>NC_072430.2:108160000-113160000 GCF_028878055.3 Symphalangus syndactylus
CACAAATCAATAAATGTAATCCATCACATAAACAGAACCAATGACAAAAACCACATGATTATCTCAAAAGATGCAGAAAAAGCCTTTGATAAAATTCAACACCCCTTCATGCTAAAAACTCTCAGTAAACTAGGTGTTGATGAAACATATCTCAAAATAATAAGAGCTATTTATGACAAACCCATAGCCAATATCATACTGAATGGGCAAAACCTGGAAGCATTCCTTTTGAAAACCAGCACAAGACAAAGATGCCCTCTTTCACCACTCCTATTCAACATAGTACTGGAACTTCTGGCCAGGGCAATCAGGCAAGAGAAAGAAATAAAGGTATTCAAATAGGAAGAGAGGAAGTCAAATTGTCTCTGTTTGCAGCTGACATGACTGTATGTTTAGAAAACCTATCTGTATATTTAGAAAACTGTATATTTAGACTGTATATTTAGAAAACCATCTCACGCCAGTTAGAATGGCGATTATTAAAAAGTCAGGAAACAACAGATGCTGGCGAGGCTGTGGAAAAATAGCAACTCTTTTACACCGTTGGTGGGAATGTAAGTTAGGTCAACCATTGTAGAAGACAGTGTGTCAATTCCTCAAGGATCTAGAACCAGAAATACCGTTTGACCCAGCAATCCCATTACTGGGTATATACCCAAAGGATTATAAATCATTCTACTATAAAGACATGCACACGTATATTTATTGCAGCACTATTTACAACAGCAAAGACTTGGAACCAACCCAAATACCCATCAATGATAGACTGGATAAAGAAAATATGGCACGTATATGGGCTGGATGTAGTGGCTCACGCCTGTAATCCCAGCACTTTGGGAGGCCGAGGCAGGTGGATCACCTGACCTCGGGAGTTCGAGACCAGCCAGACCAACATGGAGAAACCCCATCTCTACTAAAAATACAAAAATTACCTGGGTGTGGTGGTGCATGCCTGTAATCCCAGCTACCTAGGAGGCTGAGGCAGGAGAATTGCTTGAACCCGGGAGGCAGAAGTTGCAGTGAGCCGAGATCATGCTATTGCACTCTAGCCTGGGCAACAAGAGCGTAACTCTGTCTCAAAAAATAAAAAAATAAAATAAAATAAAAATATGGCACGTATATTCTATGGAATACTATGCAGCCATAAAAAAGAATGAGTTCATGTCCATCGTCTCAGCCCAAAAACTCCTTCTGATAAGCAACTTCAGCAAAGTCTCAGGATACAAAATCAGTAGGCAAAAATCATAAGCATTCCTATACACCAATAATAGACAAGTAGAGAGCCAAATCATGAGTGAATTCTCACTCACAATTGCTACAAAGAGAATAAGATACTTAGGAATACAGCTGACAAGGGATGTGAAGGACTTCTTCAAGGAGAACTACAAACCACTGGGGAATAAGACAGGACACCAACAAATGGAAAAACATTCCATTCTCATGAATAGGAAGAATCAGTACCATGAGAGTGGCCATATGGCCCAACGTAATTTATAGATTCAATACTATTACCATCAAGCTACCATTGACTTTCTTTGCAGAATTAGAAAAAACTACTTTAAATTTCATATGGGACCAAAAAAGAGCCTGTATAGCCAAGAGAATCCTAAGCAAAAACAACAAAGCTGGAGGCATCTTGTTACCTGACTTCAAACTGTACTATAAGGCTATAGTAACCAAAACAGCATGATACTGGTACCAAAACAGATATATAGACCAATGGAACAAAACAGAGACCTCAGAAATAACACCACACATCTACAACCGTCTGATCTTTGACAAACCTGACAAAAACAAGCAATGGGGAAAGGATTCCCTATTTAATAAATGGTGCTGGGAAAACTGGCTAGCCATATGCAGAAAACTTAAACTGGTCCCCTTCCTTATAGCTTATACAAAAATTAACTTAAGGTGGATTACAGATTTAAATATAAAACCTAAAACCATAAAAACCCTAGAAGAAAACCAAGGCAATACCATTCAGGACATAGGCATGGGCAAAGACTTCATGACTAAAACATCAAAAGCAATCACAACAAAAGCCAAAATTGACAAATGGGATCTAATTAAAACTAAAGAGCTTCTGCACAGCAAAAGAAACTACCATGAGTGAACAAGCAAACTACAGAACGGGAGAAATTTTTGCAATCTGTCCATCTGACAATGGTGTCATATCCAGAATCTACAAGGAACTTAAACAAATTTACAAGAAAAAAACAAACAATCCCATAAAAAGTGGGCAAAAGATATGAACAGACACTTCTCAAAAGAAGACATTTATGCAGCCAACAAACATATGAAAAAAAGCTCATCATCACTGATCATTAGAGAAATGCAAATCAAAACCACAATGAGATACCATCTCACGCCAGTTAGGATGGCAATTATTAAAAAGTCAGGAAACAACAGATGCTGGCTAGGCTGTGGAGAAATAGGAACTCTTTTACGCTGTTGGTGGGAGTGTAAATTAGTTCAACCATTGTGGAAGACAGTGTGTTGATTCCTCAAGGATCTAGAACCAGAAATCCCATTTGACCCAGCAATCCCATTACTGGGTATGTACCCAAAGGATTGTAAATCATTCTACTATAAAGACATGCACACGTATGTTTATTGCAGCACTATTTGCAACAGCAAAGACTTGGAACCAACCCAAATGCCCATCAATGATAGATTAGATAAAGAAAATATGGCACGTATATACTATGGAATACTATGGAGTCATAAAAAAGTATGAATTCATGTCCTTTGCAGGGACATGGATGAAGCTGGAAGCCATGACTCTCAGCAAACTAACACAGGAGCAGAAAACCAAACACCACATGTTCTCACTCATAAGTGGGAGTTGAACAATGAGAACATATGGACACAGGGAGGGGAACATCACACACTGGGACGTGTCAGGGGGTGGGGAGCAAGGGGAGGGAGAGTGTTAGGACAAATACCTAATACATATGGGGCTTAAAACCTAGATGATGGGTTGATAGGTGCAGCAAACCACCATGGCACATGTATACCTATGTAACAAACCTGCATGTTCTGCACATGTATCCCAGAACTTAAATTTAAAAAAACAAAAAAAGAAAAATGTCTGTTTATGTCCTCTGCTTACTTTTTAATGGGGTTGTTTTTTTCTTGTTGAGTTGTTTCAGTTCCTTGTAGATTCTGGTTATTAGCCTTTTGTCAGATATATAGTTTGCAAATATTTTTCCCATTCTATAGATTGTCTCCTTACTCTGTTGATTATTTCATTTGCTGTGCAGAAGATTTTTAGTTTATTTAAGTCTCATGTGTCTATTTTGTTGCCTTTGCTTCTGAGGACTTGTTCATAAATTCTTTGCCTTGGCAGATGTAAAGAAGAGTTTTTTTCTGGTTTTCTTCTGGGATTTTTATAGTTTCAGGTCTTACATTTAGGACTTTAATGCATATTGAGTTAATTTTTGTATATGGTGAGAGGTATGGGCCCCATTTCATTCTTCTGCATATAGCTAGCCAATTTTCCCAGCACCATTTATTGAATAGGGAGTCCTCTCCCCAGCGTATGTTTTTGTTAACCTTGTTGAAGATCAGTTGGTTGTAGATATGTGGCTTTATCTCTGGGTTCTCTATTCTGTTCCATTGTTCTATGTATCTATGTTTATACTAGTACCATACTGTTTTGGTTACTATAGTCTTATTATGTAATTTGAAGTTAGGTAATGTGACACTTCAAAGCTTTGTTCTTTTTGCTTAGGATTGCTTTGGCTATTCAGCTCTTTTTGGATTCCACATGAGTTTTAGGATTGCTTTTTCAAATTCTGTGAAAAATGACATTCTTTTGTTCTGATAATTCTTTTTTTTTTTTTTTTTTTGAGATGGAGTCTCGCTCTGTCGCCCAGGCTGGAGTGCAGTGGCACAATCTCGGCTCACTGCAAGCTCCGCCTCCCAGGTTCACGCCATTCTCCTGCCTCAGCCTCTCCGAGTAGCTGGGACTACAGGCACCCGCCACCACGCTCGGCTAATTTTTTTGTATTTTTAGTAGAGACGGGGTTTCACCGTGGTCTCGATCTCCTGACCTCGTGATCCGCCCGCCTCGGCCTCCCAAAGTGCTGGGATTACAAGCGTGAGCCACCACGCCTGGCCTGTTCTGATAATTCTTAACCCCCCTCAGATCAGTTTTCTCATCTGTAAAATGGAGATAATAATCTTCCTCACAGGTTGTGTATTAAATGAGATCTGGAATGTAAAGTTCTTGGTATGGAGATGCTATTATTTTTACTGAAAATGTTGTAGGGTCTCAGTATCCTGTGTATTGCTGGATTTAAGGTCCTTATTTTATTTCTGTCATTTCTACCTCTTGGTATATGTGAATGCTATTGGATTTCAAAAGCAAATGTGAAAGGATTCTAATGAAATGGTTTGCTTCTTTAGTGTCATACATGTTAAAACAAAGGAAGGCAAATGTCGTAGTTTGTGTTTCTTTTTATTCTATGGAAGGAAAATTAAATATGGCTGGTCAAATAATAAGGCCAATAATATTTAATTATTGTTTTGTGAATTCGTATAAGTCAGCTGACCTCTCTGGGCTGCAGCTTCCTTCTCTGCAAGATAAGGGAGTTAGACCAGATGAGTGAACTGTTTCTTTTTCAGCTAAGTTTGACCTGGTTACTACTATTTACATAGTATTAACTAGATGCTATGTAGTCATCTTTAATATGCTTGAAGACAGTTATTAACTCACTCCTTAGACTTTTGTTGTTGATCATGGAAAACTACTGGGTATCTTTGTTTCTACTGTGTATATTCTCAGTATGTATAATGAGTCTCAGAGCTTCTTGTTCTAAGATCTGGGTAGTCTGGTGGCTCTAGAATATGGATGACCTTTAGGAAAGGTCACCTTGCCATCTGTAAATTTTCCCCAGATAGACTTCAGGCCCTGGAGAAGGCATGGGTTCCCCTAACCGGATAGAGGATCAGAGCCAGGAAGGCTGAGTCAAATTCTAGAAGTAAATCTTCTCCAGGACTCAGGGCATAGCTTTGTCACTTACCTACAGTTCAGAAGTGTGAGTGAATCATTTCCAAGGACAAATTTCTCCAAAGGACCAAAAGATGTGTTAGTAAGAGGGGTTCACAAAGACTGTGTTTGTGGGAAAATTGAAGTGTGAACAAAGAAGGTCTACCGGGAGAGGAAATACTTTTGATCTGTCATTTATCAGATCAGGAGGGAGGGACATGAAGCCTGCCTCCTCTTACAGCTAGGTCATCAAAGAGTTTGACTATAGCATTTTAAAATAGCAAAGAAAAAAAGTAATAACACTAGGGGCTTGTTAAACAATTTATGATATAATTATAGAATGGAATATTACTCATCAATTAAAAATAATGTTTACAAAGATACTTAAATGACATGGGAAGATGTTCAAGATATAACAAATAATAGTACATATCTGATGAAAACTATAAGTAAGTCATGATATTAAACATGTAAAAATCTTAACAGACAAACAGATGCAAGGCAGTGGACCAGAATATTAGCAGTGTTTATATTAGGGTGGTAAGATTATGGATGAATCTTGTTTTAACGCTTATAATTTTTCTAAACATTCTCTATGAAATATGCCTTACTTTTATAGTCAGAATAAAAAGCAATACAAGTTATCTTTTAAAACAACCCACATACACAAAACCCCCAACTAGAATAATTACACAGAGCTTAGATTATCAAAAAGAAGAAAAAAATTACTGGAAAAGTTTTGACGAAGTCATTGAGTACAAGTTACTGACGTAGGTGCGGGAAGAAGAGAGCAGTTGGCCGTGCTGGTGGAATAATCCTCTCTGCAAAGGGCCTGGGAGTTGAAGAAGGGTGCAGTCGGGTGGTTATGAGTCTCAGAAATCCTGCCACGGGGCCTCCTTTTGTGCCCTATTACTTAACCTTGAGGGACATAGAGAGCATGAGACACCAAGGGGCTTTTGGTTGCCTTACTGTCCCACTAAGAACACAGAATATTGTTTTGACTTTCCCTTTGCTTAGGGAACCTCCCCCAGATACTCAGCTGGCTGGCTGCTTGCAAGTAGAATGGGTTTTGCAAAGTTCCTAGAAGTGAGTTGGAGGAGGCTTGACATAAATCAAGCACTGTGTGCTAAATGCTCCAGAGGGCTACCTTATGTCCCACACAAATGTTGTATTTCTAATATTTGTAACTCCTTTAAACATTTATGCAGATATTTCCCAATTCCTCAATAGAATTCTTACCGTTATCTTTTTGACACGACCTGTCCTCATCCTGTGAAAATCTCTCCTCTGCAAGACTTTATTCTTTCTCTTTCTCTTTCTCTCTCTCCTTCCTTCCTTCCTTCCTTCCTTCCTTCCTTCCTTCCTTCCTTCCCTCCCTCCTTCCTTACTTCCCTCCTTCCCTCTTTCTCTTTCTTTCTTTTCTTTCTTTCTTTCCTTTTCTTTCCTTCCTTCCTTCCTTCTTTTTCCTTTCTTTCCTTCCTTCCTTCTTTTTCCTTTCTTTCCTTCCTTCCTTCTTTCTTTTCTTCTTTCTTTCTTTCTTTCTTTCTTTCTTTTTTTCTTTCTTTCTTCTTTCTTTCTTTCCTTCTCTCTCCCCTTCCTTCCTTCCTTCCTTCCTTCCTTCCTTCCTTCCTTCCTTCCTTCCTCTTTTCTTTTCTTTTCTTTTCTTTTCTTTTCTTTTCTTTTCTTTTCTTCTCTTCTCTTCTCTTTTCTTTCTTTCTGTCTTTCTTTTCTCATCCTGTTGCCCTGGCTGGAGTGCAATGGCACGATCTCGGCTCATAGCAGCCTCCACCTCCTGGGTTCAAGTGATTCTCCTGCCTTAGCCTCCCTAGTAGCTGGGATTACAGGTACCCACCACCATGCCTGGCTAATTTTTTGTATTTTCGGTGGAGACGGTGTTTCACCATGTTGGCCAGGCTTGTCTTGACCTCCTGGCCTCAAGTGATCCACCCGCTTTGGCCTCCCAAATTGCTGGGATTACAGGCGTGAGCCACCGCACCCGGCCTGTTCTTTCTTAAGAACACTTTGTCTCCCCTTTAATCTCTGCTGGATTTCAAGCACCCCTTTTACACAACTCTTGATATCCATCAATAAAGAATAATTCCCATAAGCCCATCATGTAGTGACCGACTATTTTTCAGTGACAAAAAAAAGTCTTTAAAAAGAGAAGTAAAAGTCTAAAGTCATCAAAACAACGTTATATCCTGTGTGAAATGCTGCAGTCAGGATGCCTTGTGGTTTGAGTGCCTTGATCATGTGCCCTAAGGGGATGGTGGCGGTGGTGGTGGCCGTGGATGACGGAGACTCTCAGGCCTTGGCAGGTGCGTCTTTCAGTTCCCCTCACAATTCGGGTTCCTCGGGGAGGAGGGGCTGGAACCCTAGCCCATCGTCAGGACAAAGATGCTCAGGCTGCTCTTGGCTCTCAACTTATTCCCTTCAATTCAAGTAACAGGTAAACAATGTTAATTTCTTTCTTTCTGTAAATATTTTTTGAGGTCTTCCAATGGGCGTAGCTTATTTTAAATTTCTAACAATGTGTGAAATTTGAACATTTGAAGTGTAGTTTTGCTGTAATAGGGCAATGTGTTATTTTGAAAATCATTGATTCTCAGACTACAATATAGTATCTTAACAAAAGTCCCTTGGAAATAAATGATGTTTCTCTAGCTATTAGTTGATAGTGTCCCAAGAATTTATTATTATTATTTTTTTTTAAATTGAGATGGGATTTCACTATGTTGCCCAGGCTGGTCTCAAACTTCTGAGCTCAAGCAATCCACCTGCCTCTGTCTCCCAAAGTGCTAGGGTTACAGGCATGAGCCACCATGCCCGGCCAAGAATTTTTAACTTATGTATCGTTTCTTTCTTTCTTTCTTTTTTTTTTTTTTAATTTAAGAAAGCTGCTGTAAGTAGATTGGTTCTGGAAGCTCTGAATTTAGGCTGCCTATGTTCCTATCACAGGTCCAATTCTCACTAGCTAAGCTTAGGCTTAGCTATTATTTAAACTCTCTAAACCTCAGTTTCCTTATCTGTAAAGTGGGAACAATAATAAACCTCACCTCAAGGTCATTGTGAGGTAAAATGAAATAATCCATGTGAAGGGCTTAGCTCAGTCAGTGCTTGGCTTGCAAGATAAATGTGAATTGTAATTACTCTATCTACCTGAATTGAATGAGTTCCAACATGAACCCTGGAGTCACCGCAGAAGCTGCTACAATACCAATATTAATAAATAAGTTTTCTTTTACAATCGGCCAAAATGTATTTTCTTAGATTAAAATTCTTTAAGTTCCCAATGACGATGATGAGGAGGATAATACATCTAGCACTTTGAGCAACACGCAGTTCTCATAACTAGAAGGTAGTTATTACAGTTAACTTCATTTCAGATGAAGAGACTGAGGGGTAGGCACATTAAGGGATTTGCCCAAGGATGTACAGGTGGCAGCTATAGGAGGCAGGGTCTGAACCACCTTAGTCTGACTCCAGAGCTAGTGTTGTTGATTATTATGCTATTCCATCTAACATGGTGTGATTTGTAATTTCATGGACTCAGGTAAATCCAGGGTTAAATTAACTTTGGAAAATCACAAGCACAATTCCTAACAGAAAGAATTTGTTACTTGGGTGGGCTGGAGTAAGATGCTCATTCAACTTGTTCTCAGAGTTAGAAAAAGGCCCCCGCTTGGTTCAAAAAATGGACTGATAGGGGTCAACAGTCATGCTTAAATAAGGACAGTTATTTTTCCCTGAAAGATACATTGAAAAGCCAGTATCTTTAATTTTCTTTCTTATTTTGGCAGTACAGAGACTGTATTATTTGTTGTTATTCCTAAACATTAAGTGTATGTAGCCCAAAGAGTGTAATTTCCCAATCTGCAGAGGTACAGTAGTTGCATATATACACGTTTATTTTATGGTCTGATGTACCAGTGAGCACAAATTGTGTATATTTATAAAACGTGTTGATATAATGAAAGACATGAGTTGGCAATGAGATCTGGTACCAAGCATTTACAGCTACCAAATATATTCTACAAGAATCTTTAACATTTATTTTAAAAAGGTCTAAACCTTATTTTTAAGAGATCTCTCAAACTTAAAGAATATTTAAAATTTCTTAATTTGTTAGACAGTCAAGGGAAGCCTACCCTGACTGAAAACCATTTAAAATTGGTAATTGTACACTAAGTACTTTTCTGATGTGCCTTGTGGACACTTATCTGTCATCAACTTATTCACTCTCTTTTGAAGAGTTTTTGGTAAGACTCAAAACTTTGTATGTTTTCTTTAGAATGTTTATTAAAAGGGGGCTAGCTAGATAAGTGGTTGGAGAGTTCACACACATAGGGCCTTTGTTTTCTACTTTGAGATACATTTGCTTTTCAAATGCCAATTCACTTTTCTAATAACTTTTAGCATTTGATACTGAGTGGCTATCTAATGAAGAAGGAAAGGGATGGGAGCGAAGGGGACACTTTTACAGTCTTATCCGGTAAGAAAACTTATGAGCAAGAAAAGAATGACAACATAAAAAATGTATGATTTGGCCTGGTGTGGTGGCTCATGCCTGTAATCCCAGCACTTTGGGAGGCCGAGGCGGGTGGATCACTTGAGGTCAGGAGTTGGAGACCAGCCGGGCTAACATGGTGAAATCCCATCTCTACTAAAAATACAAAAAAATTAGCAGGGTGTGGTGGCATGTGCCTGTAGTCCCAGCTACTTGTGAGGCTTAGGCAGGAGAATTGCTTAAACCTGGGACGCAGAGGTTGCTGTGAGCTGAGATCGCATCCCTGCACTCAAGCCTGGGCAACAGTCTCAAAAAAATAAAATAAAATAAAATTTGATGCATTCTAATCAAATAGTGCAAAGCTTCTTGTGTGCTTTCCCTTTCTCTGTATACACCTTCCATTAAGAAATTATAGATAAGGAAATTCTCTGGTCAAAGTGTAATTGTCCTTCCTAGGTCTGAGAAACCACTGTTATGCCTGTGTTGAGATGTGTATCTGTGTGCGTGCATGTGTGTGTATGTACGTATATGAAGAATAATTTTTTTCCATTAATTTAATAATGTGTGTGTATGTATGTATATAAAGAATAGTTCTTTTTTCCATTAATTTAATAATGTAACTTATTTGTTCATAGCATAGCTTGAAATATTTATTCTATAAAGTTTAAGTCTAACCTGATTCCTTGAGTTGGATGACAGTGTAGAGAGATATTTATGGCTAAGCTAAAGAAGTGTGATTTAGGAAGAGTGAGGAAACCTTAACTTAGACAAGCCCTTTGCATGTTTTCTACTAGACTTGGATAATTGTGCAACTGAGATCCACAGAGAGGATTTTGCTGGACTTTGGGATAGGAGTCCAGCCCAGAACTACAGAGCCTTAAAAGGGAAATGCTCTGGGATTGATGATAGAAGGATGGTATGCACAAAATACTTGACATTGGTCACATGTTTCAGGCCATATTGGCCATTTTTTAGCAAGCCTAATCATCCAGTATGAAGAGAAAAATCAGCATATTACCACTTATTTTTCCATGAAATCATTCCTTTTCACTTCTCCAAAACTTGGTCAAAAAACTGTCAAAATGGCCAGTTTGGACAAAGCTAATTTCTCCAGCGCCTTCCCCTCAGCACTTATTTTTCTGAGAGAGGCACAGAAGGCAGGAAAATAACTGACATTTAATAAAAAGTGATCAGCAAAGCAATTAAAAATTTTATTTTTACTCTAGTCTTCAGCCAAGGACTCCCGAGCTAGTTGTATACGAAAAGAAGTAATTTGTTTCTCACAGTTAAGTGTTGCTCTGAGACTGGGCTTGGGAAAGTAAGGTGAAAAGATGAATGTCGAAAAATCAACAGATTGCCGTATTTACATGACTTCCAATATGCTGTGGCCAGTTTTTCTGTTAAAAGAAATTGACTGGATGTTTTTGTCATTTCAAGTAAATTTGATGGATATTTCAAAAGTATAGGCATTGCTTAAGGATTTGTTTTACTCTACTACCGTGCCCTAGTTAACACATTGTGTTTTTTAAGGCAACCATCTAGCAAGGACGTTTACAGCAAGGACTGCAAAATTAATATCAATATATCAATACCAGGAAATGAAATGAGTCATTGCCACAGATAGATTAGAAATAGAAATGAATCTGTGATTGTAACTCCAAAGCTCTCACATTCAAACTT
Source organism: Symphalangus syndactylus (assembly GCF_028878055.3). Lineage (NCBI taxonomy): Eukaryota > Metazoa > Chordata > Mammalia > Primates > Hylobatidae > Symphalangus > Symphalangus syndactylus. The sequence continues at coordinate 108,171,181 of NC_072430.2, forward strand.
TTACTACGGGTGGGGAGAGGATCTCACTGCCTCCCCTTCTTTAAGACATAGACCCTCCTCCTTTTTAACATCTTATTCCTTTTTTCAAGGGTGGAGAAATGCCATATGATTACCATTTGGCTTTTATCTTGTGTGGATATCTTCCTCCAAGTATTTCCTGCGTGCAGTGTGCTGACATTTACAAAATGAAAATTTTTATGCCACCAACATCCCAGAAGAAAATTTTGTTGTGGTTTATCATCTCTAACACAAAAGCCCTTTATTAGCTAGTGTAGGCATTGATGAGGATACACAATTCATGTCAGACTTGGTTGTCTAAAAATCAGAGGACGGACACTCCTTCAAAGCACAACTGTTTCCCAGCAGGTCATGGCAAGGGATAGAATCTTCTTCTCTTTTTCATGTTGGTTAAATTTTTGTTTGCCTTTTTCTTCAAGAAATTTATTATTTATGGAACTTCACAGAGGCTGGAACTTTTCTTCTCAATACATAGTTGAGCTGAGCATCTGGAAAAATTACATCTGGGTGGTTTTGTGACTGACTGAATGGATCTCTGATTAAGCTGTGTTAAGATATCTGTGTCTCTTCTACGGTGATTTCTTTGGTCGTTTTTGGCCAATGACAGGGTGTTAGCACCAAAAATCCAAAACCAAAAAAACCAAGACAATCCACTCAGAGCTTTGAGCCTGATAATTATAGCATGAGAATTGGTAGCTGAAGCTGGGGGGAAGGTAACCCAGGCCCCACAGAGAGGTGGTTGCATGCAAGTGTCTAACTTTTTCCTCGTTAATCTCATTTTGAGGACTCCAAACACTAGAAGAGAAGTGCACTGGATAGGATCGAGAACTACTCAGTCATTTGGTAGAGGCTTGGAAAAAAGAGTTTGGACTTCTCACTATTTCAATGTTAATTTCAAAGGCATGTTTATTTAGTCTGGTGTCACCATGCAGGTTATATGTGCTTCTGTTTTCATTGCTGGAAGACAACCTGCAAGGTGGTGGAGAATTTCTTACTTAACTTTGAGCTGCTCCCTTATCTCTGCATCACCATTACTGTCATCTTTTTCTTTGTCATCATCTTCATTATCTTGGGTACTGTGGCTGACAATATAACCGGTTAATGGTTCCTGATGATGTCATTCAGAATTACTCACTCATAGTTCACTTTGGCCTCTGATCTAATTGTGAGTCCCTTTCTGCAATATCTGAATCACCTCATTGCCTCACAATCCACCATGTAATCTACTTGTCTTTCATGTTAGACTTTTGGTGAAAGATCCACCTCCTTGAAGAAGCTTCTGGATACTTCAGCCTTTATTGTGGTCTTGGAAGAGGAGTTCTGATGGAAGTGTAGCTCAACTTAACAAATATTTATTAAACCTCTCATATTTTAATCTCCATCAGAGTCTCAGAGAATATAAAAAGAAATATAGGCCGGATGTGGTACCTCACACCCGTAATCCCAGCACTTTGGGAGGCCAAGGCGGGCAGATCACCTGAGGTCAGAAGTTTGAGACCAGCCTGGCCAACATGGTGAAACCCCATCTCTACTAAAAATACAAAAATTAGCCAGACGTGGTGGTACACACCTGTAGTCCCAGCTACTGGGGAGGCTGAGGTAGAATTGCTTGAACCTAGAAGGCAGAGATTGCAGTGAGCAGAGATCGTATCAATGCACTCCAGCCTGGGTGACAGAGCAAGATTCCGTCTCAATAAAAAAAAAAAAAAAGAAAAAAGAAATGTAAAATCAGTACACAAGCATTGCGTAGTACAAGTAATTAGGTAGTTAACTGAGTTCTCTCTGCTTTTACAGCCCCTATGATTTAGTTGAGTAGATTATATATAACAGGAGGATGTAACATCTGGAAACAGATAAATAACACTTGGCAGTCACTACCTCACCATGCTATTTGATGACTTAAGGACTTTGGTTTGCATACATTATTTTTATAATCTGAAATGCCCTCTACACCTCTCACCTGAAGAAGCCTTCTCTGAGACCCCAAATGAAAAAGAGAGGGACTTCTTTCCCTCTCAATTTCTCCAAATTATTATTGTGTATTGACACATTTATTTTCTTTTCCACTAGACTATGAACTCCTTGAGGGCAGAATCATGTCTTATTCATCCTTCTAACCTCTGTATTAGGCACAATGCTGTAAGCATGCAGTTACTCAATAAATATTTGTTGAAGAAGGAAATGAATGAATTAGTAACAAAATGAGGAAGCATAAAATAAATACTCTGGTAAGACTAATGTAGAAAGATAAGCCTTTATGGAGAGTTGGGAATTAGACTGGACAGTAGACAAGATTTGAATGTACATTGTTATTAATAATAATTGCTAGCTAACATTTATTTTGCACTTATGATGTGCCAGGTAGTATTCTGCCTAGCTTTCTCTGTATTAAGTCATCTAATCTTCCCCCAAGTCCTATGAGGTAGTTACTATGATTGCTATGATTATACTATTTCATAGATGGGGAAACTGAAGCACAGAGTGGGTAGAGCATCTTGCTTATGGTCACAAAGCTACTAAGTATGTAAATCCATATGGTCTTGCTCTGGGGTTCATGTTCTTACCAATGCTGTGTTGTCTCAGGAAGGAAAAGGTGGATTAATAAAGAAATTAAACCAGGAATACTGTTTCATGTTCTCAGAACAGATGGCAACTCTGAATGTGTGAGATCACGGAGAAGCAGGGGAGAATCCAGTTAAGCAAAGGATAGAATACTGATAACAGAAATTCAAACTTTATTTTCAAGTCATTTTGAAGTAATGGCCTGGGTAAGAAGAAAATATTTCAGAATCCTTATCTTTGGAATGAAGCTGAAGTTATGGGAATGGATGGCTAGTCGAAAGGAGAGGGCATAACTGCAGAAAAACAGAGAGTGGAGCTGAATCTGGAAACTGGCTCTGATGGGAGTCAGCTGAAAAGGATGGTTAGCTAGTGAAGGAGACAGAGAAAGTGGTGAGACAGGCAGGGGGATACAGTGAGGCTAGTGGAATGCCACTAAAGCCAACAAGAGAAAGAGTTTCAAAAAGATAGTGGTTAATAGCATTAAACATAGGGAAAGGAGTGAATAATGGCTTGGGATTTGGCTGAAACGCCTGCTGGGACTTTTGAGTTTAGGCAGAGACACGGAGAGGGAAGATAAGACTTCACAGGATTAAGAAAAAGTGGAGGGGGACAAAACAGAGACAGTGAAAAGGAGAGGAAATAGATAAGGTAAAGGCAATTAGGAACTTATATCACCTAAAATGTCTACCATGGTATTTTGTGCATGTAATAATAAATGTTTGCAAATGGCTGAGTGACTTAATTATGTTTGACATGTGGAAGGAGCCAAGTGCTGGACCTGAGAGAGAGAAAGAGAGAGAGACAGAGAGTGTGTGTGTGTGTGTGTGTAGCATTGCAGGGCTTGAGGGTAGAGAAGGCTGTTATTAGGAAAGAAAGGAGGAGGAGAGAGAGGGAAAAAAGAGGGTGGGGGCAGTTTTCTCAAGGAGATGGGGAGGGAGATTTGTTGCATAGGAGATGGGTGTATTAGAGAGAGGAGGACAAATCTCTAAGAAGATGGGGAGGAAGAGACTTACAGGGGTAGAGATAAGTTAGAATGAAGCTATGGTAGATGAGTGATTCTATACTGGTGAACCTGAGGTTAAAAACAAACAAATCTCTCAGAGTAGGTCGTAATGTTAAACCTGTATCAACAAGGGCTACTGGGTAATACACGCCTTCTCTCTGAAGACTTGCCCATGTGTACTTTAAATTCTTGCTTGAGTCCTCAACAATGCACACTATGGCTAGGGTTGACCTCAGCTCATGGCTGAGATCACAGGGTCACAGGGTTCAAACCAACCCTGCCCAACATTATGGGTGGGGCTCCAGTTTCCAGTCAGGGATGTTAATCTTAGCATTTCCCTGTGTGTTTTGGAACAAGGATATGGTTGCTTGACGTTGGCTTGGGGAGGCCAGTCCGCTATTCTTTTGCCCTCTCTTTTTTCAAACTCAAAAGCTAATCCCAAGTATTTCTCAAGGTGGGGGATGTAATTAGGAGTATTAGTCTGTCATGCTGTGACAGAACTTTTCTAGGCCTTGGTTTCTTCATGAGTTTGGCCTGGAGGATATCTCAGGTCTACTTTCTGGCTTAAAAGTGCTTCTGAAGTGGAATTTTTTAAAAAGCTAACTTTTGTTGAGTCTAACAAGGCAGCTCAACTACCCCATCCCCTTGTGGATGCCCTTATGACCTGATAGAGCAAATACAAGAAATTACAAACCAGCCATCTCTGAAATCTCTTGCAGGGATTGCTAACCAGGATCCTAGATGCTGCTAATGTGCTTAGAAATGACTGCTGGACTTTGAGGGAGCAATGCTGCCTTTGCTGTCTCCTATTTTGCTATGCAATGTTAAGGTCCAACACAGTAATTATTTAAACTTCTGGGCCATGACATTTACCTGGAGGTTCTGTATATGACAAGGTGATCCTGAGCAGATTCTTCATAGGTATGTGATTTAGGCAGAATGGAACAGACAGGAAAAATGTACTGTTGTCTTCATTACAGAGTTGTTTTGAATGAGGGATCAAGATAATCGTGGCTCGGGAGGAAAATATGGCTCTCAAATTTGGTTACTAGATTAAAACATATATTTAGAAAATAATAAATTAATAGAGGAGGTCTCTTTATACCTGTGGGTTTTCTTTTGATCTGTTAACTGAATTACTATAATAATATATATGTACAGAAAGCTGTAATTCCCTGGTTACCTCCTGTTTGGACTATAGGCTACCTTTTAGAATAGTAAGATTTGATTTTGGGGAGTTGTTTGGTGGCTCTTGGTATGGGTTCCACTTTCATGTAAGTTAAGGTGCTCTTGCTATGTTGTCCCCTTAGATTATCTTTCTAACATTAGGAGATCAGAGGAAAATTGCAGACCTGACCTGTGAACGGCAGGGACTGGGTCACACTGCACCTGAGTTTATGTTGCTTTGGGTTTAGGAAGTTTTGGTTCCAGAGCACTCACATCCTGCATTGCTGGGTGGCGTCTCTGAGTGGTAGGGATGGATTACAGCACAGGTGATGGCTTTTAGCAATTTTAATATTAACTGTCATCCTAATACATATGAACTTCCTAATGTACATTTCTATCCCCAACTGGCTTCCTCGAACTCTAGTCCTATACTTCCAACTCCTTCTGGATCTTTCCCCCAGGGTGAACAAATTTCCTCTTAACTTACCTAATTTTGTCAATGGTGCCTCCATTCATACCCTTACCCAGTGCGTGAACTCCAGGTCAGTTTCCATTCCTGTTCAACATCAGTCTGTAAAACTGAGCACCAATGCCTTATTTGACCCTTTCATACCAGCTGCCACCTCCGCAGCTCAGGCCTTATGAACTCACATCAGTGCTATTGCATCAGCCTCCTGATTGGTCTCTGCATCAGCTCTTCCCTTGCTCCAAGCCAAGGGCAGCCAAGATTGCTTGCTGCACTCCTCAAGGCTGTGCTAACCTTCCCAAGGCAGCACGTACCACAACATTCTCAACTCAGACATCTTCAGCATCTCCCATGGCCTTTCTGGTAAAATCTATGTGTCTTTTCTTGGCATTTAAGGCTCCCCATGACTGGTATCGGCCATCTTTATCTGTTTCCATCCTACATAAATGGAATACTCTGCCAGTTCCCAATAAACTCTCACACTAAGGTCATTTCCATGATCTTAGCCTGTCTAAATTTGCCCCAGACCTTATGGCCCAGCTAAATGTGAAGTCTCTACAAAAGCCTCCAGAATCATCCTGTCTGGAAACAAGGCCTCTTTCACGTGCCTGTCAATGACCCTTTATAGGGTTCATGTACCATGGATGGCTTCGGAGAGTAGCTGATTGTGTACCTGCCTTCGGATTTCTCCTAGGATGAAACAGCTCTGTCTTTTACATCTTCCTGTCTCCTAAGAATCAAGTACATTAGGTCCCTTATTTATTTGATGAATAAATGAATGAATGACGCTGTCACAGCAGAAGTCAGAATACCAAAGGATGATTCTCTGACACATCAAAATTTCTTCTCAGAAAGCACTCATTGATTGTTTTTGATAACTTTTTCCTCTCAAAAATGAATGCCTTAGGTCTTGGTGCTCAGATGGGACTTTTTGCTACTGAACTATCTGACCTTTGACTTACTTTTTGACAGTTACATGTAGCACCATAATTTTTTTAAGAGGACAAGAACAAGTGTCCTCTACATTATAGTGTCTGCCTGTGTAGGAACACAAATAAAGGTTAAATGTGGGGTTTAGATTAGTGCTGACCAAAAGTAACTTCTTTAGTAAATTATTTATTTATTTGAGATGGGGTCTCGCTTTGTTGCTCAGGCTGGAGTGCGGTGGTGCAATCACCACTCACTGCAGCCTTGACCTCCTGGGCTCAAGTGATCCTCCCACCTCAGCCTCCCAAGGAGCTGGGACTACAGGCACATGCCACCACAGCCAGGTACCCCCACACCCAGCTAATTTTTGTATTTTTTTGTAGAAATGGGGTCTTGCCATGTTGCCCAGGCTGGTTTTCATCTCCTGGGTTCAAGCGATCCACCTGTGTCAGCCTCCCAAAGTGCTAGGATTACAGGTGTAATCCACTGTGCCAGGCCTTTAGTAAACTTATTAATCAGGATTCTATTTCTATTTCTATTGTTACCTATAATCATTTGTCCTTGTTCGAACTAAAACCTCTTTAGATTTTGTTTTAAAACCATACTTTCTGTCAAGAACAGTTAATGTGCTTGATATAACTGATAGCTGTGACATACACAATCTTGGCTAAAGCTGGTTGCTTGGTCTGCTTCTCTTGATGGAAGTCATTGCTTCGGTCATGGTGGCCTCCTCTACACAACTCTCTTTCCTTCTGGTTCTGGTAACTTCGCTGTCCCCTGGTCTCTTTAGACCTAAGGGTGGTCATAATTCTGCTGCTGCAAGTCACAGGCTCTGGCACTACCCCTCATGGTTCTGCTGTTGCCACACCTTTGTCAGCAGTCCTTTCATAAATAACCCTCCTACTCTTGCCCAATTGTGTGTGTGCCATCTGTTTTCATTTGGGATCTGGAATGAGACAACATATAGTTGGCCCTCCGTATCCATGGGTTATGCATCTGTGGATTCAATCAACCATGGATCAAAAACAGTATTCGTGGGATGCAGAATCTATGGATACAGAGGACAAACAATTGCATGACTTGAGCTTCCATGGATTTTGGTATCTGCAGGGGTCCTGGAACCAATCCCCCATGGATCCAGAGGACCACTGTATATGCATGTTTATCAAGATTATTCAAAGCCCCCTTTTTTGTGTGAAGAGATTTTCCTTAAATCTCCATTTCTTGTGAAAATGGGAAGACTTTCAAGGTAACAGTCAACAGAAAACTAGATGAAATGACCACAGAATTATTTTTAAACCATAACCTGCATTATTATCATTATTATTACCATTTTTTCATTTTAACATGAATTTCTGGGAGAGAAAGGCTGGGTCCATTCAAAACATGGTAAGTCATGAATAGCTTTGTTTTTATCTTCATTGCAGCTCAGAGAGGATGATGAAAGGTGCTACAGTCTGGTGAATGTTTTGTACTTCTCTTTCTCTTATCAGAAGGAAGCCAGGCCACCAGCTAAGGTTATCAGAGCCATAGACTGCTGAGCCCCCCTTTCTTCTCAGGGAGCACAGTTTGTCTCACAGGTTCCTGAGCAACCACCGGGTTGTCTTGTTGGGGAATCTACCCCTTACAGAGCCTGAAAAGGAGCCAGTGGTCAGATGGTCACATGTTGAAGGGCATCCTGGGCCTGAACAGGAAATATACTCAGAGGAAAGTTACAGTAACTTAACCAGCTCTGTGGTCAGGAGGGAGGTGCTCTTCTATGCCAGGGAAATCAGCATCACCTTCACAGTATGCTCACAAATATCATAGGGCAAGACGGCTGAAAGTAGAAGCTTTCATTGTTTTTGGTTCCTACCTAACACGTGAAATTCTGTTCAGTCCGAATTTTTAAAAAGAAACAAGATAATTAGAATCTTACAACCTGATTTTTCAACTGCAAAAGAAAGTCAGACTACGATGTGCATAAATGGAACCTGATAAAGTTCTTAAAGATTCTGGAGGAAAATCACATTTTGCTAATTAATCATGTATTCCAGCTCTCTGCTTCTTTAGCTTCCCAGTACATATTCCACTCTTGAGTGCTGCTGACTTTACTCTCTGGTTCACCAGTGTCTATGTGCCATTTTATTTCTCTATGGTGCTACAATAAAGAAAAGGAAAAACATGACGAACAAATGTAATTCACAAAAGCCCTGAAGTTAAGGATTTTCCTAGTGAAGTTCAGACTGAAATGTGACTTTATGTGTTGACTCATGTCTACGTTCAATCCCTTTTGTACACTTGGGTAAGCTAGAATGGAAGATCTCAATGGTATAATTATTACTTGTGCATCAGAAATAATTTATAAGATCATTTGATATGATCATATTGTCTGTAAGCCTTATCTGGGATCCATCTATGACCTTCAGGAAATCTTCAAAATTGTAAGCAGAATGTTTTGTATATGTGCATTAGAGGCAAAAAATTTGGAAACGTATTTTTTTCTAGATATGAGTATGAAATAAATTCAGTCTTGCTGAATGAACAAAGTTGTTTTTCTGTCCATTTATGATTTAAAACATTACTCCTAGATGTCTAAATAAATAAATTACATCTTAGCTCTTCCATTATTTGTGTGACCTTGTTTGAAAAGTCATTTACTTCTTCTTCTCTTTTTTCCTCCCCAGTGGCCTCTTCTTTAAAATAAGGGATTGGCATAGATCATCTCCAAGTTTCCTTCCAATTGAGTGGTTTTTTTTTTTGCAGGATAAGACTCTAATAAAATAGTGGGGAAAATGAAATTTATTTTGTTCTGGTCCTCTTCCCATTCCATTCACTCCCCTACTTAATGGTAATCTCCTCCCTAACCCTCACTCCAGACATCTAGTACCATCCTCCCTATCAAGTCCAACTTTGAGAGGATCTAGAACCAATCACTGCAATTGTGTTGAAATTTTGATGCAACATGGCAGAAGGAAATGAACAATAGATTAGAAGTCATGAGGTATGAGCTTAAATTTCAAGGATCACTTATGTTTCCTGTAACCTTGGACAACTCATCTACCTCTTTGACCTCAGTTTCCCCATCTGTAAAATGGGCATAAAGATGACTGTCCTGCCTACTTACTTCACAGTTGAATATAGAGTTCAGATAAGATAAGAGAGAGCATTTTATAGCCCTGTGAATGTAAGCCATAGATACTAAATTAAGCCAATGTGTTTCCCATATTGCATTTTAGGTTTCATTTTCTTTGGAAATCTAAGCATTAACTGAGCTGGTGGGAGGGTCCTTTTAAGGTCAGGGTTCTTTGATGCTGGGAGCCACACCTTAGAGGTGGTTACCACCCCACCTGTGCAGAGGGTTGACCTCATTACTAAATATGGTAATTGACCCGTTTATAATAGGTGTAAATGGCAAGAGTTTTTTTTTTGTTTTTTTTTTTTTGTAACCAAGCTTCCCCACCACCCACTGCCATTCTCATGGAAGTTCAAGCAACTTTCAATTTTCCTGAAGTCAGCTGTATCACAAGATTCACAGATTATCTGTGGGAAATCTTTTAGCTCTCAGTATCTTGCTCACAAGCAGCAGATAAGTACCTTCTCACCTCCGATCTCACTCCTCATGTTGCCTGTTGTTAAGCAGGAGCCGTGAGGGAAGGAGATTTGAGGTTAGTACTTCCTGTCTCCACACCTTTAGCTGGTTTAGCTGCTAGGAAAGGCTTTGAAAAGCAAAGCACTAAATTCATCTTCAAAACAACTTGTCAATTCAGTTAGAGAAATGTCAGTCAGGCCAATCTTTTGATAACGTAAGCAAAGAAAATGGATGGGTTGACAATGTTTCTTTTAACCTAGTAGGTTTGACCTAGGTAGACCTTACCTGAACACTCACAAGAAGTAAAATCAAATATGCACAGGGAAAGGGCTAGGTCTCCTAATACCCAAGTAGCCTAAGAAGAATGCCTTCCACTCCTAGCATGAACTGGAAAGCAAAAAGAAATCAAACACAAGTTAGGACGAGGGAGCTACATATTTGGGTTTCTTCTGAGTCTAAATATGTCCTTACATTTGTAATATGTCCTTACATTATTTGAAGTACTGTGGATTTTCAGAAACTGAGAGACCCAAAATACATATCAAAGCCAAATGTCATCTGATGTTCTGATTATCAGCTACTTTGATTTCTCCATGTTTTTACTTCAGTGTCATAGAGCAGGGGGTGTGCATTTTTACACATGTCCCATTTTAAAAGAAAATAAGAAAAATCAGAATTATTGTGTTTACTCAAAGTCACAATGATCACACATATTTAGTATCACTTAGAGTCACTGGTTATCTTTTTCTAGCACCAAAAGAAAATTCTCTCATTTAGTGTCTTGCAAAGCAGATAGAGATTTTGAGGTCCTGTGAGATAGTTTCCCATTTAGGCTTCTCTGAATTATTGACATGAACCAAGGTGGGACCAAATGCCGTGAGGATATAAATATTGAGAAACGAGATTTTATCAGCCAACCTTGAACTCAGCTTGAACTCTAAACTAGGAGGCTGTTAGCTACATGTTAACACATAGTAAGCAAACTATTTCAAGCATAGTGTCTGTGTTTGAGAGCCATCTAATTTAAAAATGATCTATGTTGACAAAGAAGAGGGAGGAAAGTAAACATGAACAATAAATTGGATGGGTTTTCCTCAAATGGCCTTATCGAAAACAAATAGTTTTCAAGCTCTTTTCCAGCAAAATCTTAGCACTTTTCTGCATAAAAGCCTTCCGTAGATCTTCGTCACCTTCAGAAGAGAGCCCAAGCTCTCTAATGGAGTGAACTATGCTTGCTTTGACAATCTTGTCTTTCATAACTCACGGCCCAGCAAAAAGAAGGTAGCTGTAATTCCCCAAGTCTGCCACATTCTTTCTTACCCTCCTCATCTCCCTTGCCCAGACTACTCTTTTTCTCTCGTCTTATCCTCCCCACAGTCCCCTAGCTCATACCAGCCCAAACACACAGTCTCTCACCTCACCCCAGTCCCCAACACAAAGACACATCTTAGCCAGGCTAAATTTTAGTTAGTAAAAGTTGGTCAAATCCATGCAAGCATAATCCTTCAGGACTCAGGTCAGCAGTCATCTCCGGAGATCCTTAGCCGGTTTCCCAGTTGCCCCCAGAAGCTTTGTGCAGATCACTGTGTCACTATGTTTAAAGTAGGGTCATTTATATCTTTCTTCCCCATCAGATCGTGAGCTGCCCTAGGACAGGAATTGAGTGCCGTTCATTTTTGGGAAATCAATTCTTCTCTCCCATGTGCATCTTAGGAACATGTCACACCCTGAGTTAGACGGGACATATTCAGCAAACCACTGGACTCCAGATGCCATAGCTTTTCTTCCTTCCTCTCTCTCCCTTCCCTCTCTCCACCTCACTGTGGGTGCTGGGAGAGGGAGTCAAACTGGGGAGCCATCTGGGATTTCTCTCCAGCCCACCCACACTCCCTTTTTTATCTCCACAAAGAAGTCCTATTCTCATTCTCATCTTTTTCTTTAAATCAGCTCACAAAGGCAGATCAGGAAGAATTTGAACGTGCATTAAAACAGATCCAAATAATTAGCAATAGAAACACAATTCCCAGGGGGGTGAGCAAGCAGAATACAAATGCCTAACCTGCACTCACTCTCTGAAAAGGAGGAGAGATGCAGGCATTGCTTGCTGGAGTTGGTTGCTCTTCCAATTAGTACTGACCCAATGACTCCTTCTAAGTAAAAAAAGGAAACAAACAAAATAAATCAAAAACAAAAAAACAAATTGGATGTTTGTATTAAGACAGGTCGAACTTTTTGATTCTTTACATGTTTACTTTTCAGTGCTTTTGCAAAATATTTGTGGAACAAATAATAAGTGAAGTTAAAGTTGTTGACACAGGTTTTGAAAAAGGATTTAATGAGATGGTAGTTACACCTAGCTGCTGCTAACAACAATACAGCCGAATCACCATCTTTGACTCAACAATTATTTAATGAGAGTCTATTAGTCATACTGTGTTATGTAAAGAAGCATAACATGTGGTCCTTTCTGTCAAGAGACTTGGAAACTAGGGGCCTAGGGGAAATGCACATGAATCCAAAGCTAAGCAAATTGAAGAATGTGAAACAAGAATTGTTTAAAAGGTAGAACTCGACCAAATGTCAAGTTAGTGATACAGATAGTAATCATTTTGAGACCTGAGAAGGGAGTGGTGCTCTGTGCCAAGGAGTTAGTAGACAAAGCACGGAGGTAGGAATGCTCACAGTGTGTTCCTGGGATGTTGGCTTAAATGGTCTGTCTAATTAGGAGGGTTTTGGTTTGAGGAAATGAGGTTGGAAAAGCCTGTGGAGGCCGATTTGAGGATAAGAAGTTAGTTTTCCTCTGTTAGGCCACTGGTTCTCAAATTTGACTGCCATCTAGAACTACTAGAGAAACTTAAAAAATATGAATGGATGCCTGGGTCCTATACCTAGAGATTCTGATTTAATTGGCCTTGGAAAACCAAAGGGTTTTAGATTTTTCCAGGTGATTCTAAATATGTTGTCAGGTGTGAATTCCACTAGGCCATAGTGGCTTTCAACCCAATTGAATATTAGAATCAAGTGGGGGAACTTTTAAGACAATATGAAAGACAATCCACAGAATGAGAGAAAACATTTGCAAATCACATATCTGATAAGAAACTTGTATCAAGGCTGAGGCAGGCAGATCACTTGAGGTCAGGAGTTTGAGACCAGCCTGGCCCACATGGAGAAACCCTATCTCTACTAAAAATACAAAAATTAGCTGGGGGTGGTGGTGGTCACCTCCAATTCCAGCTACTCGGGAGGCTGAGGCAGGAGGATTGGTTGCTCCCGGGTGGCAGAAGTTGCAGTGAGCCAAGCTCGTGCCACTGCACTCCAGCCTGGGTGACAGAGTGAGACTCTGTCAAAATAAAAAAAACAGTATAAAAAATGTATGAAGAACTCTAATAATTCAATAATAAAAAGATAAATAGCCTAACCAGTTAATAAATAGGCAAATGATCTGAATAGAGTTCTCTAAAAAGAATAGACTAATGGCTAATAAGCACATGAAAAAATGCTTAACATCATTAGTTATTAGAGAAACAGCAAATCAAACCATGATGAGATATCACTTCATGCCTACCAGGATGGCTATATTAGAAAAGATGGACAGTAACAAGTGTCAGCAAGGGTGAGGATAAATTGGAGCCCTCATTCACTGCTGGTGAGAATGTACAATGGTGCAGTTGCTTTGGCAACAGTTTGACAATTCCTCAAGAAGTTAAACATAGAGTTACCATATGATCCAGCAATTTTACTGCTGGCAAATACCTAAGAGAGTTGAAAACATATGTCCACACAAAAATCTGTATGCAAATGCTCATAGCAGCATTATTCATAATAGCCAAAAAGTGATGAATAGAAAAACAAAATGTAGCATATCCATACAATGGAATATTATTTGGCCATAAAGAGTGAAGTTCTGATGCATGCTACAACATGGATGAACCTTGAAAACATTACGATAAGTGAAAGAAGCAAGACACAAAAAGCCACATATTGTACGATTCTACTTATAAAAAAAGTCCAGAATAGGCAAATTCATAGGGCCAAAGTAGATTAGTGGTTTCCAGGGATTTAAGGGAGGGAGGAAGCAGGATGATGGTAAATGGGTATGGTTTTTCTTTACGGAGTAATGAAAATGTTCTGGAATCAGATAGTGGTGATTCATTCATAACTTTGTGAATATACTAAAAAACCTCTGAATTTTACACTTTAAAACAGCAAACTTTATAGTACCTGAATTATATCTCAATAAAGTTATTATCTAAAATAAAGAAAAAAAGCTTAGTATCAATCCTTCCCCCCAGCCTAGACCAATTAAATCAGAATTTCCGGAAGGGGGAGGACTTGGGCACAGATGTTTTTTCATTTTAAAGTTCTTGATATAAAGCCAGCAATGATTTTTTAAAAAGAATTTTGTAGACATGCGTTCTTTCTATGTTGCCCAGGCTGGTCTTGAACTCCTGGGTTCAACCATTCTTCCCGCCTTGGCCTCCCAAGGTGCTAGGATCACAAAGGTGTGAGCCGTCATTCCCAGCCAGCATTGTTGATTATTCAGGAGACAAAAAGCTACTATTAATTTAGTTCTATGACATTCCCTTCTTACCAAAACCAAAACAAAACACCTGTGTATATGAATTCAAATTCAGTTAAATTGTAAATTTCATTTAAAAATGAATCTGATTTATTCGGCTCTTCAGTGTGGGTAGATGGGATGTTGCTTCAAATAAACTTAAAAGAAATGCAAGTAGGTAAATAAGTATTAACATAACCCTAAAACAAGAGCAAAAAAATGCTTTTGTTTGCATTGAAATTTGAATCAAAGACACAAAGTGGTTTGTTGTTTTAGAAAAATTATTGAGGGCCGGGCGCAGTGGCTCACACCTGTAATCCCAGCACTTTAGGAGGCCAAAGCAGGTGGATCACCTGAGGTCGGGAGTTCAAGACCAGCCTGACCAACATGGAGAAACCCCGTCTCTACTAAAAATAGAAAATTAGCCGGGCATGGTGGTGCATGCCTGTAATCCCAGCTACTCCGGAGGCTGAGGCAGGAGAATCACCTGAACCCAGAAGGTGGAGGTTGCAGTCAGCCGAGATCACATCATTGCACTCCAGCCTGGGCAATGATTCTCAGTTTTTCAGTGCTTCAGTGGTGTATTTCTTAGGTGGTCATAGACAACTTGGGTTTTAGTTCTGTCTTTGCTCACCATTTGTTTGGTGACTTCAGACAAACCAGCTAATGTTTCTAGGCCTTATACAGTCATTAGAAAAGAAAAAAAAAGAAATAATATTGTCATGTGCCAACAATGAGGATACCATGGGAAATGAGATCAACGTGTTCTCTTCCCTTATGGAGTTGATAAACTAGTTTCAGGTTCTTTGCTTTTAAAGATTGAACTAAATGATCTCCAGATTCTTTGATCTTTTATTGGGATAGCAGTAAAGGTAGATGATGGACCAGAGAGATAATTCCCCTCTGGAGTCTTTCACCTTTCATGATTTAAGGGAATAAATCTATCAATTTCTTGGGGAGGCTATTCTCTGAATTTGGTGTGGAAAACAAATTAAAGCAAACTCTTGGGTTATATTTTTTCTTATCTCTTCATCCCACTCTTGGAATGGGCAATAAACAAAGTAAAAATGTTTCAAAATATTTTAATTCCTTTACAAAAATCTGTATCACAACTTAAAAACAAATCTATTTGTAGGTTGGGCGTGGTGGCTCATGCTTGTAATCTCAGCACTTTGGGAGGCCAAAGCGGTCAGATCACTAGAGGCCAGGAGTTCAAGACCAGCCTAGCCAACATTGTGAAACCCCGTCTATACTAAGAAAATAGAAAAATTAACTGGGCGTGGTGGTGCATACCTGTAATCCCAGCTACTTAAGAGACTGAGGCAGGAGAATTGTTTGAACTCGGTGGGTGGAGGTTGCAGTGAGTTGACATTGTACCACTGCACTTCAGCCTGGGCGACAGAGCAAGACTGTCTCAAAAACAAACAAACAAACAAAGAAACAGATCTATTTGTGTGTCTGTGTCAGGCAGTAAAGCCACCTCCAAATATATCACTCAGTCAGGAAATTGGCCCAATGCATGATTAATATTAATGTCTTAGAAATATAGATTTAAAAGTTGTGAGTGCCTAGCTGTGGTGCTCAATGCCAACAGAAAGCCATGTACTGCCTTCCAGGTGAAAACATGCCCCATTGTTCCATTCAAAAGGGGATGAAAATAATATCAAAATGTTAACTTTTGAACTCTCAGTATAATTATCCCCCGAAGAGGTGGTACATCTTCTGCCAAGAGAAAACCTTTGCTGGAGATCTGTTCATTTAGTTAATTAATACATTTTGCTTTCAGGAAGATAAATTATCCTTATATTCTTGTTCTAAGCAAATGATTTTTTTCTCCCAGGAAACAAGATTTTGGTGAAGCAGTCGCCCATGCTTGTAGCGTACGACAATGCGGTCAACCTTAGCTGCAAGTATTCCTACAATCTCTTCTCAAGGGAGTTCCGGGCATCCCTTCATAAAGGACTGGATAGTGCTGTGGAAGTCTGTGTTGTGTATGGGAATTACTCCCAGCAGCCTCAGGTTTACTCAAAAACGGGGTTCAACTGTGATGGGAAATTGGGCAATGAATCAGTGACATTCTACCTCCAGAATTTGTATGTTAACCAAACAGATATTTACTTCTGCAAAATTGAAGTCATGTATCCTCCTCCTTACCTAGACAATGAGAAGAGCAATGGAACCATTATCCATGTGAAAGGTAACATACAACTTTACCAGTGTACCACCCTAAAGTAATGGTTTTCAAATGCAGTCCTGAAAACTGGGTCGTGGTCAGTGGTGGGGTTGAATAAGGCCTAAGTGATTTGATACTAACAAAGACAATGTTTTCAGAAAATTTTTTCCCTTTACTGTAGAGGAGATTCAAGGTTATATTTTGAATATCTTTATTTTCCTTTGCTGACATTGAGCAGGAGAGTAAGTGATGAAGTTACCGCATGTGGGAATGGATCATTTTTTTCCATTCGAGTGGATCATGGCAGAAAAGAGGTTACCATTAAAATGTAAGCCCAGGTGTCCTCAAGTAACAGCTGGGTCTAATGGGTTAAGACTCAGGAAGACTCAGTTCTATTTGTAATTAATTCTTTTTTTGTGCTCCATAATCTTCCTCTGAAGTACCTTCCCATTTTCTTTTTTCTTCTTTCTTTTTCTTTTTCTTTTTTTTTTTTTTTTTGAGACAGACTCTCGCTCTGTCGCCCAGGCTGGAGTGCAATGGCGGGATCTCGGTTCACTGCAAGCTCCGCCTCCCAGGTTCACATCATTCTCCTGCCTCAGCCTCCCAAGTAGCTGGGACTACAGGCGCCCGCCATCAAGCCTGGCTAATTTTTTGTATATTTATTTATTTATTTATTTTAATTAATTTTTTTTTTTGAGACGGAGTCTTGATCTGTCACCCAGGCTGGAGTGCGGTGGCGAGATCTCGGCTCACTGCAAGCTCCGCCTCCCGGGTTCACGCCATTCTCCTGCCTCAGCCTCCTGAGTAGCTGGGACTACAGTCGCCCGCCACCATGCCCGGCTAATTTTTCGTATTTTTAGTAGAGACGGTTTCACCGTGTTAGCCAGGATGGTCTCGATTTCCTGACCTCGTGACCCGCCTGTCTTGGCCTCCAAAAGTACTGGGATTACAGGCGTGAGCCACCGCGCCCAGCCATTTTTTGTAGTTTTAGTAGAAACGGGGTTTCACCATGTTAGCAAGGATGGTCTCGATCTCCTGACCTCGTGATCTGTCCACCTCGGCCTCCCAAAGTGCTGCAATTACAAGAGTAATCCACCGCGCCTGGCCCGTACCTTTCCGTTTTCTAAAATATACAAAGAATGCTGGACTAGAAACCAGGGGACATAAAATTTTCTATTAATCAACCCTGCGATCTTGGATAAGTCACCTAACTTTTTCATAGTCAAAAACTCGGTATAACTATTAAGTAGTATTTGTGAATTAGTGAAAATAAGTCTACTGAGCTTTTGTTGACGTTACGTTCTGCCTAAATGTTAGGGAGAAAAATCATGATTCCCCAACTCAGAAGAATACGGTATTGGTAGCAACAAGTAAAATTTGATTTTTTGGTATACTTTGTGGATATATCATAGCTTTTCCTTTTTGTGGAATGATAATAAGAAACATATATGTTCAGTTTTGTACTGAATCCTAGCATAATGCCAATAAATGGTTTTTCTTCTATGCTGGAACAGAGCCATGCTGACGAAAAATAGGGTACTAAATAAGGAAAGAACTGTTAATGTGGCAGATAAGCTTTTGTGTTCTGGCAAAATAGAGACAATTAATGTGTGACTATTTTGTTTGCTGAGTCCCATTTAGATTTCTAATATCTATAATGTCCAAGCAGAATATTTTAATTGTATCAAGTCAAAGGTTAAAAAATTATGCTGTTTTGCTTGTAGCTAAGAGTGAAATATTTTTTCCTATATGAATGATATGCTACTTTAGGATAGTATTTTATATATATGTATACACACATATACACATATCATTTATATTAGAACTGAGAACGACACCAATGATCCTGTACTTAGTAATTTTCAATCCTATCTGTATATTATAAATATGAGTAGGTTTTAAAAGAAATACCAATGCCTAGTTCCAGCCCTGAGATTCTGATGTAATTGATATGGGTTGAGGAAGGGCTGCTGGACATCATCATATTTTCAAACTTCTTCAGATAATTTAATGTGCAGCTAGGATTGAAAATCAATGGACTAGAGGATTTTTGGTATGCTTTCTAGTTCTAATTTTCTCTAATTTTGAATAGAATTCTATAGGTTCCTTCTCATCCCCTTTTGATTCCTAAAGATATAAAGTGATTTTTTTGTCATTATATAATCTATTAGACAGGGTTGGAGCTAGAAATTTATCCTCTGATTAGCAGTCCAGTGTTCTGACTGCCATATTAGGCTGATGATTTTCTTAAGGCTTGAAAACATGTATATTATTTAACTTATTCCAAGGATGCAGTTTAGGGTCTAGATTAACTATCTTCTGATGGGAGAAAGCGGGAAAGTTAGGTTAAGGCCATTGGAAGTCACCATTTTGAATCACACAGTAGAATCCACAAAGTCAAGTGAATACAAGTCTACCAGTGTACCATCCTAACGTAATGGCTTTCAACTGTGGTCATGAAAGCTGACCAGATCATGGTCAGTGGTGGGGTTGGGTAAGTCTCAAAGAGGAAATCTATTCACTCTAAGCTGGTGATATGTTTAATATTTTTATTTCCTTCACATTTTTCTCTGATGTTCACAAGGAAGGAAATGCACTCAATTGCTATTCCTGTATCATTTAATCCACTCTATTTTGTTTTTCAGGGAAACACCTTTGTCCAAGTCCCCTATTTCCCGGACCTTCTAAGCCCTTTTGGGCGCTGGTGGTGGTTGGTGGAGTCCTGGCTTGCTATAGCTTGCTAGTAACAGTGGCCTTTAGTATTTTCTGGGTAAGAGAAGCAGCACTGCTTTTTTGAAACTTTTCCACTGCACATGCAATCTGAACACATTCAAGAATTTTGCCTATGTGGTTTATTTTCTGTTTAATATAGGATGATGATTTTCTTTTCCCCATGCTTGAGTAGGTTCTCTTTTAGCTTGTTCAACTCTATCTGAGATAAAAATCTGGTATGAGTTAGATTTCCCAGACGGCATTGAGTAGGTGGTGAGGCAAAATAAGAAGCTAAATGGGCAAATTAGGGTGGCGGGATTAGGAGCAGTTGCCTTTCTTCTCCCCATTTTGCAATATAATTATGACACATAAAACAGTTTTAATGTGTATATATGTATAAACACCTAGGCAACTTGGGAAGCTAGGCAACTGAAGCCAATGGACAATGTTGGCTTGATCAAAAATCATGAGAAACTTGGCTACTGAAATTGTGTATTCAAACCTAGCAGAGAAACTAGATCTGTTTATCTGAGTCATATTTTTTTTCTCCTCTGAAGCAGTTGAATTGTGTGAGGCCAAGTATGGTGCTGTCATTATGAAACTATAATGGGAGTTAGAATTTTCTGAGCTCTCACCACTGAATTGAAGTACTAACTTTTGCAAATGTTTACGTAATAAATGTGGTGTATTTTTCTTTACCTTCCTCAACATTGAATTTTTGGCCTGGGTTTGAACACATTTTGGTGAACGCATCTACAGTTAAGAACGTACCCCTGAATGACCCTTGTTCTTACTCAGAAACTTCTTAGGTACGCAGTATGGTACAGAATGTATTGACTCCATGTTGTCTTTGAATTTTTTGTAGAAGTTACATGCATGGATGAGTCATTTCTTCAATGAGAAATGTATTCTCAAGGATAAAAGACTATTTCTCTTGATAGTCTCCAAAAGACTATTTCTCTTGATATTCTCCATTTGATATTAAGTACATTTGGTGCTTAATGAATGCTTATCGGATTGATGAATAGATAACCTCCAGAGAGGTCAAATTAAATCCTTAAGTCTATTATTATCCTTAAGTCAAATTAAATCCTAGAGTCTGCCTGAAGTATGATACTCATCTGTAAGGCATAATCCATATGTACCTAATTCATAGATGGGTCAGTGATTTCTGAAAGTCATATCATGTGAAGTCATTCTGTTTACTATCAGCTTGGTGACTGCGGGTACAGACCTGGATCCACAGTCATGTCTTCCTATTATCCAGTCTTAGATTCTTTTAGACTCTTCTTGGCCTATTGCCAAAGCTTACCTTTCAATTGTTCCCCACATGCTCCTTGTAGTTCAGAAGACCCTAGGGCTCAGATGGACATTTGTCAGGCTGCCTGTTGCTTACTCTGTACTTGCTGCAGGGTAGGAAACAAAGTGGTTGCTTGTTCCTGGAAATTCTTTATACTAGGTATCATCTTAAGAATTTGCCTGGCTTGCCTTCTGCAAGTTGCCCAATCCTGAAGGTGGGGCTTTGGTATTGTAAAATATTGCCTGAATTCTGCCTCTGATGTTAGTTGACTACTTTCATCTTTCCAGATCTTGGTATCTTCATCCAACTTACTTTCTAGCTTTGATCCTCTGTGGTGTTTGCTGATAAATTTAGAGTATTTAGAATTCTTAGTTCTTGTTTCTTCTTAATCTCTGGCCATTGGCTTTTATGCCTACCATATGGCTTTTCAATCTTCTCATTGGGAATCTCAACTTTCTAACTTAAAGGCCAGGTGCAGTGGCCCTTTGGGTACCCCTCCAGGAAAGGCATTCCCCTGTGATATGCTGACCTAGGTCAAAGTAATTTACTAGCTGTGCAGAAAGTAGTTTTGGGAACTACTTTAACCTTCAGTGGCCAGAGGACACGGCTCATTATTGAAAACTGATTATAAATATTCATTAGAATGTCAGTTACTATAATGAGACATCAATTTGCTGAGTGACTTGAGTCACCCAAAGGGACAAAAGCAGCTTCTCACTTTCAATGGATTTAAACCGTTCACTTTCGACTCAGACACATCGTGGACAAGCTGGGTTTTTCCTTGGCAGCACTACTAATTCCTAGTGAGATTCATCTTGCTTTGTTTTAAAAAATTTTATTTTTGTTTTACTTTGTCTTACAGATTCCTTGTGAATTGGGCAGTCCTGTCATTTGTGGCCTCTTGTAGTCAATTCGGTTACCCAATAAAAACTACCACTTATCTGCATCTCAAACCTGGGTCTTTGTACTCTCTTACCAAAAGAGTATACATACAAGTTTGTCTATATTTCGTAGAATAACATAGTATTTTTACTCTGGGCTCATCTTTTCCTGCTGTTGCTGTTTAAGCAACAAGTACCTTGCTGAGTTGGGCATCTAGGCCATTATGGATCCCTGGAGTTTAGCTATTTCCTGGGTAATTTTCTGAGATCCTATTTTTGGCTGGTCTGCAGCGTGCCTTGATGTAAGTTGTTGTTTTCCGGAACTTCCTGAGGGCCCATGATATGCTACTGTAGGCGGTTCTGGGTTGAGTGGGTTTCTAGGCTGAGCAGGTTTCTGGGAGCAGCTGCAGATTCTATCTCAGTTCTTGACCTGATGTTGACATTTGAGTAAATAAAGAGCTCCCTTTGGTCAAGCTGTCACAGGCCAGCACCTGTCACTGTCTTTCAATTCTCCATTCATGCAGCTGTGCTGGTAAAGCCGCCCGTTTTCCTAAAGAAATCTTTTTAAAAAACATTATGTTCCCCACTGCAGATCACAATGTGAGGAATGTAGATAGTGTGTGTACAGGTAGTGTCTGCTTTTTATAATAATACAGTAGATTCTTGAAGACCACGTAGTTAAGTAGATTACCTTGCATATGCCCTGTGTATTGCTGCTGTTCCCAGGAAACAAGTGGGTAAGGCTGGCATGGGGAGAAGGGCAAAGGAGGAATGATCCAGAAATCACATATCATTAGCTGACATTCACTATTGAAGGGGTGGAGATGACACAGACACATAGGGTAGGTACTTCCTGCACACATATGCACACATACTCAATGCACATGGGTGCTGTAGGTTCTGCATGGTGTTTGTTCCCAGCCATGCATTTGTCATTTTCATCACACTGCTGTGTTTAGAGTTAGGGTGATGATAAGTAAGTCTGCCATCTGACAATCGCTTGAGGATAAGCATGGGAGCTGACTGCAACAGACCTTTCATTATTTTATGTGCAATGTAAAGAACCTGAGAATCAAGACACCTTTATTACTGTGGCCTCTCTACCAGCTATGATTTGGTTTGGATGTCCGGAGGCAGAGGCTGACACTTGGAGGTTTGGCAAAGTGAGTCCTCAGGGTTGGAGTAAGTATTAAAAATGCTTCCCAGGTTATCAGCTGTTTTCTACACTCATCTGGGGACAGACATTTCCTTGGCCTCACCCCTGCCCTGCTGTGATCCTGTGCTCAAGACAGCTCTAGTCTTTCATTTACAGAAAGGATGTAGAACCAAAATAATTCTTGCATTGGAGGATGTTTAGCAGCATCTCTGACCTCTACCCAGTAGATGCCAGTAGCATCCCTCCCCGTTGTGATGATCCAAAATGTTTTTAGACTTCACTAAATGTCTCCTGGGACAGGGATTAAGGGAGCTTGAGGTGTCAAGGATGAGGTTAGGAGGTCTGTCTTGGGCAACTGTATATATGGTAGTGTCATTCACTCAGATAAGAAACACTGGTAAAAAAAAACAGCATTTGGGGGAAATCTTGAGTTTTATTTTAGACATGTTGAGTTTAGAGTGGCTTTGAGGTTTAGTCCAGAGATATAAATTTGGGTGAGTGGGTGGTAATTGAAGCTGTGAATGTGGATAAGATTGCCTAGGGAAAGAGGATAGAGTAGAGAAGAAGGCCTAGGAACAAGCAGTGAGAAATTCTAACGGCTGGTTAGAGAAGGATGAGCTTGCAAAGGAGGCAGGGAAGGAGTGACAAGACAGGTAGGATAAAAACTAGGATGTCATAGATAGCAAAGAGAAATAGTATCACAAAAAGAAGAGAGTTATCAATAGTATAGAATAATGCTGAGAGTTGAAGAAGATGAGGACTTAAAACATGTTAGCTGTGTTTAGTAACATGGAGGTCAGTGTTTTTCAAACCTTTCTTTAGCACTTACTCATGCCCCTTTGACAAGGAAGGTGTGAAGTGCTCAGGCAGGAGTGTATGGAAACAAAACCAGGGCTGAAATCATTCACTTATTTATTCATTCAGGTATCATGTCATTCATGTACAGCATATCTACTTAGGTATCGGCGTGTGTGCCAGGAACTAGGCACTTTTTTCATAATAGAGAATTCTGAATCCAGAAATCTGATGGCTTTCGGTTTTTAGATGTTTTCTGGGTCATTTTGTAAGGAATGTAAAATTTTACTATCACATTGATCCAGAAATGATGTTCCTAACCCTTAGTCAAAAATTTTGCTAAGATTCATGGTGGGTGAAACTATTGCCCTTACTTCCCTCACTTCTGGTGGAAATTCATCCTGATGGAGCCGAGCCTATGAAAGAGAGATGAGTGTAGAAATACATACCCTTAAAGACATAGGAATGTACTAGTTGTCTAGAACTGTAAATTGCCCTTAGTTTGGACTCCATCTTTACAAATTTGTGGTTATTCCAGACTCTGGAGGACCTGAAAGTCCTCTTTGGTTAATTATGGAAAAACAGCTTGTTAAGCAAAAGCTAATGTAAGAAGATCGCATTGTGGGTAGGCATAACCTAGTCAAAGGAGGAAGGGCCTTCAAGTGTATGTACATATCAACAGTGGATATGTTAATTAGTATGCATTTTTAATTCAGGTCAAATGACAGCATTGAGAGTAACAGGGATGCATTTCTCTAAAATACTTTCTTTGAGATTTTTCAAGTTCAATGTAAAGAGTCAGTAGTTGGGTGTGATTAGTCATTACCCAAGTTCAAGGTGCTCAAAAAAGGTTAGTGTTTTAGTGTCTCTGTCATTTGACAATTAATATTGTGAATAGTTGTGTCCACAGTCTTAGAACTCCTTCCATGACATTGTCCCTCCATACTGACACTTCCCTTTTCTGCAGATGAGGAGTAAGAGGAGCAGGCTCCTACACAGTGACTACATGAACATGACTCCCCGCCGCCCTGGGCCCACCCGCAAGCATTACCAGCCCTATGCCCCACCGCGTGACTTCGCAGCCTATCGCTCCTGACACGGACGCCTATCCAGAAGCCAGCCGGCTGGCAGGCCCCATCTGCTCAATATCACTGCTCTGGATAGGAAATGACCACCTCATCTCCAGCCGGCCACCTCAGGCCCCTGTTGGGCCACCAATGCCGATTTTTCTCGAGTGATTAGACCAAATATCAAGATCATTTTGAGACTCTGAAATGAAGTAAAAGACATTTCCTGTGACAGGCCAAGTCTTACAGTGCCATGGCCCACATTCCAACTTACTATGTACTTATTGACTTGACTGAGAAGTTAGGGTAGAAAACAAAAAGGGAATGGATTCTGGGAGCCTCTTTCCTTTCTCACTCACCTGCACATCTCAGTCAAGCAAAGTGTGGTATCCACAGACATTTTAGTTGCAGAAGAAAGGCTAGGAAATCATTCCTTTTGGTTAAATGGCTGTTTAATCTTTTGGTTAGTGGGTTAAACGGGATAAGTTAGAGTAGGGGGAGGGATAGGAAGACATATTTAAAAACCATTAAAACACTGTCTCCCACTCATGAAATGAGCCACTTAGTTCCTATTTAATGCCGTTTTCCTTTTAGTTTAGAAATATGTGGACATTGTCTTTTATGAATTCTGATCATATTTAGTCATTTTGACCAAATGAGGGATTTGGTCAAATGAGGGATTCCCTCAAAGCAGTATCAGGTAAACCAAGTTGCTTTCCTCACTCCCTGTCATGAGACTTCAGTGTTAATGTTCACAATATACTTTTGAAATAATAAAATAGTTCTCCTACACGAAGAAAGAATATGTCAGGAAATAAGGTCACTTTATGTCAAAATTATTTGAGTACTATGGGACCTGGCGCAGTGGCTCACGCTTGTAATCCCAGCACTTTGGGAGGCCGAGGTGGACAGATCACTTGAGATCAGGACCAGCCTGGTCAAGATGGTGAAACTCCGTCGGTACTAAAAATACAAAATTTAGCTGGGCCTGGTGGCAGGCACCTGTAATCCCAGCTGCCCAGGAGGCTGAGGCATGAGAATCGCTTGAACCTGGCAGGCGGAGGTTGCTGTGAGCAGAGATCGTGCCACAGCTCTCCAGCCTGGGCGACAGAGTGAGGCTCCGTCTCAAACAACAACAACAACAAAACCACAAAATTATTTGAGTACTATGACAGATTATTTGTCTAACAGTTCATTCCAATCAGATCAGGTAGGAGCTTTCCTGTTTCATATGTTTCAGGGTTGCACAGTTGGTCTCTTTATTGTTGGTGTGGAGATCCAAAGTGGGTTGTGGAAAAAGCGTCCATAGGAGAAGTGAGAATACTGTGAAAAAGGGATGTTAGCGTTCATTAGAGTATGAGGATGAGTCCCAAGAAGGTTCTTTGGAAAAAGGACGAATAGAATAATGGAATGATGAAATTCTTGCCATGTGCTGAGGAGATAGCCAGCATTAGGTGACAATCTTCCAGAAGGTGTCAGGCAGAAGGAGCCCTGGTGAGAGCTCCTTTACAGGGACTTTATGTGGTTTAGGGCTCAGAGCTCCAAAACACTGGGCTCGGCTGCTCTGTACCTTGGAGGTCCATTCACATGGGAAAGTATTTTGGAATGTGTCTTTTGAGAGAGCATCAGAGTTCTTAAGGGACTGGGTAAGGCCTGACCCCGAAATGACCATGGATATTTTTCTACCTATAGTTTGAGTCAACTAGAATATGCCTGGGGACCTTGAAGAATGGCCCTTCAGCGGCCCTCACCATTTGTTCATGCTTCAGTTAATTCAGGTGTTGAAGGAGCTTAGGTTTTAGAGGCACATAGACTTGGTTCAAGTCTCGTTAGTAGTTGAATAGCCTCAGGCAAGTCACTGCCCACCTAAGATGATGGTTCTTCAACTATAAAATGAAGACAATGGTCACAAATGTCTCTTCCTGTAGTATAATCTCCATGAGGGCATGGCCCAAGTCTGTCTTTGTCTCTGTCTATCCCTGACATTTAGTAGCATGCCTGACATACAATGTTAGCTATTGGTATTATTGCCATATAGATAAATTATGTATAAAAATTAAACTGGGCAATAGCCTAAGAAGGGAGGAATATTGTAACACAAATTTAAACCCACTACACAGGGATGAGGTGCTATAATATGAGGACCTTTTAACTTCCATCATTTTCCTGTTTTTTGAAATAGTTTATCTTGTAATGAAATATAGGGCATCTCCCACTTTTATGTATAGAAAGAGGTCTTTTAATTTTTTTTTTTTTTAATGTGAGAAGGAAGGAAGGAGTAGGAATCTTGAGATTCCAGATAGAAAATACTGTACTTTGGTTGATTTTTAAATGGGCTTCCATTCCATGAATTTAATCAGTCCCAAGAAGATCAAACTCAGCAGTACTTGGGTGCTGAAGAACTGTTGGATTTACCCTGGCATGTGTGCCACTTGCCAGCTTCTTGGGCACACAGAGTTCTTCAAGCCAAGTTATCAGATTGTATTTGAAAATGACAGAGCTGGAGAGCTTTTCGAAATGGCAGGGGCAAATAAATAAATAAATACTTTTTTTTAAATGGAAAGACTTGATCTATGGTAATAAATGATTTTGTTTTCTGACTGGAAAAGTAGGCCTACTAAAGATGAATCACACTTGAGATGTTTCTTACTCACTGCACAGAAACAAAGAAGAAATGTTATATAGGGAAGTCCGTTTTCACTATTAGTATGAACCAAGAAATGGTTCAAAAACAGTGGTAGAAGCAATGCTTTTATAGTTTCAGATAAGGTAGTTATGAAGAAAACAATGTCATTTGCTGCTATTATTGTAAGAGTCTTATAATTAATGGTACTCCTGTAATTTTTGATTGTGAGCTCACCTATTTGGGTTAAGCATGCCAATTTAAAGAGACCAAGTGTACATTATGTTCTATATATTCAGTGATAAAATTACTAAACTACTATATGTCTGCTTTAAATTTGTACTTTAATATTGTCTTTTGGTATTAAGAAAGATATGCTTTCAGAACAGATATGCTTCGCTTTGGCAATGAATTTGGGTAGAACTTGCTATTTAAAAGAGGTGTGGGGTAAATCCTTGTATAAATCTCCAGTTTAGCCTTTTTTGAAAAAGCCAGACTTTCAAATACTAATTTCATTTCAAGCAGGGTACATTTCTGGTTTGTTTGCTTGACTTCAGTCACAATTTCTTATCAGACCAGTGGCTGACCTCTTTGAGATGTCAGGCTAGGCTTACCAATGTGTTCTGTGTCATGTGAGTGCTCAGAAGTTTGAGAGACATCCAACTTCAGCCTTGACCCCATCAGTCCCTCAGGCTAACTAACTGAGCCACCAGTCCTCATGGCTATTTTAATGAGGATATTGATGGTTAAATGGATGTCTCATCCCTTATGCCAGCCATTTGCACTGCCAGATGGGAACTATACCACACCTGGATACTGATCTCAAAGTGTTAAATTCAACTACATGCTGGAGATTAGAGATGGTGCCAATAATGGACCCAGAACCAGGATCTTGATTGCTATAGACTTATTAATAATCCAGGTCAAAGACAGTGACATAGACTCTCTCAAGACCTGGGGTGAGGGAGTCTGTGTTATCTGCAAGGCCATTTGAGGCTCAGGAAGTCTCTCTTTCCTATAGATATATGCATACTTTCTGACATATAGGAATGTGTCAGGAATACTCAACCATCACAGGCATGTTCCTACCTCAGGGCCTTTACAGG
Source organism: Symphalangus syndactylus (assembly GCF_028878055.3). Taxonomy (NCBI): domain Eukaryota; kingdom Metazoa; phylum Chordata; class Mammalia; order Primates; family Hylobatidae; genus Symphalangus; species Symphalangus syndactylus. Next base: position 108,199,269 of record NC_072430.2, read on the forward strand.
TCCTATTTACTCTGTCTAGAATGTCCTTCTGTAGATGACCTGGCTTGCCTCATTACCCTTCAGGTCCTTGCTCAAGTGTCATCTTCTCCCCTAGTTAAATTCCCCCACACCCTGTCTGCTTTCCTTGATTATTTTTCTCCACAGCATTTTACCATCTCTTACATTAGACATTTTTCTTATTTATTTGTGGTTTATAAGCTTCATGAGGCAAGTAACTTTGCTTTGTTTCTTGCTGTATCTCCAGTGCCCAGAGCAGTGCCTGGTATATAATAAATATTTATTGACTGAGTGAATGAGTTTTACATGGCCTTATGAATTAACGGAACGGTCAGTCTAAATGTTTTTTTTTTTTTTTTTTTTTTGAGATGGAGTCTCGCTGTAGCCCGGGCTGGAGTGCAGTGGTGCGATCTTGGCTCACTGCAAGCTCTGCCTCCCCGGTTCACGCCATTCTCCTGCCTCAGCCCCCTGAGTAGCTGGGACTACAGATGCCTGCCACCGCGCCCAGCTAATTTTTTGTATTTTTAGTAGAGACGGGGTTTCACCGTGGTCTCGATCTCCTGACCTCGTGATCCACCTGCCCCGGCCTCCCAAAGTGCTGGGATTACAGGCGTGAGCCACCGCGCCTGGCCTAAATGTTATGATCATACTTTGAGAGGGAGAAAGCCAGTTCTATTTTCTACTTTCCTGTTAAGAAATTCAAAAATGCATTTTATTAAAAAAACAGGAGGTAAAATACATACACAGCCAAATCTAGTAAAAGAAAATCTGATGAATATAAGTTCATTTACATTTTAGAAATTTTTGTGCAGTGAGGAAAACCAATACTGTTAGAAAAGTCATGCCAACTCAGCCACTGTCAGGAGTAGATTGATTTTCCATTGAAGTCCCCAAATTCCCTCTTAATGGAGTATTGGCTATGTCTTAAACATATGTTTAGTTTAAGACTTCTGAAAATGTTGTCTTTGTAGTTAAAATCCCATCCTACTACTGACCTGCTGCTCTTTTTTCTGGGGTGATTTTACCCCCCAAAAATTCTATAAATGCCTTCTCTGGCTCTGATTCAAAAAGTGCTCACAAATGGAAATGCTGGGGACAGAAAATTTCAACTTCTTCACCTGTCATACTCATATCATAGCTGAACACTCTAATAGCACACACACACACACACACACACACACACACACATCATCTTGTGGGCAGGGGAAGGGGAAGGGAAAGGTGCTTGAACAATAGACACAAGAGCTGGTCTAATAATTCATGTAGCACCTTCTGTTTCCTTCGTTGAAATTTTACTCTGAAGGTGACTCAGAGTCAATTAAATCGGTGTGCAATGAGTTCATCTCTAAACTGATTCTTTTCTTTGGTGAAATGAAGCTTATTAAACTTAATAAAGGTAATTAAACTTGAAAAAGATGAGCTTATATGTCTCTTACTACTCCAAGAAAGACTGAACTCAGCTGGTTACTCATGGATAGTTCAATAAGACAAATTAAATCAACTGGAAAGGAACAAGATGGGTAAAAAAAAAAAAAAAAAAAAAAAGTCAGCCATGAATTGAATCTGCTTAATAAGCACTCCTTTACCGTGCTAATAAAAATAGTGTAACTCAGTTCTGTAAAAAGGTTCTAGTACCTTGAAACTCAAGTTCAAAACAAAATAAAATGCAAACTTCGCTTCACCTAACACCTCCCACAACATTCTAGCTACCCAACTGGGTGAATATTGTAATTGCCCACAACCCCGAAATCACTTTTTCCCTCCAGTATGATAAAACAGATTGATTCCTTTTTAAAGCAATACCCTTTCTCCTCTCCCATCTTGTCGGGATCAGAGATAATGGATAGGTGAGAAAAAATTAAAGAAGCTTCCAGATCCATTGTAATGGGGACCTAACCATCACCCTATGCAGCAGCAAATGGGATGGTCTGGAAAGTAGACCAGAACCTTGTCTGGTAACTTTGCTTCTTATGTCTGTGTTTCCTAAACTGAGGCCTAACTCTTGACTTTTTGACAGTGGTGCTCATAAGAAAGTTTGGGGCTGGGCACGGTCACTCATGCCTGTAATATCAGCACTTTGGGAGGCTAATGCAGGAAGATCACTTGAGTCTAGGAGTTCAAGACCAGCTTGAGCAACATAGGGAGACCCTGTCTCTATTAAAAAATTAGCCAGACGTGATGGTGCAGGCCTGTAGTCCCAGCTACTTAGGAGGCTGAGGCTGCAGTGAACTGGGATCACACCCCTTCAAGAACACATGTGAATGGTGGGGCCTCTCAGCTTTCCCTGATTTGGTATCCCAGAAGAAATATGTGCTTTCTCTTTGAAGATTCACAGGATCCTAGCACTTAGAAACCCAGGCCACTGTCCAGAGCAGAAGGTCACACACTTTCTCAGAGTGACTTTTGTTCATTTCAGGGTGTTGACATTGGGCCCAACACTTGAAAATTGCTTAAGATGATAAATTGCTTGAAGTGATCAAAGAATGTATCAGCTCTTCTAAGCTGACCTCATTCTTGGTGCAACTCTCAGGGCCAGAATGTGTGTTTCCCGAAGCTCATTTTCCTATCTGATTTGCCTGTTGAAACTCTGTGAAAGACCCTTGAATGCTAGGAATTTGAAGGGACAGAAAGTTGAAGAAAGGTGAATGGATTTCAGGGAGTGGACTGGATTTTACACTCACTTCATCAGGCAGAGCTATCTCAATGATAGATTGAAACTCTCCTCTGGCTCCAAAGAACAAATCATGAGCTGGGTGGAAATGTCAGTTGAGAAGAAGAGCAGCAAACAGCTTTGTTTTCCTATAGTTGTGGTTTTACATGGTGATGATGACACACGAAGATGAAAATGTGCAGCATGAACTCCAGTTGTTATCTGAGTGAGCATCTCTGCCAACACTGAAGGATATGTGTGGGTGTCACCTGAAAACAAAGAGAAAGACAGAGAGAGAAAAAGAAGAAAAGGAGGCCCTGTTTCGGAAAGAAGAGCCTGTTAATCAAAGATCAACAGTGACAAGTGGTGCTGTTTATTTCATGAGCTTTATATGTGATTTCCTTCCCCTTGCTAATCTCCATGTCTGAATTTATTCTCTGGACTAAATATATTTGCATCTGGTGACTGAGGAAGGGGTGGAAAAAGTGACCTTGAATGGGCATCGGGGTAGTTACCATAGTTATTTAGTCATTTCTTCAGTCTCTTGGGCACACATTTAGCTTCCCAAATGGGGGTTTCTGCTAACTTTTGAGAACCTGTGACATATTACACAGGGCAGACAAACTTTAGGTGGTTGTTGGGGACCCTCTTTTATCCCCAAACCTATGCAATGCTTGTTTCATTTGCTTTATGTTTCTCCTTCCTCTCTTCTACTTCATTCATTCAGGAACTAGTTAATGGGCACCTGCCCAGCACTAAGATGTGGGCTAGGTACAGGGATGTGGCAGTGAGCAGCACAGATATTACCTCCACACTTCTGAAGTGTAGAGTGTCTGCTTTGTATATTACTTCAGTTTTTTTTTTCTTTTCCTGCCCCCTATATCTTGCTTCTAGGGGTAACCACTTAGTCTTGATTTTGGGACTTAGATCTTAATGTGGCTACTTGATAGCCTTTGTTAGTTTGCCTGAAATTGATTTCTTTGACATGTTCCTATTTAAGATCTCTAACTCTTTCAACGTCGTAGACCAGGAATCAGCAAATTTTTTTTCTGTTAAGGGCCAGATAGTAAATATTTTAGGCTTTGTGACTATACTGTCTCTTATAGATAATCAGTTTTGCCATTGTAGTGTGAAAGCAGCCATAAACAATATATAAACAAATAAGCATGGCTGCATTCCAATAAACCTTTATTTATGGTTATTGATATGTGAAGTTCATGTGATTTTCATGTCATGCAATATTACTTTTCCTTTGTTTTTTTCCCCCAACCATTTATAGATGGAAAATCCATTTTTAGCTCATGGGCTGTACAAAGGCAGGTAGTGGGCTGGACATGGCTTATGGGCTACGGTTTGCTGATCCTTGACTTAGGTCTAAGCCACAACCTTAGCTATAAGCTTATTTTTGAGTTCCAGCCACCTTCTACATTTTTAGGGCCAGAAGGAATCAGTTTGAATGTGTGTAAAGGCTTCTTGGGAGTGATGAGAGTCAAGCATCTCTTTTGAAAGAAGGACATGGATCAATAAAGAAGAAGGAAGAGCTTTCATCTAAGGAAAGCCATTTGAGGTAGAAGAAATGGGAAGTTATAAGCAAAGGGAATGAGAGGCTGTTTCAGGATGACAGAGTCTTCTGTATATTATTATTATTAATTTTGACAGTCTTGCTCTGTCACCCAGGCTGGAGTACAGTAGCATGATCTCAGCTCACTGCATCCTCTGCCTCTCGTGTTCAAGCGATTCTCATGCCTCAGACTCCTCAGTAGCTGGGATGACAGGCACATGCCACCAGTCCTGGCTAATTTTTTATTTTTTATTTTTATTTTTAGTAGAGATGGGGTTTCACCATGTTGGCCAGGCTGGTCTCGAACTCCTGGCCTCAAGTGATCCACCCACCATGGCCTCCCAAAGTGTTGGGATTACAGGCGCGAACCACCGTGCCTGGCCTATATTATTGATGAAAGCCTAAATGTCTTGGGAACTGTTGTTACTCTTTTCTCAAGTCCTTTCTACTCTTTTCCCTCTTTTCTAGGCATCACATCCTTGTAATCTCCAAGGAAACAAATTTTTTCTTTTTTCTTTTTTTTTTTGAGATGGAGTCTCGATCTATCGCCCAGACTGGAGTGCAGTGGCACGACCTCCACTCACTGCAAGCTCTCCCTCCTGGGTTCACGCCATTCTCCTGCCTCAGCCTCCCGAGTAGCTGGGACTACAGGCGTCTGCCACCCGCCACCACGCCTGGCTAATTTTTTGTATTTTTAGTAGAGACAGGGTTTCACTGTGTTAGCCAGGATGGTCTCCATCTCCTGACCTCGTGATCCACCCACCTTGGCCTCCCAAAGTGCTGGGATTATAGGCATGAGCCACCACGCCCAGCCAGGAAACAAATGCATAGAAGGAAGGGGGCAGAAAATGGTCTGTGTCCGATGTGATGAACAGGCTTGACTTTCCTGCTAATTCTTCCCTACGTAGTACACCCAAATCCAACTCGGAGTGGGTAGAGATCAGAAGCAGCTGTCTCAGAATTGGCCTCCTACTTTCTACCTATCTCATTTTTCCAATCTGCATTTGGCTGCCATTTATGGGTGGCCAAGAGTAACCCCTCATGAATCTACATTAAGGCTCAACATTTCACAAGTAGCTGATGAAATCAGTATTACTCAGATCAGAAAGGCACCGACCTAACCCTTACCATCCCTTGCCCCCATTCGTCACTCCAGTCTTGTTATACCCAAGGTACAAATCGTTCCTGGAAGCAGCCCAGCATATGGGGGCACCCTAAGCCACACACCCATTCACACCATCTGGGCAATTTAAAAATAGGGCCAAATGGAGCATTTAGACTGGTCTGTCCAGCCAAGATCAGGAAATTGCCTCTAAAAGGTCAGATGATTAAGATTATTGTGCCAACAGTCTAGGATGTCAGTAATGAAAAAAGCTTCTGGCAGAATGAATTCTCCTGACTTTACACATGGTGTTCCAGTTCTGAGTTGGGGTGAACAGCTTCGGGAAATCCCAAGATTTTTCTAATCCAGAAAATAGTGCTACTATGTACATTTATGCATTGTGTGCCTTGCACAAAGGCCCCTAGTGAAGGGAATGAAGAGGGCTGAAATCTAGTCAAGCTCCCCTTATCAAGCTCTGCACCTGCTTAATGAAGGAGAGGGTGCCTTCGCTAATGCCCTCATGTATGGGCTATTGAGGCTCTGATAGAATGCTAGCCTTTCTGCCACTTGGTTACTGAGCTTTATAGAAGTTACATCCCCATTCTCACAGTAGGAATTTTCTAGGATGAATAATAGTTAAAACAAAATAAAACTACCCCCTCCCCCACAAAATAGAATGGTTCTAAATATCACAAAAATTTATCTCCTCGGTCTCTTCTTTAGTCTTTCCTTCACCTTAGCTCTGCATGTTTTAATTTAGTTGGTTGGTTTTTCTTGACTTACACTGGGTGGGTTTGTCTTTGGGGAGTAATGAGAGAAGAAACTTCCTAGTTCGTGTCCTAGTTTGGCTCTTAGAAGAAAAACAAAAAATGTTTTTGTGACCTGAGGAATACTAGGTGATATAGCTTGGATATTTGTCCCCTCCAAATCTCATTTTGAAATTTGATCCCCAGTGTTGGAGATGGGGTCTAGTGGGAGGTGTTTGGGTCATGGGGGCGGATCCCTCATGAATGGCTTGGTGCCATTCGTATGGGATTGAGTGAGTTCTTGCTCTTAGTTTTGGGGAGATCTGGTTGTCAAAGAGAGTCTGGCATCCTATTCAGTGCCTCCCTTCTCCCCTGCCTATTTCTCTGTCTTTCTCACTCTCTCTTTCTTTCTCTGTATCTCTCACTTCCTGCCATGTGATCTTTACACACCAGCTCCCCTTCCCCCTTCTGCCATGACTGGAAGCTTCCTGAAGTCCCTGCTAGAAGCAGAATAGAGTGCTATACTTCTTGTACAGTCTGCAGAACTATGTTCCAAATAAACCTCTTTTTGTTATAAATTACCCAGCCTCAGGTATTCCTTTATATCAATGCAAATGGACTAAGACACTGGGTTTGGGGTAGTTTTGGGGATGTACCTAGAACCCTTCGGTTAATGTAGTCAACTCTTATTTCCTAGTTATCAGTACATGAGGGGACCAGACTAAATAAACTCAGAGCTCGTTCCTATAATTGTTTTCATACTCCATATTATAACTCTCCTGGAATTATCTTCCTATCATGAATACCATTGTTTTGGGTTTCTCCACTATCACATTTCTAAGTCTTACAGATATAAATATTTTATGTTTGAGATTTGTCAATCAGAATTATTTGAATAAATCTATAATTCTCTATAAGTGTTAAGTTTACTAATTTACCAAAATTGTTTCCATCACTTTTTCTTGAGAAAATAATGAATTCTAAAGTTTAGTTTAAAGTTAAAATAATGAATTTTAAAGTTTAATGAAATTTAAAGTTTAAAAAATGATATAATAGTTTACATCATTTTTTAAAGCTTGTCATTTTCCAAATAAACTTCTTACACATTATTGAAGTCTTCATAGTAAACTACATCTTGCATGTGGTGGGTGCTCAGAATACCTTAATGAGTGAATCAATGGATGGATGGATAAATGAATGACTATCTTTCATTTGATAAATATCTGCAAGCTATTTTGGTTTTTGACAAATTAGATGAAACAGGTATTATGAAAAGACTTGGGAAAATTGAGGACAAATTAGTTAACTAGATACTATGAAAAGACTTGGGAAATTCATATTTTTTTAAATTATTGAAATGTATTAATTAATACACATTTTAAGACATTGTTTAGACATTCAGAAGCAAAAACTGTTTATCCTTCCTCGGCAACAAACAGAACTCTAATTGTGTCCAGTTATCTACACTTCATGTGCTACTGGGGAGTTCCAGGGAGTGGATAAGGATTGGTTTAAGCCAGAATGGTAGTCCTAGCCTTCTCAGTGATTGGTTTAGGCATGGACACATGATAAAATTCTGACCAATAGCCTGATGGGCTTCTGATAAAGTTTCTTTTTGCTCTTTTTTTTTCTTGAGACAGTCTCACTCTGTTGCCCAGGCTGGAGTGCAGTGGTGCCATCTTGGCTAACTGCAACCTCACTGCAACCTCCAGCTTCCTGGGTTCAAGCAATTCTTGTGCCTCAGCCTCCTGAGTAGCTGGGACTACAGGCATGTACCACCATGCCTGGATAATTTTTGTATTTTTAGTAGAGACAGGATTTCACCATGTTGGCCAGGTTGGTCCCAAACTCCTGACCTCAAGTGATCCACCTGCCTCAGCCTCCCAAAGTGCTGGGATTAGAGGTGTGAGCCACCGTGCTCAGCCTCTCCTTGCTCTTTAAAAAGAGATGTTTGGAAATAAACAGTTTCCTTTCTGCTATAGAATGTTGTGTCTGCAAGCAGTATCTGATATAGCCTCTTTGGGACCAGGGGAGGAATTGGCCTGAGAACATGCTGAGGCAGGAAGAGCAGAAAGAGGGGAGGAACCTGGATCTTGGTGACATTATTGAGCTGCAGATTGAGCCGACTTGAATTCTCCTTGCTTCCTTCCTTGCTTCCTTCCTTGCTTCCTTCCTTCCTTCCTTCCTTCCTTCCAGTTCTTGTCATGTGAGACAATAAATAACTTTATTGTTTAAGCTCTTTTGGGTTGGATTTTCTATTGCATGAAGTTTAAAGCATTCTGATAACTTCATATTTATTGATGTGTATAAATACTAATAGATTCTATTATTTGGGGGATACAAAGGATTTGACTCAATAGTATCTTATTCTATTGACATGTTCAATTATTAATCGCTGATAACCATGAATAACTAAATGTTATTACCACATTTAGGACAATATCCACGTCCACTGACATATGAAATTTGGACAATTTGCTTCTTTGGGAAGCATTATAAGTCACAGAACAGCAGAGGATACAAAGACCCCCACAAGAGATCATCAAGATTTTCTTCTTCCCTTCTTTTTGTCATACGCATTGCTGAGAAGGAGCACCTCCAGGAAGGAACCAAATTATTCGTATTTTTTTTGTTTGTTTATTTTTAGTTTTGAGACCCGGTCTCACTCCGTCACCCAGGCTGGAGTGCAGTGGTACAGTGGCTCACTGCAACATCTGCCTCCCAGGTTCAAGCAATTCTCCTGCATTAGCCTCCCGAGTAGCTGGGATTACAGGTGCCCGCCACCACTCCCAGCTAATTTTTGTATGTTTTCAGTAGAGACGGGGTTTCATCATGTGGCCGGGCTGGTCTCGAACTCCTGACCTCAAGTGATCTGCCCACCTCAGCCTTCCAAAGTGCTGAGTTTACAGGCATGAGCCACCAAGTCCAGCCAATATTTGTATTTTGAATTAAAGTATGTATGTGAAAAATGAGAAAACTGGCTCACTTCCTGGTAATATAAAATACAACATATCAGTAAAATCTTCCATGATTCTCCTAGTTCAGTGATCTCTTTCTACCCCTGTGTTACCTAATGCTGGCCTAAACTCCAGGGGCCTGTAGAGGAGATTAGTTTTTGTAGTTGTAAAATAATATTTTAGGCTGGGTGTGGTGGCTCATGCTTGTAATCCCAGCACTTTGGGAGGCCGAGGTGGGCAGATCACGAGGTCAGGGGATGGAGGCCAACATGGTGTAACCCTGTCTCTACTAAAAATACAAAAATTAGCTGGGCGTGGTGGTGCGTGCCTGTAATCCCAGCTACTTAGGAGGCTGAGGCAGGAGAATTGCTTGAACCTGGGAGGCGGAGATTGCAGTGAGCCGAGATCTCGCCACTGCACTCCAACCTGGAGACAAAGCGAGGCTCTGTCTCAAAAAAAAAAAAAAATTTTTTTTTTTTAATATGTCATGTTTAGACCAGGCATGGTGGCTCACACCTGTAATCCCAGCACTTTGGGGGGCCAAGGCAGGCAGATCACGAGGTCAGGAGATGGAGACCATCTGGCTAACACGGTGAAACCTCGTCTCTATTAAAAATACAAAAAAAATTAGCCGGACCTGGTGGCGGGCGCTTATAGTCCCAGCTACTTGGGAGGCTGAGGCAGGAGAATGGCATGAACCCAGGAGGCGGAGCTTGCAGTGAGCCGAGATGGCGCCACTGCACTCCAGCCTGGGCAATAGAGCGAGACTCCATCTCAAAAAAAAAGTCATGTTTAAAAATTCAAAGTATACTTATATTTAAAATTTTCTTCTAATGAAATGTTATCATAAGACCAAAGTAGATACTGGGCCTAGATCTTCATCCTTTCAGTCTCTCTTTGATTCTGGCAGTGGCACCTCTGGTAACACTGATCTTCTCTGGGGGTCCTGGGATAACACATTAGCTTCTAGAATGCCTTGGGGATTTCCTGCTTGTGTCCTGTGAAAAGGACACAAACTGGCCACACATGTGTTCAGTTTAGTGATGGGCACTGAGAAGGACAGAAAGAGATTTGACATAATTTCGACCTTAGCAATTTACTACTAGGTTGGGGAAATAACTGGTCATAAAAGTAGGATATACTAAGCTCTAATTAAGTGATATGCAATTCAAGTTCAGAGGTGAAAGACTATTGTGGAGTGGAATTCCAATCTGGCCCCGAAAAGCAATACACAGCTTTTCAAACTTGTGGGAAATAGAATAGCTTTGAGAAGGAGTACTTACATTTTTAATTTTTAGAAATATTGCCAATTTGCTTTGCACAGAGGTTATATTGATATACACTCCCATCAGTCACATATGAGAGAGCCTTTTACCCTATTTATTCTCATTAGCACAGTGTTAACATGTTTGATCTTTGCCAATTTGATAGTTTGAAATGATATTTTATCTTTTTTTTTTTTTTTTTGAGACGGACTCTTGCTCCGTCCCCCAGGCTGGAGTGCGGTGGCGCGATCTCGGCTCACTGCAAGCTCCGCCTCCCAGGTTCACGCCATTCTCCTATCTCAGCCTCCCGAGTAGCTGGGACTACAGGCGCCCGCCAACACGCCCGGCTAATTTTTTTTTGTATTTTTAATAGAGACAGGGTTTCACCGTGTTAGCCAGAATGGTCTCGATCTCCTGACCTTGTGATCCGCCCGCCTCGGCCTCCCAAAGTGCTGGGATTACAGGCTTGAGCCACTGCGCCCGGCCTAATATTTTATCATTGAGTTGATTTGTTTCATTTTTATGAATCAGGTTCATCATCTTTTCATTTCTCATAAGAGTCATTTTTATTTTTTTTTCTGTGAACTGTCTACTCATCCTCTGCCCATTTTTTTTTTCAGTTGTATTGTCAGCTTTTTAATGTAGAATCACTTCAAAGAAACTGTTCTTTTGCTTGTAACTCCTTCATTTTAGAGATGAATAGATGTAAGATGTAAGCTTATTGTTTCTTTGTTTATTCATCAGCATTTATTAAGTATCCATTCCATGCCAGGCACTGCACTTGTCACAGGAGTTAGATATAGATCCTGTCCTCAAGAAGCTCCCAGGCCATGGGAGACACAAAGCTTTTCACATGGTTTTCAGGTCTATGATAGATCTAAACATAGGGAGCTATTGTGGCTCAAAGGTGGGGCATCACCTAACCATGCAAGGAGTTGGGGAGGCTCAGGAAAGTATTTGTAGATGACAGCAGCTGAATCTTAAAGAACAAGGGAGGCTTAGGCAAGTGACGAAGCGGGGAATTACATTTCAGGTAGAGAGACTAACTTGTGCAAAAGCACAAGTACGATGCCTTTGAGGAGTTCAATGTGTGAATTCCGGGTGGCTGGAGAGTAGGTTAAGTCCAAGGGAGTATAAGAGATGAGACCACCTGTATTAAGACAAACTCTTTATTCCTAGGAATTTAGGGCTTATCTCAAGGGCAAGGGAAAGCTAATAAAATATATAATTTTAAAAATTTGCTTAAAAATTATTTATAATATATAACCAGTAATCTTACATTGCAGAACGCTATAAAATGAAAACTAAATGTCTTCCTCCTCCTTGTCCCCTGTCCCACGGTTCTATTTTTCAGAGGTTACCATTTTTTTTTAACAGTTTCCATTTACCTCCATAACTCTCAATATGTTTATATCCTTGTTTCTTGGTTTGTCAAACCGAACAGTATTTACAGACTCTCCACTATGAAGATGAAGAATTCAGCTCACTTCTACTAACTCCCACCCTTCCAGTTTTTTGGAAGGTTTTAAGCACAAGAAGGACCTGATTAAATTTGCATTTTGGAAAGATTATTTTGCTAGCAATGTGAGGAGTGGTTCAACAGCTGTTGCAGTAAATCAAAGAACATGAGTTGGAGGGATGCATTAGCGGAAGGTACCTAGAGGACAGAAAGGTGAGGACCATTGGAAGACTAGAAGATAGAGGGAAGGAAAAGGTCACTCCTTGGTTTTATTTATTTATTTATTTTTGGAGATGGAGTCTTGCTCTGTCGCCCATGCTGGAGTGCAGTGGCACGATCTCAGCTCACTGCGACCTCCGCCTCCTGGGTTAAAGCAATTCTCCTGCCTCAGCCTCCTATGTAGCTGGGATTACAGGCGGGTGCCACCATGCCCAGCTAATTTTTGTATTTTTAGTAAAGATGGGGTTTTACTATGTTGGCCAGACTAGTCTTGAACTCCTGACCTCAGGTGATCCACCTGCCTCAGCCTTCCAAAGTGCTGGGATAACAGGCGTGAGCCACCGTACCTGGCCACTCCCTGGTTTTAGACTGGTGCAGGTGGTACTTACACTCTCTGAGCTAGAGATGCAGGAGGAGAAATTAATTTTAGTAGGGGGCATGATGTTGAATTTCACTTTGGACATGTTGAATTTGACGTGTTTGTGAGAATCCAGGTGGAGATGCCTTATGATGCAGCTGGACAACTAATAGAGTTGTGGCAGTCAGGAGTGAGCAGAGGCTAGGGAGATAGAGCTATGAGCCAGCCCTCAATGTGTAGTTTATTCATTTTCTCATTCATTTAATAAATATTTATGAGTACCATCTATGAGCTACATGCTGGGTATAAAATGATGAGAGAAGAGACAAACTTCCTCACCTCATGGAGCTTTTAAGCTGGCGGAGGAGACAAACATTAACACAGAAACTCACAAATACATATGCAGTTATGGACTGTGGTAGGTGCTACAAAAAAGAATACAGGCTTATGTGATAGAATAACAGCATGCACCAAATTTAGACTGGGGTCTGGGAGGGAAACAGATGGGCAGGCAAAGCTTCTTTATACCTAGATCTGCCAGGTGCAGAAGAGTTAAAGAAGCCATGTGCAGAGGACATTTTGAAGTGGAAGTCATGGTCAGGACCAGCCATAATCTTTGTGGAGCTTAGGATAAAGTCCAATAACGGAGACCCACTAAATATCTAGACATCATCAATCAAGACAGCTAAGTGTTATTACATATGTTCTATCCCCCTATCTTGACAAATATATCTTTATGATGACAAATAGAAAAATACACGTAAAGTAAAACTGAAAGTTGGCAAAATATCAATGACAACTGAATTTAGTTATTATCACACACGTCCGGGTCTTCTGTTATGGGCTGAGATGATTGTATGAGCAATAAAATTAAGACAGATACAATATTCAGTTTCTTGAAATGGGTGCTGATTACTATTCACTCTGCAAATTTTCTGAGCTATATATGTATGACTTGTGTACTTTTCTGTATTTACTATTCCATAGCAGAAAATTTAAAGGATTTATCAAATACTTACGTCATAACATTTATTTATTTATTTATTTATTTATTTATTTATTTATTTATTGAGACAGAGTCTCACTCTGTCGCCCCAGCTGGAGTGCAGTGGCACCATCTCGGCTCACTGCAAGCCCCGCCTCCCGGGTTCACGCCATTCTCCTGCCTCAGCCTCCCGAGTAGCTGGGACTACAGACGCACGCCACCATGCCCGGCTAATTTTTTGTATTTTTAATAAAGACGGGGTTTCACCGTATTAACCAGGATGGTCTGGATCCCCTGACCTCGTGATCTGCCCGCTTTGGCCTCCCAAAGTGCTGGGATTACAGGCATGAGCCACCACGCCCGGCCTATTTTTTTATTTTTTTGAGACAGAGTTTCATTCTTGTCGACCAGGCTGGAGTGCAGTGGCATGATTTGGGTCACTGCAACCTCTGCCTCTCAGGTTCTAGCAATCATCCTGCCTCAGCCTCCCAAGTAGCTAGGATTATAGGCACCTGTCACCATGCCTGTCTAGTTTTGCACTTTTTAGTAAAGACAGGGTTTTGCTGTGTTGGCCAGGCTGGTCTTGAACTCCTGACCTCAGGGGATCCACTTGCCTGCCTCGCCTTAGTCAGTTTGGACTGCCATAACAAATTACCTAAAGTGCTGGGATTACAGGCATGAGCCACTGTGCCTGGCCCATAAAATTTATTTTTCTTGCCTTTATTTCAGTATAAATAATGTGGTCTAATGAAGATTTTTCAAATAATTTGTGTATTATTGACTTAATACTATTATAAATTAAACACGTTTTCTTTGTTCATTGTAGTTGTTAGTCTCAATTGAGATTGTGCCTTTATCTCAGACAACCAGAAAATAGTCTCTAGAGAAATTCGTTTCAGGATTATTTATAGGTGAATCTTTTCCTTCATATCCATGCCAATGGTTTTGTGTTTTATTCTAATTTCTTTGTTTTGTTGAAATGCTACTTTAGTTGCATTTTTAACATGTATTTTTTTATTCAGAAAACTCATTCACTCTAAAATAACAATTAAATTTCTTTTTAAAATAAAATATCCACATTTAGATTTGTTTCTTTTTGTAATAGTAAATAGTAAGCAACAATTCATATCAAATAACTAGAGCTAGAACTAACACAGAAGTAATTTCATTTTCTGACAAAGGCTGCAATTTGTTGAGGGTCTTCTTCTGTTGTTTTACTTATCTTTGCTAATGTATTCTATAGCTTATCTAAGTTAAATCTAATTGCTTTAATAGTGTTTATTGGCATTCCCGTCTGTCTGAGTCAGTTTGGACTGCCATAACAAATTACCATATGCTAGTTGCTTAAACAACAGAGATTTATTTCTCACAGTTCTGGAGGCTGGGAAGTCCAAGATCCAGTGTCTAGTGAAGGCCTGCTTCCTGGTTTGCAGATGGTCATCTTCTTGTGGTACCTTTATAGGGTATGAAATAGAGAGAGGAAGCAAGCTCTTTTGAGTCTCTTCTTAGAAGAGCACTAATTTCATCAGGAGAGCCTCACCCAAATGACCTACCTACTTCCTAAAGTCTTCACCTCCTAATAGCACTCCATTGGGGGTTAAGGTTTCAACATATGAATTCTGTGGGACACAAACATGTGGTCTGTAACAGTCATGTTTTCAAAGGCAGTTGTAAGGACAAATTTGATATGTTTCATCAAGATTTCTATCTGTTGGCAGATTCATAAAATACTGTGTGTAATCTTTGAATTTTTCTAAAGAACATTGTCATTATCAGCACATTTGAAATCATGTCTCCTAGTGCCAAATACAAATGATGAGTCATATGTGGCTTTTGTATTTTTGGCCAAAATTCTGACTTATGTACATTGTTATGTACATTCTTTCCAACCACGGTAGTGCCATTCTCATAGGCTTTCCTTTGATAATTAAAAAAAAAAAAAAAAAAAAAAAAACCATTAAAAGGCCAGGCGTGGTGGCTTATGCCTGTAATCTCAGCACTTTGGGAGGCCGAGGCGGGTGGATCAACTGAGGTCAGGAGTTCAAGACCAGCTTGGCCGACATGGTGAAACCCCATCTCTAGTAAAAATACAAAAACTAGCCGGGCTTGTTGGCGGGTGCCTGTATTCCCAGCTACTTGGGAGAGTGATCGAATAGAAAAAAAGAGTATCATTTCTCTCAGCTTCAGCCTGAAAAGTCTCAGGGAACTGTTCTGACTTGTTCACCTTAGATCAAATGCCAATGGGGAGGAGTCTTTTATGGAAGAAGGGGAGAAGCGTACCGACATGATTTCTGGAAAAATAACTGTCTGCTGAGCTGCTGCCCCATTTTCGTCTAAGACAGGTCTAAGACATGTCTAGTTCCTCATAAGAAAATAAGAAAATGGAGGTTTTGGAGTGTCACACTGTTTCATTCACTGGCAAGGTTTCATGAATCCAGCTCCATGTTTTTTTCCTTATGGGTATATTCTGGGCTTGTTCCTATTATATATCTGAGTCACCACTAAATTCAATTGTTCATAAACTTTTGATGGAACATGGACCCTTTTGGGAATATTTTAAAAGTTATGGAACTTCTTCCAGGGAAAAAAGCATATAAACATAATTTTTTTCTATTGTTTCATGGTATTTATTTATTTATTTATTTTTATTTTTTTTGAGATGGAGTTTTGGTCTTGTTGCCCAGGCTGAAGTGCAACGGTGTGACCTCAGCTCACTGAAACCTCTGCCTCCCTGGTTCAAGCAATTCTCCTGCCTCGGCCTCCTGAGTAGCTGGCATTACGGGCACCCGCCACCATGCCTGGCTAATTTTTGTATTTTCAGTAGAGAAACACGAAATTCATGACCTCAGGTGATCCACCGACCTTGGCTTCCCAAAGTGCTGGGATTATAGGCGTGAGCCACTGCACCTGGCCTGTTTAATGGTATTTATTAAAATTCTTAAACTTGTGAAGTATTCCCAGGCTGGAGTGCAGTGGTGCGATCTCAGCTCACTGCAACCTCCAACTGTGGGTTCAAGCTATTCTCCTGCCTCAGCCTCCTGAGTGGCTGGGATTACAGGCGTGAGCCACCATGCCCAGGGAAGGTCATATTTTAAGAAAGATATTGTGTGTCATTATGATGTTGTGAATTTGGACATCTTAACAGATATCAAGAGATCTACCTTTGGTTGCTCTAGGAATGTGTATTTTTAAAAATAATTTTATCTATTTTTATGGATACATAGGTGTATGCATTTATGGAGTACATGAGATATTTTAATATAGGTGTGCAATGTGTAATAATCACATCAGGGTAAATTGGGTATCTATCACCTTAAGCATTTATCCTTTCTCTGTGTTATAAACATTTCAATTATACTCTTTCAGTTATTATAAAATGTACAATAAGTTATTGTTGACTGTAGTCATCTTGTGCTATTGAATACTTGCTCTTATTCATTCTAACTATATTTTTATTCCATTAACCATCTCCAATTCATCCTCCCACCCCATACCCTTCCCAGCATCATTCTATTCTCTACCTCCATGAGTTCAACTGTTTTAATTTTTAGCTTCTACAAATGAGTGAGAAGGTGTGAGGTTTGTCTTTCTGTGCCTGGCTTATTTCACTTAACATGATGTCATCCAGTTCCATCCATGTTGTCGCAAACGACTGGATCTTATTCTTTTGTATGGTTGAATAGTACTCCATTGTGTATAAGTATCACATTTTCTTTATGTATTCATCTGTTGATGGACACTTAGGTTGCTTCCAAATCTTGGCTATTGTGAATAGTGCTACAATAAATATGGGAGTGCAGAGATCTCTTTGATATATTGATTTCTTTTCTTTTAGGTATATATCTAACAGTGGGATTGCTGAATCATATGGTAATTCAATTTTTAGATTTTGAGGAACCTCCAAACTGTTCTACACAGTGGTTGTATTAATTTATATTCCCACCAACAGCATATGAGAATTCCCTTTTCTCCATATTTTCACCAGCATTTATTATTGCCTGCCTTTTGGATAAAAGCATTTTAACTAGGGTGAGATGATATCTTATTGTATTTTGATTTGTTTTTCTCTGATGATAAGTTATGTTGACCACCCTTTCCTATACCTGTTTGCCATTTGTAGGTCTTCTTTTTTTTTTTTTTTTTTTTTTTTTTTTTGAGATGGAGTCTTGCTCCGTCACCCAGGCTGAAGTGCAGTAGTATGATCTCAGCTCACTGCAACCTCCGCCTCCCGGGTTCAAGTGATTCTCCTGCCTCAGCCTCCTGAGTAGCTGGGATTACAGGTGCGTGCCACCACGCCAGGCTAATTTTTGTATTTTTAGTAGAGACAGGATTTCACTGTGTTGGTCAGGCTGGTCTTGAACCCTTGACCTCGTGATCTGCCCACCTTGGCCTCCCAAAGTGTAGGTCTTCTTTTGAGAAATGTCTATTCAGATCTTTGTCCATGTTTAAATTGGATTATTGTATTTTTTCCTATTGAGTTTTTTGAGCTCCTTATATAGTCTTGTTATTAATCTCTTGTCTGATGGATAGTATGCACATATTTTCTCCCATTCTGTGGGGTGTCTCTTTGCTTTGTTGATTGTTCTCTTTGCTGTGCAGAGCTTTTTAACTTGATGTGATCCCATTTGTTCATTTTTGCTTTGGTTGCCTGTACTTTTGGGGTATCACTCAATAAATCTTTGCCCAGACCAACGTCCTGGAGATTTTCCCCAATGTTTTCTTTTAGTAGTTTCATAGTTTGAGTCTTAGATTTAAGTCTTTAATCCATTTTGATTTGATTTTTTTTTTTTTTTTTTACATAGTAAGAGCTCAAATTTATTCAATGAATGTATGAATGAATAAATGATTGATAAATCTCCTGAATAATTAAAAGTGAACTATAATATATAGTATTCAAAGTTAATTGTAATGAATTTTTAAACAATTACATTAATTTACATTATACAGCCTTTTTACTTTGGTCTTTACTTATTTGCATCCATGTGAAATGACAAATGTACATTACAGCATTATGAATAATAATAAAAAACTGGAAACAACCTAAATGTCAATTGACAGGAGACTGGTTTAACAAATTATGATATAGCCAGGTAATGAAATTCTATGCAGCTTTACATACACATTGGTATTATTGAAATCTCTAGATATTAAATAAAAAACATAAGCAAAGTCAGTGACTATAGTAAGCTACCTTTATGAAGAAGAAAGGAGGATATTCATTTCTGTATATCCTATTTGCTTCTATTTGCAAAAAAAATACAGAAGAATATAAAACAAAGAGAAGTGATTATGTGTGGAGGGGAAGAAAAGGGAAATTAGGTGAGACACAAGGGTGGGAAAGAGACCTCCCACAGAGTATGTTTTTATATGTTTTTACTCTAGATAATGTGATATGCCCTATAAATATATATTTTTTTATTATTATTATTTTTTATTATTATACTTTAGGGTTTTAGGGTACGTGTGCACAATGTGCAGGTTTGTTACATATGTATCCATGTGCCATGTTGATTTCCTGCACCCATTAACTCGTCATTTAGCATTAGGTGTATCTCCTAATGCTGTCCCTCCCCCCTCCCCCCACCCCACAACAGTCCCCGGAGTGTGATGTTCCCCTTCCTGAGTTCTCATTGTTCAATTCCCACCTATGAGTGAGAACATGCGGTGTTTGGTTTTTTGTCCTTGCGATAGTTTACTGAGAATGATGTTTTCCAGTTTCATCCATGTCCCTACAAAGGACACGAACTCATCATTTTTTATGGCTGCATAGTATTCCATGGTGTATATGTGCCACATTTTCTTAATCCAGTCTATCGTTGTTGGACATTTGGGTTGGTTCCAACTCTTTGCTATTGTGAATAGAGCCGCGATAAACATACGTGTGCATGTGTCTTTATAGCAGCATGATTTATAGTCCTTTGGGTATATATCCAGTAATGGGGTGGCTGGGTCAAATGGTATTTCTAGTTCTAGATCCCTGAGGAATCGCCACACTGACTTCCACAATGGTTGAACTAGTTTACAGTCCCACCAACAGTGTAAAAGTGTTCCTATTTCTCCACATCCTCTCCAGCACCTGTTGTTTCCTGATTTTTTAATGATGGCCATTCTAACTGGTGTGAGATGGTATTTCACTGTGGTTTTGATTTGCATTTCTCTGATGGCCAGTGATGAGGAGCATTTCTTCATGTGTTTTTTGGCTGCATAAATGTCTTCCTTTGAGAAGTGTCTGTTCATGTCCTCTGCCCACTTTTTGATGGGGTTGTTTGTTTTTTTCTTGTAAATTTGTTTGAGTTCATTGTAGATTCTGGATATTAGCCCTTTGTCAGATGAGTAGGTTGCAAAAATTTTCTCCCATTGTGTAGGTTGCCTGTTCACTCTGATGATAGTTTCTTTTGCTGTGCAGAAGCTCTTTAGTTTAATGAGATCCCATTTGTCGATTTTGGCTTTTGTTGCCATGGCTTTTGGTGTTTTAGACATGAAGTCCTTGCCCACGCCTATGTCCTGAATGGTATTGCCTAGGTTTTCTTGTAGGATTTTAATGGTTTTAGGTCTAACATATAAGTCTTTAATCCATCTTGAATTAATTTTTGTATAAGGTGTAAGGAAGGGATCCAGTTGCAGCTTTCTACATATGACTAGCCAGTTTTCCCAGCACCATTTATTAAATAGGGAATCCTTTCCCCATTTCTTGTTTTTGTCAGGTTTGTCAAAGATCAGATAGTTGTAGCTATGCGGCATCATTTCTGAGGGCTCTGTTCTGTTCCATTGATCTATGTCTCTGTTGTGGTACCAGTACCATGCTGTTTTGGTTACTGTAGCCTTGTAGTATAGTTTAAAGTCAGGTAGCGTGATGCCTCCAGCTTTGTTCTTTTGGCTTAGGATTGACTTGGCAATGCGGGCTCTTTTTTGGTTCCATATGAACTTTAAAGTAGTTTTTTCCAATTCTGTGAAGAAAGTCATTGGTAGCTTGATGGGGATGGCATTGAATCTATAAATTACCTTGGGCAGCATGGCCATTTTCACGATATTGATTCTTCCAACCCATGAGCATGGAATGTTCTTCCATTTGTTTGTATCCTCTTTTATTTCATTGAGCAGTAGTTTGTAGTTCTCCTTGAAGAGGTCCTTCACATCCCTTGTAAGTTGGATTCCTAGGTATTTTATTCTCTTTGAAGCAATTGTGAATGGGAGTTCACTCATGATTTGGCTCTCTGTTTGTCTGTTATTGGTGTACAAGAATGCTTGTGATTTTTGTACATTAATTTTGTATCCTGAGACTTTGCTGAAGTTGCTAATCAGCTTAAGGAGATTTTGGGCTGAGACAATGGGGTTTTCTAGATATACAATCATGTCATCTGCAAACAGGGACAATTTGACTTCCTCTTTTCCTAATTGAATACCCTTTATTTCCTTCTCCTGCCTGATTGCTCTGGCCAGAACTTCCAGCACTATGTTGAATAGGAGCGGTGAGAGAGGGCATCCCTGTCTTGTGCCAGTTTTCAGAGGGAATGCTTCCAGTTTTTGCCCATTCAGTATGATATTGGCTGTGGGTTTGTCATAGATAGCTCTTATTATTTTGAGATACGTCCCATCAATACCTAATTTATTGAGAGTTTTTAGCATGAAGGGTTGTTGAATTTTGTCAAAGGCCTTTTCTGCATCTATTGAGATAATCATGTGGTTTTTGTCTTTGGTTCTGTTTATATGCTGGATTACATTTATTGATTTGCGTATGTTGAACCAGCCTTGCATCCCAGGGATGAAGCCCACTTGATCATGGTGGATAAGCTTTTTGATGTGCTGCTGGATTCGGTTTGCCGGTATTTTATTGAGGATTTTTGCATCAATGTTCATCAAGGATATTGGTCTGAAATTCTCTTTTTTGGTTATGTCTCTGCCAGGTTTTGGTATCAGGACGATGCTGGCTTCGTAAAATGTGTTAGGGAGGATTCCCTCTTTTTCTATCGATTGGAATAGTTTCAGAAGGAATGGTACCAGTTCCTCCTTGTACCTCTGGTAGAATTCAGCTGTGAATCCATCAGGTCCTGGACTCTTTTTGGTTGGTAAGCTATTGATTATTGCCACAATTTCAGAACCTGTTATTGGTCTATTCAGAGATTCAACTTCTTCCTGGTTTAGTCTTGGGAGGGTGTATTTGTCGAGGAATTTATCCATTTCTTCTAGATTTTCTAGTTTATTTGCATAGAGGTGTTTGTAGTATTCTCTGATGGTAGATTGTATTTCTGTGGGATCGGTGGTGATAGCCCCTTTTTCGTTTTTTATTGCATCTATTTGATTCTTCTCTCTTTTCTTCTTTATTAGTCTTGCTAGCAGTCCATCAATTTTGTTGATCTTTTCAAAAAACCAGCTCCTGGATTCATTAATTTTTTGAAGGGTTTTTTGTGTCTCTATTTCCTTCAGTTCTGCTCTGATTTTAGTTATTTCTAGCCTTCTGCTAGCTTTTGAATGTGTTTGCTCTTGCTTTTCTAGTTCTTTTAATTGTGATGTTAGGGTGTCAATTTTGGATCTTTCCTGCTTTCTCTTGTGGGCATTTAGTGCTATAAATTTCCCTCTACACACTGCTTTGAACGTGTCCCAGAGATTCTGGTATGTTGTGTCTTTGTTCTCGTTGGTTTCAAAGAACATCTTTATTTCTGCCTTCATTTCATTATGTACCCAATAGTCATTCAGGAGCAGGTTGTTCAGTTTCCATGTAGTTGAGCGGTTTTGACTGAGTTTCTTAATCCTGAGTTCTAGTTTGATTGCACTGTGGTCTGAGAGACAGTTTGTTATAATCTCTGTTCTTTTACATTTGCTGAGAAGAGCTTTACTTCCAACTATGTGGTCAATTTTGGAATAGGTGTGGTGTGGTGCTGAAAAAAATGTATATTCTGTTGATTTGGGGTGGAGAGTTCTGTAGATGTCTATTAGGTCCACTTTATGTAGAGCTGAGTTCAATTCCTGGATATCCTTGTTAACTTTCTGTCTTGTTGATCTGTCTAATGCTGACAGTGGGGTGTTAAAATCTCCCATTATTATTGTGTGGGAGTTTAAGTCCCTTTGTAGGTCACTGAGGACTTGCTTTATGAATTTAAAGTCTATTTTATCAGAGACTAGGATTGCAACCCCTGCCTTTTTTTGTTTTCCAGTTGCTTGATAGATCTTCCTCCATCCCTTTATTTTGAGTCTATGTGTGTCTGTGCACGTGAGATGGGTTTCCTGAATACAGCACACTGATGGGTCCTGACTCCTTATCCAGTTTGCCAGTCTGTGTCTTTTGATTGGAGCATTTAGCCCATTTACATTTAACGTGAATATTGTTATGTGTGAATCTGATCCTGTCATTATGATGTTGGTTATTTTGCTCGTTAGTTGCTATAGTTTCTTCCTAGCCTCGATGGTCTTTACAATTTGGCATGTTTTTGCAGGGGCTGGTACCGGTTGTTCCTTTCCATGTTTAGTGCTTCCTTCAGGAGCTCTTTTAGGGCAGGCCTGGTGGTGACAAAATCACTCAGCGTTTGCTTGTCTGTAAAGTATTTTATTTCTCCTTCACTTATGAAGCTTAGTTTGGCGGGATAGGAAATTCTGGGTTGAAAATTCTTTTCTTTAAGAATGTTGAATATCGGCCCCCACTCTCTTCTGGCTTGTAGAGTTTCTGCTGAGAGATCAGCTGTTAGTCTGATGGGCTTCCCTTTGTGGGTAACCCGACCTTTCTCTCTGGCTGCCCTTAACATTTTTTCCTTCATTTCAACTTTGGTGAATCTGACAATTATGTGTCTTGGAGTTGCCCTTCTCGAGGAGTATCTTTGTGGCGTTCTCTGTATTTCCTGAATCTGAATGCTGGCCTGCCTTGCTAGATTGGGGAAGTTCTCCTGGATAATATCTTGCAGAGTGTTTTCCAACTTGGTTCCATTCTCCCCATCATTTTCAGGTACACCAATCAGACGTAGGTTTGGTCTTTTCACATAGTCCCAAATTTCTTGAAGGCTTTGTTCATTTCTTTTTATTCTTTTTTCTCTAAACTTCCCTTCTCTCTTCATTTCATTCATTTCATCTTCTATCAGCGATACCCTTTCTTCCAGTTGATCGCATCTGCTACTGAGGCTTCTGCATTCTTCGCGTAGTTCTCGAAACTTGGCTTTCAGCTCCATCATCTCCTTTAAGCCCTTCTCTCCATTGGTTATTCTAGTTATCCATTCTTCTAATTTTTTTTCAAAGTTTTTAACTTCTTTGCTATTGTTTTGAATTTCCTCTCGTAGCTCAGAGTAGTTTGATCGTCTGAAGCCTTCTTCTCTCAACTCATCAAAGTCATCCTCCATCCAGCTTTGTTCCGTTGCTGGTGAGGAACTGCGTTCCTTTGGAGGAGGAGAGGTGGTCTGTTTTTTAGAGTTTCCAGTTTTGTTGGTCTGTTTTTTCCCCATCTTTGTGGTTTTGCCTACTTTTTGTCTTCGATGATGGTGATGTACAGATGGGTTTTTGGTGTGGATGTCCATTCTGTTTGTTAATTTTCCTTCTACCAGACAAGACCCTCAGCTGCAGGTCTGTTGGAGTTTACTAGAGGTCCACTCCAGACCCTGTTTGGCTGGGTGTCAGCACCGGTGGCTGCAGAACAGCGGATTTTCGTGAGACCACAAATTCAGCTGTCTGATAGTTCCTCTGAAAGTTTTGTCTCAGAGGAGTACCCGGTTGAATGAGGTGTCAGTCTGTCCCTACTGGGGGGTGCCTCCCAGTTAGGCTGCTCAGGGGTGAGGGACCCACTTTAGGAGGCAGTCTGTCCGTTCTCAGATCTCCAGCTGCGTGCTGGGAGAACCACTACTCTCTTCAAAGCTGTCAGTCAGACAGGGACATTTAAGGCTGTGGAGGTTCTCGCTGAGTTTTTGGTTGTATGTGCCCTGCCCCCAGAGGTGGAGCCTACAGAGGCAGGCAGGCCTCCTTGAGCTGTGGTGGGCTCCACCCAGTTCGAGCTTCCTGGCTGCTTTGTTTACCTAAGCAAGCCTGGGCAATGGCGGGCGCCCCTCCCCCAGCCTCGTTGCCGCCTTGCAGCGTGATCTCAGACTGCTGTGCTAGCAATCAGCAAGACTCTGTGGGCATAGGACCCTCCGAGCCAGGTGCGGGACACAATCTCCTAGTGTGCCGTTTTCCAGGCCCGTTGGAAAAGTGCAGTATTAGGACGGGACTGACCCGATATTCCAGGTGCCGTCTGTTTCCCCTTTCTTTGACTAGGAAAGGGAACTCCCTGACCCCTTGCGCTTCCCGAGTGAGGCAATGCCTCGCCCTGCTTCGGCTCGCGCACAGTGCGCTTCACCGACTGTCCTGAACCCACTGTTAGGCACTCCCTAGTGAGATGAAACCGGTACCTCAAGCAGAAATGCAGAAATCACCCGTCTTCTGTGTCGCTGGGGCTGGGAGCTGGAGACCGGAGCTGTTCCTATTCGGCCATCTTGGTTCCACCTGATTTGATTTTTGTATATGGTGAGAGACAGGAGTCTAGTTTCATTCTTCTGCATATGGTATCCTGTTTTCCCAGCACCATTTATTTAAAAGACTGTCTTTTCCCCCATGTATATTCTTGGCATCTTTGTTGAAAATGAGTTCACTGTAGATATATGGATCTATTTCTGGGTTCCTTATTCTGTTCCATTGGTCTATGTGTCTGTTTTTATGCTAGTACCATGCTATTTGGATACTATGACTCTGTAGTATAATTTGAAGTGAAGTAAAGTAATGTGATTCCTCCAGGTTTGTTCTTTTTGCTCAGGATGACTTTGGCTTTTCTGGGTCTTCTGTGGTCCCAAATAAATTTTAGAATTTTTTTTCTATTTCTGTGAAGAATGCAATTGGTATTTCAATACGGATTGCATTTAGTACGTAGATTGCTTGGGTAGTATGGACATTTTAACAAGATTGGTTCTTCCAATTCATGAACAAGGAATATCTGTTCATTTTTTCCTGTCCTCTTCAATTTCTTGCATCAATGTTTTATAGTTTTAATTGTAGAGATTTTTCACTGTAAGCTAAGTTTATTCCCAGGTATCTTATTTTATGAATATTTGTAGCTATTATAAATGGAATTTTTAAAAATTTCTTTTACAGATTGCTTGCTCTTGGTATATAGAAATGCTGAGTTTTGTATGTTGATTTTGTATCCTGCAACTTTACTGAATTTTGTTTATCAATTCAAATAGTTGTTTTGGTAGAGTCTAGGTTTTTCTAAATATAAAATCATATCATCTGCAAACAAGAATAATTGGACTTTTTCCTCTTTAATTTGGATCCCCTTTCTTTCTTTCTTTTTTTGTCTGTTTGCTCTAGCTAGAAGTTCCGGTATTTCACTGAATAACAGTGGCGAAAGTGGGCATCCTTGTCATGCTCCAGGTCTTAGAGGAAAAGCTTTCAGTTTTTCCCCATTCAGTATACTAGTTGCATGCCACGTATGGCTTTTATTGTGTTGAGATACATTCCTACTATCCTTAGTTTTTTTATTTTTTTATCATAAAGGGATGTTGATTTTATCAAATGCTTTTTTCAGCATCAAGTGAAATTATCATCTGGTTGTTTTTCTTCATTCTATTGATACAATGTATCACACTGATTGATTTGCATATGCTGAACCATCCTTGCATTTCAGGGAGAAATCCCACTTGGTCATGATGAATGATTTCTTTAATGTGTTATTGAATTTGGTTTGCTAGTATTTTGTTGAGGATTTTTACATTAACATTTATCAGGGATATTGGCCTGTAGTTTTCTTTTTTTGATGTATCTTTGTCTGGTTTTGGTATCATGGTAATACTGGCCTGGTAGAATGAGTATGGAAGTGTTTCCTCTTCCTCTATTTTTTGGAATAGTTTAAGTAGGATTGGTATTAGTTCTTGTTTAAATGTTTGATAAAATTCAGCAATGAAGCCATTGGGTCCTGGGCTTTTCTTTGCTAGGAGATTTTTTATTATGACTTCAATCTCATTACTTCTTATTGGTCTATTCAGGTTTTGGATTTCTTCACGGTTCAATCTTGGTAGATTATATGTGTCTAGGAATTTATTCATTTATTCTAGCTTTCCTAATTTATTGGCCTATAGTTGCTCATAGTAGTCTCTAATGATCCTTTGAATTTCTGCAGTATCAGTTGTAATGTCTCCTTTTTCATCTCTGATTATATTTATTTGGGTCTTCTCTCTTTTCTTCTTAGTATCACTAAAGATTTGTCAATTTTGTTTATCTTTTCAAAAACTAACTATTCATTTCAGTTATCTTTTGTATTTTCTTTTTGTTTTAATTACATTTGTGTCTGCTCTGATCTTTATTATTTCTTTTTTTCAGCTAATTTTGGGTTTGGTGTGCTCTTACTTTTCTAGTTCTTTAACATGTATTATTAGGTTGTTTATTTGAAGTTTTTCTTTTTCTTTTTTTTTTGTTTTTTAGACAGAGTCTCGCTCTGTCGCCCAGGCTGGAGTGCAGTGGCCAATCTTGGCTCACTGCAAGCTCTGCCTCCTGGGTTCATGCCATTCTCCTTCCTTAGCCTTCCGACTAGCTGGGACTACAGGCACCCACCACCACGCCCAGCTAATTTTTTTTTTTTGCATTTTTAGTAGAGACCGGGTTTCACTGTGTTAGCCAGGATGGTCTCGATCTCCTGACCTTGTGATCTGTCCACCTCGGCCTCCCAGAGTGCTGGGATTACAGGCGTGAGCCACTGTGCCTGGCCACAATGTTGTAATATTCTGTGTACTTACTATTACCAGTGAGTTTTGTACCTTCAGATGATTTTTTTTTTTTTTTTTTTTGGGATGGAGTCTCGCTCTATCGCCCAGGTAGGAGTGCAGTGGCGCAGTCTCGGCTCACTGCAAGCTCCACCTCCTGGGTTCACGCCATTCTCCTGCCTCAGCCTCTCTGAGTAGCTGGGACTACAGGCGCCCGCCACCACGCCCGGCTAAGTTTTTGTATTTTTTTAGTAGAGACAGGGTTTCACCATGGTCTCAATCTCCTGACCTCGTGATCTGCCCGCCTCGGCCTCCCAAAGTGCTGGGATTACAAGCGTGAGCCACCACGCCTGGCCCCTTCAGATGATTTTTTATTGCACATTAATGTTCTTTTCTTTCAGATTAAAAACTCCCTTTAGCATTTCTTGTAGGACAGTTCTGGTGTTGATGAAGTCCCTCAGCTTTTGTTTGTCTGGGAAAGTCTTTATTTCTCCACCATGTTTGAAGGATATTTCCACCAGATATACTATTCTAGGATAAAAGTTTTTTTCCTTCAGCATTTTAAATATGTCATGCCACTCTATCCTGGCCTGTATGTTTTACACTGAAGAGTCTGCTGCCAGACATATTGAAGCTCCATTATATACAATTTATTTCTCGCTGCTTTTAGGATTCTTTCTTTATCCTTGACCTTTGGGAGTTTGATTATTAAATGCCTTGAAATAATTTTATTTGTTTTTTGGCTGCATAAAGCTCATCATCACTGGCCATCAGAGAAATGCAAATCAAAATCACAGTGAGATACCATCTCATACCAGTTAGAATGGCCATCATTAAAAAGTCAGGAAACAACAGGTGCTGGAGAGGATGTGGAGAAATAGGAACACTTTTACACTGTTGGTGGGACTGTAAACTAGTTCAACCATTGTGGAAGTCAGTGTGGCGATTCCTCAGGGATCTAGAACTAGAAATACCATTTGACCCAGTCATCCCATTACTGAGTATATACCCAAAGGACTATAAATCATGCTGCTATAAGGACACATGCACACGTATGTTTACTGCGGCACTATTCACAATAGCAAAGAGTTGGAACCAACCCAAATGTCCAACAACGATAGACTGGATTAAGAAAATGTGGCACATATACACCATGGAATACTATGCAGCCATAAAAAATGATGAGTTCATGTCCTTTGTAGGGACATGGATGAAACTGGAAAACATCATTCTCAGTAAACTATCGTAAGGACAAAAAACCAAACACCGCATGTTCTCACTCTTGGGTGGGAACTGAACAATGAGAACTCATGGACACAGGAAGGGGAACATCACACTCCGGGGACTGTTGTGGGGTGGGGGGAGGGGGGAGGGACAGCATTAGGAAATATACCTAATGCTAAATGACGAGTTAATGGGTGCAGCAAAACAACATGGCACATGGATACATATGTAACAAATTGGCACATTGTGCACACGTACCCTAAAACCTAAACTATAATAATAAAAAAAATTAAAAAAAAAGTTTTATTTGGGTTAAATCTGCTTGGTGTTCTATAATCCTCTTGTACTTGAAAATTGATATATTTCTCTAGGTTTGATAAGTTCTCTTTTTTTTTATCCCTTTGAATAAACTTTCTACTCCAATCTCTATCTCTAGCTCTTCTTTAAGGCCAATAACTCTTAGATTTGCCCTTCCAAAGCTATTTTCTAGATCTTGTAGGTGTGCTTCATTCTGTTTTCTCCTCTCACTGTGTATTTTCAAGTAGCCTATCTTCAAGCTCATGAATTATTTCTTCTGCTTGATCAATTCTGCTGTTGAAAGACTGATGCATTCCTTAATATGTCAACTGTATTTTTCAGCTCCAGAATTTCTGCTGGATTTTTTTTTTTTTTTTTTGAGACGGAGTCTTGCTCTGTGGCCCCAGGCTGGAGTGCAGTGGCGCAATCTCGGCTCACTGCAAGCTCCGCCTCCCGGGTTCACGCCATTCTCCTGTCTCAGCCTCCTCAGTAGCTGGGATTACAAGCACCTGCCACCAGGCCAGGCTAATTTTTTTGTATTTTTTAGTAGCGGCGGGGTTTCACTGTTTTAGCCAGGATGGTCTCGATCTCCTGACCTCGTGAACCACCCGCCTTGACCTCCCAAAGTGCTGGGATTACAGGCATGAGCCATAACTCCCGGCCTGGATTTTTAAAAATTATTTCAATCTCCTTGTTAAATTTATCTGATAGGATTTTGAATTCCTTCTTTATGTTATCATGAATTTCACTGAGCTTCCCCAAAACACATATTTTGAATTATCTATCTGAAAGGTCACATATTTCTGTCACTCCGGGATTGGTCACTGGTGCCTGATTTAGTTGATTTGAAGTGGACATGTTTTCTTGGACAGTCTTGATGCATGTGGAAATTTATCATTGTTTGGGCATTGAGGAGTTCGGTATTTATTGTAGTTTTCACAGTCTGGGCTTGTTTGTACCTGTCCTTTTTGGAAGGCTTTCCAAGTATTCAAAGAAAATTGAGTGTTGTGATTTAAATCTTTGATCACTATAACCATACCTGCATTAGCAGGCACCCTAAGCCCAGTAATGCTGTGACTCTTGCAGATTCATAGAGGTACCATCTTGGTGGTCTTAGATAAGATCCAGGAGAATCCCTAGATTACCAGGCAGAGACTCTTGTTCTCTTCCCTTACTTTCACCTAAACAAATGAAGTCCCATTCTCCGTGCTGAGCTTCCTGGAATTGGGGGAGGGGTGGCACAAGCACCGTTGTGGCCATCAGCACTGGGCTACACTGAGTCAGACTCAAAGCTAGCACAGCACACTGAGTCTTACACAAGGCCTGCAGTGACTACTGCCTGGCTACTGCAAATGTTCACTCAAGGCCAAGGGCTCTTCAGTCAGCAGGTGGTAAATCCATCCAGGCTTGTGTCTTTTTCTTCAGGGAGGTGAGCTCCCCCTGGCCCAGGGCAGGTGCAGAAATGCCAGCCGGCAGCCAGGGCTTGGAGTCAGGAACCTGAGGAATCTACTTGGTGCTCTATCCTACTGCAGCTGAGCTGACACCCAAGCCACAAGATAAAGTCTTTCCCACTCTTCCTTTTCCTTTCTTTATGCAGAAGGAGTTTCTCTCCCTGTCCACCACTGCCCCAGGCCCATGACAAATACTGTCAGGCTATGGCTGAAGTTCACTCAAAGCCCAAGGACTTTTCAGTCAGCTTGTGGTGAGTGCTGCCATGCTTGGGTCTCTCCTTTCAGGGCAGTGGGCTCCCCTCTAGCCTGGAGCAGGTCTAGAAATGCCTTCCAGGAACCGAGGCCTGGAATCTGGGACCCCAAGAGCCTGCTCAGTGCTCTACCCTACTGTAGCTGAGCTGGTCCCCAAGCTGCAAGACAAAGTCCCCTTTAATTTTCCCTCTCCTTTCCTCAAGCAGAAGGAGTCTCTCCCTGAGGCCACCACAGCTTGGAATGCACTGAGTCACAGCAGAAGCCAGCATGGTTCTGAGTCTCACCCAAGGCCTGTGGCAAGTACTGCCTGGCTACCGCTGATGTTTATTCAAGGCCAAAGGGCTCTTTAGTCAGCAGGTGATTAATCCTGCCAGGACTGGGTCCTTTCCTTCAAGGCATCAGGTTCCCTTCTGGACCTAAATGTGTCTAGAAATGTTTTTCAGGAGCTAGAGCCTGGAATGGGGGCCTCAGGACTCTGCCTGGTGCGCTAGCCTACTGTGGGTGAGTTGGTATCCAAGTTGCAAGAAAAGGCCCTCTTTACTCTCCCCACTCCTCTCCTCAAACAGAAGGAAGGAACCTCTTCTGGAGCTGCGAGCTGTGCTGCCTTGGGCTGGGAAGGGGTGATGCAAAGACTCTCTTGGCTGCTCTGGCTGGTGTCTCACTAGGTCGCATGCCCCCCAAGTCCACTGGCTTCAAGTCACATGGCATCAGTACTTTCTTAGGAATTGCAGTCCTTGTGGCCTAGACTACCTTTCAAGTTTATTTAGGACCCCAGAGTACTTTAGCCTGAAGTGGTGGGGCTTGCTGGAACTCAGGTTCTGACCACTGGGATGGGCAATTCTCCTCTGGCTAGGGTTGGTCTAAATGCTCCCTCTGTGGGTTCTGGCTGAATTCTGCCCTGTGTTGCTTTCTGCTGTGGCAGGGCAGTACTGAGTTCCAACATAAAGTCCTGCAATCACTGCACTCTTTCTCCTCCAAGCACACACATTTTCTCTCTGCTGCTGCCAGGCTATGGGGGAGGGGTGATGTCAATGATTCAAGACAGTCTTTATTACCTTCTTCAGTGTCCCTTTCCTTGATATGATGTTAAAACCAGGCACTGTGAAGGAATGTGTATTTTTGAATCCATTCTCATGTTGAATCAATCCACAGAAAGATACATAAATCTAACGTCATTTCTGTTCAAACAAACAAAAAAATTCAGTTAGTTGTTGTGCATTTGTGATGTCAAACATCAACGAGACACTTGAATATAATGTTTGTGAATTTGTTTTCACTCTTGAAAGCCTTCTGGGTAGAAGAGAGATAAATGAGTTTCATTTTATGAGGCCCAGAGGTATAGAATAAAGACCAATGACTTGAATTCTCAGGAGAACCGATTTAAGACAGTTGAAGCCCCTCTCTGTTTCATTCCAAAATGGCAAGAGATGTATGTTGAAAGCAAGAATAAAGGGTTTTGGTTGGGCTCAAGAGGCGTCATCTGTTTAAATTATGGCAATAGGGCGTATTGTCCTCAAATTCCTCACCCCAGGTCAAAGTGTTAGGGAGAGAGGCCTGGTCTACTACTAATGCGTACATGGTTCCCAAAGGTATTCCCCTATCTAACATCAGGGCCTTGGTTAACAACTCATTTCTTATAAAAGAGGCAGAAACTTCTTCTTAACTCCACTTCCAAACTTCCTAAGAGAGCAGTGTGGGGAAATGATGATTCCTTGTTTTAATTTATACTGCCTATTTCCCTTCCACCTACACAGGAAAGGCAGGAGAGTGAACTTCCAGTAGAACTGGCACTTCCTTCTTACATAGTAGGATGAAGTAATTATCTTTGTCATATTATAAGACTGTAACTGATATCAGAGTTGACTATATGCCTTGGATATCTCTTATGCATCACTGCAAATCTCAACCTTGCCTGTCTCTTTTTCCTCCTTTTGTTGAGGCAAGCAACTTCATGCAGTTTCAACCTGACAGTACCTCATCTCAGATGCCCTCTGAATGCTGCTCACCTGCTCTGGGGCTTCTGAGCTGATACCTTTGTGTAGATTCCTTAGAAACACAGTTGGTGCCCACATATGCTTGGCAGATTAGATTATGACTTTCAATCTTCATTCCTTCCCTGTAATAGAATTATACATTGAAACTCATTGTCAAGTGTTTTTATTTTTAGTACCTCCCAGTGGAAGAGATGGAGATTTTATCTCTGCCTCCTTGACTTTGGGTTTGGCTATATGACTTTGGCCAATGGAATATGAGTGCATGGGATGCAGGCAGAAGCTATAAATGTCTGTGTTGTTTGACTTGGTCTCATGTTTCTGCCATTCACCATGAGAAAGCATGGACCAGGAAGTTTCTGGTCCAAACAGAAGATACATGTGGAGTAGAATTGAACCCAACTCACTCACAGACTGGAGTGGAGCATGGCAAGCTGACCTACAGACCCAGGAGTGAAAAATTGACATTTGTTTTGTAAGCTTATAAAATTTGGGGTTATTTGTTATGTAGTATTGTTGCAGTAATAGGTGGTGATATGGTTTGGATCTGTGTCCCTGCCCAAATCTCATGTCAAATTGTAATCCCCAGTGTTGGAGGAGAGGCTTGGTGGAAGGTGATTGGATCACGGGGGCAGATTTCCCCCTTGCTGTTCTTGTGATAGTGAGTGAGTTCTCACAAGATCTGGCTGTGTAAAAGTGTGTAGCACCTCCCCCTTCATTCTCTTCCTTCTACTCTGGACACCTAAGATGTGCCTGCTTCATCTTCACCTTTTACCATTATTGAAAGTTTCCTGAGGCCTCCCCAGCCATGTTACCTGTATATCTTGCAGAATCATGAGTCAATGAACCCTCTTTTCTTTATAAATTACCCAGTCTCAGGTATTTCTGTATAGCAGTGTGAGAATAGACTAATACAGTTGGGTAACATATATGTGCAACCTAGAAATGTGGGGTGTCAATGTCCTGTGGGGTAAACTCTGAATCAATGAGAATTGGGACACAATGGTTAAATGCTTCCCCCTCTCTACTCTCAGATTTCATAGCGTCCCATATAGTCCTGTAGGGTTGAACAACCAGTCACATATAGTGGTGACTAATTGAATAACTCACGCTTGACTTGGCTTTCCCTTCATCCAGGTTTTGTGTCACCTTGCGACGACTACTGCCTCCTGGATTCACTCCCTAATAAAGTATTCATATAGACATCTCTGTTTCCCACTTTTCTTTCTGAGGAACCCAAGCTAAGACACTCTATGTTTGCTTCTAATTTTCATTAATTACAAGTTTATATACATTGTTTGGATACTGGAGGTTCCAAAGTGTTCACCACCCCAACCTCCCACACTTTTGCCAGCAATTAAGACAGTCACATTCTTTAGATCTTCTTTGAACAAGCCTAGGGGGCTTCAGGGAATGTGTAGGAGGGCTAATGAGAAGATGTTGACCTGACTTGAGACTAAATTTTATTTTACCTTCCTATCTATCTGAATCCAAAGCCTCCTCTGTCAGTCATCAACAGAGCCCTTGCTATCGCCTACCCTGAACCTCTTTCTTCTTAGACAGATAGCAATCCCAGCAATAAGGATGTACTCTGTAACTTTTGGATAATTTTCCAAAGATGGAATGGACTAACTAGGGAGGCAAGGAGTTCCTCATCACTGAAGAGGAGTTAAGGAAGCTAGGCGATCATTTGTGAACTATGTAGGAATTAAGTAAGTAAATAAAAATCATAGCTATCATTTATTTAGTGCTAGGCACAATGTTAAATATCTTAAATATACTAACTCAAGTCCTCACAATAACCCTCCACACTATTTTCTTCATTTTTTCAGCTGAGGGAATTGAGACTCTGGGAGGTTAAGTAACTTGTTTAAGGTCTGTGACTAGGAAATGACAAGGCCAACCCAGTTTGTCCTGCTTCTAAGCCTATTCTCTTCTTGCAAGTACACATGACATTTTAACTATGGGCTAGGGGATTAAATCAACTTGACCTTAAGATCTCTTCTATTTCAGAGACTCTACAAGTCTACTAACTTCTGCATCAAAGCACAGTAGCAAAAGGAGATGATATAACACTGTATGAGGTTTCTTTCCCACCTGTTTTTCTTCATTTAAAATTGAAAAGATTAACACATATGACTTTTTAAACAAATAAGTGAGTATGGTGGTTTTCACACTCAAATCAAACCCAAGGTTGTTTTCTGATTCCAGACAGGTTTTTGCAGAATGTAGTCATTTATAAATTAGGTGAGGTTTGTGCTTGACTGTTCTGGCTGGAGTGGAGAAAATGAGCCATGAAGGTCTGTGGGAGTGTGGTGGTCATGCTGGGGGAGGTATAGGTGATGTTTACAAGGAAAACTACCACAGTCAGAGATATCCTACACCTGGGTGACCCCTGGGTGTTTGGGAAGGATTATAAGTACTAAATATAATATAAAAGGAAAAATAGGGGCAAGGGAGTTGGGTTTGGCCTAAGAGCTTATGATCTGACTCAGAGAGACCTGAAAACATTCGAGAGAAGAAGAGGAAGGTGTGTGCTTTGGGAGGATATGAGTGCACGCACGTAGGACAGTACATCTGTCACTTTGAGAGTGTACTGGAACATTTTCATACCCTAAATAAGGACGTGAGTGTTACTTGGGCTTTTCTAAGGCCTAAAATATGCTAAGTGAAAACACCGACTATGTGCTTTTTCTTCTTTATATTTTGACCTCTGAAATTTTTATTGGCCTCCTGTTCCCCAAAGGGCACCCTGCTTCTGTTGGCTTAATGTCTCAGAACTTTGGTGTCATTGGTCTCAGCCACCACTTTGCCATCCACTATCGGGCAGGTGGGAGTCCTTTGGATGGTTTGCATGGAGTTGCTGCTGTCCAGGGCATCACCAAAATTGAAGTCCTCGCCATCTTCCAGCAGGCGGCAGTAGGTGGCGATCTCAGCCTCCAGCTTGACCTTGATGTTCGGCAGGGCCTGGTACTCCTGGGCCTGGCTCTGTCCCTCTGCCCAGGTCTGTGCCAGCTCTGACTCCAGGTGCAGCAGGATCCCATTGAGTTGTTCCATCTGCAAGGTGTAGCAGGCCTCCACCCCCCCTTTAGGCTGTTCTCCAAGCTGGCCTCCAGATTTTTCATCCAGTCCAGGTTGATCTCCAAGGACTGGACTGTACATCTCAGCTCTGTGAGCATCATCACAGCAGCTCCAACCTCAGCGGACTGCGTGGTGACCACTGTGGTGCTCTCCTCAATCTGCTGAGACCAGTACTTATCTAGCCCCTCTCAGTTCTTCTGAGTCAGCTCATTGTATTGGGCCTGGATGTCTGCCATGATCTTGGCAAGGTCCTGAGATTTTGGGGGCATCTACCTCCACGGTCAACAGAGCTGGCAATCTGGGCTTGTAGGCCTTTTACTTCCTCTTCGTGGTTCTTCTTCAGGAAGTGCAGCTCCTCCTTGAGAGCCTCGATCTCTGTCTCCAGCTGCAGCTGAGTGACACTGGTGTCATCAATGACCTTGTGGAGCCCATGGATGTCGTTCTCCACAGACTGGCACGTGGCCGGCTCTGTCTCATACTTGACTCTAAAGTCATCAGCAGCACGATGGGCATTGTCGATCTGCAGAATGATGCAGGCATTGTCCACAGTACTTGTAAAGATCTGAGTCAGGTCCTCAATGGTCTTGAAGTAGTGGCCCCAGTCTCTGACCTGGGGTCCCTTCTCCAGGTGCTCCCAGATTTTGCTATCCAGCTTCCAGTTTTCCATCTCCAGGCTCCTCACTCTGTCCAGATAGGAGGCCAGGCGGTCATTCAGGCTTTGCACGGTCTCCTGCTCGTTCTGGATGCCTCCCATTCCTGCCAGATCCCCAGCCATCCCTGTGGCCACGTCCCTGGACCCCAAGCCACCCCGGAAGCTGGTGGAGCAGGACATACAGATCCGGGAACCAGAGCCCCCAGCGCCTGCATAGACCCTGGCCACACTTCTGACCAGTGGGCGCGGTAGCTGGGCACCTGGACAGAACCAAGTTGGTGGGGAAACAAGTGGTGAAGCGCATACTGTCCCGGCACGGGGTAGAGTGAGAGGACAGATCAGGCTTGGCTGAAGGCTCTGTTGTTGGTTGTTCTGAGGTGGGGTTTTGCTTTTATGGTTCAGTTCCCTTATCTGTGAAATTAGAACAATATTTTCTACCTCAGAGTGCTGTCATAAAGACCAACAGAGAAAGCAGAGTTCACTTAATGGTTCCGGCATGTGAAATTAAAAATTCCACAATAATGTTCTCAAGGACAAAAGGTTTAATCTCTAGTGTGTGTGTGTGTGTGTGTGTGTGTGTGTGTGTGTAGCCACATCAAGCATAATATCGTTAGACTACTAGACTTTGATGAGTCAAGAAACATAATTTTTAGGTCAAGCTATTGAATTCAAGGAGATATTTTCATAGTGTGAGTCTTAAACAAAAACAACTATAAAAAGGAAAAGGCTTATGAATAATAGAGAGGAGAAATTCAGGTCGCACTATGCCCAGAAGCCATACTTTTTTTCTATCTCAAGTAAGGAGATCTCTAAACATATATTCTTCATAGATACAGAAAACATTTCTTTCTTTCTTTTTCTTTTTCTTTCAAGACAGAGTCTCACTCTGTTGCCCAGGCTGGAGTGCAGTGGCACAATCCTGGCTCACGGCAACCTCTGCCTCCCAGGTTCAAGCAATTCTTGTGCCTCAGCCTCTCCAGTAGCTGGGATCACAGGCATACACCACCATGCTCAGCTAATTTTTGTATTTTTAGTGAAGACAGGGTTTCACCATGTTTGCCAGGCTGGTGTTAAACTTCTGGCCTCTTGTGATCTGCCTGCCTCACCCTCCCTAAGTACTGGGATTACAGGTGCAAACCACTGTGCCCAGACACAAAACATTTCTTGTAGTGGTTATAGAAGACATTTGCAGATAATGTTCCAGAACATATTTCTCCATAGGAGCTTTGCATTTCTTGATATTTCAGAATTTGCATGGATCTATGTAGTAATGAGTTAGGAGCACAGTGAGCTACACCAATAGATGTGTAGTTAACGAAGCATGTGGTTGAAATAGAAAGTGTAATTTAAAATGGAATTACTAGCACCAGAGGAATTTGAATGCTTTGTTGTTGGTCTGTTGCTGTTAGGCCTGATTCAAGAATCAAGATATCACCAGATGTGGTGGCTCAAGGCTGTACTCCCAGCACTTTGAAAGGCCAAGGCAGGTGGATCCCTTGAGTCCAGGAGTTTGAGACCAGCATGGGCAACATGGTGAAAACCTGTCTCTACAAAAAATACAAAAATTGTGTGGTGCATGTCTGTAGTTCCAGATACTTGGAAGGCTGAGGCAGCGGTATCATGTGAGCCCGGGAGGCGGAGATTGGAGTGAGCTAGTGAGCTGAGATTGCACCCTTGTACCCTAGCCTGGGCAACAGTGTGAGACTCTCTCTCAAAAAGAAAAAAAAAACCCAAAACCAAAAACCTGTCATTGACAAGAATGTGATCTGAAGATCATGAGAGAAGACTATAGCTGGAACTAGAATTCTAAGAATTTCATTAACACTTTATTCTTAAAGATTTCATTCAGATGAATATAAAATACAGCTCTACTTTAGTAACAAATTCCTCACATAGAAATTGACCCAATAGTCTGATAGACAGGTTTTTTTTTTTTTTTGGTTGTTGTTGTTGTTGATAAACATAGCAATTAACCCTTCTGGTCTTAAAGTTTGAAATTTACATTTGTTTTATCTGAGTTCCTAACTTAGGAAACAACCCTCAGGACTCTGAAAAAGTATCAAATAACTGAAACTTACCAGATTATCCATCCAGACAATGAGGTGTCAGATTATCCATCCAGACAATGAGGTGTCAGACCCCTCACTTGTCATAATTGCTTCTTTACCTCTCAGTAGTTCCTGTTTTCCCACACAAAGTTACATTTCTTCCCTGCTAGGTAAACCCCTAATTTCAGTTGGTCAAGGAAATGGATTTGAGACTGCTCTTCCACCTTCTCAGCTGCAGCACCTGATTAAAGCCTTCTTCCCGGGCAGCAATTGGCTTTCTGTGCAGCAAGCAGTAGGACGCAGACCAAACCCTTGGAGTTTTGGTAATAGCATCACAAGAAGTTTGGTAGGTTGTCCATGACTAGTACAGGAGCTGAATCACATGATCAAAGCCCAGGCTTTTTCTGTCTTCAGATGCCACCATTTTAGGGTTTGTCTATTGTCCTCAAACTTGCAAGGCATCTGCTTCATTTCAAGAATCATATCTATGTGACATTTGGGAAGAACGGTAAAGGGTCAAAAGCCCTCACGAGTTTTTCTTTTTTTCTTCTCAAAAGTGTTATTATTATTATTTTTTGGCAAAATATACCATCCATAAAAAGAGTTCAAACAATGTATGTGTGCACACATATATATGTGGTTCAAAGTATGATAACGTAATGAAAACCTGTATACACCTGTCCTAGAATAAGAAATAGAAAATATTTA
This sequence comes from Symphalangus syndactylus, assembly GCF_028878055.3. Classification (NCBI taxonomy): domain Eukaryota; kingdom Metazoa; phylum Chordata; class Mammalia; order Primates; family Hylobatidae; genus Symphalangus; species Symphalangus syndactylus. The sequence continues at coordinate 108,237,975 of NC_072430.2, forward strand.
TTTTCTATTGCATGGAAGATTGCATACATGGGAAGTTCCTTGCATCCCTCCTCTATTCCATCTCCCTCTCCTTATCAGAGATAAACATTGATTTGTGTTTTTATCATTTTCTTGCTTTTCTTTAATTTTAACATAGATGTATGCATTTTTAAGCAATATGTTTTTTAGTTTTGCATGTTTTGACCTTTATGTAGAATCATATTCTATGTTTTCTTCAGCAGCTTGCTTTTTTGCTCAGTATTATATTTGAGATAGTTATCCATAGTGATGCTATTCATTTCCACTCTTACAGTTTTTCCATTGTTTCAATATATCCTTCCAATTTTAGTTGTTTTCTGTTTTTTTTTTTTGTTGTTGTTGTTGTTTTCTATTTTAAGGAATCAGGCTATTATATGTCTCCTTGTGCATGAGTGGGAGATTTTCTTTAAAGGATATATATCTACGAGTGGAATTGCTGCATTTTAGGTAGTGTTAAATTTCAACTTTTCTAGATAATGGTAAATCGTTTTCCAGTTATTGTGTCAATCCTCTTTACCATTAGCAATGTTTAGGATCATCTGAAACTGTAAAACTAGAAGAACACATAAAAGAACAGCCTGTTGACATCGGTCTTGGTGTTGATTTCTTGGACATGACTCCAAAAGCATAGGCAACAAAAGCAAAAATAGACAAGTGGGACTACATCAGGCTAACAATCTTCACAGTAAAGGAAACAACAGAATGAAAAGGTAACAAAAAGAATGAGAGAAAATATTTTTAAACCATATATATCTGCCAAGGAGTTAATTTCCAAGATATATAAGAAACTCCTTTTTTTTTTTTTTTTTTTTTTTGAGATGGAGTCTCGCTCTTTCATCACCCAGGCTGGACTGCAGTGGCACGATCTCCACTCACTGCAAGCTCCGCCTCCCAGGTTCATGCCATTCTCCTGCCTCGGCCTCCCAAGTAGCTGGGACTACAGGCACCTGCCACCACGCCTGGCTAATTTTTTTGTATTTTTAGTAGAGACGGGGTTTTGCCGTGTTAGCCAGGATGGTCTTGATCTCCTGACCTCGTGATCCACCTGCCTCGGCCTCCCAAAGTGCTGAGATTACAGGCTTGAGCCGCCGTGCCCGGCCAGAAACTGTTACAACTCAATAACAACAACAAGAAATAGGCAAAAGATTTGAGCAGACATTTCTTTAAAGAAGACATGCAAATTGCCAACAAATATATGAAAAGATGCTTAACATAATTAGTGAATTATGAGGGAAATACAAATCAAAACTACAATGAGATATCACTTCATTACCTGTAAGAATGGTTATTATAAAAAAATTGTTGATGGGAATATCAAATGGTGTAGCCACTATAGAAAACAGTATGGAGAATCCTTCAAACATTAAAAATAGAACCATATGATCCAGCAATCCTACTTCTGGGTTTACATCCAAAATAATTGAAATCAAGATCTTGAAGCAATCATAGCACTCCCACTTTCATTGCAGTTTTTTTTCCCACCATAACCAAGATACGGAAACAGCACAAATATCCATGAACAGATGAATGGATGAAGGAAATGTGGTATGTACATACAATAGAATACAATTCAGCCTTAAAAAAAAGAAGGAAATCCTGTCATTTGTGACATGGTTCAACCTGGAGGACAGTACGCTAAGTGAAATAAACCAGTCACAGAAGGACAAATCCTGCATGATTCTAGCTGTATAAGGTATTTGTAATAGTCAAACTCATAGAAGCAAAGAATACAATAGTGGTTTAGGGACTAGAGCATGGGAGAAGTGGGGAGCTGTTGTCAAAGCGTATAAAGTTTTAGTTATGCTAGACAAGTAAGTTCTAGAGATCTGCACAATATTGTGCCTATAGTTAACAATACAGTCTTGTGCACTTAAAAATTGGTTAAGAGGGCTGGGCGTGGTGGCTCACGCCTGTAATCCCAGCACTTTGGGAGGCCGAGGTGGGCAGATCATGAGGTCAGGAGATCGAGGCCATCCTTGCTAATATGGTGAAAACCCGTCTCTACTAAAAACACAAAAAATTAGCTGGGCGTGGTTGCGGGTGCCTGTAGTCCCAGCTAATTGGGAGGCTGAGGCAGGAGAATGGCATGAACCCGGGAGGCAGAGCTTGCAGTGAGCCGAGGTTGCGCCACTGTACTCCAGCCTGGGCGACAGAGAGACTCCATCTCAAAAAACAAACAAACAAAAAACAATTGGTTAAGAGGATAGATCTCAAGTGTTTGTACTGCTAAAACCAAACCAAAACAAAACAAAATGAATAAACAAAACAAGAAAACAAAGAGGCACAAGAAAACTTTGGGCAGTGTTGGATATGTCTATTATCTTAATTGTGATGATATCACAGGTGTTTGTATTTGTTCAAACCCATCAACTTGCCTACATTAAATATGTCTAGTTCTTTGTATATCAAGTATACCTGAATATAGTTGTCAAAAGTTTCCTTTTCCTCACATCATTGCCAACATGACTCATTTAATTTTTCTTAGTCTGATGGGTATAAAAGAGTATCTCTCCCAGCGCCTTGGGAGGCCAAGACTGGCGGATCACCTGAGGTCAGGAGTTTGAGACCAGCCTGGCCAACATGGCAAAACCCCGTCTCTATTAAAAGTACAAAAATTAGCTGGGCGTGGTGGCAGGCACCTGTAATCCCAGCTACTCAGGAGGCTGAGGCAGGAGAATTGCTTAAACCCGAGAGGCGAAGGTTGTGGTGAGCCGAGATCGTGCCACTGCACTCCAGCCTGGGCGACAAGAGTGAGACTCCATCTCCAAAAAAAAAAAAAAAAAAAAGGTATCTCCATGCGTTTTACTTCATATTTTTCAGGTTACAAATGAGGTTGAGTACATTTTATGTTTTTTGGCTATTTATGTTTTCTCTTATGTAAAATTGCAGTATAAGCCTTCTATCCATTTTTTTCTGTGTTTTTTTTCCTCCCTATTTCTCCTTTACTTTAAGGAGTTCTTCTTATTTTCTGAATTCTGGTTCTTTGTTATTTATGTTACAAGCGCATATTTCCATTTTGTGACTTATCTTTACATGACCTTTATGATGTCTTCTTGGCTGAGATAAAATTGATAATTTCTGCTCAAAGTGTTTTCCTTTTAAGTTTGTGTGTTTGGGTTCCATTTTAAAAAATCTCTTACCTGAGATCATAAACATATTTTCTCTAAAGGTTTTTAAGTTTGCCTTTCACATATAAGTCCACAAGGTGTTTGAAACTGATTTTTTTGAAGATAGTATGAAGTTGGGATACGCTTCTATTTTTTCAATGTAGGTCTTCATTTGTTCCATCATTTTACTGATGTGTAATGCCACCCACATGTGGATGTGGGTCTATTTATGGACTCTATTTTGTTTCAGTTAACTCTATTTGGTTGACCTAAAATTGACTTCCCCTAATAACTATGGCTCTGTAATAAATCTTGCTTTCTGATGGTCCTCTTCAGGAGTACCTTGGCTATTTGTTTTATGTAAATTTTAGAGTTAACTTACCAAGTTCTATGAAAAATCTTGTTGGTATTAGGATTGGAATTTCATTAACTTTAAAGGTCAGTTTGGGGAGAAAGTATTTATATACTTACATATATTTATACATTAAATTTTCACATCTAAATACATAGCATACCTCTGCATATATTTAGTGTTCTAAAACTATACCACTTTAAAAAGAATTAAAATAAGGTATCTAGGAATAAATTCAGAAAATATATGCAATAACTTCAAGAAGAAAGTTTAAAAAACCTTATTGAAGATACATTTCTTAATATTTTGTTTATGTTGTACAGTAACACAACTGACATTTATATATTGATTTTATATCCAACATTCTTGTCAAACCCTCTTTTTAATTATGATAGTTCTTCTGCATATTCTTTTGGATTTTTTTTTTGTAGATGTGCTTTTCCAGTGAAGTGTGTTCACTTCGGGTCCTATTTGCTAAGTATTTTTTTTTAAATACTGAGTTTTATTTCACGTGTATATTTTTGTCTCCCTACCATTTCCATGTCTGACCACCACTACTACTATGTCCTATTATAACATTCCATACATACTTAAAACCAAGCAAAGGGTGGAATTCCATCTTTAAAAGCTAAACAGGCATTTTGGACAACACATTCTTGGCAGTGGAACTTGGACAACATTTATTAAACATGGTAGGGAAAGTTCTTACTGTGCATTATAAAAAGGACAGCCAGATATCATCTGTTACAGAAATGAAATAAGACGGAAAATTTTTAACAAATTGTTTAAACTATTTTCTTAAAAAGACTTCCTCCATTGCTAGAGATCTTGAATAGCCTCCTGCTCAGTCATCTGGAAGCAATTCTTCACATAATTGATGAACTTGGCTTCCACTTTGGGAAGAGAACCACTTTTTTCTATACTTGCTTGCATTTTTGCTTTAATGTCTTCTACAGAACTAGGTCCTTTTGGTGTTTTAGGAGTTTTTTTCTTGTTTTTTGAAGGATTCTTATCCTTTTGATCTTGGTGTTGATGATGGTTTTGAGTCTTTTCCATTCTGATTTGACTTTTGTGCATCTTTGGCTAGAGTATCTCATACAGATTTCTTTACTGGTGCTTCAGCTTCCTCATCATCAAACTCATCATTATCACCATTTTCATCATCATCGTCATCTTCATCAGCAGGAAGTTTTACTTTTTTCTGTGGAACCTTGCTACCACCTCCAGAGGCAGACCGCTTTCCAGATATCCTTAAGAGTTTCACATCCTCCTCCTTTTCATCTTCTGACTCTGCATCTTCCTCCACAGCTACTAAGCACTATCTACTAATATGCACTGGCCCTGAACCACACGTCAACTGTAAGACCACTGGTGGTGTGATTTCAAAGCCCCCAAGGGAAGCCATTGGCTGTACAGACATTTTCAAAGTTGCCAGTGTTACTTTAATTAGACTGCTTTTGTAATTCATTGCCTCTGCTTCAACAAGGTGCAATTCATCCTTTGCACCAGCCCCTAAACTGACTGTTCTTAAAGATAACTGTAAAAAAATAAAAAATAATAATAAAAAAAGATAACTGGCGCTCATTTTCATCATTATCCACCTTAAAGTGATCATATTTGTCGGCCTTTAGTTCACAACCGAAAAGATAGTTCTGGGGCCTCAGGAGGCTCATGTCCATGTCCATCAAATCTTCCATTGGGTAGCAGCACGCACTTAGGTGGGAAAAAAGGCAGATGGAGATAACCGCTGCTCAGGAGAACAGCCACGCAGGACGGAATCACACCAGTTTGCTAAGCATTTTTTAAAAATAACAAATGAATATTGGACTAAAACAAGTATTTTTTCATCTTTTTATTTTAAAAGCTAATCTTACAGCTTTTCTAATTTTAATCTATTAACATGGTTGTGATGGCCATGCAAATACGTTAATCAGACATCCTGATGCAGGGAACACAATTGCCTGATGACCCCAGCTGCTATCCTGCTGGATAGCACTGTGTTCACACTGAGGCCAAACTTCCTGTGGGCTGCTTCCAGCCACTGGCTAACCTGGGTGAAAGTACTAATGCAGCACTACTTCCACAAGACACAGGACTCCCTCATGGGCAACTTCGGCTTGCGAACTCCACGTTGGCATGTTTAATGTGCTATTATTTATTGTCAGGTATATATTTAAGTTTGTTTATTCTTATGCACCGAATAGCACCACTGGACTTTTGTTGGAAGTCTCAATCTCCTAAAATAAACAATTTATGTGTTTTCTCTTTTAAAAAGCAGATAAATTGATGATTCAATCCTCCAGGATACAGAGGATAAAATGAGAAGAACCATATCTCTGAAATAATTGATCAGCAATGAGTATATAGTTGCTGTGAAAGTTAAGCCAACATTGGGGGAAAAAGTAATTATACCCATTTTACAGGCCATTGAATAGTCAATGAGGACAATATTGGGTTTGTCCTATATATGAAAACTCATTTCACAATGTTTTTTGGTGTTTTCTCATGACCAGAGAGTCCAAAAGGATAGGTGATACAAAGTGAATGGACATTTCTTAAAATGAAATCTTGAGAATGTGTTGAAAATGATTACAGTGAGGAAGAAGTGGAAACAACTAACAGACGAGAAGTGGTAGAGGAGCTTGCTGGCGAGCTCAGAGTTTAAAAGGACACACCCAAGCAATGGAAGATGAGAAGGCAGCCAAATGTCACTGGGTCATCAGTTCTTATATTTTTTTCTCATGGTGTTTTCTCTTTTTTCCATTACCCCTGTTTGAGAAAGAAAGCGACCCTAAGCTTCCTTGTCTCGGAAGAGATTTGTAGTGTTGTAAAATATCTAAGACTTTCTAGCTTTTGTTTCCAAGAATTTGAGGCTTTAGGAGTCCTTAAGCAAAAAGAAAGACAGCTTTCTTGGGTAGGGGCAGAGTGTCTAGGGAGCACAGGGCTTTCCCAGGTTAGAAAGAGATTGTTCTTAGGATGGTCGGAGGAAGAGTGGTCTGTAGGGTCCTTGAGTCGAGGTCACCTGTGCACTGCACTCTGGCTGTGCTTGTTCAAAGCCATATCCCATGATTTTCTAGCACAGAGTTTACCACTAGGCAAAAGCTTATAAATATTTTTTAAATGTGTGAGCGTCTGAAACCCGGAACGCAATGACTCGTGAGGAATTCTAAGGATAACACAAAGAATTTTTGAAGAGCTTCCTAACAGGAGAAAAAGGAAGGAGAGCCTACTATTTGGACAGGTTGGTATATTAGATGACACTAAAAAGAGACAGTCACTCAATTCTGATTTTATTTCCCTGTTTTTTAGAACTGGGGCATGTGAAATAAACTAACCTCTCAACTGAGGCATGTGAAGTAAACATGGCTAAGAGGATTCCTTAAGTGTGCTGGTTCTTCTTCATCTCTACCCTTCTCTGTGTCACATAGGCTCTCTTGCTAATTGCCTTCTTGTTGGGTTTGGCTAGTGGGAAGCACTGGTGGACAGTTTAGAGCTGGGTGAGAGAGAGGCTGGGGTGTTTCTTCCCAGCACCTTCCCCGGCTTTGGTGTCTCATTCCTTCACACCAATGGACCCTCCTCTATTCCAGTTTCAGTTTGCAGACAGTTCTAGCAACAACACTTCCTTCTCTTGCTCTTTGGGCTTAAGGAGTTGTGCTGGCTGTTCTTTGCTCTTCTGAACCCACTCACCCCGATCCTCCACCTTGCTCTGTCCCCAGGTGGCTCTCCTGTATGGACTTCACTAAAAGCCTCCCTTTCCTCTGGCATTGGCCAAGGCCAATAAGAGGCATCAGCAGGATTTCAGAGTGAGGAGGGTGAGATTGGGGCATTCATTCCCCTGTCCTCATATACCTCTGACACTCCCTCCCCAACAATGCTGGGTTGGCTGTGGGCAATGGGCCTCTACGAAAGGCCACACAGTGCTGCTGTCAGGGCTGTCTTATACTACAATCTCTGTGGATTCTAACAATGGTTTCCTCCACTTATTCATTCAGACCCAGGGCTATTCACTTCCCCTGTCCTTACTAGCCCCAAGATATTGAACCATCACCTCTTGTATATCTTAAACACTGCCCACAGCTTTGTAAGTGGTCCCTTCCCTCAATTACCTAGTTTAAGTGGGTCATCTAGTTCTTTCTGCCACCCTGACTCATTCAGAGTCTTAACCAGCTTTCCATTATCTCTGGGTGCTGCACCATCCCTGTCTGTTTCCTTAACTCTGCCCACATCCCTCTAAGTTGTCCTTCTATTAAAGTCTCTTCACGTTATCCCTCTGGGGGGTGAGGAGGGGATTCTATGTCCTGCGGGGACCCTGACCGATACACTAAATGAGGAGATGATTAGATATTTACTTGCTGCATTGAGGAAATTTACATTCTGAACAACAGACAGATTATAACTCATAGAACTGACGTCACTTGTATTATTGGCACTCTCAAATCATTATTAATAATTTCTTAAAAGCTGTAGAGGCCAGGAAACATGATAGGAAACTAGAGATGAGCAGCTTGGTACATGAAGTCCCCCCAAAGGAGAGAAAAGTGGCTTCCAGCAAATTCATATCCATGAAAACATAGGTTCCTAGTAAAATGCCAGGACAAATTCTTAGCAGATATTTTATGATTACTTAGAAAGAGAAGTAGTCATCACCAAGAGGTCAGCATAGTTATTCATTAAGAGAGGAGTAAATAAACATTTTACATCTTTCATAAGATCTTCAGTCTAAAGAGATAAGAGAATTGTCAGCCCATAATATACATTGATTTCAAGTAAAATTTGATGAAATATCTCATGATATTTTAGAGAAGAAATGGATACTGACTGAGACACATTTAGATGGATCAAGTCATAGTTTGAATACTTGCATCCAAAGAGAACTAATTGATTAGTTTCAACCTGGAAATAAATCTCCTGGGGTCTTCTCCATGGCTTTGTTTTCAGCCTTATTTAAAAATTTTTGGCTGGGCGCAGTGGCGGGCGCCTATAATCCCAGCACTTTGGGAGGCCGAGGCGGGTGGATCACGAGGTAAGGAGATTGAGACCATCCTGGCTAACACGGTGAAACCCCGTCTCTACTAAAAATACAAAAAATTAGCCGGGCACGGTGGCTGGCGCCTGTATTCCCAGCTACTTGGCAGGCTGAGGCAGGAGAATGGCATGAACCCGGGAGGCGGAGCCTGTAGTGAGCCGAGATCGCGCCATTGCACTCCAGCCTGAGTGACAGAGCGAGATTCGTCTCAAAAACAAAAACAAAAACAAAAACATTTTATTGGACACTGATATGAATGAGCACACAGAATGCACCTTTGTTATTCACAAATTTGACAAACTGTGGGGAAGCAGATAATATTCTAGGTTATAAAATCATGATTTGAAATTACCTCAACCAGTTGGAATTTTAGACTTAAAAATGAAAGATAAAATACACTAGAGAGAAGAATAAGGATTGGAAGGTAGGAAACAAAGTGTCATCATTCACAGATAACATGACTGCATATGTAAAAAGTCTAAAAGAATCTACAGACAAATTATATTGTTATATGAATTTGGCAAGGTCTCTGGATACAAGACATATATACAAAAATCATTGTATTTTTATATACCAGCAACAAACAAATAGAAAATAAAATGTCATTTGCAACAGCAAAAAAACTATTAACTACCTAGATATACATGTAACAAAAGACACATGCAAGACTCTTACCCTAAACATTACAAAACATTATTGGGAGAAATTAAAAGAACGCCTAAACAAGCAGAGGAAGAGACCAGACTAATGGATTGGAAGACTCAGTATTATAAAAAAGCGAGTTCTGGCCAGGTGCTGTGGTTCAAGCCTATAATTCCAGCACTTTGGGAGGCCAAGGCAGATGGATCACCTGAGGTCAGGAGTTCAAGACCAGCCTGGCCAACATGGCGAAACCCCGTCTCTACTAAAAAATACATAAATTAGCCGGGCGTGATGGCGGGTGCCTGTAATCCCAGCTACTCAGGAGGCCGAGGCAGGGAGAACTGCTTGAACCTAGGAGGCGGAAGTTGCAGCAAGCCGAGATCATGCCACTGCACTCCAGCCTGGGCGACACAGTGAGCGAGACTTCATCTCGGGGGGCAGGGGGCAGGGGGTAGGGCGGGGAGGGGAAGAAGTAAGTTCTACATAAATAAATATATAGATTCAACAAAATTCCGGTCAAAACACCACAGATTATTTTGCAGAGATTGCCCAGGTAGTTCAAAATAAGTGTGTAAATACAAAGAAACTAGAATAGTAAAAGCATTTTAGAAGCAGAACAAAATTAAAGGATATACGTCATCAGATATATCAAGGCTGATTAAAACATGTAGTATTGGCAAAGGAAAGGCAAAATGACCAAAAGAAACAGAATAGAAAGTCTAGAAACAGAATCCACACATGCATGTTGCCTGACTTATGATAAAAAAAGAAAAACAAAAAGTCCTTCAATGCATCCTTTAACAGAAACGATGGTCTTGACAGTAAAAGGTGTTGGGTCAGCTGGATATCCAAACGAAAAAAGTTTATTTTGATTTCTGCCTCATACCATGCCCCAAAATTTTACTCCAGGTGAGTTGTCAATCTAAATTTTAAAAGTAAAACAATAAAGTTTTTAAAAGGAAATGTAGTAGAACGATTCCATGATTCTGGAGTAGGCAAGGATAGCTTAAACAGGACATAAAATGTGCTAACTATAAAGAAAAAAACTGGTTAATTAGACTATATTAAAATTAAGAAATTTTGTTTTATCAAATATACCATTAAGAGAATGAAGAGGCAGTATAATTACATAATGGAGTATTTCTAACAACAAAAATAAACCAACAATAGCCATACAAGACATTGTGGATGAAACTTACAAATGTAATACTGGGCAAGGGAGTACACACAGTATGATTCCGTGTATATAAAACACAAAAACACAGAAATAATCTGTGCTGCTAGAAGGCAGGGGAGTGGTTACTGTTGGGCAGACAGTAGCTGTCAGAGGGTGTGAAGGGGCTTCTAAGGTTTGGTAATTTTTTTTTAGTTACACATGTGCATTCAGTGGGTATGTGAAAATTTACTGAATTAATTCACTTATGATATGGCACTTTTCTGTAGGTATGTAATTCATGAGTAAAAAATTTAAAAGTTAATAAAAATAAATACAAAGTTTTGAATTAAAGTGCAAAAGTACAAAAATTAAAGTGCACAAGTAGCAGCCTGGTGTGTCTGGAGTTTGTTCCTTCTGGTGGGTTCATGGTCCCACTGACTTCAAGAATGAAGCCACGGACCTTCGCGGTATTACAGCTCTTAAAGGTGGCAGGGACACAAAGAGTGAGCAGCAGCAAGATTTATTGTGAAGAGTAAAAACCAAAGGATCCACAGCGTGGAAGAGGACCCGAGTGGGCTGCCACTGCTGGCTGGAGTGGCCAGCTTTTATTCCCTTATTTGTCCCCACCCATGTCCTGCTGATTGGTCCATTTTACAGAGTGCTGATTGGTGCATTTTACGAACCTCTAGCTAGCTACAGAGCACTGATTGGTGCATTTTTACAGAGCACTGATTGGTGCATTTTACTAAGACAGAAAAGTTCTCCAAGTCCCCACTCAACCCAGGAAGTCCAGCTGGCTTCACCTCTCACTGAGGAGTCAGGTTAACTAATGTTAGATACCACAACAAACAGACTGAAATTTCAGTATTTTAAAGAGTAAACATTTATTTCTCATGGATGCAAAGTCTGATGGGAAGCCTACCTTCACGTGGAATGTGTCCTCCAAGGTATCTGCAGCAGGGGAAGAGAGGAATGGAAGACACATACTGGCTTTTAACCGCCTTGGCCCAGGAGTAACACTTTATTTCTGCTCCTGAAACTATAAACATGGCCCCAACCAAACTGTGAGGGAGGCTGGGAAGTGCAGGAAAGCAAATGGGATATTTGGTGAACACTGACTGTGCCACACGTAGCTTGATGGCAGTTGGCTTGAAAAATACTGCAGTGTTTTTAGTTAACTACAAATGTAGCTTGTACCACCTGTGTATGTGTAATGTGGTTGCTAAGCATAAGGCAACTTTGGAAAGCACTGAAAAAAAATAAATATGGTGCTCAGGAAAAAAACAACAACAAAAGAAGCAAGTAGTTTTCCAGTTTTATTCCATCAGGATCAGGTCACATTTGAAAAACTGTGTTCATTTCTGGATATCATCTTTTAAAAGTGACATTGACAGGCTAGTGCATGTCCAGAGAATGGTAACTACAAAGATATATCAGCCATGGCAGGCTAGGATATATTGCAGTGACAAATAAACACTCAAGCCTTTTTTTTTTTTCTTTTTTAAGACAAGGTCTTGCTCTTTCACCAGGCTGGAGTGCAGTGGCATGATCATGGCTCACTGCAGACTTGACCTCCTGGGCCCAACCTATCCTCCCACCTCAGCCTCCCAAGTAGCTGGGACTACAACAGAGCCACCACACCCAGCTAATTTTTAAATTTTCTGTAGAGATAGGGGTCTTGCTATGTTGCCCAGGCTGGTCTCAAATGCCTGGACTCAAGGAGTCCTCCCACCTTAGCCTCTCAAAAGTGCTGGGATTACAGGTGTGGGCCACTGCACCTGGCCCAACCCTCAAGTCTTAATGGCTTAATACAACACTCATGCCACAGTCTGACAGGTGCGTGAGAAGTAGCCTTCTATGTGCTGACGCAGGGATTCAAGCTTCTTCCATCTCACAGATTCCATGCCTCTTATGTGTCCTGAGAATTTTCCACTGGATCCTCTGCACTAAGCAAGTCAGTGAGTGAAAGAGATCAAGGAAGATCTCATAAGACACATGGCCTGGCATAGAAGTAGCACACATACGTTTAATCTTGCTTTATTGGCCGAAACCCAGTCACATGCCCCAACCTAATGGCTAGGGTATTCTTGTATGCCCAAGAAGACGAAATGGATTGGGGAGCATCTAGCTAGCTCTGTCACAGATGGTGAGAGATCCAAAGTCATGTGGGACACAGCTGAAGGAACTAAATAAAGTCAAACTGGAAAAAAATGATACCTGTTCTCAAATATATGAAAGGAGGCACACAATAGCTCCCTCAAATATTTAAAGTGCTATTGTGTGGAATAAGGAATATACTTATTCTGGATAGCTTCTGAAGGCAGAACTAGGAAGAAAGAGTGAGACAAATGAGACAAAGTTTTATCTGTTTAGTATAAGAAAGAACTTGCTATCAATAGAGCTGTTCATCTCAGAGCAGATTACTCTGTGAGTACTAATAAATACTATTTTATTAAGCGCTTACTATGTGCTAAATTCTTAAATCATTTAGTTATAATAACTACTCTTGAAATAGTACTACTAATATCCATACTTTGCAGATGAAGAAACTGTTCTTAGAGAGATTGTGTAACTTGCCCAATGGCACACATAGTAAGAGGCAGGACCAGGATTTGAATCCTGGTCTTTTTGAACCCAAAGTGTGTGCACTTAAACCCTAGGCCATACTGCCCTTAAGGAATTTTGTTATTAGGTGGTGTGGATAATAACAGTTCAGCAGGGGTATTTCAAAGAGGATTTCTTCATTGTGTTTGAGTTGGACTGAAATGGAAGCTGTCTCATGATACGTATGTATAAAGAAACTTCTGGGTACTCACTTCAGCAGCACATACATTAACATTGGAATGATACAGAGAAGATTAGCATGGTCTCTGTGCAAGGATGACACGCAAATTACTGAAGCATTCCATATTTTTACCACCTGAATTTTGTAAAAATAAAATAAATAAAATAATTTAAAAAGAAACTTCTGGGGACATTGAAAGGCTCGGTTAAGTAACTAGTGCTTTGGTATTGGGTGCTGAGGGAAGCACAGGACTCACACAGGGAAGCAAAGTTAAGCAAAATTCATTGCTGTTCCAACTAAAACTTCACCATGAGTATGTGGTTGCCAAAAGTGATTAATAAACAGTAGGAGGTTTGGGGGTGAAAATGACTCATGGGGCTACGTCCTATGCATGAGGGTTTGGCTACCACCAAAGCAAATCTTGATACAGCCACTGCCAGGAATATTGCTGGGCTTCAGTTGGATGCTCAACATCTCCCCCTACAGGAGTCAGAGATGCAAATCCTCTACTTGTGTTGGCTGTAGTCATTTGTTTAGTTCACACTCTGTCACATAGAAGCAGGCGCTGGCAGCCTTAGTGATTTTGTCAGGTAGCCATGGAGACGCTATGGTGCTTCAGAAATTCATGGTCTACAAAGGGCGAGTGGATTCTGAAAGCATTGGAAGCGCATCATAATTCCCTGTCTCTGGCTTGCATTTGTAAAAGCAGATGAGCAAAACAAACATAATCGGACCCAAGTATCCAAACTGATGAAGAGACTCATTGGACAGAAGACAGTACTACTAGTTCTGCATCCTACAACAAGCAAGTTCTTATCTGGACACAAGTGGCTATTCAGGAATTGCTGCATGCCAAGAATACAACACTGCAAGAAAATGCTCTCTAGTTTGTAAAAATTTATACCCTGTCTAAAGTGGTTCAGAAGTCACTGCCTATGCCATTTAAATGTGAAACAAAACAGAGTTCACCCCAAAGGAGAAGAAAGAGTAAATATATTTGGAGCACAGAATTGAACAGATTGCCACACTTAGGCAAGAAAATTGCTACAAGATTTCCAGTAGCTAAAGCTGTAAGAGAAACACATTTATATATTTTTCATTTTCTGACAACAGGAAGCAAATAAATCCATCAGCAGATAGATTTTTTTTTTCTCCTTGCAAATAAATGAAATCACCAATGAATGGTATGGGTTCTTGTATAAAATACAGAGATTTATGGAGTCAACAGAATCTTAACTTCAGTATAAAAGATACTGAAATGAGCCCTCAGATGGCTCTTGAATTAGACATCCATAAAGAAAGAGAGCATAACTTTAAGTAACAATGAAGTCATTTTTGTAACAGGCTCTGTTGACATTGTGCAGAAATTCTTTTTCCAGGGTTTAAGTTAATAGAGGGATAGAACTGTGAAGCTGTATATCAGGGATTCTCAAGCTTTAGTGAATGACTTTGGGAGCTTGATAAAAAGGTGGATCCTTAGGCCCCTTTCCCAGAGCTTTGGAATCTGTAGGCCTGGAGAAGGGCCTAGAAATATGCATTTTTAACTCTCACCCCACCAAGTGTTTGAGATGGAGTTGGGCTGTAGATCCGATTTTGAGAAACACAGATGGGATGACATAAGTGGACTTTGAGCAGGTGTTAGGCCAAGATCTGTTTGCAATGGGAGGGAAACTAGCTAGAGGCATTTCACAGCCTCTGTCGAGCTCAGGCTCATTTGGAAGAAGGGCTCGAGGTCTAATGTGGGCCAGGAACTACACTAGATGCTTGCATACACTGACTCATGTAAAGAACCAAGGAGCCACAGGCAGCATTTCTCTTCACAACACATTAGATTTGATGTCTATTTAAATTATCTGCCATGAATTGCTTAGAGCAAAAACCTTACTATAACATTCTAGTTACAGAATTACGTGAGCATTGTGTTATGCCCAGAGTCCCAGGAATGTTAAGTGTATCCCTAGATGGCCCCATTTTTTCTATTGCTCACAGTTATGAAACATAGTTTAAAACTTGTGTCCCCATGAAAGGAATTCGTACTTTGAAGTTCTTCCTACATCTGAGGAATCTAAACATGCCAGTGGTCATCATAAAGTAACTCCGTGGGCCTGAGGGGTATGTGGGTGTGCATGAGTGATGGGCAGGGAAGCTGCGGACAGGATTAGAGAGCTCCTTCCATTTTTCCCATTGCTGGTCACCACAGGTCGTGCCTGGTTTGAAAACAGAAACAAAACAAACAAGCAAAAACCCACCTGGCTTTTTGGGTTAAAGAACGGTAAACTTTGGGGCCCGGTGCGGTGGCTCATGCCTGTAATCCCAGCACTTTGGGAGGCTGAAGTGGGCGGATCACGAAGTCAGGAGATCGAGACCATCCTGGCTAACACGGTGAAACCCCGTCTGTACTAAAAATACAAAAAATTAGCCGGGCGTGGTGGCGGGCACCTGAAGTCCCAGCTACTCCAGAGGCTGAGGCAGGAGAAGCGCTTGAACACGGGAGGAGGAGCTTGCAGTGAGCCGAGATTGCGCCATTGCACTCCGGCCTGGGCGACAGAGCGAGACTCCGTCTCAAAAAAAAAAAAAAAAAAAAGGCCAGGCGCGGTGGCTCACGCCTGTAATCCCAGCACTTTGGGAGGCCGAGGCGGGCGGATCACGAGGTCAGGAGATTGAGACCATCCTGGCTGACACAGTGAAACCCCGTCTCTACTAAAAATACAAAAAAAAATTAGTCGGGCGAGGTGGCGGGCGCCTATAGTCCCAACTACACGGGAGGCTGAGGCAGGAGAATGGCGTGAACCCTGGGGGGCGGAGCTTGCAGTGGGCCGAGATCGCGCCACTGCACTCCAGCCTGGGCGACAGCGAGACTCCGTTTCAAAAAAAAAAAAAAGAAAAGTTAACTTTTTGGGTTTGGTGTTGGTGCACATCTCTAGTCATGATAGAATGCAGGTCAGAGGGCAGGGGTAAGAGGGAAAAACACATGATTGCTTCTAAGAGTCTAAACCAAGGACACATTCCACCAATGGTGGTGCACCATGAAGCCTTTGAAGGTCCATATAAGACATTTCGAAGCCATGAATCTTGTTTGTTTATTAAAAAATTTTTTTGTTGTACCGGAGCATAGAGATCTATCTTGGGGCAAAGTTTCAGAAAATAAGTAAAAGTCCAGTTTTCTAGATTCAGAACAATCAAAGGCTAGACAATGGCAATCAATAATAATGCTCCCCTCCATACCAATTTGAAAAGTTAAAAATTTTATCAGACATTCAGATGTCTTCACATTATGAAACAATTGGAACATTTTTTCGCCTTCATTAAATGGCCGATTTGACCATTTAACAGCTGTTGCAACTCAACACTCTTATTTTGATTATTTGTTATTCAACATTTGGCCCTGATAGTATTATCAATTCTAAAGTGCTAAGACTATATTTAAATCAACTGAAATATTTTGGTTATGTTTTATTTACGGGACTTTTCTCTGCTTGTCTTTTAACCTCCTTTAATAGCAGGCAGCCAAATTATTAGCTCATCTATTTTGGCAGAATAAAACAATTCATGGTTTAAAGAGTTTGGAAAAGGTAAAACTTCAGAGAAATATAACAACGTCCAGCTTACAATGCTGTTTGTGTACTTTCTATAGGATGTGTAGCTTCATCCTGTAGGAGGATTTCCTCCATTTGAATCCCCAAGGCCTCTGACTGATTTCCCTCTTCCTTTGGAGCTGTTTGTGTTTAAAAAATAATGCCTAAGGGAAAGATAACCATCGTTCTGTTGCTTTGTGGACACATGCATTCTCATACAATTTCTGTTCCCTCTTCCTTCAGTGATGAGATGAAGAATTGAGCGTAAGCACATCAAAATTGCACAGTAAGTGGTCAGGAGTCTTTCAAATAGCACTAAAAGAGGCTGAATTGCCAGTGAGGAAGGCGCAGCTGGAAGCTAGATATTGCATCATCTGGCCTTCCTCTGCTGAACAAAGAAAATTATTTTGTGAAGTATGTACAGATGCTCTTATTTCAAGTGACATAATGCATTTGTTTCAATGGAGGTTTTCAATCTGCAACTTTGAAATTTTTCTGCATATGGAAAACCCCATGACAATTCGTTGTACCCTTGGGTACATCTGAAAGAAAACTGTTGGATCTTAAAGCCAAACCAGCAATTTGGACAAACTTGGAGGATTATTTTTCTGGGATGTTTCCATTTAATATTACAACACAGAGGTTCTGCATTTATGTCAAAAGAGAAGAACTAGAAAAAGGCTTTCTGTAGGCCATGAAACTAGTTATGCTTTGCGATTGTAAATCTGTATTGACCACTATAATTCAAGTGTTTAAATTGCATATTCTTGGAAACTGTGAATTTTTCAGAAAAGCAAGCATCAATATAAGCTTCTAAAATCAAAGCTAATTTAGTCATTTATTTATGACTACCAGGTTGAAGCTTCCTTTGAAAATCCTATTTCATACAGAGCAACAAAAACATGACAAAATCTAAATATTTTCACATTTATTCTAAAGATTGGTGAAAAGTATATTGCTGGATATTTTATCACCATGAATTAATTGCTTGAGAAATAACCTCCAGATTTAATAAAAGAAAAGAGGAGGTTCTTCACGAGCCAGTTAAAATCATGGATATGCTGCATAACCCACTTCTGTCAGGTAGCAAGGTTGCTTATGGAAAGAAGAGCCACAGAAATTGTTTAAGCAGGCCAAGGAATTGAAAAAGTGGAAAAGGAGAAGGTTGTCTGAACTGAAGTCACTAGTACCTTTCTAACTCAGAATCTTGGAGGAATTTCTCTGCATATCTCTTGTCCTTTACTTGACAGACCAAAATAAACTGAGATACCAGAAGAGTTTGTTCAGATTTTTTAGTTTAGTTTCAGTTCCCCAGTTTTCAGAACTGAAGGCCAACAATATTCCCTCCACACGATGATTCGCCTCTCTACCCCTTCATGTCTCTTTAACTTCATTGCCTACTATAGTAAGTACACGTTGCCCTGGAGTCAGGTGGACTTAAGTAATCAACCAGAATATATTTATGACTTACTCTTCAAATGTCCTGTGGTAGGTACTGTGGGGGTCATATGGAAGTACCTGGATTTTTACATTCCTCAATAGGATCCTTTTGCTTTAGCATAGCCAGTTCACTTGCTGTCCGTGCCCAAGACTTAAATCCCTCCCTCTGGAAACTGCTTACGCTTTCTACCTGCAATACCTTCCCCACACCACTCTGGCAGTTCCTAGCCTTCAAGTATAGCTCAAAATTAACTTCTTTCACTCACCCCACTTTGATTTTTCTGTGTCACCTCTGAAATTACGTATGAAAACTTCTACTTTTTGTAAGAGTCCCTATGAACTCCTTGAACGTGGAGATCACAATTTATTCATGCTTATGTGCCTTGTGCCAAGAATAGCCCAGGAAGAAGGTCCATAAAATCATAGATACATATCTTCATTTATTTTCAGTGAAAGGATTGGTCTGAAAAACTGGCCTGCCATTATTGGAAAGAGAAAAGCATTAATCTCTTTGAAGAACATCATGTTGCACATTGACCAAAGGGTTGAAAAAAAAAAAAAAAAAAAGAACACCATGTGCCCTGATTTCCTTATCACTTTTCCACATAATAGTGTTTTGCTTGAGGAGAAGCCTCTAAGATTGGTTATTTTTTACAAATTTGTTTTTTGTTGATCCCAACATGCAAATATATCTGTATCTATGGATTTGTTCACTCTTTGACGTAATCCTCTAAACTCTTTGGGAGTTTTCTGCCCTCTGATTAGGAAGCCTTTATTTAAAATGTCAATTTTTTTGAATGTACTTAGTGGAATTATGTAGTACAATTTTAGACTAACTTGTAACAACACAAAATGCCAAACCTTAAAATATAATCTTTTAATCTTAAATTTAGGGTCTAGACTTTCTTTGTTTCCTTCCTCATTTTCCCTTCCCATGGCTGGTTGGATGACTTGACCATTTACATTATATATATATAATATATATTATATATAATGTATATATTATATATTATATAATATATTATATATAATGTATATATTATATATTATATAATATATAATGTATATATAATATATAAATGTATATATATTTATATATATAAATATATAATTATATATAAATGTATATATATTTATATATATATATATATATATTTTTTTTTTGAGATGGAGTCTCGCTATGTTGCCCAGGCTGGAGTGCAGTGGCACCATCTCAGCTCACTGCAAGCTCCACCTCCCGGGTTCACACCATTCTCCTGCCTCAGCCTCCCGAGTAGTTGGGACTGCAGGCGTCCGCCACCACGCACAGCTAATTTTTGTTTTTTTTTTAGTAGAGACAGGGTTTCACCGTGTTAGCCAGGATGGTCTCAATCTCCTGACCTCATGATCCATCCGCCTTGGCCTCCCAGTGTGCTGGGATTACAGGCGTGAGCCACCGCGCCCGGCCTATTTACATAATATATTAAGGCCAGTTCATTTTGACTGATACTAAAGGTAGACTTGAACCTTGTAATTGAAAATCACTTACACAGTGTTTACCATGTGCTAGGCAAAGGCTTTGCATGTATTACTTCATTTAGCCCTCATAGCTCTAGGAAGTAGGTTCTATTATTATTTATTATTGTTATCCCCTTTCTCCTTTTATATGTCAGTCTGAATGCAGATTCTCCTATCTTCATGATTGACCTTCAGACTGCAGGTTTAGCAGTTGCTAAAAAACAAAAATCAATCCAGCTCCTATTTCTGCCCCAAGCTGCCAACAATAAGGGTTGGGGAAAACTTTTCCAGGCTGACAATTATTGTTAAAAGCAGCTTTTCCTGTAGGCTGTCTGGCAATAGCAGGAAGGCAGGCTGAGTATCCCATGATTGCCAAAGCAAGGAGGGCTTCTGGTGGAAATGGACTTCTTTGATATATTTTTCTCTGGGCTGATCTGCTTTTCTATTTCTCCTCTTTCACTGGTGTGTCTGTGTGTGTGTGTGTGTGTGTATGTCTATGTTTATTTCAGGTCATGATCTGCTTCTTCTGTCCTGAAAATGCACTTGGAGCTCTATCCACAGAGGTAATTTCAAAGTTTAGAAGTTGTGTCCTGAGTTTTATCTCATAAGCAAATGCTATGATTTCCAAACATCTGTTCTCTAGGCAGTGTTAAAATTCATTATCCTGACAATTGCCCTTCGGCCTATGTGCCAGGGCAGCTGAAGCCACCCACCCTGGATTCCACCTACTACTCTTTATGATGAGACAATAGTAATTTTTTTATGAATCACAGGGCAAGTCACTGAATAACGTCCTTGACATCATCTTTACTGCAAGTACAATAACAAGTTTTACAGGGCCATTCTTTACAATACACTTTAATATCTATGACGCAATGCCAAAACTCACATCAATGAAATTAATTCTACAAGGCACAAAACACAAGTATGCAAATTTCTAATGGTTTGATTTGAGAATAAACTTTTAGCGTGCCCAATGCAATGAAGAAGTCCTTCACAAATATTACTTCTAGTGACTCTAGGTTATACTCCTGGACAAGCCTTTAAGGCTGTGAGGAACCTGAGAAATCCACTGAAAATTTACATCTAAATACAGTCATCCCCCTTCTCTAATCATGTGCTGTGGGAGAATCCCAGTAAGCAGACAACACTTCTAGATGCTCTTATAAAACAACTAGAGTTGACCCTAGCACAGAAGAATGGATGACTGTAGACCTAAGAAAACATAAGCCCCAAATTCATTAATTCAGCCATGATTAAAATTAAGCTGAAGTCATAAATTAAAATCTTTAGTAATAGGAATCTTGAGCTAATAAAAAACTGTTGATACGTGTGTTTGGGAATACAAAACTCTGAGTTGGCTTCTTGACATCTTGTTGTGAGAGATAAGAAAGCAGGTTAGAAAATGTTTGCCTACCAGGGACCATAAAATTTGGGTTAGTTTCTATTCCCTTTCTTATTATTATATTGAGTTTCTGTCTACTGCTCTTTGATAAAAAAGGCAAAGACTTTTTCTGAAATAATGGAATTTTAATAGCTTTAATAGTTTCCAAACCTGCTGACTTATAATCTTGGGACTTTGAATGTTTGTTATAAAGGATTACATTTATAGAATGTTCAATGAGGAAAGCTATTAAAGTAGAAAATTATTTTTCATAGAAAGTTGATTTTATTCATCAACTGTGAAGAAACTTCCGTTGTACCAGTATTTATTCACTCCTTCCATAGTGACAAAATTTGTAGCTGGGTACAAAGGTACCTAGGATATAGGCAGTGAGGTATGGCCATGTGACTAAATAATGGCCAATCGTATGTGAGCAAAGGTTAATTTGTAACTTTGTGAAAATGTTCTCAAGGGGAAAGGAGTGTCCTGCTGGGGTCCTCTTTCCTGGCGCCTGGAGTATGGATGCAATGGCAAGTCACCTTGGAAGATATAGACAAGGACAGAATTGCAGTGCTGTAGAGCAAAGACAGAAGGACCTGGGTTTCTGATCCCATAGAGGGGCTCATACCTGCCTAAGTAAGACCTCTCACCTCTGGACTTTATTCATATGAGGAAGAGATAAACAGCTGTTTTATCTAAGTCACTGTTATTTTGGGATTATTTGCTAAACCAAATCCTAACAAATAAACCAACTTTGTGCTAACTGATCTGCTGACTGTGACCTCATTGATCAAATTCAAATGAACCTAATCAAATAGAAGACTCTCCAGATCATCTGGAGACACATACAATTTCTCAGCCATCCTTAGATCTTTGTGTCACCAACACAAGAGTCAAAGTGTCTGATGAAAGCATCTGATTGGCGAAACCAGTGTCCTTTACTTTATGTGTTAAGGATGAGGCAAATTATTGGGTCCTTCTGGCTTCCACTTCAAGATACACACAGTGGGGAATTAACCCCTAGAGAAAAGGTGTTCAAATAAAAGAATATAAATGCCCCCAGTGCTTTCTGAACCAGGTCCCTTAGAGTTGGATTTACTGGTGCATCAACTAAGCAGGAAGCTCTTCAAGGAGATGGAGTTGGGTCAGGTGGTGTTGGGTAAGGTGAGGGAGCTGCTTGAAGGAGGAGCACATCCTACATCAGTGAAGGACAACACTAAATTGTTGTGGATATTTACATAATCAAGGTATATATTAAACATGGAACACGGCATGCTGGAAAGATGATGGCTCAGCAAGTCTCACCTTCCCTTCTCTTTAATTACTAAACACTCCAACCTCCAACCTCCTCCTGGCTAACTAGGTGGAGCCTGGAGGGCATGAGCCAGAGACCTGTAGCTGAACTTCCAATCCTGCTACTACCCTAAAGCCAGATAAAACCCAGGCAAAGCCTTGGGGAAGATTTTAAAGCTGCAATTCCTGAGGAAGGCTTGGACTATGGGGCACTCAGGGAGAAGGTTAACATTGGTTAGCATGAGTGTGCCTGTCTTTTTGGTTCCCAGGAGGCTGAAGGGGAAGGCTGGGTTCTCTCCACTTCTGAGGTTGAGTGAGCATGAGAGGCCCACGGAGAAGAGGAGTATCCTCCCAATTCCTCAGCACAGGCTTAGAAACCTTTTCACTGACGCAATGGGTCAGAAGATCAGAGCTTGCTGCACTTCCACCACTCTCAAGACTGCTACTACTAAAGTATCTTCAAGACGAGACCAAAGAAAATAACACTTCACCACTGGGGCCAGCAGCCATAGAGAGGAAGAGTAAATAAAATAATCAAAGAAGACCTTAACAAAATCTGAGTAGTTTACTTGCGGAAAGATTTTAAGCAAGCAACAGATAAATCCAAAGACCTCAAGATAGAAGAAGATACTTTGGGGAGAAATTAATGGTATGAAATGAATCTTGCAATATGTATAGTTAAACGGAAATGGATAACTATATCCATTTAACTATGTATAGTTATATCAAAGTGGATAATGCACTATACTATTTGAGTGCATATAACCTAATTGGACAGGCACTGTGGCTCACACCTGTAATTCCAGCACTTTGTGATAAGAAAGACCATAAAAGATTAGGAAAAAATCTAGGAGACTTACCTATATAACTTGGAAGATGAGGGAAGAACTTCTTAACCAGACAGGCAACACAGGAGCTATAAAAGACAGAAATATTTTACTATATGATATATAAAGACAAATATTTGCAGCATAACAAAACAAAATACAACTGGATGAGGTGGCTCACACCTGTATTCATAGTATTTTGGGAGGCAGAGGTGAGAAAATCACTTGAGGCCAGGAGTTTAAGACTAGCCTGGGCAACATAATGACATCCTGTCTCTACGAAATTTTTTTTTTTTTTTGAGACGGAGTCTCGCCCTGTCGCCCAGGCTGGAGTGCAGTGGCATGATCTCAGCTCACTGCAAGCTCCGCCTCTCAGGTTCATGCCATTCTCCTGCCTCAGCCTCCTGAATAGCTGGGACTACAGGCGCCCACCACCACGCCTGGCTAATTTTTTTGGATTTTTAGTAGAGATGAGGTTTCACTATATTAGCCAGGATGGTCTCCATCTCCTGACCTTGTGATCTGCCAGCCTCAGCCTCCCAAAGTGCTGGGATTACAGGCATGGGCCACCACATCTGGACCAAAAAAATTTTTTTTAAATGAGCTGGGTGTGGTGGCAGGTGCCTGTGGTTCCAACTACTTGGGAGGCTGAAGTGGGAGGATTGCCTGGGCCCAGGAATGCAAGGTTAGAGTGAGCTAGTTTCATACCACTGGCTTAAAAACAAACAACCTAACAAATAAACAAACCAAGAAACCAAAAAACCTCTTTACCAGGCAAAAGATACTATAAACAAACTCAAAAGGCAAATGAGAGAGTTGGAAAAAATTTGTAATTCAGATGGCTATTTAAAACTCATAGGAAAAAAATGAGCAAATAATGTGAGTAAATAGTTCTTAAAGGAGCAAATCTAAATAGTCAATATGATATAAGAAGAGTTGAGAAGATGCTTAAACTAGCTAGCAGAAAATGCAAATTAAAGTAGAAATAAGGGATCTCTCTTCTGAACTGTTGTTAGTGTGAGGGGTACGAAACACCCACTGTTGATGGAGACAGGGAAATGCAAATTCTTATATATTTATGTTGTTAAGTTCTTACAGGCTGTGAAGAAAGCAATTTGGTTACATCTTTTAAAACTAAAAGTTCATATATCCTTTAACGCAGCAATCCCAATTGTGGAGAACCTATGTCATAGAAATATAAGCAGCAGGCCGGGCACGGTGGCTCACGCCTGTAATCCCAGCACTTTTGGAAGCTGAGGCAGGCGGATCACGAGGTCAGGAGATTGAGACTATTCTGGCTAACATGGTGAAACTCCGTCTCTACTAAAAATACAAAAAAATTAGCTGGGCATGGTGGTGCATGCCTGTAGTTCCAGCTACTTGGGAGGCTGAGGTAGGAGAATCACTTGAACTCAGGAGGCAGAGGTTGCAGTGAGCAAAGATCGTGCCACTGCACTCCAGCCTGGGCAACAGAGTGAGACTCTGTCTCAAAAAAAAAAGAAAGAAATATAAGCAGCAGTAGGTAAGAACATGAATACGAGATGTTTATTTGGCATTGCTCTAGTGATAAAAGACTGGAAATAGCGTAAATGAGTAAAGATAAGGAAATAGACAAATAAGAGTACATTTACATCATAGAATAACACGTAATCATTAAAAAGAATGAAAACAATTGACTTACAGGGATTGCCATAAAGTATTGTTGAAGAAGAAAAATCAGATACAGAGAGATAAGCATAGTAGGACCCCATGCTTGTAAAGTAACCAGTGTCAAAATCCTACCATTTATCTGATGATTTATGAGTATCTGTGTATATATGTATATGCATAAATATGCTTGTATGTGGCTATGTATATATAAAAAGTACAGAAGGGCACACACTGGTTGTTAACATGAGGTATGAGGGTGGAGAGTAGGGCAGGATGACTGAATGGACATGAATGTAAGAGACAGAAGAACGTTAGAAAAACAGAGGCTGTTTTAAAAGGGCCCACCATGTGAAATATAATCCTATTTACGTAAAAGGATGTATGTGTGTGTATATTTGCATATAAATAAATTTTCAAGCAAATTAAGCAAATAAACAATTTTAAGCAAATCGCAAATACTGTATAGTTTCATCTGGAAATCTCTTAGTAAGAATCTCTAACGTGTCTATGCATGCTTGTAGTGGTGTTATGAACCAGGAAGAAGGAAAAAGGTGGAAGGATGTCCACTGGATTGTTAGTATGGGTCTCCTCAGGGAGTGGAAGTGAAGTGGGGGGTAGGAGGGATATAATTAGCCTTGCCTTTCTATGTTTTTGAACTGTATTGTTTCACTTGCTGCAATAAGCAGGGAAAACTGGCAATTTGGTCCTTTGGCAGGCCTGAGAATTGGAAGAGCCTTTAGGAATATCTGCCATCTTTTCTCTCGTATTCAAGGCAGCACGTTTAAGCAATTGTGGACATCAAATAGATAAATAGCA
Source organism: Symphalangus syndactylus (assembly GCF_028878055.3). Lineage (NCBI taxonomy): Eukaryota > Metazoa > Chordata > Mammalia > Primates > Hylobatidae > Symphalangus > Symphalangus syndactylus. Next base: position 108,263,543 of record NC_072430.2, read on the forward strand.
AACTATTAGTGAGGAAACTAAGGGATGGCTTTTACCAAACTTGTTAAAGTTAATATTTAATAGTCAGGGATACCACAAAGCAAGATGGGGCAGAGCTAATAAATTTTGGGGTGAAGAATTGTATATATCTCCACCTTCTAAGGAAATAAATGTAAATTTAGAAAATACTTTGTACTAGATGCATTCAAGTAGATATACTTAACTATTCTGCAATTGTTGGACACAGATATTGTCGCCCAGATAATAATGCAATAAGTATCTTTCTTGGCTGTCTAGAAATGATGTTTAAAAAGACTATAGGATGACCAACCCCTTTTCAAGACTAAAGGTTAAGAGAAACAAGGAATGATAGGTATAAAAATATCTCCTGCCCTTGCAGTAAAAAAGTCTTATGCACAGAAAGAAGACCAAAAGGAAATAGAGTGCACCAGAATACTAACAATGGTTGTTTTTCAAAAGTGATATTATGTGTATTTATAAATAGTTATTTCTATTATTTGCTGTTCTGTCGAACTTCCTGTAACGAGTTTATAATATTTTATAATAAAAGAGAAACCAATAAACCTAAAAAACCCCGAGAAACTTAAAAAAATATAAGTGCAAAAGTTTCCTTTGACAAAAAACATTTATAAGCCTGTTGTCAATGTATTTTAGAGTTCTTTCACTATTTATGGCATTTCATCCATATGTGGACTATTAAGGGCAGAAATACAATATCTTTATTTGGGTCAAAAATCTCTGTATTCAAAAAACAGAATTATAAGGCATTGCAGATTGGAAAATACGAATATGCTCTGAAATTAGTATTTTGGATCCACTACGAGGAAATGCCAGCCTGACATGAAATACTGAAGAGAGGGCAGAAAAAAAAAGCTACACTATTTCTTTACTAATATGACAAAAGCAGAAGCATTACTAGACCAGGTCTAGAACAGCCCAGCTTCCCCTTTCACTTAATTACTTAATTTCATTCATTCATCCTCACTTATTTGCTCATACAAATATTCATTTAAATATCATATAGTAAGGCAAATTAACCTCTCTGATTGGCAATTTCCTCACAGGTTAAATGGGGACAATCCAGGGGTACTACTTAATTTGTTTACAGGGTACTTCTTAAAGTAAGGGATAATGAATGTGAAGTTCCTGGCACCTAACAGATACTAAAAAAAAAAAAATTAGAACATTGCAGTTGTTATTATTCTTCCTATTAGGTGTCCAGCTCAGTACTAACCACTCTTGGGGAAGGGTTTCACAGTAATTCTGGTGAGGAGGAATTGGTGCCACAGTGTGTTAGATGCTTACAATTAACAGCATAGAAAACAGTGTGTGTTTTATCCCTAAAAGTAGATTGAGTATGTCTCTACAATTTTTAAACCAATTTTTATTGTCTGTGCTAAATCCTTAGTTGAAAGCTGTCTTTTGGTCCCTGAATCAGGGTGGCCTGACCTATATTTTCACTAGCTCTGCCACTGAGACAGGCCATACCCCTTGCCTAGTGATAGCTGAAAAGCTTCTTGCTGGTAGGTAAGTCACCCCTTACCTGTATGTGAGGTGATGACATGGACCCCTTAAATCTTTCCAGAGTCCGTTGCTAGCCTTCTTGGTGGAAACTGCTAGGTGCAAGTTTTTCTGTGAGTACCTGGTAACAGTAACCATGTGTCTCAGTGGCTAATGCATCTTGTGGCCACTTGGAATAGCAACAAGAATCTCCAGATGGAAGGATGCTGCCAATGAGACTTTATATAGTTAAAAGAACATTTGGAAGTCTGGGGATACGCATGCACTTTATGTAAATCCAAATTTAATTTAGACTAACACCATGGCCTTCTGGCACCCGATAAGGCAAGGCAACCCAGATGCATGTTCCCATCAGGTGGTAACTCATTGGCTGGAGTAGTCTAAGCTTTCAGTGGTTATGATGAGGGCCCTGTGAGAAAATGCATGCACAATGCCTAGCATGGTCAGCAGTCAGTAATAGTGACGATTATTTTTGTTGTCAGCATCCAAATCACCATTCTCATGGCTCTGTGGTAATTATCTGATGGCTCAACCAAGAAGGAGCTTGCCTCATTCTAGCTGGTTGCAGGATGAACTTAGTGTCTGGGAAACCACTTTTCTGGTTATAAAATCAGGTTTAGGGAAAACAGAAGTTGTGGCATATGGAGATATCCTGTTTTTTCCTCCTAACTTGATGTGTGGGCTGTTCTTTTTCTGTCCTAGAAATCATAGTGTTTTAGAATACCTCTTCTTAATGCCCATTCCCCCCTTTTTTGCTGGGATACACATCAGTGCTACATACTTCCACTGAATGTATCCAGATTTGATCAAAAACAGCAAATTGTGGTAAAGCAAAGCACCATGGTTATTCATGAGTCACAGAACTATATGCAGTTCACCAGAGCTGGTAGCTGTCTCAGTTTGGGCCCTCTCTGAAGCAGAGCCTGAAACAAGGACTTGGATGCAGGCAGTTTATTATTATTATTATTTTATCATTTTTTTTTTGAGACAGGGTCTCGCTCTGTCACCCAGACTGGAGTGCAGTGGCATGATCTCGGCTCACCATAACCTCCGCCTCCCAGCCTTAAGTGATTTTCCCACCTCAGCCTCCTGAGTAGCTGGGATTACAGGTGTGTGCCACCACGCCCGGCTAATTTTTGTATTTTTAGTAGAGATGGGGTTTCACCATGTTAGCCAGGCTAGTCTTGAACTCCTGACCTCAAATGATCCACCTGCCTCAACCTCCAAAGTGCTGGGATTACAGGCGTGAACCACTGCTCCCGGCCCAGGCAGTTTATTTGAGAGGTGATTCTATGAAGCAGGAGTTAAGGATTGATGAGATAAGGCGGGAAAGGAGGAAAAGCTAAGATAAGGGCACATGATGGAGTTTGTCACATTAAGCAAGGGGGCCTTGATTCTCCCTGGACTGCGGAGAAGCATGCCGAATGCCTCTCAGAAGCATCCACCTGAAGGGTTCTCCAGTCATACGATCTTGAGGATTGCCCTGAGCTTTACTGCTTTGAAATTCTGGGTTTATGCTTGCACATAGTGAGGTGGAATTCAGAGAGAGCCATAAGGTAAAACAAAAACAAAACCAACAAATCAGGGTGGGGGGATCTTCTAAAACGGTGGAGTAAAGACCTTCAAAAATCTGCTCTTTCATACAAGCAGTGAGAACTGTCAAAATCAACTTTTTCAGAACTCTGGAAATTACTTAAAGGCTTACAGCAGTCTGGGTGCTTACTCAAGAAAAACAGCTGAATCTCAGTAAGAAGAGCAAGACCTGTGGCATTCCAAATTGCCCTAATTCCATCCCACTCCCACAGCTCGGTCAGGCCATGGAAATTAACAACCTTAAAACTGGCAGTTGTGAAAACACAGCCTAGCAGCTACTGCAGGGTGCAGAACAGGCTCGGAGTTCCCCAAAAGCCCATCCCTAGAGAAGTTGTCACTATTTGACCTGACAGCTCAGGGCTCGTTTTTGTTTCATTTGACTCAGAGGTTGCTCCATGCAACCAGCTCTACCCATAGGGTATTTATCAACTATAAACAAAAGGCAGTTGTTTAACATTGCATTACCTGAGGTGCCATTACAAATTCAGGCTAACAAGAGGCTAAGCACAAAATGTAAGAGGAACACTGGTGAATTATTTATCTATAGGGGATTTTGAAAAGCTTTGCAATATTCCTACAAATCTAGAAGGCCACATGCATGCATAGCACAGTGTACATGCTCAGGAAAGTCCTGGAAGACCTTAGGCTCTCACCTGTCGCTGACTTTAAAGCTCTGTACATGCAGGAAGTGAAGGCAAAGGCAGAACTGGAAACGGCTGCTAAAATGTTGGCCAAGGCGCGGTGGCTCACGCCTATAATCCCAGCATTTTGGTAGGCCAAGGCCAGGGGATCACCTGAGGTCGGGCGTTCGAGACCAGCCTGACCAACATGGAGAAACCCCCGTCTCGACTAAAAAATACAAAATTAGCTGGGCGTGGTGGTGGGTGCCTGCAATCCCAGCTACTCGGGAGGCTGAGGCAGGAGAATCACTTGAACCGGGGAGGCGGAGGTTGCGGTGGGCCAAGATCATGGCACTGCACTCCAGCCTGGGCAACAACAATGAAACTCCATCTCAAAAAATAAATAAATAAAATAAATAAAATGTTGAAGCCATGACCCAAATACACACAGATGCCACAGGCAAAGGCTGGGAGAATCACTGGTTCAAAGAGTTTAAGGAAATCTCGGTCCAATTATTAGCTGACCGCTAAGCTAACCAAGCCGAGACTCCAGTGGTTGCATAGGGCAAAGAATATGGACTAAACAGAATTAGTCGAGGAAAGTCACTAAACAAACAACAGCAATAAAAGAAAACAACAAAGAGCAATAACAGCAAACCCTGGGAAGGGAGGGGAATCTGATTTCCGGAGGTGACACATAATTTACAATATCTAGTTTTCAACAAAAAATGATAAACCTGACAGGTCAAATAGTGACAGCTCTCCAGGGATGGGCTTTTAGGGAACTCCGAGCCTGTTCTGCACCCTGCAGTAGCTGCTATTTTCAGCTGTGTTTTCAGAATTCTCGGTTTCAAGGTTGTTGATTTACAAGGCCTCACATAAGTATGGCCCACACACAAGAGAAAAAAAGCAGTCTATAGAAACTGCCTCTGAGGAAACCCAGATGTTATACTTACTATACAAAGACTCCAAATTAGTTATCATAAATATGTTCAAGGATCTCAAAGAAACCATGTCTAAAGAATTAAAAGAAAGTATAAGAATATTGGCCCATTAAATATAGAATATCAACAAAGAGTTATAAATTACAAGAAAAAAGAGAACTAAATAGAAATTCAGGGCTTGGAAAGTTGCTATAGACTGAATGTTTATGTCCTCCAAATTCATATGTTGAAACTGAATCTCCAGTGAGATGGTATTTGGAGGTGGGGCCTTGGGAAGGTGATTAGGTCATGAGGGCAGAGCCCACACCAGAACTTGACCATGCTAGCAATCTTATCTTGGACTTCCAGCTTCCAGAACTGTGAGAAATACATTTCTGTTCTTTCTTTATTTACTTTTTTGAGACGGAGTCTTGCACTGTCACCCAGGCTGGAGTGCAGTGGCACGATCTCGGCTCACTGCAACCTCTGCCTCCCAGATTCATGCAATTCTCCTGCCTCAGCCTCCCGAGTAGCTGGGACTACAGGCCCTGCCACCACGCCCCGCTAATTTTTTATATTTTTAGTAGAGACGGGGATTCACTGTGTTAGCCAGGATGGTCTTGATCTCCTGACCTTGTGATCTGCCCGCCTTGGCCTCCCAGAGTGCTGGGATTAGAGGTGTGAGCCACTGCACCCGGCCTGTTCTTTATAAGCCACACAGTTTATAGTATTTTGTTACAGCAATCCAAAGAGAATAAGAAAAAGGTACAACAGCTGAAATGAAAAATTCACTAGAGGGTATCAACAGCAGCTTTGCACTAGAAGAAGAAAGAATCTGTGAACTTGAAAGCAGGTCAACTGAGAGTGCCTAGCTTGTGGAACAGAAAGAAAAATAATAAATAAAAATGAATGGAGCCTCAGAGACCTGTGTGACACCATCAAGCATACCACATACAAATAATTGGAGTCCAAGGAGAGGAGAAAGAGAAAGGGATAGAAGGGGATAAAATATTTGAAGAAATCGTGGCTTAAAAGCTTCCAAACTTTGATGAAAAACATTAATCTGCACATCCAAAAAGGTCAACAAACTCCAGGCAGGAGAACTCAAAAAGGTTGACACTTAGATACATACATTATAGTCAAACTTTTGAAAGACAAAGAGACTATTGAAAAAAGCAAGAAAAACATCACATACTATGGATGCTCATAACAACGTCATTCATAACTGTCAAAAAGTGGAAACAAATGTCCATTAGGGGATGAATGGATAAACAAAATGTGGTACATTCATATAAGAGAATATTATTTGGTCACAAAAAGGAATGAAGTTCTGATACATGTTACAACATGGATTAACCTTGGAAACTATGCTAAGTGAAAGAATTCAGTCACAAAACACCATGTACTGTATGGTCCAGTCATATGAAATGTCCAGAAAAGACAAATACATAGAGACAGAAAGTAGATTAGTGGTTGCCAGGAGTGGAGGAGAAAGAAATGGAAATTGACCATTAATGGGTATTTTCTGGGATGATGAAAATACTCTAGTATTAGATAGCACTGATTAATGCACAATATTAAGAATATACTAAAACCACTGAATTGAACACTTTGAGTGAACTTTGTAGACTGTGAATTTTATCTTAATAGGCTGTTATTTAAAAAATCAAACAAACTACTTGGTGAGTGGTTGAGGTGGGACACTGCCAGCTGAAGACAAATTTGAGCTCCCATGAACTTCCCCACCACTGCCATGGCTGAAATCAGAGGTGAATTCAGGGCAGGTGATGTCTGGCACCAAAGAGATATGCTCCAATAGCCTGGGAATAGGTAAAATAAGCTGCAGGGTATATGCTATTTCTGGAGTTTTAGGGGTAAATTTGTGCCTTGCTTTCCTGCTCAAGCAAATGAAAGGGAAAATGAATGAATGGAAGTGGTGCAATTTATAGTGATTACATTGAATCCCCTGTAATTAAATTTAAATACAATTCTAAATTTTATATTCTAAATACAATTCTAAATTATACTACTTTAGAAAAATCATTCATATTTTTTTTTATTTGTGATACATCTCACAACAGATAGAAAGTTAGCACTGTGTGGCAAGAGCCTGGTAGCCTGGCTTAAGAGATCATCTATTTCAGTGGGTCCCAGATTTTGGTAACCACAAGAGTTACTTTAGAAGCTATTAGAAATGTTGACTCTGGATCTCTCCTATTCTCTAAACTCCCTTCTCATTCCTTGGCTAAAGAATGTGATTCACTAGGTCAGGAGAGGGGCCGAGGTGTCGACACTGCCAAAAAGCAGCCCTGGTGATTCTGATTCAGGCAGTCTGTGGTTCCGGTTGAAAAATATTGATATTGCCCAACTCATTGGTCTTAGATGAGATAATTGAGACACACAGAGGGGAAATGACTTGCTTGAGGCCACATGATAGAAGCAGACGTACAGAGTGTGAATTTGCATTCAGGTCTCATCACCTGCAGTCTCATGCTCTGTCCATTATACCACAGCCCTTCTCACATAGTTGGGTTAGAACAGCCCTGTGGTCACCACTCAGGAGTGCTCAGGAGAGCGGTGGACTTGTGTCAGGGAGCATTCAAGCCACTATACACTTGCCAATGGCTCAGGCAACCCGAATTTCTGCTGCTTTTGCATATAAAAAGCATCTTGTGCAGAGCATCAGAATATGAGTGATGCCACGTGAGAGCCAAGGAAGGCCAGCGAATGTGAGAATGTGCGTGTTTGAAAGTACTTGGAGATTTCAGAGAGTGGCAACCCAAGGACCCACAAATGACTCATTTCTTTTTAGACCAGAGCTACATAGTGTTAAGCATTCAAACATTTTCAGACATGTGGATCACTGACTTCAGTGTTCAGTTTCCTGCTGGCACCTAATATCATGAAATTACATTGCAGAGAACTCTAATTCATAGTCAGAACCGTTATAAATATATTTGGCTACAAAAAACAGAGACAATGAAAGGAATGAGACAGAGTGCTATGTACACTCTTCAAGGATAAAAGATTAGTCTTGAAACTATATCATAATTTTATAAAATGGGGAGTCTAGGCTGAGAAAGCCTTATATGGTGGCATAAGAAAACATTGGTGCATTACGGGGACTGGGAGATAAGGAGTTTGGTGTGGCTGGGTAAGGAGTGTGCTTGGTGTGGCTGTGTGTATGTGTGTGTCTGTGTGTGTGTGTGTGTGGGAGGCAGCGGAAAGGGAGATTAGGGATAGGGAGGAGCATGAAACCTGAGAGACAAGGTCAGTGTGGGAGGAAGATCCAGATCACTAAAGGCCTCAAATGCCATTTTATGGAGCTTGGACCTCATCTAATTGACATTGGGGAACCACTAGAAGATTTCAAGCCATGCAGATGGAATTGCAGTTTAGAAGGATCACTCAGGTGGGAGTATGGAGAAAAGTTGGAAAAGGGATGCAGGAACAGAGACCACTAAAAAATGATAAGGGCCTGAACCAAGGTCTTGGTTAGAAGTTCTTCCCAAGCTTGAGGACAACCAGTTTTAGATGCTGCCACTGGGCAGGTCCTCAAAAGACACAATACTTGGGACCATTGTCCCCACTGCCTCTTTACTTCTTAGGAGACATCTGTGATCAGATTTGAAAATCAAATTTCAGAGAGGCAAGCTTGGACGACGGGTGTAAGTGTTACAAGAAAAATTGGTAAGGAGACGAGGAGAAAAGATGAGAAAAAGGAGCAGGAAGAGGAAGAGAGAAAAGAGAAAAGATACATGAATATCTAGAACTTAGAAGAATCATTAAGAGGTCATTCTTAGTTTGCAAAATATTTCATAACGATTGCTTTAAGAAAAACACCCAGAATTTTTAAGCTCGATATCTTCTCTAGTGATTAATTTCTAAATTCATTTTGAAGAGGTCATTATTAAATTAATTATCTCATAGCGATCTCATGTATAAATATCATGCCAAAGAGGTAAAAATTTATCGAGCCTCACACAGGAAGCTGATCAACATTCTGTGGTTTGACAATCTGCATTCTCAGCAGGAGCCAGGGCTTAACTTCACCACATCTCAGAGGAATTCAGATTTTCTGAGAAAGGGCTGAAAAATGTGCACTCCCTGGGATGGCAGAGGAGGCTAGGGCTAGAAGACAGGTTGCCAAATCCCTGTGTGGAACACGTGGGCAGATGTGAAAAGTGGGAGGAATGTTCAGACCACATCGTCTCCTAGTGAAAATACCAATGCAAGCTTGCAACCATAGCAACACAATAGCCCTATTAAAACACACACACAAAATCTGTGTCAATGAATTAAAAAACTCCACTTTTTGCTAGTAAGTAAAGCTTGGCATTTATTTTTGTTTGCTCTTTATCCATTTGATTAGAAACCCCCTGTTAAAAGATTTCAATTCCTTGATAACCCTTTCTAGTACAGAGGCAAACATTTTAGGAATATAATTTGTACTTGAAGAAGATAATTCTCTTGTGACTCTAGAAGGGAGAAACATGAAGAAAATATGAACTAATAAGAAAGACCAGGTGTGGCAACTCATCCCTGTAATCTCAGCACATTGGGAAGCTGAGGCAGGAGGATCACTTGAACCCAGGAGTTTGAAACCAGACTGGGCAACATAGTGATACCCAACCTCAAAAAAGAAAAAAAAGAAAGAAAGAAGGAGATGGCCTTAAGGTTTCTTGTCTTGGCACCAAAATGAAATCTGTGATGAGTGGGTGGAGGGCTGGAGTTACTATGGGCAGTGCGTGGGGGAGATAAGAAGAAATTGCCCTAAAGATATGTCAGGTCTCTTTCTAAAGAGTAGGGCTGGGACCAAGGAGAAGGAAGTGAGTCATGCAAGCACAGGGTCAGATCCTGTCTTCATTAAAAATGTGATATTTTGATAATAATTGATTTTCTTGCATTCATTTTAATTCTTTAAAATATTACATGAAAATGTTATTTGATTTTTTAGTGCTCCTTAAAATTTGTACCTGATATGTCAACTCATGCTAGTTCCTGCCCTGCTAAAGGGAAACATTAATAAATGAGAAAAAATATTTATAGTTCATATTAGATATTGTTTGCATTTGAACTCTACTTGGGAAGCAAAGCCATGTTCTCTAGGTCCACAGGTCCCAAGCTCCACCTCCTGTGGTTTCCTAAGGCCAGGGTGTGTGGAATTGAACATTTCACAATCTGGGGAAGACAACACAACTTTATGGTTTTTTCCTCTGGTTGCTTTGAAGATTTTCTCTTTATTTTAAGCAATTTGATAACATTATGCCTTCATGAAATTTTCTTCTTGTTTCCTAAGCTTGGTGTTGGTTGAGCTTCAAATCTGTGAGTTTATAGCTTTAGACAAATTTACATCTAAAAAAATTTATTTAAAAATTTTTTCTGTCTTCACATTTTCCAACAGGAAAATAATATATAACTGGACTCCAGTACTCCAATTATATGTGTATTGCACTGCTCAAAGGTGTCTGACTTTCTCTCCATTTTTCAGTGTTTTTTCTCCAGGAGTTTTATTATGCATGCTTCCTATGGCTACGCCTTCAAGTTCACTAATACTATTTTATTTGGTGTTGAATCCACTGTTTATCCTACCCAATGTATTTTTAATTTCATGTGTTGTAGTTTTCATTTCTAGAAGTTCTATTTGGGTCATTTTAATAGATCTCATGTCTCTTTTTAATGTGCTTAATCTTTCCTCCACCTTCTTGAACATATGGAATATAGTTACAATAACTACAATGACATGATCTCAGCTCACTGCACCCTTGACCTCCTGGGCTCAAGAGATCCTCCCACCTCAGCATCCTGAGTAGCTGGGACTACAGGAACATGCCACCACACCTGGCTAATTTTTGTATTTCTTGTAGAGCTGGGGTTTCACCATGTTGCCCAGGCTGGTCTGGAATGCCTGAGCTTAAGCAATCTGCCCACCTTGGTCTCCCAAAGTGCTAGGATTATAGGCATGAGCCACTGAGCCTGACCATAACTACATGTCTTAATGTCTTTCTCTACTAATTCTAACATCTTTATCATTTCTGGGTCTGTTTCTACTGATCAATTTTTCTTTTCATTATGAGTTATATTTTCCTGCTTCTTTGCATATCCAGTAATTTGTACTGGATGCCAGATATTGTAAATTTTACCTTGTTGGGTATTGGTTTTTTTTATATTCCCATAAATATTTTTAATGTTTGTTCTGAGATACATGTAAATTACTTGAAAACAATTTGAAGTTTGCTTTTAAGCTTTGTGAGGTGGGATGAGAGCTACCTTTGGTCTAAGGCTGATTTTTCTCACTACTGATTCCAGACTCCCAGCTCCATCTTCTCAACTGAGTGAAACTTCCTCTATGCATGATGTCTTGGAAATTTTCCAGGCTGTGAGCTGGAACAATCACAGAACTCACCTTATTTGCTTTCCCTCTCTCAGGGATCACTGTCCTGTGCTGTCTGATGTTCAGTGTCTAAAAACTATACTTTCTGATATTTTGCCCATTTACTTTTTAGCATTTTTCAAGACAGGATCAATTAGGTCTTTGGTACTCCACTTTGCCTGAAGTGAAAGTCTTGAACATTATGGCTTCTGAATGTGGTTGATGAGTAATATTTTTAGAGAACAAAATAAAGTATACCTTGAATGACCAATTAAAGCTTTCTGAATGGTTTAAGACACTTCAATAAAATTTACATCACCTATAAGTGTCAAAACAATTATAAATTTATACTTATAGTTTTCATATAACCCCTTAGTGAGTAGGTGTCAAAGTTTCATTTCTCATTAATGAGGTAACCAGAAGAATGATAAAGCCAGTTAGGAAGGTGACACAAAGAGAAGGCAAATGGCCAGGCGCAATGGCTCATGCCTATAATCCCATCACTTTGGGAGGCTGAAGCAGGTGGATCACTTGAGGCCAGGAGTTTGAGGCCAGCCTGGGCAACAGATTGAAACCCCCATCTCTACTACAAGTACAAAAATTAGCCAGGCGTGGTGGCACACACCTGTAATCTCAGCTACTCAGGAGGCTGAGGCATGAGAATCGCTTGAACCTGGGAGGTGGAGGTTGCAGTGAGCCGAGATGGCACCATTGCACTCCAGCCTGGGTGACAGAGCAAGGGTCTGTCTCAAAAAAAAAAAAAGGAAGGGAGGGACAGGCAAATGACGTATTAGAGGGAGGAAGGGAGGCAGAGAGAGAAAGGGAGAGACAGAATGGAAAAATATGCTGTAATAAAATTGCTAAATTACATACAAACTGGTTAATGTCCCACAGGGCAAAAATCATAACCTTTGGGGTTACCATCTCAGCTGAACAGAAATAATTTTTATCTCTATGATAAAAAACTCATTTGCATCATATTTGTTTTCCACAAGTTACATCAAATCCTTTACAGGCTTAAAAATACCTAGATCTTTAATAGTAGTAATGGTAAAAGTTGCTTTCCACTAGAGGGTCAGATGATCCTTGGATGGGCTAAAAGCAATGTTTTAATAAGGGATTGAATGGACACAAGTCATCTTTTTGCCTTATTTCCAAGTTTTGGGAAAAAAGGTTTTGGACAAATGTTTTTTTTGTTGTTGTTGTTTGTTTTTTTATCACAAGAATTACCTGTAAGTCGATGTTATCTGCCACTCTGGGCCTACATTTGCTCATTTAACGAAAAGACAAAACTAAACTAGTGGTTTTTAATTGTGATTATATGTTAGAATCACTCAGGGGAGCTTTTCAAAAATACAGAAGAAAGAGTCTTTTACCAGACCAACTAAATCAGACACTTTAAGGGGGAAGTCTGGGCATCACTAAGATTTTCAAAAGCCCCCTAGTTACCCTAATGTGCGGCTAGGGTTGAAAACCACTGGTCTAGACTGAGTTGCTCAGACTCCTTTCAATAACAATGCCCTGTGATTCTATAGCTTGAAGCACAGGCAAATCACTTTTGCACTGAAGAAAGTTGACATAAATACAAGCTCTGCTGACCTCAGTGCATTCCCAGTGACTTGGAAATGATTCAGGGCTGCCAGCATTCATTCCATGGTGTGGAAGCAGCGGGAAAAGCCAGGGGTGGGAGCACTGAATGACTGGCCTTTGTGTTCCAATTAGATACAGTCAGCTTGAGTTGTTAGAAAGAGATAGGAATGTCTGCAGCCAATTCTTTAAAAAAAAAAAAAAAAAAAAATATATATATATATATATATATATATATATATATATATATAAATTCATTTTGTGCCCCTGGCTGTCTATTGCTAACCTCATTCCCACTTCCAGAGCAGGTGCTCTTTCACACAGTTATTGGAGATGGCATTTCTTTTTTTTTTTTTTTTTTTTTTTTTGAGACGGAGTCTCGCTCTGTCACCCAGGCTGGAGTGCAGTGGCGCAGTCTCGGCTCACTGCAAGCTCCGCCTCCCGGGTTCACGCCATTCTCCTGCCTCAGCCTCTCCGAGTAGCTGGGACTACAGGTGCCCGCCACCATGCCCGGCTAATTTTTTTGTATTTTTAGTAGAGACGGTGTTTCACCGTGGTCTCGATCTCCTGACCTCGTGATCCGCCCGCCTCGGCCTCCCAAAGTGCTGGGATTACAAGCGTGAGCCACTGCGCCCGGCCGGGAGATGGCATTTCTGATTTAAGACTGTGCATTAGTAAATTAAGGCCATGACCGGTAACATGCACAAAAATAGCGCAACAAGTATAAGCCTTTAAAATAACGTTAAATAATGAAATTCTATTCCTTCATGCTTGTTATCACTGAAATCCATTTTTTGTAGCTTTTAAAAAAATTACAAAGCATTAAAAGCAAGGCTTTTGAAACGCTTCACCCTACAACTATGATTATAAGAAACACATAAGATATGTTACTAACTGAGCAAGCCGGAAATTAAAATAAAAATTGTTTAACTTGATAATAGTTTTTTAAAAAATCATAAATAATGTTGAATTTTTTCAAATGGCTTTTGGGCATCTTTCTTGATTATTGTTCGACTTCTTTCCTTTGATCTGTTAACATAGTGAATGTTAATAGATATCTAAATATTAAGCTATCTTTTGACTTCTGGGATCAATACTGTTTGTTCATGATAGGGTATTCTTTCAATACGCTATTTGATTTCATTTATTTCCCTTCTGATACTTTTGAGGATAATCTTTCGTGTATAGCAAGTTGGGTAGGGACGGTGTTAGTTTCATAATCATTTGATAGATTAGAAAACTGAAACACAGAGATAGTAAATGACTTATTATCCAAGAACAAATGGCAAACAAGTATTTGATTTCTGGCCCAGGGATTTTTGGTCTGTTCTCCACCAGGAAATTAGTGTTTCATCAAGCAAATATGCCATCCACCAAGTATTTCAGATAACCTCATAATAGTTCACATAACCTAAGAGTAGTGTCTTCTAGTTTAGCTATATCATTAATGCCATTTAAAATCCTAATTCCTAATGCTCTCCTTTTTTTATTCTCCATAGTGACAGTTGTCGTAACTATATCTAACGATTGTGGGACTTGGAGAAAAATGCAGAGTGGAAGCAGGAGGAGGTGAGAATAAGGAGGCCAGAAGGATTGCTGAGTCATTAGCTGAGCTCTCCAAACTCCTCCTGTACTATTCTCCCCTTTACTCACTAAATCTAGCCACACTGGCCTTCCTTCTGTTCTCTAAACTTTCCAAGTCCATTCCCAGCTTAGGGCCTTTGCCTTTGTTGTGCCTTCTGTTTAAAATGGTCTGCCCTAGACTTATGCATGGCTGGCTCTTTCCTTTAGTCAGGCCTCAGCTTACATACTACCTCCTCAGAGAGGCCTTCCCTGTCCTTCCATCTAATTAGCAGATACCCACTATATAGGTTGCATATCCATAATTCGAAAGTCCCAAATCCAAAAAGTTCCAAAATCTGGAACTTTTTGAGTGCTGACATGATGCTCAAAGGAAATACTCATTAGAGCATTTTGGATGTCTGATTTTTGGATTAGGGATGTTCTGCATGGGTAAGTATAATGCAAATATCCCCAAATCTGAAAAAAAGAATTGAATTCTGAAGTAATTCTGGTCTCAGGCGTTTTGGATACAGGATACCTAACCTGTATTAGCTTGCTAGGGCTTCCTAACAAAGTACCACAGACTGAGTAACTTAAGCAACAGAAATTGATTGTTTGACAGTTCTGGAGGCTGAAGTCTGAGATCAAGGTGTCAGCAGGTTTGGTTCCTTCCAATGGCTATGAGGGAGACTCTGTCCCAGCATCTCTCCCTATAGCTTGTTACATCGTCTTTTCTTTATGAGTGTCTCTGGGTCCAAATAAGAAGTTTACTGGGAGGTGATCCTGGTAGAGGAGGGGAGGGGTGAGGCAGAGGAGGGAAAGAAGCCAACAAAGGGTGTGCACTGTGGACAACTGGAGCTTAATCCTGCTGAGGCCCTCTGGAAGCCAATGTGGAATACACCCCAGAGTCATCTCCCCTGACGGGCACCCGTGTTCACCAGTGTACCCAATTCCCATCAGCCATAGTTGGTCTGCTCTGGGGTGCTTATGGGTGGGGAGCTGCTCATGACTCTGGTGGCTAGAGAAAGGCCACAGACAAAGAGTTGGCAGCTGCTGGAAATCCAGTCCACCAG
Source organism: Symphalangus syndactylus (assembly GCF_028878055.3). Taxonomy (NCBI): domain Eukaryota; kingdom Metazoa; phylum Chordata; class Mammalia; order Primates; family Hylobatidae; genus Symphalangus; species Symphalangus syndactylus. The sequence goes on from NC_072430.2 coordinate 108,278,796, forward strand.
TGACCACTGAAAGATAAAGCCTGAAGGAGTAAAGACAGGGCAGCGACTGTGTCAGCTGCTGATTGATCATGGGTGTGTGGTTGGGGCAGAGAGGCAGTGAAGCTATGACGAAAAATTTTCCCTACTTTCTCCCCTAGAAAGTAGACAAAAAGTTCTTTTTTTTTTTTTTTTTTTTTTTTTGTGAGACAGAGTCTCCCTCTGTTGCCCAGGCTGGAGTGCAGTGGTGCGATCTCTGCTCACCGCAACCTCTGCATCCCGGATTGAAGCAATTCTCTTGCCTCAGCCTCCTGAGTAGCTGAGATTACAGGCGTGTGCGACCATGCTAATTTTTTTGTGTGTTTTTAGTAGAGACAGGGTTTCACCATATTGGCCAGACTGGTCTGGAACTTCTGACCTAGTGATCTGCCCGCCTCAGCCTCCCAAAGTGCTGGGATTACAGGCATGAGCCACTGCACCCAGCCAAAGAAAAGTTCTTGATGAACATCCTCTTGAAAATTATTTTGAATAGGTAATACTCCACATTGTATAAAATTCAAGTATAAAAGTACACAGTGAAAAGTGTAAGTCTCCTTTTCTCACCACCCACCTCTGTCTTCTGCTGCACTTTCTCGTATATCCTTTCAGAGATAGTACAATGGTGTTGAGTGTGCATGTGTGTGTGTACATATTATACACGTAGGTATTATATATGTATACATATTACACGTACAGTTTATATATGTGTATATATGTGTGTACACATACATATGTTACTTATGTTTTTACGTAAATTGCCCTACACAAGCAGTAGCATGTAATATATTGTGCTCCTTTTACAAATGTATCTTGGGGAACTTTTCATATTACTGCATGTAGCTTTGCCTCAGTTTTTAAAATGGCTGCATAGCACCCAATTTAATGGATGCACCACAATTTATTTAACCAATCTTTTAAGTTGTTTAAAAATTTATTTCTTCTGAACTAAGTATTTTTGTACACGTGTTACTGAGAACATTACAGGAATCTGTAGTGTAAGTGCATAGGAATAGAATTGCTGGGTCGAATGACACATGCATCTGAAATATTGATAGATAGTGCATGATTTCCTGGACCCAACATACACTCCCATGGGATTGACTATTAGGCCAAAGAACGGAAGTGGAGGGGTGGGGAGTAGAAGAGGAGGGTGGGGCAGTGAGGCCTGGAATAGCAGACATCAAGATTCTGGTGGCACAGTTCCTGCTGAGGACAAGGTCCAGGGTGTGCCCGCACCAGGAAGTGGGTGGCATGGGGCACAGTGCAGGCGAAGGTCAGTGAAGCAGAGGAAGTTAAAGAGCTATGAGTTAGTGGGTGACTCACCCCGGTGATGTCAGCTAGTCTATGCTGGTGAGCTCTTCATCAGAACCGGAGAAATGCGGTTAGAGAAACCTTCAGCTTCTCTTTAAATCTAGCAGGGAGGAGCCACATGCCTCCCAGTCCAGTCCATTGTCTACCCTGAGGTGCAGAGAAAAAACTCTTCACACTTGCACTGTCTGAGGAGAAAGCGCGTCAATCAAAATGGCTGCCTCAGGGGACCCACCATGATGTCTCCATTTTTTATGATGGCATCTGTGGCACCGGGACAGGCAGGGCTGTTTCTGCAGATCCTCCAGCTTCAAATGAATTATGCCTGTGGACAACTCATTTCACATCTCAGGTCCTCTAAGTGTTTCTGACATTGTCAAAACAACCCTGGCCTGGGGCACCTCTTTCTTGATAATAAAACCAATAGCAACAATGACAACAGTAGCAGTTAACATGCTGAATCAGTTAGGGGCTGTGTTCAGCCGCAGCTAGCAGAAACCCGAAAAACACTGGTTGAAACCAGACACAAGTTCTCATTTCCCTCAGGTACCATGAAGTTCAGGGATAACCATCCCATTGAGAGGTGACAGCGTGCTGGCAGTCCTCACAGCCTTCGCTTGCTCTTGGCTCCTCCTCTGCCTGGGCTCCCACTTTGGCGGCACTTGAGGAGCCCTTCAGCCCACCGCTGCACTGTGCGAGCCCCTTTTTGGGCTGGCCAAAGCCGGAGCCCACCCCCTCAGCTTTCAGGGAGGTGTGGAGGGAGAGGCGCGAGCGGGAACCGGGGCTGCGTGCAGCGCTTGCGCGTCAGCTGGAGTTCCGGGTGGGCGTGGCCTAGGCGGGCCCCGCACTCGGAGCAGCCGGCGGGCCCTGCCGGTCCCGGGCAATGAGGGACTTAGCACCCGTGCCAGCGGCTGCGGAGGGTGTACTGGGTCCCCCAGCAGTGTCAGCCCGCGGGCGCTGCGCTCGATTTCTCACCGGGCCTTAGCTGCCTTCCCGCGGGGCAGGGCTCGCGACCTGCAGCCCGCCATGCCCGAGCCTCCCACCCCCTCCATGGGCTCCTGTGCGGCCCGAGCCTGCCAGACGAGCGCCACCCCCTGCTCCACGGCGCCCAGTCCCATCGACCACCCAAGGGCTGAGGAGTGTGAGCGCACGGCGCGGGACTGGCAGGCAGCTCCACCTGCAGCCCCGGTGCAGGATCCACTGGGTGAAGCCAGCTGGGCTCCCGAGTCTGGTGGGGACGTGGAGAACCTTTATGTCTAGCTCAGGGATTGTAAATACACCAGTGGGCACTCTGTATCTAGCTCGAGGTTTGTAAACACACCAATCAGCACCCTGTGTCTAGCTCAGGGTTTGTGAGTGCACCAATGGACACTCTGTATCTAGCTACTCTGGTGGGGCCTTGGAGAACCTTTGTGTCCATACCCTGTATCTAACTGATCTGATGGGGACATGGAGAACCTGTGTGTCTAGCTCAGGGATTGTAAACGCACCAATCAGTGCCCTGTCAGAACAGACCACTTGGCTCTACCAATCAGCAGGACGTAGGTGGGGCTAGATAAAAGAATAAAAGCAAGCTGCCCCAGCCAGCAGTGGCAACCCACTCGAGTCCTTTTCCACACTGTGGAACTTTGTTCTTTCGCTCTTTGCAATAAATCTTGCTACTGCTCATTGTGGGTCCACACTGCTTTTATGAGCTGTAACACTCACCGCAAAGGTCTGCAGCTTCACTCCTGAGCCAGCGAGACCATGAACCCACCAGAAGGGAGAAACTCCGAACACATCCGAACATCAGAAGGAACAAACTCCAGACGCGCCAGCTTAAGAGCTGTAACACTCACCGCGAGGGTCCGCGGCTTCATACTTGAAGTCAGTGAGACCAAGAACCCACCAATTCCGGACACACCATGAAAGGTATAGCAGCTCCACACTGCCTTTTGTGTCAGGAGCCTCTGTTTCTGCTCTGCCTTTCTAGTGTTGACTTTCATCCTCCTAGATGGTGGCTGGAGTCCTAGCCATTGTGCCTGTTTCATGCTGGAAGAAGGCGGTAGGGGTCAAAGGCGAAAGGGAGCATGACGCATGAATTGACATCTCCCGCTCCTACCATTTAATGAACTGTCCCAGAAGCCCCACTCAAGCACTGGAAGCTTACATCTCACTGGACAGCTTATAGTCATGTGGCCACCCCTATCTGCAGGGAGCCTGGGAAACAGATTTTTAGCCATGCTCATTGCTGTCGCCACCAAATTAAGGTTCTGTTAACAAAGTAAAAGAGGAGAACGGATATTGGCTAGGTAACTGGCAGGGTCTCCCAGATGTCCCAGGCACTTCACATTTTTTAAAAGTTGTATTTTATTTTTTACTGTGGTAAAATATACATAACATAAAATTTACCATTGTAACCATTTTTAAGTGTACAGTTCATTGGCATTACATATGTTCACAATGTTGTGCAACCATCACGATTAGCCACATCTCAAATAGTACACTGTACCTGTTAAACAGTAACTTCTTCGTCACTGTCCTGGCTCTCAGACACTGGGAATTTCTCTACTTTCTGTCTCTATGAAGTTAGTACCTCATGTAAGTGAACTCATACAGTATTTGTCCTTTTGCATCTGGCTTATCTTGCTTAGCATAGTATTTCCAAGGTTCGTCCAGGTTGAAGCATGTATCAGAGCTTCATTCCTTTTAATGGCTGAATTACATTCTATTTTATAAATATATCACATTTTGTCTGTTTATTCACCTGTTGGTAGACATTTGGGTTATTTCCAGGTTTTGGCTCTTGTGGATACGCTGCCAGGAACGTTGGTGTACCAGTATCTGTTTGAGCCCATGCCTTCAAGTCTTTTGTGTATACACCTAGAAGTGGAATTACTAGATCATGTGGTAATTTTGTGTTTAACCTTTTGAGGAGCTGCCAGATGCCTTTTACATTTTGTATTTTATGTTGTTTTTACAGACTTTTAGTTGTTGAAGCCAATGTTGGAACTGATCTAGAGGTGCTGCCTCCTCTGGATCCGGGTGGCTCTCCAGCTGGTTGATGCTGCCCACTGTATCTATTCAGGGATTTCTGCTCAATATATGCTGAAGTGAGCTGGATGGAATTATCCCCATTTTAGAAATGAGAAACAAAAATAGCAGGCTAAGCCAGCGATATACCCCACTCTACCCTTGGTAACCAGAGCTCCACTAATCAAACTTCTGGCTCTGCCCTTAGGAAGGCTCACCAAGTGCTTGTGGGCAGCCTTATTGGGCCTATAGTCGATTTCTTTGATCAGTCTGGACTTGTAAAGACCACACCATGAGGTTCCAGACAGTAGCTATTTCCACTCCCATGCTCACCCTCAAACCAACCTGTCACAAATTCAACAGGGAGAGAGAAGATGGACTTTGTTTTGGGCCCCCGTGATATTTCAAAGTGAGACTTACCATAGTGGTTAAGAACATGGCAGACAGAGCCAGGTGGCTTGAGCTCAAATCCCAACTCTACTGTTTTCTGTGTGACCTTCATTGAAATTATTAAACTTCTTTGTGCTCAGCTTCCTCATCTGTAAATTGGGGATTAATAATGCTTTTGCTTACTTCATATGGTTGTTGTGAGGATTACCTGAATTAACATATATAAGCAAGTACTTTAGGAAGGTACCTGCACCCTGGAAGTGCTCTGTAATGGGGGGGGTCAAGGTAGTAGTGTTGACATTATGATTATACCTAAGAAATGGAAATTCTCTGTCTTTCTCTCTCTCTCTTTTTTTTTCTTTGAGACAGAGTCTCACTCTGTCACTCAGACTAGAGTGCAGTGGCACAATCTCAGCTCACTGCAACTTCCGCCTCTTGGGTCCCATCGATTCTCCTGCCTCAGCCTCTCCAGTAGCTGGGACTACAGGCATGTGCCACTACACCTGAATAAAATTATCTTAACAATAATAGTTAATAGCAAACTGACCATGGATCACCACGGAAACTTTGGAAATTAAAAAAAAAAAGGAACCAATTTAGGAGGACACACATGAATACATGGAGAAGCACAGCTGGATGGGTCGAAAATTCATTGGACTATTTTGGCCCAATGTCACAGGCTAGAAAATGCTAGCCACTTGGCATCTAAATTTGTTTGTCACTTCTGAATTGAGTGCATGACACCGTTGTGAGGATTTATTAAAGCAAAGATCAGGCTTGATAAACTCTTATCACTAAACAAATATATCAAGACTTAGAGCTATAACCTGAAGTAAGCCCTGCAGCTCTGATAGTCACTATCCAGACTGATTTGGTGTTTGTGGCCAGGTCTTGGCACTAAAACTGAGGGAGATTGTGGAAAACATGGAGGGACTTCAGAGGCCAAGGACAGACATGAGGAAGAGTTGGAATTCTTATTTATTTATTTAGACATAGGGTCTTGCTCTGTGGCCCAGCCTGGAGTGCAATAGCGTGATCATAGCTCACTGCAGCTTCAACCTCTTGGGCTCAAACAAGCCTCCTGCCTTAGCCTCCTGAGTAGGTGGGACCACAGGTGTGTGCCACCATGCCCAGCTAATTTTTTTATTTTTATTTTTTGTAGAGATGGGGTCTTGCTATGTTGACCAGGCTGGACTTGAACCCTTGCTCTCAAGTGAATCTCTTGCCTCAGACTCCCAAAGTACTGGGATAACAGGCATGAGCCACGGTGCCTAGCTAGTTGGGATTCTAATGTAGTGCATATGTACCAGATGTTGCTCACTGAAGATGACTGGGATGATTGCACCAGGATGTGAGGAATTGAGCTAATTTTCATATAGCATGGAATTTAAAATGCCAGAAAGTGTTTTTGAAAATGGTGAAATCTCAGTCCTCCTTTATGATTATCCAACTGTAATAGGGAAGTGGAAGCTACACTACCAGTACGATGGTTGTTACAAAGATGGATGGACCTGAAGCTCCCGCCTTGAGCTGTTTAGACCTGATTCTGTGAGGTCTGGAACTAGGTATTTACTTAGCAGTCACCTTCTGCCATCTATGGGTTCATATGTTTCATTGCAGTTACAGGGGAGTAGGCTGTGATACCATCAGACACAAAGCTGATGTTTTTGTTAAACTAGTCACACCTTCTCCTTTTTGTCCACAAAAGCCATTTTTCATTTTTTCAGTATGTTTGTTTTAGTTTTTGGTAGATAAAACACTTTTTGTGATGATAAATAATTATTTCTTTGGAACAAGGGGGGAAATTTGTATTGAGACATGCATGAGGCAGGACCTGGATGCCTGGATTCCATTTGTTAAAGTGTTTTTAATAGCCAGGAAATTCTTCCCTCTGCATTGAAAGACGAAGCCATCATTTTGAAAAGTCCTGTGAGGCTTGCATTTTCCCTCAGGTTACAGGAAAAGGGGACCAGGAGTTGCAGCGATTTCTGCTTTCTATTGTTCTAATGCTTTATTTTTAGCATCAACGAGGGTAGGGAAAGCCACTGATTGTGACAAAGGAAACTGGGAAGTGCCGTGAAGGGCAGGACAGATAGGTGGGCAGTAGACATAGGAAATCAGGGAGGACTTTTTAGAGGGGATGAGGTGGGCTTGGGTTTGAAAAGAAATGAAAGTCGCAGGAAGAGGGGATACGCTGGTGGAAAGGACCACGTGCTCCTTATGTTCTGTGTCTGCAGTTCAAGAGAGGTCCATGCAGAAAGAGGACACAGTTTCCCACAAGGCTGCCTCATATCTAGCTTCTTTCCTTTGAATCTCCATGTCTATTTCACCTGCCTGTTTCCATGCTAAGCTCCCTCTCCTTCTCTCTGGTTCAACCACACGAGTCTCTTTGAGTTTCTGGAAAGCACTATGGTCTCCATCACTAGGGCATTTGCATCTATTGCCTGCTCTGCTAGAAACTCTCTGTGCCCTGGGAACTCCTCTCCATCCCTTATATCTCAGCTTAAAACTCACTTCCTCAAGGAGGGCTTGCCCATTCCCTTGGATTGGCTCTACGTGCCATGCATCATATTCATACTTTTCAGGAGCTCAGATTCTGTGTCCAACATCAGCCTTCTTTCTACTGCAAGTATGGCACTGTGCCTGCATCCCCCTTATCCAGGAAGAGGCACATGGAGGAGTCAAGAGGGGAAAACAGTAACAAAACTGTACCTATTCCATTATTAAGTTTTCTTTGGAGGTTTATTTTAGAAGCTAGGCTAAAGGTGACCAAATGTGCCAACTCACCAACTCATGGTAGAGTTGAGGGATAGAATACTGTGGGTGTCATTTTCCCAGTACAGCAATGGAGTTGGCCCCTGTTTTCTGATTCCTCCCTGGTCCTGTGGGGACAGGAGGGGCAGCACTCTGGGATGCAAGCTCTGTCTTTCCTCCTACCCCCAAGGGTGGAGTAGGATGGTGATTGTGCAGAGAAGCATCTGGCTGGAGCATGACAAGACCACTAAACTCAGGAAAAAGGGAAAGAGACTTTTCTCCTTCCATTATTTGAGATAAGCTATTTCCCGCAGTGCAAGGACGAATTGGAAAGATTAATTATGGTCGCAGTACAACCCTTCAACTTCTTTTTTTTTTAATTTTGAAGATGAGAAATAGAAAAGGTAATCCAAGAGGCTAATTGGGGTGCAGTATTTGGGGAGAATTAGAGAAGATGAGTCCTGGAGAGATGGGTAAGGATCAGGGCTAATATAGAATGCACAAAGTGGGGTCTGGAATGAGTCCTGGGTTTCAGCTCATGCGGTGTGCTAAATTAGGGTAGCACAGCTGTCAGGGGACACCTGGCTCAGCTGTTGGTGTCAAGATGGTCCTGGAAAACCACTCAAGAGTTTTCCAGAGAACTGTTGCCTCACATGGCCCCATGTGAGTGTCTTGTCAGCACGATTTGAGGTTCATGAGAGAATTGCTTTTGGTTGCCAGCAAGAAGCACCTGGTTTTGCAAAGCTAGGACAAAAATAGGAACTGGCATAGAGGCAAGCCTGGTCATTTGACTCCCGATTGACCGAAGAGATTTGAGAATGACCCAGGGGAGGGGAGGAAGCTAGGTCTTTATGGCTGTACCATGGTAATATGTTTCCTGGGGGATTAGGTCAAGGAATAAGAGTGGTCACTGACACCCCTGTAAGTTTGAGAAAACCCTCATAAGCTCAGGGGGAGTTGCTCATGCTATACATACAGAGTTGGCTAAAATCTTTGAATCCAGTTTGGCTAGCACCATGATCATCAGTTTGATAGGAGAAAATCCCAAGCATTTGTATTTAGGAATATATATTGAGTTTTTACTGATCATATATTCCAGGGCTCCCTTGAGGAAAACCTTTCATGATAAGGTAGCAGGTGATATTCTAAAGCCCTCCGTTACTAGTAACTCAAGATTTGAACCCTTGATGTCTTCTCTTAGGAGCTCCCTTTGGGAGCCTGCGCAAGTCAGTGGAGAAGAGTGCTGACTGTCCGGCAGGAGGGAGTGGGGGTTCCATTCTCAAACTTACCACTCAGTAGCTATATTCATGAGCAAGCCACTTCACCCATCTGGAACCCAAGTTCCTCACTATTAGATTAAGCAGCTAATGTTCCTCCCACCTCTAAAGTTCTATAATTCTCTGATCCAGTAACTGGAAGCAGTGGCGCAGCTTGGTGCTGGAGAACAAATAGAGGCATTCCTCCTGTTATGAAGTGAATTGTGTCCTCCCCATCCCTCAAATCAGTATGTTGAAACCCTAAGCCCCAACGTGTCTCTATTTGGAGACAGGGCCTTCAGAGAGGTAATTAAGGTTAAATGAGGTTCTAAGTGTGGAACCCTAATCCAATAGGACTCATGTCCTTGTAAGAAGAGAAAGACTTTGGGAGGCCAAGATGGGTGGATCACCTGAGGTCAGGAGTTTGAGACCAGCCTTCAATATGGTGAAACCCTGTCTCTACTAAAAATACAAAAATTAGCCGGGCGTGGTGGTGGACGCCTGTAATCCCAGCTACTCAGGAGGCTGAGGCAAGAGAATTGCTTGAACCTGGGAGGTGAGGTTGCAGTGAGCTGAGATCGCACCATTGCACTACAGCCTGGGTGACAAGAATGAAACTTCGTCTCAAAAAAAAAAAAAAAAAAAAAAAAAAGACAGGTACACAGAGGAAAGAGCATGGGAAGACACAGTGAGAAGGTGGCCATCTGCAACCCAAGGAGAAACCCCTCACTAGACAGCAACCCAGTGGCAAGTTCACCTTGGATTTCTAGTCTCCATAACTGTGAGAAGATATATTTCTGTTGTTTAAGCCAGTCAGCCTGTGACATTCTGTTAGGCAGCCTGAGGAAACTAACATACCTCCTCATCCCTCAAGTACTGTACTATGACTTACTGGTCTGTGGCCTTTGGGGGTGTTTGCATTTAACTTTCTCCTTTGGCAAAGGCATAGCAAAGTAAATTGGCTCCTGGAAAAGCAGGCACTCTACTGCTTTGGAATTTATGGAGTGGAGTCATGGATGTTTCTGAGGTGTTTTCTCTAACTCTAACCAATTTTCTAACATGAGCTTGGTGTCCAACAGTTCAATTCAGTTCCGAGACTGTCTACCTGTTGTTACTATCAGCTCCCAAAGTTAAAGGGCTCAGTCTCACAAGACTGCCCCCATCTCAGATACCAGTTGCAAATCCCAGCTCATGCGTACTTCTGACTGACTGGCTATAAATTGGGGGCTCCCATGACCTTCCTCCTCAAGTTTGGTAATTTGCTGGAATGGCTTACAAGACTCAGGAAAACATTTTATTTATGTTTAGTTGATTGTTGTAAAAGACACAATTCAGGAACAGCCAAATGGAAGAGATGCATAGGGCAAGGGGTAGGGTATATGTGGAGTGGAGCATTCATGCCCTTCCACGGTGCTCCATCCTCACAGCACCTCAGTGTGTTCACCCACCCAGAAAGCTCTCCAAACCTTGTGGTTCAATAGTTTTTATAACCCAATTTCTAGCCCCCCAATCCCTTCTCCAGATCATGTCCAATCTTGAGGTGGTCCTCTTGTACCAGTGTGGAGGAGCCTGTGGGGTTACTTTCTGAGCAAAAACTGGGCTTGGAAACCTTAAAAATAGATAATTACTGACGAAAGAAGTTTTCGGAGAGTTCTGCCAGAATATCTTGGTTGTGGGGCCCTGTGTAGACGTGGGCAGCTGTGGGGCAAGTGGATGGAGGCCACTGCTTTCCAGAAGGGAAGGTCTACACTGTCACCCCAAAGCCCCAGATCACAGGATTTTGTAGAGCGTTGAGCTTCTATGTCTCTTCCTTGGGAGTTGCCTATCTGGGACTTGGCGGTGCTTGGACAGGAAGTGGTCTCATGCTAATAACTGGTCCAAGGACCCATGGAGGAGGAGCAAGCAAGCTGCAGAAGAGCTGGACACCAAACATAGGGGGTGCCTGCGGGGACCTGCAGGCCCAGAGTAACAGCAAACATGAGGATCAAAGGACTTGAACTGGACTCTGAGCTTCCTGTGAGGCCGCAGCAGCGCTGGTCCGGGATTTCTTGGTAGAACAAGATATTAACATTACACAATGGGGTGGAGAAGGCGGGGTCAAAGACGGATGTCAGTGCCTGCAAACACACTGTGCCTGGCCCTGCTGAGAGGGTCACGTGTGTGTGCCAGGCTGGTTCTAGGCCCTGCCATCCACACTCCCATGGTCTGTGGTGAAATTGAATTTATTCTCATTCTCATCATTAGAAGTATATCTAATTTAGAAAGAAACCACATTGAACTCTGACTTCTGTTGTCCCCTCAAAGCTGTGTGTTAAGCAAATCGGCATAAAGGATTTCCTTCTGTTTTACCTGGCATTGGGACATCTACATCAGAGTTAGTGATGTCACTCCAAAGGCACTTGCTGAGAAATCTTGAAGGAGAAGAATTTTTCTGAATTTTCCAAGAAACAGATTTTTTAAAGAATAGGCACATCTTATCTTCTGTTTTTGAAAGTTTGTAATCTATAGGCCAGATACAGATTTTCTGTATCTAGAATACTTGATTTTTTTAGATTGGGAATTTACAAGAATGCATGGGTATATTTTATCTATGTAAATAAACTCTAGGCTGGGCACAGTGGCTCGCGCCTGTAATCTCAGCACTTTAAGAGGCAGAGGGGTGTGGATCACCTGAGGTTAGGAGTTCAAGACCTGCCTGGCCAACATGATAAAATCCTGTCTCCACTAAAATACAAAAATTGGTTGGGCATGATGACGCATGCCTGTAATCCCAGCTACTCGAGAGGCTGAGGCAGGAGAATTGCTTGAACCTGGGAGATGGAGGCTGCAGTGAGCCAAGATGGTGCCACTGCACTCCAGCCTGGGTGACAGAGTGAGACTCTGTCTCAAAAAAAAAAAAAAAAAAAATTCAAAAGAGAAAATAAACCCTTTTCATATACTTTGGAAGCATTTTTTAAGAACAAAATTACATTGCTAATAAAAATATTTATTGTGAGAAGTTTCAAAAGAATGTAACACTTGGAATTAATTAAAGTACTGTTTGAGCATGTAATATGACATTTTTGTAAATGTACAGATACTGAGACCTGCATCTAATTCGTATCTAAATCCTTAAAAAAAATCCTGCTTGCTGCTCTATAGGTGATACATTGTTGTTAAAATTCTGTTGAATTAATTTCTTGAAAATAAATAGTCAGAGCCACTTATTTGAATACCTCTAGAGTTGTGTTAGCAGAAATAGGAACTGTATTCAAAACAGACTGAGAGACAGACCCAAGGGATTACAGATTTTCAATTTGTGGTTTCAGATATTCACTGTTCATGGGCACCTATTGCCTGCTGTCCCGACACTCCCATGTTCAGTATAGTGAAGTTAGTTGCTTCGATCTCTTTTCTTTTCTTTTTTTTTTTGAGATGGAGTCTCGCTCTGTCACCCAGGCTGGAGTGCAGTGGTGCGATCTCGGCTCACTGCAAGCTCCATCTCCTGGGTTCACGCCATTCTCCTGCCTCAGCCTCCCGAGTAGCTGGGACTACAGGCACCAGCCACCATGCCTGGCTAATTTTTTGTATTTTTAGTAGAGACAGGGTTTCACCATGTTAGCCAGGATGGTCTCGATCTCCTGACCTCGTGATCCACCCGCCTTGGCCTCTCAAAGTGCTGAGATTACAGGCGTGAGCCACTGCGCCAGGCCGGATCTCTTTTTTTTACGCTACACTCAGCATGTAGCTGTGTGCACCCATTGGCATTGGCTAATTGCCCACTGTGCTCCAGCTGGCTTGTCTGGGGGCTGGGATGTTAAAAGCTCCTTATATGTGGCCATCTCTCTTGTGGTGGATCTGATCAGAAGAATGTATCACCACTAACTCTATACTTCCCAGAGACTGGAACTCCCAGCTCCAGCTTTAGGAATGTACTCCACCCCCCACCACACCCTTAGGTTCTCGGAATCTGTCAGAATTCTTTTTTTTTTTTTTTTTTTTTTTGAGACAGGGTCTTGCTCTGCCACTAGTCTGAAGTGCAGTGGTACAATCATGGCTCACTGCAGCCTCAAACTCATATAGGTTCAAGCAATCTTCCTGCCTTAGCCTCCTGAGCAGCTGGGACTATAGGCACACACCACCATGACCAGCTAATTTTTAAATTATTTGTAAAGACTAGGTCTCGCTATGTTGCCCAGGCTGGTCTTGAACTCCCAGCCTCAAGCAATCCTCCCACTTTGGCCTCCTAGAGTGCTGGGATTATAGGTGTTGTCAGAATTCTTAGTTGTTGGCAACAAGACTCCAGCTGATTTAAACTCATTTACTGGGTTCTAGGAGAGTTGGAAAACCAGGCTTGGAGCTACAGTAGCAGGACAGCATACCTAAAATCATGCCACGGGGTGCCTGGTGATAATGTCATTCTCACTGGCCTGTCCAGATGCTGTATTCTGTTGCTATCACAGTAGAATGTCTGCTCCAGGTGCAGGCTGGGGACAGCACTGCAGCCACTGCTGCCGTGGAAACGCAATCTTGCTGCCACTGCCGCCATCTCTAGAAAGGATCTGAGTCGCTGTTTCTTTGTGTCACTAGCATCTGATTCAGACTCCAGAGTGGGTGCTTCTGATTGGTGGATCCTGGATCCTGTGCCCATAACCACCTGCAAAGGATGCTGAAAAAGGTAGTAGCGCATCTCAGTTTTTATACTGGAAAGGGGGCTCTGCTTCACATGAAGACTCATAAGAAAGGCAGTGCTCCAAACAGAGGCAGGAGACTCAAATGGTAGGCAGCTGAAAGGAAGAGCAACTGTCCATGATATGGACTAAACTATACCAACTCCCCTGCTCCCAGAAAGAGGACAAAAGCCTCGCTGTACACAGATTATTAAAATCCCAGCCAAACCAAAAGAAAAACCGACAATGGTAACCATGATAGCAAAGAGACACTTTATTCCTTTATTGCCTGTTTTTGAAAATCCTCAATACTGTGAGAATTGCTTCATATGTAATTGTTTAAGTTTTGCTAGACTAGGAGTTTCAGCTTCATCCAAATCCCTTTAAGGGATATTAGCTCTGCACTCACCCTCCCTGTCCCCACCCCAAGCCTATGTTACTGGTATGCTATGGTATTGGATTGGAATGGATTACTTTCCATGCATATTTTTCATTGTTTCTCATTAATGTATTAATTAAATTTATTAAGTAAAATATTATTTTCCATGAGAAACAATGGAAAAATGGAAAACATTCATGGAAAATAACCCATTCCAATCGAATACCATAGCGACTATGTGTCTGGAATCATCCAAACTGGAGCGCTTTAGTTTTTAAAACTTCCATGGAGATAATTAGGCTTTCCTCAACCCGATTTAGCCAACATCTCCTTGGATTTTATTTAAAAACCTGAAGTAGAGCCAAATGAGCCACTTCTGCTTAGATGAAAAAAGGTGTCATCTCTCACTAGATTTGTACTGTGTCACTTTGTCACCCAAGGTTTCCAATGCACTCTTACATAGAGGTGCAGTCCCAGAGTAGAGGGCATGTGGCATATTGCTGAGAAAAAGAGAGAGGATGTGGCAGGGAGAGTGAGAAGCTAGGGAATGACGCTTCCCGAATGGTGTTGTATAAGCCATTTTACCCTCCAGAGAGCACCCCCCAGCCTAAACCCTGGTGATGTGGGTCTAGTTATTCCAGGTGGTAGTTCAGCATAGTCCAACATTGTTGCACCAAATGAATTTGAGATCATTCTAATAAGATTTACACTTTCCCATTGACAACAGCACATCTTGGTTAAGGAGGCATAGGGAGTAGATATGTGAAATAGAAAAATATTGCTCATCTTGTATACTTAACTCACAGCATTAATGAATTAGTTCATCTGGTAACCATTTACCAAGATCCTATTATGTACTAAGCCATGCACTAAGTGCTTTGCATGTGTTACCCCATTTAATAATCCCTCTAACAATCTTATCCTGTGAAGCAGATCTATTTCCCTCCTGCCCCCAGTGTTTGAGAGATAAAAAGATGAAAGCTCAGAGAGCTTAAGAGGCAGAATTAGGACTGAATCCACATCACTTTGACTGCAAAGTCTGTGATTCTGGCCACTGTTTCTCGTGATTTTTAGTGGCTTGGCTGTTGAGATGGCTGGTGGACAGTTTCTATCCTCAGTGATGGTTGGACATCAGAAAAGAAAAGAGATGTTAGCATATAGTGTGATCCATCCTATAGTAGTAATATATACAGGAGTCTGGCCTGAGGTCTGGATGAGAGGGTGGTTCAGGAAGCTTCTTGTAGGAGGGAAAACTTGAGTTAAGTGAAGAGAGTGACCAAGATGTTTCCACAGGAAGAGCATGTGTACACTTGTGGAGGTGTGAGAATTTGGTGGCATGGCTGGTGTGTAGGATGAGTGTGTGTAGAGGAGAGAGAGTGAGGGGGGCGGGGAGACTAAAACAAGCCTGGAAAGATACACAGGGGCACAGTGGATGAAGAAAACGGTGCAGATTTGAGAGCTACTTGGGGAGTAGATTCACCATAATTTGGTGATTAGATGTAGGGAATGAGGGACGCATTTATTCTTTATTTTATTCATGATAGTTAATGAATGTCTGCTTTAAACCAGGCACTATAGTAAGTGCTGGAAATAAAGGGGACAAAACAGCTGGCATCCCTGCTCATGGGTTGTACGGTGTACAAAGAGGAAAGAATCAAAGATAACTCCAGATTTCTAGTTTAGATGATAGAGACACAAAAACTTAGAAAAGCACTAGGTTGATTTGGGAAGAGGCTCAGGCATTTGTGTGGGACATCATACAAGATGGCCAAAAGGTAGTGGGATATACAGATGTGGAGCTAGGAAAGAAATGTAAGCTGGTGATATAGATTCAGGTGCCATCCGCATGGATGTGGAAGTAAAAACCATGGTGTGGGATGTGATCGCTCAGGAAATGTGTAGCAGGGTGAAGACAATGGAACTGGGGAACTCCAGCCTTTAGAGGCAGAGAAACTGTGAAGGAGTGGTTACAGGGCTAGGAGAGAACCATGAGAGAGCCATGTCATGAAAGCAAAGTGTTATGGCCTGCCTCCTCCACCTCCCAAATTCATGTGTTGAAGCCTTAATTTCCAATCTGACTGTATATGGAGTTAAGGAACTTTAAGAAGGTAATTAAGGTTAAATGAAGTTATAAGGGTAGGTCCCTAATCTGATAGGACTAGTGTCCTTATAAGAAAAGGAAGAGATACCAGATCTCTCTCTCTCTCTGAGAGAAAAGTCCAAGTGAGGACATAGCAAAGAGGTACCATCTGCAAGCCAGGAATAGAGGCCTCACCAGAAATCATCCTTGCCAACATCTTGATCTTGAACTTCCAGCCTCCAGAGCTGTGAGAAAATAAATTTCTGTTTTTAAGCCACCCAGTCTGTGATGTCTTGTTATGGCAGCCTGAGCAGACAAATACACCAAGATGAGAGGGTTTCAAGGACTGTTTAAACAAAGGCAAATACTCAGCAAAGACAAGGGTAGGCATTTGTCCTCTGAATTTGACAATCCTGTAACCTTAGCAAGAGCAAGGAAGTGGGAAGGCTAGAAGCCAAACTTCAGCGAGTTTCAGGGTTGGATGAGCAGGAGGGATTGCAGGTTTCACATGCAAACATGGCCTCTAGGTTGGAGTTTGGCATCTCCTACCATCTATGTCTGTCATTCCAGTAAACCCTTTTGTGCAGACTCCCCCAGGGTCTAACAATGCATGTGGCATATAGCAGGTTCTCAGTAATGCCTGCAGAATGGCCTCGCTCTGCTAAGTACAGGCTTCGGTGTTGAGTTAGATCAACATTACTTGCCTAGTGAAGCAGCCTTATATAGTCATATGAGCAACTTGCATTTAGTGCTTTTTAGGTGCCCAGCACTGGGCTAAACTCTTTACATATCATGTAATTTTCATTATGAATTAGGTACTATTATTGTTATGCTCATTTTTCTTATGGAAAAACTGAGATAGAGGTTCAAATACAGACAATCTGACTCCAGAGCTCAGTCTCCTAACTGGCATGCTCTATGGCTTCTGTACCCCCATCATCCCTATCCAGGTGCAGATACCTGGATCTGCCCTGTGAGACTTTTGGGGAACTGACTTGAGTTTCTGGGCCTCAGTATCCCAACTTGCAAAATGTGGTATTTGGAGTAGATGAGTTTCTCAAGTGCTTTCTGGCTCTACCATTCTATGATCTGATGGTTTGGACTCAATTACCCTCCGTTTATGTGACCTGGCACTAACTCATACAGAAAAGTCAACCAGAAGTTGCCACTCTTGATTTATGCAGGCAGGGAACTTGGGGAACCCTAACCAGCAGTTGGAGGAGAATGGAATCCCTGACAATGTACGAAGGGACACTGGAAAGCTTGAGTTCCACATCTGTATCTCCAACTACCCCCATCTAGGTAAGATGGAGGTGGGGTTGGGGGAAGCCCCTACTTCTGCCTCCTATATGGCTTCTGCTAATTGGCTAGGATGTGAGGAGAGTTCTGGTTGAAGGTTGGCCAAGTAAGTTTATTGAGGAGAATCAATGAACTATAGTTGGCCACCACCACCGCTGTTGAAGGGTTTAACAAAGGCTGCTTCTGAGTATGCAGGGCCCTGGGCAAGATTATTTTGTGGGCCTCTCTATATAAAAACAATTTGATTAAAAATGATGACAAATTGTATCACAAAGATTCATCGACCCATGTAAGGCCCATATGATGTGTCAATGAAAGTTTAGAACAATGTGTAGAAAAATGGTACTTTTGAATTTACTTTTTGTCTAATCAGTGCACATGAAGATTTCCGTTTGGGTCTGGGAACCATTTCTTTGTAATCTTTATCATCAAATACGCTGTTCCTGGCTAAGTTAGCATCTTCCACCATGAGGAAAAGGTAGCAATGCTGTTCTTACTCACAACCCTAAAGCTCTTCAGAACCTGTTTGTATTAAAGCAATATACATCTTCCAGCCTCTGTGGTTCCCTAATTTTATTTATTTAATGCTGATACAGCATTCTTCATGATACAGCATCATCTGTCAGGCTGCCTGTGAGTATTGGACCATCTCCAAAGTTGTTATTGTGCTTCATTGAGGATGACCACAAATGCAAGTCTTACTCAGAGTATGTAGAAATGTGTGAATGATAATCTGTTTTCTGGTCATGTTCAGAATTTTATAGCATAATGTGGAATAACTCATCTTCCAACCATGTCTTCTTTTGAACTTTTTAGGTAGTAATCACTGTATTCCCAGAATGTGACCTCCTTCAATAATGATTGCATCCCTGCCTTCCATACACTGCCATAAGTGGCAAGGAGAGGTGAGGGTCTCATGGGAAGAATAGAAGAGAGGTCTCATTCACATAAGGAATGTGTGGCCCACTGTCCCTGGAGAGCATGACATGACCACATCAATTGAAAGCAAGCAAGAACATCATTTGGAAGGGCCTGTTGGTGGAGGGGACACTAGCAATGGGGGAGGGGTTCAACAAAGTTGGGTACTTGCTTTCATTCCTGCCTCCCTGAGTGTTGTAACCAGAGGTGGCACTGAGGTCAGAACAGTCAGGTTAGAGCCCATGCATGGGCTTACTCATGTGGCTCAAGCCCTAAGGTCATGGTGGACTCTTAGTGTTCTGTTGCTGCCATAACAAATTACCACAAGTTAGCGGCTTAAAACAACATCCATGATATGGTTTGGCTGTGTCCCTACTCAAATCTCATCTTGAATTGTAGCTCCCACAATTCCCACGTGTTGTGGGAGGTAATTGAATCATGGGGGCAGGTCTTTCCTGTGCTATTCTCGTGATAGTGAATAAGTCTCACGAGATCTGATGGTTTTATAAAGGAGAGTTTCCCTGCACAAGTTCTTTTCTCTTGTCTGCCACCACGTGAGACGTGCCTTTCACCTTCTGCCATGATTGTGAGGCCTCCCCAGCCATGTGGAACTGTGAGTCCATTAAACTGCTTTCTTTTGTAAATTGACCAGTCTCGGTTATGTCTTTACCAGCAGCACGAAAACGGACTAATACAATCTATTTTATTTTCTTACAGTCTTGTAGGTCAGAAGTCCAGACACACATGGCTTGGCTGTTTCTTTTCTCTCATCCATTTTATTTTTTATTTTATTACTATTTTTTGAGACAGGGTCTTGTTCTGTCACCCAGGCTGGAGTGCAGTGGTACAATCTCAGCTCACTGCAGCCTCAACCTCCTGGGCTGAAGTGATCCTCCTGCCTCAGTCTCCCAAGTAATTAGGACTATAGATGTTTGCCACCATGCCCAGCTAATTAAATTATTTTTATTTTTATTTTTTATTTTTTGTAGAGACAAAGTCTCGCCATGTTGCCCAGGCTGGCCATCCATTTTATTATCTCACAGTCTTGTAGCTTGCAAGTCCAGGCACACATGACTCGGCTGGTTCTCTGCCCCAGGTTTCATAAGGCAAAATCTAGATGTGGGCTGGGCTGTGTTCCTTTCTTGAGATTCTGGGGATGAATCTGCTTTGAAGATCATTCCAGTTGTTGGCAGAATTCAGCTCCATGCAGTTGGAGAAATGAAGTTCTCATGTCCTTGCTGGCTGTCTGCCTTGGATCCCCCTTTCTCCATTTTCAAAGCCAGCGGCAATGGATCTCATACCTTGAATTTCTCTGACTTTCCCTTCTGCCTCATTTATCTTCTGTTTCCAGTTGAAAAGTGTTCTCTGCTTTTAACAGCTCATATGATTAGATTGGCCCCACCTGGATAATCCAGGCTAATCTACTGATTTAGAGTCATACCGGCCAGGCGCTGTGGCTCACGCCTGTAATCCCAGCACTTTGGGAGGCTGAGGCGGGCAGATCGCTTGAAGTCAGGAGTTTGAGACCAGCCTGGCCAACATGGTAAAAACTAGTCTGTACTAAAAATACAAAAATTAGCCAGATGTGATGGTGTGCACCTGTAATCCCAGCTACTCAGGAGGTTGAGGCAGAATTGCTTGAACTCAGGCGGTGGATGTTGCAGTGAGCCAAGATTGCACCACTGCATTCCAGCCTGGGTGACAGAGCAAGACTCAGTCTCAAAAATAAATAAATAAATAAATAAATAAATAAATAAATAAGTCTGTACCTTAATTACATCTGCAAAGTCCCTTTGCCATGAAACATAACATATTCAGAGGTTGCAGGGATTAGAGCATGAATATCTTTGAAGGGTCATTATTCTGCCTACCACAAGGATTGTTGGTTGTTCTAAGCCCTGAACTCATCCTGGGTCTGATATGAGTGAAGTTCACCCTCAATCAGCATGTTGGCACTATTCTGGCAGCCCAATACTGCATGAATCCATGAAAGAAAAATCCCACTGGTCAGCAAGAGCAATCTACTTGCCAGAACACCCTCTTGGAATGAGATCTGACTAGGATGCCTGGGACCCCCACATGGGCATGAATCCCAGAATCCCTTAGGCAATGTGGTCCACTCTGCAAGTGGTATAGGGTTTGAGAACATCCCTAAAGAAAGAAACAGGAACTGAGGCCAACATAGGT
This sequence comes from Symphalangus syndactylus, assembly GCF_028878055.3. Lineage (NCBI taxonomy): Eukaryota > Metazoa > Chordata > Mammalia > Primates > Hylobatidae > Symphalangus > Symphalangus syndactylus. Next base: position 108,299,043 of record NC_072430.2, read on the forward strand.
CCCTGTCTAGGCTCCTGCTTGGATGGAATTGCTGATTCTGGGTGTTCCCAGGCATGGGAGAGGGATCCAAAGAAGACATTCCACTTGCAGAGGTCCCCTGAGGGGTCAGAATTGCAGCCCTGCTTGCCTGGGTCTAAGGGCAAGGTGGTACTGCTTCCAGCAACTAAGCTGCTAGGAGCTATTTTAATTTTCATGCAGTCTCTGTAGGGTTCAGTTGGCGTTGTGGGGTAGAGTGTGGGGTTTCACTCCAGCCAGCCTTGATACAAGTCCTTGATATTCTCCATAAACTTTATACAAGTCCTGGATATTCCCCATATTGGCTGGATGATCTTGGACAAGTTACTTAATCTTGTGGAGCCTCAGTCTCTTCATCTGTATGGCAAAATGAAGACAATAACAATGAACCCTGGCCCTGAAAGGGATGAGATATATCATAGACATTTTATACTCACATCTGCCGGTTATTATTTCCACCTTTCAATGTTGTCATGATCAAGTGAGATGGCATATCTCACTTAAAGATGGCATAAAACCACCTGGAATACAATAGGCACACCATACATTTCAAACATAAACAGTGATTGAACCCAATGTCAGGCTGATAAATGTGAAATCACAGGTTCTTCAGGAGAGGAGGGGAGGACAACTTGTAGTGTTTGCTGATTTCCATGGTGTACATACTCTCAATGGCTCATTTCAAACAACCAAGCTGTTGTCAGTGGATGTGGGGTTGGGAAGAGCTGACAGTCGGCTGATAGGCGCGGTGTTCAGTGTTGGAGATACAGTGACAAATTTGCATGAAGCTTAAAGTAGTTCTCTTCTCTGTGCTATTTTTCCCCCAACCCAAAGTATGAGCCTCCAGAATATTTTGCAAATAAGATATAGTTCTAGGTAGAAAAGCGTGAACTCAGTAACCTCTCAAGGTGTCTCTCCGCGTTTGCCTCAACCAGTAGAGGAAATGTTATTTCTGGCTTCTTGGCAAGCCAGCAGTCTTGTTTCCATAGAGCTGAGTTGGGTATGAATAAGGCCAGAAATGCTGCTCCTCTCATTGGTTTGGGGTTTGGTGTTGGTGGAGACATTTCATTTCCTGGAGGCCCACTCGGCAACACTAGGAGAGGAGGGTGCTGGCTCATCCATTCACGATCATGGGGACTGAATGACCCGGTGAGAACAATAGTCATTTCCCAGTTGTATGAGGTCACATGCCCTGACCATGCCCACGCTTCACTGTCCCAGAGCACTTCGATGGCAGGGATTCCATTATGACTGACATCTGGTATTCTTAATAGGAAAGCAATCTCACTGTTCTCAAAGTAGGAAAACTGTTTTTGGAAGGTTTTAGAATGAAGCAGGTTGAAAACATCTATGCAGAGTACTTGGAAATGTATGAACTGGTAAATCTAAAGAGCACGGAGATGTAGGTTGTCTCTCTCTCACTCTCTTGAGTCACTGAACACCCATACTGTAAGTTGCTTTATATCATTTCTCAGAAGGCAATCTCTTTTCTCAGGGTAAGTTTCCATGTAAGGTGATATTAAGGGTAAAAAAAAGCACAATGCAAGCACTGTGGTTACTGGTGTTTAAAAAGGGCCATTAAAAATAAAATTAATATCTACCCTGCTTAATATTGTATCCAATTGGAATTTAATATAAAAACTGAGACCCCAATGGAAAATTTTTTGGTGAATAAACATAAAATTTATTTGGGAAGGTTGAGATTATTTTATTTATTCATTTTTTAAAACCACATTTGGGAAATTAAAATATGTATTTAACATTAAAGTCAAGCTATATGCCCAAGCTTTGGAATAAAGAACAGACTCTCAGAAGTTCAAAATGGCTCTACAATAAAAATAGAACAAATTAACACTCAAGGATAGCAGAAAGACAACTGCAGTTTATTTTTGGAGCCAGCATGGGTATGGGTGAAGAGGGCGTTCGTTTCATTAGTGCATAGGTGACTGGTGGCTTGTTTCTAAGTTTTTCCATTCTGGAAAACTCTAGTTAATTTCTCATGTGTCCAAGATTTAGCATTGTTAGCTGGTTTCTGCAATAACTTTTACATTTATTATAGAATAATATATCATTTTATATTATTGGAGCTTGGAGCTCTTGGGTTCCATATAGCAAATGTGCAATAAGAATCAGATCAATTCTTTTCTCCAATTTTTCTCTTGTCCACTTTCTTTTTTTCATGAAGTCTCCACACTGTTGATAATTATAATGATAAAATTACAGTAAAAGCAAACATTTATTGAGTGCTTTCTGTATAGGCATTATTACTCTCTGTTTCTGATGTGGACCTTTAAGGATGAAAATATATTCTAGAAGTTGGTATATTAAGTTAAAATGCCAAGATGGCATTTTTTTTTGTTTATTTGTTTTTTTGAAACAGAGTCTTGCTCTCTCTCCCAGTCTGGAGTGCAGTGGCGTGATCTCGGCTCACTGCAAGCTCCGCCTCCCAGGTTCACGCCATTCTCCTGCCTCAGCCTCCCGAGTAGCTGGGACTACAGTCGCACGCCACCACGCCCGGCTAATTTTTTGTATTTTTAATAGAGACGGGGTTTCACCATGTTAGCCAGGATGATCTCGATCTCCTGGCCTCGTGATCCACCCGCCTTGGCCTCCCAATGTGCTGGGATTACAGGCGTGAGCCACTGCGCCCGGCCCAAGATGGCATTTTAAGAGGCTATTATGATAGCCTCAAATACTAAGGTAAAGTGCTTATATTTTAAAATCTTCAATCATTTCCATTTGCCTGAAAAACTAAAAGCATGGACAGGGTGGTAGGGATAGTGTGGTATGATCATAAGTTTCTATTTTAGATATATGTAGAAACATGTGAAAGGTGGATTGAAACAAGGAGAGGATAAAGACAAGAGTTAGGATTGCAAGATAAAATATGGGAAGCCAAGTTAAATTGAATTTCAGATAAACAAGATTTTTTTTAGTATAAATATGTTCCATGCAATATTTGGAAAATATTTGGAACATGCTTATACTAGAAAAGTATTTGTAGTTTATCTGAATGAATTCATATTTAATTGAATTTCTTGTATTTTTATTTGCTAAAACTGGCAACTCTATTCAGGAGGTTACTACAGTAGTCCAAGTAAGGGGAAACAAAGAACTAACTAGGGTGGTGGAAGAGGAAATTGATAGGAGAGTATGGATGTGAAAGAGTTGAGAAGGTAAAATTGATAGGACTTGGCAACTGATAAGAGAAAATGATGTGGCTTTAGATACCATAATGTGGAAAGAGGAGCCAGGATCTAATAGGCTAATTTTCTAATACCAAATTTATATATTTCAAGGGAAAACAATGGGTGAACTGAACATAGAGTAGTAGTTCTGTGAATTGAGAGCCTTGATTAGTGAAACGAACATTGAAAGACATTATTGCAAGTTTAAATTAAACTAAAAATTTAATAAAAGTTACCTTCTTTAAAAATAGTTAACATTTTTGTAGATGTATTGAGCAGTTTAAATATGTTATTAATAGCAATGAGGATATCAGTCTGCCTTTTCATAACCCAGATAAATGAAAGCTCATAACTTTTATTCTTCTAAAACATTTAAAGTTGTGTCCTAAAATCAGACAACAGCTGTGTGTTTCATTTTTGCTTAGAAAATAGTACATTAAAATGAATCTTTTATCAAGCTGGGCAGAATAACTTTTGTGTCATATCAACCAGTAGGGTTAAAGGGTGTTTTATAAAATTCTGCATTAAAATTATTCGATGTTACCCCCATGCTATTTTAGCACAATAAAATAGCATGGGAGTATTTTACTGTATTTTATATGTACAGGGTACATATACTGTATATAGCATTTTATTGTGCTAAAATAGCATGAGAGTATTTTACTGTGCTAAAATACATTTAGCATCGGCTGTTATATCTTATGACTTTGATCTCTAGATATACCTATTTCTAAACATATATGGGTATATATTTCAAGATGGTAGAATAAATTAGAAATTGTAAAGATGTCTGTTGAGACCCTTTAAACTTTTATAAAGCCTATTCTAATTTATTCAATAAATATTTATTAGGTATCTATTATGGACCCAGTTTTTTACCAATAGCTTGAAAGAAAGTCCCTCTCCTTATAATCTTAAAGAACAAATCAATTATGGAGTAATCAAGTTGGGATGGAAACTTCAGATAAAAAATATTTCCCCATTTTACCTGCCACCTTTATCCCTGTTTGTTTTAGTGCTGCAGTAGCGACCTGTATCTGCTAGGGTCCAGGCGGAAGACAGAAACCACATCACCTATTTAAACAGAGAGAATTTTACATAAAGAGTTGTTGGCTGGGTGCAGTGGCTCATGTCTGTAATCCCAGCACTTTGGGAGGCCGAGGCAGGTGGCTTATGAGGTTAGGAGATCGTGACCATCCTGGCCAACCTGGTGAAATCCCGTCTCTACTAAAAATACAAAAATTAGCTGGGTGTGGTGGCGTGCACCTGTAATCTCAGCTACTCGGGAGGCTGAGACACGAGAATCTCTTGAACCCAGGAGGCAGAGGTTGCAGTGAGCCGAGATCATACCACTGCACTCTAGCCTGGTGACAGAGCGAGACTCCATCTCAAAAAAAAAAAAAAAGCTGTTAACCAGGCATAATGCAGTTAACTAGGTAATTGGGAAGTAAAAGGAGAATGCTAATGTATCTCAGAGGAAGTAGCTGCAGCTACTATTCCTAGGTTTGGAGGAACAAGAGGAAAAGGTTAGAATTACTAAAACTTAGAAATTTACAGGAGTCTTATAACCTGGGACCCAGACCTCTAAGGGGGGGTCTCCAGTTGGCTAGTGTTGATGTCTCTGGGGAGTAGGATAAGGGGCAGTGAAGCTGGTTCTGCAAGCCTTGAAAAAACTGCAAAGTAGATTCAGCTGCTGCTAATGGACACACCTGCTGCTGCTGCTGGGTGAAGAAGTGAGCCTCGGGTGACATCCACACAAACATGGAGCAAGTCCTTGCTTCCTGCTTCAGCCTTGCAGTTCTCCCTCTAACACCTTCTACTGACAGAGTCTAACACAGATTCAGAATACTATGCTGCCATAAAAAGGAATGAGATCATGTCCTTTTCAGGGACACGGATGGAGCTGGAACCCATTATCCTCAGCAAACTAACACAGAAACAGAAAACTAAACACCATATGTTCTCACTTATAAGTGGGAACTGAATAATGAGAACACATAGACGCAAGGGGCATGGAAACAACACACACTGGGGCCTGTCGCATGCTGGAGGCAGGAGGGAGAGCATCAAGAAGAATAGCTAATGAATGCTGGGCTTAATACCTAGGTGATGGGTTAACCTGTGCAGCAAACCACCATGGCAGACATTTACCAATGTAACAAACCTGTACCTCTTGCAAATGTACCCCAGAACTTAAAATAAAAGTTGAAGGGAAAAAAAAAAGCAGAAATGTAGTTTGCAGACTCCCAGCCTTAGCATCACAAATCATAGTAGTGTCTACGTGAGCTGAGGGACCATAACTTGCTAATTGGTACACCTCCTAAATACTTCTTCTGGATTACCTCTTGCCTTCTCAAATAGGAGCTCTGCCCTGAACCAGAGTGCTCTTCCCAAATCCCTTCAAAATTTCTCATGGCTCTCAGAATAAGGGCAAAGATCCTTACCATGACCCACAGGCCTATGTGATTTGACCCCTGCACATTTCCATCCTCATCCTGGACCTCAGTCTCCCTCCATAGCCTGGCTGGCCTCCAGTCCCTGAGGATGTCATGTTCTCTTCTCCTTCAGGACTTACATACATACTACTCCCTGTGCCTGGAATGTTCTTCCCCTCCTCTTTGCCTAGTTTAGTTCCATTTGTTGTTGAGATTTCAGCTCAAGAACAACGACTTCTTCAGGACGGCCTCCTTCATGCCTTAGATGAGGTGATGCCTCTCTATTAAATGTTTCCATGGCTTTTGTGCACTCTTCATGGTTTGTAATTGGATTGCTGTATTTGATATTTGTTTCCCCACTATTATGAGATACATGAGCGTAGGAATAATGTCTGTTTTGTTCACCACTGTTTTCTCAGTGCCTACAAGGTGTGTGGCATGTAACAGGTACTCAACAAATATTTATCACTTGACTGAAGAGCCAAACTAAATTATTTTGTAAGAGGAAGCGTTTATTACCATAATTTAGGATGCTGTTGTTGGTTGTAAGTATTGTCATTTTATTATGAAGAAAAGCAGTTGGTAAGGAGCATTCTGAAAACATATCAGATCTCAGACAGTGAGAGCAGCATATATTTATTTATTTAAACCTTTCTCAAAGTTTTCATTGCTCCGGCTTCAATAGTAACACAGATAAGGGTATCATAGCAGAGTCCTGATTGTGCGCCACTCAGCCAGGTCAGCCCGCTTTTACATGAAGTGAAATAAAATCTGTACAACTTACATTTTCAAGGCCTCAGCAACAGATCTGCCCATGAGTGCAGAAAACAGTGCCCCATGAGAACCAGAGCAAGTGGGCAGGCACAGCACCATCTAAGTTCATTCTTAGAAAAGAAGTGTTTCTTCAGAGGAAGCATAATCTGCCCACCCTACAGACAACATTTTACATTCTCAGAAGAGCAGTTCGCTTCCTGCTGTGACATTGTCTCAGGCATCTGTATTTATGATTAGGGTCTCTGCTCTACGAATAAAAGACCTGCTCCAGTGATTTTCCCAGAACGACAGATTGCTCTGTACCAAAGGTTTGTTTGAGTCTCTGCCTCACAAGCCAGAAAAGTGCTTACAGCCTCGAAACGATGGTTCCAGTTTTTACCCTTCCCATCAATGCTTCAAAGATGTGAAGACCAAGTTACGGGCAAGGCTTATGCTTAAAGTACCATGAGTAACATCCCCCCAGCAGCGTCTGCAAGAAGAAAGTTTCTTACACGTGTGTTTATCTATTCAGTCATCCACCCATTTAGCTCACATTTACGAGTGTTTACTATGTATGAAGTGTTCCCGGCACTGGAGCTATTGAGTTGGCAGAGAAAGACAGATCATAGTTAACAAGATAATTTCAGGCAATGATAAGTGGCATGATGAAAATAGGGAGTGACTTGTGGCGCTACCGTTTGGATGGGTGATCACTGATGTGATTGCTAAGATGACATTTAAGCAGAAATCTGAATGGCCAGAAGGGACCCGTCTTACTAAGATACGGGGAAAGAACATTTCAGACAGGGGAAAACTTGTGCCAAAGCTCTGGAGTAGGGATGAATTTGGACAAGTGTGGCTGGGGTTATAGGGAGCAAGCAATCTGGGAAGAGAAACCCAGTTTTGAGACAATGCATAGAAGAGTGACCAACCTCTTTCATGCTCTGTACCATGTTGCCTTTTCTGTATGTAGGGACGAATTGCATTTTGTCATGTCCATGCACAATTTCTGCTAAGGTTCAGTTGGAGCATTCAGTTGCTCTACTATGATACACCAACAATGAAACTTCAAATATAGATTGGGAAAATGATACAATGATGAGCTTATCCTTGGATATTTTATAAAGCACTGCTACATTATATTCTTACGGATGTTGGAAAATCAAATAAAATGTGAGGTCATATGTTTTGTTAGATAACACCCTCCCCAACTTTGACTGAGTTGCCCCACTTATAAATGTTGTAAAAACCTAAATAGCAATGAGATATCACTACATACAAGTTATGATGGCTAAAATAAAATATACTGATAATATCAAGTGCTAGTGAAGAGTCAAAACAACCAGAGCTCTTGGACATTGCTGGTGGGAAAGCAAAAATAGTATAGCCACTTTGACGGTTTCTTATGAAGCTAGACATACACTTACCATAAGACCCAGCAATCCCACTTCTGCGCATTTACCCTAGAGAAATGAAAACTTATGTTCACACAAAACTTGTACATAAATGTTTGTAGAAGCTCTATTCATAATCACCAAAACTAGAAGCAACTTAAATGCCCTTCAACGGCTGAATGGATAAACTATGAGACATCCATCCAATGGAATACTACTCATCAGCAAAAAGGAAGAAACTACTGATGCACATAACTTGGATGAATCTCAGAAGCATTATGCTGAGTGAAAGAAGCCCGTATTAAAAGGCTACATAGTATATGATACCATTTATTTGGCATTCTCCAAAAGACAAGACTATAGTGATGGGGAAAGACATGGGAACAGTGGCTATGGCTGGGATCAAGTGTGACTAAAAAAGAATAGTATGAGAGAGGTTTCGGGAATGATGGAATTGTTCGGTATTCTGATAGTGATAGTTATACGAATCTATACATGTGTTAAAATTCATGGAACTGTATAGCCATTTTTAAAAGTCGATTTTGCTGTGTGTTAATTTAAAAATTAAAGCTAAAACCTAACAACATTCAAGAAATATATTGGTGTGTCTGAAGATAGAAAGGAACTGTTTAAATTGATAAACGATAAAGAAAAGCCTTAAATTTTTGGTTGTGATTTCTGCATGTAGTAAGTTGAATTTTTCCAAACTGAGGTTGTTGCATTGAATATGAATTCAGAAAGTACTAATTATCTGTCACCAAGAAATTCTAACCCATTAGTAGAATATAATCAGATTCACATAAATTAAAAAATAAAATATAGTCAAACTTCTTTGAGCAGTCCAATTGACTGACTGACACATGCTACGAAATGAAGACAGTGCTGCAAGGAATGAAAAACAAGATATTGTCTTTGGCTCCTAAGGAGCATACAATCTCATACGGAGGATAAGAGAAGGAGAAAAACAACAATAATACCAAACAATTGAGAAAAGTGGTTACATAAACATGCTAAGAAAAGCTCACAGTATCTCTGCATGTGGAAAGGAAGGAGAGAGGTCATATCAGATTGAGGATCACAAGTCCAACTGCACTCTTGACTTACTGATTTGATCTTTTGCAGTCTACTTTTGAGAGAAAGAGATAAACAAAGAGAAAACAAGTTAATTTCAGAAATTTTATTAAAAAGTAAAACAGGATTATTCATACATTGTCTTGGAGTCCTTATGGAGTAAACCCCTTTTCCAGGGAAGATCGTTTTTCATGGAATATCTGATAGGCTTAAGCACACTTTGGGAAATGTTGTGCAGGGCTCAGAGAACTCTCAAAAGTGGTTTTCTGAAGGTTTGAATCCTGGTCTAGTGTCAGGAGATGGGGAGGAAGTTTGGGCTAATGCTGAGTATTGGTCCTTGCGAGAGTGAGGCTTCAGGAGAGGGAAAGGGCCGGTGGATTGCCAGCCCATAGACAGGAGAGAGGGTCCCAGAAAAGCCCATGCTCTTTGCCAACTTCCACTTCTATTTTGGTAGATGGGCTGTAGGTTACTAATCCTCTGCTAGATTGCTACAACTCATTTCACTGTTGGATAGCTCTAGTTATTAATACAAAGAGCATCTTTCTAAATTGCACTCCGCCTCCCCTGTGGCTTCCATCCTGTGGGTCTCATTACAACCCCAGGGTCCTCACAGATGTCTGTTTCTTCCTATGTGACCATGAGTGAATACTTAATTTCTTGAGTCTACTTCTTCTTCTTCTGTAAAACCAGGGCAATAATAACTACTCCTTAAGAATGTTGTGAGTATTGGCTGGGCACGGTGGCTCATGCCTGTAATCCCAGCACTTTGGGAGGTTGAGGTGGGTGGATCACCTGAGGTCAGGAGTTCAAGACCAGCTTGGCCAATATGGTGAAACCACATCTCCACTAAAAATACAAAATTAGCCCGGTGTGGTTATGGGTGCCTGTAGTCCCAGCTACTCAGGAGGCTGGGGTGGGAGAATCACTTGAACGCAGGAGGCAGAGATTGCAGTAAGCCAAGAGATTGTGCCATTGCACTCTAGCCTGGGTGACAAGAGTGAAACTCTGTCTCAAAAAAAAAATGTTGTATTAATGAGATAATGGACATTAGTCATCTGGCATAGTGGCTGATACAGTAGACATTCAATACATTTGTATTTCTCCCTCTCTAAATAACAGCCTTTCAAACAATAGTTATTAGGTATCCCTGTTTTATCGCTCTAAGCAAAGCTTTCCCTGTGTATGCATGCATTCATTCCATTATTCATTCATGCATCTATTGATTCTACAGTTACTTTTTGAGCCTCTCCTGTGTGAAAGGCCCGGTGCTGGGCACTGAGTATACCGTGGGGATCAGAGCAGACAGTGCTCCTAATTCTAATCCCGTGGAGTCTGAAGTCAAGTAAATAGGTGATAAGAGTTCAGTGCTGTAAGTACCCTAGTAAAAGAGGGAAAGAGAGAACTCTTCCAGGTTGGAGGGCATATTAGTTTCTTGAGGCTGTTGTAACCAGTTACTACAAACTTGGTGGCTTAAAGCAACAAAAGTTTATTCTCTCAAAGTCCTGGAGGCTAGAAATCTGGCAGGACCACACTCTGTCTGGAGACTCTAGGGGAGAATCAGTGCCTTGCTTCTTCCAGCTTCTGGTGGCTCCCCAGCATTTCTGGGTTTGTGGCTGCATCATTCCAGTCTCTGCCTCTGACTTCACATCACCTTCTGCCTCGTATGTTTCCATATGATCTTCAATTTCCTCTTTTTTATAAGGACATTTATGATGGCATCCAGGATCCACACAAATAATCCAGGGTAATCTTCTCATCTCAAGATCCTTAACTCAGTTACATCTGCAAAGACACTTTCTCCAAGTAAGGTAACATTTTCAAGTTCCAGGGATTAGGACATAATATCTCTGGGTAGCCATTATTCAACCTACTACTACTACAAGGGATAAGGATGAAAGAAGGCTTCCTGGGGGAACAGTGTATAAAATAGGACCTAAAAAATTAGGCAGAATTTTGTCAGGAGGAGAAGCAGCAAGAGTGATAGAGAATATTCCAAGTAGAGAAATCAATATGTGGCAAAGGCCCTGAGTTGAGGGAGTGTGGTGAATCAGAGAATCTGCACGGAGTATGGTTATGGCTGGATCACATAGTAGGTGTGTGTGTGGATGTGTGAGGGGAGGGCTGTGGGAGGAGAGGCAGGAGGTGAGTCTGGAGAGAGAAAAACACTGGCTAGATCTTGAGGGACTTTGATAGCTATGCTAAAGTGTTTGGATTCTATGCCAGATGTCATGGAGAGTCATGGAAGGGTTTTAAGAAGACAACTTACATGCTCAGATTTGCATCAGCCTCTGGAGAAGAGGTGAGGGGACTCATAGGAGGCAAAGACATCAATCAGAGGGCTGCTGCGGCCACTCTGGAGAGAGATGATGGCAGCCAGAGCTGGCTGATTTCTGCTTCTGCTAGAACATGATTCCAGTTCCATCGCATTCCTTGTTACAGGGATCAGACCTCATTTCCCACTGCTATTACGGTTCCTACCCATGCTTGTCAATTAACGCGGTGATTCATTGGTCACAGGATTTATTATTTGGCTTCCAATAAGCCTTGGGTTTCCAAGTCTGACTGTAGAAAAGGAGCTTACTCAACTGAAACACTTTGTAAGTGACACTTCTCCATCCCCCTTCCTGTGGCAGCCCTTCCCAGCACAAAGCCACAGACCAGGGTGAGAGGCAGTGATGGAGGGGCAGGAAGGTGGGAGGACAAATCAGTGAGACAAATGATAAAGGAGGTTCCCAGTATGCTTTCTGATCTTTCTGGACTTTTTTGTGGGCTAATTGAAGAAAAGGTTTAATTAACCGAACACACACATATCCAAAAGCCTCTGTAAAACTGGAATTAGGTTAGAATTTTATCAGCGGACAAAATTTTCTCACAACCTGGGAGGTGTCCCTCTGTCACTGATTTGTCTCAAATGCTTGCTTGTTTTCAGAAGCAGCAGATGTGATAAGACCTGCATGTTTCTGACTGACTATATATGTTGGCCTGTTCTATAGTTAAGAATCCATAAGCATCAAGTCCTTTATTTTGTGTCTCTGGGATCTGGAAGCAGATTTTTATATATTTCTCTCAAAATAGGGTCAGGGCTTCCAGAGGGTGGAGGGTTGCAAATAATGAAAAGGATTGGAAATATGCTTATAGTATTCTGTAGCTTGACCAAATGGTGATTCTCACAGTGTGGTCTTCCCACCACCTTGTGGACCAATCACTTAGGATCTTCCAAAAAAACACAGTTTCCCATGATCCCCTTTAGTCAAATGAATTCAGATTTCCAGGGATGGAGCTCAGAAGTCTGAATTTTTAGCAAGTTCTTCAGGAAACCAAAAGGCTCATGAAAGCGTGAGATTAACTATTAGAGCTCACGGAAAAGGAGGGACAAAGAAATGAACTATAAAAAGGAGGAAATGCCTCCAACCAGTGGGCTCAGACAGAAAAGGAATCAGTCACGTAAATTATGGTACATCCATGTCATAAAACACAGCAATCAAATACGGTAGATGGAAATATACTGACATGGAGATAATTCAACATGGAACTATGTCTGTCATATACTGTCAAGCGCAAAATAGTGTGTATGGGATAACTCCATTTTATATGTATATATGCACAGAAAAACATCTTAAATTCATTCATCCAAAGGATATCCACTGAGTTATCAGCTGTGAACAAGACTGCTAGAGTCCTTTGCTCATAGTTTAGTATGCATACATATATCATTGCTAACACATTATTTATGGGTATAGGAATTCTCTTGTTTATATGAGTTTTAAAAAAATTTTCTGTACTTAACATACATGGATTTTGTTATAAAAATAACAAAAAATTAATATAAATACTCTCCTCATGGACCCATTTGATTTTGTGAGTCACATTCCTTGCGGGTACATAACTTTGTAACAGAGTGCTTTTCTGCCCTCGTCTTCTTTTACACTGGTTTCTTTTGATCATGATCTAATCTTTCTTTTCTACAACGAAAGCATCAGTCTTATTCCACTACCTTTGGGTGAATGAAAATCAAAATCATTTAGTTCATTACCCATATACTACATATGGGAATATAAATATCTGCTTTCATAAGTTTTGTTCACAATCATCTTTCCTGTTGTCTCCTCTTGTAAACATTATGGGTAATGTCTTCCATTATAGTACTTTCTTCTAGTTCAGACTACATGGTGCACAGGTGAGTAATAATTTCTGGTAGAGAAAGTAGGAGTCAGTGAAACACTTCTCAGTGTGTTTTAGGTAGGTCTAAAGTCTGTGAGTGCCCCCTGTGATTTTATGTTCGATTCTGATTAGTCCATCTTCCAGGACCAAACAAAACTGAACAGGAACTCAAGTCACTCAAGTAACTTAAATAAGGAGGTGCCTTGAACTCAACTGTACTTGCTGACAGAGGGGCTGTAGGGTGAAAGGAGAGAAGCAGGGATTTTGTTAGGCAGCCTTTCTGGCTTCCTTTTCTCTCTTGACCAGACTTCGCTTCAAGATTCTCTTCTGTTTATAGATGTAATTCCACTCACTCTGATAACTTTATAAGCTGTAGGAAAAATGAGCAGGTGCAAATTCTTTTAAATTCAACTTTATTGGAGACTGAGACCCAAGGAAGTGTCTTGGGCATATATTCAGTTACTCCAGATGATGCAAATCTAGAAATGAGAAGTATGTTTTCTTTCCTTTTTTCCCCCTCTTTTGGCTTAGCAAAGCCACAGAAACTCTAGGTTATTATGTTTTAAAATGTTTTTAACATATTTTCAGCTTACAAATGTTTTTATATGATTTCCTCCAAGCAGATCCAATTCCCCATGCATTTTTAGAGTTAAAGTAATGGTCCACATTCAAGTACGTGACAAGACTTAGTTTTCTTCTGGGCCAGTGTGAGGGCTTAGAACTGTGGAGAACAGAGGTGGTAAAAGGGATGAAGGCCTTCTCCTTGGGACTTCCCTTTTATACTCCATTCTCTTTGTTAAGCTACTTCTACTCTGGGAATGAGAGAGAAAGAGCATTGCTACACTGTCTGCTGGAGATGGCCGGGGTTGTGTATATGTTCATGGAAGTTATAACTTCACTTCAGGTTGCTTTCACCTAAAGCTAAAAAGGCTGTGATATATGAATCTTAAAAATGGCATTCTATTATTGTTTCATCAATTTCAATTCCATTGAAAGTCTCTTTTCCATGGACATCAGGAAACCATTTAAAGCCTCCTCTTTATGCATACCAGAGGCTCAGCAAGTGCTGTCAACTCTAATGCAATTTAGAAGTTACAGATTCATAAGAGCAGCTTTGAGTCTTAGCAGCATTCCTGCTAGCATCCTAGTAAAAGTAGGGCTGTGTGTCTAGATTAAAATGGAAAGTTCTGATTTGGCATCTATATGTTTTTCAATCTAACACTGTATATCTGCATTTAAAAAAACATTTTGATGCCTGATTATTTGAGTTTTCATTGTGGTTTTTTGATACCTGCCTGGAACCTCCAAAACATGTGAACTCAGACTATTTAGGCTTTTAGGAAACCTTTTAGGCTTAGACCATTTAACCTTTTAGGAAGGTTTTGTTGTTGCCTTATAGAAGCTAACATAAGATGGGTAGACACTTGAGTGTGCTGATTGGCCAAAGAAAAGAAATGCAAAGAGGGCAGACAAAGAAAAAAAACACATGAATGTAAAGCTATGCCACTTTTTTTCCCCCTCTCATAGATGACTCTGAAACACTTTATTTATTATATCTACTGTGTGCACACTTACTGTTCAAAATCCTGATGGCATAACAATAAAACCAATGTGGTTTCTGACTTTAAGGAATAGAATATGGGGAGAAGATCTCCAAATTAACAAAGGCAATGGAGTGTTGTTGATGTTGATAGAAGTAACTACAAGACGCAGTCATGGCAGAAGAGTGGTTGGTAATCTACTGGGGTGGAGATGAGGGAAAAGAAGAGGGGAAAGACTGCATGGAAAAAGTAGATCTTCATCAGGTTAATGAAAAACAGGGCAGCTCAGGCAGAAGGAGAAAGTCAAAGTTTCAGAGAACCTCGTAGATTCACGGGATTGGTCTGACCAAAGAGCAGGGTGCAAGTGGTGGAAAATTCAAGAGACAGACAGCAACCTCCAGAGAAACTGGGTCTTCATCCTGACCATTCTGTGGACTATTATTAAACAGTCCTCAGGTCAGCACCTCAGGTCACTGTTGTTCTTTGGTCAGTTAATGCTCAGTTTTATGACCCAAAATCAATTAATAAAAACAGAATAAAATAATGAGAAAACTTTCACCTTTATTTAATTAGCAGATTTCTTTTTTAAAAGATAAGTGTGTTAGAAAAGTTGCAAAATCTATAGGCTGCTGATGGGCATGTAAACTGATGCATTTTGCCTAATACTTTCTACATATATATCAAAAGCCATAACATTCTTTGACTCATGGTCCCAATGCTGGAAATTAATCTTTTAAATATTTAGTTATTTATTTAGTAGAAACGGGGTCTTGCTTTGTTCTGTTTTGTTTTTGAGACGGAGTTTCACTCGTTTCCCAGGCTGGAGTGCAATGGCGCGATCTCGTCTCACAGCAATCTCTGCCTCCCGGGTTCAAGTGATTCACCTGGCTCAGCCTCCCGAGTAGCTGGGATTACAGGCATGTGCCGCCATGCCCAGCTAATTTTGTATTTTTAGTAGAGATGGGGTTTCTCCATGTTGGTCAGGCTGGTCTTGAACTCCCAACCCCAGGTGATCTGCATGCCTCGGCCTCCCAAAGAGCTGGGATTACAGGTATGAGCTATTGCTCCTGGCCAAGGTCTTACTTTGTTGCCCAGCCTGGTCTCGAACTCTAGGCCTCAAGCAATCCTCCTGCCTCGGCCTCCCAAAGTACTGAGATTACAGACGTGAGCCACCAAGGCTGGCCTGAAAATTAATTTTAAGATAAAACCTGGGACCAGTTTCTTTTTTAAAATTTAAAAATTTTTAATTATGATGGATATATACTAGTTTTACATAGGGGTACATGTGATATTTTGATAGAAGCATACAACATGTAATGATCAAATCAGAGTAATTGGGATACTCATCACCTCAATAATTTATCATTTCTTTTGTTAGGAACATTCCAGTTTCACTCTTTTAGTTATTTGGAAATAAGGAATTTCATTTCTTGCATACACATAGGAACCATGAATGACTGTGGTACCTACCCATGAAGCAGAGATTAGAAAACCTCTTTCTTGTTTGGGGAGGCTGCAAGGAAGCCTACTACAAAAGTTCATGGGGTTGGAATTAGAACTCCCTGCACAGAGTAGGTAAGCCAAACCAAGGAAATCACATTAAAAGTAGTCTATCGGCCGGGCACGGTGGCTCACGCCTGTAATCCCAGCACTTTGGGAGGCCGAGGCGGGTGGATCACGAGGTCAGGAGATTGAGACCATCCTGGCTAACACGGTGAAACCCTGTCTCTACTAAAAATACAAAAAACTAGCCAGGCGTGGTGTCGGGCACCTGTAGTCCTAGCTACTGGGGGGGCTGAGGCAGGAGAATGGCATGAACCCAGGAGGCAGAGCTTGCAGTGAGCCGAGATGGTGCCACTGCACTCCAGCCTGGGCGACAGAGCAAGACTCCGTCTCAAAAAAAAAAAAAAGAAAAGAAGTAGTGTTTATCTGGTAAAACACATAGTGCTCCAACAGAAGCAAACTAGAAACTGCCTGATAGGAACATCTCCATACCTGAATGTCCTGGAATGTCAACAGTAAACAACTCCAGTGAAGATGAGCTCACAGTGAAGATGAGCTCCAGTGAAGATGAGCTCACAAACTTCCAGGCTTCCAGACCTCCAGCTATAAGAAGCATAACTGACCAAAGTCCCCAGATGTTGTGTTCTGATGTCCATCCCTGTATTTGTGGTGCAGTTAAAAACTTTCTTTATTTTTCTTTCTTTTTTTGAGGCGGAGTCTTGCTGTGTCGCCCAGGCTGGAGTGCAGTGGCGCGATCTCGGCTCACTGCAAGCTCCGCCTCCCAGGTTCACGCCATTCTCCTGCCTCAGCCTCCGGAGTAGCTGGGACTACAGGCGCATGCCACTACGCCCAGCTAATTTTTTGTATTTTTAGTAGGGACGGGGTTTCACCCTGTTAGCCAGGATGGGTTAAAAACTTTCAAGCTTGCCATGGGCTGTTCCCAGCCAATGACTGAATGAGGCAGGGATACTGAGGCAGCCCCTTCCTGGGAGATGCAGGACTCCGTGGATAGCTGTTTTTAGCGTCAGAATTCTCTGGAGGCTTTTCTGAACCTTCCTCGACTACGTGGCAGTTGGGGGTGGTTCCACCCAGGCTTCCTTCCCTCTCTCCATCAGGCGATCAGGCATATTCTTGCATAACGGTCTGACGGCTCTCCCAGCCTTTTCCAGCTCATTCCTCATTTTATCTCACAGACATTTCCCTTAATACAATCCTTGCATGTTTAATCCCATTTTGGCACTTGTTTTTCAGAGGAAACAGGCTGTAAGCTGGGAATTTGGGACTGGCTTTTCCACCAAACAGCAGGTGAAAAGGACACAGTCTTGGCTGGTGGGCGACTACAGATTGTCCCTGGCACAAATTGCTAAATGTTTCACCAGTGGTGGCCTGTGAAAATGTTCAGGTGGAGAGTAGTAGTGAGTAAGGTGCAGTGATCCAAGATATTAAAAAATATGTAGGGAATAATGTATACAGAGACAGTTGCATTAATGCCCCACAAAAGGATGTTGACAGACTAAGGAGTGGAGGCAGTTTATTGCTAAGTTTGTGAGCCAGAGAACCTCTGTGATCACCCTCAAAGTGGCCCAGATCCCCAGCAGTAGGATAGATGTAGCTGAGGGGCAGAATGAAGACTCAATTGTTAGAGTCACAGAGCTCCAGAGATGTTTGAATGCTCAACCAAAGCAGGTATATTATGCAAAGGTCAGGGACCTGGTGGGAAAACACAGAATACTGCAACATGGGATGGGGACATCTGGATGGCACCCTGAGGATGTTCATTCTTCAACCCCCTCAGATCCTCTGGGCTTGCAGAGGTGGCTCACCTTCCATAGTAAAGGCTAGCAGTTCTACAGTACTGGAAGATGCTATAGAAATCTCACCCCTGTAACAGGTGCCATCTTCAGGATCTGCCCCCACCTCCTCTCTTGCCTGCCAAGCCAATAACTAGGATCGAGGTCATGCTGGGCCTGGTAAGTTAAGAAAGAGACTCTATGCCTAAGGAATTGCAATAGTTTGCCAGCATGAATTGGCAGAAGCCAGGGGAATACTCCTAGGATTTGATTTTGAGGGTGCTTGATCAAGGAAGCTAAAATGTAAGACTAGAAAAGCAAGAATTCATTGACCTAAGGGTACTTTCTTGAGACCTGATATTTAACACCCTAGAAAAGTTGTTAGGTGATAGGGCAAACTCATTGCTGGGTGGCTCTTAGAAGGCTGGATAAAAAAATAGCCAACTCTCATGAAGTGGAAGTGCCTGAATTACCGTGGCAGATAGTAGATGAATAAAGGGACTGAAGGGGTAGACACGCTGGAATGGATATGTTATGTGAGACCAGAAGACCCACCAGAGGAGGTTGATGTTCCATGACAGGCACCAGAGGGCAAACCATTCACTAGGGTTATAAGGAATATGCTGGTGAGAGGGGCACGAACACCACAGTGGTTTCCTGCTTTGTTGACATCCATGAGTATGATGGAGTTCTGGAAAGCCAGGAGGCTGACAGTTAAAAAAAAAATAAAGGTAAGAGCAGAGGATCAGGAGACGGAGAACAACTGCTCTAATAAAAAGCCACAATCCTTTGTGCAGTTCCTGAACTTGAGCCAATTTTCAGATTTGAACCCATCGACTGAAGAGGTGGCCTGGTACTAGGGGGAAAGACCCTTCAGCACTATGGCAAGAATATACTGAGATAATTCCCTCAGTCCTTCCCCAAGGGACTTACGATCGCTTACATGGATGAGGAAGAGGGGAACAACCACTCATGTTTGGGATTAATGGACACAGGGTCTGAGCTGACATCAGTACTTGGAGACCTAAAGTGTCATCATGGCACCCCTTGTTAGAATGAGAGCCTGTGGGGGTCATGTAATAAATAGAATCCTAAGAACCCATTCAGAGGTGGTTGTTTTCCCAGTCCCTAAATGTACAATTGGAGTTGATGTATTTGGAAATTGTAGTAACCCCCACATAGGTTTCCTGGTCTGTAGAATACGAGCTATTAAAGTAGGCGAAATTGAAACTTTTCAAATTGTCCAACATCTTTCTCCCTTCATTCAAGATAATAAATCCAAAATATCATATATTTTGGAGTGAGAGGATGGTGAAGATGGATACCATCATTGAAGGTCTAAAGGATGCAGGGGTGGTGGTTCCTACTTTATCTCTATTTAATTCACCAATCTCGTTCCTTAGAAACTGAACAGATTCTGGCAATCCTCTAGACTGCCATAGACTTAATCAAGCATCAACCCAAAGAGCAGTTGCTGTCCCAGATGTGGTATCATTCCTAGAGCATTTTAATAAGGCCTCAGGTTCATGGTATGCAGACACTGATTTGGTGAATATGTTCTTTTTCCTTCCCATTAGAAAAGACGATCAGAAACAGTTTGCATTCATGTGGGAGGGACAACAATATTCATTTACAATTTTGTCTCAGGTCTATGTTTCTGCCACCCTCTGTGATGGTGTAGTCTGAAGGACTTAGGTGTCCTTAGGTGTTTCCTGGTATTCTTGTCCCATTATAACTGTGAACAAACGTGTAACAACTCCAAACAGTGAAGGGTATGATTCTTAGGGGCTCACACTCCTCAGGTATTAAGGCTTGGATCACATGACCAGGTAAACCACCAAGACCTGCTGAGATGACAGCTGAGAATGAGGGAAAGGCATTTAGAATGGTTTGGGGAGGAGGGAGAGAGGAAGACCAGTTGTGGCCTTGATCAAACACAGTGATGGGAATTGTCCATCCCATTAATCTCCCTCTTCTGTGTTTTTTTTCTGAAGAAGAAAGGTTCACAGGAATCAGTAAAGAAGAGCTGCCTGAACCTTTGTGGACAAGCGGATCAATATGGCATAAGGGATGGACTATGGCATCCATGAGAATAAGCCTTACAGATCCTCTCCTGTAAGTAGTGTAACGGACCAAAGGCCCAAGCCACTGCACTCTGGCATCCATTGCCCTGTGTCTTAGTCCATTCAGGCTGCTATAACAATACCATAAACGGAGTGGTTTATAAACTACAATTCATTTCTTGTATTTCTAGAGCCTGGGAAGTTCAAGGGCAAGGCAATGGTCATTTTGGTGTCCGGTGAGAGAAGATAACTTCCTGGTTCATAACAGCTATCTTCTCTCTTTGTGTTCACATGGTGGGAGAAAGAGAGAGGGAACTCTCTGGGGTCTCTGTTATGAAGGCACTAATCCCATTCATGAGAGTTTTGCTCTCATGATCTAGTCACCACCCAAAGACCCCACCTCCAAATACTATCCAATTGATTAGGGTTTAAAATCTGAAATTTGGTGGGACAGAAGCATTCAGTCTATGGTGCTCTGTTTATGCTGAGGTCTTGCTTCCTGTGAGCTGCTTCCAGCCAGTGACTGAGCAGGGCGGGAATGCTAAAGCAAGCCTGTTCCAGGTGCTCACCTCAGATCAAGATGCCCTGACAGTCTTGTCAGGAACCTTTTAGATTTCACTAGGTTCTAGACCCCTTCCACCCAGCTTCTCTTCCTTCTATCCTTCACTTAGGGGTCAAATTTTCATCATAATCTGATGGTTCTTCCAGATTTTCTCATCTCCCTCCCCATAATTTTTTAGAGACATTCCTCTAACAAAATTCGTGCTTGTTTAATCCAATTTTGGTCCAAAATGTCAACAGTTCTGAGGTTAGGAAATCTTGGCTTAGAGAAATGATGACAGTGGACATTGGATATCAATATCGATCCCATTATTTTGTGATTTGCTGGAGACAGAGCTCTCTGGGATTGATCCAAATGTCAGATGTCACACCAAGAAAAATGATGTTTCTGAGAAGCATTCAGAATAAGACTAATAGTGTCTTATTTCCAAGGGTCAAAGTAACTTGCTCTGAGAATGCATGAACTTAATCCTTGCCTTTCCTTCCTTCCTTCCTTCCTTCCTTCCTTCCTTCCTTCCTTCCTTCCTTCCTCCCTCCCTCCCTCCCTCCCTCTTCCCTCCTCTCTCTCTCCCTCCTCCCCCTTTCTCTCTCTCTCCCTCCTCCCCCTTTCTCTCTCTCTCTCTCCTCCCCCTTTCTCTCTCTCTCTCTCCTCCCCCTTTCTTTCTTTTTTGGCTCCATTGACTGTCTCAAGATTGTAATTAGTAACTGACAATGATTACACTATAGTTCCATCATGAAAACATAATTCTCATGCCAGGAGTTTATGATGACTTTTAGTTTGAAATTTCTCAAGGTTCAGTTTCAGATCAAGGGTGAATGTTCTTGGAAAGTTTGAACTTAATCAGAAACATTATTTTAGAATTATCATCTTAGAGTAATTTCTGGGTTTTTAGATTTGGAAATATATATGCGTATTTTTTACCAGTTGTCCACTCATTGCTCAGAGATTTGGGTTAATATATTTATCATTTAATAATAATTTTTTCCTCCTCTTCAGTTCTTACACATTTGCACAAATTTAGTTTCACTTCTACTGTCAGCACTGCACCCCAAATTAAAACTGAATTCACTCTAGCTTCAAGTTCTAACTGGGTCAGGTTTGCTAAGAATTAAGACCAGTTTTATCAACTCTTTTTATAAAATTGACTTGGGTTTCAAGAGCGTAATGAAACCAGAAGGTGGGGGAGTTTACAATGTAGTCTGGTCTCAATTCGTCTGCTGTTTGAAAACCACGGTCTAGTTTCAACCCTACTAACCTTGGATAGTTGAATTAAAAAAAGAAAAAAAGTAACTGGCAAATCCCAGCAATCCATGGAATACAATAGCATCTTTTGAAGGACAATAAACTCAGAAGGGAAAGGAAACATGGAATTTTTCATGTGAGGTTTGCTAATAGAGTAAAATAATCGTATCAGAATTTAAATTAGTTTTTGTCTCTTCGGAGAGAGACCTTGGGCCTCCCTCTGATGCTCCTTAGATGCTTGGGCATCTAAGCAGACTTTATTTATGTCTTTTATCTCTATCTTGATCAATTTCTTTCATCTGTGTTCCTAATATCTCAGCTCCCATATCCGTCTCACCTCACTCTGGGCTCTGTTTCACCTCAGTCCTAATTGAAGTTATAAAGGTTTTATGTCTCAGTACTTCATTGAAAGAGCCTTAGCCCTAGTCATTATCTGAGACTTGGATTCAGTGAATTTCACATCGCTGAGCTCTCACATGGCTCCTGGTCTTAGAAATGGCCACTGGACTTCCTCCATAGTCAGGTAAGGCCCAGCTTTTCCCCGATCCCTTTTGCTTGGATCTGAGAGGACTGAGTTTCTGCTTTGGCTCTCTTGGCTGCCTTGCTCTGACCAGTTCTTTTCCCTGAGGCCAGAAGCCCTGACCTGAACTCTATCTTTCTATCCTGGGAGCTGAGGCTCACCCATCTGTGGGCCCACCTTCCCAGAGAAGACGTATCCGGCTGCCTGCCTGGTTTCCTCCTTGTGCTCTACATACCTGCCTGTATTCGTTATCTTTTCTTTAGGTTCTAGTGCAGTTATTCGAATTATGCCTGGTGAAAGTTTGTCATCACACCTGCTCTGATCCCCCAGGGGGGCCTGATAATCGGCTGCAGTCCTGCACAAGTGGTAGGTAAGGAGGAAATCTCCTTCCTCTCCATCTCTACTTGCCTTGTACGGTTGTAAGGCAGGAACACGCCTTCTCCTCAATTCTCAAAATGTAACAGCTCATTTCTTTTTCTAGTGGTACACTGCCATAACTGAAAATGTTTCTGGTATTCAAAGACCTGTAGCACAATCTTTGCAATATCTTGAAAGGCAGCACTCATTTATTGTTTGAATGTGAATTTGATTTTTCCCCCAACAATTTTCTCATTAACTAAGGACAGTTGGTGACCAAACCAGGTGTTTTCCACTTTGTAGCAAAACCAAGACATGATCACAAAATAATAACACACTGCATTTTTTCTCCCCTATAAAAATGAGAATAATTCCAAGAGGTATCCCAGAGATGTTCTGAACAAGGACAGCATCGCTGGAAAATTATAGCCTTCTAAACTGACATATTTGAAGGGTTACAGTCACTTGGACTTCAGTTTTATATTCACCTTCTGTAAAGATGAAACAATTGACCTTTCATTACTGAGAGTTTCTTGAAGCTGTGATGAGCTGTGGTGAGCCAGCCATGCTTACATTTCCCTGGGATTCTCCTTGTTACTGGTGGAGATGTCTCCTTAAATATTATTCTATTGTATTAAACTTAGGTAAATAAAAAGGCTCCACGTGCTAAAGAAAGATGAGCCTCTTTTCCTTCTTTTGCCTCCTTCTGCCAGAGAAGAGGCTGGCATGGTCGGGAGCCTTGGACTATACTCCTATAGCTCAGACAGAAAAGTATCTTTAAGTAGGAATATTATTCTGACAGAGAGGAATCAGCCAGAGAATTATTCTAAAATTGCATAAGGTTGGTCCCTCAATTTTCTGTCCATGGTATGCTCAAGGTCATGTCTAATTTATTACACTGAATGTGGAATTTCTGCGAATTATCTGATACCTGATTCTGACAGTTTTAACCCTTGACATCTGAAGTCCACCTTAAACTGAAGGTAATCTGCCTGACCTGCTTGGTGTATCTTGTATGATTTCTGTAAAGTTAGAAGCTGAGGACATGCACTCAGAATATGCAGAGTCAGCAGTTGATGTGGAACCAGGCTTAGCTCTCTGCCTTTGAGGGTCACAACCAATAAGAGATGAACCTTAAAGTTCTGATTCCCATATTTAAGGTCTCAATGAGTTTGGGCCCAGATAGCTCAGACTATATTAAACAAATTTACGTCCTTCTGAAGTTTACCCCACTATGATGGATGTCTTTAATACCTTGGTTGTGGTTTCAAAAGCTTAAAAGAATTTTGCTCCACTAAAGTCTCACTCATATATAGGTCACATAATCCACTTATTTGCATGTCCGATGGACCATATCCAATAATGTAACTTATCTTTGGGGAAAAGAATGTGTTTCTTAATGTGTACAGTATCTTTTATAGCATTTCAGGAAAGTTAACACAAGAAGTGCTTTACGGTTATTGTGATGATGATGGAGTAAGAAAAGCGGAGAAGCCGATGGTATAATACATTGTGCTAGAGAAATTGCTTCTTTGGTGTATGTTCTAGAAACTAGAGTTCTCATATAGACTAATCTTGGATTTCAATCTCTGCATGAAAGAGAAGAAGCTAAATCCATATCTTATCTCCTTTCAACTTCTCCAAAAACCGGAATGCCAAAGTTCTGATGACTTGACATATACTTAGTGTTATGCAAACATTAAAAGGACTTAATTTTTGTTGTTTGTAATATCTTTTTTTCTAACCACAAAATAACACATATACATTCATAAAAATGGAAAATACAGATAGGTAAAGTAAGAAAATAGAAATTTTATGTAAAAATTAGGTAAGCATTACTAAGATATTACTATATATAATTCTGCATATATTTTTGCTTTAATTTTACAAAGCAGATCATACTCTAAATAAGATTTTCTAATCTGATTTTAAAATTTATATATCATGAAGAGAAAATACACTTTTAATTAAAAATTGTTGAGAGTTGAAAGTAAGAGAACCTTCCTAATAGTGCCTCCTTATCTCTCAGGTGAGAAAAACTCTGATGCAATTATATAACTAAAATAATTCACATTTAGGCAGCATCAGAGCCAGGCCTATAACTAAAACCTCTTAAATCTTGGGTAACTACTTTATGCATTTTACAGGTGTCCTTTCTTACTTTTCATATGCCATGACTAAATCCAGTGTGATTAATTGGGATTAGAGAGCATGAGAAATTCTTATCTTCCTCTTATGTCCTTTAGCTTGGCTAAATGTTTGCTGGAAAACAGTGGGTAGGATCGATTAACACAGAATTTATTAAAAATATTTTATAGAAATAATTTGTACATTTTGTGCTGGGTTTTCAAACTTTAAAGCTTCAAATTGAGGTCTCTGCAGGAACAACAGGATTTGAGGCATTGAATCTTGGTAACATCTCAAACTGCTATAAATCTCTAAAAAGTTGTTATCTAACTCAGTGTCAACAGAAACATGATTAAATCTAAGTAAGAATTTCCTTTTAGGTTTGTGACTTCAAAAAACCATTTATGCTGAAGAAATTTGAGTTAAAGGCTCTAAAAAAGATTCAATGAGTCTTATCAATCGATCAATTTTATTTGCTAAATTTAGTACTAGAGTGACATTATCTGTACATTCTTTGTATAAAAACATCTAGCAGAGCATTTTTTTGGGGTTTTGTGATATCAAGAGGTTTTGGGAATTTTAGGAAAGTTCCACCCACAATAAAAACCAATGTTCTCTTATTGCTGATTAATTCTGTCAGATGGGTCAGAATTGATGCTTCTTTGAATACATGCAAATTATCCTTCATTTAAAGTTTCTGTTTTGTCTTTCTTCCTTTGTTTCATTTGTTTCTCATTTCTCTTAATCTTCTCATTTTCTTCTTTACTCCCATTCTCTTAAAATAAAAATCTTAGGGATTTCACTTATTTTTTTCAGTTTTTCTTTGCTACAGGAGACAGTGAAATCAGTGAGTATAATCAGGTTATACAAATGGCATTCACTTACATAGACATTTTATGATGTTAAACTAAAAAAAAGCCTGGTTATTTGGAGGGAGATTCAGATAATTTGGAAGTGATTTATTTTCTCAAATGGAAATAGTGATTACAGATGATGAGAAAAAGAATTGCATTTATTTGGCAACATGATCATAAACTTGCTTACTGAATTTATCCTATAAATCAGGATAATAAATTCCAGTGACAGTCTTTTAATTTTTAAACATCATAACTTCCTTTAGCTCTTTTTTTTTTGTGAGCTTAAAATTCCAAATAAACTTACTTGTTCTCATGCTCACAATTGTCTATCTTATCCAAAGGATGAAATGCAGGAGAAGCATTTGATGGAAGCTTCTTGACCTGCTTATATTTTAAGAGCACAGGAAACACACGTTTCTGGTGTTTTCTACTTGTCAGCATTTCTTAACCAATGGAACAGAAATGTCCAGAACTACAAAGTTCAAACTTTGCATGTGGCAAGAACTTTATGTGATCAGACTGAATCTAAATAATGTTGAGAAATAACAAAAATATAAGCAATGGATTTCTAAGCAGACAGTGTCATTGCCATGACATGGTCCTATTAGGTGCATACAGAAACTGAGCTCTATGCGTGTGCCAGATAAAAACCAAAGAGCTTCGGTTTTAATTACACTGCATTACTCTTATTACCCTCAACAGGTTCTGACGTGACCATGTAAATACAATTGTTTAGTTTCTTCCTCATGGCTGAAGTGTTGGGCCAGAGATTTTCCTCTTAGAACATAATCTGTGAAATGGGTCTATTAAGGAAAGCTACTTACTGTAACCAGCTCCTTCTAAATCATATTCTCCTAAAGCACATTGGAATAATACAGTTCGTTGGGCCAAATTTTTCTAACATGGCTTCCCTCCATCTCATTTAGTTAGTCCACAGCTGAGTAACCTGTTAGAAAATTGTGCCCAAGAGAGGGCAGAGCCAGTTATCCATATCTCAGATTCTGGCTGGTGATGGTTCAGTGTGATGTGAGATCAGAATTGCAGATAATGAGAAATAAACAGAATCTTTTTTCCCTGCCTCAGCTCATGAAGGATGTGTACACCAATTCACTCTTTTGACACTTGAAAAGAAGTGGAATGTGGCTTCAGATTTGGCCAGATTACATTCAGAGGAGAACAAAACATATGGCCAATAACACTGTAAGACCAATGGTGTGCTTTCTGAGATGATGAATGCCTATAGAATCTGTCAATATGACCATATTTTTGTGTGTGTGTTGTAAAGTGCACATAACCTAAAATCTACTATTTTAACCATTTGAAAGTGTACAATTCAGTGGCATTTAGTATATTCACAACATCATGTAACAGTTACCACTATGCTGCTCCAGAGTGTTTTCATTACCTGAAAAGGAAATCTCCTATCATCAAGCAGTCATTCCCCATTCTCCCCTCTCACATTCCCTAGCAATCAATAATCTGCTTTCTGGCTCTACAGACTTGCTTATTCTGGATATTTCATACAAGTGGAATCGTACAATACGTGTCCTTTTGTGTCTGGCTTATTTCACTCAGCATAATGTTTTCAAAGGTTACCCATGTTGTAGCATGCACCTTCATTCCTTTTTATGGCTGAATAATATTCCGTGGTGTAGATAGAGCACATTTTGTTTATCCACTCATCAGTTGATGGACACTTGGGATGTTTCCACTTTGGCTGTTGTGATTAATGCTGCTGTGAGACCATATGTATATGTTTTTTACTTAAATGATTTACTGATTTGTGTTTGTGGGTACCCAAGACCTAGCAGGAAGTTTGGTGGGGCTGGGTTTGAAGTTGCAAACTGGGCAGAAAACTACAGCCAGAAGCCACGCCAGTTCAAGAGGTTCTGGAGAAGGTGGTGAATGACAGTAAAGGCAGTGAGAAGAAAATCATATTAGAATCAAGGGCCCTTGGGCTGTCATCGTGGTTCCACCACCAGCAGGCTGTGTGGGTGATTTGGGTAAATCATTTCACCTTCCTGGGCCTTCATATTCTCTCTTTAAAATGAGACAGCAGAACTCACTAACATTTCTTCTAGCTCTGGGAGTCAATGCCTGCCACAGGCTGTGCAAACACCTTGTATTTCTTGTCACCTAACACACCCTTTTCCAGCATCACAGCTGCTATCACTCACACTGTAAACAGTAAAGGTACTCTTTTTCTATATTTTCTGTGCTGAAGGTTCGGGCATAACCATTTCCTCTGAACTGGAAGTATGAAGAGGGTCAGGGCCTGGCATCATTGAAACGTGGCAGTTGCAGCAGGGCCCAAAATAACACAGCTCAAAATATGAAAGCAATGTCTCTGTAACCAAGAAACTGAAATAAGTGCTTGAGGCTGAGATTATATCAGCCACAAATATCATGCAAGAAATGGGTTCCATCAAATGTTTGGCACTTCCAATGTTACTCTTTATAGATAGCTAGCAAGTTTTGGGGTGTAGGTGGGTGGTTCGTTCAGCATTAAAGATGATTTGTAGTCCAAGTCCAAGATTTCCTTCTCCTTGCATTAAGACAAGAAAATATTAGTGATTTGTGAAGTTTCTTCTTTTGTAAAATAGAAATGGTACCGGGTAATCTCAGCTTGTTCTAAATAGAAATCAGGTACACTCGTGAATGTACCATTCAGGTGGGGTACGTTGCGGGGAGGGTGTCATGGGTCAAATATGGGACTATTTACCCTTCCCTTTCTGTTTATTTCTCCTTGACAATGAAAGAATAAGATCTGAATATGTGACCCTGGGCAAGTCAATTACCTTCTCAATATCAGTTTCCTGATCTGTAAAATAAGTTTACCTATTTTGAAAGCATCTATTTTTGGCTTTTGATAAAGCCACTTACCTAAATTTATTTATGGCTGGCTGTGTTACAACAGGGCTGAGGGATTAAGAAAAAAGACAAAATCCAACTTTAATTTTACTTTTAGGAGTGAGAATCTAAGGACATTGACAGAAAATCAGAGATGATAATGTCTAAAATTCGAAATATAATAACAGAACATTATCCATAAGTGGAGATAAGATATTCAAAAGATGTAATCATATAAAGTAAGGAGCTTAGGCAATAGAACACAGATTCCCTGTATAAATTGTTTTGTCACCACGGTTAACTTATTATTATTATTATTATTATTATTATTATTACTGTTATTATTATTTGAGACAGTCTTGCTCTGTTGCCCTGGCTGGAGTGCAGTGGTGTGAGCTCAGCTCACTGCAACCTCTGCCTCCCGGGTTCAAGTGATTCTCATGCCTCAGCCTCCCGAGTAGCTAGGACTACAGGCACGCACCACCATACCCAGCTAATTTTTGTATTTTTAGTAGTGATGAGGTTTCACCATGTTGGTCAGGCTGCTCTCGAACTCCCAACCTCAAGTGATCCGCCTGCCTCAGCCTCCCAAAGTGCTGGGATTACAGGCATGAGCCACCATGCCCAGCTGACTAATTATTTATTCATTCAAAAATATTTGTTTTCATCTCTATAGAATTAAATCGGTGACAGGCAAAGATTACCCTTCAACTGAAGCAGGCTCTGCATTTCATTATCATCCAAATCAGCAAATACAACTTTGCTTCCCTGACAACCCTGTTCACAATGTAAACTGAAAAGCCAGCAGGAACCTACTCTGTTTCCCCACTAAAGAACTGACAAAGTCCACAGCTCAGAAGCATCCATTTTTTACCTGATTTTATGAAATGGATTATAGTTTCCTAGGGACTGAAAATTAATCTACCACATTTATTTAAGTGGGTTCTTGCCCAGCCCATATTTTCACCCTTTAATGGTAATGAAGCTAAAATTTCTTTCCAGTCACTTTGCATATCATTTCCTTTCTCTTTAATTCTCTTTCGAAGTGAGATGATTGATAGATTCTTCTTCAGCAGTCACTTACTTTGGTAGATGATTTTCTTTTTCCTTTGAAGTCGATTTTGAAAGGAGCTCTGTGTGATGAGCTAATTAGCACAAACACACAGAGTATATAACCTTAATTAGGCATGATTATAGGCTCAACGTAATGGGATGTCCTGAAACTGCACACTATGCAAATATTAGACTTTTCATTCTTCCCGTTACATCCGAAACCATGAAGCAAAGGATGTTTTGCAGTAGGTACCACAGTCAATGCCAGGTGCAAATCTTTCAATAAAAGGTTGATTTTTTTTTTTTTTTTTTTTGGTGTACTAGTTGGGTAAAGGATAATCGGAGGAGGTTTAGGGAAAAAAAGATTCAAAAATCTGAAAAGTTGAATTAAGTTCAGAATGAGCTATACAAACTGAGGAATTTTACAATTAAGTAAACAACCCACTTACTCTTCAAACTCTACCTCTTTTGGAATTCTGAAGATACTTTGCCATAGGCACCACTGTGAATTATGCAAATCTTGAGAGATCTTTCAAACCCAGTAACCACTAAGAGTACTACAAAACCAATCTGGGGTTTACTTAAGCTATTAGGATATAAGAAGATAGTGAGTATAAATGAAATCACAGTGAATCCCCAAGTCCTAATTTTAGCCGATTATTTTCATTTCCTTTACCACCAACCCCCCCCACCTTTTTTTCTTTTATAATTGGAATGGTAAAAATAATTAGCAAATTGACTTTCCCCTTCCTAACCTGAAATGAAAATATCCAAGGATGTGGTACACTTAGACATTTGAATATTCGGCCACTGAATAATTGAGAGCTTATAATACATAATTCTTAGATTATGTGTAGAGTTGTGAGTTTTTAGACTCAATCAGGTAAAAAATAATAAACTGTTTGGTTCCAGACACTCATAGAAATACTGACAGGGCAGAAATTCAATATGTGAGTATTAGAATAATTAGTATCTGATTTTAATCTAAAATACCATCTATTCAGTAGAAATGATGATGAAAGAGCGTTTATATAACAGCTAAAATTTAAAATCCATAGCTTTCTCTGTGTTTAATATGTAAACTAATTTTTCCTGAAAACATAGTATATGATAGGCACAGTGTTCAATAAATTATTGGTATAGGCTCATTGAATCATCACAATAATGATATAAGATAATTCCTGTAAATTACCCATATTTTACGGATGAGGAAGCTGAGGATCAGAGAAGTTAAAAAATGTCATCCAAGATCACATATCCAGA
Organism: Symphalangus syndactylus; assembly: GCF_028878055.3. Lineage (NCBI taxonomy): Eukaryota > Metazoa > Chordata > Mammalia > Primates > Hylobatidae > Symphalangus > Symphalangus syndactylus. The sequence goes on from NC_072430.2 coordinate 108,329,788, forward strand.
AGCTACAGAGCCAGGACTTGAACTCATGTCTGTCTGACTCCAGCCATGCTTTTAATCACTCTGCTGGGCTCATTAGTACCTATCAGGCCTATGGTTGTGTCCTTAGTGATTAGCACTTTCCCCAGAGCTGGAAATGAGATGCAAGAGAAATAAAAACGTTTGAGATCTAAACTGAAATGCAAAAATTCTCTATTATCTACTAGGTACAAAAGAGGCGTTGACTAGGTGCTTTGTGTGTGTTGAGGATGTAAGTGCTGTGGAAATAGAATTTGGAGGAAGACAGACAGAATTACACATGATTGACTGTAACAAATACAAACCTATATGATAAAACATGTTATTACTGTACATAAGATAACTGGGGAAAAATAAGTACTGAATGAGAAGACGAAGATTTCAATCCAGTTTTTGCCACATACCAAATGTAGCACTAGATCAATGAGGGTCTCAACAGGAAACAGGGGGTTCAAATAAAAGATTCAATGAAAGAACTACTTTGAGAAATATTAAGAAGGGTTAGGGGTGGAGGTTGGTAATGCACCCAGACACTAGCAACAGTGGAAGCTGATAGCACCCCTAGGATGGAAAGGACCAGGAGAGGTAAGAGTAAGAATGGGCATCATAGAACAGGGGCTACCAAACAAGAGCTGTACTTGTGGAGAGGTACTGTTACTACCAGATACATGGCCCTGAATCTGGGAGAGGGCAGGGAAGAAAGACCTGGACTTCCACCTTGTGCTTTCTGATGTGCTGGGAACTTCCAATGCTAAGCCCTCAGAAGCCACCCTGACAGGGAACTAAGGAGACATTTTCTACAGGGGTCTGTGCCAGGTGGAGCTTGGATCTGAGGAAAGGGGATGGAGAATCACCTTCAGCAAGTCACTTTTCCTCTCTAAATTTCAGTTTGCTCATCTCTCGTTTATTGCCTACCATATTATCAATAATATAAATAGTTGGCCTTATAATTTTTACTTCCAATTTTTTTGAAAAACCTCAAATTTACAAAGAATTTGTAAGGATAGTACCATGAATACACACATATTCTTCACCTAGATTCACCAATTGTTAACATTCCATCACTATTGTTTAATTCTTTTTATCTTTCTCTGCTAACACAGACACATATTTTTGCTGAGCCATCTGAGAGTACTTGCTGACATTCTGACACTTAAACCTCGAATACCTAAGTATTATCTATAAACAAGGATGGTTCTCTACGTAACCCCAGTACAATGATCACATTCAGGAAATTTAACATTAAGGCAATGCTATTATGAAATATAGGCTATACTCAAATTTCCCCCAGTTTCTCAGTAATCTGCTTTGTATTATTTTTTTCAATCAAGAATAACACATTAAATTCTGTCATCATGTTTCTATTTTCTCCTTTAATCTAGAATGGTTTTCCAGGCTTTTCCCTTTTTAATCTTTTGTGATATTAACATTTTTGAAGAATCTAGGCCAGTTATTTTGCAGAATATGGATTTGTCTGATTATTTCTTCATGCTTAGATTCAGTTAAAACAATTTTGGCAATAACTACACAAAATCGTTGTGTCCTTCTCAGTGTATTGTATCTGGAGGTACCCTATGTCAGTACACTCCATCACAGTAATCTTCAGTTGGAATCACTTGGTTAAAGCAGTATCTGCTAGATTTATCAATTATCTTTTCCCTATTATAATTATCAAGTAATCTGTGGGGTGATGTATGTGAATATATCTTTTCTCACCAAGATTCTTTTACCCAGCAGTTTTTTTACAACCATTTGAATTTTCTTGCTATGACAGAATTAGTTTCATAAGAGCATAATTAAACAATCTGGCAAGATGTCTTTGAAAGTTCTAATTACAACCCTCATCTCTTCTTATGTTAAACTGTCTTCATTCATTTACCTACTCATTTAACAAATGTTTAAAGAATGCTCGTTTTGTGGCTTGGCCTGTGACATTTTCATCAGTGGCTTCATAGTTGCCTAAACTAATGTCTCTTCCTGTGCTCCAGAATCCTATTGGCAACTGTTTTCCATGGATGCCATTAACTCAACATACCCAAATGAAAGCTGTCATTTCACTTTCTCAGCTGCTCTTCCTGTTATTTATTCCAGTAAATTGCACCTCTGTCTTCTCAGTGACCCTATAATAAGAAATGACTATTTATTGAGTGGCTATCTGTTCCAATAGGCCTTTTATACATGTTACATGCATTATCTCATTTAATCCTTTCAATAATCTTGAGAAGTAGCTGCCATTATCTGGAGGACATGGGGCTTTGAGCCCCAGGTCAACAGTAAGCAAGTTCTCATGCTAGGATACAAATCCAGTTATCTTGGGCTTCAAAATCTTTGCTTTAGCATAGTGACAAAGAGTATCACTGGCTTCAAATCCTGGCTCTGCCACTTCCTACGGGTGATTGGATAAGTCACCTTAACTTTCAATGCCTTGGTTTCCTTCTTTACAAAATGGGAAAAATGATAACTCTTGTCTTGTAGGGTTGTTATGAGACTTGAAAGAAACAAAACTTGCTGGGTGCGGTGGCTCATGCCTGTAATCCCAGTGCTTTGGTAGGCCGTGGCGGGTAGATCACCTGAGGTCAGGAATTTGAGACTAGCCTGGTCAACATGGCGAAACCCCACCTCTACTAAAATAATACAAAAAATTAGCTGGGGGTGGTGATGGGTGCCTGCAATCCCAGCTACTTGGGAGGCTGAGGCAGGAGAATCGCTTGAACCCAGGAGGCAGAGGTTGCAGTGAGCCGAGATCGCGCCACTGCACTCCAACCTGGGCAACAAGAGTGAAACTCTGTCTCAAAAAAATAAAAAAGAAAAGAAAGAAAACTTGACATTTGAATAATTTCTGCAGCACCACAATACTTCTCAAACCATAATTCTGGTGTCATTCATTCTAAACTTCTCCCTCCACTCACTGATTGTGGACTAGTCCCATAGGGACCTCGTCTTCACAGCTGTCATTACCTTAGTTTAGACCAGGGGTTGGCAAACCATGGCCCACAGGCCAAATCCAAACTTCACCTATTTTCGCAAATAAAGTTTTATTGGAATGCACACACACCCATTTGTTTACATATAATATATGCCTTCTTTCATTCTAAAATGACAGAGTTGAGTAGTGGCAACAGAGACCACACCATTTGCAAATCATAACATATTTACTATTTTGCCCCCTTCAGAAAGCTTTCCAAATCCTAGTGCCTGGCGTATTCCAATAGTCTTCTTCCCAGTTTTCCTGGTTACATTTCTCCCTGAACCCATCCACCCCATCCCTAAAATTTACCCCAAATGTGAACTCAGTCATACCAATTTGCTCCTTATGTTTCATCGGCCCTTGCTGCTAAGAGCATCCGCTTGCACCTTCTACTCATCCCGAGACAAGCTTTGTCCTGTGACCATAATGAACTCTTCATGCCATCTCCAACTTTAGGCCATTTTGTTCTTCTTCTCTGAATATCCACTCTTTTCCCTGTTCTCAATAATAAGTTCAGGCTTTTCTTCTTCTGAGAAGCCCTTTCTGACTTCCACAGGCTGAACCACTGGCTTCTGCTCCTCTACATAGTACTTCAATTCCAGCATTGATCTCACTCTATCATGAGCATGGGTTTAGCTGTCTGTCCCTGCCACTGCTGTGTGTTCCTCTTGAGGGCCAGAACATTTGTTTTTCACTTTTTAAAGAACCTCTGGTGCCCAGTCTGGCATTAGGAAGTGCCCATTAGGTTGCTATTGCTTGTCGGCACTTGAGTTGGGGCTTGAAGGTTTCTATAATGTGTAGCAGCGTATAGAAAACAGGCAGGTCAGAAGAGACTTCTGTGCAGCACACCAACATGGCACATGTATACATATGTAACAAATCTGCACGTTGTGCACATGTACCCTAAAACTTAAAGTATAATAATAATAAAATTAAAAAAAAAAAAAAAGAGGCTTCCTGGAGGAGGTGACAGCTGAGCTAAGTCCTGGAGGATGAGAAGGAGTATAAAATAAGATAATAGGAGAAAAAAAGCAGTAGGAACAGCATGGGTAAAGGTGATGAGGCATGAAAGAGGCATGTGGAAGGAAAGACAAATGCAGGAAGGGGGAATGGGAGGGAATGCTGGGGCACAGGCCAAAGAGGGAGGCATTTGGTGAGTATTCTGCAGAGTCTCCTCTGCTGTGCTGAGGTGTGGACAATGGGAAACCATGGATGGACTGGAGTAGGCAAATGCCATATTCCCTGTTGCAGCTGTCTGTTTGCATGTCAGCCTTCTAGAAGCCCCTTAAGGTATCAACTATGTTTTTGTTTTGTCATCATTCAATCCTAAGTGCACACAATTCCTGGCATATTACAGGTTCCCCATAAATGTTTCTTTCTTTATTAAAATGTATGAAAACTCTCCAGATTTAAGGAAGGTCCTCAATGTTTCAAATTCTTTTTGTTAGATCATTGGTCCTGTCTACAGCTGTCACAAATTTAAGGACTCTGGTTATATTTAATCTTCATTTTTGAATTTTCTGCTTGAAAAATTTGTATTAGAAAAAAAGTCTATCCTTTTATGGAGGCCTCTAATCTCTTGAATCATTTGGGTTGGCTTTTCTTTGGACCTTCTTCAACTCTGTTTTGTCTCTGTTGAGTTAAGGCTTTGAAGAACATCTGAATTCTTTCCTTCTGCAAAACCAGAGGCAGCTTTTCTTCTGCCTATTTTCAGTTTATTTCTTGTGATTTTGGTTTTTTTCTCTTAACCAAATGCTAAATGGAGTCAAGAGAAATAAACTTATTTGTAAAACTGTCAAGGGACCATTAGAAGGATGGTGCTTCACAGATAGAATACAGTTTTTATTAATGATGCCTAGACAAATCCTGCCATTAGCCCAAGGGCTCAGAAAGCTAGCAGCCTAGTAGTTTTGGAGATGTCAATGAAATGAATTGGACTGGATGGTTATGGATGCCCAGAAGATTGAATAAAATTGGGATTTAGGAGGACCCTTGTACTCTAGGAAATTCTCCAAGTCTCCACTTAGTTTATCCAGATCCTCAAAGTGAACATGAAGCTTCAGTTTCAAATTGAATACATTTTCCATCCATGGATTGGCTTGTTTTGTTCAGTTGAGTGCTTGAGTTTGTCTTTTCGACGTAACAGCTAAACCCACGGCTTCCTTTCTCGTAAAACCAAAACAAAAAGGCTTTCTATTCAAGTGCCTTCTGTGTGTGCACATGTGTAATACATATCTGGGATCAAAGCTATCTATATAAAGTCCTTGATTCTGTGTGGGTTCAAACACATTTCAAAGCTTCAGGATCCTGAAAGGTTTCGCTCTACTTCCTGAAGACCTGAACACCGCTCCCATAAAGCCATGGCTTGCCTTGGATTTCAGCGGCACAAGGCTCAGCTGAACCTGGCTACCAGGACCTGGCCCTGCACTCTACTGTTTTTTCTTCTTTTCATCCCTGTCTTCTGCAAAGGTGAGTGAGACTTTTGGAGCATGAAGATGGAGGAGGTGTTTCTCCCACCTGGGTTTCATTTCTTTCAGCAGTCAAGGGCGGTGATTTATAGCAAAGCCAGAAGTTAAAGGTAAAACTCCAATCTGGCTTGGCTGGCTCTGTATTCCAGGGCCAGCAGGGAACAGTTGGGCGGCAGCAAATAAGGCAAAGAGATAGCTCAGAACCGAGTGCCAGGTATTTAGTAGGGGCTTCATGAATGCATGTGAGTTAGTTTAGTAGAGAGACACAGGCAATTTCAGACCCTTCTATGAGACTGGAAGTGATTTAAGAGGGAAAGGATATCCATAGTCCTGAATACATTTGAGCTGGGTTTCAGGATGAGCTCTCAAGTTCCTTTAAAACAAAATTGACATAAGCAAATCCTGGGAAGAGTTTCTTTGCTATACAATTCAAGGTTTTAAGGTCCTCGGATTCATATACTTTATAAATGAATTAGCCAGCTTGTTTAAAATGTAGGGAAATTGTGGGAAGAATGTCTTCTTTACTTAATTCAAGGTTTTAAGGTTCTCTTAATCAATTCTACAAGTTAATTAGCCAATTATTTAAAAATAAAAGTTTGAAATTGCCCAAAGAAAAAAGACAAGAAAAAGGAAAGAAAGAAAGCCACCAGTCTGTTTGGCATACAATACTTAATTGTTGCTTGACCTACATGTGGGTTTCAGATGCAGATCCTCAGTTTTCAGCTCTTTAGAGACTGACACCACGTTTGTTATACGGCTTAAAATGATGAGTATTTCCATTGAATCTCAACCTTATCTCTCTCTAGAACTTCTTGGTTAAGAAACCATGTAGTTTGTTTGAAGTAGGTACTCAAAAGATATTTGATGATTTAATTTTTACTGGAGAAGAAATATTCACATATATTTTCTTATTTTTACATGTTTTAAATATGTAAAGATTAAATAAACACTCTTAGAAGTATTTAAATTTCCTAAAGTAAATTTATCTCAACCAGTAACCAGGACCCTCCCATGACAGATACTGGAAAGTTGAGTGTGACCACATTTAGTGGTGATAAGTGTGAGCTTGCTTGGGGAGAGGGCAGGACATTTAGGATTTCTTAAGCTTAGAGTCAATATAATAAAGATTATTGAGTGCTTACTTGGGCGGGATATAATCACTGCTCACAGGAGTTCATGAACCACAAGTAAAAGAGTGGGGAGATATGATTAGCTCACAAATAACTTTAATACAGAGCAGAAAGTAATGAAGTACTGTGATGGAGTTATCACAGTGCTAAGGATGCTCAGAGGGCGTCTCTGATAGGCAGAGGCGAGGGTTAGGGAAGGAAACTATAGTCTAGCTAGCTAGGGCTGCTGGAATAGACATGACAATGGCTGCTGCCAAACTGTTTTCTCTTCTGAGGACAGATGTCCAGTACAGGTGGCTTGGCGGAAGGGACTAGTGTCTCTAATATGGGGTGATTTATAAGCAGGAAAATGTGTCCTAGAAATTCAGACTGGAGTGATAGATTGAAATTGGATCATGGGGGACTCATTGAATGTTATTTATTGTATTTGTTTTTGCAATCAATGTTAGTAAAGTGTCAAAGGGATTAAGCAGATGAGTGACATCATGCAACACAAGTTTTGATTTTCACTTGTCAGATTGACTGGAGAGGGGCCTGGTTAGTTACAGGAAGGTAATTTGGCATGCAGCCACTATTTTTGAGTTGATGCAAGCCTCTCTGTATGGAGAGCTGGTCTCCTTCATCCTGTGGGAAAAGAGAGAACAAAGGAGCATGGGAGTGTTCAAGGGAAGGAGAAATAAAGGGCAGAGAGGTGGTGGTGGTGTCAGGGGAAGCCCACAGGAGTTAACAGCAGGGTTGCCTCAACCTAGAGAGGAAACGACCCGGTGCCCTTGGCTCTGTGGCTTCCTTCATCTAACAACATCTTCCACTCTACAACAATGCCAGGGAAGGCGGAGGCTGGTACAGTGCATCAAGACACAGCTACTCCTGGGTGATAGAGGTTCAGGGCCAGCTCAGTAAGTAGGCAGAGGTTTTTGACATATACTTGGAGAGATAAAGCAAGATTCTGTACCTCAACCTTCAGAATTTCCCCTACCACTCATTATAGTTCTGGAGCTGTATAGCTCCTTTCATTCTATCATAACCTTAGAATACCAGAGAACATATCATCTCATCTAATTATCTCTTACTATATGTGAAAAAAATGAAGGACATGGGGGAAGTGTGACTTGCCCCAAATCACATATTTCATGGTAGAGCCAGGTCTTCTGTTTGTCATATCAGTGTTCTTCCTACCACAACCATCTTGAAGAATCTATTTCTCAGTAAGAAAACATCTTTATGGAGAGTAGCTGGAAAACAGTTGAGAGATGGAGGGGAGGCTGGGGGTGTGGAGAGGGGAAGGGGTAAGTGATAGATTTGTTGAAGGGGGAGAGAAGGCCGTGGGGATGAAGCTAGAAGGCAGAAGGGCTTGCCTGGGCTTGGCCACGAAGGAGCATGAGTTCACTGAGTTCCCTTTGGCTTTTCCATGCTAGCAATGCACGTGGCCCAGCCTGCTGTGGTGCTGGCCAGCAGCCGAGGCATCGCCAGCTTTGTGTGTGAGTATGCATCTCCAGGCAAAGCCACTGAGGTCCGGGTGACAGTGCTTCGGCAGGCCGACAGCCAGGAGACTGAAGTCTGTGCAGCAACCTACATGATGGGGAATGAGTTGACCTTCCTAGATGATTCCATCTGCACGGGCACCTCCAGTGGAAATCAAGTGAACCTCACTATCCAAGGACTGAGGGCCATGGACACGGGACTCTACATCTGCAAGGTGGAGCTCATGTACCCACCGCCATACTACATGGGCATAGGCAACGGAACCCAGATTTATGTAATTGGTGAGCAAAGCCATTTCACTGAGTTGACACCTGTTGCATTGCGGTCTTCTATGTGCAAAAACAGTTTTGTTCCTTAATTTCAGGAGGTTTTCTTTTAGGACTGTGGATATTCTCTTTAAGAGTTCTCTACCACATGGTAGCCTTGCTTATTATGGGTGGCAACCTTAATAGCATTCTGACTATAAAATAAAATGATTTGGGGAAGTTGAGGCTCTCGCTCTGGAGTGCTAACCATCATGACGTTTGATCTGTGCTTTTGATATGATATGATGCTCCTGGGAAAGTAGTATGATGCTCCAAATAGCCAAACCTATTGGTGGGCTACCCATGCAATTTAGGGGTGGACCTCAAGGCCTGGAAGCTCTAATGTCCTTTTTTCACCAGTGTTGGGGAGTAGAGCCCTAGAGTTTAAAACTATCTCAGGGAGGCTCTGCTTTGTTTTCTGTTGCAGATCCAGAACCGTGCCCAGATTCTGACTTCCTCCTCTGGATCCTTGCAGCAGTTAGTTCGGGGTTGTTTTTTTATAGCTTTCTCCTCACAGCTGTTTCTTTGAGCAAAATGGTGAGTGTGGTGTTGATGTTGCACCATGTCTGATGGGGATACCTTTAGTGGTATCAACTGACCAAAAGATGATGTTGAGTTTAGTGTTCTTGAGATGAGATGAGGCAATAAATGAAGAGGAAGAAGTACAGTGGTAAAGAACGCACTAGAACCGTAGGCATTGGCATTTGAGGTTTCAGAATGACTAATATTTTAGATGAATTTGTTTGACATTGAATGTTCATGTGCTTCTGAGCAGGGTTTCAATTTGAGTAACCGTTGCAATAACATGGGGCAGCTGTTTTGCTCTTTGTCTTCGTGACAATCGTACTTAAGCTAACAGCCCTGAAACACGAGATTAGGCTGGGCAGAATTAGGCTGCTAGAGAGGACCACCTGGATGGTCTTTATTCTCCTTCTCCATGTCCCTCTCCATCATCTGGAAGTCACCTCTTGGTGCCACTCTGGTGCCTTCCTTGTCGAAGCTATAGCTGCTCACATAACACCTATCCCTGTTATCCAGTTTGCTTGACTGGGACGTTTTGCCTTCCCCTTCCGCCAGGAAATGAAAGTCCCAGTTTTTATTTATCACAGGTGTGGGTGTTGGTGGTAGAAGAGGTAGAAGTATGGAATCAGGCCTCCTATCAGGATTTCTTTTTCACAGTCCCTCTCAGACACCTCTGCCTAAGGCTGGCTTTGCCATTACAAACTCACCCTTCTCCCTCTCTCCCTTCTTCTCTTCCTCTTCCTTCTTCTCGCTCTTTCTCTCTCTCTCTTTCTCACTCTCTGTCTCTTATACACATACACAAAGATATATTCTATTCCAACATCCTCTACCCAACCTGACAGAGATGTCCTTTGCTGTAGGTTCAGCAGTGGGGATGAGAAATACAGCTCTCAAACAGGATAACTAAAGCTTATTACCTTATCAAGCTTGTTCCCTTGCAGACAAGATCGATCAATTATCATAGGCTTTCTGGGTGTTCTTTGTGAAGCTTTCTCAAAGTCTCTTTCTCCTGTCTTCCATTCAAGGCAAATGATTGCCATTTAACATCAAAATCACAGTTATTTATCTAAAATAAATTTTAATAGCTGAATCAAGAAAATCTCCTGAGGTTTATAATTCTGTATGCTGTGAACATTCATTTTTAACCAGGTAGGGACCCAATATGTGTTGAGTTCTATTATGGTTAGAAGTGGCTTCTGTATTCCTCAGTAGTAATTACTGTTTCTTTTTGTGTTTGACAGCTAAAGAAAAGAAGCCCTCTTACAACAGGGGTCTATGTGAAAATGCCTCCAACAGAGCCAGAATGTGAAAAGCAATTTCAGCCTTATTTTATTCCCATCAATTGAGAAACCATTATGAAGAAGAGAGTCCATATTTCAATTTCCAAGAGCTGAGACAATTCTAACTTTTTTGCTATCCAGCTATTTTTATTTGTTTGTGCATTTGGGGGGAATTCATCTCTCTTTAATATAAAGTTGGATGCAGAACCCAAATTACGTGTACTACAATTTAAAGCAAAGGAGCAGAAAGACAGAGTTGGGATGTTTCTGTCACATCAGCTCCACTTTCAGTGAAAGCATCACTTGGGATTAATATGGGGATGCAGCATTATGATGTGGGTCAAGGAATTAAGTTAGGGAATGGCACAGCCCAAAGAAAGAAAAGGCAGGGAGCGAGGGAGAAGACTATATTGTACACACCTTATATTTACGTATGAGACGTTTATAGCCAAAATGATCTTTTCAAGTTAAATTTTATGCCTTTTATTTCTTAAACAAATGTATGATTACATCAAGGCTTCAAAAATACTCACATGGCTATGTTTTAGCCAGTGATGCTAAAGGTTGTATTGCATATATATATATATATATATATATATATATATATATATATATATTTTAATTTGATAGTATTGTGCATAGAGCCACATATGTTTTTGTGTATTTGTTAATGGTTTGAATATAAACACTATATGGCAGTGTCTTTCCACCATGGGTCTCAGGGAAGTTTTGTGGAGGAGCTCAGGACACTAATATACCAGGTAGAACACAAGGTCATTTGCTAACTGGCTTGGAAACTGGATGAGGTCATAGTAGTGCTTGATTGCGCGGAATTGTGCTGAGTTGGTGTTGACATGTGCTTTGGGGCTTTTACACCAGTTCCTTTCAATGGTTTGCAAGGAAGCCACAGCTGGTGGTATCTGAGTTGACTTGACAGAACACTGTCTTGAAGAAAATGGCTTACTTCAGGAGACCCATAGGTACGACCTTCTAGGAAGCTCCAGTTCGACGGGCCCAATTCTTACGAACATGTAGTTAATGCCATGGACAGAAGGCAGCAGGTGGCAGAATAGGGTGCATGAAGGTTTCTGAAAATTAACACTGCTTGTGTTTTTAACTCAATATTTTCCATGAAAATGCAACAACATGTATAATATTTTTAATTAAATAAAAATCTGTGGTGGTCGTTTTCCGGAGTTGTCTTTATCATCTTTGCATTTGAGTATTGTGTTTAAATTTTTGATTGATTCATTCAGTATCTGGTGGAGTCTCCAATATTAGAAATACTGGAAACAAATTGAAAAACCACAAAAGGACAAATAATGCTTCATGAGTCAGCTTTGCACAAGCCCATTACCTGCAAGTCACTTTTGGAAGGTATCCATCCTCTTTCCTTTTGATTTCTTCACCACTATTTGGGATATAACATGGGTTAACACAGACATAGCAGTCTTTTATACATCAATTGGCATGCTGTTTAACACAGGTTCTTCACTGCCCCTTTCTTACTGCCTGCTTTCTCAGCTCAACTCTCACAGGCATTACAGTTGTCATGGCAACTCCAATGTTGGCAACCACGTCCCTTGCAGCCATTTTGATTTGCCTTCCTGACAAACAGAGCTTTTCCTTGTGGCTTCCAAATGAACTATTTTGCAAATATGGGGAAAACACATACCTGTGGTCCTATGTTGCTATCAGCTGGCACACCTAGGCCTGGCACCTGAAGCCCTCTGTGATTCGTGTTTAACCAATGTATAGTCTCAGCACGTTTGGTTTCCACTTAAGGTTTCCTATTTTTGACCTCCACATCCTGTTATTGTCTTTTGCAATGATTCTCAGTGTGGTCAGGGACCACCTGTAACCGAATCCACTGGGTCACTTACTAAAAACACCAATTCACACTTATTCCCAGATGCGTTGAATCAGAGTCTTTGAGTGGTGGGGCCAGGAGTTTGTATTTCCAAAAATCTTCCCAGTGCTGCTTATACCCATCAAGTTTTGAGAATCACTGCTTAGGCAACTCTGTGTCTCTTCCTCTGTCTCTCCCCCTTGCTCATTCTCTTGCTTGCTCTTGCTCTCTTTCTCTCTCTCTTTCTTTCCCAGCAAGTGCTAACAAACACACAAGACAGCACATAGTAAGCATTTCATAAGGGGTTGTTAAATAAAAACGAATAGGTCTTTCAAAGTAAGGTAATGATTATTATCTAGAATGAGCTCCTTTTCCCTGGAAGACTGTGCTTCTTGCTCTCCAGGCCTTTGGATGGTAGCCATGAAGAAAAACACCAATCAGGAGCCTCAGTGGATAGTATATCATTTCTACTCCTCTAAACATCTTTAGAGAGATTACTCTTTTTCATAGTTGATGGGCAGATCTAAGTGACAGAGAGTGCCTTACACAAGTGATGCCCTCCAGGTACCTTTCAGACACCCTTAGATAATGGACTACTTTATATAAGCTTAATATTTCCTCTGCTATTGCCTAAAATTCTACCATTTGTTGTTCACTGAGGTAAGCCTTGCCCTCTTCATTCGGTCTCAATCTTATAAAAATAAAATACCCTTTAGCTCAAAAAAGCTTCCCCTATAGCAGAAGAATTGTACAAGAAAGACTATGACCTGGGGTTCCGCCGAAAGGGGAGAAAGCAAATATGAGGGTAAGGGAGTGCATCTGGGCACCAGATGAAAGCCTCTTCTAATTCCCATGTCATTTATGAGAGAAGATTCTATGTCTGTAGTACTCAGAGAGGTGAACTGCCCCCAAATCAGAGGACCAACTGTCACATGGGATTCCAACCTTCATCATCATCTCCATTTCTGGGATCAGGGTCCTGGGGCAGCTCCAAGCCCAAATAATCCATGAACCCAAAAGGGGGTTGGCCTACCATGCAGGGGCAGCCTGGGCATTGCAACCCTCCTCCTTGGAACCACTTGTCCCAGGCAATAATGTGGATGACAAGGGAACCGGATGGAGTGGCCAGGGGCTAGAGAGTCAGCTCCTCCTCCAACATGGCTCCTAGCACGTGCCTCAGCTCATCCTTCAGCATGGTACTCGCATTCCTGCTACTTCCCATTTCCTCATTTCTCACCTCCAAATATTATAATCCTTCATTGTCACACCCATCAAGACTAATCCCAAATTTTGCCTCCACCATCAGATTTGCTGACACTTTAAGCTCATGTGGATTTGTCCCCTTTTGTTTCACAGCTATACTTGGTTTCACCTCTAATAATTTCAAGCATGCATGTCTTTTCTGCCTAGTTAGATCAGGAACTTCTCCAAGACAGGGATAATCACAACTTTAGGCACACAGTAGATGCTCCAATAAATGGATTGAGGAGTTGGGGAACTAGGATATCCAGGACCGTTTTCCATACAGAACCCACCTGTGTTTTCTTAGGCAGTCCCAACTTAATCTGTTTCCCATTTGATCAGCAGAACTTTGTGAAGTTCTACTCATCTTTTGGCTTAAACCTTAAAGACTCTGGACTGTGAGTTCCAGCTGCCTACTCTGTCCCACTCATTCTACTTTTATCTTAATCCAGTCTTACTTCCAATCTTTTTCTTTCTTTGGTGAATTCTTATTTTTATTCTTTTTCTCTTTTGAATTGTTGGTTGTTTCTAAAATTGACTATATTTTTATACCCAGTCTGAGCCTTCTTCCATATCCACAGTTAATAGACAGTTCATTCAACTTAGTTGGGACTGAGCTTGTGAAACGTTGATGTCACTGTGCTGTTAACTGGAGCAAAGCCAGTTGAGAAGTTCAAGACTTTATAAATTAAGTTATTGTTTTGGGAGGTCTCAAAGCAAAGGAGAACACGGCTTTCTCTGGAAAGTTATTCCCATTGCCTTACTTGTTGTTTCCACCTGGTTAGAGCCATGACTCAGGCTCCTTAGAGACCTTGTTTTATTTCATATATATATATATTTTCTCATCTCAGGTCAGTTTTTTCTGTTCAGTCCAGAAACACGACACACCCTATTGGTAAAAAGGGAGGAAAATTTATTCTTTCCTCTTTTATGTTTCCTTGGCTACATGCTGGGATAGGGGCTCATAGTAAGTTTGCCAGATTCAACCAAAAAACCCCACAAAAACAAGAAAACAGGATGCCCTGTATTTTATCTGACAATGCTATCAGAAGGAAAGCTTATGCTTCTAATGCAGTGTGAATAAAAAGCGTACTAGAGGCTGGGTGCAGTGGCTCACACCTGTAATCCCAGCACTTTAAGAGCTGAGGTGGGCAAATCACTTGAGTTCAGGAGTTTGAGACCAGCCTGGCCAACATGGTGAAACCCTGTCTCTACTAAAACCATGAAAATTAGCCGGGTATGGTGGCAGGTGCCTGTAGTCCCAGCTATTCGGGAGGCTGAGGCAGGAGAATCGCTTGAACCGGGAGGCAGAGGTTGCAGTGAGCAAGATCACGCCACTGTACTCCAGCCTGGGTGACAGGGCAAGGCTCCATCTCAGAAAAAAAAAAAAAAAAGAAAAAGAAAAGAAGAGTGTACTAGAGACCCCTCTTCAGAAGTTTCTGAGCAAGAACAACCTGAGACTGTGACCACTGTTCCAAATGTAACACAATCTCCTGTTCTCACTTCCAGGCACATCTGGGATTGATGCTATGTCACTGGAAGCTAATGAGACCTGCAGAAGAGGTAGCTATTTCTCTTCTAAGCAATCTTCTTAGAGGAAGTTAACCCGTCCTGGTGCATATTGCAAGGAACTTGACATTCAGACCCTTCTTGGAAATCTGCTTTCATGGGCACACTCTATGTTCTTACATTTATTTCATACAATAATCATCTGAAGCATTTGGAAAAAGTGCAGATTGAAGTTCCTCTGAATCAGAACTTCTTACTTATAAGGTCTGAGCAGGGCCTGGGGATTTTAATTCTTCAGAGAGCCTTTAGGCCATAGTTCAGAAGCCCTGATCTAACTCAGGATTCTACCATCATAGATGATTAGCAAAGGATATCGGAAATGATATTCAGATTTTAGAAGAGCATAAGGCTCGGAGACATTAGGGATCTTGTCCAAGGTCCTAGGGTGAGGCAGGACTTGAACTAGGCTAAGAAGTCAGATCTCCAGGTTTTCACATCAGGGCTCTGCAGAGGGTGGCACTGTGCACCTTTCTGACCAGGGGCTGTCCTTTCCAGGCTGCTTCTAGGACGTCCCTGCTACCACTCCAGGCCACGCACAGAAAACCCGCTTTTCCATCCATCTCCATCCCAAGTACTCCTGTTACATCTCGGTGTGATTATCACCACTGTTGCTGCTCCAGTGTTGGCTCCATCTTTTCTCTTTCTCCTGTACTCTTCCAGGGGACTTAGGAAAAGCATCTCGGGTAACCCAGCCTGTTCTTAGCAATCCTACAGAAGAATGCTGCAGGGGGACAACACAAAGCAAAACACTGACAATAAACAGTCTGTCAGCAAAGCCTGCAGTACGCCGAGAAAGCTCCTATTGCCTCTGGAAGTCGTGGAACAACCCATTGAGATGATACATGCTCTTTTAATCACACACAGTCAAGTTACCATAGCAACCAACAGTGTTTCAGAAACATGATATTAGTCACACAAAGTAATAATATCTATTTGAACAAAAAGAAGAAGCTTTCTCTGAGAGGAATTGTAAGAAATATATTTCAGGGGATGATCGCAAATTTTAGAAGATAGCACAGATGACTTCTCATAAGCAGCACTTTCCTGAAGGACATCATCACCTTTTTCTTCCTGTTTGTCATTTTCTTCCTGCTTCCACCTTGTCATGTTAGCCATGCAGCATGCATCCCACTGGTAGCTTTTCTCTTCACCTTGCTGAAAATGAGTTTTTCTGACCAGGTGTGGTGGCTCATGCCTGTAATCCCAGCACTTTGGGAGGCCCAGGCGGGTGGATCTCTTGAGGTCAGGAGTTCGAGACCAGCCTGGCCAAAATGGTGAAACCCTGTCTCTACTAAAAAAAAAAAAAAAAAAAAATTAGCTGGGCGTGGTGGTGGGCTCCTGTAATCCCAGCTACTGGGGTGGCTGAGGCAGGAGAATCACTTGAACTGGGAGGCAGAGGTTGCAGTGAGCCAAGATCATGCCACTGCACTCCCACCTGGGCAACAGAGTGAGACTCTGTCTCCTTCTTTGTAGTTTCTTTGTAGTTAGCGTGCAACTC
This sequence comes from Symphalangus syndactylus, assembly GCF_028878055.3. NCBI lineage: Eukaryota > Metazoa > Chordata > Mammalia > Primates > Hylobatidae > Symphalangus > Symphalangus syndactylus. The sequence continues at coordinate 108,346,116 of NC_072430.2, forward strand.
AAACATAGTCTCTAGTCTCCTGTGAGCACCTTTTTGCCCCTGACATTATGGTAAACCATAGCAGTATGTTAAGGACAGGAAATATGGATTTGTAAATGAAGACTAGCCTTGTATTCCTTTCCTGTTGAGGAAGCTGATTCACTAAGATATAGTTCATGAATTCCTTGTCCTGAATGAAGAGGGAAAGGAAACCAACTTATGAAGCCTCAAATACTGCACAAATGGATGTACATTAGCTAAAGCAATTCCCACAGTAACTCTGTGGAAGAGGTTCTGCCGTCATCTCCATTTTACAAATGAGGAAATTAAGTCCAGAAAGGTTTAATTACTTGCCCAAAGCCATACAGCTAGTAAGTGGCAGAATCAGGATTAGGACACATGTTTAATTCCAAAGCCCATGTTCTTTTCGAATGACCGTATCTGACTTTGGGGGGTTACTGGCAAAAGAAAAAGAGCAAAATGGAAGGTGAATGGGGATTGAAGTATTGGAGAAGTAATGCATGTATTACAGGGGTTACAAATGGGTGTTGATATCAGCCAATATTTTTTTGGACAAATATTTTAAAAAGCTTTCTGAAGGTGCTTAATTGTCACCAGCAGCAGCTCTCTCCTGTAACCAGAGAGGAAAACAGGAAGTTGAAGACATTTAAAGATGGACCACTCCTCCAATCCACAGTTTTAGCAGTAACTAGCTGCTTTCCCATTTACTGGCGCTGTAGTCAGCGCTGCAATATTGCTGGCTTGCATGCCTTTCTGGCCCTAAGGTATCACAGGTTCTCTCACACTGATGCTTGGCTCAGAGATGGGGGAAAATGGAAATCATTAACACAGCCAGTGAGAAGCTCTGATCTTCATGACACCTGCAGCATGCTCCTTGCGAAGAGGGTGATTCTCCATTTGAAACAGGCTAGAGATATAGGATGTAACGAACAATGGAAGTCAGCGGGAGTTACCTTGCATTCATATTTGTGAACATTGGAATGGGGCTAGTTTCTAAAAGGGTAATAACCAGCCTGGAGCAGAAGCTGACGGTGGGGTGTCGGGGGTGAAGAGGAGGGAGGGTCTCTGAGTTGAGGCTGAGTGATGCTGGGAAAAGGCAATGAATCCCTTTGAGGAAAAAAAATAGAGGGCAAAAGCAGACTCCAGGGCCTGAAGATGCCCCCAAATGGCAAATTAAGTGAACTGGTATACGGTGGAAAAAGTTATAGAGCTGGGTCCAATGCCACAGGCCACATAGAAGATTGAGAGAGGCTCTAGGCAGAAGCAGGGAGCTGGTCAGCCGAGATTGTGATGGAGGTATGCATAAGTAATTTCTATCAGAAGTTGAAGTGTAGGAATGTCTGGGGTCAAAGCAAAAAAAGACTTTCCCTGCCGGGAATGGAAGTTAAAATAATGATTCCACTCTGAATCGCTGGGAGTGGAGGCAGGTGTGTGTGTGGTGTGTGTGGGCACTAAGCAGGGGTGAAAGCTGATTATGGAGGGGTGGTGTCAGGAAACGTCACAAAGGAACCCCTGAGTGCTTTAGGCCTAGGCGGAGCTGCGTAGCATGGACTGCACTTGTGCCAATTCGAGTGTTGATAGTGTTTGTAATTTGTGCCTGAGAAGACATGATTCAAGGATAGCATGTAAGGTGTGAAAGGCTGTCACATGAAAAATAGATTAGATTTTCTTTGTGGGCTTCCTGGAGCACTCGGCGCTGGTGTTCCACAGAAGCACGTGACGAAAGAGGGGGTTGGCATTATTTTTCTTCTGGTATTAGGCTTGGATTCAGAGTCAGAGAGAGGGCATCGGACCCTGTTGTACTGCAGACTGGCCAGGGGCAGGCCTGTTGGATCCTCACTAACAGCAGCTGGTGGGTAAAGAAGGCATCAGAGGACCTAGTTGGGCAGGGGGCTGGGGAAGTGGACCTGCTTGAATGATCAGCTCCTGCTGGCCTAGCTCCTCCTACGGCCTGCATCTGAGACTTGTTATGGGTTCAGGCTCCATTCAGGCAGGTGTCACTGTGCACAGAGTTCTACCTTAGCAGGAAGGTGCCACAGCAGGAAAGGATGTGGTAGGAAATGCCCAAAGTCATATGGCTGTTGACCTTCTGGTGGGTCAATCAGTTCACATTAGGATACCTGCCAACATTTGAAAGTACAGAGAATAGGATCCCACACTTAAGGGGAGGCTAGGCACGGTATCATGGAGAATTGGAATGCTGGGCCAGTAAACTGAGGCCAACAACTAGTTAAACCCCATAAACTGGGGAGGACTACTTCTTGGAGACTGAGATGGTTAATACTGAGTGTCAACTTGATTGGATTGAAGGATACAAAGTATTGATCCTGGGCGTGTCTGTGAGGGTGTTGCCAAAGGAGATTAACATTTGAGTCAGTGTACTGGGAAAGGCAGACCCACCCTTAATCTGGGTAGGCACAATCTAATCAGCTGCCAGCATGGCAGAAAAATGTGAAAAGAGAGACTGGCCTAGCCTCCCAGCTTATATCTTTTCCCCTTGCTGGATGCTCCCTGTCCTCGTACATCGGACTTGAAGTTCTTCAGTTTTGGAACTCAGTCTGGCTCTCTTTGCTCCTCAGCCTGTAGATGGTCTATTGTGGGACATTTTGATCATGTGGGTTAATACTTAATAAACACCCCTTTATATCTATCTATCTATCTATCTATCTATCTATCTATCTATCTATCCCATTCGTTCTGTCCCTCTAGAGAACTCTGACTAATACAGAGACCTTGCCTAGAGATATTGCCATAGGCTTCACCACTGATCCCGGTTGCGTCCTAAAAATTCTTTTCAATGCAGTTCTCTAAGGAACCATGGATCATCATCACAGTTGGCACTCAAGATGTCATTGAGAACTCCAGAGATTTTAAGCTACTTCCTGCCTTTTCTAAGACCCAGCTCACATGTCCCCTCTTCTGTAAAGCCCTCCTAAACCCTCACACGTGGTTACTCTCACTTCATTTGGTCCTTTAATCATTTGGCTCTTACCACTCTGTGGTATCAACCTTTGTTTATGACCTTGTCTCTTCTCAAGATTGAGCTCACGGTGGGCAATGAGAGAGTGCTTACCATATTTGTCTACCCAAACCGTTAAAGAGGAAGATATTATTTCTATTTTTGTCAAATAATTTGCCCCAGATCTCATTGTAGTAAGTGGTAGAGATGGATTTGAATTCAAGTCAGTCTGATTTCAAACTCTGTGTTCTTTTCCTTAAATCTTGCACTCAACGTTGTACCCTTCAGCACATTGGCATGAGCTCAGGTGGCAGAACAAAGCTGCATTTTTGAGCATAGACAGACATATAAGGAATTTCGTGGCTGCTCAAGAAGTAAAGTTCTCCTGCTATATCCTCAGAAATTTCCATCTTCTAGGCTGCATACAGTGGCTCATGCCTGTAATCCCAGCACTTTGGGAGACCGAGGCAGGAAGATCGCTTGAGCTCAGGACATCAAGACCAACCTGGGCAACATGGCGAAACCCTGTCTCCATGAAAAATACAAAAATTAGATAGGTGTGGGGGCATGTGCCAGCAACTCAGGAGGCTGAGGTGGGAGGATCTCTTGAGCCCAGGAGGTTGGGGCTGCAGTGAGCCATGACTGTGCTACTGCACTCCAGTCTGGGTGACAGAGTGAGACCCTGTCTCAAAAAAATAAAAAAATTCCATCTTCTGTGGTGAATTATATACACTGGGATCAAACTGGTCTTGATTAATCTGACTTTTGACAACCTTCCTAACACTATTGGCTTTATTCAGTTGCAGCTGAACTATTTCTGTCTAACTTGGCTGCCTAACCTACAAACTGTTTCAAATCAGATGTCTTTTTTGTCTAGTGAAACTGAGAGAATTATTTTATAATCACACTCTCTGGAAAAAAAATAGTGAATGGAAATTTTTAATAAAAAAGAATGTGGTAGAAACAGAATTTTAAGTTACTAATTGGAAAACATGCAGCAAAATCTTTATCCACTAGCCTACAGTATTCCGTGGCCATCTGTGGAAATTTATAGGTATTAAATTAGATACGGGCTGGTTTTTGTGTTTGTAGAACGTAACAGAAACCTAATTGAAAACCACATAGCAACATCATAAAACCAAATGCGATGTCTATTTCTTTCAGCGTCAAAATGCATACACATGTGAAGACAATTACTTCAGTCCTTAAACAAAAAGACCTCCATTAGTATTGTTATTAAATACTGCACATTTCTAAGAGGGAGACAGTTAAGAAAGTAAATGTAGGCATCTGTCTCAGAGTCTAAATTATATTCAAGAGTGATTGTAATAAGGACAAATGTTTAGTGTACAAGGTTAGTCTTACTTTGCTTATATTCTGCTGTTTGAATGTTTTCCTGTGCATAGATTTAAAAGTCTATGTTTTTGTTTGTTTGTTTTTGAGACAGAGTCTTGCTCTGCCACCCAGGCTGAAGTGCAACCTCCACTTCCCGGGTTCAAGTGATTCTCTTGCCTCAGCCTCCCAAGTAGCTGGGATTACAGGAGTGTGCTACCACGCCAGGATAATTTTTGTATGCCAGGATAATTTTTGTACGCCAGGATAATTTTTGTATTTTTGGTAGAGATGGGTTTTCACCATGTTGGCAAGGTTGCTCTCAAACTGATCACTGACCTCAAGTGATCTGCCTTCCTCAGCCCCCCAACGTGCTGGGATTACAGGTGTGAGCCACCATGCCCAACTTATGTTTAGTTATTTAAAAATTACTGGTCACTGGCCTTCCCGCAGAATCTAGAAAATGAGAGCAGAAGAGTTGCTTCATTTGACAAAAGAGTGTATAATATTTCCTGGGCTGAGGGAAGGAGGCTGGGCAAGGTGACCCTGTGGGATCCTGTTGGATGAGGTGCCAGATCTGTGAATTGGAACTCTGTCCCTGAGAACACTCCTGTGAAGCCCTGCAAAGACAATTGTCAAGGGCAAGGGAACTAGTAACCCTTCCATGGAGAACTAGGAGTCCTGGGTTCTGCTCTTGGCTCTGCCCCAGCAGGTCTGCCATTGCCTGGTGCTGTTTCTGGATTAGGCGCTGTTTAATAATCACCTTTGTCTCTTCCCGGATTGCTCCAGCCCAAGCTGAACTCCCCACCCTGGACTCATTCGCATGCTGTCTTGTAATGATGCAAATTGTGATTGTTTAACTCTGACAATTAAGTTTTTGTGCATTAATGGTACTATCTCCCTAAATATCTAATGAATTCCCCAAGGGACTTTTTTACTTTAGAGAGGCAGTGTAGAGTAGTGGTGAAAGCATGATCTTTCAGCAAAAGGATTAGGGCCTAACCTTCTCAATGCACTATGCCTCAGTTTCCTCATCTGTAAAGTGAGGTTGCAGGTTAAATGAGTTGCTATATATGAAGTGCTTAGAATGGGCCTGACACAGGGTAAATACTATATAATATTGACATATGTGGTAAGTATATTACTATAGTATACTTTTATTATTTCTTTTTGAGCCCTCATAGTATTTGGTTCAGTGCTTGGAGTAGGATTGTTCTACATTTTTCCTACTTGCCTGCGTTTCTTTTACCTTTTCTTTATTTTCCCTTCAGTAAATATTGTTAGGCAAATAAGAGCCTTTTAATGAGATGGATCCTGGTGAAAATGGAGGCTAGGTGGTTGAATTCACTATATCTGTTGGTTGTTCTCCCTTTGCTCCTCCAAATTGATTCTCTATTCTATCCCTGCTCAGTTCTATGCCTGGGGGAGCTGACCTGAATGGGCCACATCCCCTGCCAGGCCTGCCCTATGGAAATCCACCCCCAGAAGACACAGCAGGAGATGGGAGAGTGGGCAGAAGAGTGGCTGGGATATTTCTTCCATTCATCCCTCCTTTGACACAGCATCCAGGACTGTAGTTGTGTCCTTTCTTGATTACACCTCGAGTGGTCTGGCGGCCCCTCCTATCTTCCTGCCCTCACTGGGCTTTGGTGGCTATTTCCCCATTTTGTCTTAGACCTTGTAGAAGTAGGAGTTTCTGCTGGTGCAGGTTGCTGGGGAAGGGGCGGGGTGGGTCTCAGTACCTACTGTTTTGCCTTAATCCTGTCCACTCCTCTATAAGTAGTTTTTTTTTTTTTAATTCGCATTTCATCAGTCAAATTATCTGAGACGAATTCCATTTTGTGCCGAAATCTTAACCAAGACATTACATATTCCTGGAAATGTCCTTTTATGCCTCTGGGTCTCCATTTCCTCCTCTAGAGCAGAAGGGGGTTGGTCAGAATCACTGTCTCCAAGTTTTTTTCTAGGTCTGAGAGGCTACTGGGCTATCATTAGAATTTAGAGTGACTTTATGATAAACTGCAGAGGTTTTCAGTTACGAACAAGGTGAATTCCAATCAAGAACAAGTGTAGAGAAGTGCGCTTTGTGAAGAAAACGAATTACAGAAATACCAGGTGATAAACACCTGACTGTGTGCAAGTACATCAACCAAAGACCCAGGGATGAGTAAGCAGTACGTAATGTTGCTGGGAGTGGGTACATCTGTGTGTACTAAGCAAGGTGTGATCTGTGGGAAGTACAAGGCAATCCCCTGGAAACGCTTGTCACTGTGCACACCAGGCCTGGATGCTGCGATTTGATTCAGCTCAGTAACTTAAAAGGCGGAATTTAAGAGAAAAGAAACCTAAAGTTAGATTAGAATTGGAAAATGGCTTTTAGAAAGGTCAATTTCTTCTTTCCTTCCTCCTCTCTCCTTTCGTTAAGAGCCTGAAAACAGAATTAAGCAGTCCTCATTCATATGAAGGAACATCTCAAGTCCCTGTGTCTTGGAAATGAACTATGTTGAGCAAGTTGCATCTTAGTTAATCGTACATGTAATCGTGGACATAAATTACAATGATCAGTAATTTGTATATTGTTAATGGGTTTGTCACTGGCAGTATTGAGGGGTCTTGAAAACATTTTCTTTTCACTTTGCCCATTTTTTCCACTGTGATGGCTTAGACACTGAGGAATGACTAGCATAGAACAGGTTTTCATTGAATATCTCTAGTGGAAAGAGTACCTGATTAGTTAGAAGATGGCCATTTGAATAGCTGTTCCATTTTTTGATGTTAAACTCTTTCAATTGCTTGTAGGTAGTAAAGGCCTGAGTATAGTGCTTATTTCTAAGGCATGCCTTTTAAAGTGGCTATGTTGGTTTCACAAGAAGAAATTGTAAAGTAACAAGGTCTGGAGACGAAATACATCTGGCTAGCAAATGAAAATGGCTAGCAAATGAAAATGGCTAGCTCTGAGTCCCAGCCCTATCACCAATTAATTGCCAGTTTCATGCAAGTCATTTAATCCCCTGGGTTTGAATTTTCTCACTATCCTCCATTTAAGGAACACATTTCTGTTTTAAAAGCATGTGTAGTGCTGAAAGGAAATGGTAGTTCCTTTGACCATCATAACTGTCCTAGAACTATGTACTGCCAGATTGATCAGGATTTATAGATAAGAGGGTCAAGGCTTAGGGATGTTAATTAACTTCGTTAAGAAATAGAGTTGTATTAGGATGTTTTTACTCACTCAATCTATTTTCAGCTTCATTTTATTGTGATAGTATCTCTGTGATATATTTAGTAAGGAACATAAATGTTAATAGAATTATTGACCTGTAAGTTTTGAAATGAGCAAGTAAAATTATTCAACACAGCCTATGTTCCTAGGTCTTTCTTGCTACAATGTTAATTTTTATTGTTGAATGACAGGCAAGTCATTTGCTTTTGTAATAGATGCCCTTCCTTCCCCACTCCACACAGACCGCAGAGCTTTGCTCTCTGGAAAGAACTCAATATATAAGCTCCACAACAAGTAAGACTTGAGATGGCACACTTGGAACAGTCAGAATGGGTTTGGTGAGGTATGCTAATCAAGAGAGGAAAGGAGCACAATTCATTTCTGAATTGGTTATCAAATTCTTCTTGTAAGTGACACGATTGAAACTGTCAATTGGCTTTGCAACCTGCTGAGTCCATATTTCTACATCTGTGAAAGCTCAGCAAATGAGACCTTCTCAGCAAAGGAAGAGAGTTTCACCAGCAAGAAATTTCATGAGGTGTCGCACTCTGTGGCCAACCATTTCTCAAGAGACCTCTTTCTGTTTCACCTATCGAATTACCTTATGATTGACAGGCAGCTTCACTCATTACTTAGATTTCCTATCTCCTTGGCAAATCTGGTCACCACAATACTCTTTAAAAAACACACTCACGTTATTAGTATGAAAACATTCAACACTAGAGCTTGTTGAGACTCAAAGAGTCCCCTTTCCCAAGAGCAGCCATTCAGTTTTCCCATGTTGAACCCTTATCAGGTAGGCCCAAGAACCCTTCTCTTCATGCCTGTTGAAATATTTTACAAAAGATTCTTCTCAATTGCATTCTATGCTGCCATTCAAAATTATAGGCTACCCTCACTACAAAATGATGCCTTAAATCAGATGTTGTACTAAAAATTATAACCAAGAAGCTCCATTTAAATGACAGGGTTTATTTAGCCATTTTTAGCATTGTAAGATGGACAGAGGCATTACTCTGTCTTCCATAAGGGAAGAGGCATCTCATGGAGGCCTATCAGTGTTTGAGCAATGTAGAGTTGAAGCTCATCCACTTACATTCAACCTTGAGATAGTCTTCTACTCTTTGAAGTCTTCTTCTATAAGATCTCTATAGATGTCTTCTTCTATAAAGATGTTTTGAGGAGTATGATGTGTTTAATATATGTGTAGGGGGCAAAGGTCATTGAGAAAAAAATGATATGTGTTAATTTTTTTCTTTTGGGTGTTTTCTTTCCTTCCAGACTTTATGTCTGTTTCAAACACACACTCCTAGTAACAGAATAGCTACAGCTACATGAATAAACACATTGTCCAGCTGAACGAACACTATACAGACTGCTGAAAACAGAGCCAAGTTAAACAATAGGTGCATAGAACTGGTAGAATGGCATTTTGCCACTTAATGAATTATAAAAAACAGACGTAAGTTGTTTAAAAGGACACATAGCCTGAATGTGGTCCATTTATCACAAATTTGCAAAAGGACTTAGATTCATGATTTAGGGAATAGTCACTAACTGATTTGTGTATATGCATGTATTTGATGATCCTGTCATATGATTTCATGGCTTTTCTCATGCAAAGACCCACTTGTTATTGGAGATACTTAATGCTTTTGCTGGACTGGGATTGAGAAAATTGAAAATTTCATTATCATCCACTTCTTACCACCATAGTACACATAACATTATTCTCCTTGCCTGGGATTTCCTAACTATTTTCTTAGAACATGGTGGAGTGGAGGCTGCTTGTACATTAGAGATGATTATTAATAATTATAAACTCCCTAAGGTCAAGTCTCTGCCTTATATTCTGCTGTATCTCCTACAGTATGTAGCATGGTGCCAGCAGAGCAAGCACTTCAATATGCTTAATAACATGTTGCACAACCATATTCTTGGTAATATCTTCCCCTAAAGAAGCTTGTACAGAATCTGATCATCTACCTCCACATAGCCATCAAGTAATGGCAGGTTTGGGACTGGGAAGCTCAGAGAAAAAGCAAAGGCATGAGATGTTGTGATGAGGAAGAGAAGAACCAAGACAGGGGCTAGTAAAGTGAGGAATGTTGAAAGGAATCAGCAAGGGGAGATCACTTGGTAATTTGTGGCTGTTCAAGAAGAGGTCAGAATAAAGCAAATGATTATAGCCCTAAAGGACTGTATTTAGTGCAAGGCCAGAGCTAGAAGGTGAACTTTTCTGAAACTGTAAGTGAGGTGGGTGGCTCACAAAGTTTGCCCTGTCCAAGGAATTCAGGGGAAAATGATGGTGGGCTCACCAGACTAAGAGAAGACATGGACAAAATACATGTAATTAGCCTACTGGCTCTAGAATAGTCATGATATATCCATTAAAAATGACATTTCTGGCAGAGCATGATGGCTCATGCCTATAATCTCAGCACTTTGGGAGGTCAAGATGGGAGGATAGCTGGAGGCCAGAAGTTTGAGAACAGCCTGTGCAACATAGTGAAACACCATCGCTATGAAAAAAAAAAATTAGCTGGGAATCGTGGCACATGCCTGTAGTCCCAGCTACTTGGGAAGCTGAGGTGGGAGAATGGCATAACCCCAGGAAGTCAAGACTTCAGTGAGCCATGTTTGAGCCACTGCACATTAGCCTGGTGACACAGAAAGACCCTATCTCAAAAAAAGGGGCATTTCTATAATTTGGCAAGGGATATGTGTGTGTCTGCATAAGAAAAGACTGACCTTCAGAGTCTCCAGGAATAGTAATTACAAATATTTAGTGCTTGATATGCACTCAAACTGTCTTAAACCCTTAAAATATAATTTTAATCTGTCTTCATAAGAATATTATGAGGTAGAAACGATTATTACCTTCACTTGTAAGATGAAAAAATTAAGGCACAGAATGATTAAATAATTTGCCTATTATTGCCTTAGTTTGTTTTATGCTGGTGTAGCAGAATATTTGAGACTGAGTAATTTATAATGAACAGAAATCTATTGGCTCACAATTCGGAAGACTAAGAAGTCCAAGACGGAAGGACTGGTATCTGGTGAGGACCTTCTTACTATGTCCTGTCATGGTGGAAGGACAAAGATAGGGCAAGAGAGTGCAAGAAAGGCCCAAACCCACTTTTATTCCAAACCCACTCTTGTGATAACAAACGCACTCCTGTTCTAATGACGGAGCCCTCATGACCTAATCATGTCTTAAAGGTCCTACCTCTCAATACTGCTGCATATTAAGTTTCCAACACATGAACACATTCAAACCATAGGACCTGCCAACTGGCTAAGAAGAAGAAGAGCTAGGTAGGCTGGTTCCATGGTAGAAGTGATGCTAGGGATAGTCAGATAAACATATTGGGCAAGAGAAAAAGGTATGGAAGGATTTTTTTTTTTTTTTTTTCAAATCAAGTTCAGAATTGGGGATAGGTCTCACACAGACAGCTAAGACTTGTGTGACTCTCTAACCATTCTGGGAAAAGGGAGTATTTCAGAGACAAGACAATTTAATTTCAAGTGACTTAACTAAGCTTGTGGAAGAGTATCTAGGCTGGGTAGGCTGAGAGCATTTCTATCCTCGCCCCATGATATATCTGCATGTTTCTAACTTGTTAGAAAACCTTGGGTTCACAGCTCCTCCTTTTCTAGTTGCTGTCTTTGAAAAATAGAAACATGAGATTCTTATTAGTCATTTAATATCTGCAGAGCCCCTGACATTCTACTAGGAGTGCATAGTAAAAATTGATCTCACTACTTTATTCTTTTTGCTTTGTGTTTAATGTATACAATAACCAGTAAAGTTATCTATTCAGTTTACTAAATATAGGTAGAATTTGAAACATCAGAAAGGAAAGAATTCCCATAAGACATGAGGATTGACACTGAAGTAAGCTCCAATATCATAATTCTGCCATTTGTAACTGAGTAGTGAAATCACATCTCTTTCCTATGCTCTTGCTTTATATCCCAAATCTTAAGCCCCATTAAAAATATTTTTTAAGAGAAAGAGACAAAACAGGATTTGTAGGTGGGTAGTGACTTAGTGCTTTTAGGCAGTGACTACTAACAATCTGAAATGTGAAATTTTCTCACTTTCACACAAGAAGAGATGTAGAAGCTTTAATCTGAAGTGTGTCTTAGCAGGGAAGAGAGAGACCTCGCAGCAACAGACAGGATCCAATATGGCTGCTTCTCTGATGGAGTCCAGTGCCTTCTCTAGGTTTATCCTGAACTTCCAGCAGGGAGGTGGTTATTATTCAGCTATTTCTCAATGTTATACCTCCCCTTCTGAATTATCAAAAGGCAGAGGTTTAGGAATATTTTTAGCAACACGAACTATAATATGAAAAAATAATTGAGGACCTAGGGCTGTTGAAAGGCTCTTTTCAATTTCAGTTAACACCCAGGCATGCCTGATTACAGCACAGCTGCCAAGGCAAACTTCTCGCTTCAAAACATAGCATCCCAGATTTCACAGTGGTCCTAGGGCTTCAAGACTGTTAACACCTTTACAATCCTTGTAAAATCACATATAGCAGCTGTCTGCCTTCCAGGGTAAACTCTCTGGTGAAGAGGATTGAAATTTTTCAGGCTATATCTTTGGAGTGATCCAAGGAGATAGATCTGGAAGAAGTTATTATTAAGGGCCCACTCTTAGTTCACATTTTACTGATCTGAGTAGTTTCTATCTTTCTGTATTGAAACCAGCACATTAAAATAAAGGAAGGGAGTTGTTTTAGTGCTTCATCAAGTATTTTGGTCATTCAGCAACCAACCAGCCAGCAGTGTTCAAAGAGGCTGCTATATGCCATGTATTACTCTAGATGCTTCATGGATACTTAACTTGCAAGGAATACTTAGTGAACAACGACTGGATTCCCTCATATTTTGAAGTAAATTCCAACTGAAGTTGCTCATGCCAAGTAATGCCAATACAACACCCTATGGATGTAGAGCAGACGTGAGTCTTAGGGAGGAATTATGCATTTAACAATTTTCTTCATTTTAGTAACTCAGCTTGAGGTTTGAATTTCTGACTGCAAGCTTCATTCTGCTAGGTTAGTGGAAAGAAACCTTAACCTCAGTCCTTTCTGGGGTTTCCCCATGTCTCCCCAGGATTGTGTCACACTCTGGATCTTGTGCAATGTCAAGACACTGCGGTAGGGTGCTGGTCAGGTCCTCTCATGCCTGTCTACTTACATTGTTTCTCTTTGTCACTCTTCAGGAATGGTGACTCTCAGCTATTCCTGTGCTCCGCTTGGGGCCAGGAGATCTTGGGTGAGGTGTCTCTGGTTCTGTTGGTCTGTGTGCACTCTATAGACAATTCACTTCTTTCTCTGAGGTCTTGCTCTCTTCTAGGTGGTGACCCTGGGGATTGAGATACAGGTCCTTTCTGCTCCTTGACCTACCTCTCTCTCCCTCTGACCTCAGGAGGAGTCTTTTTAGGGCCTGAGGGAAATTATTCTCTGTTCAGGTTTCTTTGAGAGACTTCCTTATCCTGAAGACTTCTGTTAAACAAATGGCTGAAAGACTAGTGAGGGTAGTTGAACCTTTTTCTCTGACACATTCTTCCCATAAGCCAATGAAGAACAGAGGCAAGTTATAAGAACATGGCAGGGATGGTGACAGGGAAGTGAAAAGAAACTATTTCAAATAACTATTTCGAAATATTAACCCTCAGAAACCGTAATGGATATAAACGTATGTGCTTATCAAAATGGCAACAAGGGGAGAGGGTCAAGGGAATTAGAAGGAAGGGTGAATCCGACTCATATGGGACTGAGAGGGTCTCTGGTGTGTCAGGACGTAGCTGTGCGTTCTTAGTGGTGCCTCCTGAAGATTGGGTGGCATACAAGTGGGCAGCTCTCATAAATGACTGGTTGGGATTGAATGACCCCAGGGTAGAGTGGGCAATGATCAAATGTCCTGTGGAGCAGTTGGAATGTAGACTATTTGTGAGGGAGGGGAAGGGATATTAGAAGAAAGAGATAAAGTTTCTCCACAAGAATTTCTTCTACGTTGTAAAAGTAGAACCACTGACTCTGGATATTGGTTTTAGGAGAGATTATCAGAGCATAGCGTCCCACCATCTCATTTTTTTCTTTTTCTTTTTTTTTTTTTTTAATGAGATGGAGTTTCTCTCGTGTCACCCAGCCTGGAGTGCCATGGTGCAATCTCAGCTTACTGCAACCTCCACCTCCCGGGTTCAAGTGATTCTCCTGCCTCAGCCTCCTGAGTAGCTGGGATTATAGGCATGCACCACCACACCTGGCTAGTTTTTGTATTTTTGGTTAGAGACGGGGTTTCACCATTTTGGCCAGGCTGGTCTCAAACTCTTGACCTCAGGTGATCCACCCGCCTCGGCCTCCCAAAGTGCTGAGATTACAGGCATGAGTGACTGCGCCTGGCCCATCTCATTTTTTAAAGGACAGAAAGTTGAAATGCTTTGCCTCAAACTGTCTAGTCCACGGTGAGAGTGGAGCTAAACCCATTTTGGCGGTCCCTGTCCCTTGTGCTCTCTAGGATGTTCTGCATACTGCAAACATATTTAGCAATTTGATTATTTTAAGAATAAGAACAAACTGAAAAAGATCATCTTTATCGATGCTAATACATTAACATATTTTTTTGTTTGTTTTTGTAACAGGGTCTTGCTCTGTTGCCCAGTCTGGAGTACAGTGGCATGATCTAGGCTCATTGTAACCTCTGCCTTTTGGGTTCAACTGATTCTCATGCCTCAGCCTCCTCAGTAGCTGGAATTACAGGAGTGCACCACCACACCAGGCTAGTTTTTGTATTTTTAGTAGAGACGGGGTTTTGCCATATTGGCCAGGCTGGTCTTGAACTCCTGGCCTCAAGTGATCTGCCTGCCTCGGCCTCCCAAAGTGCCGGGATTACAGGCAGGAGCCACCGTGACTGGCCCACTGACAAATTTTAACAGGTTTCAAAGACAAAAACCCTTTGTCTATGTGACTATTCCCTGGCAGTTTATTTCCAGAAACTGGAGATGTCATCTAAGGACTTGGATTGCACAAAGTGAATCATCATTGTGTTCTCAGACTCAGAAGCTCAGGCCAGCTGCATGGCCAGATGGCCCAGTGGCCCCACAGACCCTATACTTCTGGCTTGAGAGGAAGAGAAGCAAAGCAGAGAGAGAGAGAGAGAGAAATTATAGCCAGTGGCTGCTGCAACTCCAGCTGTTGATCCTATTCCAGACATGAGCACAATGATGATCTGGCTGCCAAAAGAATAACACATATTCTAGCCAGGGAGAACTGCCAAGGATCTGACGATGGTTTGCTTCCACACATGTGTATTGTCTCATGAGCATCCAGAAGATGGATGAAGCTTAGTTTAATTTTTTTCTTCAGTATTATTTGAAGAATACGTTTTGTGATTTTGTTATGCCTTTGCTACTCCAACGAGCGGCATCAGCGTCACTCACAGCAGGTTAGAAATGCAGAATCTTGGGACCCACTTCAAACCCAGTGACTCAGCTTCTGCATTTTAACAAGATCCCTGGGTGATTTGCATGCACCTTACAGTGGAGAAGCAGAGTGGAAAGCACACCATGACAGGTCATAGGACTGGGCCAATAGGAATTGGTTGGAAAACTCAGTGGTGGCCAGCATTGGGTGATGGCAAGAAGACCAAACTGGGATAGGAGACCTGGGTTCTAGACCCAATTCTACCACTTCCGTCTGTGTGACCCTGGGAAATCACTCCCTGTCTTGAAGCACTGATTTCCTCATCTTTAAAATGGGAAAAATATCTGACTTGCTTATTGCGGGGCTGTGGTAAGGATCAAATGAGATACTTCATCAGCAAAATGATCTGTGAGATATAATGCACTTTTCAAATGCAAGGGGCTGACAATTGTCATTGTTCAGATCTACCTACAATGGAATTTGGGCTTTTTGACTTGTGAAATGAGTCACTGGACCATTCTAAGTTAACTATGAAGAATATGTATGTGACATGCAAGAGCAGGAAACACCTCTGAGCCACTTTCCTCAGAGATGAGCACAGGATTCTAATTTTACAAATGGATACAGGGAGGCCTTATTTATGAAGTTAGCAGTGGTTCCCCACCTGAGCTGTTCATTACAACTATCTGGGGAATCTTCTTAAATATACCCTTGCTTAGGGGTGGGTACGGGGGCTCACACCTGTAATTCCAGCACTTTGAGAGTCTGAAGCAGAGGATTACTTGAGCCCAGGAGTTCAAGACTAGCCTGGGCAAGAAAGTGAGACCTGTCTCTACAAAAAAGTTAGACATTAGCTGGGTGTAGTGGTGCACACCTGTAGTCCCAGCTACTCGGGAGTCTGAGGCAGGAGGATTGCTTGAGCCTGGGAGTTCCAGGGTGCAATGAGCTATAATTGCATCACTGCACTCTTGTCTGGGTGACAGAGTGAGACTGTGTCTCAAAACACACACACACACACACACACACACACACACACACACACACACACACACATATCCCCGCAACAACAACAACACAAAAAACTGCTGCTTGGGTCCCAACATAGACCAATTGAATTAGAACCACCAGTGCTGGGACATAAACATTATTTTTTAAGAACTCCCTAGTTGATTCTAATGTGCAGCTAGAGTTGACCATTGCAGATAAAGTGCTACATCAGAACAAGTTTCTAGGTACAATTGAACCCTTCTTGTCATTGCCAACTGTGGGATAAAACTAGGAAAGGGAAACACTTCTGCTTTCCCCCTTCATGTTTCAAGAATCCTTAAGAGTTAAGGTAATTCATTAGAATTTAGAATTTGAACTTGGCAAGTGTTTCTTCTTTGCCCTGTTCATCTGGCTGATGAACTTGGTGGATTTTAAAGCAAATAATAAGCCGGTTGTAGTGACATGTGCTTGTAGTCCCAGCTACTTGGGAGGCTGAGGCAGGTGGACTGCTTGAGCCCAGGAGTTTGAGGCTACAGTGAGCTATAACTGTGCCACTGCACTACAGCCTGGGTGACAGAATAAGACTCTGTCTCTAAAAAAAAAAAATAATAAAAGAAGATAATAATGAGCACTAAGAACTCTGAGCACAAGGACTTCTTTAAGTATTCTATTACGATGTGATTTGGTGGAGTGGGGCATTACAGTTCCAGTGTCCTAGGCTTTACAAATGGGACCTATCAAAAGAGGGATGCAGAGAATAAGGAATGAACACTTGGATTCAGGGGAAACCCAAGAAAAAAAATTTATTGGTTAGGGGATGTCTGATGACAGTGAGCCAGGAAAGAAAAATCAGGTATTTGAGTACTCAGGTGCTTCAAGGTTATTCAGAAAAAAAAAAAAAAAAAGAGAGAGAGAAAACAGAAAAAAGAATAAAAAGCCTTTTTATGTTTTTCTATCTTTTTTTTTCCTCTCTCCTCTCCGCTTTCTGAATGCTGATAAAAACAAACATTCTGGTCACTGTAAAAACAAACATTCTGACATACGCACGTGTATGTTTATTGCAGCACTATTTACAATAGCAAAGACTTGGAACCAACCCAAATGCTCATCAATGATAGACTGGATAAAGAAAATATGGCACATATACACCATGGAATACTATGCAGCCATAAAAAGGATGAGTTCATGTCCTTTGCAGGGACGTGGATGAAGCTGGAGTCCATCATTCTTAGCAAACTAACACAGGAACAGAAAACCAAACACCACATGTTCTCACTCATAAGTGGGAACTGAACAATGAGAACACATGGACACAGGGAGGGGAACATCACACACTGAGGCCTTGCTGGGGGACAAAGGGAGGGAGAGCACTAGGACAAACACCTAATGCATGTGGGGCTTAAAACTTAGATGATGGGTTGATAGGTGCAGCAAACCACCATGGCACATGTATATCTATATAACAAACCTGCACATTTTGCACATGTATCCCAGAGCTTTCTGCACATGTATCCCAGAACTTAAAGTAAAACAAACAAAAAAAAAGACAAACATTCTGAAATCAGAAGGACAGGCTTACCTCCCAGCCAGGCTTCTAAATTGCTGTCACCCACTTTGCTTTATTTCTATGAGTCCCACCTTCTTCTCTTATAAAAAGAATAGAAAGAAGATTAGTGTACCTGTCACTCAGTATTGCTGTGAGGTTTCAGTATCTTTGGGCTCAGCAATTTAAAGAATTTTAAGCGGTTGTGGCACAAAATATTTTTTTCCTCATATAGTATCTGTACAATCATGCCTCCAAATTCTGTAACATTTAATTCTTCTTGGAAAAAAAAAACAACCCAAACCCCCAAAACAAAAACCTTATTCTCCGAAGTTAAAATCTATAGTATATCTAGTTTCATGTAATAACTTGGCTTGGAAAACCATCAGCCGAGCTTCCTGATCTCCCTTTCCATTATCTCCTTTCCTTAGGGCCTATGGCTTGGTCCTGGTGGTCCCTAGAGGCGTGTGCCAGTTATGGAGGTGGAGAGAAGGTACTCTAGAGGAAAGAGCTTGAGAGAGGAAGCCTGTAGAGCTGATCATAATTCAGTTCCTTGATGATGGCCTGGACAGTAAGCAGATATTGAACATTTTTAGAATTTTTTTCTCTTTCATTTGATTTATAGCCCAATTCCAAATATTTTGCTTTCAATCTTTCTACTCCTTGCCCCAGTTCTAAAGGGGGTCAACAAAAAAGATGCCATTTTTGTGACCTTGAGAAACAGATACTGGTTCTTCTTCCTTTAACCTGGCAGAAGATGAAGGGATAAATTCTCAGGTAGGATGAGGGTCATATGCACGCTGTAGGAAGGTTTCCAGGTGGTAGGAAGATAGTTGCTAGCCTAGATGGATGTAACCAGATTTGATCTACCAAGAATGATGGTGATTAACTGACTTCTCTTTAATTTTTTAAAAAATAGGATATTGCTGCCCAGATATGTTACACTTGTGGTATTTTGGGGTATTCTCCCTGATATTGGTGCCGGCATGAGCCATAGAATCACATTCTCAAATAGTAGCTAAGCCTCCGTCCTGCCTCTGATTGGACTTTCTAGGCTCTGTAATCCTGCTGATGGTCTGAAAATGTACTAAATATGCAGCCAGGGCAATGAAATTGCAAAACGTGCTTCACCTAAAAATAGTTATGTTTTTTCCCTTCAAAGATCCAGAGAAAATGTTATTTAAGTCAATGAATAGAGCCATCATTTTCATGGGGCCTCTCTTAATTTCTTTCTTTTTTTTTAAAATTTTTTGAAATAGTGAGTTCCTTATCTGTCTTTCACTTCCCATTAGAAAGTGCTGACATTCTGATTTTCTGTAATCTTATTACTCTATGTGACTTCTATAGATCTCCTTCTTATTTTTTCTTCCTGTTATTTTTACTTTTGAACATTTACAGGGTGTTAGCTGTCAATGACAATGAACCCCAACTATAGTCTTTAATCTTTTCACGGTGGGGCTCCAAGATCTTTATAACTACCAGCAAAGAGCTCTGTGATTTGCCAAAATTCCAATCATAAGGAAGAGTAGTCCCCTCACACTGTTTTTATTACAGTCTTTTCCCTCCTTGCTCTACTACATTTGTGGGCATAAAGCTTTGGGGGAATGAAAAGTGGCTGCTTGTCACCAAAACTTAGAGACTCCTGCTTTCTAGAGAAACCTCAAGAGATAGTGCCATTCTCATAAACCTTTCTGTCTTTTCAAAATCCTCCTTATAGTTCAAGAGTAAAAATTTCTAAGCTATATGTTACCTTTTTATTCTTTTTTCCATTTCATTCTAAAATATCAGGATTTACATTCCAAATACTACTATCAATGAGGTTATCATATGTAGCTCTAATTTATCCACCTTCTTGGCCAACTCCAAAAGAACAGGCTCAGCAAAGAGGTCTGGATACCTCTTTTTCCCCCAGCGTCACAATCTTCCCTAGCTGCTGGGCAGAGTGATTATCGAAGATAGATGCATTGGAGGCTGTGTGTGCAACTCTGCTTCTCTGTTGTTACCCAGACCCAGGAATCTAATGATAACAATTTGTGATGGTTAGTTTTGTGTGTCAGCTTGACTGGGCCATAAGGTGCACAGATATTTGGTCAAACATTATTCTAAGTGTGTCTGTGAGGATGTTTCTGGATGAGATTAACATTTAAATCAGTAGACTGAATAAAGCAGATGGCCCTCGCTAAACTTGGGTGGGCCTCATCCCATCAGTTAAAGGCCTGAATAGAATAAAAACACTGCCCTTTCAATGAGTCAAAGGAAAATCTTTCAGTTCAAAGGCCGACTGTCTTTGAATTGGGAATAGGTTTTTGTTTTTCTTTCTGTTTTCCTGCTTCTGGATTCAAATTGAAACATCAGCTCTTCCTGTGTCTTCAGCCTGCTGGTCTTCAGACAGAAATTCCACCACTGGCTCTCCTGATTCTCAGGCCTTTGGACTCTAAGACTAGAATTATACCATTGGCTTTCCTGGGTCTGCAGTTTGTCAACTGCAGATCTTGGAACTTTTCAGCCTCCATAAGTGCATGAGCCAATTCTGTATAATAAATCTGTCTCTCTCTTACTCCCTCTCTCTCGGTTCTGTTTCCCCAAAGAACCCTGACCAATACATGGATATAATAATTTTACACTTGAACATCACAAAATCTCTTGATGTTGAAAGGGAGATCTTGATTTCCATGTTTTCATAATAAGCACTTTGGGAGACCATGAATCTTCATGTGTAGATCTTTTTTGGATCACTTGGTCTAGTGTATAGACTTGGACCTGAGACCCAGTTTCTAATCCCATTTCTGTTACCAGGTGGCTGTGTGATTAGGGACAAATTACTTCTCCTCTCTGTGCTCCATTTTCTCATCCCTGTGAGAAGGATCACAGTGGATTATCCCCAGTGTTTTTTTGCACTTCTAAAATCCTAGGGATTTAAATTTTTTAAGTAGGAATGGGATCTTGTCCTTTGCAGGGACATGGATGGAGCTGGAAGCCATTATCCTCAGCAAACTAACACAGGAACAGAAAACCAAATGCTGCATGTTCTCACTTATAAGTGGGAGCTGAACAATGAGAACACATGGACACAGGGAGAGGAACAACACACACTGGGGCCTGTTGGTGGGGCAGGGGAGGGATAGTATCAGGAGAAATAGCTAATGCATGTGGAGCTTAATACCTAGGTGATGGGTTGACAGGTGCAGCAAACCACCATGGCACACAACACTACCTCTTCGTACCTTCTCCATTTCTCTAAGGTATGGGAGGTAGGTCTACTTTGCCAAATCGAAACATTGGCAATGATCTGTCAAATATAAGCTCTGAAGATACCTTTTCTGAGAATCTAGTTTCCCAGAGGGGAAATATTTTTTTTCTCTTAAGCATTCTGCTTTATCTCTTCACAGACAGACTTTCAGCTATTAGCTCTTCTTTTTCCCCAGGATATCTGAGCAGAATATTTTCAGAACATAGACACAGACATACTTTCTTGGGCACAGACTTACATACACAAATAAGCACACTGACACATAGACAGAAAGACACCTAAACCAAGCTGCTCACTCAGAGACCACTCAGAATCCAAGAGATTAAACTTGTGCGTGCTATTAGCATGGCTTTTAAAGGGAAGAGCTTGTTGCAGTCCCTGGGCTCAGTTTTGGGTAAGCACAGGTTGTATTGGGACTAACTGAGCCTGCATTTAACTGATAATACTTCTAATTAGACACATGTGCTCTTTTCTGAGTGCCCTAGTATCTCACTGAGTATAATTGGTGGTTAACTACACCCAGAAACGAAGCAGACCCTGTAAACACCCTTTAAAAGTGGTGGTCTTTGAGGATTGTTTATGACCCTAAAAGAATCTGTATTGAGGATTAGAATTCACAGATATGAAGAACTGAATACTATTATTTTCTTTAAGCCTGTTATTGACTTTGGCATATCTTTCCATATTCCGCAGTGCTATAAATTCTTCAGACCAACACAGAACGTCATCATCACCCTCTCTGCATAGCTGGCAATAGCAGTGAGAGTGATACACAGCTTGTCTGTGCCCCCAGGAATCCAGAGTTGAAATTTATGCTGCATATGTTCAATATGCTAAGCAAGGATATGGGTTTTCCTTGCCCTCTAATAAAACTTTCAAGGGGGAAAGTAAATATTAAGCTCTTTAAAGAGATCAGTTAGGAAGCAAAACAGATTGTAGTTACTTATTTATTCATTCCACAATTAGCTTACTTGCTGCACCTGTCTGTGGCAGGCCCAGTTCTAGGCACTGAAGATACAAAGTATCTCTGGGAAGAAGCAGACAAGGATCCCTGCCCTCAGAGGGTTTACACTGTAGTAGGCGGAACATAAAGTTTTGGAGTTGCACCGTCTGTATGATATTTAAAGATATGAGACTGTATATGATCACCAAGGAAGTGAATGCAGATAGGAAAGAGAGTTCTAGGAGCTGAACTAGAGGGGATGCAGTAGCGGGGATGAGGAAAAGGCTAAAAAGGAACAGCTAGTGAGGATGGAGGGAGCCCAGGAAGGCAAGGTGCTTTGCAAACAAAATTAAGCGTTTCAAAGAGGAGAAAATACACACGTGTCTACACTGACAGGTCAAATATAAATTGGGTTGAGAGTTAATGATTGAATTTCATAATTTAGAGGTCACTTTTTATCCCAACAAGAGTAATTTTGGTGGAGGGCTGAGAAGAAGAGACTTGACTAAAGTATGTTCAAGAGTGAGAAGAGAAAAATAAATTACAGAAAAAGGATATTATCTGGTCTTTTTGCTCATTTGTTTTACAATACAAAATTGTAACTACAGTTGAAAGCTACAGCCTGTTAAATAAAAAAAATTAGACTTCAACAATATCTCCAGGTTTTATTTTTTTAACCTGCAATTTTAGACAGAGGGTGTGTTAGTTAGGATGCTATTAATAGTTTTGCTGCGGTAACAAAGGCCAAATTGGCAGTCAACAAGATGGAAATTTATTTCTCTCTTACTTAGTGACTACCTGAGTGAAAGGATTGAAGGAGACCAGTGAAGTTGGGGGTCTGGATCCTTTTTGCTCTGCCATGCTCAACATGTGGCTTCCATCTTGTGATCTAAGATGGCTGCTCTAACTTCCACTATGACTTCCACATTCTAACAAGCAGGGACTGGGAAGAGGGAAGAGCAAATTCCTGTTTTTTGAGGACATGACCTGAAAGTTGCACGTCATGTTTTCCCACGTCCTATTGGCCAGAACTTACTCACACCTAGCTGCAAGGGTGACTGAGAAATGTAGTCTTTGACTGAATAGTTATGTGTCCAGCTAAATCTTGCTATTACTAAAGAAGAAAAAGAGAGGAGATAATGGAGAGACAATTCACAATTTCTGTCACAAAGTTTCATTGAGAACAACTAAACTGTGACTATGAAATAAAAATGTTATACATTTTTATAATTATGCTTTACTACAAGTAAAATTGTATTAAACAAATAATGAATAATCTACAGTGAGGTTTTTAGACTGAACTTCAGTTTTCCCCATTAGGAATTAGCTTTCAGGCCATACTGGTCATTGTCTGTGCTACTATGGTCATTTCCTTGTGTCTAGTTTATATCTTGTATCTAACAATTGAGTAAAATTCTTATTGCCTGCAGATGCATTTGTTTACAATATAGCCTACAAAATGCCTGGTGCAGTTACTTTTTAAACAAGACACAACTTCTCTTGATTTTTCTGACTTATTTTGAGAGCTTTCTGTTGTTTATTCACTGTTTTGTGCTGTGGTTTCTCCCCAAAGAACACTTTCTAACTCATTCATTAGGCCAGTATTACCCTATAGCAAAAGCAGACAAAATTATCACAAGAAAAGAAAACTACAAGTCAATATCCCCTGTGAATATAGGTGCAAAAATCTTTAATAAAATACTACTAAACTGAATCCAGCATCATATAAGAAGGATTATACACATTAAGAGGTATTATACCGGACCAAATGAGATTTATCCCAGGAGTGCAAGGTTGGTTCAATGTACAAAAGTCAATCAATGTAATGCACCATATTAATAGAATAAAAGATTATCTCAACAGGTGCAGAAAAAAATTTGAAAAAATTTAACATTTTTCATTATAAAAAACACTCAACAAACTAGGAATAGAATGGAACTTTCTCAATACGATGAAGGTCATATATAAAAAATTTATAGCTAATAACAGTGAAAGTATAAAAGCTTTTCCTCTAAGAATAGGAAAAATACAAGGATATCTCTTTTTGCCATTTCTAATCAACATTGTACTGAAGGTTTTAGCCAGGGCAAGAAAAAGAAATAAAGGCATCCAGACTAGAAAGGAAGAAATAAAATTCTTTCTACTTGCAGAGGACACGATAGTATATACAGAGAACCCAAAAGAATCCACACACACTGGAGGGCCCAGGTGGGTGGATCATGAGGTCAGGAGTTCAAGACCAGCCTGGCCAATATGGTGAAAACCCATCTCTATTAAAAAAAATACCAAAATTAGCCAGGTATGGTGGCGGGCGCCTGTAATCCCAGCTACTCGGGAGGCTGAGGTTGCAGTAAGCCGAGATCATGCCATTGCACTCCAGCCTGGGTGACAAGAGCAAGACTCTGTCAAAAAAAAAAAAAAAAAAAGGGAATCCATACACAAAACTGTTAGCACTAACAGATGAGTTTTGCAAGGTTGCAAGATACAAGATCAATATACAAAAATCAGTTGCATCTACTCAAAGCTTGGTGAAGGTTGGTAGTCTGACTTTCTGATGGGAGTTTAAATGAAGAAGAGTCTGCCCACTGTGCAGAGCTACACATGCCAGAATGTCTCCTGCATAGCACTGTGAAACCATCTTCTGCTTGTAACACCTTAGGCTTTTCTGTTTCATTTCATGCTTGCGATGGAGTAGCCTAGGGGCATTTAAAGGCCAGGCTGTGGAGAAGTGCTTTTCTTTGACAGAGTTTCATTCATCTGTAGTAAAATGAGAAAAACATTTTTATGTAGTGATGAAAGTGGATGTAGTGCCCTTTTAATTCACTGTAAAGAACTGTCATTCTTTTGAGAATAGATTCATCCTACTTTTTGATATTAAACATGTTCCTTCTTTCTATAAATTTATCATGGTAGTTTATATTAAGATCTTTATTATTTTTAAAAATTTATTTATTTTAATGCCATTACTTGGCAAAGTGAAAGCTAACAAAGCTTTTTACTGATGGATTTATTTATTTTTGAAAAATTACTTTGTGAAATTCAAGAGTCTAGGAAGTACAAGTAGAAGCTATGTTAGCTGTGTTTACTACACCTTTAGGGCTCTGCAGAGTCACCTTACCTGCATCTTTACTACTTCCTAGTCTTAGCTCCCTTTTTCTCTTTTTCTTTTTAGCTTGTCTCCTTAACTCTTTTATTTGTTATGAACTAGAAAAATGTTGTGGTTGGGAAGAACCAGAAAATAGTTTGCAGGATTTGGATTGCTTTACTTGGAGCCTTAATATCATTCCTCAAAAACTGAGAGGTTATAATGTGAAGAGCATGGACCATAAATACTTATAGTGGTCAAAATAGAAAGAACTGGGTTATAATTGCTGAGCATTTGGTTGAGCAACAATAAAGAATTCATAAAATGGAGCAGTTATTAACCTCGGAACAGTCTACCCAGATCCAGCTTGGAGTTTCCGCCCCTGTAGAATGCTGGCCGTGTCAACGCACATATGCCCAAGTTTTGAGGCTGGGCCTGGTAACCTTTGTGTAGTCATTCCAGCTATCTGATTACAAAACATTTTGATGACCTACCCACAAGTCTCATGTGATTTTTACATCACTCTGTGTGTGCTCTTGAATGTTCCAAGTTATTCAAGTAAAGTCTATAAATCAGTACTGACCCATGGGCCTGAAAAATGTGCTTCAACCAATAAAAATGTGACAAGAAAGAACAGTGCTCATAGTTTAAACAACTTCATTTAAAAAGTATTTTATTTTATTTTACCATTCCTTCTATGTGCTGCTTTAAAATATTATTCCTGGCTGGGAGTGGTGGCTCATGCCTGTAATCCCAGCACTTTGGGAGGCCGAGGCAGGCAGATCATGAGGTCAGGAGATTGAGACCATCCTGGCTAACACGGTGAAACCCCATCTCTACTAAAAATATAAAAAATTAGCTGGGTGTGGTGGTGGGCGCCTGTAGTCCCAGCTACTCGGGAGGCTGAGGCAGGAGAATCGCTTGAACCTGGGAGGCAGATGTTGCAGTGAGCCGAGATCACGCACTGCACTCCAGCCTGGGAGATAGTGCGAGACTCCGTCAAAAAAAAAAAAAAAATATTCCTAATAAACTGTATTTTTTAGAGCAGTTTTATGTTCACAGAAAAATGGAGTGGGAAGTACAAGAGTTTCCGTATTCCCTTTGTTCCTATGCATACAATCTCCCACCCACAATCCACATCCCCCACCAGAGGGGTACATTTGTTACCATTGATGAACCTACACTGATACATCATTAACTCCCAAAGTTCATAGTTTATATTAGGGTAATTCACTTTTGGTGTCATATACTCTATGGGTTTGGACAAGTGTTTATTTTCAGTGCTCTGTTGACTTTGCTTACTTCATGATTATCTTGTTCATAATGATAAAAGCTGGTAAACATTCTTCAGGCAAGCCAGTAAAAGTTTTGTAGAGCCTGAAGTGTTCTTTTTTTTCTCTTGTTCACAAATCATCCTTTGCCCAATTAACTCTGTTAAGATTAATTTGTCAAAGTTTTTCTTTTAACAGGAGCAAAGATAATCTAACAAATCAAAGATGGTCTTTTCAATAAATAGTGCTGGAAAGACTGGACATCCGCATGCAAAAAACAAGAACAAAAACCAAAAACTGAAGCCAGACACAGGTCTCCTCCATCACAAAAATTAATCCCAAATGGATAATAGACCTAAGTGCAAAACATAAAACTATAAAACTCTTAGAAGATAACATTGGAGACAATCTAGATGACCTTGGGTATGACTATGGCTTTTTAGATACAACACCAAAGGCACAATCTATGAAAGAAATAATTGAAAAGCTGAACTTCATTAAAATTCAGAACTTATCTGTGAGAAAAAATGTTACGAGCATGAGAAGACAAGCCACAGACTGGGAGAAATATTGACAAAAGACACATCTGATAGAGGACTGTTATCCAAAAGAACTCTTAAAATTCAACGATGAGAAAATAAACAACCCAATTAAAATTGTATGAAATATTTGAACAGTATCTCACAAAAGACCATACATGGATGGTAAGTAAGCATGTGAAAAGATAGTTAACATTATCTGTTTTTAGGAAGCAGCAAATTAAAACAACAATGAGGTACCATGACATCCCTATTAGAATGGCCAAAATCCAAAACATTGACACACCAAATGCTGTGAGGATGTAGAACACCAGGAATTCTCATTCATTGCTGGTAGTAATGCAAAATGCATACAGCCACTTTGGAAGACGTTTTGGAGGTTTCTTACAAGACTACACATACTTTCACCATATGATCCAGCAATCATGCTCCTTAGCATTTACCAAATGAATTGAAAACTTACGTTCACACAAAAACATGCACATGAATGTTTATAGCAGCTTCCTTCATAATTGCCAAAACTCAGAAGCAACCAGATTTTCTTTAGGTGAATGGATAAACTGTAGTACATCCAGACAATGAAATGTTTTATTTTATTTTTTTACTCTTGTTGGGAAACTGACAATAGAATATTATTCAGTGCTAACAATAAATGAGCTATCAAGCTATGAAAAGACATGGAGGAAAAGTTAATGCATAATACTAAATGGAAGAAGACAATCTGAAAAGCCTACCTACTGTGTGCTTCCAACTATATGACATTCTGGAAAAGGCAAAACTACAGAGACAATAAAAAAGTCAGTAGTCGCCAGGGGCTGGATGAGGGAGAGATGAATAGGGAGAGCATAGATAATTTTTAGGGCAGTTAAACTATTCTGCATAAAACTACAGTGGTAGAGATATGTCATTATACATTTCTCCCAACCCATAGAATGTACACCAAGTGAACCCTAATGTAAACCATGAACTCTGAGTGACAGTGATGTGTCAAATAAAGGTGCATTGGTTGTAACAAATGTACCTCTTTGGTGGGGAATCTTGATAGTAGGGTAGGTTGTGTATGTGTGGGGACAGGGTATTTGGCAACTGTCTGTACTTTTCACTCAATTTTACTGTGAACCTAAAACTGCTCTAAAAATAAAATTTATTAATAAAAAAATATACAGAAACATTTAGGAAAGTAAGAGGATCTTAATGGCTATTCACACTTTCTCGTGCAAAAGTTTGGGAGGGTCATTTTTTCTCTACCTAGGGGGAAAATAGCTTTGATTGTGGGTAGAAAAAAGAGGAATATGGTAATATTAGTGTTTGGGGGAATGTAATAGCACTAAACTTGGGGAGGTAGAAACTAGTAGGTTGTAGGTAATAAGGAAGGTAAAATGGTACCAATAATTTTTGCCAATTTAAAAATGATAACCAAGTGTACTGGTTAATTTCATGTGTCAACTTGACTGGGTTAAGGGATGGCTAGATAGCTGGTAAAACATTATTTCTAGGTGTCTCTGTAGGCTGTTTCTAGAAGAGATTAGCATTTGGATTGGTGGACTGAATAGGAAAGGTCACCCTCACCAGTGCAGATGGGTGTCATTCAATCCATTGAGGGCCTGAGGAGAACAACGAAAGGCAAATTTGCTCTCTCTGAGCTTGGGCATCTATATTCTTCTGCCCTTAGACATCAGTGCTCCTGGTTCTTGGGTCTTTGTACTTAGACTGGGACTTATGCCATTTGTTCCCCTGGTCCTCAGGCCTCTAGGTTTGAACTGGTACCATAACATCAGCTCTGCTGGTTGTCCAGCTTACAGATGGCATACTGAGATTTTGCAGCCTTCATAATTGTGTGAGCCAGTTCCTATTATAAATCTCCTTTTGTATATCTACATATATCCTACCGGTTTTGTTTCTCCAGGGAACCCTAACTAACACACCCAGGGTTGGTCCTATGCGGTATGAAGGTAGTGCTGTGTTGATATATGTAATCTGTGTGTATAGATATGTTTTTAATAACATTATTATCTGCATGCGTAATTTTGTGTCTTCATTTCTGAAGTTTCCACCTCATACTTCCTTTTCTTGTATTGTATGAACCAGAACTTCCAGAGTAATGTTGAATAACAGAGAATGATAGTTGGATTCCTAGCCTTGTTCCTGATTTTAAGGTGAACATGCCCAGAATTTTAATGTTAAATATAATGCTTACTTTTGATTTCTGTTAATAATCCAGGATTAGAACGACACACCCATAACAATAAAGTATGCTAAGAACTTTTATTAGAAATGGCTATTGAATTTCATCAAATGTCTATTAATTAGTCAAAATTAATTTATTTCTATTTTTTATAACTTTTGCATAAATTTCATAACTTTTTATGTGTACATATACTTACACACATGCAGAGTTTTCACAGATGCATAAATGTGTGATGTATGTACTTTTTACATCCTTACCCCACCTTCTCCCACATCCCAGATTAACAACCTTAAATGTATCCTTCTGTACTTTTCTGATAATAATGTATTTCTTTACATATGTATATTGTATGCACATTTTTGCATTTTGCTTTTCTCCTTTAACAATATTTCATGGAAATATCTCCAAGTTAAACAGATGTTACATTTTAGTCCTGCCCTGCTATTTATTAACTGTATGTCCTTGGGTAGGGTAAGTAACTTTTCTGGCACAAGTTTTTCTACTTAAACAAGAGGACAACTATTCCTTTCTCCCAGGACTACCGTGAGAACCAAATGATATCATATATATAAAGCACTAAACATGGAACCTGGCAAATCATAGGCTTTAAGCAAGTGTTACCCAATCTCATGTCCAGTACAGGGAGGGCAAACCTTTGTCCTTTCCCCTTTGGCAGTTATGGCCTCTGGGCTGAACACTTGTAACTCTGTCAACGCCTGAGCACCTGTGGAGGGTCTGGAAGGATCCCTGGGTGTTGGTTTGGTTCAGAGCAACAGCGGTGGAGCCCCATGACCTGGTTTTGAAACCATGCGTCATCACTTCTTAGCATGGACAACTTTCTAAACCTCTCTGTGCTTCTGCTTCCTCATTTGTAAAATGGGAATAAGAGTACCTGTCTGTTACTCCTATTGTGGCTGTAACGAAATGATCCATGTGACACACTTGGAGCAGTGCCTGATACATTGAAAGCCCTCAATGAGTGTAAGTGAGTGAGGTGACAGGGCACAAGATTTGAAGTCAATTGGCCGAGCGCCACCATTTACTGGCTGTTGGACTTTGAGCAAGTTATTATCGCCATCAAAAGTAATTGCAAAAACCGCAATTACTTTTGCACCAACATCACACAAGCTGACTAGATCCCAGTCTTCATCTGTGAAATGGGGCTAATCCCCACTTTCAAGCACTCCTTTGAGAGCAAATGAAGGTTATGAATGAAGGTGGTGCTCAGAGCAGGCTGCTTCCCTGCCAGGGTTATAGTCCAGCCAATGGACTGAATGTGCTTGGCTGTCCTAGGACTGTACCTAGCCTTCATAATTCTCTCAATTCCAAACACAGGCCTGCCAACGAACGTTCAGAACCCAAGTTCACTGTGAATTGGGACATGCCTGCATCTCGTCTGTCCATTCTCTTCAGGTGCTGGGGTCATGCTTTGCTCTCAGCAGCCATTGCCACCTCATTTTGTTTCTTTCCTGTAAAGGGGAATACATGTTTTATTTAAAAGTTACTCATCTTGCTCTCTGGGGCATGGATCTATTGCTAGTTCAGTAGGCTTTGTAGGATGACTGTGATGTGTGTTTACAGGTAGAGGAAGTGGGAATGGGACCAAGATGAGATGATGTATATAAATTTCAGCTGACTTTCTTGCCCTCTCCAGGATATTGCAATCCTCCAAGGACATCAGTTTCCTTTTCAAATCTCTGCATGGAAGCTCTCTCACTTCCTTCCTTCTAAAGCAAAGCTACACACACACACACACACACACACACGATAAAAATAAAAATGCAGCTTTCCAGGCAGCCATCTCCTTCAATGCAAACACAAAATCCTCTCAAGAGAACAATTCATGGGGCAGACATGATCACATCAGACAATTTGTCCATCTCTTCTTGCTGAGACTTACTTGCTACTGTTGGCAGTACAGTAATTCACTACGTTTGCTCTGAGCCTGTGCATAAAACTGTTAAAAAAATTTTAAAAAACCTTGTCCCTTACACTGCATTGCACGCATGCCTATGGGGCCAGTTCATGATTTATTTTTATTTTTTCAGAAAAGAAACAAAAGCGTTTGCACAGCTGTGGGTTTGGGGAATTAAGTATGATGCAGCAGTACCCTCTGCTGGTCTGTTTGGGAACTGTAGAAAGCTCTGAGATGAAGGAATCTTGGGATTTCAGAGGAGGAAACCCTTAGAAATAATTGGTTTCTTTTCTTTGTAATCCATAATAACATGAGATATCGCACTCTCACCTTATTCAAGGATGTTTAGTTTCATGAAACATTTCTCCATATTTCAGTAAATTGTAAGCATCCCATTACTTTTTATAAAATTTTTTGGCAACCCAAGTGAACAAATAACCGCATTTCTGTGCATGGTTTCCAGAGTCATTGGAATATTCCATCTGGGCCACACTTCTGCCTGTCTCCATTTAGGTGGCACAATTCCAAGAAGTGGTGCCCAGTTCTACTCTTTTATTGAAGAAGATTCTGTCATTCATCTACTGGAGTGAGTATCGATGAACAGAACGGGTTCTGCGTTCAACCACAGGCAGTTCCATTTTGAATCATTTTTCCATGCTGTGGATACCAAGTATTTGTACTATGTGTAAAAGGAATTAAGCTGGCTAACTTCAAGGAGATCAAATTCTCTGTTTTCTCTATCAGACATTCTGAATAATAGTGTTATCTTATATTCCTTACATAAATGACTGAGCTTCCTATACCTGGAACCTAACCAATTTTGTAATTTGCACTAAGGTGATACTGTTTTCTTCCTTTGGTGTCTGAAAAGGCACATCAGGGTCATTATCAGTTTTTTTAGGAAAACTGATAATGTTTTGCTAAAATAGGCCAAAGTGCTGCTGATTGATGGAATCCCCAGAGCAGAGCACTGATTTTTCAAAATTAGTAAATAAAAACACTTAAGCAGTTGGGCCGATTGGAGAGTACGTGCATCTGACGGAAAAATACGGAGTCAAATAAATGGATTCCAGCCTCTGCCACTTACTACTTTTTAAACTTTAGATTTCTTTTTTCTTTTTCTTTCTTTCTTTCTTTTTTTTTTTTTTGAGACAGAGTCTTGCTCTGTTGCCCAGGCTGGAGCGCAGTGGCGCAATCTCGGCTCACTGCAAGCTCCGCCTCCCGGGTTCACGCCATTCTCCTGCCTCAGCCTCTCCGAGTAGCTGGGACTACAGGCGCCCGCCACCACGCCCGGCTAATTTTTTGTATTTTTAGTAGAGTCGGGGTTTCACCGTGGTCTCGATCGCCTGACCTGGTGATCCGCCCGCCTCGGCCTCCCAAAGTGCTGGGATTACAAGCGTGAGCCACCGCGCCCGGCCTCTTTTTTCTTTTTCTTTTCTTTCTTTCTTTTTTTTTTTTTGAGACTGAGTCTCACTCTGTCGCCCATGCTGGAATGCAGTGGCCTGATCTTAGCTCACTGTAACCTCCACCTCCCGGATTCAAGTGATTCTCCTGCCTCAGCCTCCCGAGTAGCTGGGATTACAGGCACTCGCCACCACACCTGGCTAATTTTTGTATTTTTAGTAGAGATGGGGGGGGGGGGTTCCACAATGTTGGCCAGGCTGGTCTCGAACTCCTGACCTCAGGTGATCCACCCGCCTCAGCCTCCCAAAGTGCTGGGATTACAGGCGTGAGCCACCGCGCCTGGCTAAGCCTTAGATTTCTTATCTGTAAAATGGTACTGCTATGAGGATTAAATGAGACAATGTGTGTTAAATTCTTAGCACAGTGTATAGAAGCTTACTTAATAAACATCAGTTCTCCCACTCTGTGTCATGCAGGAAAAGAGAGAAAAGTTGAAACAGTTTACAGTTGATAAACCTTGAGTTGTGGAATTTGAATTACAAAGCTTGAGTTGTGGAATTTGAATTAACTCAGCAGTTCTCAACCTTTTTGGCACCAGGGACCGGTTTCATGGAAGACAAATTTTCCACGAATGTAAGGGGTTGGAGGAGGGATAGTTTTAGGAAGAAACTGTTCTGCCTCAGATCATCAAGCACTGGATTCTCCTAAGGAGAGCACAACCTAGATTCCTTGCACGTGAGTTCACAATAGGGTTCCTGCTCCTATGAGAATCTAACGCCGCTGCTGATCTGACAGGAGGCGGAGCTCAAGGCAGCTCACCTCCTGCTGTGTGCCCGGTTCCTAATAGGCCTCAGACTGGTACCCGGGGTTGGGGGTCCCCTGAATTAACTGATGATGTAACTTTTAAAAGTGTAGTGGTGCCGGGTGCGGTGGCTCACGCCTGTAATCCCAGCACTTTGGGAGGCCAAGGCGGGCGGATCACGAGGTCAGGAGATCGAGACCATCCTGCCTAAGGTGAAATCCCGTCTCTACTAAAAATACAAAAAATTAGTCAGGCGTGGTGGCGGGCGCCTGTAGTCCCAGCTACTCGGGAGGCTGAGGTGGGAGAATGGCGTGAACCCAGGAGGCGGAGCTTGCAGTGAGCCGAGATTGCGCCACTGCACTCCAGCCTGGGCGACAGAGTAAGACTCCTTCTCAAAAAAGAAAAAAAAAAAAAGTGTAGTGGTTATAAGCCTGGGCTCTGGAATTCTCCTCCTGTGTTTAAATTCTAGATCTGCCATTTAGCAAGCTGTGTGAGGGCCTTACGCCACTGAAACCCTCTTTACCATCCCAGGTTCCCCAGCTGCAAAGCAGGGATGATAGAACATCTACTTTATCCGGTTGTGTGAGGATTAAATGATTCAGCAGTTGGAAAGTGTTTAGAAAAGAGTCTGACATAGAGTAAGTTCTCAATAAACATTTGGTTCATTAGTATTAAAAGGTTTTGAAATACATGAAAAGAGTCTGGAAAATATCGATGATTAAATCCATATATTTTGTTATGAACATGTTCTTTTAAATCACATACTTATTATTTTACCTGTGTATGCTGTCAAACAGCACTGTCCAATTGAATTATAATGTGAGGCACACATGTAATTAAAATTTTTGTAGTAGCCACATTAAATAAAAGTAAAAATCACTAGTAATAAGACACATTGACATCATGAGCCCTTTGATAGAATGCACTGAGAAGGACACTTCCGTCTGTGATTTCTCTGGCCCAAAATGCACACACTCATTCCAATTACAAGAAAACACTACACAAACCTACATTGAGGGACATGGTACAAGATAACAGATCAGTGCTCTTCAAAAGTGTCAAGGTCACGAATGCAAGGAAAGACCGAGGAACCATCATAGATTGGAAGAAACTAAGGGAACATGACAACTTCATACAACGTGGTATCTTGGGTTGGATCCTGGGGAAAAAAGGACATCAGTGGAAAAATTGGTGAAATTTGAGTACACTTTGTAGTTTATACTAATATATCAATGTTAATTTATTGGTTTTGATCATTGTACTATGGTTATGTAAGATATTAACTTAAGGGAAAGCTAGGTGAAGACTATATGGGAACTTATACAATTTTTCCTTTAAGTTGAAAATTAGTTCAGAATAAAATAATTTAAAAGTTAAAAAGAAATAAGTTAATTTAATTTTAATGTTTTATTTAATGTAATATATCTAAAAATTGCTTTAATATGTAATCAGCATAAAATTATTAATAAGAGATTTAAAAATTTTGTACTGTCTTCAAAAATCTGGTGCGTATTTTACATTGTGCATCTCAGTTTAAACTAGCCGCTTCCAAGTGCTCAGAAGCCACGTGTGCACCAGGGGCAGATGCAGTGGTGAGGACCTCATCCAGGGACCCAGTGACTCCTTGACAGCATTTTTCTGGGTTGGCTCCTTTCCTGACTCTGGTTCTGGTCCTGCCCCCATAAAGCCTTAGTACTCCCAGAGGGGATTAGTCTCTTGGAGAGGGTGCTCAGATTAAATTCTGGTAACACTGGTGGCTGGTCTAAGAAAATAATGTTTTAATTTATTAAGAGCATGGTGTTTTCTATGACATAAAATGCTCATAGACCCAGCAGTTTCTAAAATATGAGATGGATAACACCTGTTTTTGGAGGTCTAAGGAAAAATGACTTCAGGTGTTACTTGGATATGGCATTAAATAACATTCACTTACCAAGTGAAAATATTTTTTTCTCATTTCGATTCTCTTTTTTTCCTTTAGATTATATTAAAGACCAAGACTCATTTAATGCCTCCCTAACACACTAGGATATATATCTGTTTGTACATACATACCTGTCTCTTCTCTGTTATTAGGATCTGGATAGAATTTAGGGTACTGTTTCTGTTTATTTTTGTCATTACCTTTTATTCATGGCAAATAATATTGGCTTTCCATTCAATTACTGACATGAAAGTTTTACAATTTATTTAAAATAAAATATAAGGGCAATTTATTAAAAATACAATTATTAAGATAATCATAGTCCAAGCGGCACTGGAAAATAGCAAAAACAAATAATTAACGCCAAAAACGAAACAAAAATCATTCAGGGACTATGACAGTGTTTACAACTTGGGGAGATCAATTCTCAGCTTCAGAAATGTCCTCTTATAGAAGCCCCTAAGAAAACAAGCCTGGGTGTTCTCAATAAACCAATTCCCCCTCATTAAATATTTCCCTAGAAAGATTGCATTTCTTTTCACAGTCCTCTCTTCTGCTGCTGCTGCTGCTTTCTCTCTCTTCTCCTTTTACTTTATTTTTGTCCCTCTTGTCCTTTCTCTGCTCCCTTTCACTATTTCCGCTTTAACCTCCCTCTCTCTGGCCAAAGTTCGGCTCTCCTCACCCACCAATCGCTGCCGGCCTCTAACTTTGGGCGTAGTGCGTCTGACCAATCAGAATGCAGCATCTGACACCTTGTGCTTGCGACTGACGTTTTCACAGGATCTGCGTATACACAGGACATTTCCCCGGATATTTTGGAATCCCTTCACGGTTTCTTTGACAATGTTGGGGTCAAATTCTGGACAATTGGAGGGTACTATTCTCTATTGAAGGAAACTTTCCCATGTCATTCTACGCTTGACTCCCTTGGACCAGGCAGGTGGAGTTTCCAGGTGCATACGGTTCTCGCTATTTTATGCACTGATGAGGCGGTAAGTGAAACTTCCAAAATCTGGTTTGAGTAATTTATGCCTTTGAAAGGCTGATATTATTGCATTAAATTCTGAGGGCATTTAGGAACTGAAACTCTAAATAAATATATCCAACACAGCAATTTGGAAATGATTTGAGGGAAAGTAATTACTCGGTTTCCTTCTCTCCCACCATCGTTTGGATGGAGTTTGACAGGAAGGAAAGGTTTAAAGTTTTTCTCACTAGGAGGTAATATAAGCAAACTTTTTGACCTCAAACCTAAAAATAATGTCAAGTTCTGCATTTAGCTTCATCACACCTCTTCTCCGTTCTCACATTTCATAATATTAGTTGTTTTCTTTCTATATTTAGCTTTTGGAGCACACAAAGTAACGAATAGCTTCATGTTTTTACTAAATCTTACAAGTAGAGCAAGAAAAAGATTTTTTTTTTTTTAAAGGTAAACAACCTCTGCATCTTCAGAGCAAAACCCACTGAGAAAACTTGTGCCACAAAACCTCACTACCACCACAGCCCCAGCTCAGGGAACCTGACAGACAGCTCCAGCTGTTTACCAGACAGGCCACCCTTTGATTCACACGGGCATTACAAGTCCATTGTTTGTTTTAATGGCGTAGGCAACAGAGCTGAGACAACTTTGATGGATAAGAGGTGAGAAGTTAGGTTTTTTTTTTTGTTACAACAACAGCAGCAGCAGCCAGTACTTATTGAGAAAATAAAACATTAGGTTTTATATTATACTAGGTTTATGTTAGCACGTTAGTCGAAATGCTTTACTATGTTAACTTACTTAACACAGTTCCCACAACAAACTAACAGGAGATAGGTACTGTCATGATCTTCATTTTACAGATGAGAAAGTTGAACCCTGAGTGGTTCCCTCACTTGCCCACGAACCTGCAGCTCGAGAGACAGCGAAGCCTGATTCAAACCCGAAAGGCCTGTCTCTGCAGCCAGCTCTTCATCTCTGCACCGGACAACCGGCCTCTCTGAAGGAAGCACAGTTGCTTCAATAGTTTGTAGCCAAGCAAAGAGTCTGTGAAGGGAATCCAGTTTTTCTATTTTGAAATCAAGTTGGATTTCACTGGAAGAATTCCTGGGCACTGGATCTAATAAAAATCACATGTAAGGATGCAGGAAAACTTCTCATTTTATATATTTGAAGGAAAAACTCATGATCATTAGGAACACAGTTCCTCAGTGAGTCAAGTAAAAATGAACATCTTTGGAAATTGAAACTAAAATAGGACAATATAAAACAAATGACTTTTATTACCCAGGACTTTTTAATCGTTGAGTCTGAGATCTCTAAAACTTTAGCAATTTGGTTTTGATTTTTTTTTTTTTTCGAGACTGAGTCTCGCTCTGATGCCCAAGCTGGAGTGCAGTGGCGCGATCCTGGCCACTGCAACCTCCGCCTCTCGGGTTCAAGCAATTCTCCTGCCTCAGCCTCCCGAGTAGCTGGGATGCAGGCGCCTGCCACCACGCCCGGCTAATTTTTGTATTTTTAGTACAGACGGGGTTTCACCACGTTGGCCAGGTTGGTCTCCAACTCCTGACCTCAGGTGATCCGCCCGCCTCGGCCTCCCAAAGTTTTGGAATTATGGGCGTGAGCCACTGCACCTGGCCTGATTTTCTTTCTTTCTTTTTAGATTCACTCCTAAGCCTACTTAATGCTTTTATTCTAAAGCAATGGGTTCCCAAGCACAACTTTCACAAAAGATTCCACTACCTTTTAGTAATTGCAATGGAAACAGGGGATATCTGGGTAGTATTTATTCCAATGGAGAGAAAAAAAATATATGATTGTTTGAGGCTCTTTCTTTGCTTTGCTCTCCACTGCTGTTTAAACTTCCCCTGTTCATATACGGCAGGGACCAACAACAAACTCAAAAGACTAAACCTTAGTGAGCAGATCCTGCAAATTAAGGTGGTTGGGTTAGGTCAGGCTACGGCTTCAAAGAGACCCAGCTGTCTCCAATAAGGATCTATCACTAACCTTTGTTGGAGTAAGAATACCTAGTAGTCAGGTAAGAAACTGACCTCTAAGATTCAGGGATCTTATCTTACCTCATTTTGTAATTTGAGTTCTTGTTCTTTTACCATCAGTTGAGTTTATTAGTGACTTTCCGTACCTCTTTACCCAGTAAGTAGACCTTAATACAGTATCATTGTGCAAGAAGAGATGACACATTGAGTTCTAAAATGCCAAGTCCTTGCTTATAAATGAAGCTTTGTCCCAATAGTCGGTAGAAGAGTCAGTGGTCCAACCGTACATCAGTTCCCCCAAATGGCTGGCAAATAAATGTGCTAATTATTTTGTTGTCCCAAAAGATGCATCTGATGGCAGTTATTGATGGATGGGTAGGTAAGAAAGTGGCCATGACTTTGCCTTAGGTTGATATACACAAGTTGCAGCTTCAGGATGCTGACACAGTGGATTGATTTGGTTTTTTTGGTCTGGCGGAGAAATTCGGCTTTTTCTTTCTCTTTGAGTAAGTCTTTACCTTGGGAACTTTAGGAGTGGGTGTATTAATTTGTTAGGCTGCCACAACAAAGTATTATAGACTGGGTGGCTTAAACAACAGAAAGTTCTCACAATGCTGGAGCCTAGAAGTTGAAGATCAAGGTGTTGTCAGGGTTGGATTTTCTGAGGGTCAGGAGGGAAAGATTTATTCTATGCCTCTCTTCTTGGCTGTACGTGGTCGTCTTCTCTCTGTGTTCTTCACATGGTCTCTGTGTGTGTACTAATTTTTTCTTATAAGGACACCAGTCAGATTAGATTAGATACCACCCATATGATTGCATTTTACCTTCATTATCTCTTTAAAGGCCTTATCTCCAAATACAGTCACATTCTGAGGTACTGGGACTTGTAATTTCAACATGGGAATTTTGAGGGGGACAGGATTCAGCCCATATTGTGGGTAATCTAACTTGTTCTAGGTTGGTAAAGAAGAGATGCTTAGCTTTAGAGTCAGCCTTCAAAATTAGGAGCTGAAAACGTCCGTCTTTGGTACACATAGTCTTTCTTTGGTATGCATAGTCTTGTAGGTTTTTTCTGGGTCCTTTCTTCACTATGTTGTCACTATCTTTTTTTTTTTTTTTTTTTTTTTGAGACAGGCTCTTGCTTTCTCACCTAGGCTGGGTGCAGTGGTGCAAGCATGGCTCTCAGGCTCAAGCAATCCTCCCACTTCAGCCTCCCAAGTAGCCGGAACCACAGAAGCACCCCACCATACCCAGCTAATTTTTAGATTTTTGGTAAAGACAGAGTCTCCCTATGTTGCCCAGATTTGTCTCAAACTCCTGGGCGCAAGTGATTCTCCTGCCTCGGCCTCCCAAAATGCTGGGATTACAGGCATAAGCCACCATGCCTGGTCATCACCATCTTATTTGTCATTATCAGATTCTGAACTTCACTGTTCTATCTCCCTTTATGGTCAATGCTATTCCTCAAGAAAGAATCTGATGTCAGTCATTTCAATAGTGGAGCAATTTGAGGTCA
Source organism: Symphalangus syndactylus (assembly GCF_028878055.3). Taxonomy (NCBI): domain Eukaryota; kingdom Metazoa; phylum Chordata; class Mammalia; order Primates; family Hylobatidae; genus Symphalangus; species Symphalangus syndactylus. Next base: position 108,385,421 of record NC_072430.2, read on the forward strand.
GGGAAGTTTATACGCAATGTAAATGCAGTGTAATGAAAGGCTTTGTTTCCACTTAAAGGAAATTCACGTATTAGTGAGTAGATCAATAGGTGAGAAGGCCAGTGAGCTAAAGGCCTTTGTATTGCCTCATCCCCGAAATAACAATAGATAGCCAGACACTTACTATATTTATCTCTTTACAAAATTGGTCCTTGACTCAGTTGGGCCACTGCCCCGCTCCAAGGAAGCAGGCAATAAACTCAAGTTCGAGTGACTGAGGAGAGTATAATTAATGATGATTAGCCAAGGTGTGGGCAGGGCTAAAGAAGGTACAGAAGCATCCCAGGGCAAGCAACAGCAGGAAGCTGTTCCCACCTCCAGATCTGAAAGTCGGGGAGAGAATGCTTACCAGAACCCAGGCAGAGCTGCAAGGGTCGCCGTAGCTGTTCGAGAAGGCTCCCTGAGAGGAGCTGTGGTTTTGCAGGAAGGTCGCCTCGGGAACAAACACTCCAGCCTCACTTTCCTCCTGCCCTCCCGTCTCCAGCCAGAACTCCAGCAGCTGAGAGCAAGCGGAAGCCAGAGGCTGGGGGAGTTGAGGTGCTCTGTAAGCCTTGGCATCGCACAGCACAGAGGAGGGTGAAAGAGGGTCCTTCTCACCCCAAGGTTTTCATTTCTTGTTGAATATGAGGTACCTGAGCATCAAACTATACCAGGCCTTTGAACAGTCAAACAATGAGTGCTAATTCCAGACTCCCAGTTTCCCCTCTATTTTGAAAGATGAAATGACTAAGAAAAAGCTTCCGTTAATCACTGGCAATGACTTAGTCTAAAAGCTTCACTATATATCCTACCTCAGTAAGTTTTTGTACTGTGCCTTCTTTGAGCACTTATTTTATCCCCAGTGTCAACATAAAGAAAGCATCTTCCCATCTGTGCAGACCTCTGCTGTTTTTGTCTGCTCAACATTTCTTTCCTTCTTTTCTGGTAATAGCACCTAGATTTTCCTTTAGGGGCCACTATTCCCCTGTCTCTTAGTTCATGTGGTTGGCGTACAGCAGACCTTATTCCTGGGCTCCAGGGATGGGCACATGGGCAGGCCTGGCTGAACAGAGCTCTGCATCTCTTTTGCTACTGGAATTATTTCAAAAACAGGCATGTGACCTATGTCTGTCCAGCGCATCACACCTAGGCCTTTTGCCAATGCTATACTTTTTTGTTTTTTTTTGAGACTGAGACTCACTCTGTCACCCAGGCTGGAGTGCAGTGGCACGATCTTGGCTCACTGCAAACTGCGCCTCCCGGGTTCAAGCGATTCCCCTGCATTTTTAGTAGAGACAGGATTTTGCCATGTTGGCCAGGCTAGTCTTGAACTCCTGACCTCAGTTGATCCGCCTGCCTTGGCCTCCCAACGTGCTGGGATTACAGGCATGAGCCACCGCACCCGGCATGCTATACTCTTTATAAGCTATTGAGCTTGCAAAGCTGGGAGGGGAGAAGCATAGAGATTCTTGGAAGAACCTGCTTCAGAATGAAGTCAACACAAAAAACAGCAAAAAAGAGATAAAAGGAAAGATAGATTTCTGGATCTAGCTGTGCCTGAAGCTAGATTTTCCTGAGTTTAAGTTTTATGAGTCAATAATTCATTTTCTTAAGCCATTTGGGTTTTGGTCACTTACAATGGAAATCTGTCACTAATATATTCTCTGTGATCTTAAAGTCAGTATTGTTTTATGTTGGGTTCTACACATCTTGTTTATCATTATGTAGCCTTGGTTCAGTAGGTGCTTTTGTGTTGCATGATGAGAATTAGCATTGTTGAAAATACATTTGTTAGCAGAAAAATACAATGCTTTATAGGCTGTCAACTGGCATCTTTTAGGGGGAAATTGAAGCCATCTATCAATTGTAAAGAATACGACTTGTTGGCCAGGTGCAGTGGCTCATGCCTGTAATCCCAGTACTGTGGGAGGCCAAGGTGGGCAAATCGCTTGAGCCCAGGAGTTCAAGACCAGCCTGGGCAACATGGCCAAACCCTGTCTCTACAAAAAAAAAAAAAAAAAGAAAAAGAAAAACAAAAACTAGCCAAATGTGGTGGCACATGCTTGTAGTCCCAGCTACTTGAGAGACTGAGGTGGGAGGATTGCCTGAGCCCCGGGGGCAGAGGTTGCAGTGAGCCAAGATTGTGCCACTTTACTCCAGCCTGGTCAAGAGAGTGAAACCTTGTCTCAAAAAAAAAAAAAAAAAAAAAAAAAAAAATCACTTGTTTGATAAAATAATGCAAAATGCAGACACAGGCCATCCCCATCCATAGCAACACACAGCATTAATTTTTTAGTTTTTTATATAATAGCAACAAGGCTACTAGAGCAATGAAAAATATAGCACATTTAGAAGTTGCTATTGTTTCTTATACATCTTTATCTTAAATATATTTCAGAGTCTCTTTCCCTCAGTCTAAGGATAAGTAGAAAAGTTCCAATTACATTTTCTATTTGTTTTGCTGTTATCTTTCAGGCTATCAATATGTTTCTAAGGGTATTTCCAGGACAAATTTTCAAAGCTGGAATAGGTATGTACTCTGGCACATACTGTTCAGGCTTTGTCCATCTGACACTAAACACTTAAAAAAATAAAATTTAGCTGGGTGCAGTGGTTCACGCCTGTAATCTCAGCACTTTGGGAGGCTGAGGCTGGTGGATCACTTGAGGTCAGGAGTTCGAGACCAGCCTGGCCAACATGGCGAAACCCTGTCTCTACTAAAAATACAAAAATTAGCCAGGCGTGGTGGTATGCACCTGTAATCTCAGCTACTTGGGAGGCTGAGGCATGAGAATTACTTGAACCTGGGAGGTGGAGGTTGCAGTGAGCTGAGATCATGCCACTGCACTCCAGCCTGGGGGATAGAGCAAGACTCTGTCTCAAAAAAAAAAAAAAAAAAATTATTCAATCATTTGGAAGGTACCTTCCACATGGCTGTGAGGGAGGTAAGACAACACATGGATGTCTGATGTTTGTGCAGATGGTCCCTGACTCAGGATGATTTGACTTAGGATTTTTTGACTTTATGATGGTGCAAAACCCGTACTCATTTAGTAGGAACTTAACTTCAAATTTTGAATTTTGATCTTTTCTAGAGCCAGCCATATGTGATACAATACTCTTTTGTTATGCTGGGCAGAGGCTGCAGTTCTCAGCTCCCAGTCAGCCATGCTGTCTTAAGGATAAGCAGCCGATTCTTGATACCTTTCTGAAAAACATTGTGCCCGCTAAGCCATCAACAAGTGTCAATGCCCCACTGCCTTCTAGAGAGGCTCAGCAGAAGAGAGAGGAATTGATGACCTGTCCCTGTAGTATCCTTATCATCCAGCAATTAACTAGTTCAGTGCCTCAAACCTCCTTCAGGTCCCAGTCTGCCTTCAGCTGTGTATGTTAATGGTGCATAGCCATATACAAACATTCTGTTTTTCACTTTCAGTGCGGTATTCAATAAATTTAATGAGATAGTCAACACTTTATTATAAAACAGGCTTCGTGTTGGACGCCTTTGCCAAACTGTAGGCTTAATATAGGTGTTCTGAGCATGTTTAAGGTAGGCTAGGCTAAGCTACAATGCCTGGTAGGTTAGGTGTATTAAATGTATTTTCAACTTGGGATATTTTCAACTTACAATGGGTTTATTTGGATGCAACCACATTGTAAATCGGGAACATCTGTAAAGGTAATTTATACTATAGATATAGATGCATTTATGTATATGGGTTTGGAGTCCTAACTTGAACTTTAATGGCGACCCTGACCTGCTTGGAAATGTCTGATAAACGGATGGATCAGGGCTCCTGGGAGGGTGCTGCTTGGTCAGGAGATCATGTGATATGGTTTAAGACTCCTGATATTTGCTACCAAATTGCTGTTTAGAAGGTTGTATCAATGCTCACTCCCACTAGCTATGGATAAAAATGTCCATTACTTATTTCCTTACTAAAACTGAACATTAGATTTTATTTAATATTCTTGGAACATCATTGAATATCTTTTAAATATCACTTCAATGTCTTTAATTTTTTCCAAAATTGATAGGAAAAAAATCTTGTGGTTTCATATATCTCATTCATTTTTGCTAACTAGTGAGCTTGAACTTTTTTTGTCTTAATGTATATTTTGGACTTCTGCCTTTCTTTTTTTGGGAATTGCCTACTTAGGCTTTTTATGCGTGTGGGTTAATTGCCTATTTAGATGTTAATTAAAATTTTTTTCATCTTATTAATAATTTGTAAGAAGTTTTATGTATTGATCTCATTGGTCTTTGGCCATCACATAAGTTGCAAATATTTTTTCTCCCTTCACCATTTTACTTTTAGTTTTAAATTTTTTGATGCAGGAAAATGTGTGGGTTTTTAGGAAGTAAGTATATCAAGGTTTTTATTTTAAATTTCCTTTGTTTTAGGTTTCAAAATACCTTTCTAAACATATAGATGAAGTATTTATCTATATATTTTCTTAAATATGCCATTTTTTGGCACATGATTCTGGCTTAAAAAAAAAAAGGCTATCAATGCAGATAAGGAGAATGTCTGATAAATGACGAGGAAGGAGTTCACCCTTCCAAGCAGCTAGGGAATACTTTTCTAATCTAAATTTTCTTCAAATTTATTTATGATTTCATTTTTGTACATCTTGATTCATGAATTTATTTTGCCGTATTATACGAGGTAGAGTTCTAATTCCATTTTTTTCCCCAAAAGTTTGGCTAGTTATTCCTAACACTTTGTTTAATGAGAAATACGTATTTTTCCCACAGACTTGAAATTCTATGCATCTGTCATTTTACTGAATACCTGTATTATTAGGATTTGGTTTTGGATTTTGTGTTCAGTTTAATTCTTACGCCTATTTGTAGGCTCAACCACTCATCACTTCTTCTTCTAGCCCATTAATTGTCTTGGTTATTCTCAACTTCATTCTTCCAAAGAATTCCTGGATCATTTTGTCAGACTCCCACATGTGATCAATACAATTGGTATTTTGGTTGTAGAAATATTATATTTATAAAATAATTTGGAGAGAATTAATATTTTTATAACATTGCGTCTTCTCATTGAGAAGCATTGTATGCCTTTATATTTATTCAAATCTTCTGTTAATGTCCCTCTGAAAGTTTCATAGCTTTCTTGATATAAACTGTGCCTGTTTATTGTTATTTTCCCCCTTATAATTTTCTAACCATTCATTTTCCCCCTGACATTTGGCTTTTCTTATATTTTCTTTGTCCTTGGCTGCCTTACTAAACTTCCTTATTCATTCTCTTGGATTTTCTTGGTAATCAGTGACATCAGAGCAAACATCTGATAATTGTTTCTTCTCTTTTTAAAAAGGTATAACAATTATTTCTTTTAAATATCTTTCTGGATATTGAAAAACAACAGGGGTAGTGCCTTCCTTTTAACCTCAGGGGATCCCTTCAGTGTTTCATAAGTAAACATGACAATGTCTGGTGGTATGTGGTATGACTTTTCATCAGGCTAGGAAATATCCTTCTAGTTCTGATGTATTCACGGATTTTTCTTTTTAAAAATCATGCAAAGTTACTGAGATACAGACATTTTATTATTAAGCAATCTTTGCATGTTGGGAATAAATCTTATCTAGTGAATTATTTCCTTAAGAAACCACTGGACTCGATGTTTTAGTATTTAATTTAGAATGTATGTATATTCATCAGTGAGATTGGTTTGTTAATCTTTTTTTTTGAGTTAAGCTTGTTACATTTTGTCATTAACATTATATCAACTTCACACAACAACCTGAAGAATTTCCATTTTTACCTCTAGTGCTCCAGACTAGTCTAAATAGCATGGGAATTTTCTACTTTTTGAGTCATTAAATAACTCACTTGTAGAATAGTCAGGGTTCAGCCCTTTTGTATGGGTTAGTTTCTTAGTTCTATTCCTATTTTCTTCCAAGCTTATGAGTCTGTTCAGTTTCTTATTTCTGTGTCAATTTTCTGTGTCCCAGAACATTGGCCATTTCAACCATGTTTTTAAAAGTTACATGGTATTTTGTGTTGTATTTTCTTTAAAATTTAAAAAATCTACCAGTATCTGTATTATTTCCTTCTCTTTTAATATTGTGCATATGTATTTTCCTTTTCCTCATGCTAAGAGAGCCTTGCTCAAATTAATATTTTTAAAAGTGAAAACAGGAATTTTGTTTTATTATTTACAATTTTTTCTCTTTCCTAATTCAGTATTTTTTCCATTTATAAATATATATTAATTCTATGTTTCTACTTTTTAAAGGCGTATTTAGGTTTTCTTTTTGTATCTCTTGATTTAAATGATTGGCTCATTAGTGTCATTTCATTCTTGTTAAATAATACAAAGAACCAAAGGTGTATGAATACATTTTTTCTGAATTATAACTTGGGCTGGCCACATCTAATTTGTTTTGGTAAGTTATATTTTATTATCCTACTTTCTCCAAGTAGTCTGTAATTGCAATTTACTATTTTTTTTTTTTTTTTTTTTTTTGAGGTGGAGTCTCATTCTGTTTTCTAGGCTAAAGTGTGGTGGCCTTGTCTTGGCTCACTGCAACCACCGCCTCCCAGGTTCAAATGATTCTCCTGCCTCACCCTCCCGAGTAGCTTGGAATACAAGCATGCCCCAGCAAGCCCAGCTAATTTTTGTATTTTTAGTAGAGATGAGATTTCACCATGTTGGCCAGGCTGGTCTTGAACTCCTGACCTCAAGTGATATGCCCACCTTGGCCTCCCAAAGTGCTGGGATTATGGGTGTGCACCACCATGCCTGGCCTATTTACTTTTGACCATAGAGTTAGAGAGGGATATGTGAAATTGTCAAGTAGCTATGTTTTAACACTTAAATGCTTCTTACTAATTTTTAGGTTTATTGCATAGTTATCAATAAAGATATAAATTTCCTGCCTTTGAATTTATATTGAGGGTTTCTTTGAGTTCTAATACATAGTTGCTTTTCATAAATGTTCCACGTGTTGGAAAAGCAGATAGATTTTCTAATAAACTAGAAGTTTAATATGTATCTAATAAGTCAAATTTTTACATTTTTATTCAAATTCTCTATACATTTTGTTTATGCAAATTATCAGACTTAATGCAATCTCTCATAATGATTGTGTTTCCATCAATTTTACATATATTTCTGGTAGTTTTACTTCATAGATTTCAATGACATATTATACAAATATGAAGATTTATGACTACTAAAGCTTCATTGTGAATTATACTTTTTATTAATATAAAATAGTTTTTTTCTTGAATTTTTCTTTGATATTATCTTTTGACCCATTTTTCTTTCTATTTTTAACTATTTATCATACTCATGCACATCTTCTTACATTTTCCCTTTTTTGTCAATTTAACATTCAAGTGCTTTGCATATCTATCTATGGGGTCTTAATGGTTTCAGTCAATTTGCATAAGGATTTAAAATATGACAAATATTAATCCTTTGCCTCCTTCCTGTAACTATTGTCTTGAATGTCTTGAATTATAATCATTGTATGTTGTGTACAAAATTCCTTTTGGATCCAATCTATTAACATTTCTCTACAAGGTTTCTTTTATACGTAGAAAATATTTCTTTATGTTCTTTCATTTATTAGTGTGAATTTTATAATTTAACTTTTTAATTTATAAGCAGTTAATTTTGATGTAGAGTGTAAGGTATAGTTCTAAATACATCTTTTTTCAACTAGCTACCCAAATGCTTTGTCATCATTTATTAAATAACTCCTCTTTTCTAGCTGATGTGAAATGCTATTTTTGGTAGATACTGGAATTCACTTGCTCAAATTCCACTCTAACGTGCAAGTGAGCCTTCCTGTATTATAGAGGCTGAAAATTTGAAAATGACCTTTCCTGGGGTTCCTTGCAGCTATGTTTCAGATGTAATTTTGTTTCCACCAATCGGATGTGCCAATACCTCACTTGCTTTTGGAACTGCATTAATGGCAGACAAGCGGTAGACATCTATTTTGCTAGCACAAATGGTCACAGCAGGATAGTCTTATAGCCAGTTGATTCGAGACATGGCAGCCTCTAACAACGCTCATGGCAGCTTTTATTATTATGATAAATACCATGTAAGTCTGGGGGCTGGGAGTTATTTCTAGAAGCTAAGCCCAAGAATCTGCTTCTCCAGCCCTTCCAAATATTTTGTAATATCTGGTAACAAATCCTTTTCTGCTTAAACTAGAGAGAATGGTTTCTGTTATCTGCAGCTGAACCGCATCCAGTGCAATGATGGTATCAAACATTAAATTCTTATATACACAAATACCTAGTTCTGGATATATAGTCTATTCTGTTGAATTGTCTATCTTTATTCCAGTCTAAAATGATTGAATTATTATAACTTTATAATATGGTTTAATGTGTGGCAGGCCTAGTAATCATCCTTATTCTTTTTTTACTAAAAAAATGTTTTCTTTTGGATGAACTTTAATTTCACTCTGACAATTCTCACTCGACCTGTGTTTCCTGGAGATTTTGATTCAGTATGCTATATGAGGAAACAGCTCATCCTCTGGGCTGGCGGTCCAGATTGGGTTTACAGTGTCTTGATAGTAAATCTAGTGTACCTGTCATAAAATAATTCTAAAGACTTAATGTGGGGGTTTGGATAATAGAGTGTGATATTAATTTTCATGGCTTTATAACCACATCTGCCAAAACTGTTTTTATTTTTTATATCAAATGACTTATTAAGAGGTAAAATAAGAGAGGTCTGGACACTTCAGTGCATCTCTAATTTGGGAAATGATTTTGGGAAATGGCCAGCAGAGGGGAGACTGGGTCTACTAGTTTTTACAATTGTATTCATTAGGCACAAGAAAATGTAAACTCAGAGAGTCTGAGATAGAACCAAGCCTCCAGGATAAACTTCAGTAAGCCTAACACCTTTGTTTCTCTTTTTCTTTCTAGACACTTGTAACAGCACTAATCTAGAAGTGAGTATATATGAGTTCTGGTCCTGGCTTAGCAAATTTGGGCAAACCATTTAACTTCTTTGAGACTTAGGTTTCCATTCTAACTAGATGCAGGTGATAATATCCATTCTGTGCAAGGTCATTGGTTTTAAACATATAACGTGTGCAGGTGTTACGCACACTGTACCATCCCATACAAATGTGAGTTAATATATTTTCTGTCTTTATTATCTCTTTTACCTGCCTTAATCACCAAGACATTGTGATCTGTCACTCCATCTTCTCCATTAAACTTTTCAATCATTTCTATTTTTTTGGACAATTACTTACCTCAGTCATCATTTCTTATAATTCCCTGTCTAACCCTACTAATGTCTGTGAGATCGTTGCCCCTCTTCTCAATGGTTCAACACTTCAGAATGGGGACAATTCTTTTTTCTTTTTTTTTTTTTTGAGATGGAGTCTCTCGCTCTGTCGCTCAGGCTGGAGTGCAGTGATGCCATCTTGGTTCACTGCAACCTCTGCCTCCCAGATTCAAGCGATTCTCCTGCCTCAGCCTCCCAAGTAACTGGGATTACAGGCACTCGCCACCACACCCAGGTAATTTTTGTATTTTTAGTAGAGATAGGGTTTCACCATGTTGTCCAGTCTGGTCTCAAACTCCTGATCTCAAGTGATCCACCTGCCTTGGTCTCCCAAAGTGCTGTAATTACAGGCATGAGCCACCATGCCCGGCTGGGACAATTCTTGTTGTATGTTAATTTCTTAAAGCCACCAAAGTCTATTCAATATATGATATAGTGATTAAGAAATAAAGGTGGACATTGATAAAAAGTATGAGGTTAGTTTCACATATGCACATTCTCATAGCACTCATAATGGCATCTGTTAAACCTTCATCTAACTTTTAAAATAAAATGGCTTGTAAAAGCTATGAATTACTAGGCTGTGGGATGCTTTTGGGATCTCCAAGTAGTAACGTGGAAGTCTAGGCACTCAGCACTGTATGGAATCAAAATTCCAGTGGAATATGGAGAGCAGAAAGATTGGGCAGGGAGAACTTGTGAAAATTTAAACCTGATTTTCAGGTTCATTTGGCAAAAAAATTAGGTGACAATGGATATTTTTAAAAAAACATCACCAACAAGGGCATTGCCTGGCCATAATTTATTGAGTTATTTTATAACTTTCATTCTTTGCGCTTTAGGTATTCTGCTTCCTCATACATAAGGTAATTTTGTAAAACTTTATGGAAGAAAAAACAATCACACACACACTCACACATAGAGTATTTGTTTATTGCTGTTATAATAAATTAATAAAAACCCAAGAAACCTAAAACCATTCTCTCTAGTTTAACCAGAAAAAGATTTGTTACTAGATATTACAAAATATTTGGAAGGGCTGGAGAGGCAGATTCTTGGGCTTAGCTTCTAGAAATAACTCCCAGCCCCCAGACTTACATGGTTTTTATAATAAAAATAAAAGCTGCCATGAGCATTGTTAGAGGCTGCCATGTCTTGAATCAACTGGCTATAAGACTATCCTGCTGTGACCATTTGTGCTAGCAAAATAGATGTCTACCGCTTGTCTGCCATTAATGCAGTTCCAAAAGCAAGTGAGGTATTGGCACATCCAATTGGTGGAAACAAAATTACATCGAATTTTGTTTGCTGAATTGCTACATGGGCATAGGAGAAGGTTTTGAAAGTGCAGAAAACATAAAGGAAAAATAATCATTAGTTAGCATATTAATTAGCAAATTAACATTCTGGTGCCTATCCTTTCCCTTTTTCTATATATTGTTTTTGTATATTTTTCTTTATAGATTTTTATATAAAATTTTTAAACATTAAGCTTATATATATGTTGTACATGTAGCTTGCTTTTTTCATTTACTGTATCATGAACATTTTCTCATGATTTCACAAAATCTTTGGCTTGTACATCTGGTGATTACACTTTTAACAGTGTTGGACTCTGCTGGAGATGATTTTTTTCCCTTCTTGACCTGAGAGATGAGCAGTTATTTTTCTTTTTGAAAAGAGAAAGCCAATTTTCAGTTTATACCAGTAGGTGTCATCCATTCACACAAAGCATAACCCAAGAAACCTAATATAATTTGACTTAATCTCTATAATTTCTACCAAATTCCAGTGTAGTGTTCCAGCCTATCTAAGCTCCTTGGGTGAAGGCCATTTAGGCTTTCAATTGAATTTGGAGAAGAGGTTATTTTTGCCATTTAAGGTGCTTCCAAAGAAAAGAAAAAAGAGAGCAGTTTTGAAATGGAATGCATTGCACAGTTTGAAGTTATCATTTTATGTCCTAAAAATACATCAATTACTGGGAAGAGGTTATTAAAATCTTAAAATCTTACTTTGAACAGCCACTCAAAGAAGACCAATGTTACTATTTTCATGATTTTTCTGAAAGAGGCTAACCAGTCTTAATCCTGTGTACAAAAATTTGGGATGAGTCCAAACATAATAAAATATTTCAAAAATATCAATGATGATTAAAAAGTCATGAAACTTTAAAATAATAATAACTATATTTTTGGCATTATGTAATTTTTTTTTTTTTTTTTTTTTGAGATGGAGTCTTGCTCTGTCACCGAGGCTGGAGTGCAGTGGCACGATCTCGGCTCACTGCAAGCTCCGCCTCCCGGGTTCACGCCATTCTCCTGCCTCAGCCTCCCAAGTAGCTGGGACTACAGGCGCCCGCCATCACACCTGGTTAATTTTTTGTATTTTTAGTAGAGACGGGGTTTCGCCGTGTTAGCCAGGATGATCTCGATCTCCTGACCTCGTGATCCGCCTGCCTTGGCCTCCTAAAGTGTTGGGATTACAGGCGTGAGCCACCGCGCCCGGCCTTTGTAATAGCTTTTAAGAGCTTTTATATACATTACCTTTTGGTCCTCACAACAATCCTCTGTGATTACAAATGAGTGAACTTTCCCTCAGAGAGGTTAGGCATGTTTCTCAAGACCACACAGTTGGTAAGTGACAGAGTCAGGTCTAAAACAAAGGTCTTTGAATTTTATGTGCATATATATATATGTATGTACTGCCAATTGAGTGTCATCCTTTAAAGCAGAAGTTAAAAATGACTAGTCCATGGGCCAAACTGGATCTTTAGATATGTTTTGTTTGCTTCCCATAATGTTGGCTCACAGTGTATTTTAAATTTTTTGAATAAGCTCCAAAATTTTAAAATGGGGATATTTCCCACAAAAACTAGAATTTCATGTGTCTTTGGAAAAAATCAGAAGAGATGGTTACACTGGATTCATATTCCCTAGCACCAGTGTACAGCTGTAGCTGTGTGTGTGTGTGTGTGTGTGTGTGTGTGTGTGTGTGTATGATTGGAGAGATTCTAGCTGGTTATAAACCATAGAGAAGGAACTTGGCATGGTTTGGCTGTGCGCCACGCAAATCTCATCTTGAACTGTAATCTCCTTAATCCCATGGGTCATGAGAGGGACCCAGTGGGAGATAGTTGAATCGTGGGGGCAGTTTCCCTCATGCTGTTCTCATGATAGTGAATTCTCATGAGATCTGATGGTTTTATAAGCCTACCTCTTGCATCAGCATGCCCTGGATATGAGACATGGAATCAAAGGAGATCATTTCAGAACTTTAAGGTTTAGTGACTGGCCTATTGGATTTCAGACTTGCATGGGGCCTGTAGCCCCTTCATTTTGGCCAATTTCTACCATTTGGAATGGGTGTATTTACCCAATGCCTGTACCCCCTGTATTCGTCTGTTCTCACACTGCTACTAAAGACGTTCCTGAGACTGGGTAATTTATAAAGGAAAGAGGTTTAATGGACTCACAGTTCCACATGGCTGGGAAGGCCTCACAATCGTGGTGGAAGGCAAAGGAGAAGTGAAGGTGTGTCTTACATGGTGGCAGGAGGGCTTGTGCAGGGGAACTCCTATTTATAAAACCATTAGGTCTCATGAGACTTATTCACTACCATGAGAACAGTATGGGGGAAAACACCTCCACGACTCAGTTATCTCCACCTGGCCCTGCCCTTGACACATGGGAATTATTACAATTCAAGGTGAGATTTGGGTGGGTACACAGCCAAACCATACCACTCCCATTGTATGTAGGAAGTAAGTAACTTGCTTTTGACTTTACAGGCTCATAGGTGGAAGGGACTTGCCTTGTTTCAGATGAGACTTTGGACTTGGACTTTTGGGTTAATGCCGGAATGAGCTAAGACTTTGGGGGACTGTTGGGAAGACATGATGGTGTTTTGAAATGTAAGGACATGAGATTTGGGAGGGGCCAAGGGTAGGTTTGGCTGTATGGTTTGGCTGTATCCCCACCCAAATCTCATCTTGAATTGTAATCCCCAGAATCCCCATGTGTCATGGGAAGGATGTGATGGGAGGTAATTGAATCACAAGGGTGGTTTCCCCCATGTTGTTCTCATGATAGTGAGTGAGTTCTCATGAGATCTGATGGTTTTATAAGCATCTGGCATTTCCCTTGCTGGCACTCATTCTCTCTCCTGCTGCCCTATGAAGAGGTGCCTTCTGCCATGAGTGTAACTTTCCTTAGACCTCCCCAGCCATGTGGAACTGTGAGTCAAGTAAATGTCTTATCTTTGTAAATTACTCAGTCTCAGGTATTTCTTCATACCAGCATGAGAACAGATGAATACAGAACTGTAGAATGGTGACTCAGGAGCCAAAGACAGAACTAAGGGAGCCTGAACTCTGCAGAGGCTGGAAGGAATGGGATCCAGAGAGGTGCCTTACTGATGTTTTGAAGAATATACTATCATTGGAATGAAGGCCAACATGAATAAGTTGCAGTATATTTGTTAAAAATATCAATCATATCATTTGGCAGTCACATCTCATGCTGATTTTTTTCACCCCTCATGGAAATATATAATTAGTTTTCTGGGCTTTATGGATTAATTAATAACTTCAAATGAGAAAATATTTGGCTGCCAAAATGGAATATATTTTTGTTTTATGATTAGAGATGGGCAAGTGATCAGATGAGAGATGAATCAGGATGATGAATTATATATTTATTCAATTAATTTCAATGTGAAATATAAACACATTTTGATAATTTTCTGCTCTCACATTATGATTCAGAGTGAAAAATTGTCATTGGTGAGCATTCCTAAGGTCATATGGTTCCTCCAAAAATCAAGGATTCTTCAAACACTTGTTCACTCAATAAATAGTTGTGGAGCATTGCAAACATACTTGCAAAGAAGGCATCCTTAGGCTGAGGCGGGCAGATCATGAGGTCAAGAGATCGAGACTATCCTGGCCAACATGGTGAAACCCCGTCTCTACTAAAAATACAGAAATTAGCTGGGCATGATGGCATGCACCTGTTGCCCCAGCTACTCGGGAGGCTGAGGAAGGAGAATCGCCTGAACCCGGGAGGCGGAGGTTGCAGTGAGCCGAGAGGTTGCCACCGCACTCCAGCGTGGTGACAGAGTAAGACTCCGTCTCAAACAAACAAACAAACAGTAACAAAAAAAACAGAAGACATCTTCAGTTCTTGTTCTGGTGTTTCTCACAGTTTAGTAGAAGCTGTTGGAAAGCAAACAAGCCATTACAGTGGTATAATTGTTACAATTGTTACAGGTAGCTAGACAAGCATGAGCTGGGCAGGAGAGGGCTCTTCCCCCACTCATAGGAATGCTGGGTGATGGTTTGACAATTATCACATTGCCTCTCTAAAAGTGATAAATTGGCAGCTGGTGCCAGGGAGAGGTCATTTCCTGATGGTCCACACCTGTTGCACTAAAGTGTTAATTGAATGCAGGTACCAGGTAGAAGCAACTTCCTGGGCCTGCACATTAAGAGACAAAATGGCTTCTGGAGGCACACCACCAGAAAAGGGAAGAAAGCCTCAGATGAGCACACGTACAGTTTCCTAAACACACTGCACATGCTCACCTCCTAAGGGTAAGGAGTGCACTGCACATGCTAGCAGCCCACCGTAAGGGAAGAACCCTGTGAAAGGGGCCAGCCTATAAATTCCTAAAATCAAGGTTAAACACCGCACTTGACCTTGGGCCTCTTCCAAGCACATGCTCCTTTTTTCTGTTCTAAAGCTTTTTAAAATAAACTTCTATTCCTGCTCTGAAACGTGCCTCGGTCTCTATTTCTGCCTTATGCTTCTCAGTCAAATTATTTTTTCTGAAAAGGCAAGAAATGAGGTTGCTGCAGACCTGTACGGATTTTCTGCTGGTAACTTGGATACCTTCCACTGGTAACATAATGATTTCTAGGATGGGGGACACAGAGGAGCATTGGGAGGATGCAGAAAAGCCACTAAATGGACATTAATTATGGGGGTGGTTGGGAGTGAATGACATTGGTTGCGGAAGATTTCTTTGATGAATGGATGGGTATGGAAGCAAAGGCCTGAAGAATGGTGGAATATCTGCCAAAGAAGGTAGGCTAGGGTGGTGAGGAAGGGAAGCACAGACAAAATGATGGCTCCTGGCAGTAGAAGGAAGAGTTAGTTTGGGGAATTTGGAGAACTTCATGTCATTCAATGTGACGGAAACATTTAGTACAGAAGGAAGAAAGAACAAATGTGGCAAGAGATGAGGCTGAACTGGGGAAGGAGCTGCCCTTCATAAGGAGTCTTGAAGGGGTGTGGGCCTTAGCTAAGAGAGGAAGCCAGTGGAGGATCCTGGGAGGGGCAGGGACACAGATGAATTCTATTTACATTTTACAAAGATTACTCTTTGTAAAATGTAGCATGAAGATGGACCAAAATGGGACAAGGGTGGGAATAGAAATGACAGAGGCCTGATCTAAGTCAGTGACCTTGGCAAGTGAGAAGGAAAAAATACTTGAGAGACAGTTAGGAAGTAGAGTAATTGGGGTTTATTGGTGAATCAGCAGGAAAAGGGAGAAGGCTGGTTGGTGGTACCACTCAACAGTATAGGCAAGGTAGGAGGAGAAGCAATTTTGATTAGGAACGACCTCTCACTTTTGATGTTTGTCTCTTTCAGCAGGGCAAACCAAGCACAGGTGAAGCATAGATATTTGGAGGGTGCTTTCTAACCTATTGCTTGGACTCAACCATGCTGGTGTCTGAGCTCCTCTACTCAGACAAATGTTGCTTTCCGTAAGTTGCAAGCAAAGCGAAAGAAAGACATTCACCTACAGCCCTTCAGAAAAGCAAGCATGCTGCATGATGAACTCTGGTGCCCAGGAGGCAAGAAATAAAAAACACTTTTAATGTAACCAACTTTCCATGCCCCACCCTCACCCCAGGCATCTGCATACACAAATCAAAACCATCTTAAGTCATGGAATGAAAAAAAAATTAAAAGCAAACAAAAAGCACTTCCTCTGAGGTGAATGGAAATTTTTGCCCAGTTAATTTTCCAGGCACATGAAAGCAGTTCTGAATATTTTAAACCACAAGTACTTTTATTCTTGACCAAGATTTTTCAGAAGGCGAGGCATGGGAAGGATCATTGAAACAGGACTTTGACATAAAACATTGTTTACATAAAAGCGAGCTCTTCTCCACTATCGGATCAATTTACCACCCAGTGTCCGACAAACTGAGAAGCGAGAGGGTTGGGAAAAAGCAGACAGATACATATCAAACAAAACCACACATATCCAATTGAACTAAAGCTGAATGTAACCGTAACTTGTGCGACTTTTCTCCCCTTGAGGTAGAAACATTACACCTCCAGTTGACCAGGACATCTTTTATTGCATTCAAATTATCTTGGAATTTCCTCTAGGACCTAAGTATCCTTCCACCATGAAAACAGGAGACCAAAAAAAGTAATGCTTCCAGTAATTTCTAGCCAAATAAATGAGGATAAGCGTGTGAGTGTGGTGAGGTAGTTAAGAGTTTGGAATCCAGAGTTTCACCGTCTGGATTTGAACAGGCTCCGTTGCTCATCAGTTCTGTGACTCCGGGCAAATGACTGAATTTCTCTAACTCTCAGTTTCCTCATCTATGAAATGAGAGTAAATAACAGACTCCCCCTCGTTGAGTTGAGAACGGAATCAGACAATGCACGTGGAGCCCGGTGTCTGGCACACACTGTGTCCTCATTGCATGTTTATTATTAGGTTTCTGCTTTGTATTTTTCTCTGTGCAACAGCCCTGAGCTCTAGAACTTATGACAGCTTTTCTCAAGTGATGTTAAAGCTCCCTATACTCAGTTCCAGAGCTAGGCCTCAACTAGGTTGGAAGAAGTCAATTGTTCTCCATTGCCTGCCTGTGTGCTGGAAAAGGACTCCAGCACAGTGCCGGTGGGGCTGGAAGCCTTTCCTCATGATGCTACGGGGAGTACAGTGAAAAGGGAGGAGATTGGGGTAGCAAGGTCCCAGGGGTCCTGGCAGCCCAGGCTCTACTGCTCAGGCTAGCTCAGTCCCTCAAACAGCTTCCTTCACATCCACTGCTGAGACCCAGGAGCCCTACAGAAGGTAGCTAGGGGAAGCTTCAGCAGCAAGGGGGATCCCTGCAGGATCAGCCTCCTCCTTACCTTGCAGACCCCTTGGCTATGGTCTGGCGTTCCTAGTGGCTGGCCTAAAGCTCCAAACCTGGAATCTGTTTCAGAGCCTGGACCTTTTGGACTCACACCTTGGTTTCCCTGGCCAGCTGATTTCAGCTTCTCATCTAAATGTCCTCTCTGCAGGCTAAGGGAAGTCCAGCCTGGATCTAGCATCCTGGAAGCCCATTCAGACCTCTGGATGGAGGGATCAGCAGGCCTTGGTATGGGTGGTTCCACCTGCTTCAGTTAAGAGTGAGGACTCTGGAGCCAGACTCTCCAAATCCTAGCACTGACACTTACTATATGACTTGGACCAGGTTCTTTACCTCTCTATGCCTCAGTTTTCCTCATCTGTAAAATGGGAGATTAGTGGTCACCATTGGGATGATTAAGAAGATTAAATGAGTTAATATATGTATAAACTATAGTTATGATGTAAATATATATATAAACAGTAACCATTTACATGCATATAAAACATAAATGTAATATTAGCTATATTCATACATAAAAATAGGTATATTTTATATATAAAATATATTATTTTACATTTAATTTTTTACATTTTGCATTAAGATATATTATTTTGTATAAAACATTTAAGTACATATACATATAATTATTTATGTAATTATTATTGTTATTGTTCTTATTGTCTACTTTACCTTCCTGCAGGGATAGAGAGACCACGGCAGCCTTTTAAATGTTCTTGGTCTCACTGAGCCCTAGGTGAGGAATGCCTGGTTCCTATAGACTCTGCTGTAGTATGAGGAGCACGGTTTAAGTTAGTTTAAAACTCACCCCATCATTTGAAACATTGCAATCTACAATGAATGCCACATAAATATCATTTCTTAGATTCCTATGATGCTCTTCTTTCAGGTCTTTTCGCTTCAATTTCTATAATAATTTTGTTTGTTTTTTGTCCTATTTCAAAGGCTTTCTTATCGCTGGAGCACCTAGCATAAGATAGAAATGTGTCAAAATATATGTTTTATTCACCATGTGAGTATTTTTAGGTCCTGTTATCCCCCATAACTATTGATTCAGAGAAGTAGGGTGGTTCTGAAAAACACAGGCATAATCTCTTTAACTTGTTTTATAGGAACCAGAATAAGGGTAATGTTTTCCTCTGTCTTCAAAATCATCAATAATCCATGCATTGTTTAACTCATGTCATAAGCAATAATGCCTTTCATATAGCCATTGGCATCAAAGAAGAGACAGCCCCTTGATTTGATGGTAAGCGTGACACTACATAAACTCCCAGAAAACCCACTTCCTTTCCAGCAAATAGAAAACAACCGAGAGCCTGAATTCACTGTCGGCTTTGAACACTGAACGCGAGGACTGTTAACTGTTTCTGGCAAACATGAAGTCAGGCCTCTGGTATTTCTTTCTCTTCTGCTTGCACATTAAAGTTTTAACAGGTAAGTGGTGTATTGAATATTTCTTATTCAGTTATAATTCAAGTAAACATTAAGAAAAAGCAAAGGTAGGAAAACTATGCACCCAAAAGAAAGTGGTTTTGGTTTTTGAAAGTAGGAATAGTTTCAGGATATGGCCAAGGGCACCATGTCACTCATGTCACTGTGGATGGCATTGAGTTTGCATTGCTGCCTTTGATACTGTGTCTTGAGATGAAAAAAATGTTTCATCAGACCATTAAATTTTTAAATTACCTGCTTGGAGTTACCTGTCAGTGGATAAAATAGCAGAGTGGCTTACTGTTCTTAGAGAAAGATGAAAGGCAAAATGACTTGTGTCAACAGAATGAAAATTAAATAGCTCTGGCATTTGAACTGAGAATTCTTTCTGTGGTAGAAAATAAAATGGGAAGGCTTTGAAAAGAAGGATTTTGATTTTAATCTTACCTGGATGATCTGTTATCTGAAATGTCCAGGGCACCATAGAGTTTTTATTGACACTAAGTATCAGAGTTCACCCTAAAAAGCCAAGGAGGAAAGGATAACGTAAAAATACTTCCTAGCCCCTGTAGACCTTACAAAAAAATCATTCTGGAGTCCCTGATTCCTTCTCTTGAATGGCATATAGTAGACTCTATATGGACAATTTAAATAATGCTACATACAATGTAAGTTAATACACATGTTTCTGTTGCTTTTTACTGTATATAATTTGTACTACTTTTGTTTTCTCCTTCACACTGAGCCCTATTCTTGAGGTTGAAAAAAGGAAAGTTAAGTAATATTAAATAACTTACATAATCAAATAAACTAAAAGTGAAGGCAGAACTTTTAGTAGGTATGATCCTATCTAGGGATACGTTTTTTCAGTGGTAAAAAAAATAGACTTTACTGTTCTTACAAAAAATTAAAAAAATGAAATCAAATTGATCAAATGTTTCATCTTGTGCTGGCTCAAAGTGAGTTAAGTGCTGTTAAGAGGACTGAGGAATGTAGAATGAGCACAAGGACAGTTTTGGGCTACTTGCTTGTTTATGCCTTTTCTAGAATCTCATGAAGTCCTTTAGCGGCATAAATGACATGAGCAGCTTTGGAATTCATATTCATTCTTCATTCATCCATTTACTCATGTAGCATTGCGCACCTGCCTGGTAGCACGTACTGTGCCAGATGGTGTATGTACAAGGATGAGCAAAACCAGGTCAGCCCCTGTTCTTCAGAAGGTAACTGCATGGTAGAGAGAGATATATTAATCAAATAATCCCATTGATTAATGATAATTACAGGCAAAACTCAATTATATGAGGGAATGTAACAAGGAGCTTGACTAGATTGGGTAGGTGTGGAGGTGTAGCTGAGGAGCAGGGTTCATTGAAGTCTTTCCTGTGCAAGTGGCACTTGAGCGGAGATTTCAAGGACAAGTAGCAATCAATGGGGAGAATGGTATGAAGGTAGGGAAGAACATTCCATACCATGGAAGGAACAAGTGCAAAGAGCCTGTGGCAGGAAGGAATGAGGTAAGGTTAGGGAACTAGAAGAAAGCACACAGATGTGCCTGAGCACAAAGAGGGAAGAGGCTGAGCTTGGTCCAAGATGACCAACTGGTCCAAGTTGGTCCAAGATGAGGCTGGAAAGGAAAGCAGAGGCCAGACCATTCAGACCATATGGTCTATGTTCAAGATTTTGGATATTCTTCCAAGAACACTGGTACCATTCGTGGAAGGGTTTGTTTGTATTGATAAAAATCATTCAACTAGGCCAAACCAATTTGTGCAGTTCTGGTTGTGGTATTATGCTCAGCAGAATTAAAGTAGCATTGGTGTCAATTCTGTGGAAGGTGAGATCCAGCCTTAGGTAGGATTATTTTAAGTTTCCAGATTAAGCTGATGAATAATTTGTATTATGGAATAATATTCATCGTAGATTCTAAATGAATACAACCAATGTTCACTCTCATTATAAAGAAAACCATGCAATGTGTCATGCTGTTTGGCATGTGGCAAACCCGAGGCACGAGTGGCTAAATGGTAACGATAAATCTGCCAGCAATAATCCTATTTAAAATATCTCCACAATGCATGTATCCAGAAACTGCCACTGTAAACAAAAAGAGCCAAACTCAAGTAAACTAAGCACTTGCTTGTCCTCTGTCATATTTTCAATCCTCCCAATTTAGATAGGCTTTCTCATGCCATGAAGATGTAGGCATTCTTACCTTTAGTCAGTGTTCGAAGAACTTCCAACCAGGAAAGGCTAAGTGATTTGTTACACAGTAATTGGTGACAGAACCAAAATTAGAACTCTAATGTGACTCCAACATCTACATTCTTTCTAAACTGTGTTGAAGTAGTGGAGGTGTAACATAAATCTAAAGGAACATAAATCTCAATGATTCTGATCACCTTTGTTATTTGGTTGTGAATTAAGAAGGATGGGAATCTTGGTGATTTCCATCTTTGATGGATCTTAATGTAGAATTTAACAAAGTCTTGTTTTTTTTTTTTTTAATGAATTTGGAACAATAAGACGCTTTTAATTATAAAAATATCTAGGAAAAATGTGAATGTCTAACTACATTTTGAAGACCCTCTTTGTAGACCTTATAGGCAACAGGGACCATATGAGTGATAGGATGAATTCTGGTTTTAGAAAGACTACTTTAAAAGCAGTGTGGATAATACACCAGAGTGGGAAGGGCTGATGACAGAGGGTGTCTAATAAACGTGCATGTATTATGATGTGTTCCGTGAGGAAGCTGGGAGGATAGACCTCAAGGCCACTTTGAGCCTTCCTTTGTCACTGAGGCATTCCATTAGTGATTCCTGAATTCCACTTGGGAAAAGAGCCCCTCAGTGTCTCCAGCGTCTGAGAGAAGTCTGTGAAGATGGCTGACCTTGGAGCCCCTCTCAGCCTCTCCACGACTGAGTAAATGTCATCTCTTGGCAGCACCCCCTTCCAGAGTGTTCTTGTTAGATTTAACAAAAATCCCAGTTGTCAATTTTTTCTTTTGATAGATGAATTCAGGCCATTCCCAGTCAGCATAAGCCTCTACTTGATTTTATTTCTATGTTTATTTACTACTTATTTTTCTTTGTTGTATCCTCTTTTTCTCTTTTATTTTTGTTGGTGTGATGAAATTTCTTTTGACTCTCCTCTTTGCCTCCGGTTAATTTGGAAGGTCGACTACAGTTCTTAATTTACTAAGTAATTATCACGTTCAAAGAATCTTAATTGAATGTCTACTTGTTTATCATTGTATGAAAATAATGAAAATGCCTTTGTCTGATGTGCCTAGTCCCCACCCGCTGCGCTGATATGAGAACTTAACAATGTTCTTCCTTTCCCACTCTCACACTGCCCCCAGACTGTGCACCCTGCTCCATACGTGGGTTTTGTGGAAATAATTTAAAATTTATAGTTGTAGATCATTGCTAGGTTTCCTCTTATAGTATTTCTCTTCTGTTTCAAGAATGCTTTCTTAACACTTACATTACATACGTTCAGTGACAACATCATTCTGGACATCTGCTCCTGTCTTGTGATCTCTGTTCTAACCTAATGATCAGAAGACTTCTCTTATTTTCATTAAATATCCCCAACTCTCTGAATTCCAGCACAGGTAAGGGTGTCTTCCTTTTACCTTGATGAGTGACTGATATCCTTCCTGGGAATAGGAGTCCTGGATGGCAGCCTTTCTTCTTAGTGGTTGCAGATATTCCTCCACTGTCTGCTGGCTTCTAGGGTTGTGGGTGAAGAGTTTGATGGTAGTCTAATTCTCATTCCTTTGTAAAAAAAAAACAAAAAACTCTAGAATTTCATAATCTTGAAAGCTATTTACTTCAGTATGGGAATTCAGGAATTCCTCCAGGATATGTGTAACTCTCTCCCTCTGTTTCTCTTTCTGTGTGTTTCTATTAATTTTTTTTTTTTTTGAGGTGGAGTCTCACTCTGTCGCCCAGGCTGGAGTGCAGTGGCGCAATCTCAGCTCACTGCAACCTCCACCTCCCGGGTTGAAGTGATTCTCCTGCCTCAGCCTTCCAAGTAGTTGAGACTACAGGTGCCCGCCACCACGCCTGGCTACTTTTTTTGTATTTTTAGTAGAGACAGGGTTTCACCGTGTTAGCCAGGATGGTCTCAATCTCCTGACCTCGTGATCCACCCACCTCCGCCTCTGCCTCCCAAAGTGCTGGGATTACAGGAGTGAGCCACCGCACCTGGCCCTTCTATTAATTTTTTTTTTTTTTTAAGACTGGGTGAAAGTTTTCAATCTCTAGACTCAAGCTTTATTCTTCATTTCAGTCATTTTTTCCTAGTATTTGTTTAATCATACCTTATGCTGTTTTTCCCCACTCTTTCTAGAAATGTCTCTTATTCTTATGTAAGATCTTGAGTCCCTTATTTTTTCATCATTTGTGAACAAAATGGCTTTCACAACTTGCTGTTGCTTGTTAACCACAACTCCTTCAGATGAAATGGATATTTCAGTTTTAAGTTACTAGTAGCATATTCCCATTTCTTGGTAGAGACAAAATGCAGGCATGTAGGGGGGACTGAAATTCTTATCTTTACTCACTGTAAGATTCATAGCATTATTTGGCTTAAAAAAATTCATCCCAGTATTCACAGTTGTAAACGGCAAAATCTACAACATATACTGCTTCCCTACTCTAAGAATATTGAGTTTTATATGCAAAATGACTCACTGGGCTTTGCATATTTTTAAAAATGTATTTTAAAATCATTTGTAGCTTGCAATAACTGAAGAAAAGGTCACAATTTCTCTGTAAATGGCATCTCAGTACTACTGCTGTTCTAATAAACTAGGTCTGTTAAATGGCACTTTTTGGTCATTCAAAGTGAAAAAAGAAACGTGGCATATGAAATCTTCTTATAAAAATTCACAATTATATTTTGGAAAGTGGAACTTAAGTATGTAGGGGATATGTCACACAAATTGAAAGTGTTAGTCAAAAAATGATTTTTTTTTCAGTAGTTTGGCCTGTAAGGTTGACCAAAACAGGTAAAGATTTGCAAGTTTAGAGAGTCAGAAAATGGGGATATGAACTTCCTTCTGGTTCATGTATAACATAATGATGCTTGTATCTACTTTGCTTGAGGAAAAAAAAAAGAAACAGGTTGTCCCCAAATAGGGTGATAGACTCAGGAGTTTCCATCCAGTTGACCATGAGTACTGTTAGGATCTGTTTATTTGAGCCATGTTGACACAGACACAGCACTTTCAATAAGCAATTAATGATCATTTAAAGGTAACTTTTTTGAATTTGATAAATAGACTTTTTTTTACAGCCCGTGTTTGTGTTCTCCTAGGACTTTGCATCAAAGAATCTGTACATGCAAAAACAACAATAACAACAAGCTCTCTACTGCACTCACAATTAAAGTTCTGTTTACTTTGCACTGTCTAGGACTAATGCAAAAATCACATAGATGTGCCTATTTGCACTTATTTAATTATGATGAAAGTTTCTTCTATATGGGAATCCATTTCTGTACATTTCTACAGGCAGATAAGTGACGGGAAAATCATTAAGAATTTAGACTTCATCAGAGAAGAACCCAGGTACAATGACAGCCCAGCTTAATACATGATGGCTGATGAATGAAAATATCTAGGGAAATGAGTGTGTTATGTACAATGTAATTTCATATCTAAGTCACTTTAAAATAATTTTTTGATATATAATAACCCTTTCAATCACAGAACACATATGTGGCCACCAATGTGAATACTACTTTAAGTATTAGGGGTGATAATATATCCAATATACCTAGAAGGAAAATAAATACCTGAAATTCATTTTCATATCTACCTTAATGTTAAAAGCTTCTTTTTGTTTTTTCATTTCTCAGCAAATCTCTTTAGCTCTTATACTTTAGTTTCTGTACAATGAGGGGGTTGGACTAGATTATTAGGTGAAGAGATTAAGTAAGTGTGTGGACCCTGGTGTCAAATTATCTTATTCTTTTTTCTTTGTTTTTGTTGGACTGGGTTAATTCAAAGACCTTGTCTTCAAGCTCTGAATTTCTTTCTTCTAGTTGTTCAATTCTATTGCTGAGACTTTCCAGAGCATTTCATATTTCTAAAAGTGTGTCCAAAGTTTCCTGAATTTTTTATTGTTTTTTCTTTAAGCTATTTCCTTGAATATTTCTCCCTTCACTTCTTGTATCATTTTTTGGATTTCCTTGCATTGGGCTTCACCTTTCTCTGGTCCCTCCCTGATTAGCTTAATAACTAACCTCCTGAATTCTTTTTCAGGTAAATGAAGAATTTCTTCTTGGTTTGGATCCATTGCTGGTGAACTAGTGTGATTTTTTGGGGGTGTCGAAGAGCCTTGTTTTGTCGTATTACCAGAGTTGGTTTTCTGGTTCCTTCTCATTTGGGTAGGCACTGTCAGAGGGAAGGTCTAGGGCTGAAGGCTGTTCTTCAGATTTTTTTTTGTCCCATGGAGTGTTTCCTTGATGTCATACTCTCCCTCTTTTCCTATGTATGTGGCTTCCAGTGAGCCAAACTGCAGTGATTGTTGTCTCTCTTCTGGGCCTAGCCACCTAGCGAGTCTACCCGGCTCCGGGCTGGTACTGGGGGTTGTCTGCACAGATTCCTGTGATGTGAACCGTCTATGGGTCTCTCAGCCATGGATACCAGTGCCTGTTCTGGTGGAGGTGGCAAAGGGTGCAATGGACTCCATGAGGGCCTTTAGCTTTGGTGGTTTAATGCTCTATTTTTGTGCCAGTTGGCCTCCTGCCACGAGGTGGTGCTTTCCAGAAAGCATGAGCTGTAATAGTATAGAGAGGGTCTGGTGGTGGGTGGGGCCCTAGAACTCCCAAGATTATATGCCCTTTGTCTTCTGCTAACCAGGGTGGGTAGGGAAGGACCATCAGGTGGGGGCAGGGCTAGACACGTCTGAGCTCAGACTCTCCTTGGGCAGGTCTTGCTGTGGCTGCTGTGGGGGATGTGGGTTAGATTCCCAGGTCACTGGAGTTGTGTACC
This sequence comes from Symphalangus syndactylus, assembly GCF_028878055.3. Lineage (NCBI taxonomy): Eukaryota > Metazoa > Chordata > Mammalia > Primates > Hylobatidae > Symphalangus > Symphalangus syndactylus. The sequence goes on from NC_072430.2 coordinate 108,411,328, forward strand.
TAGGAGGACTATGGCTGCCTCTGCTGAGTCATGCAGGTTGTCAGGGAAGTGGGGGAAAACTGGCAGTCACCGGCCTCATCCAGATCCCATGCAAACCGAAGGGTTGGTCTCACTTTCACCAGGCCTCCTCAAACAGCCCCAAGTCTGTTTCCAGGCCGAGGGCGAGACTGGCTTGAAAACTTGCACAAGGCTTTCTGCCTCCCAGCTGTGAAAGAAAAGGGCTTTAGTTCTTCCCCTGCATGTGAAGTCTGCATGCTGGATTCACTGCCTCCCTGCAGTTCAGGCCAGGAGACTTCTTGCCCTGTTCAAATAGTTACAAAGTTCTGCTAGAGAATTCCTTCTCCCTGTGGAGTTTTATACCCTGCTCCTCTGGCCACCCTCCAGATGGATCCCTGTGGTGCCTGGCAGGAATGGGCTGCTTGGGGATCGGTTGAGCTCCTAGAGCCTTTCTGCAGCTTCCTCTACCCCTGTATTTTGCTCCGTTTGGCTCTCTAACTTGACTCACCTCCAGATAAAGTCAGAAACTTCTCCACAAACAGAACTTCAGCTTCTCCAGTCAGAGTATGTGTTTGGGAGAGGAGGGTCTCCCTTTCCCATGAGTCTTTTCTTTTTGACTGGGAAATAAGTATCTCCCAATCTTCAGTAAATAGGATCCCTTGCTCTACTTTTCCTGCTCCTCTTCTTGGTCCATTACAAAGATATTTACCAAACATGCTTAGCCTTTGTATTCTATTAATATTAATTCTTTTATTTAATATGATTGAGCTTCCACTCTGTTCAAGGTCCTGGGATTATTTAGGCAACTGTAATGCAGTCCTTATCTTTGTGGAGCTCATGGTTAAATGAGGAAGACAGAAAAAAATAATTATGATCCAAGATGCTATGCACTAAAATATACTGGCCTAAACAAAGTATTATTGGGAGCATAGAAATAAGAGTCTTTGTCTGGTGGTCTTGGAAATATCTCAAGAGAGAAGTTGACATTTAAAAGGGTTCTTGAAGAATGAATGAGAATTTCTTCTCAGATTAAGGGGTAATCAGATGTTTTAGTTTATGGTAACAGAAATAATGAAGTGTGAAGCATATTCTAGTAGTAAAGAACAGAAGTGTGAAAGAAATGGCCAAAAAGTTCAGTGTGGCTTCAATAGCTGGCCTATGAGATTGTGAAAGCATTTTGGGTCAAGCCAGATATATATATTTTAAAATACCTTATAAGCAATAGAACACTAATAGAGACTTTTAAACTGGGGAGTGAAATGCTTTTCTGAAACATAATTTTGGGAGCAGCATGGAGGAGGGATGGGGAGGAGAGAGATCAGTATTGAGAAGGCCAGTCAAGAGGATGCTTCCACAGATAAGGGAAGACATGAAAAAGCTGTGGATTGGCAATGGGAATGGAGAAAAAGAATTGAATTTAAGAGATATTCATGAGCTAGAGACAACTGGACTTGGTGACCAACTGGATGATGAAAATCAGAGAGAGGAAGAAATGAGGAAGACTCTGAGGTTCCTAGGGTCAGACTAGTGACTCCCTGAAAAGACAGGGTTTGGGTTTGGTGAATGAATACAGTCATGTGCCACTTGACAATGGGAATACATTCTGAGAAATGTGTCCTTAGTGATTTTGTTGTGTGAACATCATCGAGCGTACTGACACAATGATGTCTACTAGATGGTAGAGCCTACTGCACTACCTAGGCTATGTGGAGTAGCATATTGCTTTTAGGCTACAAACCTGTATAGCATGTTACTGTACTGAATACTGCAGGCCATGGTAGCACAATGGTAAATATTTGTGTAACTAAACACATAAAAGGGACATTAAAAATTTCTGTATTATAATCTTATGGGACCGCCACCACATATACAGTCCATCATTGACCGACATGTCATTTATGCAGCGCATGACTGTACTGACCTCAGTTTGGAAAGGTTACACTTGATGTGTTAGGGTACTTTCAGATAGTGATGTCGAAAGGAATTTGGAAACAAGGAACTAGAAGTTTGGGCTGGAGAGAAAATGTGGGCTCCTGGGGGTAGACATGAGGGCTGGAGCCATAGGTGCAAATGAGTTCAGGCAGTGAACACCCTGTCCATGTGCCCAGTAGCTGAGCAATGGCAAGCAATGTGAGTATTTAGAGGTGTGGATAAAATCCTCTCTCCCTCCCACTCTGTGGAAGAGAGTTGGGTTCATTTAATCTCATATGATTTCCCTAGTACAATAGTTTCAAATCAAAGGCAATGAAGTAACTAACAAAATAATTTGTTTGCAAATTAATTACTTTGTAAATATTGCTACGAAGTTTTATAATACCACTGGGATTTTTTCATTTTTCATGAAGAAATCAGTTTTAACTAGGAGAAAATCAATCTTTCATTTTTCTTATTATACACACTTAGAGAACCAAAGGGTTGTTTTGTACCCCCTGTGGAGTTCCTTGGAGAGTAAAACAATGCACACATTGTGTGTGTGTTCATGAGCACTCTTTTGGCTTTTTCTCCTCACTTTTCTTCTTCCCATTTTTTTTTTTTTTTTTGCTTTTTTTTTTTTCTCCAAATGTTAGGCATTTAGATTAGATTGGGTTTATCTTGTCTATCCTCCCTCCCTTCCTTGCCTGAATCACTTCTTTAGATTATGGGTGCCTTTGAATAGCAATGTAAGTTTGAAAATGATGCATATATAAAAATCTACTAACCAGGGTTCTAAAGGTTTTAGCTAGTAGACTCGTAAGACATGACATTGCTTTTATGAAAGGTGAGAAAAGTGGTAGGAAGTACTTTTTTTTTAAATGCCAGAATTTCTTTGTAAAACATCAAATATAACTAAAACCTAATATAAACATTGCAATTTTTAGACTTTTGCCTCTTGTGTCACATTCATGTGCTGTGCTAAGCTAATACTTATCATTGTTTGATTACAGAAAATGTGTTTAATAAGCACTATCAATGATTACCAACTCAGGAGATCTTGTCTTTCCATCACTCTGAGACCTTTGTGGAGGTTTGTGGTTAGAAGTCTGAGTTAAAGAAAATAAAATTACACTTCTGATATCTCACACGCTCTGCACTGAGTGGGTTCTTTAAATGTTTCCTCCAGAGAATTTTCAACCAGGAACAATACAACTGCTTGCAGAGTCCCAGCAGCATGGGTCTGGGCAAGAGTGTCTTGTACTGGAGAAATGAAGTAGTTCAGATATTAAAAGCATCAACTTGCAAATGAACTCATCTGCACTATAGTGCAATTCTCAGGTGAATGACCTTTTCTTCAGAAATTTTCTTAATAGTCCCCCAAAAGAAGAAGAAAATGTTGTACTTTATAAATTTTGAAAACCTAAAGAGATCACTTAATATAAAGATTTTTATTTCACTCTTGGAAACATTAGTCTATTGATATCAACAGTAATATTATAAAAATTATTATTATTATTATTTTTGAGATGGAGTCTTGCTCTGTTGCCAGGCTGGAGTGCAGTGGTGTGGTCTCGGCTCACTGCAACCTCCGACTCCCAGGTTCAAGCGATTCTCCTGCCTCAGCCTCCTGAGTAGCTGGGACTACAGGCGCACGCCACAACGCCCAGCTAATTTGTGTATTTTTAGTAGAGACAGAGTTTCACCGTGTTGGCCAGGGTGGTCTCAATCTCTTGACCTCGTGATCCTCCTGGCTTGGCCTCCCAAAGTGCTGGGATTAGAGGCATGAGCCACCGTGCCCGGCCTATAAAAATTATTGTTAGCAGCAGTTAACAGACTTGAGCCTCTATTGGGAAGAATATGCCCTGTTAGACACAGTACTCTATGTGATGAAGAAAATATAGTACCTGTTCTCTAGACTGATTATAATCTAGGGTTTCCAATAAAAAGTAAACAGATATGGTAGCAAAACAAAACCTCATGTTTGATATTCAGATTTTAAGACTCATCACCAGGATCCAAGACCACACATTCCTTTTTGTGTTTTTAGGACCATATTAAGTGCCAAAAGATATAGGATGATGTTTATATCACAAATCACTAACATGCTGTGTTTATAAAACATCTTGGTGTATTAGAACAACCATTGGTCCAGGGGTTCTTGTCCTGGCCATATATTGGGCAAATGTAATGGCTGTGCTTTGGGACATCCAAGTGAGAAACTTGTTTGTTTGTTGCTCACTTGGATGGAATAAAGTTGTCCTGCCCTCCCTAGACATATAAGACCCAAGAGAATCATCAACTGTCTAAATAAGTATTTATGAGCCCAGTGGATATTTGTAGGTAAAGAAAGTTTTTCTTTAAAGCTCAGACAGATAATTTCTATTAGAACATGACATCTCAGTTGGGGTAGTGTCTTGTACGCATGATTGTGTATCTTCATGTACTTGTTTCCAGAAGAAAAGCAACATGGCATAGCTGTATCTGGGATCATGTCCCAGCTATGAGCTATGTAATCCTGGGCAAGATATTCACCTCTTCTGGCTCTAGTTTAATTTGATAAATGCAGATGGAAAATGCAAAATGAAAGGTTTAACTTGTCATTTCTAGAAGCCCTTTTGGCTCTTATATTATAAATCCTATGCTCCATTTCCTCAGATTTAAAATGTCACCGTCTACATATTCATTTGTTTGCCCATCCAACCATGCTTTCATCCATCCAATAAATACTGATTGCAGCTTACAACACACCAGGTATTATTGTAGATACTTGGGATGGATTTGTGAATAAGACCAACAAGGTCCCTGATTTTAAAGCTTACATTAGAGTGGAGTAGCCAGACAATAAAGAAGAAGACAATCAGATAAACCAGATAATTTCAGACAGTGATAAATGCTTTATCTCAGTTAATATACTAGACAATGACCTGGATATATTCTTTAGATTGGGTGGCCAGTGGTCACTGAAGAAGTGTCATTACTCTTGAACGATGACGAAGAAGCAGCCGTGTGAAAATCAGAGAGAAAGATCTAGGTGGAGAAATGACAAATTAAAAGCCCTGGGAAGCAGCTTTGTGTGTTTGAGGAACAGAAAGAAGGGCAGTGTGACTGTGGTGTAGTGTGTGACTGGTATAAAATGGGGAGAGGTAGGACAGGTCATGTAAGTCATGGGAAACCAGGGTAAGGACTTAGATTTTACTGTAAGTGAAATGAGAAGCCCCTGGAGGTTTTATAAGCGGAACAATGACTCTATTGGATTAGGTACCTAAGAAGGTCATTCTGGTTTCTCTGTGGAGAATGGATTGTAAATGGGCAAGAGTAAAAGCAGAAGCTCTTGTAGTTAGGAAGCTCTTGTAGTCCCAGAGAGAGATGACAATGGTTTGGACCAGTTGAAGCTGAGATGGAGGAGAAGTCGATAGATACCGTTGGACACAAAACAGAGGTGCCGGAAATTAGGCGTTCTTCCTGCACACAGATTTTTAGCAGTGGTCCTGTAAGACTCAGTTGTTAGTGACCACTGTCTAGCTTCCTGTGGTTGCCTGCTTCTATTATACTTCTGTTGATTGTTGCTAGTGACACTTTGACTGTGGATTGAACCAAAAAATCTTTCACGCACCCAGGAAGCTGTGTGACCTCGGGCAAATAATTTAATCTGGGCCGTCAGTTGTCTGTATGTATACAAAAGAAGTCACCAGGTCTGACTGTGTATGATGCTGAGCAGAGGTTGAATCAAGTTACAGGAAACAAAAGGTGTAAAGCTGAGGGCATTTATAGGATGCTTGAAACATGAACAGTGTTGATGAAATTTATTGATAATGGAAACGTTATGTTAGGAAGCATGAGGAGCATATCAAAGATACTGTGAGAGAGGATATTTTGGAGAAGATTTTATATTAAAAGGTGGTAAGGGAAGAAAAGGCAAACATGAGAAAAAGGAAGAAAGAACAAGAAGAGAGAGACTGGTAAGGGGAACACTGACAATTTTTAACTACTGGTATGGCAACAGAATTGACCAAATAGATTTGACACCCTACCAATCAGAGAGGACACTATCTATAAAAGTGGTGCTGTCATACCAGCATTCCAGGCTGAGTATTAGACTTGGAGATAAGAACATCCAAGAAGGATGGAGAAAAGATCCTAGCTGCTTTTGCAGTTATAAGAAACTAACGTATTCAGATCTTCCTTAAATTGTCTATCCATTAAATGTTTTAGTCATGGTTATAAGGGGCAGTCTCTTTTAATACTATTTTCAAGTGTTACCAAAGGCTAAGAAGAATTTGTAATTTGTCATTTGAGCATTGTCTCAGTCCATTTTCTGTTGCTACCACTGAATACCGGAGACTAGGTAATTTATAAAGAAAAGAAATGTATTTCTTACAGTTCTGGAGGCTGGGGCCTAAGTCTAGGGGTCTAGGGGCTGAGGTCTAGGCTGAGGCCTAGGGGCGAAATCTGGTGAGGGCCTTCTCTTGGTGGGGACACTCTTCAGAGGCCCCAGACAGTACAGAGGATTACATGATGAGGAGGTTCTTGAGAGACAGCCAATCTGGCTGTTTATAACATACTAACTCTCATGATAATTAACCCACTCCTGTGATAACCTATTAATCTGTTAACCCATGAATTGGATTAAGCTATTCATGAGGGTTCTGCCAATCATCTCTTAAAGGCCCCACCTCCCAATTCTATTACACTGGGGATTAATTTTCAATATGAGTGTCAGTCAGAGGGGGACAAACTTTCAAGCTATAGCAAGCATATCTGTTCTATATCTGCCAAAATAATTATGAAGTAATTAATTAAATGCTATAGTTAAAAACATTCAAACTGCAGACTTAGAGCTGCCAAGTGGTTTTCCAGATGCAAAGTTTAAACACTGGATATGTGGAAACCTAAGTCAGCCTTCTGATCACTACATTTCATAATAAATAGGCTGTCCAGGTAGTTTTTAAGTTAAAAATAATAAAATGAATAATTAAGAGTGTCCAGGCCAGGCGCAGTGGCTCACGCCTGTAATCCCAGCACTTTGGGAAGCCAAGGCAGGCCGATCATGAGGTCAAGAGATCAAGACCATCCTGGCCAACACGGTGAAACCCCGTCTCTACTAAAAATACAAAAATTAGCTGGGCGTGGTGGTGCGTGACTGTAGTCCCAGCTACTTGGGAAGCTGAGGCAGGAGAATTGCTTGAAACTAGGAGGCAGAGGTTGCAGTGAGCTAAGATTGCACCACTGCACTCTAGCCTGCTGGCGACAGAACAAGACTCCATCTCAAAAAAAAAAAAAAAAAGAGTGTCCAATAGAAATGACACTTTGAAATCTTCAGCTGATGTCAGTGGCACACACTCTCAACATGCCATTCAAGAAAAATTGAGGCACAGCATTCCTAGTCCTACCTAAATACTTTTGTGGGCAAGAAAGATAGTCTCCTTTATTTTAATTTATTCTGACTTTCTGGAATAGCCCATTATGATATTGAGACAGAAAGTGGTTAACAGGAGCCTCCCTTTGGAGGACTTACCCAACAGCAAAGAATTAGCTCTCTCAGTTGTTTGCAGTCTTATCTGGATATATTCTGATCCTGAATCCAGAGAAAGCAAGTGTTAGAAATAACATTAAGATGTTGTTGTTTCACTTCCTCATTTCACGGATGAGGAGGCTGAATACCACAGGAGTACCCTGGCCACAGAGCCTTGCTAGTGGCAGAGCCAGAATTTGCCTCTGGTTTCCTTGGGATCCACTGCAATGCACTTCCACCACACGGCACTGCCAACCATTCATGCCCTCGTGTGTTTGCCACAGTGCGGGCACAATGGGGGAAAAATCTGCTGACAAAATCATCTTCGGAAGTAGAAGACAATGCGTCTATGTCTGTGTATACATAGTGACCATAGACGCTTTGGCTCCAAGATCTTTGTGGTTTACTTGCTGCCATTCTAAAGTCTCTGGGAAATTTTTTGTGAACATTTCTAAAGGAACCGAGAACCCGTCCACTGATTTTATCTTCTGCAGCAGACGGTAGAGACATACGCATCAAAGCAACAGTGGGGCAACATGTTTTACTGTCAGACAAATAAGGCCCCAAGCAAAATACCCTACGTTTTAATCTAATGTAGACTGCACCTGTTCTCATGCCAACAGTTTTTTTTTCTTTGCCTCTTGTTTATATTGTTCCCTCTAGTTTTTAAAACGAAGCAAGTATTATTTTCCTTCTGTATGCTTTTAAACATACTTGTTATTATAAAACAAAACATACATATAGAAAAGTGAAAAAAAATAAATGTATAATTTAATGAATAATGCTAAAGTATACTACCTCACCCTCATAATCACCACAGGTCAAGAAATACAAGATTGTCAGCACCCCTGTTTCCTTCTGATTCCAACTCTTTCTCCCTCTTTAGACAAAACATTAGGCTGGATTTTGTGATACTAATTCAGATTATATTAGCTATTTCTATTTTTTAGTAATTAAGGAAGAAATCACAACATGTATACTTCACTTAGAAAAGTTTCAAATTACATATACCTTCACTATCTTTCTAGACAATGTGCTCTATATTGACAGATGTTTCTTTTAGCACATTGGAGGTATATGTTATAATTCCACCATATCAGGGCTCTTATTGTTGATGCTGAAACAGTCTAATAGTTGCTCCTTGGAAGGTAATCAGTCTCTTTTCTCTGGCTGCTTTTAGGATTTTCACTAAGATACATCTAGGTGTGCATACTTTTAAAAAATATGCTTGTGAATTATTGGGATTCTTGAATCTGTGGAGTGTGACTGGGTTCTAACTAATTTTTCCAAGCTATCTGCTGGTTCACCAATTTTCTCTTTAACTCTGTCTAATATATATTAAACTTATCTATTGAGTTTTAAATCTCAGTTAGTGCATTTTTTTTGGCCAATTCTTGTAGGTTCTTTTTCAAATTAGTTGACTTAAATTTTCCTGTGTACTACAGATGTTATTACAAGTTTTTCTCTTATTTGCTTAAACATAATAAGCTTAATTACTTTATTTTGGGGATCTGAGAATTCAAATATGTAAATCATGAGTTTGTTTTTGTAGTTTGTTGTTTCTGTTGTTCCCTTGTTTTCTTGTATGCCTCATTATTTTTATGATGTGTTTGCCATTGAATGTGAATATTATTTGTAGGAAAGTTTTTGAGGCCTAGGATGTAAACCTTTTCTTCTTGTAATAGTTTGCATTTTTACTTTCAAAAACTGAAGGGTAATAATAATGCAAATCTCCTTAAAGAAAATTCAAGGATTGAGGTTTTCTAGACCATTGAAGTCCAGAAGATTTTTTTGGACCATCTAATCTGAATGAGGTCTGTGTTTATTTCTGGTTTACTTGTGCTCCAAGAATGTAACTCTTTGGGATCCCAATTTACTGGGGAGAAGGTTTTCTGCTAGATCCCTCACTCTGCAGATTCTGGGAGTCGAGACATAAAAACAAAAGTTTGAATTTGAAAGAACAGCAATGCTTTCAGAGTAAAAGCAGCTTCCGAGCTTTGCCTGTCTCTCGAGGTTCTGGTTCTCTCTTCAAATTTAGCCTGGTAATTTCTCCTCCTTTGTGTCACTCTTTAATGCTTTTAATAATATTTTTGGACATTTGTTCAACATTTTTGGTTGTTTTGGTGTGAGAATTAGTTTGAATAATAGGGACTGCTATAACTGAAGACTAGAACACTTGTGCTTATTTTCACAATCAAATCAACCAAATTGAAGATATATAGGGGAAATATAAATTGAAGCCTAGGGATATTAAGAAAATAAGTAGTTGTGAATCTTAAATAAAATTAAGGCCACTAGTGTAAGTAGAGGTGTGACAAATAGCCCCTCCTGCATAATGCTAATCCTGTTACAAATTTCAGAAAGCAAAATGGCAATACATAGTATTATAACTTATAAACATTTTGACCAAATGTCAAAATATTTACATAAAAGCAAAACGCTGAAAATAATCCCAGTATCCAACATTAGTATTTTAGTTTTAACAAATTATGATAGATTAACATTTTGGCCAATAATATAGTCATTAAAAACGATAATTATGATGACTACGTAAAAAATGAAATGTTTATGACATAAAATAACAATAGCAGAACACAAAATAACATGTTTGCTATAAATGATAAGTATGTTTTTGCAAGATAAGGAGCAAAAATATACAAATAGTATTTCTATTTCACTGTAGAACTAGGTAATTTTTTTCCTTAAAATTTTTTACACTTACATAGTTTTCTCAAAAACAAAGACTAAGATTTCAAAACTTAAGAAAAAACCAGCATGCTAATAATTTTCCCAAACAATTTCAGCATGAAAATTTGTCATATTAAAAAGGGAAATAAAACAAAAAGAAAGAGAAAGCAATGAGCAGTTTGAATTTATAGTCTAATAACTCAGAATCCGCAACCACCAGGCCAAGGTGATTTCAATTTTTTCCTTCTGTGATTCCCATGTAGCTTGCAAAAACAACCTTGGCTTCCTATAAGCATACATTTATTTCAGAAAATGAAAAAGTGGGGCTGGGCATGGTGGTTCACGTCTGTAATCCCAGCACTTTAAGAGGCTGAGGCAGGAGGATTGCTTGAGGCCAGGAGTTCAGGACCAGCCTGGGCAACATAGCAAGACCTGTCTCTACAAAATTTCTTTTTCAAAATTAGCCAGATATGGTGGTGTGTGCCTGTATTCCCAGCTTCTTGGGAGGCTGAGGCAGGAGGGTCCCTTGAGCCTAGGAAGTGGAGTCTACAATGAGCTAGGATCATGCCACTGCACTGTAGCCTGGGAAACAGAGTAAAACCTTTTCTAAGAAAAGAAAAGAAAAGAAAGAGAGAGAAAAAGTAAACAAAAATCTGGGGCTTTATCTTTATTATCAGGTCTTGATTCAGTTCTCAGTGGATGAGGTTTGGAGAAAATACATTTCTGTCATTTGAAAATGATTAGCCTGTTCTTTTACTCTCTAGCAGGAGGACATAATGTGTGTGTGTACACATGTATGTATATGTATACAATTGTTTGTATATATATACACACAGAGTCTCTATATATTGTAATATACATATATAATACATATATTTTAATATATAATATGTAATATACATACATGTATAACATATATATACAATTATTCATTTTTAAACTACTTTGTACTTTTACAAGGTGAGCAATTTCTATCTTTCCTTGTATCTGCTTTACTGATGTACAACAGTGATTATTTACTCATCAGAAGTACACATGGTTCTTGTCAGAGTAGTTTGATCAATAGGTAGACAATTCCTTCTCCCCAAGACATACCTACTAATAAATGAAGTTTTTCCTAAACTTCAACTTTTCCCATATCTCTCTGTTTAGCTAAGTGCTACTGATCCTTTAATTCCAGTTTTAAAACTCACTTCCTTAAGGTGGCATTTTCTGATTCTATAATCAAAATTATAACCTACCTGACCCTACTACCTTTATTTAAATAGTACTCCATTCCTATCACAAATTATATTTCATTACTACATATTTATTCCTTTACCATATGCCTCCAATATGAAAGCTACCAAAGGACAGAGACCATATCTGTTTGATTCATACATACTATGTAAATATATTATTTAATATTTAGTATATTCTGTATTCACATATGACAAGCAAGTTTCTGGTTAGGATTTTTTTTTCTCTAGGACATAGTTTTATCTTATGTTCTTCCTTGAGGGGTGGAGGGAGAATGTGAAGCTGTTTCATTTTGGTGTAACAGAGATGACTTTATGCATAAGAATAAATTACTTTTATGTTAAAATATAATTATTAGGGCAACATTATAAAATATCACTTTTGCTTTGTTTTCTTTCTCTTTATGCAGGAGAAATCAATGGTTCTGCCAATTATGAGATGTTTATATTTCACAACGGAGGTGTACAAATTTTATGCAAATATCCTGACATTGTCCAGCAATTTAAAATGCAGTTGCTGAAAGGGGGGCAAATACTCTGCGATCTCACTAAGACAAAAGGAAGTGGAAACACAGTGTCCATTAAGAGTCTGAAATTCTGCAGTTCTCAGTTATCCAACAACAGTGTCTCTTTTTTTCTATACAACTTGGACCGTTCTCATGCCAACTATTACTTCTGCAACCTATCAATTTTTGATCCTCCTCCTTTTAAAGTAACTCTTACGGGAGGATATTTGCATATTTATGGTAAGACATTGCTTTCATCTTCCAAACTTAAGAGTATATATATGTTTGGACAACTTTTCTCACTAATGAAAACAATTAGACAAATAAATATCTTTTGTGTTGAAGTTTACTTAGATGAAGTTGATGGCAATCATTTATAATGAAGATATACAGGTGATGATTTACTATTAATCATAATTAGTATTATTAATCAGTATGCAATGTAATCCCATAGACTGCTAAGTCAGAAATAGATCATATTGCCTTTTAAACACATATGCTATTAAAAATCAGGAAAAACATTAAGACAAATACTTAAACTCATGGCTTAATAATGGGTATTATCTCTATTCACCTAAGATTTAAGGTTTGGTTTTGCACTGTGTTTGTGGAATGAAGTATGATGATTGAAAATCATAGTTTTGTAATATTACTTTTACTACTACCTCTTTTATAAAAATATGGGCAGAAAAGCCCTTCCTATTAACCATATTTGTAAATACGTTATATGCATTACCTTTTAAGTTTTAGTTCCTGGATCCTTGCCATAATACTGAGATGATGTTAGTCTAATAACTTGCCCACTTACTGGATTTCATGACTATAATAAAGAAAAGCTTCATTTGATTAAATGGCTTTTTTAAATTTGGTAAAAGAACTTGTGGTTCAGCACTGAAAGAGGAGATTTGATTCTCAGAATTTTTCATTAACATACCTTTTTTTCCAATCCAGAATCACAACTTTGTTGCCAACTGAAGTTCTGGTTACCCATAGGATGTGCAGCCTTTGTTGTAGTCTGCATTTTTGGATGTGTACTTATTTGTTGGCTTACAAAAAAGGTAAGCTATTTCTGTCTTTCCTTGTATCTGCTTTACTGATGTACATCAGTGATTATTTCCTCATCAAAAGTACACATGACTCTTGTCAGATTAGTTTGACCAACAGGGAGACAATTCCTTCCCCCCAAGACATAGGTACTAATTAAACTAATCACTTGGAACAGAAGTTTATTTATTTGCTTTATAGCCTACACATTCCAAAGAGGACTTGACTTGATGGCTTACAGAGAGTTACATTATTATTATTATTGTTTAAACTAGATGAGGAAATTGAGGCCAAGAGAAGACTAAAGGTCAGGAGGAAGGTTAAAACATAAAAATAGATGACTCCGATTTTTAAAAAATTATTATGCGTGGGCTGCAAATTTGAATCTAAGGTTCCTGAGAGGCAGGGCAGAGATGAAACTATTAGTTATAAGTTTTGCTTAGCTGGTAAGTTAAAAACAGTCAGCAAGAAAGCCTTCTAAGGTGTCAATTGTAGCTGAGGAGGAAATTGACAACTTCTTTACATGGTAGGTTATTAGACTCCTTGCTTTTAAAGAAAACCACTGAGGAGCTATTTAGAAAGATAAACAACAATGACAACAACAAAAGTCTCCCTCTGCTGGGGGATATTCTTTTGGGTCTCTTGCATTACAGGTTCTCAATCAAAGAACTGACAACACTCTGCTTATTACGCGAGTATGCTAGTACTCAAGTATATCCACGGTGTGGTCATTGGCCAGTGTATATCTGTGGAAGACTGGAATTTGAAAAGAGACATAAAGAAGGAAGAAAATGAGATGGGGCCCATGGTCTAAGTCTATTGGGAAAGAAACAATAAAGGCAAAAATGAGGAAAAAAGTTCAGTAGAAAGCTCTTTTTATGTAAAGCCCTTTTCATATTGTTTTTCTACTTAGCCTAAAGCCAGGAAACTAAGTCACATTATCATGTTTTTGTCACATACCACTTCAACAAAGAATAGAAAACAGTCAAAAAACAAAGAGATGGAGAAGAAAAGATGACCAAGCAGGTTTCTGGCTTTTTCTTTCAGAAGTATTCATCCAGTATGCACGACCCTAATGGTGAATACATGTTCATGAGAGCAGTGAACACAGCCAAAAAATCTAGACTCACAGGTATGACTCCATTTGGTGGTTTGGGTAGGGAAGAGGTTTCTTGACAGTAAGCCTGGAATGTTATTTATTTATTTTTTTTAAATTTTAAAGGAAAGGAAAACATCTCCAAGGCCTAATTCTAGTATTTTCTGTGAAAATCTGGATTTCTCACTTTAACTAGATTTATATTTTCTGCAGTATATTGAAAACAAACAAGCAATAGGTTTGTAAGCCACTATTGAAACTAAACTCACAAACAGTTCATAAGCCACCATTGTATCAAGGCAATTTTCCAATTGATGTTTCAAAAGTTGGGATGATTCTAAGTGTTTTTTGTTGAAGGGTTCATTTAGTCATTCGATGAGCATTTATTGAGCGTCAGTTAAGTGTGAGTTACTGAGTGAGGCACTCTGGGGAATTTGGACATATATATGCTAATTTTGGACTGAGATTAGGAAGAGAGATCTGTGCTGGTGCTGCTAGAGGGAAGAAGGAGAAATTGATGAAGATATTTGGTTATTTTGATGTAAAGAGAGTGCAAGTTTAGAGAACTTGGATGGCTTTAGAAGTCTCAGTAACTTGGAAATTTGATCTTCTCTGTTAAGAGTTAGAAAACTGAAAGTTGCCAAGTTTGAGGAACACCCAGAAAGTTTGAAGCTTCCATTGTGGAAAATTCATGTCTTATGCCCTTGAGGTTTGAATGATGTGCGATGTGTAATGAGACAGAAACCACTGCATTTTTCCACCCCTCAGTGGCTACAGACTATCTAAAGGGGACACATATAGCTTACGTTGTCATGGAATTATAGCATGGGATGGGAGCTAAAAAGGATCCTTGAGTTCACATTTCGTTTTTTAGGTGACAGGAATTGATGCTCAAAGTGTTCAGTGGCCCTTTTGGTTCCCTAGACAGTTAATACCATAGCGTTGACACTTGCAAAGAGCTTATGTTTCATTACTTTGCTGTTGAAAAAATATATGATCTCTCAATCTCTTTGCTTAATGTGTTCTGTCTGTTTGGATTCCCACAAGTAGAACCTGAGATAAGGACTTGGGTGCAAGTAGTTTATTTGGGAGGTGATCCCAGGAAGAAGGAGTGAGGGGGCAGGGAGAGTGAGACAGCGAACAAGGAGAAGCAAATGAAGGGTGCATTATTATCAAGGTCTCAGCTCCAGGCCACAGAGGCCTGACTTCATTGGACCTCTGAGAAGTGCACAGATGCCTCCCAGAATTATTCTCCTGAAGGATGGCAACCACTGACTCCATCCTCACTGATTTGGGGTTGCCTGCGGAGGGCATTAGCTTTCCCTCATCCCTGAGCTGTGCCTCTACTTGGGATGAGCCTACTTGGGATGAATCTTCAGAGGAAGTCTGGAGGCAGAAAAGCAGTGAAATGCAGTGGGGCTGTTGTGCTAGAACAGTCATCCCATGCAGAACTTTCCACCCCAGCAGCAGCTGACATCAGAGGTGGACAGTTTCCAAGTGATGAGTTTAGATAATGTCTGTTATAGGAGTCAAGAGCTAAACTTCTCTGGAAATGGGGAACTGGTGCTGGGTCTTGAAGCATAACGATGAGTTTGCATGGTGTGTGTGTCTGTGTGTGTGTGTGTGTGTGTGTATGAAAGGCAATGGAAAGGCGAAAGCTTCTTGTAGGGAACTGGCACATGGAGAGCATTTAGAGAATTTATGCTAAATTTTTATTACAGATGTGACCCTATAATCTGGAACTCTGGCACCCAGGCATGAACCACGTTGACCAGTTTTCCACAACTTGAAGTGCAAGATTCTCTTATTTCCTGGACCACGGAGAGTCTGACTTGATTTAACTACGTACATCTTCTGCTGGTGTTTTGTTCAATCTGGATGAGTGACTGTATCAGTCAATGGGGATTTTAACAGACTGCCTTGGTACTGCCGAGTCCTCTCAAAACAAACACCCTCTTGCAACCAGCTTTAGAGAAAGCCCAGCTCCTGTGTGCTCAACAAATAGACCTCACTGGGAGTGGAATCCCTGTCTCCACATCTGCTCCTAGCAGTGCACCAGCCAGTAAAACAAACACATTTACAGAAAAAAGTGTTTTAAAGATGCCAGGGGTACTGAATCTGCAAAGCAAATGAGCAGCCAAGGACCAGCATCTGTCCGCATTTCACTATCATATTACCTCTTCTTTCTGTAGGGATGAGAATTCCTCTTTTAATCAGTCAAGGGAGACGCTTCAAAGCTGGAGCTATTTTATTTCTGAGATGTTGATGTGAACTGTACATAAGTACATATGCAGTACTCTCCTTCAATTGCTGAACCCCAGTTGACCATTTTACCAAGACTTTAGATGCTTTCTTGTGCCCTCAATTTTCTTTTTAAAAATACTTCTACATGACTGCTTGACAGCCCAACCTGCCACTGTCAATAGAGAGCTATGTCTTACATTCTTTCCTCTGCTGCTCAATAGTTTTATATATCTATGCATACATATATACACACATATGTATATAAAATTCATAATGAATATATTTGCCTATATTCTCCCTACAAGAATATTTTTGCTCCAGACAGACATGTTCTTTTCTCAAATTCAGTTAAAATGATTTACTTTGTTCATGTTAGTGGTAGGAAACATTGCCCGGAATTGAAAACAAACTTATTTTATTATCCTATTTTCTACCATTATCTGTGTTTTCATGGTGCTATTAATTACAAGTTTAGCTCTTTTTGTAGATCATATTAAAATTTCAAACAAAATCATCTTTAATGGGCAAGCATTCTCCTGGGGTAGAGCAGAATATTCATTTAGCCTGAAAGCTGCAGTTACTGTAGGTTGCTGTCACACTATACCCATGGTGCCTCTGGGCTTGACAGGTCAAAATGGTCCCCATCAGCCTGGAGCAGCCCTCCAGACCTGGGTGGAATTCCAGGGTTGAGAGATTCCCCTGAGCCAGGGGTCACTAGGTATTCTTGCTCCCAGAGGCTGAAGTCACCCTGGGAATCACAGTGGGTCTACTTGCATTCATAATTCCAGGATCTGTGAAGAGCACATATGTGTCAGGGCACAATTCCCTCTCCTAAAAACCACACAGCCTGGAAATTGGCCCTGGCCCTTCGAGATAGCCTTCTTTAGAATATGACTTGGCTAGAAAGATTCTTAAATATATGGAATGTGATTATTCTTAGCTGGAATATTTTCTCTACTTCCTGCATGCATGCCCAAGGCTTCTGAAGCAGCCAATGTCTATGCAACAACATTTGTAACTTTAGGTAAATTGGGATTATGTTGTAGTTTAACATTTTGTAGCTGCATGCTTATAGTTTACAAGTGAGACCCGATGTGTCATTATGCATACTTATATTATCTTAAGCATGTGTAATGCTGGATGTGTACAGTACAGTACTGAACTTGTAATTTGAATCTAGTATGGTGTTCTGTTTTCAGCTGACTTGGACAATCTGGCTGGCTTTGCACAGGTGTTCCCTGAGTTGTTTGCAGGTTTCTGTGTGTGGGGTGGGGTATGGGGAGGAGAACCTTCATGGTGGCCCACCTGGCCTTGTTGTCCAAGCTGTGCCTCAACACATCCTTATCCTCAGCATGGAACACCTCAAGATGAATTATTAAAGGACAAAATTTCTGTGAAATCAAATCCGGTTTTAAGAAGAGCCACTTATCAAAGAGATTTTAGCAGTAGTAAGAAGGGAAAGAATAAATATTTGATATTCAGCAACTGAAAATACCTCACTGTGTTTTCTTCGGGGGGGGGGGGCAGGGAATTGATTACCTTAATTAGCATGTACAAATTTGACATTGTACTTGAAGATATATTGCTTGGAACAGTTGCTTTCTTTATTTTCTTTTTTTTTTTAATTTTGAAATAGCCACAAACTTATAAAACAGTTGGAAGCACAGCAAAAGGACTGTTCTTTTCCTGAGTAAGTTTCTGATCTAATGTCCTATCACCTCTGAATGGTATTTTTTTGCAAACAAGAACACTGTCCTTCCTAACTATAGTATAGCCTTCAGAAAATTAATACTGATACGTTGCTACCATCCAATCCTCAGAGCGCCTTCAACATTAGCCCTGTGCATTTAGTTGATATGTTTCATGCGCGTCTGTGTGAAGAGACCACCAAACAGGCTTTGTGTGAGCAATAAAACTGTTTATTTCACCTGAGTGCAGGTGGGCTGAGTCCGAAAAGAGAGTCAGCGAAGGGAGATAGGGGTGGGGCCGTTTTATAGGATTTGGGTAGGTAAAGGAAAATTACAGTCAAAGGTGGGTTGTTCTCTGGCGGGCGGAGTGGGGGTCACAAGGTGCTCAGTAGGGGAGATTTTGAGCCAGGATGAACCAGGAGAAGGAATTTCACAAGATAATGTCATCAGTTAAGGCAGGAACCGGCCGTCTAGATGTATACGTGCAGGTCACAGGGGATATGATGGCTTAGCTTGGGTTCAGAGGCCTGACATTCCTGTCTTCTTATATTAATAAGAAAAATAAAATGAAATAGTGGTAAAGTATTGGGACGGTGAAAATTTTGGGGGGTGGTATGGAGAGATGATGGGCGATGTTTCTCAGGGCTGCTTCGGGCGGGATTAGGGGCGGCGTGGGAACCTAGAGTCGGAGAGATTAAGCTGAAGGAAGATTTTGTGGTAAGGGGTGATATTGTGGGACTGTTAGAAGAAACATTTGTCATTTAGAATTATTGGTGATGGCCTGGATACGGTTTTGTATGAATTCAAAAACTAAACGGAGTAAGAGGAGAAAAACAGTTATTAAAGGTCTAAGAATTGGGAGGACCTAGGACATCTAATTAGAGAGTACCTAAGGAGATTCAGCATAGTCCTGCCAGCAAAGATTACTTATTTACTTCAAGAGTTAAGAGTGGCAGTTTGGGGATAGCACCAGGAGATATCAGCTGTGATGGCTTGGAGAAACAGTGTAAACTGGCAGTGTAAACAAGAGCAGGGCATATATGAGTAGTTGAGAATGGTGAATAGGAGTATGACTAGACAGAAGATAGTAGGGATGACAAGTTTTTTTGGGGCACAGTCTAAGTTAGTCTGGTGTCTGGAATGAGACTGGGGCCTAATAAAAAGGAGCATCTATACAGGAGCTCAAATGGGCTGTACCCTGTAGCATTCTGAGGACAGGTCTGACTTCTGAGAAGGGAAAGTGGTAAAAGTATTGTCCAGTCCTTTTTAAGTTGGTGGCTGAGCTTGGTGAGGTGTGTTTTTAAAAGATCATTAGTTTGTTCTACTTTTCCTGAAGACTGAGGACTGTAGGGGATATAAAGGTTTCACTGAATACCAAGAGCCTGAAAAACTGCTTGGCTGATTTGACTAATAAAGGCTGGTCTGTTATCAGACTGTATAGAGGTGAGAAGGCTAAACTGAGGAATTATGCCTGACAGAAGGGAAGAAATGACTGCGGTGGCCTTCTCAGACCCTGTAGGAAAGGCCTCTACCTATCCAGTGAAAGTGTCTACTTAGACTAAGAGGTATTTTAGTTATCTGACTCGGGGCATGTTGAGTAAAGCTAATTTGCCAGTCCTGGGTGGGGGCAAATCTTCAAGCTTGATGTGTAGGGAAGGGAGGGGGCCTGAATAATCCCTGAGGAGTAGTAGAATAGCAGATGGAACACTGAGAAGTTATTTCCTTGAGGATAGATTTCCACGATGGAAAGGAAATGAGAGGTTATAAGAGGCGGGCTAGTGGCTTGTAATGTAGCATAGCCTGCCTTTGCTGGTGTGTGGCGATTAGGCCTGGTGGAACTGCCATCAATAAACTAAGTGTGATCAGGGTGAGAAACAGGGAAGAAGGAAATGTGGGGAAATGGGGTGAATGTCAGGTGGATCACAGAGATATAGTCATGGAGGTCAGGTGTGGTATCAGGAATAATGTGGGAGGCCGGATTGAAGTCTGTGCCAGGAACAATGATAATTGTGGGACTTAACAAAGAGTGAGTACAGCTGAAGGAGCCGGGGAGCAGAAAGTGTATGCGTCAGGTATGAGGAAGAAAATAGATTTTGGAAGTTATGAGAAATGTAGAGAGTAAGTTGAGCATAGTTTGTGATTTTGAGGGCCTCTAAAATTATTAGGGTGGCAGCAGCCGCTACACGGAGACATGATGGCTAGGCTAAAACAGTAAGGTCAAGTTATTTGGACAGAAAGGCTACAGGGTGCCGTCCTGGCTCTTGTGTAAGAATTCTGACTGCACTAACCATGCCTAGGAAGGAAAGGAGTTGTTGTTTTGTAAGGGATTGAGGTTTGGGAGATTAATTGGACACGATCAGCAGGGAGAGCACGTGTGTTTTTATGAGAATTATGCCAAGATAGGTAACAGATGCGGATGAAATTTGGGCTTGACTGAAGTAATGGGGGCTGTCTGTGAAGCTTTGCGGCAGTACAGCCCAGGTAATTTGCTGAGCCTGATGGGTGTCAGGGTCAGTCCAAGTGAAAGCGAAGAGAGGCTGGGATGATGGGCGCAAAGGAATAGTAAAGAAAGCATGTTTGAGATCCAGAACAGAATAATGGATTGTGGAGGGAGGTATTGAGGATAGGAGAGTATATGGGTTTGGCACCATGGGATGGATAGGCAAAACAATTTGGTTGATAAGGCATAGATCCTGAACTAACTTGTAAGGCTTGTCTGGTTTTAGGACAGGTAAAATGGGGGAATTGTAAGGAGAGTTTATAGGCTTTAAAATGCCATGCTGTAGCAGGTGAGTGATAGCAGGCTTTAATCCTTTCAAAGCATGCTGTGGGATGGGATATTGGCATTGAGTGGGGTAAGGGTGATTAGGTTTTAATGAGATGGTAAGGGGTGCGTGATCGGTCGCCAAGGAGGGAGTAGAGGTATCTTATACTTGTGGGTTATGGTGGGGAATACAAGAGGAGGATGCAAAGGAGGCTTTGGATTGGGAAGAAGGGCAGCAATGAGATGTAGCTGTAATCCAGGAATAATCAGGAAAGCAGATAATTTAGTTAAAGTGTCTCGGCCTAATAAGGGAACTGGGCAGGTGGGGATAACTAAAAGGAGTGCTTAAAAGAGTATTGTCTAAGTTGGCACAAGAGTTGGGGAGTTTTAAGAGGCTTAGAAGCCTGGCTGTCAATAGCCACAACAGTTATGGAGGCAAGGGAAAACCAGGCCCTTGAAAATAAGGTAAGGTGGAGTGGGTAGTCTCTGTATTGATTAAGAAGGGGACGGACTTACGTAAGCTTCCACTGTGAGAGTTACCTGAAGCTCGGCGTCCGTGATGGTCTAGGGGGCTTCCGAGGCAATCGGGCAGTGTCAGTCTTCAGCTGCTAAGCCAAGAAGATCTGGGAAGGAATCACAGAGCCTTGGGCCAGAGTTCCAGGGGCTCTGGGAGTGGCTGCCAGGTGAGTTGGACAGTCCGATTTCTAGTGGGGTCTTGTACAGATGGGATGCAGCTTAGGAGGAATCCTGGGCTACAGGCATTCCTTGGCCTGGTGGCCAGATTTCTGTAGCAAGCTCCTGGGGGGGCAGGGGAGGTTCTGGAGGAATGCCTGGCCGCTGCAGTTCAGGTGTTTGGAAGTTCTTGTGTGCTGGAGATGCGGCTGGGGTTTGTCTCACAGTGGAGGCAAGGAATTGCAACTTTTTTCTATTATTGTACACCTTGAAGGGGAGGTTAATTAAATCCTGTTGTGGGGTTTGAGGGCTGGAATTTAATTTTTGGAGTTTTATTTAATGTCAGGAGCAGATTGGGTAATAAAATGTATTTCGAGAATAAGACAGCCTTTTGACCTTTTAGGGTCTAGGGCTGTAAAGTGTCTCAGGGTTGCTGCCAAACGAGTCATGAACTGGGCTGGGTTTTTCATATTTGATGAAAGAGCCTAAACACTCACTGATTTGGGAGAGGTCTGATAAAGAAAAAGGAGCATTAACCTTGACTATGCCTTTAGCTTCAGCCACCTTTTTAAGAGTAAATTGCTGGGCAGGTGGGGGAGGGCTAGACACGGAACGAAACTGTAAGCTGGACCAGGTGTGAGGAGGGGATGTGATAAAAGGATTATAGGGTGGAGGAGCAGAGGCTGAGGAAGAATTGGGACCTAGCTCAGCCTGGCCAGGAGAGGAGAGGTCAGATAGGTCTGTAGAAAAGGAAGATTAGAAAGACTCAGTGACTCTTGGGGTTGGGACTGAGGGGACAGGTGGGAGGGAAAGGAGGAAGATTTGGGATGAGTTGCACTGGGTACAGAGACTAGGAAGGGACCGATGTGTAAAAGAATGCCTGGATGTCAGGCACCTCAGAACATTTGCCTATTTTACGACAAGAATTATATAGATCTTGCAGGATGGAAAAATTGAAAGTGCCATTTTCTGGCTATTTGGAACTATTGAGTTTGTATTGGGGTCAAGTGGCATTGCAGAAGAAAATAAGATGCTTAGATTTTAGGTCAGGTGAGAGTTGAAGAGGTTTTAAGTTCTTAAGAACACAGGCTAAGGGAGAAGAAGGAGGAATGGAGGGTGGAAGTTTGCCCATAGTGAAGGAGGCAAGCCCAGAGAAAAGAGAGAGTAGAGACACGGAGGGAAGGGGTTCAGGGGTTCTTACCCTCCAGAAAAGCGGGAAAGGGGTCGGGGCACAGAGATACGAGGTCGGGGCATGGAAATAAGGGATTGGGGTGCAGAGATACGAGGTTAGGGTACTTGTTCCTCCGCTAGAAAAGTGGGACTTGCCACTATGGGTGAAGGAGAAGGGGTTGGGGGTTTCTTGCCCCCCAGAAAGGTGGAGAAGGGGTAGAGACATGGAGAGAAGGGGTTCGGGTACTTTCCCCTCCCCCAGAAAAGCGGAACTTGCTGCTAAAGGTGAAGGACCAAGGCAGGCATCCCTGCGTGGTCCGACACCTCTGAAACATGGGTGAATAATCAGAGAGGCATCCCTGCAATGATTAAACACCAAGGGAAGGCTGCCTTCCCAGTCCGTGACTGACGCCAGAGTTTTGGGTCCACGGATAAAACATGTCTCCTTTGTCTTTACCAGAAAATGAAAGGAATTGAAATTAAAAGAAGGGAGAGATTGAAGTGTGGCGCCAAGACTGAAAGGAGAAAGAGGTTGAGGGATAGTGAGGGAGGTTGGAGAAGAGAGTAAAAAGAGGCCGCTTACCGGATTGTTTCTTGGGCTGGTGGGTCTGAGGACCTGAGGTCGTAGGTGGATCTTTCTCATGGAGCAAAGAACAGGAGGACAGGGGATTGATCTCCCAAGGGAGGTCCCCCAATCCGAGTCACGACACCAAATTTCATGCATGTCCATGTGAAGAGACCACCAAACAGGCTTTGTGTGAGCAATAGAGCTGTTTATTTCACCTGGGTGCAGGTGGGCTGAGTCCAAAAAGAGAGTCAGCAAAGGGAGATAGGGGTGGGGCCATTTTATAGGATTTGGGTAGGTAAA
The DNA here is from genome assembly GCF_028878055.3 of Symphalangus syndactylus. NCBI lineage: Eukaryota > Metazoa > Chordata > Mammalia > Primates > Hylobatidae > Symphalangus > Symphalangus syndactylus. The sequence continues at coordinate 108,434,729 of NC_072430.2, forward strand.
GGAAAATTACAGTCAAAGGGGGGTTGTTCTCTGGCAGGCAGAGTAGGGGTCACAAGGTGTTCAGTAGGGGAGCTTTTGATGAGCCAGGAGAAGGAATTTCACAAGACGATGTCATCAGTTAAGGCAGGAACCGGCCATCTGGATGTGTACATGCAGGTTGCAGGAGATATGATGGCTTAGCTTGGGCTCAGAGGCCTGACAATATGTTTCTGTAGTGTCCAGTCTGGACAGTTTCTCAGTCTAGAATTCATGGCCTTGACACTTTTGAAGATTAGAAGCAGTTGTTTTGTAGAACATCCCTTGTTTGGGTCAGTCTGATGTTTCTTTATGATTAAAATCAGGTTCTTCGTCTTTGGCAGAAATAACACAGAAGTAACATTGCACTCTTTTAATTGCAGGCAGCTCACAGTTTCGATTTGTTACATTACTGATAATGTTCATTGTCATCACTTGACTAAGGTGGTGTGTGTCAACCTTCTCCACCACAAAGTAACTCTTGTCCCCTTTATATTTTAATAAAGATTTTTTTTTTTTTTTTTTGAGACGGAGTCTCGCTCTTTCACCCAGGCTGGAGTGCAGTGGCGTGATCTTGGCTCACTACAGGCTCCGGCCCCTGGGGTCCATGCCATTCTCCTGCCTCAGCCTCCCGCATAGCTGGGACTACAGGTGCCTGCCACCTCGCCCGGCTAATTTTTTGTATTTTTAGTAGAGACGGGGTTTCACCGTGTTAGCCAGGATGGTCTCGATCTCCTGACCTCGTGATCCGCCTTCCTCGGCCTCCCAAAGTGCTGGGATTACAGGCGTGAGCCACCGCGCCCAGCCTAATAAAGATTTTATGAGAAAATACTTTGAAACTTTGTAAATCTTCTGTTCCTTGTGAAAAATTTTATTTATTTGTTCACTTATATCTGTATGGCATCATGGCATCCTACTTTATTCAATAGATAAAAATTTGTTACTATCATTATTCTGTTTTGATACTGAAATTGCCCCATCCTTGGCCAGCAGGAGCCCATTCTAGCTGGGTCTTGTGTTCTTCCACCATGTCCCCAATGTTCTTTCAGCACTCTTGCTTTCTGGCAGAATGAGCTAGTCCATCCTCAGTTGAGCTTTCACTGTCCCAGTGCTGGAATCAGCTGCTTCTCCAAGAGCCCTGGTTTCTTTGAGAGATGGTTTTAGAAGCCAAGACCTAGGCATTAGTTCTGCTCATTGCTATTGGAATCTCATTGCTCCTAGGTCCCATGAGTGGACAGAGCTAGGGATAGATATCTATCCAGATAAATAGATAAATATGTGTATAAATATAAATGTAGATGTAAATATGTGTGCATATATGTGTATGTGTGAATACAAATATATATTTATATAATATGTATAAGTAGATGTAAATGTATATATATGTGCATCCACATACACGTTAGTCTGCCTATATATTTGTTTATCCTACCTAGAAATCCAGGAGTTCACACCTAAGCCATTAATTCCGATACAACACTACATGGTGATTCATTCTAGACTTATCCCTTTATTTTATTTATCCTTCTTCTGACAGTGAGAAACCTCACTCTTAGATCCTTACTACATTCATTATTTGATCAATCCCCTAGTATGAAACTCACCTCCCATCTTCTTCCTAACTCCTTCCCCACGTGGTTCCCTCCTCTCTCTGCCTCTGCTCTGACTTCTCATCCCAGGCTGCCTGTTCCTGTTACCCACTTTGCCCCGGTGGCACTGTGTCTCCCCATGCTGGGCTCTCCCATACCGTGGATTCCCTTTTCACCTTGTTTGGGCTCCAACACTCCAGGCTGGGTCATTCCTCCTTGAGGATGCTCTCCATACCGTGCCTGGGCCTGCTCAGGACCACAGTGGATCTTTGGGCTAGGGTGGATGATCCTATGGCTTATGCTTTGCACCACCTCCCACAGTGTGCTGTGGTGGTAAGTTCCATTGCCTACCATGATCACTGGCTAGATGCACGTTACTGGTAGATGTTCCTTCCCTGTCTCACTTTCCCGTGTTCCTACTGGCGTTTTCTTCACCTGCCATGTAAACTTTTCACCCTGGAATTCTTGTCTCAGTGCTTGTTTCTAGAAGAGCTCAAACTAAGACACCTCCTTTGCTCCTCCAAACCTTGGGGAAATAAAGGGTTTTCCACAGTTCCATGGTGCTTCATCCTTCCTTGTTTATCTCTTGACTCCTTCCACACTTTTGAAACAATCCCTTCATTAGCCCTCTTCACTTAATTTTTTAAACTACTGTGTATTTTTGTGGAGAATCTGACTGAATTGCACCAAAATATGGCCGGCTCCTTTTGCTCCATCCCCATTCGACATCAGGACCCTGGGACCTGAAGTCTTCCCATGGTCTCACCTCCTTCTGTAGGAGTCTCAGCTTGAATTCTGACAACTAATGTTCTCTGCCTTGTTCCGGCTTTTTCTTCGTGAAGTCCACATTCGTCACAAGAGGGGACCACGTTTTATTTGTGTCTCTAGGTCCTCTTCTCACTTCCAACTCACTCCATTTTTTTCCTTTTTGCTTGGTGGATAAGATTTCTCTTGGCGCCACAGAAGATAGACTGTACTCAGCCTAGCTGTTAATCAACCTTTGTTTGATGAAAATGAGGAACTGAAGAATCTGGAATTTTCTATGAGGATGAGTGTATTACTATCAACATTTAATCCCCTCCTCCAGGGTCTGTGTTCTCAGTAAAACGAGAAAGATGGTGAATTCTCCAAGTCTTTACCACAAAAAGGCAAGCTATGCTTTGGTGTTTTTCACTTTATGCCATGTTTTATTTCCTTCTACCTTGCTGATTAGTGCTTAGGAATTCAATGTATGAATCTTAACTCTTTACTGCCTTGCCATATTTCTAAGGCAGTGAGACAGGCTGTCATCAAATCTGTCAATAACTCCTAATACCAATCCTCTCACTTTTTTAGTCTTTCCAAATCTACCCATTCTTGTGTCTCATTTCAGGAACATGCCCTAATCGTGACTAAAAGTCATCCTTTCTCCTTTAGGCTCCTTCATAGTGCTTGCTATACATTTTTTCATTTTCAAGAAGCTAGAGGTTGTGGTCAGGCAGGTTCACTGGGAACCTAGTCTCTGGGGGTGGAGTTGGCCAAAGCCTTCAACTAAACCATGGATATGTGCCACTGACCTCTTTTCTCCTTAAGAAAGAGTCTCCATTGAGACAGGTTAACAACTAAGTCCTAGCTTCATATGGGAGAAGTTTTAATCTTCAGTGTTCATAAATAGTATAATAGCATATAAGTATGATTTTTTTTGACAAAAATACTGAATTCTAAAATGTGATTTCTCCTTAATATGGTCTATTTCTGTTCTGTCTTTATGGTTTTATGGTGATAATCCAAAACAATTACAGTTGACGCTTAATAAATGTGACATTTTTTCCATCATTTTTCCAATTACTTGGAGTCATGATGAAAATGCCCTCTTGAGGCTGAATTCCAAAATGGCACATAAATTAGCACAAAATCCCTGTATAAAATCCAGGTACCTCTGAGTTTACTTGGAGTTCCATTCAAAGAAATGATGGTCCATCAGAAATACATTTTAACTGAGAAGCCTATCTTTTCCTAGTCTTTTGAGCACATGCCAGAATGGGTATGAGTTTCATTTTAAAAGCATGGGAAAACAAAAATTTTTTTTCTTTCTTTCTTTTATTTTTAAAATAGAGATAGGATCTTGCTCTGTTGCACAGGATGGAGTGCAGTGGCACGATCATAGCTCACTTGCAGTCTTGAACTCCTGAGCTCAAGTGATCCTCCCACCTCAGCCTCCAGAGTAGCTAGGACCACAGACACATGCCACCATACTTGGTTAATTTTTGAAATCTTTTTGTAGAGATGGAGTCTCGCTATGTTGCACAGGCTGGTCTTGAACTCCTGGCCTCAAGTGATCCTCCCATCTCAGCCTCCCAGAGTGCTGAGATTACAGGCATAAGTCACTATGCCCAGCTGCAAGTTTTCATTAAAAAAACCTTTCTTCTCATTATCAATACCTCTACATACCTGGAGGTAGCCCATGAAACAGCACCTCCTTGTTTGACTTCTCCTAAAGCCTTTATCTTAGCAGTCTGAACATCACTTTTATCTCTTCTCCACATTTTCCTAATTGAAGCAGCTGATAAAATAGTATGCTCTCTCCCTTCCTCATTTACATCATCCCTGTATTGTTTATCTAGGGTTGTTATAACAAATTACCAAACTTGGTGGTTAAAACAGTACAAATTTATTTTCTTACAGTTCTGAAGGCCAGAAGTCTAAAATTAGTTCCACTGGGCTAAAGTCAGAATGTTGGCAGGGCCAGTCCTTCTGGAGACTCCAGGGAAGAATCCATTTTCTCTTTTCCACATTGGCGTGACTGCCAACATTCCTTGGGTTTGGCCACATTGCTCTTATCCCTGCTGCCATGGTCACATTGCTTTCTCCTTTTCTGTAGTTGAATCTCCCTCCGCTATCCTCTTCTAAGCGCATTTGTGATTACATTGATCAACTAATCCAAGATAATTCCATTTCAAGATCCTTGACTAATCACATGTGCAAAGTTCCTTTGGCCATATACTATTATTTGCAGGACCTGCATATATTTTGGGGGGCCTTATTCAGCCTTCCGCAGTCTCCTAACCATAAGGCGTCCTCTAAATATCTTCTTGCCACCTTCCTCACACGTTCACACTTCCAATGTGCACAATCATTTTACTAGACCATCCTGGGAAGTATTACACTTCTTACCCTGAATTTGATTTCTAGCAAATAACATTATCTACTACATTACACCTTGAGTTTCATGAGAAAGTCACATCAAAACAGAGGCTTTGGGTGGGGTGTGGATGGAGAATCCCCTATGCACCCTTCCTTCCACTCCCAACCTGGATTTCTATATTAGGATTCCCCACCTTCTTCTCTAAGCCTCTTGTTCTGAAACTCCATACCCCCTCTTGAGAAAGTTCCCATTTCTAGATTTTTTTAGGTTATTTATTAGTCTAGTGGGCCATATGCCAAGTCTGAGTCTGACAGTCATGAGCAGAGCTTAAACTCCAGCCCACTGGGCAGCTGAAGCTCATTACTCTTAGTAATGCAGGTGCTGGGGTGGAGGAAAACAGTGACTGTGGGCATTAGTCCTGGGGGTAATAGTTAACTCAATTCCTTCAATTCTAGTTTCCTTTTCATTACTTGTACCAAAAGGAGCTGCAGCCCCATTGGTTTCTTTGCTAGTGAGTCAATCAAATTAAGCACTCTGGCCCTGAAGAACAAACTATACTTGAGCATCAGTACAGTCTAAACCCATGTTGAGAAAAGACTCAATTGCCTCACTCAGCCAGGAGCCTGCCCTACCCCTGGTATCACTGAGTTGCCATCACTGTGAAATAAAGTTTTGTGTTTTTTTTTTTTTTTTTTTTTTTTGCTTTATCTGGCAAGATTTCCAAAATCCTAGAAGAAGTTGGCATTAACATTTAATGCTTTTTCACTTTATTTATATGGGAAATGGGCTAGCCTAAATTAAATTATTTTGAGTCAGAGTTTCCCCTCTAATGGAAATCAGGGTGGCTATCTTCTAATTTCCTCCATCCCATGGTATATGTTAAATGCTATGGTGTCTGAATTTATTTCCTGGCAATGGTCAACAAAAATAGCTATTTCTGGGAAGCACTCCTCTTTTCACATAAAGAAACCCAAGTGAATGAACATGAGAAATATGGGAACCATTGCCTGCCTTCCAGTCGAAGCTTGGGTCCACCTAACAGTTCCCAAACAGGGTTTTGAGAGTCAATCCTATTAGTATATGAGGATCGAAGGAGTAATTTAAAATAATCAAAATACCTTCCCACTCTTCTCTAACTCCACTCTCTCACCCTAAAGAAACAATTATGTTGAATCCTGGATTTCAAGCAAAATGTTGCAGAAATTCAACTGTCCAGATTTTCAACTGTCTGGAATAATCAGTATGTGAATAAGCCAAGGTTTGAGACATTAAATCTGATCACAAGGAAAAGTATTTATAAAGCTCAGCAGAACAGAGGCCCCTCAACCACAGACTCTCCAGGGATCCTCAGTCCAACATCACAGATAGTTTCTAGAAGGGTAATGATTTACCTGTGTGTACACTCCTAGTCAGTGTCAGAAGCAGAACAGAAACTCTCGCTTATCTCTTTCTCCACTTGCTTTATTCTACCCAATCTGACTTCACGTGCCTTTTATTCAGTCCCTAAATATTCACTCTCCTCTCTTATCTCCCATCTTCCTCTACCCACTGGGAGAGGCTGTGAAGAGGATAAAGGGGGAAGTAGGCGAAAGATTCTGGGTGGTCAGCAAGTGGATGAGAGCCAATGGTGGGAGAATCTTCTCCCTCTTCTCCAAGACTTGCTTCACCTCCAGGCTTGTCTGCTCTCCAAGACCAATGTTCTCCCAACTCCCCACTCTGCCCCTGACACAAGAGACACTTCTGTAATGCTCTTCATGCTCCAAGTTCTTGTCGTACATGAGAAGCTCTGGCCAACAACTGTTGCTTCAATGAAAGCGTTCATGGGAATGAGGACTAGATCCCTGAGTTCTGGGACCCAGACCCTATCCTTTCACTTCTGCTAAATCCTTTTAGTTTATTTGCAGCTCTACTACTCACCGTTTTGGCTAAGACCTGAGAGTTGTGCAATTATCATCATCACCACTCAAGAAAGAATGTGCCTGTACTAACCTTCACCTAGCATTCTGAGTAAGAGAAGTGTTTTTTGTCAGTCAATAAAGTCTCAGAGTCCTACTTCAATCTTATCAGACTCTATATTTTACTCAGACACTGCAACTCCAGCAGGTAAAATCTGCTTAGCTAACCACCAATTGTGGTATGGCCCATCTTGAGCTTTGAGCCTGCCCCTGCTTAGGATGGGCTCCTCGTCCAGGTGAAAATGCGTAACAGGTTTTCTCATGGCATAATTACTTCTGCTTTACTATTTCTTGATGGCTGTTGCTTCATGTCTGATTGCTTATAGTTCACCTGTTGATGAAATATTCTTGGTCAGTCTGAGTAACTGAAAAATATATGGGAAGAAGAAAATTAGGGACCAGTCAATGCACAGTTCAGGGCAGACCAGGCTTGAGGCAATAAATATATAAAACACAAATGGACAACATAAGTCTAGGACAATCAAGAGTCTAGGTGGTCAACAGGTGACTGTCAATAAATATTCAGAGAGCAAGGAAAGGTATATGTCATGGAGTCTAGTCTAACCTCCTAGTCAATGTCTGAATTGTTTCTGTAGAAACCCTGGAAAAGGGCCCTTCAGCTTTTGCTTGAGTGTGGTTAGTGTCAGAGCTCACTCTCACGTGGGGACTCATTCTGCTTTAGAACAAATTCAAATGTTGGAAAGCTCTTCATTATGTTGAGCAGAAGCTCGTTTCCTTGTGATATTGCTCTTTGGTTCTAATTCTCATTGTAGAGTAACACAAAATAAACTTTCCTCCATATGATAAACTTTTCTTCTTTACTCTTACCTAGCATTTTCTTATTTATTAGGGAAAAAATAAGTCTACTGTGTGCAAGGCACTCTACTAGATGCCACGGGGAATAAAAGCACCAGTACAGTTTAAACCCATGTTAAGAAAAGACCCGATTGCCTTGCTTAGCCAGAAGCCTGCCCTGCCCTTGGTGTCAATGGGTCCCCATCACTGTGAAATAAAGATTTTTTTTTGCTTTGTCTGGCAAAATCAGTGCAAATCCTGATTAATGCCTTCAAGGAACTATAATTTCGTAGAGATAAAAGAGACAATATTGAACATAGTAAGAACCTAAGCCAAGTGAAAATTGTTATATTGTATTGACAGGCTGGGAGATACAAGAGAGGTAGGAATCTTTAATTAATAAGCTGTATGTGAATTAAAACTTAAAAGGTGAATAAGACCTTGACAGATGGAAATAGGGCACTATCAGGATGTACAAATGTTGGAGGGATATTTCAGGTGGAGGAGAGTAAGAAAGGATAATTGGCTGGGCACGGTGGCTCACGCCTGTAATCCTAGCACTGTGGGAGGCTGAGGATGGTGGATCACTTGAGGTCAGGAGTTTGAGAACAGCCTGGCCAACATGGTGAAACCCCATCTCTACTAAAAATACAAAAATTAGTCGGACATGGTCGCAGGCTCCTGTAAGCCCAGCTACTCTGGACGCTGAGGCAGGAGAAATGCTTGAACCCAGGAGGTGGAGGTTACAGTGAGCTGAGAATGACCACTGCACTCCACTTTGGGAGGCTGAGGTGGGTGGATCACGAGGTCAAGAGATCGAGACCACCCTGGCCAAGATGGTGAAACCCCATCTGTACTAAAAATACAAAAAATTAGCCTGGCGTGGTAGCAGGCGGCCTGTAATCCCAGCTACATGGGAGGCTGAGGCAGAAGAATCGCTTGAACCCGGGAGGCAGAGGTTGCAGTGAGCCGAGATCATGCCATTGCACTCCAGCCTGGGCAAAAAGAGCGAATCTCCATCTCAAAAAAAAAAAAAAATAATTATCTCACTTTCCTTATATTTTATGAGTAGGGTGCTCTATTAGAGTAAGGTTCCCAGTCTTTAACCCATTATTACTTAGTCTTCTTTAACTGAATGGCAGGCGACAGCCATTGGGACACTTCTAGAGCAAAACAATACATGAAGGTTGAGATCCTTGATTGGGAAGTTTTAATACCTTGGGCCAGGGGAGCTCTTCAACTCTGTCAGAACAGTTAACTGGAGCAAGTATATATAGTCTTAGAGTTTGTGAGGCAGGTGTCTTTGCATATTTGCAGCTTTGGTGGAGGATCTTAGCAAATTCTGGGAGCTTCACCTGACCTTTAATTTCTGAGATGCAACTTGGCATATTTCATGTAAGACTGAAGTAAGAATTACATCATTTTAGGAACAAGTAGGTGAGTCAGTATTTGTTGCTTTTACCATGTTTCTTAGGCAGGACTTCCAGCAGAAGATCAGAACGTTAAATAACAAAGACAGCTGTTTTAGGTAAAATAATGCCGCCCTACAGAGGTCCACATTCTAATCTCTGGAACCTGTGGGTATGTTACCTTACACAGCAAAAGGACTTTGCAGATGTGATTAAGTCAAGGATCTTGAAGTTCACCTGGATTATCTGAGTGGGCCCGTTGTAATCACAAGGGTCCTTACAAGGGAAAGAGGGAGGCAAGAGAGTCACGAAGGAGATGTCACGATGAAAGCAGGAGTTGGAGGGATGTTTGAAAGGGGGCTATGAGGCAAGGAATGCAGACAATGTCAGAAAAAGCAAGGAAATGGACTGACACCCGGAGCCTCCAGAAGAAATGCAGCTCTGCTGACACCTTGATTTTAGCCCAGTGAGGCCTATTTCTGACTTCTGCCTTCTAGAACTAGAAGTTAATAAATCTGTGTTGTTTTTAGCCAAATTTATGGTAATTTATTACAGCAGCAACAGGAAACTAATACAGCAATGAAGCTCCCATGATAGTTAATATTGATTAATATTGATTGAGTGTCAACTTGATTGGATTGAAGGTTACAAAGTATTGTTCCTAGGTGTGTCTGTGAGGGTGATGCCAAAGGAGATTAGTATTTGAGTTACTGAACTGGGAGACGCAGACCCACCCTCAATATGGGAACCATAGCTGCCAGCCCAACTAGGATAAAAGCAGGCAGAGGAACATGAGAGGACTAGACTGGCTAAGTCTTCTGGCCTCCATCTTTCTTGCGTGCTGAATGCTTCCTGCCCTCTAATATTGGACTCCAAGTTCTTCAGCTTTTTGACTCTTGGACCTACACCAGTGGTTTGCCAGGGGCTCTCAGGCCTTTGGCCACAGACTGAAGGCTGCACTGTCCGCTTCCCTACTTTCAAGGTTTTAGGACTTGGACTGGCTTCCTTGCTTCTCAGCTTGCAGACAGACTATTGTGGGACTTCTCCTTGTGATTGTATGAGTCAGTACTCCTTAATAAACCCCGCTTCGTATATATATCTGTCCTATTAATCCTGTCCCTCTAGAAGACCTTGAATAATGCAGCTCTCTAGTGCCAGAAAACATTACTGTGTGAGAGTCTAGCTTCAAAACCTTAGTGCTAGGTCTGAGGAGGCAGTGCCAGATCACTTGCCCTCAATTCTTACCAAATAGAATAATAACTTCATAAGCAGTGGCTATGACTTTAGGTTTCAGGGGCCTAAGATAAGTTTTGATCATCAAAGGTTGATGCATTTTATTAATAAACAAATGAAAACGATGGCCAGGCGTGGTGGCTCATGCCTGTAATCCCAGCACTTCGGGAGGCTGAGGTGGGCAGATCATCTGAGGTCAGGAGGCTGAGACCAGCCTGGCCAACATGGTGAAACCTCATCACTACTAGAAATACAAAAATTAACTGGTATATTATGAAAAACATCATCGCAATAAATTTGGTAGCACAGATGAAATAGATAAATCCCTTGAAAGACAAATTACTAAAATCGACCCAAGAAGACCTAAATATCCTCATATTTAAAGCACTGAATTTGTAATTAAAAACTTTTCAAAATGAAAACTGTATCCAGATGTGTCTTGACTGGTGCAGTCTACCATTTAAGGAAGATACAACATCAATCCCACACAAACTCTTTCAGAAAATTAGAGGAGGTTAGAACACTTCTCATTTTATGAGGACAGTATTACTCTGGACAGAGACATGACAAGAAAAAACTTTAGACTATCTTTCTTGAACATAGTGGCAAAAATCCTTAACAAAATCTAGCAAATTAATCCAGCAATACATAAAAAGAAGAATGCATTGTGACCAAGTTGATTTTGTCCCAGGAATGCAAAGTTGGTTTAACATCCAAAAATCAAATTAACATGCTTCACCATATTAATAAAATAAAAGTGAAAAATATGTGATCATCATATATACAGAAAAAGCATTTGACAAACTCTTGGCAAACTAGAAATAGAAAGGTACTTCTTCAATTTGATAAGGGCCATTTAAGAAAATCCTACAGATAGCATTATACTTTCTACCACAGGAAGAAGGTAAGGATGTCTGCTATCACCACTTCTTTTCAACATTGTACTGACAGTCCTCATTAGTGCAAAAACACAAGAAAAATAAGTAAAATACATGCAGATTAGAAATGAAGAAAAAAATCTGTCTTTATACCAAGACTACATTATTGTGTATGTAGGAATTCATAAGGAATCTATAAAAAGCTTTAAGAACTAGTGATTTAGCAAGGTCACAGAATAAAATGTTAATATACAAACATCAATATCATGTTTATATACCACCACAAAGCAAACAATTGGGAAATAAATAAAAAACCATTTAAAGTGAAATAAAATTAGTGAAATATATTATAAATGTAGAATGAAATTAGCAAAAGATGTGAAAGACCTGTGTTCTGAAAACTAAAATAAAAACACTGAAAACTACAAAAAGAGAAATTAGAGAGAACTTGAATAAATTGAGAGATATAAACCATGCTAATTAATTGGAAGATGACAATCGAGTCAATAAAATGCCAATCAAAACCTAGCAGGATTTTTGGTATAAATTCACAAGATGCTTCTAAAATTTATATGAAAGTGCAAAGGAATTAGAATAAATGAAACTAAAAAAAAAAAAGGAAAGTTGGTAGATTTATATGATCTGATTTAAGACTTCCTAGAAAGCTATAGTAATTCAAGAAAGTGTGACTTGGCATAAGGATAGACAGAGAGATTGACATATCCCACATATACAGTCAATTGATTTTTAAGATAGGGACCAGCAAAATTCAGCAGGGGGCTGAGGGGCAGAGTTTAATTTCTTCTGGGAATTGCACAATGTGAGGGAGTTTATATGCAAATAGCTCTGTAATAATTGGACATCTGTTGGGAAAAATTAAACTTTGTCCCTTACCTCATACCATACTCAAAAATTAACTCAAGGTCAGGTGTGGTGGTTCACACCTGTAATCCCAGCTACTTTGAGAGGCCAAGGTGGGAGGATCACCTGAGGTCAGGAGTTCAAGACAATCCTGGTCAACATGGTGAAACCCTGTCACTACTAAAAATACAAAAATTAGCTGGGCATGGTGGTACGTGCCTGTAATCCCAGCTACTTGGAAGTTGAGGCAGGAGAATCGCTTGAACCCAAGTGGAGGAGGTTACAGTGAGCTGAGATCATGCCACTGCACTCCATCCTGGATGACAGAGTGTGACTCCATCTCCAATAATAATAATAATAACTCAAAATGGATCATAAACTTAAATAAAATAATCAAAACTATAAATCTCCTAGAAGGAAGCATAAGACAAAATTTTATGACTTAAAGATTTCTTAGGAAGGAAACCAAAATATAAATTATGGAAAAAATTATAACTTAGATTTCATAAATTGGACTTTCTGTTTTTGAAACATACTATTAAGAAAATAAAAAGACAAGTCATAGACTGGTAGAAAATATTGTTAATACTTATATCTTACAAGGGACTTATATCCAGAAGATATAACTCAATAATTAGAAGAAAAACACCCCAATTAAAAAGGGGCACAAGATTTGAAGATGCCAACCGGTGTGTATACAATTCACAAAAGATATATATGCAGCCAACAAACAGGAAAAAGTTGTTTCATTCTCTCTGACTACCCTTCTTCCCATAGTACCACTGATTCACTGCCATGGTCCTTGGCCACATTAATGTGAGTCTAGACTAAGTATTGTGTTCAGGAAACAGTTTTGTCTGAGATGATCTCTTTAAGGGCTGGGATTTGCTTGATTTCTAAATTTTATGGGTGTAGTGCTAAAATCCAAGGCAGCAGTGTTTGAAGGAATTTAGACTCCACCAGCTATCTAAGCCTGAGCCCTTTAGCTGAGCCTAAGTGGAATAATAACTTGGGGAGAAAGAATTAAGGATATTAATGCTTTTGCCCATTAGATTATTTGGACTTTAACTTGCAAGAGAATTTAATCTTTGGACCTCCATTTCTTCTGGGAATTTCACAATGTGAGGGAGTTTATATGAAAATTTTGGGAATCTTTATGTTGTTAGAAATTTATTAGTGAAATATATTAGTATTGCCATTTAATCATCTTGCATAACCTCTGGTGAGCTATATTGGGCAGCAGAGTTGGGGATAATTTGGGACGGGAAATAGAAGAGGGAGAAAATTGTCAGCCCTGGATACAGTGCAGATATGGAGTTAATCTAATTAATGTACTGTCTGGAAGCAATTTTATGTTTCCTATCAGTAGTCACAGGAGGACACAAAATAAGCAGTAGGTGGTATTGAAGAAGCAGCCCATGAAGGTGAGAATAGGACTGTTTTGATGAATAGCTGGTCTCCTCCCTTGCAGAGGAGGGTCACAGTCTTGGTTGATATACTTCAAGGTTAATGTTAATTCCAAAAGGTAAGAGGAAAAGAAGGGGAAATGATTGGAGAACTTCCTGCTCCCCGTCAATCTGTTTTTTTTTTTTTTAAACAGGAGGGTCCTTAGCTAATGCCCTTGTCTTTTGCCCATTTTCTTTCTTATTCCACCCACTCTGACCAGTGGCAGACGCCCATTGGTCCATGTTTATCTGTTTGATGGAGCTGGTCTATTACAAAATTCCAAGCACTGGGATGTAAATCTCCATTATTTTCTCTATCAGTGTGAGGCAGAGATCCCGGATAGTGTTTGAATTTTCAGAGCCAAGTTTTTCCCTTCATTGGGCTTTCCCAAGATCTCACTAGAGTATGAATGGGAGGTAGCATAGTAGAGAGTATCAGTATACCCTTTTTATTGCACAAATTAGCCACTGTATTAGTCCGTTTTCATGCTGCTGATAAAGACATATTTGAGACTGGGCAATTTACAAAAGAAAGAGGTTTAATTGGACTTACAGTTCCATGTGGCTGGGGCAGCCTCACAAACATGGTGGAAGGCAAGGAGGAGCATGTCACATCTTATGTGGATGGCAGCAGGCAAAGAGAGCTTGTGCAGGAAAACTTCACCTTATAAAGCCATCAGATCTGGTGAGACTTATTCACTATCATGAGAACAGCACAGGAAAGACTGATTCAACTATCTCCCACCGGTCCCTCCCATATATAACACGTGGGAATTATGGGAGTACAATTCAAAATGAGATCTGTGTGGGGACATAGAGTCACATATCAGCCACATACTCCATCCTAGCTTTTATAGCATTATATCTAAAATTTTGATCTCCATTTTTATGTCTCCCATTGAGAGTCTATTTCTCAACTGGTTTTTAGCTCATGTAGGGAGTAGGAGAGTTATTTTTTGGATTCTTTCAAACCAGAGGAATCAATGCAAAATCACAAAAATAGGGAGTAGGGTTTGTTAGAGACCAGGGACTTGAATGCATGACAGTGGTGGGCCATGAGCCAGGACATGTAGTTTGCAGCCAGACAATGGTCAAGGCTTTAGATTTAATATTTTTTAATCAAATGGAGGGAGCATTGGAGGTGTTTCAACAGGGCAGGAATATTTCCAGATATGAGTTTTCCAGAGAATAATCTGACAGCAGGATGTAAATTGACTAACAACAGGTGAAAGGAGATGGTCAATAGGAGAGAAGACAACTGAGGAAATAAAGGCAAGAAAGGGTGATAATATTGTAGAGGTGTAACCAGTAGAAGTTGGCAGATGATTCTCGGTTGAGGATGAAGGAAGCAGAGTTGTCAACATAATAAAGTCCCTCAGCCTTGGCAGTTTAAAACAAGGATAAGCAAACTTTTTCTGTAAAGGGCGGATATACGTATTTTAGGTTTTGTGAGCCATACAATCTCTATGGCAATTATTCAATGCTACCACTGTAGCTTGAAAGCACCAGTAGACAATACAGAAACAAATGACAAGGCTGTGTGTCAATAAAACTTTATTTAATAGAACATCTGGCCTATAGGCTGTGACTTGCCGACCCCTGGTTTAGAGGGTTATGGTACAGATGCTGGTTATTAAATTATTGCCTGTGAGTTCTAAATTCACCCTCTAGTCCCTGCCCTGGGATGCTATGGCTGAGACTCTGCAGACTGTGTTTCTGTTTTGCCAGCTGCTTCATGTGAGGTCTGGAGCAGGGAGAACGGGCATAGTTCTTCCTGTTTTGCTTGCTGTTCTTGTCAGGATCACCACAACAATGGTTTTTACACTAGGCCGCCACAATGCATTCTGATTTCCAGTTGGTTCTCACGTTCCTGAAATGCAGCTGTGATCCAGATGCCTCAGAAACACAAGCTGGTTGGTATCCTCTCCTCAGAGGTTTGTGTCTTGGCATCACAAGGCTCCTCGTCTGAGCTTCTGAGGCAGCAGCACCAACTGGGCAGTGCCCTCTCCCCAGATCCAAGCTTCTAGGTTCTGATAAGCCTGACCTCTACCCTTTGCACTACTAGCCCTAGGAGTGGTAGCTGCTTTCTGCAGTCACTGTTTACCTCACTGTTCCCTTTGTTTTGCCCTTTCAATCCTCTAATGCCTGTTTAATTTATTCCCCATATTAAATTCTTCCTATTGAAATAAGTGATGTGGTTTTCATTCTCCTGACTGAACCCTGATCAATATACAACTATATTCTGTATAAAATAGGGTTCTACCTAGGAATATAGACAGAAAGTACAAAAAGTGTGGTCTTGAAGTCTTGATATGTTGTGTCTATTTTTAGAGATGACAGGTTTGAGAACCTGACAAATTGACCATTTACAGATTTCTTCCTGGCCATTGGATATTGAATGTCAGGGATATGTTATTCACATGGCAGTGTTCTTTGCATGAGTAGAAAACATTAACTAGGTAAGTGTAGCTAGAGTGGAGAAGACAGAAATGCAAATCATCTTCATTTCTGAGTGATAATGAAGAAGAGACAGTGAACATGACTTAAAAAATAAATGTCTTAAAGGCAGAAGGAAGCCTGCAGAATACAAGAAGCAAAGAGTGAGTTTCAAGGAGAAGATGGTCAAGATAAGCAAATCCTATTCAAGGCAGATTATCGGTGACTTACCAGAGGATAGTTTCAATAGAAGAGCAAAGTTAGAACCGGAAGACTTGGTGGGAGAAGAGGAATGAGTAGGAACTTTTCTTTTTTTTAAGAAAAGACATTTGTTGGTAAAAAGAAGGTGAATGACTATGTAGAAATTTATGAATCAAAATAAATAATATTAAAAAATTCACTGCACTTGAGGAAATTTCTAGGTAGAGAAGAGGTTATCAGTGGTGAGGGGTAATGCAATATGTGTAGGATAAAGGATCACATGAATGGAGAAATATGGGTGAGGATGAATGGGATGCAAAATGCAGTTGATAGAAAGGAAGGGTACCCCTTTCTCTGAGCTCCAGATAAATTTAGATGTGGGGAGGAGAAAAGCTAAACTTATTTTGCAAACTGAAACTGTCCTAATTCTTTGTCCCTGTGTTAAACAATAATAAGACCAGACAGAGTTTCCAATTCCTCTGCTAAACAATGCTAAGACCAAACAACACTAATAGCTGCTTTTTCAGGGAATGCATGCTCATGGTTGATGAGACTGTGGACCACCCTGCCCAGATCCCTCTTCAGGGAAAGACTCCTGCCCTCTCTGCTGGGAATACTACTGGGAGAAACCCTGTATCCATCATTCCACTCAGGGGTTGCTTAGCTGCAGAAAGCTGCTTTGCTCAAGGCACTTTCATTCAGGTGCAGCCTATGTCCTATAGCATGGCCCAATGTGGGGCATTTCTGATGGGTCATTTTAAATCCAGAGCTGCCTGGGCTGGGGGTGGGCATTGATTAAAACTGCATCATAGCTTGACTTCTCCCTCTGGCTAATGTGGAGCGAGGCTGCATTGTGGAGGCTGCATCACAGCTTGAATTCTCCCTCTGGCCATTGCAGCTTCCTCCTCATCTATTCCATAGGTGTGGTCTCAAAGGCCTTCCTAATAATCATCCTGAATACTAAGCTGCCCTAAGCAGACTTCATGGAGAGCCCAACCTGTAACGCCAGCTCAGCGGCTTACTTCTGACAGCTTGTCCAGAAAGACCAGCATTAATGCTCCTGCCTCCCTGTGTCCACTGTGTCAATGTATTTTGTCATATATTCTCCCCAGTCCCAACTAGCTTTCTGCCTTGTGATATCCACTTTAAAGTCACCCAGCCTAGACCCTAAAACTCTGGAGATAGCCTGCCTCAGTTGTTTATTTTGAGACTGTTCTTCCTTACTTCAACAAGTTCAATAAACTTAGCTTTTCTCAAGTAACAGGTTTTTCTGGTGTCTTCTAGAGAATCGATAGTGGAACATTTTCATCAGATACTGTTGTTCTTTCTAAGTTTCAGACAGTCTGGTAGCTTCAGGGAAAGAGGAAAAGTTTCGAAAACATATATTGTTTGCCAATTTAATGAGAAAATTTACCCTAAAAATTACATTTTCTGTCTTGACTTGGGATTTCACAAGGAGTGGTAATCTCCTTGGGATGGAGAGCAGACAGGAGTTCTACAAACTTGGCCTCTGTTGGCCTGGTATAGACCAATCTGTCTTCTGTCTTCATTTTGCGCTTTGTAATTAGTGTTGTCTACAGTTCTTATTCCTCTGATGGGGCAGCTTGGGCTCTGGTGAATGTGGAGTCCCCGATTTCTGCTTTGATTCAGGTGTCGTTTGTTTCCTTGGTGCCAAGGCCCTTTGTGATTCTGAGCACTCTCATCTCTCCTTTCCTCCCTCCCTTAGGCTTCTCGTCCCACTTCCATGATCCTCTGGTGCCTATAGGGTCAGTAAGGAAAGCTTGTAGCCACAGAAAGCTATTTATTTATTTACTTATTTGAGATGGAGTCTCGCTCTATTGCCACACTGGAGTTCAGTGGTGCAATCTTGGCTCACTGCAACCTCTGCCTCCTGGGTTCAAGCGATTCTCCTGCCTCAGCCTCCTGAGTAACTGGGACTACAGGTGCATGCCACCACGCACAGCTAATTTTTTGTACTTTTAGTAGAGATGGGGTTTCACCATGTTGGCCAGATTGCTCTCAATCTCTTGACCTACAGGAAGCTTTTATCTCTTCCTTGTGTGAAATATATTGATAGGAACTTGGGAACATATAGACAAATACAATGATTTTCATTCCAAATAATCCTAGAGAAACCACAAAAACAATTATATGTGAGATGAACTTTCGTGTGCTCAAATACCTTATGACCCCAAGAAGAAATGTAATCCATTCTCCTGCCTTCTACTTCATTCTTCGAGATGGGTGTTTCCTGTAGGTTTTTAGTGGTTCTCACTAGAATATATCTCTTATTTGATGAAATTTAAACCCATTTCTTTTTGCTGTTAATGAAAATAATTCATGCAAGTATTACTGAAGCCCTACTAGGACAGATCCACCAACCCTGGTATGATGTCATGTTTCATCCTGGAAGGTGGTTAGCAAACCTCTTCTCCATCTTCTATTATGTAGACCAAATGGACCCGATTTCTTTCCTTTATGTGATTTCCAAAATACAGTTTTCATTTCTCTCTTTTGAATGCACTGTTGGTAAAGGAAGGGGTGGGGTATTAAGTCAAGCTCAACCCACAAAAGCTCCTTAACTCAGACTACCAGCCTGACTTTGTAAGCTTTTGAATATAGGCTTACTTGAAGTCACTTGGGTTTTCCCCTTTTTCAATTATCTTCATCATCAAGAGCATACACTGGTGCCTCGAGGCATTAAATATTACCATTTCAAGCACCCTACTCAACTCAAGCTCTCCTTGTTGTGCCCTTAAAAAGTGCTTTGAATAATGACTTCTTTTCCTCTGGGTAGATACCCAGTAGTGGGATTGCTGGATCAAATGGTAGTTCTATTTTTAGCTGTTTAAGGAATCTCCACACTGTTTTCCATAGCAGCTGTACTAATCTACATTCCCACCAGCAGTGTAGAAGTGTTTCCTGATCACTGCATCCACACCAACATCTACTGTTTTTTTATTTTTTGATTACGGCTATTCTTGCAGAAGTAAGGTGGTATCACATTGTGGTTGATTTGCATTTCCCTGATCATTAGTGATGTTGAGCATTTTTCACATGTTTGTTGGCCATTTGTGTATCTTCTTTTGAGAATTGTGGGAGCTAAGCTATGAGGACACAAAGGCATAAGAATGATACAATAGACTTTGGGGACATGGGGAGAAGAGTGGGAGGCGGGCGAGGGATAAAAGAAAACAAATACGGTGCCGTGTGTACTTCTCGGGTGATGGGTGCACCAGGATCTCACAAATCTCCCCTAAAGAACTTATGTAACCAAATACCACCTGTACCCCAATAACTTATGGAAAAATAAAATTAAAAAAAAGAAAGAAAAAGAAGTGCTTTGAGGCCCAGCTGGCTATAGGGGCCATTTAGAAACCATTTTTCCTTAGAGGTATAGTGAAGGTAGAGCACAATGCTGAGAAGCAATAAAAAGACTGAGTTCTGATGCTATAATCTAGAAACTCTGCCACTCCCACAAAGAACAAAACAGAAGCTCTTGCTAAGCACTTTTTTCCACAGTATAACTTGTTCTTGTAAAGAATTGGCACTTAGTGTTTCAGCGGATCAAATTAACATATACATCTTTTAAAAACATCTTTTAAAAAAAGACAAACCTGAATTTTAAAATGACACCTTCTTTAGAAAAAAAGGTTAGGACACTTTTTTAAATTACATGCTTTAAAGAAAGTTTACAATGCGGTTATACAATTTTCACTAAAAATTTGCTAAAATTAGTACAATTTCTATTCTCATAATTACGAGCTTTTCAGCTTTTGCACTTTGCATCTCTTCATTTTCCCACAGTTATTACTAGGTGTGAGCTTTCCGGTTTCTATATATTACCCCCTTCAAATCCCACAACCTCTCTGTATTTGGGGAGGGAGAGTGAGACGTGTGCTCTAAGTGATTCTGGACTGAAGCCTGGGAGTGTTGCAGGTCAGGCCACTTCATCTCATCCCACTTATGGCCAATCCCATTCATTTGAACCCTTGCACATACTTTTTCTTACTTCTAAAAGCATGTCACTTTATGTCTGTGTATGTATCCTCACACTCAGTCATTTCACTGACAGTCAAATATACCCGAGGTCTCAGTTTCCTCTGCAGAAGAGAAGGATTTCTTCTCTCACTCATCCGTGGGCTCATTGCTGAGGTCTCCGTAACAAAAGAAAGATTAACAAGAAAAAAGAGTTATTTATTATAAATTTTACACGACATGAGAGTCTCCAGAAATGAAGACCTGAAGAAAGGAAGAAAGTTGTGCATTTTTATGCTTAAGTTTGATGAACAGTGGACAGTCGTTGGGGAAGTGTGATTGGCCTGCTCTAGTGGTAATAAACTGGGGAACTTAGCAAATCTCCCCAGACTAGAGAGTCTGATCTAGTGATAATAAACTAGGGAACTTAGCAAGGACTGTTTGTTCAGATTCTTCTCTGCGTCCTGTGTCTTCAGAGATATGGATGCTTTTTCCCTCTGTAGGTATAGGGAGGTACCTGTTAAATGAGGATCTTATGACCTACTTCAGGGGAAAAAAGTGGGAGAAATTCAGAGAGTGTCCATTCCACTTCTGCTCTTTTCTCAAATGCCAAAGTGCCAAATTTTGGGATAGTGTGGCCTGAACCCCATCACTTCATTAAAAAAATAGTTGCTGAAGTCTCTTCTATCTCTGAAGTTTTACTGTTCGATCATTTTAAAATCTTTAGCTCAATCCTCAGGATTTACATTTCAGCATTTCCTTAAAATCTTTACTGGGTGATAACTTTGAGAGTTATACGAGTGTGTGTTGTTTTAGTTCACTGATAAAGCCATGCCCTTCAGCTCTTTATTCTGCCCAGGTGGGTATGAGGACAATCCTCTGTTTACGAAAGTACCATGGATTATGTTTGCAAGATGAATTTGTATCTTTTAAAAAAAATTGGGTACGATGTTTTACTTCTGAGAGCCCCATATTTAACCATTTCACAACTTCCTTCTCTGATTTCTGGGAAACGCCTAGATTTTTCAAAAGTCACTGTGGAAATCACCCATATCAGAAGATGTTTTCTATCTTTATCTTCTACCCTTTGACAACTTGCTTAGGAGGAAATAGTCTGTTTAGATTTTACTTCAGTTTGGGAGTTCCTGTTTTTCCATTTTTTGTATTTTTATATTGTGACTTTCATGGTTTTTTTTCCTTTGAAATTTAGATGGGGTAAAGGGGATTGCCCCTGTGAGAATGGATAGGAAGGAATGACTTTATAAATGTAAACAAGCGTTTTTATTTGTGGCAATTCTACACGGGGAACATGTTGAATTAGTAGCCTCGTAATTCTTAGATTTCTAGAACAAGAACATATGTAACATAAGCTTCTCTTATGTTATTTCAAGTGAAAAAAACTTAAAAAAAGTCATAGATGGCAGTCAAAATGCTTCCTGGGCTTAAATGGCGATTTAAAAATCAGAAACATTTGGATGAAATTTCTCACAAAACATGGCAGAGAGTGGCCAGGCGCGGTGGCTCACGCCTGTAATCCCAAGCACTTTGGGAGGCCGAGTCGGGTGTATCACCTAAAGTCAGGAGTTTGAGGCTGGCCTGGCCAATATGGTGAAACCCCATCTCTACTAAAAACGCAAAAAAGTAGCCAGGCATAGTGGCTCGTGCCTGTAATCCTAGCTACTTAGGAGGCTGGGGCAAGAGAATAGCTTGAACCCAGGAGGCAGAGGCTACAGTGAGCCAAGATCGTGCCACCGCACTCCAGTCTGGGTGACAGAGTGAGACCCTGTCTCAAAAAAAAAAAAAAAAAAAAAGAGAGAAAAATACCCAATGCAACCTAGTTTTCTTTTTGAGTAAATAAAATATACTTAGTTCAAGAGACAACATGCATTTCGATCTCAAAGTCTGTTAGGGCCAAGACCCATCAGGGTTTGGAATAGGGAAGGAGATGAGAGTTTCCGAGCTGTGTAACTGCCAGAGGTGGTGTTTATACATTTGAAGAGTAAGGTGGGACTACCCCAGGATGGGTGATCCATGGGTTACACCTAAGGCAAGAGTAAGTCAGGAATGCCTAGGCAGATGCAGAAATCAAATTGGATCTGAAAAGAATGCCTATTCCCCCAAAAGTGAACAACCAGGGAGAGTAAATGTCGATAAAGGGGTTGCTTCTGAGAGCTTTAGAGTCTAGAGGAACAGGTAGCCAAAAATGAGTTAAAGCTGATGGAAATGTAAATATAGCAAATTGTGTGACAGTGTGTTCATATGGAGGCCCAGACTAAATCTGAGGACAAGGAAGTCGCTCAACTTTCTGTGCTCCTGACTTTGGACCTTCAAGTTTCTCTCTCCAACTTCTGACATGACAATGTTTATTTAGTACCTATTCTATGCCTGGCATGGAGAATATACATTAGACTCAAGATGGGCTTGCCTCTCCTGAGCATTCACAGCTATGGACCCATCACGCTTCCTGTCTTTTCTGTCTCTCTACTGCTTCTTCCTATTTGACCGCTCCCTTTTTCCTTTTCATTGGCTTCTTTTTCCCATTTCTTTTCATTCTAAATTTTCTTTCTTGATATTTAATGTATTCCCAAACATTAATCTATTATTCCCAAAGGGGATGACTATATCTCTAGGTACTTGAATATTTCTCAGAATTTCCTTTCATCACTTCACACATTATATATAAATTGTTTAGTATATGGGGTATAAAGTGGAGTATGATATACATTTATCCATTCATTTATTCTTTATCCAGTGACTATGTATTGAGTGCTTAATAAGTGCCACATATTATTGGAGAAACTGGTGATACAGAGATGGTGAAGATGAGTTTCTTTTCCTCATGGACTCACAGTGTAGGGGAAGAGTAAAACACATAAGCATACAAAGGTTGCAGAGGCTTAAGTGAAGAACAGTGAAAGGCCAGCAAATGCATAAGATTGTATGATAAACACTTTGCAGCCTAACATCACTCCTGTCTTTATCTTATTTTCCCATAATTTGCCAACTTGAATATATTTAACTTTGCTAAATAGTGCGTATCTCTGTATGTGACATTATCTGCACTTATTTTTTGTCATGGTGTGTGTTACGAATAAATACAATAAATAGAAATCTATATTTAAGGAAGATGATTTTGAGATGGGCATTGAAGGATGAGTAGAAGTTCAAGTAGTAAGAAGAGAAAAAAAGGCAAAATACACAGTATATGCAAAGGCATACGAAATTAAAGAATTTGAGGTGTTCCGATAATAGTGGGTAGTTTTTTGTGGAGGCCATAGGGTACTTGGAAATGAATGGCAAGAAAGTTCTTCTGGAAGAAAAAGAACTTCTGATCATACTAAGGAGATTGGACTGTATCCTGTAGTCAATGAACAAACATTGTAGTCAATGAAGGAGAGGAATGACATTTGGCCCTTTGATAGCAGAGTGAAAATAATAGACTGAAGTGGAGCAGGCCAAAAATTAGGCAACAACTGGAATGAGGGCCTGGACTAAGGTAATAGTGGCAGTGGTACAAATGAAGTGATCAATTTGAACAATATCAAAGAGATAGAGTGACAAGACTTTAAGAATCTTTGGGTACAGGCAATAGGGGAGAGAGGAGAGGCAGGCTTTCATCTGAATGGTGGATGACATCCTCATTCCCACAGACATTGGATGCATGGGCCTTGGATGTAACTTAGAATCTTGTGGGGCGGTAAAAAGACACCAGCACATGAGAAGTGAGTTAGCCACAGTTTACCTTCTCTTATGACAGAAAGCACCTCTTACGACAGTTTGCAGTTTGCCATAGACTTCCATTCCTTTATTTGATACTCTATGAATGATGTCACAGGCAATACATGATCAAGTGTCAAACATAGATGGTGGCATGCTATGACATCAAGAATTCTGGGCTCACCTTCTGGACTTACAATAACTGGAGGTGTGAATTTTGGTAACCACTTACACTTCTTTGGACTTCATTTTCTCATCTGTAAAGTTTGTTTCAGGTGGGGTAGGGTGAGTAGTACTCTAGGTGACATTTAAGTTTTTTTTCAGATCTATTAACTTATGAGTAAATACTCATCTTTCTTCCCCAAGACAGTTTCTCCTTCTGACTAGATTGTTATTTCCTGGAAGGCAGGGACTGCTGTGTTCATCTCTGGATCCCAATACCCCCCATAGGATCTGCAGGTAAAAGAGCAGAGTTAATGTTATTGAGCAAATGACTGAATGAATGATTTTCCTATTTTATTAATGATACTATATAGCCCATTCTTTCTGCTTCCTGTTATTAAAACCTTGTAGTATTCTGTACCCCCCTCCTTCTTGCATAACACCCTCACTCCCCCTTGGTCTTGCTTCTTTGATCAGGACACACTTTTTCCCTCTAAGTGTCTTTTGGGTACGGCTTCCTTTTCTACCTCTAGACAGTCACCCAGATCTCTGCACTTCCCCTTAAATTGAGACTACTGCAACAATATGTTTGCTTTCGGTCGTAATCTCCCTCTCTTAAGCCCACTTCATATACTACTACCATACTGAGCTTCCACTGCTTTGTGGCTTAAACCCTCAAATGTCTACAGTGTACATTTATACTCAATGCCAGTCACAATCTGGCTTCAACCTGCATTGACATGAATTCTCCAGTTAACCTGTCACTAGTGATCTTTTAGACACTTGCACATTGCCATCTCTGTGTGTTGCTTATTGCCATCTCCCCTGTCTGGAAAGCTCCCCTCACTACCTAAGTGCAATTCATCAGTCAAGGTACAGCTCGTTATTTCTCCACCAACCTCCCCCTGAAGTCTTCCCAGGTTATATTTTTGCCTACAGTAATCTTTCACTCAGCTGACAAATAATATCATCACATATTTATTAGGCTACTTCTCATGTTATTATCTTATCACATGCTTGTGTCTCATCACCTCAAGTATCTTGCAACCTCCTTGGGGTGGTAGGAATATGTCTGAGGTATCTTTGTATTGCTTGTTGTCTAATGACCACCATGACAAGAACAACAGCTCACATTGGTTGATCACTCATGTGTGTTAGACATTGCCAAGCCCTTGATATTCCTTTTCTCTCTTAATATCTAAAACTGCCCTATGTCATGGGTACGATGACTATCTCCATTCTTCAGATGGGGAAACGAAAGCTTAGAAGTGTTAAGTAATTTGCATTAGGCCACCTATAGATTAAGTCTAGTTTAGTTTTTACACTTAGTAGGCACCCCCAAAATGGAATAATTAATTGTCAAGAGATGTGTCTTGGTGTTTTCCCTCTCCAAGTGACTGAAGCAAAGACGTTGAGAAGGTGGATAGTTTTGAGGTCAGCTATGGAACAGCCTTGAGGAGATTTAGAGGGAGTCAGCAGCAGAGCAGGAGTCCTGTCAGTGAGAGGTAAAAGACTGTGAGATGAGGAAAATCTGTTTTGGAATCAGTTAGACCCATAACTGGGAATGTAGCAAAATGTAAAATACCCTGGGTCAATAACCTATGAAAATGGAGGAAGTTTAGAACAAGAGTTACTCAAGATAGAACTTATATGTTTGTTTAGCTAGGTTATTTGGGTAGCATGGAAAGTTTCCAGCTAGATTTTAAGGAGTAAGCATGTTAGTTGAAATTAAGACATTATTTTGTAATGGGAAAATGGTAACAATAAATAATATGATTCAATTAAAAGGAGTGGGTTGCATACGATAGTGTAATGCGTCTAGGGCCTAAGAGGCAGTTCAGGCTATATTCTGGGTTCATTCTTGCTCTTGGGAACCATAAAGTGTGAATGATAAACTTGCTTTCTATTCAAAATACTTCCCAGGGTGGGATGTATTCCTAGAACTTCTCAGGGTGGGAAAAGGTTAACAGTGGTTGAGATGACTACTGGCCTCAGGGCTCACACAAAGCATCTCCTGGACTGGAGGAAGCCTTGTGTCCTTGAAAGGCACAGTGCCCTGGTCTGCTCTGGCATTTTACAACGGACACCCAGGTTACAATTCACCAAAGGGCACAATCCTAGGAAGCCAAGTGCCCATCAGTTTCCTGCTCTGGAAGTGGAGGAGGCAATGAGGAACTCTGAGTTCTGGTCACCACCACAGAAGGACCTCTTGAAGTACAAGGCCAAAGAGCCCTGACATGGGAAGGATGGCAAAGAACACTGAACGAGCATTTAGATGATGTGCAAGAAGAGTGTTTGGCACTTTAGACACCTTATCTCATTTAAGTTCACACCCCCACAGGAAAATGGCTTGGGGAGGTTAAATAGCTTATGCAAGATCCTACAGCTAGGAAGTGGCAGAGTGGAGATTCACAGCTAGATACTTTGACTTTCAAGTGCATACCTGTTACTTTCTGTTCACCAAAAAAAAAATACCCTGCCCCCTTGGGCTCTAACTGCAGCTTTGTTATTAACTGGCTATGTGACCTTGGCAGGCCTCTTAAAAAGATCTTGACCGAGGTTGCTTCCAACACTGTGAGTCTCTCTCTGATCATAATGGAGGAATGGGAAAAAATCCAAATGTTAGGTAGAAATGGTGTGCCCAATTGCAATCTGGTCATTCAACCTAAATTTTTCTACCATCAAAATCAGAAAATGGAAATGAAAAGATCAAAAGGGGGAAATCATGGGAAGCCCAAATTCCCATGAACTGGAATTACTGCATTCCTGGAGCAGTAAAACAGATAAGCAATGTGGTGATAAACACGCAAAGATCAGCAGACTTTCAGCAAACTCATTTCTTCTCATCTGGCCTGTCCTCCCGTGTAAGCTGGGACAGGCCTGGGTTCTTTGGGTCCTTTCGCCTTTGATTTAAAAATGGGTCATCTATTTCCAAGCCAACTGACCCAAGAACTCAAAAAAGAAGGTAATGGGAGATGCACAATGCTGTGTGTCTCTTAAAAAATATACAATATTGGTTGTCTTCCTGTAGGGGATGAAGAGATTGTACAGAAATCATTACAGTCCTGCACCACTTAATGACGGGGATACATTCTGAGAAATGTGTTGTTAGGCAATCTTGTTGTTGTGTGAAAATCATAGAGTGTATTTACACAAATCTAGATGGTGTAGCCCACTACACACCTGAGCTATGTGGTGTAGCCTATTGCTCCTAGGTTATAAACCTATACAGCCTATTAGTGTACTGAGTACTGTAGGTAACTGTAATGCAATGTATTTGCATATCTAAACATAGAAAAGTCAGGAAAAACATGGCATAAAAGACTAAAAAATGGTACACCTATATGCAGGTGCTTACCATCAATGGAGCTTGCAGGACTAAAAGTTGATCTGGATAAGTGAGTGAGTGAGTGGTGAGTGAAGGTGAAGGCCTACGACATTACTGTACACTACTGTAGGCCTTATAAACACTGTACACTTAGGCTATACTACATTATGAATTTTTTCTTTCTTCTATAATAAATTAACCTTAGCTTACCATAAGTTTTTTTACTTTGAAAATCACACACCGGGGCCTGTTGTGGGGTGGGGGAGGGGGGAGGGATAGCATTTGGAGATATACCTAATGTTAAATGACGAGTTACTGGGTGCAGCACACCAATATGGCACACGTATACATATGTAACTAACCTGCACATTGTGCACATGTACCCTAAAACTTAAAGTATAATTAAAAAAAAAGAAAACTTTAAATTAAAAAAACTTGTAGTAACACTTAGCTTAAAACAGAAACACATGGACAGCTGTATAAGAATATTTTCTTTCTTTATATTCTTATTCCATACGCTTTTTTCTATGATTAACATTTTTATTTATTTATTAATTTTTACTTTTTAAACTATTTTGGTGAAAAACTAAGACAGAAACACACATTAGACTAGGCCGACACAAGGTCAGGATCATCAAATCAATATCAATGTCTTCCACCTCCACATCTTGTCCCACCGGAAGGTCTTCAGGGGCAATAACACTCATGGAGCTGTCATCTCCTCTGACAACAATGCCTTCATCTACAACATCTTTTGAAGGATCTGCCTGAGGCTTTCTTATTGTTCACTTAGAAACAAATAAGTAGGAGTACACTCTAAAATAATGATAAAAAGTATAAGTAAATACATAAACCAGTAACATTTATTACCATAATCAAGTATTTATGTACTGTACATAATTGTATGTGCTAAGTGTTTATACAACTGACTGTATAGTTTTGTTTACACCAGCATCACCACAAATATGTAGTAATGCATTGCACTATGATGTGACAATGGTTACGATGTCATTAGGTGATAGAAAGCTTTCAGCTCCTTTATAATCTTATGTGACCACCGCCATATATGCCGTCTTTGCCCGAAACATCATTAAGTGGTGCATGACTGTAGTTACAAGAGGTATCAAGGCTACAATGGGAGAGGATGGTCAATGGCCACAGCGGCTTTCTTTTACAAGTTTGAATTTGTTTTATCTAAAGTTAAGGTAATAAAAAAAGGATTGAGTTGCTGACACATGCTACAACGTGAACGAACCTCAAGAATTTTGAAAATGGAGTGATCTGTTTGAAACCCTTAACCCTTAACTGGAACGTAGGAAGTTCTCAGTCCATGGTAGCTATGCCAGTAGATTTCATCATTATTGTTACTACTTCTAATAGTGCAAATGTGTATGAAAGGACCTTTCCTACAGTATCTTGCCCATGGTAGACTCAGTAAAATGTTAGTGCCATTTTCTCTAGTGAGAATTGTGTTCTTTTCTTTTTCATTAGAAAAATATGACAAGTGAAAAACCATTTCTACTAGCAAAGCTGGCAATTCAAAACTCACTCCCCTCACATTCATTCACCCGACTGAAATGGCGACATTATTAAAATAATTCAGATAACTCAATTTCAATAGATAATTTTTCCCTTTCCAAGAAATCACTGAAAACACATTTGACCCCCTTGTCCTGAAGTGGCCTTGATTCAGGGACTTTATCCAGATCTGAGGACAAACAGGCATTCTCATCCTAGTTATGAAGTTACAGAAATCATCTGTTTGCTTATCTGCGAATTTATGTTGTTTTCCTTTAGAAGGTTTTCTGTTACAGACCACACGGTTTCTGATTTAGTCAAGTTCCAGTTTCTTAATCATTCAGAAATTCTCAATTCAACTAGACAAAGTTAATCATTTGGAGAGCCTCCTCCTTCTTCCTTAGTAAAATCCAAAAGCTTTGGCTGATTCTATTGTGGATCACTTATCCTGCCACTTCATGGAATAAATCTACAAAAGACTTGATCTGGGAAACATGACAGTTAAGACATTTGCTTTTCCAGTTTAGATTTAGGATTTTCTTACATTTGTATTTCTAATCCAGAAACCACATAGTAACTCTCTTTAGGAGAGAGAGACCTGCTTTCATAAATTTTTACATGGGAGTTCAGAAAAGTCAGGTAAAACCATATGACATATTTAAATACTCAGAGGACGGAATATGAAATAAACATGTATACATAGAATGACCGGTGTCAGGGCTGACTACCATATCAATGCTTATTTGTTATTGCTGCCAACTCTGATATCAGTAGATGTGGTCATTTGAGGTGTTGAAGGTAATTTGAAAGAAAGAAAGCAAAGACTGGTATGACTGACTTGCAGAACCTTTGGAGATTGTATTGATCTCTGGATGTTTCGCTAGACAGTATGGGCACAAGGGTCAGGGACAACTCCATCCCACCTCTAAGTAGACAAAATGAACAGAGACAAATACTTTCTCCTATTTTATCACACCAGCCTCATCCTTCACTGGGCTGTTGGTTCTGTGAAATCCCCTCTTTTGAACCTGTGATTTCTTGGCATCTTTTGTCATTTGGTGTGTTTCTTCCCACGTGTCTAGCCTTAATAGATTAAAGACAATAGATGAGGGATCTTTATTTTTTTTTCCCCTATCTTCATCTTTCCCCTACTCCTTACTCACAGGGCTGTGATTAGTAACACACAAAGATGTCAGTCTCTAGAACTCAGTAGCCAAAGGAAAGAAACCACAGAGAGGTTGTGTAAACAGAGGCAAAGAGCCATTTCACTTTCAGGAAAGTGTCTTGCATAAAGAGGCATCAGGTAGGGGAATAGTTTTGAACATCTCCCATTTTTAAAGCTGGTTACTCAGTATAGTTGATCTTAATTGAGACAACTTGAATTTCCCTGACACCACTGATTCTTCATTTGACTTGGATGTTTCTTTTTCTTCCTATTCCCAGTGACAATAATCTCATTCAGAATCTTACCTTAGGGCTTAAATTGGTCCATTAACCCCCATCTACTCTTCTTGACTCTGGTCTTTAATTCGTGTACAACAAGGTTATGTTAAAATTCCTGGAATATAATTTTCGTTATGCTATTTTTCTTGCTATTTATGAACTAATAATAGAATCCTGTTATTTTTCTGCTTATAAGCCTAGAATGAATCTTCAACGTCCACTTAGCCCTGGCATTCAAGTTTCATCATAATCTGGTATCAAGTATCTTTCTAGACTTTTTTCTCATTACTTTTTTTTAATCTTCAAAAAGCTTTCTCTGCAGCAAATTGATTTAGTTATCATACCTTGCCTCTCCTCTCCCTACCCTGCGCTTGCCCAGCCACAACCCCTAGTGAATTCTGGCACTATCAAGCTACTGACAGTTAGTATTTCTAGGAACAAAAAAGCCTTACTCAGTGAGACCTATAGTGGCAACCTCAGGGTGTTAAAAACTTCAGTTGTACCCAAATCATTCAGGCATCCATTTATTCATTCATTTAGTGTCAGTTTTAGCATAAGCTCTTTTGAACAACTAAATCCAGTGGACATCAAGACACACTAGATATGGTGCCTGACCTGAAGAACAAATATGTGTACCTAAATGTCATAGATGGAGGTGCACAGGGAATGAGTGAATCTTCCAGAGAGGGAGACATCAGGGAGAAAAAGTTTGAAAAGGAAGGTAACGTTTGAGCTGACTGTTGGGATATGAGCCAGTGTTCTTCTGAAGACTATGGGAAGGACAGTGTACCTGGAATGGGTGTGAGGACTGACAGAGAGAAGCTACAAGAGAGGAAGCTGTTGCAATAGGCAGTGATCAGATCTCAATGGGCCTCTCTTATATGTTATGTTAAGAAGTTTGGATTTTATTCCAGGAGCACTGGGAAATCACTGATAGACTGACCTAGCAACCTGTATTTCTGGCTTGGGTACCTATGTGAATGATGCTGCTATCCACAGAAAGAAAAACATAGGTAGGAAGCACATTTCAGGGGACTAGTAGCTCTGTTTTGTATCTATTGAGTTTGAAGTGTCAGTGGAACTTCAGAAGGCAGTTAGGTGCTCAGGAGAATTTGGGCCAGAGACTTAAATCTGAGAATAAATAGCCTATTATGTTAATGTCTCGGAAGTTTGAGCTGGATTGAGAAGGTATGTGAAGTGCTGGCCCTTGTGCTGTAAGCATGGAGCTAAGAGTGATCCAAGAAACTGTTTGCAAAAAGAGACTGGCACTGGATTTTCTCTGAGGTCTCTTTCTGCTCTAAAATCTTATGATTCCATGATTAATTTGCTAAATAAATTAATAGTGCAAACAGTATTTCAAGAGGAATGTTTAAATTACTTATGAGAACAAACTTTTTAAGTGCCCTCAAGCATCATAAAAACATCCACTCCCATAGACATAATTGATACACCAATTATAAATCTTTCTTAGCTGTTCACTCAAGCAGATTTCCTAAGAACTATGTTTGGCCACATTCTATTTACCTAGAACAAGTTCTTGTTTATATTTCAAAGCCATCAAACTTCATTTCTTTATACAACATGTTTCAGCCTGGCCAGGCCCCCAGTAGGGTTGAATTATTAAATTTTTATAGTATGTGCAAGATCAAGTCTTGAAGGATTGGTTTTTCTCTGGAGAAATGCCTATCTTCTTCTTAATTTGGGACACAGCTGTTAGAATTGCAGACTTCATAAAAAATGGCAACATATAACTCAGTCAGTTCACAGAAACATTTCCTCTCAATTGGCATGGTCTTTGAGGACAAACCACACTCTAAAATGTTTGTATAACAGGAAAATGTGGTGTCAAGATGATCAAAACAAGATAGGAAATGATATATTTTCACAAAATTTGCATACATTATTAAAAAATACCAGACAGTGCACATACAAAATAAGAACACAACCTTTAAGGGAGACAGCCCTGATAAAAATGCAGGCAAATTAAATGCACATGTGAATGATAGACCCATGATTAGTGACAATAAATTTGATTTTCTTTTTCAGACTGGGGAGAACATCAGCAATGCTCCCTACCACAGCAAAAGCAGATGAAATCTGTTATTCTTATCATTCTTCGGTTATTTTGTACTTAGGTGAATCGTGTGAGTTAGCCATTCTGAGCCTCAGCCTCCTTAGCTGTGAAGTGCAGAACCTCAAGCAGAGTCTTGGAGAAATCAGACGGCACATGCAAACTAGGTCTTTAAAGGAGAGTTTAATTAGAGAGTATTTCCAGAAATGTGGGTAGGATTCCAGAAAATTCTCAGGGGTAGCAGGAGCAAGGATCCTGCCAGTAAGCTCTATGTAGGAGTTACCTGACATGCTCTGCAACCTCAGAAGAGGGGTGTGGTCAATCTGTGATAGCCTGAAAGGGAGAGAGCTGGAGATCTCACCCTGCTCCCACCCTCCACATCTCCTGTTGTTGCCTCCATTGGCCAAACCCAACTGGAAGCCAGAGATCAAGGGAGCCAGTTGAGGCACTCTATAGAGACCCACTTCCCATGGCAGACAGCAGGGCAAGGCAGGGAGGAGAGTGAATCTAGAGGGTCATAAGGAAGATATCCACCATGGTGGACAGTAGAAGTATCAACCTTAGGGTAGTTGTGAAGATTAGGGAAGAATGGAGAAGACACGATTAGAACAGAATTTGACCCATAGTAAGAACTTGGCTTAAGAGCTGAGGGTAGTGACACATGCCCGTAGTCCCGACTACTCGTGAGGCAAGGGTGGGAGGGTCACTCGGGCCCAGGAGTTTGAGGCTGCAGTGCGCGATGATCACACCTGTGAATAGCCACTGCACTCCAGTTTGGGCAACATAGTGAGACTCCATCTTTAAATAAATAAATATTAGCATTTAATATTCTTTTTATTAACAGAGGCATTCAGTTGTGTCTCTTATGACGTTTGATTTTCCTTTGCAGGCAAGAAGGAGCCAGTTGTACTACAGCTGGTGTCTCTTGAGTGTGAGCTAGATTGAGTGTGGAGGGCTGGCCCTTGTAATGTGAACATAAAGCTAAGACACATCCAAGAAAGAGGTAGTATATTAGTTTCCTATTACTACTGTTGAAAAGAACACAAATTTAGTGCTTTAAAAAGAACACAAATTTATTAGAGTTCTGGAGGTCAGAAGTACACAAAGTCAGTTTCATCAGGCTAATGTTTCTTCTATAGGCTTCAGGGGAGAATCAATTTTCTTGCCTTTTCCAGTTTCTGGTGGTGGCCAGAATTACTTGGCTTGTGGCCCCTCTTTCCATCTTCAGAGTGCATCACTCCAGCCTCTGCTTCCATCTTCACATGGCCTTCTCTCTGACCCTGACCCTATGGCTCATCTTCTTATAAGGACTTGTGATTACATTTAGGGACTACTTGGATAACCCAAGATCATCCTCCTACCTCAAGATCCTTATCTTAGTCACGTCTGCAAAGTCCATTTTACCATGTTAAGATAACATAACAGTTTCCAGAGATTAGGATGTGGGTAGGTTTGGGGTGAGGGAGGGTATCATTTAGCCTACCACAGGCAGATTCAGGACTTCTTGATCTAAGTGGAATTCACTTGCTGTGTGATTAAATAGCTGCTTCTGAAGAGTCCTGTAATATCCAATATCACAGTCTTAGACTGGGTTTCCTATACAATGAGAGCCCAGAGCAAGGGTTTATATGTAGGTGGTTTATTTTGGAAGTGGTCTCTGAGAACATGAATGATGGATTTAGAAAAGAAGAAAGGAGAGAAAGCCAATTCAAGGACACATTATTGGCCTGATCATCAGTGTAGGCAGCTAGAGCTCAGCCAGGACCTTCTGAAGAAAACATAGAAGGTATTCCAGAGTAGTCTGTCCAAGACAGCAGGGCTGGTGGGAGAACACTAGTTTTATCAGTCATTGACCAAGAGTTGCCCTACGGGTGCTAAATCGCTTGCACTTCAAACCTGCCCATTCATCAGTCCAGGAAGTTTCCTTCAGGTGTTCCATGATACATTATAAAAATCCCAGGGCTGAAAGCTAGAGATATATGACCAGATAAGGTCAGGAAACCTGGTTTAACCCCAAACCAATTGGTTTCTGTCACAGTGCTTAGAAAGAGTGATACAGAAGAACATGAGATGGGGCACAAAAGATGTCTAGTACAGTCAGCAAGGCTAATGGTAGAGGCAGAATGATCTTGGATTGGAATTGATAAATGTGGCTCATTGTGCAGTGCTGTAGAAGATGCCAGAATTATTTGAAAATTCTGCCCAAGTGCACTCTTTTCTTAGAGAGAACATTGGGTCCATGATATATGGTTACAAAAGAAAGCTCAGAAGTGCTTGCAGCAGCCTGAAATGCAAGCTTCTTTTGACCATCTACTCATGGTTTGCTTTATAGTCTGGTGGAGAAAGCCAACATTAACATTAAATAAAAGGTAATACATAAATAAATATTTTCAAGTGTTCTGATTTTCATGTACTTAGTCTGGGAGTCAGGGAATCTTTCCTTAAGAAATTATAACTAAGTTGAAACTTGAAAAATAAGTAGGAGTTTTGTAAGTGGATAAAGGGAGCACCAATACCGGCAGAGGGAAGAGCCTGAAAGGAGTGTCTGAGTCAGAACAGAGCACTGCATGCTCAAGGGATGGAGAGAATCCAGCACAGCAGGAGCAAGGAGGAAAGTCACAAGAAGAAATGGAAAAAGTGGGAGGTGGTGGCACACAGAAACATTATGCAGAGTCTCATGGCCAATACGGATTTTAAACTACATCTTGGGAAGTCATTGAAGTTTTTTTAAAAAAATAAATTGGACACTCACAAGGTTAAATTTACATGTTTGAAAGGTTGATTGGTGGAGCTGAGGGGGTACAGGACTGAATGCAGGGAGAAACACGAGTGAGTCACAGGGAGAGATAATAATTGATATACTGAGGACACAAGTCACTGTGATTAGAGCTGAGCCAATCATTTATGAATTCTAATATATACCAGAATGGAAGTGACCTGTGTCCAGGAGGTAGTCTACAACTTCTGAAAAAGCTGAGAAGTCTCACTTCAGATTATGGACAATAGGTAAGTTAGAAAAGACAAACTAGTCACCAGCAAGGCTGCAGCTTGAATAGAAAATAGGGGCTGCAGATCTTGGCTCAAAATATAGAGGAACTTTTTAACAGTTGGAACTTCCTCCAAGTGAAATAGGCTCAGAAACTAAACACATTGGGAATATTCCAGAAGAGGCTGTCTGGCTAGATATGGTAGAAGGGATTTCTGCATTTGGGTTCTAAGATCCTTTTCAGAGACAGTTCCAGGATTTGTCCTTGACTGGGTAGACCTCTGCATAAAGCAGGAGCTCCAAAAGCTATTCAGATCAATCAATCAATCAATCAACCTATCAATCAACATTTTAGTAGATTGAAGTTTAATATGCTTTCTTAAAGGTAAGATTTAATAATGGGAAGAGGATTAAATGCTATGGGGTACCTGAAGTGTATAAAGAGACGTATTCACAGGGGTTAGATTATACATTATGGAAAATGTGAAAGAGAAAGAAGATGAGGAAAGAAAGAAAAGAAAGAAAGAAAGAAAAGGAAGGAAGGAAGAAAGGAAGGAAGGAAGGAAAGAAGGAAACAAGGGAAGAGAAAGATCGCCCAGAACAAGAAGAGTTTGTAGATTAACATTATTCTAGACCAGGGTTTCTCAATCCTGTTAGCATATTGGTTTGGATAATTCTGTTTGGAGTGGGAAGGTGGGTTGTATGTATAAGAAGGTGTTAATGGCATCCCTGATCTTGCCACACTAGATGCCAGTAGAAGCCCTGCTCCTTTCACCTCCCCCAAGAGATGTGCCAACCAAAAATGTCCCCCGGGGAGAAAACAACCACTCATTGTTAAGAACCTTTGTTCTAGATTTTGTATATTTTTGGTGACATCAGAAGAAACATAGACAAATTACAAAACCTAAAAAAGATAATTATTTTTTTCTTTTTTTAACCTCATTTTACAGGTAACCAACTCACCATTTGGATTATTAGTTTTTAAACTTTGAAAATACTTAATTTACTTGCAGATAGTTTTGATTCATTGTGCTTTGATTCAAACAACAAGAGAGATGTTTTATTATAACCTGTCTTCTATCTGAGCCAAAATGTTTCACGTGTGGAAAATAAGTCAAGATGAAAAACAAGTTGAGTCAGTAGGTCACTAGAACTGTGTGTGAATAGACTTTTATGCAAATTCACCTGCATTTTGCCACTGAAAGAGAAACATTGAGAAGATGAAAAGGTTGGCACTGATGAAATAAAATTATGCATTTTTTTCTTCATTTTCTATAGGCCAAAAAGAGTTTAAGTGATTTCCCATGATGTAGAAAAGTACCTCCTACTTGCAAATTAGCAAATCACCCATTCTCCTTCTTTCTAAAGAGTGATCTAGCCATAACTGGAGATTGCTTTCATTGCAATGTTGTCTACATCCCTCTCCATTTGATTTTCAACATCTTAGCTGAAAGAATAATTTTTTCAACATGCAAATCTGATCATACTTTAAAACTTGTTATTGTCTTCCTGTGCTCTTAGGCTAAAGACCATAATCTTTACCAAGGCCCCTGCCAACTTCCCCCATCAAATCTTAAACCACGTATCCCTGTTACATGTGCTTTGGCCATACCAGTCTTGTCTCAATTCTTTGGCTACTCCTTATTTCATCCCTTCATAATGCTTTGCATATGTTACGTGCTTTGCTTGGGAACCTTTCCACAACTTCTTCAACTTGGTGAACTTACTCTCACTCTTACATCCTGGCTCAAGTAACATTTCTGTAGAGAAACCTCTCTAACCAACATATAAACAAACACTTCGTCATTAAATCGTCTCGTAGCACCATATGTCTGCTTCATAGCCTTAACTGCATTCATTACTTTATATTTATATGGGTGTTTGCTTGATTAATTTCCAACCCTTCCATTTAGGTGTCATCTCTGTGAAGCAGGAACTACATTCATTTGTTTTACCATTGTATTCTCAGCACTTAACATAGTAGGCTCTGAATGAATATTTGTCAACTTCGTAAATTAATTAATCAATTAGTCAAAATAGAGTCATAGGTAACTATCTACATTGGAGTTCAGCAAACTGTGGCCCACTGGCC
This sequence comes from Symphalangus syndactylus, assembly GCF_028878055.3. Taxonomy (NCBI): domain Eukaryota; kingdom Metazoa; phylum Chordata; class Mammalia; order Primates; family Hylobatidae; genus Symphalangus; species Symphalangus syndactylus. Next base: position 108,471,965 of record NC_072430.2, read on the forward strand.
TGTAGCTTGCTGTTGTAAATGAAGTCTATTGAGACACAGCCATACCCATTTGCTTACTGTTTCCTGTGGCTAATTTTGCTGTACAAAGGCAGCATCGAGTAGCTGTGACACAGATGATATTGCCTGCAAAGCCTAAAAGCTTACTCTCTAGCTTTTTACAGAAAAAGTTTGCCAAATCCTGATCTAAATCATTTATTTCTTGTATGGTTTATTCACCAGTTGTCATATAGCTTAATCCCAGGAAAATATGACATAAAAGTAACATAAATATATATATTTTTTCATTGTCAAAGTATTTGATAATAGCAAACCCTCAATGAGCACTTGCTGTGTTACTTAGCCATTGTACTAAGCATGTTACCTACGTTATTTCATGAAACCCTGACAAGGCCCCATTTTACTTGAAAAAGAAAGTATTCAGGTTAATGTTATTTCCCAGAATCATGAAGCTGATGTGGAGAAATGTAGACCAGCATCAGCTTTCTGTTTGTTTGATTTCATTATTAACTGGATGCTGGGGAGATTGGCACATGGCGGTGGTTTATGTTTGAAATGTTTCAGGGCTTACGTTCCCTCAGACTGTCCAAGAGGCAGAGGTGAATGGGCTAATATAGTACAGGATGGGGTAGTAACGGGATCCTTGGTGTATTAGTCATTTTCATGCTGCTAATAAAGACATACCCAAGACTGGGTAATTTTTAAAGAAAAAGAGGTTTAATGGACTCACAGTTCCACGTGGCTGGGGAGGCCTCACAATCATGGCTGAAGGCAAAAGGCACATCTTACATGGCAGCAGTCAAGAGAGAATGAGAGCCAAGCAAAAAGGGAAGCCCTTTATAAAACCATCAGATGTTGTGAGACTTATTTACTACCATGAGAACAGTATGGGGGAAACTGCCCCCCATGATTCAATTATTTCTCACCAGGTCCCTCTCACAACACATGGGAACTGTGGGAGCTACAATTCAAGAGTAGATTTGGGTGGGGACACAGGCAAACCATATCACCTGGAAAGTTATAAAAACCTACTGTGGCTCTTATCTTATTATGGTGAGTTTGAGCATGCCACCATATGGCAGGATTCTTGGTGGCAAAAGGGAATAAGTTGACTAGGAAGAACCAAATTGGGAAATTGCCTGGGGAAATAATGGAGAGAGCAACAAAAGTGTCCATATGGCACTCATAGGTCCCAAGAGTCTAAAGAACCTGAAGAAGTCAGATTTGGCAATGAGGAAATGACAGTCAAGGGACTTGGGAAGTCAAGCTGGAGGCTTGAAAACCCAGAATGGGAAACTTGGAAACCAAAGTAAGAAGGCAGAGTCCATATGACATAGGTTTGAGAACCCTAAACAAAGAATCTGGGTAACCAAATATTGAGTTGGAGGCAAAGGGTCTGAGAGGATAGTTACAGGGGAAGAAGTGAGAATGCAGCTTGCTAGGAACTTGGCATTCTGAGGACCCCTTGCCTAGGGCCAGAACCAGACTCTCAGAGTACAAGACTCCAATTCTCATGGCAGAGGGAATTTTGTCTACCTGGCTACCTAGGGGAGGAAGAGATGGCAATTCTTGACAGGTACTAAAAGAAAACGAAGTCTCCAAGTTTATTATCTCTCTGGCCAACTGGCTTTGTCTTTCCCTTCATACCTGTTCCTCGTTCTCTCCTCTGTATTTATGACAGGTGCCTCAACTGCCCAAGTTTGGTTTACTGACACCATTTTTAACTCTTTCTCCTTCAGCAACCCCCAAGACCTCACCAGCACTTGACAACCCAGCCAGAATATCATACATCCTACTCATGTTTCCTGGTCATGGCCAAGTTCCCTTTTCCTGGTTCATTTTCTCACATCATTGGCATTGCCTGGAATGGCTTTATGCAATTTTGCCACCTGAAAAAATATGAAGTTATCTGACAGGGCCAGCCCAAATGTCACTTCCTCTCAGTAGCATTTTCAGACTTCCCGAACCTTTGGGAAGAATCGACTCCATATTTTCTATGCTCATAGTGTTTCTTACATAGAACTTTTAAAAAGGATTTATGGTTCCTCAATACTCTTCATATAAAGATAAAACCTTGATGTGGTCTTCTGGTTCCTACGTAGGTGCCATCCCACCTCACCAGTCTTGCCCTAGACCTCTTCTGACCTTGACAGAGCTTTCTTCTGCCTAAAAGGCTCGTTCTCTTCTTGCCTTGTTAATCTCTAGTTTTCTTTCAGATCTTGGCCAGGGAGCGGCTTCCCTGAATTCCGTGACTAGATCAAATCTCCCATTTTAGGCTCTCATAGTTCTCTGGGCCTTATCTTCATAGTCCTGTAGGAGAGGCAGTTCTATTGTTTGTGCAATTATTTGATTGGTTGCCTTCTCCCTGTGTTGCATATGCCAAGAGTTGAGGAAATGTTCCTGTTGTTGCTGGCCTGTATTTCTGGTTCCCTAGCCCAGTGCTTGGTTCCGAGTGGGTACTGAGCACACAGTGGGATGTATAAATCAATAAATCTATGCAGTATTTGTTTGCTTTTGGGTCTTTCTCCAGCTAGAGAGCTCCTGGGAGGCAGGGCTGTAACTTAGTCCTTTAGCCCCTCAGTGTGTACCACAGTACCTGCCCCAGGGTAGGTTCTCAGTGTATTTCGAATGACATTATATTCCATTTCAGTGTCACAGATTGGCCTGCAGTTTGATCAACAGTTGTATCTTAAGTGCTTCTTTGATCACAAAGGTGCAAGACAAGAAAATATCATGAAGAAAATGTGTCCCCATGGACATTTCTTTCTTCTACATATTTCTTTCCATCATCCCATGACCTCTACAACTTATCTCTCACTAACAGTGCTCCTGTTCTGTCCTTGACACTCCAGTCATCCAAGGAGCATCCTCAGTGAGTGGCTTTTTCTCCTTCTCTTGACCTTCAACTTTCAGAATTTCTTTCCTAAAGATTTTATTAAAATCACATTTCTGGATCTCCTTCTCCTACTCCTCCATCCTAAGGCTTTTGCTACATCATGGAGACCATTATTTGCTTTCTTAATTTTGTCAACTTAACTTTACCCTCATTCTCCCACATAGATTTCCTTCAAGAAATCAAAGGATAGTATCAAGATAGTACCAAGAATGAGAAAAAGCACTGTGTTCTTCTATTTGAAGCAAAAGAATTTTAAAGGAAAATGTAGGAGGAAAAGATTTTTCGTTCTATTTTAAAGCAGAAGGTAGGCAACTTCTGCTGTTCTTTGTGTTTGAAGCAACAGAAGAAAGTAACAGATGCAATTAAGATTTTTGATAGTTAGGTTGTGAAACATGGCATGAATTGTTTACTCTCTAATCTCGGAATGCCCTCTTGCTGAATAAGGGAGTGAGCCTAGAGCAGTCTTTGAACTCATGCCAGGGTCTCAGGGGACCCCAGAGGCTCAGGCAAGAGGTGACAGGTGACTCCTGGGACCCTCCAGTCTCCATTTGAGCTTCGATGAGAGAGGAGTTCTGGTGTAGTTTGTTTGATTCCTGCCCTCTTTTCAATGCTTAGCCTAGTGTCTGGAGCATAGATATTTGTTGAATGAATGACACCATCTTATATATTGGAATTTCTTGTAAGATTTTATTTGAAGGGAAAAAAGTTTTATTGATTAAAAAAAAAAGGTGTGAGAACCACTGGACTAAATGCTCTGTAGTACCCCCTGTGCTTTAAAAACAATTCTATGATGTTTAGAACATCAATTATATAAAAGTAAGCAATATGATAGCCTTGAGATAAAATATCCTGAATCATTATGCAAGATAGCTTTTCTTCATTTCAGAATCATAATAAAATATGTGTAAAACATCTTGAAGTAAAACAACTGAGCACTTAGACAATAATTCAATGTATAATCCATTGTCTTGCCTTCTATTCCTTTCAGCTTCAAGCCTACTTTCCCCAGGAGTTTCCAGGAACCACACGAAAGCAGGTCTCACGCCTCGTGTCATTTATGTTCTTAGTTCTGAATCACTCATCCTGACATATCTCTTATCACCTCCCAACTCCTCACAGGATCTGGCAGTACCACATGCCCCACCATGATCATTGGATGCACTTTGCTATATGATATGGTTTGGCTGTGCGTTCCCACCCAAATCTCATGTTGAATTGTAATTCCCAATGTTGGGGGAGGGACCTGGTGGGAGGTGATTGGATCATGGAGGCGGATTTCACCCATGCTCTTCTCATGATAGTGAGTGAGTACTCATGAGATCTGATGGTTTTAAAGTGTGTGGAACTTCTCCCCTTGCTCTGTCTCTCTCCTGCCACAATGTGAAGAAGGTGCTTGCTTCCCGTTTGCCGGAAGTCCTGATTGTAAGTTTCCTAAGGCCTCTCAGTCATGCTTCCTGTCAAGCCTGTGGAACTGTGAGTCAATTAAACCTCTTTTCTTCATAAATTACCTGGTCTCTGGTAGTTCTTTGTAGCAGTGTGGAAACAGAGTAATACGCTGTGTGAAAATGCATCCTTCTGGTTACACTTTCTCCGGTGTGACATTCTGCTAAATATGATCCTGCTCAAAGAACCACTAACCTGGTAGAGACTGTTGAAAGGAGATGTTTTGCCTCATTAACTGTGGCATCTCAGACACCACAAAACATCAGGCCTTGGACATCACATTTCCAGGATCACTCCAGAAGTGACCCAGGAAATATAAGGATTGACATGTAGTTCCTGTGTTTAGCTAACACAGCACTCACAGAGAAAGCCACCCCTGAGATGTGTAAGAGATGGTGGTGACAGTACTGTCTAGATGCTTTCATGGCCTGGTCCTGTGGCTTAAGGTGTTTCTTCCTGCAGACTTCACATATAAATATTTGCATCAGTTATCTTTGCGAGTAACACAGTCATTTTTCCTTTTGGTGGATTTTTTAAATGAGTGGATATATTTCGTGGAGCCTAAGCCTCAGATTCTCAGTAATACAGTGAATCTCAGCCTGATGGAAGTGGAATCAGTGTCATTTTCATCTTCCTTGTATCTCCTTGCTTCTTATTCTCCACTCTCCTTTTGAGAACTTCCCCCCATCCCATGTGGCTGCGGGGGCTGTCAGTCATAATCCCTGTCCTTTCACACGATACCCAGCTGTGGGAAGGCTATATGACTCAGCCCTGCCACTTTATTGTAATCCACTGCCCTGGAAATGGGGATGAGTTTGTAAGCTGGGTATGTGACCAATCAGGGCCAGCCAGAGACCTTTCCTGGGACTGGTAACTGAATGCTATTACAAATACACTTCTCATTCTGTCGGATGTCTGCACCTGGACACTATGGGTTTGGGGTTGCCAAGGGGCTTCTCTCCATCACACAGGAGGCCATCTGCCAGAAGAGACCAACACTCAGAAAGAAGCAGAGCTGAGAGGTGGAGACCTGAGAACCTCATTTTACTGCAGATTTCATCTACCCACATTATGTGAGCTAGTAAATTCTCTTTTTTGTTTAAACTACTTTATGTTAGATTTCCGTCACTTGCAAACAAAAGTAGTTTGGCCAACAGAGAAACTGGCATTGCCAGTGCCAGACCTTACACTGTGGAATTACCTGTGTTGAGGTGAAGTAGAAAACGGAGACTCATCCACCATCCCAGGCTGGGAAGATCAAATATTTACCATGCCCTAGCTCAGTAGCTAACTCATTACCACCTCTGGGATTTTAGGACTCAGACTATGAGCCTATCAATTCTGGAGTTTCAGAGGATTTGCTAGAAAAATGTCAGAATAATAAAGGGTGTTGCCTCTTTTTGCAGTATTCACTGTTGCTCTGAAAAAAGGGACAGGTTGGTGGGTTAAAAGCAGAGAAAGAATAGCAGACATCTGTTGATTGCCAGAAAGCCAAGACCACTAAGGGCAAGAGAATCATGTATTTGTGGAATTGCAAATGTCAAAATATCTGTCTAATTTTTAAGTCAATGCAGAGAAAGACAGATTATATTGAAACCAGAGAAAGGTCAGTGAATACAGAAACTCCTCCCAAATACTTCCTGCGCTGTGTCACTTCTGCTAAATAAAGGTCATAATTACCCCTATACAAAGACCTCATCCAATGGGATACAGCCTGGCAGCCAAGGACAGATTAGCTCTGCCTCACCACTCCAATTTATTGTTTCACATAGTCCTAAAGCAGTGACCAAGACTGACGCATAAAACAGAGAGCCAGGAGCATGGGCAGAGAACCAAGATTCGTTGCTAAGAGACAGAAACTTGAAAGACAGGATTCAGATTTACAAATTGTGACTGCCCAAGATTGCTGGCATTGGTTCCAAGCTAATGGAATTTTCCTAGAATTGATTCCATTAACAACTTACTGGGGTTTTAAAGGGTTATGCTATCTGAGAAATCTCATGTCTAGAAAGTGACCTGGGATTGCTCAACCCCTAGGGCAATTCCCAGGCCTCCATAACCATGCCTTGGGTATTAGGCTACTAAAGAGACCCTAGCATATCCCTCTATGCACACCTCAAGGGCAGCCTTAGAGTTAAATGGCCAAGGGAGAGCCTCCTTATAAGCAGGACTAGGGATGGAATTGGCTCCTGTTGCAGCCCTAGGGGCATGCATTCTTATGACACACGTCCGGCAGGATAGGGCATGTGGTATTTATATTCTTTTCTCTTCTCTACTCACCAAATGGCAGTCTCCATTGTTGTTATTCTGTCTTCCTCTGCTATTTTATACTGGGTATGTTGAGGGTGGTTAACTTTGTCATTGAGCCCTAGGTTCTACTGTTGTGAGAAACTATCTGGATGTAGTCAGGGCAATGTACACGATCCAGATATGCCAAACTGGGATGTGATTTTGGGTTGTGTCTCTTTAGGGAGAAGGTGATCAAATCCTCAGGTGAGGGCATCTTTGAAATTATCTGTATTGGATAAAGATTAAATGTGCATGCTGGGAGAGCAAGGGATGGAATATAGTGGGCATCTGTTTTTGTCATCCTGGGATATTTTCACCCTTTTTCTAGCAATAACTCCTCTCATTTTCTTGGGGGAAATTGTCCCTTCTCATTCCAAGTAGTGTTAATAGAGCTCTTGGCCACAGTACTCTCTGGCCACAGGGATGGGCAGGCATTGTAGCCTTCCTTCTAGAAATAATCATTGGTCCAAGGAGTGGGTACATGATCAAGAGTCCTTCTCTCAGATTATTATACGGGCTCTTGGAGAAATAAAATTACTCTTTCTTCTGGAATTTTGGTATCAGAATGTTCTAGGACTGGGGTTACAGTGGTCACTTTCCCCACCAAATTGAGGGAAACATTTATAGAAAGAAAGAGAAGCAGAGGTGAGAGAGGGAGGGAGAAAAAGAGAAAAAAAGAAATCCCGAGAGAGAGAGACAGACCTAGACTTAATGACTGCATTTAAGTCCCAGTCATTTCTGAAAAAAGCAATATCCCCAACTTCTTAGTTACATAAGCCAATACATTTTCTATTCCTTTAAGCTAGTTTGAGTTTCTGCTGCTTGAAACTGAGTATCCTGACTAACAGAATCGGCCGTTGTGTATATAAATCCAGGAAGCCCCTGCTGAAGATTATATGAGGGATCTTAACAGTACTTTTGTTATGCCGAGTAGTATCAAGGTTACCACTTACTGCCACACTTAGATTATTGGGTCAGACAGCTGCTCTACCTCAGTAATGCATATATGCAAATAACTTGTACTGAATCGATAGCATCTTGCTAATGCAACTCTACTAAGGACTCTTTAGAACCTTCCATGATGACCCTTTTTGAACTAGGGAGGTCAGCAATCTAGACCATCAATTGAATCATGTATATGGCCAGAAGATTGGTTCATCTTACAGGCACCTCCTGAGACTCAGGATGAACTTAGGCAAGTAGGAGAAGAAGACTCTTCAGAGACTCATCTAAGCAAATCCACTAATACTACAAGAAGCTGTTAGTGCCATAGTACAGCCAACAACTTTGTGCCTGAAACTCTTTGTACTAGGGAACCCCAAACCCACTTACAGGACATTAGAAATGTGCAAGCTTGCCAGGCATGGCTCTGTTTTCTCTCTTGGCTTATCATAGCTTATTGCCATTATATATTCTGGGTGTCGGGTCTCCTTCCAGAGACACACAATGGGTAGGTCCCATGGAATTGTGGTATTTTATTAACCAATAAGAACAATTGTTAACCTACTCTAAGACTGGACAGAGATGTTTGACCACTATCTGCTGCTGTAACAAGATGTAGGCTTTCAGCTATAATCCACTGTTGTAGTGCCAGTGTGGTGGCAAGTTTTAGGCAAGAGGGAGTGTTCTGTAATCTTCCAATTGAATCTCAGCCTTTTAGCCCATTTGAGTCTTGGAACTGTGACCCTCCCCAGTGTTTCTCCATAGATGTAGCTTTCGCTCCCTCCAGACCAGTCCTTTCCAATCTATTTTCTTGAAGCTCTGACTGTTGATCGTGTCTTTTTCTTAGGTGAGACAGGAAGGCTAGGGAAGGCTGGGATGGGACCTTCCCCTAGTTGGGATACGGTGCTGGCAACATCTTTTTTCCTTAAAGAGTAGGCTTTTGTTATGGAGAAGGCTCTGGGGTGTTTCAACACATGAATCTTCTCTGCCCCAGAGCCTAGAGGACATCTTTCTCAGATCTTCATCATGAGAACCTGTGGGATTCCAAGAAAGAAAGCCCACGAAGGTGTGGAGGCCATATCTAAGACTGTGACCCCCCCACCCCAGGAGTTTCTCACTCCCCATTACTCCACACTCAGCCTCCAGAATCCATCCAAATGACCATTTAAGTGTTCCTACCAATTCAGGGCTTCAGCAGCTTCTGATCCAGAGAAGCAGATCTTGGTTATGTCTCTCTGGATGCCCTGACTGTCCAGATTTCTTGGTGGCAGTTTGTTCTGCAACTTCAGTTCCCTGGAAGGTCAAAGAAAAGTAATCAATTTTCAGTTTGCTCAGTTTTTTCTTGTCACATAAACAATAGTGTTGAGGTTTACATGTTGAAGCTGAGGCTGACATCATGTCACAAAGTGAATTTCTGTTTGTCAGTTCCTTCTTGATCCTCCAACCCTTATCCACTTCCATGGTTGCCACACAGCAGGAAGAAAAGGCACATGGCCACAACCTTCACACCTTATGCTAATGATTCGCGGGGTCCCTGGGAGCCAGACACTTAGGTCAAGGAAGTCAAGTGTTGTTTCTCAGTTCAACACTCTCTCTGCACTGGCTATAAACCAGGGCACTATCAATCTCTTAAATTTCCTTCAACACTTGTCAAGTTACATCACTTGTTAATGAGTCAAAACATCTTTCACCACAGCTCCAATTCTGTGTGATAGTAATTTTACCCACAAATCATTCCTCTCACTCCCGGTTTGCCACAGTCTTCAATGGGTAAATTTCTCTGCCATTTTTGTTATTGTAAAGCTCTAGGCTTGGAAAGAAATATAGCAGCACAGATTACAGAGAGACCAAACAATTTGAATATTTTAACTTTGTGATTGCTCAGCAAGGTCTACGTGATCTGAGAGCATTTGGAGGAAGTATGATGTCTGAGATGTCTTGAAATGATATGAACTTCCCATTACACTCAAGGGTGTATTCAGCCCTTAGACTCTGCAGTGCCCCTATCATGACATTTTCAAACATGTTACAGGATGTAGAGTTTTAGAGGAAGAGGCAATCTATTGGCGACGTATTGGCGTTAACGGGAAGGCAAGATCAAATTGCAATTTTCTGTAGATGAAATTCAATTTCAATCATCGTAGTCTTGTCTGTCAGCTATCGTGGTTGAAATGAAACTCAATGGGTGTGATTTGAGCATCATTCTACCGTCACATAGGTTGACTGCTAACACATTTTCCAATTTTTCTGAATATTAGAAAAATGCAAAAAAAAAGTGGAGGAAAACCATTATTTTATATTTTAACCCTTAAATCTCCATATCTCCTTCTTTAATTTAAATGGTTAATTGTAAGCATTTTCAAAACTTAGGTGCTAAACTATCAAGAACAGTTTCAAATCATTGTGGCTGTATTTCACATTAGTACATTTTGCATGGAGAATAAAAAGTACTGAAAATATTGCTCAAGTCTCTTTATTCACCACAAGGTGAAAAGCTGAAATATACCTATGATGATAGTAATCTGAATGAGCATACAGTTTACAGAGTATATGATTAGAAGCCTGGGTCTGGCTCATATGTGAAGAGCAGTTTTATCCTAAGCTAGGATATGAGAGTTATCTTCTGTCACTCCTTCAATCCCAAACTGAAACATGAATCAGATGAGAACTCATTTGTTCCCTACTGCAAGCCACTGGACAGACTTGTGAATTAAAACTGATTTATAAATAAAACTATATATTGTTGATATTGCTCTATAATTTTACCCATACCTTACCATGGAGTCTTCTGTCTACCTAGTTAGTTGTTTGCCACCCTAGTTAGTAATATGCAGTGTAATTTGGGTTCAAGGATGAGTAAGAATGATGGCTTGGATTGAGTTCAAGAACTGCTTTTTCATAAGTGTTTTTACCTAAACAAGGGAAAGACGCAGGTGGTTGGCCACAATTCCCCATTTTGCCCACGCTTATCATGGAAATACAGCTGTGGTTGGTGGTCTTTGGCTGTGTGGATGAAGTGAGACGCCCACTGGGCCAGAGAAGCATGGACTCCACCTTTTATACCCACAGCCATCTTTTTACCCAGAAGCAACTTAACCTACCATACAGAGCAACAATTCTGCTGCTCAGGGCTAATATAGATTCTAGGCCTTGGAATTTTTGTTGTACCAGGACTGGGGTAAATGCCTCTTAACTGCACCTGCATTAGGGAGTCGAGGAATCCCACGCATGTCCACTTGGGGATTGTCTTAGTGAATTTTGCATTGCTATAAAGGAATACATGAGGCTGGGTATTTATAAAGAAAAGGGATTTGTTTGGCTTATAGTTCTGCTTTAGATGAGGGCTTCAGGGAGCTTCTACTCATGGCAGAAGTTAAAGGAAAGCAAGCATCACATGGCAAGAGAGGAAGGAAGAGAGAGAGGGAGGAAGGTGCCAGGCTCTTTTTAACAGCCAGTTGTCATGGGAATTAAGAGTAAGAACTCACTCATTATTCCGAGGATGGCACCAAGATATTCATGAGGAACCTGTCCCCGTGACCCAAACACTTCCCATCAGGTCCTATCTATAACATTGGGAATCAAATTTTGATATGAGATTTGGAGGCAACAAATATCCAAACTCTATCAAGGACTTTCCCTGGGCTGCTACAGGCATGGCCTATGATAACTATTAACAAATACATGCGGTGCTTTCAAGGAGGAGCTCAGTTCATCTCCTTTCAACTACTTAAGCTTTACCCAAGCATCCATCTTCACATTCAGTGCTTGACAACAAGCTTGACTTGCAGTTGCTGCCAACTGAGGCAACTCCTCCAGAGAGTCCATCTTAAAAAGCACATGTTTTTCTCAATAGCATCAACATCATCTTCATTCATGTCTTGGTACTTCTCTAGGAAAGCTTGTAGCTTAATACTGTACAGAAATAGACTGGCCTCCCACTGGACATAGGAGACATCTTGGTCACTCCCTCAAATTCCTCTTGGCTCCAACCAGTGCTGTAGAGGATTTGACCATCTTCAGGCAGTTGCAGCTAGACAGTAACTCACTTTAGGCCTGTGCCAAGTATTTCTCACTTTTTTTCCTTGAGTCTTCTCTGATGTTGCAGCATGGAAATCCCAGAAACTGGCCTGGAACTCCTATATGTTTAACCTGGAAATTCAGGGAGTGCTTGGGACCATTCTTGACTACTGGGGAACAGAAGCCATTGGTAAATGCCTCCCTCTCTGATCCTCTGGATAGATGGTCTGAGCCATATTTGCAAAGATCTTCAGAAGGTCTTGGTGAGCTCAAACACCAGTTGCCTACAGTCAATCAATAGTCTTCATATCAACTCCTCATACTCTCTTTCCCTCCTTCCCATTTCCACTATCCTTGCCTTGCAGTCCTGCTCCCTAAGGTCACATTCAGAAATTAACTACACTCAAGCAAACCTTTGTCTCAGGCTCTACTTTCGGGGAAACCCACGATAAGGTATATTGATACAAGGATCCAAATTGGACTCTTTGAGGCTCGTGCTAAGATGCCAACTTTTCCATCTCTGTACCATCTGTTTTCTGGAAAGAAAGGATCTCCTTTCAGTATCATTGAGTTGTCTACCATTGAGTTGTTCCACCCTTGTGGAAAATCTTCAGAAAGAAATAACATATGAAAGTTGGTTGAGAGGAAATAACCTTGACGGGAATAAACTAAAGGGTGTGATGACTGTATTAGGATCCTGAGGGGGAAACAGATGGCATACTCAAATCAGGATAATTTGAGGATGGCTTATAGACAAAGGGACCTATTCCAAAGATGTAGGCAGGGTGCAGGGGAACCATAAGAGTACAGCAGGAGCCCAGGTTAGCAGCTGATGGTCCCTTTAGGCTAGAGTTGTCATATCAATACAGGATGCCCCATTAAATTTGAATTTCAGATAAACAATGAATAATCTCTTAGCATAAATATGACTTAAATATTGCACGGGACATCCTTATTTTTAAAAGTTCATTGTTTATCTAGAATTCAAATTTCCCTGGCCATCTTATATTTGTATTTGCTAAATCTGACATCTTTATTTTAGACTCAAAGGGAAGGGAGAAGAGAGAACTTGTAAAGAGAGAGTCATATAGAGTAGGATGCTCTGAGACACGCAGTAAGCTTCTGTCTAGGGATATAAGGTAATTCCAATTCAAGTCAACCACACGGGGAAGGAACCAGAGAATAAATACTGAGATCTCCATCTCTTCTCTGCCTCTGGTCTCCTGCCAGGGCTCATCACTGACTGAACCCAACCAGAAGCCAGCGGACAGGGGAACCTGTGGATGCAGGCCAGCAAGTCTGCCTCTGTGACAAGGAGCAGGGTGGGAAGGGTGCAGCAGCATCTGGAGGGGCAAATGGAAAGATTCAGCACAGCAGGCATTCCTCTTTCTGCTCTAAGTGTGCATTCTCCAAGCGTTACCTCTGACCTAAGTGAAATCATAGGAAGTGACACCCCTGACATTCCTAGACCAGGAACCAGGATGTCTGATGATAATTAGTCTTCCTTCTCGGCTACACCATTTCATCATTCAATGCCCTGTGTCTCCATGGTTCTATGCTTTGGTAATTCTGTGCCTTTTATTAGAAAAAGTATAAAGTCTTTTGGGGTGGGGGTGGCAGGTGGGTGTGGATAAAATAAAAATAGTTTTCTTTTTCCTATCGGAGCTCTTCTGAAGCAAACACGATATGCCCAGTGTCATAATTCTGTAGGTTCTCTTTTCTTTAATTCTTTCACTTTATCTCTTTATTACCTGTGGCTTTTCCTTGTGGATCATATGTCATAGCAGGTTGGTAACATTCGTCAATGTTGAGAGGCATTTTAAAATGTTCATATTTGAAATGATCTCTGTAATCTCTAGCTTCCTTGGCATGAAGCCTGTGGTGGTTTTGTTCATGTCCCGGTTCAGATCCATTGCCACAATGTCAATATTCTAACTAGGAACAATCACTTTATTCCCCTGTTAGGCTTCTAAAGTATTTTCTTTATTACTGTCACTAGCACTGGCATTTGGCTTTTTGTCAGGGCTGTTTACATGAAGAAACAACGTTGTAGTCATACCACGAGTGAGTTGCCACATGAGCAGCGGGCAACAAAGCAGTGCAGATAGGCAGATGCTAGCCTCCAGGACTAGTGAAATGACTCATTCTCTCTCAGAGGGCATGATTCAGATTCCCACTTCAGAATGCTTCAAAGTAATAACTTGCTAAGGAACTTCCCAGGTTACTTTTCAACTGTTGAAACTGTTACAGACTCAAGTGTCAGGCATCTATGGTAGGAGCAACAGCTTGTGCACTTACTATGCACAGGTTTCTCCTGTAAGTACTTTGCATGTATCATCTCATTTAAGACCCATGACAACCCTCCGAGTTGGGCAGTATCATTATCCTCATTTTATAGGTGTAGTAACTAACATATTGAGAAATTAAGTAACTTGCCAAAGTTGATAGGCAGTGTGTTAAGTAACATAGTTCTTTATTTCTTTCTCACATAAATGAAGCCTACCAGGAGAGAGGATGGCATTGATGTTGTAGCCCCTCAGTGACTTCAGAGACTCTGTTCTAAATTTCTGCACACCATCCTAGCACACCATTTCTAGTCTCCTGGTCACCTCATGGCTCAAAATGGCTTCTGGAACTCCAGCCATCACATCCACATTGCAATCTAGAAGCAGAACAAAAGGGAGAAGGACAAAAAATAAGCCATCTATCTTATTTATATCTCATTGGATAAAATTTAGTCCTATGCCACAACCTACTCCCATGGCCTCACCTAGCCACTAGGGTGGGTAGGAAATAGTCTTTTATTCTACATGGCAATATGCCCAGATAAAAGTTTGAGGTGTTCTCTAAAATTAAAATGAGAGAATGGATATAGAGGTAAAAAAGTCAGGATTCTTGGCTACTGTGATTGGCTGGGTTTGAATTCAAGTCATCGGAATCCAGAGGAGGCGCTACTCGTTTGTGACTATACCATATCCACACTTGGGTGCTACTTTATAATATGGTGCTATTTTTTTTTTTTTTAATAATATGGTGCTATCATGGCATTTGCCCAGTAAGTTCTCTTCTTGGCTTTCAGTATCTCTCATACTGATCATTAGCATCAAGTGAGTAAGGACTTTGATAAAGGCTAACTTCTTAGCAGAATAAGAGTTCTGACAAGTGACCAGTGAGAGCGAGGGGTAGGGACTGGGGTAGAAAGAAGGTGAGGGCCTTAGCATGTGGTTCAATCATAGGCCTGAAAGAAAGTGCCTGGTTATCTTTTTGTAAAAAAAAAAAAATCTCAGGCCCATTGGACCTAAAGGAAACCAAACATATAAAGTCTTATCATCTCTCTGTCTTCATTTATATTAATCATTTCTTTAAATACACTAATTCTCAAAAGAAAATATAAAATGCAGAAATTTCACAAAACTCATGCTGGTAATGGCAATGAAAATTCTATCAGCAAAAGCACGTTGATTAATCATATACATGCATGATTTTTCTCTTATGCCATCTGTTTAGAAGATGAAAAATGTATTCTGCTGGTAGTTTGGCATAAAATATATTTATAGAAAGATTTTATTTATAGTCTGCCAGTGGATTCTGAGCCTGCCATGACATAGCTTTCAGAACTAGGTAGGCTGAAATGTTCAAATATTAATGCCAACAACATTCTTATCATTAAAACATGAAAGTTAAAATGTTTTCATATTCAGTTCATATTTTGGAGTCTGTGGCTGCAGACTGAACAGTCTGTTTGGAACTCAGCTTAAAAATATTACAACAGAATTTGATAGCCTTGGTTATTCTCAGCGGTTGATGGTATCTAAATTATTCTGGTTAGCCAATTTTATTTTCTGGCTATCCAGCATTAAGAAAAACAAGGCTTATCTCAGAAAACATTTCCAGAGAATGGAATACATGTAATCACTGATTTTTATTGATGAAGAGATCACATTACAGGAACTCCAAAGTAACGAGGAAAACTCTACAGGCTGGAATTGAGATATTGGATCTTGATATTAACATATTAGAAGCAGAGAGATGATTAAAGAATAACATTAGATTCTCCCTCTCTCTCTCTCTCTCTCTTTAAAATCCCTAACCCACTGTCACATCTTTATTTACACACATATTGTGTAAGTTAAAATTACAGTTGCTCTTGTTTATACCTTAAATCTCAAAGATGTCTACGTAAGCCAATGAGCCACTTGAGGCAAGAGAAAAACCCTGTTGCTTTTGTGGGTTTTATGAGAAACAGCTGGGGCACTTAGACTTGGGATATTCTGGAAGGTGGTTGTCCTGCTTTTCTTGACTACTTGCCTCAAGTATCACTGACACAGAGCAAAACTATCCTCCAGGAGCCTTTTCATGGTCTCTATTGATCTAAAATATTGTTATTCTGACCCTAAGGAAGAGTCTGATGTGCGGTGGAGTCATACATCCTGAGATGTGAGGGATCAGGCATAGAAATATTGAATGCTTCTTGTTATCAATAAAATCAGGTCTTTTTCTTAACCTTTCAAGCAATAAGCCCAATAGATATATTAACAAGTAACAATATGAGGGAAATAGGCTTTGTGCTGTGTCTAAGTCCATTCATTCTTAACCTCCATGAGATTTAAGGCAGATTTGGGTGGGTTTCTGGGGAAAAGTCATGTTACTTAAGTAAGGGGAAAATATCTTATTCATGGAAAGTCTCTTCTTTAAGAACCACAAATTGCATCAATAAAATAGTCAATGGCACACAGCAGCTAACATGCTCAATTCTTCACATTTAAAGCGGCACTCTTTCTGGCTCTGTGAGGAAGAGAGCCAAAAGTTAGATGCTATAAAGACAAGCATATAGAACATGTGATAGAAAATGCCAAAGACTTCTCCAAGAATTCTCAGTAGCAGAACCCCTGAGCCCATGTTGAGACAGGCCCTACCACAATGAAGGTGGACTTGATTGGTGATAACTGTGGGAAGCATTCTAGTCCTCTTGTCTGACCTTGCCCAGACTTAAAAGGACACACATCTTGTCTCTGCAGGCATCTGCTGGGTTTCCCCGACCACCGTCCCCTCGCCAACCTCCCACTCCCAAGACATTAAATCTCCCCGTGTTGAGTACCTTGTATCGGGGCAAGCTTAGTCGTTAGTGATGAGTATCTACTGAGTACAATCACATCACAGGCCCTGGGCTGAGCATGCTACAATCGCTGTCTCATTGAATCCTTGCAATCGCTCTAGGAGGGATGTTTTGGGGGAATTTTTGGTCAAAAAACAAGAGACTCCTTTCAGGTCCCAAGCTGATAAGTAAATTCTTTTTGTATGACAGTGAGCAGGAGGTTTAGAATTTTGAGACAAATAACAGAGTCAGAAGGTTTTATTTTGTTTTTCCCCCAGCAAACTCCCTTTACTTTTGACTTCAGGTCACATTATATAACAATCAAATATTACCTGACCTGGTTTTTCAGCCTTCTGATGCTGAAATCTCTCTCTTAAAGTGATGAAAGGTTTCAAAGCTCTGAATGGAGTTAAAAATCTGTTTCTGCCTTCAACACCCACTCTTTCTTAGGCAGATCCGGCAAAAATATGTTTGTTCACAAAGAAGCACTGTGGACACAACACAGTTGTCACAGCTTCCCCACCTTGAAGGAGCAGCTTCCCTATGACACCTACAATGACTGACATGAATGGAGCCAAGCTGCAGCTTCTCACCTGGGGCACAGAGAGAGAGGCTGTCACAAAGTAGCAAGGATGCAAAATATGACAGTTGTCTCAGGACAATTCAAAACAAAGTTAAAGACCATCCTAAGCTCTACTCTAGTTCCCTTATTTTAACTTAATATATTGTTTTGTTGAAATAGAGTATTTTAAGCTCTGTTTTCCTCAACAGCTTTGTAAATTCAATACGTTCAAAGAAACAGGAACTATTGTCACAAATGGCCAAAAAGAAGTCCTGGCCTGTGTCCCTAGGATCGCCCCAGGGTCTCTTAGCCCACAGAGGCACTTTGAACATTACAGTTTTACAGATACAGGGATAAGGCCCAGAGAGCTTGATGAGATTTACATAATCAGAAAGTGGCAGATGAGGGAATTAGGACTCAGGTGACATAGTTTTAAAATGGTTTTCTGATCTACTACTATACTATACTGTCTCTTGGAAGCCAACACGTTTGCATCTTACACTGACCAGTGCCAAGATAATACTAACTTAAGAGAGAAACAGACGGGTGGCTCTAAGGCCAAAATTGGGCTAAGGGTCCATTGTGTGTTAAGTTAGAACCACAGAAGATTTGCTGCTGATACTCCATTAGAATGAATCAGGTAAAATGCTCCTAAAGTCTCTTTAGTTCTCTGGGATTGTTCATTTGTCAATTAATTTTCTTTCAAGGAAATTTTTAAAAAGGTTTTTAAATTTGGGGGTTGAGGGTGGAGAGGCTAACTAAACGTATCACTTGTCCTATATATATTAAAAAAAGATAGTCTAAGCTCACATTCCTGGAATCAGAATGAGGCAGAAAATTGGACTGAGTTCAAAGAATCGTAAGACAAATGATTAGGAGCTTGGCAGAAGTGAATACTAAGGAAAGAGTAAAATTACCGACTGTGTATAGTTAGATTAGGCCAGAGTATGAAGTGGGGGAGGAGGGTAAAATAGATGGAGCTCTTTGAGATTTGTGATCCTCAAGTGCAGCTACCAGGGATTGGATGGCAAATATTCTGTCAGGTGACTGGATTTAATAATCAAAACTCATTCTTGCCTGTGAGCTACGTGAAAGCAAGGGCGGCACTGCTTCATCAAAATGGCATTTCCTTGGAAAACACACTGTAAATAAAAAGTGGTAGTAAAACAGGCTATACTTATAAATATCATAGCGTGTGAGTTTTGTGTTGGAAAAAAACGCAGAAAGTTTGTTGGCCATATCCCAGGCAGACTGAATTGCCCTTTGAGAGAGACTAGAGTTTTTTTAAGCACAGGGCTACCTAAATATTCTCCCGGTTTCCAATTGCTTTCAACTTTTTCCTTTGCCTCGTTCTTTCTTCCTCAAGAGGGCACCAACACCCCATCCCTAGAAAGGGTACTGCTATGTGTGGATTTCACATTGAATGTTGAAAACATCTCTCTACAGGAAAGAACCTGGTTATAGACCAATAAACCAATAATGAGACTTCCTATTTAGTTTCAAATATCTTTAAAAACAAATTGCATTTTGTTTAAACCCAGACTGATCATTAAACAAACAAAAAAAATCTGTTGTATTTGGAAGAGGAAAACTGTGAGATTATGTTCATGGTCTCAAAATAGGAGAGGTAAAGTTCAGCTGAACTGCAGCAATTAGACATGTTGTACATTCACATTTGCAGGATATTTTTCTTAAGTCTTGGTGGGAGCATGAAAGGAGACCTTATTGTGTGTGGGGGACTGGTATACAAACCAGCAAGCACACATTAATGACAAACAGTCTTTGTTAAAACCCAGGCAGCAGATATGTTAGAGGTATGCCAAAGAAAGCTTAACATTCCTCTGTTGAACACATAGCACTTTTATTTTGGTCGAGGAATGCTATAGACAAAGGATATATCAACTCTGTGGACTGTCTGCATTCTTTTAACATTTGCTTTCATATGGAATAAAATGCTTCATTTCTCCCAATCCTTCTCTTGGTCTGGGTGGTGAAATTCATAAATAGCATGAGTACCACGCCATATTTTCTGTACCTATTTGAATGGAATGAAGCAATGTTGCCTGTAGGTTTTGTTTTGGGTTGTGAGCTAATGACCACATGTTAGGAGCCACTGTTTACAAAAGTTGTTTCCATAGTGTTAACTGCTTTGACCAAACAAAATGTACAATAACTGAAATCTAACATTTAATGATACATATAATTGTTATTGTGCTATTAGATTATTAGGCATAAATGGAAAGCAGGTTACATAATAAATACTGTTTTACCCAGAAGAACAAGAGTTTGGAGTTTTACTCCTCATTCAGCTTGACTGTGGTCATAGATATAAAATTATAATAATATTATCATTTTACTCTAAAATTATGCTTTTCTCCATCTCATTTTTTTCACTTTTTTCCTCTTCTGTCTCTTCTCTTTTTCTTTATCTTAGTAGCAACTGTAGTCATCATTATTACCATCATCATCTTCCCCGAACACTGACATACTCTGATATCCACACATATTGGGGGAGAGAGCTTTGGATCTGGCTTCCAAAGTTGGGAGATCCTTGGTCTAAGACCCTCCGTCCTCCTGTGCCCAGGGGCAAGGTTCTCAGGGCTTTGCTTCCTCTACCTGTACTTAATCCCCTTGATAACCTGAATTAATTTCCTGGGGCCGCTGTAAGAAATTAGCACAAACTTGGTGGCTTAAAACAACAGAAATTTACTCTCTCATAGTTCTGGCGGCCAGAAGTCTGAAATCAAGGTGTCCTCAGGGCCATCTCTGTCTGAAGGCTCTAGGGGAGGATCTCTCCTCCTCTTTTCCTAGCTTCTGGTGGTTGCCAGCAATCCTTGGTGCCCTTTGGCTTGCCTCTTTCCGAAAGTCTCCCTTCTGTTGTCACATGGGATTCCCTCCGCGTGTCTGTGTCCAAATCTCCCTCTTATAAAGATGCCAGTCCTCTTGGATTTGGGACCCAAATCCAATATAACATCATCTTAACTTGATTTCATCAGTGAAGACCCTATTTCCAAATAAAGTATTTATAGGTTCTGGGATGACCTGAACTTATTGGGGATGCTATTCCACCTACTACATACTCCCAGCCCTATGCCACACCCTTCCTGAAGGGGGCGATCTGCTTCCTGCTGCTGCTGCTGTTCCTCTTGCCTGTTTTTCTTGCTGCCATGTTTTCATACCTAGCAAACAGCCGGGTGTGACTGAATACCTATTTGTTAAAAGATTAATGTTTCGGAAGCATACTTTCTAGGAGGCTTGAGACTGTAATAACTCCAAGATCTGAGTCTGTGGATTCCCTGAAAAGGGGAGTTGTAGAGAAAGACGAGAACCTAGGCCAGTCGTGAAGCCACAGGAGAATGAGGAAGGCATAGGGGGAAAGCTGAACATCTGGGAGACTTAGACCAGGGTGTTGAAAGGAAAGCAACTGGCGTCAAGAAGTCAGGGCAAGGATGGAGGAGTCCGGGTTGCTAGCACATGATTCCCTAGTCCTGAGCTATACACAGAGGAGACGGTGCAGTGAGAGATAGAGCAAGATAGAGCTCTAAAAGTATCCATTATGCTCAGACCTATTTCCTATTACTTGATACTTTCCCACCAAGCTAAATCTCCACCAACTTGCTGCTGCTTTTAATAGGAAAGAAAAAATTTTAAACCAAACATGACCAGGACAATTAAATCTGGTTAAAATTTGGTAGAACGGCACATGCCAATTCTTGCTCCTTTGCTCTTTTTCCTGGGAAAAAGATACAGAGTGGGGCCTCTAGAAGAGATGGTAGACACCTGATGGAAGAAAGGCAGAATGAGGAGGAAGCTGCACATTTTAGGTTTTGCCGAGTCTATCCTGCTTATCTCTGTTCCCATGGGGATATGTATAGACGTGTTTCATATTTAGAGCAGCTGGGCTGACCTACGTCTCAGCAGGTGTTTCCTGTAAAAGGGGCCTTTCAGATTTTGATGATCAAATCATATGCACAGTGTGGTAAAATTCATGGGTGACTCATGGATGCCACAGAATAATTGTCATATCATTTTTATTTAAAGGTCTTGAAAGGGCTTAGCGGTCACATTCATTGTGGTTATTACAGAAGATTTTTCAAACGACATCCATCAGGTGATGAAAAGAAAATCCTACAAAGTCATATTTTAAGTCCAGAAAAGAAATTTTAAACAACTGGATCTTCTGGGCAACATTTTTTGTTTGTTTGTTTATTTGTTTCTTTTTGAGATGGAGTCTCGCTCTGTCATCCAGGCTGTAGTGCAGTGGCACAATCTCGGCTCACTGCAGCCTCCACCTCCTGGGTTCAAGCGATTCTCCTGCCTCAGTTTTCCAAGTAGCTGGGACTGCAAGCATGCACCACCACACCTGACTAACTTTTGTATGTTTAGTAGAGACGGGGTTTCACCATGTCAGTCAGGCTGGTCTCGAACTCCTTGCCTCAAGTGATCCGCCTGCCTTGGCCTCCCAAACTACTGGGGTTATAGGCCTGAGCCACCATGCCTAGCCTAGGCAAGGTTTGAGATATTCTTAGAGCTAGCTTCAGCGATCCCTCCTGATCCAGCACCTTCTTCTACCTTTGGGAAAATGGAGGCCTAGGGAGAGAAAGGGATTTGTCCAAAAGTTGCACAGATTATTACAAGCAAAGCCAGAACTCAGACCCAGGTCCACTGAGCCTAATGCTTCTTCCACTCCACTGTGCTGCAGAATTGTCACAGCTAT
Organism: Symphalangus syndactylus; assembly: GCF_028878055.3. NCBI lineage: Eukaryota > Metazoa > Chordata > Mammalia > Primates > Hylobatidae > Symphalangus > Symphalangus syndactylus. The sequence continues at coordinate 108,493,923 of NC_072430.2, forward strand.
CTTAAATTTAGCTGTCTTCTAACATTCTTTAGAGTACCATAGTGATGATGACCTTTGGATTTTTTTCAAGCAAAGGCAACATATAAAAAGAAAAAGAAAAAGAAAATAAGAAAATTTGTCTATTAGCTCATCATATACTTATTGTGAGCCAATTTTATACCAGATACTACACCCAGTGCTGAGTTATTATTTGAACTTCTGATCCAAAGACTCATAATACACTCTTGAAGATTGAAATCTCGAATTTTGGTCAACATTCTTGCCTTTTTTTTTTTTTTTTTTTTTTTTTTGAGACAGAATCTTGCTTTGTTGCCCAGGTTGGAGTGCAGTGGCACAGTCTCAGCTCACTGCAACTTCCACCTCCTGGATTCAAGCAATTCTCATGCCTCAGCCTCCCGAGTAAGCTGGGATTACATGTGTGTACCACCAAGCCTAGCTAATTTTTGCATTTTTAGTAGAGACACAGTTTTGCCATGTTGGCCAGGCTGGTTTCAAACTCTTGGCCTCAAGTGATCCACCTGCCTTGGCCTCCCCAAGTGCTGAGATTACAGGCATAAATCACCACACCAGGCCAGCATTTTTGCTTTCAACATTATTTTTTAACTCAACAAAATATTTTCTACAGGTTCTGTTGCTCTCAAATAAAATGCTTTCATATTTCATAGTAGTGGGCAAGAAGAGGGCAGGGGTGTTGGATATTGGTTAGGTCCTAATACTAGATTGTGAGGCCCAAGGTTAATGTAAGATCTCCTGAAGGCCAATGGGACCAAAATAATCCCACCAACCTTTGATCTCGTAGAGGGCATGTAGGAGCCATTCCATGCATCACCTTCCACCCCAGCTTCACATTCTCTTAGGTAAAGGTATAATACATATTTGGACTAAAACGTAAATATTACAAATTGTTCCCTCCACTTTCTATTCCTTCTACCTGGCTGAACCTCTAAACACACATGCATGTTGGGTGGGGGAGCAAGATACTTAGTTAAAACATTGAAGTTGTCCTGACATACTAGAGCTGAATTTTATGTGCTTTCTTTGTAAGTTATGCCTATGTTGCTAGCAAGATACCTGGGAGTCACCTTCATGCTTTCCCTTCTGCCATCCCATATCTATCATAAAGCCCCACAGATTCTTCCTTTAAATCAGCTGAAAGCTTCTCTTATTCTCTATGTCTACTGCTGTAACTATAGTTCAGGCCATTGTTATCACGAGAGAGAATGTAGCGATTTCCCTGCTTTAGGTTTTGTTCCTTCACTAATTTCTGCCATGCCAGACATAAGTATGTCTTCCTAAAACATCAGTGTCATAATAACGTTTGTCCTGAATGCTGCCCAAAATTGGATGGCCTCCATGGCTAGGGATTTGCTTGTCAACCTGGCTTGAAATATGAATCATCAACTAATTTATTCTCAAGAATCTATAATTGCCTTCCCTTGCTTTTTAAATCAACCAGAATTTAAACATTCAATACTTTTCTTCTACTCTAATTTTATACTCCTAAACTCTCCTTAATGCACCCTCTCTTCTTCTCAGATTGGCCACTGCCCCATGCACTATCTTTATTAATGTATTTTTGCTTTTGATTATATGGCTTTTGTCTCCATGCCCAACCTCTTTCCATCTAGATAATCGCGTCATCTATTTTAACCTACCTGTACTTTCAAATCCATTCCAAGGAACAGCTCCTCATGGTGCCATTTGTAGTCACTCTTGTCAATAATGATTTCATCCCTTCTGGACTATCTGTAGGACTCTCTAAGAATCATAAACTATAGAACCTGATGATATTTAATGTAAAACTTAACGATATACTATCTTGTATTATTTTGCAGTTGTTTTCATGCATATTTCATTCATAACATAGAAATCCTAATACTTCCCTTGAAGTTTTGGCACATTAAATGTAAAGTGCTTAGAACTGTGTCTGGCACAGAGTTGACCTTTGATGAGTTTCCATCTCCTTCTCTTTTCCTTTTTCAGAAGATTCAAGTTATATCTGATAATTTTGTCTCTTCTATAGCAGATATTGGATACAATCATACAGTAGTTCTTAATCAACACTTATTGACCAGAACACAGTTGACCTAGAGACCCACACCCTTGAATCTGACATCAAATATGTATATTTATATACTCTTGGGTCATAATGTTATCAATTTTAAAAATCAATATTCTCAAATTATGATACCTAGTCATCTATTTATTGCCATAAACTTTCATCTTACCCCACTCATTAGTATTTAAATTTAAATATTAGTCTGGAACATGTGCAGACTAAAATTCTCTCTGTTGATGGCATAGCATTGTCATTACCCATTATGGTCTTTGCTTTGAGACGTGAGTGCTGCAAAGCCAGCAAGCCTTGCTGAAAGTGCACATTTTCTATTTTCATGTTTGCCTTGCTTTTCTGTTGGCAGAAGAGGAAACCAGAGCTCCAGAAATTAGGAAGCTTGGCTGAAGTGAGTCCAGCTTTCCAATTCTCAAAGCCCTTGTCTGGACAGCTGCCCTTCTGAGCATGTAGTCGGTTTTTACTCTTGCTTTTAAGAGCAGTCTTGTTCTACTCAGATGTTCTTTCACAAACTTTTTTAACTCACTAAAATTAAGACATTTGTTCCTGACTTCCCAAACATTATTTATAAGCTCTCAACTGCTGGACAGAGTACACAATTATTCCTTGGAATAAAAGCATTCCAAGTCATATTTATTTCAGCCTCTGCTACTATCCATGAAAGCTGTTTTAGTTTTCTGTATAGTGGTAAGATTCACGCTGCACGCAATTATCATCAGCCATGTATATTTTGAAAACAATCCCTAGTTTGGCAATAGTTATTCCTAAAGTGATATTTCTTTGCTAGACAGCATCATACAATAAAACAGATTTTTGCAAAGTTTTCTAATCATCCGAATCTAAGACAACATATTATTTATTTCAAATGGTCAGTCGTGTTCCAAACACCATTGCGAATTAGATTAGAAATTATCCAGTTGGTGTGTAAACATTCCACTAATTTACCTCATGTCTCGTTCTTTTATTTGATCTTCAGGAATTTAAATAATTTAATGTCGTTTAGCTCTCAGTTCAACCTTTGCTTTCTGGATATTTACTTGGAACTTCCTGGTGTTTATTTAAGGATCTTAGAAGTGCTTGGGGAGGATGTTTTTACTGCCCACGAGGTCGGTACAGCTATGTTGATAATGTGGCAGTAGGTTTACAACAGTCTTACCTGCTTGGTTAGAGTGATTGTCTAATTTCTTCCATCATGAACCCACCCAAGGAGCTTAGCTCTGTTGAGCGATTAACACCAGTGCCACCAGACTGGCAGGCCTGAAGAAAACTAGTGAGACAATCACATTCCTTTAGCGTGCTCCCTGTTTCCAATTTTAAAATTTTATTTATTTTTCCTCCATGGTTTGGAGCTTTAGAGTAAAACAAATCTAGACACTTCCACTTTCTAGCTGTCAGGCCTTTGACAAGTTACTCAATCTGTCTGAGCCTCAGTTTCTTACCTGCAAGATGGGACTAAGATATATTTTTCTTGAAAAGATTATTGCAGGGATTAAGTGATATTGGACATGTGAAAGCACCTTGCAAGACTTTAGGTTATTTTTCCCTCAAAACAGTCCCTTCTTCTTGTATATTTACTAGAAGCCTCTTATTTATTTAAGTGTATGACAGTTTACTTAAATATATGATAATTTGCAGTCAAAAAGCATCATTTCTCTTGTTATAGGTACCCTGAAATTTCTTTTGAAATCTCCATTTCCCAGGCATAACTCATTTTCAAAGACCTGAAACTCTTCACACACTGAAGTATAAATTACTGGTAACAACCTAAACTCTTAATCTATAAATGGGAATGTTTCTCCCAAGGCTTTAAGTTTAAGAAGTGTCTGAACAGCTATAGAATTATAGACATTAATTCAATTGTAGATTCTTTCCATCAATCATTATCTGAGTGCCTACTATGTGTCAGGGACCTTTTCAGCTGCTGCAAACATTGCAATGGAGAAAACAGATGACAATTCCTGGCCATCTTTCAGCTAATCTCTACGAGATAACAGCTATAATGGTGACTCTGACCAGATCCAAGGTGACCAGCAGAGAAGTGGCAAAACAGCAGGATGTGGCAAAAATGAAGAAAGCCCAGAAGCTCAGACATGCTGAGGTAGAGAAGGATTTCCCTTGTCTCATGGGCCACCCCCCACCATACTCCTGGCAGCCTAAAACATAGCTCTTCTATAGCCAGCTGGGGTTAAGGGCCACTTTTACAGTTTAAAATGCTTGAAATATAGCTGGTGGTAATGGAGGATTTGCTTTATTAGTTCATTTTTATGTATGAGAGAAACTAATAGAAAAAAATCAGTGTGCATCTTTTTTCAATTTGAGTCCAAGAGATTTTTGGCATTAAAGCTTTTTCAGTTTCAAATGTTCCAACTCTGGCTGTATTTATGTGATGCCAAACCAACTAGCTGAAAAATTACAAGTACGGGAAATTAGCCAAGTCTTTTGTCTACAAACTGCCAACCAACCAGGTTGCCTAATTTTTTTTTTCTTCACTGAATTGTCCCATCATTCAACTGAATTGACTGACAACGGCCTGCGAGATGCAAACAAAGCAGAAAATCTGTTTTGTATAATTCAAAGTATTGATTCATTGTTGTCTGGTAGAATATGCTCATTGTAGAGAATACAGATAATACAGAAAATATCAGAAAACAAAAATCACCCAAAGTCCTATCATGCACAAATATTGATATATACCCTTGCAGGATTTTCATGAATCTAGACATATATCACAAACTGGAATAATGCTCTAAATATGATTTTATCAGATTTTTCTCCTTTTACTTAATGGTATATTATAAACATTACTAAATATTTTTAAAACCTTCTTTTTTTTTTTGCATGTTGTTCCCATATATGAATGTACCGTCATTTATTTCACTAATCTCCTATGGGTGGGCATTTGGGTTATTTCCAATTTTGGGCTATTATAAAAATTCAGTAATAAACCTTTCTTGAAATATAAATTTTTGTGTGTACCTCTGATTATTACATTGGTACACAACTTTAAATAGAATATTTTCAAACTCTTAATCAACATTGCCCAAACCTCCCATCAACACGGTTGTAGCAAAAATTATAGCAGATTTATATCCCCACATACAAGTGTGTTTACAAGAATTTCCCCTCCGTTCTCCTGCCACTTTTTAATCTTTGCCAGTTTGATACATGAGAAAAATGATATTTCATTGCTTTATTTATAGTTCTTAAATTACTAATGAGAATGGACATTTTTCATTTTTATTGGCCATATGTATTCTTTGTGATCATTCTTTTATTATTATTTTATTTTAGATTCAGGGGGTCCATGTGCAGGTTTGTTACAGAAATGTATTTCATAATAGTGAGGTTTGGGCTTCTATTTCTAAATGCTTTCTCTTCAAAATGAGGAAATGCAAATAACAGCAGAAGATTAACATAATGTTTTTAAGTTCCCATCTCCAGAAAATCAAAGAAAGCACTTTAATAAATATTTTTCTCTTCTTCAGAAGGACACTAAAATAGGAAGCTTTCCTCATTTTCCCTTGTAGCAATTATTTTTGAATTTACTAATTAAGTTCTAATTTAAGAAATTTAATAAGGTGCTAGAGCTAAGCTGAAGAAATTTAGAAAGATAAATTTTCTGCCCAGTGGGTGTGGGTTTTAGATAATGTGGATTCGAGAGTGTCATGTCTGATGGCCGCCTTGGGCTTATCTTTTGAATGCTGTTTCCTGTTACCTTCCCAGAAAGGGGTGTGGAAAAGTGATTGAAGCTTGAAAATACTCGTTGGCTGCTTTGTTGAAGCCATTAGTAGAAGTTCCATCTCCTGAAAGTGGTGATTCTGAAATTATATAAGGCAAAATTAACAATCATGCTTAATTTCTTTCACTCATGTGTTCATTAAAATAAAGTGCTGTCAGCCCATTCATTATTACAGCGTCCTAACCTGGATATGGTCATTTCCTTCGATTTTGCCTAAATTTCCTTTCCTTGTGCCAAAATAAGCAGAGCACATGCTCACCTATAAAATGCAAAATCTTGTGATATTTTTAAAAGAAAAGACTACATTGCCTTAATAGGTCCTTTCTTGAGATTTCATTTTACTTTGTAGATAATGTATCTTTTTGCTACTTTGCTATAAATTTTAAACAAGGAAAAGTATCAAAATCAGCACATGGCTAGTGTGTATGGGCCCAGGTCCTATAAATAACTCTGCCAGCTAGTCCTAATGTGGAAAAATGGAAAACTAGATCCTGTTAACAAAAGGAAAATTCCATTTTTCATACATGGTACTGCTCTTATTCCTCGCCCAGTGAAAAACAAGCACTTTCCTTTTCTCTGTGTGTATTACATTAATGTGTTGGCAATACAGGTGTTTCAATCTTTATAGTAAAGGCAACAAATCTATCACCATACTCATTTCACGTAAAAGCTTGGTCTCTGCAGAAGCAAATTGGTACCATCTTCTATCTTCTCTCTTATATTCCTCCCCCAACACCCCCCCCATTTCCTAAACTGGTTGATATTGAAATGGAGGTCTTGCCTAAAAGTCTCCAACTCAGACCACAAATGGGCAGAACCCGTTATTTAGATAGGACTTAGCCAATGAGCACCACCAGACTAGTAGAAAAATCAGAAGGAAACATGAATGAGAGAAGGTAGTGAAAGGGAACCTGATTTTAACTAGCTCTGTCTTTGGGGGAGGTATCTTTGGACAGCTCCCTCTACATTTGATGTATTCCTTTTGTCATACTCTATGGAATAATTTCCTTTAATAGAGCAGGACTCCTTAAGACAAAGGAAAGTTAAAGAATTACTCCCATAGGCAGGAAAGAACTTTGGCCACCACCATATTTTGTCCAAAATTTTATTATGAAAATTATCAAAGATCAGATAGTTGTAGATATGCGGCATTATTTCTGAGGGCTCTGTTCTGTTCCATTGATCTATGTCTCTGTTGTGGTACCAGTACCATGATGTTTTGGTTACTGTAGCCTTGTAGTATAGTTTGAAGTCAGGTAGTGTGATGCCTCCAGCTTTGTTCTTTTGGCTTAGGATTGACTTGGCGATGCGGGCTCTTTTTTGGTTCCATATGAAGTTTAAAGTAGTTTTTTCCAATTCTGTGAAGATAGTCATTGGTAGCTTGATGGGGATGGCATTGAATCCATAAATTACCTTGGGCAGTATGGCCATTTTCACCATACTGATTCTTCCAACCCATGAGCATGGAATGTTCTTCCATTTGTTTGTATCCTCTTTTATTTCATTGAGCAGTGGTTTGTAGTTCTCCTTGAAGAGGTCCTTCACATCCCTTGTAAGTTGGATTCCTAGGTATTTTATTCTCTTTGAAGCAATTGTGAATGGGAGTTCACTCATGATTTGGCTCTCTGTTTGTCTGTGATTGGTGTACAAAAATGCTTGTGATTTTTGTACATTGATTTTGTATCCTGAGACTTTGCTGAAGTTGCTAATCAGCTTAAGGAGATTTTGGGCTGAGACAGTGGGGTTTTCTAGATATATAATCATGTCATCTGCAAAAAGGGACAATTTGACTTCCTCTTTTCCTAATTGAATACCCTTTATTTCCTTCTCCTGCCTGATTGCCCTGGCCAGAACTTCCAGCACTACGTTGAATAGGAGTGGTGAGAGAGGGCATCCCTGTCTTGTGCCAGTTTTCAAAGGGAGTGCTTCCAGTTTTTGCCCATTCAGTATAGTATTGGCTGTGGGTCTGTCATAGATAGCTCTTATTATTTTGAGATACGTCCCATCAATACCTAATTTATTGAGAGTTTTTAGCATGAAGCGTTGTTGAATTTTGTCAAAGGCCTTTTCTGCATCTGTTGAGATAATCATGTGGTTTTTGTCTCCGATTCTGTTTATATGCTGGATTACATTTATTGATTTGCGTATATTGAACCAGCCTTCCATCCCAGGGATGAAACCCACTTGATCATGGTGTATAAGCTTTTTGATGTGCTGCTGGATTTGGTTTGCCAGTATTTTATTGAGGATTTTTGCAGCAACGTTCATCAAGGATATTGGTCTGAAATTCTCTTTTTTGGTTATGTCTCTGCTGGGCTTTGGTATCAGGACGATGCTGGCCTCATAAAATATGTTAGGGCCGGGCACTGTGGCTCACGCTTGTAATCCCAGCACTTTGGGAGGCCGAGGTGGGTGGATCACGAGGTCAGGAGATCGAGACCATGGTGAAACCCCGTCTCTACTAAAAATACAAAAAAAAAAATTAGCCGGGTGTGGTGGCGGGCGCCTGTATTCCCAGCTACTAGGAGAGGCTGAGGCAGGAGAATGGCGTGAACCCGGGAGGCGGAGCTTGCAGTGAGCTGACATTGTGCCACTGCACTCCAGCCTGGGCGACAGAGCGTCTCAAAAATAAATAAATAAATAAATAAATAAAAATGTGTTAGGGAGGATTCCCTCTTTTTCTGTTGATTGGAATAGTTTCAGAAGGAATGGTACCAGTTCCTCCTTGTACCTCTGGTAGAATTCGGCTGTGAATCCATCAGGTCCTGGACTCTTTTTGGTTGGTAAGCTATTGATTATTGCCACAATTTCAGAGCCTGTTATTGGTCTATTCAGAGATTCAGCTTCTTCCTGGTTTAGTCTTGGGAGGGTGTATTTGTCGAGGAGTTTATCCATTTCTTCTAGATTTTCTAGTTTATTTGCATAGAGGTGTTTGTAGTATTCTGTGATGGTAGATTGTATTTCTGTGGGATCGGTGGTGATACCCCCGTTTTCATTTTTTGTTGCATCTATTTGATTCTTCTCTCTTTTCCTCTTTATTAGTCTTGCTAGTGGTCTATCAATTTTGTTGATCTTTTCAAAAAACCAGCTCCTGGATTCATTAAACCTGACAAAAACAAGAAATGGGGAAAGGATTCCCTATTTAATAAATGGTACTGGGAAAACTGGCTAGCCATATGTAGAAAGCTGAAACTGGATCCCTTCCTTACACCTTATACAAAAATTAATTCAAGATGGATTAAAGATTTAAATGTTAGACCTAGAACCATTAAAATCCTACAAGAAAACCTAGGCAATACCATTCAGGACATAGGCGTGGGCAAGGACTTCATGTCTAAAACACCAAAAGCAATGGCAACAAAAGCCAAAATTGACAAATGGGATCTAATTAAACTAAAGAGCTTCTGCACAGCAAAAGAAACTACCATCAGAGTGAACAGGCAACCTACAGAATGGGAGAAAATTTTTGCAACCTACTCATCTCACAAAGGGCTAATATCCAGAATCTACAATGAACTGAAGCAAATTTACAAGAAAAAACCAAACAACCCCATCAAAAAGTGGGCAAAGGACATGAACAGACACTTCTCAAAAGAAGACATTTATGCAGCCAAAAAGCATATGAAAAAAATGCTCACATCACTGGCCATCAGAGAAATGCAAATCAAAACCACAGTGAGATACCATCTCACACCAGTTAGAATGGCCATCATTAAAAAGTCAGGAAACAACAGGTGCTGGAGAGGATGTGGAGAAATAGGAACACTTTTACACTGTTGGTGGGACTGTAAACTAGTTCAACCATTGTGGAAGTCAGTGTGGCGATTCCTCAGGGATCTAGAACTAGAAATACCATTTGACCCAGCCATCTCATTACTGGGTATATACCCAAAGGACTATAAATCATGCTGCTATAAAGACACATGCACACGTATGTTTATTGCGGCACTATTCACAATAGCAAAGAGTTGGAACCAACCCAAATGTCCAACAACGATAGACTGGATTAAGAAAATGTGGCACATATACACCATGGAATACTATGCAGCCATAAAAATGATGAGTTCATGTCCTTTGTAGGGACATGGATGAAGCTGGAAACCATCATTCTCAGTAAACTATCACAAGGACAAAAAACCAAACACCGTATGTTCTCACTCATAGGTGGGAACTGAACAATGAGAACTCATGGACACAGGAAGGGGAACATCACCCTCTGGGGACTGTTGTGGGGTGGGGGGAGGAGGGAGGGACAGCATTAGGAGATATACCTAATGCTAAATGACGAGTTAATGGGTGCAGCAAAACAACATGGCACATGGATACATATGTAACAAACCTGCACATTGTGCACATGTACCCTAAAACTTAAAGTGCAATAATAAAAAAAAGAAAATTATCAAACATATAATAATCCTGAAAGAATTTTACAGCAGACACCTATATACCCACCATGTAGTTTTACCATTAATATTTATTCTACTTGATCATGTATCTGTCTAAGCCTTATCCATCGTTAATCCACTTATTTTTATGCATTTCAAAATAAATTGCAGATCTCAGTATATTTCCCCCTGAATACTTCACCCTGTGTCTTATTAAGTAGAGTTTCATTTTTGTTTACAGTTTTTTATTTGATATGAAGTGTACATACAGTGAAACATGCAGATCTTAAATGTACATTTGTGGTATATTTCAAATGCATATGCCTTTGTGAAGTGAAGGCCTACAAGATTTAGAAAATTATCATCATCCCAGAAAGTTTCTTCACACCCCTTCCCAGACATCCTGCCTGTCCTTGAAGCAGCAACTGTTTGAGTCTTTCCTATCATGGATTTGTTTTGCCTGTTATAGAATGTAATACAAAAGAACTCACATGGTATGTTCTCTGGTGTGTAGGGCTTTTTTCACTCAGCATAATGTTTTTGAGATTTATCTAACATTCAGTATTTTGTTCCTTTTTACTGTGTAGTAGCAAATTGTATGCCATAGTTTATTATCCAGTTTCCCATCGATGGATATCTGAGCTGTTTCCAGTTTGGCTATCATGATAAAGCTGCTATGAATATTACCATAATGTATTTTGTAAACATAAGTTTTCATTTTCTTTGAGTGAATTCCTAGAAGTGGCCTTTTTCAGTGACAGGAAAGGTGAATGTTTAGTTTTATAAGAAACTGCCTGCAGCCAACAGACACATGAAAAAATGCTCATCATACTGGCCATTAGAGAAATACAAATCAAAACTGCAATGAGATACCATCTCACGCCCGTTAGAATGGCTATCATTAAAAAGTCAGGAAACAACAGATGCTGGAGAGGATGTGGAGAAATAGGAATGCTTTTACACTGTTGGTGGGAGTGTAAATTCATTAAACCATTGTGGAAGACAGTGTGGCGATTCCTCAAGGATCTAGAACTAGAAATACCATTTGACTCAGCAATCCCATTACTGGGTATATACCCAAAGGATTATAAATCATGCTACTATAAAGACACATGCACACATATGTTTAATGTAGCACCATTCAGAATAGCAAAGACTTGGAACCAACCCAAATGTCCATCAATGACAGAATGGATTAAGAAAATGTGGCACATATACACCATGGAATACTATGCAGCCATAAAAAAGATGAGTTCCTGTCCTTTGCATGGACATGGATGAAGCTGGAAACCATCATTCTGAGCAAACTATCACAAGGACAGAAAACCAAACGCTGCATGTTCTCACTCATAGGTGGGGAGTGAACAATGAAAACACTTAGACACAGGGTGGGGAACATCACACACTGGGGCTTGTCAGAGTGTAGGGGGCTGGGAGAGGGGTAGCATTAGGAGAAATACCTAATGTAAATGACGAGTTAATGGGTGCAGCAAACCAACATGGCATATATATACCTATGTATGAAACCTGCATGTTGTGCACATGTACCCTAGAACTTAAAGTATTAAAAAAAAAAAAAAGAAAAGAAAAGAAAAGAAACTGCTGTTTTCCAAAGAGGTTGCACCATTTTACATTCCTGCCAACCACAGACAGATGAAAGTTTCAGGTGCTCCACATCCTCAGCAACATTTGGTGTTGTCATTCTTTTTAACTCTGGCTGTTCTGTTGCGTATGGCCACCATTATATATTTATATATGTCTGTTTAAACCTAACCTCAATGCTATTGATGCTTAGAATTTCTAGCTGTTCTCTGTCACCTTGGAGAAACAATGGCTCATTAGCTTTCGGCAACTTCATCTGTTTCTTGCTTTTTGGTACTGAGGTGATGGACACAGAGTATAAAATAAAAATACATAAATAGCAAAGCATGGTAATATTAACAAATTGCGCAACAAAAGCCTAATAACGCTATTGGCTACTATCATATAGAGAGTGTATTGTGCATCACGTATGCTGCTAAGCCCTTTATACAAGTTTTTGTCATTTATTTTTTTCAACAATTGTATGGAATAGTGGATAGTAAGTATACTATCCCAAATTACAAATGAAGAAACTGAAACTCGAATGTTAAAAAAAAAAAGCCCATGGTCACACTGCTACCAGAGGTTTGCCTGATCCACAGAGAGAAGGGATTTAAAAGGGCAACTAAATGTATTTAACTTAAGTAATAAATAAGATGTGTATATTTTCTGCCAACTGGTAAAGACGTTCATAATTTCAGTGACCCTCAAAAGGGAAAGTGGAGGAAAGAAAGTGTTTTTCTTCAGCATTACCTGCAGTATTCACACAACACTGAGTTAATTCATTAAAAGACCTCTGCATAACCCCTTAATGGGTAATTCAGCTTCCAAAGAGTTCATTGTCTTTTACTTTCTTTTGTTTGCTTCACAGATGGAGTACTTTATAATGCTTATGAAAAATTTTCCATCTGGATTAGATCAACCTCAAATGGAAGACAAAGAGAGAGCTATAGGCTCCTGTGTTTCCACGGGGATCATCAGGATAGGAAGACTTTTCCAAAAACAACACAAGCGTGGTCTCATAAATTGGGCAACAGGGAGAGCTAGTGCAATGAATAATAATCACGTATGGACTTTTTCTTTGGTAGCTTCAGACTGGGTCTTCCCCAGATAGCATGAGGCCTTTGTAAGATGGCTGTGGTGACAGCCAATGAGCTGTCAGCTGGATATTCCTTCACTGGAGTTCTTACTTTCATCTGCTCACATTCCATATTTATCTTAATGTCATTCTTCTCTATGTGATTATTGCAGACACTGCATTTTAATGACATTTTAACCTAACTTCATTCATTTAATGCTCACAATGGCTCTTCAATGGGGAATAAGAAAGAAAACTGAGATGCAGAAAGTTCATTCATTCACTTATTCAACATTTAAAGATCCCCACAGAGCTGAAAAGGACAGTCTTTTTCTTTAAAAAGCTTATGATTATGGATAGAGACAGATATATTAATAGATAATTACCTTCAAATGTGAAAAGTGCTACACGAGATTTAAGTAAAGAGTGTTAGGGAAGCAGAGACAAATGGATGACTAAGGTTGGGTTATTTGGTATTGATAGGAAGGTAAGTCCATAGATACCAGGTGGGCTGATTCTTTGACTAATGCTTCTTTCATTAACAAAAATAGAGTTTACCCTCCATAATTTTTAAAAAATACACACCTTGCTCTCAAAAATATCTAAGGAGCTTACAAAAAGGTATATGTAATATGAATTATTTGTACATGAATTTGAACTCCTTTAAAGTGGATTCATGATGCTGTGCCTTCAAACAAACCTGAAAGGTGTTTTTCTTCTCTCCTTTTCTTACATTTTTTCTCATTAGCTTGCTGCACACAAGGATGGCTAGGCCCACCCCATGATGCCAAGGTGCATGGGAAAGTTTCCAAGGAAAAGAGTTATGGCTGCCCCATTACCGGTGTTATCCCTTCCTCCAATAGCTAACATGCAAACAAGTGTGGAAGTCCCCATAGGCCAAAAGAGATGTGTCCCACTACCCCTCAGCTGTGTCTAATCCTGATCCACATATCCCCTCCCCTCAATTCCAAGATTCTTCATTTTTCAAATGTTGTCATGAGACAGTCTTTACTGTTTACTTTATTTCTAATGTCTTTCCAGGGCAGGCCTGAAGGGTGAACAAGACTGGGGGAAAGGTGATGAAGAGCCATTTATTTTACCAGTAGGACCCCAGGGACTATTTCATGTGTATTCATTTTCATAATCCTTCATGGAAATGGCTTTAGTTACTTGGCATTTTCCTTTAAAAGTTAGTAGCAATCTACTTTCTATTGCTTGGGATAGGCTATTCAAGAAAGGAGACAGAAAAGGAGGAGGAGGAGGAAAATGGGGAGGAGGAGGAGGAAGAAAGACCAACACAGATACTCTGAAAAAAAGAAAAGAAGAGTAGGGATTCAATGTAGTAAGATCTCATGACAGTTTTGGATGAGATTGGGACATAGTACTTTATCTGTTGAACTAAATGAAGCCAAATGAGAACAAGCTGTTACTGAGCTTTGAACTAAACTGTTCAATTTTTGCTATCCTTCACCTCTTTCCTTAGGAGATGAATGTGTTAAAAATAGCTCCTCTTTCCTTAAAGGAGGTGCCTGTTTTATTTTCCAATCTAATCTTCCATCCATCTTCACTTCCTATCTGTCTTACAGCTTTGAGAAATGTCTTGCTGCCTAGAAGAGCCCATTCCCTCAACTTGCCATCAGTTTCCCATTCCATTCATTTAGGCTTCAGTCACTTGCGTAATGGGAAGCTATTGTAGCTTAACTATCGTATCAGACAACCTCCAATTCCAGTCATAAACTATATGCTGGATTCACTCTTTACACTCATGGAAAATCATTTAAAAAATGGTGTTTGGAACATTCTGCTGGCACTTCAAGCTCCATTTCTGGTATGTTTCAACAAAAAATATATTTGTGGATTCTTTTTCTCTTACACCTCCCTTTTCTCTCCCGCCTTAAAAAAGTTGGAGATTTTGTAAGTTAAATTAATGCTTTATGTAATTTCCTGTAATAGAAGGCACAGGCTCCAGCACTAACTATCCTTTCATGGAAAAACGGCTCATTGCCCCTGGATGTGGAGTCACACCCTTGAATTATGAGTCTGGATCATTGCTGAGTGGATCACTTTGGAGCCAGAAATCAGAGTGGTAGCAGGAGAGAGGAGTTGGCAACTGGAGGGGAGGAAAAGGGTTTGTTGGGAATGAGTGCCAGGACAATGTTTAAGGACAACAGAAATGCAGTGGAGAAAGGGAAGGACACTTAAGTTACCTAGAAAGAACTGAGAAGCCAGGAGAGATTCAGACTGTACTGGGTTAGAGCCTGCCATGCAGCAATTTAATTTCCAATATTATCAATAAGTGGAAAACTTCTGGGTTGTAATGCTTTTGAAGAGATAATGCAAGCCACGGTCTTTGGGATGTCAGGAGGACAAATAAGCAGATGAGGCAAAGGAATTCTGTATGTGAGATGAGTTAAAAGCAATCTCTAGTCTTCTTCTAACATCCATGAAACCAAAACAGGCAACCTTATCGTGTAAGCAGAGTAAAATCAAATCCTAGATCCTGACAGTGGGATCCAGTAAATGGGGCTTTAAAACATGGGCAAGGAAAGGAGATTTTCAGAGTGACTGTGAGGATAGACTTCGGTGCTTCATCTGAGTACTAGAGAGCAGCCAGTTCCAAGTGAAGCAGGAGAACTTGGCTCCAGGAGTGATCTCATTAAGGAAAAATGAAAAGGAGAAGTTCCTTGATATGCTTACACCTAAAGAAAGGAGACTTACACATCTGGTGGAGACTTGGAGGATTAAGTATTTGCAGATTTTACAAATTCTCAGTTAATAAAAAAATGATTCAGGCCTCTAGCACAGGCCCCATTAAAGATGTTACCTTTTCACCTGAGCTTTGGTGTCAGATGACTTCCACATAGCTACTATAAGTTGAGAGAGAGAAATGGAGATGAGGAAATAAAGAAGTCAAGATTGAGAACTGCATCTAGGAAAAAAGTCTGGTAGACTAGGAAATGACTGGCAGCAAATAGACCAGTAGTCTGATGATTTTTTTTTTTTTCGAGACAGAGTTTTGCTGTTTTTCCCAGGCTGGAGTGAAGAGGTGCGACCCTGGCTCACTGCAACCTCTGCCCCCCAAGTTCAAGTGATTCTCCTGCCTCAGCCTCCCGAGTAGCTGGGATTATAGGTGCCACCACCATGCCTGGTTAACTTTTGTATTTTTAGTAGAGATGGGGTTTCACCATATTGGACAGGCTGGTCTTGAACTCCTGACCTCAGGTGATCTGCCTGCCTCAGCCTCCCAAAGTGGTGGGATTACAAGCATGAGCCACCATGCCCAGCCTGGGAAGTCTAATGAATTTTTTGAGGGAAGTGTATTGTTGAAGACACCATAAACTTAACCTCAAAAGCCTTTTGACTGCTCTGTAGGTCTTGAAGCAAACCCCTAGCAGAAAGTGTACTGTTAGAATCCACCCAGTTCTTGGGGAAGGCAGACACTTCAAAACCCACTTCAGTGGAAAATAACATACAAGGAAAAATTTCCCAGAGGGAAGCTTCAGGAGCCATGGAAGACAGTGGATAGGAAACTTCTTCCCCAGAACTGAATCTAAGCAAGGAATTTGCCAATACCCGGGAGTTGAAATCCTGCTCACAGGGTTCCATCATTGCTATGTGACTATGACTGCTTCTGTTCTTCAGTTTTCCTGCTCTCCCGTTGCCTATTGAGTGTGTGCGTACGCTTTGGGGGAGCAGGGACAGCAGATTACTTATCTGTTTAGTTTGTAGATTCTTGGGCTTGAAGAGTCGTATCTAAACCTGAGAGAGAGGACTGTGTATTACCTGTGGATCTCAATTTTGATGGAGAAGCAGTGACTCTGGGGCTTGGGGTTAGAGCCCTAGTGGAAGAACTGATTATGGTAGGCCTGTGGGAGGAAGAGTAAAACACGTATATGCTGACTGGAATGACAGAGACAGCACTATGTTTATCCAAATTTTTCTTTTCTTTTCTTTGATTTTTTTTTTTTTTTGAGATGGAGTCTTGCTCTGTAGCCCAGGCTGGAGTGCAATAGCATGATCTCAGCTCACTGCAAGCTCCGCCTCCTGGGTGAACACCATTCTCCTGCTTCAGCCTCCCGAGTAGCTGGGACTACAGGCGCCCACCACCACGCCTGGCTAATTTTTTGTATTTTTAGTAGAGACGGGGTTTCACCGTGTTAGCCAGGATGATCTCGATCTCCTGACCTCATGATCCGCCCGCCTTGGCTTCCCAAGGTGCTGGGATTACAGGTGTGAGCCACCACGCCTAGCCCCAAATTTTTCTATCCACTATCGTAGACGCCATTTCTAATCTTCCTTGCAGCTAGGTTGTGCTGCATGCCTTGAATTCTGACCGGGGGCTATGAATGGAAGGTACACACACCACTTCCAGACTATCTCATTAAAACATCACCCTGGCCTCTCTGCAGATATTGAGGATCCAACAGGGGACTCCAAGGCCCTGGGGGTAGAGAAGCATCAAGGTGGGAGGTGCTTGGGGCCTGAATCACCCCATAAAGGGTCTCCCACCAAGTGAAAGCATCTGTATTGGATCTCCTATGTGTAAGAAGTAAACATTTACTGTGTTAAGCCAATGAGATTTGGAGGTGTCTTTGTGACAACAACTAGTAAACTTACTAAACATAGAGGGGGAAAGTACAAAAATTATTAATATCAGGGAAAACAAAAAATTTTACAAGAAAAAATTGTAATCTTAGTGTACTATACAAAATAGCTGTGAATAAAGCAAGTACGAATGATTGATTCAGCCAAAATTTCTGCTATAATTTATTGGGAGGATGAGGGAAAAAAGAAAGAGAGAGAAGACAGAGATGAAGAGAAAGTCTGTTGTGCAGGAAGAGAAAATATAACAGATTTAAATACTCATCTTCCTAAGTTGGAAATCAAAATATATATCAAAAATGAAAAAACCCAGAAATAGCATGCTATTTAGAAATATGGAGATAAATACCAGAGCAAACACCTTAAAGAGTAGGAGGAGGAAATCAAGGGTGGAATCAGAGGCTGTGATTTTTTTCATTACAACCTTTGTAGAACTCTTTGTTAAAGCTCTGCATGACATAACTTTGATAAAAATCAAAATGAAATAAAAGAAAACAAAGTGAAACCTGACAAACGACTTCAAAGTAAAAGCCATTGAAATTGGAGAAAAGCAGTGGGCTGCAGTCCCCTAAAAACCAAGAAGAGAGTATATTTGGAGAAACAGATGGTTATGGGAATGAAATGCTACTGAGATGTTAACGAAGATAAAAACTGAAAAGTGCTCATTGAATTGAGTGTCATTGAATTGAGGTCATTGGTGACCTCAGTGAGGGAAGCTTTAGTGGAGTAGCGGGGTGGGAGCAAGGAGGTGAGAAAACGAAGGAGTATATTTGAAACTGCTTTGGAAAGAGCCGCACTTTATGTATATAATGTAATTTAGATTATTGATTTTCTAAGACTCATGAGCCGTTTCTGCATATGAACCTCACACTGATGTGTAAAAAGGGAAAAGAAGATAAATGAGCTTGCTTAACATTACGTGAATCTTCTCCCATACTTCTGGAACACAGGCTCAAAGGGGCTTGTGCAGCCCTGAATGCTTAACCAAGAACCTTGAGAGCAAAACCACCTGGAAATCTGGGTTTGAATGGTCACAAGACTTCAGAGATGAAGCTTCACTGGGTATTCCCATCTAGTGATTATTTCTTTCATTTTCTACTTAAATGAAGGGAAGATGGAGCCACTTAGAATGCATCATCTTTAACAAATGAAATATGATTAGATACCAAAACACATCATCCACCTTCACAGTAATTAGTCCTTATGCGTATTAGCTCTGATTGCTTTTCATAGTAAAAAAGATTTTCTAATCACTTCCTAAATTTTACACACACATCAGAAGAACAGAAACTCAGGGGAATCCCTGCTTAACATGGAAAAAAAGAAAATTAAAAATTCAAAAGTAAGAAGGTTTGCATATACTCACAAGGGAGAAAATAGAACATAAGCTATCTCATCATTATTATAAAATATGCATTTCTGTGTGTTTATAACTCATAATTAAGGTCTACACTTTTTTTTCACTACTTCCCTTTCTCAAGAACAGAAAAGGTACAAAGGACTTTTTTTTTTTTTTTTTTTAATTGACAAAGTCTCACTATGTTGTCCAGACTGGTCTTGAACTGGCTTCAAGTGATCCTCCTGCCTCTGCTTCCCAAAGTGCTGGGATTATAAGTGTGAGGCATCATGCCCAGCCAGCACAAAGAATTTTTAAAAAGAAAGGAGAATGCATGTTTCAGTTAGCAAGAACATGAACATAATCTCTGGTTTAAAAGGTACACTCTCAAGAAGAGAGAGCCTTATGCAAATGAGTTTGCCGAAGAAACGCTATTTTGGAAACATAACTGGCATCTGAATGTCTGTCTCTCCAGGTGGCCTGTTCCCTTGACATAAATCTACTTGCTTTGAGTAACTTGTCTTTTCATAGATAGCCTGAGAATTACTTTCTCTGGGAAAAGCCCTACATTAGATATTCCCCTGGGATAAGTTCTCCATAAAATCTAGTGCAATCTGATTGAGCACTCACTATGTGTTAGGAACGGTAAAAGGCACCTTACATACTTCCTTCTATTGAATTAGCCCAACAACCTAATGAGATAGGTGCCACCAGGCTCATTTTTCAGAGTTCACGTTACTTTACCAAGGTCAAAGTATTTGTAAGTGGTAGAATCAGGATTCAAACCAGGCCCCACAGCTCTTAAGTCGGGACTTGTAAACTTCGTGGGACAGAGTGTCCTCACTCCTGGGTTATCCCATTTGGTGTGTCTCTAATCACCGTTAGAAGCAGCAACTACTAACAACTAAACTCATCTGTTTTCCTTTTCTCTACTCCACTCAAATATTTTTCTATATACCTTAAAACACTTTCTTTTATAAAAAGTTTAATATCAGGATATCCCTTCAGCCACTGCCTCATTGGAGGTCCCATGTGATCTTCCATAAATGTGATCTCTTCTGTGTGTGTGTGTGTGTGTGTGTGTGTGTGTGTGAGAGAGAGAGAGAGACAGAGACAGAGACAGAGAAAGAGAGAGCGAATATCTGCAGATGTAGGAGGTGTAGTAGATTTAGACACACACAGATTCATATACAGAGAACTTGTGATGTCCAGCTCTTGCCTGCTTAACATTGTCTTTATACATATGCTGTAGATGAGCAGTTCCCAACCCTTCTGGTGTCAGGGACCAGTTTCCTGGAAGACAGTTTTTCCACAGCCATTGGGGTGGGGGAGGTGGAAGGGGCTGGCTTGGAATGAAACTGTTCCACCTCAGATCATCAGACATTAGATTCTGATGAGGAACACTCAGCCTAGATCCCTCATATGCTCAGTTCACAATAAGGTTCGCACTCCTATGAGAATCTAATGCTGCTGGCCAATCTGAAAGGAGGTGGAGCTTAGGAGGTAATGCTGATCACCTCCTGCTGTGCCATCCAGTTCCAACAGGCCACTGACCAGTATTGGTCCGTGGGCCAGGGGTTGGGGACCCCTGCTGTAGATTACCAGCCCCCTCAAGTCCCTGAGCTAATGAGAAGAGCCTCTTATTCTTCTCCCCAGAGCTCTCTCTGGTTGGCACACTCCCTGTACACCATCTTCCCTTCTGCTCACCTTTTCCTCCTCTGTGCTCTACCTCTAGACACAATGCACTCAAGACCTGGCATGTCTGCTACCTTGCTCAGCACCTTGCAGAGAATCTGTCCATGCAACTCTTGCCTTTCTGCCCCAGAGTTTGGGAGGGAGCCTGAAGCTAAGGAGGAAATACCGGAGTGCTCTCCAGAGCAAATAAGAATCATTTTTTGGTCTCATCTCTCTCTCTTTTTTTTTTTTTTTTTTTTTTTTGAGATAGGGTCTTGTTCTGTCACCCAGGCTGGAGTGCAGTGGCGTGATTGTTCACTGCAGCCTCGACTCCCCAGGCTCAAGTGATCCTGCTGCCTCAGCCTCCCAAGTAGCTGGGATTACAGGCATGCGCCACCACACCCGGCTAATGTTTGTATTTTTTGTAGAGACCGAGTTTCATCATGTTGTCCAGGTTGGTATTGAACTCCTGAGCTCAGGCAATCTGCCTGCCTTGTCCTCTTAAAATGCTGGGATTATAAGTGTGAGACACCACATCTGGTTTCGTCTCATTCTTTAATTTCAGCAGTACTGAAGCTCAGTCTTGAACCCTAGTCAGCTTTGCTGGGGCTCCACCCATCAACACAATCTTATGAGGCCTCTTTCTCTCACATTCTGAATTTAATTCCAGTACCCCCCATGCCACCTACTGGGTCCTGCTTCATCTTTGATGGATCCTTCTTGAACTAATGTGTTGTAATCCAACTGCCTTTGATTTTTCCACTATCCTAAAATTTGCCCCTACCACTCGATGAACATCTTGGATAGCAAAGCAAATTTGATATTAACATTAGTAGTTAATGTTTAATGAGCTTCTGTTCTAAGCATTTTACATCTATTATCTTGAAGTCCATACAACCCTATGTGGTAGGCTCTATTACTATCCCAATTATTTCATATTTTAATAATTATAATTACCCTAATATTTTATATTAATTTATTTAATCATTTGACAAATATTTGTTGAACACCTACTGTTTGAGGCATTGGGGAGACAGCAGTGAACAAACCATATAAAATTCCTACTCTCATGGAGATTACCATTTAGTAATGGGATATAGACAGTTAACAAATAAACATGTATATATTATACGGAGTGCCAGGAGGTACAAAGAGAGGAGACGGAGCCTGCTGGGGGAACAGGTGATATTTTATTTAGGAAAGTTGGGGAACCCTCTCTCTCTAATAAGGTGACATCTGAGCAGAACTTTGAAGGAAGTGAGTTAGGATTGTAAATATTTAAAGAGGGTTCAAGGCAGAGGGAAGAGCTTCCTTGGTTTGTTCTAGGAATAGCAAGATAGCAGTGTGGCTGGAGTAGAACGAGTCCAAGGGATAAAGGGAGGAGTTGAGGTTACAGAAGTAGGAGGGGTCATCTGGTAGGGTCTTGTAGGTCACGGTGAGGATTTGGGGTTTGACTCTGAGTGAGATAATAAGTCATCGGGAAGAAAAAAAGGAAGTCAATGGGGCTGTTGGAGTAGGAGCCTTAGGATTAGAAAGAACACGCTAGATGTTCTGAGGAGAAGGGACTGTTAGGGAACAAGGGTAGGAAAGGAGGGACCATATGGGAGGTTACTGTAATAGTCCAGGTAAGAAAGGGTGGGGACTAGGGTGGTAGACATAGGAGTGTTTGGAAGTGGTCAGATGGGAGATGTATTTGTAAGGCTGATCCAACAGGATTTAGCTGACACCACGGATGTGGGACGTGGCTCACACCTGTAATCCTAGCACTTTGGGAGGCCAAGGCAGTCGGATTGCCTGAGGTCAGGAGTCCGAGCAGCCTGGGCAACATGGTGAAACCCCGTCTCTACTAAAATACAAAAAATTAGCCAGGCATGGTGGTGTGCACCTGTAATCCCACCTACTCAGGAGGCTGAGATGGGAGAATCACTTGAACCCAGGAGGCGGAGGTTGCAGTGAGCCGAGATCACGCCACTGCACTCCAGCCTGGGTGACACAGCGAGACCCCATCTCAAAAAAAAAGAAAGCGATGCATCAAGGATGACTCCAAGAGGCTTTTGGTGGAAGGAAATTTCCTTTTACTGAGTTGTGGGAGACTGGGTGAAGACCAAATTTAGGTAAGGGTTGGGAGGAATTGGAAATAAAGAGTTTAATTTGGGGCATGTTAATTTTGACATGTAGGTGGAGTTGCTGAGTAGGCAGCTGGATATGTGAGTCTGGAACCAAGACACAGAGAGTTTACATAACTTACCTACGGTCACACAGCTAGTGGTAGGAGGGTGAGATATGAACCTAGGCCATCTAGTCATTATGGTCTTGCTCTTAACTATTAACGACATCCTGAATCAGAACCCTCCACCTTCCTTTATGAAATGTTTTTGTGTTGTCGGGGACACTTCTTATGGGTCAGCCCTGTATTTTACCCCATTCCTGCAGTCCACATGGTCTCAGTTTTCTTGCTTCTCATTGCGAGTTTACTGTTGAGATCAGTTTACCTTCTAAAAATGAGTAGGATGCTCTAATAATGGCTATATGCTGCAAAGAAAAAATTGTTACAGAAAAATGAAAATACCTCTTCTTCTACTCTTGGACCCTAGCTCAATTTGGCAGATCTGCAATAAGTAGAATGAAGAAACAAAGGAATCTCTTAGGAAGTCACTGACTGACATTGACACCTTCCTTCTGCATTGCCTGAAAATTCTGTGTAATTGTATTTTTTCAATCCTGTTTTATTTGGGCTGAAATAGGTAGTACAGAAGACAATAGTATTCATAAGAAATATTAAGAACAGTGATCACGCTGTTTGGGGAGATACCCTTAGTGCTTACTTTTATGCCATATATCCACTCCACTGTGATAAAAATACTGTGAATAGTGCTGTTACTAGCATATAACTATTCATACAGAAGATATTTAATAAATGAGTGACTCTTTCTTATGCTTTCCTATAACAGTGATTGAAATTCAATTTTCCTGGAGCTATTTTATCAAAGAATAGAACACTAGAGCGGGCAGAGACTTTAGAGTTCTTCCAGCCCAGGACCTACATATATATTGTAGATGAGAAAACTGAGGACAGTTGGTGGCCAGGCTGGGAGAAGAGCCCAGACTCCCTAAGCCATAGCCCCGCTATGCTGAGGGGCATATGGACTGTCTTTTGGTTATTAGCTAGGCCTGCTGCTGGCCAGGCTTTGTTTCATGAATTCCTCTGTCTATTCCTTCACCAGGCTTAATGGCACTTCTGGATGTTCTCACCACCTCCACGCTGCTGAAACCTTGCCACACTCCCAAGCTGTGGCTTGTTTTGCAGCTGTTTCAAATGGGGACGCCATACTGAGAAGTAATACCTCTGAGCTGCCTTGTGCTTTTTCTCTGACCCGATCATGTGGACATCCCCCCGGGTGTCCCAATCTGTGGAGTTTCAACGCCCTGCTCTCCCAATCCATCCAGCTCATTATGTCCTAAGTATTCAGAGGCTCAGCTTCGTTTCAGTCCATCAAGAGTTTATGCTCTATGAGAGAGTTTGAGATCGACTTCATCCCTATTACGCTCACTGTGAAAAAGTGCCAGTGGAAATAAAAGAGCTCGTACATCTAAATGATTTAAATTAAGTAAAATAAAATTTTCCGTTCTTTTGAATTAGGCCATTAAAACTATAGCTTAGTCTAAGTACAGTATTAATGAGCAATATCGCAGGAGAGTATTAATTTTGCATTTCCTGACATAAAAATTTAAAACATGCAATTTTAGCTTTGCTTTAGGTAATATTTTGTATTCCCTTGACTTTTATTTGGAAACCCCAGAAATTAGGGTAAAAATGGGATAGTTCAAAATCAGATGCACTGAACTCATATGTTAAGTACATGCTACCCTCTCATCTCCATGTTATATTGCAGACTTAAACCAGTTATGGGATCATGTGGCATTTCATACCATCAAAGCATTAGTGGTAAAGGTTTATGTAAAATAGACCTTTTAGACCTGTTGGTTTCATATATTCTGCATTTCTACCTTTAATAAAAGAATGTTCTAATAAAGATAGGGAAGGGTACAAAGATTGGGACCCCTAGTGGTTAGATGGATAGCTTATTTGCAGCCCAATGTTAATGGGGTAGCGATGTTGAGGCAATATGCCATCCATGCAGCTGGGGCTGCTCTTCTTGTCCTAAGTCATGTGTAAGCTCCAGGATCTAGGCTCTGCAGAAGTCGGAGAATCCCTGAGACTGTGGGAAGACTGTAGGTTACTCATTGGTGCAGGCGCTTTGAGAAGTCTCATAGTTTTCCTTTGGCTCTAGACACTACAAATCACATCAAATCAAAGGTGTAGAATTATACGCCAGAGGGCTTTTCAGCCACCGAGCAACCCTGTCCAGCAATTCTATCTTGGAACAATGGCCATGTCCTTAATCAGGCAATCCAATTAGCCACACACAAATTATGAAGTCGATGTACCTAAAGCAATTTGTCTGCAAAAAATTTAAAACCTCCCCTAAGAATTTGCAATCAAGGAAAACTCTTTTCTCCTTCATTTTTTTTTTTAATTGAAAGCTGGACACAGGACAGAATAAGGCAAACATTTCCAACGTTGAGTGTTGCCTAAGAGACTCTAAAGTATCAGCCAAAATTTTGTTTGAGTAAGTTGTGAGTGACAGAGGAACACAGAGGGTAAGATTGGTGGTTTAATTGCATCATGTTCCTTAACAAGAGATGGCAAATATTGTATTTGATGAAAAATAGACGATGTCTTATTTCCATTGTTATCTAGTCATGCAATGAGAGATTGCTTGTCATAGCCTGCAGCACTGTCAGTCACAAAGGAGAAAAGTTAACCCTCATTTTCCTGATCTTTGCAGCACTCAGCTTCTCTGAGAGTAAAAGAATAACTAGGAAGAAGCCTGCATGGCAGAGCATTTGTGCTTTTTTAGTTTTCCATTTAGTCCATGCACAATAACCATTTGTGTATTGTTCTTGACGAGGCACAAATCACCTTGTATTTAAAGATGTCTAAGAATTCTCAGGCCAGGTGCGGTGGCTCACGCCTGTAATCCCAACACTTTGGGAGGCTGAGGCAGGCGGATCACGAGGTCAAGAGTTTGAGACCAGCCTGGCCAACATGGTGAAACCTCGTCTCTACTGAAAATACAAAAATTAGCTGGGCGTGGTGGCGCATGTCTTTAATCCCAGCTACTGAGGAGGCTGAGGCAGGAGAATTGCTTGAACCCAGGAGACAGAGGTTGCAGTGAGCTGAGATTGCGCCACTGCACTCCAGCCTGGGCAACAAGAGCGAGACTCTGTCTTGAAAAAAAGAATTATCTTATACTCCAACTCTTTAACAAAAAGGAAATCTGCTGCCTGTCTTGAACAGGGTTTTCTTGCTAGATATAGTTTTAGAGATGGGAGAGAGTTCCTAAAGTCAAATCCAAACTTCATTTCACACACGAAGATTCCGTGGCTCAGGAGGTAAAATGATGTGGTTAAGATTATACACCCAGTCATTAGAAGACTAGGGATTAAGTTTCAGGGTGCCTGACTCCGTGGCCTGTGCTTTAATACTACTGTGAACCAAACTGGCAGGAAAATTGGTCAGAGATGAGGGCACAACTTCCAGGAGCCTGTATTTATAGACACCTGTGCATAGAAATGAAAACATTTCTATTTATGTCTCCCTTATGCTGAGCATTCATAGGTCCTCAACAACAAAACCCTTATGAGAGCTTTGGAATTTATTTTATAGTCAGATAAAGCATATAAATATGAGATTTTTTATAGGTTAGATCCAGATTAATCAAGTTCAGCATTCTCTCTCTCTGTGGAATACACCACAAATCACCACAGCTCCTCTTAATCATTTATGAATCTCTTATACATAAATTTTTTGAAATTAACTTTACTCTTGCTATATAAAGTATAACTGTCTTTTGCTGTACCTAAATATGCCCCTTGCAAATTCAGTCTGTGTCTCCTAGTACCCTAGAATTTAAGGCACAAATCAGTTTTCAGCTTATCCACTACCACATTTACAGATTGAAGGTCCTAATATTTAAGTCTTTGTGCAGTGGCCTCTCATTGCCAAATCGTTGTGACTGTCCTATTCTGAGCTATTTCTACCTCCACTTTTCAAAGGCTGGGGAAAATAAAACCAAGTGAAATGATGGCTTTTTCATGTTCTGCTGAAAGTCACTGGCAAAGCCCAGAACAAAGGCTTCTGATTCTCAATTAATTTCCAACTCCCAGTCACAAATGTCCTATTATAAAAAATGTGCTATTTGTTTGCTTGGCAATTTGATAGTAAAGGAATCCAAGACAAAAATCCAAATGTCAACAACCTCAGTATTCAATGGCAGAGGTACAACTTCCGATATGAATGGAAATTCATTTTGGGATGTGGTGGTAGACTATCAAAGCATGATTAAAATGGGAATGTTTCTACTGAAGTTGAAAGCCAATGTGCTCACTTAATGATTGAGCAGGAACATTCAAGAAGAGAGTGAAGACATCAGATCACTATTTTTCTATTGTTCAGGGTAGTGCCTTTGGTATGCAGTCATTGAAAGCCCTCCATTTTATGTGAGGAAATATATTTTTTATTTCCCTCAACGTCTCAATATTGCTGCTGCTTCTCTCCGGGTTGAGGAGGCTGGATATTCTACCAAATGAAATGTTGAGTGGAGATGAGAAAGGAAAAAAAAAAAAGCAGCGTTGTTGCTGACAGGGATATTTTAAAAATCAATACAGTTTCATATGTATTTATTAAGTGCCCACTATGTACCAGTTACCAAGCTAGGCTCTGGGGAAATAGAATGAGTAAAACGCAGATGCCACCTTTGATAGATAGGCTATTTGGTCACAAGTGGTCAAAAACCAACATAAACTGGCTTGAGCAAAAACTCAGTTAAGTGGTTCACATAACGTAAAAATTCAGGCCATTCTTGACGAGAGTTCAAACAATGTCACCAGGTCTCAACTTGTCTTTTCCACCTCTTAGCTCTGCCTTCTAACATGCCCACTCTATTTTAAAGGAAGGATTGTGTGTTGCAAGATGTCTTCACTGATCCAGCACATCCCACAGGGAAGATGCAGAATTTCATGGTATCTTATTGGCGAATACCGGGTCACATTCCCATACCGAGGGATGCAATACTTTGATTTTTTTCTAGCTCCATCCAAACTCCCTGGGCCCTACAGGAGGAAGTTGTTCTTCAGCAGAAAATTAGGATACCATTACCATGGATGTTACAAAGGATGTTGAACAACCAATTTCTGTTCTACTTTCCTTGAAGAGCATATGTTCTAGTGGAGATCAGTTAGTTATCATTTCCACTGCCCTCCTCCTGGGAAACTGTGAAGCATACAGGAGAGCAAAAAGGCTTATGGTAGCCAGGCGTGGTGGCTCACGCCTGTAATCCCAGCACCTTGGGAGGCTGAGGCAGGCAGATCACCTGAGGTCAGGAGTTCGAGACCAGCCTGACCAACATGGAGAAACCCTGTCTCTACTAAAAATACAAAAATAGCCGGGCGTGGTGGTGGCTGCCTGTAATCCCAGCTACTTGGGAGCCTGAGGCAAGAGAATAGCTTGAACCTGGGAGGTGGATGTTGCGGCGAGCCGAGATCGTACCACTGCATTCCAGCCTGAGCAATAAGAGTGAAACTCTGTCTCAAAAAAAAAGAAAAAAAGGGTTATGGTTATTAACAACTTGGAAAGATCCATCAGCAGATTGTCATCTGCTGACTGGAGACTCCCGCAAAGTGGACACACACACAAGATTGTGAAGATCTTACGTTTGTTTTAATCATCCCACCAAAATTAGCATTGTGTCCATTGAGGAATCATTGCTTTGTCCCTATGTATACAAACATTTGTTTTCCTGCCATCTTTCACCTCCCTGACTTCTCATTTCTTTAAAAATATTCACATTTTATACTTCCCTCTGAACTTCTGCCTCTCCTTCCCATTCGGGTTTTAGTCATATTGCATACCTAAATTTTGCAGAGCAGAATTTTCAACAAATTAGAGTGCATTGTTTGTTCCCTTGTTTTAATTCTTGGGAACATTTTGGGAGACAGGCTATACAAAAGACCTGATGTGCTTCAAAGCTGTAATATATTATCAGGTTTGAAATGCTAATAGGAGTCTATGGAAAGAACAGTTAGTTTAAAAGAAATAGTGAGCTTAAGTAGAAAAAAAAGCAAATTTTGAAGAGATGTGAAAGGTATTCCCAAAAAAAGGGTTACAGTTTAATAATACTGGGACAGTCCATTATGGAAAAGAAAGAAGTATTTAAGATTCAGCTGGGGAGGCTATAGACTCAGCGTTATTTCCAATAATAAAAAACCCCATAGGGTTGTTAAACTAGCCTTGTAGAAGAGTGTCAGTGGCCTGGAGAACAATAGCAAGCACAGATGTGTGAAATACATACACAGCTCACCACAGCAAGGCATCCAAAGTGGGTCACGGCACCGGAACCATTATTAAACATGTTAGGGGGTAGATTGGAACTCATTTTGGGGTTAACATAAACTTTTTTTTTTGACCATCTTACTACTGTGGGGTGCTTTATAGACCTTGGCAGCAAGTTTTAATGTGTGGCTCATTAGAAGAAATGGAATGTTGGGATTTACTGGATAATACTTGAGAGAAATCTCTCCTGGGGAAACTTTGTGCTTTGCCCAGAAAGACAGTTCTTTGATAAGAATAAAAATAATAACGTGTTCCAGCACCTTCCTCCAGGACAATAATATTATCTTGATTTAAGTCATGCCTTTTTCTTTGTAGGAGCTCAAACTGAGTTTTATGTGGAACATTACTTCTGTTTATCATCACAAATTCCCTTTGAGGAAAGTAAGGGGTATGTATTACTATTCCTATTTTAAAGTTAGGGAAACAGAAGCTCAGAGAAGGACAAATAAATCCCACTGCTTTAATATGCAGGTGATAGCTTAGTGCAAGTCCAAATATCTGTCATTAATCTAAAGAAGCTAAACCAGCTCCCCAAAGCTATATGATAATTCTTTTTCGTTCTCTCTCTCTATCTTTTTGTTTTTGTTTTTTTTTTTTTTTTTTTTTTTTTTTTTTTTAGAGACAGGGTATTCCTCAGTCACCCAGACTGGAATGCAATGGCATGATCATAGCTCACTGTAGCCTCGAATTCCTGAGCTCAAAACATCTTCCCGCATCAACTTCCCAAAGTGCTGGGATTATAGGTGTGAGCCACCACAGCTGACCTGTATGATCATTCTTAAGGGATTGCGCTCTAGTTCATAGGAGGCTCGAGAAACATCTCCTGCTTTCGAGGCGATGCAAGAGAAATCTGAGCTATCTTTCAGTGTTGGATATGATGAGTTTGTGTCTAGTTTCCCAGCTGCGCATCTGTGGTTTTGGTCTGATTTGCAGGTTGGTTCCTTCTTTTTACCCCAGTGGGAGTATGTGCCCCAGTTTGGACTTTACCTTAGAACTCCAAACTCTTAGCTCTCTGATTTTTCATTTTTAAAATTAAGGAATAGGGGGGTTACCTCCTATTTGCTCCCACTCTCTTCTCTCAACTCTCAGGGAGCCTTGTTGCCCTACTCTGTGATGCACCAACTGAAGATTTACCAGTCCCAGGTGTAAGCCAAATTGAAAACCATTCTCCCAGAACTAGGCCCACACTCTGTATGGCCTGACAGTCTTAGCAGAATCCCCTGCGGACCAAGCACACAACTGATGATTGCTATTAGGTCCTAAAGACACAACCAACAGAGTCCAGTGCATCAGCAGTTCTCAATCTTGGTTGCTCTTGAGAATCACCTGTGGAGCTTAAGAAATATATTGAGGACTAGGCCCTGCTCTATAGTAATTGTAATTTAACTGGTCTGAGGTAAGGCTGAGGCCTTAGTAGTTTTGTAAATGCTCTCTAGGGTTGAGAGCCATGGACCTAAGTCCTGAATGTGATAGTCTTTATCTGTGCCATCACGAACAGTCCGTCATCCTTTGTAAGTGCCAGGGAACATAATGAAATATAGAGCATTGTGGAGCTGGTCCTATGCAATGCACTTCACATACATTCTCTTATTGATTCTCATGATAACCCTGTGGGATAGTTACTTTTATGATCTTCATCTTTCAGATGAGGAAACCGAAGCATAGAGAGGTTGAGCAAATTGCCTAAGATCACACCTCTAGAAGTGACCAAAAGTGACTCTTTGGCTCCAAAGCTGAGGTACGTCAGCCCCTACACTACGAAGTATTTGCAGCCACGTAAGTTCTGTGTCTCTAAGTTACAACTTGTGTTGCTTGTGGTATTCTCAATTCGACAGTTGTAATCTCTCCAAGTCCAGGCAGAAACAGCAAGAAGGCAGTAAGGCAAAGAAAACACTTAGGGAAAAATATTTTTTATCTGCATTATAGAAGCCAAGCTATACATGCCTCCAGCCTATCTCTAAAGAGGAACAGAGAGAACAAGACTCATTGACACTGTAAGTCCTGTTCTCCAGTGCAGGCTTTCACAGTCCACTCCCAGTTTCAGGTCCCTCCCCAACCATAACTCACATGGTAAGAAATGGGAAACTTCATAGGAACAAATTCAATCTCCAAGACTGCATAGGATATTAGTTTCTGAGTTTTAATGTTTCTGTGGCATGCAGTACCTACTCAGAGCATCAAAAAGTATAAGGGTGTACCCTGGCTTTCACTAGCACTCTGACCCCAAGGATATCTTTGTTGTCCCATTTGACGGATAGGCAAGTGCAAGATAACAGTAGGCTAAGTCATTTCCTGATGAAGAACAAGTAAGGGGAAGAAATCTTAACCCAAGAGCTTTGAATCCATCTTCCTGCTAAACTGTTCCCTAGTCAATGTCAGATGACTGTATGCTAGGAAGTTCAGGGATAGGGAAACCTTGAGATCATCTCTGTCAGGTACCTCCACCAACATTTGCGTATGACACTTAGTTGAATTGGAAATCAGGCTTCCAGGAAAAAGCATAGCCTGACACTAAGAGTTGAAAGAGAGGGAGAGGGAGGGGATGGCCAGGGCACTAGGACAGTTTATGGGCTAATTATATTTAAATAAATATTTTTATTTTAATTTTTTAAATGTAGCATGGCCTCTTCTCCTAAAATACTGACCAATACTTTCCCCTGTCCCCCACTCCTAATAGTTTTCCCCACTCCTAGCCCCAATGCCATAATTGAGGATCCCAGGATATTCCCATTTTCTACAGCAGAAGAGCAGCTTTGTAACTAAGTGATGCTAACTCAGTGAGGCTCAAAATACATGTAATCAGAAATGGACAGGTCTTACTGTCAAGGTTAGGGTAATCAAGTGTCCTGATTTGCCCCATTCTGTCAGTTTTATGATGGAAAATCCTGCTCCCGGGCAACATTTCTGTTCAGGGCAAACTGGGAGGGGTTGTTGTCACCCTGTAATGTCAAGCTCCCTAATTTTATGGTGAGACTCCATAGCAGGAGAGAATATTTGCTGCAGTTTATTCATAAATATTTGCAGCTTCCTTTTCTAGTTGTTATACAAATGCTCATTGAAACTTGCTCTGATCCCAGAGGGGCTCCAGGGGTCGGGCCCTTCTGGCACATCTATGAATTAGGTGAGGAGAGAATGATTTTCTACAGCCAGTTTTGAGTCAGGGCTAATTTTCAAAATAGCCCATTCTCCTGCCTCTTGAGACGTTTATGTAGCCATCTGGTTTTCATGAATGCATTTGTGTTACCCAAGAGTGTAAACAGCCGTTAGTTCTAGGTGAACATGAGTTCTCTCAGGCGGTTGTGAAAAACCTTGCATTGCGACTGCAGGAGACTGTGCTGCTATTCCAACTCTTCCTAATGTAATGCGGAAATTATTGTTGATATTTAGTGACAAGGTCTTTCCCGGGTAAGAATAAAGATCAGAAATCTCACTTTCCTCCTCAGCATCTTGCTTTCCTTTCCTTCCAAAACATGTAATTCCACAAAGGTAATTTTTAAAAATCTCTCTTCTGAGGCAAAAGGGCATTATTATATTTAAGAGTCAAAATGTGACCCATTGAAATCTGCTATTTTCTGCTCAGAGAAAAAAATATGGATTAACCCAGAATTTAAAATTGCATTTTAATAAAAATTTGGGTTTAGCCAGGCAAGGGGGCTCATGCCTATAATCCCAACACTTTGGGAGGCCAAGACAGGCGGATCACTTGAGGTCAGGAGTTCGAGACCAGTCTGGCCAACATGGTGAGACCCCCATCTCTACTAAAATACAAAAATTAGCTGGGAATGGTGGTATGCACCTGTAATCCCAGCTACGTGTGAGGCTGAGGCAGGAGAATCGCTTGAACCCAGGAGGCATAGGTTGCAGTGAGCTGAGATCATGCCACTGTACTCCAGCTTGGGCAACAGAGTGAGACTCCATCTCAAAAAAAAAAAAAGGTTTATAAAGATCAATACTATTAAAGATAATTACTGAACATATTTCATTTTAATATAAATTTTTTCATTCATGGCTAATTTCCTCTTTCTTGTTTTGGGGGTAAGATGTAATCAGCATTTAATACTCACTGTTTCTTATGGGACTAGACTAAGGCAACACTTTTAAAAAAGACCATTACTGTCCTACAACTTCATCCTCAATGTTCAAGTTACTCATTTTTAGTGTTGCTGAATGTTAAAAACAGATGTAAGAGCGCTAAACATAAAGTTAAGGGTACAGGATGCAGAGGGGTGATACAGTTGAGTCATTTGAATAAGAGTCATTGAGCACTTACTGGGTACAATGTTCTGAGCTTGGGCTGCTCAAGATTATAGAGCTTGGAAAAATGTGTGTTCTTCCATGTTTACCGAATGCAGGAATAGCAATGATGCACCACCTGGGCTTTAGACTGAAAGCCAATTTTGTGGTTGTTGTGAAGTGATTTTATGTTTAGAATCTTATATTTTACTGTTAGGCACATTTAAAAATTAAGTCCCTTAAAATGTTTCCCTACTGTGAAAATTGGCTGGGACTAAGATACCCAGTTGAAGAACACAGCAGATTCAGGGCAGAGAGACAGTGCTGGTGTGCCACTTGATTCTGGCTCACTTCCGATTAGGCAATTAGTCACACATTATTTGAGGACCAATTTACTTTTACACTTTAAAGTTGTAAAATGCAAAATGATTTTTTTCACTTCTTAATTATGAGTAATAAAAATTTAAGGGAATATAAAGTTTAACTTGTCTGTTAATTGAGGGGAAAAAGCCATGCTAAATCAGTCAAGAACAGAATGGTCACTGAAGAAACTCAGAAGAAACTGCCCGTGAGGATCCCGTTTGCTATTTTAATTAGCATCTGTCAATTAGAAGCAAATGACAGCAGGGAAGGAATCCTGATTAATAAAATCATCATCCCAATTTGAAAGAGAAGGTCAAATAGAACACAATGTCCCATTTGACATCGTTTTGAGGGTCTTATACACCTACATTTCTGGAATCCTCTTTTAGAGCTCATGAGACCAGTCTGTTAATCTGACCACTCAATTAACTCTGGGTATAATTAACTGCCTGCACGGCCCTGACTGGTACTAAAGCTCACTGTCAGCAAGATTAGCATCTGGCTCACGTGAGGAGGGTGACAGGGTTTCCTCTCTTGCATACTGACTGAAGGATAGGAGGGAGGGGAGGTTATGAGTCCCTCCCTGATTCCCATGTCTCTAGAACACATCTGTTCCTCTATGAATTTGTCCAGAGCATGCAGAGGACCTATGAGAATATTAGCTGGTTTGTGAACAAATTTCACAGTGCAATAGGACCAATTTCAGTGACTAGTTTGGCAGCGAAACTATTCTAAGTCATAAAAGAAAGGCTTCTAAGCATAAGTGACATTTAGTCACTGAGAAGCAGCCAACCTAGTTTCCAATCTCTCCTGTGAAATTAGTAAGCAGGGCATCTGTCTACATCTTAACAAACAAGGTGCAGATGCCAATCATCGCTCAGCAGGGCTCTGTCAAATGCTGGCTGGTAAGCCGCTGCTTCCAAGGCCCTCCTTTCTCCAGGCTCAGCACAAAGTAGAATCTCAATTTGCTGGCCAAATTTAAATTTTATCGATCCAAACTTTTGCTATTGAAGCCATGCTCTGGCTAGAGGACTTGATTTCAATGACAGTGGATTATGACAATAGCCTCAGCCTGCCTCTCACACACTCCCTGCCAGACCTCCCCATCACATACAACTTTTTCTTTTCTTTCTTTTTTTTTTAAATTTTACTTTAAGTTCTGGGATACACGTGCAGAATGTGCAGATTTGTTACATAGGTATACATGTGCCATGGTGGTTTGCTGCACCCATCAACCCATCATCTAGGTTTTAAGCCTGGCATCATTAGATATTTGTCCTAATGCTCTCCCTCCCCTTGCCCACCACCCTCCAACAGGCCCCAGTGTGTATTGTTCCCCTCCCTATATCCATATGTTCTCATTGTTCAACTCCCACTTATGAGTGAGAACATGAGGTGTTTGTTTTTCTGTTCCTACACATACACCTTTTTCTAAGAAGGTAATGGGGAACAAGGAGGCTCACCAGCTGTAAAATAACATTAAAACAGGAACCATGTGGAAATATCCAGATGAATGATGAACCTAAGAAATCTATTTTGAAATGTGAAGATAGAATTTACTCTAGTGATAACTGATGGGGGAAATTGACATCATTTCTGAAAACTTCACAAATTCCAAGAGATCAGTTGACTCAGGAAACCTGGTGGGGCTAAGTCTAGAAGTAAGGGTATGAAAACCTAAGAAAGAAAATTGTTCTTTTCTAAAAATTTTCTCATAAGTACAGCAAAGTCTATTAGACTAATTTTAAAAAAAGTGGCAAAATTCACGTGACTGGTCCTGATCCTGGTTCCAAGCTTGCCAGCCACGGAACTCTGTGCTACTGCTTTCTACCCTGTAAAATAGTGGTGACACTAATAGTACCTACTCCATAGGCTTGCCAAGAGGACTCCATGGGGCAATACACATGAACCACTGAGCACAGTGCCTAGCTCATAGTAAGCACTCTATAAATGTTAGCTATTACAGTATTTCAATCTGGGACACATGAAATCTTGTAAGGCCTGAAACCTAAAATTCAATGCATATGGTGATGGTTGCACAACTCCGTGAATATATGGAAAACCATTGAAATTATTCATTCTAAATGGGCGGAATTGTATGGTATGTGAATTATATCTTATTAAACATGTTACAGGGGAAAAAAGCAGAGAAAGAGCTTTTCCTATTTCCTTCCTTCCTTCCTTCCTTCCTTCCTTCCTTCCTTCCTTCCTACCTTCCTTCCTCCCTCCCTCCTCCCTCCCTCCCTCCCTCCCTCCCTCCCTCCTTCCTTCCTTCCTTCCTTCCTTCCTTCCTTCCTTCCTTCCTTCCTTCCTTCCTTCCTTCCTTCTTTCTTTCCTTCCTCCCTTTCTTCCTTGCTATCTCTCTCTTTCTTTCTCTCTCTCTTTCTTTCTTTATTTATTTCTTTCTTTTTGACAGAGTTTCCCTGTGTCATCCTAGCTGGAGTGCAGTGGCGCCATCCTGGCTCACTGCAACCTCCTCCTCTTGGGCTCAAGTGATTCTCGTGCCTCAGCCTCCAGAGTAGCTGGAACTACAGGTGTGCATCACCACACCTGGTTAATTTTTTTGTATCTTTAGTAGAGATTGGGTTTTGCCATGTTGGCCAGGCTAGTCTGGAGCTCTTGGCCTCAAGTGACCCACCTGCCTCAACCTCCCAATATGCTGGGATTACATCCGTGAGCCACCAAGCGCGGCCAATTTTTCCTTTTTCTGATAAGAATTTTCTTCTTTGTCTGATATGATTGTAGTACAATATGAATGACAGAGTTCTATTTCTTTACAGAGCAAATGTAGTTTTCCTAAATCTGAACTTTAGCGTTTCCTTAGATGTGAGGAATACCCAAGATTGAAATATTTTGAACAACTAGGGTTTGAATTTGTGGAAATGAACAAATAAAGAAAGAATGGAACTGCAGAGATAAATAAGAGGGAGAGAGAGAAGAAGAGAGAGAGAACAGTCTATTAATTTGTAGCTTGCTGTATAGCAAAGGAGTCAGTCACCATCACTTGCATTTTGGTAGAGAGACTCACAGGCAGTCAGGGGAATGGAAAAGCTTTACAGTGAAAAAAGGGGCTTTAGGTATTGATGGGATTCAGGACATGCTACCCCAAAATATGGCACCTTGGCATTTGAGGGAACAGCAGAAGCAGGTCCTGGAATCTAGGAGAGCCACTCTCACCTTCCTTTCACGCTTCTCCCCTGAAGCAAGTCATAGGACCCTAATTCAAGAGGGATCCTCCCCATACCTGGAGGAAAGGAACATCCTTATCTCTGAAGATACAGGGACACAGGGAAGAACCTGAACAAACAGTCCTTGCTAAGTCCCCTGACTCACCCCCTGCAGTGTATTACCATTAGAACAAACCTCTTTGTCCAATCATACTTCTCTGTGACTATCCAACTCTTCATCAAACCTAAGCATAAAAATACACATTTATCTGTTTCTTTGGGTTTTTATCTCTTTGTGAAGACTTTTGTGTCATATAAAACTTATATTAAATGAACTCGTATGGTTTTCTGTCTTTAATCTATCTTTTGTTAAAAGAGTCTCAGATATTTCTTTTCCCCTGAGGCAGGGGTCCTCAATCCCTGGGCCACAGACAGGTAGTAGTCTGTGGCCTGTTAGGAATTGGGCCACATAGCAGGAAGTGAGCAGTGGGCAAGCAAGAGTGAGCAAAGCTTCACTGTATTTAAAGCTGCTCCCCATGGCTTGCATTACCACCTGAGCCCTGCCTACTGCCAGATCAGTGGCAGCATTAGATTCTTATAGGAGCGCGAACTTTATTGTGAGCTGTGCATGTGAGGGATCTAGGTTGTGTGCTCCTTATGAGAATCTAATGCCTGATGATCTGTCACTGTCTCCCATCACCCCCAGATGGGGCTTCCCAGATAGTTGCAGGAAAAGAAGCTCAGAGCTCCCACTGATCCTATATTCTGGTGAGTTGTATAATTATTTCATTCTGTATTACAATGTAATAATAATAGAAATAAAGTGCACAATAAATGTAATGTGCTTAAATCATCCAGAAACCATCTTCCCACCTCTGGTCTGTGGAAAAATTGTCTTCCATGAAACTGGTCCCTGGTGCCAAAAAGGCTGGGAACCACTGCCCTAGGGTATGTTCTGATTGGAGGTCATTAGCATAAGGATGCAGGAGGCTGGCTAGCTAGAAGCAGAAAATTTTATGTTATTTGGTACGGAGATTATATTTGGCTTTCTTTGGTTGATCCTGAGTTGGAAGCAGAAGGAACCAAAATAGGGCAGCTGGCAGTCAATGTGCTAGAGTCTTGATTTTTCTGGGCCAATTGTTGCAGAGATTAGGATTTCGCTTCCTGAAATGATGTCTGCAGA
The DNA here is from genome assembly GCF_028878055.3 of Symphalangus syndactylus. Lineage (NCBI taxonomy): Eukaryota > Metazoa > Chordata > Mammalia > Primates > Hylobatidae > Symphalangus > Symphalangus syndactylus. Next base: position 108,531,790 of record NC_072430.2, read on the forward strand.
GGTTATGGGTCAGAGTTCTATTGGCATAGATGGTCTGGCTACTCTCCATTTATGTATTCAGTCTCTCAAAAACAGATCCCAGGCCAGGTGTGGTGGCTCATGCCTGTAATCCCAGCACTTTGGGAGGCAGAGGCAGGTGGATCACCTGAGGTCAGGAGTTCGAGACCAGCCTGACCAACATGGTGAAACCTCATCTCTATTAAAAATACAAAACTTAGCCAGGCATGGTGGGGGGCGCCTTTAATCCCAGCTACTTGGGAGGCTGAGGCAGGAGAATCACTTGAACCAGCGAGACAGAGGTTGCAGTGAGCCAAGATCATGCGATTGCACTACAGCCTGGGTGACAGAGCAAGAGTCCGTCTCAAAAATAAATAATAAATAAATAAACCAGACCCTATATTTGGCTAAGGATTCCTATTAAATAAGGATGAAATGTCTTAGCTTAATTCTTTAACTATAACAGCTTTCTATAGTTCTCAAGAATAATAAGAGTTAATAAGGGTATTGATAGAGGAGGAGAATAGAACAAAAAAAGAGAGAGATACATTTTAAAATCTAAGTGGTAATGGAAGGTTTTAAGGCCTGTCAGCTGCTCTGCCAGCCTGAGTGGCACAGGCTTTTCTCATTTGACTTCAAATTGAAGGTGGCCTCAATTCACCTTCTTCCCTCTCCCTTTTGGACTGCATGGCTTATGCCCACAGGAACGTCCAGAAGCTTAAGCCAGGAAATGGACGTAATGGTCTTTGAGGATGTGGCTATGAAATTTACTTAGAAGGAGTAGGCTTTCCTGGCTCCTGCTCAAAGGAGCCCCTACAGAGATGTGATGCTGGAAAAATGCTGTAGGAATCTGGCCTCAGTAGATTGTGAGATTCAACTTAAAACCCATGAGTCAGTTGTTCAGCAGGATATCCACGAAGAAAAAAATTCCAATGAACAGAAAGTAGTAAGAATAACAAGGAATAACTCCTGGTTCTCCATTTTAGGAGAAAACTGGGAATATCATGTCATTAAAATTCAGCACAGAACAAGGAGAGACATTTGAGAAGTCATATGTAGATAGCATCTATAAAAATAATGAATGTAATCAGTGTGGAAAAACGTTCGTGCATTTTCCAAACCTTAGTGTGCTGAAGAGAACCCCTGTTGGGGTCAAAGCCTATAAAAGTGTATGTGGAAAAGCCTTTATGGATCATTCCTCCCTTAAGAATCATGTCAGATCTCACCTGCACACAAACTCTATCATTGTAAGGAATGTGGACAAGCCTGCTCTTGTCACTCATATTTAAGGATTTCTCTAAGTAGTCATGATGGAGATAAATGCTATAAATGCAAGAAATGCTGGGAAGCCTACTGTTGCCCCGATCTTTCAGGGCACATGTCAGAGGTCACATTGGAAAAGTGCAACACATATGTAAATAAAGAATATGGGGAAGGCTTTAGTCATTTTTCATATGTGGCAGGCAGACTCTAAGATATCCCCCAAGGATCTCTGCTTCCTGGTATTTACATCGTTGGGTAATTGCCCTCCCTTGAGTTTTGGCTGGCCTGATAATTTGCCTGTAACCAGTAGAATATGGCAAAGGTGATAGGATTTCACTTTCGTTATTTGGCTGCATAAGATTGTGACTTCCATCTTGCTAGCAGACTTTCTCCAATGCTGGCTTTGATGAAGCAAGCTTCCATGTTGGAGAGGCCCATTTGGCAAGCAACAGAAGGTGGCCTCTAGCCAACAGCTATCAAGGAACTAAGGTTCTCAGTCCAACTATCTGCAAAGAACTAAATCCTGCCAACAACCATGTGAGTTTATAAGCAGATTCTCCCTCAGTTGAGCTTGCAGATGAGACCCCAGTCCTGTGATATCTTGAGGCAGGCTTTGAGAGACCATGAAGCAGAGGACCCAGTAAGTCACGCTCAGACTCTTGACCCACAGAAACTGTGAGATAATAAATGTATGTTGTTTTAAGCTGATAAGTGTGTGGTCATTTGCTATGTGACAATAGGTAACTAATACATAGTCCTTTCACAACAATTAAGGCTTCACAGTGGGGAGAAGGCTTACTAATGTAAAAATTGTAGACAGATCCTTAATGAATTTTTAAAATTTACATGTGAGAACATACAATGGAGACAAACTGTCAAGATTTAAGGAACATGACCAAGATTTTGTTGTACTATATACCTTAAGACATGTGAGAATTCATACTAGAGAAAACACTCGAGGGAGAGCCTTCACTAATTGCTTATTTGTTATTGTACATGTGAGAGGTCACACTGTAGGTAAATGATGTGACTGTAGAGCTGGAATTTATCCATAAGTCATTTTCAAATCTTAGGTAACGTGTGAGATCTCAGGCTATGGAGAGACCCTATAAATATGAAAAACATAGGAAAGTCTTTAGTTGTCCGTATTCCTAGGACATATAGAGAACTCTGCTAGAGAGAAAGCCTTCATGCACAGTGTTTCACTTATTGTGTGCAAGAAAATGCCAAGAGAAAAATCTTATAAAAGAAAATCTTTTTAGACTACAAATATGGTGCAGTATATAATGCTCAGGTGAGGGGTACACCAAAATCTCACAAATTACCACTAAAAAACTTACTCATGTACACTTTGGGAGGCTGAGATGGGTGGATCATGGGGTCAAGAGCTCAAGACCATCCTGGCCAACATGGTGAAATCCCGTCTCTACTAAAAATACAAAAATTAGCTGGGCGTGGTGGCATGTGCCTGTAGTTCCCAGCTATTCAGGAGGCTGAGGCAGGAGAATCGCTTGAATCTGGGAGGCGGAGGTTGCAGTGAGCCAAGATCGCGCTACTGTACTCTAGCCTGGCGACAGAGTGAGACTCTGTCTTAAAACAAAAAACAAAAAACAAAACAAACAAAAAAAACCAAGAACTTACTCATGATGTAACCAAATGCTACCTGTACCCCAATAACTTATGGAGAAATAAAATTAAAAAAAATTTAGGTACTCCAAAAAAAATCACATATACCCCCCAAAATGTACATATATTATGCATTAGTTTTTAAAGATGTTTTATTGTTAAAAATGCTAATGAAATGAGCACATACTGTTGGAAAAAATGGCACTAAGAGACTTACTTGACACAAGGTTGCCACAAACCTTCAATCTGTAAAAAACATAGTATCTGTGAAGCACAATAAATTAAAGTACAATAAAACAAGGTATCCTGTACTCATAAAAAAAAAGAAAATCCATTTAAAATATGGATTTCCTTTATCAATACTCATCCTTAAAAAAATTGATTCCTAGATCATTAATTTCCACTTTTTATGTTCCGATATAAAGAATAAGATGATAAATATCCCTTAAAGAACCTTTCAGCAGTAGCATATAAATTTTGATATTCAGTGTTTTGATTATGTTTGGGTTATATAGAGATTATTTTATTTCTGTTAGAAAATCTTTTCAATTTACAGGTGATTGTGTATTTTTTTCATTATCTCACTTGTGTTTTTTTTCAGATTATAAGAGAATATTAATTTATTGTAGAAAATTTATTTTTAACATTGAAATATAAAGTTAAATTCATTTGGCATCCCCCCATTGTTAATATTTTGGGTTATTTATTTTCAGCTTTCTTTCTGTGCAAAAGGAAAGGTTTTAAACAGGGGGAAAAAGTGAATATAGGAAGAATTCATTGAAAGGAGGAGAAAGTCTTTTCTTTTATGAATAAAATAAATTATCCTTTGCAGATGATGGTGGTAAATGGTAATAGAGGGCAGAGACTGAATATGTACAGTGAGACACATGGACTGTGCTCCCAGAATACTAAAAAAATCACATTTAGTTACGTTTCACCTTGTGAAAGCAGTTCTGAATTTTTTTTTTACTTATTTTAAGGCCCAGGATGGAAATACCATATCATTTTTCTTTCCCATCATTGTGGTTCCTGCATCAGCATAAACAACTTACCCTTGCTTAGCCCTTCAGAAACTATATTTCAGTCTAGGAAAGTGGAGCCCCAATCCCAAGTGTGGCAAATATCTGTTGTGCCTCCTCCTCAGCCAGTTAGGGACCTATTTTAGATGCACAGTCCTCTCCATGCTTTATAATTTAAAACAGATTATTTGCTTTTCCAAGTATAATAATGACAGAAAAATGCTAGTATGTTGGCAGTTACTATAGTAACCGGGAACAACTTAACTTCTTTTAAATGGGAAATGGACATTTACCTCTAAGTTTTTGCTTCATTTTCGGAAGCCAAGATGCAGTCATATGCTTTGTAAAGATTCCACACCTCAATGGTATACCATAAGTTGTGTGTGTTTGTGTGTGAGTGTGTGTAATTTGTGCATGCATACATATGCATAAATATAATACAAAATCCATATGAGACACCGATCATAGCTCATTTTTGAACTAAATTACTTTCTGACAGACATGTGAAATTACTTGAAATGCAAACAATATCCAAGAGTCAGATTTAACACATGGCTTCTTTTTATTATGTTTTTTTTTAACTTACAGGAAACAGTTCTTTCTGTTAAAGGACTAAAGAATGCTTGATAACTTTGAGTCATGCAAATGCATTTCTTTCAGAGAAAAAGAATGAACTCTCATTAGTGAAATGACTGCCAATATTTACATTATTCTGGGCAGCCTGAACTGGAGCACGGAGGATAAGGGTGAATGGGAAGAAGTCAGGTATTTTTAATCAGGACCAAAACAAACATCAAGAGACAACCTGAAACGTGAGATAAATCTGATAGCCAATATGTCCAATCTGAACCATAGATGAACAGGTTGAGTACAGCAAAGTAATTTGGTTGTTGGAAAATGCACTTTGAAATAGACAGCTTTATAATGTAGAATGATTGAAAGACTTTGAAATTCCAGGCAAAGTCATAAAAATATTCCTGCTTTTAAAAAAATATTCCTGCGCAAATCTATCATGGCATTTTAAGGAGTGCTGACTCCATAAATTCTGACTTTTATCAACAGCACTTCAATAATGTTCAGAAAATAAACTTCACAGGAAAACCTCGGGTGTTCAATTAGTGTTAAACGTTTTAGGGCAGAAACTGAGATAATGAAATTATGAGGACAACGGCAGCTTAACGTTTTGTGGCTCACAAGAGATTTATGCATTCCAATATAACCTCAAGCTACGCATATGGCATAATAAAAAAGAATGGATTCCTGACAGGGCAGGGAATTTGATGGTACTTGTCTTAATACTAGTTCTTTGTCTTAACGGAAAGACTAAAAATACCCTGCCCCTAACTTACTTTCAGTACAAATTCAGGCTTTACTTCTCCCGAAACCCCCTACCATTATTACTCAGATGACATTTGAATGGAATATAGCTTCTTTCACAAGAATTATTTTCTTTTTAGTGCAAATTGCATTAGGCTCACAGTGGGTCCTATGGAAACTGCTGGTCTAAAAAAAAATCAGTAGAGAAATGCCTGGCCTCTGTACTAAACAAGCGCAAGTGCTCACCCTTGCACAAGGCTTCTAGAACTTTAGTGGGAGGCTAAAACCGAATCAGTGGTGGTAACAGTCTGTGACAGCATCATCTGGCTGTCCTCTCACCCTGCTTGCTAGCCCCGGCGTGGATATGTTTTTTTGGGGGGTGGGAGTGGTCCATCTTGGAGTGCCCCTGTGGACCTTTTATGATTTCTCTCAAGGCCAATTAGGTTGGAGGACTGCTGGGAAAATTGCAAAGCCCTAGGAAACATTTCCATGTCTGACTATCAGGCATCCCCTAGTAGTCTGCAAAAATTCAAGAATTGCATGCAGCCAGATGGCCAGAGGGCTTGTTCCTAGTGGACATCTGAAATGACTTAATAGAGTCCAACATGATAATTTGGAAATGCTGGTTGACTTTTCTTTTGTTGGCTAAGTGTACTCTTCCAAGGTTAGGGGGTTGTGTCAATAAGCTAGGGTAGTGCCTTCGATGTAGAAGATTACCCTTAGGTAGAAATTATCTCTTGATTACAATGACCTTGTTAAAGTCTAGACTTCTCTTTTGAGTAACTGTTACTATGCAAGATGAAGTTCACGTTCATATATTGATATGCATGGTCCATCATCCAAGCACAAGTTCTTATAGGGGTAGAGGAATTAAAATTTACCAGAGGCAAGTTCTCTGAAATTCTATGTCCAATGAAGGTTTGGAGTCATGGAGACCTGGGTTTAGATCTGGCCCACCACTTGATCTTGGGAAAGTTATTTAACTTCTTTGAGCTTCAGTGTCCTCCTCTATAAATGAGGATAATGGCTACTTAAAATGATGGTTGTGAGGGTTAAATAAGGTTGTATATATAAAGTACTTAGCACAGTGGTTGGCACATAGTAAAAACTCAATAAATGACTTTCTTTTTTTGAGACAGAGTCTCGCTCTGTTGCCCAGGCTGGTGTGCAGTGGTGCAATTATAGCTCACTGCAGCCTCAAACTCCTCAGCTTAAGTGATCCTACTGCTGTGCACCCCCTCAAAGTGCTGGAATTACAGGTGTGAGCCACTGCACCTAGCCTGCATCTTCTTTTGTGAAACTCAGTTGAAAGGATAATCTTTAGAATCAGCAGCTGGCAATGGTAATGCTCATATCCATAAAACTCTTCACTCTTCCTGGAAAGTGATGGTGGGGTACCTCCTCTACCTCTCCTGAGTTCTTTTTCTCCCCAGCAACTATGCATCCAGGATCCCACTTTTAGTGTCAGGCTTTTAATAAAGATAGGAAGAGGCATATAATGACAGACATGAAAAGAATCTCAAGAGACCATTCTGCTTCTAGAAATATAAAAGACAATGATAATGGCTACCTTCCTATATGATAGGAAACCTAACTGCATTAAATCTCATGGAAGCTTCTCAACAACAGATAAGTCTCACTGTAGCCCCATTTTACAGCTGAGGAAACTGAGGCATAGAGAGGTTATCAGGCAGCTCATGGAAAAATATAGCACTCAATCCCAGGTTCACCTGAAAGCAAAACCCATTATCTCAATCATGGTATAATTCTGCCTTGTAGCAATCTAGGTAGCTATCCATTTCCTTTTGAAATACCTTTTTTTTTTTTTTTTTTAGATGAAGTCTCGTTCTGTCACCCAGGCTAGGGTGCAATGGCACGATCTTGGCTCACTGCAACCTCTCAGATTCAAGCCATTCTCCTGCCTCAGCCTCCGGTGTAACTGGGGTTACAGGTGCATGCCACCACACCCAGCTAATTTTGTATTTTTTGGTAGAGATGGGGTTTCACCATGTTGGCCAGGCTGGTCTCTAACTCCTGACCTCAGGTGATCCACCTGCCTTGGCCTCCCAAAGTGCTGGGATTACAGGCATGAGCTACCGCACCCCCCTCCTTCTGAAATATCTTTAAGGATGGGAGAGACAGCTTCAGTGTTTAGACTCCTTTACAATCAGGAAGTCTTCCTTGTATTTAGTTGTGATTTTCATCCCTATGTGGTTCATTTGTTTTGAGAGGTAGTCTATAGAAATTGGAATCGTGAAAACTTAGTGTGTTCCTGGTCATAGCAACTGTTTTCAATTACGTGAAGTTTAAGCCACCTATTAGTCTCCTTTTCTACCAGTGAAATTATTCTCAATACTTCAGTATATAAGGCAGAATGTAGGAAAATAGGTGGTACCTCAAAGGCAAGGAGGCCAAAGAAAGTCTCGCGAGAATAATTTTGACTCAATCCAGCAGGGGGCACCCTCGGGTCAGTGTGGGTAACCCCTAGGGTGTCCTGATCAGGGAGAAGCAAGCAGGTTTTTGTATCTCCAGACCTGTCAGTCATTGGTTAAGGATTGCCCCAATGGGGACATAAATTTCAAAGCACTTTGAGCTGTCCATGTGCACAAAGCAGGCTCATTCAGCCTAAGGGCAGTCCCCAGACAAAGAGATGCAGGTGCCGGCTATTGGGAGCTGGTGTGCTTAAAAATGTAAAGACACCCGAGGGGTTAGGCGCCAATCGGGGACAGCGCCTGCCGTGCTGACTAATGCTGGGACAGTAAAAGGATTTCCTCCTGATGTGGGCATTTCACATTCTGTTCATACTACCCAGGGCTGCATTTACTTTCTCTCCTCTCAAGCAAAGAGAGAATCCTGCCTCTGTTACAGAAACAGCAGAATAGGGTTGGAAGACCATGAATTTTGTGGCAGAGTCATTGGGTCATAATCTGGCACTTCCTAGCTGTGTGATCTTGGGCAAGTTGCTTCACATCCTGAGACCTCAATCTCCTCGTCTGTTAATTAGTGACACAGCACTTACCATATAGGGTTGTTTTAAGGATGAGTTACAGAATGTATATAAGGTGCCTAGCAGAGCCCAGCACATAGCAAATACACAGAAAACTTTCTTTTACTTCTATTGCCTTCTCCCCAAACTACCACAAAGGAAAACAGATAAGATGCTTCCTTTAAATAATCTCCAACACTGTCAAATCAGAGAACACCATTATTGAAGAGGCAGCTTCTGAGTGTCCCTACCAGAAATACATTACCCTGCATGGAAACAGTAAGTCACTGTTGAGCATATAGGTATAACATTTTCTTTTTCTTGACTTGTGTCAAAATTGATCATTGAGCCCAAGATCAAAAACACTTCCAAAAAGTCACCCATATTCCACAATGCTGCGGAATGCTCCTATGTGCAGGTAGACCAATTTTACAACATGGGCTGCAGACATATAAAGACTCTTGTCATTAGCTGAGAAGCTGCATGCTGCCACATGCCAGGACCTCCAACAACAGAGGTCTGCACGTGTCTTCCTCAAATCAGGAGCTGGTTTTTCTTTCCCTTGATAGAGCATGGCTGTCAGGGCTGCTCATGAAGTGTTTTCTAATTTGAAAATAACAGCATGACCTCGTAACTGTTAGTAGCCTTATTGGTTAGCATCGTGTAGAGAAAACACAAATGAAAATGTTACTTTGTAAGTGCCTGCCATGATTAAATGCAAGAAGAAAAGGGCTCCTACAGACTATAACCATTTCAGTGGCTGTTTACCCACTGGATCCAATCTTGACCGGAGGATCCACAGGCTCAGTTTTTATTGAGTCTAAAGTGCGTCCTGATCCCAGCATACTCTTTCTGGAATAGATAAAAGGGACTTGCAAGTAATAGCTTTGCTTGGTCAAATCCAATAATTTTATGGTTAGAACATGTTAATTTCTGTCTTTGCTTTTTGTACATAAACTCATAATCTTGCACCGTATTCCTGCATAACACACACACACACCTCCTTTCCTCATAGCACATTCATTTTGTCCCTTCTATTTTACATGCACTACATGCAGGTCTTCCCGGGCACTTATCATATAAGTACATACATACATATGAATGAGTCCTGCAAAGTGATCCTCATTCTATCATTTTCTCCAGGTTGGGTAATCAGAATAGCCCCATGCTCTCATCTCACAATTTGCCAGAAATTATGTTCACTTATGGCTTACTGTGCGGTCTCGAATGTTCCTCCGTGTGCACATGTTCCTCTCACTGATGCTAATGGAAGTTATGCATGTGTGTTATGGGGAGAAAGAGCCCTGTAGATGCTCTCTCCCACATACAGATTGAAAGGCTGGACTGAAAACCAAAATATCACTTTACTGTTTATTTTTATCACACCCGTTTTTATTAACCAGATCTCATATGATGATGTCCAGGCATCTCACCAGCATGATTATGCTGATGGGGAACATGTGTAGCTAATCTCCTATCCTCTGATTCATAGACTGGGCTTGGGAAAGCTGGTATGTGGGCAAAACTTCTGAGCCTTCCACATCCACAGTGAATGTGGAATTGTAAAAATCAGTTTTAGATTATTTGGCTCACACTGGGATTTTCTCTGTAATTGATGAGGATCATAAGGGACTTTTTGCTGGAAAACTGCAAAGATCTCGATACGTCCTCGAAAAGCCTCCTGTACTTCCACAGTCCTGAGAGGAACAGTTTCCAAAAGGAAACTATAAAATATGTTCACTAACTTTTCCCTCTGAATGAATTTTAAAAATATTTTTTCACTCTGTCTCTCTCCCCTCAAAAGTTGAAGTAACACTTAAACAAGCTGAACTTTTTGTAGTAGAAAATTTGATCACTAACATGGTCTCAAGAGTATAGATTATTAAATCATTCAACCAATTAAAGAAAATCAATAACTTCTTGATTTACCTCTAAGGTCCCTAAACACTCACATCCCATAATACTACCATAATTCAAGCTACTAAGGACACTCTGTTTATTGCTTTTCGAGGAAGACACTTAAACAGCTATGCATATTATGGAAAAAGATCCCTTTCTAGTCAGGTGGGAGTTATTTGTATTTCTGTCTCAATGTATGATTAAATATTATTAAAGATATTGTGTTGTAATAAGGTAACCTTGAAAAGTCACCTTGGGGGAAACTATAGCTTACCGATTCATTAGTTTAAACGTAGGAAATGGATGCACTTGGTAAGCTGAATCCAACGAGTGAAAAATGGTAACAGTGGTCACTTCAGTGGATGCAAGGCTTTGTGACAAATTCTGCATCTGTAGCCAAGCATAGGGGTGAGGAGAGTGGTGGTGTGCAGCAGCTTCGGTAGAAAAACTAAGAAAATATTAATAGCAGAGTCAAAAGCCTAGAGAAGGACCTATGTGAGGGACTGAAGCAAATAACATTTTAAGAGCAAGCCCAAGAATTAAGGCCCTCCTGGGCCCAAAGAGGGCAGAGGCCATGGATGAGCTGAGTATGCACTCATAGCACAGCATTTACGGAGTGCTTATACTATGCACAGTACCTTGTCCAGGCATTTTACATCAGCCTGTTTAATTCTTAAAATAACTCTCAGAGGTAGGTGTTACTGGTTGTCATCCCTTGTGTTCCAAGTGAGAAAACTGAGGTTTGGAGAAGATATGAAGATCTTTCCCAAGGTCACAGAGCTAATAATAGGCATGTGCATAGCTGATTCAAATTCAGGTAGGTTGATTTCAGGATCTTTCTTTTTACTACTCTGCAGTAGGACTTCATTGATTCAAAGGGATAAAATGGCAGCACTAACCTGACTATATAGAAGCTCTAGAAATAAATCCTGTATAGGAACATAGCACAATAAGGCAGCGACAACATAATTTTGTGTGCCTTGGAATCATCTACTTTGCATATCAAGGTGTCAAAAGAGAGGCAGCCATGATATACTAAGAAAGTTGGGCTTGTGCACTGTTCAGCTTACCCAGCATAGTGCCTGGCATCAGCATGTTCTCATTTAGGCACTTTTATATACGACTCTGGGAAGTGGATGTTATGGTCTTTATAACTGGAAAGTGGCAGAGCCAGACCCCAAGAGATCTCAAGACTGACTAGGGGGCCTTAGGGAACAACGACAGAAGGGCATATCTTGAGACCTGGCTACAGTAGCCTGAGTAAAGAAAGAGGTAATGTGGAGCCCACGTGTGAGACCCCAAAAGGAAGTCACTCTTCCCCTTCAAGAGCAAGGGATCAAGGCATGAGTAGGAAGGTGATCAGCGGATTCAGACTTCAGGTCGTTGCCAGCTTCTAGATCCTTTGAGCACTCTTCTTTTTTCAGGCTGTACTCACTCCCTAGGTGGTTTCCTCTTGTTTCATGATTCAATGCTATCTCTATACTGATAGCTACAAGATTTATATCTCTAGCCGTAATCTTTCCCTTGCCTGCATAATGTCAACTTGTATAAAATATATAATATGAAATGCCTAACAAGCATCTCAAAAATTTCCTCATCTAAAACTGGACTCCTGATTCTAATGTCCCCTACCCCAAACCTATACCTCACTAGGTCTTCCCACTTTCGGTCACTAGTGCAACGTCCATCCAATTGCTCATTTCATAAACCTAGGCAGCTTCATCATTTCTTTTCATGTACCTCTCCACCTCCCATTCAGTCTGTTAGTAAGTTCTGTGAGATATGTCTTCAAAATAACATGTATCAGTGGTTGCCAAAATTGTCTGCATGTTGAAATCAGCTGAGGAGCCTTAAAAATTGATTCCTGTGTCCCACTCTCAGTGACTGTGATTTTATTGGTCTGGGGTGTGGCTTGGGTTTTGGAAAACTTGCAAAATCTCCACCCTAGTTGATTGTAATGTGCCGATAAGTTTGGTAACCATTGACGTATATCTCAAATCATTATACCATGTACCTCTTCATCTCTACTGCTTGAATAATTGCAGTACCTTCTAACTGATTGCTCAGTTTTTTCACTCTTTCCACCCACCATCCATTTTCTACATGGTCGCTAGAGTGAATTTTTAAAATAGGTCATAGCAAGTCACCTCTCAGTTTAAAACATTCTAGGGATTTTTGTTGCAGTAAATTTTAAACCCTTTAATAAGCCTTCAAAGTGCTATAGGATTTGGTTCCTTTGTTCCCCTCTGACTGCAGCTTTTCCACCTGCTTTCATTCTTGCTCTACTATATCCACACTGGCCTTCTTTTTGGGTTCTCTAACATGCCAAGCTTATTCCCATTTCAGAGCTTTTGCATTTTTCTTTCTTCTATCTGAAGCCTCTTCTCCCAAGTTTTCGCATTGCTAACTTCCTTGTCATTTAGGTATCAGCCTGAATGTAATTTCCTCAGAAAAGCCTTACATAAGATAGTATCCTTCCGTGAACCCGGGAGGCGGAGCTTGCAGTGAGCCGAGATTGCGCCACTGCACTCCAGCCTGGGCGACAGAGCGACACTCCGTCTCAAAAAAAAAAAAAAAAAAAAAAAGATAGTATCCTCCATTCCCATCATTTACTTTCATATTTTCATCTTCATTTTCTTTATAGCGCTGAGTTAACACATTTGTTCTCTCTCTCTCTGTGGTGTGTGTGTGTGTGTGTGTGTGTGGTGTGTGCGTGTGTGTGTGTGTGGTGTGTGCGTGTGTGTATGCTAGATCTACATCCCACTATTAAATCAGAAGCTTGATGAAAGCATAGCCTTTGTTTTTTTTTCTTTTTTGTTTATTTCTGTATTGTCAGTATTTAGTACAGTTCCTGCCTTGTAGTGGTTTCTTATTAATATGTGTTGACCGACTATCTGAAGGACTGAATATACTATTCGGAAAGATGGCTCTGTCCTGGAGCTTATATCATTCAAGATTTGTGATTCAGACAATCGTGCTAGGACATGGTGCTTGTGTCCATCAGTAGAGGGGCAAGTTAAGACCCCACATCTGATTTCTATGTTTTCTTTCTAGTGAAGAATGTCCTTAAATCTTTTATGGGACTCATGTGTGGGAACTGGTTAGGGAATAGATGAATAGAAAATTATAGGATGTATTAGACAGAATAGTCTAGTTTTTGCTGAGGTAACAAATAGCACCAACATTTATAGTGGCTTAACACAATGAAAAGGTTCATTTCTGACTCACACGAAGTATGCTGTGGGTCTGGGCAACTCTACAGGAAGCTCTCCTCCTCCATATTGACAGCTCACCTTTCCAGACTACTTTGCTTTTGAGACAGCTGCCTATCAACATGGCCACAAGAGAGAAGTTAAACAATTGCACACCAATTCTTACGTACTTTTGTTTACATTGACTGGCCAAAACAAGTCATGAGATACTCCCAGGGGAGAGGAAAATTATAAATCTTGGTGAGTGAGTAGGCATGTCCACCACAGCAGGTTCAGGTCAGAGTGGGGCAAAGAAAAGAAACAAGGGGGAAGCATTTGTAATGTATGAGCCTCGTGAAGTGCTGCAGTCTCCACTTCTGGTCAATGCTAGGAATGTAGTGGTGACACTGCATTTCCGAAACCAGATAAAAATAACAGAAACAAGAAGCTCTAGTAGAAATCAGGTTTGACAGCAGTCATTCCACATACCTCTCCATTATTTTTCACATTCCTTAGATTTCAGGCATTAAGATCGTAAATGCTCAGTCCTTTAGAGAGCCAGTTAGCTTTGTGAAGGGAAGATATTTTAGATAGCTTTGTGAAGGGAAGATATTTGCGGCCTCCTGACTTATAAATCCATTGTTCTACTCATTGGGTATCTGTACCAAGCGTTCTCCAAAAAGTATACTATGTATAGCAGAAAAACAAACCAAATAGACTCTTATCAGACTTCTCAGAAAAGTCCCAGACCTTAGTGGCCTCAAGATTGAATTATTACAATGTTTGTGATCAGGGTCTCCCTTGATCCAGCTGTTGATAATTCAGGATGCAGCTGAACCGTAACCTAATTGGCATGCCATATAAAGGTTGTTATATCTGTGTTTGAAGACTAAACTTACTGTTATCTTGCTCCAGGTGCAATTCAACTCAATAACTTTGATCTTTCAACTCACTTAATTTTATAGACTAGTTTCTTCCTTGGTCCTACTTAAATATTGAAATAAACAAAGGACCCTTGGCTGCCAATATTACCTGGAAACCTTAGGATGTACTTTAATCAAAATAAATGGCTTTGGAATCATGATTCTCAAACAGAAGTCTACATTTTCTGAGCATTCTCATGGCTCAGGGCAAAATTCTTCTGTCCCTTAGGTCCACATAATTATTACGATATCAGAAAATTTTCACTTGGTGACTTAACTTTAAAGTTACTTGAAAGATATAGGCAAATGAAAAGAGCAGAAAATGATGACAGCGATGGTTTCAAGATGATAAACTACTGTTTGGGTAGCATTAGCGTTGGCAGCCACAGGAATGTCATTTAGTGAATTAATTCACCTATTCAGTGCTGCCTTGAGAAGGAGCACAGTTTCCAGTATCCATTCTTCACCCCAGGAACACATTCTTTACCCAGCAAGATGAGCTGCCCTGAGACAACCAACATCGTTTTGTATCTATAAAAGACTAGGTTGAACTATGATGTTGAGAATATTCTGTTCTACTTCAATATCTACCTGGATGTTTTAAAGACATAACGAACACTGCAGGATGCTTCCCATGTATATCCTACACATTTCCTATTTCCTATTGCAGTAAGCTGTGTCTCATTCATCCAAGCATCTCTTGTTCCTAATGCATTGTTTCATATATGTTTATGGAATGAATGAATGAATATAGATTTTGATGATATCGAAACTCCATGATATTATAACTCTTTATTCTGGAAATATTAACGGTATTATTATAGTCATTTGCAGACTGGTAGAACAAGATGATCTAAAGTTAGTTTCCTGGCTTTTTTCTCCGTGGCCTCCTAACCCTTAAGTGCTTTTACATGCAATTGTTTGTGTGGATCTGTAAATGCAGAGTATGCATACATTCCTGTATTTGTTTTATAGCTTCCTACTCAAGAGATAAACTGTATTTTCTCTATAAGATAGAGAAAATTCTCATACTGGTGTTGTGTAGTGCCAAACACAGCAAGCATAGGTGCCCCATGTATTTTTTTTCCCTGCTGAATGGTATATTTTGAAATGTGTTTAAAAAGAAATACATCTATAAATATGCATAAATGTAAACTTTCTAAAGTCTAGTTTTTGTGTCTATATTTGTTTCTTTGTAATTTATGTGTGTGTATCATAATGTGCAATTCAATTAAAAATAGTTGAGGAAATAAGAGAAATAAGAAAATAAGAGCAGTTGGGGGGAAAAAGATAACACTATCAAAGAGGCTGGGGCACAAACATATGTCATGAGGTACTACTAACTTGCTCCAAGCTCTTTAATAGACAATGTATAAAGTGGAATTCAATCCTCCTATACTTTATAAGATAAAACTAGGTGCTCAGGAGTGGCCTAGCTATTCCTGGCACTGAAGCCTGAAAGAAACTTGTCACATAGGTCCTCAAAGAGGAGACATTGTGCAATCCAGTTGATAATACCTTCAACAACATCCTCATAGATGATACAATGAGCTTCACAAGTCTGTTTCTGATAATGCCCCTCCTTTTAGGCTGGTGACATTGAACTTAATGTTAAAGCAATCCAACAGAGGACCAATTTGATGAGGTCTTAGGGAAACAGCTTTATGACATCTAGCTTAATCTCAAGATAGACTTTTAAAGAGTCAGAGGCATGAGTGGACACCAGGACACTTCCATAAATTGTTTCTTCCAATTAAGCTTTGGGTAACTATTGGCTGACACTGAGTTCAAGGTGATACTGTTATTGATAGGGGAAATGACCTTGGGAGCCATGGACTCCTGAGCTCTCGGGAAATGTTGTAAAGATAGAGATGAATCGGACTCAGGGATTCTAGAAAACTTGCTGTTGGATGTCCTCCAGGATCAAATATAACACGTGACTCAAATATAGCTCTATTTATGTAAAAAAAAATGCAGTGTAGAAAAGAACAGCCAATATAGTACCCACTGAATAACTTTTAAACTTCTTTTTTTTTTTTATTTAGGAACATACACAAATCATACGTGGATGCACTGAAAATTATAGGGGATTAATTAGGAAAATGAAGATCTAAAAAACCAGAATTTGGTAACTTACTTTTACTGATTCTGAGATCAAGATTACTTAGCTAAAACATGAATTCAGAGTCAGTAGATTCACAATAGAAGCCCAAAGATTTATAGTTGATGAAATAATCTAATCTCTGAGCCATAACCCAGAAGAAAATTGTGTTCTAAATGGGTAACATTCATTTTATTTTTATTTTATTTTATTTCTTAGAGACAGGATCTCACTGCATTGCCCAGGCTGCAGTGGTGTGATTATGGTTCATTGTAACCTCACACTCCTGGGCTCAAGCGATCCTCCCACAAAGTGCTAAGATTACAGCTGAGACCCAGCAATGTGTAGCATTTAGAATATACTTTCAGAGCAGTTTATGTGCTTAACTAATAGAAGAATCCTGGGACATATACCAGGATTGGATGACTACATAAGCAAGTCAGCATCTATAGCATGCCCACTGAATGCGTTGTGATTGGAGGAATCACAAAAAGCAGACCAGTGGGGTCCATGACAATGGAGAGAGCATCAGTGTCATTTATACTGTCCTTGCTAAATCTACACAAAGCTCTTCATAGTACTTAGGATTTTAAAAATCTGTCAGATGGCACCACAGCAGGCTAATGTGGTGGCATGTTCTGAAGGCATTAATTTGCTTTTTTTCTCTTGCTAAATAGTGGAAAAAAGTGAATTCTAGTAATTAATAGGCACTTACCCTTCTTTCGTCATATTGTCAGCTTCAGTTGGTTTCTGTCTTGCCATTAACATGTCTAATGCATATGTCAAGCAGAAGCCTGACATGCTAGTGGCAAACAGAATATTATGTAAAGGCAGCAATGTGTTAAAACAATTGAGCGAGCAAGCACTAAAGTTTGCTGCTCAGGCCATATGTTGTAGTGTTTAATTTCCCATAGTGGAGAAACATGGTTGTCAGAGAAAAAGATGATGAATACATTTACTTTGGGCAACTTATTACAATGAAGAATGACTTTCCAGAGGAAGGGGACAGAAGAATTAGGCTTGCATCGGGAGCATATGGGAGGCATTCAGACATAGGCAGGATAGCCAGGACTGCGTGTGCTTTCAAATGAAAGACATTTAATCAATGCATGTGGCTGGTGTTGACATATGAAAGTGAGAAATGGGTTTTGATTTGGAAGACAGGAAGAAGGTTAACGGTAGTACAGGTGGTTACAGAATGATTGATACTTTGAGTAACTAACAGAGAATGAAAATGTGACTTTTTTAGTTGGGCAACAGACTCCAGAGAACAATGTAATTTAGAAAAATACAGAACGTGAAATGATCCAGGGCAGGTCACCTGGCTACGAGAATAGCTGACAGACAGAACAAGCTGATGATCCTGTGATGTGAACCAGTGGTGGTAAAAGCCAACATGCTGGGTGAGAAGCAGAGGCCAAGAGCTCTAATGGGACAAATCAGAAAGTGCTGAGGCTATGGGAGAACATTTATCCATACCCCACGGGAGACGATGGCTAACAATTTTCCCAGGCTTAACTTGGTACAACTTTAATTTGCTCACCTACAGCAGACTTTGAGCATCCGAATTTCTAACTAAAGTTGGGGAAAACATCTGCTGATATCAAGGTCCTATGGAGGGCACCTGATAGACAAATAAACATTGTTTGTATGTTTTCCTCCCCACAACAATGATTTCTAGGTAAGCCTATGCACTCACTTTCTTTTCTTTAGATCCAAAAATGCATAGGAGAGGTTTCTTCAATTACCTTTATCTAAGTGGTATTTAATCCCATCTTTCAGGAGTCAAAGGTTGGCTCATGAACTTGGTAAAGCAACCTATGATTTAATATTTCAATCCTGCATTCTCCACTTGTTTTTAGTTACTTGGTTAGTGGGGATGGCCTTGGGGAGATAATGTTTCAGGAAAGGTGATTTTGATCACTAATGATTATTACAAAGAATATACAATGACCAGATCCTATTCAAAATACCATAAATACCTACAGTTAGGACACGCTGTGTTCGCTAAGACATGATACTAAATTGGTGCCTCATGATGCTTCATTTAAAGTGGATTAGAGTAATGGGTTTAACAGTCAAAGCCGGCGTGGTGTTGTTTTATAAACTGAAAGCACTTGCTAGACACTTGAAGTGTTGATTTAGCTAACAAAATCTTTTTTTTTTTTTTTTAACTTAAACTTCTCATGGGTCAAAGAAGTTAGAAGTCTCCCTTCAGATGTTTCAAGTATGAGACTTTAAAATAAATACTGAACCCAAGCAACTCTTTTCACACTAGTCTTTAACTGTGTGAGGAGGTGCGAGGAGGTGAGCTGAGAGAACAGGGAGGGACTATTAAAAATGGAATCTAGAGATTTTGAAGTACTGGTATTTGCCTGCAAATCAAAGAGTAGCCCATCTGATTCCATATTTTGTTTATGCTCTGTTAGTCCTCACATTTTTCTGAAAATTTAGTTTTAGACAAGGAGAGCCTATGAGTTGCAGATGGTATTGATTAAATTCTATGAGTCCAAATTGATCTAACATAAATTACCCTTGAAACCAAAGCATAAGAATGAGTGATTAAAGGAAAGGCCAGAAATGAGGATAATGAAGTTAAACTACCAATTCTTTTACAATTGTGAACAAACGGTGCCTCAGTTTCCTGTATCAGAAAATGAATTTAACACTTCCCCTTCTCATCAGGTACTGTGAGGCTCAATTACTCCCTGAAATCTACTTGGAAATCTTCACACAAAAGGTGCTATGGATGTGAAATGAAATGTTAGCATTCAATATCAGATAGTTCTCACTCTCTTTATTCCTTTTCAAGGATCTCCTCCTCTACTTTCCACAATATGCCTCTTGCCCTGACACCCTGGGTCCCTTAACTAATTCTCTAATGTCTAAAAACTGCACTTGCAGGTAAAGTGACAACAGACCTGGAGCTGCCATCACACCCCCCGAAAAATGGTTTAAGTCACTTTTTTTTTCTGAACACAGATGCACTCTTGGGAGTGTGATAGATGGTACAGAAAATAGCAGGCAAAACAATCACCGTTAGAGTTACTGAAATCTGTATGACCTAAAAATAGGCAATATGAGCTTCATAAATGGCAGAGGTGGGATCATTGTAATTGTTGAAGGTGCACAGGCTCTATGCACATCTGATTTGAGGGAGGAAAAATAAAGTGAGCCCAGTCCTTGTAGGGTCTGAGTACAGTGGGTTAAGCGGGGAGTGGTTAAGTGGAAAATTATTGGAGAGGAATAAGTGACCAGTATGTGAGATCTGATTTTCTGTTTTTTCAAGAAAATATAGAAATATGGATTTTATGTGAACTCCCTCAAATGTTAAATGTTGTTGACAATTTTTTAAAAATAAGATTGTCAAACAGAACATGTATGCAGGCCACGTGCTATCTCTGGATCATCAGTTTGCTACCTTTGATTTGAAAAATGTCTCAAGGCACAATAACGTACTTTTCAGATAGAGGCTCAGGACTGCATGGGCTCTCTTACCTTCTGGAGCAAAAGATCTCTTTTTCATTGATTGTAGCTGAAATCCTCCCCATGTGTAGAATTGTCCTTAAGCCAGTTCAATAACAGTAATTCCTGGAGACCAACCACACGCCAGGCACTGTCAGGAATATAGAATGTGAATGACACAGGCCCCATCCTCAAACTGCTCACAGACTAGGAGGCAAGATTAGACAAATTCACTAATGCCCTCAACATAAGGAGGAATGGAATAAGTGCCAAGACAGCAGCACAGACCAAGTGCCCTGGGGCTCCAAAGAGGAAGTGAGCACAGACAGCTGTGGGTTTCAGGGAAGACTTCAGGGAGGGAACGCCTGAAATGAGCCATGAGGGTAGATGGGGTTTTGGCAGATGGAGATGCTGGAAGAGGGCATTTCTGGCAACTGCATGAGCAAGGACATGAATGTGGGAGAGGCTGGGGCTTGGGAAGTATGCACAGGCTAGTTCGGCTGAAGTGTAAAATAAGTGCAGGAGATTTGTGGAGATAAAGCCTGGGCAAAACAGTGGGCTCCATATTGTGGAGGGCCTTGAATGCTCTGGTGGGGTCTATGCACCTGAGTGTAAATAATGAGGGGGAAATGAAGGAGGTTGAACTGGGCAGACTTGTACCTTGTCAATTTCTATTTGCCTGAGTCCATCTACCTAAAGACACTGACGACTTTCAGTTCTCCAGCATAACTAACTGCTGTCAAGTCTCTTGCTAACATAAGCCCAGGTGGGCTATATATTAGGAGTTCTTTCTCACCAGTGAGTGAGATCTAGAATTAGGTTTACTTTTGTAAATCTGGAATTCATGATGCCTAGTGCTTGTGTTCAGTCGACAAAATGGCATTTTCTCCCATGTTACTGATATACACTCAAGAATTAGAATTCAGCCTTGAATCCAACTAAGCCTGCCTACAGCTCTAACCAAACCTTCTTCATGCTTGCTGACTTAATGATAGAGTGTGAGAGGAATGCACTGTGCTCTGTCTTATCTCAGAAACTAGCTGGAAAACCTTTCCAATCTGTGTGGACTATCCCTCAAAAAGCAGGACCTTCACCATCTGATTGGAATACTTAAGGCTGAGAGATTCCCACTACGGTGACATTCTCACTCTTGGATACTGCAGTTTGGGTGGCTGACTACTCTCTTTGGAGCCACATTCCTTACTTTAGCATATTGTCCTCCTCTTGCAAGATTTATTAACTGACATTAATTTAAATAAAATTAAATTAAAAATACGATTCTTCTGTTGCACTAGCCACATTTGAGGTGCTCAATAGCCACAAGTGGTTAGCAGCTGCCTTATTGGACAACACAACTATAGGACATTTCTATCATTGCAGAAAGTTCTATCAGATAATCCTAAATACTCTGCTTTGTTTGTTAACCAAATGGACTCACTCTTGAAACGTGACAACGTGGCTATAGATGAACATGCATTCATGCACAAACCCACATTGAGCTGATATAGCTTTACTGTCAGCTTTCATCTGCCTGAAATGGGGTAGCAGAATAGAGGAAGAAAGAAATACTATTTGAGGGACTGGCATGCACACCAAGGAATAGATATTTGACTGGAAAAATTCATCAGAATGGAATGTAAACTAATAAAACTAAGGGAAAAAAGCAGAAAGGAAAGGAAAGTAGTGATACACTATATAATTCTAGAGCATTAATAAAAATACATCAATATGAATCACAGGAAATTATTACAACCCCTGGA
Source organism: Symphalangus syndactylus (assembly GCF_028878055.3). Lineage (NCBI taxonomy): Eukaryota > Metazoa > Chordata > Mammalia > Primates > Hylobatidae > Symphalangus > Symphalangus syndactylus. The sequence goes on from NC_072430.2 coordinate 108,553,337, forward strand.
TAAGTATAAACAAGGGCCATATTTGAAATAGAGTTTCAAATTATAAGGTATTATACACAATAAAAGATATTGTGAAACTCTGCAAAGAGGTGCCACTGAGAGAAACCAAAAATGCCTCCAGTCTGTACACATCTTGTTTGCTCATAAAAGTCAAGGATATTGAATTTTTGAACTCTATACCAATGGAAATTTAACATGCTCACACTTAAGATGCTGTCATAAGAGAGTGAAACTTGTTAATACGGGTCCTAGAGTACCTGCATGCTGTTTGGAGACCCCAGACTCCAAACAGAAGAGACCCTGGACCAGCAAGTAGACTCTGTGAAGCAAAGATCTAGTTGCTCGTGTTCTCCAAGTATCCCTAGAATTTAGTACAGCGCCTATTATACAGAACATTGTAAACAAATGTTTGTTAAATGAATGAAGAAAAGGACAAATGAGAAAAGTAAGACTCCGAGTGGCCCCATGTTAATCTGGAGCCTTCACCTTTATCCTAAGATAAACTTGTTAGCCTCCTTAGAGTCAAGCATGGGACTCAATTACTTATTCTTTGATTAAAAATATATACAATTTTTGAAAAGATTATATATTCATATGGTTCTAAATATGCATATAGACATAAAGTGAGATATCTTAGATTCCTGTACCCTATACCCCCAGTTCCGATGCCCATCTCTTACTAGTAACCACTGTATTTAGTTTCTTATAAATTCTTCCAGTTTTTTAAATGGGTATAAGAATAAATATAAATTCATGTTCTTATTTTCCCTCTTTTTATGTAAAAGGTAGCTTACTTGACATATTGTTCTGCATTTTGCCTTCTTTCTTTCTTTCTTTCTTTCTTTCTTTCTTTCTTTCTTTCTTTCTTTCTTTCTTTTTTTTTTTTTTTTTGACAAAGTTTTGCTCTGTCGCCCAAGCCGGAGTGCAGTGATGTGATCTTGGCTCACTGCAACCTCTGCCTCCTGGGTTCAAGTGATTCTCCTGCCTCAGCCTCCCAAGTAGCTGGGATTACAGGCACCCGCCATTATGCCCCGCTATTTTTTTTTTTTTTTGTATTTTTAGTAGAGACGGGGTTTCGCTATGTTGGCCAGGCTGGTCGTGAACTCCTGACCTCGTGATCCACTCCCCACCCCTTGGCCTCCCACAGTACTGGGATTACAGGTGTGGGCCACTGCGCTCAGCCCGCATTTTGCCTTTTTTCATTCAACATCTCTTGAGTATCTTTCCTCATTGCTATGGAGGCAGCTCACTCTTTTATTTTATTTTTTTAACTTTTGTAGTATTCTGTTGTATCAATGTATCATAATTTACGTAAACTGTTTATTTTAGCAAGGTACTGGATTGAACAATGTAGGTTATTTCAAAATTTTGGTCTTGCAAACAATACTGCTGTAAATACCTTAAACATATGTCCTTTCATTCATTTGCAAGTACATTTGTAACATAAATTTCCAAAAGTAAAATTGCTGGGGTGAAAGATATATGCATTTGTAATTTTGATGGATTTTGCTAAATTGCTCTCCATATGGGGTTATGCTAACATATACTCTCACAAGCAACGTATGAGAGAGCATTTCTTACAGCCTTGTCAATGGAGTGTATTATCAGACTTTTGGATTTTTGCCAACCTGATAGGAGAAAAATGGTATCTCAATATAGTTCTAATTTGCATGCATTTTATTATGAGTGAAGTCGAGCATCTTTCCAAATGTTTAAGAGCCATTTGTATTTCATTTTGTGTGAACTATGTGTTTATATCTTTTGCCTAATTTTTCCTATTAGCTTGTTAGGCTCTCAATTTTGTACTTGTAGAAACATTTATTTTTTTATTTTTATTATTTTTGTAGAGCCGGGGTCTTGCCATGTTTCCCAGCCTGGTCTTGAACTCCTGGCCTCAAGCAGTCCTCCTGCCTCAACCTTCCAAAGTGCTGGGATTACAAGTGTAAGCCACTGTACCTGGCTGAAAGTTTTTATCTATAAATAGATATTAGCTATTTGTTTATACATGATTTGCAAATTTTTTTTTTAGTTTGTTGGGTTTTCTACCTTTTGCTTTTGCTTATGAGTGTGTGTGTGTGTGTGTGTGTGTTTGTCATATAGAAGTTTTAATTTTTATGTATTTGGGTTTATCAACATTTCCTTTCATAGCTTCTAAATTTTGAATCAATTTTTAAAAATATTTCCATTCCAAGGATTAAAATTTTACTATGTTTGTTTAGTAATTTTATGGTTTTATTTATACCATCTGAATTTTTGATCCATTTAGAATTTATCATTGTGTAGGATGGGAGGTAAAGATCCAACTTTATTTTTTCCAGATGTCTACCCTTCTGTCTCAACACCATTTATCAGATAGGTCATCGTTTCCCCTCTGGTTTGAGGTGCCATAATGTACACCAAATTTAGGAATGGTGATTGTTGAATTGAGTAGATATTGACAAACATGTTACTTGAACATTTTACTTGCCTGTCATGAAAACAGTTAGGGCTGCTTTGATAGGACAGGGAAGAACTTCTGGGTCTTCTAGTTTTGCTACATATCTCCAGTAGGCCCTCTCTGGCTCCAAAAACTATGGACAAGAAAGGCAAAGTTCATTTCATATGAACTTATGAGGGTTTAAGGTCTCTGTAGTCAATGCTTCTTGCACTCCAGATTATGGCAGGAGTACAGGCTGTACATTCTTAAAGAAATTACAGGAGCAGGCATTCTAGATTCATGCGCTATGATTTAAATGTGTTCCCCAAAGTTCATGTAATCTCCAAGGAGAAATGTAAGCTCCAATAAAAAGTGATTAGCTCATGAGGGTAGAGCCCTCATGAATGGATTAATGCTGTTATTTCAAGAGAGGGTTCATTTTTGCAGGATTGAGTTCCTTATGAAAGGGTAAGTTCAGCCTCTTTTTCTCTCTCTCTCACCCAGGATGACATAAATAACTACTCCCGACATTTGGTCCTTCCATCATCTTTGATCATGTCATTATGAAATTTGCCCTAGCAATGAGCAAGTCTTAACTTTCACACTAGAAGAGCTCATACTATATTTGAAAATGATGCCTTCTGCTATGTTATGATGCAGCAAGAAGACCCTTACCAGATGCAGCTCCTTCATCTTGGACTTCCCAGCCTCCAGAAGCAAGAACTAAATAATTTTCTGTTAATTATAAATTACCTAGTCTCTGGTGTTCAGTGATGGCAGCACAATAAAATGGACTAAGACAAATAGAAATAGAAAATTATCTTTGATGGTAAACTGCTTTACCCAAGTGTTTTCTTTATCTGAAAAAGAAGGAAACTGAAGTAGGTGCACTCTAAGATCCCTGTAAGTGCTGACATTCCATGAATGGTAAGCAGAACAGTCTGATATGAACATTTCAGCCTCATGTCAAGAGGGCTGGATTGTATTCCACACTCAGTCACTGGCTCCACTACATAAATCACGCCCTCCAGTGAGGTCAGCACCAGGGCTCTGTGTGTAAATCTGAGAAGCAGACTGACCACTTGTGAAATGGCTAGAGAATGGGAGCACAGATATAGAAAGATTTATGATGTAGCAAGAGATTTGCAAGACTATGACGGAATGAGAGAAGGCATGTATGCACTCTCTAATTGTAATTTCTAAGCCTGTACTAATCCATCTATCTGCAAACTTTTGAACCTGTCCTATTGCCCTCCTAGGGCTTATATACTTTGACATTTTCAAATATAGTATGAACTCTTCTAATGTGAAAGCAAAGACTCTTGCTCATTGCCAGGGCAAATTTCAAGATGACATGATCAAAGATGGTGGAAGGACAAAATGCTGGGAGTAGTTATTTACATCATCCTGGATAAAGAGCCCCACGGGTACCATATCAAAAGCTCTGTTTATGACATTCAAAAAAACCTAGCCAACTAGCAGCAGGAGGTGTTGGATGGGCTGGCAAACATTCTTTTTTTTATGTAGATGCTAAAAGCATCACAGATTTAAATCATAGATCGGAATAACATATCTAAGAATGGCTGGAAGGCAAACATATTTGAGTTTAAACAATATGCATTAAAAATACGAATAACCATCTTCCTGTATTAATCACATCAAATGATTTTGTTTTTCTACACTATGCAGATGTCTCTTGCTAAGCAAAGTAACACATTTCTATTTCAAGGCTATTAACAGTGGAGCAGCTGTACACTACCAGAGAATTTTTAGAAATCATAATGAAATTAAACAGCAGATACAAAAAGAAAAAAAAGATGCCTTCTTTAGAGCTGTGCTGGTTGATGGCATTATCTTATTAAATATATATTTCAAGTTCATGATACATTTCCATAGAGTGATATTAGATCAGTAAATTGTAACTAATTGGGACAGAACCTTGAGGTTCACAAAAAATCCCCACATTAAGAGAACAAAATGCTTTCTTCTAAAGGATCAAGACAACCATTTATTCATATAGTATGACTCTCTGTTAAATGTGTAAAAGATGTTCTATAGGTGAAGCACCAATTGATGCTTAAGAGTGCACTATGAAGGTTCCAATAGCAGCATCAGTTAATAGCGTTTACTGAATAACCATTGTGTACCAAATGGCATTCAGCATTCAACTCTGGAAGTTAAGTGTCTGTATTTTACCCATTACTTCCAGTAAGGGAAATGGAGTGTTTTTGTTTTGTTTTGTTTGAGAGAGAATATCAAAAACTGAGATGTATATATCAAAACATAATATATGTATCCATTTCACAGTTCTTACTCTTTTTACTCTTTTTATTCCTGCTTTTTTGAACTATAATTGTGTATATTTACGATTTACAGCATGATGATTTAGTATGCATATATACTGTAAAATGATGAGCACGATCAATTTAGTTAACACATCCAACACCTCACATAGTTACCATTTTTTTCTGTGTAGTGAGAACACTGAAGGTCTACTATTTTAACACATTTCAAGTATAAAATATAATATTGTTAACTATAGTTGCGATGCTTTATATTAAATCCCCAGAATTTACCTTTATTTATTTATTTTTTAGGTGTGGGATCTCACTCTGTCACCCAGGCTGGAGTGCAGTGGCAGATCATAACTCACTGCAGCCTCCAACTCCTGGACTCAAGCAATCCTTCCGCCTCAGCCTCTCAAGTAGGTGGGATTATATGCATAAGCCCTGATGCCCAGCTCAAAATTTATGTATCTTTTAACTGAAAGCTTGTACCCCTTGAGCAACATCTCCCCATTTCCTCCACTCTCCAGCCCCTGGAAATCACCATTCTATTCTCTGTTTTTATGAGAGTAACAGTTTTAGAGTTTATATATAAATGAGATCATGCAGTATGTGTCTTTCTCTGCCTGGTTTATTTCACTTAGCATAATGCACTTCAGGTTTATCCATGTTATCACAAATGGCAGAATTCTCTTCTTTTTTTATGGCTGAGTAATATTCTATTGTGTGTGTGCATATATTTTTACCTTCCATTGTGTGTGTATATACATTATATACATGCTTATGTATATATATACATATATGTGGTATAAACACACACACTGCATTTCTTTTACCCATTTATCCATTGAAAAACTTTGGTTGTTCTCATGTCTTAACTATTTTGAATAATACTGCAATGAACAGGCGAATGCAGATATTTCTTTGAGATGCTGATTTGATATCCTTCAGATATATATCTCAACAGAAGTGGCATTGTTGGATGATATAGTGGTTCTATTTTTAACTTTTGAGTAGGCTGCATATTGTTTTCCATAATGGCTCTGCCAATTTACATTTCTACCAACAGAGCACAAGGGTTCCCTTTACTTCACATCCTCACCAGCACTTGTTATTTCTTGTCTTTTTGATAATAGCAATTCTGACATGTATAAGGTGATATCTCATTGTGGTTTTGGTTTGCATTTACCTGAGGATTAGTGATGTTGAGCAGCTTTTCATGTGTCTGTTAGCCATTGTATGTCTTCTTTGGGAAAATGTTTATTCAAGTCCATTGCCCTGTTTTTTTGTTTGTTTGTTTGTTTGTTTGTTTGTTTTTTGAGATGGAGTCTCCCTCTGTCACCCAGGCTGGAGTGCAATGGTGCAATCTTGGCTCACTGCAACCTCTGCTTCCTGGATTCAAGCAATTCTCCTGCCTCAGCCTCCTGAGTAGCTGGGATACAGGTGCCTGCTGCCATGCCCAGATAATTTTTATATTTTTAGTAGAGATGGAATTTCACCATGGCTGGTCTCGAACTCCTGACCTCAAGTGAATTATTACTAATTCAAGGCCCACCTCGGCCTCCCAAAGTGTTGGGATTACAGGCATGAGCCACTGTGCCTGGCCCTCCATTGCCCATGTTTTAATTGAATTGTTAGTTTTTTATTTATTTTTTGCTGTTGAGTTGTATGAGTTTCTTACATATTTTGGATATTAACCTCTTATCAGATACACAAGGTTTGCAAATATTTTATCCCATTCCATAGGTTACCTTTTTATTTTATTGTTTCCCTTGCTGTGTAGTAGCTTTTTAGTTTGATGTAGTCACACTTGTTTACTTTTGCTTTTGTTGCCTGTGCTTTTGCTTTTGGTATCATACTCACCCAAAAAAATAATTGCCAAGACTAATGTCAAGAAGATTTTATCCTATGTTTTCTTCCAGGAGTTTTATGGATTCAGGTATTACATTTAAGTCTTTAATCCAGTTCAAGTTAATTTTTGTAAGTGGTGTAAGATAGGGGTCCAATTACATTCTTTTTTTATGTGGATATCCTGTTTTTCCCAACACTAATTATGGAAGAGACTATTCTTTCTCAATTACATATTCTATGTGCCCTTGTCAAATATTTGTTGACCATATATGTATGGATATAGTTCTAGGCTCTCAATTCTGTTCCTTTGTTCTATGTGTCTGCTTTTACACCAGGGTCAAACTATTTTGATTACTAAAGCTTTGTAATATAGTTTGAAATCAGGAAGAATGTTGCTTCCAGCTCTGTTCTTCTTTCCAAAGATTGCTTTGGCTTTTTCGTGTAATTTATTGTTTCATATAAATTTTAGTGTGTTTTTTCTATTTCTGTGAAAAAATGCCATTGAAATTTTGATAGGTATCACATTGAATCTATGGATTGCTTTGGCATGTGTAAACATTTTAACAATATAGATTCTTCCAATCCATGAACACAGGACACCTTTTCATTTATTTGTGTCATCTTCGATTTCTTTCATTAGTGCTTTATAGTTTTTAGTAAATAGATCTTTCATCTCCTTGGTTAAATTTATTTCTAAGTATTTTTTGATATGATTATAAGTGGGATTGTTTTATTTCTTTATTCAGATATTCTGTTGTTAGTGTAGAGAAATGCAATGGATTCTTTGTATATTGTTTTTGTATCCTGCAACTTCACTAAATTTATTAGTTTGAACACTTTTGATGTAATCTTTAGGGTTTTTTAAAAATATGTAAGATTATGTCATCTGCGAACAAGGACAATTTCCCTTCTTCCTTTCTGATTTGGATGACTTTTATTTCTTTTTCTTGCCTAATTGCTCTGGCTAGGACTTCAAGTTACCTTTTTGAATAGAAGTGCAAAGAGTGGCATCCTTGTCTTCCTTCCTTCCTTTCTAATCTCAAAGGAAAAGCTTTTACTTTTCACCATAATATGGTGAGATCTGTGGGTTTGTCATATGTAGCCTTTATTATGATGAGATGTATTCCATCTATACCCAATTTGTTGAAAGTTTTTATCATAAAAGAAGGTTGAGTGTTGTTAAATGCTTTTTCTACTTCTATTGAGATGATAATATGATTTTTATCCTTCACTTTGTTGATGTGTTATATCACATTTATTGATTTGTGAAGCCATCCTTGCATCCCAGGGATAAAGTCCACTTACTCATGGTGAATTATGCTTTTAATGTGCTGCTGCATTTGGCTTGCTAATATTTTGTTGAAAATTGTTTCATCAATGTTTTCCAGTGATATTGGCCTGTAATATTCTTTTCTTGTACTGTCCTTGTCTGGCTTTGTTATCAAGGTAAACCTGGCTACATAAAATGAGTTTTGAAGTGTTCCCTCCTCTTCAATTTTTTTGGAAGAGATTGTGAAGAATTGGCATTAATTATTTAAATGTTGGGTAAAATTTAGCAGAAAAGCCATCAGGTCTTTGATTTTCTTTTATGGGATACTTTTTATTACTAACTCATTCTCCTTACTTGTTATGGAACTGTCCGAATTTTCTAGTTCTTCATGATTCAGTCTTGCTAGGTGTATGTGTCTATGAATTTATCTATTTCTTCTGAATTGTCCAATTTGTTGGTATATAATTGTTCCTAGTAGTCCTGTGTGACCCTTTGTATTTCTGTATCAGTTGTAATATCTCGTCTTTTACTTCTGATTTTATTTGAGACTTTTCTCTTTTTATCTTAGTCTAGCTGAAGTTTTGTTGATTTTATATATCTCTTCAAAAAACTAACTCTTAATTTTGTTGCTCTTTTCTATTGGTTTCCTATTCCTTATTATTTTATTTATTTATGCTCTAATATTTGTTATTTCCATTCTTCCACTAACTTTGGGCTTAGTTTGTTCTTTTTCTAGTTTTTTGAGATTTAAGTTTGGTTGTTTATTTGAGATCCTTCTTTTTTTCTTAATGTAGGCATTTATTGCTATAATCTTCCCTCTTATAATTACAGATTTAAGTTTGGTTGTTTATTTGAGATCTTTCTTTTTTTCTTAATGTAGGCATTTATTGCTATAATCTTCCCTCTTATAATTACAGATTTAAGTTCGGTTGTTTATTTGAGATCTTTCTTTTTTTCTTAATGTAGGCATTTATTGCTATAATCTTCCCTCTTATAATTACTTTTGCCACACCCCATAGTTTTGGCATGTTGTATTTTCATTTTCATTTGTCTCAAGATATTTTTTGTTTCCCTTTTGATTTCTTCTTTGACCCATGGGATGTTCAGGAATAGGTTGTTTAATTTCCATGTATTTGTAAATTTTCCAGTTTTCTTCCTTATTGATTTCTGGTTTCATACCACAGTGCTTAGAAATGACACTAGATATGATTTCAGTCACTTTGGGTTTAAGAACACAGATAGGTTGAAAGTATAGGCATGGACAAAGTCTCTGCTCTTATTGTATTGCTGTTTATTTCTCCTCTCAGTTCTGTTAATATTCACTTTATATATTAGGTGCTCCAAAGTTAAATGCATAAATATTTACAATTGTTATATTTTCTTGATGAATTAACACCTTTATCATTATATAATAACCTTCTTTGTCTCTTGTAACAGTTTAAAAATATTTACTTATCTTTAATTGACAAAAATTTTATATATTTATTGTGTACAACATTTTTGAAGTATGTAGATAGACATTGTAAAATGATTAGATAGGATTTATCAACATATGCATTACCTCACATACTTATCTTTTAAAATGCAAGAACAGTTTAAATATACTCTTAATGATTTTCAAAAATACAATATATTTCTAACTATGGTCACCATGTTGTACAAGAGATTTATTGAACCTAATCCTCATGTCTAACTAAAGATTTGTATCCTTTAACCAACATCTCCCCAAACACCTCCCAGACAGTTTCCCCTGGTACCTACCATTCTACTCCCTGATTCTATGAGTTCAACTTTTTTTAGATTTCACAATAAGTGAGATCATATGGCATTTGTGTTTCTTGTAACAGTTTTTTTTCCTAAAATCTATTTTGTCTAATATAAGTATAGACTTTGTCCATGCCTTACTTTCAACCTATCTGTGTTCTTAAACCTGAAGTGAGTCCCCTGTAGGCAGCATATAATTGAATCTTTTTTTTTCTCCACTCTGTCATTTTAGTCTTTTGATTGAGGAATTCAATCTATTTACATTTAAAGTAATTATTCATAGGTAAAAACTTACTGCCACTTTGTGAAGTGTTTTGTGACTGTTTTTCAGTTCTTTTCTTCCTTTTTTCCTCTCTTTCTGGCTTCCTTTATGATTTGATGACTTTCTGTGGTGGTATGCTTTGATTCTTTTCTCTTAGTCTTCCGTGTATCCACTACAGGTGTTGCTATTATCATGAGATTTACATAAAACATCTTATAGTTATAACATTATATTTTAAGCAGATATAACTTGAGTACATATAAAAATGATACTTTTACTTCCCACCTCACAGTATAGATTACTGATGTTATAATTTACATTTTTATGTCTGTATTCACTAACAAATTATTATAATTATAATTATTATTAAGTTATTTATTTTTTAACTATTATAGTAGAGTTGAAAATGATTGCCAGGTATTTGGCAGCACTTTGGCAGGACGAGGTAGACAGATCATTTGTGCTCAGGAGTTGGAGACCAGCCTGGGCAACATGGCAAAACCCTGTCTCTAAAAAAAATACAAAAAATTAGCTGGGTATAGTCCCAGCTGCATGGGAGGCTGAGGTTGGAGGATCGCTTGGGAGGCAGAGGTTGCAGTAAGCCAAGGTTGTACCACTGCCCTCCAGCCTGGATGACAGAGTGAAACTGTCTAGAAAAAATAAAATAGAAAATAGTTGCTATGCCACCAATACAATATAATTCCAAATTTGACTATATATTTACTTTTACCAATGAGTTTTATACATTTACATCTTTTTATGTTGTTAATTAATGTGCTTTCATTTCAGCTTGAAGAACTCCCTTTAGTATATCTTGTATGGCAGATATTGTAGTGATGAACTCCCTCGACTTTTGTTTGCTGAAGTTTCTTCTTGATTTCTGAAGGACAATTTTTTTCTCGCTATAGTATTCTTAGATGAAAATTTTTTTTCTTTTAATATTTTGAACTTATCATTCAATTCTCTCCTGGCCTGCAGGGTTGAGAAATCCACTGATAATTTTTTGGAGGCTCCCTCATTATGTGATGAGTTGCTTTTCTCTGGTTGCTTTCCAAATCCTTTATATTTGACTTTTGTCAGTTTCGGTAGACTTATTCAGTTTTAACCTATTTGGGAACTTTCAGCCCTAATGGATCTGGATGTCCATTTCTTTCTCCAAATTTGTAAGTGTTCAGTCACTATTTCTTTAAATAGACTTTCTGTCCCTTTCTCTATAGCTTCCCCTTCTGGACCTCAAAAATGTGTATAGCCAGATGCAGTGGCTCATGCCTGTAATCCCAGCACTTTTGGAGGCTGAGGCAGGCGGATCACTTGAGGCCAGGAGTTCTAGACCAGCCTGGTCAACATGGTGAAACTCTGTCTCCATTAAAATACAAAGATTAGCCATGTGTGGTGAGGGTACCTGTAATCCTAGCTACTTGGGAGGCTGAGGCAGGAGAATCATTTGAACCTGGGAGGCAGAGGTTGCAGTAAGCCAAGATCACGCCACTGCACTCCAGCCTGGGCAACAGAGCAAGACTCAATCTCCAAACAAAACAAAACAAAACAAAACAAAACAAAACAAAACAAAATGCATATAATATTAACTTTATGATGTCCTATAAGTTATGTAGGCTTTCTTCACTTCTTTTCATTATTTTCTTTTTGCTCTCCTGACTGGATAATTTCCAATGACTTCTTAAATTTCACCAACTCTTTCTTCTGCTTCATCAAGTCTATTGAAGCTCTCTATTGAATTTTAGTCATTGCTCTAGGATTTATTTTTTATTTTTTGATGCTTTCTAGTTGTTCATCTGTGTTTTCTTATAGTTCACTGAACTCCCTTCTGAGCATTATTCTGAATTCTTTGTCAGTCAGTTCATGCATCTTCATTTACTTAGTGTCAGTTATTGGAGCTTTATTAGTTTCCTTTGGTGGTGTCATGTTTCCTTGATTCATCATAATTGGTGTATCCTTACATGGGTGTCTGCATTTGAGGAAGCAGTCACCTCTTCCAGCCTTGACAGGTTTGCTTCAGAAGGGAAGGACCTTCACTAGTCAGCCCAGCCTGGAGTTCTGAATGAACCAACTGATAGTGTCTGAAGGTAGGGAAGGCATGCTGCTAAGGTTGAGCAAAGTAACTGTCCCATGCTTTGAGGTCTGGTGGTACTACTGGCTGGGCGCCACTGTCAGGTGGGTCCACTAGATGGACTTCATGTTAGAGCTGGACTCAGAGAGAGATACTGGATTGCATCTTCAATTTCCCCTGGTCAGGTGGTGCTTCAGTCTGTGTTTCCCAGTCAGATGGTGCCACTGGCTTGGCTCCATATTGAGGTGGGGTCTCAGGCTGTGCTGTGTGATTGGGTGGGGCTGCACGCTGTGCGTAGCAGTTCGTTGGGATCACTTACTGTGCTCTACAGTTGGGTGGAGCTTCTGCCTTGGCCCCCTGGGCAGGCAAAACCTCAGATTGGGCTCTGCAGCTAGGTGAGGCTGCTGGCTTGATTCCCTGACTGCATGGGACTTCTGGCTGCACTCTGTGGCCAAACTGAACCACTGGCTCAGGACCCCATCTGGGCAGAATTGCTGACCATGCTCCCTGGCTAGATGGGGCCACTGGCTTGGTTTTGCAGGTGGGTGGGCTCTCGGGTCAGTCAAGGTCACCAGCTGGGATGCAGTGCCACCACCAAGATCAATGTACTGGTTACTATGAGTCATGCCCTCCTTCTCTGTCCCTAGCTAATCCCAGGTGGTCTATCCCTGCCGATTTCCGCAGTGCTCTCCATAACGTGAGATAGAAGTGGGCCTCCTGGCAAGTGCCTCTGAATGTTGAAGAAGCTGAATGTCTATCTTGGACTCTCTTTTTCCCACTGGGGAAATCAGAGGCCCAAGAGAACCCTATTGATGTGGTACTGTACTAGCCTGAGAGAGGGATGACATGGTCAAGGTGAGACTGTTTCTCTTATTCTTTTAATGTGGGTTTTCTGTTTTGTACTCCAAAAGGGTGCTTTGGGTCTCATCCTTGGGCTCTGAAATTTTCATGAAAGCATTCTTGTATGTGGATAGTTGTTAGTCATATTTCTGTGAAGGGGACTAAAGCTGTGCATCTTCTATTCTGCCACTTTGCTCCTACTGTTTCTTCATATTGGGTACACAAGGCACATAAAACTTAAATAGAAACAATAACAATTGTTGATTATTTTGCCTTTGGAAAATACTATTTTGATGGGAAAAAATAGTTTCTTATTTACCATGTGCTAATATTGGTCACGTTAGCTCCAGGAAAGCAAGGTAATATGTTGAATATTCTGATATTATAGATGGGATAAAACAGACAAAAGGCTAAGAAATGAATGAAAACATACTAGTTATGTTGGTGACTATGAATTTTTGTGCCATTTTTGTTATACTGGAGAATTATTTTTAACTCTCTTATTTATAGTATGTACCACCATTTTGTTCTTATAAAGCACAACTCAAAACTTCTTCAAAGCCTTGCAGCGTGCCACAGAATAATGTGTCACTGTTGCATTGCTTATGAATGTTGAACACCTTGCAAAGGTTTTTATTTTAGAGAAATATTAGTTATTAGAACTCAATATTCAATTTCACATACTTGAAGTTAAAATGAATCACCCAATTTATTTCTCTTTTGACCTTATGATATATGTTGAATATTCACTAAAAAATCTCCCTGGAGTTAGGCACACTTGCTTTATACAAAGCAAAAATAAGACACATCTAACGGAGCTGTGTGAGAGAGCCCCTTGTTGGTGGGTTCTTTGCTCAGCAAAACCAACCCGTGTAGTAGACACCAACCAAAGAAACTATCTCATAGCCTCCCTTTATAGCAGGAGTAGAAGAAAATGCATCTATATTTTTGGTTTTGTTGTTGTTGTTGTTGTTGTTCTGAGATGGAGTTTCATTCTTGTTGCCCAGGCTGGAGTGCAATGGCACGATCTCAGCTCACTGCAACCTCCGCTTCCTGGGTTCAAGCAATTCTTCTGCCTCAGCCTCCCAAGTAGCTGGAATTACAGGCATGTGCCACCATGCCCAGCTAATTTTTGTATTTTTCGTAGAGACGGGTTTCTTCCATGTTGGCCCGGCTGGTCTCGAACTCATGACCTCAGGTGGGCCACCTGCCTTGGCCTCCCAAAGTGCTGGGATTACCAGCGTGAGCCACCGAGCCCGGCCTTGTATCGATATTTTCAATGTCAGTTTTCCCCCATTCGTAAGTCTCCAACTAAAAAGCTAAATACATAACTAATATACTGGGATACCATATCATCTCTTTATTCAGAAGATGTTGGTATTGAGGACAGGACCAGAAGGAAATCACATAAAATCACTACTTCAAACTGGGTCCTCTAAGGAAATCAAAATAGAACAATCCATTTCCATGGATTCCCAACTTCCAAAAGTATTCTAATTTTCCCAGACATGGCTTTCTTATTTAAATTAAAGGCTCAGGTTCCTGTCTTCTTTTCCTGCCCAACTCCAGAAACCTTCTAAGGGAGCAAAGCAATAGAGGGCTCCAATTATCTCTAGCACACTCTGGGAGACTTTATAAGGGCAAAATACAATTTGTTCTACAGCAAAGCACCTCCAACACATGGTCTGTAAAAGAACTTTGATCATGTGCCTTCGATTTTTTTGTTTTTTGCCTATCAGAAATATTCTATATTTCTTTTTTCCTGCAGAGTCAACACATAATATTAAACAGCCTGTCTGCAGTATCTAATTAACAAACTGACTGCAGATCACTTACAACATAAAATATTAAATCATCCAAAAAACTAATATTCTCCACACCTCATAAATTAAAATAAGCAAGAGACTGAAATGAAATAAAACCCTGATGCATATCATTCTGGGCCTTTGCCCCCCAAAGAGGCTCTATTCCTTGAAGCATTTAACCATTTCAAAGAAAAAAAATATATATGCACACACACAGAGAGACACGCACACATACACATATATCAAGCAATTTCAAAATGCTTTCTAGCGCCAGTTTATACTTCATCACAGCAACTCTAACTTGAGACCTCAGCCTGTACTTCTCTTGATCTTTTGCTTCACAAATCATTTTAAGTTCAGATATGGAGCTCATCAGTTATGTGTCTTTTCATTATAATTGCAATGCAGTCTTGGAGCAATGGTCATCATTTATCTGCTTTGTGTATTTAGGACATTATTTAACAGAAGCAGCAATCTGTTTGAAGAATTCAAGGGCCATTTGATATTAACACAGAGAATGATTAATCAAAGAGCATTTGGTCCTAAAGCATCAAGAGGAGCTGAGGTCATTAGCAGGGCAAAACCAGGAAGCAAGCTTTGACTAAGAAAATGAGATGGGCCAATACTTTGAGGATTTAAAATATAAATAAATAAGAAGGTTATGGTTATTCATTTCTGGAGCTTTTACTTTAAAGGATGACTGCTTTAAGAGATCTGAAAAAATATTACATTATTTCTTAAGATAGAGATTCTTTACAGTGAAATATGAAACTATTTGCATCCAGGTACTAGCTGAACCCACCAGTGTCTCTAGTAATAATTGTTTCTTAATACTGGAATATTTCAATTATTTCATATTATAAATGAGAAATATCAACAGATGCAGAGCTGAGCATTGGATATGAGACAGAGCTGGACTAATTAAAACTGTTACCCTAGTGAGACTTCTCTGGCGCTCCAAGGTAAGGCCTTCTCTGCCAAAGAGACAGCAGTTTAATGTAATTATCCATTCCATATTAGTTCAATTTTCTACATTGTTTTGGCAGTCATATCCATCAAGCATTTGCCCCATTGTATATTAGGGAAAATGGGACTGAACACCCCAAGAACAAGAAGAAAAAGCAGTTATCTGAAATGTGGGTTTCCCCCAAATGTATCCTGAATCACTGTATTTGTTTTTACTGCTGCTGTGATGAATTACCACAAACTTCGGCTTAAAACCACACACATTTATTATTCCACAGTTCTACAGATCAGAAGTTCTCCATGTATCTCATTGCGCTAGGATCAAGGTGTCATTAGGGTGCCATTAGGAGATTCCAGGACAAGCCCTGCCTCTTTTCCTGCCTCTAGAGGTTGCCCACTTCCTTGGCTCATGGCCCCTTATTCTATCTTCAAAGCTGGCAAGATCAGGCCAAGACCTTCTCACAGTGCCATCTCTCTGGTCATCTCTTCCAATTCCTTCTTCTAGTTTTACAGGGACCCTTGTGATTACATTGGACCCACCTAATAATCCAGGAAAATCTCTCTATTTAGAGGTCAGTGGATTAACAACCTTAATTACATCTGTACATCTGCAACCTTAATTCACCTTTGCCACATAACCTATCATGTCCAGAGGTTCTGAAGATTAGGATGTAGACTATTTTAGGGGAGAAAGGGTGGGCATTACTCTGCATACTAAACCAGGATTGGGGTGTATTTTATTTAAGATGTGATCCCAGGAAGGACTATGAGGGAATTAAGAAGTGAGACAGGGAAGGAAGAAAAGCAAATAAAAAGTGTGTTATGAACAAGCTACCGTTGTGGGCAATTGGCATTCAAATCTTCTGGGAACCATTAAGCGAATGTGTGGAATATGTCTTAGAATTGTACCCTGAGTAGTGAGAAAGCTAGCGTATTTATCCACCTACTTCTATTTTTTATTACTTCAAGGTGTTCCAGGGATATTACCTCTCTCATTGCAGTTACCTCTTTCATAGTGTTAGAAAAGATAACTGCAAGTAGATCTAATTTGCATCATTCTTACAGGACTTCATCCCAGAAGACAATATCCAGGTATTAAAACGTATTAGATACTTTGGCATTAGTTGGGTCATATGGATATCCTTGAACCACTCAGCATGGACAGAGGGATTACCTGTCATGATTGGCTAGGCCTGAAACTTGTCCCATCAAGCATGTGATGAATGGCCCCAGTAGCGTCACATGGGATGGAGGTAGAGCAGTTCTCCAAGGGAAAAATGAGAGAAACAACAATCAGTGGTTTCTGGAAGAATGAAAGAATCTATAGAGGGCCCACAGAGGCCAATATCAAAGAACAGGCTTTGGGGTTCACCACTGCAGCAAGCCCCTCCAGCACACAGAGGTCCCAGCTCATAATCACAAGTCTGAAAAGACAAGGAGCATGGTGAAGGAAAGGAAGAAAGCAAAACCACCAGAGACCTACATTATCACAACTCCAGGGCTGGGGTTCCCTGGAGTAAGAAAAGCCAGGCCGTGGACCATCCTTGATATCCTGCTTTAAACTGAGTTCTAGAAGTTTACAGAGTGAGGCTGCCTCAGAAGATGGTGATATAAAAGAAAAAGACTCGAGAAAGGGCAAGAAAAGAATGAGTCATGGAAAAGAAAGAAAAAAATAAGCAAAAGATACATTAGCACAAGGATATATTAAGGGAAATAAAGAGAAGCATAAACAATGGAAATTTAGGATAACTTGGAATAGAAACAAGTTTTTGAAAAGTAGAAGTTGGGCATAAAATTAGTAGGACATCACAGAATAATTGCATCAGTTAGAGATAAGTCTAGTATTTTGATGAGTGGGTACTCGTTAGGCTTTGTATTAAGTATCTATCTATCTATCTATCTATCTATCTATCTATCATCTATCTATCATCTTCTAATCTGGACCTTCCAGAGTTAGAGCTTGTCTTTGGATGATAATGCAACTAAAATTCAAATTTGACTCCTAGTGCTTTGGAAAAATGTCTTTTATTTTGTAAACATTTTTGAAAAAGTTGCAAAGGGGAAATTTTATGTTATAACACAACGAAAAGACTCCTAAAAAATTCTTCTTTATCCATTTCTCTTCCTAAAGCTCCATACTTTTCCTCAGTCGCTCGTCTCCACCATTGCACCCACACCACTCCCCACCCCCAACTTTCAGTCCCTACGGGACCACTACTTATTCTTTCACATCTTCTCTTACTTTTCAGATTTTGTTTTCCTCCCTTTGTAGCTCCTTGCCCTTAATTCACTCAGTTAACCCAGAGCCAAGCAGCAGTATACAGAATCCTCTCAGGAAGGCAGAGAGGAGAGACTCCTATACTTACACCATCACACGCTTGGCTCTGCCCCTCATGTATTCTCTCGCTTAATCGCAACAACAGACTGAGAAGGTAGGTATGATACCGATCATTCGATAGATGAGGCAAGTGAGGTTTAAACCCAAAGCTGGCTGATTCCAAAGTCTGTGCTCTTAAGTACACTATGCTATATATCAGTGGTTCTCAGACTTTTTGGCAAGAATTAAAAGTCATTGAGGGATATTTTTCAAATATGAGGATTCCAAGTTCCTACCCTAGAGTTTCTAATTTTGTTGTATTTCAGTGGGGCTCAGGAATCTGTGTGTTTAACCAGCACTTAGGTGACCCCAGTGCAGATAATTCTAATGCAGGTCAGACCCAGAACACACCTTGAGAAACACTGCTAATAAATCCTTCTATGGGGAAGATCACTGGGAACTGATGTAAGACTGAACTATCATATGCATGCAGGGTTATATTTTTAAAGTACAGTATGTGCTACTACTTCCCACAGATGTATGGATTTTATGTGTTTGAATTCTACATAACCACTGTGGTCTCTATTGGTTTTGGACACAGTGCATTAGTAAACATAATATTATTTAAACCTTTCACACTATGAGAAAAGAGTTCAGTCTCTTTGCTATGATTCAGAAATAATATAAAGGCATATCCTATGGTGTTTCAAGTTTAGAAGCCATTATAAAAAGCCATTTGTGGTCTCTGACAGTAACTTTAATTAAGAACAGTGCTTCTTCTCTAGTGGAAATTTTTTGGGAAAAAAAGAGAAAATGAAAGAAAGTGCAGCTAAGTTACAACCTTCAGAGGTTAATTGCTCAGAATGATTTTGTTTCTAAGTTGATATTCATTTGGGGAAATTATTCATCTTTTGAAAGCAGTGTAGGGTCATCCTCTCTCAGAAACAGAGATCAGTGGTTCCAGAGGGTTCTCGGAGTTGACTCAAAGTGAAGAGAAAGACCCTTGGCAATGCTGGAGCTGGAGGTTGCTGGAGTGA
The DNA here is from genome assembly GCF_028878055.3 of Symphalangus syndactylus. Lineage (NCBI taxonomy): Eukaryota > Metazoa > Chordata > Mammalia > Primates > Hylobatidae > Symphalangus > Symphalangus syndactylus. The sequence goes on from NC_072430.2 coordinate 108,572,218, forward strand.
GGAGGGTCTTGAGAGGAAAACTCCCTATGTCACAATTTTGCCTTTGTCTTCATTCAGCCTTCTCTGGGCTTTGGGTAGGAAACAAGTAGGACTGACTGTTTATAGGGCTGCCTTCTGTTAACGCTGCGAACAGACCAGTGAGGGGCTCTGATTCTTTTTCGTCTCCAACCTTTACCCTTTACTTTGATGAATCCTTCTTCCCCACTGCCCCCCACACTGCCTGCTGCCATGACAGTAATGGAGTGTTACGGGTAAAGACTTTGGAGCCAGACATGTGGGTTTAAATCTTCAGTTCCTCCTCTGTAACACGGAAGTGGCAACTCTGGATTTCTGTGAAAAACTAAATATATGTCAAGTCCTTAGCAGACTGTCCAAAATATTGAAAATGGCTCCATGAATGTTAGCTGTAATAAGGTTAAATTATAACTTAAATTAAAATTTGCTATATGCCATTAAATGCCGCACCATGTGCAATCTTTATTCAACACATAGGTGAGGAACACCTATCCTGGCCAGATTCTGGAGCCCAACAGTGAATTAGTCAGACATGTCCCTGCCCCAGGAAACTTACACTCTAGGGAAGAAAACAGATATTAATAAAATACTGAGCACATTTTGGTAAGTTAATATTCTCCCCAATTGATAAGGAAACAGGAGCTCAAAGAAGTTAAGGAACTTGGCAAAAATTCAAGCCCTGTATACAGCAAATCAGAGATTAGAATACAATTCTGCTTTACTCCCTAATTCATATTTCATCTACCACCATGTGGCTTCAGCAATAGAGAATTTATCTTCTGTAGGTTTAAATGCCTTCCCCATCTCTACCACCACGAAAGGGCCTGATTGCATTCTTTATACTGTGTGTGTAAACAATTTCTGACAGACTGGGAGCTGGGAAAATTAGGATTTATTTAATGTTTGGGAAATGTAAAGGTAAAGAGAAACCTTTGATTCATGTGATGTTTTGGTTTAGTTGCTCAAACCCTTAATTTAAAAAAACAACAACAAAAATCAGAGACTGGGGAGGAGCAAAGGTCTTAAAACATTCATCAGGTATTTTTAGTTACAGCTCAGAAAGCCATAAAGAAAAAGTTATAAATAAAAGTGCTTGATCCTGCAGAGTACTCATTTACTAGGAAGACACTATATTATGCAAGCATACTTGAATGCTATTCAGTGAAACAGGTAGAAATAAGCTTTGACATATATCACGGCACATGGCTAAATCTGGTGTGAAAAAACCCCACAGCATTGCCATCACAATGAAATAAATTATTCTTTTTATTTTTTCAGTTTTCCTGATTTAAGCCTTATAGTTGTTTCTGTGAAGTTTTACAACTTTCTTCTGCAACCAACTCTTCTAAGGAAGTTGAGGATTTCTTCTGTCTGTTTTTCCCTCATCATCTTCTAATGATAACATAGAGATCAAAACTAAAGTGGTAAAAAGGAGGTAAGAAGAGAAAGTAGGAGATGAGTAGAATATGCGAGAATGAACTAATGAACTACATCAAAAGGGTGGGGCTGAAGACACTTCCATTCACCCAGTCTTCCAAAGCTGTTTGTTTGTTTGTTTTTTGAAACAGAATCTTGCTGTGTTGCCCAGGCTGGAGTTCAGTGGCACGATCGCAGCTCACTATAACCTCCACCTCCCAGATTCAAGCGATTCTTGTGCCTTGGCCTCCCGAGTAGCTGGGATTACAGGCATGTACCACCATGCCCCACTAATTTTTGTATTTTTAGTAGAGACGGGATTTCACCAGGTTGGTCAGGTTGGTCTTGAACTCCTGACTTCAAATGATCTTCTCATCTCAGACTCCCGAAGTGCTGGCATTACAGGCATGAGCCACTGCCCAGCCTCCAAAGCCATTTGTTTTATTTTGTTTGTTTTCCTAAACAAAGAATTTAGCAAAAAGGACCAGAATGTAACAGCCAAATCTAAATTATTTTTTAAAATACTAGTAACAAATCAATAGCTCTTATTAGGAAAGTCGATAAATGTCAGCCAGGCTCACGGTGACTAGGACAGAGTTAATGAACTTACTGTCCATCCAAAGGGTCATCCAGAGCCTTACTGTGCTCACACTCAGCCCTATATGCGAGGTGCTTGACAGGCAACATCTGGTTAGTTAAAATAAATAATTTTAATTTCTTATAGATTTAATTAGAGACTGGGTCTCGCTATGTTGTCCAGGCTGTTCTTGAACTCCTGGCCTCAAGTGATCCTCTCATCTCAGCCTCCCAAAGTCCTGGCATTACAGAGATGAGCCACCGTACCTGGCTATTACTTAAATAGTAAATTCATTTGGCATTGCCATTTGGTGCTGATGACCCTCTTCAGTGTCTCCCCAGTATCTGCCAAGTTTCCAGACGAAGTCACCATCACAAGGGCATACTCTGAAGAGGCTGTTTATTTGGTACAGATCTTGTGTATTTTTAATCACAACAATTTTCCTTTTATAAAGAAATCTCATTTGACCTCTAAATAGGCCATCATACATTTTATATTTTCTCTGAATTTCTTCTTGGGTTGGGATCCCAATAGTCTTCATCAAGGGTGGGTTGCAGTCTTCCTAGGTACATCTTTTTTTTTTTTTTCAGAAGAGGGTTTACTAATTTTATCAGGCTTAAAGAGGTCTGGGAACAAAATAAAGTTAAGGATTATTGGTTTTCCAGTCTCTAATTCTTACCTGTTACCTCTAAGTCCACTCACTATCTTGATCCTTAACTGCTTCCCGTCTTGGAAGCATCTTTGGTCCTTAGAGGCTAGTACAGGTTTTTTTCTAGATTTCTGATCACCACCCATCAGAAAATATTATAAATTATATGCTGAAAGATCTGCAGAATCTTGCAAGCTTTAGAAAACTATAGAATGAAATACTCAAATGCTGTATTCTTTTCTCATGTCTGATGAAGGTACCTGTGCCATGTATTTTTTAAAATCAAAGTTAAGCCTGCGCAGTTGGGTTCAATTTAGCTACATGAATTGTTCTAACCCTCATGTTGAAGTCAAATGCTTTCTTCAATGCATTTTTTTTTCTGATAAAGAATAAAATCGTGCATATTTTGTAACAGCTAGAAAAGAAGATTTGAAATGTTCTCAACACAAAGAAATGATAAATATTTCAGATTTGGATATCCTAAATGCCCTGATTTGATCATTACACATTGTATGCATGTATGAAAATGTCACATGTACACCAAAAATATGTACAATTATTATTTATCAATTAAAAATATTTTATAAGAAGGCAATGAGGTCTTCTTATTTTTCCTTGAAGCCTCAGTATTGACTATGACCACTGAGAAAGACAAAATCCCCACTCATTCACGGAATGTGGGGGTGGGACCAACCCCCCCAAGAATTTCCCTAATCTTCCTCCAGGTGTCAGCACAGGCCCACTCATCTTCCCTCCCACCCCACCCCCTCCTGTCCATTCATAAAGTGGAGGGTGATTTGTGGTCTGCCTCACTGTGATGTAGAGGAAAACAGCCATCTTTGCTTGTCTCTGCACTAGATTTGTTTTTCTAATTTCTTTTTACTTGAAGGTTTACCAGCTGCTTTATTACCAGAGCGAGGCTTCCTTGCAGTCTCTTTTCTTTTTCCTCTCCCCCTCTGCTCCCCTCCTTTTTGTTCCTAGAGACAATCAGTGTCTCTGGTCCCAGCTGCCACTGCTGATTTTTCATTACAGTTTAATTTAAAACTGGGATTGGAATGGAAATGTCTTTTTGCCATTTGGGGTTTGTGAGGCCTGTGGTTTTATTGCCAAAGGCACAAATGTTAGTTACTACTGTTTTTCCAGAGTTTGCTGGGGAGGGTGAAGGGGTGTAGGAGAGTAGGAGGGAAGAAAGACAGACTGACCTAGTGGAAGTGGGAGAGAAACTGGAGGGGGAAATCCCTCTTTCGGAAGGCAACTTTATTCTGCGAATTGTTTTGTTTGATATTTTGAAGAATACGAGTTGGGTCACGAGGAGGGAGAAATCGCATAGGATCTCCCCAAAAGTGTATTTATGTAGGTTAAATATTTGTCAGCCCTGGAAATGAGGTGGCTGAGGGAGGGATGATCACACAGACACAATTTGGAACCAGCACCAATGTAGAGAAAATGGTTTTCTTTTTCAGTAATAGTAACGTCTCTGGTTGATTCACTTGACCGCAGCCGTAAATGGGAATACCCAAGGAAGGATTAAACGGTATCTAACCTCAGAGGAAACAAGCTCTACATGTTTCTATGCTTTCACCTAAAAGGAGACATCAGGCATCTATCTGCACTAGCTTCTGTGTTCTATCTCCTTTTATATTTCTTGGACTCAAGTCCTAGGATTTATTTACAAGCCTCCCTCTAGTCGTATCCCAGTCCAGCTACACAATTAATGTTTCCTATAGTCTCTTAGAAGGTTCTTAGTGAATGATTGTTTTGATCAGATTAAAACTAAACAGTCTGCTAAAATTGATGACATTTTTACCTATCTAAGTGTAAAATTAAGAAGGAAGGACATTCTTATTTGAAAGTAATCATGCAGCAGGCGGTGGAGAGAAGCTGAGGCGTTTGCACGCCTTAATTTCAATATTTAGCACTGACATTGGAGGCAGTTGTTTCTTGGTTGGGGAGGAATCTACAGAAACCAGAATGTCTTATCTGTCTTGCTAAAAACAATTACTGTCTCCCCTCCCAGCAAGAATCCCGCTCCTCCTGGATACACCAGTTTTGGATGTCAAACCAAATGCTCCATTATCTCTACAGATCACGCTGACTCTTCACACTGTGGAACATTTCAACCTCCTCTCCAACTGGCCTCAGGAGGCTGTCGGACTGGTGAACTTGTCTGGGGTAGACACATCTCCCTGTCACGGAGCAGCCCAAAGACTCAGCGTGCTTTGTGGGTGCTTGAGGCCTTGTGCTGCCAGTCTGCACGTTTTGTGTGCTCTTGGTTAATCGGGACATTTTATCCAAAAGCACATTTCGGCCAGGCTCCCTCTCCTGCAGACTCACCCCCATCCACTCCTTCCCCACCTGTCTAGGGTGTTCTGTTTTCCTGCTGCAGGGCGGAGGGCAGCGGTCCGGGAGCCCCACAATCATCCCCAGTTTCCAAAACTGTTGTGGTTGCCTTTGCAGTTCCCACGGACATTCTAGTGGTTGGAATTTGCTCACAGAAGACATTCTACTAACAACAGTGGAGACAGTTCTCATTTCTCTAGTTCAGAGTTCATAGCACACAAAGGGGGAAAGAAAATAATAATAATGGAAACCGTTTTAACCCCACCAGCTGCCCCACCTCCATCACAACAACAAAAACAAGAACAACAACGACAGCCCCCTCACCCTGTGCCCTGTGTGGTTAACTCCAACACAACCACAGCCCCCGTGCCGGAAGCTGTGTGTGGCTGAACGTCCCGATGTGATACTGAAATATGTGTAGAGGAAACGCCTCTTCTGACCCCTCAGTGAAGCTTGAAACTTGAAGGAGCTGATTGACATCTGAAGAAAACAGCTATTTTTGTGTGTGCAATTTTCCCGGATGAAGAAAATTGTCCAGCTCTACCCCTCCGTTGCTCAGCCCTGCCCCAGAGGCTACGTCTCATACCAAGCAGTGGGCTCTAAGGGCAGGCCTGCTTGTGCTGTGAGGACACAGGTGACATCTTTAAGGACCTCCTTTCCTGCTCCAGTATACCACATGTTGTGGTCAGCTCCCTGTAAGGCAGATATTGCAGCCACATTTTCTTTCCAGGTTTACCCAAATAAATGCAGGGGGAACTATGGATGGAGCATTTGTTGTCCTGTTTGACAGGAAAGTGGCTGTTTGATCTTCCTTTGTGCTATAGGAATCTTCAGAAATCTCTTGGAAAATCTCATAAACCTATGTTAGTGGCCACATATGGGATCCATTAACTCCTCATTTCTGCTTGTTCTTAGCAAATGTTTGTCTGGTGACAACATAAAAACTTTGGAGTGTTTTTGTTTTGCTTCACACCACAGAGAACTCTGTTGACTGGCTTTAGTTTTGAGAAAATATTTAGCAGACTGTGGTTGGAGTGAAATAACTAATTCTAAGTAAAGCTTGGTGGAACATTTGGTTCATGAGGAAGTAGGGGGACATTTTTCTTCTTTGGGTTTCAGGGGGATTCCAGAGTTGCCAGTGTTCTGGGAAGACGTCTCCTTTTCTGATGAAATTGAATAAGAAATCCGGGCTTTCTTCCTATCTCCAACTATGTGTATGGTGTGATTTTGGAATAGTGGAGTGGTCTGTCTTAGTTTCTCAATGTTTGTTTTCTAAATAGAGGACAAAACAGCAATATACTCTTTTGCAAGACACGCCAATATCCTTAGATAAAAAAGTGTTAAATAATGACATCATACCAGTGTTTGGAACTAAAATTACTCGTGTATGACAAAAACCAGATTGGAGGATGTTAACTCAAAGAAGACAGAGAGAAATTTAGAAGAAAATTGGCTTTTATTTTTCTGTTTTAAGTAATTAATAAATGAAACACAACAATCTGTGCTTTCACCCACAGGCAGCATCAGGGGACATCAAACATTGCCTTTGAAGTGGGCCCCCAGTAGGGAGAACCTCACTGTTCAGGCTACTTTATAGTGGTAATATACTGCCTGGAAAAAACAGATGCCAAGAAATTGTGCAGATTGTATCTCTGAGCATCTGAAACCCTAAAACTTCAGGGGGCCAAGGAAGGTCCCAGCCCTTTGATTTTTTTTTCTCTTAAAAAAAAAATTGGCCTAAAGTATTAAATTGAAACAGGCACTTCATTTCTTTCCTTCATTTCTCCCTTCACCTCAGGAGACCTACGTTAAATTCCACTTAGATCACAGCTAGATGTGGGTTTGATGGTCTCAAGCCACCTTTTAACTGTACGTTCATCCCATAAATAGAAGATGAATAAAGATGTCAAACTTCATCCATATGATATTCTGACACATGTGGCTCTCTCTGTTAAAGAGGAGCTCAGATGAAGATGGGCTACAATGGATTCTACAGAGCAGAGAACTGCAACAAACCACAGTGAATTTGCACACATAAACAAAAGCAGTGTGGATTACGAGAGAGTAGTTGGCAGAGATTCACTTGTCAATGTCGTTCTGAATGGATGTTTGCAGAAGGACAGCAATTGGGCTGGTGAATTCAGTGTGGGCCACTTTCCTAAAGCCATCATCATCAAACTTTGTGTTTAAATGTCTGTTTTCCAGGGCAAGCCAAGTAAGGCCTATGCTTAAAACAAGGTGTTTTGAAACCAGATTTAGCTCTTCATGTTCTGAGTAAAGATACAGGGATACTAATTTGGGGATTATGCTATTAAGATTTATACATTTATCTGTGTCTTAACTAGGCAAAGAACCAAATCTAACAACTGGAAAGCAAGAAATATACTGCCAAATATTGGTAATTTCTTCCCTAGAATACTCATGGCTATTTTTAGTTTGTTAATGTAAAAAGCAGTGAGATGAAAAGTGAAGTGATCTGTTTCCAGAAGAAAAACCAGGCAAATCTTCATTAATAATTCCTGTAGAACGCTCCATGGGCCTTTATCTGACAGCCTGACAAGCTGAACTAAACAACAGAGACTGTAGGAATATAAAAGACATAATCTTAACACCAAACCTTCTGAAGATTTGGCTGTCATTTTACATTAAAGGCAAAGGGTAAAAACCTTCATTGAACAGACAGAGCTTGCAGCATGATTATAGTGCTAAAATTTAGTGGGGAAGAAAAGGCTGACATCAGAGTTAGTAAATGGTGGTGTTGCAGAGTATTGAACAACTAAGCTTTCTTTGCATGACTAGCTGGAGGTTTTTGAGTGTGACGGATATGACGCAGGTATGATGAGATGTAATTTAATGATTTTTAGGCCCGGTGACAAATCTTCATTATCAATAAAGACCGTGTAACAAGTGTTGAGCTATAACCATTGCATAAAAACTAACTCAAGAGTCTAGACTCTGCTTATATTTCCATATGGTGATTTATACTTCCCAATGTCTTTATGTATTATAGTGTCTCATTGAATCATGACAATGCTATGAGGCAGTCAGGGTAAACATTATTATGCTCTTCTACAAATGAGGAGCTCAGTCAGAAGTACAAAAGGACTTGTCCAGGGTTAGTTACCTGGTAAATATCTGGGTTGAGATTAGATCCAGTTTTTGTGCCTTTGTACCTGTGCTTTTGCTTTCTCTCTCTCTCTCTTTCTCTCTCTCTCCATATATATACATATATATACACATATATATACATATATACACACATATATACACATATATACATATATACACATATATACACATGTATATACACATATATATATACATATATACACATATATACATATATACACATATATACATATATACACATATATATACATATATACACATATATACATATATACACATATATATACATATATACACATATATACATATATACACATACATACACATATATACATATATACACGTATATATACACACATACACATATATACACATATATATACTTATATACACACATATATATAAAATACAATATATTTTAATTTTATCTTTATTTATTTTTTTACCTTTCATTGCCATTCTTTTTTATTATTATACTTTAGGTTTTAGGGTACATGTGCACAATGTGCAGGTTTATTACATATGTATCCATGTGCCATGTTGTTTTGCTGCACCCATTAACTCGTCATTTAGTATTAGGTATATCTCCTAATGCTGTCCCTCCCCCCTCCCCCCACCCCACAACAGTCCCTGGAGTGTGATGTTCCCCTTCCTGTGTCCACGAGTTCTCACAGTTCAATTCCCACCTATGAGTGAGAACATGCAGTGTTTGGTTTTTTGTCCTTGCGATAGTTTACTGAGAATGATGTTTTCCAGTTTCATCCATGCCCCTACAAAGGACATGAACTCATCATTTTTTATGGCCGCATAGTATTCCATGGTGTATATGTGCCACATTTTCTTAATCCAGTCTATCGTTGTTGGACATTTGGGTTGGTTCCAAGTCTTTGCTGTATGTATATATATATATATATATATATATATATACACATACACACACACACACACCTATATACACACATATATATAAAATACAATATATTTTAATTTTATCTTTATGTTTTAGAGACAGGGTCTTGCTCTGTTGCCTAGGCTGGAATGCAGTGGTGTGATCATACCTCATTGCAATCTTGAACTCCTGGACTCAAGCAATCCTCACTGTTCAGTCTACCAAGTAGCCAGGACTACAGGCATGAACCATCACATCCAGCCAGGTTTTTTTTTTTTTAATTTTTATTTTTTATGGAGGCAGGGGCTTGTTATGTTGCACAGGCTGGTCTTGAACTCCTGGCATGAAGTGATCCTCCTGCCTCAGACTCCCAGAGAGCTAGGATGATAACTGTGAGCCATCATGCCTGGCCTCAATATATTTTAAAAATAAAAACAAGTGCAAGCTGCAAAAGTTGAACAGATCAGTGTCTATCCAGGCAAAGATTTGCAGAAAAGAGTTAGAGTTAGCAAGAACAGATATAAAGGCAATGAGCAAGGGCTATGGGAACACATTTATGTTGCAGCTCCTCGAAGTTGCGGGTCTTCTTGTCCATCATGTGAGCAGAATTAAGGCAGGAAATTGTCTGTTATTGTGGTGTGGCTACTTTTCCTAAGATCACATGATAATTCATAATTAATAATACACTAACAGTTAACTCACACTTCCAAAGTACTTATTTTATGTCAGGCTGTATTCTAAGCCCTGTACTGTACATTGATTCATTTACTTCCTATGAGGTAGGTTTTAATATTATTCCCATTTTATTGACAAGGAACCTATAACTTTATCTGCCAGAGTTTTTAGCTGGGAATCATTCTGCAATAAGGTTAAGAGGTATTACAGAAGTCTATTTGGGCCAGCCTTTAAAATAGTGCACATGATATCTCAGTCTGCAGAGAGAGAGAGAGAGATGAGAGGAAAGAGAGAGAGAAAGATGGTGGGGGTGGTGAAGGCTGGGAAGGCATCTCTCTCTCTCTTCATTCTCTCTCTCACTTTATCAATATTTCGTGAGCACACCCTGTCAATGCTCCCTTTGTTAATAACCTTCCAGTTCTTTCAGAGCAAAGGTTGGCCTGCAGCTTTCTCCCCTTCCTGCTGCCTGTCAGGAGAGGAAATCACAGCTTTCAGAGGGGCCTGACACACGGGGAACTGGATAGCACCAAGGGGTCAAGGGTAAGAATGCAGGGAACAGTGAGAAATCCCAGATAGTGTCCAGCCGGGGCTAGGCAGGAAAGGCTCTGTCACATGTGCTCCTCCTGTTTGCTGTCTTTGGTTCCTGCAGGAAAGAAAATCACAGCAGATTTTGCGTGACCATGGTGCACACTCAGCCATCCAAACTGCTAGAGAACAATCGAGGGCTTTACGGGAGGCGTTATCTGAGACTGTCCTTTTGCCAATTTCCTGTGTATAAATAAGCCAGGAAATTTAACTGAAATGATGTGGTATTGGTTAGATAACATAGATTTATGTAAAATTCATTATCAGATCCTATTGATCTAATAACCTAAATAGCAAATCACACTGTGCGCAGTGGCAATGGGGTAGGGAAAACAGGTTATGAGAAGAGCACATTATGAAACCTTGCTTTGCGATCATCCAGCAGATTCCCTTCGGTGCATCTCAGTTGAAACTGAACTTCTGACCCCATTAAGAATGGGGTACAATGCATGCACCTTTCCTCCATCTATCTTGGCTGCTTCTGCTCTGCCTCGAGGACTTGGCTTTTGACAAGAACACACTTCATCACAGAGGTCAGCGTGTCCTGATGTCAATCTCCTTCAGCACATTTTGCTCAGGGTTCAGGTCTCCCGAGTTATGAAAGGACGATCAGATACAGGCAACAAAATGACAGACCAGGAGGTCACTGGTTAAAGGGCTGGCATTGATTGTTTTGCTAGTGATGTTTCTAATTCCCATTAACTTTCACTAAGAATTATGTGTATGGAGCATGAGGAGGAGGCACGCTTATTAACTGAGTGCTACTCTCCCACTGGCAGTGAATACTACCATTTATTAATGAAGCTGCATGCTCTCAAAACATATAATTGTAAAGATCATAGAATTTTAAACCTAGAATGGGCATTGAGATCATTTAGTCAACTCCCTCACTTTAAAGAAGAGGAAACAGGTCCTGGGAGGCTAATCACTTACTCCAGGAAGGTCATTAAGTTAGTGGCAGAGTCAGGGCTCCACCCATACCCCACCCCCACCTATGCCACCCTGACAAATTAACAAGTTTTAAATAGCTTCTAACACCTTCGGAGCCAGAGTGTGAAGTTCAATCTGTACTGCATATAGGGGCATATGGAATTTGAGGCATATTTAGTGGCCAGAGGCTATGGGCAGGTTATCTTTTAAAAATGCAAATTGCTATGTACTAAATAAAATGAGTGTAAGTTTGAGGAAGTTCGTTCAGCTGGAGCTAATAGGCAATAGTGTTAATTAGTCCAAGGGAATGGGTCCAATTTCCACAAGGGCCAATTAGCTTCATACGATGGAAAAAAAAAAGACTGTTTCCTAGACTTGGACTGTATCCCAAACTCAGCCCGCCCTGTCCCTGGGGAAACCAGGTGAGAGAGTGAGAATGACACAGCACAAATTCCCCTCCCCTGCTGGAAAAACAACTCAAGGTATTTCTCAGTGGAATCACCTTCTACATTCAGGACAGATGTTTTGGAAAAAGTTGTCTTAAGGCTGAAAGATGGGGCTTCCTTGGAGCACATTTTCACACCCATTCTCCTCCCTTCTTTATGAAATGATGGTGACAGGGATTTTTACTGCAGTTTTGCAGATTAGCATCAAAGACCCAGAGAGGTAAAGTTATATTTTTTCACCCAGGCCCAGGCAGTGAGAGAGAGCATTGATTCAGGAGCTGGACCCAAGTCATCCGGACTTTTCACTGCACTAGATGATACACCTTACCACAGGCACAGAGCTACCGCTTTCCCGACATAAAGAGGAAAAATGAAGGCATTCGGAGCTGCATTGATGTACTGGGTGTTTGCCCAGCTAGAAAGCCTGCTTCTTCTCTGTGATTGGGCCAAAAATAAAAAAAAAGAAACATGTGGTCACAATTCAACTGCAGTTTTCCTTGGCAAAATATAAACAGGCCCAAATGAGACGTCTCCTGTAGTGCTGCCTGAAACGGCCCTGGCCCTGCTTCATGAGTCCAAAATCAGCGACACGTTGATGAGGATGGGGGAGGAAAGAGTGAGCACAGCAGAGAAAGGAAACTTTAAAATACACAAGTGAAGGCACAGCACATACTACTTCCATGTCTGTCTGGCCCTTTTTGGTTAATGATTGCTTATTTCAGGCCATGCCTCTTTGTACAATGGTGACCTAGTTTATCCAGATTGGCTTTATCCTTTACAGAAATAACTAAAAATGTGTCAGTATCAAATGTAAAGCAATCAAAAAGAGGCACCCAGTGTCTACACATGTTAAGTGGAGCCAAGCAACTAAGTCGTAACCTTAGACACTTTACAACGTTCTCCCAGATAAAGCAGATTTTAAGCACCATAACTGAGATTGCTCCTCATTTTAACTATATTGTCTTTTGACAAATGAACACATTAACTATTGTTCAAAAAGATTTTTATACATCACTACACAATTCAGCCAGCACTTAGATTGAATTCTATTTAATCCAAGAACTCCTGGCCATAATGCAGAGAGTTTGGGCAGCTTCTCTTTTACTCTTACCTAAGGTATTTTATTAAATGCTTATGGTTTCTGTGAAACTTATATTCATAACTGAACAGAAAGCAGCCAAAACAAGCAAGAACAGCTTCTCAATGGACATTCTTTTTCCTGGCGTCTCATATCCATTTGGGTGGGAGTTCCACAACAGGCTAGCAAGTTTTTCTCTTTGGGCCTGTACCAGAGGCCTGATCTCATCTGATTGTTCAGTGCTAGCATGGTAAGGTTGGGAATTATAATTGAGAACCTACTGACAATCAGCTTATTGTTTGATCTAAGCTGAGATGGTAACAGAAAGGTCAAAGTTGTTGGAAGAGGTGCAGGTATTATTTGGTCTAGCCCTCAATTCTTTCCAGTCTCTCTTCCATACCTCTATTTATAGGAAATGCACTTTTCCATGAGGAAGCCCATTCTAGTTTTGGCCACTTCTAATTGTGATAAAGTTGTTCCTTAAAATAAGTGAAACAGGAAATTTTCCCTGACCCCTTGGGGCACCTCGCTTACTCAGCCTGAAGCTGTTAACCCCTCACGGGAGGGGGAGCACTCAGGTGAGTGGGTGCGGGAGCCAGGACAAGCGTTTCTGGGCACCAGCAGGAGCAGAACTCTGTGCGGCCTCACAGCAATTTCTGGAGCCCCAGAGGGCATATGTTACAGTGCTCTTTTAGCTTTGCCATCCATGGATAGCTTAAGTGTTAAACAACTCAAGTGCCCACATCCGTGGCTCCCAAGCTCTTGTTTGGTGTCCAAGAAGAATCAGGTCACATGAACAAATTGGAGAATAGTGAATACAGAGGATTTTATTGCTGATGAAAGTGGCTTTCAGCGGGAAGGGGAGCTGGAAAGGGGGTGGAGCAGGCAGGCGGTCTTCCCCTGGAGTCTGGCCATCCCTGGCCAGGCTCTTCTCCAAAGTCCCACCGTCAAGCCATCCTTCTGAAGTCAAGCTGCTTCTCTCTGATGTCTGGCTGCTTCTTCTCTTCTTTCCTTCTCTGCTGCTCCTCTGCCAGTGGAGCCTGGGGTTTTTATGGGTATAGGATTGGGGACGGGGTGGGCCAGGGTGGTTTTGGAAAAGGCAATATTTGAGTGGGAAAATGGGGATGTTCTCACTTTGGGCCACGGTTCCAGGCTTGAGAGTGAGGCTTCGCCAGGGACCTCTTCCTTTTCTGCCTAGAATTTCTCTGCCTCCTGTTCCTATCATAAGGAGATACTGGCTTCTTATGTAACTTTGAACCACTGGTCCTGGTCTGCCCCCTAGAATGAAAAAACACAAGTTCAATCTTATAGCCTGTTATGTATTAAAATCCAGCTATCTTTAACTCATGAATTTATTCGGTTTGCAGCTTATAGTGTCTATAGTGTCTTATTCAAAGTTGAATAGACCCGTATCTTCCCATAAGGGGTCTTCGGTCCATTTGTGTTCATGTCTCTTCTTCAATCTAAAATCTCTCAGTTCTCTTAACTTTTTATAAAACACAGAAACTTCCGTAATTTGGTTCTCCTCCTCTAGACTTCACAAGGAAAACACTATTACTAATGATAGTTATTGAGGATCGACTGCATATTTGGTCCTGGACTGGGTTCTATAATAGTCCTAACTACTCTGCAAGGTTAGTATTAGGTGAGTAACAGTCCTAACTATCCTGCAAGGCCTGTATTAGCCACGAGGAACTGCGTGGCTCATAAAGTAAGTGATCTTGGTTTGCACAGCTAGTATGCGCTAGGTGGGATATCTGAACAAAGGTTGACCCCCAAACCTCCAGTTTGAGAGTGTGTGTGTGTGTACGTGTGTGTGTGTTTAAGGGGTAGCAACTGGAATTGAAGAAAGTGCATTGTCTCTACCTTGTTCGTAGTAGAGAAGGCCATCTCCCTTGTATATGAAAGCAAATAGCTCTTAGTAGTAACCCTTTCTTTCGGGTACTTCACTACATCACATAAAATATAGTAAAGTACATTGATAGCCCACATGAAATGTATTTCCTATCATAAAATTTTTGAAAGGATTTTAAAACAATCTTTTGAAAAAAATTTTATCAAGAGTAACTCAGTTAATTTATGATTGGCAATAATTTCTTGGCAGGCATCGTGCATACTCAGAAATTCTTATAAAATGAGAAAATCTAACCTACAAATTGTTTTCAAATGAAATGAAATTTTTATGAACACTAAATATAACAAATAATGAAGTTGATATCATGTTACATTTTGTAGATGTTTAATTAACATTTATTAATTTCAATCTATCAGTTTTATATTTTAGAAACGGTAAATCTTTTGAGGTCTTAAAACACTTTTATAAGCCTTCGAAAGGAACACAGGCTGTAAGTGCTGTGTGGTTAGAGACTAAGTAACACTGAGTCTTTCACATTATTTGGCTGAGACAGAAAAGCCACTACATCCATGGTGTGGCTTAAGATGGTGACCACTGCTTCTTTTGGAGGCCATATTATTGACTTTCCTTTTCCTCCTGTGGCCCTATCAGCCTATCTTCCTCATTCTAGAAACTGGATAAAAGGGTCCTCTACTGGACAAAGTTTCGTGTGTCTTTCAGCTTCTCTTTGTTACTGGAAAGGGGTCCCCATTCAGACCCCAGAAGAGGGTTCTTGGATCTTGCGCAAGAAAGAATTTGGGGCGAGTCCATAGAGTAAAGTGAAAGCAAGTTTATTAAGAAAGAAAAGGAATAAAAGAATGGCTATTCCATAGGCAGAGCAGCCCTGAGGGCTGCTGGTTGCCCATTTTTATGGTTATTTCTTTATTATATGCTAAACGAGGGGTGGATTATTCATGCCTTCCCTTTTTAGACCATATAAGGTAACTTCCTGATGTTGTCATGGCATTTGTAAACTGTCATGGAACTGTGGGGAATGTAGCAGTGAGGACGACCAGAGGTCGGTCTCATCACCATCTTGGATTTGGTGGGTTTTAGCTGGCTTCTTTACTGCAACCTGTTTAATCAGCAATTTTTTTTTTTTTTTTTTTTTTTTTTTGAGACAGAGTCTTGCTCTGTCACTCAGGCTGGAGCGAAGTGGCGTGATCTCGGCTCACTGCAACCTCTGCCTCCCAGGTTCCAGTGATTCTCCTGCCTCGGCCTCCTGGGTAGCTGGGATTATAGGCACATGCCACCACACCTGGCTAATTTTTGTATTTTTAGTAGCGATGGGGTTTCACCAAGTTGGCTAGGCTGGTCTCAACCTCCTGACCTCAGGTGATCTGTGAGCCTTGGCCTCCCAGAGTGCTGGGATTACAGGCATGAGCCATTGTGCCCGGCCAGTAAGGTCTTTATGACCTGTATCTTGTGTCGACCTCCTATTTCATCCTGTGACTAAGAATGCCTTAACCTCCTGGGAATGCAGTCAAGCAGGTCTCAACCTTATTTTACCCAGCCCTATTCAAGATGGAGTCGCTCTTGTTCAAACGCCTCTGACACCTTGATTACCTCTATCTTTGTCTTTCTTGGTCAGCCCCCACAATCCATGCTGACTTGTTCCTTTACTTCTAATCTTGGTTGAAAAGTCATCCTGATGTATCTGGTTTCATGAGTTGCCACCAAGAGGCTGGACAATGCAACCTGAAGTGAGAGCGACCTCATTTCAATCTTGCCCAGTAGGAAACAAGAGAAAGCAAAGAGCCAGATAAATTCCCCATCCCTTCTCCCTTCTTGCTTCTCTTCTGGAGAAGTCCTGTTTGACTTCTGAAGTAGGGCCAATGTAGAAATGCATAACATTGTGTATTCCTTTTCCTTATATCCCCTTTTCCTTCACTCCCAAACACCCTCGGTTTTTGTACTTTAATTCTTGCCTCTAGCTTTACCTTCTACAGAACCCAGTTCTCATTCACAGATTTTGCATCAAGTAGCTTTCCTTGACCTGTTCTTTAAACTGTGTCCTGGCTGCCTCTGTAGCCACTGACTTTTGCTTTTGGTTCTCCTGTTGGCTTTTATTTTCAGCTCATCCTTGGATATCCATTCCATAAAGTAGATCTAGAAAATATTGAACTTCCTATTGACTACACAGACTGCTAAGCCTAGGCCACTCTTGCCTTGCCTATGTACGTTTAGATTTGCTAGCACAGTTGCAAGACCTTTTATTTGTCCCTGTTAAATCTGATCAGTTTAGTCAGCTCATTATTGCTCTCACATGTCAAAAACATTTAGACTCCAGATATAGTCATTTTCCATATTCCTCAACAGTCATCCACAAATTTGATGAGCCTTTTCATTTTTCCTTCATTCATTTATTAACATAAAGTTAATAACATGTCATACAACCATATTGTATAACATGGTTTATACAAGCCATGGTGGATGAGAGAAACAGAGAAGCTGTAGAAATCTTCAAAGCCCTCATTCTCAGCTTTTAAGCATATTTGTTTGTTTACTAATTCAATTGTCCTTTGCCTACAGGTAACTCAATGACATTCTCCAAACAAGCATTCAATGAGTGCCTAGTTGTGTCTATGTGTCTCTTGTTGGGACACAAAGATAAACGAGATGTTAAAGAATTTTTATTGGCAAGGGTTTCTTTTCTTTAAAGGAAGATAGGTCTGTGGTAGAGATATTGCCAAAGAAACCTGCCATTTGGCCACCCCTCAAATCACATGGAGTCGGTAGCTACCTGTATCTTCTTCATGAAATGCTGACTCTCATCAGGAAAAAAGAGATGCAGTTTAAGAATGCTCTAAGAAATTAGATAAACTAGTGAAAGAATCACTTTCTCCCACTGAAAATTGAGTTTACAAAAAAGGTGTGAATTTAGAAACTAAAATAGCCTCCTTCCTAAGCACCTACTGGTGTCGATGAAAATTCTTTGCCAATTCACGAAGTCCTATCATGGTTGCAAATTACTCTGTCACAATAATTGTTCCCTGTTAACTTTTCAGGCAAGAGTGAGAGGTTTGTTGAATGGCAAGAAGAGCATCTGGCATTTCTGGTTTCATATCTGGAATTTCAGCAAATGTCAAATACACATTTATTATAAGAAAAAAGGAAAAAATCAATGGGGAAAGAAAACTTAAAGAGAGCAAAACCATTGGAAAATAATAGTACCTATGTACTCTCAGGAGTATGTCAGAACTTTTCTTAAATTCATTGTTAGCATTTAAAAATGAACTTTAATCATACTCTGAGACAGGTATTTCTTCTAAGGAATTGGTGCAAACTGCCATGAGTAGTAGAAACAGGAAGAAATACAAATCTCTGAAAACAAATGAGAAATAAAAGACATAGATTCAATCACCTGGATAATTTAGGTACTATGGTGAAACACATGGAGAGAAACACAAGCCAAGACATACTGCGACACACAGGTAAGTCAATGGTGACAGTCAGGGCAGCAGGTGAATCAATTCCAAAGAGCGCCATTGGTTAGAGTTCACCAGAAGACCAACTGAGCCAGATGGGAGGAAGTTCGCTGTTGTTTTTGTTTTGTTTTGTTTTGTTTTGTTTTGTTTTTGTCATTTAAAGGACTCTAAGCTTCCAGACGAGCCTCTCTCCCTTTTTATTTGTCTCTTTCCTCTTACTTCAGTGGGTTCAGTCTTATAGAATATTGCTAATTTGAATACTGTTTTGAAGCAGGAAACCTGAGCTACACAGGGCTCATTAGGAATCTGTTAGACATGGAAAGCTCGAGTTCGCCTGATGCTGTCTTGGATCATGACAGATCCGAGCTGGAGAGACCAGCCTAAGTCAGACCTGGGGCAGGTGGAGGAGGTTGTGTATCTGGTCTGGGCAGCTGCCTGGTAGCCTCCTGGCTGTGGCCTCCCGGGTGGCAGCCTGGCAACATTTGCCACCACAGGGAACCGAAGGGGAGGGGAAGAGGAAAAATTACAGTTTGCAACTCAAATAAATCCCCAAGGATTTATGACTTAATCTTAGTGCAGTATCACTGAAAGAAACACAATCCAGTTAACTGAAAGTAATTTAAAAAGCAATTTTAATCTTTACTTGTTCTCTCAAGGAACATTAAAAGGGATCTAATTCATAATCTACAGCAATATGTGGGAAAATCCCCTTTCTTCTCCCTTTCAATTCCTAAACACACACAACACCCCATACGCAGGGTTTCCAGAACTTCTCTTTCCCTAAACCCCTCACTCAACCCTCCAGGCTCAGTAACTCCCAGAAACAACACCTGCACAGACTCTTTCTTCTTTCCCTGGGGCCACCAAACACACCTGTTTGTGCTGTTCTAAGAATGCTGGAGACCCTGCAATTCCCTCTGAAGGCAGCACAAAGACCCCACTTCCCACTCAGGTGTCTCACTGACTCTCCCTGCTCTTTTTGTTCCTTTCTAGCATTTCCAGATAAAATACAGGACATCCATTTCAGCTTGAATTTCAGGTAAATGATGAATAATTTTTTAGTATGTCAAAGTAACATGTCTTGTATTTTTATTTTCTAAATCTGGCAACCATATCATTTTTGAGATTATTATTCACCAAAACATTTTTTTTTTTTTTTTTTTTGAGACGGAGTCTCGCTCTGTCGCCCAGGCTGGAGTGCAGTGGCGCAATCTCGGCTCACTGCAAGCTCCGCCTCCCGGGTTCACGCCATTCTCCTGCCTCAGCCTCTCCGAGTAGCTGGGACTACAGGCGCCCGCCACCACGCCCGGCTAATTTTTTGTCTTTTTTAGTAGAGACGGGGTTTCACCGTGGTCTCGATCTCCTGACCTCGTGATCCGCCCGCCTCGGCCTCCCAAAGTGCTGGGATTACAAGCGTGAGCCACCGCGCCCGGCCCATTTTTTTTTCACTTAAAGAGAAACAAGTAAGACACTTTTGAAAAGATACTTTTAGAAGTATTTGGGAGGAAACTGAAATGGCCT
The DNA here is from genome assembly GCF_028878055.3 of Symphalangus syndactylus. NCBI lineage: Eukaryota > Metazoa > Chordata > Mammalia > Primates > Hylobatidae > Symphalangus > Symphalangus syndactylus. The sequence goes on from NC_072430.2 coordinate 108,591,790, forward strand.
GGAATTTCCACTAAGTGGGACCGGCAGTACTATTTTTTGCTGTTATTGTGGACCTGAGCCACTTTGTCCAGCTTCCCCCATTAGAAAATGCTTGGCCAACATTAATTTACACGTATAAATTAAATGTTTACATACTTTCTGTCTAGTTTAGGATCTGCCTACCCTAGTACTTAGTATACAATAGATGGTACACAATAGATCTTTTTGAGTGTAATTAAAAGATGCCTGTGTTATCTAAAAAAAAAAGTACCCCAAACACATATGGATACAATAAGTTACATGTTAAATTTTATGAGACTGTGAGTTTTGTCTTAATATAAATATATCCAAATATGGACATGCCAATGAAATCTCCTTTTGAGATGTTTCACCTTGGAAGGTGATGTATTTATTCTAAAGATGTTGCGCCAAACATATTGGAGTCCTCTCAAGCTGCTTCCAGACCTCTTTACGGGCCACACACAAGAATCACTTTTCTTGCTTTATGGTCTCTCTTTGTTTTGTCCTTAGACTGTATGACCCAGCTGGATCTCCCGCTTCACCCACCCTGCTTGGTTCTAAATGACTTTTGGCTATCTCCAAAAGGTCACATCTATCCTCTAAGGATGAAGATTCACAACCATTGAGAATACACTGACATCTCAATTAACAGATCCCCTGAGAGCAAAGCTCTTTCGTAATAAAGTGCCCGTATTAAAAATGAGATTAACTCCTTATAAATCATACACAATGGAGTGGGCCAGTGTACTAAATGCACAAAAATGCCTTCTGAAAGAGCTTATCTTTGCCTCTGTCTGGCTCAAAGCACAAAAGTACTGATTCTACTCCAAACTGCAAGTCACCTTGCTCCCCTGCTCTCTGTTGGGTACCTTTCTGCACCCCTGACTCAGTGGCAATCCCCTCCTCTCAAACTTAGCATACCCCATGCCTTCTCCACACTTTAGGACTGTGAAGAATTGACACTCATCGATTCATTACCTGATTATACTTTACTGGAAATTCATTGATTCAAAAATACTTATTGAAAGTAAGTTTCAGTCAATGTATTACTTTAACCAACAACTTGACTTATGGTTGGTATTAAAATCTTTGTTCCTGGATACAGGAGAGCCAAGAATCATTAGGTGGATATATTTTAGGAGATGAGAGTGCATCTGAAATTACTGTCTACTACTGAGTGATCATCCAGATTTGGGAGGGCAAAGAGAGAGGGGCAAAGTGTTATTTTTTATATTCAAATGATTCCTGTTGTTTTGCAGAGAAAGTGGAGGTTGGGCCAGGTTAAGGTTGCTGGAAGTCTATTTCTCAGAGCAACTGGGTGTAGAGCAGCCTGTGAGAGACTTTATAATTATATTGTCTGAGGACTTCCCCTACCACTCTTTACTGTTGAAGAAAGTAAATCCAACAGGGCGGAAGGCAAAATGAAGAAAGCATATAGATTTTGGTAAATTTGCCTTTCATTAGTAAAAACGACAAGGCAGTAGCTGGTTCTTCAAATCCAGTAAAGTTTTCCTCCTAATTTACATCCCTGACATCATTAAAGGCAACCATATAATACCTTAATATCAGTACAGTATATTCATACTCTTTTAAATATTTCTTAACCAAATTTGGAACAATAATCTGGAAGATTCAGTATGTAATTACCTTGATTTTTTTTCTTTTATTAAAGTAAACTTCTAGCTGGTATATTGCTGAGAACATCCAGCATTTAAAGGGTTCTGGAAAGTGACATATGGGGGTGATGGTAGATGCTTAAATATGGTTCATTTTTCTACATTCAGGGAGAAGTGGAGGTGTTCCTGCCTTATTCATGTCTCTCTCTAGGCCATAAAAGCAGAAATAAGCAAAATGATGATGCATTGTGATGATGAATAATAATAATGCAAAATAGCAATACCTGTCTTCAGATTGTGAAAGCAGTTTCTTAGCCTTTTTGTATGTAGATGAAGAGGTGGATTTTTATAGCAAATCTGCCTTCAGACCTAAATGCCCTCCTACACCACACACCCACTTCCAAACATAGGCTCACACTTAGTAATTGAGAGGGTGACTTAAAAATTAGGGTGTCAGAAATGGGACAAAACTGGTTTTGTACCAAAAAAATTTCCTGATCGTTTTGATGGGACATATTTATATAATTGTTCATAACAGGCATTTTTTGAGTGTGAAAAATGACCTGTGTTGAAACTGTAGAAAACAGAACAACTGGTCATAAATGACTATTTCCTGATGAATAGAGATGAAATAGAAATGAAAAAGCACACATCTATGAAAATAATTAATGACAACATCTTTATCCTGGAGGCAAGAAAGAAATGACAATGCTCAAATATCAGCTATACATCAGGTTTCCGCAAAATCTTAATTTTCATTCAATTCCAAGCCACTTGTTAATTCAGGTCTCTTTAGACTTTTAGGAGATATATTCTGTACCAACTTCTTCAAAAGTTCTCTCTTTTCTGATGTATTGGAATAGTTTGAAGGTGGCTGAGAAAAATATCTTGGCCTTGGTAGTCATCGGTTCAAAACTTCTTTCTTTGAGGTTTCATCTGTAGGATTTCTAATTTTTGCCTCCAAAGAATTTGCATTCAATTGGAAACTGTGATCTTACACTTAATAAACAAGAGAACACCCTGAAGATGATTCTAGAAAATTCCAGCAGGTATGAAAATTATCATCAAGGTGGCAGGATTTTGGGTCAAAGTGGTACTATTTAGACTCTTTAATTGATATTCAAAACAATGAGAAAAAATTTCTGTGGGCCATGTAGCTAAATTGACCTTCCAATTTTAGAACTGTAAAATACACTGAGAGATGATATCTGATATAATGACTACACTAAAAAGAAGCTTTGTAAGTTAATAACTGACTTTAATTCTAAATAGGTCTCTAAAGAAAGGAAGGAATGGTTGAAGGGCACATTCCCTGTAGACTGGGGATTATAACATTTTTTTCTAAGGAAAAAGTACTAAAGTTTTAAATATATATTTTAGACATGCTAATATTTGTACTAGGAAGAGGATGGGTGAACTTGAATTGAAATAATACCAGAAGCAAGAAGACCAAAAAGGCAGCATAATGAGAAGTAAGATAGTTTTGAAGAAATTAGACAAAACTGCAAGAGAACTTGTTCGGGGATTCAAGGAGAAAGTATACAGACCAGCAAAAAAGATGAAGAGGCCGGATTATGTAAGGGAGCTGACCGGAGAGCTATGGCCACAGGCAAAAAAAGCTAATTGAAGGAAAAAAAGATTATAGGGAACAATAGAACTGTAATATTGGCCATAGCGCAGCTGGGTATGTCTTGCATACCTTAAGATCATTTCCCACAATAGTAAGGTGGTTTTCTTGTTTGTTTATTTTCTGTTACCAAATAGTGTCCAGAGTAGGTGTCATGTGGCTGATATGGTTTGGCTGTGTCACCACCCAAGTCTCATCTTGAATTATAGCCCCCATAATCCCCACATGCCGTGGGAAGACCTGGTGGGAGGTAATTGAATCATGGGAGTGGGTCTTTCCCCTGCTGTTCTCATGATAGTGAGTAAGTCTTATGAGATCTGATGGCTTTATAAAGGGCAGTCCTCCTGCACATGCTCCCCTGCCTGATGCTATGTAAAATGTGCCTTTGCTCCTCTTTGCCTTCTGCCATGATTGTGAGGCCTCCCTGGCCATGTGGAACTGTGAGTCCAGTAAACCTCTTTTTCTTTATAAATTACCCAGTCTCAGGTATATCTTCATTAGCTGTGTGAGAACGAACTAAAACAGTGGCCAACCAGTGAAGTCTGAAAGGTATAAAGGACAGGTCCTAGGTGTGTAGTCTTTGGGAGGTAATATTAGATATTTACTGCAGGTAGGTCATGAAGAAATGTTCACACTGGGAGTTATCTTGAGCCTCTGACAACTCTAATATCCTGTGAGGAAGTCCAGTTTCTCTGGTGTTGGCCCCGCCACTGATTTGCCACATGACCTTGTCCAAGGTGCTTAAGTCCTTTATGGTCGTGGTTTTCTTGTCTGTAAAATATGAAGTGGTTTCAAACTATGCTCACAGAGGCCTAGAGCCCTGAGAAGGCGCCCCTTTGTGGCTAATAGGTGGTAAGTCGGAAATCACATGTAATTAATTTTGTATTTTGTAGGTCCAGATACAATTTCGTTTCATAAATTCCCTCTGCTTTAAAAAGATTTGAAAACTACTATTCAGCAGAGAGCCTCTAAAAGCTCCTTTTAAGTTATGCATTTTTACTACTCTATGTCATTCTTTTCCACAAAACTTTTTTATTTTTTTGAGATGGGGTCTCTTTCTGTCTCCCAAGCTAGAGGGCAGTGGCATGATCTCGGCTCACTGCAACCTCCACCTCCTGAGTTCAAGCTATCCTCCTGCTTTAGCCTCCTGAGTAGCTGGGATTACTGGCATGTGCCACCATGCCTGGCTAATTTTTGTATTTTTACTAGAGATGGGGTTTCACCATGTTGACCAGGCTGGTCTCGAACTCCTGACCTCAGGTGATCTGCCTGCCTGGGCCTCCCAAAGTGCTGGGATTACAGGCGTGAGCCACTGCACCCAGCCCACAAAACATTTCTTGATGCCATGTGTGCCAAAACGAACGCTGATATGAGGGGAAGCGTCAGGGATCCATTGCCTCAAAAATGCCAGTAACAACCACAAAACTTGGTGGCATACAACAATAGGCATTTATTGCTTATGTGTCTGCATGTGGGTGATTTAAACTAGGGGCTGGGAGGGCAGGGTGGTGCTCAGGACTTGGATGGCAGTCAACTGGGGCCTCACCCATTTGAACTTAGCTCCAGATGTGCTGGCTGTTGGCTAGGCAACTCGGCCCTCCTTCGTGCATCTCTCATGTTCCCCCAGCAGGCTAGCCTGGTCATACTCTCACGGTGATGGCATGAGGTAAGAAGAGGGGGCAAAAAACACAAGAGCTTTTTCAAGATTTTCAAGTCTGTGCTCGTGTCAAGTTTGTTATTGTTCTAATGGCCAAAACAAGTTGTATGGCCTAGCCCAAAGTCAGTGTGGGAAGGCACTTCCAAAGGGTACAGATACAGGAGCCATGAAAAACAGGGCCATTAATACGTTCAGTTTACCATGGGGAAATCATAAGTCTTAGGTTCTCATAAAAGTGGCCAAATAGGTTGGACTACAGAATCGAGGTTGGTCACTGATAAACAAAAAGAGATGGTAGCCTGGTTGATCAGAACAGAATAAATAAATATTGCTGGCCAGCCTTTAAGCAGGAGAGTATGTGAGTATGAAGGACATTATTCTTTCAATGAACCCCAAATCTTAGATTTTTCTCTAAATCACTCTTCGAAGCTTCCCAAGGTTTTCCACTAGGTACTAATCAGGTCACATCATTCATGCATTTAATATTTGAGAAAGCAAATGCCCATGGAAAGCATAGGAAGAGTGAGAACGATTTCAATGATACCATGAGATTTGCAAACCTCAGAGTGTGTGTGAGATAGTATACTCCTAGCCCCTCAGAGTGTAAAACTGCAGTCTGCAACATACAAGCCCACTGAATCAAATAAATGCTGAACCAAATAAATGGTGACTTATACCAATGCAGGAGGAAGTCTGTCCATGTTTGAATAAGAAGTTTGATTATGAACACTTTTGGCCTAACCTGCTGATTTTAGAATCTTGTTGAAGATAAAATTCTACCAAGCACCCCTGATAACAAACTTTTGGATTGAAGCTGCAGACATGTCACGGGCCTTCCATCAGATCAGCACTGGGCATAGTTCTTTCCCACAGCTCTCTGTGAATCCTGCCCCGCCCTTGGAGGTGAACACCAGGACCTTCATGCTCAGTGATTCCTTTAAGCTGAATTTGAAATGTGGCCCCAGACTGAGCAGTGTTTCATTGGGTGACACTGGATGATCTTTTACAAGATTTAATAAAAAACCCAAAGCCAAACACAAATGGTTCTGATGCTCACCTTGCCAATAACTTCAACCTAAATAACTTAACAGGTCAAGTTGGGCTCACTGTCAAAAAACGGGTCAAGAGCAATATTACAAAGATTGAAGAGAAGGCATGTATGCTGCTCCGGCATTGTTTTAGATAGTGCATAAATAGAAGTAGTTATTTCTCTAGATGGGCATCTGTCAAGCCTTCTCCCCAAGAAATGGCATTTGGGGTGTCACATCCAATTCCAGAGATGTCCGTTGACAGCCTTTAAAATGTTCTTGGGATAACCCCTCTGGATAAGAAAAGCATGTCCTAGGCACTGTGACGGGTATGACCTTGTCATAGACATACACCAAAGCAGCCCTCGACAACAGCATCCATTTCTGCTCCTCTTTAGAGTGCTGAGTGACAACTGTGGTCAGATGAAGGTGGAAAGGGAACAAAAACATGAAACACAGTGATTTCCAATACATTTTTTTCCTTGTCTTGGGGCGAAAAATTACACCATTATGTCATTTTCGTGATGTGCTCATCAACAGGAGTGAAAACCTCATTTGTCATCTTTTGGTCTGATAGAAAATCAGAGTTTAGAGAATTCAGCTAGGCTGTCAGCATTCTTTGCTGTCAACAAGAACAGCTGAAGGAAGGCAGCAGGAACACAGGGCCAATGAGAGCTGCTGGGCCCAGATGCCGACGCCGACTGTGGAAAGCCACGGAAGGCTCTTCTGTTCCTTAGCATTCCAATCCAATTTGCGGAAACTGTTTATCAGGTTTCCATGCAGACAGGATGTAAATATGTCACTGAAATCTGCAAATACAATAATGAAAACTGATATTTGTAATTGTATCTGTGTGGTCATACTGACTCAAAACTAAATGGATTTCCAACCTAATATTGCCAAACCAATCCTTGAAAAATGTGAGGCCCATTACAGTGGAAGAGTGGCGTCCTTTTGCACATCCTGATGCGATAGGGACATCTCTGTCATTTTGCATGATTGAAATATTTTGCCTGTCTCCTGGATTTGCCTTGCCACAGTTTTAAACCCATCTTTTGTGCTGGAAAAGTAGATGCCATGTTCCTTCCATTGGCCCCACTCTGGAGAACAGGGGCTGTGCCATCCCAAAGAGAGGGATCCAGATCGACACTGCATCTTCCCTCGGGTGGCCTCCATGAAGCCCTCTCTTATTGTAAATGGTTCAAAGCCTCATTCTGTCACCTACCGTCAAATGACAGGAATCTTTGTAAATCCCCACTGCCTCCTGTCCCCAGCTCAGCACAGTGCCATAATCCCAGAAATGTCATTCTAGCATTTCGGTCACTGAAACACATTTAAATCTTTACTATGGACTCTTAAATGGGTAGATGGGAGAACACTCTCTTAATAAGTCACAGCTTACGAACCGCCCATCTTTTCTCTCTCTCTCTCTTCCAGTATTTCTATCACCAGATATCTTTTCCATCACACATTCTTCACAACTCTTCCTTCATCTCGGCCCACACAGATTCTCTCTTCTCCTTTCTTTTATTCTCTTGGACTCAGCTCTTTATTTTATAGAGTAACGTGGCTTCTCAATTCCCGTTCCCCACATTTTGTGACACAGAAGACCCTGGATGCCCGAAGAAGGAAGACTCCCTTTCTCCTCGGGTTGGGCAGAAAGGACTGGGAGAATCACAGAAATGTGTAACTCAGCGATTGAACCCGGGAGGCGGAGGTTGCAGTGAACCAAGATGGCGCCACTGCACTCCAGCCTGGGCAATAAAGAGAGACTCCATCTCAAAAAAAAAAAAAAAAAAAGTAACTTAGTTTCTTTTTCCAAAGTCCTCATTACACTCCTGAGCCTCAGTTTCCTCATCTGTAGAGTAGGTATCATAGCAATAAGCCCCATATCTCAGGGTTATTGCCAGGCATCAGTGAAAGCGGGGTATGAGTCCCCACCACCAACCTCGACCCCTGGGATAGAGCATGTGCGGAGTTGTACAGTTCAGCTTCTCTATTCCTTATTCCAGTGACATTTCAAAAATGTCCATCTTTTATTATGCTGACTCTTCTTTCTGTGATAAAGATTTGTTATAGTTGCACTTGCTTAGGGTGATTTTCTGATGTAGCGTATATTATTTCATATCTAGCATTTTGATGGGAGGAACAGTATTCTGCCTATTTTGCTATCCCCTATAGTATTCATCAAAATGCTTTCAATATATTTAGTGCTCAATAAATGTTCACCAAACTGCATCACTGGATTTTGATATGAACCGGATCTCAACCCACTTCTTAGACATACGTGTCACATCTGGCAGGACTTATGGCCACTTCAGAAACCTCAGGAAATGATTGGGTATAGATAATAAGAAAACTGCTTGAAATGACCACACTGCCCATTGATTGAGATTTAGCATTATTCCCTCGGGGGAAAATACTTGACTTTAGTTATTTTCCAGCAATAAATGTACCTATTGTTTCTAGGTATATAATGCCATAGTGAAATTTGGCAAAGATTTCTGTGATAGCTTATAAAATATAAATGATTCAGACAAGAAGAACATTTTAATTCCCTTTAGAAGAAGTTTCTGTCCAGCATAGTTATTTGTTCCTTTTCGATAAAGTCAAGCTTTGACATTACTTTTACTCATACAGCTCTATCCTCCTGTTAAAACCTCACAGTTCCCAGGTAAACAAACGATTCTGATTCATGAGTCTTGTTTGAGAACAGCAGAGACTTTCAGAGTTTTGTCAGATTAGTCCTTTGTTGCCCAAATCTATAATATGCTAGTTTTTCTCTTTGTATATGGAAAAGCATGCTTTGGCAAACTTCATTACAATTTAAATATGTTACTGTTCTGTACTGGTTTTTCCTTCTCTCTAACCTCCTCAGTAGAAGGCAAGTTTTAAGTATTCAGAATCTTTTCACTTCCTGTATTTTCAAGCAGTTATTTCTCATATTATTTTTAGTTTGCTTGTTTTTAAGCAATTAAATGGTGACTCTGCAAAGCATGCAGCACTGTCACATCTGGAAATTCAGATGTAACCATCACAGGGAAAATTTCATTTCCCTGGAGTTATTTTTGCCTCTTTTGTTAGAGAGTGCAAGTCTGACAGTAGACAGAAGGAGGCATGGAGAGGGAAAAGAGAGGCAACCCCTCCACACTCCACCTTGGTCTGTGCCCCTGAAAATGAGGTTGAAATAGTCAACCCTTGCAAAGTCTCTAAACCAAGTTGGGAGATGCTTCTAGAAATGTAAATGAGGGTTTACTTTCTCATGGGCCTCTCTTCCCTACTATTCTTCACTCATCCCACCAGAAATAAAAAGTAATGTTAAGACTTCTAATTTCCATGATGATCTCTCTGTCTAGAAAAATGATCCTATGGCTGGGCACAGTGACTCACACTTGTAATCCCAGTGCTTTGGGAGGCCAAGGTGGGTGGATACCTTGAGGTCAAGGAGTTTGAGACTAGCCTGGCCAACATGGGGACACCCTGTCTTTACTAAAAATACAAGAAATTAGCTGGGTGTGGTGGTGTGCACCTGTAATCCCAGCTACTTGGGAGGCTGAGGCAAGAGAATCACTTGAACCCGGGAGGTGGAGGTTGTAGTGAGCCGTGATTGCTCCATTGCCACTGCACTCCAGCCTGGGTGACAGAGTGAGACTGTCTCAAAACAAACAAACAAACAAAGAAAAATAATCCTATATAAAGAAAACAGTATTTCATGTCATTTTACATGTATTTTTTTCTGATTATGCAAGTGATACATGGTCAAGATCAAAAATTATGAAATACAGAAGAAAACCACTAAAATCACAGTATCTAGAACCAGTCAGTAACTTTAACGTAGCTCCTCATGTGTTGTGTGTGCATGTATGTACACACTTGTATATACCTAGCCTTTAATTTCACTAAATCTTCACCTTTATACAAACAAATGAGAAAACTGCTTGAAATTACATTTCTATGTTTTCCCTACTACTCCTAATTGTGCGAAAGAGAAACATTTTTATATACTGGATGCAAAGTGAGCATTGAAGGCATATTTTCAGAGAACTAGTAATTTTGGAGCTTCTCACGGCCAGAATTTTTGAATGGTAGGGAACAAAAAAAGAACAGAAGGCAGCAAAGGGTAGAGAAAATGGTTGAATAATCAGCTGTGTTGTTGAAGCGGGTAGAGGAAGGAAAGCGTGTGCCTATCACATCTGAGCTTTATTCAAAGGAAAGTGGTCTCCGCTTGGTGGGCAGGATGCCAGAACGCTGTAATAAAGGAGCTATGTAGGGCTGCAACATGGTACTCTGGAAATACATTTTCCAATTAGTCATAAGTGTTTATTCATCAAGGCAGATCACAATGCTTTTGGTAACTCAGTTGTACAAGCAGCTGTAATTGGCAATTGAGAAGCATCAGTGCAAATGTTTTGATGCCTAATCGTGAAATTGTTCATGCTCCACATTTCCACGGAATGGTCCCTCTGTCCTGGAGTGGTGTGGGCAGAGTGCCTGTGACTACAGGTTTGGGCCCTTTATAATCAACAAGCATTAAATTAGGTCCATCCTACAGATCTTGCCCTTTTTCCTAATCTTGCCCTTTTTCCTGAATGATTTGAGGAAGAGAAGTTGAAATGGATTGAAAAATATTCTTTCAGCAAGTTTGGTGGATATTTTAACTCTAACGGGAGACTTGGGAGGATGGCCAACCATGGCCAGGTGCAGTGACTCAAGCCTATAATCCCGGCAATTTGGGAGGCCGAGACGGGTGGATCACTTGACGTCAGGAGTTCGAGATCAGCCTGGCCAACATGGTGAAATCCCGTCTCTACAAAAAATACAAAAATTAGCCAGGCATGGTGGCGCATGCCTGTAATCCCAGCTACTTGGGAGGCTGAGGTAGGAGAATCACTTGAACCCGGGAGGCGGAGGTTGCAGTGAGCTGAGATCATGCCACTACACTCCAGCCTAGGCAACGAGAGTGAAACTCCATCTCAAACAAAAAAAAAAAAAAAAAAAAGAGAGAGGACGGCCAACCTAACCACATTTTTCCAGATCTTCAGGAATAAAACAGAAGAAAAGAGTTAGTATCAGAAGCCCTCGCTCCTTCTACATTTCAACAAGAAGCTCAGTTGGGCATGCCATGAAGCCTGGACCATGGGAGCCCCTGTGGCCCACTCCTGATAGCTGTGTTTTGGTAATGTATTACATTGGCCTTCTGCCATTAATCTAGAACAAGTTTCAAGCTGGATAAGAAAGCTCCAGTGAAAAGAAGAATCCCACAGGATGTGTCCTGACCTTTAAAAAGAAAACCATCAGGACTGACAGGCTTTCACGTTTAAAAACAAAAATTTTTTTTTCCCTTCTCAGTAGCATAGAGCTGCAAATGATCACTTAAAAGGGTCTCCCCCTTTTATTCTCCAAAGTTTTCAGGTACTTAGTGTGAGAGCCTTGTGACAATTAAATCAATTTCCACTGGAGTCCCCAGAGGTGGGACTTCTACAGCTTCCTCAAGGAGACATCTTAGACTAATAAGGAACCAGCAACTTATCTGCGAGGATGCTGCAAAGTAGAAAAATAGAATTTCAGGTCAAGGAAAAGCTATGTAGCAGAATTACCCCTTCCCACAGACTGAAAATTTAAGCTTATAAGACAATACAGTCTTATTTATAATGGGAAGAGGAGCGCAGCTGAAATTAGGCTTTGAAAATAGCTTTCTGATAGCACTATTTGACTTTTGAAAAAAGAGCTGTTATTAAAAAGGAATCTACTTCATTCTCCCTCCAAGTTTAAAATGTACTTTTCATTTCCAGAAGTAAAAAGGAACTTGCTGATTTTGGTATGTAAAACTCATGGTACATAAACAGTTATAGATAACAATAACCTAAACATTGCATTTACAGTATAAAAGCAAAAGTAAATCACCACTGAACTACCCCTTGCTTATGTTTAATTCTGGTAATTAAAATGTGACGCTCCTTTGAGACCACAGACCACTTTTACAATCCACAACATCCAAGCATGACCCAACCAAGCATCCACTGCCTGTCTTCATCAACAGACAGCCGAACCTATCAGGGAAAGGCCATTTGATCCCTTTCCATGGGCATTATGGAGCACCTTTTGTCTGCAGAACTCAAGTCCAAAAGATTAGAAGGCGAGGCACAGAGCATGCATTCCACCTGAACTAGCTGGGAGCTGATTGGAAGATCCAGAGCCACCTGCCCAGGTCACCAGGCTACCTTCCCGTGATGCATCATAGGGTCTTCGTTGGGCAGGTTTCAGTGCAAGTAGGGGGTTCGCTGAGCACATACAGGCATCGCAGGTGATCTGCGCATCAAACATCACAGAGAATCCAGTGGGCAAAGTTGGGGAGTGGCAAGAGAAGGATGGAGAAAGCTGAGGTCCTAGCAGTTAGGGAACGTTCCCAGAGGTTGCTAGTCTGAAGACTCCTGGGACCTCCCGATGTCTTTTAAGCCCATACTTTGTGGCCCAGTGACTGATTTAGCACTGCTGTGTTTCACTGGCTCTGCTGGGCTTCAAGAGTCATCAATTCAGGCCAGTTATTCAGTGTCGGTGGCTAGGGTTATGTTCTTTGCATGCACTGGGTTGCAAACAGCCAAGCAGGGCTGGCTTCATCACCATTTAGCCTGTGCGTTTGCATGGGAAGGACTCTTGATTTAATGTTCTCTTGTTACCATCTTGAAATCCTTATTTATTTTTGTAAAAGGGTCCTCACATTTTCATTTTTCACAGGGCTTGCAAATTACATAGCCAGTTGCAGCATCTCAGGCTAACATTTCATCTGTGCCACCTAGAAAATGACTATCCCCTCCTCATGGGGGTTGGTGGGGGTGCGGTAATTGCTAGATTTAAATAAAGCCAGGAGCTCTTCTTGAAATACAGAGAGTAACCATCAAAAACTGGTGCAGGGTTTTCTGGGGATGGGGCTGGGAACATTATGCCGAAAAGGCAAAAACAAATGAAAGTTGCTCATCATGATAATTGGGACCCATTGACTGGAAGGTCAAGACAGGCGCTTTGCTAATTAATTGGGTAAATGTTGTTCCTTTTTTCCCATTCCATATGGATTAGACTGTACTCTGCAGGAAAAAAAATCAAAGCTTATCCTTAGAAGGTGAGTTTACTTTAATAAGTCAACTAATAGGTGGTCAGAAGACCTGTAGCTTGTGGGAATACTGAAAAGGGATTGGGGGTACACAAGGAGACCAAGCCCTAGAATGAGAGCCATCCCCAACAAGCCACAAAACTGTAGGGCAGTCACAACAATACCACAAGGATAAACTTAGGGCAAAATTCAGAAGAGAAATTGTGGTAACAGATTTGGGACATTGTTCAGGAGGTAGGACCTAGTGGTTGAGAACTTTTAAAAGGTGGCTTCCTTGACGAGATCGGAGGGAAATTCCAAGTTAACTGAAACATCATTCTTTATCATTCCTGTGCTGTAATCCGTTTCTAAAACTGCCCTGGCTAGTCATCGGATAGCTTACATCTAACCCTTTGCTACCTTTTTGACTTGAAGCTATTTATGGAGATTGTGATACGTAGCTTGCATCCTTCCCAGGACTATTTGAAGAGTGATAAGAGATAATGCAGGTGACAGCACTTTGCCAACTGAAAAGCACTAGACAAAGATGATGAGGCTCCAGCATCACACAACCTGCAACCCTACTTGCTGAGGCCAGGAGAGGCCTGGGCCAGGAGATGCTCTGTCCCCAGAAGAGCATGTGCACTTCAAGGAGGCAGGTGTGCTGATTTCATTCCAGGAGTTGATTCTGTGTCCTCTAGAGGCCCCTGACATTTTCCAGCTCTGCTTTGGAGGTGGTAGATTACTAGGAAATTTGTGTTCCTGCCCATGCAGATTCCCTCTTGCTCCCCAGAGCTCTTCCTCCCTGGTTTTGCCTCAGTGTGATTACTCACTAATCCCTTTCCCCTCTCACTTTTGACCAGACCCATATGTTGAACTCCAGAATGACTTGTGGATGGAGGCTTGAATTTGGAACATTTGGCTGGAAAGCCACTCAAGGCTTCGACCATGAGGGATTTTCCAGGTTTCCAAATATATCCTCTTGTACTATCAAAATGTCTTAGGTCAGATCATTTTCATATTGCGGTTCCGTGTGTGTGTGTGTGTGTGTGTGTGTGTGTGTGTGTGGTGGTTGTATTTAGCAGGGAAAAAAAAAGGTCATGGGCCAAAAACCCATTTGAGTTTGTTTGGATGAGTAAGAAATGATGGGAATTCAGAGTGCACAGGATTATAAATATTACAGAGGTTATTCAAAATCTCATTTATTTTTAGTCTGACTGCCTCTTTACCCTACGTATTTAAATTCCATTTGCAGCCACCGACCCTGATACTCTTAAAGAAAATAACAACAAACAAGCTACTGCGAAGGGAAATGTAAATTGGTTTGTTTGCTTCTTTACACTCCAGGGCAGTGGAAATATAAGCAATTGCTATTCCAAGGGTCTTATTGAATATACAAAACCTTTGTCTTTCTTAGGAGTTGCTTTAAAGGTTAACCACTTTCCAAAGAATTCTTTGTGTCTTGAAACCAATTTTATGCTCCTTTTGTCCAGCTACAAAGTTCTTTAAAACTTGTTAAACTTTCCCACACAATCACATTTGCACTCCCTTAGAAAATGGAGAAAACAGTTTGCTTTGGGAAAATTTGTTTGTTGCTTTTCTTTGACATTTACAAAGTCCTCATAGTGTGCTGGGAGCTGCAGCACAGCTTCCAGAAGCTGCCCTTGGAAGCATTTGTGTTCAAAGGGACAAGGGACCAAGCTTCTGAGGTTCTCGCTCTGGCTCGGAATAGGGCACAAATAACAGCAGTGATGATGGCAAGAGGAATCTGTGCTCAAGATGTGGCCCCATGCTCATCCCACCAAATTCCCAGGCCCCGAGGCCCTTCTTCCCTGGATAATTTTTTCCAGCAGCTTGTTTTATGCACTCAGAAGTGTCCCTTCCCGTGTACATTCTCATTCCCCTTCTACTCACTTTTTACTGTAAATGATTGTTTATTGTGTACAAGCCACGATGGTGTGCGCTGGGAATGTCTTCCAATACTATTATCAAAGAGAAATAATACAATGTCCAGTGCCCTCAAATGAAGTGCGGGCCAACAACGAGCAATATCTCAGCAAAACAGATGTCTTCTACTTTCCCCCTGGGATGAGAAATATCATGCCTAAAATCCACAACCTCAACTAACAAAAAATTCAGTATTTTCATACATGTAAACTACCCAGTTTTTAAAATGATTTTTTGAAGTATGGAATCACTCAGTAGACACTTAAAATGTGATTTGATTTACAGAAATTTCATTCAAGAATTTGTGAAAAGAAGGTACATTTGTGCCACAATATTTCCATTTACATACAAGTCTCCCACTAGGTAGTTAACACGCATGTGTCAACCACCAATAAGAGTTGAGAGCTCAGATTCAGATTTGCCTTTTTAAAACATTGTTTCTCAACAATTCAAAAGGAGTTCTCGTCTGCCTTGCACAATGGAGACCCTTTCTATTAAATCATAATATAGGCACTTCTTTCCCTCTAATGATTTATCAAACTTTTTTTTAGAGATCCAGAATGAGTCTCTTTGGGCATACTGTCTGTTTCATAATAAGCTGTATTTGTTCCCAATGTATCACTGCTCAATGATACAAACTGCCATTGTAATTATAGCCCATATAAGCTGTAATTGTTCAACAAAGGGTGATTCAATGAGGTCAAAACAGAATTTGAAAGCCGTTATAGCAAAGCAGGTTGGGCTGATGATGGTGCACTAGTAACTCATTGCCCTACTAATTGGAAGGCACAGATGTGGCTATAGAACCAGAAGCTCTCTTGGCCTGGGTGAGAGACAAGCTGACATAATCAGCCAGGGCTTGTGAAGATGCACGGGGCTGATGCCAGAGGACCCGTGTGCCAAGAAGACGCCCGGATGTCAGCTCCTGGCTATGCCATGATCCTTATTTCCATCTGGACTTCAAATATCAATGTGGAAACCCAACCAAGGTTTTGATTCCTCGTGACCTGAAGAAGTGCTAGTTCCCTTACAAAGGCAAGTAGAGATGTGCCACCAATGTTAAGTCTCCAAAAATAGCCAATGAACGATACAAACTCTCACCACACAATTTGTTAAAATTTAATATGCATGACTGATACGCATGTGTGTCCCCTCCAAATCTCTTGTTGACATGTGATCCCCAACATAGGAGGTGGGGCCTGGTGGGAGGTGTTTGAGACATAGGAGCAGATCCCTCACAGAAGGCTTGGTGCCCTTCCCACAGTAATGTGTTACTGCGATATCTGATTGTTAAGAAGAGTCTGGGACCTCCTTCATCTCTCTCTTGCTCCCTGTCTTGCTATGTGACATGCCTGCTCCCCCTCTGCCTCCTGCCACGAGTAAAAGCTTCCTAAGGCCCTCACCAGGAGCAGGTGCTGGCACCATGCTTCCTGCACAGCCTGCAGAAGCGTGAGCCAAATAAAACTCTTTTCTTTATATATTACCCAGCTTCAGGTATTTCTTTATAGCAACACAATGATCGTCTTAACTATATCAATTAGAATGCATTTGGCTTCTTTTTAATTCTCTTGGAACCTCAATCCTAAGCACCAAGTCTTCATGTGATCATGTCTTAAGGCAAGAAGAAGGAGGGTAAGAAGACAGCAAGAATCTATTTCCCACAGCTCTTTCCCCCATGTCTCATTGGCTGGAATTGGGTCACATGTTCACCTGTACACCAGTCACTGGAAAGGGAAAAAGACTTCGATGGTAGACTTAGGTTAGTCATTGTTCTTCTTGAGAGGCAGAAGCTGGGAAGAGGGGACCTCACTTTCCCAGAAAATACAGCCAATACTATCTGAATGTAATTAGGGTGCTAACTTTTATCCAGTCCCAACAGGATAAAAAAGAACAATCAAAGCTATGGAAAGCATTGCCTCCTAAACTAAACTGAAGCCATGTAGCCTGGTGGATGAATGGTAACTTGGAGAGACGTTGCTCTGGGCTGCTTTGTCAAATGACTCACTCCCTGCTATGCATCCTTGGGCAGTTCTCCATGGATCTTAGCCCCAGTCTGAGCTTCTCACAAGGGAGAATAGTGTCATTCACCACCTCCTGGCCTCACAGTTGGGTTGCGTGATGATTAAAAGAAGCCCCCATAAGACCTGTGAATTTCTCAGCTTAAAGTATGATGTGCTGACTTTTCTTTGGATGATAAATGTCAAATTGCCGAGCAGAAAATCAGCATTGGCGTGCCTCTCAAAGTGGCTTGGAGTCCATAAGACCCAAGTATGGAGCCCTCTGTTGACAATTCTGATTTGATTCCTCTGGACTGTCACACTCCTTTTCCCAGCTTTTCTCTGCTGCACTTGGACTCTCATTCCTGCTCCATATCCCACCTGCCCCCAAAGCTAGGAGCACCAAGAGTTTGAGTAATAGGTCAAGGGTAAAAGCGAGAGTGTGATGAAGGAGTTGAGGAATAAGGGAAAGGGGAGAGCTAAAAAGATCTACTTTGGTTTCCTTTGGCAAATATCAAATCCTGTTTAAACCCACTATTGTAATACTTCAACTAGATCATTAAATGCTTACATGGTGCCTAAGACTGGTACATTGTGGTCTCTCGATAGCAGGGTTCCACATATTTAGGGTTTCAAGCTAATATGTCTTGATTTCCAAAGCCACCCCTTCTGATGGTGGTGTGGATGCTGGTGCAACTATGTCCAAACAGAGCAGAGTGCCCAGGCAAGCTGTTCTATTTTGGACATGCCAGTCCTTGTTTTTTAGCCATTCTACTTAAAGACACAAACCAGTGCAAACACAGACCCATTGCTGTTATATTTATTTTTATCTATTTTCAAAAACAAATGAAAGTGGCCTTCATTTAAAGATATAGAGAGTAGAAGTTTTGAAAAGAAAGAGAGCTCATAAATAATTTAAAAGAAAGATATATCAAATGGTGATTCTGAAAGGAAATAGAATGAGTATGAAATTCCATAGCTTTAGACAAATGAAAACCCGATGGGTTATATAATTCTCTGTATGTAATTTTTTTGTTGTTGCTTTCATTTTTTCTTCCTCTCTATCTCTATATGTTTCTTTGAAAGACACATTTTATGTGGAAAGTTAAACAAATAGCTGCTATTAAATTCAAAAAGAAATGTCATCATGTATTTTACTTAAATTCTTCTTAGAATAAAGTAAAGCACTTGAGTAATTAGTTGGTCAATCATGTTGCTTCTTACAGAAGAGTCATTGTGGAACATCAAAGAAGAAAATATCTTTAGCTCTGGTTTTGTAGAAGATATAATATTGTTTCTTAAATTAAATGCTTCTTAAAGCAAATCTTTTAAAAAGCAAATGGCATATTACCTTATTTTGGTAAGCTAAGAGAAAAAGGTAACTACAAAATTTATAAATCATTTCTGTTTGCTGTCCCCAAAGCTTCTTGTTCATCTATAAAATTTCCCAGGCTGCCTTTGGACATTGTGTTCCTTAGTTAGCCAAATCAGACAGCGCTCCTTTCTTCATTTGTAAGCAGCACTCCTATGTCAGATTTTGGTAGGGAGCCTCTTCTTCAGCCATGGGAATCCACACAGTGTAATGGAAAGAAGAGGCTCTGAAACCAGATGGGCACAGGTTCAAATCCTGTTCCTGCCACTTATAGCAGGAACCTTGGGCAGGTTGCTAAGCTTTCCTTAGCCTCAGTTCTGTCTAAAGTCAAATAGGAGTCAAATAGGGGTTAATAGTCCCTGCTGGCCTCCTCCACCTCAGCCACCACACCAAGTCCTGTTTATCAGGCCCCTCTCAATAGACACACATCTGCCCTCCCGCTGCCATTCCTTCCTGGCTCTGCTGAATTCAGCCCTCCATTTTCTCTCACTGGAATTACCACACAACCTTCCCTCCGATCTCTGCTTTTGTTCTCGCCCTCCCCCATCCATCTTCCATAGTGGTCAAAGTGAGCTTGCTGAAACACAGCTGAATCGTGTTACTCCTCCTTCACTACATATTCTTTACTGACTTGGTAAAGGCCCATTGTCATGACCCTGGGACCAGGTCCAAGCCCCTTCATAAGTACCAGAAAGCCCTTCTCCATCTGGCCCTGCCTATTCTGCCTGTCTCTTTCACCAACCCCAACTCACTCCAGGTTCAGCCACAGTGAATTCTCCTTTTCAGGGAACCTGTCAGACGATGTTTCCAAATGGAGGCTTTGCCTAGATTTCTGTCTGTCTAGAACACCGCTTCTCCCTGGTCCTCTGCTGAAGTCTCACCATTCTTACACCCTGCTCAGATACGTCACTTTCTTCAGAAGACCTACCTTGTGGTTCCTTACCACCTTCTCCACCGCTGCCCCCAAGGTCCGTGAGAGAGTTTTTCTCCTGTGAGTTTCCTTAGCACCTTGCACTGTCATGAGCCTATTTACCTCTTGTCTCTCCCACTAGCCGTGGGCTCCATGAGGGAGAAACAAGGTTTTCCACATTTTGACATCTTCAGGGCTTGGCTCAGTTGCCTCATAGAAATTGCTTTAAAAATATAAACTAAATGAAAACAGGAGTTGATGAATATATTTCAGGGTTTTTGTGTGGATTAAATGAGATAAAATAGAAAAATTACTGGAAATATTGCATTCAGTCAATAAATGATAATCATCATTATTACTATTACTATTGCTACTATTGTTATTAATACCATTTCATAATATTGTACTGATTTTAGTTGTGATTGTGTCTTCTGCCTATTGAAACACATGAGCAAATGTCTTGAGGGCTTTGGACACTTTTTACTCCAGATATATGATGAAAACTGCTATAGGCAATGGTTGTTAGGTCTTTGAAAAATTGTGCCTCTACCTCCAGTTCCTTTATTTTCTGGTTTGAGTGCCTCTTGCAACCTTTTAGAAATAAGTGGGTTTATTCATTGTAACATGCACTTTTGCCAGTTGGTTTTCTTCTATGTAACCCCTTGCGTCCCTATTCAACAGAGGCTAGTAATTACCATAGCAACCGCAGCATGTGGTGTCTATGCGCTCTCAGAAACAAAGCACATGCTTTAAAAAAATTGCACACACACACATTAATTTGTAACATGAAATTCTGTTTCATGGTGTTTATGAAGGGGAACCATGCCTCCCAGTAAACCGATTCACCTTCCTCACTGGACCCAGGGGTCAAACTGCCGTTCCCTCTTCCCCCCACCCCCGACCCCATGGCACTCCCTAAGCACATATTGATTCATTTCAAAAATGAAATTTTTGTGCAATAGGAAAAAAGTATGGAAAGGATTCAGTTTCAGTGGGAAGGTACAAAGGTCAGTGAGAGGGTGCACAGCCCCGTATAGCGGTTGTTCCTGTCTGAGTGATGATTATACTACCAAGGGGATTCATTAAAATGGAGCCTATTGCTGTTACACTGAATGAGGCGCTCCATAAATTCTGCTGTGAGCTTGTCAGGGGCTAAGTCCATATGTAATGCTTAAATGCAGCGCCTGCATCTGCATGCTGGGGTTTGCACCCCAACCTTCCTCTGCCTTCCCAAATGCTGGGGAGGCACATACTCACTCCAGCCCAATCAAGAACCCAGGGCCTGAAATCCTGTGCGTAATGCAGAAATTGAGAATTCCCATTCCCGTGTTTCCAGCAAGACATGAGATTTTACGGTGTGACAGAATCATGAGGTGGCCTCTGATTCTGGGTCCCAACCTAGAGGAAAGCAGGAGGGGACCAAGAAAGCTTTGGTTATATGAAAGGAAAATATCTTGGACCCCCCCAAATCACTAAGCTGAAAGGAAAATTCAAGATGGAAACTGCTCTGGGCAAACCTGCCTCCCATTCTATTCAAAGTCATCCCTCTGGTCACTGAGATAGCTGCATATTCTGATGGCCTCCTTGGGAAAAGCTTATCAGAAACTCAATAGAATGCAACCATTTGTCTCTCACCTACCTGTGACCTGGAAGCCCCCCTCTCTGCTATGAGTTGTCCCTGCCTTTCTGGACAGAACTGATGTACTACTTACATATGTTGACTGATGTCTCATGTCTCCCTAAAATGTATAAAACCAAGCAGTTCCCCGACCACCTTGGGCACATGTCATCAGGACTCCCTGAGGCTGTGTCACGGGCACACATGGCATGCATCCTCAACCTTAGCAAAATAAACTTCGTAAATTAACTGAGACCAGTCTCAGATTTTCTGGGTTTATAGTTAGAGCAATTTCTGGCTATGTCTTATTGTGACCTCTCCACAACATCCACTTAAAAAAGAGGGTGGAAGCATATGCCAGGGAGTGTTCAGGGTACAGATGACTTGGTGTCATTAGTCATGAGCACAGGCAGGCGACAGAGGGTGAACTCTTTCTGGTCAGCCTTCTTAAATCACCTGAAGAGAGAAGAAAACCTGAGGAGAAACCCGGCTTCAATCAGACCTTTTTTTTCAGTTGTTGTTTAAACCCAGTCAGTGGGAAGCCTCTTTATGAGTTCTGTAGTTGAAACTCTGAGGTTTTTTTTTTTTTAATTGCTTTGGTCTAAGGAAAAAAATAATACATTCTAGTGAGAGGCTTTGCAGGGCCCCAGAACCATCTGAAACTTTCTGTTCTGCAAGGAATTTGGTTAGGCGGCCTTCTCGAATACCAGGGCATTCTCTCTCAGAAAATGGAGCTCAACAAGAACTGAGAGCAGGTCAGGGCGGGAGTGGGACGGCAGCTGTGTGCTATTCAGCTTTTATCAAGTATTGGGTGAAATGCACTAAATTTAAATGGGAATTCCTGGTTGCTATTTCCCTGCTTGGCTGGAGGAGGTACTGACACAGGTATCAGATAACTGATATTGAAAAGAGAATTCACAATTTTTGTTGACAACTTGGAAAAGTCAACTGGAGACACACTTCTCTTGGAAGCCACTTCCTTCGACCTTCGTGGCCCAGTGTCTCCAAAACCAGGTGAGGATGAGGCTTCTCTTTGTCCAGGTGGGGACACGGTCTCTCCCGCCCCTCCGGCGGCCTTGTAGAAGGTAGCCACTAGAGGGCGCCTTTCGCCCAGCCATGGCTCCAAGCGCTAAACCCGCTTCACAGGAGAGCACATTAAGCTGAGAAGCAGGGAAGTCAGTGACGTGGGGAATTATTATGCACAGTTCATTTCCTTATAATTTAACTCTCAGGGTAACAAAAGCATAATGTATAGCCTAGTTTTCGGGTCTGATTTACAACAATTTAAACTAAAAGATGATTTCTGTCTCACCCACCCCCTTCTAATCACTTCTGCTGATATCAGCAACGGAGAATTTTGTATTTCATCACGCGCTGCGCCCTCCTAGGGACACAGATCTGAGAAGAGGAAATTTTAAAACAGGGTTCCTGCAGCAGAGCTGGATGCAAGTTTTCACTTTCTGCTTCAAATTTCATTATGGCCTTGCTAGTTAAAAAACAAAAGAAGAAACAAAACTTTATGCCTTTATTATGGTTGTTTGGTTGGTATCCCTCACTACTTTTAAACACCCAGAAGTCCAAATGGGGCAAAACACTTTTGTTCCCAAAGGGCTTATGGAGTCAGTTTCAAACCCAGAGGTAAAAGGAGTGAGCTTGCCGCCCCTCCCCCCCGTCCCCAGTGTCTCCCTCTGACCCACCCTCCAGCAGCTGACCCTTTTTTTCCTTCTCCCCAGCCCTTCCCTGTAGATTCCAGCCTACTTTGAAGTCTCCTTCCTCTGGCTCCTTGAGCACTTACTGACTCTACCAGCAATTTAGCATTGTGTATCTATTGTCTCGTTCACTAATTGCTTCATATGTGTATTTTTTCTTCTCCCCAAGGAAAAAGAAATAACATTTTTTTTGAGTGCCTACTTTGTCTAAGGCTCTTGGCTAAGGGTATTGCCTGTGATTTCCTTTAATCTTGTAAGCAACCCTATGCCTTAGATGCAATTGATTTCATTTTACAGATGAGGACACTGAGTCAGAGAGGCTAAATCACTTACACAAGGTTACATTACAAATAAGAGGCAGGATTGAGACGCAGGTACCTCTTCCTGTTATATCATTCTGATATCCACTTTGATTGTAAACAAGGTGAGCGTCTCACCCTTCCACGCTTTCAACACCAAGCAGAATGATAGGTTGATATAAAAGAGAAAAAATCATTCACTGAGGGTGCTCAAAATTGTTTGCATCTGTTGATTAGGGTTGGCAAGTGAGTAATCAAGTGGCACCCATAAGAGAACAATGGTTTTTTTTTTTAAATAAATATCTGGTGCCTCCCAGAACTCTCAGGGCACTGGGCCCCTACAAAAGCATTCAAGCAGGAAGATAAAGCCCCCAAATAAAGTCAGTGAGGAGACGGCCTCTAAAGACCTGGTGGAACCTATAAACCAGGATGCTCGTACTCATCTCCGGTTGACTCTGCACTTTAGGAAGGAAGGGAAATTGGGGGCAGAGGAATGTTGATTCCTAACCTCTGAGACCACACTAGTAAAACATATGGAACCGATAAGGAAATTATCATAGTCCCTAAAGAGTGGGTTTAAGAACTCAGAATTTCATTGCATTTGGGGGCTAAAAACACAAAAAAGGAAGCATCTTGGGGTTTCATGTTTATCTTATTTTTGAATTAAATGTTTTTCCAGCTATACTGAGGTATACTTGACAATAAAAACATATATATTTACAGTATAAAGGCGATGTTTTGGTATATGTACACATTGTTTAATAATCACCACAATCAAGCTAATTAACATATTCATCACCTGGCATACTTACCTTTTTTTGTGTGTATGGCGAGAACATTTAAGATCGATTAGAAATTTTCAAGTATACATTATTTTTAACCTGAAATTTTATTTTATTCATTTATTTATTTATTTTTGAGACACAGTCTTGCTCTGTCACCCAGGCTGGAGTGCAGTGGTAAAATCTCAGCTCATTGCTACCTCCGCCTCCCAGGTTCAAGTGATTCTCCTGCCTCAACCTCCTTAGTAGCTGAGATTATAGGCGCCCACCGTCACACCTGGCTAATTTTTGTATTTTCAGTAAAGACGAGGTTTTACCATTTTGGCCAGGCTGGTCTCGAACTCCTGACTTCAAGTTATCCACCTGTCCTGACCTCCCAAAGTGCTAGGATTACAGGCTTGAACCACTGTGCCCGGCCAAGTATACATTATTATTAACTATAGACACCGTGCTGTATGACAGATCTCCAGAACTTCTTTATCCTAACTGAAACTTTGTACCCTTTGACCAATGACTCCTCATGTCCTCCCCACCCCCCAACCCCTGGCAACCACCTCCCTGCTTCTATGCGTTTGACTTTTTTAGATGCCACATATAAGTGAGATCCTGCAATATTTTCCTTTCTGTGCTGGCTTATTTCACCTAGCACAGTACCCTGCAGGTTTATCTATGTTGTTATAAATGTCAGAATTTCCTTCTTGTATAAGGCTGAATAGTATTCCACTGTGTGTGTGCACATGTGTGTAACATATTTTCTTTATCCATTCATCTGTTTATAGACACTTAGGTTGAGTCCATACCTTGGCTATTGTGAGTAGTACTGAGATAAACATGGGATTACAGACATCTATTTGAAATACTGATTTCATTTCCTTTAGACTGATACCCAGAAATGGAATTGCTAGATCATATGGTAGTTCTGTTTTCAAGATTTTGAGGAGCCCTTCCATATTGTTTTTCACAATGGCTGCATGAATTTACAATCCCGCCAACAATGTACACAGCTTCCCATTTCTCCACTCCCGTGCCAACACTTATCTTTTGTCTTTTTGATAATAGCCATTCTACCAGGTGTTGAGGTGATATCTCATTACATATCAATTTGCATTTCTCTGATGATGAGTGATATTGAGAATTTTTTCATACACGTGTTAACCATTTGTATGTCTTCTTTAGAAAAATGTCTATTCAGGTCCTTTACACATTTTAAAATAGAGTTGTTTCAGTCATTTAAGTTCCTTATCTATTGTGGATATTAACTCCTTATCAGATATGTGGTTTTCAAATACTCTTTCCCATTCCATAGGCTGCCTCTTTACTCTGTTGATTGTTTCTCTTGCTGGGCAGAAGCTTTTTAAGTTGCAGGATACAAAATTAATATGTAAAAATTAGTAGCGTTTCATATACCATCAATGAACGATCTGAAGGAGAAATCTAAAAAAATCTCATTTGCAATAGTATAAAAACTATTCAGAAATAAATTTAACCAAGGAGGTAAAAGATCCGTACACTGACCAGTATAAGACATTAATGAAGGAGATGAAGAAGACACAAATAAATGGAAAGATATCCTGTGTTCATGGATTGAAAGAACTAATAATGTTAAAATGTTCACATTACCCAATCTGTAGCCATCTACAGATTCAATGCTGTCTCTATCAAAATTCCAATGGCATTTTTCACAGAAATTTTCCTAAAATTCATATGGAACTAAAAGAGACCCCCCAAAGAGCCAAAGCAATCTTGAGCAAAAAGAACAAAGCTGGGAAGCCTCACAATATCTGATTTCAAAATATACCACAAAGTTATAGTAAGCAAAATGGCATGGTACTAGCATAAAAATAGACTCTTAGACAAATAAATAGAAGAAAATAGAGAGCTGAGAAATAAATCTCTGCATTTATGGCCAATTGATCTTCAACAAGAACACCAATAAGACACAATAGGGAGATGATAGTTTCTTCAATAAATGTTGTTGGGAAAATCAGATATCCATGAAGAAGAATAAAATTGGACCTTTATCTCACACCATACAGAAAAATCAACTCAAAATTGATTAAAGACTTAGATGTAAGACCTGAAACAATAAACGACCAGAAGAAAAGATAGGGCAAACGCTTCTTGATATTAGTCTGGGCAATGATGTTTTGGATATGACCCCAAAAGCACAGGCAACAAAAGCAAAAATAGACAAGTGGGATAGCATCAAACACATCTTGGGGGTTTTGACTGTTAAGATTGCCAAGAAGCTAACTAATGCCTAACTTTCAGGGTATCCCAAGAGCTGCATGATCACAGCACTCTGCCCAGCTTTGACATGAGTCCTTGGATCTTTGTGCCATTTTTGAGTGGAAAGTTCAGGATGGAGGAAAAGGAAAAGTGCTGAGCTTTGAGGACAGAAAATGAGACAAGCTTCATTTCTGCTTCCGCTTCTGCTTCTTATCTGTTCTGTGACCTTGAGTCTATGACTACACTTCTCTGGGTCAATTTTCTCATATTTAGAATGGGAATAATTAATAGTACCTACTCCTTAAAGTCAGCATGAGGATGAAATCAAATCAAGCGTGGGCAACATGGATTTAGGAAAAACCTGGGGCTCGGATTTAGCAAGACTGTCATGAAGAAAACCCCTCAACTTTACCTACCCACTGAGGTAGAGGCCATAGCTTATCAATTCTGAGACACCATTGGCTATAAGATATGACATGGCTTTATGCATTACCAAGAATGAAAACCGAAACAAAAACAAAACAACCCTACCAATTAAACTCTGCATTTCATTGATTATAAGATACATCCCAATGTTAAAAATGATAAAATGGGGAAAATTATCTTAAGAAAAAATTCATTTAAAAGTGAATGAACTGTAGTACTTGCTAAAAAGCTTCTAAGGCGACCGGGCGCGGTGGCTCACGCCTGTAATCCCAGCACTTTGGGAGGCCGAGGCGGGTGGATCACGAGGTCAGGAGATCGAGACCATCCTGGCTAACATGGTGAAACCCCGTTTCTACTAAAAATACAAAGAATTAGCCGGGCGTGTTGGCAGGCGCCTGTAGTCCCAGCTACTCGGAGAGGCTGAGGCAGAAGAATGGCGTGAACCCGGGAGGCGGAGCTTGCAGTGAGCCGAGATTGCGCCACTGCACTCCAGCCTGGGCAACAGAGCGAGACTCCGTCTCAAAAAAAAAAAAAAAAAAAAGCGTCTAAGGCAAGTAGCTATGGAGTGGTTTCCACAGCAAAGGTTGTGATGAGCGTGTCTGATCAACTGGGAGGGAAGGATGGGATGAGAGGTTGACAGAAATTGAATTGTAAGCCAGGGACTGGGCATGGGGTGGGGGGCTCTGGGAGCTCCTGCTGTAAAATGTATTTCAAGGGAAGAAAAAGTCAGAATCTGTAATGAACCTGAAGGTCAGAGGGATCTGCTAATTTTAAGAACGGCAACATCGTGGCTGTTTCTTGAATTCACTCTGATCCAATCACTCTAGAGCAATGTGGGCATCCTTAGGAGGAAAGGATACAGGAGAAAAGGAGGAGCAGGCTCACCAACTCAGGGGATGTGGGCTCAGCCATTTGCCGAGGACCCCCGATCAGGCTAATGCAGGCAAGAGGGTGATGTCTTCCATCTGCTTTCATGCTAGACTGCAGCCGGCAGGGACTCTTGAGGATAGAGAGTGATGATGCTGCAGCCACTGGCTGTCCATCCGCAGGTCCCTAGCAGCAGTGGGCAGGAGCGGTAGAGGTGACTGATGACTGGCACTGCAGAGGCCAGGGTGCTTCAGGGAGCAGCAGCCACAAGGGCATTCAGGCAGCAGCAATTGGCAGCCTGAGGCAGCAAAGGGAAGCTGCGGCAGGGCTGATGCCTGAGTGCACAGGTGATACCTTCTGGGGCCTCCCTGCAATACCTGGCAGGAGGAAGAGACCTTGAAAGTAAGCTGGAAATCCTACCTATGCTGATGGGGCGAGGAACCAGAGAGCCCAGAGCGCTTAGGTTAATGGGATCTGATTTATATTCACAAGCGGCTGAGGCTTGGGATCCTTCCTGTAACCTTTCAGACACCTATTGCTGAGTAAATACTAAGTTCCTTTTCTTCCCTTCCTTTCTCTAGAAGGCTTGTATTTGAGGACCTTATCCTAATATATCAATGCAATATTAAGACTCAGTCCATCTATGATCATGTTTTTCCTAAGCTTTATTAATCAAAAATAGAGTCAAGTTGTGTTTAAAAAGATCTCCCAAGGTGCCAATTCAAACAAAATGCTTTCTTCCCAATGTTGCTTCTCTCAGCTCTGTTATAAGCCAATGTGAATCCAAATGGATGAGGTTCTGGAAGGCATACCAGGCTTACTCTTGTCTCAGGGCTGGTGCACCTGCTTTCACCCTGTTGGTGCGAAGAACGTTCCAGGGAGTTTGTGTGTCTTATTCTTTTGAGTCTTTGTTCAAAGGTCACTTTCTTAGTGAGATCTACCAGACCATCTTAATTAAAATTGCAGCCGCCCACCAGCCCCATGTCCCTACCGTGCGTGCTTTTATTCCCCATCATATTCATGACCACCGATGCACGTTTTAATAATAATTTGTTTATTGTTTGCCTCCTGCAGTAGAAGGACAGACTTTTTTTTCGGTCCTGTTTATTCACATATCTCAGAGCCTGGAGGGGTGCCTGGCATGAGAAAGCCCTCAAATATTTGTGTGAATGCTATGAAAATGTCCCACCTCTCATTAATATTTCTGCTATCTGACGTTGGTTGGGTTGAAAGTGGGATTTTATTTTCTTAGCATCTTTCTTAATATATCTAAGAATTCTTTCTTGCTACATTTAACTCTGGATAAAGGAAAAAGTATGCATAAAAGAATAAGAAAAATGCCATATAGAAAAGCAAATGAAGGCTCACAAAGCCAGCATGTGGCAACAAAACCAAAGGAAGATTATTCAGTCCCAGAAAGCTAAAGCCTCCATACCAAGTGATAATATAATGATGACAATAATAATAGTAATAGTGATAGCTGCTGGCGGGTACCACC
This sequence comes from Symphalangus syndactylus, assembly GCF_028878055.3. Taxonomy (NCBI): domain Eukaryota; kingdom Metazoa; phylum Chordata; class Mammalia; order Primates; family Hylobatidae; genus Symphalangus; species Symphalangus syndactylus. The sequence continues at coordinate 108,620,459 of NC_072430.2, forward strand.
TGCAATCCAGGGCTTCATTTTCCAGACATGTAATTAGTATCATAGAATTGTCTTTCAGGAGCTTAGAATTCCTGTGACCTTATTGGGGCAGGGGGTGGGAAACTACAAGGAAACTGACATGAAGATACATAATAACAGGAAGTAGGAGTGGCAAAAGGAAAAGGAGGAGGAGAAAGAGAAGGAAAGTAAAAGGGAACAGGCCAATATCCCCAGCTGCCCCCACCCAGAACACTCATTTCATGGTCTTCGCTGTTTCTGTGCTCTGTTCCAGCATCAACCTCGGCTCAGGTGGGATTCTTTTCCTTTAATATGTCAAATGTTTAAAATCATCTGCAACATCTCTTTGGAGGAATTAATGAGAAAGAAGGCATCTTAAAAAATTGCTTAAGATACCTTTCTATAACGGTTTAAAAGTGTGAGTAACCCAGCTCAAGCATAGCCTGCAAAGCTTCTGAATACCACAGGATAAAGGAGCTCCCAGGGCTCCTTGGAGGAAAAACTGCATCAGCAGGTTTAGAAATTCAGCCTTAAGCCCCTGGTACAAAGGTGAACAGGGAATTAGGGACGAAGTGAATCTGGGAACTCAGCCTCAGTGGTTTGTGGCACACATGAGCTCACAGTCACTCTGACTTCCTTCCAGGACATTGAGCAAAGCTGAAAGCATCCACTCACTTGGAGGAATATACCAGGAAGCTAGGCACGACAACTAAAACACCACCCTGTCCATTTTCAATCCAAATGAAACAACGGTCAGGATTTGGAACTGAGAAACCACAGTGATGAATCAAAGAGCCAAGAGAGAAAGACTCTAAACTTCTGTTTAAAAAGGGTTTGTCCTCAGGAGGAGCAGAGTGGCATAGATTAGTGCCACTGCTTTAGTTTCAGATGGAGAAATTACGCCAGGAGGGAGAGTTGCTGTGATTTGCTTCATATTACACAGGTGGAGCAGAGTTTTTAATAATTACTGGCTGACAGCAGCTGTGTTTTTAACACCATAGCAACAATCAACTCCTAGTTTATTCTGAGTTGATAAAATTATCCAGGCCACAAAGACATTATTAAAAATAAAAATGTCTATTCCATGGATTTAAGGCAGTGCTTCTCAAATTTTACTGTGCTTTGGAGTCAACAGGGGCTGCCAACTAAAAATGCAGATGCCATAGACTTAACCCCTGAGATTCTAGATCATAATATTTGAGAGCGAAGTCCCAGAAATCTGTACTAACAAGCTCACTAAATGATTCACAAGTGGGAAGTTCACAAACCATCCTTTGAGAGCTACTGCAAACCAGGTGTGGTGGCTCACGCCTGTAATCCTAAAACTTTGAGAGGTCGAGGTGGGAGCATCGCTTGAGCCCAGTAGTTCAAGACTAGCTGGGACAGCAAAAGGAGACCACATCTCTGCAAAAACATTTTAAAAACTAGCCAGGAGTGGTGGCACGCACCTGTGGTCCCAGCTACCTGGGAGGCTGAGGCAGGAGGATCGCTTGAGCCAGGAGATCTAGGCTTCAGTGAGCCATGATCATATCACCGCACTCCAGCCCAGGTGACAGAGTGAGACCATGTCTCAAGAAATGAGAGAAAAAGCGAGATACTGCATTAGATCATGCCTAACAGTTGAGTTGTTAGTCTAGTGCCTTCCTCAAGCGGCACCAGGGACAGACTCCAGATCTGCACTGGCTATTATGGAAGCCACCAGTCACATGTGGCTACTGAGCACCAGGAATGTCCACACCGAGACGTGCTGTAAGTATAAAACACACTGGACTGCAAAACCAGTATATATATGAGAAACAGTGCAAGATACCTCATTTAAAATGTTTATATTGATTATATGTTGAAGTAAGAATATTCTGGCTATAGTGTGCTACATAAAATATATTACTAAAGTTAATTTTACTGGTTTCTTTTTACATTTTAATGTAGCTGCTAGAAGATCTACAGTTATATATGACTCGCGTTATATTTTAGAGCTACTCTAGATACAGGTGTTTCTGGTTATAGAACAGCTCATAAAAACTTTCCAGACAAGAAGTATTTCCAGTTTTATTCTCCTTCATCTTATCTATACCCTTAAAAGAAATGGAGGTAATGGAGGCTAGTCTAGCCTGATAGCAGAGGTTGAAAACAGGTGGCTTTTTAGCTCAATAAAACCCATAGAGATGTTTCACCTGCAAAATGTTGGCCTACACAATGTGTTCCAAAAATCTCTTCAACATTTAAAAAAACTAAATAGTTTAATAGATCTTTTTTATTTCTAGCATCTGTTGAAAAAATCAGAAGATTCAGCAATACTGAGCCCACCACCCCAAATGAAAAAAATCCTCCTGGCTTCAGGATGAAGTAACTGCTTCGTCAGAAGCCCTTCAGAAGAACATACAGGTATGAGCAAAATATTCAAATTCTGTTGTTAAACTTTCGTCATAAAAGAACCACAGCTTTCTATGTATTTTTCCATTTTATTGTCATTGTTCTATTTGTTTTCATGAAAGTATGTTTGTCAAGGTAGGAGGTAGGAGGATAGAGCATATGTTATCTTGTACTTTGTTGGCTTAATTTATAACTTTGCAATATTTAGACATAGGATAGATGGACTTTTGTTTCTACTCTTGATGCAGACCCAGTAAAGTTAGGGGCAAGCCTAGGCCGAGCACCTAAATGAAGATCAATAAATACTGTTGACTGACTGGTGTGGAACTGGAACAAGGGCAAGAGGATTTTTAAAAAATGATGTTTAAGAATTTTGAATTCCTGTACACCCCCTTGCTTAGGTGTCAGCTTGAGTCTCAGGGTAATCTCAGTGAAATTCCCTGGCTGGGATGAACGGGGCAGCTGGCTGGTTGTGAGACAACAGGTAATGTCTCATTCATGCTAGCAAAAATCACGTGACTACATCCCCCATATCAAACCTCCCTAGTTGGGGATCTTATTGCCAAGCCTATGGAATTCTGCATACCACTTTAAGAAGTTGCTTCTTTGAGCATACTAATTATTTTTTATTTCACACTCATAAACTTAGGAGGCTCCTGGCCCTGTTGAGAGAATGTCAAAACTGACTTTGTGTTTTTTGAAATCCTTCTCTCTATAAATCACAATAGGAAACTCTGTGTTATCATTTGATAGTTAACAAATATGAATTTAGTGAATATGCTGTGTTGTGTGTCGTATTAGGCTCCATGCAAGGGATTGGGAAATAGAAAATATGATAAAGTAGGAGAGCTGGCATTTTAGAAGATCTTCTTATCACTCTTCTTTATGGGGGAAGACCATTGAATCAAACTATGCAATGACATACAGCCATTTACATTTATCATCACCCTCACCATTCTGTGGTTCTGCTGGGGCAGCTCTGTCTTGACCATGGGAGTGAGTCAGCTGGGGTGGCTCCGATCCACAGGGGTTCATTCTGGGGTCCAGGCTGAAGAAGCAGCCGCTTCTCATGACCCATCCTTCTCATGGCAATGATAGGGAGAGAGAGAGCCAGGCCCACCATGAAGGCTGACTTTAAGCCTTTGCTTGTGTCACTCCTGTTGATAGGCCATTGGCCAAAGCAGATTGCATGGCCAAGCCCATGTTGGGATGAAAAGAAAAGTGAATGTTTGCAGAAAATAAATCCAAATGATCCCAACTCCCCTAGAGTGAGTCCCGGGGTGTGCAGGGCACTCCATCTCCCACTTCAGAGGTTAAAGAGGCAAGACATCTCTTCTCTCTGCACCCTGCCCTGGCTTGGCCAACTGAACAATTCAGAAGTAATGACTCAAAGAGGTAAGAGAGATCACTCACTTGGCAAGAGTAGAATCAAATGAGCAGAGCCAGGTGCAGTGGCTCATTCCTGTAATCCCAGCATTTTGGAAGGCTGAGGTGGGTGGATCGCTTGAGGTCCGGAGTTTGAGACCAGCCTGGCCAACAAGGTGTAATCCCGTCTCTACTAAAATTACAAAAATTAGCTGGACATAGTGGAGCATACCTGTAATCCCACCTACTTGGGAGGCTGAGGCAGGAAAGTTGCTTGAACTTGGGAGGTGGAGGTTGCAGTGAACCGAGATTGCACCACTGCACTCCAGGCTGGGTGACAGAGTGAGACTCTGTCTAGGAAAAAAAAAAAAAAAATCAAATGAGCAAGGCAGTCATGTCCTGTCCTAAGTAGCTTTCTCAGCAGATTATCCCTGGGGCAGGGCCTTGGCTATGTTCTCCTTTGCCTAATATTCCCTAGGCCCATCTGGTTTTCTGAGCCTGGTTCTGCAGCCTTCAAGATAATTCTAGTATTGATCCAGTTAACTGCTTTCTCCTTGCTAGCCAGAGATAGTTTTTGTTATTTGTCACCAAGACAGTTTACTGGTGTCAGTGGGCACAATATTTTGCCCTTGAAAAATATTCCGTAGACTGAATAACATTCTCAAATAAAACTCTTGTACATGTATCATGCAATAGTTCAGGAAGTGAGAGTACGAGACTTAGGGTCTCATAGCTATGATCTCAAATCTCAACTTTGGCAGTTCTTGCTGCACGACCTTGTGTATATGATTTAACTTCTCCAAGCTTTTGTTTCCTCGCCTGTAAATAGAAACAACACTACTACCTCACCAGGTCTCTGCACAATAACAGCATGCTTAAATCTCTTAGCATAGCACCTAGTATGGTATAGATCTTTAATAATTAGTATTTGTGACTTTTATTGTGGTAAGAGGTTGTTGAGGGCAGATTCTGAAGGCATCCTGAAGGAAGGGAACTTTGGGTAAAGTCTTAAAAAAAAGTGGAGTCACAGACTGATGAAAGGAAATAGAGGAGCATTCCAGAAAAAATATGTGTGTAAAAGTCAAAGTAGAAGGGCAGGACTGGACATGCTGTGTGTGAAAGATATGAAGGAGACTGGCATGGCTATTTAGAGGGGGTGTATCTGCATGGGAAAGAAAAAAAGGCTGTGAAGCAAGAGAGGATCCGATGCTAGATGGAGGCCTCTGAATAGGAGACAAGGTTTAAATTTGATGATGTGGTAATAGTGAGCCCTTACGGGTTTTTAGGCTGACAGAGAATGCATATATGTGCAGAAGGAGAGGTTATACTTATTTTACAAATATTCTGGGGGTTGTGTGGGATGGCTTAGGATGGAAATGGAGTCCAGTTAGAAAGCAATGGCTGTAAATCTCATACAGGGTGATGAAAATCTGGACTTGGGTAGTGGCTGTGGAAGTAGAACTCTACGAACAAACCCATCTGAGGAATATAGGAGGCCCAGTGACTATTTAGAAGCAAGGGTGGGAGGAATGTGGGGTCACTGCTTCATTTGGAAAGTGACTGAATTAATAGAGAGGATAAATAATTGCTTCTTTTTTATTGATATATAATTTGCATAACATACATTTCACCATTTTACAGTGTACAGTGCAGTGGGTTTTAGTATATTCACGAGTTTGTGCAACCATCACCACTATCTAATTCCAGAACATTTTAATCATGCCAAAAAGAAACCCCATATCTGTTAGCAGTCACTCCCTTTCCATGCCTCTAGAGCTGTTTGCAGCCACTAATCTACATTCTGTCTCTGTGGATTTGCCTATTCTAGAGATTTCATATAAATGGAAATCTTATAATATGTAGCCTTTCATGTTTGATTTCCCTCATTTGCCATAATGATTTCATGGTTTATCCATGTTCTAGTATGTATCAGTACTTTGTTCCTTTTTTGTGGCTGAATAATATTTCATTGTATGGATATACCACATTTTATTTATCTATTCATCAGTTGATGGACATTTGAGTTGTTCTAACTTTTTGACTATTATAAATAATGCTGCTATGAACATTTGTCTACAGGTTTTTGTATAAACCTACGTTTCCAATTCTCTTGAGTATGTACCCAGGAGTGAAATTGCTAGGCCATATGGTTAATTCCACGTTTAACCATTGAAGAACCACCAAGCTGTCTTCCATAGCAGCCATATCATTTTATATTCCCACCAGTAATGTAGGAAGTTTCTAATTAGACCACATTCTTACCAACCTTTGTTATTTTTTGCTTGTTCTTTTGTCTTTATGGTCATTTTAGTTGATGTAAATTAAATTGTCATTTTAAGTTACGTTTCCTTTAGGACCAATGATGCTGATTATTTATTTATTTATTTAGAGACGGAGTCTCGCTCTGTTGTCCAGGCTGGAGTGCAGTGGCATGATCTCGGCTCACTGTAACCTCCACCTCCTGGGTTCAAGTGATCCTCCTGCCTCAGCCTCCTGAGTAGCTGGGATTACAGGGGTCTGCCACCATGCCCAGCTAATTTTTGTATTTTTAGTAGAGATGGAGTTTCACCATGTTGGCCAGGCTGGTCTCGAACTCCTGACCTCAGGTGATTCACCTGCCTTGGCCTCCCAAAATGCTGGGATTACAGGCTGATTATTTTTTTATGTGCTTAATGTCCATTTGTGTATCCTCTTTGGAGAAATGCCTGTTCAAATCCTTTGCCCATAGTAGTGAGATTTTTGCCACGTCCTGTGATTTACCCTAGGACCATCTCCACAAAATGCCATTTTTGATAGCTCTTTAGGGTATAATTGACACTATGTAAATCAGAATATTCTGAGGTTTCCAAGGTTTTAAGAAACTACAGTGATGCCTCTTTTATTCTGTTTGGTCTGCAAGTATATGATCAAGAAATTTAAGCTGCACTAGGGAGCTATTTCTCTACTCATTCCATCTCCCTCATTATTGTTCAAGTTCCATGAATGTAATTGATATTAACACTTCGGATTTATATTTTTTAACCTTCTTTTATCTGATATCAAGGACAAACCAAATAGAGTTCTTTACAAAAGTTAATTAATTTAACTGTATTTGAACCTTCTCCCAAATGGAGCTTGGTACTTCCAAATTAGCAATATAGAAATAAACTACACAAGTATATTTTTGAGTAACTGTAAATTAAAGGGGTTGGACTAAATTATTTCAGAACTTTTCTTTCAGCTTTAGCATTCCATGATTCTAACATAGTTGGTTGGTAACTGAGAGGGGATGTGAACACAAGAATGCTAACTTAAGCCCCCTTCCTTGGTCAAGATGCCATTCTTCTCTGATGAAGTAACATTTGCAAAATAAATCTTAACTGGTCCCTTGGAGCCTGAGAACTCTGGAAATGTAAGAACTACTTCATGGAAGGAAAGGTTCAGAAACTAACGTATGCACTTACGAGAGCGGTCATAGTCATTATTTTGTGGATGAACTGTACTTATAGATAAAAGTCATGGTTTAAAAATGCAAAACAGATGGTGGTTAGGCAGTGGGGTGAAATTATTCCTTGGAAACCAACGGGATTTGGACTGAGACATTTTTGAAAAGCCCAAAATGTTAACGGAAACTTCAACATTAGGTAAAGGAGAAGTATGCAGGAAATATTATCCATTTGCCTCTGCTTCCATCTAGCTATTAGAATGGGATCAAATAAACCTGAAAATAGAATCAGGAGGAAATAGAAGCCATATAGTGCTATGAGTTGGAGATAAAATGAGTTTCAGAATCATGGAAAAGTTTGTGTGCCTTCAAAGCTAGACTTGTTCTGCTTTCAATACATTTCAGGTTTTCTGCTGGAACTATTTGAGAGAGAAAGGCTAGAGAATGAGTCGTTGGAATTTGAATTTGCTGCATGTTTTCTGCTTAGCACTTTCCTAAGATCTTTGGGTGATTTGAACCCTGAGCTAAAGGAGCTTAAAACTATTCCTATATGAGACCGGGCACGGTGGCTCACACCTGTAATCCCAGCACTTTGGGAGGCCAAGGAGGGCGGATCACAAGGTCAGGAAATCGAGACCATCCTGGCCAACATGGTAAAACCCCGTCTCTACTAAAAGTACAAAAATTAGCCAGGCGTGGTGGCGGGCGCCTGTAGTCCCAGCTACTCGGGAGGCTGAGGCAGGAGAATGGCGTGAACCCAGGAGGCAGAGCTTGCAGTGAACCAAGATCGTGCCACTGCACTCTAGCCTGGGTGACAGAGCAAGACTCCATCTCAAAAAAAAAAAAAAAAAAAAAAAAAAACTATTCCTATATGAAACATTTTAGCCATACAATAAAGCAGTGTGTGTGATTGAATGTTAAAATGTAAATTGGTCAGATGCAGTGGCTCACACCTGTAATCTCAACACTTTGGGAGGCTGAGGTGGGAGGATTAAGGCCAGGAGTTTGAGACAAACCCGGGCAACATAGCAAGATCACCATCTGTACTACTAATACAAACCTAGCTATTTGGGAAGCTGAGGTGTGAGGACTCCTTGACCCCAGGAATTGGAGGTAACAGTGAGCTCTGATTGTGCAACTGCACTCCAGCCTGAGTGGCAGAGTGAGACCCTGTCTCTTAAAAGGTAAAAAAAAAAAAAATTATATGAACTATGTGTTATAGGAAGTCAGAGTACAGTGATCAATCCAGGTCAGAGAAATCAGGCTCAGGAAGCACATTCAGGACTAGGTTACCAGATATGGACATGAAGAATGAATGGAATTCAGGGAAGGGATGTGGAGAAAAGAGGGCAGGACTTGGAGGAGTAAAGATTTGGTATTAGGGATGGTCATGATGTGACCAGGGGTATAGAAAATAGTCTCGGACTGGGGTGGAATGTCTCATCAAAAGTGAGAAGGCTATAGTGCTAATGACCTCAGGGGTGATATCTCATTGGGCTTTGAATGTGAAATGTAAAAGCTCTTGTTATTCAAAGACTAAAGTAGCAAGGAACTGTTTGCTGGATATCCACCCTAAAAAGGACAAAGACTGTAGAGAGGTGAATAACCTACAAAGAATCTGCCTTACAAATATTTTACAAGTCCAGTTTCAACTCTTGCCTTTGTCTAATTCCTTGATAAATTCATGCTGTTACAGCATATGCTTTGGAAGAATCACAGAACAGAATGCAAAAATTAAAAAAAAAAAACTTAAAGTCATCAAATTAACTCTTCTTATTATATATGGGAGAACTGAAGAGTCAAAGTAAATAAGTGGCTTGCTCAAGGTCACACAGCTGGTAAGTGGCAGAGGCCAGGTCTCTAAGACCTTGGCTTCCATGCCACAGAAAATGCATTGTTTAAGCTTCAACTCTGATTTGCAGACATCCTGGTCTTGCCAGGTCTGGTCAAGGATTTGTTCTATTTCTTTCTAATATCTTGGTGGGCAAAATATCATTGTACATAAAATATCCTAGAACCCTGTCCCTCAAAGTATGGTTCATAAAACAACTGCATCAAAATGTTCCTGAACCCGATCTCCAAAATATTATGTAACGATTGCTGGAGTTAGAGCTGAAGAATCTGCATCTTAATCAAGAATCTGGGTGATTTTATATGTTGAAGTTTGAGAATCACTGTTCTAAAGCAAAATTGATTTCATCCACAATGTTTTCTTTTGTTTTTGAGCCTCAGGTAGATCATATAGCAAAAATGATTTAAATAGTCACCAGTTTGTTATTTATACGGGTTGAAGAAGTAGGGATTCTACGTTTTTAGGGTTAATGCATAATACTCATGTATTTAATCACTGGAATCCTATGGGGGAGAATATAAAAATGTGAATTATTTTTTACTCACACAGCTGCAGGCTGAAAGAGGACACATGTCTGAAATATGTGTGAGTGTGAGTGTGTGTATATATGTTCCTGTGTGTCTGTGTTTACATTATGGCATAGACCATACTCAGTGAAGAAATCGAATTGATAATCCATGATCTCCGTGTATTCCACAAGTCCCTGATCCAGATGTTTTTACAGGTGAGAGTTATCATATTTTCAATTAAGAGATAATCTTTGGCTTATATATGTTGTTTCAGAAAGAAAAAAGCTATCTAAATTTTATGGATTTAATATAACTATGACTTGAAAATTGGATAAGAAAAGTACAAGAAAAGTAGAATCATTTCACTTATAAATAGATGCAAAGATCTTAAATAAAATGTTAATTAACCAAATAGAATCAAATCCCCAAAATATATTATGATCAAGAGGCATTTATTCCGGGAATAAAAAGATAGTTTAACATCAGAAATTCACCACATTAATAGACAAAGGAAGAAAAACCATTGATTATCTCAATAGCTATAGATAAAGCATTTTATATAGTTCAATATGGGGATAAAGCCTGATGACAGTGATTAATCCTGGGCAGAGGAATCAGGTTGGATTGGTGTGTGTATGTTTATAGTGTGTGTACAAATATAAATATGTTTATATAATGTATATTGATCAGACTTATTTACAATATAATCATTCAGTAAACCAGGACTAAAATGAAATATTCTTAATTTGATGAAGGCTACATACCTAAAACCTACAACAAACATTATATTAACAGAAACATCTGGCCAGATGCTGTGGCTTACACTTGCAATCCCAGCACTTTGGGAGGCTGAGGCTGGTGAATTGCCTGAGGTCCAGAGTTCGAGACTAGCCTGGCCAACATGGTAAAACCCCATCTCTACCAAAAACACAAAGGCATGGTGGCGCACGCCTGTAATCCCAGCTACTTGGGAGGCTGAGGCATGGGAATTGCTTGAATCTGGGGGGTGGAGGTTGCAGTGAGCTGAGATGGCACCACTGCACACCATCCTGGGCCACAGAGTGAGAGATTGTCTCAAAAAAAAAAAGAAAGAAAGAAAAATCTCTGGGTTTATCCCAATTAATATTAGGTGCAAAATAAACATATCTATTATTATCACTACTGGCTGACACAGTGCTAGATGTTCTGGCCAATTATCTCAGCTAAGAAAAAAGAAAATTTTTGAAAAGAAGAGGTAAAATAATAATATTTTACTGATAATATGTTTGTCTTCATTGAAAATTCAATCAAATTGAACTAATAAACTATTACAAGTGTTGAGAATTCAGCAAAGCTGATGGGCATGAAATTATCTAACCAAATCAATAATGTTTCTACCAACAAGAATAAATTAGAAAATATCATAAAAAATAAAATATTCGCAGTAACATTAGGAGTTGATAAACTATGACATGCAGGACAAATGTGGCCTGCTAAAGTGAAGATTTATCAGAACACAACCATGTCCCATTGCTTACATAAATGCAAGTAAGTGAGGAAGAAAACCATGTAGAAAAATGAACAAAGAAGATAAGTAGCCAACTCACAGAAGGAGAGGCCCCAATTACTAATTAGTAAGGAAGGAGATGCTCAGATTACATTGGTAATCAGCTAGCTTTAATTTAAAATAGGAAAAAAATAACACTAGGATGGCAAAAATTTTAAAATATGAGTAATAGCAAGTGTTGGTGAGGACACAGGGAGAAAATTCATTGCTGAGGGGTGGGATGGCTATAAATTGGTACAGCCACTCTGCACAGCTGGTGGTATCTGCTGAATTAAAATATGTGTATATCCTATAATCTAGTGGTCCTAATCTGATATATATATATCCTAATCTGATATATATATATCCTAATCTGCTATATATATATATCTATATATATCCTAATCTGCTATATATATATATCTGTATATATCCTAATCTGCTATATATATATCTATATATATCCTAATCTGCTATATATATATATGTATGTATATCCTAATCTGCTATATATATATATGTATATCCTAATCTGCTATATATATATATATCAACATGGGTTGATGCTAAAACATGGTGGTGAGTAAGAAATGCTGGGAACAGAATAAAATGTATACCATAATACCATTTCTATGAATTGAAAATTTATATACATAGAAAACAACATTAAAATTTTATAAGAATAAGTATGTATATAAGAACATAGATACATTTGGGTATGTGTGGTGTGGAGGCGGGAAAATAGAAGTGTGGAAGTGTGGAGCAGGGAGAGGAAATGAAATAATAAAGTTGGCAAAAAGCCTTTTACTAACTGACAATATTCTGTGAACTGGAGAGTGGAATAAATTTAACTGTACCCCAGTGTACAGTCTGTTCTCACATTGCTATAAAGGAATACCTGAGACTGGCTAATTTATAAAGAAAAGAGGTTTAATTGGCTCAGAGTTCCACAGGCTGTACAAAAAGCATGGCTGGGAGGCCACAGGAAACTTATAATCATGGCAGAAGGTGAAGGGGAAGCAGGCACGTCTTACATGGCTGGAGCCAGAGGAGAGAAGGGGGAGGTGCCACACACTTTTAAACAGCCAGGTCTCGCAAGAACTCACTCACTATCACGAGAGGAACACCACAGGGTGAAATCCACCACCATGGTCAAATCACCTCCCACCAGGCTCCAACTCCAACACCGGAGATTACAATTTGACATGAGATTTGAGTGGGGCCACAGACCCCAATCGTATCACCCAGGTTAAGGAAAAAACCATAATGGCAAACTTTTAACCAAATTTAAAAATAAGGAGATTAGCAATGGTCATAAAATGCACATTTGTTATTGAAAACTCATCATCCATGTATATATATATACTTACAGAATTTTTCTTCTTTTGTGGATATTTCTTAGCTCAGTCGGAAAACTGCGTTTATGGGCATTTGGGAGGAATTGAAGGTTGAGAGGGTTTTGCTCTGCTGTTGCTCAGAATGTAATATCCGATGAGGCTATCTGTGTGGCTATCAGCAACATTAGTCCTCTGGTGAATCAGAATGCTACGGGATATGGATTAGCATTTAAATGTAATGAAATCATACCCAATAATGCTGTGGATGAGAAGCTGAAGCTATTTATTCCTAGTCTCCAGCTCAGACTTGTATCATACCAACTGAGGATTTCTTTTTTATTCCTATGATTTGACAGTGTCAGACACACATTTGGCATTTTTTAAATGTTGAAAGAATACTAGTTGAATGAATGAGTAAAAACAGAACAAAATAAATTATCCACCTTGCCTCAATGAGACTTGAAAATGTGTAATGTATTAATGAAAATTCCACCAATAACATATGCAATAATTGCAAACCTTGGAAAACTTGAAAAAATATTTAATAAACAAATCTTCATTTTCTTAGATAAAGAAAAAAATATTTTTTTGGTAGAAAGCATCTTGCACATCCCTTTATGAGGTCCATCTGTCCTCTTGTTTCATGACAGGCAACACACCAGATGATGGCTTAAACTCAAGTGCTATGACTGTAATTATTGGACTGAGGGAGAGATGTCAGCTAACCCAAAGATAAAATGACAGAGAATAAGGAGAATAGTTGTGAGCAAACAAGGATTAGAAAAGTTCTGTCAAAGCTATTGAGCAAGAAGGGAATGTCATTCTTAGAATCAGGAGAGTGGGCCTGGGCACTCAACCTCAGCTAGGAGAAGGCTGCTGTACCTTCTCAATATCTAAGGTCAAATGGAACTTAGGCCAATGGAACAGGCATTGTTGAGCAAATCTGTGGGCTAAGTGCTTTTCAGATGCTATCTTCTTTAATCCTTACAACATTATGAGGTGGCTGAGGCAGTTATTCCTGTCTTTATTTCAGATGGGATGGCTTAAGGCTCAGAGATCTTAAGTGTCTTGCCAAGGTCATGTCAGTGGTAGAAGTAAAATATGAACCCACAATTTTTTGCTCCAAAGTACTGGCTATGCCCATAAAATGACAGTCTCTTTTTTAACCTAAACTGAGAGTGAAGGCAGATGAAGGAGAAAATATAAATGTATAATAGCTAGAAGAGAAAGATCTGAGTCCAAATGGGCTGGCCTCAGGTGATGGGAGCTTGAAAATATTCAGAAGTGATGATGCCATTAAATAATGCTTATTTCCTAAATTGGAGTAGCATTGAAATGTGTCTACTCTATGTGCCAAGAGCTATCTACTTGTGCATAATTTTTAACATTTGCATATCATCAAAAACTTTTCATAGTGCCTGTTAGGTATAAGATACTCTATGAGTTACTGGGCTGGGGGTGGTAGCAGAAGCTGGGGAAGGATTTAGAGAAAACTTTCTCACTCTCAAGAGGTTTGAAAAGTAACTGGAATGACAGAACAGGTAAAAAGTGGACAATATTAGCCAGATGTGGTGGTGGGCTCCTGTAATCCCAGCTACCCAGGAGGCTGAGGCAGGAGAATTGCTGGAACCTAGGAGGCAGAGGCTGCAATGAGCCAAGATCGCATCACTGCACTCCAGCCTGGGCTACAGAGCAAGACTCTGTCTCAAAAAAAAAAAAAAAAGTAAACAATACAAGTTACACTGGTGGAATAGACAAGGGTGATGGGAAGACAGAGGCAAAGATGAGAGCTACAGAGTGGTTAGTAGAAGAAAATTTTAAGGAGATAGCGAGATTTAAGCAAGGACATCAAAATGAGAAAGGTTTAAATTAGTGTTTCTCAAGTATGGTCAGAAGACTCCTGGGGGTTCCCGGAGACCATTCCAAGAAGTCTGGGAGATCAAAACCATTTTTATAACAATTTAAGATTAACTTTCTCCCTGTGTTCACCTTTGTAATGATAGCACAAAATAATGTGGATAAAACTGCAATGGCACCATGCTGTGTAGGTAGCGTATAAGTTTTCTTTGCTGTTTCACAGTCATAGTTTTAAAAGAATTGTAATTTCACTTAAGAAAATCCTTGGTGGAAAAGTAAAAGAATTTTATTAACTCTCAACTCTCGAGAACAGATCTTTTCATACTGTATACTGTGTGATAAAGTGGGAAGTATACAAAAAGCACTTTTGCTATGTAATGAAGGATTGTTGTCTTCAGTTGTAAGCTGAAATAGCTGCTTTATTTTTCTTGTATAACATTTTTTTTCTTGAAAGAATGACAAACAAACAAACTATGGCTATTTAGGCTTGGGTATTTGGCAGACCTTTTCTGGAAAATGAAGAAAGTAATCCTTTCACTTAAAGGAAAACAACTGATAGTATTTGTTGCCAAAAAAAAAAAAAAAAAAACAACTGGGTGGAATACACATCCATTACCATAAGCTTGACAGCTTTCCAATACCAATACCTAGAGTTCCAATACTTAGAGTTTTCTGATGAGATAGGTAATGATATTAATTAATACAATATATATGTGTATATATCTATATATACACATATATATATTCATATAGTATATAGCCTGTTGAGTCTGGTTTCTTTCACTTAGCAAAATGCTTTTGAAATTCATTCACATTGTCGATTTTGTGGGTTGCTCTTTTTTTTGGCTGGATAGCATTTCATTGTATGGACATACCACAGTTTTCTCATTTGTTCATCAGTTAAGGATATTAGCATTGTTTCCAGCTTGGGGCAATTATGAACATTTACATACAGGTTTTTGTGTGAACATACACTTTCATTTCTTTTGGATAAATACCTAGGAGTTTCACTTTATAATACGGTTTACATATTTGAAGAAGAAAAAGGAAATATTCTAGATCACGAGTCTGCAACTCCTGGGCCATGGACTAGTACCAGTCTGTGGCCTGTTAGGAACCAGGTTGCACAGCAGGAGGTGAGCAGCAGGCGAGTGAGTGAAGCTTCATCTGTATTTACAGCCGCTCCCCATCACTTACATTACCACCTGGCTCCACCTCCTGTCAGATCAGCAGTGGCATTAGATTCTCTTAGGAGCGTGAACCCTATTGTGAACTGTGCATGCAAGGGATCTAGGTTGTGTGCTCCTTATAGAATCTAATGCTTGATGAATGGTCACTGTCTTCCATCACCCCCAGATGAGAACATCTAGTTGCAGGAAAACAAGCTTAGAGTTCCCACTGATTCTACATTATGATGAGTTGCATAATTATATATTATAAGAATAATAATAGAAATAAAGTGCACAATAAATGTAATGTGCTTGAATCATCCCCAAACCATCCTCACCCCCGGTTCTGTGGAAAATTGTCTTCCATGAAACTGGTCCCTGGTGCCAGAAAGGTTGAGAATGGCTGTTCTAGACAGAGACAAAATATAGGTAAGCTACTCTGCCATTTTGCTCCCATTTGTTCCCTTTATTTGGATATTTCATAGCTGAACTATCATCATCTCTATCTTAGTCCTCTCCTCAACAAGTGCCCACCATTGATCAACTAGACATGTAAGAGATGTTTTAACTACAATGCTGCCATGCTCATAAATGCAGGATTTTTCACAGAGATTCTGGGGCCTGGTAAATAAGCCAGTTTAATAGTTGCAAAAGCCTTGTGAAGTAGTGGGAGGTGATCCTACTTTGAAGCCAGCTTGTTGAGAGCTCTGAGTGCCAAACTAAGGAAATAACTATTTCTTACTAATGGATTAGAATTAAAGACCCTCCAGAAATAATAAGTACTTCTTACTCTTGTTAACAAAATCATCATTTAAAAATACACACATAATTAATACTTGGTATAGACAGTTTGAAAGTTTAGAGTTAAAAAAAATCCTTTACCGAATAAACCACTGTTACATTTTGGTTATTTTCATCTGATCATTTTTTTATCCTTATTTTTACATAATTGTGATCAGATTCTTGATATTATTTTACTCATTTTTCACTAATATTCTATTATAACAGTTTTCTTCTTATAAAAATCTTCAGAAACACAATATCCCATCATACAGCTCTGACATAATTTACTTGGTCATTTTTTTATTATTTCTTGGTAACTTCTTGAGAATTTGTGTTTAAAAATTGTTTGTTTCTATTTTATTACTAGTATA
Organism: Symphalangus syndactylus; assembly: GCF_028878055.3. Classification (NCBI taxonomy): domain Eukaryota; kingdom Metazoa; phylum Chordata; class Mammalia; order Primates; family Hylobatidae; genus Symphalangus; species Symphalangus syndactylus. The sequence continues at coordinate 108,637,021 of NC_072430.2, forward strand.
AATAATGCTGTGGATGAACATCTTCCTTTGTAAAACATTTTTTTAATTGGATTATTTCTTTCTTCATATTCCCAATGACAAAATCACACTTGAAGCTTCAAAAAAAGTATAAAATTATGAAGAATAATGTCTTCAATGACCCTGGGAAAAGTTTAATTTTCTTTCTCTTTTCCCTGAGTTTAGTAGCATTGGATACCTATCATCCGTGGATTTCTGCAGGCATGGAAAGAAAGGGTTCAAAAGAAATGTAGCTTGAGGTTCAGATTTTGAGTATCCACTGAAGCAAATATTGATTGCCTATTCTACCCAGCATCGTGCTACGCATTGGGATGTTATGGGTCATAAAAGTAGCTGGTACCTAGCGAGGAGCCAGACCTTCTCAGGGCTGTGCAGAGATGGTGTTATTTCATCCTCACACCAAGCTATCATGCATGTAGTATTGTTAACCCCACTTTATAGATGAAATAGAGGCACAGAGAGATGAACTGACTTGTCCAAGTCCATGTAGTTTGTAAGTGGCAGGGCCAGGAATTCAACACAGCATGGTTGCACTACACTATTCTTCCCTCAAGAAAACTTGTGGTCAGAGGAAGAAGAGGTTCACAGCATCTGGTGTTCCAGAGAATCTCTTCCCTGCCGGGGCTTACATTCCAAGAGCAGGTCTGTGGGGGGCATAAGAGACTGCACTTAAGCTGCTAATACTGGAGGAATCTCAGTACTGATTACACCATCAGGGTGCTTCTATATAAAGTAAATTAAGCAAATCCTGGTCACTGGAATGCTTTGCTGGTAACATTTATGTGCAATACTTTTAAATGTACTTATGCTTTTAAAACACACCCACAGGAAAGCAATGAAGTCTGAAGTGCAGACAAAAGGTGAAGAAAACCTGCATTCTTAAGAAAAAAAAAGGTTAGACTGGACCTGACCACCATTTTCCAAATGGTTTTTGTGTAAGAGTTTCATAAGTCAGCCAAGTTTAAGGCATTCTGCATTCTTAACCTTCCTTTTAGAGATTCACTAGGCAAATTAATTAATTTAAGGCTCTGAGAAGTCCTGCAGTGAAGCAACCTGTTCAAATTTATTTGGTCTGGAATTTTTCAAACTTATTTATGCCCAGGACATTTTTCTCAGATGACCCCTATTTGTAACCCACACACTCAGGGGAAAATGTTGGACCAGACTTAGTGCTGATTGGACAGGAATTCTCCTCAAGTTGCTTCTGAGAGCAGAAGCCAGGGACCGTTAGTCGGAGGGGTCCTACAAGTGGTGGAGGAAGCTGCAGGACTCTGGTGGCGCTGTTTTTTCTCCATCATATCTCACCAATGGGATAAAACAGAGTAGTGAAGCATGACAATTCCCACCGAACAGGCTGAGTCTCACATTCTGTCTCATTTCCCTTATGCTTTTGAAAACTCTGGAGGCCAAAGGGAGTTGTACTTACAAAGCAGTGGAAGTCCCCTTTCCCACATTTCATATGACGCCTGGTTCGAGCGTGTCGTGTTACAGGGAACACCTGCTGTCTATTCTGCGGCCTGGGCTGTTCAGCCAACTGGCCCAGCTGGTCCCCTCTCCCAGCCCAGCCGTTTCAGGGTAGTGTGATGAAGGCTTTGACTCAGCCTCCAAACTGTCTTCTACCTTCCCCCAGCCCCCTCTGGCTATTGTGTGGATGGAGGTGGTGATTGAATTAACAAAGCTGTTAAAAGCCAAAAGGAACACATGGAAAAGGAACCTGAGCCCCCAACAGCAGCTTCATTTGCTCTCTAATCTGGAGCAAAGATGTGAGCTGCACTTAGATGGTACCTGGTGGTAATAGAATTAGCGGGGCTTTGCTCCTCAATGCCTGTCACTCACTGTCATTGAAAAGAGGTCTGAACCAGGGGAGCTGCTGAGAAGCCAGGGACAATCCACAGCCCTGTAATGATGAGACTCATTCCAAAAAGGTCAGAACTCCTTAATTAAACATTAATCAACCATTTTGTAAATGATGATCATTCCATCCAGGGTAGGAGGAAGAACAGTTTGAAGGCCAAGGGCAGTAGCCCTGAGTCCTCTTGAAGCCAAATAGGTTTTGAGGCTAAGTGTCGGTAAAAGCAAATACCTTTACCTTCCTTTACTTAGGAGGAAGAAAATCAGGAGTAGGAGGGTTTTTTTTATGCTTTTAAATACAAAATAATGTCATTTTCTATGACTTTCCTTTTACCTTGAATAACCATGTTAGAGGGTCAGTTACAGGATAATAGTCCAAACCTGCAGACATTTCTCCCCCCTTACCCTTTCTAAGTGCATGCCTTTATAACAATACTTGAATCTGCAGAGCCCACTTCAGTTTATAAAACACTTTAGTTTGCATCGTTGTATCTGCTCCTTACAGCAACTTCACAAGACAGGTTTAACCCATTATTGAGATGAGCAAACTGAGACTCAGAGACATTCAATTTCTTTCCTTTGCCCGGTCAGTAGCAGAGGGAAGACTCACACCAAAATTTTTTGGTCCAAAATGCAGTGCTCTTTGCATATATAGTGTTTTCTATGAGAGTAGATCTCAGGCTCCTGAACCATCAGGGCCTCTTAGTCAATAATAAGGGCTTCATTAACCTGCTTCCTCCAGCTCCACTCCGCCGTGACTTTTACTCTCTAGGGTTCTTCATTGCAAATCTCCCAGTTACAAATAAATAAAGCAAACCCACAAAAAAACCAATACCCTCTGAAATTTCAGAGACTTTAGAAATACATTAAAAGACACACATAGACACACAGGGTTCTTTTCTTATGGAAAAGTATGCATATGTAGGGATTAGTCTGCATGAAAAAGCATATCTTATTCACTGGATCACTTAAGTCTCATTATGCCTTTTTATAAAGGCTTTGAACCATCTTTGGCATGTATTAATTTTTTTAAAGCATTGCTGATGAGCTGAAATCAAGCTGATGGTAAATTTATAGAAGCTTTCATTATGCAACTGGTCTTGGTCATCCTTCTGGGCAATGTGGATTTCTTTGTAGTCCTGCATTGTGTGCACCACCAGTCTGCAAACTCCAGGCAGGACACGTTGGCAACAGCCTCCTCTTCCAATCCTCATTTTCTCCCCTTCCTGGGGTGTGAGCTCCCCAAAGTGTGATTAATCCATCTATTGATCGCCTCCTGCCATAGCGAGGGTGAGATATGGCTAGCAATTGGTGCCAGGCTGCCTATGTGACTGGACTGCTAAGCCGAGGTGAGAACAGACGAGTGCTAGCCGGTGCTTTCCAACCCTGCAGACAGGGAGGGGGCAATAATAGCCACGCTTCCCACACGCCTTGCTAAATGATCCCTCTCATCAAAATGCAGCTGATTCCTTTTCAAATGAATTATAATGTATATTCCCTGCTCTCTCAATTGGCTTCACAAAGGTCCAATAAAAGTTTATGGGCAAAGGGAAAGAAGATGAAAAAAGAAGTAAGAAGATAGAAACCTCCTGGAAATAAAGCCAAACAAGAATGTGCTGTTTTGATTGAAGCATTCCAGGCAGATAGAATGGATGACCAAAAGCATACCAGCAGAGAGGATTAGAAGAATAAGAATTTACCTTAATATTCAGAGGCCCCATGGTGAAGATAAGCTGAGGGAATAGACAAAGACTAGAGAGAAAACCTACCTGCAAATGAGGATGGTACATTGAGAAATATGGGCACTACACTCATTCCCAAGGCTAGTTTTGGCCAGTAAACTGAGGAACAAAAATTAGGACAAGCAAGAATTGGGAACACTTTTTTTTCCTCTCCTCTTCTGCCCAAGAGAAGGTCAAGCGTGCCTACCCTCGGCTGTAGATGCCACATTTTCTTTCATTCTGCCACATATGTTTAAAAGAACCTCTCATCCACAGAGTCAGGCCACTCTCTTCATTTCAGGAATTTCTACCATATGCAGGAAGTCACGTGGGATTATGGAGGACCTTCCATTTCTTGTGGAATTGATTTTCAATGCACCCAGCCAGAACACAAGCAAGTTGAAAAGTTGATCAGCTGTCTAAAACCTAGTGCCCTTCTGCATTAGGGAGAGTAGCAGTGTAAATTCAAAGACAGTGAGACCCTCTGCATAGTAGCTCCCACATCTGACTCATGTTGATTTTCCTGCTTGTCTGTTCCAGATGTGCACAAAGCCCAAGGAATATCTACAGACATTTGGGAGAGACAGAATTTGTAGTTTGCAAGGAAACAGACGATTAGAATATGGTAATTTGGTAGGACCAAAATTGTATGATAACATCTTTAGCTTGGGATGAGGTAGGGACTGAACCCAGTCACAGAATCCAGACCTGGTGACTCTTTCCCAAGGTTCCTGGAAGAATGACAGATCAACTGAAATCTGGAGGATGGAGAGAAGCTTGCCATGCTACAAAGGAGGCAATTGGAAGAGAAATAAGAGAGTGGGTGGAGAAGACCTGAGATGATTCTACGAGGAGGGACCGTCATCACACAGACCTAGAGGTGAGAGAAAGCAGGACATATTCAGGTAACTATAAACTATCAAACGTGACCAGAGCTTAGTGTGTGTGTGTGTGTGTGTGTGTGTGTCTGTGTGTGTGTCTGTGTGTGTGTAAGACAGCTACAAGCTCTGAGGCTGAAGAGTCAAATCAGGGCCTCGTAGGAAGTATTAAAGTGTTTAGACTTAATTCTGAGGGCAATCGCAGAGCCACCGAAGAATTTAAACAGGGCAGTGATGTGATCAGTGTTGAGAGTGTAGAGAATGGATTAGGAAGGGGTCATCTTGAAAGCAGGGAGACCCATTAGGAGAGGATCGCCCTAAACCAGGTGGCCTGTTTGAGGGTAACAGTGGGGATGGAGTGAAAGTAAGAAAGGAAGCCAAGATGACTTCCAGGGAGAAACCAAGTCCATTGAGAATTTATATAGAGAATATATACTTTATTATGAATGGGTTCCAGGAAGAGCCCAATACTTCATAGAGGCCCAACAAATTGTTAACAAAAAAAGGTTCTGTGAACACTTACTCTTTCTTATCCTTATTGTGGGAGTTCCACAATTCCAGGAGATAAGAAAACAACAGATATGCTAGGTTTATATTCCACCTGGAAAATAGTCCCAGAGCATAGAAGGAAAAGCTCTGTAAAATCCAAAAGGAAAATGGACCTATGAGCCACGTGCAAAGAACTGGTCATGCCAGACTGACTCAAATAAAGTTATTTCAGTAGTGGTGTTCTCCCAACCACCAGGCAATGAAGGCAAAGTTGCATGTGCTTGGAGATGAGCAAATCATTTCCCTCAAACTAGTGTTTCAATATTTTGCTTGGCATCAAAATCCAATTGGATTGGAGAAGAATGTGGTTTAGAAATAGGCTGAGAATTAATAAATGAAATTGTCCATGAGAAATGCCAGTGTTTTCAAATATGGGGCATGGTCTCTGATAGAAATATTATTTCTTAGTGTCTTTATTCATAAATTGAGAAGAGGAATTTACTTATTGATGCAAATTGCAGATGCTTCTAAATTAGGCAGCATTGTCAACACCTGACAGAACACAATGTCCCCAAAGAGGTTAGAAATGAGGGGCAGGAAATAATAAAACAAGGTTAAATTTGGCTAGATGGAAACTACATCTGGGGAAAAATAATTCAAAAAGCAGATATTCATTGGGCCAAAGAAATCTGGACCACACTGGTGCCAGAGGAGACCCAGGTGCAATACCGGATGGCAAATTAGGTAGGAGTTTAAAATATGCTAGGGCAACCCAAAAACCATTCAATCCTGGCCTGCCACATCTGATAAAGAAACCTCATCCTATCAAAGGAAAAGATCTGGCCTGCCTCAGCCTTCCCTGTTTGCAGGCCATTCAAAAAGGAAATTTAATCCACTCATTGCCTTGGTTTTAGTTATTCAGATAAAACAAAAATCATCTACTGGAACTATAAGACTTCTACCATTATACCAAGTTCATAGTCAATGGTTTTTAGCTAAAGAAATAAAGCCACAGTGACTTGCATATAGAAGCTTCATTTATAGTAGCTGAAGAGGTGTCACTGCTGTTCTTTCATTATTCTCCCATTATTGTCTCATTCGAACAGTCTTCCAGGTAAGTGGCCAGCAAGTCATATGGTCTATCTCTGTTTTACATATTAAGCAGCTGGGGCATTGTTGCCAAGGGCATTCAAGAATGCCAGTCACTGGTCTCTCTGGTGCTTTGTTCATTACAAGGACATCTTTCTTCTAATTGATTTCAGTTTTTGAGAGGCTGTAAAGGGAATTACAGAGTTGTCATCAATGCCACCACAGGTCTAAGGGGCATTTTTGGATGATTCAATGGGCAGGTTAGTATGCAGCTTAAGGCACCAATGTTTAGAACTTAATTGGTATGTAAATAATCTTCATGGTAAACATCAAAACTTTGCTAGACACTCTTAGTTTAAGTTTCATTATTAATACGATTTTGAGTTATAAAAGGAAATATGGATGGGAAATAATCATCATAATTTCAATGCTAAAGATTTTTTAAGGCCTATATACAGTCTACCTGTATGCAGAAACCTTGAAAAAAAGAAAGGCAGAAGATAGAAGTAAATGCTATCATTGCAAAGAAAATTATTCCATTCTTTCCTCAGTGTACTTTTATGATTTATCAAGCACACTCAGAGGATGTAAATGCTTCTAGAGCAAAATCACATGATTTTACCCAACTGTAATAGCTCAATTTTAAACAAACCTATTGGCCATGTACATGCCTGGGCAAAGCCAAGGGCCGTTACGAATGTGCATGCTCAGAAGCTCTTCCTAGAACTATGATTGCATTTTGACCTTGACTAGAGTCCCAGTACTGTGGTTTAGTGGGGCTTTGTTTACTGTCAGATTCATTTCAGTCCCATTGTCTGAGTGACCACTCATTATTGCAATTAAAGTAAGGGATAGTTTGTGATTTGGGTTTTAGTAAGGGATGGTAAATTTTATAGTGTATGTAATTTGGAACATGTCTTTCAGCCCATATGTGGCTATCTGCCCGGGTGCTTATTATTATGCTTATCTACAAATGACCAGATGGCCTTGTCCAAATGTAGAGAACCATTTAGTGCCATTTTAAACCATTAAGGCTATTAACCCTGATGGGAGATAATCCTGTGCCCAAAGGGAACTAGTTTTGCTGTCCTTCAAAGTCATCAAATGTAATTAAATGCCATATTGAGGAGTAGGCATTAATGGATTAAGGGGACAGGACTGTCAACCAGTTCTGGGTCAACCAAGGCAGAAGGAATATAGGAATAGCTCAGAAAGAGAGGTATATTAGGTAAAGTACTGGCTAAGCTGCTGTAACAAAAAATACCCAAAATATTATGGCTCAAAAAAAGATAGTTTATTTCCCTCTAAGACAAAACAAAACAAAACAGAGGTAGGGGAAAGGCCCAAGACAGGCAGCTCTGTCCCTTAAGATCAACCAGAGATCTATATTCCTTCTATCTCATTGCTCTGACATCCATTATAGTATTTTCCTCACCCTCATGGTTAAAGCTATCTCACCAACACATCTGTATTCCAGTCATCTTTAAGGGGAAAAGAGAAAAAAAGGAAGGCAAGCTAATGTGTTTTGAAGAATTGATGGTAATATTGTACACATCGCTTCTGTTTACAATTCCACTGGTTAAGAACTTATTTGATCATCACTAGCTGCAGGGGAGACTGGAAAATATAGTCACTAATTGGATGGCCATGTGTTCTGCTCAACTCAGTAGTGGGAGATGTTATACTTCTCAAAGTAAGGATGAGAGAATGGATGTTGAAGTTGTAGTCTCTGCCACAGTTTTGTTCTGGAATATATAAAAACGAGAGATAACAATTGGGCAACTACCATTTTAAGGAGTAAGGAGGTCTGAGAAATCTCACAGCTGAGAAAAGATGGTGGCTGGTCAATGCCATGCAAGTGGGACCAGAGAGTATACTACATCCTAGAAATTGAAAGATGCCTTGTGTACATTAAACCACTTAATTTTCACAGCAACTCTATAAATAGTGTATTTGTACAGATCCTCCAAGAAGAAGATACCAACACAGGATTAAACATGAAAGAAACTTACTAGGGGAAGTGTCCATGAGAGAAAATGAGACCGAGACCAGAGTCAGGGGAGTCTAGGGGAGTAGATCTTACACTGAGTGAAGGAGAGAAGGTAGCAAAGACGGAAGCAACAAAGTTCTAAGGAGAGCTTGGAAAGGCTGTCAGGGAGTTAGTTTTCATGTCAGGTTCCCCAATCAGAGACCCACATCTTCTGTGTCTTATCTTAGGCCTTAGTCACCTACATCCTGTAAGTCTCAGTTATAGGTTGAGAGAAGTCCATGTGAAGTGTGGCTTCAGTGTGAAGTTGGTGAACAAGTTCAGAGAGCAGCAGCTGGGGCCAAAGGTCAATTATGCTCTCTGCATAAGAGATCTGAATGGCATATTTTTTCATGTCTATCACAGAGAAGATTTCCTTCCTTCCTTCCTTCCTTCCTTCCTTCCTTCCTTCCTTCCTTCCTTCCTTCCTTCCTTCCCTCCTTCCCTCCTTCCCTCCTTCCCTCCTTCCCTCCCTCCTCCTAAAAAGGTTAACACACATGTCCAAATTTAATAGCTGGTAAATGACAGAGATAGAATTGAGCACACAGCCTGTCTTTAAACTAATCAGCACACACACTGCCTGCTAAGCTATTGGGTGCACACAGTACATAGTTTTCAGAAGTCAAATCAAACTGGTCAGATGAACATAGTGTATATGACATCCCCGAACCAAGACCTTAGAGGTCAGGAAACTCCTACCTCGGACTGCCTGCTGGGGCAAGAACCAATGCCAGGGCCCTTGGTCCTGGAGGTGAGGGTGAGGGTGGAAGGCGTCATAGAGGAACCAGTCATTTACACAGGATCTCTATAGCTCCTGCCTGAAGCAGCTTTGGGAGACAAAAATCACAGTCACAGCACCAAGCCCTAAGCCTTGGATCAATCTTTTCTCCTTTCTAAGCCCTCCTTGTATCCTAAACCACTCCTAAAGTGAGTTGTTTGAGGTCTGTCAGAAATAAACAGGAGTTCTTTTACTCGAATGAGGCAGGTTGGGCTTAACCCAACCTATGCTTCTGTGTGAATTGGTTAAAGGCACCCCCCGGGGGCAGAAACAGAAGCTCCAGGGTGAATGGTTTGGCAATCAGAGGGGGGCTGGGTTTTAAATTCCATTCCTCCCCTTCACCAAATTATGCAGGGCACAACCATACAAAGTAGCCCTGGTTAGGGTTCTGTGAGCCATCAGGCTTAGAAGTCAATAGAAACCCCAAACTCTTAGCATGGAAACTAAGAAATGCCTGCATCCTGGAGACTCTCAGGGCCGGAGTGCCCACAGTGAGCTGTCCCGGGTACCTGAGCAGCCTGCCCTCTGATACTCTCATGCTGTACCCAGCGTAGCCATTTTCTTTCTGTCTTACAGCTATCTGGGCTCCCCTTACCTCCACCCCCATCCCCCAGCTTTTCAATCCTGTCTCTACTTCCTTATTGGCTAATGACTCAACTGGTCCCTGAGCATGTTTTCAATATCTTCATTCCACAGATTTTAACTGAGCAACAACTAGGTTTTGGAAATAAAGAGATGAACACAATTCAGACTCTCTCCTCAACAGTTCAGTTGAGTGAGGAATCTGCTGTAATAGAATTTGACTTACGCGAGGAGTGTAGAGAAGGGACATATCCTTATGGTTGAGCAAGTCATGGGAGGTCCCAATGAAGGATGAATATTAGTCAACTAGGTGAGGAAATGAGGAGGAAGATCATTCCAGAGAGGGGGAACAGCATGTGCAAAGGCCCAGAGGCATCCAAAGCTGAATGCATTCAGAGAGCTAGAATGACTGAAGCTCAGGCTGTGTGCAGCAGGAGAAGTGGGAAATAAGTTGGAAAGGTAGGAGAGAGGCAAGGTCCCGAAAGGAATTTGGACTTTGTCCTGAGGGTGCTGGGAAGCCACTGAGGGGCTCTAAACTGGGAATGGATATGCCAAATTTGTGTTTTAAAAACGATGGCTTATGCTTCAGCCTCTTTGGGCTGAATCCTTTGCTGCTTTGGGCCCACTGGCCCCACTGACCATGAGAGATGATACAATTAGCAGGCTGAAATGAGTATTAGAAGGCTCAGAAGTAGGAGACATTCTTGGTCCTGAGGCAAGATTGCCTGTCCCTGAATATCTCAACATCTGATGGACTGGTTCTGTAGGTTGTTTAGCCTAAACCCAGGTAACATTGGATCTATTGCTAAAAGCCATTTTCTACTCTCACTGATTTTGAATGATTTAGTTGATTCTCTCAATTTCAAAAGAGGCTTCCAACAGTATACATTGTTAGACCAAGCACACTTTAACATGCATACATTTTTATTGATTGCAAAGTACTTTAATATATGTTAGCTCATCGAATCCTTACAAAATTATTTTAAGGTCAGTAGTAATTCATATTATCCACTCCCATTTGACAGATAAAGGTACAGAAGAATGGGTTAAATGACATGTCCACAGTTACAAACCAGTAAAAGGACAAGCAAAAACTTGAAAACAGGTTGACTCCAAAGCCAATGCTTCTGCCACTACAGAGTGCTATCTCTAAAATAATTTATTCATGTTCTAATTCATTTCATCCTGCACTTCAAGCCTTCTTTAAAAATAAAAAAAGAAAATGCAGACAAGGGAGTATATAGATAGACTAAAAAAGCAAGACAGGAGAAAAGTGAAAATATTAGCCACAGGTTCCTACATAGTAATTAAAATCAGTGTGTATATTGAGCTCTGAGCTTCCAGGCAGCTAAAGCAAAAGAGGAAAAATGTGATTCATATTGTCCATAAGGAAAAGACTTGCTGTTATCTCAAGAGAAGCAAACCCTTTCTTGGCACTCAGATATGAGAGAATTTTCTCCTGTAAATCTTTTATATTGAGGATATTGAATGATGCTGTCTATAAATTCCTCAAAAACATTCCTGCCAAGGGGGCAGAGATGGAGATGCATGGCTGTGTCTTATAGATGCTCCCAATGAGTATGAAGAGCAAAAACCAACCCTGCTTTTTATAATTTTCCTCATTTGTGCTGTTTTTCAGCCATAGGTGTGTTGATGTGTGGTTTTTGAAAGATGAATATTTAAGCAATTGTTTTGGGAAAAGAGAAATTCCTGCCTACAGTTGTAGGTGTACGGGAGGCCACTGAATTTTCTCCCCTTGGGAAACTCTACAGAAACTTCTCCCCAGTTTTTCAAAGCTCATCTTGACTGGCTCCCTCCTGGGATATGTACCTAACGCAAAACTCAATATCAAAGAAATCTATGTGCCTCCATTTACCACTTTGCCTCAGAGGATAAAGATAAATTTTATTAAGATGAACTTCTAATGCAAATTCTCTCAAAAGGGATGCAGACAGCTTTTCTCCACAAAACTACCAATTGGTGACAACTGCAGCAAAGCACACATTACATCATGCTCCTTAACTTCCATCTGGAAGACATAATTTCAGTGCTCCTGAGCCTGTCCAGAAAGGGATCACTGGAGCATACACTCCTCCAAAGAGCTACCAGATTTGAGAACAGAAAAACCCCAAAGGCTCAACATTTTGTTGCTCTTGTAGTTTTTCCCTGTCAGAACTAAGACACTGTCTACATTATTTCCATAAAGCTGTTGGCTCAGCCCTTTCCTAGTCCTTGTTGGCTCAGAGAATCCAGGTCTCCTTCCCTCTTTACAGACAATGCCCTCCTCCTGGATGGCCATGACAATGGAGCTTGATGATTTAATCACGCTTACACCAGGCTGCCTAGGAGACAGCTGGCTAGGACTAGGATGCAATCTGTGGCTGTGGAGCAGAGCCAAGTTCACTGTGGTTGAACCCATGACCTGAGCCTCCTGGGCATGAACTCTAAATCATTTGTCACATTTATGACAAGACTGTTATGTATAACAATCATAATAATAATAGTGAGAGTTTGCATTGATAGAGCACTTTCTACGTGTCAGTCTCTTGCTGAATGTTTTTATGGGGATTATCTCCTATGAGTCTCTCAACTCCCTGTGAAGAATGCCTATCATCTTTCCATTTTACACGCAGGGAAATAGAAGCTTAGAGAGTCTAAGACTTTCCCAAGGGCACATAGCTAATAAGTAGTGAAAACAGGATTCAAACAGGCAATTCAGTTCCAGAGCTCATCTCTAGCTACCACCCTATCCCAGCCCTATCAGGATTATCCATATTGCAGACAGGGCAACAAATACAAAGCTGTGTCCTACAACCTCTAGTTAGCTGGCAGAGCCTCCTGGCTTTCAACTCAAGACTCATTCGTTAGACACAGAGTTTTTTAGTGTGTAAGTTATGGCACCGTTGTTTCTAATGTCTCAGAATCCCATCTTTGGTGTTGGATAATGACAGGCCCAGGGAGGAATGGCTAGCATTAAACATGCTCACCTCAACCACATTCTCTAGAAATATTTTATGAAAACCTGGGGTTCCAAAGAACAAATATTTGATCATCACTGCTTTACTTATACTGCTGGTAGGATTGTAAATTTGTATGGCTTTTGGGGAAGGTGCTTTAATAATGATGTATCAAAAGCTTTAACTAGGAGTACAAATTTAACCCACACATTCACTTTCACTAAGGAAATAATTTGAGAGAAATAATGCAATGTTGAAATCAATCAAGAATTTTAGTTGCACTATTGTTTGTAAAAATGAAAAGTTGAAAATATCCTTAACAGATCATCGATTGATTGATGCAATACATTTTGTTACATTCTTACTATAGAATTCCATGTAGATCTTTCAAAGGATAATCTGAATCTACATATATGTTGCGACATAACAGTAAATTCAAGATGCTTGTAATATATTGATATATGAAGAGAGCAGTTATCAAATAATCTCGGTAATTATTCGGTAATTATATATGGTGCCTTAGTTTCCTGGGACTTCCGTAACAAACATTCACACACTAGATGGCTTGAAACAAGTTTATTCTCTCATGGTTCTGGAGGCCCGAAGTCTGATATCAAGGTATTGGCAGGCTTGGTGGCTCTGGGTGTGAATCTTGTCCCTGCCTCTCTCCTAGCTTTTGGTGGTTGCCAGCAAACTTTGGCGCTCCTTCAAAGTATCACTTCAATCTCTACCTCCGTTGCGACGTGGACTTCACCCCTGTATCTCTGTGTCTTCTCTTTTTCTCTTATAAAGGCCTTCATCACTGGATTTAGGGCCCATCCTACTTCAGGATGATCTCATCTCAAGAGCCTTACTTTAATTGTATCTGCAAAGACTCTTGCCCAAATAAGGTCACATTCTATGGCCATAATTAAAAAGTCAAAAAACAATAGATATTGGCACACATGTGGTGAAAATGGAACACTTTTACACTGCTGGTGGGAACATAAACTAGTACAACCACTATGGAAAACAATATGGAAGTTCCTTAAAATACTTAAAGCAGAACTACCATTTGATCCAGCAGTCGCACTAGTAGGTATCCAACCAGAGGAAAGTAAGTCATAATATGAAAAGACACATGCACATGCATGTTTGTAGCAGCACAATTCACAGTTACAAAGATATGGAATCAACCTAAGTACCCATCAACCAATGAGTAGATAAACAAAATGTGGTATATATACACCATGGAATACTACTCAGCCATAAAAAGGAATGAAATAATGTCTTTTGCAGCAATTTGGATGGAGCTGGAGGCCATTATTCTAAGTGAAGTAACTCAGGAATGGAAAACCAAATATTGTATGTTTTCACTTATAAGTGGGAGCTAAGCTATGAGGATGCAAAGGCATAAGAATGATATAATGGAGTTTAGGGACTCAGTAGAAAAGGTTGGGAGGGGGGTGAGGGATAAAAGACTACATACTGGGTACAGTGTATACTGCTGGGGTGACAGGTGCACCAAAATCTCAGAAATCACCACTAAATAACTTACCCATGTAACCAAAGTTACTTGTACTTCAAAAACTACTAAAATAAAAATTAAAAAATCAAACAAAACCCAAATAAGGTCACATTGTGAGGCTCCAGGTAGACACAACTTGGGGGACTTGATTCAACCCATTACATGTGGTTCTAATTTTGTTTCATTAAAAATATGTATTTGTAAATAAATATGTACATCTATATAAAAGAGAATTTATCATAGTTATATTGGACTTTGGAGACAGACACATAGGCTTTTGATCCTCATTCACCCGTGACTGACAATGTGACAAGGTAGCTGCCACCCTCTCCTAACCCCCATCTCTTGGAGGGCTTAACTGTTGGAGTCTCAGATTTCTTATGGGGGTTAGTTCTTATTAATACTTTAGGTGGGTGGCTATACCTCACAGGGTCATTGTAGTGGTTTTCAGATAACATACATAAATTACTTAGCATAGGATCTGACTTGCTAAATGTTCTCTATAAATAGTAGCTATGATAAATTTCTAAAAGAGTTCTGGAAGGATAAACCCCAAAATATTAACAGTAGTGATTTATTATGGAGGTTAATTATTATAAATGGTTTTTACTTTCTTTTTAATTTATTTGTATATTTTATTAAAATTTTAACCACACATATATTACTTTTTAAAATCAAGTAAAACAATAAAGCCATTTCTTTTGGATGAAGGAACAAGAAGACTTATTACATTCTGCATCCCCTTGATCCTTGTGGGTACATATGAATAACTCAGGCATTGTAGATTAAATTAACCATGCAGCTAATTTTTTAAAAAAAATTCTCCTCTTTTAGCCTTGGAAGCTCCATCCTCTCTCTCTCCATATTTTTTCATGTGCAAAATTTGTGTTGGCTTCAGTGTGATTTTTTAGTGCCAAAACTAAATGATATGCTGACAAACACTTAGGAATAACAGCATTTCTTAAATGTCCACAGTGCAAAGGGAAGAGGCATGGCATGTTTCAAAAGATGGGTTCCTACTGTGGGAAGATGTGCTTTTTCCGAGGGGGACAGGGTAAACGCAATGATGAGGGAGTTCTGTCAGCAGTAGGATTGGGGCAGGGAGGAAGACAGCAAAGTTGAAACCAAGAGGTGAAATTGTCTGGTAGATTTGTGTCATATTTTAACACATATTTTTAGGATTAGTTGCCTTTTGAGAAAGGAAACACCTTACCTGAACACATCTATTTAATTTTTTTCATATAAAAGTAGTATATGGTAAATGAAAATGAAGAAAATACGAGTGAGCAAAATTTTTGAAGTCAGAATCCCACCACTCAGTGGTAATGACATGTATACACACACAATTGCACATGTGTATACCCACACATACATCTAGGCATGTCCCTGCCAGAACATACAGCACCTGTGTGCAAAATAGAAAAAGGTGACTCCCTTTGGGGATTGGATTAGAAAAAGATGACCACTCTGGGCAGATTTGGCAAATTTGGCAAGTAGAGAGTACTTTTTATGCAAATTAGAGAAAGAACTCCCTTTCCTCTGACCTGAAATATTCTCTTGCCAAGGCATCCATCTGGATAACCCTGTCAGGGGATAACTGGGACAACTGCATGCGATGGCCCTGAAATGAGGATATATTGCCCCTGCATTTTTAGTATTTTTTAATATAGTATCTGATACATATAAAACAACGCATGTGGTTTAAATGCAAGTTACAGGGCAAAGTTTTTAAAAATTGACCTATCAACCAATTTCAGAAAAGACGCATTACCAAGATCATTGCACTTGCCTCTGTCCCCTCTACTATCCTAGACTTTCTCCCAAAGGAGAGAACTGCTATTTTATGTATGGGAACTTCATGTTTATTATTCCTTTTGAGATAATAAAGATATATATATAGATATATGTATATCTCATATATATATCTTTATCTCAAAAGAAAAAAGATATATATCTCAAAAGAAATAAAAGATATATATCTCAAAGAAATAATAAAATAAATATCAACATTTTGATATATATCAAAATAAATATCAATAACACTTTGATATACTTTTTTTTTTTTTTGAGACGGAGTCTCGCTCTGTAGCCCGTGCTGGTGTGCAGTGGCGTGATCTCGGCTGACTGCAACCTCTGTCTCCCAGGTTCAAGTGATTCTCCTGCCTCAGCCTCTCGAATAACTGGGACTATAGGCACGTGCCACCACGCCTGGCTAATTTTTTGTGTTTTTAGTAGAAATGGGGTTTCACTGTGTTAGCCAGGATGGTCTCCATCTCTTGACTTCGTGATCTGCCTGCCTCAGCCTCGCAAAGTGCTGGGATTATAGATGTGAGCCGCTGTGCCCGGCCGATATATATATTTTTTGATATATTTACATCAAAATATATACAGTCTTCTGTGACTTGCTTTTTAAGCTCATACTATTTTATAGCCTTGTTTTAAACTTAACAAACATCTTTCATGCTATAAAATTTTATCCTACAATATTGAAAAACTTCAAAGTGATCCATTAATTTGGACTGTAATTTAATTCCGTTATGTTAAATTTATTAAATATTAATTATGTTAAATGAACATACTTTAAAAAGGCAGACTTTTATTTCCAATGTTGTTACAAAACTCTTCATGATTGTCTTTAACTTCCATCTAAATGAAATCTTGGACAACATTCTTGACTATTTTCTTAAAACGTAACTGAGCCCAGGTTCGGCTGCTTACCACTTGAAAACCAAACACAAGAGATGAGAATTGGCGGGAGGAAAAGAAGGTTTTGTTCAGAAAACCAGCAAAACTGAGACGATGGTGAACTAGTCTTCTGAAGCACCGTCTTAAGTTTTGCAGGCTGACTGGAGGGTTTTTATGGGAGGGAGGATATAGGGAAGAGGAGGGGTTTGTTATCAAGAAGTAACCGATGACCACAGACATATCTGAGTGTCAGCGAAGGTCCAAGGAGGTTGGGAACTTCTTTGTCCTTGGTCAGGTCATAGTGCTTCTGTAAATCTTTAACAAAACATAGTTATTTACATACTTCCCCTTTAATCTCAGAGTGAGTTTCAAAAATTACATGATTGCTGTTTTTGCATTTTATTTCAGTACTCTCAAATTCTCCTAGCCTATGTGCAGGAATGGGTAAAGGCCCTTTAAACAAAATGGAGTTACTTATGTTAGTTTTTTGCCGTTTTGCTGTTACAAAAATAAATCCCTAGACATATAATTGGTGGGTCGATGGTACATTGATTATAGGCTTTTGATGTGTATTAATAGTGGTGATATTGTTAAGATAATGAAGAAGCTGCCTAGTGGACAAGTGATAACTTATCTGAGGAATTTCATTCAGGGTTAATAGTCATGTAAATACTTTTCAGATCTGCTGACTTAAGAGAACTCCACTGTGCAGCAAACCTCCCAGAGTTGTTTGCTCTGTTCTGATTCCAGAGGCTCAAGATTTACCATAATGTTACGAATAGTGGTAGTGGGTGTGGAGGTGGTCATTTGGGGGAGAGTTCTTAAGCAAGACTTGAGCATGAAGAATCACAAAACCAGCCCACAGAAACTTCATACCTAGAGCCCTGTGAGCCACAGAAGAGGGCAAAGGCATCTCTCTGTACCATAGTCAAGAGGAAGGCCAGCCCAAGAAGGTGGGCACTGCAAGGAAGTGAGAGCATGCATAGAAAAAGCAGAAAGGAGGCATTTGGATAGCCTAGCATCACCCCCAGTGCCATCCCACAATGAGCCTTCACCTCTCTGAGCAAAGAGTGAGAGAATTGAAAAGGGATGGCAGCCACCAACTTCAGCTTCAGGACCAGACAGAGAAGGCCTATGATTCCTTTCCAAGAACAGAGGGACAGAAGTGGAAAAGCCAGCCAAGGACTGCGTGAAGAGGCCCATCTTCATCAGAGGAGAATGGCCAACTCAGTCATCGCCTACTTTGGCCTTCACAGATATTTAACAAACGGAAATATTGTTTATATATTAGTATATTCATTGCTTTAAAAAACAATTTTTTAAGATCTTTCTTATTCAGGAAGCATTTCTATTTTTCTAACTGATTGAATTATTTGAATACTATGCCTAAAATCTTTACAATTGAAATGAGCATGCCTTCCTTTCTATCATGTCTGGAGATCAGAAATTAAATTTGTGTGTTAAGTAGATTGTCAGTAATGCATTTCAAAAGGTCATAATGTCTGGACTTAAACAAAATTATGTTGTTATATAAGGAAATGTTTTCTCTTGTCAAAAAACATGCCAGTAGTTTCTTTCTGTTTCAGTTTGCGGCATTGGCCTCTTGTGCTATGTGATGAAACATGTCTGCTTAGAACAACCAAACAATAACAGTAGTTACTGTTACCGGAAAGGGGTCCCGATCCAGACCCTGAGAGAAGGTTCTTGGATCTTGTGCAAGAAAGAATTCGAGGCAAGTCCACAGAGTAAAGTGAAAGCAAGTTGATAAGGCAGAGCAGCCCCAAGGGCTGCTGGTTGCCCATTTTAATGGTTATTTCTTGAGTAGATGCTGAAAAGGGGTGGATTATTCACGAGTTTTCTAGGAAAGGGGTGGGCAATTCCCAGAACTAAGGGTTCCTCCCCCTTTTAGACCATATCTGTCATGGTGCTGGTGGGAGTGTCACTTAGCATACTAATGAATTATAATTAGCATATAATGAGCAGTAAGGACAACTAGAGGTCACTCTCGTTGCCATCTTGGTTTTGCTGGGTTTTGGCCAGCTTCTTTACTGCAAGCTGTTTTATCAGCAAGTTCTTTCTGACTTGTATCTTGTGCCTACGCCTTATCTCATCCTGTGACTTAGAATGACTTCACCTTCTGGAAATGCAGCCCAATAGGTCTCGGTCTTATTTTACCCAGCCCCTATTCAAGATGGAGTTGCTCTGGTTCAAACGCCTCTGACATTACCATTGATTGAGCATTTATTACATGTCAGGCACTGGATAAGTACTTGTATGTATAAAACAACTTAATCCTTTTAACAACCCACAGAGGAAGCTGTTAATGTTTAACAAAAGAGCAGGCTGAGGTTTAGTGAGGTCACCTAATGGGTAGAAGTCACATGTCAGAGGCAGTGACTGAGCAGCACACTACCTATATTTCATCTATAACCTGCACCAAGTGCCAAATAAAAGGGTCAAGGTGAAGGGAGCATCAGCCAGGTTCCAACATCAGGGGTGGGGGCAGGAACATAGGAGAGTGGGGTGGGCCTGTAGTGTTTCTTGGGTGAGGAGGGGCCACATTAAAAAGTCTCTACCCTTACATTTCTTCTCTTTATGTCTTTGAATATTGCTTCCCAGTGCTTTCTCTAAAGTTTTTTTTATTTTTTCCCCTTCAATAATTGTCTTGACACTGCCCTGTCACAATACTGGATTTTACTATTTTTTAAATAAAGTGACAATCACCTTTAGAGAACATGCTCAGTAGAAATGATTACTCACCTCACCAATACTCCAGCTTTCATTTATAATTATGGCCCAGGTTAGAAATAAAATCAAGCACCTCTATTCTTCAGCTCTGGATTGGAACTTTGAAGAATATGGCTATGAAAAGTTTTCAGTTGCAGGGCTCACTGTAAATTGGATTTATGGACTTTCTAGGCTTTGTCAAGGTAGCTTTGCCTTCATGAGTATTTCATTTTTAATTTATAAAGAATGTTCGAAGAGCTACTATGTGTGAGGAACTATGCCAGTCACTGGGAAGACAAAGATAGATAAGGCATTGTTGCTGCCTGGGAGAAGTGAGGAGAAGGCCACAAAAAGAAACAAAGATTATCACAAACAGGGGCTCTGAGGGCTGGCTGCCCACTGGAATCATCTAGAGAACTTTAAAAACATACTATGATTGGATTCCACTTTCTAAGATTTTGATTTAATTGGTCTTGGGTGAGGCCCAGTCAGTTTTACAAGTTCCCCAAGCGATTCTAAAGTACAGCCAGGATTCACAATCATGGAACTGAGGCATGTGTAAGACGCCCAGGGGACTTGTTCTGCAAAGCTTTGGAGGAGGTAATATTTGAGCTTGATTTGAAAGGATTGATGGGAGGGTGCCAGGCATTTCAGAGCAGAGCTGAGGAAGGGCCTTCCTTGTCGGAGAATGGAAGAGCATTAACAAAGGCACCAACACACCACTGGGGAGTGACTTCCATGGAGTGGCTGGAGCACAGGGGGAGTCAGAGCTCAATGGGAAATGAGGTTGACCAGAGGTGAACTGAGCAGGTGGCAGGAGAAAGGGTCGGGGAAGGGCCAGGCAAGAACTTTTTGTTTCATATTGAGGAGATGAGACCCTATTCTACAGATGACAAGAATCCACCAACAATTTCAAACAGATCCCAGTTGCCGATGGTTGGGAAAGAAGGATCCTCTTATAGTGAGGGGCCTGGAGATACATAAGGTGAGGCCAGTGAATAGGTTCTCGTAATCATTCTAGTGAGATGTTATTCAAGAAGATGAAAGGAAATAATGCAGACATTTTTGTTTATTTGCTTGTTTGTTTGTTTCCGTAGAATTACAGGCTGGTAACTACAATCTATTAACCAACAAGCAATTGTTTTGAAAACCTACAGATGCTGAGTGAGGAACTGGGAAAACAGAAGTGAGTAAAGCAGACACAGACTCTGCTGTCCTGCTGTCTAGGGGTCGGGGTATAGGTGGTGGATTTTCCAAAGACACCTTTGGTAGAACAACTTCAAAAGTGAAGCAAGTTGAGAACATATGTACATTCGAGAGGGATTTGGCTAAGTGTAACGGGAGGATAATCTGGAGTTGTTAAAGCGCAGTTCGGAACATTTGGGATGTTTAAAAAAACACTTTTTATAATTGCCATCATGGAGGTCAATGCATGGTCTCCCAACAGACATGGCTTATTGTCTGTATCAAAGACAAGATTCTTGGTCCACAGAACTGTCAGTACATCCTAGCACAGAATTTCTTTTTAACAAATTAATTTTACATTGACAAATATAAATTGTATATATTTCTCATGTACAACATATAGTTTTGAAATATGTATACATTGTTGGCCGGGCGCGGTGGCTCACACCTGTAATCCCAGCACTTTGGGAGGCTGAGGTGGGTGGATCACAAGGTCAGGAGATTGAGACTATCCTGGCTAACATGGTGAAAACCCATCTCTACTAAAAATACAAAAAATTAGCCGGGAGTGGTGGCGGGTGCCTATAGTCCCAGCTACTCGGGAGGCTGAGGCAGGAGAATGGCGTGAACCTGGGAGGTGGAGCTTGCAGTGAGCCGAGATCGCGCCACTGCACTCCAGCCTGGGGGACAGAGCCAGACTCTGTCTCAAAAAAATAATAATAATAAAAATAAAAAAATGAAATATGTATACATTGTGGAATGGCTAAATCAAGCTAATTAACATATGCATTACCTCACATATTTATCATTTTCTGTGGTGAGAACACTTAAAATCTACCATTTTAGCAATTCCAAATATGTAATACATTGTTACTAACTATAGTCCCCATGTTGTACAATAGATTTCTTGAACTTATCTAACTGAAATTAATTAATTTATCCTATCTAAGTGAAATTTTGTTTCCTTTGACCAACATCTCCCTGCTCACCGCAAGCCCCACACCAGCTCCTGGTAGCGACTGTTCCATTCCACTCTCTACTTCTGAGTTCAACGTTTTTTTTATTTTTTTATTTTTTTAAATTTTTATTTATTTATTTATTTTTTATTATTATACTTTAGGTTCTAGGGTACAGGTGCACAATGTGCAGGTTTGTTACATATGTATCCATGTGCCATGTTGTTTTGCTGTACCCATTAACTCGTCATTTAGCATTAGGTATATCTCCTAATGCTGTCCCTCCCCCCTCCCCCCACCCCACAACAGTCCCCGGAGTGTGATGTTCCCCTTCCTGTGTCCATGAGTTCTCATTGTTCAATTCCCACCTATGAGTGAGAACATACGGTGTTTGGTTTTTTGTCCTTACGATAGTTTACTGAGAATGATGTTTTCCAGTTTCATCCATGTCCCTACAAAGGACATGAACTCATCATTTTTTATGGCTGCATAGTATTCCATGGTGTATATGTGCCACATTTTCTTAATCCAGTCTATCGTTGTTGGACATTTGGGTTGGTTCCAACTGTTTGCTATTGTGAATAGTGCCGCAATAAACATACGTGTGCATGTGTCTTTATAGCAGCATGATTTATAGTCCTTTGGGTATATACCCAGTAATGGGATGGCTGGGTCAAATGGTATTTCTAGTTCTCAATCCCTGAAGAATCACCACACTGACTTCCACAATGGTTGAACTAGTTTACAGTCCCACCAACAGTGTAAAAGTGTTCCTATTTCTCCGCATCTTCTCCAGCACCTGTTGTTTCCTGACTTTTTAATGATGGCCATTCTAACTGGTGTGAGATGGTATCTCACTGTGGTTTTGATTTGCATTTTTCTGATGGCCAGTGATGATGAGCATTTTTTCATGTGTCTTTTGGCTGCATAAATGTCTTCTTTTGAGAAGTGTCTGTTCATGTCCTTTGCCCACTTTTTGATGGGGTTGTTTTTTTCTTGTAAATTTGTTTGAGTTCATTGTACATTCTGGATATTAGCCCTTTGTCAGATGAGTAGGTTGCAAAAATTTTCTCCCATTCTGTAGGTTGCCTGTTCACTCTGATGGTAGTTTCTTTTGCTGTGCAGAAGCTCTTTAGTTTAATTAGATCCCATTTGTCAATTTTGGCTTTTGTTGCCATTGCTTTTGGTGTTTTAGACAAGAAGTCCTTGCCCACGCCTATGTCCTGAATGGTATTGCCTAGGTTTTCCTGTAGGATTTTAATGGTTTTAGGTCTAACATTTAAGTCTTTAATCCATCTTGAATTAATTTTTGTGTAAGGTGTAAGGAAGGGATCCAGTTGCAGCTTTCTACATATGGCTAGCCAGTTTTCCCAGCACCATTTATTAAATAGGGAATCCTTTCCTCATTTCTTCTTTTTGTCAGGTTTGTCAAAGATAAGATAGTTGTAGATATGTGGCATCATTTCTGAGGGCTCTGTTCTGTTCCATTGATCTATGTCTCTGTTGTGGTACCAGTACCATGCTGTTTTGGTTACTGTAGCCTTGTAGTGTAGTTTGAAGTCAGGTAGCGTGATGCCTCCAGCTTTGTTCTTTTGGCTTAGGATCGACTTGGCGACACGGGCTCTTTTTTGGTTCCATATGAAATTTAAAGTAGTTTTTTGCCAATTCTGTGAAGAAAGTCATTGGTAGCTTGATGGGGATGGCATTGAATCTATAAATTACCTTGGGTAGTATGGCCATTTTCACGATATTGATTCTTCCAACCCATGAGCATGTAATGTTCTTCCATTTGTTTGTATCCTCTTTTATTTCATTGAGCAGTGATTTGTAGTTCTCCTTGAAGAGGTCCTTCACATCCCTTGTAAGTTGGATTCCTAGGTATTTTATTCTCTTTGAAGCAATTGTGAATGGGAGTTCACTCATGATTTGGCTCTCTGTTTGTCTGTTATTGGTGTACAAGAATGCTTGTGATTTTTGTACATTGATTTTGTATCCTGAGACTTTGCTGAAGTTGCTAATCAGCTAAAGGAGATTTTGGGCTGAGATGATGGGGTTTTCTAGATATACAATCATGTCATCTGCAAACAGGGACAATTTGACTTCCTCTTTTCCTAATTGAATACCCTTTATTTCCTTCTCCTGCCTGATTGCCCTGGCCAGAACTTCCAGCACTATGTTGAATAGGAGTGGTGAGCGAGGGCATCCCTGCCTTGTGCCAGTTTTCAAAGGGAATGCTTCCAGTTTTTGCCCATTCAGTATGATATTGGCTGTGGGTTTGTCATAGATAGCTCTTATTATTTTGAGATGCATCCCATCAATACCTAATTTATTGAGAGTTTTTAGCATGAAGCGTTGCTGAATTTTGTCAAAGGCCTTTTCTGCATCTATTGAGATAATCATGTGGTTTTTGTCTTTGGTTCTGTTTATATGCTGGATTACATTTATTGATTTGCGTATGTTGAACCAGCCTTGCATCCCAGGGATGAAGCCCACTCGATCATGGTGGATAAGCTTTTTCACGTGCTGCTGGATTCAGTTTGCCAGTATTTTATTGAGGATTTTTGCATCAATGTTCATCAAGGATATTGGTCTGAAATTCTCTTTTTTGGTTATGTCTCTGCCAGGCTTTGGTTATCAGGACGATGCTGGCTTCATAAAATGTGTTAGGGAGGATTCCCTCTTTTTCTATCAATTGGAATAGTTTCAGAAGGAATGGTACCAGTTCCTCCTTGTACCTCTGGTAGAATTCGGCTGTGAATCCATCAGGTCCTGGACTCTTTTTGGTTGGTAAGCAATTGATTATTGCCACAATTTCAGAACCTGTTATTGGTCTAGTCAGAGATTCAACTTCTTCCTGGTTTAGTCTTGGGAGGGTGTATTTGTCGAGGAATTTATCCGTTTCTTCTAGATTTTCTAGTTTATTTGCATAGAGGTGTTTGTAGTATTCTCTGATGGTAGATTGTATTTCTGTGGGATCGGTGGTGATAGCCCCTTTATCATTTTTTATTGCATCTATTTGATTCTTCTCTCTTTTCTTCTTTATTAGTCTTGCTAGCGGTCTATCAGTTTTGTTGATCTTTTCAAAAAACCAGCTCCTGGATTCATTAATTTTTTGAAGGGTTTTGTGTGTCTCTATTTCCTTCAGTTCTGCTCTGATTTTAGTTATTTCTAGCCTTCTGCTAGCTTTTGAATGTGTTTGCTCTTGCTTTTCTAGTTCTTTTAATTGTGATGTTAGGGTGTCAATTTTGGATCTTTCCTGCTTTCTCTTGTGGGCATTTAGTGCTATAAATTTCCCTCTACACACTGCTTTGAATGTGTCCCAGAGATTCTGGTATGTTGTGTCTTTGTTCTCGTTGGCTTCAAACAACATCTTTATTTCTGCCTTCATTTTATTATGTACCCAATAGTCATTCAGGAGCAGGTTGTTCAGTTTCCATGTAGTTGAGTGGTTTTGAGTGAGTTTCTTAATCCTGAGTTCTAGTTTGATTGCACTGTGGTCTGAGAGACAGTTTGTTATAATCTCTGTTCTTTTACATTTGCTGAGGAGAGCTTTACTTCCAACTATGTGGTCAATTTTGGAATAGTTGTGGTGTGGTGCTGAAAAAAATGTATATTCTGTTGATTTGGAGTGGAGAGTTCTGTAGATGTCTATTAGGTCCACTTTGTGTAGAGCTGAGTTCAATTCCTGGATATCCTTGTTAAATTTCTGTCTCCTTGATCTGTCTAATGTTGACAGTGGGGTGTTAAAATCTCCCATTATTATTGTGTGGGAGTTTAATTCCCTTTGTAGGTCACTGAGGACTTGCTTTATGAATCTGGGTGCTCCTGTGTTGGGTGCATATATATTTAGGATAGTTAGCTCTTCTTGTTGAATTGATCCCTTTACCATTATGTAATGGCCTTCTTTGTCTCTTTTGATCTTTGTTGGTTTAAAGTCTATTTTATCAGAGACTAGGATTGCAACCCCTGCCTTTTTTTGTTTTCCGTTTGCTTGATAGATCTTCCTCCATCCCTTTATTTTGAGTCTATGTGTGTCTCTGCACCTGAGATGGGTCTCCTGAATACAGCACACTGATGGGTCCTGACTCCTTATCCAGTTTGCCAGTCTGTGTCTTTTAATAGGAGCATTTAGCCCATTTACATTTAAAGTTAATATTGTTATGTGTGAATCTGATCCTGTCATTATGATGTTAGTTGGTTATTTTGCTCGTTAGTTGATGCAGTTTCTTCCTAGCCTTGATGGTCTTTACAATTTGGCATGTTTTTGCAGTGGCTGGTACTGGTTTTTCCTTTCCATGTTTAGTGCTTCCTTCAGGAGCTCTTTTAGGGCAGGCCTGGTGGTGACAAAATCACTCAGCATTTGCTTGTCTGTAAAGTATTTTATTTCTCCTTCACTTATGAAGCTTAGTTTGGCTGGATATGAAATTCTGGGTTGAAAATTCTTTTCTTTAAGAATGTTGAATATCAGCCCCCACTCTCTTCTGGCTTGTAGAGTTTCTGCCGAGAGATCAGCTGTTAGTCTGATGGGCTTCCCTTTGTGGGTAACCTGACCTTTCTCTCTGGCTGCCCTTAACATTTTTTCCTTCATTTCAACTTTGGTGAATCTGACAATTATGTGTCTTGGAGTTGCTCTTCTCGAGGAGTATCTTTGTGGTGTTCTCTGTATTTCCTGAATCTGAATGTTGGCCTGCCTTGCTAGATTGGGGAAGTTCTCCTGGATAATATCTTGTAGAGTGTTTTCCAACTTGGTTCCATTCTCCCCGTCATTTTCAGGTACACCAATCAGACGTAGGTTTGGTCTTTTCAGATAGTCCCAAATTTCTTGGAGGCTTTGTTCTTTTTATTCTTTTTTCTCTAAACTTCCCTTCTCGCTTCATTTCATTCATTTTATCTTCCATCAGCGATACCCTTTCTTCCAGTTGATCGCATCTGCTACTGAGGCTTCTGCAATCTTCGTGTAGTTCTCGATACTTGGCTTTCAGCTCCATCAGCTCCTTTAAGCCCTTCTCTCCATTGGTTATTCTAGTTATCCATTCGTCTAATTTTTTTTCAAAGTTTTTAACTTCTTTGCTATTGTTTTGAATTTCCTCTCATAGCTCAGAGTAGTTTGATCATCTGAAGCCTTCTTCTCTCAACTCGTCAAAGTCATCCTCCATCCAGCTTTGTTCCGTTGCTGGTGAGGAACTGCGTTCCTTTGGAGGAGGAGAGGTGCTCTGCTTTTTAGAGTTTCCAGTTTTTCTGCTCTATTTTTTCCCCATCTTTGTGGTTTTTATCTACTTTTGGTCTTTGATGATGGTGATGTACAGATGGGTTTTTGGTGTGGATGTCCTTTCTGTTTGTTAGTTTTCCTTCTACCAGACAGGACCCTCAGCTGCAGGTCTGTTGGAGTTTACTAGAGGTCCACTCCAGACCCTGTTTGGCTGGGTGTCAGCAGCGGTGGCTGCAGAACAGCGGATTTTCGTGAGACCACAAATTCAGCTGTCTGATAGTTCCTCTGGAAGTTTTGTCTCAGAGGAGTACCCAGCCGAGTGAGGTGTCAGTCTGTCCCTACTGGGGGGTGCCTCCCAGTTAGGCTGCTCGGGGGTGAGGGACCCACTTTAGGAGGCAGTCTGTCCGTTCTCAGATCTCCAGCTGCGTGCTGGGGGAACCACTACTCTCTTCAAGGCTGTCAGTCAGACAGGGACATTTGTCTGCACAGGTTCCTGCTGAATTTTTGTTTGTCTGTGCCCTGTCCCCAGAGGTGGAGCCTACAGAGGCAGGCAGGCCTCCTTGAGCTGTGGTGGGCTCCACCCAGTTCGAGCTTCCTGGCTGCTTTGTTTACCTAAGCAAGCCCGGGCAATGGTGGGCGCCCCTCCCCCAGCCTCGCTGCCGCCTTGCAGTTTGACCCCAGACTGCTGTGCTAGCAATCAGCGAGACTCCGTGGGCATAGGACCCTCCGAGCCAGGTGCGGGACACAATCTCCTAGTGTGCGGTTTTCCAGGCCCGTTGGAAAAGCGTGGTATTAGGGTGGGACTGACCCGATTTTCCAGGTGCCGTCTGTTACCCCTTTCTTTGACTAGGAAAGGGAACTCCCTGACCCTTTGCGCTTCCCGAGTGAGGCAATGCCTCGCCCTGCTTGGGCTGGCGCACAGTGCACTTCACCGACTGTCCTGCACCCACTGTTTGGCACTCCCTAGTGAGATGAAACCGGTACCTCAAACAGAAATGCAGAAATCACCCGTCTTCTGTGTCGCTGGGGCTGGGAGCTGGAGACCGGAGCTGTTCCTATTCGGCCATCTTGGCTCCACTGAGTTCAACGTTTTTATACTCCACATATAAGTGAGATTATGTGGTATTTGCCTTTCTTGTAGTGTGGAATTTCTTTTGTTCCAATTATTTTAGCTTGATAAATATGGCACCATGCCATATAAGAAATGTGAGTTTACTTGAATTGTCCCAAACAGCCATAATTATAAGGCCTTTGTTAATTTAGCTTAATAACCATTACAAGTGTCCACATGAAAGCAGTTGGATATTGTATCAACTATTTTAAGCACCCTGTAGCCTATCAGAAATATCATCACTCAAATGAATTTAAATATGCCTGAGACCTCTTCTACTCAAGTGTTGTGGAACTCATTTAGAGTAATAAAGATAAGGATGATAGATTTGTTGTAACTTATTAACAAATATAAATTGTTAAAATCTACTTTCAAAAATCTATTTGTATGCAAAATCATCGTTCATCATAGGAAATAATTTTTTGACATTAAATTAGTGGAAGATTGGGAGGAATATGGATTCAATCAGCAATTTCTTTTGTTTTTTGTTTTTTGGTTTTTTTAAAAAAAACTCAAGCTCGGAAGCAGATGAGGTGTTCTAATTATTTTGTTTCACATGTGGAAAGAATAAATCTGAAGGAAATAGCTTAGGATTCCTTCCAAGTTTGAATTACAAATTATCCCAGGACCCTGGAGAGAAGCAACAGCAAACAAGATTTTAGGCAGTTCTTTGTCAGGTCAGCCTTCGATCAATATTGAAAGCTACCTTGAGGACCTCATTTTTTTCCTGGTGCTTTTTCCCTGGGTTGAGGGGATTTTAAGTGTAATCTTTCTCCTGACAGTTCTGTGATATGTGTTATTTGTGTTATGTGGCTGGTGTCCCAGGCCCAAATCCTATGAGAGCTGCTTTGTGAGGCCACCCCTACCTCAAATGAGTTCATGGAATAAATGCCTACCAAACACCCAGGCAAATCACTAGGGCTTTAGAAGTTATCTACGTCACCTTTAGCTTAAGGCCTGTACAACAGACAGGTGATGCTGTTTCTGTGCCCTGACTATTGACCATCTTGATCTTTACACTGAGGAAGGAGGAAGCAGCTGCCCCTGCAGTGCTTAGGGTGGAGCTGGCTGAGGCTCCCTACAAGGCACTCCCATGTCACAGACGGTTCTCTCATCATTCCTTTTCCCCCAAGCTCCACTTGGGACCTGCTCTGCTTTTCCAGGGGCTTAAAGAGACAAGATCCACATGGTGAGAATATATTGCATGGAAGAGAAGTGTTCCAGGAGAGAAAAGAGAATGTTGTCTATTCTGATTTTATTTGCAATCTCTGTAATTCTCCCCACAAGCTCCCACTCTCATCTTACACTGGGCAATTTTATAGCCCTGAGGAATCCTTCTTACCTTTGATTCATATCTTTATATGGAGATGTGAAGGGCGACCTTGAACATCCCATGGAAATAAAAATGTACCACCAGCCGTCACCAAGACATGCAGCTAAAAAATCACACAATTTATGCCAAATGCTATTAGGAAGAAAAAACACATGAAAGATAAAATACTACTTTAAAAAGCCTAAGTATCATTTCCCCTTGATAAAAGATATAAATTATTTAATAGACAAGCTTAGCAAACCCTTAGGAATTTTGTGTTATGGGAAAAACAAAAGCAAACTAGACAAGGATTTAGTGTTTGACTGAAGCTTGATCTAATTTCCATCCTTTACACTGGTCAGCAGGAGACCTATTTTTTTTGGTGGTGGTTTTTTAAAAGTCTTCCACTCAGGGGATGTTCTTTCCCATTTGCACTAATTTCTCTTGACTTTAAACTTCCAGCTTGGCACCTGAGCAACTTCCTCAGGCATTTTTAAGCTGCAAAGTGGAGAGTCTCAGGCATCTCAGAACATTGTGTAGTCACAGAATAATCTGCCTGGAGCGACTGTGCCTCCCAGAGCACCTATAAACTGTTTCTGTCTCTGCCTGAAGGACACCTCCTTTTGGCATTTAGGTAGACAGTATTTCCTCTGGTGCAATGCAGCTTCCATGGCAATTGATGCCGGGAGCATTCTGCTGCGAAACAGGAGTAAAAGGAAAACCAGCAGCCAAGTGACTGTATCATTTTTAAAAATACTAATTGACCTTGTTGAGATAATTACTGCAGATTGAGAGACTCGGACTGTCTCTGGCAGGTAACATGGAAAACTTACTGATTCTGAGACTACACAAAGAAAAAAAATTTGCTGTACTGAATGAGAAGCCTCAGGCTATCTTAAAGGCAAATATTTCTTATTCACAGATCATGAAGCTGAGGGACCTGTGCTTACTTTAAATCTGGAAGAAAAATATATACTCATGAGGTCATAGTTTGTCTGAGAACCTCAAAGCACTACATAGTCCTAAAGTACTTCTTTGAAGCCCATAGTATTTACTCTGCATCTATATTACAATTCAATCACCCAACAAGCATTTATTGAGCACCTACTGTTTAAAGTGCTATATTAGATTCCATGTGCAATGTAAATATGAATCACAATTTGATACATGCCTTCAAGGAGCTTATGCTGTCACAAGAGAGGTAATATATTCATAAATAAATATAGTACAAAATTCTATGATATCCAGCAGTCAATTAAATTGTTAGGCTAAAACTTGGAAGAGGTCAGACCTGGAATTAACTTTGGAATCATTGGATTCAACCATTTTATTGGAAATCTTGTACAAATTCACCAAAATTTTTCAAAGAGCATTAATCCATCAAAAACAAAATTCTGTTACAAACTATGATGATTAGGTTAACGTTCAATTTACCACTAACTGGATTGCCAAAATAAAATCATTGCATTGGTCTTTAATTTTTAAAGTCAATGTTGATTCATACACTGTCAATGTCCAGAATGGAGAGAGATTTTTATGTTGTTTTTGGTGATGGTTTGGCTTCCTCATAAAGAAAGAAATATTGTCCTGTTCAACAGTTATCATAAGTTGGTCAAGGATAGAGATGACATGCCAGTCATGGTGGACCCATAAATGAAACTAGGAAAGAGATTTATTGTGTTCAATGACAACAATACGTTCCCAAACAATCTCAGCCAGCTATAACATCATGTTTGTTCTCAAAGGATGAAACTTAATAGGGAAAAGAGTGCAGCCTCTGTTTGGGTCCAGAAAACCAGTGACTGTGTATGGATGGCAGAGATGTAGCTGAAGGCCAGACATGTGGAGATGACCGTGGTTTCCTATAAGCCCAGTACGAGCCAAGCATGTGAGGAGGCATCCAGACAAGGCAATACCTACTCGGTCTGCTTTAATCAAGGAAGATTTTTCCAGATAAGAGGAATGAAGCTCCACTATAGCCTAAGCTGGTCAGAAACCATGCCTGGAACATTTTGTGTTCCAGAAGGTTGCTTTCAGAAGGCCGTCAGTAAACCATAGGTCACCAAGGTTGGTGAAGGGAGTCAAAAACCATGATTTACAAAGAATGCTTAAATGAATGTAGAGTCTGGAGAAGAGACTCAATGGTGGGAAGTACATAAGGGATATCTTCAAGTAGGAGAACAGCTGTCACGTGGGGAGAAAAGGAAACATTTTGGGTAAATGGTGGGAAAAAAAATGGGACCCAATAAAAAGGAGTCAGAGAGAGGTAACTTTTAGCTCAATATACAAAAGAATTCTGTAACAATCTGAATCACCATAAAGAAGAGCTTGGTGGTTTAAGAGATGGTAAGCTCTTTGCCACTGAAAGTATTCAGGGAAAAAAGCACATGAGCATATTTAATGGGAGTGTGAGATCACATAACAGGTGGAAAAACTGGACAAATAACTGTTGATGTCCTTGACAAATCTGGGTTCTGTGGGTCTATGTACATGATCCTAGAGAATGATCCCTGTCTGTATTCATCTTAATAACTACATTCAATCACAGAATTGCTCTTATGAACAAAATCACCAAGAAAGAGACTTGTCAAAGACTGCATAATACAAGACCTACCTTGTCACCCTGGCTCATACATGGACACTCAACAAGCATTTACTAAATGAGTGAATTCGCCTTGTAACACCTAACAAATGAAAGCAAAACACAAAGCTTTATGAATAATGCAGTATTTGGGGTATGTGAATTAAATGCTACTAGCCACAGTTTCTGTCTGCTCCCTGGACAAGGAGCAAAAATTAGAATATTTTAGTACCCTAGTTACATTTCTTTCTTCACTTTTTTTTTTCTCACTTGATGTCACCTCCCATCCCTGCTTTAGAAATTCAATTCCAAACCCCTAAACGCCAAACAATCCTTCCCCAACTGAAAACAATTTTCACTCAGCCACTTAACCTTGCTGACTGACAAACTCATCAGGGCGAATGACTTTTCGTCAATGTGTCACTTAACCAAGCCTATGCGTTTAAAGTCTTTGTCTATAATTGGGACACAAAAGCTCCAGAAAGTAAACTCCGATCTCAGCAAGCAGAAGGACGGAGTAGCAGCTTAGGAAGGTGCTGGGGTTAGCTCTAAACCCTCCCACCAAGTTCCCTAGTGTGGCAGAAAACTTCTAAACAGTGGAAACTACAGCTGCTAAGGTACTATGTAAAGTAAATAAATTCAGCTCATGAACTAATGAACCAGAACTACAATTCTCCTTGCTTTTCTGCAGTTAAAAGAAATCACATAATTTCTTTCAAGAGAGAAAATAAAAACTAAGATAATCCATGAGAGTCATCCCTCGACAAAAACCTACTATGCATCCCAGTAAGCTGGACTTTTCTCTTCTCCAAGTTGTTGGGGTTTTTTTGGCGGGCGGTGAGCGGGTGGTGGTGGTTGTAATGTGTATGCATGTGTGCATGCGCTTGTGTGAGTGCACATGTGAGCCTGTGTCTTTGTGACTCAAACCTTTGAGGTTAGGAGTGAGCATAGAAGAATATGGAGCTTCTGAAGGTCAAGCTAATTCTGTCCTTTGCGTGGGGCTCAGAATGGATTTTCCCAGCTCCTTCCACTTCCCTGAGTAGGGTGGGCCAGTGTTCCAGCAGCTTATAGTTGTTGGAAGCCTCTTTCCAGGAGATGTTGGGGGCTTCCATGTGTGTCTGTTTGATGCCTCCTGGCTCACTCTCACTCTGACCTTTCTCTCTGTTCCCCTCTTTGTGCTTCAGAGGCTTCTGCTCTGCAAACCCTCCGGCCATTTCTCCTTTCCTTTACATGTTGAGCTCCTCCCTCTCCCAATTTGAACCAATCTCCTTCCCTTCCCTATCTTTGACCCTTGAGATTCAGATGTGTGTTTTACATTTCCAGCTCATTTGTTGCTAGCTTAACTAATTTATTTTTATAACTCCCTCTTTCTGACATCCTAAATGCCTCCATGTGTCTCTATATTACTTCTACCTCTGCTAACATAGTTTCTGGTATCAAAGAGGATATTGCAGCACATGCTCTGCAATTAGTTGAGGTTTTACTCTATTAATACCAGCCCCATCCTTGGCCCTTCCAGGGTTTCATGCATCGAGGAGAGAGAAATAAAGCTGCAGGGCATTTCGCAAACAGCATCTTGTAAATTCAAAGCATTAACGCCACAGCACATCTGATCTTAACAGCCCCTGCTCCTTGCCACAGGGGAATGACTTCTTTAAAGCAAGAGTCGTCCTTTCCAGGCACACAGAAGCCCAGGGGTAGGCAAGTTCGTGCCAGGTCTGGTGACTGCGGAGATTTAGTCTTTGGTTTCATGATAAACTCTGCTTCATGTTCTCAGCTGCCTTACCCTAATATCCTTTATGCCACCGCCTTGAGAAGGAGGAAGACATGAGCCGAAATGAAAACATCAAGTAGAGAAAAGACTCCACAACAGCCCTCCCAGCTGTGAGGTGGGCTGGTGATGTGTGCTGTTGACCTGCATACTTAAATCTAGTAACACAAACGGATGCCTGGAGCTTGTACCAGAGCAAAGAGGAGAAAATTACGTGAAACGCTGGACATTGGAAATGGGAGGGAGAGGATGCCGACTGAGGCCTCATCTAGGCAGGTGGTCCTTGCAATCTGTGCAAAGGGTTCTCTTTGATCATGATCTTTGGATGACCGCATTTTAGGAGCCAAGGCCACCTGTGAAGTCGCTGACAGAGAACAAATAGCTGAAGAAGCAGGAGGAAAATATGTTTCAGTGAAAGTGCACTCACATCCAGCCACCCCATCAGGCCCCACTTCCCAAGAGACACAGTTCCTGCCTGGCCACATGGCCTTCACAGAGACATGGTTTGCCACGACAAAAACATGTCACTACCGAGGACTGAGGCAACTGCCTTCCAGGGACTCTATTGAGACTCAGAACTATGCTCTCCAAAACAGAGAGACTTCTTTACAGCTTTGAGAACTCCCTTCTATTAACTCAAACTGTCGACCTCTTGATGTCCTACCTGTTTTCCCCAAACTTAATTCAGCTCCTGTGGGGTCATATAGGCTGATATATTTTTTTAAGTGGCCTTTGGATTTGTAATCCTGTCTGACTCCCTTCCTCCAACATGAACCTGAGAGATGAGGCTCTGGTCTCAAGTTCTTACTGCAAGGAAAACTCAGGAGGCCAGATAAAGCACTGCAGCTCCAGACACACCTGTCCTGGAAAGAGGTAGTGATGAATAAGATGGGACAGGTATGGCCGGGCGCGGTGGCTCACGCCTGTAATCCCAGCACTTTGGGAGGCTGAGGCGGGTGGATCAAGACCATCCTGTCCAACATAGTGAAACCCTGTCTCTACTAAAATACAAAAATTAGCTGGGCGTGGTGGTGCATGCCTGTAGTCTCGACTACTTGGGAGGTTGAGGCAGAAGAATTGCTTGAACCCGGGAGGCAGAGGTTGCAGTGAGCCAAGATCGCACCACTGCATTCCAGCCTGGGCAACACAGTGAGACTCCATCTCAAAAAAAAAAAAAAAAAGATGGGGCAGGTACATGGGTGGACCGTGATCTCCATTCCTTACCATTTTCCCAGGCTGGGAGGGAATCTGAGCCATCATGTCTGAGTCTTGTTGGTTTTTTGTTGCAGTTGTAAAGAACTGGTCACAAAAACATAATCTGCCAGCATACTTCCTTTCCTTTTCTCTTCCAGCTGAAATTCCTTTGAAATCTTGTCTGAGTTCATGAGCCTTTATTACCAAAAAGGTAGAGAAAAGCTGCTGAAACTGTGTATCACCAGGAGGCATAGTTCTAATACTGGTTCTAGGGTCCAAACAGACATGGGGAAATCTCCTGTTTTTATTTCTAGTAGTGAGAAAGTGAGTCTTCAGCAACATTCTCTTACAGTTTACGCATGTGCAGGAATAGGGAGAGACCATTACACACAGAGACCATTTGATAGAGAAACATCTATAGAGATGGAACTAGAATAGCAACAGTGGTGTTTTAAAGTGCTGATCATTGTAATGCTTTTTAATTTCTAATGTTCTTCTGTGCATTATTTTTATAGCTGCTTTAGTTTTACAGCTGCCCCTATATTGAAGAAACAAAAACAAATAAACACAAATCTATTTCCCTTAGAAATTTAATTCTAAACCTGAACAACTGACTGGAATTTTCTGCCAATCCTCTTGGAAACTGGCCAGGGGACCTCCTTCCGAGGCAAGTGTAGTCCCCCAGAATATTGGCACTCTGGAAACAGTCCACATGACTGTCAAATTAGTTCAATTTTCCCGGTAGCCATAAAGGGGATCAGTGCCCCAGTACCAGAAACAATGGTGTTCAGAGCCAAACCATTCATTTCTCTGTTTCTGCCTCCCGCACTCCCTTACTCCATCTGAGACTTTGAATTATTAAGCTTGGGCTCCATGAGTAATGAGACTCGTCAGCTATTTGCAAGAAATTTGTGTAGCCAATTCAGCCAAAATTAATGATACTAGCGCTACTACTATTACTAACATTAATTGAGCTCTTACCTTGTGCCAGGCACTATTCAAACTACTTTCATACACTAACTCATGTAATCTTCATAATGGTTTATAAAGAAGGATACATCTTTCTCCTCTTGATATCTTTGCTCTATGACTTTTCAAGTTTGGATAGAAAGAGTCCATGGCAACTAATATTGAATACTTTCTGAGAGCATAGTTCCTTACGAAACACATC
This sequence comes from Symphalangus syndactylus, assembly GCF_028878055.3. NCBI lineage: Eukaryota > Metazoa > Chordata > Mammalia > Primates > Hylobatidae > Symphalangus > Symphalangus syndactylus. The sequence goes on from NC_072430.2 coordinate 108,672,819, forward strand.
ATATTTGATCAGCTTTCTTTCTCTATTTTTTCATTTGGGAATTGCAGAACACCCCTATTACGTTGGTGTTGGGACTCAGAAAACAGTAACACAAAGTGAAAGCCTCAGAAGCAGCTTCAGAAGCCAGAGTTTTTCCCTGACCTTTTCCTGCTCTCCTGTCTCAGTCCAATTCTCCCCCACCCCAGGCCAGCCAGAAAAAGCAGAACCCCCAGAACCCCTTTTCCCCAAGGGATATCATAGAAAGCAGAACTCCTCTTTCCCCAATGCCAGCTATGAAACCTAAAAATATTACTCTAATCCCCCCTTCCACCTTTCTGAGTAAAAACTAGCCATAAAGAAATTATCTGCTCTACCTTGCTTGACTGTAGGTCATAAGACCCCCATTCCGGAGAGGGTTCTGCCCCATACCCAGAAGAAAGGAATGAATACTCACTCAGACCAAGAAGAATCTACACAGACAGGCCTTGCTGGGTTTCCCACTTAGTCTGTTAGCATTAGATCGGACCCTTGTTGTCCAATCATATCTCCATATGACGATTCATACTTTGTTGAGCCTAAGCTTAAAAATAGATAACCTCTCCTGTGTCTTTGGGTCTTCATTCTGAAGGCTCCCATATGCACATTAAAAATAAATTGGTATGCTTTTTCTCCTATTAATCTGCCTCTTGTCAGTGATTTTCAACAAACCTTTAGAGGGAAAGGGGAAGTTTTCCTTGGGCCCCTACGTTGGAAACTGAAGAGTCTGATACGAGTTGATCTTTTACTATATGCCAGATACAGTGATAACAACTTCCATATACAACATCTCATTGAATTCTCACAACAATTTTGCAAAACAGATATTCTTATGCTCATTTTACAGATAAAGAAACAGAGGTCCAGAATTTCAAACCTCATGATTTCCCCCCCCATGATACTATTTTTGCTTCATACTTTTGAGCAGGGTCAAATCCTGCCAGATCACTTCTCCTTTGCCCAGACCTGCTTTGGCTCTTACCTGTCCTTTTCTCCCTCTTAGTCTCCACAGCTAAAGTGATCAATAGAAATGACAGGATTAAATTCACAAAGACATGAAACCATTTCAATGCCTTTTCTCTACTTCCAGCCTTAGAGAGGTGTGATAGCCTGGTATGACAGGAGACAGCTGGTCACATGTGCACTCAATCAGGTCAATGTCACGCAATAGCAGCACACCTTGCCAGGTGGAATGACTAGTCGTTATATTACCTACTGCAGACCCGTTTGAGCCAAGTGACATAGCTTGTGAAAGGCAGTTTTCCCAACTAGAGTATGCATTGCATAATGATGGAGATACGTTCTGAGAAATGGGTTGCTATGCAATTTTGTGGTTGTGCCAACATTATAGGCTGTACTTACACAAACCTAGGTAATATAACCTAGATGGTACACACCTAGGCTATACGGTGTAGCCTATTGCTCCTAGGCTACAAGCCTGCACAGCATGTTACTGTACTGAATACCATAGGCAGTTGCAATACAGTGGTAAATGTTGGTGTATCTAAACACAGAAAAGGTACAGTAAAAATACAGTATTATAATCTTAGGCTGGGCTCAGCGGCTCACACCTGTAATCCTGGCACTTTGTGAGGCCAAGGTGGGTGGATCACTTGAGGTCAGGAGTTCGAGACCAATCTGGCCAACATGGTGAAACCCCGACTGTACTAAAAATATGAAAATTAGCTGGGCATGGTAGCAGGTGCCTGTAATCCCAGCTACCTGGGAGGCTGAGGCAGGAGAATTGCTTGAACCTGGGAGGTGGAGGTTGCAGTGAACTGAGATTGCCCCTCTCTACTCCAGCCTGAGCAACCAAGTAAGACTCCATCTCAAAAAAAAAATTACAGTATTATAACCTTATGGGACCACTCTCATATATTTGGGAAACATCATTATGTGGCATGTGACTATACATAAGAAAATCACACTGGCTTTTCATGTGATATGGCTTGTAGTATAGGATCATGTAAGCCCTCAATCTGAGCTTCCTGTGACCTGGCAGTTCCTTTCCCTGAACACGCAGAATCCACCACCTTTGATGCATCTGCTGTGAGGAACTGAAAAGACTCTAGCAGCTGTGCTCACTGATCAGACCCTGTCTGACATCATAGTATCTTCCAACCCATACTATTGGTTTAACTATAGATGCATGCTTGGTTAGCTGGAAATGGATCCTTGAAGGCCTTGACAATGAACTATAATGTTTATACGACACAGCCTATGCTTTAGTGCTTTTCTCCCCCTGCAAAACCCCAAATCTCGTTTTTGTAAGACAACTTAAGACTGTTAATCATCCAGGGCTAAAGTAATCATTATTACCACCCCCACATCTGAATGTTACCTAACAGTTTTCAGAAAAATTCCATTCACTGTGATAACTTATAATATTGTATTTGTTCAAAATTCTTTCTTTCCTCCCGCCCATGCCCTTCTCTGTGGGCTGAAGATGCTTCACTTCCCTGTTGACACTGGTCTTGGCCAAGGGACTTGCACTGACCAGTCAAATGTTAGCCTCAAGCTCAGACTTTAACAATCATATCAAGTTTCCACTTGCTGTTTTCCACTGCAGTCAAAAGCCATGAGAAGAACATGAACGAAATAGCCATTCCATTTTAAGCCTGGGTCATGGGATGAGAGACACCTAAGCAGACTTGAACCTAAGCCCAACCAAACTCAGCTGAGCCACAGCTGATCAAGAAAGCCATGAAGGAAAAATATACGTTGTTGCACATCATTAAAATTTTGAGATTGTTATGAATTATTATAGCAAAATCTGATTATAGATTTATATATGTCTGTATAATTTCTTATTTTCTCAAAATAGCTCTGCAAATGGGTAGGAAAAGAACCTTTGTTCCCATTTTACAGTGGAAGCAACTGAAGCTTAGGAAGGATTTGAGAACTATCTAACATCATGAAACTAGTAATTTGGGGAGGCTATCATCAAACCCAGATGCCCTGATGCCAAGAGTAGTGTTCTTTTCTGCTTCATATACTGCCTCAATAATGTCCCTCTCCATCAATAACCATTTTCTTTTCCAGTCTTCCAGCTAACTAAGCACATAACTAATAGCCATGCATTTATGAGGTAGGAAGATTCTCTGATATAAAAATGAAGATTCAATTTGTGTAAAATTTTATAGGAAAACATGCTGTATGAATGTTATAAATTATTGAATATTTCCCATCTCAATTGATTCTCACAGTGCACTGCATTTTTCTTCATTTTCTATTGTAGTTGTTGTTGAAAATGGAAGGATTAACTTTTCAAATGCCACCTGGGAAACTCCATGCCTGGTCCTTTTCTTAAATCGGTTCACTGGACAACTGCATCTCCCTGCTGGGTGCTGGGCAACATAACAAGGGGTTTGTGGGCTATATGAAGCTACAGTCACTCCTTAGCAAAAACCAGGCTAGTGACCAAGTGGCCTGAGTCTAGATGTCCAACTGACCATGTTAAATAGCCACCCAGGCAGGGAGCATGTAAACACAATGCCATTTCCTCAAGATATATCTTATTATTATAGTTATTGACATGTATTAAGCACTTAGAATTCCCAAATGCTGGGATTACAGGTGAGAGACACCTGCCTGGCCTGATAGTTTTGTTTGTTTGTTTGTGTTTTTGTTTCTGTTCTTTTTGAGACGGAGTCTCATCCTACTGTCCAGGCTGGAGTGCAGTGGTGGGATCTCAGCTCACTGCAAACTCTGCCTCCCGGGTTCAAGCAATTCTTGTGCCTCAGCCTCCCAAGTAGCTGGGATTATAGGCACCCACCACCACACCCAGCTAATTTTTGTATTTTTATTAGAGTTGTGGTTTTACCACGTTGGCCAGGCTGGTCTCAAACTCCTGACCTCAGGTGATCCACCTGCCTTGGCCTCCCAAAGTGTTGGGATTACAGGCATGAGCCACTGCACCCGGCTGATGAACAACAGTTCTAAATACTTCAGAGATATCAAAGAGAATGAGAACTGAGAAAAGGTATTTAGAAGGCTGAGTTGGGCAATTAGTGATTCGAGAGATGCGGCAGATGGCAAAGCAAAACAGGTTATTTTCCATCAGTTTTACTGAGTAGGGCACTGAACAACAGAGAGATACCCCCACGTAAGTCATGCAGAAATCAGATCAAAATGCTCTGTCTTTCTAAAGGTCAAAGTTATATCATCGCAAATTAGAGTCCCAGTTGCTTGCTGCAGTCTCCACCTCCAGCACTGATGCCAGCCTGTGGAAGTCCTGGGCACCACACAGGCAAAATGACTCTCTTTGTAGAGGTGGCTCCTTTCAGGTTAGGGTGGCGCTGTTTAACGCATAGGTAGGTGGCCTGGCACTCTTTGTTATGCGTCTGTAAGGTACTTTGGGGTTTAGGAAGCTGGCACACTATAAATTGTTATATCATTAATAATAAACTGTGCTCTGCAAGAAACCTGCATTGCAGACATGAGCGCTACAGTGTTAAGACAGCTCTACTATAGGGTGAATTTCACAGACGGTAGTAAAAGGGGTCAATTCACCCGGGTGGGAAGGAAGAGCTCAATATCTAACATATGTTGGGACTGATGTTTCAAAATGTATATTTTTAAAATGTGGAGGGAAAAAATCTGCCTCTAGGCTGGCTCTTCTTATTCTACTGGGCTGCTTTGTAAACCCGAGGCATAAGTCCTGAGAAAGTCTGACGCCAACAAAATGTAGACTAACTGCAGGAACAGATGCGAGGCCACAGCGGCAGATCAAAGCCAGGCTGCTGAGGGAGCCGCTCAGCCCACTGTGATGGGGCATTACCATAATGAATTTTGTGAGTAAGCAGCTCACTTTAAAATCGTTCCTTTTGATCTGTTAAGAAGGTGTTTACTGTAATCAGGAAAAGGTTTACTTGGCAGGGGAAAAGAAAGAAAGAAAGAGGAAGCAAGATAGACAGTTTTCGATCTGGTTTTAAAGAATTTTCTTTGCTGTCTCTGGTGTCTAGACCCTCTTCCTAGGTCCTTTCCTTCTCTGATTTCCTTAACCTTCTTAGAAAAGAAAACTTAATTTTAACTTAAATAGCTGAGAGTTTAATGTGTGAGGGGGAGGAGCAGGTGAGAAATGGACAAACTCAAAGGTGTCTTGTCTTAAAAAGTAAATTATGAGGCTGGGCGCAGTGCCTCACACCTGTAATCCCAGCATTTTGGGAGGCTGAGGCAGGTGGATCATGAGGTCAGGAGTTCAAGACCAGCCTGGGCAAGGTGACGAAACCCCGTCTCTACTAAAAATATGAAAAAATTAGCCAGGTGTGGAGGTGGGCACCTGTACTCCCAGCTACTTGGGAGGCTGAGGCAGAGAATTGCTTGAATCCGGGAGACAGAGGCTGCAGTGAGCTGAGATGGTGCCACTGCACTCCAGCCTGGGCGACAGAGTGAGACTCCATTTCAAAAAAAAAAAAAAAAGTGAATTATGGTTTCAAACCAAAAGAAACTACACAAGTCAGAATTGCTAAAATAAGGTAAAAGGATAGATTGTTTTAAGAAAAAGGCAAATCTCTGCTCTGTTAATATAAGGCTTCCTTCCTCTTAGGCATTTCTGGGCATTGCTAGGAATATGTCAGTGAAAGAACGGTTTTTCAGACTGCTCTCCTCCACCGTGGATTGCTCTTCCCGTATCATCTCAGAGAGAGGCAAAGTCCTCGAAAAGCTGAATGTTCCTTCTCTTGGAAAGAGAGTGCACGTTTCTCCAGTCTACTAAATCTGAACGTGTATATAATCCTTTTGTAATGTGGAGGAATGTAATTAAGACCCACTCTGTCAGACAGCTGGATAAAGTTTTTCTCTTTCCTTCCTCTTCTCTCTCTCTCTTTTTCCTCCCTCATCCCTTTTTCCTTCCCTCTCACTATCTTCAGGGACCTTAAGAGAAGTGGCTTTAGCAATAGTCAATCTGTCACCAAACTGTACATCACCCAATGTGACATTAGCCATGGTAGGGGACAGAAATTAATATCTTTTCCCCAGTCATTGCAAGATACTTTGTTGAGACCTTTATAACAAAAGATCAATGAACAGGATAAAAATGTACACACTTACTTAATATGTTTTATGTGACACGGGCGCCTTCAGAAATAAAGACCCAAAGAGACATGAAAAACTATTTTTATGATTGGGTTTGATGAAAAGTGGACAGTCATGCAGAAGTATGATTGGACAAAAGGGTGTGTGGTCTAATGGTCATAAACTGAGGGGAACCTAGCAAGGCCTGTTTGTACAGAACCTTCTGTGATGTCTCCGGCTTCATTACTTTCCTCTGCAAAGGAAGGATCCCTGTGGAATGAGGGTCCTACGACCTACGTTAGAGGAAAGTCAGAGCATTCTTTTATGGCTTGCTTCTGGAAAGAATAGCATTCCATTGGGTACTATGCTCACTACTGGGTCAAGAGATCAATTTTACCCCAAACCTTAGCATCATGCAATATATTCATGTAATAAACTTGCACATGTATGCACTGAATCTAAAATAAAAGTGAAATTATATTAAAAAAATAAAATGAAACATGGTACCAGAAAAAAAATGAGTTCTTTATATGAGAGAAAGTCAGAGAGACCTTCCTGCTTCTGCTGTTTCCTGAAATGCCAAGCTGCCATATTTGGTGGTAGCATGTCCTGAACTTCATCACCATCTATCTCCCCATGACTACTTCCATTCACATTATTACTGTGCAAAGACTAGATGGAAAGCTGGAAGGGTGGGACTTGCAGATTGCATCCATCCCATTTGCAAAAGGCTCAGGTTTGGGGTCTGGGGGCTGTGGACAGGAAAGTCACATGAGCCCAGAACCAGCTGCTAACTGTTGTCATGTCAACAGAAGTCACAATCCTTACTCTTTCCAAAAATTCTCATAGGGGAAGCCTTAAGAATGTTAAAAAGTTGCTTTGACAAGAGAAAAATCCCTTTCTGTCCTCATCAGATTTTGGTAAAGAACACAGGAGTCCGTGCAGATCCAAGAACAAAAACACATCCAAACACCCTTTGGGTGAAGAGGTTGTGGTGGTAGCAGCCACAGAGGAAATTCAAGGAAGGCAACAGCTGGGGCAACTCACGTCTCACGAAAACCCACTCCATGTGTTCTTTTATTTCAGATGAAATTCCTTAGAAAACAGATACTTTGAAGCCCCTTAAAAGTGAGTGATTTAATCCCAACGCTTTAATGGCTTTCCCAAGAAAACTTGTTCAACTCCCAATTCCCAGTGACACCCACATCGTTGAAGGTTTTCCTAAGAGGCATTCAGCAAAGTATCTGGACATAGAGGGGGGCATTCAAATATTTGTTGATGGAATGCTAATGGTAAAAAGAAATATCATTTTGGAGAATGTCTCCCTCAAAAGAACTTGAAAATCAAAAATTTAAGCATTCACAGAAAAAGTGTCTCAAATTGAGGTCAATGTCCTGATTTTAATGTCTGCCCTAATATTGGATTTTTGCTGGCTTTTAAACATTTTTAAAACAATTTTAGAAAAAAATTCAAATGCAGAAATATAAATAGAATCAAATATTGACTATCTGTATACCCATCACCCAGTGTTAACAATTTCTTAGTTCATTTTGTGTTGCTGTAACAGAATACCACAGGCTGAGAAACTTACAATGAACAGAAATTTATTTGGCTCCCAGTTCTAGAGGCTAGGAAGCCTGGGAGCATGGCACTGGCATCTAGTGAGGACTTTTGTGCATCATCCCATATCAGAAGGATGAAAGGCAAGAGATAGAGTGCGAGTAAGAGGATGCTGAACTAGAGTTTATAACAAAGTCAATCTTCGGATAGCAACATGAAACCATTCATGAGGCCAGAGCCCTGAGGACCTCTCATTAGGCCCCACCTCACAACACTCTTGCATTGGGGATTAAGATTTCAACACATAAACTTTGGAAAACACATTGAAGCCACAGCATTCCAACATTCTGCTATTCTTCAGTCTTCTGTATTTTTACCTCCTCCCCACCCCCTCACTTGGTTATTATTATTTACCATTGTAGCCAAAATTTATATATACTGAGATGGGCAAATATTAGCTGTATAATTTTAATGAATGGATAGACTCATGCAACCCTCATCCCATTATATATTTAAATATTTTCTTCTCTCAAATATTTCCCTCTCCCATTATATATTTAAATATTTTCATCTCTCAAAAGTTCCTTCATGATACTTCTAAGTCATTTTAGACAATTTTTGCCTGTTTCAAGAACATCATATACATTGACTCATAGTTATGTATTTATGTATCTTTTTTCTTCACTTTGTATAATGTCTGTGAGATTTATCCATATTTTTTCATGATAGGTAGTTTATCACTTTTTTGCTGATCAGTATTTTGTTATAATTCTTTCGTTGATGGACACTTGGGCTGTCTTCAGTTGTCAACTATTATGAAAAAAGCAGCAGTAAACACTCTTGTACAAGTATTTGGTAGACATTTGTTTTCATTTCAGTTGGATAAATAATGAGAAATGAATTGCTGAGCCAATATGTGTATAACTTTATAAGAAACACTATATATAACTTTATAAGAAACTACACATCAGTTTTCCAAAGCAGTTACAAAATTTTACATTTCCACCAGCAATGTACGAAGGCTCGGATTGCCCCACATCCTTGTCCACATTTGGTATTTGCCCATATTTTAAATTTCAACCATTGTGATTCATGTGTAGTGGTATCTTATTGTGGTTTTAATTAGCTTTTTCTCTATGATTAATGATGATGAACACTTTTTCAAGTGCTTATTGGTCATTGGAATATCTTCTTTAAAAAATTGGGTTTTTTCTTGTAAGTGAGAGCTACATATTGGGTATCCATGGACATAAACATGGCAACAATAGACTCTGGGCACTGTTGGGGTCGGGGACAAGGGTTGAAAATCTATTGGGTACTATGCTCACTACTGGGTGAAGAGATCAATTGTACCCCAAACCTCAGCATCCATGCAATATATTCATGTAACAAACTTGCACATGCACCCACTGAAAATGAAAAAATAAAATGAAACATGTTACCAGAGAAAAAAATGAGTTCTTTTTATGTTCTGTATACGAATCCTTCGTCAGAGATATGTTTTGTAAATATTTTCTCCCTAGTCTGCAGATTGTCAATTCATTATCTTAACAGTGTCTTTTCATGAGCAGAAATTTTAAATTTTGATAGTGTATAATTTTTTTTGTTTATTGCTTCCTCGTGATTTTTAAGACATATTCAGTTACCTTAGTTTATGAAGCTATTCTCCTGTTTTAATTTTCTTAAAAGCTTTTCTTCTAAAAGCTGTAATTTTAGCTTTCACGCTTAGATTTATCATCATCTAAATTTTTGTTTGTATTGTATGAGGAAGGGATTGAGATTCTTTTTTAATTTTCCTTGTAGCTATTCATTTGTCCCAGCACCTTTATTAAGAACACTTTCCTTTCCCCCACTGAATTGCCTTGACATTATTGTCAAAAATCAATTAACCACGTAAGTACGGGTCAATTTCTGGACTCTGCATTATGTTCTATTGATCTATTTGTCTATTCTTATGCCAATATCTCATTGTGTTCATTATTGTAGCTTTGTAGGAAGTCTTGAAGGCAGATAGTATATGTAAATCTATGAACTTGGTTATTTTTTTTTTAAAATTGTTTAGCTGTTCTAAGTTATTTGCATTTCCATATAAATTTTGAAGTCAGCTTTTCATTTTCTATTAAAAAGAAGCCTGGTGACATAATTTGATTGCATTGATTCTATAAATTAATTTGAAGAAAATTGGTATTTTAACAACACTGAGTCTTCCGACCTATGAATTGGTGTGTCTATTTATTTAAGTCTTCTTTAGTTTCTGTCAGTGATGTTTAGTAGTTTTCAGTACAGAGGTTTGGCTCACCTTTTGTTCCAGTTATTCCTAAGTATTTTATGTTTTCTGATGCTATATAAATAGAATTAATTTTTAAGTGTCCACCTTCTATTTGCCAGCATATAGAAATACAATTGATTTTTATCTATTAATCTTGTATCATGAAACTTGACTTATTCTTGATACTTGTAATTTGTGTTTTCTCTTTTTCCCCCTTATTTGTTTTATTATGAGATTATTGATTTTATTAATATTTTCAAATAACTTTCTTGGGATTCTATTTTTTTCTATTTTCCTCTTTTCTATTTCATTGATATCTGCTTTTTATTATTTTATTGGTACTACTTAGGATTCTTCTTACCCATCTTTTATAGCATCTTAAGATCATTGAAATCAGGTCTTCTCTTCTAACATAAGCACTCAAAATCTCACATATCACTCTAATCACTGCTTTAGTTACATCACACAACTTTTGATATGTTGTATTTTTATTATCATTTAGATAACAAATATTCATATTTTTCTTGTGATTTCTTCTTTTGTCCATTGGCATTAATATTTATTGTTTAATTTCTAAATATTATGTTTTTTCTAGATAGTTTATTATTATTGAGTTCTAATTTAAGCTCTTTGTGGTCAGAGAACATACTCCATAAAATTTCAATCTTTTGAAGTATAATGAGACCCTTTATAAGCCTAGCCTATGGTCTATTCTAGTGAATGTCCCATGTTTCCTGGAAATAAATCTTCATTCTCTCATTGTTGCAGTAGTGTTCTACAAATGTAATGAAGTCAAGATTGTTAGCTGTGGTCTAATCTTCTATATCCTTGCTAAGTTTTTTGACTGTTTGTTCTATAAATTACTGAGAAAAGAGTGTTACAAATTTCCAACTATAATTTTGTTTTTGCTTCACATTTTTTGAAATAAAATTAAGTCCATACCCATTTAAAATGGTAATTTTTACTGATGAATTAACCCTTTAATTATTGTGAAATGTTATGTTTTGTCTTTAATAATACTCCTTGTCTTCAAGTTTATTTTGTCTGATAATAAAGTAGCCACTACAGCTGTCTTATGATTGGTATTTGCATGATATAACATTTTTCATCATTTTACATTTAACTTATTTGTATTTTTGTATTAAAGTACATCTTTTGTGAGTAGTGTGGACAGCATTCAGGTAGATCTTTTTCTTTTTTTAAAATCCATTTTGTCAATCTCTGGCTTTTATTGCAGTGCTTAGTTATTCAAATTTAATGTAATTATTAGAATGGCTGGAGTTAGGTCTGCCATTTACTATTTGTTTTTTATTTATTTTTATTCCCTGTTTTGGGGTGGGATATACAGTATTTTTGTATTCTAGTTTTATTTCGTCTATTGACTTTTTAGCTATACTTCTTTGCATTTTTTTGCTGGTTGTCCTAGGGATTATAATATGCATTGTTAACTTTCATAATCTACCTAGAGTTCATAGTCTATTGCTTAATACAAAATACAGTTACCTTGAAGCAGTATAGATCTATTTATCCCTTCATTCTTCATGTTATTTTATCTGTTATGTTAACTCCATGTGTTTTATAAATCTCACATACAGTTTCATAATTTTATACATAACAAGTCATACGTTTTTTTAATTAAGGGAAATATATATAAATGTACAGTCAATTTTATTACTTCTGGTTTTCATATTTGCAAATTCACCTACTCACTACATTTTTTTTACAATCCCAAAATCAATACTAATAGCTTTCTCATGGTCATTCTCAGACAGGTGTAGAGAGACAAAAAATTCACCTGATGCATATATTCCCAGCTGAGGTCAAACCAGGAAACGCTGTGCCTTTTTTTTTATTTTTTGAGATGGAGTCTTGCTCTGTCACCCAGGCTAGAGTGCAGTGGCATGATCTCGGCTCACTGCAACCTCCGCCTCCCAGGTTCAGGTGATTCTCCTGCCTCAGCCTCCCGAGTAGCTGGGATTACAGGCACCCACCACCACGCCCAGCTAATTTTTGTATATTTAGTAGAGATGGGGTTTCACCAGTTGGCCAGGCTGGTCTTGAACTCCTGACCTCAGGTGATCCACCCACCTTGGCCTCCCGAAGTACTGGGATTACGGGCGTGTGCCACCGCGCCCAGCCATGCCTTCTTAATTCAGCTCTCCCTTATATAGACATTATAAGTAAGTGTACTTTTCACAGTCTGTTTAGTGCCACTGCATTTGTGTGCTTTTTGTTAGTGATTTTGCCATTTAAAATGTCCCCCAAGTGTGAGGTGAAGTGCTGACTAATAGTCTTTGCACAAGAAGGCTGTGAGAAAATAGACAGATAAATTTCTTTCAAGCAGGAGTTATAGTGCTGTTGGCCATAAGTTCAATATTAATGAATCAACAATATATATGAAATAACTTGTCTTCAAACAGAAGCACACAAGATTAAGTATTGATCAGTTGATGAAAATGTTATGACCAGAAGATTTCAGGAGCCTAATCCTGTATTTCCCCTAGAAGCAATAAGTCAGTGTTCACTAATTTCATGTTCACAGCTACTTTATAGAACATAATTACTGTAAATAACAAGAATTGACTATATTACATATGTGTGTGTATGTATGTATGCACAGAAGTCTTTGAGATGTATCCACATATTTTCTATTTCTAGAAATCCTTATTTTTTCATGGAGACTCAAGCATACCATTTTCTTTAGCCAAAAGAACTCTTTTCAGCATATTTTGTAGTGCAAGCCTGCTGGCAACAAATGCACTGAGTTTTTGTTCATGTTAAAATGTTTTATTTTAGCTTTCAATTTTAGCAGGTATTTTCACTGGATGAAAACTTCTGGGTTAACAGTTTTTGCCTTTCAGCACTTTAAAGATACTGTACCATTGTCTTCTACCCCCCAACTGTTTCTTTAGACAAGTCAGAAGTTATTCTTATCATTGTTCTCCTGTATGGAGTATCTCATTTTTCATTGCCTGCTTTCAAGATCGTCTCTTTATCTTTGTTTGTTTATTTTTTCAGCAGTTTAACTATGATGTATCCTTGTTTATTTATTTATTTATTTTTAATTTATCCTGTAAAGCTGTGGCTTTCTGTCACTTGAGCGTCTTGTGGAATAGGCAATACTTTCAGACTAAATACCATAAACTTGCAAATTTTATCTTTCATGGTATGTCTTTCTTCTCTTTCTTTCTTTTTCTTTCTTTCTCTTTCTCTTTTTCTTTCTTTTTCTCTTTCTTTCTTTCTTCCTTCCTTCTCTTTCTTTTCTTTTTCTTTCTTTCCCTCCCTTCCTTTCTTTCTTTCTTTCTTTCTTTCTTTCTTTCTTTCTTTCTTTCTTTCTCTTTCTTTCTTTCCTTCCTTCCTTCCTTCTTTCTCTCTTTCTTTCTTTCTTTCTTTCTTTCTTTCTTTCTTTCTTTCTCTTTCTTTCTTTCTTTCTTTCTTTCTTCTTTCTTTCTTTCTTTCTTTCTTTCTTTCTTTCTTTCTTTCTTTCTTTCTTTCTCTTTCCCCTCCCTCCCTCCCTTCCTTCCTTCCTTCCTTCTTCTCTTTCTCTCTTTCTTTCTTTTTGATAGAGTTTTGCTCTTGTCACCCAGGCTTGACTGCAATGGCACAATCTTGGCTCACTGCAACCTCTGCCTCCCAGGTTCAGGTGATTCTCCTGCCTCAGCCTCCTGAGTAGCTGGGATTACAGGCACCCACCACCACGCCCAGCTAATTTTTGTATATTTAGTAGAGATGGGGTTTCACCAGTTGGCCAGGCTGGTCTTGAACTCCTGACCTCAGGTGATCCCTGCCTCGGCCTCCCAAAGTGCTGGGATTACAGGCATGAGCCACCACACCCAGCTCATGGTTTCCCTTTCAAAGTAAACCCTCCCTGCAGTTTCTGCTTACTTTTAATCACTCTTCTGAGCCCTTAAATAGTTGTGTGTTTGCATGTGTGTATGTGTGTGTAAGAATAGTTTTCCAGATCTTACAGCTTTTGTTTTTGTAAGAGAGTTAGTTTGATTGAGCTACTCTGTTATTACTCAATTCATTTGTTTATAATTGGAAAATAAGGCATGTTCTTGAAAGTAAAGAAACAGTACCATAAATACCTTATGAATGTTTACACTGCATCCCATAGTTTTCATTTTATATCTGAGATTGACTAGCTTGAATTCTGATAGTTTGACCAATCTAAACTTAACAACAATGAAAAGAAACTTGCAGCTTATAGTAGGGTTGTTTTCAGACTCAAATAGAAATAGGACACAATAATTTGTTAAGATTAAGAGAGAAGATTAATCTCAATCTTGTTAAGAAACTTTTATATTTGTGATTTTAAAACAACTTTTCTATACATCATCACACTTTAATCAGAAAACTCGATGTTTTAGTCCTTTCATGCTGTCATAGTAAGGTGGCATAGGCAGCTTATAAACAACAAACACTTATTTCTTACAGTTCTGGAGACTGTGGAGTCCAAGATCAATGTGTTAGCGGATTTAGCATCCCATGAGGGTCCTCTTCCTATTTCATAGACAGCACCTTCTCTCTGTATCCTCACACAGTGGAAGAAGTGAGGGATCCCCCTCAGGACTCTTTTATAAGGGCACTAATGCCTTTCATGAGGACTCTGCCCTCATGACCTAATTACCTCCCATTGGCACCACTTCCTAATACCATCAACTTGGAGGCTAGAATGTCAATGTATGCATTTTGAGGGACATAAACATTCAGACCATAGCACTTGATTTGAGTCAGAGTATTAGTGTGTGACATTGCCCATAGCTTTACTTGGAAATCACTATAGTTCCTCAAGTTTCGAATACTCAAAACCCTTCTGAGGCTTCTCAGTTCTGATAATGACCTACACCACCATGCATGATTTGGACCTTGTTTTCTGTCTAAATTACATTCTGTAATTCTCTCCTTTGGCCACTCTACTCCAGCCATACTGATCTCCTGATTTTTCTTTAAAAATACCAGGTAACCAGGCAGGCTCATACCTCAGACCTTTTTTCCTTACTGTTCCCTCTGCCTAGAATTCTCTTCCCCTAGATAGTTTCATACCCAGTCTTCCTTTTTCAGGTGTTTGTTCAAAAGTTAGATTCATAAAGCAGACTTTCATTTCCACCATATGTAAAATTACAACTCCACCCCTGACAACAGAAAACTTTCTGTTTTAATTCCCTTATTACAACTCTCTCTCTAACATAGTATATGCAGTTGGCCCTTGAACAACACAAATTTGTACTGCATGGTCCATTTACACACATATTTTTTTCAATAAATCTTTCTTGCCTCACCTTCTGCCTCCTCCACCTTCTCTGCCTCTGTCACCCTGAGATAGCAAGACCAGTCCTTCCTCTTTCTTCTCCTCCACCTCAGCCTATTTAACATAACGAGGACAAGGATGAAGACCTTTATGATTATCCACTTCCACTTAATGAATAGTAAATATATTTTCTCTTCCTTATGATTTTCTTGATAACATTTTCTTTTCTCTAGCTTATTTTAAGAATACAGTATATAATACATATAACCTACAAAAGACGTGTTAATCAACTGTTTATGTTATCTGTAAGGCTTCCTGCCAACCGTAGGCTATTAGTAGTTAAGTTTTTAGGGAGTAAAAAGTTGTATATGGATTTTTGACTGCACAGGGGGTCAACACCACTACCACTCGCATTGTTCAAAGGTCAACTGTAGTTTCTTTCTTTCTTTTTTTATTTTTGGGGCAGGATTCTGCTCTGTCGCCCTGGTTGGAGTTCAGTGGTGCAATCATGGTTCACTGCAGAGTCCACCTCCCAGGCCCAAGTAATTCCTCCACTTTAGCCTCTTGAGTAGCTGGGACTATAGATGCGTGCCACCATGCCTGGCTAATGAAAAAAATTTTTTCTGTAGGCATGAGGTCTCCCTATGTTGCCCAGGCTGGTCTCAAACTCCTGAGCTCAAGTGATCCTCCTGCCTTGGCCTCCCAAAGTGCTAGGATTACAGGTGTGAACAACCACACCAAGCACGCCCAGCCTAGTTTCTTATTTATCTTATTTTCTAGATTTGTTTACCAGTGTTTTACTAGAACATAACCTCCACAAAGTTAGCATTGTTTATGTGTGTTAATCATGGTATCCCCATACCCTTTAATGTTACCACGCACACATTAGTGCTAAATAATTTGTTGAATGAATAAATAAATGAAACTCCCTTGAAAGTTTCTGGAATATTGTTAAGCAATTACCATCTAGAACTTTCTCAGTGGACTTACATGAACATAAGCAGCTTTTGCTATTACAGAAGTATGAGATTAGTATTTTCAATTCACTTTCTACATCGGGAAATGTTGCTTTTTATTTCACCATAGGGATTTCTACATTGTTATTACAAGACAAATATTATTATTATGAATATCACTGAAACCCAAAATTTAGTCTAATAAACACATATTTATGCTTTGACCAATGGTCCATGGTAATAGTACCTTGTTGGTCTTGTTATAGCAAAATTTCCTCATATATATTACATGTATGCAAGACACACACACACACACAAACACACACACAATCTCAGTACAATCAATGTTCCATTACTGGTCCTAGTGGCTTGTTATAATGAAAACATCCAACATCTGACTGTGTAACATAATGCAAACTGGAAGAGAAATATAATACAGTGGCTCTAGCTAGTGTAGTACAAATAAAGAGTAAAATATAATTGTCCTTAAAAAATTACAAAAAATTTAATTGCCTTGGTTCTCTGGGGAATAAAACCAAAAGGGAACATGTCAGAGGGCAAAGAGAACTGACTTCTGCAAGCATGAATTTCTGCCTTGGTCTGCATGTTTGGGCAGCTTTAATGAACCACATCATCTTGGAGGGACGTTGGCTCCCGCTTTGTCCTATGTCTAGTCCTTGACCCTGGGAAAGTGGCCTATAAGTACTGGCAATGAGCTTTCTAACAATGTTGATTATAGTAAATTCCAATCAAGTGAACGATCTTTTACCTTCCTTAAAGTTCTTTGTGATGGGATTTGATCCATAATATTTTTATAGATAGCCATAAATGAGCAACAAGGAGATGTGTAACTTGCACAGCAGGACCAATTTCTCTGATTATCTAATCCTTGACAATTGAAATTGCTTATATTTTCTAACATCTTAAATGCCCCCAGGCAAGCCAACCTTCCCTTGACACATCCTCCCTGTAAGGGTTCCTTGGGCCCTCTATTAGTTTTCCAGCTCCTGAAATGTGAGGACATTTTTCTAACTTACGTCTTACCCAGTTCACATATAAATATCACTCTACTTCCACATCTGGGAATAGGAGCATATTATAGCAATTATAAGAGCTACAGTGTTCTTACTTGTCTCCTTTTTCATTACAACGCACTATTTGTGTTTTATTAAAGAGTTAGCCAAACCATAAATCCTAAACTCATTAATATAAATATTGACAAATTAATGGGTTGGCCAGATAGGTTTAAGTCCAAGATCTACAAAATACTAACTTCGATTCCCACCTTGAATGCTCAACATACCAAAATTTGGTCTCTCCAAGTGAGCCTTCACTGTCACTCAAATTCTACCCCATTCCTCAAAACATTCTTTTTAATCTTTACTCCCTTCCACCTAAAGACATCAATTTCTTTCACATTATTCCTCACCCTACTTCTTTATTCAATTACTTAAATACCCTCCTCTAACTTTAAGCAAACATATTATAATCAATTTCAAATGAAAATAAATACATATTTATTGTAGGAAATGTATAAACTATGTAACAGCCAAACAAAGAAAAAAGAAAAGAACATTATTCCTATCACTCAGAGATGGCCATAGATAATGTTTTAGAGTATTTTCTATGTTTATATAAAATGTTGTAATGTACATATAATATGTTTAAATATGTCTCATATATAATGTGTGTATATATGTTTAATGTCTCTCTATCTCTGTATGTATATCTTAGTCTTCCTGAGCTTCTATAACAAAATAGCATAAACTAGGTAGGTTATAACCAACAGAAATTTATTTCTCACAGTTCTGGAGGCTGGGAAGTCCAAGATCAAGGTACCAGCAGATTTGGTGTCTGGTGAGGGCCTGCTTCCTCATAGATTCATAGATGGTGTCTTCTTACTGTGTCTTCACATGGAGGAAAAATGATGGAGTTTTTCTTGGGTCTCCTTTATAAAGGTACTAGTTGCATGAAGGCCCCACACTCATGAGCTAATTACCTCCTTAAAGCCCTACCTCCTAATACCATCGCTTTGGGGGCTATGATTTCAATATATGAATTTTTGAGGGACTCAAACATTCAGACCATATCGGTAAATATATATATATATATAAACTATATATGAAATAATAATATATGTAAGCACTGATGATTAGAAATTATGTGTGTATATCTCTCTATATATACATAATCTATACATATCACTGTATATGTTTTTAACCTACTTTCAAAATAACACCTAATACTATCTTTGCATGCAATTTAAATACGTCACCATAATTCTAATATCTTCTTAGAGAGATACTATCTGTGGTTTACAGCAGGGGTCCCCAACCCCCAGGCCATGGACTGGCACTGGTCTGTAACTTGTTAGGAACCAGGCTGCACAGAAGGAGGTGAGCGGGAGGCCAAGTGAGAGAAGCTTCATCTGTATTTACAGCCACTCCCCATCACTGGTATTACCACCTGAGCTCCACCTCCTGTCAGATCAGGAACAGCATTAAATTCTCATAGGAGCACAAACCCTATTGTGAACTGCACATGGGAGGGATCTCGGTTGTGCACTCCTTATGAGAATCTAATGCCTGAAGATCTGTCACCATCGCCCATCACCCCTAGATGGGACCATCTAGTTGCAGGAAAGCAAGCTCAGGGCTCTCACTGATTCTACATTCTGGTGAGTTGTATAATTATTTCATTATGTATTACAGTGTAATAATAATAGAAATAAAGTGCACAATAAATGTAATGCAGTTGAATCATCCCCTACCCCAGTACACGGAAGAATTGTCTCCCATGAAACCATCCCCTGGTGCCAAAAATGTTGGAGACTACTGGTTTAGAGCATGGCCTCTGGAACCAGATTGCCTAGTTCAAATCCTAGGTCCACTACTTACTAGCTGCATGATCATGGGTAAAATCACTTAACCTCTATGTAATTCAATTTCCTCATTTATAAAATGAAAATAATACAAGTATCTTCCTCATAAAATTCCTGTGTAGCCTGTGTAGATTAAATACATTTATATTTGCATGGCACTCAGAACTTTGCTTGATGCATAATCATCTCCATATATCATTATTATTATTATTGCATTTGGGGGTATATTAGTCTGCTAGGGCTGTCATAACAGAATACCTTAGGGTAAGTATTTTAAACAACATAAATTTATTGTCTCACAGTTCTGGAGACTGGAAGTTTGAGATCGAGGTGCCAGCAGGGCTTCTGGTGAGGCCTCTCTCCTTGGCTTGCAGGTGGCCACCTTCTTGCTGTGTCTTCATTTCTCTGGTGTCTCTCCGTCTTCTTATAAGGACTCCAGTTCTGTTGGATTAGGGCCTCATCCTTATGATATCATTTAACCTTAACTCCAAGTACAGTCACATTGGGGTTAGGGCATCAACATATAAATTTTTGGGGAACATAATTCAGCCCATAATAGGATATGTATGCTAATTTGATTATTATTAGACGTTTAGGTTGGTTTCTGTTCTTGCCACAAAAATATTCATGCCTCAGTGAACACTGTCCATTATTATTTCCTTAGTATAAATTCATGTAAATCAAAATATCAAGGAATATGTGGAATATTAAAGCTTTTGAGACATATTGCCAAATTGCCATCCAGGAAGGTTATACCAATTTACATGTCCGCTAGCCATATAAGACTTTTTTTTTTTTTCAATTTATTGTGAGAAATACAGGCTTTTTAGACATCACTGAAGCCTGGTTATGCCCTACCATCTCTGGACCTTGACCTACTGCCTCCCGCAATACACATACACAGTTGTCCTCTTGAAAAGCAATATACCAGAAGGCAAATCAGAAAAAAATACATGTTGGCCTACCCAACTTCAGCAAGAAGATTTATATTAATAAGCATTCCATTTACTGGTATAAAGCTTTGCAACTAAAAAGTGTAGTTACAAAAAATACCAGGATTATATCAAGTCAAAGCAGAACAGGAATTTGAGATTTAAACAGCAAAAATTAAAATAAAGTGCAAACAAATGTTACAGGCAAAAAAGTCTTAAAAGGAACATAAAATTAAGCAAATAAGATTAAAAGAGAAAGTGAAAACTGAAAGCTCAATTTTACAAAAATCAAGTTACTTTTTAATGGAAAAGTAATTTAAAACGAATGACTTTACTATGTTCAGATATACACAGAAATAGAAATAGTAGTACCATAAAAACTTTTATAAACCCACACAACATAAATTAAACAATAGTTAACATTTTGTTTGTCTACAAACTATTGTTTATAACGAGAGGTAACATATTTGCTTTATCTATGTTTAAGTAATTTTTTAATCAATAATTTGAAGGTTGACACTCCATTCACTGTCATTGCCTTTAGCGCTTATATATGTAAAATCTTTTTGCAATTAGCAGGTAATCTAAGGCATAATATTTGGAAACATGAAAGCTCAATTCCTTGTCAACTTTTTACTTAATGGGGTTAGCATGTGGTGGCGATCTTTGATTGGATTAACTTATTTCATTGTGGGGGTCAAAATGGATTTTTAAAATTTTAAAGTTCCTTCTGTATTTATTAGCTGACAATTCTGTATAAATAAGAACTTCCTTCACTAATTCATTAACGAAAATATCTGAACATAAGCTGTATTCATTTTTTATCAACAACTTTCACATTAAGAAGTTGATACAAGAGTCATCTTCATGGTGATAAATGCCATTATTTTTCCCTGTTTTTTAAGGATCATCAGAGATATACACATTTTTTAATTTCAATGTTAGTTTCTTCTTCTTTTTATTCTCAAGTTGTTTTAAATATTGTCGGCGAGAGCTCTTTCAAGCCATCTTCGTGTTCTTTTGACATAACATCATTGGGTTTTGACTGTTTCCCTGCTTTCCCACAAAACAGGCTCTAAGTTCCCCTGTTTAACATCAGTTTGGTTTCTATTAAGTATTCCTCCAACACCTTTTTACATATATACGTATATATGTATACATATATGTGTATATATGTGTCTATATATACACACACACACACACACACACACATATATATCCCAAGAAATGTGAAATAAGAAAGCAAATAGGTACATCAGTTTGAAATAGAACATCAGTTTGGTTTCTATTAAGTATTCCTCCAACACATTTTTACATATATATATACACATATGCCTCTATATATGTATATATACACATATACCTATACATATATACGTGTATATATACATATATATCTCCAAAGAAATGTCAAATAAGGAAGCAAATAAGTAATTATAATCTTTAATTTAATTTAATTTTATTTTATTTTATTCTTTTTAGAGACAGGGTCTTGCTCTGTTGCCCAGGCTAGAGTGCAGTGGTGCAATCATAGCTCACTGCAGCCTTGAACTCCTGGGCTTAACTAATCCTCCTGCCTCAACCTCCAGAGTAGCTGGGATTACATGTCACTCCTGGCAGTAATTGTAATTTGTTATTCTTAGTTGGAGTTTTCCCAGAAGCAAATTCTGAGACAGGCTGGGCGTGGTGGCTCACGCTTGTAATCCCAGCACTTTGGGAGGCCGAGGTGGGTGGATCACGAGGTCAGGAGATCGAGACCATGGTGAAACCCCATCTCTACTAAAAATACAAAAAATTAGCTGGGCGTGGTGGCGGGTGCCTGTAGTCCCAGCTACTCGGAGAGGCTGAGGCAGGATAATGGCGTGAACCTGGGAGGCAGAGCTTGCAGTGAGCCGAGATCGCGCCACTGCACTCCAGCCTGGGTGAGAGAGCGAGACTCCATCTCAAAAAAAAAAAAAAAAAAAAAAAAATTCTGAGACAATGACTTGGGTACAGGTAGGTTATTTGGGAAATGATTCCAGGAAGCCAACATGAGGGAGGAGATAGAGAAATAGAGATGGGAAAGGGAGGAAAGTCTAAAAAGTAGGTTAATGACCTCATTACCACTGTGGGCCACTGGGGCTCCACCCCCTGGGGGCCCCTGAGGATATAGGAAGCTGAGATATTTATCAACTACATTTTCTCCTTTGTTGAGAATTTCCCTGGAACACTCACTCTTCTGGATGTAGATGATCAAGCATTTGAATGCCATATCAAGCTCTTAGGCTGAGAGGCAGAACTCTGTCAGTGTGCCAGGGTCATAGATGAGACAAAGAGATAGGGTCAAGGCATCAGGAGCATCTACTATCCTGAGAAATTAAAGTTGGTGGCTCCTTGACTATAAGGTTCTGTTTCTTTTCTTTGTTTCCTACTTGGCTCTTGGTCTCTATCACTCTGAACACCAATTACGTCTGGATCCAGAAGTGTCCAAGTGGGCAGTTTCCAGAAGTGTCCAAAAGGGCAGTTTCCCCCTGCATCTTCTACTTCCTAAAGACTGTCCATGGGGTTCTATCCCATAGGAAAGGCTCTATTTCGCTTAGATTGCTTTCCATGCTCCACATTCACATTTCCAAGTATCTATTGGGCATGTGCAGTTGGATGTCTCCTAGATTCCTCAAATCCATCACGTCATCATGAGGGAAGTTATCACCTTTCCGCAGTCCTGCTTCCTTACCACTGGTAGCATGAATGGCACTGCCTTCTACCCAGCTGCCCAAGCCAGAAACCAAGCATTGCCTCGATTCTTTCCTCTTGCCAGAGCCAAGCATTTATGTTCCACATGCTTTTGAGACTCATCTACATCTCTCCATAACCACAGTCTCTACTGTGTTTCATCTTCTTTTACCTTGAATACTGTGTCAGTCTCCAAATTGATTCTCTGATGTTGCCTGCCTCTAATCCTTTCTCCATACTGCAGCAAGTTGAATTCTCTAAATGCCACAAGAGCAACTGATCCTAACACTATTTTTCTTAGACTTCTGCTTGCTTTAAGTATAAAGTTAAGTCTTTAAAGTGGCTGGCATGCCCTTCCTGATCTAGCTATTGTCTTTATCTCTCTACCTCATAATCTGTCACTACCACCCACTCCAAGTCCCCCCACCAACCCCACCCCCCACCTTTAACAACATACTCTGACTACTGGGTTTCTCTCAGGGCTGCGATGTACTTCTCTCTCATCTTCCCCATAGCACTACTGCCCTTTTAACATAGAACACTCCTCCTGCACTCCTTGACCTGTGGTGACTACTTCCACCCCATCTTAAGGTCTCAGAAAACACATCTTTGAGGCACTTGCTATAACCTCTTCTAGTAAGTACCACATACTTCTTTTAACCTCCCTCTACCCCCATTTTCTCATCTATAAATGGAATATATAATAATATTCACTTGGTATGAAAGTTGTGAGGATTACATGAATTAATGTTATAGGATCTTTGGGGTGTCACTCTTCTGGCTGGAAACCTCTGTGGCTGGTGGCACCTTTGCCCGACTTTTGCTTGGGCCACTTGGCTCATTGAGCCCATTTGGCCTGGCAGGCCGTGTTCAGCTAACACTACCGGTCTGGATCCCACGTCTGCCAAGGAAGGGTGAGCCAGGCTTGGAGTGGCAAGGGGTGTGTGATTGAGCAAGTGTGGGGTCCGGCCACTGCACACAGTCAGGCATGTCAGCGACTGCAGTGGGGCGGGCAGCTCCAGGTGCCAGCACAGGCACCAGCTCTCTGCAAGGCTGCGCCTGGACCAAGCGCACTGCAAGAAGCTTCCCCAGCTGGCACCAAGGAATGTGGTGGCACTCAGAAGCTTGAAGATGCTAGGAAGCACAGGGCCTCAAAGAGAGAGTCACAGCCCTTGCTTAGGGAGCTCCCAGGTCTGGGATCCCCGAAGGGCCGCAGCTCTTCTTTCCCTCTCTTCACTGGCAACGTGGCAAGCAAGGGGCGTGTTTCAACCCTGTTTGTGTTCCAGCTCCTCTAGCCTTGCCATTTGGGTTGCAGGTCCCGAGTTCTTGTCTTGTGACCAGGAAGAATGAGGCATGCAGACAAGTGGAGGGTGAGCAAGACAAAGAGGAGCTTTATTGAGCAGTAGAACAGCTCAGAGACCCACTGTGGGCAGCTTCTTTCTGCAGCCAGGGTGTCCTGACGAGTGTTCAGCCCTCGGCAGAGGGGAGGAGGCTCTGGGGTGGGTGGCCCCTCTCTGCTATTGCTCACCCTGACTTCTCCACAGCTTAGCAGAGAGGAGGCCCTAGAGTGGGTTGTTCCTCTCTGCAGGCAGGTCATCCCTGGAGTGGGAAGCTCTGCTCTGCTGTTGGTCATGCAGTGTTCTCCAGCTATCAGCAGAGAGGGTAGTTCCTCTCTGCAGCTGGACGTGCCGTCCTCTGCTCTGTTCTAGCTGAGTCCAGGGGCTTTTATGGTCTTCAGAGGGGGGAAGTGCATGCTGATTGGTCCATGGGCAGCCAGGGGTGGGCCCAGGAAAAAGCACCATGAGTTCTCTCTCTGGTCCACAGGACTGGCAGCCCAGTCCCCAGGCTTCAGGCCTTCCCTGGCCCAAAGGTGGGGCCTCACTGGGGTCCCACCCTCTTCTGCCCAGGAGCTTGTCTGCCTCCTGCTGCAGTCCATGGCACCCAGGCTGCTCGTGCCAAGGGGTGCCTGCAGGCCAAAGCTGAGCTGCCCTCAGCCCCCGCTTGGCTTCCCTCCCATGCTCATTGGCGCCTGAAGTCCAGAGGGGTCCGAGTTGGCAGAGGGCTGGTGTGTCAGTGCTGCCTCAAGCATTTGCCCACTAGACCGGGCTGCGACAGCACCCGAGCTTGGTCCCAATCTTGCTGCATGATCGGAGCAGGCTCCAGGAGCAGGGAGAGGCCAGGCAGCAGCAGGAGGCACTTACAAGACTGTCGGGGTAAAGGGAGCCTTCCTGGGCCCCCAAGAGCACAGAGATGCCCGGGTCTACAGCCCGGCGTGGGCAGCTCCAGTGGCACCCAGGGAGGGCAGGGCTGTCTGCTCCATGAAGCGTGAGGCCCTGGCCAAGCCTACCTGCTGCAGTTGGCATCTTGGCAGTGGCAGACCGTCTGGAGCAGCCGCTGCCATCATTAATATATGCAGAGTAAGCATTCAATAAATACTAGCTATTACTATTATTAGAATATTTATCATATCAAAGTATAACTACCTGTTTAATTGTCTGTCTCTCCATCTGGACAGAAAGTTCCATGAGGGCAGCAATCTTCCGTCTTGTTCATAGCTGGTTCTGCAGCGCTGTGTCCGTTGTCACATGGCAGGGACTCAGCCTGAAGCAAGGCAATTTCTCAGAGCTGTAAGGAGGCGGTGGAGAAATGAATGTGTGTATAAATGACTCGTGTTAGGAGAGGTGAGACATTTAGGGTGTTAAGTGTTCAGGTTTTCAGGGACAATCTGCAGCAATGACTGAAGAAGAGGAACACTAAATGATCTTACTTAACTCACAATGGTCCTGTGAAAACAATAGCTTTACTGAAGAGGCATCTGAGCAGTGGAAGGATTAAATGGCTGCTCTAGAGTCCTAAAGTAAGTGACACAGAGAAGCTGTCTGCCCAGCCCCTTCGGTCATCTCTTCCCCAACTATGTTCTGTATAACATATTAACAAGTCAGTATGGTAAGAAATGTTAGTGAAAGAACTTTTTTTTTTTTTTTTTTTTTTTTTTTGAGACGGAGTCTCGCTCTGTCGCCCAGGCTGGAGTGCAGTGGCGCAATCTCGGCTCACTGCAAGCTCCGCCTCCCGGGTTCACGCCATTCTCCTGCCTCAGCCTCTCCGAGTAGCTGGGACTACAGGCGCCCGCCACCACGCCCGGCTAATTTTTTGTATTTTTAGTAGAGACGGGGTTTCACCGTGGTCTCGATCTCCTGACCTCGTGATCCACCCGCCTCGGCCTCCCAAAGTGCTGGGATTACAAGCGTGAGCCACCGCGCCCGGCCGTGAAAGAATTTAAGGGCACAAATAAATATGGAGACCACAGGGTTAAGTAGAAGTGAATGTTGTCATTTTGTTGCAGGGCTGCTCAGAGCTTTTACTACGCTAAAGAGAATTGTGACTTTCCAAGAAGAGAAAGTATGGAGCATGCCTAGCTCACTTAAACACAGAACCCTACATTCCTGGAGGCCTCCTGGGAAACAGCGTTGGCCCTTGCTCTTAGTCCTCTACCCATGTTGCCTATCTGCCTTCTGCCATCAAGATTTGGTAGTTTCTGATCCTTGATGTTTAAGGTTTAGTAACGATTCAATTCCACAATAAAAGCATAATCTCTGGTTAATGCTCATTTGATTCAAGAATTGTGCTACCACAGTATTACTGTGGTAATACTGCATAGGTGCCTGTTTTTCTGACAATATTGCTACTGAGAGAAAAACAATATTGTTTTCTGACAATATTGCTACTGAGAGAAAAACAACAGTGATAGCACAATCTTATAGTGCTTTGGTGTTTTTTCAAAATACACTCATACCTTGAATTTCATTTGCTATTTGATGGGATACATGCATTAGACATTATTAGCCCCACAGAACAGATGAGATTATCGTCTCAAGAAGTCAGGTGACTTGCTCAGTCACCTGACTATTCATTTGGGATTTTTTTTTTTGTTTTTTTTTTTTGTCTTTTTTCTTTTTAGGTTTTCCTCAACTTAAGGGCTGTTCACCCCTACCAATACCTACGGCATGATTCTGTGCAAATCTCAAATTTCTAGCATAGTAAATTTTATTTATATATACATCTAATACAATGAGAAATACATTACAATTCTTTATAGAATGGTGAAGCTGGAATAGAACCTGGGAACTTTTTAAAAGGTAATCTCCACATTTTATGGTGGAAGAAACTGAAGTTCAGGGACGCTCAATGACATGCGTAAGATCACCCAACAAGCTTGTGGCACAGCAAGACTGAAATGTTCTGGACTATCCAAATCATCTCCTATTTTTAATTCTATCGCTGCGTTTCGAAAAGTACCTTTGTTTTATTCCTGCCTAAGTGTTGAGCTTGAAACCACTCAGCAAGTAAGTTTGTTCCTATCGCTATTATCCTGGGTGGCTTTTGTTTACCCTTCTATTGTTTGAGAAGATTTGGCCAGAAGGAAAACTGTTAAATCTTCACATTGGCAGTGATATTTAAGAGCCATAAAAGATTAATCACTGAGGGAACCCATAACTTTGCATGATCAAAGTAAAAATTCAGTTTTTATGACTGCCTATGTTTTATCCTCTATAAATTTTATAATAATGATTAGGCTAAAAGTATGGGCATAATTTAGATACATCAAAATGCCTCACACTGTCCTTATAGCCAGTTAAACACCTGCAGCAAATACAAGGAAGCATATTAGAAAGCAGAAAGCTGCCAGGCTCTCTCAGGCATTAATCAGTGGAACCTCTTTGAGGGAGAGAAGGATTGAGAGGGAGAGAGGGAGAGAGGGAGATTGAGAAAGAATTGTGATGGTGGCTTCCTGTAACCAAATTATGCATGGTGTGTTCACATAGGAACAGTACACTTTGCATTTGTCAGAAATAGACTTTGTTCAGTCTTTTCTCCCTTCCCAAAATGATCAGCCTATTTCCCAGAAATGCTTTTTCTCTTACATTGACCAAGAAGTCTTTGGAAATGTCAGCACAGGAAAGACTTTAGAAAGTGTTGCTATTTAACATGACTGGTTGCTTCCACCTGTGCCCAGAATATGTTGGTCTATTGATAGATGTGGTGCGGGTCCCTGAGTCTCTGTACCTTCCCTCTCCTCTATCCTCCCACTTAGTTCTACCTTGGATTGATTCTGCCTCCTAGCAAAGAGTTAAAGGTTATCATGCAGGGATTTCAGTCCGGGCATGCTGGCAGACATGTACCAAGGCAACAGCAGCTGCAAATAGCATGTGGTACAAGCTTTCAGGGTAAACATCAATTTCTCCAATTTGCTATAGCCTGAGAACATTATAAGCCTAGCGAATGAATTGTGAGTGTGGGTTTTGTGCTGGATGGATGGAGCAGAGGTTGTTTCCATAAAGCGCTGTTAATGTACACTGATTCCTCAGTTTAAATATCGTGAGGGGTGAAAAGCCACAGCTAGTTTCACTCACTGCGCTTCTTACATGCACCGGTTTTAGTCTTGGACAGGGGCTGCCCTGCAGTATCTCACCTGGATTCAGCTTCACACTGATGGGGAGGTCACTAGAGCTCGTCCCCAAACACCAGGCAAAGGGTCCCCTCATCTCTCTGCTTATTGAAACCCTATCTCCATCTTCAAGTCCTCTACCTAGCTTTCAGCTTAAACTATTATTGGCTACATGTTTATCTATGAGTTGTGCCCTGTATTCGGAAATATTTTCTGGTTCCATGAGATCTTTACACTCCCATGATAGGTATTGAGCTCTTTTCACTCAGTGTGCACTGTGTTAAATGCTTTATGAGGACTGTCTTATTTTATATGTATATTTCTGTGAGATTGGTACAATTATTATCAGCATTTTATCGTGAGAAAA
Source organism: Symphalangus syndactylus (assembly GCF_028878055.3). Lineage (NCBI taxonomy): Eukaryota > Metazoa > Chordata > Mammalia > Primates > Hylobatidae > Symphalangus > Symphalangus syndactylus. The sequence continues at coordinate 108,701,223 of NC_072430.2, forward strand.
AAATGAAACCCCTGGTGAATTAACTTGCCCCAAATCACAGAGCAACCAAGTGCTAGAGCTGAGATCCCAACTCTTAGGCAGTCTAAATCCATTTAGAACTTTCATCCACTGCACTGTGTTTCTCTTCAAAGTCTTTTGTGACTTACTAACCTTCCATGTTTATATCTGGGCTTTTACATCAGAACTCCCTGAGAACTGAATGTTATTTACATGTCTTTGTTCCCCCTTCCCCCAGTGTACCTAGGACACACAAATACTTACTAATTTCAAAGGGCCAAAGCAATCCTAGAAAAAGCCAGGACAACCACCAAAACCTACAAAACCAGAAATATGATTCTCCCCAAAGGAGACACAACTTTTTCTTCCCAATGACATGAAAAGACTGGAATATGATAATTTAGTTGAAAGACAACTTTAAATATAAGTTTCATTAATCAGAATGGGTATTCCTACAATAATGAGCCCTTAGTTGAATTTTAGAACCCTCTTTATGCTTTGTTAGTAACAAAGCTGTTATAAAAATAATTTGATAAAACAGTCCATTGCAATGGTGTAACTTAACTATGTAAAAAGTTGCCTTAGCCTGGTGTCTGAGCACACCCAACTTATGTAATGCTAACATAATGGATTATGCATATTGTATCAGGTTAAAAATGAAACCCAGTGAAGTATTACAGCAATTTAAAAAATATATATCAGGGCTTGTTCAGCACAGATAGTTAAAATTTAAACCCGTTAAATATTCAACTGAGACTCAAATAAAATTCTGAGAAACGGAATTCAATAGAAAGGCTCCATTAAGAGTAAAAATGCTTCTCCAAATCCATTTGGTTCTAATAGAAACCCATTGAGTGAGGTTTTCATTGTCATAGCACCAGCCAAGGGAAAAATTATACATATCTTCGGGTAGGAGAAAATCAGCTGGACTTCTTGTGGTTCGAGCTTCCCTTAAAAAAGGAGAAGAAAAGGGAAGCTTTGGACCAACACTCAGATTGGGCCACAGTTTGTTTAAAATGGTCTGGAGCTTTTTCTTAAAGATTATCTTCCCCATTTGTTCTCTTGCTTCAGTGAAACCTTATTTCACTTTCCACATCAAATGTGATTCTAAAAAGAAAAAAAAATTGGCACCTTTTGCTGCAATATCAGGATACTGACCAATCTGCCTTGTGAGAGCCAAGCTTTCTTTCCCTGATAAACATCCTGCAGGATGTTTTTATTCAATCAATTGGAATGATTGCTTGCACAGAAATGTACCACTTTATCAAGGTCTGCTTGAATATCAGGCTTGGGCCCAGCCCCAGCGTTTTCGTTACTCAGTTCTCCAGACAGCAAATGCACGACGATTCTGAAACATAATTAAAACAATCAGTGAGAATTAGCCGGCTCAGTTACTGCACTCAAACAGCAAACCCAGAGAAGCAAATAGGGAGATGTATGGGTAAGTGAACAGGAGCCTTCCAGAGATGAGGGAGGGCCGGTAAGAGACATAAAATGGAGGGTATTAAGAGAAGAAATATAGGATAATATAAACAGAGTCTCTAATCCTGAGGACTGTAAATCCCCTTTCCTTAATTGGTTTAGAAACTGGGGTCTGTAATGTGAGACGGAGGGCTCTGGCTGCCTTTCTTCTTGGCTGCCCGGAATCACATTAAGTGGGAAACAATAGCAGGGCCGACAGCTCCCTTTCTGTGGGGGCACTTAGAGCTGATCTGCCATTGAGACTAATACAATTACACGGGATTAGAGCACTGCTGAGGATACCTAGATTGGGAAATTCTCAGTGGAAGTGGAGCTGGCTCTTTCAAAACAGGATTGGGGCTGAAGAGAGACAGCAGACCAAGACCACAGTGCTCCTATTTTACAATGAAAGGAAATAACCAGAATTTTGTCATTAACTCAGGATCTTGACGATACATCCTAATCTAAACAGAATTCAAATTTGAGATTTCTTCTTTGGCGCTTCACACTGTTTTGCTTACTTTTAATGATTTTTGTCGAGTTTAGATATTTCCCTGCAAGTGTACACCTTTCTACTTGTTCTCATGGTGTGAGCTTCACTTCAGTTTCTCAAGACAAAGAGAGAACCTATATTTAGGATTTTAGGAGTCATGACTGGCCAGAGGGTCATTCCTGGTCTCCACTTGTATTCCCTTTGCAAACTTGAACTGACAGATACTGGATTTTTTTTTTTTTTTTGGTTTGTTTTTAATTTCTAACAAAATGATTGTGGAAATCTATCAGTGCTGGTGACACGACCACAACTGACAAGTGAATTCAGGGTTTTCATGAGAATCCCTGGGAACCTGACATTAGTCTCATGCTTATTACACCAGGGAGAGGTGTGATATTTATCAAGGGAATACATGAGAAGGGTACAGTGCTTTGAAAAAAATATCAATTTTTTCAAAAAGCACTGCAAATTTCCTCTTTATCGACCTCAGAAATATTTCCAACAAAAGTACTACATAATATCAAGTACTGTTTCTCAATCGACTGGAAATATTTCCAACTAACTCTTATTTCTTATTTTTAAATATAAATAGCAAATATGGCATGCTTGTCCCATCCTTAGACTAGTAGAACAATACTTTTCTAATTTAATTCCAAACCTATGGTCCTAAATAAGTGCCTTTAGAGAATGCTATAGTGATTTTGCCTTCTATATGTTCTATTGAAATGATCACTGAATTCTGAACATTTTATTAATATATAATGATGAACACACACACATATATCAACATAAATCAATTCTGATACTAGAAAATCCTTCTGATGGCCCAGCAATGGCAAACAACCTCTGGCCGAAACGTTCATCTACTCGTTGGGTTATGGTATTTTCTGCAAAAGGTCCACATTTTAACGCAAATGTGACAACTTGGGATGCTAACTAAATATGACAATTTGTTTTTGAACGTGAAACCCAAAGGGAATGAGATGCTAGTAATTCTGATCTGTATATGGGAAGTAGGGAAGGAAAGGACAAAAGTGGAGAATATTAGATGAAGACAGACGTTAAGGATTTCACATAGTGATTAATAGGAAGTTTACCCAGTTCTGAGCAAAGCAGCTAAAGACCCTTTTTGGCTTGCTTTCTGTTCAGTGCTGTCACTTGTTCTTAGCTTGTACTTATTCATAGGAGCTGGAATGACCTCTTCGGCCCTGGGAATGAGAATGAGTTGTCCTCCAGTTCTGCAAGGAGAGGAGCTTTCCATACCTTTCCTCCAGAGGCCTCTGCTGGTTAACAGAGGGCAGCAAATGCTGATACCAGGCTCTCTGTACCCACGCCCACTATCCACAGGGCAACCCTAGGTGATGGGTAAGAGTGAAATCCTCATTTTATGGTGGAGGCAGCTGAGGCTCAGAAAGATGAAGTACCTTGGCCCAAGACTGTGACTTAATTCATGTGGTTCTGTCTTACTCCATTCTACACACTGTTCTGTGTGGTTTCCCAACATTATCATTACCATCTTTATCATCACTGCCACCATGACCGCTGCTTGCGGGGGCCCTACTCTCTGGCGGGCAGCGGGCTAAGCACTTAAATGCTTTGTTTCACGTCATCATCACAACCCTGCAACGCGGGTAGGTGTTTTTATTCCCACTGTACATGAGAGAAAACTTAGTTTCAGTGAGGTTAAGTAACTCACCTAAAGCCACAACTCCAGAACTGTTAAACTCAGGATTTCAACCCAAGACTTTGTGAAGCTGGAGCTTTTTTTTTTTTTCCATTACCCTATGGTACCTTTTCAGATAGTATGTGACTACAGTGAATGCGTGATGCCACATCAATGGTTTTGCCATACTCAGCATCAATTCCTCCAACTTCTCGCTGGGAAATGCTAATCTCAACTTTAGGAATGGGCACATAGCCAAGTATTATGAGGCAGAGCATATCATCCCCCAATCACAGTGAATGGCAGAGCCAGGGCCAGGGGTCAGTGACCAGTGTATTGGATTGGACCCCACACTCACAAGGGTCCCATGTTTGACTTAATGCTCAGCTGTCACCATGTTGAAATTCTTAATAATTTTTGAAAAAAGATGCCTTGCATTTTCATTTTGGACTGGGCTCTACAAATTTTCTGGTTCTGGTGATTGGTTTAGGGCTGGACAAATGAAACAACAATCTACATCAATGACACTCAATTCCAGGACTTTTCTGGACTTTTTGAGAAAGTGGAGTTCTTTCTATTGGAGTGGTAAGCCTGGAGGTTCTGGGGGCCACCGTGTGCTGAATCTGCCTGAGAATGAAACCCGAGAAAAGCAGAGCTGAGAGAATAAAAAAAAGATAGTGCCTTGGTTAAACCATCTGAGTCCTTGGGCGGAATACAGTTTTTATTATTTTATTTTTTGCCTAAGTCAATTTGGGCTGAGTGTTTGTGCAATTCAAGAAGCTTGAATGAATACAGTGGCAAGCTGGGTTCTCCAGAGCAGACAGAGCCAGGGTTTAGGGTGCTGGATGTTTATGAAGGACCCACATCCGTGGAGGGAAGGGGGAGGTAGCATGACTGCACAGCAGAGGGCAAACTTCTTCCTCTTGCTGATCTGGCAAAGCCTCAGCCAACCTGGTAGGTGCTCTGGCCTGATTTAGCTGACTGAAGTATCCTGTGTTAGGCCAGAGTGGCCCTGCTTTTATAGCCTGACTTGCTCAGTCTCCAGATGGGGCTGCCCCAGGAAGGGTATGTCCTTGAGTGAGGTAGCTCCCTGAAGGAGCTGACAGCTGGAGGCTGTCTGCTGACCTTGCTCCCTGCAGCTGGGCAGCAACTCCTTCTTTGAAACAGTCACTATGCAGCCCATCTTAACTTGAGCTCTTTAGAAAGCAGAAATCAAGACAAAATCTTATATTTACTCTTTTATTAGGGTGTAGGGAGGCAGAAAACCATGGGTGGTGAGACAGAAAGCAAGGATAACCAATAAAAAGATGTATTATAGAGTTGGCCTCTACTTGATGCCAAGCATAACTGATGCTCCATCTCAGATCCTGTCCGCGGACAGTCCGTCCTGAGAGAAGAAGGAAGAAGAGCATCTGCAGATGGCCTTCTCCTTTGGATAGGAGATAACAGGAGATAACGGGCACTTAGGCATGCATAAAAGCGGCCAATTCTGAATGCAAGGAATACCAAAATGTATAATTTAAAATCTCCTATCCTCACATTCACCATTTAGTTGGGAAGAGGGAACATGTACCAAAAATTATGACAATAGAGATTGAGTAGGCAATTTGTGCCAAAATAATGGTGTAGATAATACATACTCATGGTACTGCTGAGAAGCAACAGGTGATGGAAATGGGTAGTCAGGAAGGTGTTTGCCTAGACATGAGACTGGAGCTACATCTTAAGGTTAGGACTTCTGTAATTGGAGAGAAAAGAAGCAGAGTAGGGGAAGTAATGCAAATGCACATCTTAGAGCAGCAAATGCATGAAGAGGCAAGTTTTACTATAGAGTCAGAAAATAATGGAAGCATGGAAAAAAAGAGAATGGAGAAAAGGAGAAGAAAGGGCGGGGAGCTGGTGGGGACTGCTACTATTATATGTACAGAGCTAATATCATTTGAGGACTGTAAGGTTAAATTCATTTCAAAAAAGTGTCGTCTTACCCATCCTCAAGACCAGTGGTGTTGAATTGCCAAGTGCAGGTTCTATGTCTACACATTGTTTATGAAACTTTTTCAGTGTAGATTTTGGAAGTGATTAAATTCAGTGAAGTTAGCAATGACTACATATCTCTTTTCCTGGAAACATAAAACCCCTCTTTAAACAATTAAAACTCTATAATTTGCTGAGAATCTCTTATTTGGCATGTCAAGGTTTAAGGAAAGGAAGCAAGTACAATTAGACCCATACATTACTTGCCAACTGCTAGACAACACTGAAGAGATATTTCAATCTCCTCTTAATTTGTTTCTCCATGTGTGTTCATATTTCATGAGTGTTCAAATGCAGTAACTGTACTGAATAAAGCATAAAAATAGGATCCTTAAAAATGTCATTTATTCAGGAAATGGGGAGTTATAGATTCCAGGTCTGGCCTTCTAGTCTCTGCCAGAAACTGTACACCTGTGGAGTAGAAAATCCCATTTTTTTCTAGAAGTTGAAGTGCATGGAAAAGTTTTAGGAGGAAAGAAACATCATTTTAAAAATGATTTCCACTCCTTTGAAGTACCCACTTTGGATGCTCACATAACTCTATGACGATCTTGCTAGTTTGGCTAGTTCATACAGAAACCTTGGTGTATTGACAGTTTCAGGAAACTATGAATATATGGGTGATTTAAGGATTTCTCAAATAGACATAGTGGTTCGGTGAGCATTAGGCTAAATTTAGGGATCTTAAAGCCAACTTCTTAAAAATATTCAGAAGAAGACTTGTTTTCTTTACTGCAGAGGAAACAGATCATTAGGGCATCACTGCTCTGTAATATTCACAGCTGTAGAGGATGAAGCCCTGCATTCTTCATGTTGTCACTCTATTCACTGATATAACCAGCACCTGGTTATAATTTGTTTATTATTTGTTTAAGTGAACAAAAAAATAGCCTCATTCCTCCCAGGTGGTAGGGAAAGGCACTCCCTTCCTATTTTCATAAAGCCCCAAAAGCCTTCTCCCTATATGAAGCTACCCAGTCCCAAGTTTGAAGAGCACCCCCCCACCCCACCCCAGTACGTCATGAGAGGCTGTGTCCTTGTTTTGTAAGTCACCTTCCTGATGCAAGGTCAATATTCTTATTCCCATTTTGCACATTTTGCACAGTAGATAAAGTTTCAATTCCCGACAACTGAACTTCCCAAATTTTTATATGATGGAACGAACTTCAATCATATGGGCATAAGAATATGCATGCCCACCAGGGCATTGTTAGATTTCAGAAAGAAATTTTATTCACATTAAAATATGGTCTATAGCAGCCCAATTGTAAAAAAAAAAATAAAAACACATTGTGTGTGGGCCTCTTTTGCATATTTAGATATGGAAGAATGTGAGCAGTCATAATATAATTTTCATCCACCCAAATATCGAGCACAATTCAATGAAGAAAATGCAACTTTTGCCATGAGATTTATACATGCTTATATATCCTTCATTTAGAGTCTGTATGAAATGCAGACATTTATGGTTCTATAACCAGAAGAATAAAATTTGAATGTGTAGTAAGACGAGAAATGTATTTTAAATGGGCTTTAGAAACAGAACTGAGGAAGTCATCAGAAAGCCACAGTCACTAATGTAATTGGTTATTTTGCTAGATGGGCACTCAGATGGAGGCCCGGCAGGCACAGGATTGAATTCAGGCTGATGGGCATGGGAGATGAAGTGACGACTTCCTGGAAAAGATTGAGATACAGCAACACAGTAATCCAGACTGGCCATAAAGCATGCCATAAAGCCACTGTGAGAAATTCCTTCTGCCCATATGATGCGTCCTTATTTTTTTTTACTTTAAAAGAAGACTGATTTTATGATTTGGCATAGATCATTGATCACAGTTTTTTTCTATTGCAAATATCTCCCAGCTGTGTTCTGTGTTAAATTTACAAAAGATATAACCATTATTTCCACAAAATATTGGAAGATTGAGTGGCCATTTGCCCATCGGCACCCATCACTTCCAATATAACTCCTCCGGGCAGGCACTATAAAAACCACTTACCAGCCCCAAGTGATGCATGGTCAAGGGGATGCCTTAGAGTGATCCTGCTGCGATGGGCAGCTGGTGTTGTTGACTGGCCTGCAGCTCTTCCCCCTTGTCCTGAAAGAACTCGGCATTCCAGTGGAAAACCTGCATCATGTCAGTAGAGTGGAGATGAAGCTAGGCTCTCTCCAATCCCTACTACAAGATGTCATGTGACACAAGCTGAGCCAATCAGAGAATCCCATCCTGGTGAAAGTCATTGGTAGAAAGATACACTTGTGACCCAAGTTGGACCAATCAGTGTCCTCCCCCAGAATTCTCCATGAGCACTTGAAGGGAAGACTGGCTCATTCCAACAGTGTTACTAAGCAGGGGATATGGGCTGAGGGCTGTTAGCAGCCATTTTTACTAACCACATAGGGAGAAACATTCCAAAGACTGAAGCCAAGCCAAGGCAAGATAAGCTCAGAAATGGAAATAAACCAAACGTATTACCCAATTTGAGTTTCTGCATCCAGTCATACCTGCTTCCAGTAATAGACCCCCTTCTTGGTTTTGTGAACTAATAAACTTCCTTCTTTGCTTAATGTAGTTTGATTTGGGTTTCTTCTATCACTGGTCATCAAAAAACATCCTAAAACACTCGAAGTTCATGTAGAAGCAAACTATGTTCTCCCATATTTACCAGGCTTCCTTGTAGCCTAGGTGGGGGCCATGTGACTAGTTCTTGCCAATAGACTATAAGTAGAAGTAATCAAAAACTGAGGCATTTAAGAGATGGTGCACCTCCTTCAGCCCTTTCTTTCTCTTTTGCCGACATTGAGAGTTCATGTTTACCAGATAGTATGGCTAGATGATGGCAGAGCTGGCATCAGCCTGGGCTACTCAAACGGCGTAGAACAGAGCTCTCTGTTAACCTTTGCGCTTTTAAACTGTGAAGATTTCAGGACTAGTCTGTTACACAGGCATATCGGGGCTTGTGATAGAAATGAAGCTCAGCTATGGAAAAATTAAGATCTATCTCTATCTCTATCATCAGTTTGCTCTCCTGAGTTTGTGGCCTCAAAGGAAACCAACATTCAGAGTCCAACTGTGAGTCAAATACTTCACCTACATTATTTCATTCCATCCTCACCTACAGACAATTAGACGACATTGTCAATGAAACTAAATTCCAAAGAGATTAAGGCAAGTCACAGATTCCTGACTAGAAAGGGCCAGCTTTGAACCATATCTTTTCAGCTGCACAATCTAGCCCAAATTGGTTCCATTATTACTATTAATAGTAGTATAAATATTACTTAGAGATAATACTTTCCAGATGCATTCAAAATGCCAGTCTCCGCCACCTGCTCTCAATGATAGAGAGAGAGATAGAGAAAGCAAGATCCAGCCAGGTCTGGTCTGAGTTCTTTTTTTTTTTTTTATTTTTGAGACGGAGTCGCACTCTGTCACCCAGGCTGGAGTGCAGTGGTGTGATCTTGGCTCACTGCAACCTCCGCCTCCTGGGTTCAAGTGATTCTCCTGCCTCAGCCTCCTGAGTAGCTGGGATTACAGGTGCACACCACCATGCCTGGCTAATTTTTGTATTTCTAGTAGAGACGGGGTTTCACTATGTTGGTCAGGCTGGTCTCGAACTCCTGACCTTGTGATCTGCCCGCCTCAGCCTCCCAAAGTGCTGGGATTACAGGTGTGAGCCACCGTGCCTGGCCTGGTCTGAGTTCTTGAGTTCAATTACACACTAGGGCTTTAGGAGTGAAGTACATGCTGCCCAGTCTGCTGACACCACTATTCCCTTGTCCTTGGATTCTTACATGCCTTGCCTGGTCACTGTTGCAATGTACCAGTCTCTCTTCAACACCTAGTCTGGGAAATTTTCCTTCCTATCTTGATCAGTTTTACTGTTGGGCACACAGCCAATTCAGATCCCATCATCCCTTTCTCCCTGTTTCTCATATTATCTAGGCTATTTCTCCTTGCCTTGACAAATGTCTTGAACTGTTGTTGGTCCCCACTTCTAACTAATTTGTCAGCCAGTGTGCTCCCTGCAGACTAACATACAAATTCTCCAATCTGGACCCAATAATTTTTTTTTTTTTTTTTCTGTATTTTTTTTTTTTATTATACTTTAGGGTTTTAGGGTACATGTGCACAATGTGCAGGTTTGTTACATATGTATCCATGTGCCATGTTGATTTCCTGCACCCATTAACTCGTCATTTAGCATTAGGTGTATCTCCTAATGCTGTCCCTCCCCCCTCCCCCCACCCCACAACAGTCCCCGGAGCGTGATGTTCCCCTTCCTGTGTCCATGAGTTCTCATTGTTCAATTCCCACCTATGAGTGAGAACATGCGGTGTTTGGTTTTTTGTCCTTGCGATAGTTTACTGAGAATGATGTTTTCCAGTTTCATCCATGTCCCTACAAAGGACACGAACTCATCATTTTTTATGGCTGCATAGTATTCCATGGTGTATATGTGCCACATTTTCTTAATCCAGTCTATCGTTGTTGGACATGTGGGTTGGTTCCAACTCTTTGCTATTGTGAATAGTGCCGCAATAAACATACGTGTGCATGTGTCTTTATAGCAGCATGATTTATAGTCCTTTGGGTATATACCCAGTAATGGGATGGCTGGGTCAAATGGTATTTCTAGTTCTAGATCCCTGAGGAATCGCCACACTGACTTCCACAATGGTTGAACTAGTTTACAGTCCCACCAACAGTGTAAAAGTGTTCCTATTTCTCCACATCCTCTCCAGCACCTGTTGTTTCCTGATTTTTTAATGATGGCCATTCTAACTGGTGTGAGATGGTATCTCACTGTGGTTTTGATTTGCATTTCTCTGATGGCCAGTGATGAGGAGCATTTCTTCATGTGTTTTTTGGCTGCATAAATGTCTTCTTTTGAGAAGTGTCTGTTCATGTCCTCTGCCCACTTTTTGATGGGGTTGTTTGTTTTTTTCTTGTAAATTTGTTTGAGTTCATTGTAGATTCTGGATATTAGCCCTTTGTCAGATGAGTAAGTTGCAAAAATTTTCTCCCATTGTGTAGGTTGCCTGTTCACTCTGATGATAGTTTCTTTTGCTGTGCAGAAGCTCTTTAGTTTAATGAGATCCCATTTGTCGATTTTGGCTTTTGTTGCCATTGCTTTTGGTGTTTTAGACATGAAGTCCTTGCCCACGCCTATGTCCTGAATGGTATTGCCTAGGTTTTCTTGTAGGATTTTAATGGTTTTAGGTCTAACATATAAGTCTTTAATCCATCTTGAATTAATTTTTGTATAAGGTGTAAGGAAGGGATCCAGTTGCAGCTTTCTACATATGGCTAGCCAGTTTTCCCAGCACCATTTATTAAATAGGGAATCCTTTCCCCATTTCTTGTTTTTGTCAGGTTTGTCAAAGATCAGATAGTTGTAGCTATGCGGCATCATTTCTGAGGGCTCTGTTCTGTTCCATTGATCTATGTCTCTGTTGTGGTACCAGTACCATGCTGTTTTGGTTACTGTAGCCTTGTAGTATAGTTTAAAGTCAGGTAGCGTGATGCCTCCAGCTTTGTTCTTTTGGCTTAGGATTGACTTGGCGATGCGGGCTCTTTTTTGGTTCCATATGAACTTTAAAGTAGTTTTTTCCAATTCTGTGAAGAAAGTCATTGGTAGCTTGATGGGGATGGCATTGAATCTATAAATTACCTTGGGCAGTATGGCCATTTTCACGATATTGATTCTTCCAACCCATGAGCATGGAATGTTCTTCCATTTGTTTGTATCCTCTTTTATTTCATTGAGCAGTGGTTTGTAGTTCTCCTTGAAGAGGTCCTTCACATCCCTTGTAAGTTGGATTCCTAGGTATTTTATTCTCTTTGAAGCAATTGTGAATGGGAGTTCACTCATGATTTGGCTCTCTATTTGTCTGTTATTGGTGTACAAGAATGCTTGTGATTTTTGTACATTAATTTTGTATCCTGAGACTTTGCTGAAGTTGCTAATCAGCTTAAGGAGATTTTGGGCTGAGACAATGGGGTTTTCTAGATATACAATCACGTCATCTGCAAACAGGGACAATTTGACTTCCTCTTTTCCTAATTGAATACCCTTTATTTCCTTCTCCTGCCTGATTGCTCTGGCCAGAACTTCCAGCACTATGTTGAATAGGAGCGGTGAGAGAGGGCATCCCTGTCTTGTGCCAGTTTTCAGAGGGAATGCTTCCAGTTTTTGCCCATTCAGTATGATATTGGCTGTGGGTTTGTCATAGATAGCTCTTATTATTTTGAGATACATCCCATCAATACCTAATTTATTGAGAGTTTTTAGCATGAAGGGTTGTTGAATTTTGTCAAAGGCCTTTTCTGCATCTATTGAGATAATCATGTGGTTTTTGTCTTTGGTTCTGTTTATATGCTGGATTACATTTATTGATTTGCGTATGTTGAACCAGCCTTGCATCCCAGGGATGAAGCCCACTTGATCATGGTGGATAAGCTTTTTGATGTGCTGCTGGATTCGGTTTGCCAGTATTTTATTGAGGATTTTTGCATCAATGTTCATCAAGGATATTGGTCTGAAATTCTCTTTTTTGGTTATGTCTCTGCCAGGTTTTGGTATCAGGACGATGCTGGCTTCGTAAAATGTGTTAGGGAGGATTCCCTCTTTTTCTATCGATTGGAATAGTTTCAGAAGGAATGGTACCAGTTCCTCCTTGTACCTCTGGTAGAATTCGGCTGTGAATCCATCAGGTCCTGGACTCTTTTTGGTTGGTAAGCAATTGATTATTGCCACAATTTCAGAACCTGTTATTGGTCTAGTCAGAGATTCAACTTCTTCCTTGTTTAGTCTTGGGAGGGTGTATTTGTCAAGGAATTTATCCGTTTCTTCTAGATTTTCTAGTTTATTTGCATAGAGGTGTTTGTAGTATTCTCTGATGGTAGATTGTATTTCTGTGGGATCAGTGGTGATAGCCCCTTTATCATTTTTTATTGCATCTATTTGATTCTTCTCTCTTTTCTTCTTTATTAGTCTTGCTAGCGGTCTATCAATTTTGTTGATCTTTTCAGAAAACCAGCTCCTGGATTCATTAATTTTTTGAAGGGTTTTTTGTGTCTCCATTTCCTTCAGTTCTGCTCTGATTTTAGTTATTTCTAGCCTTCTGCTAGCTTTTGAATGTGTTTGCTCTTGCTTTTCTAGTTCTTTTAATTGTGATGTTAGGGTGTCAATTTTGGATCTTTCCTGCTTTCTCTTGTGGGCATTTAGTGCTATAAATTTCCCTCTACACACTGCTTTGAATGTGTCCCAGAGATTCTGGTATGTTGTGTCTTTGTTCTCGTTGGTTTCAAAGAACATCTTTATTTCTGCCTTCATTTCATTATGTACCCAATAGTCATTCAGGAGCAGGTTGTTCAGTTTCCATGTAGTTGAGCGGTTTTGACTGAGTTTCTTAATCCTGAGTTCTAGTTTGATTGCACTGTGGTCTGAGAGACAGTTTGTTATAATCTCTGTTCTTTTACATTTGCTGAGAAGAGCTTTACTTCCAACTATGTGGTCAATTTTGGAATAGGTGTGGTGTGGTGCTGAAAAAAATGTATATTCTGTTGATTTGGGGTGGAGAGTTCTGTAGATGTCTATTAGGTCCACTTTATGTAGAGCTGAGTTCAATTCCTGGATATCCTTGTTAACTTTCTGTCTCGTTGATCTGTCTAATGCTGACAGTGGGGTGTTAAAATCTCCCATTATTATTGTGTGGGAGTTTAAGTCCCTTTGTAGGTCACTGAGGACTTGCTTTATGAATCTGGGTGCTCCTGTGTTGGGTGCATATATATTTAGGATAGTTAGCTCTTCTTGTTGAATTGATCCCTTTACCATTATGTAATGGCCTTCTTTGTCTCTTTTGATCTTTGTTGGTTTAAAGTCTATTTTATCAGAGACTAGGATTGCAACCCCTGCCTTTTTTTGTTTTCCAGTTGCTTGATAGATCTTCCTCCATCCCTTTATTTTGAGTCTATGTGTGTCTCTGCACGTGAGATGGGTTTCCTGAATACAGCACACTGATGGGTCCTGACTCCTTATCCAGTTTGCCAGTCTGTGTCTTTTGATTGGAGCATTTAGCCCATTTACATTTAACGTGAATATTGTTATGTGTGAATCTGATCCTGTCATTATGATGTTAGTTGGTTATTTTGCTCGTTAGTTGCTATAGTTTCTTCCTAGACTCGATGGTCTTTACAATTTGGCATGTTTTTGCAGGGGCTGGTACCGGTTGTTGCTTTCCATGTTTAGTGCTTCCTTCAGGAGCTCTTTTAGGGCAGGCCTGGTGGTGACAAAATCACTCAGCGTTTGCTTGTCTGTAAAGTATTTTATTTCTCCTTCACTTATGAAGCTTAGTTTGGCGGGATAGGAAATTCTGGGTTGAAAATTCTTTTCTTTAAGAATGTTGAATATCGGCCCCCACTCTCTTCTGGCTTGTAGAGTTTCTGCTGAGAGATCAGCTGTTAGTCTGATGGGCTTCCCTTTGTGGGTAACCCGTCCTTTCTCTCTGGCTGCCCTTAACATTTTTTCCTTCATTTCAACTTTGGTGAATCTGACAATTATGTGTCTTGGAGTTGCCCTTCTCGAGGAGTATCTTTGTGGCATTCTCTGTATTTCCTGAATCTGAATGCTGGCCTGCCTTGCTAGATTGGGGAAGTTCTCCTGGATAATATCTTGCAGAGTGTTTTCCAACTTGGTTCCATTCTCCCCATCATTTTCAGGTACACCAATCAGACGTAGGTTTGGTCTTTTCACATAGTCCCAAATTTCTTGGAGGCTTTGTTCATTTCTTTTTATTCTTTTTTCTCTAAACTTCCCTTCTCTCTTCATTTCATTCATTTCATCTTCTATCAGCGATACCCTTTCTTCCAGTTGATCGCATCTGCTACTGAGGCTTCTGCATTCTTCGCGTAGTTCTCGAAACTTGGCTTTCAGCTCCATCATCTCCTTTAAGCCCTTCTCTCCATTGGTTATTCTAGTTATCCATTCTTCTAATTTTTTTTCAAAGTTTTTAACTTCTTTGCTATTGTTTTGAATTTCCTCTCGTAGCTCAGAGTAGTTTGATCGTCTGAAGCCTTCTTCTCTCAACTCATCAAAGTCATCCTCCATCCAGCTTTGTTCCGTTGCTGGTGAGGAACTGCGTTCCTTTGGAGGAGGAGAGGTGCTCTGTTTTTTAGAGTTTCCAGTTTTTTTGGTCTGTTTTTTCCCCATCTTTGTGGTTTTGTCTACTTTTTGTCTTCGATGATGGTGATGTACAGATGGGTTTTTGGTGTGGATGTCCTTTCTGTTTGTTAATTTTCCTTCTACCAGACAAGACCCTCAGCTGCAGGTCTGTTGGAGTTTACTAGAGGTCCACTCCAGACCCTGTTTGGCTGGGTGTCAGCACCGGTGGCTGCAGAACGGCGGATTTTCGTGAGACCACAAATTCAGCTGTCTGATAGTTCCTCTGAAAGTTTTGTCTCAGAGGAGTACCCGGTTGAATGAGGTGTCAGTCTGTCCCTACTGGGGGGTGCCTCCCAGTTAGGCTGCTCAGGGGTGAGGGACCCACTTTAGGAGGCAGTCTGTCCGTTCTCAGATCTCCAGCTGCGTGCTGGGAGAACCACTACTCTCTTCAAAGCTGTCAGTCAGACAGGGACATTTAACGCTGTGGAGGTTCTGGCTGAGTTTTTGTTTGTCTGTGCCCTGCCCCCAGAGGTGGAGCCTACAGAGGCAGGCAGGCCTCCTTGAGCTGTGGTGGGCTCCACCCAGTTCGAGCTTCCTGGCTGCTTTGTTTACCTAAGCAAGCCTGGGCAATGGCGGGCGCCCCTCCCCCAGCCTTGTTGCCGCCTTGCAGCGTGATCTCAGACTGCTGTGCTAGCAATCAGCAAGACTCTGTGGGCATAGG
The DNA here is from genome assembly GCF_028878055.3 of Symphalangus syndactylus. NCBI lineage: Eukaryota > Metazoa > Chordata > Mammalia > Primates > Hylobatidae > Symphalangus > Symphalangus syndactylus. The sequence continues at coordinate 108,716,763 of NC_072430.2, forward strand.
ACCCTCCGAGCCAGATGTGGGACACAATCTCCTAGTGTGCCGTTTTCCAGGCCCGTTGGAAAAGCGCAGTATTAGGACGGGACTGACCCGATATTCCAGGTGCCGTCTGTTTCCCCTTTCTTTGACTAGGAAAGGGAACTCCCTGACCCCTTGCGCTTCCCGAGTGAGGCAATGCCTCGCCCTGCTTCGGCTCGCGCACAGTGCGCTTCACTGACTGTCCTGAACCCACTGTTAGGCACTCCCTAGTGAGATGAAAGCGGTACCTCAAGCAGAAATGCAGAAATCACCCGTCTTCTGTGTCGCTGGGGCTGGGAGCTGGAGACCGGAGCTGTTCCTATTCGGCCATCTTGGCTCCACCTTCCCCAATCACCCTGGACCCAATAATTTTTTTGGATTTGTGAAAGACTGCCCATCATTCTTATCTCTTTGCAACATTAGCATTCTCAACAAATACTTCCAAGTGATCACCTTCTGAGTTTCTAGTAAAACTAGATAGGATTAAATTTCAATCTAAAAATAGGATTGAAATTTCAAATGTACAGTCATTTGGTGAAGGACATTATTTCTCCTTAAGACTTCTAACTTATCTTTAAGTTAGTAAGAGTTTCTCGCTCCAAATCCCCATGCAATTTATACCAAATATAATGTGCATTGCTATCCAAAATGCCAAGTATGAAATTAAAGAGAAGCTGGTCATTGCAGAATCCCCTAAACTAGACACCAAACGTGAGAGTATGCCTGATTGTTTGAAGGGGAGTCTGGGGGCTTGCAATAATATGGAACCAGGCAAAACTATCCACTGCTTCATTGCCATAGTTAAAACCAAAACAAAGCCCTGTAGATAAAAATGTAACTTCCCCAAATGGAAATGTGGGGAAGAGACTGGGATTAAGTCTCTGAATTGCCATGAAAGTATTTGCAAGCAGTCAGGGCATTCATGCAGTCACATCACACTTGAGTAATGTCATTGTACTGTGGCACAATTAGGACTCTTTATGGGCTATCACTTAAATCAGTATTTATAAAGTGCTCAGGCTACAGATCAGGAGCCAAATCTGGCCTTTTCCCCACTAGTGACTAAAATAATGAATAAAAAGCTCATTTACTACATCTCTGAGAACATCACATTGTCATGAACTCCTCCCCGAGACAGTGAATTCTATAAGCATTAATGGGTTTTATTCAACAAATATCCATTTCGTACTCAGACAACTTCTGCCGCTGACACCTGCCAATTCATATTTTAAGAAGAAATCACTGAGCTTATAGAGTTGTCATTTTAAAAATGAATGTGGCTCATTATCTTTATTTATACCCTTCTTACTGCTCCCAACTATCAACCCAGAAGGCCTCTGAAATTTTTTATTTTAGAAAAAATTCTATGTTTCTTATTTAAAATCAAACACTGTACTTTGTCAGTTAACAATGGGTTGATTTCTGCATTAGGTTCTCATTAATTTTACTGCAATTGGAATGTGGGCAGAGGCCCCAGCCATCTGGACCTAAGCAGATATGTTAGCACTGGAAGGTTTCTCCAGGGCTTGAATGGGGGAAGGAGACCTAGTCTTCAGGAGCCTAGTGCCTGGTGGCCTGCCGCTCTAGCCATCGTCTTTTGGGCAAGTCATGGCCCCTCTTTGAGCTTCCTGTTACCTCAGTTGTCAAACACTGCGTCAGCAAAAGAGTTTCCATAAGGTCTGTTCGTATCCTGAGATTTTGTAACTTCTGGTCCTCTAGAATGATTCTCTTTCTTCTAGCTGATAGAATGTCATTGTGCCCACTTTCTGCAAAGCTTTTTCTGATGTCTCTGTCAGGCAAAGTTCTATTCAGCCTTCAAATCCCAGCTCAATGGTGCCTCTTTGATTCTCATTAGATTTAGGATGCCTTCTTCTAAGCTTACATCTTTCTCTGTGCAGAGGTTATTCTTTACGTTATAATGAATACTGTGGTAGACAAAATAATGACTCTCCAAAGATTTCAATGTTTGAATCCCCAGAACCTGTGAATATGGTACCTTACAGGGCAAACGGGACACTGTAGATGTGATTCAGTTAAGGAGTTGGAGATGGGAAGATTATCTTGGATTATTCGGGTGGGCCCAATGCAGTGACAAAGGTTTTTGTAAGAGAGAGGAAAGAGGGTCAAAGTCTGAAAGAGAAGATGTGATGATGGAACCAAAGTGATGTGGTTTGAAGATGGAGGAGGGGGCCAGGAATCAAGGAATGTAGGCAACCTCTAGAAGCTGGGAAAGACAAGGAAACAAATTCTCCCCTGAAGCCTCCAGAAGGAACCCAGCTCTGTCAACACCCTAATTTTAGACTTCTGACTTCTAGGAATGTAGAAGAGTAAACTTGTGTTGATTAAAGCCACTCAATTTGCAGTAATTTGTTACAGTAGCAATTGAAAACCAATAGAGACTATGATATTTAATACTACCATATTAGCACTCTTTGTATGACTGCCCCCTTGCTAGCCAATGAACTTTTTGAGTGCAAAGAGCACATTTAAAATATTCTCAGTTATTGGAGTGTCCTTGGCATATTGCAGATACTCAAAAGATATTTGTTGAATGAATGAATAAATAAATACAACTTGTTTTACAGAGATAATGTAAAAATGTAGGGAATAAATGACTTGCCCAAGGCTTCACAATAATGGGAATGTTGCCCAAATGCTGTACTTTCTCTGGGATGTAGTATTTATTTTGACTAATTTTTTCACAGATACTGCAATACCAACAATAGTTTAAATACTGTTTAAGTACCTTTGTCCCCTTTGCTTCATATGAAACCACGCTACCTAAATCTAGACCCTTGGGTAGAGACTGGTTTTTATTTATTTATTTTAAGCATAACTTTTGTGATTTTATAAGAAAAAACCATTTAAACATTGGCAGAGTGCATTACATTATACAGTTTTACTTGGAGCTTTTTCAGTGATTCAATGTTAATGCTAAGTAGTCCAGATTTTGAGTAACAAAAATATTATGTGCACTTCATCTGTTTGTTTAAAATGGGCTCTCTAAACAAAACCAAACCTATACTTTGCTCAAAGTTACCCGTGCTAGTGGGTGTGAATGTGTGACTTTACACATGGCAGAATGGAAAGAGGATTGTGGAGGTGGGGGTGGGGTGGGGCGGCGGGGGGTGGGGGAAGCTGAAAAGACCAATCCCTACCCCTTCCCCTCCCAGATCCCTTCCAGAGTGAAGGTACAGCTGAAATCCCACTGACTCCTCATTAGAGTGTTGCATGCGGGCCAGGACAGGAAGAAGAGCACATTTTTGAGCACTGGTCCTTGGAGGGACATGCAAATGTGACTGCCATTTAAACTGCAGATGGTCACGGTTGTCTCAATCTGTGTGTGGACAGCTGCTTGCTGTCCTCCCAGTCTTCTAGGAGAGCTTGTTCTATTGTCTGGCAAGTCCCTTCATCCAAAAGGAGTACCTATTTGAAAAGGAGAGGAGTTGGCTTGATGTCGCTTTTGTAAGAAGAGTTTGAGTATTTTAAAGCAAGTTTCACATAAAGAGAAAAGTCTACACATGTCCTTTACAGGGATACATTTGGATTCAAATGGTTAGATCCTGCTATAATTGTTGAAATAACTTACTACTTTAGAGCTTCAAATTCTGATTTTCATTAGAAAAACCATATTTAAAACTCCGTTTGCATTTGAAGATAGAAAATCTTTAGGAAGCATCTATCCACAAGTATTTTTTTAATGCTAGTAATCAATGGTGAAACAAAAGAAGAATAAAATGCAGTGTTTTTCCACAATTGAGCTTTCTCTTTTTTTCGAGATGGAGTCTTGCCCTGTCACCCAGGCTGGAGTGCAGTGGCATGATCTTGGCCCACTGCAACCTCCACTTCCCGGGTTCAAGCAATTCTCATGCCTCAGTCTCCCAAGTAGCTGGGATTACAGGAACACACCACTATGCCCGCTTAATTTTTGTTATTTTTAGTAGAGACGGGGTTTCACCATGTTGGCCAGACTGGTCTCGAACTCCTGACCTCGTGATCTGCCCATCTTGGCCTCCCTAAGTGCTGGGATTACAGGCATGAGCCACCATGCCCAGCCCACAGTTGAACTTCCAGTCTCACTGAGGAGATAGGGTGTCACCCCTACCAGTGCAAAACAAAAAACTAGCATACAAGGTACACATATCCTATACTTTTATTGAAAAGCCATAATGAATATTAAAAGATTGGGGGAACACAAAAACACTTATTCTCCTACTACCCTAGCACAACCATGTTCATTTGCATAGTTCTGTCTAGCCATATGTGGCCATGAGCAAGAAAGCAGTATATGCAAAAATAGTATGTTTTGATTCCACCATTATGACCCCACAGTTTGTTCTTTGTTTCCCACATGGTGTGGGAAAGGGAGACACAGTATATTTGGAATTATTTGAACACATTTTTATAATTTTAGCCATATAACTGGTAAGAAACTTACTCCATGCTTGTCACTTTGTCATTCAGGTCTCAGCTCAAATATTACCTCTTCAGGGAGAACTTTCTTGACAACCTGATCTAATGTAGCTTTCTAAATTGTCATGGTCACATTATGTTGTCTAATTTTCTTCACAGTCCTTATTTCAATACGAAGTTCTTCTGCCCCTTTATTTGTTTGCCTGTCTCTTCCTTTCTAGCCAACAATTAGAAAGGAAACTACATAAGAGCAGAAACATTATCTTCTTTCACAGATATATCCTAAGTGCCTTAATTAGCACCCAGTGTGTAGTAGGACCTCCCTTGATACTTGTGATTGAATTGATGAAATACAAATTATCACTTTTTGGTCTAATTCATAACAAACCTTACTCACAGTGACAAACAAAATAAAATTGACTGGCTAAAACTTGCAAGCAGTAAAAACTATTATAAATTAAAAATTGGCAAAAGAATCAAGCTCACTGGTAATATTGGAATTTAAAAATGGATCTGAGGCCAGGTGTCGTGGCTGATGCCTGTGATCTCAGCACCTTGGGAGGCTGAGATGGGAGGATTGCTTGGGCCCAGGCAAGTTTGAGACCAGCTTGGGCAACAAAGTGGGACTCCATCTCTACATAAAACAATAAAAATATTGGCACAAAAAATGTGCCAAGCATGGTGCACATGCCTGTAGTTCCAGCTACTTGGAGACCTGAGGTGGGAGGATCGCTTGAGCCCAAGAGGTAGAGGCTGCTGTAAGCCACGTTTGTACCACTGCACTCCAGCCTGGGTGACAGAGGGAGGACCTGTCTCAAAAACAAAAGCAAAAATGGATCTGAGAAAAAATAGAGTTGGTTGAAATAATCAACACAAGACAGACAATGGCTAAAATTGCAGATGGCACAATTTGTCCTTGGCTAAAAAATAATGGGAGAACTAAATCTTCTAAACAAAACTATATCGTAAATTTTGACCCTGGACAATTATACTTGGTGGTCATAAAAGAAAACTCATAACAGAAAAAGATATAATAGGTAACATTTGATATGTTTGGGGAAAAAGTGATGGGTAAATCAAATATTCATACAACTCATAAGAATTGATTTTGAGTAAAATAATTTTGGTTACATGTAAATGAATAAAAAGGAAATTGTTTAAATGGTTTATACAGAAAATTCGATCAAATAATGGAATTGGTTTAATGTATTTTGATTTCAAAATGCTTTCTTGGCAATGGTAATAAAATTATAATTTAAATGATTGTGCTTTCAAATATGGAATCCACATATTCTTATGGGAAAAATGGTGGGATAGCAACTTCCTATAATCTAGCTGAATATACAGCTATAGAGCAAAATAAATAATAAAGCACTAATTCGAGAAGCATAAACAACCATAAAATAGACAAATGTACACTGTGCTAAGGATAAAAATGTATCATTCAGGAATTATCAGGGGAGGCTCCCCGGAAAGCAGGGTAGCGCTATCCAGATGGCCGGCCTTGGGCAGGTCACTCAGTGTCTCTGGGTTTTGGACATGTTCAATAAGAGTCCGAGCTACAATTTAGACTAAAGTCAACCCAGAGAGCTGACCAAAGAGAAAGTACATATTACTGAGGATGGGAACAGAAACAGTGAGTAAGAGGACATCCTGGGCTAACCTTTAGGAGCTGCCAACATTTAGGGGTTATGAAGATGACAAACCCCCGGAAAAAGGAGCAAAGAATGAGCAAAGAAATAAGATAATAAGATAGTGCAACGTGAGAGGGCCCTGAGACCTGAGCATATGTGAAAGCAGACAGTCAAATACTATTGGAAAATATTGTCAACAACAAAAATAAGTCTCCTGAATTTGACTAGAAGTCTAATTTTGATATGGAGGCAATTGTCTTGGGAAACCATAGGAGGAGGTGGTCATTAAGGACAAGAGAATAGCAGGAAATTGAAGGAGAGGGCTCTTGATCAGAGATATTTTGTTTCCTGCTGACAATAACGGAACTTGAGCAAGCATAGGCAATAGGGTAAACTTATTGGCTCGCCTGTTCAAACCAGGTAAGCCATGGGTTTGAGAACTTTAAGGATGATCATCACCAGGGAATGAATAACTTCCAGGACTCTATTTTCTTCTCTTATCTCTGCTTCTCTCTCAGTACTGGCTTCATTTCCTCCTACTGTAGACTAGCTTCTTTCACTTGGGAGAGGAAATTGTGGCTGGTAGATCTTTCATGTCAGCTTTGTCACCAAAGGATTCTTTTTTTTTTTTTTTTTTGAGACGCAGTCTCGCTGTCGCCCAGGCTGGAGTGCAGTGGCACAATCTTGGCTCACTGCAAGCTCCACCTCCAGGGTTCATGCCATTCTCTGCCTCAGCCTCCTGAGTAGTGCCTGCCACCACGCCCGGCTATTTTTTTGTATTTTTAGTAGAGACAGGGTTTCACCGTATTAGCCAGGATGGTCTCGATCTCCTGACCTCGTGATCCACCCACCTTGGCCTCCAAAAGTGCTGGGATTACAGGCATGAGCCACCGCGCCTGGCCAAGGATTCTTAGTTTCAATGTTAAAATCCCAAGGCAGGACTGACTGGCCAATAGCTATTACCAACAACACAGGGCCATGGAAGAAGGCACAAGTGAACAAGACATTCTCCAAAAGAAAAGAGATGACTAATTTCCAGAAACCAAAAATAAGGAGACATGGGACAGACAAAATGATGTGTTCACTGTAAGCAGCTAGGAAATGGAAATGCTTTTTAAGACAAGAGAAAATAACATGTTTAAAGGCAGAAAGGAGAAGATGAAATTGTGGAGAATAAATAAAAAGGAAGAAAAGACATATGGAGGAATTCCCACTTAGTGTGAAATTAGCCAGAATGGGGCCTTACCCTCACAAGTAACTTGGAGTATTATTTTTCTACTTAGTTTGAGTTCTTTCCTGATTTCTGTGCTCTTCCACTCTTCCGGTTTGGTCATCTCCTTGACTAACTCTCCTGCTTCACTCCTAGTCCTAGTCCAGAGTGTATCTTCTTCCCTTTTGACTGGTCCTTCACTCAGAAATATCTTTTTATAATGGCTCCCCGTGGCTTTGCATTTCTGGGAAATGCCTAGAGCCTTGGACTCTTTCTCCACCCCAGTTTAGGAGTAAGAAGGCTGGGCAGGAACAGCCGGGCCTTTACAGACCCAAGAAGGGATGGGATCAGTGGCACAGATGAAGAATTCAGCTATGGCAAAGAAGGGAGGGTGGGCATGTTTCTCTTAGATAAACCAGAAGGAAGAAACAAAAGGATAAATTTCTGCAAAAAGACAGATTTGAGGATTGAAGGAGATCAGTTAAAGTTAAGGTTAAAGGAAAGATGAATGAGGGATTTTGGGGAGGATGGCTTCAATCTTTCAGAATAGTCTAAGTCAAGGCCATCTACTGCTAGAAAGGATGGCAAGTGTAGGAGCTTAAGGAGTTTGTCAGTTTCCTAGGCGGCCACAACAAATTACTACAAACTGGGTGGCTTAAAACAACATAAATGTAGTTTCTCACAGTTCTAGATCCCAGAAGTCTGAAGTCAAAATATTGTCAGGGCCTCATTACCTCTGAAGGCCCTAGGGGAGAATCCTTGCCTCTTCCAGCTTCTACTGGCTGTTGGCATTTCTTGCTTGAGGCCACATTATTCCAATTTCAATGTTTTCACATGGCCTTCTCCTCTGTATGAGTGTCAAAATGTCCTCTGTCTTACATGTCATTGGATTTAGGGTCCACCTGGATAATACAGGATGATCTAATCTCAACTCAATTTAATTATACCTTTTCTCTAAATTAGGTAATGTTCACTGACTCCCTGGATTAGAGCATGTACATTTCTTTTTGGGGACCACCCCAAAGTCCATTCAACCCATTGCAAGGGGAAAAAAAGGTGGATGAACAGATACAGAAAGGTAGCCTTGGAGCATGGCATAGAAAATAAATAAATATGATTGCTGAAAAGAGGCAAAGGCCAAGTCGGAGTTGGACACATGACTTTTTCTTAGGCCAAGACTGCATGATTCCCCAGTGGCTTTTGGCAGCCTGGAAGCAGGAGCAGACAGTGGGGTAACCCAGAACAGGGTGTTTATAGGTGGGCTTAACAGAGGGTTAGGGAGATGAAAGATTTGCCCTTTCCTACTTCCAGCTGCAGAATATAAGATGTCTGTTTATTGGAGTGAAACAATACATGTTAAATCACCTTGTAAACTATAAAGCATTTAATGGAATAAAGAGGTATAATTTTTACTTGTATCCGTCACTCCTCTCTGTACCTTATTCTTTTTTTTTTGGAGGCAAACTTTTGCTCTTGTCACCCAGGCTGGAGTGCAATGGCACGATCTCAGCTCACTGGAACTTCCGAGTCCCAGGTTCAAGCAATTCTCCTGTCTCAGCCTCCCGAGTAGCTGAGATTACAGGCACCCACCACCATACCCAGCTAATTTTTGTATTTTTTTAGTAGAGACGGGGTTTCACCTGTTGGCCAGGCTGGTCCTGAACTCCTGACCTTAGGTAATCCACCTGCGTTGGCCTCCCAAAGTGCTGGGATTACAGGCATGAGCCCTCACGCCTGGCCACCTTATTCTTATATCCCAGAGATATTCTTACTATCCAACTCGACACTCCTTCCTATCCTCTCCTAAATCCCCAATGAATAAAACTTTAAACAAAATCTCTATTCCAGTAAACCCAAACTTTTTTTTTCCATGATGATGCCTGCAGTGACCATAGGACACAAGTAAAAGAGTCATTGATAAATACTCTGAAAAAAAATACCGGCTTTCCAGTACCGTGATGGCAGAGAGTATATGTCTGTATCACAAGTTTCTAAAAAATGTGTTAGAGAATTTTCATCTATTGGTAGGACCAGGGAGAGCTCACAAAGCAAGCCTCCAGGTCACATTTCCAGGGCAACACTCAGTAGTCCCATGTCATCGGAGAAGGCTTGCTGCCAAAGTGAAAAAGCACGGGTTACTTCACAAGCCACTAGATCTGGGATTTTTAAAGTTCATTTCCCCCTTTATCTTTTTCTATCTTTTCATTTTTCTTACAAAGCAGCAGAGCTCTCTCCTCCAACAAAAATTTATGTCAAAACAGATCAAAGTGGAGCTGCCATAGTTGTTGGGGGAAGGGAAGCAAGGATGGCCCCCACAGCCCGCCTCCTCAGCTCCTGGTGTCTTTTCTGACAGGCCCTCGGAGAGCAGCCCCTGGACGCTTCTAGAAATGATTTTGAAGCTGTTGGAGTAGGCTTCAAGGACAGGAGCAGCTCTTCTGGTCCCAGAAAGTCCAGCATCTCGTCTGTGAGGAGCCTGACTCGGACTGAGCCTTCATCAATTAACTTTACTACTAAATAGCAGAATCACCAAAGATTTACATGGTGAGAGACTTTAGATAACATCTACTCCGACTCTCTCCTTTTTGGCCAATTCTGAGAATGTTCAGCAATAGCTAACTCGAGTTCAGTTGCTCCTTCCAACAAGAACTTGGAACTTCTTTATTTGTTCTCTCTGTGATCCTTGGCATGAACAACATTAAAAATATCTGATATAAAAGTTTCCAGAACAAATGTTTCTATTTCATTCGTGTTGACATCTTACCATTTTTTGAGAATGCTCATAGTCTCAATTAAGGCCTCTGAAGAAAGGATGTCAGTCCAGGCACCCAGTTATACTAATAGCCCCATTTCAATCAAGCTACTTTCTGGAGAACATCCTTGTGTTCTACCCCCATCCCACCCCTTCAGGAAATATATGTATATATTTTTTAAATTACCAAACATATTTTCTCTAATCTGAGGGTATGTGTTTTCCTTAAGGTCTATTTATTTCTTGGCCATTTGACATGCCCAAGATAGCACAACTTTCACGGGGCCTGTTTTTACTTCACTACAATTGGCGATTTTCCCTGCTTGAATAAACTTGCACACATTAAAAGTTTTAATAGAGGATTGAGGACTGCAAGTAAGTGTTAATAGGGCAGACCTCCAAAATGAGCCAGATACAAAGGTATTTGGCAGAGGAAAAATAATTCACTAACTTGAAATAGCAGATAAGCAGCCAATGGAGTTAGAATCAAATGCTATTATTTGAGAAAGGCGTTCAGTAAAATTCCTTCATACAAATTAACAAATATTTATGCAGAACCTCCTATGGGAAAAACATTGTGCCAGGCTCAGTTATGGGAGTGGGGTGGAGAGGAGAACATGAAGATAAATAAGACAATTTCTTTTCTCAAGGAAATGACCACATAATTGGAGATATTGGCCAATAAACTATAATGCAACACAAGTTAGTTAAGATAGATTAAGAAGAGGGAGAAACATCATCTGCATGAAAAGTAGCGTGGCTATTAGTGAGAATGGAGAGAGCAGATACTCAGATATTCAAGATATTCAAATATATGAGGCAAAATACATTTTTATCTTAAACTGGCTAGAGAAGGTGATAAGGAGAGAGAAATCAAAGATAATATCATGTTTAAAGCCTGTGTTAGTTTATGATGATGTCATTAGCAGAAAGGTGAGGCAAGAGTGGCAATGAAATGATAAAGTTTTGCTTTGAATGGGAAAAGTTTAAGGTGGTATATCAATGTAGGTGCAGATACTGATAATCAAGAAATTACAGCAAGTGTGATAGCTTACACCTATAATCCCAACCCTTTGGGAGGCCATGGTGGGAGCCTTGGATTCTGAGACTAGCCTAGGCAACATAGCAAGACTCTGCCTCTTCTGTCTCTTTAAAAAAAACAAAAACAAAAACAAAAAACTGGCTGTGGTGGTGGGTGCCTGTAGTCCCAGCTACTTGGGAGGCTGAGGTGGGAGGATCACTTGAGCCTGAGAGGTCAAGGCTGCAGTGAGCTATGACTGCACCATTGCACTCCAGCCTGCACTACAGAGCAAGAAGAAGAAATTCAAAGAAAAAAGAAAAAAAAAATCAAAGAAAAAAAGGAAAAAGGAAAAAGAAATTAGAAGAATAGGGTCTTAAGTTGACCTTAAGAGAGAATGTAGCTTGAATCATCTCCATCCAGTGACTCATAAGAAAGTGGACAAGATTTTCAAAGAAATAAGGATAAAGATAGAAAGGGGGAAGAGACAAAGGCACTGTGGAGAAGAGAGTTTCACAAAGAAAACACAAAAGCATCCACACTTTCAAAGAGGATGAAGAGGAGGACCCGGACCTTGTTGAAGCTGGCAATTAGCAAGCAGGCCACTGGAAACTTTTATGAGTGCTGTTTGAAGACGATAGTAAGTTTTCCTTACTTCATTGATCTGTTTACTCCAAACTTCTGCTACCTCATAATTTGAGTTTGCAGTGGTCCTGACTTGACCTCACAACATCTCTCATGCAACTTTTCAACTCTCTCTGCTAGCTGCTTTCTTATTTCCTCAGAATTTTTTGAATTCAAATTCCCAATTGAAAAAATTCAGTAGTACTGGAAGTTCATCTTTGTTGTGTGCAGGCATCACAAGTTGCTGGCCAACCTACAGATTGGTGCCTTTGGGTCGGGTGCCTGTTGGGAGCCAATGGTCTATAACCAGGGAATGGCACCCCTCACCAGCATAGGACTGTCCCTTCAGCACAAGCTGGGGTGAGGTCAGTACCAAAACAAACAAACAAACGAACAAAACACTGCACTATGTCCCCAGTACAACCCTCTGTGTCAAAATGTAAGGATCCAAACTCTAAATGGTTCCAGGAATCTTACATAGTATCTACCAGGGAAGAAAAGTTCTCTTTTCTCCAGCATCTAATCACTTGACAGGTCAATATTAATAACATCTTGTATTTGCATAGCACTTTAAACTTTTCAAAGTGCTTTTGCAAAATGTTATTCTAAAGGACTTTCAGAGACAGAAGGATATGTATAAACATACTCTACAAGTGCAAATAATTTATAAGCCTTACTTTATGCAAATGAATTAATAAAAAAGTATATGATGACTATGTTTAAACAATGCTCCATAATAAATTGCTAGTTTTAGGTGCTTAACAAAACAATAAAATCTATCAATTTCTCTAGTTCTGTACCTTTGATGATTCTCTCAGCACTTCTGCAGCTGAGCGGCAGCTACTGTTAGTTTTCAGGCCAAAGAATTTACCTCTCCAAGTGCCAATGTTACTACAGAAATACTACATACTACTCTTTATTAAGCCACAGGGATCAATGTCTCTTCCTCTGGATTTGGTGCCCTGGAGGTGGTGTTGAAAGTGGAGAGAAATCCTAGACCGATAGATAACAAGCCAATCTAGTCCGAGTATGGTTGGCCTTCGCAAGGCCACAGCTGCAGTGAGACAAGTGAGGTATCGTGTATTAGTTGAGGACATACCAGTAGCTGGAGAAAAATACATGATCTCCTAACTCTCCATCCAGTACCCTTCCCCAGACCTCATCATTGAATAAATAATGTGACTTTAGAAGATGGAGCAAGCAAAGTGGAAAGAAATATTTTAACTTCTCATCTGCCCCAGTCTTCATTGTATTAAATGGTATCACTCTACACCCAGTTATGTAAGCCAGAAACATATCCCTTTTTCTCCTCCCACACCCCACCCACAACATCCCATAAACCACCTAGGTCAGTCAAGTTACTTCCAAAATATGTCTTGAATCCCTTCTCTCTTTCCTGACTTCACCATCACCATCTCAGTCAACCACTAGCTATGGCTTTGATGACAGCCAAAGCTTTTCGGTTGGTTTCCCTGCTTCGGCCCACCTATAGTGCATTCCTAACAGACTGGCCAGGGTAATCTTTCTACACAAAAATCCTGTCTTGTCTTTCTTTGGTGTCCAATTCTTCGCTGGCTTCTGACTTTATTTAGGATAAAAACTAAACATCGTACTCAGGCTCTGCATGATCTTGGCAACTCCACTAAGATCACTTCCTCTGCCCATCATTGACAGCCCCAGGCACGCCAGCCTCCTGGTGGTTCCTAAGATGTGCCCAGCTTGTCCTGCCTCCAGCCAGCATGGAAACTCTTCCATCTGCCTGGCTGTGCTTCCCCAGCTTCTTATCTATGTGGCTCCTTCTCAACCTTCAAATCTCATCCTCATGGGAAGCTGTCTCTGACCACTCAACTTAAATAGCCACCCACTTCCCCCCAGTTATTCTCTACTGCACCACTCTTTTTGTTCTTTCCCGGAGATTATTAAAATCTATATATTTTAATGTGTGCAGATATTTGTTGTCTTTCTTCCTCACCGCAATATAACCACTGTCAAAGAAGAATTCTCATTTTCATGATTTACTGCTGTAGCCTCAGGGCCAAGCCCTGTGCCTGGCATACAGCTCATCTTGTCAATTCCACCTCCAAGATACATCTTAAAAGCATGCTCTCTTCCTTGTCTCCACTATCACCATCCTAACCTAAGCCACCATTCTCTCTCCCTTGGACTGATGCAATAGCCCCCGATTGGTCCTTCTGCTTCAACTCTAGTCCAGAGCTCAGTAAATACTTGTTGATAGAACAAATAAGCCTATCATGTTGGGAATAATAATACCTAAAAGAGATGGGAATCCATATCCTGTAGGAACATCACTTAGCTTTTCCAAAGTACTGAAAGAACATCAAATGCTCACCAGCTTTTACACTCAAGTGATAAAATAGGAGGCATTTTATCCAGCTCAGGCACAGCACAGTTGAAATGCCACATGGAGAACAGAGAGCACTCAATTTTCTATGAGGTACTATTCCAGTGGTATCCACAGAGCTGCTGGGCTCTAAAGGAGGAGGTGTAGGAAAAAAAAAATGCCTACGATCTTAACCACAAACACCCACAGAAATAGTAACAACTTTCAAAGACCTCAACAACCCATTTCTGGCCACATCAGAGAAGACTCATCTGAAGACCTTTCTCTAATATCTGTATCTGCCATGAGGTTAGGGATGCTGTAAAAATAGATCGAAAATAGGGGCACTGTTAATTAAGGAGACAGCTCAAAAGCTTTCTAATACTCATCACACCTTTGAACCAGTAATAAGATGATTGTAGCTTTTAATACCATTTCCCCATCATCAGACCCAGCAACAGCCTTTGGCTGAGAGGTGAGAGAGTGGAACAAGGGCCTGTGTAATCCCACGTGCCAGGATGCCATTTTATAAAATAATGCCAAGCCTATTGTGCAGTCTTCACATGATTCCCTCTGATTTCAAGACACCCAGGGCAGTATCCGTAACATACTCTCACATAGAAAGTGAAAACGCATGTACATGTGGGCTGTGGCAGCTGGTTGGGTTGGAGGCTGTGGGTGCTTGAAATTGGTGCAACTGGGGCGAGAAACACCTGCTTCTTGCCTCATTTGAAGTGACTTGGAGGGAAAAATTGTCTCGAAGTGACAGAAATAATTATGTAAGTTTGTCTGGAACTGACAAAAAAGCATTTGACTGTCACAAAGCAAATGAAGCTGTCCTCCAAGTTGGCACCCAGCAATTGCCCCGGGTAAAAGATGCCACAGATGGGAAAATGAGTGCCAGCATCATCTGGGCAGCACAGTGGCTTCTCAGCTCCTCCCCACTCCCAGGCTCATTCAACACAGTTGCGGGAGGCCACTCCTGTGTCCCAAGGTAATATTCCAGAAATCACCACTTCCTTTCATTTAGGGTCTCTCCCCATCCCCCGTGCAGATTTGCAGGCTGGTGTTGACCTGAAATCCAGCCCAGGAATGAAACCTCAGAGCTTAATCCACTAAGTCGGCCTGGCTTTGAGCCCCAGAGAAAATGGGATTTCTATAAAATGTTCACTTTAAAGAGAGATTTGCTCCCTTCACAGCTCCTTTTCTGTGTCACACTCCATTAACTCACAAAACCCTGGCCATTGCCGAGGCAGGGACTCGAGCTGGCTATGCAGAAAGGGGCACACGCCCGCATTTGCTGTGTCTCTGAATGAGGCACCATTTGATTCGCATGAGCTGCGGTTCTCTGCCTCAGTATCTACACTGCAAAATCCTACTGGTTCACTCACTTCCTTGCCTCCGCTGAATATCATATTTTGACACAGTGACAAAAACACGAAGACTCCATTGTGACTTTGACTCCCCCTGCCACTTCTCCTTGTGATAGAAGCTTCAGGAAAGCTCGGCTCACAACCCAGCACAAGTGCACAGTGAACTAGGAGCCAACACATTCCTCACTGGGAGTCTATACCATGCATGCAAATCTCCACGTGTTTCAAAAGCATCACTGGTTTGCTATTGCTGGACTACTCACCACTTGGGGAGTGCGGTGGTTATTTTTCTTTCTTTCTTCAATCCCCTGCCCCCCGCCCCTCATTCCTTCTCCACTGTTCTCTGTCCTATTTGGTGTCTGGTAGACTGACCTCCTTGCAGGTTGCATCACCCGGGCTTGCTTGCCAGGGTGCTAAGGGAAGCCCCTGCAGCAGGTCAGAGTTGGCGCAGACAGGTCAGGTAGTTCTCCCCTCGCTCCCTGTCAGCTTGCCAGCCGGTCTCTTGGAGAAGCTGTGTCCCTCTAAGACTAAAAATACACACCAGGAAATTCCTCCTCCTAGGCTCCAGCTCTTAGTTCCTGTGCCACCATTTCCTCCCCTTGCCACGTTAGTCCTAAGTGTGCCTCACTTCCAGTCTCTGGGGGCGCCATCCTCCACTGAATGTCTTTTAATTCTGCATACATCTAAACAAAAAGTCCCTGCATTAAGGGCGGTTCATCTGAACCAGGTGAATTCTGTTTCTTGCTGATGCAGGTAGGACCACTTGGTGCTGTCAGAAGTCCCCATCCCTGCTTCAGGGATTCTGGTTTTAATACTCAAAGAACTCTGCATCCAGTCACTCTTGCTACCGGTGTGGTCTCTTCTTGTGCCTTACTCCTAATACATGGTTTCTGCATCCTTCTGAGATCATGTTGTGGCTCCATTCTGCTAATTAGGTGTGTGTCTTGTGAACTTAGGCCTGGTTCCCGGCCTGGGCAACCTGTCTAACATCCCAGACATTCTAGAGATTGAAGGCCACTTCCTCTTGATAACTCCCCCTGCCCCAGACCCTGGCACCTGAATTCCAGCCAAGGCTCAGCTCCTTGATTCTCAGTATGTGCATCTAGTTAGATATCTAGATAGTACCTCCCTCTTGTTTCTGCTTTGATATTACTATGGATTGTTTGTCCACAGAAATACTGGCTTGCTAGGTCAACTGGAATAACCACCTTTTGTATTTGTTGTATTCTCCAGAGAACATGTTCTATCTGTTTCACTGGACTTCCACCTTCAAATCCACTTCCTAGGACCAGGAATCTCCCCACGTATGCCATCTTGTTAACATTTATTTGTACATCTCTAAAGACAACTGCTTGCCAGGATGACCTCTTGGTTTTAATATTTTTCATATTTTCAAGATGCCATGTCCTACCTGCTGCTTGATCAATGACAACTTATACACACTAATTGATTGATGACCACTTATTTCACCTACATCTGAGTGCCAGCTCAGTGATTCAGTGACAGTCCCATACTTTTGAGAGTCAACCAATTAGTGGTGGAGTCACACCAACGACAGTTCTGAGACCTCACCAATCAATAAGTCTTGCCTCCTGACCCCCGCCCCCGAAAACACGTTTTTATGTTTGATGTCAACCAACTACTGCTTCTGTAACCAACATAATCTCAAAGCAACCCCTCACCCCAAATCCTATCTAGCATGAGAAGGCTGCTTTGCTTAGAGAGATTATGGCTAGCGGGTATTCTCTTTCTTACTTGAGTAATGAATTCAGCTTTTTCTTTCAGTTATTGAGTGCTGATAGCTTCCCTTTACAATACAAAATAAAACCTTTTGCAAGGTAAGAATAGAAGGAATCGTCTTTAGCTTGATAAAATAAATTGACTAGATCTGTAACAAGTATCACACTTAATAGTGAAACAGTAGAAGCATCTCTATTAAAGGCAGAAACAAGGTCACTGTCACTGCTGTTTCACAGTGTGAAAGGTAACACTGGGGCAAAACAAGAAGACAAAGAAATAAGGACTAAATATAGAAATTGTCATGATTTTCCAGGAAATTAATGTTTACTAAGAAAGTCCAGAATCAATTTGCACACTCTTAGAACCAAAAAGAAAGGTCAGTAGGGTGGTTGGATATAAGCTCAACAAAATACTAACAGTATTGGTAGTAATCACCAAACTGTATTGAGTGCTTATGATGTGCAGGTGCTATTCCACATGCTGCACAGGTTTTAAGTAATTTAAAACTCACAATAACCCTTTGAAGTAAGTACTGTTATCCTTACTGCTTAAGAGGTGAGTGTACAGAGATACAGCGAGATTAAGTTGCCAGAATTACCCAGCTTGTATGATGTTGCTGAGGTTTGAACACAAGCAAAGCAGTAACAGAAATCATGCTGTTAACCACTGTTACACTGATCTCTATGCTTTTTACTCATGGAGCCCAAGAGCAAAAAAAAAAATTGAGCGAGCACCCCCATGTATATATATGTTTATTTTGTAAATTATATGCACATTATAGAACAAATAAAAAAATATTTAAAGGACAGGACAGAGATGAACCAAACAATTTTTTCAATACATTCTCAATGAATTAATAATTGAATTAATTTATCTTTATTTTATGACGCTGTCCTGGACATGGGAAGGTTAAGAAAACCTTCCTAACTTAGCTTGCCTCCCATGATACGTAAGGCAGCATTTGTAGACCCTCCTATGATCCTGGATGTTGGCAGGCTTCTGTGTCACCTCCAATGCTGGCTTCTTCCTAGTCCCCATGATGTGGATTGGGGTGGCTAGATAAGAAGTTTTGCCGTGGGTCTTCAGTTTGAGCAAGGAATCATTGGTGAAGGCTTCAGTCACCTGTATGGGTGCCCTTTTGCTTGTTCAACAGTGGCTGTCTGAGGTTGTTTTCCCCTGAAAATGAAGCCCAAAACATGGACTTGGGTGGGGCTAGTTTATTTGGGAGATGATCACAAAAGCAGGAGCAAGGAGTTGGGGACTGTGAGACGGGAAAGGAAAAGCCAACAGGAATGCACATTATCAAGGTTGCTGCTGTAGGCAATGGGAGCTCCATTCGCTGGGACTTCTGGGGAGTATAAGGAACTCTTCCCAGAAATATCTTTCAAAAGGCAGAGGCTGGAGCATGTGTCACAAGCTCCCATCCCCCACTGGTAAAGAGCTACCCCTGGGTCATTATCCAGACTGCTCAACTTCTCAGACATTAACCTGAGTGCCACCCACAGACACTCAGCGAGATGGTAATAGGAGTCACAGCGAACAAGTGGCTCTGATTTGTAATTGTAACCCAGCTACCAGGAAGAAAATGTCTAGGGCAGCATATTTCACACAATAATCAGAAATTTGGAATAGGAAATGCAGACATTAAAGGAAGGCACTCTTGGTGATGATGATCATGGCTTTGCTCAAATTGAGAATTTAAGTTTGCGATCCTGATAACTAGGGAGTAGGCCACAAGCCCCTGACTTCTCTTTCCTCCTGTATCACAAGAGTGACAAGTCACAAGTGCCCCAGTGAATAAGGTCAAGAGGAACAAAGAGAGGCTATTTCCTGCCCAAACTTCATATACTTCATGGGTGATTGCATACTCTTGGATGACAGCTACTGCCAAAATGACTGCAAGGCCAGAGCTGAGCTTCAAGAATTACACAACTTATAATGTAGTTAAACACCCTATAGCTCACATCTGGAGCTCTTTTCTTCCCTGACCCTCTTAATCTCCCCACAGCTCACTGCCCACTTCTCTGGCTGATTGCAAAGGCAGCAGAACTATCAAACTCTCAGATTTAAAGATCTCCTGATGACACTTCCAAGGTCTTTCCTTTTCAATCTATGGCTGGCCACCACCAGACAGGCCACCCCCACTCTCACTCCCTGCCTCACACCCCCTCCTGCCCAGAAAACCTCTTTAGCCCCCATAGGATGATGAAGCCTTCAGAAAGCAGGTTTGGAACCTCTCTGTGTTTGCAAACACTTCCTGAGATCTCTCTCTGTCACACACAGGCTCTTGCACTACTCGTTTGACAAGTATTAAAAAAATCACAAACCCATCCACCCCCTGCGGGTAATTAATGTACTTTGGTCTTTCTGCAAGCACAAAGTACTCTTCCTTCAGGCCACAACATTTGATAAAGAAATGAATCTTTGAGATTATTAATTCCCTGGGCTGAGATTTTGTTTAATAACTGTTCTGTCAGTGATAGATCTGAAGAGGTAGGGCATGTGTGCTGTGTGTATGTGTGTGTGTGTGTGTGTGTGTGTGTGTTTGTGAAAGAGAGAGAGAGAGATGGAGGGAAGGAGGTAGGAGGGACTGAAACAGAGACAGAGATAGAGACAGGGATAGTAGGAGGGTAGTGGAGTGGTGAGGGGAGGGTACTGTGATTGTGGCCTAGAGATCTGGCAGGCTAGCATTACAAAGCACCTCCTTACCCAGAGCTGGAGCACCAGTGTGACAAATCGCTGCTTCCCTCCATTCTCACCTCCCCATCTCCCTACCTCACTGTCTGTACTAGCTGATTAGGTCCAAATCAGCCAATTACAGAACATGATTTGGGAAATATTTCCTCCTTGACATTCTGGAGAACAATCCCTTGCTAAGGAAAAAAATACATTATAAAATAAATGGAAAAGCATCAACCAGCTGGGAAAATGTATTCTACTTGTTGGAGGCAAGTGATGTTTTTCTTTAAATGGGACTGAAGGCAGAGAGGTTTGATTTTTTACTAAGACACCAAAACAGCAGGGAAGTTATCTGCATATAAGCTGTTACCTTTTCCCCCTATAAAGCAAGATACCCTAGTAGATCATTATCAGAGAAGCAGGCATCACATGATGGTAAGTAAATTACTTGTCCAATTTTGGTGTGATTTGGGTAAAAGTACAAAAGTAATTTCATTGCCAGCAGATAGCCTCTGCCCACCCCCACACCACTACTTCCTTTTTCCTCTCTTTCTCTCTCTCTCTCTCTCTCTCACATACACACACATCTTCCCCAAATGGAAGAAAGGTCAAATTGCTGAAGAGGAAGTTGTTTTCGCTTCTGGTATGTACCTCACCCCTGCCAGCCTCATCCACAGTTTTTGGCAATTGGCAGGTTTTTATACCAGACAAAGCAGGCCTGGCTTCTTAACCCTCGTGTGGGGATAAGACTCCCTGGAGGAAGAGAAGTCCCTCCTGTGAAGCAGACCTGTGCAATGAGGCCTGGAAACATCGGACAGCCTGTCCCCACCCTTCCCCTCTCTCTCTTCATGTGGCACAACTTTCTACCCTCCTCCTGTCCTCAAAGATCAAGAAACATATGTTTGTGTGACTCATAGGTCCATGAACTCAATCCAGAGGGTAACTCACTGAATGAATGAGATGTGTCATTCCCAGGCTATAATCATAATTCAAGGCCTTACCTTTTCCTAATGAGCCTCATGGCCTGGTATATTCATGCCTGCCTCTCTGCAGGTGCAGCCCCCCGCCTCTACAAAGTCCCACAGAGCCCTGGGCCTGGTGGGAATGTCCACTCCCCTCCTGCATTTAGGCTGGAATAAAGGGCTTGAGCTCCTCTGAATGGCATTTGCCTTCTACTGACTTTGAAAAATACATGTATTTCTTCCCATTTGTGCTACCCCGACCTACCTACATGGCACTTTTTTCTCACAAAGTAATCACAAAATTCAAACATGCTACAAATTTGTTTTTCTTTCTCAGTTAAGGGACAGGATGTCCATGACAGAATATGTGTAGTACATATTAGCGTGAATGGATTCTCAGCAAAGTGGCAAAGAAAGCTTCATTGACTCTCAGCTGCTTTTCCCCTCTGTGTTTGTCACCTTCCATTCTTACCCCAGTCCCATGCTCCTCACTGCATGCATGCACACACATTTCCCTTTTGAAAACACCCAATTCTCCCCCAATCCAAATCATTGACTGCCATTTTCATAAAACGGTCCCTTTTTAATTGCCTCACTGAGGTCTGTTTGCCTTCCTAGGACAACACCCATAACCAGATCTTACTTGATTCCCTGCATCTATCAAAAGTGAACTCGATCATCTCTTTGGTTACAGTTGCTTTCCAACCTTCAGCCCAGAATAGATTCTATCTTCAACCATCTGAAATTCATCCAGATTCTATGTCCAATGTTCTAGTTTTGGAAAGTTTCCTCCTCAGCACCTACCCTCAATATTCTTTACTCTTCAACTTTTCAGACAAAAAAAGTTTTACTATTTTTGCATCATCAGGATCTCAGTCCCACTAACAGTACGACGTGTCTGCAATTATATTGAGTGTGCATATACACCTATACACATTTCATCCAAAAACAGTTCATTGCACGGGGGTGGTGTCAGTTGGTAAATGCTTGCTACTAAATCCCAGAAATTTCAAGTCCTATGAAAGCTCCTGGAAGAAGATAATTGGAGGTAGACAAGAGTTTGAGATCAGACCAAAATAATAATGATAGTAATAATAATAATCAATACATTAGCATTTGGCAAGGCCCTTCACTATTCTGAAGCTCAGCTTTGGTATTCTTGCATGTTAAGTGTTAACAATAAGGCCTCATGTTGGGTAGGGTGAGAGTGGGGATGAATGAGATGAAGTGCATAAGAAGCTGGCACACGGTCATTCCTTAATAAAATATGATTAATACAAGTCACATCGTGTTAGTTTCTCTGTCCTCGTGGGACAGCCTTGCTCTCAACTCAAGGCTTGGTTCAATGACCAGCAGGGTGTGTTGTCTCTGAGCTCACATTATTGTCCACGCCGCCCCGACACCACCCATTTTCAACATGCCTATCTGATCATGTTCTCCCGTATCCCCACTTTTTCTTTTCTTCTTCCCTAATTTTGCCTTTGAAAAGCAGTCACACCAGCACAATCCCCTCGTGCCAAGACACACAGGAAAACTTAAATATTTGAAAACCTTTCATTCATGACATCAGTCCAAAGGTCATCAAACAAGCTGTCAGGGGACTATGCCTCCAGTTAAATGCAGCAGCCATAAAAGCACCTATGCCTGGGAACCATCTCCCTAGCAACAGAGTTCCTGATGGCCAATGGACACTCCTTTTGAAGCACTAACAGGGTTTTTGTTTCCAAAGCATGTCTACTTCTTCTACTTTGATTAATCAACATCATCTCTTTTGGTGTGTGTTTAAGTGAAACAATAGATTACTGCTCAGCTACAGTTGAATGACAAAGGGTTTTCACGAATCTCCAGAAGACAAAGCAAAAAAGCAAAAATCTACAATGGATTTTGTCCAAAGGGAAAACTTAAAAACCTCTCTTTCCCTTGCTGCCTAAGTTCTTGTAAGCAATTATGTTTAGAATAATCTTTTGAAGCCCCTCTATATCACCAAAAATGTGGAGTAGTCCACATTTTTCAGCTTTCTTTTTGGCTTAGGATACTTGAAACCTTACAGATAATTCATGCTTGGTTTACAAGAGTAACATTTAGCGTAGTGCCCCAAATCATCTCCCAGCGATTCTTAGAACTCTGTTTTTTCAGCCTCTGGACTCTGACAACTATTTTGGACTTGCCTTTTGTTTCTGGCAGGGAGGGTTAACATGTTTTTAGGAAGATATATTTCTCAGGGAATTTTTTTTTACTCTTCGTTGGAATCCTTTTCTCAGCTTTAGACAGTTTAATGATTCTATGACATTAGGAATATGTCTGTGATGACTTTGCTTCACCTTCTTATGTTGAGACCAGCGTTCTTGAATCATTCTAATACCCCTTGAGGTCTTCAGCCACACTTGGTTAAGATATTTAAAACAAACAGAGGCATGCCATTAAAATGTATCATCCATTGATTTCTGGCTGAATTTCTCCTCTAAATCCCTAAACACATGTGAAAAGGTAAAATAAGAAAGTAGAATTCTGTCTTGAATTCAGTTCTAAATACTTAGATGATAATTCTTGACTTTTAAGTCAAAATGCTTGTTCATTGCCTGGCAAGGAAGAATACAAAAGCCATGTGCTTGATTTTGTATGTAATTAACATGTGCTGAAATGCATTTGCTTTTGTCTTGCACATGCTCATTTTAAAGATGATTCACACGATGGTTTGAGACTGAATTTTCTTCCAGGCTTAAGGAAGGGCACTAAATGGGGTGGGGGAGCTATGTTAACAAGCGGGTCTTTCATGGAGTCCTAAAAGTCACCACAAGGTGGCAGACGAGCACAATATGAAGAAGGAATTACATCCCAGGGGGCCAACTCCTGGGCTCTGCTAATGGCTTGATTTTCCATTTACAAGCAAGAAAATGCCATGGAAACTTTTGTTTCCTCTTTGAGTGAACGAGGAGGGAAAGGGATGGGGGAGACACAAAGTCCCCTTCCACTGTGTATTGTCTGCTGCCCCATAGCCACATCTGGACATTATAAATCATGCATTGTTGGAGTTGAGCATTTTCTGATCTTAGCAACAGCCCCATTCTAAGCAAAAGGGAACCAGTATGTTTGGTTTAGCTTAAAAACAACTAAAATCACAAGTTAATAGGAGGAAAGAAAATAACTGTACCAGAGGAAAAAGCAACAGTGGAGCTTTTCTCTACATCCAGTACTGGGTGAGTAACTTTAGAACGTAACAGGTTGCTGGTCCCAGCTGCCAATTAGTTCTTACCCTGTAACTTGTTCCTGCTCCCACCACAGGGACACGAAACTGCATCTGAGTCTTACTATAAAATTCCCTCTCTATTCATAGCTCCTCCCACTGCCCCCTGTCCACCAACTAATTATTTATTATTATTACTTTTTAATCTCGACAATTGCTTGATATTCCACAGAACCTGCTTAGAAAAGGTGTGACATTGCTGCCTTTCAGAAGAAAATCACTCTGGGTGTTGCAGCTGCTGTGTTCTAGCTCAGCTGAGTCTGATGCCTCCATCTGCCCGCCTCCTGCATTCCCCAGCTCATGGATCTCCATGCAAAGTACCTTTAGACCATTTGCACTAGGATCTGTCTAATCTCATTAGATTTCTCATTTTCAGCATAATACTGTCATGGTGCTGTGCACCAGTGCCCCAGATTAGTGGCTTGTCAGAATGGTGCCCCACTAATGAGCTAATCCAAATAATGCTCAAATCCCAAATCAGATTTAAGACGATCCAGTCTGGGTAGAATTAGGGAGCAAGAAATCCTGGCCCAAAGAACAAGCTTTCATTTTCTTTGTTTCGCCTTAAAACAAAATAGGGGGAGTGCTGTCAAACTCTAGATTTTTTTTTTCCCTTTGTATGACATTAACCTCCATTACACAATTGGGAATAATAAACAGAAAAGAGTACATCTGTATGGATTGGTATAAATTTACCTTAGAGGATTAGAAAACACAGACACACACACACATATGTGAGCTTAATATATTCAGCAGATCTATGTCCTTCACAGCTTCTAGTTTTCCTGACTTTCCTGTGAGCTTGACCTTAAGACCTTGCAGATTTTGAATCTGATGTATTTCAGTGGTGACCTTAGGATGTAGGGTTAGGGCAAAAAAATTTTTTTAAAGCTTATTTGTTTTCTTATTTTCCCTCAGGGTAAACCTGGGCTCCAGAAATTCCAAACTGTATAATAGCAAAGTTAAGGTCAGGACCCTGACAAAGGAGCTAAGGAGACAGAATGCAAGCAGAATCATTTGGGTTTCAGGTGTTCTTGAAAATGAAGCTTTGGCTTAAAAATGGAAGCTTAGAAGGGTTTCTTGTTTCTGTGCCCTTCTAGTTTTGGGAAGAGTGAAAGACATGATTGCTGCTGGCACAAAGGTCATTTTTATGAAGGCCAACTAGCGGGCCCACAGAGAGCAATAGGAGAATCAGCTGCCTCCCAGTCTCCTCCACAGGGCATCGACCCAGGCACCGTCATCACGGCTTCACGGCCTTTCACACTGCTGCTGTATGAAGCCGAAAGAACATGGCTTGGCTTTTTAAGAGTCAATTCAGCAAAGCAAGGCAGTTTGCCATGTGTTTTGACACACAAACGGAGCCAATTTGTTATTTGAATGGTAGCTCAGAATACAAAAATGGACCATTCTGTCCTTTAACTTCTATAGGCTTTTTTTTGGAAAGCATCTCATTGCTTTCCTGTCAGTGTCTAGTAGTCCATTCCCCAAGGTCTTCAGAAATGTTTTTTTAATGAAGCTCCAATGCGTGCCTCAGCTTTATTTCTTCTCACTTTTTTTTTTTTTTTTTTTTTGAGACAGAATCTCACTTTGTCATCCAGGCTGGAGTGCAGTGGTATGATCTTGGCTCACTGCAACCTCCACCACCTGGGTTCAAGTGATTCTCCTACTTTAGCCTCCTGAGTAGCTGGGAATACAGGCACCCACCACCACGCCCAACTAATTTTTTGTATTTTTAGTAGAGACAGGGTTTCACCATGTTGGCACGGCTGGTCTCGAACTCCTGACCTCAGGTGATCCGCCCGCTTCTGCCTCACAAAGTGCTGGGATTACAGGCGTGAGCCACCGCGCCCGGCCGTCTTTTCACTTTTTGTACTTCCATTTGATATGTGTGTAGCTTTGTAATCACTAGACTTTTTAGATTATAAGCTATTCAAAGAAAGTTTTGAGTTTTGTGCTTAATGGAGTTCTATTGTTTTGGAAATTACACAAGCTTTACACACTGATTTCAAATTTGACCACATCATACACAGTCACGAACACAGGAAGACTATCTGGAACTCCAGGGTCTCTGTTGAATGCCTCCTTGAGAGATGGCAGCTGCAACTCTCATTCCTTCACCACTTTTCTTTCCCTGTTGCCACGTTTGGAAACATAGAATTATACTGGTTCCCATAACTCAGCTAGGTCAACAGACACTCTGTCACCAGTGGGATGATCAGTCAAGGAGACTGATGTTGTTTTCCTATTTGATAACAGAAGGGAAGATTGACAAGGGAAATAAAAACATGTCCCTATAAAGACTTGTACCTAAATGTTCATACCAGCTTTATTCGCGATAACCTCAAAATGGAAGCAGCCCAAATGCCCTCAGCTAGCAAGCAGGTAAACAATCTGTGATACATTCATACAAGGGAACACAATGCAGCAGGCAATAGGAACTGATCACTGAAAATGCAACACAGAAGAATCTTGAAAGCACAAGCTGAAAGGGGCCAGACCCAAAAGGCTGTATCCTGTGTGATTCCACTTGTATAAAATTCTAGAGAAGGCAAAATCATAATGACTAAAATCAAATCAGTGGTTGTCTGGGGCTGGGACTTAGGGTTGGGAAAGAGAATTGGCTGCAAAGGGCAGGAGAAAACTCTTTTGGGGTAGGTGGAAATGTTCTGAACATGGCTGTGGTGATAATTACACAAAGGCACATTTGAGTTTGTCAAAACTCATGAAATTGCACACTTCGAACAGATGGATTTTTTTTTTTTTTTTGTAGACACGTGGCCTTACTATGTTGCCCAGGCTAGACTTGAACTCCTGGGCTCAAGCAATCCCCCTACCTCATCCTCCTGTGTAGCTGGGATT
This sequence comes from Symphalangus syndactylus, assembly GCF_028878055.3. Classification (NCBI taxonomy): domain Eukaryota; kingdom Metazoa; phylum Chordata; class Mammalia; order Primates; family Hylobatidae; genus Symphalangus; species Symphalangus syndactylus. Next base: position 108,743,624 of record NC_072430.2, read on the forward strand.
ACAGGCACCCACCACCATAGATGAATTTTATTGCACCTAGATTATGCCTTAGTTACAAAAAAAATTTTAAAATCCTTTTTGGGTGGATGAGTTTTTATATTTTATGAAACTGTCATCAAATGAAAACACAAGAGCCAGAGTGAACCATTTTGTATCTGTTTCAGCTATATCACCTATTAGCTTTGCTGCTGCAGTTGAATTTGAAGAAAATCATACCGTAATGCCAAAGAAAGTTGGTATAGGTAATACTGCTGCCATATTTTGTCACGCCTCCACAGCCTTCACAAGTTTTATTACCTAACGCATGAGGAACGTGAACCTGTGATATTAATTAATTAGATGTCAGCTAATCAACTAAGTTTCTTTGGTTAACCACACCCAAGGCAGCTGCCTCATGCCACCCTCCACTCCTTGCCCTAACCGGATACTAATAACAATAGTTACCACGTCCGCCTCCTCGCATTAACCCAGGAACAGGGCACAAATTGACGATCATTTTTCTTTGTGAATTATGACACATCGCCTCACCCCTGGAAGAAAGCAGCCCCTGCCAATCATTTAAAACAGCCAGGAGAGAAATGAAAGGCCTGCTCTCGCCTATCTGCTCCCCTGCTGACTCTAATTACCCAGTCGGGAATTTTACAATCCCTCCTTCCCGCCTGCCCCCCAATTCTAACAACTGCTCCGCAGTCTGCAGACTTTGGCTGGTTCTTTCTTTTGTGTGCCCACCGCTGTCGAGTGGATTGGGCTCCTAATGAGTTCTGACACTAATGGAACTGTGAGGCAGTGTGATTCCCCCCATACAGCCCAGACCTCACAGGAAATGACCCGAGACTCCGCACCCTTCCACCCGCCAAAGAATTCTGCTGAAACCATCTTCAGCGGCGGGCTGCGGCTCTGCTCCCGCCCCTTCCTCAGTTCGGTTTCCTCTTCCCTCCATCATCCTGCAGGTGGCTGAAAATATTTTATGGCCTGGTGCATGGTGGGTTGGCTGACAACGCTGGAGACCTTCTTTAATTCAGGGGGGCTGTGGAGCATGGAGGTGAGATTGGAAATGGGAACTGGGGCCCATAAAAACAAAGACTTTCCCAACTTGCTCTTAAAAAGCAATCCAAAGAGGAAAAGAACTAGGGAAGGGACGGTTGTTTTCTGTTAGATGCTTAACAATGTGTGTAAGTGGAGGTGATTTAAGAAAAAAAACAACATGTGCTTCTGTAATTTCCATGTTGCGTGTGGTACAGGTGTAAGAGACTGGAGCTAACTATTGAACTGTGAGCTAATTATAGTGAGAAACAGCTGTTGTCCTCTAATGAGGAGTCAGCAGCCACAAGATGCTGCTCTGTGAGGAAGCCCGGGGAAGCCTGTTGCAGGCCTTATTTCAGATTGCTTACCCGTTACAAAATATTCCCTGCCACACACGGTCACGGGCCCGTTCTCACATCCACTCTAGCAGGTGATAAGTAATTTTCACCTCACTGTGTCTAGAGAGAGGAGTATGTCCCCATTTTATTAACCTCTATGTTCCTTTTATTTTTATTCAGGAAGTGTACAGTTCCTGACCCCCACCCCAGCTGTGGGTTACCAGGAGGGGTGCCCCCTTTCTGTCTCCCTCTGATTTCTTTCAGCCCATTCCCATTTTTCTAGGTTTCCAGAACAATCAGATATTCCCAAAGCTGTCGACTATTTATCATGTGACACAGATGCTTACCAAACCACATTTGCTGTTTCTTGGTGCTACAGTTTTCTCCCTGAAGTCCGTTAAATGGAAACAAACATCTCTTCAATGTCAAGGAATGTATAGCTTAGAGGGTCTGTGGAGGAGAAAGAAATACGACTTCCCATCTAGACCTCAGTCCAAACAAACTAGGAAGCGTTTCTGTAAAACTTGATTTTTAACAATGTTAATAAAATCCCATTTCACATGGATGCAAGTGTTTAGGACACATTATGCCTCAATACCTTGCAAGGTGGGAAAAAGTTGAAATCCAAATGTGTTGAAGAAGCAGGTGCTCTGCTCCGTTACTCAAAGCATAAATGCCCCTTTTTGACCACATGAAGAGTAGGCAATTTAAAGTGACCATTTGTTTCCCACCATGTATAAAGTATTATTTACTGTGCAATTGAATTAAAAACAAGGGCTTGCTATAGCAACTGCCCTAACAAGAGGCACTATTCACTGGCTGCCTTGGAAGCCCAGGGTCCAGGAGCCCATTAAGCACCTTTTTGAAAGTACTTGTCGGCAAACCGGTGGCATATGTGTCTTTTATGGTGTGTACAAGGCGGGGCTTGTACAATGAAAAGTTTCTCTGCAGACTATATTGCTTTCAGAAGGGAAAGAGGAATGCCAGCAGCTATGTTTTTCTGTAGTTTGGGATTAGTAGAAATTTAATTGAAAATAAAACACAGAGCAACTGTAGTGGCAACTGAGAGGAAGAACAAAGGGTTTCTTCATGAGCCCAGCCCACCACATGGCAGCCGAGGGAGGCTGCCGCTGGCCTCATCTGCTCACTCCCATGCGACATCCAGGGCCTGGGAATAAGCCACTTTGTCATTACCCATCCTGTAGCACTGTTCGCAACCCAGGCATCCTTGAAAGAACCAGGGAGATTTCTGCAACACAGAGAAGGATGTGTTTAATTTATAGTTTGGTGCATGTGTCCACTTAAGGTCAATGTCTTGTTTCTTCTTACCCAGTAACCTTTTCTTGTCCCCCCACCCCACCGCCCCCATACATTCTAGTGCCCTTTTTGCCCCACATAATATCTCTGAAATCTTTATTTCATTCCTTGATTTTTTTTAAACCTCAGAGAAGTAATTTTTCCTTCTCTCTCTCTCAGTGAAATTTGAAGAAGTCATGGATATTAATTACAACATACTGTAGGCAAAGATTAGGTAAGAACGGGGGACTGTGAGGATTTTGTCCTCCTGAAAATAGTAACCCAAGGTCCCTGACTAATCTGATGGTCCCTCTTAAAGCTTCCCAGGTATTAGAGATTAGCAATATTGTCTGCTTTGTTTTATCCCTTTCTATCCCCAAATAACAGCTTCTGGAGTGTTCTGGCATGACCTCCTTCAGCTCTGAGCCTCCGCGTGAAGGTGACATCTGTCTAAGTGTCTCTTTCTTTCCTGCTTGCTTCTTTAGAATGGCAAAGGTTACCCCTCAGTAATATCACTGCCTCCTGACTGTGGCTGGGAGTAAAAGCATCTTCCATCGTGTGATGTCTGGGGAAACTCAAGAGGCCAGGTCTCATGTTTCAATAATATTGGCTGCCTTGATTCAAAGTGGCTGTCTCCTAAGTTTGATTTTTTCATGAATGTTACGCTCAGTGGCTTAAATTCCTGCATTCTGGTGTTTTTACTCACTACTACTTCCACACCATTTATGGATTATGTCAGAACCTAGCACGATTTCTTGCACATATCAAGTGTTAAATAAATGTTTCATATGAATGAATGAATGAATGAACGAATGAATTGAAAGAACGTTCTACATTGGAAAATAGCAGTTTGGTTTAACCTATCTGCAGATGAAAGAAAGAAGCTTAGAATGTAACTTCCTAAGGTGCCTACTAACTCCTTAGAGGAACTTATTATATAGGAGACTTTGATTCAAGTTGTACTTTAAGATATATCAATAGAGAGAAATTAGCAAAAATGGCACAGTAAATCATTCCTAATTTCGACAATCCTGTGGGGGACAGATTCCACACAGAATATGGGCCCACAATTCCTTCTTCATAATTCCAGAATCCAAAAACCTCTGATAAACAAAAGTTTTTCTTAACTCCTTTGGCAGGAAATGTGACTGGAACTGGCACAAGACTATTTAGAGCCTTTGTTTATATTTATATCTATTTGTCACCTTCACATGGAGGCTCAGCTTCACTAAGGGCAGCTGTTCATATGCACCTCTGCAAATGTATGAATGTTTGATTATAAAGAGCTCCAGATATCCTTTGGTGTGTTATGTAATAAATGACATATTTGGCAGAATCATTCCTTTTTCCAAAAATCTAAAAAATCCTGAATTTCAACCCACATGGCCTCAAGGGGTTCAGAAAAGAGGTCAGAGATCTATATTAACAAAATGCTGTTTTAGTATGTTCATGTTTATTCAGTAAGTTGAACAGATTATCAACAAGACAAGACATCCAGAGGTCCTAAATATTGTAATTAGGATTTCAAAGTATTATATTTTTAAAGCATGAATTCCTCATATAGCCAACATGTCATAAACACAGAAGAGGCAGCTGGCATTATCATGCCATCAAGACCAGAGAGAATGGTGCTGTCACTCTTATTCTCAAGGAACTCACAATCTCCTGAATAATTTTATAAGAAGCAGCACAAAAATTACTTACTGGGGGCTTTAAAACATACTTCAGTTTTAGATGCATTTGAAGCTTCCTTTGATTCTTTTAATTTTTCTCCATTAAGACTGACAAAAATCGCAAAATCACAAAGCGATTTCTTAATTGCAACCACATTAACTGATACAAACTCGTAGAGCATGGGGCATTTTTTTTTTTTATTGCAATGGGAACCCATCTAGTGCCTTTTCAATTACTCAGTGTCTTCAGTGGACGAGCAGTGCCACTGATCACTCAGCACTCCAATCGGGGATGGCAGGTACTGGTGAGGGCTTGGATCAAAGAAACTTTGAAGTTACAGCTCAAGTCCAAATGCCAGCTCTGGCAGGATGCATTTCTGCCTCTAAAAAGCCACAGTTACTCCTGAATGTTAAATGAGTTTGAAAAATTCAACCACCAGCACCAAATCCCAAGTCCCTCTTTCCAAGTGGGTGAGAAAACAAATGGGAGACAGCCTGCCAGGTGGGAGCGTCAGAAGCCCAGCTCACTCAGCATGTCTTGGACAGAAGCCTCGGCTTCATTTGCTCAGACCTTCAGAGCCCAACTTACTAATGGTTCTGCTAACGCAAAGGCTATAGATTTCACCATGTCAATAAAAACTGATGTTAAACAAATTATATCTCTGGCAGGCGAGTACCAAAAACCACAGCCTGGGTCACGTCCACTAGGAAGCAGTGTGGCGCCATGGTGCTTAAAGTTGCAAAGCTTTTGGACAAAGGTGACTTCTGTGCTTGTGATAAGTCTAAACTTTGGAAGAATTTTGCCACATATTTAGATATTTTGTAGAAGTGGTTCTGCTAGTGTGTTTTCTATGTATTTTCCTCACAGCAGTAAAAGGCCCATAGAACTTGCTAAGCAAAAGAACCAATGACTCATCTACACCTTGGCTTAGACGACACATTTAGGTCTCCCCATCATGTCCCACAGAGTCTTTGTTAATAGGAATTTTGTTCCAGTCATCAGCCCCTCCCAGGCTGCTGGCACTCATATCTCCAGGGGGACAAATTTTGTTTCAAGAAAAATAGGACCTCTTCTCTTGCAACAGATCTGTCACCCCTGGAGTTTGGAAGGTGCTGCTCACAACCCTGGGAGGAGACAGTGGCAGCTCTCTGAGTCAGCCCTCCAGAGTGCGCATCATGAGGGTAATGACTTCCATGGGAAATGACCTGAAGAATTTCACTAATGAAATTCCATGCAGGAGACTCAAAAGGCCTGTGAGTACCAACCCATTCTAGAGCCTGGCTCAGAGCAAGCCCCATCAAGCATGAAGTCAAGCACTTTCAAAGCATGCTCTGACATAGCTTTAAACAAAGAAGAGCAAGCTTCTGCCCCTGACTTTTATTCATTCAACACCAGATCTCAAAAACCAGTACAGACTAATCTCCTTTGTTGATGCTGTCACAGTATTGGATTTCTGACCAGCCAGAGGTCACTCTGGGGACTTGCAGGTGGTGGTTGGTGAAGATTCTTAATTTTATGAAGTTTTGGAGGGGAAAAGGGGTGACAATTCACATTGAGGTCATTTGTGTTTTTGTTTTGTTTCCCAGGAAGGTGGCAACCCAGAATTCTGTTAGAAAACAAACTTTGTGACTGAAACCAACCACAATAGAATAACCATCCCTCCCTCTGGTCTTCTACATCCCATTTTCTTAATTGGGTGGGCGGGAGAGCAAATTTCCACATGGAGCAAGTAGGTGGGCACAGGCTGTATAAATCCCATACTCGCAATCCTTGGCAGAGATACGCACTGCCATTATGCCTTCTAAATGTCAGCTGAGGTGGAAACCGGCTCCAGATCCGAGAGGTGCCAGACACCTGCTCCCTGGGCTCTGAGATGTGCTTCTGCTGGTTGGTAGCCCATACACAGCCCTTTCTCGATACACATTGATCCTCCAAACCCAGGAGCAGTTTCGAGCCCTGCATGTGTTCTGATTCCCCTTCGCTCTCAACGCCCATATTCCGTATGTTCTTCCGATAGGAGGTTTAATTGGGCAAGTCTGTCTGTGCTTTTGTTTGGTACCTAAGTTTTCAAAATCCCTGAGAGTCTGACTGTGCTGCCCAATCCCTTCTGCCAAAGGCTGTGACCTTTTAAAAATCCAAGTGCTTCAATTACGGGCAGCAACTTTGAGGACCACCTTCCTTACAAGAGGTGGTTTTTAACTAAGAAGATAAGCTAAGCTGGTTGAGCTGCCTGGTGAAGGAGAAGCAATAGGAGTGACTTCACCGACAGTGGTCAGATTCTGGGTTATTTTCATTCGCAAGTAATTTTGTAAGTAGTTTTGTTTACCTTTTCTAAAATTGAGTTTGTGTGCACCTATCTCAAAACTCTGATGAACCCAGCAACTTAAATATAGTTAACAGTGGTCTGGTGTTCAGAGTTTTACTTGTGGAGCATGGATTCTTTGTGACTGCTTAAGTTCCCAAATATATCAACTTAGGACCTAAGGCAGTAATTGTTACCTGAGTCCATGTGAAGAGACCACCAAACAGGCCTTGTGTGAGCAATAAAGCTTTTTAATCACCTGGGTGCAGTTGGGCTGAGTCTGAAAAATGAGTCAGCAAAGGAAGACAGGGGTGGGGCAGTTTTATAGGATTTGGGTAGGTAGTAGAAAATTACAGTTAAAGGGGGTTGTTCTCTTGCGGTCAGGGGCAGGGGTCACAAGGTGCTTGGTGGGGAGCTTCTGAGATTCATCGTCCAGGAGAAGGAATGTCACAAGGTCAACTGATCAGTTAGGGTGGGGCAGGAACAAATCACAATGGTGGAATGTCATCAGTTAAGGCAGGAACTGACTATTTTCACTGCTTTTGTAGTTCTTCAGTTGCTTCAGGCCATCTGGATGTATACATGCAGGTCACAGGGGATATGATGGCTTAGCTTGGGCTCAGAGGCCTGACAGTAATAGCTAACATTAATTGAACCTTTACAATGTGCCAGACAGTAGTAGTTTAGAATTATCTCCCTCAAACTCATAACTGCCCTATTAGACAGGCAATGTTATTATCTCTATTTTGCAAATGAAAGAAAACTGAGACAGGAAGGTACAGAGAGATTAGCCAACTTGCTAAGTGTTACACAGCTGTGCAAAAACCACAGCAACATTCATGTACCATTTTCTTTGGACCAGCCACTGTTCTAAGTGCTTTAAAGTATAATACTTAATGTGTGTAAACATGTTAACCCATTCATTCTCAAAATAACCCTCAAGGTAAGTACCGTTATTATCCCACTTTAACATGAGAAAACTGCAGCACAGCAAGTTAGTAAATGAGGGGGCAGGGATTGAACCTAGCCAGTCTAGTTCCAAATTCCAAGTTTTTAATCAGATGTGAAATTGCCTCTCATACATTCTTTAATAATGTCATTTTAGTCTTTATTTTCCTTAATAAATGCTTCAAAAGATTGTTGTGAGGATTGTATGATATAATCTATGTGAGAAAGTTAGCACAGTGCCTGGCATGCAGGAAAATACCACAATAAATATGAGTGACAATTATTATTAATTGTAAAAATACTCAGACTGTACAACTATTTTCCCAGTGGGAAACAGAATGAGAAGAACACATTGTTATTTTCCTTAAAGCAGTTATACAAGAGTACCCAGCTACAGATAGTTAATAAAACCTTTTTTGTTGTTTTGATGGTGGGAAATATTGATAAACTATCTCTATTATCTGTGACTCTTCTTAGGATTATGAAGCCTCACAACCATTTCTTTCCTTTGGAGTGTTTGTTCATGGTAAGCCTCAGAGTCAAAAAGTCAAGTGAAAACGAATAAGGAAGTCCTATTAGATTTTAAGCAGAAAAAAATGTAATAGCCTCTTCATCTCTAAAATAGGGACTGTAATTCCACCTTCTCCAGTTCTCAGAGAGGGTGTGAAGCTCAGTTGAGATAGCAAATATAAAGACCCTTTGACAAATATATACCCTTATGACAACAGTATTGTTCACATGAGACGATGGTCCAGAGAAATACCAGGTTTATACAACCTATACTCTCTGCAGGGTTTGGACACAAAATGAGAGGATGCTGAGAAAAAAGGAACTAGTTTGGGGGAGGAAAGATGAGAAGTCATGTGTTTTGGAGACCCAGAGGGAAAATCCATGGAGTAACAATAGCAGGAAGACAGGCTACAGGTACTAAGAGCATCTCGTGGGTTCATGTCATGCACTTCCTTCTGCACAGCTGCAAATGGTCCTGCCCTTAGATGACCCTGTAGGGCATGTCAGTCTTCCCCCTTGGAGAGGGAGCAAAATATCACAGTAGTAGTTGCTATAGCAAACAGGTGACAAATCTCTAGGGGGGAGTCTGAGGGGCCAGCAGGCAGCACATTCCAACCAACATTATCCTGCCATTGGAACCACCTCTAAGCAAGCTGTGGAATGTGTGACTTCAAGGAAAGGATTAATGTGTTTAAAGGCCCAGTCAAGCCCACTGCCAAAAGATCTGTGAAAGAGCCTAGAAAACTCAGAGGAATAACTCAAGGAGGATCCACTATGGGTGGCCTTGGCAATGTGCTATTTTCTTTCTGCTTTTCACTAGGTGTCTCAACAATTATAGACAAGGGGACACTGATATTTGATGCTTAACAGAGTTGTAAACAAAGTGAGAGATATAAATACCTATGTGACTATTGCTGGCTAGTCAATTAAGAGGGAAGAAGGATTTGCAAAATGGGGTAATTTAAAATCTTTTCAATAGCATTGCCAACCAAAATATCATCCCAGGGCACACTCCCTCTAGCCTGTACTTGAAGCCAAGTCTGGTAGATGCATTTGATCAGCCAAACCTATGGGTGTTAGAAGAATTGCAAATAGGCTTATTTGTTAAAATGGAAAATTGTGATTTAGTATCCCTGGACCTTGCCAGATTAGCAAATGAGAATGCTTTCTAATGATAAATTATGCTAATTTGGGTTTTGTTGATCAAGTGAGATGTTACTCTGTATTTTACAACCAAGTCTGACAACAAGAGTTACTGAAGAAGTTCAAATCATATTTTTGGGGAGAATTTCTGCCAGGACTCCAAACAATTCAGCAATAACAGTTGCCTCAAATTTCCTTTTAATAAACAAAGTTATTTTGGCATGTTACGCTGTGTTCCTTGGGGATTTTTGGAAATCACTCCTAGTTTATTCAGAAAAACTGCTTTGTAAGAGCTCGTGAATATCAGCACATGGATGATACACAAAATATAATAGAACACACTGTTTATCACCTGCAATTTCCAAAGGTTTTTTTTCTACTTTTAGGAGAAATAAATGAACATTATAGAAGATACAGAAATTTAAAAAATAGCAAAATTAGTATTCACTTGGTAGTTATAAAAACCCAACTCAAATCAGCTTAATTGGCTCACAGAATGAAGAAAGTCCAACTGGAATGGATTGACTTCAGGCATAGCTGGTTCCAGGAATTCAAGTAACGCTCCTGAGTCATACACTGTGGGAGGGGCGACAAAAAATGTCTACACCTCACTACAAATAGCCAGAAACAAAATGATGGCCAATACTCCTATTACTCAAAACAATCAGACTTGATATTTTGGTATATTTTCTCTCAGTCTCTTTCTCATGAACTTTTTTTACCTTGTTCAAATGTAAATTTTAAATCAAGGCAGGTATTGCACCCTAAAAGGGCCAGTGAAGACATGAATACATTTTCATCGGCTTCATCACAATAAGCAACCACTGTATTGACATGTCACTCACTGTCCTTGCAGGAAGGCGTCCAGGAGGGCATCTTTGCAATGCCTGCTTAGGCTCTCCACAGCTGCCATTCTACAGTGACAGTACCATCCAAGATAACTTTCTGCGATGATGGAAATGTTTGATGTTTTTGCTTCCACTACGATAGCCACAAGCCACATGTGGCTATTAAGCACTTAAAATATGGCTAGCACCACTGAAGAAATGAATTTTTAATTTTATTTAAGTTAATTTTAACTTAAGTAGACACATGTGGCGAATGGCTCTCATATTGTACCATGCAGGATCTACACAACAAATTACATGAGTAGAAATCACAGCTAAAAGATGAATACACATCAACCATCCCCTTCCAGGAATAAGAGAAGCATTATGGGAGGATTAGATCAAACAAGTCCAGTTAAAAGACACTTTAATAAGCTTTAGCTTCCTTAGGTAAGGAATAAAACAGGAAATAACTTGCAAATCAAGATAGTGCTTAAAAGCCTGCTGATTTTTCTAAGAATTCTGCCCTGTATCGGAGACAGGCAAGCACTTATGACTGGCATGAGGTACACAGGGAGACAAATACTTTGGCCTGCACCTTCTTACCTTCCTTAAGCAAAGCCCTTTATTCTGGTGCAGGCCAAAGTATTTGTCTCCCTGTGTACCTCATGCCAGTCATAAGTGCTTGCCTCTCTCCGATACAGGGCAGAATTCTTAGAAAAATCAGCAGGCTTTTAAGCACTATCTTGATTTGCAAGTTATTTCCTGTTTTATTCCCTACCTGAGGAAGGTAAGAAGGAGCCTGTCTGGATCATAGACTATGTCTATGAATTCCCACAGCTGAAAAAAAATAGCTAATAACAGTAAGTTGTGATCTTAGGATTTTCGCTGAAACAGAAATGTGTAAGTGTAATGTCCATGACTCTGCTTTCTTCCACAATTTCTTTTCTGTTAGTAAAGGTTTCTGGTCTTTTGGCAATGAAAATACAGACTCTATTACTGTCACTGTGATATTTATTTCATCAGTGTCAGGGTTGTAAATACCCTAAGTGATGCAGCAGAAGACCTTAGCTTTCAAGGACTGTCGAACACAAGACTTCAACAGTAACTATATGATCCAGTATGTTAATCTCAGAGATGCCATAGCAAAGCCACTTCAAGAAGATCCATGATAATGTGAAATCTGTTATGTGCCTTCTGTTCTAGATTTCAGGCTATTAAAAGACAAGGATCCATCTGTTCACTGCAGAAGATGGTACTCTGGTCAGTAGGTCCAGCAGGAGCCTGAAGGCAAGGCTGTCTGGCTCTGAAGACAGCCTGCTTCCTGCCTGTCATGTCTTCTCCTGCATGACTTTGTACTGCCAGCATTGGGAGGAGCAAAAAATCAATAGAATTTCCTCTAAAGAATGCAACATAGAGGATTTAACAGACTTCATTCCTTTTTTTTTTTTCTAGCATCCTCAGCCCCAGCATGCTCCTAAAAGCCAGCACTCATAAGGTCTGTTTAATGACAGTTTTGATGTTTTTGCTTTGAGGATCTTTTCAGCCATAATGTGAGGGATATCTGAAGGGTTCCAGGTACATGTTGGTTACTTGTACACAATGTTACATTGCCCAGTTTGCTGGGCAAGTCTCTTCTGGGTGCAGCTCATGCTTGCCTTTTATTGGTGTTCCTGCCAAGAGAAAACCAAATCACCCCCTCTCCACACACTAAGCCTCATTCTTCGTGTCTACAATGGGGATAATCATACCACCCATCTCTTAGAGCAGAGAGGTTGGCAAACTACGGCCCTTGGGCCAAATCTTGTCCACCATGGGCCAAATCCAGCCATGCCAGCTCATTTGCATATCGTCTATGGCTGCTTTGTGCTACAGAGTCAGAGCCAAGTAGCTGTGCTAGAGACCATGTGGTCTGCAAGACTGTCTGACCCTTTACAGGAAAACTTTGCTGCCCCTTGTTGTGAGGACTGAACAGAGATGGCACATGGTAAATGCTCAATATTAACTGCTAATACTACTATTATCAGCCTCCTCTTGCATCCTGAGTCTTTGTCCTTTCTTCTCTGTTTCCCTAATTTCATCCTTTTGAAATAGAAGAAATCAAAGTGTTTTTCCTACCCTGATCCTCAATACACTCAATACAATACTGAATATTTCACCTCTGGTCACCAAATCGTGTGTGTGTGAATTCTTTCACACACACCAAGCAATTCCGCAGCAAACACCGACTGGTGTCCTATAGTTTAATTCATTTCAGGTACTACCTACTTGGTGATAGTGTCAGATCCCACAGGTTAAGAGCTCAGTTCCTCAAGACTACTTACCCCCATCTCAGAAGCTGACCACAATACAAAAAGACATACATAAGAGAGTTCATGAGTTTTAGGAGCTGTGTGCCAGGGCCCAGAGACAGTTACCAAATATACATTTATTGTATCACAATATCACACATCCCTTGTCCCAAATTTAACTTTTTCTTTTATCTGTCCTTCCCCATTGTTGAACCTTCTTCTTGTTGTAGGTTTCAGTTCTACCCTTTCTCTTCAGATCAAAACTACTCTGTCAATCTGGATTCTCTGACTCCAATGGAGGGTGCTTACCTTTATCAAACAGGCTTTGGGGTTCCCTCACTTCTGCTGAAGCCATGTCCCTATCCAGCCACCTACTGCTTTGGCTTAAGTTTCTTTCTTTTTTTTTTTTTTTTTTCCACTGGCCAGTGCTACACATGTGCAATTTATATTTCTTTTTTTTTTATTATTATACTTTAGGTTTTAGGGTACATGTGCACAATGTGCAGGTTTGTTACATATGTATCCATGTGCCATGTTGGTTTGGCTTAAGTTTCTTGGGGATGTGAGCAGGGCTAATTGCTATGTATGGTTATGTAGGTTGGACATGGCTCAGCCATGCTCAGTTGCTCTGCAGAGCACATGGATACCAGCCTCAGGCTCCCTGATTGCTCCTACTTTGGTTTCTGCCTAACTTCCTGTCTGTTCTCTTACTTGGAAAGCAAAGTTTTATGGCCTCTGTTGACCTTGTTCCTCAACTATGAGCAGATACCATGTTTTCTTTCAAAAGACCTGCTTTACCCTTCCAAGCTGAGAGCCTTCTTAGAAGAAAGCATGCCCAGCCTAAATCTTACCTAAGTCAACTTATGTCATCGGGGTAAAAACTCTGCCAGGGGAGGAGGGAAAGGTAGTTGAGACCTTTTATTTGTTTCTCAAGAGCCCCTTTCTCCAGGACACTGGCCCGGAGAGGATTGTTGTGTTTCAGCTATGTTCTTGTTGAAACATAGAGTGTCCCTCTATCTAGAATGCAAAGAGGAGAATTGTGAGAGAGGTAATCGGTTGACAAGAGCATTCTCAGGATCTCACTGATATAATCCTACACGTGGAATTATCTATGGTATATACCTGTGTATTTTTGTATTTCATAATCCCAAACCATTTCTGGAACATGCCTCAGTTTAACAGGCAAAGGGACATATTAACTCTAATCTACATATTGTCTATTTCACCCCCATGGGTCAGAATACAGTTTACATTTTTTTTCCACCTGTGTTTGGGCACAATAAAGATTTTGGATAGTGATGTGTCTCCGTGATAAAACTAAAGATGATCTTACTGTTCCTAGTCACACAAGGCAGGGTTTTTGACAAGTCAACTCTTGAACTTACGATAAAGATGTTATTTTGCAGCAGTTTTTTCCAACTGGCATGGGCACTGGGAGCTGTGGGTGGAGAACTGGTGAAGAATCACCTGGGGAAGCTTTTGTAAACTCTCCATGGCACTCAAAGATTTCAATACACCTCAGTTCCCATATACCCCTTATGTGGAAAACCCTTTATAGATGAATGAAATACCAAGGAGTAAGTCTGTGGAAAGCTAAGGTTTGCTTGGGCAGCTCTGGGTTACCAGAGGGTGTTTTAATATCCAATCAGTCACTTTGTTTGCTCAAGAGACCCTATCCCCAGTACAAAGATGACAAAGAGAGACTAAAGAGCTCACAGCCATCTTCCAAGCCCATTTTGCCTTTGTTAAGGCACTTTCAAAACAACAACAAAAATCTTCACATTATAAAATGCAATTGGATTCAATTGTATTAAAATTTGTTGAGTTCCAACTCAAACTGTCCTAGGCCCAATTAGACATTCAGAGAAAGTAAGACATGACTCAGCCCTCAAGGGTTCTGCAAGTGAATTGAAAGCTATTCCCAGTGGGAGATTTTCCTTCCTCTTCTAAAAGCCATATGTTGAATTGTGGAGAATATTTTTTGAAGATTCTAACACAGTATATATTAAAGATAGTTTGCTTATGAAAAGCACACAAATTGGCAGTCTATGAATTTTCTCTAAAAGGACTTTCTTCTTTTAAGAAACTCTGAAACCTGACCCCATACAATAGGAAGTCTGACATAACCAATCATTAGTCCTGGATAATCTGAATCCAATTTTGGTCTATCCAAGTTGCAGCCAAAGCTTCCATCCTCTTAAATTCTTGAATAAGACAACTCTAGAAGTTTAATAAAGAAATAAAAATTGGTCTCAGTCCCCACAAAGCCTATAGTGATTTCTGCATGTATTAGTCTCTTTTCACATTGCTGATAAAGATATACCTGAGAGTGGGCAATTTATGAAGAAAACGAAGTTTAATGGACTCACAGTCCCAAGTGACTGGGGAGGCCTCACAATCATGGCAGAAGGCAAAAGGCACGTCTTACATGGCGGCGGGCAAGAGAGAATGAGAGCCAAGCAATAGGGGAAACCCCTTATAAAACCATCAGATCTCGAGAGACTTATTCACTACCATGAGAACAGTATAGGGGAATCTGCACCCATGATTTAATTCTCTCCCACTGGGTCTCTCCCAAAACATATGGGAATTATTAGAGCTACAATTCAAGATGAGATTGGGATGGGGACACAGCCAAACTATATCACTACATATTGAATGTATATGCTTTTTCTCCAATTAGATTGCAGGTCTTTGAAAAGGAGAATTACATCTTTGTATTCCTTTGTTTGCTCCCATCTTCCTAAACACTCCCAAACTCTTAGCATATATTTCTCAGTAATAATAAGATGCATGAGTATTTAATATTTGCTAGGCACTGTGCTGAGTGGTTTACATGCATTACTGCTTTTATTCCTTCCAATCACCTTTGAAGATATGGAAACTGAGGCTTAGAAAGGTTAAATAAGTTGCACCAAAGCACAAAGCTAAGAAGTGGCAGATGGAGGTTTTGAACCTAGGAAGTCAGAGCCCAGAGCCCAGAGCCCAGCACCCACATGTTGAAACACCATGCTGCACACTCTCCTTTGCTGCTCTCTCAACTAAGCTAGTCAAATGCCACAAATGTATGATGCTTGTGTCTGAACACTTCTCCCCAGGAATATTTGAGAGACATCAGCAATGAGCTTCTATGATATTATAATTAACATCTGCAGCCTCTCTGTGCAACCCACTAAATGTCTGCCTAAATCAGCTCCACATGTTTTATTGGGAAAAGGCTCTAGAGTGTTTTTATGAGATTTACTTTTGTCCTTCCCAATTCAAGAAGGCAAATCACTCACAAGCTTCCTTTCATAGATAAATAAAGGGCATAGGAAAAAGAGTAGGTCACCAAAGTTTGGGAAGGAAGTCAATGGGAAACCAAGGTTTGGCTCCTCGGCTCTTGGGTTCTCAGCAGTCTCTTAATTCAGGCTTCCCCTCCACCCTCACAAAAGACCTCCAGGCATGTAATGGTGAAAACATAGGTGTATGAGACCCTCCCTAAAGAAGCAAGATAAAGCCATGAGAAAAAACATAAGAAGAAAAAGCTATGTTGAAGAAATTACAAGTCACTCACTAGTATATCAGTAAAAATGTTTTAATGCATTTATCTATGTATAGCAATTATGTTTACTATTCTTGGGATGCTGATTCCATGATCGCTCCTTGTGTTAATTTAGTTTCTAATAGATAATTCATAATGAGTTGTGGAGCTGGGCACAGTGGTGTGTGCCTATAATCCCAGCCATTAATCGTTGGGAGGCTGAGGCAAGAGGATTGCCTGAGTCCAGGAGTTTGAGGCTGGCAACATAGGGAGACCCTGTCTCTTAATAAATAAATAAAGTTATAAAAAGCCCCCTTTTTTTTCTTTCAAAGAGACATGTCGTAAATCTGTTTTCTAGTGATTTCTTGCATATATTGGGAGATTTTTGAAATATATTGTCCATTACACCAAGTTAGACACTGTTGCTTATACCACATTCTTTGCAACATATTCTTTTGCATCTCATTTAGACTTATTACTCTTACAACCCGACTATCGTCTGATTTAGAAGGCCTGTGTTGAAATGTAGAATATGGAAATCCTAGAAGAGGAATGATATATTTAGGGTACTTTAAACAGTGTTAGGTATATTTAGTATATCCACTTAATGCTGTTTTGGATGATTTATAGTCTGGGCTATGCTATGTTTCTCAGAAATTATTCCAGTTATATTTCAAAGTTTAATTTGAAAAATATTTTAAGAAGTACAAAACAAACAGAGGCGGGTCCAACTTTTCTTAGATTGCTGGAGCAGTAATAACAAGGACACTGGTACAAATTCTAGGCACAAAATGGGCTCTATCACTGTCTCCATCACTTTGTAATTTTTTACTATCTCTGGTGGTAAGAGTAAGAAGACAAGTTGCTGAATTTAAATGTCCTTCAGTAACTGGAACATTGCATTCTAATGCATTTTGATGAGTCAGATTAGTTATTTGTCACATATGTGGGTAATGCAAGGAAATGTATTCAGTCCAGAAAATTAATCCAGGCAGCCGGCTATGAGCAAATGAATGAAAGTGACCAAATGCAGGTCAGGACAGAAAACTGAGAGCAACGTACTCTTAAGGCTATTCAGTCACCAAATCCTTTTAATATTGAGTAATAGGTTTAACAGGTTGAAATCTCTACTGTTTTGTGAAGATGGCAGAAATCCTTCCTTCTCTGGGAAGAAATTTAAAAGCAAAGATGCTGGAGTGAGAAGACTTTATATATTTTAATCCTTCCTTGGGTGTATACGTCTCACCTCTAGGACACGTGGATTCCACTTATCTGTGGAGAGAAGGGGTTAGGGAGGCTTCATTGCCAGCAAGCTGTTTATTAGAGATTGGGACGGTGTTTGAATTCCCCGATTCAGCTGGCTGGGGACCCCTTACCTTGGAGATAGACAGGAAAGTGAAAAGTCTGGGCTAAATTTTGCTCTGTCACTGGTCAAATTTCTCCCAGAGTTGAAAATGGCATTGCTCTTCCCAGGCTGTTGAAATGAGATAATGTCACATCCTGAATGAGATCACTAGGTCATAATCTCCTCCTCATTGTGATTTTCTTGGCATGTGTGAGAATTACTGGGTGAAGGGGGAAAGGATGAGCATGGATTGAACAAAACCATTCCTTTAATTAAGCTCACAGCCTTGTCACCTTCTGCTCTGATCTCATGAGATCTGAGCAACTAAGCAGGGTCAGGCTGTGGGTGTCAGTGAATGACTGTATCAGTGGCATGTACCATTCAGTTGAAGCCTTACACCTTCCAGGCAGGTGGGTGCTGCTCTGTGGGCTTTGCAGTAAGGCACATTAATAAGGCGACAATCCTAATGTGCTTTGGGCTCTCGGAAAGGTTGGCATGACATAAATGAAGGTGTTTCAGTTTCTCTTACCCCAATTAAGAGATCCCTGGAGACAAAGCTTCTTTCACAAAGTCAGACACAACCTGTAGTCAACTGAGAGAAATTCCAGCCTTCTCAGATGTTGGGAGGGTGGAAATGATCATCAAGATTCAGTATTTAGGATATCGCCTTTAGCAAACAAATCCCCACTCCTGGCCAAAGAAATGGATGAAGACAGGAGGGTTTAGGGCTCTATGGTAGGTTTTGATCACTTGGATGGTGACAGAAACATGCTGAGACTGACTGTGGCAATTGCAGATCTCATTAACTGGTTATGCTATTATGATGATATTATTACTGCCATGTCCACCTACCAGAGCTACCTTCTCTTCAGACAAAGAATCCTCTACCACAGCCAGCTGTGGCTTTGGCCCTAACCTCAGCAGGGAACCCAAGTGACTGTTAGTCACCTTCTGCTTTGCTAGAGGCAGATCTAGCAGCAAATGATGCCTATGTCTTAGCCTCCATGTCCAAACACTGGGATGTCGGTGCAAAGGTAATCTGGGGGAAAACAAGACCATTACTGAGAAGAAAGAGCAAGAGTTAGCATCTGCCCCAGCCCTGGGAAGCACTGGCCAGTTTCTCCAGAACTTACCTTCTCATGGTAAGTTCACTGCACCTCCATGTCCTGAGACCTTCTACATGGCTGGCTTCATCATCTCATTTCATCTGTTACCTCTGCAGATTTCTGGAAATAAATTCCAAAGTAAGGGTCTATCCTTTCTGGACTGACTTTCAATCCCTTTTGTTCCTGTTGGGGAAAATGGCATGCATTGGCATTTCGGTTAGTAAATAGCCTTACCCTTGATGCCCATGCCTTCCTGGAGAGGAATGAGGAAAAAGAAGCCAGGTGGAAGGGAAAAAATGGTGGACTGTGATTCCAAGACACTGTGTCCTAAATTTATCTCAGAATGTTCCACCAAGGTACCATGTTTAGACCAACTATAAAGCAGGTGAAGACACCTGTCATTTTATTATTTCACTTAATTGCTCCTGGTTCATTTCTGTGCTGCCTTAATTTCACCACAGGCTTCTCTCATGATTTACATTTGGCCCTTTGGCTGCAGTTGCCAGAACCTGGAGAGAGTAGCTTTAGAGAGAGGGCTGTCTACCAGGAGCCAGGCCTTCAATCTAGGAATACAGCATCTCCAAACTGTTACTCTGGATCGGCAGGATGAACTTTTATTCTGGAATTTATTTCCAGAAATCTGGAGAGGTAAAGGGTGAAAAGAGATGATAATGATGAAACTGGTCATGACATAGAGAATAAATAACTATTCTCCATCTCTTCTTACCCTGTCATCTCCTGACAGTGACCTCCACTGGCCAAACCCAACCAAACACCCAGCGGGAAAGGGAGCCCACTATCCAGCCTCCACGGGTCAGCCTCATGGGGCCTGGAGCAGGTGGGGAAATAGGTCTAGGTGCAGATGGAGAATATCAGGAGAGTCTCCACTCTGTTGACTGTTTTGTTAGTTTGTTTGATGTTTGGATCTGCTCAGAGATCCAAAGGGTTATGTTGAAAGTAAACATGACCCAGGACAGGAGGACAATTTTTGCTCCTCCAAATAAGTATATAGGTTTAGCATACGCTCTATCAAAAGCCCCCTAGAACTGAGTCAGGGAGAGAGAGGTGCACTCTATAAAGTTAGCCTTTGGTCTTCAGAAGTATTTCATTCTAACATAAGTTTGCCTACAAAGCTACTTTTACATTTTAAAAAGTCCCTAATGTATGGCCACTAGCTCCAGATGCGTTAATAGAGCCAAAGCAGCTCACAACAGGCTCCTTGAGTTATTGAATAACAGAACTCAACAGGCAGCTAAGCCTTCCGACCACACACTTTCACCTTTACATGCTCTGAGTCAGCTTTCAATAGGCATTAAATTCTCCCTTTGTTTTCATTCCTTGCTGCCATAGCTCTAGCAGGGACCTGTGAATAGCCGGGCTACGCTACGTACCCTTAAATATAGGTCTTTGAGAAATCTCTGTGTATATGTGAGTTCCACACATAAGTAATGTCCAAGGAGGAGGTCGAAACACTGAAATATTGAAATAAAAGGCAGGAGGCTTTAGTCCTACTCCTGGTCTATAATTCTTGACTAGCCCTGCAGGGTAACCTTGGACAGGCATCTTTACCTTCCTAAGACTCATGTTCTGCTGCTCTAAAATAGAAAACAGAGTCCTGTTATCACAGAAGAGATGGGGGCTGGAAGAGACCCATCTCCCTAACCTGGGCTTTGCTGAAAGCCAGCAGTCCTTTGAGGCCGAGGAAAGGTGAGTTTTATTGTAGTGTTTGCTCCCAGGCAACTGCTTCCAGAGGATTCACGGGTTCACAATTTAAGAGACAACCAAGCATGAGGATAAAACTTCCATTAAATGGCGCCCATGTTTCTGGTACCAGGACAACCCACTAAACCATCCTCTCTGGCTAGGTTTATTAATGTCCACAGCTAAAATTTTGTACATTGCTCCATATCCTACTGCATTTTAGAGTCATCTCCTGAGTATTCCAAGGTGAGTTATTTACTTAGTGTGACAGGAAAGGGATTAAAAATGCTCCATGTTACAAAAATCGTATCCTTGCCTTCTGCACGTCCACACCACACACGAGAAGGAGGAAGAGCGTGAGCTCTGGGACAGTATCCAAAAACAAGTTAAATTGAACTCTCCTTTGCTCTTCTTCAAAGCTTCAGGCTGCCGAAACCTATTTTCTATCCTTCTCAATATTTGTCCTGCTGATGCGTTGATAGAAGTTTGTTTTTCACAATATGTTTGTACCACCAAAAGCATTCAGGGAATTCCTAGATCACTTTAAATTTTTCCTAATTCAACATCTTCTGGAAGGAAAACACGAAAGCACCCAGATGCCTTTGCTTTAGATCAATTCCTGTGACTTATTTCGCATGGATAAATTTTATTTTAACTGGGATTAAGGATTCTAAGGAGGCCGGGCGCAGTGGCTCACGCCTGTAATCCCAGCACTTTGGGAGGCCGAGGCGGGCGGATTATGAGGTCAGGAGATCGAGACCATCCTGGCTAACACGGTGAAACCCCGTCTCTACTAAAAATACAAAAAATTAGCCGGGCGTGGTGGCAGGCGCCTGTAATCCCATCTACTCGGGAGGCTGAGGCAGGAGAATGGCGTGAACCCAGAGGGCGGAGCTTGCAGTGAGCTGAGATCGCGCCACTGCACTCCAGTGTGGGTGACAGAGAGAGACTCCGTCTAAAAAAAAAAAAAAAAAAAAAAAAAGGATTCTAAGGGCAGATCTGAGAAGCTACTTCACTAACTGTGAAAGGAAAGAGAATGAGGAAAGTGGATTTATCCATGCTGAATGAATACCGACTTACCTGCCCCAAACAGAGAGACAACTAACTAAACAGCTATTCAGTAAGCCTGCTACAACTACCTCAGCCCCACCCTAGGCAAACAGGGACTTCAGAACACTTATCTCCTGAAGGAAGCTCTTGCAATTCAGATCATAGGCTTTATTTTTTAGTTTACCCATGATTGCTTCAAAAGAGCTCCTCTGCTGATTATGGGAGAACAAAACGAAAAAGCCAAAGAGAGAAACACTTAAGGATTTGAGGTCGGGGAAATGTTAGAAGGTGTGAACTCGGGCAGTAAAAGGAAAAGAAATATCCACTCACTAAATCTAGGACAGCCTTGTACAGAAATCTGCCCTAAACTCATGTTTCTCCACCTCAGGAGCGAGAGGAGCTCCCTTGTTTGTAGTTAGAATTTTAAGGACTAGTGTCTTTGAGCCAGGTAAACAGTGAATCTGATTCTCAACAATTATGAAAGGGCCAGGTTTTGTTTGTTTGTGTTTGTTTTTGTTTTTTTGAGACTGAGTCTTGCTCTGTCGCCCAGGCTGGAGTGCAATGGCGCCATCTCAGCTCACTATAACCTCCATCTCCTGGGTTCAAACGATTCTCCTGCTTCAGCCTCCCAAATAGCTGGGATTACAGTTGTGTGCCACCACGCCCAGATAATTTTTGTATTTTTAGTAGAGACGAGGTTTTACCATGTTGGCCAGGCTGCTCTTGAACTGCCTACTTCATGTGATCCACTCGCCTCGGCCTCCCAAAGTGCTGGGATTAAAGGAGTGAGCCACTGCACCTGGCCATGGGCCAGGTTTTTAAAACTGCAGTCACATGTTTATCTAATCTTCATAATTTCTATTATATGTGTGCAGTGGTGGCCTTGAGAATGTGCCTGTCAGACCTCTGATTTCAGGGAGTTTACTGAGGCAGGGGTCCAGCTCTGCCTAGGGAAATCCATAGTCCCATTTGCAATGAGCCCTGCTTCCCCCCAGCTGCTCCCAGCCAATGGCTGCATGCAGTAGGGACACTGTAGGGGGACCCGTCCCCAGGCGCTGTCCCTCCAATGGGCACCAATACCAGTGTTATGGGAGTTGATTTCGGGCACTGTGCTGAATATGTTCAGTCTTGCTACTTGTGCATTTTTTAATATGTGCGATTTCAAAGATGATGTTGTTTAGGAAGAGGCTAAATATGGGTTTCTCAGAAAGCTCAGGCAAAGGCTTTGGCAGGAAGTTCACTTGGAAAGGTGTTGCAGGAAGCAGAAGTGGGGGCCTGGGAATGTGAAACAGGAAGGGAGGGAAACTGATAGGTGGATGCATGATTGAGTTGACAACTGCTGCAATTGGGCTTGAGGGCTCTCAAAGACAGCCTTGCCAGACTCTCCCTAGTCCTGCGCTAGACTCTGAGACTTGGGCATGCGGAATAATCTTCCTTCCTTCCCTCTCTCCTTCACTCAGGGTCAGACCTGCTGCATAGCCTGACGGCTCTCTCAGTCTGTCCTGGCTCCCTCCCTATTATCTCTCATAGCAAGCTTGTCCAACCCATGGCCCAACACAAATTTATAAACTTTCCTAAAACATGAAGTTTTTTTTTGTTGTTTGTTTGTTTGTTTTCTTATCAGCTATCATCAGTGTCAGTGTATTTTATATATGGCCCAAGACAATTCTTCTTCCAATGTGGCCCAGGAAAGCCAAAAGATTCGACACCCCTGTCTTACAGACATGACTCCTAACACATTTCTTGTACATTTAATCCCATCTTTTCCTCTGCTACTTGGACAACCCAGATTAACATATGTAGTAATATCATCTGCATTATGTATATAATTATACAAGATTATGTATTTATATGTAATTATATACGATTATGTATTTATATGTAATTATATACAATTATGTATATAACACATACACTTAAAGTAAACTTACAGTGGCATATTGGACACCTCCAGTTCATCATTTAGCTAATCTAGGGCCCACCTCTTACTTCAGCTACTGCTGCAGTAGCCAGTTGCATGTAGGTCTCAGCCAGCCAGCTTTGCACAGTTCCTTGTTTAGCACCTCAGACCACTTGCCAGGACTGCTGGCCACTCATACTCATGCAACCCAGAAGAGTGGGGCCATCTTTGACTAGCGGAGGCTGGGAGTTGCCGGGTAAATCCTTTCCCCTTCCATCCCCTGAGACAGCCCTGAGACTCATGTCATAAGATGCCTCAGAAGATCCTGTGGATCAAACGCTGCTTGACTGTAGCAATGGTCAACTCAATCATGCATCCATGTATTTCTTTCCCTTGATCCCCGCTTTAATCTCCCAGACCCTCACTTCTGCTTCCTGGGATACCTTTCCAAGTGAACTCTCTTTGCTGTGACTTTCGGGGAAACCCATACTCAGCATCTCCTTAAACGACATCATTTGTAAAGTCATATTTAAAAATAAATACACCCGCATTAAAACAAAAAATAGTGGCAGGGTGCAGTGGCTCACTCCTGTAATCCCAGCACTTTGGGAGGCTGAGGTGGGTGGATCAAGACCATCCAGCCAACATGGTGAAAACCTGTCTCTACTAAAAATACAAAAATTAGGTGGACATGGTGGCGTGCACCTGTAGTCCCAGCTACTCAGGACGCTGAGGCAGGAGAATCGCTTGAACCCAGGAGGCGGTGGCAGTGAGCCAAGATCGCGCCACTGCATTCCAGCCTGGTGACAGAGTGAGATGCCATCTCAAAAAAAAGAAAAGTTATCATAAGACCTAAAATCAACTTACATATCATCTGGCGTTTATACCTCATTTTAGGCAATACTATAACAAAAGCTGTTGAAGTAATTTTGTTCTGACACTACTGTCTTTTTCAGTAGCCATATTTAAAATAAAATCAGTTATACCATTGAGTTAAAGTGTCCAGTGAGACCAAGAATAACTAATGGAACCCAGGGCTTCTAGATTTATTTTGCTTTGGTGTGTCTTGTACACGTGCAGTGACAAGGGGCTTCTCTGAAAACATTTTGTTCTGTTTGGCTTTGTATAAGCTGGGCACATTGTGGCTTAGCCTTTTACAATAATTTGGTTACAGCTTTTTGTTTTTGGAAGGATTTTCTCAGGTAGCTGAAACTGTGACCCATGACCTCAGTGTGGTAGATGAAAATCTAAAGATGTCCCCCAAGTTTCCCATGAATGGGTTACATAATCAAACATTAATTTAGGAACTGTGAGGGGACTTTGCAGATGGAAGTAGGTTACTAATCAGCTGACCTCAAGATAGGGCAATTGTCCTGGAGCTACCAGGATGGGCCTGGTGTAATCATGCTCACCCTTAAGCAGAAGAAGAAGGCTGAGGGAAGCAGTCCTATTTTAATGTCCAAGACAATCACTTCTGCTTCCTGGGATACCTTTCCAAGTGAACTCCCTTAGCTGTGACTTTCAGGGAAATCCATCCTTAGCATATTCTTAAACAATACCATTTGTAATGTCACACATAAAAATAAAGACATAAGCATTACAACAAAAAATAGTTATCATAAGACCAAAGAAGAAGACTGAGGGAAGTGGCAGAAAGGGACATAAGAGAAATTCCAAGAGTAAAGACTCAACTCCATTGCTGCCTTTGGGGATGAAGAAAGGGGCCATGAGACAGGGAATGCAGGCAGCTTCTACAACAACCTCCTGGCCAACAGCCAGCAAGGACAGAGGGACCAAAGTCCTACAGTTGTATGTATCCTAATTCTGCCAACAACTTGAATGGACTTGGAAGTGAATTTTCCCTCAAAGCCTCCAGATAAGAGCCCAGGTTAACCAAGACATTGATTTTGGTCCCGTGAGACCAAGGGCAGAGAAACCAGAGAAGCTGTCCTGTGGAAACGATGAGATCATATATTGGTGTTTTTTAAGTGACCAAATTTGTGATATTTGTTATGAGAATCATGAAAAACAAACACACTCAGTATGGGATTTCAAAGCATAGCAGCAGATTGGTGAAATAAGCATCCCTCCTAGAGGACTCAGGTCTGTGTATGATATAGAGATTTCACACCTGACAGAGAACCCATAAAAGAGCTTTGCACACCTAACTGAGATGAATTTGCTACAAGAAATTATCCATCTTTGCAAAAGAATTCTTCCAATTCCTCTTGTGAAACATAGCAGACAAACAAAAATAAAACCACTGGCTTTCACTTTTGATAATGCACTTTTCAAATATTTACAGAATGCTCTTTAGTTTCAGATAAATGTTGCGTCATGTCTGAGTTGCTGACAACTCTTGCTCTGTCCACTGTCCCAGATATTACCTTCCTCAAAGTGTGGTGACTTGAGGGCATAAAAGGAAGTATTTCAGATTCAAAGTTAAATGAACCCTGTGATCCAGGGACATTGTCAGAAAGTTCCATTCTCAATGAGAAAAACCCTTAAGAATGCACACCACTGCAGATAGCTGCCTACAAGAAAACTGCCCAGAAGCAACTTTTCCTACCATGAGGTTCAAGCCTAACTTGTTTATGAGAACACAGCTTCTCCACACATGTCATCGGGAAGCTGCCCACTTAACATAAAACCATTGTAATCTAAAAATTGAAATAATACTGATGAAAGTCAGGGGGAAGACGGAGTTCATGAGGAGTTGACATGGAGCAAAGACAGCACATCCTTGTTTCAATTGGCAGGAGAAGGACTTTGCTCTCAGGTCAGTGTCTGGTGAGACACAATTGATAGAAATACGTTATTTTAATTCATATTCATGGGCTTATATATCTGTCTCCCCAACCAAAATACAAAGCCCTCAAGGGCAGGGACATTATCTCATTTATCTTTCTATTTTCATTGCTGAGACATAGACCTTATATATAATAGGTGCTTAAAAAATGCTTACTTAAGGAATGAATCGGCAAGTGGAAACTCTCCCAAACAAGAATGTTTTGTCCAGCTACTGCTCCTCCTCATTTTATCACTTATTTCAAGAGCATTTTAGGTGTTGTCTAATAAGTGCCAGACTCTTTGTTAAGCATCCAGGAGACACTGGAAGAAGAGCATATTCCCTGCACTCATGAGACTCACAATCTACTAATGAAGATAACCAAATAATCACAAAAATAAACTTAAGGTGACAATTTGGGCATACCCTGTAAAGGGAAGGTGGCATGAGATGGTATAATAGCTGTGTCTGGTGTAGTCTTGGTGGGGTCTGGGAAGTCATGCCTGAAGCAGTCATGTTTGAGCTGAGAGTTGAAGGATGGGAAAGAATTAGCGAGGCACAAGAGAATAATCACAGTCCAGAAAGAAAGAACTGCATGTGTGGTATCCTGTGGCTGAAAGAAGCAGGGAAAGAACAAGGTGTGGAAAGCAGGCCTGTGTGGCTGGAGTTTAGAGAGGGAAGGAAATGGTGATGCAAGAAGTGCCCGGAGAAGAGGCTGTGGCCAGACCACATGGGGTCTTCTAAGCCAGTGTAAGGATTAGGGTCTTATGTTTTCCAACCTGAAAAATTGTGACTGGGGAGAATGAGAGACGTGATTAGTTTTGGGCTCATCTAGTAAATAGGTAGAGAATGTATTGCTGGGAACCAGAGTGGGTGTGGGGAGGTTACAGTGTTATTCTGAGCCAGTAGCTTAGACCAGAGAGTAGCTGTGAAGATGGAGAAAAGTAAATGTCTGTGTATAGGAGGTAATATATTGGATATTGGGGAAATAGGATTAAGACTTAACTGGATGTATGATGGCCTTATGCTACCTAAACAGTCAACTTTGAAAGAGGACAAGGTGGCTGGGCACAGTGGCTCATGCCTGTAATCCCAGCACTTTGGAAGGCTGAGGCTGGCAGATCACCTGAGGTCAGGAGTTGGAGACCAGCCTGGCCAACTTGATGAAACCCCGTCTCTACTAAAAATACAAAAATTAGCCAGGCATGGTGGTGGGTGCCTGTAATCCCAGCTACACAGGAGATTGAGGCAGGAGAATCGCTTGCATCCAGGAGGCAGAGGTTGCAGTGAGCCAAGATTGTGCCACTGCATTCCATCCTGGGCAACGGAGCAAGACTCCATCTCAAAAAACAAACAAACGAACAAACAAACAAAAAACAAGGTTTGAGGGATGTGAGAAGCGAACATCATGAGTTCATTTATAAAGCTGTTAGATTTGAGTTGCCTCTGAAACATCCTAGTGATAAACATCAGCAGCTTGTTTCCTAAGTCTGAAGCCCAAAGATAGGATATAGCCTGGAAATGTATATTTGTAAATTATCTGCTAAAAGCTGGTAATTGAAGGCTTGTGTCTGAATAGGGTAATCTAGGAAGACAATATGGAGTGAGAAGAGAATTTAGGAACTAGCCTCTAAACCCAGCTCTTACTGGCCAGGTAGAGCATGATGAACATCCAAAAGAAATGGAGTGAAGCAATCAGACATTTAAAAAGAAAATATGCAGTGATCAGAAGCTATTTATGACTGATACAAATGGTGAGTGCAGAAATATTGGTTGAATGAATGCATGAAGAAATCTCTAAACTTTTTTTTTTAGCCTCCTTAGGTAAGATGCCTGTTAGCTAGTTAACTAACCTCAAATCCATTCTCAACCTCCTCCCTTGGCTGCCTCTACTACAGTGGAAAGTATAGAGGAGAAAACAAAATTTCTTTCCTTTTCCTTTTTAGGTTCTTAATTGATACACTTTCCTGAAAACAAGTTAGACTAACAAAAGAAAAACAAGTGGAAGTTTGTGTTTGTGTGAGTTTGTTTGTTTGTTTTTGAAAGAGTCTCACTCCGTCATCTAGGCTGGAGTGCAGTGGTGTGATCATGGCTCATTGTGGTCTTGACGTCCTGGGCTCAAGAGAACCTCCCACCTCAGCCTCCCAAGCAGCTGGGACCACAGGCATGTGCCACCATACCTGGCTAATTTTTAAATTTTTTGTAGAGCCAGCCTCTCCCTATGTTGCCTGGGCTAGTCTTGAACTCCTGGGGTTAAACAATCCTTCCTTCTTGGCCTCCCAAAGTGCTGGGATTACAGGTGTGAGCCACCGAACCCTGCCCAAGCAGAAATTTATTGACGCATGGTGTACCTATTGCAAGGGAGAGGCCTCAGTTCAAAAGTATTTCTCAAGGTAGTGGCTTAGAGGTCTTGCTTGTATTTTAATAGAGAACCATAAATCTTACATAGGGACAAGACAAATGGGACAGCTTCCAGTCTTTTAAAAGGCAAGAAAATGGGAAAGATGGTAAGATCTGTTCCCAGATTACTCTGGTGCTGGCTGGTGCCTTCTCTGGGCTGATAAGCAAATGCTGTCTCTAGTAAAGAAGGATTTATATCCCGCCATTAGGCAAATACAGCCTGAGGCAGAGTGCTCACTGGAGTTTTCAGTGTCTTTAATTTAACAATCCTCAACGTTTTGGGGAGAAATATTTTGGTTTCTGTCAATAGTAAAATCAGTCCCACTTGCTTGTAGTGGCCCACATGCTCCAGTAGGTTCAGTGAGAGGTAAGCACAAGTCTGCTGGGAGACTTTGAGACTTTGAAGGCATTTGCTTCTGGGTAAAGGGGGTGTGGCAGGTGCTCCCTCTGCCCATCTTCCTTCCTTTACGTGTAGACATGTTGGTTAAAGGCACAGCAGCCATCTTGTGATTATCAAGCACTAAACATGAGGACAAAATGGCCGTTTGCTGAAGATGAACAGAGTCTGTTTAGATGATGTTGGGGAGTAATTGCCTCGGTCATCTACCACCACCAGACTTGTGCTTACGTGAGAAAAACAGACCCTTATTTGGTTAAGCCACTCTTCATTAGGTTTTCTGTTACTTGTACCAAACATATTTCTAACTAATTCAGACCCCTTTCAAAAAAAGGTTAACTGATACCCAACAAGAATCTTTGATACTCTTGTTAGTAAAGTTTAACATTTGCTTTAGCATTTGTTTTATTGTAGAAATAAATGTCATGGGCATTTGAGCTAGATGGGCCAGTTTCCCCCTTGGTCTGATTACCAAGGAAATGAATGATCGGCTGAGCATGTCTTGCTATGGGACTCCAGTGCCTGGATCCCTCCCACCAAGATGTCACACCATGTGATGATGCGTGGGCCTCTACCCACCCACATTACTATTTTCTTCTCACAGACACCCCTACTTACAAATATACTGAGTTTATTTACAAAGGAGGAAAATGGCTGCTTCAAAACAGAGCAATGAATTACCTGTCACATCCCTGAGATCTTTTGCTTACCCATATTGAGATTACTTGATTTATCTTCTCAGCCCAACGTTTTGAATTCGTGACGATGTTTTTACTTCTTGCTCCTGTGATATGACACATTTAGGATTCTGCCCATGTGCTAGCTACCTCGTGGTATACACAGTGGGCATGGAGTGTTACAACAGTGCTTCCTTGCTATCATCAATGGAACAAAAGTGCTTCCCGTTGGTGGTAGAAATCACCCCATGTTGTCATTTGTCAGCTAGTTGCAAAGGAGCTAAAAAATTCTGAAATCCTGTTGTAAAAGACAATCCTCTCCAGACTTGTCCAGCACTTCCACTTTGCAGCCAAACTGCAAATGCCATCCCAAAGGTATTAGGTGGCTCTTTTTCTATGTTCATGACAAGAAACAAGAAAATGATAAGTTGCACGAAGCTGGGAAAATTGCAGAAACCTGGCAGGGGATGACTTTCACCTGAGCAATTTGTCAGTTCCAAAGGGACATGTAAAGCAAGTTTTAAGAATAAGAGGCATCCGGTTCTTATTCTGACTAGTTTGCCTGGCCATAATTATTGCAATGTGGGCTAACATCCCCAGCCCTGCAATGCACCTGTGTAGGCTCAATAAATACAACTGACCTGCAGTATTAGTTAACGTTGATGACAAAACTCAGAAAGGTCTTTATTTATTACAGTATATTCTCTTTTTAACTGTGAACATATTGTATTTTCCCCACTCCAGCCTGTCAACATATACTCGCATATTTTTTCCTCTCACCTCAGGGGAAGGAGCTCAGTGCCCTCTGACTCCATTACTAGGCTTCCTTCCCCAGGACCACGAGGGAACTAGCCCAGCAATGGTGCAAAGTGGTGCAACCACGCTGACATATGAATCTCCTGGGAGTCAAGTCTCTTGGTAAATATACGCCTTAGACTTGAGAAGTCTAATTTTAATTCTCTCCTGCCCAGTCCCCTGGTCCTGCTGCATCTGTAAGGACCTAATAGTCCAAGATAATACCCAAAGTGAAAGGTCAACTTTTTTTTTTTTAAGTAGTAGATTTGTAAAGAATTCAGGGTCAAGAACTGTAGATACTAATCCTTATTCAATCACTAGTTTTCAGGCCTCTTCAAGCCTCTTAATTGTTGTGCCTTTGTGTGTGGAAGCGCTGGGACTGCCCTACCTTACACTAATGCTGTGAGGATTATTAAGTGTCGGAAAATTCCTCTGCAAATATGAAATGCTATGTAAATAATAACAAGCTACTCGAGCAGATATTATTGAAGAGCTCTTGAACCAGCTGCCCCTACACATACACATACACACAGTCAGACACACATGCACACACACACACACACACAAACACTGTGGATGCTAAAGGATTTATTGATGATGATTCTCATGTGGATAAATGGCTTGAATGCAGGCTTACCTGATGGTTGCAGCAAACACTGGTTGACCTCCTGAGGTCCTTTCTTGACCTATTAACCTGTCGTTTCATGTTGATGATGCTAAACCTAATGAATATAGAGTGGGGGCCATTTCTAAATGTACCCTCAGCAGTAAAGACAATATTTATCAGTATTACTGGGCTTTAGGCTTCATTTATAAAGTGTATTAGCATCAATCATTTTACAAGTATGTATTTCCCAGAACGGCTGCACTTTGCAAAACAAACAAAAGAACTCTGGAAGCATCAGTGGATATTATAATATATGGCACAGTGCTGAGGTAACAAAACAGTTGTATAATTATTCCCAGCATGACATGTTGATGCACAAAAACTTTGGTTTCCTTTAAACAGTGTCTGTCAATTTCCCCACATCAGTGCAGGAATCACTGACATGCACAATTTTCCCCATCAGTATGATGCCCAATTACTTGAAAAGGGTGAAAACTTTATGCCACTTTCCAGCATGATGGACATAACCTTTAAATATTGGCAATTGCTGAGATGTTTCATGTTGTAAATTTTCTGAACATAATTGTGAGTTTTCTCTTGCCATCAGCTTTACTTTCTATTCAAATTAGGAAGTATTAACAAAGTTTTGCTTGTCTCTCTTAAGATTCAAATTTATAGCCACAAAGTATGCTTAACTCTACTAGAATGGTTAAATGAATGCTAAGGGAGATTGTGGAGTCAGCTTTGGGGATATTTTAAAACAAGAGTTTTCCTTCCTGAGCATTTTATGTGTAGAATAGCCTGAACACAGAGTAGAGTTTTCATAAACTCTTATGGTCCAATCTGGATATATTATCCAACATATAATTCCCATTTAAAACTCAGACCTAGTCACACATAAAATCATTAGATACTTTTGGCTTCATGTTGACCTGAAAGAGTGAATAGTCTTCCTCAAACGGAACATCAATTTTTCAAAATGTGAATTTGTATAGCAAATAATTACAGCTGCACATTATGTATTTCAATAAATGTGTATTACGTTTTGAGTATTTATGTAAATGAAATTTAGAAACATTCCAGGGCATGGATGACCTCCTAACTGCAATGCCCAATGACCTTTTTTATTTCTCTTCTTTGGTATTTTCCCATTTCCTTTATATCAAATAAACATTTGACACTCTTCTCTTGGGAATTCTTTTTGTTTTTTTGAGACAGAGTCTCGCTCTGTCACCAGGCTGGAGTGCAATGGCATGATCTTGGCTCACTGCAACCTCCACTTCCTGGGTTCGAGTGATTCTCCTGCCTCAGCCTCCCTGAGTAGCTGGGACTACAGGCACATACCACCACGCCCGCCCAGCTAATTTTTTTTTGTGTGTGTGTGTATTTTTAGTAGAGACGGGGTTTCACTGTGTTGGCCAGGATGGTCTCAATCTCTTGACCTCACGATCTCTCTGCCTCAGCCTCCCAAAGTGCTGGGATTACAGGCGTGAGCTACTGTGCCCAGTTGGAAATTCTATGTACTCTTAGTGGCCCTGCACAAACATGGCTTCCTCTATGACTCTATGACAGGCATTTGTTGGATTTTTTTGACCAACTAATATCTAAATTCCCTTTCTAATTGGGGGGCACCCACTGCAGGAGTAGAGAAGGCCAGATAATTGTTCTCCAAGAGCCCTGGCAGCCAGGTGAGGGCTCATGACCTAAGCTTAGCAGATCAGATGATCCATCTAGAACTCTGTTCCTGGAGCACGGAAAGCAAGAAACCGTTTAACATCCACTGTAGTCGGGGAAGTGGGTCTATAACCAGTGTCAGGAACAGCGGCGGCCATGGAGTCAGGAAACCAGCAGTGCCCACTGGGGAGGTCGTCTTAGGGGTTTCTGATCAGACAATTCCTGCAGCACAATCAGCTGTGTTCTCAACATCTTTGCTCACTGCCCAAGGCTGTTTCTCAGTCTTCTTGTGGATTATCTGAGTGACCAAGTCAACATCCAATAAGGGCCTTTACAACTTAAGTGAATCAAACAAACAAATAAAAAAATCCAAACTCACCTGCACAAAATCACACCCCACCTCATGTACCAAAAGAAATACCTCCTTATCAGAGCAATTTGGGCGTCTTGAAAGTCTTTCTCAATTGTCTTCCATCTACATTTTCTACTCTCCAGCCAGATTGACCTAGTCAACATTCTCTGATCACACTTTTTCCCAATCAGGTGCCTCAATTTGAATCAATTTTCTTGTTTATAAGAAGTCCACCAATCATTCAGATCTAAATTATCTGGCTGGGAGTGGAGCCATATTTAATATCTGCTGTAGCGACAGGTACCAGAGGTTTCAAATTCCTCCAGATGCCAGCTCCACTCCCCCCAACCAGACTTTCCTGTTTTCCTGATTGCCCCAAACCCCAGAAAACAGATGTGACCTTGATCTTCTTTGACCTCTCATAACATTTTGCATCTTTCTTATGTCAAATACCACATTCCACGTTGGAAAAAAATGGTCATTTGTTTTTGTATTCAATCTATTCTAGATTGTGAGTTCTTAGTAATATAGTAAAGGTTGTAACTTGTTTTATATCTATACATTTTCTAACAGTAATCTTGCATGTTGGTTGAGAAACAAAATGGATATGCATAGCTCTTTCTTGCTGAAATTAAGATTATTATAATGCTTCTAATATACAACTTCCTATGTCTCTAAAATTCTACCTACCCACCGCTTAACTTAAAAAAACATAAAATATTATGCAATCACAAATTATGTTCTATGATCTCTACTTTAAAAAGAAAATAATATATTACACAGTCAAAAATTTAATAATTAGGTTTTTTAGGAAGTGAATAAGTTAACTACTTTATTGTGGCATATTTAACTGGATATTTGAGATACTTAGCAAACAATTAATGTATCTGGATATGGTTTTGGGTGCAGACAGTCTATGTAAATAGAAAAGCATTGTTTTCGTGGCAAACGTTCCTCATTATAAATTTGTTCTAGACAGAAAGTGTAATACATTCTTTGATGTACACAGAGTTTCAGAGAAAGGAATAAAGGAATTTAGATAAAACTTAGGGGGAAAAGTCAGTTATTTGTACTTCTGTGTTTTATTTCTCAAGGAAATAGACTTGAAGAAAGCATAGTTTTATACCATTAACAGCTGATATGGATAAGATAGAGTCGCTTGATAGCAAAGAACAGATAGGAAAAGAATCCATCTGTCTAGAAAGATCTTCATGGAAATGGATAAGTAGTGCCTATTCGGGAAAAAATTACTACACATATGATGTATTTCTGGAAGGTTTTGTGCAAAATATATTTCTTGTCAGTTTCTTGTTTTCTTTTTAAAAAAGAAGCTTCTTTTTGGCCAGGCGTGGTGGCTCACGCCTGTAATCCCAGCACTTTGGGAGGCCTAGGTGGGTGGATCACCTGAGGTTGGGAGTTGGAGACCAAACTGACCAACATGGAGAAACACCATCTCTACTAAAAATACAAAATAAGCCGGGCGTGGTGGAGCATGCCTGTAATCCCAGCTACTCGGGAGGCTGAGGCAGGAGAATCACTTGAACCTGGGAGGCAGAGGTTGCGGTGAGCCAAGATTGTGTCATTGCACTCCAGCCTGGGCAACAAGAGCGAAACTCCGTCTCAAAAAAAAAAAAAAGCTTCTTTCTTCAGTTTTTTTTTCCTCCATGACTGCATTTAGAAAACAGTGACAGGGTAAGTGCATTTGGGCTCTTTAGATAGAATCAATTCTGGATTTCTTATATTACTTTTTCACAGTGCTTCGATGATGGTTGTAGATTAGATAAATTGATCACATTTGAGGAGGGTTTCCTACAATTCACATATGAACATACACACACACACACACATGCTCACACATACACATAGTCACACGTACATGCTCTCACACACTCCAAACATTCTAACCCAAAGCTGTCTTTGCTCTTTGCTTTCAGCATGGCTTCCATCCAGAGCCAATTACAGAAAACAACAGCTCCCCAGCACTATTGCTGACAGTAATCTCAAGGAAAGAATTGCACCTACTCAAGCCTGAGAACATATTCAAGAAGTTAATTATTTTCCTAGTGTGGTCCTTGGAGCAGCCTTTTTTTTTTTTACCTTTTTTCCTATAAAGTGCCATGGGGTATTATTCCTGTGGAACATATGGGGTACTATATAAAACCACGTTGTTGCTGATTTTACTTGAAATCAGTTTTTATTTCCTGTTTTATGTCTACTTGTTTACAGCACCTTGAAACATCTTCTGTGTGTTTGCCCCGTGCTGAGGCCTTCACAGTCAGAGCTGCGTCTCCCTGGTTCCTGGATAGCTCACTTTGGAGTGCTGCGTGTTCCTGCATGTCGAGGGAAGGAAAGAGGTAATGCCAGAAACTAATTTTCAAATAAAATGGCAACATGATTGAAATGTATTCCTCCAAATTCAGTATCAATTAAGTTTAATGGTCACAAGTCTTTCATCGATTTATAGAGCTGTGTATATCATGATTTTTAGAGAGAACATTACTCCCTAGACAGCTCTCTAATTGAGAAAAGGATTCTATAGCACAGAGACCTTCAATTAATGTTCTATAGAGATAATTTGTAGCTTTTTGTTCTGCTGGTCACTGCGCCAGTCATACACGGACTTCACTTCGCAGGTTTGGGAAATTTAGTTGCAGCCACAGCAAACAAAGCCCGATAACTGTGTTCTCCATGACAACAGAAATCTAAAGAAATAGTTAGTAACTGATGGGGCTTTTGTTCTTGTCTCATTTCCCATTATGGCAGATCCTCAAGGTAGTATGGACATAGCAAATTTCTAGTTGCTATTTACACAGATAACTGCCCCCAAAAGACCAAGTAGAAAAAGTAGCCAATGGATTGTGCCATTGGCTTTATTCAGGAGCATGTTTCTAGAAAGAAACAGGTTTAGGACTTACATAGGCCTGGGTTCCATTGCTGGCTCAGTGATACACTCGATGTGGACAACGTGACATAATATTGATTATTCATTATTGGCGTTGGAAGTCATGGTGAGTAACTTACATACAGCTGCACAAATCAGTGTCCTTACGTGGTAAGCACTTATCAAAGGAGACTTCCCGCTCTACTTCCTAACACTTGAGGGTCAACGTTTACTACACTTATGGGATGCAGTGACTTCCATGTGAAGGGTAACCAGTTAAAAATCTCAAGAAATGGGTGAGAGTGGCATGGGAGTGTCCCTACACCCCCCGCAGATGATTATATTCTAGTTGCCTTCTGGCTTTTCTGTTTTTTATTGATTGTTGGCAGCATAGTATTGCTGGACTTAGTGATTGCTTACAAACTCAGCTTCCCCTAAGAACTAACAAGCTAATTTGAGCTTCCCAAGAACGCAGGGTGGTGATTAAAATGCCAAAGGCATGAGCCAGTTAAGCTCTAAAGAAGTCCAAAGACAGAAAGCAAAAAAAAAAAACAAAAAACAAAAAAACTGAGAAAGATGGAAAATCTAGTGACACCTCAGGACTTCACGTACTTCTTTGGGCAAGTCAGTGTCCCAAAATTCATACTGGCTCTGATGGAGGAGGTAGGGGAGAGCTGGGACAGTGGCCACCACATGGCACCCTTGGAGTTCCATGCTGAGAAAGGCTATTTGATGCATCACACAGAACTGGATTTGGACCTCATCTCTGCCACTGGCTAGGTGTGTGAGCTTGAGGAAGTTATTTAACCTCTCTGGGACTTGGTTTCTATCTCTAAAAGGAGTACTTTCTTCATAGAATTGTTTTGGGGATTAGGTAAGAAAATGCATTGGAAACAAAAGGCCTAATGATGTGAAAAGTATTACAATTAAGACTACTGGCTTAGAGAGCTTCGGAAAATCTCTCCAAGGTTCTATCTCCTCTCTAAAATGATTATGATAATGGTTCCCACTTTTTAAGGCTGTTGGGAGGATTATGAGCTAGCTCATGACTAGCATTTACAAATATTCCCTGGCTTATATTAGGTTCTGCATAAGTATTAGAAATTTATATCCCCTCTATTATCCCATTCCCAGGACCATTTGCTTTTTTCTCTACATACCCACCCCCTAGCACCATGGTTGAACTCCTGTATATATCTCTCCTCTTACGTCCAGCTAAGATTCCACAAAGAGCCTTAGAAACCAAACTTCAAATGGACACTATGGCTTCCTAGTGGGGTAATTCTCCTATCTCTGCCCTGATGGTCATGATCAGCGATTTTTAGGCTAACTTCAGCTTTTCCTAGGAGCAATAGCCATTAGCCAAGTAAATGTGACATCTCAATCTCTTTTATAAAAGTGAGAAGACTGCTAAAAATATTGCTGGTTATTTCACAGTTAGTCGGCTTCCCTTGAAGAGGTGGTATGCCTCTGTCCTTGTGGGGAGTCTCATGTCCACTTCTGGTCACCTTGTTTCAAGAGAAGTGGGAGTGAGATTGAAAAGTGTTGGAGAAGGGTATGATCTTGCTCAGAGGTGGAGGACGATTTATGTACTATGAGAAGCAACAAAAAAGAGGATTAGCAGAAGCTTAGGATGAATTTGATAGCAGGGCTTAATATTACAAGGGTTTAATAAAAACCTATCAGTCCGCCTTTGTCAACATAACAGCAAAATATGAGTGCAAGTGAATGCTCAACAATATCAAAAGGCAGCACATAAGAATCCATACTGGAAAACAGTTATTCACACAAAATGTTTACTTGTGCAAATCTCCGATGTCAAAGACATTTCTATAACCAGGATTCTGTCCCTACATTTTAAAAGACTGAACAATTTTGTGCAATAAAAATATGTGATTATGCAAGTATGTCCAATATGGGTAATTAAATTTCATGCTTCAGGAGACAAATTAGTTGTTGAGGGATATCTGGAAGACAATTCTTCTGCATGTATGTCATTTCACAGCTAGCCAGCCTTCCCAATGGGGCTTTGCTGTCCTGCTAGGAAAAGAATAGGGGCACTGTCTAGAGAAACATTTAATAAAGCAAATTCCTTTTCGTTTACTCTCAACATTTTTTACCCTCAATTTGAGTGTTGATTAGCCCTTGGAGTTTGAGCTTATGCTAGGCAGATCCCAAACTAAAGGACCTTGAAGAGACCAGGTTTGTTGGTGTGTGTAGTTTCCCAGAGTGGCCTGGAAAATCTATTTGCAGGTTCTTAACCAAATTCTTACGATGACCCCAGGCAAACTCCATCTTCCATTAAAGTTCTTTAGGCCTAAATGAATTAGGTAGAAACCACCACTGTGGAGCTTTAGTTTGCAAGAATGGAGGCCCAGGAAAAGAGTTGATGATTCCTGGGTTGTGGGCTTTCCAGAGTCCTAGTTAACTGCATCAGTGAAGAATGCACATTTGTATTTAGTTACCCATTCCTGGAAAAATATAATTCTTCATTAAAAGTGGAAAGTGGATTGGGAGGAATTGGCAATAAGATTTTATCTCTCATGAAAGAAAACTGTATCTTCTGAGAAAAAATGATTTCTTTGTAGAAGATTTTCTCAAAAATGATTTGAGAAGTGTCAAAAGAAAGGCTCCTTGTCAGAGAGATGTAGCACAGCCCCCAAACAGATGATGTGTGGTCCAATAGACAGCATTTTTATACTAACTTACACATATCAAACAGAAAGATTAAAAAGTAAGAAAACTTTTTAGATCATGACACTATTTGGATAAATTGCTTCTTTCTTACTTCTATGTTTTCACATTATTTTACACATTATTTTGGGAAGGATAGAACCATTGTCAATTTTAAGCTAACTTTTGTATGAAAGTTAGTACTAACCTAAACTTAGTTCCCAGCATTTCACGTGTCCCTGCACTTATTAATTAGGTGACAATCTACTGACTTCAGTTAAAAGTTCAATAGATCTAAAGGGCACTGGGTCCTGTCTGCTAATGGTCAGATTCCAGTTCTGGACTCACTCATAGCAGGGGTTACACTCTGTGCCCTAATGTTCAGGGAGAAATTGTGGCCATAACTCCAACCACCATAAACAACTCAAGAACACCCTCGAAGGCATATGGGGGAGGATAGCAAAGATTACTACACTCTGTTGGGTTAGGATATTTATCAAAATCATCTCTTTTAATTTTCGCAACTGTGAAAAATACACACCAAAATGTGTATTTGCATTCCCATTTCGTGGATAAAGAAACTAAGGCTCAGAAAGTTTGAAAAAATTAGCTGAATTTATCATTCTATTACTAAATATGTTAATACTAGAACAATCATTTTAACTCTCACCTGAATGGCTTCAAATCCCATGTTCTATTCATACTCAGATCAGAGCAGGAAGGAGAAAGCGAATATGGCAGATTGTATTTTCTAAAAATGGCCACAGCAATATTTCCAATCCTGCATACTCTTGCAATTTTGTCTCTTCCCTTGAACATATGAGGCCTTTGTGACCATCTTGATGAATAGACTGCAACAGAGGTGACGTTACAAAGTTTTCAGGGCTGGGTCATAAAAGGCAGTCTGCTTTCTGCCTCCTTCCTCCGAGTAAGCCTTCAGATGCCTTTGAGCTGACACTTCTTGGAACAGAGATGAACTATAACTACCAGGCCCAAATTGCAGATAAAAACAAAAAAACAAAACAAAACAAAACAAAAAACGTTGCCATTGTTTTAGGCCACCACATTTTGGGATAATTTGTTATGTACCCATAGTAATAGTGACAATCACAGAAAATATTAACTCCATACTTAGAATTATGATTTTAGCATAATAGGTTGGATCATGCTAATATACATGTATGCATGTATATGCTTGTGTGCATGTATATGCTTGTATGCATAAATGTGAATACATACATGTGGACACCCTGAACATGGCACTAAGTAGAGCTCATGACAAGGAATCATAAGCATATACCTCGCCTGCCTGCTCTATTCCCTCCCTACCTCCCCGCATTTCAGAGACATTTCCAGAAGAGTCAAGGAGTAAAGACCCATTTACACGTGATTATTCAGACAGTTTTTCTTATAGTGAACAGTGGCAGCTATGGCTTCTATCCACTAAGTCTGCTTTTTCATGTCCCTTTTTCTTGTTCCTCTGGAGAGCTCTTCCTGCACTCCATGTTGTCCTCAGGAGCTATCAGTTCTAATGCCCTGTTGCCCATCATTAATGGCACTTCCATAGAATGCACTGGATCACTCAGGTGGGCAACTCAGTTCCCCACTTGCATCCTAGAGATTGGTTCAAGGATGGGCATGTTACTCAACCAAGGCCCATTTGCATGTAAGCTGAGATTGATAGCTGGACTCTGGAAAAGAGATGTCTTCTGTGGCTGCCTGATTAGTCCCAACTCTTTACTCTTCCTTCTGTCCACACCCTTTGCCCTGTAACTTTGCAGTTCTTCCAATTAAAATGTAAGGCATATCTCCTTGCCCTTTGACTTTGGACTGGGCTACATGGCTTATTTTGGTCAATGGGATATTAGTAAACACAATGTGAGCAAGGACTTTAAATTTGCTTGTGCTTTGGGATTTGTACCTCTGCTTTTGACTTGAGAAAAGCTTCCTCAGGGGAGCTTTATTCCTTCATCGTTGGCCCAAGAATGAACACAAATGGAAGAAAGCTACTCTGGCTGCCTTAGAATGAAGCAAAGCCTCCCTATCGTCAACCTTCGAATTGATGAAATAAATTCTTCCTATACTATTGAGATTTTGTGGTTGTTACCTAGCATTTTTGAAGAACAATGAGTAACATACACTTTCTTTCCGTGCAGCTGCTAAGCCAGAGAAAACGTAAATTCAAGTTACTAGTGTCTGTCTTGTGGAGACAGCTCAGCTGACAATAAGGCTAGGTAGGGGTTAGCAGAGTCAAGAGATGGAGAGAAAAACAAATCCATTTGAGCCCATGGACCCAGCTGCCTAAAGCGTTTGAATCTTCCTTTGTAGTTTTCCAGTTACAAGGGTAACAAATTCCTTTTAAAATTACTTATTTATTTATTTACTTATTTATTTAACTTCCTTAAGATCAGTTTGAATACAGCTTCTGT
This sequence comes from Symphalangus syndactylus, assembly GCF_028878055.3. Taxonomy (NCBI): domain Eukaryota; kingdom Metazoa; phylum Chordata; class Mammalia; order Primates; family Hylobatidae; genus Symphalangus; species Symphalangus syndactylus. Next base: position 108,784,274 of record NC_072430.2, read on the forward strand.
CACTTGACATAATAGCCTAGACTAATAATGTGTCATGTAAACCATCTCTGATGCCTTCCCTGCCTCTAGATTGCACTCTTCGCTGCTACCCACAGAGCCATTTCTGGCACCTGAATAACTGGCTTTCAGCCAGATACTCTGTTGGAGGGTATAAAAGATTTTCCACTTGAAGTTTATGAATTGTCCCATCTGCCCACCCTTCCTCCTGTACAGGATGCAACAGACCGGGGCCTACAGAGGACATGGCTTGGTTTCTATCAGCTGTGGCAGGATTTCGCTGTCGTTTGAGAAGACTAACTAGATTTTGACTCTCTTGGGGGTCTTGGAAGGACAGGAAGCTGTGGCTGAATGCAGGAGACTTCAGCTTTCTCTTTCTTCCTAGGGGCAGGCAGTATCTAGCCAAATTTGGTGCATGGGGTTAGTAGCTTCATGCTTGAGTTATAGGTTCTAACCCTAGAAGGGTTGATTTATGTCCCAATGATACAAGATTTATGCCAGAAATAGAGAGCGCCCCACCGCCGTATGTATACATGTGTATTTTTCTGCTGTTTCCCAGCTCTTGGGGTATTTCAGAAATGTAAGCCGTAAGATACTGTGAATATGTCCTACTCTGTGTGAATAGCATGGGAATGCCTGAAGGGCTCCATTTTTCTTGCCAGTGTGTGAGATTCTAGTTTTGTGTCTTTCTCAGGTTATTCTCTTCCTGCAAGTCTCTTCCCCCTCCCCGCTCTTCCGTCACAGGGCTTCTATCCTACAACTCGCCAGCAAGAGCAAAAAAACGGCACCTCACGCACACACATTTGCTTGATAAGAAATTGGAGGGGTTGAATCGCCATGGTGAACAAAGGCCCCGGGCCCCTGCCAGCATGTGGGGCCAGGCCTAGAAATCAAACGTGACGTCCCTTCCGTGGCAGCCACCCCACATGCTAACGACAGGTCCAGTGGGCTTGTGTTCTTTCAATTTTAATTATGAAGCAGAAGTGTAACAAGACCATGTGGCAGGGAACGCTGCGGAGCTTGACAAGGTATTTTATCAACATATTATTATATTCAGAATTAGGCGAGCCCAGAGGATGGTGCAGGGCTCTGAAAGCAGCCGAGGTCTTGGCAGACCCACTGTTTCCTCACCCGTGGGAGTGGCCTCAGGGAGAGAGGCTTAACCACCCTGAACATGAGTCTCCTCGGGCCTGGGAATACAGGTCAAGAGTGTTGACAGAAGGTGTCATAGTCCCCTGTGGAATCCTTCAGTGTGGATTTGGTTTTCTTCCTGAACATCCACACTCACGGCCACGGAGGGATGTGGTCCCATCAAAGTCGTGTTGTGAAGCGACCTGTTAACAAGCTCCTTGGATGCATTAGGCATTCTCCATAAATGTCTCATGTAATGCTCACAACGATGCTGTGAAGTAGACCAATGTAAACACTGCCATGGCCTCCAGGATCCGTTTTCCTGTTTATCCCCCCAAACGCACATCAGCCTGCTTTTGTTCAGATGGACAATATCCCAACTAAAGAAACTTGATTTCTTGGGCTTCCTCAGAGCTACAGGAGACCCTGTGCTTCAACTCAGGCCAATGAGTAGTAAGTGTGAATTCCCTAGGGAAGGCTCTCTGGAAAGCTATTGCTTTCAGACAAGAAATGACAGATTCAGTTGGCTTGTGCCCTTTGCCTGCTACGTACCCTCTTCCTTTTTGCCTGTGTGAAAGATCAAGATGCCTGGAAGGACAGCAGTCACCTCCCAGTCATGCATGACAGGACAGAAGAGGGAGGAAGAGAGAAAGAATCCAGAATCCTGACCAGTACATTCGTATCATCATCTCCATTTTACAGATAGGGACACTGAGGCTTAGAAAGGTGAAGCCGTTTGTATAAAGTCACAAATTCAAACCTCCATATCTCTAAATCCAAATTCCATGCTCTTTCCATAAGTTCTAATTAGAGTATAGTCTTAAGATCAGAGATGTTAAAGAATATATGTGTGCATTTATTTTATTTTATTTTATTTTTAAAACGGAGTCTTGCTCTGTTGCCCAGGCTGGAGTGCAGTGGCATGATTTTGGCTCACCGCAGCCTCCTTCTCCCAGGTTCAAGCAATTCTCCTGCCTCAGCCTCCCCAGTATCTGGGGTTAGAGGCACCTGCCACTATGCTCGGCTAATTTTCTCATTTTTAATAGAGATGGGGTTTCACTGTGTTGGCTAGGCTGGTCTCAAACTCCTGACATCAGGTGATCCACCCGCCCCGGCCTCCCAAACTGCTGGGATTACAGGTGTGAGCCACTGCACCTGGCTGCATTTATTCTTAACTCTAAAACATACTGCTGGTTTTAGGTGGGTCTAAATTCCTGGGATAGGGAAGCTACTTAACAGGCAGGCATGGATGAGAGGTCAGTGACCATGGAGGGCTCAGAAAATTCTTTCGCGGTAAGATTTGGTCCACAGCCCCGGGGAGGATGCTCAGTGCCCACTGGCTCTCTCGTCCTGCAACCCTGAGACTACTGCAGAGAAGATGGCCTCAGGAGTGCAAGTTAGTGATGATGTTGCATTTTTTATGACATGAAAGTTTGGAAATACTCCACACCAGAAGAAATCAAGAAAAGGAAGAAGGCTGTCATTTTTATTTATTTATTTATTTTTGTTTCAGTGCAGGCAAAAAGTGCTTCATGGTAGAAGAAGTCACAGAGATCTTGGTGGAGATATTGGCGTAACCACAACTAGTCCTTTCAAACATTTTGTGGGAATGCTTCCTGAAAACGATTGCCACTATGCTTTGTATGATGCATGCTCTGAAACTAAGGAATCCAGAAAATAAGAGTTGATGGGTTTTTGTGGGTTTAAAAAAATTTTTTTGTGTTTGTGGGCACCCAACTAGAACCTATGAAAAGTAAACTGAGCTACGCAAGCTCCAAAGATGCAATCTAAAAGGAATTTTAAGGCATAAACATGAATGTGCCGGAAGATCTCAATCGGGCTTGTATTGCTGAAAAGCTAGGTGGGTCCTTAATTGCAGCCTTTGAAGGATGCTCTGTGTAGACCATCATTCAGTGCCACAGGTTGAAAGCTTCCATGTTTAATGTTATTCTTTCACTATATAAATAAAGCATATATATTTAGGCCAGGGTCTCACTGAGGGGGAGCTGTCTTGTCATTTTTTAGAGTAAATATTCTAGAAACACGTGCAAACAGTCCTAAATAAATCTAAAGTCTAAAGCTAAAAAAAAAAAAGATTGGGAATTTCTGGGTATAGCCTTGTATATACTAACAGCAAGGCGATAGAATTAAATAAAAGCTACCATGAAGAAAGAAAGAGGGGATATCACTAAGTGGAAGTTGTATGTAAATTTGAAGGAAGCAAATGAACTCCTATGGTGTTCTAGTGATAACAAACAGGATTTTTATTGTCTTCTCTACCCTTTTCTTCATGCCAGTAGATTTCAGAAGCACTGTTACACCAGAAAGGAAATGAAAGAGATTGCATTTGTGTTTAAGACACTGGATTTTAAAATTTTTGCTATTCAAAAGGTTCTGTGCCCTTTACACCCAAGTAGGGGTGAAATTACACTGAAAAATCACTTTTTTATTATCTTTAAAATGGGGTTTTTACAAAACGGTGGTAGGAGGGAATCTTGTCACGAACTTGTTTTTCTTTAATGAGCTCTGGTTTCTTAATGTATCATGGATCTGCTTTAAAAGCCTCTTTATTCACATGTAGTTTAACTTAGGGAGAGTTAAGCAGGTCAAACCCAAACATGTTTTTCACTTGTACCAAGAATAAATGATTTTCCCCTGGAAATGCCTGAAGAAAAAATTAGAAAGAGAGATTTGATTCTAAAGTCCAGAACCCTTGAGCCCTGAACTTCAGGGATATTGTTCTTGCTTTGATCACAGATACTGAAAAGAAGAAACAAAACCCTGTATGTTCTTATCTGTTTCTTGCCTTTAGATGGGAAAGACCACATTGGGTTTCTCCCAAGAAGTGAGAAAAGCATGCATAATTTAAAGGTAATTTCTGGAGGGATGTATGGTTTAGGACCAACTTTCTCCCAATCAGCTGACTTAGGACTTCATTGTCCCCAATCAGATGGCTTAGTAACATCCCTTCTAAATCATCAAAACTGCCCAAGGCAGTCTGGGAGTATCCAGCAGATATTTATCTAATTACTACAGTGTAGTGGGAATAAACTCCATGCTACAGGAATGGAGAGATAATGGAAGATGTGGCATCATATGTCAGGACTTCTAAGCCAATCTGACAGCCATGGTTATGCCAAGGGCATGTGCAGTCCAGAGCAGGCCACTCCATGCACTCCCTTCTCCATGTTGCAGGATTTTTATTCAGGTGAATCCAGATAAAAAATGAATACACCCTTAAATGGTGAAATCGTAAGCAATGGCTGTAAGCAGAATTGGTTCAGGGCCAAAGAAGCTGTTTGAGGTAAAGGCACCTCTCAAAGACAAGGGACAGGAACAGGAAGGCAATTGATGCTCAGAAGATAATGCCATTTCCATTCATACTGGCTGGGAAAGCTGGTTGAGGTGTGCAAAGGAAAGAAGGCATGGCTAAGGCTGACACATGGTCATTTGTACAGATATTTTAATAATAATAGCAAACACTTAGTGAGCCTTTACTTGTGCTGGGCAGTGTGCTAAGAACCTTTACGTGGAGTGCCTTATTTTATTTTCACAAACAAACTCTATGGAATTCTTTCTAGATCATTTAATAGAGAGGAAGATGAGGCTTAGAAAAGTTAAATAACTTGGGCATTACATTGGCTTCACTATGGTAGTTAGGGTAGTTAAACCACGATTCAAATATGAGCGGCCAGATCCTCGGCTTGACCTCTTAACCCTCACTAAGGTCTTGATTTCTACTCTGTGCTAGTCAATACCTTGAGCCCTGGGAATATCAACGTGATTGAGACATTTCCCTGTGTCTTGGAGCTGATTATATTTTAACTTACAGATTTGTAATATTAAATATTTTTGCCATGATAATTATCTTTCTTCTGAGGACTACACGTATAATCTACCTGATACATTTGGATTCTTTCTAGTCACTTTTCACTAATTACCAGATTTATTCCCTGCCTGACTTAGTGTCTTGTCCCAAATCAGATAGGGAGGAGAGGGGAAGAAATGGAGGTTAGAAGCCTCAATTCACCTCACCACATGGACATGTACAGAGAATCAGAAGCGAACATAACTTCTAGAATAAAAGCAAAGCCCATGTGTTATAGATAGGAGGCTGGAGGAAAGGGAGATTAATTCTAACTGGGGGAGCTGGAGAAAGCATCCTAGGAACAATGACATTGGGCTGGGTATTGAAGCCTGATACTGTCACCTGAGCACCTGTTTATCCAGCCACCTAGACCCTGAAGCAGATTAATTCAAACTTTGTGGCCTGGAGATGGTACTGCTTGCCACATAGACTTACCCCACCAAAAACTGCCCAAACTTCCTTCATGTCCTGGGGGGAAAGGAAGAAAAAGAGGAAGGAAGGAAGGAAGGAAGTTAGGAGGGAAGGAAGGAAGGAAGGAAGTTAGGAGGGAAGGAAGGAAGGAAGTTAGGAGGGAAGGAAGGAAAGAAGGAAGGAAGAAGAGGGGGAAAGGAGAGAGGAAGAGAGGGCAAAAGGATGGAGGGAGGGAGATGGCATATAATGAGAAGAACAAAGGACAAGTAGGGAAAGAGCCTAGTTATTTCTTGAGATCTCTCAGTACTTAAGGCCTCTCTCTGCCTCCAAATCCTAAATTTTGAAGCCACCTTAAAGAATCCCCTTGACACTGATTGTCCCATTAGTCAAGTCTCAACCTTGGCTTCAAGGAAATCTTGATCATTTTCAGGGGACACTGTCCAGGCATGCATTATTTTTGTAAATTCCCAGGTGATCTAAAGTACAGCCAACACCAAAGACCTTTGCAATGGACCACACAGGGCAGACAATCTCCTCTTGTGATTGTACTTCTGCAACTCTGGCAGGCTTTTGGCCTCACTTGGATGCTGTGTGGCAGGTGAGCCTTGTCCATGTTCAGATCATCCTCAATGCTGAGTTGGAAACTGCCTTGCTCTCTGTTAAGTACCAGGGCCCTGTAGCCATATAAAAGGGTTGAAGTCTGGAAGAATTCATGAGGCTCAGTTCTCACAGTCTGGTTCCCCATAGTCTTAGGCAGGAGCAGGGAACAAAATTTCAAGTTAGCAATTTCAATAGCAACCTCAGGGTTTTACTTCTTATTGAACTCCCCTGGAAAGCACCAAAGAACCAGTAGAAAAGGGATGACAGTGTTTGAAGAGGGTCATTTTGTCCTAATGAAGAAGATAAACAAAGTGGGTAGTTGTTTCTTGCTTAGAGAAAGGTCACTGGGGTGACCTTGTGAACAGGTCTTGTGAATTGATATTTTTAAAACCTCCATCTTATCTTCCTTATCAATCACTTTTCACAATAAACAATACAATTTTATGTAGCACATGTTATTTCCTCTTTTCAAATGGCTCTCAGTAACCCTACTTGGCTAAACAAATAAAGAAAAAGTCTTTGGGAGGGCATGTTGATGTAAATTACCACCAACTAATGAGGCCAGCTGGGATCATTCTGACCAGGAAACTTTAGACCTTCTACAGTGCATTTAATTTTCTTCAATCCTCCACCAAACACTGTGCCAATGGTCTTCAGGCTTTAGCTTATTGACTAAAGTTGTCATAAAGGTGCCAACTTGAGCCCTATCATGGTTGTTATGTGGCTGTTGACAGTCACTGAATTAAAGATCCCTAGACCTGCTGCTCACCCAGCCAACACTAGATGTGTAACAGATGCCCAGCATGCTTAGGAGCTACCTTGAATGGATTCATTTCTATCACCACATCCACCGTGTGACACTGACCTTGTTCAAGGAACACCTGTAGCTATTTCTCAAGGCATTCAGCAAGAACATGAAATGGTCTCAAGTTCAAAGGTATCCCGTAGTTTTTGTTCTTTTATTTAAAGCTTCTTGATGTCTTAGTCCTATTCACTGTGTGATTTTTTATAATAATTACATACTAAGTCAATGGCCAAATATGAAATGCAGGAGAAAAATCATGGAGCTATATAAAGCCCGTGCCTTAGTGGACTCATTTTGTATTATAGTAAAGATGTCAGAAACATGGGAAATGTTAACTTACTAATGGTGTTCTGGAATCTTCCAACCCAAAAAATTCTCCAGCGAGTCATTTTCAAAGAGCTCTTGAAATAGTTTTAGAGACTTTTGCAGTCTAAAGAAGTGGGTACACTGGATAGAAATAAAGATATTCGAGAAGGCTTTTGCCAAATACCCTGTTGTTATTCAGGAGGCATTTTGGCATTTAATTTACTAATTAATTACCCATCCAATTCCTTCAGAATGTCAGATTTCTGAGTGCCAGTGCGAGGACATCATCAGCACTCGGAGGGGGAGTGAGTGCTGGCCTAATGAGGTTTGGTGCTTTCCTCCCTTTTCCAGAATCCCCCACCCCAAGAGCAAAGGCCCTCTTCTCCCCAGCCCAATATCTCAACAGAAACTTTGAGTTATGTGGGAGAAGGCAGAGAGACAATTAAAGGCCTGGAACATGAGACCTATGAGAAATAGTGAAAGGAGTGGGGATTACTGAACCTGTGGAAGAGAAGGCGGAGGAATGACTTAACAATATTTCCCTACTCTTTGAAAAGCTCTCACGTCGAGGAACGCAGCCAGCTGTTCAGCATCTCCGCGAAGACCAACCGGGAAGAAGCCGGTTCAAGCTGCAGCATTAGGGATTTAGAACACAAGAAAGAATTTCCTGGCTTTGAGAAATGTTAAACATCAGGAAAAGTTACCCATAGGGGTTGAAGAATCTCCTTCTCTTGGGGTATTTAAAAATAGATGTTCTTAGCTGTCTCGAATGATTTAAAGGTCCTACATAACACTTGGGGGAGGGGGTGGAGGAGATACAACCAGATAATCTCATTCTGAGTATCTTTTGGTTTTAAGAACTAAGAAGGTATTTTCAAAAAAAAAATTCAAGACACTTAAATTAGACTTACATTCTCCTTTGACTCTCCTTTGTCAATTTAATATAACTGTATGAAGAAGCATTAAAAAAGGAGGAAACACCAGGATTTAAGGCAAAACAAATCTCATTTATGGTTCCATCTTTTTAAGCTATTTGTTCTTGAGAAGATAAAGACCTCAACCTCAGTTTCCTCACCCATAAATTGGAGCCCAAACTACCTGTATTACTGACCTCAGTTACTATGAATATCAAAGAAAACATGAAAATACTTTTAACAGTGCAAACAATTATATAAGTGCAAAACATCATTATGGGGAGGTATTTTTTTTACATAAATCCCTCAATATTTCTCTGTTTATTTCATTTCTGTAGGAGCTAAGAGTCAGGCCTGACAAAGTACAGCCACACTCTCCATATCTCTAACACACTGTCAAGAAGGAAGCGGAGAGGATTTTACTTTGAAATCTGGCCTTGGAATATTTCCTGATCGTCTGACAAACCCAAGGACTTCCAACTAGAATTTCAAACTTGGGCACACATCAGAGCTCCCAATCGAGCATTTGGCGCAGCGGGATCCAGGTGAACAAGCTATGATCCTGTTCCAACCCTTCTCAGATAATTTTCGTAAGAAAAGGAGTTGGAGGGGATTCACATGGCTTAAAAAAGCAGTCAGGGAAAGTTGCAAAGGGACCCTGACACAAGTTCTGAGCAATGAGTCCTTACAACGTGCTGTAGGAAACTCAGCCTCCTCCTCTCTCTTCTTGCAAGGTCTCTTTAATTTGGTGAGTGTCTGTTTGGAAAAGTGTTGATTAAGAAACCACATCACTACTCCAGAGCCAGTTCCCAAGGGGCCTGGGTTTCACACAGAGGGGAAGCCATTGTCCTGCCACTGTGTGTGTTCCTGCCACCCTCCAAGTTTCCCTGTCATTTTATTTTTTCAAAACTGCCTCCCACAGTGAGACAACTTCCTGGAGTCCTGGAGTTGGCCATTTCCAAGGTATTGGTGTTGTTTTACTAGAGAAACTGCATTGGGATTCTACTCCAGAAAAAATCCAGTTGTGGCTCTAGTCAGGCTTTCCCTCTTGCTAATGTAAAAGTGGATTTATCTCAAAAATACTAGGCAAAGAAAAGAAGGAGAAAAGAATTTCTCGATGAAAGGAGTGAGTGAATAGCTAGAGAATCGAGATGGGAATTACCATGAAAGCTTCAAGCTCAGGGAAAGCCTGCTCCCAAAAAGGCAGAGGAAAGAATAACAGGGCGGCCTTTATTCTGCAGTGATCTCTACATAAACCTCTGGAGTTCAACACACCAGCAATCCCGGCAGCAAAAGCAGTCCAAGAGAGGCAGAGGATCCCCAAATTCACCCAACGCAGTTGGAACCTGCGTTTGCAGCGAACAATCAAATCTCAAAAGGGAATACCACTGAGCATTTTCATTTCTATTCCCAGAATAGTTCAACTTTTTCTAGGGCCTGACTCTTGAAGGCATACATACATATCTATATCTATATCTATATCTATATCTATATCTATATCTATATCTATATCTATCTATCTATCTATCTATCTATCTATCTATCTATCTATCTATCTAACCTTTTTTCTCTTCCTGCTGGTCCCCTGGAAATTTCGCAGGTGAGAGAAGGAAAACAAGAGTGATAACAAATGCTGCTTCGGGGGGGAAGTCACATTCCAGGTGAATTCCTGTTGCTTATTTCATTCCCATTTTGTCCTCTTTCCTAAGAGGAGAGGAGTGTTTTTAGGGAACGTTTTTTAGCCCACTCTACCTGCTATGGGGTATTTCTTGCCATAGTGAAGCTCACAGCACATCAAATGTGCAGGGGGCCACTGAACCATGATTTCTTGAGTCATGCAGTTTTAGCCTTCAAACAAATACCTGTAGGGAAAAATGGGAGGGTCCCCCCAATATAGTTACCTACCATAGCAGGTTGGTGGAAGGAAGTTGCATTGATGAAACAATTAGTGATTAATATGCACCATAACTCATGGTGATATTCCTGTTTCAGCATTCGCCCCTTCACAGAATGATGTCCAATTACTCACTATTGATCAGCAATTGCATTGCACAGAATAGAATGGCAGTATCAATCCATTTCGTCCTATTGAGTTTCAGCCAATAACAATTGATATTTGGCACATGTTTCCCAGAGACATTTGTCTGCCATCAGGGAGCTGATTAACAGGTTGGCAGTTTGTATGTTTGTGAAAAAGGGAGGAAAAGTGTAAATCCTGCTTATGAATTTGTTCTCATACCTGATGTGGAGAATAAGGCAGTTGTTACAATCAGCTGTTTGCCCTGCCAACCTGTTCACATTCAACACTGTTCGGCCTTTATTTTTTATTGATAATCATGTGAATAATTAAAGTCCAACTACATGAAACCCACATAAATCATCTTCAGTAGGCACGTAATGGGCCTGGGCTCAGCCATTGCTCACAGCATAAATTAAGGCCAAAATATTCACAATGTAAACTAGGCATGTTATTGCCTCCCGCAGAATTCACAGTAACCTGCTTGTCACTCAAAACCTGTCACCTTCAAGGGAGTCAGTATGCAAAGGACTTTTCTCTTTCTAACTATCACAGGGACCACTGGCTACCTTTTGCCTTTCATTTGCCTCAACCATCGATGTTACATAAACAGATGACATGCTATTTGTTTTGAAAATCCCACTTTCTTCATTTGGCCATTCCTGCTGCAACCCTCGCATTTGTTCTGTGCTTACTTTCAAAACGTCCTAGCCGCACCATCCAGAGCTATTAACCTCTCTCAAGAATGTCATCAATCATGCTTGGCACATGGGCTTTGCTAGACAAATCTAACAACATCTGCCATGCATTCTGCAACTTCCTTTTGATTCCTCATGCTTTATTTTCACTTTCATCTCTGTGTGCTGGTGAGATTTATGTCTGATCCCTTTCAGATGCCAAGGAGTTGGTAACGTGCCATTCCTCCAAAGGGCAGTGTGCCGTGCGAGAAACTGGGGCGACTGCTAGTTCAGGGCTGGCAGGCATGCCAGTTGCCAACATCCAATGGCCACTGAAACGTTTTGCCAGGAAACCTCCTGGATTCAGTGGCCACTGCACCTGAGAAACCACTCATACGCGTACACATGAACAGCTGGCACATTAAAGGCATGTCTGGAAAAAAATCATTTTATTTAGAAAACAGGCTATACACGTCTTCTGCCTAGACCTAGGAATCATCCAAGAGCACAATGTTAGCCCAAACCCTGCTCTTTGTTCATCTGAACCTCCCCTTCTCCTCTCCCAATGGGAAACCCCACTTTTTTGTGTGTATGTGTGTTCTCACAACACTCTCAAGACCAGCAGTTTGTCTGGCATCACAGGATCACACCTGCTGCCTTGATGGTGGCGTTCAAACATCTCAGATGACACCAAGTCATTTACTCTGACTGACATGTTCAGAAGCTCAAAGACCAATAGCTGTGGCTCCTCCTGGGGTTAGTAATGATTCCCCATCTATTTCCTTACAGGCAGACATTTCCTCTGGCCAATGTTCTTAGGACTTTTGGATTGACGATCTTAAGAGAAAAATCTAAGGTCCTGGAATATTCATCAGGCCTATTATTCTATTAGTCACCTTGTGAAAACTTAAACTTGTCCGCAGCCTTTTGGCTGCGGAAGGTAAAGAGTATGCAGGAGAGATAGATGGACTGTTAAATAAGAAATATCTGCTTTCATGAAAATGTCATTAGTAATGAAGAATGCATTTAGGGTTCTCTACAAGGCATCCAGAGCTATTTAAATGATCAAGGAAAATGAGCACTCATACCTCAAAGGGTTTTTTTTTTTTTTTTAAATATACTCTGTAACTTCACTCTTGGCTTACCAAGTCTAGTATTTATCTTTTTCAATGAGCATCATAAATTGTGAATCTGTATAAAAGAAAAAAATACATGTTTATACAGTTTACAAGCCTACGCATCTTCACTGAATAAAAGTTACTTTTTAAGATAAGCCTGTAAAGTAAGGAATAATATTTTAAGGTCCTCTTCATCTCAAAGAATTCTTGAATTGCTGGTGTCTGGGTGAAAAGAAAAACGAGAGCACTGTTTCAGGCAACACTGATGCAAGTGTATCCTAATTCTAAAGAGCTCTCAAATATTTAATAATCAAAAAAAGTTCCATAATAGGCTTAAGTGAAGTAGGTACTGAGACACACATCATATGATGCCTATGATAAAGAGACCCGTAACTAAGGTGGTGAGAAAGAACAGCCGCTGCCCTTAAATACATTGATATTACATTTTTCCACTTGGATGCCCTCCCCACACACACTAATCCATGGATCTGAGGGGGAGTAATCCACTGACATCCAATTTCCTGGGAGAATTTTTTTTCCCCTTCCTGAATGAGGCAATTTGTTCGTGAAGTAGTGTAAGTATTAACTCTTTCTCAGCTAAGTGATCCTCACAAAAGAAAGATTAATTCTGGCATTGGAGATTAAGGTCACTAATTCATAAACCTAGTCAGATGCCCTCAATTTCTAGCCACATCCCCTATTGTCTAGAAAAATAATAAGAGAAGCTGTGATTTCCCAGTAAAGCAGAAATAACAAGAAAAGTTCAATACTGAACACGCAAAACTCTTACAAATAAAATGGAACAGCAGTTCAAGCAGACTCTGGATCCAAATATTTTCTCACTCAAAGACATGCTTAGAAAATAGCTTTAAAAAAATCTAGTTAGTAGTTCTACAAACATTTATTGAGCACATACTGTGTGCCAGTTGTGCTTGGTTTAGGAAAAATAAAATAGCACAAGTTGTTCAGAGTGTAGGGGAAGAGACGTGTGTAAGCAAATTATAGAAAGCCTGAAAAGTATTAAGAAGGCATGTATAAAGGATGCTATGGGAACACAGAGGAGGGTGTATTGGGCTCTGCCTAGCAGACATCAGAGGAGACTTTTTTTCCCAGGAGGGTAGGGATTTAGAAGGAGAACATGTCTGGGGACACAAGCCAGGAGAGAAACAAGCACGGTGCCACCAGCAGCCTAGCAGAGCAGAGTCACCAGGGCAGGGAGTTTAACCTGTCATTAGGCGTCATTTATGACAGTAACTTACTTTTCAAGATCTTTTTCCCATATTGCAGAAATGATACAGAACCCAACACAGAAGTGGAGCTCTCTGCAAATTCACTTCTCTCACCCCTCATCATCCAGTTTCTCTGAGTCTCCAGGAGGTGTCTCCTATGTGCCCAGGTCCAGTGAGTAATCATATGGCTTCCACTGCTTCTTCCTCTTCTCCACTCCTGCTTTCCCTCTGCCAGCAGGCCGTGGGTCTGGCGGGCCCTGCGCCGGCTCCACTGCCGGTGGTGTTGAGTGCTGCTGCGCCAGCCAGGCCCCACTTGTCAATTCAGCTTCCGAACTCCTGACAGATAGTGTCTCCCCACAAGATCCTGCCTCCACTGCTGCTATTTCTCCTTTGTCCTTCACCTGCTCTAGTGTTCTCAAACCTTGGAGATGTTGGGACCTGCTCTAGTGTTCTCAAACCTTGGAGATGTCAGAACTGGTCTCTATAACTGTGTTGTAGGCTACAGAAAGTACCAAAACATACTGTCGGCTCTTAGAAAATTTGCAGTGAAGAATTCTTTACATGTTCACAAATGGTCCTCACGCTCTGAAGACTTCAACTCAGGGAACTAGGGACAACCCTGTGCAATTCCCAGAATCACCCCACCCCCAACCAGGCCAAGCACATAAACCTGGCTTTCTTCCTCAAGGGGCTGGGCATTTCTTCCAGACACAACTCAGCCCCTGTGTGAACACACACATGGCAGGCCTACTACACCAGTTCACAAGGTGACTGGACATATCTCAGTCCCTGTGATGGCTGTGGTTTATGTTCAAGCTGAGATACCTGCCCCATGCATGATAATTGGGGAAATTATACAGCAAATTCCTTCAGAAGCCTCATTAAGTCACTATAGCTGAGAAGAAAAGTCTTATATAGATTAAGATATTTAGTTGCAAGAGGTGAGAAAACTGATCTCAAATAACAAGGAAAATTGGCTGGTTCATAATTGAACAGTGGAAGATTCTACTTGAGACACAGCTTGATGCAGCATTCATACAAGGGATCAGGACCCAATTTGTCATCTCTCATTTCTTGACTCTACTTCGTTGGCTCTGTTATTAGGCTGGGTGATACCAGGGTATCTGCCAGCATATCCCACTACTGTATTCGAATCTGTTTGTAACCAGTAGGAAAGAGAGAAGGTAAATTAACTTCCTTTTCTCAGAAGTCCTGGCAAAATATCTTCTTGTGTCTCCTTGGCTCTGACTGGTGAACTTCCCGAGCCATCATAATGGCTGGAATAAGGCAATGTGCTGAATGGATTAGGAATGTGATCACTGCTCCACCCCTGCATCTGGGGATGGAGAAACTCTACCTAGAAGCACATGACTGAGAGTAGATAAAGGAGCTATTTCCCAAAGGAAAATCAGAATACTGTTTTGTAAAAAGAGAGGAGGAATAGAAGTTAAGAGGCCAAAGTTCAAAATATAAATATTACACTACAATTTATGTTTCTAAAATATTGCCGTTATGTTGGCCCAAAGGTGATTTAACAACCTCAAGTAGAGTTATTTGCACTGTGGAGAGTTTGATGGATATTGAGACTCAATGAAAGGTGTGTGGGTATGGGTAAGAAGAGGGAGATGGCTTAGGCAGACTCACCTGGGTCTCTGGATACCTGGAAGAACATCCAGCAATGACCCATCATTCAGTTAATATGGGAGGTCCAACACTACTTGAATCAATGAGATCAGAGACCAGAAAAGAATCAGCTGGAAACCACTCAAATTACACAAGATAAAAATTGTGTACCCAAATGAAAAAGTAAAACAAAAAATAATTCACAAAAACACAGAACTACAGATATAATCTATGAGTTAAGAAGAACTTCCTAAGACTAGAAATTCAAAGGCTAGATAAAAAAGGATAGACATATTTGAATATGTAAATATTAAAAGCATTCCTATGGCAAAAGATCCAATAAATAAAATCACAGTCAAATATCAGAGCTAGAGAAAAAGGTTTATACCAGATTTAAAACAACTGGCACCCGTAACATACAAAAAAGCTTTTAAAATTGTCAAGAGTAAGTCAATCCAGTAGAAAAGCAGGTAAAAGATACAAATAGACAAATCACTGAAGAGTAAATCTAAATGGCCAAGCACATTCTTTTAAATGCTCAAATTCATTTGTAGTCAGGGAAATGCAAATTAAAGTAACAATGAGATGTCATTTTATAGCCATCAGACAAATTAGTAAGAATTATCACACCCAGTGATGGTGAGCTGGTGGGGATGTGATAGAAAGGGTACTCATACATAAAATGGCAGAAATATGTTGTCTTACAGCTGTTTAGAAAAGCAATTTAGCAATAATTATAAAAATTGAAACAACATTTACTATTCAATTCAGCAATTCCACTCTTGAAAATTTAGCTCATAGAAATGAAAGAACCAACACATGAAGCTATTTAAGTATGCGTGTGTGTGTGTGTGTGTGTGTGTCATCATTGTTCAATGAGGCAAAAAAAACTGGAAACAAAATAAATATTCATTAATAAGTGAACAGCCAAAATATTATGGAATATTTACACCACGGAGAATTATGCAACCAAGAAAAAGAATGAAGTAGTTATGCCAGTTAACCTGGAGGGATGGTCACAAGGTTTTGTTAGTGAACAAGTCAGGTTGTGGAAAAGTGTATGTAATGTCATGTAATGATGTAATGTAATGTAATATAATTGATTACTTTTATAAAACAACACTGGTAATTACAAATCTGTATTATATTAATACAGAGAATGATATGGAAGATCATACAGTAGATTTTTAAAAATTGATTACTTGAAAAAGAAACATAGAGGTGTGGAGGGGTGGGTGACCAACTATCCTGGTTTGCCTGGAACTGAAAGGTTTTCTAGGATGTAGGGGTTTTATGGCTAAAATTGAGACAGTCTCAAGTAAACAGTGATTGTTGGTCACCCTATGGGTGCGGGTGAATAGGATGGATGGGGAAGGGAAAGGCAAGCCAAAAAAAGGGGAAAAGATACGACTAAAAGTCATGTAATCATATATGCACTCATGTAAAATTATTTATCTTGGCTGATGTTGGTAAAAATAAGTTTTAAACATGTTTATTTTAAACATATTTATTTAAATTTAGTTTATTTAAAACTAAATAAGTTTTAAACATGTTTAGTTTCTATAATAATTGAGGAAAGACTTAAATCTCACTCACAGACTCCTGTGGCTTTGAAGAAGCTACTCTAGAAATACAAGGGCTAATGGCATCTTCGATGAGCAAGGAAATATCATTTATTTGTTTAGTCAAAAACATGTTCATTAAACATTTATTCCATGTATTAATTTACCTATTAGTAACACAACACATAGAAGGCAGTCAATAAATGTGTTGAATAAGTAAGCAAATGCATGACCATAATTATAATGCATATAATTAATATAATAACCACAATATATTGTAACATATATACAGCATGAGAACATATTACAATAACAATGCTTTAACAGAGGCAACAACAGAAGCGCAAGAGAACACTGAAAAGGTGCCTGACTTTGCCTAGTGAGATCTTGGAAACACAGCAGAAGAGAAATATGGAGAGTTTGAAAAAATGAGAGTTTATGGCTAGGAAAAAGGAAAGAGGAAAATCCAGAAAGCAAGAACACCCCATACAAAGCCAAGAGTCACAGAAAAGCAAGTGTATCTGGGAAAGAGTGTGACGTTCCCGAAGGCATGCATGGGGAAAAAGTGAAAGTTGGGAAAGAAGATGTGCGAAGATGAGGCCGCACAGGAAGGAGAGGTGAGATGCCTTAATTCCTAGGCACCTGCCAAGCAGATGGCACTCGTTTTGAAGGCACTAGGAAGACAGGAAGTCTCACATCAGAGAAAAGCCACAATTGGATTTCGTTTTTAGGAAGATAACACGAGCACCAAGATGGCAAATTGACTTTATGTCAAATGCCATTTCCAATTGATCAGTCATGAGAGCTGAAGGACAATGTTAAGAAAGACTGGGTGGTCACCTATGTCTGGGCTTAGTAGTTAAAGTACCGCGACCGATTAGCAATGTCTACTATGGATAAGGGAGAAGGGGAATGGTGACAAGGTTGCTATGTGTTTTCCAAGACCACACCTACTACCAGCAGTGTGGAGGAGGGCCCACGTGGAAGAGATCATTGTCAGGGAGAGCGGGTGATCTACTAATCCATACAAGAGGTGATGGACATCTGGAAAGGTACAGTGGAGGAACCAGACTCACAAGAGATTTCAGAGGCGCAATCAGGAGGATCTGCTGAATGAATTTAGTCATGGATGAGATCCAGGCACTAAGGGCATCTCTGGCAAGCAAGCAAATTTCAGATGAGGATCACTTTATGGTATTGGAACCAAACCCACTTGGCCCCATATACACCTCAGAGAAGATAAGATGACTCGGCAGTTCTGGGAACTGCCAGGGCACATTCAACAATTCCTGCCACCAAATCACTTTCTGATGGCTGTGGCCTGAGCTGCTTAGCCCAGCAGTTCTTGTGATTTATTCTCCAGAGCAGCACCCGGAAGTTGAAAAGTCCTCCTAGAGCCAAAAACAGGAAGCATCCCCCACTCACCTGGCCCAGGGTCCAGGAAGGAATATGTGTGCTCTGACACACCCATGGTGTAAGTTCCCATTATGTCAGCAGTGTTTACCATCTCCAGGCACTTCCTATGACATAGGAGCACCGCTAAATCTCTTCACCAGCAGAGGAAATGACTAACTCTAGGAAGTCATCCTTTCTCCCTCTACCCCCCCAACCAAAAATGGAGAGGCTGTTGGACTTTCACTAAAAATATCAACACCATCTAAAAATAAGGTTCATCAACTCTGCCCTTGCCCCAGAATTCCTGACCCGAGCTCCTCTGACATCACCACTGGCCCCTGTCAACAGAGCTCCTCAGAGCCACCTCCTAGCTGTCCTCTTAGCTTAAAGTTCATTTTGAAATCAATCCCCACCAGCCTTCCCACCAATGAGATCATGAATAATAGCTGGCCACGACTATATCAAACGAGTGTTTTCCCAGGGGATGGAAGGTCTTCCAAAACTCTTCCACAAGCACACGCACCCATGTGGGTTTATTTCCTGTCTGGTTGGCTTCCTCCGGGCTCATTATGGTTTCAGTGTCATTTTCCAGAACAGGAAAGAGAGTGCAGGAGTGTGGCCTTTAGCAGTCTCGGGTGGACATGCAGCGGCTGACCTGTAGGAGAGTCTAAATGAAGCCATTTGTTAGGAAGCCATTGACAAGCACTTGGGGTATTCAGTAGTGGCACTGTTCCTACTGCTGGTTCCTGGGGCACTCAGCCTGCTGCAGAGCTTTCTATTCTGTCCTGAGCTAAGAGACCCCAGCTGAAAATTGGCATTTGCTTTGGCAGTGGTGGTCTTGGTTGGGCTCAACTGATCCAGAGGAGAGTTGGAAAGAAATACCTAATCTTTAGTCCAAAGAAGGATAGGAGAAATAAGACATAATTCTAGATTCAGTTGTGGTTTTTTTTTTTTTTTTTTTTTTTTGAGTCCCCAGGCTGGAGTGCAGTGGCGCAGTCTCAGCTCACTGCAAGCTCCACCTTCTGGGTTCACACCATTCTCCTGCCTCAGCCTCCCAAATAGCTGGGACTACAGGTGCCCGCCACCTCACCTGGCTGATTTTTCTTTTTTGTATTTTTTAGTAGAGACGGGTTTTCACCGTGTTAGCCAGGATGGTCTTGATCTCCTGACCTCATGATCCGCCTGCCTCAGCCTCCCAAAGTGCTGGGATTATAGGCGTGAGCCACCGCGCCCAGCTAGACTCAGCTCTTAACTCCTCTATTGCTGGAGGTTTCTCTAATGACTGAACTGACTTATTAGTTTTTGCTACCCAAACAAGGAGGCAAGAAAGTCAAATAGAAACCCTTCCTCCGAGAGGAAGTAGCATAGCATAGTGGATAAAGGCTTTGAAGTTAGTCTCTGGGGTTAAATTCTGTTCTTGTTACGTACAGCTGTGTGATATTGAGCACATTACTTAGGCTCTGTAAGACTCACGTTTGTTTCTCAGACGTAGACTGGGATTTGTTATGAGGATCAATTAAATAAGAAATGAACAGTTTATTCACAGTCAGTGCTCCATAGAGGTACCTACCTGTTTTCTTTATTGAGTGTCTTGCCTTGTGCTCGGTGTTCTTCTAGTGCTGAAGATTCTACAGAAAACAGGACAGACAAGCCCCAACCCAAAGTTAGGACACAGAGGGAGCCATTCGTGGATGCTGAGTGGCTGGTTGGTGAAAATGGCATGTAAGCTCAGGAAATGAATTGAAAAGAGGACTGGGTGGGGCAAGACAGTCTTTCATTGTTAGTCCTCACTCCAACATCCAAAGAGCTCTGGAGGAAGGAGAAGGAAGCTGACATACAGAAACATCCAGGATGTGTGCACATGTGAGGCCACTCTGGTGGGATGGTTTCTTCTCAGAGCTCCCCATCAGCTTGAGCACGATATCAGGAGGAGCCTGAGGGAAGGGTTCAAGGATGGGGGGACACACAGTGGTCACTGAAAGTCTAGCCCCCCAGCAACTTTGTAGGCAAGGGGACTCCAGCTATCTCCAAGGCACACCAAAAGCAGAGGAGGCTAGGCCATTGTGTCTCCAAGGTGACCATGAGGAGGGAATTAAGAATATCAGGAGGCAGCTTAGGAGACCAGAAGGTAGGTACAGAATGATGATAGTGACAGAGTTTATGAAGAAAGAAATACATTGTAAGTTTGTGGGTTCAAATGGAGCGATTGAACTGAATCCATTAGTAACTTTGGAGGCCTTACTTAATCAGAAGTTAGTTTGATTCTTCCGTGTGCCTCAAGCAGCATGGTGGGCAAAACTTTTTTGCTCTAAGGGTCTTCATAGTCCTTCTCTCTCCTCCACTCTGGAGCCAAGATAAGGATCACATGCTGTGATGTATTGTAGTACCTTCTCTCTCTCTCTCTCTCTCACACACACACCCATTCTTAAACTCTTTTTTCCTCCAAATTAAATGTTTTCTTGGTCATTTGTATGACAACATTGCAGCTTGTATATCGTTGAATGTTTATTTCTCATTTTGAGCAGCCACGATATGTTCAATTTGAAGTTGTACCTAGGGAAGCCCTGGCAGAAGACACAGGAGACATACGGAATGAAGCAGGATTTAAGACAGGCGACAACAATGGGTTGGGGGTTGGTTTGCAAGATACTACTCTCTTACTCAGTTGGTATGGCTCCAAAAGGCCTGGAAAGATGCCAGGAATGAGCAAAGACCCACCAAAATAAAACAAACAAACAACAAAACCCTACCATAAACAACGAGAAAACAAAAAAGAAAGAAAAAGAAAAACACTCCATCAGGTTGTATGAGGTTGTAACGGAGTTCTGTCTATGAGATGCTTTTGGGGTGATCAGGGTACACTGGCTGCTCTTGTCTTCCACCCCAAGGCAAGTCAGCACCCTCTAGAGCCAAGGAAAACTCATCGGAAGCTGAGGGGGACAGCAGGGAGACAAGAGTGGGTGACTACCATATTACGTAGAGTGTCAGCTCCATAAAAACAAGGATGTCCTTTCTTGTTCAGTGAAAAATACAAGTGCTGGGGACATAGTAGCCTCTCAATAATTATCTGTTGAATGAATTTCATCATAATGTTGCTAACATTACCCTGCCATTCCTTCAATACCTTAAGTTGTGGATCTACTGT
This sequence comes from Symphalangus syndactylus, assembly GCF_028878055.3. Classification (NCBI taxonomy): domain Eukaryota; kingdom Metazoa; phylum Chordata; class Mammalia; order Primates; family Hylobatidae; genus Symphalangus; species Symphalangus syndactylus. The sequence continues at coordinate 108,805,072 of NC_072430.2, forward strand.
ATGGGATAGCAATGTGTCATTTTTTTCTGTCAACAAACACAGGGATTCGTTTCAAATGTAGGTTATCATTCTAGACTCTCACTGTGTTAATGCCTTTTCCTAACATTTGAGGGAAACAAATCCAGGTCACATATATCATATTCTGTTTCACAAATTCTAGTAAGGCTCAACAGTAGTGCATGTTATTATTACTTAACTTTAGAGTGGACCAATAGTATTTACAAGGCGGTATAGGGTGTTACAGTCAAGATTTCAGCCCTTTTCCTTGAAGCCAATTACACCCCAAGAGATTTTTTTGTTTTGGAGGGTCATGACAGAGGATATCCCCTAGGGGGCAGTGTGTGCATATGTTTCAGCCACTCAAGGAGCGCATTTCATGGCCGCCGAGCTAATTGCAAAGGCTACAGGGAGATCCGGGAGTCTAAGACATGAATGCACTGTATGAAGTTGTCCTTTAGGCAGAGCAGAGTGGAGGCGACCTGAAAGAATTGCTCAATAGAGAAAAACCTAGTGACACACAGAAAATTGGGGGATGGTAACTTTCAAGGCTCCAGCTGCCTAAATGCTTAAGGTTCAACACAGGAATCATTTGACACGCTCCTTAACATTTGCTAAGGGGTTTTTAATATTTTTATTTATTACACTTTATATTTCATGTTTCTGACATCCATGCAGAATTGTGTTTCATTTTCTTGTCTATTCTAGGTGGCAGTTCAAATTCAATTAAAGTTAACCAGTTTTAATTGAGTAATAATAGTTGATACTGTATTATTGAGTGCTTATAATGTTCTGAGTGTTTTACTTACACATTACTTTAGTTAACGTTTCCACATCACCATGAGGTGAGGACTGTTAATATTCTCACTTTACAGATGGGAAAACTGTGGCATAGAGAGTTTACACAACTCGCCCGAGCTTAATAGTCTGAGTCCAGGACACATTCTCTTAAATGTTTTACTATGTCATCTCCCAAAGAAGTGCCTCTCTTTTAAATTTAATTTAATTTTACTTTTGAGAAAGGTCTTGCTGTTTCACTCAGGCTGGAGTGAAGTGGTGCAATCTTGGCCCACTGCAGCCTGGACCTTCTGGGCTCAAGTGATTCTCCCACCTCAGCTTCGCAAGTATTAATAGCTGGGACTACAGGCATGTACCACCATGCCCGGCAAATTTGTTGTGGGGACGGGGTCTTACTATGTTGCCCAGGCTGGCCTTGAACTCCTGGTCTCAAGCAATCCTCCCAACTCAGCCTCCCAAAGCGCTGGGATAATAGGCCTGAGCCACGGTGCCCAGTTCCTCTCTAACTTTAATGAGTTCACATATCACTTTGAGACCTTGTTAAAATGCAGATTCTGATTCAGTAGATCTGGGTGGCGCCTGAGAGACTGCATTTCTAACAAGCTGCAGGTGATGCCAATGCAGTTGGTCCGTGGACCACATTTTGAGTAGCAAGAACCTAAAAAGGAGTGTGTACTGAGGGTAGAGGGATGTGAAGATATAAAGATGTGCATGGTGTAGTCCCTCCAGTCAAGCAGATTATACCTAATAGAGAAGGTTAGGGCAACTACACAAGTGGTGGATATTATGAAAGAAAGTGTTTGTCCAGGGCCACAGAGGCACAGAGCAACTCAATAGGTACTAATTGAGGGACTTCCTTCTAGGATAGGACAATGCACTTTGGGAAGGACAAGCAGGATGAATGAGGTACAGTTCCTGCCTGTGAGTCATTTGCAAGCTGGTGGGGCAAAGTCAACGGACACACAAATAACCCTAGTACGGGCGTAGGTTTTACAAAAGAGGCTGTCCAGGATGATTCAGAGAACAGGAAGAAGGGACAAAATGAGGAAGGTGAGCATTTCTTTTTATTTCTTTTTTTTTTTTGAGATGGAGTCTTGCTCTGTCGCCCAGGCTGGAGTTCAGTGGCGCCATCTCGGCTTGCTGCAAGCTCTGTCTCCCAGGTTCATGCCATTCTCCTGCCTCAGCCTCCTGAGTAACTGGGACTACAGGTGCCCACCACCACACCCGGCTAATTTTTTTGTATTTTTAGTAGAGATGGGGTTTCACTGTGTTAGTCAGGTTGGTCTCAATCTCCTGACCTCATGATCCTCCCGCCTCAGCCTCCCAAAGTGTTGGGATTACAGGCATGAGCCACTGTGCCTGGTCAAGCATTTCAATTGTGACTGGAATTAGAAAGCTCAAGGAACAGAGCTCTCAGCTGGCTGCAGACCTGGAGAAAGGCCTCATGAAAGAGAAGGGATTTGAGATAAACCAAGAAAGACAGATGGGGTTTTGACAGTGCATAAGGAAGGATATTTCAGGCAGGAAAAACCAGTTTAATCCAAAGTTCTGGAATACAGCAGTACAAAGCAAATTTGGGGCTAAGGGCATAGTCTTATTTTCCTATCTAGACACTGTAAGGAAGTTGTGCTGAAAACCATGCTTTAGAGCAATGATTCGCAATCCATATTGAAAAAAATCACTTAAGGAGTGAAAAAAGATTTCGATGCTGGGGCCTCATCCCCAGAAATTCTGATTTCATGAATCTGAGTCAGAGGTGAGAATCCATATGTTTTTAAATCTCCTCATTTTTATTTAGATAATACGTATGTGCAGCCAGATTTGAGAACCATTACTCTAAGCAATGATTCTCAAATCGTGCTGCCTGGGTCAGCAGCCTCAGCATCACCTGGGAACTTCGGGAAATGCAAATTCTCAGGTCGCACTCTGGACCTACCTAATCGGAAACTCTGGGGGCGGGGCCAAGAAGCTCTGTTTTAACAAACCCTCCAGCGATTCTAATGCAAGTTCAAGTTTGAGAACCAATGTTCTAGAGCCTTGCTCCTCCAAGTATAGGCCACTGGAAGCTTACTACACGCATGGAATCCCAGGCCGCCCCTCAGGACTGTTGAATCAGAACTGCAGTTCAACAAGATCCCCAGGTGATGGGTGTGTACATTAAAGTTTGGGAAGCCTGCTGATTTTCAGGGTGAGAAGTCTAAACTTTTTAAAGATAACAATGGGAAGCAGCTGAAGGTTATAAAGTTGTGGTATAACTGATGAGCGCCCCAGGAAGAACCAGTGGCTAACTGAATGTACGATGGATTGAATAAAACAGATCCTGCACAATACACCTTAATGGATCCTGCACGATGATCCGAGAAAGAAGTCCCAGAGAAAATCCCCTTGCCGCTTACACTTCCAGGACCTTCTTCTCCTGTTCTTTCCTTCTTCTAGGCTCCAGGAGAGAACAGTGCACTGGGGCCTCTTGCCTCGCTGCTTGGAGCTCCTTTGATGGTGGAATCTTGCCAGCCATTGATCCAACAGTGGGAGTTATCGCGGCAGTGCAACTACAGTCAGGCCTCAGCTCCAGCTTGTATAATATTTCTGATAATAAGAGAGCCTAAATGAAGCATCCTTTAAAAGGCCTTCACTGTTAATTTGGCACAGGGAAAAAAGCCAGCACATTATACTATGTTTTCCAGTCATTCTGCCTGTGCTATATGGACTCTTTGAATAGATGTCCATAATGAGATTACTGAAAATGGAATTCATTACCTGACTTCGGATTTATTGCTTTTTAACTAGAAATACAAGGCTACACACACTCTGCTCCCAGCGTTGGTTGTGTGACTGCCCCCCTTCTCCATTCCAGAATGGGTACGGGAAACCAGGGTGAAGAAAATGCCCAGGAAGCCTGGGGGTCGTGGACAGTAAGAATGGAGCAAACAATGTGCTTCATTAGGACGGGTGCATCGGAACCCCGGGCCTCTGCTGCTAAGTTCTGCTTCCACAGTCTCACCATGGGGATCACAAGCCAGTCACCTCCTCACTAGCATAATTGGAAAGACTCTAAGGGGCCCCGAAGTGCTGAAGTGCTGTAAATTAGCAGCGTTCAATTCTGATGAACATTAAAGGGAGTGTGCAGTTAATTCCTCCACACATGCTGATCGCAAAGTCTTCCCACTGGGGGCTTTTGGCTTGGAGCGTTACGGGGCCATTTATTCTGCATGGCTTCTCCACCAGGGCAAGGACCTCAAGGTGAGTTAATAGGCTTGGCTTCTCAGCACTTTATTTTAATCTGTATTTACCATCATCATATATATTTTAACAAACCTCTGGTGCATGGCATGCCATTGAGCACTGCACAAACTAGATAAGAGAGACGGGGCCCTGGTTTCACTGGCAGAGGGCGGCAACTACATTCAGGGGGGTAATTGAGAAATCCTGCCTTGTATGCTAGTTGGTGGTGCTGCCTGGTCGCCACTGCCTCTACTGTCTGCCACATGTCTTCCTAGACCTTTGCTTCTTTATGCTGGGGCCACCTCCACTGGACTGGCAGGAGGAAAGTGAGGTCATGTCTGTAATATCACCTCTCACTGCCTCGGTTACCATTGCCCATTCTATTTTCTCTGTCCTCTCATTCTTTCTTTGTCAAACTCTCTGTCCCTGGCATGCAATGTAAAAATATTGCTGACAGTGGCTTTCCATGAGATAATAATCTTAAATAGATGATACATGGATAATAGGATAGAGTAAAACAGGATGGGCAAATTGATAATTGCAGATTAGAAGGAAATACAATCAGCAAACAAAACAAAAGCCGAACTTAGGGAGTAATAAGCATGATGTGTTAGAATTGTTAAGAGTGAGATATTTTCATATACAAGTCTTTATCCCTGAGGTAAAACCAAAGCAGCCTCTTTACATGTTGCGGAAGTGTGTCTGAAATGGCACATTCTATTTGTTTGTTTACGCATTTCACATTTTAAAAGCAAAAGGAACTATCATTACAGATATTTTTCTTCATTGCTATAGGAACTAACAGGGAGCAAAATGTTATCATGGGTTATAATATTGCCCTGGACAATTGCAGGACAAGCCACTAGCCCGAATTCTTGTTGTTATTTTAATTTGTATGTAAACCTTGTCAGATGTCTTAGACATATCTTCAAAAATGCAAACTAATAGCCATCATCATCTGATGTTCCTGAGACAAATGTGACAATGACAATGTGTTGTTAAAGGCCACACTTGCACTATCAAAATAATGAGACTGTGGCCCAAGCTGCCTGATAATTTCAGCTATTTTTTAGTCAATATGGGTCATCACTTGGGTAATACTACAGACAGACCTGATATCAGCTATTTATATAGCTAGAGAAAGTCACATTTTCCCCTTTTTGATGAGTGCAAAGGGGTACAACTTTCTTTGTGTTCCATGACCTTCCAATCTTACACAGATTATTCCTCTAACACCAGCCTTCAAGAATTATTGAAGTGCTGGGAACTAGCCCATGGTACATTTGCCCTGGCTTGCAGGCAAAGATTTAGCATCAGGTAAATCTTTTTGAATATACTGAATGCCCATGAATATGAATTCTTTGGATGCCCAGGGAGCGTATGTAAGGATATGGCATTTCTTCTATTAGGTTGGTGCAAAAGTAATTGCGTTTTTTTGTGGTTACTTTTTAGAAGAGCCGTCCTGTCTTCTTCCTCCTCTTAAGCTTGAGGTTCCTTGGAGATCGGATGGATACGCTTATTAGAGTCCCTAGTGAATTTTCATTACTGTCCTGCTGGAGCCTTAAAATATAGGACAATGAGTTCCCCACTGGCTATTGCCTGGGCCAGGAGCCTCTAGAATTATCAATATGATGTTTCCAAATGACACCTTTATTTTGTGGAATTTTTGAACAGAGGACCTAAAATTGCTGATTTTTGTTGTTTGTTGGTGTGGTTGTTCCTTCTTTGTAGCATATCACAGAACAGAACTAAGACTCTTATCTGAAATAATTATTAATATGGTCACGCATTGCTGAACAACAGGAATGCATTCTGAGAAATGCATTATTAGGTGATTTCATTGTTCTTCGAACATCATAGAGTGTACTTACCCAAATGTAGATGGTGTAGACTATCACACACCTAAGCAATATGTATAGCCTCAACTTACACAGCATATTATTTTACTGAATACTGTAGGCAGTTGTAACTCATGGTAAGTATTTGTGTATCTAAACATAGAAAAGTACAGTAAAAATGTGGATTGTAATCTTATGGGACCAACATCCTGTATGCGATCCATCATTGACTGAAATGTCATTATGCAGTACATGACTGTATTAAGTATTCATTGTTGAAATATGCTTAAATTGCAGAAACCGGCTAAAAGTTTCAGGGGAAAAGGCTGAAAAAATTTAACAAATTCCTTAAGGAGAAAATATCTTGTACACTAACATATCTGAAAAGTTTATGGTAACATGACCAGGTGCAGTGGCTCACACCTATAATCCCAGCACTTTAGGGGGCTGAGGCAGGCGGATCACGAGGTCAAGAGATCGAGACCATCCTGGCCAACATGGTGAAACCCTGTCTCTACTAAAAATACAAAAATTAGCTGGGCGTGGTGGCATGTGCCTTTAGTCCTAGCCACTCAGGAGGCTGAGGCAGGAGAATCGCTTGAACCCGGGAGGCGGAGGTTGCAGTGAGCAGAGATGGCACCACTGCACTCCAGCCTGACAACAGAGCGAGACTCCGTCTCAAAACAACAACAACAACAACAACAACAAAGTTTATGGAAACACAAACACACTTTTGCCATTTGACTATAGTTGCTAAAATGTTCACTTCTTTTTTATTACGTAAGTAATGAGTCCTTTGTCACTCTAAAAACATCAAACTCATATAAACATATAAAGCAAAATTTGAAAATTGTCCTTCATTCCCTTGCACTTTCTCTACCTCCATCCTTTCTAAACTTTCACAGCCATCCCAGGAAGTTACATGCTTCCTTCCAGTTTTTATCCTATGCTTTTATAATATTCATGTACATATGTACATATCTTTATTTATTTATTTTTTTTTTAGGATTTGTACTTTCTTTTTTTTTTTTTTAATTATACTTTAGGTTTTAGGGTACATGTGCACAATGTGCAGGTTTGTTACATATGTATCCATGTGCCATGTTGATTTCCTGCACCCATTAACTCGTCATTTAGCATTAGGTGTATCTCCTAATGCTGTCCCTCCCCCCTCCCCCCACCCCACAACAGTCCCCGGAGTGTGATGTTTCCCTTCCTGTGTCCATGAGTTCTCATTGTTCAATTCCCACCTATGAGTGAGAACATGCGGTGTTTGGTTTTTTGTCCTTGCAATAGTTTATTGAGAATGATGTTTTCCAGTTTCATCCATGTCCCTACAAAGGACATGAACTCATCATTTTTTATGGCTGCATAGTGCCACATTTTCTTAATCCAGTTTATCGTTGTTGGACATTTGGGTTGGTTCCAAGTCTTTGCTATTGTGAATAGTACCGCAATAAACATACGTGTGCATGTGTCTTTATAGCAGCATGATTTATAGTCCTTTGGGTATATACCCAGTAATGGGATGGCTGGGTCAAATGGTATTTCTAGTTCTAGATCCCTGAGGAATCGCCACACTGACTTCCACAATGGTTGAACTAGTTTACAGTCCCACCAACAGTGTAAAAGTGTTCCTATTTCTCCACATCCTCTCCAGCATCTGTTGTTTCCTGATTTTTTAATGATGGCCATTCTAACTGGTGTGAGATGGTATCTCACTGTGGTTTTGATTTGCATTTCTCTGACGGCCAGTGATGATGAGCATTTCTTCATGTGTTTTTTTGGCTGCATAAATGTCTTCGTTTGAGAAGTGTCTGTTCATGTCCTTCGGCCACTTTTTGATGGGGTTGTTTGTTTTTTTCTTGTAAATTTGTTTGAGTTCATTGTAGATTCTGGATATTAGCCCTTTGTCAGATAAGTAGGTTGCAAAAATTTTCTCCCATTCTGTAGGTTGGCTGTTCACTCTGATGGTAGTTTCTTTTGCTGTGCGGAAGCTCTTTAGTTTAATTAGATCCCATTTGTCAATTTTGGCTTTTGTTGCCATTGCTTTTGGTGTTTTAGACATGAAGTCCTTGCCCACGCCTATGTCCTGAATGGTATTGCCTAGGTTTTCTTGTAGGATTTTAATGGTTTTAGGAGGTCTAACATACATATCTTTTAAAAATGTAAATGGGATCATATCATGCATATTGTTCTGCAACTCACTTTGACCACTAAATATGACCTGAAGGTTTTTTCCCTGTCAGTAGATACAGCACTCTCCCATTCTCTTTCACAGATGCCCAATGTTCCATATTAAGGATGAATCATAGTTTATTTGCATATTCTTCTGTTGACTATTAGTATGATTTTTTACATTTTTCCTGTTTTACACAGAAATAGGAAAATGTCAGAACATTCTGGAGTCCATGTGCAAGCACGTCTTTAGGATGCATTTCTTTTTTTTCTTTTTTTGAGACAGAGTCTTGCTCTATCGCCCAGGCTGGAGTGCAGTGGCGCGATCTCGGCTCAGTGCAACTTCCACCTTCTGAGTTCAAGCAACTCTCCTGCCTCAGCCTCCCTAGTAGTTGGGACTACCGATGTGTGCCACCATGCCCGGCTAAATTTTGTATTTTTAGTGCAGGCGAGGTTGGGATGTTGGGATGGCTGGTCTCCAACTCCTGAGCTCAGGTGATCCGACTGTCTTGGCCTCCCAAAGTGCTGCGATTACAGGTGTGAGCCACCGCATCCAGCCTTAGCATGCATTTCTAATATAGAATTCCTTTCACAATTTTAGTAACTACAGCCACTCCTCTTCCAAAAGGGCTACCCAGTGATATTACAGTGATATTGCTGTATTGCCAGTGGTTTTGCAGTTTCATAGTCAGGGCATCCTTTCAAATATGTTCTCCTAGAGATAGTAGGCTCAGTACTTTGGAATCAAACAACCCTGAGTTTATATCCCGGGCAGTTCAAACGCTTAGCTCTCTGGTCAAGTTACTGAACCTCACTCAGCTTCCATTTCCTGCCCATAAAATGAGGATAATATTACAGATTCTTGGGAGTTGTTGGGAGGATAAATACGATAACACCTAAAAAGCACTTGGCACATAGTAGGTGCCCAATAAGCCATAGTCATTAATGAATCCAGACATGACTTGAATTCCACAACTTGAGAGAAGGAATACAGTAACCAGCAGTTTGCAGAAAGAGATTTCCTGAGAAGAAAAATATTCAGATGAATATATATATATGCCACATTTTGTGGTTTTGTATTTTGTCTGTGTTTTTATCTTTTTATTAAAAAGATCAGCCAGACATGGCAGCACACGCCTATAGTCCCAGCTACTTGGGAGGCTAAGGTGGGAAGATCACTTGAGCCCAGGAGTTTGAAACTAGCCTAGGCAACATAGCAAGACCCTATCTCTAAAAATACATGTTATATATGAAAAGTCACTGATTATATGTGCTCCTTCAACCTTTGATCTACATCTGCATTCAGTCTCAAGAAGTAAACTCGGTGCGGACAGTATTTCTCGTTTATTTCTGTCTATTTTGTATAACGTAGAGGTTTGTGCAAGGAGTTATGTTTTGTTAATTATATTTTTACAGGTTAATATTAAAATGAACTGGCATTCCCTAAGCACACACTGATGTAGATGTCCAATCTAATTTATCACTTACTCCTCTGGCTTAACGTTGAAACCTGTCTTTCCCTGCCCCACCTTCCATGGCCTCTGTGGCCAGCGCTATCTCTACCGCTGGCTCCTCCTGAGGCTTTTGGCTTTGTATTATGGGGTGGTTGCTGGCACCAGTTGCTCTGCACATCTGGGGGACCCTTCTAAGGGAGCACTTTTATTTTAAAATTAATTTACCTCGTTTGATTTCCTAGTTTTCAGCTGTTGTAACAAAACTGTTCATGCACTCAATCACTCAGATTTGGATGGAAATATTTGTCCTATTAGCCTGAGTAATAGCTAAGGCAGGACGCTCATTTACTCCCAACAAACCACCTGGGACTTGTAAAGGAGAAATGGTTTCCAAATCTCTATGTCTAGTAATATCCCCATTGCCCTAAGCCTATCTCAATGAAAGAATTAAAATTTGTTTTCCCAGCTGCCAGCTGACATCCCCAAAAGGGAAGCGGAGACAAATACAAAGGGATACTTGTGAGTAGCCCCTTTTATTAAAAAAAAAAAAAAGGCTTTTCATGGTTTTAATAAGAAATATACAAAAACAGCACTGAAATTCAAAACCAACAAAACGCTGCCCAAGCAGACCTTCGGGCAGAGGATGGCATGGTATGGAGAGGAGAATAGCATCGTAGCTAAAACATTGTCCCTGGCCCACTCCTCCTTGCCATTTTGCAAGTACATGACCTTGAGAATGTAACATGACATCTGTATACTTCATTAATTGCACCAATAAAAATAAGGTTAATTACAGTATCTACCTAATAAAATCAATGTGGAAATTAAATGAGTTTCACAAACACAAAGCACCTAGTGCCCCATACAAAGTAAGTGTTATATACATGCTGGCTACTGGAATTAGTATTTAAGAGCTTAGGATCCAGAATAGGCTGCCTGAATTCAAACCCTGAATCTGCCACTTATTACCTGCATGACCTTGAGCAGGTTACCTAACCCTTTGAAATGTGCTCCCGCATATGTTAAGTGGGGATGATAACGGTATGTCAGGGAATTCTTTGAGAAGCAATGGGTAAGCTATACAGTGTTTGACATTTAGAAGGTGCTCTGATATGAAATATAATACCTACTGATATTAAATATACAAAATATAATATATCATATAATATATAAATATTATATATAAATTTATATATAATATATATTTTATATGATATATAAATAAATATAAATATAATATATATTTTAACATATATTTATATATAAATATATCAGTGCATTTTTTTTGTTAAACTATATTGCAAGATATTTGTGCCATGTCTACAACAAACTCTTCTGGTATGAGCTGACATGGATTCCTGCACTCTTTCTTTCTGCCTTTTGGTTTCTTACAGAGTTTGGTTTTAAACAAATGAAATCCCACAGAGGACTATGTGGCAGCAAAGAATGCCATTCCTTATTAATATATCATTATTGTATGGATGAGGCAACATGCAACCAGGGGACCTTGGGCCTCAGCCAGAGCAGTCATCTCAAGTAACAAACAGGCCTAATTATAAGGTGGCTTTACCTAAAAGGTCAGCCTCAGCCCTGTCACGGGAGGCTGGCATCATAGGAAGCTTCTACTGTATTATATTGCACATCAGTATTAACATGTGTTCTATGACTGTTATGTGAATGTTATTTAGAGGGCTTAGCTTTCTGCTCTGTGTGCACAATCATGCACACACACACACACACACAAATGCTTTTAGTGGATGCAGTAGACCCTCTAAGTCCCATAATTCTGAAAGCTGACTTTGTTTGTTGCTTGGGGACTGATTTTGCAGGCTAGTTGCACTGTTGAAATGAGTCCTTGCTGCTTGTAAGTCTTGTTCCATAATTTCATTTGGCTGAAGCAGGAGACAAGTACCTCATTTTAATTAGAATTTCAAGCAAACTTCATTATGTTGTTATGTGTTATTCTACAAAAAGATACTGTATCAAGGACAGCTGTTGATGGAGTAAAGCATCCTGTTAACTCTGCCTGAGAAACAAAAACACTTTCATTCACTTCATCGGTTCTGTCGCTATGCTGCTTCTGACACATCCCATGGAAGAGAAGGATGTGCCCTGGAGCTCTCCAAGACAGCAAATGTTTGAAACAAGGTGCTAGGTAGTAATCCCAGGGCCCGTGAAAATGTGACATCACCATGTCATTAGAGGGCAAATTGCAGGTCCTATCCTGCTCTCTGTCTCTGCTGGCTTGCTACAAATCACAGTACTCTCTAAGGAATCCACTCTCTGCCTGTTGCTCTGAGGAAAGCTGTAGATTGTGTTGAAGAAAAATGGAGGCTGTGCTGCCTTAGACCTGCAATTAAGTCCCTGCTGCTCTCCAAACCAATGAGTCCTTCCAAGTAGTAATCTAATTTATTTTTCCCATTTTCTAAGTAATGCTAGGGTAAGCGTGTTCATCATTTTAGACTCACTGATTCTAATTCCTAATTCAGACTTGTTTGTTCAGTAGAAGGTAAACAACCCCTAAGCTATCACCCACCCTTATTTATTTGGAAAGAGAGAATTTCAGTGGGAGAAGATAAATAGCATGTCAAACATGGTTTGGAGGGGCTGCAACTGAGTAATTTCTAGTTTCCTATGTCTGTCTCCAGCTGTTGTGGCCCAGTGTGACTCTGGCAGCTGTGTGCTGGTTTGGCTGAGCTGCTATTTGGTAAAATCAGATCAATACTTGTAAGCATTTGTTTGATATAACAATCTCAGGCCAGTCCAAGAATTCACACATTGAACCACATGCATGGAAAGGACTGTTTTGCAGTTATCTGTGTGTGCATACAAGATCAACTGGTTGATGCCTGTAATCCTAAAATCCCCTAGAAAATGAAAGGAAGACCACATTTAGAGGATTGGTGGACTCGAGTAGCCCTGGGGATGAATCAATTCAATTCCATGAACATTTATTGGGTGCTACTATAGACAAGGAAACATACGATACATAAAGATCAGCAAAACACAGTCCCAATTCTTGAGTATAATTTAATACCAGGTTATAAAAACATCAGTAGTTAATTAATTATTATTTAGACTTGGCCTTGTTCCAAAAGGACTTAAGATGTAAGAATCCTCTTGAAAATATATACAGTGGGTCAAAATGAAATAAAATAAGATTACATGAGAAGAGTTTAGGGAAAATTAAGGGTGGGGAAGTTCAATGAAGCTGGAAGTTTGGAAAATGTAGATCATGAGAACTAATGCTTACTTACCAGTGATGGATCATAAATTTGACTCAGAGCTTCTCAGAAGCCTGAATAAAACTGGAAACAAAATGGATTTATTATATAATTGACAATGTCTATGTTGATCTTGCTCACGAAGGAGGAGGGCTATACCAGGTATGGAAATGACACAAATCTTTCTCACATAAAGATGACTTTGATTTGTTCTAGTCAGCAACTACAAAATAGTTACGTAGAATGCAATGATTTTCATAGGCTGGTAGCAAGGACTCTTTGTTGCTTATGTAACAGCCATTCTTTGTCACCTTTACCCTTATTGTAAATAACCCCTTCCACCATCATGTGCACACACACTGAAAATGCTAGATAATGTCTCTTGCAGACTCCCCTGGACATATGGCTTAATCATGGCCAATGGAACCCCAAAAGAAGGATGCTGGGAAGCTCCTGGTTGAGATTTTCCCCTTTGATAAAAAGACACACTGAGGGAGAAGCTGCCTTTCCTACCTTTGGATATGGTTATAAGAAGACATACCCTGAAAGGTGTCATCATCTTGTGATGAGGGGATGAGCATCTGAACTAAGCCTATATGCTGAGTTGGGAAGTAGGGCAAGTGTTTCATGAAGCCACAGAAAAAATAAAAGCTCAGATTTCTGCTCCAAAACTAAGATGGGCAAGAAAACTCATGCCAGAATGTAGAAAAAATTTGATGTAAATTATAAGGAAATAGATCTGGATGAGAAACATCTACTCAGGTTTCATAGAGATGATTTTTTAAAAAGAAAGATGTTTTTATGGCCCAATTAGAAAAGCCAAGTATTTTTTCCACCCTTACTATATGATGTTATTCTATGAAATGAGCAGAGTCCTGTTGGCCTTGCCCCTCCTTCCCATCTTATCCTTCTACATCCATGTTGAGAATGAAAACCCCTGTAAACAACTGCATTTGTGAGATAGACTGGACAGGAGGAGGGAGAAGAGGCAGCAGCATAGATAAGCTGGGAGAGGAAGGTCTTAAAATCCTCGTAGGTAAAGTCTATGGGAAGAAATAGGCAGATAACAATCATTGCAGCGGCACAATCTCTTGTTTTTCAAGCAGTAAACCTACTTGAATACCAAATAACCAGGCAGTAGGTGATGGAGGAAATGACACCCTGATAGAGCAGTGACACCCTAAAAACTCTGATAGGGACAGAAAATTAGACTAGAAGATATTCGTGTCAATCTTCCCTCCAGCTCAAGATCTGAGAAGGGAGTTCAACCATCAAACAGCTAGGCAAAGAGAATAATTCACTCAACCTGTCTTGATAAACATGAAGTCTGGATATATTTATCCGTGTTCTAGCATCAGTAAAGATACTAGAAACACAAATGAGACTGATGAAAACATATTATAGCATAAAGAAATGGGAATATTTGGCTCAAAGGAGTTCATCTCTGAAAATGATCTATGACACGATTAAGAAGATATTATCAAGAAACCATTGGGAATCCTTGAAAGAATGCCAAAAGACAGGCCACTAGAAATTAGGAGCTTAATGAGAAAGATAGCTCAGATTAAAGGTGAAATTAAAATTTAGATTAGTGAAATTAACAAGGAGCCCCAAAGATCTAAAAAGATCTAAATGGAACTTCCAGGTAAAGATGGAGCTTTGAACAAACACATCTAATTTTGCTCCCTCCGCAAACCCTTGTAACACTATAATAGAGAGATTTTGTTTGGTCTTGTTTTCATATAGTAGCCCACAAGGGTACAGAAAATGCAAGAAAAGAAAAAGTGGCAAAATTTTGATGCCATAAAACAGACAGACATATGGAAATAGACTTAACAGATCTGAGAAAGCGGAATCCTCAACTGTAGGTAGGGAAAGCTGAGAACCAACCCAATTTACACCACAGTCCCCCTCCAGAGACTCAGAAATTAGCAGCACTAGTCCTTCTAGAAGCCAGGATGAAACAGTGCAGGACAAAAGATCAGGAGGATTGAGAGAATTAGGAAGAAACTAGATCTCTGTGCCTTCCCTTTCCCTTAGATTGCCACTGGATGCCATCTCTTCTCCCCAGCAGAAGTCTGGAGGTTTACATTATAGACAGGGTAAAATAGAAACTCTCAGCTTAAAGACAACAATGGAGACCCCTCAGGTTTTGTACAAAAAATAGGAAGATTAAGTATCTGTTTGCAAACTGACTGCTGAGCACTAGTTTCTTCTTCCATTGGCTCCCAGAATGGAACTTTATTTCTCATGAAAGAGATGGATGAGTCTTCTCTAGGGGACATGATCAGCCCATGGTGCTGAAAGCCCCCAACATATAGTTGGCTCTCCTTTTCTGTGGTTCCTCATCCACAGATTCAACGAACTGCAGATTGCAAATATTCAGGAAAAAAAATGGTGCACATAAAAATCCCAATAATATATAACAAATATTTGCATAGCATTTACGTTGTATTAGGTATTATAAGTAATCTAAAGATGAGTTAAGCAGGAGGGTGTGCACAGGTTATATGCAAATACTACACTCCATTTTATACAAAGGACTTGAGCATCTGTGGATTTTGGTTCCACAGGAGTTTTGGACCAATCCCTGCTTATACTAAGCGATCACTGTATTGACAATGGGAATAGTAAGCACTCTTCAGTGATTCACAGAGGACAGTCTGCATCTAGGCACTCAGAGTTTCAGGCAGCCGTTTAGCCCTCTGCTCTTTAATATAAGCAAATAATCAAGGTTTTCCATAAATCCAAGAAAAGCAGGGGGTGGGGGAGGAGAAAACAAGAGGAAAAAGGAAACTGGATGAAAAAGGCAATGTGCAGGGAAAAGAAAACATTAAAAAGTAAACTGTAATTAGTATCTTTCAAAATATAAAAGATTTGTATACATGAAACAAGAACAGAGTGCTCTAAAAATTGAACAACGCAACAAACAAATGAAAACATAAAAAAACATAAAAAAGCCTTGGGTATAAAATGCAATGGAAAAATGTAATTTACATGAGTGTTAGAAAAAATCTGAATGATGCTGTGAAACTTTGAATCAGTCATATGAAAGTTAAACTTGAAAAGTGTTCCTGGATTGCAGAAGCGAAATCAAAGAGATTTAAATGGCAAACAGAAGATAGATATGGAAGATATGTAATGGAGAGCAAACACAGATCACTGGTGTTCTTAGATCAGTATAAATAGAAGAGAAACCAAAGCGAAGACAAGAAAAACATTTCTGAGCTGAGAAAAAAGATCTGTACTTACTGATTGAAAGCACCCACTACACTGAAGCAAAATGAATTTTGAAAGACCCAAATGAAAGTACATCCTGGCCAAACTTGAAAACTTGAAAGAATGAAGGGGATTTATGAGCCCCTTGGCAAAATAAATGAATAGATTAAAAGGAATACAAATAAGACTGACCTCAAATACCTTTTCTGCAGCTTGACATACCAGAAGACAGTGGACTAATGTCTATAGAATTTTAAAAATAAACAATGGCCGGGCACGGTGGCTCATGCCTGTAATCCCAGCACTTTGGGAGGCCAAGGCAGGTGGATCACCTGAGGTCAGGAGTTCAAGACCAGCCTGACCAACATGGAGAAACCCCGTCTCTACTAAAAATACAAAATTAGCCGAGCATGGTGGCACATGCCTATAATCCCAGCTACTCGGGAGGCTGAGGCAGGAGAATCACTTGAACCCGGGGGGGCAGAGGTTGCAGTGAGCCAAGATTGTGCTATTGCACTCCAGCCTGGGCGACAGAGCGAAACTCTGTCGAAAAAAAAAAAAAAAAGAAACATTATCATGTAAGAATTTTGTATGTAGCCAAATTTTGTATGTGAAGGCAACAGAAGAAAGTACTCACAAATATGCAGTGTATCATTCATGTGAACTTCTTAGAAAAAATTATTTGAAGCTGTAATTGAAATGCCTGAGAGAAAAAACAAAATTATCAAAGTTTCGAAATACGAAGATAATTGTGTAAACCATCTGGCTGCAAACATTGAACCGTTTAGAATTGAGAGATATCCAAATTAATTTTTGTAAATGTTATTATAAAAGTGGATGCCAATTTCAAAACTCATTTTTAAATTAGAAGATATATAATGGTTGGAAGGAAAAAAGAAGAGCGAGTGGGAAGATAGAAGGGAAAGAAGAAAAGGCAGAGGGAGAGCAAAAAAGTTCACTTTCGTTTTGATTACATGAATGATGACAGAGAGGTGGCAGGGTAAGTCTTAAACTACTGAGTTTAAGCACAATCTAAAATTGTGCTTAAACTCAATAGTTGTCAAGTGTTGTGCATTGGAATCAGCTGGGGATCTTTATGATCCACTGATGCCTGGCTTTCACCCTACAACGGTTTCTTTTAATTGGTACGGGGTGCCCGAAAGCTCCTCTGCTACTTCCAATGTGCAGCAACATTTGGGATCAACCGGCTTAATTCAATAAATAGAAAGAAGTAAGAATGGCAAGTAGATTTCAGCTTGTGCTCCAACCCTTCTTAATTGGCAATGACTGCCTAGGGCTTTGCTGGGGTCATATCAGGCTCAGTGGGAAACTGCTCTGATTCATTTATACGGTCTGCACTGGAAAAGGAGAGAATGACATCACACACTGGCCATCCCTGGGTTGAAGAAGATTTCTAAACTAAAGTAACAATTAATAGATTTAAAATAGGCCGGGCACGGTGGCTCACGCCTGTAATCCCAGCACTTTGGGAGGCCGAGGCGGGCGGATCACGAGGTCAGGAGATCAGACCATCCTGGCTAACGTGGTGAAACCCCTGTCTCTACTAAAAATACAAAAAATTAGCCAGGCGTGGTGGCAGGCACCTGTAGTCCCAGCTACTTGGGAGGTTGAGGCAGGAGAATGACGTGAACCCGGGAAGCAGAGCTTGCAGTGAGCAGAGATGGTGTCACTGCACTCCAGTCTGGGCGACAGAGTGAGACTCTGTCTCAAAAAAAAAAAAAAAAAAAAAAAGATTTAAAATAATGATAGATTCCTTCAAAAATATTGGAGAAGGTAAAAGTAAAAATCATATAGTTATGTGATAAAAGGCATTAAAAAGGAAGGAAGGAAGGAAAGAAGGAAGGAAGGAAGGAAAGAAGGAAGGAAGAAAGGAAGGGAGGGAAGAAGGAAACATAAGGAGAAATTTTTAAAAAGGTGGTGAAATATAATCAAATATGTTCATGAAGTCTATAAATGCAATTGGAGGAATCCCCTTCATTAAAAGAGAATATCTTTAGGTTGTATAAGAGAAGGGAAATCCACCTATGTGACATTTTCCAAAGACCCATCTACTATGAAATTACTAAATAAAAAATACATTAAAAAATTAAAACATGGGCAAACATATCAGGCAAATACAATAAGAAAGAATTCCATTACTAACAACAAATATGATATAAATTAAAGTAGAAATATTAAATGAGATAAAGATGTCCTGTCAGAAAGGATATTTCACAGTGAATATAAAACTGTCATGAAATTTTGTTCATCAGATAACATTATATCAAAATACAAAAAGTGAAATCTGCTATAAATTAGGAGAAATGGACAGAAGTACAATATCAATGGGACATTTTAACATACGCGTTTCTCTTTTTGACAGGCTAATAAAAAATATAAATCAGTTTATACACATAATCATAAAATACACCTTTATTTTCAATGTTAATAAAACACCTACTAAAACATAAAAAGATCATGCATCAATACAATCACAAAAAGGCAAAAGTATATAGTTCCTGCTCTCATTTATTGAATCAAGGAGACAATTAACACTGCAATTTAAAAAATTTAGAAATTAACAATGATGAGAATAGTACATATCACAAATGCCCTACGACAGATGTGACTATGAGAAGAATGTCATTTCAAGAGGAAAGTTTAGGTTGATGCTGAGGGTGATGGTGATTTCAGTATATAATAAAATCTGCCCATGCCTCTTATGTTCCTTCTTCTGAAGAAAAAATCTTGGATTCCAATTCTACCCCTAGAGCTACAGTGATATTCTCCTTTCTTCTTCATTTTGGATTTTGTGAAAATTTTAAAATTCTGCTCTGTGAAAGCAATGTGAACAGAATGAAACAAAAAAAAGCTACAGACTGGGAGAAAAATATTTTGTAAAACATATGTCTGATAAAGGACTTGTATCTAAAATACACGAAAACCTCTTAAAACTCAACATTAAGAAAGCAAACAACCCACTTAACAAATGGGCAAAAGATCTGAAACAGATACTCCACTACAGAAGATATACAGATGGCCAATAAGCATATAAAAAAGATGCTCGACATCATTTATCATTAGGGAAATGCAAATTAAAACAAGAAAGCAACACCAGTACATACCTATGGCTAAATGACTAAAATCCAAACAAACTAACAATTCCAACTGCTGGTGAGGATGCAGAGCAACAAGAACTCTCATCCATTGCTGGTGGAAATGCAAAATTTACAGCCACTTTGGGAAGATAGTTTGGTTGGTTACAAAGCGAAATAGAGTATTACCATACTAAACAGCAATTGTGCTCCCAGATATTTACCAACTGATTTGAAAACATATGTCCATACAAAAACCTGCACGCAAATGTTTATGACAGCTTTATTCATAATTGCCAAAAACTAGAATAACCAAGATGTCCTTCAATAGGTCAGTTGATAAACAAACTGTGGAACACTCATACAACTAAATATTATTGAGTAATGAAAAGGAATGAGCTAGCAAGCCATGCAAAATATGGATGAATTTTAAATGCAAGTTCTAAATGAAAGAAGCCAACCTGAAAAAGCCTACGTATTATATGATTCAATTTACATGACTTTTTGGAAAAGGTAAAACTATAGATATGGTAAGCAGATCAGTGGTTGCCAGTGTTGCAGGGGAAGGGCTGGATAGGTAAAGCACAGGAGACTTTTTAGGATGGCAAAACTATTCTGAGTGATACTGTTACAGTAGGTAGCTAGTCAGGCAAGGGCAGTGCAGGAGAGGGCTCCTCCTCCTCACCCCCAACCAGGAGTGTCAGGTGACTGTCAGGTGATGGTCAGGTGGTTATTAACTGTCTCTCTAAAATAATAATTGGTCATAGCTGGTGCCAGGGCAAGGCAGGCTCCCAGTAGAGGAAACCTGAAACTGGTGATCAGCAGCTTCTTAATAAGATCTCAGGAGCTGGGTGAGTGGGCTCAAGCATGCACATTAAGGGGCAGAATGGCAGAGTTTAACTGGTATATGACCTTCTAGGAAGATTCAGCTGGTAAGGGAAGAATGTCTCAAGTGAGCATGTGTACAAGTCCAGTAAACACACTGCACAGGTTCACCTCCCAAGCGCTAGCAGACCACTGTGCATGTGGACAGCCCACCCCAAGGGAAGAATCAGGGAAGTAAGAGATGCAAGACCCCAGAGGCATGCTAACGTATCAAACCCCAAGTCAAAGTTTAAACAGGGCATTTGATCTTGCAAGTCACCTGCTTGGCCCTCTTCCAAGTGTACTTTACTTCCTTTCATTCCTGTTCTAAAGCTTTTTAATAAACTTTCACTCCTGCTCTAAAACTTGCCCTTGTCTCTCTCTCTCTGCCTTATGTCCCCTCGGTTGAATTCTTTTTTCTGAGGAGGCAATAATTGAGTTTGCTGCAGACCCATACAGATTCACTGCCAGTAGGTAACAATACTGTAAGGGTGGTTCCATGGCATGATACATTTGTTCAATACACATAGAACCTTATAAGAAAAAGAGTGAACCTTAATGTATGTGGATTTAACAACAACACAAATCATTAGGCAGATGGGGCATCCTAGGATGGAATGACAAAAGAATTTAACTGCATCTCAAAAGCATGTAACAGCATTACCAATGTGTCAAACAACCTCATGGAAGAGGGTAGGGGAAAAGATACTGACCCAAATAGCTCTGGAAATGAGTGGGGTCTGTAAGGCAAATGAAAGTGCACAAAACTACTATACTCTAATTGATAAAGTTGTTCTGCATAGAAGTGTGGAACAGCATAACAACATACATGTATATTAGAATTGAATAATAACAGTAAATAGCTGGCAGATGGTGGGAGCTGGGTTTCTCACTGCAGGCGTGGTGATTTACAGATGAGCAAGGGAAGAAGGCTAGAATGAGCCATGTGGAAGTGGATTAGAGTTGGAGACATCAGTATGAACTCATGCTGACATGAGAGCCAAAGAGAGAAATATTTATAGATATTTGTATATATATGAGTTAGTATGTACACATCTATTTCCTTGCTCTGTTAGTTGAGAGGTACTAGAAAGACACCCCAGTAGCAACAAGCATACCTAATCCAGATTTAGTTTATAATTCCATTCTTCAATAAAAGGAACCAGGACTCCTGGGAGAAATGACTATTGTAAGCCTGAGGAAGGAAATATACAAGATGGGTCTGGAGTATCTTGTAGTGCCAGAAACTAGAGAAGTAAAAAACAAACAAACAACAACAACAAAAAACCCTGCCACAATAACAGTGGTATGTCAGAGAAAAGGAAGGGCTAATTGAAAGAACTTCCAGTGGCCACAGCCAGAACAATTTCAGAGGAACAAAATAAATAAAGTAGCATTGTTTATAATCAACAAGAAAAGAGACAAATCTCCCAAACAGCATTCCAAATAATTTTTGTACATATTCTGCCTTCAAGCAGGTGAGTATAAATCCCATTTCATAAGGGTGGGTTGTACATAGTGACTTTCCCACAAAGTGTACATTATGGATGGGGTGGAGAAGACAGGAACTTTGCAGTTGAAGAACCTGACAAAGGCAGTCTTATCAAGGTCATTAAGGTTAACATCAGCAGTGATAAGTTATGCTGATAGAATGTGTCCTTGATATGATGCAATGAGAATGGCACCTTGTCTCTGTGGTCTTCCTCCCTAAAACCAAAACCCCAATGTGATCATGAGAAAAACATTAGATAATTCTATGTGAGGGACATTTACAGAATAGCTGATCAGTACTCCTTTAAATTGTCAAGGTCAACAAAAACAAGGGAAGTCTGAGAAACTGTCATAGCCACCAGGAGCCTAGGGAGACATGATGACAAACTTTAATGTAGTATCCTGCTTGGGGTCCTAGAACCATAAAAGAACACTAGGTAAAAACTGAAGAAATCTGAATAAATAAAGTATGGGCTCGAGTTAATAACATATCAATATTAATCATCACAAATGTACCATACTAAGGTAAGATGCCAGTAGGGGTGAGTGGGTGAGAGATATATGGGAACTCTCATATTCGAAACTTTTCTGTGAATTTAGATCTATTCAGAAACCTATTGTAAAATAAAAAATTTATTTTACAATCTTTAATGAGAACTAAAATATAAATCTCTGTAGTGAAAAATCTATAGATTTCATTATACTGATGTTACTTCGTACCTGCCGTCTCCAGGGTCACATAGCCACTGATAAGAATGAACCAATTGAGAGCCTGTGCCAAGTGCCAGACTCTGAATCTGGGCCAAATAGACTGAAACCCTTCCTCCACATCTGTTTAATGTTTTTGACATTCCTTGTATCCTCCTTGCTGAATCTCCATAAACTAAAACCAAAAACTGCTGCTGTCCTAAAGCACCTGCAACTCCTCCTCACCCCATTCCCTCCAATCAGACCCCTCAGATACAGACAACAACATCAATCAGACTCAATGGGACGTGATGATCAGTTAATTTCCCCTATTACTAGCTCACTCCTTCTTCCCTGCCGGGAGCTTACAGCATGCTGAGTGGCCAAGGCCAGGCTACTTATGATAGAGTTGATTAACCAAATTAACCAAGTGCCTTGCTTGTGCATATTTTCTTCCCACTGTTTGCTCTTTGGCCATTTTAGTACTTGTAAACATATACCAAAGGCAGCAATAGCAACCAGCCCTGAGCCTTTGACATGGCATCGTACGTCATGGGGCACAAAATATATACATGTATATGTGTTAAAAAGAATCTTCAAGAAATCACATTAAACTGTTAATAGTGGCTACTTCTGAGAGGAAGAAAGGGAAAGGAAAAGAAAATAAATTTTGCTGCATTCTATTTGCTTTTTATTTACATCTGCAAGGATTTCTTTTTACACATTTCTATACTGGATTTTTTTCTACAGTGAACACAATAGTACTTTCGTAATTAAAAACCTACTTGACTGTGGGATATACACTGTTAGTTAGAATTGTTGGTGCTGACTCTCAATAAAGAAAGTATTTCTATTGTACAATGTGGATAGAATTCAAGGAATTTTGGGGGTGTCTTATATCATTATGGCCAAGGGTAAAGGTTAATGGAAAACTGGTATAACCTACAAATAGGCTCTCTCAGGGCTCAGAACTACACCAAGCAAAGAAACCAGGCAAGATAAGGTTTTGAGTAAAGGTAAGACAATGATGGAGTAGATAATGAAGAAGGAAGGTCATAAGTTGCACCAGTAGCATTAAGAACTATAGCTTCCGTTTCTCTGCCCTTGCTGCTAGAGTGTTCAAAGGCTTAATAATTTCATCATTTTCCCTTTTCTCTTTTCCCTTTGGATTTGGAACTATCATTGTTCTTTGTATCTTTTTTCTTCCTTTTCTTCATACTACTGTATATCAAGTCTGTTGGTATAATTATTTGATTCATTCACTGGTTGAAGAAAAGAGTGAAGAAGGAATCACAACAAAAGTACAGAAGAAATGCAAATCTGAGGGAGATTATGGTCTGTGAAGGGAGTGGTCCATTGACATCCTGTACCTACATATTGCTCTTGGTGTGACCTTGGGTTACTTCTTGTTGGAAAGTGTTTATGACTGCCTAGAGGAGTTTCTTTAGAGTTACATGTGTTGACAAAATTATGTGTGTTCTGAGCAATCAAAGGGTAAAACAGCAGAAATTGTGGGTGTTTCTTCCCAGATACATGTACAATTCTAGAAAAGTCATATATCAAAAGTCAAAGAAGTCATACATCTCCTTTAAGGGAACTTCCCCAGCTTATAGGGGTAGGACTCCTTAGTGGTCATGGTTCTATTCTGTGATCCTGTCCTTTTGGCCATAACGAATTGAAACAATCTTAAGTCAGACTGATTAGTGATGGTCAGGAGGGTGGTGTCATGTGATTTTAAAAATGGCTGCTGAGCACACATGCCTTAAGGAAAGGAAAAGACTTTGCTCACTGACAGGTCAGACATGTCCTAAATGATCCTTATTAATTTTGGTAAAGGGTATTCAATGGTATATGGTAAGATCAATATAGAATTTTCCTTTAAGAGAAATACAAGAAAATACAGCAGTAATGTAAATAATGATTTAAAGTTCTCCCAGAGAGATATGTCCCTATTAATGTATACCTATGTATAATGTATCTAAGATTTTTCATAGCACAGATATATTAGCTATATATAAAATAATTGACTTCATACACAAATCAAAACAGAAAAGGAGTGAGTTTGAGAGAGTAACAGGATAAGGATATTTTATTTTTTAGGTATTTCAACTTTAGTGAGCTCTAATTTACATACAACAAAATGTACATACATACAACCCATGTTAGGTGTACTGTTTGATGCATTTTAACAAATAAATATACACATTTAGTAACCCAATACAATCAAGAGAAAGCATTTCCATCACTCTCCAAGATTTGTGTCTCACACTCATAATTCGTTTGAAAATTATTTTTTTAAAGCTGCTATGAACACATGTTTACAAGTCTTTGTATGGATATTTAAAACAATTTTTCTCAGGTCAAATCTTAGAAGTAGAATTTCTGGGTTGTGTGGTAAATGTATAGAAACTGCCAAGATGTTTTCCAAAGAGACCGCACATCATTCTACATTCTCACCAGGATTTTATGAGTTCAGTTGCTCCACATCTGTATTAGTTTCTTCTCATGCTGCTAATAAAGACATCTGAGACTGGGTAATTTATAAAGGAAAGAAGGTTATTGACTCACAGTTCCACATGCCTGGGGAGACCTCATAATCATGGTCAGCACGGGAAAAACCTGCCCCCATGATTCAATTACCTCCCACCAGGTCCCTCCCACAACACATGGGGATTATGGCAGCTACAATTTAAGATGAGTTTTGGGTGGGGATACAGCCAAACCATTCAACATTCTTGTTGCTAACACTTAGTATGTCAGTCTTTTCCATTTTAGTTGCTTTAATGAGTGTGTAGTAGCATCACATTATACTTTTACATTTCCCTGATGACTAATGAAATAGATATTTTTTATGTGCTTATTTTCCATTCACGTCTTCTTTTATAGAATATAGGTTCAAATCTTTTGCCCAGTTTTTATTGCATTGTCTTCTAATGATTGAATTGTATGTGTTCTTTATATATTGTGGTTACAAATCCTTTGTTAGCTATATGTATTATGAATATCAGCAACCAGTCTGTGGCTTACCCTTCTGTTTGGAGAGTGTTTTCTTATAAAGAGAAAAAAATGTTAATATTAAGACCAATTTATTAATATTTTTCTTTTATAGTTAGTGGTTTTTGTGTCTAAGGAATCTTTGCTGATTCTAAGGTCATAATTTTTTTGCCTATATTTTTTCTAATGGTATAATTTTTAGTTTTTATTCTTAAAAATGTGATCATTCAGATTAACTCTAAAGGGTCAAAGTACAAGCAAGGAAGGGGTCAAAATTTGTTTCCTTTATTGACATCCTGTTTCCAATATTCAATTATTGGTTAAAATGACTACTTTTTTCATTGAATTACTTGGGCATGTTTGTTGGAAATCATGTGTGGGTCTATATCTGTACTCTTCATTCTGTTTTAATTATTTATATGTTAATTCTCACAAAAATATTACCATGTCTTGATTACTTTAGCTTTATAATAAGCCTTGAAATCAGAGAGTATAAGTCATCCAAATGTGCTCTTCTTTTGCAAAATTGTCTTGGGCATTCTAGATCTTTGTTTCTCAATATAAATTTTAGAATTAGCTTGTCAATTCTACATAAAACCCTGCTGGGGTTTTTATAGGGGTTGCATTAGATGCAAAGATCAATTTAGAGGAAAAGTCTTATTTGATCTTTGATATACTTCCTCATCTGTTTATGTTTTCTTTAATTTCTCTTAGCAGTGTTTGGTTTTCAGTGTACAGATTTTGCATATAACTTGTTAAATTTATGTCTAAGTATTTCATGTCCTTTGATATGTTTAATGGCACATTTTAAATTACTTTTTCAGTTGTTTATTGATAGTATATAAAAATGTTTGATTTTTAATATTGTATACTATTACCTTGATAAATTTGACTTATTAGTTCTAGTTTCTTTTTTTAATCTACTTTAGAATTTTCTACATGCATGGTCTGCAAATCAAAAAGTCTTTTTCAAATCTGTATATATCAGACTGCTTTTCAATTCTGTATGGTTTTTATTTAGTTTTCTCCTCTTATTGTATTGTATTGGCTAGCTCTTGCAGTACAATCTTAAATATAAGTGGTGATAGACAATCCTGCCTTCCTCTTCATATAAGGGAAAAACTTTTTTTATCACTAGGAGTGATATTTGCTCCTTTTTTTAAATAGATGCCCTTTTCCATATTGAAAAAGTTATCTTCTATTCCCAATTTGCTGAGAGAGTTTATTAAGAAGAGGTATTAAATTTTGTCAAAATGGTTTTTTTTTTCTGCTTCTGTTGAGAGATTCTTATGTGTTCCCCACTTATTATGTTAATGGAGAATTGCATTAATAGATTTTCAAATGTTAAACCAACCTTGCTTCCTGAGAATAGCTCTTTTTGGTCATGATATATTATACTTTGTATATACTGCTTTGCCCTATATCAAGAATAAATCAAGGATACATATTGTAGGTCTTAGAACAATCACTGAAAACATAGAACAAAGAGGCTTAGAGAATAAGAAATAGTGGAGTTGGAATTCATTATTGGAGTTGTTTCTCTTCATATCTTTCTCTTCTCCAGTACTTTTTCTTACAAGACAAATCCCAGCTACCTCATCCTGCCCAAATTCCAATCTCCGTATTTTAAACTTAGTAAGACCACTGTATTCCTTTTGGGTTTCCCCTCCCTGGGAAAGGAAAGCAGAAAGCTAAGGGATGAGTGTTCTGTGTTTAAAAGAGCAAAGAGTTAAATTGATGATTGTTTTACATTCATGCATTAATTAATTTTTTCAACAAACATTTTTAGAGTTAGGCCTCAAATATCTAGTCAAAGATAGTTAGTTTTTATTATAGCATTTAACATTTAAATTTTTCTGCCATTTAAAAAATATAAATGCACTACCCATTGTGTAGTACATTTATATGTTTGGGACATGTACTAATGGAGGAATATAAATGTAGGTTGGACTAGAGATACCTTTTTAATGCCAGAAAATGCCCTCAGATAGAAAGCCAGTGTGAGGTGCAGTGGCTCACCCCTGTAATCCCAGCACTTTGGGAGGCCGTGGCAGACTGATCGTCTGAGGCCAGGAGTTCGAGACCAGCCTGGCCAATGTGGTGAAACCCCGTTTCTACTAAACATTAAAAAATTAGCTGGGCATGGTGGCGTGCGCCTGTAATCCCAGCTACTGGGGAGGCTGAGGCAGGAGAATTGCTTGCACCCAGGAGGTAGAGGTTTTAGTGAGCCAAGATCGCGCCACTGCACTCCAGCCTGGGTGACAGAGTGACTCCATCTAAAAAAAAAAAAAAAAGTCAGTGTGAGTGTAGGGCTCCACTTGCTTTTGGCCTTCTACTGTGGATCATAGTACTGTATTGCCTATTGTCTAAAAATGGCTGGAAAAGTGCCTTGCTTTCTAGTTATTTTCATTGGGTGGGAAATTCTAATACCAGTAATTACGATAATGGCCAAAAATGAAAATCACATAATAGTGAGTTTTGACAACATAGTCATTCTACAAGTAGGTAATATTAATACATAAGCCTGTGATGTTACTGTTACCTGGAATATACAGCATCAAAGATTCGAACTCTTATTTTTAACATAAATAATTTTTTAAATGGCATAAAAATAAACTATCTTTGCCCAGATATTTGAGGCCTAACTATAAAAATAGTGTAGGTGAAATGATGGCTTGACGAGGAAAGTTCAACTCAAGATTGGGTAGCTATCCTTTAAAAACCAGTGAAAAGAAAAATCTGGTTGAGAGAGGGAACATGACTAAGCCAATTAAAAATGTACTTGTTAATTACTGAAAAACAGTGACCAAAGTTGGGGGGTTTTAAAAGATAAAAGTGAAATTAACTACTTTGAAGCAAGTCACTGAGGGGAAGAAATGGTGATCATTAGTCCGAGAACGTTTAGGTTAAGGCAGAGGGCTAGAGCCTCAGACCCCTTGAGAACTTTTCTGATTTAAAAATTCTATGATTAAAAACAAAAATTTTAAAAGCCATTACATTAATAGGCCTCATTTATAAGCCATCAACTAAAGTATCACGTATCGACATCCTGTTTCTAGTTTTTAAGAAAAGGAAAGGGAAAGTCTTTTCTTCATTGTGTAGTGCACTTATATATTTGGGACATGAACTAACGGAGGGATGTAAATGTAGATTGGACTGGAGATACCTTTTGTAAGATATTATAAAATCACATCATTATTATAAATACCACTCTACTTTCATATTTCTCATCTCATCAATTCTTCTCTACTTTCCTGTATTTGAAGAAAAACAAGAAAGTAACTTTCTGCATAATTCTCTATGCCTTTATTTTTTACTTTTTCTTACTTCTAAACAGCAACCACAGCTATCAGCAGTAAGCTAAGAGATGAGTGTTCTGTGTTTAAAAGAACAAAGAGCTAAATTAATGGTTGTTTTACATTCATGCATTAATTTATTCTTTCAACAAACTTTTTTTTTCTGCTGGGTCAGGAATGACAAATAGATTTCATATTTAATGTCATCTCCTAGTGACTGATAGTAGCTGATTGGAACCCTGTACTAAGAATGAAAACGCCTTTCTGGCTCAGCCAGATTGATTTTCAATTGAATCCTGCCCTAGACAATGAAGGAGGAAGTAGCACAAAGGTGTATTGCCATCTCTTCACAAGTCACCATACTTGCTTTAAGGGATATATGGTGTATAAGACAAAATCCTGTTCCTAAGACCAATGGGGAATAATTCTTGGAATAATGAGAACTATAAAAGCAATAATAGTGTATCAATGAGGGCTAGGTCAGAAAAACAGAAATCAGAGCCAGGCATTTCAAGTAGAAAGGGGCTTAATGCAAGAGATTGGGTAGTTATAAAACTATTGGAAAGGCTGGAGGAAAGCAAACCAGAGAAAGCTACCACCTAATTTCAGCTTTGCTTCCAGCTTTCAGAGAGTGAGGAAATTGCAAGATCATTTGAGAAATGCTGGCGCTGATTACAGCTGCCTACCGCATTGATGTACGTGAAACTGAACTTCAGGGAATCAAGCAATTCATTCAGCCGCTCATTTGAAAATGGAGCCAGGAATAGAACTCAGGTCTTCCTCTCAGTTCACCAATCTTTCTGTAATACAGCTTGGTTTCTTCTCATTCAGCTTGCACTGTCATTGTTCTGATGTACATACCCAAGTCTTTATCATTGTTTTGCTATGTCATTTCCTCTGAAGTCCCCAGCTTACTTTTTAACACACACACACACACACACACACACACACACTTTCCTGTACTATTAAAAACTATATAGGTTCTTGGAAATCTTACTTCTGGAGGTTCCACCCTACACCAAAGCAAATGTATTAATGTGCATCTATTTTTTGGATAGAAAAAATGTAATTTTGCTTTTGAAATAATCTGGCTACAGATAACTAATTTAATTTGAGATTGGCTATGATTTCTTGGCAATTACTTTGCATAGTTGGAAATTCTTGCAAAGTGAGAAAAATTTAATCTTCAAGTTGTTTTAAGTGTAATGAAATATTTAGGAGTAGTGAGCATGACAATTAATGAAGTTGGCCCAATGTTACATTTTGTAGATGTTTAAACATTTGTTAAATTCAGTTTTGCAGTTTTCCTCTTGGAACCAATGCTTTTTTTTTTTAGGCCCATAATGCTAAACTCCAGCTTTTCTAGTTCTAGTTGGCAGAAGTGGGCCAGGGCTGTCTCTCATGGATATCACCAAAGATAGCTTTCTGTGAGCATCTATGCACGCTGCTCCCACGGAATGGAATTTCATGGAATTTCAATCTCGTGAGTGGTGCAAGGTCAGAGATAACGAGGTCCACACACGTTTGTGTCTGTGTCTTTCTACAATGGCAGACTTCCACTGATGCTATTTAATCACAATAGCCATGGACTACATGGTTCCCAAGGAGGCAGTTCTCCTTAGTACTTTCTGTTTACTCAGTGGTCAGAGCCTTGGACACACAGGCCCAAGTCACTCCACAATTCAGTCAATATTGCAAACCCTACATAATAGTATACTTAATCGATATATAAATGCTATAGATTAAACATTCCACAACAAACAAAGTAACATTTAACATCAAGAGAAAGGGGATAGGAAAAAGGGGTTAACAAACTAGTCCAGGAGGAGTCACAAAAACAAAAAGCATCTCCTGGTCTGAGCCAAGAGGTCCTTCAGTCTTGCAAGGAAGAGTCTTTGATGTGGGCAGAGCCTTCAGCAGGAGATGCTGGGTTCACCACGAGTAACAGGAAGATGGTGTCAGTTAAGACAGCCATATCGAACTCCTGAAGCCCTGCTCTGTTTATGGCCGCAGAGTCCTCTGGTGAGAACTGATAGTGGGAGGGTGTGCTTGCTTATATCGTTATCTGGTTGGATGCAGTCTTTATAAATCAGGCAAAACATCTTATCCCTGTTGGCAAAGTGCCCTATGAAATGTAAGATGGAGTCTTTTTCTAAGATGGAGTTACTTATGGCAAGGGTGCGCTATATACTTGTTATCCCCAAACCCTCCCAATCCTGGTGCACACTCTTCAGAGTTTACCTTCTCATCAGCTCTTTCTTAAATCCACCCACACCACCACCTTCCTGTAGGGCCAATGCCTTCTTCTTCTATCATGAAAAATGTGAAGTTTGATTGAGAGTTATTTATTTACATGTCTGCAGCCCTTTTCAAGACAGGAATATTTTGAATGTTGTAAGAGTTTATTATCTCCGCACAGTTCCTCATGCATGTGCAACACACTACTAAAACATTGTATGTTAATGTAAATTCATTAAAGATACATTCAAGCACCTTCCATGTGCAAGATACTAAAGGGAGTTTATCAAAGAAGAGTTGACTACCATTCTTATCTTCAAGACGCCTCCAATTTTTCTTGAAGAATTTTAATGTATGAGATAAGAATAATTTCATTTCTTAGATTTTAATTTCTTGGTGAATTTAGTCAGTAGATTCACAATTCTGTGGTCAGTGTTGTAAGCGTGAACATTTGTAGCTTATTTTCATATGGATTCTTTTTAAAATTCAACATACAAGAAACGTGTGGACAAAAGAATGTGGCGAAGGGGTTAAATTGTGTTATTCTGGCATATTGACTATTTAAGTTAAAGGCACTCGAAAAATGCACGTACAAAAAGGTCACTTTGACCTTCATGTGTAAGATGAAATTCTTGTGTGAAAAATGCCCTCCCCAATACTAGAAAGATACAATATTCTCCCCAGGATGAGAAATCAAAACCAAGAGAATACTGTACAGACCTTGTTAGAATAACACTTACCTTTTAAACTTTCCTGCATCGTTTAGCTGCTTCTTTGCCCAATTCACTGTGTAAGTAACTGACTCTAACTACTTCTTCAGGTCTTCATTTCCTTCTGAGGACTCCCATGCACGTATAATTTGTATTATGCTTTTCTCCTATTAATCTATGTTATGTCAATTTACTTCTTAAACCCAGCTGGGAACCTAAGAGAGTGGAGGTGGGGTTTTTCTGCCTCTACAGTGGTATAATAATAATGTGTTACTTTACAGTAGGTTTTAGGATACCAAAACATGTTTAGGTACATAATTTTATTTGATCCATACAACTATGTGGCAAAAGCAGAGCTGGTAATATCATTCCCACTTTACGGATAAGTAAATAGAGGCTCCGAAGGCTGACAAAAGGCACAGTCAGAACTTAGGTCGACATCCAAGCCTAGCTTCACACTGTCACTACACACTTTGCCCCAGGTTCTAGAATGTTAAATTTAAGGCAGAATGGTTATAAATTAGCAAGTTGGATAATTCAGCAGTGAATGTAAATGAGAGTTATAAGATAAATGACATTTAGTGACATTAATTATCTGATTAAATTAAACCTGATATTTTAATCAGAATTTGTTTGTGCAGTGCTAGATAAAATGAAATGTAGTTTAACCTAGTTACTTTAAAAAATTCCAGTTACCATAACAACTTCTTGTGATTTCAATTAAAGGTGGTCTTTTCTTTATATTATTTTTAGAACTTTAGTTACCATAACAACCAGATGCCGTGTATTTGATCAGTTAAATCATTCCCAAAGAGTTAAAATATGATGTTCTCTTGGAAACAATCAAAATATGATAAGTGGTGTGTCAGGAATTAATGCCCAAATGGCAACGCAGACGCAATTTTTCAAGGAGCTCACATGTGAAATAAAAGACCAATGAATCTTCCTTTGTATGTGGGCTTATGATGTTTCTCAGTTGCAGAAATCAAAAAGAGATTATTTATCAATTGGAGGAAAGTGGAGATGTCAGGTTCTGGGGTAATATGAATTGTCAGAGCTACAAAGAGAAATGATGTAAATGATAAATTCATTTTCACAGGGTTTGGGGGCTTTGCTGGAAACGGTATTGCCAGAGCTTTGCCCAAGCTGGGAGTGGGGAGAGGAGTTTGGCTTCATACAATAGAAAACAGCTCTGCCTTTCTGTGTTCATTTCCTCCCCCACGCCTTGCCCTGTAAAGGAGAATTTTTAAAGGAGTCTCTTCCTATCTTTAGAAACTGGTTTCCTAATATCAATGAGGGGAGCCACCACTCCTATACTAATCGGCTCTGCAGTTAGTGAAATAGAGATTGGGAGCAAGATGACCACAGAGGAGGTCCAAAGAGGAAAAAAAAAAAATGAAAGCAAGAGAGTTCAGAAATAGGAGAATGGCAGACCAAGGAGATGAAGGAAAGAACACAGGCAAGGGGTAAAGCACCGGATGAGACAGCCCAAGTGAGGAAGGCAGAACAGAGCAAGGGGCAAAGCAGAAACCAGCCTCACTTGCAGCCATGTGTCCCTGGAAAGAAACGAGGAGGCAGAATCAGTTAACCGTGCTGACGGCTATCTACCTTCAATCATGTGAAAATACTTCTGACATATTGGGCCCAAATGCATGGCAAACGAACATCAGGAAAATTCCCTTGCTCTCCGAATCAAAGGCCTCACCTGTTTGAGGTAAATTGGCCCTGCTAGGCAGATGTCTTGCCTTATTTGATGGGCAGCCATCCACGTGGAGGTGGGTTAAGGACAAAAGATGCATCTGGTTGCCCTGAAGGAAGGGCCAGGTTGCCCATTAAGTGACAAATAAAGATGACCTCTCCCTGTTATCACCCTCTGCCCATGAAACGAGGAGAGAGCCACTTGTCTTGCCCACAGCCTGTGCAGAAGCAATAGACGGATGGTGGGAGTGTCAACCGTGGATTTCGGGCTTAATTGTAGTCCTTTTGCTTAATGAGGTTTCGTGAGGAGGAGGAGGTGGGGGATTGGTGTGTGCTCCTGTGGCTGAGGGTTATTTAATTAAAAAACAATAAAGCTGCCAGCTGCCGCTGGTTAACAATCTGGAACCCTCCCTTTCTTCCTCCCAGACGTGAACACAACACAGGGAGATAAAGCCTCTCTAACTGGCTTGTGAGCTGAGGCCCTGTTAGCACCCCCAGATCAAACCACCCGATTTTCTTCCTAAGCTCTCCTTGGTTGCCAAAAACATTGCTAGCTGATCTATGGAGAGTTAAAGACCCCCCTCATAGCCAAATTACAAAAAGGAAAACAAAACTCCTATTCACCCCTTTTCCTTGGTGCTTGTTTTGAGACAAAAAAATATATACCCTGGAGGCTGGGCGCGGTGACTCACGCCTGTAATCCCAGCACTTTGGGAGGCTGAGGCAGGCAGATCAACAGGTCAGGAGATTGAGACTATCCTGGCTAACATGGTGAAACCCTGTCTCTACTAAAAATACAAAAAAAATTAGCCGGATGTGGTGGCAGGCGCCTGTAGTCCCAGCTACTTGGGAGGCTGAGGCAGGAGAATGGTGTGAACCCAGGAGGTGGAGCTTGCAGTGAGCCGCGATCTTGCAGTGAACCAAGATCGCCCCACTGCACTCCAGCCTGGGTGACAGAGTGAGGCTCTGTCTCAAAAAAAAAAAAATTTATATATATACGTTATATAATGTACATTATATAATACGTTATATAGTGTACATTATATAACACGTTATATAACGTGTTATATAATGTACATTATATATGTTATATAATATACATTATATAATATAAAAATGTATATAATATACATATATAATATAAAAATATATAATACGTAATATACATAATATAATATTATATATAATATAAAAATATATATAATAAATAATATACATTATATATATAAACACACGCACACACCGTGGAAATGGACACATGGGAGGTGATGCAGAAAGGGGGTATCTTCCAGCTCCTGTCTCCTGTGTGTCTCCTGATATGAACACATGGACGTGGAGGCTCTCCCAGGAAGGATGCATAGTCTCCTACCAACAGGGTTTCTGTCCTCTGTGTCCAGGGCTTCACCACTTCCAACAGTCACCTGGGGAATTTGCTTTAAAAAAATACTGCTCCTCCCAGCACTTTGGGAGGCCGAGGCGGGTGGATCACAAGATCAGGAGTTCAAGACCAGCCTGGCCAAGATGGTGAAAGCCTGTCTCTACTAAAAATACAAAAATTAGCTGGGCGTGGTGGCAGGCACCTGTAATCCCAGCTACTCGGGAGGCTGAGGCAGAGAATTGCTTGAACCCGGGAAGCGGAAGTTGCAGTGAGCTGAGATCGTGCCATTGCACTTCAACAAGAGCAGGACTCTGTCTCAAAACAAAAAAACAAAAAAACGCTTCTTAGGCTCTTCCCTGGAGATTCTGAATAAATTAGTGTCTGAATCTGTATTTTTACCAAGGGCCTTCGTTGATGTTTCTGATCAGAAATGTTTGAAAAATTATCTTCTCATTACCTGTTTACTCGAGAGACCTGAGTGGAGACTGGAGAGAAGGGAGTGAAATGGAAAGTTCCTTCAATGGGGAGGGTTTAGCCTTGCGTATATTTCGCAGTTACCAACAAAGGCCCAAAGGCTGTCTGTGATTTCTCTGTTTAAAGAGATCCCTGTCTCCTAACACCTCCAGCTCGGCTAGGGAAAAGCAATGTAACAAAACTGCAGGGTGTGTTTCTAGGGAGTAAAAACTAGGTACTGATTAACTGTGGTATCTTAACAGCATTCTTGTTTGAAGCATCCCTGTGGCAAATTATTAACACACTATAGTGAGGCTTAAACCAGGAGACCCCCACCTCCTTACTAATTAGTCAAACTTCAAAAGTTCACTCACTAGTAGGTGACAACCATGTCTTTCTGCCTGAGGCTGTGTCACTTATAGCACTGAAAATCCCATTCTGGGAAACCTCTCAGTCCCAGGCAGACCAGGGCATGGATCACCTCTAGTAACCAGCTCACACTATTGGTGCCTCTCTTGGGATTATTCAGCTTTTCTTTCCCCGCATCCTAGGCGCATCATGAATTTCACAGGGGAATTGTGAATCTGGGGATACTCAGGCCTCACGCATGCATTCTCTGCACCCCACTTAGCACCCTCCTGAATTTTCTCTTCTTCAGCACCTATCAATTGGCTAAAGAGCCAGCTTATTCTCTTCCAATTGGCTATAGACCCCGCTTATTCTCTTCCCAGCTTCCAATTATCTTTTCCCCTGCCTAGTAAAAAAAGCCCTATATTCTCCAAATCGAGTTCTCTGATGACTTTTGATGTCCTCTTAAGTCCACCAAATAGGCTGGCCTAGGATTAAATAATCTTTGTAATTGCATTTTATTTGCATTTCAAATGTACAATTTGCATGACATTTGCTTATGCCTCAGTCAGATTGGTTCAGATCTCATCCATATTTATTTAGGGGGTGGGAAAGTGTAAGAGCAAAATATTGTGGACTCCTGGTCAGAAACGCTGACTCCAAATCCTGGCCTTGACATTTATTTGATCAGCAACCTTAGATCAATCAGTTTTGCTTTATGAAAAATTGAGATGGTTGAATTATTTTCCTTCCTAAAAATTATATGCTGAAGTCCTAACCCCCACGACCTCAGATTGTGACCTTATTTGGAAATAAGGTCATTGTAGATACAATTACTTAAGTTAGGATGAAGTCATACTCATCTAACTCACACTCTTCATTTTGGAGTAGGGTAGGTCCCTAACCCAAACTGACTGGTGTCCTTATAGAAAAGCGAAATTTGAAGACAGACACACATGCAGGGAGAACGCCATGTGAAGTGTGGGGTTACACTGCCACAGGTCAAGCAACTCTCAGAAGACAGGACCAGAAGGTAGGAGGAGAGAAATCCGGAAGGAACAGACCTTTTCCTTGCACCTGCAGAGGGAGCACGACATGCCAATGCCTTGATCTTGGACCTGTACACCTTGGAGTCTCCAGACTGTGAGGTTTCTGTTTAGAAATAAATTTCTGTTGTTTAAGCTACTCAGTTTTTGGTACTTTTAAATGGCAGCCCTACTAAACTAATGCAAATGGTAATACCTACTTCTTAGGATTTTTCTGAGAATTAAATATATAAGAATATTTATGTGAAAGTACTTGGTCCATAGGAGTCATTAATGAATAGAAGAAAAAAATAATAGAGACAGCAGTGAGTTACCAGAAAATGACACCCTTGGAGTTACCGTATCAAGGTTCAAACTCCATTTCCTTCTCTGTTATACCTTATATGGCAACTGCAAACCACTTCAGTCTTTCATCTCTTTGATCCTCATTTCCTCATCTGTAAAACGGATATAATAGTACAAACTTCCTAGGGTAGTTGGGATGATTAAGTAAGAGAACATGTGAAACTACATCAACCAGCTTTGTAACGAGAGGCCACGTGGCTTTTGTCCTTGCAATGTAGAAGGCACAAAAATGTAAACCTCTCTTCTCTCAGCAATTGCCTCTACCTTTGCCCCCTTAGCCCTCGACTGAGGCCAAGAGCTAAGAGCTGACAGATGGATGGAGCTTGAGATCCTGCCAACCGTTTGTGTGTTGGACATGACGGCACCACAAGGACTTCCCCTTTCCTTTCTTCCTCCCTGCCCACCCCCAATTCAAGAGCAAATTTCATGCTTCTTTCCTGAGGATCAAAAGAGCTATGACTCTGATAGTCAATGTTTTAAATCCCCTTTCCTTTCTTTTTCAGAAGAAACAATTTGATAGCTATAATTATTGCTGCAGACCCAATTTTTTTTTCACAGAAATTAAATATGTCTGTGGTAGTACTTCAATAGCTCAATGTGTTTGCTACGCTATTAAAATCATGTTTTTTCCTACTCTGTTGAAGAAATGAACAATTGAGTGCCAGATTGCAGAACTGAAGTTTTGTTTAATATTTACTGCTAGCAGCCACATTCGCTTCTGCAAAGGTATACTTATACCCAACAAAACCCCTGACGGCAATTCACACACAACCTTCCTCCAGGAGTAAGCATATACATACTGAAATATTTGTTCCAATCTTAAACTATGATGCCTTTTTACCAAGTGACTCCATTTATGGAAATTTATCTTAGAAAAATACATATTCAAGTGCACAGCAATGCATAGCTTTGTGTAACCAGCATGTTCAGTGGAGATTATTTATAATTTTTAAAGAAAAGTCCTAAATTCTAACAATAGGAAATGGATTTCATGAAGTACGTTTCCTCTTATTAGTTACACAGGATTGGCAGTCATTGAGCTGAGACTTTCCTGCTACATTATGAAGGTATCAGTTAGTTACAGCATCAGATCCATAAGCAATTTGCCATCAATCAGTGTCTCTTCCCATTTTTTCTATTTCCTACTGCTTCCTGGGCTGTCACAGAACCCATGCCATGGAATTCTCTGGAAGTGCCAACAATCTAATAGAAAATGGAAGCTTTGAAGGGACACACTACCCTTCTTGGCTTAGATTTTTCTCCAACAACTTCCATCTCATCAGTCAAGTGACATCTGCCTCAAATGTTGCCATTAAATCACCAGAAAGAATTTTGCTGAGAATTTAATTGGAAATATCAATGCTGGCACTCCAGTTCCTTTTTCAATATGATAAAAGTCCTCCTAGAAAAGCATCCATGTTGTACCTGTAAATCATGTCTCAAGAGGCTCAAGATTCCATCTGCTGGTGCAAAGTCTAATTTCTAGCTACAAATAGATCTTGTGTATATATCAGCATGGTTGGATGTAAAGGGCTGGTTGAGCCTCTCTGCCTTGGCAAAAGCAGGCAAGAAACAACAGGTCAACAACCTGGATACAAGTCACGATGTGGGTTGGGAGAGTGGGTCAACAAACACAAGGGATTATCTACATTATTTATGGACTTGCAAACAAATTTGGGATAAAAGGTATGTTACAATATGTACACACACACACACTCTCGATAGATAGATAGATAGATAGATAGATAGATAGATAGATAGATAGATAGATAGATGATAGGCAGATAGATAGATTTTAAGCAAGGGCCTTCTATTAGCTACGTGTACAGATGCCATATGTCCTGGGCATGTGCTATATCCTCAAATGTAGACATACGCTACTAGTTCTCACTACTAAATAAACCTAAGCAGTAGTTTCTCCCTGCTCTATGAGCTGGAAATGGAGACAAAGTTTGAATAAGTCTTGTTTCCAGTTGGCAGTCACTCCAGCTCAGGGTTTTTCAACCTTGGCACTGCTGACATTTTGGACCAGATAATTCTTTGTTGTGACAGGCTGTCCTGTACATTGTAGGATGTTTAGCAGTATCCCTGGCTTCTGCCTACCAGATGCCAGTAGCTGCCTCCTAGTCGTAGCAACCAAAAAAAGTCTCAAGATATTGCCAAATGTTCTCTGGGAGGTAAAATCACCCCTGGTTGGGAATCATTGCCCTGGATTATTCTTACTGTGGTTGTGTTGTGCTTTAGCAACTTAGTTAAACTGGAGCTAATTCTCTCCAGAATTTCCTCCCTTGTGTGGTTCCAGATTGGCATTGACCATGAGAGACATTTTGCATGAGATTTGGGAGTTAGAGTGAAGCCTCAACTGTTTGGGTATGCTCTGAAGTTTGGTGCAGAGCCCCAGGCACTGTGGCAGCCCATGCACACTGTCGCTGGTTTACTGGCTCACCTTGTTGGCATAGGTGGCACTCAGACCAACAGCTTCTCTAGATCTACTCCTTTAGTTTCTGAGTCCTGCGTCAAAGGGTACCAGCTTTCTTTCCCAACTGCTAGTCTACTTGACTATAGTGACTTCAGGCTCAACACTAGATGTAGAGGCAGCAGCCTACACAAGGGCTTCACCAGTGCCTTCCAGTGAAAAAAATCAAATCACTATAATAAATCCTTTATTCTATGTCACTCACAGCAGTTTTTCCTCTCTGATTGAACCTTGACAGATAGACTAGGTGGAGATTTCAGGTTGTAGTGACAATTTGGAGGAGACCTGGAAAACTTCCCAATATTTATTCTACCCCAGAAAATTAGTTTATGCCAAACATCTTGCCAGGGATTCGTTCAGGCTGAACTAAGTCAATTTAAGCCAATGAGATGCAAGAAGAAGCTTGTTTGGGGTTTCTGGAAATAAAAAGTCAGTCTGTCCCTATCCAACTAGAAATAAACACAAAAGTATGCTGTACCAGTTGCTGCTGGCAGCCACCATGTGACCATGTGGGGAACCAGCTTTAGGATAAAGCTGATACCACTGACAGCAAAGCGAAAGCCAAAAAGAACCTAGGTCTGAAAATATCTCTGAGCTGTGGAATCAATAAACCCTGAAGCCTTCTCTACTTCTGAACTTCCTTTTGCATGAGATAATAAATTGGCCTATGGTTTAACCAAATCTGGCTGGAATTGTATTCTTAAATTAGCTTTATAGTCTAGTTTAAACCTTGGATACAAATTATTCTCGTTTATTAAAAATGATTTGACCTGATCACCCTGAGATGAAGCCTCCGTTTCTTTTTAAAATATACTATACTGCTCTTCATCACCTCAGAACTAGCAGTCCGGATGGTCTTGCTTTGCTGCTTCTACCAATTTTGTTGGCGTCCTCAGTATGTAGGAAGAGGAGTCGAGCCTCGCTGCCAACTCTTTTAGCCCTAGATTCTTCCTAACACTTCTGAGCTAAAAGCAAAGGATGAAGAAAACTGAACAAATACATTCTCCAGGAAGTTCAGGCATGTGTGGACTTGTTTCCATCGGAACCAAGAATCACCCAAACAGCTTGGGTCTTCTCCAACTGTGATCAACAACAGTCCCGGGCCATCCACAACCAACAGGAAACCAACATACAATAATAGAGGCAGCAAAGTAAAACTCTCCCTGTAGTATCAAGGCATCCTCATACCTGGGGCAACCTTTGTCTCCTTGTCGACTGTAAGATCTTGGATACAGAGTAGATACCCTACTCTTTGGCTACTCGGTCCATGGACATACTGGGATGAAGTAAAAGAGTCACGAAGGGGCTGCTGCTAACAAAAGCTGCCTTTGTCTCCAAATAAATAGTGTGGTGAGTCCTGGCTGGATTTCATCTCCCATTTACTCCCTCTGCCTGGCATCTGTGCACCAGGGCACAACTGGTACAGCCCTCAGTGATGCCCTGGTCAAGAGTGTTGGGATCAGACAAACTAAGACTCTAAGCCTTATGCTTTTACCAGAAAGTGAGCATGTCATGCATCTTCCCAAAGCCCCATTGTCTCGTCAATAAAATGAAATAAGAAAACCTCTCATCATGTGCAGCACATGGTAGAAACACAATAAATATCATTTTCTTTGTCTTCTCCTCCCTCACCTCCTCACT
This sequence comes from Symphalangus syndactylus, assembly GCF_028878055.3. Classification (NCBI taxonomy): domain Eukaryota; kingdom Metazoa; phylum Chordata; class Mammalia; order Primates; family Hylobatidae; genus Symphalangus; species Symphalangus syndactylus. The sequence goes on from NC_072430.2 coordinate 108,845,762, forward strand.
GCCGCAGCTGACCTCCCTGACCCACACCTCCTCCTCCCCCGGGTATTCATCAGATTCTTCAGCTTAGCTGGGTGCTGGTCCTCCCTGCAGCTGCCCACACTCTGACAGCTGGAGAAGCTCATATTAGGAAAAGCCTACTGTCCAGGTTCAAAGAAAGCCCCACACTTCCTAGCTCTGTAAGTAAAGGGAGACACACAGCGCAGAGGGCCAGAGTGTCACACTTCTCGGGGAAGAAATGGAGTTGTCAGGAAAACTTGCTGCCATGTACCAGTGGTGCCTTCACCATGTATTCATGTCATGCCTGACTCTGGGCACCTAAGCCTGATGTTTCAACCCTGGTCACACCAATGATTGTCAAGTTCACTCGTAGACTAATGGCTTGAAAGAAGTATAATATGCACATGGCTGTGATCCAGCAACCCTGAGCTTAATCCTGCTCTAGTGTTGATTAACTGTGTGACTTCAGATAAGCCATTTCAGCCCAGTTTCCTCCAGAACCTAATTGGGGGATTATCTCACACCATCTCAGATCCTGTATCATTTGGGGGCAGAGGTGGAATGAGCACATTATGAAAAGTGCCTTCCTCTGGCCTGTTTTAAGGATTCAGTGTGTTTTAGACCAGATAATCCCATGAAAGTCTTGGTTTTCCCAAGAGTCAAACAGAGTGTTTGTACTAACCCGCACCACTGAGGTGTAGCCCATATTTGGTTAATTGAATATCATTATGTGCTTTGAAACTGTCGCTGCATTTAAAAATGCCTGTTTCTTATTAAGAAAAAAATATATACAATCACTCAAAAACGTGCTATAAGAAAGAAGCTGCCTGAAGAATATTTCTGCAGAGAAGCCAATTGTTTGGGAATTGGGATGCATTCTGCCACTTGTGAAAAGAAGCAAAAAGAGAAAAAAAGAGGAGAGAGATGAGGAGCACAAATATATTGACAGATGAGAAGAATAAATGTTTTTGTTGCATGCGCCATACAGAGGTGTTCCACACACCAAATTATGACATAACTGTTGGAGTAATGGCTGCAGCTGTTGCCTTTGTAAAGTGATCCACAATACCCCACTCTAATAACCACAGCAACGTGTCCAAGTCACTTCACACAATGAAGACAGCCTAATCCCATGCCACGTGAGCTCTGTGCCAGCCATGGCCATATCACAGCAGCAGGATCAAGCCAGGAATAATCATATCCTTAGGAAAAAAATCCCCTGTGTAACACACTGAAATCCCTCTTAAACAAAGCAAGCATGTGAATCTGCTAGTGAACAGAAAAATCCCTTGACGAATTGCCAAGTAAGAGTAAAGGGTAAACATTCCATATGTTGCCCCCATTTCCATGGGATAATAATTTCTCGAAGGAAAAATTGGCTCTGATGAAGTAGGAAGATGCTGCTGGGCCATATTCATTCATTCATTCATTTGCTCAACAAATATTTCTTGAGCATTTACTGTGTCTTGAGCATATTCTGATGTACACCAGAAATTCAGTGATGATCTCAGCAAGGGAGGTCCACATTGAATAAATAACAAGTAATTCACTGCAGTTGTGATATTGCTCTGAGAAAGAACCTGGTACTGAGTGTGAATTACAGACTCTATTTTCTCTCTAGTGCAGGCTGAACTGTACAAACTTGAAATCACAATAAGCCTACTTAGCATAACAAAGGACTTGGGAGTTGGTACCCGGGGAATAAGAAGTTCCATTGAAGATTAAAAAAATCATCTTTTAATGTTTTATTTGATAACATGTTCCTGTCATTGAATATTTGAAATTTGGCAGTGAATGTGTCAGAACCAGCTTCTCAATTCAGGAAGCGATAAGCACTGAAGGTAATTGTAGATATGGAAAAATCCCCTTTAATAAAGACAGGAAAACACATTTCTATATCTGAGTAGGTTCCTGTAGCAGCCAAGATCACGGGCTCTGGAATCAGCCTGCCTGAGTTCAAGTCTGTCTCCACCACTCGCTTGCTATAGAAGCCAACTTGCTTAAACTGTCCAAGCCACAGTTGCCTTATCTGTAAGATGGGAATAACTATTGCCTCTCTTACAGGGCCATTGTGAGAATTAGGTAATTAATACACATAAAATGTTTTAAATAGCATCTGGGGCATACTAAGTGCTATGTTATCATTGCAAATACTACTGTTACTTGCAAATACTACTGTTACTTGAGCCAAAACCTAGGATCCAACACTGTAGCTATATTATTTATTATTATTATGTCATCTCTAAATATTTTCTTTCTTATTTTTTGGGAATCACTCAGATTTAAGTTGTTCCTTGATCTCAACCCTGGATTTCTGTTTCTTCCAGATGTGAAAACCTCTTGACCCTTAGACCATCCTTAATTGTTTTCATTTAATCAGTCAAAAATATGAATGCACATATATAGTCCATCCTTGAGTGATCATTTTCCTATTTCTCAGGTTTTGTCAAGAATGGTTTTGCTAAAAACATCACCTTCTGCATGGGCCAGAAATCACACAGCGGAGGTGCCACCAGATAGCTCCATAACTGCTGTGTCACTGTTTATGAGTTAAAATTAAGCAGCAGACGGCACTACCTAACTCCTCTAAACCTCACCCCATTTCCTGGCCACATGGCCACCTACAAAGAATATAGACAATTTGGAGGAACCATGGAAAGGTCAACCATAAATATATACATGCTTTGTTCTTGAAGAGTGCAGTCAAATATATGAAGCCCCCAAAATAAAAGAAAAAGTCTTAGGAAGTCAGATAAATAATTAGTTTTTTAGCCTTCAGCATTCATTGTTTATGAAGGGTCAAGGACATTTCTGACATCTTGAAAGGCTGTTGGGACAGCAGACTGAATTTTTGGCATAGATGATAGAGGAAATTCTGCTGAGATTTGATCATTTGTGTATTCCAAGTTCCTCCACACAAGCCGACTGTGAATGAAAGCAACACTAAAGATGTGTGAGCACTATGGTTATTTGTGTATGCAGTAAATACAATTTACTTCTGAAGAAACAGTTTGCTGTTTATTCACTGGGGGGAAAAAACAACTTGATAACACTGACAGAACAGGAATATTGTGGATTAGGTTGCAGGAAAGTTCTCTTTAAAATGCTTTTGAAAGGACAAATAAAAGCAATTTTACTTCTTCTTCCTTTTGTAAATCTTCACTCCATTCCCTCATCTGTTCTTTCCTTTCTCTTTTCTATTTTCTTTCAGCTTATTCTTCTGCACTTTTCCCAAACAGAGTTTTCTGAGAGCATATCAGCTAATTAGTTATTTCTTCAACACTATTTCTATGCCTGACTCCCAACCTCCCGGGAGCCCTACAGAATACCTTGCTGCATCCTTCATTTACCCATGAAAGATTCTGGGAAGAGGTGATTAATTGAAAAATGGGGAAAACTATGTTGTGTTGAGAGAGACAGAGCGCATGTCAGTATCATTCAGACCCAAGTTCTTGTGCCTGGTGCTGTTTCCCTTCCATGTACAGAGGCCCCACGGAAACCTGCTACATCTTCTGACTCCGAAGGAAGCCTCCTCTGGGTCAAGGCAGCAAGTGAAGCCTGTTTTGCCCCTACCCTACGCGCTGCATGCTCAAATCTCCCCTGCTCTCATCACCCTTACTCTTGAGTTCCCAAAACAAAGGCATGGTATTGCCTGACAGGTACCACTTATCTTTGGCCAAGCAGGCTAGTGATGCCTGCAGATAATTCTTGCTCATTGCTGACACTGTAAGTTAGTTCCAAATGGCGTTCTGAAGGCGCTACCTGCTGCTTTTGGTGATCAGAGGCCTGTCTTCCAAAACATACTGCCTTTCCTCTTGTCTTCTACCCATCAGAAGCACATTTTCTTTTGATTTCTGGGGGAGTCTCTCTGATGCAGAGTGTTGTTGGGCATTTTGCTATCGTGGTTTTCCATTTGATAAAATAATTGAAGTGATATAGATGCTACTTGGCATCCGGGAGGGTGGATAATTTCCTTTACAGGGGTTAAAAATACAGCCTCAACCCCTCCAATTCACTACAAGTTATGGAAAATGAAGTCTTTTTTGGTGAAATGAAGTTCTGCCCACACTGGGGAATAATTGTCAGCAGCCACCAGCAATGGAAAATAAGGAAGCTATGACCAATTTCAGGTGTGCAAAGCCACGTGCTATTAACAATAACAGCCCCCCTTTTTGTGGTAGGCCTGATACCATGACCAAAAATCACCACATGGATAAGAAACTGGGACCATATTTGTGGTGGACAAAATTCCATCATAACTGCGTCACTTGCATATTCAGTGTATACTGACTCTATACATATGCCCAATCAGCCCAAATTAATTTGTACACATATGACATTCAGTGTTGCAACAAAGTGAACATGCTAGTTTAAGCCATAAGGAATCTACCCTTCCAAAATTTTGCTTTTCTTGTCCACTCAGAGCAGGATGTTTCTCATTACAGAGTTGTGAAATGGGAACCTTTCCTTTCTTGTGAATAATAAATAGAATCATGAAAACTAAAAAGAATCTGATGGAATCCTACAAGTGAAGCTAAGATGACATTTAGTTAGCAGAAGTAAAATTATTTCTTCAAAAAGTCAATATGCTTTGTGAAACTTTCCATATTTTTAATTCACTTGCAACAGATAATTAGCTCATATATTTAACTAAGCCTGATACATTTTATTCAGCATTTTTTAAAGGAAATCACGTGCTATTTTATTCTTGCACTAGTTCAGCCACTAATACAGTACACAGAGACAGCCTCCACTCCCCTAACCCCTGCCTCTCCTTAAAAGGCTATTTAGGGCTCCGTTTTCAGCCAAATGATCTGAATAGTATTTTCTCAATGCCATGCATCATTTTCCCAGTGAATCTTTAACTTATCCCAGGGAGGGGGCAGAAGGTGAGAGGAGGAAGGGGCAGAAAGACAAGGGGCTAAAGGAGCATTTGGAGTGAGAAATTTCCATTTGGCTTCATTCTGATTGACTGTGGGTGACTCTTGGTGAGTGCCCATGGCCTCTTTTCTTCCTTGTCAAATGGGAGTACCATGTGTGATGGAAATGCCTTGCCAGGCAGGAAGGCTTTCAGGAATGGAGGGGGCATAGGAGACATAGCATTCCCCCCTTAAGAACCAAAAATAGACCACATTTTAGGGGTTGGGGGTTGGGATAAATTTTCTATATTTTGTTTGATTTGTATCAGAGCATTCTCTCAGAGTGCTCATAAGTTGCAGAGAAACTAATTATGCATAGTTACAAATATCATGCAAAATTTTATTCATATCTAAAGTGTTCTTCCTTCCTATTTGTTCCCCTTTCCTTTCTCTCTAAGGAGTCTCAGGTCCTTCTCTCTTCTTACCACCTTTCTTTATTTTCAGTACTTCTCTGTTCCCCATCACAGAACTTGCCTTCTTTCCTTTTCTGTTTCTGGTCAATCCTTCAGGAACCACCTCCCCCTCCTCCCCACAGCCCCATCTCAGATGAGAACGATTTTGCCCGCACATTTTCAGCAGGCAGGGCACATCATGAATATGTCTATATTAAGGGAGGGAGGACCAGATTGTTTACTTTCTCAGAAGGCTAAACATCTCTGCTGGGAGTCCTTGACTATGTGCTTAAGGACACAGACAGAAAGGACAAAGGGCAGCAGAAAGTGCTCCTGCCACTGTGATTTGCATCTGAGTTCAATTCTACTTTGCTTTAAAGAGTCTCATTTGAATACACAGTACATTAGCTCCACTCCTGCTTCCTATCCAATATGGGAAATACATTCATAGCTCAGTAACCTCTCCCCCGTCTAGTCCAGACAGTTGGAGAGAGGGTGGGGAGGGGGATCCAGCAACTGCAGAGAAATTGTATTTCAAATGAATGTCTTTTCATCAATTGCTTATGTATCCCTCAGCTGCACTGCACGATGAGATTTGCATATTTTTTCTTCCTAATGGAAATAAATATAGGATGAAGATTTTGTTTTGTCCATTTAAAAAGATGCTTTGCCCTGTGTGATTGGGGCCTTCTAAATATGTGAGGGGAAGAGATGACTTGTTAGACTAAGGGAAATCAGAAGAATTTTAGATGACATGTCTATCATTATCATCTGTGTGAAGAACCCTGACTGGAAATTTTCTCCAGAATACTTTCTGGCAAAAATTAATAAGTAGATTTATAATGTAAGGCTATGTGAATATAGTCACATGAAGGACCAGTGATCTAAACCAAATCAGTCTGCAGAGAGCCCTAAATTATGCACGAGGCTGAAATGACATTAATGCACATTGTCTATTCCCTTTCTTTTCCATTTTCATGGGAATTAATACATGCCTCAGGATCTTTGTGTATATCTTCTTAACCCCTTGTCTTCTTCCAGGCTGAGAATGCAGGAAGGTAACTAAAGATTAAGTGTATTTATGAGTATAAGGGTGATATTGTCAAATGTTTGAACATCATAATAGTCCTTTTTTAAAAAAAAAATCAAGTTAGGACCTATATATTTGAAGTATAGTATTAATAAGGGAATAGTGTTTTTTTTTAAAAAAAAAAAAACATGCCAGAGCTTGTATATACAGCCCAGAATTTTACGTATCAGTGCCTTAAAAGTAGACAACTTAGAAAGCCAAGTTTTTGTCATTTTAGCTTTTAATTTTCAACCATGGTTTTGTTTTGTTTTGTTGTAACACCATAGTCAGAATTGCTACTAAAACTTGTAGTAGTTTTGATTGAATATCATCAATGGAGGAAATTTTTTGTCATGTGAGTGTAGATTTGATTTTGGCAAATAGTCAAATATATCTGGACCCAAGATAACTAGTGAATGAGCAGCTACGTGTTAGTTTAAGTAACATCTTATGTCTACTGAGCTCAGTTAATTTCCTGGGGAAAATTGCAAGATATGTGGAAATTCACACTCACTGTGCCTGACAATTCCTCATGCCTTTAATCAAAGAATTGTAGCATTAGAAGAAACCTTAGGGGTTACAGAATTCAACCTCTTAGTTGAGGGAAATAAAAAGGCTATTATAAGGGTAAAATTTTACTTAACGCAATGTTTTTTTCTTGACTGTAGAAGTGCAAGTAATTATCATTTTGTTTAACTAGTTATTAAATAGTGGTAACATTCGGATGCTGTTCACTTGCTGGGAAATGCATGTATGTGTGTGGTCAATGCGTTTGTGTTTGTATTTATAGGACATTTCAGGGCATCTGCCCAGCTCTCAACTTACAATGCTTTACTTTGGGACTGTCCTCTTCCACCCCACATCTGATCCTTGAAGTCACAGGTGTGGGGCCCTGTCAGCCATCTTGGAAGTGTAACACCTATTCTTAGAGATGGCTGATTGGACCAGCAGTAAAACCTGACCCAGGGCAGGCCAATCAAATCCTCTCTTGAGAATCTGGAATTTGCACTTAGGCAGGTTTTCAGTATGACTGCATCTGTAACAGAGAGTTGGAAATTAAAGTTTTCTACATAATTCCATAAGAAATGGGAGTAAGGAAAGCTTGTTTATGGAAAAGAAAAAAGTACAGAAGATATGAAGAAAAATACTTTTAAAATTAGGTAAAGGGAGAGAGTACTGGCCGTGCATCTCTGAAGGTTCCAGTTCCCACTTAGAGTTCTTCTTGAAGTCTAATTACATCACTGCACTTAGGTTCCTTGAGCTACCACTGCATTCGTAAATAATATATTTTAAAATGTTTATTTTTCTTTATTAATTTAAATTAAGTTGACTTTGCTACTTTCAGCCAACCAGATTATACTTAAGGGATTATGCATATATATTAACCCTCAAGAGGAAACTGAACAAGTTAACCTCTCTCAGGAACCAAAGTCTTTTTCATGAAGACCTGAAGGGTTCCCTGAGAGGAAATTGGAATGGGACAAAAGGTCAGGCCCTGGGCCATAAGGTTTGAGGCACGTGCCAAGGACAGCTTTTCAGAGAAGGATTCCCTCTGAAGTATGGGAGACTTGAAGCATCTGGACCATGGCACATTGATTGATGATTGTGGGAAAGGAACAATTTTGGGTGTGATCTGCACGGTCCTATGAACAGGTTCTTATCTGACACAGTCCTAGGGAAACTGGGAAGAGCAAATATAACATTGTCATTCTCCTGTATTCAACTGATTTAGCAATGGCCCCTGCATTGGCCAGAGTAGAAGATAAAAATCCAAACTCTAAATAGACACATAGTCCAGGCATGGTGACTCATGCCTGTAATCTGAGCATTTTGAGAGGTTAAGGCAGGAGGATTGTTTGAGGCCAGGAGTTCGAGACCAGCCTAAGCGACACAGTGAGACCATGTCTCTATTTTTTAAAAGTAAATAAATCAACAAATAAATAAATAAACACACATAAGGATCATCATCCTATCTACAGCTTCACCCTCATCTTCCTACTCACTTTATGATCCAAAAACACAAACTACTAATGTCCTCTCCTTCACTGCAGACCTCCATGCCTTTTGCACATGTCATTCCCTCTGCTTGCAATGCGGTTACCACTCTACCGGTCCCCCCTCCATCTTAGCTTCCTATTCCCTTCATCTGGAAAATTCCTGTTCAGCTTTCTAAACCCTCTCCAAAAACATTCTACTCTGGGAGGCCTTCCCTGGCCAGGATAGAATTAATCCGTCAATTCTCTACACTGCTTTAGTACCTCATCAATACTTCCATCATTGTCCCGTATTGCGCTCTATTATAATTATTTCTGTGTTTTCTTCCCAGCTAAACTGCAAACAATGTGAAGGCAGGAACCACGTCTCATTCACTTTCGAACGTCCAACAATGAATAGTAGTATGTGCTCCATTATTGATCTGTAGCACATGCTCTGGTAGTTAACACCAGGTATGTGTTTAATAAATGCAGAAATAAATGAACTGAAATGGCATAAAATAATCTTTTGAGGAAGCTCTAAAGTAGCGGTCCCCAACCTTTTTGGCATCAGGGACCGGTTTTGTGGAAGACAATTTTTTCATGGGCAGCAGGTGGGGATGGTTTTAGGATGATTTGAGCCCATTACATTTATTGTGCACTTTATTTCTATTATTATTATATTGTAATATATAATGAAATAATTATAAAACTCACCATAATGTAGAATCAGTGGGAGCCCTGAGCTTGTTTTCCTGCAACTAGATGTTCCCATGTAGGGGTGATGGGAGACAGTGACAGATCATCAGGCATTAGATTCTCATAAGGAGCCCACAGTCTAGATCCCTTGCAGGTGCAGTTCACAATAGGGTTTGCACTCCTATGAGAATCTAATGCTGCTGCTGATCTGAGAGGAGACGGAGCTCAGATGGTAATGCAAGAATGGGGAGTGGCTGTAAATACAGAGGAAGCTTCACTCGCTCACCCACTGCTAACCTCTTGCTGTGCGGTCTAGTTCTTAACAGGTCACAGGTCACTTCCTGCGGGTGGGGACCCCTGCTCTAAAGTATTTGTTCTAGAGTCATCCCCTACCTTAGTGAAAGTAACTTTTGAAACTTATTGCATTATTAACTATGTTGCCTGTTGCTTCTCTAGGAGGTGAAGTAGATGTCACATGCAGGAGAGTTATTCAGGGCTATAGTGCTTGACAGGGATGTTTCTGTGTAAGGATTTCTTACCAGTCTGGGGACTCATAATAGTGAATGAAATGACAGTTATTTTCCCCTGGTTTATCTAGCCCTCCTTAATATGACTGGAAGAGGTTATGCATTGGCCCAAAACCCCGAAACTCTATGAAGCAGGAACAATGTCTGTTTTTTGTTCGCCATTGTATACACAGCATCCGAATACCAACTAGGTAGCCAAAAAAATATATGTTAAGAGAGAAAGTGGGGGATGGGGTGACATGGAGAGAGAGCTAAAGGGAAGAAGCAAGGAGGGACTTTAGGAGGAAATTTAAAAATTACTTGAGAAAAACTAAATTCACTCTCCAAAGTGGACCACACACAGCAAAATCACAGTTCAGTGTAAACACACAGAGCACAACATAAATATTGTAAAGTACTATTCTACTGTTTGCCATGCATCATTCCTTACCAAGGCTTTGGTGAAGGTCTTGGGTTAAGTGATATTATCAGGCCGTAATCAAGATCACTGTGCCATTCTGTATCTCCAACCCAACTCCCTTCCTTGAAGATCCTGCACTGGCACTGGTGCTTTGGTGTGAATTTCAAAAATCTTTCAGGGGCCGGGCACGGTGGCTCACGCCTGTAATCCCAGCACTTTGGGAGGCTGAGGCAGGCGGATCATGAGGTCAGGAGATCAAGACCATCCTAGCTAACACGGTAAAACCCCGTCTGTACTAAAAATACAAAAAATTAGCTGGGCGTGGTGGCAGGCGCCTGTAGTCCCAGCTACTCGGGAGGCTGAGGCAGGAGAATGGCGTGAACCCGGCAGGCAGAGCTTGCAGTGAGGCAAGATTGCGCCACTGCACTCCAGCCTGGGCAACAGATCGAGACTCCATCTCAAAAAAAAAAAAAAATCTTTCAGTTACTCTGTCTGAGTAAATGAACACTCAGCCCCTAAGCTTCAGTCTTTCTTTCTCAAGGGTAAAGAGTTCAGTAATGTTACTTCTCTACACATACAATTTCTGGTTTCTTCTCAGCTGTTCTTACCCAAAACCATGTTAACATTGGAGCAGTGGGCGTCCCGCAGAGCGATATATTTGTAAAAAACCTCTCTTCTCTCAAAATACCTTCTGCCTTTGTATCAAAGGAGTGGCATAGATATTCTTGGCTTTGGGAGCACACATACTCACAAAAAGTGTCTTTGAGGCTGAATGCATCCCCTTCACTGAAATTCTCTTTCTTCTATAATTGTTCACTACCTCACTTTTAAATCTTACCTTGGCTTTGGAGCAACGGTTTAAAAGTGGTGGCAACTGTTCAATGAAATGTTGCCATATGACTTTTCCAATTAAGAGTTTTGTGGCAACTGCAGATGCATTAAATCATGAAATGGAATAATGGAAAACCTGAGCTAAAAAGATTATATAAAAGATAATCTAATATAAAACTTTTATTTTACAATCGACCTAATTTAGTCCTTAAGAAACTGGGGACCCTGCCTAAAATTACAGATGAAGCCAGTGGCAGAACAAAGAGAAGAATTTTAGTGAGCTATACTCCAGGCCAGGTGTTTTTTTTTTCTATATAATATATATAGTAAAGGCAGGTAAGGCCCGATAATACATGGCATGACAGCGAATGAGGCTAAGGTCAAGTTTTTCTGATATTTTAGACTGGAGAGACCTGAAGGCAAAAGTTGACAGGGTTGTAGAGCGGTGAAGTGAAAGGTCTTTGAATTTCTGTTTGAATTCCCCATTCAAGATTAGTTATGTGACCTTGAGAACAATAGACTTTTCCAATCCTCAGTGTTTTTATCTGTTAAAGGAGCCTAATAAGGGTGCCTATGTCCTACAGTTGTGAAAACTAAATAGTAATGCATACAAGCAAATAGCACAATGTCTGCACATAACAAGTACTCAAGATAGTAGAGTCCTATCTTAACACATTTAACCTGGGCTAATTCAGCCTGACATACATCCTTAACAGAACAAGAAAAAAGAGAAATAAATATCTATTTATTTGTGTGTGTGACTTGGAGTAAGCACAAGAAGGGATCTATGAGTTTGTGGGTCCCACAGTCAGTGTCAGCCTCTGCATGCCTCTCATACTGTGAGCATCTCTATGCCCCCTAGAAGGTCTTTATAAAGTTTATGTTTGTTATACACCAAGTCCTTTAAATGGAAGCCAGAGACTTCATCTGGTGCACACATGAGGAAACACCAATCTGCTTTAATAATGGAAGAACAACTAAAGTTAGGCTTATGCAGAATTGTGGTTGGTTTGGTCTCCAGCATGACTCTCTAAGATATCAAGGGGAAAAACTAATAACATGTCATTTTTGCCTTAGGCTTTGACTTAATATCCAAATTCCTTCATAAGATACATTGGCACTTTAAATGCCATCATTGTCAACATTATCGTCGTCATCCCCATCAAACATCATCTCTACTAATAGTCTGTCAAAACTTTCTATTGTCACTTGGAAAACCCCTCTTTTGGCATTGTGTTCAGATTTCCCCTTAAAAGATTACACTTAAAGCATCAACCTTTTTCACACATTGTATAATCAGAAGCATTTCGAGAACACCTTGGGAAGAGATGCAGCAGGTCTTCCAGGCCGTCTCAGCACATATTTAGTGACCAATTCCAGGGCCCTTCACCCCTCTTTCAGGATCAGGACTAGGGGAGGCCAGTGAGGCACTTGCCTCAGGCACAAAATTTAAGGCAGCACAAAGAACTCAGTAATCACATAAATGGTATCTTAATACAATATTTTGAAAAATAAAAATTATGCAAAAAAAAATAAATGGTGAATAAAATATCAAAATGTTAAAGACAAGACAAATGCTACTACCTTTTTCTTTCTTATCTGACCCCAAATGTCTTGACCCAGCATTGACTTTGTGTTCCTGGGCCCTGAGCACTCCCCTGAGTATATCCCTAAAATGTTTCCACCCTTCAAAGACCCCAATGTGATTGCAGAATCACAAGCTCAGCTCAAGTTAGTTATTGATTTCACAAAGTGTATTCTATAAGCCAGGCACTATTCTAAGTGCTAGAGATAGCATAGTGAATAACCAGACAAAAACCCTGTCTCCATGGGGCTTGCATCTAAGTGGGAGGAGGAAATAGAAAATAAAGAAATAAATAAATGAAATACACAGTACTTCAGATGCATTAGACGAAGATGATAGGGAATTCTATGGGTGGAGCTAGGAACTGAAATTTTAAATAGGGTGGTCAGAGAAGGCCTTGCTGAGAAAGTGACATTGAGCAAAAAGCTAAAAGAGTGAGGAAACAAGTAATAGGTTATTCAGAGGGAAATTACCCCATGCAGAGGGACCAGCAAGGGCAAAGGGCCCGATGATGGGTGATATGGTTTAGCTGTGTCCCCACCCAAATCTTATCTTGAATTGTAGCTCTCATAATCCCCATGTGTCATGGGAGGGACCCAGTGGGAGGAAACAGAATCATGGGAGTGGTTTTTCCTGTGCTGTTCTTGTGATAGTAAGTCTCACAAGATCTGATGGTTTTATAAAGGGCAGTTCCCCTGCACATGCTCTCTTGCCTGCCGCCATGTAAGACACGCCTTTGCTCCTCCATTGCCTTCTGCCATGATTGTGAGGCCTCCCCAGCCATGTGAAACTGTGAGTCCATTAAACCTCTTTTTCTTTATACATTACACAGTCTCAGGTATGTCTTTATAAGCAGCATGAGAACAGACTAATACAATGGGTTTTCCAGGATGGGCCCATGAAATATAGCAGCTTCGCTGTCAGAAAGGAGGGCTTTATATAGGTGGAGGGTAAAATTCCATGCCTGACAGAAATTGGCAATAGTGAAGTAGATTTCTGGAAGGAGGAGCAGCCATATGGAGGTGATAATACTGACAGGAAAGTGGGAAGGAATACAAAACAACACTGAGTTTGGGAAAAACAGGAACCTCTTCTCACTTCTTATGCTCTTTCTGATTGCTATAGTTTGGATATTTGTTCCCTGAAAACTCATGTTGAAGTTTGATCCCCAATGTTGGAGGTGGTGCCCCATGGAAGGTGTTTGGGTCATGGAGGTGAATCTCTCAGAAATAGTTTATACCCTCCCCGCGTAGTGAGTGGGTTCTCGCTCTGCCAGTTCCCGAAAGAGCTTGTTGTTAAAAAGAGCCCCGTCCACCACCTCCCCCAACCCCCGGCTCTTGCTCTCCCTTGCATCCACTCTCACCATGTGACCTCTGCACACACAGGCTCGCCTTCATCTTCTGCCATGAGTCTGTGGTCATCACCAAATGCAGATGCTCAAAATTTTGAACTTTTCGAGACATCAGAATTTTGAGCCAAATAAACCTTTTTTTTTAAAATAAATAAATTACTCAGCCTCAGGTTTCTTTCTTTTTTTTTAGATGGAATCTCCCTCTGTTGCCCAGGCTGGAGTGCAGTGGTGCAATCTTGGCTCACTGCAACCTCTGCCTCCTGGGTTCAAGTGATTCTCCTGCCTCAGCCTCCCTGAGTGGCTGGACTACAGTGCCACCATGCCCAGGTAAGTTTTTAAAAAATGTTTAGTAGAGACAAGGTTTCACCATGTTGACCAGGCTGGTCTTGAACCCTTGACCTAAGGTGATCTGCCTGCATCGGCCTCCCAAAGTGCTGGGATTACAGGCATGAGCCACCACGCCTTACCTCTGGTTTTCCTTTTTAGCAACATTAAACAGATTAACATACTGGTGATTAGGAAGAAATGTCAGACCAAGGGCTCCAGCAAGTAATTTCTGATCTGTACTTCAATTTCATAACCAGAAAATCATTAATTATTTCAATGACTAACAGAGCTTTCCCTTGTCCATATAATGTTGACCATAAGATAATAGTATAGAGTAATGGGACACAGAGTCCAAATTGAACATCTCAAGGCTTATATCAGCAAACTGGTTAATATGGACACAGCTGTGGTTGTCTTTCAAGCTTTATTAACAGACTAATACAAATTCCAATTTCCAAATATATGGGCCAAATTCCATATATATGGGCAATATGAATTGCAGCAATGTATACACAATCATTGCTTCAGACTTTCTTCTGGGACCAGAACTGTAGCATCCTATAATGACTAGTCTTTCTTTTAGTTTTCAATCAAGAAATGACAAAAAGATTGATTATAAAATATAATATAATATCTGAAACAGGACTGTTATACCCAGATGGTTGGTGTTGGATTCTGCCATGGTATAGTTACTTTATATCATTTGATAATAAAATATCCAGAATTTCAGGCAGTAGTGTCAGTCTACAGAATTGTCAAAGATTTTGAAGATGTTTACAGTTTAAAGAACCCCACATTGTTCATTTTTTTTGTTAAACTTGATGCTGTAATTCTTGAACAAATCTCTTCCCTGACCCAGAGATGAAAGAACACTGCTAAAAAATTTTCTCAGGCAAATTCACGGATTTGTGCGTCAGAAGAGAAAAGACTAAGTGTGAAGACAAACCTTATGCTGAGGAGGCAAGATAAATCTAACAGAGTGGCTGAACCAATACTTACGGCAATGGCAGAGTGCAATCGTTTTCAAAATAGCTTTTTTCCAAAAATTGTTTGGATTTAATTTCCAGTTTATATAAAATATCATCTCACAAAATTCTAAAATCATATTTTACTTTGTATATAATTTCTACTATGAAATAAAAAAAGAACTCTGTCTACCCTCATTCCAAATTTGCTTAGAGCCAACTGTCTGTATAGTTTCAGCCTTAAATGGGAACAGGTATACTTCAAAACCACTCATTTTCCTAGCCTTGAAAAGTATCTCAAAGTTCTCCACATTATTAATATTCTCTGATAGAATAGGAGAGGATATTATTCAGAATAGGCTAAGCTATGGTGTAGTTACCAATAAACCTTAAAATCTCAGTGGCTTAATTGAGTATACATTTCTTTCTAGCTCACACAAAGTCCAGTATGTGTGAGGTAGTCTCTTTTGTCTTGTCAACACACCATCAGGAACGTGAGGCCTCCAAGGTCACTATGATAGAGGAAGAGGAAGCTGGAAAATCACAGGGAGGGATTCTACTTACGTCCAATAGTCACGACCCAGTCACATGACCTCATCCTAACTACTAGAAAGGCTGGAAAGTCCTCAGGAGCATAGGCATAGGGCACCAGCAGCTCTGCCTCAATCTGCTTTATGGTAACTGTTAAAAGAAGAACTTTAGATACATTTAACAAAGTTTAATCAAGCAAAGAACTATTGGCACATCAAGCAACCCTCTGAACCAAAAGAGGTGAAGAGAATTCTGCCTTGCAATGTGGGCAGGCAGCATTTAGGAACAGAAAATTTAGGAACAGAAAATGGAAGTGAGATACAGAAACAGTTTAAATGGCCACACTCTGCATTTGCCTTATTTGAACATAGTCTGATCAGTTGGCCACCTGTGACTGACTGAAGCTCGGCTGCTATGATTGGTTGAGATTCAGCTATCTGTTACAGGAGTACAGTCCTGAATTAGGCTTTCAGTTAGTTCTTGTACTAAGTTAGGTTGTAGTTTGTTCTGTAGGGACCAGAAGTATGGAGGCAGCTTCAGGCCAAGTTAGTTTAATTCAACATTTCTGAATACCCCTCTGTCCCTTTATCCTACACATAGATGTTAGTTGCCCCTCCCCTCCCCTCCCCCTATGTGAACTAATCCTTAATTCAGTGCATTTAGCTTAATGTCCAGGATCTCTGGGTAATACACATTATTGTCTATCAAATCTAGATGTGGCTTCAGAGACTTATGAACTTTAAAAAGATGAATTCTCTCTCCCATCCAATGTGCACTGGTGGAATGGGTACCACCCTAACCACCACCTTAATAAATGCTCCTATTAAGAAAAGAAAGGGAGGAACAAAGCAGTCACAGATCTGGAATTCTGAAATCCTGATGGACACATTTTGAAGATTCCTATCCTGGGTGATGGATGTTCCTGGATTAACCCTAATTCCGTCCTCCAGGAGGTCTTCCCTTATTTATTATCTTCTTTGTCATCATCTGAAATTTGTGAGGAATCATCTCCTCCTCTGGGTTGCATAGCTTCAACACCTGCTTCTGCTCACGGAAGGTTGAGGGACCAAGGGTTGCTGTATGTCTCAAAGCATCAAAGGCCATTTTATACTCCATACTAATAGATTTTTAAAAATGTTTATCTTATTTTAAGTTCTAGGATACATGTCCAGGATGTGCAGGTTTGTTACATAGGTAAACATGTGCCATGGTGGTTTGCTGCACAGATCAACCCATCACCTAGGTATTAAGCCCCATATGCGTTAGCTATTTATCCAGATACTGTACCTCCCACCTTGTCCCCCTCCCTCCCCTGACAGGCCCCAGTGTGTGTTATTCCCCTCCCTGTGTCCATGTGTTCTTATTGTTCAGCTCCCACTTGTAAGTGAGAACATGCAGTGTTTGGTTTCCAGTTCCTGTGTTAGTTTGCTGAGGATAATGGCTGTCAGCTCCATCCATATCCCTGCAAAGGACATGATCTTGTCCCTTTTTATGGCTGCATAGTATTCCATGATGTATATGTACTACATTTTCTTTATCCAGTCTATCATTGATGGGCATTTGGGTTGATTCCATGTCTTTGTTACTGTGAATAGTGCTGCAGTGAACATACGTGTGCATGTATCTTTATAATAGAATGATTTATATGCCTTTGGGTATATACCCAGTAATGGGATTGCTGGGTCATATGGTATTTCTGGTTCTAGGTCTTTGAGGGATTGTCACACTCTTCCACAATGGTTGAACTAATTACATTCCCACTAGCAGTGTAAAAGTGTTTCTATTTCTCCACAGCCTTGCCAGGATCTGTTGCTTCATAACTTTTTAATAATCATCATTATGACTGGTGTGAGATGGTATCTCAGTGTGGTTTTGACTTGCATTTCTCTAATGATCAGTTATGTTGAGCTTTTTTTCTTATGTTTGTTGGCTGCATAAATATCTTCTTTTGAGAAGTGTCTCTTCATGTCCTTTGCTCACTTTTTAATGGAGTTGTTTGTTTTTTTCTTGTAAATGGTTTAAGTTCCTTGTAGATTCTGGATATTAGATCTTTGTCAGATGGATAGACTGCAAAAATTTTCTCCCATTCTGTAGGTTGTCTATTCACTCTGGTGATAGTTTCTTTTAGGCTCTTTAATGTAATGAGATCTCATTTGTCAATTCTTGCTTTTGTTGCAATTGCTTTTGATGTTTTCATCATGAAATCTTTGCCCGTGCCTATGTCTTGAATGGTATTACCTAGATTTTCTTCCAGGGTTTTTATAGTTTTGGGTTTTACATTTAAGCTTTTTGATGTGGGCATTTAGTGCTATAAATTTCCCTCTTAAAACTGCTTTAACTGTGTTCCAGAGATTCTGGTGTGTTGTCTCTTTGTTTTCATTGGTTTCAAAGAAGTTCTTGATTTCTGCCTTAATTTCATTATTTACCCAGGAGTCATTCAGGAGCAGGTTGTTCAATTTCCATGTAGTTGTGTGGATTTAATTGAATTTCATATTAGTGACTTCTAATTTGATTGCACAGTGGTCTGAGAGATTGTTGTGATTTCAGTTCTTTTGCATTTGCTTAGGAGTGTTTTACTTCCAATTATGTGATTGATTTTAGAGTAAGTGCCATGTGGTGCCAAGAAGAATGTACATCCTGTTGTTCTTGGGTGGAGTGTTCTGAAGATATCTATCAGGTCCACTTGATCCAGAGCTGAGTTCAAGTCCTGAATATCCTTGTTAATTTTCTGTCTTGATGATCTGTCTAATGTTGACAGTGGGGTGTTAAAATCTCCCACTAATAAGTCTCCCACTATTATTGTGCGGGAGTCTAAGTCTCTTTGTAGGTCTCTAAGAACTTGTTTTATGAATCTGAGTGCTCCTATATTGGGTACGTGTATATTTAGGATAGTTAGCTCTTCTTGTTGAATTGATCCCTTTATCGTTATGTAATGCCCTTCTTTTTTTTATTTTTATTTTTTATTTTTTGAGATGGAGTTTCACTCTTGTTGCCCAGGATGGAGTGCAGTGGTGCAATCTCAGCTCACTGCAACCTCTGCCTTCCGGGTTCAAGAAGTTCTCCTGCCTCAGCATCCCGAGTAGCTGGGATTACAGGTGTCTGCCATCACACCCGGCTAATTTTTGTATTTTTAGTAGAGACTGGGTTTCACCATCTTGGCCAGGCTGGTCTTGAACTCCTCACCTCATGATCCCCCTGCCTCGGCCTCCCAAAGTGCTGGGATTACAGGGGTGATGTAATGCCCTTCTTTGTCTTTTTTGATCTTTGTTGGTTTAAAGTCTGTTTTGTCAGAAACTAGGATTGCAACCTGTGCTTTTTTCTGCTTTCCATTTGCTTGTTAAATTTTCCTCCATCTCTTTATTTTGAGCGTATGTGTGCCTTTGCACATGAGATGGATCTCTTGAATACCGCACACCAATGGGTCTTGACTGCTTTTCCAGCCTGCCAGTCTGTGTCTTTTAATTGAGACATTTAGCTCGTTTCCAGTTAAGGTTAATATTGTCGTATGTGAATTTGATTCTGTCATCATGATGCTAGCTGGTTATTTTAGAGACTTGTTAATGTAGTTGCTTCACAGAGTCATTGGTCTTTGTACTTCAGTATGTTTTTGCAGTGGTTGGTAATGGTTTTTCCCTTCCATATTTAGTGCTTCCTTCAGGACCCCTTGCAAGACAGGCCTGTCTGAAAGGATTTTATTTCTCCTTCGTGTATGAAGCTTAGTTTGGCCAGATATGAAATTCTGGGTTGGAAATTCTTTTAAGAATGTTGAATACTGGTCCCCAATCTCTTCTGGCTTGTAGGGTTTCTGCTGAGAGGCCTGCTGTTAGTCTGGTGGGGTTTCCTTTGTAGGTGACCTGGTCTTTCTCTCTGGCTGCCATTAATATTTTTTCCTTCATTTTGACCTTGGAGAATCTGATGATATGTCTTGGGGTTGATCTTTTCAGGGAGTATCTTACTGGAGTTCTCTGGATTTCCTGAATTTGAATGTTGGTCTGTCTTGTTAGGTTGGGGGAAGTTATTTTGGATGATATTTTGAAGTATGTTTTCTAACTTGGTTCCATTCCCCAATCAGTCATAGGTTTGATCTTTTCACATAATCCCATACTTCTCAGAGGTTTTGTTCATTCCTTTTCATTTTTTTTTTTCTCTAATCTTGTCTGCCAGTCTTATTTCAGCAAGATAGTCTTCAAGCTCTGAAATTCTTTCCTCTGCTTGGTCTGTTTGGTTATTGATACTTGTGGTTGCTTTGTGAAGTTCTTGTGTTGTGTTTTTCAGTTCCATCAGGTCATTTATGTTCCTCTCGGAACTGGTTATTCTGGTTAATGGCTCATCAGTTGCTGGTGCAGGATTCACTCACTGCTTTTGTCCCATTTGGTGGGAGCCTCTGACCACAGTTGTTCCTAGTCAGCCATCTTGGCCCCTCCCTTTTGCGCATAAAGTTTTGTGGGGAAAATAACATCCTTCAAAAATTCAGTAGACCTTTTATCTATTTGATTCTAATCAGTTCCATGTGCTAATAAACACATCTAAAGTTATCTTCTAGATATAGTCCTCAAATTTACTCTTTTCTTACCTCTATTTTTTATTTTAACTTAATGGTGGCTATGTTCGTATTTCCAGTGTGGAGAGAAAGGTCACTCCTTTAATATGATCTGTGCTCAGAATAATATTATTCACATTTTGCCAGATATTTGCTGATCAAAATCTTTTTAAATTCCACCTTCACCTTTTGGAATCTAGAAACAGTAGGCTTTTCCAATCTTACAATGCCTCAAATTTCTGGACTTGATTTCTGTTTATAAACTCATCAGTTCTCTTCTGAACTCATCTCTTCTATATAACATCTTGCCAAACACAGCCAATAGGAACAAACACACAATACTAACTTATTGTTTTCCAACCTTTTCCCCTAGAGATGTCACATCAGTAATCATATAAGCCATCTTGCAAATTATTGCAGGAGCAAATTTTCAAATGTTTTGCCACTGCATGACATAAATGAAGACTTTTCCAGCCTCCACTATAGGTTTCTTCACCATCTACTGGCCACCCATGAATCCAATGCTATGTGCTAGTAGCTTAAGTACCAGAGATGTAATGAAAAACAGAAACAAAAATAAAAAATCCCTAATTTACAAAATGGTCAACCTCCCAGCTTTCAGTGACATTGACAATGAAGACTATTTTCAGCTCACACAATGTGTAATGCATGGTAGGTAGCTCTCTCCTATCTTACAGCTGTGTCATTGTGAATACTTGGCCTCCAACATTGCTGAAGTTTTGGAATGAAAGGGCTGGATAACCACACTGGGAAACTTTAGGGATGCTCTGGAAGAGGCTTACATTATTTTAACTAATTTCTCATTGGCCAGGACCCCATTAATTAGTTCCAACCAAACTGTAGGAGAAGTTAGGAAACATCTTGGAGCATATGGATTTAAAGGAGAGTACTCAGTCTCTGTCACATATATCCCCAAAGATATTACTACGATTTAAATGTTTGTCCCCTCTGAAACTCATGTTGAAACTTAATCCCCAATGTGGCAGTATTGAGAGGTAGGGCCTTTAAGAGGTGATTGGGTCATGAGGACTCGCCCTCATGAATGAATTAATCTATTCATTGATCAATGAATTGTTGATTAATCAATGAATGGATTAATGGGCTATTATGGGAGTGAGATGTTACAAGAGAAAGGGAAGCCTAAGCCAGCACACTGCTCCCTCACCATTAGATGCCCTCTGCCATCTCAAGACTCTGCAGAGAGTCCCTACCAGCAAGAAGGCCCTCACCAGATGTGGCCTCTTGACCTGGCACTTCTCAGCCTCTGTAACTGTAAGAAATAAATTCTTTTTCTTTATAAATTACCCAGTTTCGGGCATTCTGTTATAAGCAACAGAAAACAGACTGACACCAAATCCAAAATTATCCACACAAAAAATCTAAAGTTTTGCACAAGTTGTTTTACCATTAATTCTTTGTGTTCTCAACTAGAAAATGAGCTTAATTTTATTTAATCATAATAGAATGATTGTGAGGATTTAATACCATGACATATAAAATCTTAGCATAATATCTGATGCAAAATAGCCTCTTTTAAAAAGGTTAATAAAATCTCAATAGAGTATTTCTAATTTGTTCTAGGTTTTATGCATAGGGATATTCAGGCTTAATATTCAGACTTAGCATTCTTTATAAAATAATTACAGAAAGCTGTTTTGACCATTGGCAGCCCTGCAAGTCCCCTTTCAGTAGTATGTGGATTGCAACATTGACGTTAGGGTTTTAGCTTTTTGTTCTGCTCTTGGCATTCCTTAGTGGTGTTTTTAAAAGCCCTAATTGAAGTGTAGGTTGGTTAACTACTGAAGGATGTGGTAGGAAGGACTGACCCATGAGCTAGAGGGAATAATATTGTCTCTGGATTGGGTTGCCCTTAAGGAAGTACTTAGGATAAGGATTTCAGTGCAATTAGTTTATTTGGGGGTGATCCCAGGAAGCATGGTGAAGTAATGGTGAGCTGAGAAATCAGGAAGGAAAGTAAAGGCTGTAAAAGGTGTATTAATGACTGGGCTACCATGTGGGAAACTATGGGCTGCCTGGGACCTTCTAGGTCACTGTGGAAGACACTTCATAATTGTCCCATCAGGGCTTGAAAAACCTGGGTGTTTATCCATCAGTTCCTGTCTCTCCATGGCTGAAGTTCTTTTTCTCTATCCTTACTCTCCAGCACTTCCAGCCTGCCTTGTGCACAAATGAGCATGCCAGAGGAACCCCACAGGCAGAGAGAAGCAAGACACCATTAGCATATCTGGGAACTATATGCAAGTGACCTCTGGAGTGGGCCTGGGGGATGGGTGGGACCAACAGCAGAAACCTATGTTTAAAATGATGCCCCTCAGAATTTCTCAATCACTGGGGCCATGCATCCCAAAGCCCTTCCTAGCATTCCTTTTTTATTATTACCAACTTGTGAATGTACCTTATAATTTGGAAATTATGATTTCTGACAAGGAATGAAAAGGTTACACTTGCAAAATTTGCTTTATTTCCCAGTCCACTGCTGTGTTTTCTCTCTGTACTAGGTTCTGTTACTCTTTTCTTTCTTTGTCTATATTTTGTAAGGACCAAATTCTTCTTTGGTAGGAGCATATTGAAGGGCTCAGACCTGCCCCGCTGGTACATTCACCCAGTTGGTACAAGGGTAAGCCACTGAGGTTATAATCCCAGGATGTGGCAGACAGCAAAAACTTCTAGCCTGTTAAACATTTTCTGCATGCCCCATTCTCAATCCCTCTTTCCCTTTTATTATTTTCATTATTTTTAAACTAATTTCTATTTGCTTTTTTTCAATTTAAAATGTTAAATTTTAAACATTTTAAAATCTGGGTTAGAATCCCCTTTTTATTCTGAATTAAAAAGTTACATTTTTCATAACTCAAACAACAACATTTTGGCAGGAAGTTAGCAGAAACATATGGGCCTCCGCATTTTGATGCCCAGACTGGCTTCTGCCAAAACATTTCTTTGCTGTCATATAGACAGCAGCAATGTTTGGGACTGTTGGGGAATCATCCTACACAGCTCAGGATAGGAAATGCTTCTGCTTAACAGCCTTTGTGTGTACAGAGGGACTTCCCACCCAGATTTTGAGAATTCCCAGAAGTGAGAGGGATGGAGAATCAGTCATCATCCCCTTCTTCAAGCTGCACAACTCCAGGCAGTGTCCCTTAACTTCATCAGCCCACAGAGAGTAATAGGATGGCTGGGATAGGAAAGGAGAGAGTATTAGTCTACTGCAAACCAGAAAACAGAAACCACTCTATTTTTCAAAAGTGAGAATTTAATTCAAGGGATTGGCTGCACAGGTAATGGAAGACAAAAATGAAATAGGAAAGAGTGAGACAACTCAGAGATTAGCCAAAGTAGGAAGCCCCTTACCACCTAGGAGTGGAAGGGAAAAGGGAAAGGCAGAGTTACTCGAGCTCCATGGAAGTGGGAACCATGATGGGCTTGTCCGATGACATCCTGAGCCAAGGAAGAGACTCAGTGACTGCCAGAGACACCTCCTGAGCAGACAAGGAGAGGAAGAAATACTCTGGCCTCCCTTCCTCCCACCCTCCAATCTTCTTGCAGTGCCTCATGCTAAATGAACCATAAGGCAGCGGACATGGTAGCCTGGGATGCTAGCCTGCAATATAGAGCAAGGAGAAGACTGGGAAGGATCTGAGGGCAAATAGGCCAAGACTGAGTAGCATAGAGTGGAAAGAATGAAATTGCTGGGATAGAGCAATGCATCCAAACCTGCAATTTTTTTTTTCACAAAAATGGCATAGTTGGCTTTTTTAATGAACAATTTTTAAAGAAATTTTTGAAATTAATATTCTTTTTAGTTGACACAAAACCATTGTACATATTTCTGGGGTACAGTGTGATATTTCAATATATGTATACAATGTGTAATGATCAAATCAGGGTAATTAAAATATCAACCTACAGTGCTACAGAACACTAGATCTTATCCCTCCTAGCTGTAAGTTTGTATTCATTAACCAACTTCTCCCTATCCCCCTACTGTTCCCAGCCTCTAGTAACTACTCCATTTCTATGAGATCAACATTTTTAGTTTCCACATATAAGTGAGAGCATATTTCTCTCTCTGTGCCTGGCTTGTTTCACTTAACACAGTCCTCCAGGTTCATCCATGTTGGCAAAAATGACAGAATTCCATTCATTTTTATGGTTGAATAGTATTCCTTTGTTTGTATATACCACGTTTTCTTTATCCATTCATCTGTACATGATCTCTTAGGTTGATTTCATATCATGGCTATTGTGAATAGTGTTATAATACACATAGAAGTATAGGTATCTCTTGGACATACTGATTTCTTTCCTTTGGATATATACTCAGTAGTGGGATTGCTGGATCATATAGTGGTTCTATTTTTAGTTTATTGAGGAACCTCCATTCTGCTTTCCATAATGGCCATACTAATTTTCATCCCTATCGACAGCAAATAAGAGTTCCACTTTCTCCCCATCTTGCCAGTATTTGTTATTTTTTTTGTCATATTGATAACAGCTAAGATGGTATCTTAACAGATGATATATGTTTTGATAACAGCCATTCTGACTGATAAGATGATATCTCATTGTGGTTTTGATCTGTATTCCCTTGATGATTAGTGATGTTGAGCATTTTTTCATATACTTGTTGACCATTTGTATGTCTTCTTTTGAGAAACGTCTATGTATTAGGTTGGTGCAAAAGTAATTGCAGTTTTACCATTGAAAGTCATGGCAAAAACCGCAATTACTTTTGCACTGGCCGAATAGATAATTTGCATATTTTTACTCTTATGGTGATGATGATGATAATGATGATGATTTTGCTGTTAAGTTCCTTGTATACCCTGGATACTAATCCCTTGTCAGATAAATAGGATGCAAATATTTTCTCCAATTCTACAGATTGTTTCTTCACTCTGTTTATTGTTTCCTTCACTGTGCAGAAGCTTCTTAGCTTGATATAGTCCCATTTGTCCATTTTTGCTTTTGTTGTCTATGCTTTTGAGGTCCTGTTCATAAAATCTTTGCTCAGACCAATGTCCTGAAGAATTTCCCCTATTTTTTTCCTAGTGGTTCTATAGTTTTGGGACTTACATTGAAGCATTTAATCTATTTTAAGGTGGTTTTTATATATAGTGAGAGATAGGGGTCTAATTTTATTCTTCTGCAAATGGTTGTCCAGTTTTCCTAGCCACCATTCATTGAAGATTGTGGTCTGTCCCCGGTGTATGTTCTTGGTGCCTTTGTCAGAAATCTGTTGGCTGTAAACAGGTGGATTTATTTTATAAATCTCAATCTGTTCTATTTGCCTTTGGGTCTGTTTTTATGCCAGTAGCATGCAGTTTTCATTATTCTAGCTTTGTAGTATACTTTGAAGTTAGGTAGTGTGTTGTCTCCAGCTTTGTTCTTTATTCTCAAGACTACTTCGTCTAGTTTGGGTCCTTTCTGGTTCTATAAGAAATTTTAGGATTGTTTTTTCTACTTCTGTGAAGAATGTAATTAGTATTTTGAAAGCAAGTGAATTGAATCTGTAGATTGCTTCGGATAGTATGGTCATCTTAATGACATTAATTTTTCCAATTCACAAACATGGGATGTCTTCCCATTTGTGTGTGTGTGTGTGCGTGTGTGTGTGTGCTTGTGTTTATGTTTATGTGTGTTTGTGTGTGTCCTCTACAATTTCTCTCATTAGTGTTTTATAGTATTCTTTATAGAAATCTTTAATATCCTTGGTTAGATTTATTCCAAGGTATTTTATTTTTGTATCTATTGCAAATGAGAGTTTTTTTTATTTATTTTTCAGCTAGTTTGTTATTAATGTATCAAAATGCTACTGATTTTTATATATTGATTTTGTATCCTGCAACTTTATTGAACTTTACAAGTTCTGGTAGAAGCTTTAGGTTTTTCTATATATAAAATTATGCCATCTGCAAACTGGAACAATTTGACTTTCTCCTTTCAAATTGGCTGTATTTTGAACTCTTGTCTAATTGCTCTGACTAGGACTGCCAGTACTATGTTGAATATAAGTGGTGAAAGTGGACATCCTTGTCTTGTTCCAGTTCTTAGAGGAAAAGTATGATGTTAGCTGTGGGTTTGTCTTACATGGCCTTTATTGTGTTGAGGTATGTACCTTCTACACCTAATTTATCGAGAGTTTTATGTTTTTCATGAAAGCATGTTGAATTTTATCAAATGCTTTTTCTGCATCTACTGAAATGATCATATGGTATTTGTCCTTCATTCAGTTGATGTGATGTATTACGTTTATTGATTGTGTATGTTGAACCATCTTTGCAGCCCTGGGTTAAATTCCACTTGATCATTGTGTATAATCTTTTTGATGTGCTATTGGATTTGCTTTGCTAGTATTTTGCTGAGGATTTTTGCACTTATGTTCGTCATGAATATTGGTTCATTGTTTTCTGTTCTGTTGTGTCCTTGTCTGGTTTTGGTATCGGGATGATGTTTGCTTAGTAGAATGCATTAGATAGAATTCCCTCGTCTTTAATTTTTTGGAATAATTTGAGAACTGGCATTCATTATTCTTCCAATGTTTGGCACAATTCAGCAGTGAAGCAGGTACATCCAAATCCCCATTGATTTTTCTTGAGCCAACTCAGTGCTAAGAATGTTGGCACAAGAAGGAAAATAATAATCACATCACCATCATCTGAAATTTATTGAAGTCTGTATGTTGAGATAGCACTTTACACCAGTTATGTCATGGGATCTTCATTATATACTGATGTATCATGATATCCTCAATGAGTATATGAGAAAACTGGGGCAAAAAAAGGTTAATGATTTGATCTAGTAAGTGGTGGAACCAGGATTCAGAAACAAGCAGTCTGGCTGCAGAAAAACTTCTCCACCCACTTCATCACACCCCTAAGGCCCCACTCCTCACCATACCAGCCAAACTTTTGCTCTGCTGCCTTCACTTACCAGAGATCTGAAGCTCCTCTTATGTCATTCTCAGAGAGGCCTGAGGCTCAAACCATGATTTGGAACCCTCTTCTGAGGATCCCTCTTGAACAACTATCTCAAAGTTACTTCTAGGGTACCCCAGCAAGAAATACTATTTCTTGGCTCCTATATTTCTACACTGGTTATTGTTTTCTATGTTGCTTTTTCTTGCTCCCTCCCTCCTTGTGGCAAAATTTGCTAATTGGGGGTTCAGTTTTTCCATTTGCTAACTGTAAAGCCATCTTATTTTCCCCCTTAATTTGTGCCAACAATTTCTGCCAGACATGTACCTAGGTTATAACCTTAAATTATACATTAGTAACCATCCATCTATCCCAAATCCTTGGTATAATTATCTTGATGATGTTTAATTTTAGGTAGCTTGGACCTTAAGTGTCAATTACTATTAACGTGGAAAGCAGAGGCCAGTAGGTGTCAAGAGTATAGCTCTTTAGGCAGTTTTGAGCTTGCAGCTAGGGAAACTCCAAGCTGAATTAAACTGGGTATGGAGATTACATGGGATAGAGTGCTTTCTGCAAAGAGGCCCAATCTGCAGGCCGATGCTTACATTGTCAATGACAGGAAGTATTAGGCCAGTGAGTGGGGTGGTAATAGAACATCACATAGGAACCACAGCAAGACTTTATATATGATAAAACCAGTCTACTGAGGACTGAGGAAGAGCAAGAATGTCACACTGAGGCATAGAAAGCCCCAGACAAAAAGTAGAATAGTCAGTCAGTGTCAGCAGAGTAGGAAGCTCGGCTGTGGAGGGGGACTTCATTCACTCACCCATTAAGTAGGTGCCAACAAAACTACAGAGGTTGGAGGCACTAAAGTCAACTTGCGCTTGCCCCAAGGTGTCTTCAGGGTAAGAGAGAAGGCCAGAAGTCAACACACAATTAAAATAAAGCACAATGAATAACATATCAGGGTAGGAGGGAAGCACAAAAAAGAAGCATTCTAATTAGCAGGAAGAAGAAATGGCACACGATATATTTCTTAGGTAAGGGAGAGCTTGTCTCACTCAGGAAAATGAAAATGGGAGTCATAAGAAATGACATTAGAGATTCATGCCTCCTGAATTGTTGAGAAATCATGTTATGAGATGTGTTTTCTTTCCCCCCAAAGCCAGTGGGATGCTGTTGAAGGGTTTTCAGTTGTGGGGGGCACATGAACAAATGTGGCTTTAGAAAGGTTGTTCTAACAGTGTGACAGATGATGGATTGGAGAGAAATCAGGCTAGCAGCAGGAGGGAAGCTAAGGGATTGTTTCAATAAGCAAAGAAATGAGAAAGATCTGGAACAAGATATTAGCAGGGGGAATGAATAGAAGGAGTATGTATAAGAGATTAATTAATCCTGTTTGAAAGTAGTAGTAGGAGAGATCTAGGCTTATGTCCAATTTTCAGGCTTGAGAACTTTTCAGGTAGTTCTATTCCCTGAAGTGGACAACATAAAATATGAAGTCAGTTTTAGTTAGGTTGGGTTTGGGCTGCTGTTGGATAGGCATAATTCAAGGGGGATCCTGCTATGCCATTAGGAAAAATATCTGAGCTGGTAGTAAATATTTAGGGAACTATTAGCTTTGGCTTGGGCCACTGGCGTGAAGAAATGTCATTACTCAGGGAAGGCATCAATGAGAGGAATGCA
The DNA here is from genome assembly GCF_028878055.3 of Symphalangus syndactylus. Taxonomy (NCBI): domain Eukaryota; kingdom Metazoa; phylum Chordata; class Mammalia; order Primates; family Hylobatidae; genus Symphalangus; species Symphalangus syndactylus. The sequence continues at coordinate 108,874,519 of NC_072430.2, forward strand.
GAAATTGAAACTCTAGGGAATACCGACAACTCAAGAGATGAGAGATGAGGAAAAGGGGCCAGAGAGAAAAGAAAAACAATTCAGTGTCATAGGAGTTAAGAGGGAGGATTTTCGAGAACATTGCCAAAATGTTGGCAGTGAGATAAGAGCTGAAGTGTTTTCATTGATTCTGGCAAATAGGAGGTCACTTGGGCCTTTTTCCATTTACTCTATACTGGTGGGAATTAGGCTCTGTGACCTTGAACAAGTAATTTAATAAAAATCTCTACTTCATAGAGCTGTTGTGAAGGGTAAATGAAATCTCTGCCCATCTAGGAAGGACCTATTGCTTTCTGTAATTTACTTCCTATGGACTTATTTGCATCCACAGTGTTTTAATATGTTTTCAAACATTATGATCTTGGAGAAAGATGGCCTTTTTAAAAAATGGTGCTGGTGCAACTGGACATCCACATGCAAAAAAAATGAACTGAGATGCAGACCTTATACTCTTCACAAAAACTAACTCAAAAAGATCATAAACCTAAAAGTAAAACAGAAAACTATGAAACTCTTAGAAGATAATCTAGGAGAACACCTGGGTGACCTTGAGTATGAAGGTGACTTTTTCGATACAACACTGAAGACACAATCCATGAAAGAAAGAATTGATAAGCTGGACTTTATTTAAAATTAAATATTTCGGCCCTACTTAAAAATACTGTCAAGAAAATGAAAAGCCAAGCCACAGACTGAAAGAAAATATTTGCAAAAGACATCTGATAAAGGACTATTATCTAAAATATACAAAGAACTCTTAAAATTCAATGGTAAGTATCTTACTCTGTTCAGGTTGGTATCACAGAATTTTATCATAGACTATATATCTTACAAACAAGAGACATTTATTTCTCACAGTTCTGGAGGCTTCAAGTTCAAGATCAAGGTGCCAGCAGATTCAGTGTCTGATGGAGGCCTGCTTCCTGGCTCATAGACAACCATCTTTTTGTTGTGTTCTCACATGGTGGAAGGAATGAGGGAGCTTTCTGGGGTCTCTTTTGTAAGACAATGAATACTATCCAGGAAGGCTTTATCCTCATGACCCAATCACCTCCCAAAGACCTTAGCTGCAAATACCATCACACTGGGAATTAGGTTTCAACTATGAATTTTAGTGGGGCACAAATATTCAGTCTTCAGCAAAGAAAAAATGAACAGCCTGTGTTAAAAATGGGCAAAAATCCTGAAAAGAATCTCATCAAATAAGATATACAGATGGCAAATAAGAATATGAAAACAGCTCAACATAATATGTCATTAGGGAATTGCAAATTAAAACAATAACATACCACTACATATCTGTTAGAATCGTCCAAATTCAAAATGCTGACCACACCAAAATGTTGGTGAGGATGTGGAGCAATGGGAACTCTCATTCATTGTTGGTGAGAATACAAAATACTACAGCCACTTTGGAAGACAGTTCGGCTGTTTCTTACAAAACTAAACATACCCTTACCGTACAATCCAGCAATCAAGCTCCTTGGTGTTTACTCACTGAGTTGAAAACTTATGTCCACATGAAACTTGCATACAGATGTTTACAACAGCTTTATTCATGTTTGCCCAAACTTGAAAGCAACCAAGGTAGCCTTCAGTAGGATAAATTGTGGTATGTACCGGCAAAGGAATATCCAGTGCTAACAATAAATAAGCTATCAGCCACGAAAACACATGGAGGAAACTTAAATGGGTATTACTGAGTGAAAGAAGCCAATCTGAAAAGGCTACATACTGTATGATTCCAACTATGACATTCTAGAAAAAGAAAAACTGTGGGGTCAAGAAAAAGATCAGTGGTTGCCAGGGCTTAAGGGAAGGGAGGGGTAAATAGGCAGAGCACAGGAAATTTTTAGGGCAATGAAACTGTTCTCTACGACAGTGATGGGTGCATGTCATTACACATTTGTCAAAACCCTTAGGATGTAAGACACCAAGAGTGAACTCTAATGTTAACTATGAACTCTGGTTGATAATGGTGTTTCAATGTAGGTTCATTAATTATAACAAATATACTACTCTGGTATGAGATGTTGATAGTTGGAGAAGCCATTTGTGTATGCGTGTGTGCAGGGAGTGGGGAGGCTATATGGGAACTCTCTGTACTTTTTGTTCCATTTTCCTGTGAACATAAATGTGCTCTAAAAATAAATCTATTAGAAATATGACTTTATTAAATTTAATTTTTCATTTTCACCCTAGGAACAATGATCTGTTAAAGTCTGCATACTGACTGGAAATGGAAATCCAAACAGCACATATCATAGTTTAGAATATTGCTCCAAACCTTTTACTAGATGATTCAGAAGGCTGAGAGCTGTGGAGGGGGGTCAGCACATTTTCTCCAAAGTTTGGGAAAGTACTTTATATTTTAACCTTAAATATGACGTTAGTGGGAGGTCTCCTTACAAGTTAGTAAATCCGATAAAATTGGTAACAAGGCAATGATTTTCACTATCTCTAGTTTTATTCAACTCTTGTACTTGTAGTCTTAGCCAGCATTAAACAGCGAGAAAAAGAAAGAAATAGATATAGATTAGAAAGATAAAACTGTCTTTGTTTGCACATGCTATGATTGTATCCATAAAGAATCAAAAGGAATGTATAATCTATTAAAATGAGTGGGCTAAGAACGTGAATAGACATCCTCGAAAGAAGATATACAAATGGCCAAGAAATATATGGAAAAATGCTCAAAATCACTAATGATTAAGGAAATGCAAATTAAAACCACAATGCAATACCACCTTACTCCTGCAAGAATGGCTATACTCAAAAAATAAAAAAACAGTTGATGTTGGCATGGATGCAGTGAACAGGGAACACTTCTACACTGTTGGTGGGAATGTAAACTAGTACAGCCACTATGGGAAACAGTGTGGAGATTCCTCAAAGAACTAAAAGTAGAGCTACCATTTGATCCAGCAATCCCACTACTGGGTATCTACCCAGAAGAAGTCATTATTCAAAAACAATACTTACACATGCATGTTTATAGCAGCACAATACACAATTGCAAAATCATGGAACCAATCCAAATGCCCATCAGTCAATGAATGGATTAAAAAACTGTTTTATATGTGTATATATATATATATATGAATACATATATAATGGAATACATATATATGCATATATATATATAATGGAATACATATATATATATATATATATATAATGGAATACTATGCAGTCATAGAAAAGAATGAATTAACAGCACTTACAGTGACCTGGATGAAATTAGAGATTATTATTCTAACTGATGTAACTCAGGAATGGAAAACCAAACATCGTATGTTCTCACGGATATGTGGGAGCTAAGCTATGAGGATGCAAAGGCATAAGCATGATAAAATGGACTCTGGTGACTTATGGGGAAGACTGGGAGGTGGCGAAGGATAAAAGACTACAAATATGGTGCAGTGTATATTGCTTGCATGATGGGTGCGCCAAAATCTCAAATTCACCACTAAAGAATTTACTCATGTAACCAAATACCACCTGTACCCCAATAACTTATGGAAAAATAAAATTAAAACATAAATAAAACAGAGTAGAAGCAAGGTGAATTAAAAAAAAACCCACCAAATTGACCTATAGATTTAATATAATTCCAATCAAAATCTAGCAATATTTACTTACGTAAATTGGCAAGATGATATTAAAATTTATATGGAAAAGCAAAGGACTTAGAATGGCCAAGACAATCTTGAAGATAAATTTACCGTATGTACACTGTCAGAGTTTGAGACCTTTAATAAAGCTATGTAATTAAGACAGTGTAGTGTTTGGATATGAATACATAGATCTATGGAACATAAGAAAAATCCAGAAATAGACCCACATCCATTTAATTACTTGATTTCAACAAAAGCCCCAGTGCATTTCAGTGAAGAAAGGGATGTCTTTTCAATAAACAATGCTGAAACAACAGGGTGTCCCTATGGGGACAAAGTAAATGTTGACCCCTAATTCATACTGTACACATAAATTAATTTGAAATTTATCAAAGACCTAAATGGAAGGACAAAAACTATAAAGTTTCTAGAAGAAAACATCAGTGACCTTGGGGTGAAGAAAGATTTCTTGGGTGGAATGCAAAAAGTACTAACCACAAAAGAAAATGTAATAATAATAGGACTTCATAAAAATTTTAAACTTCTCATCAAAAGATGTGTTTAAGAAAGTAAGAACGGAAGCCCTAGGCTATGAGATAATATTTTGAACACATATATTTGACAAAGGATTCATATCTAGAATATATAATGAACTGCAAACCAATAAGAAAATGACAAGTATTCCATAAAACAAATAGCAAAAGACTTGCTAGGCACTTCATAAAAGAATATATCCAAGTGGCCAGTAAGGATACCAAAAGACATTCAACATTATCAATCATTAGAGAACAGAAAACTAAATGAGATGCTATTATGCATACACAAAATAGCTAATACTTTAAGAAGATTGTCAAAACCAAGTGTTGAAAAGGATGCAGAGCAAGTGAAACTCTCATATATTACTGGTAAAAGTACAAAAGGGTAAAATCACTTTGGAAAATTGCTTGGCAGTTTTAATAAAGTTAAATATATGCTCACTTTTTGGCTAGCAATTTTTCCCCTGGCTATATTCCCCAAATAAGTGAGTGCATGTATGTCCACAAAAAAGCGTTCAAGAATGGTCATAGAAGCTTTATTCATAATATCCCAAAATTGAAAACAGCACACACATCCATCAACAAGACACTTGATAAATACAGTTTAATACATCCATACAATAGAATACTATGCATCAATAAAAAAGAACAAATCACTGTAACAAAAAACAATATATATAAATATCAGAAACACATTGTACAAAATAAGTAAAATACAGAAGTTATATACACTATGATTCCATTTAGATGAGGTGAAAAATAGGTCAAGTTAACATAAGGTAATAGAAGTCAGAATAATTCTTACCTTTGGGGGAAATTATTGACTGAGCAAGGCATGAGAAAACTTTCTGGGACAATAGGAATGTTCTTGATATGCATCATGAATATTTGAGATGTCTCTCTCTCTCTCTCTACATGTATATATATATTTATATATTTATATTTGTATGTAAAATTCATCAGGTTGTACACTTAAGAGTCAGACTTCTTACTATATGCAAAAATTTAAAAAAATACATAATTCTAAAAGGCTTATCTCTTCCTTGGTGATAGAATGTTCAAGATGCAATAACTCATCTTTTATATTGGAGGTAATGTCATGGCACACTGCAAACAACTGGACCCCTAAAGACATCACCAATGTGGTCTTCATAAGACTTCCTTCATAAGATTTCCTTCTCACCCTGGTATGCACATGAGTTTCAGAGCATTCAGAGTGCTTGACATTTCCTGCTCACCAGGTCTGGTTAACATGGTATCATTAATATGTTGGACCAACATAACGTTCTTTGCAATATGAAGACTACCATGACTAGCAAAGTAGCATTGCTCGGACACAGCTGTAAATGAATGTGTACTGCTGTCATTCCCAAGAACTTCTTTTGATCCTCCTTCATGACAGGAATGGAAAAGAATGCATCTCCTAGCTCAACAGCTGCATTCTGTCCACCAGATAGAGTTTTGGTCTATTTTAGTAAAGATAACACATTTGGCATAGCAGCTGAAACTGCGGGTCCCACTTGTTTAAGTTTATGGTCGTTCACCATGCTCTGCCATGAACCATTTGATTTTCAGGGTGTTCTATTTTAACTCATTTCAGTGAGTTGAAATAGAATATGATGTGCCACCTCAACATCTTTTAAGTCCTTGAGAGTGGTGCTCATCTCTGCTATTCATCTGGGACATGTTATTGCTTAAGTTCTAATTTCTCGCAGGGATGGAGGTTATTGGTACAAATTTAAGAGCTTCCTATATTAGTTTTCTATTACTGCTGCAGCAAATTACCACAAATTTAGTGCTTAAAACAGCATAATTTGTTATCTTACAGTTCTGGATATTAGAAGTCCAGAATGGGTCTCAATGAAATAAAATCAAGTTTTCAGCAGAGCTGCATTTATTCTTGAGGTCTAGAGAATTTGTTTCCTAGACTTTTCCAGCTTCTAGAGACTGCCTGCATTCCTTGGCAGGCGGGGAAGAACTCTCATGAACCCTTCCTCCACCTTCAAAGCTAGCAGCGTAGCATGTTGAAATCTGACTTCTTTTTCTGCCTCCTTCTTCCGTTTAAAAGGACTCAGGATTGTCGGGAGCCACCTAGATAATCCAGAATAATCTCTTCAACTGAAAGTCAGTGATTAGCAACTTTAGTTTCATCTGCAACTTTAATTACCCCTTGCAATGTAAACTAATATAGTCATAGGTTCCAGAGATTAGGACACGGACATATATAAGGGGCCATTATTCTGCCTACAATACTTCCACTAACTTCCCTTATCATACCACTCCTACTTCACAAAATCAAGTCATAAATATGAGGGTTCTACCAAGTTCTAGGTATATTCATCCTGATGATGCATCTGGGGGCTGGAAAAACATCATCATAGGGTGGGACAACATATTCATTGTATTCACTGTGAGATAGACCTGGGATAAGACTCTATTTATCACATGGCTTCCATAGCCCATAGGTATTTTGATTCTCTTCATTTATAGGTATCATCTACAACTCAGTACCCACAGCCCTTGAAAAATCTCCTTTCCCCGAGTGTACAATTATCTGGTAAATGAACATAAATCCATTGGGAATGGATTGGGAAAATAGCTACTGTAGCATCATAGCATATTTCCTCAAAGGGAAATAGCCTTCCCTTCAATTAACTCTGGGCCTGAGAACGGTGTGAAAGATCATGATTTTCCAATATGGCAGCTTTCTGCTGACCCACAATTGATCACCAGCTGCCCAACTTCCTTAATGCTAAATATACCATGGTCTATTGAACATCTTCACAGATTCCTATGGATCCAGGGCTCCTTATTGTCATTCCAGCTGCACTGCCTGTTATGGAAATTACGTTCACTTTACTTCTGATGGTTAAGTGTTACCACCTGGCCTCTCTTATGCCAGAAGTTTATCATCTCCATTGATACTAAGTAAGCCAGGTCTGTAACAACCTCCCATGCCACCCCTGGCCCACAAATGCCTATAACTATTAACTCCTTCCATTCCTCATTTTTTTAGGGAGGGGGTATCCTCTGGGCCCTCCTGGGGAACATAGATAGCTGGGGTTTGTTGTTGTTGTTACTTTTATTTTTGTTTGGCACATCTCTGATCCTTTTCATCCCTTCCCTAGTACTCTGCCAAGAGTTCTGGAATCTCCATTTCATTTACTATAAGCCTCCAAAAATGGTAGGCTTAAGAGTTAAGAAGCCATTTGTTAAGCTTGGCTCCAGAAGTCCTTTCTGGGATGTTAAATCTTGCCTGCACTCATATCAATACACTCTTTCCCATCTAACCTTGTAATCATCTCCTCTGAGCAGTTGCAGGATGCATTCCCGGGCATGTTGTCCTGAAACACGTCGGTACACATAAGTCCTTCAGTGAATAATTCCTTTTCTTTCTGTAGTGTGAACAATACTTCCTACTTGCACCATACTAAGAGTTGACCCTAGTTTTTGGTGTAGACCACAGATAGGCAAACTAAGACCCTTTGGCCTGATACTTAAAACTGTTGTAACATTAAGGAACACAGCCACACTAATTTATTTATATATGGTTTAGGGCTGCTTTCATGCTATGATGGCAGAGTTTAGTAGTAGTGACAGGAATCATATAGCCTACAAACACTGTAGTATTTACTATCTGATTCTTTCAAATAAGTTTGCCAATTTCTGGTCTAGATCAGCGCTGTCCAATAGAACTTTCTGCAAAGATGGAAATGTTCTATCATCTGTGCACCATCCAATGTGGTAGCCACTAGCCACGTGTGGCTATTGACTTACTTTAAATGTGGCTACTGTGAATAAGACCAAAAAATTTGATTGTATTTTACGTTAATTGCCTTATAGTTGTATGTGGCTAGTGGCTATTGGATTTGACAAAACAGATCTAAATGCAAAGAAAGGAGTCAGGAAGGAGTAGAAATTTTTTTTTTTTTTTTTTTTTTTGGCTTTTTTTTTGCTGTTGTTCTTTTTTTTTTTTTTTTTTTTTATACTTTAGGGTTTTAGGGTAGAAATTTTAAAGAGAAAAAATACTATCTTGAAGGGAATCCATCTCAAGTAAGTATTCTGTATGGCCTCTGAAAAATGGAAGGTTGCTTCCTACTAGCCAGCAGAAGGAGATTACCCTACCTGTACCAGAGGGCCCAGAGGAATCTCTGGGCCTTGGCAGTGGTCAAGCACATCAACCCAGAGGTTCTCATTATAGGTCTTAGGGTCTGTCCTGACTTTAGTGTAGGAGACACTGTAGTGTAGGAGCTGTGGACTTAGCCTTTTTTCAGTTCAGCCACTAGGTGCAAGAGATAGTGGTCTGTATAAACATGGCACCCAGATATTTTGCACAGCCTTCTGGATGCAGGAGATGGTGGCCTCTATAAACACTATTATTAAAGCATTCTAGCTTTCATATGATGTCCTGAATTAATAGACTACTGATCTCAGTCTGTTACTTTCTTTCCTCCTGTGGCTGTTAGCAACAGCTAATTCCCCAATCCTCATAATTTCTCTTGCCCTATATTTTTCAACCATTAGATCTATTGCATAAGCCAGTACATTCCCTTCTTCATGTTCCCCATCTCAATCCACCATAGGTGTAATCTAAGAAATTGTAATGGTATGCCATGCCAGAGGTAATCATTGCCCCATTTACCAGTTGTAGGAGCTGTTCCATCTCACCAATCAGCTTCCTATAACCACTCTTGGATCAACTTTCTTAGAATGGGTTGCCCAAGAAGCAGACCCCAAGACAAGGATTTGAGTGCATGTGGTTTACTGGGGAATGACTGCAGGAGACAAGAATAAAGCGAGACAGGAAAATGTAGGAAGCGAATATAAGGTGTATTAATAAGCAGGTTACTGTGCAGGACAACAGGGGCTCAATCCTGCCGGGACTCCTGGGAAATGGTGTGGAACACACCTCAGACTTGTCCTCTTACATTACTGATGGAGGGAATCCTAAAAATATGTTAATTCTTTGGCACTTCTGTCTGCCTTGTGCATTGGAGGACATAAAACTCTAAGGTGGGGAGTTGCAGGTGCTTTCCTTCTTTCTATTCAGGAATGGTGAGTGTTGGGATGACTTGCGCAGGGAATTGACAATATCTGCCACAAAACTGAATATCTAAAAAACCACGAGTCTGTTATGGTTCTCAAACAAAAAGAGGGTAGTCGAAGCAATAAAAACAAAATCAAAATGAAACATACACACACACACACACACACACACACCTCCTTGGTCAGGTTGGAGGTAACTTGTATATTATACTACACTCTCACAATTGATAATTTGGGGAAAATTAAGCATTTAACCTAACTTAATTAACTATTTGCTTTAACATGCTTCAGAACAAAAAGGGGGGAATAAATGAAAGAAGTGAAGGAAAATCTTGATAGATATTGAATCTGGATTGAATCTGCCACTTGGAGTGTCACTATACTATTGTGTCTTTTTGTTGTTGTTTGAAATTTTTTACTGAAAGTCTTTTTCTTTTCCAATCCCCTCTAGAACTATCATTAGCCTTGGGTTGTGTTCTTATAATCCTGATGACCTATTATTAGATAAACAAAGCACAAAATAATGCAGTTAAACTGCAAGTGACAGCTTTTCTCCTAAGACCCAAGTTCCAAATTATGGTTCTAGTTCTTGCTTTGATCACATTACAATCTTAAAGTTTCCCTAATGAATTGATCCATTTATATATCTCCAGTGCTTGTTATGAAATCTTGCACCTGTACATACCTCATATGGATTTGAAAAGCAACGAATGTGGAGTTCCCATTAGAGTGTACATAAGGCACTAAGTGTAGACACGCTTTCCAGCTTCTTTTCCCCTTCCCTAACCCAACTAGGAAAAGCTCCTTTTAATTTCTTCCTATTGTAAATGTATTACCTGAAATGGCCATTAAGTTAGCTCATTAGCACCCCCAACATATAAGCAGTATTTAATTTATCAGATTAACTACTGGAAACAAAGTCCTGAGGCAACGAGACTTCAGTTGCCTAAATGTTGACAAGTTGGTATAGAAAGTAAATACATAATACTTCATCTTACACTTGTAGGTGGATATGCACTTTCTGGATTGCTTTTGTTATCAATCTCATTTAACTCTCACAGAACTTTAACAGAGGAGGCCCAATAAGCTTAAAGCATGGATCCAACCTCAACCCACTAGAAAATGGTGGACCTAGAATTGGTGGTTGAGGAGCCCCGAATGAGAACACTAAAGAACAAGAGAAGAGCAGAGTGAGGACATCTTGAGTAAGGTACGGGAGGTGTGGGTGCTTGTGCCCTTCATAATGGGGCCTCCTTAGGCTGCCCCGGTGGGCCTGGGGTTTCCATTTCTATATTTGTCCTCATCTTCTTTATGTTGAACCACAGAACAATCCTCTTGGTGTCCTGAAATCACCTAATGTTCCATTCTGAAACAGGTTCCTCAGAATACTCACAATTGTGTTGTTTTTACACAGTGAGCTAAACACACAATAAGATATTTCAAATTTTCTCAAAAGCAGCTTTAAAATTATATCTATGGAATATGATATGATTCTGGAAAAGTCTAGCTTTAGTTTTCCTCCTCTCTGCTACAATGTGATATTTGAGTTTTTTCTCCTTGAAAATCTATTGATAATTACCCCTGTTTTAGTCATCTGAAATCCAGGACACAGTAAGTTTTAAAGATAAAATGTAGCCTACTGTCACATCCCTTCCTGTGGAAAACAGGAAAAAAGGGAAAGATTCTTATCTATTTTCCTGATTTTATGAGAAAGACATATTTGTAGCTTTAAAATTTTAAACATTAGAGAAGGGTAAAAGTTAGACAGTGAAGTTTCCCCCACAATCTCGTTTTTCAGCATGAACCACAGTGAATGGTTATGCAGCTCTTCTTTTAGACTTTTTACTTTACAGAGTTTACAAAGCACTTTCACGTACTTTATCTCGTTGAAACTTCACAACAGCAATATTCAATTATAAATGTGAGATTGGGGAAATTGTTTTCCAGTGAACTTTAATAACCTTCTCACAAAAGGGAGCTACCATGACTGACTACCTTCTAGTCACATTTTTGCAAAGCTAGGCCGGCATTGATTCACTGTGACCTTTCGTGCTCAATTCATACAGCAAAGAGCCGACTGGGCTGTGGAGAGCAGAATCAATCCAAAATCTGCTAAGTATTTTGGTTCTATCAACTACAGCCTTAGCTAAATACAAAACATTTGCATGGGTAATAGATAAAGATGGAGCAGTCTTCCAGAACACTATAAAGGAGGCTTCTTCAGCATCACTAACAAAGAAAAATGTGGGGCTAGCGAGTCTAAACTGTAAAATATTTAATTCAAATTAGAGTAAATTGTGCTATTTCCTCCCATGTAAGTAGACAGAGATAGTCCTGCACCAATTACCACTGGATATAAAGTAGCTGTTCTCAAATTAATGGAATAAAACAAGTCCCCCCAGGCTAACAGCATAGTCTTGGGGTTAGCTGCTTAATTAGTGGGCTCTTTGTTCTAATAGATCTCATAGACAAGATCTTGAAATCAAATCTAGGAGGGGGAGGAGAGAGTCAGTGTCTTGGGTGAATCTGGTTACCATATTTCTAGACTAAACTAATGGAAAGATAAGGACCTTGATTCCAAAGAGCCAAATCAACCTTATCTCTTGAATTTGTATATAATGAACTGTTTATTTTGGCCCAGGAATCTGCTTCAAATAACCCATTATGATGGCCAAGGACTAAACCATAATTACATTTCTCTCCAGGACAAACTGAAGGATCTTTCCTTTTTTTCAGTCTTCATTCGTTTTCCAAATTGTGAACAAAAATGTTTACTAGGTACTCTGGCCATCTTTATTATCGTGGCTTTAATGTTTGACACTAGTATGTTTCTCTTAATCTCTTTGGTCTCAACCTGAAACAGGAGGAAATGGTGACACAAGTGGATTTCATTTCCAGTGAAACAAAAAGGCAGCAACAAGTCTCTAAGCTCCCTCGCCTCTGAGCAAAATGCAGAGTGACTTGGAGTCCTGTGACCTAGCTTGCAACGTTGTAATGGTCCTGATAGTGATTCATGTCCTTACAAAACAAACAGCTATCTTTCTAACCCTTCACAACTTAGGCGGGGCCTCCACCACAGAGCTGCCTTTGGTCGGCTCTGCAGACTTTGATGATGAGACTCTAGCAGTCAGTCTAAGAGAGAAAAGGACATTCAGGGAATTTTAAGTGGTTTGGATCAGCATTTGTCATATACAATTGATGTTCATTTATATTTCACTAGCCAAAATCTAATGCTGTCCAAAATTGGGGAAGAAATATTTCAAATACTGATCAGGCCCAATCTTGCTTTAATGTAAAAAATGAGCCTTGTCCTACCTTTTTTCAATCCTAGTCTCAGAAGGGAGATTTAATATTTCCTGACAGTGCTTTAAATTCTTTGCTGTTCAGACTTCAATGAATCCACAATAATTATGTCAGTTAAACCAGCTTGGTTTTTCCATAGGTGTCTTAAGTTTAGGGTGCTTTTTGAACTCCGTATCATGGCATTCATTCTTTGATATTAGGTTTGTTAGAGAAAGGGCCAATACTCAGATGGATCACCACTTAAACATTTAACCCATTTACCTGTAGTTGTTGTTGTTTTTAATCTATTGATTTAGTGGTCTACAGCTTCCCAGCCCCCTCCTTTCCAGGAAGTTTAATTACACAGAATCTAGGAGCCATTGCTATTCCCAGTGGAGAGTTTCGGGGAAGGCCAAGTGGTTTTTAATTCTCAGAAGATCGAGCCATAAAGACTCCAGTAGTTTATCATTAAGCACTGACTTAACATTTAGTGTCTTACTAAGCTTTTTATAGGAGCCTTTGCCATTTTGATGAATGAGACTGAAAAATTATCTTTGTTTTACAGATGGAGAAAATATATCAATATACCATTGTTTAGGGGTGGGGAGAGAAGTACCAGTTTCTTCAAGTGGAAATTAATTCTACCTATCCTTCAGCACCCTCTCAAAAATATCCAACAACTTCATCATAGTTTTGGCTTCAATCAGTGTGTGCATTCTTCCTGAATCATACTCTCCAGTAAAACAAGATCTTCTTGATAGGCTTTGTTGGCAATATCCAGCCTTCACCTTGACAACAATTAAGCCAGGGAGCACAATTGATAATGAGTTTTCTTCAGAAGAACGCCAAAGGGCACTAAACACATTTACACAAAGTCATAAAGCAAGTGCCGGAATTAGAAGGCGTCCTCTCTATGTGGGTGGGGTGGTGAGCCTGGCCTGGGGAGGAACGTGGTTTGCTAAGTAGAGGCCTGGGGATGGTAGATACAGACCTTCCTTATTTCTTCAGAAGAACATATCAGAATCACCCATGGGAATCCCCGCACTGGACTCTCTTAGCTTTTTAGAAAGCATAAGCAATGCCACTAGAAATCATTGATCCTATTTAGGAATTATTTCATTGCTTTCTCATAATTTGCCATGTAAAAATAAATTAGAAGTCATGGAGTGGATGCTTACTAATAAAAGAGAAATTATCAAAGAGATGAACATAAATAGTAATGAAATCAGCATGGGCCTGCAAAGTACCGACATTGCAGGGTCAAAATAAAGGAGGGATGAACAAGACAAGATTTGCTTTGAACTTCTTAGTCAACACTTATTTTGTTTTCTTTTAGTTTTCTAGGAAGCAGCTTTGTTATTTTACATTTGACCACCTCTTATTAAATCCAAACGTTTACTATTTGATGCTCTGTTTTTTAACCCTGCCTTATTCTATGTGCAGACTGCTCCAAGAAAAATATCAGCAACTAAATTTGCTATTTTCACTCTAAGTGGGGACATTTTCTATGATATTAATAGTCTGACTTAGAAAAGGCTACTTAAGGCAATGAGTGTGGACAGTTTGTCAGATTAACACTGAGCTGGGATGCTACAGTGGTAAGACTTTGAAATTTGGGAGTCAGAGAATACAAGCGCTCCTTCTGATTTTACCTTTTGCTAACTGCATGGACTACTTAACAGAATGTCTGTAATTTAAACCTCCCTTTAATGTATAGGCAGTATAAAATTATGCAAATGTCAGTTAGCTTAAGCCATTCCTGAGGGGCAGTCATTTGCCCAAACCAAAAATTCATACCCTAGGTGTCATCACCTAGACTTCCAGTTAGAAGCCCACCTTCCAGAGGTGATTCAGCTATCTTAAACTCCCAACACCACCCAAGTTATTCTTAATTAGCAGGGTGCATGTTAAAAATGGGTTTTCGTTGGTGAAATTAATAGCTTGTCAATTAGCATTATGGATGCTAGAAATGGGGTTTCACTGGTGAAAATAGTGATGTTCAAATTCTAGACTCTCCCTGCTTGCATAAACAGAATAAAAATGTAGAAAACTCTGTGTCCTATACCTTTAGGGATATTTTCTGGAGACTGATTTCCGCATTGTTCTGAGTCTGACCATTGACTCAGTCCTCAGTTCTTGAGTTGCCAGATATCTACTATAAGACTAATTGAAACCAGCTTCTAGAATATGATCGTATCTGCTTCAAGTGAACATTGCATGCACCAGTGCAGTTAGAATACCTAAAAGGCCAATATTATCAAATTTATAGAATAGGTTACATGAGCTGTTTTGTGACTGCTTCCTAATAAATGTTTAATATACATTTTTATATGTGGCCAAATTTGGTCAGAGATTTGCTTTCAATATAAACTAGTGAAGAGGTTTTGGGGGAGACAGTTATTCATCACCCATGTCTAATTATCGGTAGTTACTGTTATTGACACAATCATCTGCAACATTACCCTCCACTCAGCATTTGATCTCGCTTTAGCTTGTCCCAGATGTTCTTAATGTTACCTAGGTGCCTATGGGCAATTAGAGGGTAAAAAACTCACAGATCTCCAGACTACAGATCCAGAGGGATTCAGTGTAGGCACAGGGCTCTCCTGGAAATAGCAGTCACTTCAGGACCCTATAACTTGGTCTGACTATTGCCTGGTCCTTGCCCCCAAGTCACAGAGGCTGTTAGGATTTTTCCTGTCCTCTCCAGAAAAATGAAGACCCTAGAGGAGTTCTCATCAATATTTCTTGCCAAGTTTCTTTCACAAAGCCATGATCAAACCCTTTGGCAAGTGCTGTAAGAACAGAATACAGATATGGATATTCTGGGGCGGGGGGGGGGGGGGGGGGGGTGTGGTCCTGTCATAGATACAGGTGATGATGATGATGATGATGATGATGATGATTACTGTTAATGTAATTTCCACCTGACAAAAAAACCTATATTAAAAACCCATTCTGTTTGACTGCACATAAAATAAAACTCAGGAATATTGGCCTAAGGCAGTTAGGTTTGTTTTCTTCATATTATAAATCCAGAGTTGGGAAATGTGAAGATCAATGATGCTGTCAGAGACCCAAGGTCTACATTCCTGCTCTGTCATCATTTGTTCATGGCTCTTGTCCTCATGCTTTGAAAATGGCAGCAGCATCTCCAGGTGTACAAGGAAGAAGGAGAGAGGTAAAAGGGCTTTCACAAGGTAAGCTTTTGCCAGTTTATTTAGGAAAGAAATCTCTCTCCTGAAAATTCCACTTACATTACATTGGCCAGAACTTTGTCATCCCCTAGCTGCAAATGGGGGTGAAGTTATTTTAGCAGAGCATATCACTGTTCTGAACAAAATGAAATTCTGACAGGGAGAAAGAGAATGGATATTGCCAGATAACTACTAGGGTTTACCATTCCTACTATTCATCAGCCACTTTACTGGGTACTTTCCATATCTACAATCTATAACCTTGCAAAGTAATAATTTTCCATATGATCCACTGAGGAACAAAGACTTTTACTAGCTTGTCCAAGAAAATGGTAGATAACTTGACTGACAGAAATTATTATAATAACAGTTAACATTGCTCAAATGCTTGCCATAGGTCAGGTATTTCTCTGGGTGCTTTGTGTACATTGACTTGTTTCTTCCACATAGAAACCCCTGAGGAAGGTGTTTTCATTGTCCTCATTTATAAGATGAGGAAATCAAAGTTTAGAAAAGTTAAGGAACTTGCTTAGAATCACACAGGTTATAAGAGGTGAAGCTCAAGTTTGAACCTAGTTCTGTGTGACTCCTTAGCTCTTGACCACTGATTTGGTTTGGCTGTGTCCCCACCCAAATCTCATCTTGAATTCCCATGTGTTGCGGAAGGGACTTGGTGGCAGGTAACTGAATAATGGGCAGGTCTTTCCCATGCTGTTCTCATGATAGTGAATAAGTCTCATGAGACCCAATGGTATATAAGGGGGAGTCTCCCTGCACAAGCTCTCTCTTTCTGCCTGCTGCCATTCATGTAAGATGTAACTTGCTCCTCCTTGCCTTGCCTCTGCCATGATTGTGAGGCCTCTGCAGCCATGTGGAACTATAAGCCTATTACACCTCTTTCTTTTGTAAATTGCCCAGTCTTGGGTATGTCTTTTTGAGCAGCGTGAAAATGGACTAATACAGTAAATTTGTATCAGTAGAGTGGGGCATTGCTGAAAAGATACCCAAAAATGTGGAGTGACTTTGGAACTGGGTAACAGGCAGAGATTGGAACAGTTTGGAGGGCTCAGAAGAAGACAGGAAAATGTGGGAAATTAGAAACTCGTTGAATGGCTTTGATAACAAAGCTGATAGTGATATGAACAATAAGGTCCAGGCTGAGGTGGTCTCAGATGGAGATGAGGAACTTGTTGGGAACTGGAGCAAAGATGACTCTTGTTGTGTTTTAGCAAAGAGACTGGCAGCATTTTGCCCCGCCCTAGGGATTTGTGGAACTTTGAACTTGAGAGAGATGATTTAGGGTATCTGGTAGAAGAAATTTCAAAAGCATCAAGGCATTCAAAAGATGATTTGGGTGCTGTTAAAGGCATTCAGTTTTATAAGGAAAGCAGAGCACAAAAGTTTGGAAAATTTGCAGCCTCACAATGCAATAGAAAAGAAAATCCCATTTTCTGAGGAGAAATTCAAGCCAGCTGCAGACATTTGCATAAGTAACAAGGAGCTGAATGTTAATCCCCAAGACAATGAGGAAAATGTCTCCAGGGCATGTCAAAGGTCTTCATGGCAGCTCCTCCCATCACAAGCCTGGAGGCCTAGGAGGAAAAAATGGTTTTGTGGGCTGGGCCCAGGGTCCCCATGCTATGTGCAATCTAGGGACTTGGTGCTCTGTGTCCCAGCCACTCCAGTTGTGACTAAAATGGACCAAGGTGCAGCTCAGGCCATGGCTTCAGAGGGTACAAGCCCCAAACCTTGGCAGCTTCCACATGGTGTTGAGCCTGTGGGTACACAGAAGTCAAGAATTGAGGTTTGGGAACCTCTGCCTAGATTTCACAGAATGTATGGAAACACCTGGATGTCCAGGCAGACGTTTGCTGCAGGAGCAGGGCTCTCATGGAGAACCTCTGCTAGGGCAGTGAGGATGGAAAATGTGGGGTTGGAGCCCCCACACAGAGTTACTACTGGGGTACTGCCTGGTGGAGCTGTGAGAAGTAGGCCACCATCTTCCAGACCCCAGAATGGTAGATCCACTGACAGCTTGCCCCATGTGCCTGGAAGAGCCACAAACAGTCAATGTCAGCCCATGAAACAGCTGGGAGGGAGACTGTACTCTGCAAAGCCACAGGGGCAGAACTGCCCAAGACAATGGGAACCCACATTTTGCATCAGCATGACCTGGATGTGAGACATGGAGTCAAAGGACATTATTTTGGAGCTTTAAGATGTGACTGCCCTGCTGGATTTCAGACTTGCATGGTGCCCACAGCCCCTTTGTTTTGGCCAATCTCTCCCATTTGGAATGGCTGTGCTTACCAAATGCCTGTACCCCCACTGTATCTAGGAAGTAATTAACTGGCTTTTGATTTCACAGGCTCATAGGTGGAAGGGTCCTGCCTTGTCTCAGATGAGACCTGGGACTGTGGACTTTTGAGTTAATGCTGAAATGATTTAAGACTTTGGGGGACTGTTGGGAAGGCATGATTGGTTTTGAAATGTGAGGACATGAGATTTGGTAGGGTCCAGGGATGAAATGATATGGTTTGACTGTGTCCCCATCCAAATCTCATCTTGAATTCCCATGTATTGTGGGAGGGACCTGGTGGGAGGTAATGGAATCATGGGGGCAGGTTTTCCCATGCTGTTCTCATGATAGCAAATAAGTCTCACAAGATCTGACAGTATTATAAGGGGGAGTTTCCCTGCACAAGCTCTCTCTTTTTGCCTGCTGCCATCCATGTAAGATGTGACTTGCTCCTCCTTGCCTTCGGCCATGATTGTGAGACCTCCCCAGCAATATGGAACTGAGTCCGTTAAACCTCTTTCTTTTGTAAATTGCCCAGTCTCAGGTATGTCTTTATCAGCCGCATGAAAACAGACTAATACAACCACTCTCCTGCACAGCTTCTGCAAAACACATCAAACTGTGCACAGAAGTACCATCTCACTAGTGTTGTAGAGGTATTACGTGAACAGGCTAAAGGTCAAATACCAATCAGGTAGCCAATCAGTACTCCAAATTAGAGAAAGTAAACAGAGGAGCCTCAGAATGGAAACTGAAGATTCAAGAAATAGCAAGAAATGAGTAATGTCCAGCTGATGTCTAACTGTGTGCCAGAATATGCATTTAGTGATTTCTCTTGATGCAAAGGGCCCTTTTCCCTACATCAGTGTGTATTTTGATGAGGTCACATGGAAATATCTATCACAGATGACAGCTGCTCATTGCCCACTTAATAACCATACTCCAATTCTTCTTTACTAAGAGGACCCTCATTTTACTATGGGCAACATTAGGCTGAGTTAAAATGACTCACTCCATAGATTTCCTTTCCCTTCCTGGTAGCTATATGACACAAGACTGGCCAATGACAATTAAGTAAGCATGGGTTTTGGGTTACAGCTTTCTGGAAAGTTATTGTGAAAAAGGTTGGTGGAGAAACAAGTAGGGAGAAGAGAAGAAGTCCATAAAGTATGGACCCTAGGCATGGATGGCTTTGCTTCCAGACAGAAGAGAACTTATGAGAAGAGGGAAAGCAATATCTCCCTGCTTCTCAGAACTTACATTCTTCCCATATGAAAAAGAGAACCCAGTTTGTGACCATCTCTTTAGATTCACAAAATATACCAGCATTCTAAATTAGGATTTTCCTTGAGAGCTAATTCTTTGGAGATGTGCTCTTAGAATACAGTCATAATCACCTATAGCATATATTTATAATACACACATGTATACATATGACATACATATTTATGTATAACATTAGACTCTGTTACCATGGAAACTATTATAGTACTAACAAATTTCCACTGTAATATGAAATAAGAAATTCAAATGAAATACCAAGCATTTGTTTAAGCACAAATAGCTTTAGTAATTAAATACATAGAGACAATACAGAAAACTGCAAATTAATACTTAGAAGGCTTTTGCAGTATGAAAGTCAGCTTTGATGTTGTTTTCCCTTTTCCACTGCATTATGTTATACATCTTTATAAATTAAATTTGGCATTGGGTTAACAAGAATAGATCTGCTTGCTGCATGGGAGCTTTCACACACCTAAAAGCTGAGCTCTTATTCTAGATAGTTACACCTTCCATAGCCAGTGAGAAAGATTTTATGGCTCCTTTTATTACTCAGAAGGAGGACTTTTATAAAAGAAAGCTCAAATGTGAAGTTGGTCTTACATCCCCTATTTCATTCAGACAATATGTAGAACTACCCCTGGGGTTTTGAATATATTAACATCCTTTCACAATTAACCCTAATGGGACAAGTGTAGCATTTTTTTTCCCAAGCAGATATATTCAAAGCTGAAAAATACATAGTGTTTAAATAGATCTCATTATATCAGCTACACCAAATCTCTCCTCTTTATATACGGAGGATTGTACCTCTCTTCACTGTCATGCAACATTAAAATAGGAAGGCATACACAAGGATGACATATATTTGACAAAAAATTAATGATTTGTACATCACTTTAATGCTTCAAATCTGCAATTCATGTATGCTAATTAGTTCATAATGGGCTGTTGAAGAACAGAACTGTCATCCTGCTGCTTTGCAGGTTTCTGGAAGCTCCGATTCAGCACAGACTTGCCTGGTTGGCTGCTGGATTCTGGGCTGTAACATGGCAGATCTGTGATAGCATCCCCCCCCCCTCAACACACAATTGTTTCCTGGATGTGGTGCTTTAATCTATCAGAGTTATGATGGCATATCTCAAATAAGTGGTTCCTGGGTGCGGCAATACATACCAGGAGCAGTAGCATGGCATCACTATATCTAAATGATTGATTTCTGGATTTTAGACTGTCAGGCTATACCTCAGAGGGCAGCTGTCAACTTCCTAAATGTATGAAGTTGTATTATGCAGCACATTTTGAAAATGTATGTACAACTTTTTTTTATTATTTACAGATAAAAAGGGCTGTAAAACTTGGAGAGAGGAAACAAAGGGGACTAGAAAGATCAGATGTCTTTTCTTACTGTGAAATCACGTATATCTCCCCACTGCAAGAGACGCAGCTACTCGTCGCTTTTTCTGAGATCTCCTTTGGTCTTTGCACTGCAGAGGCAGAGACAAAGACTCTCACAACAGCAGGAGAGTGTGAGGCTGGGCTGCTTCACCAAACAAATGGAAGCACCAGGGCTTATCGGAAGCTGGGAGATTTGAAAACAAGTTGTTCTGTTTTTATTGGAGTGCAAACTGATTTTCCCTGATTCCATGATAGAGCCTTGACCCAATGTATTTCTCTTATCACACCTACTGATCTGTAAACCCAGCTTCTTTGCATGTCCAGAGTTACAACGACACAAAGGAAACAAGAATCGAATTGGTTTTCAGGCTCAAAGTAATCAGTTAGTTCCTGATGGCTAAAATTTTTGTCTTGAAGACTCCAGAATGAAGATGCATTTGTTTTAAAAAATGATTTTTTACACACTAGAAAATATGAACTTGACATCATAATAGAAAAACTGAGCCAGGCCAGGGAAACCATACTCCAAATGTAGTTAAACTATGGAAGGATTTCAGATTTTAGGAATAGTCACTTGGCAAATATGCAAAATAATGGTGTATCATCAAAGGGAGTCTCAAAGTGCTCAAGTTAAAGAATTTTTGTTCAGACATGTGTTTAAGACCTTTAAACATGCATAGAGAAAAAATTGTTATTAGAAGAATTGATACTTAAAGGTTGAATGAATGATGTTCTTCAAATAATGCTGTGGCTTGAAAGACATAAAATGACATTTCAACCTAGAATTCTGTATGTGGCTCTCCAGCCAGCAACAGGAAAGCCTATGTTCAAAGTAACCATAATATTTTATCTACATTAACATTTGAATAACATTTTCTTGTGAGGAAAACCAAACCACAAATTTGAAGCTCCCTTCTATGGTTGGGTTATTCAAATTTGCAGATTTAATGTTGGGTTTTAGTGAATATTTAGAAGTGGGATGGCTAGGTCATTTGGGAGACGTATGCTTAGCCTGTTGAGAAACTGACAATCTGTTTTCCAAAGTCATTGTACCACTTTACATTCCCACCAGCAATTCATAAAAGACCCAATTTCTCCATATCCTTGCTGACACTTAATGTGGCCAATCTTTTTAATTTTTGACATTCTAGTAAGTATGTAATTGTATCTTGCAGTGGTTTTGTGTTTCCCTCATAACTAATGATGTTAGCATCTTTTCATGTCCTTATTTGCCATGTTTATCTTCTTTAGTGAAGTAACTCTTCAAATCCCTTGCTGATTTTTTACTTGAGTTGTTTCCTTATTCTTGAGTTTTGAGAGTTCTTTATATATTCTGGATACAGCCTTTTATCACATATATGATTTGGAAATATTTTCTCTTACTCTGAATCTTCTTTTTTCATTCTCATAGCACTATTTTTTTGAAAAGCAGAATTTTTAACTTTCGATGAAGATATATTGATATCAATAATAATATAGATGTATATCTTTTGGTGTCTTCTTCCTTCTTTAATCGGTCTGCCAGAATTTTATCTACTTTATTGTCTTCTCAAAAAACAGATTTTGTTTTCATTGATTGTTATCTGTTGTTTTTGTCTTCTATTTCATTGATTCGTGCTCTAATTCTTATTTCCTTTCATGTGCTATCTCTACCTTTCATTTGCTTTTTTCCTGCATGTCAAGGTAGACGCTGAGGTCATTGATTTTAGACGAAAGAGAAATGAAATCACACATGCACACAAAGACTTTTATACAAATGTTCATAGAAGCTTTATTTTTAATGGCCCAAACCTGGAAACTACCCAAATGCTCATTAACAGGTGAATAAATACATGAATGTGCTATTATTTATATGACAGACTACTACTCAGCAATAAAAGGAGACAGATTATTACACAAACAATGTGATGCATCTGAAAATAATTATGCTCATGAAAGAAAACAAACAAAAAGAAGACATACTATATGATTTCGTGGATATAAGATTATAGAAAATATAAAGTAGCTTATAATGACATAAACATATTAATGGATGTCTAAGGATGGGAATGGAAGAGTAGTAGGGAGGTATTCAAAAGGGGCACCAGGAAACTTGGGCAGTGGTGGATATGTTCATTAAGTTGATTGTACAGAGTGTTTCAGGGATGTACACAGATGTTAAAACTGATAAGATTTTATATTGTAAGTGTATGTAGTTTATTGTATGTCAATTATATCTCAAAAACCTGTTTAAAAAGTCATCATTACAAAAATGATGAAGGCCACAGAAAAGGAGAAAATATGTGCAATAATTAAATCTGACTTGTATCCAGGATATATAAAGAACTCTTACTCTTCATGAGACAAATATCCCAATAAAACAATAAGCAAAATATTTCAGTAGACTTTCATAAAAAGTATATATGTGTATATATGTATGTGTATATATGTATATGTGTGTATATATGTATATATATATATACACACATATACATATATACATATATAAATATATACATATATATACATATATACATATATATATACACACATATATATATGAATAGCCAATAAACCCATGAAAAGATACTCAACAATATTAGCCATCAGGGAAAGCAAATCAAAACCACAATGAGATATCACTACACATCCACTAGGATAGCTGAAATTAAAATGAGTAATGATACTATAAAATGTTGGTGAAGATGTGAAGAAGTTGGAATTTTAATCCACCCTGGCAGGAGTGTAAAATGGCAAAATTTCCCTGGAAAATTGTTCGACAATTTCTTTAAAAGTTAAATATATACAATCCCTAGGACGCAGCAGTTTCTTTCCAGGGTATGTACCCAAGAGAACTGAAAGCATATGCCCATATAAATAAATAAATATTCATGGAAGTTTTATTCAAAATTGCTCAAAACTGGAAACAATCCCTCTTGTCCTTTGGGAACTCCAATTACATGTATATTTGATGTTTGAAGTTGTCTCTTGGTTCCCTGATACTCTGTTCATTTTCATTTTCTTTTTTTTTTATTCTCTCTGGTTTCATTTTGGATAGCTTTTATTGCTATGTCTTCAAGTTTACTAATCTTTTTTTCTCCAATGTTTAATCTGCTGTTATTTTTCACGTCACATATTGTAGTTTTTATCTCTAGAAGGTCTTCCATGCCTCTAGTCATCATGTGCCATCTTTCCTCTAGCTTCTTGAACTGTTGTACTAACTCTTTTAATGTCCTGTCTAGTAATTCTATCATCTGTGTGATTCTTATGTCAGTTTCAATTGATTGATTTTTGTCCTTATTACAAATCATAATTTCCTACTTCCAAATGCCAATTTGGAATGTTAATTATCCTAATTGCTGAATGGTTATCAGACATTGTAAGTTTTACCTTTTTGGGTGGTGGATATGTTTGTATTCCTGTAAATATCCTTGAGGTTTTTTTCTGGGATGCACTTGAATTACTTACACTTCGATCCTTTCAGAACTTGCATTTGAGCTTTGCGAAGTGGAACTAGAGCAGCCTTTAATCTAGGGGTATCTTTGTTTCAAGACTCAAGCTAAGCCTTTCTGAAAACTCGACCCAATGCCTGTGAATTATGAGGTTTTCCACCCTAGCTGGTAAGAGCAGGAACTATTCCTGGCTTTATGTGTGGCCTATCACTGTCCCTTTCATCTTTTGAGAGAGTTCTTTCCCCAGACCTGGATAGTGTTCTCTGAAATATACAGGAATCAGGATTCAGCTGAAGATGGAAGCAGAGCCCTCAGTAGATCTCTGTTTTCTTCTCTCTATTCTCTACCCTGTAAACTCTAGCCATGCAGACTCTTGTCTCTTCCCCACTCCAGGAGGCCACTGTTCTCTGCTGGGATCTCACTCTGTGCCTCAGCCAGAGACTCTCTCCAGACAGCAAACTGGGCCAACTGGGGCTCACTGCATTTGTTTCCCATCATTCTGGGTTCATTGTTTTTATTACTAGAGTCCAAAGTCTTTCTAACCATTGTGCCATATATTTTGTCCAGTTTTTAAATTGTTTCAGTAATAATAAAAAATACAACATCTGCTTTTCTAAGTAACTCTCAATCTTGTAAAGAAGTAGGAAATTTACAAATAATACTTTAAGATAAAAGAAAAGTCAAATGGTAAGTTAAGTGGAGAAAAAAGGGTTAAGTATAAAAATGGCCAATAGCTTCTGGTTTGAAAATGGAAAAGGATATTGTGTTAGGCAGAAGAATGTCCTTCCCTGCCCCAAGCCCACAAAGGTGTCCAAGTCCTAATCATGGAAACTGTGAATTTTACTTTATATGGCAAAATAGTCTTCACATATGCACATATGTGATTAAGTTAAAGATGCTGAGATGGGAAGATTATCCTGGGCTATTTGATTGGACCCAATGTAATCACAATGTTCCTTAGAAATGGAGGGAGGAAAGCCAGAAAAGAAGATGTGACAATGGAAGCAGAAGTCAGAGGGATAGGATTGCAGGCTGTAAGGGGTCCATGAGCCAAGAATTGACAGCAACCTTCAGAAACTGGAAAGGGAAGGGAATAGATTTCTCTAGAACTTTGAGAAGGAACATAGCTCTGCCAAAATCTTGATTTTAGCCCAGTGGGACCCATTTTGGACCTCTGAACTCCGTGACTATAATAAATTTGTGTTTCTTAAACCATTAGGTTTGTAATAATTTGTGACAGTAGTGATCAGAAACTAACACAGATGTTGAATAAAATGGTTAATTTTTGCTCCTGTCCAACAGTGAAGTTGTTAGGGTAGTAAACCACCCATCTGCAGGAACTTCCTCAGATAGTGGTGATCGTCATTCACCTGCTGGTATATGAAGGACTAAATTCAAAGTGTGTGTCATTTGTCATGAGTCTCTGTTACTATAATAAATGTCTGGAATAAAATTATGGGTAGCTATTAGGCAGATGCTTGTAGCAACATTGGCTTCCTGTGAGTCAGAAGAATGTCCCCAGCCTCCACCTCCACCTCCAGAGGGACCCAAATTACACAAGAGTCGAAGGGAGGCAATGGCTTTACAAGACCTGGAATTAGAAATTTTATAATATTTTTAACACTGTAAAGGGCATACCATTATCCCCCTTGATAAAATTTACGTCCATTCTTCAAACATGCTACCTGTGTTCAGAAACATGGGTTTCAATATTTTAAAATAGGGGATTTGGCCTTAATTTTTCTTCAGCTTGATTTCCCTTTGCTTGAAGTAATTTTCCAGCATTTATCTAGTGAACTTCTGGTTATGATGTTTGGATACTTTTGTCCCCATCTGAGGTTAAGTCAAATAGATTTTATTAATAAAAATTTCTTAATAAATAGCATAAGTTGTATACAGACTCCAAGTTCCCTCTAGTCCTTTGCCCAGATAATTAATTGTATTCGAGGATAAGCAGCCAATGAGATAAAAGTCAGAGAACTGAACATTCTCCTTCCTTACCTTGGTTGAAATGGAGACACATGGTGCATGGCTGTCACTCTGGGTTGTAAAAGTTCTCTCTGCATGTGGGGATATGCACAGATGAGCAATTAGCTAAATGTGTACATGCATTGTATTAGAGAAGAACCTTGCTCCTGGCTAAATCAAAGCGTTCTTTATTGAGGCTAATTCCAACTTACTTAGCTTCTCTGTGAGAAATAAATAATGTTTCACAGCCTCATATGTCCAGGCAATGTGCTGTAAGTCCAAGCAAGGCTATGTAGAAGAGACAATGGGCTTAACAAATTGTCTACTAGTTTGTTTGTTTATTTATTTACTTTGGTGATTTTTTTTTTTTTTTGGAGTCAGGGCTTCTCTATAAAGTCCTTATGAAGCAAGCCAAGACAAAAATTCAAAACAGACCAGATAGAACAAGAAGTTCATGGGCATAATTAGGTTTAAGATCTTCTAAATCTGGTGATTTTATTTGCCAAATGGGTAGTGTGCCTATTTCATTTCAGTCTTAGTTCCTTTTCTGCTGCTGTAACAGAATACTACAGATTGGGTAATTTATAAAGAAAAGAAGTTTATTTGGCTCATGGGTCTGAGGGCTGGGAAGTCCAAGAGCTTGGCACTGGCATCTGGTGAGGATATTCTTACTGCATCCTTAATTGCTCATCTGTGCATATCCCCACATGAAGGCATCACATGGCAAATACATGGATAAACTCGAGACAGAATAAATAGAAGCCAAGCCTATCCTTTCATCAGGAGGACATTCTTGAAATAAGGAACCCACTCCCACAATAACAGAATTAATCATTCATGAAGGTGGAACCCTCATGATCTAATCACCTCTTAATGTTCCCACCTCTTAACACTGTTGCACTGGGTATTACGTTTCTAAGGTATGAACTTTTGGGAGATATATTCAAACCATAGCAGTATCCACATTCAGATTGTGTCCATGTAGAAACAGAACAACTGATAATAAATTTTTCTCTTCTTGACCAAAAAAATTGTATCAAGAAAATGGTTTGGCTGACTTTATTTTCTCTACTTTTATTTTTGTTAATTGGAAGAATTCACTTATTTCACTTATTTATGAAAGTTTTCTGTTTGAATTGTATTCAGTGTACATTTGATGTGTCTCTGTTTTGAACATACACACACACACACACACACACACATTCTGTCTTTAATCTCTTCCTCCCATCTCCTAAGTAGGGAGACTCCCAATATGGCAGAAGCTAAAACAATACTAGTATAATTGAGTTGCAATTATTCTAAATTTTTATGTTATCATCTGGCTTTTAGAATACTGTCATCAAGTTCTCCGTTGTGGAGTTGCCCATGAAATAGTGATTCTGAGTTTGGGAAAAGAGTTTATAGTGATCTGGCTTAACATATTAACACCATAATAGAACAAACTAAGGAAAGAATCTCAGAGCTCAAAGATTTGTTCCTCAACTAACTCAGTCAAACAATAACAAAAGAAAAAAATGAACAAAATATAGGAAATGTGAGAAATATGGGATTCTGTAAAGAGACCAAATCTACAACTTACTGGTGTTCCTGAAAGAGAGGGAGAGACAGCAAGCAACTTAGAAAACATATTTCAGGAAATTGTCCATGAAGGCATCTGCAACTTCACTAGAGAAGCCAACATTTAAATTCAGGAAATGCAGAGAACCCCTGCAAGATTCTACACAAGAAGACCATCCCCAAGACACATAGTCATCAGATTATCTGAGGTCAAAATGAAAGAAAAAGTGTTAAGGGCAGCTAGAGAGAAGGGGCAGATCACCTACAAAGGGAACTCCATCAGACTAACAGCAGAACTTTCAGCAGAAACTCTACAAGTCAGAAGAGACTGGGGGCCTACATTCAGCATTCTTATAGAAAAGAATTTCCAAACAAGAATTTCATATCCAGCCAAACTAAGCTTCATAAGCAAAGGAGAAATAAGATCCTTTTCAGACAAGCAAATGTTGAGGGAATTTGTGGCCACCAGACTTGCCTTATGAGAGGTCCTGAAAGGAGCACTAAATATAGAAAGACCATTACCAGCCACTACAAAAACACACTTAAATACACAGATTATTGACTCTATAAAGCAACCACACAAATCTGTATAATCACCATCTATAAACATGATGACAGGAACAAATTTGCACATATCAATATTAATCTTGAATGTAAATGGGCTAAATACCTCAATTAAAAGCCACAGAGTGGGAAGCTGGATAGAGAAGCAAGATCCATATGCTGTCTTCAAGAGACACATCTCACATGTCATGACAACCATAGGCTCAAAATAAAGTGATGCAGAAAAATCTACCATGCAAATGGAAAAAAAAAAAGGCAGAGGTTGGTATCCTAATTTAAGATAAAACAGACTTTAAGCCAACGAAGATTTTTAAAAAGACAAAGAAGGGTATCACATAATGGTAAAGGATTCAATTCAACAAGAAGACTTAACTGTCCTAAATATATATGCACAACACAGGAGCACCCAAAATCATAAAGCAAGTTCTTAGAGACCCATGAAGAGACTTAGATTTCCACACAATAATAGTGAGAGACATTAACACCTCACTGACAGTATTGGACAGATCATCAAGGCAGAAAACTAACAAAGGTATTCAGAACCTGAACTCAACACTTGACCAAATGGACTCAATAGATATCTACAGAACACACCACCCCAAAACAACAGAAGATGTATTCTTGTCATCACTGTGGCACATAATCTAAGAGAAACCACACAATTGGTCATAGAATAATCCTCAGCAAACTAAAAAAGAAACAAAAATCATATCAACTGCACTCTCAGTCCACAGTACAATAAAAATAGAAAACAAGACTAAGAAAATTGCTCAGAATCATACCATTACATAGAAATTAAACAACCTGTTCCTGAAAGGCTTTTGGGTAAATAATAAAATTAAGACAGAAATAAAAAAAGTATGAAATTAATGAGAACATACAACATACCAGAATCTCTAGGACAGTCATAGCAGTGTTAAGAGGAAATTTTATAGCACTAAATGCCCACATCAAATTTGATGTGGGCATATTTTGAGTTAGAAAGATCTCAAATAAAAAACCTAACATCACAACTAGAGGAACTAGAGAAACAAGAGCAAACAAACGCCAAAGCTGGCACAAGATAAGAAATAACCATAATAAGAGCTGAACTGAAGAAAAAAATACAAAAGATCAATGAATCAAGGAGTTTGTTTTTTGAGAGAATTAATAAGATAGGCCACTAGCTGGACTAATAAAGAAAAAAAGAGAGAAGATTCAAATAAATATAATCAGAAATGACAAAGAGGACGTTACCACTGTCCCCACAGAAATTAACAACAACAAAAAAAACACCCTCAGAGACTACTATGAACACATCTATGCACACAAACTAGAAAACCTGGAAGAAATGGATCAATTCCTGGACATATACAGCCTCCCAAGACTGAACAGTGCCAGATCTTCTTTATACATCTGGTAGAATTTCGAATTCAAAATGAGTTTCAAAACTGAAGCAGTTAAAAAAGCCTACCAACTAAAAAGTGCCCAGGACCACAGAGATTCACAGCTGAATTCTACCAGATGTATAAAGAAGAGCTGATACCATTGCTACTGAAAGTATTCCAAAAAATGGAGGAGGGCTCTTTCATAACTCATTCTATGAGGCCATCATCATCCTGATACCAAAACCTGGCAGAGACACAACAAATAAAGAAAAATTCAGGCCAATAAATAGTCTTGATGAACACAGATGCAAAAATCCTCAACAAAATACTAGCAAACTGAATCCAGTGGCACATCAAAAACCTAATTTATTAAAAACAAGTAGGCTTTATCCCTGGGATGCAAGGTTGGTTCAACATGCACAAATCAATAAATGTGATTCTCCACATAAACAAAACTTAAAACAAGAACCACATGATTATCTCAATACATGCAGAAAAGGCTTTTGATCCAACATCCCTTCATGTTAAAAACGCTCAACAAACTAGGTATTGAAAGAACATTCTTCAAAATAATAAGAGTCATCTATGGGAAACCCACAGCCAACATACTGAATGAGCAAAATCTGGAAGCATTTCCCTTGAAAACCAGAGCAAGACAGGGTGCCCTCTCTGTCACCCCTATAGAACATAGTACTGGAATCCTGGCCACAGCAATCAGGAAAGAGAAAGAAAAAAAAAAAAAGGCATTCAAACAGGAAGAGAGGAAGTTAAACTATGCCTGTTTGCAGATGATATGACTGTATACCTAAAAATCCCCATAGTCTCTGTCCCAAAATTCCTTGATTTGATAAACAACTTCAGCAAAGTTTCAGAATACAAAATTAACATACAAAACTCAGTAGCATTCCTATACACCAACAACATCCAAGCTGACAGCCAAATTAAGAACACAATCCCATTCACAAGAGCCACAAAAAGGATAAAGTACCTAAGAATACAGCGAACCAGGGAGGTGAAAGATTTCTACAAGAATTATGAACCACTGTTCAAAGAAATCAGAGATGACACAAACAAATGGAAACATATTCCATGCTCATGGATAGGAAGAATGAATATTGTTAAAATGGCCAGACTGCCCAAAGCAATTTACAGGTTCAATGCTATTCCTATCAAATTACCAAAGACATTCTTCAAAGAATTAGAAAAATCTATTTCAAAATTCATATGGAACCAAAAAAAGCCCTAATTGCCAAGGCAATCTAAAGCAAAAAGAACAAAGCTGGAGTCATTACATTACCTGACTTCAAAATATTCTAAAAGATACAGTATCCAAAACAGCATGGTACTAGAACAAAAACAGACAGACCGATGGAACAGAATAGAGAGCCCAGAAATAATGCCATACTCCTACAACCATCTGATCTTCAACAAAGTCAAAACAATCAATAGGGAAAGGGCTCCCTATTTAATAAATGGTCCTAAGATAACTGACTAGCCATAAACAGAAGATGAAACTAGACTCCTTATACTGTACACAAAAATTAACTCAAGATGGATTAAAGACCTAAATGTAAAACCTAATACCAATACTACAAAAACTCTGGAAGATAACCTAGAAAATAGCATTCTGGACACAGGATCTGGCAAAGATTTCATAACAAAGACACAAAAAGGAATTGCAGCAAAAACAAAAATTGACAAATGGAACCTAATTATATCAAACAGCTTCTGCACAGCAAAAGAAACTATCAGCAGAGTAAAGAGACAACCTAAAGAATGGGAGAAAATATTTACAGACTATAGATCTGACAAAGATCTAACGTCTAGCATGTATAAGGAACTGAAACAAATTTACAAAAATAAAACAAGCCTGTTAAAAAGTGAGCAAAGGACATGAACACTTCTCAAAAGAAGAAACACATGTGGCCAGTAAGCATATAAAAAACATGTTTAACATCACTAATCATTAGAGAAATGCAAATCAAAACCACAGTGAGACACCGTCTCACACCAGTCAGAATGGCTATTATTAAAAAGTCAAAAACTAATGGATGCTGGTGAGGTTGCAGGGAAAAAGGAATGCTTACACACTGTTGGTGGGAGTGTAAATTAGTTCAGCCATTGTGGAAAGCAGTGTGGTGATTCCTAAAAGAACTTAAAACGGAATTACTATTCCACCCAGCAATCCCGTGATTGGGCATATACCCAAAGGAAAATAAATCGCTCTACTGTAAGGATACATACTTGTGTATGTTTATTGCAGCAATATTCACAATAGCAAAGACATGGAATCAACCTAAATGCCCATCAACGAAAGATTGAATAAGGAAAATGTGGAACATATACACCACGGAATATTATATAGTCACAAAAAAGAATGAGATCATGTCCCTTGCAGCAACATAGATGAGCTGGAGGCCATTATTCTAAGCAAACTAATGTAGGAACAGAAAACCAACTACTACCTGTTCTCACTTATAAGTGGGAGCTAGTTGAGAACACATGGACAAAAAGGGGAACAACAGACACCAGGGACTACTTGAGAGTGAAGGGTTGGAGGAGGGAGAGGATAAAAAAACTACCTATCAGGTACTATGCTTATTACCTAGGTTACAAAATAGTCTGTACACAAAACCCCCATGACATGCAGCTTAACTATACAAAAAACCTGAACATGTACCCCTGAACCTACAATAGAGTTAAAAAAAAAAAAAAACAAAAAAACATAGCCAGCTTATAGAAGCACTGCAGGGGCATAAATCTCTTAGAAGCCTGTTGAGCTGGAGGATGCCTGCTGATTCACGTGAATTCTGGAGTTTGTGACACAGGTGAGAACACTTTTAAAGCAGGAGGCGTTCAGGAGTGTTTGCTCCTAGGTGTTAGATGATTAGGCAAAGAGAATCTAACAGAAAAAACTCAAACAGAATGGTAAATAACTGAATCACTGTTCAGGTAATTTTTTTAGAGCCATTTTGATGAGACTAGGAAGTTCAGGTAAAACAGGCCCTCCTTCCTCAGTGGTTACCACAAAAGGTGATCCAGTCTGAAACGTGGAAATGAAACTGAAAAATAAATATTATAAAATCTAAGCAATTTGCATACAAGTGGCTTCAATGCTATTATTTTATCCAGCAAATGAGTTATTTAGCACCTATTTTGTGCAAAGTACCTTCCAGGCAGAGTTCAGCACTGGACATGACAGACATGGTTCCTATCCGTTATGGAGCTTAAAACCTTGGGAGAAGTCAAATGTGGTAGGCTCAAAGTATGGTCTCCCAAATACAGCCACGTCCCGATCCCCAGAGCCTGTGAATATGTTACCTCACACGGTAAAGGAAACTTTGCAGACGTGATTCCATTAAGGATCTTGAGATGGGGAGATGATCCTAAATTATCAGGTGAGCCCAATGTAAGCATCAGGGTCCTTATAAGTGGAAGGCAAGAGGATCAGAGTCAGGGAGAGAAGATAGAATAACAAAGCAGACGGCAGGGAGGAGAGGTGTTTTGCTGCCAGCTCTGAATATAGAGGAAGAGGCCATGAGCCTAGGAACACAGGTGATGTGTTGCAGTTGGACAGGGCAAGAGGATGGGTCCTCTGCTAAGGCCTCCAGAGGGAGCACAGCCCTGAGGACAGCCCTTGTTTTTGACCCATTGAAACTCATTTTAGATTTTTGACCTCCAGACCTGTAAGATAATACATTTATGTTGTTTTAAGCCAGTAAGTTTGTGGTAATTTGTTACAGCAGCAATAGGGGAAATAATACAAAAAATAAGCAAATAATTATCTGAAATCCTGTATCACTATCGTTGTGATTGGTGCCGTGAAGGAAGAGCAGAGAATCCCATTAGGAGGCATAACAGAGGTCGAACCTAAGATGGGCTGAGCTAACCTCCCTCGATTTCGCTTTTTCTGGAGGAGGTCTAGGGTGAATTGACCAGGAGAGGATGGGGGTGCTGTGCTGCAGGCAGAACAGCCTCAGCAAGGCTGATGCCTAAAGGAATCTGAGACAGTGGAGGCTGGGCGAGAAGGCCAGGTGGCTGCAGCACAGTAAGCAAGGGGATGGAATCGATTCTGGAGGGCTTCGTGGCCTGCAGAGATTTTAGACTTCGAAAGGAAGAGGCAGCCACTGAAGAGCTGTGGTAGGTGGGTGCCAAGATCAGGTTTGTGGTGTTTTTAGAAGATCACTCTGGCTGCTCTGTGGCGAATGAATCTGAGAAAGTTAAGAGCAGCTGAGGAGATACAGATGAAGACCATTGAATTCCTCAGAACACAGGATGATTACAGGAGCTTTCACAAGGGTGGTGATGAGGGAAGCAGGTCTATTTTAGAGGGGGAATCTCTAGGACCACTGATTGATTGAATCAATAATTCTTTTTTTAAAATGGCTAATCATTATGTGACTCTGTCATGTTTATCAATTCTTCTGTTAACATTTGGGATTTGTCCAGTTATTGGCTATTATAAATAGCTTTGCTATCAATATTCTTGTACAACTCTTGTTATGAATATATATTATTTTAATACGTAAAAGTGAAACTGCTGGGTCACAAAGGAGTTGTATATTCAGCATTGTGAGAAGCTGCCACACTGTTCTGAAGTGGACAATTTTACACCCCCTTTGGTGATTTATTGGACAAGAAAAAGCATAACAAGAAAAAGTCAAGAGTGTTCCCTTGAACCAAAGAACAACATGCTGGAACCTTTAACCAGCTCCCTGTTTTGTGTGTTTAGGGAGACAGGTGAAGATAAAGCCATAGGTCTATGAGCACATCCCTGTAGAGTCAAAATCTCTTGTTTCCTTGGGTAGAGGAAACAAAAGATAATCTCCTAAATTGCCACCAAGTTTTCTGAAGAATTTTGGCCTTTTGTTTTCTTTTTATAAGTTTAATCTTAAGCTATGTATATAATATGGATAAGTTATAGCCAGTGTTCAGACTACATTGCACAAAAACAATAAAAGTAAACAATTCAACAATTTTCCAACGTTCCCCCTCTTTTGTCACCTTCCATATAAACGTGGTCATGAAAAGAACATAGGCTTTGGGGTGAATTCAAACTCACCGTAGTCCTAGCTCCAGCTTTTACTTGCTGTGTGATCTCAGGCAAGTTACTTAACCGGAGGCGTTTTCATCCGTTTTCAAACTGGGTATAATAATGCCTATTTTGCTTATCAACTTAAGGAGTTTTGGGACTGAGACGATGGGGTTTTCTTTTTTCTTTTTTGAGACAGTGTTTCGCTCTTGTCACTCAGGCTGGAGTGCAATAGCACAATCTCAGCTCACTGCAACCTCCGCCTCCTTGGTTTAAGCAATTCTGCCTCAGCCTCCCGAGTAGCTGGGATTACAAGCGCCTGCCACCATGCCTGGCTAATTTTTGTATTTTTTAGTAGAGATGGGATTTTACCATGTTGGCCATGCTGGTCTTGAACTCTTGACCGCAGGTGATCCACCTTCTTTGGCCTCCCAAAATGCTGGGATTATAGGCATGAGCCATTGCACCCAGCCAACAGGGTTTTCCAAATATACAATCATGTCACCTGCAAACAGAGACAATTTGACTTCCTCTTTTCCTATTTTGAATACCCTTTATTTCTTTCTCTTGCCTGATTGCCCTGGCCAGAACTTCCAATACTATGTTGAATAGGGGTGGTGAGAGAGGGCATCCTTGTCTTGTGCCGGTTTTCAAAGGGAATGCTTCCAGTTTTGCCCATTCAGTATGATTGATTGATTAATTGATTGACTTATCTCTTTCTCTCTTTCTTTCTCTCTCTCTTTCTCTTTTGCTCTCTCTCTCTCTTTCTTTCATGGTTGTCATTGTAGAGATCTTTCACCTCCTTGATTTTATTTATTCCTGAGCATTTTATTTTTTCTTAAGTATTTTATTTATTTTTGTAGTTATTTCAAATAGAGTTACTTTCTTTTTTTATTTTTTATTTTTTATTTTTTTATTTTATTTTATTTTATTTTTTTATTATACTTTAGGGTTTTAGAGTACATGTGCACAATGTGCAGGTTTGTTACATATGTATCCATGTGCCATGTTGATTTCCTGTACCCATTAACTCGTCATTTAGCATTAGGTGTATCTCCTAATGCTGTCCCTCCCCCCTCCCCCCACCCCACAACAGTCCCTGGAGTGTGATGTTCCCCTTCCTGTGTCCATGAGTTCTCATTGTTCAATTCCCACCTATGAGTGAGAACATGCGGTGTTTGGTTTTTTGTCCTTGCGATAGTTTACTGAGAATGATGTTTTCCAGTTTCATCCATGTCCCTACAAAGAACATGAACTCATCATTTTTTATGGCTGCATAGTATTCCATGGTGTATATGTGCCACATTTTCTTAATCCAGTCTATCATTGTTGGACATTTGGGTTGGTTCCAACTCTTTGCTATTGTGAATAGTGCCGCAATAAACATACGTGTGCATGTGTCTTTATAGCAGCATGATTTATAGTCCTTTGGGTATATACCCAGTAATGGGATGGCTGGGTCAAATGGTATTTCTAGTTCGAGATCCCTGAGGAATCGCCACACTGACTTCCACAATGGTTGAACTAGTTTACAGTCCCAGCAACAGTGTAAAAGTGTTCCTATTTCTCCACATCCTCTCCAGCACCTGTTGTTTCCTGATTTTTTAATGATGGCCATTCTAACTGGTGTGAGATGGTATCTCACTGTGGTTTTGATTTGCATTTCTCTGATGGCCAGTGATGATGAGCATTTCTTCATGTGTTTTTTGGCTGCATAAATGTCTTCTTTTGAGAAGTGTCTGTTCATGTCCTCTGCCCACTTTTTGATGGAGTTGTTTGTTTTTTTCTTGTAAATTTGTTTGAGTTCATTGTAGATTCTGGATATTAGCCCTTTGTCAGATGAGTAGGTTGCAAAAATTTTCTCCCATTCTGTAGGTTGCCTGTTCACTCTGATGATAGTTTCTTTTGCTGTGCAGAAGCTCTTTAGTTTAATGAGATCCCATTTGTCGATTTTGGCTTTTGTTGCCATTGCTTTTGGTGTTTTAGACATGAAGTCCTTGCCCACGCCTATGTCCTGAATGGTATTGCCTAGGTTTTCTTGTAGGATTTTAATGGTTTTAGGTCTAACATATAAGTCTTTAATCCATCTTGAATTAATTTTTGTATGAGGTGTAAGGAAGGGATCCAGTTGCAGCTTTCTACATATGGCTAGCCAGTTTTCCCAGCACCATTTATTAAATAGGGAATCCTTTCCCCATTTCTTGTTTTTGTCAGGTTTGTCAAAGATCAGATAGTTGTAGCTATGCGGCATCATTTCTGAGGGCTCTGTTCTGTTCCATTGATCTATGTCTCTGTTGTGGTACCAGTACCATGCTGTTTTGGTTACTGTAGCCTTGTAGTAGAGTTTAAAGTCAGGTAGAGTGATGCCTCCAGCTTTGTTCTTTTGGCTTAGGATTGACTTGGCGATGTGGGCTCTTTTTTTCTTGATTTTTTTCAGCTAGTTTGTTATTGGCGTATAGAAATGCTACTGATTTTTGCATATTGATTTTTGTATCCTGAAATTTTGTTAATTTTTTTTTATTAGTGGCTTTTTGTTTGTTTTGTTTTGTTTTCAGAGACATAGTTTCATTCTGTCACCTAGGTGGGAGTGCAGTTGCATGATCATAGCTCACCTGCAGTCTGTAACTCTTGGGCTCAAGTGATCCTCCCACCTCAGTTTCCCAGGTAGCTGGGACTACAGGTGCATTCCATCATGCCCAGCTAATTAAAAAAAAAAATTAGTAGAGATGGGGTCTCACTATGTTGCCAGGCTGGTCTTCAACTCCTGGGCCCAAGCAATTATCCCACCTTGGCCTCGCAAAATGCTGGGATTATAGACCTGAGCCATTGTGCCTGGCTATGAATTCATTTATTAGTTTTAATAGTTTTTTGGTGGAGTCTTCAGGTTTTTCTAGATATAAGATGATGTCATCTTCAAACAGGGACAATTTGACTTCCTCTTTTTCAATTTGGATGCCCTTTTTTCTTTCTCTTGTTTAACTGCTCTGGCTAGGACTTCCAATACTATGTTGAAGAAGAGTGATAAAAGTGGACATTCTTGTTCCAGTTCTTAAGAGGAAATACTTTCAGCTTTTCTCCATTCAGTTTGCTGTTAACTGAGGGTTTCTCTTATATGGCTTTTATTATGTCAACATATGTTCCTTCTATACCTAATTTGTTGAGCGTTTTTTTTTTTTGGACAGTCTTGCTCTGTTGCCCAGGCTGGAGTGCAGTGGCGTGATCTCAGCTCCCTGCAAGCTCCGCCTCCTGGATTCATGCCATTCTCTTGCCTCAGCCTCCCCAGTAGCTGGGACTACAGACGCCCACCACCACGCCCAGCTAATTTTTTGCATTTTTAGTAGAGATGGGGTATCACCGTGTTAGCCAGTATGGTTTTGATCTCCTGACCTCGTGATCTGCCTTCCTCGGCCTCCCAAAGTGCGGGGATTACAGGCATGAGACCCGTGCCCGGCCTTGTTGAGTGTTTTTATCATGAAGGGATGTTGAATGTTATCAAATGCTTTTTCTGTGTCTATTAAAATGATCATATGGTTTTTGTACTTCTTTCCATTGATGTTATACATCACATTTATTGGTTTGCATGTGTTAAACTATCCTTGGATCCCTGCAATAAATCCCACTTGACCATGATGTGTTATTTTTTTGGTGTGCTGCATTCAGTTTGCTAGTATCTTGTTGAGAATTTTTGTACCTATGTTCATTAGGGATATTGGCCTATAGTTTTGTATTTTTTTGTTGTGTTCCTATCTGGCTTTAGTATGGGGGTAATGCTGGCCTTGTAGAATGAGGAGAAAGAAGTCCCTTCTTTTCAATTTCTTGTAATAGTTTGAGAAGAATTGGTTTAGTTCTTCTTTGAAAATTTGGTAGAATTCAGCTGTAACACTGTCTATTCTTGGGCTTTTCAAGATTTCTGTTTGGTTCTTTTTTATGACATCTATCTCTTTGATAGATGAATTTGAATGAATTGAGTTTCTCATTCAGATAATGAAGTGTTTTCCTGATTTCTTTGTACTGTCTGTATTCTTTGTATTTCACTGAGTTTCCTTAAGATCATTATTTTGAATTCCTTTTCAGGCATTGTATAGATTTTTCTTTTCTTGGGGTTTGTTACTGGAGAATCAATATGTTCATTTAAAGATGCCATGTTTCCTTGCTTTTTTATGCTTTTTCTGTTCCTATGTTGATATCTGTGCATCTGGTGTACCAAACACTTCTTCCAATTTTATTCAATAGCTTTTGTAGGGAATGACTTTTTCTTATAGATCTGTCTATAGTGCCATTTGAGTAGGGTGCTTTGGCTTTGGTTCTGGGTGGGTGCACTAGTGTGGTCTCCGTATAATTTCTTCAGCTATAATCAATATCAGCAGTGTCCTGTGAGTTCCTCAGTAGTTTAGGTTGTGGTTTTTGTGAAGGCTATGACAAAGCTTTTCTGGGGATGGGAACCCTAGGCAGGCCATTTTTGGGTTCCTGGGGCAGGAGAATGCAAAAGCACTGACTGGGCAAGTCCTCGGTCTCCCTTGAAGCACATGTGGGGACCAGTAGTGGTGGCAATGATCCAGGTAGGCTTGTCCTTGGGCCCCCAGGCAGAGCTCAGGGGCACCACTGGGGATTGTTTTGCTTGCAAACTTGTAGAGACCATATTTCACCAAACCAAATAATACAATTACATCTGAGACTCAAACTTCAGAAGCTAATTGCTCCTAGACTATTTTAAATAAGAAAACTGAGGTCCCAAGCTGCTAGTAGATGCACATTCTCTCCCCAGTGAGAAGAACAGAAATCTTGTCTTAAATTACACTATACGTTCTGTATGCCAATTTTCTCCTTCAGATCTTTCCCATTCCTATTTTAGCCTCCAACTTTGCAACTTCTGGCAAATAAATTCCCCCTCCTCATCAGTCATCACTCACTCAACAGAATTCTTTCTGTAAATTGTCCCTCAAACCTTCTCAACAAAAGAGAAAGTATTCTAGTTAGGGGTATCATTTGAAGTAGATTTTGAGAATTAAAGAGGTGGTGCTAACAAGAAAGGACATTGGGACAAACAGGCTTAAGCCTGAACTGTCTCTATAAACCAGGATGTATAGCCACTGGTTTGGAAAGCTAAGTGGGTCTACATAATTCAGCAATGGAGGAAGGACTGTGGAAGGCAGACCTACTAGAATGAGAGCTGAATATATGGAACTCAAAGACAAAGCAGACTATAAGTTTCAAGGGAGTTTTGAGAGTTTACAAGACAATGATGATCTTAAGTAGCTTTGGCTTATAAGAAAATTGGAGCAGTGAGGAAAGGGGATGTTAAAAAATGCCTTGATGAATTACAAATTGATTCTTCTTTGATTACTTTCTTACTTAGGGAATAAGAGTACCTTGTGTTTAGGAGAGGGAGTATAGCTAGTTCAATGATGGTTCACCCCAAAAGATACATTCAACCATAACCTGTGAATATAAGCTTATTTTGAAAAGGGGTCTTTGCAGATATGTTAGGGTCTCAAGATGACATAATCTTGGGTTATCTGGGTAGGCCCTAAATGCTATGACAAGTATCCTTGTAAGATAAAGGCAGGTGGGGAGAAGAAAGCCATGCGAAGACAAAGCAGAGATTGGAGGTCTACAGCCACAAACCAAGGAATGCCTAGACCTACCAGAAGCAGGAAAAGACAAAAACCTTCTCCTTTAGAACCTTCAGAGGGAGTGAGGTCCTGCAAACACACAATTTCAGATTTCTGGCCTCCAGAGAATAAATTTATATTGCTTTAAAGCCACCCAGTTTGTGGTGATTTGTTACACAGCCACAAGAAACTAATTCAGAGTGGGAGGTAGACGGAGCCCATAAATACAAGACTGTTGTTAAGTGGGCCTTTGGGTAAGTGTGGAGAGGCAATTAATATATAGATGTGGAAAGATGTAACTGGGTATGAATTACTGTGAAATTCCAAGTAAGTCCAGGCAGAGGGGGATCCAAAGGCAGGGAAAAGGAAAAGCAAAAATTATCTATGAGGCCATCTCCCCTTGTAGGACTACTGCAGGGGTGACCCCAGGACAGTTTTCTCATGCTGCTTTCATTATCCACCTAGTTGGAAAACAAAATCCAGTTAGACATTAGGAGAAAACTACTTCCTTATCTCTCCTGCAGGTTCCATAAATACATGCAACTTCTTCATTTAGTTCAGGCTCATTACCAGTAGAGCAACCCACACAGTTCAGTTCTTTTAATCATTTTTCTCATTATTTTTTGTTCTCTGTTTCAGTTGTCTCATATTTCTTCACTTCTGTCAAGCAGTCCCTTGGTTATACATTTTTCTTGTCATTCGCCTTGGAAAAGCAAAACTAAACAGCATAATTAGTATTGCTTATATGAAAGATGTGACTTTTAGGGGGAAAAATTGCTATGGATTGCTGATCCATGTTGTAAACATCTTTGACTCCTTTGAGTTTACTGCATTTCTGGTCCCCACAGGGACCTTCCTGGGGTCCACAGGAGCTCTGACTGTCAAGAAATGGTGACTCAACCATGGCTGTAGCAGAGCAATGTAGATGAGGGGCATGACTAAGACCAGGGCTACATCACACCAAAGTTCGTGTTGTAGAGAGAAGCCTGTTCTCTGCAATGCTTTACAAACCGGGTATCTATGTTTAAGCTTTTAAATTCAGGATATTAAAAAGAGGGTATGTAATTCTGAAAAAAAATGACAACTATTTGAAACACAATCTTTCTAATGCAACAGTACTTGATGTTTGAGTATAATTTTCCTCTACAGAGTCTAAAAAGAATGTTTTCTACATGTGGTTCTTGAACTACACCCCCTCCCCTCCTCCGCCCTCCAGCATCAGGAGATCAAACATCTAAATTTGGCTCAAGAAATTAAAATTGGGTTTTGAATGGAGAGAGGTAGTTAAGACCCCATGTTTCCGACGGAAATAATCTGCATTTTCAAGAGCAAACATTTTCCAGTTCTATGTCTTGGTCTATATGGCATCAGGGCTGTTAGGATCAAATGAGAAAGTATAATATGTAAGAATCAGGCACACAGTAACTGCTTACTAATATATTCATTTTAACAAAACCGTGGTGGGATTTCTACACAGCGTGGAAGGGAAAGTCACTTCTTTTTTCTTTCTGAAGTCATCAATTCTATGGTTTAAGTAGTTCAGAAAAATTAGGGTAGGATCACAGCAGCCCTTTCTGGGCTCATTGCTTCACAGCCCTCCTGTTCCACTGGGAGGACGTGGCTCTGCCCACTTTGTGCCAGCCTTCGACCATGGGCCTCTAGGCTGAGGTTCCCAAGTGTGACCTGGTGTCCAGTCTCTCCAGGTATTTGTGCAGCTATCCTTATTCGAATTCCTTTCACCATGGTGCAGACCTATGCCCTCCCAGGGCCTAGAACAGTTCAGTCTTTGAAGTCCTTTAAGCCTGATAAACACTTCTAGACAAACCAGTCCAATGGCTTCAAGGGCTC
The DNA here is from genome assembly GCF_028878055.3 of Symphalangus syndactylus. Lineage (NCBI taxonomy): Eukaryota > Metazoa > Chordata > Mammalia > Primates > Hylobatidae > Symphalangus > Symphalangus syndactylus. The sequence goes on from NC_072430.2 coordinate 108,916,593, forward strand.
AGAATTTAAAAAATAACAGCTTCTCAATTCTCTCCTGGATCCAGGGAAGCTTAGGCCACTGGACACAAATCCCTGACCAACTTCCAAGAGACAGAAAGAGAAAACACTGTTTATTCTTTCACAAATGGCCTACAAGAGAGAAAACACAACTTGATTCATGTTTTGTTTAACCAATTAGCATTCCAATGTTCAATAGAGAGGTAGCATTGCAAGGTTCTTAGAAGCCTGGACTAGAAAGCCACACTTTCAAGGTTCAAGCCCTGATCCACCACTTATTGGAAGTCTGTTCTTGGAGCTCCGGTTGCCAGATAGAATACAGGATACCCAGTTCTATTTGAATTTCAAATAAACGATAAATAATTTTTTAATATAAGTATATCTTAGATATTGCATACAATATTTGATTTGTTAGCAAGAATTTGTGAGCAGACAATATATGTGACATATTTTTATTAAAAGATTATCAGTTCGCATTCTGAAATTCCAATTTAACTGAGCTTTATTTTTATTTGCGAAATCTGGCAACTCTTATCATGTACAAGGCCTTTAACCCTTGTAGACCTCAGTTTCCTCATCTGCAAAATGGAGATAAAAGTAGTATTTTCTGAGTATCTAGGCCAGGTGCAGTGGCTTACACCTGTAACCCCACTACTTTGCGAGGCTAAGGCAGGAGGACTGCTTGAGGCCAGGAGTTCAAGACCAGCCTGGGCAACATAGTGAGACCCTGTCTCTACAAAAAAATTTTTAAAGAATAGCTGGGCATGGTGGCATGCACCTGTCATCCTAGCTACTCAGGAGGCTGAGGTGGGAGGCTCTCTTGAGCCCCACAGTCTGAAGCTGCAGTGAGCCAAGATCATGCCACTGAACTCCAGCCTAGGTAACAAAGTGAGACTGTCTCTAAAAAATAATAATATTGTCCTCTAAGTATTCAGCTCATGGAATCGTTATAAGAATTCAATGTATTAATATTTGTAAAGTGCTTAGAACAGGACTTGGCAGACAATAGAACTAATAATTGTTAACAAAATAAATAATCTGACCAACCTTTTTTTCAAGCTGTCAATACATGCTTTACAAAAACAACTGTGCCTTGTTCTAGAGAATGAGGGATTGAAATCTCTCCCAGAAACAATGATGGCAACTATCTTCCCAGCCTCCTTTTTCTCTTCCCACAGTAGTGTAGGCTGTTAATTTAGACAACTGTTTATACCCACCCCCATTCTGGTCCCTCCCATTACCCCAGCGTGAGAGTAGAATGGCTTTTACACTGGCAGATGGTAGATAAAGGGAGTGGGAGGAGGGAGGTGAACACTCAGCTGCATGCATGCCCCCACCGTTGTCACCACTGCTGCCCCTCCCACTTGTCCCTCACAGAAACCACAGGCTCCATTCCATCCCTCACTCATCTCACCCCCTCCCCAAACAACACACAAGCACAAGAACCTCATGCTGGACTGAATGCCCATGGAGTCAATGCCTTTGTCTTTTCCTAAAGGGTCTTAAAATGGGGAGTAGGTGGAGGGTGAGGAAGGAAGAATGTGGAGTGGGAAGGGCGCCTTCGTCATTCAGAACCGTCTACTGAGCCACATCTTTTTGAGCCATGTGGTTTTGCCTTCTTGTTAATAGCACACAAGCCTATTGTGAATCAACAGCACAGCATCTTCTGCAGGAACCTGCAAGGTCAAACAGGTGCTCCTTCCAGGAATGTCTCTCTAGGCTTCAGGGATGGATTCTGTTTTATTCTATATTTCTTGTTTTTCTCCACAGTGGAGAACTAGAACTGGAAAAAGTACAGAGTCAAAGACAGGAAGTCAAGAGGGAAGTTGAAAGGCTGCAAAGCAAATGTTTTGCCGTTCCCTGGGTGGTCAGGCTGTGCCACAGGATAGGATATGAGTCCCACCAAGGTTAAAAGGCAAATAAGTGCCACACTGGGAACAGACCAGCACATGGCTCAAGGTCATTGATGACAAACAAAGCACACAGCAGCCTCAGCATTTACTTAGAGCAAGAGACGAGAGAGCGCTCATGGAAACATCCTGCCCCTTAAAACACCTCCGTCCCTGATGGTGGGTGGGTCTACTCTGCAGCCCATGACAGCAGTTTTGGCTGCATGTGCCCTATTGTGTGCTGCAGTAGAAAGACTCCAGCTTTCCCCTGTGAGCTCTGACATGAAGAAAACTGGGCACACATCTGACAGCCATTGATGGACGCATGCACTTAAGCAGAACAAAGGAGTACACAATGGGTCCAAACAGGGAAAATAACTTCCACACCAGGTGGCAAGCCCAGCATAGGTGGGTGGGCTCCTTAGCTCTTGGTAAAGAAGTGTTCCCAGCCCAGAGCTCATTCTTATGTGGCCAACTAGGGATCAAAAGACTGCACACACAAGACTGCCATTCTCAACAATAAGAAACAAGACCCCCTTGTCAGGAGAAGGCAAAACCACTGGAAAAGGAGAAAGGAAATTGTGTGCTAGTTACTAAGTCTTCAGAGGATAAAAAGAGAGGACAGCCAGACTCAGATTCTAAGGAATTCAAATCAGTACAGGTCCCAGCAATCCTCCTTCTGACTATTCATGTCCCCAGACTCTGAAAGCCGCATTCAGCCTACACTCCTCAGTCTCTGGAACTGCAAGAAGACCCTCTTCCAAGCTGCAGAAACCATTCAATGGCTTAGAGGCGGCAGAGTCTCTGCCTTCTCAACCTAGAATCTATGGTCCCACCAAGAGTGCTTCAGCAGGAGGAAGAGAGAGCATGGTGTCCCTGTGCTGCACACATATCGTTGTCCTGGTATTCTGGTTACATACTGTTACATTAAAAATCACCCCAAAACCTAGAAGCTCAAAATAACACACAATTCTGCAGGTTGTCTGGGTAATTCTATTCTTTGTGGTGTCAGATGGTTGTAGTCATCTGGAGGGTCTACTGGAACTCAGTGCTGTTTGTGGGGGGCTTCAGTCCTATTCCATATGGGTTTCTCCACATGGCTGCTTGGGCTGCCTCCCAGCATGGTGGTTGGGTTCAAAAGCAGTATTCCAAAAGTGAGAATATCAAGATGGAGAAAAGAGAAACTTTCAGGTCAAGAAAGGGCTGGAACTAGAACTGGCACAATATCACTTCCAACATATTCAATTGGTTAAAATAGTTATATATCATCCCAAGCTGAGAGGTGATTACACAGGGCACGAATACTGGAAGTCATGGTTTATTGGGAGTCATTAAACGAAGAGTCTACCACATAGGTTTTAGGTTTCCAGTACCCCAAACCATATTCTGCCTCAGGTATACTATTCAATTCAACACCTATTCATTGAATATATTCAACTCACTAATACTGTTTTCTTTGAAGCGGAGGTTGTTTCTACCTTTAAAGAGCTCACAGTTTAACAGGACAAACAGGTACACAAATTCCAGTAAAAGGTATAATATGAGCCCTTGTTATTTAGATAAATCAGAAAGGGATTTAATGGAGGAAAATGTTGTTTTGAGAATTATGAGAAATTTTTGTGGAACATCTTGAGAATGTGTTTTGGATATTGTGAACCACTATAAAAATATAAAATACTGCCATTGTTAGTGTTGTTACTGTAAAATTACTGCCTCTTCAAAAACTGTTTAGGGGCTTCTGTGTCCTTTAAGTCTAATGGGCCAATCTATTCACTTCTTAAGGGGATACTGGTGAGTAGTCTGGGATCCAGAGTCAACTCACCTGGGTTAATGTCCTAGCTGTGTGACTAGACAAATTACTTAACCTCTCCATGCCTCGATGTCATGACCCTAAAGTGAAGAGAATGATATCCTCTGCATAAGATTTTTGTGATTTAATGTGTATGAAGTACTTAGAATGATGCTTGTCACATTTTAAAAATGCTCAGTAAGTGTTCATTGTTGTTGAGGATTATTATGGGCTGGCTCATGCCTCTACCCCCAAAGATGTTCACATTCATAGGAACCTATAAGTATGTTACCTTACATGGTAACAGGGACTTTGCAGCTGTGATTAAAGATCTCGAGATGAAGAAGAGTATTCTAAATTATCCAGTAGGCCCAATGTGTATTCACAAGGGTCCTTATAATAGGGAGGCAGGAGGGTCAGAGAGTGAGATGTAACTGTGGAGGCAGAGCTTAGAGTAATGGAACGAAGGGGCTACGAGCCAAGGAACGTAGGCAGCTTCTAGGAGCCTAAAAAGAAAGAAAAATATTCTCCCCTAGAGCCTCCAGGACCATATCCCTGCTGACGTATTTTGGACTTCTGACCTCCATAACTGCAAAGGAGTAAATCCATGTCATTTTAACCTACTCATTTTTTTGCTACTCGGTTACAGCAGCAACAGGAAATTAATGCAATGAGGATGATGCCAATGCTGCTGTTGCTGACAGTCTGAAAACCAGAACCTCCCTGACACAATGAAGAAACTGAGTCTATCCAACCAGAGAAGTGCATGCTCTCTAGCCCTAGGGAGGTCTGTCAGGTAGGGAGCTTGATAAAAACTAGGCAACTCTGTGCATTTGATTAAATCACCCTGTCATCATTTTGTTTAGATTTCTAAGCCACTAGTTCAAACATCAAAACAATGCTAACTACTTTGCATTTATATTTTATGACTTGTTTTTGATCATTTTCTTCAAAATTTTATTATGAAGTCTTAAGTTTTACTTTAATTATATATTTTGTAAAGGTTTCCATCATGCTTAAGTATGGTTTTCTCATGCATTGAGGCCATTTCAGGGTTCTTTTCCCCTTTGAATTATATATCCCCAGACATGTTATGTAGCAGGCAAGGGGAAGTGTTCAACATGCCAAAATTACTAACAACTTACATCTGCAAAGCACTTTACAGTTTACATGATTCTTTTGTCAACTTCATTTCATTTTATCCTCTAAACATTCTTGTGTGCAGAAAACTAGACTTGAGGAGGTTGAGAATGAATTACGGAAGTAGCATAGATAGTAAGTCTTAAAGCCAGGTTTTAATGCAAGTCTCTTGATTCTAAAATCAATACCCCTCAGAGGGACCTTCAAAGGCTTTTCAGAAAAAATTTCAAGAACTTATCTATTTGGAAAATAAAGCTTCTCATCTCTCCCTACTTCTTTCCTCCCCTACTCATTTAGGAAGGACCTAAAACATCCTACATGTGGAAATGCATGGATGACGTCTTCCTGGCTGTTATGGTAAGTCCATGTCCGAAGACTGGTTCATTAAACCATGTATACTCCATAACTCACGATGGGGGCCGACTGCTAATTTTTTAACACTATCAATAGGTGACTTATTTCTTAGGGACTTGGGACTATGAGTGGGGGTTGTGGAGTGACAGAAGATAATATGACTTCCTGGCTAACAGTCATTCTTTCAGAATTGTTCTACGTTCAATTTTCATTTAGTGCGCCAAAACTCTAAAATGTTCGATAAAAAAACTTAGCTGTGGCCTTTCAATATGTTCACTGGGAAGGGAATATAAATTTAGGTTTTGGAGCTTTGGTTTGGGGGACAAAAGGAGATATTGATCACCCCTAAGAAAACTGTGAGCACTAGAGGAGATGTTTGGAGATTTATTTTACAGCAGTCCTTACTCAGCCTGTCATGTCATATCAGATTTGGGAACAATTGTGGAGGTAGCATTAAACAATGAAGAAATGCAGAGCAGTCTGAAGGAACCCTAAAAAGCCTGGCACTAAAAGTTATAAATGAACAGAATTGGAGACATTACCACCAGAAGAGTTAGACAGCCTTAAATGATAATGACAATGAATCTTACCCTTTCCATGAAGCTTTTCCTTTGACCTGAACCAGATATAACTTCTTCCAATGACGAAGTTCAATAATACCTAAGTTCTAGCATTTTTAGGGCTGAAATGGGATCCTGGAAAGCATCTAGGGGAAATGGAGATCTAGCCAGCTGGCTGAGTACAAAATTAAGGTTAATAAAAAATAATGACCTTACTATAAAATTGAAAAAACAAATTTGACAATACAGTAGGAAAAATCCCACTTATAAGAGTAACCAAAGACATAATACCTAGCAATACATTTAACAGGAAAGTGCAGAATCTATGCAAGTGAAACAAAATCTACTGAAGGATAGAAGAAAGGTCTGAATAAAAGGAAAGTTATGTTCCTAGATGGAAATCATGAAAATGTAAAAGATTTCAATTCTTCAGAAATTAAGCCTTTAATTCAACATAATCGTCATTGAAATTTGTCTAATTTTCATTTAATGTACCAAGGATGTTCTAAAATTCATATGGAAGTGAATACAGATAAAAATAAGACTTTTAAAAAAGGAACAAAGAGAAGAGGCATTGCTCTAACAGGTTACAACACGTACTATAAATCTGTAGCCAATCAACTGATGTGATTTCAGCACAGAAATGTATTTTAAAAATCAGTGAGACAGAAAGACAATACAGAAAGAAAATATGTATCTATGGGAATTTTGTGCGTGATAAAGGTGGTATTCAAAATTAATGGATATGTTATGATTATGTTCTACAGCTAGTAGCAGATACCTGAAAAACTGTAATTTAATCAAACAGGGATTTACTCTCCTCACATAACAAGATACAGAGGATTGCAGTTAAGGGCTATTGCACAGCTTTGGAGATCCGCATTCCCTTTAGTTTTTTAATCCTGCTCCTTATCCCAAGTTCTTGCTTTCATGCTCACCACCTCATATGTACATTGCTGCCCTTTCTTCAGTGGTGCATTCCCCTTTCAGGGAGAAATAAACAGGAGGAAGAGCTAGGTTTTAGATGCAGAACTTTTCCAGAAGTCCCAGCAGGGCTGAGGCTTCTGCTTCCATTTCATTGGTCAGAACTGTGTCATGTCCTCTCTGTAGCTTCAAGAAAGGATGGGAGAGGAGATGGATGGATGAGAGATGGATGGATGGGAGGAGAGATGGACAGATGGGAGGGGAGACAGACTGATGGGAGGGGAGACAGACGGATGGGAGGGCAGACGGACAGATGGGAGGGGAGATGTTCAGATGGGAGGAGAGATGGATGGATGGGAGGGAAGATGGATTGATGGTTAGGGAGATGTTGGTCAAAGGATACAAAATTCCAGTTAGACAGGAATAAGTTCAATAGCTCTATTATACAGCATGGTGACCTGAGTTAAGAACAATACATTATACTCTTAAAAATTGATAAGAGAGTAGATTTTGAGTGTTCTCACCACAAAAAAAGTTAATAAATATGTGAGGTAATACATTTAGTAATTAGCTGCATTTAGCCATGCCACAATGTATACATATTTCAAAACAACATGGTATATATGACAAATATATGCAATTTTTATTTGTCAATTAAAAAATGGAATAAAAGGGATAGGACAGGTAGGTTCTTAGCTGAGCACAGTGACACTGTAAGCAAATAGTAAGTTTGTCTTTTCCATCAAGAAGAAAGGGAAACTGGGTAGGAAGGCATTTAACAGCATCTGCCTCACTGGGCCAGCTTCATGGATGTGAGGCTTATGCAGTCACATAAGACCCCATACTTGGTGTAACGCCCTTTATGGCCATTTTGGAATGCTTAATTGTTTTATCTTTGAACTTGTATTTTATAAGTGAAGTCCAATGGGACAATGGAACCTGTGCATGAGCAGAAGAGATATGTACAATATGCATGCTCCCTGGTCCTTGCCCCATTTCCGTGTAGCATTCATGATATGCCAGGAGCAAAGAATTCTGGTAGACTCATGATGCATGGAAATTTAGTGAGACTCAAAATGAGTGCAAAGGAAGGTTGTTACATCTATAGCTGAAGAAGTGGGGGTGCTGACAGCCCCGAGAGGCTGTGCTTTCTATTAAAACCAGAACCTACTACAAACTGAGAGAAGGCAACAGTGTGTAAGAAACACAAATGATCTAGGAACCCTATCATCTCCTTTCTAACTCATGTTACTTTTCCCTGCATGAAGTAAACTCTTAAGCCTTTTCAACTATGATTACATAGGGGAAAGGAAATAAGGAAGAAACCCAAATTCCTTTTCTTATCCATTGTTCCTTATCAGTAAGCCAAAGGTAGAGAGGGTCGGTAGAATATTAATGTATGAAAAAGGTGAAGTCAAAAGAGTCAACTTAGTTTTGTACAGTGTTTCCACTGTTCTGTTAAGAACGAAATACATATGAATGTACAAGCTGTGACATACAAATTATGTCATTTCAGTGATTTCATATACAAGTTAGGCACAGGGTATAAGCATGCCTAGGGCTGTACAAACAATCTGTAAAATCCTGAGAAGACCCTAAGCTTTCACCTTTGGTTAAGGAAATCTCTGTTGAGTCATTAGCCAACCGTAAAGCTAAGTGAGTAGACTTCAGTAGCTTTGACATGCCAAAGAACAGAGACAGAATTAGTTCAGAAAAGTCACTAAGCAAACAACTATTACTACAAATAACAGCAAAAACAATAAACTCTGGGGAGAAAGGAGGGTCTGATTTCCAGAGCTGCTACATTACATTATTTGCTGAGAAGTGCAATTGAAGAAGAAGGGATGTTTGATGGCTCTCAGAAATAATGCAGAAATTTTGAGTCCCTGGGTTTTACTGAGTTTCCACTAACTAGCAGTGTGGCTATGGGAGAGTTGTTCAACTTTTTTGGGTTTCTGAGATTCCAACTGTTAAATGAAGGAGTTGACAAGACAATCAGAAACTTTTAAATATGTTCAAAGAACCAAAGGAAGCGATGACTAAATAACTAAAGGAAAGGAGAATGATGTCTTATGAAATAGAGAATATCAATTTTAAAAAAGAAATTATAACAAGAACCAAATAGAAATTCTTGAGTTTAAAAGTACAATAACTTAAAAAAGTCATGAGAGGGATTCTACCACAGATTTGAGCAGGCAAAAGAACCAACAAATTTGAAGATAGGTCAACATACATGATCCAGTCTGAGGCACATAAGGATAAAAGAATGAAAAAAGATGAACAAAGCCTCAGAGACCTGTAACGTGCAAACATATGCATAATAGGAATCCCAGAAGGAAAGGAGAGAGAAAAGTGGGCAGAAATAATTGCTGAAAACTTCTAAAACATGATGAAAAATATTAATGTGTACATTCAAGGACTCAAAGGGATTCACAACCACACACATCATAAGCAAACAACTCTAAAGATAAAGAAAAGAAAGAATCTTGAAAGCAGCAAGAGAGTAGTGACTTATCACATACAAGGAATTTCAGTAAGATTAACGGTCAATTTTTTTATCAGAAATCATGAAGGCCAGAAAACAGTGAGACAACTTACCTAAAGTGCTGAGAGAGAAAAGGTGTCAATTAAGAATTTTATATCAGACAAAATTATCTCTAAAAAATGAAGAAGAATTGAAGACATTCCCAGATAAACAAAAACCAACAGAGTATTGATGTATATTTTTTGCAATACTTTTTTTCTTCTATGTGATTTAAGGGACAACTGCATAAAGCAAAACTTATAAATCTGTGTTGATGGGCATACAATATACAAAGATGTAATTTTATTACAATAATGGCACAAAGGAATTTTACAAGAACAAAGTTTTTTTTTTTTTAAATTATACTTTAAGTTCTGGAGTACATGTGCAGAATGTACAGGTTTGTTACATAGGTATACACGTGCCATGATGGTTTGCTGCACCCATCAACCCATCATCTACATTAGGTATTTCTCCTAATGCTATCCCTGCCTCCAACCCCCCAAAAGGCCCCAGTCTGTTCTGTTCCCCTCCCTGGGTCCATGTGTTCTCATTGTTCAACTCCCACTTATGAGTGAGAACATGTGGTGTTTGGTTTTCCGGTCTTGTGTTAGTTTCCTGAGAATGATGGTTTCCAGCATCATCCATGTCCCTGCAAACGACATGAACTCACCCCTTTTTATGGCTGCATAGTATTCCATGATGTATATGTGCTACGTTTTCTTTATCTAGTCTATCATTGATGGGCATTTTGGTTGGTTCCAAGTCTTTGCTATTGTGAACAGTGCTGCAATAAACACACACGTCCATGTGTCTTTAGAATAGAATGATTTATAATCTTTTGGGTATATACCTAGTAATGGGATTGCTGGGTCAAATGGTATTTCTAGTTCTGGATCCTTGAGGAATCGCCACACTGTCTTCCACAATGGTTAAACTAATTTACACCCCCACCAACAATGTAAAAGCATTCTTATTTCTCCACATCCTCTCTAGCATCTGTTGTTTCCTGACTTTTTAATGATTGCCATTCTAACTGGCATGAGATGACATCTCATTGTGGTTTTGATTTGCATTTCCCTAATGACCAGTGATGATGAGATTTTTTTCATATGTTTGTTGGCTGCATAAGTGTCTTCTTTTGTGAAGTGTCTGTTTAGATCCTTCACCCACTTTTTGATGGGGTTGTTTGTTTTTTTCTTGTCAATGTGTTTAAATTCTTTGTAGATTCTGGATATTAGCCCTTTTTCAGATGGATAGATTGCAAAAATATTCTCCCATTCTATAAGTTGCCTGTTCACTCTGCTGATAGTTTCTTTTGCTGTGCAGAAGCTCTTTAGTTTAATTAGGTCCCATTTGTCAATTTTGGCTTTTGTTGCAATTGCTTTTGGTGTTTTAGTCATGAAGTCTTTGACCATGCCTATTACCTGAATGGTATTGCCTAGGTTTTCTTCTAGGATTTTTATGGTTTTAGGTCTTACGTTTAAGTCTTTAATCCATCTTGAGTTAATTTTTGTATAAGGTGTAAGGAAGGGATCCAGTTTCAGCTTTCTGCATATGTGTAAGGAAGGGATCCAGTTTCAGCTTTCTGCATATGGCTAAACAGTTTTCCCAACACCATTTATTAAATAGGGAATCCTTTCCACATTGCTTGTTTTCATCAGGTTTGTCATAGATCCTATGGTTGTAGACATGGGGCATTATTTCTGAGGCCTCCGTTCTGTTCCATTGGTCTGTATATGTGTTTTGGTACCAGTACCAAGCTGTTTTGGTTACTGTAGACTTGTAGTATAGTTTGAAGTCAGGTAGAGTTATGCCTCCAGCTTTGTTCTTTTTGCTTAGGATTACCTTGTCTATGCAGGCTCTTTTTTGGTTCTATATGAAATTAAAAGTAGTTTTTTCCAATTCTGTGAAGAAAGTCAATGGCAGCTTGATGGGGATAGCATTGAATCTATAAATTACTTTGGGCAGTGTGGCCATTTTCATGATATTGATTCTTCCTATCCATGAGCATGGAATGTTTTTCCATTTGTTTGTGTCCTCTCTTATTTCCTTGAGCAGTGGTTTGTAGTTCTCCTTGAAGAGGTCCTTCACATCCCTAGAAACAAGGGTTTTATATACTGTTAAAATCAAGTTGTATTAATCCAAACCAGACACTTTTAAATTAAGATATTAATTGTAATCCCAGGGCAACCACTAAGAAGATAACCCAAACATATATAGTAAAGGGAATGATAAAAAAATGGTATATAGAAAATAATCTATTTAACACAAAAGAATGAGATGATGGAAGAATAGAGGAACAGAAAGCATGAGATACACAGAAAACAATTAGATAATGTCAAGTATAAATCCTATGTTTACTACTTACAGTAAATGTAAATGAAATAAACATTCCAATCAAAAGGCAATGATTGGTAGAATGAATTTTTAAACACATGATTCAACTATGTACTGTCTATTAGAGAGGTACTTTGGATTCAAAGACACAGAAGATTGAAAGCAAATAAATACAAAAATATATCATACAACAGTACCCAAAAGAGAACTGGGGTGACTATACTAATACCAGATAAACTAGGCTGGGCGTGGTGGCTCAAGCCTGTAATCCCAGCACTTTGGGAGGCCAAGGCGGGCGGATCACGAAGTCAGGAGATCGAGACCATCCTGGCTAACACGGTGAAACCCCATCTCTACTACAAATACAAAAAATTAGCTGGGCGTGTTGGCGGGCGCCTGTAGTCCCAGCTACTCAGGAGGCTGAGGCAGGAGAATGGCGTGAACCCGGGAGGTGGAGCTTGAAGTGAGCCGAGATAGCGCCACTGCACTCCAGCCTGGGTGACAGAGCGAGACTCCATCTCAAAAAAAAAAAAAAAAAAAAAAACCAGATAAACTAGACTTGAGGACAAAAAATTGTTACTAGAGACAAAGAAAGATATTTGATAGTGATAAAAGGGTCACTCTGCAAGAATATATAATAATGAAAGTGTATATACATATAACAGAGCTGCAAAATATGTGAAGCAAAACCTGACAGAATTGAAGGGTGAAATACACAATTAAATAATGGTAATTGGAGACTTCAATATTCCTCTTCCAATAATGGATAGTGCAACTAGACAGAAGATAAGTACAGAAATATAACACTTGAACAATACTATAAACCAACTAGACATTTATAGAAAACTCCTAACTACAGAAGAATAAATATTTTTCTCAAGCACACATGGAACATTCTCTAGGATAGACCATATGTTAAGCCATAAAACAAATCTCAATAAATTTAAAAGGATTTAAATAATACAAAGTATGTTCCTCAAGCACAAAGAAATAAAATTAGAAAGAAACAGTCTGGGAGCAGTAGCTTATACCTGTAATCTCAACACTTTGGGAAGCCAAGGCAGGAGGATTGCTTCACCCCAGGTGTTTGAGATCAGCCTGGGCAAGATAGCATGACCCCATGTCTAAAAGGAAAAAAATTACCTGGGCATGGTGGCACATGCCTGTAGTCCCAGTTGCTTGGGAGGCTGAGGAGGGAGGATCACTTGAGCTGGGGAGGTTGAAGCTGCAGTGAGATGTGATCACACCACTGCCCCCCAGCCTGAGAGTCAGAGTGAGACCCTGCCTCAAAAAATAAATAAAAAAGAAAATTTGGCAAATTCAGAAATATATGGAAATTAAATAACATATTCCCAATGACCAGTGAGTCAAAGAAAAAATGATCGCAAGGGAAATTAGAAAATACTTTGAGATAAATAAAAATGAAAACAAACATACTCAAAACTTACAGAATACAGCTAAAGCTGTCAGGAACTTTTGCTCTACCCGCATTATTTGAAATTTATAAAAATGTGTTCAAGTGCCATAATTTCAGAAAGTTTCTAATTGTTTTGTCAACTCCTTCATTTAACAGTCGGAGTCCCAGAAACCCAGAAAAGTTGAACAATTCTCCCACAGCTGCACTGCTAGTCAGTGGAGAGTCGGTAAAACCCAGGGGCTCTAAATTCCTGCATTATTTGTGTGACCCATCGAACATCCTTTTCCATCACACTTCTCAGCAAATAATGTTTTCTTCACTGCCACAGAGTATAGTTAACTGCACATTTATTTTATCTAAATCACCAGACTATTAGGTCATAAAGTGTGAGGACTTTCTTGTATTTTCCGGGGTGCATTAGCATAGTACTTTGACTAGCAACTGTGAAAACACATGTTGGGCACCCCAATATAGGCACTGGGCTAGGTGGTAGAGGTAAAAGGTAAGTAAGACATGGTCTTTCCTGTTGAAGAAGTCATTTATTGCGCCAAGTGTTCAATAACTTTTTTACCGATTAAGTAAATGGATTTCGAAACTTAAAACTTGACAGTCCCACCTACTTAACAACACTTGATTTACTGAAATTCTTTAAAATACCATATTTAAAAACTCAGCGTGAAGAAAGAGCTAACCAGAACACCAACTTCTCCAGCAATATATTAAAACCATGAACGACCATCCCAAACTTACATTTTTCAGACCAAAAAGGTCTAAAATAAGGACAAAGAAAAGCTTTTACCATCCAGACAGGCATTTTCCACTGACAAATGAGATCATCTGCTTCCCAGTAGGTGGGTCCTGGGGGACACTTCTTGCATTTTGAAACAATAAACTTAAAAGAGATTTATTTTTTAAATGTTGCTAGCATTAACAAGAAAATACATCCCTAGTTCAGAAGGTAAATTTAATTACGGATGCAGTGTTAAAATACACAGACGCAGAAAGAAACCTGTAAGAAATGAATTACACTGCTGACTGGATTGATCAGGACCCGGTCTTTAAAAAGAGCAGTAAGACCTGGGCTTTTCCTTAGCTCTGTTACCATCAGACACACACAAGTTCTGATATGAAGGATTGTGCCAAGCTGCCGCAGAGCTGAGATACAAATGGTTTTTATTGTCTGTGGGCTGAGAGTATAATCCTGCTGCAAAATGTAGCTCTGGGAAAGACCCTGCACATTTGCTTTCAGAGTGACTCTGTCTCTTGATGCTTGATGGATGTCTTTCCCTAAGCAAGAAGAAAAGCTCTATTATTGACAAGCTCAGTGGCAAAGGATAAAGGCTGAAACAGCTAGAGGAGAGTGCATGGATGACAGGAGGTTTCAGAAAATGGACCTAGAATCAGTGAATCACAGAAACACGAGGCCCAAAGAAGGATTTTCATTTCAACATTAGTGATAGCCCAAGTCACTGAATTCAGATTTTTAGAAATCTTAACTTAGTATGTACTTGTTAGTGAACATTTGATGACTGTTTTAATCAGGATTGGATAGGTTATGCTGCTGCTAAAAAGAGAAAACAAATATCTTAGTGGGTTATAATAACAGTTTTGTTTCTTGTTAATGCAACGTCTCTCGCAGTTTTGCAGAAGCATCTGCCCAGTGTAGTGGCTCAGAGACCTAGGCTACTAGAGCTGCCACCATCTCAAACCCTGCTGATCACCATGTCAGAGGAAAGATTACTCTGGAAGGTCTTAGCCTGCCAGTTACATGATCTGGCCCAAAGGGACACATATCAGTTCTGCTCACACCTCATTCAACAGAACTAGTCTCATGCCCCCACCCAAACTTCAAGGGGCAGGAAATGCAATCCTCTTATATACTTGAAGTCACATAGCCAGAAATACTTGGTGAATGGCATCAATGACTGATTATCACTGTTATCGGTGATGATGGTGATAGTCAAGGCAAAACAGAAGTCCTAGCAGCTTTAGTAAACCTCTGCCTGTGCACCATCAAACCTTCAGCAATAATTGTTTAAACTCTAGAACTATGTGCCAGGATCTGTATTACCAAACTCCAGATATTTATCCCATTATTTTGTGGTTCTATCCTATCCCATCATTTTCAGCCCATCATTTATCTACCCACATGCAGTTTGGAATCATAACTTCTGTGTTTCCATTGATTGCAGAACCCACCATGTGGATAAGCTATGACAGCATAATTAGCTCAACTGGAAATTGCAGGTGGAGTAATTCCAGAACAGGTTCTGCTACAATAAAATATGGGGTTTAGTATGATTTGAAGTTTAATACCTGTAAAGAAAAGGCTGCAAACTCAAATGCCTTCAGGGGACAGACAGGTAACATAATTGCGGGAAAAAGCCACTTTTAAGAGGTTGGGGTATTGGGGGCCAAGCTGAACCAGGGAGAACATGGCCTATCTAAAAGGCAAAGTGTCTCCTCTGGATTCTTAAGTAAAATCTAGGTTTTGAATTTTGGCCAGAAAAAAATCTGTTTTCTAAAATTATATTTTATGAACCAAATAAAGCATGTCCATAAGCAAAATTTTAGCTGCAGGCTACCAATTTGCACCTTCTGCTGAAAGGTTTGGATGATTAAAATACATCCCACAAGGCTGATTATTTCCTGCTAGGCACCATGCTCACGTTTTAGGTAGCTGCCGCTGGGTTAGTGATGGAAGGTGAATATGAAGCCGCAGGCTGTGATGAAGTATGCCTCGTTAGCTTTGGGTTACTGAAAGAAATGAGGAGAAAGTACATGAGGATTTCCTTAATGCACTACCAATCCTTCTATA
Organism: Symphalangus syndactylus; assembly: GCF_028878055.3. NCBI lineage: Eukaryota > Metazoa > Chordata > Mammalia > Primates > Hylobatidae > Symphalangus > Symphalangus syndactylus. The sequence goes on from NC_072430.2 coordinate 108,932,345, forward strand.
GAGATACCACTTTTTAGTAATGCTAATATCTCCTTTTAAACACAGGAAAAATTGAAAGGCACATGCAAACAAACTATAATATCCAGTTACAGGTAATATAGGGCCTAACAGTAAATTTCAAGAGTGCTAAATTATGTTGTGATAAAGTTTTATCTCATCCATTGGACTTCCTCAGGCTTCAGCCTTGGCTCCAAGCTCCTTCTCAAAATATAAGTGAGTGTAGCTTAGTAGTTTCAGAATATAGACTATAGAGCCAAATACGACTTTCTCAACTGTGTGATCTCAGGCAGGTCACTTAACTTCCCTCTGCTTCAATTTTCTCATCAGCAAAATTGGATACTAATAGTATCTTCCCCTTAGGTTTGCCGTGAGGATCAAAAGAGTCAATAATACATGTAAAGCGCATAGAACCTTGGTGGCACAAAGCCAACGCCGAGTGAAAGTATGTTATGTTCATTTCTTAACACTTTCTTATTAACTAGAAAATCCTGTGGTGTTTACTTCTTGCTAGAGAAAACATTTTCCTTTTTTTCCAATAAATTTTGTCCTTGCAGCTATTCTTTGAGTGTCATTCAGTCTCTCGAAATAGAGGAATGTCTGTAGTAACATCTTGCCAGGAGAGCCTTTCTTTTCTTGGGACTTTTCATTTCCATTTCACAACATGGTTCTGGTCAGTACTTCTTTGGAGGGACTTCTGATCAGCCCAAATCTTGCTGCCTTTTTTCCCATATCCTGCCCCTTAAACTCCAATCCCACACCCTGCCCCTCGTAGACACTTTAAAATCCACTTGAACACCACAGATGAATCATTTGGCAAAGTAAACAATAATTTCTTCACAGGGAACTCCTCAGGACTCTGTGGTGTTTTGACCATCTGCAGCCATGGAAACAACAGATGAAGTGTATGGTCATTGGAATGCTTTTAACTCGTGCTTCCTGTGGCAGAGACTACTAATTGCTTCTCAGTAGCTGTTCTCCCTTTCTTTATAAGAAAGTTTTAGCTGAGCACATCACTGCCCCACTAAAACATTTCCCTTGTGGCTTGATGTTGCCATGTGAAAGTCCTGAGCACAGAGATGTAAGCCCGAATGCTATGTGTGTGCCTTCCAGGAATTCTCTTTAAAGGAAGAGTACCAATTCTTCCTTCAATCTTTCCTCTATCGTGATACCTTGGATATGAATATAGTGGCTGGAGCTCCAGCAGCTATTTTAGACTATGGGATTTAAGACAGCAATTCTCAAGGTATAGGCTGAGGACACAGAGAACAAGTCTTGCTCAGGAGGCCCACAGAATCCTCCCTTTTCCAAATATATATCTATTTCAAGCCTAGAATTTTTTTCATAAATTTCAACCAAAACAATAAATATATTGCAACAGATTGCATACAGTGGCATATATGAAATTCAAAATGCCTTCTATTAAGCCAGATAGGGATTTATAAAAATGTAAAAAGGTTATTCTTCCCACTATTTTTTTTGTCTTAGAAAACATAATTATTTTTCACAAATCCGTGTTATTACTAACATGCAGTAGGTTTATTATTTTTATCTTAAAATGAATAAAATATGTAAACAATTTCTCAGTTTTAATTTTTACTATAGTAACTTACATAAACAATAGCTCTTTGCAGGCCTCAATGACTTTTAAGGGTGTAAGGGGATCCGGAGACCAAAAAGCTTGAAAGCTGGTTTAATTCCACACTCTATAAATAATGGGGAGATGAATTACAAAGTGTGTGAGTTAATGTCAACTTTTTTTATGTGAGCAAAAGTTAAAATTCTATATGTGTAAGTCACTATTATTGGGGTGTTTCTGTTATATCAAGCGAAACTTAATTTTTTTAACAGAACCTTCATACTTCCATTATTTGAGTTGAGACCATGGCTAAGAGCAAAACAAAGCAATTAAAAGCTGACGATTTTTGTGAGACTCTTGGCTGGGAGCACTAGTTTAAACAAGATAGTGTGAAACATGCAATCCTGGCTTTTTGTGTGTGCCTGGAATGTCATAAATGTCTAAATGTGTATTCTGCAGAATCTCTGCATCCAGTGAGCCCTTGTGACTCCACACCTAGTTTTAAGGGAACAGAACTGGCTGTAGCAGCCTGACACTGGTGTAGCCAGGGTGGGAACAGGGATATTCTCGTGTGTCTGAGGACCACGTTCAGTCACACGGCTGCCCCGGTGCCCTTGGCAGAGTGCCTAAGATGGGGCCAGGAGGGGTGGAGCAGAGGCCGTGCCACTGGGAAAGTGGCCCTCCGTCTCCAAGGCACCTCCTCTGTGTTTCCTGCCTTCACAAAAGACACACAAGAAACCCAGTGGCTGATCACTGCCAGGAAGTAAGGGACACAGAACCTAGGGCTGTGGGAAAAGGGGACCGGGAGGCCGGGGGAGGCCCTCCCATTCTGAGCACAAGCCTTAGGAGAGTGCAGAGGAAAGAATAGCAAAAACTCCCTATGAGGCGAAACCCACTCTCTGCACCAAAAGGAAGAGACTCTGGTCTGCCATATAAAGTGCACACAATTCCCCTCAAAGGTGCTGGACTTCACAGGGCTTCTGCTGATCATTTCTAAAGTTCAATTTGCTGCTGGATCTTAAACCTGGTTTTTGTCAACCACTCAGTAGAGGTGGGGCAGAATTTTTTTCCCCCTATTTGCAAGTCTGTTTTAAATACTACATTTTAAATCATAACTCTCTTGAGAATAATATGGCAAATTTACTTTCTTTTAAGGCCCACCTTAAAATACATCAAATCACTGTGTTTTCCTCCGCTCTAGATTTTCTTCTCTTTCATTACATTGCCATAAGTAAATGCCTGCCTGTCTGTTGACCACTGTACCTCCAGCACCTATGATACTATGCTGGGATAGGGCTGGAAATGCCCCTCTACATATGGTCTGCTTGCCATCGGCAAAAGAAGTTGTTGTGCTTCGACAGAGACACGTTCTGTGAGGGCCTTCTGTAAGCCTGATGACCATAAGCAAATTATTTGGAAGAGATTATTTAAATTGTACAGTGGCAGGATTTAAATATTCAGTTGCAGTAAGTTTAACTGATTAAGATATTTACTTTTCAGATGATGTAATAACTGGAAAAGCATATCAGTGGGAAGTTGTCTGACATGTTTGGTTGAGAGAATACACTTGGAAAATATATGGAAATGGTTGATTTTTTTTGCTAGCTCCCCCATAAAGTAGCTGCTTCGTGCCCACTGAAATGGAGCCATCACACAAGGGTTATGAAATGTATCGTGGGGGTGTCTCTGAAGAACTCAACCAGGGAGACCTGTCCTTGTTCAAGCTAAATGCATCCCACCAGGGTGTGCAGAGCTCACAGCTGCGGGGCCCACCTTCTTCTCAGACGGTGATGTGTGCTGTGCTGGGTTTCCTAGGTTGCAAACCATGAATCCCTTCAACGGGTCTGTGGGATGTCCAGGACATAGAGGCAGTGGGTAGCAGAGATAAAGTGTATTTAAGTGCGTGTGTGTGTGTGTGTGTGTGTGTGCATATGTGTCCATGTTTTACTGTGCTATGCAGTGGATTGGAGAGGCAGGACTCCTGGATTAAATAAAGACAAGTCAGTCTTCAGTCATACTATTTGGAAGGAACTTCAAAATAAGTGCCCAGCACATAGTGGGCTCTCAGAATTGTTCAATGAGTGATTACAAGGTCGTGGTAATAACATTTGCAATCCAAAAGGAAACTCAGATATTATCCTTATAAATAGGAAATGGAAGCCCAGAAAGGCTTAATGAATTGCCCAAGGCCATACCAAAAGTTAGTGGTGGCAGAGCCAGCCTAGAGCCTAATTCTCACGGCTGTTAGTGAGTGCCCATCTCCCTATGCCATACCACCAAAGCTAGCCAATAAACAAAACAACCTTGAAGGCATTTTGAACCCACTTTCTGTGTCCCCATATCATTTATCATCATTTATTAAAATTATGTACTGATCTCTTTCCTCCACTCAATTGTGAGCTCCTTGAAATAGGAACTTTAATTCAATTTTTTTCTTCCCTTGTGCCTAGACCCACTGCCTTCCACGTAGAGGGCACTTAATAACATAGAAAATTCATATTTATTTTGAATTTGTCCTGACCATCCTTATAGCCATCTCATATTAATAGTTGATGATAAAAACTATAATTGCCAAGGTCCCTATGCCACACCACCACAGCTAGCCAATAAACAAGAAAACAACTGTGAAGGCATTTTGAACCCACTTTCTGTGTCCCCATACCGTTTATCATCATTTATTAAAATTATATACTGATCTCTTTCCTCCACTCAGTTGTGAGCTCCTTGAAATAGGAACTTGGATTAATTCACGTTTTAATTCATCTCATGGCAAACCTATGGGGAGATCCAGAAGTCAAGGTCCAGCCAAGGAAATGGAAACCATTCTACATCTTTACAGGGGGTATTTAATAAAGGAAATTGGCTACACAGTATGAAAGAACCGGAAAGACAAACAGGGTGGTAAGTCACCTCTGAGATGATAGTAACAGGAGGCTGAAGATAAATTGGGAGAAGGTGGTGTTACTGGAGGTGTTTGATGGGAACTAGGGCAATGGAGGGAATGGATTTCCTGCAGGAACTGGAGTCATGGTGGAGATGGCCCAAAGCTGGAGATCCCACAAGAAGCAGAGAAATACTCTGGCTTTCCCCACCTGCCACCAATCCCTTGCTAGTAAAGGGAGAAGGGAAAGGGAGATGGCCTCTGACAGTGTGCTTGGCACACCACTTGCCCCTAACATAATGGAGATCTTTATGACCATCCACTTTCCTTGGTTCAAATTCAGCATTCACCAAGTAGCCCTCACACCTAAACCTTAGTTCTGTTTCCATGTAGTTAATCTCAACCAAAAGGATGAAGAAACTTTATTTTTAATAGTTAGTCAACTGATCCATAGGGGAGGAGAAAACACCAATCAAAGCCATTTAAGTTTGTTCAGCAGTTTCGCTTCCTTTTCTGTAAATTACAAATGAGGGACCTAAAGCTTTTTTTACCTGAGACAAATAAAGCACATGTCCCAGCACTCCTGTGGGAACCTAGGTGTCAGCAAGAGAAGGTGGTCATGATGCTCCCCAGCAACAGTCATGGAGTTGCTTGGATTATTTGACAAGTTCCACATTGGGGTCATCTTTTACATCTACATTTTTCTCTCCCCTATTCTTCCCCAAGAGACAGGATCTCACTCTGTTGCTCAGGCTGGAGTGCAGCAATGCTATCATAGCTCATTGCAGCCTCAAACTCCTGGGCTCAAACGATCCTCCCACTTCAGACTCCTGAGTAGCTAGGACTAGAGGTGTTTGCCACCATGCCCAATGAATTTTTTTTTTCTTGTAGAGATGAAATCTCACTATGTTGCTGAAGCTGGTTTTGAACTCCTGGCTTCAAGCAACCCTTCTGCCTCAACCTTCCAAAGTGCTGGGATTACAGGTGTGAGCCACTGCACTTGGCTTCTCTCTCCTTTTTTAAAGAAAAACATACAGAAATAAATTTTGGACCAGAGAAAGAAAATAGGATATTCTGGGCTGGGATTAGGAAAAAAGGTAAAGAAATAAAAGGAGAGAAAACTAAAGCTCTTTCTTGCTGAGCCCCTGCTACTTGCTGTCTCCAGCAGTCCTGGCCTCATCTCTGAGAATGTGCTTCCAGAGAGAAACCCAGAAGGAACTCTCAGGTATGTGCATAGTTAAATTTGTTGATCTCAACAGTTGCAGCTGATGGCTATTGACATTTAGAAAAAAAATGCAGGCCAGATCAAATTGAGATTAAACCAGAGTAGCTCTGTGGGCCAAAGGTGCCCCTGCTCCCCCAGTCTGCCTGACAAACATACTATCAATGCATATTAGATGCTATCAGGGAATTATTGCTAGCGTTCTTAGGCATGATACCGGAGAAGAAGAATTGGCCTAGTTTTAAGAAATGCATGCAGAACTATGTAGGGGTGAAGTGTTGATGATGTTTGTAATTTATTTTCAAATGATTCAGCAAAAAAGTCATATATATGCATATATATACATGTAAATGTAGATGGTTAAGTGATACAACTGAAAAATATTAACAGTAAATCTAAGTGGTGAGTATAAGGATGTTTTGTTCTTTCAAAGTTTTTATGTTTGAAACTTTTGGTAATAAAAATCAGAAAAAGAACACTAACTGCTGTCTACTTGGCAATTATATATATATTTTGTTGTTGTTGTTTTGAGATGGAGTCTCGCTCTGTCACCAGGCTAGAGGGCAGTGGCGCGATCTCGGATCACTGCAACCTCCGCCTCCCTGGTTCAAGCAATTCTCCTGACTCAGCCTCCCAAGTAGCTGGGACTACAGGCGCGTGCCACCATGCCCAGCTAATTTTTGTATTTTTAGTAGAGACAGGGTTTCACTATGTTGGCCAGGATGGTCTTGATCTGCTCGCCTCAGCCTCCCAAAGTGCTTGGATTACAGGCATGGGCCACCATGCCTGGCTGGCAATTATAGTTTTTATCATCAACTATCAATATGGGATTATTTTAATATAGAAATCCACATCTCTTGAGTTTGGTAAGTTTGACCCAATTAACTAGAATCAAAGTGAGAGAAAGAATTGACTTTTCAAATCTGATAAGCTTGAATGATCAAACCCTTGGCTAGAGTTGGCGACGATGAAGCAGATATTAAGACCCTCCAAAATACGGTGACATTCCAAGTACTCTAATATGAATGCCTAGTATACTGACTTCAGTGGAGGGCAGTATTCTCAGTTGTTCATTCATTCAGCCTGTGAGTACCTTGCTATAAACCCTAGGATTGGGGAATAGGCAATGTCTACTCTCAAGGAGCTTCCAGGCCACAGAGGAGATGAACATGGAAACAAATGTGGGCAGCACAGTGTGATCAGAGCAATGATTCAAGAAAGCACAGGACAAGAGGAAAAACAAAGGAAGCAGTGGTCACTTCAACTGGCCATCAATGAAGGGCCAGCAGGCAGGATTCGAAAAGGGAGCATATCAGTCAGGTCCTGGCAAGAAAGATATGGCACACTCAAGAGGCAGGAATGATAGGGAGATTAATGAAGGAATGACTTATAAAAGTGTGGGCAAAGTTAAGGAAACCAACAACAGATGGTGAAGCTACCAACTGTGGGGACCCTCTACCACCCTGAGGCCTAAAAGGAGCCAGAGGAAGGAGTTTTAGCTTTTGGTAGAAGGATGCAGCCAGCCTGTAGGGACCCAATAGGGAGGGAGGCAGGGGAGTAAACACCCTAACCCTGACTTCCCTCCCACCCTCTCCTCTCCCCTCCCATAGATGTCTCCCTCTGGCTGAGCCCTATTTGAAGCCAGGAGACCAGAAAGCTCAGTTGATGCATCTCTAAGGTTCACACTCCAGAGGCAGAGGGCAGGGCAAAGAAGGTCAGGGTAGCAGAATACACAAGTTGGAGATGGACCTTGAAATAGAAGTAGGAGAAAGGGGAGTCGTAGAGAGGTGACCACTATAGGTGACCACTTTCCATTGAAGGACATCCTAGAATAGTCTCGGCCACAACAAGCAGGCTTGCATGCTCAGGAAATGTCAGGCTTCTAAGAATGAGCTTTGAACTATTTTGCCAGTAGAATAAATAAATGGGGTGGCTTCCCTCCCTCATATAGAGTTGGTAGCTTCTCTCTCTCTCTCTCTCTCTCTCTCTCTCGTGTACTCTTCCCTAGGGTATGTTCTTTTTACCATTTTGTCATTCTTACATATGCAAAATAGATGGATTTTAAGTTCTTAGGGAACTGTGATTGGCACCAGTCCCTTAAATTTATTTTGACATGATGGTGTTGGTTTGATTATCATGTATATGAGCTTCATGTTCAGCTTCTTGAAGGCGCTATAAAGTTGGACTTCCCTTAGGATCGTAGAGAGTGCTCTGCATATTGTACATAATGAAAGCTGTTTAATTGTTTCATAGGCAGGGTAAGACTAGCAACTATGTTCTTAGATCAGAGAAACTTTGATAGCTCTTTTGAGAACTAGTTGTGATTAACTATAGTACTAGATTGAAAATTAATTATAGTTTTCTTAAATAGTGATTTCCAATCTGCATAAATACAAAAACTTCCCCCCGAGTGTAGAATGTATTTACAGAGTTTACACAGTTATAGGTTTAATATACACTAATTCAATAATGACAAAAAGTTGCTCTGAATTAATATATATTTATAATTTATCAACAAAAGCAACCATATTAATTCAAAGTGGTTGTATCTATTATTTAGTAATTATTTAATGCTTGGGGTCCATATGGATCATATAACTCTTTGCTATAATTCCATAGTTAAGACTCCTCCAATTGTAGATGACAGATATTTTGCTCAAATTACCATAAGCAAAAAGGGAATTAATTAATTGATATCTGAGACATTCAAGAGGAGGCACTAGTTTTAAATAAGGCCCAGTCCAGGCATTCACATGATGTCACCATGCCCTTCTCTCCTTCTCTTCAGCTCTTCACTGTGCTTTCTTCTCTGCTGGCTTCCTTCTGCAGCTAGTTTTCTCTAGTTAGTGGCAGAGATGGCCACAGCAACTCCAAGGCTGTTCTGTCCTTACAGCCAGTGAATCAGGATAAGAGATCAACCCCTTTCTCACTTAACATCCATATTAGTCCCCCATTGTGTGTTGCTTTGGCTGTGATTGAGTTAAATGCCCACCTCCAACTCAAAATAGTATCCAGAGAGAAAGAAACTGGATTTGTCAACCAAGATAATGTGAGGAAAGGTGGGGCTGGATGGTTTAATTGGGGCTGGACAATAAAACAACAGGAAAAATTGCTGGGCAGATGAAAAATTAGCTGATGAGGGCCGGGCATGGTGGCTCATGCCTGTAATCCTAGTACTTTAGGAGGCTGAGGCAGGTGGATCAGTTGAGGTCAGGAGTTTGAGACCAATCTGGCCAACATGGCGAAACCCCATCTCTACTAAAAATACAAAAGTTAGCCAGGTGTGGTAGCATGTACCTGTAATTCCAGCTACTTGGGAGGCTGAGGCATGAGAATTGCATGAACCCGGGAGGCGGAGGTTGCAGTGAGGTGAGATCGTGCCACTGCACTCCAGCCTGGGTGATAGAGTGAGACTCTGTCTCTGTTTAAAAAAAAAAAAAAAAAAAAAGTTAGCTGATGGGTACTACTGCAATCCACAGGCTATGGGTAATACTCCTTTTCTCCTTGTATTCCTTTCTCTCTCATTCTTTCATACAGTTGTCTTACAATACCCATATATCAGGTATTGTAAGAAGAGTAACACACCAGTGAGCTATAAAGCTTAGTAGTATTTTTTTAGTCCCTTCTTTTTTTTTAATAGTTGTTTGTAGGGATTCATACCTTTCCTACATATACATTTATTCAACAATATTTGTTGAACAATTAAAATATGCCAAATACATTGATTTTGTAACCTGAGACTGCTAAAGTTGCTTATCAGCTTAAGGAGATTTGGGGCTGAGACAGTGGGGTTTTCTAAATATACAATCATGTAATCTGCAAACAGAGACAATTTGACTTCCTCTTTTCCTATGTGAATACCCTTTATTTCTTTCTCTTGTCTGATTGCCCTGGCCAGCACTTCCAATCCTATGCTGAATAGGAGTGGTGAGAAAGGGCATCCTTGTCTTGTTCCGGTTTTCAGAGGGAATGCTTCCAGTTTTTGCCAATTCAGTATAATATTGGCTGTGGGTCTGTCATAAATAGCTCTTATTATTTTGAGATATGTTCCATCAATACCAGTTTATTGAGAGTTTTTAGCATGAAGGGCTGCTGAATTTTGTCGAAGGGCTTTTCTGCATCTATTGAGATAATCATTTGGTTTTTGTCATTGGTTCTGTTCATATGATGGATTACGTTTATTGATTTGTGTATGTTGAAGCAGACTTGCATCCCAGGTGTCAAGCTGACTTGATTGTGGTGGATAAGCTTTCTGATGTGCTGCTGGATTCGGTTTGCCAGTATTTTATTGAGGATTTTTGCATTGATATTCATCAGGGATGTTGGCCTGAAATTTTCTTTTTTTGTTGTGTCTCTGTCAGGTTTGGTATCAGGATGATGCTGGCCTCATAAAAGAAGTTAGGGAGGATTTCCTCTTTTTCTATTGTTTGGATTAGTTTCAGAAAAAAATGGTACCAGCTCTTCTTTGTACCTCTGGTAGAATTCGGCTGTGAATCCATCTGGTCCTCGACTTTTTTTGGGTTAGTAGGCTGTTAATTGCTGCCTAAATTTCAGAACTTGTTATTGGTCTATTGATCGATTCAATTTCTTCCTGGTTTAGACTTGGGAGGGTGTATGTGTCCAGGAATTTATCCATTTCTTTTAGATTTTCTAGTTTATTTGCGTAGGAGGTATTTATAGTATTCGCTGATGGTAGTTTGTATTTCTGTGGGATCAGTAGTGATCACACTGATTACCCTTTATCATTTTTTATTGCATCTATTTGATTCTTCTCTCTTTTCTTCTTTATTAGTCTGGCTAGCAGTCTATTTTGTTGATCTTTTCAAAACCAGCTCCTGGATTCATTGATTTGTTGAAAGGTTTTTCGTGTCTCTATCTACTTCAGTTCTGCTAGGATCTTAGTTATTTCTCGTCTTCTGCTAGCTTTTGAATTTGTTTGCTCTTGCTTCTCTAGTTCTTTTAATTGTGATGTTAGGGTGTCAATTTTAGATCTTTCCTGCTTTCTCTTGTGGAATTTAGTGCTAAAAATTTCCCTCTAAACACTGCTTTAAATGTGTCCCAGAAATTCTGGTATGCTGACTTTGTTCTCATTGGTTTCAAAGAACATCTTTATTTGTGCTTTCATTTTGTCATTTACCCAGTAGTCATTCAGGAGCAGGTTGTTCAGTTTCCATGTAGTTGTGTGGTTTTCAGTGAGTTTCTTAATCCTGAGTACTAATTTGATTGCACTGTGGTCTGAGAGACTGTTTGTTATGATTTCCATTCTTTTGCATTTGCTGAGGAGTGTTTTACTTCCAATCATGTGGTCAATTTTAGAATAAGTGCAATGAGGTGCTGAGAAGAATGTACATTCTGTTGATTCGGGGTAGAGAGTTCTGCATATGTCTATTAGGTCCACTTGGTCCAGAGATGAGTTCAAGTTCTGAATATCCTTGTTAATTTTCTGTCTTGTTGATCTAATATTTACAATGGGGTGTTAAAGTATCCCACTATTATTGTGTGGGAGTCTAAGTCTCTTTGTAGGTCTCTAAGAACTTGCTTTATGAATCTGGGTGTGCCTGTATTGGGTGCATATATGTGTAGGATAGTTAGCTCTTCTTGTTACATTGATCCCTTTATCATTATGCAACGCCCTTCTTTGTCTATTTTGATCTTTTTGGTTTAAAGTCTGTTTTATCAGAGACTAGGATTGCAGCTCCTGCTTTTTTTTTTTGCTTTCCATTTGATTGGTAAATATCCCTCCATCCCTTTATTTTGAGCTATGTGTGTCTTTGCATGTGAGATGGGTCTCCTGAATATAGCACACCAAGGGGTCATGATTCTCTATCCAATTTGCCAGTCTGTGTCTTTTAACTGGGCAGTTAGCCCATTTACATTTAAGGTTAATATTGTTATGTGTGAATTTGATCCTGTCATTATGATGCTAGCTGGTTATTTTGCCCATTAGTTGATGCAGTTTCTTCATAGTGTTGATGGTCTTTACAATTTGGTATGTTTTTGCAGTGGCTGGTACCAGTTGTTCCTTTCCATGTTTAGTGCTTCCTTCAGGAGCTCTTGTAAGGCAGGCCTGATGGTGACAAAATCTCTCAGCATTTGCTTGTCTGTAAAGGATTTTATTTCTCCTTTGCTTATGAAGCTTAGTTTGGCTGGATATGAAATTCTAGGTTGAAAATTCTTTTCTTTAAGAATGTTGAATATTGGCCTCCACTCTCTTCTGGCTTGTAGGGTTTCTGCAGAGAGATCTGCTGTTAGTCTGATGGGCTTCCCTTTGTGGGGAAGCTGACCTTTCTTTCTGGCTGCCCTTAACATTTTTTCTTCATTTCAACCTTGGTGAATCTGACGATTATGTGTCTTGGGGTGGCCCTTCCCAAGGAGTAGCTTTGTGGTGTTCTCTGTATTTCCTGAATTTGAATGTTGGCCTGTCTTGCTAGGTTGGGAAGTTCTCTTGGATACTATCCAGAAGAGTGTTTTCCAACTTGGTTCCATTCTCCCCGTCACTTTCAGGTACACCAATCAAATGTAGATTTGGTCTTTTCACACACCAATAACAGACAAACAGAAAGCCAAATCATGAGTGAACTCCCATTCACAATTGCTAAAAAGAGAATAAAATAACTAGGAATACAACTTACAAGGGATGTGAAAGACCTCTTCAAGGAGAACTACAAACCACTGCTCAAAGAAATAAAAGAGGACACATATAAATGGAAAAACATTCCATGATCATGGATAGGAAGAATCAATATTATGAAAACGGCCATACTGCCCAAGTAATTTATAGAGTCAATGCTATCCCCATCAAGCTACCATTGACTTTCTGCACAGAATTGGAAAACATCTTTAAACTTCATATGGAACCAAAAAAGAGCCTGCATAGCCAAGACAATCCTAAGCAAAAAGAACAAAGCTGGAGGCATCATGCTAACTGACTTCAAACTATACTACAAGGCAACAGTAACCAAAACAGCATGGTACTGGTACCAAAACAGATATATAGATTAATGGAACAAAACAGAGGCCTCAGAAATAACACCACACATCTACAACCATCTGATATTTGACAAACCTGATAAAAACAAGCGATGGGGAAAGGATTCCCTATTTAATAAATGGTGTTGGGAAAACTGGCTAGCCATATGCAGAAAACTGAAACTGGAAACCTTACTTACACCTTATACAAAAATTAACTGAAGATGGATTAAAGACTTAAACATAAGACCTAAAACCATAAAAACCCTAGAAGAACACCTAGGCAATACCATTCGGGTCATAGGCATGGGCAAAGACTTCATGTCTAAAACACAAAAAGCAATTGCAACAAAAGCCAAAATTGACAAGTGGGATCTAATTAAACTAAAGAGCTTGTGCACAACAAAAGAAACTATCATCAGCGTGAACAGGCAACCTGCAGAATGGGAGAAAATTTTTGCAATCTACCCATGTGACAAAGGGCTAATATCCAGAATCTACAAAAAACGTAAATACACTTACAAGAAAAAAACAACCCCATCAAAAAGTGGGTGAAGGATATAAACAGACACTTCTCAAAAGAAGACATTTATGCAGCCAACAAACATACTAAAAAAATCTCATCATCACTGGTCATTACAAAAATGCAAATCAAAACCACAATGAGATGCCATCTCATGCCAGTTAGAATGGCGATCACTACAATGTCAGAAAACAATAGATGCTGGAGAGGGTGTGGAGAAATAGGAATGTTTTTACACTGTTGGTGGGAATGTAAATTAGTTCAACCATTGTGGAAGACAGTGTGGCGATTCCTTAAGGATCTAGAACTAGAAATACCATTTGACCCAGCAATTCCATTACTGGGTATTTACCCAAAGGATTGTAAGTCATTCTACTATAAAAATACATGCACATGTATGTTTATTGTAGCACTGTTCACAATAGCAAAGACTTGGAACCAACCCAAATGCCTATCAATGATAGACTGGATAAAGAAAATGTGGTACATATACACCATGGAATACTGTACAGCCATAAAAAGGATGAGTTCATGTACTTTGCAGGGACATGGATGAAGCTGGAAACCATCAGTCTCAGCAAACTAACACAAGAACAGAAAAACCAAACATAGGGTGTTCTCACTCATAAGTGGGTGTTGAACAATGAGAGCACATGGACACAGGGAGGGGAACATCTCACACTGTTGGGGGTGGGGCTAGGGGAGGGAGAGCATTAGGAGAAATACCTAATGTAGGTGACTTGTTGATGGGTGCAGCAAACCACCATGGGACATGTATACCTATATAACAAAACTGCACATTCTGCACATGTACCTCAGAACTTAAAGTATGATTTTTAAAAAGCCCAATAAAATGATGAATATGAATCCTAAATCTGAAATCTTTTTGTTTTTCATTTTCCAAAATCTAAATTAAGAATTCTTTATTCTGAAACATGAATAGCATTGCATTCATTCAAAGTAAATTTTCATTTCTGCAGTTATCTGTTGGTATTAGTGTTATTACAGAAGAAATAATACAATGTTTTACCATAAGGAAAGCATGTATATTCATTTTTAGTAACTGTGACTTCTTAAAAACATTCACAATCTCTTATAAAATATTTAAGAGACTATTTTTAATCTTGAATAATTATGTCGTATTTTTATCATGGTAATGAGGAGGTTTTAAAACGGATTTTTTTTTTACAATTATGATTACGTATTTTGCTTGTAAGTGTGAGTTATAGTATTTGAATCTTAATGTCTTAGTGCATTTTTTGAATTTATAGAAAAGACTGTACTCTGTTGACCTTTTTAATATTCTGCTCTCTCATTGGTTACCTATCCTAAACCTTTCTTCCATATTAGTAGGAACTGTTTCAGGGGGAGGAGGAGTAGAAATGCCAGCCAGTCAGAAACCAGATTATTAAAAAGGTCAACATCATACAGTTTTCTGCTACAATTCATAAAGACATTAAACATCCAGTATTTCATCTCAAGACCAAGATTGTAATGAGAATGGAAAATGGCACAACATTAATTCATCTTCATGACAAATATTGTAATGAGAAAGGAAGTATGCAAGCTACAAATATTTTGTTACCATTTAAAAAATATCTAATATTGGCCGGGCGCAGTGGGTCACGCCTGTAATCCCAGGACTTTGGGAGGCCGAGGCGGGCAGATCACAAGGTTAGGAGATCGAGACCATCCTGGCTAACATGGTGAAAACTCATCTCTACTAAAAATACAAAAAATTAGCTGGGTGTAGTGGCGGACACCTGTAGTCCCAACTACTTGGGAGGCTGAGTCAGGAGCCTGGGCAACAAAGTGAGACTCTGTCTCAAAAAAAAAAAAAAAATCTAATATCTTTTATAATATAATGAGAGTAAATTTGTACTTCCTAAAGTTGAGTCTTCTCACTAAATACTTAGTGCCTTTTAAATTAATAGGACTCCTTTGGGAGTATTCTGAAATTAGTCTTAATCCCTAAGAGAGCTACTAGTATGGCTAGGTTAAAATAAATATAAAAGACATTCATTATACAAATAAATAGAAATTTTATTTTGGCTAATATTTCACTGTCATTAAAGTATTTGAACTAAACTAATTATAACTTTCTCATTTTAAATGGTTACTTTGTTACTACCTTTATATCAGCATAACCACTAAATAAAGTAAAATTTCTTAGTGATTGATTTTTCCATGTGCATTATATGAACAATAAATACAGAAATAAGGGCTTATATATCAGACTTTGAGAGAATTCAGGCACTGAATCAATTCAAATCAGGTAGGAAGCTCCACATACATTCAATATAGTTTTGTGTTTTTTTTTTTTCTCTGTGTGCTTGTGTGTGTGAGAGAGAAAGAAATGAAAGGAAGGAGAGGGAAGGGGAGGAGAGGGGAGGTAAGGAGAGGAGAGAAGAGGAGAGGAGAAGGAAGGAAGATAAATAAATAAAACAGAGAGAGAGAGAGAGAAAGAAAGAAAAAGATGGGAGGCAGGAGAAGAGAATCAGAGTCCTGGCAGGATTCAGAATCCAGCTCAAGTTGTTTTAATGAAGGGACTGATTGCTGATTGCAGAAGTGTGAACCAGAGTCAGGAATCAGTGAGGTGGCTGCAGCTAGAGACTAGAAATAGTAGAAATTTATTATTACCCCTAGGCAGAAGGGCAAGGAGAGGAGATATTGTTACCAGAGCCCAGTAAGAGCTGTAGCCCGGAATGAGGAGCTATGGACAGGTTCAGTAGTAAAGCCATGACCAAAGCAGGGAAAGAACAGGGAATAAATACCTCTCTTCCTGCCTCCCATTGATTGAAGCCAGCTGTCAAAGAAGCCTGGGTGCATGAGGCACCAAGGTCAGGCTCCCTGGTTCAGAGCAGGAGAGAGAAGGAAAAGGAAGGGCAAGGATGCAAGTGGACAATGAGCAACAGAAATGTTGAAGGGAGATTCTGAGGAGCTTTGCTGAGGTCTCTTAGAGTGAAAAGGAACACGGTGGAAGGAGGTAAGAAGGGCTGGAACAGAAAATGAAGATGGGAAAGGAGAGGATGAAGGAAAACGAAATAGGATATAACTCTCTGGGTCTGAATAGAATTTTGGGGAAGTTATTTCTCTTAGAATATTATTTGGAAACCTGCCTTAAATGATGTTAAAAAATAAAAACCTGCTAAACAACTGCATAGAACATCTCCTTGCACATTCATTTTGAAATGGGAGATGATGCTGACAGGTCGTGAACATCTATATTTGGAGTTTTGTTGTCGTGTTTCCCTCCCTCCCTCCCTCTCAGCCTTAAAAAATATACCCTATAAAATATGCCACTCCAAGTTCTGCAATGTTCAACCAAATCTTGGTACAGTGATGCCAACTAGACTATTGAGTGACTTGTTAACAAGAATGTAATCACTGCCTGCCTTTTTGCCATAGCTTATTTACTACTAACAAATATCATCTTGTGATGCTAAACAGTGCCTTTCACCCACTGGATCTTGGAGTGCTTTATGAACTAGGAACGCAAGAGTAGCTGAAATAGGGCTCTCTCTAGGGTAGAATGAGACAGCTGTTAGCTTTGCAAAAATGTTGCACAACAGCCTGAGTGGAAACCAGGGAAGGGTTCTCAATCTAATTGAAACTGCAAGAAGAATTTAAGTTGATGGACTAATTGCTGAGGCTGGCATTTATTCAAAAAACCAGGGCTTATTCTTTTCAGACAGTGAGTGACACAGCAACTTAGTTCCATTTAACAGATCCTGTTGCTTCCATTTAAGAGATGAGGAAACTGAAGTTCATGAGCACAAACTGTGTTTGAGAGAACTAGACTACAATGCAGGTCCTTTGAGATTTTGGTTGCTATTTATCTTTGAGTCACATAGTAAATAGGAGTATCAGCTGCAAAACAATGACTTAGTACCAATGTGAGAGAACACACCCATGGTATGCACATTTTTGCAGAAATTGGGCTACGCTGGGAAGGTCGCCATGCAATCCTGACTCAACTTGACCCTGAAAGTCAGTCAAGTTCCAAGAGCTGGAGGTGATATAAATGCAAAACACTCATGCCTTTAAGAAACAGCAGATCATGAGTCAATGAAACTTTAAACTGATTAGTTTGCAGCAGGTTCCTCTTGCCTAACACTTCTTTCATGCTGGAATGTCACATTAATTGGTTCTTAATTGAACAATGTGCTTCCAATTTTCAAAACCCAGCAGAGTATAAAACGGAAGAAGTCAGACTCTTGCTCTTTGGAATAGAAAGTCGTATGGGTAAAGATACAGTTCATAAAGATTAAACTCTCACAGAGGTTGGAAGCTGTCACACAAGCACTTCCCCACTCAGTTCATAAGGTACAGCTCTTCAGGTTTTCAAGTTTTACATGGAAACAGCTTAATGCTACTTGTTTGGAGGAGAGAATGATCCTAGGGTGTAAGATGATTGACTAAAACTTCCTTCGCTACTTGATTTCTGGAAAACTGAGATCTTTTAATGTAGCTGTGTGTTGTGTGTGGTTATTTCCTCTGTAAATAAATAGCTTGATCTTAATTTTTGTTTAAAATAAGCGACCATTGGGAAGTAGCTGGTTAATTCCTGGATCCAGGAGTTTCTTATCTGCAATTAAATGTGGGTCAAAAGGTCTACTTTCCACCTAAAATTAAAAACCTGTTTGTTCATGTTCTCTCTTTGGAAATGTTCCATGTACAGGCAAGTTTATTTTTCTATTCTGAAGAAATATTATTTTTAAACAGGGGCTGTGTTCTGAATTCATATGATGTGAAAAGTCAGAGATGGAAAGAAAGTTGGTTTCTTGGAACAAATAAACCTTAAAAAAAACTCCAAGTTTCTGAGCTGTTTTTCCCCAATATTGCTGTGTCTTGGGGGGAAAATCAAGCTGAATTCCTTAGATCAGGATGCTTAAGAGTTAGATATTTCTTTCAGTCTCATCCGTATCATGCTTTTTCATCTTACAAGTCAGAGAGAGGTTTTTCTAATTGCATCTTCAAACATGGATCATTCGTCAAATTTGACTATTTCTGCCTTTTGCATCAGAAGTAGAAATTATACTCTTTCTCCCCCTTGCATCATAAAACATGGTTCCATGTAGCACTTCGTTTGCAACTGATAATGCAATAGTTAGAGACTTTGCTTCTTTCAGGGATGCACTGGTCCCATGGTTATTGTAAAAGTAGATAGAAAAGGGAAAAAAACAGTCCATGAGACAATGCCATTTTAACTACAGTCTCTCTGAACATATTGTGTGTGTTTTGATGACATTAATATATTTTGGATTAGGATACAGTGAGATTGTGATAAAACCCCCTTTAGATCACCAAAGAATAAAATACAGCTATTGCTTCTCATTAATAGAGAATCCTTGTAGAATTGCATCCTTTAACAACAGAGTCTGAAATAAAGGTCAACCAAAGGTGTGTCTAAGGAACACTCAGTGATCTCCAGCGAGCTAACTAGGATCATGCCCCACTGTGGAAGGCCTCTGATTCTCACTCCTTGTGGCAATTTACTATGCCAAGACTCTGATCACACATCTTCAAGCTAATTACTCTCATTCACTCAACATCCATTCCTTCTGCCCTAACAAGACCTCCTTAAGCATCACTGGGACTGAATCTGCATCTGAGGCAAGCATGGCAGCAATGCTGCCACAAGAGATAAATGTTTCCCTGGGTACAAACTCAATAATAAGTGAAACATTTGACAAAGAAGAATGCCTTTGGCAGCCCTGCTCAATCTCTCTAAGAAATTGACACTGTGGAGTACAGGCACAAAGCCCAGATAATGACAGCTACAAAAAGCTTTTGTAGGCAAAGTAATCAGGCCCATGTCAACTGGTCTTTCCTTTCGTGATCTCTTGCCTGGACAGTTAGTGAAACCTGACCAATGAGCTATTTTTCAACATTTGTGGCAAATCATCTATCAGTGCAAGGTGATACTCAACAGCAATGACCTAAAAAGTGTGGTGGCAGGAGCAATGAGAAAATGGCCTCTGGTGTGAGGATAGTGTTGCCTATGGTAGATTAGGACTTTTAGGACCCTCTTGCCACCTATTGCTCATCCAGCAGAATTCAGTCACTCTTAGTAGGCAAGTGGCTGTGCTCAGCTAATTTCTGCACTATATACTTATGACATCTGCATTGCTTGCTGTTTCTGGGGATGGGAAGGATACAAAGATCACTCTTTGGGTAACTTCCTCCAACCCAGTTGTTTCGTCTGTAAAATAGGGATAAACAGTTATAGGTAGAAATTATCATTATTCAATCCAATAATCTGCTCAAGTCATTCATCAATTTGGAAATCTTTCTCTTTCAATACATAGAATGCCCAGGCTCCATGTTGGCCACTGTGAGGGACTATCACTGTGAGGTCCCTGCTGAACACCAGGAGTTTGCTGCTAGAGGGGGATATGTCACATACATGTCACTGATAGAGAGGCAGATGAGTTTCACAGAGTTAGTATAAACAGGAAGGCACTTCAAGAAGCACTAGAGCACCTGATGTGGAAATTAAGAGGAATTAAGAGGAAGGGCTCCTGGGAGGTGGGCATTTGAGGCTGGCCTCAAAGATGCGTGGAGTGTAAAGCTGTAGAGATGGAAAGTAAACAATGCAAATGGGAATACCATGACAGAGAGGCTCCTTGTTAGATGAGTAGGATGTCTGAGCCCTAGAAAGCACGGTCTGGGTATGCATAGGAAGCTTATTAACAATGGATTTTCTGCTCTGACATTTCTAAACTGTTTATATACACTTAACTTAGAGGGACAGTGTGGTAAGTAGGTAGAGACAGGGACTTGAGAATCACAGAGCCTAGGTTTATATTCTAACTCTGCTACTCACCAAGCTCTATGACCTAGGGCAAGTTATTTAAACTCTTTGTACCTCAATTCCATCAGCTATAAAATGGGTATCATTGTAATACCACCCCTTAGAGGATGGTATGAGGCTGTTATAAAGATTAAATGAATTATTTAAAACATCCAGAACAGGCCTAGAACACAGTAAATGCTCAATATGATCTTTCTCTTCTAGTTCTCACACAACCCTGTGAGGGTAAGTGCGAATGACAGAGGAGGAATTAGTATCATTCAGAAACCACACAAAGGCCTGGCAGAGTTAGCAGTCACAGCAAGTCCCTCGTCTCTCAAAAACATGCTTCGTACACCCGAATGAACCCAAAGTGACAGAAACCTCAGGCACGCCTTCTGTCCACTGATGATTCACACAGTGGTTTTACACACACATACACACACATATACACACGACAGTTTGGCAACGTCTGGAGATGTTTTTGGTTGTCACAATTTGGGGGATGTTATTGGCATCTAGTGGGTAGAGGTCAATTATGCTGCTAAAAATCTCGCAATGCAGAGGACAATCCCCTGCAACAAATACTTATACAGCCCCAAATTTCCATTGTGCTGAGGTTAACAAACTGACATAGGGCTCTCTCTCGAAGAGGCATTCATGTTTACTTCAGCAAGACTCCCTTTTACATAAAATGCTTTGCTGAAAACCATCAAAGCAAAGGGAAAGTTGTGCAGCCAGTGAAAAATCTAAGTGTTGATGAAATTGTTGAAGGTTTTCCTCTTGAAAAGGATGTGTGTGGTCATGAAAAATAAAAGCATACCTAGCAGCATGGGAAAAGAAAAGAGAATCACCTGAAACCACTGTCTACTAAAGAAAATTCTAAAAAGCAGTTCAGCTGCTATAAAAGGCAAAAAGCACATGCCTGCTGCCTGCAGCGTTTAATCCAGTGTCTCACACACACACACACAGATACATACATGTCTAGTCAACAAAAATAAGTTATTTCCAACTGCAGCTCAAGTCTAACTCAACTGTTGAAAGTGCTAGGAAAAAATGTCTCCCTCTTTCTATAGCTAATCATTTGATCTGTAAATATCACTTATTCCATTGACCGTCCTATGATTACACTTTTTCTTTTTAAATGGCCATTAAATCAGGTATAAAAGAGCCATTAGTTTCTACTACAAATAGTCACAGGCACTAAATACTTCATTGTTTGAATTAGTCACTGTAGTTTACACAGATGAAATTCTCTTCAAAGCTGTGGTTTTATGCCTTCTGTCAGCCACTCTTATCTTCCCCCAGTCCTGGGAATAATAACTCAGTTTCCAAACACATTAAATGCATTGTTAATAGTACCTGCCTCCATAGCGCCACCTCGATGGACTGATCTACCTTGTTGTGCTGTCATAAATTTGAAGGCATCTCATAAAAGCTGCCATATCCAGCCAGATATTCTTGTTCGGAGACTTACTAAGCAGTTCAGAAAAGCACCTCACCTTGCTCATTTTCCCCCACTATCTCTCTCATCTTTGCTCCTGGAGATGCATCATTATTAGATCTTAGTAATAATAAGAGTTATTAAAAACGGCATTTGTATGAAACTTTACAATCTGTGAAGCACATTTAAGTATTTGATCCTCATAACAATACTTTGAGCTTGGAGTGGCAGCTCTTAGAAAATTATCCCAGTTTTGTAGGTAAGGGAACACAATATTGTGTACTTACATCATGTAAAAATGGCGTCTAGGGCCTGAGGCCAGCTTAGGTGAGCAGGATCTCCAGGAGATGTTCTCATGGGCCTTCGTTTGTCTTATTTGGGTTCCCTGTGAAGCAGAACCTGAGACATAGATTAGAGTTTAAGTGGTTTGGGAGATGATGCCAGGAAGTACCAGGAAGGGAGTGGGGAAAGACGACAGGGAAGGGAAAGGAGATAGTAATGGGTGATTTATGGAGCAGGTCACCTGTGGACACTGGGGGCTCACTCATGCCGTGCTGAAGAGTCTGGGAGATAGTGTAGAGTGATCCACTGAACGCAGAGGAGCGGGAGTACCAATCCTCCAACCGCCGCCCGTTATTGTCTGAAGGCTGTTCTTTCCTTTGAGGCTAGAGGAGATTGACTCTGGCACTCTGTCCAGACTCAGGGAAAGCCCCTGGCATTTCGGGTTCTGAGGACACTATCCCTGGCCCAGTAGAAGGCTGTTCAGAGTAGGTGCTGCTTGAAAAACATCCCTTAGTCTCTTCCCAGTGCATGTAAAAATCCTAATTACTCACTATTCACTGTCTTTTTTGTACATTCATTCTCTCTGATATGGCAAAACTGAAATGTCATCGAGGTGACCATGATTTTCATTGGGAGGATATTTCATTGGGAGGATTGCCTGAGGACACTAAGGCAGGCCAATGGAGGCAGGAGTGCCCAGGGGAGTGCAGACACCTGTCTTCAAAATCAGCACTATCAACTACAGTGCCAAACCTACTCAGTGAGAACATAGAGGTGGACCTTAGCTCACTTTTCTGTGCAGTTCTTGTCTCCAATTTCCTGGTGATGTTTATCTTTTTTATCGTGAAAGACCCCCTCTCCACTTACTTCTGAGTTTAGCACCCTCACATGCTCTCCTTCCCCACTTACTGGTGGAATATCTCCTTCTCTCTTTAAGGTTTCTTCTCAGATTATGAATATACTGCAAGGCACAGATGACTGATAAACTGTCTCGCTTCTTAGGAGGGAAAACACATTGAAGTCTTAATCCACATCAGTCTCTGAAGGTGGTCCTGGGCCCTTATATTATTTGGTTTGGCCCACTCAAAGTTTAAAATATTAAATTAGTTGTCAAATTTTTGCAATATTAAAAGATTTAACCTACAAATTGGAATTTCCTTCTTCTGCTCAGTCGATAACTCAACCCTCTTGAAGGCAAGACAAGGATCTGCTGGAGTCGAGTGGAGACTGCCCATCTAGACAGGACACACACTCTCCAGTTAACCACATCCCTGCCACCCTTACACCCAGCCATCTTCACCTATTCCAGCCACTTGCCTCCTTCTGCAGGGTTTTGAATTTATGATATCTGGCCTATAGCCCTTAGAGAAGTGAGAGAAGATTCACAGAGGTCGTTGCCTTTAGTTGCTATCCTGTCAGTGTCCTTGAAATCACACCATCTAGGATGTAATTATTCTTAGCACTTACCTAACCTTCTAGCTCTGTAAGAAAGTAGCAGAGGGTTTTCTTTTTCTTTTCTTTTTTTTTTTTTTTTTGAGATCTTCATATAAGGAATGACCCAGATGATTATATATATAATCTACATTTAATTTTCATTAGAATTGTCCTAGGTAGTGCTTGAAATTTAAATCCTGTAAAGTAGAAGCAAATCTGTGTTTGCAATAGAAATTGCCAGAAGAAAGAACAAGGAAGACATTTAGATAATTTCATCTGGGTGTGCAAAGTCATCACAAGATCCATCCTTCCATTATCTGGAAGTTGGGAGCCACCTGTTTTTCATGACGGTCTGACGGTTGGAATGAGAAGCTGTAAGTTTAATTAAGTTATTCGTGTAGGAGGAACGCGCTTTGCAGCAGCAGTTAGATTATTAATGGACTCCTATATTGAAGTGTTCACATTTTTGAAAGGCTAATTACAATATAATTTTAGTTTTAAAATATTGCTTTGTCAAGGGTAGAAGTTGTGTCATGTATTATTAAGTGGTACTTTACTTTTTCAGTCTTGAGGGAAATATGGGTTTGGTTATGGTAATCTTTAATATCCAGTTATTTCCCTCACTTCCCCACTTGTTGCTTCTAACTCCTGGAAAAGGAAAATATGCTCCATGGCTATCAAGTACCAAAAAGTTACACTGGAGTTATCTTGGATTCTTCTGATTTTTTTAAATAAAGAAAGCCAACCTGCTTATAGGTTGAGTAAACTCAGTTTCACATTTGTCTTTGCTACCTGAGACCCATGATTTTATCAGCTGTACAATCTCAACATTCTAGGGGAAGACTGAACAGGAAATTAAGGGTTCTAAGAGGTAGCTGCCTAATGAGCTAATTCTGGAATCCATTCTACTATTACCTGGTTATAGATGCACAAGTAAGGCTCTAGTTGATTGTAATGGGAATCGCATGTTTTTTTATTCAATGACCTAATTTAGAGTCCTTGTGTTGGAAGCTGTGTTTACTGCATATTCCAAACTGAAATCAACACACATTCCTTCCACCCACATATCCTCCCAATGAAAATCATGGTCACCTCGATGACATTTCAGTTTTGCCAAATCAGAGAGAATTCATGTACAAAAAATACATTGAATAGTGAGTAATTAGGATTTTTACATGCACTGGGAAGAGACTAAGGGATGTTTTTCAAGCAGCACCTACTCTGAACAGATTTCTACTGGGCCAGGGATAGTCTAGTGGCTGTGATTAGCTAGGTTTGTCAGCTCTAAAAGCTGCCCACCAGCCCAGTGCCTCCATGTTCTTCTCTGGACAAGCATTGCAGCGGCTGGCTGAGTACATTGCAATGATGTAAGTCTCAAATTCCTCCCATGAAACTGTGCCGTGTTTTATTTTTAAAAAATCTTTCTGCCTGAAGGAAGTGCTAGAACGAAGGAAAAAGCCTTTGTTTGACCTGGAAGATGACGAGTTTCTTAGGCTAATCATGTCACTCTTTTGTGGAAAAGCTACACTTTCTCCTGTGCCATGGTTGGAAAATTGACATGGCCAATCCCTAGCAGCGAGCTGCGATTCTGCCATTCAATCCTTTGTGTAGTCAATTGCACCAAAATTCCATCATTGTGGGACCAGAAGGGTGCCCACAGAAACCAAAATGACACAAGGCATTCTCTTACAGGAGTATCCCAAGGCCAGGGATTTTCCCACATCTTTTTGGGCCTGTGGCAGAAGTCTAATCTTCCAGCTCTACAGGAAAGTAATAGGCCGGGCGCGGTGGCTCACGCCTGTAATCCCAGCACCTTGGGAGGCCGAGACGGGTGGATCACGAGGTCAGGAGATCGAGAACATCCAGGCTAACACGGTGAAACCCCGTCTCTACTGAAAATACAAAAAAAAAAAAAAAAATTAGCCGGGCGTGGTGGCGTGCGCCTGAAGTCCCAGCCACTCAGGAGGCTGAGGCAGGAGAATGGCGTGAACCTGGGAGGCGGAGCTTGCAGTGAGCCGAGATCGCACCACTGCACTCCAGCCTCGGTGACAAAGCAAGACTCTGTCTCAAAAAAAAAAAAAGAAAAAAAGAAAATAACAGAGGGTTTGGGCCTGTGGCAGAAGTCTGGTCCTGCACGTTCTCTTCTCCCCATTCCCGACACGCTCTGATCTATTGATAGAACGCTTCTCTCCAAACCATCAAGAGCTAGTGCTACGCTATTTGGTGGCAAATCTACCCTACAGGCTTACCCCAACCAAAGCTTCCCTCAATAATTGTTTAAACATTCTCAGTTCTAACTTGTGCTTGTGAGTCAGCACCTCACCCTGGATTTTGCTCTTATGTTTTATTATGATAGTCCAATTCTCTGATCCCTCCAGCTTTAGCTGCTTAATTGCTGAGAGTGGAAGGGAAGAAAACTTCAACCACGTGTGTGTATCTATTTGCAATATTAAGAGGTTTAGAAGGAGTAAGGAGGAAGGGAAATGCCAAACTGCTCATAGGAATGCCCCAAGACTGGTGAGGCCATGGCAGTGGGTGAAGAAAAACAGCCCTTGTTGAGCAACAGGTATGAACAAGACTCTCTGATATGGTTCTGCTTGGGCTTAAAATTGTCTAGAGTTGGTCAGAGTCATAGGTGAGTCTTTGATCTTGAAATGCAAGAATGCCAGATGGCCGAGAAACAGATTGAACTCAGAACCTTGTATACTAGAAGTTATAGCTAGTAGCTATAACCAGAAACTGTGGGAGACTGAGCAAAGTCACTTGATTTACTCAGATTGAAATACATGCAAGTTAATGAAGT
Organism: Symphalangus syndactylus; assembly: GCF_028878055.3. Lineage (NCBI taxonomy): Eukaryota > Metazoa > Chordata > Mammalia > Primates > Hylobatidae > Symphalangus > Symphalangus syndactylus. The sequence continues at coordinate 108,958,275 of NC_072430.2, forward strand.
GAGTGATAAAGCAAGTGATGGCTTGGTATTAAGGTCTCTTTGGGATTTCATTACAGTTGCAGAGTTTGGGGGTACAGAAAAAGGAGGAACAGGTAGTAAGTTTTTTTTTTCTTCTCAGAGACATGGTCTTGCTCTGTTACTCAGACTGGAGTGCTGTAGTGTGATCATAATTCACTGCAGCCTCAAACTCCTGTGTTCAAAGGACCCTTCTGCCTCAGCCTCCTGAGTACCTGGGACAACAGGTGCAAACCACAATGCCCAGCTAATTAAAAAAAAAAAAATTAAAGACTTGCTAAATTGCCCAGGCTGAGTGGAAAGTTTTTAAAGGCCCCCTAGTTCTCGCAGTGCCTCAAGCAGAGAGGGTTAGCTCTAAGGGCTGCTTAGGTAACTCAGCCCTCAGGCTCTCTAAAATAAAATTCCCCAGTGGTGGAAATCCTGATGCTTGGGGCTCCTCGGGTAACTTTCTTCAGTGCCTCAGGTTGCTAGGATATGTGTGCAAAAGACCCAAGGCATCCTATAGTGACCTTCTATGGCTCTTTTTTTCTAAGGGCAAACACCCTCATGCCCAGCTTGAAGCCTTATAAACTATGGATCCCACCACTTCAGAAATGGGTGACCAGGTTCTTCCTTGTTTCCTCCTTCTGCTTTAAAATTGCTGAACAATTATTTGACGTCATTTCTTCTTTCCATTTTTCATTTCCAATTCCAGTCCCATGCCACTTGTAGCCTACACTGCCTGTGTGCATTCATTATCTCTGTGCACAGGCAGAGGCCTAGGTATGCAGGGCAGGTTTGCTCTACCTGCTTGCATATGAGAACTATATGTTCAACTTCTGGCTACAGTCAGTTGCTATAATCCTTGCCTTATGTGGCTAGCATGGAATCTCTTTTCCTGGGGCTATACTCTGTCACCACCAGGAACACTCAGAGTTGCAGGTAATGTCCTCCAAACCTTATAAACTAAGATGGAGCCATGGCTGGCCCCCAATTGGCCCATCTCTGAATTTGTAATGAGCCAGGGGATTGAGGTCAAAAGATAAGAGTCGTAGCTCCAGGTGCAAAGGTGTAGACGTTTGGCTGGATGAAAAAGAGACGGGGTTAAAGAAGGTAAGAGATATATATCAGTTACGTATCACTGTGCACTCTGGCATGCCTGCCTGCTCAGGAAATGCCTCTGCATCCTGCAACTCTTCTCACTGCTCCTGAACCCTTTTTGTCTTACTTTCTTCTGAGGACCGTGTTTCCACTACAGTCCGCACAAGTGGAGGCCGTTGTGCTTTTTATTTTTTCTTATATGCCACTCCTTAGGTCTTTTATCTGCCATGTGGCTTCCAACCCCTTTCCCTTTCTTCCTTTAAGTACTCCAGTTCAGAGGAAACTCATGACTTCCACTGCACTTCATCAGCTATTCGGCAGTCCCCGCTGCCCCATCCTCACCTTCGTTAAGTCCCCTAGCACTCAGATCACTGTCTGGCTCTCCAGCTCTCCACAGGCTGTTGTTTCATCCCAGGGACTCATTCCACAGCTCAGTCTATTCGTGGTGGTGCCTCTCCATCTCCCCAATGTGCTCCTCCATCCTTCTCAGCTACCTCGTCCCCTGGTGTGTTCTGATCTATGCTGCCTGTCATTGCTTCACATCTCATTCTTAGATGCCATTTCTTGCCCTTCCAGCTCACTTCCTTTTGGACTCCCTTCCCCCCTCCCCCACACCATTGCAATAATTCATCCATGTACTGGCAACCCCCTAATCTGTGGAAACCACCTATTTTTAACTATCTACATCCATATCTGCCTATCCTGGTCTTCACTCTCCAATTTATCCAGCTAAATTCTGAAGTCCCTTCGAATCACTCTCTTGCAAACATTCCCAACTTCTCTGCTTGGCATCAGTCATGCTGGAATTGTAACACCCTGTGAAAGGAAAATAAATCTCAGGACCCCCAAAACCACTAAGTCAAAGGGAAAAGTCAAGCTGGGAACTCTGTCAGGCAGACCTGCCTCCCATTTTGTTTCTAAATAAGGTAGCTACAAAGATTATGTTTTTAAAAAAGCTACACATCTCCCTGAAAATTTACCTACAAGGACATTCCTTGTGGACCTCAAGATCTTCACCCTAAAACGTCAATAGCTTATCCTCTTCACAGGTGCGGGAAAGTCCTCCCTCTGCGCACCTGAGACAAATGCATATCGGATTACTTCTTCTGCCTTATTGTTCATGTAAAAATGTAGATTCACTGACCCAGACTAAAGCACAAATGGTTGTTCCTCTACTCACCCGCCTCACATGTAAGTTGCATTTTCAGTGGAAGTCTGTTTCTTATCTACTTGTGACCTGAAGCCACCCCCACTTCAAAGTGTTCCACCTTTCTCGACTGAACCAATGTACCTCTTACACATATTGATTGATGCTTCATGTCTCCCTAAAAGGTGTAATGCAAGCTGTACCCCAGCCATCTTGGGTACATGTTGTCAGGACCTCCTGAGGCAGTGTCACAGCTACATCCTTAACCTTGGCAAAATAAACTTTCTAAATTGATTGAGACCTCATAGATTTTGGATTCACAACCCCAATCACCTCTCTTCCTGGGACATACACCTAGCCAGCTCAGTGTGACTGGAAAAATAGTAAGTAACTAACCTAACTACTTTCTTTTTGAGTTTGTGACCACCCCACTTTTTACCCAGATATCATATATTTTGTTTCCCAAGGGAGGATAGCCCATCTTTTGAGACCATTAAATTTGCCCCACCTCTTCCATTCCCCGGAACTCTTAGCTGATGCCCCTTCTTTCACTCACAGAATGAATACCAAGTAAACAAAACACTCATCCTCCCACTTCCATCAAATATCCAAACCTATATGCTCTTCTGTTGTGCAGGAAAGTGTCCTCACTTCTGTCTGGTGGGAGGAAGCCTGGTGGGCTGCTTCCACCAGGGCTCTGGTATGTATCTCCTCCCATTTCTACCAGACTTTGCTCCTTAGTTATCATGTCAATTTCCTGCACCATGAAACTGTGTCTCTTTCTCTACTCAATCACTCAAACCTTTAGCTTTTATCTGAGACTATCCTTTGTTTGTTTGTTTGTTTATTTGATTTATTTGAAAGGGAAGGCATTCATGTCCTACAAATTTTGAAAGGTATAAAAAGGGTTACAAAGTCGGGTCCCCCTTTCCCAAGGTACTCAAATTACTTCATTCTCTTCCCTATACAGAGCCAGCATTTTCACCTTCTGGTTTATCCTCCTTGAAATACTTCATGCCTCTGTGTAGTAACATACGAATATGTATATTCCTCTTTCCCCCTTAAAAACAAAGTTTGCACCCTGCACGTACTGTTCTGCACTTGTGTTTTCACTTAACAGGACATGTTGGAGATGATTTCATCTTAGTTCATACCTGGCTTCCTCCTTCTGTTCTACAGCTATGTAGTTGCATCATGTAGATGTACCATGATTTATTTAGCCAATTATGTATTAAATATGTGCAGTCTTTGCAAAAAAAAAAAAAAAATGCAGCCTCTGTGACCTCATCATTCCCCTTCCTGCTACTTCCTATTTTCCTGTTTCTCCTTTGATCCAAACTCTTCCAATGAGTTGCTACACATGCTGCATCTATAGCTTCATCTCTCATTCATTCTTCACCTTCTTTAATTTGGCTTCACTCTTCACTGAAATTGTTATTTTCGAGGTTACCAAATTCAATGACTGCTTCTCCGATTTCATCTCACTTGAATTCTCAGCAGTATTTCCTATAGATGATCACTCTTCTCTCTTGTGTCCAGAACACTGTACACGCATGGTTTTCTATCTTCCGGGTTATGCCTTTTCTGGAGCTTTCTCTACCTACCTTTTCTTTTTTGGATTGTTTTAGGTCTTCTTGTCTATGTACCCACTGTCCTTAGATAACCTCATTCTGACCTTTGGCTTCATATCTGCATGCTGGTGGTCTCCATATTTGTATTTCAAACACAGGCTACTCTGAACTCCATATCCAACTATCTGTTTAACATCTTCATTTGGATGTTAAATAAGAATCTCAGGCTAGATTCAAAACAGTGCTCCTGATCCTCCTCCTCCTCCCCCACAAGTCTGTTCCTCTGTCAGACTTCCCACCCCTGTACATAGCACCACTATCCACCATTGGTAAAGCTGAAAACCTAGGAGACATCCTTGATTCCTCTCTTCTGGGTGTCAGTCCATATCCAAGTCCTGTTAGTTTTATCTGCAAACGTGCTCAAGCACATCTACTTCTCTCCTTCTTCCTATCTCCCACTCCATCAAGCTACCATCCTCTCTCCCTTAGTCTACCTGGGGCATCTCTATTCCAGCTCTTGCCCCCTCTAAATCCAATTCCCTCAAGGAGCCAGAGTGATCTCTTAAAAATGAAAATGGGATATGTCGATCAGATCAGATCATCTTCCTACTCAAAAACCTTTCTATGACTCTCTTTGGCACTTAGAATAAAATGAAAATCTCTTATGGTAGCCCAAAAGATCCCACAAAAGCTGGTCAGGGCCTCCCTTCCTGCCCTTACTCCACTACCTTCAGCACCAGGCAATTGGCTGTTCCCTCCACGTGGAATATGCTTCCTTTCATCTGGACATTGCTGGCTCATTTGCATGCTTTAAATCACAGTCCCAATATCACCACCTCAGAGAGGCCCTCACTGACCACTCCCTCTCCTATTTCTGAGCTTTCTCAACAACCCTCACTTTATTGCCTTCATATCAAGTGTCATATTCTATCATTATCAAATGTATGTGTTTACTTTTGATTTCTGTCTCCTGCCCTAGGACATAAGCTGTAAGAGGGCAGGACTTATTTATGCCTTCTTTAGCATCTAACTCTTGGTACAGTGCCTAGAATTTCCTGGCATCTCAACTATTTGAGACAAAATTATTTCCTAAAGTATAAAATTACTAAAAAGATTTTGTCAAGTATTCTGATTTTATTTTTAAAATCTCAGAAATATTATAGATTTTCATCTCACTTAAAAAAATTTTTTGTCTTTTTAAAGATGCCAGAATATTTAAGATTTGGACAAAAAATACATTCATTCATTAGTTATTCAAAAGTGACAGATTTTTCTGTATTTAAATGCTTCATTTTTGGAAAATTAAAATTGTACTTGTCCTACAAATTCATACAGAAACTATGTTATAATTTTTAAAGCTCTTGGGATTTTTTTTAGTTTAATTATTTTTGCATGCATTGATGAAAGAAAGCATTAGATAAAATCCTCTTATATGGTAGGTACATTATTCTGCTCAAAAAGCACAGAACTTTCAGGAAACAAAAAATCTGTAGGAGGGATTACACATCTGATAGTTTCAAAAGCAAAATCTGTAGAAGTGACACACAAGACGCTGCACCTTGTCTTCTGTTGTGCATCTATTGTGGTCATGTATTATGATCTTTGACTTTATTTTAAGAAAACAATTGCTCTTCTATAATCATCATTGGCCAAATCACTACTTCCAACCACCTTTTTTCTCCACCCCTAAGCCCATTCTCATAAAATGTGGTATATTCTCCCCAAAGCTTTCTTAATGCAAGGCCATGTGTGCATATTGGAGTTTAGATAAAGAATCCTGGCCTCTTCACTGTTTACTGATTGTATCACAAGCTCTCCTGACCGGCTGGCACATATGCAGCCTCTAAAGGTTCTAGGGCTTTATTTGTTTGTAGCCTCTTAATTCATATGTATGAAGCCACTGCTGTATATTACAGGGGCAGGGCCATCCCTTCTATAAATTATGAAATCAGTTGGAAAGCCTGTTTGTTTGTTAGTGAATGTGAGCTCCTTGAACATTAATCCAACCCAGGCTGCAGTCAACAAAGTCCTGGCATTGAGCCAACCCACCAGCAGTGGATCACTTTTGACTGCAAGTCAGGTTCACTGAGTTGGACAAGTGTGGAAGATTGATCGCAGAGTAGTCCACATGCCTCTGGTAGGATGTGAAGGACAGTGGTGACTTCAGACTGAAGAAACTCAAGAGAGACTCAGCAGAATATCTTTACGGAGACCCTGACAGTTGAGAAGTAGCAGCAGCAAAAGCCAGATCTTTCTGGCATACAGAAATCAGAGATAGAGTGGCAGAGACATCAGGAAAGGGAGCAGGAGGCAAAACAGCTCCAGGCCCACAAAGCATAAGGATCCAAGAAGCAGAAAGTGGTGAAATAAGGACATGCATGATGGGCACATCAGACCTAGAGGAGTGCGTGTGTGTGTGTGTGTGTGTGCGTGTGTGCACTAATGCCAGATACACCTACCAGAAAGGAGGCCACCTTCTTCTTACAGTTAACCGATTTGTTAGTAGTGTCATTATTTTTGAAGTCTTCCCTAAATCTTATGATTACATTTTTAAAATTTGCTATAAAAAATAATATATGACCTTTGTTTAAAAGTAATATATATACATATATGTTTATACATATACACACATGTTTATATATACATATACACACACATAGACATATACATGTATATACATATACGTTCACATATGTATGATTATCCTGAAGTCTATGCAGTGTATAAGATCAAATGCAAAATCTCCAATACCATCTGCTCTCTCACCTTATTCCCAAGATATAACCGCTATGAGCTAAAGATTTCATCAAGTTTTCTCTTTCCCTCTTTGAAGCATTTCTCAAACTTCCCCTTTGTTCTTTTTCTCCAAGAAAATAGCATTCTTTGAACTCATACCTTCCTGAATAAGGGGAGCAGCTTTCTACCCTTAATCTCTGTACTCACCGGCCCCCAGACTATTCTTCCTAGAGTACCATTTTCCCTTAGAAAGCCCCAACCACTCTCCCCAGTGCCTACCACACTGAGTCCAGCCCTCCATCACCCATCCTTATGCAGCCACATTCCCTACCTGGATCTTCTATACAGCTAGGCCCACCTCAACATTTACCTTCTTCTTTCTTCCCTTGGGCTTGTGCCCCTGCTGTCCCTCTAGCTGGTACTCCATTGTCAGAGGCATGTGAACCAGAGCAACTCCATCTTGAATAGAGCTGTGTAAAATGAGGCTGAGACCTACTGGGCTGCATTCCCGGACAGTTAAGGCGTTCTAAGTCACAGGATGAGATAGGATGTTACCACAAGATGTAGGTCATGAACACCTTGCTGATAAAACAGGTTTCAGTAAAGAAGCCAGCTAAAACCCACGAAAACCAAGATGGCGATGAGAGTGACTTCTGGTCATGCTCACTACTACACCCCCCCCAGCACCATGACAGTTTACAAATGCCATAGCAACATCAGGAAGTTACCCTACATGGTCTAAGAAGGGGAGCCATGAATAATCCACCACTTGTTTAGCAAATAATCAAGAAATAACCATAAAAATGGGCAACCGGCAACTCTTGGGGCTGCTCTGTCTATGGAGTAGCCATTCTTTTATTCTTCCACTTTTTTAATAAACTTGCTTTCACTTTATGGAACTTGCTCTGAATTCTTTCTTGCACGAGGTTCAAGAACCCTGTCTTGGGGTCTGTCAGACCCCTTTCCTGTAACACCATCACTATGCACCAGCCTATCTTCCTCTCATCTCCTCTTTGCTCATCTCTGTCTTCCCTATTCTCCACTGCCCACCTCTCACTCTGCTTCCTCTATGAAACATCCCTACTTCTCCAGCTCAGCAGCTGTCTCCTTTCCCTAAATACCTATTGAGACACGTGGTTTACTGGTTTTCTAATTATTTTGAGAGTGTTAGTCTTATTTCTTCCAATTAGAAATAAATCTCTTGAGGTTGAGGAACTTGCCTTAATAATTCTGTTGGCCCCACAGTATCTGGCACCAAGATAAACACATGGGAAAACTCAGCACGTAAATGTGTAGAAAATGGTCAGATGCACAGGAATCACATAGGAAACAGCCAGACAGAGCAAGTTTACTTTTCACGTAAGTGCTTATCTACCCATTATTTGTATGTAGGACCAGCTTTCACTTTTTTGGTTTTGGCTTATGACTGTATAATCATTCCTTTTTATGTGGTCATTAAAATTGAGGTGGAATTACCTTTAGGGTAAGGTAACTAACTGGCCGGGTAGATTAACTGCATCTTTCTTTTCAGGGGTACAAATTTTTGTTTAATGTGTCTTAGAAATTTGGGAAGATACTCAACTCTCAAAAACTCAGCCCTTAGAGGCACAGCAGGTAATTAGGTTCCACCTAAGGTTTGAGATCACCTAGATTTTAACCTTAAACATTTAGCCCATATGCCATTTTAACAAATCATGAAACACATTCTTCTTCTTATGTTAATGTAGAGGAAAATTTTGAAGAAAGGGGTAAATTTACTGGTGTATGGCATATGCAGGTCGAGATCCCACATAGATTTTCAGCATTAAGGCAGAACAAATGGACTGTAAGACTGCAAAGAAAACAAATTCAGAGCAGTAACCTTTTGAGAACCGCCAAATTGCTGGCAAGATGAAAATGGAGTTTGCATCTGAGAAATTATGCAGCATTGTGCTTTTTGGAGGAATGCACGGCACAGAGGGGTATATGTGTTTTCTTTAATATTCATAATGACACTAACTGAAGCAAATGTGACTATATGTAGAATATTCAGTAAATGGTAAATGATGGTGGTGATGGTGGTGAGAAGTTTGGAGGAAACGAAACAGAAATAGAGGCTCTGGTGGACCACGTATATTTTTGAAATATCAAACAGACACATTCAGCCTGGATGCTGAAGATCACTATGCAGGGTGAGAAGAAAGTCGAAAATTTGCCCAGAAAAAGTCTGAAAGACATCACAGCAAATGGCAGGCTGGATCTCAGCAGCATAAAAGAAAGAAATGTATGAAAGAAAATGTCTCTCTGCATATCATAAAAACAGCAAGATTTCCAACATATGCTGCTATTTTAGTCTTTCATTTGGCAGACCATTTGTGACTAGTTATGGGTGGGGTTGTTCTTGCATGTATGTTTCAGCCAAGTATGATGAATGCTCAGACTATTTTTCCCGACCTTACATGCATTGACTTCTCCTTTTTTCTTTCTCATGTGCCCTATCCTGGTGTTTGCTATCAGATGATGTTCCCAGGCAGCTCCATATAGGATTGTATCAGAGATATAGAGAGTAATTTAGTTTAGATAAAACGGGTTCATTTCAGAAACGTGTTTCCTTATTTCATTTACTTGTTTTGTCACACACAAGACAGCAAGCCAATGAGAATTTAAGTAACATAAGATTAATAAAGAGGCAAACACGCACCAATAAAGACTCAATTCTTACATCCATCCCTTTCTTTCTGAGGCCTTAAACAAATTATGCATATGTGTTTTTCCATAGTTGCCATCAGTGTGTGTGTTTCGTCTTCAGATTCGTTTTTTTCACTTATATATTTCTACATATGGATAAATCTCACAAATTTTTATTTTACTATTTTAATAAGAATGACATTCTGAATTCTTAACATACCACAGCTTGTCTAGCTCTTCCCCTTTTGTAGTGCATCTCAGGCACTATAAAATCTCTGCCATTGTACACATCAATGATACAAACATCTTTGTAAGATAGCACTCATTTATCTCATCCTTGGGTTATTCTCTTTGAGGCATTTTTTTCCTAAACTGGAATTCCTGCATGAAAGAAAAATAAACTCTTGTTCAGAAGCTCTCATAACCTACTTCCAAATGGTTCTCCAGGAAGCTTTAGTCAATTTTTTATGGCAACAGCCATTGGATGTGAGCCTGCCTTCTCATAGCCCCGATGAAATTCAGCTTCTTCATATTTATTCATTTTTGCTAATTTGAGAAATTTATTGAATGACTTAATTCTTATTTCTCTAATCTCAACAAAGATTGGGGTTTTAATGTAATTATTTACTGAGTTTATTTCTTCATGTATTAACTCTCTATTCATCTCTTTCGCAATTAATCACTGCAAGGTTGTAGACTGTTTTTACAACTTCCAGTCAGAACACGGACTCCAGCCCCTTGAAACGGTCTTTATCTCTTTTGAACACTTATTAACTTCTATGTTTATTTGAATTATACATATCTTTGTAATGGAGACAGAGAGAATAGGTGTTGAAAGCATAGCTCTGGAGCCAAACTCCTGGATTTGAACTTAGTCTCTGCCCCTTACTGGTTAGTAAGTTCATGTAAGTTGTTCAATCACTCTGTGCCTCAGTTTTCTCATCTGTATAAAGGTGATAATAATAACACCTATCCCATGGAGTTGCTTTGAAAAGTAAATGGGTCAAGATATGTAAAGTGCTTAAAACAGTGGTTGGCACATAGTAAATCTGTGTGTTTATCATTATACATAAGCCATTGATTTTAAGTTTACAACTTATTTTCCCACTGTGTGCCTTTCATTGTGGTCTTTATTCTATGATACCTGTTTTAGAATATAAATATATCCAAGTGTGCCTTTGTATTGCTAGAGAAAGTGTTGCTTTATAACAACCATTTGATAATTTGGAGTTTGTTGGCCCTATGGTATTATAGTATATCTTCAAGTAGAGGTGATATTCAAAATAGTTAACAATTGCTTCAGAAATCAGAAATCAATCCAAATATTTAACAATCGAAAGGAATCAATCAACCAGAACCAGACACTCACTAATCAGAGCAGAGCCAACAAATCAGGACTTAATAGCAACCAGTGAGAATATATAGGCTAAATATTATTGCTGTGCTCCAGTTACTTCTTTTCTGTACTGTTCAGTTGTTCTATGTATTAACGTGTATTTAATCATAAATTCTCTCTGAAGGATGATATTACTTCTGATTTGTAATATGGTCATTTCTCCTTCCAGTAGGAATATTTAGATGATTTAATTGTGTTTAAAATACCTGTTTTACCTTTTACGGCTATTAGGTTGGTGCAAATGTAATTGCGGTTTTTGCCATTACTTTTTAATGGCAAAGACCGCAGTTACAGTTGTACTAACCTATACTTCAAACATCTAGCTGTAGTTAAGTACCACAGTAATTGCACAATAATTCCAGGAATGAGCAAAGTTAGCTTGCTATGGAAACTTCAAATGGAATATTTAATGTATACAAGCCACTGAGTCACACAACATAGATTCAGATATTGCCTTCGCAATGTCAAAACCTTCTAATAAAATATGAGAAAGACGTGGAAAATTCTTTTTCTTCGTGTGTTATAATAAATATTGAGATGTTGGGAAGCCCCTGGCTGTTTAGAATGAGCAATTTGTTTGCCATTGTGTAGGCACAGCTATGGACTCTGGTTATCAAAAAGTGCATCGATGAGCAAATAGAACACACTCCACCAATTGTTATTGACAGAATTCTGTCATTGCAAGTGCCTGTTCCACTGATGTTTGCTATTTTATTTTTCTCAGAGAAGTGAAGGAATAATTGTAAGCTGTCTCTTTGGCTTATGTACAGTTTGCACCCCCATTTCTTTCTCCACCTCTTTGATAGTTCTCAGATCTCAGTAACTGCTTCTTACTAGCCATGTGCTGCAGAGCATGGTGCTCAGAAAAAGTTAAATAGAAAGAAAGCGCATTGACAGATCATATTCGCAAAGAGTCCCGGACTGTCTATGAAGACTGTTATGATTTGTTAAAATGGCATATGGGCTAAATGTTTACGGTTAAAATCTAGGAGATCTCAAACCTTAGGTGGAACCTAATTACCTGCTGTGCCTCTAAGGGCTGATTTTTTGAGAGTTAAGAGTATCTTCCCAAATTTCTAAGACACATTAAACAAAAATTTGTATCCTTGAAAAGAAAGGTGCAGCTCTCTCCTTTCCCTAAATACCTATTGAGCCATGTGGTTTAGCATTTACTGGTTTTCTCATTATTTTGAGAGTGTTAGTCCTATCTCTTCCAATTAGAAATAGATTTTTTCTATGCTGTCTCTTCCCTTTTAACTTTGGATCAATGTGTTTCACTGTGTGCATGTTTTCCTGACACTTTTCAACATAACTGTAGGTAATACGATGTGGACCATACTGTTAGAGGGGCATTCCCAGGGTTCCAGGAGGTAGACTAATAAAGTCAGCACAAGGTAAGTGAGATCTGATACACGAAAAGTCGCCTGAAGAGATAAGGCTCAAGTTGAAAGCAACAAGATCAGATCCTGGCAATGACCAATCAATGGTGTTAACATTTTCTAAGAAAGCATGTGTTAACACTATGGGATCAGCAGCTTGGAAATCCAGAAAATGAGTGTGAGAGGCAACATTTTCAGAGTTCTTGTTACTCACCTGGGAGGAGAGGCCCATTGATAGTGCATGAAAGTGTATTAGATGCATCCCCAAAGAGCAGAGGGAGTGTATTGGGTAAAAATGGGGGTTAAGTCTATGTTCAAATCCTAGTTCTACCACTTACCAGTGACTTTAGACAAGTTACCTAACCTCTCTGGGCTTGTCTTCTTATCTGTAAGATGGGGGTGATGATAATAATACTGACATAATGGATAATAAAATAAGTTAATATGTAAAAATGTTTAGAATACTGCCTAATACATAAAGACCACAGAGGTGAATCATGAGCCTTCAAGAGGTGCCTAATACATAGTAAGCATTCAATAAGTGTTAACTACTTTTGCTTGATGCCATTAAATGATAAATATCATTCTGCTTTGATGACATAGTCACAAAGTGACCCTCTGATTACCAAGTGCCTTCCCATGTAGATTTGCCTCATGAGGCAGGATGTGCGATCTAAGAAAATGACTCTCCAGTCCAAGGAGGTGGTTTGAACTTTCATGGAAATTAATTTTCTGGTTTATAAATCATTTTGTTATGAGTTTGATTCATAGTACTCTTCTGCGGAAAAAATAAGGACTGCTGTTTGGAAGTGTAATACTGAAAGCCTGACTTTCAATAGAGGTGAATCCATTAGGATGTTATCCCTTTGCAGGCTTCTGCCCAGGTGACAAGGAGGACTAAAGCAAGTCACAATCATATTCACGAGTCAATTACTCATGAAATGAAACATACTAAGCTTGCATGAGAAAGTTCTAACAGAGACAAAAGGAGGTTACTTGATTTCTGAGTGTATGTACCCTGAAGACTAAGACTTGCAGACCAGTAAAAGTCCCAGATTGTACAATAGCAGCTTTGAACCTCAGAATCAGATTAACTCAGAGAATGACATGCAGCCATAGTGCCTTCCCATTAGCATTAGTTACTGCTCAAGGAATTGCTTATTCCAATAATGATATTGTATCCCCAAAAACGTACAGTGCTTTTTGTTCTATTACTACTATTTAAATAATTTATTTTATTGTACCATCCATTATATTCACTGAATGGCAATAGTTTGACAAGCATGGACGTACAAATTTCTACCAAGCACCCCATGGATTGCAGAGGGTCCTAGGAAAAGGTCACTGAGTCTGCTGGAGACTTGCTGGAACAGTAAGGCAGGCCTTGACTGAGACTGCGCTGGAAACCCCCACTGGGCAGATACCTTTCCTATGGCCTTATTAGTTTAAAATTTAATAATTTTTTCAGCATTTATTGCTTTGACAAGATGTTCCCACTAGAAAAGAGAAAAACAGTAAAGATCTTTCCTCTAGTTTTAAATTTAATACTTTTTTATAGAATGCTATTGTTTGAAACCAAATGCCAGGACAATGATGCCATAGCTGGATTCAAGCTGCTGTCTGAATTCCAGGGAAAGGGCTGTATGGCAACCCTACTCATCAAACCCAGAGACTAAACCCACTTCCAAACAATAAAAATCAGCTCAAGGTGCTGAGGGTTCTGTCACGATCAAAAGAGCCAGTGTGCTGGCTCATCACATGGACAGCAACACCTGGCATTCTTCCAAACCCTTGGAGACAGCTAATGGGTCCCCTACTGAGTCTTTTCCCCGTCTTGGTGAAGCATCCATAATTCATTCATCATTCCTCTTAAGAAATTGTTTTGGGTCCACCATCATTTTGATAAGATTTGCCTAGAAGACCCTCAAAGAGGTCCAGATCCTTTCAGAGGTATATTTTTGGTTGGTTTTAATCCCCAAATATGGCAGATAACCTACCTACATATCTCAACATTTAAGCTCTCCTGGGCTTAGTCAGGAGAATATACGGGCTGTTACAGATTCTCAACCTAAGACTGGACCCCCAAATCCAGAATATATGGTACCCTGACTTTAGAGACCACAGGGAGAGGGCTTCATACTCATCCATTGACGTTGTCAGGTAACTACCTTTCTGTCTCTGCCGTAGGAAGTCCTCAAAAAGGGCCATGTGCTTATGTGACCCAGCTTTGATAAAGCAGTCAAAATTCTCCATGAACTTGTCATTCTTGGAATACAGCAAAGTCTTGCGAATACTTTTTTGAAAGCTGTCAAAATACAAGAGTTAAACTTAGAGAGTAATAAAAATAAGAAAGAATAATAAAACTTTCAACTCCACTTTTCTCTCCAAGCTGTATTGAGGTAAAATTCTATGTGTTCTCTTACGGAAAGAGAAGACTGTCAGATTTAAGGGCCCAAGCAAACAAGAAACAGGGCATGTTAATTGAAAGAATTATTGTAATTGAAGTTTGAGTGCAAAATTACATCCTTCATAATTTTATACTTAAGTGAAGTGCATTTCTGTCCATGCTTGGAAAGACAGAACTTTCCTCATGTCTGACACATCAAATACCAATAACCCTGCCATGCAATAACACAGAAGAAGGTTGAATGAGTTTGAAAGCTTTTTTATTGTAGTGAATGTGAGAATGTGAAAAATGCATTATGTGGGCATCTAGGTGTGGAATAATTGATCAACACTCCTGAAAGTGTGACTAGAGACAACAACATATATAAAAAGAAATGTTTTAATTCTAAAAAAGTTAAATGTCTATGTTTCAGAGTTAAAGTATTATGATCTAAAATATTACCTTATGAAATAAACATCAGCTAAGTGGATCCAGGAACAACTTGATGAAAGTCACTATAATGTATGCATTTCTGACACAAACACAATATAGAGTGTTAGAGTCAGAGAAAAAGTAAGATATTGATGCTTACCTCTTTTTAAAAAAGTCATTAGTAGATGCAATCTAGACATAAAGTTCTTTGAGGACTAATTCATGCAATAAAGGACAGAACTCAAAAAGAGCAAAGTAAGAAAGGGAGTCCCAGGATTCTTCTCTACTGATGTATCCCTAGTATCCCTATTATATCAAGTATTGTATAGTTGACATTTCAGTTGGTCCAAATTATTTCTCCATAACAGTGAATAGATTTTCTGAACCATCTCTAGGCTTTCACTCAGCTTCTCCTATGACAAATGGCTCCTTGCAATTAAAGATGCCAAGATAGTGTGGTTATCAGAATGTAATAAAGATGTGCAGTTTCTCTGTGTCAAGCTAAATAGTCTGGAAGTTAGTGTTCTTCAAACTAGAGTTCCAGGATAGCTACATGTATTAGTCCATTTTCACACTGCTATAAAGAACTGCCGGAGACTGGGTAATTTATAAAGAAAAAGGGTTTAATTGACTCAGATCCACGTGACTGGGGAGGCCTCAGGAAACTTACAATCATGGTAGAAGGTGAAAGGGGAAGCAAGGACTTTCTTCACATGGCAGCAGGAAAGAGAGAGCTCACAAAGGCAGAGAAAACTGTCCTTATAAAACTATCAGATCTTGTGAGAACTCACTATCATTAGAAAAGCATGGGGGAAACTGCCCCCTTAATCCAATTGCTTCCCACCAGGTCTCCCCCTAAACACCTGGGGATTACAATTCAGATGAGATTTGGGTGGGGCCACAAAGCATAACCATATGACTACATCAGGTTTCCTAAGGCCTATCAAAGACCTAGTAAATCAAAATCTTCAGCCTGAGAACTAGGTCTAGGCCTTCTCAAGAAGCCCTCCATGTGATTGTTCTGTATGTGAATCGTAAAGAAATTAACCCTTAAAGAAATTGCACCTGGGACTTGTATTCAAATCGCCTTATGTAAATCAAATCAGCAGTTCACATTTCTAGCTGCACAATAGAATCTCTTGGGAAGGTTTAAAGCCACAACAACCATATCTGATTTTTATTCCCAGAGAGTTGAGTTTGGTTGATCTAAAGTAAGGCCCAGATAGCAGTAATTTTTTTAAAGTTCTACATGTTATTCTGATCTGTAACTGGGATTGAATGGTCATAGTATTATTCATAATTACCAAAAGGTAGAAACAACCCAAGTGTCCATCAACAGACGAATGGATAAACAAAATGTGGTATATCCATACCACAGAATATTATTTGCCATAAAAGGGAATGCAGTGCTGATATATGCTACAATATGGATGAAACTTTAAAACACTATGCTAAGTAAAATAAGCCAGACAGAAAAGGACATATTTTGTGTGGTTTTATTTATATGCAGTATCAATAACAGGCAAATAAATAGAGACAGAAAGTAGAATACAGGTTACCAGGGGAGGAGAAATGTGGAGTTAACACTTAATGATTACAGAGTTTCTGTGTGAGGTGATGAAAAAGTTTTGGAAGTAGATAGTGGTGACAGTTACATAACATTGTACTTATTGCCACTGAATTGTACACATAAAAATGGTTAGAGTTGTAAATTTCATTTTGTACATATTTTACCTCAATGATAATATATATATATATATATTTTGAAAGGAAAATATATAATTTGGCCACCCAATCTCATCTCTTACCACCACTCCCCATCTTTTGCTCCAGTCATAACTTCAAACTGAATGACAGGCGAATACCCTAAATAAGCCATTTGGATCCACACATCCATGTTTTTTCCACATGCTGTTCTTCCTTTCTGCAAAGCAATCTCCCTTGCCAAAGTGTCCTGGCAAGTCCTAGCTCATCCTTTAAAACAGTGGAGTCAATCCTGGCTCTCATGAGAATCACCTGCGAGCCTGTTAGAACTAAGACTCCCTGGGCCCCTCCCTAGACCAGTGAAAACAAACTATTTCAGAAGTGGTAGCTGAGCATCAGTAACATTTAAAAAATATTTCCCGTGTGATACTAACATGCTAACGTGGTTAAGAACCACTTCTTTACTTGCTACTCAATGTGTGGTCAGCTGACCAGCAATCTTGACATATCTTGGAACTTCTTATAAACTCAGAATCTCAGGACGTACCCTAGGCTACAGACTCAAAATTAACAGTGTAACAGGATTTGTAGGTAATTTGTATGCCCATAAAAGTTTTAAAAACACTCTTAAGACTCATCCCAGGGTTTAAAGAAGCCTTCTCCAAGCCACTGTAGCCAGTTAACCACTCGTGCCTAGAACACAACTCTATTTGGGAACTTCTCTCCTTGTGCTGGGATTCTGAGATCTTAAGGTTAGGGACAATATTTTATCTTTCTATCTCTAGCACCTAGCAGGACATCTAGCTTCCATAAACAATTACTTGAATTATATTAAATTTGAAAAGGCAACAGTTCATCATATAATTAACATTGCAAAGACAATAACACTCTAAAGTAAAAAATAAAGCATGACAGTAATAAAATAATCTAGTTATTAAGCAACAATTACATGGTAAGACCTTCAAGCATGACATGTCCAGCCCTACAACATCCCCACTGGATAAACAATATCATCTTTGTTTTATAGATGGAATAATTAAGCTCAGGGAAGGGAAGGAAGCTAGTCACACAACGGTGCATAGTGGGACTGGGATTGGCTCTATCTCTGTCTTGTTTCACAGCCAGTTTTGCTGAGCTTCTTATATCAGTTAATTCAGAACATCTTGATTGGATCTTTACTCTCATCTCCATTCTTCTCTTCACTGGTCCCTCACTATCTTTTCCTCTCCACCTGTGACAATGACCTTCTCACTTTGCCCACAATCACTCTTTTTTCCTTCTCTTTTCTCTCAGTCTCTACTTTCCTCCCCTCAATGATTTGCCTTGTCCCTCAAAAGGAACTGAATTTTAGACTCTTGTTTTAATTACCAAGTGTATTTCCCTTTCTAAAATTTAATATCAGGTCAATTACATTCCTCAGTAGGCATTTAAGATTTCTGATCATTTCTCTTCCAATAGGACTTGAAGTAAGTTATAGATTAAGATCTAATGTGAAGGTAATTTTAATTGAAAGTAAGAAAGTTTCTTTGTATTTGTTTTATGCAAAGATAGCAATTATAAATCTCAAGTTTCTTTTTGTTGGGAAGTAGAGCTCTAAGGATAACCCTTCTTTGCCTTTCTACAAATAGGGAGCCCTGCTCTATCTCTTTTATCTCTTATGTGTCAAATACCAGAATGGATAAAAACATTAATTTAAGGAAACAAATGTTTAAATATTTATCTGGATGTCATGTATAAATATCCATCCTCATTGAAAATAATAACAAATTATGCAATCCAGTTTACAAATACATATTTTTCTTTTCAAAGTTTTTTCCCCTAAATAGAACATTTCAAAACCTTCCTAAGAAAAACAATGGTAACATTAACTTAAGTAAAATGTCAAGACTGGAAAAAAAACAAATTTAATATAGAACAATAATTTCTTTGCTGGAATATAATTTGAACAGAAAAGAAAAAGCACTGTGATATATAGCCCAGTGTACCCAAATAAAGATTACCATGATATTTTGCAATAGCATTGTTGGGCCAAGTGAAATAAAATTCCTGCAGGACTAAGCCTCCACAATGTCAAAATAACAAAGTAACTATTATAATTCAATGCCAAACAGTAATACATATGATATATACTATACCCTCTTGGGGTGTCTTCTCACACTTCTTGTTGAGAGCTGTACCCACTTTGAAGAGTTGACCCTCACTGTAGGATGACCAACTTGCCTGGTTTGCCTAGAACGTACCCAGTCTTAGCTCTTCCCTCTACCAATTCTATCAAAATCCTAATGTAATTTATGAAAATCCTAATCAAATCTGTAAAATCCCTCAGTCTGACACAAACTGTGATGGTTGGTCATTCCACCTGGCAGTCATGTTTGTATCTGACCACACCTACTGTCTCTAGATGCACACTCAGGGTGCCAGTCAGACTCACGCTGAGTCAATAATGTGCTCTCTCCTGGTTGTCCTTCCTTTTCTTTGTTAGGGTTGACTTAAAGGCTAGGGCAGCCAGGGCACTGCACACAGTAGAGCAGGCTGTGCCCTGTGTCAGGACATCACACCTAAGGGGGCACCATTCAGGTTGTAGTCGTTAGAATTCTGAATGTTCATTTTGACGTTGTTCCAGCAGTGAAGAGTCTTGTTACTACAAAATCAATATATTATGACAATTTTCTGACGGATGGAATCAAAGTGTATTGAGAAGGAAACCTATTTCTAATTGATGTGTGAATGCCATATGGGCTGGTGGCAGCCCTGAAGACAACCTGTTCAGTGATATGTATTAGAGGAATCTGAGAAAACCACTTTGCAGAGAGAAGGGAGGATGAAGAAGCCATGCAGCGTAAGCAAAGCCCGTGTGTCTAAAGGCTGGGGGTGTCCACCTCATATCCTCATCCAGTCTTCCACTCCTGAGGCCTGACCGCTTGCTTCCTCAATGCTCGCTTCCTCAATGCTCAGAGACCTTATCACAAAATCCTCCTTTATGTTTAAATCACATTGAGTGGATTCTATAGTTCAGAATCAACAAAGCCAATTCCGTAACTTATATCCAAAAGTTAAAGACAGGAAAATAAAACGGACATATTGGACAAAATTGTTCATTTTATTTAGCTTTTCCTAAAATGACCAGCAATTCCAATAAAAAGTTAATCTTATTAGCACCTTAACTCATGTAGATGCAGCCTATGCAAAAATATTTATTAGAGAAACTATAGTTGGGAAGAACATTTTGAGTATATGCTGCCAATTACATTCAGTGAAGGATAATAAAAATATCTTGGAATGCAGTATTAATAGTAAAGTACCCTTTGGATCTCTGTAAATAAACATTATTAAATCTTAGTAGTCTAGCAAATTCGTGTAAGAACTTGGCCTGGTGGGTAAGAATGTTGTTGCTGGCATGGAGATTAAAAATGAGCATCAAATTTGTTTCTCTTTCTCTGAGTGATGGGCATATAATGCCATACTTGAGATAGTGAAATAAAGGAAGTCTTCAATTACACTTTTGATAAGAAACTGCAGAACACCCATACACTTCAAATTCTTTTTATAATTATAAGTCTGGATTGTTTCCAAAGCATATTGTTTGAGCTCAATCATATGTAACATCAAGAGCCCATCATGTGAAATGTAATTCAGTTGTGGGATTGCAAAGTTTCTGTGCTTTAATATCTCTAATCATAATAATACCGTATATTTCTAGAGGACTTTTCTTTAAAAGCAACTTTAGAAAATTGTCTTGTTGATCTGCACCTGTGAGATAGGTGCAGCACCAATGTTGCACATAGGAAAAAAGAAAAAAAGAAATCTTTCTAATATATTCCAAAGAAAGCCACTTCTTCAAACCTTTACTTACCAATATTACACAGTCTGTGGCAAAATAAAATGAGCTCTGCGTCTCCTGGCATAATTGGAAAGCTTATTTTTAAATGCCATGTGTTGCTATCATTCATGCTGTGTTTTTAATGATTACCGCACATGCAAGCAAAATGTTATATTAGTTTTATATTCATGTAATTCCTGATTATCACAAACACATGCAATGAGAGACAGGAATAATATTATGGTGTTGAAGATGCAAAGAATCTCAAAAAGTTCTCTAATCTAGCATCTCATCTTTATACACAAATGAGCTTAAGTCATTCAAGACATATACGGCAGCATTTCCCTTTCCATTTAATGAGTGTTTCATAGAGGTCCACAAGATGGCCTATACTACAGAGGATAAAAGTTCAAGAGCCCAACTCTGCACCATCCATAAACAATATTTTTGCAAAGAGGTATAAAATAAACAGATAGCAAATAATATATTACTGTTGTGCATTTCTTAAGAGTGGCAGTTCTTAAACTTTATCATGCTGCAAAATTCACTAGCATCTTGCTAACGCACGGATTACTGGGCCCCACCTTGTTTCAGATCCATTAGGGCTGGAGTGAGACCCAAGAATTTGCATTTTTAATAAGTTCCCAGGTGATGCTGATACTGCTGGTTTCTGGACCACGTTTGGAGAACCAGTGAAGTAAATTATAGGACTTAAAAATGTATGCTCTGGAGTTCAAATGCAGGGTTTGAGTCTGGCTTTGCTCTTTGATGTCTGGATAATCTTGAACAAGCTACTTATCCTCATTGCCTCAGTTTATTCACCTGTAAAATAGAAACAATAACAGTGCTTACCTCAAGTGTTATTCTGGGAATTAAATGAGATAATGCTTGTAAAGCAATAGTGCAGTATCTGACACATAGTAAACAATGTCCATTATTAATGTCATTTCAGATTGGTAGTTCCCAAATGCCAGTTCCCAGACTAGTACTGTGTGTGAAGAAATTTAAAAACATATCAACATTAGTATAAAGTCACAAAATGTTCTTTCTTGGGAACAGTTTTTCTTTACCCTGAGATACCCTTTCTTTTTTTTTTTTTTTTTTTTTAGACAGAGTCTTACTCTGTCACCCAGGCTGGAGTGCAATGGCACGATCTTGGCTCACTACAACCTCTGCCTCCCAGGTTCAAGCAATTCTCTTGCCTCAGCCTCTCAAGTAGCTGGGATTACAGGCCCACATCACCATGTCCAGCTAATGTTTTGTATTTTTAGTAGAGACAGGGTTTTGCCATGTTGGCCAGGCTGGTCTTGAACTCCTAACCTCAGGTGATCCACCAGCCTTGGCCTCCCAAAGTGCTGGGATTAGGGGCATGAGCCACTGCATCCGGTCTTGAGATAATATTCTTTCTAATTTTTAGTGTTAAAATATATTTATGGTAGGCCTTTCATATGGGAGGTTTCCACTGTGGATTCAACCAATCTCATATGAAAAATATTTTTTAAAAAAAGTAAAAATAATAAAATGAGAGTACAAATAAAGAAACAATGCAGTATAACCACTATTGTCATAGCATTTACATTTTACTAGGTATTATAAATTATCCGGCACTGATTTAAAGTACATGGGAGGATGTACATTGCTTATATGCAAATACTACTATGCCATTTTATATAAGGGACTTGGGCATCCATGGATTTGGGCATTCTCAGGGTCCTGGATACTGAGGGACAACTGTACTTCTATAAAAATCATGGTGATAGGGATTGGCATTTATTTGAATGATGAAACCCTTGGCAATACCATAATTGTGGTCTTCCCTCATTAGAATTTGGGGTTGAGGCCGGGCGCGGTGGCTCACACTTGTAATCCCAGCACTTTGGGAGGCCGAGGCGGGCGGATCACGAGGTCAGGAGATCGAGACCACGGTGAAACCCTGTCTCTACTAAAAATACAAAAAAATTAGCCGGGCGTGGTGGCGGGCGCCTGTAGTCCCAGCTACTCAGAGAGGCTGAGGCAGGAGAATGGCGTGAACCTGGGATGCGGAGCTTGCAGTGAGCCGAGATTGCGCCACTGCACTCCAGCCTGGGTGACAGAGCGAGACTCCGTCTCAAAAAAAAAAAAAAAAAAAAAAAAAAGAATTTGGGGTTGAAATTTTAAAAAATGAAGAGGGTTAGGATTGGGTGCTTCTCAAGAGGACCATTGTGACTGTGTCATCCAAATTGTAGTACTAGGAGACCCTGAAGTCTCAGGAAGCACCTGTAAGGGTGATACTCAATTGTGACAAGAATAGGAGCTGTGGCTAGGAGTAAAGAGGGCCGCATGCAAGAATGGAGAGCACAAAACAGTGCCAGCTTTGTTCAACTCACTGGAGATAGCGGAACAAGAAGTTGTGAGGTGCCTGGCTGGTCCCCCTGCATCCGTCCCTCACCAGTCAGCTTACAGTACAGCCCAATCACCCATGTTGCCATAGTGACTTTAAGGCAAACCTATCTTGGGACCTAACTTGAGAAGTCAGGGACCCCTATCCTGACCCCTTGACTGATGGTTTTGCAGGATGTAAAACTCAAAACTCACTCTATTCTGCCAGAGTGGGAAGGCAGCTGATCTCCCAGGCTCAGGGGATGAGCCTGGTGTGCCATTCAAATGCCTCCGTTCTTGCTACACTGGCCACACCCATCATCAGGTAAAACACAAAATTCAAGCCGTATGAGTCTCACAAAGATAAAATAGAATATCCTGTGGATGTTTTGTCTTAATTGTTCTGGCCCTAATTAACTCCTTTCTCATTCTATTAAAGATGAAAGAGCAATTCTAAGCAAAGATTTTGAAGAAATATTTTGCTAAGGGCCATTCTCACCTATTTAGGGGGCAGTCAGGCATGGGGAAATTAAGAAGATGGTGGGATTCAAGAGTGGGGGAAGAGGGAGAAATATCTTTGAGACCCACTAATAGGTAAACGCCAACGGTTTTGATGTCTCAATACTCTCATTTTGAGCATAAAAATGGCAACCCCAATCAATCACAGTGAAAGGACCTGCTGCAAGGTAGACAAAGCCCTTAATCATTGAAAGGCATTGTCTTAGTTTGGATTTCTCCAAAAGCTGACCCTGAGTCAAGGATTGAGGTGCAAGCAGTTTATTTGAGAGTTGATGCCAAGAAGCACAGTGAGAAAAGAAAGAAGTGAGACAAGAAATGCCAGTAAAAGTGGATTATTGCAATGGACAACTGGGGCCTAGTCCTGCTGGGAACTCACTGAGGAACTGTGTGGAACATACCTCAGACCTGTCCCCTCACAGTTTCTGGGTTTATATCTACCCCAGCAGCCATGAGCCTGCACCTTGCAGACCAACTATTCCAGCAGGCGAATTGGCTGAGAGCCCAGCAGCCATGCTCTGAAATCCGTCGACAGATTTGGGCTGAACCTCATCTCTTACGGCTGCTCCTTGCCAGTGACAAAGGTGGTGGGGATACTAGGGTGGGCCTGTACCTGGGGGACATGGGACTCCTTCCTTGGTGACTTCAGCTCAAGGACTTGCTAACAGCTTTGCTGACAGTTTATTCTGCACCACGGTGTAGGATGCATCCACCCAGCCTTCTCTTTTTCTACTTCCCTGGGGGTCGGACCTGCGTCATGGTCTGGCAGCTCTCCCAGCCTTCCTGACCCCCTCTCTATTTTCTTTCATACAGCATTTCCCCTGTGTGTCCCTTTAATCTCCTCTTGGTGTCTGCTTCACAGAGGACCCAGAGTAACACTCCACCACCAACCAGACCTCCGCGGTGGAGGGTCACTCCTGGGGGGGTTCATGCCCCGGCACTTCCAGTCTGCCCCACATTCTGGCTTCTCATGCTCCCAGGACCCATGGATGTCTGGAGGCAGAGAGACACAGGAAGCCTCCTACTAGGGAACTGTCAGTCAGTTAGTGGCACCAGGTTAGCATACATGCAGGACATCCATAGTGACAATGTCTGCTGCCAGCATTATGATTTGGTGATCTGTTCAAGAATGCAAATAGATTGCTGTGTGCTGACCAGGACAAAATGGGGGCTTCCGACTATGATATTCCCAGGCCTCTGTTAGGAAAAAAATAAGTATTTTCCACAGGTAGAGTTACTTTAATTTTCCTTTCCTGATGATATGAAGGTTTATTTCATTTTCTTCCTACCACTTTTCCCACCACTTCCCAATTTGATTGGTTGTTATTAATTAAGATGGGAAGTGTTTTGAGTTCAGAACACTTACATCTTTTAGCAACAAAAAGATGTAAAAATGCTCTTTGAAGAGGAGCTCTAAGCAATGAGTCTTAGAGTAGGCAAATAGTGTTAGTTCCCTTCCAATGTAGCCCTCTGAAAATAAAGGACCGTATGTGTAATAGGTAAAATGCTGAGAATCGTATCCCTTGTGTGGTTATAAACAGGATCAAAATGAGATAATTGTATGAAAATACTGTCGTAAACTGTAAAAGGAAAAAATGAGTTACTCTGGGATATTTGCGACTTATTATTACACTAGTTCAGAGGGACCATGGGTCAAGGCAATTCCTCAGAAATAGGACACCTGCAAAGAATAAAAGCTTCCTAGAACCTGGTTAGCATATAATATTATATGTCCATCGAAATGTGTGTTCCACTCTATTAGCATACTTTAAACACAACTTAAAGCTCCTTTATGATATTCAGACAATAAAAGCAATTTTTAGCTATTGAGAAAACATTCTGTTCCATATGTTAGATGACATACCATTTGTTGTAATTCCAGCATCCCTGAATGTTCTACATTTATTTGTAATTTAATAGAATCAGTATTCTGCCTTTGGGATATTATAGTGCAATTTCATGTGTACCATTAAAAATATAGCTGATATATTCTATAGCCTGACTTAGCTGCAAATGTTGAGAAATTATGGACGCTGCATGATAAAAATGAAGAAACGTGAAAGCTTAAGAAAAACGAAGAATCTAATTTAAAAGAATGAAAAAGGCAGAGATAAAATCAGGACAGTGACTGATCCAGCACCATGCACTAATATATCTTTTATACTTTCTCTTCTTAAACTGAATAATAGAGGTAGGTCAGAATTTGTATTGGTGTGAATCACTCAGATGAAGAGATGGAAGGAGACATATATATTATCTGGTCAATTTTAACAGATACAGTTCAATTGCTCAATGGTTCATCTATCTTTTCTGAGCCAGATTTGAACAAAGGTGACCCTCAGAACTTGTTACAAGATCTTGTTATTTGAAAAATTTTTTATTTTTGTGTTTTCTTGAGACAGCCTCTAAGATTAATGTCCAAAATAAACTCAGCTGTTGAGAAAATTTTAAAGATACCATCAGGGAAGTAATTCAACATGTCCCCAATGCTTTTAACTCCAGTGATGAAATTCTAATCTGTAACAAACTTGGAAAAGAACAACAACGATACTTGGGTTTTCATACCTCCTTATGTATGTCTTTCAGCTAACAATTTTAGCTTCAATTTCATCCAAGGCAAATTAAATTAAACATCACTAGAATTCTGTAGGCATCTTCCTTCTCCTCAAATCATCCCAAGGAATACAGTAGGCACAAATTAACATGTTAAAGATGTCACGAATTTGGCAGAACAGTACAATA
Organism: Symphalangus syndactylus; assembly: GCF_028878055.3. Lineage (NCBI taxonomy): Eukaryota > Metazoa > Chordata > Mammalia > Primates > Hylobatidae > Symphalangus > Symphalangus syndactylus. The sequence continues at coordinate 108,984,224 of NC_072430.2, forward strand.
TTGTTGAAGTACACACACAAAAAAGGGAATGGGGCAAGGGAGAGGAGAGTGCTTAACTAAGAGTCAGTTCTATTCCTGGCTCTGCTATTCAATTGCTAGGTGACCTTCCTAGCCTCAACTTACTTAGTGGTGAAATGAGTTGTAACACAAGGATTTGAGTATCTGTGAGCATTAAAAATGCCATGTTCATGTACTTTCACCCTCTCTTATAATTGTTGACTTATCTGTCTCATCTAGCCCGATACCTAGTACATAGCAGGACTCAGTAAATATTTGTTAATGGATAATCACATGTAAATAAATATCTCTCTGTATTCACATAGATATGTTCACTGAGGACATATTCACTGGCCAAATGTGATAACTTATCTAACTGATGACCACAGATGCCTCACATGCCTGTGACCTCAGGAAACATCATGATGACGTGAAGTAAAAGGCATGTCTGAGTATCTGGGTATTAGATCTTTTTCTTACATGCTCAATATATTTAAGGGACAGATGGCAAAATAATACAATAATTGCAGGCTTCTATGTTTCTAGAAGGGCTTTCTACTGAGCATAAATTCACACACTTTAAAATTTGAAGGACTCACTCACTTCACTGAATTCATCAAATATTTAGAAATAGTATAATGCTGCTTAGGAAAGGACTGTTTAGGTGCTATGTCTTGAATGTTTAATTAGACGTCTTGTTGTAACATCAGAATGTTGCGCTAAGCCACCATGTGCTCTTTTGGGATAATACATTGATGATGGGATTGAGTACCCCAGAGGAATTTCCAAATGTCATAAATTTCTATGGAAAATGACAATGAAGTCCCACAAAAATATATATTCTAAACTGAGAAGAAATTTAGCCATGTGCTAAATTAAAACATGTGACCATCTTTGGAGGGCACTTGGACATTATATAATTTTTGTCTTTGAACATTAATAAGATAGCTTCATATAAGATGTTAAAAGGTGATAAAAAATACTATCAGAACTATCTCAGACCTAAAGCCAGGGCAGTAAAAGACCATTTTGTATGATACTGTAATGTGGATATGTGACACTGTGCATTGACAAAACCCATAGAACTGTATAACACAAACGGTGAACCATGGACTTCAGGTAATAAGGTATCAATATTGGCTCACCAATTATAACTGATGTATTACACTAATGCAAGATGTTTGTAATAAGGGAAACTGTGAGTGGGGGAATATATGGAAACTTACTGTACTATCTGAGCAATTTTCTATAACTCTAACGCCGCTCTAAAAATAGTCTATTAATTTAAAAAATACTATTGGAACTATTCTACCTGAAGCCATCAACTCAGCAAGTTGCTATATCAATTATGAGCAAAAGAATTCATTTATATCATGAGTGGTGGTTTTACTCAAAGATGATAATGATAGAGGATGTAATGTTTTGGTATGGAAAGTCCTTTAGTAGCTCCAGGCCCTGGATATAGAATACAAGAAGTATTTTAAAAGACCTGCATAATCTTTAAAGACAGGTCTTCTGATTTTGTGCCTTATACTTAGCTCTGGCAAATTCGACATAACTAAATGATGGGATCAGAAGAACATGCCCACCGTCAATGTCATATTGGATGATATCTGGGAAGTTATACAGCAAACAAAAAGTTAACATAATAAAAAAGCAAGCTGTCAGAGCATACAAGAGCAAGAAGAAACCAAGGAGATGATCTTTAGTCAGGCCCTTCTTCTTAGGTAAGGAAAAATAGGCTGAAATATATGTCCTCTGTGACATGAATAGCCCTATGGAAAAAAATTAATCTCTGGTCAAATTATAGGGATATTTGAGCTATTTCCCGAGCAGCAGATTAATATTTAACTTGTGAATACTGTGAAGTTGATAGGCAATTGCTTTTCCCTTTTTCATTTAGCTGCAAGAAAGCTCAGCACCAGATTTGTGGTGCATTTCCTGCAAGTTTATAGGTTAAACCTTACTCCTCACGAATCTTGCTTTCTCACCCATCTGTGCAATTTTTTGACTTATTGCTATCTTGCTGTGTTGAATGTGAGGTGAGTGACCTTGAACAGTCCCTCTCCCTAGCTCACCCCCCTAACTCCCTTCACTCCAGTCAGGCAGAAATGTGTGAATTAGAATAAAACATTTAGAAAAATGATGATCAAGGAAAAAATATTTCAGAATGGTGGTATACATCCTAAATGACCTAGACAGAGGTCCATGTATTCCTTCATCAAAATAAGGCAAGTGTTACTATCTTCCAAGGACTAAGATCAGGGTGATGTGAACTGAGGAATAGGCATTCCTCTTGAAATTAAAGTGTGTACATTTTCCTAGGTGCTATACAAGAGGATCTATTGAGTAGAGAAGGAAAAATACCATAATATTTATTTTTATATAATTTTTATTTAAGCTCTACTGAGAATTTAATGTAAAAATGACCATGGCCGCATCATGTGGTCAGTATGCCAAGATGCTGGTGTGATGGGATTCGTGAGGAATTCCTAATGAAGAGTAAGAATTTCACAATGTAGTCGTCATTTTATTGCGGTTCGCCTGTGCCCTGCTTATTCATTAGCTCTCACAAAAAGGACAATACCCATAATGTACAAAGCCTCCTTACGACTAACAAGGAACAGACCCAATAACAAAGGTGCCAAAGATATGAACAGGCAACTCCCAGAAGAGTAAAATCCAAATGATGACAGACATATAAAAATTAGCTCAAAATTACAAACAAGTCAGAGAAATGCAAATTAAAGTAACAATGAGAAAGCGTGCATTGGTTTGACAAAAAAAAAATATGAAGAGCCATTACACCTCGGGCAAAAGAGTATTCCTGTGCATTGCAAGTAGAAATGAGAACTGTTACTGGTAAGATGCAGGCAATTATGTATAATATGATTCCACATTGATGAACCAGCACCAAAAAGCCCTCTGTCTAGGTGGATATATTTAATACATATGTGTTTACATGTACATGAGCACACAGAGACATACAGAAGGATATGGGTACCGGATTATTAACATGGGTAACCTTTTGGAGTAAGGAGATCTAATGTGGATAGAGTAGAATGGAGGGGAAGGGGAATGCAAAACAAAATGAGAAAAAAAATTACACTAAAAACAGCATGTGTAACATGAATACACTTTGAATTTGTGTATAATTTAACACAGAGGAACTTAAAAATAAAGTGGAAAATAAAACTTCTTCAAACTTTCAGCAAGCTCAGTGTACATTTGCTCTGGGGAAATACCAGTGAGGTGGTACTCAAGAACAGGGCAGGCCAGGTGCCGTGGCTCACGCCTGTAATCCCAGCACTTTGGGAGGCAGAGTCAGGAGGATCGATTGAGCCCAGGAGTTTGAGACCAGCCTGAGAAACATAGTGAGACTGTCGCTACAAAAAATAATAATAAAATAAAAGTTTAGCCAGGCATGGTGACACATACCTATAGTCCCAGCTGCTCAGAAGGCTGAGATAGGAGGATTGCTTGAGCCCAGGAGGTTGAGGCTGCAGTGAGCCATGATTGTGCCACTGCACTCCAGCCTGTATGACAGTACCAGGCCCTTTCTCAAAAAAAACTTCTTTAAAAAAGGTCAGGGCAGCTTCTTTCTTTGTCAATCTCAAGTAGCAGACATCTCCCAGAAAGTGGCCATCCCCCACCCCGCCGCATGCAAGGGTAGCAGCATAAACCCTCACCTGCATCCCTTATTCATGGTATAAGAAGCAATGAGTCCTTCTGGGATCAAGTTGGGGACATGAATGAACTATATGAACAGTCCAAGCTACCACTGTAACTGCTGCCACCCACACCAACATCCAAATTGGGCCCTAATGCCACTGAATTACAGATGTAAAGGGTTCCTGGGTTTTGCAGTCTAATCTCTCAGGCAGGGGGTAATCCTTTTTTCTAGAGCTTCGTTGAAAAGTAACACTATCTCTTCCTGGACACTCCAGCACTGACAGCACCAGGGGCGTCCTAGAATTGGCTTCCAGTAATTCTAGTCCTGTGCCATGGAGCAACACAGAACAAGTTCTCCACATATGTGCTATAACTCTTTAAAAAGTTGAAGACAGCAAAATTATATTGATTTGTCTAGCTGTTTCAGAACCAAAGAACCCAGGTTCCTAAATGATGCTTCACTGGGCGTGGTTTCCAGCCTCTCACGATCCTGGGTGGTGCTCTGGCTGTTCACGTGCTTCTTAAAATAGGGTCCGCAGAACAGAACTGAGTTTTTTTAGCCATGGTCTGGCCTGTCCAGAAGACGGCAGGGAAACGATGATCCTGTTTCCATGAATGCTGCCCAAGACAACACAAACATTGATTTTGTGTGTTTGTTTGTTTGTATGTGTGTGTTTGTTCAAGAATCACTTTGATAGCTCAGTTTGAAGTTGTGATCAATTTCAATATTTCAAAATTAATTGCTTCTGTATTAGGAATTTAACTTAGGAAATTGATTGTAATATCTAGAAAAGCAATTATTTTTAACTTTTTGTAACTGATTTTAGCCTAGGATTCCAAACTGTTGTGATCACTTCACTTGTCAGTTCTGCTATCTGTTCGATTTGCTGGTATATTGCCACATGAGAAATTACCCTGAATCTTAGCATTTTAAAACAATTAACACTTATGGCCTCACACAGTTTCTGTGGGTGAGGAGTTCAAGATCAGCCTAGCTCTGTGCTTCTGGTTTAATATGTTTCATGAGGCTGGGGTCGTGATGTAGACCAAGGCTCCAGTTATCTGAGGACCTCCCTGGACTGGAAGAACCGTGTCCAAGATGGCTTCCTCCCATGACAGGCAAGGTGATGCTGGTTTTTGGCAGAAGTCCTCAGGCCTTGTGGACCTCTGCATTGGGCTGACTGAGGAGAGGTGGCTGGTGATGAGCCAAGAGAAAGATCCTTCGAGGAGGAAGCTGCGATACCATCCATGTGCTTAGAAGTCACACAGTCACTTCTGCAAATTATATGATGAGAATTAGCTCTGCCTTTTGAAGGAAGAAATGTCAAAAAATGGTGGACATATTTTAAAACCACAGTGGCTGATTTTTCTGCAGACTGGCGAAAGGAGGGGAGGCATCAAAAGATTACTAAACAGGCTTGGGTTTGAATCATGCCTCTGCCACTCTGTAACTTTGGGAAAATTGTTAGCCTTTCTGAGTCTCTGTCTTCCAACCGTGAGATGGAGATAAATACAGCATGAACCTCATTGAGTTGTAGTGACAGTTAAATTGGATGAAATATGTAAACTGCCTAGTACAGTGTCTGGCATAATAACACTAAACTGCTGTTATATCTTCATTTAATTAATTGATAGAGGGGCTGAAAAAATAGAACACTGTTGTTTGAACAAAAGGTCATCTTGCTATGTATCTCAGAAGGTGACGGGTATAGAAATATGGGTCCCTTTCTCCATGGCTGGAGTGCCAGGCATAAAGAAATAGAACAGAAACCTGGTAATCAGGACCAGGACACAAGATTCAAAAGATCAAAGTCAGACAAAAGGATACACAGTGAATTTACAAACTGAGTAAACTTTGTGTGCACCAACTAAACAATATTTAAATCTCGTATCCTTTTTTATGGAAAAAATTATCTTTGAAAGAGGAATATACTGAAAAGCAATCTATGTTCTTTAAACACATCGAAGAGTAGCCTAAATAAAGTGAATTTTTTTTTAGAAATCGCAAGTATTTTATTATCTTCAGCACTCATGTAGATACATGAAGGATACTGTAAATCCTAAGCTATATGAAACATGCGGTAGAATAAGTTTAGTTTTCTTTCTTTTTTAATATGAAAAATGTAAAAGAAGGCATCGAATAAAATAAACTTATAACTGAGATTTAGAGTGTCAAAAAATCAAGATTTAGATATTCTATAGCTTGTTTTTCTAACTTTCATACAGTGCTTTGCATTTTTAAAGTTCCTTTTAAACATGAACTAATCTTTACAATACCTCAGGCCAGAGAAACTATAATTTTTTGCATATATTGTTCTATTTATTGTTTTAGACTACATTTGTTAATGTATGTTCTCACTTGTTTGGGGGAGCTAAAACAACTGAACTCATGAAGATAGAGAGTAGAAGGATGGTTATACAGGCTGGTAAGGGTGATGGGGAAGTGGAGGATAAGAGGAGATGTGTATTTTTTTTTAATTTTTTAGTTTCTATAGGTTTTTGGGGAACAGATGGTAATGAGTAAGTTCTTTAGTGGTGATTTGTGAGGTTTTGATGCATCCATCTCCTGAGCAGTATATGCTGCACCCAATTTGTAGTCTTCTATCCCTCACCCCTTCCCATACTTTCCCCCTGAGTCCCCAAAGTCCCTTGTGTCATTCTTATGCCTTTGCGTCCTCATAACTTAGCTCCCACTTATGAGTGAGAGCATACAGGGTTTGGTTTTCCATTCCTGAGTTACTTCACTTAGAATAATAGTCTCCAATCCCATCCAGGTTGCTGCGAATGCCACTAATTCATTCCTTTTTATGGCTGAGTAGTATTCCATTGTGTGTGTATACATATATATATATATATACCACAACAGAGAAACCATTATTATCTCTATTTTATGGATGGAGACATTGCAACACCAAGACCAACCATGTCTCAGTTTCTTAAGAAATTAGAGGCCGGGTGCGGTGGCTCACGCTTGTAATCCCAGCACTTTGGGAGGCCGAGGCGGGCGGATCACGAGGTCAGGAGATCGAGACCACGGTGAAACCCCGTCTCTACTAAAAATACAAAAAAATTAGCTGGGCATGGTGGCGGGCGCCTGTAGTCCCAGCTACTCGGAGAGACTGAGGCAGGAGAATGGCGTGAACCCAGGAGGCGGAACTTGCAGTGAGCCGAGATTGCGCCACTGCACTCCAGCCTGGGCGACAGAGCGAGACTCCGTCTCAAAAAAAAAAAAAAAAAAAAAAAAGAAATTAGAATTTGGGACCCAGATAGAAATATGGGTTTTCTACTGCCTCATTGACTGGGAAGCTATTATAGTGTCAAGCATTGTAAAATAATTTTGTGTATTCCCAGCCATTTGACAAATGAAAATGAAGGTAATAACTCTAGCATGCTTTGCAATATCCAAACTTACAGGCCATTACCTAACAGTAAGAAAAAACAAAAAGTCTCCATCACCAGATTTATGAGGGCTTTCTTAAATCTGTGAAAATATATCTTGTGTTCCAACCTAGGTGAAAGTGCATTTACTTTCTTCTTTGCAAGACCGATTTTAAGAGTGCCCTAACCATCCTCGGGACCTTGGGAGAGACCTGCCAGCCCTCCTGGTTTTCATACACTGTCGTTTATTCATTTATGCCTCGGCATGTACTGTGGTAACAGATCATCAGGTACTCATGACGATATTTGGCAGTTCACAGTTCAAGGCAGCGATGTGCTCTGAGTGATGGGGTTTAAAATATCTACATGGTTATGGTTATAAAATTGTGCATGGGCCAGGGAAAGAAAATAATGCAGCAGATTATATTTCAATGCACCCATTAGAGGATCAGCATGAGACACCATCAGCAGTGGAGGAATTCATCAACTTCACAGGCACCCAAGCAGTGTTAAATGCTTTAACTTTACTAAAAATATAACAAGTAATAAAAACAGACAAGACCTGAAATGGTCTCATGGACCTGGCACAAATGTGGCAGAAGATTAACAGCACTAAATTCTCAGGCACGGAAACTTTCCCCAACATTCAGTAAGCAGTTTCTTGAAATTAAGTACCTTCAGTACAAATATGAGTGTCAGCATGAACAAGTTCCTGGATGGACAAACTTTGTTCCACATAGTTGTACTGAGTTCACATTCTTAAAAACTGTGTTCAAGTTTTTACGTTAATGCATTTTACCTTAATGCACTGCTGTAAATCCTTTTAAATCAATTTGTCACCTTTTTATCTACAATTGATGAAAAGTTTTCTTTCTTTTAGTCACATTTGTGTCAAGGGGCATCTACCTGAGCCTTCCAGAACATTTATTTAAAATTTTTATTACAGCATATTTGAGTTATATAGAGAGGTATACAAATAACATCATAAATTCCATCTCACTCACCAACCAACTATAGAATTAAAATATTGCCCATACACTGAAAGCCCTCTATAAACTTTTCCTCAAATGTACTCCACCCTTTGCTCTCAGCAAGAACCCCTCTGCTGAGTTTGGGATTTATCATCACTAATGTCCAGCTAATGTGTAGACAGTGAACAGCTAGTGTATAGACATGTTACATCTATCTAGTATATGTATGTCTCTAAGCAGTATTTACGATTGTTTTGCATGGTTTTAAACTTCATATGGATGATATAACTTAAGTGTGCCATAAGTATACTTTTGCAACTTGCATTTTTGTTCAACATCATTTTTGTAAAACTCATTCTTGTTGATATCTGTGGTTTTAGTTCATTCATCTTCATCACTGTATAATGTTCCTTTGTATGGTGATATCAGGAATTATTTATTCATTCCCCTAAAAATACTTTCTGTAAAGCAGTTTGTGATTATCACATAAACTACAAGCAAATTTTTAAATTTGCAGTGTGCATTAAAGTTATTGAAAAAAGTGAGCACTTGAATATAGTGGGATGTATTTCCCAGTGGCAGACTTGGAACCATACATACTGCCTGTTTTTGAATATTTGTGACTATACCATTTATTTTGCTAAACATATGTAATGATCAATTTTTAAACATATGCAATTATGAAAATTAAGCATGTGCAATGATCAGATTTATTGTTACTATTCATATTATTATTATTTTGTTTTGAAATAGGTAGCCAGCCTCTGTGTCTGTCAAGACCTATGGCATTGCCTCATTCTATGTATTCTTAATGACTAATTAGTGCCTCATTGTATCCATGAACATTTATGAGTGGTTCTCATTTGAAAATAGAATTAATGCTTTGTTGGATACATTTCTATTGACCAAAGATAGCTACGGAGAAGGAAAGTTCCTCTCCACAATATAAATCTTAACAAGTACAACAACAAGAAATATGAGAAGAGTAGACCAAAGGCTGAAGGGAAAAGCAAGTGAGTCACATATGTAGTCTGAATTTATTTTTCTTCTAATATTTCACATATTGGCAATTATATTATTTTTCAACATATTAGTGCAAAACCTGACAATACCATTGTAATCTGCCATCTCTTAGGTGTTTCAAAGTTAAAACATAGGCTTTTGCAAGTGGCAAGGGAATAGTTGTACATAAAAAATGTTTAGGCAGGGATTAATCATAATTCTAATTCACAATAAATAACTTAAACAAGAGCAGTACAATTGATGCATAGCTACATAGACATAAATGATTCCTGTCCAATAAGTTACTCCTTTGAAATAACAGGCATTTTCAATCAATAGATGAAGTGCACATTATCTTACAATGCCTCCGGGAGAACAAAGAAAAACTCTGAAAGCAAGAATCGGCAACCCATGGCATATATACTGATTGCTCTGGCCATACTTCTTTCCCATGCTTTTTTAAAAAGATGATTTAATTCATTTTATCTTGTGTAAAGCAGTTTTTATTCAAAAAAAACATGATCATTTTGAAAAATTTGGATAGCCCAGAAAAATACAAAGAAGAAAATAAAACTTCATGCTAATCTTTTCACACATAGCCATTGTTAATATTTTAATATATACATGTTCTCTCATCTATGTATATATGTTCATTTTTAACAAAACATGAATATATTATAGAAATTATTTTATGACCTTTTTCACTATGCAATATATTATGCATTTTTTTCATAGCATTATTCTTCTTTCTCCTCATTTTTAATGGTTTTATATTATTCCATCATGTGAATGGGCCATAATTTATTCACTATGACTCCATTTTTGGACATTTGTTTTCAGGTTTTTAGCCTTATCAGGAATGTTATAGTTAGTATCCTTACTGATAAATCTTTATATTCATCCATGATGAGTCTCCTAGCATAAATGTTTAGAATGTGATAGCTGAGTGAAATACTACACACACACACATACATATATATAATGTTTTTCTTATGTGCTGCCCAACTGTTGTCCAAAGAATTTGTACCAATTTTTATCTCACCATCTCATTTTCACAAACAATGCTTTAATACATTTCATGAATGACCTCAAGTCTTCACTACTCCCTGTATCCACATCCTTTGCCGTGTGACCTTGCCCTGGCCTCCTGTTATGGTTGCTCCTGACTTTGACCATGTGAGCTTTCTTTGGTCAATGGGATCTTAGCAGTTACAACTCATGGCAAGTCTTTAAAACTGCTTATGTGATTGAGCTTGCTCTCTTGTGCCAATGCTCTTGCCTAGGCTAGCCTACTGGTCCCAGGAAGAAGATGAAATACAATCACATAAAAAACACCCTCCAGCCAGCCATAAAGTGTGTGATGGAGTTCAGCAGAGACCAGAAAATTCACTCAATTGAGCCCAGTCAAGATCAGCCAACACCCGCCTGACCCAAAGACTTGTAAAAACAATACATTGTTGGTTTATTTAGCCACTAAGTTTGAGGGTAGTTTGTCACGCAGCAAAAGCTAACTGATATAGTTGTCAGTCCTGCTCTTCCCAGATATTTTACTGTTAAGGTCTGGATAAAAGTTGACCAAATACAAAGCATTTTCACATTCATTATTAACATAATTGTATAGATTTAAAAAACCAAAGTTCAGAAAGGTAATGATTTTCCCAAACTATCTGAGTTATTAAGTGGCAGAGTCAAGGTTCAGAGATTATATAACTGTGCTCTTTTCTCTATTCCAACATTTCTCTGTTTTCAGATAATAAATATTTTAGGTTTTTCAGGCAATTTGTTCTCTTGCTGTGATTACTCAATCCTACTATTGTAGCACAAAAGCAGCCACAGACAGTGCATAAATGGCATGGCTGTGTTCCAATAAAACTTTATTTATAAAAACCATCTCAGCCACCCCACCAGGAAAGTCTGTAACTGGCACATCCACCACTTAAATGACTAGCAAATTTTCCATTAGTACATTTCCCATGAGCACTAATGAAGGTGCTGAAAATTTGGCACACACAAACACACACAGACTTACAATATCTGTGTATGTGTATGTATATGTATGCCAAGATTTCATAGATTTGGAAGTGACAAAGATTCATCTTGTTCAATTTCATTTGAAAACTGAAGCTACCAGGGAACTGCAGTCCAAAAAAAAAAAAAAAAAACGACAACAACAATTGGTAATATACCTCCTTGAAAGCAATCACAGGTCGAAGGCCTACTGCTGCAAAGGAGATGATGGTTGAAAAAATGTATAAACGGCTGCTGGTCAATCATGAAAATAGAAAATAACCGAGCAGAATCCATCAAAACAGGTGATGTGTGAAAATGAGAATTTCCCAACTTGGTTCACAAAGGAGCAATTTGAAATGAAAATCCATGAATGCATGAATGAATGAATGAGTGATTGAAGAGGTGCTTAGGGAGCTAATGTCAACCCAACTCGATCTCAGTAAAGGTTAATTGAGACAAGGCAGCTGTCTCATCTGCTGGGGGGTGCAGCCATATTGAGAGGCTTGGCAGCAGCAATATTTTGCACAATTTTAAAGCGATCAGAACCATTTTCAGTGATCCTTGTTTTCAGAAGAGCTCAACTATGGGGACACAGAATATAGAAAGAAGCAAGGGATCATGCTGAATTTTAGGATTGAATCTCAGCTTTGCCACTTCCTAGCCAAGTGACCTTAGCAAACCCCCATCCCACAAGCCCTTATTAATGAATATAAAGACAATAATAGGTGCTATATTATAGGATTGTTTTGTGTATTAAAAAAGGCAATGCACGTAATATGCTTAGTACAGTCTCTGGCCACGTGGAAGAAACAGATAAATTAATAGCTATCTGCTAAGACCAGGGCTGGATGCTGAGGATAAAATGGGATCCCTGACCTTGAAAAACTCAGTCTAGTGGGAGACACAGATATATAAATAGACAACTACAATAAAATGAGGAATATCATAACAAGGACATATCTTGGAGAAAAAGAGTGGAATGACAAATTAATTCTCTCCATTGAGACTTAGAGGTTCTGTGTATGTGTGTCTGTGTGTTTTATTGTTATTAATGTTGTTGTTGAGTTACTACAGCAATAAATTACAATCACTATACTGTAATCTCCTTGAGGGTAGAGATTAATGACTACCCCCAACCCAGCATAGCCCTTGGAACTCAATCATGGTTTAATAAATATTTGTTGATTCATAGATTTTTAGTAAAAAAAAAACTTTACAAAATTTTCCTGTAATAAACAAAAAAGTTAAACATAATTCAAGAGAGAAAATAATCTAGCCTCTGTTATCCTTATTATATTCTGCATTTTGAAGTTTCACTGAGCTTAAATTATGTTATTGTTGAGAGTTTTGGAATGAGTCAAATATGAGTTTGCATTTCCATTTCAGCCCTAACTGTAGGGAAATCTGTATGTAAAATGATATTTGGTTTAGGGATTAAGAGCATCATTTCTGCAGCCAGGCTGCCTGAGTCCAAATCCTGGCTTGCCATTAGTTAGGGTATGATGGTGGACAATTTAGTTTGGGTTCTCCACAAAGCAGATCCTTAAACAAGGACGTGGGTACAGGTAACATGTTTGGGAGGTAATCCCGAGAAGCACACTTGAGTGTGAGAGGGACAGGGCAGCGGGGGATGTCCCTCAGATTGTGGTAATGGGCAAGAAGAAATGGGCTTCAGCTCCCTGTAAGGCGGTATAGAGAACAAGCATCAGAATTGTTCCACCAAAGGAAGAGAATGTTGAGCATTCATGTACCAACCTGTGAACTTCATGGATGGAGAGTTGTCCCTGGGATGCTGAAATCTCCAGCTCTTCCAAGCTATCCTACTTGAAGGCTGAACAAGCTCCCGTAGCTCTGCAGACAGCCCTGTGGCAGGGAGGTGGAGTGACCATAGGCACAGGAGGCAAGAAGCTGTCCTCACACAGTCAATGTCCACCAAGGCTGCAGGTGAGCCACAGGGATATGAAGAGAGGCATCAACAGCATCTGTCACATCTGTGAGCTCCACCCGCTTTTTGTAGTACATTAGAAGAAACTAAAATCTATAAGGCAGATTTTACAAAAGCCAACTAATTGCAATATATGATCTTTAATTAGATCCAAGATTTTTAAAAATACAGCTATAAAAACATTATTGGGATGCTTAGGGAAATCTGAATCTAGCTTGCATATTAGATAACATAGTTGTATTAATATTACATTTCTTGGGTATGAGAATGATATTGTGGCTATTTGGAAGAAGATCCTTGTTCCTTGGAAACACATGCTGAAGTATCTACAGGTAAAGTGGAATGATGTCTGCAACGTGCCTTTGAATATTTAACAAATATATTGACAATGGTTTGGATATTTGTCTTCTTCAAATCTCATGTTGAAAAAGGAATATAAATCATTCTATTATAAAGACATATGCGTGCATATTTTCATTGCAGCACTATTCACAAGAGCAAAGATATGGAATCAACCCAAGTGCCTATCAATGATAGACTGGATAAAAAAATATGGTATATATACACTATGGAATACTATGCAGCCACGAAAAGGAACAAGACCATATCCTTTGCATGGACAGGGATGGAGCTGGAAGCCATTATCCTCAGTGAACTAACACAGGAACGGAAAACCAAACACTGCATGGCATGTTCTCACTTATAAGTGGGAACTGAACAATGAGAGCACATGGACACATTGGGGGAAACAACACACACTGGGGCCTGTCAGAGGTGGGGGCTGAGGGAGAGCATCAGGAAGAATAGCTAATGGATGCTGGGCTTAATACCTAGGTGATAGGTTGATCTGTGCAGCAAATCACCATGGCACACATTTACCTATGTAATAAACCTACACATCCTGCACATGTACCCCAGAACTTAAAATACAAGTTGATGGAAAATAAATAAATAAAATATAAAACTTAAAAGAAATGTGATTCCCAATGTTAAAGGTAGGGTCTGGTGGGAGGTGATCGGATCATGGGGGCAGATCCCTAGTAAATGGTTTAGCACCAACCCCTTGATGATAAGTGAATTTTCACTCAGTTTATTCAAGATCTGGTTGTTTACAAGTCTGGGACCTTTCCCGCCCTCATGCTCTTGCTCCATCTCTCATCATGTGCTGTGCCTGCTACCCCTTCATCTTCGGTCATGAATGGAAGCTTCCTGAGGCCCAAACGAGAAGCAGATGCTGGCACCATACTTCCCGTACAGCCTGTAGAACCATGAGCTGATCAAACCTCTCTTATTTATAAATTACCCAGCCTCGGCTATTCCTTTATAGTAACACAAATGGACTAATACACGCACACACACACACACACACACACACACACAAACACACACGGAGAAAGAGAAATAAATGTGACAACATTTCAAAATTGGTGAACTTAGGTATGGGTATACAGGTATCTGTTATACTAATTAGTTTTTATTTTTTATTAATTTTTTTGAGACAGAGTCTTGCTCTGTCGCCCAGGCTGGAGTGCAGTGGCGCAATCTCGGCTCACTGCAACCTCCACCTCTTGGGTTCATGCCATTCTCCTGCCTCAGTCTCCCGAATAGCTGGGACTACAGGCGCCCGCCACCATGCCCAGCTAATTTTTTGTATTTTTAGTAGAGATGGGGTTTCACCGTGTTAGCCAGGATGGTCTCGGTCTCCTGACCTCGTGATCCACGCACCTCAGCCTCCCAAAGTGCTGGGATTACAGGCTTGAGCCACCGCACCCGGCCTAATTGGTTTTTATTTTTATATAGGTCTCAAAATTTTCAAAATAGGGTAGGAAAAATGTCAAATGTAGACTCTATCTCTATTTATATTATTATTATGTATTACAGTAGTGTTTGTATAAGTGAGAATTAAATGGCTTCAGCAGCTCAAAATAAAGGGTTTAAAGATAACGACCAAGGAGATTATTGTAAAAACTGACTTCCGTTGGGGTTTTACTTTCACCTCAGTCACTGGGGAGTTTAAGGATAGAGAAATAAGTGTCATTCTGGCATCTGATTTCATATTCATAAAAATGCAAAAAAAATAGATTATGTCCTAAAATGATTGAGAAGCTATGGTTTGGTTGATGAACTAAAGATGATATAGAAGAGAAATCAAGCAACCATAAGGCCCTTAAATGTCTGGGAATAGTACATTTATTTTAATAGCACAAAATGGAAATCAATTCCAATTTCAAATGAAGAATATATATGTGTTGGAATTAAATGCTCTTAAAATGTTTACACCCCATTTTGGCTCTAAAAAGATGAAAAACATCAAGAAGAGTATGTGATATAAGAACAGCTATATTAAAAAATAGGAATCCATTCTGCAGTATGAATTTTTTTAATTGGCACCATACAGCCCAACAAGATATATGCACCATAATAAACTAGAGATTAGAAAACTGAGAAATAAACAATAAAAATACATCTCTCTGAAGATAAATTTTTAAAAGATGGCAAAATATGGAATGTATATATACAGATTCCCTTCTCTCAAGCTATATTTGATGTTATTTTAAACTTTTCATTTGCTAACATGTACATGAAAACCTAAACACAAGATTGAAACTCTGGTAAGTAAAAGTTTCTAAGATATAACAGATTCTTCAACTTTTTTTTTTTACCCTCTTAAATGTTCTAATTGTCAATTATCATGCTATAAATTTGGGGTGTGTTTAATTATTTCTCATCAGTCTTCTCTTCTGCATGATGTGGCTAAATACAGTGAGACTGTTTGCCACTCCTTCTGTTCATTGCTCCTGAACATCCACCTGGCGGGATATTAACACACCATTCAGAGAACACGAGGAACACAGGGAAACATCAGCATAATTAAATAACACCATCAGCCTCTGAAGTGTACTCCCAACTGTGCTGCTCCACATGAAAGAGCTTTTAAATATAGATCACCTAGGAGTCCTGCGCAAATCTCACTTTTCTTCCTTCCATTCCATCAGAAGAACTAAAATAGGATGTAGCATTTAAGAGGCAGAGACCCCAGTTGTTTCTTTCTATTTCAATAATTTTACGCTCATTTTGCAAAAGTATCCAGCTACCACTTATATCTACGTGATGTTAATATCTGTATGGAAAGCAGAAAATTTATATAAATTAGTTGAAGAGTGAGTCTAATCAGCCCATTAGGAATCAAATATTTGATTTCTACCTTGAGCAAATAGAGTACATTTTATTGCTAAACTCATGCTACTGCTGATGGGCCAATTCAACCAATTCTTCCTTTTCCTGGCTTCCCTTACATGTCAGACACAGTGTACATCTGTGCCTCAAGCAGACTTGTGTCTCCAGTGCTTTTCATAAGGATAGCTCTTTTAATTCTAGATTTCCTTTGGTTTTTAAATGGCTTGCACTTTAATGTCAATAGACGGCCTTGACACCTTCTTTGCTTTTTACTCCTTTTTTTTTACTGACCTTTTTTTCTCTCTTTTTACCTGGTTCTGTCCTTCTCGCATCTCTGTGTCTCTGTGCTCATCTATTCTCGTGTTACCCATTTCCTTGGTGATGACACTCAGTAAGTGATACTCTCTCTTGCATTATTTTCCCAATTTCAGGACAAGCTGCTAGAGCATGTGCCTTGTCATCTGACTCCTCTGCCACTGGCATAGACATTGGGACATAGGCCACAGCCTGTGCCATGGGAGGAGACCAGCAGTAGTTACATTGTACAGCAAGGGTAATAGTGGTCGGAACGTTTTCAGAGAAAAGTAGGGGCTGACGCATGTGGAGAAAAGCATCTTCCTTGCTTGCTTTATTTTTTTTATCCTATACTGAAATGTTCAGTTGTCTGTATCAGTCATGGTACTGGCAGGAAACAAATGGTAAACTTAAGAGGTATAATTGAAAAGAGTTTAGCAAAGGGACTATCTACAAAGGTATACATGTGGTTCGGGGAACTCAACAACAAAGAATAGCGAAGCACACTGGAGTTGGCAAAGTGTGGAAAGCCATCACAACCCTGGGCTTAAGAAGCAATAGCAGGGAGCAGTTACTCTAACTGGGGAGGCCTATGACCGGAGGAAAGAGCTGCCTGATAGGAGCCATCATCCTTGTTGCAGAGACTAAGCCATACTAGAGTCACCTGAGACAGAAGCCAAGAAACTGAGGAGATAAATACTCTGACCTCTCTCTCCTCTCATCCTCCAGTTTCCTACTGGGCCTCCCATTGATCAAACGCAACAGAAGCCAGAGAGCAATGAAGCTGATGTAGTCCATAGAGCACAGAAGCATGGAGGATGATTCAGGAGAGGCAGATATGCAGTACAATGATGGAGATTTTGTCCATTTGACTTGAGTGCACAGATCTGTGCAATGGCAGTGATACCATGAAAATAACAATGAGGATGAAGATAACAAATATGATAAGAGTAGTAGTGTTCATTGCAGTAGTAGTAGTGATACTATACTTTCATAGAATGTTTTACACTTTCAAAGTGCTTCTACAAACATCTCATTGTCCCCAGGAATAGATAGACAATGAATTACTTAGTTTGCATTGTGAATGATCACATCTTGTTTAATTATTGGTCTAGTGGTTTACATGTAGTTGGAATGTTTTATTCACTTATTTTAGTAATAGATATTGAAAATCTACTCTGTCCCAGGCTCCGTGCTAGCTGTGAGTGGGAGAAAGGGTCTGTTTCCTCTTGAAGCCTATAGCCTACACCTAGCTTTGAAATACAGACCACTTCCCTGGTGAGAGAGAGAGACCTGGCCCAGTTAGAGCACTATGCAGACCTATTGCTCAAACTTTGAGTTCAGAATAAGGTCTGCAGGGATGTCAATGGACCTGGGGTCTACCTTATACCTTTGGACTCTGCAATGGCCCTTAGTAGGTTTCCAGTTTCTCCTTGTTTTATCTTGCTTAATGTTGAATGATAGGAAATGTGGAAACATCATTTAAAAGCAAATACTGCAATTACATTTTCATTTTAATCCCTGGCAAAGAGTGATAACAGGATTGTTTTGTTTTCTGGGTTTTCAATTTATTAAAGACCTATGATATTTCTTCACCGAGGAAGTTTCTTGGTGAATTATAAAGAACACAGGGCTTACAGCCAGAAGGTGAGAACTTTGAGACCTGAACTTACCATAGACTAGCTCTTGGATGTTGAACATGTCATTGGTTTTTCTAAGCCAATAATTATAATTTTCTATAAGAAGTTATAGATAATTTCTTTATTTATAAAATTGGAATAGTGATGTTAAGACAGCAAGATTCTTATGTGGAGTAAATGAGGTAATGTACACTGTATCAAAGTTTTTGTTAAAACTACAAAGACTTACTCAAATCTTAGTTGTTATTATATTTGGCTGGTAAATTCACTAAAATATTAAAGTATTTTGCTGCCCAAAATTTGGACGTTGAGAAAGATTCAGTTAATTTTATTTCCATCTAGATGTTTGGCATCATGCAGGCATAACCACAAGAATACTTTTGAAAATTTCTGGGCAAATGAATTCCCAGAAAAATTCTGGGCAAGCGAAGTGAATTATTATATATGTAAAAAGATCATTTCTCAGAGAGTTTGTCTGAACTTAACTGCTTTTTTTGACAAATTCAGCTACAGTTTCAGCCACAGGCTTCCCCTATTTGAATTCTGCCTGTTTTATACTGTTAATCCAGAGGATTTTGGCAAGTGCCTACCACATCAACCTGCTTCCTTGCAGAAGCCTCCAGAGGCAGTGCTTTCAGACTAAGTATGCATGAAGGTGTGAATCTTGACCCCACCACTTTCTAACTGCATAAACTTGAGAAAGTATTTAACCTCTTTGAGCCTTGACTTCCGCATTTCTAAAATGGAAAGTAGTGTTTGTTATTCTCTATTTGGCCCCCACCCCCCAAAACAAAGCCATGCACATAGCCTCAGTGAGACTTGCTTGGGTTTAGCCAATGGCAGGTCAGGTTGCAAAAGAGAGAAAGGTTGGAGTATTTCTTAATCTCCTCCTTGCCTCTCAACACTGCAGATCTGTCCCTGGCCACAACCCTTGAAGATCAGCTCTGGCAGTGGCTCTTTCTCCATGGTGGTAGCAATCACTGGGCCCCCTGTAACACTGTTCCTCCCCTTGCCCTTTCAGTCCTCAGGCAGCCCACCCTTTTGCTACTCTCTGATATCTCACCCTGACTGATATGCGGGTTTAGTAATAATAAGTACTTTCTAGGGTTGTGGATTGGGAATTAAGCTAATACTATGGGAAGAGCACTTAGAACAAGGACTGAGACATAAGAGCTCAACAGCCATTAGCCATTGTCACTTTGTTTTTCTTCCATCCTTGAAGCCTTAGTTTTCTGACTTGCTTTCCACCTCAGCCTAGAAATCAGCCATCAGCTCCCTTTTATTCCTGTCTATTCCTGTGCCTACTACCACCACCCACACCCAGCTTCTGAGACCCTAGTTTTTTTTTGACTCTCCAGTAGGGACTTTGGACAAGACTGCCCATTTCTGAAAATAGCTTATTCACACTGTTAAACAAAATCAATCTTAAAAATTACACACAAGATTAGAAAATATATATCATTAACTCTCATTTATGAATTATAGCTTTAACATATGTATGCAGCAGCATAATTTGTGGAGAAATAGATGAAAAACTAACCGTTAACCTCTTAACAGGAGATTCATTCTCAGTAAATCATAAAGGGAGGAATGGATTGGGATAATAACACAGACTAGCAATGGCAGCAGTGGTAAATTTCAGTTTGTCAGATTAATTGAAGAGGCCCATAAAATTCCAATAAAGTCCAGTTTTAAAAATAGTTATTAGATGCTTGAGGTTTTTCAGAAATGGATAAGCAAATATAAAACTCTCGTTTTGACAGAGCATAAAAATCTGCCTGTAAAAATTAGTAAAGAAGTTTGGAGCATTATATAGAAATAGAGCCAAAATAACTATTTTAAAAAAGCAAAAAGTAAATGCTTCAGTGAGATTATTTTCAAACCTAGAATTGTACAATTGTAGAAATGACTTTCATAGGAATATTCTGATAGGATACCAACTTAGGATTGGTTAAAAAAGAAAACAGAGCCATCTCAAGCTGGGGAAAGAGTGGTTGGAACCCTGCAACTGGAGAACTAGGATATGTTAGACAGGGTTCTCCAGATAAACAGAAACAGTAGAATGTATATAGATATGCAAGAGAAGATTTATTATGGGAATTAGCTCAAACAATTGTAGACACTGAGAGGTTCCACATTCCGCTGTCTGCAAACTGGAGAACCAGGAAAACTAGTGGTATAATTCAGTCTAATTCTAAAGGCCTATGAACCAGGGCAGCTGAAGATGTAACTCACACTCTGAGGTTGAAGGCCTGAGAACCAGGAAGACTGCTGGTCTAAATACTGAAGTCTGAAGGCCTGAGAACTAGGGCAAGATGGATGTCCCACTCAACAAGAGAGAGATAATTTGTCCTTCCTTAACCTTTTTGTTCTGTTGGGGCTCTCAATGATGCCTACCCACATTGGTAAGGGTGCATCTTCCTAGTCTACTGATTCAATTTGTAATCTCTTCCAGAAACACTCTCACGGATACACCCAGAAATGTTTTACTAGCTATCTGTGCATCCCTTAAGCCAGTCAATTTGACATATAAAATTAACCATTACATAGGAAAATGGTCACAAACCACTTCCCAGAAGCACTAGCATGGGTGGCATAACCAGAACTCATAAAAGAGCCTAGAAGCTGTGAGTATCTAGTCATTGTAGCAGAAGCATAAACTGAGACCGCAATGCAGGATCTTGAAGGAATCTGCAAAGGGCCACATAAAGGAAGCTGCTATGTCTAATCCTCATGGACAAACTGTAACTCAGAACTGTGCTGGGACGTGGACTCCGGGATATGTAGTTTCAGGACTGGGAAGGGTGTGGTGATGGTGGTGATAAGTTGGCAATAGACAATCTCGCAGACATACCACTAGGGACCATTCTTGATACTTTACAACATAATTTTCTATAATCGTAACAAGAATTATATGCAGTAGGTATGTTTATCCCCATTTTATTGGGGCCAGAGAGATGTGGTAACTTCTACAAGGTCGTATTTGTCTAGCTTTCCGTGATCCTTCTTATCTATGTGAATTATGAAAGGCCATGCTCCTTTTATCTTAAGAATCCTCCAAATTACCATTAATATAAGAGCTAACATTTTCTATCGTAGAAAATAAAGTATATGAGAATGATAAGTGGGATTAGGTTGAATGAGTTTTGCAAATGAATGTCAAGAATTTATCAAGTTCTCTTTTTTAGATTAGCACTCACTGTGAGCTCATAACTGGTAGTGGCTCAGAGTGCAAAATAAATCTTATTCCCACAAGTTGAGTTAGTACTGAGTTCCAGCGAAATAATACCTTGCCTTTCAGCCACTAGAGAGTGACTTGGCTTTCCCAATGGAGAAGATAAATGAATAAAATTTAGGGTAAGAGAAGCGAGCTTCTGGAAGTCTAAGGCTGGGGATAAGTAGGGTGGACTTTTTTTTTTTTTTTTTTTTTTTTTTTGAGATGGAGTCTTGCTCTGTGGCCCAGGCTGGAGTGCAGTGGCACAATCTTGGCTCACTGCAAGCTCCACCTCCCGGGTTCACGCCATTCTCCTGCCTTAGCCTTTCGAGTAGCTGGGACCACAGATGCCCTCCACCATGCCCGGCTAATATTTTGTATTTTTAGTAGAGATGGGGTTTCACCGCATTAGTCAGGATGGTCTCGATCTCCTGACCTTATGATCTGCCCACCTTGGCCTCCCAAAGTGCTGGGATTACAGGCGTGAGCCACCGTGCCCGGTCGGGTGCACTCTTAATCGGAACCAGGACTTTAATTCCACCTACTGACTCCAAGACCATCCCAAGCTGGGTCCACACAAGAACAGACTCAGACTGGGAATTGCCTCACAATTTAACTAGTCTTCAGGACCAGAATTATTTCAAATAGTATCTGCAACTGCCCTAACAGCTGCAAGTTCAACATTCATTCTCAAACTGTAAGTTTCTCTATGATGGAGATGCAGTAAAGAAAAAGAATGGCAATTTCTGCTTGGTGTTTATGTAAATATGAAAGTAAAAGTATGCAAAGGCTAAATGCAGAGTATAGGCTGGCCAGGAAAGTAAATTAATTCAAAAGAAAAGAAAGGTGTGAGAGAATCCAGGTTAAGAGTCTGAAGGTCAAGTTGAAGGCAAAGAGGAAATGTTAATGGAAAGAAGGGGCAGAAGTGGTAAGAAGTGTATGAATCTGGTTAGAGGGCAATTTCAGAAACCAAAAGCTTTGAGAGGGAGCAGTTTTAAAAGACATGAAGGTCTAGTGTATGTATGAATGAGTAGGCGCCTGAGGTCAAGTTAAGTTGAAGGTCAAGTTAAGTTGAAGGTTACAGGCACCTAGCAAATAGTATGGGCAGGCCAATGCATGTTGATGGTGAAGTAACTCCTATTGTTAATCATGTCAGCCATACTCTCTATTCTCCGGTCCTCCTCACCCTCTAATTCCACCCACCATGCTAATCCTCAGATTACTGTTAGAGAAAACTGTATAACCATGCTGATGGGCTCTGTTGGAAATGTACAGTTCTTGAACTCCATTGAGTTCAGTCATGCTTAGCAACCTTCAGGTCACCCAGTTGGTTCACCTTTTAATTCACGGCAATAGCTCTTTGAAACTCAAAGCCATGTACCCTTCATGCTGCCACTCTCATTCTCAATAGACCACCTTACCTCCAACATCACAGAAAAAAAGGCAATCAGGCAGAACTTCCTTAAAAGCCTTCCTTTTCCTATTCAAACCTCCCCATCATTTTAGCCATCCTTATCTCTTTCCACATTTTGCTTAATCAAACCTTTTCTAAGACTTGCTCCACGAATTACACCCCTAGCTTGTATTGATAATATCTACTTTTCTACTGGATTCCTCCCCATGGCTATAAATGCAGCCACATCTACTTCACGCTAAAACAAATATTCCCCTGTCTATGACCACTTAAGCTGCCACCACATCCTTTTCTTTCTGTGACAGCCTTTTTTTGTTTGTTTTTGTTTTTTTGTTTGAGACAGAGTCTCGCTCTGTCTCCCAGGCTGGAGTGCAGTGGCACAATCTTGGCTCACTGCAATCTCTGCCTCCTGGGTTCAAGCTATTCTCCTGCCTCAGCCTCCCAAGTAGTTGGGATTACAGGAGCATACCACCACACCCAGCTAATTTTTGTATTTTTAGTAGAGATGGGGCTTCACCATG
Source organism: Symphalangus syndactylus (assembly GCF_028878055.3). Taxonomy (NCBI): domain Eukaryota; kingdom Metazoa; phylum Chordata; class Mammalia; order Primates; family Hylobatidae; genus Symphalangus; species Symphalangus syndactylus. The sequence continues at coordinate 109,007,459 of NC_072430.2, forward strand.
TTGACCAGGCTGGTCTCAAACTCCTGACCTCAGGTGATCTGCCTGCCTCAGCCTCCCAAAGTGCTGGGATTACAGGTGTGAGCCACCGTACCTGGCCAACAGCCCATTTTATAAAGCCTCACTTTCTTTGTTCCTCACCAGTCATTCACTCCAGCAATTCATTGAAACATGCAGCAAACATGACAACTAAAATCTGGTTTATGCATCCACTACTCAACTGAAACTCTACCAAAAAAGACTACTTCCAACTTACCTGCCACATTTAGTCCTCATCTTTCTCGTCCCTGTGAGACTTTTGTGACCATACTCATTGGAATCTTCTCCCACATTAGCCTTAGAGGTATCTGTCACTTCTTGGTCTTCTTGAACCTCTCTATCCATTTGTTCACAGTCTCCTTGGAGAGTCTTCTCCTTCCTTTAAGTGGTGTTGCTCCGCAGGGCTCCTCTTCAATCTTTCTTTCTTGTTTTACATGCTGTCTCATCAGTGACATCGAATCCTGTGAACTGAATCATATCCATGATTCTAAAACCTAGATTCAGCCCCAATATCTCCTCTGAGCCAGTTTCCCAATTGCCTACTATTTTCATCCATTTGTCCTGCAAGCACTTCAAATTCAACACATTCAAAACAGAACTCATTAATTCTCCCTTGTGTTAGCTTATTTTTCTGTTGCTGTAAAGAAATACCCAAGACTGGGTAATTTATAAAGAAAATATGTTTAATTGACTCATGGTTCTTCAGGCTGTACAGGAAGCATGGCACTGGCTTAGTTCTTAGCCTGCTTTGCTTCTGGTGAGTCCTCGGGGAGCTTTTACTCATGGAAGAAGGTGAAGTGGGAGTGGGGGTATCACATGGCCAGTGAGGAAGCAAGAGAAAGGAGAGATGCCACTTTCTTTTACCACCAGATTTTGCATTAACTCAGAATAAGAACACACTCATTATCATGAGGACAGCACCAAGTCATTCATGAAGGGTCTACTCCCCAAACACCTCCCACCAGGCCCCACTTCCAACATTGGGGATTGCACTTCAGCATGAGATTTGGAAGGGACACACTTCTAATCTATATTACCCCATACCAGATCTTTGTCTTTTGTAAAATTTCTCCTCAGAAAGGAGAAAGTGAAGGAGGCTAGATAAAATGGACAAATTAAGAGTCTTCAGCATGAAGAATAAGAAGGGAGGAGGGGAAAGGCTTCGTAAAAATTACAGCCAACATTTATTGCCTATTTCATATATGCCAGGCATTGAGTTAGGCAGTTTTCACACATAATTATCTTTTATGCTGTCACAGCCATCTTGTGAGGTGCTGTGGTAAGCAAAATAATGGTCTCCTAAAGATGTCTAGGTCCTTGTCCCCAGAACCTGTGAATATGTTACCTTACATGGCAAAAAGGACTTTGCACATGTAATTTTGTGGGCGAAGGATTTCGCACATGAGATTAAGTGAAGGATTTTGAGATGAGATGATTATCCTGGATTATTTGGGTAGGCCCAATGTAGACCAAATGGCCTTACAAGAGGGAGGTGGGGGTCAGAGAAGGAGATGTGAAGATGGAAGTAGAGGGTGGAGTGATGGGTTCATGAGCCAAGGAATGTGGGCAGCCTCTAGAAGCTGTAAAAGGCAAGGAAGAGATTTTTCTCTAGTGCCTTCAGAAGGAATACCTTGAAATCAGCCCTGTAAGAACCATTTGAGACTTCTGAGCTTCAGACTGTAAAATAATACATGTGTATTGCTTTAAGCTACTAAGTTAGTGGTAAATTGTTACAGCAGCATGTGTACTAGTATTAGCTCCACTCACACACAAGGAAATTAAAGCCTAAGGACTTAAATAACTGCTCTGAGGTCACATAACTAGTAAGTGGTAGAGCTGGGATTCAGACTCAGGTAATCTCAGCTGGCCACCTCATGCTCTTAACTGCAATGCTATGTGCACGCAATGCCTGCAGATCTAGAGACGGCTAGCTTTGTTTACAGGATAGAGCTATGGATTCAAGTTAGATTCAACCAATTAAGAGACTCCAACAGAAAAATGAAGAATAAGAGAAGAGAAAGCTGGGCTGTCTGTTCTCCCAGTTATGTGGCACATTTCGTGTCTCTGGAGCCTGGTGCACTGAGTGACGACTGTGCCACTTAACCTGTGGCCACAGATTCTGTGGGGTAGTGCTATCCCACAGCTGTGCCTCTCTCCAGGATCTAGTATCTGCCCTGTCCTCTTGCCTTCTCAGGCCTCCGGGCATTAAGCTTCTTGCTTGCTTCTCTGCACACTCTCCCTTGTTGGCTCCCTTCACCCTGCCCACACTTGCAAATTGTCCCCACATTAAACTCTTTTCAATTAACCCTTTTAGTGAACCATCTGTTTCCTGCTGGTTCCCTGACTGGTATGATGTTCAAGGTGAGTATGCAACAGCTGCAGAAAAGTTGACACAGTGGCGTCAGCAGATGGTCAGTGTTCAAAGAGCAGAGGTAGTTGCATGATGGCAGGATTATTGTATGGGAAACAGAGATGGGTCTGGATAAAGTGATTTGGTCAGAGACATTTTCAGGAAAGGTGATGATGTTACCCAAAAGTCAGAGTTCAAGTGGGGTAGCCAGAGCATTATGGAAGAAGTTGAGTTTACAGTATCCCAAATATAAACGTTGTTAGTAGTTTTGCAACTTCCAGTGGGAAATTTGAAGAGTGGGCTGACCATGTCAGTTCAGAGGAGTTTTTATTAGACTTACAGATGTAGAGGTGCATTCATGGGTGCAGTGCCATTACATGTTAAAGAATTGTTTCATTACTATGTTTGGACAACACTGCAGAGTGTCTTGCCATGTCCCTAGGGTTGGGTAACTCTGCTTTAGGTGTAGCCCCCAGCCTCTGCTTGTTGCCCCTGTTCAAACTTGGATGCCTTCTGCTGTACTGACCAGATACCTATCCCTCAGTCTGAGCCACGAGCACTTTTACTTTCTGAATCGGACTAGTTTTCAGTTTCCCTGCCTCTGGGCAGGTTAGGCCAGATGGTAGACACACCTCTGCGAATGGACTTCTTCAAAGGCCGCACTTTGGCCTTGGGAGTGTGAGACCTTGGCAGAGTGATTTCAGCAATAAAACCTTACATATGCACAGCATATTTTTTTCAAGGAGTTTGGATATTTCCTACCAAAGTGAATGTCAGGGACAAAAGGCAAAAGATTGGGAAGCTGTCTCATAGCTAGATTCAATTCCCTTATTGTCCCTGACTCAAGGTGTGGAGTGGTGTTTTCCTTGCTCATAAGGTTGTAGGAATTTACCTTACCATACTCTTCTTCTCCCCATCCCCCCACAAAAAAAGAATGATAGCATTGTCCAAAGGTACTTTCCAGGGATTCTGTCAGTTAGGAAGTCAGAGGCAGTTCTTAGCCTGTGCATCTGAGCATAAATGCTTTTCAGTGCCCATAAATAGGGAAGTCTGAGAAATTGGCTCAAGCCAACTAAATCTACTAAAAGTGAAGTCTAAATCAGAAAGCATTATTGAAAAGTCTTTTGTCTCATGTCAATTCTCATAATAATCCTGAAAGGTATGTAGGATCTGTTACGAATTCCCATTAAGTGAGGAAATTGAGACACAGAAAGGGTGAGTCACTTGTCCAGAATCCCACAGGTAGTAGGTGGCAGAGTCCAGCTCGGGACCCAAACATCCAGCTCAGTAGCCTGTGTCAGTCTTCAAGGTGGTACTTAGACAAGACATTCATGAAGTTGTATTTGGATCACACATTTTCTCCCTGAGGCAAACAGATGGAAAAGTAACCTACAGTCAAGATTACTTGGTGAATATTAAGTACAAACAAAGAGGAATTAGGTTTTCTTAATGAAGGGTTCTTCAGCTAAGAGTGCTTGAAACATATTCTTCCCCCACCGAGGAGAGCATCAGCCAGCAAGATGATGAAGTCTTCTGGTGAGGACACCTCCTAGGGACTAGACAGGCTAACTTCTTGGTCCCATCCTCTTTTCCCTCACTCTACCACTCAGAGATTTCTGTTAACCCTTTCTTCTCTTAGCTTTGCTAATGTTGTTATCTTTGCCACGCTTCAAACATGCTAATTGCCAGGCTTTGACTGCAGCTCCTCTCTAATCTCTTGATTGAAACTGAATCTGGAAGCTCATTAGCCAGCCCTTCCTGGGTTAGGATTCTGATTCTGGGCTTGCTTTTATGGGCTCTTGACTCACCCTTTTGGATTGACCTACTTAGTTCTAAAGCTGAAGTTTTCATTTTTCTTTGTAACATTTGGGGGAAATTCTCGGTCAACAGTTGTCAAGAGGGTCTCCCATTTGGGAATGGCAACAGCATTTAGACCTTTGGTATGTTATTTTATTCCAATTATTTTGTTCAAAGGTCCCTGAGATCAAGTGTACAGGAATTAAAGAAGCTTTCCTGGGGATGCTAGGGACAGGATGAGATGATAGTAAAACTCTGGGGCTCTTCTGCACAAAATATAGGCAGAAGCAGCATGACTTGTCCTCTTGAATAATCTTGAAAAGTGGCACTATTTGAAATGGGTTAATATGTTGATATGACTGTTTTAAGATGATTGAAAAAATATTAGAACTTGATTTTTCACATCTTTTCTCCAGTGTTATTCACCACCAGTTTGGACCTGCAAACATAAACTCAGAAAGCAGACTCTCCAACTACCTGTTTGTAAACTTATGTCATTTGTAAATCATTCATACGCCTGAGACTGTTTCTATATCCTATTCTATGACATAAGTCTAGCACGTGATTTTAATCTTTTAAATATGTAATTATAATATTTTAATAATAACATGAATATAAATATTATAGCCATGCTTAGGAAAAATGAAAAAAGCCAAATTGAGTATAATAATAGTCCTTTCTGGTCAGCATTCTTATTTTAATAATGATATCAATAGATATTTTGCACGAAAGTTTGGTTACTCTGCACAACAAAAATCGACTTTAAGAGAATAAGTAAAACTTTTCAAACACTCCTAGAAAATCACCCAGGCTGGAGTGCAATGGTGCAATCTCGGCTCACCACAACCTCTGCCTCCTGGGTTCAAGCGATTCTCCTGCCTCAGCCTCTAAGTAGCTGGGATTACAGGCGTCCGCCACTGCGACTGGCTAATTTTTGTATTTTTAGTAGGGAGGGGCTTTCACCGTGTTGGCCAGGCTGGTCTCGAACTGCTGACCTCAGGTGATCCACCTGCCCCAGTCTCCCAAAGTGCTGGGATTGCAGGCATGAGCTACCATGCCTAGCCCTAGCAACTCCTAATAGCCTAGTAAAGGTCTATCTGGTTCAAAAGTAATGAAAGGCTTTGTTATCTAGTGAGAGTCATGTGTGTTGAGGGATCAAGCCACACCAAAGAGACTTTAGAAATCTTTGTTCCTCAAGTAAGCTTGATGGATGGAGCCAAATCTAGGATGGCAAAATGGCCAGAGGGCACATTCACAGTCCACGCCATTGCACACTTGAAGGTGCATCCTTCATGGTGAACACTTCACCTCACAGTCTGAGTCTTGATTTTTTTGCATAATGTTCAATAGGATGGGGAAAAGAATAAATTGTTTCAGAAAAAAATTAAAACAACAGTGTGCTGGACACATTCCCTATGTCCCTCCAGATCCACCCTCCACCCTTTTCCACACAAACTCTTAGCTACAGGAGTTTCACAGGACTTTCTGTCTTCTGCCTCCAAGTGGGCTTGATCAGTGAAGTGTACCTGTAGGAGATAGATGTGGAAGGATATGAGATTGGTGTACTTATTCTCCCAGCTCTCTTTCTGCCATGTTGCTATGGATTGGCTGCATCTCTGCTGGGCTGGTGTTCATGATATGTCAGGTGGCCCTTTCTATATCACTCTTAGTAGGGATGTAATGTCTTCCCATCTTGCTAGCTCTAACTGCACCTGCCATTGTTGGGTTGCCTAAAGCTGCCCACACCAGTAAGTGGTTTCTGTAGTAAAGTTTCATCACTTAACCTTGTTAAAGTGTGTCATCTGATTCTTTCTAGAAACCTGACTGACACAAACATTAAAACTAAAAGCCAATGGTTTTAGGTGAGGTCATTTGTAATAAAATGAGAAGTAATTTTGAAAACTTCGTCAACTACACAGATGCACATTGATTTAGGTAGGAAAAGGTAATGGATAAATTTTTCTCAGGGCTGAATTATTTTATCTCACAGAGGAAAAAAATATAAAAAAGATATCAGAACTAGAGGCAAAAGCTTAGAAGAATGAATTCATTGTTTATCTTAACTATAACTTAAGGAGAGTTTAAAATTTGGTGAGGTAAGCAGAGATTTATTTTGTTTTAGAGCTCTTATTCACAATCACTACCTTCAAGGCAAAACTGTGGAGGCTTTCACTGCATATGGCAAAATGGCTATAACAAAAATGAAGTTTGAGAGTTGGGTAATGAGAATTGATTCTGTGGATAACCACTCTTAGTTTGTAAAGTTGATGAAAATTATAGAGTTAGAAATAAATAAGCAACACTCTCAGCAATTTTTCATCACTTAAAATATCTTTGAGTAATTCTGCAGGGCATACTTGAAACTGATGAGTGGATCAAAAATGCTTACTGATCACCACATGTCAGAAGTGACATGACCTCACAGGAGAAAGACCATTGAAATGTTCACCAACAGTAGTATGAAAATTTGTACTAAAGCCCCTTGTGGCCACATTCTGGAAATCTCAGTCCTGGGTGTAGCTTCCAGGAGAGCAGAGGTATTGCTTCTCTCATTTACCACTGTATAACCTAAAACAGAACCTGACACATAGTAGTCACTAGATAAATATTTGCTGAACAGCTGAATCAATTGAATGGGTGTTTCCTTGGTGATTACTCTGGTTTTGCTCATAAAGTTTTGTTTTGTTTTGTTTTGTTTGGCAGGGGAGCCTTGTTCTGTCGACCAGGCTGGAGTACACTGTTGCCATGTTGCCGTCATAGCTTACTGCAGCCTCAATTTCCCGGGCTCAGCACACCTCAGCCTCCCGAGTAGCTGGGACCACAGGCGTGAGCCACCACATGTGGCTAATTTTTTTACTCTTTGTAGAGACGAGGTCTCCCCATGTTGCCCAGGTTGGTCTTGAATTTCTGGGATCAAGTGATCCTCCCACCTCGGCTTCCCAAAATGCTAGGATTACAGGCATGAGCCACCACGCTCAGCTCTTTGCTCATAAAGTTATAAAAAAATAAACAATTCCCATTTGTAATACATATTTAGATGACTAACTTCTCAATTTGTAATAACAATTATAAACCTTCGGCAGTGGAGAGAAATTGCCTGGATAAAGCTGAAGGACCCAGTGGATTAACATCCCATCCTTTAGCCAAAGAGATGGTAAGAAAACACTTTTTCTTAATGAAAATTAATCTAAAACATATTTTAATAAAAAATTATGAATGTACTGTCAAGTAGAATGCAAAATTAAAATAATTTTCTTTTAGCTAGAATATGAGACATGAGGGGGTGTGCCTTTCTTGCAATGGTTTCTGATACGGTTTCGCTGTGTCCCCACCCAAATTTCGTCTTGAATTGTAATCTCCATAATCCCCAAGTGTCGCGGGGGGAACCCAGTAGGAGGTAATTGAAATATGGGGGTGGTTTCCCCCTTGCTGTTCTTGTGATAGTGAGTTCTTACGAAATCTGATGGTTTTATAAGTGTCTGCCATTTTCCCTGTTTGCACTCATTCTCTCTCCTGCCACCCTGTGAAGAGGTGCCTTCCACCATGATTGTAAGTTTTCTGAGGCCTCCCCAACCCTGCAGAACTGTGAGTCAATTTTAAACCTCTTTTCTTTGTAAATTACCTAGTCCCAAGCTGTTCTTCATAGCAGCACAAGAATGGACTAATACAGCTTCCTTCTCAAGATGCTGGAAGTTCCTGTTAACTCTCCTATGCTTTCAGGAATCCTGCTCACAGGCTTCAATAGATGTTTTGGCCATTGTAACAGACCCATATGAGCCACTATCACTAAGCTATTATCAGCTATTTCTTCGGTTCCGTTTTCTGCTAATTCACCCTTTTGGGTGTTTTTCTGAAAATAACTGGAGTCATTTACAATACATTCCTTCATCTATTCAAGCATTCATATTATCTTTAGGTTTGTTAATCACTCATTACCTGAGCCCTCATTTCCACGTAAAGCATTGTGTCTGTGAATTTTTAACTGTTCTTTTATTACCTTATTTCTTAGGTTGGATTATCTGCAGAACAGACTATGAGATGGAGATTCATATTGTGTAAATTTATTGGTGAATGTGCTCAAAATCAATTCTTGTGTGGAAGTGAAGTAGGGTTATGCAGAGAAAGGAGTTAGGCAGGGACACTTTTGCAACAAAGGTTTTCCATAACTGTGATGGACATTCAGAGTTGATCAGCCTTCAAGCAAGGAGTCTGGGCCTTTATTCCTTCCCTCACACATATAGACCACTCATTGGATGTGGGCATGTGGGCTGCCCTATGAATGAGGCCCAATCTTGAGCAATGAGGCTCTGTTCCATTGAGGGGAATTCCTGGTCAGTGGCTCAGATGAGATCCTCAGCTGCCAACAATACCAGCATCACAAGATGAGCGCTCAGTCCTGAAAGGGGAGTGGGTCTGTGTGATTCACCATAGCGCACGTTATACTATAGTATGGTAGGGGTGGAAAAGGTGTAAGGCCCTTCCTCACCCATCGTAAGGGTCATGGCCTACACTCCTACAGTAAAAGACAGATTAACAAGAAAAAAGCATAACAAATCTACTTAATCAAAGTTTTATGTGACACAGGAGGCTTCAGACATGAAGACTCCAACCCCCAGGGAAAACTGTACATTTTTATGTCTGAATTTGATGAAGAACAGGCAAACAGCCATGTAGAAATGTAACTGGACAAACATGGGATTAAATAATGGTAATAGACTAGGGAGGCAGGGACCTAGCAAGACCTGTCTGTTCAGATTCTTCTTGGCCTCTCTGTGTAGAGTTCCTTCCTTCTAGCTATCAGGCAGGACTCCTCTGGAACAAGAGTCTTATTCTCTACTACCAGCTAAGGTAGATCAGAGAACTTCTTTATGGCCAGTTTCTACACAGAAAGGTTAGAGTAAGGGGAAGGCTAGAGTCATATTTCTGGGTTTTATGACTTGCTTTCGGAAAGATGAGTTCTATTTTCTATGACCCACCATGGAGAAGAGGAATTGTGGTTTCTATGACTTGCTTTGGAGGAGAAAGAGGGGTGGGGGGCAGGAGACAGGAGGGCAGCAGAAGATCAGAGAGAGAGACTTTGCTTCTGAAACTGATTCTGAGGTCTTCCAACCTCCTTTAGTTCAAAGGACTCGGTATGCCAAAGTGCCATAGTTTGGGATATTGTTTTCTGGGCTCCAGCAGTAGGGTTCAAATGCTCTTCTGGGGAGTTCCTCCTCACAATCTGCCTCTCAAGAATAAAGTTTCATTGTCTCTGGTTTCTGCCTATGGTTGGCCATATTTGCAACCATCAAATGCAGTTATTTGAGAAAAAATGGTTTGCTTGTTTCTTCTGAAATGCAGAAAAGTCCCAAGCCTTGGCTCTGTTCTTATGCTGTATCTTCCCATTCCTAAATGGGTGTTTCCTTGGTGATTACTCTAGTTTAGCTCATAAAGTGTTTTTGTTTTTGTTTTTGGTTTGTTTGTTTTTGAGACAGAGTCTTGCTCTGTTGCCTAAGCTGAAGTGCAGTGGCACGATCACATAGCTTCCTGCAGCTTCCTGCAATCATAGCTTACCAACTCCTAAGAGCCAGTGTTCAACTTCCTTTCTTCGAGAAAATTTATTCAAGTATCCATTGACTTCCCAATTACTCTAGTTATAATCCAGTTTATTGTCAGTAGGCCCTGGGTTCATTCTGGCAAAAATATATGTAAAACACCTGGATCCATGACTTATTGTCCATTAATTTATCTCATCTTGAATTTACTTATAAGTTCTTTTTGTTCTTTGCTAGAATAAGTTGCTTTGGTTTTAAGAATCAGTCCCACTCAAAATAATGTGACAAAAAATAATTGGTTAGCAGGTGACTGTTATTTTGACAATATTTTTAGGTTAATACTGGGGTCAATGGAGACTTGAGGCAGCTCCAAAAGTGCTTTCATCTCACGAGCCACTGAAATCTCACGGTTTTGGCTTTTTGGTTCCTTCAATACCAAGCAGCCAATCCTCTTCTATTCTGTAGCCTACATATTAGAAGGAGCCAATCTGTCTGGCTTAGCTGATCACCAATGACTTTACTTGCTTTTAATATCAGATTATATCATGGGTTGACTAGCCTATGCATGGCTGTCCTTGAGTCAGGGACCACTCTTAGTCTTATCCATAGCTATCCCAGTCCTTCAGCATATAGCACTGCCTCTTTGAGTAAGGAACTTGCAACTTAATGAAACTTATTGGATTTGGTAGAGGCATGACCAACATATGCTACTCATTGTCAATACCACCATTTTGTGAGTATCACTTGGCAGAAGTTTTATGTACGTGGTAAACTGATAGTTATTTTTGTTTGCTGTGAAATTGCTCAAGTCTTGTGAGACATGTGAAAGTCCATATATAACCTATTTATTTTCTTTATTCTATTTATATTCTGATTATATAATAAAAGAGCATTTAAAAAGTTGTAACAAATACATATTAACAAGTGTGCACATGTTTGAAGGAAAATATGGATTAATTCATTTTTTGATATTGAAATAAAATTATAGTTATTCATGTATACATGTGACAAAGCATTAACGGCTTTATCAAATAATTTTATACAAAAGAATCATAACTCAAAATCATATAGTCTTTCAAATCTTCCATTATGAATTCATGGATTAGTGCCTAAAATTATAGCATATAAAATAAATGAAATATTATCAGATAGCATGTAGTTTGACTGCAGCATTTAATATTAATAAGATTTTTGGATTTGCTGCTTACAGTACTATGCAATCATAGCTAAACCGAACTATTAATTTGATTTGATAACTGAGCAAGAGTAGAAATTTTTTTATTTCTTAAATGATGATGGAAATTAATGGTGATTTTGGCAATCAGGGAAGAGCTTATATTTCACTGTTAAAATGTAGAAGTGCTTTCTCTTGAGAAAAGCATGAATTTAGCTTAGTCTGGGAAAAAAAATTCATTTTTGCAAATATACCAGATTGAATTGGAAACATTGTTAGTGCTTCTCCAAAATTTAAAATATTAGTGAGATTTAAAATCTCTATTTATGAATCATTGTAGAAGCCCACTAGGAAAGACCTTCTGGGCAAATTATTAAGTTTGTTCCCAAACACTTCCTTGCCCTTCTCCTTGCTAACTGGCTTCCCGCCAGTCCTGCTAGCACTACACACTAGTAGAAGCATGGAAGGGGGAAGAAAAGAATCCAGGGGGTGGGTATTTCTCTCTCATCTTTTCTCTCTCCTTCTCTCCCCTGGTTGTGTTTTCTGGCTGCAACTCCTCCTGATAGTTGCAGGTCTTCTTGGACAGGCTCTCAGCTCAGTCCTTGCTTTGGTTTTAGCTCCTGCCAGGTGGCCCAGCTTCTGGGTCTGCTGACATTCTGCATCCTCCCTGCATGCAGCCAGCCCTCCAGAAAGAAGCAGCTTCCTGCTGTGGCTAATCTCTGAATTGCCTTCCCATATCTTGCTTGGCTTCCCAGCCCTTTCATCAACAGTGTAATTAATTTCTCGTATTCAACTCCCTCTGTTTGATATAGGGTATGTTTTCAGTTTGCCTGACTGGACCCTGAATCATATGGCATTTCTCCACTTTCCATTCATGGAATAGCAGACTAAAAGGACTTTACGTTAAGCAATAATACAGTTTACTACTTTGGATAAACATACATAAAGGCAGAGATATTTTACAAATATGTACATATGTGATGTTTCACTTAAATTCAGCCTGATACGACTTACTCCAACATCTTTCTTATGGATTCTTCCCAAACTCAGTCACTTCCTCCTCAAAGTCTTTATATGTAAAGATGTCAAAATAATGACTATCAAATGCTGTTTTATGCATATGACTCCTTTGTTCAAGCATCTAGAGGCTATCTCTTTGGTGCTTTAGATCCAAACTCCTTAATCTATTTCTCACAGCTGTCCCTGAATCATTTTCCTCTTCCTGAATCTTTCTAGCCTTATATCCTATGTTATGCTTTGATGAAACCTGTCTGTTCTGGTCAAACATCTTGCTTTCCATTCTTAACATTCAATTTCCTGTTTTCTACTGTTGTGTATTCACTAGAGCAGCAGCACCCTTTCTTATCACATCTTTGACATTGATAATACCTTATAGATAATAAGAATAATACCTTATCATCATTAACAATTCATCATTATACGCATATGTAACTTCTCCAGAACTCCCTCTTTTTGAATATTGCCATTTTCCAGGATTCTAGTCTAAGCACTACTGCCTTTTCATCTTAAACTCCTTCTTTGGATGATCTCTTCTCTTCTGACAAGTTGAGCTTCAATCTATGACCCCTGAATCTCAATATATAGTCTTTAGACTTTCTCCTGAGCTCCAAACTTTGTATTTCCAGCTGATTAAACATTTTTACCTGGTTGCTTCACAGGCACATGAAACTTAGAATATCCCAACTGAACTTACTCTTTTTTTTCCCCAACATCTGCAAAGGCCTCCCCACTTTCCAACTTCCTTAGCTTTAACTAATAATGTCACTTCTTCTTCTTCCTTTTTTTTTTTTTTTTTTGAGATGGAGTCTCACTTTGTCGCCCAGGCTGGAGTGTACTGGCGTGATCTTGGCTCACTGCAACCTCTGCCTCCTGGATTCAAGTGATTCTCCTGCCTCAGCCTCCTGAGTAGCTGGGATTACAGGCACACACCACCATGCTTAGCTAATTTTTGTATTTTTAGTAGAGACAGGGTTTCACTATGTTGGGCAGGCTGGTCTTGAACTCCTGACTTCAGGTGATCCACCCACCTAGGCCTCCCAAAGTGCTAGGATTACAGACGTGAGCCACTGTGCCCAGCCAATAGTGCCACTTATTAACTAGTTGTCTGAACTAGAAACCAGTGTTTCTTAATTTTTCCCCAAAGCTTACCATCCTCCACCTATCACAAATTCGGAAAGATATCCCCAATCTTCCCTTCTTCATCATCTATATTGCCTTAGTCTTCTAGGAGGCCACTGCTGTAGACAATCTCTTCTACCTCATTTCCTGCCTGTCTTTTGGCTCATTAATGCTCCAGGAACCAAACTGGCTTTTTCTTAATTCCTAAAACACATCACTCCTGGTCTTATCTCAGAGATATTTGCATTTACTGTTCACCTTTTCTCTGGGTTCTTCCCAAAGTAACTTTTTTTCTCTTACCAATCCAATATATATAGGTTCTCCCTTACCCAATTATTCTCTGTTACACAACCCCGCTGTTTGTACCTTTTATTATACTTCATAACAACGTACAAATATTTTGTTCATTTGATTAGTCATTTATTATTTGTCTTCCTCACTAGGGTCTAAGCTTCATAGTCACTTTGTGTTCCGTTACATTATAGGTGTTGAAAAACTACTGTTGCATTAGAAAATGAATGGTGGATTGAACGAACTAAGATGGGGCTTCTGCCTGTCTCTCAGGTCCTCTGCATTCCACCAAACACAAATCTGATCATGTTATTGTCCTGCTTAAAATCCTTTGGTGGTTTATAATTTTCTGCAATAGTCATTTAAATACTCAGCAAACTTTTTTGATATTTACAATTGTGGGGAGAATAAATGTTCAGAATCTTAAGTTTAAATTGAAACTGCAGGAATAGGTAGAAGAATGAACACCATACCAGCACTTCCTAGCCCAGTGAGAGTTCAAAGCCTTGAGCCATGGCTGGCTCCGGTGGCTCACACCTGTAATCCCAGCACTTTGGGAGGCCAAAACAGGCAGATCACTTGAAGTCAGGAGTTCAAGACCAGCCTGGCCAACATGGCGAAAACTCGTCTCTACTAAAAATACAAAAATTAGCCAGGTGTGGAGGCACACACCTGTAATCCCAGCTACTCAGGAGGCTGAGGCAGAAGAATTGCTTGAACCCAGGAAGCAGAGGCTGCAGTGAGCCAAGATTGTGCCACTGCACTCCAGCCTGTGCAACAGAGCGAGACTCTGTCTCAACAACAACAACAACAACAACAACAACAAACCACAAAGCCTTGAACCCATGTTGGTCAAATATCTAATGTTATAAACTCTATTACCAGGCACACAGGGAAGTGAAGAAAGCACTGGACTATGATCCAGAGATTCTGGGTTCTGATGCTGGCTGAACCAGTTTCCTTGACTTCTCTAATCCAGTTTCCTCATCTACAAAATGAGGATATTGTATCAGGTAATCTCCAAGGCCCCATTCAGCTCTGTAATTCTGTGATTCTCAGATACTAGATTAAATGTTTCTGGATTGTTTTTTTGAGCATCAAATGAAATAATACGTAGATTGTGAACTAGAATACACATCTTAACATTAGTTTTGCTATGGTCCTGGCACCCTCATTACAGAGCTAGTTACACTTTGTCTCCAGCAGTTGTGTACTTGATGTGTAGTTTCTATGTATCATTTGAATTGTTTCACTTTGCAAGTAGTTTCAGACTCAATGAAAACAACTCACATTTAGAAATGCCAGTAAGTGGAAAAAAAAAGTTGAAGGAGGGCAATATATCTTGCCTACTATGTGTTGAATGCTTTATGTATGTTACACCTCAAAATAGAGTTATCATCCCATTTTACAAAAAAGGATAGTGACATATGCCTAAGATTACTTAGCTTATCACTGCGCACACATGACTTACACACTGAAATGTCCAGGGCCAAATCTCTCTCTACCTTCTGTCAATTACATGGATGCCCATTCACTTCCTCTCCAAGTAAAGGGATATAAATGAGAATCAGAAAGTGGCCTTCGGTAAAGTAAGCAGAATTGAAAAGAGAACTCTTGGTTGCACCCTTACCTCAAAGCTATCTTTGGACAGCTGAGCTTGCTGGAGAGCACCCATGACCACTGCTATTGGCCCTCTTTCCAACAGTCTTCTACAGATGCCTAGAGGTGAAAGGACTTGGTCCTATCCAGAGTAGGGCCTATTCCTGTGCTTACCGTTAATGGGCCCCAATGAGCTTCAGAGAAGGAGATCACACAATGAGGAAAACAACTAATTAATAATCAAAATTAACTTAATACAACAGCATCAGAACAGTTTCCTTGCTTTTGGTTGTTCATTTTACTTTTTTTTTTTTTTAAGAGATGCTCATTTCATGATTCAGCTCCTTTTCAAGAAAACAAACTTAGGGAGAATAGTAGTTTCTACAGAGTAGAATTCAATATAAGGAGGGGTGATATAGCTGTATCATTTGTGAAGACTTGTGAGTCTTGCTTATAGTATAGGCAAAAAATGGACCTTCCAAAAAGCTGGTGGCCCATAATATTCCCCTTAGGGTGAAGAACATTGTTATTTGTACATCCAGGAGAGCTACAGAAATAAATAGCCAAAAATGTCAACAAATGAATGCCATGCAGTAGAGACAAACAGCTCTAAAGAAGAATGCATTCTTGTCCAGTTAAACAATAAACCAGACCATTTGCTTTTAAATATAAAAGGGAAAAAATGAAAATGAATACCCATTTTTCTCTTTCATTTTTTATGCAATCATTCTTGCACCTGCTTTCAGAAGGAAACAAAGAATGTGATCTTTTATACTAATGCTCCAAGGGTTTTAGAAATAAGTTAATTTAGTAAAATTGATTCAATTTTTTTGTGATAAATAGTACTTGCTATAAATAATTCCTTGAAAGGTAAAAATATTTTAACAGTGCAAAACATGAGACTCGATTACTGGTCAACTATAGATTAAATATTATCATTCTTCATTCAATGTACACCTGATAGTACCTGACATTTTAGTTATACTTCCACAAGGCAGGGTGGTTTAATAATATTGGTCAGGATTATTGTTCTTTCTCTGTATAACACTTCTTTACTGGCTACTCCAGTACTTGCTAAGCTGTTGGATAACAAATGGAAAAATATCACATCACAGGCAATATTTATCTACCGAGCAGGCAAAACAAGAAAATGGAACCCAGCCTTAGCATCCTCTAGTGTTACTCAATCAAGGCAAATTATTTATTGTCTTCTGCCCAGGAGGTCCCATGGGGCATGAAATATTGATTTAGGAATTTGCTGGGCATGAATGACTGTGTGTTGCAATTGTGTTCTTTTTTTAATTCCTTGATAATATATGGTAAATTGTTTCTATATATGCTGTGATGAGGCTGAATAACAGATTAAACCTGGCTATTTAATACACATGAAATGTAAACACTAAACTCTTCATACTAACTTAGGGCTATAAAAGGCCACCCCATGGTGTGCAGGATTGCACAATGCACTGTTCACATCCTTGTCTAGAGTCATGTCTTCCTTCATCTCACAATGGCATGGCCCCTGCTGCATCCCCTAGGTCCCGATTCCAACTTCCCAAGTGGAATTGGGAGAGCCGGAGTGTTCTTTATGGTTCACTTGGGGATTCTCAAAGCCAGGACTTTGGGTGGGAGGTTCTAGATATTGGGAAAGAGCTAAAGCTGGGCTAAGAGGGAATTTGTGGGGAAGAGGAGGAGCTATTCATGACCCAAGCAGCAGAAAATGAGTCTGGAGCAACTGTAAAGCAAAAAGCCAAGAAGCAGGAAGGATGGCAACATGCAAAGTTATTTCATCAGTGGAAAATCTTTGCTTTGTACCATTCTATAAGTCCATGTAATACCCAATATTAAAAGTGAGGGCATTAATGCATGGCATCAGTATCTATTTGTTTGTTTGATTTACTCATTGGTACTTCTCATGTAAGAAACAGCACAGCAGTTACGATGAAGACTCTGGAATCAGATGACCTGGGTTTTAAGCCAGCCTCTGCTACTTTCTAAGAATGAGATTTTAACCAAATCATTTAACCTCTTTGGCCTCAGCTCCTCATCTCTAAAAAGACGATAAAGTGTCTCCTTTGAAGAGAGCTGGCCTGAGAATGGAGACCACACTGAGGAACAGATAGAGCCAAGAGCTGGACAGAACTAACTGGCCCCTGAGGACATGGTTTGAGTGCCTACTTTCAACCTTGCCTCAATGGAGTGCCCTCTGGATCTTCTGATTTTATGAGGTGATCAATTCTGTCTTTGGTTTATTTAAATGTAAATTAGTTTGTATTGGATTTACAACCAAATTACAGTGGACTTGGTTTACATGATCCTCTTGGTTGCCACTGACCTTCTATACGTAGAAGACAACCAATATATACTTACTGAATGTATGAATGAGCTAAAATTTATTTTTTTAAAAAAACCTCTTGAAACCCATGAATTTAATCTCCCGTGCATTATCGTACCATCCTAGGCAATTCAAGTTCAATTTAAGTGTGTCCACATAGGAGCACATCCTTCTGTAGAGAAACACATGATGCAGCCCTGAGGGTCTTGCTGGATGAACTGAATGGCTAAGAAAACTGCAGCGAGAGACCAGAGATTGAGCTCAGAAGACCTGAGTTCTTTTCAACAGAACTAACACCATGGTCTGCTCAGTCTCTTGACCTCTCCGAGCACCATTCTTGATGCACAAGATGAGAAGAATAATATCTACCTATAGGGTAGTTGTTAAGCTCAAAGGAGCTCATTTACATGAGAGCTAAGAATGAAACAAATGTAGTTTGTTGGCTTCCCCCACATATTCCCATTTCAATTGGTAATGGATACACACCTGCCAAATCATGAGCCTAAAGGTGTTAACTTTTTTTTTTTCCTAATAAAATGCACAACGGTAGTCGCATTCCAGAAGGCTATGTGTCAACACACGCGATCATATCTGGGTCTTGGGTGTGACCTTTGGCCGAATACTCAGTGTCCTCGAGGGGTCTGTAAAAGGAAAAGGTTCCACTGGCGCGTTCTCTCCAAGGTTCCCTTCAGCTCTGCTATCCCAGGGCTCCTGAGGGCAGCGGCAAGGGCTGTGCTTAAGGCGAGTTCCTAACAGGCCCTCGGGCCACTCCTGCATCTCAGCACCTGGCAGCCTCCCCCCTTGGGTGTTTTTGGTGGGCGTGACTAGAAGCACCTGCTCCTGGGCCCTTTTTGCATCTTGCTGCAGTCCCCTCCTGTGAAGGGCGCCGCTTTGCAGTTCCCTCGCTCTTCCCTCGGGTGTTCTTTCTGAGATCCGGTTTCAATCCTCGAGTGTGTAGACCTCGGGTCCCCTTACAACTCTCCAGAGCTCCGTGTGCATGCGTGCGAGAGGGAGAGAGCCAGGGAGAGACCCAGGTGACGAGACGAGGCTCCCCGGCTCCAGTTACTGGCCCGCAGGGCCGGGGCACGGCGTCGCCCAGCGTGCGGCAGGGCCCGGGAGCGCCGCGGCCCCTTTAAGAGCCGGGCCCAGGCCGTCCCCGGGACCGCGGGAGCCCAGAGCGCGGGCGCCGCGGAGGAGTTGGGAGCCGGCGCAAAAGTTTCCTCCCAACTCCGGCCCCGTGCGCCGCCGCAGCCGCCGCCGCCCACTCCAGCCCCGGGCCTGGGGCCGGCCCAGCCACCGCCGCCAGGGCCAGGGCCAGGGCCAGCGACAGGGCAGGGCCGGCAGTTTCGCTTTGGTGGGCGCGGAGCAGCCGCCTGGGCCGGGCAGGAGTAGGAGCGGGAGGAGGAGGAGGAGGAGCCGGGCCGCGGAGCTGCCGCGTCCAGGGCGGCCGGGCACCTGGGAGGTAACCCCTTTGCGCGGCCGCCCCTCCCCGATTCCCGCCACCTGCCGCCTGGCCAGGTGGAAGGGGCGCTGCCGCGAGCCTCCGGGCCTCAGGGTGTTCCGGGGAGCGGCGCCTCGGGTCTCCGGGCCCACCCGCCCTGGGCGTCCTCCGAGAGTGGGGGCTGCGCCCGCGGGGTCAGACACCTGTTCGGTCCGGTCGCCGGGGGCCAGGATGAAAGTGACCGTGTGCTTTGGCAGGACGGGCATCGTGGTGCCCTGCAAGGAGGGCCAGCTGCGCGTCGGCGAGCTCACCCAGCAGGCGCTACAGCGGTACCTGAAGACCCGGGAGAAGGTGAGCGCGGCGCGGAGGAGGGGGGCGCGGCTGCAGCCAAGGTACCTGCCAGGTGCGACCCGGTGGCGACACTCGGGATGCAGAAAACCCAGGGGATTATGGGGCACTGCCTGTAGCTGCAGCTGTTGTCTATTGCTAATTAATATCAGTGATCTGGGTGTCTGGGTATTTGTGGGCCTTGAGCTCCGAGGGTCGTGGGTGGACCGGCAGCATTGGAATCTCTTGGGAGCTCCTTAGAACTGCACAATATGGGGACTTACTCCAAAGCCACCGACTCAGGATCCGCTCTTTAAGGAGATCCCCAGGTGATTGGAATGCCCACTGAAGTTTGAGAACCACTGGTTTAGAACTTGTTTGAGGGAACGTCTTAAAAGGTGCTGCTCACCTAAGTGATTTTTGACCCATTAAGGCCCGCCTCGCTTAGGCTCCTTGGAGTTAGAAAGTTGATTGTGCAAGTGACACATACTCGGAAGTTACAAATGATGGGGCCTTTGGAGTTTCAGCCTTGTGAGCTGCCCTGTCTCAGTGACTTGGGCAGGAACTCAGGTGGGAGAATGCTGTTTGCTTAGCCAACCTGTCTACATTTTGAGTGTTTTCAGTTTAATGTCACAGATTCTATGAGCATTTACTATGTGTGTGGGCTGTTGTCAGGTCCTGAGTGACTATTAAAATGAGAAAGACGTTGCTAGCTCTGTAGCTGAAGTCAGGAACAAGTATAAATTAAGTGACAATTTTTTTTTTAACTGTGCAATACATGTTGAGAAAATATCTGGCACTAGAACTTATGCCAAGTATTTCGGTAACATTGGGCCTCTGGGACTTCCTCAGTGAAATTTTTAAATGAAGGCATTGAATAACCTTTTAATTTTTTAAATCTTCACATGGAACATTTTGTATGTCCCAAATCCTCCTCAAACAGGGCAAGTCGCAAATTCTTGTTTTAGCGGCCAATGGTTCTTTTAATAGTTGGTCTCATGCCATGTGACTAAAATAGTGGGTTGGTCAATCTAGTGATGGAAAAATGTAAGTTTTAATTGCTTTTAACTTCTTATCGGTTATCCAAAGCATAAAAGTAATTGTTTCTTACAAGTATATAGCTTAGGGGTTTAAGAAAATACTTGCACCTTCTTTGCCTCCATTAAGAATTACTATACAGAAAAAAAATTCAGCTCTGGACAAATACATGTGCATATTGCTTTGGATACTCAAGAACTGGAGGAGAGTACAATGAAAGGTCTATTAATATATTAAATATAACCCCTAAAGATGAACTCTTTACTGATGGAATTGAGGTAGAGGAGGGAAAAAATTAAAGTGGTTTATAAAGCTGTGTGAAAATCTACTGCAGTATTGTGTGTGTGTGTGTGTGCGCGTGCATATGTGTTTGCCATTGTTAAAATAGTGTTTGCTGTTTAAATCATGTAATTCAGTTAACTGAGATTTAAACAAGTAACCAATTGTCTATTAATTCATATTTCACTATTGAAAGTGAGCTAAGATTAATAGTAACAACATTACTCCAGACAGATTATTGAAATAGATCTCATTAAAGGATTGTCTTGCCAAATTGAAATTACTTTTTAACTATTAAATAATTTATGCCCTCAAATCTTGTGTATTTAGAAGTTTAGTACAGGGGGCTATCCAAGTAAGAGATAAACTACAAGCTTGTAAATAACATGAAGAGAACTAACCAGCTGATAGTGCACTATAATTTGATCTTAAAAGGTGTTAAAAAGCTATTGACATTCTGGAATGGAAATGTAACTTACGATATCACAGAACAATGTAGTCGCATTGATCAGTTTACTATTATTACCAGACATATTTTTCTGTTTACATTTATATATTAGTGAATGTGACATTTAAAGGTCACCTGCAGCATATAAATCCTTCCTCTTTTTTTTGCTTTTAAAATTTCATTTTAAGAAGTAGTAAGTGATGATTTTTCCCCTCCCCAAGTATTCTCCCATAGTTTCATTTTAAATAATATTGTAATCATAACAAGATTTAACTAATATTAAATGGTATTCATAATGGCACTAAAAGGTCAATAAATACTCTAACAAATTCCGTGCTTTTATTCATTTTTTTAAATGAGAAAAGGCCAGAAATGTCAAAATTCAATTTGAAAAGCAATGTGTAATAAATTCACTTTCTGTAAATCAGTGAAAGACATCTAAAAGGTTTGTATCCCTGGACCGCAAGGTTTTAAGCCCTGCACTTCGTAATAATCATCCCACTAACAAATAACATGTATTGTGCTTATTCTGTGCAGGCCCTGTTTTAGGAACTTTATGCTTATGACTTATTTCTCCCAACAACGTTAGGAGGTAGGTACTATTATTATCCCCATTTTACAAATCAGGGGAAAAAGAGACACTGAGACATGACAAGTAAGTGGTAGATTTGGGTTTAGAAACCAGGAACTGTGTCTCTAGATGTTTGCTCTCAGCCATTAACTGCATGGCCTACTACTATATATGTTGTTATGAATTGGAATTTATCCATATTATTTATTTTTTAATGCTTAATTTAAAAAGACATTTCTATCTACTAACTGCTGTATCACATCAACCTAAAAATAGCAATTTTGCTTCTGGAATAGTGATGGGACATCCACAAGTTTCTCTTAATTATATATTTTATGAGGTCTACATGTAGAAAATCTAGTTTCTGAGGCAAATATTGTAGGATTTGCAAATCAACTATGAAAAATATTCCTCAGTCTAACTACAAGTGGGAAAATGGGCAAGATATTAGACATCCAGATGGCAAGTGCTATAAAGAACCAAATTTGGTGGGAACATGAATGTAAAGTAAGTCCATTATTTTCTGAGGCACTGAGTAATGTAGATGGGAGAAAGACAGGTTTCAAGATTGAGGATGGAAATTGTGGTTTCTAAAGTTTGGAAAGTAAGCGAAGTCCAAGGATGCCATTCTAGATTTCGTGGACAGCATGTGAGAAGTAACCACTACTTGTTGAGAACAAAGAAAACGTATTTGTGGAATGTTGGGAGCCCCCTGAATCAACATCAGATAAGGCCAGAGGTTGGTGCGATCCTGAAGATACAGGGAGAGCTTTTGGGAAGGCTTTGATTATGCCCTGAAGTCTGGGCCTTTGAGATTCCTGCCGCCATTTGATGAACTCCATTGGAAACGTGGTGGACTGAGAGGTGAGAACTGTGGGATTGCTTATCTCCAAATCCTGACAGTTTATCAGTGTTCCAGCCTCCAAATCCAATTTAGTGAAGTTGTTAGTGGAGAAGTGATTATCTTCTTCCGTGCTCATGGTGGGGATCATTGAGTAATTAGTTAAATTTATCATCAAAATTATGTGTCACAGGTGAATGGGTAATTGAGCTGTATCCTGCAGGGACTCTCAACCCTGGCTGAACTTCAGTCACCTCTAATTTTCACATTAAACATTTTAAACATTACAAATACCTGTGTCCCTTCCCCCGAGATTCTCATTCATTGGGTTAGGAGTGGGTCCTGGGCATAGGTATTTTAAAAAGCACTCCAGGTGATGCTAATGCCCAGCCAAGGTTGAGAATCACTAATCTTTTCGTATTGCTCAACTCATTGGATTTTAAACTCTTTTGATGGCAGATACTGTGTCTTAGATATCTACACACCAATCTGTTATTAAGCAACAGAATAAGCACAATACATGTTATTTGTTAGTGGGATGATTATTACGAAGTGCAGGGCTTAAAACTTTGCTGTCCAAGGATTCAAACCTTTTAAGTGTCTTTCACTGATTTACAGAAAGTGAATTTATTACACATTGTTTTTCAAATTGAATTTTGACATTTCTGGCCTTTTCTCATTAAAAAAAAGAAACAAACGAATAAAAGCATGGAATTTGTTAGAGGACCTTTTAGTGCCATTAGGAATACTCCTACTCCTACCATCTACTCCTAACCTTGAAGAATTCTTCCTGTAGAAGGTGCTCAAATAATTGCTTAAAGTGAACATTCATTTTATATAGACAATTGTCCCTTAGTATCCACAGGGGATTGGTTCCAGGACTTCCCTTGGATACCAAAATCTGCAGATGCTCAAGTTCCTGATATAAAATGCTGCAGTGTTTGCATGTAATCTACACACATCCTCCTGTATACTTTAAGTCATCTCTAGATTATTTATAATACCTAATACAATGCAAAAGCTATTTAAACAATTGTTATACTATACCGTTTAGGGAATAGTGACAAGAAAATTGTGTGTATGTGTTAAGTACAGATAGTTTTTTTTCTAAATATTTTTGATTTGTGGTTGGTTGAATCCGCAGATGCAGAATGCATGGATGCGGAGGGCCGACTGTGTGTGTGTGTGTGTGTGTGTGTGTGTGTGTGTGTATTCACTGAGGACGAAGTGAATAAGGGAAAGACTTGTCTGGTAATGAGGATGTATAGTGTGTTCAGGGTTGGAATGAATGAGAAATAAGAGCATTGAATTCGTGGGATAGCGGGCATGCTGGAATTTACAAAGGCCAATTTGGAGATCTGACCGTATATATGAGTACACCCTTTTTTAAAAAGGAAAAATTATATTTGATAGGGTTTTCAAGATGAATCTTTTCTGTCTTCAGATATTTTGAATAATATGTTTGTTTTACAAGTTGAGGCAGCTTCCCAGAACTGGGAATAGTCTGATTAGACTAACAATTCCATTCCCTGATTAACTGTGGGATCAGAATCTAAGAGAATTTGTGTAGTAAGAAGAATCTGGTATGATAATGTGTGGGAGTAGCCTGGAGGAATAGGCTAGAACTCTTGAATTTCTAAACTTTTCAGGCTTTGATGCCTTGTTACCTAAATAGATTTTAAGGTTGTTGTATACATAAGCTAGGCCCAGACTGGATTCCTCAAATGCTTTTCAATTGATTGGGCACTGACTTACTTGAGTGCTTTATTTCCTATTCAGACCTAACTTCTTTACAGCATGTGGACAGAACTGACTCGCCATCAGTATTACACATGCTTCCAACTTGGTTTTGGTTCTGCTACTCAGCTTGCATTGAGCAGCTTCTAAGTTTGCAAACAGAGGGCTCGTGGGGCCTGCTGTGACCCACAGACATATTTTTGTAGGTCTGCTCAGTGTTCTATTTTGACTTAGTTGTCAGCGTTTAAATATTTTGAGATTTCATGCAAAACTCCAGATTCCTATCTTCTTTGGGGGAAAAGCAAATCGGAAGCTCTGACAATGCTGGGCTTTACTTTCCCACATAGCAACCATCAATTGGAGCTGAGACACCTCTGTTCTCTTTAGAAAGAATTATTAATGCTCCAGTCTCCATTATTGCTTCCCTGACAGTGAGGATAAGTTATTGTCATCATGCTTGACTATTTTTACTCTGTGCTTTTTTTCTCACTTATGGCCTTAATTCATGGTTGCTATTTGGCCTGCTGGTGGGCATTTGAGTTTGTGCTCCTGGATCTTCTCTCCCCTCCCTCCTCTTTCTCTTTCCCTCCCTCTCACACACACATCCCCACACACCCTCTGTGTATAATCCATGCACATAGGGTTTGCTGAACCGGGTTTGGCTGGTTATCTGAGCTGAGTTAATTGCCCTGTGCGCGATTGGGAGCCACAGCCCTGATTTGTAGCTTGAGGCCCTGTCCTTAATCAAGTGGCTTAACCAGGAATTCATTCCCCGGGCGTTCTGTGCCACAGATTCCCTTTGAGGAAGTTGGGCAAATGGTAATGTTGTCAGATTTTTGTGAGACTATTTTCTGAGTGGACTGTTAAAAACATCTGAGGAGTGTGTTAAACATTCAGAGCCTTGGGCCTCTCTTGGAAAATCTAAAGCAATGTAGTGCAATAGAACTTTCTGGGATGAAGAGATGTTCTAGATCTGCATCTTTCAAGAGGGCAGCCACTAGACACATGTGGTTGTTAAGTATTTGAAATGTGCCTAGTGCAACTGAGGAACTGAATTTTAAATTTTACTCTAAATGTAAATCGCCACAAATGGCTTGCCTTAGTGGACAGTTCAGATCCAATCTCTTCTGATGGGTTCTGTCAGCTGCTTTTGAAAACTACTGGCTTAAAGACCAGATCCCAGGCAGTCCTTAGCTTGATGTTGCTACTCAGTTCTGTTGAGAACTCTGCCATCAGAAAGGGATCTTCAGCTGCTCTTTGGTATCCACAGGTGGTAGAGAGAGCCTTTAAACCTTAAATGCCCCACCTAGACACTAGCACAAAAACTAGCTGAGTTGGAGAGTAAGCCCAGGCCGGCCTCAGTTTATACCTTTGGTGCAACAGGCTGAGGATGTACATCCTCTGTCTCTGGTACTGGGCAGAGAGTGGGCCAAGAAGGAGCAGTGAACAAAAATCTGGGCCATTTTTAGTGAGATTTAGATGCTTCTCGACTGATAGAAATACTAAACATCTTCAGTTCAATTAAGTCCCAGCTATTTATCCTTGTTTTTATTGCATTTGCTTTTGGGTTCTTGGTCATGAAATCCTTGCCTAAGCCAATGTCTAGAAGGGTTTTTCCAATGTTATCTTACAGAATTTTATAGTTTCAGGTCTTAGATTTAAATCCTTGACCCATTTTGAGTTGATTTTTGTATAAGGTGAGAGATGAGGATCCAGCTTCGTTCTCCTACATGTGGCTTGCCAGTTATCCCAGCACCATTTGTTGAATAGGGTGTCCTTTTCCCACTTAATGTTTTCGTTTGCTTTGTTGAAAATCAGTTGGCTGTAAGTATTTGGGTTCTCTATTTCTGTTCCAGTGGTCTGTGGGCCTATTTTTATACTAGTACCATGCTGTTTGCTGACTGTGGTCTTACAGTATAGTTTGCTGACTGTTCCTTGGCAAAAGGAACAGTCAGCAGTGTAAACAGACAGCCCACAGAGTGGGAGAAAATTTTCGCAATCTATACATCTGACAAAGGACTAATATCCAGAATCTACAATGAACTCAAACAAATTAGCAAGGAAAATAACCAAACAATCCCATCAAAAAGAGGGCTAAGGACATGAATAGACAATTCTCAAAAGAAGGTGTAGAAATGGCCAACAAACATGAAAAAATGCTCAACATCACTAATGATCAGGGAAATGCAAATCAAAATCACAATGCGATACCACCTTACTCCTGCAAGAATGGCCATCATCAAAAAATTAAAAAAAAAATAGGTGTTGGTGTGGATGTGGTGAACAGTGAACACTTCTACACTGATGATGGGAATGTAAACTAGTACAACCACTATGAAATACAGTGTGGAGATTCCTTAAAGAACTAAAAGTAGAACTACCATTTGATCCAGCAATCCCACTACTGGGTATCTACCCAGAGGAAAATAAGTCATTATACGAAAAAGATACTTGCACATGCATGTTTAGCAGCACACTTTGCAACTGCAAAAGCATGGAACCAACCCAAACGCCCATCAGTCAACGAGTGGGTAAAGAATCCGTGGTGTGTGTGTGTGTGTGTGTCTGTGTGTGTGTGTGTGTATAAAGGAATATGCCTCAGCCATTAAAAAAAAGAGTGAATTAATGGCATTTGCAGCAACCTGGATGAGATTGGAGACTATTATGGCAAGTGAAGTAACTCAGGAATGGAAACCCAAACATTGTATGTTCTCACTGACACAAAGGACTTCAGGGACTCAGGGAGAAAGGGTGGGAAGGGCATGAGGGGTAAAAGACCACAAATTGGGTGCCGTGCATACTGCTCGAGTGATGGATGCACCAAAATCTCATAAATCATCACTAAAGAACTTAGTCATGTAATGAATCACCACCTGTTCCCCAATAATTTATGGAAATGAAAAAAATTTTTAAAAATACTGAACCTCTTAAGCACATGCTTCCTGGAACCTACACTCTCCTGACTTTTTTCCTATCTATTGTCCATTCTCAGGCTCTTTGGTGGTTCCTTCTTTCCTCCTCTACCTCTTAGCACTACAGTACCCCAGGACTTAATTCTTAAATCTCCACCTGTCTCTCTTTACTTACAGTAATATAGTTCCAAATACCATTGGGGTAGCTCCAGCCCAGGTCTCTTCCTTGAACTGCCAGCTCTATATACAGCTTTCTTGACCCTTTGCCTGGACATCTGGTAGGCATCATTTACTTATAGCTTGACCCCAAATGAATTCCTAATCCCCAACTCCAAATCAAGTCCTCCTGCAATCTAAGCATGTCATTAAATGGCAAGGCCTTCTTTCTAGCTGTTCACCAGAAATGCTTGTCATCACCCTTGACCAACGTTTTTCTCTCATGATCCACATACAGTCAGTCTGCAAATCTGGTTGACTCTGCTCTCATACTAGATTTGGAATCTGACTACTTTTCAGTCTCTTTCCTGTTGGTATACTGGAGCTTGATTTTTATTATTTTTTTCTTTAGATAGACTTTAGTGTCTCCATTTCTGCCCCCAAGACTCCCACATTACTGTCTCTCCTTAACACGAAAGCTAGAGTGATAATTTAAAATTCTAGTCAGGTCATATTATTCTTGTACTGAAGATCTTCCGGTGGCGCACATCTCTCCTAAATGGCCTTGGAAGTGCTACATGATCTGACTATCTGTGCAGAAAAAAGTTAACATAGCAGGCCTGAGACTGCTATCCTTAGAAAGCCCTGCTTGCGAAGCCGGGCCTTGGCTGGTGGCATCTAGAAAGTTAGATTTGTGGAGGGCTACCATCATTCCCTTATCAGAATGGCTCACTGTGCAAAACTGTTACTACAAACAATATGGCTTATGCCGAACACCTGCTCTTTTTCTGGGAGTCTGGAATTTTTGTACACGCTAAGCAGAAGGTGCCTATGTGATCAGTCTGCAGTAAAAACCTTGGGTGCTGAGTCACTAATGGGTGTTCCTGGTAGGCAACATTTCACACATGTGGTAAGAACTCACTGCTGGGGGAATTAAGCAAGTCCTCTGCACTAAGGGAAGACCCTTGGAAGCTTGTGCCTGGTTTCCTCCAGACTTCACTCTGAATGCCAGTTTCTTTTGCTGATTTGGCTTTGTATCTTTTCACTAATAAATTATATCCACAAAGGGCCTGGCATGGTGGCTCACACCTGTAATCCTAGCACTTTGGGGGCCAAGATGGGCGAATCACCTGAGCTCAGGCATTCAAGACCAGCCTGGGCAACTTGGTGAAACCCCGTCTCTACTAAAAATACAAAAATTAGCCAGACGTGGTGGCACACACCTGTAATCCCAGCTACTTGGGAGGCTGAGGCAGGAGAATCGCATGAACCTGGGAGTTGGAGATTGCAGTGAGCTGAGAGTGCATTACTGCACTCCAGGCTGGGCAACAGAGCTAGATGCTGTCTTAAAAAAAGTTTATATCCATGAGTGTGAGTGTATGCTGAGTTCCTTGAGTTCTCTTGGTGAATCATAGAACCTGGAAGGTCTTGGGGACTCCAGCACCCTATCTTTTACCTCTCTGACCTCATCATCTACCACACAGCTGTCTCTTCTCCTGCCTGACTCATACTGATCTCTTGTCATGTTATTCAAGCGTGCCAGACAGACTCTTACCTCGTGCTGTTTTCTCTCTTCCTAAAATATTTTCTCTCAGTTATCCACCTATCTGCTTCTTTCATAGTTTCCGTCTTAAATAATTGTTTTCTTCTTCAGGAAGCCTTCCTGACCACCCTATTTATAATTATAACCTTCTGACCACCCTTTCTATTGCCGTTCCCTGATTTAGTTCTATCTACAGACCATATTCTTCCTACCATACCACTTATTTTAACTGTATTTCTTGTCTCCACCACTAGAATATTAACTTCAATAAAGGTAGAGATATTTGTCTCTTTTGTTCATTTCTGAACCCTTAGCTCCTAGGAGAGTACCAGGTCATAGTAGGGTATCAGTAAGTTCTTTTCAAAGAAGTAATTCTTTTACCATGCGTCCGTCACCACCTATTGCAGCTATCTCTTGTATTACAAACTGTCACCAAAATATAGTAGCTGAAAATACCACTCAACAACATGTTTGTGTAGGTCAGGAATTTGGACCAAGCACATGGGGGAAGTCTCTGTGTGATGTTTTCTAGGTCTGGGATGCTCAAGATGGCATCTTCACTCACATGTCTAGTGCCTCAGCTAGAATGGCTCTACTAGCTGTGAAGATAAAGCAGCCACTCTCTGGTTTTGATGAGTTTCATGGCTTCCTGGATGATAAGGCACACACGTGAATAAGCCAGTTTTGCTTTAGTGGTATGTTTGCGGGGATACAATATAGACAAATAATGCCCTTTGAAAGAGAAGACAGTGAAGCCGTTTTGAAAGATGATGAGGAATTTTCCAGGAGAAAAGTGAGATAAGACATTCTAGGTGGAGGGAAGAAAGTGGTGGAGGGAGTTGTGAAAAGTTGAGCATAGCCTGGAGAGGAGTGGGTGCACACACTAATTTGGACCAGATGGTGATGGTCCTTGGGTGCTGCCCTAAGGGATTTTCATGCTGTCTTAATGTAGCTCTCCATTTTATTACAAGTATACTCACATTTTGCTTAATTTGCATGAGTTTAAAAATGTGTGTATAAACTTAAAATGGAGGATTTTCAGAAAATTGGGGAATAAATTACCTAACTTTGTAGTACGTCTGTTAAGGCCTCATCACTCGCTTGGTTATGCTGGTTTTCACATCTTCTCCTGCAAAACTGTTTTTAACAAAATTATCAAGATATAGTAGCTAAAGGCCATGGTTACCTTTTACTTCTTGTTTTTGATGATGTCCCACCTTTTAAAACTCTCTGCTCATGGGCTTTTCAGGATTTTTTTTTTTTTTTTGAGACAGAGTCTCACCTAGGGGCTTTTCGGGATTTTTAAACATCTGTCTTCTTTTAGTCTTCACAGATGCCCTCTCTACCATATTCTTGTATGTTGGTACACTGGGGTTCTGGCCTTGTCCTCCATGGGATCTCATTCACCACATGGCTTCACCTACCCACAAATACACACTTCTAGCCCTGAACTTGCTCTAGGCCCCAATATCTGCCTGCCTCTGGACTTCATTACCTGGATGTCCCACAGACAATTCAAGCCCCCTCTATTCTCTGTGAATCTGCTTGCCCCATTCCTTGTAGCCTGTTACTGTGCACATGGCACCATCATTCACTTGCTTGTCTAATCCAAAAACCTGGATATCCTTCACACCTCCCTCATATTCCACCACATGTCCAGTTGCTCAGAAATTTCCTTTGATGCTTTGAAGTGATCTCTCTTGGATCTGCTTCCTCCTTATTGTCTCTGCATCCCAAGAACAGAGAATAAGTCTTATTTATTTTCTTATCTCTGTTTTTAGCATAGTATTTGATATATAGTATAGATACTATAAATGCTTGCTAAACTATGTCAAATTCCACATTTTTAAAATAAAAATGAGAATGAGCTTGTAGTCAACATGGTGTTTGTAAGTTTGGGGTCTTCATATATGGTAGATATACATATTTTTAAATATAAATGCAACTTTTCTCTTGATTATCTTCAAATGCCTCAACATCTCCACATTTGCTGTAGGCAGTAGTTTAGTGGTCCATTATATCTGCCACACTGATTGTCTTAAATAACAGTTTCAAATTCTGACAGGTTGACTTGCTTCTTAGATTTTTCAGACTGAGTGCTCTGTAGTTCTGGATTTTCCGTGAAGCAACATAATGTTTTTGCTTCATGCAGGTTTGTGTGATGCAGTCTCTTGTGTTTGAATAATGTTTGATTTTCAGCATTCATTAATTTCATGTTGATTTTAAAATTATCTGGATTATCACAATTTTGATGGATTCTTTATTTTGGACAGGCGTGATATCTCTGTCTTAGGAGCTACTAAAATTGAGCCTGCCCCCTGTTGCTGGGCTCAACCATTTTGATTGCTGGACACTCATTTTTTGGATTGCAATGTGGTGGAATTGCAGGATATCAAGACAGGCCGGTTAAAAAGGTTTTCTCTCAATTTAGTCTCTATCAGATGCATTTCCAAGTATCTTCCAGATAAATGTGTACTGCATTGCTCTTGTCTGCTGCCTCAAGTTGAGGATGTTAAACTCAACTTACAGGGACAGGTCAACTTACAGAGTTGTCCCTGTTTGCAGATGACATGATTGTATATTTAGAAAACTCCGTAATCTCCATAAGCTGATAAGCAACTTCAGCAAAGTCTGAGGATACAAAGTCAGTCTTCAAAAATCACAAGCATTCCTATACACCAATAACAGACAAACAGCCAAATCATGAGTGAACTCCCATTCACAATTGCTAGAAAGAGAATACAATACCTAGGAATCCAACTTACAAGGGATGTGAAGGACCTCTTCAAGGAGAACTACAAAACACTGCTCAACAAAATCAAAGAGGACACAAACAAATGGAAGAACATTCCATGCTCATGGATAGGAAGAATCAATATTGTGAAAATGGCCATACTGCCCAAGGTAATTTATAGATTCAATGCTATCCCCATCAAGCTACCAAGGACTTTCTTCACAGAATTGGAAAAAACTACTTTAAAGTTTATATGGAACCAAAATGAGCCCTCATTGCCAAGTCAATCCTAAGCATAAAGAACAAAGCTGGAGGCATCACGCTACCTGATGTCAAACTATACTACAAGGCTACAGTAACCAAAACAGCATGGTACTGGTACCAAAACAGAGATACAGACCAATGGAATGGAACAGAGGCCTCAGAAATAACACCACACATCTATAACCATCTGATCTTTGACAAACCTGACAAAAACAAGAAATGGGGAAGGGATTCCCGATTTAATAAATGGTGCTGGGAAAACAGGCTAGTCATATATAGAAAGCTGAAACTGGATCCCTTCCTTACACCTTATACAAAAATTAATTCAAGATGGATTAAAGACTTAAATGTTGGACCTAAAACCATAAAAGCCATAGAAGAAAACCTAGGCAATACCATTCAGGACATAGGCATGGGCAAGGACTTCATGACTAAAACACCAAAAGCAATGGCAACAAAAGCCAAAATTGACAAATGGGATCTAATTAAACTAAGCTTCTGCACAGCAAAAGAAACTACCATCAGAGTGAACAAGCAACCTACAGAATGGGAGAAAATTTTTGCAATCTACCTGTCTGACAAAGGGCTAATATCCAGAATCTACAAAGAACTTAAGCAAATTTACAAGAAAAAACAACCCCATCAAAAAGTGGGCAAAGGATATGAACAGACACATCTCAAAAGAAGACATTTATGCAGCCAACAGACACATGAAAAAGTGCTCATCATCACTGGCCATCAGAGAAATGCAAATCAAAACCACAATGAGATACTACCATCTCACACCAGTTAGAATGGCATCATTAAAAAGCCAGGAAACAACAGATGCTGGAGAGGATGTGGAGAAATAGGAATGCTTTTACATTGTTGGTGGGACTGTAAACTAGTTCAGTGGAAAACAGTGTGGCAATTCCTCAAGGATCTAGAGCTAGAAGTATCATTTGACCCAGCCATCCCATTACTGGGTATATACCCAAAGGATTATAAATCATGCTACTGTAAAGACACATGCACACGTATGTTTATTGCAGCACTATTCACAATAGCAAAGACTTGCAACCAACCCAAATGTCCATCAATGATAGACTGTATTAAGAAGATATAGCACATATACACCATGGAATACTATGCAGCTGTAAAAAAGGATGAGTTCATGTTCTTTGCGGGGACATGGATGAAGCTGGAAACCATCATTCTGAGCAAACTGTCACAAGGACAGAAAACCAAACACTGCAAGTTCTCACTCATAGGTGGAAATTGAACAATGAGAACACTTGGACACAGGGTGGAGAACATCAAACACTGGGGCCTGTCATGGGGTGGGGGGTAGGGGGGAGGGATAGCATTGGGAGAGATACCTAATGTAAATGATGGGTTGATGGGTGCAGCAGACCAGCATGGCACATGTATACCTATGTAACGAGCCTGCATGTTGTGCACATGTACCCTAGAACTTAAAGTATAATAATAAAATGTTCCATGTAATCAGTGAGGTCTCAGTCAGACTTCCAATTAGGGAATCCTGTGTGAGGATTGCCTGTAACAATCTGATCATCTAAAAGTCACTTCAGTCACATGGAGGAAGATTTAGACAGTGGCTTTGGGTCAGTATTGTGTTTTCTGCTAAGGATATAGAGTAAAATAAGATACAGCTTCTGCCACCAGTGGGCTTATAGATTTAACAGGCATAGAGGAGCATGGAAACAAACAGGGCATGGTATGATCAAGGGGCTTTGGGGCAAGGGGAGGTGGGGAAGTTG
This sequence comes from Symphalangus syndactylus, assembly GCF_028878055.3. NCBI lineage: Eukaryota > Metazoa > Chordata > Mammalia > Primates > Hylobatidae > Symphalangus > Symphalangus syndactylus. The sequence continues at coordinate 109,040,765 of NC_072430.2, forward strand.
AGCAGGTTTCACTCCATGAGCTGTACCTTGCCAGGGGTTTGAAGGATGCATGGACAGTTGCCAGGGCAGTAGGAGTGGAAGATGGGGCAGGACATGAGGGAGGGGTGGGGGCAGCCTACCACTGTTTGAAGGTAAACATGTGTGTTTTGTTTGAAGGAGGAGGTTGGGGAGAAGAGGATAGAATTGTGGGAAGTTTCTCCAGGACGGTTGTGGAAGGGGTAGTAGGGAATGAGTAAGGGTCAAAGCCAAAGTAAAGGAAGCATTCGGGGCAGGATGGAGATGTTGTTGGACCTACCTTTTTTATTGATTGCCCTAGAGAGTGGAGATAGAGGGAGCTGGGACTGGAGGTGGAGGAACTGGCTCAGGTCCTGCTGTGGGAGTGGAGGTTAGATGTATTGAAGCAGAAGCGGAAATGAGCTTTGAGGTTTAGGGGGCAAAGTAATTCGGCTTGGGGGTTGACTCTAAGTGGGAAGAGAAGTGTAGGTGGAACTGGGGAGAGGGAGCAATCTCTCAGACATTTCAGTGAATATGCCTGTGTTCTAGCCACCCAGGCCTGGGGTTCCGAGATAACTAAGACATGGCTTTTGTTCTACAGAACCTGATAGACAGGGATAGGAGAGGTGGGAGACTGAGAACAGATGAAATGGTTGGTGAGCCGTGTGAGGGCCTGGAGAAATCAGAAATCCTGAGTTCATAAAGATGCCAATCTTTTGCACCAGTTGTTCAGCATTGGATTAGAGCCTTGATTCAAGGTTGGGATTAGAGGTTAGATGTGGGAACAATCTGGTGCTCAGAAATAAAAGTTGTTAGGCTCAGTTAATGAAAGTGTAAATTGATATGGGTGGCTTTTAGACTTTGGTAGTCACAGTGGCTGGAAATCTTCCTTTGCTCCTCCGGACCCACTCTTGTCCCTTTTCCAGTCCCCTCTGTGACCCCGGAGGCTGAGCTGAGTGGACTTTCTTGCCCCGTGGCTTCTAGTTAGGCTTAGTCATTGGGGAGGCTCCAGTGAGAGAACAAGAGGGTGGGCAGCTCCATTCCTGCCAGGTCACTGTGGGCTGGCTGCTTCCCTTTCCTAAAGGTCACAGCTCCAGCCCTATGGGCTCGGCCCTTGTATTTTTTTTTTTTTTTTTTTTTTTTTTTTGAGACGGAGTTTTGCTCTTTTCGCCCAGGTTGGAGTACAGTGGCGCGATCTTGGCTCACTGCAACTTCTGCCTCCAGGGTTCAAGTGATTCTCCTGCTTCAGCCTCCCGAGTAGCTGGTATTACAGGTGCATGCCACCACGCCCGGCTAACTTTTTGTATTTTTAGTAGAGACGGGGTTTTGCCATGTTTGGCAGGCTGGTCTCGAACTCCTGACCTCAGGTGATCCACCAGCCTCGGCCTCCCAAAGTGCTGAGATTACAGGCGTGAGTCACCGTGCCCGGCCATCTCCCCTGTATTAAGGTCACTCCTTCCCCTGGCCTGTTGGGTCTCAAACAATGGCAAGGGATTGCCGCTGTTAGGAGCGTTGTCCCTTGGTGGTTTACTGCCAATGTTTGGACTAGTAAAGACAGTAAGAAATGTTTGCCTGCATGACTCAGGATCTGCGCACATCTGCGCACGCGCGCGCGCACACCCCTACCTGAAAAGAAAGTTTCAGGAGAGTACTTACCTTTACTGTGAGTGATGCCCTCTGATTTCTAAATTCGGTTTTGTTTTACTGAAAAAGTAGTTGGGGTGTGCTAAATTGATTTCACTAATGGGTTAGGGCCCATAGTAAAAAAACCACTGGAGCTTCCTGATGTTTATGGACACAGGATGGACCATCAGATTAAGTGACTCAGAAATCCTCACAGCGCTAAGATCTGATTGCTTATAGATTTAACCAAAGTGTGAGGCTGAAGTTAAACTTCTAAAATGAAGTTAAACTCCTAAAATCAAACGTACATTGTAGGTGTTAATACGTGAATTTTTCTGTGGATTATAATGTCACGTACCTTATATGTGCAATAGAGATAATTTTTGGATCTTGAGACTCGTGCATGGCTACTGTGTGAGCTAAGAGTCATCCTGGCCCAGAAGTCCCTGTAGCTTTATAAAATCTTGGAGAAACTGAAAGAGTTTTACTTGTCAGCTTGTGTTTCTTTTGTCATGACATAGTAATAGTATTGGTAACTTTAAATATTAGGTCTGAATTGCTTCCTTTTGTAGAAAAGAGTTGAGGAAGTGTAAGATGGATAAATAATCCTTGTCTCTGCATTTATAGACACATTTGTAGAGATTCAGTGGGCTTGAGTTTTGACAGCAGTGTTTGATCAGAAACATTTTCCCAGAACCTTAACAAAAATAACTGCAGTTCAAATATTTCTAGTAAAAAAAAAATTTTTTTTTTGGTTGCTGTAACTAGATTTGCATTTCCGATTTTTCTCTCTCTTATTTCACTTTTGTCTGTGGCTGAGGAAGGGTCACTTGGTAAATGCGGCTATGGGTCGTAAGGAGTCCCTCACTCTATCGCTCTGTGTTTCCTGGGGCTGCTATGACAATGTACCACAAACTGGGTGGTTTAAAACAAGAGAGATTTATTTTCTCACAGTTCTAAAGGCTGTAGGTTCAAATTTAAGGTGTTGGCAGGGCCATACTTCCTTCAAAACCTCTAGAGAAGGATTCTTTCTTGCTTCTTCCAGCTTCTGGCAGTCCAGGGCATTTCTGAGCTATGGCAGCATAACTCCAATCTCTGCCTCCGTTTTTACACGCCATCTTCCCGCTGTCTCTCTCTCTCTCTGTCTCTTCTCCCTTTATAAGGACACCAGTCGTACTGGATTAGGGTTCACCCTAATGACCTCATCTTAATTTGATTCCATCTGTAAAGACTCTGTTTCCAAATAAGGTCACATTCATAGCTATGGGTTGGGGGGACTGGGATCTCAACATACTGTGTTTTGGAGGATAACACACTTCAACCCATAATAATGGCAATTTGTTTTTAATGCATTTTTTCTTGCTTTTCCACTAAGACACATTGGGGGAATTCTGTTGATTTCCCCATTGCCTTTCTTACAATGTTACTCTCTTTATTTCTCATATTTTTTGCTCCAAAATAGTCCACGTATAATACTCATTCTGTATTATTGAGAATTGGAGGTTATTGGTCTGATTGACGTGTCTACTACCTTCTCCATGTAAACATTTTGGTATCTGCTTCCTTGTTCTCATTTACCTTTTCAGGTGACACTTTTGAGACTCATGTATGTCCTAAATTCTATCTCATGTCACATCCTTTGTGATCTGCTTTATTTTTTATTTTTTGAGACAGAGTCTTGCTCTGTCGCCCAGGCTGGAGTGCAGTGGCGCGATCTTGGCTCACTGCCAGGTCTGCCTCCCGGGTTCACGCCATTCTCCTACCTCAGCCTCCCGAGTAGCTGGGACTACAGGCACCCGCCACCACACCTGGCTAACTTTTTTGTATTTTTAGTAGAGACGGGGTTTCACCATGTTAGCCAGGATGGTCTCGATCTCCTGACCTTGTGATCTGCCCGCCTCGGCCTCCCAAAATGCTGGGATTACAGGCGTGAGCCACTGCGCCTGGCCAGTGGTCTACTTTATTAAGCATTGATTGAAGCCCAGTGGCTGGTATGGATTGCATTCCTATTCAGTCTGTAATTACGTTCTTTTACAGGTGGCAGGTGGAGTGTTTTGGAGCATGTGTATGTCCCCTACATAGCTCAGTCCCTTTCCTTTGGGGCTTCACATGCATAGATTTTGAAATGAAGAAAGACATAAGCAGGTGCCAGATGAGTTTCCTGGGCACTCAGAAGGGAGAGAGCCTGCAGTAGGCTGCAATGGCCAAGTGGGAAAATGGACAGAATTTAGACAAATGCAGTAGAGGATGAGGGAGAGTGTATCATGTGGCACAGATGATGGAAGTACAAGCATTGTAATAGTTCTTAATTTGTTGATCCTAACACCCCTTTGCCCTCATATTTTCTTAGAAGACCTGAGGAAACGTTTCATGTGCATTATATCTATATTTACCATATTATAAATCAAAAGTGAGAAATTAAAAAAACATATTCAATTGATTTAAAATAACAAAGTGCCCATTACAAGTTAAAATACTTATTTTTAGGAAAAATAACTACTTTACAAAACAAAAAAAAATGTGGTGAGAAGCATAGCACTGTATACCATTTTTTGCACATCTCTTTAATGTTTGGCTTATTAGCTGGATTCTCAAATCTGCTTTCTCATTCAATCTGTTGCAATGTTGTTTTGATTTAAATGTATGAAGAAAATCCTGCCTCATACAGATATGTAGTTGGAAAGGGAGAAGCATTTTAATAGCTTTGTCAGATAATTGTAGATATGCTTTTTGTAGATATACTACATGAAAATTCAGTAAGTGATAGTTTCTTTTTCTTGCTTAAAAATACATTTATTATATCACAGTTTTCTATGGGTTAGCAGTCTGCACACAGCTTAGCTGGGTCCTTGTCTTAGACTCACCAGGCTGCAATCAAGATATCGCCTAGGCTACGCTCTCATCTGGAGGCTTGACTGGGAAGAATCTGCCCCAAGCTAACTCAGGTTGTTAGCAGAGGGCATTCCTTGTTTCTGTAGGATTGAGGGGCGTAGCTTTTTTCTGGCTACTAGTTAGAGGCCACCTTCAGCTCCTGGAGGCCACCCTTCTTTCCTAGAGGTCACCTGCAGTTCCTTGTCATGTGGGCTTTCTTAACCCAACTGCTTACTTTATCCAGCCAGCAAGGAGTGTCTAGAGCAAGTCAGCTCACAGCACGGAATATTATATAATATAACATAATCATGGGAGTGACATTTCAACATGGTTTCTTAAAGGTTCATTGCAGCGTTGAATTTGGAATCACAACCAATGAAATATTCATACTCCATTACAATGCATTGGTTCATGTGGTACTTTGACTGATCTTCTATTCCTGTGTGATTTAATACCATACGTTGGTCATTTGGAAACTATTAGTTCACTGAGTTGTATCAGTTTTCCAAATGTTGACGTATTTCATTATATAATATCAAAAACCATGCATATTAACATTACTATCAATTTCATCAGAAACATCTAAGTATTGAGAAGCTATCAAGCTCACAGTGGTGGGTACAGGTGTTAAAAATTTTTAATTTTTGGATTACGATTGACAACAAATACTGTCATTTGTTTTCCTTCAAGTGCTGAGGCGTACATCATTCATTCTCGAAATATCTATCAAAATCTCAAGAATAAATATCCAGAGTTCATCTGCCAGTCATTCCCTTCAAGCAAAAATGGTGCACCATAAAAAAACCAGTTAGTTCAGCCTGCAGCTCAATCAATCAATCAATCAATCAGAGGAGTGCTTTTCTCCGAGGTGACCATTGTACTTCAGTATGCGGCAGAATGCTTTATGTGTACTTCCCATTTCCTTACACACAATGTCAAAAAGATGTGAAATCAAAGGTCAAGAGATAATAAAATTTTAACTGCTTCATCAAGGGCATGCTTACATTATTTTTTAACTGCCAATGAGTGGCAGTGAATAATATTAATACAATGACTGCTAGTATAGTTTAGTGTCACTACCTCCATTCAAGCTAAAGCACCAGTAGTGCAAGTGTCAAACATAGTAGTTGTTTCAAGGATAAACCATGAGATTCCAAAAGTTATTAGACACATTGACTGTTTAAGCACCAGTGTTTATTTTCAGAACTTCACATTAAAAAAAAAATCTTCAATCAGCATCAGGACCAATGAGTCATTTTATAATCCATTTGTAAGGCAAAGGTACAGCTCTGCAGCTGGGATATGAACTCAGTCGTCATGTTTGTAGACAAACCTTTCATTTGAGGAGTTACTGTGTCATTAGGAAATGGCTCTGCCATTTTTTTTTAAACTAACTTATCCAGCAGGCCTTCAGCAATGTCAGTTGTACAGTTTTCTTAGTGTCTCAGTTACTGTGTGTTCTTCTCCAGCTAATGCAGTGTGATACCCTATAAGGTGTTTCAGTGGCTTTTTCATTTCTATCATGAAAAACTACAACAATGTTTGTCTTATAAAGTTCTCATCATGTCTGCATTAAAAAAAATCAATTCCTTTTCCTTTAAATCCTTAGTGATTATTTTCAAAATGATGTTGCAACTGAACTATTTGAAAATATTCTGTTGCATAAGACATAATATAAATTACTAATATCTATAAAGACAAGGTAAAGACAACTTTGTTAATGTTTTTGTTTATAATTTTCCTCAGGGTTGTTTTGTTTTTTTCTTGAGTAGTTGCTTCCCTTGCATGAATCAGAGGCCTCTAATGTGTCAGTTTCATCTTTTTTAGTATCTTTAGGCATAAAAAGTATGTATACCTGTGGGTAAGAAAGCAGGCTTTCTAAACCTCCTTTTTTTTTTTTTGAGACGGAGTCTCACTCTGTTTCCCAGGCTAGAGTGTAGTTGTGCGATCTTGGCTCATTGCAACCTCCGCCTCCCAGGTTCAAGTGATTCTCCTGCCTCAGCCTCCCAAGCAGCTGGGATTACAGGTGCCCACCACCACGCCCAGCTAATTTTTGTATGTTTAGTAGAGACAGGGTTTCATCACGTTGGCCATGCTGGTCTCGAACTCCCAACCTCAGGTGATCTGCAACCCCTTAGCCTCCCAAAGTGCTGGGATTACAGGCTTGAACCACTGTGCCCAGGCTCTAATCCTCCTCTTTTATGTTGGATTTTTTTTTTTTGTTAAAACGTACATAACATAAAATGTTCCATTTTAAGTGTATAGTTCAGTAGCATTAAGTATATTCATATTGTTGTGCAACTATTGCCACCACCCACCTCCAAAACTTGTTCATCTTCCCAAACTGAAACTCCATACCCGTTAAATAATAACTCCCTATTCCCCACTCCCCCAGCCTCTGACAACCACCATTTACTTTCTATGAATTTGACTACTTTAGGTACCTCAGAAGTGGAATCATGCACTATTTGTCCTTTTGTGACTTGATTATTTCATTTAGCATAATAATGTCTTTGGTTAATCCATGTTTTATCACGTTTCAGAATCTCCTTCCCTATCAAGGTTGAAGAATATTTCTTTGTATGTATGTACCACATTTTGTTTATTCATTTATCCATTGATGGACACTTGGTTCCTTCCACTTTTGGTTATTGCAAATAGTGCCACTGTGAACATGAGTGTACAAATGTCTGTTCTACTCTCTGCTTTCACTATTTTCAGGTGTATACCCAGAAGTAGAATTGCCGGATTATATAGTAATTCTATGTTTAATTTTTTTGAGGAACCACCATACTATCTTCCACAATGCTGTATCATTTTACAGTCTCATCATCAGTGAGCAAAGATTTCAGTTTCTCCCTATCTGTGCCAACATTTATTTCTTTTTTTTTTTAATAGCCATTCTAATGGGTGTGAAGTGTCTAATCTCTTTTAAGGCAACAATTCATCTTTAAATATAAAAAGTTAGATATTTATTTTAGAATGATCTAGTAAATTCTAAATTATAGTTTTCTACAACTAAAATATTTAGAATAATTTTTGAAAAGATTTAAAATACTATTGTAAATGTGAAATGACAGATCAAAAGGGCAAATAACCTTTTAGACTTGAGAAAGAGTTTTGACTCTGCAGATTTTCCAAAAAGGTATTCGGATACCTAGGGGTTTATAGACCATACCTGAAGAACTGCTTGATGAAATATAATATTAGAAACGTGGTCTCAGCTTCTCATGAAACTCTTTCCATAGGTGGATAAATAATGATTTCTTTTGATTTACAAATTTGTTTACTAAGAACTTAAAAAATGTTTTTTCACATTCTACAACAGAGATTTTATTTAACAATAACAGAAAAAGAAATAACAAATCAGTTGCCATGGAATTAAAGTTGGGAAAGAAGAATGTTTTGTTCTTGACTGGGAAACCATTTAGAACTGGCAATAGAAGGCAGGAATAAATTGTACTTTTCTGACAACAGGAATATTTTAAGTCTGTTCTTAATCTTTAAAAAAAATTTTTAAGATCATTTAAGGAGGGTGTACATATCAGTTTTCAAGTTAAGAGATTTCTCTGAAGCAGCAATTACACCACTTATTTAAAATATTTGAAATATGTTGTTAGAATACCAATTAGGTAATTACAAGAAATTATTGAAATTTCATTCAAGAAAAAAACTACAGGCTGGGTTTGGTGGCTGACACCTGTAATCCCAGAACTTTGGGAGGCCCAGGTGGGTGGATCACTTGGGGTCAGGAGTTTGAGACCAGCCTGGCCAATATGGTGAAACCCTGTCTCTACTAAAAATACAAAAATTAGCCAGATGTGGTGGTGTGTGCCTTTAATCCCAACTACTCGGGGGGCTGAGGCAGGAGAATCAATTGAACCTGGGAGGCAGAGGTTGCAGTGAGCTGAGACTGCGCCACTGCCCTCCAGCCTGGGTGACAGAGTGAGACTCTGTCTCAGAAAAAAAAAAAAAAAAAAAAAAAAAATTGCAGGAAAAATTAGACATATTATTTTGTTTTATAACCCAAATATATCATTGCTTTAAATGACATACCAAAACCCATCAGCATTTAAATTAAAATCAGCTTATTTCTTTTTCTTCCCATCAGCCATCCACTGAACATTGGGAGTGTGGTGCTGAAACCGCAGCCTCACCTGAGGTCAGGGGAAGACTCAGTTTTTTTGCTTTCACTGCACAGTTTGCATATTTAAACATTCTTGAAAAGAATTGCTCTAAATATCACTAATTATCTCCATGCATATAGCTCTTACCTTTTATTTTTCATGAAACTAAAGGTTGTGATCTCTCATCTTTACGATATGACATCTTTTTACTTAGATTTAGATGCTATATGAAACTATCATGCCTCTCTTTAAGCTCTGATTCAGATAGTAGATTTGGATAGCATAAATGTTTAATACTGTATCTAAGTGTCCACATATAGGTTGAAATTATAAGATGTATAACATAGAGTAGTAATCATCGAATAGGTGACAGATATCCATGTGGCTATTCATTGGGGAATGTGACTGTGAATCACTGTATTAAGTTCACCTCCTGCAGTCATGGGCTAGGCGGTCTCCAGTGGTGCTGCCTGGCATCCTCAGTTTTGGTCATTTTGTTTAGGTAGATAGTTGCCTATTAAGCAAGATACTTAGTGTATGTTTTGCGACTAAAAATTGAGAGAAATTTTAGTTCTTCCCTTTGGTTTCAACATTATGAAATATAAAGTTATGAATAGTGCTTTAGATTGTCCCATGCAGTTAATGATGAAAACTGGTTGGAGAAAGTGATGAGAGCACTCTAAGAAAACTACTTATTTGTGCAAAAAAGTGGGGAGATGATGCTTAATGTGGGGGTGCTTCATTGCACATTGGGCCACTTGTTGCTATAGCCTCAAAGATCATGATGTTAAACATCATCAAGATGATACAAAATCAAACCTTTCTCTGAACATTTGCCATCCTGTCTCCTGTTCGGGCCCGGAATAGATTTTGTAAGTGTGTGGCAAAATTTATAATGGGGCTACAAGACACTCAGAGTAGTGGTTCCAATGACTGGATGTGTGTGTGCTGATCATTACTGTTGGAGTCAAGATATTGGGGCCTCTTTTGTGAAGGCAAGGTCTGAAGGAGAATGAGATTTTGTAGATGAAGGCTACAAAGTCACAAAATGTACAGTAAAGTATGAACTCATATCTGCAAGGGAGAGCTTGTTGTACTCTGAGTGAGCCAAGTCTTGCTTCCAGTGAGTGTCTGGTCCATTCCTCACATAGGCAGCATGGGTGGGAAGTATAAAGAACTTGGCTGTGTTTATGAAAGAGACAGCTTTAACTTCTCAGTGGGCCTGGACCGTAGCTCACCTTTAGGGTTGATGTTGGGAAGACAAATAGGCTGCTTTGTGCCGCCTTCTATATTAGCCAGGCAAAGAACAGCTTGACAATTTCTTTTTTTTTTGAGACGGAGTCTCGCTCTGTCCCCCAGGCTGGAGTGCAGTGGCACGATCTCGGCTCACTGCAAGCTCCGCCTCCCGGGTTCACGCCATTCTCCTGCCTCAGCCTCTCCGAGTAGCTGGGACTACAGGCACCTGCCACCACGCCCGGCTAATTTTTTGTATTTTTTTTTTAGTAGAGACGGGGTTTCACCATGGTCTCGATCTCCTGACCTCGTGATCCGCCCGCCTCGGCCTCTCAAAGTGCTGAGATTACAAGCGTGAGCCACCGCGACAATTTCTTTGCTCTTCGGACATGATTCTATCCATCTAGCTGGAATAGGGGGCTCGATTTCTGAGGACAGGTAGCTGAGAACATTGTGGTTTGGGGACCTCTCAAAAATATGGAGAGTCTTGATTGCCTAGATGGGAGCTCTATTCCAAAGGTGAGGGAAGGAAGTCATAATGACTTGTTAAAAGCAACCTTTTAGGTAGACTGACCAGGGGCAGAGTTTACAGGATGAATGGGAAATGAGAAAGAGTGAAGTTCAAACAGGTAAGCTGTTGTAACTGAGGTGTATAAGCTGTTGTAACTGAGGTGTATAAGCTGTTTAACTGAGGTGTATAAATCTGGCTGCTATTAGTTCTGATTTCTGGGTACTTTATTTCTACTACTTCAGGCAATATTTAGAGTAGAAAATCCACTAACTTGCACTGGCTGGCAAAGAAGGTGAAATAGATCCATGTGGGGTTTTGGGAAAAACACTGGGCTTGGCATCTGGCCCTGGGGATAGCCCTGGCTCTTCTATGAATATGAACTAGCTCTGAAACCGTGGGCAAGGCCCTTGAACTCTGAAGACCTCAGGCATAGAGTAGATATCTCTAAAGCTCATCCCCAGCCATAAAAGTGTTTTCTAGTGTCTGATTTATTACTTTCAAGTACACATTTCTAAGTACTAATAACTTCTACATGCTGCCAAGGAGTGGTCTTTTAGGGGCCTATTATGATGAAGTATGATGAATAGATAACTCATTTGTAATTAACTGTGTGTATGTCCATACAAACAATTTCTGAGCTCTAAGTTTCTTATAATAATTCCCTTACCCATAAGTAGGGTTAAGCCCTTGAAATTTTGTTTGCATTTTAAATTCATTTGGAAAATGAATTTTTCTGATATATATATATATATATATCTCATCTCCCTAATTAGATTATAACCTCCTTGAAAGCAAAATGCTTTGTTTTGTTGTTTGCTTTTCAATTTTAATCCATTATAATGTCTTAAATAGCACTATGTGTATTAGGGACTTAATACAGTAGTAGATGAGTGAATGAGGAGTTAGACCATAAACTTTAGTGCAGACCAAATTATTGTGAACTTTAAAATATTGTAACAGAAATTAATAAAGGTGTAAGTCTATGATCTTTTCTTATATTACTGTTCTGAATTAAATAATGTGTGTGTGTAATTATTATTGTTGTGACTACATGTAAATGTGACTTAAAAGATCATTCACAGTGAACTTCTACAGAAAAAATGGTAGGAGTAGATTCATAACCGTGTAACTTTTTTTCTCTATACTGAAAGGAAGTATCATTTTCTCCCCAAGATCAGTCTTTGAGTAACTTTGCGGATCTAAAATAGTGCCTTACAAATGGGGAAGGGAGACAGGAAAAGTAAACTGAAGAGTTCAGAAGTGACAGTGGTCAGTTACATAGAGAACAAAGTACTTTGTTAGTTTTCTGGCCAGATAGAAAAAACACTTTTCTTGACTGGAGATGATTTCTGAGATGAAAGCTTTCTAAGATATGGGGTGCCTGGCTTCCACATCTAGTTTCTATAGGAGCCAGAGACAAGAGGGGATAAAAAGAGAAGCTTGAAGGAGGAGGAGAAGGAGGGGAGGGTACATGTAGTGGTAATGAGGGGCAGAGTGGCAGACATTATTGCAGAAAAGGTGGGGGAGGAAAGAACCAGGCTGGAAGGGCTCCATAGCCCGGGAGGAAGCAGCCCTCTCCCTACACCAGTAGCTCCCTCAGCCTTTGTTCTGCTTCCACCTAGCACATTAATTGCTGTTCATGATGATAAATCTGACCACTAGTTACAGGGAATGGGGCTGTTTAGCCTATATTTTAGGACTTTGCATAATAAGCCAATTAAAAAATGTCTAGTTATTTATCAGAAATATTTATATAAATACAGAAGCTGTGTATTTTTTCCTGACAATATCTTAGTTGTTTGGCCCTTTAAGGAACTGAGCTTATAGGTGAATACTCTAGACAGCTGTGTAAATTTTGTAAATAAAAATCAAAAAGCTAACCTATTCATTTATGTAGCCAGCATTCGTTGGCTGGCAAACATGTCAGAAACTTTGCCAGCTAATGGAAATACAATAAAGATATTATATAGTTCCTACCCTCTTGTAGGAAGCTATAGTTCTGTCTGATGGTGCACATCACTTATAAAGCACCATGTCTCAGAGAGGCTGCTTTGGAAATGACCACTCTCTGCTTGGGAAATTGGGATTTCAGAAGACCTCCTGGAAGAGACAAAACTTGACTTCTCTGCTATCTTAAATTATTGACTCAAACGTGATCTGTTAGCTAAAGCCATAGAGACTGTGTGTCAACATAGATGACTGAGGACAGCCCAACTTGGCTGGTGGCTATACCATTCAATCCATCTGCTCTTCTCTTGCCGCTCTGAGTCCGGCTCTATCTCAAGTGTGATGTTGGAGTGAAATGTAAGAGGCACTCTGAAATTGACCCAGGTCTCTATACTCTGCAGTCTCTATACTGCCCTTCTCGTAACTAGTTTTCACTCTTGATATCTTTTCCACTAGAATGTAAGCAGCTTTGTGGGCAAGATAACCGTAGCAATATGGTAGTGGTGGTGGTGATGATAATATGTAAAATTCATGGAGCATACTGAACACCAGTATGTATGCGTGACCTCATCTGATGCCTGTAGGTTCTGCAGCTGGTAGCGGGATAGAGGGGTTGTCATTCTCTCCTGACTTAGCAATGATGTCATTGAGACTTAAAGAGGTTAGATGACCCTCCCATATCAGTCAGCAGCACCAGGAGAGAGATGGTTACTTGTCCTTTTTTTGTGGATGTGTCCATACAACTTCCCTGCCACATGCCCAGCTAATACAGGTTTTTGTTTGTGGTAAGTAATAAGCGACAGATTCTGCTCTGTAGGGTGAGTAAGTTCCATGGTTTCTCCTCGTTGTGATTGGTATGCCATCAGAGTGTCCCTGATGCCCTTGGGTACTAAGGCATTGAAATACACTTCACTGTTTGTCCTTCTGCCTTGCTCTTCTCCTTTCATTTTGCCAGCAATGACTCTTTTCTTTTGTCAGAGTCTACAGCTCAGCACTTCTGCTTAGTTTCTGCTCTTGGGCATCACCACTGTCACTGTGGCTCATCCCCAGGCCCTTTCAGACACTGGTGGCACCTGCTGAGCCCAGGGTTAGCTACTTTCTTTACTCCTCCTCTTTATTCCTCTACTGTCTTATAGCATCTCCAAGTATGTCTTAGCAGCCACTGCAAGAGGTTGGCCAGCTAGGCATTTGTTTTGCTTGACTTGACCAGTCACTCACTGTCAGAGCATCTTCCTATTTGTGGCCTTTCTTCTGGGCTTTTCCCTCGGTGGGTATGGGAGCTCAAGACTGCTACTTTGTTCTCAGAGGTTGTTGTTTGTTTAGTTATTGTGTACAGCTGCCAAGTTGGAGCTGTTTAAGAACCATGGTATCAGAAAGATGCTTCATTGTTTTGTTTTTAATCAACAGCTACTATTGCAATCTATTAATTTCCTAACTTTATTATCATTTCTGTTCTATCTCCTTCTAAAAGAAATTATGACAAAGATTTTTTTTAAATGAAACCCAACTAGCAGTGATCTCATACTTTATTCATAATAAATTTTGTTTGGATACATGTATTTTATATTTTTAGCTCTCTGGTTTTGACAGAATGACTTTCCCCTCCATTGGGCAATTTGAATGTTCTTCTATTATATAGATACTTAACATCTGTGAGAGGTTGTAGATTCTTGGTTTTTACCCGAAGGTCTGAGAGAGACACCTCAGTATGGACAGGCAGAATAGCATATTTGTCATTTGTGTGGGCTCTCGAGCAAGATTTTCTAGATCGAAGTACAAGCTCTGCCATATACTAGTTGTATGATCTTGGGCAACTTACAGTCACTGTGCTTCTGTTCTTATCTGTAAGATGGTGTTACAGGGTTGCTGTGGAATACTAAATGAGATCACATTTCTGAAGTGCTTATATGGTGCTGTACACACACTAACAACCTAAGTGTGTCTTCTGTATCATGTCTTTGTTTCTCAGGTAGACTTTGAGCAGGTTCAGCTATGGTGTCTCTTCCCAGTAGCTACATGGGGCCCGACACATAGTTTCTACTCAGGTTTGTGAGTAGATACATGAATGTATAAATTAGCAGCATACCCTTTACTAAATTTCCTTAGTTAATTGTTTTTTATTTAATAAGTTGTTCTTCCAAGTTCCAGTTCTCTACTCTTTAGATGACTCTGCTTTAGTTATGGGTTTTTTATTGATTCATTATAATTACTTTGCTGATGTTTTTTTCTGGCTGTCATAGCAAGCAGCAGTCATTAGCTACAAGAAGACTCAGCAATTTAGTAAGAACTGTCTTGGTTTTGAGTTGTCTACCAAATATAACTTAACCTAAGACAGTAATATACATGGTTTCCTTACAATCTGTATATTGTTAAACATGCATAATTTCTAAATTTATGCAAACAAACATTCATTGCTGTGTGTCTCCTAATGCTGTACTTGAAATGAATTTGCTTTTGGTTTTAAAGGGCATTCATTTAATGGTTGGAGTGAACCTTTAAAATATTAATTGCATCTTGCTTTTAAAAATTTAGACATTAAGCCACTCCCATGAAAACTCAAGTTATAAAGAACCTAAAAATTATTTAAATAGTTCAGAAAATATGATATGTAGGCTTCTCTTTTAATTCATAGCAATACGTAAATTATTGACCCTCTGAAACCCCTTGATGCTAAGAAAGCAGTTCTCGTTTTCCTCTTCCATTCGTTGATACAGCTGAACTGGCATTTTCTCTTCCCTTTTGTATAGAATGGACTTAGGCTGGAAATGCTTTTGGATGATGTGGTACTTGCGTGTGGTGTCATCTCTGCTAGAGATGCAGGCCCCTGCCTGTTCTCCTCCTGGCTCTCTCTGGCTTTGGGGCTCAACAGTGCTGAGACAGCCAGAGCTGACAGGAGTCAGCACTGTAGTACACTGTTAGAGGTTGAGGATAGGTGTGCTTGGTTGATTTAACACCTTATTTACCTGGTGAGTTCAGCTTGTGGTCTTGGATGATTCCTGTGCTTTGTTCAGTAGAGTCAGTCTTCACTGTCCCCTTCCATATAAGCCACTGTGGAGTTCCAAATCTGTTAGTCCTCTCCCGTGATTTGGTTGCTCAGGCGGTTCTTGCCCTTGCTATGGGGAGCCTTGATACATGGCTTGTAGGTCCTGCCATATTAATTGACTGTTAGTCTAATATTGTATCTCTGTAATTGAAGGTTTTCAGGTTACAAACCTCTTATCTCTTCCTTCTGGGGACCCACTTCCCGCTAACCTCCTTTATTTTAGAGTTACTGAAGTAGCAACTAGAACCTTGCAATAAATAGCTCTGCCTTGATACCATCTAGCCTTTGGTCTGATTTTTGAATATTTGATTTGGATATTTGACTCTTTTTAAAGTTACACAGTAGCTTGAGGTGCCCTAAAGAGAACTGCCTCTCATCAGCAGCTGGGGTGCTGCTAGTTTTGAAGACAGGTCACCCTAACCTTGCTACACTAAAAGTTTCTGCGCAAGTACCCTGGGACACAAGGTACATTTGAATGTGTCTCTGTAATCACCAGCAAAAGAAGGGGAGTTGGATCTAAGTTTACTTTTCTTATGGCAATATCTGTTTTGTAAATCAATGAATACCCATACATTGTTGCAGCAAAGTTTTTTTTTCCAATTAAAAATGATAACTCTTCTGTCTGGTGGTTCTCAACATGATGACAGCATGCATGTATGTGTGCTCTTTTTTTCAATTAAAAATAAAATAACTCCTCTAATGCTGATGCAATAGGCCGGTGGTTCTCAACCTGACAGCAGCATGCGTGTGTGTGCACGTATGTAAATGAATATACATGCTTGAGTGTGGTTGTATTATATAATGGAATCACCAGTGAGACTTTTCCACAGTAAACATGTCTAGTTTCTACCCACTCCCACACGTTTAGTTTCCCAGGGGTGGTGGCGAGTGTTTGAGTCATCTACAAGTTCTCATCTGCTTCCCCTTATGGTGTCTTTCAGGCACACTCATGAGAGGGTTGTAATCATTTGTCATGGATCATAACAACAATATGGAATACAACCATAATAACACATACTGAGCAATTATTCTGAATCCACTGCACGATCAGAAACTGTGCCATGTTTTTAATGGATATTTTTCTCTCGCACTAAGTTAGGGCATTGACTTCATAATTCTACCATGATAGTATTTGAATTTGAAATAAAACATGAAAAAAATTATTTTTCTTGTGTGGGGGATGAGATAGGTGGGTTTTGTAAATTGATCGGAGCGTATTGTTTTTAACTCTACCAGAGAAATCAAAATAATTTATTTACATATCTTTGTACTGCAGGCTAGAGCTAACAAATATTTATAATACTTTGTGGCACTATTCATACTACATGGCAGATGAGGAACCTTGGGCCTAGAAAGTTAAATGATACGATGATAGGAATAGCTAGTGTTTAATGTGTGCTTAATATGTGCCAGGCACTTTCTAAACACTTTGCATATGTTAATCTATTTAACCCTCACAACAATTCCAGGAAACATTTATCATTATTATTTTGTAGGTGGGTAAACTGAGTCTTAGAGGTTTATTGCCTAGCCCATGGTCACCCAGCTGGCAATCGGCAGAGCCCGATTCCAAGCCCAGCCTGTCTGGCTCATGTTGCACAATTCCCTTGGAATAGAATGGGGATTTGAACTGGGTCTTCTGCTTCAGTACTTGCTCTTAGAGCTACATTACCCCAATTTTTAAAGGGTTTTCTCATTTTTATTTGGTTTTAATTTTTTTAGAGACAAGGTCTTGCTTTGTCACTCAACCTGGAGTGCAATGGTGGGATCATAGCTCACTGTAACCTTGAACTCCTGGGTTCAAAGGATATTCTCACTTCAGCCTCCTAAGGAGTTGGGACTACAGCATGTGCCACCACACCCGGCTAATTAAAAAAAAATTTTTTTTTTCTTTATGTTACTCATGCTGGTCTCAAACTCCTGTCCTCAAGCAGTCCTCCCACCTTGGCCTCCCAAAATGCTGGGATTACAGACATCAGCCGCTGTGCCCAGCCAGTTTTCTCACTTTTAAATGATGGTTTGTAAAGAGTGATACTTTATTTAGATCAGTGGCCCTCGTTGGGGGTGGCTTTGTCCCCTAGGACATTGTGCAATGTCTAGAGACAATTTTGGTTATCACAACAAGTGAGAAGGTACTTTTGGCACCTGTTAGAGTGAGGCCAAGGATGCCGCTAAACATCTTACAACGTAGTGGACAGCACTACCCACAGCAAAGAAGTGTCAGCCCAAATGTCAGTAGCACAGAGGCTGAGAAACCCTGTTCTTAGAGTGTTTTGCATGATGCCTTTTTCTCTAAGAGGAATCAATACCTTTAGTGTACAGTTCTGCAAAATATTTTTTTTGAGGCTGAAGAGTAACAAGGAAGCAGGGTAGAGCTGATACTAAACTTACATAGGGAGTGTCTTGGCTTTGAGACTCTTCATCCGTGACTGGATTAGTTATTTTAAAAGCTCTGCTTGCATGGACTCACAGGATCACCAATTCCAACGTTAAGGACCTTTCCTCTTCTGGAATATAGCTGGGCTTGAGGTATATGGAGTGTGTGTCTGTGGGCATTGGTGTGGTGAATACTTCTTTGTATATGTATATTTTGTGTGTGTGTTGTATAAGAGTGACTTCATAAAAGGTGGCTCTTGCCAGAATTCAGAACACAGCAGGTAATGTACTTACTGAAGAGGTAAGAGCATGAGTAATTCTTGTCTCATGAGAAAGATGTAAACTAGTTTATTACAATGATGTAATATTTGGGTGCCTGATTTATCATCCCCATCTCCAATGATGCAAAACCTTAAGAACTACACAGGTGACAAAAATTCAAAGGTTGTCTTTGAAGTCTGGCCTATTCCCCTGAGCAGTTAAAAGTGTCACCTTTGTCCTGATACGTTGCTGTTTGTGGATGTTTCCAGAGATCACAGTTAAAAACTTGAACTACGCACCCTACTATGGGAAGTTTTGGGATGTTTATTCTGAGAGAGGTCATGATCTGGGAAGATGAGAGTCATTCAGCTAATAGGGCAGAAAAATATCACAGTCAAGCTGTAGACTCCGGATGATGGGAGCATGGAAGAGATGATTCCTCCTGTGTACTGAGGGGAACCAGGACAGGGAAAGTTGTCAGGAAGGGGGTGCTCTTTGAACTGGATCTCGTCTTAGGAGAAACTTGAGTTGTCTAGGTTGAGAACCAGCTTAGGCAAAAGTGTGGCCACTTTAGGGCAGGCTGGGGGCGGGGATACGAAAGGAAATCATCATCATCATCATCATCATCACAACAACAGTCAGTAATAGTCATAATCATGGCTGCCATTTGCTGAGTACTGCTCTGGGAAGGCACACTCTAGAGGTTTCAAGACATACTTATTTAATCCTTGCAGCAATCTCATGGGGTTGGTATTATTATAGCTGTTACAGACAGGAAATCTAGGGTCTAGTAAGGCCAGGGTCCGGTCCCTGCTGACAGTACTCTTGTGGCTGCTGGCAGCCCCTCGAGCAGCAGTCCCTTCTGGTTCATTCTTGGTGGTTCCCAGGGAGCCCGAGGAATGATGTCAGCAGAGCCGTGCTGTGACTGGATGAACACAACCCTGGGAACAATGCCTTTGGCACAGCTCTTTAAAAAGAAGTAAGTTGGGGCTTCATCTAAGGAAACTGGCTCTGTTCTACTCGGTCTCGTAGGAATTCTTAGAAATGTTGTGACCTGGAAAATTGGAGAGGTATGATTTGATTAATTTGCACATTTAAGTATGACAGCGTAACTACAGAGTAAACAAATGGTAATTTTTCCACAAAGCTTTCTTCCAATGGAGAGTCAGAGTCAAGGCAATCTGGAATCTTTGGCTTTTCAGATTAGTTGTGAACATGGAACAACAGCTCATTCTTCCCCTCTACCCAGGGCGGACCCCTGTGTGGGGGATGGGGAAGTAGTTTTCCTTGCTTGGCTACAATAGCTTAGATTACCATACACTCATCTCTGACTTAGATTTTATACCTTCTTTTCCCCCATCCTACCCTGGTGAAGACAATTAAAGGCTAGGGTTTGGTTAGGAAAGTAACAAGTTAATAATGTATCAGAAAGTTGTTGGCAGTTGTGTTTCCTTGAATGACTCTTATTTGAAGCTACTTTGTTACAGTGATGTGTCTAATTTGACCTACTGCTCATAAAGAATTCATTTCCATCCCTTCCTTGTTCATTCATTCATCAAGCGTTTATAGAAGCCAGTCCTTGACCCAGAGGGGCCAGTAGTCTAGACTCTGGAGGAGACCACAAACATGGGAACCAGTAACTATAGCTGTGGATGTGAAAAGTAAAGAGACAGAAGTAGAGAGCTTCCTTCTAAAGAGAGAGGGGAAAAAGCAGGAGGTAGCCTTTATTTCTAGGGGTATTTTCTCTCTCTTGTTCTATCCTCTGTCCTGGACTGATACCCTGCCCTTTGCATCCGTGTTTTTTTTCCCTCTTATCCAGAGTGAGTCTCCCGGGAAACCCAGGCCTTCTTTCTGGGAGCTTCTCTCTCTTCTTCCTCACTCATGTCCAGGGTCACACTGGAGCTTCACCACCTTCTTCTGATACTGATATGTTTCTTCAGCTTTGCATTCTTGCCTCACTTTTCTGTCATCTGACCCTAGCCAATCCTATCACTTGTCATGGAGGTAGCTAGAAGCACATGAGATATGGAAAGTGTTGTACTGGAAAATACACAGCAGATATATACAAATAACTCCACCTGGGTGAGGGAGGCATCACCTTGGGTTTGAGGTGCACCTTCTTCCTAGGTGTCATTTTGGAGTCCCCGCCTTCTTAAAAATATGCTATATGAGTATTGTCCACGTCTGACCTCGTTAATTCATTGAATATGGCAGGATCGATTGTGGCCTCTAGGGGTTTGGAAGGGCTCTATAAGAGAGACTGTGATCTTGTCAGTCTCTCTAATAACAATCTGCGTGACACATACGATGAATCCCTTCCTTGGAAAGGAGTCGGGGGAATAGAATCATAAATTTGGAAGCAAACATATCTTTTGTTAAAGTATATTTTTAAATTACAGTACTCATCTGGAACACAGGTGACATTTCTATCGGAAGAATTTCAAATTTATGCAGACTAGTTATTCTGCTTTGAAAAGCTTTATTTCCTTTGCTAACTACCAGATTGGATATTATAGTTATGAATCCCTAATTCTAATGAAATACAAGCCAATAGATGTATCACACTACATTTTGCAAACCATGGACTATTACAGGCATGAAGCACAAGAAGTCTAACCTATTTTAAACTAATTAATTTAATTAGGAGACAGGTTTGGAGGAACAGAACATTGCTTCTTGTTAGTTCTCTGAGCACTGCAGTTGTAAGACTGTATACTCTGCTCTAACACAGGTCTGTTCTTTCTTAGGTCATCTAATTCTCCTAAAAGGGGTTTTAGATGCTGAGTTGCATTTATAAGTAAATTCTTTGTTCTTTTTCTACCTTCTTTCTTTTTTATTCCATAGTCATTAAAGCCTCACTGTGTTCTTGTTATGAACTGATAAATGCTTTGTAATTACTCTAACTAAAAATGTTAAACTTGAATGGTTATGTGGATTTTTTTTATTTTCTTAAAAAACCTCACTGGAGAAAGGAACAGTGTTATGGGGGTGAAAAAAGAATTCTGACAGAGAAGAGTAGAAAACAGAAACTAGGTGTGGTGGGGGAGGAATGGCAGAAGTGCCAGGGTCTCTTGGTCCACGTCTTGAGCATTTACTGTTCGCCAGGCACCTTTATGTGGATTGACCATATATACCATACCAGGGCTTGATATCCCTGAATCCTCAAAAACCTCCATGAAATTGCTACCTGTTTTCAGGATGCAAAAGCTAAGGCACAAAAAATGTTAGTTATCTTGCTCAAGGTTACACAGGTGGTAAGTAGGAGACTAAATTTGAATCCAGGTGGGATGATTGCATCCTACAAAGTTCTTGACCAGAGAACTAACGTGGGATTGGACCCACCCAAATTCCAGTCCTACTCTGCTGCTTCCCAACAATGTGACCTTGGGTAAAGTTATTTTAACCCCTCTGAGACTTTTCCCCAATTTGTAAGTGGGTTTAAAGCACAGTATAAGGTTGCTGTGACTTTTAAATACCATGATGCATGTTAATGGTTTGGCATGCAGAAGGAGCTTGGTGAACGTTGCCTTTTTGCTCTTCCATGTCATGTCTTGGGGAAGTAGCAGTGACAGCCTGCAGCCTCTGTTCTTCTCGAATGTTCCCAAGGTGTGAGGCACCTCTGAGAACTCCTAGAGCTCTGCATAGGTTGCTTAAACATACAGCCCACTCAATGAGATAATTTCTAATGTTTCCTCTTGCCCTTATCTTTAGTGACTCCAAAGATAAGTTTAATTTTCATAAATTCATGTCTACCTAGTTACATCTTGCAAAGTGTAGGACTGCCTTTGCAATTGATCTGTCAGTTCATGTGTGTGCACAGCTGGATAAGTGTGTTTTCCATGTAGTATGAGAGAATTTGCCTGGCACTGTCATTTATTTTTCTTAAGGAAAGATAAAAGTTTAGTTCTTTGATTTCTTTCTTGGGATTAGTTTTTTCTTGACTATCAAGAAAGAAGGGAAACAAGTTTGAGTGAAAATAGATTGAGTTTCTCCCCCCTCATTTCACACTATTAAATGAGTGACACCCAACTTCTTAGGTTTCTTAGGTTTCTCTTCCACAGCATGGGTGGGTTTTGTAGATTAATGTTTGCTGCTGAGATCTTGAGTCAGGGTTGGATTAGGGAGGAGCTCTCCTCCTTGAATTTCTCCCACTGTGTCCTTTCAGTCCCTCAGCCAGCTAAGTTCCTGCCTGTAGTTGGTTAGAAGAAGGGAGGTTTTCTATACAGCTTGAGAGAAACATTTAACAGGGTATCTTCATGTTTGTGTAGATGTCATTTGCTTCACTAAAAGCAACAGAGTGTATACGTGTGACATTTACTAATGTGTGAGGTGTCTGAGGACCACTTGCGTGAGAATCCCCTGGGGTTATTTATTACATAAAGAGATTCCTGGCCCACTACTGACCCACAGAATCAAACCTGTAGTGTCATTATTTTGTGATGTGAAAATATTCTTTTCGTGTATTGATCAAACCTCTGTTTGAGAAGCAACCATACAAACTTACCACATCATTTGACCTCATTCAGATCTTGGTGCACACATTTTCAGGGCTAATTTTCTCCCACTGCAGCTTGCTGCTGCCAGTGAGGGCCTGCTTGCCCAAGTTCCTGGTGACCTCACTGGTAGGCTGGGCTGGGAGTGGTTGGTGACGTTGGCAGGGAGACTGAAATTGGGGGCGTGAGGCCGTGGAGCCAGGCAAGGCTGGAGTCACGAATATGTAGTTCACAGAATTAGATGCAAAGGAGAGGTGGTTTGTGCTCAGAGGAGATGAATTTACCAATCTTAGTGGGCAGAGGAGAGAAATGGGATTCAAATAGCTGAAAGGAGAGGTAGCAGGAGACTCCAGTGTGATGGGGATGGAAATGGGGCGATAGGGCCAGACCTTGGATCAGGTCTTTTCCTCAGGGTATTTATGGTATGACTTGACAGTCTAGCTACTGGGAATTTTCGTGGTAATTGAATATTTAGACATTGAGTATAATGCATTACATGGGTTAAGTGTATATATTGCTTATATAAGTAAAGAGTATAATTGAAGATAGCTAGTAAGAGCTAAGAGTATAGCTAGTGAAAACATACTAGACTAAAAATAAGCTCATTTCTGAAAATGCATCCTTTACTACCCTGTACCTACTATTTTAGAAAATTCTAGAAAGTGCAAGAATACACAAGCATACATTCTTACATTCTAGTGCAGTGGCCCCCAAACTTTGCTGCACAAAAGGGCCATCTGGGTAATAATTTTAAAAACATAATAATGTCTGGCTTCTACTCCTAGATATTCTGATTTAAATTCTATGGGATATGATGTGGACATTGGGATTTTAAAAGCTCTCCAGTCCCTCATTTTATAGATGAGAAAATTCAGGACTAGCAAGATTGTGAATTTTTCCAAGGCCACGTGGTTTAATTGTGGAGACAGGATTAAATAAACAAGGGTCTTCTGACTCTTAGCTCAGGGACCAGAAACCACACTGGGCCTTACAGACAAAGGGAATTTAAGACGGCATTGTCGACACAGGTGATGCAAAAGTTGAAAAGGCAAACTCCAAATGGTGAGCAACTCAGAGACCAGTAACAGCAGGAACCAACTGCATCATCCCTAGGGTTGGAGAAATGATGGGAGCAGGTGGTGTTTCTGGATCCCAGAGACTGGAGCAACCTTGGAGGGAGCTAAGACCAAGATGGGAGTGGAAGACTGTGTCTGGTGGGAGCCAAGACTCTAGAGGGGGCTAGAGATGCCACCTGAAGTGCATGTGTTGGGTGGATACCCTTGCTTCTCCTCCTTCCCTTTTGCTTTCTTGTCTTCCACCAATGCTTCCTATTGGCCCAGACCAGTTGGGAAGTGTGGTTTCCTTCAGGACAATGGAGGGAACAGACCTGAAAACAACCCAGCAGTAACTAGCCCTGTGGTCTTTCTAATGTACTGAGGTCTTGTGATTAGAGCAGAAGTCCATTTGGACACTGTTTCTCTTTCTTTTTTCTTCTTTTTCTTTATTTTCTTCAGATCTTGCTCTGTTGCCCAGGCTGGAGTGCAGTGGTGCAATCATAGCTCACCGTAACCTCGAACTCCTGGGCCTAAAGTGATCTTCCCATCTCAGCCTCCTGAGTAGCTGGGACTACAGGTGGATGTCACCATGCCCGGCTCTTTTTTTTTTTTTTTAATTTTTTGTAGAGACAGGGTCTAGCTATATTGTCCTGGCTGGTCCCAAACTCCTGGCCTCAAGTGATCTTCCTTCCTTGGCCTCCCAAAGTGCTGGGATTACAGGCATGAGACACCACACCAGTCTAATGGGCAGATAATTTCTTATATTCCTTTTCATAAGTGGTGTGATTGATAGGCTTCTAGGTTGCTATAATATATGTCTGCACATTTTCATTAATATCTTCTTTCTGGCCGGGCGCGGTGGCTCACGCTTGTAATCCCAGCACTTTGGGAGGCCGAGGCGGGCGGATCATGAGGTCAGGAGATCGAGACCACGGTGAAACCCCGTCTCTACTAAAAATACAAAAAAATTAGCCAGGCGTAGTGGCGGGCGCCTGTAGTCCCAGCTACTCGGAGAGGCTGAGGCAGGAGAATGGCGTCAACCCGGGAGGCGGAGCTTGCAGTGAGCTGAGATTGTGCCACTGCACTCCAGCCTGGGTGATAAAGCGAGACGCCATCTCAAAAAAAAAAAAAAAAAATCTTCTTTCTCTGACAATTCATCTCTATCCTATTCAACATGTTTACATTTTTACATTTTTTATAATTAAAATGTATATAGTTTTAAAAATACCCATTGTAATCTTATCTGTGCTAAATCTTAAACATTTGTTCCTTTGAAGACTAGTTACTTCCTAGATATATTGCCTAAAGCCAGATGATCCTATGTATGCATATGAAATGACAGATCTTACTTTACTATATCATTTAAAAGCATTTTTAAAGAAAAATGGAATTATAGTACACTGCATTTTATTTGTTCTGCCTGATGGGCCAAGTGCTTTGCACCCAGCGGAGCTGAGCCTTGCCAGCCTGCTGTTATAACAGTAGCCCCCCTGTAGAGCTCAGCATTCTTTAGACTTGGATAATGAGTCTGATGTCATAAAGGGAGCTTTATTAAAATAAATACAGTACCATATTTTCTTTCTAATGGCATTCTGATTAATTCCATCATAAATGCATACCTGACACTCTTTTAATCAATTGAGATAGCAAAGGGATTCCAGCTAGTGATACTGAAAGTGTCGAGGGTGTTTTCAACAGCATGTTCTTACCCTGACACCAGTGTCAGTGTTTAGTATTACTGTAGATCATAATCTAAAGACCTATGTCTATTTTAACCTATTTCACTGAATGGCTGTGAGAGTAATTAAAGAGTAATGCTTGCCCCTGTTTTGAGGATGTAGCTACTTAAACACTAAGAGATTAAATGTTGCCGAAGGCTACCAGCAAGGGAGTTGCGGAGGCAGGGTTAGAACTGGTTTCTAATTTCTAGCCTTTTGCTTAATTTGCCAACCATGGGTCCCGGTAATGTGTTCTGACTTTATTTTCCTTCAGATTTAATCTGCGGCTAATGATAGCTTTCACAATCAGAAAGAACATGTAGGTCTCGAATTTATGACTTCCATAAATCTACTACTTTCCAACATACCCACAAGGATGGTTTGGCAGAGACACAGCTTGTGGTACACCTATTATGCTTTAATTAATTGGGCTGTTTTTACTTTTTGGGAGATTCTATATTTTAACATAGTACATGAAATATTAATAGTAAATATGAAATATAAATTTCAAACTTTAAACATTTGGTACCATTACCTAATTTTAAAAAATGCTTATGACTAAACCTGCTGAACATGGCATGTTTGAATGGTTATTTTACTTCTGTGGTCTACTCTCAGAAACATTGCCGTCCAGAAAAATCTAATGATTTCTTCTTGTGGTATAGTGGAATGCTAGATAATGGCACAAAACTAGATCCTTCAGACTGTATAAATGCAATGTAAAAATGGAGTGGAAACATTCAGTTTTAGGAAGTTAGTGACTCTTCATGTCCTGTAAAATTGTGTGTGTGCATGTATTTTTTTTAAATGCCAGGAGGTTTGCCAGTGGGACTATAGAGGATATGCCAGTGAGACAGAGAAGATATGACTTATACAGACAAGCCAGAATGCTCATTATCAGAGGGATGTTTGTCAGATAAATCTTATCTTTTACAGAACACGAGAAAGATAAAGAACTATTTTGTGATGGTTAATTCGGCTCAGATTGCTGCATTATTTAAAACTGTGAGGGAATCTTTAAAAAAATTCAATTTTCTATTTCCCGTCTACTTTAATTACTTTCAGCGGCATTTTATTCATTGTAGGCAATGAATTGTCCACGGGTAAATGGAATTATTGGTAGTCACTTTCACTTTGGAGCTCTTCTATAATCGAAATATGAAGATATTTGCATTGCTTTATGAGGACATTTAAATACAAGAAGCAGGTTTTTATGTTTTGGATTGAAAGCAAAGAAAGCTACCTCACTGATTCTAAATTCACTTTGTAAAATCTCAAATTACTAAAATTAAGTTCATTCAGCTCAAATAAGCCAATTGTTTTCCCTTTGCTCCAAGGGAGAAGAGCAGGCTCCATACCATCTTGATTGGTTTTTTTATTTGCTCATCCCCTGATATGATTTGGCTGTGTCCCCACACAAATCTCATCCTGAACTCTAGTTCCCATAATCCCCACATGTCATGGGAGGGACCCAGTGGGAGGTAATTGAATCATGGGGGTGGTTACCTCTATGCTCTTCTTGTGGTAGTGAATGGGTTCTTATGAGATCTGATGGTTTAATAAGGGGTTTTCCTCCCACTTTGTTCTGGACTTCTCCTTGTTGCCACCATGTGAAGAAGGCCTCCCCAGCCATGCTGAACTGTGAGTCAATTAAACCTCTTTCGCTTATAAATTACCCAGTCTTGGGTGTGTCTTTTTTAGCAGCATGAGAATAGGCTAATACATCCCCCTTTCATAGTACTGTGCGTGTGGGAGGGCATGCATTAGAATTGTGGTATTCAAGTAGGAAAATGAATACACCATAACAAGTCATGGTATCTGACTTTAGAACACAAACCATTTGTTTCTGATGTTGATGTGCAGACTGGCTTCTGTGACTTGGACTTGGACTTGGATTCTCTTGGTCATGTCAGATTTAAGATTCTTTTATGCAGAACAAGCTAAACAATATCATGGAGTTATAGGAACCTATTAATCGTACATGTAATGAGATAAAGGTGGCCTGTAGTAAAACAGTGCTTTTTAATATCGAAGGTGCTGAAACTCCTGGAGAAGCAGGTAACCTGCATATTTAATTCAAGGACTGAATCATAAGAGCTCATCTTTGGGAAGGAGCTTACCATCATTTAATGCTGGATTTTTACCTTGCTTCCTACAGAAACTATTCCCCCCACTTTGATATGCAAATATTGCCATTGGGCTTTTGGTTTCTTTTACATTTTTCCAAGGCACTACATCATTGTATTTGGTAATTTCACTTTCTTTGTGTAATTGTTCCTAATCTTTATTCTAAAATCTTACCCTAGAATAGTTCAATGAAAGGTGCTTTTCTTTTTCTTTTAATGTTTAGAATACTGCACTTAATGGAGATTCCCATGTTTACTTTAAAAATATTTAAATTTTCAGAAAAATCCATTCCCCACTTTATCCAAATGAAGAGTAGTCACTGCAGAAATCTTTTTATTAGAATCATAGCATTAACATTGGAAATTATCTACATCAGTTCCCGTTCAATGCAGAAGTCTCTAGGCTTAGTTTTGTAGAGTACAGAGAGGGCTAGGCATCTGTACTTCAATCTACAAATCCTCTTTTCCTCAACATCCCTCCTAAAATGTGGTTTCAAGGTGGCTATGGCCTTGGTTTTCTTTCTTTCTCAAGCTCTTCAGGATGCCACATTAAAAAAAATTGACAGATGTGATTAAAATTTTGATGTTAAGACCAGATAAGTATTTTTATAGATGCCTCACCAGTGTGCTTAAGGGACACGCATGCAAGGTAGACTGGTGGAGGCTTAGGACAGGACTGTCTCCCTCAAGGAGTTGTATATACCTGGAATGATGGCACATGCTCACATGGCATAGTTAGGACAGAATATAAGAGATCTGTGATTAGGTGGCAAAGCATATAAAACAACTGCTAGAAAATGATCATGGGAAGGGAGGGGCCAGCGTTGAGCCTTGGCAAATAGATATTGGAGCAAATGATTTGCAAGGAGACTGATCTGATGGAACAGTATTCATGTTTGAGGCTGGTAGTAATAAGATGGGCTAAATCAAATAGGACCAAGTCACTAACAGGCCTCAAATATCACTGTGCCAATTTTGAACTTGACATTGAGTTACTGGGAGCCAGTATAGGCTTTCTAGCACTGGTTGACTGAATGAAGGCAGAACTTGTATCTGTTTCACTTGCTTAGAATGCCTAGCAATGTGAAAACAGTTAAATCTAGAAGGACCAAATATAGCTGTTGCACAAGGTTCTAGAAGACCAAATATAGCTATTGCATGAGGTTCTAGGCACTGAGAGCAAGTTTGACCTGAAGAGGTCCAGCTTTGGATGGATGGACCAGAATGGAAAAAAATCAAAAGGATTTTTGGTAATTGGCAATGATAAAGAGGTTTTGAATCTAAGATAACCATGAGTTTTGGTGCAAATGGTAAGGACAATGTTGGTGCCATTGACAAAATTAGGGGAATTATTTTGTTTCTTATTTCAGCGCTGGAATATGGAAATTTAATTTGCTTTTGAGCAAATGAACTTTTTGGCACAGTCCCTTGTTTCAATACTTAAGACCAGGCCCAGTGAGCAGATGGGAGATGGGGACTTGCTTCTGGAGAATTAGAGCTTTGAGTTCTAGTCTGCCATTGATCGATTACAATCGAGCAAATCCCTTCCTCCCTTGATATTTCCCACATATGAAATGGGAAGGATAATGGGTTTCTGCTTAGAGGGTGATTGTATTAGTCTGTTCTGACTACTATAACAAATATGCATTATTATCACAATTCTGAAGGCTGAAAAGCTTAAGATCAAGGTGGGGGCAGACCCAGGGTCTGGTGAGGGCTTGCTTCCGGGTTTGCAGAGGGCCATCATCTCTCTGTCCTCACAGGGTGGGAGAGCAGACAATGAGGAAGGTAGCTCTCTCCTGTCTCTTTTATAAGGGCACTAATTCCATTATGAGGGCCCCATCCTTATGACTTAATTACCTTCCCAAAGCCCTGCCTCCTAATACATCCCATTTGGGATTTGGTTTCAACATATGAATTCTGGGGAAACACAGATGCGCAGTCTGTAACAGTGATTGTAAAGGATGTGCAAAGAAACGTTGGCAAGAATGCTGTGCAAATGGACCTGTCTTTATGCATACTCTCCTTTATTGTTGATGTTGGTGTTAAAGCCCATAACCAGTCACTAAGTACCCTTACTCCACTCTCTTCTGGGCATATGGCAAGTGAGATTCTGACTTTAATGGCTGGGATGGGGAGAAAGGAGCTGGGAACATGTATGAAGGATCCCTTTGTCTTGTGGCTGTTTCAGCAGCAAGAGAGAAGACATTGCTTGCAGACAGAAGGAAAGGGACTGTCTCCAGGAAAATGTAGCCTTTAGTTAGCAGAACTTACTTTAGAAGGACTAGGACTCAGCCCTTTAAATAAAGTGTCCAAGTCTTTGTTCATCTGCATGTGTGTGTTAAAAGAATTAGTCAAAATATCTGACCTTCACTTTTTAGGACTGAATCACCATTCTTTGCTAAAAACCTTGAGTATGGAGTGACAATAACAAGAATCAGAAGGTGTTTTCAAGTTGTATATACAACATAGAATAGGGTTTTGTTTTAAAGATAGGCAGTGAGACTTATTCTGTATTGTAATTTTCATTAGCATTTTGTAATAAATTTAGTATCTCCAGTTGGGGTTCAGTAACTTAAAATGAGAAAAATTGCAATTTTAATAATAAGCACAGGTTGATTGCCTACTTTGTCTTTTGTATTAAAATGAATGTTGCAATTACTGTGTATTAATACCCAGCAAACTATGTTTCTTTTTCATCTGGAACTAAAAAGTATTACTTCTAAACAGGCACACACAATTTATCCTTGTAAATAAAATAATTCTAAGTGTGCATGTATATGTTTATTATGAAGCCATCTTTCAGAATGCACCAAATGGAAGGAGAGAGGAGCTGATTGTCTTTTATTGTGGGGCTGACAGAATGTTTATTAATGGCCATGGATTTGAAATGAGCATCTTACTAAATGGAAGTCTTTGGCCAACCTCTGACCCTTTTGTCTTAAAGGTTTGAGAACAGATAATACGAAAGAATACCAGCTTTTTTCCAGATGGTTGCATGCCTGATGTTCCTTTATGTTTAGCTGTCATTCAGATATGAATGCCCAGTGATTATAAGTGTCTCTTTCTCTTTTCTGGACTGAAATGAAACCTTTTATGCATTGTGTGTTAAAACAGATTAACTGTTTGGCTCATCAGTAGGGAAATTAGAACAATAGCTGCCAATTCAATGGTATAGTAGAAGAATGTCCTTTGGGGCCAGGGGCTAAGGTTCAGAAGCAAGTGGTGTGTACAAGTGTCAGACTGGGGAAGGACAGACAAGTTATAAAAATAATTCGCCTGAATTTTAATTTTATAACTGCGTTGGAGTAGTAATATCTTTTAGAAGCAGGGAGGATTTAGATAAATTTTTCCAAACTTTTACATATTTTTTAGTTGCCCCGTTAATAATTTCTTGGAGTGCTGTTGTACAAGATGAATTTAAAATAATGTGTTTATGTATTATATTTGTCTTATGAAGACATAATGCAGAATTACTATATGTTTCCCTAACTTTTTAGTGTGCTAAAGTTGTCTTTTAAATATATGTATTTCATAAGGTAGAATAATGGATAATTTGAATGTCATTTTTCTACCAATACTAACACTTTTGTAATCTGAAATGGAAGTCAAGGTGGACAGCTATCATTTAGGTATGGTTGAAATGCAGACCTGCCTCGAGGGCAAGGGGAAAACTGGTGACCCCTCAGTGACCTTTGTAGGAGATGGCTGGAGGCCAAAGGTCTGAGGGGACCAACCACATCAATTTAGGAAGCTAGAGTACTTTACAAAATGCTAGACGAACTCACATTGTTAGCTCTGAGTGGTAAGGTGGCTCTCATTTTCCATGGAAATCATAGAATGAGAAAACTACAGTAGTCTTCTGAGCTAGTGGAAGAAAAAGGGCACATGTGAGCTTATTTAACCCCTGTGTAAAGAGATTATTTTGGTAACAAGAGGTACTTTTTATGTATTGTTTATAGAAAAGCACAAAGGAAAGCCTACCATGAAATTCTGTTGTTTTAATAACAATTGTGTTTTCTAAAACATCCAAAGATGAAAATAGGCTTAAATAAAATAGGCAGCTATACCACTTTGTAAAACTTATTGTCATAGTATATTTTTGATAGTTTCACATTTTGTTTTGTATTATACTTTTTAAAATGATTTTATGCCCAGCTAATTTTTATAGCAGTTTTATTGGTGTATAATTCATATCCTAAACAATTCACCCATTAAAAGAATGCAGAAATCAATGACTTTTATTATATTCTCAGAGTATTTGCATCCATCACTACACAGTTTTGGAATGCTCTCATACATTCTTCCCCAAAGAAACCCCACTCTTCTTACCAGTTATCCCCTATTCCCACCAGCCCTTGACAATTACTAGTCTACTTTTGGTACTTTTGGTCCCTATGAAGTTGCCCACTCTGGACATTTCATATAAATGGAATTGCACAATCAGTATCTAGTCCTTTGTGATAAGCTTCTTTCAGTTGAAATGTTTTCAAGGTTCAACCATGTTGTAGCATGTGTCAGTATTTATTCCTTTTTATGGCTGAATAAATTCTATTGTATGGATATGCCACATTTTGTTTATGCATTCATCTATTGGGGGCATTTGGATTGCTTCCACTCTATTTATACTTTTGATAATTAAACATTTTTTCCATTGAATATTTATCTTGTACACAATATGACTTCTATTAGGTTTTAAGAGGTTAACATCTACGTCCGTTTCATGTAAGATTATGGTGACTACTGAAAGACAACTGTGGAGTCATGGGCTACTATAACAGGTCTTGCACAAAATCCAGTCAAACACCATAGCCCTCTAGGATCTAAGCATCCTCAATGTTGATTGAGAATCTCCAAAATGGAAGAAATGCTTATGGTTAGCAGTAGAGTGGTGGATAAGGGAGGGGGCTTGCGCATGGAGCAATGACAGATGAGCTACAGTATCTTGTAATATCCTCCACAGTACCACACCCTGCCTAGCATGCAGTTGGCATTCAGTAAATACTTGTCTGAGCCCATTTTGTGTAATTCCGCACCAATTTACCATCTTCCAAAGGGCAAATTTTCTAAGAGTTTGCAGGCTCTCAGCTCTCCCAAGACTAATTAATATCCTGCAACTTAAATAAGATTGTTATCTTGATAATGATTATAGTTGCAGAGTACTCAGTCGTTTATAAATACTTTTATTTGGCTCTATTTAATTTTCTAGGTAAATACTGGGTAGAACAGGGAGAAATCTCATTTTCCAGAAAACTCAGGAGTCAGAAGTATCATTTCTATTAACCAGCAAAGTCAAACTTCACTCCAGGTCCTGCAGCTGCAGAATTTGTGCTTTTCCTCAAATATCCTGCTACTTACACACCTCTCTACCTCTGCCTTTATCTTGCTTCTCCTCTTTTTATTAACCATGACCAGCATCCACTAAGACTTTTGTGGGGACCTCTGAGGGTTTTAGTGTGAAAACAACCTTACTGAAAATGTACACTAAGGAGTTCCACAGTTGTGTCTTGACTGTTTCCTTGAATAAATTATCTGTCTTAGGTACCAATATTAATAGTGATTATGGCACTCCAAGATGCCACACAGTGGTTCCATCAACACTCGGTCCCTGAAACAAAGTCCAGAACTGAATAAATGAAATGGAGTCTATGATTAAATAATTGCAGTAAAGCAGATACTGGGTAAAAGGAGTTGGCAAGGTTATCTTCATTGATACTTGGAGATGAGGTCGAATGCTAGTGCCAGACGATGCAGGACTGGACTCCTGAAAGGGCATTGTGTTGCCCTTTCACTCATTACCCAGTGTTCCTGTGCATTTCAGTAAATATAACATCTATATAAAAGCATCTATTAGCATGATGAGAAACAGGCAATGCATAATCCTTTTCCACAGAGTTTACCAACATACATTCTCACAATAATAGCAAAGAATTAAGATAATCATCACTCTAAGTAGGATGTGAAAAAAATTTAGAGAAGGTGACTAGTGATTATATGTGGAGAACTTGCTGTATTCAGGAATGTACTTTTATCTCTATCTTACAGGTGAGCAAGCAAGGGATAAGTAATTTTGCCCAAGATCAAACGTCTAGCAAACAGTGGAGCTAGACTGTACCCATGCCATGAAACTCCAGCATTCTTATTTGGCATCCCAGTGCTCAGCTGCCACCTGCAGTTGACCCTAATTCCTAATCACCCCCTCTTCCCTTTGTCAATGAGTCCTGTGACTGTGCTTCTGAAGTGAAAGTCATATTTTTCTTTTTTTTCTCACTTGATACCTCTATTGGTGGTTATTTTATTCTCTGAACTATAAAAGTAAAGCGTATCCACTGGAGAAAAATTCGGAAAATAAAGTATAATAAAGAAATTAAAAAGTGCTTGAAATTCTGCAGTGTAAATAGCACAGAATTAAAGACATACGGAAGCCTCAGCTATGTTAGTGTTTGTGAAGTTGTTTGATCAGGTGCTTTTATTCACTTTCTTTCACAATTGCTGTCTCTAAGTGCAAAAATTTCAGTGATGTCTCCAGTGATCTGACTAGAGAAATGTCTGTTCCTTAGCATCATGGGTCTACTTTATAAAAGGGCTTGTTCCAAACATTTCTCTGAGTTGTTAGCAAGTGTGATGTTGTTTCGTAGGGTACTCAGATGCTGTATTAGTTCAGAATATCCTGTTTGACCCTTGGTGTACCTGAATTAGACCATGAAGGTTCCTTTGTTTCTGTAGGAAATTTAACTCAGAATGTCTGCTTAAGAAGTCATCACCTTCTTCTATGGTCTCCAAAGGAGAGCAAAGTCTACTCCATCCTCTGTCCCATCCACTGCCCCTTCCCCCACTGGCTGGACTCGGGCAGTGGAAACACTTCTCTGTCTAAACCATTGACAGTGGACCTCATGATGAGGAAAAGCATTGAAGAGATTAGAAATTGAGATGGAGTTTGGTCAGGGCTTTGACAAGGATGGGCACCACAGGAAATAGTGTGTCCCAGGCAGTGGTTGATGGTTTGACTCTTCTCCATCCTGTTTCTTATTGCTGTTCCCTCAGTGCTGGTGACACTGCTGTCTGTTTGTAGAATGCTGGTGATGAGAAATGAGGACAGCATTGAACGATGAAGTTGGGTGGGGAAGAAAGAAACAGTTTACCAAAGAATATCAAGCATTATTCGCTGCTTATTAAGAAGTGGGACATTTCTGTATGTTAGTCAATTAAAAACAGTCACTTTGTGAGGTCTTTTCATCACTTTGGAGCTGAGGAAATAAAAATTCAGAAAGTCAAGTATGATTTTATAGAGCCACATGTATAAAATGAGCATGTGGTTTAAATGTTTCATTTGTTCTTGCTTTGTTTTACGTTTTGTAATAAATTGAGCCTTGGTCAAAGTTGAGACTCAGAATTTTATTTTTAAAAGGAAATGAGAGTGTGCTGTGCTATTGGGCTCAATTTGAATTCTTCAGTGAAACAAAGAAATAGAATTTTATTCATTCATTCAGCAAACTTCTTTTTTTGAGCAACTGATTATTTGCAGGTGCTATGCTAGATGCTGCAAGCAAAGCATTTGCTCTGCTATCATGCAGCTTGCTGACTGCTGGGTGTAAAGACAATTAAGTAAAAACAATACAGCACTTTAATGAGTCTTGTGATGATTTTTTCAATAGAGCATAAGTTTAATAAACAATTACATTTAGAATTATGAAATCATGAGATAATAAAAGGAATATAATGTCCTAGGTTATTGTCTAATAACCATGATTTCCTCCTTTTTTGCTTTGAACAAACTTTTTGTGAAAAATTTCAAACTCATACAAATAGAATAGATTATGAGCCTTCCTTACCCCACAAGTATCCATCATCTAGCTCTCCAAATCATTAACCACTGATCAATGTGGCCTCATTGTTTTTCTTTCATATTTTTTTTCCTATTTTGTTCCTATTTGTTTTTCTTTTGGGAGATGCTGGAAGTCTTGGAGCAGGGCTTTCTGTGTAATAG
The DNA here is from genome assembly GCF_028878055.3 of Symphalangus syndactylus. NCBI lineage: Eukaryota > Metazoa > Chordata > Mammalia > Primates > Hylobatidae > Symphalangus > Symphalangus syndactylus. The sequence goes on from NC_072430.2 coordinate 109,076,130, forward strand.
TGGAGCTATACTGAAAAATTATTTTTCAAATTTTTGTATCCTTTTTTGAAACCTGACTTCAGCGTTCAAGGGTGAATCCTGCTGCTCTTAGAGGGACCTTCTTTTGCTGCCTTTAGAGGATTGTTTACCTTGTAGAAAAGTATATGAAGTGTTGGTTTGGAAAAAGCAAACACACTTGTCAGGTGCAAAAACATAGAACACTCTCCGAATAATCTTTCATGTAAGCTAAACTTGGCCAGGTGCGGTGGCTCACGCCTGTAATCCCAGCACTTTGGGAGGCCGAGGCAGGCAGATCACCTGAGGTTGGGAGTTCCAGACCAGCTTGACCAACATGGAGAAACCCCATCTCTACTAAAAATACAAAATTAGCTGGGTGTGGTGGCACATGCGTTTACTTGGGAGGCTGAAGCAGGAGAATCGCTTGAACCCGGGAGGCAGAGGTTGCTGTGAGCTGAGATTGCACCATTGCACTCCAGTCTGGGCAACAAGAGAGAAATTCACTCACTCACTCGCTCTCTGTCTGTCTGTCTGTCTGTCTCTCTCTCTCTCTCTCTATATATATATAACTTTTCATGTAAGATAAACTTAAGAAAAATAAAACTGTATGGAACATTCATATTTGTGATCTCTAAATTGTGTAAAGGCAGCAATTTCAGGCTTTTAAGGAATCAAGCTGGCTGCAGAATTGGGTATAGGAAGTTAGCTTGTCTAACTCATTGGCTTGATTTTTGCGGTGCCCATGATCTGTGATGAGGACATTGTATTCCATTGTTCTGTGTAATGCTTCCACAAGTCATTTCTAAGAATGGATGAATTTTTCTCATGTGGCAGGAGCCGATGCATGTTTTTTTTTTTGGTAGAGATCTTAATGATGCCCATAGGATAAATGAGAAATTCTCACAAATCCTCACTAATAAATGTGGACACTTAAAAAGTCTCCAGGTGTGGATGTTTTGTGTTTACTGCTGAGAGTGCCTCTGAAAATGCTTTTAAAATTTTCTTGCCTGTCCAGGTAGTGTGATGGGAACTACAGGAAACCAGTATTAAGTGTCAATGCAGCCTAGATATGGAGAAAAGGCAATTGTTTGCATAGTATTCTACTGCTAACATGTGTGAATGTGCTTTGCAAACTTATTTCAGTTCTTACACATCTCAGAGGGGCTGGGGAGCAGGTGATGTTGACCTTTTTTTACTATTAAGTAAATGATCTTAAGTGGGCCAGTCAATAGTGAGCTGGGACCAGAACTCAAGTCTTCTGTTATTAGCATGTGTTGCTGTCCAGAGTAGAGCCTGGTACGTTATAGGCACTTGGTAGTTGAATGAATGAGTGAATGAATGGAAATACTCCAAATCAGCTTTTTGCAGAGGATGCCTTTATAGACCCTGGTATTATGAAGAGATCTTTGGAAACGTGTTTTATGGAAAGATAATTTAGGAAATATTTGTCTCTGGAAGAGTCACTGAATATTTCAATATATCCTGCATCAAAGAAATCACTGTACCTTTGTTTAGTCCAGTGTTTAATGATTATGGTGCCTTCCTATGTAGCACATCTGTTAATGTCCCATAGAATTACTGTTATGTATAAGAGCATTTTGGAAACATAGCTCCAAATGAATAGCTCTCTAGAGGGGAATTTGACATTGACCAGTTAAGACTATCAAATTAAAACTTAAACTCAGATTTTGACCTTCTGCTTTTGTCTCATTTACTCCTTTGTTTCCATCCTGAAGTTGCAACTGTCACCTCTACCTAGATTATTTGGACTTTACCTTTTCTATCTTACCTGTTTCCTGGGTAGTTCTTTTATTTGTGAATTTAAAAAAAGCAAACTTTATTCTTTTAAGAATAATACATGTTCAAGTTGGAAAATTAGAAAATATAAACTGACAGAATTAAGAGTATAATTCTACTCATAATCCCACTATCAGAGATAACTGTTATTTATATGTTGTTATACATATCCTTTGGAACTCAAGACTACAGGGCTAGATTATCTGGGTTCAAGTCCCAGCTGTTTCTCCTACTGGCTGTGTAACTTTGGGCAGGATATTTAGCCTATAGCCTTGATTTCCTCATCTGTAATATGGGGATAATTATAGTGCCTATATGATAGGGCCATTATGCAGATTAAATGAATTAATATTTATAAAAGATTAGAACAATACCAGACACATGGAATTTATATGTGCTAAATTAAATGTGTATGTATGCAAGTATGTATGTGTACAATATTATATTGCATGCATATATCACAAAATTAAGCGTTACCCCATTGTTCTATATTAACAATGTTATAAATTTTTCACAGTGACAAACACTCTGTAGTAAACACCCGTTCTCCCTGTTTTTTACATATCCATCATTATTTCCTTAAGTCAATTTCTTAATGGGATCTACTAGATGAATGGATGTACGTGTTTTTAGAACTTTGATATAGTCTTTCTAGAGGACTTGGTAAGAGATCCAGTCAATGCTGCTGATAGCTGTGTTGGAGAATGCTGTCTTTTTTTCTTTTCATCAATATGGAAGGTAAAACATTTTTCCCATTTAAAAGACGTTACTAATGAAGTTAACTGCTGCTCTATGGATAGATTTTGCTTTTTGGTTGTTGCTATTTACAGTTTGAAAAAGAAAAGACATTGTTTTTTCTTTTTGCAAGAACCCTGGTGATCTTTCGATACATACAGTGAAGGCATAGTGATCAGATCAGGGTAATTAGTATATTCATCATCTTAAATGTTTATCATTTCTTTTTGTTGGAAACATTCAATATCCTCTTTTCTAGCTATTTGAAAATATATAATACGTTATTGTTAATTATAATCATCCTACAGTACTTTAGAACACTAGGACTTACTCCTCCCATCTAGTTATTATTTTGCATCTCTTAACAAATTTCTCCCTACCTCTTTTCCCCCTACCTGTCCCTGCTTCTACTATCCTCTGTTTTACTTTTTACTTCTATGAGATCACCATTTTTTAGCTTCCAAATACGAGTGAGAACATGTAGTGCTTGACTTTCCGTTCCTGGCTTGTTTCACTTAACCTAATATCCTCCAGTTCAATCTCTTTTGCCTAGAATGACAGGATTTTATCCTTTTTTATGGCTTAATAATATTCTATTGTGTTATATGCCACATTTTCTGTATCAATTCATCTTTCGTTGGACTCCTAGGATGATTCCATATCTTGGTTATTGTGAATAGTGCTAGAATAAACATGGGGGTGTAGATATCTCTTTGATACACTGATTTCCTTTTCTTTGGTAAATGCCCAATAGTGAGATTGCTGGATCATATGGTATTTCTATTTGTAGTTTTTAGAGGAACTGCCATACTGTTCTCCACAGTGACTGTATTAGTTTGCATTCCCACCAACAGTATATAAGTGTTCCTTTTTCTCTGCATCCTCACTAGCATTTTTTTAATTTTTATTTTTTGATAATAGCCATTCTAATTGGGGTGACATGATGTTTCATTATGGCTTGATTTGCATTTCCCTCATGACTAGGATGTTAAGCATTTTTTCACATATTTTTTGGCCATTTATATGTGTTCTTTTGAAAAATACCTGTTCAGAGCATTTGCTTATTTTTAAATTGGATGTTTTTTTTGCTATTGAGATCTTTGAGTTCCTTATTTATTTTGAATATTAATCCCCTATCAGATTGCAAGTATTTTCTGCCATTCTGTAGGTTGTCTTTTTTCTCTGATTGTTTCCTTTGCTGTGCAGAATCATTTTAGTTTGATATATAATCCCATTTATTTATGCTTTTGTTGCTTGTGCTTTTGAGGTCTTATTCATAAAATCCTTTTTTAAACCAATGTCTTAAAGTGTTTCCCCCTGTGTTTTCTTCTGTTAGTTTCATAGTTTCATGTCTTACATTAGGTAAGACATTTAATTCATTTTGAGTTGATTTTTGTATAGAGTGAGAGATGGGAGTCTGTTTTTTTCCTTATTGATATCTAGTTTTCCTAGCACCATTTATTGAAGAGATTGTTTTTTCTTTTTCTTTGCACCTTTGTCAAACATCAATTAGCTGTAGATACATGGGTTAATTTCTGGGTTTGCTATTCTGTTCCATTGTTCTATATGCCTGCTTTTATGCCAGTACCATGATGTTTTGGTTACTATAGCTTTGTAGTATATTTTGAAGTCTGGTACTGTGATGCCTGTAGCTTTGTTCTTTTTGCCGTAGGGAAATTTTTAAATGAAGTTTGCCTAGAGAAGAAAAATGTCTTTGAATTTCCTTTTTTATCCTAAAGCAGAAGTGATAAGGTTTCAGTTTTTAAAAGTAACATCTCATTCACATTTCATGCTTTTGTGATGTTGACCTGTACTCTTTCCATCATTGACTAGCCTCTCTTTCAACTCATTTACAAAATGAGTTATATAGAATGTAAGACACATAATATTAAATGATTGTTGTGTGTGGACTTACTGAGCTAGATAGTTGAATCTTTCTGTCCAACTGTTTAGTTTAAAATAAGAATTTTTTTCTGAATAAATCTATTGTGGATGAACTTGAGGTTTTTGTTTGTCAACTCATTGGACAAGAATGGAGTGGAGAAATTTCTTTCAGGGACTGATCTTTAAGCACATTTCCTGGATACAGACCTTAAGACCTGTATTTTAAAATAATGGAAGTAAAATATTTGATGCATGGAATCTTCTCATGCATATAACCTCGTTTTCTACTCCATTTATTTGATAATTGTTTCATCATTTCAGATTCAATTTGTAATAGCAATGAACACTCTTTAATATTTCTCTAATAAGGATTAGTTGGAGAGGTTAATATGGTCAGAAATTTAAAGAAGCCCAGAGTCATCTTAATGAGTGTCAGGTAATTAACCTACATGAATAGATTAAAGAAATCAAGCAAGCACGCTGATGGGTTTTCCTTTCAAGTTCAAATTTAGAACATCATCTTTGCAGTGGTTAGGTCTTACACGTTAGATAGTGATTGCTATATTGTTTTTTAATATATAAAAAGCTTAATTGTGAAACCTTATTAGAATTCCTCATCAAATTTGCTTAATTGAAGAATGATTATGGTATGTGATATGAATTTTGAATTTTTATATGCAAATGATATTTTTAAAATAAATAGGCTTCCCAAAATGATTTTCTTCATGAATCAAGAACCAGTGCTTTAATATATAGATCTCTTGTTACAAGAAAAAAAAATCAATGTAGAGCTTAAGCAGTTTGTGAACTGCTGAATTTAGGCGTAGGAAACTTGGTGAAAGTGATTGTCACTGTTATCCTAGGAATGCTGTTTAAATCTAAATGAAAATTTATGCCAGTGGTCACCGTAAGACTAAAAGGCAAGTTCTGGAAGTAATCTTGAGTAGTTCAAAGGCAAGATTTCATCTACATTATTAAAATAGGTAGTTTCTCTTCTTCAGGAATTCTAGAAATTTACAGAAATTTCTCCTCTGTTTAATTACAATGAAGTTTGTGTTTCTGGCCCCTCTGAAGGTGGTGTGCAGGTAGTTGCTATCCTTTCTTTTATAACTATGGCGACTTTAGACATGGAAGAGGCTAAAACCAGAGATCATTGACTTCGATCCTATCATTACAGGGAGTTATTTCTCATCTAGTGTAGATAGCACCATCTTGAAGAATGAAATAAAATACAAATTTGGACCTCAACTCTGTCACTTGCCATTTACTCCTTGAGCCTAAATATTCTGTTTTGCACAATGGAGCTGAAAGTCTCATCAAATGGACAGAATAAATGACATATTGCTTGTGCAAACACTTTGTTGATCTGCTCAACAATACAAGTATCAGATGTTTCATTGTTGCTTTCTAGGGAAGTTCTCCTCTCACTCCTAGGTGTGTCTCGTCCAAGATGTGCTCATTTTATTTGACCGTCTCTTAATTTTCAGTCTCTTAATTGAGTTCTGTTTTCCCCAACCCTGCTCAAGGACTTTCTTAAACAATAGTAGAAAGAAACAGTTTAAAAAAAATAAAAACAAAACCAGTGTTGAGTTCAAGAGGAGGCAAAATGTTATTATTTCTTTTTTTTTTTTTTTTTTTTTTTTGAGATGGAGTCTCGCTCTGTCGCCCAGGCTGGAGTGCAGTGGCGCAATCTCGGCTCACTGCAAGCTCCGCCTCCCGGGTTCACGCCATTCTCCTGCCTCAGCCTCTCCGAGTAGCTGGGACTACAGGGGCCCACCACCACGCCCGGCTAATTTTTTGTATTTTTAGTAGAGACAGGGTTTCATCGTGGTCTCGATCTCCTGACCTCATGATCCGCCCGCCTCGGCCTCCCAAAGTGCTGGGATTACAAGCGTGAGCCACCGCGCCTGGCCAAAATGTTATTATTTCTACACACGCCATTCCTAATCTGTGGTTAGTAAAATGTCAGTTTAGGTCAGAGCCTTGTACTTTAATCTGCATTATGGCCCGTTACCTTTTTCCATTGTCACAGACTGTATCCCCAACTCTCATTAATGAGGGTCCCTATTTAAAAGAGAGATCAAATCAACCCTTATTGTGTAAAGGGCTCTGTGTTGATTGTTGTTGGGGGTGGGTGAGACACAAATATAACGTACAGACCATCCTTATACCTCTTACCATAGTTAGAAGATGGCATATTGTGTAAGCCAGTTGCTGATACTCTAAGTGTCTCCCGACCACTCATTTGGTCGTTTGGATTTTATAAAATGTATTCTATTTCTCCAGCTGTGTTTGTGATGGATAAGGAGCTATCTTTATGCCACTCTATGTTGCCATATTGACCAACACAATTGTTTCCTTAGCAGATACTCAATGAATGCTTTGAATCAAGCTGTAGAATCAGAATAATTGAAATAAACCCCTTGTTACTTTTAGATAAACGATGCACAAGATTGATATTACTGATGCTAGATGATAATATCCTATGAAACTCTAAAGAGGGCAAATTTACTTCTTAAAATTATGCAGCTGTGTGCTCCCTTACTTTTAAAGTGGTCCATAAAAGAGCTTTCCTGCTCAGCACAGGAATGAGGAAGGGTAGATGGAACAGTCTTTAAGTCTGAAAAGTTAAAGGTACTGAATCCTTATCGCATAACCTGAGGCATCTAATTTAATTTTCTTTTATGCCTTTCTTACTCCTATTTTATTAAATTTGCAGTCTGTCAACTTCTTTGAGAATTTTCTTAATTTTTCTGGATCTGACTTCCTAATAACACGTTTTGTATGAGAAAGACTTTATTTTAGCTGCAGTTGAAGTAATTTGTAGGTCATGATTAATTCACCAGTATTATTTCAGGAATCCTCATAAAAACTGTTTCAGTGGTTATTGTTTGTTCATTTCTCTACTGGGGCAAGTTAAATACTGAGAAGTAAAGTAATCCACAAAATCAGTGGAAATTGTTTGGATCTCTGAGGACTATCCGGAACAGATAATGAAAACATTGAAAACATTCGACTTTAATACTACTTTTTTTTTTAAAGATCATAACATAGGACATTTTTGTCGTCCTTATAATCATTTGTTACAAAAACATAAGACCTTAATATCTGTTAATTACACCTTGATTTAAAAACTCCACTTTACAGACCACACTTGATCACTCCAGCACAATTATATTTGGCAAAGGGGACTCAGAGGGGGTACAAAAAGAATGTGAAACTAGGCTTGTAAACCCAACAGGACCATTGGAAGAATACTGCAAAGTCGGAGGAGTGCTTCATGTTTGTGTGAAAGATCTTTGTTTATTTTCTGGCTAAATTCCCACTTTAGGAGACAACTTTACACCTTTCCAGGATAATCCCACCTGGGCACAAACTGAAGTGATACTATCTGGTTCATCCTGCTTTGTCTTTCTAAATCTTTGGGTAATTTTGTTTTATCAGATTCATAACTCCCTGGCACATAGTAGGTCCTACCTGCTGGGTGAGTAATAAGTATTTATTGAAGGGTTTGGTCATTTCTGTCCACACTTGAATAATATGTGATGAGGCTGAGAAGACAACTGTGGAGGCGATTTCATTTGTCATTAGTGACCTTGTTTCTAGTCTCTGAATGTTAACTGTTTTCAGAGGGAATACTTCTTTTATAGGAAATAAAGCAGTCTACTCTCCTGTGCCTTTGACATCCTGAGTACTTTTCCTCACCACTGAGAATTGGACAGTGACCATGCTTTGTTAGAGAAGGAAGGGTGAGGGGTTATTCATGTTTTTTACGTTCCATTCTGGAATTCTTGCTATCAGAAAAAAAGTTTTAATATTAGCTCAGTAAGAAAATACAATCTGCAATCTGTGTGGTGGTAAATGTCCTGGCATAAAAGCTAAGCTTTTAAAAATTTATGTTTCCCCTTTAAATGCTGTTTTAACATCCAGTCTCTCCAATGGACATTTTTAGAGCACAAATATCTGCTCCTGAAAGTCATATGTTTTAAACTGTTTCCTGAAACACTCTGAGATTGAAAAAAATTATATAGGTTTTGAACTTCTAAAGTGACTATTTAAACTTTAATGTAAGAAACACCTGCGTGGTAGGATTTGCTGAAAATGCTGGTCTTGAGCCATATGCACAGATTCTAATTCCTTCAGGGTGAGAGGAGGGGCCGAGGATCCTGAATGAATTTGATATAGTTGATTGATATTTAGAGTTCCTTTAATAAACAGTGTGTTCCAGCTTTCTGCTTCAGCATAGCAAACTATCTTAAAATGTGTTGCCTTAACATACTTATTTTATGATATCTCTTGGGCTTGTGGGTCAGGAATTTGGATGGGGTATTCTTATGTTGCACACAGTGTCAATTGGAGTCACTTGGTGATATTCATCTGGTGCCTTGTCTGGAGGGTCTGTAATGGCTTAACTCACATGCCTGGCCCCTTGGTAGGGATTACTGGAAGGCTGGGCCCAGCTGGGACCCTCTTTGTTTAGTGCTGGGACTTTTTGACAAAGCCTCTTAGCAAGGTATTTGTACTACTTTACAAGGTAACTCTGGGCTCTTAGGGTATGGCCATAGTGCTTCAAGAGAGCCAAGCAGAGCTGCAGGGCTTCTTGTGACCTGGTGCCAGAAATGCCAGTCCATTGTTTCTGCCACAATCTGTTGATCAAGTAAGTCTGAAAGAAGGCCTCGATTCAGGGAGAGGGGAATTAGACTTTCCATGCCAATGAGAGGAGTAGCAAAGAACTCACAGCCATCTTTAAACTCTCACACACTGATAGGCAGAAGGCACATTGCTATGACCATGTCATAAATTTCTGAATTATTGATTCGTAGTCATTAGTTATTATCTTAATATAAGGGCTCATTATCTTTCACCTGATTAGTTTCAGTGATTTCTAAAAGGTATATCCTTCTACATACCGGTCTCTTTTTACTTTGATCCATTTTATACATGGCACAAGTAATCTTTTTGAAGTGTGATTGCTGATCATGGAAGTCTCTTTCCTAAAACTGTACATGTGTCTCATCTCCTATTATGGAAGACTGTTTAGATGGTCTAAGGTTCTATGATGGAAGTATAGTGTAGAGGTTAATATCATTAACTCTAGGGTGAGACTCTCTGGGTTCGTGTCTTGGTTTTGTGTGACCTTGGGCAGTGCACTCTATCTGCACCTTGCTTTTGTCATCCGTAAAAAAGAGAATTATAATAATATCCACCTCAGTGGGTGATTATAAGAGTTAATGAAGAGGGTATATAATGTCGTTAGAATGTGTTGGGATAGTAATGGTTGTTTTATTATTATTGCTGTTAACATTTTATGGCATAGCATTCAAGACATGTCCTGTTCTGTTGTACCTTGTATTTCCAGTCTCATTTCCTATGGCTATTCCTATAATCCACGCTGCCTCACCCAATTGTCTTCTGTGCTGTCTGCCTGTTTCTGTCTTTCCCTTTACTTGTGCTATTGCTTCTCAGTGAAAAGGGATCTTCTCTCCCTCTCTCCATTAGGGCATGATATTACCAAGAAGTGCTTTAGAGGGTTTTCAGTAGATGGAAACTGGAATTTTATACCTCATTTCACTGTGACGTGTGGTCAGGTTTTGTCTCTCCCACTCTGATATATGCTTCTTGAGGTCAATACCTGGATCAGATTTTTGTCTTTGAGTTTGCCACACATGTAGCATAGTGCAGTGCCTTATGTATTGGTGTTTAAAATCAGTTGTGTTGAGGGATCAGGAAGGGCTAGATTATGCTGCAGTAAGAATCTGAAAACCTCAGTGGCTTTAGTACTTTTTAGTACTAAAAGGACTACTTTTTTTGGTACTTTTTAGTACTAAAATGACTACTTTTTTAGTACTTTAGTTTCTCAGTCATGACTGTGTCCACGGTGAGTCAATAAGGGGATCTGTTGACTGTATCAGTCAAGGTCCCTGGCTGATGAAGGCTCCATCTTAAACATGTTTCCATGATCCAGAAGCAGAGAAAAGAGAAGTAGAAATAAATGCAGTGACTTTTAAAGCTTCTGCACAGAGAGACCCATGTTACTTCTGCTCACATTTTGTTGACCACTTACATGGTCACACTGAAGTTCTTGAAGGTGGAAAAGTGTGATTCTATTATATGCTTAGAATAAGAGAATCAACCATTCATGAAGAAGCTCCAATGGCTACCACAGATGACACACTGGTCTCATTACCTATTCCCGTAAGATTCTTCTAGGTTAATATGCCCAAACTCTTTGACCTGCATGCACCTCATTAAGTTAATGGAATTCAATTCAGTTGAGACTACTAAGAATCCTTTATATCTCGTTTGGAGGCTGCTCTATCCAGGGAGAGTAAAACAAAATCTTACAGTAGCAGCTTTGTTTGTGTGTGTGGTTTTTCTTGGAAATATTAAAGCCTTGAACAATCTCGTATCTTTTTCATATATTTACCTTTAAAGAAAGACATTGTTTTCTTCCACCTATCCTCCACTTTGATTCTTGCTTTAAAGTACATACTGGTTAGCAAGACTTGAGATTGATATTCATTTCTGGTAGCATACCAGAATTACCACTGAGGGACTGCAAAATAGATTCGTTGGCGTAGTCACTAGGGTTCTGAGCTCTACCAAGTTAAGCGTGTTTAATAATTTAATGATCTTAGCAAACTGGAAAGATATTCCATAAATTTATGACAATATTCAGTGCCTCAAAGTTTAAGATAGTAACCCAAAGGAAATTATAGGGGCAGATTATCATATAGACAAATGATTACATTTACTTAACAAAAAATTGGGAGGATTTTTGTTTTATACTGTAATCCTTGTGAAGAATCAGTACAGAACTTTGCTTTAAGGAGTTCTAAGTAGTATATACATCTAGGAAAATGCAGTAGACATGGGCTAATATGGGAATAGCTATTAGAGAAAGAAAATAGAGGATAGCAAATAAAGGACCTCTGATCATAATTGACTGAATATTCAGCTGAGTAGGGCGTCTGTTAAACTTGTTAAGTTGCCAACATTACATGATTTGACTGGGCCTTGTAAGGACTAGAAAGCAGTGCACATGTATCTACTTTTCATTTTGAGAATTGTGTCAACAAATTTGTAGAGGTTAAGAAAAGGAAGAAAATTATTAAAAAAAATGGATTGTACTGTGGGAACAAAGGATTTGGGAGCCAAGGAAATGAAGGATGTGAAGGGGATGGCTACACTAAAGATCAGCTGTTCTGAGTCCCCAGAGAACTGGAGTTAAGGGTGTAGCCTCACACTCCTTTAGGGATTACTAACAGACTTCCCGAGAGAGGGATTCACTGTAAATAGGTTGCTTAGTGTTCTGTTCCTTGGGAGTTTTATAGCTGATCTAGATGCCTGGAAGAATAGACCTCTTCATGTAAATTGTAATCCTGTTAAAGCTGTGGCATTTATTAAGGACTTGGACCCCTTTGACAATTTGGACATTTAGGAACCCTCAGTCTAGAATGATGCCCATGTGCACACCCTGTTGTGTTTAAAGTGTTCAGTGGGACCCTTAGTTTAGAATCCTGGCAGCACAGGCAAGGAGAAGTTTGCAAGATGGTTTGCAGCCCCAGCAGTTAGCTACTTCATAAATATTTGTGATGATAAAGGGTGGATGTGTTGGTGGCTTCAGACAGTTCAGACAGGCAATAAGGGGGAATTTGTTTGTTTTTAATTTTAGGCATTTTAAACAACACAGGCTTGTGGATTTAAAAAAATATTTGCATTAACACAACACTAAATATTGTAAGGGGCAAGGAAAGTTTACAGCAAAGCACATTTGCTTGGGGAGAAGGTTTCTATGGCTCTCCACTAGCTGTTACATGTTTATAACCTCCAAAACTTTCACTCTGGCTTTTTTCCCAGGAAAGAAATATCTGCCCTTTCCCATTCTTCTACCCTTAGTCTGTGTGGGCGGCTGTGCATCTCCATGGGGAGGACACTGGGAATAAAGCTGTGCAGAATGCTCCTTTGCTCCCAGAATCTCAAGCCAAAAGGAATTGTTCTGAATTGGCTGGGTCTTATTTTCTCAGTGCTATGCCTGGAAGGAGACAGGATTAGGGTGTGATGTGTCCTGAAAGCATAAACTCTTTATTAGCACAGATAAATCAGTTGGTTGGCTCAGTAGATTTTTGGGAGTGTTGGTAACGTTCATTGCACAGGGATCTCAAATTATCCAGGAATTACCTGGACAGTGGATTATGATGCCCTGACTCTGGCAATATCTGCTGTTACTCCCCCTCCTCCCTGCTCCTGTATATGCATACAAGACTTCTCTGCTTTTGCAGTGTGATGATATTGGGGAAGCTGCAAGGGTTTTAGTCCTTAAGTTTCTCAGAGCAAAAGAAGAATGGATACGATTTCCTGTGTTGTGGGTGAGAGAGAAGTGTGAAACCTGATTTAAAACAAAAGTGTGGGCCTGTGTCTTCAATAATCTGACTTTGTCTCCCTGTAGCATAAATAATTCCAGTTATATAATTATGGCTATTCAGGTAATACCCTGTTATATTGCTCTGGAGTTACACTGCTTTTAAGATTTGCCAGTTAAAAGTTGTTACTTCATTCAGACTTTTGTTTTTAAAGTTAAATTAAAATGTTCTTGAGGTAGTTTCTTCTCCAGGAGGCAGGATTAGCCTTTCCCAGTAGATTTTTGGACCTATTTGGAAAGTTTTGATTTTTAAAATTAAGTCTTTGAGAGTATCAAGTTAAAGCATAATGTATTCTAACATCAACTTATTTTTTATGAATCCCAAAATATTTTGCTAAATATTCTGCAATTGGAAAATGGCATCTAGGAAGGATTAAAGTTCCGTATGCTAAAGGAGACACCAAACTCTGTAAAATATTTCAAGAGGCTTATTCTGAGCCAGTATGAGTGACTATGGCCTGGGGAACAGTCTCAAGAGGTCCTGGGAAGGTGTGCCCAGGGTGGTCAGATTATAGTTTGGTTTTATACATTTTAGGGAGACAAAGTGTAGGTAAAATAATAAATTAATATATGGAAGATGTACATTGGTTCAGCCTAAAGAACTGGGATATCTTAAAGTGGTCAGGAGTGGGGGTTACAGGTCATGGGAGGATTCAAAGCTTTTCTAGTTGAAAATTGGTAGAAAGAGTTATGCTTTTTCTAAATGAAGTCAGTAATAAGAAATGCTTGAGTTAAGATAAGGGGAGTTATATAGGCCAATGTTCTTGCTGGGTAGATGAAGCCTCCAGGTAGCATCCTTCAGAGAGAATAGATGATAAATGTTTTTTTTTGAACCTTAAAGATGTCAGACTCTCATTTAATCTCTTCTAGATCCAGGAAAGACCTAGAAAGGGTCTTTCCTTTAAATGAGAGATTAAATGAGAGACCTGGCTGTATTAACAGACATTCTCTACATATGCAAATTTCCCTTAGAAGAGAAGGCTTTATAGGATCATTTCAAAATATGAAAAAATATATGTCAAATAAATATATGTTGAAGTAAAATATTTTGATTTCCTTCAGGGTCTACATGTGATTCTATACCAGAGTCAGGTTGGAACTTGGTGTCTTATTGCCACAAAGTGTCTGTTTTTTCAGTCTCATGATGCCAATTTCAATGTTAATGCTGGCCAGTTGTGCCTAAACTCCCAGAGAGAAGAGGTTTAAGGACGTTTGTCCCACGTCCCTTCCCATCGTGGCTGGGAATTCAGTTTTTCAGGTTTCTCTGGAGTCCCCTTGGCCATGAGGGACATCCATTCAGTCAGCTGGGGGGCTTAGGATTTCATTTTTGGTTTACGTGTATTACTAAACAATTATTAAATCTGTTTTTCTTAATGTAATATGGCAAATATTTACAATGATTTGTTAAGTAGTCTGTCAGCATTATTCTGGCTTATTGTTCCCTTGTCCTTTTTATGGAGTCTTCCCTCTGTTGCCTAGGCTGAAGGGCAGTGGCGCAGTCTTAGCTCACTGCCAACCTCGACCTCCCGTGTTAAAATGATTCTCCTGCCTCAGCTCCCCGAGTGGCTGGGATTACAGATGTGCGCCACCATGCCCAGCTAATTTTTGTATTTTTAGTAGACACTGGGATTTGCCATCTTGGCCAGACTGGTCTCAAACTCCTGACCTCAGATGATCCACCCACCTTGGCCTCCCAATGTGCTGGGATTACAGGCATGAGCCACCGTGCCTGCCCCTTGTCCTTCATAGAACCACTTTGATATGTTAATCTACTTCAGGACAGGTGCCTCTTCTCTCTCTAGATAGAAGGAGAAACATCATCTCCCCACCTCTGAGCATCCTAAGAACAAATACGTGGCCAGTGGTTCCAATCCATGTTACAGCTGTCCAACAATTGGAAGTATTTATTATTTACATAACAGTATTTCTATTATATAAAATTCAGTTGATACATGCTTGATAAAATTTACTCAGATTTTTGAAGATCTCAGACATTTTACAGTGCACACTGAAAATGATTGTTCCCAAACTGCATTTCCTGCTTTTCTAAATCATTTCTCTCATACCATCCCTCCAGCAGCAGTCAGAGAATTGAGTAGCACTTTTTTTTTGGCAGAATAATTCTATATCCAGGTCAGTGAGAGTTTTCTTGTTCACACTTTGATGTTTTGTAAATACAAAACAAAATTCTTCTTCTGATCTCAGTCCTGTTAGGGGAGTGGTTAGCTCAGCATGAGTCCTAATGCATCAGAGATGAAAGGAAGTGGGTTGAGAGACTACTCCTGGGACCAGGTGAGAAGTAGCTAGTGTCATTCCGAATGTGCTACAGAGGAAGAAATCCTTGTAGCCCTCTATGGTACCTACTTAGAAACATCCTATTAAAATTTGCTACAAAGTTAATACTGACATTTTGACCCCTGTCTAAGAAAGCAGGGAAACCCTTGTCATGAATAATGCTATGTAGAGCAGCAGATTAGGACTTCTACCTTTTATCTCGCTTTCGATTCTAAGGTAGTATTCCATTCTCTGTCACTTTGGTTAAAATGTTACTTTGGAAGGCAGAGGTCATTTGGAGATTGTCTTGTGGTATGTAAATAGAACTAATATAAAAAGTCTGTTTTAAAGTTATACTACCTCTCCTGTTCTTCCTCATCTCCTTTATAAGGTTTATAACTTGCAGACTATTAGCATCAGTAAGATTATAATATGTAAGATATATATAAACAACGAAAGGAAGAAAATGGGAAAGCAGTCCCATATTCTTAATGTTCTTACTATATACGTGTATGGACTAATTAGGACAAAGTCTCCAATTATTTTAAAATATGCTGATCCACTTTTAAAAATCCATTTGCGTACATCCCCTATCTAAAAGTTGTATAGGGCGTAGGAACAACAACAACTACATAAACCTATACTTATATCTATATATGTGCAAGCTTGCAGGATATCGCAAAAATGAATTGAGTGGATCTTCGATGGTTAAGGTTGAGTCTGTTCAAAGCCTATTGACTTTTAAACCAGGAGTCTCAGACTCAGATCATTTCAGGAGTTAGATAAGTAACTGGTGAAATAAGCATCTGTTGCATTTTAGACAGAATTTCCTTCGTTTCTACACAGATGTCATATTGATTATTCTTGAAATATGAGATCTTCTTGATCTATCTTCTGTTTCTTATTTATAGGAGTATGTGTAGAGAAATACATTATTTGGTAGTGAGATGTGAGATACTAAATGTTGTAGACACTGGGATGTCCCAGCTCAGCAGTAGCTGGTTGTTGCCTCGATGTGGAATACAGGCCACCAGTGGCCCGACTTTTGCTTTTACCAGATGAGATGGCAACCTGGTTCTTTTGCAGTTTGGCCTGATTTTTAAGCAACAGGAACAACAACAAACCCTATAGCCCAAGGAGTATAGGCCTGTAGGTGGACTGCATCAGCCTGCGGGTGCCCAGTTCGTGATCTCTGGTGAAGCATTAGATAGGAGACTGTCTTTTCTTCCCAGTTATGTTTAGTTTAAAACAAAAATTGGATGGGAAATTCTCAAAATTTACAAATATATTTCTTTGATCTTCTTAGCTTTTCATAGATTGGTTTGCTTTGTCAACAAAAATTTACAACTTCCATTTTTCTTTGCAATTGTCTGTGTGTATATATATCTGTATTTTGTTAATATGTATTTATAAAGTTAAGTATGTATTCCTCTTATTGTTTGATATTTTAAATTTATTTTAAACTCATTGAAGTAAGACATTTAAAACTGCATGTACTACAAGGTTTTTAACAAATATCAGCAATGCCATACCGCACCCACCCCTCCCTTCTCTTTGGAAGCAACCACTTTCAACTTGTGTTTCTTCTCATTTATCAGCAATATGCTTGAGTAAATATTTCTTGATTTTTAATATGAAGACCTTTTCAGGTGATCTATGATAAATAATAGTTTAGTTCTTTTTTATTCTTTCTTCCTGATTCCCATCCCTCATTCTCTCTTCCTATACATCCTGCTTCATTAATTAAAAGTTTTGGTGAGATCAGTATTGTTTTTGTATTAGTATGATGATAAAATATTGTTGAAAGCTGAGTCACACAGGATACTTGTACATGTATTTTTGTTTCTGTTTGCCTGGTTTTATAATGGTTTCATTTTGTTTGTTTAGTGATATTTCTTTAAATATATTTCAGACATGTCTGGTCAATTTCTGGGAAAGGATTCTCAAGAGGTATATGTATTTTTTGACATTTATGTCTGAAAATCTCTATTCTTTACTCACGCTTTATTACAAAGGTTTGAAATTCTAGGTTGAAGTCATTCTCTTTCAGAATTTTGAAGGCAGTATGCTATTATTTTCAGTTTTCAGTATTATTGTTGAGAAGGCCACCTTTTACCTGTCTTGTACCTCCAAGCCTCTGCATTTTCCCCCTCCAGTTCTTTGAAATTTCATGATGTCTGTGGGTTTTTAAACCATTTATTGTACTGTGCACTTTGAGCATTTATTAGAGCCTTTCAATCTGTAGATTTTCAGTTTTGGGAAACATTATTTCTTTATCCTTTGCCTATTCTCAAGACACACAGTTTTTCAGTTGTTCTCTTTCTGGTTCTGTTATTGCATTTTGGACCTTCTGGAGCACTCTTCAAATTTTCTTTTTTTTGGCCACCTATTTTCCCTTTCCTTGTCTTTTTGTTCTATTCTCTGTAATGTTTTCTAAGGTTTCTCTTAACTTTCTATTGACTTTAAATTTTGCCATCAAAAGTTTTATTTTTAAGAGCTCTTTGTTGCTTTATGATTTTTTTTATTCCTTTTAAGCATAGCTATTGTATGGGTGCAATATTTGTTCATTTCTCTGAGGGTATAAAAGTCTTTTTGAAGTTTTCTTCTGCTGTTTGCCTTATTGGTCTTTCCATAGGGTTATTTATTTTTTTCTTTTTATTTATGTTAGTCTCCTCTGCCTTTTATGGTACAGGATTCCCACAAATGCCAGGTGAACCTTACATTGTTCATATTTGAGTGAGTCCCTAGTCTGTCCTTCATGATTGGTGGTGGTTTTCCCTCTAAGGTAATTCTGTGTCTTGTTGGGCCCCTTAAATGTCTAGATTTATAGGTCTGGATTTTTTTTTTTTAACTGATTCGTGTTTCTATAGAGCAGCAGTTCCTTAACCATTAGTCTCATGACCTTTTTACACACTTAAAAATTGAGGACTTTATAGACTAGTGCTGTCCAATAGAAATATAATGCAAATCAAAAATACAAGCTACATATGCAATTTAAAAGTTTCTAGTAGCTACAGTAAGTTTAAAAACGTAAAGCTGATATTTCCCAATAAATCCAAAATATATATATTTTTAAATTATACTTTAGGTTTTAGGGTACATGTGCACAATGTGCAGGTTTGTTACATATGTATCCATGTGCCACGTTGATTTCCTGCACCCATTAACTCGTCATTTAGCATTAGGTATATCTCCTAATGCTGTCCCTCCCCTCTCCCCCAACCCCACAACAGTCCCCGGAGTGTGATGTTCCCCTTCCTGTGTCCATGAGTTCTCATTGTTCAATTCCCACCTATGAGTGAGAACATGCGGTGTTTGGTTTTTGTCCTTGCGATAATTTACTGAGAATGATGTTTTCCAGTTTCATCCATGTCCCTACAAAGGATATGAACTCATCCTTTTTTATGGCTGCATAGTATTCCATGGTGTATATGTGCCACATTTTCTTAACCCATCAAAAAGTGGGCAAAAGACATGAACAGACACTTCTCAAAAGAAGACATTTATGCAGCCAAAAAACACATGAAGAAATGCTCATCATCACTGGCCATCAGAGAAACGCAAATCAAAACCACAGTGAGATACCATCTCACACCAGTTAGAATGGCCATCATTAAAAAATCAGGAAACAACAGGTGCTGGAGAGGATGTGGAGAAATAGGAACACTTTTACACTGTTGGTGGGACTGTAAACTAGTTCAGCCATTGTGGAAGTCAGTGTGGCGATTCCTCAGGGATCTAGAACTAGAAATACCATTTGACCCAGCCATCCCATTACTGGGTATATACCCAAAGGACTATAAATCATGCTGCTATAAAGACACATGCACACGTATGTTTATTGCGGCACTATTCACAATAGCAAAGAGTTGGAACCAACCCAAATGTCCAACAATGATAGACTGGATTAAGAAAATGTGGCACATATACACCAAAATATTTTTTAACATGTAATTAATATAAAAATTGAGCGATATTACATTCTTTTTTTATACTAAGCCTTTGAAATCCAATATATATTTTATACTTAGAGCATATCTCAATTCAGACTAATCATATTTCAAGCGTTCAGGGGCCACATGTGACTAGTCACCACCATATGGACAGCCCAGCTATGGAGCTTCTGTTTATGTGAGTTATATCTACTAATATTTACTGTATTGGAAACTAAAACTGAGATATTACAAAAATAGTCACTTCATTTTAAAATAATGCCAAAACTCACTTCATGTTAACACAGCGATATGGTCTAGGTCTGTGTCCCCACCCAAATTTTATGTTGAATTGTAATCCCCATTGTTGGAGGTGGGGCCTGTTGGGGGATATTTAAATCATGGGGGCAGTTTCTCATGAGTGGTTTAGTACCATCCTCTTGGTGCTGTCCTGGTGATAGTTCTCACAAGATCTGGTTGTTTAAAAGTGTCTGGTACCTCCTCATTCTCTCTCTCTTGTTCCTACTCCTCCTCCCCCTTCACCTTCTGCCATGATTGGAAGCTTCCTGAGGTTTTCCCAGAAGGAGATGCCTGTGTTATGCTTCCTCTATATCCTGCAGAATCACGAGCCAATTAAAACTCTTTCTTTATAAATTACCCAATCTCAGGTATTTCTTTATAGCAATGCAAGAACGGCCTAATACACGCAAATTACTCACTTTTATGTGAGGTAAATGTTTTTCCAAGACAAAATTTACTAAGAGTGGTGTTTTACATTTTGGCAGATCTTCTTAATGTTTGTCTTAATATAGAAGATAGCTAGATCTTCATATCTGCCTTAGCATTCAATCTTTTTAAATATGTTATTTTTCTTTAAGTATACAATGAAATTCTGGCCCTCACAAGTAGGTAGTTGGAAAAGGGATGAATATTTTAATAGTCTTTTCAGATAATTCTGGATGTTCTCCTTTGATACTACACCAAAACTCAGCAAGTGGTGGTTTCTTAAAGGTTAGTTGCAATGCAGAATCTAAAATCATATCAATGCTTTTCCTATTCTGTCACATTAAAATCCATTTGTCTATCTTGTCCTTTGAATGCCTCTTTTATACATGCATGAGTTTGTAACTTGTTATAACACACATTGGTCATTTGAAAAACATTGGTTGACTGATTTATGCTAATCTTCCAAACGCTGACACATCTCATTGTACAGTATTAAAATATCATATTTGCTTATCACCATCAGTCTCATCAGAAAAATTGGGAAATTGTCAAGCTCAATGTGGTGTATAGTTTATCCAAACGCCAACTTCTGCTTGAAAGTTTGAATTTTACGCTGGCAATGAGCACTGTCAGTTGTTATCTGACAGGCTTACCGTGTTTACTTTTTAGACAGCGTTTGCCAAATACCCAAATCTGAATAACCGTGGTTTCTCTGTCAGTCAGTTTTTGAAGTGAAAATGCTGTTCATGAAAAAACCGCTGGTTCAGTTTGACCGTGAAAATAGTGCATGCATTTTTTTTCCTGAAGATAACTCTCATACTTTGGAATGCAGCAGAAGTGCTTTATAGGTACACTTCATTTTGTCACGTAGAATATTGAAAAGACATGTAATGAAAAGTTGAGATTTAATAAAGTAAGTTTTACTGCCTCATCAAGATCTTGAAGTCAGCTTTTTAAACTACAGGTATTGACAAAGCTTAAAATGGATAGACTTAAATGTAACATGCACAACTGTAAAACTCTTAGGAGATAGGAGAAAACCTAGATGACCTTGGGTATGGCAATGACTTTAGGTACAACACCAAAGGCACAGTACATTAAAGGAATAATTGATTACCTGGATTTCCATAAAACTAAGAATTTCTGTTTTGTGAAACACACGGTGGAGAGAATGAGATGATAAGCCAAAGACTGGAAGAACATATTTGCAAAAGGCATCTGATAAAAACGTGTTATCTAAAATATGCAAAGAATATTTTTAACTTTCCAATAAGAAAATGAAAAACCCAATTAAGAAATGGGCCAAAGATCTGAACAGACACCTCAACAAAGATGTACAGACGGTAAATAAGCACATGAAAAGATGATCCACATCATATGTCATCAGGGAAATGCAAATTAAAACAACAGTGAGTTACTGCTGCACATCTATTAGAGTGGCCAAGACCCAGGACACTGACACCACCAAATGGTATGGAGAATGTGGACCAACAGGAACTCGTTCATTACTGGTGGGAATGCAAAATGATACAGCCACTTTGGAAGACAGTTTGGCAGTTTCTTAAGAAGCTAAACATAACCTGACTCTATGATCCAGCAATTGTGCTCCCTGATATTTACTCAAAGGATTTGAAAACTTATGTTCACACGAAAATCTGCACATGTATATTTATAGCAGCTTTACTCATAATGGCCAAAACTTGGAAGCAACCAAGGTGTTCCTCAGTAGGTGAGAGACTGAATAAATGATGGTACATCCAGACAATGGAATATTATTCAGTGAATGGGAAGTCCTGCATGTAGTGGTGTGTGTCTCTTTGGACTGAGTTGTGAGGGCTGAACTGAAAGTGGCAGGAACATGCCATTTTAGCATAATGCTAACATTACATTAGATTTGGCCAATATGTCTGTGCAGTATGTGTTAAGTTCTTTCGTCCCTTAAACTTCATTATCTCTCTCCAAACTATTTTTGTTTGGACTTTATATACTTCTTTCCAAACCTTTTATAAAATTTCTCCTTTAAAAACCCATGCAAAAGTTTTTTCTCTCCACAGCCTTTCAGATTTCTCAAATGTTCCAAATGTTCCATCTCCCTTCCCAGGGTTCTTATTTTGGAAAGCTGTTGTGATATTATTCTTCCTTCTGGAAATCTTGCAGAGTTAGGGGTTACATTAAGTCTGGGGTAAATTTATACAGGTAAATAGTACAACCTCAAGCCTTCTGTGGAAACAATCTGGCCTCTCCTGATGATACTTTAATCTCATCTTGATTCTTTCAAGCCTCCTTTAGCCTGTGACTATAGATGAACTTAAATCACAGAAGTGACTATGACCCTTTTCTTTGCCTGACAATTCTTCTTTCTTCTAGACATATAGTTGAAATGCCATCTTTTTTCTGATGCTTTCCCAGGTAAAAATCAGTCTTGCAGGGCATATACTAGGTCTTTTTCCGGAGATGGACAGACCCAGTTTGCATATCCACATAAGCCAAGACAAGGCAACTAGCATAAATGCACAAGCATGTGGAATGCTTTCCAACAATTTTTTTTTCTTTTTTTAAACTTTCCAACTTTTAGTTTAGGTTCAAGGGGTACATGTGCAGGTTTGTTACATGGGTAAATTGTGTGTTGCAGGGGTTTGGTGTACAGATAATTTTGTCACCCAAGTAACCATTGTAACACTCAAGAGGTAACTCCCACTCTCCACTCTCAAGTAGGCCCTGATGTCTGTTGTTCCCTTGTTTGTGTCCATGTGTACTCAGTCTTCAGCTTCCACTTACAAGTGAGAGTATGCCGTATTTGGTTTTCTGTTCCTGTGTTAAGTTGCTTGGGATAATGGCCTCCAGCTCCATTCACGTTGTTGCAAAGGACATGATCTCATTCTTTTTGTGGCTGCATAGTATTCCATAATGTATATGTACCACATTTCCTTTAGCCAGTCCACTTTTGGTAGGCATCTAGGTTGATTCCATGTCTTTGCGATTGTGAATAGTGCTGTGATGAACATACACGTGCATGAGTCTTTATGGCAGAACAATTTCTGTTTCCAACATTTTTAACCATGTAATTGTTCTTTCTCCAAAGTTATTTCTTCCAATGCCCATGGACAGTGGAGAGAACGTTTTCTTGTTTATTGTCTCTTTTTGCAAAAACATTTCTTATCTGAACTGCTGCTCTTCTTACTGGGCCGTGTTTATGTCCTGGAATTTTCACCCGGGATCACAAACTAGCATATAGAGGGAACAGTGTGCCCTGAATAGTGCTGTGGCATGGAGTGTGTGCAGTGGAAAGGGCACAGACCCTTGGGTCATAAAGACCTGGATTGGAAACCCATATCTGCCATGTACCACTGGAGGGACCTCTGACTAGTAATTTGAGTCTTAGCTTCTACATGTATAAAATAATATTTTATTGGGTTATAGTGATGATTTAGGTCAATGAATTCATATGGATAAAGTGCTATTCAGAGTGCTTGGAACACTGTGATCACACTCTTAGTGGACATGTCCACAACTCCAACAGTGACAGTGTCACCTGAAAGTTTGGGTTGGGAACTCTTAACTCCTAGAAACATTTCTTTGCATTAAAAAGTCATTTATAAGCAACTTCTTTTACAATAATAATGCTTAGGAGTAAAATATTAAGCTTCTGATTTCCTAATGTGACTTATTTATTAGTGTATTTCTTGCAATTAAGGCAGCCAGAGTTGCTGGACTCTTTTGACATGAGAAAGGACTTATGAAATAAGTAGCAGAGAAGAAAGGGAAAGTGGGACTGAACCCCTCTAGTTTTATCTAGGAATATCTTGTTTGACAGTCTTCATATTTGTATGTTTAATTCCTACACTTGGCTTAATGCTCTTGGGAGTCTGTTTTTCCTTCTTTATTTTCCTTATGATTTTTTTCTATCTTATTTTGTTCATTTGGTAGTTACACAATAAATATTTTCCTGAATAAATGATTCTTTTTGTTTTCTCTTCTTCCAGCTGTCTTTACATTAGCGTATTGGTTTCTTTTGCTCAGTATTTTGTTATTGAGTTAGTCTCTGTCCTAAATCACTTGATTTTCTGTCTGACTGTGCTCTTTTTGCTTTGAGAGAAAACTTCATCTTCACCTCTTTTTAGTCCATTGTGCTGGAGGGCTGGATATCGGGTTTGTGGCTGTTCAGCAAGGTTGCAATGCTGAGAATGAAGAAGGCCAACTTCTGGACATCACTTCACATTCTAAATGTGTGCCATCCAGTAGCCTCGCTGCATGACCACTGCTGAGCTCATGTCTTCAAGCGCTCTGTGAAAGCTGAGGGATGGCTGCAGGAGAGTTAAT
Organism: Symphalangus syndactylus; assembly: GCF_028878055.3. NCBI lineage: Eukaryota > Metazoa > Chordata > Mammalia > Primates > Hylobatidae > Symphalangus > Symphalangus syndactylus. The sequence continues at coordinate 109,100,217 of NC_072430.2, forward strand.
TGGCAGGCATTTCATCATGGGCTACTAGTGACAGAATACAGAGCTGTTCTTTCCCAGTTCACTCATTTCTTCTTTTGCAAAAGTACAAAATGTCTTGAGCATATTTCAAGTATGTCACTAGTTGTCACTAGTATCAAACACTCACAGCAGCATGAGTGACATGACAAAAATAAGAGCAAAAGAGCAGGGTTTTTTAAGGAACCAAGGTGTACTCTAAGTTGACTCACTAGTAAGGAAGAATAAGCCACAGTTCTTGATTGCAGAGGTGTTGGTTTATTGTCACATTAACTGCAAGCTCCCATCAGAATATGACTTCTGGGTGTCCATTTCTAAGACCATGTGAACCAGTCTTTTTACCACACCAGGCATGCCCTACACAAGCAATCTGGTTACCTCCAAAAACTGATATTTCCTTGAAGTCCTTTAATTGCTTTCCCAAACAATAAAAGCCCATCACACTGACTACACTATCTTACAGAAGTGTTCCAATTTTGAGGTTCTTTTTGTTTTTTGATTTTTTTGAGATGGAGTCTCGCTGTGTTGCCCAGGCTGGAGTGCAGTGGCATGATCTTGGCTCACTTGGACTATCCTGATCCCCTCCTTCTCTTATTTCTAAACAGTTACCCTCTGTTGGCATTCTTCTTTCTGCTACAAGTCTGAAGTTGTATCTTTGTCTTCTAACTCTTCGTTAGCTTTTGTATTAAAAGAGTTGCCCCTTAACAGAATTGTTAACTAGGTGGCCTCCCAGGTTCATGCCATTCTCCTGCCTCAGCCTCCCGAGTAGCTGGGACTACAGGCACCCGCCACCACGCCCGGCTAACTTTTTGTATTTTTAGTAGAGATGGGGTTTCACCGTGTTAGCCAGGATGGTCTTGATCTTCTGACCTCGTGATCTGCCTGCTTCAGCTTCCCAAAGTGCTGCGATTACAGGCGTGAGCCACTGTGCCTGCCCCGATTTTGAGGTCTTAAGATGAGAAAACCTACATGTAGGTCACTAAACCTGAAACTTAACTACCACCTAACAAGGAAAAACACCATGAAAGACCTACTATTTTAACTTCTCAAGGTCTTTCTCATTAGGTACAAGATTTAGCTTGTTTAAACCACTGTACTGAGGTATGACTGGTGTATAAAAAGTTGTATGAATTTAATGTATGCAACTTGATGTGTTTGGAGATAAGTATACATCCCCAAACCATCACCACAATCACTGTTATAAATATACTCATCACCTTCATTTGTGTGTGTTATGATAAGAACACTTAACATAAGATGCACCTACGTAGCAAATTTTAAATTATATGATATACTATTGTTAACTGTAGGTACTATGCTGTGCAGTAGATCTATAGGATGTATTCATTCTGCATTACTAGAACTTCGTCCCCTTTGACCAATACTTCATTTCCCCTTCCCTTTATCTCATGGTGACAACCGTTCTGCTCTCTGCTTCTATGATAACACTTCAAAAATCCCCTCCATCTATGGATTGCATGTCATTTTGCTAAATACCTTGTATAGCCAGTAATATTCCTTAAGCAGTCCTGTCCTGTGGAGGTAACTGTAACTGAAAGATTGCTTGTGGGTATGCAACTTGCTATGCTTTTAAAATTAGTGTGCAAAGATAATGTACTTTGATTTTCCATTAGGTTAATTTAATACAGGGGTTTTCTGTGATAATTAGCTTTGTGTACTATTATATTTATTAATTGATAATTATTTTTCCTGAGATACATTAGGATTATTAAAGGTGAATTTATATTTTAGGCCCACTTTTGCTTTTACTTAGGGAAGATATCCCCTTTTTCCATGGAGAAAGGGAGGCTTGCTAAGCCAATCTAAGCTTTTCACTGATGCCACCAACAGAAAGTCCTCTCACTTTTTAGTGGTAATTTATTCATTTGGGTTTTAAGAGAGTTTACCTATGTCTGAGTACCAGTGGAACAGATCTGAAACTGAAAATCATAGAGCAATCAAAGGCATTTCATTAGATCACTGTGTATCTGAAGTAAAACCTTTAAAACCACTAGGTTAATTAAGCATTTATTAAGTGTCTGCTGTTTTCCACACTCTGGTGACTAGGGAGAGGGCACACAGTGAAATGTAATAAAGTCTTTAGGACTGAAGCCTTTGGAGGCTGTTTTGTCTCTAATTTTTACATTTGAGTTATGTATTTTACTTAAAATTTGTCTACTCATCTCCTCATTTGGCACATAACAGAACATCCAGACTTCCACATCTCATTCTTGGTAAAGATGGCTTTTTTTGTTTGTTTGTCCAACTCCAAATTCCAAGTGGAATCTCCACATTTTTCACACTTACATGATCAAGGACTATTGTACAAGCCCTGCCCTTACTCGTTGGTATGATTCCTGCCCTTTCATCGCAGTCTTCATTTTCTGTTTTCTCCTTATTTCTCTCCTGTTGTAGCTAAAAGTCTATAAACATTGTTAGAAATATGTCCATTTGGTAATTTCTTACAGATTCTCATGAGTGAAAAGAGAAAACCAGAAGGAATCAGTGAGCTCTGATTTCATTTGGGCCCTGTGCCAGATTTGCCCCTGGACATATCTGCAAAAGCCTATCTGTATGGTTGATTGAACTTTATTTTATTTTTAAAGGCCTCTAATACTACTTTACTGTGGAAAAATGCTTACTGGCATGAAGGAGCCTTCCGGAACCCTTTTAGCTTCTACAAGTTCTTTGGACCCTTAAAATGGCTACACCTTCTTCTCCATCCCTCCCCCTTGCCCACCCCTATTTATACCCATTTATTTGACCTCCCCCACTCTACATCCCCCTCAATCTCTCTGAACAAATAGCTTAAAAACAGCCAGATATGAATTTTTGGTTTAGAGTCATAAGAAAGTGGAAGTTATAACCATTGACCCTGAGTGGCAAACTACTTGTGGAAGAAAAAAAAAGTTCTCTACCTAGTTAACAATTCTGTTAAGGGGCAACTCTTTTAATACAAAAGCTAGCAAATAGTTAGAAGACAAAGATATAACTTCACACTTGTAGCAGAAAGAAGAATGCCAACAGAGGGTAATTGTTTAGAAATAAGAGAAGGAGGGTATCAGGATAGTCCAACTTACTTTCTGATAATAATGGCTTAACACAGGCAGGTGTACTTCTTGAGCACACTGGGTACTCCGTGTTAGTGGGAAGGGTGCTCTACTTACTGTGGCCACTCAGGCACCCAGGCTGACAAAGCTCCATCTCCACATAGCCTTTCCAAACCCTGAGGCAGGGAGAATACTTACTCATGCACCTCTCTTTTTTTTTTTTTTTGAGATGGAATCTCGCTCTGTCACCCGGGCTGGAGAGCAATGGTGCGATCTCAGCTCACTGCAACCTCTGCCTCTGCCTCCTGGGTTCAAGCAATTCTCCTGCCACAGCCTCCCATGTAGCTGGGATTATAGGTGTGTGCCACCATTCCCAGCTAATTTTATTTTTAGTAGAGATGGGGGTTTCACCATGTTTCCCAGGCTGGTCTTGAACTCCTGACCTCAGATGATCCACCCGTCTGGGCCATCCAAAGTGCTGGGGTTACAAGCGTGAGCCACCTCACCCGGCCCATGCACCTTAAAGGCTACAGCCCAGAAGTGGCATACTTCATCTCTGTTATGATTCATTGGCCAAAGTAAGTCACAGCGCTGTACTTTAACATCAGAGGGGACAGGGAAGTGTGATGCTGTCACATCCTGGGAGGAAGAAGAACTGGACTATCTATGAACACGGCCGTTATCTACCATAGGTGGTATGCTGAAATAATGCCTGCTGCTGGGGAAGAAATGAGAAGGTGTTAGAGTCAAGTCTGAACTCACGGGCCACTTGTGTAGGTTAACAATAAAAAGCATGTATAGAGGGCACTAACTGTATGCGTAGTCCTGTACTGTAGGTTAGCTATGTAGGCAAGTTAGAGCCCAGAATGCTTGATGGGAAGTGCATACTTTCAGCAATAGTGGTGGCTGCCTGTGCCAAGAAATCTCTGTTTTGATGATCTGAGAGTGCTAGGGGAATGGGGCAAGGAACACCGGAGTTTGAAGAAGTTGCGTCGTTTATTCTGTGTGCCCTTTCCCTATGCTGAGACTTTGATCTACACTTATAGCAAGTTACAAATACAGAACAGTTTTAATTATTTAGAAATGTGAGTACTTGTGTTTCACTGTAATGTAAAGAATACGCTAGTGTCCTGGACATCAAAATAAGAGGAATGCCAAGCTTATATGTACCTCTATGGGGTTTTTCTTGAGGGCTTGAAAGGAATTCTAACTTCAGTAGCACACAGTAGATATTCAATAAACATCTTAGTGAATGGATTACAAAAGATTAAAAAAATGTTGCATCTCATGGATAATTCAAACAGTAGCTAAAAAAATTGAAAGCTGTAGGAAGATATTAACTGTCAAAAGGTTGGGGTTAGGACGACAAAACTTCTAACCCAATGCAGGACATTTGTGGATGTGTATTCTTTTTTTCCCCTTTGCACTACACTGGACACTGTGAGTAGTTTACTGTTTTATTTGTGTATTTGCTCCTACCTACCTTTTAAAACCTCTTGAACACTATGCTTTAATAAGTTCGAGAAACTTAGTTTAGACATAATATTTCTACTAAATAATGCTATCCCAAGTAGCCAGTTTATAATCTCCTTGAATTAATTTTGACTGTGCTTAACATACCTTGGGAATGGAGAAGTTGAGTAAAATATTCTAATTTATCAGTCTGACTTTTCTCCATTTTTAATCTATAATATTGATTTGGTTTGGAAATTTCCTATAAATAAAGCAGTATATTTAACTTTGTAGCTTTATTCTGAACTTGACAAAACATTTCTAGAAACCTTTTATCTAGTTTTTCCTAAATAGCTTTCTGTAGTCTCTCCCCATTATCTTAAACTAAGTCTGTCTTTGAGTCAGGGAGAAGAGAGAAAATTATTCAACAGTCTATCTAAATTAGCCAATATTTAATTTATTTGGGTCTATACAACTTGTAAACAGTGATAAGGAAGATCTTGTGGTGTTAAGCTATGTCTCATGTTCACCTAGTGGCTATCAATTACTTTCCTGTTTGAAAGTATCAGTTTGTACAATCATTGTTCTAATCTCACTTAGTTCGTCTCTTGCTACTTTATCAGGGAGAACTGGTTATTTCAACTCTGACATAGGTCTAGCATTTCTTTCAAGGCGGTGAGGGGCAGAGGGTAAAGAGTACACTATGGCTTCACATGTACAGTGACAGTTTGTAAGAGAAATGGAAATAGTGACAGCCTAGTCTCAGACTCTGTGCAGGAACCCTTCAGTTTAGGTTCTACCTTTCTAATTAGATAGACAGGACGACTTGAGCATGCCTCTCATTGTGCTGTCTTTCCAGGATGTTGTGTGTGATACTCACTAACTCAAAACACGCGACCAGCATTTCTGTCAGTGGAAATCCTGTACCTCCTTGGAGGGACACTCAAGACCTGCTTCTTCCACAAAGCCCAACATCATTGTGTTGTGCAAAAGTGAGCCCTCTTCTCCCAACTCCCACGATACCCTCATTGTCCCTGTGTGGCATCTGCTATTGAGGATATATAGCTCATTCAATGCACAATTACATACAACTCATTTCCTCGATGAATCAGAAACTCTTTGAGATTAAAAAGAGCTCAGGTGTTTGAGCCTTTGTATGTTACTGGCTTTTAGGTTAAACATGTCACATTAACTCTATTAATCATTGGAGTATTAGACTATAATATTAATTCATTTTATAATCTTTATTTATAGAATTATATTTATATACTAGTATATAGCAATATTTATGATGCATATTATATTTATTACATTGCTATTATTTTTATGGATGATAAAACAGTCATAAGAGGGTAAGTAACATGTCTAAAGTGGTATAGTAATGACAGGGCCAGCTATGAATTCAGATCTTTCAACTCTTTAACCTTTTACACCATTCTAGGCTTCATCCTTATATTCAACAAATTCTGTCGAATATAGTGTATTATCAGTAAACGTTTGAGCTAGTGCTAGAACTTCTTTAATGTATAATGAGTTTGTAGATAGAAAATCTGTAGCTTCAGATTAAAATATGCGTAAGTTCTGTTAAAGTAAGTGAATATAGATATTTCTAAGTATGTTTGATATGTTCCCATTATGATATATGCCTCTTTCATTTGCTTGGCAATGCTTTGTCAGATATGGCAGACTATAAATTGGATCTTGAATTCTGAATTACTAGAATAAAGATTAGTGGGCATTCTTTTTGTGTAATAGCAGTTTTTGGCTGTATCCTTAGCCAGCAATTTTTATTTTTTAAAACTCTTTGTTTTGAAATAATTATAGATTCACAGGAAATTTCAAAGATACCACAGGGAGGTCCCACATACTATTCACCCAGTTTCTTTCACTGGTTGAGTGTTAAATAGCTATAGGACAATATCAAAACCAGCATAAAAATCAGAATATTGGCATCTGTATAAAATGTGAGTATAGCTCGATGTTGTTACCTATATAGATTAATGTCACCATTACAATCAAGATAAAGAACTATTCTACCATATTCTACCATCACAAAAACCTCCCTCATGCCACCCCTTTATAGTCATACCCACACCCAGCACCCTCCACCATCCCTTTTTCCTTGCAATCAACAATCTTTTCTATATCTCTATAATTTTGTTAATTAGAGTGTGTTGTGTAACTGAAATTATGCAGTCCATGACCTTTTGAGAATGACTTTTTTTATCCACTTGGCATAATGTCATTGAGATATATCCAAGTTGTTGCATGTATCAATAATTCATTCCCTTTTTCTTTATTGTGGTAAGAACACTTAACATGAGATCTGTCCTCTTAACACTTTTAAACACATTTTAAGTATATAATACAGCAGTATTAACTATTGGCATAAAGCTCCACAGCAGGTCTCTAGAGCTTAATTATGTTGCATAAATGAAGAATTTATACCCATTGAATAGCAACTGCTTATTTCTCCCTGTCCCCAACTAACACCGCTTCTATCTGTTTGAGTACTTTATGTACCTTGTGTAAGTAGAATCTTGCAGCATTTGTCCTCTTGTAACTGGCTTATTTTGCATACCATAATGTCTGCAGTTCTGTCCATGTCATTTCATATGGCAGGACTTTCTTTTTAGAGGCTGCATAATATTCCATTGTATGTATATACTACATTTATTTATTCATTCATCTGTTGGTGGACATTTAGAGTGAAATGTCCATCATTTAGAGTGAAAAGGCAACCTGGGGAATGGGATAATGGGTTATGTCCAAAATATGTAAGCAAATTCTATAACTCAATTGAAAAAAAAAAGAAATCCCAAGCAATCTGATTTAAAAAGTTGTCAAAGGACTTAAATAGATATTTCTCCAAAGAAGGACCTACGAATATGGCCAACAGGTATATGAAAAGATGTTCAAAATAAAAACCTCAATGAAATATCATCTCACACCAAGAAAACAAAAGATAGGTGTTGGCAGGGATGTGGAAAAATTGGAACCTTTGTACACTTGTTGGTTGGAATGTAAAATGGTACAGGCTACCGTGCAAAACAGTGAAAACTCCTCAAAAAATGAAAAAATAGAAATATGTAATGCAGCAAATCATACTTCTGGGTACCTATACAAAAGAATTTAAATCAGAATCTTGAAAAGGTATTTGCATTTCCGTATTCATTGCAGCATTTTTCACAATAGTCAAAATGTGGAAACAAACTCTTCTAATTGTTGAGTAGTATTCCATGGTGTGGATATACTCTAGTTTGTTTAACCATTCACCTATTGTGGACATTCTGCTTGTTTCCAGTTTTTGATTATCATAAATAAAGCTGTTATGAACAATCACAGATAGGTTTTGTGTGGACAAAGGACAGAATTTTCATTTCTCTGAGATAAAGGCCCAGGGATGTGATCTCTGGGCCATGTGTTAAGTGTATCTTTAGTTATTTGGTAAACTGTCAAACGATTTTCCAGAGTAGCTGTACTAATTTCTACTGTCACCAGTAATGTATAAGAGATGCAGTGTTTCTCTATCCTTACCAGCATTTGATATTGTCACTATTTAATTCTTCAGTCATTCTAATAAGTGTGTAGTGATATCTCATTGTGGGTTTAATTTACATTGCCCTAATGGCTAGTGATGTTGAACCTTTTTTTGTGTACTGATTTGCCTTCAGCTAAATCTTTCTTCATGTCTTTCACCCATTTTCCATTGGATTTTGTTTTCTCTGGTTGCATTTTGAGAGGTATTTTTATATTCTAGATGAGTCCTTTGTAAGATATAGAGTTTGGAAATATTTTTTTCTCTGTAGCCTGTCTTTTCATCCTGATTTTTATTTATTTAAGATAGAGATGAATCTTTTACCCAGGACAATTGTTGTGGATTCAAAAATAATACTGAATGGTGCCATGTCTGCATGCCCTCTGCTCTGTCAGAGATTCATGGGCAGAGGAAAGAGTGCCATCTACTGAAGCTCGGGCATCAGTTCTCCATGACAGCAACTAACCAGGGAGGGCAAGGAACACGCTCCTTTAAGATGCGGCTGAGAGGGCCATCCACCATTCATGTAGAGAGCATCACTCTTGGGATTTAGTGGAAAACCACAACTGATCCCTGTCAGGATAAGGGATTGTTGTTGACTTTGTACACTAAGTCTCTTGAAGCATTGGCAATGAAGAAATTAAATAAAATACATGACATTGGTACCCAGCTGATTTCAGATCTCTCTCCTGCCTCAGCTTTGTTCATTCCAAGTAATTAAATTCTTCTCTCTAATTAAAGCAATATATTGCTATTAGCTCTAGGTATATTTATAACACATGTCTTGAAATGACATTTGCAAGGAAGGCTGATCTAACCTTTGTTTTTGAACAGGTTATTTAGGTTATTTATAGATTTTTAGCTTTTTAAAATCTATAAAACGCTCATTTCATAATATTTCTTCCACATATACTATAATGAAAATTCATTCCTTTTTGGAAGAAGTAGGTGATGATTTACTGATGTATCACAGCTGTATTACCATCCTTTTCTATACTTTTTTAGTGTTGCAGAGCCTAAATATGCTTAAAATTACAAAATTTGAGATTGGTTCACTTAAATGTATAGGGTATATTATTTTGAATTACCATGGAGTAGGAAATCCTAGTTTTCTGTATGTGAGATAAGTGGTAGCTTTAATATTTCTGGCATAAAGACTCATCAGTCATTTTTTGGAAAATTTAAAGTATTAATTTTTTGACTTTAGTTTTATAGGAGTACTTAAAATTTGGTAGGTGAACAATTAGAAGTAGTAATCCCCATGGACTGACAATTTGGGTGAGTTTGGATAAATGTCTGGGTGGCAGATTTTTGAAATGCCCTCATAAATAATTAAAGAGGAAGCCAACACCACATGTTTGGCAAGTCAGTTTTCTGTGTGGTACTCTTTTCCCCTCAAAGTATGGCAGGGAATCTGATTTCAAAAATTAAACATACTCAGCTATGAATTCCTTGCCTTTTTCGTTACTTTTTTTCTTTTCAAGAGCCTATTTTACTGAGAAGCAGTGTAGCTGCTTTCACATTCAACTGCTACTACTGTGGCAAATGTTTCCACCAAAAATGCTTGATATTGCTATTTGGAGTATCCATGAATTTAAAGGAAGTAGACATAATTATACATTATTTGAATACAGATAGACGATAAATATGATTTCAAGGTTTTTTTTACATATTTAAAAAAAAGTCTGGGTAAAAACAAACCTGTTAGAAATATGAAGCTCTGAAAGAAAATTCTAAAAGTCTATAGTAAATGTGTTTTTTCCCTCTGTATTTTTGGATTCTTAAAATCCTCGTCTTTCAAACTTTTGATAGATACAATTGAACTTTTCAATAATATCAGTTTCGTGATGTGTTCATTTTATTGTCTAGCTTTCCCCCACTCCCAGTTTTGAAAGATGAAATTTATTTTCCCCCAACATTTTCTATGATTTTTTTTTCAAAAGTAAAGCAAAGTTAAAAGAATTTCACAGGAACACCCAAATGCCCAACACTTATGATATGGTTTGGTTCTGTGTCCGCACCCAAATCTCATCTGGAATTGTAATCCCCACATGTTGAGGGAGGGACCTGTAATCCCCACCTGTCAAGGGAGGGAGGTGATTGGATCACAGCGATGGTTTCCTCCATGCTGTTCTCATGATAGTGAGTTCTCATGAGATCTGGTGGTTTTGTAAGTGTTGACAATTCCTCCAGCACTGGTCTTCTTCTCTCTTTCCTGCTGCCTTGTGAAAAAGGCATTTGGTGCTTCTTTGCCTTCCGCCATGATTGTAAGTTTCCTGAGGCTTCCCAAGGCATGCAGAACTGTGAGTCAATTAAACCTCTTTCCTTTATAAATTACCCAGTCTTGGGTAGTATCTTTATGGCAGTGTGAAAACTGACTAATACAACCTAGATTATCTCTGTTAATCCATCTTATATTTTGATGTATTCTAAAGTAAATTGCAAATGTTTAGCATACAAGTCAGTTACAGTTCAACATTATATTTTATTTAAAATTTTCATAACAATAGAATGTACATATCTTATGTGTACATTAGCTAAGATTTGAAAAAAGTGTACAACTTAGTAACCCAAACTGTTATCAAGTTATAGAACATTAGCATCACTCCAGAAAATTCCCTTATAACCCCTTCAGAATCAGTTTCCTTCTCCCAAAAACAAGTTAGCTTGTTCTAGAATTTCATATAAACACACACTGTTTTGTGCCTGGCTTATTTCACTAAGCTTAATGTTTTTGAGATCCATTCATACTGTCATATTTATTGATAGTTTTTTTCCCTTTTTGTTCATAAGCATTATCTCCTTGTATGAATATACTATATTTGTGCTAATGATGGGAACCTGGAATTCAAGGCTTTTAATCCCAGGAAAAGACTTTAAGATTGTGAAGTGGCATTTCATTAAAAACTACTCTTTTATCATTTGTATACAGTTATCTCTCAACTGCAATTTTGAAAACTCTGACATTTGTATGTAAATTTTATAATCTAGATCAAGCTTGTCCAACCTGCAGCCCAGGATACCTTTGAATGTGGCCTAACACAAATTAGTAAACTTTTTAAAAACACTATGAGATTTTTTTGCATTTTTTTTAGCTCATTAGTGATCATTAGTAGTTAGTGTATATTACATGTGGCCCACGACAATTCTTCTGCTTCCAGTGTTTTCCAGGGAAGCCAAAAGATTGGACACCCCTGATTTAGATCTTTGTGTACATGTTTAACTTGGTTTTCTTGAGCAAAATTTTTGGACTCTAGTTATTAACCACCGTTTTGAAGACTACAGGAGTTTCTCCCTATCCCACTTTGCTTTTAGGAAGATCATCTTAGAAAATGCCACTGCAAAGTCTGTGTGTTAATTCTAAATTCCCGTTATTTATTTATTTACTTTAGAAAAATAAAGTCAGTGTTCTATCGGACAGGTTCTGTAAGGGAAGTTTGTGATAATATGCATGGGCAAGTAGGATTGACAAATATTTTTGCTAAAGCTGCTTAAACACCACAAGGTTGATGTATAAATGCATAAGTTTAAAGAGGGGGAGAGAACAGGAAAATAGCTCTTTTCAATGGTTTTGAAATTTTTCTGCTTATTTTCTTTTCCTGCAACAACATAGTGATTTAATCAGCATTGTTAAGTGATCAGATAGCAATGACACATAAGCAATTATATTCCAAACCTATCAGTAACTTCATTTTCTGACCATCTGATACTCAAGGTTAGGGAAAGTTGAACATACATAAAAACAGTGTATTAGAAAACACAGTGACATTATGACTAACTAAAACCTTGCCAGTATACATTTTTAGGCTACTAAGATCATTATGTGAGAGACTGCCTTTGAACATTGTTCTTTAAAAGTTTGTGCATTGGTAATGTTATCTGTAGATGGGAAATGAATGAAGCACAATGTCTTAACATCCTCTCAGACAAATTTATGTGGAGAAGGAAGAAATTTTGTGTTTTAAAAATCGTGTTTCTTTAGTTTAATAGGAGGAAGAAAGCAAATATTCTATAGAGTATGGCAGTTGTAGAATATATATGGTAAAGGTGGTTTGGCATTTGTTTCACTGTAGTGTCAGTGAATACATGTTATTTGGAAGAGCTTGGAGGAGATAACCAGTAAATATCCATACACAGTTCCAACAGGATGTGCATCCCATTGCCTAAACTCGCTTCAAAAAGACCTCATGAAGTTGGACACTGTCCAGAGCTTTCACAGGGGAACAAAAGAGATGATCAAATTTATAGCTGCTCAAAGAGAAGCAAGAAGAAAAGAATACAATGATTTTGAAATCCTATAGAAACTTTAAGTGGAAAGATGACATCCTTTGAAAATCTGCAAATAAGAGCAACAAAATTAGCTTTCCAAGAATTAAAGATTTGCCCCTTCCCTACTTTCTGTTTTACATTTTTATATATCGTGCTCCTGCAGTGATTTGCTTTTCTGTATTTGTGTCAACTTTCACATTTTCTGTCCGTTGCTTGTGTTCTTGCCTCTGATTGGGTGCATCTCATGAATTCAGTCATCTTCAAAACCGTGTTCAGGCATCAGTTGCACAATCACGCCACAATGATTACTGCTTCCATTTCTTCAGAATTATCTATCAGTAGATTTATTAAGTTCTCTACCTCCTTTATCTTCTGCACATACTTTTGTTCTCACGAATCACTGATTTTTCCAGTAGTATTACGGCTATAGTAACCATAGTAGCAGCAGCAACAACACTTGTATAGTGCCACACTGGGCCAGACATAGTGCTAAGATTTTTACCTGAAGTATCTTATTAAATCTCACCATATCTTTATAATTTCAATGCTATTATTATGCATAGTAATATATTGTTAAATATTTCTTGACCAGATCGGAAAAAGTCTATAGTATTTGGTATGTAATTTTATAAGAAATATTGGATAAAATAATTTGTCCTTTTTAGAGACACATTTCAATAAGATATTAATAGAATATAATTCAGAATCACTGCCACTGGGGCAATGAAACATATTTTGACTTTAGTTTTATAGGAGTACTTAAAATTTGGTAGGTGAACAATTAGAAGTAGTAATCCCCATGGATTCACAATTTGGGTGAGTTTGGATAAATGTCTGGGTGGCAGATTTGTGAAATGCCCTCGTAAATAACTAAAGAGGTGACTATTGAGCACCTTTAAAACATTATTCGCAACACATGAATATACCATATTTTGGGGGCTTATCAATTATTCCCTTTGCTCATGTTTCCCAGTTTTTAGCCAGTAGAAGCCTCTTCAAGTTGACAGGATCTCAACAGTCTTTGATGGCTTCTTTGCTTTCTGCTATGACAAAATCTTTCAGGCTCATTTTGTACTTTTCCTCCCCCAGACCAGGATCAGCTGTTTCTCCTTGGAGCTTTGGTTTCTTACGGTGGGAAATGGTATTTTGAGGACCGTGATCTAGATAGAAGGAGTAATCATTGTTACTGGGTTGGTCAGTGTGTCTAGGTCTTTTCAATGAAACACAGCTAAATAAAGAGTACATATGTATGTCTTGAATTGATATTTCCAGACACAATTTAGGATTATATGGTTTTACTTGATTTTCTATTTGTAGACTCTTCTCTAATATATTTTCGTTCCTCAGGAATTAACATGTTTTTTTTGGAAATGTTATCTGTTCTTTCTTAAGAGAGGTAGAGCACTGTTTCACAAGTTTTGAGGCTACACATGTTGACAGGAAGCTTCAAATTAACTCTCAATGGTGGAAAGACACCTGGGCAGTGCTCCATATATCATATCACTGTATGGAGGTGTTAAAGACAGATCCTGGGATACATGGTTCGGGCCTGGCTCTGCCAACTAATGAGTCACTTATTTCCTTGTCGTGTAAAATAGGGGTAATAATAATCTACCTCTCAAGCTTTGTATGGAAGATAATATATGTGAAAATGCTTTGTAAATTATTAATGTATCATAATAGAAATCGTTTCCCCATCTTATTAAAAAATAATGTGATAGTCTTTGAACCACTATACTTTTGATTAGCTTTTTCCTCAAGATTTGTTTACTCTTGTAAGGCATATTTTTCTTTTTTGTTAAGTTGCCAGGATAGCCTTCCTAATTACCTTCTTTAATGGATCTTCCTCTCTGTAGTTAAATGTATATGTTTGTAAGCCTCTCTTGAGGTGAATACTCTGGCTTAAATATTTGTTTGGCTTAAATATTAATTAAATATTTTAATTTAAATTAATTTGTAATGTTATAAAATAGGTATAGAAAGGAGAATCAAAGTAGGGGTGTGTTTTTTTTTCCATCAAAGCATAAACCTTGTTTTTGATGATGCTTTATTTCTTTATCCAGTGTCATGGTGTACTGTAGACCCAGAGTGTACCTTTGGGGAGATATATAACTAATCTTTCCTTTGATGGGACCTAATTTCAGAGCGCTGTCTTCATAACCTGGAATCAAATGAAAAGTCCAGGTCAGGTTATCCAGCTAGATACAAGTGTATTGTGTGCTTGGTGTTCCTAGGCTCTTTATTATCCTTATTTGGCTCATAGGCCTTTCTGAGCTAAGACTTTAGAGGTCAGGTTATTGTGTGTGTGTGTGTGTGTGTGTGTGTGTGTGTGTGTGTGTGCGCGTGCGCGCGCGCATGCGCGCACAGTTATTCTTTTTAAATTCTAGAAGAACAGGGTCCTTTTCTATCTTGGTGCCATGTTTATCCACCTGAAATGTCACAAAGCAGCAGCCAGCATGTCCTTCCTAACTTTACTGGTGTTTCCTTGGTCCTGCCTTCAGGAGAACTGTTTTTGTTACCCTCCTACTATCTTGCGCTCTTATGGCCCTGAATTTAGCCTTTTCTTTGGTTTCACAGCCTTAGATTATTCCAGCTTAGCTTTCTTCATACTTAGGCTTCTTTCTAACTTTTCTTCCCATGTGTCAATGATACTTTCCTTAAACTCACCCTGTACTGTCTTACAACTGCATTCTACCCCTTCCAGCAATTTTAGCCGAACTTTGCAGTTGACAGTGGCCTCCTTTCTGCAGCCTAGGCTTCTGAAACCCCTTTACAGCATCTTCATATATAGACTCATGGCACTCATTTTCCTTCACCAACAATTCTGTCCCTGTAAGGAGTTAAAATCATTGTTATTCTTAGGTATTTCTAGTATGAAATAATAGAACCATATTCTAAAACTTTGGAAAATAAACATATAATCCTTTTATTCTTTCATACTGTTTTAATGTGTTTTTTTCCCTTTTGTCTTATCCCCAATAATTTTTGTACAATTAATCTGGAGTACATTTTTGTTTTTTTACCCTCATATCCTCAGAAACTGAAGAGGCTACCAGGAGCATTTTGCATGTCCTTTCATGATTTATCATTAATACTGCAAGATAAAATTTAATATTTTATACTCTGTAAAAGTACTAATGTAATTAGTAATTAATACATGGTACAAATACTAATAGTTTTCCAAGAAAGATACATTGGTCAAGCTTTTTTGAAGTCTTCAGTTATTGTCCTATTGTCCTATTGTTAACAGTTTATTTCCTTCCAGATTTAATATACCTCCAGTTTCAATATACCTTTAGATTTAATATACCTCCAGTTTCAGTATACTTCTAGATTTAATATACACATTCATTTAAATAATACATAATGTCTGAGATAGATGTATAACGTGTTTAGCTGTTCCTGTATTAGAAATGTACTAAATTCTAGTATTTTTACTGCTGTAAATACTTATGGTGAAAATTTTTGTGTACACATATTTGTTCATATTTTAGATTATTTCTTTAAAATCCCAGAAGATAACTAGGTTAAAGTAACAGTATTTTTATTACTCCTGATTTACATTTCTGGATAGCCTTCTATAAAGGTTGTAATAGCTTATGATACCTTTAGCAAATTGGTTACAGCTTTTTTTTCGTCTGTCCCCCTCGACCTCAATGTTCATTTCTTTCCTGAAGCATATCCTTTTAGCTTCACAACAGTATCTCTTTTGGAAGGCACTTTGGCTTGTGGAGAGAAGAATGCACAGTGTACTGCAGTGGGGCATAGGAGAGAGATGCAGAAGAGGTGTGGGGCAGTGGAAGACCCCGACAGAAAGGTGGTGGTTGTGAGGATGGCAAAGTCATTCTGAAATGGATTTTCTAGTTTCTTACGGCATTATCCCTGGTAAGAAACTCTCTCTCAGCTGCAAGAATTCCAGTGTCCAATGTTAAGGAATCAACCTGTGACTAGGTTTTAAAAACAATGATATTGGACTCTCAGCAATCAAACTGCATTTTCATATACAAAACTGGAAAAAGCTACAAGAAATGGTCTCCAGATTTATAAAGAATAGGTTATGACTTGCGTACTTTACTGAAGATGTTGTAACCTGGTTTCATAGTTAGGAACCTACTGAGTATTAGCCACATATGAAAGTAGAAGTTTACAATTCCCCAGAAATTCATTAAAGAGCGTGCATTGCTTAGCAACCTCACAAATTTATTAAAGTGATTTCATAGATATCATCTTCTACTTTATGTAACAGTTACTAGGTATGTCAGTGTTTGAAAGAATATGGTCATGTGCAGTTAAAGAACTGGAGAATTGTGATCTAGCACTGCAGTGTGCTGAATTGATTTTCACACATTGTGTATTACTGATCGCTATATATTTATTGATCGCTATATATTGCTTTAGCCAAGTGTAATTTTGTTATTTAGAGTAAACTGGACTTCGGAATGGTATTGCTTTCAGTCATTCGAGACTATAGTATGAACATTTTATAGAGTACTAATAAAAAGAGACATCTTGAATGTAACATTAAACCATTTCATTATTTTATAGACTATGCCATCTGTAAGTATGCCAAGATTTTGGGGGGAGGAGGGGGACTTCAAATGACTATGCATTAATTGTACCTCATGTTTAGCATGTATTGTTTTAAATGCTTTATCATAGGATATCCTATAACCTGATGGAAATGATGGCATATCGTTCGTAACAGAGTGTTTTGCAGAACTTTAGACCCCTTTGAAGCTGAAAACATTATCCTTTAATTCTAGGACCCATTCTGCCTTCCTTTGTTTCTTACACCTTTAGATTCCTCCATGACCAAGTATCCAGCCCTGGCATGGGTGCTTATTAACTATATGTCCTTGGGCAATTTTTTTTTAAACTCTACTGAGGCTGGCTTTATGATCAGTAAGTTGTAAATCTCTGTAGATCCCAGCCTGCTCTCACTGACAAGTTGGTACCTACAGTATCCTGGGAACTGCAGCTAGAGTGGCCAGGGAATATTCAAAGAAAAAGCTATAGGACATAGAGATTGGGGAAAATGAACAGCAAAAATCTTTTCTCTTGGGAGTAGAAGTTGAAGGACAACATTCCAAATATAATCTTATAATCCAAGTCTAATTCATATAAGCATTTATAGTGAAAAATGGGGCAGAACATAAGATCATATTTTCTAGGTGTTCTTATTAGTTAAAGACCAGAATTTCTGGAACAAAATTTCTAGGAAAGTATGATTTTTGTGAGGATGAAAATAACTTACTATCATTATTAATAACTTTTGTTCAGGTACTTAATATGTACCAGGCGCTAGTAAATACTTCTATATAAACAGGTGGCCCTCAGTATCCATGGGTTCCATATCTGTGGATTCAACCAACTGCAGATCAAAAATACTTGGGGAATAAATGGATGGTTGTGTCTGTACTGAACAGTGTAGACTTTTTTCTTGTCATTCCCTAAGCAGTAAACAACTATTTACACAGAATTTAATTGTATTTTGTATTATGAGTAATCTAGAGATGATTTAAAACTATAGAGGAAGATGTGTGTGGGTTATGTGTAAATACCATATCACTTTTTATTTTTTATTTTTTGTTTTTTTTTAAGTTGTGTTAATATAGTTTTGTTCATGAATATTGTTCTTTTTTATTTTATTATTATACTTCAAGTTTTAGGGTACATGTGCACAAGGTGCAGGTTTGTTACATATGTATACGTGTGCCATGTTGGTGTGCTGCACCCATTAACTCATCATTTAGCATTAGGTATATCTCCTAATGCTGTCCCTCCCCCCTCCCCCCACCCCACAACAGTCCCCAGACTGTGATGTTCCCCTTCCTGTGTCCATGTGTTCTCATTGTTCAATTCCCACTTATGAGTGAGAACATGTGGTGTTTGGTTTTTTGTCCTTGCGATAGTTTACTGAGAATGATGATTTCCAGTTACATCCATGTCCCTACAAAGGACATGAACTCATCATTTTTTATGGCTGCATAGTATTCCATGGTGTATATGTGCCACATTTTCTTAATCCAGTCTATCGTTGTTGGACATTTGGGTTGGTTCCAAGTCTTTGCTATTGTGAATAGTGCCGCAATAAACATACGTGTGCATGTGTCTTTACAGCAGCATGATTTATAGTCCTTTGGGTATATACCCAGTAATGGGATGGCTGGGTCAAATGGTATTTCTAGTTCTAGATCCCTGAGGAATCACCACACTGACTTCCACAATAGTTGAATTAGTTTACAGTCCCACCAACAGTGTAAAAGTGTTCCTATTTCTCCACATCCTCTCCAGCACCTGTTGTTTCCTGACTGTTTAATGATGGCCATTCTAACTGGTGTGAGATGGTATCTCATTGTGGTTTTGATTTGCATTTCTCTGATGGCCAGTGATGAGGAGCATTTTTTCATGTGTTTTTTGGCTGCATAAATATCTTCTCTTGAGAAATGTCTGTTCATGTCCTTTGCCCACTTTTTGATGGGGTTGTTTGTTTTTTCTCTTGTAAATTTGTTTGAGTTCATTGTAGATTCTGGATATCAGCCCTTTGTCAGATGAGTAGGTTACGAAAATTTTCTCCCATTTTGTAGGTTGCCTGTTCACTCTGACGGTAGTTTCTTTTGCTGTGCAGAAGCTCTTTAGTTTAATTAGATCCCATTTGTCAATTTTGGCTTTTGTTGCCATTGCTTTTGGTGTTTTAGACATGAAGTCCTTGCCCATGCCTATGTCCTGAATGGTAATGCCTAGGTTTTCTTCTAGGGTTTTTATGATTTTAGGTCTAACATGTAAGTCTTTAATCCATCTTGAATTAATTTTTGTATAAGGTGTAAGAAAGGGATCCAGTTTCAGCTTTCTACATATGGCAAGCCAGTTTTCCCAGCACCATTTATTAAATAGGGAATCCTTTCCCTATTTCTTGTTTTTGTCAGGTTTGTCAAAGATCAGATAGTTGTAGATATGCAGCATTATTTCTGAGTGCTCTGTTCTGCTCCGTTGATCTATATCTCTGTTGTGGTACCAGTACCATGCTGTTTTGGTTACTGTAGCCTTGTAGTATAGTTTGAAGTCAGGTAGCGTGATGCCTCCAGCTTTGTTCTTTTGGCTTAGGATTGACTTGGCAATGCGGGCTCTTTTTTGGTTCCATATGAACTTTAAAGTAGTTTTTTCCAATTCTGTGAAGAAAGTCATTGGTAGCTTGATGGGGATGGCATTGAATCTATAAATTACCTTGGGCAGTATGGCCATTTTCATGATATTGATTCTTCCAACCCATGAGCATGGAATGTTCTTCCATTTGTTTGTATCCTCTTTTATTTCATTGAGCAGTGGTTTGTAGTTCTCCTTGAAGAGGTCCTTCATGTCTCTTGTAAGTTGGATTCCTAGATATTTTATTCTCTTTGAAGCAATTGTGAATGGGAATTCACTCATGATTTGGCTCTCTGTTAGTCTGTTATTGGTGTATAAGAATGCTTGTGATTTTTGTACATTGATTTTGTATCCTGAGACTTTGCTGAAGTTGTTTATCAGCTTAAGGAGATTTTGGGCTGAGACAATGGGGTTTTCTAGATATACAATCATGTCATCTGCAAACAGGGACAATTTAACTTCCTCTTTTCCTAATTGAATACCCTTTATTTCCTTCTCCTGCCTGATTGCCCTGGCCAGAACTTCATTTTATGAGGCCAGCATCATCCTGATACCAAAGCCGGGCAGAGACACAACCAAAAAAGAGAATTTTAGACCAATATCCTTGATGAACATTGGTGCAAAAATCCTCGATAAAATACTGGCAAACTGAATCCAGCAGCACATCAAAAATCTTATCCACCATGAGCAAGTGGGCTTCATCCCTGGGATGCAAGGCTGGTTCAACATACACAAATCAATAAATGTAATCCAGCATATAAACAGAACCAAAGACAAAAACCACATGATTATCTCAATAGATGCAGAAAAGGCATTTGACAAAATTCAACAATGCTTCATGCTAAAAACTCAATAAATTATATATTGATGGGACGTATCTCAAAATAATAAGAGCTATCTGTGACAGACCCACAGCCAATATCATACTGAATGGGCAAAAACTAGAAGCATTCCCTTTGAAAACGGGCACAAGACAGGGATGCCCTCTCTCACCGCTCCTATTCAACATAGTGTTGGAAGTTCTGGCCGTGTCACTTTTTATCAGGGACTTGAGCATCTGTGGATTTTAGTGTATGAGTGGGATGCCCAATCTCCTGCAGATATTTAGGGACAACTATATAATTAATTCTGTCAGTGACTTTTTAAAAGATACATCCTATTATTATCTTCACTTATCAGATAGAGAAACCATTACTAGAAAGGCTTGGTGATGTATTCCCTGAGTGGCGCATGTGACATAGGAACACAGGCTATCTGAATCCAGGGCCTGCAGTTGAACTCACACCAAGTTGTGTATCTTCTACTTGCCCTTTTAAATATACTCATTGCTGGGCATGGTGGCTCATGCCTATAATGTTAACACTTTGGGAGGCCAAGGTGAGTAGATTGCTTGAGCTCAGGAGTTGGAGACCAGCCTGGGCAACATAGGGAGACCTCATCTCTACAAATAATTAAAAAATTAGCTGGATGTGGTGGTGCATGCCTGTCATCCCACATACTTGGGAGGCTGATATAGGAGAATCACCTCTGAGTCTGGGAGGTTGAGAATGCATTGAGCAGTGATCGCACCACTGCATTGCAACCTGTGCAACAGAGTGAGACCCTGTCTCAAAAAAGCAAAACAGATATACTCCTTGCTCTTCTCTTCACCACCTATGTCCAGGAGGAGTGGTGACCCTTCAGGAGGCATCAGCAGATTCCCTTGCCCCAACTTCCTGTCCTGTTCAGCTCATGAGAGGTGTCATGGCAGGAGAACATAGGGCAATGGGAGAGAACAGTCAGAGTAGTCATTGTCCTGGTTCCCTCCCTGTGGGGTTGGCTGCCGTGTCTTTACCCAGGGCACATCTGTGAGGAACCCTCTTCAGCATTCTGGTAAGTGTTCCCTTTCCTTGTCCCTTCAAGCCAAGGGCAGAGGGAGTGCTAAGTTCTTGTGGTGACTAGACCTGAGATACTGCACTGTCCCTTTTTGATTTCGTCAACCTTGCCCACACTTGCTGTGAATAGGTCCTTCATTAACTTGCCTTCAATAACCCAGATGGAGTGTGCCATCTCTTCTTGCCCAGGTCCCTGACTGATAGACCAGCTCTCTCTTTTAGAGAAATGTGAGTGTTTTCTTAATTTTTTGCAGTCAGTAAATATTTATTAAGTATCCAGAAAGCCTGAGGCACTGTGCTGGGTGTACTAGGGTCACTAATGGAGTGAAAATGTAAAAAGAACTTTGTAAAATGTGTTTTGGGGATAATGAATAGAAGTGTCTAGGTGGGGTAAGGGCTCCTGTGAAGGACTGGTGGGATTAGATGAGATAATGTACTTAAGTTGAAAAGTACTTGGTCTTTTTTTTAATCCTGCTTTTTGCAAAACTTTTGCACCTAAATTAGTATTATATTTATAGTTGTTCATGCTTACTGTAAATAAAAACTGGAATGAAGTAGTAATCATGCCTAGAGTAGTCCTTTCTTGAGGGGAAGCCGAGTTTCTTTGGGTATCTGTTCACTCTGTATGTCAGGCCTGCAGCTGTGTTTGGACACACCATGGTTGTAGTTCATACTCTTGGTTTTAGCAACACTTTCATATGTAATTGTCACTACATTGTAATGACAGCAATAAAATCCATTCTTTGGGAACTATTTCAGTGTTTAGAATGCTGAAAATAAGTGTGCTTAGTACCAGTTGTCACAATGATTTTTCCAATGCTAGAATTAATAAGAAATCAGTGTCTATTGTACTTCAAAAAAAACTGGTGTCTAATAAAATTTTCCTTTTAGAGATGGCAGCTCTTTGTGGAACCTGAAAAAGAAAACTTTAAATCAAAATGAATATTTAAAAAGCCTTATGTTATTCTATTTAGAAATATTGAAAGGGAAGAAGGAATAATCAAGTATCTTAGAAAAAAATAGCCTAGAGGCTTCAGGATATACTTTGCCTCATTTAGAAATTAAGTTGGTTCTAACATAAACCTGAGGGAGGAGTAGCTTGTATGTGTGGGATTGGAGTCAGCCCATTTGACCCTCTGATTCTTTCTGTTTTATATAGGAAAAGCTATATGGAATTCTACCTAAGCCTGTTTCTGTTTAATTATCTATGGGTGCACTGGTCTCTGCTAGAGAGTCCACTTAGGCTCAGGCATAATAGCACAGACCGAAGCCATTGGGCCAAATCTGGAGAGAAGCTGTGTCACTAGAGTATCAGCAGAGCAGGCTACACTGTGCTTGGGTAGGCTTTTACCATGCCATTCTTCACACTGGAAATTGGTCAGAGTGTTGCTTTTTATTAGTTATACATAGGAATTTAGTGATGTATGCCTTTTCTAGTGATTTAAATGGACATAATTGCAGGAAAGGTTGCTAATTCAGCAAGAAGATTACTTAGAAAACTTTTAGAATTGGTTTCATGATGCCAGGGACATTTCTGATTTTTGTCCATGGTGGCATAGGACATCTATATGAAGTTGTAGCTATCAAAATATGCATCTTTTAATCTGGAGACTGAGAAATATATTCTGCCTAGTGTGACAAAATGGGTATCCCAATATAGCCATTTTGATATGTGATGTGGTTTGGCTCTGTGTTCCCACCCACGTTTCATGTTGAATTGTAATTTCTAGTGTTGGAGGAGGGGCCTGGTGGGAGGTGATTGAATCATGGAGCAGACTTCCCCCTTGCTGTTCTTGTATTCTCACAAGACCTGGTTTTTGGAAAGTATTTGGCACCTCTTGGCCAGGCGCGGTGGCTCACACCTGTAATCCAGCACTTTGGGAGGCTGAGGCGGGCAGGTCACAAGGTCAGGAGATCGAGACCACCCTGGCTAACACAGTGAAATCCCGTCTCTACTAAAAATACAAAAAAAGTAGCCGGACATGGTGGCAGGTGCCTTCCCCAGCTACTCGGGAGGCTGAGGCAGGAGAATCACTTGAACCCAGGGGGCACAGATTGCAGTGAGCCGAGATTGTACTACTGCACTCCAGCCTGGGCGACAGAGCGAGACTCTGTCTCACAAAAAAAAAAAAAAAAAGGGTTTGTCACCTCCCACTTTGCTGTCTCTCTCCCGCTCCACCATGTAAAGATTGTGCCTACTTCCCCTTCACCTTCTGCCATGATTGTAAGTTTCCTGGGGCCTCCCTAGCCGTGCCTCCTGTACAGTCTGTGGATCTGTGAGTCAAACCTCTTTTTTCCATAAATTACCCAGTCTCTAATACAGCATAATTACATCCTAACTCCCCATTGCCTTCCAGGAAGTCTGTCCTTGACTTCATCCCTCCTCTCCAAACTCTTGATAAACATTATTTTTTGAATATCTTAATACTATCTTAAACATACGTCTATAATAGAACTGAGTATCTTTCTATGAATTTGACTCCTTAGATAGCTTGAAGGTTTAAAGCAAACTTGTCCAACCTGTGACTCATGGGGCTACATGCAATGCAGGACAGCTTTGAATGTGGCCCAACACAGATTCGTAAACTTCTTAAAACATTATGAGATTTTTTTGTGATTTTTTAAAGCTCATCGGCTATTGTTAGTGTTAGTATATTTTATGTGTGGCAACACTGGGCCACACTGGAAGAAGACAATTCTTCTTCTTCCATTGTGGCGCAGGGAAGCCAAAAGATTGGACACCCCTGTTATAAAGGATACTACCAATTGCCTGTTTATTCAGATTAAGAACTGCAAATTCTTCTGGACATACTCTCCAGAAAAAGTTCATATATGCAGTGCTTTGCATAAAATCAGGCTTGATGACTAGTCCCTGCTGAAGCTAACCTGAGGATACAACATTTAAAAAGTAGAAGCCTGACTGCAAGGATGGCGTCAAAGGCCCACTGTCCAGTATATCATGTCTGTATGCTGGTGGATCACTACCCTTAACTAGTCTTCCCCATCTCCAGCCTCTTGTAAGCTTTCCTTTAGCAACAGCAATTTATTTATTCGTTCTCTGAAGGAGGCTTGTTTTCCTTTCTCCACTCCATTGGTAACACATCTCATCCCATCCCATTTAGAATTCTTGATGTAGTTCTTTTTGCCCAGTGACCTTTTCCACCCTTTAAAACCCAGCCATGTTTCACCTCCTCTAAAGTTGAAATTATGCTTCAGGATGCTTACTGTTATGTTTTCATGGGGGCACATTTCTCTACATGGGGACTGAAAGTTCCTTGAGGACAAGGACAGTCATTTATTTTACTACTCAAAGTGCATGGTATACATATCAAGCAAATACTTTCGGTTGATTTTATATGGGTGTGTGGGTGTACCTCAACCCTGTTGAGGTGCCAATTTTGCTTTCATGTCTGGTCTTGGAATTCTTTTTTATGTACCAATATAGACTCTTTTATTAACATATTACTATGTTAGTTGAAAGTGAAAAGTAATTTCATTGAAATTTTAACAATAAATGCAAAATATGTGGTCTCTTTCAAAATTAGAATATTTTCCCTAGTTAGATGGTTAGAATAATTTAAATTTTAAAATATTTTAATTGGATATTAATGTATACTAATTTATTAATAAAAGAAAATGTGTGTGGGGTCCCACAGGATTATTCCTAGGATAAACAGACAGTTTTTTTCCTTAAGAATATGCGCCTTAAAAATATTAGAATACACTGAATCCCAAATGAGGTTTATGGTACATGATATCATGATTCATGGGAAGAGTTGGATCTGAATATATTTACTGTATATTCTTATGATACTTTTATAAAAAAATTCCTCCCCAGAGAACTAGAGAATAAACATAAATGGCAAGTATGAAAAACCTTTTAAATATTGGGAACCAGTAAAATTTTTTTTTGGTTTTAGTTACTGCTTTCCTAAGAGAGATACTTGGTGAAAGTTGTTGACCAAAGTGCATTTTTAAATCTTGGGTGGTTTAGGCAGGATTTATGCAGAAGTGATTTTGTCTTTAGATTCTTAAAAGGGTTCTGGAGAGACTTTATTTGATATTAAAGCTGTGAGATTTAAACGGAGAAAAGTCATTTTGTGTGTATTTGACAGTCACCCATATCCTGTCACTGATGCTGAGATGGAAGCAAACTGAGTATTACTCACTTCATTGGCTCTATGGTATTTGCTTAACTGTATTAAACAAACACTGGGGAAACCTCAGGCCCTCTGATATAAAATATGCAAATCCTTAAGCATGATAATTTATTAGAAAAAGAGAAAAATAAAGTGTGTCCATTGACAGTTCTGTGCAGAATTTAGGCAATGACTCACATATTTTGCTGATTGTTTTTGTAATAAAAATTATTCAAGAGAAAAATTAATACATTTTTATTTTTGTAAGCAGTTCATTAATTATGTGAAGAAATGAATTTTGTTTCATGGGTTTCTTAGGCAACAATCTGTACTTTGGCTTAATGTGACATATTAGTTAAGGCATTTTCCTGCATATTCCAACTTTAGGCCTCTTAAACCTTTGCTCATAAATGTTACTGTTCATCAGCCTGTCAGTTAGCTGTCAAGTTTTGGTGTCAACTCTCTTAGACTCACCATAGTAGCCCGTTCTTGTATTAGTACTTTCTACCTAAGTATTTCTTAAATGATGACTGAATTATTTTAATACACAAATATGAAGTGACCATATAACTTCTTTTGGTTCACTAGAGCCAAATGCATCTCACTAAACTTTTAAAAGAGGGCAATTTCCAATTCCAAAGCATCTTCTATCATGTTTTCCTTTGCTTTTTTGACATGGAAGTATAATATTTTTAAGATAAGGTATCTGGATAATCAATGTATTTTCGTGGCTTACTCAATGAATTTTGTCATTAGATGTGACTGCTATAAGGTGTCTCTTCCTTCTTGTCTAAGGATGCTTTCTATTTCTAGCCAAAGAACATTCTGAATTTATTGGTTTATTTGGTTTTGACATATGTCCTTTCAATTAAACACATTTTAAAATAGGAGATATGCAGATATGCATAAAGCATATATACTTTAAATAAAAGCTATAAATTATAAAATATATATCTCTGCACCTGTATTACCACTTCCCTGGTGAAGAAATGGAATGTTGCTTGCACCCCAGAATTTCTCACGTGCCCCACTGCTGAAACACTTTTCCCTTACTGCAGAGGAAAGCACTATCCTGAATGTTGTGATTATTGTTCCTTGCTTTTCTTTCCTACCTAAATGTGGGACTCTAAACATTCAGTTTAGTTTTTCGTGTTTTTTGAACTGCATATGAAGGTACTCATACAGTGTTGTGTCTGAATGCTTTCATTCAGTGTTTGTGAGATTCATCCATGTCATTGCATGAAGCTGTAGGTTGTTTTCAGTTATAAACATTCCCTCATATTAATATATTAAACGTGAATTATCCACTCTCTTGATGACCATTTGTGTTGTTTCTAATTTGGGGCTATTGTGAACACGGTTGTGATGAATATTATGAGACATACCAGTGTATACATGTATTATCTTCCTTAATCTATAGATGCGTGGATCACAGGGTTGTATTCATTTTCCACTTCCCGGATAATGAGAATAGTTTTGCAAGTTAGTTGTGCCAGTTCACATTTCTATTATCAGAGTTCTGGTTCTTCCACATCCTAGACTATGCTTAATATTACAGCTGCTCCTTTATAATGGGGTCACATCCTGATAAACCAATGGTAAGTTGAAAATTTAGTAAGTAAACAATGCATTTAATACACCTAACCTACAGAACATCATAGCTTAGCCTACCTTAAACACTCTCAGAACACTTACATTATCCTACAGTTGGACAAAATTATCTAGCACAAATTCTATTTTATAGTAAAGTGTTGAATATCTAACTTAAGAGTATTGGAACACGTAAGACCAACCTGGGAAAAGACAAAAATTCAAGGTACAATTTCTACTGAATGCATATTGCTTTTACACCATCGTAAAGTCGAAAAATTTTAAGTTAAACCACTGTAAAGTTGGGGATCATCTGTATTAGTTACTGCTTTTGCTATTTGAATGGGTGTTCAGTGGTATCTCATTGTAGTTTTAATTAGCATTTTCTGGATAACCAATAAGGTTGAGTTCCTTTCTATATGTTTATTGGTCATTTATTCTTTTCTGTTAAGTATTTTGTTTGTCTTTTTCTATTGGGTTGTCTGTTGTTCATTTTTGTTTTTTGAGGCATTCCTTATATTCTGCATATCCTTTGTTGGATACAGTTTTGTTATACATGTATTTTTTTTAATTTTGTGGCTTGCTGAATTTTATGATCAGAAGTTTAGTCTAAATTTATCAATTCTTCTGTATGTGGTTTATACCTTTTGTCTTATTTGCAGATTTTTTTGACACTTCATTATTTCTAATTCACTGAAAAAATACTGGATTCAGGTTAAGTTGTATGTAATAAGACTTGGAGAAAAATGGCCATATTGCACTGTCTCTAAACTACCCTGGAGTGCTACACTATGATCATATGCAATATCCAATAGTAATTTGAAGACATATTTTAGAAGTATAATTTAAATGTTTTTAAGGGCTGCAGTTCTTAGAATTTTCTTTAAGAAGAGCAGGGATAGAATATGCAATGGGTAATTAAATTCGATATATACATGTGCTAAATTAACTTTTTTGGAGGAGATAAGAGTGCCATAATATGATTTAAAAGCTGCAAAACATTAAAAAGTACAAATAATGTAACAGAAAGGCAGAATATCTGTTACTTAAAGGAGATATTAAACTTTGAGTGCTAACACAAATGCTGTGATATAATTCTAGAGTCTACACATTATTTTGCCTTATTTTGAGTATTATGTATTATGAATATTATAAATATTGTGAGTATAATTATACGTTTTAAAGGGTAGTTTTTGTGTATATTTGGAGAAGGTGACTATGCAATAGTAAGACTGATCTTATTAAATGTGTAGAAAATTATACATCTGTAGCTTCAAAGGAGTTATTTTTGAGGTTGTGTAAGTATTGAGAAAATACTGCTGCTTCTCAAATTTTGAATGCAGTTTTGGAATTATATTCATGACCATATAAATAGGTACTTAATACATTGGTTTATTTATCATGAAAATTTAATCTCATTTCTTTGTAACCATAATCTATATTTTTAAAATAAAACTTATTGAGGTATAATTTACACATAATAAAATGCATAAATTTTAATACCTTTTGAGCTTTAAAATATGTATATACTTTCATATCTACCATTAGATGCCCACTGGTGGTATTCCATTGTTGGATATATCACGTTTCAGTTGTTTCCAGTATGAATAAAGGTGATACGAACATTCATGGACAAGTGTATTTTTAGACATGTTTTATTTCTCTTGGGTAAATACTTAGTAATTAATTATGAGTTGTGGGCAAGCATATATTTAGCTTTAATATATAAAGCTTTAAAATATATAAATATATATTATATATAATATATATTATATAATATATAATATTACTTTATGTATTATATATTATAATATATAATATATAATAATATATAAATAATATATAAAGCTTTAAAATAAGACAATTTTAAATCATTGTCTACAGTCCTTGCACCATTTCATATTCCCACCAGCAATGTATGGGCATTCTGGTTGGTCCACATCCTTGCCAACACTTGTGTTATCAAGTGATGTTGAACATGTTATTTAAAGTGTATGCTTGTATCATTTGTCCATTGTTTTTTTTTGGTTTGTTTGTCATATTATTGAGTTTTAAGAGTCTATTTTTTATGTATTTTGAGTACTAACCTTTTGTCACTCTGTTTTCCAAGGAGAAATTGAAAATTGTTTTAATGATAGTGTCATTGGACATGTTTGTCTACTTTCTCCCCTGTTTTGTATGCATGAGTTCTAAGCCACCCATCCCCACAAAGGAGTTTCCTTACATTTTTACTCTGTATGTGGGTGTGTTTGGAAAGATGAGAAAGAAACATCATTATTATGCATGGTACTGGTAAACACCACCACCACCACCACGCAGACACACAAAAAAATGGAACAGAATAGAGAGCCCAGAAATAGGGCTGCACACCTACAATTATGTGATCTTTGACAAGGCTGACAAAAACAAGCAATGGGGATAAAACTCCCTATTTAATAAATGCTGCTTGGATAACTGGCTAGCCATATGCGGAAAATTGAAATTGGATGCCTTCCTTAAACCATATACAAAAATTAACTCAACATAGATTAAAGACTTAAATGTAAAATCCAAAACTATAAAAACCCTGGAAGACACCCTAAGCGATACTGCTCTGGACTTAGGAATGGGCAAAAAGTTCATCTAGGAGATGCCAGAAGCAATTCTGACAAAAGCAAAAATTGACAAATGAGATCTAATTAAACTTAAAAGCTTCTGCACAGCAAAAGAAACTATCAACAGAGTAAACAGATAACCTACAGAATAGGAGAAAATATTTGAAAACTATGCATCTGACAAAGGGCTAATATCCAGTATATGTTAAGGAACTTAAATTTACAAGAAAAAAAAACTATTAAAAAGTGGACAAAGGACATGAACAGATACTTTTCTTTTTTTTTTTTTTTTTTTTTGAAATGGAGTCTTGCTCTGTCGCCCAGGCTGGAGTGCAGTGTCGTGATCTCGGCTCACTGCAAGCTCCGCCTCCCGGGTTCACGCCATTCTCCTGCCTCAGACTCCCGAGTAGCTGGGACTACAGGCGCCCGCCACCACGCCTGGCTAATTTTGTTTATGTATTTTTAGTAGAGGCGGGATTTCACTGTGTTAGCCAGGATGGTCTCGATTTCCTGACCTCGTGATCCACCCACCTCAGCCTCCCAAAGTGCTGGGATTACAGGCGTGAGCCACTGCGCCTGGCCGAACAGACACTTTTCAAAAGAAGATATACATGCAGCGAACAAGCATATTAAAGCTCTATATCACTGATCAATAGAAAAATGCAGAACAAAACCACAATGAGATACCACCTCAAACCAGTCCAAATGGCTATTATTAAAAGCCAAAAATAAGATGTTAGTGAGGTTGTGGAAAAAAGGCAACACTTATACATTATTGGCGGGACTGTAAACTGGTTCACCCATTGTGGAAGACAGTGTGGCAGTTCCTCAAAGAGCTAAAAACAGAATGACCATTCAACCCAGCAATCTCATTACTGGGTGTACACCTAAAGGAATATAAATCATTCTGCCATAAAGACCCATGCATGCAAATGTACATTGTAGCACTATTCACAATAGCAAAGACATGGAATCAACCTAAATGCCCATCAATAATAGACTGGATAAAGAAAATGTGGTACATATACATCATGGAATACTATGCAGCCATAAAAAGAAATGAGATCATGTCCTTTTTAGGAACATGGATGGAGCAGGAGGCCATTTTCCTTAGCAAACTAACACAGGAACAGAAAACCAAATACTGCATGTCCTCACTTATAAGTGGGAGCTAAATGATGACAACTGTATTAGTCCATTTTCACACTGCTATTAAGAACTACCTGAGATTGGGTAATTTATGAAGAAAAGAGGTTTAGTTGACTCACTGTTCTGCATTCTTAACGGGAAGCATGCCTGGGAGGCCTCAGGACTCATGATCATGGTGGAAGATGAAGGGAAGGCAAGCATATCTTACCATGGGGGAGTGAGAGAGAGACAGAGAGAGAGAGAAGGAGGAAGGACCACACACTTTCAGACAACCAGATCTCAGGATAACTCACACACTATCATGAGAACAGCAAGCAGGAAGTCCACCTCTATGCTTCAGTCACTTCCCACCACGTCTCTCCCCCGACATGGGATTACAATTTGAGATGAGATTTGGGTGAGGACCCGAGGACCCAGAACCAAACCATATTATTCTGCCGCTGACTCCTGCCAAATCTCATGTCCTTCTCACATTTCAAAACACAATCATGCCTTCCCAACAGTCCCCCAAAGTCTTAACTCATTCTAGCATTAACCCAAAAGCTCAAGTCCAAAGTCTCATCAGAGACAAGAGAAGTCCCTTCCATCTATAAGCCTGTAAAATCAAAAGCAAGTTTAGTTAGTTACTTCCAATACAATGGGGGTGCAGGCATTGGGTAGATGCTCCCATTCCAAATGGGAGAAATTGACCCAAACAAAGGGGCTATTGGCTCCATGCAAGTCCAAAACCCAGCAGGGCACTCATTATATCTTAAAGCTCCAAAATAATCTCCATTAACTCTGTGTCTCACATTCAGGACACACTGGTGCAAGAGGTGAGTTCCCATGGCCTTGGGCAGCTCTGCCTCTGTGGCTCTGCAGGATACAGCGCCTTTTGCTGCTTTCACGGGCTTGTGTTGAGTGTCTGTGACTTTCCTAGACACATGGTTTAAACTGTCAGTAGATCTGTCATTCTGGGGTGTAGAGGATGGTGGCCCTTTTCTCACAGCTCCACTATGCAGTGCCCCAGTGGGAACTGTGTATGGGGGCTCCAATCCTACATTTCTTCCCCACAAGACCCTAGTAGAGATTCTCCATGAGGTTTCTGTCCCTGCAGCAGACTTCTGCCTTAACATCTGGGCATTTCCATACATTATCTGAAATCTAGGCAGAGGCTCCTAAAGCTCACCTTTTGCCCTCTGCACTCCCACAGGCCAAACACCATGTGGAAGCTGTTAAGGCTTGGGGCTTGCACCTCTGAAGCTATGGCCCAAGCTGTACCTTGGCCTCTCAGCCATGGCTGGAACTGGAGTGGCTGGGACGTGGGGCACCATGTCCCAAGGCAGCACAGAACATCTAGGCCCTGGACCTGGCCCATGAAATCATCTTTCCCTCCTAGGCCTCAGGACCTGTGATGGGAGGGGCTGCTGTGAAGATCTCTGAAATGCTCTGGAGACGTTTTCCCCATTGTCTTGGCTATTAACATTAGGCTATTCTTTACTTACGCAAATTTCTGCAGCTTTGAATCACCCCCATCCCCGAAAATCAGTTTTTCTTTTCTCCCACATGGCTAGGCGCAAATTTTCCAAACTTCATGCTCTGCTTCCTTTTTAAACATAAGTTACAGTTTCAGGCCATCTCTTTGTGAATGCATATGACTGTATGCGTTAGGAGCAGCCAGGTCACCTTGTAAATGCTTTGCTGCTTAGAAGTTTCTTCCACCAGATATCCTCAATCATCTCTCTCAAGTTCAAAGTTTCTAGGGCAGGGGCAAAACATCACCAATCTCTTTACTAAAGCATAGCAAGGGTGACCATTACCCCAGTTCAGACCACCTCAGCCTGGACTTCACTGTCCATATCACTAGCAGCATTTTGGTCAAAACCATTCAACAAGTCTCTAGGAAGTTCCAAACTTTCCCGCATCTTCCTGTCTCTTTCTGAGCCCTCCAAACTGTTCCAGCCTGTTACCCAGTTCCAAAGTTGCTTTCACATTTTTAGGTATTTTTGTAGCAGTGCTCCACTGATACCAATTTTCTGTATTAGTCCATTTTTATGCTGCTGTAAAGAACTATCCGAGACTGGGTAATTTATGAGCAAAAGAGGTTTAATTGACTCACAGTTTTGCAGGCTTAACAGGAAGCATGAATGGGAGGCCGCAGGGAACTTACAACCATGGTGGAAGGCGACAGGGATGCAAGCACATATTACCATTGTGGATCGTGAGAGAGTACAAGTGAAAGGGGAAGTGCCACACAGTTTCAAACAACCAGATCTCCTGAGAACTCACTCACTATCATGACAATAGCAGGGGGAAGTCTGCCCCCATTATTCAATCACCTCCCACCAGGCGCCTCTCCTGACACATGGGGATTACAATTCAAGATGAGATTTGGATGGGGACACAGAGCCAAACCATATCAAAAACTCATGGACACAACAGATACTGGGATCTTCTTGAGGGTGGAGGTTGGCAGGAGGGAGAGGATCAGAAAGAATAACTATTGAGTACTAGGATTAGTACCTGGGTGATGAAATAATCTGTAAATGAAACCCCAATGACACCAATTTACCTACATAACAAACGTACACCTGCACCCCTGAACCTAAAATAAAAGTTAAAATTAAAAAAAAAAAACCATAGCTACTATGGAAAAAAGAAAGTCATTGTAACCCCTTCTGTTAGATATACTTTTAAAACGTGAAAGTAACTTTTCACTTGTAAATATAGTGTGTTTTTGATAAACATCTGTCACAGCACTGTGTTGCTATATGTGGCATCCAGACTCTTAGCACAACCTCTCATGATCTGGCAGCTTTAGGTCAGTCTTAAAAAAAAATGTTGAGGCCGGGCGCGGTGGCTCACGCTTGTAATCCCAGCACTTTGGGAGGCCGAGGCAGGCGGATCACGAGGTCAGGAGATCGAGACCACGGTGAAACCCCGTCTCTACTAAAAATACAAAAAATTAGCCGGGCGTGGTGGCGGGCGCCTGTAGTCCCAGCTACTCGGAGAGGCTGAGGCAGGAGAATGGTGTGAACCCGGGATGCGGAGCTTGCAGTGAGCCGAGATTGCGCCACTGCACTCCAGCCTGGGCGACAGAGCGAGACTCTGTCTCAAAAAAAAAAAAAAAAAAAAAATGTTGAAATGGCCAGGCACAGTGGCTCATGCCTGTAATCCCAGCACTTTGGGAGGCCGAGGTGGGTGGATTACCTGAGGTCAGGAGTTTGAGACCAGCCTGACCAACAAGGTGAAACCCCATCTCTACTAAAAATACAAAAATTAGCCAAGACAGGAGAATTGCTTGAACCCAGGAGGCGGAGGTTGCAATGAGCCAAGATCATGCCACTCCAGTCTGGGTGATGGAGCAAGACTCTGTCTCAAAAAAAGAAAAAAAAAAAAAAAAAAAAAAAGTTGAAATACTCACTCAGCATTCAAGGGGACCTGATGTCTGAGATTAGTTTAACCTAATGAAGCACTGGTCCTTAAATTTGGGGGAAAAGTTTGAGAGTCTGATGACAACTGCATACTATTTCCCCAGATACAAATGTACATTTATGAACATGCATATACATAAATAATTTTGCATGCAATCATATGAGAGTCTCCATTTTAAAAACTTCTGCAATAAAAATTCCTCTTGTGTGTCTTCATTGGCTACTGCATCTTCACGTCTTATTGTGTAGTCCTCTTTATCTGTTTCTCAGCAAAGACGTGATGTGAGGATAATCTTGCAAAATGTAGAGTCTTAGAAAGGTGAGCTTTCGCCTGAGACCCCACTTCTTGGTCAACTTATGGTGAGTGTGCCTGTGTTCATCTAATACCTTTCATGGGAAGGCAAGATGATTTATCCAGGCTGAGGGGGGAAACGAAGAAAGGATCGTGACAACCTAATGCAGGTTCTTGAATAAAAGGGGTTGGTAGTTCTAATTTTGATGTGGAACCATAAACATAAGGATTTATTCCTAGTATCATGGGTGAATAGTTGCTTCTATTCCCGTGTATTCCTCCTTGAGCTTCCTTCATAGATAACTCTGTTACCTGGTAATGAGGAACTCTGCTGGGGAAGTAAACGGAATGTGGTGACATTGGGTTTTTCTGCCATTTTAGCTGATTTGAGGAGATAGTCTTTCTACAGATAGGAAGTTACCATGCCATGAGTGATAGGGCAGTGTTTTTTATATCCATATAGTGGATTTTAGTTTTTCACTGGAACATGGATAATGAGAAATTGTCTCTAAAAAGTATCTCTGAAATTGAGATTTTTGGAGGGACTTCTTGAGGGAAGTATTTTACCAGGAACTGGAACTTCATTATTGGTGATAAGCTCTTTTCCTTTGGAGTTTTTATTTTGAAGCATAATACTCACTTGAATTGGAATAAATTCTTTATTTTTTGTTTATTTCTGGGCACAGTGCCCAGGTTTTTGTTGGGGCAAGTTTATCCTCCAAAGAAACAATTTCTTAAACAGTAGTTGTTTCATAGTCTCTGGTGGACTGAGCAGACTATCCAGTACATTGAGAGCAGGACTCTTTGAGACCTCCTAAAACAAGAGGATCTTGAAATCTACGGCTGTGGAACAGCAGCTCCAAGGGAGCAACACTTGTCTCCCCCAGAAATACTTAGATTTGTTGCTTTAAGTCTTGGTTGCACACACTGGGTGATATCTGAGAGTAGAAGAGAAATCTCATGACTTTAGAGACATGTCATCATTTCATTGGCTGGAAGTACACATCTCTTCCTGTTGATTCTCCCCTTAGTTCTGTAGCTAAATTCCTTGTCCAGTTACCAGTAAGTATCTCTTTTTGGAGAACTCTCTCCATTTTTAAGCAACACTCCTGCATTCAAGGCTACAGATTGCTCAGTGCTTCAGTCAGCTGATACTGCTCCCTAAAGTCATGCAATATCCCAGTATCCCTGCTTGAATTTCCACATAGTAGCTACATTACTTTCTCTTCCTCGGAACCTTGCTTCTCTCTGATTAACTCTGCTTGTCTATTCTACATAAAATGCCCCATTTGTTGCCTGCATTCCTGGATGCATTTTCCTCAGTGCTGTTAAGCAAGTGCCAAAGTCATTCTACCTTGCAAAAGTTTTAAGTGCCCTTCCCTAACTTAGAATATTTTCTGAAATTATACTTCATTCATTATTCAACATGTATTAAGCATGTTTATAGTGTATTAGGAATTAGGGAAGTGGTCCTGGAGGAGATCGTGACCCAGGACATACCTATGTTTAGTTGTCCTATGATGTGATAAGCGCTAGCTGTGTGAACATGTACAAAGGAGACATAGAAATGTGTTTAAATCTGTTGTGGAGGATTAAAGGAGGTCAGCATATATATCTGAATAACAGCCACAAACCCAGTAGCTTAAGTGATAATCATTTATTGTTGCCTGCAAGTCCGTGGGTCAGCTGTGCTATTCTTCCAGTTTTGACTGTGTTTACTCATTTGTCCACGGTTAGTCACAGGCTGGAAATTTGTCTCAGCTGATCTTGTCTGGGCCCTTTCAGGTATTTTGGGGTGAGAAGGTTGTAGGCTTGTTTAGAATAGATGCAGCTAAGTAGACTTATCTTTGGTGGCTTCTTCTCCAGCAGGCTAGTCTGGGCCTTTTCTCATAGCAAGGCAGTGTTCTAAGAAGCAAGCAGAAGTGCTCAAGGCTTTTTGAGATCTAGGCTTAGAACTGGCACACTATTATTTCTGCAGCATTCTATTGGCCACTGCAAGTCATAAAGCCAGCCAACATTCAGAGGGAATGGAAATAGACTTCACCTTTTGATGAGAAGTGCTGCAGAGTTGCATGGCAAAGGCTGTAGATACATGGTGGGAAATAACTTGGACTATTTTTTGTAATCGATCTACCATTGCACCTTTAATTGATAATCAGACTTCCTGAAGTAGAAAAGTCAGTAGAAGGCACTGAATACAGATATATGGAAGGTTTACATGGTAGAAAACAAACAGGCAAACAAACATATATGGGCAGTATGAGCAACTTAATTCCAAAGTTGTTCCTTGTATGATAACTTGTTTAGTGTCATTTTCCGATCTTTTACAGACTTAAAGTTTAGGGGTAAGGAAACTATTTTAGGCCAATTCCTTATAAATTAAGAAACACCTAGAAATGTTGAGAGCCACCCAGTCCTTAAATCACATTCTTGACAGAAGTGGAACTATTACTATGAACTCAGATCTCCTCTTTTCATGGTACTCTTC
This sequence comes from Symphalangus syndactylus, assembly GCF_028878055.3. NCBI lineage: Eukaryota > Metazoa > Chordata > Mammalia > Primates > Hylobatidae > Symphalangus > Symphalangus syndactylus. Next base: position 109,137,223 of record NC_072430.2, read on the forward strand.
ATAAGCACTGTCCATGTTTCCGGTTTTACATTTTTGAAAGATAGGCATGTTTCATGTGTTATTTCTTAATGTGACCTATCTTCTAAATTCTAAATATTTTTTCACAGTATCTGTCACTGTGGGCTCATCAGAAAGATTTGTGCAAATAGAGCAAATGCCTAAACCCTCATGTTGAGATTCTAATAAGCTTTAAATGATTCGGAATAGAAGCAGCTTCTATGTTATTTCACTTTTGTCTGTGCCTTTGTGTTCTAGGCACAGTTGTAATGTTCTGAAGTCACAATCTGAGCCATTAAGAGTAAGATCATGATGTCCCTGGATACCCAGAGTGAGTGCCCTGGTCTTATTTGTAATTTTAGAACTGCTGCTTCTTGGGGACCAGGGTAAAGTGATTGTATTAGACTTTGAAGAGTTCTAGGCCATACTGTTTGATGCACAGATTCCATCCCACTGTCCTGTCACTTTCTTCTCTTCACAGGAATATAGCAAGATCTGGAGGAGAAAGAGAGGAAACTACTCCAGCTGTGTTCTTTATCATTTCACACTTGTTCGTACTTAACCATACATTAAGAATTGTGGGCTGGGCACAGTGACTCACTCCTGTAATCCCAGCACTTTGGGAGGCCAAGGCAGGAGGATTTTTGAGCTCAACCTAGGTAATATAGTGAAACCTCATCTCTACCAAAAGAAAAAATAGCTGGGTGTGGTGTTGTGTACCTGTGGTCCCAGCCACTTGGGAGACTGAGGTCAAAGGATTACTTGAGCCCAAGATGTTGAGGCTGCAGTGAGCTATGATTGCATCATTGCACTCCAGCATGGATGACAGAGGTGAGACCCTGTCTAAAAAAAAAGATAAATTTTTTTTTGATTCGTATCTTAATTCCTGCTAGAGAAACCAAGCCAAGATGAAGAGAACTGGGACTGAATTCTTAGCTTTATAAAGGCTGTGTGCTTAATTATTTTTAAAGCTTGGCTTGTACAAGCCATACGTTTTCAGGTAATCCTATAAAACAAATGAAAACACAATCACCCACATACCTATGAATATTTGAGTATTATATTTAGAACAAATAGCAAAATGAATTGAAATACTTCTTTACTTCATTTTAAATAGTATGTATGGTCATAATTTTTCTCCATTACATTATTTTGATGATGTACTTTAGTAAACCATGGTTGCATGCAAGTGAAACTTGAGCTTTTCAAAATACTCCTTAATTCTTAAAAAAAGTAAGAACTTTTTTAGTAATGTGTATACACATTTGATCTTCATATTTTCTATAGTTTATGGGTGTTCAAGTGTTTACTGACACCTCTTAGCTGCAAAGCCCTGTGCTAGAAGCTGTAAATGAGATGATTGTGACTTAGACGTTATCTAAGCCTATCAGGTCAAGAAAGACAAATGTGCAGCTATTATAAAGGCTCTACTATGGCAGACAATTTTTCTGATTGCTAGATGACATTAATTTTCCATTTTGCACTTGGGATATGCTAGAATTTTATATTTTGACCTTTATTCAAAGACGCTTTGAAGACTAAAAGTTAAAAAAAAAATCTATCTTATTAGATCCTTCAAGTCAAACTATTGCCCAAGGGAACAGGCGGAGTGAGTTGCTTTACATAGTAAGTTAGGATTGAGTACTAGGCATGGAGTTGGTTTATACATTTTCTTCTGTGTTCTTATAGGTATAAACTTTTCACCTTATTGGATTCTTCAGCTTAAAAAAATACAAAAGGTTTATTAACTATTGCCCTTAAGTGTTAAAAACGTCTCTTGGTCTTAGTAAATAAGTAGCCTGAACTAAATATCGTAGGAAATATTGTCTTCATTGTTTGCAGCCATCATGCAAGACATATGCCTCTTGCAAAAATTGGTGACCATTCACTTTGTCAGTTACCTCAAAGCTGAGGAATGACAAAAGGCAAAAAGTGTATAACCTCTAGAATAGGCATTCGACAAATAATTTTTTTTCTTTTCCAAACCTTGTAGGACTTAACACAGGTTATTTACCATATAGATGTTCTTTTCATTGCTAGATTTCTAGAAAATATGGGAAAAGCTCAAATAACTTTTCTTCATTTCTATTGTGTCAGCTTCTAATATTAATAAAAATTTTACTCTAGATCCAACAAAAGTCCTAACTTTTATTTCCAGGGTGCAATCTGCTATTACCAATGTGTCTGAGTATTTTTACTCTTTCATAATAACCTATGCCAATAAATAGTCAAGTGTCCAGTCAATCCCCATCATTGTTGCAGACATTTAAAAGCTCATGTAGATATTAAAATGGATTATCTCGGTTCCATTTCTTTGGAGGTATATACAGCAAATGTCTTTGTCCTTGAAAATGTAAGTAGCCAGGCCAGCTATCACATTGTTCCAGGTGTTTTAGCATTCCCTTGCTATAGTAGCAGTCTAGATAGGCTGATCTCAGAAAATGCTAACTCCTCAATTTGCATTCTTAGACATGTTACTGCTGTACTGAATGTTATCAGATACTCTTGACCTAAAGAGTAATCAATAGCAGAGATTTTAGTTTTCTATTCTAGGTTGGAAGAATCTTGGTAATTTTGACATAATTGAACAATTGTGTTGTTTTCCCTAACGTTCAGCTTTGGCTTCCAGTGATAGCCCCAAAGAAGTAATTTCTTTCTGTATTCTGAACCTGTATTTTAGGCATCTGGCCCCAGTGAGAGATGCACCAAGATATTCTTGTGTGACACAGCTAGATAGGCTAGGGGTTTCTAACTCAAGCATTATTGGAGCTGGACAGGGAAATCAAATTTCCTGAATGAGGTGGGCTGAATGAAGGTAAGAAGGAATGGTGATAGGTGGCCAAGTGGAGGGTACACAAGTGTGTGAGTTCTGTATATAGCATCGTGGCTCAGATCCAGTTGATTACCATTACACTGGAATGCAGGCCCACTTTTGAAAGATTACATGTTTCCCCCACATCGTCCCAAGAGGAGATAGATAGTCAGATTTTTTTTTATGTAGAATTTCCCACCTTTAACATGCTGTACAACTAAAGAAAACACTTCTGTGTGTCAGGATGTGGTTGGCACTGTGATCTAGGCTTCCCTATCCATGAATGGTGGCATCTGAGACCATTTTGTCATCATCTTAAGTACTTTCATACATTATTTAACAGCAGCATTGAAATAACATTAATCTGTCTTCATAAACAATGGATACTATTTACAAAAATTATGATGCAACTACCTAGGTCACAGCCAAGGTTCCTTTTGATGCTAAACATAAAGTTGCAATTATTACTATTTACAGTAATTCTAGCATTAATGCCATTCTCTTTCTAAGATTGGAAGACTTTGAGCCAAACTTATTTTCAGTCTACATGGGGATCTCAGAGGAAAACACCCCTACAGATAATTCACCTCAACCTCAGATGTCCAGGCAAGAGGGACAAAGGTGTGAAGTGCTGGTTGATAGCTCTCAGTGAGGCCTCTAGATAATGTATTTCTTTTTCATCTGCTTCCCTTGGGGAAGAAGCTATTCCACAAAGGTTTATTGAGTATTGAACCTTCTGAATTATAAATTTTCATCCCTTCTGTTGTGTCCCTTGCTCTGAAGGTTTTCTCCTTCAATCAATAGTTTCCATTTCAACCATGTTTATTATTGCAATTAACCACCTCCTTCTAACTGCTCTTTGCAATGTTTTATAAAAGCAACCACCAGATACTTCCAAGTATCCTAAAGAAAATTGTCCTCCCGACTCCAGCCCCAGCTATTAAACATTTAAAACAAGTGAAGTTATTTATTGAGTACCTATAGTTTGCCAGGGAATATGCTAAGTTGCGGGGTGTGGTGGCCTATGAAAATATAAGACATAGAAATGTATAATCTTTTAAAAAGATGCTAATATACTGTTCTGTCAATACTGTCTCTGGAAGGAGTTCAGATAATGTATAATAAATCATTAGTGGACCAGGCCAACATCTAGTTAAGCACTAATCTTGATTCTAAAAGGTTACAGAAGTATATTTCTGAAGTGACTCTCATACTAAATTTTGATCCTTTAAAGAAGTTACTACTTTTCCCATTTGGCGATTTTTTCCCCCTCTGTGAAATTATTTTTTTGTTTTTCATTTCCTTTTAGGAACAGAACTCATTAATTGCTACTAATAATAGCAATTGTGTGATGTTTTTAATTCCTAAAGAAAGGTGCTATGAAAATCTAGTTGATCTTAACGTGAGTTTAATTTTAAAGTATTAATTTTATAGAACATGCAGTGTGGCTTTGTGAGTTATGCCAAAAATGAAGCCATTAATTCCCAAGTTGAGTTTAACCCCAAATTTTCTTTCATCGCAGTGCCTGGATACCTGTGTACTGGATGAGCAGTTGAGTACTGATGCTTTCCCCAGGGAGCACTGCCAGTGACTTGCCCTACAAGTCAGGCCTCCTTTTAAGTCAGGCCTAGTAGTGAGCAGTGATTCCTCGTAGTAATAATAACTGATAGATTCAGGGACATTTTTGAAGCACTCAATTCCTCAGTTTCTTTTCCGTTATACCTTTTTGTTAAGTTAGGAACAGGTAATAACCCTTCCTCTTTCCCCATCTCAAACCCAAAAGAATGTCCCCAGGAAGATTACCCAGTGACATTCACAGTAAATATGAATAAATGTTAGTGTGAATCGACAAGCCTGGTGTTAATGGTTTTTCCCTTCCTCTTTGCTTGTGTTTCCCTGCTGAATAAGAATACCTGAAGAAGTGTCAAGAAGATGCTGCTGTTGAAGGCCTTGGAGTCCCCGAGATGCAACTTACTTTCCCCTTTAAAATATCTAAACAAGACATTTAATATTGAAACCAAGTACCTCATGACCAGAGGCAGAAGGAGCCACAGTATTCAGGAACCATTTCCTCATCTCCATCTGGAATACAGTACTCTGCTACAGGGGTTTTCAAACTTTTGTTCACAGGACCTCTTTGCTGTCTTAACTCCTTGAGAACCCAAATGAGCTTAAGTATATGTGGCTTTTATTTATCAATATTTTGGATTAGATATTATAACTAAGGGATTCTAAATTATTTAACAAATTTATTTAAAAATAAACCCATTACATGTTGATGAAATAATATATTTTTATGAGAAAATAACTATCTTCTAAGAACAAAAATCTTTACTGAAAAAAGTATTGTTTTACATTTTCACAGATTAGTGTCTGATTTAAGGGAAGACAGCTGGATTCTTATATCTCCTTCTGCATTCAATCTGTTATGACATGCTATTTTGGTTTATGTAGAAACTGGGCCTCATACAAATATGTAGTTGGAAAAGAAAGGATCATTTTAATACTCTTTTCATGTAATTTTGGATATTCTTCTCTAATACTGTACTAAAACTTGACAAATGGTGGTTTCTTACAAGGGAGAAAATGAAACAATATCAATGAACTTTCCGTACTGTAAAATACACTGGTCTATCTTGCATTTTGAATGGAACTGTTACCCACACATGATTTTGTAACATCATACATCTGTCCCTTGGAAAATATTCGTAGATTGAGTTATGCAGATCTTCCAAATAGTGACACATTTTATTATTTGTTATCAAAATCATTGCATTTATTAATATTACCACTGATCTTATCAGAAAGGTTCTTCAGTACTGGGAAGCTGTCAAGCTCATGGTGGCAAATACAAGTTGGCAAAAATTCTAATTTTCCTTTGAAATCTGGAATTTTAATATTGGCAACAAATACATCAGTTTTCATTGAAGTGATGGGCTTACTTTATATATTTTCAAGAAAATCGTTGCCAAATAACCAGTCTGGAAAACTATCATTTGCCTATCAGTCATTCATTCAAATAAAAAAAATGGTGTTTCATGAAAACAGCAGGTAGTTCAGCTTGCAACATAACCGCACAAGTTCTTTTTCTTTGCAGAACCGTCATACATCAGAAGTGCTTCATGTGTACTTTCTATTTTGTCACATAGAATATTAAAGACACATAAGTTCAAGGGTTGAGGTTTAATAACATTTATAATTGTTATTGCTTGGTTACAGATCTTGAGTGAAACTGCCTTTTGTTTATGTTTTGAACTGCTAGTGGGTAGTGGTAAAAAAAACAAAATGACTATTCATACAGTTGGGTGCCTCTGCCATTATTCATGCTAAGACACCAGCAGTTTGACCTGCCATCAGTCCAAATGGCAACACAGTAAATAAGGCCAATAACATCATAGAATTATTATGGAAATAGCTTTGACCTTTTGGACTTGAGACCCCCAAGAGTCTGTGGACCAACTTTAAAAACTGCTGTTATATTACATATGTTCCAAATCCCTGGTTTGCATTTTCAGATTTGTGCTTATACTGTAACCCCATTATACTTCATCAAGAAGTGGGGCTATGCTACCTTTCCTCCCTTATCCAAACACCAAAACTAACCATATAGGTATCTTTACATTTGCCACATTTTAGTAATTCCTTATCCCAGTTCACCATGATGAACATGTAGACATGAGCTTAATCCAAGCTGTAACCATGGTTACCGTTTTCCCCAGGCTGGCCCTTCTTGTTGGGCCACAGCTGACTCGAATATGCCATCTTGCCCATCGCTGCCCACCCTGCCATTCTCATGTGAGCTAGCCTCGGCTTCCTGAGGTTCCCTATGAGGTATCCTGAGCTCTGTATGGACACATCCTTCTACTGAATTTTAGTGCCATGTCAGTGAGAATATCACCCCCATCCTTTAGTTGCAGTGTCAATGCTTAAAGGTATTTGCTGAACTTACAATCATATTGGGAAATGTGAGTATTAAAGTCAAAACACTTCTGGAACCTAAACTCATACCTGTTGTACTGATTTTTACCAGATAAAGGAAATGATGACACTTATTAGTTGTCTTGGATTTTAAAATATAAAGATCGTATTGAAGATAGATGGATAGGAGGTGAAGTATCTGAAATGCGGCATTGGACCTGGGCTTATAAACTTCAGGTGTGATTCCTTCTCTTACCAGCTCTTCCACCTTCTGTGAAGTGAGCTACCTCTTTGAGCCTTATTTTTCTTGTCTGTGGGAGAGTGTTAGTATTTACCTGTAAGTGTTGTAGGGAAGATTAATCTCGTTTTGTAGATAGCAGCTACCATACTGTGTGGACATAGTAGATAACTATTTTAAAAATCATAATTTATGAATTTGGTAATTAGACATTTACCAGATCTGATTTCAGCTGTCATATATGGTTGCATTATTATAGTGTGAATTCATGCCCCCATGATGTTAAAAAGTGGTGTTTTTGGCATGTGTGCATTTGCTGAAGTTGTAAAACACATTTTTTAAGTGTACAAGTAATGGACAGCAGATGAGAAACAGATTGCAAAACCTCTTTTTTCAATATCCAAACATGACAGTAAACTCATATTGTTCAAAGAATAGGGCCCTTAATTGGATGGGATTTTTATTTGATTTATGACCTGAGGCTAATACTGTGGCTTGGATACGTTCTAACCCCATGACTGTCTAATAGCTTACATATACGTTGGGTAGTAATGCCAGTGGATAGGTTTTATTCTGAGAACCTTCATTCTTAACTCAAATCCCAAAAATAGATGACAAGGCAGAAAATATTTGGGGTGATAAGATTGAATATGGAATAGAACATCAATTGCTTGCTCTCAGATACTAGTCTTTTTTGTTTTTCAAGTAATGGAGAAACACATATTATTTTCATATGGGAGTGTCTATTGTGTTTGCATGCACCAGATAAGCTGGAGAAGTTGTGGCCTGCAAGTAACATAAAGCAAATAAAATTTTTGCCAGCTGGGGCATAACGAAATGCTTACCACCCTCTCTGAAAGTTAGTTATGTTTTGGTCATTGGCCTGCTATATTGAATGCTGATTTTTTTTTTCCATTTTGACATGATAGTGAATGACATTGCATTGTATAAAAAGGATATTTTTATTTACACACTTAAAAATGGATCCTGGGTTTTAAGGAAATTTCCTTTTAAACACATTTTGGCTCTGGTAAAATCTATTCTGAAGAACTTATAGGCAAATAGCTTTTGAGAATTTGGACTCATTAGCAGGACTTATTTCTTTGGCTATATTTCCTGATAATAGTTTTCTGTAAGCTGTGTGAATGTCAGAGAGCTGAAATAGTCAGAATTTTTCTTCTGAGCTCATTAGTGAATGCATACAGGATGAGGTAGCCGGAAACAGTTTGAGGTATAATCAGTGTCTTCTCACTCTCTCCTTTTCTTTCATCTCATTCTTTACCATGTTTGTTGGGCATTAGATTAAAAGCCTAGCATTTAATAGGAACTTTGGCATATGTAAATATTTTCTAGGTTCAGTTTTAGCAAATCCGTTGCTCTCATGAAGACTGTAGAGAAAATGTTTGTACTGATTCAGGAATGTTAAGAATGTGGTGGGGAGTGGCTCTTCAGAATACTGCCGTGTGGTAATGATGTTTGTGGCTATGATTTTCTTGTTTTTCTTTTTTTTTTTTTGGTCTTCTTTCATCTCAGCTTTTCAAAGTCTTTAGAAAATATAAGATATTCCCATTTTAGGGTTTAGAAAATGACTCGAATATATGCATATAGTTGTGAAAGGTGTTGAGATAGCCTCAAATAATAAGCTATAGCTTTTGACCATATTATAGGTGGGGTCCCTGCCTGGGAATGACCCACCCTCAAGCTGTTTGGCTCCTGTTAAAAGGACTAGAAGGGCTCTGCTAGAGGAACAAGGATGCTCTTCCTGGTGTGGCTCTTCTGTGGCATCTGGTTCAGGGCTGTGGTCCCACACCCAATGGCAGATTTTCTTATTTTAGAGGGAGTGAGTCACATTCCTCAGCCAGTGGATGAAAAATTCCAGCCATTCCAGTTATCCACACCTATGATCCCTTCTGTTTTACACAGATCATTGAGTCCCAACTCACTAGACCAAGACTCAGGGAAATCATGCTATGATCTTGGCTCTGCCATTGGCCAATTTTGTGACCTCAGGGAGTGTGTAAAATCTGGGTCTCAATTTCTTCATCTGTAAAATGAAGTAATTAGAAGAAAAGCCCTTTATGATGACACAGTCTGTGACCTCTAACTGGTAATTTTTATAAGTATTCTCACAAGAAAGCTGTGGTTGCAAGAAACTAGAAATTAGTGGGATAAATAAGGTCTAACATGGACATCGATTAGTGTACTTCTTACCAAGTTTTAGAGGGCTCCAAGGAATATCTTGGGCTGTATATGTGATATGGCAAACTTTAAAGAGTTTGTGACTGTGACATTGTCCTCTCACAAAGCTGTTCAGTAACTATTTATGGAATGATGAGTGAGTTTGCCTGATGCCTACTGGTATGAATTTTCCTTCTTGAACTTACTCTGGTACTAACCATTCTTCGTCTGAATATGATGTTCTTTTCCATGCGGCAGTCACCAGTAGTAATGGACTTGACTGCCTGTGGAGCCCAAGCTATCTTTATAATGCTGGATTGGGCTCTCAAGTGGGGGAGTAAAGCATTTTAAGTTGATGAAGACATTGCCTCTGCTCTTGAGAAAGAAACAAATAAGCAACTAGTCATAGAGGCAAAATGAAATAATAGATGTAAGCAAAATGTGAACAAGGTAATGGTGGGTGTGATGGAATAATAAATTAATTCTAATTGGAGAACTGGGGAAGGATTCATATGTGAGATGAAGAGTCATGAAGGTTGGACCTAGAGAGATACTCTCTAATATTAAACTAGAGAGGGAAAAATAAAAGGTAATTTCAGGCAAAGGAGAAGGGTTTTTTGGATTAAAGCAGTAGTAGGACTCCAAATATGTGACTATAGGAAGGGCATGGAATATTTGGAGAAAAGTGAGTCGATGTAGAGAAACCAATAGGTGGCTATTGCGGTAGTGAAAGCAAGAGATGATGGTTAACTTGGCCCAGAGAGTAGTCGTAAGAGTGAAGGAAAGTGAACAGCTTGAGATAGATTTAGAAGATAAAGTCAATAGAATTTGTCGATGGATATCATATGGGGGGTTATAGAGAAAGGGTATAGATGAATCCTAGAATTTTGGCTCACACAAGTGGGAAACTATCACCATTTGTTAGGAAAAAAAATACCTAGGGTGTAGAATGCCATGCACTCAGTTTTGGGCATGTAGGTTTAGGCATCTATGTTGAGATGTAAGGTTGGAGCTCTCAGTAATAAGTCATGGTAGAAATGTGTTTGGGAGCCATCCAGGTTAAAGTCCTGGCGGTGGATGAGCTTACTGGAGAGAAAACAGAGATATGGAAAAGTAGAGTCATATATCTAGGACTGAGTGAACATTGAGGGATTTGGATGTAAAGGCTGAGCAGAAGATGCTGATTGACAAAGGAAACTGAGAACTGGGCATATGCATTGAATGGTGTGAATATAAGGGAGACAGCTTATGTCCGGATACCCATCTGGGAGAGAGGATGAGGAAATGCTGAGTAGGCCATGGTAAGGCAAGAGAATGGCAGAAAGACTTAATCATGGGTGTTATAAAAATTAGGAGTGGTCTTAAAATTACTGGGGATATTTCTCTTTGATTACGGATCACTAGGCTGGAATCTTCATAAAAGCAGGGGCTGTGTTCCCTTGTTCATTACTATAACTGCAGCAAGCTCAGTGCCTCTGCATAGAAGTCACCCAATACATGATGTTGACAAATGCTCAAGTATTTGTTTTTTTAACTCAATTTTTTTACCTTAAATATTTTTTTTACCTCAAATTCCTCAGATATCATGTGTTTTCCTTGACTCCTAATATTACCTCCATGCATATAACTTACCAATATGTATGTCCTAGGTCTGACCTCTCTTCTGAGTTCCAGTCCCAGATTTTTAGCTGCCTGTTAGACTTGTTTACCTGGATCACTTGGAGGCATCTCACATTCAATTAAGGCAAATACTGAACTTGACTCACATTTTCCACCTTCCCATTCTGTCACTCATGCTTTCTTCTTTGTTACAGATCTTATAGTGGACTCTCTTCTAGTTTAATTTTTTGTGTGCGTGTGTGTGTGCCTGTGTGTGTGAGAGCCTCTGCCTTCCATGGGGGAGTCACAAATAGTGAAAAAGGCAGTCACACATAGTGAAAAAAGGCAGCGCTTTCATAGAATCTTTATATTCCCACCATGCCTTATGCTGTGCCTTTCATGTAGTCACACTAAATAACAGTTTGGTTTAAATCAGGGTTTGTTAACAAGCCATATAAATTTTTGGACTCTGCCTTTTAGCATGTGAAAGACTTGTAAAGATTTCAAAGACAAATAAGAAAAAGTATGCCTAATGAGGTGTATATATAAAGAGAGTTAAAACTTTGGTGATTCTTGTGTGGACAGAAGAAAGCAACGGATCATTTGATAATAAATCTCCATTTCTGTTGTGGAAGGAGGTATAAATAAATAAAAAGCCTTCTTTCAAGTCTATGAAGTCTTATTTACTGTGGAGGCATTCTAATCATTTCCCCAATCTGAAAGGGCTGAATAAGCAGGAGAGAGAGGAGAGAGTTGGTTTGGAAATATTTTCCCCGTGGTGAGCATAGCTCTAAAGGTCAATGGATGGACTGATGCAGTCAGCTGGTGACACTTGAATGGCCTTACCCAGCTGGCATCTGTTCTGATTGATTAGTGCTTTTGTGCTTTAGATTAGAAGTTATTATTGAAATATGTGTTTGGCTCACTTTGAATTCTTATTGACTCCGTTAGTTTACATTTCAATTCTAGATTTTCCATCTCTGTTTTATACCTCTATTGTCTCATGGACTGTTTAAAAACTAATGCTTTCCTTGAGGAAGATTCTCCAGAATGTCAGGCCCAAATGTTGAATTTGACTCAACGTTTCCTGAAGATTGGACTTCTAAATTAACGCTAAAAGTTTCTGAAGATATGTTTTTTAGTTATGTCATCAGCTTAATTTATAACCCTTTCCATTAGAGGTAAGTCTTCTAGCACACTGATTTTTATTTACATTTAATTTGGAATATTCTTAGTGCTGTTAAGACGCCTTTTTCATAAAAAAGACAATACATTCCGTCCTTATGGTTGGCAGAGTAACACCATCTGAAAGATGTCTACTTCCTAGTCCCTAGAACATTTGTATATGTGATGTTACATGGCAAATGAGAATTAAGGTAACATATGAAATTAAGATTGGTCAGTTTACTTTAAGCTAGAGAGATTAACCTGGTGGGCTCAGTGTAATCACAGGGGTCTTTATTTGTGGAAGAGGGAAGCAGGAGAGAAGGTCAGACTTGACTGGCCATTGATGATTTTGAAGTTGGAAGGGACCAAAGAGCTAAAGAATGTGGGCAACCTCTTCAGAAGGTAGAAAAAGCAAGTTAATGAATCCTCCCTTGGAGCCTCCAGAAAGGAATTCAGGTCCACTCACACCTTGATGTTCACCTAGTAAGATCCACACCTGACTTTGGGCCTGCAGAATTAGAAGATAATAAATCTGTGTTACTGCAATCCACTAAGTTGGCAGGTAATTTGTAACCAGAGAAATAGGAAACCAGTAGAACCCTTCTTTATTTCAGTTTGGTGATATGAATGTGTTGCTTCTTACATTCTAGATACCAGGCATTTATAATTTTTCCTAGAAGAGTTAGCCTATTTTTACTTTATATGATCAAGGGCAACCATGTTTACTTTCATAAGGAGTAATTTTTTTACCTATACAAAATTGGATAATTTGTTTTGCTATTGAATGTGATTATATTCACTTTTATCAATATATAATTATTATATAAGTACATTTTGGCATAACTCACTATATATTTTTGATATTGAGGTCACCTCTTTTAACTTGCCTAACAGTAACCCAACATGCTTTTGAGCTGTAAAAAGGAGAATATGTTTGAACATTCTTGTTCGAATGGTGTAGTAGTTATGACATTGGCACTGTTAGGAATGACAAATAGTCATTTCCTATTTGGTTTATCAGGGAACACTATTTCCTTGGTTGCAATAAATGTCCATACTGTCTATTGGTTTTCAACTTTTGGAATCAAATTATAGAGAAAGTATGGTTATCATTACAGAAAAGAATGTAAATATTTGCAACTTCAGCAGCATAAAAGTAAAGGTAGAGATGACAGAAATGGGAAGGGAAAGGGTGGAAGGTGAGGAAAAGAGTAAGGGCTGCCAAGTCCTCTTTTAGTCCGAGGAATGAAGAGATGCTGTTTTAGATGACAATAAACATAGTCATTCATTAAAGATAAAGGTAACCACTAAAGGGAATAAAAATATTTGAATAACTCTATTAATGGAAAGGATGGAAAAGTTGGGGGACTCTAAATTCACTAAGTCCCCATGAGTGATTTCAGAAAGTCAAAAGATGATTTCTGAAGTTGAACAGTTGGGACAGTCAGAAATGCTTATTATTTAGAGAAAAGGTGTTAAAATTCAAAAAGACTAAAAGATCTAAAAGAGTTGCCTCTGGAGAATACAGAACTGGGCCACTCTTCTGTACCATTTAATTTTTTTAAATCAAAGTAATGCTTACACATGGTTTAAAGAAGAGTTGGCAGAGTTATCTGTAAAGATCTAGAAAGTAAATATTTTAGCCTTTGCAAGCCACATGACCTCTGTTGCAGCTGCTCAACTCTGAGTTTGGCTGTGTTCCCTTATACCTTTATTTACAAAAGCAGTGATAGGTAGGATTTGGCCCATGGGTGACAGTTTGCCAATTCGTTTATAGGGTCAAATAGTACTAAAAGGCCCATGACAAAAACAGTGGTCCATTGGCCCCCTGCTGCCCAAACCACTTCTAAGAAGCAGTCACTCCAAACCCTTGACTCTAAACCCCACAGGTTTTTTCTGTTTTTCTCCATAATTCTAATAATGTATGAATCAAGGGATACCAGTGTGCTTTTATGTCTAAATATGAATTTACTGCTATTCCTTGGTTCATCAATTTTAGACATTTTCTGTTTACATCTGATTAAGGTAGTTGAAAATACTAGCTATTTTATAGCTATAACTCAAGCTATAACTTTTTTTCTCGTTTCCTAAAATTATTGTTATGCTATTTGGTTAAATGCGTATTCAGTGTTTTTACGATTATGAGAATGCAGCTATTGTTACTTTTGAGCCCATAACAATGGTTGCCTTTTGTCTCGTGCAAACTTTTGGTTTTACTGGAGTTAATGACTTTATTTGCTTAGTTTTCATTGAATCGCATGCTTTCTTTCCATTCTTTTTAATAGTTATGTAAAATGTCTCTTACTGCAATCTTCCACTGAGTTAAAACCATCAAAAATCTATTGATTTTGGACTTTTTCCTAGTAACATTGCTCCTGGAGCCCTTCATTGTCCTGATCACATCAGGGTTGGTTTTTCTCTAAGCCCTTGCATGGCTATGTTAATTGCTGTCACTATTTATCTGAGAATTCCCTTCCCATCTCTTGTGTGTTGGGTCCTCTGTTCCCTGGGTCCCTCATTTTGGTGGAGCACATTCGTCTAATCACCTGTCAGGAGTGACTGGGAGGAGGGTTGAGTGTAAGCCTGGTTTTTACCTTGCTGGGGTTGGATGGAGTAGCAAGGTTGGCATGTGACCCCCAGTCTTTAGTCTGTAGCCTTTTACATTCAGCCCTTCTCTGTGCCTGATGTCTTGGAGTCTGGATCTTGCTCTTTTTCAGTTTCTCCAGAGATTATATCTCTTGCCTCTCGATGAGTGAGATCGTGGGGGGCACCTACCTAGGAGTTTTATCCTTCCTTAAAGAATTTGTCAGGCAGCTTTTGTTCACCATTTTCAGCCCCCACCTTCGTCTACTTTTCATGATACCTGGGGTCTCCAGACCCTGTCGAGGTAGATAGGTTTGTGTTTCATGCTAGCTCTCTTCATTGGCAGGAGCTTGGATTTGACCTTCTTCCCCTCTGAGAAGTCATTACTTCTTTGTCTATCCTTTTTCTGTCTGCATGTTGTGATTTGAGTTACAGATATCTGCTACTTCCGTGAAGATAGAGTTTATGGTTTTGTTTCTTAATTTCCTTGTTTGGGGATGATTTTCAGAGAAGGAATGAGATAGTCGTAATGACTGTAACTGTGGATGTGTGTTAGCTGATAATTTTTAAAATTAAAATATTTCTGTATCTGCAATTTTCAAAACAATAAAGATGAAACTTACTTTCTTTTACCAGCTAAAAAAAAAAGACCCACAGTCATCTCAGCTTTGGGATTATATTAATATGTATGCATGAACGAATATATTCGAATATGTATGTGCATGTATGCAACTGTTAGTGTGATATAATCCTCGGAAAACTTTTCCTCAACATTTTGATTATTTTTCTATAATTTTAAGCATCTTTCTTTATAAGGTGAATTTTGAGCTTAATATTGTTGTTGTTGTTTGCTTCTTACACAATTGGCATTCCTGCTTGGGGCTTCCCTCCCACTGTATTTATAACTTAGTCGTGTAATAATGGTATAATGATACATCATTGTACAATACTAGATCATTTTTCATGTCTTCATCTACCTTCTCATTCGCATTCCTGAAGTAGGTAAGGTGTTACACCCAAGGGAAGCTGTTAGCTTTTGTTAGCAGGCTATTTTCTAAAAAGTTTTAGCTAATTGTTTTTGGAGTTTGGCTTGCCTTTTCCCATGTAAAGAATGTTTAAATGAAAATTTGTATCATCTGCACAGGCTTTTCATATGTCAACCTTTTGATTAATGTCAATGAATGTGTCAGTTAATTATGAATTTTAGCCAAGGCACTGGACATGAAGGGCAGATGGCCAGTGTATCCAGAAATTCTCAAAGTGTTTGTGATAGAGGACCAGATTGTTTTGCTTGTTCATCTATGGCAAACAGATACTTTTATAAAATACAAAATCATGTGGATGAATATAGCAATAACAAATTGCTATAAATTTTTAAAAATGCTTACTCCCAATTTTTGTATTTTTGTTGCAAATGGAAAACAAACAGTTTCATGGAATGCATTAGCCTACAGACTACATTTTGATCACAGGCATAGGAAAAAAAATTGGGAAGAGTGTTTCTTCCCAAATTTTTGACGTGTGAAAAACTTGCCTACCATTCTGGTGCTTCTCTTTCTGGGCCTTTTGCTCACTTCCTGCTGATTTTATTCTTTCCCAAGCCCAGAGGGTCTCTTTGCCCTCCTAACTGCTCATTAGCTTCTAGTTTTGAGGAATTATGCAGAGTAGTAATAATCACAGGTGCTGTTTATTACACATCTATTGTAAGAAGAGTGCAGTGTCAGATGCTGGAATTACAGTGGCATACACATCAGAAATGGTTCTGCCTTTGGTATGTAAGAGTCTGGTGCCAAGAAAGAAAATATATGTATGTATATGTGTGCCCGTATATGTGAATGTATGTGAATATGTAATAAATTTCTCACAATCCAGGGAAGGTAGAGGATATTGTTCCCATTTATGAGTGGTAGATTTTGAATTTCAGCCTAGTCTTACTTTAAAGCTCATACTTTTTCCACTAAGCATTTTGGGGAGTAGGCTGAATTATCCTATTTATGTGGCACATGCCCAGCCAATCCTGCTGTGCTGTACATCAGTAGTTTGGAAAAAAAACATCTGAGATGCAAATAACATGTAAGTCCCTTCTTCTTCCTTTCTAGAAGTATTTTCATTTAAAAGAAAAGGTACCTTTAAACTTATTTAATGATGATGTAAAAACTAGTAGAATTTTATTTCATTTTGTAGAGTGGAATAAAAAATTTACTCGGTGTGGTGCAAGATACTCTTGGCAAGGGTAGACGGGTGGTTACTACCACTTGCTGTTTTTGCATCTCCACCAAGTTTATTCAACCTGACAAGTGAACTAGTTTTCCCACTCACATATAAGGGTTGCTTTTCTGAGCTTTGACTTATTTTACAAATGACTGCAATGAGACTTGCCCAGGGGCACAGCCATTTGTTAGAAGACCTGGCTTCCCACCTCCAGGCTGCCACTGACTTGCCTCAAGTCTGTGCTCAAATGCCACTTTTTCATGGAGGCCTGGCCTGACCCCTTATTTAAAAATACAAACTGCCTGTACTCCCCATCCTTCTCATCCTACTCTATTTTATCTCTCAAATTGCTTATCACTTACTAACATATCATTAATTCACGTATGTGTTTTGTTTGTTAATTATTGTCTTCTCCCTTCACTAAAATTTAAGCTTTATTCCTTCCAAGGGCTGGATTTTTATTCTCTTATTTTTTTCTTAGACGTTGCAAGAACTCAACACATGTTGCAGAAAGAACTGCCATTGACCTGCAGTCTACAGTGTTTCTGCTTCTCCCATGCTGCCCTTGTCTATATCAAAAGATCTAGGTCTCAAGATTTGAGCTTTTATTCAGTATCAATAAAATGGCTTTCTCTGTTATACCCTGAGCCCCTCCCACTACTTTCTTACTCCTTTCTGTTTCTCATTGTCTTCATTTGTATGACAAATGCATAATGAATGTCAGAAGTAGTTCTAGGTGCTGGGGATATGGAAGTGAGTAAGATAAATGAGGTTTCTGAATCATGGTGCTTATGTTCTAGTTGGGGCAGACTAAGCCATAAAATTAACAAATAATTGAATAAAATAAGGATAACATATGATATTGATAATTTATGATACTGCCAGGGAACCAGTGTTAGTTAGGTCGAGAAATTTCTCTCTGAGTAGGGGATACTTGAGGTTAGCTCTTCCTACTTTCTTCTTTGCATTCTCTGTGTTCTTTTTAGCTGTACCTGTGATCCATCTGCAGCATTCTGGAGGAATGAAGTTGTTAGAGAAACACAGCTAACAGTAGATCAGAGGCAAATAATCCCTTACTATTCCTATTACTGCCACACTGAAAAGAAGTTTTATAAACAGTGTGGGTGGGGGGTGGGGGGTGGGAGGAGGTAGGCGGTTGTAGTAAAGTTGATGAGGTCTTTATGTTTGTCTTAGAGTTAGTTTATTAAAGTTAACTTATTTTATAAACATGGCCACCAGTACCTCTTCTGCAATAAATTAAAATTCTCCTTTCTGTGTCTTAATCTCTTCTGTGATCGAGCCATAAAACTGTGTTCAAGTGAAGAGCTAAGGGCCATTATTGTTACCTGTAAAATGCTTTAAACCTTACTCAGTCATTCATATACACAAAGATACACACAACTGGTAGACAGTATCTGTCGAAAGTATTCTTTGGAGTTAGCATACAGAGATGCCAACGTTATAGCACCAAGAAAGTTTGAATTGGAGATCTTAAGTAAACTGTGAGTTGTACAAATTTGCATTCTCAAATTTATTCTTATTAAAATTCATTTTGTAGCAGAATATTTTTTAGGGCTTTATAAAGGAAGAATTATTCTAAAAATTAATAGCTTGCTCTTCTCTTTGGAGATATGGCTGCTTCCACTTTTTAGCTGTAGGCTTTGAATTCCTCTGGACCACACAAGTTTGTAAAACCTTGGCATCCAGGGCTTTGGACTATAAAATTTCACTGGAGACAAATAATGGAAAACAGGATTTTTAAAAAATCAGCTGTTTTCCTTAAAATTACTTTGAGTCATTGTTTTTCAATAGTATTAGTAATGGTTTAGTGTTTTACGTCTTTCATACCAAGAATTGTTTTTAAACAGATTAAATCCATTTAATCTATTTAAATATATTTGCATCAATTATGCATTAAATATATTTAATTTTTTTAAATTTCAGACTTTTAACATTTAATTTTCCTGATATAACTTCAGTTTTGTGATTATACTATATATAAACCTGAAGAGTTACATAAGGCCTATACTTTCATGCATTTAAGAGTGAGCCTTTAACTCACTCCTAGAGCTGTAGGAAAATGAAATTTCTATATTCTTATAAAGTCAGTGTCTTGAGATGATCTAGACAGTACATTTGGAAATAATTAAAATTTGTTCTTTATTAAAAAAAAGCTCTATCTAGATCTGGACCTTTTCTTCTCAAATAAATTTAGATTAATCCTAAAATGAAAAATGAACCTCTAAAGCCTTTTATATAAAGAAAACTGCTGAGATTATAGTTACTTCACAAAGCTGAATGAAAAGTGACATGGGGTAATTAACATTCCTTTAAATATTTAGCTGATATATGAACTACGAAGTGAAATATATGTCTCAATACTTAAATATTTTTCTACTTGAAAAAGGGAATAAGTAATATTATTAAAACTTAGATTATGAGATACTATAGAAGAAAATTCCCTGGAATTGTTGGTGCTTTTATATTGCAATTATTTTGTTTAGAATTATACATCAGAAGAAAACAACTATTAATACCTTTTCTATGGCTTAACCTTTGTTAAGCCATACTGGTTTATACATAATGGTTTATACTGGTTCCCACTCTTTAAAATAAGAGGCCTATTCTCGGTGGTCTCTGAGCCAATGAATTCCTTCCAGTCTTTGAACTTATGAATTTACGGGTCAAGGCTTGAAAATTCCAAGTATTTCTTTTTGGGGTGGGGGGGTGGTAATGAGGGGAAGGTGGGAGGAGAACTATTTTAGAGTGAGAAAACAGCCTATTCAAAAATAAGGTTCTAATCAATATAAAATTCTCAGGCTTTCTTTTTCCCCCTACCAGAGTATTTCTTTTATCTTGGAGATGAAAGACCTTTTTCTTAAATTTGTTTATAAATTAATGAATTTTCAGGCTACATGGCAAGACATTGGAATAACTGGTAGATTGGGGAATTCAAAACATGATGTTTTGTTGAATAGACTTTCTGCTTGGGGATGCACAATAACAGGAATCCTGCAGAATTGCCGAATCTATTATTCCTACCCTACAGCAGAGATTTCCTCTTTCAAGAGTTCAAAGCCCTAAGGATCTTTGAGGTTCTAGGTGCTGTAGGTCTGAGAGTTGGAAGGGATCTTCAGGATCACAAAAGTCCCACGTCTTATCCTGTAGCATCCTTGAGATATGGCTATCTAGCCTTTGCTTCACTCTTGACAGATGTAGAGAGCTCATGTTTTTACCATACATCCCATTCTACTCTATGATTGTTCTTTTTTTTTTTTTTTTTTTTTGAGACAGAGTCTTGCTCTGTCACCCAGGCTGGAGTACAGTGGCACAGTCTCGGCTCACTGCAACCTCCACCTCCTGGATTCAAGCAATTTTCCTGCCTCAGCCTCCTGAGTAGCTGAGATTACAGGCGCATGCCACCATGCCCAGCTAATTTTTGTATTTTTAGTAGAGACAAGGTTTCACCATGTTGGTCAGGCTGGTCTCAAACTCCTGACGTCGTGATCCACCCACTTCGGCCTCCCAAAGTGCTGGGATTACAGGCGTGAGCCACTGCACCTGGCCAAGATTGTTCTTTTTGAAGGATCTTTCTTATGCTGAGTTTCTACCTCTCTATTGTCTATGTATCATTTCCAGAACAGCGCAGAAAAAGCTGAATCTTTTTTTTATGTGGAAGTCTTTTAGTTGGATTGGAGATCTCCTATGGTCATTTAACTCTCTGCTGTTACCTCTGTTGTCTCAGTTCTCATGTACTTATATATGGAGGTCTAAGTGTTTAAGATAAAACTTTTACATAAAATATAGTCTCCAGTGTAATCCAGATATTTCTCTGGTGCTCAACTGAAAAGACAATGAACACTCCAAGCCTAGATTAAAAACAAGTAGCATTGGCCTTATTCAGAGGACGTATGTTCACTTCCATTGTGGTGTCTCCCTAGGGGATTTTTAGGAGTAATTTTAATAATAAGTGATTTTTACCTTACCTGATAACTTTAAGAGCTCAGTGACCTGTGAACTGTAATTCTATCTTTGAAATAGCAAAGTGTTTTCCTTTTTGTCCTCCAATTTAGACAAGCCTCAATTAGTTCAGCTCACTCATCATAAGATGTATTTCTATCTCCTTAACCTTTGTGGTTACTGTCACATGGGTCATCTCCAGTTAGTTAATGATGGTCTCTTCAAATTTGACACAATACTGTAAATGTAGTGGGACCACTTTGGCACAGAGTGAAATGATTCCTTGTTCTGTTCTCACACAGTCCTTGTATTATCATAGCCTAAGATGGTAATAATAATATTTTTAGCAGACTCATCACTGTTGACTTGTTAAAGCCTGTGGTCAACTAAGTATCTCCTGGGCTTCTTAGAAATGTTGAATAACTGGTAATCAGTTAGCTACATGGTCTATTGGTAGGATAACCTGGCCTTCCTATCTTCTGGGACTTCTACATTCCTTTTGTTTTAGGAAACAAGACTCTTATCCTTCTAAGGAAACTAGACTCTTACTCTGAACAGCTTTTTGGTGGTCTTCATTTGTTTAGCTGTAGAGATGGCATGGGCAAAAGGAACAATTAGGTATTTCAGTTTGAAAAAGTCACATTTTTGGAAACAAAGATTATTTTCATTTTTATGTAAATACCTTGGAAGTATATCACACGTACAGAAAAGTACACAAGTTAAGTGTAGCTGGTGAGACAGGAGAGTTCCGTGATCCCCTCGCAGGACTTGCGATGAGGGGTGGCTCCTTTGCAGCCGAGCTCAAACCGCTGTGGGAGGGGGAGCACGCAGGTGAACAGGTGCAGGAGCTGGGGCAAGTGCCTTTAGGTGCTGAGAGGACCGAACCCAGTAACCGGCCTGTGGTAGCGATCAGTGGTTGCCCGCAACTTCTGGAGCCCCAGAGGTTGTGTGTTACAAACAATGCCCTTTTAATTGTTGCCTTTCACAGAGAGCTAAGCCTTAACCGGCTCAGTGGA
Organism: Symphalangus syndactylus; assembly: GCF_028878055.3. Lineage (NCBI taxonomy): Eukaryota > Metazoa > Chordata > Mammalia > Primates > Hylobatidae > Symphalangus > Symphalangus syndactylus. The sequence continues at coordinate 109,158,902 of NC_072430.2, forward strand.
GAGTCAGGGTGACATATACCCTGCCCTCTTGGTACCCAGGTTCTTGTCTGGCATCCAGGAAGAATCAGGTCACACGGACTTGAAGGATGTTGAATGCAGAGGTTTTATTGACTGATGGAGGTGGCTGTCAGTGGAAAAGGAGCTAGAGCGGGGTTGGTGCGGGAAGAAAGTAATCTTTCCTTGAAGCCTGGCTGACTCCAGCCGGGTCGTCTCCAAAGTTGTGTGGTCTGACATTAAGCCACGTCTAGCCTTAGTCTCTGATGCCCAGTTGCTTCTCCTCTCGACGTTCAGCCGCTTGTCTCTCTGCCAGCTGAGCTCTGAGGTTTATAGGAGCACAAGATACGGAGGCTGGGTGGGCCAAAAAGTAACATTTGAGCAGGAAAGCAGGAATAACTGTTTTCATTTAGGGCTGCAGATTCCAGGCTCCAGGGTGGGTTCTTTGCCAGGGAGCTGCCCTCTTCTATCCAGTATTTCCCTGCCTCCTCTCTGTATCACTAGCGTACAGATCAAGAAATAGAACATTGCCCTAGAAGCCGCTTCATGCCTCTTTCTACTCACCACCCTTCCCCCTCACAAGGAGTAACCAGTCTCATGCCTTCTACATTGTGAATTAATTATGCCTCTTTTGAACTTGTTATGCATATAATCATACAAAAGTTGCTTGTTTTGTATTTAGCTCTTCTTATGCAATTTCATTTTGCGAGATTTACTCATGTTGTCACATAAACTTGTAGTTTGTTCATTCTTGCTGTATAGTATTCCATTGCATGGACATACTGTAGTTTATACATTTTACTGGTTACGAATATTTGAGCTATTTCCAGATTTTTAGTTATTAAAAATAATCCTGCTATAAATATTCTGTGTGTCATTTGGTTAGGTATATATTCATAGCAGGATTTGATATATATCTAGATTTCTGTTAGATATATACCCAGAAGTGGAATTGCTGAGTTACGTGTGATGTTCATTCAGCTTTATGGCATGTTTATGTTCAGTTATGTTCATTCAGCTTTATGGCCAGTTTTCCAAAGTGATTGTGTACATTTACACTTTTATCCTTAGTGTACTAGAATTCTAGTTGCTTTGTATTCTCACAATCCTTACCCTAACCCCAGTCAATTTGGACAAGATCAATATCTTCACCATAGTGAGCCTTTCAATCTGTGATAGTCTTCTTTAATTTTTCCTAATATTTTATAATTTTAAAGCATAAATGTTTTGCATATTTTTGTTAGACTCGTAAGTATTTGATTTTATGCTATTGCAAATGTTACTTTTTAAAATTTTTTTATCTTTAACTGGTTTTCTTTGTTTAATTATTGGTTTGCCTTTTTTACTAAGATACTTGTGTACTGTAATTTGGTGGTGCATATTCTCAAATGCTTTTTCTGCATGCATTGTGATGATCATTTGATCTTTATCCTTTTTTCTATATTAATTTGTGAATAACTTTGGTTGATTTTTGACTTTTAAACAACTCTTGCATTACTGTAATAATTTCCACTTGGTTATCATGTATTATTCTTTATAGACATCACTGAATTTGATTTACAAATGTTTAAGATTTTCACCTACATATCCACGAGAGAGAGAGAGACTGGTCTATTATTTTCTTGTAATATCCTTGTAAGGATATTGGTATCAAATTTATGCTATCTTTTTAAAAAAGAGCTGAGAGAATTTTTCTCTTTTTCTGGTCTCTAGAAGTATTTGTATAAAAGATTGGCATTATTTGTTCCTTAAATATTAGGAAGATTTTACCTGTGATGTCATCTGAGCTTGGAATTTTCCTTTTGAAGAAAACTTTGGAAGGTTTTGAAACAATAAATTCAATTTCATTCTTGTTGTTTTTATATTAATCATATTTTCTATTTTTACTGTCCATTTTGTTGTATTTTTCAAAGAATTCGTTCATTTTATAAAAATTGTTAAATTTATAGGTCCAAGGTTTTTAGAATATTCTCTTCAGTATCTGTAGGATCTATAATGGTTTTGCTTGCCTTTGTTCCTTCCTGATATTGGAAATTTGTTTTATTTTATTTTTCTTGATTGGTTCTGCTATGAATTTACTAGTTTTGTCAAGCTTTTCGTAAAACCAACTTTGATTTTTATTTTTTTTTTTTTTATTTCATTGTTGTTTGCTCTTTATTTTCTTCACTGTGTCTTTGGATTTTATTAGCTGTTTTTTTTTTTTCTAGCTTTTTGATCAACTTTTTTTCTTGTTAATATGTGCATTAAAGACCATAACTGACACATTTGGCACTGATTTACCTGCGTTCCACACATTTTTGCTATTTTAATTACTGAAAGTATTTTCTCATTGCCTTCATTTTTCATCTATGGATTTTTCAGTACTGTATTTCCTAATTTCCAAACAGCTGAGCATTTCCTACATATTTTTCTGTGGTTGATTTTACTGTGATAAGAGAAAATATTTTAAATGATTTCAGACCTTTGAAATTTGGTACACGTTCCATGTACACTTATAAAGTATTTTCTAATCTTTTTGGTTACAGTATTTGTGTGTGTGTGTGTGTGTGTAAATATAATACAAATAAGTTAGGCCACATTTGTTACTTGTGTCAGATGATTTATATCTTCCTCAATTTTTTTTCTTTCCTATCAAGTCTCCCAATTCGTGTTTTTAAAATATTTTTTAAAGATCTGTTCATTTTGACAGTATATGTATTAAAGTTATATTATTGGGTACGTACAGATGTAACATTTTTATCTTTCTGTTAGATTGACCCTTTTATCATGATTGAATATCCCACTTTATTTTTATTAATACTTCTTTCCTTGAAGTCTCCTTTATCTGATATTAGGATTGTGTGGCCATACCAAATTTCTTTTGATAGAATCATAGATTTTTAGATCTGGAAGTGAATATATGTATGGACTAATTCTCCCTCATTTTATATGTAATTAAAGGTTTATAATTCTATTGAACTTGCCAGGTGTTACTTTCAACCCAGCATAAAAACTCCGGGTCCCATTCTAGTTCTGCTGAATTCTTTGGAAACATACTGTAGTTAATTCAAACAGCCTCAGCCCATGTTCTTCCACTAGGCTTTTCTCCTGAAGTTTATACTTGGTTGATCTATTTTAGGAAGGTGAAGGCGTGTTCTGAAGCCAGTTAGGGCTGGTTCATAATAAACTCTATATTCATTACTGCCTTTTCTGGCTTGATTCTTTCAGGTGTCAGTGCTGCTCTGCTAGGCTTTGTTTGGGCATCATTTTCCAAAACTCTTGTTTTTCCCTGCATTGCTCTGTGGCTGGCTACTCAGAGGCTCCTGTTCTCTGTCTGCCCCAAACAGTCTGCAGACATGCTCTGTCACCTTCCCCTTCCTGGGTGCATTGTGGGGCATCTGATTCTCTTTTGGTCTTGGGTAGAGGGGAGAATGCCCCCAGGAGATTATTATAAAAGTAATTGTTATGTGCAAGTACATTTTTATAATTCTCTATCTAATTTCCGGTGCCTCAAAATCCCTCTCTATTCTTGGCAGTAAGATCTTTTTCCACTGTTTCCAAAACCCTTAAGTCTATGATTATGAAGATTATGTTTTGAAGGTTTCCCCACTTCATCCTCGTTTGTGAAGCATGGGACAGACCCACTTAAGCAAAGAATTTGGGGCCTTCCATTGTCACCCCCCCCACCCCCGCATCATACAAAAGGCCATCGAGTCTCCAGGCTCACTAATGATGATGCACCCGAGGCCCAGAATAATGGCAACTTGCCTGGGTCCATATGCTTATGTAGGGATAGAAATGGACCTGATTCCCTGCCTGATTCCTTGGTAATTGTGCTTTGTATTAAGTTATTTAATAACAAAATATTTTCTGTGTTTAAAAAAAATCCCACCTTTGCTTTGCTGCTTATTCAGTGTCTGAACTTCAGAAAGTTAATTCACCTACCTTGGTTTTCTCACCTATAAGATGGATTAACTGTTTTATGAGGCATTTTGAGGATAAATGAGTTAATCATATGAAACACATAGTACCTATAGTACCTGACCTATAGGTGAAATCTCATTTTGTGGATTCATGAAGTTAAATTCTGTAAAGGAAATTCTGTTTTGTTTTTACCTTCCATTTGACCATTGCTGTTGTGGTCCAGTGGGTAAGATTCTTCTAGTAAAAACATTAAGCCACCAGGAAACCAGTTGCATGGCTGAGAACTGTAATTAATGTAGCCCCTCTCCAAAAATCGGCTTTTTCTTTGCAGCGCTCTCCTCACTTTGGGACCTTGCTGCTATTGTAGGCTATTTTTTCTTCTTGGACTACAGGCATCTTGATTGGGCCCCTCCAAGTTTTCCCTTTCTTGTGATTATTGGCATAATCCCAGTTCTTGGTAGTCACGGTGTTACAGTATGTGGGTTGCCAGTCTACTCCTTTAGGTATTACAAGTGGAAAATTGTACTTCAGACATGGTTAATGTAAATTTTCTAAGGCATAAGGTAAAATTTCATGTCATCTGCCCGCAGCGAAGGTCTTTTGGTGCTATTAGTATTAATGCCTATTTGGAACCATTTTTACATTTGATCATTAAAAATAACTCTGTCTTCTTCCTGTAATGCATGTGTTTTTGTTTTGCTTTCCTTTTGCAATTCATTCTCATAGACTAGTTTTAGTTTTAAAATTTCAGTAGCATTTAAATTAACTGTTTTATTTTAAAAACAGATACAATAATGTCAAAAGTGGAGAAAACATAATTATGACATTATTTTTCAATACTTTAATGATCCTAGGAGTATAAGTAATAAAACATTGCATAGCAAAATGAACACATATATTAGAGATATTTTCAAAATAATTTAAAAGTTATGTGTACCACAGTTACTTGTGCAATATAAAGGCATGTTAAGTGTCATAATCATAAAAAATATAGTAAACTTTTCCCAGTGACAGTATGAACAAGAACACATATGTGAACACCTTTTCATATCTGATCAGTTTTATTCCTGATGGCAATAAAATCAAGTAAATGAAATGCAAAATGTTGACTGCAATGTAATGGTTGAAATTTTTACATGCATTAATGAGTCAGGATAAATTTATGGTCTTACGATGGCTGTAGGTTGCATATATTGTATGTACATTTTTGAGTGATCAATAGCACCATGGCCAAAATACCATGGGGACAAAATCACAGTTGGTATGTACTGTGGTTTATTGACATTTTGCCCCCTCTTGGATGTGTAAGATATTAACCCTGAGACTGATTTTCTATGGCTTGTCTGTTTTTGTTCAGGGTTAGGTGTAGATGTATGCCCATCATTAGCCTACTCCTTTCTTCTTTGGAATGTATAAAATGGCAACCTCAATGTGGAATAGGGAGTTCAAACTGCAGTCTTTCCATGTTCTGACACCATGTTTTTCACTTAAAATTTTTGGGTCAAATACCTGTTTCCAAAATGTGTCAAGATACTTTTTTACTTCATTTAGTTCTGAGCTCTTTTGAATCAAATTAGAGAACAATGTCCTAGTTTCAACTCCTGTGTCTTATTTTCCACAATGTCTTGGATCCCAGGAGTGTGGGTGAGAGAGGAATGGATGTGATGCAGCAACCCCATCTTGCTGTCATTTTTTTGATATTCCCTTTGCCACTGATCAAATCCTATCTTTGGCTATTTTTTGAGTTACTTTATTTTAAATTAGGACTCTTTGGTTTTCTTCTGTCTGTGTTTCCACCTCTAGGCGGAAGGTGTACTTTAACTTACTGCAGTTGTGAAGGATGATTGTTTACCTCCGTCTTAGGTGATAAAATCTGCTTTTACAAACTGAACTTGAGAAAAAAGCAGATAATAGATGCCTGCTTTTAAGTACAAATATACTATAAAGAAAACTCTTTAGAATACATTAATTTTTATAAACATGGTTAAAATAAACAGCTTTCATCTACAGAGCTAGGTAATATTTCAAAAAACAACTCAATGGAAGTTTATAGAAATTAATTACATTGAACTCTTTTTATAAGCAGACTTTTTATGAGGAATACATAATACTTAATATTTCAGTCAGAAGTCCTGGGTAGATTTGAAGAAATTTGTTGCTTGCAGCATGGCCATAACAAAAAAGATTTAATTCCCAAATATTGCTGGGGGAGAGCTGTATTATCCAGTGGCCATTACATAGTTTTCTCTATGCTAGGATCCTCCCTTTTTGAAATCTGGCCTATTATACTTAGCTCATCTTTTACAGCACAATTACTTCGGGTTGGCAAAGATCTCCGGTTAAAGAAACTGAATAATGAGAGTTCTGTGCCCTTCTTACCTGATTATACTCCCACTGCTCATATCTTCCAGATCTCTATCTGTGCCACAGAGTCAGGCATTTAAAGTTTCCTGGTAAATCATTGGTGTTTGCACCTATAAACTCAGTATTAGAAGTAAACAAAACTCCTTTTATTTTACTTGAAATTCAATACTGTATGGAAAACAATTTTGAAATGTCTAAAGCCTAACTAAGGAGAATTCCTTTAGATTTTTAAAGCTTATCACTTTACCAAGTTGTATTACTGGAAAGCTATGTACTTGTGTCACATTTTAGTAGCTCTCCAAATAGATGCCTTAAAAAAGTATTATTTAATAGTATGCCCTTACCTTTTATTGGGGGTCAGCTAAAAAGAAGACTGTATGACAAACTGTTTCTATTAGCTTTTGTGAAATTGAAATTGGATTCCGTGGGTTACGTTAGTTCTTATCCCTAATAAAGATTCGTATGGGAAAGGCCTAGAGCTTTATCCTAGAAGAATTTCCATCTTTCTTTATTAACAAACTGGTATCTGTTCGTTTATTGGATACCGAGTGTATTATAGCTCAAAAGTTTCCCACTTTGAGGGGCTTTCTAAGACTCATAGAACCAAATTGATTATAGTTTGGGGATTCTGGTAAAACCTTACTAATATTTTTCTTCACTTCATTCATTGGTTCATGTTCTTGTCGCATTGCTATAATGGTTCACTTTCATAGCTATCCTGGAAGCAGGCAGTACATAAGTAACTGAATGAACTAGATTATTTAATTCTAAATTCTAGAATCAGAGTAAGCGGTTTTTAAAAGTAAGCAGCTTTTTAAAAAGCAATAGTTGAACATCTCTTAAATTACTACCCCACCTCAATGAATCTCCCATTCAACTCTGAACACAGTTTGAGTTGCTGCCATGCCGCGGGAAATGGCAAGCAAGGCTGGAGCTCCTGCTCTGTACATCATTGCATATCTCAGAGTGAGGCTGCATACTGAGCATGGAGATTTAAACAGGTGAAGATGGTGGTGGTTACCCATTCCATTTATATATTTTGTAGTGATAGCTATTATTATCACAGATTCTGCCTTTAGGGTTTTTTCCCTACAGCTGTGGAATCTGTTTGGACTTTTATTCCTAGTTTCAGAAAGTACCCTCAAGAAGATCTTTCTTTTCCAGAGTATTCTTGGAATTACCTGAGTTGTAGGTTATAAAAATTCCCTGAATATGTTTTTCAAGCAGTTTATTTTTGCATTGCAATTTACCTTCCAGGAAAATTGATGAAATATATATACCTTGATTCTCGGATTTAAGTTAAACTGGATAAAAATGCCAAATATTTTTTCCAAGTAAATAGATAACATTTGTTTTCAGTGTTTAAAAATTTGATTACTAGAACATATTTTTAATAAGTCAACTTATGTCTCAACATTAAAATGTGTTTAACTTTTTAACATAGATTAGGTCATTAAACTTGTTGTTTGTTCTACTATAGGGTCCTGGTTACTGGGTGAAGATTCATCACTTAGAATATACAGATGGAGGAATCCTGGATCCAGATGATGTCTTGGCAGATGTTGTTGAAGATAAAGACAAGGTAGATAACTCTAAAAATGTGCCTCTTTGTTTCCCTCTACAGAGCTGCATGTTTTCAAGAGACAGAAATCCTTAACAAACTCATGTGTCAATTATTATTAAAAGATACCATCTGTTTAGGTTTCACCTGGACAGCCCATAAATCAAAGTTCTTCATCAGATGTTTGGAAAAACTGTGTTAAGGTTTGGGAATCTGTTTGTGCTGGCCTAATTAGCAGACAGTTCATTCCCAAGAGTTCCTGATATGTCTTAATAAATTCGTTTCATACATGAGACTGTTGGAGTTATCATTGTCGTTGCTGGCTCTGTAGTTTATTCCTGGCCCTTGCTAAATATTCAGCTAAATGCCTGAGGTGTGAATGTGTTTCAAAGTAGAGAATACAATGGGGCAGAAAGTTTTATGAAGAATTACAGTGAAGATTTTTCTTAAAGTAGCTGGCAAACAACAATCTTGAGTGATAGTCTTATTTTCATTGCTACAGTAAAAGGCACTAAATTGAATATTCCAAAAAGTTGGAGCATGATCTGCCACTTATTTGGGAATAATCCCATTGCAAATATCTTGTTTTAATGAGATTTTTCTTCTGAGACTACACAGAGGAAGGTGTGAAAGTATACTATTTCATTGCAATACACACGATTATTGCTGTTGAGACACGTTTAATATTACAGGTTTGGCTCCTGTCATCAATGGCTAACGTGTTTTCCAAAACTGAAATCTGTCAGAGAGATCTAGCTTTCAAAGTTTCTTCTATTATACATCTTTAGTGCTGTTTGTACTCGGCTAATTTATATTTGTAAACCTGTTTCTCTGTATTTTTTCCCTGTAATCTCAGGGGTGTGTATGTGTACATTTTTGTATTTTACCTAACTGGACTGGAATATAAATAAGTGATTTATTAAACTCAGGTAAAATTTATATTTTTGTTTTTCCATAAGATCTCTTCAGACTGTTCAAACTTACATTTATCTTTGCAGACATTTTATACATTTACTTCTCATATTTTATTTTGTAATTCTAAGCTGTTTTGCTTTATGTTGTTATTAGCAATTTTATAGTCTATTTAAGGAGATAACTAACTAAGTTTTAGAGTCTATTTAGGGAAATAAGTAGCTATCTAGGTAAACCTAGTTATCTCCTTAAATAGATTGTAAGCTCCTAGGGGACATGGACTGGGAGATTTTTAGTTGTGTGTTTTTGTTAATAGTATCTGGTATAATATCTTACACAAACTTGATTCCCAAAAATACTTACTGCATTAATGAGTGAAAAAGACAGCTTTACTTTCTACACTTGACTCTTGCTGTATATAATTTTGATATATACTTCCTGTTTATTTAGTTGGTCTCAGGGTAAATAAAAGGGTAACTAATGTATTATTAACCTTCAGAACCCTGAAGATGGGCTTTTATTTCTTTCACCCCGTTTCACTTTCTGCTTCTTCCCTAGGGATCATCTTCTTCCTTTGAAATAATCAAGATATTTTAGTTGTTTATTAATGTAGTAGGCAGTTCCTGTCTTAAATTTCACTGATGTCCAGAGCATTAAAATGAAGGGCCAAAAAATGGCAAGTTTAGGAAGGGCCAGAAGAAAATGTCTTACCCCAGCTTCATCCAGTACCTCATTACTAGAAGGATAAGTCCATGAACAGTGCCCAGGGAGATAATTTGTCCTATAGAGCTCTGACATTTAGATCATTCTTTTAAACTAGCTCAGCAATGGAGTTTATAACCATAATCCACTTACTACACACAGAAACAGCTTTATTATATGTAATCTCTGTTTTAATGGGACTCTACCACCATTACTAAATAAGGTAAAAAAAAGTGAGATAATCAGTTAAAATCCTAGCCGAGGATTAGTACTGCTTGGGTTCAGCTTTAACCATTCTGTTAATGTACTTCAATATTTCTACATGATGCCTAATTGGTATTGTTGTGCAGAGTTTATGAGAACTTATACTTTTGATGTTGCTAGAAAAAATTGTGTTGCCATTTCTTCGTTTTAAAAAATATGTAAGTGGCACGGTGGCTCACGCCTGTAATCCTAGCACTTTGGGAGGCTAAGGTGGGTGGATCACAAGGTCAGGAGATCACGATCATCCTGGCTAACACGGTGAAAGCCCATCTCTACTAAAAATACAAAAAAATTACACAGGCGTGGTGGCATGCGCCTGTAGTCCCAGCTACTTGGGAGGCTGAGGCAGGAGAATCAATTGAACCCGGGAGGCAGAGGTTGCAGTAAGCCAAGATCACACCAGTGCATGCCATCCTGGGTGACAGAGCAAGACTCCATCTCAAAAAAAAAAAAAAAAAAAAAAGTGAAAACAAGAATTTCTTATTTTTCTGACAACCCTTGGTAATCTTAAGATTTCTTTATAGTCCATATGTCTAGTGTGGAAAGAAGGCCCTGCCAAATTTCATTTTACCTTAATTTTTGGCAGTTTAGATTAAGAAGTAACTATAAATGATGCTTTGTGGATGCTTAATGACATATCAGTCTCACCCAGGATCCTTTGAGGCGGTATTGAGCTTAGACAAAATAACAGTTCACCTGTCTGCAAATTGGCTACCTAATAATCTTTGGCATTTAAAATATGGATAGAGAACAAGTCCAAAGAGGCACGGATAGATCCACATAATCATTGTGCTAACCCCAAAATATCTCACCTCCTATGAAAGACTCTCTCTCCAGGTGAGAAGTGGCATTAAGGAACTGTTGGTTTATGCAATGTATCAGGCAGGAAAAACAGAAACTTAGAAAGCAGGGGAGGCTGGGCCATTTAGTGTACGGTAACACCATCCCATACACTTCAGTAAAGGTAGAAACTAGAGGTTAAATGATATTCTACTTAAAATTAGAGAAGGCTGTAACAAAGTTTAGCCAGTGTTCTTAAGAAATGACTTTTAAAACTTGTGCCTAAAGTGGTTTGTCTTTGGTCTGTTATTCCTTTGGCCAACGTAGTGCTTGGCACATACATGGTGTCTGCTTGGGAGCTTTGGTTTTTTAAACTTGCTTTCTTAGTAGAGCTTCCAAGGGGACCAAGTCTCTGCTGTGTTACACTACTTCTAGCCTATATGTGTCAAAATATTATTGGAACAGCTTTGGAATATTGCATCTTATGATAACTATTTGTATAAAATGTTGTGCTGAAACTTAATAATTATCTGGTTGTGACAGTTATTCTCAAGATTCTTCAGTTTGTCTGTCAGTCTGATGATTCAAGTTCTTTGGGATATCTAAGAATTGTAATGTTACATTCCTGTCTCCTCTCTGGTTGCTAAAGGCTACCGACTTAGTTCACCCGATAGTGACAACCTAATCATTGATTACTAGCAATGGCCCAGAATGTCTTTGGCCCTTATTTATTCTACTTTATTTTAAAGCAATCCTGAAGACAAGAGCTAGTGTTATCCCTATTTTTAATTTCCAGAATAATCACAGAAATTGTAAGTAACTTGCCCAAGATCACACAGGTAGTAAATGGCACAATCAGACTTGGAACCTAGAATTTAAATTTCTATAATCTTATTTCTTTACTTCTCTGATGTGTCAAGCAGTTTGGCGTTTGTATCTATAATTTCTATTATGAAAATTCATCAGTCATAAATTAACATGAATTTTGCTTTTACACAGTCACTACCGTTGCTAAGAAAAGGTTGGTAATAGACCAAACTGTTGAGTATAACAAAACAGTTGAGTATACAATTTATTAATTATAAATTAATTCAGAATTAATATGCCATACATATTTAGTATATTTCAACCCTGTTTGCCTATAGCCTGTATCTAGTTTATTGTAAAGGCTTGTCAGCTCTACCTCTGTTGCTTTCGTTTGCATCCTCTTTTTTCTAGGACCCAGATTATTTGATTCAGATACAGTTTAATTTCAGCTGGACTCTGTAGACTGCACTTGAAGTCTAACCACCATATGCAATTACAAAGAAAAACAAGTCAGCACTTTGGGAGGCCGAGGCGGGCAGATCATGAGGTCAGGAGATCGAGACCACGGTGAAACCCCGTCTCTACTAAAAATACAAAAAAATTAGCCGGGCGTGGTGGCGGGCGCCTGTAGTCCCAGCTACTCGGAGAGGCTGAGGCAGGAGAATGGTGTGAACCCGGGAGGCGGAGCTTGCAGTGAGCCGAGATCGCGCCACTGCACTCCAGCCTGGGTGACAGAGCGAGACTCCCTCTCAAAAAAAAAAAAAAAAAAAAAAAAAGAAAAACAAGTTTGTATTCCAGTAACTACTTTTTTGCACCAACTATAGACTGTGCTGTTTTCAGTAGGCAGAATAATGGATCCCCAAAGATGTCTACTCCCTAATCTCTACAACCTGTGAATATGAATGTTACATGACAGAGCGTCTTTCAAGATGTGCTTAAGGATCTTAAAATGGAGAGATTATTCTGGATTATTTGGATGGACTCAGTGTAGTCACAAGCATCCTTATAAATGAAAGAAGAAGGCAGGAGAGTATTAGAGAGATAGATGTGAGAAGGACACACCCAGCCAATGCCAGCTGTGAAGATGGAGAAGGTGCCACCAGCGAAGAATGTAGCTGGCCTCTGACATTGGAATTGGTAAGGGAATGGATTTTCCCCTAAAGCCTACAGAGAGAACACAGTCCTGCTGATACCTTGATTTTAGCCCAGTGAGACTTGTTTCAGATTTCTTAACTGTAAGATAATAAATTTGTGATGTTTTAAGCCATTACATTTGTGGTGACTTGCTACAGCAGCAATAGGACACTAATACATACACTGCCTCTTTTCCCATTTTAACTTTTAACGTGATGTTAGTCTTCTCAAATTTCATATTGACTGGGCATTGAGATCCTGCAGGACGAGAGAAATGCTTTGTATTTCAGATGGGTTCCTTGCTCTTTGCCTTCCTCCCAAAGTCCATCACAGATTATCCTCAGTTTATTGGGTGAGCCTTCACTCTTTGAGACTTGATCTTTAAATATCTAATTATGCTGTTATCGTCTGTAGTGTAGAAATCATTTCAAAGTCACAGCCAAACAGCATTGTTCACTTATCAGTTTCTCACTGCAGTATATAAAGGCCCTAAAAAGTCTGAAGACTGATGCTTAGTAAACCACTGCAAAGCTTAATGCTCCCTTCCTAAGTTTTTTTTAAGTGAGCATGAGAACTTCTGAGTATTAAGCTTTTTAAAATGATTATTTTCCTTGGTAATTGCCATTATTAATTTTTGGCTTGGTCGAAGAAGACAACTGCAATATAACATGAAAACATGGCAATCTATAACTTCTATTATATAAACTGAATTACTGCCATGGTTTCATTAACTGTACAAAAGTAATACTGTATTATGTAGTAAAGTAACATGGAAAGATGCCTCTGTTCTTGACTAAGTTTTTCCTATCCTAGGGGGCTAATTTGGAGAGATGCCAGTGGTTTTCAGGGCTTCCAAGTGAATTGCCCACTGGATCATATGTGATATCTGGTATTCAAATGTTATAATTTCAGTTCAGTTTTAGCTCCTATTAGTTATCTGTCCTTGGGCAAGCTTCTTCATCTCTCTGGCCTTGGTTTCCCCATTTGTAAAATGAATATAATGTTCTTACAGGGTTGGCATAGGAAAACTAGATAGGTAAACTATATAAAATTTTAAGTATAGTATAGCATATACTGAGAACTCAAATGCTGTTATATTAATGATACTATGGTAGTGCTATTACAGTGTTTTTAACCCAGGTGTTTTGATGTTACCATTAGATGTTTTTAGGTATTTAAACATCAAAGAAACTATCTTACTGTACATTTTAACTGCTTTTTAAACAAAACTTATATGAATTAAAGTTATTAAATTGGTAAAATAGTTTTATAAGAAGATAGTGAATATGACAGAACATTTTGATTAATATATTGTTATTATTTGAGAAATGAAAATGCCAGTATGATTAAACTGGAAATGAGAATCCTTTATCAGAACATATTATTTGGTAACATAAGGAGCATTTGGAGATCTAACACGATTTTAAAATGGAGACTGGTTTGCGCAATGCTGCATGAACTAGTGACCTAAAGCCAGGCTCTTTATCCTTAAGCCAAATTGCTTTCTGAACACTCTGTTGCCCTCTAGTGGGTCCACAGTTATGTAGAAACCAGCTCACAGGAGCTACTTCCTGAACAGGATGAAGTATTTGGTTCTACTTTAGTCGAAAATAATTTTTGCTATATTTTTTAGTACAACTCACAGACTCGGGCATGGAGAATAAAGCCAGAGTTTGCATATATTTCTCTGTGCTTTTGTGCATCTTCTAGTAAGGGCTAAAGGAAATTCCTTGCATTTATAAAAACTCCTCTTTTAAATTTATTTTTAAATTTAGACTTCTTCCTGCCTACCTATTTGCTGGCTGAAAGATTAATGGCTGGTGGTGATGAAGTGTGTAACTTTTTCAGTCTGTAGTTGGACAATCTGTGAAGTATATTGTGCTTTCTGGAGAAGGAGAATGCCAAATTAAGTTACACAGCTTTTTTTTTTTTAAAGGTCCTGATTTATTTCATTTCTGAGCCCTCATTTTATCAGTAACATTTCCATCGCAAGCTAAAGTACCTATTTTAAAGCCACAATTAAAAGAAAAATCAGGACATGATGTGTTTTTGTTTTTCCTTCAAAAAGGCTTTGGTTCATGGGAGTTGATGTTATAAAAGCACAAAAGCAGATAGAAGAAGTTTGGAGAAAGTTTCAGAAATAAATGCAGAAGCTCCTGAAGAACAAATGAATTACCTTGGTCACGAAATTTTATCTCAGAATTTTCAAGATTACTCTCTGCTTATAGAATTACAAAATTATAGAATCATGGATCCAAACAAGACCTCAACAGTCATGTGGATTAAACTCATCATCTTTCAAAAGAGGAATATCCTACTCAGGAAGAGGTTATAGAACACCATGTCTGTAGCTGATTTAGTTCCTGAGTCCATTTCTGCATTTCCTCCCTAGGATGCTGATAACATCTCATGCAGATCAAAACTACTCAGTTTCAAGTTGGCTTCCTCCATTGACGTCCTTGTTTTTGTTGGTTAGGAGCACCTTCTCCTAGTCTCCCAGGCTTGCACTTGCAGTTATTTTAAAAATTTGGTTATTTAATAAAGCCAATTTATTCTTTCCTTTATCCTTTCTCATATGTTTGTTTTTGTCTTTGAATTTCCACAGCTACCAAATTTACTTCCATAATATTTCAGGCCCAGGTTACTGTAATTGACAAGAAATTGGTCATCTTGTTTTTAGTCTCTTCATTACCCATCAGCTGATTTTGTGCCTCGTGTGTAGGCAGAATGGTTAAGATCTTGGATTCTGGACAAAAAAGTCAGTTCACTTCTTGGCTCTGTTATTTCTCTAGTTTTGTCCAAGTTACTTAACCTCTTTGTGCCTTAGTTTCATCACGGATAAGTGGAACTAAAAATAGTAATAATTATGTAAGTTAATATGAAATGTTCAGGAGAGCACCTGGCCTGTAGTAAGTCATTAATTGTTACTGTAATTAACACACTATTAATAATGTAAACTACATTATTTAAAACTATTGCTTAAATCGTATTATTCTTTTTAGTGTATACTGCATCAAGTCCAAACTTTGTAGCCATACGTTATATTTAGAGGCCTCACAATGCCTCCAAACTTTCTCTAAACCCACTGCAACCTCAGTGGTGGCGAAACTACAGTACGATTTATTATGTATCATGCACTACCTAGCTCCACAGCTTTTTTTCTTAATGTTCCGCTTGTCTACTATATCTTGTCCCTATTTCCTGCCCATCAAAGATTCAGTTTACGTTGTATTTTGTATTATTCAATATTAGCTCCATGAGGAGAGGGTCTTTGTTTTATTCACTGCTGTATTCCCAGTGCCTGCAGCAGTGCCTGGCATTTCCTAGCTGTTCAAATAATTATACAGTCAATGAATGAACATATGCTTTGAGGTTTTGAGTAAGCCATTCAACCACCTGTAACTCCAGTTTTTCCACTGGTAAAATGAGAGAGATAAATGATATCGTTCACACCATATTATTGGGAAGGTTGAGAAAGTGTGCATGAAAATACAATGGAAATTACAAAGCACTATATACGTGTAAAAATGTATCTATTCTTGCTGTTCAGTTCTTATGAATTTTTCAAGATCAAGGTGAAATTGTATTTTATCCCAGTCAACATTTGTAAATCATCTCAATCTTAAGTAAATTCTCCGTGCTCTGAAATTTTATAGAAACGATTAAGTGGTCTTTTTTTCTTTTTCAAATGTTATTGGCTAGTAACATTTACCACTTACCATCTTGAAGTTCTTAAGAATTTTATTGTTTAACTTTTTAAGTCTTAGTTTTCTCTGTCCAGGTGTCTTGTGTGCTGTTTTAGGACTGGGATGATTGTTTAAAATATTTTTTAGCCCATAGACTTCTTAGCTATAGTTCAGTGTTTCATAAATATGTTTAATTTTAGTTAGTGATAGAGTGGGAACTAGAATTGAAGATTTCTAATTGATTACCTTTTTCTTCCACCAAACTATGTCGTCTCTTTGAAATATTTTATTAGGAGACAGTTTGTGGGCATGTTTCAACCTCAGAGAAGAATTTTGGAATCAATGCCTTTGTGATCTTACTATAGCAAAGGCAAATAGTGTCAAGAGATAGTAACTTAAACTACAGTAATCTTGATGATGGCCATGTCAGATATGTGCCTTCCGCAATTTAGTTGGTTGACAACTATAGTGTGTGTGGGTATATGTGTGTATGTACGTATGATGAGAGAATCTGTGCACAGATGTATGTATGTGGAGGAGTGTGTACACTTGCCCTGAATTTGTTTGCTTGTTTTGTACAGTTGTGACACACAGGTTTCGTCAGAGGTTGGAATGAAATGATCAAGCTCTATGGTATTAGTAATTTAGCTAAGCGTTTGAGTACAGTGAAGAGTAAACCATAAGAAAATGTTGGATATGTGTGTAAAATTTTAAGTTTGGTTGGAGGGAAAAACCCAATAAAATTTGAGATCACAATAGTGCTTTACTTAGAGCTAAAAATGTAATTCAAAATAAGAGTCAATGAACACTTTCATCTTTACAGTATGCCTTTCACCATATGTTACATTACTGGACCCAGTTCTACCAATTTTCTCTCTCACATTAGCTTCTTTTGAAGCTATTTATATAGGCATATCTATGGCCTAGGGGTATGGGACCATTTTTTTTTTTTAAATATACATCTGTTTTTTTACGTATGTAACTTACAGATTACAATCTCATTGTAATAGCTAAAATTATAGCTATGACTACTTAAGCTATGAAACATCTTCTTTTAAAAATGCAAATGCCTGTGAGTGCTAGTGTCAGTCACCAGTACCTGTGTGTATTGATTCAGATTGTGCTCCACTAATACCTAGCTGAAATCAACTTCACTAAAGCAGTATTGTAGAGTGTCACGTGGCAGAGCACAGGACATTGGCAGTTTGAATTTAGGTTTTTGTTATTTTAAGCTGTCTCAACCTCAGTTCTCATGTTTATAAAGTCAGCTTTTAGGAGGAGGATCAAATGAAATGAAAGAGTATGTGGTAACATTTTGAACTATGATGTATCACACAAATATATCACTTTTATTCTTGCCTCTTGTAGCAGCAGCCCTGAGGTATTTAAGCAAACATTTCTCCGTAGCCCAGAAAAGGCTTGTGGTATGAGAACACTGAGCCAGGAACAGAGGAATGTAGGAGAGTTTTGGAAGGGAGGAGGATGGTTATGTCAAAAGGCCAGTCTTCTCTTCTTGCCATCTAGTGAGGTGTTCAGGAAAGAGGCAGTGCTGAGGAGTATAGGGAGAAGTAGTTTTCTGAAACAAAAATTGCATTTTTCTTTAATAATTCAATGTGGATGGTAAGAAAGGATATCAGAACTTCCATGTACAGACAGTCAAGGAAGGTGAAAACTAAAGTACAAGGATAGTTGTTCAGAATCTTCCCAAGATTCCAGAACATTGATAATGTCTGTGTAGGTTATCAGGTATCATGTTTGCTGCCTATTTCTTAATGAGTAACAGCAGGTTCTATAAAACGGGAGGTGGGTGCTTTGAAAAGATAGGGAGGCTGGGGGAAGGTATCTCTGTCTTAGGTTAGGAAAAATCTCAAGAAATAAAATGGAAAGTTATGAGAAAAGCAGCTGAACACCTTAGATCTCATGATTTAACAGGAGAAAAAAACAGAAACAAAAAACAGGCCAACAGTCAGGACACTGCTCAGTACTGACAAATAACCACTGAACCTTAAACAAGCAACTATTTAGTTACTTGATAGTTTCACCAAGAGATATTTGCTATTGAGCAATTTAATGGGAGTAACCATACACCAGACTCTTAATTTACTATGCTGGTTCTCCTATTTCCAGACCTAAACTCACTTTATATTGTTAATTAGCCACATTGTGAATCCAACAAGACGTTTTTGACTTCTCTTGGAATCAAACTGATGTTTATCACACTTTTATGAGGTGCCCTATTCCAAATTCTGTATAAACCCCTTGTATTTATAGATACATTTTTAGTAACTAAGAATATTCAGTTTCCTTAAGCTTAGGCTTTTAAGTTGCAGCTTTTGAAAGTCCTGTAAGTATTTAATATCACGTTTAGAAAGAAAGTGTATTTTCCCTATCATGTGAATATGGAAACTTCACTTATAGAATCGCGGCAGGATTACTGAACTTAATAGTTACTCTTTTAACTTTTTAAGTTATCTTTTTAGCTTTCCTTATTTTGATGTTATGAATCAGTTTGGGATCAAGTGACATTTTCTTAACAATAAAGAAGGCCTCCTTGTGCAGACTTTAAATCAGGAGTGAAATAGCATAGAAGCATGTTCAGAAATAATCTCTTCATTAATGTCAACCAAAAACATGTTACAATTGAAATACACATATTTATACAATACTTAACTACAAACAGACCAGAAAAATGGCAAAATAATATGATTTGAGATTATTCTAATAGCCTAACAATCTTAAATATGCATATCGTGTGTAAAAGTTGAAGAATCTCATAGTTCTTAATTGATAGCAGGGATAGAAGTTGATTTTCTAGACTGCTGGCTAAGTGTGGCCACTGTATACCAGTTCAAAATGAACCTATTGTGGTAAAATGAGGTGTTCTAAATAGTTCACCTTTTAAATGGGAATTTTACAGAGCTCTTGGTTGACTTATTTAGAAATGGAAATACCTAATGTTAAGACTGAGGAACCTGGGACTACACCTTGAGAAGAGAGGGTTCAGAGGGAGCCTGCTAATTCTCTTCAACTATTTGAGTGATCATAGAAAAGGTATAAATTCATTCACTATTGCTCTAAGAAATCGGGCCAGTGGTGTTTCAGAAAGTCTTTTTCAGCTGAATATAAGGAACAGCTTCTCAATGAAGCACATGCCGCTTTCTAACACATGAGCTCATCTTAGTCACTGAGACCAAGTATGTAAGCAAGAGTGGAGCAGACATCTGCCAGGAATTCCTCTTTTAGGTTTGCAGTTTGATTAGAGACTTCTAAAGGCCAACTGTCAGCCTCTGAGGCATGCATTTCAATCTAGAAATACAGGATTGGCCTATATAGTCCGTTGTGATACAGTGTTATTTGCTGACCTCACATCCATTGTCCCCTTTCTCCCTCCGGTTGTGTTCAGATTCTCTCTCCCTTCAACATGAAGCCCATATGGTTCAGTGCATGTGACTATTCACCTGCAAGGGTGACCCTGGGTGGCCCTTTGTCTGTTACTAATATTTAGTTCCCTGTGACGGTGATTACTTTGGGAATGGTCGTGTGATTCAGTTTGTGCCAAATATGCTCAAGGAGAGATTTGCTGAGGCCTTCTGGGAAGGATCTTTTCATCTTGTGGGAGAAGTTTTCTCTGAATTTTATTTTGTTGTTGTGAAGTTTAGATCCACAGCAGCCGTCTAGCTTCCAACATGAGAAGAAATTCAGGTTCCGGTAATCTCAGGAACATGGAATCAGAGCCAGTGGGTTGAGTCAACTCTCAAGTCCCTCCTAACTTGGAACCTCCAATTACACGGGCCATGTATTGCCTTACATTTACGCCTGTTTCCATCGTCTTTTTCTGCGACTCACAGATTACGGATTCTCTTTGGTTACCCTGTTAGAGAAGCTTAGGCTCTATTTTTTGGGCTCCTCTTTATTTCCATTTGATTAGGACATATTTGTCCTAACCTCTTTCAGTTCTATACATCATTAATTGGAAAGTTTTCAGATTGTTGTTCACATTTCTGCCAAATTATTTAGCTCCTTTCTTTCATAAGTTTTTGAATTGTCAATGAAAGAATTACGCATCTTAAAATCTGTAGGGGTAAAAATGCATATTCCAGTTGCTTGGTTTGCATGGCTTAGATTTACTAGGCAAGATTAATTTGGAATTTTTCCATTTGGTGCGAATTGTATCTTTTTATTTTAAATTCTTTGTTATCCTTGATTGTTGATTGGGTTTTTTTTTTTCTGGACGAAATAATTATGCTATTTAACACATCTATTAAGATGTGTTTGTCATAAACTCTCATTATTTCTGTTATTCATTACTTCAAAAATTATGTATTGAGAGCTAATATTCTAGTGACTGGGAAATCAGAAGGAGTTCTGTCTTTAGCCTTTTTAGATACTTAACGTATAAGTGGTTATGTCAATGTGTGGTCTTACTGGTCTTACGGAGTAACATAGAGGCTATTTTTCCCATGGATTTCTTTAAAATTCTAGCATTCCTCATTTTTATTTTAACAACTTGAAAGAAACATTTGACACTAACCTCAAAATGTTTCTTCAACTGGGTGCAATCCTATTTACATCAAGAAACTGGAGACTATATTAAAAGCAAACAAATATAAAAAAGAAAAACCTCGGGCAGTTTAAGAAGTTTCTCAGAACTCAGAGTGAAGTATAATAATCTTCTAAGTAATTATCCAATGGCATGAGATAGTAATGTGGTTAATACTCCAGCTTCCCGTTAGCTGTGAAGAAGTTTTGCAATTACCAGTTTTCCCAAAATTATCTCAAAAAATAATGGAGCCCTTGACCCGACATATGATTCTTTTCTTCCTACTCTTTACCCAAGTTATAAAGAGGTATCTAGGTGCCCCTGGTGTAGCAAGTAAAGCCTGGAGACTCCCAGGGAGCCCTGGGCCCCTAAATGGGGCAAACTGGGGATATTTCTTGTTCACCGAGGAGGTGAGGATGCTATGCTTACGCTTGGACACTGAAAACACATCTGTGATATATTCAATGTACTTCTTGTCCAAGCAATATAAAGACAGTGGTCCTTTATATTGTGACATTGAAATCACAATCATTCCTTTCTGAAGTGGCTACATGGCTGTCAAAATCAGGGTTCTTTAAACAAGCTTCAGAACATGCCCCCTTTCCCTAACAAGACAGAATAATTTGGTATATTTAGGAAGATTGGAGGTTAAGTGAGTGAGAAGATTCTGGGAGGATTTGTAAGAACACTGTAGAAGTGTTGGGGGTGGGGAGAGAAATGTGATGAGTTAGAAAAATAAGTAATTTTCAGATTCAGTGTGCTGATGATTTAAAAAGTGCTGTAATGAATGTTACAGTAAGACAAGCAACAAAGAATAATGTGATAGACAATGATACAATAATGTTTGGGGAGGCTCCATGTCAAAGGCATCAACACTCAAACTATTTACATGTCTCTTTCCCAAATGGAAACTTATTTCCCAAATGAAATAAGGAAGTTAAGTAGTTACAGTGATTGAGCATAAAAATGGATGAAATATTTTGCATTTAACAGAGACCAATCTGAGATGAATCTTGTATTCATATATATATAATGCATCAAAATATAGAATGCAGCTTCTGATTGGCCAAGTTAATTTTAAACCTTAGTATTTTTTGTATGTATACACACTAACAGAAAATGTATCAAGTTGGTCTGTTCCAAGAAAGTCTAGGTTGAAAACTTGTGTATTTCCTGCCACACTGATACTTGAAATAAATATTCAAATAAAGGTGGAATATTAAAAATCCTGCAGTACTGTTCTTTAAATCTTTGCTGTGTGTTGGAAGTCAGAAGCTAAAATTGAAAATTAGATTTATTGAGATGAATACTTCAAAGGCTGTTTCCTGG
Organism: Symphalangus syndactylus; assembly: GCF_028878055.3. NCBI lineage: Eukaryota > Metazoa > Chordata > Mammalia > Primates > Hylobatidae > Symphalangus > Symphalangus syndactylus. The sequence goes on from NC_072430.2 coordinate 109,180,878, forward strand.
TATCTTAATTCAATATATTGCTTTGCTCTTTTTCCAAAACAAATATTTTCCTCTTATTTAAACAATGTTTTCTTTTATTCAACTATAGTATCTGATGGCCCAATGTTACTGAAAGTTAACATAATAATTTGGGACTTAGAAACTTATTTTACTCCTAGTTATAACTTTATTGGAAAATTTAATTTTGTACAGTGAAAATAATTATGTCTGGAATACTCTGAGCACCATTTTGACAGTAGCACACCTTATATGAAATAAATAGATTTTTAAAAATTTGATAGTTTCTTCATATAAGGAGAGGAATATAGCTCTGGATTGAATTTTTGACACACAGTCTTTTATTATGACATCTAGTTGATTAATACTTCAGCCAAATCAGTGTTTTATAGTATCTCTTCTCACTGTCCATTAGATCTGGAGCTACAAGCATGCATAAAACCTGGAATCTGCTTTGTACTTCTCATCATTTACTTTGGGGCAATGCCAGTGTCTTGGTTATAGTGTTTGAAGTCTAAATGCTTTAAGAATTCATCTAATGCAGGACAATTTTTATACATAATTTTCTTATTGTATTTGAGTGACAGTGTTTAAGAATTTCTTAAGGTTGAAAGGTAGTAGGACAGAATTTTCGAATAAGAGGCACTTTTGTATGTTTTTTCCTTTGTTTTAAAATTGTTAAACTGTTAAATTGTTAAACTCAACACTACTAAAAAAGGTAGGACTTGTTAAATGTCAAAAAATTTTAAATATGGTAAAATACCAAGATGAATACCAAAATCATCTGCAATCACATCAAGCAGGAGTAGTCATTATTAAAAGCTGGGCATATAAATTTCTTTTCTATATCTACTGAAGCATAAATATTTACATTTATACTTTTTCGTACAAAATTGTTTTAGTAACATGCTTTTCTTTGACTTAATACATTTTGCTGTGTATTTATTCTTTGAAAGATGATTTTCAATGTGTATTTGTCCCATCCTTGTTTGAATGGGGATTTTTAGCTTTAGCTTCCTTCCTTTGCTTTCTACTTGAACATTTTGCTGTAATTCTGATAAATACTCTATTTACTGTAAATAAAATGTAAAAGCAAGATGTGTTTTCAGTGTAAAAATGCTGGGATATTTTAGGAAAAGGACTTTTAACCCTATAAATACAGCATAGAATTCTTGTCTAGAGAACTAAGTAAATGTCTATACTCATGGGACTTATTGGGCTGGTTGCTTACCTAGTTAGCTGAATATTCTGATTTCTGGTGTTTGGAAGAAAAATTTCCATTTGTTTTATAGGTGATAATTGGTAAGTTATTAGCTGTAGTTTGTTTTTAAAACTTATCTACCTTGAAATACACATATGAAAGGTTTAAAGGCAAATCTAACTGTTTTTAAATCTGAAAGCCTATTTTAAGTTGAGTGTTATTTTCTTCTGGATTTAACTGATTTTCAGCATTTTATCAATGCCATAGAATTCTAGAAGTATTCACCAATTGAAAAGAATGAAAAGAAAGTATTTAACGATGACTTCTACTGAGGAAGCAATTTTATTTTTTTTTTCTTTTTCAACTTTTAGCTTCAGGGGGTACATGTATGGGTTTGTTACTCAAATATATTGCATAATGCTGAGATTTGAGTACCAGTGATCCTGTCATCCAGGTACTGAGCAAGGTACCCAAGAGTTAGTGTTTGAACCCTCTCCCTTTTCGCTACCTTCCCCCTCTAGAAGTCACCAATGTCTATTGTTGCCATCTTTATGTCCATGAGTACCCGTTGTTTAGCTCCCACTTACAAGTAAAAACATGCCATATTTGGTTTTCTGTTCCTGAGTTAATTCACTTAGGATAATGGCCTCCAGCTGCATTCATGTTGCTGCGAAGGACATAATTTTATTCTTTTTTATGGCCGTGTAGTAATTCTATGGGATATATGTACCACATTTTCTTTAGCCAATCCACCATTGATGGACACCTGGGTTGATTCCACATCTTTGCTGCTGTGAGTAGTGCTGCTGTGAACATGCGAGTTTATGTGTTTTATTGGTAGAGGATTTGTTTTCTTTTGGCTATATACCCAATAGTGGGATTGCTGGGTTGAATGTTAGTTCTATTTGTAGTTCTTTGAGAAATCTCCAGAGTGCTTTCCAAGGTGGCTGAACTAATTTGCATTCCCACCTACAGTGTTTAAGTGTGCTCTTTGCTTTGCAGCCTCACCAGCATCTGTTGCTTTTTGACCTTTTAAGCCATTCTGACTGGTGTAAGATGGTATCTCATTGTGGTTTTAACTTGCAGTTCTCTGGTGATTAATAATGATGAGCATTTTAAAAGTATATTTGTTGGCCACTTGTATGCCTTCATTTGAAAAGTGTTTGTGGCTTTTGCCTATTTTTATTTTATTTTTTTTGAAGCAGTATTGCTCTGTCACCCAGGCTGGAATGCAGTGGCAGGATCTTGGCTCATTGCAACCTCTACTTCCCGGGTTCAAATGATTCTCCTGCCTCAGCCTCCCGAGTAGCTGGGATTACAGGCACTGGCCACCATGCTTGGCTAATTTTTTGTATTTTTAGTAGAGATGGGGTTTTGCCATGTTGGCCAGGCTGGTTTCAAACTCATGACCTCAGGTGATCTGCCCACCTTGGCCTCCCAATGTGTTAGGATTACAGGCATGAGCCACTGTGCCTGACCAATAGGGTTATTTGGTTTTTTTTCTTGTTTAATTGTTTAAGTGAAGAAGCAGTTTTAAATGTGAAAACTGTTATTGTTGAATTATAAGATTATAATTAGAATATTCTTCATGATTCTAATTAGAATTTACTTTATTAATTTTAGGCACAGTGCGAAAAACATTGCTTATATTATCTCATGGATTATTTAAAATTACCCAGTGAGATAGACCTATTATCCCCATTTTACAAATTGGTAACTAAGGCTCAGAGAACAGGATTAAGTGGTTTGCACACTTTTACAGAGCCAGTACCTGATTAAGCCAGGACTCAAACTCAGATCAGTCAGTCTCCAAAGCCAGAGTGCTTAACCACCGAGCTTAAACACAAAATTTGGTTTTCCATTTTCATGGTATTTTTCTGGAACTCTACTGTCCCTGCACTTGCTCATTTATGAGATGTTTGTCCCGTGAGGCTGTATCCGTTATGAAGTTTATATAAAGAGAGATAAGATGCTTCTTGTTAAAGAGATGGGAATGGGAGAGGTTGGATGGAGCAGTCAAAGGAAATGACAGCTAGTTTATTTCTGTTACTTGATGCTCTTGTAAAAATACAGAAAAGATTGTGAATTTCTTTACTTTTATGAAATGTTTTAATTTCTGTAGAGTTGCCATGCATTATTCAAGATTATAAAATGATTTGAATTTCAGGAGCAGACAGATTTGCTGATGAGGATTTCAAGCTGTGTAATTATGAAACCCATATAGGTTAAAAGTTCAGAACTCGTTAGCTTGATCATTAAAAAATAACCAATTCATAAGCATGGCATTTCATTTTAGAGGGTACAGTTACAATATCATTTACTAAAGGACCCTTGGATTCTGCTTCATGTCCCACCACACACTGAGAATGTACACCACATAGTTTATTCTATATTATTGTATAATTTATAAAGAAAATTCATATTTTATGGTGGTAAATTAGGTGCCACAATGTAGGGCACATTTCTATAATTTTTTTTAAAGTTTTCTTGGCACCTTAAAAATTCAAGGAAGTTAATGAGTGCCAAATATCAAAAAGGTTAATTAGAACCTGTTACATAGTGTTGAAGTATACATTTAGGAAATGATTTGTAAAATTTTTCCAGATATGGCATAAATGTTTCAGAATAAAATATAAGAAAATGAGTGCTCAGGTATGAAGGAAAATTTGTATTGTGCTAAAGTACACATAAAATGTACCACCTTCATCATTTCTAAGTATGCAGTTCTGTGGCATTAAGTGCATTCACATTGTTGTATAACCAGCACCACTATTCATCTCCAGAACTTTTCATCATAACAATATTTTTTATTTTGAATAAAATCATGCAGATGTTATTGAGAATATGTTTGGATTCATACAGATGCTTGGAATCTTTAAAGGTTTTAATGTATCAGTATATGTAAAGATGAACGTTGAAATTGTAGCTCTTGTTACTTCAGGTAAGACACATGACATCCATTGATGCAACTGAAATCTTTATCAGCTTTTGAAATACTGTCAGAGTCATGCATATTTTCTTCAGGATGAAAGGATATTAAGAGGAAAACTGTATTCAAATATAAACAATCTTCATAAAGAACCATCTGAGGTGATTAAAGATACCATGATCATCAAACAGTTAAAGGTGGAAAATAAAATATGGTATTTATGAGAATTTTGACGGGCATGAAGATTTTAATGCATATTATCTTGCTTTGCTAATCAAGGTGATTGAGATGCACTTGCCTGTTAAATAGAACTTACTCGTGGCTTTTAGTTATCAGAGATTTTACATTTATCTTTTCTTCGTTTCAATGCTGTATAAACCCTCCCCTTTGAATCTGAGGGGGTCACTAATTTTTTTCCTAGAGTGCTACTCTTATATATTGAGAATATTTTTTCCCCTAATGCTTGGAGAATGATAACAAAAAAGAATTTTTTATTGGTTCATTTCATGCTTGGTAAGATTCCAACTGTCAAAACATTACAAAATTTTGAACCTAGAGGCACATTTCATCACCAGAGTACTAATTACTGCAGAGAACTGGAGCGAGTCATTATGTAGTAGTATTTATTAGAGCTGCCCAATTTTAATGTTTTTTGGACCAGAGACACTTAAATAGAAGGTTAAGCTGTTTGGGCACAAAAGAAGGAAGAAAAACTGCTCAGTGCTTGCAACACATCAAATATAGTGCAGGAAGGGTAGAATTAATTGAAAACTGTGCACCTACTTTCACTGACACTCAGCATCTTATTTTCAGTGATGAGCATGGCAGATGTAATTCTTGGTTTATTTTCACTATGTTTAGTATTGGGAGCCGATTATGTGCTAGGCACTGGTGATATGAGGGAAACGTGAAAGACAAGGGTCTCCCTTCTGAAGGCCATATTCTTGTGGGGAAAGGAGGCAATAAGCAAAGCATCATTAATAATATAGCAAGTAATGCATGGTAATGGCTATAAAGACACACATAGTGGAGTAAAAGAACAGAGAGTGAGTGGTTGGGGGAAAAGGCGTTTTAAATCAAGCAGTTAAAGGAGGCTCTTCTAAGGAAGTGACATTTGAGAATAGCAGTGAATGAGGGCCATTTAAAAAATTAGTCATGTAAGAATTTAAGCATACAAATACTTCTCACATAATTTACATAGCATGAAGTACTAGAAAATAACAAAAATAAGGACAAAATGAAATAAAATGCACTATTAAATATATTAACATCTATTTAATAGATGTCTATTAAATATCATCTGTCAAGCCAGATATGACTGACTAGATAGTAAGCTGGGGAGGAGAAAAGATAAAAGTGTGTCTCTATACTTGGGAAAATTACAGTTTTAGTGAGTCATTGTGGTTTGCTTAAGAGCAGGTGAACAAGCAGTCCAAAGCAGTGAAGTGTGTGGAGGCAGCAGCAGGTACTTAAGTTTGACCGAACGCTAGCCAAGTGCATTATAAGGTGATTGTTGACGATTTGTTCCTTCATCTCCACCCCTCTTCCATCTGCAACTGACACTATGTGGTCCTTTAGTGCTGATCATATTTCTGTTCCAAATACTTGGTGCACAATAGGTACTCAGTAACAGTTCTTTGATTGGGTGAATGGATGAGTGAATGAAGACAGAAGACAGGCTTTAAACTTTTTTAAAGTATGATTTAGAAGAAAAAAGAGTGTAGTTTTGCATGTCTTTGCAAAGGTGAAATTTATTTCATTTTTACATAAGAGTAAGGAGAATTGGGAGGCCGAGGTGGGAGGATCATGAGGTCAAGAGATCGAGACCATCCTGGCTAACAGAGTGAAACCCTGTCTCTACTAAAAATACAAAAAATTAGCTGGGCATGGTGGCAGGAGCCTGTAGTCCTAGCCACTCTGGAGGCTGAGGCAGTATCGCTTGAACCCAGGAAGCAGAGGTTGCAGTGAGCTAAGATCGCACCACTGCACTCCAGCCTGGGCGACGGAGCAAGACTCCATCTCAGAAAAAAAAAAGAAAAGGGTAAGGAGAGAAATCCATCCAGATTTGAGAAGAAAATAAGGGCCAGTGGGGAGAAAAAATCAAAATGCCAATGACAACTGATAGAAGAAGACTCCAGAAAATTGGATGGGGTGTGGTGACCAGCCTAGGTAGGGGTTTACTTTGAAACATATGAAATAGCATTTTTCTTCAAAGGCAAGAGAAAAATAAGTCGAGTTGGACATGCAGAAAGATTTCAAGGTATAGAGGAGAAAAGTCTAGGATGATGAACTCGGTCACATTTTAGTGGAGGTAATAGAAAGTCCATCTGAAATAAAGAGGGACTGGAAGTCCTTGAAAACAAATGAGTTTCAGAATTGGAAATTTTTTAGATTTTTAGGTAGATAGTAGATGCATCTACTATATACTAAGTAACACTCCTCATATGGTCTTTGGCAGTACCCTGTAATCATAGACATTAATATTTTTCTAGCAAAACACTAATATTTATACCTGGTGAAATAATGATGATAAATAGTTTCCAGTCAATATAGTTTGTGCCAAATGTACAAAAAGATAAGAAAACACGCTTGGATATTGGAATAATGGATAAGGGATTGTGGACCTGTGCAATTTGCATGGCCTGTTTTTGTTTGCAGGAATGACTGAGATGAATGAAATTGTTTAACATTTGAAAAGTAGCAGGATTTTTTTGAGCAGGGAAGCCAAGTAGCTACTGTGATGTCTGATATGGCGGAGTGGTTTCTCAGTGAACTGCATCAGCACGTTCCTGTGTGTTTCTGTGCACTCTCCTACACATGCGTATGTGTGCTCTGATGCCCAGCAACCTGAATGGAAATCCAGACCAGATGAAGCCCGAGTGGGACTGCAAATTTATTATGGTGGTGTTACTATTGTCAGGAATGTGTTCCAGAGGCACTGAGAAGCTTAAATAGTGAGATCAGCATATGCTTTAAGATCCAAGGGTTAAGCAAGATATGGAGTTGCTGATGTTTTTAGGACGGTTTTTTGAGGAAATTACTGTTACAACTTTTTGGCTTCTATTTTATATGGACTTTTTTCTACATAAGTTGACATATTATTGAAACTTTTCTTGGTATTTTATATTTTCATCACAAAGGCCAAGCAGCATGCCTAGATATATCTAGTAGATGATGGATAACTAAATAAATTATTGTAACTGTGAATTATAGCTTGTTGTAAATGATCTTTCATGACTAAATAAATGAATTATTATGTGTTTGTGCATACACACAAACCTTTGTACTGTGTTTTCCACACAGGATTGCAATAAGCTGTTTTTCAATATTGATGTGGAAATTCTGTATATGTTGAGTTATGTTCTGTGGAAATTTGTGTTCGTTGACTTCATATAGTCTCAGTAGAATATGGTAGAAGTGCTAAGCAATGATTCCTTAATATTAAAATTTTAAAAAATGGTAATGGAGAAAATAAAACCATCCTATGAGTTTCATGTTTTCAGCTTTTAATTTTACCTTGAAAATATTCCCTACTGAAGATTATGAAGCTCTCCCCAGAGGAGGCCACGGGAAGACCCTGGCATGGGAGTCTGGAGGAGTGAGGAGCAGGCCGAGAGACCCCTTTGGAGACTTCATCTCCTGGTCAGTGTCTCCCTCATCAAAACTCCTGACCCACAGCAGGATGGGGATAGAACTCAAGGGTCAATGTCTCAGAACTGGGAGGAGCAAGTCCTCTTTTGTAACTGAGGAAACCTGTTTGACTATGTATAAATAAAATATTCTAATTATAGAGACAGATTTTTTTTAATTGATTTGTTTTGTTTTTTAATTTTTTTGTAGAGACAGAGTCTCATCATGTTGCCCAGGCTGGTCTCAACTCCTAGCCTCAAGCGATCCTCCTGCCTCAGCCTCTCAAAGTGCAGGGATTAAATTGTGCCCAGCTGGAGGCATATTTTTAATGTGTGTACTTGTGTTCATGACACACATGATTTGTGATTATGGAAGAATTAAATATCTTTCATATAGAAGAACTAACATATATAGCATGCAACCTTGCTTTTGACATTACAAATTATAAACATAAACATTTTGATTATTAGATTTCAGAAACGATCTCCTAGTAATAGAAAGTAGGCATAGATAAAGATATTCAGGTTTTGGAATTCTTTGATCAAATCCTGATAATAGTGAAATAATGTAATTATATCACTTTCACCTGTACAAAATTCTCCTAAATAGTCTTAGTACTTGTAAGAACTTTATATGTTAGTCACATCAGATAATTTAATTTCCATTTTTGTTTCTAGGGATTTACATTCTAAGTCTAATGTAAAATTCTTCTCATGGAATTGTACCAGAGTAATTTTTTGTGTTAAAATGTATCCTCAAGGGCATAGTATATTCTTTTACTTTTTCAATATTGTTTAAGGTCAGAAACCACAAAGTCTTTTCCTGGTGGCATTTTTTTTCAAAGCTATGATCAAGTGTCACCTACATAGACAGTCATTTGTATAGAAATTTTAAAATGCCTTTCTTAACAGCTTTAAATTGTCCACCTGGACTGTGGAATGCTAAAAGATACTGTTCTCAATATTTTTTTGGGAGCCAAGAATAAATTAAAAATCTTATTCTGGTGGATGGGATTTTCTAATTTAGCATATTACATCTCAAATATAAAAGGCTAAAACTCAGTTGAAATATAAATGATGTTTGGGAGCAAGCTACTTAGGGAATGCATGAATAATGCTTGTTGCATTCCTTTTATTATAGTTTATCCCTAGATTATCTTACCTTTTTGAAAAAAAATTCTGTTTCCAGAATTGTAAGGTAAAAATGCTTGTATAGTCCCATTAATTTGATAAGAAGTTCTGATAGAAGGGTTCAAGAATGTTTAGGTTTGCGTTTACATCATGTCAGTACCCAATAAAACATTTTCCACATGGTGCATAACGTACTGCAGTATTTTATGTGAGGGAAAACAGTACCAAGAGAGAAAACATAAATGAAGTTCTACCAGACTACTGTGGAATTTCTGTGAGTTTCAGGTCAATGTATGTGGTTCCAGAATTGAATTAACTCATGTGGAAAGAACCAACCTTAAGAACTTTAGTATAAACATGTGTGTCTTTTATTATTCTACTTTATTATTCTCTTCTCTTTTATGACTTCTAGATTATAATATCACAGTACATGCTACCTTTGGCTCTCTTTGAATGTCAGCTGCTGTTGAACACAGTGGACCATCTTCCTAGTGCCTTGTGAAGCAGTTGACTTCTCCATGACAGTGTCATACGTTTGATGTGTTCAGTTGGGGAAATACATGTCTATATAGGTTAGGTCCCAAATTTCTGGGATTCAACACCGAGGCATCTTAAGGTAACCAAAATCAGGCAAAAAACAATTTCCATACTAGGAATATTGTGGTGTTATAGGCTACAACTTTAAGGGTCATCACATTTTGCCTGCTCAGAATTTTAAATTTGCCTCAGGATTAAGCATTTGCTAATAGCCAAAGGATTATTAACTTTAAAGGACTTTAAATGTTTAAGTGATTGTGAAATAATGGTTAGTGCATTTTTTAAACTTTTATCTATTTTTCACAGGATAAAGAAATCATAATTAAATATTGTTTAACCTTCTGAGAAAAACAGGGCCTTTTCCAAAAACAGAAAAAAATAAAATTTTATTAGTTTCATTGACTTGTAGAGTTACCTGTCTATTTAATACTTCTATTTCCTACGTTAAAATAAGATTTCAGAAAAATTCTGTGAGAAAAGTGATCAGGTCTTCTTCCTTCTTTTCTTTTCTTAAATTGACCTTAAATGGTTAGGTAAAGGTAGCATGTATTTGGGAAGACATTGTCCTGCTGGAAAGACATTTAATCCAAGTTCTTGCAGGTCAAGCCTTAGGATAATAGAAATCTATCATCTAAGCCCCTGGTTGACTGGCACATACTGCCTAAGAAATGCCGTTTTCATATATTCTGAATGGAGGGAAAAAAGATTATGAAACAGATCTCCAGAACATGCAGTGATCCCTTGATGTCTGTTAAAGCAAGTTTAAATTCTTTGTCCTGGGAGGAAATTGTTAGACTAATATGTATGTTGAGATATTTGATAAGTTTTTAAGAGCTGGACTTGCAGTCATTTGAAGAAATGTGAGGCATGCTCATGTGGTAGAAGTTTAGACAAGGGCTCAAAGTCTTGGGCATTCATTGGGGCTGTGTCCACCGATTGCTGACTGGCTGATTTGGATGGGGGTTCTCTGTCTCCCTGGACCTCCCCTTTCTCCTTCCTATTCTCTAAAGAGTTGCGCCTGCTTCATGGATTCTCAATTACTGATTTGAAGAGTGATTCCATTAGAAGAGTCTAGGAAACTTACATATATTCTTGTCCTATCCTCTGTGTTGGGGTCCTGGAATCGGTATGGCGTCCTATGCTGTATTATTTATTTATTGTTATGTAGTTTTTGTCTTCTCTCTAATTGCTGTCACTGACCCAAGTGAAAACTCTTAAGCTGAAATGTAATAGCAGTCCTTCAAGTTCTGAACTGCTGGTCTAAAAATTCTAGCCCAGAGGATGTTGAAACCAGACCTAATAGTGATATTGATGATGAAGAGGGTGAGTAAAGGAGTTTTGTTTGGCCTGGTGCAAGTCCCTTTAATCAATGCCTTTGTAGAATTAAGCAAATCGTTTCTCTAAATTTTTAAATTTAATATTGATGTTGTGGCAATTATTACCTTGTAATAGCTTAACCAGTTTAATGTATTCATAGTTCTCAAGATTTCCCTTAGGACTAAAAATTAAATTCTATTTTGTATGTTCTGATAACTGGACTTAATTACTTATTTGTTTTATAGTATTGAGACAGCCACTTAACACCTTTGATTTTCTTCTTCTCCCCATATTTCCAGAATACTGACACTGCTTGTCTTACGACAAACTTTATGAAGAAAAATGAAGTGACTGAGAGCTTTAAACAAGACTCTAGACTGATTTTTATTGCCTTTTTAATAGTTCATTGTGTATATGTAAATTATATATTAAATATATGAACAGATAAAGTTTTTCTAATGAAGATGATATTAATATCTAACAGCTACTAATAGGTAGGTAATAGGTATATGTGATCTCTGTGTTATGTCTTACAACTGCATATTGTCTCAATTATCCAAAAATAAAAAATTAAGTTATATATCTTTTTTTTTTTTTCCAGACAGTCTTGCTCTGTCACCCAGACTGGAGCACAGTGGCACGATCTTGGCTCACTGCACCCTCTGCCTCCCAGGTTCAAGTGATTCTCCTGCCTCAGCCTCCTGAGTAGCTGGGACCACAGGCATGCACCACCATGCCCAGCTAATATTTTTCTGTTTTCAGTAGAGATGGGGTTTCGCCATGTTGACCAGGCTGGTCTCGAACTCCTGACTTCAATTGACCCACCCACCTTGGCCTCCCAAAGTGCTGGGATTACAGGCGTGAGTCATTGTACCCCGCCAACTATTCTTACCTCCATTTTACAAGTGGGAAAACAAATGTGCAGAAAGATGAAGTAACTTCCATGTTCCTGTAGTTGGAAATGGAAGAATTGAGATTTAATCCAAGGCAGTCTGACTGTGGAATCCAGGCATGTAACACCAGTGATTTGAAAATGTAGACCACATCTCTAAGCTTTTGTTTGGTAGGAAAATCAATACTCTTTGATCCCTGCTATACGATGAATTTAGACTGTATAACAAATAGTCTTTATCATTTCACAGAGAGCATTTATATCATACCATTTGTGAAGGGAGTTTATAGCGTGTATTCCCAAGTTATGTTTATGAAAGAAAATGATTAACAAAAATCTTTAACAGTTTGTGTACTCTACAGAGAAAGTTTGAACATTATGATTTAAAAATTGTGTTAGGACTTTACTGCTTCATCAGAGCTTACCATTTCCAGGAACAGGTCAGACATTCTGACGTTGTTAAAATTAAATAGGCTGGGCGTGGTGGCTCGCACGTGTAATCCCGGCACTTTAGGAGGCTGAGACAGGTAGATCACAAGATTAGGAGTTTGAGACCAGCCTGGCCAGTATGGTGAAACCCCATCTCTACTAAAAATACAAAAACTATGTGGGTGTGGTGGCAGGCCAGGTCTGTAATCCCAGCTACTTGGAAAGCTGAGGTAGGAGAATAGCTTGAACCTGGGAGGCAGAGGTTGCAATGAGCAGAGATTGCACCACTGCACTCTAGCCTGGGTGACAGAGTGAGACCCCGTCACAAAAAGAAAAAAAAAAAGCAAACAACAAAAAATTGTTTTTCCTTTTTATTAGCAATATAATCCATGTAAAAGAGTAACTAATATGATTGATATATAAAGCAATCCAAGAAAAATCATGTATCATGTACTTACTACCCAGCTTAAAAAATAAATACCTTTTAAATTTCTACGTGCTGCCCTCAAGTCATAGTAATCTTCCTCCCACCCCAATAAGTTTATCACTATACCAATTGGTATTATAGAATATTCCATATGTATATATCCCTAAATAATGAATTGTTGAGTTTTATATGTTTTAGACTCCTGTGTGTTGTGTTATTGTATGTATTCTTCTGTGATTTGCTTTTTTCAGTCAATTTATTTTAGAATTCATCCACATTCATGCATGTAAGTTTGGCTTATTAATTTCACTGCTGTAGAGTGTTCTAATATGACTGTATTTGAACTTATTAATCCTGATTTATCCTTCTTCCTATTGAAGGACATTAGGCTGTATATAGTTTTTTCTGTTGCTTTATTCTTCAACATGCATGTTTTGCCCCTTGCAGCACATGGGCAAGAATGTATATCTAGGGTAGAAGCATAGGAGGATATTTACTGGGATAAATACTTTTTGAGATAAGTATTTTTATAATTTACAAGATGATGCCAAGTTGTTTTCCAAATTCAGTGTGCCAGTTCCAAATTCAGTGTGCCAGTGTGAATGTTCTTAATGCCACAAAATTGTATGCTTAAAAAACGGTAAATTTTATGGTATGTCCATTTCATCCGAATTAAAAAAAAATAGGTTTATTGGGACAAAATAGACATACCATAAAATTTACCATTAAGTATGTAGTTTTGTGGCATTAAGAACATTCACATAGTTGTGTAACCGTCCCACCATTTATCTTCAGAGTTTTTTTCATTCTGTCCAGCTCAAGCTCTGTGCCCATTAAACACTAGTTTCCTATTTCTCCCCTTCCCATCAGACCCTGGAAACCACCATTCTCCTTTTCGTGTCTATGAATTTGGCTATTCTAAGTACCTCATATAAGTGGAATTATATGCTATTTGCCTTTGTGGATCTGGCTTATTTTACTTCCTGTAAATGTCAAGGTTTATCCATGTTGTAGCATGTGCCAGGATTCTCCGCCCTCCTTTATATAAGGCTGAATAATAGTCCTCTCTCTATATATACCACATTTTGTCTACCCATTCATTTATCAGTGTTGTTCAAGGGCTGCCTTGTATTTTTTTTCTGCCCAGCCCTGGAATCAGTCCCTAAGAAGTTCTTGTTCCTTTGATTGGAGAATGGTATTTGGAAAGGTCTAGGTGGTAGTTGTGCTCTGAACTGCTCGTTTGTTATTGTTTATAGGCTCTGTCAGTGTACAGAGATAGGAAATATATGTATGTTTATTAACACATACATGTGTGCACCTTTATATTTATTTTTAAACCCACCCTTCTCTATATCTATTAAAATCTATGGGTCATACCTGTGTCTGTGATTCTTGTCCCAAACTACGGGGTTAATCCTAGCTTTCCTTCTCTCCTTATTTATAGCTCTGTATTTCTGAGAATGGAAATGTGGCTGTCATTATCCACAATAGATATTTTCCCGTTTGTATATGTATACAATACAGTTTCAGATTTGCTAACCTATAACCCTGTAAAAAAAACATTTACTAACTACAGCATTTGTATACACAAGTACTCATTTTCACACATAACCCTTTTCCTTATTAGACCAAAACACCCAAACTCTTTTAAATATCATGAATTTCATGTTCTTATTTCCTTGTTTATTTTTTCTGTGTTTTTTTAAATCAGAGTTTAAGATCCTGCCCATTCTGAGACTTAGTTATTATATATGAGCCAATGAATACTTTACTTGGCCTACATTAGCTTCAGTTTCTGTCACTTGTAACCAGACTGTCCTGACACAAAAGCACAGTGTGTCTGGTCAGTCATTTCTTCCTTTCTACAAAGAATAAAAGGAGGAACATCTTCTGCCTTAAGGAAATTATTTCCAAAGAGGAAAACCAGATACAGCGAGAATATGCACATAAGTACTCCAGATTATTTGAGAACACCTTATTCTAATGTCTACTTATCTCTATGATATCAAATCATATGAAATTAAAGCTCTGATAACTTCATTCCTCACTATAATTTACAAACACACCCAGAATGAACTCATGGCAAGTCATCAGTATCTACTACCTAATCACTTTGCTTGTGGATTCACTATTCACTTTCCAATTTGACAATATGTTATAGTGAGGTGCTATAATTTTCATTTTAAGCTATACAACAGAAATGATATTACATTTAATGGCTGAATGGCTTTCATGTTACAGTTAGAGGTATCCTAAGCAATAAGAGTTGACAAATTATCCTTTAAAAACAAATTACAGGACACTCACAAAGATAGCTTTTGAAAGGCTTACCAATAAGGCATCCTTGAAGTGAATATAGAGTATACTTTACTAATCTCTACGAAACTGTTTGTATTGAGGTTATAGTTGCTTTTGAAAGGGGAGTGTTCTTTAGAAACCCTAGTGTTCAGAAGTCAAGAGTGAAGAAGTATTTCTAAGAAAAGAAAATGATTAAAATAGTAGTTATTACCCAATCACTTTTAAAATTTAATATGGGATCCCTGTGCCTAATGAAGACTCTGTATTTAGTCTCAGTGAAGTTTACTTCCCTGTGATTCTGACAAATTTTAAGAGCAAAGTTCTTTTTAAAATGTATTCTTGAAAACCATTCATTTTTCTAGTGGGTGGATTCTTTTTCCTGTAGATTTCACCAGACAAGAATTTTTATTTTCATTAGAAAAATCTGCTCTTCAGGCTATTTCAGTTTATTCAACATTTTTCTAAAGCAGATGCTGTTTTTCTTTTTTTTTTCTGCTGCTGTTGACTATGCAACTGAGTGTTTCTGGCACTTGATCAGTTAAAACATAAATCGTAAGCCAAACTCTTTTGTGACCAAACTTCTGAGTAAAACACATGAGAAGACTTTAGTCATATTCCTCTGTTTGAAATTTGCAAGGAGTCTTAGAGAAGATCTTCTATAAAAGAGAAAAGTTTGGGGGCTGCTTGGCTCTTTGCAGCCTAATTGAGGCATCTGCTCACTGCTGACCTTCCACATATGCTCCTTTCTATCTTTACTGCCAGGCATACTCCCGTATATCTTCTGTGACTCTGCCCTGGTCAACATCCCATCCTTTGAGCTCCCATTCTGCATTGCTTTTTCTTAAATTCAATATGTCATCTAGTTATTTAAGTATCTCTCTGCTCCGTGAAACCAGCATTCCTTAGTTTGAACTGTCACTCGCCCGGCATGCAGATTCATAGGCCTCAACCCTGATGTACTCAAATAAGACCATGGATTTACATTATTGACAAATGCTGCAGAAAACTCTTATGCATGCTGATATTTGAACAGTACTCACCCAATGAGTACTTTAAATGTAGGAACTAATTATTAATTGCATTTGTATCTCAGCAGAGCATTTATTAGAAGGTCAATAAATGCTTATTGAATAAATATCAAAATATTAAGCTCTTTACTATCCCTAAGAGATAGTAATAGTCTCCAATCTGGTTGCTGTTGGTTCACTTACATCTGGTATGGAGTTAACAGTGTAGTGCCTTGCTACTCAGAGTGTGGGCCACACATCAGCAACATGAGCATCACCCAGAAATGAAGAGTCTTGGGCCCCACTCTGGACCTACCAAATCAGAATCTGCATTGTAACAATAACCCTAGTGATTTGTATATACATGAACATTTGAAAAACACTAGCTTAGAGGGCCAGAGTTATACTGCCATCTTGGAATGTAGTGAGGGAGATTTTAATCTGTTAGACAAGGAGTGACTCTTCAATGAGAACGTGGATCTTTGAGCACTAAAGGATGTACTTGGGGAAGACAGTGGAAATGGACTGTATGTAAAATTATTGGGTTGATGCAAAAGCAGTTGCTGTTTTTGCTATTAAAAGTAATGGCAAAAACAGCAACTGCTTTTTTTTTTTTTTTTTTTGAGGCAGAGTCTTGCTCTGTCGTCTAGGCTGGAGTGCAGTGGTGCGATCTTGGCTCACTGCAAGTTCCGCCTCCTGGGTTCATGCCATTCTCCTGCCTCAGCCTCCTGAGTAGCTGGGACCACAGGTGCCCACCACCATGCCTGGCTAATTTCTTGTATTTTTAGTAGAGATGGGGTTTCACCATGTTAGCCAGGATGGTCTCGATCTCCTGACCTTGTGACCTGCCTGCCTCGGCCTCCCAAAGTGCTGGGATTACAGGCGTGAGCCACTGCACCCGGCCCAGCAACTGCTTTTGCACTAACCTAATAACGTGCTGTGGAAGAAGCGCGTATGGGTAAGGTTTTCTGATGTCTTTAGTTTGATGTAGTTTGGAGTGGGGTACTTGGGAGAAATTTCATCCACTCATATTTCCCTTCAGGATTTGCTGCAATGGACTGTGCACCTCATTCCCTTAATTATTGCAGAGTGAACCAGTTAGTAGTGATGATAGGCTAAATAAAGTGATCTAAGATTTAGAAGCATGAAGCATAAGTACCTTTGTGTAAAACCCAAATATTATTTAACTCTGTAGGAAATAGATTTAGAGAAACCTGAGACTTGGGTACTCAGGTCTAAGAATTTTGGCTTAATATTAAAATATTTTAACTCTTTTAAGTCCAACAATATGCTTTTATGAATAATTAATTAAAAATTGTTAATGACCCTCATAGGCTTTTTCTCCTAATTGAATCCACTTGCAAATGCTAGGTAAGAAAATGCCATTTGAGTCTTTCCATTTCCCACCTTTTTAAAACTCTCCTCCTGTTTTTCCCCATGTTAGCCCTGTCATGTGAACAAGTGACAGTTTTTTTCCTTTTGATGGTATTTCAGCTAGTTTAGGTGTCTGGTGGAGTTGGTGGTGGCCTGGAGAGAAGACAGGAATTGTTTAGGGGCTAGAGAATAAGCAGTTGGACAGAAATCCAAAGGAATGATGAACATTATAGAATGGGCAGTGAGAACTGCAGTGAGAGCCACAGTTATCTCTATGTCAAATAAAGGGAGGTGGGTAGGTAGTCACAGAGCCAAATTGGGAACCAGACAAAGAACCTGAGGGTGATGCAAGTATCTGGAGAGATGGCCAGTATGTGATGTGGCAGAGGTGGCATCTGTGCCTTGGATGACTGGCACAGCAGTAGCACAGATGTGGCTGCTTGTCAGTCACTGACAACCAGGGAAGGCATAGCTTCAGCTCAATGGGTTCGTTCTCAGTTTGTATGCTCCAGGGCCACAGTGATTGACATTTGTGATGACAGTGCTGCTGAATCACCTCAGACCAAATTTACATATATTACATGTCTTTTAACGTTATGTGAATGTTCCAGTTATGGCTCTTTTGGTTTCAAGGAACAAAGTCTCACACGCTAGTTTTATTTTAGAGAACCCGAGGGCAGAAAGGCATGTATCATGAGAAATGAAAGCAGGAAGGGGAAAATTGTCAGGACCTGGAGAAATTAATGTCTCAGCATTTGTGTTATCTTTTTTTTTCTATTTCTTTGGTCATGGGGGATGGGAGGAGTGTCTGTATGCTTTCTCTTCTCATTTTGTGTCTCTTCTCTCCTCCCCATGATGCGTTTTTACTTACTGCATTAGTCTGTTCTCACACGGCTATAAATAATACTTGAGACTGGGTAATTTATAAAGAAAGGAGGTTTAATTGACTCACAGTTCTGCATGGCTGGGGAGGCCTCATGAAACTTACAATCATGCCAGAAGGGGAAGCAGGTACCTTCTTCACAAGGTGGCAGGAGAGAGGAGACAGCAGGGGAAACCACCACTTACAAAACTATCAGATTTTGTGAGAACTCATTATTGTGAGAACAGCATAGGGAAAACCACCCCCATGATCCAGTCACCTCCCGTCAGGCCCCTTCCTTGACATATGGAGATTACAATTTGAGATGAGGTTTGGGTGGGGACACAGAGCAAAACCATGTCACTGACTTTACATGTGACCTCCATCCTCAACATTGTTATGACTTATTAGATTCAACATAAACCATTGCCTAGCAGTAGTCTCTCGTGTCTTGGGTCAGATTCGAAAGGAGCAAGAGTACCAACTTTCTTTAGTTTATCTCTGTAAGCCAAGCCAAACAAGCCTTTGGCTGCCTTTGAGATATGTATATCCCTGAGCAATCAGTTGTGTTGAGTTTGAGGCCAGTCACATGACATGTAACCCTGGTTCCTTCAGAGACTGAAAATGAGTCAGGTAATAACACATATATGTATCATTGCATTTTAATCATGATTACTCCTGACATATTTAATCAAATTTGTACAGTTCTGCCTCATTTCAGGACACATTGGTGGGATTTACAACCATGAATAAAATACACATTGGGAAAAGTTATGATCCAGTGGAGAGATAATAATTAATTAACCAAAACAGATAATTTTCTAATAGTTTTGAAAAGAGTATGTTCATAGTTGTTTTTCATACTATTGAACTTCATTCTTAATATATGGCTTCATTTTGTTAAAGACAGGCTTCTCACAAAACTTCAAAAGCACATCTTGTGGATTACTTTAATGGAAAGTATTTTGTTATAATAGTCTTAATGGAATAATTATTTCACAGCTAGCAAGGCTAATGGAGAATATTTGTAGATTGAGGTATGTTTTCAAAGCCTAGTGGATTAGCAAACAGTTGAGGAATTAGGGCCAAATGCCTTCAAATGCTTTGTCTCTTCATTTTTAAAATTAAAGTTGATATTTGAATAGACAGAAAATTTGAGTAATGAAAATCTTTGATCATCTTAATAGCAGATATCTTTAAAGTATAAATTAACTGCTAATTTAATTCACTGTAATGCTATGTGAAGTGAGTGTCTTTATTTAAAAACTTGTAATTTTGCTGAAAATATGCTGATTCTTAACCACATGTAACCTTCTGGTTATTTCATTTTGCCTTTTCACATAGTTCTTGCATGTTACCAAACTGGTTTTCCTTGAAATATTTTAATGTATTGTGTTACATTACGCTATAACAATGACTGAAAAGAAACAAGAAGTATTATTACTGATTTAGTGGTCTTTTTTTATAACCTTTAATTTCATCATGATATGTAAATTAATTTTTAATGTGCTACTGAATTAGGTAAATAATTACCTTTCACAGAAGATAAGTTGAATTATAGGAAATAATCATTTGAAACTTTGAATGCTTAAAAACAACAGGTAATCAAACTATTTAAATACTATTCTATAGTTGTGAGTAAATCCCAGGAAGAATGTATCCATTCACATCCTCTCTCCCTGATTTTTTGTGTTTAGTAAGAGTTGTGCTTAAGCTTTTGCCTCTTGAAATGACTCCTTTTTTTTGAGGTTTCTTTGTATGTGTCTGTAAAGAGGCACATGACATTGCTGTCTTTATGGCATTTTTAATGAAGGTCTAATGAGAATACAGTCAACTCTATTATTTAGCAGTAGATTAATTGGTGTTTGGATTAATTATACTAAAATAATAATAGACATTTTACTCTTACAGTTTTAAATACTGCGAGCCAACAGAAATGATCCATATACTGGATAACATCTCTTGTTTGGAGTTGCTTGGTAACTGATAGAAGCTACATTAGGTCTATTGCCATGTGGGAATCCTTGGTGCTTTTGCCAGTCCATGATGTAGCTTTTGTAGTCATGGCCATGAACTGCGTTTTTGTGTGTGGTCTGTACAAATTTAAACAGTAACATGGTTTGGGGTCTTTTAAAATGTAAATGTGATAAAATAGACCCAACTTAAAATATTGTAATCTAAGTGAAAACTGCATATTGCTTAACATTCAAAGAAGTTATCAGTCAACTGGGAAAAGTATACCATTAAACAATTTGCATTGTAATATGAAAAAGAAATCAGATGGTTCTTGGTTGAAAAAGAAAGGATAAATTGATGTCTTTTGTATCTCATTGAGATCTTGAAGCAGAAGACAAAAGCAAAAGGGAAAAGTTAAACTTGAAAAAAACATTGTCTACTTTTGATCAGACAATGCAGGTTTGGTACTGTCAGCAGGCGATTGCTGTAAGAACCTTAGTTGCCATCCAGTACCTGTTATATCAGATTATGTGTCCAGCTGCTTTAACAGAGGCCAAATAATAGTGGCTTAAACAAGATGGAATGTTTATTTCTTTCTCATGCAGAAGTTTCAGCTGAAGGTAGTTTCGGGGTGGAAACCAAACATCTTGCTCTCAGATGTTCCTTTCATCACTCTACCATGCTTTAGCAGTAACCCTGTCTATATACTAGATTAATATAAGAAGTATCAAATGAGATTCATATAAGGAACATAAAGAACAGACTCTTGGGTGCCACCCCAGATTAAATTATAATCTGAGAATGAGTACTACTCCAGACCTATTGAATCAGAATCTGTGGTCATAACTCAGTCATGAGATCTCACCTCGCTGCAAAGCAGGGTGGGGAAAGGTAGTCTGTAAGCGGCAGGCAAGTATACAGCTAAAACTTAGTTGGTTTTATTACCAAAAAGAAGGTAGAATAAATATTGAGGGAGACAATAATTAGTTTTCTACCTGTGAATTAGAGTTTAAGACCCTCAGCAGTAATAATTATTTACAGCACTTGGTAGTGAAGAGAAGACAGTGGTGGAATATGAAGCTAGTTAACATACATAAAATGGGAACTACCTACAGGAGGCACATACTCCAGCCTGTAAGAGTCAAGGAGGTGACTCAGGCTAGTGAAAAAGGGCCAGGCGTTTCAGAGGCTGGAGGGGCTCTTTTAAAGTGGCACCTCTAGTAGTTGTTGCCATGTAGGAAAGTGGACTAAATTTTTATAGATTCAGTTAGAAATCTACATTTTTATCAAAATGTGAGCCCAATTTAACATATCTTTAAATTAGATATGGATTAAGAGCCATTTATTTCTCATTTCTGACCTTAATGTTATGGCACAATATTTCGATGGCAAAGACAGCATTTTTCTTGGTGTCAAACTATTTTTCCTCCAAATTCATTATATTTAAAAATATTTTTAAAAATAAACTTGATAAAAATGGCAAAGGTATTTTAGTAGTCAGTATCCTTTTGGCCATTTCTAGTAAATTATGTGATTCCTTTGTATTCCTAGGCTATTATATTTGAATTAATTTTACATTTTTGGGTGATACTTGTAGAACTCTAATTTTGGATGAACTTTTAATTCAATAAGTGTGCATTTCTCGGCCACTTTTAACAGTGATTTTGTGTTCTTTGTGACCCTCTATCTCCAGTTTATTAAGAACTACCTCTGCATGCAGAGGCACTTTGTAAACTGTAAGAAACTCTAATGATATTTTAGTGCCTTGCCACTGTGTCTGGCACAAAAACACTCAATGAATAAATGGTGAAAAAATGATACCTCTTTTAGATAATCATTAATGTTTACATCCTATGACAAGGTGTCTATAGATTTCAGTTATACTAAAATCAGTGGGATACCACAAATCAAAAATATTTTCTTCATCATTCTTTTCTCCATTTTACAAACAAAAGAGATTGAAATAAACTTTATATCTATTGACAAATAATTGGATCCTGTAGATTGAGTTAATTACTTGTTAGAAAATTACCTCTTCTGCTTCATTGGTCAGGATATTCTATGAAGTAGAATTTGTTTTGAGTTTAGAATGGCATAACAACAAATTTCTAAAAATGTCTTTCTTGTATCTTGGGACAAGTTTATCTGGCCATATCTGGCTGACAAATGCTTTGGCAGTGACAGCGTCTTGGATGACAGTGCTGTTGGATTAGATTGGCTAACTTCTATAATTTAAATTAAAACCAGGACGCTGAAATGCTTCTCAGAATAATCATGTTGGTTACCATGCCCATTGCTCAATTTTTTTCCTTTTGTTGAAGGCAGCACTATTAGCATCTTGTCTATAAATTTCTTGACTAGTGAGAAGAGATATGAGGCTTTAGGGCTGACATAAACTCTCATCGGTTGGACAGGTATTTTGCTCTTTTTCATTTATCAATTCCAGGAAGTACTGGGTTTGGTCCTTGTTAATAAGGAAGAAATACCAAGACTTTCATGAGTACTTAAAATTCACAAGTTATGAAGTTTACAATGCTTTAGTTCGGTGGAGCTCTGGTGGGGGCATCCTCTGAATATAGGCAGGACACTGTCCTGCAGCTCCCTGGTTATTTGAAAAGGGATGAAGGCTGTGCTATCTGGCTCTCACTTCCACCTTCTGACTCCCATTCTTTCCCCCTGCTGAAAATGGTGGGTCAAGGCCAGCTGGCAAAAATTAGCATAGAATGGGGGATTGTTTCATCAAAATTTTGCAATTGGGGAGTAATTTTTATAAATATTGACACTTTTTTTTATCTCTGGGAAGTGATTGGTTGATATTCTATATATAGCCATTTGGCCACTTCTTAATATAGAAGAAAATATTTCCTGAGTCAGCTTTCTTAATTTTCTCAAAATAATTACCTTGAATTGTTATAGATCCATCTTTTCACGCCAACACAAACTTTTAGATGCTATTGAATATGTTTTTAACAAAGTATAAGTAGATTGGTTTTAAGTTGACTTAGCCATTGTTAATGATTCAGTTGATTTTTTAAAATTAAGAATGTATTAAAAATGAAATTGATACATTTATGGAGAATTCATAAATGGTTCAAATCAATTACTTTATAGACATAATACATATATTTTGTATGTTTTTGTAATTTTTGGAAAAAATTAGCTTCATTATGTTTCCGAGTAAGCTAAAGACATTCAACTGTATTCTTTCAAATTTGTCAAAGAACATAAAGGAAGATTTTGTCATTTGGTTTATTGGATTTTTCATTATTCACTATGATCACAGTCCAAAGACAAGAATCAATTTCTTAATGCTTTATTATATGTTTTGAAGGGAGTTCCTTTGTTCTCTGTTTACCTTACAGAACCTCAGAGTTTAAAGTCACATTCTCTTTTTAAGGGAAATCAAGTCATGTCAGTTTTTATAATTGCAAATAGGATAGGAAATCATGAATGGATGAAAAGTGTAGTGTGATAAGTCATTCAGTAGAAGGGGAGTTGAGGCAGTGAGGAGCAGGATGATGGAGTGATAAAGGTCATAGTAATTATAGGAGAAAGTGAGTATAATGGCAATAAATTGAAAATTGACTAAGTAAGATATTTGAGGAAAGCCAGCATATTGTGATCGACATGCTGGTGTAACCTAATTACTTATATAACCTGAGAGTAAATTCCAAATTTCTTCTGGCAAGAAATAGTGATTTTTTTTTCTACGCAAGTAATAAATTTGCTGATTTGAGTTCTTATACACCTTCTGGGCATAACACAAGAACATGAAAAATGTTATTCTTCAAATTACTGACCTTATGGCTAATGCCTTTCCTTAATACTAGTCTCTCTATTCTTGATCAGAAATCCCATATGCACAGCTTTCATTGGAATCCTTGGCATTACTTTTGATGTTCCAAAGCACTTTTCTTAATATTCTCTTGCCATTCACCTTAGAAAAGCAGTAGTTATAGCTGCTTTTATTAAGAAAAGTTTGATTGGCAATCATTTATATTTCTCAAGTATTGTTGCTAATCAAAATCCTAATATTTAGCTTCTCTTTAGCATTTTAGTTTGCATTTTTCTTAGAGGATACTAGCAAATAATATAATGTTTCAAAGTCATAATGTCTTCAAATCTTATGGTTGATTCAGACTGAAATCTTTTACGGATTTTATGCCCCACATGGAGCAGTACTCAATAATGTATTCACAGCAAAGGATGTACTCTAGAATTAATTATTTGTGTCATTCATCTAGGTATTCCCTCACTAATAAATTATTGCTTTCTTATTCAGTATAAATTTGCTTTTCACTGTTTTGGGTGACCTCGGTCATCCGTGGATAGTTAAAAATTCTCTTCCAGGAATTCCCTCTGATTATCTACAACATTTTGAGCTGAATAATAGGTGTGCTGCATAACTTGGAGAGGTGGGCCTTTGATATTCAGTTTATTAATTATTTATGGAGTGACTGTGGAAGTGGAGTAGTAGGAGATGCCAAATAGTAGAAAATACTGTCCTTGCTTTCAAGGAGTTCATGATCGTATTATAGAGACAAGGTATACTTGAAAGTCTAATTATGTTGCTGAAAAAGTAGTAGAGGCCATATATGTCATCGAATAGTGGGGGGGGCAGTGGGTAGGGGGAAGACAGGATGGCTGTGGGTTAGCATGAGAGGAGAAGAAGTGATAGAGAACTAGAACTGATCCAGTCTATTTGCAGTTGTTAGAATTTGACTTGTCCACTAGGCAGGGCAAGGAGAAGTGGAAATTAGGGAAGTGGCTTCATGTCATAAATAAAAACAGAGTAAGAGACTCAATGGTGTGATAGAAATTTCTACTTTGAATTATATTGGAGAACAAGTTTAAAAATAGTAGAGGAGATTGAATTTGAGGAAAGACAAATAAATCTAGATTTTTATTCCAGGAGGTTTCCCTCTTTTGTTTGAATTATTGTTATTTGAATAATCCATTTCAAAATACCACTTAATCAGACAGTAGAGGGAACTATTTATAGGATGTAAAAGAGGTAGTTTGGCAGACATGATTAAGGAGGATGTTAGAGAATAAGATATCAACATGGAAAGAGGTGTGATCTTTTTTAATCTGGAAAAAGCAAGACAAATTGCTTTGAACATGTAGATGAAAACGTAACTTAATGTTTCCAATTTAACCAGAAAATATGATTAATATAAAGTGAAAACTACAGCAAACACAGTAATTTTACTTTGTAATTCTGCTATAATTTGTTTCATTTGCCACATTTTATTTTTCTTGTAGTCATTTGAATTTATACCTGGGAATGCCATAAAACTTAATACCTTAGAACTATAATCAAGTCAGAAGAGGTTCTTTTCCTTAATGGTGTCATATGGTTTGACATCCACTGGTCGTCTTCAGGATGTTAAAGTCTAAGATATCTACTTTACATATTTTATATATTCAAACAATAAGGTTTTATGCATGAGTGAGTTTGAGGCTTTGGAATATGTGCACCCACTATTTAGTAAACTGTTGCCTTCCATTATTAGGGTATCCTTGTGAGAATTAGAAAACAAACAAACAAAAAACAACCAGAAAACCAAAGCAATGCCCCTGAGGCCAACTCTATAAACTTGTGGGAGGTAACAGTAAATGTTTCAAGGACAATTCTGACATGATTCCCACCAATGTCACATAGCTGCTGACATCTGGGAAGTGACAGTAGCTGACAGACCATGTTGGCACAGCAGAAATCAGAAATGGACTAGCTCAGTTGGAAGAAAAATGTCGTGCTGACTGGGAAGCTAAGAAGCAGAACGCCACAGTGGCAACCTGTGCAAACAGTGGCTGTTAACATTAACTAACAGACAGATTGAGTCCAGCTAGGGCTACGGACCACCCATCAGTGGATCTGCCATACCTGTACACATAGGAAGTTCTTTGCTGTCAGCATAGCTTCTCTCAGTAAAAGAGACGTGATGTTTATGTTCATTATTATGCTTATGTTGGGTGGTGACAGATAAAGGAATGTACCTTTTGTTATGAAGAGTAATGCAATTTTAATGAGAATTTGACCTTGAAGGTAAAGAATTGCTGAAGCATCACTAATTGAGTATTCACTTAAAATGTATTCCCAGTTTAGCTGCTGGTTCATCCTCACTCATCCCTGATCTCAACATTTTCAAGATGGCAACCCCAGGAGTGGGAGTATGTTTTAGGGCAATGGAGTCAAGGCCTTTGGACTGAAAAATAAAAGCATGGAAATAGCATTTGCTTTTACTGTTTTATAATCTACTCTTTGGTTGCTGAGAACTCCTAGAGAAAATCATCAAACTGGGTATTTTTACTTGGCTGCCTCCCTCAATGTTGGCGTCAAGGGTGATTCTGAAACCTCAAAGCCCCAGTGAAGCCCCAACCCCATCTCTAACCTTTTAACTCTTAGTCCATGATCTTCCTAGCTACCTTACAGAACAAAAACAATGACCTTGAGATTGTATACAAAATGTGTTAATTTCTGCACTGGAGACTTGGGATTGCTTCTCCTACCCAAGGCTAATTTTTATAGTTGCCTTTTCAATTGCATTTCCTCCCTTCTTGCTGGAAACTCTTAACTTCACATGCCCCTTCTTTCTCCTGTCTTCAGCCTCTCTGCTGCACAGACTCATCTGAGTCTGTAAACATGAAGGCTCTGTTTTCTTAAAACCAAGCAGGGAAAACAAACAAGCTGCCTTTATTTCCTCCTTGCATTCATTTTTCTGCAATTCTTTAATCCTTTTCCTTTCTCAGACAAGTTGCTTAAATGAGTTGTTTAAAGGAGAACATGATGTTCTCACTTCATCCTCCCTTCCCTGCCCTGCACATTCTGCTGTTCACATTTCTGACCTTTGATTCATTGAAACTCTTTGAACAGTTTGAGAAGTTTACCAAGGAATAACTTAAGAGAAATACTGCATGTATTGAGAAGGTCATTAGGACAGAATGAGAAGCTAGGTCAGAGCCGATGGGCCCTGACTTACCTGCTAGGTAACACAGCTCTTGTTTGTTTGTTTTATTTGTTTATTTGTTCCTTGTGTATTTGTGTATCTATGTTTCATTCCCTTTGATTAGCCACAGATAAGGATTCAATAAGACCTAGACTTTTTAATAGACTTAAAGTCCTTTAGAAATACTTTAAATTCAATAAACTAAAAATAACCAGAATCCTGCAGTCAGCTATATAGGAAACTACATGTGGATGTGTAGTTTCTAAGCACAGATAGATCCAGTATTTTCACTCATGGTTTTTCTATAATTTTACCATAGCAAATATGTGAATTGTCTGTGGAATGTTTGTTCTGTCAACTGAAGAATGACAAGGTTCATAAATTTGGAAAGAAGACTTTTATTTCTCATAAAGAGTTGTGGCCTGCAGGAGGCCATCCTGGCAGGCTGGAAAGGGTAGCTTCCTGCCAGAAGCCAGAAACAGGCACTCCGAGGGAGAGGTAAAAGAAACAGGAATTTATGCTGAGCAGGGTGGCTGAATACACGTATTTAATAAGCTGTAGGAGGGGTCATGAATACTTATGAAAGGAGAAACAGACCCAAGTGCAGTTGAGCTTCATGCCTCCAGATGGGTCATGTGTTCAAAAAATGGCATTGGCATGATCAGTGGGTGGAGATTTTGGCCCTCTGATGTCAAAAGGTGAAGCAGAGGCCAAATCCCTCTGTGTGCAGCCTCTGTAGACTGGCCAGACCACTCAGTGGTCAGTGATCTCTTACCAGGAAGAAACGCTGGTGGGTTGTTGTGTCAAAATTGCAAAAGGGAGAGAGCAGTCAGGGGGCTCGGTGAAATCAGCGGTGCAGCAAGTCTTCTGAAAGGGCTGGTTTCTGTTTAGCCCTTAGGGAAGAAAGCCTAAGGGCACGTAGCAATGGAGGATGCATATTAAATTGTCCTACCTCACTTCCCCTCACAGCCGGGAACTCAGTTTTTAAAATTTGCCTGGGTTCTCCATCGTGAAGAGGCAGTTTGTTCAATCAGTTCGGAAGACTGGTAGTTAGGATTTCATTTTTATTTCTCAATCCATTTATTTACAGTTTATACTCAACCTGGTTCTAGAAAGTTGTTGGGTAAGTGACTGCAGCACAACTTTACTACCATAGTGAACAATGGTCAAGGAGAAGGAAATTCAGAAGATCTTAAGGAAGACAAGGGCTTCGGGATGGTGTGGATCATGCTCCATGACATGAGATGCAGGAAGATGAAATCCTACACAAGTTCATGTGTAATGGGCCAGCTGGGCTGTGTGGAGCTTAAGAGAGTAAAAGGTGTTGAGGCTGAGGCAGTAAGTGTATATACTGTATGAAATGTAAAGGAGAAGGTGGAGATTTGTTGGAACGAGATTGATCCTATGAGGGATTCATTACATGGTACCTATTTGTGTAATACTCTAGCACTTGCAAAGCATGCTCACTTGATTTTTTCCTTTTAACTTCCTGAAGATTCTAGTCAGGTGGGACAGTAAAATTATTACTGCCTTCCGTATTTTTCAAATGGGAAAATCATTTTAAAACAGTGAGTTGCATAAATCACATAGAGAGTAGCTGAGCTAGGATTTGACCGAAGTTTATCTTAATCCACTCCTGTGATCTTTCTGCTTTTTCAGTTGTCTTCTCTTTTAACTTAAGGCTATTAGATAACAATTAGAAGCAGAAAGAAAGGAACTTCTGAAGATGCTCAGAGGGACATTGGGAAGGACAGACTCCCTCAGAACCCAGGAGGAGCCAGGCTCTAGAACATGGTGGATGGGAGAGGACATTACTCTTAAAGAGAAAGAAAGATTTTCATTCTCCATTATTTCAGAACAGGCTGACAGGTAGAATTTAGGGTCTGGAATTTGGAATATGTTAAGTAAAGAAAGAATCTTAGTGAGTTTTCATGAGATGGGGGTCCCTGGGTGAAACCTGATGCAAAGCCTTTGAATATTCTCTGTTGATAATGCAAAAGAGCACATTTGATTGCAAGTTTTAATTGGTCTCACATAGTCATGCAACTGTGTGTTTGTGACTGCAGTTCGCCAATCTTCATGGATTATTGAAATATAAAAAGCAAGCACTTGGCTCCTTTCATTGCCAAGTCTTTTCTACATTGATACTGATGTCTCTTTCAGAACTGGCTCTTGCAGAATAAAGACTTTAAGAGATTTTAAAACTCTCACCGTATACCTTGGGTTCTTGCCTACCCCCTCAAGGAGAAGAAGCCAGTTGTGCTTTTGTAGGTGTTAACTGGCTCATTCCCCAGGCTCTCTTTCCATAAAACTAAAGGTCAATCTGATCAAACCATCAATGACAGTCCATCTCACAGATGCTTAAAATGTGTTTTTCAGTATAATCTTGAAATGTGATACCTAGCAGACATCTCTTGTGTCTCAACGTGTTAATATATCAATAACATATTACAACTTTGTTTCTTAAATTATCCTCTTCAGATAATATTAAATTCTAAGTCCCCAGATAATGAAAGGTGCATTGTTCCATCTTGTAGCAGAGAACCATTTAGAAAACATTTTGATCTCATTTTTTAAATCACTAGAATACGCTGTTGTATTTTTTATTGTTTTCATAGTTTAAGAATGACCCCTATTTTTTATTATACCCCTGTTTTGGACAATTTAACCCTTTTGATAACCCATATTTAAAAAAAATTTATCTATTTTAACTCTGAAAAAGTGAATAAATTGAAAAATAAAATTGGTATTTATATGGTTCTGACTCCCAGGATTATTGATTCCTCCCTTTTTGTATCTTTATATAAAACATTATTCTTTCTACTTTCTAGTTACAGATACACATACACATACACACATACACACACACACAGTGACTATTCCTTGGGTTTTGCATAGTTAATTTCTTTCTTTCTTTCTTTGAGACGGACAGCATTTTGCTCTTGTCACCCAGGCTGGAGTGCAATGGCACAATCTTGGCTCACTGCAACCTTCACCTCCCAGGTTCAAGTGATTTTCCTGCATCAGCCTCTGGAGTAGCTGGGATTACAGTCACCCACCACCATGCTAATTTTGTATTTTTAGTGGAGATGGGGCTTCGCCATGTTGGCCAGGCTGGTCTCAAACTCCTGACCTCAGATGGTCTGTCCGCCTTGGCCTCCGAAAGTGCTGGGATTACAGATGTGAGCCACCTTGCCTGGCCTTACATAGTTAATTTCTATAGCATAATTATACTGCTCTGTAAGCAGATTTCCTGTGTGACTGCATTTTGTCATATATAGAAAAATTAGTATGTAGTTTTGTAAGGTTCAAATTGATGTTAGAACTGAAGATGGAAGAGTACTTAGCTTTGTTTCTTAAACTTATGCCATCCTCCTAAAAGCAATCTTGCAGACAAATGAAAGGGTAAAAAAAAAAAAAAAAAGTGGAAAGGCCTTTGTCTTTTGGAAGAAAAAATCACATAGTGATACTCTGAAAAGCTCTCATCGGAGAATAAAGGATGCAATCTCTGTATTAAACACAGATGGAATATTTCAGTCTCAGCTGTCATTGAAGAATCTCCACATTAGTTTGGATTGCACACCTTTGGGGCATGTATAAATGACAGTGATAAAACTACCTCGTTGCTGAGCTGGAGTGTGCAACATCCCTTTATCTCTGCCATCTGGTGCTACAGAGGATGGCAAATTCTTCTCTGCCATGATTTTTCTTTCTGGGGGATTTCTAGACTTAGCATAGAATGTGTTGGACCAAAATCACTCTTTGCCCAGATTTCAGTGACAGTAGCCTGAAAAGAGAAACAGAATTCTAAGAGATTGTAAGTGTAGCAGGAGGCAGAGAAATTAGTTGATGCACTGTAAGATATTTTGGAGGGTAGTGGTTGATTACAATGTGGTGCTTTATAATCCCTGACCATATCTCATTCCCTAGTGATGGCAAGCTGTTCCTAGTTTTGTTTTTGCCATTTTTACTATTACTTGTAGCATAATAATAATTAATGCTTTGGTTCTTACCCATTGAAGCAATGAATGCTTGTTATTCTGCCTTAGGGCTCTTATTTATTGTGGATTCCCAAAACTAGTTTATAATGCTTTATCATCACTTACTCAATTTATCTAATTTAAGATCAATAACAAGATCTACTGGCTGTTGAGTCTTGCAACAACCTGTGTTCCTTTATTATCTACCACTGCCTGTGATTAAAATGAAAACAAAGTTGGATTACATTTTATTAACAAAAGAATATTTCCAAGAATTATGAATTAGCGATAGAAGGTTTATAAATGATTAAGTTTTAATTTTTCCCCCCAAATTGTACTTAGCTTATGTAAAACAATCTAGACCCATTTAGGAGTTTATTTGTTGTCATAAAATAGCAAGATGACAGTTGACTTTTCTCTGGATTTGTTCAGTAGAGAACTATGCTGGGAAGGATTATATTAATAGAACCACACCTGAATTGACTGAAGCCAGGTTACAATCATGAAAAATATGAATGAAAATTTTAACCAAATAAAACTTGGGGCTGTTTGAGTTAAAATTGAATAAAACTAAGTTAAATATACAACTGTTTGCAGCCTAGAGGAAAGTTACGTTGGTTTTTTTAGTTCTTAGGTAGTGTAGAGTGGTTAGAACCTCTTCTGACCAGCCTAGGTTGTATCGGCCTCTACTAATTTCTTAGCTCTGGGCACTTCCAGTGAATTACCTGAGCTCTCTAACACCCATTTCAGCTCCATCAAAATTGTTCGTATTTCCCTTTTCATTAGGGAAGGGTAGGTTTAATGAGTAAGTTCTTTCAGTCTTCATTTGCAGTGAGGTTGATTCCTGTGTGTCTACGAATTTAGCCATAACTCACCATTCCTCTTTCCATGTAGAAAATAATTGTGTTTTTTTTTTTGTATAAAAAAGTGAAAGTGTGTCCAGCAAGGAATAACTTGGGGAAAAGCCAGGAAAGCACTATCTTATTAGATATAAAGCATTCCATTGTCACCACAAGCAATTGTACAAAGAAGAAAGATTGGATTATGAAACTGGACTGTAATTCTTAGATGCAGTACCACTCCTAGAACACACTTGGCAAAAAGTCAGCAAGAAGATTGGACCTGGAGGGAGTGCTAGAAAGGCAAGTTGGTGGCAGGAGGGCAAACAGCACACTTTTTTTTCTAGTTACGGTGTTCTCTGGACATTCTCAGTGCCTTGATATTCCAGTGCTTGATAGGAAACCATTGGTAGAACATTAATTTCTTACTTTGCTCATTAGTCTAAGATTACAGTGTTAATTATTCACAAGAGAAGAAAGTAAGGATTTCTTTTTTTTTTTTTTTTTTTTTTTGGAGACAGAGTCTTGCTGTGTTTCCCAGGCTGGAGTGCAGTGGCGCAATCTTGGCTCACTGTAAGCTCCGCCTCCCAGGTTCACGCCATTCTTCGGCCTCAGCCTGAAAGTAAGGATTTCTTACTTCCCCTTCAAATCCCCCCCTTTAGAGACTGTACCAGATTTAAGCCTGATAACTTATTGGTTCCTTCTGGTCTAATTCTAGAGACATGTGTACCTTACTTATGGATACTTGGTAGGCATTCGTATTTGGATGCTCATCTTCACAAACCTGAGTGAGGTACATTGTGAGGGTAGAATATTGGAGAAAAATGCCTGATTTGATAAAAAAGAGTTTTTCAATAAAGGACCACCTAATTTCTGCCTTCTGGACAGACTTCACAATTGGGGATACAAGTGGTATTCTAATTGTGAGCATCATCCTGGTTTCCATTCCACCCCTAGCAGAGTGCCTGCCATGATGATGCTTTTTTTTTTTACTTGATAAAGGGATTCACACAAAAGAGATACAAGGTGAGCCTGAGGAATCTTGTTCCCCAACCTAGAAGATGCTCAGCCTAATGAAAATCACCTCAAAAGGAAACAGGAGCCAACCGGATGGCACTTGCACTGGTAAAATTTTGAAATTTTGAGCATCAAAAAAGAATAACGACTGTAATAGATAGCAATGTATTGAATACATAAAAGCCATTGAGTAAGTGATATACATAGTGATATACGATAATACCACTTAGATAACATCATAAAACATGAAATACTTAGGGATAAATTTGACAAAATATGTCAAATTACAAACTACCCAGCATTGTTGAGAGAAGTGAAAAAAGACTGACCTAAGTAAATGAGAGAGATAGTTTTTATGAATCAGTTTTTATGTCATTAAAAATGCTAATCTTCAAATTGTTTATATATAAATTTAGTGTAATCCCAACAAACCTTGACAGGCTTTTTTTTTTTTTTTTTTTTTTTTTTGGTAGAAATTGTCTGGAATTGATAGAATCAGGTATAAGCTGATTCTAAGTTTATTTGGAAATATAAAGAACCTACAATAGTAAAAACATTTCTGGAACAAGAAAACCTAAAATGAAGAGAACTTATAGTACTGAATTTCCAGACTTCCTATAAAGCTACTTAAGTCAAAATTGTGGTATTGACGTTAGGTTAGAAGATAGATCAATAACTTGAATAGAATCCCCAAATAGACCACAGTTATACAGTCAATTAATTTTTGGCCAAGATGTCTAGATAATTAAGTGGAGGGAAAGGACAGTCTGATCAGCAAGTGGTGTTACTAAACCCACCTGTCTCCATTCAATACAAAGTTCACTTGAAATGGATCATAGAACCATAACATTTCTAGAGAAAAAGAATTGGAGACTTTT
The DNA here is from genome assembly GCF_028878055.3 of Symphalangus syndactylus. Taxonomy (NCBI): domain Eukaryota; kingdom Metazoa; phylum Chordata; class Mammalia; order Primates; family Hylobatidae; genus Symphalangus; species Symphalangus syndactylus. The sequence continues at coordinate 109,214,528 of NC_072430.2, forward strand.
TTCGTTACTGCAATTTTAGCTTAGGCAAATATTCTTATATACAGCATACCTGAACTGCAGAAGAAAATGATAAATTGTCAAGCCAAAGACTGGGAGAAAATATTTGCAAAGCATATGCTTAATAAAAGACTAGTGTCTGACATACACAGATAACTCTTATAATTTAATATTGAGGTACCCTGATTAAAACTGTGGTCCAATATTTAAATAGACATATTTCCAAAAAAAGATAGACATATAAATATGTGAAAAAGTGCACAATGTCTCAGTCATCAGAGAAAAGCAAATCAAAATTACAGTGATAACATTATATACACTGAAATCGCTAAAATTAAAAAGTACTGAAAATAGCAAGTATTGGCAAAGGACAAAGCAGCTTGAACTCTCATACATTGCTGGGCAATTCAGAATTTAGAATAGTCTAATCATTTTGAAAAAGTTTGACATTTTCATAAGTTAAACCTGTGCTTAGCCATTCTGTTCTTAAGTATCTACCTAAAAGAAATGAAACACGTGGTCCCACAAATAGCAGTAAGTGAATGTTCATAGCAACTTTGTTCATAATAACCTCAAACTGCAACCAACCCAAATATCCATCACCTGGTAAGCAGATGAGCAAATTGTGCTAATATTTATACAGTGGAATTCTACTCAATACAGTGGAACGACTACTTTTACGTGCAAAAACATGGATGAGTCTCAAAAGTGTTTCACAAAGTGAAAGAAGCCAGACATCAGAGACTATATACTCTAATATGATTCCATTAAATGAAATTCTTAAAGAGCAAAACTGTAATGATACAAATTAGATCAGTGGTTCCTAGGGGTGAAGTGAGGAAATTAACTGCAAAGAGCAGGAGGGAAATTTTGGGTTAGTGGAAGTGTTCTACATCTTGATCGTGGTGATGGTCGCACAACTCTATGCATCTGTCAAAACTCAAACTTTACCACTGAAATGGGTGAATTTTACTGTATTCAAATTAGTCCTCAATATAATTGTTTAAAAATAGGACCATAGTGGTATTTGAGGGGAAAAGAGGTAGGGGTGATGGGTGTTAAAATAACGAAAAAAGAAAAAAAGGAAAACGTTCAGCAGTCTGCCTGCTAATAAATTTAGGAGAAATTATAGAATTGGCAAGATTACATTTTTAAAATCGTTACAGTAGCAATTGATTCAGTCAAGAAGCCTCAGTGACAACCATTTGAGGAAGTTGTTGAACAAGATAGTCACAAATACTGCACTACAAATTACTGACTACCTTAGTTGGATAAAGTGCACCTTTGTAATACCCATCATTTTCATCGAAACTCACATTGCTAGCAATGAACAACCTGACACCACTCTGAAAATACCCATCCTTGTCATCAAAATTCACATTGTAGCAGTGGACCACCTGATAATCATGTGTTTGTTGATGTGCACCCCCATGAAATGCTCTTGTTCATATTGTTTAATTTGAATCTAAACCAAACTAAAACCCTAATTTTCAATGTTCAGGGAATACAAGGGATAGAGAAATGAGTTTAACAATGCCATAAGTAAATGATTGGCCAAATCCTGAATGTAGGACATTCTACAAGGCAATTGACTGGACTCTTCAAAAAGTTATGTCAAAAACAAACAATAAGAAAACAGGAAAGAAAGGGGAACTTTTCCAGATTTAGAGTTGAAAAAGTCACAGCCAAATGTAATGTATGCAGCTTGATTGGATTCTTGTAGGTGAAAAAAGTTGAAAAAGACACTTTAGGGCAGGTGGAAAAAATTTAAAATATGGATGGGCCATTAGACAAAGTGGAATTTGGTTAATTGTTGTGGTTTGATAATGGTATTTTGGTTTTGAGGAGACTTTTTATTCATAGGGGAAGCATGGTGTGTTGCATCATGTCGTCTGCAAGTCGCTTTGATGCAGAAATAAAAGAATAATTCACATCCACATAAGGCAACAATAGCAGAATATAAATTATTAAATCTGGGTGAAGGGTGTATGAGCATTTATTTACTCTTATTAACTTTTCTATATGCTTAAAATTTTATGACAAAAAGCTGAAATATAAATATACTCTTCTCTGGGAAAGATAGCTCTGAAGAGTAGTGTACCCCAGGAAACTCTTTGAGACTTTTGATTCTTAAGTGATGTGACCATTTAAGAAGACACATCCCTCTTACTCCCTCTTTTCTGAATATCAAATCCTCAGTTCTACTAAAAAATTATGTTTCTATATAGGAGGAGAAATCTATGAGTACTATTTTTTTTTTTGGTGAGAAACTAAAGATTAACTGATTTTTAAATTTGGATTAATTCATAAAGAAAATGCATTAGTTAAAACAAACATGTAAAACTTTTTTATTTTTTAAATTCAAATTTTTATTTCCATAGCATTTGGGGTACAAGTTTTTTTTTTGTTACATAGATGAACCATATAGTGATGAATTTTGATATTTTAGTGTACCCATCAAACTGAGTGTGTACATTGCACCTAATGTGTGGTTTTTATCACTAGCCCCCTCTTTCATCCTCCTCCTCCTGAGTCTCTAACGTCCGTTATATCACCTGCATGCCTTTGCGAACTCATACCTTAACTTCCACTAATAAGTGAGGACATACAGTTTTTGGTTTTGGGTTTTTTACTTCTGTGTTACTTTTTTTAGAATAATGGCCTCTAGCTCCATCCAAGTTGCTGCAAAACATATTATCTTGTTCTTTTTAATAGCTGAGTAGTATTCCATAGTGTATATGTACCACATTTTCTTTATCCACTTGGTAGTTGATGGCATTTAGATTGGTTCTACATCTCTGCAATTGTGAATTGTGCTGCTGTAAACATACCTGTGCAAGTGTCTTTTCATAGAAAGACTTCTTTTCCTTTGGATAGATACTCAATAGTAGGATTGCCGGATTAAATGGTAGATCTACTTTTAGTTCTTTAAGGATTCTCCATACTGTTTTTCATAGAGGTTGTACTAATTTACATTCCCACCAGCAGTGTATAACCATTCCCTTTTCCCCACATCCACACCATTATCTGTTGTTTTTTGACTATCTATTTATTTATTGAGATGGAGTTTTGCCCTTGTTGCCCAGGCTGGAGTGCAATGGCCCAATCTCAGTTCACCGCACCTCTGCCTCTTGGGTTCAAGCAATTCTGCTTCAGCCTCCCTAGTAGCTGGTATTACAGGCACATGCCACCATGCCCAGCTAATTTTTGTATTTTTAGTAGTGATGGGGTTTTCTCCATGTTGGTCAGGCTGGTCTCGAATTCCTGACCTCAGGCGATCTGCCTGCCTCGGCCTCCCAAAGTGCTGGGATTACAGGCATGAGCCACCGTGCCCTGTTGACTTTTTAATCGTGGCCATTCTTGCAGAGTAGGGTGATAACTCATTGTGGTTTTAATTTGCATTTCCCTGATGGTTAGTGATGTTGAGCATTTTTTCATATCTTTGGCCATTCGTATATCTTCTTTTGAGAAATGTCAGTGTCTTTTACCTACTTTTTAATGAGATTATTTCTTTTGCTCTTGCTGATTTGTTTGTGTTCCTTGTAAATTCTGGATACTAGTCCTTAGTCAGATGTGTACTTTGCAGATATTTTCTCCCATTCTGGGTGTTGTCTGTTTACTCTGCTTATTGTTTCTTTTGCTGTGTGGAAGCTTTTTAGCTTAATTTGGTCCCATTTATTTGTTTTTGTTGCATTTGCTTTTGGGATCTTAGTCATGAATTCTTTGCCTAGGCCAATGTCTAGAAGAGTTTTTCCAACATTGTCTGCTAGAATTTTTATAGTTTCAGATCTTATATTTAAGTCTTTGGTCCATCTTGAGTTGATTTTTGTATGAAATGAGATATAGGTATCCAGTTTATTCTTTTATATGTGGCTTGCCAGTTTTCCCATTTAATACATAGGATGTCCGTTCCCCAATTCATGTTTTTGTATGCTTTGTTGAAAATCAGTTGGCTGTACATATTTGGCTTTATTTCTGGGTTCTCTGTTCTTTTCTATAGATCTATGTGCCTACTTTTATACCAGTACCATGCTGTTTTGGTAACTATAGTCTTGTAGTATAATTCAAAGTCCAGTCATGTGATACCTCCAGATTTGTTAAAAACTATTGCTTAGGATAGCTTTGGCTATTCGGGCTCTTTTTTGGTCCCATATTAATTTTAGGATTTTTTTCTAATTCTGTGAAAAATGATGTTGGTATTTTGATGGAAATTGCATTGAACCTGTAGATTTCTTTAGGCAGTATGGTCATTTTCGCAATATTGATTCTTCTAATCCATGAGCATGGGATGCGTTCCCATTTGTGTCATCTATGATTTCTTTTAGCGGTGTTTTATAGTTCTCCTTGTGGAGATCTTTTACCTCCTTGGTTACATATGTTCTTAGGTATTTTATTTTTTTTCCTGATGTTGTGAAAGGGGTTGAGATCTTGATTTGATTCTCAGCTAGGTCACTGTTGGTGTATAACAGTCCTACATTTTTGTGTACATTGTAAATCTAACTTTCTAATGTGGAACTAGTGAGATTAGAATCTGAGGCTAGAGTATTAGCTTTATATTTTTGCATAACAAATTACCACATAGCTTCTTAAAACAAGTCCAGTTTATTAGGTAGGAGTTCTGAAGGCCAGAAGTCTGGACAGACTGAGCTGAGTTCTCTAATTAGGGTCTCACAAGGCCAAAATCACGGTATCAGCCAGGCTGGGCTCTTGTATGGAGGCTCTGGGATGCTCTGTTGCAGAGTTTGACCTCCTGGACAGGCAGGTCTGAGGTCCCCACATCCTTTCTGGCTGTTCATTATGGTCACCCCCTGCTCCTAGAGGGTGCCTCAATTCTCTCTTGCATTTCTCTTTCATCTGGAAATCAGCAACAGCTGATTTTTTTTTCTTCTCTAACTTCCCCTTCTGCTAACATCAGGAGAAAACTGTTTTTAAATGGCTGATGTAATTAGATGAGACCTACTAAATAGTCTCCCTGGTTTAAGGCCAACTGTATCATATAACATAAAATAATTCCAGGGATGATGTGTCATATGCACAGTTTCTATCTATACTCAGTGGGAGGATTATGCAAGGGTGAGTATCACTGGGAATTCTTAGGATTCTGCCTAAGAGTTTCTACTTTGGTTTTTGGGAGACAATTTTTTAAATCTACTTTTTAATGTACTTATGTGTATGTTAATTCTCTGTGCTTTATCACCTACCTATTTATTGAATTGTGTGTGTTACTTCACTATACCCCAGCATCTGTCAACTTATTTAAATGTGTGTGTTGGTATTCTGTGCCTTGGTATCTACTCATTCATTGGAATGTGTGTTTTGGTTGATTGTGCCCCAGTATCTATGTATTAAAATGTGTGTGTTGGTTCACTCAGCCTTTCCATTTATCTACGTATTGAAATGTGTGTGTTGGTTCATTGTGCCATGGCATCTGTCTATTTATTGAAATGTGTATGTTGGTTTTCTGGACCTGGGCATCTATTTATTGAAATGTGTATGGGGATTTCATCATCTCTATTATTATATTATTATTATTTTGAGAGACAGTGTTTTGCTCTGTTGCCTAGGCTGGAGTGCAGTGGTACAATCATAGCTCACTACAGCCTCAAACTCCTGGGCTCATACAAACCTCCAGCCTCAGCCTCCTGAGTAGCTAGGACTACAGGTGTGTGCCACCACACCTGGCTAATGTTTTTTGTTTTATTTTATTTTAATGGATATAGGGTCTTGGAATGTTACCCAGGCTAGTTTCAAATCCCTGGCCTCAAGTGATGCTCCCAAACTGCAGGGATTACAGGTGTGAGCCAACCATGCCTGGCTTCATTATGTCTATTTTATCCGTGTATTCTCTCAATGTAAGATAAACAGATATTTTTATCAGAAAAAAAATTTTGGTTTTAATATTATTTAAGAGGGCAGGCATTTCCTTTTTAAGAATAAAGCTTCTCAGCTTTATTTTGTAATCATAACACAGTAATGACATTTTTAAAAGAAATATACAATGCCCTTTTATTTTTTTGTATTAGTTTCAAAGATATTCCCTAAACTTTAATTCTGTTTTCTTTCTTTCTTTTTCTTTTCTTTTGTCTTTTTTGAGATAGAGTCTCACTCACTCTGTCATCACCCAGGCTGGAGTACAGTGATGCCATCTCTGCTCACTGCAACCTCTACCTCCCAGATTCAAGTGATTCTACTGCCTCAACATCCCAAGTAACTGAGATTACGAATGTGCTATCATGCCTGGCTAATCTTTTTTTTTTATTTTTTAGTGGAGACAGGGTTTTTGCCATGTTGGCCAGGCTGATCTCGATCTCCTGACCTCCAATGATCTGCCTGCCTTGGCTTCCCAAAGGGCTGGGATTACAAGTGTGAGCCGTTATGCCCGGCCAACTTTAATTCTTTACATCTTCGGCACATTTATTTTCTGATTGCTCTATATGAAATCAAATCCAGCCATACCTTTATTGGTAGCATGCTTCAGTTATCTATTCCTGTAAACAAGCCAGCTTAGCCATAGTACTATAAAACAAAAACTGTTTTATTATGCTTCTGGATTCTGCGGTTTAGGAATTTAGGCAAGGTATGGCAGGGATGCCTGGTCTCTGCATCACGATGTCTGCGGCATCAGCTAGAATGGCCAAGGCTTCAATAGCCAGGGAGACTCAAAAGGTTGAAACCTAAAATACACTGAAGGATTCATTACTCTTATGTCTATATCTGGGCCGGGATGACTAAAAGGCTGAGCTCAGCTGGGGCTGTCCACCAGAGTGCCTTCATGTAGCCTCCTGATGTATCTTGGGCTTCCTCAGAGCATGGTGACACCAGTGTGCACAGATTTCATACATGACAGCTCTAGGTTCCCAGTGCAACTGAAAAGTTAATCTAAAAATCTTATATCACATTTAAAATAGAACATGTCCCAATATTGTTTGTCATATTTGATAACTGATGTTTTTGTGTATCTTAAAGTGTGTTCATGTGTTTTAAGTTATGGTTTTATCTCTAGAAAAAAGCAATGGTGACTTCTAAATCATAAAATTGAGACTCTTAAATGAATGGAAAAATATATTACCTATATATTATTCATAGATAAGTAGCATTTTTATTTTATTTCAAAATAATTGGCATCAATTTGAATAATGCATAGTTTAAGAAGCTTGTAGCATAATTAAAAATGGCAGGCTTTGCTATGTTCCTGTATCACTAATGAACTGTTAGAATTTTGTAGAGAGCTAACAACTTTTGGAAATAGGAGGGCAGGAAACATTACTGATATAGTGATATAAGAGAAAGGATAAAAAGATACAATTAGTATTTATAAAATGAAATTATATTTGCCCTGTTCTTGGCTTTCTCACAGGAAAGAAATAACTTTTTCTTGTGTTACTTAAAATGAGATCTGATGCCGCTGAGTTCTTTGTTTTCTCCTATGATAGGCCTGAGAAAATTAGGACTTCATTTCCCCAAATCTTCATGGGTCTTGAACCAACAGAAATGTGTTATAGTAGCCACCTGCGACACTAACTCTCCTCACAGAACCCATCATGATATGGTCTTAGTTCGTAATTCAGTGTTTCCTTAGATTTATAGTGTTGTGTTTAATCTTAGAGCCCTCCATATTATTTTCCAAGTAGTCTTTAGTTTATTAAGACTATGTTTATTCTTACTAATTTGAGAAGAAAGTCTTGAAAAGTCCTGGCTTCACCTTCCTTTTCTACCACCTTTATAGAAAATACACCTCTTATACCTGTAATTTAGCAAATTATACCTGTAATTTGGCACTTTGTAGATATAAGGTGAAGTCATTTTAGGGGGCTGTCCCGGTGGGGACACAAGCCATCTGGCCAGGGATATTGTGTGCTTCTCAACTGTCACAGTTCTTCCTACTCATTATATAATGAGCTTTTCTAAAAGCCATTTTTTTTTCTTAAAGATTTCAGCAAATCCCTGAACTGTAACAATAGGATTAAGTGATGCTGACATTCCAAGTCCAGAGGTTCTCAGTGTGGTCCCTGGGCCAATAGTATCAGTATTACCTGGGAACTTACTATAAATGCATGTTCTTATGCTTCACCCAGGATCTACTTACTCAGAAACTCTGGGGCTGGGATCCAAGAGTCTTTTAATAAGCTATGCCGGGGATACTGATGCAGGCTAAGTTTTAGAACCACTGTCTAAGGATTTGCGATTGTTCTTAGTATTTAACATGCATTGTACCTTCTTATCTTTCTGAATAAGTATTTCTTATTATTTATGTAAGGTAGCTTTATATATATAAAATAGTCATACATTTTAACATTCTATGTATATGTACATAGCACATATATTTTTCTTGATTTTTACATTAATTTAAAAATGGGGACTGCACTGTCTCTGTCATTGACCTCTCCAGATTTTGAGACAGAAATGAAAATAAGTAAAATGTAAAAATGAAGATAAGTAGACCAGGGTGGGACTCCATGGAGCTGGAGATCGATGGGCAAGAGATGTGAAGAGGTGAGGAGAAACGGATAGAGTAAGGGTCAGGACCTTGGGGGCAGGAACTTGTGCTGGGAGCTTAGCTGAGAGCATCACTGGGGCAGCTGAGTGAGAATAGAGCAAAAGCTGTTGCTCTGTCTATATGGTTTTAACCAGGGTTGTTTTATTCCAGGGATAATGGGAAGGTTGGATCTACATCCTTTTCTCAGTTGATTCTTCTCATTGATACCTTTGCCTTTAGCACTGTGTAAACTCATTCCTGCAGTAAAATGACTTTTTAAATGATTGCTCACTTGTCACTAACTTGATCTGCATTGTCAGACTTAATTATAAAACTTTTAATTCTACTTAGTACTGTAACATAGGATAGTGTTTTAATAGGTAGAGTAGGATTGTTTTGCTATGTTAGATTAAATATGGAGGGGGTGTTCATAGACAAAGAACCATCAGTTGCTTTTTCCAGGAACATTATATCATTGTTTTAACAAGCAAAAAAGATTTCATTTACATTGTTTCCATTTACAAAGCTTTTTCTCAGAGTTTGTCTTTTGGAAGTCCACACTCTTTGTTTTGTAGTAGGTTGGGAAGCAACATGGCTCTAAGCAAGTTAACCCTGTTTTAAATTTATTCCTTTATTTTTTGGAATAGTAATTTAGTTATGATTCATAATTTCAATGTTATCTTTAATGTGTTAACTTTTAGTTTTAGTGTATGTACCCAGAGTAGATACTTACTAAATGTTGGTTGAATGAATGAAGATTGGCTTTGTTAAGATTTTTGGAGAGAGCTCCTTCTGTGTTATAAAGGTGCTCGGAAGGGTGATTTTTGCTGCTGCTCTGGTTTGATTTTTGCATTATATTTTTGTAGTTAAATATTGATCTCTCTTTTGAAATTCTTAATTGCATATGGATTTTTAAAGTTGATCTTTATTTTATGGTTCTTTGCTTTAAATGTTCCACTTAATTTTAAATGAGGATTTAAAACAAGCTCTAAACTAGTATAGAGCACATGTACATATCTTGAAAAATGACCTGTTACAAGCCTGTATACTGTGGCATTTACTGGTAAGGTTTCTCATCATGTGCATGTGAAGAAAAAAGAAACAAACTTGTTTTATTGCTTTAATGGTGTTGTAAAAAATGGCAAGAACTTCAGCAGGGCTTTATATTAGCCAACTCATTTGGGTTTCTAACTTCCTTCTTATTGCTTCTCCTTCCCATAGCTTCATGAGTGGCCTTTCAAGTTTTTTTTTTTCCACTTACATATACTCATATTTTTATTTTCCGTGTAACTCTGACACATATTTACTCTCACAGGTCTGTCACTACTCAGATATCCTCTGTATGGTGATCTCAGATCGTAGCCATGTTTCATGCCCCTAATGCTACTCAGCCAGTGGAAGCTGACATTTCAGAAGGGAAGTGTGGATGGGCCACAAAGGGAGGACTTCTCATTTCTTTCACTGAGAAGTATTTTGGCTCTTTGGTTGGTTGTAAGAACGACTAGGACTACATTGGACTAGTAAAACCTGATTTCAGAGTCTAACAAAACCCCAAGGTAGGCAGTCAGAAACCTGGACCTCATAAAGGGAAATGAAAAGTGATCAAGAAGCTAGATCTGGCCCTTTTTTTCTATCTGTATTAGATATCTGCTCCGTTCTTTTCTTACCTCTCAATTGATTTGGTAAAGATGGCTAAATGAGAACAACTGAATTGTAAAATTATCTACATTTCATGATTAAGCCTGAGTGAATTAAGATCTTTGTACCAGAGAGTTATTCAGATTGGTCCAACTTGGACCATATATTCTCCTATATCCGACAGACTGTGGACAAAAGATGGGGTTCACAGTAAAACAGAATGTGGACCCTCAGGAACCTTGTTCCATGGCAAGGTCAGATCTATTCTGATTCAAACGAGGCCAAAGCAAACAAAATCCAAAATTTGGGGTTTTAATTGATATAAAAACATTTTGAATTTTGTAGCACATTTTTCTAATTCTTAGGTGCCAATTTGGAACTGACAGTTCTTATTTTTCAAGATGGATCAGACAAATGAATGTTTTTAATCTGTGTGGAATGAGAAACTGGGGAGGATGCAGCTGAATGTATGTTTTAAAAGAGAGAGAGGGTTTAATGGCTGAAACAAGTTCTAAGAAGAGTCAGAAAGAGATCCAGGGCCAGTCAGATGAAACTGGTGGCCTTGGGCAGAAGAGAAATTGTTCTCTAAGACAAGGGATATCAATGTGACTGTGTGTCAGGATTTGGAGAGTTGAACTTAATTCCTGAGTGGGAGTCAAGGCTGTCAGCTAAGATTGACAGGGTTCCACTCTAACCCATTCTCCTCCAGTAAAAGCAAGTGATTGATTAATTGAGTGGGGCTGTCCACTCAGATGCAGCAGGACTGAGGGAAAAGAAATTGAAAACAGATAGTTGAGAAGTGAGAGAGTAGAAGTGCTTTATTGTGGGGTCCTATCTGAGTAGGGAATGAAATAAAGACAGGAAGGGACACAGTTGTTGAAGAAGAGGAATGCTTTAAAGTTGAGGTCTCAATGTTCTAGGCTCACACTTAGTGATAGAAAGATGGAGGATAGAAGATGGAACTCCAGAATTGATGATGTTGGAGAAAATCCTGTTCTGGTGATGCCAGGGTCTGTGCTATGGCCACTGACTTTTCCCGTGGTAGCATTTCCTTGGAGAAGGTCAAGGAACTTGTGTTTTGGGGCTCTTCAATCGGCCTCCCATATGGACATTGATAATAATAGCTAACTTTCTAGGACTACCTATTCTCTGCCAAACAATGTAACAGATTTTTGCATATGTTACTTCCAACCATTATAATAATCCTTTGTAAGGTAGATACTTTTTTTTTGTTGTTGTTGGAGTTTTGCTCTGTCACCTGGGCTGGAGTGCAACTGTGCAATCTCGGCTCACTGCAACCTCTACCTCCCGGGTTCAAGTGATTCTCCTGCCTCAGCCTCCTGAGTAGCTGGGATTACAGGCACCTACCACCACACCTGGCTAATTTTTGTATTTTTAGTAGAGATGAGGTTTCACCATATTGGCCAGGCTGGTCTCAAACTCCTGGCCTCAAGTGGTCTGCGTGTCTCAGCCTCCGAAAGTGCTCGGATTACAGGCATGAGCCACCACGCCCAGCTGATACTACCATTTTCATTACACCCAGAAGGTTGAGCCAATCTAATAATCTGTCCAAGATTATGTAGCTATTAATAGTAAATCCTGGAGATGGAATTGATATTCAGGTATATCTGTCTCTAAGGCCTCGCACTATTCACTTGCTGAACTCTGCCGTGGACTCCGCAAGCCCCATCCTCCCAGTTTCTGTTTTTTCTCTTCATTCCTTTGTTTTTGCCTTCCTTAATTTAAAAAAAGGGCTTAAAACAAACAAAAACATGTAATATAGCAGGATTTTTTTTTGCTTTTTTTAAATTATACTTTAAGTTCTACGGTACATGTGCACAACGTGCAGGTTTGTTACATATGTATACATGTGCCATGTTGGTGTGATGCACCCATTAACTCATCATTTACATTAGGTATATCTCCTAATGCTATCCCTCCCCCCTCCCCCCTCCACCCACCCCACAACAGGCCCCGGTGTGTGATGTTCCCCTTCCTGTGACCAAGTGTTCTCATTGTTCAATTCCCACCTATGAGTGAGAACATGCGGTGTTTGTTTTTTTGTCCATGCAATAGTTTGCTGAGAATGATGGTTTCCAGCTTTATCCATATCCCTACAAAGGACATGAACTCATTATTTTTTATGGCTGCATAGTATTCCATGGTGTATATGTGCCACATTTTCTTAATCCAGTCTATCATTGATGGACATTCGGGTTGGTTCCAAGTCTTTGCTATTGTGAATAGTGCCACAATAAACATATGTGTGCATGTGTCTTTATAGCAGCATGATTTATAATCCTTTGGGTATATACCCAGTAATGAGATGGCCGGGTCAAATGGTATTTCTAGTTCTAGGTCCTTGAGGAATCACCACACTGTCTTCCACAATGGTTGAAATAGTTTACCTCCCACCAATAGTGTAAAAGTGTTCCTATTTCTCCACATCCTCTCCAGCACCTGTTGTTTCCTGACTTTTTAATGATGTGGTGTGAGATGGTATCTCATTGTGGTTTTGACTTGCATTTCTCTGATGGCCAGTGATGATGATCATTTTTTCATGTGTCTATTGGCTGCATAAATGTCTTCTTTTGAGAAGTGTCTCTTCATATCCTTCGCCCACTTTGTGATGGGGTTTTTTTTTTCTTGTAAATTTGTTTGAGTTGTTTGCTGATTCTGGATATTAGCCCTTTGTCAGATGAGTAGATTGCAAAAATTTTCTCTCATTCTGTAGGTTGCCTGTTCACTCTGATGGTAGTTTCTTTTGCTGTGCAGAAGTTCTTTAGTTTAATTAGATCCCATTTGTCAATTTTAGCTTTCATTGCCATTACTTTTGGTGTTTTAGACATGAAGTCCTTGCCCACGCCTATGTCCTGAATGGTATTGCCTAGGTTTTCTTCTAGGGTTTTTCCGGTTTTACATCTAACATTTAAGTCTTTAATCCATCTTGAATTAATTTTTATATAAGGTGTGAGGTTTCAGCTTTCTACATGTGGCTAGCCAGTTTTCCCAGCACCATTTATTAAATAGGAAATCCTTTCCCCATTTATTGTTTTTGTCAGCTTTGTCAAAGATCAGATGGTTGTAGATGTGTGGTAGAGCCAAATCATGAGTGAACTCGCATTCACAATTGCTTCAAAGAGAATAGAATACCTAGGAATCCAACTTACAAGGGATGCGAAGGACCTCTTCAAGGAGAACTATAAACCACTGCTCAACGAAATAAAAGAGGACACAAACAAATGGAAGAACATTCCATGCTCATGGATAGGAAGAATCAGTATTGTGAAAATGGCCATACTGCCCAAGATAATTTATAGATTCAATGCCATCCCCATCAAGCTACCAATGACTTTCTTCACAGAATTGGAAAAACCTAAAGTTCATATGGAACCAAAAAAGAGCCCTCATTGCCAAGGCAGTCCTAAGCCAAAAGTACAAAGCTGGAGGCATCACGCTACCTGACTTCAAACTATACTACAAGGCTACAGTAACCAAAACAGCATGGTACTGGTACCAAAACACAGATATAGACCATTGGAACAGAACAGAGCCCTCAGAAATAATATAGCAGGATTTTAAAAAGAAATGAGAAATAAGCATTACAAATAAAAATTCGTAAGAAATAGGATGTAATCAAGGGTAGGTTAGCATAGAAATTCAAGGTGTTAATTTTATCACATTTACTAGGCTTAGGCTGTAAAATTGGCTTTAACGTTTTAAGAGCAAGCATGAAGAAACAAAAATTACATGATACTCAGAGTTGAGTAAGACTACTCGCAGTACTGAGATGTGGGAGATGATGACAGGCCTTGGGTAATGGGAAAAACATCATCATTAGGAAGACTCTTTATGAAAATATAATAATGTATTTTATTGAGTTCTTACTGATAATATCTATCATGTAGGCAAATAAAATTCTGTGAGGTTTAAAATAATATGGTTGAGTACAGTTGCTCAAAGACAGGTTGGAATTCAGGTAGAGCTAGGCAGATGCCACATTTTTTTTTAAAGATTGGCAGATTAAATGACACCTAAAGATGGGTAGAAAAATGTCACCAGTTCATAGCATTAAAAATTGTTCCATGTGGAATGATCTGAGATTTGGAATCAATTACTGTAATTTCTTCAACTAAGAGTTCAACTCCTTCCTGAGCCTGGATTAGGGCTCATATCCTGAATATACTAGGACAGATGTCTTAGTGTAATGTCCTGGTATGACCTGGTGACATTTTTCTACTCATCTTCCTGCAAAGAAGTAGGATATGAAGTCTAGACGGATGAGAAAGGATTCTGGAATTTTTTTTCTCTCTGTATTTTTATATCTTTTTACTAGACATGGGGAGGTTGTTTCATCTCACAATCTTTAGGGCAGTGGTTGTACAAAGTTAGCATGCATTTTAATTACTCAAAAGCTTATTAAAACACAGATTGCTGGTCCTCAGCTCTAGACTGTCTGATTCAGTGGGTCTGGAGTAGGGGATGAGAACTGCATTTTTAACAAGTTCCTAAGTGGTATTGATGGCTGCTGGTCAGAACCCACACTTTGAAAACCACTGCTCTACAAATAGGAAATAAAATGAAATTGGATAATAATTTAGAATATTTAATGCTAACATTCTAAATTAGAGAAAACCCTAGATTATTTTAATTTCTTTTATCCTGTATACCCATATCCTCATTGAAAGTAGTTTCAACGGTAAATCTGATAGAATTTTAGTTTGTTGAGATGGAGAATCTGTTCTTGCAAACTTGATCATTTGCATACTTATAATTTTATTTACTTGAGCCAACCCCCTTTTTGTTAATATCAAGGGTAAAATTTTATATAACCTGTGTCAAATTCATAATTAATTGAAATTGTAAAGTTTTGCAGGGAATTTTTGTCCCCCTAACACCCCCAAACTGATCTGTTAATTATCTGAAGTGCACAAGTGCAAAGATTCTAGCCTCTATTTTTGGAATGGTAATACCACCGAGGGCTATTTGAATAAAAAATAGATAATTTCTTGATTAGTTACAATGTTTTAAAGCCATGGTTTCTAAGGGTATTGAAGCAGAGAACTCGTTTAATGACTTTATTTCCCAAGTATCAAGGGGCCTTACATATCAATTTTTTGGTTTAGGATAATAATTTTGGTGTATTGTAACAACACTCTTTTTATATAGTGTTGATCTCTAAGGAGTGCTTCAATATTTTTTCATTTTTAGGATATCTCACAATGTTAGTAACTCAAATATTTCAAGTTCATAGAGAATATAATGTGACTAAGAGTTGTGGTTTACCAGTTTCTCCCAATTTGGCACCCACCAATTTGACTCATATCTAATGAGAGCATAAAATAGCCTTTATCTTTTTTTAATTCCAAAAATAAAGTCACTGAAAAACTTGTTGACAACAAAAAAAAAGAGCAGAGATCTGAATTATATTTCTCCTTTGTTCCTGATACGGTTTAAAAGCTAACCTGAACAACTCTGAGAACTTCATGCATTTACTGGGTAAAAACATGTGGGCTAACTGGGCTTGCGAAGATTCTAATATAATACTTTCTACACCAGCTGATAGTGATAGAGGAAGTTTCAGAACATCAATATTAATTTGTGTCCAGCTGATCACCTCATACGGCATGCTGGTGGCTCTGATTTTTCTTTTTTTAAACCTTGTTTTAATGTCTAATAAGATAAATTTCTACATGTGGAAAATATTAAAGTAATTAAAAACATTTGGCTTTTTTGCATATATTTTCTAAAATTAACTGACTTGTTAACACTCATCTCTCTTGTCTCTAATTGGGTTGAAATGTGTGAAAGAAAAGCTTTGATATGGAACTGATTTTCAAAGTATGGCTCAACTGTGATATACATGGAGGAGCCAATATATGCAGCTTTGAAAAAGTTTCTGATGTCAGTGTTTTTACTTAGGTGGCACAAGATTTGAATAAGAAGTTGCTACATCTCAATAACTAAGGTTTCTGTTATCATTTGGAAATCTAAGCACTATCACTGTAGAGCTTTGAGTTAAAAGGTGGTACTCCAAGGTCTGCTTCTGAAGAAATAGTTTCTCTTATTTCTTCAAAATATTCATAGTGTTGGCCTGGTGCTGTGACTCACGCCTGTAATCCCAGCACATTAGGAGGCCAAGGCAGGCAGATCGCTTTGAGCTCAGGAGTTCGAGACCAGCCTGGGCAACATGACAAAACCCCGTCTATACTAAAAAATACAGACATTAGCCGGGCATTGGCAACTCATGCCTGTAGTCCCAGCTACTTTGGAGGGTAGGGCTGGAGAATCGTTTGAGCCCCGGAGGTGGAGGTTGCGGTGAGCCCAGATCGCACCACTGCACTTCAGCCTGGGTGACAGAGTGAAACGCTGTTTCAAAAATACATACATACATACATACATACATACATACATAAAAGGAAATATTCATGGTGTCATCTCATTTCCTAGTAAAGGGGGGTGGGGCTATATTTAGTAATTTGTTTTTCTAAAGGCAGATAAATACTATCCTCATTTCAAGTGCTCTGTAGCTGGATGGCTTTGTTTGACTTTCTTTAAAATTATTTTTAAAGTGTGAGCAAACATAATTTTATATAATATCTTCATCAGATCAAAATGATGTAATTTAGGTAACTGTATTACATTTTTAAAAAATGTAAGCCGTCCTTACTCTACTATTTCACCATAGATGAATACTCAGTACATTGACACAGGTTATACTATTTTTTGAAGGTTGAATTTTACATAAAAACAAGGTTATATTCTATGCCTGTGGAAAAGTTAATATTCATTTCTTTCCTATCATCCTGTGAGCTTTATTAAAACTGCTACCACCTGTCAGCAAGAGGTAGAAGAGCATCATAATGAAAGGAATTGATGCTGAAATACCTTTCTGAAGAAAAATAGAAGCAGCTTCTTTTTTTGACTTGTGATATTTGGGGCCTCAGCTAATCAACGTTGCAAAAGTTTGAGATGATTGGAAATCTTAATGGAGGCAAATGGAGCCATATCCAGGCTTGGCGGGATCTGAAGCATATAAAATTTGGGAGGTTTTCTTTAAAGAAGAAAAAAAACCAAAAGCACACAAAAAAATGCTTTCCTTTAGAAATTTATAAAACTTCTAATGGAAAGTGTTGGATTCTCTCCTGGGGCCCTCTGGGCGGGAGAAGCCCTTAAGCTTAAACTTCTTTAACTTCAAGATACACACTGCCTTTTGGGCAAAGAGGAGAAATATTAGTTCTGCCTGTGGGCATGAGGTGGTCTCCAAACTTCCTTCCGGATCTGGCCCAATTTTTCAAACCTTCAATCCCAACTGAAAATAAGTTTTACTTCTGCTGTAGAATTTCCACCTTGTCTTCTTCAGTCCTGGTTTCTAATACATCTGTCTTATAACTTGAAATCTCTGAATAAAACTTGCTGAGTAGGTATTTTTTAATTGGTAGATTATGAGTTGACCAAAATTCAGCACTTGGCCAAAATTGCTGAAAATTGAGAGAAACTGTCATGGATGTAGTTGACAATTCATTGGCTTTTTTCATGTTTTAAGGTAGTATTAAGATAACACACCAACAAGCAAAGTATCTCAATCACATTATCCCTGAAGAAATGTAATCAATGACTTAAAATTTAATATTTCATATTATAGAGGCTCAGTAGGAGAACTGTGTGTTGGAACAGTATTTCCATAATACATCTTGTTCATAAGATCTGTGATGTCAAGGGCTATATATTCATCCTGCTGATCCCAATGTCTAATATGTCTTACTAAATATTTGCTTCACAAGAAAGAGAAGTGCTGTGTTTAAAAATGTAGGTTTTGGAACTTAAAATATCTGATAAGCATAATAATTACACACCGGGGTTACTTCCTTATATCATCCTAAAACATCTAGGAAATGTGCTAATTTTATATATTGAGAAAGTAAGATTATCTTTAAAAGTGTGGATTTTGGAGCTAGGCCCAGTGCCTTTGACTGTATTGCTTACTTACTCTGTGCTATGGGGAAATCCTTATGTCTTTATGATTCCATTTTCTCATGTATAAATTGAGGTATCTTTATGATGAAGATTAAATGGTATAATAAATGTAGGCTACTTGGTGAAGTGCCACATATGTAAGCCCTGTGAAGTGTTTACCTGTTGCTGCAGCTGTTAGCCATTGATTCAGCATCATGCAAGCACACATCTAATGAATTCCTACTTTTAGTGAATGAATAAAAAATGGTATCTTTATAAACTCGAATGTTGTCCCTTGTCAGAAAATTAGAACTGTGAAACCCAACTTATTTTCATTTTTGTCTTAGAGATCAGTAAGCTTAGAATGAAATTCATTATTCCAGTGGTGTAATTTGTTCAATTCAATTCTAAGAACCAACTACTACTTTATTTTCTTCAGTTGATCCCTATTCTCTTTGATCCTTTAATTTCTGATTTTATGTCATCTCAATCCATAAATCACTGCCAAGCCTTCTGAAAGGGGTGTAATTTATATTAAATGGCCTATCTCCCATTCCCCATTAACATCTTGACCATGTGCAATTGGTTCTCATCTGTGAGGTTTTAGTTGTAGCATGGATTCTTTTCAGGCTTAATTGGAAAAGCCGTCAGTCCTGTAAACCACCTATGACATCCCACAGTGTACTATACAGGTTAATTTTCCATGACTATTACATTTTGTGACACTGGTTTGAAGAGCAAAATCCAAATTATCTGCTTACTAAATGTATGAATTCAGAAGATGACATCTTTTCAAAATTCTTTTAAATTTTGGGGTAAGTTTAGGTAACCCCAAAAGTCCTATTCGGTGTTTTAGAGCCAAAATCTAGACAGATGGTGTAATGTAAAACACAGTTTTGTCAAAACACGCAGACCATTGGCTTATTTACCTGCTTATAGTTTATATTAAAAAGTAAGTTATCATTGAATGAGATTTTAGGTCTTTCTGAAAGTGAGAAATTTCCATTGAAAGATATGGCTAGTCATGTTTTTGTTGCCTAGGATTTTATAGCTGGAAATACTGTGTTTTAAAAATCTCTTCAGCTTTTCATCCACATTACAGCTAGGTGCTCCTAAATGTGTTGAAAGATTTCTATTAATATATGGTATTAAATGATTCATAATTTGAAGACTCTTAAAGTTCTTTGATCTTATAGCTAAAAATACTGCAGGTATTATAGTTACTAGAAAAAATTTCCCATTCTATACTGGGTTGTCTATTATCTGCAGCTTACTTAGAATTTTTAAAGGACAGCATAAATAAATGGAAACCCCCAAATCTGGTACTGATACTTGACTAGAAGACCCATGGCCTAGTTCCAGCTGTGTAATCAATAGCTATGTGATTTTGAGCAAATAAGTCAACCTCTCTATGCCTTAATTTTCTTATCAATAAAATGAGGAAAATTGGGCTAAATTGATTCCTAAGACCCCATTCAGCTGTAGAAGCCTTTGATTCTATTGTCACAAAGCAGCACACAATGAAATACTTTATTCAAAATGAAATGGTGAGCCAGGCGTGGTGGCCCACAGCTGTAATCCTAGCACTTTGGGAGGCTGAAGAAGGAGGATTGCTTGAGCTCAGGAGTTTGAGACCAGCTGGGCAACGTAGTAAGACCTCATCTCTACCAAAAAATAGAAATAAAATAATATAAAATAAATAAAATAATTGGTGCAGTGTTATTAAGCATTGGTCCCTGGAATATATCCAATGGTCAGGAAAGAAGGTCACAATTCTGTATAGTCTGCATAGTTGCAGCCAGGCTGGCTGATGCAGTATCTGTAAAGTTACTGTGGCTTTCTGTTTGCCTGCTGGGATTCTAGCAGTGAGGATAGCCTCTGGAAAACAGTGCCACTATGAGCCAGTTTCAGTTCCATTGAAGGAAAAAATGATTTGAGAAAATGGGATCCATGGACTTCTGTATTCTACCAGGGCTCAGCAAATACTTCACAGGTGATTTGGTTGGTAGTGATGAAAGGACCATTGAGACAGCTTTGTTCACATACATTCTTCAATTTGAAATGTTTATTATGACAGGCACTATAGCATGTGTAATTATGAATAATTATAAGAAGCAATAAAGCTCATAATGTTAAAGAGAGGGAACTCGAAAGGCAGTCTTCCTGGGTTTAAATCTGGGCACTGTCTCAATAGCTTTGAGATTTCAAGCAAGTCATTTAACCTCTTTGTGCCTCAGTTCCTTCATGTATAAAGTAAGTATAATAATAGAACCTTCTTTATAAAGTTATTGTGGAAATCAATGCAATATTAAATGTAAAACATTTAGAATGTCTGGCACATAATAAATTCTTCATAGGTGTTATCTATTATTACATTATTTTCACTGAAAATATTTAATGTTTACAATATCAGGAATAGATTTGGGTACAAATAACTGAAAATCCTAAGAAAATAATGACTTAGGTGCAACAAGATGGCTGCTAAAGCACTTCCCTTTTAAGCACAAGTTTTGGAAGTCACATTTGACATTTGGTTAACCTCTTCTTGACCAGAACTTAATTATGAGGCCAAATAAGCTTCAAAGGAAGATGTAAAATGTGCAATTTAATTTATGGGGCTATGTGATTAGTTCAAAATATAATGGCTTTATTATTGAGGATTAAAGAGAGAATATTGGGAAACAGCATCTTTCCACAATTATAATTACATTTTGAAAGCCGAGTTCCTCAGTTTTCTCAGTTAAGGGACAGCTTCTTTGCCAAACTGTTTATATTATTTGCATATCTAAATATTTAATTTCAGTTATTAGTGTTGTGTTATTTAATTGCCTTGCACACAAAAAATGGACTGATTTCTCAAAAATGATTACATGTCAAAAATAGAATTAAAATATTAACATCAAAACTCCAGTTCAGGCACTAAATTTAAATTGACATAAGTTGGTAGAAAGGACTCTGCTAGTGCCATAATTTAGGGGAAGCTTCTGACTATGGAAATGTGTGAATAGGAAGTATGGCAGTGAACACTAGTGTTCAGATTTGATTGGACTGACCATCTACTGACCTCCTAGTCACCTGTTAGGAAACTGTCAAAATAAGCTACCCAAATATGAAATTGATGATTCTTTTTTCCCAAAAGGCAGAAGTTAAAACCCTACAGACATCATTTAGAATTTCAATCCTTTGTGTGACACAAGTCACATTATTACTGAGAAGCTTGTCAACCAACCCAAACTCTTATGATAAATGGGTGTAGAGGGGAAGCAGATTAATTATTGGCAAAACCTCTTTGTTAAATGACATTTTTTGTTCAATGACATATCACACATTAGTAGCCATCAATGTGTAAGTACAGTCACTATTTTATGTACTAATATTTTTCTCCCAGTAAAGCAAAAGAACTGAGGTACAGAAACCGAATCACAGTTCAGAATATATTAATTACATGCATTCATTCATTTATTCGTTCATTCAACATACATTTTTTAAGGGCCGGGAGTTATTCCAGGCAATGGAAATACGGCAGTTAACAAAAGAAATAAGCTCTACCATCATAGAACATATAATCCTAATGAGAGAGAAATGCTTGATGACTTTTACCACTATTTATCTCTTATGACCCTGTGCTACAGGAAAAGGAAGTGATTGCTGTGAGCATTCTTATGTAGGCTGAGCAAGGTGAATTAGGATTTTTAGAGAGAATGAAACAGTTTTTGGTTGGGGCAAGGGTAGCATTGCTATATATATAGGAGTTTACCTGGATACTTATCTACCTTCTGCTTTACTTCCAAGAGCATTTCCTAATCAGTAGTATACGTCCTGGTAGTGATTAAGAGATGAAGGAAGTAGTCAAAATTGTGACTAGGATGGAATTACAGTCATTGAGTTTCTATCTTAGTGTTCTGGGCAAAGAAATACAATACAACTTTCTCCCTACTCCTTTCCAGTGGCAAGGGGCTCACACAAGATTACCTGAAATATGGAATAAAAACATCCTTTTATGGACAGTAGATTGACTCTTTTTTGTATTAAGTGACATGCTCAGTTGGTGTTTCTTAATGATATTTAGTGTCTTGAGTAGTGTGGCCCTATCTTTGTATGGCCGCAATATTACTGTATTTAACATTAAGGATAAATTATTGGAGATTTTCAAGAATGAATAGTGATACAAATGGTTGTTACCAAGAGTTATATTTTTTCACCATTACTTGATTTTATTTGGATAAATAAATCGAATGGCTTATGTACAAATCAGTGCAAATGCTGCAGCAGAATATAAAAGTGCATTTCTTTACGTTGAAGGAAATGGTTAGCTTTGCTTTAAATGTAACGGATTTTTCAACTGAAAGTAGACATAGGGAGAAATCTCTCCATAATTCCCAGGTCTGCATTTGCTCCAAACATTCCCAACTCTCTGAGAGAGGCACTCCACACTTGCTGTCATTCCTAATGTTTTATAATGGTAAAGAAGGGCTTTCTAATTCAGATGAAATAGAGTAAGAAAATAAACTGAATGGATATGGAATCCGATGTTTTAAAAATTTTAGATTTAGGGGGTACCTGTGCAGGTTTAGTGCATAAACTGCATGACTCTGAGGTTTGGGCTTCTAATGATCCCATCACACAAGTAGTGAATAGTGTACTCAGTAGGTAGTTTTTCAACCCTTTTCCTCCTTTCTTCCCTCCCCTCCTTTGGAATCTCGTGTTTATTGTTCCATCTTTGCGTCCATGTATATCCAGTGTTTGGCTCCCATTGTTAAGCAAGAACACGCAGTATTTGGTTTTCTGTTTCTGTATTAATTTGTTTAGGTTAATGACCTTCAGCTGCATCCATGTTGCTGCAAAGGACATCATCTCATTCTTTTTAGGGCTGTGCAGTATTCTATGGTGTATATGTACCACACTTTCTTTATCCAGTCCACCGTTTATGGGCACCTGGGTTGATTCTATGTCTTTGCTATTGTGACTAGTGCTGCTAGAAACATATGAATGCAAGTGTCTTGTTGGTAGAATGATTTATTTTCCTTTGGGTATATACCCAGTAATAGGGTTTCTGGGTTGAATAGTTGTTGTATTTTTAGTTCCTTGAGGAATCTCCAAACTTGTTTCCACAGGGACTAACCTCATTTGCATTCCCACCAACAGTGTGTAAGTGTTCTCTTTTCTCCACAACCTTGCCAACATCTGTTATTTTTGACCTTTCTATAATAGCCATTCTGACTAGCATGAGATGGTATCTCATTGTAGTTTTGATGTGCATCTCTCTGATTAGTGATGTTGAGCATTTTTTTTCATATGTTTGTTGGCTGCTTGTAGATCTTCTTTTGAGAAGCGTCTTTGTCCTCTGCCTACTTTTTAATGGGGTTGTTTTGGAATCTGATCTTTGGCTCACGTCAGATAAAGATACCTTTGTGAAAGATTGCAAACAGCAAATCTCTTGCTGATATGAAGCTAGCATTTTTAAAACTTTTAATTTTTATTTAAAATTCAGATGACTTTTTTTAAACAAAAGATTGGTGACCGTATGCTGAATGCTTTTGAAGTAGTCCACAAATCCCTTAAGTTTGAGAAATACTACTCTCGGCAGAAGAACAGAAATAAGATACATAAAAGACAATATGAGGAAACAAGAAAAGTCAGAGTTGGGCATTTAAAACTTCAGGGAGTAGTGATGGGCCCAGATGTTGTTTAAGGACTAAATGTAAAGATTGCAAGTATTAAATGTTCTGGTTATCTGTGAGGTAACAAACCACTTCAAAACCTAATGGCTTAAGATGACAACTGTTTATCTCACAAATCTTTGTGTTGGCTGTGTGCTGCTTTGTTCAGTTGGGGCCACACCATATGCATTCAGCCTAGCTTAGCAGAGTCCTCTTGGTTTTCCTCCATGTGGCAGTGTCTCATCCTCCAGGGCCTCTCCAAGTGGTATCTCTCTAGGGGGACTTACTTTTAAAGCATGGCAGCTGAGCCCCAAGATGGGTATTCCAAGAAGGAAACCCCAAGGCATCAGTGCTTGCTTAAGGTCACTTGGCTAAAACAAGTCATGTGCCCAAGCCCAGAGTCAGTATGAGAAGCATAAAGGCATGAATCCCTAAGGCGTGTTTCACCGGGATCTACCAGTGAAACAGTCTACCACAAGTGTGGAAAGAAAGAAACCTGTCATTGCAATGTTTCCATTTCTTATCAAACCTGAAGGACATTCTATCTTGAGAAATGGGACAAGTTCACACTGTAATGGTTTGAATGTCTATGAATGTGATAATCAGAATATTTTAAAGCAGTGGCTCTCAACTTTGGCTGCACAGTAGAATCACTTAGGGGAACACTGAAAACTGCAGGTGCTTTAGATTGCAAAGGCCAATTAAATCAACATTTCTAGGTGTTGTCCCAGGTATGAGTATATTTTAAGGCTCTTTAGCAGATTTCTAAAGTGCCATCAAAGTTGAGACAGCACTGTTGTTTCTGAGATTGACTTAGGGAAGGAGGACAGACATATATTTTCTTCGCACCACTGTTAGAAGGCTTGCTTAGATGTGCAGTGAATAAAGGATCAAGCATGGCATTCTTTATGATTCTTGTTGGGTTCCCTGGTTATGATTTCTTCCAGTGAGATGCCATCTCAATCATATTTCTCTCCTCAGAACCCTAAAATAGTTAAGTATTTTCTCAAGTGGCCTTACGATATTTCTTATGGATGTATCTGATTTGAGTTCCTCAGTTTTCCTTCTCTGATGTTCCTATTTCTTATTCATATCTCATATAGACTTGTCACCCTTCTGTGTCTGTGTTACTTCAAATTATTTGATCCTTACTGTCCTCCTACATCTCAGTCAGAGCAGATGCCTTCCTAATATCTAAGCTATCAGGCACTTTTTCCTGATTGTCCTTCTTCTTGTAATGTTCTCATAATAATTCTTCATGACTGCAATTACTCAAATGAGTTCTATAATTCAACACCTTTTTGGTTCCTCTTAACACATAAAATTAAAATTTAAACGCATAAACTTTCCTATCTGGCCACACCTTTAAGTTTTTTGTAATGTTAATTTATTTCAAAATGTAGTATGTATACCTGGTAAAGTAAAACTTTTCAAATAAGTATAAATTAAAAAGGAAATCTCTTTCCATGGCCCACCCACAGTTTCATTCCATAAACTATTAGTGCTTGTTTGTGTATTCTTCCAGAAATGTTTTTATATACCATAATATACATATTTAAAAATATAGCAGTGGTTTTAAGCATAATGTATTGTTTTGAACCTTTAAAATTATTTGATATATCTTGGAGATTTTGTCATATCAGTGGTTTTTAAAAATTTCATTATAATTCACTATATGGCCATACCATAATTTATTTAAATGTTCCTCTGTTGTTAACATTTGCATGTTTTTCAGTGTTATTTCCAACGTGTATCTTTCTGTAAGTGTATAAATTACTAGTGGGGAATTGCTGAGTCAAATAGTTTGTGTCCTTGGATTTTGATACCTATTGCCCAAGTGCCTTCCAAAGAGATGCCACTAATTTTATATTCCCACAACTGTTTATGTGATTATACCTGTTTTCTTATATCCTCGTCTGCACAGGATTTAAACCAAATTTTATTTTTTGCTTTAGTTTAGGCCTTTACTATCTCTTGTCTGGTCTAATGTAATCTGTTTTTTGTTTACTCTCTTATAGACATTAGCAGAGTCTGGAATATATAGAAGATTACCTATGAATGTTAGAATGATAGATTTTACTGAATCGTAGGACATAAAATTTCTGCTTTTGTTAATCAGTAACAAATATCCAATGAAATATAAATACTGCATGGTGTTACTCTAAAAACAGAACCCATGCTGAACACTAAAGTAGCCAAATAGTCTGTAACAGGTATTATATGTTTTTTAATTAGGTTAGAATTTTATATTTTTGAGTTAAAAATCCCAGCAAAGTACTAGAAATAATGCTTGTATGATATTTTTCATCTTAGTGGGTTGTAACATATTCAAAGAGGAAGAATACATAAATTTTCATTAGAAACAGTGATATGAAGAGTTGATATACATGAAATTAATATTTATTTTTGAATCGTGATAAAAGCATTTTTGCTTGTATTGATTTTTGTGGGGATTTTCTCTTGTATACAAACAATGGAATAAATCATGAAAAAAAGCTTAACATATGTAGTGTAATATTTCGTAAAGTCAGAAGAAATTATAGCTTATATAATGAAAAACTGACATTGAGCAGTATTTTATTATATTGTGATTAAAAAATCATGACTTTACAAATTACATTTCATATCTTGCTCCTGTAGTTTTTCTTTTAATATATTGAAACTGTTTTATTAATAAGAAAGTTTCAACTTTTTGGGAACCTTTTACTTTGAGGCACATACAGTTTTCCTGGTTCATTATTAAACTTGTCTCTCTTTTAAATATCTTGCCAATTTTTGAGAGTGGTGGAAGGTGTGGAAAGCTCTATGTTCTTTAGAGTTTGAAGAAATATTTATTGTGTTAGGTATATTAATAGAAAACTATTTACTTTTCGTAGGTGAAAGTATTGTGCTATAAAATGTCTGTCCTTTTCAAAATTTGCATTATCCATCATTAGTTCAAGTGAAGTTGTACTTTCAACCTGGAATTGTGAAACTGAAGGTGTTCACTTTTTATTTAGAAGTTACTTCTCTTCAAGGACATTTCTTTTTACCTGTTGCAGAAGAGCATCTTAATAGCTGCCACATTTGTTGACTGTTTTCTATATGCCAGTATTTGCACTAGGCATTTTACAGATGTTCTTTTATTTAATCTTTACAATAGAACCTTTAGAGGGTTATTATTGCATTTATGGCTGACAAGAGTAAAACTCCAACAGATTAAGTAACTTGTCCAGTGATGACACAAACTTGTTAGGGGTGGAGCTGGGATGCAAACCTAACTCCAATGTCCACAATCATTGTATGGCCAAGAATGACTTTCATGTGATTGAATTTTAGCCAACAGATCAAAATTCTAAAGAATTTATTTTAGTGTTTCATCATCTTCTGAAACCTTCAGCTTCATTAAGTTTCAGTAATTAAAAATGGGAATAACCACATTTTATGATCCTTATTAGAATAAAGATCATCAAAGGCACACCATTCATTTTCCTTGCTAAAAGAGTAGTCACCAAGATAGTCTCCTAAGTTGACAGCAGAGGCAGATATTAATGTCAAGTTGCTCAATCAGTCCTTAAGTTGTGTGGCTTTTAAGGAATTGGATTCAAGAATGTGAATTCAGTTGTGTGGCTACTTCTGGGTTGGCTGTATTTTCCCATTTATTAAATTCACCCATAGTTGTTTTTTTTTAAATAAGGGGAGCTTGCATTTCTACCTAAAAATTACCAAAAAAATAGATTTTTCATGGTTTCTCTGAAATGTAATTTCTTACCATGGTATCTTCAATTATCACAGTTTAGATGTATTACAATATAAAACTCTGTGCTTAGAAAGCTTAAGTCTTTGAATGTTCATCTGGATTTTATGTTTAAGAGAAGAAATTTTCCTTTATTTTGGCTTTAATGAAAGACCATGTCAAACAATGATTTATCTGACGTGTAAATAGTTATAAGCCGTGTTTTAAATTTTATATTTTAAAACATAAATGTAGTCCATGGTATAGTTATAACATGCATTATATATGTTGCCCTAGTGTCATGATATTTTTCTTAATCAGGCTTTCAATTTCAAAAATCAGCTTTTGCTTTTTTATGCTCCTGGGATGGATACTGTCATTGTCTTTAATATCTAAGGAAAATGTCTCTTCTTGCCATTGAGCCCACAATTTTCTTCTTTTTTAAAAAAATCAGATAATGCTTATATATTGAACAATAAAGATTTTATTTTCTTTTTCTATTTTTTTTTTTTTTTTTTTGAGATGGAGTCTTGCTCTGTCACCCAAGCCGGAGTGCAGTGGCGCAATCTCAGCTCACTGCAACCTCTGCCTCCCAGGTTCAAGTGATTCTCCTGCCTCAGCCTCCTGAGTAGGTGGGAGTACAGGCATGTGCCACCATGCCCAGCTAATTTTTTGTAGATATAGGTTTCACTGTATTAGCCAGGATGGTCTCGATCTCTTGTCCTCGTGCTCTGTCCACTGATCCGCCTGCCTTGGCCTTCCAAAGTAATAGGATTACA
Source organism: Symphalangus syndactylus (assembly GCF_028878055.3). Lineage (NCBI taxonomy): Eukaryota > Metazoa > Chordata > Mammalia > Primates > Hylobatidae > Symphalangus > Symphalangus syndactylus. The sequence continues at coordinate 109,242,749 of NC_072430.2, forward strand.
GGCGTGAGCCACTGCGCCCGGCCCAAATAACAAAGATTTTCTAAAGCTAGATCAAATTAATTTCTAGCAGCTCAAGAGGCAGGATTTCTATGAAGTTAGAAGTAAATTTAAATTTAAGCCTTGATTCATCTATAGACAGATATTTGCATTGAATTAGGAATTAGGCGTACATTGATTTTTTTAAAGGTGCCAATTAAACAGTATGGGAATTGGAGTTTTAATTTGTTTCTTTTGATGTCCCAGGTCAGGCAATGACTTTTTCCCATTTGTTATTGTTTTGAATCTTATATGTTTTCTTTAGTGTGATGATTAGGGGGACTTAACTGCCAGCTGTTCATCTTTCTTTACTTGACAGGTTCCCTGTATTGCCCTCTGCCTCATATTGTATAACCCTATAGCATAGCTATATGATTTCTTCCTAAATATGCATCTCAGGGCTCGACCTACCAGGGACAGCATGGATTGTAAACTGCTTTCCAATGTTGACAACACTGCTGTTGTTCTATCCACCTAAATCTGATTTAGCTAATACAAAGGAAATGTATCTGCTACCTCAAGTTATTATATACAGATTCAGTTTGCTTTGTGTTTGTTCTTTTAATTTGGTTTTACAGATTAAAGGTTTGACTCTTATTATTTTGTGTAAATGCATTTTTCAGGTCTGATGCATAGGCAACTTTGCCTAAATAAATTAGCTTCCTGGCTGGATTAGCAAAAGACTCAAAATTCTTCATAATATAGGAGTAATTTTTTTCTGAACAGATACTAAAGTAGTTTCCATTAAACTGGGGAAGAATGAATATTTAAAAAAGGAAAATTGATTTAAAAAAGATTATAATACTTTATGAACTTATTCCATAAAGGAGAGAAATAGTGCATTTTTACTCCCAATAATAGAAGTTACTGACTGACGCATAGCCTCAGTTTTTTCTTAAAACATGTTTCATGTGCACATAATGCCAGACACTGAGCCCTGAACAATATGTGGAGCACTATCAAGGATAATTCTCCTGTTTAAACGTTGAATCTCCTGGACCTGGTGTATAGATGTGATAAATGCACCATGCCATTTATTCACCTTCAGTACATATGTACTTTTATTTTGGAACGATGTGTATGATTGTTGATTAGACCAACTTTTCTTCCATGCTCAAGAGTGAAATTTTTAATCTATGTAATATTTAGAAAATGTATACTTGGTCTATTCTTACGATATTTACTTTTTTGAGACCAGGTTTCTTTTTTGTGGAATTGTAGCAGTCTGTCATCGCCTGAGGTATACCCTAAATTCTTTGTCCCATGACCAAGAAAATTAAGGAGTGCAGACACTAAGGGTGAGGCTGGAGCAAGAGTTTAATGAGTGAAAGGAGAAAGCTCTCCACCACAGATAGGGGGCCTGAAAGAGGGTTGCTGTTTCAGAGTTGAATATAGAGGCTTTTATGAGAAACCAGTGAAAGCTGGGCACCTCATTTGCATAAGGCATGAATTTCTGGTAGCTCCACCCCATCCTTCTAGTGTGCATGCAAGCCCTTAGCTTGAGTTACTCCATACTGCTTTGTTCCCTTTAAGGTACATGTGTCAGGGGATGGAATTTTCCATTGTGGGCATATCTGGGCAAGTCTCCTGTGTAGTCTTTCTTATCTATGTGGTGGTGGGCATGTCTTAGGCAAGTTCTCCTGTGCAAGTTCCCTTATCTGTGCCTGCAGCTTGATTTTTAAGCTCTTTTTTTGTTTGAAAGAATTTTACCAAGGACCCACCCTAACTGCCTGCCTGACCAGTTCCTTCCTCCTTTCTTGGAATGATTTCTTCACAGTTTTGATAGGAGTTTTACTAAGATTGAAAGAAAACAAACTTTGAATAAATGGAAGCACACACCATGTAACTGGATCTTAGTACTGAAATTTATCATGATATAAATCTGGGCAAGTTGGCTACCTGACCAGCAGGCTGAATCTGGCATGCAAGTTTGTGTGTGTGTGTAGTTAATTTTTAAATTTACATTTGAAATATGCTTGGACAGGACAGGCATTCTGCAGCTGCCAGTTACCTCCATATTCTCTTATATAATACTCATCTTTTAAATTCATTCCTTCCCTCCTTCCTCCTGCACTGGCTCTTAGTTTCATTTGAGTTTTTGACAGAGTTTTGTTTAAATAAATCTAGGAAGGACTGATGCTTTTTTTTTTTTTTTTTTTTTTTTTTTTTTTTTTTGTAATTCTGGTTAATATTCCAGTGAGACTTTAGAGAAGGGAAGGAACAAATTTACAGGTCATCTGGATCATTTAACTCTTAGAAGAAATAGTTAAATCGAGATTTACTAGTGTATTTTTTAAATAAGCAAAATGGGTTTTGGTTAACTGAGGGAAGAACCTACTTTGCAATATTTAGCCGGCTTGACTGCAGGATAAAACAGAGGTCAGTACATTTGTTTCACTGGGCAGATGGTGACTGCAGTGGTTCTTAAAGTGTGGTTGCCAGACCAACATCAGTATCACCTGAGAAGTTGTTTGAAAAATACTTAGCCCCATCCACGACCTGCTGAATCAGAAAGCCTGGGGGTGGAAGCCCACAGTCTGAGTTTTAACAAGTCTTGCAGGGTGCTCTTATGCTGTCTAAAATTGGAGGACCATTGTTCTGCTGAATCTTCTTGCTGCAAGAAGATCAGTGGAAGAGGTGGTGTTCCCTGGATTGAAGAAATCTGAGTTCTGATCTTAACCTAGCCTCTTGGAAGCTGTATGACCATGATTCCTCTAGATCCATATTTCCTAACTGCAAAATGAGAAAATTGTGTTATTTGACTTTCTTCCAAATGGTCTGAGGCATTAATAATTTCAAAAGTCTTTTATAGTATTATTTCCTCAAAACAGCATATTTTGGTTTCTTTCCTTCTTCTCTCCTATTGCTATGCAATAAAAAAAAAAATTCAGCCCGAAAGAAGTATCATTTAATTTTCTTTTGTTTAAGGGGCTGTGGGAAATGGAAGTAGAACATTTTTCAGGTGCCCTTAGGCTACAAACTAATAATGGAGGAAATGGCCCTGAATCTTCATAGCACCTGTGGGCCTTGCCTTAGAAGATGCCTGACAAGGACAGTTGAAATATTTAGTGGTACTTGATGTGCTAGAGTATGAAACCAAGGGTAATTTCAGCAATTTAGAGTCCATTGAACTTGTCTAGCTAGTGCAGTTAGTATAGCCCACAAATGGTTATGAAGGAAGCAGTTAATAGTAATGGTTTCCTGCATTACTTCGCATGTTTTGAAAGCAAATTAATTTTAAAATTTTACTTTCAATGCTAGCTTATTTATGATTATCTTTCCTCCCAAACTTGATATTTGAATTTGTATTATGTTTCCACTTTTAAGGCAATTCTATATATTTTGTTTTATATTATTGCCAGTGAAAGCTATCTTCTAGTATTGTTAGAACAATGAAACAGAGGTGAAAGTTCTTCTACTTCATCTGGTCAATACCCACCAACACCTAGAAACTTTCTTCCAAATTTCACTGATAGTTTTTATGTTAAGTAGTACTTAATACTTATGTGTTTAAAATACACATCAGTACTTACCTGTTTAAAAAATATTTAATATTCTGATTATAACAACAGTAACTACCCATTGTTGAAAATTCAAATATTATTGGGGTACATAATATAAAAAGTAAAAGTCCTTTGGAATCCACTTTCTTTGCTTTTGCCCACCACCCATGGTAACTATTGTCATTAGCTTGAAGTTTGTCATAAGTTCCTTTATATTTTTTTCTAAATTTCACTGTTAAAAATATTAATGTACTATACTCTTAATGTACTATTGCTATACCTTATTTCATATTACATTCACAGTCAAAATTTTGATTTCCTTGACAAATCTAAGACAGAATAGCTAGCATATTGGTGAAATTTTGAGTTCATATTCATCCTCATAAAAATGAAATGTAGGCATCAGTGCCATTACAAATAAAAACCAGAGGAATTAAAAAAAATTTTGAGGAAATAATCAGCAAACTAACTTTGTTATGCTTTGCGAAGTAATTTTTCTAAAGCTTATGAAGTTGAAATATGCCCTTTTGTAAACCAAAAAAAAAAAAAAAGCAAACATTAGAGATTATAATGAGGAATTGATTGAGGTAAAATATTATTCAGATTTGGTTTAGAAATTAATGGTAATATTTCTGCAGGGAGGTCTGGACTGGAGTATTCTGCTCTCTGCTGTTTCTTGTATTTTCAAAATAATGTGGCGACGTTCTTTGAGAGAGTGTACCAGGTTAAATTCCTACAATGATCAGTCAACAGATATTTTTGGCAGATCTGTGATGCATGCATGCAATATTTTGAGAGGTTTGTGCAAGATCCTTATTTCCCTCCTACTTTGTAGGAACAGATCCACTAATCAAACCTACTGACATCCCCTGGCACTTCTAGAATCAGCTTACACCCCATCCTCTGTTCACCCTTCTCCCACCTTCCACCTGTATTAACACCTGGCAGGCACTTATTTCCCTATCAGAAGTCTCTGTAGTTGTTTTGCCATTGACCAAGATATGTTTAGAACATTTTTAATCTCTTATGCAATTTTGGCAAACAGCAGCCTGAGCTCTGCTTTTCCTAACAAATAACTTGCAGATTGTCATGTTTCTCTTGGGAGAAGGAGAAAGGTTCAATCAGAGCAGAATTGAAATGATATAAATTAGGCTTATTGTTTAGCAAATCGCTGGTGTTAGGTAAGAATTGTAGATAAGAATAGCCTAGACCCTCTTAAAGATCAGAGCAGGCATGTGTGCATGCATGAGGAAACCAGGCCTTTGTTAGTATCCTTTCTGAAATGGCTATTAAAGTAATTACAGTAATTTATAGATTTTTTTTCTTCTTCCGTTTCAAAATGGGTTACATTTTTTGCCTTTTGTCTTGAGTTCCTCGGTTGGAGTGTGTATGTGTGTAAGCATGTCTTGGGTAGCACTCCCATAGTATCTATGAATTATCTGCACCCAAGCTGATGAGGTGTGGTGACCACGGGCACCCACAGATGGATTTGCCAGCTTTGCTTTCAGGGAGCCTTGGTCCTTTGAGAATAAGAGTATTGTACAGAGAACACTCTGTTTTAGTGGTTAATTATAGTGTGTCATAGCACCATTTAAAATTGCTGCGTTTCATGGACATAAAGATGGTAACAATAGACACTAAGGAGTACTAGGGCAGGGAAGGAGGGGGGCAAAGGTTGAAAAACTACCTGTAGGGTACTATGCTCACTACTTGGGTGATGAGATCAATAGAAGCCCAAACCTCAGCATCATGCAATATCCATATAACAAACCTGCACATATACCCCCTGAATCTAAATTAAAAATTAAAATTAAAAAAAAAAGTTGCTGTTTTTTATTTAAAGAGATGCTTTTTCCCATGTCTTTAAAAATACATCCATTCACACCTATGGATTTTATTGTTATACTTTGTTGCTTTTTTATATCATTGATGCTTGTGTATAAGAATGGCAATACTTTATGTGTATGACTTTTAGAGGGAGACTTTAAAAATCTATTGACCGCATAAGATGGTATGTGCTCATTGTGCAAGACCTGTAATTTTAATATGCTGGAAAGAAAAAAGAAATTTTATGCACTAGTCTTTTTCTGTATTTGATTTTATAAAGTAACTTGAATAGTTTCAAATCCTAAGGCTTCCTTTTAACAATATATGCTTGTTTTACCTTGTCTTTGCATGAACAAAACAATTGGTAAAAGTGACTTTCTTCCTAAGAAGTTCATTTTGAATATGGAGATGAGGCAATTTCTAAATAAGCCTTAGAATTAGTATTGCTTACAACAGTAGTTATTAATAGTATTATTTATGTATAACTTAGTTTTGGATTTAACCAAATGAGATGTTTACTCATATATAGACATTTCACAAGGCAGAAGACGTAACATATGTTATTTCCCTTCTTTAGGAGAGTCAGTCCTGAAAGAGTTAAGGTTTTCTTGTTCTGGAGATCAAGCATTGTAACCACAGTAACCAATTTACTGTTATTTGCTTAGTCCTAGCAGAGAAGGAAAGTCAGTGTTTGGAAAAAAGTCTAATTCATAGACAAGTACAACTGCAATTGATCCCAATACATTAGGATCCTGAACTATAATTAACTATTTGTGGTTGTAGGGACTGTGGTTTTAATCAAATATATTGCATTTTATTTTTCAGGTGGCTTGACTCCTCAGCAACAATTCAAGTTTAATGTAAAGAAAGTAGAACACAGTTTATATTTTGCGTTTTTGTAAAGGAACAATTGAAAAGCACATACTCAAGGAAGCAGTAACAGATAGGATTTAGGATAAATAATAGAAAAATAAAATGTACATTACAGAAACTTCAGTTCCTTCATAAAATTACAGTAATGTTTAGTTTTGTAAAAGATGTGAATGGTAAATTTATGACTATTCCCATTGAAATGCCACAAATGGAAAATGATTGTATTTTGTATGATTTATATAAAACAACACGTGTTACAGCTATCTCTAAGAAATGTTGCAATAAATAAATGAGTGTATGCTAACTAGAGTGGTTAGGGCGGTTTTGAAGAAATATAACTTTAAAATTAATCTGTTCCAAGCCCCAGCTCCTGTTCTTTATAAATTTTCTCCCTCACCTTGGATGCTTTATGAAGAAGTTGATTTTATTGTTTTGAGTTTACATATATATCAATGTTAAGATAATTTCCCTGTTGTATCTGGGAGAATTTTGTATAATCGATATGGGTAGATTTATGAATAACATATTTAACAATAGTCATTTGAAGTATTTAACAAACTGGTAAAAGATAACTTTCTTCTTAAAAAGGGCTTATTGAGTATTTTGCTTTAATTTTAGATATATCAATGCTGCCTTTTATATAAAATGCACCATTTTCCTCTCTACCATTCAATGAAATACAGTTTAGAGTCTCTTACGGAGTAAGCTGGATTAGTCATCTGCGTACTAGACCTTACTTTGCTTAGAATTTTACAGTTTAAAAAACATTTTTGCAAGAACAATGCAAATATATTGTTTTTGCAATATATATTTGCAAATACTTGCAAATATATGTATTTTTTTCTTAGAGATAGCTGTAACACGTGTTGTTTTATATAAATCATACAAAATACAATCATTTTCCATTTGTTGCATTTCAATGGGAATAGTCATAAATTTACCATTCACATCTTTTACAAAACTCAGCATTACTGTAATTTTATGGAGGAACTGAAGTTTCTGTAATGTACATTTAATTTTTCTGTTATTTATCCTAAATCCTATCTGTCACTGCTTCCTTGAAAATGTGCTTGTCAACTGTTCCGTTACAAAAATGCAAAATATAAATTGCAGTATATATTCTTGTAATCTCTACTATTGCCTTGGACAGTAATTGAAGCCAACATTATCGTTTTGGACCAGTGCAGTAGCCTCCTAACCTCTCTGACCTCCTTTCACCCTGACTTCCTCTTCTCTTCCACATACCCTGCTCTCATCCCAGTTAGAATGACCCTTTAGAATATATAAATCAGATTATGCTACATTTTGCTCAGAACCGTTTAATGATTTTCGATGTCACTTAGAGTAGAATTCAGAGTGCTTGTCATGGGTGTAGACCCTGCCTGTTCCTGGCCTCATTTTTCATTCCTTTTCACTACCTTCCTTGACTCTGGCCATATTAGCTTCAGTGCTGTGCTTTCAACTTGTAGTTTCCCTAATAGGAGTTTTTGTCCCTCTCTTCCTCTGCATGCAAAGCTCTCGCTGATATTCCAAGTCTGCCTGGACTCATCTTGATTTCTGCTTGGATGCCATGTTGTCAGAGAGGCCTTCCCTCAAAGACCCTGTCTCAAATAGCACCTTTCTTCTTCTGTACCTAGTATGCTGTTTTGTTTTTCTTCATTAGCACTTAATACTTCCATTATGTATTTGTTTACTGTCTTCCTTCCATGAAATCCAAGCTCTGTGAGGATGGGAACTTTGTACTTTGTCCTCAGAATTCTCAGGATCTAACTTTTGCATATAATAGTCCATGTAATTGTTTAAAAAATGAAAATTCAAAGAACTAAGCCTGAACAGGCGTAGAAATCACATTTTCAAATAGATGACCAGGAGCAGGTTTGGGATATAGTGTGGGAAGGCAGTTTGGACTCAGCAAATACTGGTTATTTTGAATTATTTTAGACCCTTCTGATTGCTCATGTATTATATGACACTTTTTAAAACCTGTATTTATGGATAACATTAGGAACAAACACCTACCTGTCTCTAGTGTCTTCTCTCCCACTTGTGCTACTAACCTACTTTTTGATTGCTTTTCTCATCAAATATGATTGGAATCATCTTTTAGGAAAATACACTTTGATTTGTAACTCAGAACATAGTAAGAATACCTTTGCATAAGCCCTACTATGAAAATTTTATGATTTTATTATGGTCTGTATTTCTAAGAAGTTACCCATAGCCAGAATTTGCTCAGTATGCTTTCTGTCTTCTTGGGTGTATTTCAGTATTACTCTTCAGTTATTCACACTTGGGAATAAGGGCAAAAAAGTGTGCCGAATCCTTCCAGTAAGCAATCATGGCATTTCTCAGTGCTTTCACAGATCAGCAACTCTTTCCACTTATGACAGTATTTTGGGAAGAAATATTTCACTGAATGTTCTCTATATGCCTAAAAATGCCAATGTACATCCTCAGAATGGGTAATTTCCTTTCTAATACAAGTAGCTATTACCCGAATGTTTGGATTTCCACAAGCCTGAGGTTCTTAAATTTTCTTGATTTTGTTTATGGAGGATGATTTTGTTGGGTAACTTAAAAATCCAGGGATTATAGTAACTTAGTTCGTAAATACGGATAAAAAAGGTGTCATATAATACATGAGCAATCAGGAAATTAAGTGTACTGCATAAAAGTATGTTTTAGTTATCAGAAATTTAATCACTAATCTTGGACAGTTTTATAAAATTTCTTCTTTTCAATGAAGTCTGTTATATTAAATATTGATCATCATGGATCTAGCTAATAATAATGATAGCGGTAATAATTGAATGGCCAGGTGACAGAAACCGTCCTAAGACTTAACAAAATGTTTTCTCTTTTAATCCCCAAAACATTTTATAAAGTGAATCCTCTTAATCCTATCTTGAGTTGAGGAAAATGAGATTTAAGCTTCTTTATGTAAATGGAGCTGGAGGAGCCAGGATCGGAATCCAGGAACTTCTAATTCTCAAACCCAGGATCTCTACACAAGGAAACCTCCATGACTTGGCTGAGGTTCTTAATGATGATCCCATTTTCTCTATCATAATACAGTGGTGCCTTCCGAGTCTACTAAAGCATGTAATCCTCTTTGTTTACCTCCCCATTTTAAAGTCCCAGATACCAAGTAATTCTGCTTACTTGGCTGTCTCTTCTAGTTATCTCTTAGGGCTTCAGTTTCTGGCAGGTGCCCTCAACGTGTAGACTCTGTTAGCTCCCTGTCATCTGAGGAGAGGAATCAAATAAACACCATGGTTAAATTCGTGAGGCTAATTTTTTCTATTTAAAAATCTTTCTGGCTTGCAGGTTTCTCCACTTCTCTTGGGAGAAGTTTTATGACAGCATATTTCCCAGAAGCCTGCATGCTGGAGCAAGAAGCAGCATTGTCATATTTAACTCTTCTAATAGAAATTTACTTTTTTCCCACTTGTTTTTTCAGCAGAAATTCTGGAATTTATGTGGCTTTGCTAGCTAGAAAAATATCTTCCAGTAACTAAATACGTGGTCTGATAATCTCCTAACATACAGTTTTCTTCTTATTTGACCTTTTCTTTAAGGAATATTATTGAATGACACAATCTCTTGAGAAATTTTGCTGAAATGCTGAGATAGAATTCTACAGATAGCAATTACAGCTGTTGATATGTTTTCTAGATTTGGGACTAACGTGAGTGAGTTACAAGGGGAGTTGAAAGCCTTGAGAGTTTACAAGTGTGGTTTGATGGGATGACAAGCATTAATTGAGTAAGATTTTTAATATGGAGGTGATTTATTGAAAATAGATTCTGGATGAACTCTTTGGCCTCAGAGGTGAGGTAATAGAATAATTTCCTCTTTAAGTTACCTGTATGAGCACAGAATAGATTATTAGTGATGGAACATCTTCATCATTCTGTGGTAGTCTGGCTGCCAGATGTGATATTTTATTGTATTAGTTCTTAAGTAGGCAAGTGGCCATTTCTCAAAAGCAGAATTGTGTGTGATATTTATGACTCCCTTTCTAAGCATATTCCTTTTTTCCCCGAGACATGACATAATTGTAAAACTTTGCCTTTTGTATAATAAAACTTGCCTACCATTCTGTGGTTAGGGTTAGGGAAGTGGGCAGTTTGCTAACTATTTGCCTGGGGTCTGGTAGGAATTTAAGTTGAACCAGAGGAATTCAGATATTTGGGGGTTTGCTTTCAAGAAAAATAATGCCTCTTCTCTTACCTCCACCTAAGGGAATAAAATCTAAGCCCAGGAGAGGAGGGTTATGTTAAATATGCCTGGGCCATGGCCCAGAGACCACAAGGAGAGGATGGCATACATAATGGGGGTGGGTGAAATAGCAGTGTGTATGTGATATGGAAAAGAGAAGTCAGTAGATAGCAATGCCTCTGTGCGAACAAGAAGGAAGCCAAAGGATTACATCTGAACATTGCATGATGTATCCTTGGCAGCGGCTTTGCTCAGTGAAGATGATAAATAAACCTAATGGTACGTTCATTCCTGTTGTGGATAAAGTTCACTTTCAGATTGGCGAAGTCTAAGAATTAAAGTCCAGAAAAACAACTTTGAATAAGTTGCACAGAACATTATCAGTTTACCCAGTAGGGACCAAATAACTTTGATGGTTAGAAATCATTTGAAATAGGAGTAGACAGATCATTTTTTCTTCCCTGGAGCTAGAACTCATTTAAATATAGTGAACATTTAAAAGTATTGTGCCATGTGGCTAGCACCCAGTCCTCCTGATTTCAGGCCAATAATCTTTCTGCTATACTACTTTAATGTGTATATTGGGGCTGTGGGGGTCAAGGAGTCAGAGAGAGAGTAATGAAAGGAAACATAATGTTTATATGAGTTTAAAAGAAGGTGGCTAAGACCATGTGTTATTCTCTACTCTTAGATCATCATCCTTCCAGGCATAGTGGCCCATGCCTGTAATCCCAGTACTTTGGGAGGCTGGGGCAGGAGGATCACTTGAATCCAGACTTAGAGACTGGCCTCAGCAACATAGTGAGATCCTGTCCCTACAAAAAATTTAAAAAAATAGCCAGGAGTTGTGGTGCATGCTTGTGGTCCCAGCTACTTGGGCAGCTGAAGTGGGAGGATCGCTTGAGCCTGGGAGGTCAAGGCTATAGTGAGCCATGATCGCACCACTGAACTCCAGCCTGGGTGACACAGTGAGGCCCTGTGATATGCTTTGGCTCTGTGTCCCTACCCAAATCTCATCTTGAATTGTAATCCTCATATGTCAAGGGAGGGACCTGTAATCCCCACAGGTCCAGAGAGGGAGGTGATTGGATCAAGAGGGTGGTTTCCCCATTCTGTTCTCATGATAGTTTCATGAACTCTGATGGTTTTATAAGTATTTGATAGTTTCTCCTTCACACGCTCTCCTGCTGCCTTGTGAAGAGGCTACTTCCCCTTCAGCCATGATTGCAAGTGTCCTGAGGCCTCCCTAGCCATGTGGAACTGAGAGTCAGTTAAACCTCCTTTGTTTATAAATTATCCAGTCTTGGGTAGTATCTTTATGGCAGTATGAAAATAGGCTAACACACCCTGTATAAAAAAAAAAAAAAAGAAAGATTGTCATCCTGTTCCTCTATATTCTGCTTCTTTGTGGTCTTATTGAAATTCAGAGTTTTGCAAAACATTTCTTGCCAACTTGGATGTTATCATGTGGTCATTTAGTCTGCTGATAATTGAGAGCCATTGAATATTTTGAAGCAGTGAAATAACTTAGTCACTTTTATGTTTTAGAAAAAAAAGACACTGGCTGAAAGGCAGAGATTAAATTGGAATTGAGAGAGTTTGTAGAAATGAACAACATTTAGGACAAGTGCAAGTCTAGACCCTAACCAAGGCAGTGACATGAAAAATGCAGAGAGCTGGTAAATGTACCTGAGAAATAATTTCAGATAGAGTGTGTAGATTTTGCCAGGTGGTTGTACATGGATGATAGGGTAAAGTGCAGTATTGGATGGGTCTGAAATTTCTAGTGTGGTTAAGGAAGTAAGTGACTTCATAAAACTAGAACTAGCCCTGGCGTATTCCCCTCTCTCATCACCCACCAGAAGCTCACTGCCAAGTCCTGTTGATGGTCGTTATAAAATATATAGTGAATCCTCCTTACTGACTTAACTGCCATCATGCTAGTCCAAGCTGCCATCTCCTGCCTGGACTTCTGCAATGTCCTCTTAACTGATGTCCTGGCACGTGCTATTCCCCCTTCCCATGCATTCTCCTATGACCGTGCCAGTCATCCTATGCGTACGTCCGATCATGTTACTCACCTACTTAGTATTCTGTCATGAGTTCTTATTGCTCTTAAGATGAAGATCAACATCTTTATCAGGGCCCACAAAGCTTTATACTTTGGGCACTGCCTGCCGTCTCAGCCTCATCTCAAACCACTCTATGATGTGTACATGGGGCTCAAGCAGTTATATTCATCCTTCTAGGTGCCCAGATCTTTTCAGACCTGCAACATCTGCACTTCTGTTCCCTGCTGGAGATGCTTTAACCTGTCCTCTTCATGGGGTCAACTTCTCCCTCTCAGGTTTCTGATAAATTATTTTTTTCCTCAGAGATGCCATCATCCCCTGGACCAGTCTTGCCCATTTTCTTCCATACTTTACCTTTTCTATATAATTATCTTTTTTAGCGAATTAGCTCCATGCGAACTGGGATTATGTTCTATATTTTAAAAATTGCCAAGTCCTCAGTGCGGTGTCTGATACATAGCAGCTGGTTGATAAATTTACTTGGGGCAAATGAATAGTGGCTTTAACAGAACTGATATGCATTGGTCATAGGGGTCATTAGGAATATTTAGTGAGCTGTCTACTCACTACCCATTGCTTATGTCTCTTAACAGATGACATAATGGCAAGTCATGTTTTACTTGGCTATTTTTCTGAGGACCAGAATAATATAGTGAAACATGGAACATTCTGATGATCTGATAGAAAAGTAAAGTTCAGAAACTCCAGAGAACTGAAGACGTGTCTGGAAATAACATGGCTGGAAATCTTTGCCCTTTGTTATTTCCTACCAACCACTGTATTAAATAACCAGGGCTGCATCATTACAATCAAATGCCTCCTTAAGGAAGCCCAGGGTTGTGGGGCTAGTAAGTGGTAGAGTGGATGGTGTTCGAGGCCAGGTCCCGCTCTAACACCTGGGCTCAGACGCTTGCCTATTGAGACTAGAAATCATAAAGGGTTTTTGCAAAAATGTTTTGTAAACTGTAAAATTCTAAGCAAAGTAAGGTGTAGTATGCAGATGACTAATCCAGCTTACTCTGTAAGAGACTCTAAACTGTATTTCATTGAATGGTAGAGAGGAAAATGGTGCATTTTATATAAAAGGCAGCATTGAATGAATTGGATTGAACTGTTTTGTGAAGGCTTCATTGTGATTGTATGGCTGTTATTTGGCAAGAAGAGAATTCCTAATTTCCTCTGCTGTGAGACTCCCAAGGAGACATTTATATTAGTAAAACTGAATTTGCAAACCTGCATTTTAAAATTTAGCTTTATTTGTATTCCATGTCTCTCTGGGAGGTGTTCAGTACATTATGAAATTCCGTGCTTTTACCTCCTGCTAAGGATTTGAGTTCTTAGCCTAATTAATCATTAAGTGTTGTCAGTCTATCATGATGTGGTTAATTATCAGAGAGAGTGTATGTGTTTCAGACAGTCATGACCCTTTCCTGGGTAACTATAGAAACCTTAGCAGTACTAGTTATTATCTAAAATTATAGAATTTGGTTTTAAAGCATTTTGGCCTTTGATAGTTATGGGCAAATAATTGGTTATCATCTAGAAAGAAAGGAAAGCCTGCATGAAACAGATTTTTAAATAATTTATACATAATAGAAGTGTGTTCTAAATAATTTATAAATAACAGAAATGTGTTCTATAGAATATTTCTGACTATATCTTAAAAGGCTTTCCCCCACACCAGTTCTGTGTGTTTGTTATAAAGCTTTCTCACGAACAATCTCTTTTTCCCCAAGAATGTTTAAAATGATTTTAATCCAAGCCTAGGGTAATTCTTAAGACTGCCATTTGGTACAGTGATCTTACAGTGCATAGAAGCTGCATATCTGAGTGGAAAAACAGACACATTTGGGGGCATATACATATCTGTGCAGTTATAGAGACCAGTACTGACAATGTGAAGTATCAATGGTGGATTATTGAAGTCATAGCTCTTTAAAGATGGGAGCAAAGGAAGAACATGTCCTTTTCCTTGTTTCAATTCTGAGAAGTTCCATCTGAGCCAGAAAGAAACAAACAAAAAAAAGATATGTCATTGCACCTTTAAATGTGAAGCTCAGCAAGGATTTCTGTCTGAATGGGGGTGACCATCAATATGGAAAATGGAAATCTGTCATATTTTGTACAGTGCTTTGCATATCACATCGTTCAGAGAACAGGTAAAGTCCCCTTTGGAGGAGGCAATGCTTGAAGAGGGTTTTCCACTCTCATCGGTAGGGTGAATTTTAGTGGTATGTAATGATAATGATTTGCTTCCATGTTAACAACATGTGAACAGCTTATTTATAGATCATGAGCTGCATCCCTCTTTCCTCCTTTTGTGCATGTTTGCTTTGAAGGAGAATATAGTGACCAAAATTTTAATCTGCCTTTTAGCTCAATGCTAGATTCTTGGGAATTTGTTGAGCAAATTAATGACTTTCCTGTACATTTACAGATAATATAAGCAAAGTATCATAATATTGGTACAAAAAAACATTAAGGTTCAGCTTAATTCTGTTTTTCAAAATATGTTTTAATAAAACTATACATGTAAACATCTGTACTTGATTTTAATCATTTTGTCTTTATACTGCATAAGCTTAATTCATAAAGCTAGTCTATTTCCACAATTGACTGTATCACAGAACAAAACTAGCTTTAATGTTGATGTTTACTTTTCATATCAAAACAAATTAAAGATTTTGGCAATAAGGATTCAACTGTCAACTTATTTGATGTACAAGAATGGCAATAATTGCTTTCCATTGTTGAGCTTTTACTAAAAACACTGAAGTATAATTTGTTTTTGATAGAAATATGAGTAGCTACAGATATTAATGATTTATTGGTTTGAAAAAGATGCTTTTTAAAAGGTTTCTAACTTGTAGTAACCAAGTCCAGTAGGTATGCATAATGGACTTACCTAGCCAGAACATCATATCTCCTCTTTGCATCTTAATATATATATTTTTAGTATGATTTTGCTTTGTTGAAACAAAGTGCTTAACAGGCTGTTTATTTGTTGTTATTGTGGCATTATAAATTGTGCCATTTCAGATCTCTTATTATGTGCTAATAGTTTTTCCAGCTTTTATTATCAGACTCTGCTCTTAATATTTCTCTTGTTCTTTTTTACTCTACAAGTTTTCAAGCTAATAATGATGTTAGAAGTTTACTTGATGAGAAACAATGAAAATTAAATCTCTTATTTAAAACAACAAAAGTCACAAATTCTGTGAGCTGAGATCGTGTTAGACTGTGGTATGGAGAGTGTAATGTCCCTGGTTTCCTTATGCCAGAATGCTGATCAGCCTAATTATCCAAGACTCTTCTGGTTCTCTGGCATGCCACAGCTGTGACTTTCTCTTTGTCTCTGAAATAACTGTTTGCCACACTGCATATGCATGAGAGAATGTTTTTTATATCAGTAATTCACTTATGAGTTTCATTCCTTGTTAAAATGATACTGTTTGCTTAATTTAAATAGTATGTATGTGTTATATGTTATATAATATATACCATCACATGTGTGTATTACATATGCTATATATTCATGCCACATATATGTATTGTGTGTAATATATACACATTACACACATGTATTATATATGTAATATACACATTACATATATTATGTAATATATAGTATGTTCATGTTATATAGTATGTATGTAATCAGTATATTATTACATATATGTAATAAACATAATATATAAAATGTGTAAGTATCTGTATACGTAGATACATCTGTGTATTAAGACACTCCTTGTTGTTTATCTGCTTGAGTAAATATGCCATCCATCCATTTGTAAAACATTAAAAACCAGCCATATTAAAATGAAATTCAGTGCAAGTAAAGGTATTTCTTATATTTTTGTAAAAATGTATATTTTCACTTTATCTTTTTCAAATAGGCGATGTATTATTATGTATTATTTATCTCTTACAGTTTTCTTACTTTACTTGGTTAAGTATAGCTGTTTCTAATACAGTGTTTTAATTTTTTATTTCCATACTGTTGGTTATTAATGATAATTGGAGCCGCATAAAATGCTGTTCAGTTCAAATTTCTGACAAGAAAGTGGGTTTTCTGACAAGAAGAGTGGGTTTTCCAGGTCTGTTATTCTTTATCACTTTCAAAAGAGTGCTTATTCCTTGAAAATTTCTGTTCTGTCTACCTGTTGTATTCTCAACAGGAATTTGAATTCAGCAGGAAGTTGTCCGTACCATAAACTCTACTTTTCCTGCTAAGCTGCTTTGTCACTGGAAGAATTTCAGCTGACCCGGCAACTTGATTTGTCTTTCAGTGATTTCATATCTGACCTCCTCATGCAAGGGAGACAGTGAAGTTTAGAACATGGTTGTGACATTATAGAATGATCAGACTGACCCAAGTGGAGGGAACCTGGTGTCATCATCATCAGTGTATATTAGTCAGGAATAGTTGTTGGTAATGCTTCTTTTTCTGGCTTGTAGACAGCAGTCATCTTGCTGTGTCCTTATGTGGCCTGTTCTCTGTGCGGGTATGGAAAGAGAGAGAGATCTTTAGAGTCGGTTCTTTTCTTCTAAGGGGACCAATCTTATAGGATTTGGGCCCCACCCATATTACTTCATTTAACCTTTATTACTTCCCTCAAGGGCCTATCTCCAGATATAGATTAGGGCTTCAACACTGAATTTTGAGGAACACAATTCAGTCCAAAACACAGTACAAATACCTACAGAGCACTTTCTGTAGATTGGTGCAAAAGTAATTGTGTTTTTTGCCATTGAAAATAATGGTAAAAAGAACATTACTTTTGCACTAACCTAATATGTGCTGAACACTCATTTAGAGACAACCTACTTTACAAAGGAGGAAACTGAAATCCCAAGAGGTTAAATGTCTCATTCAAAGGCACAGTAATAAGGGACAGAGTTGAGATTCAAACCTAAACAGCCTGGCTTCAGGGTCCGTATCCTTACCTATTAGCTATTCTGCCTCTAAAATAATGGAGACATACTTAGAGCTTTTCCTTGCTAAATTTACTTAGGATATCATCTTCGATGAGATTTCTTTTGGCTTTTTTGGAATACAATATAAAAACTGGTTTCCAGCTGTTTTTTTTCTTTGTAATTCATTCTTCACCTATTGTAACAGTTAAGAGAGCAGACTCTAGAGACTGAGTTCCTGGGTTCAGAAGTGTATTTTTCTGGAAAAGAGAGACAATAGAATCAACGACCTAGTTGGGATGTTGTGATACTAAAATGAAAGAACACATAGAAAGGGCTTAGATGTGGGCTTGCTGCACACTTGATAAGCGAGTGATTACTAAAGCAAGAGTAGTAAATAAAGTGTGATCTACCTACCTGCATTAGGGAAGGCTTACCTTTCGCTTTGTTGTAAATCCTACATGCGTACTCTAACTAGTGGCAACACAGGCTTTCTTCACAGAGTTCTTATGCTCTGGCAAACCTGTCAGTTAGATCTTTACTAAATGGATTTTTTTTTTTTCAAATTTTTTCTCCTTAAATGACTTTGAAGATGCGAGGGCTATATTTTTGTTCATTTTTCGCTTGCGGATTATTGGATTCCTGTTAAGCCAGAAGATCCTTTTAAGTTGCATACTTAAAGGACAACCTATACCCTTCTGGTATAGAAATAGTACACAGAATGGTACTTGCCCAATGTGGGGACATGGCATGTAAGCATTCATGTGGTGTGTTAAATGCCACGGATGGAGGAACTAATTTTACTTCGGGGTATTGGAAACCATCAATAAGAAGAGAAATCATTTGTGTTGTGTACTGAAGGTTGATGTTGGGTACCAAGTTTAATGTTGTTGGAACCAAACTACCAAGGCTAACATTGCTTCTGGGGGCAATTGTTTCTGTTTAAGGCAACTTATTTACAAATGTGACTTTGGTACCTAACCCATTTATAGGTTGATACGATTATTTTTATAACTACTTATTTGTTACCCACCTTTCCTTGACAAAGATGGGATTGCTCGTCAAGTTAACAATGAGATTTTTCATCAGTGATTTAACATTTGATTTATACTGTTCTATCAGCATTCTTTCTCAAGCTCTACTTTGACAAAAGCAATGTATTTTTTACATCTTGTGTTGAGTTCAGTCTATGACCAGGAAAGAAATTGAAGCTATGGAGCTTCCATAAAAATCAAACTCCTAACCTTGGTCTAACAAATTAAAAAATTAACTACAGTAACCATAAAACTCTAATAATCAATAGTAGTATAGAGAATAAATTATAAAACAGATAAACTGAAAGAATATATGCCCAAACTCTAAAAGTGTGATTGTTTTACTCACTGAACATACAAAAAGAAATTATCTTTCTAAATGCTTAATCAGTATTTAACTAATGAATTTTCATTAGTCTTTGATGGTTCTTTCTTGTAATGCTCCTTTCATCATTGGAACTTCTCTAACCTACCTGTTTCCCTAGGAATTATATAAATGCATCTGTTCCCCATGTAATCTGGCACCTATCTCTCTAACATACATTTTCCTCAGCCTCTCCCTTAAACTGTAGATTTCCATCAGTTGAATTATGTGCCAGCCCCTGCTCTTACCTCTGCTCTTGGCTGTCTCACCTTCACCATTCCAAACATGGCAGCTCCTCCCCTTTCTGGACTCAGCCTAGATGTCAAGTCTCCGTGTCCATCCTTCCTTGATATGACACTTCAAGGTTGGATAGACACTCCTGTCATAACCTACCAAACCCATAAAAATACTTGCTCTTCTCAGAACCCTTATGAGAGTTATGTGTATTGGTCTCCAGTCCCCTTATCTAGGCCACTGGACTGCTTTTCATCCATTATTTTATCCCACTCACTTGGACCCAGTGACGGACATACAGGAAGCACTCAAGAAATAGATATGTGTTGAATAACTTAGTAAGTTTTATTTATTTTTACCTTTTTCCCCCATATTGTTTTAATTATTGAACTGATAGCCAGGGTCTTCACTGGGTACCATTAAAATATCAAAATGGGTTGGGTGTGGTGGCCCACACCTGTAATCCCAGCACTTTGGGAGGCTGAGGCAGGCGAATCACGAGGTCAGGAGTTTGAGGCCAGCCTGGCCAACATGGTGAAACCCCCATCTCTACTAAAAATACAAAAAAATAGCTGGGCGTAGGGGTGGATGCCTATAATCCCACCTACTCGGGAGGCTGCGGCAGGAGAATCACTTGAACCCGGGAGGTAGAGGTTGCAGTGAGCCAAGATTGTGCCCCTGCACACCAGCCCGGGTGACAGAGTGAGACTCCATCTCAAAAAAAAAAAAAAAAAATCAAAATATGTAGATGTTTGAAACCAACAAATCGCTATTCTCTTTATTTTGGGCATCACATAAATCATGTGAGGATGAGGTTATGCAGGTGACAATAGAAACTGGTAGGTGGTATAGGATAACAGGCACAGTTTGATTCTATGGGATTTTACATTCAGGAAATTCAAGGTGTCTTTTATGTAGACTTAATTTCCTACTCCTTGAGTTTTTTTATTTTGAATTCTGTTGGAATCTGTAAAATGAGTTCCAGTCAAACAAAGGATGGCTTTCTTGTGCAAGATGCCTCGAGCATGCCTTCTGTTTGCTTGCTTTTGGTCCTGTGAATTAATGGAGCCCAGAGCTCCAGTGACTTGCATGCACTTCAGAGTCCACACAGTGGCCTGAATTTACTGCCATCTCCTTGGATGGCAATAAGCTTAACATTTGAAAAATTCCTGCACTGCAGGATACCAAGGGAGATCACTGGAACTTCATCTGGCTAATAAGTTTTTTGTCCTGTTTCCCCTTGTCAGTGTTCTTCTGAGCTCCTTGGGTTGGATTTCCTTTTTTAACTTAAACAAAAATCATCAATACTGATTTTCTTCAGTGAGCGAATAACAAAACACCATATCTAAAACAAGAGTCATTTCAGAGATGGTGTATGACAGTACCACCAATGCAATGAGAAACCGTAATCATCATGATATAGATGCCCTGGGGATCAAATACTGTGAAAATCACAAGCATTTCGCTCTCGTTCTCAATGTAATAAAGAAGAAAAATATCAATAAAACTAAAAACCATTTGCCAGCCGTACACTCTGGAATAATCGTGACTTGAAGACCTGCTTAGTTCTCTGGACATATAGGATGTCAATGTTCTGTTTCTTTAGTCTAGATCAACAAAACCTACTTTTTTTGTTGTTAACATAGCTTTTTATACGGTTTTATCGAAGTTGAAAGCAGAAATCATTTTTATTGCAGCCTAGGAGTTACTCAGCACATCTTTTTGAAGCCCCTTCATGTGCTATTTAGGAAGACTGCACAACTCAGAGTGCTGCCATTCCTCAGCCTTGGAGTAAGAGACCACTTCACCTGGGGCATGTTTGACTTGCTGCCCCAGGGCTACCTTGGCACTCATCTGTCAAAGTACCTGATATTCTGTTTCATGGTTTATCCTACCCCTCGCCTGTTAGAGACCCCTCAACTTTTGTCAGCCTTTTGTGTGTTAGGGAGAAAATCTGCTCGCTACATATCATCAGGTGTTAAGGTAGGAATGTGAGGAGGAGGTGTAGCTCCAGCCCAGTTGAGAAATTACGTTGTGAAATAAATAGTCTCAGCACCATTGCTACTGGAGGTGGCAATTCTGGAAGGCAGTCTATAACTCAGAGTTTTATCTAGTCATACTTGATCTCACCTCTTAGAAAACAGGATTTCTGGAGAGTTGACATGATACTAGCAAAGGTAGGCCTTGTGTCCCATGACCATGTAAACAAAAGAGTTCTATTTTCACATTTTAGTGTAGCCAATTCGTGTTCAGGTATTAGAAATTTAGACCATCAATATATTTGTAATAGGTGGAATGTAACTGTCCTCTACCACTGTTCAAGGATAAAATATGCTGTAAATTTATCAGCTGTCTTTAAAGGAAAATAACTTTAAGCTGGACTCAACACCAACTTTTTGGACGGCGTTGAATATATGGACAGTAGTATTCTATTTTCTCACTCCTGTAGACCTTGGGTGGGGTGTCCCATTTTCCAGTTCTCTGTCATGCAGAGTGTGGCTATTGAACTGGATTTCTCCATTGATCCTACCAGAAGGAGCTCCTGGGGGCCTCCTGATCATCATCTCTGCACTTCTATACAGTATCTGGTCTGTATTAGATGTTTAATCCATGTTTTGTGAATAAACTTCCTTTCATAATAACTCCTGAATGATGTGTGTGTCCAATTGGCTAGAAATTATGTTTTGTAATGGTTATGCTTATGAGAATCTCACGTATTTAGCTGAATATCCACTTGCATTTTACTGGATGTACTGGGACAGTAGAATACATATAGATTGATGGACTCTGTTGGAAAGGCAAACACCCTTACCAGGGAAAGTGGCTGAGATACACTGATATTTTTCAAAGAAGATAGCCACTGCCTTCCAGCGTGACATTCTGTTTGAACAGAATCTGTGGAACATAATCTTCCTTAACAGCCCTGCACTGTTACCTCATAGGGATTGTCTAATTCCTTTGCAATAGACAGAGGGATAGACCTCACGTTGTACAAAAATGACAAGCTGCCTGTTACTCTGTGGATAATTTTGTCATTCACATAGCAGAGTTCTTAATCAGACCTAAATTATTTTGAAGATATTATAAGCCATCCAGGTGCAGATGATCTTTTCTTATGTTTTATCAAATATATTAGTTCAAATAAATTTAACAGTCTTTGGATGTCCCATTATTTCTGATGGGAAGATTTCTTTCTTTCTTTTTTTTTTTTCTTTAGATGGAGTCTCGCTCTGTCACCCAGGCTGGAGTGCAGTGGTGCAATCTTGGCTCACTGCAAACTCTACCTGCCAGGTTCACACCATTCTCCTGCCTCAGCCTTGGGAATACAGGCACCCGCCACTATGCCCAGCTAATTTTTTTGTATTTTTAGTAGACACAGGGTTTCACCGTGTTAGCCAGGATGGTCTCGCTCTCTTGACCTCGTGATCCGCCCTCCTCGGCCTCCCAAAGTGCTGGAATTACAGGCGTGAGCCACCGCACCCGGCTTAAGATTTCTTTAAGATAGAAGAATGTGTGAACTCCCAGCAAGGAATCCAGAATCCTAGCTCCAGATCTTCTACTAATTATTACATGGTCCAGCACAAACCACTTAAAGGTACTGGGCACTGGATTTGTCACCTTAAAATATTGAGGTGAGATGATTGCAAAAATAGGAAGGAAAAGATAAGATATATAAATAATGATGTAAGTTAGAATAATAGCAAAATAATTATGGATCTATTTTTCAAATGTGAAGATCATGGTATGTTTGAAAGCATTTTGCATACTATTTTTATACAACATTATGTGTATTATATTGTATAATGTGATGTAGAGCATTTCCTCTACTGCTGTATCTCATGAATTAAAATATAGATTTTTAGAACTTTAGACGAATTTGTCATACATTCACTTACATTTCTATCACTTGTTCCTATTAAGCAGTTGTCATGTTCTATTATTCAATGGAATATATTTTTATTACTATTGTTATTATTATTTTATAGTCAGGGTCTCTCTCCGTCACCCAGGCTGGAGTGGAGTGGTGCAATCATAGCTCACTGCAGCCTCCAACTCCTGGGCTCAAGCAGTCCTCTTGCCTCAGCCTCCAGAGTAGCTGGGACCACAAGTGTGCACCACCATGCCTGGCTAATTTTTGTGTTTTTAATTTTTCATAGAGATGGGTTCTCCCTTGGTCTTGAAATCCTGGTTTCAGGTGATTCTCTCTCCTTAGCCTGCCAAAGCTCTGGGATAACAGGCTTGAGCCACCACACCCAGTCTGGAATATGTTTTTTGAGTAGGTGAAATGATTTTTATTTTGTGACAAAGTATTAATGTTTGAAATCAGTTTGTAAGATACTGTAACAATTATTATGTCAACCACAATGTAGCAAAAATTGGGAGATGTTTTATATTTATTTGAAATCCATTAGAAGTAGCAAAATACTTAAAACTCACATACATAAAACAACTGTATAACTTAAGAAAGTGATGTCATGAAGGTTTGATTTTAATTCTGCAATGAAGCAAGAAATACTGGGAAAGCTATCAGCCTGAATTCTGCAATTTTTTTAAGATGAAAATTAAATGTTTAAACTTTAGATAAAATGCCTTTCTAAATCTAGTCTATTTGTTCTTGGAAATTTTTAGTCTGTTACATTCTTCTTGTCAATATTAGTTTTAGTGCTCCATATCATTACACATGTTATTTCATTAACCTCGTCTACATACCAAGAACCTGTGGCCTCCTCAAGTCCTTTACGTAAATTCTCTAATTTGGTGAAGGTGAATTTTTAGTTTTCTGATTTTTTCTTTTTTTTTAGACGGAGTCTCACTCTGTCGCCCAGGCTGGAGTGCAGTGGCGCAATCTCGGCTCACTGCAAGCTCCACCTCCCGGGTTCACGCCATTCTCCTGCCTCAGCCTCCTGAGTAGCTGGGACTACAGGTGTCTGCCACCATACCTGGCTAATATTTTGTATTTTTAGTAGAGACAGGGTTTCACCATGTTAGCCAGGATGGTCTCGATCTCCTGACCTTGTGATCCACCCGCCTTGGCCTCCCAAAGTGCTGAGATTACAGGCATGAGCCACTGCGCCCAGCCTCTGATGTTTTTATAAAATAGTTCGTGGAACAATTTAGACCTCTTGAGTTGCACTTTTCTACCAGCTCTTTATCTCTGGTTGGTTGTTTTGCAGTTAAAAACAAGATAGTCAGGGTCCTGTTTAAAAACTTGCTTTCTAGTCTGGAGTACCTGGAATTCTGCCTAACAGTTTCATCAGGAGGGTTTTTTTTATAGTCTCTTCGATTGAAGTTACTTAACTCGCAGCTCTGTTTTTGATAAACCAGCAAAATCTTTGAATCATTAAATAACTTCAAGCATTGGGAATTATTTCATTTGCAGTTGAAGTTCGGGGAAGAGATTAAGACATGACGTGTTATAAGAAGTTTTCTGGGTGCTGATGTTTACATTCTGATACCAGTGACTGACTGAATGAATTTTATAACGTGGAGTTGACACCGCCTGTTCCCAAAAGCACCATCTAAGAATCTGCCAATTTAGTAGACCCGTATGGATGAGGCATCCTCTGAAATAGCCAATTACTATAACAGAGAATGAGTTTTTCCTAAAACCCTGGCCTCTAGGTTGTTGTTTTTATTTTTTACTTTGTATTTCATCTTTGTCAGCATCCTGAAGAGTCTAGAAAATGAAAACACTGTCTGTTTATTATTTGAGTTTATAGTATAAAAGAAAATGGACTGGGTGTGGTGGCTCACACCTGTAATACCAGCACTTTGGGAGGCTGAGGCAGGCAGGTCACCTGAGGTCAGGACTTCGAGACCAGCCTGGCCAACATGGTGAAACCCTGTCTCTACTAATAATACAAAAATTGGCTGGACACAGTGATGCATGCCTGTAATCCCAGCTACTCAGGAGGCTGAGACAGGAGAATCACTTGAACCCGGGAAGCAGAGGTTGCAGTGAGCCGAGATGGCGCCACTGCCCTCCAGCCTAGGTGACAGATTAGACTCTGTCTCAAAAAAATAAAAAAAGGATAAAAAAGAAAATGCCTCTTCATGTTAGAATCAGAGGAAGCTCAAAGGCTTTCCTTTAGTCATTTGGTGGTGGTTGTGATATTGTGGACACTGGGGTACTACAACAATCAAACTTTTAACTTGACCCTTGACCAGAGTGAAAATCATAGCAATTACTTTTGGTTTACATTTAGGTCTCATTTTCCATAGAATTGTTTCATAATATCATTTTATGTAGTATTGTTTCCTATTGATATCTTCTTAGCTAGCCGTGTTATATCATTCCCCTCATAGTTATAAAAGTGAGTTTCTATTCATAATAATAATCCTGGTGCAGTGGTAAGGAAACATTGATGGTTTACAGAATGAATTTCTAAAATAGTTCTCATTGTTTTACTCTGCTTCCCAAAAGAAAACTTTTAAAGAATCAGAAGATTTTAGGTACTGGATGAATCTTGGAAACCATTTTGGAGAATGAGGCTTACTTTGCTATTGAAGAAAGGACTCTTTTTCAGTGGTTTACCTGAACTTAGTGAGTTCTTGACAGTAATAACTATTGATTCCAGTTTTCTGATTACTTTTAATTAAATGGTTCTTTTTGAATTGCCTCACTCTTTTAAAATAAGGATTGTGCCAGTAATCAGATTTTGCAAGGGCCAGAGCCATTATTTCATTAACCTTGTCTACGTACCTATTATTACATCCCAATTATTGTAGTATAGAAACTGGAATTGCCTAGTTACGATCTCAACTTGATTTTCACTATTTCTATGCCTATTTATTTATTAATCCACATTGCTTGTGCACTTTAGAACAGAGAGTGAGGAGCTTTGTATGTGGATGCATTTAAAAGTTCCTTAATGTTGATAATCATTGGTGGTCCTTATACTGTCTAAAATTTATTTTTATCACATTTACTAAAATGCATACAGGGATACGGCTTCAGAAACAATGCTAGACTCTTACATTTAACAAAAAGTTCTTTGGAGCTCATGCCCTTGGGAAACTTGATAATGAAAGTCAGAAGAGTGTTACAAATCTAATTTAGAAAGATTTTACCAATTTGGTAAATAGAAAAATTCTGAATAGTGAATCTGGTAGCAAATATACATTTATTAGACTTTTGATTGGTTATGGATATGTGCTGAACTTTATGGGTAAAAGCACAAATATCAGAACATATTGTATTTCACCTATCATATTTTTTCTTAAAGTACTTAAAATATTATCCCTTTGAACCTGCTTCACTGTTTTTGCTTGTTAAAGAATATAGCAATAATAGCTTTAAACTTGAAATCTTAAATCATTGGGACCAGAGCTTTTGTATTTCTTGTCAAGTTTTATATTGACCAAAGAACAATAATATGTATGCTTTATTTTCATAGTACTGTATAATAAAGAAAATCAGACAAATTCCTGAGTTTCCTTTTCAAGTAAGATCAATTTTTTTTAATAGCTAGAGAAACTAAAGAAGAGAAAATTTGGAATTTAGGACTTCCCAGCATTCCATCTCCACCACGGTCCATTCTTCAGATTTCAACACTACCACCAACACCCCCACACCAAATACATGTACTTCAGATATTGTACCTAAAATAAAAACTCAGTCCTATGATGAAGTCCTGGGTTTTCTTAAGTAGTCAATTAGAAAGGTCGATTAGAAAGTCGGTGGTTTCTAATGCAGAGAGTTTATGAGCTGGTGTGTTTCAGCTAATTTCGATTCTTTCAAATGTCTTGTGGGCAAATTGCTTGATTACCTCCTACATCTCTCTTAATCTGGGTTACTGAACATAATAATAAGGCTTTACCTATTTTTTTTTATAGACCTGTTCATCACCCGAATCTTTTAGCACTTCACCAACAGCTGGTAACAAGCAGAATCACTGACATTCTTTTAGATTTCTTTAGGCTGCTTTTTAATCCTCCCTGATTGTCATGAGCAGGAATAAGGAAGGGAGAAGGAAGACCAATTTTTGTTTAATCCAAGGTGATCAAAAGAAGTCCCCAGTAATAGTACAGACTGACTTTGACAGTGATTTGTATTTGCAAAATATATGACACTTGCTGTATTCCACTTTTTCTCTTTTTTTTTCCTTTTTGACAAAAACAAGGTTTTCATTTCATCCAGAATATTTCATTTATATTTTAGAGGACTATTTCCCAGTCCCTTTATCATGGGAATGGATTGTGTATTCTCTACTACTTCATTTGACTTTTAAAGAGTCTCAGCCTTTCTTGAAAATTAACAGATTATTTAATTAGTGATACATGTTTTGTTTTGTTTTTTCAGTCCTAATATAAATATATATGCTTGTAGGATTATAAATCTGGAAGGTAGCCCTTTAAGTGAGGGTATTCCCAGTCGATTCTGTTATCTTTTTAATATTCTCACTTACCGTCGACCCTTTTTATTTTTATTTTTTTGGTGAGAAAGCATCTCACACTGTCGCCCTGGCTGGGGTGCAATGGCGTGACCTTCAATCACTGCAACTTCTGCCTCCCAGGATCAAGTGATTCTCCTGCCTCAGCCTCCCGAGTAGCCGGGATTACAGGTGCCCATCACCAAGCCTGGCCAATTTTTTGTATTTTTAGTTGAGATGGGGTTTCACTATGTTGGCCAGGCTGATCTTGAACTCCTGACCTCATGATTCGCCCACTTCAGCCTCCCAAAGTTCTGGGATTACAGGCGTGAGCCACCATGCCTGGCTATCACTGACCTTTTTTAGTATAAATGCCCTCTTATTTCCTTTTTATCATTACACATGTCAAAATAAATTTCTGAGACTGTAATTTTTACTATCACTGAATAGTCTCATAGAGAGGCATGTTTGCAAGTAGTATTACAAATTATAACTTTTTTCCTGGCACTTTATTATAGGGCCTTGGAGATTACCTTGGATTTGTGTAATCTCAATATGGATGTGTTCAAAGCTAAAGGAATTTATTTGATGCGAGGGGAGATTGAAACAGGCTTTACTACAGTTACAGGTAGTTAGTAGACTTGGATAAAAGAAATGAGGGTACTTTAGGGTTTCATAAATGTTGGTAATGTTCAAAGCAACATTGCTTTACTTTTCTGAAGGTCAGAACATTCCTATACAAGATTTAAGTCAGTTTTGATAGAGATTTAGAGAGACTTAAATCTCTATAAATTTCATGTAATGAAAATATGTTGTGACCTCAAGGAAAAATGAATTATATTATTACAAGATTGTTTTTAAGTTTGATATTTTTTTTGAGACGGAATCTCGCTCTTTCGCCCATACATTAATGAAGGTAACATGAACCCTTGATGTCATGATGCACTAGCGTATGGTGCTCCATTGTTTTGATTGTGTCTGCAGGAGTGGGCTGGTAGTGGTTTATCAAATGGCTTTCAGGGCCAGGATGAGGTGGAGTGGAACTGGCTTGTAGTATTTGCTGATTACCATGGTGGAAACACTTTGACGTGGACAATTCCAGCCTACTAATGTGGTACACCGTAGGGCACTGTTATATGGTCTCCCCAGTGTATAATCATAGATATAAATGACCTTGAGCACAGATAACAGTAACATGTAGTCAAATAATCAGGTAGTGATGAGTTCTGACTATTATATTTGTTTTTTAACAATTTAATTGTAATATAAAATGTTTAATAATGGTTATGGTTTAATGACTGGCTCACAAAATACATGAAAGTTTAAGTCTCCTCTCCTGAGTTGGTACAAGCCAACTTCAGCACACCACTGAAAATATATTGCGACACTGAATTCTATTGTACATGTGGTTTGTTTCCTTGACTATGGCCCTTGCCTTTGAAAATGCTGCCGTTTCCTCTCTCTAGATAATTTATTATTCTTATCATCATTAATATAAATTCTAATAGGCTGCTTATGTTTGAGAATATTCTTGTTTCTGCATAAAGTTAAAGATTGATGTCATTGTCCCTCAGAACCTTAGAACTCAGTATAGATAGAGAAAGGAGATAGAAATATTCAAAATGTAAACATTAAACAATGGTTGGGTTAAATGCTTATGTTTTGTCTTGTTGGTTAAGAATTGAAAAGCTTAAGCTAGAGCTTAAGCTTAGATTAGGAACATAGGTTCTCTTCCATTCTGATTAGTCCAGTAATACTTCTGGTGGATTTAAGTAAGATTTTGTTAAGCCATGTCCCCTTTCTCCCTCAATTTTTGGGCAAACTGATAGTGATTGAGTCATTTTGATAGTGATTGGAGACATTCCTTCACCACTGCAAACAGGAAGGGTCTGTGAGTCATTTTATTGTTATATATCAGAGTTGCTTCCAAAAGCAAGGGACACTACCATGGTTTGCCAAAGGTGGACTTCTGAGATGACTGGTCACATTTGAGGGTTTGGGGCTTATTTGGAACAACCAAAGGAAGCAGGAGTTGCCTTTATACTGAGGAGAAATGTTCAACAGAATGGTCAAGGCTGACAATAAGATACCAGTCTTGCCACTTGCCACCATAGTTTATGAATTTATTTCTATTACAGAGTACTTGGTATCAACTGGAACTTTCTCTAAAGATGGACATTCTAAAGAAATTTCCAAACTTTCCTCACTTAGATCATTGGAGAACTTATTAACTGAGCCTGCCAAGCAACACATTTCCTGAACTCTATTTTAATATTTAAGCTCGTATTGAGACAATTATAGGCACCAGTTGAATAAAGAAAGAATACATTTCCTACTTTACATTTGATAGTTCTTGTATTACAATCAATGTGAAAATCATTTTTAGTTTACTAACAGGAAGTAATTTCTTTCCCTTAAAATTCCCTTATTTTAAAAGAAAGATTGTGTATAACATATGAATCCTCCCATTTTTGTCTTGTTGGTCAGGAATTGAAAATAAAATTTAACAGGTTTTAACAAGTGTGATTGAGATTTGTTTCCTAATCACTCTAGATGTTTTTTCTCTTTTGCATATATGTCATTATTTATAAGCAACTTCAAATCGAACAGAAGGTAGAGCATAAATTATCAACAACTGTCGTCCAAAAAGATGTTAATGAAAAAAGTAATAATATTTGTGATATAATATATGCCGTGCTGGTGAGTATTGTTGGTTGTCTTATAATCCCAATTGCTGTGTGCAGTTACTGTTCCCTCTCCTTTCCTCTACCAGGGTGGTCTTGCAATGTGATTGAATGGTTATGTTCAGAAGTACGGTTAGCTTGGTATTTCACAGGGAGCAATATGACACTGCATAAACAGGGCAAATATCATAGATGGCAAAAGAGTGATAGTCCTTCTTGGAAAAAGAACATTGATCTCACTTGGAAAATGCCACAGTCAGAAAGCTCGCAGTCCTCCAATACATGGACCAGAGAAAGACATTTCTTCATCCCCCATGCCAAGAGGCTAAGAAGTTGTTTCAAAGCCTAACAAGCTCAGTGGCCACTTTGTCCTTTTGAACATCTCAACGTAGACCATGAATGTGAAACTAGGGTGCCCAGCACAAAGTGAGCTGTTGTGATTCTTCATTCTCATTGCCAAAATTCAGACATGCAGAAGGAGCATCACCAGAGAAGCAGCACCCTAACAAAATTAAGATTCATTGCATTACATGTCACACAAGTTCTTGTGAAGCCTTGCGGTTCATTATCTTTTCTACTGTCCAGTTGCTGGATGACTTTTTGTGGTCAGCATACTTATGTTGTTGGTTTTCAGTTTCTGCTCTTGTGTATTTGAATCCAGGTACTATGTTTTGAGTAACCATATGCCTCTGGCTATGCTAAATTTAGACCTATTTGCATTTTTCTTTGACCATACATTAAACTATTCATTAGATTAAGAAGCTTATTCATGCCTGTAATCTCAGCACTTTGGGAGGCCGAGGTGGGTGGATCACTTCAGGTCTGGAGTTCGAGACCAGCCTGGCCAATATGGTGAAACCTCGTCTCTACTAAAAATACAAAGATTAGCTGGGCATGGTCGTAGGTGCCTGTAGTCCCAGCTACTTGGTAGGCTGAGGCAGGAGAATCACTTGAACCCAGGAGGTGGAGGTTACAGTGAGCAGAGATCGTGCCACTGCACTCCAGCCTGGGAGAAAGAGCCAGACGCCACCTCAGAAAACAAAAGTTGATGCTATATAATTGCAAGCTTTCATAGGAAAACAAATGGATTAGTATATCATTAATAATTAACAACTTAGAGTTATAGCATATGAGATAACTTTTTCAATTAAAATTTGGTTACGGGACTCAAGGTATAACATTTTATTGTATTTTATATTTAAATGGATTACAAAAGTAAATGCTCACACCTCACTGATGAACAAGTTTATTACCTGAAAGAAAATGTAATCAGTTCAAAAACATTTTGTATCAGGAGGAGCTAAACGTATCTTATTTTATTTGGTTGTATTGTTATTGTATTATGCTATTCTCATAAAGGAAAATGATTAAAGTGCATATTGCACCAGGGAGCTAGACCTGTACGTAACACTGACTTACTAGAAAATTGCATTAAAAGTTGTTTGGGCAGTGATATTAAAAATTATTAATTTATAAACAGATACCACTATTTTACTATTCTTCAAAGCTTCCTTCATTTGTAAAATACATATATTTTATATAAACATATTGAACATAATACATTTCTGAATTTAAATTAAAATTTTTAAGACGACGTTTATTGCCAAATTAGTGCTTCTACAACAGAAGACTTTTTTGGAAGAATGTCATTGACCCAGTGAGATAGGAGAAATTCTCTCTATAATTTGAAACCTTATTACTTTAGGTGACTTAAAACGCAATTTGAAGTCACATTACTTTAGGTGACTTAAATGCTGAGGATGCCATTTTTAAATATAATTCTCTTGGGATGTATAGTCACATGAAAAGATACTGATATCGACTATATTGGGAGCAAGATTGTGGAATAGAATCCTTCAGCAATTGTCCTCCCTGTAGGAACAACAGATAGAACAACTATCCACTCAAGAAAGTACCTTCATAAGAATAAAAAATCAGGTGAGCGATCCCACTATTTGGTTTTAATATCATAGAAAAGAAAGAGGCACTGGAGAGGGTAGGAAGGACAGTTTTGAATTGTCTACACCACTATTCCCTCATCCCCCAGCAGCGGCTGTTCGGCACCAGGAGAGAATCTGTATGCTTGAGGGAGAGAGAACACAGTTCCTCTGGGACTTGGCGTTGGAACTCAGTGCTGCCTGTCACAGCAGAAAGCAACAGGGGGCAAAATTCAGGTGGCACTCATGGAGGGAGCATTTAGACCAGCCCTGGCTGGTGGGGAATGGTCCATCCCCTGAGCTTCTGCCAGCCCCACCACGGCAGGCTAAAGCACTCCGGGGTTCTAAATAAACTTGAAAGGCAGTCTAGGCCACAAGGACTGCAATTCCTGGGCAAGTCCCAGTGATGTGCTGGGCTCAGAGTCAGTGGAATTGAAGGCACAGGCCACCTAGGGATACACCAGAGGAACAGCCAAGGGAGTGCTTGCCATCACTCCTGCCCTAGCCCCAGGCAGCACAACTCGCAGCTCTAGGGGAGAATCCATCCTGCTTGAGGAGGTGGGGGGAGAGCAAAGATGACTTTCTATTACAACTTGGATACCAGCTCAGCCACAGTATGATAGGGCACTGGGCAGTCTTGAGGCCTCCATTCCCGGCCCTAGTTCCCAGGTGACATTTCTAAACACACCTTGGGCCAGAAGGGAACCTGATGCCTTGAAGGGAAGGATCCAGTCCTGGCAAGATGCATCATTAAGGAGCCGTTGGTCCTTGAATAAACATCAGCTGTAGCCAGTTAGTACTTGCCATGGGCCTTGATTCAGACTCAGAGGCATGCTAGCTTCAGGTGTAGCCCAGCACATTCTCACCTTTCTTGGCCACAGGGAAAGACTCCTTATGCTTGAGGAAAGGAGAAGGAAGAGTAAAGGGGACTTTTCCTTTACTCACCAGCTCAGCCACAGCAAAGTGGAGCAGCAAATGGGGACCCTGAGTCCAGGCTTTGGCTCCTGGACTCTGCTATGGGCCAGATGGGAGCCCACTGCCCTGAAGGGAGAGACCCAGACCTGGAAGCATTCACCACAAGCTGCCTGAAAATCCCATGGGCCTCCAGGGAACATCTGCAGTAGACAGGCAGTACTTGCCCTGGGCCTGGGTCGCTGGTGGCTGCAGGGAAACTCCTTCTGCATGGAGAAAGGACAGGGAAGAGTGGGGAGGACTTTGTCATGTGGCTTGAGTGCCAGCACAACTGCAGTAGAATAGAGCACCAGGTAGATTCCTAAGGTTTCTGACTCCAGGTGCTGGCTTCTGGACAGCGTTCCTGGAGGTACCCTGGATCAAGGAAGACCTCATTACCCCGAAGGGGACACAAGCCTGTCTGGGTTTCCCACCTGCTCACTGAAGAGCCCTTGGGCCTTAAGTGAACATTCACAGTAGCCAGACAGTGGTCACTATGGGTCTTTGGAGAGACCCAGTGCTACGCTGGCTTCAGGTCTGACACGGTGCAGACTCAGTGGTGGTGGCCACAGGTGTGCTCATGTTATCGCTCTCCAGCTCCAGGCAGCTCAGCACAGAGAAAGACTCTTTTTGGGGGCAAAGTGAGGGAAGAGAACAAGAGTCTCCGCCTGGTAATCCAGGGACTTCTCCCAGATCTTATCCAAGACCACCAAGATGGTACCTGTACGAGTCTGCAAAAGCCATGGTATTATTGGACTGAGGATTCCCCAAATGCAGATATGGCTGCATTGACTAAAGATTTATATCACAGCATCAGTTCCCTTGGAATACTTGGTAAGCCTTCCTAAGAAGGGTGGGTACAAACAAGCCGAGACTGTGAAGCCTACAATAAATACCTAACTCTACAATGCCCTGACACTGATGAACATCCACAAGCATCAAGGCCATCTATGAAAACATGATCTCACCAAACAAAGCACCAGTGACTAATCCCGGAGTGACAGAGATGTGTAATTTTTCAGACGCAGAATTCAAAATAGCTGTTCCGAGGAAGATCAGTGAAATTGAGGATAACACAGAGAAGGAATTCAGAATCCTATCAGATAAATTTCACTAAGAGATTGAAATAAGTATAAAAGCTTAAGCAGAAATTCTAGAGGTGGAAAATGCAGTTGGCATACTGAAGCATGCATTGGAGTCTCAAAAGCAAAACTGATTAAGCAGAAGATAGAATTAGTAGGCTTAAACACAGGATATTTAAAAATACAAAGTTGGAAGAGACAAGTAAAGAAAAAAAATCAAAGCACACCTATAAGATCTAGAAAGTAGCCTCAAAGGGCAAATTTAAGAGTTAGTGGCCTCAAAAAGTCAGTAGAGAGAGAGAGAGAGACAGAAATCTAGGTAAAAAGTTTATTCAAATGGATAATAACAGAACTTTCCTAACCTAGAAAAATATATCAGGGTTTAAGTACAAAGTGTTATATAACACCAAGCAGATTTAGTCCAAAAATGACCTCAAGGCATTTAATAACCAAACTCCCAAAGGTCAAGAATAGAGCCCTTTGTCAGATAGATAGATTGCAAAAGTTTTCTCCCATTCTGTAGGTTGCCTGTTCACTCTGATGATGGTTTCTTTTGCTGCGCAGAAGCTCTTTAGTTTAATTAGATCCCATTTGTCAATTTTGGCTTTTGTTGCCATTGCTTTTGGTGTTTTAGTCATGAAGTCTTTGCCCATGCCTGTGTCCTGAATGGCATTACCTAGGATTTGTTCTAGGGTTTTTATGGTTTTAGGTCTTGAGTTAATTTTTGTATAAGGTATAAGGAAGGGGTCCAGTTTCAGTTTTCTTCATATGGCTAGCCAGTTTTCCCAGCAGTATTTATTAAATAGGGAATCCTTTCCCCATTTCTTGTTTTTATCAGGTTTGTCAAAGATCAGATGGTTGTAGATGTGTAGTGTCACTTTTGAGGCCTCTGTTCTGTTTCATTGGACTATATCTCTGTTTTGGTACCAGTACCATGCTGTTTTTGTTACTGTATCCTTGTACTATAGTTTAAGTCAGGTAGAGTGATACCTCCAGCTTTGTTCTTTTTGCTTAGGATTGTCTTGGCTATACCAGCTCTTTTTTGGTTCCATATGAAATTTAAATTAGTTTCTCCTATTCTGTGAAGAAAGTCAGTGGTAGCTTGATGGGGACAGCATTGAATCTATAAATTACTTTGGGCAGTATGGCCATTTTCACAGTATTGATTCTTCCTATCCATGAGCATGGAATGTTTTTCCATTTACTTGTGTCCTCTCTTATTTCCTTGAGCAGTGGTTTGTAGTTTTCCTTGAAGAGGTCCTTCACATCCCTCGTAAGTTGTATACCTAGGTATTTTATTCTCTTTTTAGAAATTGTGAATGGGAGTTCACTCATGATTTGGCTTTCTATTGTTGGTGTATAGGAATGCTTGATTCTTGCATGTTGATTTTTATATCCTGATACTTTTCTGAAGGTGCTTATCAACTTGAGATTTGGGGCTGATACAGTGGGGTTTTCTTTTTTTTTTTTATTTGTTTATTTTATTTTTTATTTTTATTTATTTATTTTTTTTATTATACTTTAGGGTTTTAGGGTACATGTGCACAATGTGCAGGTTTGTTACATATGTATCCATGTGCCATGTTGATTTCCTGCACCCATTAACTCATCATTTAGCATTAGGTGTATCTCCTAATGCTGTCCCTCCCCCCTCCCCCCACCCCACAACAGTCCCCGGAGTGTGATGTTCCCCTTCCTGTGTCCATGAGTTCTCATTGTTCAATTCCCACCTATGAGTGAGAACAGACAATGGGGTTTTCTAAATATACAATCATGTCATCTGCAAACAGAGACAATTTGACTTCCTCTCTTCCTATTTGAATACCCTTTATTTCTTTCTCTTGCCTGAATGCCGCAGCCAGAACTTCCAATACTATGTTGAATAGGAGTGGTGAGAGAGGGCATCCTTGTCTTGTGCCATTTTTCAAAGGGAATGCTTCCAGCTTTTTCCCATTTAGTATGATATTGGCTGTGGATTTGTCATAAATAGCTCTTATTATTTTGAGATACATTCCATCAATACATAGTTTATCGAGAGTTTTTAGCATGAAGGGGTATTGAATTTTGTCAAAGGCCTTTTTTGCATCTATTGAGATAATCATGTGGTTTTGTCATTGGTTTTGTTTATGTGATGGATTATGTTTATTGATTTGCATATGTTGAACAAGCCTCGCATCCTAGGGATGAAGCCGACTTGACCGTAGTGAATAAGATTTTTGTTGTACTGCTGGATTCATTTTGCCTGTATTTTATAATCTATGAGGAACTTAAACAGATTTACAAGAAAAAAACAACCCCATCAAAAAGTGGGCAAAGGATATGAATAGGCACTTCTCAATAAAAGACATTTATGTGGCCAATAAACATATGAACAAAAGCTCATCATCAATGTTCATTAGAGAAATGCAAATCAAAACCACAATGAGATACCATGTCATGCCAGTTTGAATGATGATCATTAAAAAGTCAGGAAACAACAGATGCTGGAGAGGATGTGGAGAAATAGGAACGCTTTTACACTGTTGGTGGGAGTGTAAATTAGTTCAGCCATTGTGGAAGACAGTATGGCGATTCCTCAAGGATCTAGAACCAGAAATACCATTTGACCCAGCAATCTCATTACTGGGTATATACCCAAAGGATTATAAATCATGCTACTCTAAAGATACATGCACATGTATGTCTATTGCAACACTATTCACAGTAGCAGAGATGTGGAACTAACCCAAATGCCCACCAATGATAGACTGGATAAAGAAAATGTGGCACATATACACCATAGACTACTATGAAGCTATAAAAAGGATGAGTTCATGTCCTTTGCAGGGACATGGATGAAGCTGGAAACCATCATTCTCAGCAATCTAACGCAGGAACAGAAAACCAAACACCGCATATTCTCATTCATAAGTGACAGTTGAACAATGAGAACACATGGACACAGGGAGGGGAGTATCACACACCAGGGCCTGTTGTGGGGTGAGAACATAGGGGAGGGATAGCATTAGGGGAAATACCTAATGTAGATGATGGGTTGATGAGCGCAGCAAACTAGCATGTCACGTTTTTACGTATATAACAAACATGCACGTTCTGCACATGTATCCCAGAAACTAAAGTATAATAATAATCATCATAATAATAAAGAATAGAGAAAGGTTCTGAAGGTAGTGGAAGAAATGAAACAAAATACAATTGTGCTCCAGTACATCTGGCAGCAGACTTTTCAGTGGAAACTTGACAGGCCAGGAGAGAGGGACATAATGTATTTAAAGTGCTGAAGGAAAAAAAATTTATATATATTATCCTAGATAGTATATGCAGTGAAAGTGGCCTTCAAACATAAAGGAGAAATAAAATCCAAGGGACTTCATCAACACCAGACTGGTTCTATAAGAAGTGCTGAAGAGAGTTTTTCAATATGAAATTAAAGGACATTAATAAGCAATAAGAAATCACCTGAAGGTACAGACCTCACTGGTAATCGTAAGTATAAAGACAAACACAAAGTATTATGACACTGTAATTATGATGCATGAACTCATATCTTGAGTAGAAAGTCTAAAAGATGAACCTATTAAAATAACTACAACAACTTTTCAAGAAATAGACAGTATGTAATATATATATAGAAACAACCAAGAGTTGAAAAGCAGGGGACGTGGAGTTAAAAAGCAGGGGAGACGAAGTTAAAGCCTACAGTTTTTATTAGTTTCTTCTTTGCTTGTTAGTCTGTTTATGCAACCAGTGTTGTCATCAGTTTAAAATAATGGGCTGTAAGATATTATTTTCAAGCCTCATGGCAACCTCAAATCAAAAAACCTACAACAGATAGACAAAAAGCGGCATGAAATTAAAACATGCCTCCAGAGAAAATCACTTTCACTAAAACGAAGACAGGAAGGAAAGAAGGAAGGAGGAGACCACAAAACCACCAGAAAACAAATAACAAAATGGCAGGATGTAAGTCCTCACTTACCAATAATGACATTGAATGTAAGTAGACTAAACTCTGCAATCAAAAGACAGATTTGCTAGGTGGATAGAAAAGCAAGAGTTGTGGCCAGCGAGATAGCTAATGCCTGTAATCCCTGTACTTTGGAAGGTGGGCAGATCACTTCAGCCAGGAGTTTGAGACTAGTCTGGGCAACATGGCAAAACTCTGTCTACCAGAAAAAAACAAAACAAAAAAAAAAATTAGCCAGGTGTGGTGGCATGTGCCTGTAGTACCAGCTACTCAGGAGGCTGAGGTTGGGAGGATGGCTGAAGCCCATGAGGTTGAGGTTGCAGTGAGCCAAAATCACGCCATTATACTGCAGCCTAGGCGACAGAGTGAGACCCTGTCTCAAAAAAACAACTCTTGCCTACGAGAAACACAGTTTACCTATAAAGATACACATAGACTGAAAATAGGGGATAGAAAGAGATATTCTATGCAAATTGAAAGCAAAAAAGAGCAGGAATAGCTATACTTTTATAAGACAAACTAGATTTCAAGACAAAAACTATAAAAAGAGACAAAGCCATTATATAATGATAAAAGGATCAATTCAGCAAGAGGATATCACAGTTGCAAAAATACATGCACCCAACAGTGGAGCACCCGGATATATAAAGCCAATATTACTGCAGTGAAAGATAGAGACCCCAATATGTTAATAGCTGGAGACTTCAGTCTGCTTCCAGCATTGGACAGATTGTCCAGAGTATCAACAAAGAAACACTGGGCTTAATCTGCACTTTAGAACAAATGTACTTAATAGATATTTACAGAACATTTCATCCAATGGCTGTAGAATCCACTTTCTTTTCCTCAGCATATGGATCATTCTCAAGGATAGACCATATGTTAGGTCACAAAACACATCTTAAAACTTTCAAAAACAATGAAATAATATCAAGCATCTTCTCTGACAACAATGGAATAAAACTAGAAATCAATAATAAGAGGAACTGTAGAAACTATATGGAAATTAAACAATATGCTCCTAAATGGCTTTTGAGTCAATGAAGAAATAAGGAAATTAAAAAATTCCTTGAAACAAAAGAAAATGGAAACAGAACATACCAAAACTTATGGGACACAGAGAAAGCAGTATTAAGAGAAAAGTCTACAGCCATCTTCAAATAAACAACTTAATAATGCAGTAAGTAGAAAAGCAAAAATGAAAGCATAAATTAGATGAAAAGAAATAATAAAGATGAGAGCTGAAGTAAATAAAATGGAAACAAAAAAATTACAAAAGACCAAGGTAACAAAAAGTTGCTTTTTTGAAAAGATAAAATTGACAAACCTTTTGCCTAACAGAAAAGAGAAGACCTAAACAAATAAAATCAGAGGTGAAAAAAGAGACATTACAACTGATACTGCAGAAATTCAAAGGATCATTAGTGACTACTATGAGCAACTGTGTACTAATAAATTGGAAAACTAGAAGAAATGGATAAATTCCTAGACACGTAGAACCTACACAGATTGAACCATGAAGAAATCCAGAACTTGAACAGACCAATAACAACTAATGAAATTGAAGCCCTAATAAAAAAAAAAAAAAAAAATCTCTTAGCAAAGAAAAGCCTGGGACCTGGTGGCTTCTGTACTGAATTTCACTAAACATTTAAGGAAGAATACCAACCCCACCCAAACTATTCTAAAAAATAAAGGAGGAGGGAATACTTCCAAACTCATTATTTGAGGCCAATATTGCCCTGACACCAAAAGCAGACAAATACAAACCAAAACAGAAAGCTACAGGCCAATATCCCTGATGAACATTGATGACAAAATTCTCAAAAATCCCAGCAAACTGAATTGAACAGCACATTAAAAGATCATTCATTATGGCCAAGTGGGATTTATACCAATGATGCAAGGCAAGGATGGTTCACTACATACAAATCAATCAAAGTGATACATTATACTAGCAGAATGAAGGGCAAGCCATGTGGTCATTTCAATTGATGCTGAAAAAGCATTTAATAAAATTCAACAGTGCTTCGTGATAAAAACCCTAAAAATAACTGAGTATAGAAGGAACATACCTCAACACAATAAAAGCCACATATGGCAGACCCACAGCTAGTATCATATTATGAAACATTGATGTGAGAAATTGAAGAGGACACAAAAAATGAAAGCTAATCCATGTACATGGATTGGAAGAATCAATATTGCTAAAATGTACATTCTGCCCAAAGCAAACTGCAGATGCGATACAACCCGTCAAAGTTCTCATGACATTCTTCAAAAAAATAGGGAAAAAAAATCCTAAAATTCATGTGGCACCACAAACAACCCAGAATAGTCAAAGCCATCTGGAACAAAAAGAACAAAACTGGAGGAATCATACTACCTGACTTCAAATTATTCTACAGAGCTGTGGTAACCAAAACAGCATGGTATTGGCATAAAAACAGACACATAGACCAATGGAACAGAATAGGGAACCTAGAAAGAAATCCACAAATCTACAGTGAACTCACTTTTGACAAAGGTACCAAGAACATACATTGGGGAAAAGATAGTCTCTTCAATAAATAGTGCTGAGAAAACTGGATATTTATATGTAGAAGAATGAAACTAGACCCCTCTCTCTTGCCATATATGAAAATCAAATCAAAATGGATTAAAGACTTACATCTAAGACCTCAAGCTATGAAACTATTTGATACTAAAAGAAAACATTTGGGAAACTCTTCAGAACATTGTTCTGGGCAAAGATTTATTGAGAAATACGTCACAAGCAGAGGCAACCAAAGAAAAAATAGACGAGTCGGATTACATCAAGTTAAAAAGTTGCACAACAACGGAAATACTCAACAGAATGAAGAGAGAACCCACAAAATGGTAGAAAATATTTGCAAACTATTTGTCAGACAGGATTAAGAACCAGAATATGTAAGGAGCTCAAACAATTTTATGAGAATAAAATCTAATAATCTGATTTTTTAAATGGGCAAAAGATTTGAATAGTCATTTCTAAAAAGACATACGAATGGTAAACAGATATGTAAAAATGTGCTCAACATCATTGCATTAGTCTATTTTCATACTGCTATGAAGAAATACCCAAGACTGGGTAATTTGTAAAGAAAAAGAGGTTCAATGGACTCACAGTTCTATATGTCTGGGGAGACTTCACAATTATGGCAGAAGGCGAAGGAGGAGCAAAGGTGTGTCTTACATGGTGGCAGCCAAGAGTGTGTGTGCAGGGGAACTGCCCTTTATAAAACCATCAGATCTTGTGAGACCGTATTCGCTCTCATGAGAACAGCATGGGAAAAACCCACCCCCGTGATTCAATTACCTCTATCAGGTCCCTCCTGTGACATGTGGGGATTATGGGAGCTACAATTCAAGATGAGATTTGCATGGGGACATATCAATTATTGATCATTGGTGAAATGCAAATCGACATTACAATGAGATGTTTCACCTCAGTAAAAATGGCTTTTCTTCAAAGGACAGACAATAACAAATGCTGTTGAGGATGTGGAGAAAGGGGAACATTCAAACACTGTTGGTCGGAATGTAAATTAGTACAACCACTATGGAGAACACTAGGAGGTTCCTCAAAAGAAACAAAAATAGAACTACCATATGAGGTGGCAGTCTCACTACTGGGTATTTATCCAAAGAAAATGAAATCAGTATGTTGAAGAAATGTCTGCACTCCCATGTTTATTGCAGCAGTATTAACAATAGCCAAGATTCGGAAGCAACCCAAGGATTCATCAACAGATGAATGGATAAAGAAAATGTAGTACATATACACAGTGTATTATTCAGCCATAAAAAAGAATGAGAGCCTATCATTTACAACATGGATAAAACTGGAGGACATTGTGTTAAGTGACATAAGCCAGGCATACAAAGATAAACTTCATATGTTCTCTCTCATTCGTGAGAGCTAAAAATTAAAACAATTTAACTCATGGAGATGGAGAGTACAATGACGGTTACCAGTAGTTGGGAAGGGTTGTGAGGATTGGGGGTAGTGGGGATAGAATGAGTAAGATCTAGTATTTGACATCACAACAGGATAACTACAGTCAACCATAATTTATTGTACACTTAAAAATAACTAAAAGAGTGTAATTGGCATGTCTGTAACACAAAGAAATGATAGATGCTTCAGGTGATGCCTACCCCATTTACTCTAATGTGGTTATTACACATTGTATGTCTGTATCAAAATAGCTCATGTACTCTATAAATATACCTACTATATGTTCATAAAAATTTAAAAATTAAAGATAGAGATTATATTCAATATTTCTACAAGAAATTTATTAAGTTTTAATTCATAAAAATTCTTGTGTTGCATTTCTATTTTTCTTTTTTTTACTAGTTTTATTTTTAAGTTTCATCTTCATCGTAGTACCTAAGAGTGAAATCACTTATTTGTATACTGATTTTTCAGAGTTGTGTGCCCCTTACATATATCTGTTTGTACTTTTCATTTGTTTTGTTTTGTTTTTAACTTTTCTTTTAGATTCAGGAGTACACATACAGGTTTATTATATAGGTGAAGTTGTGTCAAGGGAGTTTGTTGTACAGATTATTTTATCACCTGTGTACTAAACCTAGTACCCAATAGCTGTTTTTTCTGATCCTCTCCCTCCTCCACCTGCCTCTGTGAAATAGGCCCCAGTGTCTCCTCTTTGTGTCCATGTGATCTCATCATTTAGCTCCCAATTATAAGCAAGAACATGCAGTATTTGGTTTTCTGTTCCTGCTTAGGACGATGGCCTCTAGTTCCATCCATGTTCCCACAAAGGACATGATCTTTTTCTTTTTTATGGCTGAACGTATTCCATGATATACATGTCCCACATTTTCTGTATCCACTCTGTGATTGATGGGCATCTAGGTTGATTCCATTTCTTTGCTATTGTAAATAGTGTTGCAATGAACATATACATGAATGTGTCTTTATGGTAGAATGATTTATATTCCTTTGAGTATATACCCAGTAATGGGATTGCTGGGTTCAATGGCAGTTCTGTTTTTAGGTTTTTGAGGAATCACCACACTGCTTTCCATTTTCTCCACAATCTCACCAGCTCCTATTATTTTCTGACTTTTTATAGCCATTCTGACCGG
Organism: Symphalangus syndactylus; assembly: GCF_028878055.3. NCBI lineage: Eukaryota > Metazoa > Chordata > Mammalia > Primates > Hylobatidae > Symphalangus > Symphalangus syndactylus. The sequence continues at coordinate 109,285,959 of NC_072430.2, forward strand.
TATGAGATGGTATCCCATTGTGGTTTTGATTTGCATTTCTCTAATGATGAGTGATGATGAGCTTTTTTTCATGTGTGTTGGCCTCATGTGTGTTTTCTTTTGAATAGTGCTTATTTCCTTTGCCCACTTTTAATGGGTTTGTCTGCTTTTTTTTCTTGTAAGATACTGGATATTAGACCTTTATCATGTGCATAGTTTGAAAAAATTTTCTCCCATTCTGCAGGTTGTCTGTTTACTCTGTTGAAAGTTTCTTTTGCTGTTAGAAGCACTTAAGTTTAATTACATCCCGTGTATCAATTTTTGCTTTTGTTACAATTGCTTTTGGCATCTTTGTCATGAAACCTTTGCCAGTTTCTATGTCCAGAATGATATTACCCAGATTGTCTTCCAGGGTTTTAAAGTTTTTGGTTTTACTTTTAAGTCTTTAATCCATTTTGAGTTGATTTTTGTATATGAAATAAGGAAATGGTCCAGTTCGAATCTTCTGCATACAGTTAGCCAGTTATCTCAGCACCATTTATTGAACATTGTCAAAGAACAGGTGGTCATAGATATATGGCCTTATTTCTGGCATCTCTGTTCTGTTCCATTGGTCTATGTGCCTGTTTTTGTACCAGTACCATGCTGGTTTGGTTATTGTAGCCCCATAGTATGGTTTGAAGTCAGGTAATGTGATGCCTCCAGCTTTGTTCTTTTTGCTTAGAATTGCCTTGGCTATTTGGTCCCTTTTTTAGTTCCATTTGAGTTTTAAAATTGTTGTTTTCTAGTTCTTTTTTTTTTTTTTTTTTTTTTGAGACGGAGTCTCGCTCTGTCACCCAGGCTGGAGTGCAGTGGCGCGATCTCGGCTCACTGCAAGCTCCACCTCCCGGGTTCACGCCATTCTCCTGCCTCAGCCTCTCTGAGTAGCTGGGACTACAGGCGCCCGCCACCACGCCCGGCTAATTTTTTTGTATTTTTAGTAGAGACGGGGTTTCACCGTGGTCTCAATCTCCTGACCTCGTGATCCGCCCGCCTCGGCCTCCCAAAGTGCTGGGATTACAAGCGTGAGCCACCACGCCCGGCCTTGTTTTCTAGTTCTGTGAAGAATGTCATTGGTAGTTTGATAGGAATAGCATTGAATCTGTAAGTTGCTTTGGGCACTATGGCCATTTTAATGATATTGATTCTTCCTATCCATGAGCATGGAATATTTTTCCATTTGTGTCATCTCTGATTTCTTTGAGCAGTGTTTCATAAGTCTTATTGTAGAGATGTTTCACCTCCCTGGTTAGCTGTATTTCTAGGTATTCTTTTGGTAGCAATTGCAAATGGGATTGCTTTACTGATTTGGCTCATGGCTTGGCAGTTGTGAATGTGTAGGAATGCTAGTGATTTTTTAACATTGATTTTTTTTTTTTAATCCTGAAATTGTGGTGAATTTGTTTATCAGCTGAAGGAGGTTTTGGGCTGAGACTGTAGAGTTTTCTAGATACAGAATCATGTCTTCTGCAGACAGAGATAGTTTGACTTCCTCTCTTCCTATTTAGGTATGTGTTATTTCTTTCTCTTGCCTGATAGCTCTGGCCAGAACTTCCCATACTATGTTGAATAGGCATGACGAGCTAGGGCATTCTTGTCTTGTGCCTCTTTCCAAGGGGAATGTTTCCAGCTTTTCCCCATTCAGTATGATGTTGGCTGTGGGTTTGTCATACATGGCTCTTATCATTTTGAGGTATGTCCCTACAATACCTAGTTGATAGTTTTTTTAACATGAAAGGGTGTTGAATTATATCAAAAGCCTTTTCTGCATCTATTTTGCATCTATTGTGATAATCATGTAGTTTTCTGCATCTGTTTTCTGCATCTATTGTGATCATCGTGTAGTTTTTGTCTTTAGTTCTGATGAATTACATTTATTGATTTGTGTATGTTGAACCAACCTTGCATATCAGAGATAAGACACTACTTGATCTTGGGGGATTAGCTTTTTGATGTGTTGCTGGATTCAGTTTGCCAGCATTTTGCTGAGGATTTTTACATCAATGCTTATCAAGGATATTGGCCTGAAGTGTTTTCTCGGCCAAGTGGACGACTTGAGAGATCCAAGTGCACCATTTATTCCTTGTCTTGGAGTTTTTATACATTGGCATAGTTCTGGGGTCTGCATTTCTTCTCCCCTGATTCTTCCCTTGGGGCGGGCTGTCTGCATGCTCAGTGGCCTGCCAGCAGTTGGGAGGGGCCGCATGCTCACTGTGTTGACTGAAGTTGTCAATTTCACATGCTCATTTGAGTGTTTTTGCCTTACCAGTTGAATGTTCCTAAAGGAAGGTTATATACCAGTTAAACTTAGCCTCTTAGTGCACATGCAGCAGCCCACTTGCCCAACTCCTGAAATCTTATTAGGAAGCTGCTGATCACCAGCTTCAGGTGTTTTCTATCTATTGGGAGACTGCCTTTCCCTGGCAATGGCTGTGACCAATTATTATTCTAGGGAGACACTTAAAAAACTGCCTGACCATCACATTGATGGTCACCTAGCATTTCTGGGGGTAGGGGGGTCTCCTGCCATGCTCATGTTTGCCTAACTGCTTATTCTAACACATTCACCTATTGAAAGACATTTGGACGTTCTCCAGTTTTTGATTATTACGTAATTAAGGCTGCCATAATTATTTGTGTATAAATCTTTTTTATGAACCTATACTTTTGTTTCTCTTTGTAAATATCTAGAGAGGAATGGCTGGATCATATGACCAGTGTATATTTAAACAAATTGTTGCCAAAAGTGGTTGTACAATTTTTACACTCCCACCAATATTGGAGTTCCAGTTACTATATTTCCTCACCAAGATTTAGTATGGTTAATCTTTTAAATTTTAGCCATTTTAATAGTTGTGGGTTATGATTTGCATTTCCCTAATAATAATGTTGAGCCTCTTTTTGTGTACTTCTTTGCCATTTGTATATTTTCTTTGATGAAAAGTTTAAAATTTTGCATATTTATTTTATTGGATTAACTGCTTTATTACTGAGTTTTCATAGTTCTTTATATACTTTGGGTACAGGCCTTTATTTGATGTAGATTTGATAGTACTTTCTTCAGGATGTGGATTATCTTTTTATTTTCTTAAAAATGTTACACAAATAATGGAAGCTTTTATTTTCATGATGTTTAAATTATTCTTCATGGACTGTGCTTTTAGTGTCATGTCTAAAAAACTTTTGCCTAATCTCAGTTTGCAAAGGTTTTCTACTAAATTTTCTTTTATAAGTTTTATCATTTTAAGTTTTCAAAGTAGGTCAGTGATCTATTAATTAATTTTTCTATAAAGAGTGAGCCATGAGTTCAAGTTTATTTTTTTGTACATGGATATTCAGCTGCTTGAGAACCATTTTCAAAAGAGACTATTCTTTCCGCGCTGTATTGCCATTTGCACCTTGCTGGAAAATTCTGATGTCCATATACTTTTGGATATTTCTTGGCTCATGACTATCTTGATTACTATCTCTTTATAACATTGTAAGTTTGGAAATGAAGTCATATTGGCCCTTTAACTTTGTTTCTTTTTTCATAATTGTCTTGGCTATTCTCGGTTCTTGCATTTTCATAGAATCAGCATGTCAATTTCTGCAGCAGTGCCTGCTGGGAATTTGAGGGGATTATGTTCAAGATATAGTCCAATTTAGGGAGAACTTGCATCTTAATGATGTTGAGTTTTTTAAGTCATGAAGAAGGTATAACATATCTCCCCATTTATTTATTGCTTTAGTTTCCCTGAGAAATCTCATGTTTTTAGTGTGTAGATCTTTGTTACTTATTTGATTTACACTTATGGTTTTCATAATTTTTAATTCTATTGTACATATATTGCTTTTTAATTCCAATTTTCAGTTTTTCCTTACTGACATAAAGAGATACAATTGATTTTTTTCATATTGACCTTGCATCCTAAAACTTTACTAAATCACTCATTAGTTTTATGTTATATGTTATGTACAGTTATATATAAAATATAGATGATATATAACACAAAAACTCTTATAATCTATATCATAAACTGTAGAATATATATTAAAATGTATATATCATGTATGTAAATATTTTTTCTACTGGATTTTCTATATAGATTGCCTGGTCCTCTAGGAATAAAGAGTTATATTTTTTCCTTTCTAATCTCAAATGAGTTTCATTTTTTTAACTTACCTTATTTCATTGGCTAGGATGTCCAGCACAATGTCGAAGAGAAGTGGTGACAGTGAAATCCTTGTTTAGTTTCTGATCTTAGGGTGAAAACATTCAATATTTCACCATTAAGTAAAATAATAGGTATAGGCTTTTCATGGATCCCTTTTTCGGTTTCCTTCTGTTTCTAGTATGCTGAGGGTTGTTCTCTTCTTGTTATTTTTAAGAGCAGGATGAATATTGGAGATAGCAAATGCCATTTTCTGCTCTTAGTGAGATGGTTATATGGTTTTTCTTTTTTGTTAATATGGTGAGTTACATCAATTAATTTTTGGATGTTAAATCATCCTTCAGTACAAGTAAAATTGTAATAAGTTCCACTTAGTCACATTATATTATCTTTTCTATGTATTATTGGATTTGACTTCCTAAAATTTTGTTCAGGATTTTTCATCTATTCTCATAATTTTCTGTTTCTATAATGTTTCTGTATGATTGTCAGGGTAATGCTGGCCTCATAGAATGAGTCATGAATTATTCTCTCCTATACTTTTCTGGAGTAGTTGATGTAGAATTAATATCATTTATTCCTTAATTGTTTAGGACTGGTGTTTGGGTTATAAAAATGCTTTAAAAAACAAATTCATTACTTTAATATATATGGGATTATTCAGGTTAATGAGCTCAATTGATGGATGAGCATTGGTAGTTTTTATCTTTCAATAAATATTTGCACTTAACCTAAGTTGTTGAATTTATTGGCATAAAGTTGTTCAAAGTATTCCCTTATCCTTGTATTATCTATAGACTCTGTCATAATATTATCTGTCATTCCTGTTATTGGTAATTTTTGTCTGAATTTGTATCTTCTCTTTTTTATTCATGATTGATCTGCCTAGAGGTTTATTCTTTTAAAAAAATTCTCAACCAGCTTTTTGTTTAATTTATTTTCTGTATTATTTCTGCTTTCTAGTTCATTGATTTCCACTCTGTTCTTTACCGTTTCCATTTTACTGCTAACTTTTTCATTTAATTTCCTCTTCTTTGTGAAGAGGTCATTGATTTTGAGACCTTTCCTTTATCTAATATAGGCATTTATTCTGTGCTATTAGTTTCCTTCTAAGTGCTGCTTTAGCAGCATCCCACTGACTTTGATATGCTTTGTTTTAATTTTCACTCTGTACAAAGTACTTTCTAATTTTCCTTTTGATTTCTTCACTGACCCTGAATTACTCAGAAGTGTATTTTTCCCAGACATTTAAATTTTTCTGGAGATATTTTGTTATTGATTTCTAATTTAGTTCTGTTCTGGTCAGGGAACATGCTTTGTATGACATGAATGCTTTCAGTCTGTTGAGACATACATATTCTGCTATTGTTGGACACATTGTTTGATAGATGCCAATTCAGTTACATTGGTCGATAATGTTTTTCAGGTATGCTATCTTGAGTAGATGACTTTTTTTGATGATTTTTTGTTTGTTGAATCAAATATTGAGATAAGGGTTTTACTATGTTAGTGGTTGCTGTAAGATTTATAGTCTCATCTGTAGCTTATCAAAATTTATCTTTAAGTGATATTATAGCACTTTACATATAGTATAAGAACTTTGTAATAGCATGTTTCAGTTTCTGTCCTTCTGATTATTGGGCTATTTTTGTCATACATACTACTTTTAACATATGTTATAAACTTCAAACAACATTACTATTATTTATGTTTAAATAATGAACTATCTTTTAAATATATTTCAGTAATTTAAAAGTATTTGCCTACATCTTATCATATCCGATGCTCTTCTTCTTTGTGTAGATACGTATTTCTATCTGGTTTCATTTTTCTTCTGCCTGAAGAACTTTAACATTTCTTTTAATGCTGGTCTTCTGGTGATACATTTTTGCAGCTTCTATATGTTTTGTAATGTCTTTATTTCATCTTTGTCTTTGAAAAACTTTTGGTTTGGATGTAGAATTGCAGGTTAATAATTATTTTTCTTTTATTACTTTAAAGATATTACTACAGTATTTTCTCACTTGTGCTATTACTGAAGAGAAATGTGCTGCCGTTCTTACCTTTGTTCCTCTGCAAAAAAATGTCTGTTTCTCCTGGCTCCTGGTAAGATTGTTTTCTTTACCACTGATTTTAAATGATTTGATTATGATGTATCCTCATATCGTTTTATGGGTCTTATACTTGGAGTACATTGAGCTTCCTGGATCTGTGATTTTATAGTTTTAATAAAATTTTAAACTTTTTTTATTACTTTTAGAATATTTTTCTCTTCCCCCTCTCTTTTAGAGAAGAATTACATGTATATTCAGCTCCTTTAAGCTGCCCACAGCCTACAGATTGTATTTTCAATTTTTAAAATTGTTTATTCCCTCTTTTTGTTTCATATGATTTCTGTTGCTATGTCTAGGCTCACTCATCTTTTTCTTCTACAATGTCTAACTTGCTGTTCATTCCACCCAGTGCATTTTTCATCCAACATATTGTAGTTTTTATCTCTAGAAGTTTGTTGGGCTCTTTTTATATATTATGTAACTATATTTGAGTTTTTGAACGTACAGATTATTTGTAATAACTTTTAATGTCCTTGTCTACTAATTCTCACATTTTTGTGAGTTCTGGGTCAGTTTTGATTGATTACTTTATCTCTTTATTATGAATCATATTTTACAGATTCTTGGCACATCTAGTAATTGTTTTTGGTTGCCAGACTATTACCTTATTGGGCACTGGATATTATTCTTATTCCTATAATGATCCTAGATCATATTTCTGAGACACAGCTAGATTTATTAGAAACAGTTTAATCCTTTTACACTTTAATTTAAATGTTGTTAGGTGGGACCAGAGCAATGATCAGTCTACATGTAACTACCCACTACTGAGCCAATACCCTTCCGCGTACTCTGCCCAGTTCTCTGTGAATCTTGAGCTTTTCAGTGTTCCTAATGGGAAGAAGCACTCCTCTTGGTCTTGTGTGCACGTTAACACTATTATGTTTAATCTGTTCAAGTAGTTGCCTAATAGGTATGTGCTGAATAATGCTCAGCTGCAGGGGACCCTCTGCAGATCTCTGGAGTTATTTCTTTGTGCAGCCGTCTCATCCTTCCTGTGAAATTTAGCTGCTTTGGACACTTCAAAGAACTCTCAGCTTCATCACTTGAATATAGGAAGCCTGCTAGTTTTTCACAATGGCTTTCTCTTCCTAATCTACAGACAGGAAACTTTGTAGGCAGTAAGCTGAAGCAGTTATAGAGCTCACCTTGTTTGTTTCTTCTGTCTCAAGCATCATTATCCTTTTTTGCTTGACAGGTATCTTGAAAACTTTGGTATATTTTGTTTTTTGGTTGAAAAAACTTTTTTTCAGGCAAGCAGATTAAATATCTCTTTATTTAGACCTAGAAGGAAGGTCTCTTCTCCTTCCTCTAGGCCAGAAGGAAAGTTTACTTAGAGTATTTCTTAAGGGAGAAATTTATTTATAAAGGCGTATGCCCAAACTGTCCCTCTTTATTTATCAGTGCAGGTGTATCCTAATGACATACTCTCTACTGGTGAGAATAGTTCCACCAGACAGACAGGCATCTGCTTTAGCATTCAGTAGATTCTTGGATCATTTATGGAATGACTTCTTGCAAGTGCTTATGAATCCAAAAAGTAGAGTTACAAGAATTAACTAGTAATATCTAAGAAATGCATGATCTTGAGAGTCTTATGTGTTGTTCGCCTATAATCCTCAGTTCTCACAGGAGTAAGTGGAAATGTTAGTTTAATCAGGTTATGAGAACAAATGAAAGTAGATATTAATTATTCACACTGATTTTTCATTTTGTAGATATAAGGTGTTTATTAATGTAAACTATTTGCTTCTTTCTAAAATAGGGTTTGTAGAATTATTGAGCTTTATAGAGATCTAGAATAAAGTACTATTTTTATATTGATCTTAAATGTGTTAGTGTAGTTTCAGTAATTCCTGTGGGATTATCATACAGTAATTACAATTTTAAGGAGTTTGTGTGTCTCAAAATGTTATCGTTGCATATATTAATGCTATTATAAATGCAGTTGTAAAAAGAAATGTGAGGAAAATTATTAAATAATTATCAGAATGAAGTTGAGTTAATAGGTGTGACATCCAATTATAACTTGCCCTAAGAGAAATATCAGTAGAGGTTGAACATTTCAGCCTCAGCTAAGACATACACTTGTGCTAACTTAGACTAGGAAGTATTCATAAAGAAAAAGGAACTTTTTATTAGTATCTCCTATTGACAATATCTTGTTATAGTTTAGAACCTATGTATTATAGGTGCGGATTGAACTATTAAATGGAAGATCAATCATTCTTTTCAGATGTTGCCATTTTCATGGGAGAGTATGTTGAAGTGCGTTTTGGAACATGTTAAGTAAGCTAGAGTGAGAAGGTATAGAGAAGCATATGGGGGCACTAAAATGATCCATGTGGTAGTGGATTAGAGTTAGAGACATCAGCATGAACTCGTGTTTAGCTTAATATAGATAGAGTTAGAGATACACACACATACACATATATACATACATATGTATAAATATTTACATATACATACAGAAATACTTCGTTTTATTGTGCCTTGCATTACTGCACATTGTAGATATTGTTTTTTACAAATTGAAGGTTTGCGGCAACCCTGCCTCAAGCAAGCCTGTCAGTGCCATTTGTCCAACAGCATGTGCTTGCTTCAGATGTCACTCTGTGTAACATTTTGGTTATTCTTGCGATATTTCAAACCTTTTCATTATCATATATTTGTTACGGTGATCTGTGATCAGTTATCTTTGGTATTACTATTGTAATTGTTTTAGGCACTACAAACAGTGCCTTTATAAGGCAGCAAATTTAATCAATAAATATATGTGTTCTGACTACTCCACCAGTCAACTGTTCTCCTGTCTTCTCTCTTCTTAGGCCTCTCTCTTCCTTGAGACACAATGATAATATACTTAGGCCAATTGATAACTCTACAAGGATGTCTGTATGTTCAAGTGAAGGGAAGAGTCGTACATTTCTCACTTTAAATCAAAAGCTAAAAATGATTAAGCTTAGTGAGGAAGACAGGTTGAAAGCTAAGATAGGCCCAAAAGCTAAACCTGTTGCACCAAACAGCCAAGATATGCATAGATAAAGTTCTCGAAGGAAATTAAAAGGACTCCTACAGTAAACACATGAATGAAAGGCAAGCAAAACAGCCTCATTGGTGATATGGAGAAGATTCAGTAGTCTAGATAGAAGATAAAACCAGTCACAACATTCTCTTAAGTCAAATCCAGAGCAAGGCCCTGACTGTCTTCAATTTAACGAAGGCTGAGAAGAGGTGAGGAAGCTGCAGAAGAAAAGCTGGAAGCTATCAGAGGGTTGGTTCATAGAGTTTACGGAAAGAGGCCATCTCTGTAACATCACATTCCAGGGTGAAACAGCAAGTACTGTTGTAGAAGCTGCCGCAAGTTATCTAGAAGATCTAGCTAAAATAATAGATTAAGGTAGCTACATTGAACGATAGACTTTTTTTTTTTTTTTTGGAGATGGAGTTTCACTCTTATTGCCCAGGCTGCGGTGCAATGCTGCCATCTCAGCTTACTGCAACCTCTACCTCCTGGGTTCAAGTGATTCTCCTGCCTCAGCCTCCCAAGTAGCTGGGATAACAGGCATACACCACCATGCCCAATTAATTTTGTATGTTTTTAGTAGAGACTGGATTTCACCATGTTTGTCAGGCTGGTCTTGAACGCCTGACCTCAAGTGATCCACCTGCCTTGGCCTCCCAAAGTGCTGGGATTACAGGCGTGAGCCACCGTGCCCATCCTAAACAACACATTTTTATGTAGACAGAACAGCTCTCTATTAGAGGAAGATGTCATCTAGGACTCTGATAGCCAGAGAGAAGTCAATCCCTGGTTTTGAAGGACAGGCTGACTCTCTTGTTAGGGATTAATGCAGCAGGTGACTTTAAGAGGAAGCTGGTTGGGCCTGGTGGCTTACACCTGTAATCCCAGCACTTTGGGAGGCTGAGGCAGGCAGATCACTTGAGGTCAGGACTTCAAGACCAGGCTGGCCAACATGGTGAAATCTCATCTCTACTAAAAATACAAAAATTAGCCAGATGTGGTGGCGGGTGCCTATAATCCAAGCTACTTGGGAGGCTGAAGCAGGAGAATCACTTAAAACTCAGGAGGCGGGGGTTTCATTGAGCCGAAATGGTGCCACTGCACTCCAGCCTGGGTGACAGGGTGAGACTCTTGTCTCAAAAACAAAAACAAAAACAAACAAAAAGCTGCTGCTCATTTACCGTTTCTAAAATCCTAGGACTCTTAAGAATTATACTAAATTTACCATATCTGTGTTCTGTAAATAAAATAACAAAGCCTGGATGCTAACACACCTGTTTACAGCATGGTTTACTGATTATTTTCAGCTCACCATTGAGACCTACTGCTCAGAAACCAGATTCCTTTCAAAATAGTACTATTCATTGACAATGCACTTTGTCATCCAGAAGTTCTAATGGAGATACACATTAGGAGAGTAATGTTGTTTTCATGTATGGTAACTGATATGGTTTGGCTCTGTGTCCCAAATCTCGTCTTGTAGCTCCCATAATTCCCACATGTTGTGGGAGGGACCGGGTGGGAAACAACTGACTCATGGGGGCAGGTCTTTCCCATGGTGTTCTCCTTGATAGTGAATAAGTCCCAGGAGATCTGATAGTTTTAAAAACGGGCATTTCCCTGCACAAGCTCTCTGTCTTTGCCTGCCACCATCCATGTAAGACATGACTAGCTTCTTCTTGCCTTCCACCATGATTGTGAGGCCACCCCAGCCATGTGGAACTGTAAGTCCATTAAACCTCTTTTTCTTCCCAGTCTCAGGTTTGTCTTTATCAGCAGCATGAAAACAGACTAATGCACTAACATAACATCTATTCTGCAGTCCATGGATCAGCAGTAATTTTGACTTTCAAGTCTTATTATTTAGGAAATACATTTCATAAGGCTATAGCTGCCATAGATAGTGATTCCTTAACTTGGCAAAGTAAATTGAAACCTTCTGGAAAGGATTCACCATTCTAGATGCCATTAAGAACATCCATGATTCACAGCAAGAAGTCAAAATACCAACATTAACAGGAGTTTGGAAGAAGTTGATTCTAACCCTCCTGGGTGACTTTGAGAGGTTCAAGACTTCAGTGGAGGAAGTAACTGCAGATGTGATGGAAATAGCAAGAGAACTAGAATTAGAAGTGGAGTTTGAAGATGTGACTGAATTGCTGCAATCTTATGATAAAACTTTAGTGGATGAGGAGTTGCTTCTTCTGGATAAGGAGTTGCTTCTTCTGGATGAGAAAAGAAAGTGGTTTCTTCAGGTGAGATCTAGGCCTGGTGAAGATGCTATGAACATTGTTGAAATGACAACACAGGATTTAGAATATTTCATAAACTGAGTTTAGCTTTATTTTGGCAGTTATCAGTTTATGTTGAAACAAAATACAAGCAGTACATAAAAGGACTTTAAGGTTCAAATAAAAAAATAGATTTAATTCATTTTGTATCTATTTGTATAATAAGCATCTTTCTTAAATTGTCGTGTAATTTCTCTTAGGTACCTGTGCAGCACAGGTAATTTGGAATGAATGCCACACCATCCATCTTTCTCTGTTAATGATACTGAGTAAATACTGAGAGCAAAGAAATGGGGAAAACAGCTCATTAAAAGGTGTCCCATGCTGTGAAATGTGGACATGTTTTTCCTACTAACTTCTTTGATTGAAGACAAAATATTTAGGCACTTAGATGGCCTTTGAGAGAATCTTTGTGTCACAGTGGAGCTGCTTATTTGAAATAATTTTTTGAAAATATTAACTTTCCCTATTTTTAAGGTAAAAATATTGATTAGCTACATATTGGTAAACTCTTCTCTTTAGCTTCATTTGCTCTCTTTCTTGCTTTTGGGATCCTCATCTTCTTCCTAAGGATTGGCACTAATCAGGTTTGAAAGTTTGGGGCACACTTCAAGTTGCTCATCATTTCCCACAGCCAGCTGTCCCTCTGGAAATACAAGGTAGTCTTGTATTTACCCCTGTTCCTGTGCTGCAGAGTGATAGGTCTTGCAGATTTGTTATAGGACAGCTGGTTATCTTGTGCTGCTACTTTAACTGATTGATTGTCAGCATAAAGATTTCTGGGGTTAGTGAAAAGAACAAAGAAAAAGGGTGTGTGTTATGGTGAAATATTTAGGAACTATTATGGACTGCCACTTATTTTATTGAAAAAATAAGTGTCATTTATATATTACGTGTACTATTATTTTATTGAAAAAATGAGTGTCATTTATATATTACATTATTTTATTTTCAATAAAATAATGCTCTCATTTTCATTAAAATAATGTAACATATATTATTTTATTGAAAAAGTGAGTGTCATTTATATATTACATGGACTCTGGTAAATATAGAGATGATAGGTAACAATACTGCCTTCATGGTTTTCATAGGCTACTGGCTACATACATAAGTATAATTCATACAGGATAAGAAATAGTATGAGGCCCTAGGTGCTGCTTACTGAGATGTTTGTGGATGCATATTGGGGAGCTGTATTCTGCTTATTGTCACTGATACTTATTTCCTCATTAATATCAGAAAAATATAGAATTACACTGAGGATGGCCGGGCACAGTGGCTCAAGCCAGTAATCCCAGCACTTTGGAAGGCCAAGGCAGGCAGATCACCTGAGGTCAGGAGTTCAAGACCAGCTGGACCAACATGGTGAAACCCTATCTCTACTAATAATACAAAAATTATTCAGGCTCGGTGACACATGCCTATAATCCCAGCTACTTGGGAGGCTGAGGCAGGAGAATCGCTTGAATCCAGGAGGCAGAGGTTGTAGTGAGCCGAGATCACACCTCTGCACTCCAGCCTAGGCACCAAAGTGAGACTCAGTCTCAAAAAAAAAAAAAAAAAAATACATAGAGGGAAGCAAGAGTTAAAAGGGAGTAATAATAAAAATGAAACAGCTAAAGAGGAGGAAGGAAGTTAGGGATGGGAGTTCTGAAGATAAAGCACTTCTCTAATAATCTGAGCTCCAGATGAAAGCACAGTGAGCAAGAGCAGTGTAAGGTTTCAAGGCGTCAGGTTGTCAGATATCTTTCCTTTCCCCTCCAAACCAGCTGTCTGTCACTCTCTGCTCTCATCTTTACACCCAGGGACTGATGTGTTATCCTCTGGCTTCCAATTGCATTTGGCCAATGGAAAATCCTAGAAGTACACTGGAGAGGAGAGGAGAGTGAAAGTATATTATTTTTACCCTTGGAGCCTCTGCATGGCTCCAATAAATAGGCTGGCTGTATCCTTCTACCAAAGATCACAGCTCAAACTAAGGTATCCCTTTCTCCATCTGTCTGCTTGCTAGTTCTGGGAACACTTGCATCTTCTTGCTTCTTTAGGAATAGCTCAGTGGCTCCTAGCTCTGGTGTACTGCTTATTACCTTGTTGGCATAGTCCCTATATTAAGCACTCCTTGAACTACCTCTATTTGAGTACATCATATGCTTCCTGACTGGCACATTCAGAAAATAGAGCTGCCAGAACTTCTCCATCACAGAGTCTTCTTCCCACTTCATTTTGTGAGTGATGTAAAGGAGGCCAGGGAGAGAGTAGCTTTTCCCAAATATTTAAGTAAAGACTGGTGTGGCATCTAGACATGCCATTTCCTAGTCCTCCCAGTTCTAATTTCCCACTTGTTTTGAAATTATGTAAATATATTTCTATTTAGTTTCCCACTTCCAAGGCTTCTAATGCTGAGGCTGTGAACGTTCTTACAATCAGATTTTGAGCTTATGGAAATAAATGAAGACCCTGCCCCACCTAAGGGGAACAGAGGCTGTTTATTCAGAGCTGGCTGTAGAAAGGGAGTGAGCCACCATCACATGCTCTGGGCAGCATATGTGTTCTCATTGGTGGTTGCTGCATGGTGAAGCTGGAGACAGGCTAACTAGAAGTGAGGCATCTAATTTGATTGGTTTAGGGAGCATGTATTTTTTTTCCTGGTTGATCTTGAGTTGGAACCAGGGGCAAAAAATTAGAGAAGCAAACAGTCATTGTCCAAGTCCTGACTGTTCCAGGCTGATTGTTGCAGAGCATATGGGTCAGAGTTCTACTGTCATATGTGATCTAGCTGTTGTCTGTTCGTATAGTCAGTGCGTCAAGCATGAAAGCAGTTGATTTGCATTCCAGCTTTCTTACTCATCATCTGAAGGAACCTGGGCCATTGAATAGCAGACTAATTATAATGTCCCCAGGGAGAGTTCAGGCTCTCTAGAAGGAGAAAATGTGGCTCTCTAGAGGAAGCGATGGTAGAATTGGGAAGCACACAGTGGGAGGCAAATTTGGCACAGCTTGGAGGAGTTCTGTTGAACTGCTTGCAGGATTTGAGGTCATTCATATGTATTTGTGCCTTGGGGATTATAGGTTTGCCACAGCTGACTTTCTTCATAGGAGCTTTGTCAGTCGTTAGCATGACTACGCCACAACTTCTTTGCCAGCTCTTTCATTGCACAGGTAGCAGCAATATTTTTAGTGAAGACTAAACCCGAAACTTTATTCTTACCTGTGGATCTGGCATTGGAGAGTGGCCACCACATGAGTCAAGCACCAAGTTAGGTGAAATTCTAAATTCCACTCTCCTATATATATGTTCCCAGTAATTATCCACCGAAGTTACAGTGAGCTTCAATGGAGCCAGTTCTTGAAAAAGGCCCTGTCTTCGTCTCATCCTAATCCAGGTGAGGATGCAGAAATGCAGCTGTTGTGAATAGCGTAATTGGTTTCTTCCATTCTCATGAAGTCTTGGCTCCTACTCTACCTAGATTTTCAGTTGTTTTTGTTGTTGAATCACTTCGCTTTTTCACAGTATCTTATATACCTTAGCCTGAGATTGGCTGCGTGATGATCCTAAAGGCTCAACCTCCTTCGTAGACTCACTCCCACTGCACGGGAGTCTCCAAAGTGACTCCACTTCCACTTTTATTGCTATTTCTGAGGAAATTCCAGGCATGATAAGTCAAATGAGAAATTTAATTTGAGAGGAAAAGAGGGAGGAGAGGAGCCTGTGAAATTACATTTACAGTCTTATTGTAACCTTGAAGAATATTATATAGTTTGGGGGCAAAAGGAGCTAACCCTTATCTCTTTTCATACTTGATTAGGTCTCTGTCTGCAGTTTCCAGGAGTTGTACCTCCATAGCTAGTGCTGCGCGCTCTTATAATGGAATAGAGGTACTGGTGTTTGGTACTTAATACTCAGAGCGAACTATTGACTCAGGATAGGACCAATTGCTGCCATTGTTCTTCTCCAGCACTTGGTAGAGACAGGGATTCTAAGCTGTCAAATTGGGATAAGCTGGATTTTAATTCTATTCAGTAGGGCACCATTCATTGCCCTGTGATTTCCTAGGGGAAAAAACTGAATCTTGTTTTTATATATCTATGGACTACCACAATAATTTACATACAGATATTCAGATATTTATTGTTACTTTTCTAACTAACGTGTTAAAAAGTTACTTATGATAGCTATCCAAAAAATTGCTGATTGATAGATAGTATCTTTTCCCTGGAAATAGGTTGAATTTTTAAAAATCTTTTTATTTCCACATATATATGTGAAAACAAAACGTAGTATCACATCTTTCATTTTGTTTTTGTTTACTTGAAAGTTGCATTCTTGGCTGGGCATGGTGGCTCATGCTTATAATCCAAGCACTTTGGGAGGCTGAGGTGGGAGGATGGCTTGAGGCCAAGAGTGGGAGACCAGCCTGGGCAACATAGCAAGACTCTTTCTCTGCAAAAATTTAAAATATTAGCCAGTCATGGTTGTACATGCCCATAGTCCTAGCTACTCTGGAGGCTGAGGCAGGAGGATCATTTAAGCCCAGGAGTTGAAGGCTGTAGTGAGCTATGATCATGCCACTGCACTGTAGCCTGGGTGACAGAGCAAGACTCTGTCTCTACCAAAAAACAAACAAACAAACAAAAAAAAACTATATTCTCATAGGTTTTCGTTCTAGTTCTACAATGTGAAGCTCATTGAGTTTTCTAGTGGTTGATCTTATGTGTTTATATTTGCTCAGAAAATAACTAGAAAATGTAACTGTCATTATTTGTGTAAAATTTGAATAAATCAACAATCCATATTCACAGTTATTGAAATATTGTGTATTGAACCAGTGTTAGCAATCCAGCATTGACAACATCCTACTTTATTTATTTATAAGTTTTTGCAAATCAGTATAGTGATAGAAATGCATGAAATTACAATACTTGTAGAACTTTTTATAATAGGGAAAGAAGCTAGTGACAGAGGTGAGGATTTGTTCATGTATTACATGAAAATATTAATTTAATTGGTTTCCTTTAAAACTTTTGTATAAATGGCAGTGATAGTTACAGAACTAGGAAAGATAGTTCATGCTTAAAGAGATCTGGTCTTCTCTTTTGTTAATGAATGACTTTAAAGTTGAAATTTGCATTAACAATATTAATGTGATAATTTTCAAAGTACCCATTACTCTAACACTTTTAGGATAACAAAACTAAATTCTAATGAAGTTGACATATGTGGAAGAACAGTGGTAGGTATTAGGAAAAAAGTAATCTGATCACAATAAAAATATGCTTTTGCTCGAAAATCTGTCAAGATGAATTCCAAGCACTTCAAAAAAATGCATGTTAAATGTGCTTTACTACAGTTTTGAAATAGATTAAAATTATATGCAAATTAATGCAAATCATGTGGCTTCAAGATTAAGTTTTGAAGTGCTATCTTCATTCCCTGGAGTAAATGCTGCTGAATGAATAGATGCATAAATATCTGACTGGATGGCTGGCTGAATGAATGAATCAGTTTTTCACTTGGAAAGCTGTTTCATTCTCTTCTCTGCCAGAAGCCTAGTTTTATGATCTTATTCAAAATAGAATCTGGGAGGTGGGCGGTTGTAACTCAAAGATTAGCCTAATCAATCCAGTTCAACCCAGGGGACACCATCTGCCCCTGGTCCAGTGTAGAACCTAAACTGTAGTGCATCTGAACTACAGAGGAAGAATGTCATTTCCTCAGCACTCATTCGTTGAATAGGTATCTACTGAGCACCTATTGGGAGCCACGCCTTATTTCTGATGCATCACAGTTGACCTCTAAGCAGCAATTGCTATTGTTTTTGCTTTTCATTCACTCTTGAAATTTCCTCTTCTCTTGAATTCTGCCATATTTCATTTTCTTCCCTTTCCTTCTACTTCTGTAAAATTTGCTTCCTTTCAATCTCCTTTTCTGACCTTGTTCTGGGAGTTCCCTGAGGCTCAGTTTTTGCCCGGTGTTCTTTCTCTCTGCTCCAGTGATTCTCAACCCAGGCTATGATCACAACCTCTGAGGTGAGGCCCCAAGCATAGTCAAATATTAAAAGCTCCATAAGTAATTCTTATTCACAGCTAGACTTGAGAGGCTTTTTTATACCATAGTCCAGGGAATTGTTTGTGTCTCAAAACTTCATTTATGTCTCTGCTGATTAGTGTCATACCACTATCTCCTTTCACTTAAGTGCCTGCTCTGTGCCCCTGCCTAACCAAGAAGATATTTCCATTTAGAAATACCATTCCCCTGGTTTATCTCCAAAATATCTTTATATCTTGATTTTTAATTTATTCTTTAATTCTAATCTGAAGAATATTAATCTTTGATCTTTCTTTATTTCTTGATTCAATCTCTTTTGCATAGTATGACCAAATTAATACTAGCCTCATCAAAGAGTTAGCTACTGTTTTGCCCCAAATCCTTTTGGCTCTCCATTGCCTGCAGGGTCACATTAAAAATCCTTATCATGGAATATGAAACCTAAAAATCTAGACCCACAAATCGGCTTCGTTACAGAACATCTCTTTGAGACTTTTGTAAAATATAAGGGCCTGTGCATTCCAGCCTTCTGCATGAAGTCTTTGCTGACTTCAAGGTCCATGGTCACCTGTTCCCTCCAGGTCTTATGGATAGTGCTCTAAATGTATTGTATCATGTAGTTGTTTCATTGAAGTTTGGTAACCACCTATAAGACAAAATCCTGACTGATCTTGTTCTGAAACATAACTGTGAATATGTACTTATATTGAGAAGTGAACTATATGTTGTAGCAGCAATGTAAGAAATACTAAAAGTGCACATAGCCTATTGTAAATTCTATAAGTTCATAGTTAACCAACATTTACTGAATGACTATAATGTGCTAGGAACTTGTTTATTCTTACTGTCTTATTTTGTCTTCATGTAAAGTGGCATTATCCCAATTTTAGATGAGAAGACTGAGGCCTAGCAACTTTAATCAGCTTTCTTCAATAGAAAGTTATGACTGGGATCCCAGTTTGATCTTCAGAGTTTGAATCTTGTACTTTGTCTCCCTAATTCAGTAAGCTCTTAGAAGAGAGGGCATTTTCTTTTCATCAAACTCAATGAACATAGGAGGTAGCTGTTAATATGTCAGTGCATAAAGTGAGAGAAGGATCATAGGATAATACGGTTTGACTCGGTGTCCCCACCAAATCTCATGTTGAATTGTAATCCCCAGTGTTGGGGAAGGGACCTTGGTAGGAGGTGATTGGATCAGAGGGGTGGATTTCTCCCTTGCTGTTCTAGTGATAGTGACTGAGTTCTCTCAAGATGTGGTTGTTTAAAAATGTGTAGCACTTCCCCCTTAGTGTACTGTCTCTCCTGCCACCATGTGAAGAAGTGCTTCCTTCCTCTTTGCCTTTCCGCCATGATTGTAAGTTTCCTGAGGATTTCCCAGCCATGCCTGCTGTATAGCCTGTGGAACCGTAAGTCAATTAAACCTTTTTTCTTTATAAATTACCCAGTCTCAGGTAGTTCTATTACAGCAACGTGAGAACGCACTAATACATAGGATAACTGGATTTACCAGATCCCTCTCCAAAAGTCTTTCTAGATTTGGTCCCAAGTAGAAGGCCTACCATTGGCCAAAAGTCAGCTTTCAGTGTTGGATTGCTGTTCGAGTTGTTTAAGTAATACCTTGCTCATAGGGCTGATGCTGAAAATATTCTAAAATTATTTGTGCTATTTAGCTATATTAAGATACCCTCAGGAATTCATTTGATATGATATTACAATTATAGGAGAGGAGAATTGAGGAAAATTAGCATAATGTTTATATAGTGAAGAAGATTAATGTGTGGCCACCTGGCATGTATATTTTCTAAGAAACTATTTTAATGAACTGGAATTTGAACCCTGCCATTGTTACTTAAAGATTCAGACTAAGAAATGTTATAAGAGCACACAGACCAAGTTTGTTTCCTCCAAAGGGAGAGAAGATTAGGGAACTCTCTATTCTCTCCTATCACTGTCTCTGACATGGGAATGAGACCAGTTCCTATGATAGCAGCTGTCCAGCTTGGAGGAACTTTCTGTTCCAATCTTTAGGGCATAGAAGACCATGGGTACTCTGTAGTCAGAGAGAAGGGAATTTAGCCCAAGGGAGGAGAACACTTATTCAGAAGATCATTGTCCCATTAGGTCTCTGATATATGTGTAAAGTACATTTTCTGATTTAGATTTGGTAAGCAAATGTGCTTTAGAATAAAGAATTTAATCCTAACTGTCATCGCTGGCATGTACCTATTATACTATAAAATGATATCTCCTTTTATTATCTAAATAACTGAGTAAATTGAATGCTTATATTTATATTTTTATTAATTGAATAAATAATAGGCTTCAGCTATAAAAGTAACTAAATTCTGTTGTCTGAACTCTTCTTTATTTCTAAAATTTAGCCTAATAGTTTTGTTTTCTTAGATACTATGTTATTTAAATTTTTTGCTTGAACTTTTCTATGAATAGAAAAATTAGGAGTAAGAAGCAGAACTTCTAAGGGAAATGTAATTTTACTCTTTTAGCTGCATTGTTGAGATCAAAAGCATTTGAGAGGTGACCTAGGTGGCCATTATACATAACTGGAAAAGAAGTACAATTTCTTATTACTGCATCTAAAAATGAGGACAACATTCTTTAAATATCATGCTTATATAAAAACTTGCAGAAACTCAATCCACATGTCTTAATTAGAAGCCACCATAAAGAAAGACATTTCATTGTTTTAATAACTTATGTTCAGAAATAAAACTTCTCTTACTTAAGCACTGCTTAGCAGAAACATTAAAATCAAGTCTAGAGAAAAAGTAGAAGATGGTAATGTTCCGAAGATACATAAGAACTGAGTTTGATTACAGTTAGAGAGAAACAGAATTTTTTCCACTCCAAAACCAGATCTATTGAATGTATTTGGTTTATTTTTGTATATATTTGGCATCTAAAGAATGAATTGCCTTTGAGACAAAACCCTTCTCGTTGTAGTTGTTTCTTCTGAATTAGTAGTTCCTACTTTGCACTAATAGGATGTTCCTATTTGAAAGGGGACTATTGCAAACAACAGGAATGTATGAGTTTTATGAGAAAAGCTTCCAGATTTTTTTCCTACAGTATAAATGAATTACTGAACAGGGTTTGTGACAACGGGTATATGAACTCCTGAGTATATGCAGATGCTACATGGGAGGGCCACAAGTAGAATGTTCAGTTATTTTATTCACCTTAAAAAAAATAGATATCCACGCCTGTAATTCCAGCACTTTGGGAGGCCGAGATGGGCGGATCATGAGGTCAGGAGATCGAGACCATCCTGGCTAACACGGTGAAACCCCATCTCTACTAAAAATATAAAAACGAAATTAGCTGGGCGTGGTGGTGGGTGCCTGTAGTTCCATCTACTCAGGAGGCTGAGGCGGGAGAATGGTGTGAACCCGGGAGACAGAGCTTGCAGTGAGCCAAGGTCATGCCACTGCACTCCAGCCTGGGCGACAGAGCGAAATTCTGTCTCAAAAAAAAAAAAAAAAAAAAAAGTAATAAAAATAAAAAAAAATTAAAAAAAGCTATCATATTCTGGACTACCTGGATGATTTTTTAAAGTGTACTTCCTCAAGATTTTTGCATTCATGCTTGCTTTTCTGTTTAAAAACAATGCTATAGTAGTTGATTTTTTTCTGTATGGACAAGAAGTAAATAATCATTGAAATATGGAAAAGTGAAGAAACATTGAATCATCGCATGGTATATACCTTCTTGGTCTGTAGCATATTCATGTTTGAGCCACTGAACTTCACACTGTAAGAGAGTGAACGTGCAACACTGAAAGAACAGCTGGATAAAGCAAAAGGGTGTGGCATTTCATGCCATACTTGGGAACAGCTGTGCAGAAGGAGGTGCAGTGGACATAAGAGAAGACTGGTATGGGAGACAAGGTGAGCGGAATCTGCAAGAGCCAGTAGATTCTTGGTTGTGATGGGTACACTGGGCTTGAGTAGTGAGGAACCTCTTAAGGTCTCAGATAGGGCTGTGGCTGAAGCGTAGTTGTGTTCTGGAAGTTTTGTGGGTTTTTCTCCCCCTCAATGTAGTAGTGAATTTCCTATTCAGTGACACCTCCAACTGATAGGTATTAGTTGTCTTAAAAAATAGAGAAAAACAACTACAGTTCTTACTTACATAGCATGGTATGCTGGGCACTATAAAGAGAAAATGAACACCTGGTCCCTATCATTAAAGAACGAATATGCTTTGAAACTAAAGAACTGTACAGATGTAAGGTAGCATTATTACTGTAATAAAAGAAAAAGCGTTGTTCTAAGCAGGCAGTTAAACCTACAGAAGAAAATTTATAACACCGAAAATACCCTGAAACTCTAGCTTGTTACCTAAGAGTGATTTCATTTATTGTGAAAAATGGCAAATGCAAATTGCATGCCTTATGGTTTCATCATCAGCAATTTCATCTTGCAAAAATGGACACCACACTATAGATAAATCTTGGAGTCCAAGTATTCAGCATTTAAAGTGCTTGTCAGTATTCACTGGCATCTTTGAATGTTATAGCTGGGGAAACTTTTAGATAACCCTTTGTTTTTCTCACACCGTTGAAAAAAAGGTAAAGAGACATTAAGGAGTAGCCCCACATTTCTAGACTGTTAAAATAGCAGAGCCAGAACTCCCTGTAAAGACTCTGCTTCCCAGATCAATATTGGTGGTGGTTTAATTTAACCCAGACATCCCTTGACTTATGCCCCTTCTGATTGAAACCCTTCGATATGGTTTGGCTATGTCCCCACCCAATTCTCATCTTGAATTGTAGCTCCCACAATTCCCATGTTTCCTGGAAGAGACCTGGTGGGAGGTAGTTGAATCATGGGTGTGGGTCTTTCCTGTGCTGTTCTCCTGATAGTGAATAAGTCTCAGGAGATCTGATGGTTTTATAAAGGGGAGTTTCCCTTCACAAGTTGTGTCTTGTCTGCCAGCGTGTAAGACATGCCTTTTGCCTTCTGCCATGATTGTGGGCTCTCCCCAGCCACGTGGAACTGTGAGTCCATTAAATCTCTTTTTCTTTATGAACACCCAGCCTCAGGTATGTCTTTGTTAGCAGCGTGAGAACTGACTAATACACCTTTTCAATGTCTTACCATTTGCTTGAAATAGTCCGGGGCCTTTAACATGACCCACAAGCCCTGAGTGTCCCAGCCCCATCTCCCTCTCCGAATTCATCCCTGCCATTCTTCCCCTGCTCCCATGCCTCAATCACAGAAGGCTGTCTTCGTTTCTTCCAGCCCAACAAGCTCCCATGGCAGGAATGTTGCAGCTACTTCAACTGGTCCCCATGCTTCACCTGGGATGACACCCTTCTGCTCTCATGTGCAATATTTTTTTTTAGGAATTACCTTGGCATTTCTTGACCTTTCAAACTAAACCAGCTCTCTCTGCACTTCTAATTTATAACATTGTTTTCCTTTGTGGTATCTCTGATTGTTTATATGTATTTATTTGGGAGTATTTGCTTTATGTGTTTCCTCAGCTGGTCTGTTCTCTTCATGAACAAATGTGGCAATTTTGTTCCTTGCTGTACACATAGTGCCCAGCACAGAATACAGGCTCAATACATAAATATATATTGGTGTTTGGATGGAAGAGGGAGTAATAAGAATATGATTGTGATAATCACTGGAAATGGAAGTAATTCGTCAATTTTACATGATTGAATAATTGAAGCAAATATCTGCCAAAACAAGTTAGAATCCTGTAGAGGAGCTAAATTATAATGGTTTTGAGCAAAATATCTTTAGGTGAAGGTAGTGTTATGTATTTCTGGGCATTACAAGAATATGAGCAGAAATATATTTTAAAATAATAAAATTTTGGAGTAGCATATGTATGTTTATTAATTATTATCCTCACTAGAAGATCAAAACAATTGATTAAGAGGAATACAGTTCCACAATGGGAGAGCCATTTTGAGAATTAATAGATTGCAGCTGGCAAAAGGAATATAGGAGTTAGAGCTTAGCAAAGGGAGAGGAAATTTCTTCTACCCCTATCCTCCCACAGTTCAGCAGCAGAGTGTTTATTAAACCCAAAGTGATCAAATCACTTTTACTGTGTCAGCGATGGGCTGAAAAAGGCACCTGCATTTCATGAATTGATGAGTAATTGTTTTTAGTCCTGATTCTAAGTACCCTGTTGATTGCAATAGTGTGATGTGGTTGAAAAAGCACTAGGTTTAGAGCTAGAACACCTGGATTTGAGTCCTAGTGTCACCACTTACCTTGTTCATTAGACCTGGTACAAGTCACTTAACCTCACTGAGGGTGATTTTGTTAATGAAATGGTGCCCTGCAGGATTCTTGCATGTATCAAATAAGATAATTACGGGAAAGCTCTTGGAGAACTGGATGCAATGCTAAAATGAGCTCTGTGGAGTCATGTATATATTCATCTCTAAGTAGTGCACTTTGTGCAGATGAGGGAGCTACACCCAGTCCCCTGATCTGGACAAGCTCACATTCCACTGGGTAGATGAGATGCACGCTAAGAAATGTGTCTTGATGCAGAAATGATCACAATGCCACATACTTTGGGAATTTATAGATGTGGGGAAGAAGACTCCTTACTGAGATACCACTGTACCATTTTTGGGGAAGAAATAGCATTTAACCTGGACCTTGAAACATGAGTATGGTTTCTATCTGACATTCCATTTCTTGTTGCATTGATCCCTCCCTGCCCCTCCTTACCTCTCCTTCCCTCTCCTTATGCCTCTCTTCTCTTACCTACCCTTTCCTGTCTTTATCCCCTACTCCATTTGCCACTCCCTTCCCCAAACTTGTACTGGGAAAGCAGTTCAATGGTTGGAAAGGGTGGTTTATTGATCTGAGATATGAACACCAGTTCAATTTTGAAATAAAATACAGATGATCCCCAACTTAAAATGGTTCGACTTGAGATTTTTTGACTTATGCTGGTGTGAAAGCGGTATGTATTCAGTAGAAACTATACTTCCAATTTTCAATTTTCATCTTTTCCCAGGCTAGCAATATGTGGCATGATCCTCACATGTGAGTTGTTCAAGATTTCATTATAAAATAGGTTTTGTGTTAGATGATTTTGTCAAACTTCAGGCTCATGTAAGTGTTCCAAGCACATTTAGGCTAGGCTAGGCTAAACTATGGCGTGTTCTGTATGTTAGGTATATTAAATGCATTTTGACTTACGGTGGATTATCAAGATTAAGTCAAGGAGCATCTGTACTCCATTTATTGACACCCCATTTAAAAAAATTGTTAAAAACTATCAAACTATGAACATGAAGTGAAGGATACATGTTTCGATGTAGTCTGAAATTAGCTTTCAACATGAATGAAGTTTTAGGTTTCAGCTTCATGGGCAACTTTGTATGATTTTCTTCCATTGACTTAAAAGTAGTCTCAGGCTTGTGTGGGATAATTAAGTATATAGATACTATTGCATTTATCAAGGGAGATACAATGCGTGGATTCATTCTATAATGTTTTACAGGAGAATTTTTTTATCTCAGAAATAAGAATTTTACATCTCTGCAAGTAAATCAGAAATATAATTAGATACGTAAATTCATAAACATACAAAATAGGTAAAATGATTATATGGATTTCTAAAAATACCTTTAAATTGGCTGGGCATGGTGGCTCACGCTTGTAATCCTAGCACTTTGGGAAGCCAAGGCATGTGAATTGCCAGCGCTCAGGAGTTTGAGACCACCCTGGGCAACATGGCAAAACCCCATCTCTACTAAAATTACAAAAATTAGCTGGGTATGGTGGTTCATGCCTGTAATTCCAGCTATTCAGGAGGCTGAGGCAGTAGAATTGCTTGAACCTGGGAGGCGGAAGTTGGTGCGCCAAGATCACGCCATTGCACTCCAGCCTAGGTGACAAGACCCCATCTCCAAAAAAAAATAATGATAAAATACCTTTCGATTATACTATAGAGCAAAAAAAAAATCATATAGGTATGGATCAGTGAGTATGTATGTGAGTGTGGATGTGTATTTGCTTGTATGAAGAAGACATGAAGAAAATACAAAGGGAAACTCTTATTTCTGAGGGGTAGGATTGTGGGTGAGTTTTTTCCTTTACGGTTGTTTTTATTTTAGAGATTTTCTACAGTGGTCATGTATTTTATTATAAAAGTGTTATAAAAATGAGTTTTTACATGCTATAGAACTAAAAAACTTACAAATGCAAAAACATTATGTCTTTTGAAATGCAAGGCCCCTACAGAAACAGTATCCCTCCTGTTTTTAAAATCACACTTTTGATACCCAGTGAGATATTTCACCTTCAATAACATGAGGCGTTTAATTAACATCCAGTGGTGTATGATTGGACCCCCGATGTGTCATACTTTCACGTGAATTATTATCTTGCAACATATATTCTAGTAATAACGATGTTATCTAGTAAGTTTTCATAAATACTAAGACTATATAAAAATCTTAGCTTTTCCTCTTTATCTTTTAGACAGTATGTAGTTCAATGTATACTTTTTACAAGAGGCTGTCTCTTCTAAACATCTAGGGATGTGTTAGAAATTAATGCATTTAGTTTACCATTTTTAAATAACTGAGTTTTATTTCATTGACATAAAGGATCTGAGATTTTAAGTGTTTGGATTTTATTCTCTTAAAAAATAAAAATTACTTTTATTTATTTTTTTTGAGACAGTCTTACTCACTCTGTTGCCCAGGCTGGAGTGCAGTGGCACAATGTTGGCTCACTGCAACCTCCTCCTCCCGGGTTCAAGCAATTCTCCTGCCTTGGCTTCCCAAATAGATGGGATTGTAGGCACATATCACCATGCCTGGCCTGGTCTTTCTTAAAGAGGGCTTTCCCTGAGTGTATACATCCAGCTTTGTAAGTTGATGAATTTGGTTCTCAGTAAGTTTGTAAAGAGACCCTCCTGATGTCTGATCATGAGGAGCTCACTATTCTGTAGGAAAGACCATAGCCTAGTTGGGCAGCTCTAATCATTCCAACATTTTCACCTGATTTCTACCTGTCTGTAATTTCCAGCCCTTGGCCATATGTTGTTTTCTGGAACTCTAATGGATAAGACTATTTGCTCTATGAGATAACCCATCACATATTTGAAGACCACTATTTGTCCTACCTAACTTTTGATTCTAAGGCTCACCCCAACAACCCACCCCCAGTTTGGTTCATTCTACAGAACTACCTGGAGCACTGTGCCCTAAGCATTGGGGCTATCAAGATGACAATGATAACATCAAGGAGCTCACAGTATAATGGGGGAGAGACAGATACATACACAGGTAAAATAAGTGCTGTAAAAGAGTGATCAACAAAGAGGATGAAACCAGTAAGATTCTAAAAACTGACTTTGTGCTGAGCAAGAGAAGGCTTTTCAGAAAAGGTCAAGGTTGAATCAGGTTTTGTTTTTATTATTTTTTATTTTTTGAGATGGAGTCTCACTCTGTCACCCAGGCTGCAATGCAGTGGCACGATCTCGAGTCACTGCAACCTCCGCCTCCTGGGTTCAAGCGACTCTCCTGCCTCAGCCTCCCAAGTAGCTGGGATTACAGGCACCCGCCACCATGCCTGCCTAATTTGTGTGTGTGTGTGTGTGTGTGTGTGTGTGTGTGTGTGTTTAGTAGAGACGGGGTTTTGCCATGTTGGCCAGGCTGGTCTCCAACTCCTGACCTCAGCTGATCCACCTGCCTCTGCCTCCCAAAGTTTTGGGATTACAGACATGAGCCACTGTGCCCAGCTGAATCAGGTTTTTAGTCAAACAAAAATTTTCTTTCAAAGAAGCAAAGGTGGAAGGGTATGCTGTGCAGGGCCATGTCTGAACGGTGGGTACACATATACACTGTGACAGAAGAAATAAGACCTAGTGTTTGATAGAATCAGTAGGGTGACTGCAGTTTACAGAAATGTATATTTCACATAGCTATTAGAGAATAATTAGAATCTTTCTAGCATAAAGAAAAGAGAAATATTTGAGATGATGGATATCCAAATTATACTTATTTAATCTTTACAAAGTATGAATGTATTAAATTATTACATGTAACCAAAACATGTACATCTGCTGTGTATCAATACACAGTGAAATAAAAATTTAAAAAACAACAAAATTGCAAGACATTGAAAGGGCCTAACCTGGCCCAGTGAGTAAAAATTTTGTAAGAGGGTTCTAGGGTATCCTTCTCTGTTCGCTATGTGTAGATCATAATTTGAGGAAAGAGATTTTAACCATGAAGTTAAAGTCATTTGCTACACCAAAGTAAGCTAGATATTGATTTGCCAAATCTGTAGTTAATTTGTCTCTGCTGGGTTCCATTTAGTCTTTGATTTTAAGAAAGGAGTTGTTTGCCATAATGTTACAAGGTCAGCCCTGTTGTGGGTTTGTATTAGCTACACTTAGTGTTTTTGGAGTATTAGAAAAATGGTGACTCCTTATATTCAGCTCATGGCATCAGGAAGCACAAAGTCTGTGCTTTTGCAGCAGCATTAATTTCCCTGGTCAAGGTCAGTTGTGTTAGCAAGGCACATATCATCATATCAATTATACTTTTTCTATGTCATTTTGTAGACATTTTGTTGAAATAATAAAAGTATTCTCTTACTTCCAGTAAGATAGTTTCAGGAAAACACTTAAGTATTATATATGTAAACCAAACAGACTTTTCCCACTGATTAACTCTGTATTTTCCATTTTGATTTTAGAAATATTTAAGCCTGGCCACAGCTTTGTGGTGACTTCTTCAATGTACTCCCTGCCTCAATCTGATGTGGCCAGGCACTCGAAATTCTTAACTTTCTATGTACCCTTTTAGAGAGAGATGATTTGTATAATCTTTCTCTTCTCCACATCCCGCTGTTCCCTGTATGTCCCTCCTTTTCTCTTGTGCCTCATTTTGTGTGTGCATGTGACAATTTTGCATTCTTATTCTCAAGATTAAGTAGAAAGGGAGGAAAACAAACTTAGTATTATCAACAGGAAGAAAGATCATCTTATGAAATGGCAACCAAATTCTTCATGAAGAATTTGGTTTTTGAAGAACAACTGTTTTTTGTTCAAGATAATACTTTGAAAAAAGATTTGTTGTAGAAGTTTAAAAACTTGAATAGAAAGCTCTCATCGTCTGTAAGGCTGGATTTCTGCGCTTTTAATGTGTAAGAGACGTGTCCCATTTAACAATAAATATTTTAGTGCCACTTAAAAGTATAATTAATATATCTTTCTTAAAAGTGGCATTCCCTCCCTCTGTATGTATTTCTCTTTCCTCAGCCCCAAAAGCACATATTCAGGGAGGGAAGGTAAGGGATTTACATCCTTTTTCCATCACTACGTCAAAACTTACACAATTTATACAATTTAATATTATTAAGGTAGTTAATGTAGCAGTTCATATGAAGTTACTCAGTAGAAATACTTTAAATCATATAAAAATATAGCTGATATAAATTGAAGGGTCAGAGATTAAAGGGTGAAGCAAGTTTTAAAAATTAGAAGCATTTCCAAATTCAAGTTATTTGGGATAGCCCTAGAGAAATAATTGAATGACCTTAGCAATATTTTAGGAAAACTTTTACCTAATGAAAAATTCTACTCCAAAGCTGTGTTTTACTTCATAAAATTAATAGAAAGTGGGGAATTTCTCTACACTTCCACTTTCATGCTTTCCTTTAGTCCTAGTAAAAAGGGACCCAAAATCTTTGTTTTACCCTCTCAATTACCCACTTTAATATGAATACATGAAAATAGATTTTAAAAAAGAAGTGAATAAAACAGATGAATTTGTCTTTTTTTTTTTTTTTACTATGGTCCTTAGACAATAGCTTTCAACTCTCCATAGAATTGGAACAACTTGCATGATATTGAGTACAGTAAGATAACAAAATTGTATATTGTATGAGGCAAATGTGTGTGGTTGTCCTGTCTAACCACAATAACTACAGTAGTGTCATCCAGGGTTTCATCTTCTGCAGTTCAGTTACTATGGTCAACCACGGTCGCAAAGTAGGTTGAGATCATCACAATGAGATAGTTTGAAAGAAAGAACACTTTCACATACCTTTTATTGCAGTATATTGTTGTAATTATTCTTTTTCCATTATTAGCATTGTTAGTCTCTTATTCTGCCTAATTGATAAGTTAAGCTTTATTGTATGTAAGTATAGGAAAAAAAATAGTATATATAGGGTTTGGTGCTATTACCAGGGTCAGGCATCCACTAGGGGTCTGGAAACATCCCCTGCGGATAAGGGAAGACTGCTGTACATAATTTGATTCTTTCTTTCTTTTTCCCAAATAGTGGTCATATTTGATCAGTCACCTTTGCTCATGAACAGGACATTGGCAAGGACAACACAAAGAAGCTTGTTCTGCAGCTTGGTTTTCTTATGTTAAATATTTAGTTTTCTGCTTGCTCCTTCTTATCTGTTTGTACTTGGTAAGGCTCCCTCCTTCTTATGTGATAGGTTGGATGCTGCTGGAGAGGTTACTAGTGCATGGAAGCTCCAAAACAGAGCAGAATGGAAAATCATAGCCTCAAGGGTATCCTTGGGAAGGAGCCAGACAGAAGGTGCATGCCCACATTGAGACAAAGCTAAAGCCAAACTACCAAGTATTAGAGAACACAGAACGCATATGCAAGAACAGAGCAAAAAATTCCTGTTACTCCAACAGTGTGCCTTACTTTTCTTTAATTTTACTTATTTGTAAAGTAGAAAAATGCCATTCTTGTGTCTTGTTGAGTTACAAGTGCAACAAGTAGCATTCTAGAGTGGTATGTTACTGTCAGTGCCTGTTTTGGGTCACTTTAATATATTGCTGTTTAATTGATTTTATATCTGAAGATGCAGGTCTTTAACATGTACAGATTTTTATAAGATCACTGGAATACTGGCTTTCTTTTGTTTTGTGCTAAGGGCAAATTTTCTGTGGTTTATTTTTCCCCATTTATGGTGAAAATAATATTCTCTTTTCCTCTTCTACAGGGAAGGTGGCAGTTTCCTCAGTTAAACTTAGGATCTTTGTCCCTTTTACATAGGCCATTGTATAAAATACAAACTATCAAAATTCTATCACAGTAATAATTAGCTAATTTTTTTGTGGAAGTTTTTTGGTGGGGTTTTTTGGTGTCAACACAGCTTAAATCTAAAATAACAAATAATAAAAGAAAACTTTTTAACACTGTAGGAATATGTGAAATTGAGTAGCAAACTCAATTGAGATGAGTTCACATGAATAACATACTTCAGGCTGGTAATATTCCAGAAGGTTCAGCTGCCTCATAGAAAATTAAATCTCTGAAAAATTCCCCGACCAAAAATTACTTGAAAATTCTAATTTGTTCTAATTATTTGGATTTTCTTATGTTAGATCTCATTTCATGGACGGATATTGAGTTTGTGTATATTCCTGTGTGTGAACGTGTGCTTGTGTGTGCTCTTAATAGCGGTTATTTTTCAAAGCAATAGTCTTTCAAGCCTTTCTCTAATCTCTCCAGCATCTAAAATGAGGTGATATAAAACTCCCAGGTGGGTACTAAATATTACATTTGTTGACACCAGCATGGGTGCATGAGTGGTAGTGGGAAAAAGAAAAATGATTAGAGTTTGTATGCTACAGAATTAAGGTGGTTTCGGCTGCTTTCATTTCCTTTTAAGAATAATATTGTTTTTGTCAAATGAGGAGGATTAAGTAAGCACCTTAAAAAAAGAGGAGCAATATATTGACAACATCTGGTATGAAGAGTTATTATAAAAGATAAGAGGATCTGTGCCAGAAAAAGAATGGAGAGGGAGAATCTCTCTAATAATTAAATTTCTTTTAAATGCGCCTGAAACATTAGGGGGGTTTTTCCCATTTAAATTTATCTTTAAAAACTCCCTAGAGAAGGAGAATGGTTTCTGTTACAGCTGGTTAGAATTGCTGAGCAAATGTCTGGAAAAGATGATTTTGAAACAATGTATTTTGTAGTGTTTAAACATTTTACATTTTTGTTGAAACCTGACTTCTGATGAAGAAAATTGCTCTGTACAGCAGGCCTGCGCTGTGGGCTGCTTTTCTGCTTTCTCAAGAGCTGAGTCACTGAGGACTGCTACCTTAGCTTCTCAAAGCTGTTAAATTTCTCGAAGGGAAGCTGAGTCATTAGGAAATGTACCAGAATAGGAGAAAGTAGGTCGTTTTGCTAGACGTGGCAAAACTTTCATCAGCTTCAGATTCACAAGATCTGCAGTTCTCAAACTCCAGGGTTAATCAGAATCTCCTGGAGGCCCTATTCGAACATGGGTGTCTGGGCCCTCCTGGCAGAGTTCCTGATTCAGTAGGTCTGAGCTGGGCCCTGAGGATCTGTACTTCTGACAGGTTCCTAGGTGAAGGTGATGCCGCTAAACCTCGGCCCATACTTTGAGAATTGTTAAACTAGTGAAAGCTTGGAGAGAAAAAAAAAAAATGAGACAAGCCTTCCCCAAAGGTTTGGCAGTCAGCTTCATAGTTGGATGGAGGAGGGCATTACCATTTATTAATCACTAGATACTGTCCCAGTCTTGACATTCAATCTTCCATCCAATTCTGTGATGTCATGGTATATCTATGCTGCATAATCATCTGTACAGAACTCACAGAACTGAGTTTGTTTCCTTCCTCTCCTCTCCTCTCCTCTCCTCTTCTTTTTTTTCTTCTCTTTCTCCATTGCCCTGGCTGAGGTACAGTGGTGTGATCTTGGTTGACTGCAACCTCCACCTATGGGGTTCAAGTGACTCTCCTGCCTCAGCCTCCTGAGTAGCTGGGACTACAGGTTCATACCATCACACCTGGCTAATTTTTGTATTTTCATTAGAGATGAAGTTTCGCCATGTTCGCCAGGCCGGTCTCGAACTCCTGACCTCAAGTGATCTGCCCACCTCAGCTTCGCAAAGTGCTGGGATTACAAGTGTGAGCCACCACGCCCAGTCCAGAACTCACTTTCCTTAATTAACTTGCCCAGAGTTCAAAGCCAGAGAAGCAGGTGCATCTGAATTTCTGCCTTTGTCTGTTCGGATCTAAAGCTTCAACTCTTTCTATCAAAACATACTTTTGTACTTGTTCTCAACGTGTCTTTATGTCCTCTTCTTTTTCATTCATACATGTTATTCAGAGGATCTCAAAATTCTTTGGAGTTTTACAAAGGATAAAGTTGTATTTCCACAATTTTTTTTGCGACCTGACAGCCCCTACTATCAGGTAACACTAATTTATTTAATATTGACTTTGCTTATGAGTAATGGCAATGCACAAAGCTGAGGAAAGCCAAAATTCTGTGAGATGGATTTAGCAAATTAACAGAGAGGAGAGAGAAACTACTTAGTTTGTGAGAAACTACTCGTTTGTAAACTATGCAAAAAGGATAGACATTGTCTTACCTAATCACAAATAAGCCTTTCCCAAAGGAAATGTTTACCTTTTAAATGTGTGCACTTGTGTTTGTTTTTATCCAAATTTGTGCCAAGGAATTACATAATTATTATTTCTGTACGAAAGTTACTTAGCCATTCCCAAGTTATCATTCATTGATGTCTGAGAGTAAATATTTTTAGTACCACTACAAGTAAATTATAGCAGAAAAAAATACTATGAAATAGACTCATTCTGAGTCATTGCTTATAGCCATTTAAAGTTGATTAGCAATGTTAATTTAGGAGATGTAAAAAGGCAAAATTTTATTTTTAAGTTATAATATTTTAATCTGTAATCTCAATGAGCTATAAAGGAATGTTTATATTTATGGAAACTCAACTTTATGAAATATAAAGAAATGCTCTCACAGATGTCATTTTAGATATATGATATTAAATCTGCTAAATTCAAGTAAAAGTTTTGGTAATAACCTGTGAGCACCTGGATGGCGGGGACTGGGTGTTATATATTTTTACATCGAAGATGAAGTCCTGCATAGTGACTTGCATGTGAATAGGAGTCAGGAAGCATTGACCAAATGATAAAGCATTGCTCCAGCTGAGTTACAGGCCTATTCTTTTTAGCTCAAACCAACCCATTAAATTATTTGTGAGATAAAAATTTTCTCCAGTGTATTTTTCCAATAAGAACTTGAAAAAGTTTTAAGTTTTATTTTATTTGAAAATGTATTAACAACTTTACATTATTGACTTTCCC
This sequence comes from Symphalangus syndactylus, assembly GCF_028878055.3. Taxonomy (NCBI): domain Eukaryota; kingdom Metazoa; phylum Chordata; class Mammalia; order Primates; family Hylobatidae; genus Symphalangus; species Symphalangus syndactylus. The sequence continues at coordinate 109,319,762 of NC_072430.2, forward strand.
CTTTCATATACTGTTAAATATGAGAAGGCTATTATCTGTTTATATGTGATTATATTGCCATTTGGCCTCAATTGCTCTTACTCTCCTCCCCCACTGGGCCACATTTCTAGGTCAAATTATTAAGGGAAAAAAGATGCAAGATTTTCAAGATATAACCTCTCACAGAGTATATATCTTAAAAGAGGAAAATGTATCCTGCATGCTGAGGATTACCTATAGCTAAATGAGAGTTGAAAATAGAAGCATGTGTTAAACTGGAAGTCAATTTGGGAGAATGTAATAGAGAACAATCTGACAGGTGTTAATGTTACCCTCAAAGGGAATAAGCTGGAAGCTATAAAAAGTGTATGTAGCCACCACTCATTATGATACGTGATATTCTTGCTGACTTGAAGTAGGAAGATGAAAATAACTAGTTTGTTTAAAGCTGCATATTCTGATAATTTAGGATTTAACTTTCTGCTTTGAACAACTTTTTCATGTGGAAAATCTTAACTTTTTATAGGTATAGTTTGTTATTTTAATAATGCTTATAAAAGTTTTTTTAAAATGTAAGCTGTATTGTAGAAATAATCAAATACCAACTAGAATTATATTTTAATATTTTATAGATTTTACTCATAGAGTAAAAATTACATTGTTAGATACGTAAGGGTTGGTAATACCTTTTAAAAATCTTGGTTGTCCTTGTTTGTTCTGTAGTTTATGAAAAACAGAGATTCTAAAGATTGCACCTATGCATGAAATCTGACTTGCTCTTTTGTGCAGTATAAGAGTATGGCTGATTTCTTTCAATTCTGAGAACCTTACATAGGAGACCCCAACCTTTACATAGGTTACAAGTGAATAGACTCTGATTTCAGTTGATTTTATTTCATATAAAACTATAACCTTCACAACTACACATCAATCTTAAACTTCTCTGAATGGTTCACTACTTAAAAGTCATTTTTCCCTAAATGATATGTATAGATATAAGTGACCTGAAAAATATTTTCAACATTTTATTGTCCTTCCTACCGATATGAAGAATTGACATATATGCCTATATGAAAGTGGAAAATATGTATATGATAAAACACCATACATAGTTAAAAGACAACAGCCAGATTGAGAAAGAATATCTGCAGATTGGGAAAAGAATAATTAATGGTCAGAGGATTGGTATCTTGAATATGAAGGAAAGTTTCTATAAATCCAAATAGAAAAATAAATGAAGAAAAGAAAAGGAAAAAAATGCAAAGGTTTTGAATAATAGGTTTACAGAGGAAAGGAATGGCAAACATTGACAAGATGCTCATGCTCACTATCTAGGAATTGGTAATTAAAAGAAAATGCTTTCTTAAGTTTGGTAAAATGGATAAGGAGTGATAAGATCCAGTGTTGGCTTTCTACACTGGTGTGGGAAGGCAGTTGCTCTTCATATTACCAGTGGTGGAGATGGAAATTGCTGAAGCCTTTTTGGTAGGACAGTTTATGAAACAACTTTTAGAACTAAAAACAATGTGTAACTTTTGATCCAGGATTCAAATGCTAGGTATCTGTTCTAGAGAAATACATAGGCATGTACACTGCAGAGTTGTATATAGCTAAAATTAATCCCTAATTGTCATTGCTGTGGACACAAAGTTCATATGTTGAAGCATTAACCCTTAATGTGAGTGTAAGGAGTTAATTAAAGTAAAATAACTTTGTGAGGCTGGGGCCCTGATATGATGGGGTTAGTGTCCTTATAAGAAGAGTTATGAGAGAACTTGTGCTCTTTCTGTCTCTCTCTCTCTCCTTCCCCAGCTGTGTGTGTACGAGTACAAACAAGGTCCAGTGAGCACACGAGATAGCCGGGAGGCTTCCTATACCTGACGGTATTTCTTAAGCCATTTTCTTCTACGTACAGATGACACATTATCTCCTTGTTGGATGAATGCATTGTCTTCCTGTTGAGAAAAAAGTTAATTCTTATACCAGGAGATTCCGACTGCCTGTAATGTTTTCAGTTCCCTGAACTACAGAGAATATGCCCAGTCCACCATTCCTTTCAAACTCATCCTCTGACTGTAGACGAAAGGAGGGAATTACAGAGTCGTAGACATTGGGATTGCTCTCTTCTTATAAAATGTACTCTATATTTTAATATAATCATATTTGAAGTGTGTTACTTTTATCATAATCTGTATATACACTGCTTCAAGAATAAAGTAGTCATCACACAGATTAGGGAATAGATTATCGCCACATATTTCTATATCCTGCAACTATATATTGTTTAGGTATGTTTGTTTCTTGAGGAAAATGTATAACAGCTATTTTTCTGTAACTTTCTTTTTTTTCTTTTTGCTAAGCATTGTTTGTGTTTCAACTATGTAGATAGGAGTAGCTGCTGTCCTCTATTGCTACAACTATAGAACAGTGGTTTTCAAATGGCTTTGACCGGAAGCCACCATAAATTGCAGATCAGTGTGTATACACATGCAGAATTGAAACAATTGAAATTTTAGAGTTAGCTTGTCTAGATTCATGAAAAAAACTAGAGAGTTTAACATGCATAATTAATAAAGTCTTAAATGGTAAATACAGTTGTCCCCCTTTATCTGCAGCTTCATTTTCTGTGGTTTCAGTTATCTGTGGCCCTAAAATATGAACTGAAAAATTCCAGAAATACACAATTCATATATTTCAAGTTGCATTCCATTCTGAGGAGTGTGGTGAAATCTCGCACCATCTCACCTGGAGTGTGAATCATCCTTTTGTCCAGCGTATTCACTGTCTATAGGCTACTATCCATTCCACCTGGTAGCCTTCTAAGTTATCAGTTCAGCTGTGGTGGTACTTCAGTGCTTGTGTTCAAGTAACCCTCATTTTACTTAATAACGTCCCTGAAGCATAAGTGTAGTGTTGTTGGCAATTTGGATATGCTAAAGAGTCGTTGTCAAGTGCTTTAAGTGAAAAGGTGAAAGTTCTCAACTTAATAAGGAAAGGAAAACATTGTATGCTGAGGTTGCTAAGATCTGTGGTAAGAAGGAATCTTCTATCAATGAAATTGTGAAGAAGGAAAGAGAAATTTGTGCTAGTTTTGCTATTGCATCTGAAACTGCAAAAGTTACAATGATTCATCTCACTTCATCTGATCACATAGGTATTCTATCATTTCACATCCTCACAAAAATGAAGAGTCCAGTGCAATAAGATATTTTGAGACCACGTTCATAAGTTTTATTACAGTGTATTGTTATAATTGTTCTATTTTATTATTATTATTAATCTCTTATTCTGCCTAAAGTTTATAAAGTTTATAAGTTAAATTTTGTCATAGGTGCGTATGTATAGGAATAAACATAGTATGTATAGGATTCAGTACTATCTGCAGTTTTAAGCATCCACTGGGGGTCTTGGAGCATATCCCCTGTGGATAAGGAGGGACCACTGTTTACCATCTGTCTTTTAAGTTTATTCAGTTCTGCTTTTAGAAGTTAGTAAGTGTAGGGTTTTAATTTGACAATTATTATCAGCACATTGAAAAATATTACTGCACTGTTTTCTGGCTTCCAGAATTGCTGTCAAAATATCAGCTGTCAGCCTGGGCAACATAGTAAGACCTTGTCTCTACAAAAATAAAAATAAAAAATAATTAGCTGAGTGTGTGGTACATGCCTGTAGTTCCACCTTCTCTGGAGGCTGAGGCAGGAAGATCACTTGAGCCCAGGAGACTGAGGATACAGTGAGCTATGATTGTGCCATTGCACACTCCAGCCTGGATGATAGAGTGAGACTCTATTTATCTATCTATCTGTCTGTTCTACCTATTATTTATCTATCTATATATAGATAGATAATTTTAAGCATATATTAAAAATAAAGTCTGTATTCTTAAACTAAAAGCTGGCATACATGCTTGCTAACTTCCTGGATCTCTTACTTTGAATTTTACCGTCTATAGGTTATTTATAGTTTTCATTTCATAACATTTTTCAAGTAAAAATTTGACTTTGTTTTGTTTCTCATTTAGAGTTTCTTCTGTCTCATTAGAAGACAAAGTTTCTAGCTTATCATTAATGATTTTAAAAATCAATCTTTAAGGTCCTTTTTAAAGCTCTTGTTAAGATTGTTTTCTAATTTCTCTCATGATTGTATCATTCTATTTCTTTGATTTAGAGGTTTCTTGGCTATATAAATTGACTTTATGAAAATTCTTGCAACACGTAATTTTAGGGAAGAAAAATGTCACAAATTAGGAGAAGTGGCTATTGGAAAAAGACATCCACTGAGATTTAAGAGTCAAATTTGGGGTCTATTAATCTTGACAGAATAATTAGAGTGCTGTCATTTTTCAAGCAGATAGAAAAATGAATACTCTGTAGGACATACAGGACATACAGAATCTCCTGAGAATTATGATTATTTCTAATTCACAAATTACTATATGCATATTATTTAAAAATAGAAACTCTTTTGGTAAATATGTTTGCAATTAAGACTTCTAACTCAGCCATTCAGCATTGCTGTTTCAACATATGACTAGGCTGAATATTAACCTTCTTGCAACCTTTTACATGAATAAGTTTGAGGCACTGAATTCTAACTAATATGAGAAGAATCTTGGCACCTAGGGAATAGTGAAGTGCTGACATCTTTGTAATCTAACTTCTGAACCTTTTCATGAAATTTAAATGTTATTACAATGTTATCATCCCAAAATGCTAATTTGCATAATCTTTAAAAGACTGCATTTTCATACATTAGGCCTTCATGGGCATCTAATAAATGACAGTTAGTGACACATTACTTAGCATTTATGAGAAAGAAAATGTTTTTACTCAAAAGCAAAACATGTTTTTTCAAAATGCTGTTCTTCCTTTCTAAATTTGTTAGTGTATTCTTACTCATGACTAGAACTTATGTTTAAATTAGCATTTTTTTGGAGCTGGCCTAGGTAATCATTAAAAATTGGGAGTTAAATGAGTTATTATTTCATAGAAGGATAAGTAAATTGTCATTTAGTATTTCTAGAAGCAATGGTGTTTTCTGGTAATGGAGAAATTGAGAATTAGTGCATAGGAAATGAAATAAATTGGTATTTTTCTAATAGTTGAAGAGTTAACGTATTAGATATGTGCACATATCTATGCATATGCCCATACATGTCTACAAGTCTTTTGGAGCTGGCACATGTTAATCCAGGTCTCAGATGGTAGTCAGTCCTGTCAAACAACTTGCATGGTTTGCCTTGGCAAAATTCCAGTATTTGATGCTTTCAGATTTGCTACTTGAAGCTTAATTTGTATTTTGTCTCTGTTTTGTTTCATTGAAAACAGTATGTGATGTGAGATTTGGTGGCATGATATTCCTGTTTTGTTACTTTTCTTCTTCCGATATTTCTACTAAATAAACAAATGGGAAATGAGTACCTCATAATTGAATTCATTCTTCCAAAAGAAAAGAAGTGATTGAAACCACTGGGTTGCCTTGATATTTTGCAGAAAGTAAACCTTTCTGGGACAACTGAGATTGTCTATTTATTGTGATTGGGACTCATAGGCTTTTGAGAGGTAAACCTGAGTGAACTTTCTTAATCAGTCAAAAAAAAAAAAAATATATATATATATATATGCATGATTAATGGGGTGAAAGTGATGAAAACGTAAAAGGCAGAGGCAGTTACTGCATTTGGTGCTCATAGCTCAGCAGGAGGTTGCTGATATGAACTCATTGTATTCATATTTGCTTCGTGTTAGTGGGCAGTGCTGGCAGGGTTCTCAAAGCTCCTGACTCCTACTGGAGGGCGTCACTCTTTTTCTACCTTAGCTGAGCAGGCACTGACCAAATGCTGAAACATGTGACTGCCTATGAGTTTACATAGTTTGTGAGCTAGGGCAGGGACTGTGCTTAATGTATCTTTTATGTTTTTGCATAATGTCTTACAGTGCTCCACACATGGTATACGCCTGTTTTTGTATTGGTAGCTTGATCATTATGACTGTCTGGCAAATTACACTGAGTGCTGTACAAGGAATCATATTGTTTCCATCTGGTGAAGTAAGACAAAGACTGTGGAAGTACAGTCTTTTGTAGAAGGCTTGCATTTGGTTTATAGAATGTACTTATATTTTGGCAGAAGTTTTCTTAAAGTGGGGAGAATGCCTCTCAGGTCAGGAAAACTTGAATAATGTAAGCATTCCAAAATAGAATGTCAATGTTCTAAGCCATTATAAAATGAAGCATAATGATTACCATGGTTTATACCAGAGGTGCTCCATTATTTCCTGTTTATTAACCTTGGTGAAGCACACACTTCCCTTTCTGCTTTTCTTCCTCAGTCACCAAGAAAAATTGCTAAACAAAAATAGAAAATAATTCAAGTCCGCCTGCCTGTGTGTTTGCTATTTGTAAGCCCTGGAAGGGTGTGGTAGGCAGTAATCATCTCCTTCTCCCCACCATCATGCTAACCAAAGTGACTTTCCTCAAGGCTTCTGATTTAATAGAATAGCAGAAGAATATTAGAATGAATAGAGTACGGTTAAACTAACCAGCTTGTTGTCAGAGTGAATGGTAAACATTGCACCAAACTAGGTTCTGAATTTAAACTTTATTTTACAGGGTTTTATTCTAACATTAACTTTAAAATGAGATTCAGTGATAGTTATTATTTTGCTGTGACTATCCAACTGTATTTGAATTTGCCATTAAATATTTTATACAGGTTAAATAGATTAGAAATCTTGGACCTATGTCATTATTAATAAATGCACACATTGCAATAAAATATACATTATCAGCTGGCCAACAGAATGATATCAACAAGAAGAACAAAAACACATGGATGTAGCATTTGACAATCCTTTTTTTTTTTTTTTGACTAAGTTTCACTCTATTGCCCAGGCCGGAATGCAGTGGCGCGATGATCTCGGCTCACTGCAAGCTCCGCCTCCAGGGTTCAAGCAATTCTCCTGCCTCAGCCTCCCGAGTAGCTGGGATTACAGGTGCCCACCACCATGCCCGGTTAATTTTTATATTTTTAGTAGAGACAGGCTTTCACCATATTGGCCAGGCTGGTCTCAAACTGCTGACCTCTGGTGACCTGCCTGCCTCAGCCTCCCAAAGTGTTGGGATTATAGGCGTGAGCCGCCACACCCAGCTGACAATCTTTTCTCAATAGGTGGTTTTGATTGATGAAAAAGAGTTTGGGTATGAAATCACTACAACTCCCACAGTGTGATATACGGAAGGTGTTAGAAAGTAATGGCAGTAGTGTGTAACGAATGACTGCTCTTTAACACATTCCGAATCTGTTTTAGTCTTTTAGGTTTCTTGCCACAAGTTTTTTTTTTTTTTTCCTTGGCAAACTCTGCTATTTTTGAGGCTTTCTTAATAGTGTTTTAGGCGGTTATTTTGCTTTTAAATTCCAGTGGAGTTCAGTGTTCTTTAATTTTCATTATTGCCCTGTGGGAAATACTGTGTATATATTTATGTGTATGTATAAATGCATGTATGTATATATGTATATAGGGGAGATTCTGGTTAAGGACTGTTACAACTTAGGGTAATACATAAAGTTAATTTCATAATAAAGCATATGACTGTGTATTTCCTTTTGTCCAATAGTTTAAATGTTCATGTTGTAAAAAGAGAGCTGTCATATTTTTTCCCAATACAAATCAGAATAATGTCATAAACATGAAGTAAAAAATTTTGAATTTTTAAATACTGGAAAAAAATCTATACACAGCAAGCAGCTTTAAGCAGTGGATTTCTAGGGATTAGTACATTTCCCAAGAGGCTGAGGCGTTGTGCCTTTGGTCTCAGTCTTAATGTGCTTGAGACATGCAATAATTCTACAGAAATGCAATGCTCCAGAGTGTCTTGTTTCTTAATTATAAAAGCTGTTCTAATTATTCCATTTTAAGTGCTAACTTATTTAAGTTTTAAAGGCTGAGTAACTCAGCTAAAATTTATTTAATTGAGATGGAATGGGGACTGTTGAATATTTAGTTGTCACTAATAAAATATAGTATATAATAAAGGAAAGCCCACTACAATCTAATTTGTCTTGATAATAAAAAGTTAACATTTTTTGAAGTTCTTTCAGGTCCTAAGTTATTATGTGGTATTTCTCAATTCTTTGTGTTCATAATGTAATGTGGAAATAATGAAATATTAATGTCTTAAAGTTCATTGGATTATTTAATTAGTTATCAAAATATTCATGAATTTGTTAGAAAGTGTTTCTGTTCATTGGCATTATTTTTAATATTCCATTTTCCTTATAACTTTTTTTAATGATTATGACCATCAAATTTTATCAGGTATTACTATATTCTAGCTCTGATTTGATAAACATATGTTCCATAGGAACTATTAAGTTATAGGTTGTAGTACTATGTGCAGTATCCATAATAAAGAAATAAAAGGAGGATTTTAGAATTAAAATAGAGGACATCTCACTCAACTTAGGGAGTCAAGGAAGTCTTCTTGGTGGATGTCCCACTTGGGCTGAATTTTGTTTTTTTTTTATTTTATTTATTTTATTTATTTTATTATTATACTTTAGGTTTTAGGGTACATATGCACAATGTGCAGGTTTGTTACATATGTATCCATGTGCCATGTTGGTTTGCTGCACCCATTAACTCGTCATTTAGCATTAGGTATATCTCCTAATGCTGTCCCTCCACCCTCCCCCCACCCCACAACAGTCCCCGGAGTGTGATGTTCCCCTTCCTGTGTCCATGAGTTCTCATTGTTCAGTTCCCACCTATGAGTGAGAACATGCGGTGTTTGGTTTTTTGTCCTTGCGATAGTTTACTGAGAATGATGTTTTCCAGTTTCATCCATGTCCCTACAAAGAACATGAACTCATCATTTTTTATGGCTGCATAGTATTCCATGGTGTATATGTGCCACATTTTCTTAATCCAGTCTATCGTTGTTGGACATTTGGGTTGGTTCCAAGTCTTTGCTATTGTGAATAGTGCCACAATAAACATACCTGTGCATATGTCTTTATAGCAGCATGATTTATAGTCCTTTGGGTATATACCCAGTAATGGGATGGCTGGGTCAAATGGTATTTCTAGTTCTAGATCCCTGAGAAATCGCCACACTGACTTCCACAATGGTTGAACTAGTTTACAGTCCCACCAACAGTGTAAAAGTGTTCCTATTTCTCCACATCTTCTCCAGCACCTGTTGTTTCCTGACTTTTTAATGATGGCCATTCTAACTGGTGTGAGATGGTATCTCACTGTGGTTTTGATTTGCATTTCTCTGATGGCCAGTGATGATGAGCATTTTTTCATGTGTTTTTTGGCTGCATAAATGTCTTCTTTTGAGAAGTGTCTGTTCATATCCTTCACCCACTTTTTGATGGGGTTGTTTGTTTTTTTCTTGTAAATTTGTTTGAGTTCATTGTAGATTCTGGATATTAGCCCTTTGTCAGATCAGATGAGTAGGTTGCAAACATTTTCTCCCATTTTGTAGGTTTCCTGTTCACTCTGATGGTAGTTTCTTTTGCTGTGCAGAAGCTCTTTAGTTTAATTAGATCCCATTTGTCAATTTTGGCTTTTGTTGCCATTGCTTTTGGTGTTTTAGACATGAAGTCCTTGCCCACGCCTATGTCCTGAATGGTATTGCCTAGGTTTTCTTCTAGGGTTTTTATGGTTTTAGGTCTAACTTGTAAGTCTTTAATCCATCTTGAATTAATACCTGATGGATTCACAGCCGAATTCTACCAGAGGTACAAGGAGGAACTGGTACCATTCCTTCTGAAACTATTCCAATTGATAGAAAAAGAGGGAATCCTCCCTAACACATTTTATGAGGCCAGCATCATCCTGATACCAAAGCCTGGCAGAGACATAACCAAAAAAGAGAATTTCAGACCAATATCCTTGATGAACATTGATGCAAAAATCCTCAATAAAATACTGGCAAACCGAATCCAGCAGCACATCAAAAAGCTTATACACTATGATCAAGTGGGCTTCATCCCTGGGATGCAAGGCTGGTTCAACATATGCAAATCAATAAATGTAATCCAGCATGTAAACAGAACCAAAGACAAAAACCACATGATTATCTCAATAGATGCAGAAAAGCCCTTTGACAAAATTCGACAACCCTTCATGCTAAAACTCTCAATAAATTAGGTATTGATGGGATGTATCTCAAAATAATAGGAGCTATCTATGACAAACCCACAGCCAATATCATACTGAATGGGCAAAAACTGGAAGCATTCCCTATGAAAACTGGCACAAGACAGGGATGCCCTCTCTCACCACTCCTATTCAACATAATGATGGAAGTTCTGGCCAGGGCAGTCAGGCAGGAGAAGGAAATAAAGGATATTCAATTAGGAAAAGAGGAAGTCAAATTGTCCCTGTTTGCAGATGACATGATTGTATATCTAGAAAACCCCATTGTCTCAGCCCAAAATCTCCTTAAGCTGATTAGCATCTTCAGCAAAGTCTCAGGATACAAAATCAATGTACAAAAATCACAAGCATTCTTGTACACCAATCACAGACAAACAGAGAGCCAAATCATGAGTGAACTCCCATTCACAATTGCTTCAAAGAGAATAAAATACCTAGGAATCCAACTTACAAGGGATGTGAATGACCTCTTCAAGGAGAACTACAAACCACTGCTCAATGAAATAAAAGAGGATACAAACAAATGGAAGGACATTCCATGCTCATGGGTTGGAAGAATCAATATCGTGAAAATGGCCATACTGCCCAAGGTAATTTATAGATTCAATGCCATCCCCATCAAGCTACCAATGACTTTCTTCACAGAATTGGAAAAAACTACTTTAAAGTTCATATGGAACCAAAAAAGAGCCCGCATCGCCAAGTCAATCCTAAGCCAAAAGAACAAAGCTGGAGGCATCACGCTACCTGACTTCAAACTACACTACAAGGCTACAGTAACCAAAACAGCATGGTACTGGTACCAAAACAGAGATATAGATCAATGGAACAGAAGAACAGAGCCCTCAGAAATAATGCTGCATATCTACAACTATCTGATCTTTGACAAACCTGACAAAAAGAAGAAATGGGGGAAGGATTCCCTATTTAATAAATGGTGCTGGGAAAACTGGCTAGCCATATGTAGAAAGCTGAAACTGGATCCCTTCCTTACACCTTATACAAAAATTACTTCAAGATGGATTAAAGACTTACAAGTTAGACCTGAATTTTGAATAACAGTTTTTTAGTGCTGGCTTGATGAAGCCTAGATGTGTGAAAGTTAAGACAGAATGATAGGCTGGGTTGTGTTGTTTGAGGCCAAGAGTTCAGCAAACTGCAATAATCATTTGGTCTTCATTCAGTTCTCCACTTTCATTATACAGAATAAGTCAGACGTAAGAAAGCTGGCAATGGAAGTCAGTACTGGAACTTCTTATATACATAAGCTCAGCAAACTAAAGAATATGCTGACAACCATAACAAATAAGTAAATGATTGACGAACGAACTTTAGAAACAAAGAAAAACAGAGGATATGTTCAATCATTTATTTTCCCACAGATATTAACTGAGGACTTTGTATGCGTTTAGCCTGTTGCTAGAAGCTGAGGAGTCATCAGTGAACGCAATAAATATGATCCTTGCACATATAGCCCTCATTCTAGCAGGTGAAACACATTTTAATAAAGAATACACATTTTAATAAGTAAGTGCATAAATAAGTGTATAATTACAAGTTGTGGTAAATGCTAGGTAGAAAAAGTAAAGGAGTTAGGATAGAGGAGTTTTATATAAATAGAGTTAGGGATCAAACTAACATGTCTGTGGGAGGAATGTTATGCTGAGACATAAAAGAAGAGATGAAAATCGCAATGGAAGAGCAAGGAGTAGGACATTTTTGGTAGAGAGAGGAGCATTTGCAAAGATCCTGAGAAAGAACAGAGCTTGGAGAGTTCAAAACACTGAAAGAAACATTATGAGAATGAAGTAAAGCAGATGAGGGAACAAGTGATGTAAGATGAAGCTTGGAGGGGTAGGTGGAAAGGAACTCAGGAGAGTCAAGAAACAGAAGAGTAAATTGGAAGAAAGATGTGAGGAGCCAACTCTTTCAAGGTCTATATGGAAGTGGTGCTGTTCAGTAAGAACTCAGGATTTTTCCTTCTTGGATGGAAGATGCGTAGGTGAGGTAGGAGTGATGAGGGCATTCCATGCTAAAAGTGTAGGTTAGAATAAAGACAAGGATTTTCCTGAGAAAAATGAAGGAATCTAGTTTGGAATAAGAGGGGGTAAGAGAAACAAGGCAGTCTGGATAATCTGTTGAAAGGTAATGGTAACGAAGCAGAAAGTATGAATCTTTTCAAAGATAATGATAATGAAGCAGAAAGCGGTGAAATGTTCTAGAGGACTCTAGTAATGGGGCATTGTTTTCCCCCAAAGGTGAATTGATGAATATTCCATACTGAACCCACCATGCTGAGCACATAGCAGATACTCAATAGCTTTCAGAATCGTTGACATCCTCGGGACGTAGGGCAAAATGTCTCCTGAACAGAGGATAGCCCATAGTTCTAGTCAAAAAGAACAAATATTAGCAAAATGTGAATATTAGTCTCATCATAAAGGTATGTACACTTCTGAAGCACCTATGTCGTCTGGGATGTACACCCTGGGGTTCATCACTGCGCGTCAGGAAAATTTAGGTCATGGACACACACAAGGAGTTTAGGAACGAAGGTTTTTAATAGGAAGAAAAGAAGAGAAAGAGAAACAGTTCTTTCTGTAGAGAAAAGGGTCTCCCAGCAGAAAGGACCAGTGGGCGGTGGATGCGCTGAATTTTATAGTCAGGTTTGAGGAGGCAGTGTCTGATTTACATAGGGCTCACAGATTGGTTGGATTGGGCATGACATTTACATAGTGTGCAGGGAAGGCTGGTGTCAATATATTGCCCCTGCCTGGGCAATATAATGAGAACATGTCTCAAAAAATGATAACTACTAGGCTCAAGCAGTTATCCTGTCTCAGCCTCCCAAGTATTTGGGATTACAGGCACATGCCACAGTGCACTGCTCTAAAAAATGTATTTTACATGATCACATGTAACCTGAAAATATGCATATCTGCCGGGCGTAGTGGCTCACGCCTGTAATCTCAGCACTTTGGGAGGCCAAGCTGGGTGGATCATGAGGTCAAGAGATTGAGACCATCCTGGCCAACATGGTGAAACCCGTCTCCAGTAAAAATACAAAAATTAGCTGGGCGTGGTAGCATGTGCCTGTAGTCTCAGCTACTTGAGAGGCTGAGGCAGGAGAATCACTTGAACCCAGGAGGCAGAGGTTGCAGTGAACTGAGATTGCGCCACTGCACTCCAGCCTGGCGACAGAGCGAGACTCCATCTCAAAAAATATATATATATATATATATATATATGTATATATATATATATATATATATTAGCAATTTAAAAATATATAATACATTATTACTAACTGTGGTCACCATGCAGTGCAATAGATCATTAAAACTTACTCCTCCAGTCTAATGAAACTTTGTAACCTGTGATCAACATTTTCCTTTCCCCCATTCTTTCTCCCCATTGCTCCATATTCTGGTACCCACCTTTGTACTCTCTGCTTCTGTGAGATTGACTTCTTTAGAGTCCTCGTGTGAGTGAGATCATGTGGTATTTGCATTTCTGTGCCTGGCTCGTTTCACTGAGCGAAGTACTCTAGTTCCATCTATGTTGTCCCAAAGGATAGAATTTTTCTCTTTTTAAAGGCTGTATAGTATTTCAGTATAAACGTATCACATTTTCTTTATTCATTCGTTGATGAATAGTTAGATTGCTTTCATATCTTGGCTATTTTTGAATAATGCTGAAATAAACATGGGAGTGCAGATATCTCTTTGACATGTTGATTTCATTTCCTTTGGAAATATATCCAGAAGTGGGATTGCTGGATCATATGGTAATTTTTATATCTTTTAGGAAACTCTATACTGTTTTCCAAAATGGTTGTACTGATTTACATTCCCACCAACACTGTACTCAAAGGTTGCCTTTCCTCCATATCTTCACCAATATTTATCACTTGTCTTTTTTGTAATAGTCATTCTAACAGGCAGGAGGTGATATCTCATTGTGGTTTTAATTTGTATTTCTTTGATAATTGGAGATGTTGAGCATTATTTTCGTATATATTTTGGTCATTTGTATTCCTTCTTCTGAGAAATGCCTGTTCAGATCCTTTGCCCATTTTTAAATCAAGTTGTTTTCTTTCTGTTGAATTGTTGGAGTTCCCTATATATTTTGAATATTAGCCCCTTATCAGATGGATGGTTTGCAAATATTTTCTCCCCATCTAGGTTGGATCTTTACTCTGTTAATTGTTTCCTTTGTTATGTAGAGGAAACAATTTTTAGTTTGATGCAATCCTGTTTTTCTGTTTTTGCTTTCATTGCCTGTGCTTTTGGAATGCTATCCAATAAATCATTTCCCAGACTGGTGTCATGGAGCATTTCCCTTGTTTTCTTCTACTTATAGTTCAAGTTTCATGTTAGATTTCATTATTCTTTTGAGTAAATTTTTGAATATGTTGTGAGTTAAAAGTTCAATTTCATTTTTCTGCTTGTGAATATCCCATTTTCCCACCACCATTTATTAAAGAGACTGTACTTATTTCCAATTATGGCACCTGTGTGTCATAATTTACTATAAATACTTAGATTTCTTTCTGGGATTTCTGTCCTGTTCATTGGTTGATATGTCTGTTTTATGCCATCCAGTACCATGCTGTTTTGATTATAAGAGTTTTAGGATTTTCTTTTTTAGATCAGAGTGTGTAATGCCTCCAGGTTTTTTGTTTGTTTGTTTTGCTCAAGATTGCTTTGGTTGTTATGGGTCTCTTCTTGTTCCATATTTGACCCCCATTCCACTTTTAAATTTAAAAAAGAATCTCTCACTTATTATCAGTTACTGCTGAAGCCAGTGAAATTCATATTGTTATCTGTTTTGCGTCACTGTTTGAATGCTGCATATCAATCCCCTGGTGAACTTTGAGCATCTTTTTTCAACTTTCTTCAGTTAATATCATTCAGATTCATGAAGGCACATCCTTCTTCAGTAGTTCATAAATTTGCAGCATACATTTTAGGGGAGAGCCTTCATCTAAAAATAACTCTTTATCTTAAGAATAAATCCTGTTTGTATCAGTCTCTCAAGCTATTGGTGCCTTTATAAGTTATCTTATGTGGAAGAGAATGTAGGGGAAGGAAAATTTGTTTTCTCACTCATTGCTAGGTCCATGACTGAGGCCCCTATAGGAAAAGACAGATGAATGAGAAAAAATCATATAAATTTACTTAATATAAAATTTTACATGACATAGGACACTTCATAAGAAAATTAAGATGCAAAAAAACAGAGAGACCTGTGTATTTTTATGCTAAGTTTGATTAAGAAGTTGATAATTATAGATAAATATTTTTGGACAAAGGGAGTATGATCTAATGGAATTGAACTGGGGGACAGGGGTCGAACAAGGCCTTCTTGTTCATATTCTTCTCTGTGTCTTCAGAGATAAGAATGTTTCTTTCCTCCAAGCATAGGAAGAACACTTCTGGGGAGAAAGTCAGAGAGTGACCTCCTCGATTTTATAGCCTGCTTCAGAGAAGAGCCAAGGGAAGGTGAGAATGGCCTTCCTGCTTCTGAAGTTTTCTCAAATGTCAAGATGACATAATTAGAGATTCTGAACCCCATTAAGAGCTCATCCCAAAGCAAAAAGAGTGAGACAAACATATCCTTCTACAGATCCTTAGTCGTCTGAAGGGAGGGTTAGTCCTGAACACTTGGTAATTTGGATTTGTCTTTCAAACTGTACCTCAATGGAATTTATCTGGGTTCACAGTTCCAAACTTTAAATTATGGTATAAATGGATACAATAGTGTACCCATAATATTGTAAATGGATTCAATGGATTCCATAAGTTTAAGTATATATAAACAGCATATTTAAACTTAAGGAAACTAGTTAATTGCTCATTTTATCAAATACATTAATGCTATCATATTAACCATAGTTTTCATCAAGTGGTAAAATATCTTTAAAGTTAAAGTGCCAGAGAGGATCACCTCAACTGAAACATGTTCATTGAAGCATTATCCACAATAGCCAAGATACAGAGACAATCTAGGTATTTATCAGTAAAGAAACTGTGGTGTGTATACACAATAGAATATTATTCAGCCTTTTTAAAAAAGGAGACTCTGCTGTATGCCACAACATGGATGGTCCTGGAGTATATTTTGCTAAATGAAACAGGCCAGACATAGAAAGGAAAATACTGCATGAACTCACTTATATGTGGAATCAAAAAAAAATGAAAATGAAATATATAGAGAGAATAAAACAGTGGTTGCCAGAGTTGGGGTGGGGGAGGAAATAGATTTAGGTCAAAGGATGCAACATAGGGTACATTAATAATAGTGTATTGTATTTAGGATTTTTGCTAAATGAATAGATTATAGCTGTTCTTGTCATGGGAGGGGAAATGGTTAACTATGTGAGATGATGGGTATGTTAATTTGTTCTACAACAGTAACAATTTTACTCTATATATAGGTGTAAACATTATATATACATATATAATATATAAAACATATAGTAAAATACATATGTGATATAACATGTTATGTACCTTCAATATATACAATTTATTTGAAAATGCATTTATGATTTCAATTAGAATTTTTAAAAACATTATGATCAGAGTATTTACTGCTTTTAACCCTCACAAAATTATGCATCATTCTCATGTTCCCAATATTCATCTGGGTTTGTCTAAGTATTTGAGGAAAAGTAAAAGTTTTTAAGAACTTTATTATTTTTAAATTTCAGTGAAATTAGAATGTAAAATCTTAGACATGAATACTTTTACATGATGTTTATTAAATATGATATGCTTCAAGGCAAAAAAATATGACATTGAAGAGCAATATTTAATAGCCAATTCTTTCTTTTTCTTGAAGTGAGCAGAATATGCATAGTGATAGGTATGATGAAATTTTATTCAGTGGTATTCAGAAGTATTCGACTATAACAAGTATGTGCTGTTCTGTTGCGAATAAAAATTTGGGAAATAAAAACTAGAAACTTTACTCTGCACATATTAGGAGTATAAAAGTAGATTATGTTTTCAGAAATGGATGAGAATAGCCATATACCCCAACATCAAGATCTATGGTCTACAAAGCTAAAAGATGTAAAAGAAATGTGGAGGTTAATACAATAAGAGCACCCTCCCCCATTTATAAAGGTCAGACATGCCTATGGTGTACATTGCCATCTGTAAAGATTGGAAAACCTCAGATGTTGCATCTTAAAATATGTACATTTTCTGACATTTGGGTAGAACAATATAATTTCTTATAAATGAACTTGATTCCTGACATTCACTTGAATGTTAATTTAATTTTGGTGCTAGTGTAGCAAAGGCTTCCACATTTCATGGTAGTTGAGTTATCCTGGGAGTTTTGATGAGTGGGAATAAAGAGGGCCTCCCTTGAAGGCTGGGCAGTGATGGAGACATAAGATAAATTCCTAGCAGTAACAAATCTAGAAAGAAAAGCCCTAGAGCATAATCCACAGCAAATCCTGAAACTCTCTTGCTTTCAGGAATTTCCTGGCAGCCTTAGGGAGGATATTAATGGAACTCTTTAGGCTTAACCTCGTTAAGGGACTGTTATGCAGCCCTTGTTGTTTTCTACTTTAAAGTCAAGAATTTTAAGTAGATTAGAATGAAGAATAGTGCAGTGCAGCATAAAGTTAGTATTATACTGTTAATAACATTCATCTGAATTATTAATTTCTGCCAGGAGTTGCTTTTAATATAATCAGGATTAACTGTAGAAATATGGATTGTTTTCCCCTTTTTGCTTTTTTTATCTGAAAATAATTTATTATAATTAAGAATACATTATAAAAACAAAAAGGAATCGCAGCTATAAAAATGTGTTATATCAATGACTGATTATATTAACATTCTATAGCTGTCTAATTCCTTAGGCTAAAAAAAAAAAAAATCAAAGGAAATTGCTTCATTCAAATTGTTAAGCTTTTTGCCCTCTTTAGAACCAGTCAGCTAGAGGACAGTGTTTGTGATGATTACCAAGAATGGTTAAAACGAAAAGGTGTTGGTTTGCTCGCTCTCTCTTCTGGTGAGAGAGCCATTTGAAATAGCATACAGGCAGCGTGGCCTGGACGCTGAAGCAGAGCTTGGCAGATGGTACCGCAGGATGGAGAAACTGCTGGCAGATGGCATGGACTATTTGAGCAACAAAGAGACTTTTGGCTACCAATGCTAAGAGTTGGAAAGAAAGAAGATGACAACTTCTCCAGTGCTGCCAGCTTGTATACAGAAAACGTTTTGGCAGAATGGAGACTGGTAAAAGATATTCAATTGTTAACTGCAAGGAAAGAGAAGAGTTGTTGTTATTAAGTTTCCTAAGTGTGCTCCCTCTGCTGTGATTGGAACGTAGTTTCATATGGAAGAGCCCTTTAGAGATCATCTAAACCAACTATGCTGACTGAATATTTGGACACATTCATTCTGTTTTTACTACTGAAAAGATATCTCTTTGAAACATTATTTATAAAAAGTATAATCCACGTTTCTTTTTGATAAGTTAAAAAAAATCTTTATTGAAGACCTTATTTCCCAGGCTTCATATGTGCAGATTAGCAGTGGTTCTCGTTTAACAGTGGGCTAAAATAATGTACAGTGAAGTCAGGTTTGGCTAATATGACACAAAAATGTAAAGTTTTCCCGCAGAGGCTATCCATAATTGAATCACTGAATTACTTAGGGGGTTATAGTCATTATCACACATCTCCAATTTGTTTTCTGGAATCTCTGAAGCCACTTATTATAAATAGACATTTAGTTCCTAATGAGGGGCTGCTACAATTTTTCATTTGTAGCTTTTTCGCCTATTGCTACCTAATCTCTCTCTCTCTGTCTCTCTCTCTCTCACACACACCTCTTATTTGACACTGTGTTTCCAGAATTAATTAATTTAGATGACTTTCACGTAGTAACTTTTATCCACAAGTAGTACTTTAAGTGGAAATACATAACTTGGTTTTTCTAAAATAATTAATTTAACATATCAAGAATGGTATTAAGAAAAATATTTGGGGATGTTTTAAATGAAATTTAAAGTGGAAATGCATTACTTGAGGTAGAAAAACCAATTCTATACATATTCTTAATAGTTAAATCTCCTAGCTCACTGAAGTTTAAATTTTTGGTATCTCAATTATTCAGAAAACTGCTGAGATTTTGGATGTAATTGAAAATGCTACTGAACTGAGATCAAAAGGGATAAGTAAGTTATATTCAGAATAGTGTCACTGGAGATGCCTCTGAGCCACCAAAATTACCATCATAATGATTATTTAATTTTTGAGAAGTACTCTTGGCTTTTGGACTCTTACCTTACATAATTTTCTGTCAGTCTTTATGATCCAGTTTGTCTCAGTCTGTAGAAGACTAGAAGCATCTGACTGGAATTAGAGGGCTGCAAGAGGGAAGCATGCAGATAAAACGGCACAGAGACAAGTTCAGATAAGAAGAATCCCATAAAAATTACTCAATTACCAAAGTGAAATGATGGCTTCAAGACTTCAGTGGGGAAAAACTCATTTCAATTGATTCAGTTAAGTCATTTAAAAGAAGACATTTCTCAAAAAAAAAAAAAAATGGGTGAAAGTTTTGTCATTTAAAGGGCAAATATTAATTTTTTGGAAAATTCATTTATTTAGAAACTTTCACTCCATGTTTATATTAGGTAAAGAGGGTCTAAATCATGTGATTGTTTTTACCAATGAACAGTTTTTGTAAGTGGAAAATTATGTTTCAAATCTTTGCTTAGAGGAATATGCCTTTTTAGTCTACATATGATATCCACTCCTAGTGATACAGCTCTTTTTCCTTGTCCTCATTTTGGCAATGAAGCTGGTCATGCTGGAAGAGCAGTGGAAGCCTCTGGGTCATACAAACCAGGCAGCCCTCATTGTGACTTCGTCTTACGCAAGTCGCATCACTTTACCTCCCTGGACCTCCGTTATCTCACCTGGAAAATAAGGGAATGGCTTTTAATGTCCTTCTTTCATTAATGGCTGAAGCTTTTCCTGTGATTCCAGGGCATAATTTATTAAAAGGAGGAAAATTGATATTGATTAGCATATATGAATAGATGTTTGATTATCGAGCACTTTATACCCAATTCCACATTTACCACTGGACTCCTTTGCCTTTTAGTACTAGGTTCCTCCTCTGTAAAATCTGAGGGTTGATTTAGGTAGATGGAATATATAAAGTTTATACTACATCAAAGACTGAACGGGTTTTAGTTAAATTCATGATTCTCTTTTTTCTTCTGTCCCCAAGAACCTCTCACTAGGACACTCACATCTGTTTTTGTCACCAGAGCCTCACTTTTTCCCAAACATCCCTTTTCCCCTCTACCGTTGTAGAACTTTCCCCTCAGTTCAGCTAAAACCAGGTTCTTGTCACACAACCAGGAAAGATTAGGCTTGAGACACATAGAAGGGTGGGGAACAGAATTTACTGGGCAAAAAGGGAAAAAAAAAATAACGCTTAGCAAAGTGAGAGAGAGTCCTGCTAGCAGGTTTCTCACCTTACAGATTGAATCCCAGGTCACCACCCGAGAACTGAAGAAGCCACAGGCTCCTCCCAACTGCAAATGGCGCAAACCTCCGGAGGCTCCACTCCGTCCTCCCAGTGCGCAGGTGGACATTGTTCAGAGGGAACCACTCGGGAAAGGGCGAGCTCCATCCAGGACCAGCAGTCCGGTTTTTCACTCTTCAGGCTGTTTTAGGCTTGAAGATGGGATTTCGCCGGGGACCCTTGGCTGTCTCCTGTCTCCGTCAATACCTCTTGCCTCCTCTCCCACTGTGATAAAGTCTTTGCACTGTGGGATGAGACACAGGAGGCCTTATTCATTGTTGCATCTCCACTTTCCAGTCTGATGCTTGTTGAATCAATTAATGCAGATACCTCTTGTATACCTGACTCCCAGTGCCTCATCCTCCACTGGAGACGCCATCCTTGCATCACCTTTCTTACTCTGGTGAGGAGTCCTACCCTAAGCCCCTGTGGTTTGAGACCCCCACAACCCCTTCTGGTATGAAGACAGGCATTAGGATATGGGAAAACCCCTCATTCTCATTGTCAGACACTAGGCATTAGGAATCGGAATTTCAGCCTCTTTTCCCATAGAAGCAATATTTAAAATTGTCACAGCTTTGGTATTTTAATATAAATACAGTGTGAGTTAGAACTTCGGTTACCTGGCTAAGGAATCTAACCATTATTTACAACACAATGTTGTTTCTTTGGAAATTTATATTCTGGGTCCCAAGTAACTGATTTGCAAATAAACTTTGGTAAGACAGTCCATTTGTAGTTTGTGAATGGCCTTCAGGCCATCTAGATAGAAAAGCATATTGGGATAAGTATGGATCTCAACATGCATGAAATTTGCAGTGCCTCAAAGACAGATTTTTAGTGTATGATAAAAGACAGAGAGTATTCCCAAATAAGCCTTTGACTTTTCCCACAGACACCGATTTTCATGTTAAGAAAAACCTTTTCAGAACACATCCACAAGAGCAAGGTAAAGTTGAATTTTATGAAAACTGAATTTGAACAAGAGCTTTATTATTGCAAACTTTGTCAATCCCCATGGTTAATAATTCCAAAAAAGTTTAAGTGGATCGTTTTCATTTAAGCTGTCATCTGTGTTTTGATTTTCCATGGGAGTGTTCCTTTCATTTTGACAGCGCTTCACTGGGGAGATTGTTTGATTGCCAATAGGCTGTTTCCTATTCTATCTTTATACTTCCCCTTTTCTGTATCTTAAAGTCACCATCATCATTTGCTTGGAGGATGACAGCATACTCCTAAGCCATTCCTATGCCTCTGACCTTGCCCTGCCCCGTGCCAGATTCGCATATGGAAGTCAAAGGGAGCTTTACAATGGGACCCATTTTTTTGTTTCATGATAAAACCATCCAGTCACAATTAATTGACTTAGATTAAAATATAAACTTCTTACTTGGGACTTGAAAAGCCCCAAATGATCTGGCCCTACCAACTTCTCTAATTCAGCATGAAGCACAACCTCCTTTTGACCCAGCATGTCCCAGCTAAACTGACTTTTTTTTATTGCTTGACCACCTTCATCCTTTCTTGCTAGAACTAATGCAATGGCTGTTTCTTCTGTTTGTTTGACTCCCAGGGTCTTTCTTAGAATTAAAGTGTCCATTCAAAGTCCCCCTATTCAAAGAGTGCTTCTCTGACCAAATTATCTAATATTAGTCTAATATTAAACGTATCACTTTCATCTTTCTCCAATATAACAATATTTTGTTATCCTCCTGGCGTTCGTTACTATCTGAACCAATTTTATTTATGGGCTTAAGGTCTGTCTCCCACTTTTGAGTGTAAACTTTGAGACAGAGGACATTGTCTGATTTCCTTACCACCCTATACCTGGTGCTTAGAGGAGTGTCTGGCACTTTACATGTTTAAGTGAGTGCTTTGATAGATTACTGGCCTCTACGCATTAGATACCAATAACACTCTTCTGATGTGACAATAAAAAAATGCCACCAGACATCATCCCTGGTTGAGAAATATGATATACAGCAAGAACAAAACAATCCCATCAAAGAGTGGGCTAAGGACATTTGAATAGACAGTTCTTAAAAGAAGACATACAAATGGCCAAGAAACATATGAAGAAATGCTCAACATCACTAATTATCAGGGAAATACAAATCAAAACTACGATATGATACCACACCACCTCACTCATGCAAGAATGGCCATAATAAAAAAATAGATGTTGGCATAGATGTGGTGAAAAGAGAACACTTTTACACTGTTGGGGAAAATGTGAACTAGTACAACCACTACGGAAAACTGTGTGGAAATTTCTTAAAGAACTAAAAGTAGATCTACCATTTGATCCCGAAATCCCACTCCTGGGCATCTACCCAGAGGAAAAGAAGTAATTATACAAAAAAGATACTTGCACACACATTTATAGCAGCACAATTTGCAATCAGAAAAATATGGAGCCAGTCCAAATGCCCGTCAGTCAACGCATGGATAAAGCAAACGTGGCATATATTTACCATGGAATACTACTCAGCTATAAAAAGGAATGAAATAATGGCATTCACAGCAATCTGAATGGAATTGGAGACAATTATTCTAAGTGAAGTAACTCAGGAGTGGAAAACCAAACATCATATGTTCTCACTCAGAAGTGGGAGCTAAGCTATGAGGACACAAAAGCCTAAGAATGATACAATGGACTTCGGGGACTCAGGGGAAAGGGTGGGAGGGGAGTGAGGGATAAAAGACTACACCTTGGGTACAGTGTACACTGCTCAGGTGATGGGTACACTAAAATCTCAGAAATCACCACCAAAGAACTTATTCATGTAATCAAACACCACCTGTTGCCTGAAAACCTACTGAAAGAAAAAGAAATAGTGATACAGAAGAAGACTAAATCACAGTATTAATATTTTAGAGTGGAAAGAGTAAAAATGATGCAGGGAATCCATTTTCACCTTTCATAAGCTACATGGACCTATCCTCTTGTTGCTTAATCTTTGAACCTTGGTTATGAGTTATTGTAAGGATTACATGAAGTCCTTGCTTTCAGGACAGATCCTGCCTGTTGCCAGAGCTAGCCTCCCAATCCACCTGCTTCCCATTCATCCTCATTGTGTACCTTCACTGAGGGCCTGTACTAGAGCATTGTCATGTCCTGTGTAACACTAGGTTCTTTGAGATGCTCAGTATTTCTAGCATTTTGCTGTATTATTTTATTTCACTATTTTTTGATTGGTCATTACTCATATCCAATGGAGAAAAAATGAATCTCAAGATGTGGCATGGTAGAATGCTAACAGACAAATAGATCCAGGGAGCTCAAAATCCATTTCCACAATTTATTATTAATAACTCTGTGACTGTATGTTCTGGCTGCTTATTCTCTGTGAGCTTTTGTTGTGAGTTATTGTGAGAGTTAAATGATATAAATGAAACGCTAAAATAGGGATTGGTACATAGTTAGTACATAATATATGTGAGCTGTCTTGCCTTCCTTTTCTTAAATTTCCCAAGCCATGTATACATACACAAACAAGTATATTTATCCATACATATCTGGGTAATCATTCAGTAATTTATTCATTAAAAAAATGTATTGACCTCCTACTTATTAGGTGCCAGCACTGTTCTGGATTCTGGAGTTGGTACAACAAAAAAATACAGCCAAAGGGAGTCATTAACAGTGATGATTTTAGATTATGTTCTCTGATGAGTTGTATATGCGATTAAAAGATACATATGTATATATATGTATGTATATGTGTGTGTGTATGTGTGTGTGTGTGTATATATATATATATATATTTAAATCACCCTATTCTATGAACAGTAAATTCAGGGGCATAATAATTTGAAATAATGTATTAAAAAATATTGTCATAAGCTCAGCACTTTGGGAGGCCAGGGCGGGTGTATCACCTGAGGTCAGGAGTTCAAGACCAGCCTGGCCAACATGATGAAACCCCGTCTTTACTAAAAATACCAAAATTAGCTGAGCATGGTCGTGGGCACCTGTAATCCCAACTACCCAGGAGGCTTAAGCAGGAAAATCGCTTGAACCCGGGATGCAGAGGTTGCAATGAGCCAAGATCACACCACTGCACTTCAGCCTGGGTGATGATAGTGAATGAGACTCTGTCACAAAAAATAAATAAAATAAAATAGTCCTTATCAAAACAGTGCTTTCCCACCATTTGATAAAGCATTTGTTGATTTTTTTTTTCAGAAACACAAATGCAAAATATTGAAAGCCTGAACTTTTGACCTAATTAGCTTTTGAGTTTTTAGCCCTGACAAATCTGAGTGATTTAGGCATAAAACAAAACAAAACAAAGCAGAAAACAGCTTTTCGGCTGGATAATTCTTTCTGGTTTGTTATACTCCTCAACACCTTCAACTCTCAAATTAGTGCTCGAGGTCTGCATTGGTGGCTACATACATTCTGCATTGTTGTGTCTTCCAGTCTGAGAATATCTGGGTTGGAATGAATTTCCTCTCAGGGAAATGGGTGAAAATAACTTTTTGCAAAACATGACTGCATCATCCCTGAGCACCATTACAACATGCTTAATGGGCTGTAATAGTATTTTTATTATCTTATAACTTCAGCTCCCTTAACGTGTTTGAAGGTCTTTAAAATGCACCTTTGAGCATTGTTCCATGTGCTTTGTGTCCCTTGAATAAATATTATACCCCTATTGACTTTTTAATTTTGAAATTTGATAACAGTAATGAAAGAGAAATCCCTGACCATTTTATATGTTTTGCCACTTCATTTCATATAGCTTCTTTCCCTTTCCGGGGATGTATTTACCAGACATTTCTCTGTTTTGAATGGGTGTTATTTGGTTGTTAAAAAAATAATAATAATAACTAAATCTCATCACTGCCTGTTAATCTTTAACTGTTCTTTAACTGTTGCTATGAGCCAAATGGGAAGTGTTTGAAATGTTGAAACTGACTAACCTACACCTTCTACCGTAAAAAGTATGGGAGAGGAAGCAGTGTCTTGGGCTGGCAAGGAATCCTTATGGACTAGATCTCAGAGATTGATGGAGTAGGGCCTGAGGGACTGTGAGTGTTCCCTGAGAGAAACATCCTAGGTGTCATCCTGCTTAGGGCATTGAACATTGTGAAAAATATCTGTACATCTCACTTCTGGGGTGGTGAAGGGCCTATGTGAATGACTTCATACAGGTATCTACGAAGTAAGTCATGGCCAGTCTGGGCTCTATAAATAGATAGGGACTGTGCTTAACTGTCAGTGAATCTGAAATATTTTGATACCTGTTATTTGTTATTGAGGATTTATTATGAGCCAAAGATAGTGTGCTGTACTTTTAAATCTTTATTTTATTTAACCTTCACCACAATTCCACTAGGTTAATAATAGTGTCATTATCTTTATTTTATAAATGAGGGACTGATTCATAAAGCTTATATAATTTACATACGGTCCCAGTACCTGTAAGTAGTGGAACTATAGTAGAAGGATGTTGTACATAATATATGAGGTTTAAAAATTATCCACACCCATGTCTTTTTAAAATTCTAGTTGTGGAATTTTAAAACTAGAAAAATTTTAGAAATTATCTAGTCTTCCTCCACTGTCACCAGTATTTCAGATGAGGAAGCCCATGAAACCCGGAGAATTTGAGTTTCCTTTTAAATACCCTGATCAAGCTCTGCTACTGTAACAACTTCATGGGAGGAACTCTACTGTTAGTGAATTACACATTAATATCACTTTTTACTGTCGTTGTCATAAATACTTTAGATTTAGATAGGTCACGAATGTAGTATATTTAAGTTCAAAACTTAGAGTTTCTTAATCTTTTGAGCTGGGGAGGATTGCATGAGGCAGGATTGAGTGGGACTAGTTGAGTTGAGACGATCTGTCTGGACTCTGCATTTGTGGTGGAGATCCCATGCAATGGCAATTAGGTAGAAAGAGCATGCAACTTTGGTGACTGACAATTTGTATTTAAAAGCCAACAACAGGGAATCAGGTGTTATACTTATCCATCCAACTACCCCTGAAGTACATGAAGTTATATATATTTAAAAGGTAAAATGAGATATTCCCTGTATCTGACCTGTGTCTAATACAACTTTGTAGGCTCTTTGAAGTTGATGTATTTTTTGCTTTTAAGGGTTTTTGTTGCTATCAGTTAGCTACTTTATACAGATCAAATGTGATTTGTGAAAGCAAGGAGGTATTATATGTATGATTTTTATGGGACTCTGTAGCCCTATTAGGGATGGGTCTTTTTGGTCTTCTTGGTTCATTTCACAGTTTTTCAAACTTATGTGTGGAATCCACTTGAAGAACATGTTAAAAGATTCACATTTAGAAATTCTGGAGTGGGGCCCAGGACTGTTCTTTCGCTCCTCCTTGCCTAGCCCAGGATATTTTGATATGAGTGATTCATAATCAAACTTTGACAAGCATAGAGTTACAAGTAGGATTGTGCTTCTGATCATTCTAAGAAAAAGATACCTCTGATGATCTTTCATGTAAAAAAGAAATATTTAGCTTATTAGACCACTGACAATTTCTGGGTTTGGCCAAATATAAAATTAGAGCCTTAAGATTGTATCTGTTTGTCTTTACAGAGATTATATTTAGGAATACCTAGGAACCTAAGGAAACAAAATATTTCAATGACTTCTTTGATGCAGTATGAGGTTTTCCTTTTAATGTAGACAGTTTATTTTTGTTGGCTGTGATTCTTTTTATGCAGTCTTGTTACATTGGGCTGAGACATGGAGGTGATGAATATTTTTCTTATCTAGGATCAAAGAATACTGAAAACAGGAAAAAAAAAACGTGGGTATTCAGTCTCATCTCTACCCTTAACTTTTTGATATTCCTGCCTTGCTCCCCTCAAGTGTTTTGGAATTGTTTTAAAGATATGTGTCTGATGTTTTTAATGTTTTGTTTATAATTAAATATCAGAATATCCCTGTTTCCACAATGGCTGCAGGTGAGTGATATCCAGTCAATTACCAGTTTTCTGTTACCTTAGCCACTGGTCAAAATAGTGTTTTCTGATAGGGCTATACCTACTGTGAGAACAGGATGCAGAGGACACTGATTCTTCCTTTCTACTCTCTTCCAGACCTGCCTATGCATACTAGTGAAACAGGCATTTGTTTTCTCTGGATAACACCCTGTTTGCCCTCCATTTCTCTGTCTCTCTCTTTCTTGCCCTTTTCCAAGGCCCCCAATATAAGCGTTTTGGCTGGGGTGGTAGAGAAAGTCCCCTTAGATTGAGAAGCCAGTAAACTTAAGTATGCTGTCAGGCTTCAAGCCAAATAAAGTGCTGAGCATGACAATTAATTGGATAACTACCAGAATACCTCTTACTGTAACTATAATTCAGAATATCCCTAGCTGAAGTTAAAAAAATGATGTTAATTAATTTGAAAGTTGCTAAGAGTCCCTGTCAAATGCCTGTGCTCTGTTTGCATGCTAGGTTTTGGCATTGTGAGCAAGAGGAGAGACTGATAGTGAAGCTCTATCCTTCTGCCAGGGATTTAATACTCTTGACAAGCCAGGAAATAGGTGGTCATGTCTCCATCTCAAAGATGAGGAGAATGAAATGCTCGGGGTAAGCATTTCAAGCCAGAGCTGTCCTGGTTGATTAAGGTCATCGGATCACTTTGCTAAGTAAAATAGGAAGATGAGGACACATGTTGAAGGGTTGAAGAAGAGCAAATAATTAAATATGCTCTTTTATGCTCTATGAAATTAACTTGGAAATTTTGTTGCATTTCAGTTGAATAAAAATAATACACAAAAATGAGTTTTTTTTTTAAAGTGAAGAAAGAGGTGCACATAATGTTTCCTTTGTGTCTTTTGAATATTTTATTTGGAAACTAGTTAAATTCGCTTAAATACCCATTTGTTTTTGGTTTCAGGGATTTTGATGTTTGTTTTGAGATCCTCAGCAACAAATTATACTTAGAGAAATGTGGGATTGCCTGTCTATTATTAAGACATTTTAAATTGAAAACATTTTTAAAACATAATACAAGATTTATGCTTTTTATTTTGTATCATCAAATCCAAACCCCAACTCCTTATGTTTTAATGTATAATCATACATACATATATCATATATTGGGACATTAAAGTTTAAGGAAATGCAATTTGCGGTAATGACTTTAGATGTTCTTCCTGGCTGTCTTTAATTTTAGGCCCAAAGTTATTTTCCTAGCTGTATTCTCATTAATTGTTTAGTATTTTACTGTGTATTTTTGTGTTTTTACATTACAGAGATATTTGTAGACTATCCATGAATTGTAATTCTGTTTTTAAATAACCCCCTTTTGGGGACTTTGTGTGAATTTCCCTTTGATTTATTGTAGACTATAAACAACTCAACAGACTCTATTGTTTGAATAAAAAATACTAATCATGTCATATTTCTGCATCATATCCTGATCTATCCTTCAATTTTAACTTTAGAAGTAGCTTCCTCTTTGTTTTCCTGAGCTCAAGGCAGAATTCAGAACACTTAGAACAATGTATGAGACAGAATAACATTTTCAATGGGGGGGAAAAAGTTCAATTCTAATCCCTTCTCACATTATATTTTCTACTTTTTAAACTTGAAGTGCTAGAAAAGTAAATAATAATGATATGAATGATTTTTTTTCTTTAGAAAATCAACTGTCGGTTAACTAATGCATATTCTTTTTAATCAGTGTTAATTGACAAATTTCCTGCACTTACAAACTCACTGCTGGCATAATAGTTTCATTTTGACTCTTCCTGATTTCCCTTTTATGTGTTAGTAGTCCTGTTGGGTGTAATTCTGCATTATTTTCTAAATTCCCTCATCTGGAGCTAGATGGAGCTATGAGATCTTTTGTAAATGTATACAAGGCCAGTGGCTCTTCTTCATCTACTTGTGGCATTAAGTAGATTAAAACCCCAAACCCAATTTTAAAGCTTTCTTGTCCCTTTATTCTTAAAGAGATCATGGAGGAGAAAGTCTGGATATCTAAAACACAGTCATTAAAATGGACAGGCACACCGTTCTTTAATTATCATTTGTTACTGAGCAGCTCAAAAAACAAAACCCCTAACTTCCAAAACCAAAACAAAGAAAAACACCCAGCTACATGTATACCTATTCTTAACACTATTGACTCAAAACTACATTAAATGTGTTTTCATTAAAAATATAATTATTTTTGTTTTGTTTTCCAGAAGATTATAATTCTCTCAGAAATCCACAAAATACAGAAAGTGATGGGAAAAGCATATGGCAATTGTTTTAGGACTTATCTGCCAAATTTTATACACACACATTTTATAGATAGATACATGGATAGATATATATATAGCATACATGTAATATATATGTATGCATATAATTATATAAAAATGTAGAAAATATTTCACAAGGAAGGATTAAAAGTTTTGCTTAAAAGGTTTTGGATAAAATGTCATCTTCAGTTTCCCTGTATATAGGGACATTTAGATGGTCTCGCCACTGTATCTTATCCATGCCTACAGAGCACTTTGGGAGGAAAGGTATTCATTTTTTGTGTTTGTTTAGTTTTTTCTTCAGCTTTTTATTGAGCTAGCTATGCAGTTTTCTTGACTTGTTATTCAGTGTGTTTAAGTTCTAAGAGATGTGCCCAGACTGCTGTCATATTGCTTAATATCTGTTAGGACAGAAGTTGTTAAAGGTCATCTACTTACTTTGAGAATCTAATTGTAATAAATTCTTCTGTGTGTTTCTCTAATTGGATTAACTTTAGCTCTATGCTGTTCACATATTTGGGTAATTGTATGAATAATTTTCATTTACCTAATTTGGCAGATACTACATAAACCAAATACTTATTTGAACTCTACACCGTCTTGCTTTTTAAGTTACTTGTAGGCTTTACTCTTGAGTCTTTTACTGTGAATTGTATCTTCTTAAACTTTAATGTCCCTCTATATTCTGTCCTTATTTGCTTCTCAAATCTAGAGAGGAGTAGATAGTATTTTAAACAATTTTTAAAGAAGTAAGGGGTAGGGAGGTGGTCCTTGATCTGGCTTTAATAAGCACTTCACTCGAAGAAAGAGCATTTTACTAATCTAGCTATTAGGTAAGTAAAAAGATAAAGATAATTATAATGTAATGATTATAAAATAACTAGTAGATAATTAACAGATACATAGATAGAGGTGTTACATTTGAAAGACCTGAGCAGTGAAACTCTGCCTAAGAAGGACAGACACTAAAGCGTATATAATTTACAGGCAGAATCTTGTTCAGGATCTACTTTTTCTTGCTTTACACACAATTTGACTAGGCTTCATTCTCAGTCTTTTACCCTAAAGAGGACTTGAATGCCATTCAGTCCTCACAACAGTAATATATGGCGAAAGCTGTTTTTCCTATCGTAGCAGGCAAGGCAACTATAGCTCACAGAGTCCAAGCCCCAGGTCTGAAAGTGGGAGATTTAGACTCGGTCGTCTGATTCTCAAGCCAGTAATTTCCCCAGCCATTCATTAACTTCGTCACCCATCCCCAGGACTTTCCTAAGCACGTATTTTGTGCCAGACACTCTTTTAAGTTGCTGACCGTTTAATGGTATGTGAGACTGATGAGGTCTGTGCATCCATAGAATACAAATGCTTTTGAGGGTAGACAAACAGTACATGAGTTTGAAAAACAAAACAACATGAAATTACAATGTGGTAATAAAGAAACAGGATGATGTGTGAGTAGCTGGAAACAGCCCTGGGTAGGTTGATCAGGGAATGTCTGTCTGCAGAAGTTACACCTGAGTCCACATAATGATTCTAGCTGCAAATAAGAGAACAAAAATGTAGTAGGCATCTGGCAGTGAGGGAGGGGGCAGGCTAACAGTAAACAAGAAGGGTGGATAGGAATAAAACAAAACTAATGGCCATGTGCGGTGGCTCACGCCTGTAATCCCAGCACTTTGGGATGCTGAGGCGAGCAGATCACTTGAGGTCAGGAGTTCGAGACCAGCCTGGTTAATATGGTGAAACCTCATCTCTCTAAAAATACAAAAATAAGCTGGGCATGGTGGTGGGCACCTGTAATCCCAGCTACTTGGAAGGCTGAGGCAGGAGAATTGCTTAAACCTGGGAGGCAGGGGTTGCAGTGAGCCAAGATTGAGCCATTGTACTCTAGCCTGAGCGAGGATCAAAACTCTGTCTCAAAACAACCACCACCACCACAACACAACACAACAAAACAAAAAACAAAACTCAGTTGTGGGAGCTCTAGTTTTAGGAACAATGAATGGCCCCTTTTAGCACACATGTCTCTCATGACAGCCCTGTATTACAGCAGGGTACATTAATTGATGCTTATGATGATTAAAATAATTTATACAAAAAGATGTGTGAATTCTGTTTTAAAAAGTAAGCACTCGTGAACAATTTTAGGAAAAGTACTAAATTTGAAATAAGTTTTGGTGCTTAAAATGGGTAAAGAACCAGTAGTAAAACATTCACCTCGAAAGACAATTACAATATTGGGGATGAGAGAAGAGAGAAGGGAGGCCTAACTGTAACATTTATATTCCTTAGTTTTTAAAAGATATCCAGTACACATGGATATACAAGGTGGGGTAAATTTTTTTTTTTTTAAATAGAGGTATAATTGACCAACAAAAGGCACAGGTTTTACATGAACAGCTTGATGGGTTTTAACAAATGTAGTCACATGTGTCACCACCACTCCAATAGAGACATAGCTGTTTTTCATTATTTCACTAAGTTGCCATGTGCCTCTTTCCAGTTAGTTCTTCCCCGCCCCCGAGGCAAGCACTGCTCTGATTTCTATAATATCACCCTAGCTCGGTTCTACAAGTGCATATAAAAGGAATCATAGTTGGTATTTTGTGGGACTTCGGTTCTGTCATTCAACAATTTTTGTGAAATTCATCCATATTGTTGCAGGCATCAGTGGTTTGCTCCTTTTTTATTGCTGAATAATATTCCACTGCATGAATATATCACAGTTTATTCATTCTCTTCTTTAGCTATTCCTGTGGTCAAGAGATGATACCTTGTGTTTTTAATTTATATCTCCCTTATCATTCATGATTTGATCTTTTTATGCTTTTCAAAGTTTAATCAAGGTTTTCAACAATTTTACTAA
Organism: Symphalangus syndactylus; assembly: GCF_028878055.3. Taxonomy (NCBI): domain Eukaryota; kingdom Metazoa; phylum Chordata; class Mammalia; order Primates; family Hylobatidae; genus Symphalangus; species Symphalangus syndactylus. The sequence goes on from NC_072430.2 coordinate 109,352,588, forward strand.
AATATAACTTACTTACCAAGAAGTTTTCCCATTTTAAGTACACAGTTCGGTGGTTTCTGGTATATTTACAGAGTGGTACAACCATCACCCTAATCTTAGGACATTTTAATCACCTCAGAAACAAGCCTTTTATTTATTGGCAGTCGTTCTCCATTCCCAATCTATATAATTTTAACAGTCTTATAATTTTATATATTCTTTATCAAAGTCCTAGTAAACAGCTCTCTCAGCTTTATGTCTGTACACCTTGAGCATAGTGATGGTGTGTTGCCTTCTAGTTTTCAAGTCCTTTGTGGAGCATCTTGTGAAAATCTTTAGATAGAGTCAATTAGAACAGTACTCTCAAACTTGAATGTGCATTCAGGTCTCCTTGATAAAATGCAGATTCTGATTAGATAGGTCTGGGGTGGGTCTGAGATTCTGTATTTCCAACCAATTCCGACATCATGCCCACACTGCCAGCCTGGAGACCACTTTGAGCAGTGTGGTAAGAGACTTCAGTTGGCATGCCTTGAAAGAGAAATGGTGTCACAAAGACTGTATGTTGTAACTTTTTTTATCTGACAATTTATGTGCACATGAAGTTTTTGTTCTCAGAGCAATTCTTAATCTGTTTTGAGTTTTTACAAGTTCATTACTTCTCTTTGTAGGTATGTAAAAAGGAAATGGACTTTGAGAGTTTTAAAGGTAGGATCAAGAAGGAGGCCCTAAAAATCTTATAGTATGTCATTGGTTTGTTGATAACTCACTAAAGAGCCTGCTGAAGAATAAATAAGAAACAGCTGTACAGGGTGAATCCTTCGGGGTCTCACTGGGGACCTGTTGACTATGAGTAGGATTTTGTCAAAGCCTCTTTGCAGGGTCTTGCCTCAGTTTCTAGATCCACTCCTTCACTGGCTTCTCCCAAAGCCTTTTTAGGACCTGGAGTGAAGAGGAAATTGTACTCCTATTTGCAGACCATGACAATGGAGCCAGTTGTAAGCTATTGGCCTGAGTTTCGGAAACAGAGTGGTGTATCCATCCTCGTAACAGTCAGGGAGTGGATTATCAATGGAAACGGAAGTAAAAAGGACATACTGTACTCAGTACTTACATTGAAAACATTAATTTTGGATTTAATCTTTGCCTCATAAAATGCAGTAATCCAAAAGCTCATTTCCAGAATGCTCTTTCCAAATATAATAGCTTTAACTGAGTCAATGCTTGGTAAACGTGATGTATCTCCAGTTTAAATGCAAATATTTTCTTAAAGTTGGCTAGAAAGGACATTTTTGTAGAGCAAATCAAATTTTTCCACTGTTCATCATGTAATTGGAGATATGCTTCTATAGACAAAACTGTCGTTGGATTGAGTTGAAGGATTTTGATTTTATGCAAAAAATTTAGAAGTGACAGACACCCCATGCTACTCTAAGCCTTAGCAGATGCCTAGGCCTAACAAGTAAGATGCAAAGAAGACTGTACATCTTGATTTTTTTGTTTTTCATTCTTTTAACATGTTGGAACTCTGCCTCTACTCAGGGAGTTGCTCCATCACGTTCATATAGAACCCTCTTTTGAGGCCAAGTAACCCCAGGCACTCCTAATCCAGCTTCCTTGGAATTGTTTTCCCTCATGTCCAATTTTTACTGGGTTTTAAGTTGTATTAAAGGTATATTTTACCAGTAGGGGCCTCTGCTTTATATTGTCTGGCGTCTTGACTGAAAAGCCCTTAATTAAATGGAGGTATAGGTTATGTAAATCAAAGCACTCCACTGTAGCAATTTCATATAACCATTTTATTTAAACTGAGGTACAGTGGACCCTTAAACAACATGTGTTTGAACTGTGCAGGTCCACGTACACGTGTATTCTTTTCAACCAAATATGGATTGAAAATACAGTACTCTAGATCCCTGAGGACTCGCCACACATTCTAGATCCCTGAGGAATCTTCCATAATGGCACATATACACCATGGAATACTATGCAGCCATAAAAAATGATGAGTTCATGTCCTTTTTAGGGACATGGATAAGCTGGAAACCATCATTCTTAGCAAACTATCGCAAGGACAGCAAACCAAACACCGCATGTTCTCACTCATAGGTGGGGATTGAACAATGAGAACACTTGGACACAGGAAGGAAAGGGAACATCACACACCGGGGCCTGTCGTGGGGTGGGGGGAGGGGGGAGGGATAGCATTAGGAGATATACCTAACGTAAATGATGAGTTAATGGGTGCAGCACACCAACATGGCACATGTATACATATGTAACAAACCTGCACATTGTGCACATGTACCCTAGAACTTAAAGTGTAATAAAAAAATTTAAAAAAAGAAAATACAGTACTCAGTGAGATGGAAACTCACATAGAAGGAGGGCTGACTTTTCCCATATGTGAGTTATGCATGTCTGACTGCCGGAGTAGAGTATGTGCAGTTTTTGATAACTATAGGGTCCTGGAACCAATGCATATACTGAGAGAAGACTGTATATATTAGTAATTTTTACTGTCCCTCTACTCTTGCTGTCCCTCTACCAAAGAATTTCACCAAAGATGCCAGGATTCACAAAGGCTCAATATACCATGACTTTCTGAATTGAAACAGAAAAACACTGGTAATTTTTGCAAGTACTGGAGGGGCATCAAATTAAGATTTATTTAGTGATGGTAATTTCAGTAAGTTTGCAGACAGGAGAACTGTGTGTTTCTACCTCAGTCTAGCCAAATACTGTGTGTCAGTTTGGCAATACCAGTTAGGAGCCCTACATTGTTGTTTTGTTCATTTCAGAGAGAATAATTCTGGCTACAGCAATTTAACTATGGTGTGTATGTTCTTAGAACTGAGTAACTAACTTCCTCAGACCGAACGTATTAAATTAGTTTCAATTTCCTGCCAAAATTTATAGACAGGTTGTAAATGAAAAAGCTGCCTCTGCCCTTCATTATCATTATGTATCATAGTTTTTAAAATAAAAATGTTATTTACTTGCACCTACTGTCAGATATTAAACTACAGAGGCATCCATCAGCAGTTTTGTTGGCACTGTAAAGAAAAAAGTCATGTAACAGCACACCTGGCTTTAGTGTTATAGCATAGAGTTAGTGTTGCAAGGTGACTTTGATATGTCAGAAAAGCTAATTATGTGCCATCAAAGGACTGAAGAAATTGCCTTTTTTAATGAAAAGTATTTTATAGGAGGTGACAATGATCTTAAGCAAAGCAGTAAAACCGGGTGTATAATTATATAAATTCTTTAAATTCTTATTAGACTTAGCTAATTGACATGTTACTGTTCAATAACACAGAAAAAAATTGTTAAACATAAAAACCAGAGCGATGATTTTGAACTGTAGAGATAGAGTCTAATCTTACATGGATTCTTTTGCCATTTTTCCTTCCAAATACAGTCACAGTTTTTCCTTGACATTATTTATGGTAATGCGTGTTTTTATTTTATATTAAAAAAGAGTATAGCAAATTTTAATAAGAATGAACTGTTAGTAACATACATATGCCCCTTCAAATAAAAATGCAATTTTCCTAGCTAAGGGTGATAAAGTGCCCGAGTCTCTTTTCAGTTTTCTTGATACGTATAGATGTAAGTGTGTGTATGTGTGTCACACATATATATAAATTTAATTTTTATTTCTTTGAGGAGCCATATCGAGGGGGAATGTGAAGTGGGTCCTGCTGTTTGGTATATCAGGATTAAGAGCAGAACTTTTTATTGTTAGCTTTGACAGAATGTATGTGATTATTAGTGATGTCTTTTTTTAGAAAATTGTAAATTATAGGAATGCTACACAGGAAGAAAGAAATGGAGCATACAGTAGTTATTTAGGTTTACAAGATTGACAATTTTTTTTTTTTTTCCTTCCAGAAAGTTCAGTACTTAAAGCAGAAAGCTGTAATTGTTGGTTGCTGTAGATGCCCTTAGCTATTTGGAATGTGGAAAGATGTATGCTATAAATGTTTTACTCTTATAATTGTCATCCCTTCAGAATGGTTCAATTATAGCTATTTTGTAGGAAAGGTGCATGAAGAAACAATTTCTGGCAGCATTCTGTAATGACCATTCAAGTTTTTAAAAAATTGCAAATGTAAAATAAACGAACCCATTTTTGTTACTGGACAGAGAGCACAGTTCCCAAAGCCTCCTGTTTCACACCTCAGATGACAGGTCAAGCAGGGGCCGTGACAGGGAACCCACAAAGTGTAGTTGGTTTTGTGGTGCTTGGGGTAAGAACGTCTCAGGACATGCTTAAGGCTATTTGGATTTATGAAACTGAACTGTCTTGATTTAAAGTGAATCTTTAAGGTGTCAACTGAGCCAGGTCATAGAGCTCTGGACTGTGAGGAAGGAGTTGGGTTCTGATGTTAATCCTCATGCTAACCCATGTGTGGTGACACTAATCAGCTAACCTCACCTCTCTGAGCATCTTACAATGACATGGTCAGCTCTAAGACTGCTTAGATTGTATGGCAATGTGACACTCCTGGAGGAAACCAATGTGAAAATGGATAATCTGTAAGTTATCTTGGGAACCAAATACCTGTATGGGTTGTGGGGGTATAGTGCAAGATTCTGAAATAAGTCCTGATTGTTCTTAGGTATATGCCCTTTATAAAGCTATTAAAGGTTGTTAATTACCAGCCTTAAAAGATTGGGGAATTGAATTTTTGGTTGGAGGCGGTTTGGCCTGTATACTTACTTTTGGCTAACCAATTTGTGTACTTACATCTCATAGCTTAATTCTGAAATTAGGTTTGCAAAGCCTGGATATCAGTGGGCTTATTCTTTTTGCCAGTGCTGGATTGAATATCCAACAAAAGTCAAGTGCCAGAGACCAGTCAGATTGAAATAGACTCTAACTGATGATTAGTAGAGTTTCAGTGGGAAAGTCAGAGTTCTTTTCACTTTGATTGTTTTATTAAGTGTGAAATAGCTAAGCATCCTTTTTTATTGATCAGACATAATGTAACTGTTCTAAAGTATGTATTTCTTTGATATACCTGGATTGTGCTTCCTAAAGGGAAAAAGACTGGATCCATGATTTTATTTTCCAGACTACCAACTCCTGATACATGGAAATTGCTCTATAAAATGACCTCTTTCTCTCAGTTGTTTGTGATTTAATATAGTTTAGCATGTTGGAATTACCAGTTGTTCCCTATCTCTGTCTTTGACTAATTGCCAGAAGTTTCATTTAATAGTATATGATATCTACTATTATATGTTATATATGTATATCATACATATATATAGAGAGAGCATGCATATATGCACATGCAGTTTGAAATGCAGCAGAGTGGCCGGGTGCGGTGGCTCATGCCTGTAATCCCACCACTTTGGGAGGCCGAGGTGGGTGGATCATGAGGTCAGGAGATCGAGACCATCCTGGCCAACATGATGTAACCCCATCTCTACTAAAATACAAAGAATTAGCCAGGCGTGGTGATGTGCACCTGTAGTCTCACCTACTTGGAAGGCTGAGGCAGGGGAAAGGCTTGAACCTGGGAGGCAGTGATTTCAGTGAGCCGAGATCATGCCACTGCACTCCAGCCTGGTGACAGAGCGAGACTCCATCTCAAAAAAAAAAAAAAAAAAAAATACAGCAGAATATGCAGAAGCCCTGTTATCTCCAAGAAGTATCCAGCTGATGTGGGGCTGCACACAAATGACTTTTGCATAGACAGGATATCTGGTCTAACTACTCTAAAAAATTGCATAACCCCATAGGGAGCCAGAGCTAACTAATGCAATAATTACCTAGGAGTAGAGCAAACATCCTGCAATTACATTAGAACAAACGTGCTACAGTGTTTCTGTTTATATATGCCTCTTGGCATCTTGGATTAATATTTTATCATATTTCATTAAGAAAACAGAGATCAGAGAAGTCATGGAAACAAGATCACTAGAATTATCTGTTGTGTTGGGTTAGAAAATTTCTATGAAACTTCTCCCATCTTGACAAAATCATTTAATACTACTGAAAACAATTGATGTTTACCTCATAGTTAAGTAGAGGCAAGCATTTTCTTGAGGTCTGTGCATTAGAAGACCGTGAGCGTATTAGATATTATCTTTAGCTACTCAGTTTTTTCTTTTGTTTTCAAAGTATGCCAATATCGTTAATATGTACTTTGTATGTGGTCGACCAGTCTGTATGTGTGTGCATCTATGTCTAGGTAAAATGCCGTTTTCAACGGTTTATATTACTTAAATCCCTTTCGGTGGGGGGTGCTGAATACAGAGTATATCAACAAAGTCAAGATCTACAGGTTGATAAATCTTAATTGGAAGCTCTTTCTTCAGCAGATTGCTGTGTATTTTATACATTATATGTTGACAACGTAACATTTAAATTTTTGCTTAATAGGAAAACAATGAGGGAGAGTTAAGCTTTTTTTTTTTTTTTTTTTTTTTTTTTTTTTTTTTTTTTTTTCCTTTTAGCCCTGTAGGACTCACCAGTGTTATTTTCATTGTGTGGGAAAATTAGTTGTTTTGAGTTATAGATCTCATTCTGAAAAAGAAGAAGAATTGCTGAACTTGGTAGATGGTTGCCAAGGGGCATGCTGAAGCCAACTGAGAAAGGGCTTCTTTGAGAGGCAAATTTCTGGTTGATTCCAGGCCAGGCTAATGAATGAAGCTCTGAAGCTCTCTGTGTCTTGGAGTAGTGGGAAAGGAGTGACAGATTTTTCAGAGAAAGATTTTGCAACCCAGAGTCCGGAGCGCTGCTGCTGTGTGTTGTGCATCTGCTATCAAGGACTGCCTAGTCGCCTCTTTTCCTATCCGAGAGCTGCACAGGAGTGCTTTTGCACTGTCCCTGAATCGTGAGTGTTCTGGGAAAGGCAAAGCTAGTTCCAAGAATCAGTATTACCTTGTGGCTTTCACTTTTAGAGGGTCTGGAGATAGCTGACACCCTTGACTGAAGCATCACTAAGACATATCCTGGTGTCAGGCAGCACAGACGCCTTCCTACACATACTCGCATGTATGCTTCCTTTTTTCCTATAGCAAGGAATAGAACAAGATCTCACCTGAACTGGAGCACAAAGCTATAAAGTAACTTCTGTTACCTTTGGAATACAATCACTGGAGTTGATTTTAATTTCTAAACTGGGTATAACAAGAAAAGCAATTTTCTAAATTCCCCATATTTAAAAATCTGTACCATTTCTCTGTTTCCCAGAAGTACAAATCCATTGAGAAACCTTTGTTGCTGGGCAATATTTGAGGCCTATTGCATGCAGAGTTATTATCATTTAGTGTTAAATTCTTTAAATATTTTTTCTAGATTACATCTTTTGGAGGATAATAATCAGATAACCCTTCTATAATCCTCCTAAAATTTAGCCTAATATTGGGTAATCTACAGATGCCAATAGACTGCTTTACCACTGAATTGATTTCTTTTATGGCAAGTGTCTGATTGCAAAAGCTTTATTTTTATGTTGCCTCTTTTATTTACCTCCCCTCCTTCATCCTTCACAATGAATTGCTTAATGTATTGGTAATCAGACTTCTTGACAAAACATGCACATTGAGAGCTGCAGGCTGGTTCTATGGGCTCCAAAGAGTCCTACTATTAGGATCTTTTCAATGTCCTTACCTTGATATAGAACCTTGGTACTCAGAGTATAGCATATGGACAGCAGGGCATCACCTGCAAGCTTATTAGAAATAGAAAATCTTGCCCTTCCTCCTCATCACTGATTTAGATGGCTTTTGAGAGAGGTCAGGTGATTAGGAATCTCCAGTAAAGGTTTTAAACTACTACAATAGAACCTCAGAGGGTTAACCTACAATACCATCAAATACCATTCAGGATGAGCTTGGCAGCCCTGGTGGAATTTGGGGATTGTTCTAGTCCTACTCTGCATTGCTTTACTTGGAAAAAGAGGACTGGATTTTTCTATGAAAAGAATGAGCTTGCCATGCTCCTGTAAAGACGCCTTGTAGTCTATGTCTAGAAAGCATTCCTTAATTTTCTTCAATCTGTTTGGAATATCATAGAAAAAAATTTGTACGTTTTCTTTGTAACTCTGGAAATGCTAGTGAAAATAAGTTTTCAAATGGTTGTTGAATCACCATGGTTGTCATCATTACTTATCCAATAAATGGTGGAAATCATCACTGACACCATCCTTTTATTTTCCTTTTCCTCATCATTTTCTCCTCATCATTATCCTCACTAACAGTCTCTGTCACTGTGTTAATATTTTATTTTTCAAAGTACTGTTGAGACCTAAACTGTTGCTGATTGTTCCATTTTTGATCAGTTAGGTGTTCTGTATTCAGATGCATTAACTATATTTTCATTTACTTTTTATTTTTCATATATATATATTTTTTTTCTTTTTTCTTTTCTTTTTTTTTTTTTTTTTTTTTTTTTGAGACAGAGTCTCACTCTGTCTCCAAGGCTGGAGTGCAGTGGCCCGATCTTGGCTCACTGCAACCTCCGCCTCCCAGGTTCAAGCAGTTCTCCTGCCTCAGCCTCCGGATGTAGCTGGGACTACAGGTGTCCACCACGACATCTGGCTAATTTTTGTATTTTTAGTAGAGATGGGGTTTCACCATATTGGCCAGGCTGGTCTCAAACTCCTGACCTTGTGATCCGCCTGCCTTGACCTCTCAAAGTGCTGGGATTACAGGTGTGAGCCACTACGCCCGGCCTATATATATTTTTTGAGTCAGAGTTTTGCTCTGTCGCCCAGGCTGGAGTGCAGTGGTGCAAGCTCGACTCACTGCAACTTCTGCCTCTCAGTTCAAGCAATTCTCTGCCTCAGCCTCCCGAGTCACTGGGATTATAGGTGCGTGCCACCATGCCTGGCTAATTGTTTGTATTTTTAGTAGAGACAGGGTTTCACTATATTGGCCAGGCTGATCTTGAACTCCTGACCTCGTGATCCACCCACCTTGGCCTCCCAAAGTGTTGGGATTACAGGCCTGTGCCACTGCACCCGGCCACTCTATTTTCTTTATGGGAATAAATACAAGATAATAGCTAAATATTTCATCTTTTTCTAGGATTAAAGTGAGGCTTCTTCACCTTAGGGAGTAGCAGAAAGATGATATCTGAGAGCCCACATAAACCTAGAAGACCATTGCAAATGATATTGTCGCCAGTGAGAGAAGAGCCAATGGGGTGAAAATATTAATAGATTATGTCTACCGATTTGAAATGTTACCATTGAAATAAATGAATCAGGCTCACTTGACTAAGAAAAAAGGAAAAGCTTTATAATTTGAATGCTTTCAAATAGAATAGTGTGTTTATAACCAATAGCATGTTTTCTTTTTAAAATTTCCTATGTTTTATTTGAAGTCGTCATGAAATGTAAATGGAACAGAAAATTTCCTTTTGGAAATAGCAGAATGTTCTCTTTTTTTTCAACTTTTATTTTAAGTTCTGAGGTACATGTACAGGATGTGCAGGTTTGTTACATAGGTAAATGTGTGCCCTGTCGGTTTGCTGCACAGATCAACCCATTACCCAGATATTAAGCCCAGCATCCATTGGCTATTCTTCCTGATGCTCTCCCTCCCCCTGGACCCAGCAACAGGCCCCAGTGTGTGTTGTTCCCCTCCATGCGTCCATGTGTTCTCATCATTCAGCTCCCACTTATAAGTGAGAACATGTGATGTTTGGTTTTCTGTTCCTGCGTCAGTTTCTTAGGTTGCTAGCAGCCTAGTTTGCTGAGGATAATGGCTTCCGGTCCATCCATGTCCCTACAGAGGACATGATCTCATTCCTTTTTATGGCTGCCTAGTATCCCATGGTGTATATGTACCATATTTTCTTTATCAAGTCTATTGATGAGCATTTGAGTTGATTCCATGTCTTTGCTATTTTGAATAGTGCTGCAATAAGCATACAAATGCATGTGTCTTTATAACAGAATGATTTATAATCCTTTGGGTATATACCCAGTAATGGGATTGCTGGGTCAAATGATATTTCTGCCTCTAGCTCTTTCAAGAATCGCCACATTGTCTTCCACAATGGTTGAACTAATTTACACTCCCACCAACAGTGTAAAAACATTCCGTTTGCTCTGCAACCTTGCCAGCATCTGTTGTTTCTTCACTTTTTAATAATCGCCATTCTGACTGGCATGAGATGGTATCTCATTGTGGTTTTGATCTGCATTTCTCTAATGGTCAGTGATGTTGAGCTTTTTTCATCTATGTGTTGGCCTCATGAATATCTTCTTTTGAAAAGTGTCTATTCATGTCTTTTGCCCACTTTTTAATGGGGTTGTTTGTTTTTTTCTTGTAAATTTGTTTAAGTTCCTCATAGACTCTGAATATGAGATCTTTGTCAGATGGATAGATTGCAAAAATATTCTCCCATTCTGTAGGTTGTCTGTTCATTAGCAGAGTGTTCTTCATAAAAATAAGACAAATTGTATGTCATTTTTTAAGAGAGAACTAATATTAAATACCATTTATTCTAATCATGGTACATGTTTTGCTTCTTCGTGAGAGTCCTGTGAGGCAGATTGTGTTATTTATATTTTAAAGATAAGAAAATAGACTCAGGTTGATAAATGGAAACTTTATTCAAGATCTGTGCTTATTATACTTAGATATTAACTGTTAAAAAGGACATATAGATTGGAAACAATTTGTTGAGCCTGATTAGTAATTGTACAGAATATATTTTAATGTGTTTAGGTATCTAGTTGGGGGCCTATATGTCCAGTTTCAAAGTTAAATGGTGATAACCCTGAATATTTGTGAACTCTAATTTTATACCCTCAGTAGAGCTTCACATATTTTATAGTTGCTCAAGAAACATGTGTGGAATACATGCTGAATGAGCCACATACTCCTCCAACTGCCTGAGAAGGGGGAAGAGCTTCTCAGCACAATGGTCACCACCAGGTAGGCCACTTCTCCCACGTTTCTTTTTCTAAGTGGCATCAGCATGTATTTGGTCACCTGCAGAGAATAGCTGAATTGCAAACTCAGTTTCCCATCATTATTTTCCATTCACAATTTTGGGGCTTAATAATCTTTCAGACTATTTGAACATGTTCAATTTTGTTTACAAAACCCACAAAGCATTTTTCAAGCTGAGTCAACTATCAAAGAAGAAAAGACTCAGTCATCTAGTGGGTCTTCTCTGGGTGGATTGGTTCCATCTACCGAACGGGATATGAGGAGGCAAATCTTACCCTCCCATTTCTCCATAAACCAGAGTCGAAAATTAGGTTGTGTATTTCCAGCCTATTTTTATGAGTTCCTATCATAAGTCACACCATCCATCATAGCATAAGCATTTGACTCTCATTATGAGACATCAAGAAAGCTGTCACCATTGCCCTAGCACCAGTGTCTCCGGTAAATATTGGAAATGTTAGGAGATCTCATTTAGTAAATTCCTGAGTGTTGCCTGCTGGCGCATTGGGTCTTAGTGTTTTATGAATTATTCTTTAGTCTATGTACTTTTATCACACTTGACAGTTATCATAAATGGTCTTTAGGGTGAATACTAGTTTTTAACAAAGAAAATACTCAACGTTATTAAGAAGGACCTGCTATAGGGATTCAGAATATAGAAATTAAAAATACTTAAGATTGTTGTCTATGCAACATATGAAATGATACAAACAATCAATAATTTCTCTTCAATTCTAACAGAGCCCCATAAAAACGATTTGATTCAGTCTGGGCTACCTGGGATGGCTAAAAAATAAAAATGTTTTCTGTAGACTGAGAACCAATCTGGAGATGAGGACACTTAAGAGTTCTTGTCTTCTGAGGGATTGTCAGACAGGTGGTCTGTTTAACATCAGGGTGTCATACAAAGGCATTTTCTTAGATGGGCTTTAGCCTAATGACCATGACTGCCTAACAGTCACTACTGGTATCTGGCAGGCAATTGAGGTATTTTTCAAAGGCCCACAGGGTATGTATCATTATACTGAGTGTTTGATGCAGAAAACCCTTTGAGGCATTTTGGCATTATTTTTTTAAATCAGTTTTTAGTTCCATCTGTTCAAGAATAGGTAAACTGAATCTCTTTGGTTCCTTTGTTTTTTATTTAGGGAAGTTATCTGTTCAATTGAGATGAATAGTAATGGGATTATATTACTGTAATTCATTTATTAAAGGAGCATTAGAATCCATAGTAGTATGTTTCCATCTCAGAACCCACAAATTACCAATTAAACACAATCTTCCAAAACAATGTGATTGTTTTTATTTAAGCCTATTTTGGAAGCTGAGTCACTTGCCACCTGCATATATCTTTGTTTAAAAAGCATTAGTGGAATATTACTGAAGCCGAAGCCATTACTTGGTTGTGATTTACACAGGGAAATGGTGATAGCTGTTCATCCAGACTACAGCCCAGTCACTTTCGGGATAGCCTGTCTGCATGTTGGCTAGTTATAGCAAGTTTTAAAAGCAAAACACTCAAATTATACCATGTTGAAAACATGAAGAGGTGTTTTTATTTTTTAAAAAGAATGAAGAGGTGGCAAACTAACCTATAAATTAAAAGAAGCCCAAACTGCTGTAGATGAGGATGCTGCTTTCTTTGATTTAACAATATTAACAGAGCACTATTCTATGTGCGGCGCCATTTCACACCCTTTGGGGATTTTAGCAATTTAAAATCACATCCCTGCCCTCAAGCAGAATGCAAGGTACCTGGAGACATAAAATGAGCACACATGTAAAGCCAAATAGCAATACAAGGCCACCCTACCAGAGGCATATGACCAGACAGTGCATGGTGCAACGCCAGAAGTTGACACTGTCATTGGATGCTGTAGATTTATGGCAAAGGGCTCACTATGGATTTGAGAAGCCAGAAAAGTCCTCAGAGAGGAGGTGAAATGTGATCTGATTCTTGAGGAATATATGAGAACTATTAAGACCCCAGCATTCCAACTGGGAGGGATCATCGGTGAAGTGTCAAGACGTCCATGGCAGGGGTGCAGGAGAGAGGTGAGCAGCAGGAGAATAATGAGGGGGCTGAGATCGGAAGAGTGGAAGTGGAATGGCAGGCAAGGCACAAGCACCAGTTTTGCAGGGAGGAGAGAAGGGTAGAGGTATTGAAAAACCTATGCTTTTCTAGAAATCTATGTGGAAATAGCTAGTAAACATTTGTGAATGTGTAGTGAGATTTATCAACAATAAAGCTGAGGATACCAGGCTTGGAGTGTTCCCAACAGAGAATATTGGGTGGCAAGTGACAGTGATGCAGAGTGAGATATGCAGTAGACCAAGATCTAGCAGAGAAGACAAGAGAGCAAACAGAGGAGAAAGGGAGAGAGGGAGGGAACTGTGTTGCACAAGCCAAAGGAACAGATGAGGCCTTGAAGTCAACATCAAATGGGACATAAATGTGTTAGAAGGTGTGAAGAGTGGCTCATGCCTATAATCCTGGTACTTTGGGAGGCCAAGCCAGGAAGATCTCTTGAGCTCAGGAATTTGAGACCAGCCTTGGCAACATGGTGAAACCCCATCTGTACAAAAATACAATAATTAGACGGATGTGGTTGTGTGCTTCTGTAGTTCCAGCTACTTGGGAGGCTGAGGTGGGAGGATCATTTGAACCTGGGAGGTCAAGGCTGCTAGGAACCAAGATTGTGCCACGGTACTCCAGCCTGGGCAACAGAATGAGACCCTGTCTCAAAAAAAAAAAAAAAAAAAAAATGTGTGGAGGGACCAAGATGAGGAGGCCTGAGAAAAGTTCATTTTCATGACAGTAGAAATCTCTTGAGAATCTAATAAAATAGTAAGAAAAACAGAAGATAGGATAGGAGAGACTAACTAGGTATTTTATGAAACATAAGGCTGGTAAATTCTATAAGCTAAAGAATTATAGATGAAACTTTTGGTAATAGACTGTTTATCCCTAGATAACCAAGGCCAGATGAGGAATATTATGTGCAGTGCCAGGGTGAGAAAAGTAGAGAGAGAAGTAGAAGTGCTATTGCTGGACTCCCAGAGCTCAATGCCTTATGCTTCCGGTGTTGTTCTCTCATTGTAGGGAAACTGAGTAAGCCGTGCGTCTTTTTCATTTTGCCTCCCAATTACTCTAGATTGGTTTTCTAGATCCATTAACTCTTAAGGGTCATTCCAGTCCACCTGTGAGCACATCAAATCTATTGCTTGTCATCCATTACACCACTAAGCTTGACTCCTTCTAAAGGTCTTCCCTGCTCTTCATGATCTCAATTCTTCCTGCATTTCTAAGAATGAAAAACACAAATAGTTTTTATAGAGAATGCCCTGTGATAGATAAAGCAGTTGTCTCTCTACCATATATAAAAGGGATGCTGATATTTGCCATCTTCCTCAATGAGCAGGACCAGTTACATTTGCAGGGCCCAATGCAAAATGGAATGTGGACCCATTGTTCTCAATTTATTAAGAATGAAGCCAACAACAGAGCAACAAACCAAACAAAGTATGGGGTCCTCTTTGTGCATTACCCATGGAGCCAGCCCTGGCTCCAGAACTGTTCAAGTCCAGCTAGATGGCAGTGCCATTCTGCCTTTATAAGAAGCAGGATGATCTAAAGGAATATTACAGATGTTTAAACAAAAAAGTGAAGATTTGCTGAGTAAAATTCATTTGTGATGTTAAATGATTTCCAACAGTCAGCAGGCCTGGCTGGGGATACCTCTGATAGTCATTCACAGTGTCAAACTATTTATGCTTACTTTTTACATCCAGTTCACCACTGAACCTTCAACTGATTCAGGGCTGGTGAAAAGAAAACTGAAGATGTTAGGACTCTTCCAGAGTAACATAACGGAAAGTCTCTTTTCAGTGAAATAACAAACTGGTTTTCTAATAGCTGTATTCTTTCTAACTGGAAGCATTCTAATCAGTTACCCAGAATTGCTGATTCTAAATCCATCTGAATTATATAATGTGTTTCTCCTTCTATAGAAAGAGGTATACAGGGGGCCGGGCGCGGTGGCTCACGCTTGTAATCCCAGCACTTTGGGAGGCCGAGGTGGGCGGATCACGAGGTCAGGAGATCGAGACCACGGTGAAACCCCGTCTCTACTAAAAATACAAAAAAATTAGCCGGGCGTGGTGGCGGGTGCCTGTAGTCCCAGCTACTCCGAGAGGCTGAGGCAGGAGAATGGCGTGAACCCGGGAGGCGGAGCTTGCAGTGAGCCGAGATTGTGCCACTGCACTCCAGCCTGGACGACAGAGCGAGACTCCGTCTCAAAAAAAAAAAAAACAAAAAAAAAAAGAAAGAGGTATACAGTGTTTTTTTCTGGAAGGTTAATTTTACTTTTGGCATGTGTTCCCTGGGACTATCAGTTTTATCACAACTGGATGCAGAATTTACCATGTCTGCTTTGCCTTCTCCACCCTCTCCACATGCCAGCAGGAGCACTCACCACACTGCAATCCATCTGGCCCCTGGCTGGCAGTCTAGGCACAGAGTCAGTGCTGTGGTGGCCCTAGTGTGTACAGGAAGGTATGCTCTGGTTCAGAACTGCATACATAGTAGGCATTTTATAAATACTTACTGAATGAATAAATAGAATATGACAAGGCATGCAGCAGCATAATGGTCTTGGGAATGCTTGTGCTTTCCTAATGTATCCAGAAGGAGAAAATAATTTTCGGCCACTAGTCAAGAAGTTTCATTTGCCTCCACATTCAAGGGTGGGAGTATCTCAGTTGATGAAATACATGCTTCTGATCAAAACATGTATACATTGAATATATATTAAATTTATTGGGTAATTATTTAAAGGAACAGTATGTTAATGGATTTTCCATGTTTTGGGTACCGTCAATGATTTCCACCTCCCCCCGCCACATCCCCTTATAGTCTTCGTCTGAGGATTTCGCTATAAATGAAATTAGCTGAAGAAAACCAGGAGACATGCACAATGGTAAGTGTCACAAAGTGACAACTGAGCTAGATATACACATGGCCTAAGGCCTGCTAGCCACAGGGAGGCAGGGATGTCCCCTCTTGCTCAGCCTCCCATCCTGTATTCCCTCACTCATTTTTATTAAGCGATAGCACGTTTCACTGCAGCTACTACAGCATCTTTGCTGTCTGGAGGGTATTGTTTTGGATGCGGATGTTGTTTAGGATTTAAAACAACTGTGACATTGATCCTTTTCAACAGGCAAGAGATAATATCTCTTGCCATCATCCACTGCCTCCACTAGGATATTCTAGGAATCTGTATCTAATTACCTGTGCAGCTAATTACCACTTCCATGTTAAGCAGCAGCAGTAATCTCATTTTCCTTTCAAGTCCATTTTATGGCATCAAACTGTATTATATTCTCCTTTCAATGGCTGCTGACAAAATTACAACAGCACCACCCAGGATCTGATATGGAATCTGCCTGCCCGTGACACAACTGCACGCTGTGTGTTTTCTCTTAAGTCCTTTTCTTTTCTTTTTTTAACCGTGTGCTATTAAATACCTATACATGGGAATCATCTCCCTGTAGCTCCATTTGTTTGATTAGCATTACGATACTGTGACAAGACACTATATCAGTAGTAATCGATCTGATTAGCATGGAGATGATATGAACACAGATTGTATTGATGTTTAATAGTGCAGGCATCCAGGTGCTGTAAACATTATAGATGTTTTTGTATGCTGTGTGCAAGGTCTCTGTAATGAAGATGGCAACCGCAGCAGATTTTAGAGCTTGATGATTTATTTTCTGCCAAGTGCCACAGTGGGTCTTGCATAGTGTATGGCATTCTTTTGCTGTATCTTGCACAAAATGTTTTAATCAGTGTTCAAAATAACGCAAATATTTTCACTGGACAGATTCTAATATTGCTTTATTAAGAGATGCTTGCCACACTGCAGTAAAAAGCTTACTGCAGTCTCATTGAAAACCAGCCTCATTCTTCTCTGAACTGTATCCTCAGGTTACTTTATTATTATAATGCATCCCATTTTTTAAAACGGCCTGCTGGAATTTTGTACAACTCACCCACTTTCCATTCACACCACGTAATCATGCTTAAAATTTAGCTATAGTATCCATTTTCCCTTTGATTAAAATTTTTGCTAGAAATCGCTTATCGATCTGGATTTGTGGGTGAAGGGAGAATCAGCTGGCCACCATTTGGGAGCTGGCTGTTGGCAGCATGTGATGGACAGAAGGGAGTCTCTGCCAAGGAACATTCTGTGTAAATTGATGGAACCCTTTCCTGGGATACAGTGGAGGGAGGAAATTCCTAGAAAATGATCTTGCTTTGACCTGAGGTACTAATCCTGATATCTACGTATTTCTACAAACTCTTTGTAAACTAACGGAGGTGGAAGTCAGGAAGTTCCTTTTTGGGAAAAAATATTTAGATGTTAGGGATTTAGGCATTTCATATTTATATAGTTTTATAGACTTCTACTTTTTTTTTGAGATTATGTCAAGCAGTAGAAAAATAGAAGAGTAGAAGAACCTAAACATGTTTCTAGGAGTTTTTTCTACCATTCTCATATATATGTGTATATGTGTGTATGTATACACATATGTATTATATATACATATATACATGTGTATGCAATTTATACACTCCTGCACATTTGCATATACATCTGGATATGTGCACTTCTGTGTATAAATTTATTTATATTTATTTTGGCATGCATGGGTCCTTTTTCCTCTCTTCTCCTTCCCTTTCCTCTACTCCCACCTCCCCTTCCTAAATAGACTCCTAGCACCAGAGCCAAACACAATTACTTATTTCTGGAATTTACTCCTCTTATTTATTCTTCTAGGTACCTCTCATATATTGTTTCCTTTTCCTTGGAATATTCTCGCTTACTCTTGTCATGATTATACCTGGAGAGCTACCATTTGCCAGCTAATATTCAGCCCCAGATGTTCCCCTCTGGACAGTTTTTCTGAATTTGCCTATCCTTTGGCTCTCAGTAGTTAGGAGTATTTTCCCCTGGGCAGTCCTAGAGCGTTGTGTTCCTGTTCTGGTACCCCTGGCTCTGTGTTTAGGCGTCCATGCCTCTTTACTTTGTAATTAGGATGCCCTGAAGGTAGTCATTGAAAATTACCCATGTCTTTGTACATGGCAGCCAGTGGAATGCTTAGCATTGATTATTCATTTATTTATTTAACATACATGTATTGAGTGTTTCATGACGCTTATATTCTGCTGAGAGGGAGAGAGACAATATATCATTATAACACAGGTAATGATAAGTAGATAGGGGGAGCCAGAGGGGACAGGGTGAAATGGAGAATACTATCTTATTTGCAGAGAAGAGGAAGAGCTTACATTGCTATGAAGGTGCAGTCAAGGTGGGGAGAAAGCAATGAGTGTGAAAGCCATAGCCTGGAGTGTGCTTAGGCTCTTCCAGCAGGAGCAAAGGAACACCTGTGCTTGGAGTTGACTGTGGAGAGGGTTGGAGGTGAAGCTTGACGGGTGCAGTGGGTGGAGGAAGATCTTATTGTGGGACACACTGAGGACATTGACTTTCACTTGGAGAAAACTGGGCACTCATTAGCTTAGACCAGAGGATTTACTTTGAATAATATGAAACAGTCTCAACAACTGATCTATTCAGTATGGTAGCCGCTAGTCGTGTGTGGCTGTTGAATACTTGTGATGTGGCTACCTTGAATTGAGATGTGCTGTATGTAAAACACACATGGATTTTGAAGATGTCATATGAAAACTAAGAAAAGTGAAATCATCTGATATATAATTACAGTCATAGGATCACTAGCTGCTGTACTGAGAAAAGACATAGGGGTGGAAGTGTCAAATGGTTTGGATCAGGGTGATGTCAGTGGAGATGAAGAGATGTGGTCAGATTCTGGGTGTATTGTGAAGGCAGCCTCTAAAAGATTCAATGATGGATTAGACGTGGGGAAACAAAGGGAAGTCTAAGAGTTTTTTCTGTGCAGCTACAAGAAGGGAGTCCTTTTCTTGAGATGAGAAAGACTGGTTGAAAGATCTGGGCTGGGGAAAGGGAGAATCAGTAAGTTGTTAGTGTATGTGTTAAGTTAGAGATAACAATTACAAATCTAGACAAAAGATGATTTGACAGTTATAAAAGACTGGAGTTTATAGAAATAGCTCATATGGAGAAATAAATGTGGGTGTTTCAGCACGGAAGTGGTTTTTGAATCATAAGACTGGATGAGACCACTTAGGAAGTGAGCGTAGGTCTGCGACTTAGCCCAGGACGTTCCAGTATCTATGTGTCAGAGAAAGATTGGGAAAATGCAAGAACTGGCAAGGGAGGAGAACCAGAGGAGGATGGTGTCTGAGCACCCAAATGCAGAAAGTATTTCAAGAAGAAGGGAATGATCAGCTGTAAGATGAGTAAGATGAAGACTCTGAAAAATGGTGATTGGATTTGACAAGTTGGAGGTCACTGGTCGTTCCCAGGAGAGCTATTTCATTGAAATGGGGAGTATGAAAGTGGAGGCAGTGAGTGGAATCAGTGCTTTTAAGGTGTTATGCTTTAAAGTTTAACAAAGCAGTGAGAAAATACTTGGAGGAGAATACAGAGTCAGATGACGGATTTTTATGAGATGACCACAAGTATAACTAAATAAATGTTATTTTTGCATAATAGATTAATAAATAAGCAAATGCATGTATTTAAAGATTCTAAAGCTGTGCTGTCCAAAAGAAATAGCATGTTAGCCATATATGTAATTTTAAATATTTCAGTAGCCTCATTCAAATGTGAAAAGATACAGCACAAATTAATTTTAATAGCATATTTTATTCAACTCAGTATATACACAAACTTGAATATATAATAGAAAAGTTATGGAGATAAGACATGTTTTGTTTTCATACTAAGTATTGAAAACCCATGTGTATTTTATGTATAGCACATCTGAGTTTGGGGTAGCCACATCACAAGTGTTCAACAGCCACATGTGGCTAGTGGCTACCATACTGAATAGCTCAGTTCTTAAGGCTGTGCCTTATGAATAGAAAAGAGCTATTGTTGAAAGTAAAGCAGAATAATTTTTATTATATTATTAATTCAAATTATATATTCATAAAAGTTTATGCAAAATGAATGAGAAATTAATTAAGGCTTCGTAATTTGTTCCATTTATGTGATTACATAAGTAAATCTATTTTATATAGAGAATATGACTGTGTCCCTTTCAAAGACACTAAGACCTTATCTTAAACTCTATTTTAGTTAAAAAAAAAAAAAAAAAAGTTAATTGCCATTTCAACTGTGTGGTTTGCAGTAAAATTTGAAATGGGTTTAATGTCTTTTATAACATTTGTAAAGTTTTGGGTGATTTAAAGGGCATTAAGGGTTTTTTTGGATGAATTATACATGTTGGTATTCAGAGATTAATGGTGTCCTTTGCAAAGAATGTGTGTATTCTACTTGAATCTGTTGAAATTGTAGTAATGTAATTGCATTTTTGCAAGGTTGTATGTTATATAGACATTTTCTTTAAACAAATAGTTTGAGGTGAGGAAAAACAGAAAAAGGAGTATAAACCGGGTTAGAATATGTTAAATCTCATTTTTAAGGAATATTAACAAAATATGAAAGATATTATAGTGACAGGCATTTTTGCTTTTATTCTTTTCATTTCCTGTCATGGGCAAGTCAAACATCCATGCCCCAGCTTCCTCATTATTAACAGGAGATATATTAAATGCTCCTTAAAATATAACACTTCTGTGATTCTCTGAAATGGAGCTTATTATAGTAAATTGCAAATTTCTATTAAGTTATAACTGCTGAATACAAACATTTTGCATCTAATAATGAAAATATGAAATAAAGAAATAAACACTGTAAAACCCAACCCCCAAATGCATGGAGGTCACTCCTGGGTTGAGTTGTTGGTGTTTCAGGGATGGACATTTAAAGGGGATTTCATGAAAATTAAATTTCTCAGGTTTGTTTTTTCAAATTTTTAAAATATGTGTTTATAGATGACATGGATAAAATGAACTAAGGTAATATAAATAGTGCCTTTCAAAGAGCAATAAAAGAATGCCTTTGGTTCATAAAAGGAGAGATTATCAAAAAGAATAAACTTGATTAGAAGAAATAAAAGCACATTTATTTTAAAAGGTAAAATGGAATTTATTCCTTTAAAATACAGAAGCACTAACTTAAAAATGTTTGGACTATAGTAATATATTTTTTGAAAAGTAGAGAATTAAGGAGAAAGACCTACAGAAAAAACCATAATTCAAGTGTACATGGAGCAATGTGAAGGGAAGGATGTGCAAATGTGCATTTATGTTGGGAAAAATCAAGGAGCCTGTTTAAAAATAGAACCTACTTAGAGAGAAAAACTAGATTAGGAGGCATTAGGTTATGTTAGAAAAGTAGTTTATTTTCCTTCTACAAGCTGTATATGGTTTTAGAATCATTTTTAAAAGGCTAATTTGAAAAGTCTTTTGCAATTTTAAACCAAAAGCTTTTTATGCAACTTTAAGAAAAGGATACTTATCCTATTTTTATAACCATAAAATGTGTATAATTTTGCATTACCTGACCCTTTAAAACTCAGAATATAATTTAGATAATTTATGAAACTGATGTTATAACCCAGCCAAAGTTAGTCTTTTTCAGTTATCAGGTATTTAACTGATGTATATAATGAGATTTCTTAAATTTTTATTAATTTATTCTATAGACATTTATACTATCACATATTTTTGTAATAACAAGCTAAGAAATTTATTATTGTTGCATTAAATTGTTTACTGAACATTTATTGTTTTATGCAAATAAATGTATTCAAACTTAGTGAACTCCTCTGCCAAAGAAAAGAACCAATACTAACTTTATTGTGCTTTATCTTCAGGATATATTATTCTCCTTATTCAGATTCCATGTACATATGATTCCTTATATTTACACTCACTTTTTCTGAGAGCTTTTTAACTATAGGAACTGAAAGAGTATGTGCATGAAAGCAAGCAGTTGGAAAGGACTTAAAAATACTTAAAGGAAATAGTTTTTAGAGTTAGATGGGGGTCTACCTGAAAGCAGTATTGACTCTTATTTTTTGTAAACAATATCTGAAAAGGTAGACAGGATATAAACAAAGATAGTACTGTTGATTTAGCTGTATAGTAAATACTCCCTTTCAATAAAATCTGAGCATAAATAATTCTCTGTGACTTTTCTTCAACCATAAGCACTTTGGTTTTGGAATGTACAGATTCTCTACTCAGACTTTCCTTTTTTTTTTTTTTTTTTTTTTTTTTTTTTTTTTTTTTTTGAGATGGAGTCTTGCTCTGTCGCCCAGGCTGGAGTGCAGTGGCGCAATCTCGGCTCACTGCAAGCTCCGCCTCCCGGGTTCACGCCATTCTCCTGCCTCAGCCTCTCCGAGTAGCTGGGACTACAGGCGCCCGCCACCACGCCCGGCTAATTTTTTTGTATTTTTAGTAGAGACGGGGTTTCACCGTGGTCTCAATCTCCTGACCTCGTGATCCGCCCTCCTCTGCCTCCCAAAGTGCTGGGATTACAAGCGTGAGCCACCGCGCCCGGCCCAGACTTTCCTTAAACCAAAGTTTTCTGCTGTGGGACCTTTCACACTGTATTCTCTGTACTTGTTCTGTGAAATGGGATTCTGCAAATGCTAGCTATTATTATTCATCACTCTACTTAGAATAATTAACACATGAGATAACTAGAGGTTAGGTTTATAAAGGAGGATGAATTAGATGTCAGCAAAATAAGGGGCTTTTTGCATTGAATCAATAATGAAAGTAAATAAAGGTAAGAGGAAGTGGGTCTTGGCCTCCATGTCATGCTTCTGTTTCTGGGTATTATCTAGAGGCGCTGTGTTGCATATTGATGATGTGAAGCTCAAGGGCTCTGGACTTAAGCTACCTGGGCTTGACTGGCAGAGCTACCTCTGCCAGTGGTGGCACCTCAGACATGTTTATCCCATCCATCTAAACTTTTATTACATATATATGAAATGGAGGTAACCTTTTGAATCTACCATACTGTAGAGATTGATTTGAGAGGACAAATTGAAAAGGTGTATGTAAGTCCCTTTATTCAGTTCCTGGAACGTTGTAAGAGCTTAATAAATGTTAGCAATTAAAATCATCATCAGTATTGCTTTTTATTATCAGTACAAGTACTCTTTGTAAGAGAGAGTAATGACAAGACTCTACAGTCTTATCATTTAGAAAGGGAGTGGAAAATATTTAGCCAGGTCCAGTACAGGAAATAAAGGCTATCTAATGCTTTAACCATTGTTAACATCCTTATTATTTTGAGTGTCTAAGACCAAGGCAGAATGTCATTGTTTGGAGGTCACAAAATAAGAAAGGCTTTGAACTTTTGTCGAAAAGTAAAAATTGCCTGGTATGCATATGATATTGAACACATAAAAATGATTATATTAGTAGTAAATTACATCTGTACAGCAGGGAGGGGTTAAAAAGATATTAACAAGTGAAGAATACGAAAAGGAAATTAACTGTGTGCTATTCTTATTGACTTGTGTACAATAATACCATAGATATTCTTTTTTTTTTTTTTTTTTTTTTTTTTTTGAGACGGAGTCTCGCTCTGTTGCCCAGGCTGGATTGCAGTGGCGCAAATTACCATAGATATTCTTATTTTAAGTGTTTTTCCCTTATGTTATTCATGGAAATATTTTTAACAAATTAATTTATAAGGTCTTCACAAAATTATTTATAATTTAGCTCTTAAATCCCTAGTTCCTGTAAGGGCTTAGACATATCAGAATATTTTGATTTGTGAGGGACTGGTATACTTGTGTCTTTATTTTATAAACAGTTTCTCATTTAGACCTTAGTAAAATTGCCCTGAATCAGTGTTTTAGAGGACTAAGAGTTGGTAAAAAGTTGCATAAATACACTTTGTGTAGCTCAGTATGTAGGCCGTAATAAATATAGAACTATTAAACCTCTAGGTACTTTTTTTTTTGAGAATTTAAGGGAATTGGAAAAGTTTACTGAAAGGAGAGAAAGAGCAACAGTGGACGGTCTCCCAAAACTCTGATTATTTTTTTCTTAAACCTTTTCACTTGGAGATAATTGTAGAGTTGCATATGGTTATAAGAAGTAACATAGGAAGATCCTGTGTACTCTTTATCCAGTTTCCTCTAATTGTAACTCATAAAACTGTGCAACAGTATCACAACCAGGATATTGACAGTGATATAGTCAAGATACAGAACAGTTTTGTCACCACAAAGATTCCTTGTTAAAATTCTCATGTTTGATGGTTAAGTCACCACAAAGGGATTAACTTAATACTGAGATTAGTTCAAAGAAACAAGCCACAAAGCAAGCAAGGGAACATCGATCATTGCTTTCTGCCTCTTAATCGGAATGTTGTGGTAGTCAATCAAGCAGCAACTGTGAGCAGAGAACAAAAGACTATTAATAAACCTTTAAAGTAAAAAAAAAAAAAAAAACCCTAAAATACCTGATAGGCCTTGGTTGAGTCAACAAACAAAAAGGTTTCTGTAGTTAATAAAGGACTAAATGAAAAACTTCAATGAAAATCATTGACCAGTTTGGAATAATGAAAAGTTCTGAAGATGGTGGTAGTGATTGGTGCACATGTTATAAATGTACTTCACACCAATTCATTGTATACTTTAAAATGGTTGAAATGGTAAATTTTATGTATATTTTACCGTAATAAAAAAAAAAGTCTAAATGAACACACAACAATGACAATAAAAACCATAGACCATTTCTTTTTTTTATTTTTAATTTTTGTGGTTACATAGGTATATATATTTATGGGGTACATGTTATATTTTGATACATATGTACAGGGCATAATAAAAACAGGATAAATGGAGTGTCCATCCCTTGTAGCATTTTTTTTTATGTTACACACAATCCAATAATAGTTATTTTAAAATGTATAATAAATGATTGTTAATTATAGTCCCCCTGTTGTGCTGTCAAATACTAGATCTCATTCATTCTATGTACTTATATTTTTGTACCTATTAACCATCCACACTTCCCCCACCCACCTCTAATTTTATTCCATTGTGGTCAGGGAAGATATTTAATACAATTTCAATTTTTTTTGAATTCTTAAAGACTTGTTTTGTGGCCTAACATATGATCTATTCCTGAGAATGATCCATGTGCTGAGGAAAAGAGTGTGTATTGTGCGGCCATTGGATGAAATGTTCTGTAAATATCTATTAGGTACATTTGGTCTGTAGTGAAGATTAACTCCAGTATTTCTTTGTCGACGCTCTCTCTGGATGATCTGTCTCACGCTGAAAGTGGGGCTTTCAAGTCAGTAGCTCTTATTGTAATGGGGGCTCTCTCTCTCTTTGTATCTAATATTTGCTTTATATTTCTGGGTGCTCTATGTTGGATGCACATATATTTACAATTGTTATATTCTCTTGCCGAATTGACCTCTTTTTCATTATATAATGACCTTCTTTGTCTCTTTTTATGGTTTTTGTCTTGAAATCTATTTCAAGTCTGATATAAGTATAGCTACTCCTGCTCATTTTTGTCTTCCATAGGCATGAACTATCTTTTTCCATCCCTTTATTTTCAGTTTTTGTGTGTCTTTACAGGTGAAGTCTGTTTCTTGTAGGCAACAGAATATTAGGTTTTTTTTTTTTATCTATGTCTTTTGATTGGAGAATTTAGCCCATTTACATTCAGTGTTATCATTGATAAATAAAGACTTACTCTTGCCATTTTGTTATTTGTTTTTTGGTTGCCTTTTGGTCTTCTCTTCTCCCTTCCCCTCCCTCCCTCCCTTCTTTCCTTCCTTCCTTCCTTCCTTCCTTCCTTCCTTCCTTCCTTCCTTCCTTCCTTCCTTCCTTCCTTCCTGTCTTCCTTTCAGTGTAGGTGGTTTTCTCTGCTGCTCTGTTTTAATTGCTTGCTTTATATTGTTCGTGAGTCTGTTGTATGTTTTCTGATTTGAGGTTGCCATGAGGCTTGCAAATAATCTCTAATAACCCATTATTTTAAACTGATGACAGCTTGCCACTGATTGCGTAAGCACGCAAGCAAGGAAAAAAAACTAAAAAACTCTACACTTTAACTTTGTCCCTTCACTATTAATATTTTGTTATGTCTATTTGTATCTTACTGTATGTCTTGAAAAGTTGTAGTTATTATTTTTAATAGGTTCATCTTTTAGTCTTCCTACTTAAGATACAGGTAGGTCACACAACATAATTACAGTAATATAATATTCTGTGTTTTTCAGTGTATTACCGGTGCATTTTATACCTTCAGATAATTTTTATTACTCATTAACATCCTTCTCTTTCAGCTTGAAGAACTCCCTTTAGTGTTTCTTGTAGGACAGGGTATGCTGTTGATGAAACCCCTCAGTTTTTGTCTGGGGAAGTATTTCTTCTTGATTGAAGGATAATTTTGCTGGATATACTATCCTATGATAAATTTTTTTTTTTTCTTTTTCTTCAGCAGTTAAAACATGTCTTGCCACTCTCTCCCGACCTGTCAGGTTTCCACTGAGAAGTCTACTGCCAGACCTATTGGACTTCGTTTGTGTATTATTTCCTTTCACTTGCTGCTTTTGGGATCCCCTCTTTATCCTTGACCTTTGGGAGTTTGATTGTTAAATGCCTTTAGGTAGTCTTATTTGAGTTAAATCTGCTTGGTGTTCCATAACCTTCTTATACTTGAATATTGTTATTTTTTATTTAGGTTTGGGAAATTCTCTGTTGGTTTCACTTTGAATAAATTTTCCATCCCTATCTTTCTCTTTACATCCTCTTTAAGGCCAATAACTCTTAGATTTGCCCTTTTGAGGGTATTTTCTAGATCCTGTAGGTGTACTTCATTGTTCTTTATTCATTTTTCTTTTGTCTTCCGACTGTGTATTTTCAAATAGCCTGTCTTCAAGCTCACTAATTATTTCTCTGCTTGATCAGTTCTGCTCTTAGGAGACACCGACACAGTCTTCAGTATGTCAGTTGCATTTTTCAACTCCACAATTTCTGCTTAATTCTTTTAAATTATTTCAATCTCTTTGTTAAATTTATCTGACAGATTTTTGAATTCCTTCTCTGTGTTATCTTGAATTTCACTGAGTTTCCTCAAACAGCTATTTTGATATCTGTCTGAAAGGTCATAAATCTTTTAAAAGGTCTCTCTGGGATTTGTCTTTGGTGCCTTACTTGTTTGTTTTGTGAGGTCATATTTTCCTGGATGTTCTTTATGCTTGTGGATGTTTGTCATTGTCTGGCCATTGATGGCTTAGGTATTTATTGGAGTCTTTGCAGTCTGCTTGTTTGTACTTGCCCGTCTTCAGAAGGCTTTCCAGGTATTTGAAGGGACTTGGGTGTTGTAATCTAAGTTTTTGGTCACTGCAGCCACATCTGCATTACCTAAAAGTAACACTGTGACTTTTGCAGACTTTTACAGGTACCATCTTGGAGGTCTTGGATAAGATCTGGAAGAATTCCGTGGATTACCAGGCAGGGACTCTTTCTCTTCCCTTATTTTCTCCCAAACAATTGGAGTCTTTCTCTCTCTGCTGAGTTTCCTGGAGCTGGCGGAGGGGTGACACAAGGACCCTTGTGGCCATCATTACTGGGATTCCTGGGACTGCACTGGGTCTTGCCAAAGACCTGTGATAACCACTGCCTAGCTAGTGCCTATGTTTGCTCAAGGCCCTGAGACTCTGCAGTCATCAGGTGGCAGCCAGCCAGGCTTGTGTTCTTCCCTTCAGGGCAGTGATTTCCCCTTTGTCCCAGGTGGATCCAGAGAACCAGTCAGGAGCCAGGGCCTAGAGTCAGAAACCTGAGGAATCTACCTGGGGCTCTATTCTATGGCAGCTGCACTGGTACTGAAGCCACAAGACAGAGTCCTTTCCTCTCTTCCTTCTCTTTCCAAAGGTAAAGTCATCTCTCCCTGAGGCCACCACTGCCTGAGGCCTGTACTACCTGGCTACTGCTGGTGTTCATTCAAGACCCAAGGGCTCTTCAGTCAGCTTATGGTAAATGCTACCAGGCCTGGGACTCTCCCTTTAGGGCAGTGGGCTCCCCTCTGGTCCAGAGCAGGTCCAGAAATGCCATCCAAGTGCCAAGGCCTGGAATCAGGGAACCCAAGAATCTACTTGGTGCTCTACCACACTGTGGCAGAGCTTGCATCTAAGGTGCAAGACAAAGTCCCCTTTGCTATTCCCTCTCCTTGTCTCAAGCAGAAGGAGTCTCTTGCTGTAGCTATCACACCTGGGAATGTGCTGGGTCACACCTGAAGCCAGCATGTCTCTGAGTCTCACTCGAGGGCCACAGTGAGAATGGCCTGGGTACTGCTGCTGATTATTCAGATCCCAAGGGCTCTTTAGTCAGCAGGTGATGAATCCTTCCAGGACTGGGTTTTTCCCCTCAAGGCGGGTGGTTTCCCTTCTGGCTCAGGGTGTGCCTGGAAATGTTGTTTAGAAGCTATGCCCTGGAGTGGGGGTCTCAGGAGTCTGCCTAGTGCCCTATTCTACTGTGGTTGAGCTGGTATCCCAGTTGCAAGACAATGTTCTCTCTACTCTTCCCCTCCTCTTCTCAAGCAGTAGGGAGGAGCCTCCCAGAGCTGCACTGCCTGGGGTTGGTGGGGTGGTGGTGCAAGTACTCCCTTGGCTGCCTGGCTGCATGGACCGTTTCTTGTCCTTCAACTTCAATTCAGAAGCTGTATTTTAGATAATAACTTTTCTTTCAAAATCATCAGTTAATATTTTACATAGAAAAGGCTATTTTCTTTTAAGGAGCTGTTGGAAATTTAAGGTTTGCTTCAAGTGGTTCTGGAAATTAATTGATCTTTGTTCTCCACTCATGATTTTAGGGGTTAAAGTTGAGACTCGAGATTAAAATATGGGTTATAAGCATTAGTGTGATCACTTCTGAGTAGCTAGACGTTTTTAAGTTGTATAAAGAATGAGTTTCAGCCAGGTGTGGTGGCTCACGCCTGTTATCCCAGCGGTTTGGGTGTCCGAAGCAGGCGGATCATGAGGTCAGGGGATCGAGACCATCCTGGCTAACACGGTGAGACCCCGTCTCTACTAAAAATACAAAACATTAGCTGGGTGTGGTGGTGGGCGCCTGTAGTCCCAGCTGCTCGGGAGGCTGAGGCAGGAGAATGGCGTGAACCCGGGAGGCGGAGCTTGCAATGAGCCGAGATTGCACCACTGCGCTCCAGCCTGGGCGACAGAGCTAGACTCCGTCTCAAAAAAAAAAAAAAAAAAGAATGAGTTTCTATTTGTTCCTACAGTTATCTCCTAAGCATTTCTTTAAAGGAAATGTCCTACTTTTTTTCTTTCTCTTTTAGAAACTTTAATGAGTTCATTTCATCCCTTCCTAGTATATTTGGACAAAATGAAGTTATCTTGTCAGCAATGGCTCCTGAATTCTATATACTCTTTTCCAGTGCGTCTGGTTTTATGGTTACGACTGGTCAGTGAATTGCTGGTCACTGCCTAAATGTCCTGGAAATGGTAGGTGGTGATGACACAAAGAACATGCCAAGATATCCTGTAGCTGTAGCAAGAGTTTCAGAGAGAAAACTCAAGGAGTGAACTGTGTTTGGGTTGTTGAGGTAATTGAGTGAGAGGGAAAGATTGATATTTCTATCATATAAGCCAGAGAAGCCATTTTCCCATGTAGGCCTTTATGGTACTTCTAGTTTTAAGTGGGTACTTAATTTTAAAATGAGAAAGGTTGCCATTCTCTTAGCTTACCTTGTAGGGCAGAAAACATACTAGGATTATGAGAGATGGAAGAGAATTTTGAATTTCAAATCAATTAGTAACAGCTTGAATAAAATAGAACTTTCTTATGACTCAAAGTGAAAGACCGTGCAAGGGCTAACATTTGACATTTCAGCAGTAAGCTTTTAGAGACATTGTGTTATGTATTTGAATTTCTTCTTCTCTGTGGGGACTAAGGCCTTAGGACATGCCATTTAATTACATGTTTAATGTGTTTTGTTTTATATTACCACAAATTGGCTAAAACCATTATAATGTGCTAAAACTTATCCATCTCTTCAAAATCTAACCATGTTGTTTATG
Organism: Symphalangus syndactylus; assembly: GCF_028878055.3. Lineage (NCBI taxonomy): Eukaryota > Metazoa > Chordata > Mammalia > Primates > Hylobatidae > Symphalangus > Symphalangus syndactylus. The sequence goes on from NC_072430.2 coordinate 109,382,596, forward strand.
TTGATAGCTTCTTGATATTATGAAGCCCACAAGCCAAGAATACTTACATGTTGCAAGAGAAACCTTCCTGATTGGTTCACAAATTTTCTGTTTTTTAATTTCCTGAAAAATTTCCTCATTCTCTGTTTATCGATCTAGAATAAAATGAAGAATTAATATGATTGAGACTATCTTCATCTCTTCCTCTCTACCTTTTCATTAAAAGGCAATCATTTCAATGTCCTTTTATATGTAAATTTTATTTTTGCCTCTAACCATCATTTAGCTTTGTAGAAGCTAAAGATTTAAAATGGCAAATAGAGGAAATTTACAGAACTGTATTTTCAGTTTCTGTAGAATCTTCTTTAAAATTAGGTGACCAACCTCTACTCAATGCTGAGATTATTCATTATGCTGTCAATGTATAATTATCTGTCGGTCTGCTATTTGTAATTTCTCTGTGCTAAAATATCCCGTTTGCTACTGAATGCTCCTTGAAAGAAAATTATTGATCTATACCACACATAAGAGTTTTGAAATCTTCCCATCAGAGTATATTGCACCTTTAGCATAAAAGAGGCTCTGATTTATTTTATTTTATTTTTTTTGCAAATAGCTGCTTTATAGTTCTTTAAGTTCAATTCAATATTACTCTTTGTTAAACTTAAAAAAAGTCTTTATTACTTTCCTTTGTTAAACCATTTCTGCATTCTTCAGGTAATCCAGGATGGTTTCAGTAATTAAAATAATTTAGCTTCATCACTATTCAACATAATCACTATTAAGCATGTTAATTCAGATACTGATCCTTAACATTTTTGACTGTTATGATGGAGGCCTGGCCACAGACGTACCTTGTGCATGTTTTTAAAAAACCTAACCTGTTAATAATCTACTCCAGGTTCTACCAGTAACCCAGGGGATATTTGTTTTCTTTTGTGGCTTTTTCCAAGGAATCATATCAAATTCCTTTGGAAAACTTGTATTATTTGCATCCATCATCTGCCCTTCTATTTTATACCTCCTAAATATTCATACCTACTATGTACGTACAAAAATTAAAAATGAAAAAAATTAAAATTTAATTTTAAACATCTTGTAGTTGAGAAGCAAGTTGTCCAATATCAGATTATACTTATATATACATTATAGTTATGGCAATGCCTTTAATTTCAATGCTATTTTTTTTAGAAATTCTGAACTATCCATGAAAGATTTTGTTTTTTATAATTTTCCATTAAGATTGGGATGTTAAATATGTTCTCTACTTTTTATTTTAAAAAGCACATCACTACATGTCATGACAGTTTATGTTTCATGTGCATTTATGTTCTTCACCTTTATGTTATTCAGAATTGATTTTTTGTCCACATATGTGATGTTAAAATCTTAAGATTTTTAAAGTTTACAATATGTAGAATGTAGGTGTGTTACTGAATCGCTGTTGTACTGCATTTGACAGCTTACGTATTTCTAATAAAATTAAAGACTTGGGAAGGAAGCATAGAGGATCAAGAAGAGACTAGGCTTTGGAATAAGATAAATTTGGGATTGAATCCTGGCTTATTTTCTTTTTCTGAGCTCTGGGAAAAATCACAAACTCTAAATTGCTGGATTGTTCTAAGAATTAACAGAGATAACATGGAGAGATCCCTAATATATAGCAGTACTTAAATGTTTCCCCTTCCTCCTTCAAGGTCAACTAAGTGAAAGAAAAGGTAAATATCAGAAAGAGGCATCTTGGAGCAGTGCCCCAGGACGTGATGTTATCAGCAGGAGTTACCAAACTGTGTAGCAGAATGGGCCACTTGGTGGTGTTTGGGGCCTGGCATGGTGGGAGAGGAGAGGAGAACCAGAGGGCAGGGCTTCAGACCACCCCTTCCCTAGTCTCCAGTGGTATAGTGTGCTCTCTTTCATTTTTCTTTAAATGTGTTAAATAAATTGTGGTTTATTCTGAGAATTCTTTGAAAGAAAAATGGCTTTACCATTTAAAGGGAAGATATTCAAGTGGCCAAATATAAATATACTCTGGATCACTAAATGCAACCGGTTTTAAAACTTTATGTAGGATGTATTAATACTTTTAAAAATGATGAGTTTTTCCCTCTGGAGTGACCTTCAAAAGAGACTCAAATCTCTGCTGTAGGTGAGGGGCTGACCAAGTGGGTGGGCACAGTGGCAAAATATTGGTAGACGAAGTGAACAGAAGAAGAGTGGGGGTTAAATTAGATGTTATTAGGCAGCTGCCCCTCCTTCCTACTTAATGTGCTGAAGATGAAAGAAGCCAACATACCACTTAAAAGGGTTAGTGGGGAAAAATGACTCTTGAGGACCAGTAGCAAACCAGTTAGAAACCAGTGGTTTCTAACACCTGGAAACATTCCTGGAAATGAAAAGCAGTTAAGTCAGTGGAAAGAGAAAGGAGAGTAACATGTATAAGACTAAGATGTTCTTGGGGTTAATCTAGGAAGTTGAAAATCCAGATTTGGAAGGCAAAGGGAACGGGACAACAGGGGCAATTGTAGCCATTACTTTATTTTGGGCTACAGTAATTTTTGCTAAATAATGGCTTATTAAAGGGTTCCTGGTTGTAGTTTGTGATTTATGTAGTGCCAACCTCTTATTTCTCATCTGGACTGGGTAGCTGGTTAAACAATTTTTCTGTGACTTGACTAATTATTTAGAAGTCATGGTAACTATTTGTCAAAAAGTAAAATGAACCCTGCCCTCTCTGTATGAGATTCTGGAGTAGGTGTCTCCTTTAGAATGCGACCCATTTAGACTCAGACTTTTCTTGCTTTGAAATACCATAATAACTCTATCATCACATAAACAGTGAAAATTGTAGTTAGAATGCTAAAGCCCGTTTTCCCCCTTTCTTTTCTCTTTTCATTGGTGTGTGTGTGTATGTATAAATGAATGAATATGGGAAGACAGAATTCTCCTCCCGTGCCAGTTATATATATGGGCAGTAGACCTTATTATTAACTAGAGAACACATGGTGTTTGGACTGTTATTGTTAATCATTTCTTTTACTCAATGTGGCATCCAAGCTATAATTTTGATGCCTTCCCTTATGTTGGTAATTTAGCAACCATTGTTCTGTTTGATAACCACAGCTTGACAGATATATTAGCAGCCTAACTAATATTTGTAAAAAGAGTGAGTTCAAAATTTGTTTTTACATTTAGCCTGACTTCCAGCCATGGAGAAAACTTTCTTTGTAATGTGGTCACCAGGTTGTTTTTTTTTTTCAGGCTTAATTTTATGTTAAACATTTTACATTGGATTATTTCATCTGTGTGGTTTCGTGCACCATTTGAATTGGGGTGCTCATGGTGGTATCTTGGAGAATGTATGCTATTTGCAGATAATGAAGATTGTTAGGAAATTTTAGCATTTTTGTGGAGAATTGGGTGTATTAAAAAGTAGAAGCAAAGATGCTGATTTTTAAGTGGAAAACATTAAAGCTTTTTTTTTTTTTTTTTTTTTTTGAGACTAGTCTTGCTCTGTCGCCCAGGCTGGAGTACAATGGCACGATCTCGGCTCACTGTAACCTCTGCCTCCTGGGTTGTAGCAATTCTCCTGCCTCAGCCTCCCAAGTAGCTGGGATTACAGGTGCCCACCACCACACCCGGCTCTTTTCTCGTATTTTTAGTAAAGACGGGGTTTCATCGTGTTATCCAGGATGGTCTTGATCTCCTGACCCTGTTATCCACCCACCTCGGCCTCCCAAAGTGCTGGGATTACCATGAAAGCTTTTATTTAGCAACTGGGAAAGTACCTGTGGAGGACAATGACTAGGCCTGTGGCAGATGATCTGAATCCATAGGGCCATACTTCTAGGTCTTGTCTTCGAAAGTTGTAAATTTTAGTACACCTTCATTTACATTTTTATTTGAATGTAAATTATATTATGTGATAAAATTCCTCTGGAGGAAAATTCCCAATGCAGCTAATTTCTCTGGAGCCCCCTGCTACTAATGCAGAATAAATTATTCTTTTCAGGGAATTTTGCTGTGTCACTCTGGGTGGTAATGCAAGGCACATTGGGGACTCAGCCAAAGCCTTAGTTTCATGGAATTCAGAATTTGATCAGTGTTTGGTCATAAAATTGTGTCTCTTTATAGATATTATAAGACTGTCTAGACATGTTACTTCATGGGCTTGTTTCTATAAAGAGTGGTTTTTTGGTCTCGTTTTGTTTTTGACACAGAGTCTCACTCTGTCACCCAGGCTGGAGTGCAGTGGTGCGATCTTGGCTCACTGCAACCTCTGCCTCCCAGGGTCAAGCAGTTCTCCTGCCTCCAACTCCTGAGTACCTGGGACTACAGGTGTGTGGTAGCATGCCCAGCTGATTTTTGTATTTTTCATAGAGATAAGGTTTCATTATGTTGGCCAGGCTGGTCTCAAACTCCTGGCCTCAAGTGACCTGCCCACCTCAGCCTCCCAAAGTGCTGGAATTGCAGGCATGAGCCACCACACCCAGCCTACAGAGTGTTTTTCAAGTTCCCTTCTAACTATTTTTAACACCCATTGGATTCACTACAAATTACATTGTTACCAGCCTCTCTATCATAATAATGAATTTTCTAAGCCCCTTGGTGCTATCCTATACTAAATGGGTTTAAACTGATATAATATCTTCTATCTTTAAACTTGTAATATAAGAGAATAATGATAATGAAGGAAATAGTAAGATAATCCAAAAATATGAGCACATGTTAATAATTCTTAATAATTGAATCATAAAAATTTTGAGCTAAAAGGAAATCTAAATATACTTAAATATAATTATCACATATTGAAGATGAAATTGAATCCCATATAAATGAGTTGTCCAAATTCATACAAAAAGCAAGTGGAAGAAATTGAACCCAAATACCAAATTTTTTTCTTGACCATTGTTCTTGTCATCAGGCTTAGGGAAATGTTAGCAATATCTTTAAAACTCTTCTACCAACTGGGAATATTTTTTTAAGTGGTATCTGGAGTTGCACATTGGGGTAAATCACTACTATACTTTTTTTTGTATGAAAATAAGTGACTTAGCATTTGCTTAATGCTCTACAAAAAAACAAAAGTCTATGAGATACAAAAGAATACACGAGACTGAAATGGAGAGTCGAAATGGAAATGATGTTGTACTGGAGCCTAGACTCTGCTGGGCTTACTGTCATCCTTGCATAATTTTCAAATTCTCTGTGAATCAAGTTAATTAGTAGTATCTAACAAGAATTGATGCCCAGTAGTAGATACTAAAGATCCAAAAAGATTAACCAGAATAACGTTTATGTAAAAAGAAGAGATGTTTACTTTTTCTGTAGTTCTGTTAGATTACTTGACCAAGGGGTTTCCATGAAGATAGTGAATTTGACTTGGGTAAAATGTATTAAAAATAAATAACAAATAACTTTCGTGAGACCTTAAGGCCCATATAAAGGCATAAGTCTCAGTGACAAAAACATTGAGTGGTTTCATACTATCAATAGTGTCCTTCAGCAGAACTGCTTTTTATTGTTTGTAACTCAGCCAAAAGGGAAGTTATTACCAGGAGTTTAGGGACCTTAAGCATCTGCAGGAGCGTTCAGAGGTTATGCAGTAAGGAACCATGCAGATCATCAACCTTAAAAAAAAAAGGAAGGCCATCGTCATACACTTTTGTCAATATATTAAATTTGTACAAATATTTGGGAAAGTAATTTGGCTATATCTGTTAAAATTGAAAATGCACATACTGTTACAGAAATTACATGGTTAGGTAGGCATCCATTCTGTGGAAATGAAAAACAAAATTTAAAAACAGATGCACACACACATACAGATGTTTATTGCAGCATCATTTGTTAATGGTTCAAAAAAAGGCAACATAAATGCCCATTCATATCATGCATATAAATTATTGGTAATATATGCTACATATTTACTATTCATCCTTCTCAAAAAACATATGTGCATTAATTTTGGAAGATGACCATCATAAAGATAAAGTTCAATGTTAATAAGTACAGATTCTGAAGCTGGATTACTTGGATTTGTGTGAAAGTTTTCCTCCTTCTTAGCTCTGTGAACCTAAGAGTGTTCTACTTGTCTTTAATTTGGTGTTCTCACTTGTAAAATGGAGATAACGATCGTGCCTACCAGTAAGCTTATACAATCAGTTGTTAATAGTGATTAGCAGGGTTGGCATGGGGTCATTGATGAGTGGAGCACAGAGTTTTGGAAGGAAGTCTCACTTAGTTTGTATAAATGGTAGGAATATGGGTGATTGACTTTTGAAATGATCATTTTTGTTGCACAATATTTCAGTGCATGAATCTGCCATAATTAATACAATATTTCCTTTATTGCCGTAGTTAGATTTTTTAAAACTATTTTTCTCATGGAAGAGAAAGGAAGTCATTCCAAACAGAAGATTCAGCATAAATCAGGGATGATCATGGGCTCTTTCATTGCTGGAGATGATGTATGACAGGATTGTGTGTATAAGCTGTTTAGATGATTAGATGATGAGTAAAGAAGAGTATTGGTGGACCTCCAATATTGAGCTTAGAAGACGTTTCCAGTAAAATGTCCTTGGAAGGAAGCAGAGAATTGAAAGATATGATTGGACAAAGGAAATGTGTAATAGTGACCCAGGATGAAGAGAAAGCAGTTGGCAAGTAAGAGGTTAGAAAGAGAAGCAAGTTTCCTAGGATTTGAAAGTTTCATAAAAGAGGTTTAGAATTTTGATTCTCTTCCTTGTGTAATGAATGGGTAGCTGGGCTAAGACCTTAAAAAAACCTAGATCTTATATATTTGTTTTAAAGAACAGACTGTTTTTTGTAGGGGAGGAGAATTATCTAGAGAAGCAAAGTTTGGGAAGCAGAAAGTTGAAAGGTAAGAAACTTGTAATAACCAAAGTAAAAGATATATTTTGATTCTGTACTTTCAAGCTAAGGGAAATGGTGGTATAGGTGAGGCAAAAGCAATTAAATATTGGCAGCTTTCAAAGGAAATCTGAAAAAAGAATAAAAAGTTTGGATGAGCCAGAAATGACCCTACGATGTTTGGCTTCTGAGAGAGAAATTAATGTCTTGCTTATTCCTGTAAATAAGATTACTTTTTTTTTTTTTTTTTTGAGGATGGAGTCTCCCTCTGTAGCCTAGGCTGGAGTGCAGTAGCATGATCTCGGCTCACTGCAAGCTCCACCTCTGCCAGGTTCACGCCGTTCTGCCTCAGCCTCCTGAGTAGCTGGGACTACAGGCACGCGCCACTACGCCCGGCTAATTTTTTGTATCTTTTAGTAGAGACGGGGTTTCACTGTGTTAGCTAGGATGGTCTCGATTTCCTGACCTCGTGATCCACCCGCCTTGGCCTCCCGAAGTGCTGGGATTACAGGCATGAGACACCGCGCCCGGCCAGGATTAATATAATCTTCCCCTTAGGCTAAGTATGCCATAAAATGGGCACAGAACTAATAATTTGACATTAAATGAAAGTGACTATTTTAATATTATTACATTGCTCATAAATTATCACTTTATTTTTTGATGTTTGTGTTAACACCCTTTGTTTCCTCATGTGTCTGTGAACTTTTCTAGCACCAAGCACATAGAAATGCACAATAATCTCTGAATAAATGACTGAAAAAATTAACAAGCAAAGTGCACAAACGAGACAGCGTGTGAGAGACAGCTGTTTCCAGTTGTGCTAGAGCAGGGAGAGAAAGTTGATGCGCAGGTGATTCCAGATTAAGAAGGAAGCTTAAATAATTCAATACGATAATGCTGTGTGAGTGCTTAGTGCTTGGGAGCAGCCATTATCATCATCAACGTACTTGGCCTTAAGATCATCAGTGTTGTTTACCTGACTAACAAATTGTATAGAAAACACCAGTTGCTGGAAACCAGGATACCACTTGTAGTTTTAGTTTATATATCATTTTGAGAGACAGAAGCTCATCAAACATCTTCAGTAAAATGAAAAATTTTCTATTGTAAATTTCCAAGGAGTTCTCCATTTCATAAAGGTAGAGCGTTAACCAGAAATCTGCATCCAGACACAGAAACCTTCATTTCAGTCTGCAACAGTGTTGTTCTATGATGTGCTTAATGGCGTTTCCACCCTTGGTACTTGTATCTTAACGGCATATGTGACTGTTTGCCAGGGTCAACAGAAGGTCACAGTTGAGAACAGGGCATCTGCCCATAGCAACAATTCATTTGCAGATTTAGGTCAACAAAATAGAACATTTCATGTAACGGTGGCTATGTTAACCGGCTTGAAAGTGGTTATTATTTCCCAATGTATACATATATGAAAACAATGTTGTACACTTTAAATATATACAACTTTTGTTTGTCAAATATACTTCATAAAGCTGGAAAAAATAAAATTATAAAACAAAAAGTATTATGTGAAATATACTTAAATAATGTTTCAAATATACAGGTATAAAGTTTAAGAAATATTTAACAAACTAACATGTTATTAGATGTAATGGAAAATTTGCATGAGTTTGTAGGTTAAAATGTCAAAGTGCAAGTACAGTTTTGAATCATAAAAGGCCACTTTAGAAGTGCTCCAAGCTTCTGGATAGTATTCATTTGGGTTATTCATTTAATTTTCTGCCTGAAAGGGACATGTAGCGTATTTTGATATACATATTTTAGAAACATATGATAATTTTAAAGCAAATTTCATAGATTAACATGCAGCCTAAACTGCATGGAAATGCGGAAGTGATGCTAACTCCTGATATATTTTGGGGTAAAATTACTGAAGACTTTTAATCACATGTTTTTATATCTTTGGATCTTCCCTACATTGCTTTCAAGAAGTAACTCAACAGAATAAAGTATACAGCTGACCTTAAATTTGCATTTGTTATCATGTCACATTAAATATTTGTGGATCATTTATATGTGTGTCTTGATTCTCATAGTGATTTTATGTGCTCCAAGAAGATATCTCTTTTAGCATAAACATATACTTTACTAACAGTTTCATCAAATTTTAAAAGTGCAAAGTATACAGATTTTAAATGCATTTCAAGCAGATTTCTTTTAAAGAAATATGCTCATTAAGAACAATTGAGAATTGATCCTGTAGGATGCCCAAAGTGTGTTTGCCTTTCGATATTGAGTATTGGAAAGGTTGTCAGATTGTTAAGCAACAAAGGAAAATAAATTTTGAAAGTTTCATTGGAAGATAGCTAAAAATATAAGACTATATAAAAAAATTAAGAGGTATTAGTGAGACGTGTGGATTCTTCCTTCTGTCAACATTACTGTAGATCCTGTTTTATTTCAGCTGTTTGTTCCCTTCTCCTTACATTTATCAGGATTCTTCTGTGTTCACCTGGCTAATCTGAATACTAAACATAACAAATAGATGTTTGGAAGCATTAAAGTGATGACTTTCAAAGGGGCTATTATCATTTATCATGAAAATGAATTCAGCCCACTGATGGTAATTTAGCCTACAGATAAAATGAACATCATTTGTTCATCAAATGAATTTTCAAATGTTTAACTTTCTCAAAATAATGTTTCCTAAAGATGCGATATTGCATTTAATATGTTCACAGGGACACTATACCTCACTAATCCCCAAATTCTATGTTTAACCATTGTAGAAAGGTGGTATTTTATAGACTGGTTCCCACAAATATTCAATGGACAAAATTTCACAAGCCTTTATGGAAATATTCTGTTGTATCCCTCAAATGTATAGATTTTCTGCATTGCAGCTTGGTCGTGATTCTGGGCTCCAGAATCAGATTCTCTGGGTTTGAATCCTGGCCCCACCAGTTAAGTACTGTGTGATATTGCTTCAGTTTCCTCAATTGATGACAGTGCTGACCTTATATGACTTTTGAGACGATTATGAGATAATGCATGCAAAAGTGCTTAGAACCACAGTTCTCATGGTTCCCAAATGAGCTGTAGTACCTGCACAATATTTTAAAGTTCTGTGAAACACTACATAGACTTCTGTCTCATGGTAGTTTGGTTTCAATATTAGATTATACTTCATTCCTGTTGATGTTGTCATATCTTTGCAAAGCTGAATTTTCATCAGTTGCTATGACAAAAAGCAATACCTTGTGAAAGTCATCATGGAAAAAGAAATGAAGCTGTTTGTGTCTAGTTTAAGAAGTTTTGCAGTGCCCCAATAGACACATATTAGTAATTTGTGATTATTTAAGAATTAACTAAAAATATACATTTTGTTCAACGTATGTGTATTATTTTCAAAAATGGTTACTAAGTTGTTAGAACAGAAATAATTAAATTGCTTAGACCTGTCTACTTAATGGACAGAACTGTTAGGTGTTTTGTTTGGTCTAAAGGCACTATGAAAACATTACCAAGACACTGCAGGCACTACTGGAAAGTTTGGAAATGTCTGTGCTGGCTTAGCTTTTGCATATGTGCCCTCGGTAAGGGTCAGTTGTTTCTGTTGACGGTAGTGATGAGACAGCTAAGTAAAAAGGACTCCCTAGTAGAACCTCCAACTGGCCTGCACGCTGGGAGGAGTGCACACTGGGGTGGAGCCTTGGGAAGTTCGCACCATTTGCAGAGGGGAGGAGCCTGGCCTCTCCTGATCCGGGGTTGTACCTGGGATTCAGTCTGTGAGATGGGGGTCTGTTAACAAGAACCTCTCTTGCTTTGATGAGTTGTTTTTTTTCCTTTTCACCCAATAGATTCCATTTTTCTCACCCTTCAACGTGTCTGCAAGCCTAAGCTTTCCTGGTCACGTGACAAGGACCCCGTTTTTAGCTGAACTAAAGAGAAAGTCCTACAACAATAATGGTTAGGAAGTCAAAGCCATTTTCTTAAGCTTAACTCAAATTCCTCTGATCATCATTTTAACTCTTCTTGTCTAATGACAGTGAGGGGGAAAGAAAGAATGGAAGGAGGGAAGAAAATAAGTAAATCTGCTGATGGAAATTGGGATGTCTGACTGGAAGGGTAGAAATGAAAGCAACCTCCAATGAGGGGAGTAGAGGAGCTGTTTCCTGTGAAAAACAGAAGAGTGATGTATCATGTAGGAATTGTTCAAAAGCCAGGAAGTAACCTCCTGTAGATTCCAGCCCTCAATCCAGCCTGAAGAGTAGGAAACATGTCCTGGTGGTGAAGAGGTTAGGAGCAGCTGTACAGAGAGAGGGAAAGAAAAGAAATAAAGGGAGGTTTGAGGGCAAACAGTGGGGCAGGGAATGAATTTCCAGCAGGACTGTGGAGTGGCCCAGGCGGTGGTGCCTGGAGCAGGGGAGCATGTGTGCTCAGGTAGAGAAGCCTCCAAGCTCCGAATCCCCAGCTGCCCAGGTGCTCGTGGCCCTGCACACAGCCAAGGAGGTCTGTGAAGGGAGTCACTGGGCTGGGTTTTAATCCTCAGAACTCGAGCCAGATGCTTAACCAGAGAGATTCCCACTTTCGCACCCCGCTTTCCTCACCTATTTAGGACTTCCTGGTGGATCGGCGGGGCGGAGGTACAGAGAAAATTGTTCTGCTGTCAACCTGCACCCTTACTGTACCTCTAAGAGGATGGTCTGGGGAAACACTTGTCACATCTGGGAAACATTTCCTTAATGGAAAGAGAACATTGTTAGCTATTCCTATGTGAACATACAGCTTTTTACCTCCCTTCTCTCAGCCATTTTTTTCCTCCATGTTAAATTATAGCACTTTCTTTTCGTCAAAGGGCCTATGCTATACTTAATAAACTATCTAATTAATAAAATTTAATTTTAATTTTAGAAAAGTCCCCTCCCTAGAGAAGCCTTCTCCCAAAATGAAGCGGTATTTCATTTTAAATTTATGATTAATTTTCATTATTCCTTTGGTAATAATTGTAATGCTGAAATTTGTTATGCATCGTTTAAGGAGATTTTTGAATTAAAGATATTTGAATAGTCATTATTTTGCCATATAAATTTAGTTTTAAGTGTATATACTAAAATATATAACATTTTCAGAGTTATATGTGACAAAATGCCTCTAAAGTTTAGTTAAGTATATTAAAACTACTTGCACCATGGAAAAAACCTACAAGTAAACATAAAGATATTTTAGTGAGCTTAACTTTCTCAGAAATCACAAGTTCTGAGTCACATATCTGAAACGATGCTAACAATATTTAGGGCTTCCACAAAACTCCATTTTTAGAGATTTTTGTCGTCTTTGGCTAATTAATACTCGAGACACCCCGTTCACTAGGTTTTTCTGTGGTTTCATTGTCACTGATGCATATTAATGACATCAGACAAATAAAGTGTCTTTCGTAATTGCTTGTCTCAAAGCATTGTAAAAATCAAATATGGAATAATTAAAAATTCATTTGCGGTTTGTGGCTGTGAATTTGACTGCTGAAAGGTTGAGTCGAAGGCCCATGAGTGTCCTTGATAAGTCTGTACGGTTGATTCCCAGTCCAGTAGCTGCCCCGGTCATATTATATAGATGGCTTCAGTCAAGGGAGAGTGGGATGTTTTGAAATACAGCGTGATAACTGTGCATGTAAGCACAAATAGCCATTGAAAAGAACTGTTATAACTGTTGACAGGAAAGACGGTTGGCTGTTTATTTTCCAAGATAAAAAATTAGGGTCAGATGGTATTATCTATGTACTTTTCATTATTCATGCAAAACCAGACACCTTCAGCAGTAAGAATATTTTGTTTGTGAAACAGGAAACATTATTTCACTGATTGTGCCTCTTTTGTTAAAAATATCTAATAGATACATGGTTGTTTTGAACTTTATAGGTCAATTTTAGATTTAATTACCTATTAAATTCCCAATCATGTATAGCATTTTGTGTTGCATTAACAAAATAGTAGATTCTCTGAAATTGTTTAATATTTTAAAATTGTCTTCGTTAACTCAAGAATGGATAAAGTAATATAAGAACAGTCCAATTTATAAGGTAACATATTGAATTTAAAATTCTATGGAGATTTATTAAAATTTACATTTTTTCCATGAGTGCAATTGCATTTTAAGTGATAAATAATCGAGAAGAGTGTATTTTATAAGGAAAATAAATGAGAAAATATTTTCATTGTCTAAAGATGTAGATTTTTTTATCATAAAAAAGATTCACTGTAGGGAAACTGTAATTAGAACTAATTTATCCATTTGTTCATGGAGTTCCCTTAATGAGCAAGAATGCCACATACTCGTAATTATCTGTAAATTTTGACCGTTTACATAAATAATCCTTTTCAAATATGAGTAGGACTTATGATACTAAGCCACTCTTGAGCTTTTACAATATGAATTTAATTTCAGATTCTTCATTTATCTGACATGTTTATTGAGTACCAGTAAACTTTCAAGTATTTTTCTAGATACAGTGGATGCATAGAACAATGAATGAAATGGATAAAAATCCCTGTTCTCTTGGTTTTAACATTTTAGTGAAGAGAGCCCACTTTAAAAACAAGGAAATATATAAATATATAGTGTAAATATATAGCATGTTGCATCGGGTCATAAGTGATATAAAGAAATATAGAGAGGGAAGTTAGAGCCAGAGGAGGGCAATTTAAAATAATCATCAGGGAAGATTCTAAGAAGACGATAGTCAAAGCCTGAGAGCTAATGAGGAGTTGGTGGGTGGATGGATCAGGTAGGGCCTTGTAGGCTATTCTAAGAAATTTGGCTTTCATTCTCTAGTAGAAGCAGCTCTGGAAGGATCTGTAGCTGAGGAATGACAAGGTCTTGTGGCACTGGGAGGTTGTGCAGGGTAGAAGCTGGGAGCCAGTGAAGAAACCTTAGATGTAATTCAGGGAAAACAGAATAGTGGCTTCTCTTTTGGGTATTCAGGATGGATTGATTGATTGCATGTGAGGAGTGAGAGGACCAGAGCTAACAATAGGACCAGTTTTGTTATCCTGAACAACTAGAGGTATGAGTTGATTTGCTGAGCTGGGGAATTCTGTGGGAGTTGCAGGTTTGGTGAATGCTATCAGGAGTTTTGTTTGGGACATCTTGAGAATGAGTCTAAAATTTGAAATAGAGATCTGGACTGAGATGTAAATTTGCGAGTTCCATTTCTTTGTAATTCAGGAATAGAATACTAACGTTTTACAATTTTTATTTCTAATTTAGATCAGAAGAGTTTTAACTGACAGTGTAGCCAACTACAAGTATTTTGCTTTTATTCAGAGCATTTCATTTGTTGTTCAAATAAAAACTAATTGTTTTAGGATCTGAAAGGCTATTGGGGATTATTGTTATAAATTATTTGTGGCTACTGATTAAAACAAGGTATTATTTTTCTTTAATTGGAAACTCTGACAATAGTAATAGTAAAAGTGATTGTGTTTTTATTTTAATCTGATTAAATATTAGAATTTGCAGTTTGGAATAGTGACAGGTTTTTTCTTAGATTAGTTCACAAAAGCTTGCATTATTGGTTATAGCAATTAAAGTTTACAAAATTAAGAAAAGCTTTAGAGTACTTTGTAGCCTGATATATTCTTATTAAGTTTTGATGGGCATTCTGACATGAGGAGAGGGTTTTTATGGAATGAAGTTAAACCAAGAAGAGATAAATTCTTACCTAAATTTGTAGAAGAAAATGTAAAATATATACCTTCAAATTTCTCCTTTCAGGACATTCTTAATGTAAGATTAAAGCTGTTGGATTTTAAACATTGCAAACAGGCAACTTGTTTTTTCAACATTATAATGCTTGATAGTGTTCTTTCCTAAGGGAGAAATTTCTTTGCTAGACTTGCTTTGAAACTTCACATTGAAAATGCTTTTTTTTGCTTGCTTTTTGCTGAGTTGTAAAATTTGCAAAGGTTATAGAAAAATAATAGTTTTAAGATATCCGATGTGCAGTTTGTTCTTTTTGAGGGATTTGGTGATTTTTCTGTTTTCAACTGATGTGGTTATTTGTCCCAGTCTGAGTAATGTTTAGCCATTGCCCATGTTCTATCTAGTCCCAAGTACTTGATAGTTGGTCTGTGTTTCTGGTGATTTTTTTTTTTCTGGCTCTGTGATCCTTGTGAGTCACCATCCTTGGTCCCATTATACCCAGTCTTCATTTAAAGCTAACACTTATTACATCTTCACCCCACCCTGACTTTTTTCCACATTTTATGAAAAATTTTAAATATATAGAAAAGTTGAAATAAGTATGCAGTGAAGACTCATCTACTTAACACCTAGATTTGGCAAATAACATTGAACTCTATTTGCTTTATTACATATCTATTTCTCTGTTTCTGTAACCATCTTTCAAGGTGTCTTTTTTAAATGCATTTCCAGGTAATTGCAGACATCCATACACTTCCCTCCTAAGTACTTTAGCATGCATATCATTAGCAAGAGTTTCATATTATTTAAAGATCTTTATAAAGTAAAATTTACATATAATGAAATGCACGAATCTCAAGAACTTTTGATGAGTTTTGACAATGTATGTATCTGTGTCATGTAAACTCCTATCAAGATATGAAACAGTACAACCACTTCAGAAAATCACCTTTTCCCAGTCAATCCCTGACTCTCAAACCTCCCAAGAGCAACCACTGTTTTGATTGTTTTCTACCATAGATTGGTTTTGCCTTATTTAGAACGTCATGTAAGTGAAATTATATGGTATGTATTCATTTGTATAAGGCGTCTTTGTTCAGCATGTTTTTGAGATTTGCCATTTGGTATATTTGTAGTTAGCTCCTTTCTAATGCTGGATGATATTCCATTGTATGGAATATTCCAAAAGTTATTTATCCTTCCTCCTGATAATGGACATCTGGGATATTTCCAGTTTTGATTTATTAATGAAATCAATATGAGCTTCTCCTTTTTAAATACGACTCTTCTTTCATCTAATAAGTAATCCTCTTCCCCTTCAAAACAGTCTTATTATCATTCATTCTTGTTTAAGGCAAGCCATACGTTGTAGCTTATTTCTAGAAACACTGTATATATAAGAGCCTTTTCTTGGAGACTTGAAATGAAAGGTTTTAGAAACATTTCTGTGCATCTCTAACTTCTCTTTAGCTGTCTCTTCCAAACAGTCACTTTTTTTTCTAAAAGTCTTCCATTTAGACAGGCACAGGAATTTCTCTTGCAGACTCTGCTCTTTACATCTTATTTATTCCTATAGTCATGTTAATTTGGAGACAATAGAAAAATTTTTCCTCTTTCATGCATAATGGATGGAAATATGTGTAAAGAACAATTACGGTGTTCCAGGTAATTCTGTATCTGTTGCCTCCTTCAGTTGAGAGTATGGCAAAACAAAAAGTCTTAAGGTTCAACAAAGCCTTCACCTTGAGGCTGTGGCCCATCAGGATATGCTTGCTCTTTGGGGGTTAGTAAATGTGTACACTTTCGAGCATTGAGCTTGATGTTACCTGTGGCAATCACTTTTCATAGAGAGAGGCTGTGCATGTATTTGCTAACCACTTGGTATCAGAAGATTCCAATCGGATTTTTGTATTTCCCCTCAGAGTCTTCAAGAAGCAAACCACCAAGGGCATTATGATGTGTCCTTTTGTCTAAACACCTTTTGGAACGAAATCTGAGCACACAACCATGGCTTTATGCCCTGGAGTTTTACAGCTCTACGTTTGAGGCTAGGAAAGAAGATCTCAATTGAGGGTGGTGTAATATATTCTCTTTGAAAAAATTCCCTTCAAATATCTTTGTGCTCACACCAAAGAATTATTGTATTTGATTAAAAGTAAGGCCAAGCATTCAATTTTTGCATTTTCTTTTCTCTTGCTTGTGTTTTCGGCTAATATTGCAGAGCATTTTATTTACTCAACCAGATTGACAAGATTATAAATGGGAGCTGTGTGTGGAAGCCTCTAATTTTTCATAAGTAAATGAATTAATTTATCATCGCTGTTGTGTTTTATTGCTCTCTCCATGCGAGACTGCCCTGCTCCTTTCTTCCCCCTTTTGCCTTCTAAACATTGGATCCATGTCATCGTGTTTGACAGGTTTCTGATTCCCCTGTCAGATGCAATTTGGTGCTAATCACATTTCCTTTGCTCAGTGTCAATGATACAAGCCATGCATAATATTCCTATATGTCCACTCACTCACTTGCAGTGCAGCTGGAATATCTTGGGCATTAATCTGAGAGAATGCTGCATTGAAATGCAAAAATGATGGTTGAGCACTAAGATAATGTGGTCAGGCAGATGTGCAATAGATAAGTGAGGCTAAACTGGTGATCTTTTCCTAAGCTTTGATGAATTTTATTTCATTTCTGAATATCTCTTTACAAACCTGAGACTATGTAATCAGTGCTGGTTCATTAGACCTTCAGCATTTTTAATAGAATTCATTCATTGTCCATGTGTGAAGAAATAAGAATTATTTTTTCCCATTAAAAAGAAAGTTATAGGTGGTTATTTTTAATGTTGAAGAGTATCCCTATCTAGATCATGCACTCTATCAAATGCATGAAAGTAGCTAACAATCTAGAGAAATCTGTTAATAATAAGCCAGTTTCTAATCTAGATGAGGTCACAAACAGTAGACTTTATGTTAGATCATTTTAGACAGATATCATCAGAGTATAGTGGGAGGATTTGGGTCGATTTGGAATGAGGGTGATTGTTTATTTTTTGAAGTCTAGTTAGATGTTTTGACAATTAGAGTGGGAGGGAAGAAGCACGCAAAAAAGAAAGGAATAAAAGCAAAATTGGAGACAGGAGAGGGTGGTGTTAGTGAAACAGCAGTTATCCATTTTGGTGGTAAATAAGACTAGAAAAGCAATTCAGGAGCATGTGGGAGAGGTCCTTATTTTGTAGACAAGAGGGAATCTTTTTTTGTTGTTGGAGCAAGGCTATGTCATGATTATATTTGAATTTTAGAAAGAAAAGTTTCATGGTAGTGTGGAAAAGAATTAGAGAAGAAACAAAAAGAGATATCAAATAGGGGACTATTGAAATAAGTCAGATAAGAGGTAAGGGCCCAAAGTAGGAGGGTGGCAGTGGAAGTACAAAAGGCGTGACAGATGCAAAAGTTATTACTAACTAAAATCTGCAGAGTTGTACAACTTTTGAGATGTTGCAGGCTGGGGGGGGGTGGCATGGTAAGGAGGGAAGAAAGAACCAAAATGCTTAGCAAGTTTCTACATGGAACAGGGTACTGTGGATTCTGATGCCTTTTAAGTGAGAAGACCAGTAGAAGTATGAGTAGGATGAGATAATGAATTTAGTTTGCGTTATGCTGAATTTGATCTTCCCATGGGATATCTAAGTAGCAAAGAACACTGGTTAGGATGTGGGGAGATTCAACAGCCATTTTTGTTTATGCAATAAATAATAGAAATCATGGGAATGGTTGCTGTTAGTTTCAGGGAGAGAATATAAAGCAAAAAGAGAAGCAAATAAGCAATGAAACCTTGGAAGTAAGGCTAAAATGAAGGGAAAAGTTGTACCAAAGTGAACTGAGAAAAGACTGAAATAAGCAATTGTACAGAAAAGAGAAAGATTGTGGAAGCTGGTGGTAGAAGGTGGTGAACACTATCGCATATGGTAGAGAAGGACTTAGGCAGTAATGTTGAATGAATAAATGTGAGAAATGTTTTTTTTTCTTGGTATTATTTATACGGTGTTTAACAAGTTCCAGGCAGGTTCAAGGGAGTAGTAGAACTAAAAGTCATATTGCATTTGGTTGAGGAGTGAATCAATGGTGTCAAATTGGAAGCTGCTCATTGTTCACAACTCTTTGAAATAAATTGGTGATAAGGGAAGTAGGAAGACCATTGGGGTTGTAGCTTAAAGGAAACATGACTACAAAAAAAAGTTTTTTTTTTCCTTTTAAAATAGGACATACCTTCTCAATGGAGTTGAGATATCACCCCCAAGGGAAACCAAGAAAGTTGATTCTTTGGGAACAAAAATATCTTAAATATTACAATGTTTGTGTCTCTCCAAATCTCATCCTACCTGAAAAAAATCGTAGTATTTAATTAATCTTGTTTGGTTTTTATTTGGGTATCACACAGGCGGCATTGACTGAGTTCATGAAAGATATAAAATATTTTTTATGATATGAGATCAGTGTTCGAAAACTATGGTGCACATACAGCTTAGTTGTAGGACTCTGTATATTGCTAGATCTCAGAGTTGAACCTGAGAGGTGGCCTATGTCTGTCTGCCTCTTAGCTACCTCTGACTGCTTTGTGTTTGTGTGTGACTCAGGTTTTGAAAATTAGATTAGTTTATATTTTATTAATTTTAATAAAAGTTATTCAACCCATTATTAATTATATCAAATGCTAAGAGAAAGTATTGACAATATCTGAATGATTATCCAGTAGCCAATTAAGTGAAAAATTACTTTCTTGTATTCGTATCAACCAAAAGTTAAAGGTAAATTCACTGAAAATAAACTTAAAAAAATGATTTAATTGTTCAATTGTTTTGCTTTTGCTGGGAAATAATTTTGAAGGACTGAAAAATTTGATTATATTGTCATTATTATGTATTTTTTTGTATTGATTTGTATATAAAATTTGATACAGCACAACTTATGTAAAATAAATTGCATTAATAGCTTTTTAATTTTTAATTAGATTTTAACTTAAAAATATATTCAGTCAGCCTTAACCCTATACTTATTCTTTTTATGTATTATATGAAGCAGAGATATATGTGCAGTACATCAGCAAATATACAATATATTAAAATTCCATATGGAGGTGGCAATTAGGAAGGCAATGTCTTAAAAAGGCTCTGGAGAGAGGGTAGAAGAAAAAAGATTGAGAAATACTGGGATAGAGAAATCTTAATTATTGTTCCTATTTCAATTAAATAATTTTTTACCTATGAGAGTCACTAAACAATATGACACCACTGATGCTAACTTTTAGAAAAAAGCAAGAAGGTAGCCTACTTTTGACACAAGTGCCTATAGAGGATATACTTTTATTGATAATTTTTATACACAGAGGTGATTGTGATTCACAAAAAATTATAGTCAATTTCAGTTGTAGTATGTTAAATTGGAAGTCAAATTTTAGTGATCTGAATTGAATTTCAACATAATCTAGAATTTGTAGAGCACTAAGGGCATGTTATAACTGTGTTATTTGCCTTAGTGATATAGTATTTGATGCATGATATTTCAGGGAATATTTTATTAAACTCAGGTTCTGTAAAAGCTGTAAAATGAAGGACTAAAACCACTGATGGTGAAATAGGATCTTGAGCAATCAGATCTTATGAGTCTTGTTTTGAAACAGTTAAAGGGTGGAAGATGTGTGCTTTGTGCAACCAAAACAGTGCAATCCCAATAAACATTAATCTGCAGGGAATTTTCAAAGAGGAAAAAGGTTACCCAAGGATAACATAGAACTAAAACATCATGGCTTTCACTCGGAGAAGATACTTTCTTCTTCATGCTGTTAGAATGTTAAAAGGATGAAATCTTTCCATTCATTTGGTAATGGGACATTGATTATAACATTGGTAGCTGCTTGTAGCTTGATTTGGTCTGAATCTTTGTAAAATTTCAAACTAGTATTAAAGGGGCATTAATTTTACAGATTTTTTTCTTTTTAAATAAGGAAAAGTTACAAGCATATGTACAGCAATTCCATGTATTAAAAATATATGAAGATATCAATTAGTTACTATTAAAATTGTTAAAAGTCATCTGTGAATAGTCTTTTGCAAGATTTGGCTCCCTCTCAAATATCTTCTAAAAATCTTTGCGAAAAATTATTATTCAACAGTAACAGTCCCTACTGCATGTAGAATTCTTTATTAGAAATGTGAATATTAGAAAGTGAAAACAAAAAGTCTCTCCCAGCTTTTGGGGAGCTTTAAATTTAATGTAATAGTTGGAATGTACACACATCTAAAACGGTTCACAAACTAAAATAAGTGAAAATGCAATGAAAGTGATATATGTAAGTGCCGAATTGGATTCACAGTAATGGAATGATCAGTGAGGCTAATAAAAGACAACTCTTGAAAAACTGTATATTGAGCAGGATTTTCAACAAAGAGAACAGTGTAAATTGAAAGAGAAGAGGAAGAAATTCTGCCAAGTGTAACATATATACCTGAGCTATACACACACAATCTGATATATATGCATATACATGTATACATATGTATATATGTATACATATATATCAGATATATAAATGTATATGTATATATACAGATATCTATGTATATAAGATATATATGTGTATCTCTCTCTCTGTCTGCCTCTTAGGTACTGGTAAAAGAAAACCCACAGCTGATGCTGATGTGGGAAGGGTAATCAATTATTTCTGAGTAATAGGTAGAAAACCCTGGGAAGAAATAAGCATGGAAAAGTGTAGTTACCTACTGTGTCTAAGCCTTGGCAGCTAGATAGCTTGAGACTCAAGGACGAATTTTATCTTTTCCTATGATGATAGTGGCTATGAAGAGAAATAAATCAATTTTTATTATTTTACTGAATGCATTGTTTAACTTGTAGCTGGGATTGAGACAATGCCATCCTCCATCACCACCAAGCATCCCACCCTCTTTGATGAGTAGTAGTCAGGTTTTGACCTCATAATTGAGCTTCTTGAGTCCATGTGATGAAAACTGACTACCCTAAATGAGAAGAAATATATTGGAAAAAAACAAGGGCTTATAAAATAAATAGGGTAATGATTGAGAATTTAAAAATGAACAGGAATTACGGCAAGATGAGGAAACGAGTCAAAACTGTTTTTCAGAAGGAATAAGCTAGTCAGGATATAGTTCTGCAAGCAGACATCAGACTTTTCTCATCCTCGGGTGACTTCAGTGAGATTCACACCTCCAAGAGACATTGTTGACTAAGCTTAAGCCTCATTCTTACCCCTCCTGATATGGTTTGGCTCTGTGTCCCCACCCAAATCTCATCTCAAATTGTAATCCCTGCATGTCAAGGAGGAACCCAGTGGATGGTCCATAGATCATAGGGGCATTTTCCCCTATGCTGTTTTTTGTGATAATGAGTGAATTCCCATGAGATCTGATGGTTTTATAAGGAGCTCTTCTACCTTTGCTCCTCCCTCTTTTCTTTCCTGCCTCCATATTCCTCTTGCCTTCTGCCATGATTCTAAGTTTCCTGAGGCCTCCCCAGCCATGTGGAACTGTGAGTCAATTAAACTTCTTTCCTTTATAAATTACCCAGTCTTGGGAAGTATCTTTATAAGAGTGTGAGAATGAACTAATACACCTACATTTTACCACCCCAGAGACATATGCAGTATCTAGCATCTTTGGCTTTGGTAGTGAGCACTAGGCACCTGGATTTGTCACCCAGGCGAGACCACACACAAAGTAATCCCCCAGAGAAAATCGTAGGGCTGTTAGGAATGGGGAATGGACGTTGCTTGGACAAATAATTGTTGAGAAATGTCCACTCTGTTATCTCTTGATCTTGAGTGGTGGATAGGAGCAGTTTATCTTAAAGTCCTTGACATCTGTAGCAGCCAATTATCGTTTCTTCAAATTCTCATTATATTTTCAAGCAACTTCGTTTCTCCTAAAGAAGCTCCTAGGTGAAATTGTTCTCTGAGGAAAATAGCACACCCCTCATCACTAAGAATAGAACCTGAGTGTTACTAATTAAGTCCCAATTCTAATTATGTTAATGAAACTGCAAGGGGACTACAGAGCTAGAAGCCCCAGCACAGTGTTATGCCATGCCATGCAGCTGTGTATCTCCTCACAACATGTGAGTTTGATCTGTGAAAGCATTTTATTATTTCTCTCAGAAGCAAACCAGGTCTTCGTAGCAGTTTTGAAGTTTCCTCAGTTAATATTCTGTTTCCTTTGGGCCATCGACCTCTTAAATTCCAGTACAGTATACCAGAACCCAAGGATACACTCTAGCAATTTCTAAATATTCAATTGTATAGCATACCCTTCAAGCCAGTTTTGAAATTATAAGAATGGCAAATACAAATACATTTGCCATTTTTGATATTAAATATTAGTCCTATGTTAAAGTATGTAAACTGTGACGTCTAAACATAAGTGACAACAGATATATATGTGTCACCTGACAGCTAAGCTAACACAAATGATTTTCATCACTGTAAGAGGAGTAAGTAATTCCAATAATATGTTTGGAATTATAGACAGAATTATGATCCCCCCCCAAAAAAATCCAAAAATGAGATTAGAAAAAGTGTTTGAGTTTTTATTAGTATTTTAGCAAGCAATGCATAGCCCTCTTTAGGACTAAAGAATAATACATTTTTGGTGATACTAAAAAAATACTTACTGAAGATGTAATAGGACTAATGCAATGGACTGAATGCTTAGGTCTGCCCTCCCCATTGTGAAATTCCTATGTTGAAATCCTAACTCCTAAGGTGTTAGTATTAAGAGGTAGGGCCTGGGGGAGGTGATTCAGTCATGAGGGCAAAGCTCTCATGAATAGGATTAGTGCCGTTGTAAAAGGCACCCCAGAGAGATCTCCTGCTCCTTCTACCATGCGAGGGTGCAGCGAGAAGCCAATCATCTATGAACCAGAAAGCAGGCCCTCACCAGACACCGGACCTGCTGGCACCTTTATCTCAGACTTCCCAGCCTTTAGAAGTGTGAGAAATAAATTTATGTTGTCCCTATGCTACCTGGTTTATGGTACTTTGTTATAGCAGCCCAAATGAACTAAGATAACTAATAACATAATTCTGTTTTGGAAAATATACTACTTTGGCTGCTTTGGATTATAATTATAACGTTAAAATCATGTAGTAATGGTTTGAGTTGATACAGGAATCCATTCTATTAGAGAGGAGTTATAGGCACAAGATATTTCAAGAAGGAATTTTGAAAACAATCATGACTTTTTCTGTAGCCCATTACTTATGCTCCTTAATAAGACCTGGTAATCTGTTGGAAGCTATGTGGTTGACCCAGAGCATTTAGATAGATAGGTAGGTAGGTAGGCAGGCAGGTAGGTAGGTAGGTAGGTAGGTAGATAGATAGATAGATAGATAGATAGATAGATAGATAGATAGATAGATAGATATTGATAGATAATATATGTATACTTTTTAAGCTTATATCTAGAAGAAAAAGCATCTATCAATTATCTATTACTACAAAAAGATGCTGCTTAGTAAATAACTGCAAAATTCAGTGATTTAAAACAGTAAGCATTTTTCATTGCCCATGAGTCCACATGTTAGCTGAGCAGTTCTGGTTTTGGCTGGGTTTACTCATGCGTCTATGGACAGTTTTAGGTCAATTAGGCAGCTCTGCTGATCTAGGCTGTGCCCTCTCATGTGTTTGGAAATTGATAGGCTATTGGCTGGTTTCATATGACCTTGGCTGGGACAATTGGACTCTCCTTCATAGGATCTTTTACCCTCCAGTAGGCTAGACCTTGTTCTCATAGTAGTGGGAGAGTTCCAGAGGAGCAAGTAGACACATGCAGGGTCTCTAGAGGCCTCGGTTTCAAATGGCACAATATAAATTCTGTCACTTCTGTTGGGTAAAATAAGTCAAAGTTAGCCTAGATTCAGGGAGTGGAAAAATACACTCTGCTTTTGATGAAAGGAGTTTCAAAATTCCATTGCAAAGGGAAAGACTACAAGGACGATAATTGGGGCTATTTTAAACATCAGTTTAACACAAAGCACATATAAACGTGTATGCCCAAAACTCTGAAATACTATCACAGTATGACTTGGTGCTTAAACAAGTGGAGTTCTAAATCATTTGCAGGGCAATAAAGAAAACATTGCTTCTGGATAGGACAGTCATCAAAGACGTCTTGGTCAATCTCATTTAAGTGCCATAGTTGGGTGAAGATCTCAGTGCAGAAAGGGAGAAAAAAAGAGAACTTTACCTTCCCTTGCTGTAGGTGAGCTTTGGGCACACTGATTTAGCATTCTCCTCTGCTTCTTTCATACTTCTTTCTGAGAACATGCCTTTAACTGTTGAATCTCTCTCCTGCCTTAATAATAACAATAGTTGGAGTGGAATGGCTGAGATTGTAGCTGACCAACTGACAAAATGGAGCAGGTGAGGGTCATGCTAGCCTTCCACCCATGGGCAGATGAAAATACTCCACTTTGGAATTGCAAATTGACCTGCATGGTTTCTGCCCTGGTTGCCATTTTTAGAGTGGAAATATTTAACTTGTTTTTCCAATATCTGCAAATGGTTCTAACTCACTAAACCACTACCATCCTGGTTAATAGCTGTTGCATGCAGTTGGTTTTCTTAATCAGAATACTTTTTTTTTTCCATTTCAGCATTCCAGAACTTAACCAAAAGTATTTTCAATATGATTACATGGTCTTCTTCCCAATATGCTTCTCAAAAGAATTTGCTGTTAATAAAAGGTCACTATGTATATCATAGGTAAGCATGCTGTTTTTGAATGCAGCTACGCTCGTATTTCTGGAACGTAGCAGCATAAAGGCCATATTGTTGGACCAGTTGAATAATCTGCCAATGGACCCACGCTTAACTGACATTGACTGTTAAAGATTCTCAGTAATCTAAACTTCAAACATGCCAATATTAGTAACTTGAAGAATGAATCAAGACAGCTCATTTGTTGTTATTTCACACTTAGAAAACGTCTTAACATTACTATCTTATACTTAAATACAGTTTGTAAATTGATAACAAAATGAGTTAGAAATTATTGGGAAAGTCCTTTTAAGTACCAAAATGAAATAAATATTCTTCCATACTTAAATTTTTATGAGGAATTTTTATTTCCAGCAACAGTAAGGCTGGGCAGCAATATTTGAAGAAGTTTCAATAAATGTAAATTGAATAAAACTTTTTTTTGGTTTTATAGATTGTCTGGTGATCAACCAAGTGAGAAGCTTTTATAAATGTGTTGGTTCTTTTCTGAGACATGAGTGTTCAGGAGAAAGTCCTCCCTTACCTGCTGCCCAGAGTCCTGGTAAAACAGAAAATGAAAAAAAAAAGTGTTGTTTTATAATTTCATTTAAAAAAGATGCTACTGTTTAGACCACTCCAGACAATTTAAGTCTTCCTGAATCCAACTCCATTTCTACTCCCATAACAGTTTGCAGGAAGATATTAACCTTTAATTTAATTGATAATATTGAGACCACCTTTGACATGAAAATCTGGGTGTATTTTTACTTGTGTCTATTTACTGTAGTCTAAGTAAGACATGTTTTTCCTCTTTGCCAAGCCCATTTTATTTATGTTTTTAATAATAATTCTGTATCTTCTTGATTCTCTGGGACTTCTGTTCAAAGAATTACCTTTTTGTCTTTTATGTTTTCAATTCCTCTCTCTATGTAGTCCATTCTCTCTGTACTTACAAACATGTTTAATTTTTCTTTATTCTTAAAAAATCCTGTGTTCATTTACATTCTGTTATTTTTTCCTTTTCATTTTCTATCTAACATTCTGGAGTACAGTGGTCCCCTCAGGATTCCTGGGGGACTGATTCCAGAACCCTCTGCAGATACCAAAATCTGTGAATGTGCAAATTGCTGATACAAAATGATGTAGCATTTGCATATAACCTAAGCACATCATCTCTACGTTACTCATAATATCTAATACAATGTAAATACTATGTAAAGAGTTGTAATACTCTAGTGTTTTAAAATTTTTATTATTTTTATTTCAAGTATTTTTGGTCTGCGATTGGTTGAATAGATGCAGAATCCATAGATACGGAGGGCTGACTATATTTTGTACTCACTAGCACCAATTTCATTGCCATCTACTATTTCTTTAAGTCAATAACCCAAACTTCAGACCTGTTACTTACTGGCCCTGTATCTGGTTAAATGTCCTTAACTGCCCTAAAACTTCATTTTTGACATAGTCAGTCCCCATACAGTGGGCAAATTCTGCAACTTGTTTTTGGGCTATTAGAGCCCTCAAACCATTTCCTATATTCATGTTTTTCTGAAGCTCTGTCTTCCAGTGTAAAACTATGTGGTGCCCCGTCTTGCTTGTTCAGACAGTTCTGTCTTCACTGGCTCCCTGCAGTTGTCTTTATTCCTCTCCTAGATCAATAGCTTGTCTTACTTCTGCTTTCCCTATTACTGCAGAACTTATCTAAAAACCACGTTGAACACTTGAGTATATAGTTTATCTCTTCAACTAAATTATAAGATCTCTCAGGGCACAGATGATAATACAGGCTTTTGCCTTTCTGTTTAAACAAGAAAGTAAGACAAGTTCTCTAGGCTGATGTCACAGTCTTTGACTAGAAGCAGTTCCGTTTATTGGCTGGATGCCGATAGAAGGAATGGCTTAGGTTTACTATAGAAACAAAAAAAATGAATCAACCTTGAAAGATCTTCAAGTTCGTTTGTGGCATCAAATTCAGTATTTTGTAGATAAGGAGTTAGCACTTTGGAGTCAAATTGCCTTACTTCAAATCCCGCACCCAACACCTGTAAGCTATTTGAGCTCAGTCAAATTTCTTCACCATTTTAAGGTTCAGTTTCCTTGTTTGTGAAATGGGAATAATCTTAGCATGTACTATTAGTGTTTAATGAAATTTTCCCTGCAAAGCTCTTAGCATAGTGCCTGGCATATGAAAAGTACTCAATAAATGTTAGCATATCAACTTTATTATTAATTTATGTGTATTCCTTTTGGGGTTTGGAGAAGGCCCATTTAATGATAGTTTATTTTAAAATAGTATACCAACATGAGGTTTTATTAAAATTAGTTGAGTTTGGAAAACTTTATAAGATAGCTATTGTCCTTCTTGTAACATGGGGTATAATTTACTTTGAAGTATAAATGCTTAGAAATTAACAATTGTTTTTTTTTTTCTCCTGAGGAAAAAAATAGTATTGGCAAGCTTTCCAGCTTTTGACATTCTTTTAACATCTTTAAAATACTACAGATCTGATTCAGCCTTCAGACCTGTTACTTACTGGCCCTGTATCTGGTTAATTCACATAAATCTTCTTTGGGCTACAAGTTACTTTTAAATAAATCCAAACTAAGAGTGGGGGGAAGGGAGGAGAATACCAGTCTAATTGCTAAAGTTTCAAAACAGAAGAATGAATTTGCACCTCAAGCTTGGCATCTCTGAGCATGTGAATCAATCTGAGATACTCATAATCATTGCTTTGTTTTCTAAAGACCTTTGATTATGAGCAGCATTTAATTACACAGCTGCAAAATTCTTAAGACATTTGATACTAGAAAGAGACAATCTAATAGACATATTTACCATCCCTTTGTCTACATTTGCCGAATTCTAGTTGCATCCTTTTAGGTCAAAAGGTAAGCTACGCATTTGGTATTATCTTAGAGATCTTTTCATCATTCATGCTTTCAATGGGTTACAGTGTCATGTGGTATAATATTTCAGTATAGAGGATTGACACAAAAATTGTTCATTTAAGCAATTTTTATGTGCCTTTAAAAATCATGGCTCAAAGTATTGTTGAAGCTTGGGCTGCAAGCTTCTTGCCATAGTCTAGATTTTAATTCCAGTTAGTATTCTCTACTTCTGATTATGTTTCATCTGTAAAATGAACTTAATGCTCTGATTTCATTTTTTTCTTTAGTAAAAGAAATAGCCTCATGTAAATTCCCCTTTAAATAATCTGCCTTTAATGGTCTCTGTTCAATTTATATCCTAAAAATGTATTTTGCCTATGACCAAGTTGCATTTCTCTCTAAAGTAGGTGAAATCTAATTCTTACTTGAAAAAATGGTATCCTTTCTCCATATGATTGTTATTCAGTGTTTATTGAAGTGTATTTGTTGATTGAAAAGGCAAAAAGGAATTTTTTTAAAGGCAGAGAAGAATAGATACCTAAAATAATTTTGTCAAGAAAGAATGTGTTTTTGATTAACGTAATAAACATTCTTTGGAAGTAAATGTGTGTAGGATTTGGACAGTAGTATTTTGTAATGTTTTATGATGAAAATAAGTATGTTTATCAGAGAAAAGGTAGATTAAATAAACAGACAAAACCATCAGTCTTAACCCTAAAGAACTGTGGCTAAACCTGGATTCTGCATTTTTACACTAGTCAGTGACAGCTCATTAAAGGGCTTACTTGTTTGTCAGGTTATTGGCACTGGTAGTGGTAACCCCAGGGTAATGCCACTATCCCTTTGCCTAGCTTGTTTGGCTTGTGAAGAATTAATTGTAGAGGGTTATGTATTATTTGATTACCCAAAGTCTTAAATCCTGTATGGCAAAATTCAAGACTCCCCATACTGTAACAGCCTCTAAGTGACCTCTGTCTCAAACCTCTTAGGAAAATGTTGGTGTGAAGAACTGATGGCTCTAAGGTGTCTGTAGGGACAGTACTTGAAATAGTTTAAATAAGTAACTGTTTTTATCGTTAGAATTAATAGAATTTGTAGAGCTCTGTGCACATCCTGCATATCTGCCTGGAGTAAAATTACTTTACAAGCTTTAGATAAATGAAAGCTACCCAGAAACTCTCAAGAAAGAGTAGAATATTAGCTGATGAAAATTGTGTGTGGATGCAGGGATTCAGAGCCACAATTAATTCACATTTGATTTTAATTGATGACACTCTGATAGATCAGGGGGACTTTAAGAAATAAAAATGTAGGCAGATTAGAATATCGGTAATTGGAAATAGAGGAGTTTTAACTAATGAAGTGTGGCTTTATTAAATGTTTTGTTCATTTTATAGAAAATGCTATGTGGAACATATTAACAGTTATTTTCACTTAAAAGAAACACTGATAGAGGATTTAGATCCTTTATTTAGAAATATGTGCTGTGTTAGAAATAATGGTTGTGACTGTAAAGCCCCAAATTACTTGTAATGTTGTGCGTGGACTACTAAACCACTGTGCTTTATTATAAGCTATCAGAGTTCATCTTTTAGTGACTTTTGGTTCAAACATTTAATAAATGGCTGTACATTGTTAAGTTTTCCAGGGTAGCTACTCGGATCTTTTGCCTCTGTTCAGCATCTCACTTCAAGTTACTTCTCTCTTTCATTGTGTCTCTAATTTATTTCCTAAAATGATAAGTGTCAAAAATGACATAGATTGTAATTTGCAGTATTACCTTTGCCATTGTGGATTACTCTCCCTTATAATTACAGCTTACACAGAAACTTGCTTGATGCCTCCTTGTAATCAGAATAATACTACCTTGTATTTATGCAGTCTTTCTCTTGTGACCTCAAAGCACTCTTGTTAATTGTCACCACATTCCTATGAGCAAAGCAGATGGTTGAAGAAAGGGAGGCTTAAGTGTAACCAGGTTAAATGACTTGCCTAGAGTAAAGCCATAATCAGTGACATTGATGGGAAGGAAGCCAGGTCTCCTGATTCTGGACCGGTTTTCTCTCTTCTGCATCACTCTGCCTTGACGTTTTTTACTTGTGACATCTGTTTCCATCACTGTCATGCTGTTAATTACTTAATATCATTTTACTGCAAGATTTGCTAAAGGGAACAGATACACTCTGAGTGTTTAAAAATATGTTTAATGCGGCATGAGAGAAACAGTGGCACTTTGTGGGGAGGGCATGTAGATTCATTTTATTGGATTTTGGTTGCTTGATGAACACTGCTAATTTCGGGGGGAACACTGGGGGTTTCATATTTTACCTAAATGGTATTTTTGGAACAATGCAAATGCATGGAAGTCACTGGTCTGTTTTTCAAATATGCACCTAATAAAGCAAAACATGATCAATTCATTGATTACTCAATTACACTCAGTGACGTGTCCATTGAATTAGCAGATATGCCTCTTTATGCTCAGTTATAGAATGTATAGCTAGGCTTTTAAGGCTCATGTATATTTAAAACCTGCTTATTAAAATATAGACAATATTACAACCTATTTTCCAAACCTTTTTTATTATTAAAATGTTCTATTTCTCTTTACATACTAACATGTAAAACTAGATCTCTTGTCTGAACATTCCACATCCCATTCTTCTGAAAAAAAGGCAGGGTTTAGAAACAAAGTGGGAACGGGGGTGAGTATTTATTAGTCAGTTTGATAATTGAGGTATACTTAGTGGAAGGGCAAGAGACTTGAAGGGTATATCCATCAAAGTTTTCCCATGATGTTTGGGGCTAATATATATAACTCATTGATTTAATAATAGAAGAAAACTGATTTAATTGTTCTGAGCACAGATTTATTGACAATGAAGTATAATTCGGTGACTGATAGATCTTATTATTTCTGCCCTCATGCCCTCATTTAGAACACCTTATTTGTTATACGATGCTTGATTATAACCTGATACCCAGACTTCTGTTAGTCACTGTTATCCCACCATTTCACTTTTTTCCTTTTTGTCCATATTTACTATTTTTCATTCTGGATTTCCCTACATTTTTTTTTTTTTTACATTTCTCTATCCTGTTCACATAAGATCACTGAAGTTTCTCATGTTAGAGTCTTCTGAGAATGTGTTAAGAATGCAAAAAATAGGCCGGGTGCAGTGGCTCACGCCTGTAACCCCAGCACTTTGGGAGGCCGAGGTGGGCAGATCACAAGGTCGGGAGATCAAGACCATCCTGGCTAACATGGTGAAACCCTCTCTCTACTAAAAATACAAAAAAAAAAAAATTAGCCTGGCATGGTGATGGGCGCCTGTAGTCCCAGCTACTCAGGAGGCTGAGGCAGGAGAATGGCTTGAACCCTGGAGGTGGAACTTGCAGTGAGCCGAGATGGCGCCACTGTACTCTAGCCTGGGTAACAGAGCAAGACTCCGTCTCAAAAACAAATAAAAAAGAATGTAAAAAATATATATATTTATATAGTACATATATAGTATATATTATGTGTGCATACACACACACACACACACCAAATTTTATCCTTCTGTTCTTTTAAAAAGTATTTTGTCAAGTATATCATGTGTAACTGATATATATTTGTTAAAAATAAGCTACTTCCCCAGTGACAGGGCTTATCATTGAAACCATTAGGTTCATAATAATGTGAAGACTTATTTTGAATGGAACTTGTAGCTTCTCTGTTTTAAAATATCAGTATTTTAAATAAGAGCATTCCTGTTAGTTCTGATAATTACAGGGTTATAGATGGAAAATCAGAGCTGATGGTGAGGCTATTGTGAGGCTTTTTCTTTTTAGTTCCCAGAAAGCCCACCTAAAAACAAATTTCCAATTGTTTAATATTAATTGAGTATACCTTGTGTACTAGGTTCTGGGAAGGCCCTAAGTGTCTATAAAAATGTACAGAATGTAAGATTTTGTTCAAAATTTTCTTTGAAGATGGTTATAGATATTCAGTTTCGGTGGTCTGTTTCCCAGTGTGCTGTAGGAGAGCACTTTTTGGCTGTTCAGCCTGAAATCCCAGAACACAGTTTTACTCCACAGCCAGGAAGAGAATCTTCTGCTCCATGCACCTGCTCCAGCTTTCTCACCCAATGCACGGCATGGGCCACGTGCTCTGCATGGGCCATGTGCTGTGTGGTTGGGGAGTCGTCAGCGGAAACTTTGGTGACTTCTCTGCCGACTAGTAGCAATAGTATTTGAGTAAGATGGATTCTTCAGTTTTTTTCATCCATGGTTTGAAAACAGTGCATTACTTATAAATACATTGACAAAGGTAAAATATTGTTGATCAATCTATTAACATGCTGGGTTATCATCTTTCTCCCTTCTCATGCACTTTGGACTGTCTCCCTACAGCATTTTTTCCCTCTTGCTTTTTAAAAATTACAGTTACCAACAACTCACAGGATGACAAGTACTGCTTATTTTAATCCTAATAATAATCCCATTGAAAAATAATATTACTGTCCTAATTTTACAGGTGATGGAGCATAGCTGTAGAAGTTTTAGAAATGTTCCAAATTGTACAAGAGATCGTGTAGAACCAGGATTTAAACTGAGGATTCTCTGAGTTCACAGTCAATCTCTTAACCACTGTCATATCCTCATATTCTTGTTTTAATATGAGTTTAGTGAATACAAATCTGTCTAATGTTAATCATGATTAACTGACAAGATGAGGTCTTATCAGAGAGGTACATAAATTAAAATAGTGAATCTTTAAAACTGCCTTATGGGCATGAAACTGATGCAGAAACTGGTGTAAAAACACATATAGGAATTTGTTATCTAAGAAGAAAGATGGACTATGTACCAGTAAAAATAATTTTAAAATGTGTATTATATACTTGTAATAGGCATTGTGATAATATAATACTGAATTGTGAAAACATTCAAAGGTATTGAGTAATATTATCCCCACTTAATAGACAAAGAAGTGAAGACACACAGTGCTTGAGTAACTTGTACAAGGTCACATGAACAAGAGCTCTTTGGGGGTCTCAATTATTCTTAATTGTCTGCTGGGAACCATTGACCTCGGATGATGCCAGGACCAGGGTAGAGAGAAAGACTGAGACTTGCTTGCCTAAGTCCTCATTGAAGGTACTTTAACTTTTGCAGTTTACTTTTTTTTCCTCCCTTTGGATGACTTGCACATGCATACATGTCCCAACTCTTTTTAATTTTATCAACAGGTACGTTTTCAGCACTGTTGCCCTTCTGACACCCATTCAGCTTGGTCTGGGGATCCTTGACTGGTATTTGACTGTAGTTCCTTGGATTTCTTTTGCAGAAAGACTGCAAATGTGCATTTCCCTTCTCTTGTTTGTTAGTTTAACAACCATTTAACTCTTGGTCATGGTTGCTGGTGTGTGACATTATGTTGTGTGTTGGGGTACTCCAGGATCGAGTAGCTTCATATGCTGTATAAGCTCTTCAGTGGCATTGCCCAAGATGTTATTATCAAAATTTTTGTGTGAATATTTCTTGATTCTTGAAATATAACATCATTCTCATTTCCTGACTATGTATTACTGATTAGTATGTGTCAGCACCACTACAGAACTGCTGTGGGATCAACAGATCGTTTCTTCTTCGCTCATTATGCATATGGCTCCTCTCTTGATGTTAGCAGCTGCAACAGTCTATGCCCTTCATCTTTGCTTCGTTTGCATGATACTATAGGCAATTTTATAAATTTTAAATCCTGGGTACCCAAGTAAATATGTAATAAATGCTAGTTCTCCTTCGTAATTAGAAACTATGAACAGTTTCTGTTTTAAGAGGATTGTCTTTGGGAAGTCTGTCCTACTGAAAGGCAGCTTGATTGGAAAACTCAGGGTTATAGTCAAAATTGTAAAGAGCAGAGAACTTCTTGGAGTAGAGAGCAGTGACACGCCAGTGGCTGAGTCCTAGGTGTGCCCTCAGGTTTTATAACTGCTGTTGTCACTGCCATCTGCCAGAGGTAGATGAAAACCATGCCTAATACTTCTTGGAGTCTTGTCCATTTTTATCTGGCTGGATGTCCAGATTTTTAATACAATTTCTCATTGGAAATATTAAAGGGGGAAAAAAGTCATTGTGACAAAACGGTAATGTGTCAAGTGGCTTTCCACTTGAACTAAAATAAAATCCACAGTCCTTCCTCTACCCTCCTGTGGGCCACTGAGTTCTGGCCCCTGCATAGCTCACACACTGTATTCCAGCCACACTGGCTTTCTAAATGTTCTCTCAACAAGCCAAAGCCTTTGTAAGCCCTAAAGCCTCAGCACATGCTGTTCCCTCTGCGTGGAATTCCACCCGCAAGGTTCTTCCACTTTTCTGACTCCCAGTCATCTTTTAGCTCTCAGCTTAAATATCACCAATTCAGAGAGGCCCCTCTTGACTAATTTTCCCAATTCTTCAGTCTCATTAATCACCCTTATAACTTCTTACACCTTTCCTTTCAACACTTAAAAATTCTATATTTGTATATTTATCTCATGCTTTTCTTATTCACTAGACTAGGGCTTCTCAACCATGGAAGTGCATTAAAATCATTTAGGGAAATTTTAAAACATACCATTGCTCAATATCACTGTAGACAAATTGAAACACAGGTTGGAGCCTCATCATCAGTGTTGTTAAACATTCTTCAGAGTATTCTGTTGTGCAGCTAGGGTTGAGGACCACTGGGCTAGATCATAAGCAACAGAAAGGCAGAGATGATGTCTGCTGACCAGTGTATACCCACAGCCCAGTGCAGTGCCCTGGAGACCAAAGAGCTCAGTACATATTTCTGGTTGAGTAAGTGAACTCACAGAGAGTAAATATGGATGGCCTTGACTATCTCAATGATTTGTGATACCCAGAAAAATACAAAACATCACAGCTCCAGAACTATTCCATGTTTATATGGCTGGATGGCCTCAAATGTACAAAACATTAAGGATATCTTTTTATACTCATCGGGAAAATGAGTATTATCTGACATGGTGCTCCTGAAAACATGTCAGTTACTTCTAAAATCACAACTGCATTTTTTTTCTATTTCTGACTCTTTCCTTCAAGTTAACTATTGTAGCAATATATTACCCTCATTTTGATAAAAACTTAAAATATGCAAGATCCATAATAACTCTCCAACCAAATTAGTTATCATCCCCACCTCCCCATAAACAATTTATTTTTATTTTATTTTATTTTTTGAGACGGAGTCTCGCTCTGTTGCCCAGGCTGGAGTGCGGTGGCGCAATCTCGGCTTACTGCAAGCTCCGCCTCCCGGGTTCACGCCATTCTCCTGCCTCAGCCTCTCCGAGTAGCTGGGACTACAGGCGCCCGCCACTACGCCCGGCTAATTTTTTGTATTTTTTTGTAGAGACGGGGTTTCACCGTGGTCTCCATCTCCTGACCTCGTGATCCGCCCGCCTCGGCCTCCCAAAGTGCTGGGATTACAAGCGTGAGCCACCGCACCCGGCCCACCATAAACAATTTTTAAAACACTGTTTTTAATACCTCACGTAAAAGATATTAAGTGCCAGAATTTTTGTCTGTTAACCCAAATATGATAAAAAATGGGTTATGTATTTCCAAGGGGAGGTGACATTGTCCTTCAGAGGAATTGTTGCACTATAGAGTAGATCACTAGAAGGCAAGTGATAGAATTTAGGACAATGTGTTACAGAAGGCTTTTTATTCATGTCTGTGCTTCAATAAATCAAGGAATAACAGAGAAATGAAGACATTATGCTGTAAAAACAAATGTCATATTCTATTTTGGTATTTACAAAATTAACTTTTTGTGGTATGTATATTTCAGGAATCAATATTTTTTAACACGATTTCTTTTTTGCTTATTCCAAAAGCTGCTGAAATCTGAGGCAAAGTATATCAAATTCAATAAACAAAGAGGGGTATTATAAACACAGTATTATCCGTATCTATAAGTGAGTTTTATAAACAGGGCCTTGTAGCTTTTTGCAAATAATTGATAAAATATTTCTTTAGGGAAACCCTACCATTTATCACAAATGTATAATAGTCAAAAATGTTTCCTATTTATTATCACACCATTATTTCTCAATCAGAATGCTTTTCTCAAGCCATTGACTGGCCCCAAATGTACATAAATTACCATTATAC
Source organism: Symphalangus syndactylus (assembly GCF_028878055.3). Taxonomy (NCBI): domain Eukaryota; kingdom Metazoa; phylum Chordata; class Mammalia; order Primates; family Hylobatidae; genus Symphalangus; species Symphalangus syndactylus. Next base: position 109,418,943 of record NC_072430.2, read on the forward strand.
CTGAGATTTCCTGTTATCTCCTGATAAGAGCATACCTGCTATTTTACTGTAGAAACAGATTGGTAAGTTGAAATATTGTACTTTGTTTCTGAGAGAAGAAAGATAAGCATTGCTTTCACAATGATCCTTTTGGAAAAATATTCATAAGACAGCTTACCAGACTCTGGAGAGCTTACTAGGCTCTGTGGATATTTTTAATTCATACCATAGTGTCTTTAGAAGTTAACGTAGGAAGATTAATGCTCTTGGAGAAGAGTTCAAAGTGTTTAGTGCCTTTTCCAGGTTAATCACCACACCAGTTGTTGGACAAAGAGCTCTGGCTCCTCTTCCGACATGTTATTTCATGTTCATCTAAAATACAGTGCCTTGTTTCTTCCCTGAAAAATGTGATAACATCCTAGGAGGAGGTTGTGATCTGAGAGTTAAAGGGATAAATCAGAAAGTAGTGACAATTCTCTGGGGGCGAACTGGAGTCTTCAGCCTTCAGCATTGACAGGTAAGTGACTGTGCAGAAGGACAGGTTGTTTCATTATGTTAATGAAGTAACTTGAGAGTTTTTTTTTTTTTTTTCTTCAGTTGTTTTATCTAGAAGTTCTGTATCTGGGGTTGATTTCATTGTTCATGTACATGAATATCATTACTAATAAAATTGTAGAAAGGCAATTCTAAGATATGCAGGGAAATTAGTACTGTTATTAGCAGGTACTACTTGGGAGTTCTGGGAACAGTTCACTAGCTGTAAACCTAAAGAGATGGGACAATTTCAAAGCTAGCTCTGTCGTTGCAGTGGTTTTGAATGCAGCTTGAAAATTAGAGCTTAGGTCTGAGTTGCCAAGAACTGCTAGTTGACATTCCAGTGACACCATCGCCATGTATTCTAGGAGTACCCCTGCTCTATTCAAGCCATGGTACTCAATGTTGCAGGAGTACCAGTGTCAATAAGATAGTGTCCTTAACCTAAGGAACTTGTTATTTGTTAGGAATAAAGATTAAAAAAATACAGTACAAGAAAAAGTAAGAATTATAAAAGATGTACTACAAAGAAATTCATCATCTCAAAGATAGTTGATGGAGTAGCAGATATTCAGTGTTGTATGTTCTATTCAATTAACATGGGAGAGTTAAAAAACTAACATCTTAGTCATTGATAAACCTTGGTGTTTGTTATATATATAAATTTCATATGTGTGAATGCAAAATATTTTTTAAAACTTTGTTTCTATTGCTAACCATAGATTAAATCACTCTTCTTACTAGTCTGGCCAACATGGCAAAACTCTGTCTCTACTAAAAATACAAAAATTAGCGGCGTGTGGTGGCACGTGCCTGTAGTCCCAGCTACTCGGGAGGCTGAGGCAGGAGAATCGCTGGAGCCCGGGAGGCGGAGGTTGCAGTGAGCCAAGATCCCACCACTGCACCCCAGCCTGGGCGACAGAGAGAGACTCCATCTAAAGAAAAAAAAAAAAGAAAGTTCTAACACTTTAAGGATGGCAGTTAATGCCCTGATAACATAATTAACAACCTGGCTATGAGTGGCTTAAAAGAGTTAATTCAAAAATACTGAAATTTTGTTTTGTTTTCTCCTCTTAGACTTCCTAGCAGGACTAGATTTATTACTGCTGCACCTTTCCCATGAAAATCAGGTTTTCTAAATGGGAAGGTTAAACTCATTGTAAATTCCTCTAGGTAATATTGGAGTTCTTTGTGCTGTAGAGTTTCCAGTATGAGTCTTTTAACCTTTGCTTCCATTTACAGGAAATTTTCCAGACAGATATATTCTTACTTCGGTGGCATTTTTAGATGCTGTACATGATGAGCAAAGGCAGTGCAGAGTGTTGAAGAAATAATTTGTGTTTCCTTGAAAACTGAATTTCATTGCTTTTTTTTAGAGTTCTCATTATTGCAACATTCTGAGTGTGTGTATATATATGTATTTAAATTATATCTTTGTGCATGTTCTAAATGTCAAATATAACCACTAGAATATTTGGTCTAAAAGGGAGAACAGAACTTGAACTTAGTCATTCCTAAATTCATATCTTTAAGATGGTTTTATATCATTTTGATTCTAGAAATATTCACTTGTTTAGATTTTTTAATGTTCCTTTCAGGTAATGTTCAATATGTGCAAAAATTTGAGTAGCTAATCAGTAATTACTACTTTGTAAAATTGAACTAAGTTGGGTTTTTCAACATGTAAATCAGCCTTCTTTAGGATATAGTAATCAAAGCAGTTCTATGATGCTTGTTACAAACCAATTGCTAAAATGAATAACTAAGACTAAAGGCCTTTTTTGTTGTTGGTTAAAGTTAAAACTGACTAGCTCTGGAAATGTAACTTGTACTTTCCCTGTTTTTATAGTAACGCTTCATTAAGATGTCAGGTCAAAATATTTTTTTCTTTCTGTTTTGATATTTCATTTGAGAACCAATATTTCAAAAATGTAGTAATTTAGTATAAATTCCTCAGTTCCAGTCAGATAAATAAACCTTACCAGATTCTGTGAACTGATTTATTGATAGGACTCTGAGGGACCAAAAGCCTTTTGGAGAATGTTTGAAACATTTCTGAATTCTGAATTTTATTGAAGTTTTATCCCAAGAGAGAAGTAGAGTGAGAGGAAAACCTTCTCTTTCCACAAATTTGGACATCGTAACAAAACTTTAACTTTCTTTTTTTTAAAGGTCATACAGGTATTTAAAAAAAAAAAAAAGACAAGTAGTTATACAAACACTTTGGTCACCAGTGAACTGATAATAGGTGCAATCTTTTGTGTAGCAAATTTTCTATGATGTGTAGTAATGCAATTCAAAACTGGCATAAATATTTGAAATAGGAAATCCCTAAACTTATTTTCATACAGTGATTTTGACTTTTTTTGCAATCAAGTTTATATCTCTTTCTGTTAAAGAAAAAAATTAAGAAATACTTTTTGTGAAAAAGGGAACAACAGAAACTGGCGCTTACTTGAGGAAGGAGAGGAACAGAAAAAACAACTATTGTGTACTAGGCTTAGCACCTGGATGATGAACTAATCTGTACAACAGACCCCCATGACACAAATTTACCTCCAGAACCAGGCTGCACATGTCCCCCTGAAAAATAAAAATTAAAAAAGAAAAGACAAGAAAGACTTTGTGTAAATACACCTCTTTTTAAAATTACCCCTGGCTTAAGAAAGAAGTTTTTCTTTCTTAGTGTGCGTGTGTGTATGTGTGTGTGTATATATATATGTGTGTGTATATACATATAAAATATGTTAATTTTCATAGATCCAAACAGTTTCTCTCTGCTTTTCTTTTAATTATTTTCTCTCCTAAAAGGATGGTGACTGGAAAGATCGCATAGGTGACGAGGATCTTCCTATGACCTATGATTAGAAAGAGGTTAGAGGTAGACTGGCTGCTGGAAAAGAGAAGCCAAGATCCCTGCAATGAGCCCTTTCCTCTGCTTCTTGTGGAATTCTCAGTGGTCCCCAAGTTAACCTAGGGAGTTGATACAGTGCCCTTTCCAAAGCAGAATATCTGGTTTACTGCCCCTTGCCCAGTGGTTATATATGTGCCAGGTTTGGGGATCCTGCAAGCTGCTCGTATTGGAGGTAAATGGCTTGTGCCATGAGAAACCAAACTGTGATTACTAGGGAAGGTTTCTTAAGATACCCAGTTTGGGATTTATTTTGTTTTATTGTATTGGACTCCATATTAATAGAAGTGCTTGGAGGACCAGTTAAGGAGCATAAGAAAGGCTAGTTTTGGCAAGCAGAGGACAAATCCATCCTCTCTTCCTTGAGGGAAATTTCCCCTCTCCATTGCTGTCCCTACATTGCCCTTCCTATCTGCCATATGCAAATTAGGGAGACTGAGGCAACAAAGTTATATATAACACTAGAAAATTGAGATTTCAGAGGGGAAACAAAGTTAAAGCCCAAAGAGTAAAATACTAAAGGGAAATTTAAAATAAATGCTAGCAATAAGTTAGTAAAGGTAGAAAAGGGGACTAAACATTGGGGAAACTAAGTTAAGAACAACTTAGATGATTTACAAACCAAGATTTAAAAAGGAAGAAGAAGAAAAATAGTGAGACAAGAGAAGATAATCTGAGCACCCCAGGAAGAATGAAAGAAACTGGTAGCACAAATTCAAAATGAAGTACCACTTAAACAAGAAACAGCAGTGAAACCAACTAACCTTTAATACATTAGTCTTATAAAGAAATGTACGTGGGGAAAAGGAGAAAGCAGGACACATTTTTAAAGTGGTCCTCTGAAATGAGGCAGCTTCAACAGCTGGAGGCTCCTTGGAGACCTATAAGGCAGAGAGAGAGAGCTGAGCTGTAGAGGGTAAGAGATGACTCTCTGGGGCCTCCTGTCAATGGCTTCTGTCCCCCAGCTACCACTAGGATACCTGAGAGGGCAAGAAGATGTGCCCTTTGGTAAATAGCAATCCATCAAGCTGCAAGCTGGTAGCTTCCGCTGGCTGGCTTTCCACAGGCATGAGAGCTTCTGTGGCCATCTCCATTTCTTTGTGAAAGTCCTGTCTGAGGAAAGGGATCCCATTCAGCCTGGTGTTCTTCAGGCATGTGGTCAAGGCAAGGCACCTGGCTAATCAGCCCATCAGCTAATCAGCTACTTTATAATTTTATATTTTAATGCAGCTATTTAATCCAATGTTGATATTTTATAATCAGTTACTTTTAACTTAAAAATAGTGAGTTTTCCAAATTTTAGAAAAGCTTTATTTTGAAAAGGTTTGCTATTTTGGTTGCTGACGGAGTGATTTTGTTCTAATTGTACCTGACCTCACCTGATTAAGACTACCCACTTGCCCTCACTCTTTATTCCTCTACCATGGCCTTCTCCCTTTCTTTTTCTCTCCAGCTTACCTCACAGGGCCTACATTAGAGTAACACTTCCATTGGCCACAAATTTGGGGGAGTGAGAGAAAAAATTGCACAAAGTGCATTGGTCAGATAACTCAAATTCCAAGTGCCCAAACTGTATTTTAATCTTTTGTTGGGAATATCCTGGGATGGAGACAATGAGAGAGATCTGTACATTACATTCCACTTTTGCATAGTGTGTCTGTTTACATCAAATCTTTTTCTCAGAAAAAGATTTAAGGTAGTCTTACAGTACCATCAGGTTCATATGCTCACTGTGCAGCAACAGACCAATACACTGAGTCAGCAGAGTTTGCAGCAGAGAAGAAGCTTGATAATGGCAAGGCCATCAAGCAAGGAGACAGGAAGAATCTTCAAACCTTAAATTTGTTTTCCTGAGGGGCTCTGGGTTCCTAAGGGGATCATGGAGGGTGATGGACTAGAAAATTGGGGTCATTGATTGGTTCAGGTCAGGGGGATGAAATCACCAGGATATAGAAACTGCTTACTTGTCAGCTCCTTGCTGAGCCCTTCAGACCAGCTGGCTCTGGTAGTTTTATTGCTATGCAGAACCTGAAGGAGAAGCTCCTCAAAGGGAAAACTTCTCATCTCACAATGTCTTAGATCTTATCTATAGAACAGAAAAGGAACACAGTCTTGTGACAAGGGCTATGTTATTCTGGAGTGATAAGCAGAGACTAGCTACAAGGAAGTGTGCCAAAGGGCAAATGGGCTTAGTGAATGCTTCTGATTGTGCTGCAAGCCTAGTTGAATGTTTTCTTCCCTTAGTTGATTTTATAAAATTTTATTGGAGATGGTTCAGTGGCCTTCTTCATAGGGTTATTAGGATGGAAGGTCTAACAAACACAAGCACAAATTATAGGTCGTAAAACCCAGTACAAATATTGGGAAAAATATCCCTGGGCAAGACATTCAAGGTCCTTTGCTTTCTGTCTCTAACCTTTCAGTTTAGCCTTAATTCCTGTATTTCTTTTCCTGTCAACCTCCAGAGACCTACACTCAAAACACATCCTGCTAGTTGGTTGGCTTTTTGCAAATAGTGAATTTGCAATTTCGTGCTCCTATGCGTTTGTGTGTGTTGTTTCTTCTGCCTTGAAGGACTTCTCAATCCCATTGTCCAGTGAAATCACACTAATTAATACCAGCTTAAATGTCATCTTCCCCTCTATACCTTGCTTAACAGGTTCCCTGCAAACATAGAATAAATCTTTCCTCTTTTCTGGCCTGGTATTTTGCTCATTCAACTATTTCATCACATGTTACAATATTTATATTGACTTGCATATTCATCTGCCCTTCCTGTTCCTTCCTGAATTGACAGGTTCTTGAAATGAGGAATTATATGCTCAGTTCTTAACACAGTGCTTGGCCTGTGTCTCTTGGCTGTAGGAATTGAAGTACTTCATCTAGTTTCTCATCCAGGGCTACTAAACACATTTTAATCCTTCCTCACTCATTGAGGCACAGTCAAGGCTGGGATGCATAGTTCTGTATCTGCTTTTAATTTTGCTCTGTTTCCTTTTAGCTCTGCTTTTCCTGTTTTAAATATATAAAGTCTTCCCTTTCTTTCCATTTTTTCTATTAATCAACTCTAGCCTGGAGATTCCATCATTGACCATCTTACAACCGCTGTGTAATTGTAGGGAACACTGAGGAGATTTATTTTGCTTCTAGGTCTTGGACTTTGTTCTAATGCTTGGATGTTGCCAGTTGCTTGACCTTTGGGTAAAGAGGATGTACTGTCAGGGTTCTCCAGAGAAACTGAACCACTAGGCTTGTGCATGTGTAGACAGATAAATAATAAGGAATTGGCTCACATGATTAGGGAAATAGAGAAGACCTAAGATCTGTAGCCAGGAAGTTAGAGACCTAGAAGAGCTGACATATGATTCCAGTCCTGGTCAGATAGCCTGAGTACCAGGAGATCTGACAGTGTAAAGTCCATTCCAGAAGCCAGCAAACTGAAGACCCAAGAAGAGCTCATGTTCCAGTCCCTATCCGAAGGCTGGATAAAAAACAAAAACAAACAACACCAAAATGTTCAGCTCATGCAGTCAGGCAGCAGAGACAGATTCTTTCTTACTCTGTCTTTTTATTTCTAGTCAGGCCTTCAGTGGGTTGGATGAGGCCCACCCACTTTGGGAAGAGCAGTCTGCTTTACTCAGCCTACTGACTCAAATGTTAATCTCATCCAGAAACACCCTCCTAGCACACCCAGAAATAAGGTTTAACCGAATATCTGGGCACCCTGTGGCTCAGTCAAATTAATACATAACATTAACCATGACAGAGGCAGTGCTCTGCATATGTATTTTGCTAGTGATGCCAAACAGTTGACTTAAGAAGGGAATTATGTCTATAGGGAGTATCACTTATTTTACAAATGATAATGAATTTACAGTCTTTTTGAGAATTTCAGAGTCTAGTCTCATTTTGTCAATGACATTTTATTCATGGAGTAAGTGTAGAGTGAAAAGAACTCTACATATTCTAGTTAAACATAGGGCAGGAGTTCTGGAGTCTCATATTAAATAATTTTAGGAGCTAAGAAAGTTAGTAAATAAGTAAAGTATGTTGGGTGTATGCCAAGCCAGAATAGTGGGAACTACAGTACATAGGACAACTCTGGACCTACTTTCAAGGTATCCCTGCCCTTCCCTCCCCTTCCCCCCTCCCCTCCCCTCCCCTCCTTGTCTTAGCCTTTGGCTAAAGTCTTTTCCTTGTTTACTTATTAACTAGCCACAAGTCTCTAGAAATTCACCGACTTTTTGCAGGCCTTAGTTGTTTTATTTAAATAGATGGCTTATCTATAGTCTGAAGATTCTTTCCATGCATTTTACCTGCAAGATAAGTTTGAGAGGTTATGAAATAACACCTTTGTTGATTTAAAGAGATCTACCATGAGTTCTAAAGGAAAGTGACATGTCATCTTCTAAAGCAACTTAATTTGCTTTCCAGTAATGACATGATGAATAGATCTAATGTTTGCAAACTTCAAGAGCAGAAATATCATAATCATAATTTTGCACCAAAAACTACTTTGTGTACTAATGTCCTTCATGATGTAATGTGACCAGATTTTTTCATAATTAAGTATCAGGTCTCCACAGGTGTTGCCAAGTCTGTATCTTGCTATGTTTGCACATGCGTTGCTTTCTAAAGACTTAGAAATACTTCCTGTTGTAAGGTAGGATGACTTCCAATACATATGTGTTGGTATGTGTTGATTTTTCTTGTTTAAAGGCTTTTCATATGGTCCTGGAGCCTTCCAACTATAAATTAATGTGAGACAGCCTCTGAGGATTTATGGAGTCATTTTCCCTTTGGCTAAAGCCTTCCATGGTCACAGACCACTAGATTTAAAAAGGCAGCCAGACCTGTCCAAAGACCAACATAAATTTTCAGAGGCAGAGAAAATGGTGGCTGCTTATTAAATTAGTGAGAATATAGTATTTGGCAGCTACAAATAAATGACGTTTTCTCCCCATAAGCTAGAAGCAAGACGTTGAAGTTGTGTGATTTTGGACCTACATTTGTCAAGTTTAGCTACATCAGTTGAGAATAATTTGCATGTTACATGGAGCACTTACTTGAGACTTCCGTTTAGATTTGACTAGATAAATGGGTTCACCTTTGCCAAATAGCTCCCATTTCTGAACACATTTAAAACAATTTTTCCCCAGCACACAGAGGCCGAACATGAGCATTAAAACAAAAAAAGGAACCTATTGTTCCAGCAGACTCTTCTCCAGTTTCCCAGTATTTATCTTACAGGGTTTTCTAAGTGCAATATCAGGTGTTCACCATTGGTTGTCTGCACTCACTTTCTATTTTCCCTCTTGATTCATACAAATTATTTGTCTTAGTCTGATAAAAATAGGGCTTTTTCTTTTGGTGATTCACTATATGAAACCATTTTCACTGACTTCCAGGGTTTGGGAAGAAAACATGTTTATCCTTGACAGATAATGGTATTTTTCCATGTCTCACAGGACCCTTCCCAAGTCTTTTGTTTCCTACACAAACAAAATAAATTATAGGAATAGAGACTTTCTGAACTAAAGTTGATGAACTGTACTGGTTTTCTGGAGTACTTTCTGAGAAAATGCTGTGTAGAATTTCCAGTCATGAAACTTGCATGAAAGGATACCACAGAATGGCAAGCATCTTTACTTCCTCATACTCCAGAGATATTTTTATGAGATAAAACTATTGAAAACAGATTACATTTGGAGATATATTTCCATAGCAGACTATCCTGTGCTTGTATGGAAATGGGACTTATTTCTCTTAACCCCAATATCAATATCCCATGGGTAGAAACTCTAGGTACAAAATGTAGGATGGATATTATGTTGTAATTGGTGTCTTTTTTTCTCCTCTTTTGGTTTAACCAGCATCTTTGTCTTTGTCCTCCTTTCTTTTTCTCTTTCTTTCTTTCTTCTTTTTTTTTGAGACAGGGTCTCTCTCTGTCATCCAGGCTGGAGTCCAGTAGCACAAACACAGCTCACTGCAGCCTTGACCTCCTAGGCTCAAGTGATCCTCCTGCCTCAGCCTCCCAAGTAGCTGGGACCACAGGAGCATACCACCACACCTGGCTAATTTTTTTTTAATTTCCTGTAGAGGTGGGGTCTTGCCATGTTGCCCAGGCTAGTCTCAAACTCCTGGGCTCAAGCAGCCCTACCACCTCAGCCTCCTGAAGTGCTGGGATTACAGGCATAAGCCACAGTACTCAGCCTTTGTTTTCCTTTTAATTTTTCGTGTGATAGTTGTCATCTGACATGGTGATATGCCTACTAATAGCATTTTTTTATTTAAAAATACATTTTATAAATTTGTTGAAAATTTATGCACATTCTGCTGGAAAATTTTTGAGATGTTAGTTTGTTTAAGTTTTATAAATCAAGTCTATCTTATTAGTCAAATGTTCAGTCACCTATTGGCCTGGGCTGGGAGTTGCTTGGTCTCTTAAAGTTGACTTTGATTATTTCTAATTAGAACATAGTATGATAAATTTATTCATTAGATGCCCACTTATTAAGTGCTCTCTAGATACAAGATACTGTCCAAGATACAAATTAAGTTGGGTCTTAAAGGATGAATAAGACTTTTGATCAATAATGATAGTGATGATTACAATAATAGCTAGCATTAAACGAGCAGTTCCTTTGTGTCCAAGCACTATGCAAAGTCATATCTCATGTTATACAACAACTTGAGAGGTAGGCACAGAATAATGCGAAGATGCTGATGTTTGACTGATGGCTTCCAGTCCTGGCTTTATCACTTACTGGTCATGTAAACCTAACCTGCCCCCCTATTTTGAATATATTGATAGGAACTTCCTCCTGGCACTGGTAGGAGAAATAGGTGAGATAATACAGTCTGATACTATGTGCATTGAATATGGTAAACATTCAGTAAATGTTATCTGCTATACTTTTCTTCATTGTATAGATGAAGAAATTGAAGCTCAGAGAAGCTAAATAACTTCCCTACATTTAGAAAGTGATGTGAGCCCAGATTTGAACTGAGTCAGTGTGACTGCAGAGTCTAGGTTCCCAAACTTGAAGGATTCTAAGAAAGAGTACCAGTAGATGCGAGGGCGTGCGGGGTGGGAGGAGGCCAGTGCTGAAGAACACGGCTGAGTGCATGCAGGGAAAGGAGGCTGCATTCAGTTCCAGGCCATTTTGGGGGGCCTTGGGAGACCTTGGAAAGAAACTGAGATGTTATCCTGGAAATTGATGGAAAATAACCTGTTCTTCAGTTCTTTTGTATTTAAATGAAACAAGACATCTCTGCATTTACCTTTGACTTAAACTGTCTTCTAAGCTAGTACTATATTTTCAGTCAAGAAATATGAACTAGATGTTGAAATGGAAGACTCCTCAAAGATTTGGGAGATTGCAGAAGAGATCTCATAGGCGCTAAATACTGAAACCTTGTTTTTCTTTGTTTGTTTTTTAAACCACAATCTGGAATCCAAGCATACAACTCTGTCTTCTCACTGCTCTGGAATTTTTTTATTCAAGCATTCTGATTTCAACTAGCAAGGTTCCTGGGACTATAAGGTGTATAAAACCTACTAAGGGGACTAGAGATTTTATATCCTCAAGCCAGTATCTTCTCCTTGCTGGGCAATTGAGGGAAGAAGTCAAATCACAGAGATTGCTTGGGAAATATGAAACCAGAATAAGCATGGAGAGTCATATAATTCAAGAAGGGCCAACTGTCTATGCACATGATCTCAGTGTTCCATGCTTATAAGAGGCCCATGCTTGGTTTAATCCTCTAATGTCATCATCTTGAAGTCCTTAACATTTTTAGAACAAGGTCTAGACATTTTCATTATACACTGGGCCCCAGAAGTTATGTACTCAGTCCTAGATTCATGAATTTGATGAAACCACGCCACAATTTTTCATATGTCTGTCAACTATTTCATAGTATGTAGATCTCTGTTACTGGGACTTCAGGTTTGTTCCTCAATCCAGTGGATCCCTTCAACTGGACAGTACCTAATAAAATCATCCTGCCAGCAAGTACACCTCTGACACCATTCTCCTAACTGTATTATTATCTGTTATCTCATTGAAACACCACTTCTTTAGCCTGTTTATATAGTCATTTAAATATTGTTCTGGGTGCATATTTTTAAGTTCACTTTGTGTATTTATAATTAGACCATTACTTTTTTAATAGATGAACTCTCTGAGAGAACCCGTGTTTCCTGATTCTTTGAGAAGTGTTTCATATGTTACCTACATGTAAATGAAATAAATATTAAGTTTGAAATTTACATAAGAGTGGGATTGTCAGAGTCAACTGGATGATAGAACAGAACCAAAACCATTTTGGTAGGATAGAGAAATGTGGTTAGAAAGCAAGCAGTCATCAGGGTGATAAACCAGCTGCCTGGCAAATATGCTGTTCAGGAGAAGATGAAAAGAGGACTTTGGTGAGAGTCAAAGATACATGCTCACAGACACATCCTTTTTTTATTTTTAACCCATCACTATCACTGGTCAGATCCTTTCTAGAGTTTTTAATCCTTGGCAACTTGAAGAACAAGGAGATAGTTTACAGGAAAGCAACAAAGATGATTGATGACTGGATAGTGGGGGATTGTGGAAGAAAGGCTAAAATACATAAAATGTTATTTTTTCTGGGGAACAAAAAAAGTAACTAATGGAAGCTTAGAGTCTTGAAGCACATGAAAGTTTTTAAAATGAGTTTTGTGAGTAGATTTACCCCGTGTTAGTAATGGACATATTATATGAAATTTCAACATAAAGAATTTGCAGAAAATAGTGATAGACACTTGGATTATGCAATCATAGAAATGTTAAAATTTTATTTGTGCATATTTTTATTGTAATAGCTTTTATCCATCTGTATTTGTTTAGAATATGAATGTGTGATTTAAAAACCAAAGGCCCATCAATCAAAACACTTCCCACCTGCTCTCTCTTAAGGGACTATCAAAGTCGTAAATTAAATGAAACCAACATTGTTTTACTACTTGCCCATCATAAAATATTACTGGTTCCAGGTGAGTGCCTATTTACAAGAGACCTTTGAAGATTTAATAGGGGTTTTAAGTGAATGGAATACCATGTAATGAAAAATTTTACATCATAAACAAAATTGAAAGGTAAACTGGCAAAAAATAAATTTGCAAAAATAAAAGACAACTTCAATATACTTAAAATAAAAAGTACTTATACGTGTTAATAAGAAACACTAAAAACAAAGTGAAAAAGAAGCGCAAAGAGTATAAACAGACACTTTACTGAAGAAGTAAAAATAGCTCATAAAAATATTGTCAATATCACTGCCAGGCGTGGTGGCTCATGCCTGTAATCCCAGCACTTCGGGAGGCCGAGGCAGGCAGATCACGAGGTCAGGAGATGGAGACCATCCTGGCTAACATGGTGAAACCCATCTCTACTAAAAAATACAAAAAATTAGCCAGGTGTGGTGGTGGGCACTTGTAGTCCCAGCTACTCAGGAGACTGATGCAGGAGAATGGCGTGAACCCGGGAGGCGGAGCTTGCAGTGAGCTGAGATCTTGCCACTGCACTCCAGCCTGGGCGACAGGTGTGAGACTCAGTCTCAAAAAAAAAAAAGTGTATATATATACATATATATATACGTATATATATGTATATATATGTATATATGTATATATATGTATATATATATATATAGAGAGAGAGAGAGAGAGAAAGAGAGACAGAGACAGTCAATATCACTAGTAATAATTGAAGTTTAAACAGAATATAATTTTATATGCAAAATTAGTAATTATTAGAAATAACAGTATCTGGACTAGGCAAAGACAACCTACGATTTCGTATGTCTGGAATGAGAGAATGCTACAGCATTTACAAGATGGCTGAATATACTATGAAATATTATTCAACCATATGAATTTTCTTTATTTGTCTTTACGGATTACAATTAGGGAAAGTTGCTCGTAAGAAAAATAGTAATTGAAAATATCAGAAACAAAATTGTGTGTTATGCATTGTGAGTTGACATATATATATTAACATAGAGAGAGAGAGAGAGAGAGAGAGAAGACTGCAGGGAAAGCACCAAAGTTTAATCCTTTTGAAGTTTTGTTCATTTTTTTCTCTCTCTAACACACAGACACACTACAGACACAATTTGCTGGAGGGATCTGGGGGAGTTACATCATCATATCTTGCCCCTACACTGTTCTTTTTGCTTGGAAACTATGAACACCGAAAGTAGGAAAGTACAAAAGTGGCCATTAGGACTGGGAGTATTAAGTTGAGGACTGGCTTCGGAAACCCAGTATTGCCAATGGCCACAGCAACCTGGATTTTTGGGTCCAGTCCTAATTTCAAAACTTGTGTTCCGTTGTTTGCCATAATAAGTATGCTCAGTGTATTTCACTTTTTGATTTAGAAACAAGTCATAGTTTTATGTGCTTATATTTTAGGTGCTTTTGGAAGACCTTTTGTGCTAAATTTATAAATTTAAAACTAACTCGCAAAGACTGTCTATGATTAGAGACAAGACCCAGAAAGTCAACTATTCCTAGAAAAGAGGTGCTACACCACTTATGACAGTGAGGAAGGAGCAAGGACCCCAGCCTTCTTGTCTTCAGGCCCCAATTAGCGAGGCATCATTCTATGTTGGTTTAATACACCCACAATCATAATTACAAATCTTGACATTTAGATGCTCCCAAAGTCAACACCCATCCCAGCAGGGTTGGCCATATTATCACTAGTTAAGGAGATATAGAGCAATTAGAAGCTAAAGGAAAAGGTTAGCACTTCCACTCAGACAGAAGGAGTTCAGCAGCTAAACTCACCTGCAGTTGCAGTGTTAATTTTTTTAAATATCGGCTTTGAAGCCTTGTCATCCATGACAAGGAAGGTCTGAGTCTAAATGGAATATTTAAGAGAAGTACTTCCTCATCCTCCAATCAGGCTATATGCTGACCTTTCTGTAGTCTCCACCAGTTGCTCAGCTGTCATGAAATGCTGGAGAAGGTAGAACATCATTGGGCCTGTCATGAGGTCAATCAGCAGGAGCTCAGGCCAATTTGCTAAATGTGTTCATGCTAAAGAGTCAGTTCCCTAACCAGTCTGGTGAAATGTAGTACCAATTAATCACCAGCTAATTTTCAGGGGGTTGTGACCTTCTCCATATTTGCAGTCCACTCGCTACCTTACCTGGCCTTGGGGGATCTCCGGCCTGGAATATGAGGCCACCCCCAGGACATATGAAGCTGCCAAAACTTGTGTTATAGGCTACCAGGGTGACAGGCCAGGGGGCAGGTATGCCCATTGCACCTGCTCTGGCTAGCACTGACCTATTTTAGTCAGAACATTCAGTGTGGTTTGCAAACCCTGAAGATATTCATACAGCTCAAGTACATGCAAAATCCATCTCTTTGAAATTTTTAATGATGTAGTAAGATATTGTTTTTTCTATCAACCTATCAGTTCTTTATCTGTCTTTAGACGGTGGTGGCTTTGTCACCATTCTCTGCAGAGGTTTATTATCTGAGAGCTGTTGGGTTGTCTTAAAAGCAGAAAGGTTCCTTTTTTTTTCTTTTACAAAATAGGCTGCTCTATTTGTAGCCAAGTCTCATAAATTAAAATACTTGTCAAAATAAATGAATAGTATGTTTGTTATATTCATGACTTAAAATCACATTTGATTGCTTACTCATTAATCCACAAAATTAAGCAATACATGCTGGATTGCAGTCATTAGTACAAATAAGCAGCGTTCTTCTAACAGTCAGCCATCGTAGAGAACACTGTACAGTTGTGTTTGTTTCAAAACTAGGTCTGTTAATGCACAAATTAGTTTTACAATTTCAAAAGAATTCCTCTGGAAGAAAATCAAATACATATATGTAGTCCACCAGGAGACAAGGTTGGTGTCATAATATACTAAGTAGATTTTAGATGTGTAAATTGTTAAATGCAATTTTGCATTGAACCTTAAGGATGGACGGAAGCTATTTTGCTGTGCATAGGAACGTATATGGCATGAAGGTGACCTTTATCCCTAACAGGATGGAAAAGTCAGGAGTAGGTAGATGGTGTCCACACCAAAGTGAAGATATCCATGTGACAGAGGCTTTGTTTTCCTGCTTGGATATAGCAGAAAATGTAGATCATTCATTTACCTAAGGAATTTTTTCCCATGTGCCAAGTAACATACTTGGAGCTTGGAATATAAAGTCAGTTGTACTTCAGTTTTTTTCATCTGAAAAATGGGAATAACAGTGGATTTATCATAGGATTTCTTATGAGTATGAAATAAAATAATACATTTCAGCACTTAATACAGTGCCTAGCACATAGTAAAGGCTATCTAAGTATTTGATAAATATTTTTACTGATGTGACCCATAGTTTTAAGTAGCTTACTGTTGACAATAGGTAGGGACAAGTATATCAAGGACCCTCATGCTATGTGACAGGTGATGATACAATCATGGATATAGCACTGTGGGACACTGGAGAGCCTGGTGCAGATAATTATGGCAGACTTAAACTTTATTTCAAAAGTTTGACAATGTATGATGAAGAACTTGAAGCTGGGCCAAAGCCACACCCAGATCTGTTTGCTAGAAAGACCACCTTGGCAATAGTGTTATGGTTAAATGTCAGGAGGCCAGATTGGAAGTCAGAAGCAAACCCAGGCCCTTGCTGTGCTCTTTGGGCTTATTTAATTGTTGGAGAATGATCTTTGCAGAAATAAACCAACCTTAGGTTCCAATAAGTTATTGCCTTCAAGGATTTATTGACATACCTATGGATGGCGGTGGCAGCATTATGCTTTGGCTGAGAGATTGCCAAGGAGTATGTTTCTTAGACGATTCTATCTTTGGTTTGGTTAGAGAGTAGAAGTTGTAGGGAAGGAGGGAAAATGAAATGGAGCTAGTTAAATAATATTGAATATGGATGTTACAATATTGTAAATGTATATAGTGCTTTATAATTTAGAAATATTTTCCATATACTATTTTATGTCTTCCAGTGTTGGATATACTTGCTTCAAATAGAATATTCTTTAAAAAATGCAGGTAAGATGTATGTAATTTAGTTAAGATTAACTTGAAGAAAAACTACTTGTGTGTGTGTGTGTGTGTGTGTGTATGTGTATGTGTGTCCACACATTTTAAATATCCCAGCTTGTCTTGTGTCTTTGTTTCCTCCCAAGATATTCAAAGCCCTTGAGATTGGAAAAAATTAGTCTATGTAGCTAGTGATACATGGGGTAAATGGCAAGTGAGGCCACCTAGTAGATTGGGATCATCTTTGAGAATCTTCCAGACAGTTTAACTCAAGTTTTTTATCTTCCACCTTTGCTGTGTCTGGTTTTTTTAATTATGCGCAATTCATGGGAAGCAAGAATGTTATTGACAAGGCAGGTATATTGAGTTTTTAAACTTTCTGAAAATTTATGTTATTCTGTGATGCTTGAAACTTCTCCTGCTTTCGTTCTGGCTTTTTCCATAGTTAATCCCTAGATATCTCTAGGAGAAGGGTTTCATGGATGCCACTTGACCTCCGTGGCGCCCTTTGCCCTACCACTGCGAGAGATGGTGAAGGGCACAGAGACAAGGGCTCCTCAGGCCTCCCCTTTGTATATTAGATGTGAGTTGTGAATGTTGTTTAATGAATCATGAGTGATTGTCCCTAAAGAAAGTAAGTAATACAGCAGACACAAATTCAAAATTCTCTCCAACTTGTCATCTTTGAAATTTTAATTCAAGTCAGAGAAAAAAACAATGTGATTCATTATAAGATGGGTTTAATATGTATCTGGCTTCTTTAGGAACATACTACATAATTTAAAAGAAATAAATGTATATTTGGCTGAAATAAGGGTGGTTATTTAATAGGACATATTTTTGTTATTATGGGATAATTCAAGCAGCTGCATCTTTAAAAAGTGATAAGGATAAATAGGGTTTTCAGTACAGTTGAATAAATCATGTTATTTTCTTCAGAATAATGCTTAAAGCTGTAAAGTTTATGAAGGTTCCTGTTATGAATTTTCAGTTTGGGGAGGAAATGAAAATAGGTTTATCTCATTTACTGACTGTCGGTTGAACTTTCTGAGAATCAGAGCTGTTATGTCCCTGCTTTGAGGATGCTAGAGCTGATTCTTCATCTGATGGAGATGCTAATGTGAGCCTGCTAATTTTTAAAATCGGGATTAAATGCTTTTAGCTAGCTGTCAAAATCCTGGGAAGGAAGAGAACGTACTTTGAAACCTTTGTTTAAAGTGGCATAAAAATTAGCTCACATAGCCAATTGTTATTTAGTTACAAGCAGATGCATACATTTAAATGAAATTCTGCAGTTTCACTCCCTTCCCAAAGGTGATAATATGTTTTTCTCTACTTGTGAAATTGTTGTAATTTCACAGTCTTACTTAGATTTAATTGTGTTTATTAAGATTTGAGACAAATGATTCCAATTTTATTTTATAGGATACTGGGGTTTTTTTTTTGTCTTTTAATTTAGCGTGATAGTTGGTAACACGGAATATATAGGAAACAGTAAAAAATATCAATACATTGTTTAGTTCAACAGTTTAACCCAAAGAACTCACTGTGGCAAATAAGCCTTTCTTAGTAGTACATTAGTTCACTTGACATGTAATTAAAATAGAGCCACATATTTCTCGGTGTAATCACTAATAAAAATGCCATTATAAATACAGTTTATTGTACTCTGTAGCATTTGGATGATTCTTTTTTATTTTCTACATAGGCTAAAGATAATAGCATCAGATTATAACAATTCAGGCTATAAAAATGACAGAATGCTACAGGTTGGCAACAGAATAAACCACACCATGAATATTGAGAGACTCTGCAATAAATGTACTTCATGGCATTTATCGTTAAAATATTTACTTGTCGGCATAGAAGCTGAAGGCATTGGTATATTGCTTCAAGTTATAGTCGGCAAAGACCAGACAACACAAACCATGTACTGCTAGGCAGAAGAGTGATAGAGTACTGTATTGTCTACAAGTTGTGTGTTCTCGTATGATGAAGAACAAGAATAAAAGAAAAACAGAAATTACCTATTGGTTGTGTTTGATCTTGGTACTTTTTGTGTTCCTCTGTCAGTCCTGTGATGAAGAGATTAAAGAGAAACAACAAAGTGAAAGCAAAATAGGGATAAACAAGTCAAGTGGGACTCAGTCTGGAAGCCAGAGAATGATAGCTATGGTAGGAAAAGAAATTAAATTTAACCTTTCATTGTGTACCAGCCTCTATGCTCAGCATTTGGGCATGTTAGGGATATTATCAAGGAAGTTAGTATTCTACCCCATTCCTTCTCACCCCTGAAAACACTCACATGTTCACACACACTTTTACTAGTGATATTGATCATAATAACCTTAGTGTTTTAGAATAAAAACAGATCTGAGTCCCGGAAGGGATTCTGATGGAGTGAAGTTGCAGAGCACATGGCTCTTTTGATCAGATCTGTTATTCAGGGTCATGGATGTTGTAAATTATCCAAAGTTCTTTTTAATTTTTTTTTTAAATTTTCCTTTAAGTTCTGGGATACATGTGCAGAACGTGCAGGTTTGTTACATAGGTATATATGTGCCGTGGTGGTTTGCTATACCTATCAACTCATTGTCTAGGCTTTTAGCTCCGTATGCATTAGGTGTTTGTCCTGATGCTCTCCCTCCCCTTTCCCACCACCCCCCCGACAGGCCCCAGTGTGTGTTGTTCGCCTCACTGTGTCCATGTGTTCTCATTGTTCAGCTCCCACTTATGAGTGAGGACATGCAGTGTTTGGTTCTCTGTTCCTGTGTTAGTTTGCTGAGGATGATGGCTTCCAGTTTCATCTACGTCTCTGCAAAGGACATGAACTCATTCTTTTTTATGGCTGCACAGTATTCCATGGTGTATATGTGCCACATTTTCTTTATCCAGTCTATTATTGAAGGGCATTTGGGTTGATTCCAAGTCTTTGCTATTGTAAATAATGCTGCAATAAACATGCACGTTCATGTGTCTTTATAGTAGAATGATTTATAGACCCTTGGGTATATACCCAGTAATGGCATTGCTGGGTCAAATGGTATTTCTGGTTCTAGATCCTTGAGGAATCGCCACACTGTCTTCCACAGTGGTTGAACTAATTTACACTCCCACCAACAGTGTAAAAGTGTTCGTTTGTTCTTGTTAACTTTTCTTTTCTTTTTACCTTTACGAGGTAAAGGAATGAGAAAAATATGGAATGATTTTCTAAAATAAGGTTTATGGATATCACTTTTTTTCTAGGAGAATCCTAGTTTCAGATGTTCCTTTCAGATCACCCCTGGGTAACATAGGGGTGAATACATACATTTAATGAAGCTAGTGCCTAATCTTTGAATTGGGAACACCAGTCAGCCCTGGCAGTTAATATCTAGTTATTGAAAATAATTCACACATACCACGTTAATGCATTTATTTCCATGTGTTTTCCTAACTCCTGTTTAGAAGGTAGATGTGTTCCTGAGACCCTCTTTCTCTCAAACAGGGGTACCCAAATCATGAGATAAACATTTCACTTTCCTGATGCCTTAATCATACAATCTTTTCATATTGAAAAGAAGTACAGAAAGCTGGTAGGGTCTAGAATGTGAAATTTTCACAACTTTGAAAATAAACCTGGGCACTTCAGTGTTGAGCTTATGACATGCCTCTTCAGGCTGCATCTCCACTTGCTCTGGAGTTTTATTCACATTTGTCCTTAAGCTACTTTAAGGGACACTTTTAAAAAGCTTCACAATAGATAAATCAAAGTGGTGTAGTGGCAGATAGCTGGGTGAGGGAGTGCCTGGGACAGACTGCAAACCCCACCACCTCTCCATTCAGCCTGCACCCTGCTTCATCCAGTGACCAAATGGGCTGACTCCCGCTTTTAAAAGTGAGCCTGAAAAGGAAAGAGAAGATAGATAATCTCCATTTTTGGAGTATGATGTGGCAGAAGCAATTTCCCCCAGTGTTGAATAAAAAAGGAGGAATTTATCGGCCATAATTTCCAAAGCCAGACCAACAATAATTTTGATGATGATACCTTGAGCATCTTAAGATTAAATATGGATCATTTATACACATTCAGGTTTTTAAAAAAAATCTGTTTATTCTAAAAATATATGAAAAATCTAGGTATCTTCTTTTGCTATATTAGGTTTTAGTATCTGTTTGCCTCATATTTCACTAATTTCTTTCGGCAAATATATATTGAGCACCTATGATGGCATATTCACTCTTCGAGCCAATGGGAATACACAATCAATAACAAACTCAGGGTTCTCATGGAGCATACATTCTAGTGAGGTGTGGACACAGGCAATAAAATAAGAGCTGTGATGCTGACAGGATGATACACATGATATAAAATAAAACAAAGGAGGGGAATACAGGGAGTAATGAAGATGCTGCAATTTAGTGTAGCCAGAGAAAGACTGGCATTTGATTAAAGATGTGAAAGATCGAGGAACAAGCCTTGCAGGTGTCTGGTGGAAGACTGTTTCTAGCAGAGAGAATAGCAAGTGCAAAGACCCTGAGGCAGGTACAAAGACAATAGTGCACCTGGATGGAGTCCTGAGAACAAGGGGAGGGATCAGCAGAACATGAGGTCAGAAATGGAACAGGAGCAAGTGACCTTATGGGCCATTGCAGAGACTTAGGCTTTTCTTCAAGTGAGGTGGGAAAGTATTACAGGAGTCTCATCAGAGGAGACACGTGATCCAATTCATGCTAGCAAGGTCAGTCTGGCTGCTGTGTTGCGCACAGGGGGAAGAGGCAGTGGGTAGAAACAAGGGGACTAGTCAGGGGGCTGTTAAGAAACACATGGTAGCTGGGTCCAAAGTGGTGACAGTGGAGATGGTGAGAAGTGGTCAAATAGAGTGTATGAGAGACAGAGCGAGAGGGGAGGGAAAGAGAGTTGAAGGATTGCTACAAGGTGTTTGGCCTGAGCAACTTAGAAGGATGAGTTACCATTAATTGGGATGTAAAGAACTATGGAAAGGCTTTGGAAGGTCACTTTTTCCATTTTTGACATGTTAGATTAGGAAATGAGCCTGGAGTTTACAGAAGGTCTGGGTTGCACCACTTTAAATTTTGAATTTATCAGCCGATAGAGTTATATTAACCCATGAAACAGATGATATCACTAAACAAATTTAGACATATGCTCTTCAACCTTTTTAAAGACCAAATCCAGAAGATGAAGAAGAAAAACCAAAAGAAAATTTGATGGGGGCCCAGTGAAATAAGGGTAAACCAAGAGACTGGTGCCCTGGAATCCAAGTGCAGAAAGTACTTTGAGAAGGCAGCAATCACCTGTGTCCTGAAGTAAAGCCAGAGAAGCACCTTTGGATTTAGGAATCTAGAGATTGTTTTTGACCTTGATAAGAGTAGTTTCAGTGGAGTTGAGGGGTGAGAGCCTGACTAGAGTGGCTTCATTAAAGAATGGGAGGAGAGATATTGGAAACTGCTGTGTAGACAGTGCTTTCAAATTTTTGCTTTAGAGGGGAGGCAAAAAATGGGGTGGGACCTGTGGTAAGTGGATCCTGAGAAGGACATTGGTTTGTTTGATGGGAGAACTTCTTGCATATTCATAGACTGACCTTCCTGTGTCTGTCTGGGGATTAGATGCTTAAATACTGACAGAGATCTTGTGGAAACAGGAGTTTTGACTGGAAGTAAAGATTGTATAAACAGATCCTTTTGGATTATGGGGTCTCCTGGAAATGCCAGCACTGCAGTAGGTGGCATGAGGACGCTGGCATCATAGAAGGAGACTGGAGGGCAGACCAGAAGGAGAGAGAAGGCAGCAGAGGAGGAATCATCCAATCCAACATTGCCTGTTTGCATTGTGTAGGGTGTAGGTTACTGCAGCCCCTGAGGTGTCAGTGAAAGTTCTTCCACATGCCATACAAGTTTACTCTAAGCGAAACCTTAACACAAAAGCTTTTTAAATAGAATTCCCTCTTTCATGTTCAACGCATCTCTGTTGGAAAGATAACTTTGAATGGGTTTAAAGGCAAGAAGGGAAGGCCATTTCCATGCACTAGATTCTTTAAAAACCAGCATGCCTTCTGTTGAGGGACTAGAACAGTGGTTTATGTTAATTAACGAGTCTCTGGAACACTGTCTTCTGGGGAGTCTGCTGCCCAGGAATGTAGGTATTCAGATGACTGAAGTAATCTAGTTAGCAAAGACCTGCAACATATGATTTAAACCAATTATCACTGTTGAAACAAGCATAAGTCTGTGTATATTGTAGATATTGAGATGAAGACTGGATGCCAGAGAGTCTGTTCAGCAAGCAACCACGGGAGCCATGACAGATCAGGAGCTGGTCCTCTTCTTCCCATGAGTAGAGACTTTTTCATCCATTCACCATAACTAGGTGCTAATTGGGTAACAGTCTAAGCAATTGATTTTAATCATAGAGCTTATGAGATTTGGGGAGCATCAGGTCTTGCTATTATCATCTTCAAGAAAAGTCATGTATTGCCTGTGTCTCCAAAAAGTGGAATTCACGTTCTTTAGGGCATAACACCCTAATGGACAAATTACAGACATTCTTCAGTGTAGCCTCTCTTTTTACAGTTTTCTTTTTGGAAAACAGCTACAAGTATAGGAAAATACTTTCTCTGGATTGAAAATTAAAAAGACTAGATTCCACTACCAGCTACCGTTCAGTCAGTGACCTTGGGAAACAAAATCTTGGAGCTACTCTGTTCTACCATTTGATAAATAGGTATAATATTCTTACTGCATACACTGTATACTTGTGTGGATAAAATGTATGGAAAACAGTGAAGTATCTGAAGAAAAAAATATTTATCTTACGAGTTATCACTTTTAAGCTTTTGTATTATACTTCTAGTTAATATTCTATTTTTTCTCGTTTTTCCAATATTTAAGGCACGTGGGTTATACTGAGTTAAGGATGTCATATGAAAGAAGAGTAAGATATGACTCTTAGCTTACACTAAACTGTTCATAATACCAATATAATATGCCATTGCCTAGTTGATTGGTTTGTTAAATGTTAAAATGAACATTACTAATATATGTTAGAATTAATGAATACACAAAATTGAAGTTATTATATAACAGAAATAGTGATGAAAATCATACATCCACCACATTAAAAAGTTGATTTCATTTTCCTTTTCAAAATTTAAAGTGTTAAACTCATTCTGGCTGGATGATGAGAAAGATATCGTTCTACTGATTTTTTTATACTAGAATAATCTTTCATTATTATTAATCTATTTAAGTCTTATCTCAAATAAGTTCATCAGTGCTACCAGTTACAGATAGAAAATGCATGTGCTCAATTTCAAGAATTAAAAATAATCCCTTGGGAGTAGCATTTCTTTTCTGTGGTGAGAGGATTGTTGGATTTTCCAATTAAAGAAGTCTCCATACTGGAAATGAGTAGTCAATTATGAAAATTATTTTTGAATGACCAATTTGCATATCCCTAATTGTATTCATTTCTTTTGAAAGACCGAACTTGAAATTTATGATGTTTTGATTGGTTAACCCTGCACTTCTATTATTAATACTATTGCCAACAGGGTTCCCCTATGACTGGGGCTTTGAGTGTCTTTCCTGAATAAATGCTTGAATCATAAGTAGGTTTGTTTTACTTAATGAACAGAAAATATCTAAAGATGTACTACCAGTTTTTACATTTACACACATTGCACTTTTTGGAATGACAGTAGCATCCTGGAGCTGCCTCATGTACTCACATTTGGACTTTTCTACATCAGCTGATGAGAAACCCTTGAAGTTTCTGAATGTTGGTGCTGTCTGTTGGCCAAAAGTGCAGTTTCAGCAGAGCTGTCGTCACTGTCTATACAGTAGTGTCTGTGTGATTACTTGAATTTTTAAAGATAACCTTGCCTTTATTTTTTTTATTTATATATATATTTTTTTATTTTACTTTAGGTTCTAGGGTACATATGCACAAAGTACAGGTTTGTTACATATGTATACATGTGCCATGTTGGTGTGCTGCACCCATTAACTCATCATTTACATTAGGTATATCTTCTAATGCTATCCCTCCCCCCTCCCCCCAACCCCACAACAGGTCCCATTGTGTGATGTTCCCCTTCCTGTGTCCAAGTGTTCTCATTGTTCAATTCCCACCTATGAGTGAGAAAAAGTGGTGTTTGGTTTTCTGTCCCTGCGATAGTTTGCTGAGAATGATGGTTTCCAGCTTCATCCATGTCCCTACAAAGGAGATGAACTCATCAATTTTACAGCTGCATAGTATTCCATGGTGTATATGTGCTACATTTTCTTAATCCAGTCTATCATTGTTGGACATTTGGGTTGGTTCCAAGTCTTTGCTATTGTGAATAATGCCACAATAAACCTACGTGTGCATGTGTCTTTATAGCAGCATGATTTATATTCCTTTGGGTATATACCCAGTAATGGGATGGCTGGGTCAAATGGTATTTCTAGTTTTAGATCCCTGAGGAATTGCCACACTGTCTTCCACAATGGTTGAACTGGTTTACAGTCCCACCAACAGTGTAAAAGTGTTCCTATTTCTCCACATCCTCTCCAGCACCTGTTGTTTCCTGACTTTTTGATGATCGCCATTCTAACTGGTGTGAGATGGTATCTCATTGTGGTTTTGATTTGCATTTCTCTGATGGCCAGTGATGATGAGCATTTTTTCAGTGTCTGTTGGCTGCATAAATGTCTTCTTTTGAGAAGTGTCTGTTCATATCCTTCACCCAGTTTGTGATGGGGTTGTTTGTTTTTTTCTTGTAAATTAGTTTAAGTTCTTTGTAGATTCTGGATATTAGCCCTTTGTCAGATGAGTGGATTGCAGAAATTTTCTCCCATTCTGTAGGTTGCCTGTTCACTCTGATGGTAGTTTCTTTTGCTGTGCAGAAGCTCTTTAGTTTAATTAGATCCCATTTGTCAGCTTTTGTTGCCATTGCTTTTGGTGTTTTAGTCATGAAGTCCTTGCCCATGCCTATGTCCTGAATGGTATTGCCTAGGTTTTCTTCTAGGGTTTTTATGGTTTTAGGTCTAACATGTAAGTCTTTAATCCATCTTGAATTAATTTTTGTATAAGGTGTAAGGAAGGGATCCAGTTTTAGCTTTCTACATATGGCTAGCCAGTTTTCCCAGCACCATTTATTAAATAGGGAATCGTTTCCCCATTTCTTGTTTTTGTCAGGTTTGTCAAAGATCAGATGGTTGTAGATGTGTGGTATTATTTCTCAGGGCTGTGTTCTTATTTTAATGAAAGAATGACTTGGAAATGGACAATTTAGAGTTTTTATATTAACGGTAGAAAGCATAGTTCTCACCTAAAATAAGATTGACATATAATTAGATTAAAAGTAAGGATGTTGAGTCTTATTGGACTTAGAATTCCATTGGACTTAAACCAGTCAACACAGAGTCAATCATGAAGGAAAAGAACAAAATCAAAGGCATGTACAAAAATGGGATACCTATTTTTACAAGATCACAAATTGTATATAAGTATACACACAAGTATGTATGTGTATATGTATGTAGAGTGTATCTACAGGGACAGATACGATTAGGGATCTTGTAATGTGTTTTAGGTCTCTGAGACTGGAATACCATCCCTATACTATTCAAGTCTATTATTCAACGCATATTCAACTTTCATTTTTGGAAGCACTCTTTAATAAAGAGATAATGAAGTCCTTTTAGGCATATTAGGGAAGGTGGGGTAGTGGGAAGGGGAAGAAACCATTTCATTCCTTTAAGAGAGTGAGCCAAAATTGGTTCTCTTTTTCAGTAATAGACAAAATAAACAAATGAATAAACCGGTATTTATTATTTCTTGACCATGGTGCTTATAGACATAATATTATTGAAAAATTAAGAGTTGTGGTCTAGTAACATTAACGTTTTAAGTTTGATGAGGCGGTTTTGTTTGAAACCAAATAAAGATCACATTCAGCTAGATAGTGTCCATGTGGTATGCATGTCCTACAAAGTAATTAGTGTTGTTGGATTTGTTTGTAGCTGATTGCTGTGTTTGAAGAACAAGAACCACTCCACAAGATTGAGAGCCCCAGTGGAAACCCTGCAGATCGGCAGAGCCCAGATGCTTTTGAGACAGAAGTGGCTGCCCAACTGGCTGCATTTAAACCAATTGGTGGGGAGATTGAAGTAACTCCTTCTGCTCTAAAACTAGGTATGTGTCATGTTTATGGTATTCTTTTCACCTGACTGAAGATCTGTCATCTTGTGGATTAGGCATTGTTTCTTCTTTGTGACTTTCATCCCGTTAATATTTTTATATCGTGGTTTATCTTTTCTTTAAATTATTTTTTTACATAGCTCTTTGCAGCCACTGCTGCTTAGGTAAGTGGATGCAGCTTTTTCTTGAACTGAAGGTGAAGCAGAATTGCATGCCCTTGAAGTAACACGGGGGAGTCCGATGCTAAATGATGAAGTTTGCCTGTATCATATAACTTTTTAAAAAAGTTCCTGAAAAAAGGTCATTTGGGAAAAGCCAAGGCTTGTCAAAGAATCCATGCTAGAAATAAAGGTCACTTTATTTTCTTAGCCTCTGTCTTTTTCTGCCCAAACTATAATCTCAGAATCTGGGGAAAATGTTTTGAAGTTAGTTTTGAAATTCTTTTCTGATGATTTATTCGGACAAGACAATTCATCCAGTAATTTTGCTTAGAATTATTTTTCATTATATTTGTAGAATGAGAAAGTAAATATTATTCTAAAGTTTCAATCAGTTTACAACTCCAAGAGAAATAACATGTCTGTTTTGGTGATACCACCTAAAGATAAATTTATCTCAATTTAACAGCATAAAGTTTTTGAAAATCCACTAATATCTTGGTATTTCAAACAACTTTTTATGCCTGTGGAAGTTTGTGCAACATTTTGAGACTACTTAGAGCACCTGTTATGAGGGAATTCTCAAGCTAGAATAACAGAGGCTTATTCCCCTTTGCAAAGGTCAGCTTCTTATTCTTTTTAAAGCAAAACATATGCTTAAAATGGTTAGAATTGTACATAGTACTCATTTTCCCATTTGAAATAAAATATATACTGTAAAGTTAAATTTGCATACTCTAATGCTGACAATCCATATTTTGTACTGATTTTTGGAAAAGCATCTGTAGTGCCCCTTTTAAAATAAACCAAATGGAAATTAATGACCTATGGTCTTCGTGGGTTTTCCTCTATGTTTTGGAACCAAGCTAGTGAAGCAGTCTGCTGGAACGTAGCTGCTGGAGGGCTTTTTGGCAGCTTCTCTTCATCTGGAGCCAGCCTTGTGGCTTCAGCAACCTTACAGCCCCATCATTCATTTGCATAATGGATGCCTTTTTATCCATTATGCAAATGGCATGAGAGGAAAATTAGGCAATAAGGGAAGACGAAAGGAAAAAATTGCTCTTGCTTTTTTAAATATTCTATTTATAAGCAAGCACTGTGGTCTTCAAATGGCCGAACCTCAGAGTACTTCCTTGCTGGAGAATTTGTTTTCACCTCTCTCTTATGAGCTTTGTCAGGGAAAAAAGTTTGTTTTCTTCAGCTTTTTTGTTGGAATGTTAGAACAACATAATATCGAATGCAAGAAAAAAAAGTCAGCCAAGATTCCCCTTCTTTGAAAGTGGACTTTCTACTTCTTCCATATGATTTTTGATAAGTCAGAGAAAACAATATTTTTTACATGAGTACATACCATCTAAATTCCTTACTCATAATAACTCATTTATTTAAGCCTCGTCATACTTAATTAGTCGGCTTTTATTATTTTTATCTTTTAAGAGTTGAGGAATAGGCACAGAGAAGTTTAGTAACTCAGCAGAAATCACATAGCTATTAGGTGGCAGAACCAGAATTTGAACTCTTGCTGGCTGTGGTGTGAGAAACCATTTTGCTGTACTGTCTCTGATATGCAATTCCTAAAACAACCAACTAATATAACTGTCTTGGGGTTTACTTTGAGAATATATGCCAAAACCCTGAAAATACTAAACTCCTTGGTCTACAATCTCATTTCACTTAGTACCAGATTAAATGATGAGACTAGCTCACTTTTAGGTGGGAAACATTGCCTTCCAACCATTTGGCCTGAAACCTTGGCATCACCTCCAGTTCCACCGTTTCCTTCTACCTCCCCCACTCTGTTAGCTATTCAGCTTCCTTGTCCACAGCCACCACAGCAGGCCAGAGCTTTGCCATCAGTTAGACTATTGCAGAGGCCTCAAACTGACCTCTTTCTTTACAGTGTGTGCTTTCTCCAGTCCCTACTGTTGCCAGAGCTGCCTTTCTAAATCACAAATCTGATTATATAATATAACTCCCCTGCTTAACGACCTTCACTGGCTTCCCATCACCCTGAGAACCACATCTAAACTCGTTAGCAAGCTGATGCAGATGGTTCCTCTGAATCAGCAGGAGAAATTTGGGCAAGGATGAATGATGTAAAAAAGTCATCCCTTACCCACTGTCATGGTTCTAGCAGTTTGAGTACTTTGCATTTCTGGAACTTAAAAAGCAAAGAAAAAACATATTTGTCAGGTTTTTCAGATAGAGAAGTTAAAGAAGGAAGCAACACAGCCAGCTTTGGTCTCCACCCATTCTGTTTTCCTGTTGTTGGCTCTGGGGCAGGATGTGGCCATAGGCTGTGCACCTCTAGATGGAGAGATGTGGTTGGCAGTAGAGGTGGTATTCGTGGCTCTTCTGGGAGTGCGACCTGGCTGTACTGTCTGGTCCCCCCTGAAAGCCTGCTTAGGTGAAGAATGGTGAGAGGAGTTTTGCAGCACCTGTGCCCCAGCAGTTCCTCCTAACAGGGTGCTCATGAAATGCCAGCCATTGAACCCAGGCCCTTCATCTCCCTTCCCCAGTCAGCTCGTGTAGGCCATTGGAACTGGTTGTACTTTTCACAGCTCATTCACCCAACCTGGTACAACAGAAATAGGGCTTAATTTCTTACTGGTTTTCTCACTCTTAAGGCCACTTTCTTAAGAAAATAGCAAATTTAATCTTCATTGGCTTACATTGCTTTTCTTAATTAAGCAGACGCAATTCAACAAATATTAGGAATCAAGAGATTTTTGTGATTACATCACATTGAGCACCCAAAATTTATGTTTTTCTGGAATCTGATATCAAAATATACTCAATGTTCAGTATAATTTTTATATTTCTTTTTCCAACACAAGATAACCGTCAAGAATATTCTGTTAAAAACCAACAACCACCTTCTCCATGTAATGCATGCAGAGGTTGACTCCTCCCATTCTTTCTTTATCTTCCAGGATGTAATACTTATGCATGCATATTCATATTCCCAGGCCCTTCATGATCAAGCTGCTTCCTCTCTGCCCACCTTTATTGCTGGCCAGTCTTTCACAGTCACCTTAACCTGCAGCCACTGTGAACCACTTGCCATTCCAAATTTACTACCTTCAAATCTCTGTGCCTTTGCGGATACTGTTCTCTTTACCTGGATCATTGCTTTGTCTCTTTACTGTGTAGTGAACTCATATGCACCTTTTAAGTTCAAGCTCAAATATGACCTTGTTCATGAAGCCTTGTCCAAATCTTTAAAACAGTACAGTAGGTATACAGTAAGTATTAATTCTTCATCTAACAATCAAGGGTTACAAAGATGAACAGCAGAAATCTACTAACATAAAGGGGTTCATAGTCTCATGCCCTATAAGCTAATGGGGTATATATTTTTAATTTGTAAGTTGAGTTTTAAATCAAGTGGGCAACCACATAATTCCAACCTCATTCATCTAAATTATTTCCTATCATTTATTTTCTAATGGATTTTCTAATGTAATGCTGAATGACTGAGCCCTGATTCAGCCCTAAATAGCAAATCACTTTCACACTTTAAGATTCTGTGGCTCTGAAATCGGCCAAAGCATGTTGCCATATAGTACAGAGATTGCTGGCCTGAGAGTTCATTTAGATGTGGTAACCAAAATACCAGGTGAAATTGGAAAGAATCATATTCACGTGATCTATTTGGGCTTAAAATTACCTAGTTCAAGAATTTTCCAAGTCTTCTCTGTGAAACCCCATGGTTCTTCTGAGCATGTATTAGGGTTTCAATGGATGCTTGATTCTAGTTAATAAATAACATTTATTGAGCACTTAAGTTCTAGATGCTATTTTAATTTGTTTATTCTCCATCTCTGGACAAATAGGATTGGTTACGCTAGTATGGAAGAAAGGGTACAGAAGTCTAGAAAGTAGCCAATAAACAGAATCCCAATGCTTATCTACCCCAAAACCTCACCTCCACTCAAAAGACATATGCATGCCTCAGAAAAAGGTTTGTGAAATGCTGACCTAGAAATACACAGTTCCGCAGAATTTTATAATTAGCAATTGTGTAGGTAATCGACATTATTTTACAAATGAGCAAATAAAAGCTTAAATTCAATGTGTACTCTGATGTTGGTTGAATAAGGAACCAGAACTGGAACTCACATCTCTTGGCTTCTAGAACAGTGCTTGTTCAGTTACATGACTTTTTAAAAATTAATTGTAGATTTCAATTATCCATATATTTTAGGTACTATATGTGATAGCACCTCACATCCTTTTGGAATTGAGTAGAGTGTAAATTAATAAATAGATACTATGAATAGCTATAAATCAAAAGCTACTGAGAGAACAAGACCAGGAAATGGAGGTGGAGAAAATGTCTTTTAAATCCTATACGTTTCAGAAATGAGTTTGCTTCTGTCTTCTTATCTTCTCATCCCGTGTGTGTGTGTGTGTGTGTGTGTGTGTGTGTGTTTGTATGTGTAGAAAAGTTCCACTAAAACTAATATACTAATGGGATCCATAGATATGGGGTTTTTTTTAATAATGTGGATATTTTAATACACTTTTTGATTTTTTAAATATGTACATATAGGGCCATCTGTAAAAAAGACAAATTAGTGGGGAAAATTATTTTGAAGTTTAGGAGGGTAGGAGTCTCCCGGCCCTTCCCCTGACTAGTCCCTACGCTGCCTTCATGATTAGTACCTGACTACCTACTGTTCCCTAAGAGGCTTTTTGTGGCCATAGCCCAAGGTTGGCCCAACCCAATCTTTATCCCTTGAGAGTCAGTAATATGGAGCTAGTTCTAGACCCTGCAATATTTGATCTAGCTGTGTGATCAGGATGAGTCATTTAACCTATCTCTATCAGAACCAACTTTTTCCAAACAAAAAATAAATCAGGACAAATTTGGGACACATTCGAGCGAAGTAAAAATTGAAAACCAAGGCTATCCAGGTCACTCCCTGTTGTGTCACCACCATAGCTCCCTGGGCCACAGTTTCCTCATCTGTAAAATAAGCTGTCCTTTCTCCAATGGACCATGATGGTTCTGTGAGTGTTTTGTTAATACCAAGCTGAGTTTGAATCCAACTCCATGCCTCTGCCAATTTCCCTCCTATGGCCACAATTAATTAGTAGTTTTTTATTTTGTACCTTTTGATAATTTTTCTCAGTACTTCTTGATTGAAATTTGCTAATTTGGGTTCAAGCTTTCATGGGAAAATATTTATTTAGATAAATAATTTTAGCAGTGTAATTTAAATAGTTTTTCAGGATGAAAAGTACTTTAAACTTGGCTGTTACCATGCTTGTGATCTAGATTACCTTGATATAAAGTAATCTGATTAAAGTTTGGAGTTGAAGTGGTGTTAGCTTTATTCTCCTCTTGTGTGTTAAACTTTGAAGATGAGCTACTTTCTATTTGAAAGTGATTCTTGTTTTTGAGACTTGAAAGCTGAAAGGTGCCTCAGATGCTTTATTGTTTCCATGTGTGTTTGTGCTTCTTCAAAACCGAAATGGAAATTATGATTATGTGTTTGTTATAATATCATTATTTTCAAAACACCGAGTTCTCTTTATTTGCAGCAGTGTTCAGCAAATACTATATATCTAAAGATTCCTGTTGAAAATTGTGACCATTTTCGATCTGATTTTGACTAATTTACGGCATAAAGGAAACATATGGGAACATTTTTCTCAATTTTTAACCAAACCAAATCCCTTTATGGTGCTGATCTTCAGGAAAACATAAAGAAAGGGG
Source organism: Symphalangus syndactylus (assembly GCF_028878055.3). NCBI lineage: Eukaryota > Metazoa > Chordata > Mammalia > Primates > Hylobatidae > Symphalangus > Symphalangus syndactylus. Next base: position 109,451,489 of record NC_072430.2, read on the forward strand.
AAGTTTATTCCTTTAATTAGGCTGCCGTGTGTAAGTAGCTGCTGTGCACATAATGTGAGTTTAAGTATTGGCATCTGATCCTAGACAAACACACTCACACCACACACATAGAAGAACTAAAGCTCAGGGTTGGGTTATGCTTCTGATGAAGCCTTTGAATTCTGACTACAAAGCATATAAGCATGTGAGGGTTCCTTGTTGTTGGAAGCTCTTTGCTGTAGGCTGTGAAACCCAGAGTTAAAATTACCCAGAGTTAAAGTTGCTTAGATTAATTCATAAGTTACAATTTGGTCATTGAGTTTCATCCTGTTTGTTTCCTCTTGAGGCTGATTATTCAAAAGTTAGCAGTTATAGAATAGCTTTTCTTTCTTTTTTTTTTCCTTTCCTTCCCTGGGAGTCTGTTTTTTTTTCCCCCCCCCCATGAAGGCTTAAATGAATAATGTTGTAATTAGCTATGGTAACCTTACTAGGGTATCATCAATCAGTCATAGCCATATAGTCAACAAAGTGTGTGCTTGCTTTCTGGTGTGACTATAACTAAATCAGGACTGAGGAGTCTATACTGTTTCTAACCCATTTTGAGCACAATTCTTTTTTGCTACTGTTGTTTTGTTTTAATTTTTTTTTTTTTGTAGCAATGGGTCTTGCTATGTTGCTCAGGCTGATCATGAACTCCTGGCCTCAAGCAATCCTCCTTCCTCAGCCTCCCAAAGCATGAGCTGCCACGCCTTGACTGTTTTGATTTTTATTTTAGATTTTGTTTTCAGAGTAGTGAAAAAGTAGCTCTGTGGAAAAATGTCAGGTTATTCATTGAATATTTAAAATTAATACTTCATAAAAGGGCCAGTGGTACTAGTTAAAGAATAAAGTCAATACCTAAAGACAAGTAGCCCCTAAAAAATATTAAAAGGTAATTACCATATGGGAGTAATTTTTGTTTGTATTGAGTAAAACGATGAGCAATATTTTAAATATACAATTTTGAATATGCCTGGCATTACCTCCTTTTGCAGATGAATATATATAGGCCTCATAGTTGATCACTTCCTACCATTTTGTAAAAATAAAATGATGAAGTTTGCTTGAAAACATCCTATAGTTTTATAAATGCATTTTAAATCAGATATTATTTATTAAAATTATATAGTGTTACACTTCAGAAAAATAAAAATTACCACCGTCCTAACAGAACTTTTATTTTCATTTTTTTGTTTTATATTCAGTTAACTTTTGTATTTTAGTCTTATTTCAATTTTCTTTTTTTTTTTTCTACCTGCTTCAGTTACTGTTTTGTCTCTTTAATTTTGTGTGTTATATCTGATGGCTAAGTTTAGTACCTAAATTTATACTAAGTTGGTTGTACTCAAATAAAATAGAAACTTATTGAAAGGAATTTACATGTAACCATTTAACCAAAAATGTGAGATAGTACATAAAACCAGGCTCTCAATAGTACATAAAACCAGGCTCTCATTTTTGTTCTTTTTCCAGCTGTATTTTCTAAGTTGATTATGTGACCTCTAAAAAAACCACAGAGTTCACCATCTCCCCTTTGGCCTCTTACCAATGCCGGACCCACACTGAGACGGAGTCTGCAGATCCTCTAATAAACAAACGGTATGAAAGGTCACCTTTCCTACTGTTCACTTGATATTAGACCCCTGGGTTTTTAAGCCTCTTTTGCAGATTGCTTTTAATAGTAAGTCCAGTGAAGCCATGTTTGCAGAGGCCTAGTCCCTAAGTAGTGAAAATATTTTCAGCACTGCCGTCGTATTCAGCTTCTTGTAGTTCCCCTAACCACTGATAAAATGATTTGCAGTTTGTCCTTTTAATAAAGGGGAGGAAAAAAACCAAGCCATGCACCTCTGGCTTCTTCCCCATGTCCCCACCAGTAAAACCTCCATCGTCCTGCCTTGCAGCCAGTCCCCAGTTTGCTGTCTTCTGTTTCAGGCACTCTGAGGCAGCCGAAACACAGCCACACAGAATTGCCCTCTGTTCTCTAAATACAAGTACTGCTTTTCACAGCCTAATAAGGTTTAACATGTCTATTACAAAATGCCTTTAAATTACTTATCTGTATTAAAAAATTTGCTGAAGGTATGACTCAGATTTTTTATTTATACATATTCATCTTTGTGGCCATAAAATAAATTACGTTTTCTCACAAATTTCTAATCATAAATAAATTATTTATAGTAACCATGCTGATTTTCTTTTGCAGTTTGCAATTCAGGAATCTTGTTAACAATTTAATATATGGTAAAGCCCTTTTTGTACTGACAATGTAAATGTAACGTTCAGCCTTTGAGACTTTTTTTTTCTCTCTGAGTGTGTGTGTGTGATTTTTTAAAATTTTCTTTCCACCCAGATGGGCAAGCAAAAAAAAAAAAATCCACTAATTTAATTATTTACAGAAGATCCATCTTAAGGACAAGTCACTCAGAGTTGGACACGCTTTCGTGACTGGCTCAGGATTTTCTCATTTGCTTTATCTGATAAAGCCGTATGATGAATTATGCCCCAATATATACACATTTGGTTATTTACTTTTTCTGTATCTTATTTGAAATTTTACTAAGATCTTGATTTGGCCCAGTGAAAGTAGGAAATACTGAAACAGCTTGATCTGTTCATTCTCACACCCCAAAGTGATAAGGAGAGGTGACAGCCTTTGCTTAGCAGTGGCCATAAGAGAAGCCATCTCTCTTTTGCTTACCCTTTTTTTGTTAAATGTTTACCAGATAAAAGACAAAGACCTCCCAGATATCACCACCACACCCTGTCAGTTTATCTTTGAAATAATGTATTCATCATATGATACACAGAAAACGGTGCTCATTCTGTTTATTCATTGGCTTAATGGGAAAATGTTGATCACTATCAGAAAATACCAGTAACTTTCTAAAAATATCAGAATAAATTCTGATTACTAATCTGTATAAATATGAGACTGTCTGCCAGACTCTTCAAACATCTTTACAGATGGAAGAAATTTGGAACTTTGGGGGGTTTTGGTGTGTAAAATTAGAGGAAAGGAAATTATGTGGTACATCTTATTTTCTTTATTTTCTTTTTGTTTATATGGAAGACTTGACTATGGTTATGTAATGTATGTTTGTGGAATACGGTGTGATTGACGAAAATGGGTAGGCTTATTACCTTATCACAACCTATTTAAAATCATAACACTTATATTTGGTGTTTTAAGATGATATTGACTAAAATGAGCCGTAACTTCAATGTCCATATTGTTTTAAACTGTTGGAAAGAAAGTTGTTTTTATTTTTTTTATACTATTTGACCTAAAAAAAATGGCACAGATAGCAACAAACTGGCCTTGTGTCTTTTGGTTCTGTATAATTGTGATGATCAATTAAACTCTACTAGTGTTTTTAAAACAAATAGACTTTTTACCCCAGAGATCTGAATGCATGAGGAAAACTTCTTGCTTTAGTCACAGTTCAGGGATAATGTCCTTTGACCTCAAGACTTTAGCTTGGTGTTACAATGAACTGCCCTTATGGCAGAGTTCAGCATTTGCTCAGCTAACATCTGCTCTTTTTAGATGATTGGTCTTAACGATGCAGTTATGAAAGTCAGTATATCAGGTGTCAATGCCAGAGAAAATGGTGGCATGCCTGTCACTCCCTCAGTTAATCAATAATTATTTATTGATAACCCAGTAGATTAAAAGCATTGTGCTAGGCTACCAAAGGAATATAAAATAATACACATCACAAATTCATTCCCAAGTAGCTTGCAATCAAGTTGACTTAAAATAAATTACTGGATGAGTCTCTTAACTTGGCTAGGATTCCAAGCCAAGTTATACATTTTTATCATATATAATGATTGTTCTAATATTACAGGGTACACAGTTATCAAACCTTATATTGAAGATCTTACCTCATAATAAATTCACATGCTCACAGATTCTTCATGTGTACCATTAGTCAGTATGTGATGTTTCCCATAGCTTGGTTAATTGCTTGTCTTTTACTTTGGTCTTCAGTTGATGGGGAGGTTCAAGGTATTCATAAAATTTTAACTTTTTAGTCTTTGATTCGACAGTCTTCATTGACTCTCTAGTTTGGCCAACTTTAATTTTATCTTCTATTAAGCAATTAATAATACCTAAGGTCTCAAGTCTCTCCGTTACTACCAAGAACGTCCTCTGCTCTCCAGACACAGTCTGCGAGGACCTAATGGGTTGGTGGATAAGTGTCTATGCATCCATCCATCCATCCTTCTCCCTGAAGACACTCCAGTCAGATGTACTCTTTTAATGGTAGGTGGTTAATATAGAGACAAGCCTTCTACCCAAATGAGTTCAGCAGATGCACTGTTTAGAAGAATGTGTTGTGCCTAGTCTGGACGTATTTCTTACCTCCTTGAGTTATTTTTCACTGAGTACTGTGTAAATTACTGAATGCAAACTCATTGATGATCTTTTCTCTAAAGCTGTAGGCTGTACCTCAGGCTGATTTATTAGCATGCTATTGAGTGGTTTAAGAAAATTTCATTTTCAATCCCTCTATTCTGACACAAAATACCATTTTCCAGTTGAATGTGAAAATAGTGTAAACATAATTGCCCTATATGTAAACTTATCTGTGTTTAGGGGTGAATTGAGAAGGAGCAACTTGGCCATCTTGGAAAATGGTCTGTGAGAAGTTTGGAGAATGCATTTAGTATCTTTTTCTCTTTTCAGACAATTCATTACCTTTAAAAACTTTATTTGAAGTACCTTCCTTGACTGCCTTATTGCCCTGTTTTTAAAAAATACTGTTTAGCATTTGTTTGATAGTTGCCACAAACTTGACACCATAATATTCTGACTTTATAATAAGGTGAAGAGTTATGCGAGGTTCGGCAAAATTTTTGTCTCTAATTCATCGCTTGTTAAAATTAGGCTTTTATCTTAGTACCCAAAATACTGTACTTTGTATCTTCTCTGATATCTTGATGAAGCAAGTAGGCAATGGAAAGTTTCCAAAAGAAATAAGGATGGAGAAATACATAGATTATATAATCTTGCATATTTACAGCAGTGTAGTGTAGAAATTGGAGCACAAGCCCTGGAGCAAGCCTGCCCTGGTCAAGTATGGCACTGCAAATTACAAGCTGAGTGATTTTCCGCAAGTTACTTAAGCCACTGAGTCTGTTTCCTCATCTGTAAAACAAGGGTAATATTACCTAATTGGATAGCGACCTAATTGGATAGTCACAAGCAACGAATGAATCCATATGTATAAGTAAATGTAAAACACTGAGAATAATGCCTGCCGCATAATAGGTGGTATATAAATCTGCTAGTCACTGTTAATTTCATTATTATATTTATTATGGATCATTTGGAGGAAAAAATAAAAAAATCTCCATGTATTTAGGTAATTGATTTTTTTTTTTTTTTTGAGATGGAGTCTTGCTATGTGGCCCAGGTTGGAGTGCAATGGTGTGATCTCGGCTCACTGCAACCTCCACCTCCTGGACTCTAGCAATTCTTCTACCTCAGCCTCCTGAGTAGCTGGGACTAGACGTGCAGGCCATCACACCCAGCTAATTTTTGTGTTTTTTTTAGTAGAGACGGGGTTTCACCATGCTGGTCAGGCTGGTCTCGAACTCCTGACCTCAAGTGATCTGCCCACCTCTGCCTCCCAAAGTGCTGGGATTACAGGGGTGAGCCACTCCCACCTAGCCATGCAACTGATATTTTGATCTGTTCTTTTGTTATCCCTATTTCCCACTTTCAACTTTCAACCCATAAACCCATAAGACCATGTTCTCTCTTTTTCACAAATTTAGATTCTGGTTGTCTTATGCCTTCTCCTAAACCATAAAATTAAATTTTGTTTTTTCTCTCTTCAGACTTACAAGTTAAATGATAAAATGGCTTATTGAAGCCAAAACAGTAGCCAGGGACATTAATCAGAATAGTATAATTACCACAAAGGTTTCAAATAATGCCTTTGTGCTTGTTTTTAGAGACTCATAGAAGGGTAATTGCTTTGATCTTTTTTATCTTCAACTCAAGTATTTACTTTTATGTCCTCACCTTCAACTCGGCATATGGTTCACAAGAATTTTCTTTTACAATTGCTAAGAGTCTATGTTTGACAGTACTTTTATACAGGGAATAGGAATTTGTTTTTAATATTGTTCTCCTCCCTCAACTGACCCAGAACACTGTATTAGCCAGGGTGCCAACAGGAAATGGCATACTCAAAGGTGTGTTTAGAGAGAATTTCAAATAAAAAGATTATAGGTATTTCAGAAAATGAGACACCCATGTTCTGAAAAGAATAGGGAGCCTTGGCAGCCCATGCGCGGTGGCTCACGCCTGTAATCCCAGCACTTTGGGAGGCTGAGGCGGGTGGATCACAAGGTCAGGAGATCGATACCATCCTGGCTAACACGGTGAAACCCCGTCTCTGCTAAAAATACAAAAAAAAAATTCTCTGGGCGTGGTGGCGGGTGCCTGTAGTCCCAGCTACTCGAGAGGCTGAGGCAGGAGAACGGCGTGAGCCCGGGAGGCGGAGCTTGCAGCGAGCCAAGATTGAGCCACTGCACTCCAGCCTGGGCAACAGAGCGAGACTCTGGCTCAAAAAAAAAAAAAAAAAAAAAAAAAAAAGACTAGGGAGCCTCTACCAGCTAAGGCCTGAAAGGGGAAAGAGGAGAAAATTCTTACATATCTGATGAGTGCTGCAGATGTTGGGGAGAGGCCCTTAGAGGATCAGAATCTGCAACCTATGGATGGCAAGTGTAGCCACTTTCAAAGCTGAAGCTGGCAGAGAGAGAACAGAACAGATAAACACCCCAAGATTCCTCTCTTCCTACCCACTGGTCTCCTGCCGATCCTTCCTGATGGCTACATTCAAAAGGCAGCCAGAGGGAAAATGGTCTTCAAAAGGCACTGAGCCACTGAATTACAGTAGCCTCCAGGGGGCCAGAACAGGGCATAGAAGACTGGGGAGTGGCCTTGGAGAGAGTAACCAACACAAACATCTAGTCTGTGTGTCTCTGAGGTGAGATTTTTCTACAGTGCTGTTTTTATTAAAATTATATGGTGTTACACAGATCAATAATGCTTTTAAAATTAGCCAACAGATAATTATTAATGTCTATTAGTCATGGAGTGTCTCTATTGGAATATAAAAATTAGTAAAATTCAGTTTTTCCCTCAAGGTGTTCACAATTCTGTGCAACAGTTCTCACCCCTTTTCTATTTGTATTCAGACGTAACATGGGTGTTATTAATAAACACAATATGTCAATAGGGCAGTTGTCATCTTTTTGTGATATTCATGTGCACAAAAGTTGTACCTACCTTTAGGTAATATTCCTGTTTTGCTGACTATAATTCCACCAAGTTTATTGCTCAGTAAAGCACATCAGCTTTCAGCTTGCAAAAGTGGATTGAATGCACTTCTTTTTTGCCTCCTCCTTTCCCGACATTCATAAAAATGACAGATTTTGGCTGGGCGTGGTGGCTCATGCCTGTAATCCTAGCATTTTGGGAGGCTGAAGTGGGAGGATCACCTGAGGTCAGGAGTTTGAGACCAGCTTGGCCAACATGGCAAAACTCTGTCTCTACTAAAAATACAAAAAAAAATTAGCCAGCCATGGTGGTGGGCACCTGAAATCCCAGCTACTCGGGAGGCTAAGGCAAGAGAATTGCTTGAACCCGGGAGGTGGAAGTTGCAGTGAACAGAGATTACACCACTGCACTCCAGCCTGGAGAGACAAAATGAGACCCTGGCCTCACAAAAAAAAAAAAGATAGTTTTAATGTAAAAATAAAGGAGGTGGAGTTAGATGGATAAAATCACTGGAAATGGGAGGAGAAAATGGAGAGTAAATAAAATCAGATCAATAGATGATTTGATCTTTAGACTGCCCTAGAGTAAAGGCTGGGATGAAGGTGGGCAACCAGCCTCTCTGTCTGCCTTCTGTGTGTGCTTTTAAGATGAGACCTGCCAATGAACATGCTTTATCATGTCAACCACCTAATTCAGTGGAGAGGTTATTTCAGGAAAGACCCATGTATTGGTAGGAGCAACTGAAGCTATTTGTTGTTAAGCAACTGAATAAGAATATGAATACCCTCATTGATTTATATTCAGGAATATGAATGGACAGCCACTACTCACCAGACAATAAATGGAAAACAACAACTCAAAGATGAGGACAGTATAGAATTGACAAGACAGTCTTGAAGAATAGCAAAGCTTACCTTAACAGATATATATAAAGTTATAGAAACTGATTCAGTGTAATTTTGGCACAAGAACAGAACAATGGAGTAGAATAGAAATTATAACAATAGCCCCTCACAGATATAATCATTTGGCTTACATCATATTTGGTATTGCTGGTCAATTCAATATCTATATAGAAAAAAATTTAATATCCCTACCTCACACTGTGTATAAAAATCAGTGCTAGACAGATTATAGATCTAAAGGTAAATGAATAACAAAACAAGCAAAAAACAATGAAAGACAATGTATGAGACTATCTTCATAACTTTGGTGTTAGGCTTGTTTCTAAAACAGAACACAAAAAGTGATAGCCGTGGGAAAAATTTTGATAAATTGGGTTATGTGCAATAAAGAACTTTCGTTCATTAAAAGACTGAAAAGAAAAGCCATAGATTCTGTGAAGAAATTTTAACACATCTATCTGACAAAGGATAGTATACAGGATACATAAATAACTCCTAAAAGTCATAAGAGAAAAGCATCGTGCTCAATAGAAAAATAGGAAAGAACCCTAACAGGCACTTCATAAAATGGCCATTAAATTTATATAAAGGTGTTCAACTTCATTAATCATGACAGAAAAGCACATTGAAACCACATTGCAAATTTGAGCAACAAAATAATGTAGTGTTTGTTTATAACTCAACATATAAAGTAAATTTGCATGAGCCCATACTGATATAAGTGATTGTTTGAATAAATAAAACTAGTAGTGGTCAGAGGTAAGGGTAGGGGTTGACAAATCTTTCCAATAGAATTCCAAATAATATATATAGATAGTACTTTCCCCTTGAATATGGGATGAACTTGATGACTTACTTCCAAAGAATAGGATACTGAAAGAGAAAATTAGTGAATCCACAGTAGAGAAACCTGGCAAGCACTGTTTGAACCAAGTGATCAAGATTATCATCTCCAGGCATAATTCAGCTGATACCATGTAGTCTGAAAATGATGTCATGAGCAGGGCATTTCACCTCAATGGTATTCTTCCTCCAAATCCATACCCCCAGGCTAATCATGAGAAGAACATCAAGCCCAAATTGAGGAACATTTTACAAAATACCTGACAAGTCCTCTTCACAACTGTCAAGGTCATGAACGACAAGGAAAGACTGAAAAACTGTTCCAGACCAGAGGAGACTGAGAAGACTTGATGACTAAATACAATATGGTATCCTAAACTGGATCCTGGAACAGAAAAGGTCATTAGTGGAAAAGCTGGTGAAATCCAAAGGAAATCTGTGCCCGTCTTAATAGTAATGTACAAATGTTAAATTAATTTTGACATACATACCATAGTTACATAAGATGTTAACATAGGGGAAACTTGATACTTTTTGTACTATCTTTGCAAGTTATAAATTAATTCAAAAGGAAAATTTGGTTAATACAAGGCCACTATAAATTCATCAGAAATTACTAAAATGAAAGACAATACCAGCTGTTGGTGAGCCTGTGAAGTAACTAAACCTCATATATTGTTGGAAAACTGTTTGAGTATACACTAAAATTGAAACTGTATGTGTCCTATGACTGCCATTTCAGTCCTAGGTAACCTAAGTAATTCTCAACAGAAAGGAGCATATATATTCACTGAAAAAAAAAAATAGAACAGCATCACTGTTCATGTCAATCTCAAATTGGAAACAACCTAAATGTCCATCTTTGGTAAAATAATAAACTGTGGTATATGCATACAATGGAATACTTGACAACAGTGAGATTAAACTATTACAATAGCAATAGCAAAAAAAACCCTCAGAATAACTTCATAAAATAGAAGGTGTAAGGAGTTAATTCCCTCTTTCCCAGTGGGGCGATATACATCTGCCTTAAGTTGGTGGGCCAAGCAGATGTGGCTACTAAAAAAATTAAAATGACAATCTAAAATTCATGCATTAAGCAAATATTTTTTGGACACTTAACTATATACCAGGCACTTTTGTAGGTGCTAGGGATGTAGCAGTAAACAACAAAAAGATTAAAACTTTCTATTCTCATTTAGTTTATACACTAGTATGAGAAGACAGTAACCATAATAAATGAGATTTTTATGTAGTATGTTAGAGACTGATAAAGAGTTTTGGGAGAACACGAAAGCAGGGTCAGGAGAGTGGGGTGCCTGATGACGAGAATGAGGAGTCTAACGTTAAACAAGTGGCATTTGAGCAAAACTTGAAGGGGGTTGGGGAGTGAGTAGTACAGATTGTTTAGAGGACAGAGGAAGGGAATTTTGAGAAAAATTACTCATCTTTTTTAGCAGGGAGTCTATCAATGCTATTTAAAGTTCAAAAAAATCAAGACATTGTGTGTGTGTATGTACACACACACATATATATGTATATAAATCTTGGAGTTATGTAACCACCAAAAAAGTCAAAAATAGAAGTGCTACAAAAAGACAACTTCTGGTAAGTTGAGCCTGTCAGTGAAAGGGAGACTTATTTTTATATTTCTTTCCTTCTGCAAGGTTTGAATTGTTTTCAAAATCACATTTTAAATGGTCACATTAGGACACAAGTAGGCCAGGAAGGAGTGACATTATTAGGTAGAGAACCTTGAAACCACTGTAAGTATATCTTGAAAAGATAAATCATTTGCACAATTTAGTACTTATTATTGATGAGGAATTTCTTGTAAGATTGCTGTCAGCTGCTTCAAGGAGCTACTCGCCCTGTTTTCTCCAACTCACAGACGACCAAGTTCTGTGGATCAGGCATGGGTGTGGCCTAGACCATCTCAGAGCACAGCCGCAAAGTCTCCCCGAATCCTCCCCAAGTTAAGCACACAAGTACAGGGGCTTCGCTACATGCTGCAGCCACCAGTTCACACTGATTCTGATAGCTCTCTTTCTTGCCCCACTAATCCACATAACAATATGTTGTCCATATTGCTTTGCAGCATCGTGAAAGTGCTGACTCATGTTTCACACCAGTACCAACTCACTCTAACGCTCACAATCTTTCAGCTCAGGCTAAAAGATTTTAATTAGGTATATGGTGACACAAAACAAGTTTTCTAATTAAATTTTTGAAATGAGTAAGGAACTGTAACATTGCCCCTAGATAATGGATAACAGTTCAGTATTAAATAGATTGCATTTACTCATGCTTAAATTGGTATAGATGTAAAAAAGAATTAGTCATTGTATCTGATAAAGAGCAATCTATTTTATGAATTTGCAGTATACTCTGTAGGGCTTGTCTTTTTTGTCTGATTTTAGTTGAGGGGAATATTTCAAATTGCATATATCTGAAAGGAGAACGAATATAATTACTTAAATCTAGAACAACTAAAAATACTTCAGCTAAAGTATACAAATAATTGGAGTGCTTTTTGTCTTGGTTTTCTTGGATTATCTGGATGATTGCCTCCATTTTCTACCTGATTTAGTGCTTTCTACCTGATTGAGTATTTTTCAGGAGGCTGTTACTGCTGTTTTCTTAGCTCGGTGACCTGAAGCATTGATTCTGTGAAGTGTTGGTGTAGCCAATGCAGTTTGGGTTGTCCAACTGGTGGTTGGGCCTGATAATTTGCAGACATTATGTAGGAGTTTCTTTATTTGGTAGTTTCATTCTAAAAAAATATTGGTGTTATTAAGCCTTGAGTAAATATAGTTGTTAACTCTGCATTGTGGTCCTAACCAACTTATAACAACTGACATTTATGAAGGTTCCAAATGAGGCTTTAGTAAAGAATACATCCAAAAATATAAGCATGGTGGCTGTGGGGGGAGTCGGGGAGAGGAAAGGGGGAGGAGAGAAGTCAGTTTAAGGAAAGTTAGAAAAAAAAAAGACAATATTTGATATTAAATTTAATGTATTTAGTTGATAATTAGAGGAAACAGTTCGGCCTGTGTGGAGAAAATCCTCATGCATTTTATTACCTGTGAAGGAGTTAAAAATATACCAACCTGCCATATTGACTATTTAAGTTAAAGGGCACTTGAAAAACACCAGGTGCAAAAAGATGACTCTGACCTTCGTGCCGTTTCTTAAAAGCAGAAGATGAAATTCCCATGTGAAAGACGCCCTCCATATACTTGCAAGACACGACATCCTTACCTTTAGGATCAGAAGTTGTAACCAAGATAATTTAGTATAGACATTGTAAAATAACTCTTTTAAGCCTCTCCACATAACATAGTTGCATTTTCATAACTTACTCTTATTCGTCCAATTCAGTATATAAGTCACTGACTCTAACCCCTTCTTTGGGTGTTTGTTTCCTTATGAGGGCTCCTGTGCATATAAAACTTGTATTGAAGTTGTATGTTGGTCCCCGTCCCCTGCTCTGTATGGACCCTCCTTGTCCCCTCTCTAAAAAAAAAAAGAAAAAAAGTATGCATTTCTCCTGTTCATCTGTTTTATGTCTATCTAATTCTCAGATCCAGCCAAATACTAAGAGAATGGAGGTGGAGTTTTGCCTTCCCTGCACCTATAAAACATCTAAATCAAAATTATATATATATTTAATATATGATAAAATTTTCACAGTAATTTCATGGTCAAATTAGCAAAAGAATAAAATATGCATTTCTCTTTAAAAAGGTCTCAACTTACATTATTGGACAAATACTAGTAAATTGCTGTCTGTAGTAGTCAAGATTTTTCAATCTTCTCAATAGTCAGTTGAGACTAATCAAAATAGTTTTTACATGTAGTTTGGATGTGGAAATGCTGCCACTTTATCACTGAAATTGCTGGAGTTTCATATTGAAGGTGGAATGCACTTAAAATGGGGTAACACACAAGGGAAAATTTGACAAAATGATTTCATGGAGTTTCAGATTTAGGCCAGTGATAGCCAGGGCCCTTAGGAGAAGTAGATGTTTCCCTTCTGTATTTAATATGAATAACATTAATATTAAAATAAATGTATGTGTATTCCTTTGTATTCACAAAGGAATGTTATTGAATGTGTGAGTTGTCAGTTATTCTGGGAGATGTTTAATTCAGTAGCAGGAAATGGAGCAGCCCTGGAATTTGTAGGAGGGGCTTTCTCCTCTTTGAGGAGCCAGATGTCATGGTTAGGAGGAGAAGGGCCATTTTTACATTGCATGTGTGAGACTGGAATCCCCATTTTCACCCACTTTAGGCACTTAGGTATGGGATTAATGGTGCAAATCCATCAACTGAGAGCCCTGTGTGAGTACTGAGCTTAAGTCTGGCAGAAGGAATGTGAAGCAGTCCTGGAATAATCAGGAAAGAATTACTGCTCACCTTTGTTCCACTGCCCCCGCCCCCCGCACCCCACCCCAGATGACTTCAAGGCATCTTAATTCACTAAGTGTTCAAGCAAGTCATTCAGTACAGCCCCAGCACTCACAAAATCTTCTCTACCACGTTTGGCATGTCTAATAATGATTATAGGCATTGCTACAAATTCAATGGTAATATCGTAGGCTACCAGGTTAGAGACCTCTCGAACTTAGTCTGTCTCTTTCTCTTCTTTCCATTTCTCCTCCTTTTTCTTCCTCCTTTTCCTTCCCCCACTTCTTTCCTTACATCCTCCTTCCTTCCCTCCTGCCTTTTTTTCCTTCCCTTTAACTATCTCTCTCTACCTTCCTTCCTTGAACAATTAAAGGAATGCATTAAAGCCCAAACAACAAAATTGATGAACTCCTAATGCTTATCTTTCTGAGGAATGATTATCTATATGAACTTGACACCAAGTTGAGTGGATACTACTGATATCAAAGGGGAGAATTTCTTCTATGGAAGAGAAATGTTTCAAAATTGGCTATATCAGAATGTGTGAGGCGGTAAGCTCCGGGAAACATACAGTTCTAACACTTTGCTGGAAAAACAAAGAGGAGAAAATGTCACAATGTTTGTGTTCTTGCCATGCACCACAGACATGAACGTGGCTGGAATTTGACCAAATGGACAGAGGGTCTTACTGAAACTGAACTGAGCATCTGCCACCCTGACTTCTTCAGTAGCAGAGGGCCCACCTCAACCACCGTGGTTATATGTGAGAAGCCACTGAAAAGAAGTGGAGACAATTGATGAAGCCCCATGTACCAAGCTGGTTTCATGTAGGGGGAAGATCTGGTGAGGGTTGGGGTGGTGTGTACAAAATAGACAAAGGAGAAGGGGAGAAACATCTGGATTGTATTGAAAAAGGCTTAGCTAGGTGCGGTGGCTCACATCTGTAATCCCAGCACCTTAGGAGGCTGAGGCGGGTGAATTGCCTGAGCTCAGGAGCTCGAGACCAGCCTGGGCAACATGGTGAAACCCCATCTCCACTAAAAATACAAAAAATTAGCCAGGCGTGGTGGCATGCGCCTGTAGCCCCAGCTACTCGGGAGGCTGAGGCAGGAGAATTGCTTGAATCTGGGAGGTGGAGCTTGCAGTGAGCCGAGATAGTGCTACTGCACTCCAGCCTGGACAACACAGCAAGACTCTGTCCCCACTCCCAAAAAAAGAGCTTATCTGGGCCCATATGCTAGGGATTTCTTGGGTGTGGCAGATCTCTGTCATCTTTTGATTGGATCCCTTTACTTCACTTAGACCTGTGTGTCACCTTTGCTGACTGCAAGGAAAGCTCAGGGCCTTCCAGTATGTAACTCAACAGTTGTATTAAAAGCACATAGGGCATAACAATATCCAAGTAAGTTTCTGAATTATCCTTCTTCAAAACATGTCTATACGACTATGAAGTGTTATGGACAGAGCACATCAACCCTAAACTGTGATTTATCTCAGCAATGGCACTTACTGATTTGTAATAATCAGCACTTTACCTAGTTTAAATCATAATCTCTCCTTGAGCTCTTAAATCCACTTTTGTAATCCATCAAACTAAATATAAACCCCTCAGATGGTCCCATCCAACAACTAGTTATTGTCTTTAGCAAGTTTATATTTTTAACATACGCAATTAATATTATATATGCCTATTAGCATTCCAAGATGATTTTTAGATTTCACAGGTGAGGATTGTTCAGAGTTTCTCAGTCTTTTCTGTGGAGTTTAAAAAAATCTCTTTGACAAAAATTCCTAATGTGATAGCAGCTAGAAGAGTAATTTTCGTTGGAATGACCTTTACAATGGGTAATTTGACAGACATTTGATGGACAGCATTCTTCCATCTCTCAGCCCACCTTTTACGTCCTGCCATAAAACGCTGGAGCAAAATTTTACCTCGGGTGAAAAGATTCTCAATAGTCATGTGTTGCATATCTCCCTCAGAGCAGTTCCTCGAATTTTGAAAGCTCTCTGTCTTTTTAAGGTATTTTTCATTACCAGGAGAAAATGTTTCTTTTCGGGAGATATTCTAAAACAATAGCACAGGTAGTGAACAAATTTCCCAGGTGTCTAAGGGACTCTCTCGGGTGGCTGTATAGTATTGGTTTGGTGTATTAAATGGCACTCTCGTGTACTATAAGAGTTAACACAACTTCCAAAGGTGACTTTCCTCACAGTAAGAGAACAGATTTGACTTTGGAAAAAAAATGTGGACTATGAAGTACCCAGTTAAAATACCCTAAAAGAAAAAAATGAAAGCACTTACTGGTAAAATGAAGACGATTAGCTTGCAAATAAATGTGTTTTTAAGAATTGGCCCTGGGGTGACATGCAAATTCAAAAGACTAATGTTTTCTCTGGGAATAAAACATTTTGGAAGATATTTTATCTTGAATTCTGAAAGTATTGCCAGAATAGAATGCTTGTTGATTGATAAAATATGTGCTTTCTTGAAGAATATTTCTTATGGTATTACCTTTGTCAAAGAAAAGATTCTATAGTTTTGGGAGATAAATTATAAAGATGATACATACTTATTTGTGTTTGTGTTTGTCTGCTCTTTCTAGAAGATATGTTGATAAGCTCAGACCATCATCTCTTTTGTCCACTATTGTATCTGTAGTCCTTGGCACGATGCCTGGTGTGTAGTGGTCAGTCAATAATTATTTGCTGAATGAATGCATAAAGAAATTGAATTAACAAATTAAACTCTAGATTTTCATCTTCTTCAGAATTTTTTTTTTTCAGTGTTCCAAGACTAAGGACTTTTCATTGTCTTTTCGAGTTGGGATCTTAATCTTATTTACTGCTTTTCATACAAAAAAAGTGTTAAACAAGTATCAGAAAAAATTAGAAACATTATCTGTGATTCTTATATAGGGAGGTGATTTCATTCCATTAGCTTTCTGGGGGGACTTCGTGGGTTTGTCACTCTGTTAATCCAGCTGACAAGCAGAATCCAAAGGGCGACAGTTAGAAGGCTGAAAGGGAGAGGGATTGTTGATCTGGAAATGAAAAATAGAGTTCAGGGAAAGAGGTAGTTAGATGAAAATATGGCAAAAGAGAGAGAGAGAGAAACACCTAGAGTCCAGTGGGGGTCATCACATTGCATGAGGAGGATGAGGGCATGAAGGGGGTCCTTGGAGAAGTTCTGGAGAGAAAAAAGCTGAGACAAAAAGGAGATGAAGTTATGGTCAAGCCAGAGAAGACACTGGATTAGCACTGCATGCATGATAAACCAGCCATGCTACTAGTATAATTCTGACATTTTGGAAATATTGAAATCCTACATGAAGAATAAATGGTGTCTGTATTTTCTCAGAAAATGAATTTGTTCAAAACAATTGAACTCATGGACATAGAGAGTAGAAGAATGGTTACCAGAGGCTGGGAAGGTAGTGGGGGGCTTGTGGAGGACAGGTGGGGATGGTTAATGGTATAAAAAATAGAATGAATAAGACATCGAATGACTAAGACACACAACATGGTGACTGTAGTCAATAATAATGTAATCGTACATTTCAAAATAACTAAAAGATTGTAATTGTTTGTAACACAAAGGATAAATACTTGAGGGGGTGGATACCCCGTTCTCCATGATGTGCTTATTTCATATTACATACCTGTATCAAAACAACTCATGTACTCCATAAATATATATACCTATTGTGTACTCACAATAATTAAAAATAAAAATAAATGAATTTGTGTCCTAAATAAGGATGTATGACAGAAAGAGAACTTTGTTCAAAAATTTTAGATTTGGAAATTGTTCCTCATGTCATACTCCTGAACTGACTTAGTTTCCACTCACATTTAAAATAACTGAAAAAGAAAAATGAGAGAAATTTACAAGAAATGGTGTGCCCATATTATAGGGTGACAGTTAAAAGAAATGTTATCCATGTCCTGACGCCACACACCCAAAGAAGATTAGATCTATTCAACAATGAAAAGAATGGGCTGCTACAAAAAGAAATACGTTCATCTCTTTGTTCTTACATTAAACGAGAAATATTTATCAGGTACTGTTCATGTTCTAGGCACTGGGTAGTAAACCTCCAACAGTGCACAAGATAGCAGTGGTCTTTGTTGTCACCAAATGTACTGCCTAGTATAGGAAGTAACCGCAAAAACAGTTTAAATGTAATGTTAAGGGGGGTACAGGCTACAGTCAGCCCTCAGGGCAGTGTCCCTTTACCTAAGAAAGGAGCTGGAGAGGGTAAGTTCAGGGACGATTTTTCAGAGGAAGTGAGGGATTGACCAGGCAAGTGGAAATGGAAAGAATATTTCTAGGATTGCATGTTCAGGAAAATGAAAAAAGCCAAGTATGACTGCCATAAGGAATGTAAGGTAGGGAAAAATGGGGAGAGAAGTATGGTGAGATTTTTCTGGAAACCAAGGTGGAACCAGGTCTGGAAGCACTTACATAGCCAAGGTAAGGAGCCAGGACATTTTACTAGAGGCCAGCGAAAGGATTTATTTTTAAATTAAATATTGAATTTGAGAGTTTTCTAAAACTGTGGTATGTATGAAGAGAAGCAACGCAGTGAGCACCCATATAACTAACACCTGATTTGAGAAACCGGGCTATCATTATCTTTGAAGTCCCCTCTGTACCCCTTGCTAATTCCATCTATTTCACTTTTCTGTGGAATAATCATTCCTTTGCTTTTCTTTATAATTTTACCATGAATTTGCATATCTCTGTGGAGTTCATTGTTTAGTTTTGTGTGATTTTGAGCTTTATAAATGGAAGTATACTGAAAATTTTTTCTGCACCTTTTTCTCCTTAATATTGCACTCCTAAGGAGTATCATGTTGTTGAATGCAGCCCATTATCCATTCATTTCATTGCAGTATAGTTTGCTTTTTTAAAAAAAAATGGATATTTGCATTATTTCCAGGTTTTTGCTCTTACATGCAGCATAACTATAAACCACCTTCTTCACATAGTCAATGAACATGTATAACAATTTCCTCTAGGTAAATATACCTAGAATGAAATTGTTTGTTTATAGAATATGTTACTTTTGAAATATATTAGATAATGCCAAATTGCTTCCCACAGTAATTTTACTAATTCTTTAAACCACTAAATGTAAAATAGAATTCCAGTTGTCTACATGGTCAGCAAAACAATATAGCTAGATTTTAAATTTTTGCCAATTTTATGGATATGAAATATTTCATTGTGATTGAGCTCAAGCATATTTTAATGTAATTATTGACCATTCAGATTTACTCTTCTGTGATGTTCCTGTTAAGATTTTTGGCAATTTTTCTACTCACTGATTTGCAGGAACTCTTTAAAAACATTTTTTTTTACTGATAATAATTGTACGTATTTTTGGAGTACATGTGATATTTTGATATATGCATACAATGCATAATGATCACTTCAGGATTATTAGCATATCACCTCAAACATTTATCATTTCTTTGTGTTGGGAACATTTTGAATATTCTCTTTTAGCTATTTTGAAATATACAACAAATTATTGTTAACTATAGTCACCGTACCATGCTATTGAACACTAGAACTAATTGTATGTTGATACCCATTAACAAACCATTCTTTCTCCCTCCCACTTTCCAGACTCTAGTAACTATCATTCTACTCTCTGATTTATAGGAATTATTTACATATTAAGAGCACTAATCATTTATAGATTGTGTCTGTCTGTGTGTGTGTATGTGTGTGTGTGTATGCTACAAATATCTTGTCCCAATTGGTGACTTGTCTTCTCTTCCTGTATGTTTTTTGATGACTAGGAATTCTTGATTTTAATAGAGTCAACATTTTTATGTCTGAATATTTTGTATCTTATTTAAGAAATCTTTCCCTACCTAAAGCCATAGAGAGACTCTTCTACTTTATATAAAAGTTTCATAATTTTGTCTGTTTAAAAGTTTACTTTACATAAGATAATTTTTTATTTTTGCATATGGTGTGAGATAGGGGTACAGCTTTTCCACCATACACATGACCAATTGTCAGGCATCATTTTAAATTATAAAGTCTGTCATTCTTCACAGAAACACACAGCTATTGTAATTCTGTCAAATTCAAATGTGTTAGTATTTCTGTGTCTGCTTCTGGATGCTCTAAACTATTTCAGTTGTCATTCTTTCAATTCTTGTAATTCCATACCCTAACTTTATAATACTCCGTGATATCTGTCAGGGTAGGTTCCTGTGTTGTTCATCTTTAGGAATGGTCAGGCTGTTCTTGGCCCTTTGTTCTTCCACTTTAATTTTAGAACTGGCCAGTTAAATTTCAGAAACAGAAACCTATGAGAGTTTGATTGGGATTGAATTGAATTTATAGATTAGTTTGGAGAGAATTGGCATTCTTACAATACTGAGTGTTCACATGAATCAACATGCTATATCTTCTCTACATTTATTTACAGCTTCTCTACTGCCCTTCAGTAAGGGTTGATGATCTCTTCATAAAGTTTTTGTACCTATTGGATCTATTTCTAAGTACCTGGTATTTTGATGCTATTATAAAGAAAGTTACTAAAATGTTTGGTTTCTGTTTGTCACTGGCTTAGAGAAATTCAGTTGATTTTTTTAAGCCAGAAAGTATCCTTAAGACTTTTGTGAACACTAATAATTTAACTGAGTCTCTTTTAGGGGTTTTACACAATCATATCTATGATTGACTATTCTTTTCAAATTATTTTATTTCTTTACTAATTCTTATACTTGTCCTTGCATTACTACACTTAGAGCTCCAGTGTTGGATAGAATGAGTGATAGATGATTTTGTTCATAATGTTAATGAAAACTAGTTCATGTTTTTAGTTTTGCTATACGTTTATAGATATATAATTATTTTATATTAATAAATTTATACTTGTATACACATCTTTAAATCATTATAAAATATTTACAGTAATGTATATATATATTATTTATATGCTTAATATTTTTATTTGTTATGTATAATGAGTGTATGTATGTGTGTGTGTATATATATATACACGCGCATATATACACATATAATCAATATTGGAAACTTGAGTCAGTTCTTATTTTCTTATTAAGATTATGAATAAGATCACTTGTTGCCACCAATTCTGTTCAGTACTGGAAGTCTTAACATAGTAAGGCAAGAAAGACAAATACAAGAATTAGAGAAGACACCGGGAGAGGAACATCACACACCAGGGCCTGTCACGGGGTGGGATCTAGGGGAGGGATAGCATTAGGGGAAATACCTAATGTAGATGATGGGTTGGTGGGTGCAGCAAACCACCATGGCATGTGTATACCTATGTAACAAACCTGCACATTCTGCACACGTATCCCAGAACTATGTATATATATATATATACAATTAGAGAAGAAATGAAAAACTTTTTTTTCTTAGGTTAAGGAAGTTTCTTTTAATTTCTAATCACTAAAAGTTTTTGATATAAAGGAATGTTAAATTCTACTAAACATTTTTCCATATCCACTGAGGTGGTTAAATGTCTTTCACTTTTGATCTATTAATATGATAAATTGTATTGATTGAATGATTATAGTTTCGCCATGTCGCCAGGCTGGAGTGCAATGGTGCGATCTTGGCTCACCGCAACTTCTGACACCCCGGTTCAAGCGATTCTCCTGCCTCAGCCTCCCGAGTAGCTGGGATTACAGGCATGCGCCAACACGCCCAGCTGATTTTTGTATTTTTGGTAGAGACAAGGTTTCAGTGTGTTGGACAGGATGGTCTTGATCTCCTGACTTTGTGATCCAAAGTGCTGGGATTACAGGCGTGAGGCACCATCCCTGGGTGATTTTTTAAAATTTAAATTAAACTGGCACTTCTAGGGTAATCTCAAACTGGCAATAAAGTGTAATCTTTTTTATGCATCGCTGGGTTCATATGCATTGCTAATGCTTTCCTACCTTTTTTTTTTTTTTTTTTTGCCAATGTTTTCTTCAGGACGTCTGTATCTGTTTTTAAGATCATCCCACAATTTCCAATGTTGAACTGCAAACTTCTTTTCAACTCTAAAATCCAATGGTCCTATAATTCATTATCGTTGTCATCATCATTTACCTCATTGCTACAAAAGCACTAAGGAAAGAAAGGAGATGGAAGGAATGACTCGTTTTGCCTTGTTAAATGGAAGTCTATTTAAAATGTGATACTCTCATAAGAATGATTTTTTAAAAACATTTACTTAGAATTTCCATGGTTCAGTACTGTCTGAAATTAATTCATGAAATCTTTTTCTACGAGTCTCACTAACTTGCTATAGAATGTACCAAGAAACTATTTAAAATTGAATTCTGAACTTTGAACATGTTCTTTTTCAGTTTCACCTGGTAACAGTTCCAAGCGCACCCAATCTTTTCTATCTACTGGAGATGAGAACATTTTCCCTGTGATGTTTAAACTTAATTCCAGAGCCACAATCCCACTGATAATCATTGTCCTTTTCTCCAATACATTAAAGTGGTCTTCTTAATTGCCGTAATATTCACAAGGAGCCTATTGGAACTGGAGTACTCTCAGTTGAAGAACAGTATTGTAGGTGATAAAGATAAAGTGGTATTGAGAACTACCCAATTTACTTCAGTGAATTCAATCTTTCTTAGGAAGCAAGTGGTACATGATACATTTACCTGAACTTTTGGAGTGATAAGGAAAATGTTTGGCATGCATTCAGGACCAGAGAAATTTTAAAGCAAAATAGTGTTGGAAAAATGATCTATTTACTTATAGGATACAAGGGTATTTCCAGTTCTTTGATTCTGAGGGTTTGCAGAATTGTTACCAATGAGAAATACAAGCAGTTTTCCAGTCAAAGGGTTTTTTTTTAATCGTGCTCCTTTTGCCTGTGTGGAAGAGTCATGCATCTGCTGGGGTACACTGAACAGGCAGCTCTGTGGCCTACTACTGAAACTTTTACTAGAATATTATTATATAAAACACAGACTGACCAAGGCAGATACTACATGCTAGAAGAGTTCTGGGTAGCACAACATTAACAATAATCCCTTTCCTATGGTAATGGGTGCGGTGGTGCACAGCTTGATTTGCTACATTAGGCTTGTTAAATTATGTTTTCAGTGTGGCCACAGCCTTGTGTTTTCTACTGAATGAGCCTGCTCAGGTGTCACACATAAAATCTGTTGCTCATATTTATTGAGTGTGTGTAGTGGTTGGGGGACCAGATAAGTTAGAGAAATAACCTTTCTTAGTTCTGGTTTTTATTAGATTTCCCTAAAAATTCCATGTTTGTTTTATTATGTTCCATGTATGCCTGAATATATGGCACAGTCCCATAAAAAGCGATCCCCCATTTTCCCAATGAGAATACAACCCTTTTAAGGAGACAGATGAAATATCCAAATGTCTACTTAAGTTTAATTAACTTACTAAGATATACATTTTATAATCATATGCAAACTTTATTTGAGAAATGTTGATCTTTTCCATGCTCACATTTTACAGGTTGATTTTATTCAAACTTATCACATAGGTTGTTGATATGAATGCCTTCCTATCATGGGAGCAATTTTTTTTAGTGTTTCAAACTGGTTTCCTGAGTACATCATCCCTACTTCCATCCATATTGCTTGAGACACTGAACTTCTTAAGTCCGTGCAAGGTACTGTCACTAGAAGTTTTATCCTGAGACATCCTTTGCATAATATTAGGGCCTTAGGGTTTTTTGGTTTGTTTCTGTTTTCTTTTGTCTTTTGGTGTTGCAGGTAGAAGCCTGTAACTTTGACTTTACTGTATTGCTTTTACAATGTTTTTTTTTTTTTTTTTTTTTAAGACAGAGTTTTGCTCTTGTTGCCCAGGCCAGAATGCAGTGGTGCTATCTTGGCTCACTGCCTCCCAGGTTCAAGTGATTCTCCTACCTCAGCCTCCTGAATAGCTGGAATTACAGGTGCCTGCAACCACACCCGGCTAATGTTCGTATTTTTAGTAGAGATGGGCTTTCACCATGTTGGCCAGGCTGGTCTCGAACTCCTGACCTCAGGTGATCTGCTGGCCTCGGCCTCCCAAAATGCTGGAATTACAGGCGTGAGCCACTGCACCCAGCCTACAATGCTCTTTCAGTGTATAGCCAATACTTTAAATTGCTAGAACCCACCCTACGGATTCTAACTGTTTCTTTGGTTCTTTTATTACTAATTGTTCATCATTTGTGTTGGAATAGGCTGAACCCCTGTATCTTGGTAACCGAATACAACAGCATTTATTTCCTTTTCATACAGAGCCGTTACAGATCCTGATGGCTCTCCAGAACAATAGCTTTACTGGGTGACTCTGACCCAGTGTGACAGGCACTGTCAGCTGAAGCTGCACCGTCCAGAATACCTGGCCTTCCTGGTTGGCATGTGAGAGTGATAATAACCCTGGGTGGTCTCAAGCAGGCAGTTAAAAACTTTGAAGCAGCACATACTGCTTTTGCTGTTCATTCATTGATCCGAACACAGCAGTGGAAATGGCAGGGAGGTGTAACGTGCTCCTCCCATGTGCCAGGTGGGAGAAAACTCCTTGTAGGTCAAACACCACAAGGCTGCACAACAGCCAGCACTTGCACTGGTCGAAGGTTGTTCCAGGCTGATGTGCACCTTATGACAGCAGTGGAGAGCAGCTCCACGGTGAGAGAAGCTTTTTAGTGTTGAGGACTACATTGGAGAGGATGCTGTCACCTAGTATATCTCATACATGGTATTGAATGAAGAAAAGGAGAAGCAGAAATACACTGAAATTTAATTGGGCTCCTTTATGGATTAAATTTAGGAAGAAATCTTGAGAATTTCCCCCTAAACAAAAATATATTTACTCCATTCCCTAATATAAGTAGCTACTATTAACATTCATATGACACATGTGAGTAGTTTAAAAACCCAACTGCCTGTCAATTCCCTTAAAGCTTGTCAATAGTCATGTGGTAGATAGCATTTATAGGGTGACAGTGTATGTTTCTAGCCTACCAGCCAAGCAAGTCATAAATAAGTATTGGCCGTCTCTCAAACAGCCTTGTTTCACCCCCTTGTAGACTGTTAACTACATTTAAAAAGTAAAGTCTAAAGCTTTAAATAGGTCACATTCTGGCTCTGACATTTCAGACAGACCACATCACTGAATGGTGCCAGACCCTGTACTGGCTTTCCTTAATATTTCTTTAAGATGAAATCTGTCCTATTCCCACTCCCACCCAGCTTCCTCTGCGACTGACATCTTTACCTGGAGGAAAGCATTTCACCTTCCCAGGTCCAAAGTATATGCTTCATTTTTCACAGAGTCATCCTTGTCTCCTCTCTGCTGTCCTGGAGCAGTGCCTTTTCTGCATCCTGGTAGGCTCAACCACTTCTTATCTCTGACCACATCTACCTCAACAGCTCTGGAGCAGCCTCCATCCTCTTGCACTCTGATGCCCTCCTGCCTGCTTTTCTGCCTCCACCCTGCCTGCTCCACAGCCTATTCTTAACTTGCAACAAGAGTCCCTCTTCAAAATAGCCGTCAGATCAGGTCTTTCCCCTGCTTCATATCATCTAGTGGCTCCCCCTTTCATTTAGAGGAAAAGCCACATTTCTTACAATGGGCAGATTATTTTTCTGTTGATGCTGTAAGAAATTACCACAAACTCAGTGACTTTGTATGAATTTATTGTCTTACATGTCTGGAGTCTGCCGGGCTAATGCGCTCCTCCCATGTGCCAGGTGGGAGAAAACTCCTTGTAGGGCAAACACCACAAGGCTGCACAACACCCAACACTGGCACTGGTCGAAGGTTGTTCCAGGCTGATGTGGAGCTTAACAAGGGCTTAACAAGACTGAGTTCCTTTCTAGAAGCTCTGGCAGAGAATCTGGCTTTTTCCAGTGTGTAAAGACCACCTGCATTCCTTGGCTCCTGGTCCCCTTCCATCTTCAAAGCCAGCAATGGCCAGTCCGGTCTTTATTGTGCTGTGCCATTTCGACATTGACTGCCTTTCCTCCGTCTTCACTTTTATAGGGAACCTTGTGATTACATTGGACGGAGCCATTTAGATAATCTAGGACAGTCTTCCTCTGCTAAGGTCAGCTGCTAAGCAACCTTATTTCTTCTACTTGCAATCTTAATTTCTCCATAATAGGTTCACAGATTCCAGCAATTAGGAGATGGACTTTTTTGGGGGGTGTGGGGGGTAGTTATTCTGCCTAGCAGGTTACAAGGTCTTCATGATCTAGCCTGTTACTTCTCTGACCTCATGCCTTACTACTTTTTCTTACAAAGTAGGGCTTCCCCTTGATGGTGTCACCACCTCAGAGACCCGTGGAGCTAATTATCTTGTGCCCTTTAAGCCTTTGCTCAAAAGTCACCTTCTCAGTAAGTTCTGTTCTGACCACTGTACTTAATTGTAGCCCACAGTCTGCTTTGTGTTTTTCCATAGCATGTATCCATGTCTAACATAGGAAACAGTTTATTTTTATGTTTGTTGTCTGTAACATAAGCTCTTGGAGAGCTTAGATTTCTGTGTTTTTCCTCTGTTGTATCCCCAGCACCTTGAATAGTGTCTGGCACATAGTAGGCAAACAATAAATATTTGTGGAATAATAGATGGATTCTTGAGAGAATGGCAAAGTGTTTTTTAATGAACATAATTTTTTTGTGTGTATCAGATCTTCCCCATAGCTTCCAAGAGGGGCATGATATGGTTGTTTTGGGGTCTTCCAAGGTATTTAGTTTGGGAATTGGTTTGTTGCAGGCACTTAGAATACACCAAAAAGAATTACAAAGTGGGGTCTGGGGCAGGGAGGCATGAAGACTTTTTCATTTTATCAGTCTAGACTGGATTCCAGAAACAGGGTTAAGGAGAGTTTGAGGCAGTTTCATAATCAGTGTAATTCAGGATCCAGGCTAGGTTGACAAGGCAATGGAAGAGTGCCTGTATTCTTATTCAGAGTTGGGGTATCACTATATTGCTTTTTGAAATTACCTCCTCCAGGTCTTTAGCCCTGAAGGCTCTTTGTTCTTGTCTCATGGAGGAAACTAGGGAAGAGAATATCTAATCACTCAGTGCATTGTCAGTGCAGATGATGAGAAATATCCTGTATATTCTAGCCTGTGCTCCTGCTTCCGCAAGAATTTTTCTCCCTCTGAGTAAATGATTTGAAGAGTGAGGACTTAGAAGACCAGGTGTTTTTTTTTTTTTTTTTTTTTTTTTAGAAAAATAAGGTTTTGTTATAAAAATAAATGAAATCTGTATTTTATCATTTCAATTCAGGCCCTAAGCATACACAGTAGTTACCTTTCATAAAACATTCTTGCAATAATGCTATTGCACTGAGCTTTGTAATGAAGCTTTGATTTGCATCGCTATTCTGAGAACTTTCTGACAATGGTAAGGTAATATTAGGAAGGCAGAGGAAATGAAATGAAATGAGGGTAATGCATGTCCATTGTGAAAAATGTTAAGTTGCCAAGGCAATGTCATATCAATAATATTTTCATAAATTAAATTAAGATACATGGGGCAAATAAATATTGCATTTCTCTTTATTATCACTTCAAATATGTGAGGGCAACTATTACGATTAAAACCAGAAATTAGACATGAAGCATCTCAGCTGAAATGAGAGATGTGCTATTCATTGGTTCAACCTGATGTGCTCTCAAGATTCTTGTCACGTTTATTTCAGGCTTTAAATCTCTCCCCCTCAGTATACTCTAGCAGTCCCTCTGCTGTCCTCTTCCCTCATACTCTCTTTCTTGAGGCAGAATTTCTGTTGAGAATTAGTAGGAGAGTCAGTATAATTCCATTAAGTGTCACTTTCATACTGCACAACCAACCTTCTAGTTTTAAACTCTGTTCTTTTAAATCAAGCTGGTTTTCATATCTTTTTCTCTCCTGCTTCTTCCCTGTCTCATCCTCTCCCTTCCTAGTTCATCACCTCACTCCCTTGCCCTGTCTTCCTCCCCTTTGCTCCATCTTCTCCTCTGTAGTATACACACACACATATACATACAGAGAGAAAGTATACACACATGTGCACAAAAAGTATAAACACATATATACAGCAAGAGAAAATAATATAAGTGCAAAGTATGGATTTAATCCAAAGTTTGTTATACTGGGAAAGTGAGGATGAAGAAAGCTGAAGGTGGTTGGTATGAAAGAGTCTGAGTCCTCATTTTCCATTACTAGGAAGACAAAATATAATGTCCCAAATTGAGAAATAAGTATTAAAAGGGCACAAGTTTTCTATTTAAAAATAGAGAGGTCAGCACCAGAAGAAACAACCAAAAGAATTGTGAATAATTGTCTAGAAACTAGAAATTAGAACTGTGGCTACTCTTTTTCATCAAGCCTTTGAGATAGTACTGAACTTCTGAAGCTTTGTACACTTTTATTGATAAAATTTAAAAAATTAGACAAAAAGGAATTGATTAAGAGACACAAGGCAAACAAAGAATATTGATATATATGTGGTGAAGGTAATGTAGGTTTAAAAATACAAAGTATAAAAAAGCAGAATGTTAGCTAATAAAAGGTAAAATTAATACCCCCCACCAAAAATAAAAAAACAACAACTTGATGATTTTGATCTTGTGTGTATCAAAAAACATATCACATTTTAAAATTATTGTCTTTTATTACAATAATTTTGGGGGTACAGGTGGTTTTTGATTATATAGATAAGCCCTTTAATGGTGATTTTTGAAATTTTAGCACAACCATCACTTGAGCAGTGTACACTGCACTCAATGTGTAGTCTGTTGTCTCTCACCCTCCTCCTAACTTCCCTGCACTGAGTCCCTGAAGTTCATTATATTAGTCTTATGCCTTTGCATCCTCATAGCTTAGCTCCCATTTATAAGTGAGAACATATGATATTTGGTTTTCCATTCCTGAGTTACTTCACTTAGAATAATGCCCTCCAGCTCCGTCCAAGTTGCTGCAAATGACATTATTTCATTCCTTTTTTATGGCTGAGTAGTATTCCATGGTGTATATATACCACATCGTTTTTATCCACTCATTGGTCAATGGACACTTTAGGTTGGTTCCATATCTTTGCAGTTGCAAATTGTGCTGCTATAAACATGTGTATATGTGTCTTTTTCATGTAATGACTTATTTTCCTTTGGGTAGATACTCAGTAGTGAGATTGCTGGATTAAATGGTAGATCTACTTTTGTATCCTTAAGAAATCTCCATGCTATTTCCCATAGTTGTACTAATTTACATTTCCACCAGCAATGTAAAAGCGTCCCCTTTTCACTATATCCACACCAACATCTATTGTTTTTTGACTTTTTAATAATGGCCATTCTTGCAGGAGTAAGGTGGAATCTCATAGTGGTTTTAATTTTTGCATTTCTCTGATGATTAGTGATGTTGAGCATTTTTTCATATGTTTATTGGCTGTTTGTATATCTTTTTTGAGAAATGTCTATTCATGTCCTTTGCCGACTTTTTGATGGGATTATTTGTTTTCTTCTTGCTGATTTGTCTGAGTTCCGTGTAGATTCTGGCTCCTACTCTTTTGTCAGATGCATAGTTTGCAAATATTTTCTCCAACTCCATGGGTTGTCTGTTTACTCTGCTGATTGTTTATTTTGCTGTGCAGAAGCTTTTTAGTTTTATTAGGTCCCACTTATTTATTTATTTATTTGTTATATTCGCTTTTGGGATCTTAGTCATGAATTCTTTGTCTAAACCAATGTCCAGAAGCATTTTCCGACATTATCTTGTAGAATTTTTATGGTTTTATGTCTTAGATTTAAGTATTTGATTCACCTGATATTGTTAGGCTTTGTGTTCCAACCCAAATCTCATCTTGAATTCTAATCCCCAT
The DNA here is from genome assembly GCF_028878055.3 of Symphalangus syndactylus. Taxonomy (NCBI): domain Eukaryota; kingdom Metazoa; phylum Chordata; class Mammalia; order Primates; family Hylobatidae; genus Symphalangus; species Symphalangus syndactylus. Next base: position 109,480,811 of record NC_072430.2, read on the forward strand.
AATCCCCACGTGTTGAGGGTGGGACCTGGTGATTGGATCATGGAGGCAGTTTCCCTCATGCTGTTCTCATGATAGTGAGTGAGTTCTTGTGAAATCTGTTGGTTTTATAAGCATCTGGTATTTCCCCTGCTTGCTCTTCTCCTTCCTGCCACCTTGTGAAGAATGTGCCTGCTTTCCCTTCACCTTCCACCATGATTGTAAGTTTTCTGGGGCCTCACCAGCCATGCTGAACTGTGATTCAATTAAACCTCTTTCCTTTATGCATTACCCAGTCTCAAGCAGTTCTTTATAGCAGTGTGAAAATGGACTAATACGCCATCTTGAGTTTATTTTTGGATAGGATGAGAGATGGGGATCCAGATTCATTCTTCTACATGTGGCTTGCCAGTTTTCCCAGTACCATTTATTGAATAGGGTGTCTTTTCCCCAATTTATGTTTTTGTATGCTTCACTGGCTGTAAGTTTTTGGCTTTATTTCTGGATTCTCTATTCTGTTCCACTGGTCTATGTGCCTGTTTTTATACCACTACCATGATGTTTTGGTAAGTATAGCCTTGTAGTGTAATTGGGAGTCAGATAATGACTTCAGATTTGGATGCCTCCATATTTGTTCTTTTGACTTGGTGTTGCTTTGGCTATGTGAGCTCTTCTTTGGTTCTATGTAACTTTTAGGGTTTTTCTAGTTCTGTGAAGAATGATGCTGGCATTTTGATGGGAATTGCATTGAATCTGTAGATTGCTTTGGGCAGTATGATCTCATTTTTACCATATTGATTCTCTCATCCATGAACATGGGATGTTATTCCATTTGTTTCAATGAAATCTGTGATTTTTTTAGAAGTGTTTAATAGTTTTCCTTGGAGATATCTTTTACCTCCTTGGTTAAATACATTCCTGGGTGTTTTATATTTTTGGAGCTGTTGCAAAAATGATTGAGTTCTTGGTTTGATTCTCAGCTTGGTTGTTGTTGGTGTATAGCAGTATAGCACTTTTTTTTTGATACATGAGAACAGCTTCAACAACAAAAACAAAAAATAAAAAGAAGAGTGGAAGAAAGAGTGGTGCCTCTTTAAACTATTGCTGATCCTAGATTTTTTTTAAGGGATGAGATTTGGTTCCACATTTGGTGGCATATCATAGTGTGTCAGGAAAGAATTTTCTTATCCAACTTGTGGCATGTTTTTCTGGAAGTTGAGCTTTAAATAATGCATAGTCTTGATAAAGAATTGCCACACTGATTTACAGGCACAAAGAATCTTTTTTTTGTTGTTGTTGTTGAAAGGAGTAGATCTTTCACTTAATAACCAACTCTTTTAATAGGAAAGCTTTAGGCTTCCTTTAGCATAACTATTTTATTGAAGTGATCAATTTCCCTTCTGTACTTTCAGAACAAATTTGTTTGTTTTCCTTTAAATGGAAAAAACTGTGCCTTTCACTGCCCTCAACATTGACCTTTGACATTAATATAATACTTAAGAAATGTATTTTAGCCCATTTCTTCCTTTCTGCCTTCTACTTGATTGCTCTACTGTTATATTTTATAATGCTGAACAATAAATGCAATTCAGCTTTATATATCTCTAGACTAAATAAACTGAGAGATAAAACAGGGATATAAAACCTAACAATCTTTAGGTATGGAACAGGGCAGAAAGTAATTTTTCTCTAGTAAATCAATTAAAGACTTGATAGGATAGATGTTAGGAGAAGTTAGAATATTTGTTTATGCTAATATTATGCATACATTATTTCATGTGATGGATATAACAGTCCTCATTTTAGAGATGACAACTCTGTGTGTCAAAGAGGCTAAGTGATTTCCAAGATACTGCAGCTTCAGAGTAGCCTACACAGCTAAGTTACAGTCACAAATCAAGTACGTGAGAAGAGTCTCAGAAATGAAAATTACCATCCAAGCTACATTGTGACTAATCATAATAAAATAGGAATTAAGAGGGAAAAATAAACTTTACAAATATTAAGTGAAATAAAAGTGCCTGGCATGTAGTAAGGGTACAAATATTTGCTAAATGTATTTATATGAAGCAAATTAAACAAATTTATGCAATACCTTATTTTTGCATTATATGATTAGTTCTACTTTGTAACTTTTTAAGGAAATTTAGACGTTTGGGATATTTATAGTAATTAAAGTAACATAAAATTGGTATCATCTAAATATTTAACATTCTGAGCTAACTAGAGGTTGAAATGTTTTGTGAAAAATTCCAAAATATTTTCTAGAAAAAATTAATTGATATTGAGTCTTAGAGTATATTGAGTTGAGGAAAACATACTGAGAAAGTATGTTAATCACATTTCTGTTTAAAAATAGAATTTAATAGTGTACACACCGGCTGGGCATGGTGGCTCACGCTTGTAATCCCAGCACTTTGGGAGGCAGAGGTGGGCGGATCACGAAGTCAGGAGATGGAGACCATCCTGGCTAACACAGTGAAACCCCATCTCTACTAAATATACAAAAAATTAGCCGGGCGTGGTGGCGGGAACCTGTAGTCCCAGCTGCTCGGGAGGCTGAGGCAGGAGAATGGCATGAACCCGGGAGGTGGAGCTTGCAGTGAGCAGAGATTGCGCCACTGCACTCCAGCCTGGGTGACAGAGCGAGACTCCGTCTCAAAAAAAAAAAAAAAAAAAAAAATAGTGTACACACCAACATATTAATAAGTTGTGCTTATGTTTTTAGTTATGGGTCATAGGTTATTGTAACATCTTTTTTGTTCCTTTTGGTTACCAATACTCTTACTTTTCCTATGACAAGCACATATTATCTAAAAATTACCCATTAATTTTTTTAAAAAGTGATGGAAAGATGTGGAATTTGAATGTTGATCCTTAAGTTCAGGTTAAATAGGTTTCACTATTTAGCCAGGCATTGTGCTAAACTCTTTACAATAGTGTCTCACCTGTTCTTCACTTCAACCCATGAGGTAGGTATTATTTGTTTTCATTTTACAGAGAAACAGAAAACTAAGGTGCTCTCTCTCATATTTGAAAGCTTAACTTTAGTGAACCAATATAGTAATATTTTTCCAAGCAGGCAATTTTAAACAACAATACTGTTAACAAGCTAAAAAGAAATACTGAGAGAGAGAAAGAGTGGAGAGAGTTGGGGGAGATCGGTTCCTTCATTATAGTTTTTTTGAAGTTAAGTAATTGATACATATTAATACAAATGTTTAATTTAAAATTTCCCACAGAAGTACCAACATGTCCACAGTATAGTCAAGCATGTCAGTTCACCAGCTGCTTCTTTTTCCTGTAGCCATCCCTCCTTGCAGCCTCTGTGCATGAACTCCTCTTTCAATTTGTGTTATTTGCCCTCAAGATCTATGCACAGCTGCAATACTGAAAATTCCTTTTACCTTTCTCTTGGACTGCGTTCTCTTTATTGAGATTTTGTAGTTTCTCATTTCTGGTTTAGTCCCTCATTTTCGTGAAGCTGACTTCTCAGTAGCTTTCTAAGAAAGATTACATGAGAGCAAACACCTTCTGATACCTTTTATTTCTAAGAAATTTTTCACTCTACCATCACACTTGATTTATAGTTTGGCTGCATATATAATTCTAGGCTAGAAATCTTTTTGCTTCTGAATCTTGAATCGATTGCATTGCTATTTTCTAGCCCCTAGTATTGCTTTTGAGAAGTGTGCTTCTATTCTCTTTACATTCCAGACATGGATTTTTTTTTTCTCTGTGGAAACTTTTAGGATCCTCTATTTATCCCTAAAGTTCTGAAAATTCAGAGTGGTGTGCTTTATCAAGTCTATATATTTTCAATGTGGTTATATATGATATTTTACCTTTGTCTTCAATATTTAATATCAGGGCTTAAATCCTCTTCACATTGTCTGTTACTTCCAGGTTTTGTCTACTGATTATTTTGGCTTTTTATTTTAAAGCGTTTCCTCATTTATCTGTTATCCTCAGCTGTATGTTTATATTTAAGAAGGATCCCCTTAAAAAGCTGATTGTGGCTCTCTGGTGTATGGGGTTTAGTGGTGGAAGGTATCCCCTAAGCTGGTAGCACCATTAGGCTAATTGGATAGAGATCCTGCCCATTCACTCTTGGCTGGTAAATGTTGTTATCCACTGGCCATGTATTGATTATCTGCAGATTATATATAACTTAGCAGCTTAAAATGACAAACATTTATTATCTCATACAGATGATTACTGTCAGGAATGCAGGCATGGCTTAGCTTGGTGATTCTGGCTTGGGGTTTCCCAAGAGTCTGTAGCCAAGCTGTCATCTCAAGGATGGGTCAGAGGGCTCACCCCTCAGCTCACATGTGTGGGTGCTGGCAGTCCTAATTTCCTCAGGTTGTCGGTATGTCCTTAGGGCTGCTTGGGACATGGCAGCTGCATCCCCTCAGAACAAGTGACTCGAGAGAGAAATTAAGGGGGGCATGCTCTAAAGACAGAAGTGCAGTTTTATAACCTAATCTCAGAACTGACATACCAGTACTTCTTTCTATCATATTTTATTCATCACACAGACCAACCTTGGTGCACTGTAGGAAGGAACCACATAGTGTAAATCCAGGCAGTGCGACTTGCCGGGTGGCCATCTTGGAGACAGGCTGCCGTGGACTTCTTTTCTCAATTATTTTCCGCAGAGAAAGACTCCTCTCCATGTGCCTTACCTGAAGATTTAAGCCTGGGTGACAGCGTTTAGGGAACCTAGCTTGGGAATAAAGAAGGGGTCTCACCATTCAGTATTTGACTCTTCCTTAGTTTTCTGGTTTTTTTACAACCATGCGTCACACTCAGCCTCTGTGCAGTTATGCCTGGCATCATTTAGATCAGAATTGGTCAGCCTACCCAGAAAATGCAAGTTTGATTTGTGCAAGGAGGAGAGAAGAGAAGGGGCAGTCTCTGGAGCACACAGACTGAGGAATAGAAATGGGCCAAAACCTCACTGGGCATTTTACAGGCTTTCTACTCATCCTCTTGCCATCAGCCCCACCTTGGCCTTTTAAAGCAGCTGCTCTCCCCAATTCCTGAGCTTTCCTGGGTCCCTGCAACTTGGTTGGCCTCCCTACCTCTGTAGGATGTCAGGTCTCAGCTGTCTCTCTTCTGGAGAGAGAATTACCACTGATCCTGATCCTTATGTTTTCACTTCCCATCTTCCAGCATTTTGTTAACATCACTCATCTACACTCATTTTCTCTCCAGTTTTCTTTGTGAGTTTTTTCCTATTTTACTCTTTCACTGTCTTTGTGGTAATTTTAAGATGGTTGAATTTCTGTATTTAGCCTGCCATTAAGTATATATTTCCATTTTTCTGCTTGTATAATTTCCAGTACATATCCTGATAGATAGTATGTCCTACAAAATTTACATTTAGAGGAAAAATTCAAAATGTTAGCAGACTAATCAGCTTATCCTGCCAAAAGGTTTTGAGATGAGAATAGAATGGATTTTGCTTTCCATGACTCTTTTGATTTCTGGATGCTTTAGAATGTAGATTTATAAGAAAAGAAGAGCAGGTGAAAATGGTCAGTAGTATACTGTCTAGGGAATGAGCTTAGAATTCTGAGGATTTTAGATTTCTCTTGGACTGTTACTTAAAAGTACCACTCACAGCAAACACTTGATAGCTTAACACATACAACCGCATTAAAGATAGTGTTTTAACTGCACATATAGCTTAACTATTTCTGTATTTATCTTCGGTTTTCAGTGTTTAAACCTGCCTGTTTCTTACAGTGTTGGGATCATGGAAAGAAAGCTATAAACAAGTTGGAAATATTTATTACAATACCTCAAGGTGAAACCACTAAAGTCCTTCTGTGGGTAATTTATTATACTGCGAGATCTCAGACACATGAGAAACTGTCCTGAACTCCCAAATGAAAACACTTCCAAAATACAGCATTTCTAAAACGAGTAACCTTTAACTTGTCTAGCATAAGCAGAAGAATAAGATATGTTTAAAGTTTTCATGTTTTTGCTGATAGACTTAAAATCTACGTAGCGTTTCCTAGAGTCTGACTTTGACTTGTTCACACACTGTCCCTACCCATGCAAGCTAGAATCCTTCCTCTCCCTTCTTGATTTCAACATGAGTTTAGAACCAAAGGAACTTTTACTTGGTCCGGTGACAGTTTCCCGTCTGAGACTTCCCCACGCAGGCACAGAGCCATGGCCCCCGGGCTGTTTTTATTTGCTCTAATTCAAATGTCAATTCTAATTTGCTTTCTGTGGTGCTCTTTTGTTTGTCTGTCTTCTTCTAGTATTTATAATTGATAACTGTAGTTTAATTATTCAAAATCATTATTTTTAGATGTTTAAAATTGTTTTTTTCCCTTCAGACTTGTATATAAATCTCATTATCTCCTGAGAAGTGGTATAATTTTCAGAAGCAGAGATTACATTATCTTCTCATGTATCCAGTGGTGTACTGTCTGTCGGGGTTACCAATCTCTACACTATTGATGCTTTGAGCTGGCTGCACCTTTGTTGTGGAGAGGCTCTCCTGTACGTTGGGCGTCGTAGGGTGCTCAGCAGTGTCCTTGGCCTCTGTCACTAGATACTAATAACACTCCTACTTCACAAATTTAATCTTTCTGTAAGACTCAGAAATACATAGGAACAGAAACAAAAGCAAAATCCAGTTATCAACTGCTTCTTGAGGGCTCACTGCCTGCTGTGAAGCAGCATCTGCAGGTCCGCGGTCAGCGCCAGAGGTTGAAAACCATTTTAAATGAGCAACTGTGGAGGGTTCACAGGGTCAAAGGGTAGAGTTCCTGTTGGGATGTGGGAAAAGATGTGACCTCTACTATCTCAGTGGCAGTTCCACAGCCAGTGGAAGTAAGCAATGGAACAATTTAGACCATTTGAGAACCAAGGTGTCACCCTACTGTGAAATCTGCAGACAGAGAAGGCATTTCATCTGTATTTTTACCTTCAATCCTTGTCTGTGTCTATAAGTTCACATTGCCGACAGCCCACCTGCCAGCTCTGCTACCAGAATTGCCTTGCTAACCAGCTTTACTCCTGGAATTTAGGGAAGTCTGAGAAAAGTCTTCATCTATTCATATTGGCATGCTGGTACTTTAAATTCAATGAAAGTAAGAGTAGAACCATGTATTAAATAAAAATAAAAATAGCTTTCTTTGCATGCTGTCACTAGTATCAACCTGACTTCTTATGTCCTTTTCAAGTAAGTCAGTGAAAACCAGAAATATCCTGACAGCTGGCCTTGGACCATGGCTGCTTTAACCTCTCTGCAGGGGCAACTACATTTCTGTCATTCTGCATTTGTGAGCCTGATGTTTGACTGTCACATGTACAATTATTGGCATCCGCAGGGTAGAACTTCTTTCTTATCTATAGTTCTCAGGTACAGAGCAGGAAAGGAGAGCTGCAACCAAGGGGGTGATATCTAATTCACAACTGGGATGCCCCAGTGTGTGGGCCGAGGAGAAGGTACCTGAATAATGTTATTCATTAACATTTATTTCTGGGCTTTGGCCAATTGGTCTTCCTGTAGGGTTATTTGGCATGTTCTAATAAAATGTGCTTATGATTGAAATTATCTTGGATTAAGAAAATAACTTATTTAACAAGTATTTATTGAGCATCCCTTCTGTCTTGAGCACTGTGCTAGAGAGTATAGCACAGAGCAGGCCAGATACAGCTCTTGTGCAGCTTGTAGTCTAGTCTAGGAGAGGTAGAATTGAACACACATGTAACTGCAAACTTTGAGAAGTGCTACAAAGGCAAGAGTATTCAGGGAACCCAATTTAATTAGAGTCAGAGAAGATTTCTGTAAAGAAGTGAAATTTAAGCTGAGTACATTTAAGGCAGAAGGAATGTAACTGTCATAGCCTGTACTGTAGGCTGCAAAGATCAATTTCTCCATGTCTCATGAATAGTTAATTATGTGTATTTCTTATTTTAACACCTCACACTATGCAATTGACTGTCGAACAATGTGGGAGTTAGGGGCACAGGGCCCACATACAGTTGAAAATCTGAGTATAACTTGCAACTCCCCAAAAAACTTAACTACTAATACCTATTGTTGACCAGAAGCCTTACCAATAACATAAACGGTTGATTAACACCTATTTTGTATGTTATATGTATTATGTATACAATATGTATTTTTATGTATTCTTACAATAAAGTAAGTGAGAGGAAAGAAAAAATTATCAAGGAAATCATAAGGAGGAGAAAATATATTTACTATTCATTAAATGGAAGTAGATCAATATAAAGGTCTTCATCCTCGTCATCTGCCTGTTGAGTAGATGGAGGAAGAGAACGGGTTGGTCTTGCTCTCTCAGGGGTGACAGAGGTGAAAGAAAATCCATGTATAAGTGAACCTGCACAGCTTGAACCTGTGTTGTTCAAGGGTCAACCATACTGACATGTTTACATGTCTTTCTCCTTGGCAAGATGCAGACTGAGTTCCTAGAAGATAGGGATGATGTGTTATTCATATAGGTATAACCCAGTCTTGAGCTTCACAACAAACAGGTATCGGATGATAGTTGGGGAATTGAGTGAGTGAACTAACAAAATGAATGAATCAATGAATGAGTAAATTGGAGGTTGTAATAATGGTGGTTGACATCTGCTTTGTCCTCCGTGTCCATACTTTCTCACTCTAGATATTGAGAATCTCTTCTGTCAGTCATCTTGTGCAGTGGGGTTTCTTTCTTACTTAGTTTTGAACAATTGGCCCTATTTGACTTTGCACGCCCAGGCCTTAGCACCTTGCCTGGCACACGGCTGTTCAGTGAGTTATGTGTGAATGAATGAAAGAATGGGTTTATTTTCCTGATCGTGAGCCGTGTTATCTAAGCTTGCTTGCTGATGTCTGAAACCTGCAGCCTTGCCTGCCTACCTAGAGCATTTCTGCACTCCACCTGAGGCCACCACTCCCAACAGTTACACTGAAGTTAATTTGCCTGGAAATGCAAAATAGGAAAAATCGGTTTTGTCTCTCCAAAATAAATCTCAAAACTGTCTCTTTGTCTGCCTAGGCCAAACCACTATCATCTCTGTCTAGCACTACTACAATAATCTCCTCTTTCATCTCTCTGTGATCTGTTTTCCACAAAGCAGCTTAAATTTATGTTTTAAAATATAAAAGGCAAATATAAAATATAAATGTAGGATTTAAAGTATTCTGTAAGTCAGATTGTGGGACTTACCTGCTGAGAACTGTAATGGCCTCCTCTAGCACATAGAATGAAATGTAAACCCTTCCCCACCTGCAAAACCTATCTTTTTTGACCCCGCCTACCTCTGTTGGCTCATTTTGTGCTCTTTTTCCCTTTGTTCTTCGTGCTCCAGCCACCCTGGCCTTCTTCATGTACCTTCATGTGTTCTTCACTTACCCAAGTCTCATTCCCTTCATGAGGAACCTGCCCAGAGGAGACACTCAGGAACTCTTTGGACACATGCATGGCTTTTTAGTCCACTGATTTTTAGATATGACTTTACCCATAGGATCATTTCTTTCCAAGGAAACGTTAAGCAGAACCTCAACACAGAAAGCAAATGAAAGTAGGGGTACTCTGATTCCCATGGAAATGAGGATCCCAGGAACCTTCGGTCCTAAGGCTTCTTCTGAAAATATAGGTTTCCAGAGATGATGGTTTGCAAGGCATTGCTCAGGTCCTGTAGTGCCTGTCTGACTTCTGTGTTTACTTTGACTGGCTTCTTTGAACTTGGACGACTGTCCTTTTAGGCATATAGAAATTCCTTCCTACTCAACTGAATTCCTGATTCTCAATTCTTAGCCTACTGTCTTGAATGGCCACACATTCTGCTCTTAAAATGTTAAAACAGTCTAGATGGGAAGATGGATGGATAAAACAGTTAAATAAAACATGTATATGATTACCTTCCAGATAGTTCCTCTAAGTACCAAAAGAGTCCAGAGAAGCAAGAGTTTAAGGGTGGGGGCTACAGAGATACTCGAAAAATCCAAGGAAGTGTCTAGATTTGAGAAAGGCCTTTGAAAATAGGAAGTGGTGAGAAATGATGCATAGTCTACTATGCATTATGGTTTGACCAAAAGCATAAAGGGAATGAGACAGTTTGGGTAATAGAGGGGGAGCCATATCAACAAAGCATGTGAGGGAGTGTCTGGCCTGTAGATATGTAATGTAAGGTCACAAATGCTTAGGGGAGCGGGGCCAGTGCCATAACACAAAACATCATACCCTCACTAACAAATGTGAACATAGTAGTTACTGTTGCCATAAATATCATGTCCTCAGAAAAATATATAATTCAGTGAGCAAAAATTTATTTTAATTACATTCCAGTTCTTGCTTCTGAAGATCCACCTGGTTATTTTGCTGGGCCTCAGTTGCCCCCCCATTCCTTTTCTGGTCAAGGACATGATGGCAGATGGCAAACCTCATCTATTATAGTTATTTCTTTACTGTTTACAGAGTAACCATTCCCTGACCTCAAATTCTGAGGTCATCATATCAAAGCCTCCTATGCCTCATTGTTTTCTACTTCTGAGAACATCTGCCCAGCCTGGATGGCTCTCTTTTGTATAACATCCCAGCATTGTCTGGCTTTGCTCACTGGTCACAGCCAGGGCTCTCATGCTCATCTAGTCCTTCCCTCACCTTCACCCATGTCAATGACTTGCTTAATTACTTAATTTCTGCTTAATTTTTTGATAGCCTGAATGAAATGGTCCTATCCTCTTCCTGAATCATCCTATGTAGGTACTCTCCAAATCCTGGCCTTGTCACTGGATGACTGGCAGAACGATAAGACCATTGACAGAACAGTGAGGTCAAGGGGGAGCTGACAAGAGGGAAAAGATAAGTATAATTTACAACACAATTAGTGTAAGCAGAGGTGATGTTTAGGTGGTTACAGATAAGGAACTAGAACTCTAGTTTGAAAATCCATGTTTTTAAATAACACTGGAAGATAAAGTTCATTCCTCAGGTATTCATTCCTTAAAGGTAAACATATGCTGTTGCCAGGCACTGTGCTAAACACTGTGAGTATAAAAGTGAGTTCTCACTTTAATGCCTTTAAGGCATTCACTCTGTGGTGTGAGACACAGGTGTGATACAGCTGTATAATATTTCTACATATTTACCTTTAGCGTAATCTTTCCATATAATACTCAGATCATTAAATCTGGAAAGAAGGAAGGAAGTATAAAAGTGAGTACTCACTTTAATGCCTTTAAGGCATTCACACCCTGGTGTAATAAACAGGTATGATATATCTGTATAATCTTATTGTATGTACTTATTTACCTTTAGCATAATTGTTTTCATGTAATATCCAAAACATGAAATGTGATCATTAAATCTGGGAAGAAGGAAGGAAGTTAGGAGACCAACATTCTGCCACTTACTAGCCCTATGACTATAGCAACCCTTCTGAACCTCAGTTTTCTGATCTGCAAATAAGAGCATTGGACTAAATGAAGTGTTTTCAGTTGATCTCTTGTGAAATCAGATGCTTTTCCAAGGATTCCAGAAACATTTGATTTCAAATGCTGTTTTAAAGTGTGATGAAAATAACTCATGCACTTAAATGCATTATGTACCAAAATTTGCCTCATCAAGACAGCCTCGTTTTTCTTGACCCAAAGTTACAATTACATCGTATAAGTTTGGACAAAAGGTTACAAATTTGATTTAGCAGTATAAGTAAAAAAAAAAAAAAGCACGCTGATTAATAAAATATGCTTTTTGTTTCTTTCACCTATAGTTGTTTCATGCAATATTTGCTTGGCCCAATGAGTTTTGCTGTTAAAGACATTGCCACCACCAGCCCTCATCTGCAACATCTACTTCCAGCTCTAAGCAGCCAGGATTTTTGTAACTCATGTAATAAAGGTGATTTATACTTAAATTTATCAGATTGGATAGTTATTTTTTACTTAACAGCTTATTGATATATAATTCATAACATATTGTTCACCTACTTAAGGTGTACAATTAATTGGTTTTTAGCATATGTACATAGTTTTGCAGCCATCATCATCAATTTTAGAACATTTGAACCATGCCAGAAAGAAACCCTGTACTTCTTAGCAATACTCCCCAATTTCCCTACTCTCCAGCCCAGCCTTAGGCCACCACTAATCTACTTTCTGTCTTGATAGATTTGCCTAATATGAACCTTTCATGTAAATGAAATCATGTAATACTGTATATGGTTTGTTGTGACTGCCTTTTCCCCCCTAGCATGTTTTCAAGGTTCATCCATGCTGTAGCAAGTATCACTACTTTATTTTCTTTTTACTGCCAAATAATATTTCATTTTATGGATATACCAAATTTTATTTTTTCATTTATCAGTTGATGGACACTTTTGTTGTGAGCACTCTTTAGCTATTATGAATAGTGATGCTGTGAACATTTTGTACCAGTTTTTGCATGTACACGTTTTGATTTCTTCTGAATATATACCTAGGAGTGGAATGACTGGGGCCACATGATACCTCTGTGGTTAATTATTTGAGGAACCACCAGGCTGTTACCCAAACCTGTGGCACCACTTTACATTCCCACCAGCAGTATATGGTTCCAGTTTCTCCACATCCTCACCAACACTTGTTATGATGTCTTTTTTTCTTATAGCCATCCTAGTGGATGTAAAGTGGTATTCACTGTAGTTTTGATTTTCACTTCTCTGAAGGTAGAATGGATGGTTTTTGAAAGAAAAGTTTCAGGACAACAAAGGTGGAAACTTTGTTTCAAAGTTACAGAAAGGAGAAAAAGATATAAGGGATGGAAACGTGTAAGTCACAGTTGGTTAGAGAACTGTCTGAGAGAATAGGGCATGGTAGGCAGAGGAAATCTCCAGAGAGCCCATTTGTCCAGATTATAGCCATGACACAAGCTTAATGACAATAAAGTTATAGTCCCCAGAAGAAAGGTAGGGGTGTGTTTGTGTGTAGCTAACTCTCACACACCCAGTTTTTCCAGCACAAAGCTGTTGCTGCTTTCTAATCTGAGTGGATTGGGGATATTCACTCTTACTCCCCACCTATATCCCAACCCTACAAGCCATGGTCTTTTCTGTCACTATGTCACTGATTTTACAGTTCCCTTCACTTAGGATGACTTCCCCTCTTTATTCATCCAAATCTCATCCTTAAGACTTGGGGACATCAGGCCTACCTGCTTAGAGCAACCTCTCTGACCTCTTGGACAATGTTAACATGTTCCTTTTTATCCCTTGTCTGGCATTTGAAGAGGTTTGCATCACACAGCTTGGTACTTAGTGATACGATTATCTTGTATCATTCACATTATTTTATATGTGATTTCAAGTATCCCAGTGGGTTCCTTGAGGAGAAGGAATAGGTTTATACAATTCGATATTGCACATAAAACTAGAAACATACTAGGTGCTTGGTGCATCTTTGTTGAGTTAAATAAAAGGGTTATTCTTATGTTTCCATCTAAACTCTGCTTGGAATTTCATAAACACAGGCAGGTTCTCACGGGCTTTGGGAAAAAATACCCCTCTTATAAATTCATTAATACAAAGCAAGGGGAAGAGTTGATATTTTAAGTTTACATTCAAGTAAGATTACATTGAAAATTATAACATTTTGTTCAATCTATGCTTGTTACTACAGGACCTTGTTATATGTAGGAAAATTATCTTTGAAACCTCTGTGTGTTGTCAAAGTCAGATGGCTAATATTGACCCAAGCTGGCATCTCCCTCCCTTCACATTGGGGATCCTGTTGAGTTGTCCTCAAGGCTAGCCTTTTGGACCACTATACTGCACTTCTGTCCTTAAGCTCTCAATGTGAAATCAGAGACAGGCAAAGTCAAGCAAACAAGGCAAAGGTTAATACGAGCAGGCTAATAGTCAACAGATGGGAGTCTTCAGCCTGAGTGAGATCCCGCTAGAGGCCTTCCCTTCAGGGACCCAAGACCAGTTGAACTGGAAATTTGACCAGGAAGGGACTCCCTAAGAGACCTTGCCTCTGAGCATGTCAGCTGAAAAGATGGCAGAGTTCAGAGAAAGGTGATGGGAGATGGTGGGCAGAAAAAGCACCATTTCCTGTGTGTTACCTCCAAACCAGAAATTTCTAATACAGCAAATAAAGCAAATTGGAATGATTTCATGAACCTATGTAGAGGTCTGAAACTGGAAAGGATGTCCTGAAAAGCACTATTTTATATAGTTTGGTAGAAATACATCCATACTGTGTGAGTCCCAATTTTAAAACTCCCTTGAGAATTAGGAAACAGATTATGAGTAGCTAGAATGTAAAATAATAATAATTTAGACATTGTTTTGGAGTGATAAAGTTTATTGTACATGGTAAGCAAATTATATATTGTAGATTTTCCTGATTCTGGGCATGCATTGGGACCACAGGTTATGGTGGCTCACATTTTAGGATTGACTTCCCAACGGCTGCTCACACAGCCTCTGGAAGTGTAACTTTGGAAGGACTGGTTGCAAAGTGGAACCAGAGTATATTGCAGTTTCACAAGCAGGAGGTAACAGCATTTATTGAGCAACTATGTGCTCTCTTCTCTCTCTCTTCTCTTTTCTCTCTCTCTCTCTCTCTCTCTATATATATATATATATAGTCTTTTCAATGACCCTGTGTCTTTCTTTGAATAGAAATTTAAAATAAACTTCCATTTTAAATATGAGGAAACCAAGACTTAAGGAGGTTAAGAATTGGGTCTAGTAATATATCAAGTCAATGGCAGAAACACAGGGAACTCAAGTCCCTTTGATTCTGTAGCACTGGTTTTATTCCTACACTTTACCCCCTTCATTGTAAGGGTACTAAAATGTTCATATATGGTCAAACACCTTTTACTTTCATTAGGAGAAAATAGAAAAGAAAATCCAAATAGTCCAAAAAATCCAATGCAAAAACTCCAAAATATCAAAAGCTACCTTTTTCAAGCAAATTCAGTTTTTTATTACTCTTACTTTCATAATTTGTTCTTTTTAGTAATTATTTTTTTACTTCATTGTTTAGATTTAACAATGCAAATAGATGATAAAAATGTAATGATTCAGTTAGTTATATTTTAAATGGCATATTATTATGTCACAAAAAGTAGACATGTAATACATGTCTTATCTAACATTACCTAAAACATATTGGCTTCCCTATGTAATTCTATTATGAATACTATGCCAGTATCTTCTCTAATCATTCCAATTTAAACATGGTATCTATGACTGGATTGTAACAGAAATTGGAATTTGCCAGCCAACATTGAATTGGAAAATGCTTCCATTCAAATTTTCTTACAAATGATCTTTAGAAATGTATTTTAAATTTCATTCTAGCGAAACCAACTTAGAGTGAATCTTAATGGGCTAGAACAAAATAGATTTTGGATTGATTTTTCTCATAAAATATGCAAAGCCCTGTTTTTAAATAGAGTTTTCCCCCTGCAATATTGTTCTTTTTCTCTGTTTAGCAAAGAATTTGTCTAAAACATTTCTTTTCAGATTTTAGTTAGATTACAATAGAATTAAGTCTTAGAATTGCCAAGGTAGATGGAAGATGAAGAGAAAATCCGGATTCCATACCATGCTAACTTCAAGCCAGTGTTTTGCCTGCAGCTGATCTCAAGAATCATGTGAAAGTTTCAGTATGTAACCTGTTTTGGGGCTCAACTCTTCATAATACGATCATTTATTAAGTAATATAACCATGGATAATTGTAAAAAACTGGGACACTGAGTTTTCCCCCCTTACTCCACACGTCGACTACGCTGACAGTATACACCAGAAAACAGGCATGCGAGGTATCCTTCTACATCTTTCTCTTTTGCTTGCCTCTTGTTAGTTACAAAGATACATACTGTGCCAGGCACTAAGCTGGTTTCAACAGCTATTTATTTAGATTGTGTGAACTGGAGCTGAACTTGAACCCAATTAATAGCAACTGAACTTGAACAAACTGATATGAAATCATTACAGGCTCAGTTCCCTGGTCCATTATCCCTGAAGAGATCATCCGACAGCACTCCAGGTGCCTTTTCTATGCCAAATCTTGGTGCAGTGCCCAATCAGAGAGTGTCGGGGGGATTAGAAGTTCGGTTGCATCGGAGTTAGCTCATTACCACATTTGTGATCGCTTTCACAGAGAGGAGAGGTGGTGATCCCACTGGGCAGGATTGCAGAGAAGGCTTTGTTTTCAACACCATCTGGCACATGGTTGGCACTCATTAACACAGCACAATGTCGATTAAAATAATAATTGTACGTGGCAGCAATGCTGCTTAGACAGGTCCCCACCTTTGGCCTTCCAGCAAAGGAAATGGAAGAAAGAGAAGGCTGAGGAGTTGCCTCTGGTAACTCTGGTCTCTGGGTTTGCATCTTTCTTCATGCCCACACCTTTTTTTTTTTTTTTGGTAAAGAAGCTACTTTTTTAAATGTATGTATTTATTTTTAGCAGCAGTTCCCGCCCCCCCCAATCCCCCTGTTTTTTTAAACTGTGAATACCATGAGTCGTCTGACCTTGTTCACAGTTCCCAAGGACCCTAATTACAGAGCTCCGGCTATAGCTGGACTCCCTATTCAGTACTGCAGCCAAGAAATATTTGCTGAAAGGGGATTCTATGCAGTCATATTTCTTCTGCAACTTGAATTATATATAATTAAGAGTTTTAGGCTTTTCTCTTTTAAAGGATGCATGAACGAACTCAATCATTCAGGTGCTGAGTTAAGACTGCCCTGCCTTTCCTTAAAAAAACAGATGTGTATTTACTTTGGCAATTCCAGATCTTGAATCTGGTAGCATCAACTTGATTTGCTGTTTGGGGGATAGGAGTGCAGATTTTTGAAAGAAATTGTTTGAGTTTGAATCCTATTTCTACCATATACTAGGTAGGTGGTGAGGAGAAAATCCCTTAACTCTGTCTTGGTCTCCCTTTTCTTCACTGCTGCTGTGGTGATAATACTCATCCCTAAGCTTTAGGATTTCGGTGAATATAAACAAACATGTAATACACTAAGAATAATGTCCAGTGCAGGGTGAGCTCTTGATATGCATTAGCTATGATCATGTATGCCTCACCATCATTTTCTTTCTTTTCTTTTCTTTTCTTTTCTTTTCTTTTCTTTTCTTTTCTTTCTTTCTTTCTTTCTTTCTTTCTTTCTTTTTCTTTCTTTTCTTTCTTTCTCTTTCTTTCTTTCTCTTTCTTTCTTTCTTTCTTTCTTTCTTTCTTTCTTTTTCCTTCTTTCCTTCTTTCCCTCTTTCCCCCTTCCTTCCTTCCTTCCTTCCTTCCTTCCTTCCTTCCTTCCTTCCTTTCTTTCTTTTTTTTGAGATGGAGCCTCACTTCTGTCACCCAGGCTGGAGTGCAGTGGTGCGATCTTGGCTGTCTGCAACCTCTGCCTCCTGGGTTCAAGTGATTCTCCTGCCTCAGCCTCCCAAGTTGTTGGGATTACAGGTGCACCCCACCACACCCGGCTAATTTTTGTATTTTTAGTAGAGATGGGGTTTTGCCATGTTGGCCAAGCTGGTCTCGAACTCCTCACCTCAGGTAATCCACCTGCCCCAGCCTCCCAAAGTGCTGAGATTACAGGCCTCACCGTTATTTTCTGCAAGAGTTTATTCTTCCTCCAGAATGTGCCTCATACCTATTTAATTTTTTTATTCCCAAATGATAGGATTTACTAGTTGTAGTGATGTAGGTAGTGGTTATGTGGACATTTGTCCAGATATGTTGATCAACTTTTTTTGGTAGGACGCTATGATTTAATTCCTTGTCATGCTAGACCAAGGTCAGAAGAAGCCATTTGATGTGGGTAATTTCCTCATAGATCTAGAATACCTTCATACCATAATAATTAATGAAGCATATCATTTGTTTCCAGAGCAGATTATGCATCTCTTAAACAAAAGAAATTAGTTGTATATTTCAGGCCTATAGGTAAGCACTATAACTAATGATCATGTGGTTTTCTCTGGTTATGGAACCATAAGCAGCATACCCTCTGGCACTGTAATGATTTGTGTTCTGTAATACTCAGTGTAACCAGGGTTTTTATTCTGTTTGCCTTTTGGTATGTGGAAAAGCCTTCAAGAAACTGGCTTTCTGCAGGAGTGTTTAAATATCATTCATACCACCAAGAGAAGATGACAGACATTTTAGATGCAGAAGAAAGATTAAATGCATTCAGTTTAACTAGCGGCACTAAAAAGGGCTGCATCTTTGTATTATTGCTGTTTATCTTCTTTCCAGCAGTGGAATATTGAGCTTCCCCAGGCTGTGATTCAGGTATTAATGCCGATTTTAGGTCGGGCAAGAGTGTGTTCAGTCTGCGACACTTAGATAGCAAAGGCAAACTGCTCACGGCTATTAGTCAGGAGTTTCTGTATGCCAGTGATTGCATGCTTGTGACTCATAATCAGGGTGATTCACAGCAACCGTTAGATGGGCTTGCCGTGGCTGTGTTTTTCGTTTGGACTGCTGTCATTGCCAAAAGTGTCAGCCTTTCTCCTACAGACCTGCCCATGTGACACATGCACAGTGCCCTTTGGTTGTGCTAAATGGCTCGCCACTAACATCATGGCTAAGTTTTATTATCTTGGAGGAATTGTCTCTCACAGTGAGTCCCAATTAGACAAATAAATGTTGTGTTGTTTTCTTTCTGAAGTGTTACTCTGGGATTGTTGATAGAATTTGTGCCACAGTGTTCTCTTGGGCAGTCTGAATTCCAGATTCTCTATCTTGGTTTAACTATGCTCTCACTTGAGAATCAGCAAGGAGATGTCATGTTATTTGTTTTTCTGTATACGTGGAGCTGGATCTGTGGTCTGGGTTCCTGCTGAGCAGATACATAAATAACCACAAGTCTCTCTGGGTTTAATACCAGCCCCATTCTGACATCCAAGGCTGACTCCTATTCCATGTTTTGCCCCAACCACTGAACATGATCCTCTGACCCCTCAACACACAGATGCCTTGTACCTGACCTAATAAGTTGAGTCAGCAACCTGTATTTCTGATTTGTCCATTAATTCTGTGTGTCCTGGTTGAGACCCACTCGCATCTCTGCATGATTGCTTAACCTACACCTGTCACAACTTCCTCTGTTCCTTTTTGAACTTATCAAACATTTTACAGCCCATGGTATGCTAGGGTCTGAGCATACAACTGGGAAGAGATAGATAGGATCTCTGTTCTCATGAAACTTCCCTCTGGCTCTTAGAAGTTATACACATAAACAAATGCACAGGAGTCTCTCTGATGGTAACAATGCAGTGAAGCAAATGAAACAGGATAAAGGAATAGAGAGCAAATAACTATGACAGGGTTATTCTGAGAGTAGAGGGAAAGGTGGAAGAACATTCTAGACAGAGAGATCAGCTAGTACAAAGGCACTAGGGCAGTCTGGGTGAATTTGGAAAGATGAGAGCCAAGGAGGCCAGGGTGGCTGCAGTGTAGTGGGTGGGCAGAGAGGAGCCAGATGAGAGAGAGTCAAGCCTAATATAGACAGTCTTGTTTTCTATTTTATTTTAAAATATTTAATTTACAAATAAAAATTGTATAAATTCTACATGTACAGGGTGATGATTTGATCTGTGTATGCATTGTATACTTATTACCACAATCAAATCAATCAACACATTCGTCATCATCCTTAGTTACCATTTGTGCATGTGTTTATATGGTGAGGGCACTTAAAAATCTTCTCTCATCAAATTTCAAGTCAACCACACAGTATTATTAACTATAGTTAATGCTGTACATTTGGTCCCCAGAATTTATCCATCTCGTAACTGAAGGTTTATACCCTTTGACCAACTTCTCAACACTTCCTCCAACCCTTCATCCATGGCACCCATGATTCTACTGTCTGCTTCTATGATTTCAACTGTTTTGGATTCTGCATGTGATTGAGATGAGATACTCTTTGTCTTGTGGTGTCTGGCTTATTTCCCTTAGCATAATGTCCTCCAAGTTTATCCATGATGTTGCAAATTGCAAAATGTTCTTCTTCTTATGGCTGAACGATATTCTCTTTAGACACACCACATTTTCTTTATTGATTCATCAATGGACACCTAGGTTGTTATTGTAGGTGTTATTTACACCTATCTTAGTTATTGTAAGTAGTGCTGTAATGAACATGAGGGTGTAGATACCTCTTTGAGATATTGATTTAAATTCCTTTGGATATATGACCAAAAGTGCAATTCCTTTGGATATATGGCTGGACCATAGGGTGCTTATTAATTTACACATTTTTAATTTTTTAAGGAACCTCCATACTGTTCTCTATAATGAGTGTACCAATTTCCATTCCCATCGTGCACAAGGCTTCCCTTTCCTCCACAGCCTTTCCAATAGCCAGCTGCTATCTCATCTTTCTGATAATAGCCATCCTAACAGGTATGAGGTGATATTTCATTGTGGTTTTGATTTGCATTTCTCTGATGATTAGTGATGTTGTGTACCTTTTTATATATCTGTTGGCCACTTGTATGTATTCTTTGAAAAAAATGTCTATTCAAGTCCTTTGCCCATTGTTAAATCTGGTTATTTGTTTTTTGATATTGAGCTGCTTGAATTTATAATATTTTTGGAGACGAATCCCTCATCAGATATACAGTTTGCAAATATTTTCTCCCAATTCATAGGTTGCCTTTTCATTTTGTGGATTTTTTTCCTTTGCTGTGCAGAAGCTTTTTAGTTTGGTGTAGTCCTGCTTGTTTACCTTTGCTTTTGTTGCCTGTGCTTTTGGTATCATATCCAAATATCATTGCCAAGATCAATGTAAAGGAGCTTTGTCACTGTGCTTTCTCCTAGGAAGTTTACATTTTCAGATGTTACATTTAAGTCATTAGTCTTTTTTGAGTTATTTTTTGTATATGAGGTAAGATAAGGGCCTAATTTCATTATATTGCATGTGTATATTTCATTCACACAGCATCATTTATTGAAGAGACTATCCTTTCCCCATTTTGCATTCTTGGCACTCTTGTCAAAGATTAGTTGACCATGTATGCACGGGTTTATTTTTGTGCTCTCTGTTCTGTTCCATTGGTCAGTGTGTCTTGTTTTTATGCCAATACCATACTGTTTTATTACTATGGCTATGTAGTTTTGTAATATAGTTTAAAATCAGGATATGATGCCTCCAGCTTTGTTCTTTTTGCTCAAGATTACTTTTGCTATTTGGGGGCTTTTTGTGGTTCCATGTGAATTTTAGGATTTTTTTTCTGTTTCTATGAAAAACAGAATTGGAATTTATATAGGGATTGCACTGAATCTATGGATCACTTTGGGTAGCATGGACATTTTAACAATATTAATTTTTTAACCCATGAATGTGAGATGTCTCTCCATTAATTTGAGTCTTCAATTTCTTTCAACAATGTCTTATAGTTTTTGATGTACAGATCTTTTACCTCCTCACATTACAGAATGAAGGATACAAATCATATGATTCTCTCAACATGTGCAGAAAAATTAAATATTCTTTCATAATTAAAAACTCTCAACAGATTATTTGACCAAATTCAACATTCTTACATGATAACAACTCATAACAAATTAGGTATAGAATGAATTTACCTCAACATAACAAAGGTTCTGACAAGCCCACACCTAATACAATACTCAACATGAAAAGCTGAAAGTTTTTAAGGTTAACAGGAGCAGACTCATAGTCAACAGATGGGGGTCTTCAGGCTGAGTGAGGTCCCACTAGTGGCCTTCCCTTCAGAGACCTCTAAGATCAGGAATGAGACAATGATTTACAACTCTCACCACTTCTATTCAACATAGTCCCATAAGTTCTAGCCAGAGCAATTAGGCGAGAAAAACAAAAGACATCCGAATTAGGAAGAAATTAAATTGTCTCTGTTTGCAGATGACATGATCTTTTATGTAGAAAACCCTAAGGAAAACCCAAAGAAACTGTTAGAACTAATAAATTCAGTAATCAATTCAGTAAAGTTCAGGATATAAAAATCAATGTACAAAAGTCAGTTGTGTTGTTCTACGCTAACATTTAGCTATCTGAAAAGGAAGTTCAGAAAACAATTCCATTTACAATAGCATCAGAAAGAGTTAAACATTTGGGAATAGATTGTAATCTGGTAGATCTTGGTTAGAGTTGATTGTATTTTAATAGAAACAGCAAGAAACAAGGATACGAAGCAGGAAAGTGCTAAAATCTGAGTTATCTTGTGTCTCTGTTTCAGCCTACTTTATTTAAGTATGATGTCTAGTGCCAGGTTGCTAGCCCTATCTCAGTTTCTGACTCATATTTTTGACATCAGCTTTAAAAATGTTCACAATATATATGCACTTGGTTTTCATTATTTTGCTGTGTCAAATACAGAACAGATTTGTTTTGGGTGTCAGAGCCTTTCTCCACTATTCATCATCATCACCCTATACTCACATCACTGTCTTTCTACAGAAGGCTGCCTTGGACTCTGACAGACATAACCTCTTCTGCCTCTATGGTGTCTTTGTGCCTAGTACTTATCACTTCCTTTGCTCTACCTCATCCTATAAGTGTCTTTCCCCTATGGGCTTGGAGTTCTGCGGAGGGAGTCCATTTTCTCATTCATCTAAGTTTTCCCTAGCTTCTAGCTTAGTGCTTTGAACATAGTAGGGGAAAGATGGATATATAGATGAATGGATTACAAATACCCACTAAAATGTTCAGTCTGTTATGAAGCCCTCTTCAACAGTTAGAATTATAATTCTCCCTCTTGCTCCTACAGCGCTTTCCAGTGACTGCTTGGAATCTTTAGTGGCATTGTGTTATGCATTATTATGTATCGTTAGAGCCCTTTGGGGGTCAAGGACTATGTCATAGTCATCTTTGTTTCCCCAGGGTTTAACACAGTTTCTAGCACTTAGCAATCTTCAGTAAGTGCCTGGACAAAAGATGTTAAACAGGACGTGAAACTCCAAAAACAGAAGGGCTGTGGAAGTGTATTATCAGACAGAACCCTGGACTAGATGTGTTTCCTTAAGGCACTTGTAATTCCTCAGAAACTTCCCAGACCAGTAGGGGGTTGCAAACCTGCTATGGAGCATCCTCCAGGAAAGCAGCTTTGGAGCTATTTTTCCCCCCAAACTCTTTTGGCCATAACACAAAGCCAGAAATTGATTTTGCATTGCAAGCCAGTATATAACTGTTCTGCAAAACAAAAATGCATCTTTACCTGTAATACAATCCAATATCTTCTATGCCCTCTGTGGTATAGAATGCTGATCATGACCCTATAAACTGATTTTAAGACCTGTGAATAGGTTGCAGCCCACAGATTGAGAAAACCCTGTTTTTGAGGACAGAGATAGTCCCCTGAGGTGAACTTCAGAGGAAGAAGCATGAGCTTTACCAGGAACCCAAAATATCTCACTGTACTCTGACCGTTTGTTGAATATTTGTATAAATTTAGCAATGACCAAGTGACAACCAAATAAAACAAGCCATCTTGGCCAAAAAGAATCAAGTCATGTAGTGCAGACATCTTTGTAATTTAGAATTGAATTGTTTGAATGCTGAAAAGTTGTTAGAGATAGGTCCACCAGTCACTTAGTTCACCATATCCAAATACAGCATTGTGAATATTTGAGGTAAATGTGTTGCTTCTAAAATGAAACTGTGGGCCCACTGAGATATAGGGAACTTAACGTTTCTTCTGCCAATATGTTGACATAAATATTGCTGCTGTTAAGCATGTATGAATAGCAGAACTATTTCAGTCTTTTTATCTCTTTAAAACTAATTTAAATCTGAGCATTAAAAGACTGATACCATATGTTTGTTTTAGATAGGAAACAAAATCTTTTCTAAACATAAGGGCTTATGAAATCTGTATTCTAAACATAAGAGCTTATAAAATTAGTATATAGGACTGGAAGCTATGGTAAATTGTTTCATGGCCACAGATTCCTTCCATGTTAGTATGCATGCCCCTTTGTAATGTGACCTTGCTGTTCCTCCTGTCCAGAGGGGGGTCTCTTTACCCAACCCTTGCTAAGATGTGTTACTTATATGCTGTGCTAAGAGTCCAACATTTGCTCAGTAATGTCTTTTTATTGTGGAATGTAAGTCCAGCATGAAATTGTTGATTTTTCTCTTTGAAGACCATTTAAAAGCTACTTTTGAAAGTGACCAAGGTCTGTGGACATGTGCATCACAAGCCTTTTGTGAAAATATTAGATAGACTTCAAGAACACAACCAAAGTCTGCCACAGACTAGAAAGATACACATCACAAATCCATTTAGCTGTGTATGTGAAAGGAACAAATTAAAAGGTTCAGCAATGTCACTGGCATATCTGAGAATTCAACCTATTTCATTTTGAGACCCACATACCTTATCTGTGAAGGCAACTCTGTGTGTGCGTTTTCCAATCTAGATGGATAGCATAGAATGAGATGACCTAGACAAGCACAGCACAAAGACAGTTGTGATAGCATCCGAACTTTAAGGGCAATTCCTGCTTTTCTATGTAGGCCTTTTTTGAAAATAGCACTGTGCATTGGTTTGCTTACCCTGCGAAGACCCGAAAGATGAGATTATGATCTTTCATCTCAAATTAAAGAAGGCTTGTCTCAGGAACCATTTGACAAGTTCAAATGCTGCTGACTTGGATACTGGCCTCTTATCAGCACCTTCAATTTAATGTTTGGAGTGAGTGGTAGGCCTATGTTGTTGAATTTTTATCAGATTTCCCCTCATCTTGGTAGATTATGCTTTAATTCACTATTCTGTGACTTATCAATATTGTCTATTTTGTGCTATTGAGCTATAATAAATAAATAGCATAATGCAGTACTTACAGGTAGTGAAATCGAGGTAAAATGGGCTTGTGACATAGGCTAGATCAAACAGGTATTACCTGCAAGTTAATAAGTAGCTCAGATTCTGGTATAATTTGTTTTATTCATAGGTCTTGTGGGGGACAAAATAAAATAAGCTTTTTTGTTCTGCTAATCCCTTAAAAGAGTCATGAAGTTTTGATCTTTGGCTTATTTGATTTATTTATAATTGGTAGAAACCAAGCCATTCCTGTGCCTCTCAAAGATCTATTTGTGGAAAATATTTTAACTTTTAACCAAATTATGTCTTCCCAGCATTAGTGACCCTCTATGTTAAAATGTTTTTCCCTTGAAAGTTAGAACTCCAATGTTGTTAGAAGAGTTTGATTCTGTTTTCGAAGAATCATAGAAACACAGTACAGTTTTGTACCTGTGGCTTTTGGATTTTGATTCACGTTGAATTTGATGCCAGGAGTTACATGGAAAAGTCAATAATAATCCGTGGATCATTGCCTTACTCTGTCACTGGGTGAATTAGTCTGCTGGGGTAATGTTCTCCAGCTTGTGTAATGGGCCTATTTAGTAGCAAGACAGCAGCCATATGAAACACCTGGGTGGTCTTCCAGAGTACTTTCACGTGGATTAGATTTCAGTTATCCAACGTGAGGTCACAAAGGCTTAGACAGCCGGGCCGGTGCCACATCATGAACAGAATATAACCTCTTCCTACCGGATGCATAATTTAAAGGTGCCTGAGATTAAAGCTGATCCTTGGGCTCCAGGAGCAGATATGGGTCAAATGAGGTCTCAAACCACAGTTGCAAATGTTGGGAAAGTCTCTATACAGGAAAGAATCAGATTTTCCTCTGGCACATTCATTAGGCATGTTCTCTGCCAGAAAAGCCTAGTTTCTGAGTTTTCTGGATTGAGCTTTATTTGATTAATACTAGTTTAAAATTTTAGGTGTTATTAAGCAGAAACAGAAGAAAAGGCCTGAGTGGCCCTTTCCTATTACACAGAAAACAGCATTTGAGGCAAGTAGGCTTTGGAATAAAATCACCTTTTTAGTGTTCTTAGAGAAAACAGTGGCTCCAAAGCCCACCATTTTTTTCCAGTACTGCCAGGAACTTTGAATGATCTAATAAAAGGTAGTGATCAAAGGTTTCAAATGCAACTGATAAATCATATAGATTTGTATCCAGAATGCCTTAAATTGACTTGTGGATGTTTCTCGTCTATCAAGAAGGACTTGGTGATTTGAATTTAGTACTTTGATATTGCAGTAATTGTTTGCAACTGCAGCTCAGTGGCCTGAAGGCATTGCTCATTTCTTCCTTTCTCTTCTTGCAAAGAGCTCCTGAAATATTCTTTTACGGGCTGTTCTCAACTCACTGGGGGCTGTGGCCTAAAATTTAGGATAAGAGAATGGTTCCATGAACACTTGGTACAGACCAACAAAAATGCCCTAATGAGCCATCCCAAATGTGCACCATTCTGAATCAAACAATCATCCCAAGTCCACACCCTATTCACTGGGTATATATTAAGATTCACTTCATGGTATTTATAAGGGAATTACTAAAGAAATCATGGGGAAAAGAT
Organism: Symphalangus syndactylus; assembly: GCF_028878055.3. Taxonomy (NCBI): domain Eukaryota; kingdom Metazoa; phylum Chordata; class Mammalia; order Primates; family Hylobatidae; genus Symphalangus; species Symphalangus syndactylus. The sequence goes on from NC_072430.2 coordinate 109,507,188, forward strand.
TCCTCCACTTATTATTTTAGTCAAGGTATTTCATATATTTATAAGTTACAAATGTCTTTCAAAGTATATTTTAACCAGTTCCTCAATACTTGAAAAAAATGCTATAGATATCTCCTTTTGGAAGATAATCTATTTCTTCCTGCTATTTCAATTAGATTAAATTAAAACTCTCCTAAATTAAGGCTTTCTGGTAACGTTCTTCTAACCGTGTTCTGTAGTTTCCTCAATCAGTTGTTCTACTAGTCATTTAGTGCATGCCTATTTTCTGGCTGAGCAAATTTATCAATATTCATGCAAGGGTGTCCATCTCTAGCTTCAAAAGCCACGTGCCCATCTGTCTACTATAAATATCTTAGTCATCATTTTACACCAATATATTATCTCATATATCTTCGCATTTCAAAATTCTTTTTAAAATTCAGCTCATCCACAGAATCTTTTCAGGTGAACTCAACTATTATCCCTTTAGCTATTCCATGGGTTGCCATAAATCTTATGAATATAGATTAACCTCATAAATATCTAGGATCTAAGACTGTAAAGTATCACAAACTGAAAGATCAACTGACAGGGCAGTAGATTCTTCTATACGCCACAATAATTGACAAGATTGAGTCAGTATCTATGTGCATCTACTGGGATTGTTTAGCATCGTTGTTGATGTCACCTTTTTTTTTTTTTTTTTTTTTTTTTTGAGACGGAGTCTCGCTCTGTCGCCCAGGCTGGAGTGCAGTGGCACAATCTCGGCTCACTGCAAGCTCCGCCTCCCGGGGTCACGCCATTCTCCTGCCTCAGCCTCTCCGAGTAGCTGGGACTACAGGCGCCCGCCACCACGCCCGGCTAATTTTTTTTTTGTATTTTTAGTAGAGACGGGGTTTCACCGTGGTCTCGATCTCCTGACCTCGTGATCCGCCCGCCTCGGCCTCCCAAAGTGCTGGGATTACAAGCGTGAGCCACCGCGGGTTGATGTCACTTTTATGCTCATTTACCATTAAGTTGCAAGGCTGATAACATGTGCTGCATTAGTGTGAATCGTGTTTATTTTAAAATAAATGTTGATGCTGAAGAAAAAAGTGTTAGTTGAGGGGAAACAAACCAGACAGTAGCAACTTATTTACATACTAGACGAGATACCCTTTTCATGACCTCCAAAGTTCTCAGGTCTGGGACATCTCATACTCTAAAGATTTCTTAGCTTAAACATCGGTCTTTGCGCCTGTAGCTTTGTTTGGTTCAATTTGGCATGCCTCTGTTGAGTGCCTATTCTGCTAGGGATCCTAAGTGATTGACTAAAGGAAGTGGCTTGCCATCAAACAGCTTACAATGTGGTTCCACCCTATTCTTCCAGACATCACTTTCTCTCTCACATTCTTGTTTGATAACTTGTTTTATCCCGATTTTAAATGTCCATATTTATTTATTTACTTGTTGATGATCGGTCTTCCCCCAACAATCCACAGCTCTTCACAAGCAAGGCCTTTGTGTTGTGTGCTGATGTATCCAGAATGCCTGGAAGACCACCTGGCACATTTTAGGCATTCGGTAAATATTTAATGACTCAAGGGGAGACAAAATACAACTACATACATAAGACAAATAGGGATATAACACACCCTAAAAAAGATACAAAAGCAGATCCACATTTTTTAGTGCTCTAACTGTACAAAATTTCGGGGGATTGCTATTTAAGAAAAGCAGCAATAATTTTTTAAAAATCATATAGAAATGAATTCTTATTTAGCATGAAAAATAATCACAACTTATAAATAAGGTTAACCTACTAGAGATGACAAAATGTGAGAAATAATATTAATGATATATTAACACATGAAAATATCTCGATATTATACTTTTTTCTCTATAATTTTTGGCCATGTGTTCTTTTTGTTGTTGTTGTTTATTGAGATGAAATCTTGCTCTGTCACCCAGGCTGGAGTGCAGTCCTGCTATCTCAGCTTACTGCAACCTCCACCACCTGAGTTCAAGTGATCCTCCTGCCTCAGCCTCCAGAGTAGCTGGGATTACAGGCATGCGTGCACCACCATGCCCGGATAATTTTTTTGTACTTTTAGTAGAGACAGGGTTTTGCCATGTTGTCCAGGCTGGTCTCGAACTCCTAACCTGAGGTGATCCGCCCGCCTCAGCCTCCCAGAGTGCTGGGATTACAGGCATGAGCCATCGCACCTGGCCAGCCGTGTATTCTTTAATCACCTCTGCATATGTAATATCAATTTCTGATAGATTGAATACATGGATAATTTGTTATTTGCTGTAGCATGGGTAATCCAAATTGTTTTTGTTTAAATAACATTTGGGACATATAAAGGGCTTCACACATACATACTTGTAACTATGAAACTGCTACAGGTTTGTGTCTTACTAGAGTGGGAATTTTAATTCTGTGCTGCATTTTCAAGTATATTCTAAATAAGAGAGAAGTTCCCATTTGTCAAGGTATCAATGAGAACTGAATTATCTGCTTATAATTGTATAGATCTGGTGAGTGAACAGATGTTCCATAGAGTAGTTCTGGCTTTGTGCATTTCAAATTTTGTTTATCTTCCAGTGCCCACATACTTACAGTGCTGGTGCAAAAACAGCACAGCCACATCATTACTTCACCTGGCCCTGTACCTTTGTATCATGAAACTGGTTGAACTTGCACAGTGGGTGTTGGGAATATTCTTTTATTACTCACCAAGATGACTGGCAATAGATTAACTATATGCAGAATTGTTTGTGAGCCACATAAAAAGAGCCCATTATATATATTCTACTATATATATAAATAATCCACTATGTCTATCTATTGGAGTCAGAGATATATCTCATATATATATATATATATATATATATATATATATATATATATAGTGGGCTATATATATATGAGATATATAAAATATATCATATCTATATGATGGGCTATATATATGAGATATATCTCTGATTCCACTATATATATATATATATGACTATTTTTACATATAGTGGACTATTTATATATATAGTAGAATATATATAATGGACTATTTTTGTGTGGCTCAGAAACAATTCTGCATGTAGTTAATTTATTGCCATTCATCTTGGTGAGTAATAGAAAAATTTTTCCAACACCCACTGTGCATGTTCAACCAGTTTCATGATACAAAGGTACACATATAGAATATATATATATAAAATATATATATAGTGGACTACATATATAAAAATATACGTACATAGTGGACTACATATATAAAAATATACATACATAGTGGACTACATATATAAAAATATACGTACATAGTGGACTACATATATAAAAAATATACTTATATAGTGGACTACATATATAAAAATATACACATACAGTGGACTATATATAAAATATATATATAGTGGACTATATATATAAATATATATATAGTGGACTATATATATAAAATATATATATAGTGGACTATATATATAAAATATATATATAGTGGACTGTATAAAATATATAGTAGACTATATAAAAATATGTATATAGTGGACTATATATAAAATATATAGTGGACTATATATATAAAAATATATACAGTGGACTATATATATAAAATACATATACAGTCGACTATATATAATGTATATAATATATATAGTGGTATATATATAAAATATACATATAGTGGACTATATATATATATACACACACATAGTGGACTATATATATATATATACACATATGTATATGATATATCTCTGACTCAATTTCCTCTTAACTGGAATTCCAAAAATACTCTTGGCCACTTCATTGCCACCCAATGGGAGGAAGAGTAGTGTGGATGGAACCTTAGTGATGGAAGAGATAACAGGGTTAACCTATAGCAATTAAAATATTTTACTTATGTAAATTTTACAAAATCGCATAATCATGTGATCTTGTTACTAAGACTCCTGTTGGCATCATGTAAGGGGCTCATGCAAATGAGGGCCCCTGAAATTACATTTATTTCCCCATGCAAATCTGCATCTGGGCATTCCAAAGAAGTAGAGATTGTTTATAATTATTGGGAGCAGACCTTCATAGTGAAACAGGATTACAACTGATTGCAGTATTAGAGAATAATCATTTAAAGGTCACATGATCTAGGACATTTTTAGGTGACGGCAGGTGGTTCTGTTTGGCATATACACCTGAAAAAGAATGTAGTATAAGATATAATTAGTGGTTGAGGCAAACTGCTGAGGTCCTTGAATGCCAGAACAAGAAATTGGGAGGTTGACGCACACATCATCAAAATCCTTCCTTTCATCTCTGATTCAGGAGCTTTTATTTGGATTTATTAATTCAGATATATTTATTTATTTCAGTTAATACTTTACTTATTTTTTTAGAGTGTGTGCCTTTCAAAGACCTGGACCTTTGCTTGCACCAAACCTCCTCTGTCGCTGTATCCTTAACCCTTGAGACCTAGTGCATATCTGAGACCTGGCATTAACTAACCTTAAGTAGCATGAGTAAATTTATATTGTAAAGTAGCTTAACAATTTTGAAAAATTGCAGATTTGTGTATACAACTGGATAAAATGTGAAAACTTTAATAGTTCAACCCACTTCAAGTGGAAGTCATTCATCTTCAGAGACAAGTAAAAGTCCCAATAAAAGTAAGTTAAAAACCCCTTCCCATATTTTTGTAGCACTGGCTCTCCAATTTCAGCTGTCTTCCAAATACTAAAAGATGCTTTATCATGCATGTGTTCATTCATATCCATTGTGCAGTCAGTTGAGTATTTTGTGAATTACTTGCATTTGTTCATCATGTGTTGAACAAACATGGTTTTTGCAATCTGAAATGAGAGAAAAATGATATGAAATGTTAGTTGACTTTAACTTCCTTCCTATTTTTATGGCAATACTGGGAGTCTCTTTTCTAATGGACTGATATTTAAGATGAAAGTTTTTGACTTAGTTTCCTTAGTGTGGTTTTCGTATCACAGTATCTGAAAGCATGTCCCAGCTGCTGCATTCATCACAGGCCAGGCACCAAACCAGGTCGGGCACTCCTGCGGCAAAAGTGATTTCTTCTCAGCACTGTGCTATAAATTATGCTGCTATTGATATCATTACCATTTTTTTTATGGGTCTCCAGATTTCAGTGTTGTGCAATTTTTTTGGCATCAGCTGAAAAGCCTCATCTGATGCCCATAAAATCTACACAAAAAGAAAATGTAGTTGCCTCCAAAAACAAATGATGTACCACTTTCACTATTCTTATTTTATTGAGTATTGATGGGAGTAATAGCAATACTGGCAGGGCATGTAAATCATCTGCAAGAGAGACTGTGTACTCTGGGAGAGGAGTTTGGATGCCTTGACTAGTGAGACAAGCATCTTACCAGATATGTCCTTGTGACCATGGTTGTTGTTTTCCTCTTAGGTACTCAGCGTCCACCATACCTTCCTTTTACCTGTATCTTTCTATCAAAATATTTCTTTCTGCTGGACAGTTTATTTTATTTTATTTATTTATTTTTGAGACGGAGTCTCGCTTTGTCACCGAGGTTGGAGTGCAGTGGCGCAATCTGAGCTCACTGCAACCTCTGCCTCCCGGATTCAGGTAATTTTCCCTGCCTCAGCCTCTTGGGTAGCTGCAATTACAGGTGTGCACCACCACTCCCCACTAATCTTTGTATTTTAGTGGAGATGGGGTTTTGTCATGTTGGCCAGGCTGGTCTTGAACTCCTGACCTCAGGTGATCTGCCTCCCTCGGCTTCCCAAAGTGCTGGGATTACTGGCCTGAGCCACCACACTCAGCCTGCTGACCAGTTTAGATGAAAAGAATTGCTGCTGCATTGAAGAGGTGTTATTCCCCTTACTTCTATGCACTAACCCAGATAGAGAATGTGGCCCTGCCATAGGAAAGTGTCAGATGAGTAAAACTAGAGTAGAAATAAAGTTCAAAAGATTTGGAAACTTCATTTTTCTGGGCTTCAGTTCTTTTTGTTTGTTTGTTTTGTTTGTTTGTTTTTGAGACAGAGTCTCGCTCTGTTACCCAGGCTGGAGTGCAGTGGCACGATCTCGGCTCACTGCAACCACTGCCTCCTGGGATCAAGCGATCCTTCTGCCTCAGCCTCCTGAGTGGCTGGGACTAGAAGTGCTTGCCCAGCTAATTTTTGTATTTTTAGTAGAGATGGGGTTTCACCATATTGGCCAGGCTGGTCTCGAACTCCTGACTTCGTGATCCACCCACCTTGGCCTCCCAAAGTGCTGGGATTATAGGCATAAGCCACCATGCCCAGCTACTTCAGTACTTTTGTTGGCTTTCTAAATTAGAAAACTATCTTTTTATAGGTCTACACTGGGACTTTGTTGCAGCCCCTCCTCCGTGCTCATTTAGCCAGCAGGAAAAGGGGGAGCAGCTTCTTTGAGGTGACAGTGCTAGAATAATGGTTAGAAGGAAAGTTTCTGACCTATAGTCTCTTTGCACCGTATCTCTGAAGGATACACCCATATTTTTTCAAACTCATTCAACAGTTGTTAAAGTTCAAGATAATTGAGAGGTATTGTTCTAGGTGCTGACTAGTTGCAAAGTCTGTTAAGGAAATGTACTATATGAAACCAAGATGCAGCCTATGCTGTCTTTCTATACTATTAATATGGATTACCTGGAAGAATGTGTTTTTTTCTACTTCTTTCTCTCTAATTTGCAAAAAGTTTAGCCACTTGCAATTTACTTTCATCATCAATGTAAAAAATTTACCAACTTACATGTATTTTAATTCAGAGCGTTTTCTTCTGTTCATATTTATCTTGTTATCCTAAGTGTCAACAGTCGTGGAAGGAGAGTGTGTTTTTTTCTTCAAGCTGTCCAACTGTTTTGGTAGCACCAAAGGAATCCCTTAGGGCAAAGGAAAATCGAGACTCTGAAAAGACCAGCCCCCTAAAGGGGAGTCTCTTTGCACATAAACAGGTTATCATGTTAATCCCAGTTCCCTTCTCCATGCCTTCACCCCACCCATTCCTCTGAGCACTCCTCTGTGACTTTATTAATTTTCTTTCTGAAAATTCTGAGAGAGTATGAAATCCTGGCTTTTGCGTTATTTTGTATGCGATGCCATTAATAGTTCTTTACTGATTCCTCCTTTTTATTTTCCTCTGTTCACTTCATGTTTGTATCTACCTGCTCATTCTGGAAGCCAATATGATTTTCATTATCAACTTCATATTCATCTTTGTGAATGCCCACCCTATTGAAAATCTAGTCTTTGGTTTCTCACGCATATCAAGACATTTTAGATTAAAAGCAAATCATTCTAACAGTCAATGGGCTGAAGCCAATATTTGTATTTTCTCTGAGACAAATCACAGCAGTTGCCAAAACCTCCCTATTGCTCTTCTTCAAGCCAGAAATGAGAATGATTTTTAGGTGTCTGTTTTATGCTCCTTCTCATTTGCTTTTTATGTGTAGTCAGTTTCTGAATTCTCCTGTGTTCTCCTCCAGGTTCTCTCTCCATTTCTGCCTGTGACTGCTGACACCCTGTTCACCTTCTCCACATTGCCCTTCTAGCCTCTCTCTGCATGAGGTCCTCTAGTTCTTACAGAATGTCTTCTCAGCACTTTCACCATGACCTGCCCCCCACCCCGAGAGCTGTCCAGGTGTCAGTCACCCTAGGATGAAATGACACCAATATTGGTGACAAGCTGGCCTTCTGGTTTTGCTCAGGAGAATCATTAACCATCTTTAAATAAATAAATCCCTGCTGCTACTCCCCATACAATTTAGAACATGTGCCTTGTGACTTTTGATGTGGGGCTCATGTTTGAAGCCATTGTTTGTTTTCCCTGCTGCCTGCATCATGATATGTTATGTGATTCTTCAGGACCTTTTTTCAATCTCTATAACTGCCTATCCTTCAAACCCCCCAAACATAATATTAAATGGCATCACCTGTCATTTAAGCCATCTCCATCCCAAACATATCCTCCAAATGAAAATCCACTGAGAAGGAGAGGGAGAGGGAGAGTGTGATTATAACAAAGAGACAGAAACTTACAGAGATAGCACCTTACATTTTTGTTGGTCTTTATATCTTGCATGATTCATTGGTGCACCAATTTCACCCTTTAACTAATGGCTGCCACTTTCAAAATTGTTTTCCTCAAACTGAATTAGAACACCCTCCTCTTGGCTTCCTTAGTGACATTTAAAGGGGACATGGATCAGTACCTGGACCCCATTTAATACCAGCTGCCCCATCATTAAAATAGTGATTACTGGAGAGTTAGAAGATGCACCATCATTCATAAGACACTTGGGAACTGACTTCACTTTTTCCTATGAGGATGTGGCTTGACTAGTGTTAATTGGCCTAAATCCTGTTAAAACCTGACGGATCTTGCCATCTTCATAAAGGTCTGTACAGTGAGTGAGTGTGTGAGTTTTTCCTGAATGTGGCATAAGTCCTGAATGTCAGTGGAGAATATTCTAGTGAGAATTATGCTTATCCTGATATGGCAAGATCCTATCTGGTGAGGAGATAGTCACCAGCAGCTACACACCCAATCAGGGACTCTTCTATTCCTGCACCTAGTAGCTTTCTCTTTGGCTTCCATTCAGTTTCAAGTGTCAGCTAAATAAAATGGGGACTTGATCTAGCCTTTGGTGTATGTTTTCATTGGTGTGTGTTCTCCAATAAGCCACGTATAACCTACTTGAAACACTTTAGTGGTACCTGCCTTTTGTGTGCTGGGGTATACTGAAATGTTCCTCATTTCCACATTTCCTTTTCTGAAAGATAACTTGAGAGTGGATGAACACCATGACTGCTGATCTTAATATCATCCTCATCTCTTCTCCCTGTCCTGATGCATAAGGGCAACCTCAAAATTAACTGTGTGAAAAAAAAAAAAAAAACCAGCAAGCAGTTCTATAAGAATTTATGCTTTCAAATACTGAACAATTCCTATTTTATTTGTGCTTTGCTTCCAGTGGCTTTTAAACTATGATTCTAAGGAACATCATTGTTCCTTGAGCTGAATCTGGGGTTTTTGCCTCTAAATTCCAATAATAAGTCTTTTCTTAATTAGCTGAAAAAAATATTAATGAATAGCAACATTTTCCCATTTTTGAACTCCCTTCTCACCTCATGTTTATTTGTGTAAAAGTTTTGATTCATATTGTAAGGCTATATTTGTTTTAGTACAAGATTCGATTTTATTATTTTAATTTACAAATATTCCATGAAAATTAACTTGACTTTCAAGAGCTTAGCTTTTTAAGCAGACAAGATAACACAGCTCACAATAAATAACAAGTGCTATTACCTACTTTTTTGGGGAAGGGAGTCCTGTATGAAAATTACATACCAGACAGTTCCATGTCCTATGCATGCCTTAATTTATTTCAGCCTCCCATCAGTTCTGTTATGTGCTGTTTTCACCAAGTTTAAATGATGAGACTGAGTCACAGAGCAGTGCAAGTTCAATGCCACAGAGCAAACAAAGGCTCAATCTGTTTGACTCCAAAACCCAGGGTCCTCTCCACTGTCCTGACACATGGCAGTTAGCAGTGTTAGTGTCTAATTGTTACTGTTAGATTTATAAGCTTCTTCACTGTAGAGGTTATGTTTCCTTTACTCCCTAACACTGGAAGGCTCTATGAACCTGGATAGAGTTGTCCCCTCTCATTTCAGTTAGCTTTGCTTGTACAATACGACTTCTACTCTACTATATATTCAAGGTTTTGCCCAAATTATCTTCAGTACTCCTAATTACCTGCCCTCTGTTGTACATTAGGACTTACCTTTCTTTGTCTTTAAGGTGGAACTCAGTCTCTTCCTGACGGCCACCTTCAAATAGGGTTTAGTAATTTAGAAAACCATTCTAGGGAGGTTTGTTTAAAAGAGATAACAGTTCATATTTAAAGATGCTCATTATTAATTTCAATGTGGAATGATTTGCACTTGTTATTAACACATTAAGAGGGAAAGAAAAATTAGAAGATACTCAGCAGGAGACATTCAAGTGTGGAGTACAGAAAAGCCGAGAAGAAGAAACTTATCCCTGATATGTTTAAGAAAGATCTGGCCATCTTAAAGTTTTTTTTTTTTTTTTTTTTTTTATGTTTCAAATAGCTGATACACTGGTACAAAACTGAATTGTCATCTTCTAGGATACACTATAATACTATGGCATATTGATTGAATACACAAACCTGAGTACTTATCATTCTTCTTATTATTATTTTGAATCAGAGTCTCACTCTGTCTCCTAGGCTGAAGTGCAGTGGCGTGATCTGGGCTCACTGCAACCTCTGCCTCCCGGATTCAAGTGATTCTCCTGCTTCAGCCTCCTGAGTAGCTGAGATTACAGTTGTGTACCACCATGCCTGGCTAATTTTGGTATTTTCAGTAGAGACAGGGTTTCACCATATTGGCCAGGCTGGTCTCGAACTCCTGACCTCCAGTGATCCACTTGCCTCGGCCTCCAAAAGTGCTGGGATTATAGGCGTGAGCCACCGCCTCTGGCGTGAATACATATTATTATAAAATTATATCTTAAATATTTTAACGTGTTATTATTTAAAAAGCAGATACTGACAGTGATGAGGACTCATACACATGTGTCTTTAAATTTGAAGAAAAATTACCTACTGTGGCTTTTTTAAGGAAAACGTATTTGTTACCTAAGAAAAACCACGTCTCTCTCTCTCACACATGCACACATACGCTCTCTTTCTCCATATATATATATATACACACACACATATACATATATATACATATACATATATAAACATATATATATGACTCAGCTGCATAAAACAATAACTAAAATTGTTGATCGCTAAAATGTTCACTTCTGTGCCTCTAAATCAAGTTGATTTTGACAATGAGGAAATGCCTTGGTGAACCATGTTGGTTTTACTTTTTGTTTGTTTTCTCCCATTCAAGATTATCAACTTGTAATTTACTGGCCTGATTAAATGCTTGGAAATAAACCAGAGTTCTTGAATTTTGCCCCATTTTCTTAATTTTAAAGATAATGGGTTCCTCTGAGGATATTGCATTTAGACTGACTTGTTCATTTCATGTTGCTGGTAATTGAGGGGCTTAATCTGAAAGGAACTTAGTCTTCAGATCACCTAAGGGAGGGAAAAAGATACTGGTATGGGCCTGGGATCCTACTTTCTTAAAATTTTATGGTACTTTTTCTTGCTTCTACTCTTCTTGTTTTTGTTTTTTTTTTTAAATGTTTTATTTCAAAGAACAATTGCCAACCATACAATTATTGGTATGTCAGTTGGTTAAGAAATGTTTGAGGCCGGGCGCGGTGGCTCACACTTGTAATCCCAGCACTTTGGGAGGCCGAGGCGGGTGGATCACGAGGTCAGGAAATCGAGACCACGGTGAAACCCCGGCTCTACTAAAAATACAAAAAAAAAATTAGCCGGGCGTGGTGGCGGGCGCCTGTAGTCCCAGCTACTTGGAGAGGCTGAGGCAGGAGAGTGGCGTGAACCCAGGAGGCGGAGCTTGCAGTGAGCCGAGATTGCGCCACTGCACTCCAGCCTGGGCGACAGAGCGAGACTCCGTCTCAAAAAAAAAAAAAAAATGTTTGAGATGGAGGTGGAGGGATGGTGAAAAATGTAGTGATGTCTCTTAATAAAAAGGAAATAAAAGACTGTGAACTTGGACTTTATAATTCCTTTTGGCATAGGTTTGTGTCCTAAGTAGCATGTTAATTTCTTATCATGAAAGAAGTTTTTTTTTTTTTTTTAAGAAAAGCAAGTTCTATCTGGACAAAGATAAAAAATATTTGCAATTCTATGTTTTGTACAAACTAAGAATGTTAAAGCACACATAAAAACCAGGTTTGTAAATAACCTACAAAGTGGATGAAAAATATTCCTTTAAGCTGGAATCGCTTCAGAGGTTTGGGGAATTATTTTCAGAATATTGAGAAATGAGAAAATGCATTTCAACTGTTTTCTACTCTTTTCCCAAAAGTACAAAAATAAAATGCTAATTTTTATATGAGAGTGATTTTTAAACCACAAGCAGATTTTTTTTGAGATTCTTCTCTATAGTGGCCAATTTTATATGAAGCAAATTATTTTAGGCCTAATTGCAGTCAGAGCAGTTAGGCCGCTGGCTCTGCTAAGGTTGAATTTCATTTGAACTTTCTAATAGTATGATCTTTTTTCAGAATTTAATAACTGACTCAAATATTTAATAGTGGAAGCTTTCATTAAATTAAAACGAAATCAGGATATATTTTTAGAAGAACTAACTTATTTTCTTTATCAGTTCTAACTACTTTAGGAGAAGAGGAAGAGAATGGAAGCAATCTCTTTGTGTACTTAAATTGGCATTAATGTTATAACCCAGCAAATAATTTATTTTGGTCTATATCATCATTCAAAAGATTTGGAAAGCACCAAATGGCAGTAATAACTATACTTCCAGCTCTATTGAATGGCAAATTACACTGACTGTGTGAATCTCTTCATTCATCTCCTGGATAATCATTCTTCTTAATACTCACATATATTTTCTAGATCAGTTTTGAGATTGTACACAGTCAACTTGTGCATTGCCTAACAGTTTCTGTTAAACACAATGGCTTGTTTTGAAATGCAAGTGGGGAGAGATGAGAGTTGAAAGATTTTGTTTCCATGTGTCAATCTATAAGTAGATGACAAAAGATCATTAAATGGATTAATTTACAAGCATCCTTGGAAATAGAATGTTTTTACATAAAAGCATGTTGTAAACCTTTTAAATTAAAGTGCATTGTGTCATGCACTCTCTCCACCCCAGGGTTCTTTTGACCTCTCACCTCTCACTTTGTCTTCCAGGCACTCCACTGCTGGTGAGGAGAAGCAGTGACCCAGTGCCAGGCCCACCTGCTGATACCCAGCCAAGTGCTTCACACCCTGGTGGCCAGAGTCTGAAACCGGTTGTTCCAGTAGGTATCCTGCTGTTTGTATTTCTAATGAAAGATCAAAGTGCTGTACCCATAGGTTAAGTGGGACTTTGCAGTTTTAAATACATTGATAGCTAGGTAGAGATCTTTTGATAGTGTGTATAGTATTAGTTATACTAATAGCTAGTATGGGCTATTACTTGTATATAGTTATAGTGATAGCTATTATGTATATGGCACTGATTATGTGCCAAGTAGTATTTTACCTGTTTTATATTAAGTCATCTAAACTTCCACATCAAGGTAAGCACATGTTTTTATCTCCATTTAACTGATAATGAAATTGAGGCAGAGGAAGGTTTAGTAATTTGTTTAAGGTCACATAGCCAATAAGTGGCAAAGCAAGGAATTTCACCCAGGTGTTCTGGCTCCAAAATCCTTGCTTCTGGCCAGTACACTATACTGTTACATTTCCTTCATCTTCCAGTTTCATAATGTCCAAGGATATCATTATATTTTTGTTATGTTAACCCAATGCTTTGTAAAACCATACCATGGTGAGTGGTATACATTTTCAAGCTCCCGATATCATGAAAATGTGGTGCCAGGATTGGATTTGTAGAACTCAGCATTCAGATTGAAGAAAAACAAAATCATTGACCAAAAGTGCTTATAACAAGATATACTTATAACTGATAGGTTAAGTGGAGCATAATTTCCTGAAGAGATGATATTCTCCTTCCATATAGGACTGTGGGATCTTCCTGCTAAATCCTCAGTTGCTTTGAAGAGCTGTAATTGTGAATAATCCTCTCAGCCTGAGAATTCAATTTTGGCTAATGACTATATACCATTGCAATAGGTAATCTTCGATAACATAACCATATTAAAAATTCCCTTAAAGCAAGACTCTTTCTCACTTTAAGTCTCACTGTCTATAGCGCCTTAAGAAAAAATAAACACATCATTTATGGGTATATACGGATGCTGAAATGAGTTAAACAGATTCTTCTGGTTTGGTATAAAATATTCTTATCAAGAGCCAATGTCAATGTGTATGAGATAGGAGTCACTATTTCAAATCATTAGCTCTTTGCTAATAGATTTGTGGCAATATTTTGGCATATTTCTTTTATTATAAAAGAAAGCAGATGTCTTGAAAGTATTTTAGATGTAATATTTTTCCACTAACCTATTTAAAACTCTATCCTTCTAAGGAAATATATTTAATGGAACATTAATAAAAATCAGGTGTATGTGTTCTATTTTAATGTAAGTACAAACAAAACTGGTATGTGGTATGACTTTTCTTAAAACACACACTGGTTGAGACCATGTTGAGTCTAATTATGTTGGATTGGGGGAAGACAGCTATTCAGTGAGAGAAGAATTACATAAAAGAGCAGAACTACAATTTAGTTTTCATTTTCATGATGTCTGTGTGTCTGTGTACCCTAAAACGAGAGTGTGTCTGATTAATGTGTTAGCATTGTTTGCATGGAGAAAGTCCCTGTATTTGCCCATTTTCACACTGCTATAAAGAAATACCTGAGACTGGGTAATTTATAAAGGAAAGAGGTTTAACTGACTCACAGTTCTGCATGGCTGGTGAGGCCTCTGGAAACTTAAAATCATGGTGGAAGGGGAAGCAAACATGTCCTTCTTCACAAGGAGGCAGGAGAGAGAAGTGCAGAGTGAAGGGGGAAGAAACCCTTATAAAACCATCAAATCTCATAAGAACTACTCACTATCACGAAAACAGCATAGGGAACTGTGCCCATGATCCAGTCACCTCCCACAGGGTCCCTCCCCCAACATGTGGGGATTACAATTTGGTTTACAATTCAAGATGTGATTTGTGTCTGGACAGAAACCTTAACCATATCAGTCCTCCAATGTTTATTTCCATGTTTCTATCACTTAGGCTCTGGGCTTAAACCAATTAAGATGACATCAATGTTACTTTCCCTAGAGAAAATGATGGCTACTGTCCATCTGGTAAATGCTGTAGCCCCACCAAAATATGACATCAGTGAGTTCCAAGTTGGGGTATGGGGCAGAAAGACATATTATTACTGGCAAAGATGCATCTCATAATTCAAGAATATATGCTGGCGCCCAAAATCCTTGTGCCTTACTTATGCAGGTGATCAAATATGGGCTGAGTTCCTGTGTATCAACAGTGAAAAGGAAACACATGTTTCTTCCTTTCCTCATAGTGTCCTCTGTGGATGATGGAGTGCAGACCACAGACCCAAAAAGGAGAGTCTGGTCCTTGCCCTTGCATGGAATAGTGGCACATCTTAGGTGTCTCTTGCTTCAGTTGTAAAATAATTTCCGTGAATACTTTAAGCTTTAACATCCCGAGGTACAGACATTGTGCCTTATTTATCTTTATCTAGGGCCAAGTACATGGAAGATGCTCAGTGTATATGTTTTGGACTTAGGAATGCAAGACACATGTAAGTCTAGGAAGAGTCCTAGAAGTTCTTAGAAATTAACCAGCTAGTTAATTATAATTAATATATAAATATATAATAATACTAATTAATAATAATTAATCTGACTCAGCCATTCTCTCCGTTTCCCAAAGAGCGTCTACTAGGTAAATGTTTATCTGCTGCAAGGTCTGGTTCACCACAGGCAAGTGACAGATAGTTTAACTGCCTTACTGTGCAAACATTAATAAAGACACTTAGGTGTGTTTATTTTTACTAGAAGGAAGATGTGTGTGTGTATGTATGTATGGGTGTTATAACTGTTAATATATCCTTGCATAGGCAAACTTATGGAATGTTTGGATCTACACTGTCTAGTTTAGTAGCCACTAGCCACATGTGGCTATTGAGCTCTTGAAATGTGTCTGATCCAAATGTAAATGTACTTAAAATTTAATATGCATACTGCATTTCAAAGCCTGAAGCATAAACAAAATAACATAAAAGATCTCATTAATAATTGTTATATTGACTATGTGGAAATGATAATGTATTAGGTATACTGGGTTGAATAAAAGATATTATTAAAATTATTTTCACCTGTTTTTACTTTTTTTTTTTTTTACATGGCTACTAGAAAACTTAAAATTCTATTTGTGGTTCTTACTCTGTTTTATTGGACAGTGCAGCTCTAGACAGAAGCAAAACTGGATATAGCATTCATGAGATAGTTTGAGTCCTGGGTAAGATCTTTGAGCCTCACATCATCTCTTGGGCAACAGTGCAATTCGGTTTGCCTGGGGCAGTCCTGGTTAGTGCGTGTTGTTCTGGCATAATTATTAATAATGTCTTCACGAATTCTCAGAGGTGTCCATGTATGGATGATAAATTATGTGGCACCCTGCATATAGCCCTATAGTCACTTTTATTGTTCGCTCACTGATAAGAGAAACAGCCTTTCAAGGAAACCTTGGGAACATAACAACCACAACTCTAACACTGGCACCCTGCAGAGGAGGTTCTGTGTGGCAAGGACCTGGGCCTGGAGCTACGGACACTGAGACTTCATATTCTTTTCCATCTCTTGGATTTCGTACTTGGTGCTTCCTTCACAACTCCAGCTACACCATTCTTGATTCCTATGATTTGATAAGTGATGGTGAATTCGGGGAGCGTGTGATAATGTAGCCACGTAGCAACTAATATGAAAAATAATTGCCTAAAAAGCCATGTTCAATTGCATTTCAGTCCAATATCCACAGGAAGAAAAAACAATCAAAATTTCCATCTCTTAAACAGTGTTCACATATAAGTAATTCACAGATGGCAGAGCCCCAAGTGGGTTATGTTCAATCATTCCCAAGAAATGAAACTTACTTATAACCCACAGCATAAGAAGCTGTAAGGATGAATATGTGACACATTTGATTATGTTGAAATACTGCCTTTAAAACCACAGTTGATGACTGTTATTTTTAGTTGCACTTCATTAGGCTTACTGTAGAGGGAAGAGTTTTCATTGATGCCCAGAGATATGTGTTTTTGAAAAGCTGCAAAAGTTACACTTGTTTTCTAGCTGATTAAATTTATTACAAATTGGTTATTTAAGATGTACACTCTCAGACATGCTGGAGTTTTAAAAAGGGCTTAAATTAGAAAAATCAGATTCTCTGCAAGCTTCAAATTCTATGTATATTGAGAAGCCACTAAATCTAGTATTTGTTATTTAACACCAGACACACAGCAAAGAAATTTGTTTCCTTTGTTCCTCTTTTGGTCAACGTACCTAATTATCAGAATAGTACAATCATTAATGTGCAAGTAGTAATGACTGTTTATCTTTCAAGACAATATAGCAAATCCAACTCTATTGACTGCTTTTGAATTAAGAAAGAGAATCCTAGAAACAGGATATTTTGGTGAGAGTCTGCTTGTGGGACTCTTACCTTCCTTTTCTTGATTGTAACCTGGTGTTCTTGGCTTAAGGGCATACCATAAAACCAGGTTCTTGAAATTGATGTTCTCAAACTTGCAATGGAACAGAACTCTAAAACAGATGTGATTTTTTTCTTAATATCCGGTTAACTACCAAGGTTGTTTTGTGTTTTAATGACTGTTTATGGTTTTTAATTTAACCCTTAAGGCAAATTGATCCTGCAGGGCGAGAAAATTGAAAACTGGATTCCTGAAAATTATAATACTGTGGTTGTTCTCAGACAGTGAATGGCATTGTTTGTTCTAAAACCATTACTTGTCTTACATCACCAAACTAACTGACCTATCTTTTCAAAGTCCGTGTCTATTTTTTTATATATATATATTATTATATATATATATATGATTAAAAAAATAAGTTGGCAGATTTGGGGGCTGTTAAATTAGAAGTTCATGGATAGATTTCAGGGGGGTCTGTTAACTCTCTGAAGCTTTATGCCTTAGCCAGGGGATGGGGGTGTGTTTCATGAAAGAGATTCTATTACTTCAGATTTTAAAAGAATAACAAAAAATCAACCACTGTTTGGGGGTTAGATTAAATAATGTAGGGAAGCCACTAATTCTCACAGTGAGCAGAATGAGAGAAGTTAAGAGTAGAGAATTATCACTTCCTCCCTGCAAATATGTATTAAATAATGAAGGTTAGTTCATCATATTATCACCTGTTTACATGACACATAATATGTCAGTTCAAGATTTTAAGATGAATAGAAGTTTTTGCATTTTTTCATTGAGAGGCTAAAAATAACTCTTTAGTCAGTAGCAACACAATTATTAGTAACTTTAAGATTGGGGGTAAAGGACACAGATCGGTGGAGGGAAAACACCCTGAGGAAAAGTGTTTCCAGTTGTCCTGTGTGTTCTACTGAGACAAGAAGGGAAAATACAGTGTTCTTTGGGGCTTTTGGTATTTTATCAGTGAGGATAGTGGCAGGTGGCTGCTAGTGAGAGTGCATTTTTACAGTGAGTGGCTGCATTCTCTTTGCGTCTTGCTAAGATAATATGATGACGTGTTGATTTGAGGAATTTCCCCACATATATCACACGTTTTCCCTTGTTTGTCACATATATTGAAATTATTGTCAGTATTGCCCCTGGATTAAACTTCCTCAGACCCATGAAAGAAATCATCGAGATATTACAGAGAAATTTAAATAGCTTGATTTCAGAATTAAAATAATTGATTGCCACTGTGATGTTAGAAGACTTTTGGTTGCAGGTTGGTGACTGTCAAAATCCAACATAAGGCAGGGTGCAGTGGCTCATGCCTGTAATCCCAGCACTTTGGGATACTGAGGCAGGTGGATCACCTGAGGTTAGGAGTTCGAGACCAGCCTGGCCAACATGGTGAGACCCCGTCTCTACTAAAAATACAACAAAAATTATCCAGGCATGGTGGCATGTGCCTATAATCCCAAGCACTTGAGAGGCTGAGGCAGGGCAATCGCTTGAACCTGGGAGGCAGAGGTTGCAGTGAGCCCTCCAGCCTGGGCAACAACAGTGAAAAACTCCATCTCAAAAAAAAAAAGAAATCCAACATGTAACTTACCAAACATTTTGAGTGACCAAATCATATTTTTCTATCCATGAGATGTAGAATCAAGTATCTATAGAAACACTGGAACAAAATAATTGTTGTGGGTACTGATGTGTATTAGAAGGATGGCTCTATCCATTGTTTTCCAGAGAGGAGAGATAGATGCTGAAGAGCAAAACGGGGAGAAATAGCATGTAATATATTACTGCATTATTTAGAGATACTGAAACTATAAAAGGTTTTTCTTTTTTTCCCCACCCTGACACAGTGATTTAATAATAGTTCTGGTGTTTGTAACTCCAGCTGTTCACGCTGTGTGCTGATAAGACCAGAGCTTGGAGATACATTGCAACGATGGCTTTCATATGGCTTTGTTTTTAAGAGATAAAGCTGCCATCCAATATTTCATGGGGCCAAATGTTTACTTCATTTGGCAAGTTTAGGCAGCTTAATTTTTAAATCAGTTATGCTTGTAAGACTCAAGTTTCAGGTAGGGAAAATCCTGAAGCCCAGTTTACTCTGCAACAGAGTTTTTCACCATATTTCAGCAGAAGATGTTAAAACAAATCCGGGTTGCCTGAATGTCTGTACCATGACCAATCAAGGAAACTAAGAAATGAGATCCCTATTCAGGTGTGTGCTCCCCGATTTTTCTTCTTGGGTCTTAGTCTAACACTGAAAAACTCTAAAAGAAGGATCACTATTTAGGTCAATTTCAGAAATTAACAAGGTAACCATGACATGTCTTTTGTACATATATATATATATATTTATTATACTTTAAGTTTTAGGGTACATGTGCACAATGTGCAGGTTTGTTACATATGTATACATGTGCCGTGTTGGTTTGCTGCACCCATTAACTCGTCATTTACATTAGGTATATCTCCTAATGCTATCCCTCTCCCTTCCCCCCACCCCTCAACAGGCCCCGGTGTGTGGTGTTCCCCTTTGCTGTTTAGCCTTGATCTGCACACAATGAGAACTGAATGGGTTTTGTTTTCATGTCAAAATAAATTGAGTAATCCCTTAGATGCCCAAGATTTCTGCTATGTGCTTTCTAGGAAGCCTAAGTCATGGTTCCTGTCCTCAAGAAACTTACAACCTCATTACAGAGACCACATCTAAAGCAGTTAAACAGCCCTAGCAGTCTGCAAGCATGTATCAGATTATCAAATAATACGGTTTTAACCATCAAAATGAGTGGGTTTTTTTCCCTTTAGCTTGCACTTTGGTACTCTACTTAGCCTCCCTAACCCCTGAAGGGAATTGCCATGTGCGGTATCTATTAGCTGTTAGCTCTCTGAAATATAATGTTTACATGACTGCATTTTTTCCAGACTGTGAACTCTTCAGAGGCACAGGCCAGTGTATTCATTTTTGTATTCAAGCCCCCAGGCACAGTGCCTGGCACTTAAGAGGTTATCACGAATATATGACTAGATGATAAAATCATAAAATCTAGAATCATAAAGTTAATAATCTTTGAGTTATAACTTTGTAATTTTCTAATAACTGTGTTCAAAACATTTAGAAGAGTCTTGATTAGAGGTTTCTGGATAATTTCTTATATCTAAAGATTTCTCCTTCTAAATTTTCCTCCTAGTCCATCTCCCTTAAGAAATTTTTCTAATTTCAGTTGATTTGGAAGAAAATAAAAATACTTCTGGTATGTGAATTAATTAAAAAAGAATGAGAACATTTACGATGTGTTTCTTGGCAAAGCACTAATAAACATCTCAATCTCACTTTCACAATATGGGCAGATGTAATTTGACAGTGTTGTTTGAAATTTTGTAAAGATGATGTTTAAAGTAGTTTTATTTTAAAGACCAAGATCCTCTGTCTGATTGCATCAATAACTCTGTGACCCTAAGAAAATTAGTTAAATAGTGGGTGATTTCCTCAGAAATTTTATGTAATGGAAGGGAAATAATAAATAGAGAAACTGTATGAACTCTAGTTGTTCTTAGGAACTTATCCATCCAAACTAGTGACTTCAAGATTCCAGATGTGAATTATTAAGTTGGTTGGTATGAGTTCAACTTTAGATTTCATTTTAATGTCTCAGTGTTCATAACCAGTCATGCAGTGAGGTTATCTTTCCATCCAAAACACCAATAATCATTTTTTATTGGTCAAATGAATAATATCAAGAAATATTTTTTAAATGCCACACACACAAAGGCAGCAGCATAAATGCCTACATATGCATATGTGTGTACCCTTACCCCCTTTGGAGGGAAAGCTACTACCTAAATTTGAAGGCTAAAGTACATATAGTCATGTTATTGTAAAGTGAAAGTTAAGAGTATGGGTTGTGTCTTCCATAGGTTCTGAACTTCTATATGTACCTACCAAATTGTGGACATTTAGTAAAGATTGATGACATAGGAGGAAAGGGTTAATGAGAGTTCACCTTGAGAAGAAGCGAGACAATCGGCCTTGGGAGGAAAAGGAAAATTATTTCTTTGAGCATGGTGTGATTCATAGAAGTCTCTTCCGATAGAGGATTTTTTTTTTTTTCTCACAGCATAAACGCTTCTAAAGTACAAGTTTCAATTTGGTTTCTGCTTTCAAAATCTTGTCATATAATGACATTGTACAGACGTTTAAAAGAGTTTTATTTCTTAGGAGAGTGGCCCCTTTCCTAATAGCTCTGTACTTTAAAATAGAATTCTGATTTAGATGAATCACATTTTAAAAAGTAGCTACTGTGTGTGTTTTACGCTTGTGGAAACATACAACGTCCTCATAAGCAGCATGAGAGCCTGTCACCATACAGCTTTTGATGTCTGATTAAATGATCATAGGGACATCTGGAGGGAGTTAGTTTTGAAGTAACTGGTGTGAAGCACTGGAGAATCCGAAGCCTTCTGACAGACTAAAACCATTAAAAAAAAATTGCTACTTTTAGCAAATCTTTTTTAACTTGAAACTGGCTGGAAATTTTCAGACTGACATAGCCCTGATATTTTTCAACAGATTTTTCAGACAGAACTCTCTACCTTTTAAGCAAAGAATGGTTAAGTAGCATTTGTTGCAAAAATCATAAAGGAATATCCTTTGAAAGGAAAAAGTAGATAATGAAAGCAACAGAAGTCAAAATGGATTGATTTGCTTAAATTGTCTCCTTTTTATCTGCCTTTAATTTTAATCAGTGTATTTTAATTTTTAAAGGACACACACATACATATATGTGTGTGTGTGTATGTGTATATATATATTTGACATTCAGCTATATTCTTATGAAGACCCAAAGGCATCAAAGCGATTGATGTTGGTATAATGTTATGGCATGTTTTGAGCACCTATCAAAAGTTTCTAAATGTCTTGAGTCAAAATTTTATTTGCATAGTCTAATAAAATACAGGCATTGTTTATTTGAAGGTTGTATAATTTGTAATTTGTCCAGTGAAGTTCTCCTAGTATGAGGTGATTTCTTATTGTTTCATGAATAAAATTATGATATACCTACATATATGAATATATTTACAAATCCTGACCTTATATACGTATATGTGTTATATACGTATATGTTATGTTATACATATATGTTATATGTATATGTGTCATGTACATATACATATATACATGTACGTATACATATATGTATGTTTTATATGTATATGTTATATACATATACATGTGTATGTGTTATATACATGCGTATCTTATATGTATATATACATATATGTATATGTGTATGTTATATGTATATATACATATATGTATATGTGTATGTTATATGTATATATACATATATGTGTATGTTATATGTATATATACATATATGTATATGTGTATGTGTATATGTATATATATGTGTATGTGTGTATATATACACATAAGTGTGTGTGTGTTTGTGTGTATGTTTATATACATCTCCTGCCTTGAAACCATTGAGCATTCTCCAATGCATTAAGGGTATTTTAAAATTTCTTGGTATGGCTTTTTAAAAAAAAAAGACTTTTTTCTCTTTTTTAAATTGTGGTAAAATATATATATTTACGGTCTTTAACAATTTTAAGTGTATAGTTCAATGGTATAAGTACATTCACGTTGTTGTGCATCCATCACTACCACCCCTCTCTAGAACTCTTCACCTTCCAACACCGAAACTCTATACTCTTTTTTTTGTTTTGTGTTTTTGAGACAGAGTCTGGCTCTGTCGCCCAGGCTGGAGTGCAGTGGCACAATCTCGGCTCACCTCCCGGGTTCACGCCATTCTCCTGCCTCAGCCTCCCGAGTAGCTGGGACTACAGGCGCCCGCCACTACGCCCGGCTAATTTTTTGTATTTTTGGTAGAGACGGGGTTTCACCATGTTAGCCAGGATGGTCTCGATCTCCTGACCTCATGATCTGCCCGCCTCGGCCTCCCAAAGTGCTGGGATTACAGGCATGAGCCACCGCGCCTGGCCATGAAACTCTATACTCTTAAACAGTAACTCGTTATTCCCTCCTTTTCCTTGGCAACCACCATTCTGTTATACTTTTTCTCCCTATGATTTTGACTACTCTAGGTGCCTTATACAAGTAGAATCATGCAGTATTTGTCCTTTTTTAATTGTATTTGTCCTTTTTTGACTGGCTTATTTTACTGAGCATAATATTCTTAAGCATCATCCATGTTGTAGCATATGTCAGAATTTCCTTCCTTGTTAAGGTTGAAAATATTCTGTTGTATTTGTATACAAATATACCACATTTTGCTTATCTACTCATCTCTTGATGGACACTTGAGCTGCTTCCACATTTTACCTAATATGAAAATGCTGCTGTGGATACAGGTGTAAAATATCTCTTCCAGACTCTGCTTTCATTTCTTTCCGGGAGATATCCAGAAGTAGAATTATTGGATCACAGGGTTTATTCTAATTTTCATTTTTTGAGGAACCACCGAATTCTTTTCCACAGAGGTGCATCATTTTACATTCCCACCAACAGCGCACAAGAGTTCCAATTTCTCCACATCCTTGCCAACACTTGTTGGTTTCTGTTTTGTTTTTAGTAATCATCCTAATGACTGTGAGGTGATATTTCATTGTAGTTTCTATTTGCATTTCCCTAATGCTTAGTGATACTGGGCATCTTTTTAAGTACTTATTGGCCATTCATGTATCTTCTTGGGGAAACTGTCTTTTCAAGTCCTTTACTGATTTTTGAATTGTGTTCTTCATTTATTTGTTGCTGAGTTTTAGGAGTTTTCTATGTATGCTAGATATTAACTCCTTATCAGATATATGATTTGCAAATATGTATCTCTTTCTTTACATTGCCCCTTCACTGTATTGATTGTATCCTTTGTACAGACATTTTAAATTTTCATGAAGTTCAATTTTTCTTTTTTTCGTTGACTGTGCTTTTTGTATCACATCCAAGAAATCATTACCAAATCCCACATTATGAAGATTTTGCCTTATGTTTTCTTCTAAGAGTTTTATAGTTCTGGCTGTTAGGTTTAGGTCTTTGATCTATTTTGAGTTAATTTTTGTACACGGTATTAGATAAGGGTCCAACTTCAGTCATTTGCCTGTGAATATCCAGTTTCCCCAGCATCATTTGTTAAAAAGGTTATTCTTTCCCCCATTGAATGGTCTTGGCACCACTGTTGATACTCATCTGAACATACCTTAGAGGGTTTATTTCTCAGTCCTTGATATGGCTTTTTAAAACTTAATCACATCCTATGTGCTTAGCTTTATCTCTAGTCACACTGCATGAAGGACACTGTATGAGAGTTACAATTTTTCACATGTGCAAAGAAGGCTTCTGTCTGTGGGTCTTTGCCCAGATGTTTCTTCTGCTGGAAGAATGACAAATATCATTTGTCTCCCTTTCTGCTAATGAATGTACAGGTACCCTTCAAAACTCAGTGTAATGGCCTCTTTCTTTACTAATCTTTATCCACACCCTTTCTGCCCTGGACAGAATTTACCACTTCCCACTGATGGCATGCTGGAATACCTCTAGCATAATTTGTTCCACCCCATGTTATAGTTTTCTGCATTGTATGTCTCCTTTATAAGTCTAGAAACTTGTAGGTGGCTTGAATTTCCTTCCACATTAGAACACAGCATCATGCCCAACAGCAGCATTTATATATTGTTTAAGGAATGGGGGACATTTTCTAACCACATGATTGCTCATTTCAACCATGAAGCAATTTAATTTCAGCTTTAATAGCATTAATTTACCTTCTACTTCTGCTAGCGAGTAGCCATGTAATACTACCCAGCACACCTTGGAGGAGGGCTACTTTTCTCCTTCAATTCCAAGTTCATGTCAGTCATGGACACTTAATTATTAATATATATGTTCAAATATATTATTTCATCCCATGAAAATCTGCAAGTTCAGCTTTATTGCCTCCATTTTACAGATGACAAAGTTCAGGCTCGAACAAGTTAACTTATTTGCCTTAGATCACAGAACTAACAAGTAGCAATGCTAGGATTCAGATTTGTCTTAACCTGCAGTATAGACTCTTCATTCTACCCCTCATGTCAAATGTTAGCCTTGAGAGTAGCATTGGTCCACATCATGCTGCCATCGCTTTGGGCAATCTTCCTTTGAAACTGCCTCAAAGCCAGTTTATCAGCCCCTCCTCCTAAAAGTCATTTCATCATTTTATGGTCACTATTTTTCCTTCAAAAATGGTGGAGTTCTATTTGATGCCCAAATCTACATTATACAGTTAGTTTCAGACTGTTTACACAATTTAGATACCTCTGTGAAGGAGAAAATTTTTCCACCACAAAGGAATTTAATGCAGGCATTTAAGACATTCGTAGAAGAATACATTCAGATGGGCTGAAAGCAGCAGAGTTTTAGAACAATTTTTTGTTTATTCAGTTTCCTAGTGGTTAAGACATGTAGGTTTTGTCCCTGACTCATCCATTGACTCTTTGTCAGGTTAAGCAACTGTAATTTAGTTCTGTGTCTGGAAAAGGAAGATTGTCTTCTATATTGGCCACAGTGGAATTGCAAGGTTAATGCCTTCTATCTTGAGTACAGCATTTAGCAGACTGTGGGTGCTTAATATATGTTAATAATAGTGATAATAATGAATGTTGATAATTAAAGGTCTTTTATAATTACTAAATTTTCAATGTGTGTTAAATATAATTAAAGGGAAATGATTTAAATTAATATGCATACATACAAAAACTAGAGCTAGCCACAGCTTTTATTTTTAGCTTCTCAACTAACATCATGAATGTGAATCTTATATTAAGAAATTCAATTATGATGGCAGTTTCACTAGGCTCATGTATAGAGAACCCATGCATGGTTCTAGTCTGGAAACTAGAAAGGCAATTTGAGTTGAAAAACATGGGCATGAATGGGAAGCTTCAAGGAAATTTTGTGGTTGGAGCTTGACCAAATGAAGTTGTGCATCAGATATCATTATTATGAAGTATCTCCATAATACTTCCTGTGAGTTCTACTGGGAGTCAAAGGTACTTTACTGGAAGCTGGGCACCATCCCAGAGATACAGATAACAAACAAGACTGCCTGGATGGTCTATAGAAGATATAGGTAGAATAAAGGAAATAGTAATCATAAATAATGACCCAGGAAATTCAGCTTGGAGATTCATTCTTTGAACTCAAATGCTCAGGGTTACTAAAGGTTATTATTTCTTAAGGTTCTGGTATGGCAGAGGGAGTGTGAACCGTGAGATGTGGAAGGCTACAGTGGTTAACAACATGGACTGTAAACATGACTGCTTGGTTCAAAGCTAGCTTGACTACTGACTGATTTGCTGGTCAATTTCTGTCATGTGTTTTCCTTCTTTTGGTCTCACTTTTCTCAACTATAAAGTAATGATAATAAAAGTACTTACCTCACAGGATTGTCTTGAGAAATTGATGAGTGATTATTTGTAAAAATTATTGGAACACATGGTAAAGCACTATGTGTGTGTGTTAAATACATACGTATGTTGGATTTGTGCCATGCATGGTTGGATAGAAGGTGTAGGATAAGATAGATATAGAAGTAAGTCGGAGAGTAATCTGCATTAAAAGCTGAATTTGATCATCGTTAGCTTTAATTTACAGAAGGCACTTAGCACAGAGCTAGCAAAAAATATTGATTCCAAAGTCAAGCATTAAATGCATACTGAGTGTCTTTTGCTTACAGAGACCCTTGCAAGTTCTTTTAATTTCAAAAAAAAAAAAAAAATTCCTCCAAAGGCAAGTTCTTAAGGCAATATTGGAACTACATCAACGAACCAAGCCCTGGCTTTCTTCTCTTGATGTGAAATGTTATCTTCCTTATAATTACTTTGTTTAAGTTGAAAACCTAGAAGGAAACAGGAAAGGATGGATTATTAAGCAACAAGGCAGTTTCAAATGATTCAAACCTGTCATCCATCTCCTGAGGTTTTCTGGAAGCCCCCTTCCCTTGTACGCTTCCCTAATTTGCTAGTCCTGCTGCCTTTATCTTGACTCACTTTCCTCACTTGTTTGCAGGGTAGATATCTTCTCATTCGTTAAGACAAGGTTAAAATACCACCTCCTTATTCTATCCTTTTTCTGAAACGCTACTTCCAGGCAGAAGTGTGGCAGCTTTTATGTAATATTTTTAAAGCAATGTATGATAATACGTTCGTTGAGGTCATAATGAAAGTATGTTATTGGAGAAATTAGTGTTTAATATAGGACCAAAATATCAGAGGTCAGACATGAGTCAGAGAGAGCACAATGTGGGTGCCCTCAGATCACACACCTGTTCCCGGACTGAGGCACGCCCTGCTGTGCCCACAGAGCTACCTGTTCCCTCCTCAGTTCCTGCTCCCCGCTCCCACCCAAGCCCAGAAAGAGTGATTTATACTTCTGTCATGAACAGTAGGACCACTCTTATTTACATTTGCATGTCTCTTTCCTTCCCTTGGAGTGGTAGTGCACTGAGGATGGAGAATGTATTTTTTTTATCTTTGCAGGCCAGCACTAGCATGTGGTAGGTATTTAATAACTGATGATTGAATAAATGAAAGAATGCATAAAAGAAGCAATGGATAAGCAAATGAAAATAAAAAAAGAATAAATTATCAGAGAGAAATTAAGAAAAGAATAAAATGTTTTTAAAGGTAATATGTAGTATATTTTTGTATCTTTTGCAGTGCTCAGTTTTTAAAAATAAATGTATTTTAATTTATTCAGCATGAAATTTATTTATCTATATCTTATATCTATGTCTGTATGAGAAAATAAAACAGAGCAGATACAGGTCCCTGAGAGTATTATGACATTTCTGCATTTTTAATATACTTCAAACTCCATCCTTCCAAGTCAGCTTCTTTCATTTTAAATATAGTTGCAATGGGGGTGAGGGAGGGGGATTGCTTGGAAATTATTGTATTATTAATTAATCTATTATATTTATTCAACTTTAGTCTCTGGTCAGTGTTTTCTTAGCAATTTGCAAATATGCAACTATCTCTGTATATTTGGGATAGTAGTTATAGAAACTACCAAAGTAACCATTTAAAGCTAAAATTTGGGATTTTATCACTGCAAACATTTATCTTTTCTTTGTGTTAGGGACATCATAATCCTTCTAGCTATTTTGAAGTATGTAATGTATTAACCCTAAGTTGATCATTATACATTGTATACATGTATCAAAATATCACATGCACCCTCAAAACCTGCACAACTATGATATACTAATAAAAAATATAAAAAAATGAAATTTTATATTTTTAAAAATCAAGTCAAAATTTGAGTTTTCCTGGATTTCTAAATTTGTTTTGATAAATTAATGAACTAGAAATTAGTCTTTGCAAGGACCAAAGGATGCAGGTAGAAAAATGTTTAGGAGTTTGTTATGATTCAGGGCACAGGAGGCAACCACCCAAATTACCAGCATGATTCCTTTATCTGTGTAAACTCAACAGTTGATTCAGTAATAATTATAAAACACCCACAACTACACTTATTTTGTGCTAGTTATTTTTCTAAGTGCCTTAAATATATTATTTCATTGAATCCTCTTAACACCCCCATGACGTGGTCCCATTGATATTTCTGTTGATAAGGAAATGAGGTACACAGAGGTTAAGTAAAGGTCAAATTGTTTAGTTGTAAAGCAAATAAATGGCAGAAATATTTAGGAAATACAATTTACATATCTTGGATAAGGGAATAGAACATATAAGAGATGTCAAGAATAATTCCCACTTTTCATGTTTGGGTAGTAAAGCATGTAGGTATTCTACCAACTGACATACAGAACATAGGATCTGTTTGTAGGCAAAGATACAAGTAGAGATGCTTGGAAATGAATAAAAAAATGCATATCCAAACCTTGAAGTCATTGGTGACTTCAGAATAAGACCAGTTTCTATAAAGGGAAGTGAGGTAAAAACTGTTCTGCTATTAGTTGAAAAAGATACTGGAGGCAAAGCGTTGGGAACAGCCCTGTGGAACTTATAATCACATTGAGGAGAACATGCACAAGTTAAATTTTATAAGCTAATAACAATTTAAGAACTAATTCCAAGTGGCAAAATACAATTTAAAATGGTGCAGTGGAAAAACAAGGGACTTTTTTGTTTTTTTTATTTTTTTGAAGAATGGCACATGTAATTCATGCGAGTGTTGAACATCTACATCTTGGGAAGTGAGAGATGCAGCTGTGCTTCAGGAAAAAGTAAAATCTGAGATCCAAGCAATTGCTTCTGCTTCACTCTTCATAGATTTCATCATGTTTACCTGTTTACCTGCCCACTGTCTTCCTCCACGTTGGGGAAACATGTGTGGCTGCTAAGAACTCTGGTTTTCCCATCTGCAGAGAGGAACTAATTCCTTCCTAAGCTTGAGGGAAAAAAAGTCTGATTGGCCCAGAATGGCCACTTTACCCAAGCTGTGGCACTTTAAATCAACCATGCCAATGGGGGGTGTGGGGAATGTTCTGCAGACATTTGATGTATGATGCCAGTGGGAGAAGAGCAGTTTTCACCATGTGGAAGACTAAGCAGACATTCCCATAAGTGTATACCCAGAGTCAAGGCCAGGTATGAATAATCAGTATTGGCAGTGAGTGCTGTAAGTTCAGGGAAGAACTCAGTGCCATGTGGTAAAGGGAGCTTCAAGTAAAAAGATGGCTTGATGTGGACTTTAAAGAAAGGGTAGACATTGGTAAGCATAAAAAAGTCAGTGTGCAAATTCACAGCAACGAAGATGTGTAAGTCATGTTGGGTAGAGGAAGACCTTTCTGGGCAGAGTTAAATTTGAAAGCACTATTTCTCAAAGAGTAATCAAAAGACCCCTTCCCTCAGAAACACCGAAGGAAGGGGGTTGCAAAAATGCTAATTTGGGGGCTCCAACTCAGTCTGTTGAATAAAAATCTTTGGGAACAGGGTCTGGGAATCTGCATCTTAGACAAAGATCCTTTAGCTATTGCAGTCTCCAGTGTAGTAACAGCATGGAGTGAATTGAGGTTATGAAGAAAGGGTGGACCTGGCCTTGATAAGGCAAGCTGCTTAGGCACAGGAAGATGACGTCAGCTATTTCTACATTAGTGCTTAGAGGGAAGTTATGAATTTATTCAAAGATGCCACAGATAGAGTGAGAAGATTACAATATATTTGACAAATTAATAAACACACTGGAGTTGTGAAAAACAACTGTAGAATTTTGCATGAAATTGTGAAGTTGTAAAAACAGAAACAAAGTGAGACATTCTGTTGACGACAACAAGTAGTGATTAAACACACACAAAAAAAGCTTTTTGTTTCCATAGTATAATTTCACATGGCCATAAAGATATCCTGACCTAATATATAATTTAAACCCTAAGCACGTATTTTTTATTTCATTCTGTGCTATGGTTTGGTTCTAGTTTGTTTGTTGCCATCAAAATTCATGTTGAAATTTGGTCCCCAGTGTAGCCGTGTTGGGAAGTGGGGCCTAGTGGGAGGTGTTTGAATCATGGGGGCGGATTCCTCAAGAATGGCTTGCTGCTGTTCTGGTGGTAGGAACTGAGTTCTCTCTCTGGTGAGAATAGATTAGTTCCTGCAAGAATGGATTAGTTCCCAAGAGAGGGGGTAGTTATAAAGTCCGGATGCCCAATTTTTCTCTCTCTTTGCATTTTTTGCTTCTGCTTTAACCTTCCCTGCCATGTTGTGATGCAGCACAGAAGCCCTTGCCAGAAGCCAGGGCCGTGCCCATGAACTTTGCAGCCTGCAGAACCACATGCTAAATAAATATTTTAGTAAATTACCCAATCTCAGATACTCCATTATAGGAACACAAAATGGACTAAGACAACCCCCATTTATTCATACTTATTATTATCAGCCTCATTGAACAGGTAGACAAAACAACCACAAAAACAACAAAACCTTACCATCTCCATAGGGAAAGGAATTATGTCTCATATAGGACACAGAAGGAATAATTTAGGACACAGACCCTCTCGGGTCTGGGCAAGTTAATGTATCTCATGTAACTAACTGACATTCACCAAACGTAAGAACAGATAAAGTTTCCCCCGACAGACCCTGTGCATATTTTCTGCTCTCAATTTGGCTGAGGTACTAATCTTAATCTGATTGTGTTGAACAGAACAACCCACCCTTTTAGCATTTCTTTGTCTGGCAGGAGTCCTGACATTTGGTCGCATGGTTAACATCAAACACGAAGAGAAATTGCTTCTGGTAAAACAGTTAAGATAGGTGACATTTTCCTGAAAGTTAGCAATATTCTCACTCTCATGGAAGGCTGTACTGATGGAGGAACCAATGAAGCAGAAAACTCTAAACCACAGATAATTCTTGTTATTTCTACCTGAGTTGAAAATACAATGTGTTCATTAGCAGCAAATGTATACTGTAGTCTGACAACTGGGAGATCTGCCTTCTGGTATAAGCTTAGAGACTGAATTGTGTGGTCTTGGAGAAGTTACTTAACTTACCAGGGACAGTTACTTCATCTGCAAAATGAGAAAGATGGTATAGTTAAAATGGGAGCTCTTGTGTAGAAACTGATAGGAATATAAATTGGTGTAACACATTTGGAAATCAGTGATCTTAATTCTCAATCTGTGAATTTATAATGAGGAAACATGTTTTTTCTGCTTTTTTTCATTTTGACGGTTTTTCTTCTAATTCTAAATCATCTAAATAACTGATGACTTAAATCATCATTTAAATCATCAAGTTATTTAAATCATCATCTAAGTAACTTTTATTTTCAGTTTTTCCTCATCTCTTTCAAGTGTCCAAAAATACCCCGGATGAGTTGAAACTGACTTGGAGTCAGCTTCCCCTGAATCCCATGCAGTGCGTGAGGGGAAGGGAGGTTGTGCACCTGAACAAAACTGGGGGATCTAATGGAAAGGGAAGTAAGATGAAATTATCTCAATAGAAACTAACACTCTATTTTTTGGTCACCAAATATTTCTTTGCATCTTGCATCCACTTTTACTAGGCTTTTTTTTTTTTTTTTTTTTTTTGGTTTATCGGCACTGGAAATATTTTCCCCAGTCCATAATTGGTTTTTGTTTTTCAGAGAAAGGGTCTCACTCTGTCACTCAGACTGGAGTGCAGTGCTGCAAGCCTAGCTCACTGTAAGAAACTCAAACTCCTGGGTCCAAGCAGTCCTGCGTCAGCTCCTCAGTAGCTAAGACTACATGAGCATGCCACCATGCCTTGCTAATTAAAAAAAATTTTTTTGTAGAGATAGAGGTTTCACTAGGTTGCATAGGCTGGCCTCAAACTCCTGGCCTCAAACCATCCTGCTGTCTTGGCCTTCCAAAGCTCTGAGATTTCAGATGTGAGCCACGATACCCAGCCTATAATTGTTTCTTTAATTTTAATTTGTGTTATAGATAAATTTTAAATTTCAGTGTTTATGCTTATCAATTTTCTTTTATTGTTATAGTGTATATGTTTAAAGAAAATTTCTAAAATGAATTACAATGTTTTCCAATTTTTTTAAGTTGGAATTTAAGCCTTTAATTTACCCATAAATTTTTTAAGTGGAATGAGTGTGGATCTATTTTTATTTTAATATTTGGCATGAGAAATCAATTATTTCAGTGCCATTTAAAGTAATAAATTTTGTTTATGAAATGCTATTTCTGTGTTTATTTAGATGATGCTATTTTTTCTTTATTCACTGAAAGCAGCATAATTCCATGAATACATTTTCTAATACGTAGCCTTCCTTTCATTTCTATGGCCATTTATCAAACACCTTTGGCCATGATGCGTTCTGTTTTATATATTGCTGAATTCAGTTTGTAAATATTTCACTTGTGACATTATCATCCACATAACTGAGATAGTTCTGTACTTTTATTTCTTGCATTGTCCCGGTTTAGTTAAAGAATTAAGGTTCATGCTTTACATGCCCTACATAAGCCTCACAAAATGTGTAGAGAAACTTGATTGGGTTTTCTCCCATTCTCTGAAGCAATCTGTATTTAGCATTGGAATTATATTTTCTATGAACTCACCTGTTCAGTCTGGGACTGTGTGTATGTGTTGTTTCTTTGTTTGGGGATGGGGCAGGGTATAGGAGAAGATGACTTACTCAGATTTTCTGTTTTGTCTAGATGAATTTTTGTGTGTTGCCAATTTTTAAAATGTCCAGAAATTTATTTGTAGTGTTTTCAAATGTATTGTCATAATCTTAAGATTTTAAAGTAATCTCCACTTTATGTGTAGTTATGTTCTCCACCTAATCCCAATATTGCTAATTTGTACATACTCTGTTTTTAATTTTTTTTCTCTTTGGTTAATCTTAGTAGAGATTTGTCTATACTATTAGTTTAAAAAATTGTTTTTAAGGAAACAGCTTTTGATTTAGTTAACACCTTCTATTCTTCCATTCTTTTCCAGTTTATTGACTTTTGCTTTTATTTCCTTTATTTTAGCTTTAAGTAGCCTAAAAATAGAGAAGGAATGAAGTTTTTTTTTTTTTTTTTTACTTTTTCTAGCTTCTTGTATACTTGACTCATTTATTTGTATTTTCTCGTTTTACATGAATGCACTTAAACATGTTTGTTTCTAACCAAAGTACAGCTACTACTATAGCTGCATCCACTAATTGCACAATATTTTCATTTGCCTTTCATTTCTAAATGCTTTGATTTCTATTGTGACTTCCCCTTTACCGTATGAATTATTTAGTAGTATATTTAAAAGTTTTTGAACATATGACTCTGTACCATTGCTAATTTAATTGCGTTGTATACAGATCAAGAGATTCATATAATGCTGATTTCTTGAAATTTGTGGTGATATTTTGTGATCTGGTATATGATTAATTTTTATAAACATTCAACATGTAATTAACATGAAAGCATATGTCCTACTTTTTGCTATATTTACCTGAAGCTTGTTCATTTTGTTCTTCAAATATTCGACATACCTGCCTTTTTTTTTTCTTTTACTCTATCTGCTAGTTTCTAATAGAAATGTACTAAAATTTCCTAGTGTGGCTATAGATTTGTCAAATTCCGCTTTTAGTTTTCTGAGGTTTTGTCTTAAGTGTGCTGAGGCTGTTTTTAGTTGTCTGCAGTTCTCTATCCATATTAGTAATTTTTCATTAAATCCTATTTTGCCTAATACATTTGAAACCACTTGTTTGTTTTGGTTAGATTTTTTTCTGGTGCATTTTTCTATCCCTTTATTTTAAACTTCTCAGTGTGGTTTTACCATAGGCATGTCTGTTATAAGGGGCATATAGATAGATTGTATTTAAAAATCCAGTCTGATAATCTATGTATTTAAATAGATTAGTCTAATCTGTTTAAATGTATTGTAATTACTGATCTGTTTGGTTTTATTTCTGACCACCATTGAAGTGACAGGTTTTCCCCACCTTTTTTCTCTTTGTTTCAAATCTACAAATGTTACTTGTATTCTTTGCTCATTATTGATAAATTTTAGCATATATATATTTTATTTCATAACACAGAAATTTGAAGTAGATTATACTTACTGTGATACAACAAGCAGAATTGACTGATACAACTCTGTGGTCTTACCCTGGGTTGTCTGAAAAATAAACTAGCTAGGACCAGAGCCCTCACCGTTTACCCTAAGTAGAAGGAGCTGCACTTGAACTCAGCTTCAAGGGACCATTGGCTCCCTGGCACCAGCAGCAGGCATAGTAAATTTCCACCGTCCCAAAGATTTCCAGGTGTAAGGCAGCTGGCCTTTGTAGAGCACCACAGTAAAGAGCTAGTATCTATACTCTACGCTGCCTCATGCCAAGATTCTTGTTTAATCCCTCACTGTCAAGGCTACTATTTTTTTAATTTAATTTAATTTTATTTTATTTTATTTTATTTTATTATACTTTAAGTTTTAGGGTACATGTGCACAATGTGCAGGTTTGTTACATATGTATACATGTGCCATGTTGGTGTGCTGCACCCATTAACTCGTCATTTAGCATTAGGTATATCTCCTAATGCTGTCCCTCCCCCCTCCCCCAACCCCGCAACAGTCCCCGGAGTGTGATGTTCCCCTTCCTGTGTCCATGTGTTCTCATTGTTCAATTCCCACCTATGAGTGAGAACATGTGGTGTTTGGTTTTTTTGTCCTTGCGATAGTTTACTGAGAATGATGATTTCCAGTTTCATCCATGTCCCTACAAAGAATATGAACTCATCATTTTTTATGGCTGCATAGTATTCCATGGTGTATATGTGCCACATTTTCTTAATCCACTCTATCGTTGTTGGACATTTGGGTCTTACGCTCATCCTATGACAAGTAAGAGTAACAGTTTGTGTGGGCTATGTCCTGTGATACCCCACCCATGTCATGTTTAGCAGAACACCCTGGTCCCTGCTCAGCCTTCCTTGGGGTCACTAGGAACCTATACCTTCTCTTCTTCCTGTCTCCTGGCTGAAATTTCTCCAAGCCTGTTCCTTAACCCATTTGCTATGTGATTGTGAAATCATTCTCAACCCTGTTGCTTTGTGAGTGGCCTACAAAAGGACCCTACTTGCAAGACAGAAGCTATGACATACAACCCCTAAAACTTAAATATGCATCTAAAAAAAGAAGTATTTTTTACTATTGTAAATATAACACTATCATGCCCCATGAAATTAGCAGTTTTTGGTATCATCTAATACTTAATCCACATTAGAATTTCCCCAGTTGTTCTCCAACTGTTGTTTTAAATCAGGATTTAATCTAAGACTAAACACTGCATCTAGTTGCTATGTCTTTTACATCTCTATAATCTTTGTTCGTGACATTGACTTGCAGAAAACCAACCAGTTGTCTTTGAGCAGGTCATTTTGCATGAATTTAATTGCTTCCCTGTAAAGTTGTTTGAATCGTTCCTCTTGTCCCTGTAGGTTCTGTTAGCTAAAAGTTGTACCTAAGGGCTTGCTTAAATGTAAGTTAAACATTTTAGCAATACTATATCATAGGTGATATATAGTAATACTTCTTATGTATAAAATCAAAAGATACATAATAAGTTTTGTTTTGTTTTTCACCATTAGTAACCTAAATTTGATTATTGGGTTAAGGTGGTGACAAACTCATCCGTCCATTGCAAACACGAATATGTTCTACTTGAAACAACAGATAATCATTTGTGAACTAACTTTGTCACTATGTCCAGTTACTGTCAATATTTTTATAACTAACAATTTTATGCTGAAATACTAATTTCATTAAGTTTTGCAATATAACAGTTTTTAACTATTTCATTTCTTCTACATCTGCTCGTACTCTTTTATAATGTAGAGCTTTCCACAGCTTTCTATAACTGGGGCTATTTGATTACCTGGAAATAAAATGCATACTGTTAATGTAAAAAAAAACCCCACTTAATTTGGGGTTTTAAATGGCCAGTTTTCAAAGTAAATTTGTTTCTTGGAAGTGTCAAATGATGACAGAAGATTTTTTTTGGCTTCTTTCTTGAGTATCACTATGGACTCAGCCTTTCATAAATGCAGTGTGTGCAAATCACCCATGATCTTTCTTTCTGATGTCTCAGCTTTGGTGAGTAGAAGCCCCTTCAGACTAGCTTCTGGGTTCTTAACATGATTATATTAATTCTTACAAGTTTCCTTCCTTTATGGAACAGCAAGATTTCCCAAGATCACTATATACCTTCCTTGCCCCACACTTGCCACCAGTCTTCTCGCCAAAGATCTGTAGAGAATGGTCCTAGAAACCAAACTCCGGTCCTAGGTGTGCACCTTGTTCCTGAGAACAAATTACTTCTATATCATGTTCTAGCCAGACTTAGGGAAAATATGTGAATATATACACTTAAAATCCAGAGTTGAAATCAATGTCTATAATTCAGTTTTATCATTGAGTTTAATTTCTTTGATTTTCTAATTGCTTCTCTTTCACCTTGAGAGTCTTGAGTGTTACTAACTTTAATGTAAGTATGGATTTGATTTATTCTACAATGTAAATGTTTTTAAATAACAGCATTGCTGTTAGTACAGACAACAAAAGATGTACCATCAAAGCATTAACATCTAAAGTCATTTGAAATAAAAATCTTTTCACTTTGTAGTGTATCACGTATGTGTGTGTATATACAGAGATACACACATAGTAATTTTTAAAATAAATTATTGTTATCCAGAATTTCTGTCTTCCTAAACATAACTGCCACTTTTACACACTCTGTCTACTTGTTGGTACTCTCACATTGCTGTCTATAGATCCAAATTTTATCTTAAAAATAAAAAAATGCAAAACACTGGTCGTTAACATTTTAAGCAGATTTAGCCACTTGTTTGAACAATTTTTGTGCTTATGTGACTCATGTTTTCCATGAATTAGCTTTTTTTTTTAAAAGCTAACGTACTTCCTTGATTATATCTATGAGCCAGAATATGTAAAAAATCGACTACTTGAATTTCTAAAGATACCTTTTATTTGCCCTAATTCTTGGATGTTAGCTTAATTGGATATAAAATTCTAGGTTACTAGCTACTTTTCTACAAAGCTTTAAAGATATTATTTAATACCTGCAGTGCCTATTATTGATAAAAGTATTATTGTCATCCCTTGATGGGTGATACAGTGATACATGTTTTATCTTCTTTTTTTGGTGGGGGGGGGTTTCACTTTAAATAGGTTTTGTTTGGTACTTGCAGTATAATTGTAAGCTGAAGACTCTTGTCTTCCTCTGTTATGAAAATTTACCCACTGTTATCTCCAGATATGGTGATTCTTTGCCATTTTCTCCATTTTCCTCTTCTGGCATTCTTTTTAGACATTCACTGGGACCTGTTACCTATTCTTCTAGAGCCCAGCAAGTCTATGGCTTGGGCCCCACTCACTACTTCATGCTTTTATTCACTTTTCAGGTCCACTATGATGTTTACCTTGTTGTTGAGCAAAGCTTATCTTTTCAGATTTCTTCTTCCTTTTATAGTTTAACTCTTTTTTTCTGTATGTTTTAGCAGAAGTTGCATTAAATTCTGACTGTTCTGCTACCTCTTTCCTGGAAGCCACCAATGATTTTTTTTACTGAAAAATGTGAAAGAAATTTTCGATTTCTCCTTTATTATGGAATGAATACTTTATATTATTAATGAAATTTTATGCCGTGAAGCAAAATCTTCTTAGTTATATAGGGCATCCATATATTTTTCATCTTTACTGAAATTTTAGCCATAAATTATTAGTTCTTACTTGTATTTCTTCTTATAAACGTATGTAGTCTCACATAATAGTAAACATCACACTTTTAATTCATCTTGTTGTAAAGAAATAAGATATAGTTTGAGGATGGTATTTCTGTCATTAATAAATCATAGGCATTAAATAATATGATCAAAAATTCCACATTAAAAGACTGCTTACATTCTTATAAACTTGTATTTGGACTTCATAATTAAAATAATTCAGGCTCCTTTTTTTTTTCTTCTTTGAGACAGAGTTTCACTCTTGTACCCCAGGCTGGAGTGAGTGCAATGGCGCAATCTCGGCTCACTGCAGTTTCTGCCTCCTGGGTTCAAGCGATTCTCCTGCCTCAGCCTCCCAAGTAGCTGGGATTACAGGCGTGCACCACCACGCCTGGCTAATTTTTGCATTTTTGGTAGAGACAGGGTTTCACCATGTTGGCCAGGCTAGTGTCAAACTCCTGACCTTGGGTGATCTACCCACCGT
Organism: Symphalangus syndactylus; assembly: GCF_028878055.3. Lineage (NCBI taxonomy): Eukaryota > Metazoa > Chordata > Mammalia > Primates > Hylobatidae > Symphalangus > Symphalangus syndactylus. Next base: position 109,546,179 of record NC_072430.2, read on the forward strand.
GGCCTCCCCAAAGTGCAAGGATTACAGGCATGAGCTACTGCACCCAGCAGAGGATTAAAGTATAGGTGGAGATAATTAAATTTTATTGCATAACAATGGTTCACAACTGTGGTACAGTGTAATCTGGATATTTTAAGATCTAAATAACATTTTCTTTGTGAAACTTATTTTAAGTAGAAAAATTGAACATATTGAGGAAGAAAATAATATCCTTCTCTGTAACTGCATTCATTTACTGTTTAAAAAATAATTCGTGCTACTTGCTATGGCCATACTTCTTAGTCTACTTATACTAATTCTATTTAGTAAAAGCGACGATACCGACTTTTAAAAACCAACATGCAATGAGATAGATTAGAATTAAAATGTTATGTATGAGAGTCAAACCATTAGCTCCTTAAGGATAGAAATGTCCTGTTTTTCTTCGATTTGCTCAGTATATGGTACACAGTAACCACAGAAATTAAATTTCAGAGGGATTAAGTGATTTTCCTAAGTCCTATCTTCATAAATTTTAATATATCTTTTAAACATTTAAACGGTATCCATGAAATATAATACAAACATTATTAGCAAAAAGCCAGTTAGTTGAAAATAAAGAACTAAGATTTTGTTTTTTGGTTACTATTCCAAGTACCTTTCTATTACCCTAGAGCTGAATAAATGGTGATTTGTGTGAATTGAAGTGGGCCACTTAAAAAAATGTAAATGTAAAATAAAGCTATTTTATTCCCCTCCTGTGTAAACAGCAGTTTTCCTGTAAATCATGGTGTGTTTTAAAAATCACCATCCCTTTGCTTAAAGTTGTGTTATTCTATATAAAGAAGATTGGTTCTGGTGGTGTCCTGCTGTGGTAAATTTTGAAAAGATGTCAAAAAACTTGTCTTATTTGCTTTGAAGTAAGAAACCAAGATAAAACTGAAATAAAATTAAAAGGAGCTAGACAACATTTCATCTCATGCTATTTTTTCAGGAAAAAAAGCCCAAATGTATATAGTAACCTTGGAAGTAAGTCTGTAGACATTATCAAATCAATCTAAATTGAGTTACTGTATATGTGGTAGGCAGAAACTGGTAGAAATTAGTTTATCTTCCCCAGACTCTTTCTGTTTTCTTTGTACAAAGTACGATAAACTCGTTTTTTAGACCTGATTAGGTTTCTTTGTTGCTTTTCTCCCCCTTTCCCTAAAAGGGCAAGGATTGTCCATATTTTGTTCAATTCACACCAGGCGTTAGAACAGGAAACCATTAAAAAGCCCTAGGCACGTGTATGACATCTGTAGCTATTATTGGAAAGATACGTTGAATATAAAACCTGGAACATTTCCAAATAAGGAATATAAACAATGATCCCCAGTGTTTTGTAGTTTCACTGCTTATAAACAACAAATTGAAGCTGTAGGGCTGATTCTTGTGATATACATACATGTGAACAACCTAGCCCACACATATTCCTCTTTATCTTATTAACAGGATCTCTGCAAAATGCACTTCAGTCCCATTAGATGAATGGTAAGGCTGTTGTATGACTAATCTTAGTGGACATTTTAAAACTTTATTTTAAATATCCATTGCTTCTTTTATTTAAATGTATCTTTTTCTAGTTGGATCCATTTATTCCTAGAACTTCTCATTTATAAGTTCAGATTGTATTGAGAATTATTTGTGTCAAAATGCTTGATTCATACAGCACTTTCTGAAATAATTTTGCTAATCTTCAAAATGTCTATTTGAATAAAAACAAAGACTTATTAATTACAAAAAAGTTTTGAAAAGACTATTGTGTCATTAACTTTTATGCTAAGAATTATATATCTTATGTAATATATTTGCATATATCAATGATTTTCCACTCATTTAAACTTTTAAAAGTTGCTAATTGATAAAGGAATCATCTAATTCTGCCTTGATGGATTTGAAAGGAGAACTTAATCGTAGTTTATAGAACTACTTCAGAAAAACTATCGTATGTTATCTATTGCCTGTTGCATTCAGAATGAACAACAACTTATCTTCATAGAAAATGGTACTACTGACTTAGTTGCTCTGCCCTCTATGTCATTCTTAGTGAAAATGCTTTGATCAGGTGAGCTCTTAGTAATCATGGCTGTCTGATGTATCAAAGAGGTTTATTAAAACTTGGAAGCAGCCGTGGCATAGTAGAATGTTCTCGATCATTGTGCATCACAAAATTTACAAATGTTGAGAGTGTGGCTTTTCTTTAATCTGTAAATGGCAGCACCCAATGACCCAGATTCCCCTCTGTTTCACATGCACTCAAAAGAAAACAAAAAACAAGCTGCCAGCTTTCCAATTTAATCCTTAATAATAACAATCTTCCAAGACTCCATATTTTCCTAGGTCATTTAGACAAATGTTATTCTACATCAAAATATAATTAAACGATCCAATATCAGTTTAAATTGCATTGTTGGTGTATTGTTTCCAAATAATTCTGATTTATGGTGCTGCTGACTGCTTTTATAATTGTTAAGTGTTCTGTAGCTCACTGAATATTTTTAAGTTTGTTGTAGTGCCCAAAGGCAAAAATTGCAATGGGTACAATTTTATAAATCAAACTTATTAATAAATAATGTTTTCATTATTACTGGAATAAAGAGAACCATATAGGATGACCTTTTAAAAACATTACTACTTACAATTTGAAATGGCTTTAAATGGAGGATTGTACATAATGCATTGTAATGAGACCAGCCCTTCCAGACCTATAGATATTTCACACCAGATTTCACAGTGAAGGAATGTTCAAGAGCTTCCAGAAAGTTAGACAATGCATTTTTATCTGATAATGTTTTCTTCCTTAAACTTAGAAGTTTTGTACTAGTAAACTTTGGTTACTCATTTGTAGATTTCTTTTCATTGCTCATGGTGAAGATATGAATTATTGAATACAATGATTAAATTCTCCCATATGAAAATTATGTTTACAATTAATATATAGAAAGTACAACTTAGCTCAATAACATTTTAATCCACCCTCAAAAAAAGAAAAAGAAAATCCAAGATCATATATTAAGAAATATATATATGCCTATGGGAGTTTAAAATTTAACTTGTCTCCAAGAAGACAAGAAACTTTACCTCTTTTTTAGGTTGCAAAATTATTTCTATACTTCCTATTTCTTCATAAGAAATAGTTTAAAAGATGTTGACCATAGATAGCTGCCTTAGCTTTATAAGAATTTTTGCTAGACATTTTTTCTGATATAGTCATGAAAATATACAAGACACTTCAAAAATAACATTTTCCTTATCTCTATGGTTAAACTTTTTTCATAAACAAATACTTTTGCTTTGTATTGTACCATTCAAAGTAGGAATCAAATTTTAAACATGGTAATGTTCAAACTTATAAAACTAATATTCATCAAAAATAAATATTAGTAAAATATCCCATGACAAAAATGAACCACTGCTTGTAATTATTTATAGCAATGAAATTATATATTTTATATGATAAATTACAACTATTTTATAATTAACAGTGAACATCATAGTAATTAAATTCGTGCAGTATCCTGGGTCTTATGAGAACTTTCTTTTCTTTAAACTTTCAGTTTTACCTAACTTCATGGTGCAGAATAGTTCTGTTTGTAATTGCTTTGTAAAGTTCTGAAGTGCAGATTTAGATTCACAGTGCAGGTTTAAAGCTGTCTGGCTAACTATAGTCTCAACTGGCTAATTCTTATATAACTAGATTGATGCAGCTAAGAAAATAACTAAAGTCAATCAAAAGTATTGGTCACCAATGCTTCAAACAATCCCATTAATTGGCTGGTGACTTCAAGGATGTCTAAAACTTCTGGTTAATAACTTGTCTCTTGTTATGCTAATTACCCTTTCCACATTTAGGATCACATCCTAGGAGACTGCAGATTGAGTTCCATATCATTTCAATAAATGTTATTTTAAATGTTAACATACTTCAGGTTCAATATATATAGTTTAGGGCTTCTCGAAGTTTGTTCCACAGATTTCTAGCTCTCTAGATCGGGATCATCAGCCCCCAGCCATGGACTGGTACTGGTCCACGGCCTCCTGTTAGGAGCCGGGCTGCACAGCAGGAGGTGAGCAGTAGGCAAGAAAGCACTGCCTGCGCTCAGGCTCCTGTCAGATCAGTGGCAGCATTTGGTTCTCATAGAAGTGTGGATCCTGTTGTGAACTGTGGATCTAGGTTGTACGCCCCTTATGAGAATCTAACTAATGCCTGATGATCTGAGGTGGAACAGTTTCATCCCAAAACCGTTACCCCATTTCCCCCACCCCCTTCCATGAAACTGGTCCCTGGTGCCAAAAAGATTGGGGACCGCTGCTCTAGATAATCTCTGTTTCAATAAGATCTGGAAGTGCTACATGCTATATTCCCTTCATGAGTTCACAATATAGCAAATTAAATATTCTGAGTAAACTACTATTTCCTAAATTTATTTGACTGCAGGATCATTTTGGAAGCACCATCCACTAACATCCCATAGAAGACATTGTGAGAAATACTCACTGCATTGGAACTCATTAATAGCAACAAAGTTACCCCTAAATCTGGTCCACCAATCACACATCGTTTGCTTCATTATCTTTGTCTATATATATATATATATACATATATATATATATATATAAACAAATATATTTATATATAAACAAATATATTTATATATAAACAAATATATATATATATCTCAAGATTTAGATTGACAGGTGAGTAGAGACGGAGGGAGGGAGGAGTATTGTCATTTCTAAGAAATTTCAAAAACCACGGTGCTTGAAAAGGCCTGAAAGATCAGGGACTTGGCTTCCTTTAGAGCCTTGAACAAATTACAGATCTTTGCTTGGTTTTGTTTTGCTTTTATCAGTTTTCTTTATCAGTTGAGAGTGTCAGACAACTTCCCTTTGAGTTCTCAAGTTTCATGGCTCAAGGCTAATTTTCTGTTTCTTTTCTATTTTTAAGAACTTGGGTCTAGAATAAAAGATAAGTAACAATTCAGTCATACCCTTTTGCAGAACACTCTCAGTATTTTCCTGGCGGTTTCTCTTGATGCAGGCATGCTTGATTTTAGAGAAAGCCATGAAGTTCATTCATTCTGTAGCTCTGAGAGTGATCTCTGATACTTGAAGAAGCCAAAAACGCAGAGCCTTCTGCACCCCCCCAAATCTTATTTTTAATGAAATATTATATGATTCCAAGGAAATTTAAACCAATGCAATGATTTCTTAGAGAATAGGTGAGAGAGATGACTGAGAGATAACAGATTAGAGAAGTCTGGGATATATATATATCCTTGGGGATTTTTTGATTATAGAACGCATGAGCATTAAGAAATAACACTTATTTAAAAGAGACTGTTCAGTTGAATACCTGTGTTGCTACTAATCACTTCATAGCCCCTTATTTTCCTATTTAAACAACAAAAGACAGTTGGCCATAGGAATTTTTGTGTTGAGGTGGGGAAGTTTATAAAGGAATAGAACACATAATCATTTCAATGTCTCTTTTAATGGAAAGTAGTTATTTGCATTTGTCACAAATTAAACTTACCTAATTATTAAAATGCTGCCCTTTGATTTTTGACTTAATAATTAAGAATGACCTCATTGTGATTTTAATCCCAGAGAGTCAGTTTATGTCTGTATAACATGCATGGCTTTCCAAAAAGGTGATTTATGTAATTAAGAGTGAGATATAGTTTATTTATGAAAAGGTGCTTTTGTATGGTTAAATGTTTAACCTGAGCTAATTAGGAGCCTTGAGAATTTTAGTTAGCAAGTTAAGGCATTCAAAACTCTGAATGGGTATTTATAATTTAGCTTTGTTCCTTTTATTAGATGTGACAGAGCAATTTAGTATTGTAGGTTCACTCAATGGCTATCACAGCATCATTCTTCATAATTTTTACTAATTATATGGTTTTCCTTTTATGTTTTCAGGTGAGAGTATTTCTTTTCTAAAAATAGACCAAAGATCCACTTTTTTTCCTGAGTAATTCTGTCTCTTTACTTAATGAATGCTACTTAATCCATTAAGGTTCACATAAGTATTCTATCAAGATAGAAATTTAAAGTAAATGTGACTTCATTAATTTAAACTTGTAGTATTTTGCTTAAATTCATGTAATTTTTTTAATCCATAGAGTAAGCGTGGAGATTGTAAAACATATTAATAAAATATTTGACACTGTTTCAGTGAAGAGCTGAGGTCTAATGTCCTCTCTTCTTGAATCTGGACTGGCCCAGTGACTTAACTGGAAATCATAGTGTGCAGCAGACATTGTATGACTTCTGAGACTAGTTCAGAAAAGGCTACACCTGTGGCTTCCATCTGATTCCCTTGGGCATTTGCTCTGGGACAAGCCAGCTGCCATGTGAGAAATTCCATTTCTCTGAGTCCACTTTGCTAGAAAGGCCAAGTGTAGACAACCCAGTTGGCAGCCATGGCAGATCTCCCAGCTTCCAGCTCGCATCAATGGCCAGCCACGTAAGTGAGCCATCATAGATGCCCAGACCCGTGGAGCCTTGGCAGCAGCCCGACTCTACATCTGACTGCAGCCTTGTGAGAGACCCCAAGCGAGGGCTGCCCAGCTTAGCTTTTCCTGAATCCCTGATCCACAAACTCTATGAGATGTAAATATGTAAACCAGAATACATATTGCTTTATACCACTGAGTTGCCTGATGATTTGCTATGCAGCAATAATGACCAGAACAAGTAGGTTCAATACATTGCATAGGTCTGTTCTTACATGATGTGTTTTAAAAGATAACCATGATTTAAATAAATTACTTTATCTCGAAAAGCTAATCTAGTGTTATTATTACCTTGTGTCTTAGTCTGTTTGTGCTGCTATACATAGCAAAATACCCGAGACTAGGTAATTTATAAAGAACAGAAATTCGTTTCTCACATTGCTAGAGGCAGGAAGTCTAAGATAAGGCACCAGCAGATTTGGTGTCTGGTAAGTGATTCTCTCTGTTTTCAATATGGCACCCTGTTGCCGTATCCTTACATGACAGAAGGCAGAAGGGCAAAAAGAGCAAAAGGGACAAAAAAGGCTTAGCCAGTTCCCTCCAGCCCTTTTATAAGGCATTAATCCATTCATGAAGGCAGATCACTCATGACCTAATCACCTCCCAAAGGCCACACTTCTTAATACTGCTTCATTGGGGATTCAGTTTCAACATGAATTTTGGAGGGCACACAAATCTTGAGGGGGATTATAGCACCTCCTGAGAATAAGTTTTAGAAATTAGTAATATATTACTCTAAGTATACATAAGTAATGTGTGCTGATAATATAAACCATAAATTTATATCTTAACCAAAAAACATTTAATAAAATTATGCTAACATAAAAATTAATGTGCTTACGAGTTTAATTCTCCATGAATTATAAAATCACAGGCAGATACCATATAGTTTATATTTATTTAAAGATTCTAAGATATTTTCTGTACTCATACTTTACTACCCAGAAATCAACCATTTTCCAGTAAGTTCAAGTTGGTGAGCTATGGTATAGAATTAGAACTTTTCACGTTCTTGCTTGGAGCCTTTTATCTGTGTACATTTAAACTAGTATTTTTATTATAGAATTAATATATCCACATGCTCAAAACTCAAATCATAAAAAAGTAAAATGAAAACTCAGCCTCCCTGGCTACTGTTTTGTTTCAGTCCCACAGGCAACCCCTGATCACAGTTGCTGTTTTTACATTTTTAAGGTGGCTATGATAAAACTTAAAATTAAATTTTGCATGTATTCCCCTTTCTCTTGATTTGTCAACTTTATAGAATATCTACTCTTGATTACCTGCTATTGTAGATGAGTAATTTCTTACATTTAGGTTACCTCCTATCTCCCTTTCTCCTGCTCTGCTTCCGGTTATGTATCATTTTCAGGTTAATGGTAATCTTCAGATTAATTGTTGCCTTTAGAGCTTTAAATAATATACTTAGACATCTATTTCTTGATTTACCCACCCTAGCCAATATTTCTTACTCCTTGATATGAAAAGGGAAAAAATAAGAATACTTTTCCTTATATTAACTTTTCCTTGATTCATCGCTATGTTTGTATAAATCCGTTGTTGCTTTTATCTAAAAATCTGTTTTATTCTACTCTTGATGAATATTTGAATTATCCACTTTGGGATTATTAATAATGCTGCTATGAGCATCTTGCACTGTCTTTGGTGCACAGATGTACATGTGTTGCTAAGTCTGTACACTGTGAGTTAAAGGCTCTGTGTATAATACCAGTTTTCAAATAGCTATACTAAATTATACTCACACCAGCCGTATGAGACAGTAGGAATTCCATATCCTCACCAATAGTTGGTACTGTTTGTCTTTTTCATTTTAGCTATTCTGATGGGTATGTTATGGTATGAAATTAGGTTTAATTTTTGTTTCCTTGAGGATTAAGGAGGTTGAGCACCTCTTCATATGTTTATTGGCCATGTTTACTTTATTTTATGAAGACTTATAGATAGGTCTCTTGCCCATAATTCTGTTGGATTTCCTCCATCTCCCTCCTCTCTCTCATCACTTTGTAGATTTTCTTTATGTATTCTCTGTTACAACCCTTTTATCAAAAACATGGGTTGCGGGTATCTGCTTGTGCCTTGCCCTTTTCACTCTCTATTTGGTAACCTGGGTGAATAGTTATTTAAAGCTAGTTCATTCTATTAATCTTTTCCTTTATGGATGGTGCTTTTATATTCTGTTAATATATCTTTCCCTATTCCCAAATCATAAACATATTCTTTCCTATTTTTATGAAGTCATATTATTATTTTTGTCATTTATTTTAAAATCTGTAATCTACCTGAAATTTATTTTTTTCTGTGGTATAATCTAGAGTTACATTTGTATTTTTAAATTATATTTATACATAGTTCACTCAGCACCATTTATTTTTTGTGGAGAAAATATAGGTTTACTTATTACTTTCTAGTCTATGCCATTGTCCTTTTTTGCTATGATGCTAAGACCTATATTGTACTGTTAAATAGAAATGGTGATGATCCTGTCAATATTTGTAGAACATGTTTAGATTTTTGCCATTAAATATGATATTAGTTCTAAGATTTTAATAGATTCCCTATGTTAGGTTGAAGAAGGTTCCTTCTATTCCTAATAGGCTGAGAGTTTTTAATCATAAAGAGTGTTAAATTTTGTCAAATGTTTTTTCTACATCTGTTTCTTTTGTCTGATAATGTGGTAAAATACATTGATGGATTTTTGAATGTTAAATCAAGTTTGCATTCCTGGTGAAAATCCATTTAATTAAGATAATATTATCTTTTGTATATATTGCTATGTTTAATTTACTAATAGTTGATTAAATATTTTTGCCTCTCTATTTATGAGGGTTACTGGTCCCTGACTTTCTTTTTTGAGCAATGTATTTATATGGCCTAGGTTTCATGGTAATGCTAGTTTATATAATGTGTGGGGAAGTGTTCTCTTCTTTATTATTTCTGAAAGAGTCTTTGTAGGACTAGTTATGTCTTTCTCAACTGTTTGAGAAGTAGTAATCTGGGCCTGGAGTTATCTTTGTTTCAAGGTTTATAAGTATATATTCAATTTCTTCATTTGATATAGAGCCCTTTAAGTTCCATCTTTCTTATTGGATCATTACTGGTAATTGGGTCATTCAAGAAATATGTCAATTTCATATAAATTGTCATATATTGGCATAAGTCATATAATCCCTTTGTTTTTCTGTTATTGTCTGTGGAATCTGCAGTGGTGTTCCCTTTTTCATTCTTGACGTTAACACAGTAGTCCCCCATTATCCACAGGAAATACATTCCAAGATCCCCAGTAGATGCCTGGAAACACGGATAGGACAGAGCTCTATAGTATACACACACATCTATGATAAAGCCTGATTTATAACTTATGCACAGTAAGATTAACAGCACTAATAATAGAACAATTATAACAATGTGCTGTGATAAAAGTTATGGAAATATGTGTTTGCTTTCATGCTTGTGTGCACTTTCTCTCTCTCTCTCTCTCTCTAAATATCTTCTTGTGCTGTACTCACCTGTTTTCAAACCTGGAAAACTGATAACGCAGAAAGCAAAACTGCAGATAAGAGGACACTACTGTAATTTATGTCTTCTCTCTCATTCTGTCTAAGTGTTTGTTAATTTTTTTCATCTTTTCAAAAAAAATCAGTCTGATTTCATTGATTTTGTTTCCTGTTACATGTCCATGTTCCATTTTATTGGTTTCCATTCTTATTTATACTGTTTTCTTCTGCTTAATTGTTCTTTAGTTTTTTCAAGTGGAAGCTTAGATAATTTATTTTAGAGGAGATTAAGTATCTTCAGGCCAATAAATTTGAAACCTTTGCTTTAATGGGCAACATATTACTAACTAAGGCTCTTCCAAGAAAAATTGAAGGCCTAAATTAGAAGCATAATCTTAAGGGAAATTACACCAAAAGTTAAAATATATCTTTTTTTTTTTTTTGTGAGACAGAGTCTCGCTCTATCGCCCAGGCTGGAGTGCAGTGACGTGATCTCGGCTCACTGCAACCTCTGCCTCCTGGGTTCAAGTGATTCTCCTGCCTCAGCCTCCCAGGTTGCTGGGCTTATGGTTGCACACTACCATGCCTGGCTAATTTTTTGTATTTTTAGTAGAGACGAGGTTTCACCATGCTGACCAGGTTGGTCTTGAACTCCTGACCTCATGATCTGCCTATCTCGGCCTCCCAAAGTGCTGGGATTACAGGCGTGAGCCACTGTGCCCGGCCAAAATAGATCAATTTTTTTAAAATAGGAAAAGGTACTAGACTGTTATATAGTAATATTCTTCCAGATCTTCAAAAGATACATAACCTCAGTAGCATGAAAGTGGTTTTAAGAATAGAGAAAAAAAAAAAAGAGGAAATAACTTTCCAAGTTACTTGGAAATTCATCTAGTCTTAAACTGAGTAAGAATGGTATGAAAGGATGAATAATAGGCTGATTTCACTTATAAAAATCAACATCATGGTGGAAAAAGGGCCAATTATGGTTTTAAAAACCTAAACACCTTCCTGACCATACCCTCTCTTTGATTTTAATAATATTTGTGCCTCTTCTCTTTCATTTCTTTATGTTTATCAGTCTTACCATTGACTTTTCTATTTGATCCTTCTTTTTTTTTGTTTTTTATTTTTTGAGGAAACAATTTTTGCCCTCAAAATTAATGATTTCAAATGTGGCTGTATTTTCTATTTTATTTCTTTGTTTTTTATATTCATGTCTTCTTTTCTTTTCTTTAGGCTTATTTTTTAGTGTTTTCAACCCTTTATATGGTTTAGAAACTTTTTTAACATCTTTATGATTGAATATTTTAAACATTCACAAAAATAGATTAGTATAATGAACCTCCATGTACCCATCAGCTAGTTTCCATAATGAGCAACACATTGCCATCTTGTTTATTTTCCCATTTCATAATTTTACTTTAATACTGCAAAGCAGCTTCCCAACATCACAATATTTATATATAAATACTTCAGTGTACATCCCTAACAGAAACTCTTAAACAAAATCACTGTGTCATCATTACATCTGACAAAAGTAGTGAATAATTCTTTAACTATCACCTAATACTTTGTCCATATTAAACCTTATTCAAATATCTCAAAAAAAAATCTAAGGGTCAGTTTCTGTGCAATAGAATCTAAAATGCACCTACACATTGCATCTGTCTGTTATGACTCTTTGCATTCTTATTGTATAATTGTTTTTCTTTCTATTTTTTATCTTAGTTTCTTAGAATTTAGTGAAAAACCAGATTTTTATATATAGAAAAAAAATTGTGGAATTAGCAGATTGCTGCCTTATGGTATCATCCAAATTGTTTCTTCATTCCCTGAATTTTCTGTAGTTAGATCTACAGACTTGATTGGATTCAGGATCATTCTTTCAGCAAGAATATTTTATAGGTGGTGCTTTCAACTTACTCCTTATTTGAATCCCTTTGTAAGGAACATGTCTTATTGCTGCACAGGGTTCAGATGATAACCACCTGATCCTTCCTTTTATATAATTCACCATCACTCTTTCATTTGATGTTTTTATCACCTATTGCAATCGTTCTCTTTTAAAATAAACACTTAATTTTTAAAATGTTGTTATGTTACTTCTTATACATTTCTACATATTTCTAAATTTTTACTGTGACTTTCTCTGTTATGTATGTTGTTTAGGTAACATACTTCCTATAAAGTTTCCTAATGTGCAGTGGTGAGGTTTTTGCTTGTTTTTAGTTTTCTTTTTGTTATTGATCTTAATTGCACTGTGGTCAGAGAACAAGATGCAAGATGTGTATTTATAGGCTCTTTAGTGTCTATTCAGATTGTTTTATGTTATAGTATATGGTCATATTTTTTTTTCTATATGTTCCTTATAAGAATAAATAATAAACTTTTTCTCTATATATTCCTTTCTTAATATGTTTCATGTATGCCTTTGCATGAAAACATTATTAGATGCCACTTTCTATGTTCATTTGAAGATTATACCAAAATTTCTAGTTCTTCTGCTTAAATACCTGATATCTTTAGTCTGTAGTAGCTGGCAGTTATTGAGAGTACATCAAAGTCTCCATTATGATGCTGGATTTGTCAATCTCCTTAAAATTGTATCCCTCTTTTATATTAGGAGGCTACGTTGTTAGGTGCGTAGGTTGGAATTTATTATATCTTTCTCTGGATTGTTCTTTTTTCTTTATGTAATTAATGACCTTTTAATTCCCTAATAATATTTTATTGACAGTCTTTTGTCTGATATTAATATAGTAGTAAAAGTTTTTTTAAGTTAGTACCTACTAATGTATCTTGCTGCCTTTCAATGTTGTCATAGATATGACTCTTAGCTAAAGATAAGAGACATTCAGTGATCACTGGGTTTTATTTTTTTAATCTGAGAATCTCCGTGTTTAGTTATTTCATTTTAAAACATGGAAAATCTTTGGAACTTTTTTCTAAAAAAGAATAGACCATTGTTCAAACAAAATACTTTTAATTAAAAATTGAGTTTATTTTTATGTAAAAATTGTTGTCATTACAAAGTATTGTTTCATACTACATTATAAACTATCCATGATACGATTTTTTGCTTTAAACAAGAAGTATATACATTATCATTCATTGCTTTTCCTTGACATTTATGTATTTTATACAATAACCATTGGGGTTTTCATCTTCTTTGTACTTTTTATCTTAAAGTTAGCATTATTTAAATTATTTTAGGTATTTTCCATCAAATTATTGACCCTAAAACCTTTAGTGCTATTTTTATATTCAGTATGTATTTACATTTTAATTATATTTGAAGGTATTTAATTTTTGTATTCGTTTGAGGAATGAAATGTAACAATACATTTTTCATTATTTTATCATATTTATGAATGACTGGGTTGCACTGGTGCAAATTATTATCATTCTGATACAAGGCAGTATCTTCCAAAGTAAGCTTTAAAATGTGGTCAGAATTGTTCATTGCAGAAAGGAACCTTGAGAGAGTGCTGGGAAACAATAAAAGGTCAAGTTTAATGCCTTCAAGAACTTGTGGTGATGCTGTTGCTAGCAAGAACATACTGCTTTATTAGTTGCATAGCTTTATTAGTAGGTGCAGGTTACTACCACTCAGTATAGTTTCCAGCCTTTCAAGTGAAGGAGAGCTGGCTTAATTAATTATGGCATTTCTAATCTCACTTAATTTGTTATTTTAGTGAAGACTTCAACAGGCCCTACTGGTTTTTCCCCCAGGTGACGGTAAATATTACAGAAATAATACACTTTGCAAAATGGATATTGAAGTGCACCTCTTTGGAAAGCCATATAGTGCAGACGTATTTATATGACAGGAGCATTCTAAATGGGATCTCATGTGGCCTCTTTATTTTCCATGAAGATGCACATAGAATATGAAAGGGAGTAAACATGTAGCTTATGTGGGAGCAATTATAAAGGTCTCTTTGTATTTCCTAAGTCCAAAGGCATCCATTCACACCTAGTTCTGCATGGTTTCAGTTGCTTCTCCGTCAATTTTTTTCCCAGTGAATATGATCTGAAAACTCTAGTTACTGTGACAGTATTTTGGTTATTAGATATTTTTGTTATGGTTTTAAAGTAATTAATCCCTTGCTACTTTATATGTTTCATGACAGTGGTGGAGGAAACCTTTGGAGGCACTCCTGAAAGAATGGAGAGAGAAATTAATCTCCAGTCAACATAGGGTCTAATGCAGTTATAAGAGAAGCAAAGATTTGGGGCCAGCCCCTGCTCCACCACCTCTGTCAATTCACCACTGGATGACTAAGCACAGGGGTGGGTGTGACTCATCTGCATATCCAGCCCCTAATGAATCAAATTGTGCAATTCAGGGAATATGGCAATTGAAAACTAGATGCTCAGACCACTAAGCCATGCCTTCTGGCGTATCGTAAAGCATGGTGTTGTAAATACAGCAGATAATTGAAATTTAGATTTTAGATATAGGCACTGTTAGCAGCCCTCCTCTAGCTTTCATTGCTGAGAGTCTTCGAAGTGTATTTAACAGTTCATATTAAGGCAATTGCTGTCAAAATTAATTAAGCATTTTTATTTTTTCTTATTTTTTTAAACTCTTCTTTGATAAGGAGAGTATTCATAATACAAACAAAAGACAGGCGTCTGAACTTAAAAGTACATCCAAACTGAATATGGAAAATATTCTATAGTTTGGGAAATAAAGTTGTGAACTCCCCATTTGGTTTCTTTCAAGTTTTTGCTTTAAACAAAACACAGTTTTTTTTTTAGAAAAAAACCTTGCTACTCCATTGATTAAAACTGTCATCCTTCTTTGTCCATCATATAATGTACTTTCCATAAATTAGCTGCTTCACTTCTTTTTATACCAATCAAATTACAGTGGTCCTTAGGCTTAAGTGGGTCACAGGACTTGGCTTCTTATAACCCTCAAAGCCCCTTAGCTTTTTATAAAAGCCATCAAGCATGCCATTTGATCTGTACATTTTCTCTTTTTTTTTTTTCTTGCTGTCTTCAATATTATGAACAAAATTTGGAATAATTTAGTAGGTTGTCTACATTTTATAAAAGCTGTTTTTGTAATGAGACTGTTACAAATGAGAGTAATGAATGCGATAAAGTTAAGGATTTGTTGAAATGATATTACCTTATTCAAAAGTAGATAGAGTAAAAGTAAAAAGTCTATGAAGAGTGGTGGTTTGAATGGGGCAATCAACCTGGGATGAATGTCACCATTTCATCAGTGTTAGTATTAGACATTTCAAATGGCAAAATTATATCACCAATAATATTATTTAAAAAAGGAAAAACAGCTCTACCAGGCATGAAGTGACCCTGACCATCATAGCTATTCAGACAGAATGGGTGTGGTATCATTCCATGTGAATATCATGTTGATCGGAAGTCATACCAAAGAAATACTTAAAGTGCATCTTCTAATGTGACAGTGTAATCATAAGGACATCAGAGTTAAGCCAATTATTCTGGTTCACAGCAGTTTTAAATTGAAAGCTATTTTTGTGCAATGGCATCTAGATGAATGTGATTCTCAGAGACAGGTAAATAGTGTCAGGCTCTAAAGATTTTGCAACCGTGATCCAAATGATGAGTTCCCGCAGTGAGGCCATAACTCATGGGCACTCACCAGTCTTTCTAATACTGAGAAGTCATCATTAGCACCCTAATGGAAACTGAGGATCATGATAGAAACATACTCAGTGATGCGCTTGACAACTGTACAGAGTAACTTCCTTTAGAGGAAAAGATTAAAATTTGACAGAGTTTGAGCATTAATAAGGAAATAAATTAAGACTAGATCTAGATGCATGAGCACATTGAGGATTGAATTATTCAATCCAAGTGGACAGAAAGAAAATAAATAGATTGTTATATTTCTTTTTTAAAATAATAGGGTAAAATGTGATAAGCTGGTCTTGGGGGATGACTGAGTTGCTTTGAAAAATAATGGGAAAGAAAACCAAGCAGTTTTGCTCGGTTTTAAACCGTTTGGACCATAGCCACAAAATTCAGAGGAAGAGAAAACTATGTTAAGTAAAAATCAACCCTCAACTTTCACTATGTTTGGGCAAAACTCTGGGAACAGTGAGACAAATTCATGTCACATTAATGAAGAGAGTTACTGACTTACACTGTCCCCTTTCTATTCCTTTGTATGTCTTTCTGCCTCCTGGTCTCAACTTCTTTTTTTTTTCTCTATTCTGTCAATAATAGAGATTTATGGGAATGACTGCCAATCATAATGCAAAGTATATAGAATGGTGCAACACTTATGACTGTCTTTTTTTTTTTTTTTTTTTTTGAGATAGAGTCTTGCTTTGTCATCAGGCTGGAGTGTAGTGGCCTGATTTTGGCTCACTGCAACCTCTGCCTCCTGGGTTAAAGTGATTCTCCTGCCTCAGTCTCCCGAGTAGCTGGGACTACAGGTGCCCGCCACCACATCCAGCTAATTTGTTTTTGTATTTTTAGTAGAGACGGGGTTTCACCGTGTTGGCCAGGATGGTGTCAATCTCTTGACCTCATGATCTGCCTTCCTCGGCCTCCCAACGTGCTTGGATTACAAGCATGAGCCACCATGCCTGGCCTGCAGTGAGGCCATAACTCATGGGCACTCTCTTTTTCTTTTCCTTTCTTTTTTTTTCTTTTTTCTTTTCCTTTCTTTTTTTTTTTTATTTTTTCTTTTTTTGTTTTTTGTTTGTTTGTTTGTTTGTTTGGAGATGAAGTCTCGCTCTTGTCCCCCAGGCTGGAGTGCGATGGCATGATCTTGGCTCACTGCAACCTCCGCCTCCGGAGTTCAAGTGATTCTCCTGCCTCAGCCTCCTGAGTAGCTGGGATTACAGGCACCCGCCACCACGCTCAGCTAATTTTTGTATTTTTAGTAGAGACGGGGTTTCACCATGTTGGCCAGGCTGGTCTCAAACTCCTGACCTCAGGTGATCTGCCCACCTTGGCTTCCCCTACTCTCTTTTTCTGCAAGCTCTTAATCCTTGTGCTTACTCATAAAATATGTGCCACCTTGATAGGGACATACCTGACCATCTGACCGAGGAGGGCAAAGTAGGAGGCCGGCAAACAAATTGCATGCCCCGATTCCTTTCACTGTCCATGGCACTTCAGCCTAGTGCTATACACCAACCACCAAACCAGTCATTTCTCTGTTTTTCCTTTCTGGTGAGATGGCAAATCTGAATCTGAAATACCATTGATTCTCCATTTCCTGAAGTCAAGGGTAGGACTGAGTCAATTATTTTGTTCAACTTTTTTGCATCCGGTGGATGTCCTAACCATTACTGTTTCTGTATGTATGTACTTCAGTATTTAAGAAAGAATAGAAAACAGGTTTTTTTCTTTATTGTCGTATCTGTAATTTGCTCCTTTCTCAGAGGAAGGTCATCCACAGAAAATTAACCATATGTTTGATTCTATAGAACTATCATTTTTGCGTCAAGTTGCCATTCCTTCTGAAGAGCTGTTAAATGCGTTGATTTTAATCTGTTTTGCCTCACAAGTGAAGAGGTCATTTGCTGTATTTTGTAGAGGTGCATCACTGGAGTGCCCTCAGCTACAGAAGTATTTCCCTTGTAACAAGAAGAGAAGAGCAAGGTTTACATCACCACTGTGCTTAAAAACTCTTATCTGTCAGGAAGCATGTGCTTTTCTGTGCAACCCTAGGAGTTCATTTAAAGTGTGAGGTTGCATCACAGATTAGATATGGCGGAGTGATTGGACGCAGTGCTGTGGGAGAAACCTTAATGTAATTGGAATGAAATGAAAATCTCTGTTTTGTTCAGACCAAGGGAAGGTTTGATTAAAGAGATTTCCTCTTTTTCATTTGGGACACTGTTTTGTTGTGTCATGTGGCATTGAGTAAGTGATCTTTTACAGGTTTGAAACATAACTGCTTCGTGTATGTTTTTAACCATTCCTTGCTATTATTCTCATAACATATTAAAAATACAGTTCAGGAAAGATCCAAATATTTACAACAGTTTCTCTGGGTTTGTTATTTCTGCTTGCACTTGTGAAAAGGAGTGCTGGCCCACATTCCTCTGCTAGGGAGTATGGTGCTGCAGTCAGCTTCACAGTCAGATGGCAGGTTTGGTAAGTTGGTTTGCTCACTCGGTCAGTTAATATGAGTATCCACTATAAACTAAGCCAATAAAAGGCAGACAACCGGAGGTGTTTTGACATGGCTTTCTTTCTTCCAACTTTGTAAGCTAGAAGCCAGGTCAATCTTCATGAGGATTTACTGAGTGTAGATACTGTGCTCTTGGAGCCTGTTGGGACTGGAACTGGAGAGAGACGGGCGGTGATGCACATGCTATGGGAAAAGATTGGCCTGTTAGTGTGGGGAAGTCCTTTATGAAGCTGGTTTGTAGCTCTTAGGCAAAAGCAATCAGAACGTGTAAACAGTTGGCCAATTTCATCCTCTACCAGTTTTCATTGCATAAGATTTTGGCCCCAAATAATTGCCCAACTAACTAAGCCCATTTGGTGAGTCTGAATGGGATTCAAGGATTAATCCAGAGATGACATTTGGATTAAATCATCACTGTCTAATAGAAGCAGTTATAAATATGTAAATTAAGCGATCTGATTATAGTACACCTTGACTGCTTCTAATTATTCTAGTAATTGTCTGTGCAGGGTTAGCGGAAGAGATTTAAGCATTAGAAGCTGAAGTTTTTCAACCCCAAAGTAGCCAACAAATGGAATAGAAGTTAAGAACATAAGACCTTTAGTACTTACGGATTCAACATTTGAAATCGTATACATGTACTGCATGTAAGCCAAAGGCCCAGAGCTTGTAATAATTCATAATTTTGCCATGGCACAAACTGCATCATTTACACTGGGAGGTCTGTATGTGGAGTGATGTATTTTCAAAGAGGCTCCAGAAAAGGTCGCAGCATTGGTGACCTCTCACTTTTCTGCACCTTCTCAGGGAAATGGATGAGGAGGGTGGCCATTAGAATATCCTCCCCACCTTCACCCAGGCTTCTTGTTGTTGTTGTTTCTAGCGACCACCATCTCCCCTATTGAGGTATGGTCCCATAGAGCTATCACTGTTTAAGGATGTGCCTGTGAGAACATTTATCATCATCGCAGTGCTACAAGTCTCTTACGATTCTGTCAAAGATATGGGCTTGGATTAGCGGCTACATATCAGTTCTTATCTTACACTTGGAATGGGGGTGAGATTAGAGAAAGAATAGCAGTGTGTTTGGGATCTTGCTGGTGCTCAGTTGAGTTGAATTATAGAACATGCAAAGGGGAACAGTAGAGGAGTCATTCATTAGTATCTTCTCTCCAGCCTCTGTGCTCCTTACTCCCCAGAATGGACTCTTCAGAGCAAAAAGTGTATACATTTTTTCATCTCTGTATCTCCAATGCTTAGCACTGGAGCAAAGGGGACCCTCAGTTAAGGGCTTGTGAACTGAATGATTCCTGTTTTGCTATGGGTTTGCTAGCCCTGTTATTTCTCATTTGATGATATAGTTTTATTGAATAATGAGCATTACTCGAAAACCTTTCCCTTGAATTCCCGTGTTCAATTTTGCTTTTGATTACAGAGTTCCTAAAGCAGAAGGCTACTAGAGGGAGAAGGTACTGAGTGAGGTCAAGGTGTAAGATGCCTGTGGACATGGATGTCACCCAGGGTGATAGTAAAAGAGAAGGCATGAGAGAGGGAGAAAATATTAATTAAAATGATGGAGCAAGAGGAAGTGCTGGAGGACCAACTTGGAGACTGACAGGTGTGGACAATGAAAAGGGAATGGTAAAGCAGCATGGAGCAGCTTCCAGAGGAGGAGACAGGAAATTCTTATCTAGAAACAGCTCCAGGATGAGAATGGGCAGCACGAAGAATATGATCATGTCTCACTTCATAGGGTTGCCGAGGAAGTGGTTTCTTTGGGGAAAGTTTATTGTCATTTACATCAAGGTAGCAAAGACAATACTTAAGGAAGTTCTTGAGCTTATGAAAGAGTTCTGGGTCATCCTGGGAACAAAGGAGGAGAAGGGTTTGGAGGTATTTGGAAGGTGATGCACCAATGAAGGCTAAGGAAGTGCCGAAAGAAGAAAGAGCAATGGGAGAGGACAGTTGCCCCAAGAGTTGTTTCTACCTTGACCCATGATTAAGTCTAAGGAAATGAGATAGCTGGAAGAGGAGAGGAATATCGAGCAAGAGGTTCAAAACAGATTTGCTGAGATGGTGGGCCTTGTTCACAGTCTTGCCTCAAGTGTAAGGTCCCCATGCTGATCAACAATCTCTAGTCTGTAGGTTCAGGATCTGGAGGTTTCAGCATGGAAGTTTCCTTTCTCAGCTGGTGAGAACGTGATTAACTCAAGCTTCCAGTGATTGTGGAACTTAGTTTGTTTTAAATATTGGTTTAAATATATTTTATAAATAATGAAAGTCATTTTAAATTACATTATAATAAATAAAATATGGGAGCATATATAAAGAAACATAACCAGCCAGGTACAAATCAGTGCATTCTCTTTTACTTCAATTATTTCAATCCATAAATAAAGATTAGCTTTCAATTGCACTTTAAATTCTCTTGCCAGAGATGCCTCTGGCAATAGTTCCAGCTGGCTGGCAACTTTGAATGCAGAGACAGTATCATATTGTCAAATTCATCTTTGAATCGCCCCACAGTCCAGCACAATACTCTGCACATGGAGTCTAGCATAATACTCCAAACACCATAAGTATATATTCTATTGAAAGTTAACTAAGACCCTTAAGGAAAAGGAACAGATTTGTTTACCCAGTAAACCCCTTGTAAGTAGAGTATCTGTTGTATTTCAGACCTGTGCTAAGTGACAGGGATACCAAGATGGATGAGACTCATTCCGCACTTCAAAGCTCTCAGAACCAAGCAAGGCAGACAGACCTGTGAAGAAATCATCACCTACCCCGAGATCAATGAATGCTATGACAGAGCTTGCAGATGGCATGAAAGTGGCACTGAAGAGGGAGACTGAGTCCATGCAGAGTGTTTAGGGAGAAAGTGGCTCATACTGAGTTGGGTGTGAAGAGATAGATGGCTGGATATTTGCCAGGCAAGCAATGGTGTTCTAGAAAACTGGTGTATCTAGGTATGTGTTGAGCATCTCCCCTTTGCCAGGCACTGTTCTAAGCTTTGGGGATGTATTTGTGAACACAACAGATAAAAACCACTGCCTGCCTATTTGGAGCTTACATTTTAGCTATTGATAACCAATAGATTATTTTAATGGGACAGTGCATCCCTCTACCTCTCAAGCACTGTAGAGTTTTAAGTTTAAAACATTTGTATTTAAGTAGAAATGCATGGTGGTTTCCTTGTGTGATCAGAATATATTCTGGTCTGGCTATAGCTACTTTTGCAGAAGTCTCTCCTAACTCTTTGTTGAGTTTCTACCCTTGCTCAAAAAACAAACAAACCTTTTGCTGACTGCTGCCCATGACTACAGCTACTCTCAGCAGTTCAGACCTCTGCACCTCATTTCAAGCTGTGTTTCCACATGCTGTAAGAACCCACGATGGTGTAGCCGGCTCTGGATCACCCTACTTCTCTCCATACAGTTGTTTTTGACTCTTCCACTGTTCCTCCTCCTTCACATAAGTCATGGTAAGGATTGCTTCAAGTGCCTCTTAGGTTGTCTGAAGAAAACCCTTCCCCAAATTGTTTATTTTCAGTAGGTCTTATAAGCTGTGAAATTGTTTTTTGAAACTAGAGGCTTCCAATAAAGGTGTCACAAAGTGAAATGCAAGAATGACAAAGTGAATGGCGAAATGATTGTGTAGGAAGATGTATGGAGGTCATAGGAGAGGAACAGATGCACATGGCAAAGTCAGGGAGGTTTGAGTCTGGGTGAGAAGAGGGTGAAATGCTTATAGAGGATAGGCAATAAAAAAGACCTTTCCAAGAAGTCCTTGAACTTGCCTTATTCATGAACTAAGATGGCTTGTCAATGTGGTTCTCTATCTAATAGTTATAAAAAAAATTCTTTAACACAGTTTTGGCTTCCTAAATTTTGAGATTTTCTTTCTAAATGTACTACCAAACCAAGCACACATACAAATAAGTGTGCTTTTCTTTTCTTTTCTTTTCTTTTTTACCCTGTTCATGACACAGCTATGGAATTGGTCTGTGGATTAAAAATTTTCTGCAGCACATTTTCATCCTGAAGATTTTCATCGTGAAGACTAGCAGGGAAGTATGCTTGTGTTGGCATGCGTGAAATGCCTGTGCAAAAATAAACAATTGCTTTAATAGTGTGACCTTTTATCTCTACTCTCTCTGAACCAAACCTGGCTTTTGTATACCTTTGCATCAGTGTATATGGGATATTTACTAGAGCCAAATTTGATTGAGATGTATGTCAGCCAGCAAAATGAAAGTGGTTAAGGTAGAAATGCTTGGGAATTGCTGAATTATCCCAACTTCCTTACGTTTTTTCTATTTACCAGCTTTAGGTGATGATTTGGAGTTACAAATGAAGCCCTAGTACCACATAAATGTCCATTTTGACAGACCTGGATTCTAAATATTTGAGAAGATAGTATAGTTTAAATAGATTAAATGAAAGAAGGATGTTTATAATACCTTTGATCATACATTTTATGATTTAGCATGATCTGAAGCAGGCCTTGTGGAAATTGCTGTTTTTCAGTATCTTCACCCTTTCAATAATAAACAACATTATCTTTGTGTATCGAAGCACTGGTCTTAAGCAGTTTTAATATATTTAATGATATAGGAAAACTAGGGGAAAATTAGCTATAACTGGATGTGGGAAAGAATCCAATTATAAATAGAAATTATGATTATAAACATGTTTATATCAGTCTTGTATTTGAAAACGTTGTTTTCCACTCTTTTCAGCACTTTTGGAATGTGTTATTTGAATATGAGAAAGAAACATGAACAGTAAAGGAAGGGTTGCAGAATTACCTTGTTGAACTTCTGAACTTCTACAGCTCTGAAGATTTTAAAGCAGCCTTTACTTGAACATATTTTTGTAGGGAGAAGTGCACCCACTGGTGTTAGCCTTATGTCGAAAGATTAGCAGAGCAGATGAAATGTTGATCTTGACATCAATAGTTATTTTCATTTTTGATACCTCGATGAGGTGGATGAATGTGTTTGGTCCACTCAAATCTCACAAACGAAACAGAATTCCCTGTCTACCCACCATCACCTCTGCCTTTTTTAAAAGCTCACAGCTGTCTTTTGACACCTGGTATCAGGTTAAGTCAACTTTTACGTATTTCTACCAAAAATAAGCAATAAAACCAAACACAAACAAAAAGAGAAACTCCATCAGGTAAAGGGTATAATTTTTAAGAATTTTATTATAAAAATTTCACTGGTCTTTTAAAATCTAAATCAGAATACTGAGAAATCTTAACAATGAACTCTAACTGTGCTGATTATTAGCAATGAGAAGAAAAGAAAATATCCAAGAAAAGATCATAGGAAAATAAAAAAGAAATAGGGGTATAGATGGAAGGTTTTGGTTTTATTTCAGGTATACTTCATGCCATAGATTTATTCCTCAAAAGTTGTATAGAAATTAGTATGTTAAGGAAGTATAAAAGCGTTATCTATTCTGAGAGTGCTTCTCAAGGGAAGCTCGCCAAGAAAACATTTGGTCAAATGAATACCTCTTAATTGATCGTTGGGGAATTTTTATATGTATGTCTATTCAGTTGGAGTTTGCCTGCCTTAGTATTTGGTGCATTATGACATTTTATGCTTGGAATGGACCTTCTTATCCCCAATATAAAGAAAATAGAAGTGACGGCCAGGAGGTGATGTGTCTGGTCACCAGACAAAGCAATGATAGAACTTATATTAAAATCTGTGTCTCTTTTGGGTTAGACCAGAATTCAGTTACTGTATCTTGATCTTCACTCACTTTAAACTTATTTTTATTAAACCTATGAAAACCATTCAGCATCTCTTGCAGACACACCAGATGAAGAGAAGGTGTGGCCAACTCTGATTATATTGATTATCAATGGGATTTAGCCTCTGTAGCACATAATCCACAGCTGCATAGTCTCTGTGAAAACAGTCCATTGAAAGTTGTAGACTTTTAGTGCATTTTACAAAGTTCAGAACTGTTTACACTGAGTCCAGTTTTATCCCATATGCATTCAGGTAATTTATCCACATGGCTCAGTGTGTTTGTGAATGTGCATGAGCACCCTGTGTGCATGCTCTCCATAAGCCGAGGATTTGAGCCAGTCATTTAATGTTAATGATTTTACCTGCTCCCAGGATTAGCAAGGGACTAGTTAGTAGAATATTTATGCTCTAATTGTGTTCCAAAAAAGGTTTTTTTTTTATTTTAAAGATGCAATTATTATAGCATAATCTCTAGAATAATGAAAAACTTGATAGTCTTTCATATAAATAATTTCTCTGGATGTTTCATAATATGGTATCTTTTCCTTACCCTGTTTGCCTGAAATCAACAACTAAGAGACATTACAAGGTAAATACAGTTAATGTGCTTGCTTTCAAAACTAAGTCTTAGGAAACGGGGGTCCCAAGAAATTTTGGTTCTTTCTTTGACCTTCAGTTTCTTCTTCGACAAGATATTCATCTTTTTGTCTTGCATATGTTCAGGTATGAAATTGGAATAGGAATGCCAAGAAATCCACTAGACTGTTGTGGATATACATCTAGTTATATGTGAAATAGTTTGAGATCTTTGAAAGAAAAGTAAAGTATATATAAGACATTATTATAGGTTTTTGTTGCTGTCATTAAAAAAGAATCCATAACATAAGTAATAAGGTCAGCATTCCTTAAGTCAGCAAGTATTTATTGTGGTGCACAGAAAGAATACTGAACTGAGTATCAAGAATCCTAGATTCTGGCTTTGTCATTAACACAACGTGTAAAAGGAGACCAGTCATTTCAGCTTTCTGTGTCTGAGTTTCCTTAGCTATAAAATGGGTGAACTGGCTTCGCTCATCAACACCATCCTTCCCGACTTAGTTAATATTTTTTAGGGTTTTTCCTGAGTCTCAGATCTGTACTAGTTAGTTTAAGGCAGTGGTTTTTGAAGTGTGGCTCCTGGACTAGCAGCATCAGAAACTTGTAGATGCTCTGGACTCACTCTAGACCTACTGTAGCAGAACTTCAAGCATTGAGTGCGGGGCCCAGCAATCTAGGTTTTCACAAGACTCCAGGTAATTCTTCTGATCCATGTTAAAGTTTGAGAACCACTGTTAGACATAGAAATGAATAAAACACAGTTCTTCTTAAGCAGCTTTTAATTTAGCACTTTTATATCTCTAATTGTCTTGCCAATTTCTAGCTATGTAGGTATAAAATCTAGTGGGGTGTGTGTGTGTGTGTGTGTGTAGTAAATTATAGGCATATTAATTGCTAAGACTGAAACATTTAGGGATGGTATTTTTGAAGTCAACTGAGAGATTTCCAATGGCAAGACATTTCCAAAGGCATAGAAAATATATATGAAGTTTGAAAATAACAGTGTTTAACAATCAAATTACATGTTAATTTCATGTGTGCTTATCAAATGCAGTTTGTTTTACTTTAGCACAGATATTTTTGTTCTGAAAAGTAAAAACAAATATTCTGGAATTATGCCCAGAATTTTAATTTTAAAATTTACATTATGATTATGTATGAGCACCAGGCACATAACCTGATGTTCAGATCCTCTCTGTATAATGTTTCTATTACTCTCATTCTAACATTCATGTGCAATTTCAAAAGAAACTTGTAGTTGACTTTTCAGAATGCAAATCTTGTTTTTAAATGCACCTGAGTTTTTAAAACATAATTCAGTTGCAGTTAAATTTTATGGGCAAGTGGTTTCCAATGTAGCTAAAATTCATTGAGGGGGAAAAATCATGGCCATATATGATCACCTGTAAGTCAGAGGGAGATACCTATTGATAGACAGGACCACTATTTCAGTTCTCATCTGAGAGGTGAAAAACTGAGCAATAAAACTACTTTTAATTTCGTTTTGTAGCTACAGTAGACCAGGGAAATTCAATGAGAACTTGGGAATGCGATAAGCATTTTCTTCCAAAAAAGGTATCAAGAGTGTTAAGTTTCTTTGGACATGTATAACCTAGTGATGCTTCATAATGAATACACATTCTTGTATGAAATCACTGACTGGTACTAACTGTGAAATATGAAATGATAGCCTGTTGCTGATACCGTGATCACCCCTGGAGAGACTGTTGCCCCTCTTGGTGCCTGGCCCCTTTCATCCAGTCTGTGAGCACTTGCAGTTGTTAGCACTAGTGCTAACCAAATGTAAACACCTTTACTTTCCAGCTGTTGCTAATTGGTTTGGGAATAATTATGGAAGTGTTGATTTTAAAGCTAAAAATAGTGCGGTGATGTTTAAATCCAACTCATTTTGGCTGTCAGAAATGCTCCCGTGATCCTGAAAATGTTGCTAAAAACGTTTGCTTAAAAAAGAATTGTAGTAATTAAACTTGTCTGTTGTGAGAGCCACATATGATCTGCCTGTTCCCTGCTCTGATGAAAGTGGTAAAGGGCAAACTTCTTAAAGGTGTCTGACCAGTTGGCAGGACACAATCTTCTGCTGAACTTTATTTTAGACAGCAAAGCCTTGTCATTTGAGCAAAAGAGGAGATAAAATTTTGAAATAGCTCTATACCTTGTATTTCATACAGCTGATTATATCCTTCTATGTTAACATTAAAAATAGAAATTGTAAGGATTATATTAATAAAATTAATTATAGAGCATCCAAAACCATTATGTTTTCTAGAGGCAAGTTTGAGGATTTGAAATCACATAATTAATATTGCTCAAACCTAAAGCTGAAGAAATATGGTAGCTGTTTGGCATCAATTGTTTATACCTCTGATTCTTCATAATCAGGGTTATTTTTGTACCTTTCCTTCCAAATTTCAAAGTCATCTTACAGATTTTTCTCAAAGTCATTTAAATAAGCAATGAGGAAAGATATGTTTTCATTTTTAGACATGTGCAATTTCATGACTCTTCATTTTACCATGTAATTTAGTGAAGGAAAACCTTAAGTATTCTTATCGTTTGTCAATTATTTTGTAATTTTTGGAAAAAATGATTTTATGTACCCTGTTAAGAGGTAAACTGCCTTGTCGATAAGTATCAAAGCACTGCACAGCTACAGTGTTGCTGAAGTCAATTTGAAATTGGCTTTATGTCTTTATAGGATGCCCTAAGCATCTGTCTGCCTGCCCCATCTTCAGAGAATATCAAATAATTTTGTTAGTGCAATATATGGAAATGATCTTGGCAAGTGACAAACACTGCTCATTAGTTGAGATGATAAACTATAGTTACTACCCCTTTTTGGTAGCTTCGGCGAGGGAAAGTGTTTTTCATGTTATCTTAATAATAATAGGAGATATAAGTCTGTGAATGTGTATTCTTTTTAAAGTCTGTAGTTATTGACATGATTTCAGCAAATGTGTAGTCAGTTCAGAATTACCCTTGAACAGATCATGACATTGTAATTGGCCCAATATTACTTTCAAATTGTAATTGATATTTCCTTATACTCAGAGAATTAAGTATCTTGTTGATATGAATAGAATCTTTACTTGCTATCTAACTAGAACTAGATGAAAAATTCATTTTTTAATCTTGCGTAATGTTGATTTGAGCCAGAAAGTGTGTTGTTTTTCTACCTTGTTAGGGATCAACAAGAAAGTTCCATTTAGAGTATGGTGCAGAGGCAACAATAATGATATAAAACTTTATAGCAAATATCAGTTTTTTTCTTTGACACCCTGAGGATACATCCCATACAGAATTATAAAACTAAAAAGAATATTTATTTTAATTAACTGTCACTGTTAACTGTTCACGGATTGAGAGACTTTATGATGCTTAGATGGTGATACTCTCCAAATTGATCTATATATTCAGTGCAATCCCTAGCAAAAACCCAACTGTATTTTTTTGCAGATATTAACAAATTGATTCCAAAATTAATATGGAAATGCAAGAGACCCAGCATAGCCAAAGCAATCTTGAAAAGTAAGAATGGATTTGGAAGAATCACGCATCCTGATTTCAAAATTTAGTACAAAGCTACAATAATTGACTGTGTCGTACTGACATAAGAATAGACAAATACAGATCAATGAATAAAATACAATTGAGGATCCAGAAATATACCCTTAGATTTTTGGTAAATTCATTTTCTATAAGGGTATTGAGACAATTCAATGAATAAAAAAACAGTCTTTTCAATGAATGATACTAGCACAACTAGATATCCACATGCAAAGAATGAATTTGAACTCCTTCCTCACACAATGTGCAGAAATGAACTCAAAATGATAATAGGGCTAAATGTAAGAGCTAACACTGTATAAGATTCTTAGAATAAAGCAAAGGTGTATACCTTTGTGACCTTATATTAGGCAATGTTTCTTAGATACAAAACCAAAAACACAAGCTACAAATGAAAAAGCAAATAAATTGGACTTCGTTAACATAAAAAACTTTTGTGCTTTAAAGGACACATGAAGAAAGTGAAGACGACCCAAAGAACAGAAAAACATATTTGTAAATCGTATATTGGATAAGAAATTTGTATATGGAATATTTAAAGAACCCTTTACAGGTCAATAATAAAAAGACAAATAGACATTTCTCCAAAGAAGATACACAAATGGCCGATAATCACAGGGAAAGAAGCTCAACATCATTAGTCATTACAGAAATGTAAACCAAAACTACAATGACATATCACTTTATACCCATTAGGATGAATAAAATTAAATTAAAAATGAGAATAAGTTGTGGAAAGTCTATGGAGATATTAAAACCCTCATGTATTGCTGGTAAGAATGGCAAATTATTCAGACATGTGGGAAATAGTGCAGCAGTTCCTCAAGATGTTAAACCTAGAGTTACCATATGACCAACAATTCCACTCCACAGCGTACGCCTCAGACAACTGAAAGCATATGTTCACACAAGAACTTGTACCCAAATGTTCATAGCAACATTATTCATAATAGGCAAGAGTGGAAACAACCCAAATGCTCACCAGCTGATGAATGGATAAACTAAATGTGGTATATCCATAAAGTGGAATATTGTTGGGCCATAAAATGGAGTAAAATACTGATATATGCTACAACGTGGATGAGCTTTTGAAAACATTATTCTAGGTGAAAGAAGCCACATGTCTTATGATTCTGTTTATATGAAATGTCTAAAATAGGCAACTCCTTTGAGACAGAAATTAGATTAATGATTGACAGGGCCTGTTGGGGAAGGGGAGGATAAGGAATGACTGCTAATGGGTTTGGGGTTTTTGGGGGGTGATAAAAATGTTCTGACGTTAGATGGTGATGGTTACAAAACTCTGAATATACTGAAAACCACTTAATTGTACTCTTTAAAATGGTGACTCTTATGTAAATTACATATCAATAAAGCTGTTGTAAGAAATAAAAATGATCTTAAGGCAATCCTTTAGATGATTGTAGCTGCAGCCCCACAGACATGGGGCTGTAAACTTACAAGAGATCCAACCCTAGAACCGCCCAGCTAAGCTACTTCTAAATCTCTGGCTCACAGAAACTATGAGAGATAATAAATGTTTATTTTTTTAATATATTAAATTGTGGGATAATTTATTATACAACATTAGAAAATTAATACAATGAATTCTTGGTGTTATGTGCTTGATATATAGAGAAGCAGACACATTCATTCCTGCGTAAGAGAAACAGATAAGAAAGTTAATGATTTTGGCAAAAATGAGGTCATCAAATATCCTGACATGCATGATAATCACAGGTTCCAATATTATGTTAAATTATCTACTTAAGTATTTTTGTAACCCGCCCAACCCTGTCTCCCTTTATCTGTAGGCATATATCAAGCCCTTCATAATAATATGAATGTTTGAGAGCTTTCAAAAACATTCGTCTTTTAAAATTTGGTACCTTAAACCATGAAGTGTTCTTTAGCCTTACGGAAATTCTTTCTTATCTACGTGAAAAGGAGAAAATTAATTTTTTAGAAGTCTAGCATAGACCAAGTCTTTCTTTTTTTTATTATTATTATACTTTAGGTTTTAGGGTACATGTGCACAATGTGCAGGTTTGTTACATATGTATCCATGTGCCGTGTTGGTTTGCTGCACCCATTAACTCGTCATTTAGCATTAGGTATATCTCCTAATGCTGTCCCTCCCCCCTGCCCCCAACCCACAACAGTCCCCGGAGTGTGATGTTCCCCTTCCTGTGTCCATGAGTTCTCATTGTTCAATTCCCACCTATGAGTGAGAACATGCAGTGTTTGGTTTTTTGTCCTTGCAATAGTTTACTGAGAATGATGGTTTCCAGTTTCATCCATGTCCCTACAAAGGACATGAACTCATCATTTTTATGGCTGCATAGTATTCCATGGTGTATATGTGCCACATTTTCTTAATCCAGTCTATCGTTGTTGGACATTTGGGTTGGTTCCAACTCTTTGCTATTGTGAATAGTGCCACAATAAACATACGTGTGCGTGTGTCTTTATAGCAGCATGATTTATAGCCCTTTGGGTATATACCCAGTAATGGGATGGCTGGGTCAAATGGTATTTCTAGTTCTGGATCCCTGAGGAATCGCCACACTGACTTCCACAATGGTTGAACTAGTTTACAGTCCCAGCAACAGTGTAAAAGTGTTCCTATTTCTCCACATCCTCTCCAGCACCTGTTGTTTCCTGACTTTTTAATGATCACCATTCTAACTGGTGTGAGATGGTATCTCACTGTGGTTTTGATTTGCATTTCTCTGATGGCCAGTGATGATGAGCATTTTTTCATGTGTTTTTTGGCTGCATAAATGTCTTCTTTTGAGAAGTGTCTGTTCATGTCCTTCACCCACTTTTTGATGGGGTTGTTTGTTTTTTTCTTGTAAATTTGTTTGAGTTCATTGTAGATTCTGGATATTAGCCCTTTGTCAGATGAGTAGGTTGCAAAAATTTTCTCCCATTCTGTAGGTTGCCTGTTCACTCTGATGGTAGTTTCTTTTGCTGTGCAGAAGCTCTTTAGTTTAATTAGATCCCATTTGTCAATTTTGGCTTTTGTTGCCATTGCTTTTGGTGTTTTAGACATGAAGTCCTTGACCACGCCTATGTCCTGAATGGTATTGCCTAGGCTTTCTTCTAGGGTTTTTATGGTTTTAGGTCTAACATGTAAGTCTTTAATCCATCGTGAATTAATTTTTGTATAAGGTGTAAGGAAGGGATCCAGTTTCAGCTCTGTACATATGGCTAGCCAGTTTTCCCAGCACCATTTATTAAATAGGGAATCCTTTCCCCATTGCTTGTTTTTGTCAGGTTTGTCAAAGATCAGATAGTTGTAGCTATGCAGCGTTATTTCTGAGGGCTCTGTTCTGTTCCGTTGATCTATGTCTCTGTTGTGGTACCAGTACCATGTTGTTTTGGTTACTGTAGCCTTGTAGTATAGCTTGAAGTCAGGTAGCGTGATGCCTCCAGCTTTGTTCTTTTGGCTTAGGATTGACTTGGCGATGCGGGCTCATTTTGGTTCCATATGAACTTTCAAGTAGTTTTTTCCAATTCTGTGAAGAAAGTCATTGGTAGCTTGATGAGGATGGCATTGAATCTATAAATTACCTTGGGCAGTATGACCATTTTCACAATATTGATTCTTCCAACCCATGAGCATGGAATGTTCTTCCATTTGTTTGTATCCTGTTTTATTTCATTGAGCAGTGGTTTGTAGCTCTCCTTGAAGAGGTCCTTCACATCCCTTGTAAGTTGGATTCCTAGGTATTTTATTCTCTTTGAAGCAATTGTGAATGGGAGTTCACTCATGATTTGGCTCTCTGTTTGTCTGTGATTGGTGTATAAGAATGCTTGTGATTTTTGTACATTGATTTTGTATCCTGAGACTGCTGAAGTTGCTAATCAGCTTAAGGAGATTTTGGGCTGAGACAATGGGGTTTTCTAGATATACAATCATGTCATCTGCAAACAGGGACAATTTGACTTCCTCTTTTCCTAATTGAATACCCTTTATTTCCTTCTCCTGCCTGATTGCCCTGGCCAGAACTTCCAGCACTATGTTGAATAGGAGTGGTGAGAGGGGGCATCCCTGTCTTGTGCCAGTTTTCAAAGGGAATGCTTCCAGTTTTTGCCCATTCAGTATGATATTGGCTGTGGGTTTGTCATAGATAGTTCTTATTATTTTGAGATACGTCCCATCAATACCTAATTTATTGAGAGTTTTTAGCATGAAGGGTTGTTGAATTTTGTCAAAGGCCTTTTATGCATCTATTGAGATAATCATGTGGTTTTTGTCTTTGGTTCTGTTTATATGCTGGATTACATTTATTGATTTGCGTATGTTGAACCAGCCTTGCATCCCAGGGATGAAACCCACTTGATCCTGGTGTATAAGCTTTTTGATGTGCTGCTGGATTCGGTTTGCCAGTATTTTATTGAGGATTTTTGCATCAATGTTCATCAAGGATAATGGTCTGAAATTCTCTTTTTTGGTTATGTTTCTGCCAGGCTTTGGTATTAGGACGATGCTGGCCTCCTAAAATGTGTTAGGGAGGATTCCCTCTTTTTCTATCGATTGGAATAGTTTCAGAAGGAATGGTACCAGTTCCTCCTTGTACCCTGGTAGAATTCGGCTGTGAATCCATCAGGTCCTGGACTCTTTTTGGTTGGTAAGCTATTGATTATTGCCACAATTTCAGAGCCTGTTATTGGTCTATTCAGAGATTCAACTTCTTCCTGGTTTAGTCTTGGGAGGGTGTATTTGTCAAGGAATTTATCCATTTCTTCTAGATTTTCTAGTTTATTTGCATAGAGGTGTTTGTAGTATTCTCTGATGGTAGATTGTATGTCTGTGGGATCGGTGCTGATATCCCCTTTTTCACTTTTTATTGCATCTATTTGATTCTTCTCTCTTTTATTCTTTATTAGTCTTGCTAGTGGCATAGACCAAGTCTTTCACAAAGCTACCAACCCCTGCATGAAATGTTGCTACTCAATCTAAAAATGAGAGACATTTTTTTTGACTCAATTCACTACAGCAAAGTGCTTCTGTTGCAGTTATGTCTTACTTCCTTTAAAATAATAACCTGGCTGGACGCAGTGGCTCATGCCTGTAATCCCAGCACTTGGGAGGCCAAGACGACCAGATCATGAGGTCAGGAGATCGAGACCATCCTGGTTAACACGGTGAAGCCCCGTCTCTACTAAAACTACAAAAGCAAAATTAGCCAGGTACGGTGGCGGGCACCTGTAGTCCCAGCCACTCAGGAGGCTGAGCCAGGAGAATGGCGTGAACCGGGGAGGCGGAGGTTGCAGTGAGCCAAGATCGCGCCACTGCACTCCAGCCTGGGCAACAGAGCAAGACTCTGTCTCAAAAAAATAAATAAATAAATAAATAAATAAATAAATAAATAAATAAAATAAAATAATAAAAAAAGATAACCTAATTTACTTATGTCCAGCCTCTTAAGCTCATATGTTGTCTTTCTTACTCTGTTGAAATAATGCATTCAGATGCATAAATGCTGTTTATAAGTGTGGATTTTTGATAAGGGGTCTTTCTATATCTGGTTTGTTGCTTTGATTAAACCAGAGTCCATGTCTAACAATAGTTTATTGTGACTCCACTTAGGAAGAGAGGGGTATCCACAGGATTCCCTGTTAGAGAACAGCTCTGAGGCCTAATGTATTCCGTAAGGAAGCAGCAGCATCAGGCATGCTTTCTAGAATCCATCCTCTCCTCTGCTTCTCTGGGTAACATCCAATACAACTTTGCCACTGTCCTGGAGTACATGGCCTCTCTGACCCTCTAACCTTTCTGTAGTGGGAGCCTGTTTACAATTTTAGAAATTAAATGGGCAATTTGAATCTCTCTCTGAAGATTATCCTCAGAATCAAATTTCATGGCAAAGTAAGAATTCTGGATTTCTTCTTCCTGCAGTGTTTCTGCCTGACTTTGACAGAGGTGACTTTGCCAGGCAATGTTTTTTTCATGGATTTTGCTTTTCTTTATGTTTTAACGTTGTGAGGGGCAAGCAAGTACGTACCTTAAGGCTAATGTATCACCATCTGTCACCAGAGCCTCCCCTTTGGTATTCTTTTTCTTCCTGGTTTAAAACACTCAATCCCAAAAGCCTATGGCTGGGTAGCAAGAAGCTAAATGAAGTATTCCAAAGCTCTTAACATATTGTGTTGTGTAGATGACCCATTTGAGCATTTCAGAAACCAAATAGGAGAGAAAAGAACATTGAAAGCACCGAAAAGATTAACACCTGCTTCCAGTTTTCAAAAAATTAGAGCATACTGTATATATCCAGCATAAAGCAGTTTACTCTCCCATATTGAGATATTTTATTCAAATTTTCAATTCAGTATGCACAGCGTCACATGCTTATGACTTTGTTTCACTATAGGA
Source organism: Symphalangus syndactylus (assembly GCF_028878055.3). Taxonomy (NCBI): domain Eukaryota; kingdom Metazoa; phylum Chordata; class Mammalia; order Primates; family Hylobatidae; genus Symphalangus; species Symphalangus syndactylus. The sequence continues at coordinate 109,580,722 of NC_072430.2, forward strand.
TTCCACGCAGAACTTGGAAGACAGAGAAATTATGAATGGTGTACAGACAGAACTACTAACATCGCCAAAAACTAAGGACATATTGAGGTATTCCCTTTATGCAAATAAGAATGTCTGATTTATTTCAATTTGATGTGTTTTTTAATAGTTTATAATTGTTCTTACTTTACAAGAAAGATCAGGATAAGTAGAATCATGGAGTGAAACATGTCCCAAGTCTAACAGTTACTTAATTCTTCTTTTCTAATGTTTTCTTCGTATGAGAACTTACTGACAAACATATATATAAATGATCCTTAATCCATCCAATACTCTTCTGTACCCAGGATTTCTGAATTACTTTTTTCTCTCCTCAAACAGCAATTTCAAATGAACATTTCAGAGGTCATTGTGGTGATTTTACTTTGACTTTAGCTCTTTGAAAGCACCAAATCCTAGCCAGTAGACCACCAGGGAACCCTAAATTTAGCTCTTTGAGTACTACTTTGTATTGTGCTTTAACACCCTTGCAATAGTTTACTTGATGAAATAAAATCAGCCCTGTCTATCAACCAGGATTTTTCATGTTCTTAATGAAGGCAACTCATTTGCCATCAGTGGCTGCCATGTTTCCCAGTACTTTCTTTGCTTTGTATTGATTCCCAGTTCAGCTCTAGGTAGTGCCTGGGTTCATATCACAGCTATGCCTCTTTACTAGTCCTGTTAGCTTAGAGAAGTTACTCATTTCTCTTTCCCTTAGTTTCTGGTCTGTAGAATGGAAATAGTATTAAAACCTTATTCAGAGGGTTAGTATGGGTATTAATTGAGTTAATACATGTAGACCGTTTTGCACAGTGTTATGGTTAGGATAAATCCTGTGAGTCTTTGCTGCTGTTTCTACTACTATCATTAATATCACATCATCTCTAGTATTATTCTAATCATCATTTTGTTTAATGTACTTCGAATTTGGCATAAGGAAAATAATTTCATATTTAATAGATGGTTACTTCAGCATTAGGTAAAGCTACTGAAGTTTATAATTATTCATGCAGTCAACGTATTCCTTTCATTTAGTCCAAACAATTAGCATGAAATTAGCTTTCTAAAAACATAGGTCATCATCCTTTGTCGTGTGCTTTACTGTATGGATTCTCCTCCTCAAACTTATTTATAGCCACATGAGCATAGTTACTCTTTATTTAGATTGTTTCTTTGATTGATGAGCTGTACAGTATTACAAATTTGATAGAAACTAGGCTAGGTGGTGCCTGCCTATCATCCCGGCTACTTGAGAGGCTGATACAGAGGATCACTTGAGTGCAGAAGTTTGAGTCCATCTTGCAACATAGGGAGATCCTCTCTCTGTCAAAAAAAAAACAAAACGGGGGGATATGGGGTGGGGAGTAATAGAAAATCTTCAAAGCGCTAACTTTTCAGAAACTTAATAAGATTATCTAATTATGTCTACCTCCAGAAACTAGTAAGATTGTTTCTGGAGGTAGACATAATGATTGTAATGCTCTTATTCTATTTGGCTTTAATTTCACTTATTTCAATGTTAGCTTTTTGAAAAGTGTGTTAATATCTTGTCCAAATGCTATGTGAATACCATCATAGAGTCAACAATAGTTTGGTTTATGGCTGTATGAACAAATTAGCCAAGCTTTCTTCAGCTACAGGGAATTGAGAGAAATGGCATATAGGAACTTAAAAATATATATATTCTTTTATTTATTTATTTATTCATTTATTTATTTTATTTTTATTTCGATACGGAGTTTTGCTCTTGCTGCCCAGGCTGGAGTGCAATGGCGCGATCTCGGCTCACCGCAACCTCCGCCTCCCAGGATCAAGCGATTCTCCTGCCTCAGTCTCCCAAGTAGCTGGGATTACAGGCATGTGCCACCCCAGGCCCAGCTAATTTTGTATTTTTAGCAGAGACAGGGTTTCTCCATGTTGGTCAGGCTGGTCTCGAACTCCCAACCTCAGGTGATCCGCCTGCCTCGGCCTCCCAAAGTGCTGGGATTACAGGCGTGAGCTACCACACCCAGCCAAAAATATATGTATTCTTTAGTTACAAAATGTATATGTGTATATATATATATATATATATATTTGATTATCAAAACGGGCTTTTCATATGAGTTTTCTTATCACCTTTAATAGGTTAAAGAACTGCAATTCAGAGCAATTAAGTGACAGCTACAGACTTAATTGACACCCACCACTCTTGTCTGCAAAACCACTATTTCAAATATTCCTGTTGTGTGTACATTCCCTGATGCCTTGGTGTTTTATTTCATGCTAACTGACCAAGGCTAGGAAAATTCTCATATAAAAGTGCAGCTAAAATCAGTTTTATATCAATTCAAAAAGTAGAGTGAGTGCAATTCCCAGCACTTTAAGACCCTAGAGTGGGAAAAGGATGGTAACAATCTTAATGCCATTGAATGCATGGAGGAAAGCTTGGAGGCTACACTTCTAAGAGAGGACATTGATTCTAGCCAGTATGAGATGAAAAACAGTTGAAGTGAAATTAGGAAGCCAGTTCTGGCTGAATTACATGGTCCATATGCTCCTGGGGCAGGGAGAATCTCATATCCCACAGGGCTTGGCCCACGCAAAGGACTTTGGGCACACATCCACATAGAAGCTAAGTAAATTATTTGTAATCTATCTCAAAATTTCTTGAAACTGTAATTTCTATAATCATTGCTCAAGCCTTTGTAATCCCTCAGCTACACCATTATAATAACCTACTAACTTCTCTGTCAAATAAAAGTTTCTCCTTATTTTAATTGATCCCACATATTACTGTTGGATAAAATTTTTTAAACCACAGAATTTATCCAACCATTCCTTAGTTCCAAACCTTTTGGATTTAGATAAGTCTTGGGTTTGAGTACTGGCTCTGCTACTTACTACCTGTGCAATCTTGGACTAATTACATTACTTCTTTAATATGTATCTTCATAGGAAAATTGGTATTATGGTCACATAGATTATTGTGAAGATTAAATGAGACATAGTACAGACAACTGACTTAGCACAATGCTAAATGAAAGGCTGGAGAAACATTAATTGCTATTGCCATTATCATTGTCATTTTTACACAGATTGTAGTTTATTGTAACTATTTCTCATTCACCCAAGCAAGACTGTGAATCCTCCAAAGGATTTCTGACACCTAATACAGGTCTTGGAATATAATAGGGACATATTTGCTGAGTGAATGACTGAACGGATAAAACACATTGCTCCATAAATCATAAGCAAACCTGTTAACTGCTCACTCATTATTAACACAAACATCTTTATTTAAAGAAAAATAACATTTAAAAGACATTCTCCAAATAGTTTTACGATACGCGTCTCTTATGAAGCACCACTCAACTTATTTTGATCTTAAAAAGACAATGAAGCAAGAGGTTTCGTGGTTTTTTAAGAAAATTACACGTTGAATGTCTCTTTAAATAGCAAGCAATATGTACAAAAGACCTTCACCTCATACCTAATTCCTATCTCACTTCTGACTCTGCCTTATCTCTCCACTCCTCTTCCCCGAATAAGCCTTCTTCCAGACTTGCCTTTTGTTTCATTCTTAAAACTGCCAGCGCATTTTAGCCTATCCTCTCCTGTGTCCAGGATATCTATTCATTGGTCAAACTGTTTGCAGAGGCCATCTCAAAATATGTGGGACATTTCCTCATGTTTTGATGCTTTATTCCTGTAATCATTGCTCAAGCCTGTATTACTCTATTAGTTGCAGCTAGATTATTGCAATAATTTAGTAATTCCTGCCTCAAGTACCAATCTCTCCCTTGTGGTTCCCTTTTCCAATTGGTCTCACATATCACTGCATAAATATTTCTAAACCATAGCATTTATCACACTTTTCCCTAATTCTAGAACCTGTAGTGACTTCATTTTCTGCAAATTAAGTCTAAATTTGCTAGCCAGAAATTTAACACACCACTCTGAGCTTTGATCTCAAGCTAATGGTTTAATCTGCCTCCTATACACAGCACCTTTCTTTGTTTCCCTTTTCTCCCTTTTTCTTCCTCCTCCTTATTCTCTCTCTCTCCCAACTTCCTCCCTCCCTCCCTCTCTCTAATATTACAACCAATTGTTATGCTCACAAACTATCCTCGTTCAGTATCTCCATACAGTTGACTTTCTCTCCTGTGCATGCCCACTCCATCCCCTCACCTATCTTTTCTGATGGAAGACCCATTTGTCCTTCTTCAGGAATAGATTCCTAATCCCAGCTTCCCTTCCTAATCCTGTACCCTCCTCCTCTGAAACACATCACAAGGTGCCTCAACTTTGAAACTGCACCTTGGTTAAGCAGTTAAGAACTCTGCTCTGGGGTGCAGTAAATCCCTATTTGAGTCTTGACTCTATAGAAATGGTACGATGTTGGACAAATTATTAAACTCTCTAAGCATAAGTTTACTTCTAAAATGGATATAATATAAATGTTTACTTTATAGATTTAATATCAGTACATGATATAATGCCCAGAAGAAGGTTAGTACACTGCCTCCCAAGTAATAGCTTGCATTCACCGACAATCTACTACTGTGACCCATTGCTTTCTATTCTTTTTTATTACCTGTCGCAACCCTCCCCTTAGATTATAAACTCCTCAAGCATTGGTCTTTGTTTTTTCCTTGTGGAACTTCCCCGGTGAAACAACTCAATTAATATTTGTTGAATTCAAGTGAAGTAAGTGGATCTCATCACCAACAACAAAGTCTTTGATAGATTTTTACTCAGTACATTTGCATCCTCAAGACATTTCACCATCAAGTAGAGTTCAAGGTTATCTGCAGATTCTTCCTGGAGGTTTCCCTCTGTAGTCCGCCTCTCATACCATTGCATGCCACAGATCTGTGAATCCACCCTTCCAGAAAATCAGCTAACACTCACCCATGTGCTGCATCCCTTTGTCTTCTCTCTGCATGTCAGCAGTCTGATTGCAAATAAAATGTGTTCCTCAATCCTACAGTATTTAAGGCTTTTTTAAGAAAGTCTTACTGAGGAAATCAATAGAAAAAAATGGATTATTCTCTTTTAGCCTATAAGCTTGTTTCCTGAGAAAGTTCTAACAATCATACTAATAGGTAGTTATTGAACGCTTTGTAAATACCGGATGTGGTATGTGTAACATATATGTGCTATGATCTTTATTTTTCTTATTAAAGCCAACAACTCTAATAGGGAAATACCTAATCTTTTTTTTTTTTTTTTTTTGTGATGAAGTTTTGCTCTTTCACCCAGGCTGGAGTGAAGTGGTGTGATCTCAGCTCACTGCAACCTCCGCCTCCTGGGTTCAAGTGATTCTCATGCCTCAGCCTCCCAAGTAGCTGGGACTACAAGTGTGTGCCACCACACCCAGCTGATTTTTGTATTTTTGGTAGAAATGGGGTTTCTCCGTGGTGGCCAGGCTGGTCTCGAACTTCTGACCTCAAGTGATCTGCCTGCCTTGGCCTCCCAAAGTGCTGGGATTACAGACGTGAGCTACCACGCCTGGCCGGGAATTACTTAATCTTAATGTTCTCTGTGTGCAAATGAGGAAACTGAGGTACCAGGTCTTAATTAAAATAATTTACTCAGACTCTTGACTCAAAAGTTACCACTGGGATACACTTCCTCTGTAATTACACATGTGAATCATGCTTTTCTTCTGAAATAAATTACCTCCCACTCCCCGTCCTCAATCTCATCTCTTCCATACCTCAGCAAGTGACCTGCCACTGAGTTCAATAATCTTAGTGTTAAAAATGCTGTACATTTACCTTGTGTAAAGAAATGAGACTTACAAACATCTGCAGCTTCTGTTGTATATTTTTCCCTCAAGCTTGAAGTCTTTCTTCTGGATGGAAACCAAATGAAGCCTTTCACTTCTAGCTCTAGCAGAGTTGCCATTCATGACAGTCTCATTTTTAGACCACTGATTCTGCAGCTTCGCCTATAGTTTTGTGTAAATCTCAGATTGGTAGCAGCTGGTTCCAGTTTTATCAATTAGATCTTAGAGCATTTTGCTAGTTTAATACTAGTTGAACTAATGCTTTGTAACTATCTGCTTGTTTTAGTATGTCTTAGAAAGTTGTATAAAGATAGCTATTTTGATCTTAGTAAATTTTTCCCACTTCTATGTATAACTGAAATATTTTTCTTTTATCCCACACAGTTTATTTTGTTTTTTTTTTTTTTTTGTAAGTGGCTGTTAACCACTTTTTCTTTCCATTGCCAGAATATCCTTTCTACCTCATTTTCTGTATTTTCCATTTTAAATCAACCTTCTAGCTTATTTTCTGGCTACTATTCTGTCCTCTAAAACATAAACATAGATGTGCACATGTCCTGCTCACTAGTCCCTGAATTCTACTCTAGAGTTTATCTAAACAAATAGCAATAATAGCCTATTTTCATGTCTTTGTAAAAATCTCACTTTGTGAGATATGTAGTCAAATAACTGTGTCCAGTCCTACTTGCTGTGTTTCTCTTCCATGAAGAGTGCATATATAGAGATCTCTACAGAGCAGAACTACAGCATGTATTTCTAGTACTGAGGGTTGTTTTCTCTTTTAAAATAAATAAAAATATGTGAACTGGTCCATGGGGCATTATTTTTCAAATGTTCTCCTTTCCATCTTGAAACAAATAATGGATAACATTTTATAAAGAACATGATGAGACATGGTCTATGTAAAATTTTATTACTTATCTTTATTAAAAGATCTAACTTTCTATAAGTGCTTATATATTACAGTAAACAAAATTGAAAGTCTTTTAGGCTTTTTTTCTGGGATAGTACTATTTTTGTGATAATAATTTAAAAGTTATCAAAAACGCTTCTAGCTACAAAATTGCAACTGTTGTGTGTAATGGTAGAATAAAAATTTATTCTGAGATATTGAAAGGAGAATCTCATAAAATAGAAGTCAACTTTTTTTTATTATATTTTATTATTATACTTTAAGCTTTAGGGTACATGTGCACAATGTGCAGGTTTGTTACATATGTATCCATGTGCCATGTTGTTTTGCTGCACCCATTAACTCGTCATTTAGCATCAGATATATCTCCTAATGCTATCACTCCCCCTCGCCCCACCCCACAACAGTCCCCGGAGTGTGATGTTCCCCTTGTGTCCATGAATTCTCATTGTTCAGTTCCCACCTATGAGTGAGAACATGTGGTGTTTGGTTTTTTGTCCTTGCGATAGTTGACTGAGAATGATGGTTTCCAGCTTCATCCATGTCCCTACAAAGGACATGAACTCATCATTTTTTATGGCTGCATAGTATTCCATGGTATATATGTGCCACATTTTCTTAATCCAGTCTATCGTTGTTGGACATTTCGATTGGTTCCAACTCTTTGCTATTGTGAATAGTGCCGCAATAAACATACATGTGCATGTGTCTTTATAGCAGCATGATTTATAGCCCTTTGGGTATATACCCAGTAATGGGATGGCTGGGTCAAATGGCATTTCTAGTTCTAGATCCCTGAGGAATTGCCACACTGACTTCCACAATGGTTGCACTAGTTTAAAGTCCCACCAACAGTGTAAAAGTGTTTCTATTTCTCCACATTCTCTCCAGCACCTGTTGTTTCCTGACTTTTTAATGATGGCCATTCTAACTGGTGTGAGATGGTATCTCACTGTGGTTTTGATTTGCATTTCTCTGATGGCCAGTGATGATGAGCATTTTTTCATGTTTTTTGGCACCAAAGCCTGGCAGAGACATAACCAAAAAAGAGAATTTCAGACCAATATCCTTGATGAACATTGATGCAAAAATCCTCAATAAAATACTGGCAAACCGAATCCAGCAGCACATCAAAAAGCTTATACACCAGGATCAAGTGGGTTTCATCCCTGGGATGCAAGGCTGGTTCAACATACACAAATCAATAAATGTAATCCAGCATATAAACAGAACCAAAGACAAAAACCACATGATTATCTCAATAGATGCATAAAAGGCCTTTGACAAAATTCAACAACCCTTCATGCTAAAAACTCTCAATAAATTAGGTATTGATGGGACGTATCTCAAAATAATAAGAACTATCTATGACAAACCCACAGCCAATATCATACTGAATGGGCAAAAACTGGAAGCATTCCCTTTGAAAACTGGCACAAGACAGGGATGCCCCCTCTCACCACTCCTATTCAACATAGTGCTGGAAGTTCTGGCCAGGGCAATCAGGCAGGAGAAGGAAATAAAGGGTATTCAATTAGGAAAAGAGGAAGTCAAATTGTCCCTGTTTGCAGATGACATGATTGTATATCTAGAAAACCCCACTGTCTCAGCCCAAAATCTCCTTAAGCTGATTAGCAACTTCAGCAGTCTCAGGATACAAAATCAATGTACAAAAATCACAAGCATTCTTATACACCAATCACAGACAAACAGAGAGCCAAATCATGAGTGAACTCCCATTCACAATTGCTTCAAAGAGAATAAAATACCTAGGAATCCAACTTACAAGGGATGTGAAGGACCTCCTCAAGGAGAACTACAAACCACTGCTCAATGAAATAAAAGAGAATACAAACAAATGGAAGAACATTCCATGCTCATGGGTTGGAAGAATCAATATCGTGAAAATGGCCATACTGCCCAAGGTAATTTATAGATTCAATGCTTCCCCATCAAGCTACCAATGACTTTCTTCACAGAATTGGAAAAAACTACTTTAAAGTTCATATGGAACCAAAAAAGAGCCCGCATCGCCAAGTCAATCCTAAGCCAAAAGAACAAAGCTGGAGGCATCACGCTACCTGACTTCAAACTATACTACAAGGCTGCAGTAACCAAAACAGCATGTACTGGTACCACAACAGAGACATAGATCAATGGAACAGAACAGAGCCCTCAGAAATGATGCCACATATCTACAACTATCTGATCTTTGACAAACCTGACAAAAAGAAGAAATGGGGAAAGGATTCCCTATTTAATAAATGGTGCTGGGAAAACTGGCTAGCCATATGTAGAAAGCTGAAACTGGATCTCTTCCTTATACCTTATACAAAAATTAATTCAAGATGGATTAAAGACTTAAATGTTAGAAGTCAACTTTTAAAACTCCGTTCTCACAAATTTTTTAAGTTTTTTTTTAAAAGATTGGCTACTTAAACAAAAATGTTTGGCTTTATTAAGTGAATGTAAAAACACATTATTAATGATTACTAAAGAGTAGGTATCAGTATGATACATATAATTTATTATGTCTTATAGAAGGGATTTTGAGTGGGAGTAAAGAAATATTTGTGAAATAGAAAAGAACATGAGAATTCATAAAAGGTATTCTAAAAAGTCTTAAGCTGAAAAGTTAAAGTCTATAACAGACTAAACACATTCCAAATGCCTCTAGATATTACATATGGATGCATTCTCTCAGCATGTGGATACTTGATACATTTATTAGGAAAGATTTGTGTTGTGCTTTCAGTGCAAAACTATAAAAATATGTTAAAAAGGTAAGGGTAATAATTTTCAGTGACTTAGCAAAATTTGAATCTCTCTTTATAAACGTCTTTAAAAGCAGTATTATAAACCTAGAATGCAAATGCTTTGGGTTTAGTCTCCCACAAATGCCTAAAAATGCACTCTAAATTCTGTTAGTATATAAAATGTATTGCGTTTTTGTCTATTGAAAGCCATGCAACTTTCTCTGCCAACCAAGCATTTTATATTCAGACCTTATAATGTATATCTATATATAACAGTCCACATACATATATGAATGTTCATATCCTCAAATATACAGAGATGAATCATTTAATACTATATTATCACTCTAAGATTTGTTTTGTTTTTAGCTTTTATTCCAAGCCTCTGACATAATCTGCTTGACTGAACAAGTTTTACATATATCAGCAATATCTGGGCAAAACTCATTTGAAATTTATTACCACATTTGAAATTTCATCATATTCCACACATGCTGAAAACTGATGTGCTCTTTTTTGCATTTCTTAATGATAACAGGCTTGCAAAGAAAACACATTAAAAATCAACCCAATCCACTGATGAGAATATATTTAATGTATTTATTTTAGATTGCTGATAATTTAGAGAATACTTCATGCAGAGTGAATTTGTCATGCATTTTGCTTAATGCTGTTCTCAACTTTCCAGCAAGAAGTCAAAATTTCACCGTTTTCAATTTGGAGCAGAAAGCATTTGTAGCAGCTGTAGCTCTTAATTTGACATCTAGTTTCAGGTCATTTTCATGTAAATAGGAAACAATGGAGACCTGCTGACAATTTCCATAACATGGATGTTTGCTTCAACTTTATTATTTTCTTCTGACAATTATATTTTCTCCCTGGGATTAAAGGAGCCAGTAATTGTTCACAGTTATTATTTTTCATCTTTATGAAAACTTGGTAGTTCTACTCTTTATTACTCAAAAGCTCCCAGTGCCTTCTATATTTCAGTCATACACACAATCCATTAATGTTTCTAGCTCATCCTTTCCTTAATCTGGGGTAGGTTAGGCAGGTCAGGCTTTCTATTTCTTTCTATAATACATTTTCTTCAGGCTTTGCAACCTCTTTTTTTACCTTTACAAAAATATAGGAGGTGAAAATTCGGAATTGTTCTGTTGAATATAACTGATGACTTATTGAAAAGCAAGTTTGAGTTTTGATTTATATTGCTTTGAACATGCCCATATGTATTACCAACTGTGGCTTCACAGCCATTATAACACCTAATTCTGTGCTTTTTTCTAATAAATATTTTATTTCATTTTTCCTCTGTTCCAGAGAAGAAGCCTACTTTATGCTGAAGCATCAATGTGCTTTCTTCTGTGTTTTTTATGATCTGTACAGTAATTTTCAAGTGTGTTTCAATGGGGAAAATTTTAATTTTTGTGTACCTCTTTCAAAATATGTTGATTTATGCAGATTAAGTTAAGTAGGAAGTTATTTTTGTAGGTAGTCATTTCCATTTGTTCCTCTTCTAAGAGTAAAAGTAAGAAATCAGATAGCCTTTTAAACATTTTGTTTTCTGGATCATCTGAACATACCAATAAATTATGTACTCTTTTGACTTAGTCTCTGCTATTGAAGTTATATTAGTTGATATAATCCTGAGCGATGCGTGTGTGTGTGTGTGTGTGTGTGTGCGTGTGTTTTAGATGTGCCTCCTCTGTTTTTTAGCAGACACTCATTTGTGCTTTCGTTTTTTTCTGCCCCAGTGATATGACAAGAACAGTGGAGATTTCTGGGGAAGGTGGCCCATTGGGAATACATGTAGTGCCCTTCTTTTCATCTCTGAGTGGAAGGTAAGATATTTTTCTCATTCCGGAAGCTCATGCTAATGAAAACCCTGATTTGAGCTCCTTTTCCCAAGTATTTTTCAGAAGGAGATTAAATGTGAATTCTATTATTCAAATGGATACCTCAAGACATACTTCTGTTGGCCACTTAAGTGTTGGAAACAAAATGAAATAATTGACTTTAGGATGTAATGGGGAAAAAATCAATCACAGTGTCTCCATTTACAATTAATTATGAAATACTTTCTTAAGGTATCCTTATCAGTGACACATAGTAAACAGAATCCTTGGCAAAGAAGTTAACATATTGTTAGACAAATGTTGCAACTGAATTTTTTAATATTCCAGAATATGCTTCAACAAGTGAGTATAATAATTTCAAATTGATATATCCTGTTATTCTTCAAGTATGTAGCATTTAGAATAATAAATATTCTAACATTTTAAGTAGCTATATCTGATGCTGTGTATGTATGATGGCTTTATAGAAGCAATGTGTCATCATGCTATATTTTCCTAAAATATAATTTAGTCAATTAAAAATAATTTGCCACATCCTTTTGGAATTTTTAATACATTATGTTGCTAAATCCACACTGGTAAAAATGGCATTGTAGATTGTATCAACACTTCTTGAAATTTACATCTATCTAACTGGATTTAAAACTTGTTCTCTTGATGGAAATTAAAGCGTGTGCCTCAGAGTTCATATTACCCCTATTAAAACAATTGTACTGAACTTGTTTTAGATATTATGTCACTTTGTAATAAGACGACCACATTTAGCACTAGATTGATATTGACAAGGGTTGTCAGAAACTTGAAAGAAAATCAGTTTTTCACTAACATGACATGATTTTAGTTAACTTACTGAATTTATTTCCTTAAACACATCATTGAAAAGGGGGGATTCCTTAGTTTAGTTTAGGATATCAAAGACGAGACAATTCAATTGATTTTCCCAAGGTCATACAAAATCCAGCTCTCCTAACTTCTCACTTCATTGTTCTTTCAAGAACTAAAATTTTCTCAAAGGTTATACAGTATTAATTTAGTGGTTCTGAATATTTATTCAATTCAGTCTGCCCTGTAGCAAAAAGAACAGATTTAGTCATGGTATTTTGGTTGGCATCATATTCAGCGGGTAGCCATCTGCTACCTGTAATTGCGAAGTCATCACCTTTTTTTTTTTTTTTTTTTTTTTTTTCCAAATAACATCTGATGCCAAGCTCTCGCTGGAATGAATGTTCCCAAAAAGAAATGAACCAAAAAGCTAGCAGCTCTTATTGTCTCATTTCCTGTATGTGTTAGTAAGTGTGTTTATAAATGTTATGGGTTATGGCATTGGACAAACTGAGGTTGTTTTTGATAGATAGGGTGAATATTTACTCAGTTGTCATGAGAAATTCTAATGACCTTTGGCAGAAGTATACTGACAGAGTTTTGTGAACTACCAGAGCTATTAAATGACCAGGCTCTTTAGTTTAATGAAGCTGGGATAGAGCACAAGATCTTCCCAATTTCCAAAAATGAGAAAATATACAGTGTGACAGTCACTATACTTCATTTTCAGTAGTTCAGAAAATAAGCTGATCCTGTAGATCACAAATCACATTCTCTCACTTCAAACGAGGGAAATACACTAAGCTTTATTGATTTCCTCCCTTCTCCTTTCTGGTTCTGATTCCTAGCACAAGCCTTGTGGAATAGAAAAAAGAGTATTGGACATGGTTTCAGAACCACTGGTTTTGAATCCCAGTGTTCTTTTTTATAACCTTGAGCAAGTCCCCTAAACTTGCCCCTTTTGAGTACCTACTTTACATCAAGGTTATGGGGATTAAATAACATTAAAAATGTGAAAGTTCCTTGTAAAACACCTAATGTATGAACGTGTAAATCATCAGTATGATGATTATTTTGGCTAAAACCAAAAAGCCTGATTCAGAAATGCAGTTTTATTATAAGTTCATGGTTAACTGTTCAGTAACTTGGTGAAATAGTTCTATTATTTTTTTTTTGCTATCCACCAGTGTTATAGAAAGGAAATTTAATTAAAAAACATTAAAAATGCTATGGAAGTGGAGACATGAGCCAATAAAAGTTAAGAAGTAATGAGTACAGGCTGAAACAGCACACTTAACTCAACCCATGTGTCTAGATGCAACTGCGTATAGAGCATGTCAGACAAGTGTCTGACTTCATAATGCCATATGGTTTCACTGTATGAGCACAGGGGCTTCGTTAAGGTCATAGTGGTATACTTTGCTCTTAATTTCCTTCCATTTATTGGTTTGTGCCATTATTTTAAATTAGAATTTACATTTAATTTTTTTTACTAAGATGACTGTAATTGGCTTTGCCTCCGATGTATTTTTTTATTTTTCTTTCTTTTAGAAAAATGTTGCCACACCTGTTGTTGAATAAGAAACTCAATCTAAGTTAGATCATCCTAAGTAAATTATAGTGGCTGCTCTGCTAGATAAAGCCTCAATGAATTCATTAGATACCATCGCAGAGGGGTGCTGAATGCTGCTTGTATTGAGGCCCATTGGCTTTCCCAGTAAAAACAAAGCAAACATAAAAAAAACCCAAAGTTCTTGCAACTAAAATGCAACTTAATTTTATTCAGATTTTAAAAATCAGTGTGTTTTTTGTGAATTAAAAACATGAAATCTAATTCGTTTCAGTACAGATAGTGTAATATGCTTCAGTTTCATAGGGAAGACAGCTAAACAGGAGAGAGAAGGAGAAGGGCTGGATGAAGGCTTATAAAGACTGTGAGAAGAGATGTTCAAAGAAAAATGCTAAGCTGGTAGAGTCACTGAGGCTGTGTGACATTGGGAAAAGAACAGGAAGGGGGCAAAGAGAAGATGTTGGTGCCTAAATGATAATTAAAAGAGCAAGAAGAATTGTTACCCCTCTAATTCTGTGAGGCTGTGGATTTCAGCATCCTTTGTCACTGTTCATTAATGCAAATTAACTGGTTAGTCTCGGCCTATAACTCCTCGACAGCATTAATCTTTAAATTCTGTGAGTCTTGGTCCCAAATGAGACAACCACCACAGCCCACCAGTTTAGGGCAAAGAGGATAATGAGGTATTGTTTTCTGAGCCTTCTTGTATTGGTCTGGATGAAATCAAACTGGAGGGAATCTATGGAGCAGAGAGGGCAGAAGTGGTTTGTTGCCAGAGACCAAACTAATAAAATCAGTCAGTTTTACATTTTACCAAAATTACCTCTGACGCATGGGTTTTACAGTTGGGCTTATTCTGTCAATAAATTTTTCATGGAAAGTTAGATTATTTAGATCAGTGAGGTTCACATAGCATCCTCCAGCTGTAATATGCCAGCTAAATTGCAACCCAGTGGCCCGAAAGAATTAATTCATCTCCCAAAATGTGAAATTAAATCCTAGGGAGTAACATTACATGACTGATGATGTACTGAATTAAATTAAAGGAAGACTTGAATGCTTGTTAAAAAAATATCACTTACATAAACAAGTTTATAACCACATGTGAGCCTCCTAATGGATCAAGTTATTGTGAATCCACCCTAACAAAAATCCAAAATGTGAACTCTTAGGATGCTGTTTAATTTAGGGAAAAAAAAACCCACAATTTTGATCTATTATTTTAATGTGTCAAATAGTTTCATTTCTAATATTGTGTTTCAAGATTAAAGTAACACAGAATGTGATTAATTTGCTAACCTACTGGAACTAGGAAATGAACCACAAGACCCCACTGCACACTTGTGCCTATGACCCTGAGCCTTCCCTGCAGTAGACGGCATGGCTGTTTGCTGTTCTTTCTCCTGCAGCAGCATGCTGTATTCATTTAACATGTTTGAAGTGAGACCCAAATATCACTGCCATGCCTGTTGAGGTCTTGAGATGATGGGAGCTCATTTAGGGGACAGAGGCTCAACTCCATGGCCACTCCAAACAGGAGGACTGCTTTCTCTAATACTTGCATTATAGATTGCCCTTTTCTATGGCTGACCCTGTTATTTACACATAAAATGTACTCATGTTTTATTTAGATTTGAAATTTAATGTGAAGGTATTTTGTAATAGCACACATGGTTTTTATACAAAAGAGAGTGACAAAGTAGAAAAACAAGAGGATTGATAAAGTGTGGATCACAGTTTCTCCAAACCTAGCAGACTCCTCTTGCAGGACATATCTATCTTTCTTACTCTGGGACACAGCTAAGCCTTGTCACATCACAAGGAGAAGGGAAATCCCACAAATGAGAAATAATGAAAATATGTATAAGTTCCATTTCTTATGGTTTTTGGTTTAGTTTTGGTTTATATATGTAACAGAATCGTGTATGTATGTGTGTACACACACACACACACACACACACATATATTTTAATTCTTGTGGCTATAGTTTTCTTTCTTCTTTCCTTCTCTTCCAACCCTCCTGATCCTAAGCTACAGCCACAAAAATCCAGAGGCCTCTTGGTATCCTCTCTAATTTAGCCTCTTCTTGGTTGAAATTTCCGACGGCTCTTCCCAAAGCCTGCCTTCATCATGTCACTGCCCTACTCGGAAGCGGGGTCTACTGGATGCCCCCCTCCAGGTCCATCAGATTAAGTTCATTGGCTGTTTGTTCAAAGCCGCTGTGTGTGGCACTGGTCTCCCATCTAGTTAGCTCTCAAATCTTTGAAGGCTCTAGGCTTGTTAAGTCTAGTTTTTGAACTTCAGCTGTCCCCCAAATGTATAGTGAAATTACCTGGTCCTGGTCCTACAGCTTTGTCTCATACTCCTCCATCCTGATCACACAGAAAACACCCAACACATACTTGATTTGGTAACACCGACAAATGGGATCCAGCTTCCTTCTAAACTGAGTAGTATGATCTGAGCTTAAATATTTGTTTACTTCTTAAAATGCAAATTATTACAATAGGTAGTAAGACTGCAAAAACGTTACTGTGAATACCCTAATGCTCTCCCACTGCTAAACATCACGTTGCCATGTTGGCACTAACTCAGACTTACTTATTATAGTTAGGTGTGATGCCCTTCTCCAAACCACAAGTCTTTGGTGCCAACTCCACTAAACTAGCCTTTCAATAAGTTTACTGCAAGCATGAGAAATGAAGTCGCAGATTGATGTTGGTACTTATGCATATTTATCTAGAAGGGCTTTTTCTCTTGTAGTCAGTTTTGGCTTCTTTTTGGATTAGGGATTAAAATAACAAACAGTTGCCTCAATATAAAGTAAAATTTCTTTTGTAAATAGAAATCAATATGTATTTCTGAATAGTTGCAAGTGGAGAAATAATTAGCATTTATTATTCAGTAATTATATTTCAATCTAAATTTTGCATTTAGGATTCTAGGACTCTTCATCCGAGGCATTGAAGAAAACAGCAGGTCCAAGCGGGAGGGACTATTTCACGAAAACGAATGTATTGTAAAAATCAACAGTGTGGATCTCGTAGACAAAACCTTTGCTCAGTAAGCATTTTTTCATTGTTTTATTTACTTTCTTGATCCCTAGCATGGTTATAATCATTACTGAACTCATTATGATCAAAATAGTAGGTAGAATTTCTAGTCAGTTCCCTTTGAACAATCCAGGACATCCATTTTTGAATGCTTCTAATGTTTTAGCCTGCTCAAAGGTGGCCTACACATGTCTCTGGCAGGTCTGAGAATGCTAAACTACAGAATATCACAAGCCTTCCTGCCTGGCTGTCTTTACTGGAGCATCATTGAACGGGTTTGTTTTTCTTGGGCTATGGGTCACTTAAACTGGTATTTAACGGATCTTTTCACAGACTGTTAGTTCAGCTTATTAATTAACTTTCTTGGTGTCAGCAGTCTTCCTTAAACTAAAAAATCTGTGAGAGATGTCTGAGGACTCACTGAATCATAGAAACAAACAGAAAAAAATAAAATTAAAATACCGTCTCCTGGCCAGGCGGAGTGGTTCATGCCTGTAATCCCAGCATTTTGGGGGGCCGAGGAGGGCAGATCATGAGGTCAGGAGTTCAAGACCAGCCTGGCCAACATGGTGAAACCCCGTCTCTACTAAAGATACAAAAAAAATTAGCCGGGTGTGGTGGTACGCGCCTATAATCCCAGCTACTTGGGAGGCTGACGCAGGAGAATCGCTTGAACCTGGGAGACGGAAGTTGCAGTGAGCCGGGATTGTGCCTTTGCACTCCACCCTGGATGACAGGGAGAGGCTCCGTCTTCAAATTAAATAAATAAATAAATAAATAAATAAATATTAATTAAAAAAACTGTCTCCCTCAAGAAATCATCTCTGTGCATGTGAAAATGTTGAGGGAATAGCTTCCTGTACCCAGGAATTAGAGTGTATAGTAATCTGATGCATGTATTTTTAATGTATGTTGGCATTGCAGTGGGATTCTGGACCAAAGGACTAAGTACTAATAATCCTTGGGAGTCATTACCACCCTCTTGTTTCTGACCAAAACAGCTCCTAATACATCTTCTCGCTGGGCATTAGTTGTCAATATTGTATGTGTGCATGTGGACAAAGATGAGTGGTTGTGGGTAGAGGAAAAGTGGGTACTGGCTGCTAAGTATGAAAAGAAATGAAACCTTAGAAGAATCTGTTGTGTTAAAATAATGAATGATAGACAAAACTACAATTATTATTAGTAATAATTTTTTAATATACTACTGTGCTTTTTCACAAGGACTTGATAATTATGCAAAGCAATCATTATCACTTCTGTTTTATAGAGGTGGAAACTGAGGCTCATAAAAATTTAGTATAGAGTTAGTGTGGAGTAGAAACTGATTCCTATGCAAGCAAAAATAACATAGGGGAACTGACCACAGGAGTTAGGTGGCCTATGTGAAATCTTCCTTCTCCCCTAACAATTTGCAGAATTAAGCACTTCAGAAAGGGGGGTGGGGGTAGGGTTTGAGGAATCAGATTGCAGTTGGGGTTATGATTAGTTATTATGTGCTGTGGCTGCTAGGAACAGAGACCTGAAATAAGAGTAGCTGAAACAAGATTAACATTAATTTTTCCTAGCAACAAGCAAGCATGGAAGAGGGCACTCCACAGTTAGTGCAGCAGCTGCACAGCCACCGGCGGGTCAGGCGGCTTCCGTTTTCTGCTTTGCAATCTCGCCATGTGACTACTATCCTTCAGTGGAAAAATGGGCACAAGATGGCTGCTGAGTTTCCTCAGTCACTTCTGAGTTTCAAGAAATAGGGAAGAGAAACAGGAGAACAATAAAAGTTTTTGTCTCTCTACTGAACCAGCCTCTTCTAAAGAGCTTTCCTTTAACACCTTCATCTATATCTTCTGGGCAAGAAAGTGTGGGAAAAGTAGTTGTTTGACCTGAGCACCGGGCATCTAGAGGCATGAGGAAGAAGGGGAGAAAATGTTACAAGAAGTTTGAGGAAGAACACAAAGCACTAGGTCATAAAAGTGAAAAACACAGTTGCTCTATGTGAGAGTAACAGGAAGGGTGCGTGTTGGATTGAAATTCCACTGAGACATTTAGGCACAGCCAAGGCACCTGCCAAAATGTCTCCATGAGCAAACATGGGTGTCAAACTTGAACTTGTTTAACACAACCCATGTTAGAGAAGACCTGTACTTTAGAAGGATGTCCTAAAAGAAACCTAACTAATGATCTGATCCAAAATATCAAATTATTTTGCTTTTTATATTCACTTTGGTAATCACTTCTGGTTAGATTTTCGTCTTTAGAAACATGTAAAAGCTGTGAGTCATTGGATAAATAATTTCATCTCTCTGAGCCTCAACTTCCATGTCCGTGAAATGAAAGCTATTTATACTTACCTAACATGCTTTCTAAATTAGAGAAGGATGCATGGTAATAATGCATGTATAAGCCAGTGCAGGGGCACCTAGTGCAAATAGTAAGTGGTAACTAGTATGTAGTTGGCAAAGTCATTCTGATAGGAATATTGATTGTGTCTCCTATGATTAGCCACTGTGCTGCTCTTGGTTGCCATCCTGCTAGGGTACTTTAGAAGATGCTGTACCTCAGAGCAGGGTCATCATACATTTATCAACTTTCTTTCCAGGGCTCAAGATGTCTTCCGCCAGGCAATGAAATCTGCAAGTGTGCTCCTCCACGTGCTTCCTCCACAAAACCGTGAACAGTATGAAAAGTCAGTCATTGGCTCTCTTAACATTTTTGGTAATAATGATGGCATTTTGAAAACCAAAGTGCCACCTCCTGTCCATGGAAAATCAGGACTAAAGACAGCAAATCTCACAGGAACCGATAGTCCTGAAACAGATGCATCAACTTCCCTGCAACAAAACAAGAGTCCCCGAGTACCAAGGCTGGGAGGAAAACCATCCTCTCCCTCTCTCTCCCCTCTCATGGGATTTGGCAGCAAGAAAAATGCAAAGAAAATTAAGATTGACCTAAAGAAAGGTAATTATTAAATTATGCCTAATAGCATTCTATTATTGTAACATGTAAAATTGGTTAAGAGAAATGCATTAAGGCTAATTTAGTTAATTCTCCCTTCATTTAATTGTATCAAAGAATAGATTTAAGTGTATACTTAGGTAACTTAAATTTCTTGAAATTGTACTTTTTTATTCTTTTCTTCGGAGCGTATAGATTATTTTAAACAAGAAAATAATAAAGACCTGTTGGGAAGTGGAAAGAATCATTGCAAACCTGATATCAACAGAGCAATATTGTATTACAACTTAATACTAAATAGGCACGAAAATTCAGTTGTCCCTGTTCTGAGCAGGATTAGTGATTCTTGAAGCATCCTTTAGGCCATGTCCAAAAAGCATATTGTTTTTCTAAGACAGTCTTCTAACAACAAAAATTCACTCCTCAGAAAGCAAATATGTAATGTTTACTAATTTCTCTGATTCAACATCGCAAACATTTAAAACATACCTAATTTCAAAAGCATGTATAATATTTTCTTTCTTCATCTTTTTAAACTTTTCTATCCATTTCGAGCACAGACCAGTGAGAAGAGATCATGTGTGTACATGCATATTTATGCAGTATTATACACACATACATAAGCATTCATGTGCTTCTGTGCTTTTGTTCATTTTGTAACCTCTGCTTTATATTCCCTTCCCCCATTGCAACTTTCTGGAATTCTGTGTTTTTCAAGACAATTCAAAAGAAACCAAGATCTTATAGATTCTTGTCTGAATTAATAGAGAATTTATGGTCACAAGGTAATTTTAGACAAACTATTAAGGTCTTTCAAAAACAAATAATGTGTCTTTAATTAGGATATGAAAATGATTCTGGAAAGATTCTCTGATCAAAATTTCATTCACCTATAAGAATTCTATTCTGGGAATAAAATACATTGACTAGTAGGTACAAAAATACTTCAGTGTGCTTATCAATCAGGATTTTTATTTAAATGCCTCAGTTGTATTTTTTGTACAAATGATCCAGCTGTGTGTAAGACACAGATTTGGGTGTTTTGGGTATAGAAAAATGAATCAGACACAGAATCACCTTAAAAATTTATTACAAAGCCTTGAATGCAAAAATGAAAGATATGACATCACATCTGTACTTTCGCAAGATTAATCTGACAGCAAAAAGATACACTGAAGACAAGGCCAAACAACGAAGGCTAAGTAAAGGGTGCACTGCATCTGTCTAAAGGTGGAAACATAATAGGCATGCGTTAATAAATGACTGGTTGTAGGAAGGAAAGAAGAGAAGAATTACAGTGATTGCTGAGGTTTTTCAGCCAGAGCAAGTTGCATAATGGAGATGTCATTGCTAGAAATTAGAATTTTAAGTAGATGAGGATATTTGAAAAGGTCAGGATCTGGATTGGAGAGGGAGATACATCGTGAAGTTTGAAATGTGCATGATGACATCTAGGAAGCGACATCAAAAAGAGACATTGGAGCCATAGAGATTTAGGTCTCTTTCACTGGAAGATATACTTGGATCCAGGAGCTGGCCAAGGCAGGGAGTCTAGGGGACAAACTGGTCTAGGACAGATCCTTGGGGAACATCTATGGCTACATGGGAGGACAATGGGTAAGATTTAGAGAGAGTGATGCATGTGATGTGATCAAACATAGGAAAATAATCAGAAAATAAAGACATGAAAACCAAAGACAGAGTCAATTTCAAAAATAAATGGTGGGAATCGTCAAATCTAGACCAACAGAGATAGTTGTGGGTAGGTCACTGGTGATGGAAGGTTGAAGAAGCAGTAAGATGGAAGTAAGGATCCTTCAGGATACAGAAATCTGAGCATACCTTTAGACTGAGTGAAAAATATATGAGAAGGGAGAAATTGGAGATGCAAGAGAACAGGACGGGAGCAACAAGATGCTTGCTGACCAGATAGTGGGATGCAGCAGTACGAAGAATTGAGATACAAGTAGAGGGCTCAGCCACAGCTTGTCCAGCTCATTTAACAGGCTGACAGAACTTAAGTCAAATGGCCTTTTGCTTCTCAGAAAGTACGAAGTCAGGTTATGATTCATTGAGAAATCAGTCTCCTGGGTATCTGGATAACATATGCATTTCTTCTAGAACCTGAATGAGCCAAAGTGTGACACATCTGGATTGGGCCCTAAATTCACTTTGATACCGTCATGGCCTGTCAGGAGCTATAATCTGCATTTGAAACCCAAATAACTGAAGCATATTTAAAATGTCCCAGAATGTAAATATTTTACTGATTCTATATTAGTCTAAATTAGGTAGATCTTACTGTAAGATTGAATATAATATTACTCATGCTTAAGATGACTATACATTTTCCTGTTCTTATACACTAGGCCCTGAAGGACTTGGTTTCACTGTGGTTACCAGAGACTCTTCCATACATGGTCCTGGTCCCATTTTTGTAAAAAACATTTTACCAAAGGGAGCAGCAATAAAAGATGGCCGCCTACAATCAGGGGACAGAATTTTGGAGGTAAGAATTGGAATTAATAGTTGTATGAAAATATTTCTTGGCATTTAAATAATGCCATTTAATTGCATTGAAATATATGTAAATATATTAATATTTTTATTTTGAACCTAATATATATTAAAAATTATTACTTATAGACAAGATAAGAACTTTTAGTATAGAACTGGTTAATGAGGAATCTAACTTTGTAAATCCCCAATAAGGTCAGTGATATGGGGCCAAATGATAATGAAAACCATTTCTGATCTTCCCTCTCTTACTTCTACCTCTTAAGGTCCCTGTGAAATTTGGATTGAATCTAAGAATTCAACATATATTCAGTTAGGGCTAAAAAGTTAAAAAGTCTTTATAATAGTCTTTTCAAACTTGGCCAGGACAAGCCAGAGTATCTCAGGTCATTCTATGCTTTGTCCATATCCCTATCATCTGTGCTAGGATAGCAATGAAAACAGCTGGAAGGGATTTTGCAGAGAGATATATTTGGGATACCAAAAGTAAGAGGGTGGCTGTTTGTTTTCATTTATTTTTGTCTGAGGACATATCGTCTTGATAATTATATATTGTCCATTTACCTCAATTTGAAGCAATCATCTTCATTAAAAGCAACATTTTAGTTTTTCATGTTCTAGATCATGAAAGAAGATGCACCAAATGACTAATTTAGCTCCAAATTAGAATTTCTAATAATCTGTGATAATCTGGTGACTATAATTTTCTAAATACATTTAAAACCTGCAGGATTCTATTGCTAGATGTGTATTTGCAGAGAAATTTGCCTTGTGATCATGGTTCACTCTGCTTGTTGAATTAGGCAGAAAATGACACTAAGTAAGCCTTTGAAATCTACTTTCTACCTTAAGCGGAATCATTTTGTGGTACCTGTCAGTCCAGTTTCCCCCATATAAGAATGCGATGTCTTAGGAAAAACTGCTGATATTAATTACCGACTCTGAGTTCATCCAGCATCATAATGATGATGCATTATGGGAAACATTGTTGGGTTTTGCCCATGTATTTAGTTTTCAACTTTTCAGAGCTTCCTCAAGTATGGGATCCCATTTGCTTCTTGTTTTAAAAAACTATCTAGTGTAGAAGGAGATAAGAAGTATTGTGATTGTGGCTGTTCATATGCTTTTATTCATTAGGTAAATGGGAGAGATGTCACCGGACGAACCCAGGAAGAGCTTGTGGCCATGCTCAGGAGCACCAAGCAGGGGGAGACAGCATCGCTGGTCATTGCCCGCCAAGAAGGACATTTTCTGCCCCGAGAGTTGGTAATGTTCAGATCTCGGTCTCACTGGATTTTTAATGCCGAGCTTAATACACCCAATGAACTCATTATAGCTGAGAAACGAGTTCTAAATCACAGGCTTCATTCATAACCAAAGTTGAATCACACTCAGGGTATTTTACCCCATTTGGGGTATAGCACTTTTAGAACATTGATACAGCCAGTGGGTATATGTAAACAGTGCTTCCAGGGCACAGATTCAAACACCTTTAGCAATAAGCAACTATTCAACAGTGTGCAACTAATTCAATAAAATATATATTGAATATGTGCTGTGTGCTAAGCCCTAGGCAAAACACAGTCAGCAAAATAATTTGTGGACCTACTTTAATGAAGTTTACAGTCTAACAGGAAATAAAAAGATAGCCAAGTATTCAAAATGGCGATGAAGATTATGAAGGGAAAATGCAGAGTGCCATGATAACATAGAACAAGGGTATTTAACCTATTCTTGATGGCTGGGATAGACATCTTGAGAAAGATGAGTTCAAAAGCCTTATTCAAAATGTATACCCTTAGACCTAGTAACTAGACTTCAAGTAATCTGTCCTAAACTGATGATCAAAGATGTGGAAAAAATTCATGTACATTGATTTTTTCCCCTAAAGTCCTATCTATTGCAGTGATATATTGGGTCCTGTATAACCATAAGGCATTGGTTAGATAAATAACTAGATAGTTTGCCAGTGAAATATAGAAGTACTTAAAATGGTTTCTGTAAAAAATTGATAATAGCATGAGAAAATGTTCATAATCTAATACTATATTTAAAAGTAGGATATAAAATTATGTGTGCAGTATCATCAAATTACATTTTAAACCTTGTTAACAACTAGAAGCAGATACATCTGGGATATCGGTTATGAGAGGTTTTCATTTTCTTTTTTTTTACAATAAATACATATTATTTATTTTATTAAAATTGTGCTTTTAAGAAGGCTATAGAAAATTCAAAAGGGGGACAGGTGCAGTGGCTCACGCCTGTAATCCCAGCACTTTGGGAGGCTGAGGCAGGTGGATCACCTGAGGTCAGGAGTTCGAAACCTGACCAATATGGTGAAACCCCGTCTCTACTGAAAAATACAAAAAGTAGTCGGGCATGGTGGCATGTGCCTGTAGTCCCAGCTGCTCAGGAGGCTGAGACAGGAGAATCGCTTGAACCCAGGAAGCAGAGGTTGCAGTGAGCCAAGATTGCACCAGTCCGCTCCAGCCTGAGCAACAGAACGAGACTCTGTCTCAAAAAAAAAAAAAAAAAAAAAAAAAGAGAAAAGAAAATTCAGAAGGGATTTTATAGCTAATAACAAATAGAAACAAATGTGATAAAAGGACTTGTATTTACTCCTTGTTATTTCCTTTGAATCTGTATAAGAATTGACAAAGGCAAATGTAGGTTCCCAGAGTTAGGTTATCAGAACAGTAAGGATTAGTTGACAGAAATGATGATATTTCACTTGAAGAAGAGAAATTTTAGGAGACATGACAATGTAAAGAGTTATTGTATGGATTGGAAAGTAGACCTAATCTGTTTCTTCAGGCAGTCTGTACCCATTAATCTACTTATGCATTAACTCAACCACTTACTAAGCATCTGCTGTGTACAAAGTTGGGGGTTCTGGGTATACAAAAATAGTTAAGACTCACTCCCTGCCCTCACTGAGCTTGTTCTAAAACAAATGGTTGAAAGAGGATAATGTTATGAGAACTTTTAATGGACCTGTCCAAGAAGGAAATGGGTTAGTTAGAATATTTAAACAGAGCTTGCCTCTCCAACTGTCCAAGGTGCTCTAGAAAAAGTTTCCCCATTGAGGTTAGATAAGACTACACAAGCTCTAAGTTGTCTCTCTGATCCTACCATTGTGTTACATATATTTATGTTTGAGTCTACAACCTTGTCGAATCACCTGTCTTATATATTAATACTCCTTAATACCCGCCAAAAGGATCCGTCACCTCCAAGTTCCCTTGGCATGGAATTTTCTTTCTCCCTTTCCTTCTCTTTCCCATCATCTTACCCATTTTTCCCTTTCCTTATTGTATACTCTGGGGAGATCTGTAATAAAATAGGGAAAATAAGAAAAAAAGAGTGATCTGAGTGATGCAGATATAGTCCCCATTTCCATTCCTCTACTTGACTCCTCCATACCCAACCATTTGAAAGGTAGGATCCTGAATGTCTGTCTCATCTCCTCACACTTCCTAGAGAAATGATGCAGAAACTTGGAGTCTGGATTTTTTTTCTAAAGTACAGATGGATTCTTCTTTCAATCTTTTATTTATCCAAAGACCTTGGTCTTTCTCTACAAGGGTCAAAGTGAAAAGAAACAATAAAAAAGGGGGCAGTGTGTGTAGGCACCGCAAGAGGCCCTTTCATTTCTTGTCTGATATTTAGGTTGCTAGAAATAAAAACTCTCCAAAATCCTCCGTGGAACTATGTGCTTATTTCTGAGATAGGAGAGCAAAGAAAGAAGTTTTGACTGTGTATTCTGTTGAACTGTGGTCCTGGAAGAAATAAAACCCTGCATAAAAACAGAAATATTTCAGTCAGCCCCTGAGCATGCAAAAGAATGCAACAACAGAATTCCAGCTAGGAACTTAAACCCTTGAGCCTACAGTTTCTGTCTAGTAGTTCCTTATACCTTTCTCCCATATGTCCTCTAGAATTTTTAACCCCACAGTTAATACCTTTTTCCTGGAAGCTTTGCCCCTCCCCCAGGTAAGGGATGCTGATTTATCCCAGTTTGAAACTCTGAATTCATTCCTCATCAAAGACAATTACGTCTGGAAGTTAGCACCTGGAATAACATTTAACATTGTCTCTGGAGTTCAAATCCCAGAATTCAACTTCTGTATCCAGCACTTACTAGCTGTGTGATGTAGAGCAGTTCGGAACATCACTCAGAGGCTGTTTCCTCATCTATATTGTAAGAATTGTTGTGAAGATTAAATGAGATAATACAGGCAAAGCTCATAGCATAGTTTCTGGCTAATTGTAAGTTCTCAAAATATATTAGCTATAATTTTTTTTCTAATACATGAGCATTTCTGTAGTAGTGTAAACACAATTCTATACTCTAGATATATTATGCGGTAGATAGATTTATGCAGGCTTGCCTGGGACTAACCACTATTTTTGAACAATGATTGTTTTATTTTTTTAGTATTTTATAATGATACTGAGTTACAAACAACATTTTTATAACCTATCAAACTGATAAGGGAGGCAGCTATATGTATTATTTCACTCTCATTTAATGGTATTTAGTGAAATTTGATTTCTATCCCAGAATGACATAGGCCAAGTCCACCAGGGAGCATATTAAGTTAACTGTGCAACTGTGAGATTATGAGTGCAAGCAAATTATTTGTTCTCATTGTTTCTAGTTCTATACTAAATTTGGAAGGTATATGCTTAGTATTCATTCCTTTAGAACTTTCTAGCAAATATCTAGACTCTCAAAAATAGTTGACAGTCAACCATCCAAATATGTGGAATTTTCTTTGTCACCATAGCAAAGCAAGGGCATTTGAGGTTTATAAGCATCTAAGTCATGTGGACCCATAGTCTTCATATTGGAAAAATAAGGAAAGGCACTCTTTTTCCAGCCCAAATGCCTGCCTCGAATGCCAGGAGGCAAGAACCTTGCAGGAAGTTTAAAGAGAGGTGATGTTTGGCACGTGCTGGGCTGTTTCAGTGGGAATTACTTCATAGTGTGGCATGCGCCAGCCTGTTTGAAAGGGCAAAATAAAGAAGTGTGTTGTATGATACATCTTTGTGTTTTCCTTTCAAAAACTTGAAGGTGATATCACTTTGGTCTCTTCTTCCTTATCATGATTGATGTACACACTTGACTTTCCACTGAAAATCTGGCAGGATGAAGGAAGGACAGCACTTCCTACTTTTGTCTTGTTCTATCTCCTTTGAGGAAAACAAACTGTGTTTATTGTTTTCCTCTTCTAAGAAACTCTCCTCTTTTGTTAAGCCTTGCTGTTCTGCGAGCTCTGTATCTTCTTAACAGCACTGCACTGCCTAGTTTCTGACACTTAAATCTTCCTTACTTCCTTGTTATCGTTAGCTTCTTGTAAAGTCTTAACACTTAAGCTAAGGGAGCATGTGGTCAGCAGTTATACAGGAAGTCCCAATATAGAATCGTCTCTTGGATGTGACTCTCTGTCATTCTGAAGGCCATGGTATCCATTTCCTGGTCATTTCTCCTGACCTACCACCTGAAAGAACTGTGCTGAACTCCTATATTCTAGTTCGTGTCCTTCTTCCTGAGCAATTGATTAACATCACAAGTTTGGTAGCGTATTTAGCCAACCTTCTTTCCATCTGGGGCAGACCAGGTTGAAAATCAAGTGAGAGGAATTTATATAATAACATTACAACTATTTAGCTGTTTCTAGTATCTTTACCAAAAGAATGATGTTTCAAAGATAATCTCTCCAGAATCCCATTCTGAAAGATCCTTTGGTGTCCTCACCCCCTGACTGGGTGAGAGTTTACTGAAGAGGTGTTCACATAAGGAACAGTTTTGCAGAAGGTACTTTGAGATTAGTTTTGGTAATAGATTTAGAATCTGAAGGCTAAACTGCTGTCTTTGTGTCTACACTTGAAATGAAAACTATGCTAGTTAATCAGTTGGTGGTTTGTGTGGTCAGTTCTGTAAGAGATGTGGCCTACAAGTTCTTTTCTATCTCCGATACCTGAAATTCTTTCTTACGCTAAATGTCAGATAAAGCCGTATTTCCACTTAAGAAAGCTCCTGAAAAACGGAAGTTTTTCTGTTAATTTCATGTGTTCATTTCTTTAAGAGCTAGAGAGAGAAGGAGTTATTTGCTATGTATGTGTGTGTACATGTGTGTTGTTTGCTATGTATGTGTGTGTACATGTGCATGTATGTGCATGTCTTCTTTTTTTTATTGCTTAGAAAGGAAGATTCTGCCCTTTCTTTGTTAACCTCTTTAACGTTTCATTTTCTGACCTGCTGCCTTATTTCTAAATCATCCTGAAAATCACAGCAACCCCTGGTGGGTAAAATGAGCAAAAAAATTTCAAATGTATTTATAATTTCTACCTGCCAAGTTTGCCTGCTATTGGATGCTGGCCTCTGCAAGTGAGATTAACTGTATTTCAAGCAAGCAAGTTTCTCCTGCCTGGCATGATTGAAAACCAAAAGTTAGCCATGTTTGTCATGCTGCTTTGACCTTCACCTAGGAATATTGCTTTTGCTGAGAAAAAATGATGCACACGCATGTGGAGCCCTACTTAACAGTTGCTGAGCTTAGCATAGTCCAACACTGTCATAGTTACCTGTCCCTGTGACTACCTTAGCATGTGAGATGTGGTTCCAACATCTTCATGGTTTACTCTTTCTTATTATTAAGTAAAAAATTCACATCTTGAAATGTCAAATTATTTAGCATCATGAATTACAGAATTTTGGTTTGAAATCTTAGATGAACCTCATTTAAATGATATATTATTTCATTCCCTTTGGCTATTTGATTCAAATGATTCCATGCTTAATTAACTGAGATACTTAAGGAAGAATGAATATTATAGCAGTTATTTGTGGATAAGTAGCAGAAATTGAAAGATAATTTCAAAATGATTTTTTCTACCTAAATTAATGTGCATGAGATATGTTTTGGAATTTAAATAATTATGCAACATCCAAAGTACCTTGCTATATTTTATGTATTCTCCAAGTAACACAGTTCATGTCTTATGATGAAGTCCTTGCTAAGATAGGGTTTCTATTTCAGCTTTTCCCTACAATAATTTCCATTTTCTTCTTACTGCATTTTCATTCAACCATTATATACTGAATCTTAGTCAAGGCTCTGCAACATGAACTTCCAGAGATGAAGCTAGAAGCTTCATCTGAAGATGTGTCCTATCCTCAAGGAGCTTCTAGCCCATAAAGAAAAGGAGAGTGATAAGTGGATCAAATGAGCAAATAAATTGTTGCAGGGATTCAAACTATGTCAGGAACCAAGAAAGCCTTCAAGAACATGACAGCATTTGAAAAAGAGGCTTGAGAAATGAATAAATTTCAAGATGCAGAGCCACATGGGCGAAAGAAACACTCTCTTCAGTTACTCAGAGATTAGAAAGTACAAAAGTACAAGAAGACAGTAAGCAGCCCAGTTTGACAGATTACTGAACAGGAGACTAACATGAGAAGTAGTGCTATTTTGAGTAAGTTCAGGGGGGCAAAAAGATGTTGGGATATCTATTAAGAGCTTATTGTGATTCACTAGTAAGGAGCTTGGGACCTGGAATCAGTCACACCTGGGTTGAGCCTTGACTCTATCACTTATTGATTAAATGGCCTTGATGAAGTTATCTCCCTGAGCCTCCATTCCTCTTCTGTAACACAGGGACTAGACTAGTGTCTACCCTAGAGACTAGTTGTTAGGATTAAATGAGATGTATGTAAAATGATTACAATGGGGTGCAGAGAATGGGATTTAATAAATATTCCTTGTTATTATAACCATTGCTCATTTGAATGAGAGATATTAAGTGCACAGATTAGATTTTCCCACCTGTTAAGAATGGAGAGAAGAAAATTGAGGTAGAAAACTTTGGTTTTGGCGACTGGTAGATGTGGGAGTGAAGGAGTGAGAAATATCAATAATTCCAAAGTTTTGAGTTTGGCTGTGTTGTGATATCATTACTTGTTGCAGGAGAAAACAATTTTTATTATCCTAGAGTTTTATGACTTTCGTGAATCCCAAGCTGTTTTATGGGCCAGTGAGCCTTGGCATTTTTCTTCCCCTACTCTCTACTGTCATTCCAAACTCTTCATCTTTGAAAGCGAGGACACTCCTTTTTATCTCAAAACTCCTTAAGATATCTACCTATAGGTCATTTGCTTGGGCAAAGCTTCCTTGAACCCCCAGGTCTAGTTTATGGAACCTTACATAGTTTTCCATCCATATTAAGGGTTCACCTTAGCATGTGCCCGAATCACACAATATTCTAATTTCTCCAATAGACCTTAAGAACTATAAAGAAATAGTCCTTAAGATGCCACATTTGGGAATCTCATGGCCTGGATGTGAATCCCTGCTTTGCAATTTCATTCAGCCTTTCAGTGCCTCAATTTCCTCATTTGTTAAAAATGAGGATAAATGCAACACCTACCTTGTAGGGTTGTGTGAGAATTAACTGTGTGCAGCTGTTGACACACAGTAAGTGCCAAATCATATTAATCCTTGTTATTTCCTGTGCCTAGAGCACAGTGTATGCTCAGTGGATATTTGTTGACTGAATGAATGAAAGCTACGCATTACTAAAGTTGGTGATATAGAAGGCTGAGAAAGGTATTGCTAAATGAGCCATTACTGCTAGTCTGTATCTGGTCTGCATTCAGTATCTTATTATCCTGTACAATTCTTTTAAACCAAATTAAAAAAATATATGCAGGGATTTTCTCTGAGCAATAGCAATTTCTGATGTACAACTATGTGTGACAGTGAGGGTTAGGATAGTTTTCCATGTAAATGACAGCTTCAGTGGTTTAAGTTACCATTATGACATTTGCACAATCTAGTTGTACAGTTTACTTGTAAAGACATATGAAAGCCATAAGGATCATGTTATAATTTGAAATGTTAGAGATATTTTTACAGTATCATGTTAAAGTATTTTAAACGCTTCAATTTGAGCTGCAATAATTTGTTAGAACAATGGTTCTCAGAGTGTGGTCTCAGGCTAGTAGTCTTGGCATCACTTGGGGATTTGGTAAGCATGCAGATTTCCAGGCTCCCTCCACACCTACTGAACCAGAAACTCTGGAGGTAGGCTTAGAAATCTGTGTTGTAACAAGCCTTCCAGATAATTCTGGTGCTCACTCAAGTTTGAGAACCATTGGAATAGTGGTTTCATTATAAAGAACATGAAGCCTGTAGGATAACTTAGTGACTATTACTGACTAGCTTCATTGATCAAATTTTCAACTTTATGTCTCCTGTGGAAAATTTCTTGTTCTGGGAAAAATATTCTGTGAAATTTTTTTAAGCCCAATTGAGTTGTGCCTTTTTGGCCATGTGCCCCTCATTTTGGCAAAGGGCCAGTGCTGAGTGCAATGCAGTTACCCAACTCAATGACCCCTGATTCATTTAGGCAAACTCAATTGTACTTGACTTTCTCAGGGCCAACTCAATTGTGCTTTAAAATTTCCACACTCAATTTGATTGTGCTCAAAATTTTTTATGTGCCAGCTTGTAACTTGTACATTCAGACACACATCACAGGAGGTACTTTTGAGAGGCTTGGAATATTGGGTTGTTGGTATTTGTTTGCAGTTATACCCATTTCCCTTCTTCCTTTCCTCTTACCACCTCTATTGGAGGCTTTAGGGTAAGATATGTTCCATTGACCCCATTACATGGACAATATTCCAGCATCCACCCTTTCACTATGGTTGGACTCAAGTTAGAGATTTCACAGATTCTAGGAAAGTGATCCTTAAACTGTCACAAAGCAACTGCTTAGTTTCCATTTATCTCATTTTAAAGATGAAAGTGAGGCACAGAAACACTGCCCCTTACCAGCATTTACATCGTCAAAATCAGAAATACGACTGGGTGTGGTGGCTCATGCCTGTAATCCCATCGCTTCGGGAGGCTGAGGTTGGTGGATTGCTTGAACCCAGGAGTTTGAGACCAGGCCGGACAACATGGTGAAACCCCATCTCTACAAAAAAATAACAAAATAAAATAATGAGCCAGGCATGGTGGCACACACCTGTAGTCCCAGCTGCTTGGTAGGCTGAGGCAGGAGGGTCATCTGAGCCTAGAGAGGTAGAGACCGTAGTGAGCCAAGATCATGCCACTGCACTCCAGCCTGGGCAACAGAGTAAGACCCTGTCTCAAAAAACAAAGTCAGAAATAGCTTTTAAGTAAGACTTCCACCTCATTGAAGTAAATGCTGTACCTTCTCTCACTTGTGCAATGTGCTCAGAGACTGGGTCTTTAATCGTGGCCAGCTTTTTGAATGTGCTCAATAGCCCACAAGGCCAAGGGATTAATAGTCATTTGCTGCTCCCTAAGAAGTACTTACATCTGGAAGAATTCTACTGAACTATTGTCAGCAAAATCTAGTCTTGATAAAATAGATGATGATAAGTGCTGTGGTTCAGCATTATTAAAACAGATGGAGGAAGTGCGGGGCTATTTTGCTGGGTCGTATGGCTTCCAGGTGTCAGAATGTAAATACTTAATGGCTTTTATCACAAAATGGGTTTTGTTGGAGATTGGAAGGTAGTGGAAGGAGGAGTGTTCTATGCTGTAAAGATCTCATGACATTTCAGAAAATTGGGGCCTAAATACATTGTCTTGCAAAGTTAGCAGTGAAGAGCTATGAGATTTGGCCTGATTTTCGTGGTGCATGACATATGTCTTATTAGTGGTGACTGTGGCTATGATTACGCTTCTGGAGACTGGAGAAAAAGAATTTTCTTAGTTTATATATTTGAACAACTCAGAAAAAGTCATATTGTGACCAACCACCTACTATATTCTTCTTCTCATCCAGTTAGCCAAATGTTACCAGTAATTTAGGCCAGCTGTTGATTTGGAGCAAGCTGGATAAGAAGTTGGTTACAAAACTTAGGGGACAACTTCGATTTGCTTAATTGCCTCGGTGCCTGTGATCAGTACATTTGTTAAGGTACATTTGGTGTAAGGCAAGGAAATGTGTTCATTTTGTAAAGGATTTTTAAAGATTAGGGAAAAAAATACTACCTTAATTGACGGTGGTTGACTTTTCCAGCTGTTATCAAAGTAAATACCATACATGTGAAATTGTCACTACAGTCCATCTCATTTTGAGAGTATAGTTAGAAGTCTGAACATGTTTCATCTGTCTCTTTTTCCAGGAAAATGTGTGATCTTTATCATTAAAGAATATCAGCTTAAGATCACCTTTTTTTTTTTTTTTTCCTAAGGGCTGGTAAAACAGAGATAGACACTTAAATAACAATCTGTTGCCACTTCTTCTCCTGCCCCGTCCCCAAAGATTCTCTGGGCAATGACTTTTAAATATGTTCTCATTATTTTTAATGAGTGTGCAGAACATATGACGCATAATACAGCAGTAGATAGGTGCCCTTTTATTGAACCTGTCGGATACAATCAAGCATCGCAGGGGTTAAGATGCATTTTTCTTTAAGATATTATAATTATTTAAATTAAGATGTTCTAGTACACATCACACACTATTCAATTCTTTCTGCTACCTAAATGAAGCCCCACCACAGTCCCAGCTCTCTCTTTAAAAAGAATGTTTTATCCCAAATGTTGAAAAGACAAAAGAACATTTAATATTGTTATGTCTCTTTAAGTTTACCCTTCTTAAAATCTGCCCCGGATGGCAGGATATTCAATTATAAACGAGTTCAATTATGTTTCCTTGCCACTTATTGAGTTATATGAAGGACTTCTATCACCTAGTCTTTCCGTAATTAATTCTTTGCATTTCTTAGAGGTTTAGCACCACCCGCCCACACCAAAAAAAGGATTGTCTAACAGCTTGAAATGTCGTTTCAATTTTCTTATATTTCCTCTTTCTCCCCTTTACCTTCCTCCTTTTCTTTCCATTCTTGCTTCTGACCTCCCATCATACCTTTCTGGAACTAAGTAACACTCTATGTGTTTCTCAATTATACAGAACGTATTTACTTCTACTTTACATGAAAATGCCGGGTGGTGGTGGACATAATAGTACATTACATTAAATTACATTAAATACCATTGAAGATGGCAGTGATGGCAGTAGAATAGAGAAAGATATCAGCTCTGAGAACAGCAAAGCTGCCTATGCTATGCACTCATCCCATAAATATTGGAGCCTATGGTTCCTGGCTTATGGAAATGCCTGCCTTAGCGCTCTACAGGTAAGTTACAGACTTTCCAAGTGACTTGAAAGGGCTGGCTTTCTCCCTTCTCTCCTTCCCAGCAGCTATATATTTCATCTTTAGACCCTTGGCTTCCCACTGGAGGAGAAAAACAAACAGAAACAAATGAACAAAAAAGCAAACAAACAAAAAACAGCACAACAGAAAAACGGCCAGCCAAAACATCTCAGCCGTCATTTACTTTGACTCCATCTCTCCGAAATCAAGTGTTTCACATCTATGATAATCAGAGAAAGGTTGATGTTCAGAAGAATTGCCATCTTCCACCTCTATTTCCCTATTTTCTGGGTCCACATTGGAGATGACAGGAATCAACTGTTCAACAAATATTTACTGAACACCTACTATTCCCAGTTTAGCTGATCAAATATTTATTGAATGTTTATTTTTGCTAGATGCTGTTCCATGCAGTGGGTATTCTAAAATGTACTAAAACATGATTCTTTAACTCCAGGAGTTCATAGATAATGCTAAGTGGTATTAGGGAAACAATATAAGAATATAGCATGGTACCTATCAGTAGGGAAAGCTAATGAAAGAAAAATAGTTGCATGAGTTTAAGGAAGAGGTTAAGGGGCTAATAAGGACATTAAAGTTATAAAAAGGAAAAATTAAAGTTCTTTAAAGTCAAAAGGCTTTAAAAGTCAAAGGACTTTAAAATCATGAAAGATTTCGTTTATGAGGTGGGAGTCTGGTCAGGCCCTAGATAGATTCGAAGAAGCAAGAAGAGAAAAAAGTTCCAGAAATATGGACAAAGAATGAATAACAAACATCTTTCCGAAGGCAGGAAAGAAAACTGCAGAAAAGGAAGGAAAGGAACAGAAAGGAACATTTTTGTTAGAGTGACATATTGTTGGCTACTTATGCTATCATTTAAAGCCAGTAACAAGACCATATTTTTTTAAAAAACCCATCAGATGTGAATTTAAAATCGAACTAATGCCCTCCTTTATAAGCTCTATGTTTTAGTTATCTCTTGCTATTTAACCAACTACCCACCACTTTAAGGGTTACAATTATGTTTTATTATTTCTCGCAGTTCTGTGGGTTGTGTGACTTCTTCTGCTGCCAGTTTCGTTTAGACTTATGCATGGAGCTGCATTGAACCAGAGAGTCTGCTGGGCAGGAAGGTCCAGAATGGCCTTCCTTACACGTGTCTGTCAGTTGGTGCTCTAATAGCTGTTGGGTGGGACACCATGGTCCTCCTTCATGTGCCCTCCCACCCTCCAAAAGGCTAGTTCAGTGTCCTTACATGGTATTCTCCGAGACAACAAAAGCAGAAGATGTAGGGCTCATAAGTCTTAACTTTGGAAGTTGCACTGTGACTTCTGCTTCATCCTTTTGGTCAAGTCACGAGGCCAGGCAAGATCCCAGGGATGGAGGAATAGATTCCTTTTCTGGATGGAAAGAGCACCAAATCACATTTCAAGGAGATATAATTCATGGAGTCTGATATTGTTACAGTCTCCCATGTTAGATTAGGGAAGTGGGAGTGTACACTGTTCTATAACCGAATAAGTATTGGTCAGGGATGGAAGATTCAAGTTATCAGCCCAGGACTGTCAGTAGATGGTGGAGTTTCTAATGGTCATTTAATTTCTTGAGTCTTAATTCCATTCATGAATTTCTTATTGGGAAATCTTTTCCCAATAATTATTCTTATTTTCCCATAAATTCTTATTTTTATGCAAATACAGTGTTGGAGATACAGAGTAGGCCCGGCATGCTCCTTTCCCCTACATTGCTGTTTAGCAGCGTTTTTACCTAAAACGTTGTGGCTCTTGACATATATGTGCATTTCTCTCTTATGCTGGACACCGGTCTCCCTAGATGAAGAATGTGCTTTCCCCTCCCTTTCTTCTCCCACCTCACATAAAGAATTACTCTTTTAGACATCTACAATCTGAATTGGCGTTGAAGAATAGAAGTTTGGTTGTATAGATGTTGATAAACTAAATTTTAGTATTTAAATGCTAAAATTATCAAAAAAGTAATTTGACAATAAAGAGGGAGAAGAATTTTCTTATCTGTAAAAGGAGGAAATTGAACTAAATTGTCTTTTAAGATTCTTTCCTGTTCCAAAATACCCTCTAAGTTTCTGTGCATCAAATCTTGGCATGACACTCAATACAGACAGTGCCCAAATTATGAAAGATCTGTATATATGAATGGGAATGGGCTGCATGAATTCTCTTCTGAGTGTTTGTTTGTTCCATAGTTCAGAATGCCTGGGGAACATTTGACCTAGACAGTACCTTATCTTAAGTAAATGTAGAGCTAACAGATTGCCAACAGATATCTTTCTCATGGCTACCTCTTCGACCCCTGCCATGGCAACGCTTGTTGCCATAGTAGTAGGCACAGATGGAGCCCTTCCTCCAATCCTCTACTGACGCCACCACTGCTGTGGGTAGCATAAGGGACTTCACTCCCATAGCCAGCTCAGAGGGAAGTGTGATCCTTCATTCCTGAATTGGAGGTTTCAGTGTATTCTCCTGTAGAACATGGTTAAATATAACCCATCCAATAGAATGCAAATTATTACTTACTGGTATGTTTTGGAGATACCATGGAGTAAACAAGCACTCTTGGCTAAGAGAGAAATGTAGCCAAAATTTATCAGTATTTTTTTAAAGAAAAACAAAGGCTCAACATGCAGGCACCAAGTTTACAGACAAACTTACAGCATCAGCCTGTTTTCTAAGTAGAAATTGCCTTGTCTGTACCCACACCCACAGTCATTGTCTATTTAAAGCTTGTTTCCATTACACATTAAAATGAATGAATTGCAAACATTATTCATTAAGGTTTTGGCCACCTTTAATAAAAAAAAAAAACCTCTGGGTTCTGGATTCTTTTATTAGAAAAATATGACTATGTCAACACTAGCAACTTGTTGAAAACTGGGCATATATTTTCAATGTAATTATTAATGCAATCACCTCAATTCCTCTTTGGTATCAGGTTGTAAATAAATTATATAAATAAATATTAATGCAATTATTAACTTGATAATTTTATGTACTATGTAGGCATGCAAGGAAATTAAACAAAGATGAAGGCTGCTACATTTGTTCATGTTTGGGATATACATAACAGTGACTTATTCTCTATATCATAAAGAGATAGAAGTGTACTAGATAGAACTTTGTCTTCAGCTATATAACTGAGTATGATTGTAAAAAAAACACTGAGTATGATTTTCATGGTGGTTAAGTTAATAACATGTCACTATTATTTGTGCCCTTCTAAAACAGAAACCAAATCATGTGTGTCCTAACTGGAAAGAAAGTAAAGGCAAAAAGCTGCAAACAAGCTAGTGGCTTACTTATTAAGAAGCCAAGCTTTTGCTGTCAGATAGCAGTTCAGAGGTTCCTCTTTAACCTGTAGGGTTTCTTGCAGAAAAGAATACTGATCGCATATGAATGTCTTACTTCCTTCACAAACCTTTGAAAATATTTCCCAAAGATCGCATTGCCTCTGCTCTCAGCTCAATAGCTCTCAAGGGAGTTGGCATCTCTTATCAGAAGCACACAGCCAGGCCAGGGGCAGCCAGCACATTGAGAGGCCAGGGCAGAGTAATGGCCAAGGCCACTGGGCAGGTAGTGAAAGGCCTCTCGCTGTGTTAAACAAATGCAGTTTCCTTCCTGGCTTCCGCAGGAGCTAATTTTGTTTTTCACTTCTCTTCTGGTATAAGAACAATAAGGATGTATAAGGCCATTCTGCCTGTGAGGAGATGTGCATTAGATTATCATAAATCCACAGATAAAAAGCACAGTGGTCAATGAGAACAGGCATTCTTGGATGAAATAAAAGGTTTAATTGAAAGTATGGTCCCAGGGGAGACAGATGATTGAGCGTGGTATTGAGTAGACATTAATTACCATAGTCCAGAGAGTGAAAAAAATAAATAAATAAAAGGAAGACCATTCCTTTTTTTTTTTTTTTTTTAAGTTTCCAAATCTGTTTCTCTTTAAGAGAATATGGGAGATCATCCTAATAGGATGTTAGGAAAACAAAATGAGTCTTGCTTATACACAGTATTCTTAGAATACTATTAATGTTTCTTAAGAAGTTGCAGTTGATTTTTCTAGTAGATATTTTTGTTCAAAGTTAGAGATCTAGACAAAGTACAATGTGTACTGTTATGCTGACTAATGGTTTTAAAAGATACATGCATATCGAATTATAACATGTTAGTAAATGATTTGTACTTATTCGTAAATCTAGAATTTTTCATTGTTTGGTTATATGGCTCAGCATTTTTTTGGTAGGTTGAGATTTTCTCCTACAATTTAGCAGAAAAAAATTAAGTTGAAAAGGCATCTGAACATACAGTCTTCATTAAATATTAGGCCACTAGTTTTGTGTTGCTGAAATATGGCTGCCTTTATAAATCATACATTTGATTTGGCTAAAATTATGGGAAGAACTCTACATCCACCAGGATAACGGATGGTGTCAAGAACTGCCTTAACAAGAAAATAATTGGTCAGGTGTCTCTTTTAACAGTCATTACCATATTTGAATTATGAGTTTGGTTCTTCTTTCGGGTCAAATAGAGTATAAAAGTATTCTGAATTATCTGTACCTAATGTGCTACAGTTTTGAAAGGGTAAAAACCGGGAGACCGAATATATTAAGAGTATGTTACTATGTGCTTGCTTACAAACTGCTTCCCAATTCCATTATTTAAGAAAAAAGAAAAAAAGCACCGCCGTCAAAGCAACTTTTAGTTGGCTTTTCAATTTTATTTATAACAAATGAATTTGCTCCTTGAGTGAATTTAAACTTTTCAATCAATTGTTTAGGTGTTGATGTAGACGTAGTCTTAGTTTTAAATGTGAAAAATTGCTTTTTTTGGGGTTAATTTGAACAGGGTAGTTGCCAAGTAGCACCAGCTGTCATAATAAAGTAGAAGTGAATGACAGATTTACTCCACCCCATATCAAAACTCAGAAGCAGATATGGTGATCAAATGAGCCAAAGTAAATGTAAGATCTTAGAAACATTTGCAAGCTATTTTCTTGCATAGCTCAGCCCTTCATGGGTATCAAAGTGCAAACAGGTTACGGTGATGCTTAGCACTATTATGGCAATGGAAAAAGGGGAATCACTTTGTTGCTGTAGATATGCCAAATATATTATCTAATGTTCCAAAATACCATTTGATGATGGTGATGGTGGTTATAGTGAATCTTGTTTTTACCAAATACACTGCCAATCTGTAAGATGGTATTATAAAGTACTGAAACTAGAAGCTTAATTAGCGGTTTCTGAACTGTTTTTTAATTTTAATGAGAACATGGCACATATTGAGCTACAGTGGAAGAAAGAACTGCAGGGGCACTTGTTGACAATGTTCTTTAAAAAATATGTACCATACACTTGTTCTTAGGCATGCCATTGGGATAAGGGACAGTGGCATAAACATAAAAATGGAGTGGTCTCTGTTGCCCTTAAAGTCCTTAAAGATGTACACAATAATAAATAACCATGATATAATGTGATTAGCACATTAGATATAATGTGCTATACTTTTACTATGTATAGAGTGTTTTGAAGACCTAGATGAGAGCCACAAACAGCAGGTGACAATTAAGATGAGATTTGATAGGTAAGAGTTTGCTAGTGGGTGGCAAAGCAGGGTAAAGAGAGAGCATAAGTTTTAGGTGGAGAGAATCCCATTTAAATAGTTAAAGAAGGTATATGTAACATTTGATTAACTCCAGTTTCCTTTAATAAACATGATAAAAAGTTTAGGTGAGAGGTGTTGAAAACTATGATTTTGGTAGATAAGATGCAAGACATAGTAGTCGCTTTTGGAAGGGATTTTAAATGCCGTTATTTCAAAGAGGTATTGTGGCAGAGATGTGTCAACAAAAAATGTATGAAGTCATCACATAACGAATCCTTATTAGATGCATACATTCTGCTGGATGCTAAACAGGAATCAAAGTTGAATTAAACATAATTTCTGCCCTTGATGAGATCACAGTGGTATAGCAGAGTTAAGATAGACAGGCGGCCGGGCACAGTGGTTCACGCCTGTAATCCCAACACTTTGGGAGTCCGAGGCGGGCGGATCAAGAGGTCAGGAGTTTGAGACCAGCCTGGTCAACATGGTGAAACCCCGTCTCTACTAAAAATACAAAAATTAGCCAGGCATGGTGGTGCGTGCCTGTAATCCCAGCTACTCAGGAAGCTGACGCAGGAGAATCACTTGAACCTGGGAGGTAGAAGTTGCAGTGAGCCGAGATTGCGCCGTTGCACTCCAGCCTGGGTGACAGGATGAGACTTCAGTCTCAATAAATAAATAAATAAATAAATAAATAAATAAATAAGATAGACAAGCTGGCAAATAATTGTAAGAAAGTGATGAGAATCATCAGAATGGGAAAACACAAGTGAAATGGGAGCTCCGAGAAGGGCATATTGTTCCTGTGCTGATAAGGTCAGGGAATAGTTAAAAGAAGAGGTAGCTTATGTGCTGAGACACAAAGCGTATTTTGAAATATTGTGCAAAGAATTCTTAATTCCATTACCCCTTCACTGTGAAATTTCTTTTCAGTTGAAAATAATGTCAGCACTTGATATATACACACATGAAATGTGTTTTTTCCTTATGTATGATTTCATTAAGTATCATAAAAATTGTGGGTTTGCGCCATCAGGGAAATGATTGACTAAAAAGATTCACCCACTTGTGGTGCTTAGATTAGTCTTTCTTTTTCATGTATCAACAAGTAAAAACGGGGCTGTGATATATTAATTTGAAAAAATTAATTCCTTAGGCATGAACTGAACTGAGATAGTACTTGTTTAGTCTTTGAAGCATACTTAACTTTGTTGGAAAATTAAGATCCATTAGTTCAGGGAAGAAAGAAGTCCTGCTTAACCTACATCTAGCAAAATATTGATTGGAAGTGTGCTGAACTTTTAAACGTCTTGTAATTACACACTGATTTTACAGGAATTAAGGCCATAGAAATTGCTCCCTTACCCTTGCCCTGCTTTTCTATACATATAACAGCATGGGAGAGGAACACTTGGAAGATGAATACTGAGGAAGAGTAATGTGAAATAAAAGACAATATTCATTAGCCCGAGGCAGTGTTTTAGGGCTCTGGAGCCACCTGCACAATCCCCTTCAAGAACCTGGCATGAACAGTGCAGGGATATGCAGGAAGAATTTTCCTGAATCTAGGCTATGTATTTCCCTACTTTGGGGAAAATCTCACAAACCAAGAAGCTACTCTGAGGTTCAGAGCATAGAAGCAATATATGTGTCAAATAGAAAATGTGATAGCTAAGAGAAGGGAAAGATGTGATTCAGAGAAATATAAATTCTATATTATATCATTAACCCTTGATAGGTCCCATGTTCCACCCTCCTCCCCCTAAAAATGGCATCCAGTTGGTGGATGGGATTATTAGTTTTTATTCTTTACTTTCAAATTGCAGCATTATATAGCCATACTTTTGGCATCACCCCATGGTATTTGGAGAGTACTTTCCAACCATAGGCTGTGGACTTGGCCATGTGAATTCATTTGGCCAATAAGATGTTAGCAGATATCATGTGAGCAAATTCTTGAAAGGTTATTTTGTTTTTGCTTCCTTTTATCATGTGATAAATATACTTCAGGCATCTGGTGGTCCAAGGAAGATGGGAGATATGTGGAGCAGACGTATACCTAATTCATAGCTTGGGGGCAAGCCTGCATGAGCCTAGTGTAGATCAGCCAAACCTCAGCCAACCTGTAGCTATAAATGCTTTATTGTGCATATCATAATTTGGGGATGATTTGTTATGCAGCATTTTTGTGACAATAGCTGACTGATAAATTGCTTCACTTTTCCCTATGCATTAATTCCGGGTAGATTTCCCCTCTCCCTTCAATTTGTTTGTAGTATGATGATAGGAAGATATATTCACATTTTAATTTTAATGGATTTTTCATCCTCTATAAGACCTAAGTGACTTCTTATTTTATAGTCAGTTGTATCTGACAATTTTAACAGGGTAATTGATTTAATTATTAAGATAAAAGGCAAATTATATGTTTTTATCTACAAATGACATGTTGTATATATGGTAAGAACTTTTTCATTAAAATAGTAAACATGTACTGTGAATTTTAAGTGGTTGTTACCCACTGAGATTTCTCAATCTCTATTTGGAATTTAGAATTATTTATCATTAACAGCATACTAAAGGGGATTGGTATCCAGCAGGAATCACATTAGATGCAATTCAAACATGAGAGAAAAGGATGGGGTAAAAAAGGCTATGCTTTCATTGTTTGATATTCTTAGGAGCTTTAATCAACGAAAAGAAACTCCCCCCTCACGCCCCTACAAAAATACTGCCTCTTTTCGAGGCTGCGGTAGTACTGTTACTACATTATACCGTAATTTAATAAATGTGACTCCCTGAGCCTTAAAGTGAAATACATTTACTGGGTCCTCTAAGGAAAATGAAGATGATTGAGATGTAATCCCTGCCTTTAAAATCCTTGAGTTGGGAAGAAAGCTATATTATCTTAATTAAGAGAGTTACTGTACCCTAAATAATGGCACATATACCTAAACTTGAGGTGGCTGTGTAGAACACTCTTAAATTTCTACTCTACTGGTTTAAGATTATATTTTTCAACTATGGCACTTCCGAAGATCTCAGTGAAAATAACCAGTAACTCATTGTCTTTCTGTACAGAAACTTCCCAATCCAACTCCCCGCTGCCCCCACAAAAAAAAGAGAAAAGAAATTTCTCATGTGGAAATGAAACATCATTTATCCATTTATGGAATAAAGACAAGACTCAATTCTACAAATTTCAGAATGTACCTGCTGCTCTGCATCTTTTAAAAGCCAGCATGAGACAGTACTCCACTTTTGTGATACTGTGTTTTTAATACTAATTGTGAAATATGTCATTTACACAAAAGTGTGATGTAGAAATAATGGAACTGGAAAGTTTAATCATGCAGCTCTGTGGCATCTCTCAGACCTTGTTGGTGACCTACAAGGTATCTCTATCCTCTGCTCCTTTTCCTCTAGCCCGTTCTCCCCCATGTTCTCTAAGGCACCATTGCTTTAAGTGTATGGTAGGGAAAATTTCTACGGCATGCTCCGTGTAAAGTCGTTTTCATGGCCAGGGAAGTTTGGAAACCCTGCATACTCTGTCTCCCTCTCAAAGACTCTGAATATGTTTTAACTTTAAAAATAGCCTCCAAGAAGTCAAAAAAAAAAAAAAAAAAACTTTTCCCCCAGATTTTTTCATCATAGACACCCGCATTCTCTACCCATATGCAATGGCTGAGAGCCTGTATATTAGACATTGGATTGATCCAAGTCTTAGAGGGAGCCAGTTTGGTTGCCTTAGTTGGTTTCTGAAGCCAGCCCTAAATGAGCACAGCCTTGGGCCGGACCTCCTGGGGAAGCGCCAGCAGCCTGTGGATTGACTGTCCATATCGGAGGGCACCTGCACGTCAGTCGGTGCCACCCTTGCTTCCTGGGTGCAAGTCTGGTCTGTGGGTAGAGCAGGCACCGTAGCCCATGTACTCACTTTAGTGAGATGCTCTGTACTGTCATTTATGTTTCGTTCTTGTCCTTGATGTTGTGCTATCTTTTAAAGATGTTACATGCAGGTAGCCTGGCATCAAAGAATTTGTGATAGCAAAGATATTGGAAGTATTTTCCTAAGGGCCCAGCTTCCCAAATGGGCTACTTCTCAGGATCAGGCCCATTATGCTCCCTTTTAAGGTTATTAAATTGTTACATCAGGCCGGGTGCGGTGGCTCACGCCTGTAATCCCAGCACTTTGGGAGGCCGAGGTGGGCGGATCACGAGGTCAGGAGATTGAGACCATCCTGGCTAACACGGCGAAACCCCATCTCTACTAAAAATACAAAAAAATTTAGCCGGACCTGTAGTCCCAGCTACTCGGGAGGCTGAGGCAGGAGAATGGTGTGAACCTGGGAGGCAGAGCTTGCAGTGAGCCGAGATAGCACCATTGCACTCCAGCCTGGGCGACAGAGCAAGACTCCGCCTCAAAAAAAAAAAAATTGTTACAACATATTGTTTGTTCTTGAATGTTATGTTCATATAAAAGGACACATTCTTTTTTTGTTTTTTTGTTTTGAGATGGAGTCTCACTCTGTTGCCCAGGCTGGAATGCAGTGGAATGATCTCAGCTCACTGCATCCTTCGCCTCCCGGATTCAAGTGATTCTCCTGCCTCAGCTTCCCGAGTAGCTGGGATTATAGGCATGCGCCACCATCCGGCTAATTTTTTGTATTTTTAGTAGGGACGGGGTTTTGCCATGTTGGCCAGGCTGGTCTCGAACTCCTGACCTCAAGTGT
Organism: Symphalangus syndactylus; assembly: GCF_028878055.3. Classification (NCBI taxonomy): domain Eukaryota; kingdom Metazoa; phylum Chordata; class Mammalia; order Primates; family Hylobatidae; genus Symphalangus; species Symphalangus syndactylus. The sequence continues at coordinate 109,625,534 of NC_072430.2, forward strand.
TCTGCCCGCCTTGGCCTCCCAAAGTCCTGAGATTACAAGCATGAGCCACCATGCCTGGCCACAGTCATGTATTTTAATCACTAAATTATTGCACGTAAAATATAATACTTAAGACACGTCTAATCAGATTTCTCTAATCTACTTTTAACAGAAAGAAGTAAAAACAAATCAAAAAGTCCTATTGTTCCTCAATATCAACAAAGCAAGTTCTAGTTGTATAATTTCATAATGTCTGAATTATAAAATTTCTTTTTGTTATTTTTTGTGACACAAAATATTATATTCATTTCTTTAATCTTTATCTGGAAAGAAAAAACTTGCTTTTGTCACTAAACAATTGAATTTTCTGATCTTTCAAGGTTATATACTATATTTAGGGGGAGAGGGTTACTATAGGAATCTTAATTCTGACTTGCTTTACTTTTGTTAGTTTTAATCTGTGACTCAATATTATATTAAGGTACCATATTACATTAAGGTACTAAGTATTACATTGAACAGGCAATATGGAATGGCCATTTTCTGATATTTATTTTCTAGAATTAGATTAATCCTTTACTTTAAGAAAATTGGTTTTTGGTAAGTTAAGTCAGAGATCAGCTCTTGCTTTTAGTAGTTTCCTCCCTCTACCCCCTTTCATGGGGATGGGTTTTTAAAAACATGAAAAAAATGTCTCACTTATAAATAATGTCTAGAATTGTCTCACTCAAATCTGTTGTCGAAAATTATTTCAAATGAACAGATACAGATTTCGGGAAGTCACGTAAGGACATATATTTAAGATAGTGACATTATTGGACTAACTATAACCTACATCTTAAAAGTTTTCTTTTACTGAAAGTAAATACCAGAGCTGGTTACACCGAGCTCTGTGAAACTCTTCTCTTACTTATTGCAACGTTAACTTACATTTTTCCTTTCTTTATGAGTGACATAATATTGAATTTTGAGTTAACTCTCAACAAATTAGAGTACAATTCAGATGTGTGTGGGTTTTCTAATATATATCAGAGATCATAGGGCTATACAGACAATACAGACATATATAGTCTATATTCTAATTTATCTTTGTTGTCTATAGCTAGACAATATAGAGTATATATAATATTGTCTGTATTCTAATGTATTTTGCCCTCTAGACTTTATAATCTATATTGTCTATCTCTCTATATATTCTATTGTCTATCTATAGTCTATCATCTTATTGTCTATCTATATAGTCTGTATTATTTACAGGGTGAAATACTTTAAAAGGTCGTCTACATACTTGTAAATCACCAAGATTACATCAGCAGTAGTAAGTAAATATCCTTTACTATTTAGTAGAATGAAAATGATCCTCCTTAGATCCTTTTACTTTGACATGTGCCTGCTCATCTCTCATCTTTTTCTTTTCTTTACCCTCAGAAAAGTACAATTGAAAATAAAATGCCTCCCTGCTGTTGAAATGAGTCTCTGATCCCTACTCTGGGATGATATCCACATTCTGAATTTTGTATAATCCAATTGGCCAAAAACCTTTCATGCTTATAATAGCTACCCAGTGCTTCTTCAGAAGATTAAATAATTTCAGAAAATTAAGTGTCTTGCAGGTGTCTCATCCTTTCATTGTTGTGAAAATTTATTTAGCTGTAACAAAAGTTTCTTCACCTTAAATTTCTTAGAATTTACTTAGGCAAAAGTTAACAATGGATAAGCTTATTATAAAATATCCTGGCAGAATTGCCAGGTATGGCTTTTGCTTTATATATTTTAAAACTTATTCTTTTTTTTCTTTTTTTTTTTAAAAAAGCTCTTTTGTTTGAGTTTTGGTAATTGACAAAATGATTGCACGTGAAACATAACTCTTGCATAAAGTAAGTTGCTCACAACACAGACTAATTACACATTTGGGAGGCAAGGCAAAGACATCCAGAGCTTGCTCGTGCTGAGCCAAGAGCACAGCATTTAATGAAATGAGGGCCATAAAAGGTTCAGCATGGATGCTTTCAGGTCTGAGCTGAGCTTCTGGGAAATTGGACGTTGCCCCTGTGGACTGGTGGATTCCCCTGGGCTTTGAAAGGCTGGGTTATTACCACTTGCATGCGTGAATCAGGCACTGCTTTGCAATACAAGACATTTGTGATTCCAGAGATGGCCTCATTTGGAACACTCTAAAGCTAATAGTATGGATGTCTCCCCAGTCATCCATCTTCCTTCCTCTCTTTCTTCCTCTCATGCCAAGTAATTACTTTTGATATTTGTTTTCTAAAAAATGGTTAGTATATCTAGCAAGGCCTGACCAGGTAGACTCTTCAGTTTTCTCTTTCCCATTCTGAAACCCATGTTGGCCAGGCTGGTCTCAAACTCCTGACCTCAAGTCATCTCCCCGCCTCGGCTTCTGAAAGTCCTGGGATTACAGGCATGAGCCGCTGTGCCTTACCCCATCCTGGATTCCTATATAAGTAAAAGGAAACGTTTTATATATGTACCAATAAGTTTGTTTTCTACCACCCGTCCTCCTCTGTTCATCCCACAGAGATCATACTTCCTCTGGAAAATTAGCTGCCATGTAACTAGAAATATAACAATTACAAGATTCTCCAGTAGTTCATTCTGACCAACTAAGTGTTCAGTCATGAACCTGTGGATCTAACACTTTTTCATCTTAATTGCGCTGAAGTATCTCCTGTTTTCTCCACTCAGAGACATCTGGTATCCCTCTCAGTAAAAACTGCCACCCCTTCGTAGGACTTGGAAACATATGAACAGGCAGCAATGCAGCCTGTTGCTAAAACACCTTCTGGGCCCTGGTTGCTTTGAATTTGACTGCATTTGCCAATTGTTGATTCAGGGCAGTAGTTCTTAATTGGAGATGATTTTGACCGCAGGTAACGTTTGGCAATGTCTGAAAGCATTTTAATTGTCAGCTTGGGGAAGGGGGTACTGCTAATGTCTGGTGGGTAGTAGCCAAGGACTTGGTCAAATATCATGCACTGCATTGGACAGACACCCACAACAAAAAATTATCAGGCTCCAAATATCAGTTGTGCCAAGGTCGAAAAAGCCTAAGTTGAAGGTTCTGTATGACCAGCCCTGGGCAGGTGCTGGGCATTAGGCCTAAACCTATGCAGGGGAGGCATTAGAGCGTCCATTCTGGGCCTGGCTCTGGGAATCTCAAGGACAGAGCCTCTAGTGGCAAAGAATAACAAGTAATGAAAACATTTAAAACTAAATGAAATTCACAAGATTTCCCTTATTGCGCCAGCCAGGCTGTGTGTGTGTGTGTGTGTGTGTGTGTGTGTGTGTGTGTGTGTGTGTGTGTGTGTGCGCGCTCGCGCGCTCACTTGATATCTGTGAGTGGAAAGAGCTGTTGCCTGAAAGATGGAAACCAGGAGAATCCGAGGTCTAGATGTGCCACTGCTTGGGGGTTCGTCATATCACTAAGATCTGGCATTTAAGGCATTTGGTAGTACTTTATACCCGTTTCCATTTTGCTACAAAATGCTGTCTGGCAAGATTTGAGTTTAATTTTGAGAGTTACTGGTTGAACCAGGATTCTTGGAGGGAGGCATTCAGCATATTGATTTTTTTAATGTTAGATAAAGGGACATTTATTTCTAACAGAGGAAATGGCTGTGTTAACTACTCTAATGGCTTCCTTTACCATTCGGGAAGTTTGCTATTATTAGAGAGCACTAATTATGGCTTAAGCCTGGTACAGCATAAGGAAGATATAAAACATAACTGTACTTGGGTGGAGAATGTAAATGGCATACTATCTTACTGTCATTGTAGAAATCTGTCTTGGAATTTCTTGAGGGTTAAATCATGGAATGGACAAAAGTTGAGACACAAGGATACAGTATAGTATGGCAGTGAAGAGTCTGACAGTTGAACTCACAGAGTAGAATGGTGGTTACAGGCACAGAGGAGGAGGAGAGTGGGGAAATGTTGGTCAAAAGACACAATCTCAGTTAGGAGGAATAAGTTCAAGAGGTGTATCCTACTACATAGTGACTATAGTTAATAACATTGTAGTTTATACTTGAAAATCTCTAGGAGAGTAGAATTTAAGTGTTCTCAACACACACACACAAATTCGTAAGAATATAAGGTCATGCGTATGTTAATTAGCTCAATTTAGCTATTCCACAATGTATACGTAGTTTAAAACACCATGCTGTACTCCGTAAATATATATAATTTTGTTTTGTCATGACTTCTGTTCTTTTACATTTGCTGAGGAGTGCTTTACTTCCAACTATGTGGTCAATTTTGGAATAAGTGTGATGTGGTGCTGAGAAGAATGTGTATTCTGTTGATTTGGGGTGGAGAGTTCTATAGATGTCTATTAGGTCTGTTTGGTGCAGAGCTGAGTTCAACTTCTGGATATCTTTGTTAACTTTCTGTCTCATTGATCTGTCTAGTGTTGACAGTGGGGTGTTAAAGTCTCCCATTATTACTATGTGGGGGTCTAAGTCTCTTTGTAGGTCCCTAAGGACTTGCTTTATGAATCTGGGTGCTCCTGTATTGGGTGCATATATATTTAGGATAGTTACCTCTTCTTGTGGAATTGATCCCTTTACCATTATGTAATGGCCTTCTTTGTCTCTTTTGAACTTTGTTGGTTTAAAGTCTGTTTTATCAGAGACTAGGATTGCAACCCCTGCTTTTTTGTTTGTTTGTTTGTTTGTTTGTTTGTTTTCCATTTGCTCGGTAGATTTTCCTCCATCCCATTATTTTGAGCCTATGTGTGTCTCTGCACATGAGATGGGTCTCTTGATGGGTCTTGACTTTTTATCCAATTTGCCAATCTGTCTTTTAATAACCAATTTACATTTAAGTTTAATATTGTTATGTGTGAATTTGATCCTGTCATTATGATGTTAGCTGGATATTTTGCCCATTAGTTGATGCAGTTTCTTCCTAGCCTGGATGGTCTTTACAATTTGGCATGTTTTTGCAGTGGCTGGTACTGGTTGTTCCTTTCCGTGTTTAGTGCTTCCCTCAGGAGCTGTTGTAAGGCAGGCCCGATGGTGACAAAATCTCTCAGCATTTGCTTGTCTGTAAAGGATTTTATTTCTCCTTCACTTATGAAGCTTAGTTTGGCTGGATATGAAATTCTGGGTTGAAAATTCTTTAAGAATGTTTAATATTGGCCCCCACTCTTTTCTGGCCTGTACAGTTTCTGCCAAGAGATCAGCTGTTAGTCTGATGGGCTTCCCTTTGTGGGTAACCCGACCTTTCTCTCTGGCTGCCCTTAACATTTTTTCCTTCATTTCAACCTTGGTGAATCTGACAGTTACGTGTCTTGGAGTTGCTCTTCTTGGGGAGTATCTTTGTGGCATTCTCTGTATTTCCTGAATTTGAATGTTGGCCTGCCTTGCTAGGTTGGGGAAGTTCTCCTGGGTAACATCCTGAAGAGTGTTTTCCAACTTGGTTCCATTCTCCCCATCACTTTCAGGTACACCAAGCAGACGTAGATTTAGTCTTTTCACATAGTCCCATATTTCTTGGAGGCTTTGTTTGTTTTTTACTCTTTTTTCTCTAAACTTCTCGCTTCATTTCATTCATTTGATCTTCAATCACTGATACCCTTTCTTCCACTTGATCGAATCGGCTACTGAAGTTTGTGCATGCATCACATAGTTCTCATGCCATGGTTTTCAGCTCCATCAAGTCATTTAAGGTCTTCTCTATACCGTTTATTCTAGTTAGCCATTCGTCTAATCTTTTTTCGAGGTTTTTAGCTTCCTTGCAATGGTTTCGAACATCCTCCTTTAGCTCGGGGAAGTTTGTTATTACCGATCTTCTGAAGCCTACTTCTGTCAACTTGTCAAAGTCATTCTCTGTCCAGCTTTGTTCCGTTGCTGGTGAGGAGCTGCGATCCTTTGGAGGAGAAGAGGTACTCTGGTTTTTAGAATTCTCAGCTTTTCTGCTCTGTTTTTTCCCCATCTTTGTGGTTTTATCTACCTTTGGTCTTTGATGATGGTGACCTACAGATGGGGTTTTGGTGTGGATGTCCTTTTTATTGATGTTGCTGCTATTCCGTTCTGCTTGTTGGTTTTCCTTCTAACACTCAGGACCCTCAGCTGCAGGTCTATTAGAGTTTGCTGGAGGTCCACTCCAGACCCTGTTTGCCTGGGTATCACCAGCAGAGGCTGCAGAACAGCAAATACTGCAGAACAGCAAATGTTACTGCCTGATCCTTCCTCTGGAAGCTTCATCTCAGAGGGGCACCCAGCTGTACGAGATGTCAGTCGGCCCCTACTAGGAGGTGTCTCCCAGTTAGGCTACCTGGGGGTCAGGGACCCACTTGAAGAGGCAGTCTGTCGGTTCTCAGATCTCAAAGTCCATGCTGGGAGAACCACTGCTCTCTTCATAGCTCTATTGGAAATGCAGAAATCACCCGTCTTCTGTGTCACTCACACTGGGAGTTGTAGACTGGAGCTGTTCCTATGTGACCATCTTAGAACAAAATGGAAGAACATTCCATGCTCATGGATAGGAAAAATCAATATCATGAAAATGGCCATACTGCCCAAGGTAATTTATAGATTCAATGCCATCCCCATCAAGCTACCAATGGCTTTCTTCACAGAATTGGAAAAAACTACTTTAAAGTTCATATGGAACCAAAAAAGAGCCTGCATTGCCAAGACAATCCTAACCAAAAAGAACAAAGCTGGAGGCATCACGCTACCTGACTTCAAACTTTACTACAAGGCTACAGTAACCAAAACAGCATGGTACTGGTACCAAAACAGAGATATACACCAATGGAACAGAACAGAGCCCTCAGAAATAATACCACACATCTGTAACCATCTGGTCTTCGACAAACCTGACAAAAACAAGCAATGAGGAAAGGATTCCCTATTTAATAAATGGTGCTAGGAAAACTGGCTAGCCACATGTAGAAAGCTGAAACTGGATCCCTTCCTTACATCTTATACAAAAATTAATTCAAGATGGATTAAAGACTTAAATGTTAGACCTAAAATCATAAAAACCCTAGAAGAAAACCTAGGCAATACCATTCAGGACATAGGCCTGGGCAAGGACTTCATGACTAAAACACCAAAAGCAATGGCAACAAAAGCCAAAATAGACAAATGTGATCTAATTAAACTGAAGAGCTTCTGCACAGCAAAAGAAACTACCATCAGAGTGAACAGGCAACCTACAGAATGGGAGAAAATTTTTGCAATCTGTCCATCTGACAAAGGGCTAATACCCAGAATCTACAAAGAACTTAAACAAATTTACAAGAAAAAATCATAGTTGTTCGGCCGGGCACGGTGGCTCACGCTTGTAATCCCAGCACTTTGGGAGGCTTAGGCGGGCGGATCACGAGGTCAGGAGATCGAGACCACGGTGAAACCCCGTCTCTACTAAAAAAAATACAAAAAATTAGCCAGGCGTGGTGGTGGGTGCCTGTAGTCCCAGCTACTCGGGAGGCTGAGGCAGGAGAATGGTGTGAACCCAGGAGGCGGAGCTTGCAGTGAGCCGAGATCGCGCCACTGCACTCCAGTCCGGGAGACAGAGCAAGACTGCATCTCAAAAAAAAAAAAAAAAGAAAAAATCAAACAACTCCATCAAAAAGTGGGTGAAGGATATGAACAAACACTTCGCAAAAGAAGACATTTCTGCAGCCAACAGACACATGAAGAAATGCTCATCATCACTGGCCATCAGAGAAATGCAAATCAAAACCACCATGAGATACCATCTCACACCAGTTACAATGGTGATCATTAAAAAGTCAGGAAACAACAGGTGCTAGAGAGGATGTGGAGAAATAGGGACACTTTTACACTGTTGGTGGGACTGTAAACTAGTTCAACCATTGTGGAAGTCAGTGTGGCAATTCCTCAGGGATCTAGAACTAGAAATACCATTTGACCCAGCCATCCCATTACTGGGTATATATCCAAAGGATTATAAATCATGCTACTGTAACAACACATGCACACATATGTTTATTGTGGCACTATTCACAATAGCAAAGACTTGGAATCAACCCAAATGTCCATCAATGATAGACTGGATTAAGGAAATGTGGCACATATACACCATGGAATACTATGCAGCCATAAAAAATGATGAGTTCATGTCCTTTGTAGGAACATGGATGAAGCTGGAAACTATCATTCTCAGCAAACTATTGCAAGGACAGAAAACCACACACCGCATGTTCTCACTCAAAGGTGGGAATTGAACAATGAGAACAGTTGAACACAGGGTGGGGAACTTCACACACCAGGGCCTGTTGCGGGGTGGGGGTCTGGGGGAGGGATAGCATTAGGAGAAATACCTAATGTAAATGACGAATTAATGGGTGCAGCACACCAACATGGCCCATGTATACATATGTAACAAACCTGCAGGTTGTGCACATGTACCCTAGAACTTAAAGTGTAATAATAATAAATTTCATTAAAAAAAACAAATTTAAGTTATTCTTATTTCAGAATGTGAGCTCACTCACCCACACAGATGCTAGTTCTTGAATTTTGTTTGTACTAACTGAAAAACAACTTATTGGTTGGTTGACACATTTACCCCACTGGGGCCTGAATTCACCCCCTTTTAGGAGGGACAGCTTCCGAATATGCCATGAGGTGTCTGCAGTGTAGATCCATGCTCTCTGCAAACAGGGGCAGCGCCTCTGTTGCTGAGTCCTTTCCCAGACTCCTTTAAGAAATTTCAATAGGCTTTCGCAGAGCTGTGCCTGCTCCAAAATATGCATTGACATAATAAACCACAATGGATTTAAGTGTTTAAAGTCAGAAATACACTTTTAAAAATAAGTACTTCAGTTGGCCGTTGGAGCAGTAATACCTGGATGCCAAATTGAATTTGTTTAGAATAAACCACAGAGTAAACGTTAAAAAATAAAAAATAAAAAAAATTTTGATTTGTCAATTAAAATATACATTTATAAGAAAAAATAATAAAACACTTTCCACATCATAGTTTATCTATAGAAAATGTGTCACCTTAAAATTGTATACTTTTGTTGAAAATGGATATTGAATAATGTCAAACATGAAAATGTAGCAGATCACTCAGAAGTATTCACTAGAGGAAAAGATTTTTAAAAAACAGAGAGTCTGACACAGGAACCACACTGTGCTTGAGCCCCACAAAGCTTCCACATTCGAAGTCTTCTGGACTGTAAGCATGGCGTTTATTTGCTGTGCACCTCAGTTTCCTCATCTGTGAAATAGACATGACAACAAACCTCACAGGTTTGCTGTGAAGCCTAAGTGTATTAATATGTGTAAAGTACTCAGAAATGAAGTAGTCAATCATTGTTAGCCTCTAGTGTATTGTTTCTGTTGTATTTTTGAATCTCAGATGTCAGAGACTTAAAAAAAATTTCAAAAGAAAACGATAATGCAACCTGATTTCTATTTTGCTTCTACCACTTAAGTAATAAATGATAGGTGTTAGTGCAAAGAGTGGTTGTCAGTCTTACTAAGAATTAAATATAATTGCCAAAAGAGGAATGATTTAATCGTAAAATGAAGTGATTTGAAGGTATTACTAAAGCAAAATTATTTCTTGTCTCTTTGTCTCTGACAGACAAAAGCCAGAGAACCTTTCTAGTTTTTCTCTTGAAATGGTGTTCACAAACTTACAGTAGGGTGGTTTTTCTTTAATTTGCACTTTAATTCAGTGGAACTTTATTAGATTGAAATTAAGCAAATCCCAGAGAGGCCTGGAAACATAAATGGGTGTGAAATGTTATGGATTCTAAATTGGGCATTTTGAAAGACAAAGATGAAGGCTAATAGTTTACATTTAGTACTAAACTCTGTCATTCCAATGGAAAAAAAGACAGCTAGTTTGAATCAAATAATGGGATTTGTTTTTTAGGTAATAATATAATGAGTTAGTTAAAAGAGCTAACTTGTAATAGATTTATTAAGCCATAAAGTTTCATTTCTTTGAACATCATATTGTCAAAATCTTCGCAGACAACTTCACTTATAAGAAAATTAAATGAAAGAACTATTTCTTTAAAAGGTAGATGTGGATTTTATCTATTTGGGGAAGGGTTGAAAATGCCACGTCAGTGGATCTGGCTGTGATCCGACCTCTTAATCCTGTTTTAATTATGGGTTCTTTGCTACTTCTGATTTTATAGTTATATGTGACTGACATTCAGACATTCATAGTAATTTTTTAAATATGTAATTTTACATAAGAGTCCCTTCAATGTGACCTTAAGGGGAGAGTCTCTAGATATAATTATAGAGAGGAAGGAACTACCGACCTAGAATGAGTTGATCATTTCCAGGGGTATCTCATTGTGAGATTTTTCAGTTGAACACTGTGGCAGTTTCACAATTCTGCAAGCTTGACAGGAATGCAGAAGGGAGACCCACAAAGATTCTCATGTGGACAGCACTTGTCTGTTCCCTCTGCTGTATATTTGAAAACACTAGGGACCAAATATGATTAACCACATACTTCTCCCTGGAGACTTGAACCCTAAATATGCCTTTTGCCACCATAGTCTGTGTTTTTTGAGACCAGTATGCTTGCAGCTAGGTGTCATTTGTCAAATATGACATGAATATTTGTTGTGCATGATCATTTTTGTTTAGGTTTAAAAATTTAATGGCAGTGAGTTATACTACCTGAAGATGCAGGCTGAAAGCATGAGTTTTGATAAAGTGAAATTTCATTTGATGATATCCATTATAAATCATTTTTCTCTAACTTTAAAATAACATCTCATTTTTACTGTGTCTTATTAACAAACTTTACCAATAGTGTTGTTTCCGTAGTGAAAGATATGTTTTAAATTATATATGCCAAATATTTTCCTGAAATTTTAAGACGTTTCCACACTAAGCTCTGTTTCTTCATCTGTAAAGTGAAGATGTTAAGACTCCATTATCTCTAAGATCTCTTCTGATACCCAGGGCACCCTAAGTCTGATGTCCAGCCTTTTTTGTTATGGAGAGTATCTTGGTAAATTTCCAAAGGCTTGCGAGGTGTTTCAGATTGCATCACTCTGACTTGCCAAATGATCCTCTCTATTGACCATCACCAAATATTATTCCCCGAAACCTCTTCCCCTGCTCCATAGATGTGACTGTGGCTCCTTGTGGAGAGCGAAACCCAGCCTCTGCCTGCGAGGAGCCGATTACAGCTGTTAGAGGTCCAGTCATCCTGTCCTACTGATTGCATCTGTGTCTGGTCATCTGAGAGAGTGAAATATTAATCTGCTTTCTTCTCTTCACTCTTTTCATGTGTATTCCCCGAACAGAAAGGAGAACCTGACTGCTGTGCACTCTCCCTGGAGACAAGCGAGCAGCTCACCTTTGAGATCCCCCTGAATGATTCAGGTTCTGCTGGCCTCGGGGTGAGCCTAAAAGGGAACAAATCCAGAGAAACTGGAACAGACTTGGGGATTTTTATCAAATCCATCATTCATGGAGGCGCTGCTTTTAAGGTGGGTAGGAATGACATTTGTACATCCTTTGAGAAGGCACTTGGAGATGTGACTGTTGTACTTACAGACTGAATGGAGAAAGTGTCTGAAGACTTGAGGCCACTGAGGCTTTCCCGCTAGATACAAAAAATATATGTGTGAACAGATCTGGGGAATAACTGGCTGCTGTTTTTGTACCTTAACAGGTTATTTTTACTTCTTAGAGTTACCTCTAAAAACCCAACATGATTCACATTCTTTTTTGTATACTTTTTATTACTGCATTAGGATTCCTCTGAATTTGTAAACTGACAGAGTTGAGCCTAAAAGTACACAATCAGAAAAACAAAACTAAAAACAAGTAAACACAAAGGCAGCAAATAAGACAGTTGTGCTTGCAAGAATGAAAGCTCAGTGGAGCCTGAGAGTGATTGTAGTATAAATTAAAGGCCATTTATCACATTTTATACACTTGAAGAAAACCATGGTACCCAGAATGCATATTTCCTTTCGAATACTTAGAGAAGCTTATAGGTTTCCAGAAAAAGAAGGAAGGTCATGCTTCAGTCCTTTCACGTTGAGGTGAGCATAGTGTACTGGTTAGCTAGATGGCCGGTGTTCAAGTCCAGCTCAGTCCTTGCTAGCTGTATGGAAATGTAGGCAAGGGTCTTGACCAGCTGTCTCCCATTTCCTCACCGGTAGAATGGTGATAATAAGTAATACCTACTTCATAGGCTTCTAGGATTCAATCACACAATGTGATGAAAACAGTAAAGTGATGATAGAGGAAGGATACACGTTGGCACCTCTTGCCACCCTCATTATTATCTCATACCGTGCAAGGAGACTTCTTGAGTTTGAATTCTGCCTTACCTCCTCTCTCCCTGTGAATGTAGGTAAGCTGCTCAGCCTTGACATGCCTCAGTTTCCTCATTTGTGAAATTAGCAGTGCCTGGTTCCTCATGCTGCTGTTAAGACTAAAAGAGACAATATGTGTCAAGTGCTTGGCACAGTGCCTGTCACCAGCTGCTGCTAAATGTTAGCCATCTGAGAATAATTTTGATATGAATAATGTCTGTCCTCTCCCATAGCAAAGCCAAGAAGGCCCCGTTACACTCTACAGAGCACCCCTGCACCTAGAATTCTGGCTTTGTTGAAGCAACTGTCTTCTCACACTTACCCTTCCACTTTTGTTTCAGACTAGATGTGGAGATAATGCCTTTTTCACTGGGAAATAAATGTACTTTGGATAGACACCTCTTCAGTTTACTCTTGGTTTAGTTAGCTTTTGTCGCATAATAAATAGTCATAATTTTTCAGTAATGTACGTCAATAATCCTTTATTTTTCTCATAGCTCTGTGCAGGGGAGCTGGGGTGTGGGTAGGATTCTCATTCAGGCTGGTGTCTCTTGATCCCACTGTAACTCTGCAGATCTGAGTGTGCTCTACTTCCTTCTCCTGCTCCTTGGATCAGCAGACTAGCTGGGGCATGTCCCTCTCGTGCCTCGAGCTGTCAGAGGGCCAGCAGCAGCGGGTGAATCCGCGGGCTCCAAACTAGCACACTGTCACCCCACACATAGGCCACTGGTCAAAGCAAGTCATATGGCTGAGTCCAAGGTGGAGCAGTAGAAAACATACTCCACCCACAATGAAGTTATGGCAAAGATGTAGATACAGAGAAGGGTAAAGAATTGAGTCCCATCACTCCTTCTATAAAACTGGCTCAGAAATACATAACCAGGAGCAAAAGAGAAATAGTAGTAATAGCAACAACAACAATAGCAATGAACATTTATTGTGCTTAGTATATGCTGGACAGTAGGATAGGTGTTTTATATGGATTATCTAACTTTATTCACATTGACATTGGATTATTTTCAGGCCATTTTATCAAAGTGGAAATTACAGATTAGAGCCTTTAGTGCATTTCCTGTGGTCAGATAGCCAGGAATTACTTTAAGATTTGAATCTAGGCAGTCTGACTCCAGAGCCTGTGTTATGCTGCACTGAAATGAAGGTTCTTCCATATGATCCGTTCATGTTCCTAGAGAGGAGGGCCCGTTTGCCTGGAGGTGTCTTGTATGGTGCTATCATCCTTAGCCAAGCCATCTAAATATGTACTAGGTTTGAGGATGAGTTCTTGGTCATGTTTGTGGATACCAGCTTGAAATTATTCTTCTTATTCCTAATGACAGCTCTATTTGCAGAATTTATTCCGAGTAAAATTGAAACTGAGATGACTTTTTGGAAATTAAAAGCAAACATCTTAGCTTTTTTATGGGCAATAACTTAAGCTCCAGCAGATATTGGCGAGCAGGTTTAATATGTATATCCACGTTTGTGTAAGTAAGCATCTCCTTACCTAAGCAGTTTCTAACAGTCCTGTTTCTTGCAGAAAGATTTCACTTTCCGTTTATGTAAATTTCTTTCCTGATGCTGGTCTGCTGAGTCAGACAATCACACCATTAAAAACCACTGGACAGCATATTTATAGCTGATCTTAAACAGTAAGAGGCATCAATCATGAACTTAGCCTTCTTGTGAATGTTTAGTATCCATTTGTCTTGTTTGCCTTTTGCAGTGTAAAGGGTAGAGGCCTGAGATTTGTTCACAAAAAATCTGATTAACCAGGAAAAAAAAAGTATTTTTCCATTCTACTGTTGTTCCAGTAATCCACTGTTACTCCTCGGAAAATTGCCACCCATTCTATGATTCAGGATTCTGTCTTAGGAAAATTGTTTTGAGACTTTGTTCCTGTCCCTGTTGAGAGGATACAAATTTAACAGACTACAGTGTCCCTGGGGCAGAGGAGAGATAAGCACTGGGAACATCTTTGTCTCAGCATTTGGCCCTAGCTTTTTACCCGGAATCAACGAAATAGTCTTTCAACCAGAGCACAATCTTTTTCTCCTGGCCCTTCATACCACTAATTAGTTCTCAAGGTGTTTTTCCCTTTAGGGAAGGTGGATTTTTTGAAAACTAAACTACTTTGAAAGATATGACCAAATTCTTCCTGTGCATTCTGTGTGCTGGATTCTCCTGGGGGCTTCCGTTGGTATAAACAAAGATAGGTTACTTCTTGCCAGACGTAAAACCCCTGAATAACTTGACTCTAATTGAGGGGATTGCTTTATTTTGTTTTGTTTTGTTTTGTTTTCCTTTCCTTAACTCTCATTCTACTGCTTTCTGTCATGTCATCTCTTGTTTGAATTATTTCTGATAGAGGATGTAAATCTCTATTTGGAAACAAGAGCAGCCAGCTACTCTAGGACGCCCTCTTGGAATTGAGTCCCTGACTCATTCTAAAAACCAAGAGAACAATAATTCTACCCTGCTCAGAATTATCCAAATGCTTAATCTCAACTTGATATTTAACTTCAAGTCTGTACATTAAGAAATAAAGCCCAGAAACTCTTCTGTGCATGCATCAGGCTGCACCACTTTTGATTACAGGCTGATTTGTCATACGGAGCTCTTCATAGGCCCCTCTGAAGCATAACTTGTAGCTATGCCTCTTAGTGTACTATGTGGCCATTGACCATAACAGCAAAATGTTGCTTCTTAGAGTATTGATGCCAATGTGCCTAAGCACTAGCATGCATTACATGTTGGTGGTTTCATTTAGTTTCTGTCTTTCTTCCTGGGCGTTTGCCCCTGACATTCAGTGTAATTGCTTCTATAACTAAAATATACTAAATACAAGCATATATGTCGACTGCTTCTGAAAGAATTATGAGCAGAATGAAGTTATGACCTCCATGAGAATGATTTTCTAACATTTTGCTTTTGTGGTTGGAATTTAAAGTGAATGTGGTAGTGCTGTTGCTGTTAAGTAAAAAGAAGTATCATCTTTGTTGCAGTTAGAAAAAATACCTTTCCCTAAATCCACATCAAAATTTCCCTAAATCCACATCAAAATTTCCCTAAATCCACATCAAAATTTGCTTTTTATTTTATGCAGGAAAGCACAAATGAAGTCTCAATGATCAGTCTGAAGATGTTAGATATTTTTATGTTCATTCGCTAAACATTTTAAATTCATTTTGAGATCAGTGGTTTTTCTTTGCTTTGCTTTTCATGTATCATATTAACTGAAAATTTTTAGTAAAAATTTTTACATCTAGTGATGATACTTCCTTAAGTTGCTTGTTTTGCTACCCTAAAGAATTACTTTAAAAATGTATACATAACTAGAATAGTGTTCTTTTTAAAGCTAGGTGAGATATTGTAATAACACACTGTAGTGAGAATAAAAGTCCCATGAAGTCTGTTGTACCAGTTCTGAATGGTGTTTTTGACTTCAGTATGCTGACTTTATGAGTGGTATGTCTCCTATTGAAACTTTGAAATAATAAGGTAAAAAATTCAAATTTAAAGGAATTTTTGCTAAAGGAAAAATGTCATATATCAGATAGATTGTTTAGGGGCTGCTAAATAGAGAGAATACATTTAAGACTATCAGTTATTCTCTAGAAAATTAATTAGCCAGGTTTGTGCTTAATAAATGCTCTTGATGATGATGAAATTAAGTGAAAGAAAAATGCCTGACATGGCTAATTGTAAATGTATGCACTCAGAATATGAAATAGACATAATTGAAGTAATTTGATTCCTGTGTGCTTAGGAAATTTGGGATTCTCCTTCTGAAAGATACAGGATTTCATAATCTGCACTGTTTAGTAATGGGCAAAAGAAAGAATTTGGACTAATATAAGCAATCATGATATTTTTAAATGACTAAACTCTAAATTTTTGGAGAGGAAATGCACAGCTCTAGAATATCCAGAAACATGGCGCTTGATCCTGAATCTCCATGTCTCATTGTCATGTGGGACATTTAACAGCATCCAAACTACTTAACTCCAGTAGGAGCTCCCAGCATGACTAATTTCCACCCCCATCTCTGCCAGTATCTATAAATCATGTGATAGATCTATAATTAATGAATTCAAAGGAAGATAAAAGGGACAGCTTTTTAAGGAAAACTAATGTTAAATGATTTCTTCAACTGGCCATTTTTCTTAAAATTTATAATGTTTTCTACTGGTGGGAGAACCTTTAGGATCCTTACTGGTAGTCAGTGACTTCTAAGCTTTTACCTCTGGCATAAGGACCAGATAATGTGAGTATGTCAAAGTGCTATCGAAAATCCTCAAATGTAAGAAGCCAAACACTAACATTTTATTTCTAACCACAAAGATGTGATACATTTTAAGGACTTTAAAAGCAGGAACTTTGCCTGGAAATATACATAAATTCATAATCACTATATACCCAATCAGAATTTGACCTTAAAAAAGGAAGTTATTAATTTAAACATAGGAAAAATACATTTTAGCTAATTTTCTGTTTTAAAAAAATCTGAAAATGTTAGCATATGTTAATTCATACAGTCAGGCTTATTTATGAATTTTCTACAGTAGTAACTACTTTATTAAAATGCAATATAACATTACTTTTAAAATCTCAAAGTAGCTGGCACAGTAATGGGCACCTGTATTTTCACCTAAGCAGGAGGATCACTTGAGCTCAGGAGTTCCAGACTGTAGTGCAGTGTAATCATGCCTGTGAATAGTCACTGTGCTCTAGCCTGGGCAACACAGTGAGACCCCATCTCTGTTTTTAAAAAATCCCATAATTCCAGCATCTATCATTGTTTTTTCTTGCTGATCTTTATCACTTTTGCATTTTTATTTCATGAATGGAAATGCAAACAGGAAATAAATTTACATGTACACTGTACTGAATGAAATTTTGGAATGCTACAACATTTTGATGTGTATTTTGGGCTCCGTGATTGTCTCAATGGGCTTGAAAAAAATTTAAGAGTTGATATTCCTAATGAAAAAGGAAATTGTAATCTACAAAAGTGGATATATCATGCTAATGATGCTTTGGCTCTGAAAATAGTAACTTTCTCCTGAAAAGCTATATTCATCTTCATTATGGGTACCTATAGGCCATATATATGTATACACACACACACACACACACACACACACACACACACGTAAGACCAGTTACTAGAAAAATGGACACAAACCAGAATGCTCAAATAAAACTCTGACCACGGTATGAACTCTGCATACATATACACACGTTTTTGTTCTAGCATTCTGGTTTGTACCCATTTTTATAGTGATTGGTTTTAAGCAATCTCAGTATAATACTAACAAGTGCAAGTGCATAAAAACCACCACCAAGAAGTAAATCAATAAGATAAGTATGTTGAAATGGCTTCCAAAATTCTAACCTGGTTAGGCATTCATGCAAATTATTCTTAATTCATATATAACATATATGCTTTAACAAGCTTCTTTTTAATCTGGTTTTCTAGGCCAAAGTAAATTACGAGCAGAAAATCAGACAGAAAATAGGAAAGGATGGAGAAGAAGCTGGAATGACAGGAAAGAAAAAAGTATAAAACAAGCACAGAATGTTATCACTATATAGTACACCGGAGAATATTTCTGATGGTTTGAAGTCAATACTTCTCAAACTTTCTTGCAGAAGAAATTATAAGATTCAATGTGGCCATAGTAGAGGCCATAAGTTGCAGTATATCTGTTTATGCCCCATATTTTTCCAGAATGATTTTAAAATGAAAAGATTTATAATACATTTTGAAAGCATTGTTTCAGAATGGTTTATGCATATGTTAATTCCTATAGTCAGGCTTCTTACAATAAGCCTGACCAACATGGTGAAACTCCGTCTCTACTAAAAATACAAAAACTAGCTGGGCATGATGGTACGCACTTGTAATCCCAGCTACTTGGGAGGCTGAGGCAGGAGAATTGCTTGAACCAGGGAGGCGGAGATTGCAATGAGCCGAGATCACACCACTGCACTCTAGCCTGAGCGACAAGAGCGAGAGACTCTGTCTCAAAAAATAATAATAAATAAATAAATAAAAGCTTCATATGCCCACAGGTGATTTGCTGCTGGGACTTCATTGGTTTGTTACATAGAAATGGAGTGAGGTTCTTAAGACAATAACTGAATTACATAAATTTAAATTTTACAATATCTGAACAAGTAGAGATAGGGCCAGTATACAGAAAGTAATCAAGCTTTTTTTTTTTTTTAGAATTCTGAAGGTTCTCTGAATATACCCTGGCATATTCAAGACAGCTTAGGTTCGTGAATCTCTCATAGTTACAATTTGTAGATGAAACTTAACACCAGGACCAAAACACCTGACTGACTTAATTTAGCAAGCACTTCTTGAACATTTAGATGAGTTAGGCAACAGTATATAGTGGGCTAGACACAGCATACTTAAAATTACCCGTTCTATAATCTAGGAAGGTAGTAACACAGTACATTAAATATATAAACAACACTAATATGATAAGAGCTATGATAGGCAAATGTGAGAAGTATTATGGGTGTTGAGATGATGGAGCATTTAATTCTGCCTGGGGAGAAAACTATGAAAGGAAGGCAATTGCTGAGGCTTGCTTGAGGTGAGGGGTAAGTAGACTTTGAAGAGGTGAGCAGGAATGCAAAGGGCATTTTGGGCAGAGGAAAGAATACGGGCAGTCACCAAGGTATGTACACCAGAATACAGTCTGTTGTGCCTGGAAAATAGAGGTCTTATTTGGGAAGAATGGACCTCTTCACATAAGCTGAAATGATGTGAAACATGTACTAACTTTTTTGTTTTAACAACTGTACTTTAAAAATCTTAATTCATTCTTGCCCTTCCATTGCAATTGTTTTTAAATGAAGGTAAATGATTTCAATCTGGAATACAAGGTTCTTTTCTTAGTTTAGGGTTTTGGGTTTTTTGGGGGGTTTGATTTGTTTTTTCAAAAAATGCAGTAGACAGATGTTGTCACAGAGTGATTGTAGGGCCCTGAGAAGGATTCATTGAGGATAATTCTCTCCCTCAGTAAGGTGCCATCTTGCCTGGGGCCCAGCCCTATTCCAGGGAACATCTGCTCTGCAACCTGAAGTCAAGCTTTGGGGTTTGGGACCCGGGTGTTGATAATATCCCAGGAGGCCATACCAAGGGCCCCGTTAGAAGCACGCAGAGGCAGAGGCCAACGTCTGGTCATGATTAATCCTCTCAACACCCTGGACTAATGTGGACTGGCCTTGGGCCACAGCCAGCTACCCCTGGGAAAGCCAGCCCACTTTCTCATGCTTCTCTCATATTCTTCAGTGGCTAGTTCAGTTCTTTGCCTTGGCTTTCTTACTTTTCCTCTGTATTCATTAGAATTTTAGAGGTAACAGGGCAGTTGGGGGGAGGGTTTAACAAAAAAATTCCCAAGCCAGGTGGATTAAGCCACACGGCATTGCCAGTAATCATGGCAGAGGAAGTACCCAGGCACCAGTGAATATACCACAGGGGATGAACTACAAGGTCGTTGGACCCCCCAGCAATCATAAATATCCTTTAGAGGACACATGGAGTAGCCTACAGCATACATAATGACCCCTCACCCCAAAGGATTATCTGGCCCAAATGTGCAATTGTGGAAAGACCCTGATGTAAATATTTGTTTTTAAAAAAGAGTATCTGTAGCTTTTATTAGATTCTCAAAGGAGTCTAAGAGCCCATAAAGGCTAAGAATCACTAGCAGATTGTTTGAAAACATGGGCTGCAGAGTGACCCAGACCTAGTTCACATCTGCTTTTAGAAACATGACTTGTAACAATTCATTTAACCTCTCTGACTGCAATTTCTTCTTTTATAAAATGGGGGCAGCAATCTCAAATATACAGGGTTTCTGTAAGGAGTAAATTGTCTGCTACATGTAAAGCGTTTAGCATGATGCACAGAGTAGAAACTCTTTGTCATTAATATAGTGCCTTTAATAATCTCTAGAAGTCTGAATTTAGAAGCAACGTAGCATAAAGGATTCATGTCATTAACCTTAGAGATGAGGAGACCTGGCTATGACCATACCCTTTGACAAGTCACTTAATTTCTCTGAGCCTTCATCTTTATATCTCCTAAATAGCAGAGAGTAGCATTTGTATCACAGGGTTGCTGTAAGAAATGAATGGGCAAATATATGCAAAAGACATGCTCAAGGACTAGCCTACATTAGGTGTTCAGTAAAAGGGAGGTGTCATACTCAAAGGTCTTGTCTCCTGGTCCTCTGTGCAACCTACTGTGATAGGACCAGCTAAAGCTGATGAGATTGAAACCATGCCAGGACATGGAGAAGACCTAACCTCATACCAGGTTTTTTGTTCTAAAGTGCACTGAAGAAGTTACATTTTGTCTTTACTCTGTCCTCCTGATTCTTTTTAATATGTTTTCCTTCCCTTTGGGAATTTCCTTTACTCCTTTCTAGCTTGAGGATGGAGTTGGTTATGGGGGGATGCCAGAAGTGGGGAACATAATTGAAGTACTTTTGCTTAGGAGTCTGATGGGAGTAATATAGGAAGAAAAAGGGGTGAGAGAGAGAGAGTGAGTGTGTGCGTGTGTGTGTGTGTGATAGAGAATATTGCAAGCATAACCCAGATGAAATAAATATCCTAGCATTACCAAGTAACATCCTTGAATATTTGAATTCATTTATGTAAAGTCAATTGAAAGTTAATATTCTCATGCCTAAATATTTACTAGAATATAATATTAATTTTAAAAACCATAAAAAGCTAATTTTCTTTGTCCAAATTATTCCAAGGCAAATGGTACATACACAATTTTGAGAGAGATTTGATGAGTTTTTGAATAATGAGCTCCTCATTGAATCAACTTCATTTTAGGTCAAGACTGGACATAGATGTGCATGTATGGATGTCTAACTAAATAGGTAGACAGCCTTTTTTTTTTTTTTTCCTCCTGTGGGTTGCTCTGCCATGCCCCTGCACAGTTTCCTGTCTCCATGTCTTCTGTTGTGTGTCTTGATTTTATATTGTCTTCCCTTCCAGGAGATATCTGGTAGCATATTGTCCTCTCTGGTTCCGAAAGTCTTTTTTTTCTTGAAGCATTACCCCTTTAGGGAGTAGTCATTGTCATCTGTGTAGAATATAGAATGGTTTGGTGAATAGGGACGCTGTGGAATTCAGAACTTGGGCTATTCTGTTCCAATTCTGACCTTAACTAGCTGAACAAGTCTAATATCTGTGGAAGTGCCTTTTCCTAATAGGTGTTCGATAAATGGTTTCTCGTCCTCTCTGGGCATCACATTATTCATCTGTAAATGGAAGAGGTTGGACGAGATGACCTCTAAGGACCCTTCCAGCTCTAAATTCTGTGATTATATTCTAAATGTTGGGACAACATGGTGCTTACTGGCATCACCATTAATGAAATTACACATCATTTATCTCATAAAGAAAAAGCACACACCAATAACAACAGAGCAGCCAAGCCTGACAGTGAGAGTGTGTGGATTTTTATTGCACCCACAACTCTCTGGTGATGCTTGTGATGAATGTGAATGTCTTTGAAAAAAAATTTCAGCTGCCCTGAGGTGACCTGAACTGTCTTTTTGTTTGGGACTTGGTTACAGGAAACATGCCCTACTTCAGTGTCATTCTGCATGCTTGAGATTTAGAATGTAACTGAAAATAAAAAAATAAAAAATAAAAAGTTTGTGCTTAATAACTGTTGATAGATTTTACCAAATAAAAATGTTCTCCTATCTTCTTGTCTGTTGTCTACCTCTTCACTCTGACCTTGTGTCATACTTCACAGAAAAGGTTCACAAGAGATTACCAGGTGGGATCTCACTCATATTTCCTTCCCTCCATCTCTGGAGGTTCCCATAAAGCTTCCATCTTTATCTTGTTTCTTCCTGTCGTAGCAGATGAGGTGTCCTGCCAAGACAAAGCACTGCAAAATCTGAACATTTCCTGTTAACCTCATTTCCTGTTAACAGGACTAGGACCAGGAACTGGATTCAACTCTTCTGCTTCCTCCTCCTCTTTAAAAACCACACATCAGTCTCCAGTCATCCTAAAATGATTTTTAGTAACAAGATTCAGCCCAATAGTTCTCCTTTCTTATATGACAATAGAGCAGAAATATTTCTCCAGTTGTATCTCACATCACATAACGAAACCATTCAGGGTGTTTTTGTCATTTCCCCCTTTTTTCTTTTCTTTTTTTTTTTTTTTTTTTTGGAGACGAAGTTTCACTATTATTGCCCAGGTTGGAGTGCAGCGGCGCAATCTTGGCTCACCACAACCTCCGCCTCCCCAGTTCAAGCGATTCTCCTGCCTCATCCTCCCAAGTAGCTGGGATTACAGGCATGCACCACCGTGCCCGGCTAATTTTGTATTTTAAGTAGAGACAGGGTTTCTCCATGTTGGTCAGACTGGTGTCAAACTCTCACCCTCAGGGGATCCGCCCACCTCGGCCTCCCAGAGTGCTGGGGTTACAGGTGTGAGCCACCGTGCCCGGCCTGTCATATCCCATTTCATGTAGCCTTATGCTTTTTTGTGCCTCACTCAAAATTGGATAACAGAAATGAAGAGATTTCTTTCTTGTTTGGTCTTTCCTGTAAATCTCTTTTCCAGACTTGCTTCAAATTAGGGTAAAGGTTAAGTGAAATGGGAAAACAAGAGGAAGGCAGGGGACATGAAGCTCTGAGGAGGCGGTCCACTTAAATAGTTTACATCTCTGACTTGATGCCTTTGTCTATTGATCCCATTACCCTGCCATCTCCATTTCTTCCCTGAGTGGGTGTGTCCTCCTATGGGCGTCCCCTGCAATCCCATGTGGCTAACACCCTCTCCAGCAGGCGGCGTGGGCAGTGTGTCTTCACCAGGGCATTGGCTCCGGGGAGCAGCAGCTCTCACCACACCCTCCGTTTTCTCCACTATCAGCAGAGGAACTTCCTCGGGCCATCTGCTACTGCTTTAGTCCAAGTTTAACGACCTGTCTGCACAGTTTCCCTCCCAAAGCTGTCTGGTTGGTTTCTATTGTTCATTGTGTGTGTCTGGCTATCTTATTTCTTTTTTTTTCTTTTACATTTTTCTTTTACATTTTATTCTGTTAATTTGACCACAAATCCCAGATACTTCTCACCACAAGAACTCTTTAATATTTTCCTTTCCCTATTTTTGTGTTGCACAGTTGTAGTCTAGAGACAAGAAACAAAAGGAATTGTCGTGGAAGAACTAAAGAGTCAAGATTCATGGAAACCTTTGACTCGCTTTCGTGGCCTGGAACAAGTTACATTTGGTGCCTCAGTTTCCTTTTCTGTAAAATGTTTCTGAAAATATAAATCTTAAATTCTTAGGTTCTGTGAGAATCACTAGAGGTAATTTATGGAAGAATTCTCTGTAAGGGTAAACTGTTATACTCCTGCTGTTAATTCTGTTGATTTTATTAGCAGCAGCAGCAGCAGCATGATAACATTCGTAATCACAGCTGTGCCTCATAGCAAGCACTTTCTACCTGAGTGTAGAATAGGTAGAGAGCATGTCCCCCGAGTCTGACTGTCAACATTTCAAGTGTCTTTGCTCCTGGACTGCCTTTGGGGAAATGCACTGTGGTCCCTTCCAGTTCTTTTCTAGGCAGAGCAGGCATCCCAGTGTGTCAGCCACTGATCTAGGCCTCTGCTTATGAGGGACTTCTGGCTGGAGATGGTCAGTGCCTCATTCACTCAGAAGTGAATGAGACCACAGTCTGGGCTGCCTATTCTTGTGCCGAGGTTCTTTGTGCTTTGTAATAAGTGGTATTTCTTCCTGAAGATGCTGGTTGAAAGTACTCATTCATCAGAGCCTCTTCGAAAAAACCTTGACAATTCTTTTTGTCAAGCTTTTCCACCAGAAGATATTAGGGCAAATTGGCCCTTTTCTACACACCTCTGTGTTCTTTGGCAGACGAGCAACTTTGTGGTTGTGTTAGATAAAGTTATGTGGTTTTTTTTTTTTTAGTACTGTTCAATAGAGCTAACAATGATATCAGGAGATACATTACTACTGTCAAGCACACAGCATTTATGCATGATTCCTCTCTGTGCCTGAAAAGGCAAATTCTCCTTTCAAGAGTTGTGACTACCTCCTTTGGTTTCCAAGCCCCCTTCCCTTGAGTCAACAACATGGTCTCTGCCACAGCAAATGGCAGAATCAGGTCAGATTAGCATGCTTGCCAAAGATTTAGGTAAGAGGCATTATACAAATGTCTAAATTATTGCAGCTCAGGACTCTAAGATTTCTAAAAAATACTTTCACACAATTCATTATCACTGGTATTTGTGACTATTTGATAAGCTCCAGAGCCTTTTTCTGCCATGGAAAATAAATCACTTCTAACAGCTAGGTTGTTTTTTTTTTTCTTTTTTTCATTTTTAAACTTGAACTTTTCCCCAAAACGCCACATGTCATCAGCATACTTTTCTCTGTTGAATACTGTTTTTCTTTCTTCTGCCTTAGGATGGTCGTCTGCGAATGAATGACCAGCTGATTGCAGTTAATGGGGAATCTCTTTTGGGAAAGTCCAACCACGAAGCTATGGAAACACTTAGGCGGTCCATGTCCATGGAGGGAAACATCCGAGGGATGATCCAGTTGGTGATTCTGAGGAGGCCAGAGAGACCAATGGAGGTGATGCAAATCTTGATTCTCCTCAGCAAGTTGCCCAAATTGCCACCAGAATGTGCAGACTTCCATTCCTAGTATGGCAGCCAGACTCATATTGAGAAAATATGCCCCAGAAGGGCTTTGATGGATTTACGTGGGGAACAGGTGGTTGTATATCTTAGGTATAATAGAAAGATGTAAAAATGTGCATATAAAGTAAGTCATTTATCAGATGTAACAGGTCTATAATTTCTAGTTTTTTCCCCCAGAAATTCCAAGAGCTCTGAACTTGTTCATAAACATCTTTATATACTTTTTTGTTTGATATGCTAGCAGTGTCCATACCTTAGAAAGTGTCTAATCACATGTGTACAATGTTTAATGTGGAGATCATTATAATGCAGTCCGCTCTCTGTATTCTCTTCCATAATCTGCATATAAAGAATACAGACCTGAGACTTAACTAATTTAACATTTGATTTATTAAACAAGCTGCTTGCTCATGTTATTAAATAAATGGGAGTCTTGTTTTTTGAAATCTTTTATTATTTTTTATAAGTTTTTAAAAATATCAAGAATAGTTTCACTTACACGTGGAGTCTAAGTGTATGATAGCTTTAATAATAATATTCCTAAACATAAAAATACCTAAACATAAAAATACCTAAACATAAAAATATCTAAACATAAAAATACCTAAACATAAAAATACCTAAAACATAAAAATACCTAAACATAAAAATACCTAAAACATAAAAATACCTAAACATAAAAATACCTAAACATAAAAATACCTAAAACATAAAAATACCTAAACATAAAAATACCTAAAACATAAAAATACCTAAACATAAAAATACCTAAAACATAAAAATACCTAAAACATAAAAATACCTAAAACATAAAAATACCTAAACATAAAAATACCTAAACATAAAAATACCTAAACATAAAAATACCTAAACATAAAAATACCTAAACATAAAAATACCTAAAACATAAAAATACCTAAACATAAAAATACCTAAACATAAAAATACCTAAAACATAAAAATACCTAAACATAAAAATACCTAAACATAAAAATACCTAAAACATTATTTTCTTTTATATGAAGAATAGTTATTAAATGCTCATAAAATAATTTTAGAAAAAGGTAAGAAGAAAAAATAGTACTGAAAGTTAAGAAAAACATCAGCAAATCACACATTTTGTCATATCGGGATATTCTCTAAGGCCAAATTGTGTTTGTGTAATAAGATAATATACAAAATTTAAAAAACTATTAAAAAAGCTAATATAAAATACTAGTTTTAATAAAGAGTTCAGCTTAAAAATTGAAAAATGAAAGCTTTATCAAGTTAATCAAGAGTTAATGGTAGTGGGGCTCATTGTAGTTAAAAGCTTCAGCTCTGGAGTTTTGAATTACTTGGGTTTCAATCCTAGATTTGCCATTTCCAGGCTATGTAAGTACATATGTAATTGAGTGCTCGGTATTCATAGATGACAGATATTGTTGTCTGTTTTATCCCTTAATGTGTCCTTGGTTACCACATGTAGTAGATGCTTGATAAATATTGAGTGAATGTAAATGTCACATCTGAGACTTACTTCATCTCAGAGAGTAAACTTGAGTAGTAAAGTTATATGCTCTATCTTACTTCGTTCTATTATCAGCCACTGGCAAGGAGTAACTATACCTTTTATACTCTCCTTTATATAAGCTTGTAGATGTTAAATAAATTTAAATTGTCCAATTACTGGAGACTAAATATAATGAACTTATTTTCAACATTTGTGTCTGCTTAAGTGACAGTGTTCCATAAATATTTAATGGACTTTACTTATGTACCTAGTTATAACACCCTTATCTGCCACTTCCTGCCCTGAGAGAATTGGCCCCATCTGGTTTAGGATAGTTCTTACTCCAGAGCCCTAGGACTCCATGGAACCCGTTTGTTGGAGAGAGTTGAAAGGATGGACTGCGAACGCCTGAGTCATCCCTTCTGTGCATCTGCATATCAGATCTCCCTTAAGACTTTTTAAACAAAGATACCTCAACTAATAGAAGTGTCTGGAAGAAACTGCTGTAGCATAACATACCTGTGCAGATAGCAAAAGTTAAAAACGAAATGACTATGGTTCTAAAAGAGTTAGTAGATGACAGCAGATAGGCGTTATATATTTTGGCTCATCTCGTTGGCACACTTTACTATTTGCATTCCCCTTTACTGCAGGTATGTTCATTTTAATTCTCACACTCTGGGATAGATTGACATTATTCCATCAGAAGAAACTATGAAACTCTCATTTGTTGCCCGCCATCAGAAGTGCCATGTTAATGTAGATCACCAGGGAATTGATCAAGAATAAGAACTGGGTCAAAAAGCAATTTCTATGAGGACATTTAAACAAGATCCATTTTTAGTTTTGCTAATATTTACATGCTTTCCATGGGGAATGAGCAGGCACTTGACTCTCGGCTACTGAGCATCTCTGCGGTACCCATGAAGATTAAAGAGCATTAATTCTTATAAAGACAGAAGAGTAATGTACAGTTTATCTTTATTAAATTGGAAAAAAATTGCAACTGTTTGATCTTCAAATCTGTGTTTCACTGTGTCAGAGCATATTTTGTGTGCTCATGTTTTTGCTGTATTCTCTGGTGGAACAGCACTTGCCCTCTGGTACAATAAAAAGCATCCATAACCTAGAAAAAGGTCTCAGCACTGTTGATACATTCAGGCAAATCAATTAGTTAGATTTGCCAGGAATACCAAAATGGTTGCTTGAACATTATATTGATATCTCAAAAATTGAAGAAGCTACTTAAGAGAAGTCAAAATATATAGTTGTTGGGATTTTTCCCGCATTACCCAGATGTACAAGATATGTAAACAGTTTTGATGAGGACCTTGTGAAGAATACATAATGAGCCCTTGATTGAATCAAAATCATTTTAAACAGAAACATATTTTTCAAAGGATGAGCTTGAGGTTCAATTGTAATTCTATTTGAGCCTAGAGACTTGGTATGAAAAAATGGGTTATGACCTGATTTTGTTTTTCCTTTCCCCAAAACATTTCCCTCCCTGCTGCCGGCTCATCGTGGCAAAAGCAGAATATGTTTAAAAATCCATTATATTTTTGATTGGCTGGGACACTAATGGAGGGCTCTGCAACGGCTCTATTTTACAGGCTGAATGCTTTAATTAGGCTGGTTACTGATCAGTTGTTGGGGTATCGATTGTGTCATTTATCAAAGAGCTGGGGAAGCAGAAAAAAATTTTTTGTTCTTGTTGTTATTGTTAAATCAAAGCACAAGGCTGTGCAAAGCAAGCCCTAGCTCTCTCTCTTGCTGCAGCTCCAGCTTTAATTTAGGACTAGCTTACCTCCTATACCAGGCTCAGTTTGACTAGCAGTTCAGAAGAAAGGGTAATACACTGGGTGTGGGAAAAGTGTTACAAGCCTTGACAAAAAGCTAAAGGACCTTCAGCAGCTGAAAACATTTTAATTATTAAGAATGCAAAAATGGAATGTTTTAGATATTTTGTGTGACTAGCTCGACACTGAATTTTTATAACCAAAGAGGAAAATATAAATCCAATGCATTGTTTTAGCCAAATGCTATTCTCAGAAGAGCTCTGGGAATCAGATGGGTGCTGCTGTTTGTGGTACATTCTTCTCACAAATGGTCAAGGGAACAGCCATGAGATGGCTTCCAAATCATTTACCTCCTTAAAATCTGTTATGGAGACAAATAATACGAACAAGAGCAAACCCCAATTCTCTTTGCTCCAACCTTTTTGAAAAAAAAAAAATAGTTCAGAGTTCTCTATAATCAGCCTCCTCCAATAATTCCCTCTTCAGCACCTGTGGAAGTTGGATCGTAGGGGTGTTATTCTGGATACAGCAGTTTTCAGAAAACTGTGAATGTGTTTACAGACTGTAAAAATCAAAATAGGAAAGGGAAATATAGGGGGGAACCCTCAGGAGAACTGCTGTCTGGCGTTGTCACAGCGGTTTGATTTAGCTCCTGGCCAAAGACCTAGTATCTGCAGAGACACACTGGTGGCATTTCAGAGGCGAACCTGCTTGAGTTCTGACTTGTCCTAGAGCATATGCACTTAGGCGCAGAGAGAGAGAGGAACCAGCTGGTTGGCAGAGAAACACCCTTGGCATGAACTGTATTCCTGTGTTGACACTGCCACAAGCTGTATTCCCAGATGGAAGAAAATTTGAAAGAAGCCAGTTGTAAGTGGGAAAAGAGAATAATAAAGTTAATCCTCTTTTGTGTTGGCTATCAGCACTCCTAATCCTTAGCACCACATTGTCAGTACTTTTTATTTTATGCTCAAAGATGTTTTCACTGATAGGGCCATTTTGAGTTTCCATAGTTGAGGACTTAAGTGTAATAGACTCTTGAAAGACTATTCATACAGCGATCATTCTTTCACTTTGCTTCAACTGACCAAGTTGGAACATATTAAAAATGCAAATGTAATTTTTACTTTTATCTCTTAGGATCCTGCAGAGTGTGGGGCATTTTCCAAGCCATGCTTTGAGAACTGTCAAAATGCTGTAACCACCTCTAGGCGAAATGATAATAGTACCCTGCATCCACTTGGCACTTACAGTCCACAAGACAAACAGAAAGGTAAGAGTCTATTCATTTTATCCACTGCAAATGGAGTGAGAAAACACAAAAGTGTCTTTTTATCTTAAAAAAAAAAATAGTCAAGGGGAGTTAATTAGACTAAGTGCAGACTTTGTTACTCAATCACTGAGAGATTGGGGGGAGAGCTGACTCAGAACTTGTGAATCAGATTCCTGGCAATGTCTCTAGTTTAAGTGACACTTTCTGTGCTTGCTGCCCCAAACATGGAGGGTTATATATAAAACAAACGATCACTGGAGAATCAAAGATGGCAAACTGTTATTTTTTAAACTCTTCTAATATTGGAAGTTACCAAGTATAAATAAATGACTACCAAAATTTTAAACTGTATGGATTTATAATCCATAAAATGGTCATAGCGTGATTCACAGATGATCCTCGATTATAATATGAGTATGATGAATGGGTGAATATCCTAACCTGAAACCATCTCGTGATGGTTGGCATGTTCTTGTTATTGTCTTGCTACACCGTCTTGCCTTATTATCTGACATGGATCCCATTTCTAGCTGACTCCAGATGTAAAAAAATCCGGGTTTTCCTCTTTGTCTTTTAAAAAATATACTTCAAGTCACCAAGAAAATTGTTTTATCTCCCTGTATCTCTTTTCTTTAATAACTTGAATTTTTTATTACAAAAGCAATACGTATTCATTGCAGAAAATTTAGAGAAAAGAAATAAAAAGAAAATTTAATTTTACTTATACTTCTATCAAAGATCCTAATCAGTAACATGTATGTCTTTCAGGACGTTTTAATGAAAATATTTTATACATAAAGTGAAATAATGAAATGTATGTAATGTTTAGGAAATTGCTTTTTAAAATTAATAGCACATTATATGCCTCTTAGTCATTGAATATTCTTCTACAATATCACATTCAGTATTTGCATAGTGTCTTTTGAAGGTAAGTACCATATATTATGTAATCAGTTCCTATATTTTGAACACTTAAGATGTTATCATAATTTAACTATGTGGAAAGAAGTTCCAAGCTGTGAAATTACTCCATCATAACATACTTGTAAATCTGAGGTGGCTCTAGAATTAAATTGTCTCATTAGAATGGGATGTTGTTTTTTCCATGGAATTCCTCCATTTTAGCAAGAGTAGTAGCAACAGCTGCTATCGTTTATTAAGTGTTTACTGTCTGTTAGATACTGTGTTGAGTAATTTGCATGCAGACTCAAAGTGGATATTATCTTCGTTTTACAAATGAAGATCTAGAAAGTCAGAGAGAGTAAATAATTTACTCACGAATGCATGTTTGATACATGCAGAGTCTGGATTCAATTCCTGTCTCCCTGTCTTCATTTTGTCTTCCAAACCACAGCATGGGTCTGACTTATATTGGTCTCTTTAAACTATTGGAGTCCTTTCACCTACTGAGAATGCCCATTAGAAACTGACTTTAGACCAGGCACAGTGGCTCACGCTTGTAATCCCAGCACTTTGGGAGGCTGAGGCAGGCAGATCACTTAAGGTCGGGAGTTCGAGACGAGCCAGGCCAACATGGCAAAAATCCCATCTCTACTTAAAAAAAAAAAAAAATTAGCCTGATGTGATGGGATCATTACAGGCACATGCCTGTAATCCCAGCTACTATCGGCGGCGGCGGGGGGGGTGGTGGGGTGGGGGGAAGAAGAAGCTGACTTTACTTAGTATACAGATAAAAAAAATACTCAGTATGTCTTTTCTCACCTTAAAGAAATTATGGTGGCAGGCACCTGTAGTCCCAGCTACTTGAGAAGCTGAGCAGGAGAATGGTGTGAACCCAGGAGGCAGAGCTTGCAGTGAGCCAAGATCGTGCCACTGTACTCCAGCCTGGGTGACAGAGCAAGGAGACTCTGTTTCAAAGAAAAAACAGAAATTAAAAGTTTTCTTGACAGAACAAGATTGCCTTCTGAAATCTTAAATTGCAGTAGCAAAAGAGCCTGGGAAAGGAATGGCAAGTTTTCTGCAAAATAAAACAGCCTTCTTTCTACCTTGTGATCACGAATGTGGACATCTGTATTAAAATATCTAGATTTTATATAACTTGACTGGCATTTAATTCTCCAGCAACATGTGGCCCGGTGTCTACTAAGTCTAGAGTTTAATTCCTAGTTACGCCAATGACATCTAAATGAACACTAAGTACCTTTTGTTTCATTTTTAGTATCTATAAAATACAGTTATGTGCCACATAATGACATTTTGGTCAACAACAGACCGCATATATCATGGTAGTCCCGTAAAGATTATAATGGAGCTGAAAAATTCCTAATGCTATACTATAATTTTTATCATCATTTTAGAGTACACTTCTACTTATTTTTTTAAAAAGGTAACTGTAAACAGCCTCAGGCAGTTCCTTTAGGAGGTATCCAGAAGAAGGCGTTGTTATCATAGGAAATGACAGCTCTCTGCCTGTTATTGCCCCTGAAGACCTTCCAGTGGGATAAGATGTGAAGGTGGAAGACAGTGATATTGATGATCCTGACCCTATCTAGGCCTAGGCTAATGTGTGTTTGTGTCTCAGGTTTTACCAAAAAAGTTTAAAAGATTAAAAAAAAAAAGTATAATAGAAAAAGCTTATAGAATAAAGATATAAAGAAAAAATATGTTTCTACAGCTGTACAATGTGTTTGTGTTTTAAGCTGTTATTACAAAAGATTCAAAAAGTTAAATTAAAATTTATAAAGTAACAAAGTTACTGAGATTGAGGAAAGAAAATATTTTTTAGAAATGTAGTGTAGCCTAAGTGCATTGTGTCTGTAATGTCTATAGTAGGGTACAGTAGTGTTCTAGGCCTTCAGATTTACTCATCCTCACTCACTGACTCACCCAGAGCAACTGCCAGTCCTGAAAGCTCCATTCATGGTAAGTGTCCTAAGCAGGTGTACCAATTTTTATCTTTTATACTGTATTTTCACTGTAGCTTTTCTGTTTAGATACACAAATACTATTGTGTTGTAATTGCCTATAGTGTTCAGTAAATGCTATACAGGATTGTAGCTTAGGAGCAATAATAGGCTATACCACAGAGCTTACCAGAGTAAGCTAATCCTTCTAGGTTTGAGTAAGTACGCTATGATGTTGATGCCAGGACAAAATTGCCTAATGAAGCTTTTCTCAGAATATAGCCTCCTTAAGTGACACACAATGTATTTTCAGAAGACATTGAGATACTTAAGTACATGGAATAATATCTCTGCAAAGAATAGCAAAGGCTAAACTAATGAAACCATAGAAGTAGTTAATGTGTAAGGATACACCCAGAAAAAAAAATAAATAAGAAAATCCATTCCAAGCACATGCTGAAAATACAATACAATAATAATTTGGTTTGGAACTTCGATAGAATGTTCAGACTTTGTATATCTTCTGTACAAATAGAGTCCTTTGGGCACAAGCAGCCTCAGACAACTACTGGGAGATTTTGTCTGTTCTTTTCTTCCCAGGATGTAGATTTAGTTAGAACAATTTTTACATCAGTGAAAAAAATATATAAATTAACTATCTACACGTTTCCTGTTTCTTTCTTCCGAAGTGACTCCATTAAACATTATTTTTTCAAAAGTAGAGAAAATATATTATTATATTTTCTTTGTGGATCTGTGCTACCATACTAGATTATAAAATTTAGGCCTATCAAAACACAGACTCATTACATTTTCATTGTTAGTGGCCAGTAGATGAAATTTTCTTACATTTTATGTAAGCCTACTGATTTAGAGACCAAAAAATTATAGCAGAATATATAAACATGATGCTATAAAAGAGTATCATTGCCATCACCTCTTTGTAATATTAATGGCATTTTATATTTAGAGAACTATTGGGAGTTCTGAGTTTCAGATCCATGTCAGGTGGTATCAGGCCACTAAGGCTTATAAAACCTGAATGTTGATTGCCACTACCAGTTTTTTCAAGGATCTTCTTTAGAAAAACAAGATTAACTTGACAAAATGTAATGTCTAGTGAGGAGAGGAGCTGTTACAGCCAAAACATTGACTTTTTTTTTTTCTTTCCTTTTTCCTTTCCTTTGTGTATTTAAAAATCCAATGTTGATATTCTGTGTTCCATTTATTTTTGTAATAATAGCACATACCACCCACAGTTCTTGGTTTTTATTTTTTTTATTCCTGTCAAGCTGTTACACAGAAAAAAAGGCATTTTTAGAACTAATGTTTGTAGAAATCGTAACACCAGAAAATTCACATTTGTATTGAAGAATTGCTAGCAATGCCGGTAGTGAAATAAGTGTGGTGCTTCAAGATGGTAATAGGGATGGAGGCTGTGTCCCAAGGGCTTCCTATAAAATCCTACTAAGCATTTGAATGGTAATGAAATGCACCAACACTGTATTTTCTGAGGAATCTTGCTGGCAGATCTTACCCTGGGCTGAGGAATCGCCTCATGCAGTTTGCCTCTGGTTAGCATTACCTCTCATTTCACTGCACTTGTCTCCCCCATATAGCTCTTCTCCTGCTTCTCCTCTTTCAGCTCAAGTGCACTCCTGTCTTAGGCACCCACTGCCCTCAAGTCGCCCAGCATCACCCACTGGGTTAGGCCTTTCATCTCCATCTCAAATCAAAAGTTGTGGTTCTGTGACCTATCTCTCTGGATCCATATTCCCTGGGGTCCTCTGAGACACATCATAGTAGAATTATTTTTAATGTGTATCTTTCTGGGGACCAGCATGTATCTACTCCTCTATAGCATGTAAAGCACTACGTATGGAATGACTATCCAAGATGGAATTATACGTTTCAATTTGGCTAATGTTTATTGGATACCTCCATTGTGCAGAAAACACTATCGAGAGTGGTGAATGCGGTAGTATTATTGTCCTTAAGAATAGTCTGAAGCAGGGGTCAAAAAACTTTGTCCTTAAAGTGCAAGATAGTAAATGTTTCAGGTTTTGGACTGTAGGTCTCTGTCACCACTCAATTCTGCCATTGTAGAGCAGAAGCACTCATGGACAATACATAAACAAATAGGCATGGCTGTTCAGTAAAACTTTATTTGCAAAGGCAGGTGGCAAGCTGGTTTCGGACCAGGGCCATAGCTTGCTGACCTCTTGTCTAAAGTTACAATCTCTGTTACTCATTGTTTTCTGATGTGGCCTTGGTAGGATAGATCCCACAACACAAATAACAACACAAGATGATAATTAAAAAGAAGAGCCATTTGGCCATCAATGAAGTAATGACTACAGGAAGTGCCGTGTCAACATTTACAGGCATAGATATATATGAAATGACCATCAAGAAGACTGTACCTCGTACACTCAATGAAATCCAGAAATATTATTATAGGAGATAAGAATTCCAGACTTTTACACTGAAACAAGGGCTTAACAAAGGTGCTTGGGCCCAGAGGAAAATAAAAATTCCTTACAGCATCTGAATATGTTGTTTAAAAAATGTAACAAGGGGCCGGGCGCGGTGGCTCACGCTTGTAATCCCAGCACTTTGGGAGGCCGAGGCGGATGGATCACGAGGTCAGGAGATCGAGACCACAGTGAAACCCCGTCTCTACTAAAAATACAAAAAAAATTAGCCGGGCGTGGTGGCGGGCGCCTGTAGTCCCAGCTACTCGGAGAGGCTGAGGCAGGAGAATGGCGTGAACCCGGGAGGCGGAGCTTGCAGTGAGCCGAGATCGGGCCACTGCACTCCAGCCTGGGTGATAGAGCAAGACTCCGTCTCAAAAAAAAAAAAAAAAAAAAAAAAAAAAAAAAAAAAAATGTAACAAGGGGCCAGGCGTGGTGGCTTATGCCTGTAATCCCAGCACTTTGGGAGGCCAAGGTGGGCGGATCATGAGGTCAGGAGATCAAGATCATCCTGGCTAACACAGTGAAATCCCCTCTCTACTTAAAATACAAAAAATTAGCTGGGCTTGGTGGCAAGCGCCTGTAGTCCCAGCTACTCGGGAGGCTGAGGCAGGAGAATGGCTTGAACCCGGGAGGCAGAGCTTGCAGTGAGCCAAGATCAGACCACTGCACTCCAGCCTTGGCGACAGAGTGAGACTCTGTCTCAAAAAACGAAAAAAAAAAAGTAACAACGATAGAGAGTCAACAAATAAGATACTTACCTCAACAAACAAGATACTTACCTCTGCACCGATCACCACTTTTAAAAGACACACATAAAAACACATAAACACATAAAGAACCATAAATGGTTCACATGAGTGTAATAAAAATTAAATTTAATGATTGTAGTAAAACTAGCCAGAGAAGAGGCTGTAGAAAACATGGAAAAATGAGAAAGAGGAACACGAGGAGAAAGTTATCAACAGTCTAGTAAAAGAAATAGGCATAGATAAATAGATAATAGCTTGATAGAACAATAAATACATACATAGTTTATTGCAAAAGTGGCATTTGATAAATGCTCTCCAAGAATTACTTTACATAATATTAAGTAATAGATAAACCTAAAGTGTCACTGGATAGATAAAGACAGTGAAAGTCTATTTCTTGGTCCTATCACTGCACAATGAGGTTTGGCAGCTGTGCTCCATGCAGTGATTACAGGACCTAGGCTCCTTCCACTGGTGGCTGGGCACCTCGTCACCTGGCGTGATATAGTTGGGGAAAGGAAGAGAGAGTGAGGAAGGTGCACCCTCTCATAACCACTGATACTGGGAATGACATATATCATAGCAGCCCACATTCCATTTGCAAGAACTAGGCTAGGGACAAAGAGGCCCTAGCAATGGTGTCCAGCTGTATGCCCAAGAAGAGAGGAAGAGCACAGATAGAGGGGGCACTGGTCTTCTTGGCCACTCTTATAAAAGTGACAGATCCTTGGCAACAGCGAAGGCTTCATAGTAAAAGTGATATTTGGATGGACCGTGGGAGAAGGGTAGGACTTTGACAGGTAGAGTAGGTTTTGCAGTTACATAAGCAAAGATACTGAGGCAGGAACACCCAGGGGTGTTGTCAGGGAATGGTAAGCTAACAGATAATGGGAGATAAAGTTGTTTGCCAGGATCGTAGACCTTTATTCCGTAGGCAATGTGTGCAGCTGAAGTGATTTTGAGCAACAAGTTACGTGATCACAAATACGTTCGCCAACACTGTGGAAGATGGACTGAGAGATAGAGGATAGAAGATGAGAGCCAGCAGAAGGGAATTTGTCCCAGGATGTGCATTGTCCCCAATTTACATTACAGTCCTTCTGCTCTGTTTCTCTTAGCAAGTCTTGAATGCCTGACTGCTGCCACCACTAACAAATCAATGGGCCCCTAGGGTTGGAGGTGGTGTAGGGGCACAGTGCAGGCGCTGCCCTTGTGCTCCTTTCCCCCTGGTCACCTACTTAGCAGATCTGCTTCAAGCTTCATTCCCAGGGGCGTGTCAGCTGTGCTACAACTACCTCCACATCAGTCCAGTGCCTGGGGCAGAGCTTGGAGCAAGTCCTTGCCTTGTGTATTTATCAGGATTCTGCAGAGAAACAAAACCAAGTGTGTGTGGTGTGTGTGTGTGTGCGTGTGTGTGTGTGAACAGATTTATGATAAGGAATTGGCTCACATGGCCATGGAGACAGGCACATCCCAGGATCTGCAGGATGAGTCAGCAAGCTGGGGTTGCAGAAGAGTTGACGGTGCAGTTTGAGTCTGAAGGCCTGAGAACCAGAAAAGCTGATGGCGTGGTTTCAGTCTGAAGACAAACGGGCTTGAGACTCAGGAAGAACTGATGTTTCCGTTTGGGTCTGAAGATAGAAAAAAGCCAATGTCCCATGTCAAAGTCACTCAGGCAGGGGGAATTCTCTCTTATTCAGGAGAGAGGCAATCTTTTTTCTTCTATTCATGCCTTCAAGTGATTAGACAAGGCCCACCCCATTAGAGAGGGCAGTCTACTTATTTAAATGTGAGTCTTGTTTAAAAACACCCTCACAGAAACTCCCAGAATAATATCTAGGTACCCTGTGGCCCAGTCAAGTTGACATATAAAATTAACCATTATATCCAGCATGTGGACAAGCCAAAGCAGGTTTTATCACCAACAGCAGTTCTCAAGGGTAGAGAGATTTGTCTCTTATTCTGTGATTCAGGGACAAATCAGGTACACATCTTATCAAATATGTCACTGTAATAGATACAAGTAGAACTTACAATCTATGGAATAATAATCCTATGTTAACAGTTTGCATTTACAAATCACTGCTTAAATATAATTTACTTTGGCCGGGTGCAGTGGCTCACACCTGTAACCCAAGCACTTTGGGAGGCGGAGGTGAGTGGATCACGAGGTCAGGAGATCAAGACCATCCTGGCTAACATGGTGAAACCCCGTCTCTACTAAAAATACAAAAAATTAGCCAGGCGTGGTGGCGAGCACCTGTAGCCCCAGCTATTTCGGAGGCTGAGGCAGGAGAATGGCATGAACCTGGGAGGCAGAGCTTGCAGTGCACCAAGATCACGCCACTGCACTCCAGCCTGGGTGACAGAGCGAGACTCCATCTCAAAAAAAATAATAAATATATATACATATATATATATATATAAAATTTAATTCTCATATTCCTCCAGTAAAGGTATTCTTGTTGCCACTTGATGGCTTTAAAAACTGAGGCTTGGAAGAGTTGAGTAATTCGCCAAGTTCACACAGCAGTAGGGTTGGAAACATGGCAATCTTGCTCCAAAAACCATACACTTTACCATGATGTTATATGATGCTTTTCATACACTAGTGAATATAGTTAGTAATTATGAGTATTCAATGAAGTAATGTACAAGGCTTAATATAATGTCTGCTATACAATAAAATCTCAACAACCTTACTCGTTAGTTGTGGTAATATTAGACATACATGTCTATTCTTCTAGTACAGAACAAACTGGAAAAGTATACATTTTTAGTAGGTGGGAAAACCAGGATTTAGACCCCTGTCTTTTCCTTATAAGGCCTTAAACTCAGGTGTCTCCATTATGGCACAGATAGAAAAAAAGAGAGAGCGTGTGTGTGTGTGCCTGTGTGTGTGCGTGTGTGTGTGTGTGTGTGTGTTTACCTCCACTATGTCTAAATGGTGAACAGATATACTATATCTCATGATTTTTTAAAAGAAGTTTTTGCTACTGAAGCAAATGCTTTAATCACCATATAATCCAGAGTATTCACTATAGAGTCTTGTTTACAAAAATGTTAAGCCATAAAACAGATGACTTTGTTAATCTTCCACAAATCACAGGTAATGAGTATGTGTCAGCCTTTTGTTGGTGGGAAAAGGTAGTCAAGATGTGTGGAGTGGGTTTGCTAGGGGTTGCCTGCAGGTCACCAGTGTGAAAACGTATTAGCAGGCTTAGATTTCCTCATACAAGCGGTATTCATTCTCATAAGGATCCTTCAGTTCTGTGTGAGAACTTATTTATTTCAGGGCTGGTTTATGTGTTGGCTAAAACTGCGTCTGAGAGAGATACTGGAAACCAAACCAGGCATCGAATGGTTCTGCTTCCGCTTTATACAGCTTCATTTGTTCTTTGTTTATAGACCTATTGCTGCCCAATGACGGATGGGCCGAGAG
Source organism: Symphalangus syndactylus (assembly GCF_028878055.3). Taxonomy (NCBI): domain Eukaryota; kingdom Metazoa; phylum Chordata; class Mammalia; order Primates; family Hylobatidae; genus Symphalangus; species Symphalangus syndactylus. Next base: position 109,664,653 of record NC_072430.2, read on the forward strand.
TGAAGTTCCACCTTCTCCAACACCACATTCTGCTCTGGAATTGGGCCTCGAAGATTACAGCCACAGGTATTGATAAAATGATATATCGTAAATGCTGCTTGTTCTTGTTTTTCTGGGAGAACACAGCAACCTTATTCAGCAAACTTATTTTAACTCTATTTCTTTCTGGAATGGAACTCTTATAGTATCTATAATTCCTTTCCAGCAAAAGCTTCAGTGAAACTTTCTCATAGCTAATAGCTTAGATTGGGCATATTTTGCTTCCTGGTATTTGTTAAGGTTCACCTTAAATTATTAAAATATTTAAGAAAATGGCTGAACTTTCTTTGACAAATTTAAAAACTAGAGCCGTGGAGCTCAAAGAAAAGTGACATGGGAAGGTATAAAACAAAACTGAGAAAATAGGAAGCTTATGGGTTTTTATTAGTAATTTGCAAGCCCTAGAGGTATTTTAAAAATAGATGTTCCAAGAAAGTTAATGTAGTCTAAAAATTAAAGCAACGCCATATATAATCTAAAATATTGAAGAGGGTACCCAATATTATATCCATTCTGTAATAGAAACTAAAAAAATCAATAATTTTTAGAATCACACAAGCACAAGAGAGATTTACTAAGCATACGTGCTATTTGACAAGGGGAATTCATAGATTTTGTTCTTCTGATGAGTTTTAAAAATCATTAAATTGTCCCTTTGCTATTTTCTGTATTTATTATGGCTGTTAGAAACTGTGTATTTTATTCCATTCTGTGTCCCATGATAATCCTGTGAAATTTCTTCATTTTTCTTGCAGCAATGCTAGTGTCATTCCTATTATGTTTTTTAATACAGTCTGCTAAAAATAAAGCAGCATGCCTAGAGTATAGCTAACTCTATTAGGTGGAAGCTCATCTATATTTAGCTATCTCTGATTCTTATACTTTTGAAGTCAGTTATCTTGCTAACTACGGTTTCGTGAACTAGATTGATAATGGTAATAATATTCTAGATCAGTATCTCTAGGGGTTTCATAAAAGAAAATGTGGACCTATTTAATTTTGTCCAATCATTTCCATTGCCTGCCTCGATTCTGATTTGAAAATGACAGTTTGGTGGCATTAAAAAAAGCCATTTAAAACATAATTTCATTTGTTCTACCTTACTGTTTGTCCTGTATATATGTGCAAAATGTTTGGGATGGTGCAAAGCTGAATCAGATATAAACCCTGTCTTCAGGAAGCTGGTAGGCTGACAGGTAGACTCATGGGACGACTGGAACATAAGGGTTCCAAGTGATATTTACCAGAAGGTGTGGATAAAATGCTCTGGGCATCTGAGGCAGAGGAGAATGCCTGCAGATAAAGGAATCAGGAAAAATGCTATGGTAAAAGTGTCATTTGAGCTGAACCCTAACTCATGAATAGCAGGTGGACATGAGATGAGCCCAGGTAGAAAGGGCATTTCGGGAGGGAAGGGCAGCAGAAGAAACAGCATAGAGATGGGAGAGTAAATTGATTTGCACAACTTGGGGCTGATCAGCCAAATGATAAAGCCCAGAGTGCGAGAATAAGGTATGCAGACTTCATTTGGTAGATAGTCAATCTTATTATAGGGTTTTCGCAGGTAATACACAGAATGAAACCTGGGTTTTTTGTGTGTGTATAACATGGGTCGGGTGAATGGAAGAGGTTTGATATTCCCTGGAAGCCAGGACTCTTTGCATACCTTTTAGGGCAATTGCAGTCAGAGGTACTGAGCATCTGTGCAGGCGAGGCTAGAGAGAAGCACTCAGATGAGAAACCTTCAAGGGAGAGAGGTGGTTCAGAGATCACCAGGGATTTATCAACTGCCTTTTTGGCTTCAAAGTCTCCGTGGATTTCTTTCTTTCCCTTTTCTGCAAAGCCATTCCTTTGTGAATTGGGGAGAGAAAAAAGTTTATATTGGTCCTCGCTGCTGTAAATCTTCATTACATGGTATGAACTAGTAACTTCCATCTTCTTTTCACTCTCTTGCTTCCTAGTCCCCTGTGTTTTAGGCCTCTGTTCTCACTTCTTTATTAGAACTGCTCTCTTAATCATCAACAGTAATCTCCTTTCAGTCAAAAGTATGACATTGTCTTAGACTTCATTCGCCTTTTCCACTCTGCAAATACTGCAGAGTGGAAAGTCATTCATTGCAGTCATTGCAGTGAAAGTCAGTCATTGCAGAGTGGTAAGTCATTCATTCACTTACCCATCCATTCAAAAGTATTTCTGGAGCTCTGAGCCAGACACTATAGAAAGAACTCAAATGGATTGGAAAGCATCCCTGCCTGCAAGAAATGCAGCGTCCTCTTAAAGAGACAGACACACAGATAATTAGGATGCAGCCAGCTAAGCATTAGATACAAAATGCAATGGGAGCCTAGAGGAAGAAGCCACTAACTTTGCCTGGAGTTGTCAAGTAAGTTTTCACAGGAGAGTAGTGTTTAAGCAGTTTCTTGGAAAACGGAAGAAAGCTCTCTGGACAGAGAAGTGGCGGGAAGGGCAGTTTAGGTTAAGGAAACCAGGTGATGGGAGAGAAGAATGCAGAGTGTGTTCAGTGTGGCTAAAGCTTGTGGTATCTCAGGGAAGAATCAATGGGAAGGCCATTGTCTGCCCTGCTCCATGGGTGCCATGCTTCTCCAGAGAGCAGTGGAGAAGCATTGAAGTGCTTTGAGCCTGGAGACGACAGTATCAGGCAGAGCAGTTTCAGTGATGGAGGATGGAGAGAATGGCAGAAGCCATCATAGACAAGGAGGCCATTCAGACTTGGGACTAGCAAGAGAAGAGCAGGGCCTGGACGGAGGGATCAGAAGCATGGGTGGAGAAGAAAAGGCAGAGGTATTTTAAAAATAGAAGGAACAAGTCTTAAGCCTTGAAACTCTCCCCTCCTAGGATCGTGTGACCTGCACCATCCTGCAAGCTGCTGCGTTGCCTAGGTGACCAGCAGCAGCAGGGGTTGGATGTGTGAAACTTGGGATGGAGGAAGGACTGGAAGGGAGCCAGGAGCACTGAGCAAGAAAGGCTGTCCTGCCTTCTGCCTTTCAAAAAAAAAAAAAAAGTAAAAGCCTTCTCAAAGGAAAAAAGGGTGTTGGAGGGGTGAGGCTAATCTTGTAAAAGAGAAAACTGCTATGGCGTGAGGAATGAAAAACAAATTTGATCAAACTTAATGCCTGTACAAAATGAAATCAGGAAATTGCTCAACCTATTTTTACTATTATGCAATGATTATTACAGAAAAGTTTATAATATCTGGGTCTAAGTAATAAATAAATATAAAGGAAATAAACTTACTGTGAGATCTCAGGCAGAGTTGAAGCTAAATCCGCAGCAGACAGAATATATCGAATATTATTAACAGTTTAGACAACATTGGGCTATTCCCCACATGTTCATATTCTGTTTCTCTCTCTTGTCTCTCTCTGTCTGTTTCTTCACACACATACCTGAAACTACTCTCACTCATAGAAGCCAATTGTTGAAGTCCATCTGTGCACACGTGAGACTTCAGACATCATGGTTTTTGTCTTGCCTCTCAAAATCTTCATCCCCCATCTTTTCACCTCAGACAGTTCTTGAACATTCATTGTTGGCTTTTGTATGTCTTTCACATTCCTGGTTTGTCACCATAGTCAAACACTGGCATGCTACCCTTACTTATTTATTAGGCAGCATAATTTGATGTCGAGTATCTATTTGGTAGATTCTCTGGTTGTTCATGCTGAAAACACGGCCTTTATCTAAGACATGTCTTTGGCCTGCTGTCAACTTCCAGCTTCCCACAGCCTTCACTGCAGCCCACTCAGCCATGAGCACATGCTAACTCCCTTCAAAATTAAAATGTCGTATTTTATAGTTAATCACTGTGTCACCCTCTTAATCCAAACACTCGAGATATGTAGCATAAAGTTACAAACCATTTTACTAGTCTAACTTACATATCTAAAATAATTTCACATGAACTAACTCAATACTGCACTCACTCATTATTCAGGTGCTCTATATGCCCATATTGGCTCTAATCCTATGACTTATATTACACTCACTTGCCTCCTTAATATCCATCAGTCTGATATCAGCCTTATTTTGCCTTATTTCCATTTTGTACCGCAGCAAAGGGGGCCCTTTTATGAAACGTTTTCGAAGTGTACACTTGGTCACAATCAAAATGATGGTAACATATATGTGTATGTATATAGGTAGATATGTAGAAATCTCATTATGATCAATTTAAAGGACATAATCAGATGTGTACATAAGAGCATTTGTTACATTCATATGTACAGTGCAGCCTTTTATTTCTTTGATCCTTCTTGATTATATGCCAACATTTGTATAAAAATTCACTTTATTAGACAGATCCTAGCTTGATGTTACTGCATCGAGTGTCATTGCCACCTTACTTTTTAAATGGGGATTGGGATCATTGCTACCTAAGAGTCTGGGAAAATTTGAGCTCTTATTCCTAATTTGTGAATTAACACCTGGCTTAAGAGGGTAATCTAAGACAATGAATCAGGTTCACCAACACATTGTTCAGTTGGGTAGCTTCTCAGCCTTGAGCAGAGCACTTTAAATGCAATCTGATCTATGTTTTAATGAGGGTCCTACACCTCCTCCCTGGAGGCTTTCACTGCTTTGATTAAGGATTTAGTTTTCTATTATTGCATGATGTACACCATTCTGTTGAAACAAAAAGCAAACCTAAAATGTAAGCCACATAATAAACGGTGAGCAAGTCTTCACTAAAAGTGAAAGGCTTGATTTTTGCAGATTCGGGATCAGCAACAACCTGTGTCCCAGGCTGGCCACCATTTCAGCCAGAGCTTCTGGCTCTAGTCCCAGCTTTCCCCTGGCCAGCTGTGTGACCTTGGAACGCCGACTCTCCTCTTTGAGCCTCGGGGTCTTATCTGAGAGATGAGGTGACCTTTAATCCCTTCCGGCTCCTAAACTTTTTGATTCTATGAAGGCCATGAGTCTTTCTGACACTAAACCCACATCATCACAACAGATCAAAGGATGGAAAACTTAAATGCAAATAAAGGTCGAATAACACATTTAAAGGCAAGTGCTTCCAAACACCAAGACTCAGGGGGAAAGCTCATGTTTGCAGTAGTGTCTCAGAATTCTTCTTTAAAATGGGCTGAAAAAATGAAAGTATCGCTATTAGGCCAGGCTAGTGTCAATAACACTAAGTGGGTCCAGGATTTTTGTTCACAATTGACATATTTTGTCCTTACTAGATACCATATCTAATACACGTTATATATCAATGGCTTCATGTATTGAGAATGTGCCCAGACACCAGGAAAGAAATAGAAAAAAAAAAAAGCTACAGAACTCTAAAGAGAGGATTTAAACTTCTTGAGAAATGTTTATGAAAACATGTGAAATCTTTTCATTGGCAAATGCCTTAGGCCCTCATTCGAAGACCACACTAACCTACAGAAATAAAGAAAAGGACTATTGATAGCTCAGGTTGATCAAGCTCTTACTGTGTGCTAGGTACTTTTCTCAATACATAACTTACATATCTTACAAAAATTGTAAAGAGTCATAAATTCTATTCTTATCCATTTTATGGATGAGGAAACTGAGGCCACTCACCCTGACATGTTCCCACAGGGGCCACTCTCCTAACTATCAAACCACATCACCCTTCTAAATAGAAAGAGAAAAGGGCTCCTAGCCACAGGCTTGCTGAGAGTCTGACAAAAACAGAGACGTCAAAGAAACTGTAAAAAGCACAGGTAATGGGAAAAACTCAGAAATTTATCGTGTTTTGAGAAGCAAAAGTAGGACAATTTATTGATCTGCTTATTTGTTAACTTACCTAATTTATCTGCTTCTATAGCACATACTCTGTACCAGACCCTAATGTCCTTGCTTTACAAATCTTCACTCATTCTATTCTCTCAACAACCCTATGAGGTAGAGAGTGTAATTTTACTCATTTTATACATAAGGAAATTGAAGCCCAAAGAGGTCCAGTGAGTCTCTTAGTTGACACAGCTAGTAAGTACTGGAGCCAGGATTTAGAGTGGGCCAGACACACCACAGTGCTGTGCTGGTTCACGGGTACTTCCTTTCTGGGGGAGGGCAGAGGAGATGAGGTCTACCTTTGTCACCCAGGCTGGAGGGAAGAGGTGCGATCTTAGCTCACTGCAGCCTCAAACTCCTAGACTCAAGTGATCCTCCAGCCTCAGCCTCCCAAGTAACTGGGACTACAGTTACATGCCACCACACCTGGCTAAACAGGTACTTCCTTAATCTACCCACTGCATTATAAAAAGGGAGGTTCATTTATTCATTTGGCAGTACTATTATTGCTGCATACTAATTTTAATATTGCTTGAAAGCAATATTGAATATGAAGGGATGATGAGTTTCAAGAAAAGGTTAAACTTATTTTGGTATTTCAGGTCGAGATTCTAGATTCTCTTGTAATTTTAGAAGGATTTTCATTCAAAACAGTTATTTTTGCTATTGTTTTGTTGTTTATAGTATCAAACTTCAACTGTTTGAAAAACCCAACATCAATACTTTAGATTTTGTGATGTAGATTTTCACTATATCTGAGATTAGGATAGCAATTATAATGAGATGAGCCACCATATTTACTTTCCAAATAGATGAGAGTGCCAAGGGGAGAAAATGGCTATAATTTAGTTGATTAAAATTATATAAATATAATTTATTTCTAAAACAAGAACTAAGTCATTGTCTGTAATTCTCTTATGTAATACCCTCTGTCTTCAAGCAAAATAAATAAAATATTCAGCAGAAAGAAAGTTATTTGAGATTGCCTACAAGTACTAAGAAAACTGTAATGGGCATTTGATGTATCTTGTGTCTAAATTGTCAGTTGTGCTTTTCCTATTATTTCCTTTTGGCACTTTTGATGAGCAGACTGTCTGCTTAGTGTTAGCATTAGTTTTAGAAAAAAGACCTAAATAAAGTAGAAAACCAAACTCCTACAGGCATCAGTCCTTCAACAGGATGGTTTTCTCTAAAGGATACAACCCTTTCACTTGTGTTTTAAAATAGGCATAGCTTAGTCCACAGAAATCCCTTAACCTCCTTTTGGGCTCTGCTAATATCTGGTGACATCTTTTGAAGTGCTAGTGTTTTCCAGGCCCTCTTTACCCACTTAAAGTTATAGAGTGTACAGCAGGATCCCAATTAGCAGAAATCAGTGAAGAGTAAAACACGATATTACCCAGAGAATATTTTATTTAAATTGTACAGTGTGATAAAATACATGAAAACAGAGTTGCTACATCTCATAAAAGAAACCTGAGATTTAAGAATTAGTTGAAAATATGTGGTTGGGAGCTGCGCAGAGTGATGAGTGGCTGTGTTCAAAATGAGAACTGCTTCCTCATTTTTTAAAAGATTTTATTCTAAACCTAAATACAACATATGGCTTCCTTCCACAGCTCTGGGGTGGATTCAGCAGTATATTTTCCAGATCAGCACATCAACTTCAGATCTGTGACACCGGCCAGGCAGCCTGAATCAATTAATTTGAAAGCCTCGAAGAGCATGGACCTTGGTAAGCAAGGGTGAGGTGACATCCAGGTCAGCTCTCCAGCCTCAGCCCATTTATCTTCCCAGATGTCCTGGTTTTGTTTCTTCAACTCAAACCTCAGGGAACAAGGTCTGCAGAAGCCTGGAGGAAGGGATAATGGCCATCCCACCTTCCTATCTCTTCACACATTTAATTGTAATTACCCACTTTGTGAAACAAAGAGAAGTGATTTATTTTTACAAACTGATCTATAAACTATCCTCCCATCATAGATCACAAAAATGATTCCTTCTGGGGGAGCTGACTTCCAGAGGCATCTTTATCTCATCTATCTGCCTTTGCATTTGCACCCTCGCTTCTGCCCGGGCATTTCCACTCTGTGCGGACATACCTGTTGCAGAGCCTGGGAAAATCATGTGGTTCAAAGCATCCTTTGCCTTAGTGCTTCACTTCCTTCTATTCTTCTCCATGTGTGATGGATAGGGATGGCAGCAGTGCAGAAGATTCAGCTTTTTAAATGCCCATCCCCAAATCCTGTGACACTGGAGGGAAAAAGGGTCTCTTGGGCTTGCCACACTGAGGGTGTCAAGGTGCCCTGTGTCCATGCCTGAACCACCTCACTGAGGTTCTGAGCACCATGGGGAACTTCTTGGTGACTGTTGGGTGCCAGGGCAGAGCAAGGGCCCCTGTTAACTGTGTTCTGAAAGCCTTGGGACATCTCGGATACCCTAGAGCATCATTGCGCTCCCATGGGCTCTTAGAGAGAACACCATTAGAGAAAAGTATGGGTACAATAAATTCTCAGCAAAATATCCATTGCCTCATGAATGCTTGGAGGCCAAGCTTTGCAATTGTTTTTTCTCAAGGCATATTATATATTTCATTAGTAACAATGAGAAAATAGAATAATCAAAAGTGTGTGCTCCACCAAACAATCTGATAAATAGTGCTTATCTGTTACTCATTTACAGGAGTTCAGAAAAATGTTCAATCATGATGAAACAGGAGAAATTGATTCTATTTTGTATAAATTAACTAAATGACTGGGATGCATTTGCTGTAATCGCCTATAGTGAGAGACAGATAGAAACCTTAACAAGGAAGCTGTCTTGAGCACTGGTCAGAAAGAGTATTTTCTCAAGCGTGAACCTTTGACAAACCAAAGGAATAATTTGTGACAGTGACATAGGTTATTACTAATAATTTAAAGAGCTGTTCATTTTTATAGAGTGCTTGATAAACATTTCCTGTTCTGTCTTCCCAATTTCTCTGTAAAGAAGATGAATGGATCAAAACTGCTCTTATTTTTGAGGAGAGAAATATATTTCTGTTTTTCTCATTTAATGAAAGCAGCCACTATTATGGTTCTAAAAAGAAGAAAACAGCACCCATTTTAAATTAAGAGAGAAAAAATATTATGAAACCTGTAAAAAATAAAACCTAAGGCATGTCCGGAATCAGCATTTTTGTTTACATTTTAATTTTATTATTATTATTATTATTATTATTATTTTTTGAGATGGAGTCTTGCTCTGTCACCCAGGATGGAGTGCAGTGCAGTGGTGCGATCTTGGCTCACTGCAACCTCCGCCTCCTGGGTTCAAGTGATTCTCCTGCCTCAGCTTTGCAAGTAGCTTGGATTACAGGCGTCTGCCACCACGCCAGGCTAATTTTTTTTTTTTTTTTTTTTTTTTTTAGTAGAGACAGGGTTTCTCCATGTTGGCCAGGGTGGTCTCGAACTCCTGACCTGAAGTGATCCACCCACCTCGGCCTCCCAAAATGCTGAGATTACAGGCGTGAGCCACTGCGCCCGGGCATTTTGTTTACATTTTCATTACCAAAAACTGTTTTTAGAGTTTTCCCTTCTAAACTGAAATAGTCCTAGCAAAATATATGTAGTTAGCAGTCATTCTTTGCGTTTTTTTATACATATGCCATAAATGACAACAATAATAGTAAGGTTTATTCATTTTACAAAATTGGTCAGGTTATGAGCTATTTTCTTCAGGACCCTAGTACCAAACTAAAAGCATTGGCTAAAATGCACCATGCAGCGGAAATACTCAATAGCATGCTGTAAAAACAAGTTTAGAGTAATCATCAAACTTTGGTCCTTTCCAAGAAGTACCAGGCTAAAGCCAACAGTCTTTCAGAGGGCCCTGAGAGTCAGCATTCTAGTACCATTTTGATCCCTTCTCCCCAGAACAATCAGGGAGCCTAACAAATGTGTTAACCTTCTCAATATGAAATTCACTTAGGTGATACCCCAATAGTAAACATTTGAAAGTGTCTTTCTGTTTCATTAGAGGAATAGACTATTGTATGTAGTTTCGTTTTCCATATATAGCACTAGGCCAATGTAAGAGATTAATTTATTTGCTCAAAAGGTAGGTGACTATGTTTATAGGAATAATACTAGCAGGATCTTGATTCTTTAAACTGTTTTAACATTCTTTAAATCGTCTTAATAAGTATCCTGTTTAGGATGAATACACAATTCGCGCTGTCTATTTTTGACCTGGAAAACCAGCATTTTCATATGGTTCAAAATTTAAAAAAACCTTCTATTTGTTACATAATTAATTTATATTGGCTATTTCTCATTTTATAAAGTCTGTAGGAATCTTCAAAGGCTGATGAGTCCTATGAGTACCCTTGTTTTTGTTTTATATTTGCTACTAAGACCAAACTAGTATTTTAACTTGCATGTTAATGAGTCATTGTTCATCTGCTCAAGCTATTTTAAAGGTGAGCGGCTTCCATTTATGTACTTTCACTTATATTTTCAAAGACAGACAATTCCGATTAAGAAAAAATAAAGCCTCCTTATTCCCATCCCTTTTACCTATTCATCAGACACAAACATAGTTTAAAATGTAAGTGCTCCTAGAAAGCACTAGTTACTTCCCCATCTATGTACATGTCCACATCACATATCATTTCTTTATAATAGTTGCACAGTGTTACATTCATTAATCTTCATTTACAGCTTACTTTACTCTTCCCCTTTTAATGGAATGTGGGCTTCATTGACAGTTCTTTTGTTGTTGTTTTAGTGGGTTTTTGAGTCATTTGTGTTTAAGATTTTGCAATTTGTTTATTTATAGCCTTTGCCATGTTACCATTTGTTGATTTTTTCCTCTTTGATTTATAAAATATTGTTACATGGGATGCAAGTGATTTTTTTGCAACCCATTATTTGTCTTTTTAGTTTGATTGTGATATTTCTTATCATAAAAAAGGTTTCAGTCTTATTCTCAAATATTTTCATCATTTCTTCTTTTATGACATTTGGGTTATATGTTTTTCTCATTTTCTTCTGGTACTTTTAGAGGCTTTAAAAATATTTAGCAATCTATCATATTTTTATCCATGGGATATGAGATGGAAGAATTTTCTCACATAAATAAGCAAATTATTAATAACATGTACTGGCTTCTCCATTCTTTCTCTGTTAATTTGAAATTCAGTCACATTGAATAGTAAATTTGCATACATACATAGATGTGTGGGTTTCTAGACATGCTATTCTGTTGATACATTGGTCCATCTCATGTCAGCATCACCCCGTTTAAATTATCTTGCTATTACTTCTTATTTTGATTACTTACAGGATAATCTTCCTCTAATTTTTCTTCCTTTGTAAAATTACTTTGGCTCTTCATATGTACTCATTCTCCTGCATGGACTGTACAATCAGCTAATCAAAATGAGTTTAAAGATGAAACACGAATGCTTCCACTGTGGGGTGTGTGTGTGTGTGTGTGTGTGTGTGTGTGTGAGAGAGAGAGAGAGAGAAAGTGCACACACATTAATTATAATGTTTGCTATTGGTTTCTGATGGAAACATTTGATCAAGCTACATAAGTTTCTTTGCATTCCTAACTTCCTAAAAGTTTTTTGATTAAATCATTTTTTTAATCAAGAATGAATGTTTAATTTTAGTAAGTGATTTTAAGGGCCTTACTGGCTGATAATGTGGGTTTTGTTCTTTATTCTATTAGTGAAATAAAAGTGAGTTAATTAGTAGATTCCGCAATATTAAATCTTCAATTCTTTTTCAATGACTCTAAATTTTTCTCTTTACTTGCAAAAATGTTTATTGATTAACTACAGATATGTATATTAAACACCTCTTGAGATGGTTAACACATTATATGCTCTAAAATGTAGGTGTACAACTCTGATTACAATTTTACTCAGTGCATTAATTCCTATATATACATTATAAGTATAATGTATATGTAGCCCTTTTGAGGCTGCTTTGCCTTGAGATTTTGTGGATACTTTTACTGGCATGCATATGGTCACATTTAAGTCAGACCAGAAATGATTAACATGATAAATAAAAGGAAATTTGTTCTTAAATAATTGCATGTAGTCATGCTAATTCAAAGGGGTTAGGGTGTCACTTAAGAGACTGGGTGGATACTTCTGGGTTTTGGAGAAAAATCAATCTTTTCCTACTAATTGTAGACTTTTCTCTATTTATTTAAATTACCAGAATTACTGTGTTCAGTCTGGACCCCTTTAATTTGTTCATAATTGAGCTTGTGTGGGTGTTGAGTTGGAAGCTCTCAGGAGCTGAATAACACAGCTGCCTCTTTGGCCTTTGGCATAGGGTTTTCCCCCAAAGAGCTGCCCTTGTTGGCAGTATGCCAGGAAGTTACATTCAAAGACTTTTTGATGAGGCATAAAAATCTTTAATTTCCAGGCTTGGTGTTTTATGACCCCATAATACTGTTTGAGAATTAGTCTGAATTATTCAAGGGATAGCACTTCAGTTTGTTGGCCCCCTTTGTTGACCTACTCTGTAGCCCCATTCAGAGTTAAGTTTAAAATGCTGTTTCTCACAAGATATTGCTTTTAGAGTTTTCTCTGCTGTTTCACATTGGCCTCCCACTCCCATTTCAGAAGAGTGTTCTATAACACAGTTAGGAGAAGGCTAAGGGCAGTGCAGATGGAAGATGCTGGCCAGCTGTCCTCCTGTTCAGTGAGAGGAAATGAGCTTAAAGTGATGCATGAGGCATTCAGACGAAATTTTAGGAAGTTTCCTGACAATGAAGATTGTTAACATTCCATGTCTCATAGTCTTTTTAAGAAAGAGCATGTGTCCTGAATAACTCTCCCTAAAATCAAGACGATAAATAGGTTGGCTGATTTTCTTTCCAAATTTGTGATTCAGCAGTTTTATTTTCTGTTAGTTACTTGCTCTAATTTTTTTAAATTAGGAAATGTTTTTAGACACCCACAATTGAAGTAATTTATAAGCCAACTGAGTTCTCACATCTACAAAGGTAAATATTTAAGATACATTTTCAGTATGAAACCTTTTATACATGTCAGATATTCCTCTTAGAAAGTACATTTCTAGTATCAGCTCAAAGATGAGCATGAAAAAAGCCCCATCCTACTGCTCTAATACTTTCTTTTTAAGATTATATTCATATAGTGAGGCACTTCTATATGAATTATTGATAATAAAGACAATACATAGGATAATTTTTATAAAGTTGTATATTCTAATAAGTGTGATGCTGGTTTGTATGTATTAATATATAAAATATATGTTACTATTTTTATTTATATCCGTGGATTTCTTTTATTGTCCACCAGTAAGTAGTACCTGTGAATATAGTTAAGAGCTGAATTGGATATTACTGTTTTGGATACAACTTTGACTTTAAAGAAAAGAACCTGTTTTGTAAAGAAAAATTAATGGTAATATTGTAAGAAAGTGTCTGTTTGTGTAATAGACAAGTATACAAATATGAAGTCAGCTATATACTCTAAGCTCTAGTAAGTCAAAATAAAGGAATTATAGAGAATGTTCTTTCATTAAGTAAAAGTTTATTAAGTGCCTACTGTGTGCCAGGAAGTGCTAAACACTGGGGATGTGGTAAACAAATGAGAGAAATGGTGCTTGCTCCCTGTACCTAGATTAGAACCCCAACAGGAAGGAAAAACTCAAGAGTTAAGGAAAAACTACCAAAAGGAACTTCTGGCATTATGATAACTTATCTCAGGGAGGAAGAAAGGGAAGAGGCATCTGAAGACACTCATGTGGCTGCTTTAAGAACTCACTGATAACCTTGGCTATGTAGAAAAGAGGAAGAGAGAAGCAAATCATTAAAATATATACATATATATGTACATTTTTACTGTGTGTGTATATACACATACACCCACACACACGCACACACCTAGTAAAAATCTAAAAGAATATATGCAGGAAGAGGTACACAGCTGCATGAGAGGAGGCTTGCAAAACCCAGTAAAACTTAGACAGCCAAGCTATTTTTAAAGCATAAAAAAGAAAGTGTGCGAGGTGGCCCATTGTTTTAAACCCCTACCAGCTGTCAGGTGGAAAGCAAAACTACTCAGTTCCTGTGTTAGTATTATCCTCATACATAGGAGAGAATGATGGTCAAACCGAAAAAGCATGGCTGCCAGGCAATGGAAATCTAGACAATTTACATCCCTGTGCACTAAAAGGATTGTGATTATAAAGTGGCTGTCCCTGATCATCAGAAATTATGAAGAGTAGGCCTCACACTGGAAGACAAGGAAGCAAATGATCAATTTTCAGAAAGATAATGAATTCCAGAAACAGCTAGTAATCTCAATGCTGATCGTCAGAAGATTTCCATGTTTGTGAAATTAAAAAAAAAAAAAAAAATGTGGTGGTCACCAGCAATCTCAATGGAGTCCTTGAAATAACTGGTGTCTCCTTTCCTTTTTGATGGGATTTCTAAACTGCCAAGTCAGGAAAATGTTTTACATATAGGTTATGTTGATGTTTGTAAAGGTATTTCCATGTGTTTTCTGATTGAGACTTATGGGTCAAATTACATACAGAAGTAGACACAGCATTAAAATGTCCCTTCCTGAAATGTGCTAATTAATGTCTCATTGTCGCCTTGGAGAAAATTAAATAACATATACCATAAAACGATATCTTTATTGTGTTCTAATAAAACTCAACAGAATTTGATGAAGATTGGATGTATGTAATTTGGCACATATCTAACTTCATATCTGTATGCTTCCCTGTCTATTATACAAAGTAAATAGACCTCTTTCAGTCTTAGTTAATTTTTCTTTACAAAACAGGATTTTTTCCTTAAAGTCAAAGAAGAGTAAAGAAGGAAAAGGCACTCTTCACAAATTTTCAGGAAATACTGTCTCAGAGAATTGGGTGATAGATTGGCAGAATTAGCATTCAAATGATTTCTCCAGAATTGAAGAAGATAGAATTTAATAAAGAGTGATGCATTCGTCCAACAAGGATTTATTGACACTTACTGTATGCCAGGCAATATCCCAGGTAAATAAGACAAAGGCTGCAATCTTACGGTGTTTTCATTCTCGTTATGTAAACAGATGGTAAAGATGTATACAGTGAATAAATAATAAAATTTCAGATGATAGAGATTCAGATAGAAATGTTTTTCCTAAAGCCAAATTCAGGTAGAGAGAATGACTGAGGGGACATGAAGCTTTTTTAGATGGGATAGTGAATGATAAAGGTTATGTCCTAAAGTCAGGTTAGAAAAGATTAATTGTATAAGTGTAGGATTTAGGAGAGTGGGGATAGTAACTATTGAAGCAGTCCCCTGATTCTTAGCTGCTTGCGTGACATAGCCATCCCCAGAGCTAGTTCTGTGTTTTCAGATCAAAGGAGAAAACAGCTCCACTTTATTCTGGCCTGGTCATAACACATTTACAGTTCCATATTCAGTTATGGGTACAATATTTTAATAACTACAAAGACAGTATAGAATGCAATCCAGATATTGGTGAGAGGTCTAGAAACAACGTTTAGTAAAAAACAGTTGAAAGAATAAAGATATTATGCCAGAAAGAGATGACTTGAGTCATAGGAGAGCTCTCCTCAAATATTTTCATGCAAATATTGAAAGACTCACATCTGTTTAAAATTAATCAGTACCCCAGGTATATCAAGCAATGATAATCACATCAGAAGATACGTCACGTTTACAAGTTTTGAAATCGAGAAGGATAACAGTGATGGAAAACGGAATTCTGGTTTGTGGCATGTTTGGTACGAAAGGAAAAATATATAAATTAAAACAGCTCCTGAAGACTGAAAAGAGAAGCAGAACTCACCAAAATTATGAAAAAGAGACCATCATATATTTTTCAGTGTTTGACAAGGGATGCAGGTTCTTTTTATTTTTTTGTTAGAGTATTTTAATATGTTTATGTCATTAAAACATATTATAGGGTTGGGCGCAGTGGCTCACACCTGTAATCCTAGCACTTTGGGAGGCCAAGGTGGGCAGATCAGCTGAGGTCGGGAGTTCGAGACCAGCCTGACCAACATGGAGAAACCCTGTCTCTACTAAAAATACAAAATTAGCTGGGCGTGGTGGCCCATGCCTGTAATCCCAGCTACTTGAGAGGCTGAGGTAGGAGAATTGCTTGAACCTGGGAGGCAGAGTTTGCGGTGAGCGGAGATCTCGCCATTGCACTCCAGCCTGGGCAACAAGAGTGAAACTCCATCTCAAAAATAAATAAATAAATAAAACGTATTATAATGTATATAGTTGTGTGTTTGAACTATGTAACTCTATTATATGTACACAGATTATAACACTGTGTACATATTATACAGAATATAATTGTAGTGAGATGAATAGATGAAAAGTTGAATTTAGAGAACCTATCTGTCAGAACTCAGGCTGAGTTCTTAGACATCTCTAGTGATAAAAGACTTCAGATAGTTTCCAGCACCTCCATCCACGGCAGGCCTCTTTCAAAACATTAAGAAAACCAACATATGAATTAACCAAAATTTAACATGTAATTATATTTTAGATAATTGCTACATTTAAAGTGAATTATGGACTAGTATTAGTAGTAACTGAAATGTAGAAATATAGATCACTATAACTTGATCAATATACCAGATGTAGCAGAATAAGGCAGATTCTGTTTAAAATTCATTAAAATAACCATTTGAGTTGGAAGCAAAGGTGTAAAAATGGTTCTCTATGTCAAGGACATGCTTTTCATATCCCTGTAAGTCTCTATCTATCCTTTCCTCCTGCTGTATTTTTACATTCCCTAAGAAACATACTTTCAAGAAGAATTTGACTTTGTATTCATTCTTACTACTATTAATTGGAAAACAATACCTTTTGTGTAGGAATTGTACTTTTATAATGCTTTATATGTTTCTAGACTTGTCTAAAAGTTGTGGCACATGCCAGGCCATCCCTGTCATGCCCCTCCCATGACTGAATGTTCACAAATGCCATAAACTTAGCTGTTCTCTTTTATAAGTTGTTGAATGAGTGAATAAGAGGTACAACTTTCTCAAATGCCCCCACCTGAAAAAGGAAAACATTCGGAGTAAGGATCATCCCTCTTATGTAAAAACACTTAACCTAATGCCTAGAACATCCCTAATGCCTAGGGATTTGGTGGTGTCATTAGTAATAGTAGCAGTCATGGAGAGGGTATTGTTGGTAGTATAATTAAAAATGAGCTTCTACATCTCCTACAGGTTTTTCTTATAATTGGTGGTGGACTCCAACAGTCAATATAAGTAAATTCTCCTAAAGTTAAGTATTAGGAAATGCTGGGAGAAAAGTTAACCTGTGGATTTCATAGGTATATTCTTAAGTCAATAATGGGACCACAAATGGTCTCAAATGTTGCCATGCAGTTTTTCACTGAGTGTATTTTCTCAAGCTGGGGGAATGTTTAGTGGAATATGTAGTTAATTTAAAATGTCACTGTCTCTAAGAGAAATGTAAGACTCTATCTCCCCAGAAGAGATACAAAAAAACTATAAAGTTTAGAAACTAACCTTAACCAATGATATTCTGCCAGTAACAAACCCATGCAGATTTTTACTAAATTGACCTCTGTGTACTTAGAACATTATCTGTGCTCTGATTAGAAATCTTGGTCAATGGAAAAACTGCCTTATTCTTTAAAACTTAAATATTCTGGGCTTGTCTTAAAACTTGGATTAGAATGTGAAGTGCTTTCTTCTTTGTATTTTGTACTGAGGCTCTGTATCTAGAATTCTAAGCCTTTTTTTTTTTTTTACTTTTTATTTTTTTACTATACTTTTACTTTTTATTTTTTTACTATACTATACTGGGATACATGTGGAGAACATGCAGGTTTGTTAAATAGGTACACACGTGCCATGGTGGTTTGCTCACCCATCAACCCGTCATCTACATTAGGTATTTCTCCTAAGACTACCCCTCCCCTATGCTCCCACCCCGCAACAGGGCCCAGTGTGTGATGTTCCTCTCCCTGTGTCCATGTGTTCTCATTGTTCAGCTGCCACTTATGAGTGAGAACGTACGGTGTTTAGTTTTCTGTTCCTGTGTTAGTTTGCTGAGAATGATGGTTTCCAGCTTCATCCATGTCCCTGCAAAGGACATGAACTCATACTTTTTTATGGCTGCATAGTATTCCGTGGTGCATGTGTGCCACATTTTCTTAATCCAGTCTATCCTTGATGGGCATTTGGGTTGGTTCCAAGTCTTTGCTATTGTGGGTAGTGCCACAATAAACATATGTGTGCATGTGTCTTTAGAGTAGCATGATTTATAATTTTTTGGGTATATACCCAGTAATGGGATGGCTGGGTCAAATTGTATTTCTGGTTCTAGATCCTTGAGGAATCGCCACACTGTCTTCCACAATGGCTGAACTAATTTATGCTCCCACCAACAATGTAAAAGTATTCCTATTTCTCCACATCTTCTCCAGCATCTGTTGTTTCCTGACTTTTTAATGATTGCCATTCTAACTGGCATGAGATGGTATCTCATTGTGGTTTTGATTTGCATTTCTCTAATGACCAGTGATGATGAGCTTTTCTTCATATGTTTGTTGGCTGCATAAATGTCTTCTTTTGAGAAGTGTCTGTTCGTATCCTTCACCTACTTTTTGACAGTGTTGTTTTTTACTTGTAAATTTGTTTAAGTTCCTTGTAGATTCTGAATATTAGCCCTTTGTCAGATGGATAGATTGCCAAAATTTGTTCCCATTCTGTGGGTTGCCTGTTCACTCTGATGATAGTTTCTTTTGCTGTGCAGAAGCTCTTTAATTTAATTAGATCCCATTTGTCAATTTTGGCTTGTGTTGCCATTGCTTTTGGTGTTTTAGACATGAAGTCTTTGCCCATGCCTGTGAGCTGAATGGTATTGCCTAGGTTTTCTTCTAGGGTTTTTATGGTTTTAGGCATTATGTTTAAGTCTTTAATCCATCTTGAGTTAATTTTTGTAAAAAATATAAGGAAGGAGTCCAGTTTCAGTTTTCTGCATGTGGCTAGCCATTTTCCCAACACCATTTATTAAATAGGGAATCCTTTCCCCATTGCTTGTTTTTGTCAGGTCTGTCATAGAGCAGATGGTTGTAGATGTGTGATGTTATTTCTGAGGTCTCTATTCTGTTCCATTGGTCTATATATCTGTTTTGGTACCAGTACCGTGCTGTTTTTGTTACTGTAGCCTTGTAGTATAGTTTGAAGTCAGGTAGCATAATGCCCCCAGCTTTGTTCTTTTTGCTTAGGATTGTGTTGGCTATATGGGCTCTTTTTTGGTTCCATATGAAATTTAAAGTAGTTTTTTCTAATTCTGTAAAGAAAGTCAGTGGTAGCTTGATGGGGATAGCATTAAATCTATAAGTTACTTTGGGCAGTGTGGCCATTTTCACTATATTGATTCTTCCTATCCCCAAGCATGGAATGTTTTTCCATTTGTTTGTTTCCTCTCTTATTTCCTTGAGCAGTGGTTTGTAGTTCTCCTTGAAGAGGTCCTTCACATCCCTTGTAAGTTGGATTCCTAGGTATTTTATTCTCTTTGTAGCAATTGTAAATGGGAGTTCACTCATGATTTGGCTGTCTGTCTATTACTGGTGTATAGGAATGCTTGTGATTTTTGCACATTGATTTTGTATCCAGAGACTTTGCTGAATTTGCTTATCAGCTTAAGGAGATTTGGGGCTGAGACGATGGGGTTTTCTAAATATATAATCACATCATCCGCAAACAGAGATAATTTGACTTCCTCTCTTCTTAGTTCAATACCCTTTATTTCTTTCTCTTGCCTGATTGCCCTGGCCAGAACTTCCAATACTATGTTGAATAGGAGTGGTGAGAGAGGGCATCCTTGTCTTGTGCCAGCTTTCAAAGGGAATGCTTCCAGCTTTTGCCCATCCAGTGTGATATTAGCTGTGGGTTTGTCATAAATAGTTTTTATTATTTAGAGATACATTCCATCAATACCTAGTTTATTGAGAGTTTTTAGCATGAAGCAGTGTTGAATTTTATCAAAGGCCTTTTCTGCATCTATTGAGATAATCATGTGGTTTTTGTCATTGGTTCCGTTTATGTGAAGGATTACATTTATTGATTTGCATATGTTGAACCAGCGTTGCATCCCAGGGATGCAGCCAACTCGATTGTGGTGGATAAGCTTTTTGATGTGCTGCTGGATTTGGTTTGCCGGTATTTTATTGAGGATTTTGGCATCGATGTTCATCAGGGATATTGGCCTGAAATTTTCTTTTTTGGTTGTGTCTCTGCCAGGCTTTGGTATCAGGATGATGCCGGCCTCATAAAATGGGTTAGGGAGGAGTCCCTCTTTTTCTATTGTTTGGAATAGTTTCAGAAGGAATGTTACCAGTTCCTCTTTGTACCTCTGGTAGAGTTTGGCTGTGACTCCGTCTGGTCCTGGGCTTTTTTTGGTTAGTAGGCTATTAATTACTGCCTCAATTTCATAAAGACAGACATGAACTTTTTCTTCTCACTTGCTTTTGTTTCCTAAGCCATTGTTCATATTTAAATGAAATTCCATGTTCCTTTTTAAAGAACTTTAGTATTCATATAAGAACATCTTCCTAAAAATATGAAGCTAAGGATGCTTATTCAAAGAATGGAACAAAATACTTAAGTTCTCCTTGCAAATATGAACCAAATCCATTTTCGTTTTTTGAAGTGAGAATTTCATTAGTTGAAAATGTTATCTATAATGTGTAATTAAATATACAATTAATAATTAAAATATACAATTAAATAATTAAAAATGTATGATATAAATATAGGTTAAATGAAGTTTAGCAGTTTCATAATTATCCCTTCTGAATGATATTTTGAATGATAAAATTTGTTATTGGCAATACTTTATGAAGCGATTAGACACTGTAAGGAGAGACAACTATCTGATTTTTAGATGCAGTAGTTGCAGTTTGTTCTTTAAAAAACAAAATATAAAAAAAAATTAGAATGAATGAATAAGGCCTAGTATTTGATAGTACGACAGGGTGACTGTAGTCAATAATGATTTAATTGTACATTTTAAAATAACTAAAGGAGTACTGGATTGTTTGTAACGCAAAGGAGAAATGTTTAAGGGGATGATACCCCACTTTCCATGTGATTATTATGCATGGTATGCCTAGATCAAAACATCTCATGTATCCCATAAATATATACACCTACTAAGTACACACAAAAATACAAAATAAAAAATTATCTTTTTTTTTTTTTTTTTTTTTGAGACAGAGTCTTGCTCTGTCGCCCAGGCTGGAGTGCAATGGCGCAATCTCGGCTCACTGCAAGCTCCGCCTCCTGGGTTCACGCCATTCTCCTGCCTCAGCCTCTCCGAGTAGCTGGGACTACAGGCGCCCGCCACCACGCCCGGCTAATTTTTTTGTATTTTTAGTAGAGACGGGGTTTCACCGTGGTCTCGATCTCCTGACCTCGTGATCCGCCCGCCTCGGCCCCCCAAAGTGCTGGGATTACAAGCGTGAGCCACCGTGCCCGGCCTAAAAAATTATCTTAAGGGATAAAACAGGGCCAGTCATGGTGGCTCATGCTTATAATCTCAGCACTTAGAGAGGCTGCATTGGGAGGATCGTTTCACCCTGGGAGTTTGAGACCAGCCTAGGCAACAAAGCAAGACCCCATCTCTACAAAAAAAATTTTAAAAATAAATAAAATTTTCTAAAAAATAAAAAGCAAAACACCTTTAGTCTTACCTATTTTTATTCTCATATGTACCTACCTGTGTTCTTATATCCTAATTTTTCTCAAGTGATTGTACCAAACATATTTCTTTAAATTTGTATTAAAAACAGTCTAACCTAAACATTGTTCTCTGGATCTTCACTTCTACAACATTATCTTTTAGTTGTAAAGTTTACTCTGGAATAAATGTCGCGTGATTCATTTGACTAATACTCTTTGCCATAAAAGTTGTTTCCAATTCTTCACTTTTAGAAACAGGAATGCATTGAGCCTGATAATACATCAACCTTTGTAAACAATCATGATTATGTTATCATTATAATTTCTATACGTGTACTCCCCAGCCAGATGATGTATTAAAGATACGAGGCTTTTGATTCATATGACCAGTTGCCCTGCAGAAAAGCGATTTTGCTCCTATCAGCAGTATATGGAAGAATCTCGGTGTCATCATTTTTTTTTGCATTTTTGCCAGTGTTATAGGCTTGAAAGGGTTATTTTATTTTACTTTTAAAATCACTTCTGTGGTTAAACCCCTCCCAGCTGTTTGTATGTTTTCTATTGTAAATGATCTGAGCATTTCCTTTATAAGGCTGAAAATTTCTAAATTAAATACCACTTTCTGGAAGTAAAATGTTACTCTACATTAAAGATCAAATTTCAGTCCTTGCTCACAGGGGAAAATAGATATTTTGCTTTCATTTTGTTACCCATGCTGAAGTACATGCTGATGAATACATTTGTGTCTTTCACTAAGTGTTCAGAAAAATGTCTAACTAAACATGAGGCAGAGGCAGAATTCAGATTTATTTATGATAAAACTGCTTAATCTGGGGCAAGTCAATTAATCTTTTTAAAAATAATTTATTTTTGGTTTTTCATCAGAACCCCAGAAGCCACTATACTTGACATACAGCAGTCCTGGCTGCTTCAGAGCATATTAGTACAAAGACTGGTATCACCATAAACACCTACTCTGCTTTTATAAGACTGAAAAGTGCTTGAAAATAGAATTTCAGCTCCATGTGAAAGTCATCCATACATCTATTCCCTCCTTCCTTCATTCATTATTTATTGGGTGCACTGTCTATGCCAGGTAATGTTCCAAATATTTGAGACATATCAGTGACGACAGACAGTATCTTATTTCTGTAGCTTACCTGTCTTTAGTGGAAATACTCTCATGAACAAAGTTTGAGCAATGAGGTAAATAAATGATAATAACGCAGTAAGTGAATAAAGTTGCTGGAAAGGTATCCAGTAGGAAAAACATAACACTACAAATTGTGGAAAGAGGAAACATGACTGGAAAGGCTAATGTTTCAATACCCACTTGGTTTCTAGTGTTCATAAGAAAAGATAACTCGCAACGCTATCCAATGAAGGTATAAAAATTAAAGTGAAAATTAAAATAGAGATCAAATTGGAAATTGACTAATCAAGACTGATGGTTTTAAGTGGGCTGGGAATAAGCTAATCTGTCCTCTGCTGATCCAGGAACTAACTGGCATAATCCCCAATCCCCAAACGCTTCAGAATTGTCTTGAAAGAATTGTGAGAGCCTGAAAAGGTTTCAGCTTGGAATTCCTTAAAAGTAAAACAAGGGGGTACCAATGAATTGGAGAACGTTTAGCATGTTTTCAAAATTTGGAATAAATTGTCATAGCACCCAAATTGAAGGAAAAATGAGTTCCATTAGAACTTTTTTATTTTCAGCTTTAATAAATAAGTAGATGCCAGGTAAATAATCCCAGTGCTTTCTCTGTACCCAGAAAGGCCAGAGGGAAATCTTAGGTGCCCAGTCCTCTCACTTGAGGCTAACAGTACCACCTTATCAAAGATTGAAGAATATATTTGTTAATATAAACAATATTCACAAAAATGTCAGTGAAACTTAACAGATTGGCGGTTTTAGTAGAGACTTTAATGATAAAAGTCTTGGAAATGCTGACAAACTTAAACAGGCTTCTTAAATACGGGATTGCTCACAACCATTAGTGCCTGTTATGTACGTTTCCAGGCTTCAAGAATCTTCAGGATGTAATAAATGCAGCATTTCCCAAACTCATTTGATCACAGAAACTTTGAGTACAGACTATCTCATAGGTCTCATCCTTTGAGGAATGTCCTCGGCAAAGAAGATGTGAGTTTGCTTGTGAGATTTAAAGGTGATGTGCAACAGCCAGAGTAGGGTGAGGAAGGATTGCCAACAAGCTGGGACACGTGGAGCAATGCTGTGAAGTGGGGTGTAACCTGAGAGAGAATCTCCAGGGCAGAGAAGTGTCCACAGCCACTAAGCAAGTAGGAATTAACTGCAGAGCAGCAAGAATGAACAGGGCTGTAATCAACTAAGCATACATTAACCATGGACGGTGATGATAGAATGTAACTGACAGCACTGCAATATGCCTCCAAGAGAATGGCAAAAGAATGGTAAAAATAACCTCTGATGTTACTGATTTTCTGTGGCCAGAAACCTTTGACTCTCCTTTACATATGGTAAAAAGATCAAGCCCTAATATTTAAGCTTCAGTGCCTATTA
Source organism: Symphalangus syndactylus (assembly GCF_028878055.3). Taxonomy (NCBI): domain Eukaryota; kingdom Metazoa; phylum Chordata; class Mammalia; order Primates; family Hylobatidae; genus Symphalangus; species Symphalangus syndactylus. The sequence goes on from NC_072430.2 coordinate 109,688,749, forward strand.
ATCTAGAATATGAAGATTAAAAAGAGGAAAAGCATTAGTAGTAACTAATCTTCATAGCTATATGTCAGGCATAGTTTTTTTGCACAGCAATTCCATCACCATTTTACAGATGGGGCAATCAGGGCTTAAAGATATTGACTTATATAAGATATCTCAGCTAGTAAATGGTGGGGCCAGGATTTGAACTCAGGCACATTTAACTCTGATGGCTGGGCTTCAGACCATTATGGCTGTTTCAAATAAGGCTTGTCAGTTTCCCAGTCTTAACTCAAAAGTAGATGACCTATCCTCTCTCCACTCCTTTTTAAATTCTGTCTTTCATTCAGGACCCATTCAAGTCTTGCCTTCTCTAGGGGACTGTCATTTTTTTTCCCAGCTCCTTTTCTGAATTCCTAAAGCAATAACTATTGGTTATTCAACTTCACAAGTAATTAAGAAAATTGAGATACTATATCTTAGCACAGAATGGCATACTCCTTTGATATCCTTTTGAGTGAGCATTTTTTTTCCCACTCCAATCAGGTTATAAGCGTCTATAGGTAATATCGTATACTTAACTTCTTGCGCACCTCCCTTCACCACTTAGCATGTGTAGGTGCCCACTAAATCGAAGATGAATGAGTGAATGAATAGTGTTGGAGCAATCTGGCTGCAATCTCAGAAACCCCGTGGACCACGATGATTGATTTGGCTCATCTTACTATCTGGGCAGGTTCCCTTTTCCTACACCAAAAGATTGAATAAATAAAAGTAGAAACAAATGATTAAATGACAAGTGAATAAAAGTGCAAATTAATGTTTTGTTTGAGTAGGAAAACAGAATGAGGATAAAGGTAGTCCAGAGCATAGCACCATACGCTCATATTCACTTACCTGGTTTTGTCCACTTAAAAGGAAAGTGTTTGGGAAGGCTGATAAAAATGAACATATTTAAGGAAGGAACCAAACACAGGAAATAAAGAAGGTCAAAGGCTTCAATTTCATTAAATAAAGAAGAATGAAAGCAGTTGTTTAAAACTTGAAGAAAAGGGCTGTGTGCTTTATTTCCTAATTGGAGGAATCTATGAATAAATTAGGCAATCACTTGACATAATTGATTTAGGTCATGTGAATTCACTTGCACCACAAGAGAGGGTAAATTAGATCAAATTGTTTGTGGCCCCTCCTAGTCTTCTATTCATTACAGGCATTCTTTTTTCCTTTTGTATTCCTCTGTATCTTCCTTTAGGTTTTTTGGTTGTTTTTTAATCTCAAGAAGTATGTGTTTTTATTTATATTATTTTAATGTATAAGATGTTTTTCCTTTTGGTTGCAGAACAGAGTAGAAAATAATATTCCTGTAATAAAAAATGTTGTGTGCTTATTTATTAATCCCATTTTGATTTTTCATAAAACTATTTGCACAAAAATAACGTAGTCTGTGCATAAACACAGTGCCATGGGAATTATATTCAAAACATGCCTGAACTGCTTGCTTTTACCTGAAGCAACATGAAATTGAATTACATTAGTATAGAGCAATTTGGTTGCATGTCAGTTGTGGCAAATATTGTGTAAGCTGAATATTTAGAGATTTTGTTCACCTTGGGTCGCACAGTATTAGTTGTCACGAAAAATATCCCAAAGTGATACCAAAAAAAAAAAAAAATCCTGACTCAAAGAAGACAGTTGACTCAAAATAAATTGAGAATATTCCAAATGGTTTAAACACTTGGTACAGACCCAATGTAGCTTCATAATTTATGCAAATTTTTATCTGCAAAGCGATTTTTGTATTTCGGTTTAATCAAAGAGCTTAATAATGCAAATACAATCTATTTACTATAACCTCATATGCTAAGACAACTGAGAAACATTAAAAAGCCCTACGTCCACATGACCCAATTTGTACAGTAGCCGGCATAACTTCTTGATGTTGATGGGTATGTGAGTTAACTCTAAAATGGGCTAAATTAACTAACCTATTAGATATCTAAATGTGTATCCCTTTAAAAAATAGTACTTACTTAAAGGGCTTATCTGTGACCAAGCTATAATTTAGAGATGTTGTTATATTGAAAATGTGGTCACAAAGTCATTAAGGGCAAGAATTTCTAAAGGCGGCTCAGTCTAATTGTCCACCCCACTGGGAAAACTGATGATATGCTTCGTCATTAATGGATTGGGAATATCATATCTGTAAAAGAAGTTAATAGCCTTAAATTGTTGTTCAATATGTCATTACCATGCACTCTTCTAGGTGTGTTTTAGAAGGTTCGTTTTGAAAATAAAATGCTGGTGTGTAAGAGAAATACTTAGAGAAGCTTATTTGAATGAAAAGAGAAAAATTTGTTTAAGTTGGAGAAGCGATTTACTATGGATAATATATGTAAAACCAAGAAGTGATCCTAAGAGTTCACTTTGGATTACATTGTTCTTTTTTTTTTTAATTCAGCAACATCCTGTAAAGTTAATTGATTTGGAAATGCCAACATTCTTAAAATAGGATTAAGAGACACTGCTTTAATAATCGCTCCCTATTATCCACATGTTCTTTGTCATTCAAGAGAATAAAGGAATAATTAGAAAATACTTGACAAAGGATTAACATGCTTAACATATGAAGAGCTCTTATAAATTACGGGAAAACAAATATTTCAATTCAGAATTGGAAAAGTATATGGCAATTCACAAAGAGCAAAAGAAATTTATTTGGGAAATAAATGTGAACTATATTCAACCTCACAAGTAATTAAGAAAACCGAGACATTATATTGGCAAACATTGGCAAATGCTGAAATATCTATGTTCCAGTGGCACAGAACATACTTGTTGGCCGTTTAAATGAATGCTGCTTTACTGTAAGGCAGAGTGGTCATTGTATAGGCACCTTAACACTGTTTTCATCTTCTACCCAGTAATTCTATTTCTAAAAATTATCCTACCAAAAGACTTGACCAAGATGGAATATAAAAATTTTCCCTATAGTTAATTTTCCAGCGATAAGAGAATTAGTGAAATTATAGCATATTAATCTAATCTATATAATACACTATTATGCAACTAATAGAAATCTTCCGAATGCTTCATGAAATAAAAAACATTAATGGTAAAATGCCAGTTAAAAAAAGCAGAGTATACAATTATCATAGTGTGTACGTGTGTGTGTATGTATATATATAATCATGTAAGACGTAGTAACATTTCAGTCAACTGTAGACTGCATATTAGTCCTATGAGCTTATAACAGTCTATGTTTACTATATCTTTTTTATGTTTAGATTTGTTTAGAAACACAGATACTTACCATTATGTTAAAATTGCCTATAGTATTCACTATAGTAACATGCTCTATGGGTTAATAGCATAGGTACCACAGGCTAGACCATATAGCCTAGGTGTGTAGCAGGCTAAACCATCTAGGTTTGTGGAAGTACATGCCATGATGTTCACACAATGATGAAACTGCCTAGCAATGCATTTCTCAGAACCTATCTCAGTCATCTAGTGATGCATGGCTTATAAATAATAGAAGAAAGTTTGGCAAAATGTTAATATTGGCTTTCTCTTAGCGGAAGTTGAGTGTATAATTTTTACTTTATTTTTTATATGTTTCTGTATATTTCAAATCTTTACCACAAATATGTATTACACATACAAATAAAATCAATTGGCAGTATAAAACTAATTTTAAAATAGAGTAAAAAAAGCAGAATCCTGTTCATGGTAAAAAGAAATGCAGATATTTAACTACAGAAAGGACAAAAGGGGTATGAGGTATGTTTAATGCTAACTTCATATCATTGAGGACTATGGAAAGACAAGAATATTTATGGGGCAGAATGATGATATGTTTGTTAAGAGGTTTTAGGTTAACACAGAACGCTACTCTTTATCAGTTAAAATAGCATTAGCTACGAGCACATTCCACTGCAATGCTCAGGGATCCATACCAAACAGTGTTATCCTAAGCAGGAGTTCATTTGTCTTATATAACATGAAGCCTGAATAAGGCCAATCCAGGGTTGCCATGAAGGTATCAGAGACGTAGGCTCCTTCTTCTCTTCACTCTACTACTCTTGACTTTCTGGCTCTTGCACCCATATTTGTCACTGCGGAGTGTACAGATGGCTTCTATATCTTCAGCAATCGTATCCATGTTTCAGGCAAAAAAAAAAAAAGTAATGGAAGGCAAAAGGGTACACCAACATTCTTCCCTAATTCAAGAAGTCCAGTATCATCTAAGAAGTGCTGTCCAGCAAACTTCTACTCTTATTCATTGGCCAGGACTATCACATGTCACATGCTGTCTAGCCAGAAAGTAGCTAGGGAAAACAGGGTTGTAGGTGGCATTGGGTCAGTCAAGCTACATGTCTGCCATAGCCACCCAGTGTGTCTGTAAGTTTCTGGTCACTGCATGTGTGCAGAAGTGCACAGACAGCCTCATTAGTTAGGCAGAATTTCTGAGTTGCTTTAGATCTTAGTCCTGAGAGACTATTATTTTAATTTTGTTTTGACAGAATTGTAGAATAAGTAGAAAAATGATAAGAGAGCAATGTCCTGATTCTCTATCCACCGCCAAAGTCAAGCTTGGCCAATTATATTTAAGCTGGAACAGAGGATAAGAAGTCAGAGTTGCTTGAGAGAATCATAGTATCATCTTCAAACCAGAGAAGCTAGTGAAGGAACAAGATGCAGGAAGGAGACACCCAGAGAGAAAAATATAACAACAAATTACTATTTTTTCTTAATGTCTCTAACCTACTGGTTTTAAATTGTATATATATATATCTATATGTATATATACACACACATACACATATATACACACATATCTACACACCTATATGTAGATATGTGTGTATATATACGCACATATATACATACGTGTGTGTATATATGTATATATATGTCTGCGTGTATATATGTCTGTATATATGTGTGTGTGTGTGTGTGTGTATATATAGATATATATATAGGTATATATATATTTTTTAGATGGTCCCTCACTCTGTCACCCAGGCTGCACTGTGATGGTACAATGACTCAACCTCCTGAGTAGCTGGGATTACAGGCATGTTTCACCATGCTCAGCTAATTTTTGTATTTTTAGTAGAGATGGGGTTTCACCATGTTGGTCAGGCTGATCTCGAACTCCTGACCTCATGGTCCGCCCACCTTGGCCTCTCAAAGTGCTAGGATTACAGGCATGAGCCACCTCGCCCAGCCCAAATTTTCTATTTTTATGTCCTAAATTGTTGAAGCAATTCTTCTGATTGAAACAGGCAAGGGTTTTATTTTTCTTATGAGTCACTATAGGCACAAGGCCTAGAGCGTATAAGCTTTACAAAAACCTACTGAAGTACGTGAGATATGAACAAAATTATTGGCTGTAATGTATGAACATAAAACTCCAAGTGTGAAATTAATAAATGTTTATCCCTGAAATGGAAGCTTATGCCAATTTTAGTAATTTTTACACTTAGAATTTATTATTTTAAAAAATATCAATTGCAGAAAGGTTACATTTTTGGTTTTTTTAAAACTGAAAAGAATTTCTAAGTATGCAGAGAGATTGCTAAAAAAATCAGTCAATCTATAATTAACTCATAGGCAAATAATTGTAAATAGATTTTGTAAATCTCTTTCAAATTTTTACAGCAAAAATTTTATATAATGTAGGAGTGGGGTAGGGAGGAAGAGAGAGTAGCAGGAGGGAATCCACTGTGGGTACAGCCCATTGATTTTGCCTTTTCCCTCCCTTTATTATTTGCCTCTGAGATGTCCAAAGAAATCTCTGGTCTTAGGAAAAAAAGATTTTAAAAATTACTGCCTGTGGCTGGGCGTGGTGGCTCATGCCTGTAATCCAAGCACTTTGGGAGGCTGAAGTGAGCGGATCACCTGAGGTCAGGAATTCAAGACCTGCCTGCCCAACATGGTGAAACTCCATCTCTACTAAAAATACAAAAATCAGCTGGGTGTGGTGGCACGTGCCTATAAGTCCAGCTACTCTGGAGGCTGAGGCAGGAGAATTGCTTGAACCTGGGAGGCGGAAGTTACAGTGAGCTGAGATTGCGCCACTGCACTACAGCCTGGGGGACAAAGGGAGACTGTTTAAAACAAAACAAAACAAAAAAAATGCTGCCTGTGGGGTCACTTCGGACTCTGGGTCTAGCCACTGTCTGTTTGTCCAGTTAATGTTTTCTATTAGCTCAACTTTGTTCAAGATTCTTAATATACCTCAATACTTTCCAAAAAGATAGCAGATATTTAATATGTACGTGTAATCGCCTGTTCTGCAAAAAGGAGCATGATTTAAGTGAGCTCATCTAATAGATCAGTATAAAATACCAGATGAGTTCACTAGAGTGTGTGAAGAACTTTGTGCATCCCATTTAAGTGAATGGTTGTGTGCTCTGAAATGAAGAGACAGCACATAAACCCCCAAAGTTAATAACCTCTAATAAACAATGAATCTGGATGACAACTTTTCAAAATCTATTACACAGTAGTAGCTCTGGTTTTGCACAGTTTGCATATTAAACAGATGATAGTAGATTCTGGGCAGAAATATAGACAGTATTATGTACTTCAATTCATGCCAGAAGAGAAATTTTTTGATAGCACTTATTGTAGCCAAGAACAGAAGCAGCTATACAATCCCCAGCCAGAAACCTGGTGCCAAAATTAATTCATGCAAGAATAAAATGGGTTGGCACCTTATGGTAAAGTCATAAGCTCTTGAGGAAATGCACAGGAAAATTCTGGGTAGCTTGAGTTACTAAGTCTTTATGGTTACTTCCATTCTGGGCTGGCTCATTAACTTTGCAATAAGAAATACCATGGAATGATCAGAAAATGTTTTCACCCAGCCAGGAAATTTCACAACCACAGGCAAAAGTGCCATGAAGAGAGCAGACATGGTTTTCAGTAATGTAAGCCCTGCACATTATTTGGATATAGCAGGCTTACTTGTCACATTTGTAGGAGCCACATTACTTGGTAGGTTAGCTAATCTCACTGGATGACAGAATCAGGATTCAAAAAGGTCTCAACAGGGAGAACTGGCGAGCCACAATTCAGAAGACTAAATTTAATAGGGATGAATGTAAATTCCTGTATTTGGGTTCAAAAAAGGAAGCAACTGCTTCCTGCCTTACTCCCATCCAATTTATTTTCCACGCTGCAGCCTGGGTGATCATTTTAAAACACAAATCCGGTCATGTCACTTCCTTGCTAAAAATCCCTTAACAACATCCCATTGCCCTGAGGATAAAGACAGAACTCATTAATGTGGTTTTTGAGATTCTCTATGACTGGCCCCTTCCTTTCTCTTCCACCTGTTCTCTCTCAAGGCTCCCTGTCACACTGAGCACCCCAGCCATATGGAAGATCTTTGGGTTCCTCATTTTAGGCTGCTTTTAGGTTCTCATGTTTTCTTTGCCCGACACACATCTTCCCAATTTCCTATACATTTCCAGAAAAGCCCAATCCATGGGCTACTGTTAGGTGCCTCATCACCAACTTTCAAGGTTCTCTGACCAGCCTTTTATTTAACAAATATGTATTGAGTGCCTACTACGTTTCAGACATGTTCTAGGCTCCAGAGATAAAACAGTGAAGAAAGAAAAGCTCACGTCCATATGAAGCTTATGTTTTCGTGGGGAAGATGCCAGGCAGTACCAAGTCTTTTGAAGAAAAATGGAGAATGATGAGAAGATAATGATGGAGAGTCAGGGTTGGGAGGCCTGCTTTACATAGGGTGGCCATGGAGGACCTCTCTGATAAGATGACGTTTTTTTGGAGACAAGATCAAAGGAGGTCAGTGAACTTTGTGGCTGTCTGTGAGAATAGCACCATAGTATGGAAAAGAGCATGTTCCAAAACCTGGAGGAGGGGCATGATGTGCGTGTCCTAGGACTTGTGGTGAGGCTGGACTGGGTGAAGTGCCCTGATCCAGGGCAGAGCTGTGCAGATGATATTGGAGAGGCTGCTGCACTCAGCCCAGGCAGGGCTTGGAAGCTGTGGAAGCCTTTGGATTTTCTTCTAAATGTGGTTGGAAGCTAACCGGGAGGCTTTAAGCAAGGGACTATTATAATAAGATTTTTGTTTTGGTTTGGTTTTAGTTTTTAAATAATTACAGTAGCTTTGTTGTGGAAAATAGACCATAGGGAGTAAATGCAGAGTCCCACAGATTAGTCAAGAGATGTTACATCTGTCAAGGTGAGAGCCGGAGGTTGCTTTGGCCAGGTAGGTTTGCTAACACTTACTCCACTCTTTGTGATTACTTGTGTGTTAGAAGCCCTGCCAGTGCAGGGCTCGGGACTACCTTGCTCCTTTTACAACCTCGGTGCCTAGCATGGTGCCCGATGTACCACTGGCTCTCTGTAAACATTCATCGGATGAAGATGATCTGGTTTAACAGCAGTTAGTACGAAAAAGGACTTCAGGATTTTGAGCTGACTGCACACAATTGATGAGCCAGAAGTAGCCCAGTTCGGCTGCCAGGAAAGCTAATACTGTCTTAGGTGGCATTAGAAATTTTGGTGAGGGTGGCAGTGAAAGGGAGATGTGGGTCCTAGGGCGCTCCATGCTGTTTATGCTACATCTGCACTGTTGGCCTGATCCTACGCTATGTTTTCCCTTGTGTCTTCTTTCTAATAATGGCATATTTCAATCACAAGCCACACACTTTGGATTCATCTGTGGTTCTTTCTGTTGCTTCATTCCCATGTAAGAACAATAAATTCTCTATGATATCACCTAGCACTGTCTCTCTCTCTCTCTCTCTCTCTGTCTTATTTTTCCCTTTTCTCCTGCTCTGACACAATGCAAACAGTAGTCCATGCCTGTCTTAGTAAAAGTTTCCAGGTGCGTGAGACTCCAAACAACTTATTACAACTCTTTTTCTTGTTTCTGAGAGCATCAACAATTATTTTTAAAAACATTGTATGCCGGACACATAGAGGGGAACAACGCACTCTGGGGCCTATTGGAGGGTGGAGGGTAGAAGGAGGGAGAGGATCAGGAAAAATAACTAATAGGTACTGGGCTTAATATTTGGGTGATGAAATAATCTGTTCAATAGACCTCCGTTACACAAGTTTACCTAGGTAACAAACCTGCACATGCACCTCTGAACTTAAAAGTTGAAAAAGAAATCCCAGTAATTTTCTTATGAAAAATACCCAGAAAGTTAATGAACTATTAGACCTTCCAATACCAAAAAAAAGAAACATCATATGCTCTTTCATATAGGTTGGTATGAAATTCTACTTTAGTAGATAGTGTTAAGTAGTAGAAATATGTAGTTCTTGATGGCAAAGTCATTAGCAAAATCTTCTCAAAGTCACACAGTAGAAGGAATTTGTGCTTTGAAGTCAGGAACCCTTCAGATCCCTGCTGTTCCACTTACAAACTTTGTGACATAACCCTTCTTAGCCTAAGTTCCCTCCTCTGTAAAATGAAGATAATAAAACCCAACTCAAAGAGTTTTTGTAACGATTAAATGAGATAACACATATTGAAATGCTTACCATGATTTCAATGGTAAGTTGGTAATAAGTTTTAATTTCCTTCCTCTGTGTCTGTTAAAAAAGGGGTCACTAGACAATGTGAAAACGTACATTACAAATAGTGGAAATAGAGGTGTGTTTTCCATCAGTTAATAGTGAATGATGGCCGTTTGCCTTAAGGTAGCCTGTGCCCCTTTTATTGATGGTTTAATGAGGATCAATTTCTTGCTGATAGCAGAAATATTTGTCAAAGGTCTGAGAATCACGAAAACTTTTATAATTTGAGTGGTTAACATAGTCCAGCCCTGACAGATTCCAGAAACGAGCAGAGAATGAAGTTTCCTAGGAGCAGTCTTGCACAAATAGTCTTTTCTCTGTGTCAGGTGGAAAAAAAAAAAAAAAAAGGTGGAGCAGAGACTTCATAGTATCATTGTAAACTGTAACTGTTTATCTTTTAAAGATGAGTAAAATGCTATCTTTGCCTTCATTGAGGTTGTCCATAAATCAGTGTAGTACAGAGTAGAAAGTGGTACATATTCTTGCAGGAAATGCTGAAGTGTTCTGGGGCAGGATCGGGAGCAGAGATGGAGAGAATATTCTAGGAAGAACAGGTCCCAGAAGGAGTAACAGTGCAGCATCGAAACATGTGAGATCAGAGGCATTTTCAACAAGAGATAAATACAAAGGAGAAAAAAACAGGAATCACTCTATGTGACTTCAATTCAAGATGAATAGAGGATAATATGATGGAAAAGATAAAAAGGGTACAAATCTGGGATACAAAGATAAAGAGAATATTATTCTTAGGCAGTGAAATATTAGTGAAGGTTTGGAGTAGCTTAGAAAAATTATGAAAGTGATGTTTAGCATGGATGAATGTTGATGTGGTAAATAAGATGAGTAGTAGAGTTAGGGAGACAGAGGTGGGTCGAGAGCAAGATGGAGGCAATTGCAAAAATTCAGCCATGGAATAACAACAGCCATAGGTCCAGGTATGAGAATTCTTGAGACGAAGACCTGACAGCTGACTGGCTGTGACTGCTGCTCATGAAGAGAGCATGTATGTTGTCAGGACAGGAGAATAACCCTGAGCCTAGATGTGGTTTCTTTTCAGTCCGCCCGCTCAGCTACATTCTTTTTATGGTCCTGTATTCAAACAAACCAACCAACCAACAAACCAAATAAAACTTGCCTGTTCTCAGCATTGATTTCATAATATCCTTATGTAGGAAAGAAGTAAGTGATGAGACCTCCAAAGGATATTGCCCTCAGCAACTGATCACGTTCTTAGCTTAGTGTTCTTCCATTATGTTTCTTTTTAATTTTATAGTTACATGGTAAGTATATATTTATGGAGTACATGAGATGTTTTGATACAGATATACAATGCATACTAATCACATCAGAGTAAATGGAGTGTCCATCACATCAAGTATTTACCCTGTCATTGTGTTACAAACAATCCAATTATACTATTTTAGTCATTCGGGAGGCAGGAGAATTCGGGAGGCGGGAGAATGGCATGAACCCAGGAGGTGGAGCTTACAGTGAACCGAGATCATGCCACTGCACTCCAGCCTGGGTGACAGGGTGAGACTCCATCTCAAAAAAAAAAAAAAAGAAAGAAAAAGAAGTATAATAAATTATTGTTGACCGTAGTCACCCTGTTATGCTATCAAATACTAGATCTTATTCACTTCCCAGATGCCCCCCGCCCCCAACCCCCACACTAGCCTTCCCAACCCCTCTGGTTATCATCATTCTATTCTCTATTTCCATGACTTCAGTTGTTTTAATTTTTAGATCCCACAAAAAAAGTGAAAACATTCAAAGTTTGCCTTTCTATGCCTGGCTTATTTCATTTAACATAATGACCTCCAGTTCCATCCATTTGTTGGAAAAGATAGAATCTCATTCTTTTTTATGGCTGAATAGTACCTGATTTTTTTTTTCTTTTCTCGTAATTTTTTAGTCCATGGGTTGAAAGAAAAAGAAAGAGATAATTGTTTTTGCCAACTGGAACTGGCCATTCAAGCCAACATGCTTGAAACTTTCTTTCATCTTCCATAACCATGTTTTTTTCCTATTTTTTTATTATACTTTAAGTTCTAGGGTACATGTAGTACCTGATTATTTATATGTACCACGTTTCCTTTATTCATTCCTCTGTTGATGGACAATTAGGTGGCTTCCAAATCTTGGCTATTGTGAATAGTGCTGCAATAAACATGGGAGTGAAGATGTCTCTTTGATATACTGATTTCCTTTCTTTTGGGTATATACATAGCAGTAGGATTGCTGGATCATATGGTAGCTCTATATTGAGTTTTTTAAGGAACCTCCAAACCATTTTCCATAATAGTTGTACTAATTTACATTCCCACCAAGAGTGTTTGAGGGTTCCCTTTTCTCCACATCCTTGCCAGCATTTGTTATTGCCTGTCTTTTGGATGAAAGCCATTTTAACTGGGGTGAGCTGACATCTCATTATAGTTTTGACTTGCATTTCTCTGATGATCAATGATGTTGAGCACCTTTTACTATATCTGTTTGCCATTTTTCTGTCTTGAGAAATGTCTGTGCAGATATTTTGTCCATTTTTAAAATCAGATTTTTAGATTTTTTTCCTCTGGAATTGTTTGAGCTCCTTATGTATACTGGTTAATAATCCATTTTCAGATGGTATATTAGTCTGTTCTCACACTGTTATAAAGAACTACCTGAGACTGGGTAGTTTATGAAGAAAAGAAGTTTAATTGACTCATAGTTCTGCCGGCTATACAAGAAGCATGACTGAGTGGCCTCAAGAAACTTACAATCATGGCAGAAGGCAAAGGGGAAGCAAGCACATGTTTACATGTCGGACCAGGATAAAGAGAGAAAAGGGGAAAGTGCTGCACACTTTTAAACAATCAGATCTCATGAGAGCTCACTAACTATCATGAGAACAGCAAGGGGGAAATCCACCCCCATGATCTAATTACCTCCCACCAGGTCCTTTCCCCAACATTTGGAATTACAATTAAACATGAGATGTGGGTGGAGACACAGAGACAAACCATATCAGATGGGTAGTTTGCAAATATTTTCACCCATTCTGTGGATTGTCTCTTCACTTTGTTCACTGTTTCTTTTGCTGAGAAGCAGCTTTTTTTTTTTTTTTTTTTTGTGAGATGGAGTCTCATTCTGTCACCCAGGCTTGGAGTGCAGTGGCACGATCTCGGAGTCCCGTTCTGTCACCCAGGCTGGAGTGCAGTGGCACAATCTCTGCTCACTGCAAGCTCCACCTGCCAGGTTCATGCCATTCTCCTGCCTCAGCCTCCCGAGTAGCTGGGACTACAGGCGCCCACCACCACGCCTGGCTAATTTTTTGTGTTTTCAGTAGAGACGAGATTTTATCGTGTTAGCCAGGATGGTCTCGATCTCCTGATCTCGTGATCCGCCCGCCTTGGCCTCCCAAGTGCTGGGATTACAGGCATGAGCCACTACGCCCAGCTGAAAAAGCTTTTTAATTTGATGTGACCCCATTTGCCTATGTTTGCAGTTGGTTGCTTGTACTTGTGGCGTATTACTCCAGAAATTGTTGCCCAGTCCAATGTCCTGGAGCATTTCCCTGATGTTTTCTTGTGGTAGTTTCATAGTGTGGGGTTTTATATGTAAGTATTTAATCCATATAGATTTGATTTTTTTTATATGGTGAGAGATAAGAGTCTAGTTTCATTCTCTTGCATATGGATATCCAGTTTTCCCAGTACCGTTTATTGAAGAGACTGTGCTTTCCCCAATGTATGTTCTTGGCTTATTTGTCAAAAATGAGTTCATTGTGGATATATGGATTTCTTTCTAGTTTCTCTGTTCTGTCCCATTAATCTGTGACTCTGGTTTTATGCCAGGATCATGCTGTTTTGGTTACTTTAGCTCTGTAGTATAATTTGAAGTCAGGTAATGTGATTCCTCTAGTTTTGTTCATTTTGCTCAGGATGGCTTTGGCTATTCCGGGCCTTTTGTGGTATCACATAGATTTTAGGATTCTTTTTTTCTGTTTCTGTGAAGAATAGCCAAAGCCATTCTTTCTTCATTGGTCCATTGGTCATTCAGGAGTGTATTGGTTAATTTCCATGTGTTTATATATAGTTTTCAAAATGTATGTCTTTACTGATGTATAGTTTTATTACATTGTAGTCAGAGAATATACTTGATATAATTTCAGGGGTTTTTTTTTGCATATTTTAAGACTTGTTTTGTAGTCTAATGTGTGGTCTACCCTTCAGAATGATCTACATGCTTAGGAGAAGAATGTGTATTCTGCAGCCATTGCGGGAAATGTTCTATGAACATCTGTTTAGTCCATTTGGTCTACAATAGTGAGATTAAATCTGATGTTTGTTGATTTTTCTGTCTCGATGATCTGTCCAATGCTGAAAGTGAAGTGTTGAAGTCTCCAGCCATTATTGTATTGGGGTCTCTCTCCCTCTTTAGCTCTAATAATATTTGCTTCATTTATCTGGGTGTTCCAGTGTTGGATGCATATACATTTATAATTGCTATATCCTTTTGCTGAATTGAGCCCTTTATCATTATATAATGACCTTCTTTGTCTCTTTTCATAATTTTTGCCTTGAAATCTATTTTGCCTGATATAAATATACCTACTCCTGCTCTTTTTTAGTTTCCACTAGGATGGGATATCTTTTTTTATCTATTTATTTTCAATCTATGTCTGTCTTTTTAGGTGAAGTGTATTTCTTATAGGCAACAGATTATTGCATCTTTTTTTTTTTATCTATTCAGCCACTCTGTGTCTATTGATTAGAGAATTTAGTCCACTTACAATCAATTTTGTTATTGATAAGTAAGGTCTTACTCTTGCCATTTTGTTATTTGTTTTCTGGTTGTTTTGTGGTCTTCTCATCCTTCTTTCCTTCCTTCCTATCTTACTTTGAGTGAAGGTGATTTTCTCTGGTGGTATGATTTAATTTCTTTCTTTTTGTTTTTTGTATATCCATTGTATGTTTTTGATTTGAGATTACCGTGAGGCTTCCAAATACTATCTTATAACCCACTATTTTAAACTGATGAAAACACTGACTGCATAAAGAAACAAACTAATAAACAGGCAAAAAGAAGACTAATGAAAATTCTACACTTTAACTTCATCCTCCTGCTTTTTAACTTTTGATTCTTTCTGTTTATATCTTATTGTACTGTGTATGTCTTAAAAAGTTGTTGTAGTTAGTATTTTTGATCAGTTTATATTTTAGTCTTTCTGCTCAAGATATGAGTAGTTTACATGGCACAATTACAATGTTTTAGTAGTCTGTGTTTTTCTGTGTACTTAACATTACTACTGAGTTTTGTACCTTCAAATAATATATCATTGCTCATCAATGTCCTTTTCTTTCAAATTGAAGAACTCCCTTTAGCATTTCTTGTAGGACACATCTAGTGTAGATGAAATCCCTCAGGTTTTGTTTGGGAAAATCTTTATTTCTCCTTCATGTTTGAAGGATATTTATGCCAGATATACTATTCTAGAATAAAAAGCGTTATTTTTTTCCTTCAGCAGTTTAAATATATCCTGTCACTCTCTCATGGCCTGTAAGGTTTCCACTGAGAAGTCTGCTGCAACACTTACTGGAGCTCCATTGTGTATTATTTGTTTCTTTTCTCTTGCTGCTTTTGGGATCTTTTCTGTATCTTTGACATTTGAGAATTTGCTTATTACTTGTCTTGAGGTAGTCTTATTTGGTGTAAATTTGCTTGGTGTTCTATATCTTTCTCTAGGTTTGGGAAATTATCTGTTATGATCCCTTTGAGTTAAAAAATTTACCCTTTGGGTAAATCTCTTTTACCCCTGTCTCTCTCTCTGCCTCCTCTTTAAGGCCAATAACTCTTAGATTTGCTCTTTCGAGGCTGTCTTCTAGATCTTGTAGGTGTGCTTCATTGTTTTTTATTCTTTTTATTCTCCTCTGACTGTGTCTTTTCAAATAGCCTGGCTTCAAGCTCACTAATTCTTTCTTTTGCTTGATCAGTTCTGCTGTTAAGAGAATCTCATGCATTCTACACTATGTCAATTACATTTTTCAACTCCAGAATTTCTGTTTGATTCTTTTTAATTATTTCAGTCTCCTTGTTAGATTTATCTTATAGAATTCTGAATGACTTCTCTGTGTTACCTTGAATTTCACTGAGTTTCCTCAAAACAGCTATTTTGAATTCTGTATCTGAAAGGTCACTTATATCTGTCTCTCTGGGTTTGGGTCACTTGTGCCTTATTTGGTTCATTTGGTGAAGTCATGTTTTCCTGGATGGTCTTGAGGCTTGTGAATGTTTATCATTGTCTCAACATTGAAGATCTAGGTATTTATTGTAGTCTTTGCAGTCTGGGCTTGTTTGTACCCATCCTTCTTGGGAAGGTTTTAAGTTGGTTCTTGGGGTCATCAATTCCATGCTTTGGCTCTTCAAGGGAATTGAGTGTTGTGACGTTAATCTTTGGTCCCTGCAACCATATCTGCATTAGGGGGCACCCCAAGCCCAGTAACGCTGCTGTGACTCTTACAGACTTGTAGAGATACCATGTTGGTGGTCTTGGATAAGATCTGGGAGAATTAATTCCTTGAAATTACCAGGTAGTGACTCTTGCTCTCTTCCCTTATTTTCCCGCAAACAAATAAAGCCTCTCTCTGTGTGCTGAGCCACCTAGAACCGGTGTAGGGCTGACACAAGCACCCTGTGGCCATTACGACTACCACTGGTACTGTTTGGGGTCAGACCTGAAGGCAGCATAGCACTGGGTCTCTCCCTAGGCTCACAGTAACCACTGCCTGGCTACCACCTACATTTGCTTAGGACAGTAGAGCTCTGCAATAAGCAGGTGGTAAAGCCACCCAGGCTTGTGTCCTTCCCTTTAGGACAGCAAGGTCCCCCTGGCCTCGAGTGAGTCCACAGATGCCGTCCAGGAGCCAGGGCCTAGAGTCAGAAACCTTAGATGTCTACCTGGTGCTCCATTTTCTTGAGTCTGAGCTGGCACCAAGCCCCACTTTTCCATCTTCTTTCCACAAGCAGAGGACTCTCTCCCTGCAGCCACCACCACCACGTCCACGGCAAGTACTGCCTGTCTACCACTGATGCTCATTCCAGGTCTAAGGACTCTTCAGTCAGCTCATGGTGAATGCTGCCAGGCCTGGGACTCTCTCTTCAGGGCAGTGGGCTCCCCTCTGGCCCAGGGCAGATCCAGAGATGCCGTCTGAGAGCCAAAGTGTGAAATTGGTGATCCCAAGAACCTGCTTTGTGCTCTATACCACTACAGCTGAGCTGGTACTTCAGGTGCAAGACCAAGTCCCTCTCCTTTTCTCAAGCAGGAGACCCTCTCTGTAGCCACCATAGTTGGGAATGTGCTGGACCATACCATAAGTTAGCATATCTCTGAGTCTCACCCAAGACCCATGGCAAGTACTGCCCGGCTACTGCTGCTAGTTATTCAGGGCCCACATTTTGTTTAGTCAGCAGGTGATGAATCCTACCAGGTCTGGGTTCTTCCCTTCAAAGCTGCGAGTTTCCTTCTGGCAGAGTGTGTATCTGGGAATGTCATCCAGGAGCTAAAGCCTAGAATGGGGGCCCCGGACTCTGCCCAGTGCCCCCTACTGTGGCACAGCTAGGATTCAAGCTGCAAGATGAAGTCCTCTTAACTCTCCCCTCTCCTCTCCTCTCTAGCAGAAGGCAGGAGTCTCTCCTGGAGCCGTGAGCTGCACTGCCTGGGGTTGGGGGAGGAGTGGTGCAAGCACTCCATTAGCTGCCCAACTGCTGTCTCACTAGGTTATGTACCCCCCAAGTCCACTTACTCCAAGCGCAGCACAGCATCAGGACTTGCCCAGTAATTGCAGTCCTCAGGGCCTAGACTACCTTTCAAGTTTATTTAGGACCCCAGAGCACTTTAGCCTGCAGTGCCGAGGCTTGGCAGAACTCAGGTTCTGACTGCTGGGATGGGCAATTTCCCTCTGGCTAGGGCTGGTCTGAGTGCTCCCTCCATGGACTCCGGCTGTGTTCTGCCTGGTGTTGCTTTCCACCATGACAGGGTGGAAAGCATTGAGTTCTAGTGCAAAGTCCCACAATCACTGTGCTGTCCCTCCCCAAGGTGCACAGATTCTGTCTGTACCATGTGTCTACTTCAGGGAAACAGAGGATGTGGGAGTGGTGGTGTCAGCAAATCAAGACCGTCTTTCCTATCCCCTTCAGTGCCTTTTTCAGTGATATGAAGTAAAAACGGTTACTGTGATCACTCACCTGATTTTTGGTTCTTATGAAGGTGCTTTTTCATGTGTCTAGTAGTTCAATTTGGTGTGCTTGTGGGGAGGATTATCAGTGGAAGCTTCTATTTGGTTCTCTTACTCCTCATTATGTTTTAAGACTTAACTGGCCTTAGGGCCATTGGTTGTATGATTTAGAAGGCTGTAGTTGTGAGAATAAAGATGTTTTATATGTTAAGTAGATTAAATATTTTTTTTTTTTTTTTTTGAGACAAGGTCTCACTCGGTTGCCCAGTCTGGAGTACAGTGGTGCAATCATGGCTCACTGCAGCCTCGACCTCCTGGGCTCAAGCAATCTTCCCACCTTAGCCTCTTGAGTAGCTGGGACCACAGGCACACAACACCATGCCCAACTAATTTTTGTATTTTTTTTTGTATTTTTTTTTTTTTTTTTTGTAGAGATGGGGTTTTGCCATGTTGCCCAGGCTGGTGTCAAACTTCTGTGAACTCGACATATAGTTGGAGGGTTTTCCTTAAGTATTACACAGAGTATTCATCAGAGCATGCATGTAGGGAACTACCAAGGCTAGGCCAAAAGGATTCAAGAAGCAGTACCCAGAGCACGCTCAAGAGTGAGACCAGTGTTTGTTCCCACCCACAAGATTGGAAAAAATATCTCATAATCCATAGGACATTGGATAAGGTATGCAGGAGGCCATTGCCTCTGTCGTACGGCACAATCAGCATAGAGTAAATGCTGCTATAGTCCTGCCTAGCAGATCATAAAGGCGAGACTCAAGAGGATCACTCTTTCCAAGTAACTATATTCCAGTGACATTTTAAAAAATTACAGGAAGGGCTAAGCACAGTGGCTCATGCCTGTAATTCCAACATTTGGGGAGGCAAAGGTGGGAGGATTGCTTGAAGCCGAGAGTTTGAGACCAGCCTGGGCAATATAGTGAAACCCCTATGCACACACACAGAGTGTAAATATTAGCCAGGCATAGTGGCACACACTGTAGTCCTAGCTACTTAGGAGGCTTGAGGCCAGGAGTTCAAGGTTGTAGTAAACTGTGATTGTGCCACTGTACTCCAACTTGGGTAGCAGAGCCAGATCTTATTTGTAAAAAGTTTTAAATACAAAAAAGTATTTAAAATTACAGGAATATATATATGACACAAAAAGGTAAAATTTCTAATAATCTGGAATACAATAAACTATTAATATGCATGTAAAGAAATAAGACATATAATAAGGAAAAAATTAGTTAAAACCAGAACTGACACAGACGTTAGAATTAGCAGACAAAGACATTTAAATTATTATAATTGTATTTAATACATACAAAAGCCTAAAGGAAAATTGAACATATTAAGTGGAGCTATGGAAGATATAAAAGAAGACCCAAATCAAATTTCTAGAAAAGAAAAGTTTAATATCTGAGATATAAAATACTCTGGATGAGAGTAACAGCAAATTAGACATTGCAGGAAACCAGACAAGTGAATATGAATACACACAGTAGAAATATACAAACTGAAAGGAAAAAGACACACAGAAATGAACAGTGAATTGTGGGGCAACTTCAGGTGGTTTAAGATACATGTAATTGGATTCACCAAATGAGAGAAAAAGAGGGACAGAGAAAAATTATCTGAGAAAACCATGGTCAACGTGTTTTCAAATGTAATGAAATCTGGAAACTCAAATTCATGAATCTCAAATGAACCTCCAAGTAGACACAAAAAATGAGGAAACCACACCAAGGCACATTAGAAACGATTTGCTGAAATCATGGTTAAAGAGAACATCTTAAAAACAGGATGACACATTTCATACAGAGAGAAAAAAAGAGGAGCAGCAGCAGATTTCTCACAGGAAATAGACAAAGGTATCATCGTGTAACAGTATATT
Source organism: Symphalangus syndactylus (assembly GCF_028878055.3). Taxonomy (NCBI): domain Eukaryota; kingdom Metazoa; phylum Chordata; class Mammalia; order Primates; family Hylobatidae; genus Symphalangus; species Symphalangus syndactylus. The sequence goes on from NC_072430.2 coordinate 109,708,404, forward strand.
TAAAGTATTGAAAGAAAAATACTATTCAACTAGAATTCTTTAACTAGCAAAAATATTTTTCTAAAACAAAGACAAAATAAAGAATTTTCCAGAAATACAAAAGTTGAAAGAGTAAATCACCAACAGGTACACTATATAACATGTTAAAGGAAGGCTTTCTGGTAGAGGAAAAATGGTACCAGATAAAACTATGGATCTACATAAATGAAGATAATCAGAAATAAGAATTACTTGGATGAATGTGTTTTAAAATTTTCCTTATTTAAATATAAGATTAATTGTTTAAACAAAAATAATGACAGTGTAGAATGGGTTTTTAAGACATATAAAAATATATTATTTTTATATGACAATAATAGCACAGAGGCTGTGAGGGGAGACATTGAAATACAGATCTCTATTTATGATGGGGTTATGTTCTAATAAACCTATCATTAAGTTGAAAATAGTATAAGTCAAAAATGCATTGCTACCAAACATCATAGCTTAGCCTAGCCTGCCTTACATGTGCTCAGAAAACTTATATTACCCTACGGTTGGGCAAAATCATCTAACACAAAGCCTATTTAACAATATACTGTTGAAAATCTAATGTAATTTATTGGATACTGTACTGAAAGTGACAACAGAATGGTTATATGGTTACTTAAAATATGTTTCTACTTAATGCATATGACATTGCAAAGCCAAAAAATCATACACTGAACCATTTTAAGTTGATGTACTGTCTGTAAGTCTATATACTATTGTAAGATATGCATAATAACAAAAGAACACTCAAATAATAATATGAAAAATACCCAAAAGAAGGCAGAGTAGGGGAAAGGGAAGAAAGAACAGATAGGACAACAGCAAGATGCTATGTTCAAGATCAACCATAACAATAGTCACATTAAATGTATATGTTAGACCATAAAAGGCAGAAATGGTCTATTGGATAAAAAAGGCAAGTCATGGCCAGACATGGTGGCTCATGCCTGTAATCCCAGCACTTTGGAAGGCTGAGGCAGGAGGATCATTTGAGCCCAGGAGTTCAAGGCTACAGTGAGCTGTGATCATGGCATTGCACTCCAACATGGGCGCCACAGCAAGATCCTTACTTTTTTTGTCTCACAAAAGAAAAGTAAGTCACAACCACATGCTGCCTACAAGACCCACTTTAAATATAAAGACACAAGTAACTTAAAAGTAAAAGGAAGGAAAAAGACATACCCTGCTAACATTAATGAAGACACTACTAGAATGGCCACATTGATATCAGAGAAAGTAGATTTCAGAAAAATATTACCAGAAATAGAGTCCTTTCATAGCTTTAATGGAGCCAAATCATCAAAACAATGTAATTATTCTAAATGCTTATGCACCTAATAATAGTGCTTCAAAAAATGAGAGAAAAATACATCAAACAACAGGAAAAATAGGCAAATCCAAAGTTATAGTCAAAGATTTTGACACTGTGTCTCAATAATTGATAGAACAAGTACACCAAAAAATCAATAAGGCTATAGAAGATTTGAACAATATTATCAACTATCTTGACCTAATTAACCCTTATAGAACACTCTGCACAAGAACCGAATATACATTTTTTTTCAAGAGCACATAGAACATTTAACAGGACATACCGTATTCTGGACTATTAAAAAGTCTTAAAAGTTTTAAAAGAATTCAAGTCATACAACATACATTCTGTCACATAGTAGAATTAAATTAGAATTCAACAGCAGAAAGAAATCTGGAAAATCTGCAAATACTTGGAAAATAAATTATATACTTCTTAATAACACATGGATCAAAGAAGGAAGCCAGAGAGAAATTAGAAAGTATTTGAAATAAATGAAAATAAAAACACCACCTATAAAAATTTGTGGGATAAGAAAAATTTTGAGATGTCACTAAGAGGATAATTTATAACACTGAACTTAGAAAAGGAAGAAAGATTTCAAATAAATGACCTCAGCTTTCACTTAAAAAAATAGTAAGAGAGGCTGTGTGAAATGGCTCACACCTGTAATCACAGCAATTTGGGAGGCTGAGGTGGGCAGATCATTTGAGCTTAGGAGTTTGAGACCAGCCTGGGCAACATGACGAGACTCCATCTATACCCATCTATACTGAAAATACAAAAAGTTAGCTGGGCATGGTGGCATTTGCCTGTAGTCCTAGCTACTCGGGAGGCTGACGTGGGAGAATCACCTGAGCCTGGGAAGTCGAGGCTGCATTAAGCTGAGATCACACCACTGCACTCCAGCCTGGGCAATGAGAATGAGAACCTGTCTAAAAAAAAATGAAAATAGAGAAAGAAGAGTATAGTAATCTCCATCCCCCCTTGTCTACAGGGGATATGCCCCAAGACCCCCAGTGGATGCCTGAAACTGAGTATAGTTCTGAACCCCACAGTGCTGTAGAGGATAGTACTATACACCACAATGGATCTGATAACCAAAATGCTTACTAAGTGACTAATACACAGGTACATATACCGTGCGGCTACTCTGCACAAAGGGGATGATTAATGGTTTGAGTGCAATGAAGCAAGATGGCACAAGATTTCATCATACTACTCAGAACGGTGCACAATTTAAAATGTGTGAATTGTTTATTTCTTGAATTTTCCATTTAACATTTTAGACCATGATTGAACATAGGTAACTGAAACCAAAGACAGCAGAACCATGGATAAGGGGAGACTTACTGTAAATTCAATCCAAATTAAGCATAAGAAGAGAAATAAAAATTAGAGCAGAAATCGATGCGTTAGAAAAAATTTGGTAAAGTCATTGAAACCAAATGCTAGTTTTCTCATAAAGTCAATAAACCATTAACCAGACTGATTAGTATAATATAAAACAAGACATGAACATTATTAGGATTGAGAGAGGGGACATCAGTACAGATTTCACAGATATTCAAAGGATGTTAAGGCAATATTATGCACAATAAATTTGACAACTAAAATGTAATGGACAAAGATTTTGAAAGATTCAAATGATCAAATTCATGCAAGAAGAAATATATAGTGTGGCAACCTTGTAGATATTAAAGAAACTGAATTATAGCTAAATACTTTGTCACACAGGAAACTCCAGGTACAAATGACTTCACTGGCAAATTTGACATGTTTCATAAAAAGAAATAATGACAATTCTACAGACATTCTTCCAGATAAATAAAGAGGAGTGAATATTTCCCCCACTCATTCTATGAAGCCAGCATTACTCTGATATCAAAATCAGACAAGGATATTAGAAAAAAAAATTTAGGTTGATGTCCTTCTTGAATTGATGTAAAATTTGGCAAACACACAGATGAAAGACTGTGTGAAGACACAGGGAGAAGACAGCCATCTATGAGCCAAGGAGAGAAGCCCCAGGAGAAATCAGCACTGCTCACAGGTTGATCTTGGAATTCTAGCCTCCAGAAATGTGAGAAAATAAATTTGTCCAAACCACCCTCAAAAATAAAAACTAATAAAAATTTAGTGAATTGAACCCAACAATATATAAAAAAGATAATATATCATGACCAAGAAGATTTTATCCCAGGAATACAATGTGAGTTTAACATTTGAAGTTGATCAATGGACACATATTAACAGACTAAAACAAAAAAAGCATAACCATATGATCATATGGTGGACACATCACGTTACTGACATCACTGATCAGTCACAGTGACATCAGTCACATCAGTGGACACAGAAAAAATACTTGATAGAATCTAATGTCATTTAATGAAAGATACACATTTAAAGAGTACTATTTGGGGAAAAATTTGTGGTATAAAGAAGTGCAAGAGAATTATAAAGTACAAAATTCAGGATTGTGGTTACCTCTGAGCAAAGAGGGAAAGGAATGGCACTGGGTTGAAACACCCATAATGCTTCAAAGGTAAAAAAATATTTTTCTTAAACACAGTGGTTGATACACAGTGTTTGCTTAATCCCTTTTTTTTTTTTTTTTTTTTGAGGCAGAGTTTTGCCCTCTTCACCCAGGCTGGAGTGCAATGGCACGATCTCTGCTCATTGCAACTTCCGCCTCCCGGGTTCAAGCAATTCTCCTGCCTTAGCCTCCCAAGTAGCTGGGATTACAGGCCTGTACCACCACGCCAGGCTAATTTTTTTGTATTTTTAGTAGAGGCGGGGTTTCACCATGTTGACTGTAACAGGAGTTACAGGCTGGTCTTGAACTCCTGACCTCAGATGATCCACCTGACTCAGCCTCCCAAAGTGCTGGGATTACAGGTGGGAGCCACCACACCCGGCCAGTTGTTATCCTTTACACCTTACACATATCAGTATTTTTTCATGCTTTAATATTTAGTAAAAGCAATTTTTAAAGCTAGTATTTCTGTTCTTGGCCTTTTTCTGAAATTATCATACCAGAAAGACATTTATTTCCTGTATTTACAGCTTTGGAAACTCATAACATTTGCAGGTTGAAAGAAGAGCTGTTTGTATGAAGTATTCAGTTTTTTTAGAAACACAGTGTGATTTTTCTATAAACAGAGGGAACTGCTATTTCATGTATACTACGTGAAGAACAAGAGTGTGATTAGTGCCAACAAGCCAAAAAATAGAGAGGAACCACTACCCTAGTGGTCAGTCATATATAACTGAGAGAAAGACAGCAAAGTGAGAGTAGCCTGCTAATCATATATTTTTCTACGTTTCTACAGTTCATTACTCAAAATACAAGTGAATTATATTTATTCCAAACAGTTCTGTTACGTTTTGGTCTTTATTTAGACCTGTCCCAGAATCAGACCCCAATTACCTTATCCTACCCTTCCTTGCTAGGAACTTGTCTGAAAATTCTGCCACAAGAATTTTACAGTGTTTAAACACATTTACACTACACCATTCCTATAATTATATATATCTCACAATGAACAGTTGTCTCATTCATGAGTCTAGAATCCTTTGCTGAATGGACATGCCCAAATTTGCTGTCATTTCTTTATTCTTACACGTGCCGTGTTCATTCACTCAGCAGACAGTAATGATTACCTGAGCGGTGCTAGACATGGTACTAGGCTAAAACGGAAAAACAAGACATATGCCCTGCTGAAGGTGTTTAATGTGAAACTGACCCGTGCACAAATAATTGAGATATTTGCAATTCAGAAGAAATAGTATGTTACTTACATTTTGTACCTAAGTACAAAGTTGCATGGCCTACTTAAAAACCTACTTCTATAGCCAGGTGCAATGGCACCGGCAGTCATTCCATCTACTTGGGTTGCTGAGGCAGGAGGATCACTTGAGTGCGGGAATTTGAGTCCAGCCAGGGCAACATAGCAAGATCCCTGTCTCTAAATTTTTTTAATAAATAAAAATGTTTAAATTTGTATAATGTAAAAATGTTTAGTGTTGTATAGTAAGGTAAAATTCTATTTAAAAACAATAATAAAAAATATTTCTGGGCTGGGTGTGGTGGCTCACGCCTGTAACCCCAGCACTTTGGGAGGCTGAAGTGGGTGTATCACCTGAGGTCAGGAGTTCAAGACCAGCCTGACCAACATGGTGAAACCCCGTCTCTACTAAAAATACAAAAATTAGCTGGGCATGGTGATGGGGGCCTGTAATCCCAGATACTTGGGAGGCTGAGGCAGGAGAATCACTTAAACCAAGGAGGCGGAGGTTGCAGTGAGCCAAGATTGAACCATTGCACTATAGCCTGGGCAACAAGAGCTAAAAAACTCCGTTTCAAAAAAAAAAAAAAAAAAAAAAATATATATATATATATATGATGTGCTAGAGTACAGAAAAGCTGGCAAAAGTGGTGCAATGTGAAAGGCTATCATAATCTATTTGTGAACACTACTTCTGTTAGGTTTCATGATAAATTTTTACATCAAGTTGTCTCATCCTATGAGGCCTTATCTACATTTTACAAATAAGTTCAGTAAGCTTGAAAAAAGACTCAGTAATTAAATCATACTCACAGATGTAATTAGCATCAGAATCCAGGGCCTTTTAAAGTCAAAGCTTGAGACCTTCTTTTTTATTTTTATGCTACTCCCTTCCCCAGGAGTAAAGGTGTTCTAGGTGCTAAAAGTCATTTTTGCTCCTCCCAGATCAATTGATGCAAATAATTATTCACCGAAAACCTTTATTGTCTTTATGAACCTTCATGTCTGTCTGACCTTCCACTGTTCCTGAAGCATATCTTTTTCTTTATGAAACTGTTTAACATATTGTATTCTAACAAATATGTCATTTGTATCTCCTCATTAGACCATGGGGTTGAGTATCTGATTCTTTTAAGAAAAACAGTGTGTACTGAATGGATTAAAACAAATTAATAAATTTATGAAGGAATTAATTGGATTTTCCAATATTCTTTAATGAGCTAAAGATGACAGTGTAAGAACATATGAAAAGTATTGGATTTTTGCAACTTTCAATTTAAGACTTTCTAAGGTTCGTGGAGAAAGAAAAGGAGTTTTAAAGAGATCACCAAAGAGTTGTGAACATGTGGATAGTTGGATAATGATGAAGGGAATAAGCCCTCCTCTTTTACCCTATGTCACCATGGCTGAGAGATGCATTATGATATTGGAAAAAAATTTCAGCTGCTGAGTTCTGATTAGCTCACTGTCAGAGCTGCCGCACATTCGAGATGGAGCACAGTGCTTTTGGGAAAGCTTGCTAAGATAAATGAGATAAATGTTTGCACCATTATCTTACACTAATTCCCTAGCCCCCTCTTCAGCAAAAGCCTTGTTTTGTGTGTACAGGTGTGGGTGTGTGTTTGTGTGTGTGTGTTTCAAGAGATGGAAGAATTTTTTAATACATGAAAACTCACAGTGCTGAAAACTCAAAAAGTCTTCCTAAGCAGAATCATTATGCCAAATTGTCATTGACATACAAAAACACTATAGATTAATGCAGTAATAGTTCATGGTTGCTCAGGAATAAACTTAATTTACAATTTGAAACAGGTTTGCATTCCTTAGAAATTCTGGAAATCAATCAGTGGCACAGAAATTGATCTGGAAAGGAGAGGAAAATTGATTTTTAATATTGGCAACTACATCAATTTTTTTAAGTTCTGAAGGAACAACTCTTGAAAACAAATTTATTAACCGTTAAGGGATTACTTGATATTTAGTTTCCTAGCAAACTATCCAAAGAGAAGTATTCATGGCCTCATTAGAAGATGTGTTTTTGTCGTGCCAAACATCAACTTGAAAATTGCAGTCTGTATTATTTCAAAGATATGGAAATCAAAAATTAAATGAGATGGAGTTATCTATATAAGACTACCATTGCATCATATTTTAGAGTGCTACTTTGCCTCAAAGTATCTCAATATGAATAGTGAGAATCTGAACACATTTGCATATTCCCCATTCATGATATAGTGTTGGCATTCTAAAAAAGAATAACTGTAGCTGATGGCAATTTTTATTTGAAGAGATTTGTACATGATAGCAATATACCATCTTCTGTCAGCATAAGAAGAGCATCTGGGGCCCATTAACTCACCAAATCTGCCAGTGTTCTGCAAATTTTTATTAAGCAAGTGTAGTCCCTAATAGTCACTTATGTTATAGAATGCGTATCAAATGCTATCAGTAAGCAAGGGGATTGTTTTCCCCCAGTGAGAATGCATTTGAAGTGTATAAGAAAGCTTGACAAAAGAATAAAACAATTTAAGTGATCACTATATTAATATAAATGTATCCTACTGGGAAGCCAATGTGTGTAAGTATTATGTGCACTTTGCTGTTTGCCACTAACTAGTTCTCAGAATGCCATCTTTTTCATAGATTTTTTTCGCTTGTATTTTCTTTCTCTCAATTCTAATGATGAACTGGTTGAAATTAAGTGAAAAGACACAGACTGTTTATTTATGCTTTTTAAAAAGATGCCATTGATGCTGGGCAGTTCTAATTAGCTTCAAAGGCTTACAACCAGGAGAACTAGAAACATAGGCCATCAGGCTGCTGTGTTTCTCAAACAAGTCTTCCTGAATCAGAGAACACATCAGGAAATTAACAAGCATCCAAGCCAAAGAATGTCCTCTTTATTAAGCACCTTATGATAATTAGGTAAAATAATGTACATCAATCTTGAATTGAACATGAGGAAGCATGGAGTTAGTGTAGAAATCCTGTTTTCTAAATAAATCCGAAGAAAGATCAAGAGGAGGCAGTCCATGGTACCCTCTAAGTGTGTAATAATGGTTACAATAAAATAACATTTATACAAATATTTATGAATTGCAGCTTCAGAAACCTGAGCATTTCATTGGTATCTCTTCAATTATTGTTATATCCATTTAAGATAATCAAGAGCAAGTAGTACCAGTCCTTGGGTAAAACTGCAGGATAAGAAAGGGAATGAAATAACCTATAAATACAAATACTTTTTTAAAAAGAAAGAAGAAAGAAAAGGAGAAAAAATTCTGTCATCAGAACTAGAACAAGAAACTTAGACTCTTGCTCCATCAACACTTTCTTACTCAATGCTTTTAATTAATACTTTACTGTTTTGGAATCAAAGACCTTTCCCACACCAGGCCCATTTATTTTTCAATCTCTTGTAAATAAGTCCTTCGTTTAAAATGACAAACCTGTCTTATTTTATATTGCTACCATTCCAATCACTGTGCTAAATATTATGCAGTGAAACTACTAGACGTAAGCTTAAGCCCCAAGAGATAATTTTAATAGTAGCTCTAAGGTAATGTGAGTTATAAAGGAAGTTGGTAGTAATTATAACACTTGCCATTTAAAAAAAAAAAAAACTTGGTGGCATGTGTAATTTTACCTCATTTTCTCATTTGCTACTGTTATTTAAATTACTTCCCAGCACTAAGCATGTGTATAAAAGATGATTGTTCCAAATTTAACCTTTTAAATAAAATGTATTCTATCAATTAAGTCATTACAGTTCCCTCTCTTTTCCATTATGTTTATTCATTTATCTTCTGTCCTAAAGATAGACATCTGTGTCAGTGAATATTTCGGAGAAAGGCCTCTAATTTTTATGCCTATCACCCATTTGGATTTTCTACAATGTTTTTCAAATAGTTTATATTAGTGTTTGAGATAACTTCAAATTGTCAATTAAAATAATGATAAGTATAAGAAATAATAAATATTATTCAGCCAAAAAGTTAAGAAGACAATTTGTTAAGCCTAATATGGCCAGGGAATTTGCAAGTACTTAAATCAGCTTAGATTTTTTAAAAAAGATAAAAACAAAACAGCAAAAGCCTTACCTTTGTATGAATCCCTTCTTCTGAATGACTATACATAATAAAACCGTACAGTCTACTGTACTTTCATTGCCTTTCTTCCACTGCAGGATGATTTAGGAGCCAGGTAAACTGCTAGGTCATATCTGTTGTGGTTGTGGAATGATCCATACCATAACAATGTAAAAGCACCTAGTGCCCTGCTGAAGCATAGTATGCTCTCGATTATTTTCTCTCTTTAGTTCTTTATAATCCTAAGCAAATTAAATCACATACCCCACAACCGTCATCAAATACACCACCTTTACCACTCTCACAACTTCCATTTATCAAGTGTTTGCATTTATTGAGAATTATGTGTCTGGAACTGTGCAAAGTGCTTTTGTACATTTTTTTTCATTTAGTTCCAACTCTCTGTGTACTGTTTTTTCCCTCATTTCTCATATGGAGAAACTAAAGCTAAAAAGAACTTAGTGGCGGGGCGCAGTGGCTCATGCCTGTAATCCCAGCACTTTGGGAGGCCAAAGCAGGCGGATCACCTGAGATCAGGAGTTTGAGACCAGCCTGACCAACATGGAGAAACCCCATCTCTACTAAAAAATACAAAATTAGCAGGGCGTGGTGGCGCATACCTGTAATCCCAACTACTCAGGAGGCTGAGGCAGAAGAATTGGTTGAACTCGGGAAGTGGAGGTTGCGGTGAGACGAGATTGTGCCATTGCACTTTAGCCTGAGCGAAGCTCCGTCTCAAGAAAAGAGCTTAGTAACTTGCCTGGTAATGCTGGCATTCAACCCACATCTGTCTGATTACTAGCTATGATGTTAGTCTGTCTTTCTATTTTGTTTCTCATTAATGATGACAGTAGTTCATATTTATTAAGTACTTACTCTGTGGTCTTCTAAGTACCTTGCATATATCTGCACATGTAATCATCACCACAAACCTGTGGGGTAAGCAATATCCTCTTATGATGAGACTGAGACCACAGAAAGTTAAAATGATTTGCACAAAACTGTTGTTTCCAAACAAGGATTCCAATTCAGAAAGATTATTTCTCATCTGTAGAATGAGAATGGATATTTCAGCTTGAACCCATCGGAATCATCAATTTTAAAACATGTTAAACAAAATTATAGCTAACAGTAAGATTGGTCACCACAGAAAGATAACTATTAATAGCATATATTCAAATAAAGAGAGTAGTTTTCCAGCATATAGTTGGTTGCGTTGTCTTATATTCCAGGTTTCTCAGGTAATGACTCTTCGGTGACTCTTATCACAAGTATAATGGAGTGGTTAAGAGTGCCATATTTAAGTTCAGGCTTCTCCATTTATGTGGTGTATGTCAGTTTCTTTATCTGTGACATAAGGATAGTAATAACAATACTTTCCAGGTCGTTGTGAGAATTGAATGAATGTATAGATAAAAGTGCATAGCATAAAACCTGTGTATTACAAGTACTCAGAAAATATGAGTTGCTGTGGTTATTTTTAATCATTATCATTGTTTTCTAATGTTTTTCTACTTACAGTGTATATTGATTGTATGTAAGTGCTTTTTAGGCCTGAGAAAAACAGAATTTGGCTCACAACTGATGCCTTATAAATACTTACCTCCCAACTGGAAATAAAACAAAAAGTCTAACAATATTTTTAAGCAGTTGGGAACAGAATAATCACAGATATGTAGTGCTTTTATCTAGAAAATAAAGAAATAGCTTAGAAAAGGAGGGCCAGGTGGGAGTGGGAAGATTATGTATAGTAACTGGGTCAATTAAGACTGAATGTTGTGGGCAGAGAAAAAAAGGGACATGTTACTCTGAGATCAATCTAGTGTTAGGCGAAATGGAAGAGATTCCTCTTGTTAGCAAATTTCCCCTCGCCTTGCTTCAACCCTTGAGACGAGAGTTTTATGTACTAACATAGACAGTGGCACATGGTAATGAACAGCTTTTGTTGAACATTAAAGTGATGATCTATGCAGAGATGCTTAAGGATTAAGAACTTTGCATCTGTGTTCATGAAGGACATGGGTTAGCAGTTTTCATATCATGTATTTTTCTTATATTAGTTAGTATCAGGGTAACACTAGCCTCATAGAATGGCTTGGGAAATCCTCTCTCTTTCTAATACATTTTCTGTAGAATTGGTCTTATTTATTTCTTAAATGTTTGGTAGAATTTACCAATGAAGCCATCTGGGCCTAGAGTTTTGTTTGTGGAAAAGTTTTACTTATAAACACATTTTTTTTTCAAAAAATTACTATAGGGCTACCCGTATTATCTAATTCTTCCTATATGAGCTTCAGTAATTGCGTCTTTTAAAAACGAATCCATTTCATCTGAGCTCCATTAATCTAGAGTTAGTTTTTCCCCACTGTTGAGGCAAGACCCTTCTTCACATTCGAATGGATGCCCTTCAGTTATGAAGTTTTCCACTCTGGCTGTTGGAAATAGCACTATTCCCAGCCCTGTGTGAACTTCAGATGCTGTTCCTCTTCCAGTTTGGGATGGTTCTTTGCCAACTCTTGGGGTAATTTTCTTTCACACATCTGATCATCAGTATTCAACTAAATATATGAGGAGATTTTTCTGAAGATAGTATTGCTCTTTCCTCTCTGGTTCTCTGCTCTGCAACCTCTGTCTGCTTTGGCTTCCTGGGATGCCCAGCACCGTGCCCTCAAGCTGGGGCCATCACTGTTCTGCTTGGGTGTTGGCTTTCCCTCACGGCTGCCTGGAGGCTTTCTTCGGAGAATAAGCTGGGGCAATTGTAAAGTTCATGTCATTTGTTTTCCATCTCTTGGGATCACTGCATTTTGTTGCCTAATGTCTAATCTGTTGAATGCCATTGTTTCTTGTTTTGTCTAGTTTTTAAAATTGTTTCAGGGGGATTACAAATCTGTTCCCTTTTACTCTATTTTGACTAGATAACAGAAGTCTAATTCTTAAGTATTTAATATACACACAGACACACACACGTATTGCTATTATGCTGAAAGAATTTTATTATATTGTATACATCCCTAGGTCTGTGAATTTGGTTTCTCCTCTTGTAAACATGGAAGAAACAACCCAGTTAAAATAACTGAAAGTATTGAAAATTAAGAGAAAATGAAGTTATGTTCATAAAAGATCTAATAAACATATATTTATTCATAGCTGTCTTCAAGATATCTACCAATAAAAGTGAGGTACCCCAGGGTAGGCTGGGAGACAAAAATGTTTCTCAAATCTCTGCCAGTAAAAGATTTAACTTATTATGAATCTGTATTAATTTACTGTTTAAAAATTGTCTAATTTACAAGCCGGTCTGATCCTTGTCTCTTTTATTTCTTCTCCTCAGTGCCAGATGAAAGCAAGCTTCACTCATTGGCTGGACACAAATCGGGTAAGAAATTCCTTGTAACTGACTATATTCCCCTTCCTGGAAATCACTGGCTGTGTTTTAGTAGCAGTTGGAACCTGTTTCTATCCACTAGTCACTGAAAGGCTTTCTAATTAATACATGAGATGTCTCTGACTTCCACAAAGATGAATTATTGCTTGGCTGTGTGTATAGTGGCATAATGTATGCTGACTCAGAATGTTTGGGAGGAAAGAATAAAGATTTCCAAAAAAATATATAAAACCAAAAGTCTTAAATCTGTACTCTAGCTAAACACTTAAAAAAATTGCAAGAAAACCCAAGAAAGTTCAAGATTCTTTCTCATGATGACTTTCATATTTAAGTGGCAGGACAAAGAATTCCAGAACAAGAAAGATATGATCATTTTTTTCTCCTCAAAAAAGAACAGGATTTTTTTCTTTTTTTTTTCTGCCTGTCATCAAAATGGATTGTTCTAGGGATGTATACACTATTTTTATTTAGAGATAGGAATGAGCTCCCTAGATATTCTCTAGAAAGTCCACAAAAATGTCTAAGGATCTCTTAGGTCTTTATCATGTGTGAGTTACCTTCACTCCTAAAATCCAAGCTGTTTTTTTCATTGCCAAGTAGACTGCCTTCTATTCCTTTTTCCTTCCTCCATCATCATTTATTCACATTAGTTGAAAACATTTAAAGCTACTAAGCTAGCAAATAGTGGAGTAAGCCCTTTCCTCTAGGGGCACATTATTTTGGAGGAGAAAATGTCCATTTTGCTCATAGCATTGCCCCTCCAAACAACAGGATTATGATTTGCTGATATCCCTCCATTGGTGAAACAAAGAAGTCTTTCCCATCACCAAGTGTCTCCTGTGTTTGTGTGCCAATTATGTTTTCAGCAGTAAGTGGTCTTGATGCCTCATTACCTCCATCATGTTCCAGGGCAAGATTATGACTTTTTTCCTTTCTTCTTTCTCCAGATTCTCTTGTGATAACAGCAGGGAAGGGCTGGTTCACAACTCTTAGATTTTTTTTTCTTGCTTTTCCTAATAAAAAGCCTAAGAGGTTAGATCACTGTGAAAGAGATTTCTACAGGAGTGATAAATTGCCACATGCTGCTTGTTCCCAACATCCTCTTCCATTAAATTCTCTACTACTGGACATATTTTTAGGAGCTTCAGAAGGAAGTTCTCATGACCACGGAACCCCAAGGATAATCTATAATATCTTCATCTTAAATACATGCTACTGCTTATAGTTCTCTTATACATATTATAATACCCGAAGATAAAAAGCCTTTTCTTTGTGCTGGGATAGGCTTCAAGGCAAAAAGTCGAAGTCCTTTCCTGGAATGTTTATCAATTTGGTTTTTGAAAATGAGCAAATAATAAATTTTCTGGCTTTTTCCAGGAAATCAAATCTTATTCTAATCTTAATTTCCAAGCACACTACTATTAGGTGGCAATTAAAAGTTTGTCACTCTTTTTAGATGAGAGCTTTGTCATCTTTGTATATTGCCGTAACATTTTATGTAAATTTCAATGATCTGTCTTTGCATAGTGTGATATAAAAATATTAATAAATAATTATGCTAAGTGCAAAATTTGAAATAATAAACTTCCAAAAAAGTTTTAGTCAAAAATGGCAGAATTTTAAAGCCATCACACAGGTTCATTGCAAATTCCATACGACAACTTCACTTTAGCTGATAGAAATAGTTCCAGCAGTCTTTATGTCACATGAACCACACTGTTTCAATACCTCTGATGTTTTAAAGAATATTTCTGTTATTAATGTATTGTTATTCCAACATGCACTATTCTTATATTTTTAAGTACTATTATAATGTATCACTACTTCAAGTTTTTCATTGTGCATCTGTAGAAATGCTGAAAAATAACCAGACACTTGATAACTTTGGAGCAAAAGTGGCCTGCAATGAAGAGGGCTAAACAATCACCAAAAACCATATACTTTAGAGTCACATTAAATGAGAGCATCTTGTAAAACACTAGAAACGGTTCTGAGAAAGCACAGAGCAGCATTAGAGGAAAATACTCAAACAAGGTTCAAAATTTATATACCCTAAGAACATACCCTTCCCCATTTTTTGTTTTTTGTTTTTGTTTTTGAGACAGAATCTCTCTCTGTCACCCAGGCTGGAGTGCAATGCCATGATCACAGCTCACTGCAGCCTCAATTTCCCTGGCTCAGGTGATCCTTCCACTTCAGCCTCCTGGATAGCTGGGACTACATATGCGTGCCACCATGCCCAGCTAATTTTTATGTATTTATTTATTTTTGTAGAAATGGGATTTTGCCTTGTTGCCCAGGTTAGCGTCAAACTCTTCTGGGCTCAAGCAATCCACCTGCCTTAGCTTCCTAAAGTGCTGAGATTACAGGTATGAACCAGAGAGCCTAGCCAATCCCCCAATTTTTTACATTTCTTTCTTTTGGAAAATTAGTCTTGAATTATAATGATCCTCAGGAACTCATCCCTCACATAAAACATAACTCCCCTCTGTGCGTTGCATTTACGTGAAGGGATGTCTCATTGGGATTTGGTGGCGGTGGCAGCAGCAGCAGCAGAGGATTAAGGGTTCTCTCAATTCTAACAACCTCTTTCAGTTACAAAATCATTTTTTAAATTCATCTAAATTCACCTGTAGTCTCAGTCGGCTACAGGTCATCTGTGACCACTAAGCAAGTTACCAGGTTGTATTTTAACTTATAAATCTCTACTTGTCTCACCATTCTTAAAAGGAATCAGTTAACTTCTTTTTGTTGCGATATTGTCCCCTTTCCCAAATTCTTTCTTCAGAATATTTAGGTTAAAATATGATTTTTTTTTTTTTTTTGAGACGGATTCTCCCTCTGTCGCCCAGGCTGGAGTGTAGTGGCACGATCTCTGCTCACTGCAACCTCTGCCTCCCAGATTCAAGCAATTCTCCTGCCTCAGCCTCCTGAGTAGCTGGGATTACAGGCACGTGCGTGGCGCCCAGCTAATTTTTTTTGTTGTTGTTGTATTTTTTTTATGCTAAGAATCTCTCGCTCTTTCTCTTTAACTATAGAAATGTGAGCAGCTTTTATACTATCCAAGACCGACAGGAAGTTAAACAAATTAAATTGTATATACTGACCTAAATCTATCATCCAGCCTCTTATTCAAGATGACATTCAACATTTTAATAAATTCATCTGAGTTAAAATTTCTTGAGTCAGCTACGTAGTCTGCAAAGAGCTATTTCGTGCCAAGTTCCATCTGTTGGTCTGGCTTGGGTACCTCCCAAATTTGTGACAATATTTTTGGTACCCTTTTCTTGGCTTAATTTTTAAATGGTGGATCCTTCAGAGCTCAGATCCAATCAAAGGCCCAGGTAAAATAAATCTTTCTAATATTTTTGACCCAAAAATGTAGTGTTCCCCTCACGCCTTCTGGAATTAATCCAGTATTCTTGAGATTTCTCTAAGAACCTATTTCAGGGGCTTCCCCAAAAGGGCATTGTATCTCCTTACCTTGGCAAGAAAGATAGCAGGATGATTCTCCTGTTTCTGAGTTGGTAGAATCCTCCTCCAAATATGAGAGATATTTAAGTCTATGGTATGGTAAGACCTGCCCAGAGAAGTTAGAAATAAAATACCCTTTGGCTCCTTGAAGAAAAATCACAAGTTTCATAGAGCCTTGAAAAACCAAAAACGTCTTTAACCTCTTTCCTTGTTTCACTAATTGAACTCTGACAAAATTCAAATTCTAGCAATGCCTGGAGAAAAAAACAAAAACAGAAAAATGTATTTTTTTAACAATAAAACCATTTTTAAATGATTTAAATATTCTGAGGGAACATTAGGATCCAGAGAAAATGACATCAAATTTAGCACAGCATTTTTTTATTGTTATGCTTTAATTTTGGTTATACTCAGGGTCTTAAAGTGTGTCTGAGAAGGAATTCTTTCTTATTTTCTTTCTGTCTACTAAAATGACACCTCAACCAATAGTTTAATGCTCCTTTACGTTCAGACAGAAAGGGCTTATAAATTTTACTTTTTTAAGTGTCTTCTTTTTTATTTTTTTTTTGTTTTGATTTACTGCTTGGAACTGTTTTAATATGTATTGACTGTCTGCAGAGATCTTTGCTGACCCAGCTCTTTAAGATGATGCAGTACTGAAGAAAGCCGATGAGTTCTTCTTTATGAGCTCTGACATATTAATTAGCAAAATGGACTAAAAAGCTTGGCTATTTCTGTCTTAATTTCTTATATTCTCAAACACCTGTCCATATAGCTGTAAAACAGGCAAGTCTGTGAAAGTAATGGTTGGCAGCAAGTCCAGACCTTTTCTGAGACAACTTTATCAATTAATGATCAAGTACACGTTAACAATCTAGGGAGCTATTTCTATGTGAGGCCACTAAGTATGTTTGGTATCCTAACACAGTTTGATGAAAAAACTGAAGCTCAGGCAATTTAAATACTTGATCTCATCTGGGCGTGGTGGCTCACGCCTGTAATCCTAGCACTTTGGGAGGCCAAGGCAGGCGGATCAGTTGAGGTCAGGAGTTTGAGACCAGCCTGGACAACATAGTGAAACCCCGTCTCTACTAAAAATACAAAAATTAGCTGGGCATGGTGGCCCATGCCTGTAATCCCAGCTACTTGGGAGCCTGAGGCAAGAGAATCGCTTGAACCCACAAGATGGAGGTTGCAGTGAGCCAAGATCACACCACTGTGCCCCAGCCTGGACAACAGAGCCAGACTCCATCTCTAAAAAATAAAAAAATAAAAATCTTGACCTCTCAGCTGGTAACTAGTTTGGGGTAAGGATATGAACCCCAGTGTTGTATGGTGGAGCTTATGCTTTGGGGCAATTTATATTTCACTAGCATGCGCCTTATGCTCACATTCCAAAGACAGAGAATGCAGGAGTAAGACACAGCCCCTACATGACACACACATATCAAGATATCTGATACATCTTTACTTGCATTGTGTAACCTCAGCCAACTGAACTAGGAACACAATAGCTATAATTTCTCTACGAAACTACTGTAGTTCCTTGAGTATGAGAGGGACATCTAATCTGATCATTCTTGCTTTTGTTTCCTTACATGTATGTGTGCATGTGTACATGTATAGAAGTGTGTGGGCCAAGTTGAGAGAAGATGTGCATGTGATGTGTATAAATTATAGCAAAGGCACACACGCAGGTGATCTGTATCCTTATAACAAGGCCAAGAGTTTAGTATGCAAGTTACTACTTCAGCAGGCCTTACGTTTTGTTCTAAATGCAATGTGTATAAACCTCAAATCTAGAGTGTTCAAATGTGACCTAAGAAATTTCTAGATCCTTGCAAAAGAACAGAGCTTTTAAAACCATAGGGCGATCAGATAGTCACTTTAATTCAAGAGCAATGAGTTATTAAATGACATTTCATAAATTGTGTTGAGTCTTATTATTCCAGACTTTTATAGAATATTAAAATTTGAATGTGCATTTACATTTTGGAACACCAGTTATGGCCATTTAAAAAATATTTGTATCTTCTAATTGGATTGCAAATTTTCATGAATTTTTATGGTTATTATTGATGAGGAGCTAAAATTTTCAAGTTAGTGGTTAGTGTACTTGAACTCTTCTCTTTCCTCATTGACTCATTAAGGTATCACAGCATGGTTCTCTATTTGGACAAACATCTTTATTGGATGCTTTCTAAGCTTTTGTCATTTGTTATGTTGGGTAAATATAGCTTTAGACACAAGAAATATATACATTTCTCACATGCTGCAGCCTTGGTTTATATTTCCATAGGATTCAGGAAGTTGTCATAAAGAACTTAGCAATATGTCTAGCATCCTTCCTATACAAAGTTGATTGTGAAGCAACTCTAACATTTCCACATTTGCAAAAAAAATTACTGAATAATGTGGTCTCTAAAATTCAATGAATTAAACTGAATTAGAAACAAATATATCAGTCTTTTTCATAAAATTCTTTACTCCTCAAATATGCAGCAGGTTTCTGCATCTCTAAAATTCGTGAGTAAATAAAGAGACAACATATGTTTCCAAATCAAATTTCAAAATAAATTATTTTAGTCCCACTGATGTTTATTAAATGCCCACTCTACACAGATATTGTGTTAAGTGCTAGAGATACATAGTAAAATAAGACATGTTCTCAGCCTTGTAAAGTGTTTATAATATGGTAGAGGAGAAAAAATACAAATGCCTAATTCAGTATTTGTTTTATACCTTTATGCTAAAGAGTTCAATGCAAAAACCTCACAGAGGAAATATTGCTTAATTCCATTTGGAACTGGGGATGGCTGTCACATTTCAGAAAGGATATGCTTGCATAGCAGGATCTGAAAGCAAAATAGAAATTGGCAATATAGAAAAGGTCAATGAGCCAACACATGTCAGGCTTCTGGAAAGTTCTGAGAACATGAAACATCATGGTATATTTAAGAAATTTTAAGCAGTTCAGTGTGGCAGCAGTACAAAGAGAAAGTGACAAGATACCAAGTTAAGCCAAGTAGGCAGAGATTAGACCATACAGACTCGCACCAAATGAAAAAGTGCCATTTTATCCTATAGGCTCAGATAATCTAAACAGATTAAATAAAAGAGGTCACTTTTATATTCTAGTAATATCAATCTTTTGGTTGTAGGAACCTGAAGGGACCTCCCCCCTCCAAAAAAAAAAAGGAGAGAGAGACTAATAGTCCATATAAGAGATGATGTTGGCATAAGTGTCAGTGATTAGCAATGGAAGGGGAAAGAAAAGTAAGAAATATTTAGGCAAGAAAGCTTTGAGTATTTTTTTTTTAAGTTAAACTTAATGGGTAAGTAAAAAAGGGTATCCAACTTGATTTTCATTGTACTTGTCAGCTGTTGCTACAACTATGCTGCATAATAAAACCAACAGTAAACATTTATTTCTTGATCACATAACTCCAGGTATACTGGAATTTGCTGATATCTCCAGTGTTTGGGTTTAGCTCCAACTTACAGGTTAGGACCAGCTTTTCTGCAGGTGTTGACCAGCAATTTCCTGCGGCATTTACTTCTTGATAACAAGAGTGAGAAGATAGAGACAGGGTAGATAGACACTTAAGAGTGAAGTGTATTAACACAAAGGCTCTGGCTGCCCCCCCTACAAAGGAGGCCACAGAGCCGATGGAACTGATGGAGGAAATGCTGGGACTGTGGGTCAGTGCTTACACCCCTATGGCCATACGTTTTGTCTTCTTGGCCTTGGCTGGGCTGGTGGATGGGAAGCCAATATGGATCACCTTGTGGATGGATGCGAAGAGACCAAACTTGGAGGGCACTGGAAGTACCTGGGGAAGCAGGAGAGACTCACACTACTGTCATGGCCCCACAGCCTGGACCCTCCCCTGCCTCCTCTGCCTCTTCATAGCCCAGCAGAAAGAGAGAGGGAAGCCTCCTTGGGGTTCCATTACCCACACTGCAAGGTGAAAATCTTTCAGATGGTTAGATGATGAAGGTAGTAGAGGGCAAGGATGATTGGGAGTAGAAGGAAGAGTGACAGGCTAGCATGAGCTGTGCAAGAGCAAGATTCCATATAAGCAAAGTGCAGAAAGTGAGAAAAAAGGACCAAGTTGGATCTCCTCCTAACCCTGACCTGCATGATATGGGTGTGAGAAGCTTCAATTGAGAAAGCTGCTGAGAAAGTAGAATTCGTAGTGGAGAACTGCATTTCAATTAAGAAAAAAAAAAAAAAACAAAAAACACAGAGGTGGTTTGAAAGAAGAGGTTGGGTTGAAAATGAACAGTATTTTGTCCACCATGGAAGGATAGTTGGACTCAAGAAGTCAAGGTGGAAGAGTCTAGGATAGAGGGGAGAAGTAGGACAGCAAGTCACGTTGGAAGACACACAGAGTGGTATCATTAGTTGTAGAGAAATTAAACAAACAAAAAAAAAGCTGAGATGCTCTGATTCCAGTGACCAAGGGAGATTATAAGCTACCTACTTGCAAGACCCTTCATTTTAAACATCTTTGGAAAATCTAGTCTGCCAGTGTTCACTGAATGGCTGTCTAGCCATTCTAGCAATGTTTTAAATCTTAAGTTTTTTCAGCTAAATCGTGGCCGACACATAATATTGGAAGTACACATTAAAAACTCAACATGGAAAATCTGAAGGTGAGCTTTTACATAATGGACCTCCCAGTCTATGTTGAATAATGTATGCCAAGCTGAAATTTTATTTGTAAAATCTAATAAAGTTATAATATTGCCAACTAATGTTGAGAAATATTTTAGGATGTATTGGTTTTCATAATATTGCTGTTACTTCATGTAAGGTGAAGGGTGTGTAGGTGTATGAGTTTTAAACATGAATTCAATACTGTTTATTGGAGGTAAGAGGAAGCCTTAAAAGACATATATTTCAAGAAGAGTATTGCCTCCTTACGAAGCACTCTTTTGTTCCTACATTGAGCCTCCAGTAATGTGATGAATTTCAGTATTATTAACCAGTTATACGAACGCCTCCATCACCTTGTCATGACCTGCCCTTCCAGCCTTGTCTTTTGCCACCATCACCCTCCATCTACAGGTTCCCAACTCCCAGCTAGTCACAGTTACTCTCTGACCATATTTTGCCCTTTTATGCCTTGGAGCCCCAGTTAAACTCTTGAAGATGCACCTCCCAGGGAAACCTTCCCCTGCTTTCTCAGGCAGGCTCTCTCTTGGTGCCCAGGATTGTTTAACTTCAAGTGTCTCTAGGTTCTGTTCTTTCACACTTTCTTGCCTCAACTCACACTTCTGCTCCAGAGCCAGTCAGTTCCTGTAAGAGATAGGGAGAAAAACAGTTTTTTCCTATTCTCACACATACAACACAGAATACTAAGCACAGGACAGAATGCTTCAATTCTGGTCACCAAAATATGTATGGTTTTTCCCCACACATACTGACCAGTTCTCCAGTGGACAGCAACTCGGTGTCCTATAATTCAATTCAATTCTGACACTATCTACCTGGCGATAGAGTCAGATCCCACAGATTAAGCTCTTAGTTCCACAAGCCTGTCCCATTCAGACGCCAGTCCCACGTCCTAAGTTGTGACTTGAGCCTCTGACCAACCAGCTGTAATTCACAGTTCCCATGACTCTCCTCAGGTTCAATTAATATTCTAGAGTAGCTCACAGCACTCAGGCAAATGACTTACTTAGGCTTACTCATTTATTATAAAGAACATTGCAAAGGATACAAATGAAGGGCTGAATGGAAGAGATGAATAGAGCAAGGTTGTGGGAAGGTTCTAGGAGCTTCCATGTACTCTCTCCAGGCATCTCCATGTGTTCAGCAATCTAGGAGCTTTCTAAACCCTGTCCTCTTGGGCTATGATGGGGGCTTCCTTAAGTAGGTAGGATTGATTACATTATTGGGCATTGGTTAGCAACTCAACTTTCAGCCCTTTTTCTCTCTCTCGGGCTTAGAGGGTGGGACTGAAAGTTCCAACCCTCTAGTCACTTGGTTGATTCCCTTGGCAGGCAGCCCCAAATCCTGAGGCTATTCAAGAGCTCTTGTTCATCAGTCATCTTATTAACATTCAAAGATACATCACTTTGGAGATCCCAAGCGTTTTAGGAGCTGAGTGTCAGGAAATGAGAGGAAAACCAAATATATATTTTATATTACATATCACAGCCTCAAAGATCCCTCTCAGGCTGTTTTTTTTTTAAATCTCATTTGATCAGTAGTCATGGCTCCCTTATATTATTAATATTCCCCAAATACAGCTTTTTTTCATATAGGAAGGAAAACTCTGTTATCTATTGCATAGAGGGGGGCAACCAATGATAAACTCATTTAGTAAGCTAGTATTTATTGAACATATACCATATACCAGGCTCTTTGCCAGCTACTACAAATACAAAGTGATATAGAATATGGATTCTGCCCCAAGGTTCTCACAGTTTAGTAGCAACAATAGGAAGGCAAACAGTGACAATACCATGTGCTTATGTATAAATGCAAATGCATAGAAAAAGTAACAATGGTTATCTTTATTGAAGAGGAAGATTATGGTTGGGGGTCAAAGGGACCTTCTGCTTTATCTGTAGTATTTGAGTTTTACATTCAGACTATATTTAATGTACTATTTAGGTAACATAATTTATGGATTAAAAAATAACATTTTTAAACATAAACCATCACATACAAAATCTAGCTATAGAAATACTGTACAAATGGAAGGATCTAGCATGGGTACTGGCAAAGATTATGGGCAGAAGAACCACAGGAAAAGGGAGTTTCTAGTTTCTGGGAAGGAGATGAAAGGCTGAATCCCTGAGTCATACTGGAAACCTATTTGGGAACCTATTTGCAGCACAGAAGTATTTTGGAAGAAAAGAGAATAGAGAAAGGCTTAACCATGAGACTTGTCATTTATGGGTTGCTGGAAAAGAAAAAAGCCATAAGGAGAAACGTAATTAGGGAATATTAAACCCCCTTGTCAATTTTTGGTATCCTAGAGGGCAAAAACTTAGTCCTAGTAATTTATTTAATAAGGTACCCATGCAGTGCCATGTACAAAAAGTCCTTTTTTAGAGGCCCATGATGTCCAACTGTATCCAATAAAAACAGACTTATAATTAGGGGGTTAATGAAGAATGTGTGAAATGAAAGAGAAATCTTAAAGGAACCTAGATTACTTCTCCTTGCTAAAATAAGCAATGCAAAATCATTCCCACTCTACTGATAATTAGAAACCACATACCCCTACAAAACAGCTTACAAATTCCACCCCATCAAAAGAGAACAAAGCCATTCAAAGTTACCTTTTAACGAAAACACTTTTATTAACCAATCAGTTTTTTTTTTAAACCAAGCAAACCAAACCACAACTGCAAAAGAAAAAAAAAGAGTTTGGTTTTAGTTTTGTAAAATATCATGGCATGCCCTCAGTGAGCTGGGAGAGATATTTAGAAATACTGGCATCAAACTGGTGACAGAGACATTTTACTGCTGCACTAACAGGCCTCACAGAAAATACTACTGTAGGTTGATTTAGTAGTCTGGTGGCCCGTACCCTATTTTAAATGGTTTGTATGGGCAAACACTCTTTACTTTGAAAAATTATATATTTAAATTAATGTACATTAGTAAAAGACTGATTTTTCGCTTACAGCACTGCTACATGTTTTTTGCAAATAAAATTTTTGTGCAAAAACTGTGAGTTTAAGAAAAAATAATATAAAATGCTATATGAAAATGGCAGAATATTATAAAATGGTAACACTAATTGTTGAGGTTTGAAAAACACTGATTAATTCTGTAAGCTTCTATCAGCATTTCCATAGTTTCTATCATGCTTCTTTACAAAGTTCAAGGAATCTTAGTTTGAGCAAAGGGTCTCTACCCAGACCTTCAGGATACATACCAATGACCTATACCCTGGGTGCCTTTTCCTGTCCGTAGTCAAACGCCTTCATTTCTGGTTGAACACTGGCTTCTTCAGTGCAAGAAATGTGCAAAGCTTCACCTTTTACTTACTATAAACTTCTCTCAATCAAGTCTTACTTGAGTTATATTTTCAAATATAGTCCCCCAACAGGCCATTTCATTGGAGAGAGAAACGTAACAGATGCAATGGTATACTTCCATGTGGGCCTGGAAAGCCTTACCAGATGCAGTCAGCTTTGACTTTTTCCTTTCTTAAGCCCTGACATTTACCAGCAAGAAATCAGGTTGATCCCATGAGAATACATCCCAAAGCCTCACTTCCCACCCTTTCCCGAGCCACCATCACCTGGAGAGCTTCAGTGAGGAAAACTCTCCTCAGGCCTTTGCACATGCATTCCATCTGCCCAGAGTGATCTTCCACTCTATATGGCTGATTCACTCTGATTCAATTCTCAGGTCAAACGTTCTTTCTTCAAAGACAATTTCTGTGACCACCCTATCTAAAATAGTCACCCAACAAGAAGCCAGTTTCCCTCACCTTACTATTTACCTCCTTATAGAGCTCATCACAGTCTGTAGTAAATGTATGTGCATTTATTGATACATGTAACCTACTGTCTGTTTCCCCTACCTCCAGAAGTGAGCTTCATGAAGGCAGAGACTTTGTATCCCCAGTTCCAAGAGCAGTGTGTGGCACACGGCAGGCATCCTTTACGCAGTACTTGCTAAATCTTTTTTCTTGATACATCTTTTTGCATATTTTTGCTCTCAAACTTTGTGTCCTTAAGCTTTATGTGTATGTCTTATCCTAATAAATAGCTGGATTTTATTTTGACGTTCAATGTGACAACCTGAATTGTAACTGGGGTTTAACACATTTACATTTATTGCAATTACTAGCATATTTAGATTTATGTTTTATTTTCAGTTTTAAATTTGAACCAGTTTTTAATGACCTTTTTTCCCTCTCTTGTCATTTTGGGCTGAATTGCTTCTTAATCCCATTTTTTTTCTGATAGTGATTTGAAAATTATACACTACATTTTTGGCATGCATACCTAACAAAATCTAAAATTAGTCTGTATCTAATCCTTCTCCCAAACAATATAAGGAACTGAGAACCCTTTAGCTTTCCTTACCTGCTTCCAATTTTTATATGGTTTCCATTTTGTTTTCTTTCTTCTTTTTTTGGTCCCACAAATTATATATTAATTTCAATGTTTTATGCATTCGATATTTGTTCAGACTTCTCCGAGTATTTACCAATTTCTTAACTCGCCATTCTTCTTTGAATCTCTGACCTTCCCCGTTAGGTCTTTTTCCTTCTTCTGAAGTATGCCTTCCAGACATTCTTTAATGCCAGTCTAATGATGACACTGTTTGGTTTATTAGAACATGTATTTCCCTTGGCAACTAGTTTTTGTTGGATATATAAAGTTAGACTCATAGCACATTGAAGATCTTCTATTGTCTTATGGCTTCTGCTCTGAAAAGTCAGCCATCAGTCTAATTGGCTTCTCTTTACCTTTGATAAGTCTTTTACCTCTGGTTACTTTTAAATTCTCTTTGTCCTTGACGTTCACTTTCACTACAGTCTAGGTTTTGGTGTAGATTTCTTTATATTATCCTTCTTGGTATATGGTATGACTCCCATGGCTTTATATTAATGTTTTTTGTCACTTCTGAGATATTATGGCTGTTACCATGCCTCTTGCTCATTCTGTCTCCTCTTAGTGGAATTCTTACTATTTAGTAAAATGATTTTTAGGCCATACTCTCTCAACTATATGTGTTAAATCCTTTTTGATATTTTTCTGTCTTCTTGACTCGCAACTCCATTCTGAGTACAAGTCGAGTATCTCTTATCTAAAATGCTGGAGACCAGAAATGCTTTGGATTTCAAATTTTTCTGGATTTTGGAATATTTGCATATACATAATGAGATATTTTGGGGATGGGACCCAAGTCTAGACATAAAATTCATTTACATTTCATATACATGTTGTACATATAGGCTGAAGATAATTTTATATAATATTTTTACTAATTTGTGCATAAAACAAAGTTGGTGTACACTGAACCATTAGAAAGCAAAGATGTCACTATCTCAGCCACCTATGTGGTCAATCTGTGGTTGTTTGGCATCACCATCATTCCCAACTCTGAATTTATGTGCTACCATTAGGCAATCATTTTTTATACTTACACACATGAGTAGTTAATGACAAAAAATAGGAATACCATTAATACAGTAAAAAATAATGTGTTCAGGTAAAAAAGCAGTGCAGTGGCATCACCAGAGTACCTATGTCAGCTGCTCAACAACAGCAACAACAAACAATGGCATGTGAGGTCACTTGTGGAACTTTCCACTTACAGCATCATGTCAGCGCTCAAAAAGTTCTGGATTTAGGAGTATTTCAGATTTTGGATTGTTGGAATAGGGATGTACAACCTGGACTAATTTCTCCAGACCCATCTTTTAGCTCCAATTTAGTGTCTAAATCTCACATCTCTGCTGACTCTCATTCATGGTGACTTTTTATGAGTTTGGTAGTTTCCATTTGGGAGGTCATATTTGGTTGGCTTTAATGTATGAGAATCTTGGGGAGCCTGATTTGCATGTGCTTTTCTTCAGAGAGGATTTAGATTTGCTTCTTCTGGAGTACTGGCAGGACACTGCTAACCTGGGATCACTTTCATATAATTTCCTGGCTGACAGTTCAATTGATTGGGAGAAAATAAACTTGATTTAATACTTACTCTAAGAGGTCAGTATTATGGTTGCAAGTTCTCAAAGGAATATGGTGATTTTTTTTATTGTTGTTTTACCTATCTAGAGCCAGAGATGAGACAGATTTTCTTAGACTGGCTTTGCTTAAGGAAATGTATCAGGGGATGAGGCTTTTCAGCCCAGTCTTCTACTAAGGTTGTAGGCTCCTTGAGGGTCACTGCTTTAACTCTCCTGCTTTTGACTTTGACTCCCAGATCCTCCAAGATACCACCATTGTGTCCCTTCCCAAGCTGCAGGTTCCTAGGTTCAGCATTTACCTAAAAGGCAATCTCAAATTGCAAGTTTGCTTGCCTACCATCACTCACTGTTGGTTTTTCACTTGTTTTTTGTTTGTTGAAGGGCTTTCCTTAAGGATTTCCCTTAATTTCCTATGAACAAATCAACCCATTTAAATGTACATTTTTAATCTATCCAAGATCTATTTGTGGCATGTGAGGTCACATGCAGAATTTTATTCATATTTTGAGAATTGATATATTATTGGAAGCAGAAGTCTAGAGTCTAATAATTGTTTGTTAAATGAATGAATGAATGATTATTCTTTGTAAAAGACTGAATTCAAATAAACCATTGGGTTTAATGCAGATTTAACTCTCCTACTTTTGACTTTGACTCCCACATCCTCCAAGATACCACCATTGTGTCTTTGCAGAATGAGTGAATGAATGAACGAATGATTATTCTTTATAAAGGACTGAATTCAAATAAACCATTGTGTTTAATGCAGATTAGAGCACACATGAAGCCAGACATGGTTTTATTTCACTGGATCTCTTTTGACAAGGCAATCCAATTAAAATGCTCCTTAGAAATATATGGAAAGCCATATGACATAAGAATAAAGTGGGAAATGATGGTCATAATATGCTGAGAAAGTCTGAAATGGAAAATTCATTTCAATAAGAAACCACATAATAAAAAGTTCTCGTTATATTTGTAGTTACAAGCTATGGTTTATTACTCTGTCTAGAGATTCTTGTAATGATTCATTGTTATAGGAAGAAATAAAATAGGGTTCACAAAGGAGCTTTTATCAGATTATAATGTGCCCTATCATAAAGTGGGGAAAAAGAGGCTTATCTGGCTATTTGTAGTCCTTGCCCATGTGGCCATGGATCAGACACTAATTAGAATTCTTTTTGAACCCCTGGAATGCTCTTCAGAGTGAATTCCGTGTCATGACCACACTTGAAGAGTAGTGCATGAGAAGGCTGTTTGATAAGTCCTTTAGGTACTAAAACAAATCAAAACCAGTCCTATTTATTCTAACAAAAGCCTGTCTCCTCATATGTTCTCTGCTTTGCACCAAATGATTTTTGGCTTTTCATCTTTCTAAAGTCTAGATATCCTGATACTTTTGTGGAATTTTTGTGTAACTTACCAGTCATGTAAGACTGTTACCATAGAGTAAGTGATGAGTTTGGCAAAGAGAAAGGATTGAGAATTTGGATCAAGACAGCCCATAGTCATATTGCTGAAGAGCTACCTTTCCTATTGGAGTTTACAAGGGTTAAGGAAACCCCACTATTTCTCTAGGATACTACCTTGGTCAACTTTAGTAAAACAGATGATGTACTAGTTGTGTACTGTGGCTGAAGGTATCAGTAGGCTTTTATTTTTCTCCTTTGTTTCTATAAATTAAAATTTCTGGGCATGGCATCCAGAACTGGCTTTGCACACACAATACCCTTGGCTCCAAGGAGGTCATGGATTTGGATCATCTCCCAGATTATACATCTGCCCCTCTAGCTTGCATTTCAGAGCATATGGCTGTGGCAGAGGGGGCAGATTACAAATCACCTCTGTGTTGTTTCAAAAGCATAAGAAAGGGGAAGCACCTTTTCCTACGACCATAAAGTTGTTACTTGAATGTTAAAAGACAATGATTTTCTTGTGAATTGTCTTCAGTGAGTTAAGATGCATTCAGTGCATTGCAGTCATAGAAGTCACACTAAGCACTATGTAGGGGAATACATGACATGAAAAGTTCTGACCTCTGTTTTTGGGAACTTACATGTCAGCTGAAGTGGCTACAGCAACACCTGCAAAGAGGGACAACTCAGAGGGTCCATTTATTGCTTTACATTTTATTCTCAGGTGCTGACAAATAATTTTTCTTAAAAATTATATTTCTGGATGTGAGTACATATTGGAGCAATCAATTCATTTCAGAGTATATCAGCCATCAGGGCTTCTTCTGAAATTGCAGGCATTGAAAATTGTGGAACTAGGCATAGAATTCTATCAAAAGACAATACAGAGCTGGATTGAAAGCCCAAGGTACTGCCATGGGGGTGATTTATGAATCTGGAGAAATACCAAGAGTAAGAAGAGATGAAGGAAAAGAGGTGGATATTAGAGAAGATATGTTATTCCCTTTTCTAAGCTCATCTGTGTTCTGAATCTGTACCCAACTATTTCTTTCAGTGCCTTGTTCAATTAGTTAATGGTTCTTTCTCTTCTGTCTTCAGATTTTTGTTCTTCATTGGCTCCTTCCTTTAATCCAAGGAGGAATAATCAAAGTGACAAAGGTGGTGGGGCAAAAACAGTGGGAGTATATGGAAGTAGCAAGGAATATAAGAGGAGGTCCAACCAAAAGCAGTGGATAACAGTCAGTGCAAACAGGAACTATGTCCTGAAAGTCCTTGCTAAGGAGTTTCCCTTTATCATTTAAATAGCAAACAGAATGAACATTTTAAAGTAAAATTATGTCATTTCACTTCTTATAAACCTTCAGTATGGAACAATTATATGTCCACATGCAAAAAGAAAAGAAAAAATTACCTCCATCTATACCTTACACCATACAAGAAGCTAATCTGACATGGCTCACAGATCTTAAATGTGAGCACTAAAACTATAAAACTTCTAGAAAACAAATGGGAGCAATTTTAGTTACAATGGGTTAAGCAGAACTTTTTAGAGCACTAAAACCAGGAAGTACAAAAAAATCAACAAATTAGATCTTTTGAAAATTAAAAATGTTTACTCTTCAAAAGATACTCTTGAGAAAATGAAAAGACAAGTCACAGACTAAAAATATTTGAAAGACACATATCCAACAAAGGATCTGTATACAGAATATATAAAAGTTCTGAACCCAAGGAATTGCCAATATTTAAGGATAAGCAAAGGCACAAGTAGACTATTTACTAGGTTATTTTAGACAAAGAGTAAGGAGAAGTGGAAGAAGATTGTCAGAGGGAATAGGACACAAATGATAAATGTATTATAAAACATGTGGCAGAGACAGGTGGATAGGACTTGACACTTTTTTATATTTGGAAACAAGAGACAGAAAGGACCCAAAGCTGACCTGAGACTTTTAGGCTAGAAGATCAGAAGAAAGGCAGTGCCTTTAATAGAAAGAATCATGAAGAAGGATCAAGTTATGAGAATGAAAATATGAGTCTGGAGCTCCAGAGAGATCAATCAAGGTTAGCGATACAGATTTAGAAGTCATCTGCATTAGAGGTGGTAGCTGAATATTGAATTTGTCCACGAGATTGCACAGATTAAATTAAGTAATAATTCTGTGATGGGGGTAACAGCCATTAGTTTTTTGGTTAACTAAAAGCCTAAGATGAAGGCAAAGGCAGTTACTAGAGTTAATGATCAGTCTCACTTTTGCTATTATCATGCTCAGTGGTTTGAAACAACTAGAATTTTTCTCTGAAAATTAGCAGCTGCATGGAAATGCAAAGTTTCTAGCAGTTACAAATTGGATGCTAAGTTAAATTGACTTATATATTTATATTTACAGAGGATCTTAAACACAAAAATGAGATCTTTGTTCAAGTTTTTAAATATTAGTGAGACATGAGAACATAGAAGTCATACAGTGAAATTTGCACTGATTTTGTGAACATAATCTTATGATTTCTTTTAAAATGCAATTATATGCTTTCTTTAAATCATATTAGTTGTCTGGTTTGATCAACTGACAAAAGTCAGCTTATCCACATTTTTCCACTTAGTAAAAATAAATTTTGAATAAATGATGATATGGTCTTCCTAAAGTGATTAGTAATACAAATATAGTGTTTTCTCTTTTTGTTGTTTTCATCTTCAGAGATTAGTAAAAAATATTTCTTATTATTTGAAAATACTTTTTTTTACACACATATACATAAATTACAGGTTTGCAAAAAGTGACTTCATTTTATCTATTGTAAACTGGTGATTCCTGTTACATATGTGATCATAAATCTTAGTTTGCCTACTTCTTGCTTGTGTTTGCTGGCATTAATGCTGAAGTTTTGACAAAAATTACTTTAACCTTTGCTTTCCTCAGAACAACCAGGGAAAAATATCAACAGTGAAACCGGATAGAGGTAGCACCAATAGCTTACTTCAAATAAATTAATACTTCATTTTTTAGGCAAGAACGGTAATTGGTTCTGTACTATTAGCCTCAGTGGTGTGAACATAGAGTTTCATCACATTATTGTGTGTAAGATATATTTACAAGAGACTTAGACAAAGCAAGGACTTCCAAGAGTAAGCACAAAATGTCTATACACACATGAGCCTTCAGGGAAGATTGGGGTGATACATGGAATCGATGCACTTTCAAGTTGGCAGATCTGATCATCAGTCTCTAAATGTTAGTAACCGTTTGGGTTACTTACTTTTGAAATTAATGTGAAGGGCTCTGTAGCTTCTTTCTCTTCCTTGGGTTTTGATGTGCTGATGTAATTTGGACATTGCTTTTCTACCTACAAATGGGATGATTTCTGATATGTGTAGGTTAGGGTGAAATCTCAGGTGCTTTTTGATTTTCTACTTTCAGAGAAAAAGTAGAAATTGCTGCTGATATACCAAGACTTCACCGAAGAGATGTTCAATGTAATATAATTATTTTGATGTCACTTTTCATTGTTTTATTCACAAAAAGGAAAAACAATATTTTATAGGAAAACATTAGTAACGAGAGATATCTTAATTTTTAAATTAATATTCAGTGCTCTTTTTAACACGATATTTATTAGGTGCAAGTTACATGCTATCGTAGTAAAGTTAAAAGATTATTCAAATCTTTGGAATTTTCAGAGGTGAATTTTATCAAATACATATTTTTTAAATTAAATGGGCTATCAAGTAGAGTTTAGAAATCCTCTGTTCATACAGATTTTTATCATTTTAGTACTTCATCTGTGATATAAAACATAAATCTTGAGAGAAGGGCTTTTGATTTTTGTTAAAAGCAGCATGAACATCCTATAAAGCATCAATCAGAAGACTCATTAGAAACATCATACTAAAAAGTTAAAATGTTTCTTATGCTAAGATTATATCACCAAATCCTTGAAAAGACATAGCTTCTTATCACATTGTTCTTTGCCTTTTAGACTTCCATTTCAAGGAAGAAAAAGTAATTTTTGACTAAATGTCTATTGATTTAATGTTTCCCAGGCCCACCAAATAGAGTTTATTCAACACTAAAATGCAGTTACTTCTCGAATAAATTTTTAAAGCTAAAATGGAATTTGGCAACTGTTTAACTCGACTGACACAGAAAATTCACTGAATTTAAAACAAGAAGTGAAGTGAACATTTTTTTATTTAATTCAAGATGCAGTTGTATTTTAAAAAGACATAATAATGAGATGGCAAACCAAAATAAATAAATGAATATGAATTCTGTTTTCTAAGCTCCTAACTCCATGCAAACATTATAGGTCAAAAATACAATTATTGTAGTCTTAATTGGAGTCATAGCAACTTGTTGCTTAATTTATAATTTCTCTGTAGTCACATATACTGATATATAGTTTTGAGCGAGTTAATACATGGAAAATACTTAGCTTAGTGCCTAGAACACTGAAAGTACTCAGTCAGTGGTTGCAATTACTGTGGTGTTTGTTGCTATATTCTATTGCATTCTTGTGTCGCTTTTGACCTTTCTCCCTTGCTTCACTCTGACTAATTTCAAGAAACATGATTTTGGCTTAACTAGATTTTAACTACTGATTCTATTCTTTTAGCAATTAAAGGATTCTTTTCGATATTTGGTCTCTGATTCAACCAGGAAAGAAGAGATGAGAAATGGTGTTGTTCTTTTTGTTGATTTATCTAGAACCTGTGGTTTTCAGACTCAGGTTGAGGGAATATAAGTGATTTTCAATAAGATATGCCAGTTTTAGGGCTTGTTATTGACTTGCCCCCATAGTCAGGGCTGTTAAAAGGATTTTCAACAAAAATGATCTCATCCTCAATCTTAATGTGCTAAAGAAGAAGACAATAAAAGAAAACAAGGCATTCCTCCCAAACAATTTGAAATATCTGCAGTTACTTTTTCAGAGTTTTTACTAAAACTCAAGCTAGTCTAGCTGATTTTGAAATTTTACAAATGCATACTTCGGATTTATTTTCAAAGGGGAGAAATTCATTCTAGACTTCCCTGTTTCTTATTTTTCTTTTATAGTCCCAATGCTATTTCTGCATTTCAGCCAACACTATTAACAGACTCTTTTAACATTTATACGCTCTTGCAAATTATGGCATAAAAAACTATTTCTTGACTTCTTGCTATGTACTGATATTGTATAACGTACTGTGAGGATCCACAAAATTAAAAGGCATAGATTTCCGAGAGGGTAAAACTTACACATGGGAAACAGTTAAGATCAAGTGATTTATAAACAGTAACCTCTGAAATAGAAGGTGCCAAATTGTGTGACACAGACAATAGGGCAACAGGGCTCAGAGATGGGCAAGATCAGCGGGGCTGTGTTCATCAAGGAAGGATTTGGCTTGAGCTTCAGAAGGATTGGTTGGATTTGGATCACTGTAGAAGAGAGGGGAAGGCATTCCAGGCAGCAGGGAGAGCAAAAGCAAGCTCAGAAGCAGAAATGTCATGCAAATGTCATGGTATGCCCTAATTTTAATGATTCCGCAGTCCTATGAGGTGACTTTGATCTCATTGTAATTTATATCAGCTGCAAAGGATTTGAGTTTACAAGCTGGCTTCATCTAAAGAAAAGGCAGATAGAGGAGTGAAGATAGAATAAATACATTCGACAAATAATAATAATCAACAAAAATATGAAATTTTAAGGTTTTAGCTATTCTAAGCATGTCCTTCAGTCTGATGTTTGGTTTTAAGAAGGTAAAATTCTTAGGGCATCATAAAGAACCTCAAACATTTAAGATAACTAATCTAATCTCTAAACCAGAGGAAGGATGTTTTTCTTAATACTGTAATAAAAGAGGCTGCCACCATATTTTATATGGCACCAACTCTGTTGGTTATTAATCAAGTTCTTAGGCTAAACTTCAGGCCTTCTGTCATCCCAGGACCTGTAGCTAGTGAGCCCTAGTGAACATAACCATCATTCAACTCCTTGCCTTCTCCAGTGAGAAAGAATGCTGACACAGAAATGTTTTAGAGTCAACTGCAAGAACTCATTAATACCAAGCCCAAGTAGGAACTGCTGATCATCAGGGATCTGATCACAAATAAATTAGCAGTTGTGCATCACAATGTCTTGTGACATACATGCATTAGTGAAAGTAAATAAGCATGAAGACAGACCGATTAAGCTCACTCATATAATTGGTTTTTGAGAACGCTTCCAATATACTGGGAGAAAAATAAGCATCCGCTTGGAAATCAAATTGACTTTTTTTTTTTTTTTAACACTGAACAGAATAATTGTTAGAGGTTTGAGGTAAAAGATCCTGGCAGAAGCCAGTATTGATTCAGATTACTGGTCAGCCCTCTTAAGATTCTGTGCTTCTCTGGGTGTTAAAAGTCCACTGGAAAATAAGAGAAAGAAAATTGAGTTTCAAGGATGTAGAAAAATCTGATTTGAAATCAGGTGGAAAGTGCTCTAATGCCACTAGTATTAGGAGGCAGTAATTTGCAGATAAAAAGTAAAAATACAGGTCTGGAAGTGGTATATTTAAAATTTTACTTCAGAGATATATGATAAGTCCAAAATAAGTTTTAAAATAAAATGAAATATAATTTTGAGGAATACAGTGCCAATTTGACAGAAGAGAAGACTTCTCAACTCTTTGGGGAAAATATTGAAATGTGTGGTTTTAAGTGATGATGGCTAGAATAAAGGTGGAAGGAGGAAAATAAATTACCTCATTTTAACAACCTCATTAATAAGGTAATAAGAGACTGTCTTACCAGTGATGTTGTTTGTGGACTAAAATTTCTCAAAAGGAAGAAAAGAGTCTAGTCTTGAATAAAAGGTGTACCCAAGTATGAATAAAATAAGTATAAATTATTCATTTCTCGAAAACCTGTGAGGCTCAAAGAATAGGTATTATTCCATTTTGTAGATGAGAAAATTGAGGTTTTGAGGCAAATAATAGGAAACAGAGTCTAGATTTGAACCTAGACTTTAGACTTGTTTAAATATGTAAATCACTCAAAACTCAGAATTTTTGCATTTGACTTCAGATAAACAGACTGGATAAATTCCTGCCTAAAAAGAAACTAATTTTATTATAATTTTCTAATTCCTCAGTATTAAGTTCTCAATGATTAAAGGTGTCTTGAGTATTTTATTTAAAACTTTTTGGTACTTAATCCTATAAAAATAATGACATACTCTTTAAATAGACTTATTTCAAATTGTTTCCCAATTTCAATTTATTCATCCCTTTTACTAGTGGTATCATTCATTCATGATAAAGGAAACAAGGAGGCTTTTTCAGGTAATGTCTTAGGAGTAAGGAGAGAGAAAGCAAAGTTAGTACCTTGTTAAGATTTACAAGAACTTTTATATTCAGGAATTTATATTCAGGAATTTCATTGATTTTTTTTTTTAAAGTTCCTTCAGGAGCAATTGGGCTCCTGGGCTGCTGATTCTCAATAACCACACTTGTACCTGACAAACAAAAATGCATTACTCTGTGACAAGGCATAATTAGTAATTTCCCACTGAACTGGAATAGTCATTTTAGCTGTCAGAAATATTTCTTTTCCTAGTAAGAAAATTCACTTGCAAAAACAAATTAAGATCTGAAGAATACTTACCAAGTTGAGCAAGCAAGGGGAAATGGATAAGCTAAAAGGCAGCTATGTGCTTCTCTCCTACTGGCATGTATCATAGACTCAGTATTTTCTAGGGAATTATCTGGATACTCTCATCAATATATCCTAATTCACCAATATCAGTATAACATGTAATTTTTTCCCTAGAATAGAGCAAATAATAACTGAAGATTTTAAGGGACAACTTCAGACCCTTCAGACAATAATACCTAAATACATTAAAATGACTAAAGGAGTGTAATTGGCTTGTTTGTAACACAAAGGATAAATGCTTCAGGGGATGGAGACCCCCATTCTCCATCATGTGATTATTTCACATTGCATGCATGTATGAAAACATCTCATGTACCCCATAAATATATATACCTACTATGTACTCAGAAAGTTAATTTTTTTTTTAATTTTAAAAGTAAAGAATACCTTGTCAGTAATAATATCTAAATACAGGACTAAATTAATTCATAATACAATTTGTGTTGGTTAGGAATGCTCTAGGCTGCAGATAACAGAAAGCCCTACTATTGGTGGCTGGGCGTGGTGGCTCACACCTGTAATCCCAGCACTTTGGGAGCCCGAGGCAGGCGGATCACAAGGTCAGGAGTTAGAGACCAACCTGACCAACATGGTGAAACCCCATCTCTACTAAAAATACAAAAATTAGCCAGGTATTATGTCACGTGCCTGTAATTCCAGCTACTCAGGAGGCTGAGGCAGGAGAATCACTTGAACCCGGGAGGCGGAGGTTGCAGTGAGCCAAGATCACGCCACCACACTCCAGCCTGGGCAACAGAGCGAGACTCCATCTCAAAAAAACAAAAAGAAAGAAAGAATGCCCTACTATTGGTGACATAAAGAAGTAAAGTTCCTGTTTCTCACCTAGTAAGTAGTATAGAAATGGGCAGCTGCTAGCAGGGAAGAGGAGGGAGATTTCAGTGGATATCAGATTGGTTGTATCTCTGATTCTCTGGGATTCTGCCACTTGACCATCTTGCAGTAGATCTAGACATAACAGGAAGGGATAAAGGGAAGGAAAAGAGAGTGCCAGCCTTATTTAACTTACCAGTAAAACCTAAGGTCTTCTCCGAGAAGGCTCTAACACATTTCCACACATAGCTCATTGTCCAGAATTGGCTCATTGCCAATCCTGGCCTCAAAGCCTAGGAAGTAAGAACATACTGGATTTTCTCGCCTCTCCTCCAGAGGCAAAAAAGGAAAAAGGTGTCTGGAAATGGGGGTGGGATGACCAACCGAGACTGCCATGCCGCAAAAAATAATACATTCTGCCACTAAAAGGAACTTTACCATTTATTATATTACTCTGTTACCATGAGCTTACCTGAAGTGTACCTTAAATAATCACTTGAGGAGCATTTCTATATATCCAAAAACAAGCAGAGAAAAAAAAAAATCATACTCTTAAGGACTTCAGAAGCTGGACTTTGTTCCAGGTCTGCTTTCTGCAAAGTGATTTAAATTCAAGCCTCAGCAAAATATCAGATTGCTACCAGGTAAGGACCTTCAGAGTCACTTGATAATACAGGAAACCACAGTGTCATGCATTTGCTACAGTGGATGATGGTGGGACACCCCCATAATCCCCTTGTTTGAAAGATTTTATTCACTGATAAAAGTCACTGCTATGTGATCATGATTGATTGCTCAACTTTTAATTATTGACATATATTACAAGTAAATATGCCATACATATACACACACACAGACACACAGACAGATATACACAAACACACTAGAATTTCTGATTTACACGAGATAACTATTACCCTAAATTGACATAATTTCAGCCCAAAGCAGAAATATTTGCTCTTTTGGAAAGCATGTGAGCTTAGTAAGATGTATAATTGTGAAACTTCATTTTGATACTTAGCAATAACTTTTCAGATCTTCATTATTATTGCCTAGCATTTCCTTCAGGAGCCCCCAAATGTAGATCAGGAATCCAGGTTGGAAACCACTATCCTCAACTTTCCACTGATGTTCCCATATTGCTTTTAAAAGAAAACATATCAGACTTAAAAGTTATTTAAATCTTAAATTAGCTACATCTTAACAGCGTAATTAGCCTTTTATACCAAGATTAGTGAAAGATGCTCGGCTGGGTGTGGTGGCTCCTGCCTGTAATCCCGGTACTTTGGGAGGCCGAGGCAGGTGGATCAGTTGAGGTCAGGAATTTGAGACCAGCCTGGCCAACGTGGGGAAACCCCGTCTCTACTAAAAATACAAAAATTAGCCAGGCATGGTAGCGCACATCTGTAGTCCCAGCAACTCGGGAGGCTGAGGCAGGAGAATCGCTTGAACCCGGGAGGCAGAGTTTCCAGTGAGCTGAGATCACACCACTGCACTCCAGCCTGGGCAACAGAGTGAGACTCTGTCTCAAAAAAAAAAAAAAAGATGCTTTATTTTTGTCTTGTTTTCTGAATGGATGATAAAAAGTTTGATAACAATAAAATTTTGCTTAATTTGATTTTTCAAGGTAAATATGGCAATATATATTTTACCACTTTGTTGTATATTTTTTTAGTTCTATTTCAGATCACCTGTCCCCTCATTTCTGTAATTATTTTCCCCACAATTATATTTGTATTTGATAGACCATATTTGCCATAAATAAGAAGCACTAATAGCTGGTGTTAAAATAGGTAAACTTTAGTATATTTTATATAAGGACCACTGAATACTTAGGATTACTTGTTTTAACAATTAGGATGTGTTTGACTGCAAATAACAGATAATTGATAACAGTGGCTTAACTAAAAAAAGGGTTTCTTCTTGTCTGGCATCAAGGAGGACAGAGGAGGCAGGCAGGCCAGGGTTGGTACAGTTGTTCAAATAAGTCATCAAATACCAGACTTCTGGCTTCCTGCGCCTCCATCCATACCATGTAGCTTCCAACCTCACATTTGTGGGATGGCTGCTGCCCCTCCATGTGCCAGGCAGGAAGAAGGAGGGCAGGTGAAGGGTAAAAGACATAATTCTGTCCCTTTTATTTGGGAAATAATAGCTGTCCAAAAACTTAACCTCAGATGCTTCATCCATGTCTTATTATTCAAAACCATTACATGAAAACAAAAAACTGCATGGATATCTGGAGAGATGAATATTTTTAACTAGTCAGGTTGCTACTCCAAAGTCAGGATTTTGTTAAAAAGAAGCTGAAAAAATATTGGGCATAAACAATAAGTAGTTATACATGAGACAGATAAGTTAGCCAAATCAAAATCATCCTCTTTATATTAGTTTTTCCCCTAAATTTAACTTAAAATACCTGAAGTAATTGGAAATAAAGTAGTTTTCCAATGTGGACATTGAAAATTATCTGTAAACTAGTTCAGTGTTCTCTGAACAGTAACTAACACATACATTGCAGAAATTTCATGAATATTAAATTGTGTTGATTGCTTCAATGTTTTTTCTTAACCTAAATTTTCACTTTAACAGTTACAGCTAACTATTTATATATACAGTCAACTCTCAATTACCAAAGGGTGAATGCCCTGAATTCCCACTGTTGTTGGAAAACCTGGCTATCCATTTCTTCTTTGCATTGTCACCCAGTGAAAGAATTCACTCCTTTGTTATACTTACTGTGAATTCCGCTCCTTCACCTAACAAAGCAATGCCAGAGCAGAAGCACGGGTGAGTTTTTTCTTTATAGTCAGGTCAGCTGCTGTGGAGGGCCTTTCCCTCTAATGACCAGCTCTTCCTTCAGCAAAAGTATAAAGCATGCAGGCAGCTGTCTAAAGGAGCAGCTACTTTGGAGCCAGACTTCTCAATCTTGACCATGAATCCAGATGAGAAATACTGAGTAAAAATATAAAATGGATTTGCGTAAGAGTCCACTAACTCCTCCTAGATCAGGTCTTCACTTCTTCTTTGAGATGTCAGGAGTTTACGGTATGGAAGACACTCTATTTGTTTATTTCATCAGTCATGTGTTCACTTGGCCAACAGCTGTTAAATGCCTACCTTGTGCTGTATATCGTGCTGACTCGCAATGCATATAGTCGCACCGTATTCTGCGGCCAAATTGATTAATATTTGTGAACATAGTTAGAAGTTCTACTTTCGTAAGTTATCTATGATCTTTAACTTTTGTTACAAGTCCACCAGGTTGTACAGCTCTATGGTGGAGGTGAGGGTCATTTATAAAGGCTGCATGTGAATCATATCAGCAGTCACCCAGGGGTTGCAGAGCACACAACACCATGAGTGTGTGTAATTACTCTGGTTACTTCATTGCACATTTGAGGATTGGCTCCTGTTTTGTGTTATCCATATTATTAGCTCAGCTCATCTAGATCTGGACAAATAGAGTTTTTTTTTTTTTTTTAAAAAAAGTCTATTTTATTTTCCCTCATATATATATATATATATATACACACACATATATATATCTTAATCTTAGATAAATTACTATTGCCTATAATTTTCATATATATTATAACCTCTGAAGAGAATTTAGTACCTATATTCTTTCTACTCTTTATTTTTTTGTGTGAATAGGCGACATGTTTACCTCCCTTCACTATAGCATATTGGTATTAGGATATACTATATACTTGAAACTTAGAAAATTTGCAAGAATAATCAGCTGATTTCATTCCTGATATATAAAGAAAAATATTCCATTCCTCAAGTGCTTTTAGTAACTTATATTGCAATGACTTTAATATTACTGAGGAAGAAACCTGTAGTAATCTTATTCACCTCATTGGTAAGTTTTTGCAATATTATTAAACATTAATTATTAAATATGAATAGTATTAAATGTGTGGTACATCGCTTTTTTTTATTAATAACCCCTTCCCTGGTATCCTTTAATTTACATGGTATACTTTTAAATTGATTTTTTTATAAATCATTTCTACTTACTTTCTATCTGAATATTATCTATCTGAATATTAATATCAATTATCTACCTGAATATTTCTATCTGAATATTAATTCTTCAGTTAGCACCAAATGCAGAATTTACTTTGCAACTTTTAAGCCCTCTACAGAAATCATTATATTATTTTATAAAGAATCCATAGCATGTTCTGTTCTCTTCTGTTTTCTTGTTTTCAACAAGTTGTCTGTAGTATGTATATCATAATATTACCTTTGTGTTTTAAACCACTCAGAAAACTGTGGTAAAAAGCAGAATTGTCATTTTACTAAATATTCTTTCTTCAGCCAATTCCCATGTTTATCATTTCCTTAATTTTTATTGTCCTGTGTTGTAAAGTGGTCTGTGGCTTCAAAGGGCTTTTAGTTGCTTTACTTGCTTCTAGGTTTCTAACTGCTTGTGTGTCTTTTGAATACATGTTTAAACATAAGAGAAAAAGTGTGAGTAAGGCTTGCTTCTGATTTCAGACTGCTTGAGAGGGAAGTGACTGAAGGGGTAATATATAATCACAAATCAAACCCAAGGCCACTGTTAGGCTTCTTTGGGTGCCCTGTTGAACGGGAAAAAAAAGGAAAAAATGTCTCTCGAGTTTCACAGATCAGCAAAAGCTTCCTTGTATTTACCATGCACTGAAAGTACAATTAACAGTTTGTATGAGAAGAAGAAAGATAATGAAAAGAGAAATTAGTCTCTGAAAAGCACATTCTTATGAGGTCATGAATTACAAGTTCATGTGTCTTATGGCAAAATATTTATCTAAGAGATTCAGCTATAAAAATCAGGAGTCACCACCCTCTTTAGATTACCCAAAAGAGTTGATAATTACTTCATAATAGCATAAAAAATCTGGAGTCTTATTGTTTTTAATTCTGATTTCTATATTTTATTTATTGAAAATCAAGAGCTGTGGATAAAAAGTTCATTTAGGGCAGGGTGCAGTGGCTCACACTTGTGATCCCAGCACTTTGAGAGATCAAGGCAGGTGGATCAGCTGAGGTCAGGAGTTCGAGACCAGCCTGACCAACATGGTGAAACCCTGTCTCTACTAACAATATAAAAAATTAGCCAGCATGGTGACAGGCACCTGTAATCCCAGCTCCTTGGGAGGCTGAGGCAAGAGAATCGCTTGAACCTGGGAGGCGGGGGTTGCAGTGAGCTGAGATTGTGCCATTGCACTCTAGCCTGAGCAACAAGAGTGAAACTTCGTCTCAAAAAAAAAAAAAAGTTTCAATTAGATGTCCTAATGAGAGAATAGAAATTTAGCAGGGATCTTTTCATATCAATATCAACAATTGTTCAAATGCTAATACAGGTTGCTCTTAATAGTTATGAGTTGTGTTTGCATTAATGGAAAGCAGACACTGTAATGTCAGATGTGTTCATAATATTATCATTATTTAGTCTGAAAAATCTATTAAGAGTTAGTCTTAATACAAGTAACTGAAGTTGTTACCTTTATTGAGGATTTCTGTTCCTGAAATTTGTAATGTACACAGTGAATTAAATATGGCACGCATTAGCCGCTGATACAG
Organism: Symphalangus syndactylus; assembly: GCF_028878055.3. Taxonomy (NCBI): domain Eukaryota; kingdom Metazoa; phylum Chordata; class Mammalia; order Primates; family Hylobatidae; genus Symphalangus; species Symphalangus syndactylus. Next base: position 109,750,659 of record NC_072430.2, read on the forward strand.
GAAGTCAGATTTGAAAGAAACTGGGGAAGTAGAAATGTGGATGGGAAGAGCATTTAGCAGTCTCATCCCTCTGCCATTCCTTCCTTTTGTAGTGAGACAGCAGGGCGCCTGGTGCTGACAGCCTTGGCAAACAACCTAGAGAGAAAATAAGTCTTCTGAAAAGATTGCGAAATCTCAAAGACCTCCAGTTCCTTGGTATTTATACAGCATTTGTGGTATTTTCCTCCTTTCTTTTCTTATTTATCCTTAACAGAAGAAACAACAAGTAAATCTGGTGAAAAGCTTCACCAAGAAAAGGCCTTCTGAAAGAATTTAAAAGAAGACAAAGGAGTTGCAGGGATAAGCGGGTTGGCAGTGAGGGGCCAGGCGGGGCCTTCGGGAGCAGGAGCAGCACCCACCATCTCACAAATGGCCCTTCTCGGCCACGCTGGGGGATATTTATTCCGGGGAAGTCAGAGAAGCTCCAAAGTGTGGCTTGCAGCGCTTTATCAGCCAACATCTACACAGAAACTCCTGCCTCTGAGCTTCATATGAAATCTATAGGAGGAGAAGCCCAAGGGACTCTGGCTGTTAGAAAATTTGTCATCCTGCTAGAGAGACCTATAGATTGGTGGTTAACCACATGGATATTGCTGTCAGACCTGGGTTTGAGTCCTGGCCCCATAGCTGGCTCTCTGTGTGACCCTTGGTCATGCTGAGCCTCAGCTTATTTAGCTTTAAATGATGGGTAATAATAATATCCACCTCACAGGTGGAAGTGGGGTGAGAGCATTTGTGTGGAACACCTAGCTCCATTTCTGGCACCTACGACAACCTCCATACCTGCTAGTTGTTATGTTTGAATGATCTGCATATTTGTAACAACAGGGAAACAATTAAACAAGAGCCCATCCTCTTCAGGAATTAAGGAGAGGGAACCTTCTAAGTTACAGTCAGGAAGGTTCCATTTGCCAGACAACAAATAATCCTTGAGTATTCACTCTGCTGGCCATTGATACAAAAGTGACTGTGACTTCATCACTGCCTTCAAAAAGCTTAGCAAGGAAGACAGGTATATACACAGACAATGTACAGAATGGGGAGTGTGCTTGGGTTCAAATCCCAGTTCTGTTGTTCATTAGCTGTGTGACCTTAAACAAGATATTTAACCTCTCTGTTCCCAGGTTTTTCTCTATATAAATGACAGTAATAATAGCACTCATATCCAAGAGTTGTGGTGAGGATTAGACTTGTGAATACTGTACAGTATAGCACTTAGAATAATGCTTGGTACTCAATAAATATATATTAGTCATTATTATAATACATTGTGGTAATAGAAATGAGAGACATGGCAGCTTTTCTCTCCTAATTTCTTTTTTGACATAGAAGTGGTTAGGAAAGGCTTCCTGGTAGAAGTGATGTCTAAAAAATGGCCATTAAGGAGAGGAGAGAACAGAATCTTAGAAAGAGAGACGGCACATGCAGAGACCCAAAGGAGGAGGGAGGGAACTGATGTCTTTGAAGTGTGGCAATTGGTTCAAAATGGCTGGAGTTTGGACTGTGGGGGGAAGAACAAAGGAAGGAGAAGAGAGGTGAAGTAAAATGAGTGAGAGAGGCCAGGTCAAGAAGGCCTTTGTAAATCATCCCGAGGAGTTTGGACCTTCTCCTGAAAGCCAAAGGGAGCCCTACAGGAGTAATTTGACCAGACAGTCAAAAATCCTGGAAACAGATGCCCAGAGGGAGAAAGTGTATAAATAAAGACAGTGTTGAGCTGAGAGTTAAGCCTTGGAGAAAGCCCACATTTGGGGAAAGGAGAAAGAAAGGGCACTGGTACCGGAGACCAAGAAGGAATACATATATTGTGAGAAGAACCAGGTAGCACCATGCTTGGACGCGGAGGGAGGATAGGATTTCAAGTAGGAAGGGTTAAGCAAAGGTAGCGAGTGCTGAGAAGAGATCAAACAAAATAAGGACTGAAAGAAGTTTATTGGTTCTGGCAATTTGGAGGCAATTGGTGACCTTGGAGCTTTAGGGAAGCCTTGGAGCTGGAAACCATATGGCAGGGGATACAGAGAACAAGGAGAAAGTCGACTTCCTGGATGACACCTCTGGGTTCTCCAACTTGGCAATAAAAGAAAGGAAAAGATAGAAGTGAGAGTACTTGCAGAGTTTTTAGGAGAGACTCAAGGGATGATTTCAATGAAGAGAGTTTCAAGATTTCGGGGACTAGAGAGAACTGGACGACTGATAGGCTTGGGAGGGAGAGGGGGTCCCTCACACATGAGGCTAAGAAGACAGGTTGGATGCAGAGACCATTTTGAGGTTGAGGAAGGAGAAAATTAGGGAATTTTTTTCAAAGGTCTGATAAAGAGAAATACAGAAATGGGAGGCTTCTGTTTCAGAAGGTTTTGAGTTAGCTGATGTGGAAGAGGCTTTAGGGACTTAGAAATAAATAAAACAATTGCTGAGCACTTGAGAGACTTGTGTGCCTCTTCCACAACAAATTAATGAATTTAATTTTTCTACAAGTCTTCTATAATAGAATGAAAAATTGTGCCTACTTAACTCCTTATGAAACTTCAATTTAATTCTAATTCAGAATTTTAAGAAGCCACTGAACTTTATAATAAATAGTTGTTCATAGGCCTAGCGCTGTGGCTCACGCCTGTAATCCCAGCACTTTGGGAGGCCAAGGCAGATGGATCACTTGAGATCAGGAGTTTGAGACCAGCTTGGCCACCATGGCTAAACCCTGTCTCTACAAAAAAATATAAAAATTAGCTGAGTGTGATGGCGGGCATCTGTAATCCCAGCTACTCGGGAGGCTGAGGCAAAAGAATTGCTTGAACCCAGGAGGCGGAGCTTGCAGTGAGCCAAGATTGTACCACTTCACCCCAGCCTGGGTGACAGAGCAAGAATCTGTCTCAAAAACAAAAACAAAAACATAAGCAGTTGTTCATTGCCCAATCTTTTTAATTATTATGCTAAATTTTCCCCCCAAATTTAACCTTACCTTTTAAAAGAATTGCCAAAATAAGTGGTCATGTTGCCAACACATCCTCTCCTTCTCCTTCCAATATTGGTAAAATTTCAGAATTCTTTACTTCTTGAAATGTTTCCTCTCAATTTCCCAAAACATTGGGACACTATAGCCTCTATAACCTACACATGCTGGAACTATACCTCACACGTGTTTGTGCTGTTCTCACTGCCTCTGAGGCTAACTAACGCCATTGGAGGACTTGTCCTATTCATGGATTTCATCCATGATTCATTTTCCTCATTATATTTTTACATATTTTCAGCTTTTTGCCTTGTTAATTATGTACATTTGCCATAATTTCACAATGGCATTATTAAAACATCAGATTGTCCAAAGGGTAAGCTAAATGGATGTCATACCATTTAGAACAGAGTTTCTCCTTAAATCACTGCTTTTATTTATGAAGTTTAGACCTTAGAATCGCCTCTGTGCAATGTGAGAGTCCTCCCCTAAAACTGTGCAAAGTGTCTTCTAAGTCACGTCATGGCATGCAGGAGTCTCCGAGGGGGAAAGACTGCTTTTGTTGGTTCAGCCAGTTCCATTTCAGTGAAGGGACATTACTTCCCTAAAATGAACCCCCTCTTGGTAAACGTTCTCCATTTTCTAGCAGAGTCAAACCAAACCAAAGAGAGGCACATTCTGGGAAGTAAGTTCTCCAGTGTTTCTAACCATAAAGCTGGGTTTCTGAAATCCAAGATTACTCCCAGCAGGGAGCCTAAATACAGCCTGAAGCTACAAAAAATAAGTATCCCTATTTTACCTGTGATGTCTATAAATTGTGACCACTTATTTTCATTCCAGAGTCATACTTTGTGCTGAACCATGAAAAGCAAAACTACATTTAAAATTTTAAACCATAAGCTATTAGAGAAGGGTAAAAGAGTCTCTTTGTGTTAGGATTTCTTCTGTCTGAAGGGAAGAATAGCAGTTTCCATTCTCTGACATAAATAGCTCTCATATAATACCTTTCAGGGAAAAAAATTGCTTTAGGACAAAATAACAGTCACTACTCCTTTTTCCCATGCATGAACTTTGGAACAGAAAAATAACATTAACAGGTTATTAAACTATTTGTCACCAAAGAAAAGTAGATGGTATTTTTGTGCCTTGGATAATGTTGAGTGAAGAAAAAAATCATCAAAGGGATCATCTGTACTTGCCCTGCTTTCAAAATTAATTTTTCTCTTTTCAACGGAATTCACGACTGTTCTTGGTTTTCAGACTTGTGACTTTGTTCATTAGAGCAAATGGTTTAATTTTTATTCCAAACTCTAGATTAAGTTTCAGAGTTCAGCCTGGGAGAAAGGAACTATTGAAAACCTTTTTTGTTTCCTTCTCTTTTTTCTTAAGGGAGGGCTTTGGTTCTCAGAGAATATCAAATTCCGATGTCAGTTTTGTAAATAAGCATCTGTTGTCTCCCCAGATCAAGCTGTGTTTGTCTTATTTGTGCATTTATAGTAAAGTAATCTACAAGTAGTTCCCTGATAAAGTTAACACTTAGTTAATTACCCAGAGCCTTGACATGTCCTATAATTGCCACTTGGCTAACAAACATTTGATACTTGTCTTGGGTAGAATTTGTTGAGGCCTAAAGAAGTAAGCTCTTGATGGATGGGGAACAAACCAAATAAATACAGTATTTTATGTTCTTTTAATTCAGGGCCAAGTGGATTTGGATGAAGTGTTTATTTAGTTTGCTGGCTGTTTCAAGATGCTGTGGCGTATTGATTCCTTTTATTACTAGCAGCCGTTTAACCTGACCTCTTCCAGATCCAGTATTTTAAAAGCCATAAATTTTAACTTTACTTATGAGCAAAGGCTGAAACGCTGTGAAAGCCTTTTTATTAGTCGAGCTCTGCCATTTTCAATGCTCTGGTGTCACCCATGGCAACAATATTTAGGGCTTCTTAAATTAGAGTGGCTGCTGGGCTGCTGGGGAGGGGCATAGGCAGCCATAAAATGAAGCCGTAAACATTTCAAGGGTATAAGATTCCATGACGTGATAGCAGACAGGTGCAAGAAAGAAGAGGCAGGCCTAAAGACAAAAGGGCTGGGGATGATCATGTTAAATAAACATCTACTTTAGCATCTGAGGTACTGAATAGAATTTGAAAATTAGAAACAGAATACCAGGTAATCATACAGCAAGGTGGAGTCAGGGACCAACTCCGGTGACCCATCTCGTGGGTCCCACACTGCCTAAGTCATTATCTGGTCTTCATATTGCACACAAAAGTTCTCTGAAAAGGAAGCTGAAAGAAAGAGACCTTGTTCCAGTGAACAGTTAGCAAACTAGGGAGATGCAGTATTTCTGTCCCAAAGTCCCAGGCACACCCTTAATCTCTGCAATTATAACAAACCAGGAAATCCACTTTTTTTCCTAAGTTGAGAAGATATATGCCTCACATCAGAGACTGATTTGTACAAAATATAGTAAAAACTTTCCAGAATGTCAGTACTTTACTTTTCTAAGACACTGTAACCTGCACTCAGAAGGCAGGCGACTGTTTTGTATCAATCAGCAAATCAAAACCATTTCATCTTCAAATAGCCCAGTGATGAAACTCCTGGGCAGGTTGTCTACATTAAAAGTACCTATTTTTCCATAAAAAAGAGAAAGAAAAAGAAATTTTATACATGAGTTTACCCCTGAAATGCATGAGTAGAAGAGAATGCCTTGTAGTTGAAGAGGAAGACAAAAAGAAACTAATTCTACTTGTGTGGCTTCCTGGTTTTAACTTACACACATCAATAGCTTTTGTTAACTTTGTTGAAAATTTCCCATTCGTTTTCTAATTATCAAAAATGATTGTTTAAACAAATTATTTTTTTCAACACTAGCCCTCTTTTTATTTGATCATGTGGCAAAACTCTAATACAGCATTAGTGAGGTTATATAAGCAAAGAATGATCATTTCACCATAGGAGAAAAATCCAAGATATAAAAGGATATTGAAAGAATTTAAACAGAAACATCAACAAAAGAGAGATGCTGAATGAAGAGATGTTCCCCCTTTCTTCACTTTATATTTCTTTGCAGAGAAATTTAATCCAAAGTAATATGTGATTGGACTTGGATTATTATTTCATCTTCCTGGTCTCTTTCTTTACATTCTTGATAACAGTGTACTTGAGCATCTTTATACTACCTATTGCCAGAAACTGCCCTAGCCTTTTAAGAAGCCAGCTGCTCATTGATTCAAGTGATATTTACAAGTTGACTCTTAATATTTGTCTCCTCTTCAGGTATTCCAGTGACTTAAATTAATATATATATAATATATATATATGTGTGTGTGTATACACATATTTATGTGTGTGTATATATATGTGTATACACACACATATATATTTAAATTTCTTGCTGTTAAATTGTTTCCCCAATCATATTTCTTAGATTGCTGAAATAGAAAAACTTTCTTCAGAATTTGAAAAAGTATAAATCAGGGCTGTAACATCATCAGGATTTTATCTTCTTTCAGTTTTTTAAAAATGGCCCAATCTCAATTAGATATAGGTCCCACACTGCCTAAGCCATTGTCTGGTCTTCATATTGCACACAAAAGTTCTGTGAAAAGGAAATTGGAGGAAAGAGACCTTGTTCCAGTGAACAATTAGCAAACTGGGGAGACGCAGTATTCCAGAGAACAAAAGGAAGGTTTGGGTTTTATAGTACAAGTTCCCACCTAGGTTCCTAATCAGGTCTGTTTATGCAAATGAGAGATTCAAACTTGCTTAGTTCTGATTGATCAATAGAGCTGAGCCCTGATTGGTTGATACAGCAAAATCCTGATTGGCTGGGGCAGGTGAACTATGATTGATTAGTTCAGGCAAATTCTGAAAGTTCCAGAGTTAAAAAGGTGTGGGATTTCGGGGAACCCAGAATAAGAAAGTGTATAAACTCTATTCAGCAAATGGCTACTTGGCTCTATCTTAAATACAGGCCTAATTAGCCACTCAGAATTCATCTTGAAGGATTGGTTCTTTCAGATTCACGTTTGTTCACAATATAAAAACTAAACCCTTCAGAGTATGAGAATCCTTACGCTATTCCTATGGCTAGAGACTTCTGTCCTAGCAATTCAAGAAGCCAAACTTTTTTTTTTTTTTTTATTTGAGACAGTCTCACTGTGTCTCCCAGGCTGGAGTGCAGTGGTGCAAACATGGCTCAACTGCAGCCTCAATCTCCTGGGCTCAAGGGTTCCTCCTGCCTCAGCCTCCTGAGTAGCTGGGACCACAGGCATGCATAACCATGCCTGGCTAATTTGTTTTTATTATTTTGTATAGACAGAGTCTCAGTTTGTTGCCCAGGCTCAAACATTCTTATGAATTCAAGTCCCTAAATGCAATTCAGTTCACTAAACAGCAGCATAATGTTTAGTCTTTTCTTTTTCTGTGACCTTATTTGAATCAAAATGGACCTGAACACTTTCATTACCCAAACTATGGTCTGATCAGTATTCTATATCACACTCCTCCTATTGAATGACAGTATGTAGAATTTGAAAATTGTTAAAAATACTTATAGCAAAATATACAAAAACAAAATTTAACATCTTAATCATTTTTAAGTGTACAGTTCAGTAGTGTTGAATACGTTCACATTGTTGTGCAGCCATCTTTTACTGTACCAGACATTCTAATAAACTCCCCTCTTCCCTGAAGTAAGCCAGCAGCCTTTCCACCCAGAGCAGCTGGTGAATTTGATGATCTTGGGCAGAATGCTCCCCTCTACCCCCACAAGAGGGAAAGCAGCTCTTACCTTGGGGAAGTTACTCAGATTTCTAGAAAAACTTTCTGTAAGGTTGGCTGTCATGGTGTGAATTAAAAGGTTATGTCAGAGGTTAAACTATGCAATTAAATCAAGAAAGCAGATTATTCTAGTAGCTGACATTAACGTTTGAAAAGAGACAGGATTAGCTGTACTTAGTCACATATAAACTGCACAAAGCGAACAAAGGAGAAAAAAATTATTTCACCAAGCTTCCCTTGAAAGAAAATCGTTCCATCTTGCACCTCTAATTTTTCAGCTTAATTCTGTTACTTCATGAGGTGCATTATTCTTTTCCAGATTTGCACACGGTGACTGATGCTCTGTGACGGGTTGTTTTTGTTTTTCTGCTTTAAAAAATATTCCCTCCCTCCCTAAATAATTATCTGCAAATTAACCTTTTCTCTTACTGGAATATTTGTTAGAATAGAATACAGAAAATAGAAATGTGTAAGCAAGACTGTTTAGACAGGAGATAAATTCTTCGAGGCCACAAGGGTATCATTTATTAAATGACTGCTGCAGCCCTCTAAATGGGCCCCTTTTGACCTGAAAGAGTTAATGCTCTATTGAAAGTGGCTGGGTTGTCCCCAGCCTTACTCCCTTGGAAGGCTCTGACCCATTAATGGCAGTAATAATAATAATAGAAAACAATCCTGCTTTGCTTCCATTACTCTGAAACTGTTAATGGTATCCTAATGTTTTTTATTCTTTTAGTGTAACTGAAAACTGACATTCTGCTCAGCTAAAATCTCAAATGTAGTATTTTTTTTTTCATTACCATTTTTACATGCCATGCAGGATGCTGAGTAAGGAATAAGGCAGAGGCTTGTAATTGGTCTTTTAAATCATCATAAACATTTATTTTTCCCCCCATGGCTATATCTAGTGCCAATAACTCAGTCATCAAATGATGGGAAAAACTATTTAATGATGCATCACAAGCTCCTTCCTAAATTTTTACCCAGAACAAGGCAGGGAATATAAAAATAAGTCACATTGCTCAAAAGTTGATTTTAAAATAAGCACAAAAGAGTTTTTTTTTTTTTTTTTTGTGGGAGTATTAGAAGTGAACCAAGTGTTCCTTTCTTTTTTTGATATAAACCCTTTTTAGAAAAGCCTGTGTTTTTATATTTTTATTGTAAGTAGTAATGAAAAGTAAAATAGGACTCTGCAATGTGTGGGGCAGAACTGTGGCTTCTGTTTTGGGAGGCTGATGTTTGTAAAAGGCAGGTAATGATATTACCCCCTCTGTGGGACTATCAAGACATTTGGCACAGAGACTGTACCATGGGAAATTCTAAATAAAGATTAGCTATCATTATTATTATTGTTGTTGTTGTTCTGCTAGAGCAAAACATCCATCCCAGTTTAGGGTACTGAGGCAGTACCCACTCAGAGCAATTGAGTCCTACCTAGGGCATGGTATAGATCGAAGTCCCTGTCTTGCCTATTGTCCATGTGCATTAGAGTGACTATGTTTGGATCCAGGATCACTGACTTCAGAGGCCCCTTATTGCCAGTGGGTGTAATAAACCTGTTTATCTGGCCACTAAGGTCCTTGTTGGTCTTTTCCCATTCTCTCTGTTCAACCTCATTCCTATACTTCCAGGCCCCATGAGCACTCTGCAGTGGACACATGCCTGGGCTTGCTGCCCCTTGGCAGGCCGATGTTCTCTGCTCTCGCCCACTCTGTCTCCAGGACCATCTCTGTTTGATGCTGCTCATATTCCAAGGATCTATTTCAGCCTAGAGTCATCATTTTCTCCTCTGACTTCTGCCACTCCCTCTGTATCTTGCCACATCCCACCTTGTCTGGGATGCTTTTGAGTTTTGCATTTTGACCTTCATGTAGATTGCTTGTTCCTTGAGAGCAGATGTTCACAAAGAGATACCCATGTTGTCTTTTGATGAGCTAAGTCCACATTCTGCAGATGTGGAGGAAAAGATCCTCCTTTTTAATTACTAGCAACATATTACATATATATAGAGTATATTGCAGCTTTGTGAATTTTTCCTACATATGTAATTTCATCTTATAATAACAAATGATAGGAAAAACTATTTAATGATGCATCACAAGCTCCTTCCTAAATTTTTACCCAGAACAAGGCAGGGAATATAAAAATATATCACATTGCTCAAAAGTTGATTTTAAAATAAGAACAAAATGGTTTTTTTTCTTTTTGGGGGGAGTATTATCAGTGAACCAAGTGAAACTTACGAGATTGGCCTCCCTGTTAACTTAGACAAGTTACTTTATCTTTGCCTCGATTTTCTCAACTATAAAATGAGGATAATATTAGTGTATACCTCATATAATTAAGTGAGTTAATATATATAAGAATGTGCCTGGTACAGAGATAGCTGCTGCTATTTTTATCATCATCATTATCATCATCAATATGATTTTTCCATTATCCCACTTTTACTGATGTAGAAACTAAAGCCCAGAGAGATTAAATAACTTCCTTAGATTCTAAACCTTCCAATTCCAAGTCCCCACTGAACATGCCTCCTATATCAAATCTTTGTTGTTAAGCAACCTAGACTGCTTTTAGTCCATCATTTCCTTAGTGTCAATTTACAGAAAAGTTTCTAATTCATAGTTTGTCTGGAAATTTCTGTGAAACGGAAACCTAAACACAGTGGTAAAACACAAACCCTTCTCCAGAAATAGACACCCTCTTCCTGGGAGACAGGTCTCTCTCCTCCTAAATGAGAGGCCTCTGTTGAGTAGTCATGAGAATACCTATGGGAATAACTAGCTCTTAAAAGTGATGTCAGATTTCCTCCAATCTCTCTAAAATCCAGACAACATATTTAATTAATGTCATTGTAGATAGGTTGTTTGAACCCCTGGTCAACCATAGCAAGAATTGATTTTACCTCTCTTTCGAAAGCCATTCTATTTTTCTAAATTGTCTAACCATTGGTAGTATGTCTCTACTTATTACTAATGATCTGGAGAATGGTCCTCTCTTCACAAAGGAGTCAGGGGTCAAGGTGAGCAAACCGATGTAATAAAACTCTTCTCGATGTAGATTTGTCACTTGTAAAATCCATGCAGGAACAGACTAGAACATGCCTGTCTATAAGCTGGTGTCAGACACAATTCTCACTGGTGTGGTCAGCTCTGTACTCACCTTTCCTTCACCGGCAGTCTGCCCTGTTCCTCAAGTGTCTGGCCTGAGTAGAAACAACGGGTGGTAACATGGATTGTTATGTGGATGAGAGATTGGAGAAGAGAATACGAAGTCAAGACTGTGGGTTACGATGGAAAGAAAACAATTTCAAACTAGTTTTGCAAAGATAATTTCTTGACTCCTGGCAACTAAATTGTTCAGAGGAACATCCACAAAGAAATGTAGCTGCAGCCAGGGTCTCCACGTCAGCAGTACTCTCTCGTGCAGTTCTGGTTCCTCTCTTCGGACTTGATTCTTACAGAAAAGCAAGATGGCTGCCAGAAGCTCCAGGTTTAGATTCTCCCAGTAACCCCAGTAACAAAGACTGCTCACTCTACCAGGCTTAGTTCTAGTTAGTCCTGTGTGTGTCAGTAGCTGTCCCAGAGCTCACCAGGGGGAAGAAATGCACTGATTAGTCATGTCTGGGTCGTAGGCACACTGAATGAGAGTTGAGGAGGCATAGTACACCAAGGAAAGCCAGGATGCTCATTTTAGATAGAATAATGGGTGCCGGCTAGGAAAAAGAATGGATGTCAGCACTCTGGGGAGACAAGAGAGACAGTTTAGGATAAGTGGAGAGTTGTGACACTCTTGCTGTTTCTCTGTGCACTTCTCTGAGGTAGAGTAAAGCAGTGTTTCCATGTACCCTGACATCTCAGTACAACCCAGCAAGAATTTCAGTGCAAGAAAGACTGATCATAGAGTTCCCCGAGGGAAGGTTATTAATGGAAGTATCACCTCCTTGTAACCTTGTTTCCCGCTGGCAAAGATTCCTCAGGCTGAGTTATTGGGAAACTCCAGCATGCTGTCAGATTTCACAACAACATTAAGTGGTACTTCCTTTTCATATTTGCCACCTCATTTATTTTGTGTGTCCCCATGTTATTAGTTTTACTGCCCATTAATCATTATATATTACCAAATACAGTAAAGCATGCTTACGAGGAGATAGCAAAGGGTCCGGCCATGACAGTCACAACGAAGCCATGCCAGGAGGAAGCCTAGGGGTAGTAGGCAGTGCCCCTGTCCCGTCCACCCAGACACATAACCCTGAGCACCTCCTGCCTGCCAAGTGCATTAAGATATGTTTCTGGACCCTATCCCTCCTCGTCAGAGAAAAACCTGGGGAAAATAGTTCTGTTCATTTTGAGGACAGATGACTAACCACGCTAAAAATGTATATGAAGAAATTAGAAGAAATTTGAAATTGTAAAAAGAAAGGAAGAGCAAGAGATTTTATTAGCAATGAGTTCCATTGCTGCAAAATACAGCACTCTCTTTCCCTTCAATTTATTCTATGTACATCTTCCATATTATTTTTTCTCTAAATACCAATATTATCAAGCATTTCCTCTGGTAAACAAAACTTAATGGCTTTCTATTGTCCCCTAATTTGGGCCTTGTCTTCTTAGCCAGATTTCAAAGCCCTTCATGTCTTACTTTATCCTTTCTACTCATGTTTATTTCCCACCAATCTCTACCACATTGTTTTTTTTACTAGTCACTCCATCCTCTCTGTGTCCCCCCACCCCCCAGTAGACGTGTTTGGACTTTTCCTCATGCCTTTTCCTCTAAGTGGTGTGCCTGTCCACCTCCTACTTCTCTTACCTATATACCACTCATCTTCAAGGATATGACCCACATCATGCATGAAGTCTTAGTGACTCAAAGTCACACTGTGCTTTCTTTTCTCTGACTTCTGCAAGCCTCAAATACTCCAGCCCTTAACTGTGCTCTACGTCAGCATTCTTGGTACGTGGTTTGCAGAGATACCTGCTGGCCAATGATCCCAAAAGTCCATGACCTTGTCTGATTTGTAATTTTGTTGATGGTGTCATGGGTTAGTCTGATGGAGAAGAGTGAAAGAAACTAACTAGTTCTTTACTTGCTGTCCCTGGCATGGTTATTCTCAGGAAATTATTTTAGCATTTTACTTCTTCGTGAAAAATATATTTGCAAGAAAGAAACAAGTTTATTTGGGCTACTGATAGAAGTGAAGGAGATAGAAGATGATTTGAAAAGTGATAAGAAATCTTAGACCAAAAAAAGTAGAAGTTTTCAATAAAGAGTGAAAATTCAGAGCTAGTAATGACCCTGTCCTACAGTGTATGAATAGGGAAGCAGAAATCCTCTTGCCATTCTGTTGGTTATAGAGAATCCTCCTAATGGGTGTAAATTTTGTTCACCAAAAAAAAATATGATGCTAAGAGGTGACATTTACCGAATATTTGCTGTGTGCCAGGTATCATGTTCAAAGTTCTGTATCAGATAATCTTCCAACTACCCCATAAATGAGGTTCTGTCATTATCTCTGTTTTACAGATAAGGAAACTGAGGCATTAAGAGGTAAGAGCCTCACCTAGAGTAACACAAATAGTATATGGGTGGAGCTGGGGCATAGAACTGCTATGGTTGAATGTGTCCCCAGCAAGTTCATGTGCTGGAAACGCAGCTCCCAGTGCAGCAGCGTGGAGAGAGGTGGGACTTTTGGGAGATGACTGAGTCATGAGGCCTCTGCCACCATTAACCCATTCATGAATTAGTGGATTAAACCATTCATGGATTGATGGATTAATGGGTTATTGAGGGAGTGAGTTAGTAATCATGAGAATGGTGTGTTATAAAGTGTAGTTTGGCCATCTGTCATGAGCCCCCTTAATGTGTGATGCCCTGTGCTGCCTTGGGACTCTGCAGAGAGTCCCCACCAGCAAGAAGGCCCTCACCAGATGTGGCCCCTAAACCTCGGCCTCCCCAGTCTCTAGAACTAAAAGAAATAAATTTCTTTTCTTTATACATTACCCATTCTCAGGTATTCAGTTATAGCAGCAAAAAATGGACTAAGAGAACCCAAGGTGTCTAATGTCAGATTGTGCTTGTAATAGCAGTTGCTTTAAAGAGTAAATTATGAGTGAATGCCAAAGATGCAATTAATTAGCTGAGTAAACAGGTAACATGGCTACCATTAGAAATATGAATCCAGATAAATCCAGGTGTATGTACAAACAATTTATTTTCTAAAATTCGGGGACTTGTATTCCCCTGAGATGGGTCCTTCTTGAGCTTTAAGGATCTCCTATACATTCTCTGGTGTTATTATTTTATGTGTGTTTATCTTTGCTCTACACATAGACTAGAATGTCTTTGACTAAGGTAGGCATTTAATCTTTTATTTCTGAGGTGGCAAAGAAAATGGGAGGAATTTCAGCTCAAGGTTTGTCAGACCAGGAAAGCCTCATATAGCATCTGAGTAGCCTTGCCAAGTCAATAGGATGACATTTCCTTGTCTGCACTCTCAGGGAACTTAAAAGAAGAATTGAAAGAAGGTTGAGTGTTTGTTCTGAAATTTACATGAGAGATAGGACTGAGGCACTGCCTCACAGGAATGTGAAGGGAAATCACAAAATACCATTGGAAATCCCCTCACTTCACCATAGAGAATACAAACTTATTGTTTCAAAGAGATAGCCATTTCATCAAACACCAGATGAAATAGTTGGCTTGTGTTTAAAGATAGTGACACATTGCTATAGACAAAATGTTTGTTTCCCTCCAAAAATCATACTTTGAAATCCTATACCACAATATGATGGTATTAGGAGGTGGGGCCTTTGAGAAATGATTAGGTCGTGATGCTGGAACCCTCTTGAATAGGTTTAGTGCTCTTCTAAAAGAGGCCCCAGAAAGCTCTTCCACATGAGGAGGTGGCAAGAAGATGGTCATCTATGAACCAGGAAGTAGGTCCTCAACAGACACTGAATCTGCCTGTGCCTTGATCTTGCACTTCCCAGCCTCCAGAACAGTGGAGAAATACATTTCTGTTGTTTATAAGCCAGTTCATGAAATTTCATTATAGCCGCCCAAATGGACTAAGACAAAAATTGGTACCAAGAAGTAAAATGACACTGTAACAAATACCTAAAAATATGGAAACAGCTTTGAAACTGGATAATGGGTGGAGACTGAAAGAGTTTTTAAATGCATCCTAAAAAAAACCCACGTTGTCATGACTGAACTTTTAAAAGGTGATTCTGGCAAGGGCTCCAGAGAAAAACAAAAACAAACAAAAAAAGCAACAGCAACAACAAAAAACACTACCACCACCATCAACAACAACACCACCATCACAAGAGGAGAGCTGTAAAGAAAGCCTCGATCTCTGAGTCTTCTTAGACGATACCCACGTAATCCTGAATAGAACGTTGGTAGAAATATGGATGGTAAAGGCCGTTCTTCTGAGGTCTCAGATGGAAATGAGGAACATGTTATTCACGGAAACTGGAGAAAAGACCATCCTCTATATAAAGTGGCAAAGAACTTTGCTGAAGTGTGTTGTTCTAGTGTTTTATGGAAGGTAGAACTTGTAAGTGATGAAATTGGGTATTTAGCTGAAGCTATTTGTAAGCAAATTTCTCTGATTTCTCTAAAATCCAGATAGCATATTTAATTAATGTAATTGTAGATAGTTTGTTTGAACCTGTAGGCACAGCCTGGCTTTTTCTGACTGCTTATAGTAAAATTCAAGATGAGAAAAGTGACTTAAAGATGGAATTGCCCATCAAAAAGGAAGAAGAGCTTAAAGATTTAGGTAATTCTCAGCCTATCCATATTGAAAAGTCTGAAAAAGCCTGTTTGGGAAAGAATACTAAGGATGTGGTCAAACAACTGTTTGATAAGGAGATTAGTATGGATCAGCCATCTCAGCAGAAGCCAGGAGCTATTCTCCAGGACAATGGAGGAATGACTCTGAAGGCAATTCAGTGATCATCAGGACAATCCTTCCTACCAACAGGCCCAGAGCGCAAGGGCCCTGGAGACAGAGTGGTGTCAAAGGAAGGGCTGCTGGTGCCCTCAGGACCTCAGTGTATGCTGCATATGGCAGCCAAACACCACCAGTTCTGTTCCTTGTGCTGTAGTGTCAAATTGCTTGGACACCCCAGGTACAGCTCCAATGGGACCCAATGTAGCATGGGTCACAGAGGCTACCCCTCCCAAGGGCACAGGCAGCAACTTTGGTGGCATCCACACAATGCCATCTCTGCTGGTGCAGAGAGCTGTAGTAGAGCCCTCATGAATGGGATTAGTTTCCTTATTAAAAAAAAAAAAAAAAGACTCCCAGAGAGTTCCCTTGCCCCTTCCACCCTGTGAGGACACAATGAGAACACAGGCATCCATGGACCAGGAAGCAGGCCCTCACCAGACACCAAATCTGTCAGCAGCTTGATCTTGAACTTCCCAGCCTCCAGAACTGTGAGAAAATTCCATTGTTGATAAGCCACCCAGTCTATGGTATTTTTGTTATAGCAGACCACATTAACTCAGGCACACATGAAAACTATAAATCTTGAAACACGGGAATCATACTCAGGGTGGTGGGATGCTCAGCATGAGAGAGGCAAGCAAAGACCCGCAGAGAACAACTCATTTCTCCAAACTCCTGTTCCCTCCCAGACACACAGTCCCTCAAGGGCACACTGTCATTGAGATGGAAGGTAAGTGAAATTGCTCTCATTAAGTTATTTTATCCTGCCCATCCTCCCACCTTTTTTCTAGTTTTCTCTCATCATGAACGTACAGTTGAATTTGGGTAAGATCAATTGTGTGTGATTAGACTTCACTTTGTACAGGAAAAAAATTTAGTAAACTATAAAGCCACAGAAAATGTTAGTTATAGTCACATTTATCTTCCATTCCTCTTAGGACCAAGCACAGTTATGAGCCACAAAAAATACCCAATAAATAATTGTCAACAGCTGACTTGATTTTGGCTTGACATTTTAACGTTAGATTGAAACCTTGCTTAAAGTATATTTATAAAGAAATTGTTATTCATATGAACATGAAACTGAAAAACCTCACTTTCTATCAGTTCTGTAAATAACTCAGTAATTGAGAATTGAAATGCTCTTTATTTTTCAAGTACAATCGGATAGGTATAAAAAGGGGAAAAATACAAAAAATTATAAAAATAGCATTTAACCTTAAAAAATACAGGTGCCCAGGCTATACAATATGTAAAGATACATTCACGTATGTATCTTCCAAGAAATCAAACTTTGACCTTTTATGTTATGCTAACGATTTTTGAGGAAACATTAAAATTCTTTAGATTATGCCTTATTTTGAGAGTACTGTCGTATACAACCCACATAAACATACAAACCACTCAACAATCAAAAGCAGAAGAAACATTTACTGTTTTAGCAAGACATACAAAGAGTTAATGGCAAAAGGAAAGAGAGGGAAAAAATCACTGCAATGGTCTGTGTTTAGAATATAAAGCCTGTTACCCAGATATACAAGGAGGAGCTGGAAGGCAAATAAAGGTGTTCTTGGCAGTAGGTAAAAATAA
This sequence comes from Symphalangus syndactylus, assembly GCF_028878055.3. NCBI lineage: Eukaryota > Metazoa > Chordata > Mammalia > Primates > Hylobatidae > Symphalangus > Symphalangus syndactylus. Next base: position 109,767,989 of record NC_072430.2, read on the forward strand.
GACTATTTAAAGCACACATGAGGTGGAAATGGCAGAAAAGGTTAATATTACAAAGGTAAGTTAAGCAAAAGGAACAACTAGTATGAAAAGAAAGGCAAAATATAGAAATGAATGAATAATTATAGGTAGGGCAGAAATTATTAAATCATTGAAAGTATGTAAAAGAACCTAAGGGTTGCATTAACAAAGAGGAAGCTGTATGTGGGCTTTGAGGAAGTGAAGCAATTGTGGACTGCTTCTCCATGTAAAACTTTGTTCAGTCTCACAGCACTGAAGAAAAGGGGCATCCCAGCGTTGTAAGTACCCTTTACCTTCATGTTCCTTTTTTCCTACAACAAATATTTGTGCAGTAGATCTCTGTACTGAGGATACAAAAATCAATAAGTCTAGGAAAGGTAGGTAACATTTTTTGATCCTGTATCACAGGTAGGAAAGTTTCCCACACTGGTCCATTTATTTGACCCTCAAATGAGTATTCTATTACTTATTTAAATAATAAAGGTAGTGTTTTCCTATAAGTACCCACGTGTCTCTTCTGGAGACCAATGCTGTGTACTTAATTTTTCAGTTATTTTCTTGAATGCAGCTTTTTATTTGTTTTTTTGTTTGTTCGTTTTGTTTTTTTTAATCCAGTAGAGTCTTTCTAAGGGAGGAAAGAATGAAAACAAAAGATTAAAACAAACCAGCATGCTGGGAATGGTGTTGTCTGGGTTCCTCAGTTGCCCTAACAGAATCTACCCACAGATAAGGTTATATATGTATTTTTAGAAATAGTTTAACCACTCAGTTGAACCATGGAGTATATTTTCTTATCTGTAAGATAGAAGGAAAAAGAAAAAGAAAAATGTCATGAGAATATTTTTGGGGTAATGAATTCACTATTTGTTACATTTTGGGGACATAATCTGAGTTCAGGAAAGAAACCTAAACAAGGCATAAAATTTTGACTATTTGTGAAAGAAGGAATTTTTAGTAAAGAAAATTAAAGTGTATAGCAATACTTGGCAAATATTTGAACACACTTGAAGGGCCATGCCCATACTCATAATCAAGGAATTGATTTGTTCACATAATCTTCCCATATTTTCTCTGGATAGTTTCACTTTAAAATAAAGTATTTGGAGATAGGGTAGGGGAGATTATACAAATGTATGAATCTTAATGAGAAGTTCATTATTGAACGTTTTGATGTGAATTTCAGGAAACGATAAAAGACCCTGGGATTTGTGAGACTTAAAAGAAAAATTCCACCCTTGGAGAACTTGGAAATTGCCAGTAAAGGAACTGAGACCCAAATGGCAGCAGATAATGTAAAGCCAAATTGCATTATGCCCTTTGGTAATGAATAGGAAACAGGGCACTGTGATAAGCTTGGAATGATGATCAATATTTGGAACACTGTGATAGGCAAGAAGGTAATTAGGCCCATTATGAACACAGTTAACACAGATAACATAACTTGGGAAATTATACATTTGGATATTACGGAGAATTTTTTAAAGGCTAATGAATTTGCAATGATATCAAGTAAAGCATATAAGACATTTTGCCTCTAGGAAATCTGCTTAAAAAATCAAACAGAAAATTTTCAGTAAATGTAATCTAAAATGAAAAGACAAAGTGAAATATGTGGGAGAATAAAGTGGTATCGTGACTCCTACTTGGAATTTACAATAATTTTGTATTCAAAGAGTTTTACTTTTATTAATTTCACATCACAACTCCCCACGCAGCAGGAAAGGTATTTCTATTGTGTTTGTCCAAGTTGACTGCTCATAATAAGGCAAGGCCAAATTGATAATAAAAGCAAGCTATCTTGACAAATTCTCAGCCTTCCCAGGTCTCATGCTGTGACCCCTGGATGGCATTATAATAATCTTGATCCCTAATTTATGATGGGAAACAATCCCTTTATTTTAGAAGGAAGGACTGTAACTTAATTAATTTTCACTAAGTGCCTTGAGGGCCATTGATGTTATTGAAATGTACAAATTAATACATTATTTATTGTTAATTTATCATAACTATTTGTTAATTACAAAGCTCTAGCTGGGAGAAAAGCTTGCCATGTATCTGGAAGTGAATATCTTCCCTAAAATAATTTCTCATTTTTTCATATGGATGTATTGGAAGCAATTTCATCAATAATGGAAGATCCAATTACTGGTCTTCTGGAATAAGGCATTCTTTTATTGTGAGATTTTTAATGCTAAAGTGGGAAGTTCAAACATTGCCAGTTAAATCTCAGACTAATTAGGTGATTATAGCCTAAGGAGAAGGGCAACTAAGACTCCACTATTAATCTGTCTTATCACAATAGCCTCTATATGTGATGAGCAGGTGAACATCTATATACCTGTGTCAAAAGAAGAAATGTAAGGCATTGTTTGAAAAAACAATTTAAGGAGTTTAAGTGTTTTAAAAAAATTTAAGGAGTTGTTTCCCTTTTTCAATAAAAAGGGAAAGCAGTTTTTATGAAGTCCTTTTTAGCTGTTTGTAGAACGCGTGATCATATTTAAGAATTCAATGATGGATTGAACCAAATCTAAGATTTCCCTCATTGAAATGTTTAGAGGTGGTGCAAAAGTGACTGTGACAGTAATGATCACCATTGCTTTATGAGCACTCACGATGTGCCAGGCACCCTTCTATGCTTTTCTTATCCTCAATATGATAGCTGAGGGAACTGAGGCACAAGAAGGTTATTAACTCAAGAAGTAATTAGCAGAGCAGGGAATGTTTGGATATTCTACAGCCTCCTTTTAATCCTTCAGTATTAACCACTACCCTCTAGGCAGTTTTATTCTCAATTATTCAAATCATCTGCTTGTGGAGAAGCAACAGCAGTGCTCAGCTGTAAGGCAAGGGCAGGAATCCAAGACTGAGTCAGAGAAACTGAGGTCCACATCCAAACTATCCTCCAGGAAGAACCTTCTGTTTCATAACATGTTGAAGTGAGGCTTTCTATAATACCTGGAAGGCTGGGGCAGTGGTTTCTCAGCATCTTAAGAATCAGTTTCATAGTGGCACCTCTCCAACTAGGTGGTAGCTCTCTCATGGGCCTCTTGCCACCCTTTTTATGCCTATAGGACACATGGGCATTTTTCCTGGCACAGCTTCTTTAACTCCTTAGTCTTGGAGTGTGTGTGTGTGTGTGTGTGTGCGTGTGTGTTCATTCTTTTCATAACGCTGTATTTTGGGGAATGGAGGGTAGTAGGGGATGTATCTGAGGATTGATCTGTGCAGAAGGCATGACCCTGAAATTTCCCTCTACTCTATATAGGACCATGTCAAGTCAATCCTTCATTTGGAAACAGATGGAATCTTTAAAAGTGCTGTAACATCTTTTTTTAAAAAAAAAATTTGTGGCATTTTTTTATGATGCCATAATTTTAAGAGAAAATTTGGCACCTGACATTAGGAATGTTTTTATTATAACACCTTGAGAATAATTTTTATGTGAAATCCTTCTTTTAGCACCCTTGGTAATTGTGTGTCATCTGTTTCATGAATCTTGTGTATGTTGAGCTCGTGTTTGTGAGGGGAGGATCCGTTCTTCTCGATCTTAAAGAACATGGACATAGAAGCCACAACCAATATCGCATCAGCTATAGATGAAAATATGAAGAGTCATCATATTTTAGGATAACTTCAATGGGATCAAATGGCTGAGGTTTTGATTTCGATAAATTACTCACTCAAAAGAGACCTCTTCTTGAGACCCCTGCTTTTAGTGAAAGCGTAGGACAAAAAATGTGATTTGCGTAAATGTTGAGGCTAGACATAGACAGTGAATCTTCTCATTTTAAAAGCTGTAAAATTTTCTATGCACCATCAACCTAAACTGAAATTGGTGAGAATAGGAGTAGGGAAGAGGGATTGAATGTGGCAATTTATTGTACTCCACACAATCTTTACAGGGAGGGTATTTTATTCCAAGTGTTTTGTTGGAATTTAACACTGATGCCTGTCAATTGACATTATAATCCCTTCCACGGCAGGTAACCTTGACCTTCTGTAGGAGCCCTCAAACATATGGAAGACATGGGGATCCCTGGAGAAGGTCCTTGTCAGAGCCCCCAGTTCAGTCAGTTCACTGTACCTGTAAATCCTTATAAGGACTTTCCTGATTTTGGTTCTCTTCTCTAACATGAGTCCCTACTCTACAGCTACATTCTGTGCATTCTCCAGGAATAAATCGAATTTTTATTCCTATCCTGAAAACTCCAGAGTCTACATTTACAACCTAAGGACTCAACCAACGTTTGCTTTTAATATTACCGTGTATTACATCCAATAGAGCTAGGTTGTAATATTGCCCAACATCAGTTAGTACTTGTACTTTGTAATTTCTATTTATATAGAGTGAATTAATTGCCAACTCTATTAACCTTGCAAAATCCATGAATCCTTAATGTTCAGTTTGCTTAGAATGAGGAACGGTGTTATTTGTTTCTTCTTAGCTATGACTTCTTGCTGAGCTTCACATGAGCTCCTTTTAGATAACATGCCTTCTATCTTGGATGATTTATTCACTTTCATGTTCCCTGGAATTTATTGCTAAAGGTTGACGTGAATGCTTACAGTTTGGGCTCTAATGTAATCTCCTGAATGGCAATTAATAAATAAAGGATGGTTACTATTGCTGACAGAGAATCAGGGGTTTCTTGGATAGTTTTCATCTTCATGATTTCACCAAACTTCATGTCAGACATCCCCAGGAGCTGATATTATAAAATATTTTCTGTAAACTCCAAAGCTTTTACTATTGCTTCTATACCCCCAAACCTCTGTGATGCCTTTTGTTTTCTTGTCAGAAATGATCTTATTCAATTTCTGTTTCTTCAACTTATCTTCCTTCCTGGGAATATAAAAAATATGCCTCTTTCTGGATTTAATAGTAATATATCCTCAGTATTTATGACTTGCAAGTAACACCTGAAATTTGTCCCTGAAATTTCTTGTATTTTGTTTTTTGCTTAGTCTTATCTCTGTTGCATTTATTGAATATACTCTGTTGAATTTACTGAATATTGAATTGCACTGACTCTACATTAATAGCCAGTAGGGTTTATAAAATGCAGTGTTTATTGTCATCCTGTATATTGTTCAAAGTGCAAAGTTGTCTCCTGTAAGTTAATGATGAAACTATAACGCAACATCCAATTTTTGCAATTTGCCTACTTGACGAGGCTCCAGGGTTAATCTAGCCTAATATTCTTATTTTAGAAATGAGGACAATGTAGGGCAGTTTAAGTTGTTTGACCATAATCAAATAGAGGGTGCAGAGCAAATACATCTTTAGACAGTAAAGTACATGGTACACAGCGGAAAAGCTGGAACTAGGCTGCCTCGGCCCAGCTCCTGGTCTGGATGCTTATTAAGTGTTTAACTTTAGACAAGTTATGTCAATGCTGTGTGCCTCAATTTCTGAATCTGTAAAATGGGGCTAAAAGTAGTACCAGTAGCACAACTATAAGGTTTATAGTAAGTTACTGTGGGTGAGGCATTTAGAATAGTGCTTAACACAAACTAAGCACTCCATGCATTATTAGCTATTAGGATTATTGTCATTATGTTGACTATGTTTAACATGTTCGGATCATAGGAAAAGGTGTGTACTGCTATTTCACTTCACATGGGTATATATATACATGAGGGCTTTGTTGTACTTCTTTTGTATTCCTTAAAGCTGTGTGCAGCTGCTAGTAGCAGTGTTCATAGTGGCAGTGATAATAGAAGCAAAAATAGTGATGACAGTAATAAAAGGTAGTACCGTTTATTGAGCCTTGCTAGGTGCTAGACATTGAAGTAGGTACTTTACATACATAATTCTTAACAGGTACTCTGTCTATTGATAAATGACACAGTCGTTTTTTCCCAGAAATGCAGCAGACTTCATGACAGTAGTCTCCTTCGTAACTGGAAAGGAACATGAGCTGTGGTCCTGGTGGAAAAGCTTTGACTGTAGAGATAAGAGCCCTGATAGAATTCCTTCCATCTTAAAGATGATCCCTGTGCTGCTAATATTTATATAACCTAATCCTGTTATTGATAATTGAGAGACTAGCTGGGGGTGGGAATGGAGGTCAAGGAATGGAGTGGGAGGGGGCAGGTAGAGGGCAAGGCAAACCGCACAAATGAAAAACATTATATACCAGAAAAGCGATGATTCAAATGCAGTTGTGCTCTATATTTTCTGTTTTATAATTTTATATTGCATTAAAAGGTTGCCCCTTTTCTAGATACCCAAATAGGAATACATTCAGAACAAGAGCATCGACACAGAAAAGTTGTTTTCTTTCTTGCTTTTCTTGATTGATTGATTGATTAAATAAACTGCAGTTACCATACATTAATAGCCAGTAGGGTAAGGTAAAGTGTTTAATTAGAAAGATCACAGTCACTTCAATGTTCTTTTATTTCCATGCCCAGTATGTTCCTTACTAATCATATGAGCAACCATGGCAATGATAAAAGCCGCCAGGTGTGGGAGTGCTAGGACGATACTGGAAGAGAAACTCTCATCATGTTAGGTGCTCGGTATGTTTGTGTGTGTGTGTGTAAGTATGCATGTGTGTATGTGGGTATTCTCACATATATGAAATCACTCTCATTCACATACATAGTCTCTATAAATAGCTACAACCTTTCAAATTCATAGGTGTGTGTGTATATGCCTACAGACACACATGCATAGAAAGAAATGTACGTATAGTCATATTAAATTTTATCACAGCTTTAGAAAAGGAAACAGGCTCAGAGAAGTCAAACCACTTGTTCAAGGTCACAAAAGGTGGCAAAGCTGGAGTATAACCCCAACTCCCACCCACTTAACACCCCTTTTTTGGGATGTCCAGACAGAAATATTCTTAGAACAATAGCATTACACCACACTGCCCCATTAGAAGAGGGGTGACCTTTTGCCCGTTCTTTTCCAGAATCTCCAAGCAAAGATTTTGGTCCAACTCTGGGTTTGAAAAAGTCCAGTTCTTTGGAGAGTCTGCAGACTGCAGTGGCCGAGGTCCGGAAGAATGACCTTCCCTTTCACAGGCCCCGGCCGCACATGGTTCGAGGCCGAGGCTGCAATGAGAGCTTTAGAGCAGCCATTGACAAATCCTACGATGGACCTGAAGAAATAGAAGCTGGTAGGAGAATATGCTTCCTTAAATGGCTTCTTCATCTCATTGTTATTTGCAAATCATGGGCAAGAATGTGTGCTTAACTACAGAAAAAAAATGATTTAAGGATCACAATTATATTTTTGATATTAAAAGTAATTCATTTTCCTGATATGTTTTGCCCTTTGGCTTAATGAACATGGAATTGGAGAATGCAGTATGCAATTTATTTTACAGTGCAAAGCTAAAGAAATGTTCTCCTTCACTTTTCTACAAGGACCAACTGTCATTTACCCTTAGGGTAGGAGCACTAAGTATGCATTTCTTGACATTCTCATTGGAGTCATTAGAGGCAGCATCAATCCAAGGACTCCGACTGCATTAATTGGGTAGAAGCAGTTGGGATATTTTGTACTCAAAACTCTCTCCTCACCCTGTGTTTCCCAGCATGCAGGCTTTCTGAGCTGATCAAGGTTAACAAGCCAGCTTTCAGAGAGATTAGTGCTTGAACACATATCAAGCCTGTCATACTACCAGCTAAGCAACCGGTCGTCCCCACTCCCAGCATCAAATCTTGCTCGAAGTAACCAGATTTAGGCATTCAGATCTTCAAAGGGCGCAAGTAACCACATGGAAGGGTAGAACTCCAGAGTGCTGTTATTCATTCTTTTGCATTTTACATATTAGCGTTTCTCTATATACTAACTGCGTGCACCCCTGACCATGGGTATTGATTATTTTTTCTCTGTACAGACGGTCTGTCTGATAAGAGCTCTCACTCTGGCCAAGGAGCTCTGAATTGTGAATCTGCTCCTCAGGGGAACTTGGAGCTAGAGGACATGGAAAATAAAGCCAGGAAAGTCAAAAAAATGAAAGAGAAGGAGAAGAAAAAGGAAAAGGGCAAATTGAAAGTCAAGGAGAAAAAGCGCAAAGAAGAGAATGAAGATCCAGAAAGGAAAATAAAGAAGAAGGGCTTTGGTGCCATGCTGAGGTATGGGCCTGCTTTGAAGGCGGAGTTGGTTCTCATTTTGTCTCTCCTGGTGAAATCACTCCTTTGTCTGTACTAAAAACAAAGTGCACGCTTTTCCTTATCTTCAGCTAAATGCATACAGCTCTCAACTCTGTGCTCGTTCTCTTTCTGCAGAGGTAGAGGAGCTTTTTGGGGAAGCTTACAGGACACTGTCTTAAGTTTGTTGTCAAAGAAAGGTCAACACTATGCCAGGCACGGTGGCTCATGCCTGTAATCTCAGTACTTTGGGAGGCTGGGAGGATTGCTTGAGCCCAAGAGTTCAAGACCAGCCTGGGCAATGTAGGGAGACCCATTTCTTTTTATTTCTTTTTTTTTTTTTTTTTTTTTTTGAGACAGTCTTGCTTTGTCGCCCAGGCTGGAGTACAGTCGCACGATCTCAGCTCACTGCCACCTCTACCTGCTGGGTTCAAGCGATTCTCCTGCTTCAGCCTCCAGAATAGCTGGGACTATAGGCACACACCACAACGCCCAGCTCATTTTTGTATTTTTAGTAGAGTGGAGTTTCGCCATGTTGGCCAGGAGTCTTGAACTCCTGACCTCAAGTGATCTGCCTTGGCCTCCCAAAGTGCTGGGGTTACAGGCAGGAGACCCTATTTCTAAGAAAAAAAAAAAAAAATTAGCCAGGCACAGTGGTGCATGCCTGTAGTCCCAAGTACTCAGGCGGCTGAGGCCAGAGTGTGGCTTGAGCCCAGTAATTCAAGGCTGCAGAGAGCTATGATTGCACCATAAAAGAAAGGCCAGTGCTTAGTAGAGGCATGGACAATGCCTGCAGTCCTTTGTACCAATGTGTTATGAAAATAAATTCTTCCTCTGGCACCACAGGGAAAGTGAGAAGTGGGGAAGCCCTACATGTTACCTCTGGAATACCTCTTTTGAAGCAGGGGAGTCAGGGTAGATGAACCTCATCCCTCTGTGACTCTAGGTGTGCAGTGGCCGGGCCTCTGGGCACATCACTTGTCACCTCCAGAGGCACTGTGATACAGGGGAGATGTCACTGGGTCTGGGCTCCGATGCCCCAGTCTGGATCCGTGACTCTCCACACATGAGCAATGGGGCTTCACACACATTGCTTAGCTTCCCTGAGCCTTACTTTCCTTACTTTTAAAATGAGGCCAGCATACTTGCTCTACTGACCCAGCACAGTTGTGAGATATGATTTCATATACTATGCATTCATTGGCTAGACAGGGCTCAACATGGCACAGTCAGAAAACAGCTTTGTTTCTTCTCTCTCCTTCAAGTATGCACTGTTGAGGCTGCCTTCTCCACACCCTGACATCTCAGCTTTCTGGCTGATAGCTTTCTGGGTGATACACTTTTGGGTAAAAAAAAAAAAAAAAAAAAAGCAACTTGTTTGTCGGGGGCTAAAATGTTCAATCCGATATAAATGAAACCTTTCTTCATTTCTGCCTGTTGGACCTGAACCACAAGGAGCATCCTATGGTATGGTGAGAGGCAGGATTCCACCTTCTCCTATTTCTCAGTCTTTGGAACCAGGAGACAAAGACAAGATTCAATAGGATAGGATTTTACTTAACTGGCATTATCTGGTATAATCTGGCCATCAAGGAACCTTTGTGACTATCTTTGTGGATTTTTTAGAGTGCTCCTTACTATACCAGTCACTAATGTAGGTCATTTGCCCACTGACCTATTCCCCTAAGCCTCTGACCTCAGACATATACCCCTGAGTCTCCTTACCCCAGTTGGTAGACTTCTTGGACAGTGCCAGTTTGAGACAGCTCTAGCTTAACTTACAGCCACAGCATCTACCTGGCTTACTAGAGTTCCTGATCTCCTACCCTCCAAATGATGCAAGTACAGCTTGTTCCCACTGTACCGCTCCTCCTCACCCTGCCATAGAGATGTTCTAACCAGCCTTGCATCTTCAGACTTCTCCAGCACGTCCCACACCAGCTCTGGGCCTCCCCACTCCAGAAGCACACGTCAGACTCTCCCAGGAATGCTGTCATGCATGGGGAAGGGAGGAGGGAGTCAATTTTTGCAAGTCACAAAATAAACAGGTAGGAAGTGGGGTGACAATCCCCTGTTATACAATTACCTCCAAATTCCCTGAGGGGTTTTCTTGTAGCCCGCTTACTTATTTTGTTGGGTGTTAGAGGCAGAAGTACCCCTTTCTATTACTGTCTTTACTCCTATAATTTCTTTTCAAATCAGTTGATCACTATACTTCTATGGGCTGAAGGTGAATGATGGGAGATGATGGTTTAGGGGCCAGTTTGGCCACCTCTTATGAAACCCTTAGGAGATATCTCATGTAAGAATGCTGGGTGTATTTATTGCCAATTGTTCTCATTTTGTGATTGTCAACTGAAATTTCCACATAGAAAGGAAAGTTCCATCATTCCATATATAAGTGACATTTAGGGAATACAAATAATCCTCACAGCAGTGAGCCTTCCCATTACATTTCCAGTGCTCATGAAATGCTAAGCAAGGTTCTTCATGCTCAAAATCTTGGGAGTGATGTTGCCCCTGGATGTATTATGACAAGACTTGCTGCGGTCCTGCTATCACCTGGGCTGAGGTTACCCCAGCAGGCCTGATGTCATGATAGCTGTCTAACTATTAAAAAACAAAATTTCAGCCAGGCATAGTGGCCCATGCCTGTAATCCCAGCACTTTGGGAGGCCGAGGCGGGCGGATCACCTGAGGTCAGGAGTTTGAGACCAGCCTGACTAACATGGAGAAACCCCTTCTCTACTAAAAATACAAAATTAGCCAGGTGTGGTGGTGCATGCCTATAATCCCAGCTACTCGGGAGGCTGAGGCAAGAGAATCGCTTGAACCTGGGAGGCAGAGGTTGTGGTGAGGCAAGATTGCACCATTGTATTCCAGCCTGGGCAACAAGAGCAAAACTCCATCTCAAAAAAAAAAAAAAAAAAAGAATTCAGCTAGGCATAGTGGCTCAGACATGTAATCCCAGCACTTTGAGAGGCTGAGGTGGGCATATCACTTGATCCCAGGAGTTATAAGAAAGCCTGAACAACATGGCAAAAACCGATTTCCATAAAAAAAGGAAAAAAAAAACACAAATTAGCTGGGCCTGGTGGCATGTGCCTATAGTCCCAGCTACTCAGGAGGCTGAGGTGGGAGGATTGACTTAGCCTGGGAGGTAGAGGATACAGGGAACCATGATCCCTTCACTGGACTCCAGCCTGGGCAACAGAGTAAGACCACATCTCAAAAAATTAAAATTAAAAAGAACAAAGTTTCAGCAAATTGAGTTCTAACAATTGAATTGGCTTTTATTAGTGATTCATAAATTGGTCCACATCCCATCTCCAGAATAGAAGGGCATTTGAGTTAGATGAGCAGAAGGTGTGAGCTTCATAGGCAGAAAAAGACTGAAGAAAGCAGAAACAAGGAACAATAAAAGGATTGCTCATTTCCAAATTACATTCCTTATAGGGTTAAAGTAGAGGGACTTTATCATTCCAGTTCATATCACTGGTCCTCCTTTGATTAGTTGCTGGGAATCTCCTATATTTTGGGAAACCGACGCATTTCTAAGTTCAGTTTGATTATGTGGCATGTAGCATGAGTGACTCCATTCTGGTTTGATCTGGTCTGTTGTGGCCTAGTGCAGGAGCTCAAATAATGGCCTCCCATACATTTTTTTGAATATGATCTATAATCTAGTAAATTCCAGATTGGGACAGATGTCTCAATAGACATTTGTCCTGATGGCCTCTGTGGACTCTGTCCTTCCAGTTGCCATTTTGAATTTTAAACTTGCCCATATTCTAGATAATTATTAGGATGGCCAGAATTTATGAACTGTGAGTTAACCATCTTGATGATAATGACAACATGTAATTGAAATATATTTAGATAAGAATTTTGTCTTTGAAGGGATGGAGTTGAGAGGTGAAAATTACAGGCTCTGCCTACAGACTTTCTGAGTTCAATCCTGGCTTCTCTAATTTTCACTTCCATAACACTGAGCAAGTTCTTTAACTTCTTTTGTCTCAGTTTCTTCATCTGACACATGAGAAGTGTAATAGAATTATCATTTTTATGAGAATTATATTTTATTAGATGTAACATGGTTAGACCTGTGCCTGGCAAGTGATAAACATTCAATAAATGTTAATTATTGTAGTAAACATAATAATGACCTCTGAAGGTGTCTACATCCCAACCCCCAGTACTTGTGTAAATATTTTGTTACATAACAAAGGGAAATTAAGATTGTGGATGGAATTAAGGTTGTTGATCAGCTGACCTGAACATAAGGTGATTATCCTGCATTTTCCCCAATATACCCAATGTAATCACAAGGGGCCTTAAAAGTAAAAGAAGAAAAGGTGACTGTGGAAGTGAGGTGCAGAGAAATGTAGTGCTGCCGGCTTTCAAGATGGAGGGAGGCGACCATGAGCCAAGGAATGTGGGCAGCTTCTAGAAGCTAGAAAGGGCGAGGAAATGGATTCTTTCTGGGGAGCACAAGAAAGGAATGCAGCCTAACAACTCTTTGAACCCCTTGGTTTTAGCCCTGTTGTGTTCTTTGAACCACTGTTTGTTGTAATTTCTTACAGCATCAAATCGAAAACTAATATAGTTATCATCATAATTATTTTTGCTACTTTTATAATATCATAGTAATGTATAAGGAAAAGTTTTTTCTTTAAGGTGTTAACAAAAAACACTATTAAAAGATTTAACCAAAGTAGTCTATAAATATAAAAACTGTTAGAGCTTCACATATCCCATTTTCTAGAATATTGCTAAATTAAACCTTAACTTCATATTTTATTTCAGATGATTTGATTTGGCAGGTTCATACTTCATTGCCCATAATACAGTGCTGGTTCTTCCCTTTTATTGTCCAATATATTCTGTATTTTCATATAGTAGAAATCACAGGTCCTGGATTCTTTAGACATTTAGCACCGTGGGCTTTGTTTCTTTCCATGATTTTAGCAAAATTAAGATCTGAAAGGTGGTGTTTGATTTTATCTTCCGTGTAAAAATAGCAACTGTTTTCCATAGCCTTTTGCATGTGAGTTTGTGAGCATATTGGAGTTACTGCTACATGCACATTTTCAGCAACAAAGAACACAAAGCTGTTACCATTAGCCAACAGATTTTGCTTTAATTCTCATCTGTTGCTCAGATGCTATTGACTTAGTTTCTTTCTTATTTAAAAAAAAGATTGATCGCTTTAAGGTTCTCTCGGAGTTAGATGTGTGTTTTAAATATGTATTATTTTTTCCATTATCTGCATTTCTCAGACGCTCTCCTGAAGATAGGGCTTTGGGATGGGTCGTGCAGTTATACCATGTAGAATGGCACCTGGCCAAGGGGGTGAATGAAGATTTAAATCTTGCCTCCCTTTCCTCACCAAGGCTGGCATCATGAAAGTGTGAATGCCTTAGTGGTGTTCTTGTTCTTGTTTGTGAAAAGCTAAGTGTTTGCACTTTTCTGATATTAGCTGGTCCATTTGTGTCAATAATATGTAGTAGCATAGTTTAGCTTACTTCTTAATTTAACCTACTCTTGATCCTTTTGAAAAAATTACGGAGGAGATCTTTAATTAATATCTTTATACATGTTGTCTAATTCCAATATGCTTATACTTTGTTGATTTCAGAATTATCTCCTTGCATGATTCAAGTGTGGTTCTTATATAGGCCGTGAATTATTATTATTGTGGAAAAATATGCAGCTCAAGAGCCTACCAATTTTGTAGTTTCTCTGTATGCACTGTGCTTAAATTTTTTCATTATGTGTTTGAGTTCCATACACATTGTGCTGTTTATGGCACTAACCTGCAGAAAGACTGTTCATAGCCCCTTTCAGCCAAAGGGTGAAGCTCCAGCTCCTTTAAAAGACAAGCCCATTGCTGTCAGTCCTAGGCCACCTTCCTGGGGCCTAGCAGATTTTTCTAGGAGCCAAAGAGAAATATCCTTTGACAAAGAAAATTTTACCTTGTCTAAAGTGGAAAACCCAGAGATTAGTTTCTGATTTCTTACTTAATAACCCTGTCAATCCTTATGTTACTTAAACTAAATTCTGTCATAGATTTATGTTCAAATCCATTTCTTTTTATACAATAGCTGCTGTTGTCTCTTTTTGATATTATAGGCCACTCACTTCAAAAACCTTTGAACTGTCAACTTATTTTGGACACTGAATGGAAAGGTTTGATATGGTTCAGATTCCTTTTTCTACAACTTTTATAAAATTTGATCCTAAAAGGAATAATGCCTTGAAAACTCCTTTTTACTAGACTAATTAAGAACCAAGTACAAACCCTGCCAATAGGAACTTCATCTTTGCTCTTACAATGTGTTTGCCCATATCATTTGATTAGTAACATTTATTGAAAGACTTGTCTTTGCCAAGCACATTCATAATTATTTTTATGCTATATCTATTTTATTGTAATCAATAATTAAACTTATCAATTAATTTATTAAAGCCCTATTTTGTGTCAGGCACTGTTCTAGGCACTTGACACACAGCAACCAAGTCCTGCTTTAACAGCACTTTTCCTGACTTAATAAAGGAAGGAAGGATAAAAGACTTTTGAGTTCATTGTGGTGAGATTAAAACAAAAATAAGCGGCCAGGCGCGGTGGCTCACACCTGTAATCCCAGCACTTTGGGAGGCCGAGGCCGGCAGATCATGCGGTCAGGAGATCGAGACCATCCTGGCTAACACGGTGAAACCCCGTCTCTACTAAAAAATACAAAAAATTAGCCGGGCGTGGTGGCGGGTGCCTGTAGTCCCAGCTACTCAGGAGGCTGAGCCAGAAGAATGGCGTGAACCTGGGAGGCGGAGCTTGCAGTGAGCTGAGATTGCACCACTGCACTCCAGCCTGGGTGAGAGCGAGGCTCCATCTCAAAAAAAAAAAAAAAAAAAAAAAAACCAAGCAAAATATTACATAAACATGTAAACTATTTGCAACAGTGGATTACCCAGGTAGTGAAGGGGATATTCACTAGATATTTCAGGGACAACCCAGTACCCCATCAGCTTGTGGGAATCAATGGTCAATTTACATGGTGTCAAGCAAGACATCCAGGCCACGGCTCTCACGGAATTTACATTCCAGTGAAGGGGAGAGAATAAATTAATCCAAAATAATTGATATGATTCCAAATTGTAGTAGGTGCTATGAAAAAGGTAAAGCAGAAAGAATGGTGTCATCCCACCTTTGGTGACAGTCTAACAGCAGAATCGAGTGCACACTGCACACTGCCCAAGCTACACTGAATTTTCAGCAGATACGTTATCAGACTTTAGCACACTATGGTACTAAAGCCAAATCACTTCATGCCTGCTTTTGTTTTCTTTTTTGCAACATATAAATATGGGAAGGTTATTTTTAAACCAACTCCACATAGAGCTATAACAAAAAACTAACCCAAACTGTGTCTGTTTCAGTACACAAAGCCCTAGGATACCTGTAGTACACATTCTAAGACAGGTGGGCATTAATGTAAATGGTGAACTTGGTTTACAGGTGATTGGATCAACTCTGTTCCTCCTACCCCATCAGCTGGATATTCTTTATTTCTTCGCAACTCAGATAATGCAAGCATACCTCAAAGATAGACTAGTTCGGTTACATAGTTTAGCATCAGACGAAGCTAAATCATGAACCCTTAAAGCAAAGGTATTTTTAACAATCTAGAGGCATCAACTTTTTGTTCCTAAGCTTTGCAGATTTTAAGGCATATATGTTTACTTCATTTTATTCTAAAATATACTATTTTATTTAAACTAGTGAAATTCTATATAAAGACATCCTGCTGTGAATTATTTTAAAAAGAACACTCCTACACACACATCACACCTACCACTACCACCACAAACACCACACCACCAAATTAGCCAAAGTAACACTGAACCTAGTTAAAAATATGTCCCTTAGAAGCTCTGTGGCCTTCACTACCACCAAATTAATGCTGAACCTAATTAAAAATCTGTCCCTTACAAGCTCTGCAGCCTTCACAAGTCCCTTTGAGTTTCAGTCACCTCCTCATCAAGAAACTAACCTCATCAACAAACTATCCTGTCCAGGTTGTTGTGAAATTTAAGTTAAACGGTTTAGGTAAGCAAAGCTGTCAGTATAGTGCCTGACTTGATAGACATTACTTCTTCTTTTCTATCTATCTATCTATCAATCATCTATTTTTAATTGGAAAGTAAAAACTGTCTATACTTACGGTATACAACATGATGTTTTAATATATATATACAATGTGGAATGGCTAAAATAAGCTAACATATACATTACCTCACATACTTTTTTCTTTCGTGGTGAGAACACTTAAAATCTACTCTTTTGTTTTGTTTTGTTTTGTTTTGTTTTTTGAGACGGAGTCTCGCTGTGTTACTCAGGCTGGAGTGCAGTGGCACGATCTCGGCTCACTGCAAGCTCCACCTCCCGGGTTCACACCATTCTCCTGCCTCAGCCTCCCAAGTAGCTGGGACTACAGGTGTCCGCTACCACGCCCAGCTAATTTTTTGTATTTTTTTTTAGTAGAGACAGGGTTTCACCGTGTTAGCCAGGATGGTCTTGATCTCCTGACCTCATGATCCACCCGCCTCGGCCTCCTAAAGTGCTGGGAAATCTACTCTTTTAGCAAGTTTCAAGTACAAGACATATTGTTTTTAACTGTAGTCACCATGGTAAATAATAGATTGCTTAAATTTATTCCTCCTGTCTAGCTGAAAGTTTGCATCCTTTGACCAACATTTCTTCAACCCCTCCATAGCTTAGCCTCTGGTGACCATCATTCTATTCTCTCTTTCCATGAGTTCGACCTTTATACACCTTACATATAAGTGAGGTCATATGGTATTAGTCTTTCTGTGTCTGGCTTATTTCACTTAACATAATGTCCCCCAGGTTCATCCATGCTGCTGCAAATGACAAGATTTTCTACTTTTTAATGGCTGAATAGTATTTCTTCCTTTCTTTCTTTCTTTTTTTTTTTTGAGACAGAGTCTCACTCTGTCATCCAGGCTGGAGTGCAGTGGTGTGATCACGGCTCACTGCAACCTCCGCCTCCTGGGTTCAAGCGATTCTCCTGCCTCAGCCTCCTGAGTAGCTGGGGTTACAGGCGCCTGCCACCACACCTGGCTAATTTTTGTATTTTTAGTAGAGACGGGTTTCACCATGTTGGTCAGGCTGGTTTCAAATTCCTGACCTTGTGATCCACCTGCCTTGGCCTCCCAAAGTGCTGGGATTACAGGCATGAGCCACCATGCCCGGCTGGCTAAATAGTATTTTGTTGTGTGTTTATACCACATTTCTTTATCCATTCATCTGCTGATGGGCACTTAAGTTGATTCCGTGTCTTGGCTGTTGTGAATAGTGCTGCAGTTAACATGAGAGTGCGGATATCTTCTCGACATACTGATTTCATTTCCTTTAAATACCTAATGGTGATATTGCTGGAGTATATGGTAGTTCTTTCTAAATTTTTGAGCAACGTCCACACTGTTTTCCATGATGGCTGTAATAATTTACATTCCCAACAGTGTAGAAGGCTCCCTTTTCTTCATATCCTTGCTGACACTTATCTTTCATGTTTTTGTTAATAACCGTTTTAACAAGTTTGAGGTGATGTCTCATTGTGGTTTTAATTTGCATTTCCCTGATGATTTATAATATCACTGAGCAGTTTTTCATATACTTTTTGGCTATTTGTATGTCTTCTTTTAAGGAATGATAGACATTACCTCTTGTCTTCCCCCTCTGGCTCCACTTCAGATAGCCAAGACCACCAAATATTACCTTTGTTTCAAGCAAGATATGTTTGGAACCCACTAACTTTTTCTTTCAGATTTTAGATGACCTCTAACTGCTGTTTTGTAATGTAGTTGGGCATGATGCCTATTCTCTAGCCTAGCATAATAAACTACAAAAAGAAGAAATGACATAGCTAAAATCATGCAGTCATTTATATTTTATAAGCTTTGGGTCACCCCTTTCTCAATGTAACCATGAACTGTTTTCAAAGGTTATTTAATGACTTGGTGAAAAGCAAAACCTTCTATTACAGAATACAAATAGAAAGGGACTCAAAAGGATAAAACAGTTTTTTGTTTTGTTTTGTTTTGTTTTGTTTTGTTTTCTTTCTTTCTTTATGTGTTTCAGCCCAGAGTGTGTAGGTGGATTTGGACTTGGTATTCTTAACGCGTGGCTCATAGTTATTTCATCAGGCTGCTCTGAGGTTGTCCTGTAATATATTACCCATAAAGATACATTTTGACTTGGTTTTTAAATTAGGTTAGATAGAGACTGAATACTTAAGTCACCAGGGAACAGGACATCTGTCATACATTTCTCCTCTTTACCTTGATCCCATAACAGCTGTTACAGGTCTCATGTACAATAAATGTAATGTGGCTGCAGCCTGTCATTACCTCTTTTCAGATAGTGATTGTAAAATGCCTGGGTATCCCTTCAACTTTATGGGTATGAAGGGTAACTGAGCTAATGTAGCCAGGCCAATGAAATTTTAACACTCATTTCCCCAAAGGCAAAAGGCCAACAACAGTCTAGAGTTAAGGTGTTTTGCTTCATGAAGTAGAGGCCAGTTTCAAACATGAAATTTCAGATGAAAAATGAAAGCCAAAGTGGGTCAAAGTTCTTAATTCAGCTTCAAGCTAGGTAGAGAAATACATTGACAACAGAGAGCCTTACAGATCAGGGTAAGATGGCTGCATACACTGAGACTGAGACGAATATATGACCATGGCAAAAAATAGAAATTTGCATGTCGAAGGCCACCACCCGTGCAGCCATCCATTGTTCTCTACGGTTATCTATGATTACAGAGGAAAAGAAACGATGCTAAACCATGTTGCAATTGAGTTAGGCTCAATTTTTATCTCTTTGGTTAACTCTGAATTTTCTCTCCTCAGCCCATCTTAAATTATTTACTTTCTCTTTCACAATGTGAGCCATGAATATTTTGTTTCTTCATTTTGTTAATTTGCCAATTTTCCTTTGAGCTAAACGCCCTAGCAATTTTAATTTTTCATTTGGGTTGGAAAGAGCAATGACCCTTTTTTTTCATTATTACTATCACAGGCCTGGGCCCAGAATACTACTTTTTATGACCGGCAGTGTTGAGCCTGTGATGGAATTGCAAAGTAGAGAGTGTAATATACTGATATTGACTTGTGTTAAACCCAGTGGTGTGATCGCTGATAATATTTATATGTTTATGTGTATACATCCTTGCTTTTGTTGGCTTGCAACTAAGCACCAGAGAGAAAAACTAGAACCATAATATGCATAGATTGTGAACATGAGAATGTAAAAAAATGAGAGAGAGTGCTATGTGAATAGGGCAAGTGATATAAAATGATGGCAATAGATGCAAGTATGATAACTAAAAAGTTAAGTATAGATTAAATTTAGATCAAGCACATTTAGCATTGTTTGGTTGGCATTTATTTCTTAGCTAAAAGAGGACCCAGAGACAGATGGGCTAATCATCTGATGGGCTGAGTACAAAGACAGATGAGCTGCCGTGGCGCCCAGCACACACAGTTTGCTTAATATCTGACTTTAATAATATTTTCCAGCTGTCAAGCATATCTGCAAATGTTTGTTTATCATTCTGTTTTTTGAGCACATGTTCATGGAGGGGCAAGGGCATGGATAGGGTTAATTGGTATGAAAATGTACAGGAATCTTGTTTTCAAAATCATTTAAAAATCTGATTGCTGCGTCCGTGCCTTCCCCTCCTACCCTCTGTAATCTTGATTGCTGTGCAACTCTGTTTACGGCTGTCCAAAGCGGTAATGATTTTGTCATACTTATCACAATAAAAAAAATGACCACGTAGAGTGTCAACCAAAAGGCTTATTTATTTGATTCAAACTCTCTTCTCCTAATATGCGTGCACAGCTCCCATTAACGTTAATGTGAATTACAGAGAACACTGAAGAAGGATAGACCCCTTTATCTTATTACTTTTCTTGGATAATGAGGTTTAGATTTGTTAACAGATCAGAACAGAAGTCCAGTGGATAAAATATCGGCTTAACTTTTAAATAAATGGATATGCTAACAGGAACTTACGTAGGCACTAAGGTAGAAGATATACTTGAATAAATAAACTTCATTAGCATTTGAGGTTAAATATTATTTAAGATGCTAGATTAATAAAATGCAAAATATTTCCTAATGGACCTATTTGCATACTCATATTAAATAACTAATAAAGTATATTAACGACAGTTTTATTCATATACATGTAAATATTCCTGAGTTCCTGGTGGGACTGTATTTGCCTAATTTACCTTGTTCCATGTCCAGCTCAATGTCATGTCCTTGTGGGATATTTACTTAATACTATTAGATAATGACATGTATAGATTTAATAATTTGGTTGGGGGGCAAATGGAATCCGTTCTTTGTTTAGTACCTTTTATCTGAGAACTTCAATGTAATTTACTAACATCCATCTTCAAGATGCATGAGAGATGAATGTGGCAAATAGCTTTGCTTTGCATGTAATAAAGAATCAGACACTGAGAAGTGAAGCAGCCTCCCTAGAGCCTGTGAACTGATAGTGATACAAAGACCCCTTTTGACTTTTGCTCCTATGGTGTCAGCATCTAAAAATGCATGGACACCAGCCATGCTTCAGTGTATACTTTCTTAAACTCTGTAGGACCCATACTTATTTTTGCCATCCATTGGATATTCCTGACTTAAGGCAACATCAAACCAGCAATTTAATAACATGAGATGGTTCCTAATGAAGCGAGGAGACCTGAATATTTGAAATAATAACTGTAACTGTTTTCCTCAGAACAGAAAAGAGGTTTCCCAGAACAATTAAAAGCAGATAAGAGATACATACATTGAAAAATAGATAGGGGATATACAAATATTTCATTGCACATTGAGGACTATTATCTCAATCCTGCTAAATAATATCCACCAGGATTTTGGACAGTCCAATTTTGCTTCTCCAGCTATCTGCTGATCATTTTTGCAGTGGCCCTGCCACAACCTCAGCTTCAACATGTCTAAAATCTAATTCAGAATCTACCCATCTAAGTCACCAGCTCATCCTGACTCTCCCAATTCTGTTTGAGGCACTGCCAGGAATCCCTTGATGTCCGGGATGCCTCCCCCTTCCCATCTCCACCCTTCCGTCAGTCAACAATCTTGATATTCACAAAATACTGTCTCTTATATCTGGCCCTTCTTTTCCACTTCCACTGCCAGCACTCTAATTCAATTTGCCGTTGATAACTGGATTGTTGCAATAACTTACTAACTGATTTGCCTGCTTTATTCATTTCTTCATTCCTGTTCATTCTAGGCATAGCTACCAATCATTCATTTGTTCAGTTATTAGATATTTAATGAACATTTTCCACACAAAAACGCAATGTAACGTAGTAGCAAAGAGAGCAGCTCTGAAATTATTCTACTTAGGCTCAAATCCAGCTCTACTTCCTTCTAGCTGTTAGTCTTTCAGCTTACCCACTGTGTGCCTCAGTTTCCTGTCTTGTGAAATTGAAATAATAGTAGCATCTACCTAATAGAGTTGCCACGAGACTAAATGAAATAATAGATGATAAATGCCTGGCACATAGCAAGTTCTTAAAATATAATCCATTCATAGTATTCTGCCTTGGGAGCTGAGATGTTTCCCTGTTACCTAGTGGTTCTCAAAGTCTGTCTGTACCCTAGGATCATCTACAGAGCTTGTTATAGATTCCTGGGTTTCATTTTCAGGCTCTAATTCATTAGGTTTGATATAAGACCTGGGAATCTCTGATGGTTCTAATGCAGCCAGTCCCAGGGACCTCTAGAAAAATCATACTATTTAGTTTGGCATTCAATGCTCTCTATATTCTTGTCCCAGTTTGTTTGTTTGTTTGTTTGTTTTAGCGTTTCTCTCTCCAACTTTCCACTCTAACCAGGTTATTCACTCATTCTATTCACTGTTACCCAAAACAAGCTTTGCGAAGCCCTAAGATAATACCGTCACTTAGAATGACCGTCTTCCTCTGAGGCCTGCCAGGCTTCTGAAAGCCACTTCAAGCCCCATCTCCTTTATGAATTCTTTGATTTGCATTTCTCTGTTTCTCATCAAATTTTTTCTTACAATCTGAGTTTTTCCATTGAGTACTTCCCATAGGCCTGCTTGGTTTTTAGTTTTGAGTTTACACATCTGTCTGGTGCCCTTAATGAAATTGTAAATTCCTCTAAGCAGAGGGACTTCCTCCACAATGTTTTTCTCTGTTTTGGCCCCTAATAATCTTTTTGCTGAGTGACTGACTGGTTTATATGGTGTGCTAATTGGAGTGGATTTATTTGGACATTAATGTGTTGTGCTCCTTTAGTCATTCTTGATAATAGTATTGAAAATAATGAAAACAGTGGAAGTGGTTCAAAAATAAGAAAGAGGGTGAGCTGCATTGGGAGTTAATTTTTTTTTTAATTTCTGCTTGAAGAAAAGGTTGAAGGATGAGTTAACTGGCAATAGTAACCAGCTGTTCTCCATTTCCACTGAGGACAGTGCTAGAGAAAATGGGCCAAAATCACTAACAGGAAAAAATGAGGTTAGATATAGAAAAGAAGACAGTTCTTAAGCACTGGAATGAGGTTTCTGAACAGGTTGTAGAATTGACCTCCCTGAAGTACTTTAAAAATAGGAAGGATAAATATCCATCTAAAATGATATGAAAAAGACTTGCCAATCAGCTCATTATTTGAATATCTATTAAGCACTACTCTCTGGGAAAACCCAGAAAAAATATACAACATGATCCTTTTACTTAAACTCAGTATCTAATTAAGATGACCCATAAATATGAAATCATTAGCAGTGAAAATAGGATTTAAAAGTAAGAGCTAAGCTGTTAGGTTATCACCATAATTGGAGTTTAAATTCAGATATATGCCCTTCTCTACCTCTCTATTCCTGAAAAACCTACTCCAGGCCTTTTTTTAAATGAGTGAATTTTCAATGTCCTCTTTCAAACTGCATTTCTAGGTAAAATGGAGAAATTTCCGATCTTTTCTGAAATAATTTATTCAACACTATTGAGCAAACAACTGCTAAGTATACAACAAGCATGTCGTGATAAATATAAAACTAATCTTTTATTTTTTTCTAACATCATCTTTCATTCATCCAACAAATATTGATTACCTAATAAGTATAGTCTTAGTACTTGGTTGGGAGATACCACAGTAAACAAGACAGATGTCATTTCATTATACTCAAAATCTAGTGCCCACAGCCTTTCCTCAAAGTGTGGTAGGGCATATAAGTTATAATAGTAAAATGCCATAAAATTGACTAAACCCCTTTAGATAACCAGAGCATCCTTGAATTACATAAATGATGGTTAAACCACTTACAGTGTACTCAGTAAAAATACTGAATAGTAAGATGTCTGGATTTCCAACCTTAATTCTGTAACTGCCTTCTTGAGTGAAAGTTTTTCTTCATCTGGAAGATGCATACTTCTTACCTAC
The DNA here is from genome assembly GCF_028878055.3 of Symphalangus syndactylus. Lineage (NCBI taxonomy): Eukaryota > Metazoa > Chordata > Mammalia > Primates > Hylobatidae > Symphalangus > Symphalangus syndactylus. The sequence continues at coordinate 109,791,642 of NC_072430.2, forward strand.
TTGCAATATGTGTATAAATTATCATCATGGTCATCATGTATTTGGTCATTGGTTGAAACTGATTATGGGGCAGGTATGTCTATGGGCTAAAATAGAAAGGGATTGGTTAGCTGAAAAGTCAGTTTCACAAAGTGAAATGGCACTGAATTCAGGAAAATAGACCAAGACTATTAACTTGTCAAAATGGAAAATATAGCCTTTAAATAGATTCATACACCTGGTGCCCTTTGGTTTGAATTAGGGTAACCAACTCATCCCAGTTTGAACACTGAAAATCTCTTCCCCAGGAAAATCCTCAGTTTTAAGGAAACTGGGCCAGTCGATCACCCTATTCTGCATACCCAATTTTATCTGATCCTTCCTCTCCCTTCTTCCTTCTCTCACCATTCTTTGTTTACATGCCAGTGTATATAGTCGTAAAAATTCTCTGAAAAATAAAATGAAGATTAAACGTAAATATTTTTAATGCTACAAATTTAAAAATCATATACAGGCCGGGCGCAGTGGCTCACGCTTGTAATCCCAGCACTTTGGGAGGCCGAGGCGGGCGGATCACAAGGTCAGGAGATCGAGACCACGGTGAAACCCCGTCTCTACTAAAAATACAAAAAAAAAAAAAATTAGCCGGGCGTGGTGGCGGGCGCCTGTAGTCCCAGCTACTCGGAGAGGCTGAGACAGGAGAATGGCGTGAACCCGGGAGGCGGAGCTTGCAGTGAGCCGAGACTGCGCCACTGCACTCCAGCCTGGGCGACAGAGCGAGACTCCGTCTCAAAAAAAAAAAAAAAAAAAAATCATATACAACAAATTTAAAATGTATATAAAAGAGTGGACAGTATAAAAGAAAACTTGAGTGAACTTTTCTGTTATCTGAGTTTTTTTGTGTTTGCTTTAACTTGAGCTGCTGTCTGTTCTCTTAAGGCTTTCTTGGTATTAGAAAAAGCCACATAGCTCTGGAAATTAAAGTAGAAATGTCTCAGCAGAGAATAACTAAAAGCAGCATCCCACTTGCCAACAAAAGAATCCTTAAAAATATTATATAATTCAAAACTCAAAAAAGAAAGAGCTGGAGGGAACATCGACCAGAAATAATGGTTGCAACTTTGATTGCAGGCAAACCCGCCAGCGAACAGTAAAAACCCTAATTCTAGGGCTTTTGGTATGAGGTTCCTCCCACTGATAGGTTTCTTCTCCCCCAGGGACCATAATTTTCCACTTTAAATTTGAACTCTAGTCAATGTATAGTAAAAAATCAATATCATAGATTTGTTCTGCTTTCTTTATGCCTCCTGGAATTTTCCAAGTATGGGAATGAACAGCTTTTATGAAAAAGATGGACTATAAAATGAAAGATGGAGGACTTTGACCAATTTCCTAGACCTTTGATCCAGACACACTATACCAGACCAGGATGTCATAGTCTCCTCCCTAGCTCTGTCATGTCTTTGTTATTCCCATGCTATGGGGGCATTAAATGTTGAGTGATGTGACGACTATCACACTTTTGGAAAGAATCTTTGGCAGGTTAATTAGAACTTGCTACCAGAATGTTTGTCCTATATATCCTACCTTTTCATTTTAATTTTACTTTGCTGTTTTCACTACAGCTTCTTTCCCTATATTGTGATGGGGAGAGGGAGAAACTCACAGAAAACTAAAGGGTAATCCCCAAACCCAGGCATTTAACATTTATACAAACAATAGTTCTTGCATTGTTAAAAATGAGCAAAACTGCCAAAGAATTATTCCAACAAATGCAGACATGGGGACAGGGTAAGTGATTCTCATCCCCTGGGCTGATCGAACTCCCTTTCCTGAGAGTTGCAATCCTTTGATCAGCCTTCTAACTCCACCTCACCCAGCATCTTAGTGTCAACAACAAGCTCAGACCACACTTTATGGAGAAGTCATGGCCAGGCCTGATTCCTCTAGACTGGCATTAGAGCTAGTCTGGATCATCTTGGTATTTTCCACCATTTTTGTCATCACTTGAAAGACAAGAACCATGTCTTAGCATTTTTGTGTTCTCCTCAGTACCTCTGCCTTTGCCACATTTTCCCTTCCTCTCATATCCTCTCACATATATAGCCTCATTTTCAGTTCCTCCTGGTCCTCTGTGAACTAAACACAGAGATAGATTGATTTTCAATAGCCTCTCCCGTGACCTTGGCCAGCTTGGTATGAATGCTTTCTACATCTGGCATCTGGTCACCCAGCTACAGAATTCAATAAACCAGTAGAGCACTGAGAAACCATGCCTCTTAAACAAAGCACTACCTCCCTAGCATGTTGGCTTCTACTGTGGGATCTGCTCCCGTAGCATTGCCTAGAATCCTCAGTCCTGCATGAGCCCCACTCTGAAGTCCATGTTCTTAGACTAGAGCACTGGCATAGTAGAGCTTGCTTATTTCTGATGGACCATCTCTAGAACACTTGATTCTGTCTTTCAACCCTATACATCCACAGTTATAGGACCTTTTTCTTTGAACCTCGTGTATCTTATCTGACTTTAAAGTATTTATCTGTCATTTGCCTTCCTTACTGCTATGGTCTGTGTAGCTGGCAGAATATACCTGCATGGACTACTTCTAGACTACCTGGCTGACCTCTCTAAGTCAGCCTCTGTGCTTTTGTGTGATTTCCCTCAACATTTTTCATCCTGGTTAGTGGGACTCTTATCTAATTCCCTTCCCCAGTGATTCTACAGTGTTAGGCACCAAATTTGCTGCTGTTCTTGCTTTGCTCATAGTGTACATTCAACAATGGATTGCTGAGCTAATTCTTGATTGTGAGAAATCCATTCTAGAAATAGTAACTAGCAATCAGTTTTTACTTACAGCTGCTTCCATAGGCTCATGTGACATTCAAATGACAATTAATGTTTTTTCTCCTGTAGTTTTTTTTTCTTTTTTGCCCAAAATATTTATTTTGAAAAACTCGGCCGGGTGTGGTGGCTCACGCCTGTAATCGCAGCACTTTGAGAGGTCAAGGCGGGCAGATCATTTGAGGTCAGGAGTTCAAGACCAGCCTGGCCAATATGGTGAAACCCCATCTCTACTAAAAATATAAAAATTACCCAAATGTGGTGGCATGCCTCTAATCCCAGCTACTGGGGAGGCTGAGGCAGGAGAATCGCTTGAACCTGGGAGATGGAGGTTGCCGTGAGCTGAGATCACGCCACTGCACTCCAGCCTGGGCAACAGAGTGAGACTCCATCAGAAAGAAAGAGAGAGAGGAAGGGAAGGGAGGGAAGGAGGGGGGAGGGAGGGAGGGAGGGAGGAAGGAAGGAAGGAAGGAAGGAAGGAAGGAAGGAAGGAAGGAAGGAAAGAAAGGAAGGCTCAAATATTCTAAAAGAGAGGAACAAGTCCTTGAACACTGCCTTGAACACTGGAATCTCTGCTGGAAGGAACCCTCTTAATTTTGGAAATAATATGTGTTAGAATGTACTAGTGAGCTCTGCTCTTCAGTTTTGCATTTTAAGTGTTAAACTCTAAATCTAACTGTCTATCATGTTTTATTCCATAAGAGACGTATCAGCACATAGGGAAATAGTGATAGGTTATAGGATGTAATAGAAATTCTAATAGACTGTTTAACAATAATATGGCAGGCAGATGCCATTTTAATCAGTATTGTCATTAACAACTATCAATAGAGAGGATAAGATGTTCTTGTCTTTGTGAATTATGATTTATGGCTGGCACAGCAGTCATGCTAAAGTATATTTATTTTACAATATAGAGACATTGATTAAATGCACATGGCATCTCAAATCCAGTTGACATTTTAAGTCGAAATTATTACAGACACACAGCCATTCATTTAAGCTGTTGCTTTAAAAATGTGTCTCAACTGATTGTTAATGGAAGAAAGTCTAGCTGAGCCAATATTTCAATAACTTGTTCCTTTATTTTGCTGATATACATACACTGGGGGAAAGCTGTCTCTTTTGGTCATACCGTTTCTGGTTTATAGGCACTAAAGAGAAGAATACTCTCTTAAATACATACACGCAAGGTTTCTAGACCACTCAGAAAGCATTCTCTTACTAGTATAAAATTATTTTTTGTTCCCTTTTCATAGTTCTCCCTACCTTCTCTGAAAATCTTGCTTTCTAGCCTAACAATCTGCTTAGGAAGTAGGTCTTAAATAATTGATGATAACTGTAGCTAAAACATTAATATAGTTTAGAGATGATGGTTTTTGTAATATATGTTGCCAATAGACCAGCCACATTGAACAATAAAAGTGTTTGAGTATTGATTGTTGATTTACAAGATTGAAGGAAATAGTAATTGTGTCTGAGAGTGTATTCTTTGATTCATTTTCTTATTTATGTCTTTTTAACCTCAAAATTGAGATTTTTTTAAACTTTGTATTATGAAATAATTTTAGACTTACAGAAAAAGCTACAAAAAATAGCACAAAGAATTTCTTTATACCTTCCGCCCAGATTCCTCAGATAGTAACATTTTTCTGAATTATCTGTAGCATTCTCTCTCTATTTCTCTCTCTTCCTCTCTCTCCCTCTCTCTCTCTCCCCCCCACCCATATGAATGTGTATGCACAAATGCAGGCATGCATGCATTTTTCTCTTAATAACTTAAGAGTGGTTGCAAACTTGATGTCTTTTTATCCTTAAATGTACTTTGAAGCTAGGACTATCACTGTATCATTTTATTATATTTTTGAGATAAGTCAAGAGTTGGCCGCAAGTAAACCTCAAAATAGCAAAATCAGAAATTACAAACAAGGAAGCTGGTAATTTCAAATATGATTACAAGTCAGGAAAACCATTTTTGTGGGGTTATGTTATCACTGTCTAATCTAAAAACATAAATTAAGTCAGTGTTGACTCCTGGTAAATGAGTACACATTTCCAAGAGCGAGATGTACTCCTTTGACAATTAATGAAACTTCAGAAGTAAACCTCTGTAAATAGGTGCAAATATCTTATCCTTGTGATAAAGCCTCATTAACTATTAAATTTAGTGCAGTGTGCTTGAATGAAATGGTGAACAGGAAAATATCCTGCTTGTTATTGTTAAAATTGTGCTGCAGAAGGATCCTTAGAAATTGAATACCATCTCTTTCTCAGACTTGTTATATTTTCCATTTTACTGCAAATAATTTATTGATAAGACTGGAGAGAAGGCTAGAGAAGCCATACCAGTCTTTGATCACCTTGGGACTTTTTCTTTTCAACACCTATTCATTTGAAAACACATTTTGAAAACATAAATGTGCAAAGATAAATGTATTATGAAAGTTATAGTGGATTCATCCAAGAAATTTATACTTTGCCTAGTCAGGAAGAGAGGCCTGGAGAAACAGAGCATACTCTGCCAGTCTTTTTATTTACATCTGTTAGGTAGTTCGGGTATATTATGTTAGAGTGACCACTCCAGGTCAAGGTCTTGTGTCTTGAGAGAGAAGATGAAGCATAGTAATACAGGTTAGATATAGCTGGTGGAGGGTGTTGGGATGCACATCTGCTGAGGACCAGCACTTCAATAAGTCCCCAATTCCCTGAACATTCACGCCAGCTCTTACAAAAAGCAAAGCAGTAGTATCCATGTGTGTTCCTCATCACTGGCCTGTCCCAAAATTTTATGAATGTGATGATAACAACACTCGTGCACATGACCACATATTGCTGAATTTGTCCATATAGGTGGCTGGAGATAGTTTGATTCTGGGTGAAACAAACAAACAAAAAATATGAAGGAGTAGTAACATTCTACAGAATCCTTTTCTTCCTTCTTTATGATGAGATTTAATTAGATAGAGCTGCTGAAATCTGTTCTGTGCTTGTGAGTTATATATGTCTTTGAATGTCTGTGCCCCAAATATCTCCCATGTAAAATATAATACAACTTTATGAAGCACTTTGAAACTTTCAATCAAAAGAAGGAGCATGTGTTGTTATATCATTATTAACAACTCTTTTTTTTTTTTTTTTTTTTTTTTGACGGAGTCTTGCTCTGTTGCCAGGCTGGAGTGCAGAGGCATGATCTCAGCTCACTGCAGTCTCCGCCTCCTGGGTTCAAGTGATTCCCCTGCCTCAGCCTCCCAAGTAGCTGGGGCTACAGGCGCCCACCACCAAGCCTGGCTAATTTTTTTATGTTTTAGTAGAGGGAGGGGTTCATCATGTTGGCCAGGATGGTCTCAATCTCCTGACCTCGTGATCTGCCCGCCTCAGCCTCCCAAAGTGCTGGGATTGCAGGCATGAGCCACCGTGCCTGGCCTAACACCTCCTTTTAACCTTGTTAAAATTAAACAGGTACATAGCACAGTAAGTGTTTTAAGAATGTGGATATGCCATCACTTTTACAGCTTAACTGTATGCTATCAGGGTTAATGGTAAAGACAATGTTTAGAAAACAAACCTTATGTTTCCATGTTCTTGGAGAATCCCCGTGCAGTGACACGGGACTGCTGTACATGAAGCACATGTACAGCTCAACTTCTAAGAAACAGTCCTGAGATTACCTAAAAATTATGCACAGAATTTTAATTATGAGTATGTTTATTTTTATGGAGAAAGAATCCATAATGTCTTTCTAATACGCAAAGGGGACTATGAAAAGAAGCTAAGGACCATCATATAATGTAATCTAGCCTCTGCAGTCTGTTGATGTTCCCTACCTGACAAGTGGCTGATGTTCTTATTCAGCCCTCTCATTATTTCCACTAATGTAGTCAACATTTAGCCCTGAAGGATACAAATCTCTGTCATTGGAGTAAAAATGTAACCCTCTGTGGAAGGAATAATGAGACATAAGAGTGTTCATCTCAACACCTTTCATATCTCGGGGACATCTTCGGGATAAATCCTGGTTTGGAGATAGGTGCAGTGTTATGTCTACTGCAGAAGGGTGTTTATTAAAGATTATCTTCTTTCTAGTACTCTCCAGATCGATCCCATCAAGTGCAAACCAAGTATAGCCCTCCCTAACTAAGAATTATGTTTGTTTTTGGTGAAGACTTTTAATGTTTGTATTTACCCATGCTTTTCCAGGATATCGTCAATGCTGAGGTCTTCTCTCTGCTGTCACAACTCAGACTAAGGAAATTTTAAGTATGTTTAGGTAGTTTCTTGAGTTTCATACCCCTAGGACTGTATTACACACGTTCTTCTTTTGTCAGGGGCTTTACGATGTCTAACATAGCTAGGCTGTAATATCATACCTGGCCATTAGGTGTTGCTACATCACACACTATGCTGCAAACTGAAAAATGATTTAGTTTAGAATTTAAGAATCTGTAAAATAAATTCTTCTATTACTTTTTAAATTTATACATTTAACATCTTTAATATAAGTGTACTTGAAGTAAGAAGTGGGTATGCTAAAATAAGTAAAATGTGTAGATAAAGGTTACCCATATAATTTCAATGTGATTGACAATTTATGCTTAGCCTGGTAGAACAACACTCATTTTTATTAAAATAAAAGATTAATACTTCTTTAAAAACAAGGATGTCCTATTTGATACAAATTACTGTTCAAGAAAGTAACTGAAATTTCCTTTCTTGAAAGGGCAGGCCATTAGAGATATAAATAGAGTTGCAGGTTAATATATCAACTTTCTCCTTAAAATTAGTAATGTTTAAAAATAAATTGTTTCATTTCCACCTAGATCACTTCCTCCTTCTTGACACTATTCCAGCTGTCATATTCTGTGATATTGTTCTCTCAGGGCATTCCTGTTAGCTTTCTGGCAGCTACTTCTAGCTATTCATCTTATTAAAAGTTGTCATTCCCTAAACCTCTATTCCCAGTCTTCCTCTCTTCTAACCGTCCTCTGTCTTTCTCTGGGAGAGAAAGAGAGTCTGTAAACCAGACTCTACCCAGGCTCTGGACTCATAATACATGATGCTTACTAAACAGGTTTCCCAGATGCTCCATAGGTACCCCAAAATCAACCTGTATATTATAGAATTAACTTTGCTTGTTTATCCTTACCAAGGCTATCCAATAAATCAAGAGGATGCTGTATCCTTTTCTTTCACCTGTCAAAACCAATCCATCAGTTCGTTACCAAGTTCCACAAATTCTACTCAAGAATCTGAATTCTCTCTCCATTTTCACTGCACTTCCTTAGTTCAAATTCTCCTAATTTCTCCCCAAATTAAAGCAATGACCTTCTGAATAGTCTTGATATTCTCTCCCAGCCCACTTACTACAATACTGCCCATCTGATCTTCACAAACATAAATTTGATCTTCTACCAAAATTTTTGCTGTGGTTTCACAGTTTCTTGAAAAGCTTAGATTTCTGAGGTATTATACAATGTTCAACCTTTACACTTTTATGCTGCCATAGATAAGTACATGCAATTATCATAATGCGCCATGACAGCATTAAGATAGTCAATGCCTTGGGCTTTTCATATTCCCTATGAGTAAAATGCCCTTTCCCCATCCTTCAATCCACACTAACCCCATGGTCAACTCTTAGTGATGCTTAAATGCTGGGTTCAGGGGTTCTTTGGAAGCCTTGCTGACAATTCTATCCACACTCAGTACTGGTAAAGATAGTTTACTAATATCATCTCATTGTTTATTAGTAGTAGTAGTAGTAGTCTCAGAGTCTTCCTCTATTGCCCAAGCTGGAGTGCAGTGGCGTGATCATAACTCACTGTAGCCTCAGACCCCTGGGCTAAGTGATCCTCCCACTCAGCCTCCCAATTAGCTGGGATTACAAGTATGAGCCACTGTACCCAGCTTCATCCTATTATTTTGAGTAATTAGACATCCTATCTAGTAATAAAATAAGAAATTTTACTGGTGTCACTTTGGAGGTAACTGGCTTCAGATAAGGTTATTAAATTTCATAGTCCATTATTTCAATTTACCTACAATTATCAGGGCAAATGTATAGAAGGAGCAAAATTGAAAAACAAATAAAAATAAATAAATAAATGAAACAATTGTGAGAGTAAATAAACACAAAAACATCCTATCATCGTAGACTTCATTGCTTGTGTATCTTAACGTGAATATCATGTACTATTTTATCAAGCTTTAAGTCTGAGGAAATGGAATGTGTGAAAACTGCCTAATTTGTTAATTTGCATGTGAAGTATATTGTTCCCAGTGAAGGGTGAAAAACGGATTTGGCGCATGTAGTTTACTAACTCTGAGAGGATAACTGGTGTTAGTTTCTGCTGCTGTAACAAAATTGATTTGGCCTTTATTATACCTCCTATTAGAAAATTACTATGAAAAACCGCATACTGAAAATGTGAGAGTGCTTTGCAATGAAGGATACATTTTATGTAGCAAAGCAGGAAGCAGTGACACCATGTCTTAATGACACTTTATATTCTGCCAATGTACTTAGACACAACTTTCTCAACTGCATAATCTAAAGTAAACAAAAATCATATTCCATTAGAGACACAATTTGACAATTGAATTTTTTGGTGAACTTTTGGCATCCATTGAAAGAATTGGCTGCAACCCCAGAGATGGGGTTAATCTTTTTAGGGCATCATTGCCTGGAAAGTGGAGGAGATGACCAAGTCAGGCCCTAGGAGTAAAAGCATTATCTCTAAGAGCTAGAACGAAGGAGTTATTCAACAGTTATCCTCTCTATGATCACTTTTTATTCAATTGCAAGAGCACAGAAAGGATATTATTTTACTGAAGAAAAATGGGGAAAATATTTACAATCTTAGTATGCTGAGGCTTGATATAATTAAATGATTAAAAGGTAATTAAACAATTACCTTTGTATTTTAATAATTCCCCATAGTCTCAGGTCAAATCTATGTGGAAGAATATCACATATCCTAATGCTGACAGTATTTGCTGTCACATCCACCCAGTTTGGAAAAGGGCTCTTCATTAGGGGAAATAAGTAGTACATTCTTGTACAGTAGTGAATACTTAGTAATATACCTATCAAGTAGCAAGACAGAATAAAAATCAATATTAATCAGACTAGACAAATGCTTCTAGTATAACTGAAATTCTCAAGCCCTAAGCCCTAAGTGTTCTCTTCGGTGCTATTTATTACTAAAACATTTGCTACTTCTGACACCAAATAGTTCTGTAATGTAGGGTCTTTAACTTTTGATATCTTCGTCTGATCATCAGAACACCCAGCTCTATCACTGTATATGTTCTTAGGGAGAATATGAAAATTTTCTTTAAAGATCTTCAGCATATACATGGCTGCTATTTTCTTACCTTGGCATCCCACAATGAAGCTAATGGAAAGGAGTAGCAATTCTATGCTCTCGCTCATTTCTCCCTGAAACTTTGACTATTCAGCCCACAATATGTTTACCTGTATGCTCCACTGCCCCACTTTTATGAAGATATGGCTATATATTTCAGCTTTTCATTTTCGCTAACAGGGACACACCTGTTCCTAATGCTACCTAAGATTGTGCTGGTCTTTGGTACATTATAGAGGTAGGAATAGTATCTAACCCCCTTATGTTAATAGTGTTTACTACTTTATAGGTATTGAAACTGTTCTGAGTTCTGTACATTTGTTAATTCATTGAATCTTCACAATAATCTTATGAAGTAGCCACTGTTATTATACACATTTGACAGATTTAGAAGCTGAAACATAAAAAGATTGCTTGCCCATGGACAGATAGATTCTAAACGGACAGAACTGACAGGATTTGACCCCAGCAGTCTGGTGCCATACTCCTCCCTCTTTTTACTCTTTGGCTCTTAGCTAGCTGGGCAAACTTGGGTAACTTAAAGCTACTCAACTGCTCATTTTCCTTTTCAAACAAAGAGAAAGAGAGGAATAAGCTCCACCTCATAGAATTGTGGTGAGAATTAAATAATACAATGAATGTAAAATACTTACCTCACTGACTGGTACATAGTAAAGTATTCATGTTATTCTTTTTCTTATTACTATCAAGCAATCAATAAAAGTCAGATGAAGGAATTAACTCATGAAGAGGCATAACTCAGAATCACTAAGTTGATCATTCCAGGGTCCATTTTTATTTTTTCTGTTGAAAAGCTCCATTTATAAAGAATGGATTCAGTGATCTAGCTTGGACTCTTTCCTGAAAGCATTGTGTGTAGGGATCAAGCACTCTTATGCCTTCTTCATTAGGCTAAAGAAAAAGCTATTATAACAAAAAGAGATTGCATTTCTATTGAAGCAATTTTACCACCAAATTAGACATTTTAAAGAATATATAGAATGATACATGGAATGCTATCAGTTGTCAAAACCCCCAATATTTCCAAAGCATATATGAAAATAAAAATGGAAGAGAAAGTCATTTTATCATCTTTCAATCCTAATGCCCTGCTTTTCCATTTATTGCATTATGAGATTGACATTATATCATTGTCTCTTATTGTCACCTTAGCCTTGTAAGCTTCAGATGTTGCTAATGTTATGGTAATAACTGCTACAATTTGCAATTTTCAGTTGTATTAGACTTTGATTCACTTTTTTAACTACCTCATGTAACCATCACTGATTTTTCTTGCAGATAATAACCCCCTTAATGGTTTTTATAAGTAAATATCAGTACAAAATTATCAGAGCAAGAAAATCAATATTAGAAAACTTCTTATATTAAAAATAACAGAAATAGAGTAATATTAAAGTAATTCTAAATACTCAAAAATCAAATGTATGAGTTATTTTGAAACTAGCATTAGAAATTTCATGATTTGAAACTTGCCAGTTCACTGTTCTTTTTCAATTTTACTACACTTTAAAAACACTGTAACCTATTTTTAAAAAATTAAAAATAACAATACATATGGGATCACCACAGAGCTAGCGTTTTTTAGAATGTTTTCCTGTATTTCACACAATCTCTTTCCTTATAATTGAAAGTTGTATAATATTATTCTTGAAGGAACCATATCAGATGTCTTCTAAAAGGCCAGTATGTTGTGTTTTTATTTCTTTTGGTTAAATGCGTCCTAAAGATTTATCAGACATTAGGAATATGAAGTGGCACAGCAGACCATGAAATAGTATATCTTTTCTCAAACTTTTCCCTCAATGCATTTCTACTACCAATCAAAATCCTGCAGTCCAGCCTCCTGGAGGATATTAAATCTTTGCTAAATAACCCTATTGGCAAAGCTCTTCTATTTCCCATTCCCCCTGCTCCTTCTCTGGCATGCCATTCATTCATCTGATAAATATTTGTTGAGCACCAAGTATGCACAGGCACGGGATACAGTGATGAATGAGATGCGCTTCTACACACAGAGAACTTAAAATATACTAACTTGTCACTGACTACCTTATATCAGTAGTTATTTTTCATGTGCTTATGTCTTACAGAGAGGAAAGGCTACAATTTAAAATTATTTTACTTTCTGTGTACCTTTCATCTAGCAAGTGCTTGAGGCATATTTAGTTAAATGAGTGAAGTAGCTCCTATTCAAGAGAGAACAGTTTTGGGGCAATGTTCACCCACTCCTAAGCTAGAATTATCACGTATGGTAAGACATTAGCACATGCCATTCGACTAACTTCTTAGCTCAGGCAGTGGATGACTTTCAAATAAGATAAAATGTTTGATCACACAGCACGAAAAACTCTTGCAAGGTAACTGCAGCCTCAGTGCATCTTTGTCCACCTGGGTTATGACTCTGAAAGTAAGAGTAATGACAGAGTTGAACAGACATTCAGATGTTAAGAAGCAACATGCGGTAGGCTGGAGTTTTGAGAAGGAATTAGGGGCCCTCCTCATTGGAGTTTGCATCCTCAGAAGATTGAGGAAATATGTGTAAGAAATAATCATGGCCGGGCATGGTGTCTCACGTCTGTAATCCTAGCACTGTGGGAGGCGGTGGCAGGTGGATCACCTGAGGTCAGGAGTTCGAGACCAGCCTGACCAATGTGGCAAAACCCCATCTGTACTAAAAATAATACAAAAATTAGCCGGGCGTGTTGGCACATGCCTGTAATCCCAGCTACTCGGGAGGCTGAGGCAAGAGAATCACTTGAACTAGTGGGGCGGAGGTTGCAGTGAGCCAAGGTCGCCCCATTGCACTCCAGCCTGGGCAACAGAGCGAAACTCCATCTCAAAATAAATAAATAAATAAATAAATCATTAACATAGGCTGGGCACGGTGGCTCACGACTATAATCCCAGCACTTTGGGAGGCCGAGGCAGGTGGATCACCTGTGGTCAGGAGTTCGAGACCAGCTTGACCAACGTGGAGAAACCCCGTCTCTACTAAAAATACAAAAATTAGCTGGGCATGGTGGCGTGTGCCTGTAATCCCAGCTACTCAGGAGGCTGAGGAAGGAGAATCGCTTGAACCTCGGAGGCAGAGGTTGCAGTGAGCCAAGATCACGCCATTGCACTCCAGCCTGGGAGACAGAGCCAGACTCCACCTCAAAAAAAAAAAAATTATTAAAATATAAAAATTTTATGAAAATACTAGAATTATTGGGTGTTGGACTCTTGCTAGCCTTGGCTTGCAACAACAGCCAGCCCTCAGGGCTGTTTGATCCAGTCTCCTTGCTTGGGTTAACCCAGAAGACAGCAGGGCATAGGCTGAGGCAACCATAGACCTGACTCTGTAGCTCCAGGGAAGCCCAGCCTGTGTGTTTTCATTGGTTTCTTTTCATTGGTTTGCGCAGAGCAAAGTTTCAGAAGACATTTCTTTTGGGGCTACATTACAGCCCTTTTAGCTGTCATTTAAAAGAGTATGATTTCAATTTATGACAGACAATCAATCAAGATTTTTGTTTTAAAATGAGCCTATGTGACCTACAGAGGAAGCGGTGTTAGAGGTGGGACAGTTCTGAAAACTGGAATTTATAAACATTTCAGCTTTACTCCCAAGACAGTGCAGAGCAAGAAGGGTTAGAGAAAGGAGAGGAAAGAGGTAGGGAAGAGTTGGGTGTTAATTTCCAAACTATAATTTGGTTCCTTAGTCTTTTCTCCTAAAGCAGACATAGTTTTATTGAGGGCCATTCATGGACAAACCTAGACCAAAGCCAGTGACTTCTCTCAAATGGATGTTTCTTTCTTTCTCTCTTCCTTGATGGAAAAGAAAAAGCAGAAAGAACAATGGGGAGGAACAGGCATGCAATGTCTGATACTGCTTTAGTGTTGGCAAAAAAGGCAGGCTCCCTCCACACCCACCGCAAGTACATACACATAAACATACACATGTGACGACATGTGCACACAGGGCAAACACGTTTACATACATGCAGGCAAATGGGCACACACATACACACACACGGACATGTGCATACAAACGTTCACAGATTTATGTGCATAAAAGCACACATGCACATATATTACACACACACACATGACGTACACATACACACACACTCCATAGATGAAAGATCAGGTATCAGTGATCCTAGGTTCTTAAACCCCTGAGCAGGCAATAGGAGTTTTCCTTTTCCTAGAAACCTAAGCCAGAAGTTCTCCTCACAGCCTCATCTGGGCTAGGGTGGAGGTGCGATGTTCTCACAGGCCCTTTCTACCCATCTTTTCTGTTCTTAGAAAAGCCTGTGTTGGGCCGGGCGTGGTGGCTCACGCCTGTAAGCCCAGCACTTTGAGAGGCCGAGGCGGGCAGATCACCTGAGGTCAGGAGTTCGAGACCAGGCTGGCCAACATAACAAAACCCCGTCTCTACTAAAAATACAAAAAATTAGCTGGGCGTGGTGGTGGGTGCCTGTAATCCCAGATACTCAGGAGGCTGAGGCAGAAGAATTGCATGAACCCAGGTGGCAGAGATTGCAGTGAGCCAAGAACGCGCCATTGCACTCCAGCCTGGGTGACAGAGCGAGACTCTGTCTCAAAAAAAAAAAAAAAAGAAGTAGAGCATTTATATTTGGCCAGGCACGGTGGCTCATGCCTGTAATCCCAGCACTTTCGGAAGCTGAGGCAGGTGGATCACGAGGTCAGGAGTTCAAAACCAGTCCGGCCAACTGTGAAACCCCATCTCAACTAAAAATACAAAAAATTAGCCTGGTATGGGGGTGTGAGCCTGTAATCCCAGCTCCTCGGGAAACCGAGGCAGGAGAATCGTGTGAACCCTGGAGGCGGAAGTTACAGTGAGCCGAGATTGTGCCATTGTACTCCAGCCAGGGTGACAGTGCCAGACTCGGTCTCAAAAAAAAGAAAAACAAGAAGAGCCTGTGTCGATATCATTGTAATATAAAAGATAGTATTTTCTGTGGGCCCTCTGTCAGTCTCCAACTTTGCTTGCCTTTTTAGCTAACACCCTTTTCTCATATCATCTTCGCTACTGTATAGAGAGTTGTATACGTTGTGAGTGTCTTTCTCATTTATAACAATCCATACTTGTAAACTGTAGTTCTCCATATTTCCTAAAATTGACTTGCAGTTTTAAGGAGAGGTGTTAGAGATGGACAGCTCCAACTAGTTGAAGATTTCCCCAAGCCCCTTTTATGGGAGAAACAGAGAAGGAAGGAAGGGGGAAAAGAAAGGAGGCAGAAGAGGAGAACAGAGAGGGGAGAGAGAAAGCGCTCTGGAGAGAGGAAAGAGAAACAAAGAGAGAAATGAGGAGAAATAAGGAGAAACCAAAGAAAATATTTGTGGTCTTCTACTTTTTGCCATTCCCTACACTTTTCTGTTCATCACCACCTATCCTGAGTAGTGGCTTGAGGAGCTTTTGAGGGGTTTGAGAGGGAGGTTGGGAAGCTAAGAGCATTCAGGACTGCTTCCCCTCTTCTCTCCTTCATCTGGATTAAATGCATCCAGTATGAGGAGGAGGGTGCAGAGAGCTCTCCCTTCCCTACCTACACTAAATAGTAGTGTCCACTTTTCACTGAAAACCCACAGTGTGCAAAGTACCTAGTTAGGGAATTGATACTATTTTCGTCTCTAATCCTCCCCATAGCCATATACAAGGAGGGTATTAGGGTATTATTATCCACATTTTATATATGAGGAAACTGAGGCTTGAATTAGTGAGGTTAGTGATTCATTCCTTAGCTGTTATATAGCAAAGCAGTTTTTCTATTTTATTTTTATTTAAAAGATTTAATTTAATGAGTAGTAAACAGATTAATAGAAATGAATAATAGTTAGCTTGGGAATGTGGTTTAAGTTTGTAAAGTAAAACAAAACAGAACAGTTTTACTTAGTAGAGGGGTTTTATGAAAGCACATACTACCCCAGACCAAGAAAAAAGGAGAGGGACTGAATCTGTTGGGTAGGTGAGAGGGGAATGAGAAAAGCTCTAGGGGAAATATTCTATACCTACGTTGTCTAATAGGGTAGCCACTAACCACATGTGGCTTTTGAGCTCTTGAATGTAACAGGTCTGAATTGAGGTGAGCTAAAAGAGTAAAAGACACATTTGATTTCAAAAACTTAGTATAAAAAAAGAATGTAAAATATCTAAACAAATTTTCTATTGCTTATATATTGAAATTATAATATGTTAGATATATTCCCTTAAAATATTAAAATTAATTTCACTTGTTTCCTTTTACCTTTTTAATGTGCCTAATAGAAAATTAAAAGTTACATGTGTGACTCACATTATAGAATATAAATGTTTATACTTGATTCCTAACCACCCTGGGCTTCTTCCTAGTGTGGCACTCAGAGAGGAGGATATGGGGACACAGCCAATTCCATCAGAGAAATTCCTCTTTTGTTTGTTTATCAAATCAGGTTTCTGATACAAACTTCTTTGAGGGAAAGAATCTACAGCCAAAATGCTTGACAATTCTAGTCTTTGAATATTTTCCATGTACCCTGAAGATGTGGAATGAGAAGAAGAAACCCAAATACCTTTCTTTTCCTCATATCACTGTATCCCATGCATTAACTAGAAGGGCCACTAGATCTCTCTATGATTCCCTCGAAGATGGTGGTGGGCCTGTTTTTTTTTCCTTGTTATTCTGGTATGTCGGGAGTTCATCAAAGGTATATTTGTTACTGAAATTTTACCCCTTTTCTGTAGGTTGCAGAAATATATTTGTGAAAGGGAATGTCTTTTAAGTATTCCTAATTGATAGCATGGAGAGAACCAAGTTACAGATGGTCTTTATTAGAAATTCCTTTTCTTTTGGAAAATGTAGACCTCTTTTTCCTATCCCGTTAGCAACAGTGATTGGGGGATGATTGAGTGGTCTCTTGTGGAAATATGTATTTACCTATGTAAATATCAGTTTCAACTCAGCACATTCTTCTTTAACTGGTGAACTAACCTGTAACCTCTAAAGAGTGTTGACATCTCTTCAGTTTATAACTGTGTGTGTGTGCATGTGCTCGTGTGTGTGTGCAAGAGTGTGCTCTCATTAAAGAGTGTGCTAACTTAGAGAAAAGCTTTTGAAGCTACTTTGTAGATTTTAATTTTCTTAAGAATAAATAATAATCCTGGCCATTTGAACGACCCATCCCCCCAAAATGTTAGCATGTGGTCACATACCTGAATGTGCAAGGTGAATTCAATTCAAGGGTGACAGAACTGATCAGAGGAAAGGTAAGAACAAATGCATGTTATGAAAAAGCCATTGATTTCCCTGACACTAATTGTAACCAAAAATAACATTGTAACCTCAAAGGGTATTTGTATGTGTTCGTTGTCAGAGGGCAGATATAGGAACCCAAGATAGAGCCCAGACAGTTTCTTAGTTAGAATATCACCACTGCTTTTTGAAGTCTTACAATGTTTCCTTCTCTATGGCCTTTTCATTTGGTCTTCCAAAAATAAAGGTCTGTTGAGTTTCCTCTGATGAGTTTTAGATGTCTTATGGAAAGGAGGCATTCTGATGTAAGAAAGTTTTGCTTATCATTAGTTGAATGCACTTTCCATCCTGCAAAATGTTAATCCTCAGATCACACCAAAGTGAAGGGCAAAGCACAAGTGAGAACAAACTACATCAAGTAATTCTTTCCTCATGTGTCTTTTACCTAAGGCAGATGTGCATACTTGGTGATACAATTGACACATTCCTCCCTCAAATGTGGGTTTCATACATTTCTCCGTGATCAAAAAGGAAATAATTTTATCTTGAAGTTATAAGTGAAGCATTTATTTTATCATCCTTTTAAAAACAAGAGTATCTGAAATTTGAGATAAGGAACAAGTCTATAGTTTATGCCCCTCCCTTCTGTTCATCCTTTCCAAAGCATCAACAGTTCTAGAGGCCATGGGGATTTATATATATATAAGTCCCTCTCATGGAATTTATAATCTGTGTTGTTTTGATCCAATCCAAATATAAGCATTAGTAGCCATGCCACTAAATAAGTCAATTCCAAACAGTTATGCCTGCCCCATCTTTGGAACATGGTGGGAAGTCTCAGGAACAGACAGCAAATGTCTACAATGTCCACTGGCTCTTGTGTATCTCTAAGGCTTACCATCATGCTTTCTGAAAGTCCCTGCTCTCAGGAACTCACTATGCTCATTGTAGAATTGTCTAGCATGTTGGCAGTCTCTTTTCTGTGTGTGTCTAAGTCCTACACTCCGTGTGCATCATAGTACCTGTGTGTTGCACTGAGGTGCCGTGAGCTGTAGCAGGAAGAGCTTTGGCACCAAGAGGCAACAGATATATGTTTTAGAAGTGGCTATTCCAACATGTTGGATCATCTTGCAGAGCCACATGACACTGAGGTTTATAGAGTCCATTTTCATGCTGCTGATAAAGACATACCCAAGACTGGGAAAAAAAAAAAGAGGTTTACTGAACTTACAGTTCTATGTGGCTGGGGAGGCCTCACAATCATGGCAGAAGGAAAGGAGGAGCAAGTCATATCTTACATGGATGACAGCAGGCAAAAAGAGAGAGCTTGTGCAAGGAAACTTCTGTTTTTAAAACCATCAGATCTTATGAGACTCATTCACTATCACGAGAACAGCACAGGTAAGACTCGCCCCCATAATTCAATCACCGCCCACCAGTTCCTCCCATGACACATAGGAATTGTGATAGTTACAATTCAAGATGACATTTGGGTGGGGACACAGCCAAACCATATCAGTAGAGACAAGGTTTCACCATGTTGGCCAGGCTGCTCTCAAACTCCTGTCCTCAAGCTATCTAAGCACCTCAGCCTCCCAAAGTGCTGGGATTACAGGTGTGAGCCACCGCATCCAGCCAACCCTTCTCTTTATTTAAGAATACTGCTTTAAGAACCAGCCTGAGTAATTTTGGATAACTTCATATGAGTGAGAATATATGTGATATCAGGATTGTGATTATCATACCATTTGACCGTGAGTTCACTTTTCATCTGCAAGTCAAAGGATAGTTATTTCTAGGGACTTTTTCCCTTAAAAACTGGAAAGTCTGTACTTAAAATGAGCAACTCCATTCCTGATTTTTACATTGGACTTAGAATCTCTGATCTTATTTCCCCAAGGGCAACATTTATGCCACTTGGCTTGAATTTCTTCCTCTTTCCTTCTCTTCATTTCTTCGCAATCTCGGCTCACTGCAAGCTCTGCCTCCCGGGTTCACGCCATTCTCCTGCCTCAGCCTCCTGAGTAGCTGGGACTACAGGCGCCCGCCAACACGCCCGGCTAATTTTTTGTATTTTTAGTAGAGACGGGGTTTCACCGTGTTAGCCAGGATGGTCTTGATCTCCTGACCTCGTGATCCACCCGCCTCGGCCTCCCAAAGTGCTGGGATTACAGGCTTGAGCCACCGCGCCCGGCCGCCATTCTTTATTTCTTCTACAAGAGACGGTCAGATCTTCTTGCTGGCTTCCACAGTCTGGTGAATTTGGGACACATTCATTCATTCATGGCCCAAACATTTGCTAAGTGCCTATTATTTCCTGAGAAATGTTAGTGAATGAGCCCTATTCCTTGCTCTTAAGGAGTTTATTTTCTAATGGAAAAGGTAAACAAAAGCAGGTAATTATGTTACAGTGCACAGTAACCATTAAGAAGAGAAGAACATGTGTGCAAGGACCCTAAATGCCTTAGTTGGGTAAAGAAAAATGGCCACTTTTAAGAACCAAGTTGCAAATGTAGGCCTAGGTGCAGGATTAAGACCATGTTCACTTTGCTCATTAGCCATATTGTCAGTATCTTAAGGAATACTTGTGGGGTTGGCTCTTTCTTTAGTGGAACATTTTTATTTCTTGTCTACTTTTTTTTTTTATTTCTTGTAAAAAAAAAGGTAATCTAACCTAACCTTTTCTAGTGTAACCTAACAAGTGTTATTTTTTAAAAGTATTTTTAGGTTATTTGTGACTACATTTTAGTCTTTCCCTAGACAGTGGCTTCCTAATTAGATAACCTTTATAGACAATTCCAAATTTAGCAGAAATTCAACCAAATACATGCTTCACAGTGCAAACACCAGTAACAGCTTTCAGCAACACAGTTTGGCGAAGACATGCCTAGTTGAAAGTCATTTTGTGACTTGAGGCTTATTTAAGCTAATAAGTAATAATAATTTTTGGAGCCTGAACAGATCCCCAGTTTTAGCACACTTACATCTTTTTTATGTCTCTATGTATTTTAAATTTCTAAGTAAGTGTTCATAGATGTATTTGGGACATGGTTTCCTAGATATTGTCTCAATTCCAGTTCAATATTTATATCTGTTAGAAAGCACATGCACTTGAAAAAATGTTTTGGCAACTGTTTTCATTGACTGTAAATCATTTATTAGGTAGAGTTTTGTTAAAGTTGAAATGCCAAAGTTGATCTACCCTATGCGCTTTGACTTTTTGGTTGTTACAGATAAAAAGAGATTACTCTGCTGAGAGTACTAATTTTACGTAAAGGTCCTTTTGGTTTGCATATTAAATATGTCATTCAATCTCTCCCAAGTTATATAGAGTGTGCCCTACTGTTACTTTCAAGTTAAATGAAGTTATTTTCTGTTTTGTTGCATAAGTAAATATAATCATAACTTACTTTCTTTTTGTAAATGGGGTTAATAAGTGCTTGTGTCAAAAAATAGCCAGTTTATGACATTTCAGTTCATTTATTTTGGATATAATTACCAAATCAGTGTTCTACTTTTTTCTTCAAATAACAAAAGGCTGGCTGGGCATGGTGGCTCACACCTGTAAGCCCAGCAGTTTGGGAGGCCAAGGCGGGTGGATCATGAGGTCAGGAGTTGAAGACCAGCCTGGTCAAGGTGGTGAAACCCCGTCTCTACTTTTAGTTTTAATACAAAAATTAGCCAGGCATGGTGGCAGACGCCTATAATCCCAGCTACTCGGGAGGCTGAGGTAGAGAATTGCTTGAACTCGGGACGCGAAGGTTGCAGTGAGCTGAGATCACACCAGTGCACTCTAGCCTGGGTAACAGAGTGAGACTCCATCTCAAAAAAAAAAAATGGCTTCATGGGGTGTTTTTGTCATATGTGATGGGGAAAGATTGTAGCATCCAACCAAAGAGCTATAAAGTAGACAGTGTTGTACAGTTTATGTCTTGGTCTTAATTCCAAACTTTCCTTCCAATATGTGCTTATGGATGTTTTAACTCATTTTTCGTTTGTTTGTTTCCACTTTGTCATCTGCTCCCATTCTTTACTATTACTTTCATTTCCAGCTAAATTGTTAAACTCCAGTTACATGGAGAATATTACCATGGGAAAACATCGTTTAATTTATATTCTGTCTAGTTCTGGCAATAGCAGTAATACATAATATAACTTCTCAGTGATTCTCATGTCATAATTTAACTAGCTTTGACTTTTACTGGGAGTAAGCAACCTACTCTGGATAATCCATTTCATAATTTTGTGTCTCAGTGCTATCATGTAGCTAATCAGTTAATTGTAATTACTCCTGCTTAATTCACAGAATTCTGAAAGGATGTATAATAATAAAATATTTTGTCATGGAATTTGTCTCCGATAAGGAAGTAACCATTAGAAAATCTATTCAAGTGGGAATATAATTCTATAGACCTAACTTCCAAGTAACTGATCTTTGTTGAATTATAGTGAATTTCCAGATAGCTTTGTGTCCCAGAGGACATGGGATGGAGTTCTGTAGCTGAACCAGCATTATTTTAAGTATTACGTGAGGAAGCAACCATAACAAATTGAACAGGTGGTCCTGGGAAAATGAGTCTGGAAAGAGTCCAGAGATTGGTGGGGGAAGGGGAATAAAATTTAACTAATGGTCCAATGAAATGTATACTACCCTGGATAGGCATATACCTCTGGTAGCCTCTAGTAACATGTAAAATTTGTGAAATTCGCTTGAAGTTTATTAAACATCATTTTGTCTCAAGTTGTTTCACTGAAATAATCAAACTTGAAGCATTTCTTGATGTAATAATAACTCAAGTTTATATAGTATTTTTTTGTTTTGAATATCAGTTCATCATCTAAGAAATATCTTAAGTCAAATATTAGTCTATTTTACCATAAAGGAAAATAAAATTTTAATGATAGTAAAGTTATCAACACAAAATAAGATGAAATAGATCAAATGCAGTGTTATTGTATCAAGATTTAAAAATATAAATCTGAATTAATTTTAAAAGGTGAACTTTAGTAGCTCAAATAGATTTACAAAAATAATTGATGCAACTCACGTAGTGATTGAGGTGGTTTGGCCTTCAGTGGTTTACTTCTATGCTACTAAAAGTGTGGTCTGTGGACTAGCACCTGAGAACTGGTAGAAATTATCTGAGAACCCACCTCAAGCTTACTGAATTAGAATTTGATAATTGGTTTTAACTAGTTTTTCAAATGGTCCACATGTAATTTAAAGTTTTGGAGGTATTGGCTTGGTTAAATGTAATGTCAATTTTGGTCAGTTGTGCAGCAACATGTCTGCTAAGAAAAATAAAGTAAGCATAGATGGAGTTCATAATCACATGGCACCCAGAGGGAGATAATTGGACTTCCTATCCTGCTGACTTTGTTCAGTTATGGGCACTATAAGCTGTGCTTTAAGAACATGCAACAAGGACACCGACCGGGTTGGTGACCAATTTTATATAGAGAATAACTGAAGAAACAAAACATTTGACCTGGAGAAGAGAAAACAGGAGAGCTATAATCGGTGTGTTCAAAGATTCCAAGGCCTCTCCCTTGGAAGAGAGGGGAGAAGGAGGCAGAAGTAAAGCAATTAATATAGACAATAAACAGGAAAATGTATCTTTTTAAAATCTAAGATGAACTTTGAAACAATTACATGTGTCCTAAAAGAGATCTTCCTTATTCTAAGTAGAGAGTTATATTGCTGAATGTTTTTAAGTAGAGACTGAAAAACCACTACCTAGAATGAATCCCCCTGTTAAATGCTCTCTAAGCTTCTTGTCACAAGGTAACAATAGGAGTTGCATTGAATCTATAGATTGCTTTGGGTAGTATGGTCATTTTAACATTATTAATTCTGAAGATCCTATACAGTATTATTCTGTATAAAGGTATAAATGAAATAGAAAAATTCCTAAAATCTACATAGAACCACAAAAGACCCTGAATAGTCAAAGCAATCGCAAGCAAAAAGAAAAAGCTGGAGGCATCACACTGCAACTTCAAAATAGACTACGAAGCTACTATAACCAAAGCAACATGATACTGGTATAAAAACATACACATAGACCAATGGAACAGAATAGAAAACCCGGAAATAATTTCATATATTTACAGCCAACTGATTTTCAACAAAGGCATCAATATACATTCGGGACGGGACACGCTCTTTAATAAATGGTGTGGGAAAACTCAATATCTGTGTGCAGAAAAATGAAACCAGGTCCGAATCTCTCACCATATACAAAAATTAACTCCAAATGGATTAAAGACTTAAAGGTAAGATCCCAAACTATGCAACTACTTGAGGAAAGCAGGGGAAACCGTTCAGAATATTGGTCTAGTCAAAGATTTTATGGCTAAGATGTCAAAAGTACAGGCAGCAAAAACAAAAATAGACAAATGGGATTATATTTTACTGAAAAGTTTCTGGACAGCAAAGGAAACAATCAACAGAGTGAAGAGGCAACTCCACTCTGGGTGAAAATGTTTACAAACTGTTCATCCAACAAGAAACTAATATCCGGAACACATAAGGAGGTCAAATAACTCAACAGCCAAAAACAAATATCCAATTAAAATGTGCACAAATAAACTAAACAGACATTTCTCAAAAGAAGGCATACAAATGGCCAACAAGTACATTAAAAAATGCTTGACATCACTAATCATCAGGGAAATACAAACCAAAACCACAGTGAGATTTCATCTTATCCGAGTTTGAATGGCTATGATCAAAAAATAAAAAATAAAAAAATAAAAAATGCTAAAGAAAAGGGAGCTCTTAGACACTGTTGGTGAGAATGTAAATTAGTGTAACCATTATGGGAAACAGTATAGTGGCTTAAAATATATATTAAAATTAGGACTGCCATGCAATCCAACAATCCCACTACTGGGTATTTTTAAAGGAAAGGAATCCGTATATCAAAGGGATACCTGCACCCCCATGTTTAATGCATCACTGTTCACAATAGCTAAGATATGGAATCAACCAAAATGTCCATTAACAGATGAGTAATTAAAGAAAATGTGGTATATATACACAATGGAATACTATTCAGCCATATAAAGAATGAAATTCTGTCATTTGCAGCAACATGGATGAGCCTGGCACAGAAAGATAAATACTGCATGTTCTTATGTATATGTAGAAGCTAAAAAAAATGTTTAAGCTCATGAAAGTAGAGAACAGAATTGTGGCTATCAGAGGCTGGGAAGGGTGGGGGAAGGAGACGGTAGGGAGAGGTTGGTTAACAGACTCAAAATCATAGCTTCTGACAGCACTGTTGGTTAAATGTGGTTAACTGAAATTTATTGTATATTTTTCAAAAACCTAGAGGAGAGGATTTTGAATGTTCACAACGCAAAGAAATGACGCATGTTTGAAATGATGGATATGCTAATTACCCTGATTTTATCATTATACATTATATATGCATATTAAAATATCACTCTGTATTACTCCTAAATATGTACAATTATTACACATCAACTAAAAATAAAAGGAAAAATAGGTAAATAATATATAAAAGATACAGTAAAAATACAATATTATAATCTTATGGGACCACTATCATATATGTATGTGGTCCCTAGTTAATCAAAACAGCATGGCATATGACTGTATTTCTCTAGTTTTAAAAATTACTCATTGTTCCATCTGGGCATGGAACTATGTCTGTTTTATCCACTGTCTGTTGTATCCTCAGCCTCTAGCACAGTGTCTGACAGAAAATGTTTCTGTATGACTAAAGGGAGGAAGGAATAGATGGGAGGGAAGATTGAATTCATTAGTATATTCAATTAATATTTACTGATTGTCTTTGATATGCAGGCACTCTGATAGGCATTAGGAAGATGTAAGTGAACAAAACAGATTAATATCCCATCTCTACAATTTAATTTTTATGTGGATTAAGTAGTTTCAAGAACCTATAAGTAGTTTATACAGAAGGAGAATGAAGAACAAGAATCAGATGTCTACTAGAGCAACACATCTTTAAAGAAGGAAACAGTTTCCAAATATCTCAGAGCAACCAGACCAACATGAAGTATGTTGACGTTGAGATAAAACAGAGATTTCATTTCTTTGTTTTAAAATTACCTTGAATATGAAGTTAAAACTCTTTATGTGTTATAGGCTGGTGAAAAGCTTAGACAAATTACTAAAACTTTGGAGACTGCAAGACTCCAAATAGGAACAACATGAGGTAGAGCAGCATATGCGGCTGTAAGACCAGAGAATTTCTGAGAATTTACTCTGATTTCATTGTCAGTGTTTTATTTTGTGATTTCTTTTGATCACACCATGATATTATTAGTGATGTTTTAGTATTTAATATTAGAACTACTTTGACCTGAAAAATGTGTCCTAAAGTACCTTATTTTACCTGAGTTACTATGTTCTTTGAACCTTATTCCATCCAGGTGTCAACATTTTTTCCTCATCACCATGCGTCTTTGATTTTATAATGTAAGTCAGTGAGAAAACAAGATTAATTTAACAGAAAATTGCTTTCCACAATCTTTTCTAGAATCTCTTTTGTCTGTTACCCAGGCGATATCTATATTATTACTTTGTCCTCAAAAGCTTTTACCAATTTGGCAACACAGAATGACTAAATCTCTTTTCCTTTATCTGGCTTTTCATTAGGAAGGAAACTCCCTAAATTCATTTCTATCAGCGTTATCCTCAATGCTAAATCTTGTATGTCTCAAGTCTTTATAATAAATATCCTCATTATGACTAAGGTCGTCTTACTTCTCTGCATTACTTCAGTTTCTAATGAAAGCAATGCCCAAGTGACCAAGTGGATGAAGCCCCCGACTGTAGGAAAATGTTCCCGTCAAATATCTCCTAATTGCACTCAATGAATCAGCTTCAGGCCCAGCCTTATCTCTGGCACCTTCCCCAGCTTTATGCTGATAGCCAATAACATGTGCTGCAAGCATGAAGGGGATAAAAATAGTGTGACTCTTAGAAAGCCAGCCATAGAGTGGAGTTAGGGAGCTGTTTAGATTCTTGACTTCATGGTTCTGACGTGATTGATTTTCACCAATTTGCCTTCAGACATGCTTTGCTATCATTGCTTCAAACACGTAACTTTAGATCCTACAGGGAAACTTGTACTCCTTCAATTGTTTCTGCTGCCTTACATATAGGTCCTGTGTTAAGACATCTTGTATTCATCAGCCTTCAGTGGTAACTTTAGGCAAGTAACATAAGCACTTTCTCTGACCATCTGTAAAATTAAGTAGTAACTACAAAGCATCTGACACATTCCTTATAAAAGCACAGTCCAGCCACCCTGGCCTGGCTCACAGCTGTGGAGAATAGCGTGCTTGTGTCTGAGCCTCCTGACGTTATGTTTTCTTTTCGGTCCCTCTGCCCCCTGCCTTCCTTACGGCCACCCCCCACCCACAATATCTTCTCTTTCTCTTTTTAACTAGTTCTCCTCCACCCTCACCCCCATGCCTGACCCTACTCCTCACACCTGCTCTGGCCCCATATAATACAGGATGTTTTAATATACTATGTACATGGAAGAAAACGGAAATTGAAATTGCCAGCCATGAACTTTCTTTTCTTTTCTTCTCTTTTAAGTGGGGGAAGAGTATCGTCAACAGCAAGGAGGCTATTTTCTTAGTGACAGCAGAAAAGTGTTAGGGGATTAGGGAAAGAACACATGAAGAAATTAGAGCTTCCAGTGGATACATGGTGTTTGATCTTTTAATGGTGTTGCTGCTGGGCCTAGTATATATTTTATCTTGGGAGATGGTGAGAAATCTGAGCTTTGGAGGTGGGAAATGTGTCGGTTTGTGTGTGTGTGTGTGTGTGTGTGTGTGTTGTAACACAGAGTACGCCACAGAGACCAAAAGCCGTGGAACTGTTAAAAGACAGAGACGTAGAGGCATGTGGATATGGAGTGGATGAGGCACACAGACACATATTAAATGAGAACCTACTAGTGACACCCTGAAGAGAGAAGTGAGGTAAACAGGCATGATACTGGAGGGAGAGGGATGATAGATCAGTGAAATGACTTCTACGCTTCAGCCTTCCAGTATCGCACAGGCTGTGAGCAACTCACAGACTATCAACTTGTGACATCAACTCCTTGGCATGACTTTGGACACAGAATTCATGCAGTCCCCACCTGTCCCAGGTAGTCCTTGATTTTGTGTGTCTGACTTCAACCCTTTTCTATAGGCATTCCCTAGAAATGCTGAACATACTCTTCAATACCTCAGCTAACAAATGAGCATTTCTGGTTCTCACCCGGGGCACATACTGGGAGCTGCCGGTTTTATTTCTGTACTGTCAGCCTTATGGTCTTTCCAGTAGAGTTTATGTATTTATTTGAAGCTTTTAGGGCATTTTGCCCTCACTTAAGCTAATTGGACTATATGTGAAATTGTGTGGGTATAGCGGGGGTAGAATGCCAAAGAACAGGCATAAAGAAAATGTTCTGAATTCTGGAAATATATCCTAAAAGCTCACATCTGAAAGTTGGGTAACCAGGAATTTTATCTTTTAACTCTTCCTCCCCCTTCATAGCATTTAACTTTTGTTTCATTTTCACATTCAAAGAGAACAATTTTAATATATTTTTCAAAACTACCAACAGGGCCAGCATAACCATGGAGCTGAAAACAGATGGTTTGGTTTTGCAAAGGAGAAAAAGTGATATCTTTTCCTCACCCATTTGCAAGGTTCATGGTTGAGATCCCTAAAGCAAAAGACAGATTAACAAGAGAAAAGCATACATTTAGTAGACATTTTATGTGACATGGGAGCCTTCAGAAATGAAGACCCAAAAAAAACAAGGAACAAGGAACCTTATGTACTTTTATGCTAAGTATTATGAAGTGGACAGCCTTGGGGAAATATGATTGGACAAAGAGGGTATGATCTAATGGTAATAAATTCAGGGGTACTTAGCAAGACCTCTTTGCTCAGATTCTTCTCTTTGTCCCTGTGTCTTCAGAAAAATGGATGTCTCTTTCTTCTGGGTATAGGAGATACCTCTCAAATGAGAATTTTATGACCTTCTTCAAAGAAAGGTCAGAAAAAAATTTTATGTCCTGCTTAAGGAGGGTGGGAGAAGGTCAGAGAGACCTTCCTGCTTCTGCTGTTTACCCAAGGTGCCATACTTTGAGGTAGCATGTCCTGAACTCCATCAGTTGAATGTTTATATTTGAAGTTAGAACCTCCCCCAGTCCATGCTGCTAAGTTCACCCCCTTTCCCTGTCTCCTCATGACCCTAGAGAATTTGAACAAAAAAGGGTCCAGTTTCAAAGACACTGAGCACAAGAGAAAGTGAAGCTGGACTGAAACCAGGGAATCAAATAAAAATCTACTCCCAGTATATTCTCTTCAGAAAATTATTCTCTGGAGAAACTGAATAGTCATAGAGAAATGAGCTACAGACACTAATAGTGGGAGCTGATCCAACAATACACCTGGCTCACCACCCAGTTATGCTATAGTGAGGCTCATTAATTAACAAGACCCACCCACATCCATAGAAAGTCTAATTAGCCTTTTAGTGGCACATGTTAACAGATTGAAAAATAATCATGGATCACCAAATATTTGAGGAAGTTCTCTTACATGAAAGGGACTAAAATAAAATTTAAAAAAACTGATACATGAATTAAGAGGCAATGCATAGGCTAGGCGTGGGGCTCAAGCCTATAATTGCAGCTTTGGGAGGCCAAGGTGGTTGGATCACTTGAGCTCTGGAGCTCAAGACCAGACTAGGCAACATGGTGAAACCCCATTTCTACAAAAAAAAAAATACAAATATTAGCCAGACATAGTGGTGCACATCTGTAGTCCCAGCTACTTGAGATGCTGAGGTGGGAGGATTGCTTGAGCCCAGGAGGTTGAGGCTGTAGTGAGCTGTGATCGCACCACTGCATTCCAGCCTGGGTGACAGAGCAAAACCCTGTCTCAAAAAACAAACAAACCAACAAACCAAAAACAATAAAAAAGAGGCAATGTACAAGGTCAAAGAAGTCATCAAATAATTATGATGTTATCAGAAAGAAATATTTTATCTTTGAAACAAGAACTAGATGCTATAATAAATGGTCATAGATTATTAAGAAAATTTAATGGGAAAATAAAGCTGAGAAACTCTCCTAGAAAGTAGAACAAAAGGACAAAACACAGACAATAGTAGAAAAAAGTGAAGGTTATCGGAAAATCATGCCAAGATGTCCAACCTCCAGTGGGTTAGGAATTTCAAAAAGAGAGAACAGAGAAAAGGAGTAAAAGAGAGAGGGTGCCCAGCACAATTAAGGCATATCCTTATACAATTTCATACCACCAAGAATAAAGAAAAGATTCCTAAAATTTCTGGAGAAGAAAAAACAAAATATGGGTTGTATTAAAAGGATGATCAGGAACGATCCAAATGATGTTGGACTTGTCAACAGCAACACTAGAAACTAGAACAGTGGTGAGATAAATGCTTCCAAAATTCCACGGATGTAATTAAAAGCTTAGAATTCTTTATTTGGCCACAGATCAATCAAATGCAAAAGTAAGCTAAAAACATCGTCATACACAACACATCAAAAAGTTTCTCTCTCATTCATCCATTCTCAGAAGTTCTTGGAGGATATATTTCACCAGATAAAGGGGTGTTAATCAGGAGAGTGAAAGATGTCCACGGTCCAAGGAGCAAGGATTCAGTCCAGAAGCATGCAAAGGGAATCCTCAGAACTGTGGGGCAGGGAAGCTTGGCCTGACAGCTGAGTACCTCAGCAAAGCAGCAGGCCTCCAGACAGTCCAGTAGCAGCGAGACGGGCAGAGGCTGTGGGAGGAACAGCAGCAGGCAAAGAAGTGGAACTGACAAACTTCTGGATGACGGCAGTGTCGGAGCAACTAGGAGGAATTAGTGACAATATGTGTGAAAACCGTGCGAAGAAGCCAGGCATGGTGGCGTCACGCCTGTAATCCCAGCACTTTGGGAGGCTGAGGTGAGCAGATCACGAGGTCAGGAGTTCAAGAGCAGCCTGGCCAACATGGTGAAACCCCATCTCTACTAAAAAAATACAGAAATTACCCGGGCCTGGTGGCCCAGGCGTGGTGGCACATGCCAGTAGTCCCAGCCACTTGGGAGGCTGAGGCAAGAGAATCACTTGAACCCAGGAGGCAGAGATTGCAGTGAGCCGAGATTGCGCCACTGCACTCCAGCCTGGGCGACAGAGGTAGACTATGTCTCAAAAAACAAAAGAAAACAAAACAAAAACAAACAAACAAAAAACTGTGCAAAGTAAAAAAAAAAAAGGAATTATTAATTTCAGGAGGGAAAAATGAACAAGAAAGAAAAGAAGATCATTAGTATACCACGTGGGTTATAATATAAGCATTACAGTCAGTATTACAGTTGACCTTGGAAAAGCATGGGTTTGAAATACATGGGTTTGCTTATTTGCAGGTTTTTTTCAATAAATACAGTAGATCTCTCATATCATCAGGATCTGCAACCAACGGTGGATCAAAATATTGGCAGGATGTGTAACCCAAGTGTATAGAGGGCCAACTTTTTGTATCTTGAGTTCCGCAGGGCTAATCGTGGGACTTGAGTCTGTGCAGGTTTTGGTATCTGTGGGTGGTCCTGGAACCAATCCCACATGGACACCAAGGGATGACCATACATTAAGCAAAAATTCTTGCAGAACTGTATTAGCTATGTATGGGAGTACGTAGAGGGCAAGAAACATCAGATAGCCAAATCTTTAGCTATCATGATAGAAGAAAACACTAATGATGAAACTTTATTACAGATGGCATCATAAGCTCATTTTCTGGAAGCATGAGTATCAGCTAAAAGATGTCAACACGTTTGCCTCAAGGGAGCAGGCCTCAGAGTGGGGTAGGGGAATGTTGCCTTTAGCACATTTTAACTTTCAAAATTGTGAATCATCTGCGTGTATTATTTTGATGAAATTTTTCTTTTTCAAAATTAAAAAAAAAAATGTGTATTAAAAATTTAGGCTGGGCGCGGTGGCTCATGCCTGTAATCCTAGCACTTTGGGAGGCTGAGGCAAGGCGGATCATGAGGTCAGGAGATCGAGACCATCCTGGCCAACATGGTGAAACCCTGTCTCTACTAAAATGCAAAAAATTAGCCGGGCGTGGTGGCGCATGCCTGTAGCCCCAGCTACTCGGGAGGCTGAGGCAGGGGAAATCGCTTGAACCCGGGAGGCGAAGGTTGCAGTGAGCCGAGATCGCACCACTGCACTCCAGCCTGAAAGACACAGTGAGACTCCATCTCAAAATAAATAAATAAATAAATTAAATAAATAAATAAATCTCATATAAATGCAGATTCCTGGCTTCTCCTAGAAAAATTAGACTGCCTGGCCCCCCTGGAGCCATATTCCGTCTGACAATATGGCTTGCCCATTTAGCTGAAGCACCTGACCTCCAGCTTGCCCTAGTCTCTACCTTGCCTCGTTGCCTCCCCACAGCTGAGGCTCAGGTATTATTTAGTATTGTGGTTATTCAGTTATCTTACTTGTTGCAGGGTTGAGGAAAAAGGGAAATAATTTTATGCCTACATCAAAAGTGGGACAATCAAAGACGTTCCAAGAGGGCTTCGTGCTTCCCCTGGCTTACTGTACTAAGGTACCTTCCAGGCTTCTATGGGATTTAAGTTTTCTACCTAAAATTCCTGATGATATAGTACAAGCTTTCGTTAGCTCTGTTATGAGCACAAAGACCATCCTTCATATGGTTACCTTTTTATAAGAAGCTTATAAACTTTGTCACCCTGCAGCTAGCTATTCCTTCTCCAGATTACTGTCTCCAAAGACTTCATTTTTCCTTTATGTGATCACACCCCTGTACTCTTGATCTTTGCCACATTTTTCCTCTCTCCACACAGTCAGGGCCTGATCAATGAGGAATGACTATGTGTTGATGACTTCACAGCTCTCACCCATTTTCCTTCAGTTCATGCATATGGGTGTCTTGTCTCCTTTTTAAATAGCGCCATTATCCTGATGGCTAATGCGCAGCGGGTGGCCTTCTGTAACTCTTGTATATTTTTCTACCATGGCTGAACACAGTGAGTACATTTCCATCTTGTATTTATGCACTTGGGTTTTCTTTTGTAAGCTCATTGCCTTCTACTTATTTCCATTAAATTTCATATTCCTTATTCAAAAACACTTTTCCAAATTGGTCAAAGTAGGTTTTAATTTTCCCACTGCTGCCAAAGGTGCTGGTTACCTCTCTTCAAATTGTTGTAATTATCACACTTTATAATGATACTGTTTTATCTTTCAAATCATTGATTCAGAAATTAAATTATATAGAGTCCATGGCCGACCTCTGTAGAACACTGGTAAGGGGTCCAACTCAAGATGGTCAGTGATCCATTGAAAATGGTGGTTGTCTTCTTTAAAAAATAAAAATTAAAAAAAAAACTTTAGTAAAATAACCCCTTAAAATTAAGTAGTTATTTGCCTGAATTAAGTATAACCTGTAACTTATTGTTAAGTAAATATGGTTAAGTTAACCTTTATATGAATACCCAGGCTGTAAAAATTTATGCTATTTGGTAGTCTTGGAAATACAAATTCCAAATAGCCTGAAATAAGAAGCTACAATATAATGGGAGGCCAGTAGTTAAAAAATACTACCACAGTAGAAGGAGTGAAGTGGATCAGGAAGAATCCTAGGGTTCTTAGAACCCTTTGTACAAACAGCATGAAAGTAATGAGATTAATGAAAGATATTGTTTGTCAAATTTAGAAGAATCTGAGAAACAAACTGCAAGTTTTCCATTTCATTTGATGTCCTGGCAAACCTACTGAGATGTGTGTTATTTGTCTCTGTCTTCTTTTTTTTTTTTTTTTTTTTTTATTATACTTTAGGGTTTTAGGGTACATGTGCACAATGTGCCGGTTTGTTACATATGTATCCATGTGCCATGTTGATTTCCTGCACCCATTAACTCGTCATTTAGCATTAGGTGTATCTCCTAATGCTGTCCCTCCCCCCTCCCCCCACCCCACAACAGTCCCCGAAGTGTGATGTTCCCCTTCCTGTGTCCATGAGTTCTCATTGTTCAATTCCCACCTATGAGTGAGAACATGCGGTGTTTGGTTTTTTGTCCTTGCGATAGTTTACTGAGAATGATGTTTTCCAGTTTCATCCATGTCCCTACAAAGGACACGAACTCATCATTTTTTATGGCTGCATAGTATTCCATGATGTATATGTGCCACATTTTCTTAATCCAGTCTATCGTTGTTGGACATTTGGGTTGGTTCCAACGCTTTGCTATTGTGAATAGTGCCGCAATAAACATACGTGTGCATGTGTCTTTATAGCAGCATGATTTATAGTCCTTTGGGTATATACCCAGTAATGGGATGGCTGGGTCAAATGGTATTTCTAGTTCTAGATCCCTGAGGAATCGCCACACTGACTTCCACAATGGTTGAACTAGTTTACAGTCCCACCAACAGTGTAAAAGTGTTCCTATTTCTCCACATCCAAGCTGTCTCTGTCTTCTTAATGTTTGCTACCTTGCCGGTTGCCTGGTGATTTAGGAAGACGTGGGGAGTATTTGTAAACAAAGGAAGCTTTTCAGAAGTGGGTAACGGTACCTAGAGTTTGCTGGTTGGATCTTCCAGGAAGCAGTAGCTGAGAAATAGGAGTGCGAGAGTTTTGTGGAGGGGCACTACCTGGGGAAGATAAAAAAGGGAGGAAGCAGGATTGGGCAGAGAACTCTCAGTCACAGGGCAAATCTGCAAAGTCTTGGCCAGCTCATCAGGAGCTCCAGACCAAAGATCCCATGTTCTAGGAGCTCAACACTGGGCAGAAAACAGCCAGGTCCTAGTGCACCCACTGTGCTCAGTCATGACTGAGAGCTGCCTCAGAAGAGTGTGGACTCAAGTCAAAAGCTGAGGAGGGGCCGGGCGCGGTGGCTCACGCTTGTAATCCCAGCACTTTGGGAGGCTGAGGCGGGCGGATCACGAGGTCAGGAGATCGAGATCACGGTGAAACCCTGTCTCTACTAAAAATACAAAAAAAAAAAATTAGCCGGGCGTGGTGGCGGGCGCCTGTAGTCCCAGCTACTCGGAGAGGCTGAGGCAGGAGAATGACGTGAACCCGGGAGGCGGAGCTTGCAGTGAGCCGAGATTGCGCCACTGCACTCCAGCCTGGGCAACAGAGCCAGACTCCGTCTCAAAAAAAAAAAAAAAGCTGAGGAGGATCCTAAAGGCAGTAAGTAATAGCTACAGGCTGTGAGCTCTATTTGGATTCCTCACAGCTGAATGCCAAGTTCTTTCTTGAAGGAAAAGTACAAGCAATATATCTTCATCACTTGTGCTTAGAACATTTTCCTTATTACTGAACAACAATTAGAGATGATCTTGACATTCTCCTCTCCGTATTCTCAATGTTTCAGCAACATGTGAAAAATCCATTCTTGTATACCAAAGTCACACACTCATGGAAGAGATGAAGCTCTCAGTACCTGAAGTAATTCCCAAGTGTTGGTGAAGGAGTAAGACAAAAACATGCAGGATTAGAATGAGCAGGAGAGAGAGCAGATGGGATAGGAAAGAGAATCACTGAACATTGACCCTAACTAAATATGAAAAGGAAATGGCAGGTAGGTGATCAAAGAATCAGGTGGGCAAGGGTTGCCTAAAATATTGGTTTCCCATTCATTGCACAAAATGATGGCATTTGCCCCTTTGGAAATGCTTAGCTCCTAGAACTCTGGAAATAATAGAATAGGTTGGGAATTTTATTCCTCCAGAATAATGTCTGGTTTTGAAAGATACGCATGCTCTTTAATTCTCATAATACTGAATCTTGCCTTTGAATTCTGTCATTGAAGTGATAAACTAAAGCAATTAGATAAGGGAGATTTCATTATACACTGGAATAGATACAAAATAGTGGAAAGTAAAGGATAATAATAATAGTAAAAGTCTTAGATGGTGCTACAAGGTGACTTGAATTTTGAGAAATCAGATCAACTCAAAGAGGATAATTCAGGTAAGATAAAACATATGTATGGCGATAGAGTGTAATCTTAGCATTGATATTGTACATGTACTGGCTCATTACCCGCTGCATCAAAGATCATAATGTGTTTATTAGATCATTTACCAAATGAGAGCCATTTCCTGAACAACTGGCCTCTCCTGCACATCCTTGTGTGATGTCCTTTATTAATAATGATGCCTGTACTTTGGGGCAGAAAGATAGAAAAGATATCTGAAAAGGGTCTACAGGAAATAAGAGAGAAATTGGTAATCTCCTTAGCTTTTCTCTTTTGCACTGTTACATTGGCTGATTGTCTGGGGCATGCAAAATGTATCATAGGTACTACAACTAGATCTTCAAGGCGGAACCCAGAAAAAGTGAGAAAAGAGACCCAAACCACCATTTTATATGTAATCTCCCTTGGTGTTTATTTATTCTGCCTCTCCAAGCTCTCCTGGCATGAGATAGGTCTGCCATGGTCAGACAGTAAGTAGCATCCAATTTGTTGTTTCTTACTTCATCCATAATTTTTTTCAAAATAAATAAACTGTGGAAAGAAATCCGCTTCCTAGCATGATGCAAACATCACTACAACACAGGGTTTCTTAAACTAAACTTAAAAAACAAAAAAGGAAGTATGTGGTTATTAATTATTTATTTGCATTTAAGAACTTCTTCCATTAGCATTTTCCAGAGATAAAAATCAAAGATATAATTAAACTTCAGAATGAAAGCTGAGGTTTAATTAATGAGTAGGTAACAGTTACCTAACATCTTCCTAGTAATAAAATACAATATTAGGAAGGAAATATGTTAGCCAAAAAAGGAAGGAAATGTATCTTTTTCTTTTTCTCTCTTTTTTTTTTTTTTTTAAAAAAAGAGGAAGCAAAAGGAGGAGAGTGATAATTTGTGTTTCAGGGCATTTAATTTGAGTATATCACTTGATAGAGTGCAGACTTCCCTGAGTTCTGTAACCTGTAGTGTAAACACACAATAAACAGGCACCAAAACACACCCAAGCCAACACCAAGCAGCCAGTGGGTTTTGGCTGACATAAGGCCTCTGGTTTGTGGGGTTCATCTGGCTCCCCTTCAGCTCTATCCCAATATATGAATGTTTCTTTAGTTAGATCAGTAGTCTTTATATGCCTCTGTTATATCAGAAAGACCTGGGTTTCTGGAGCAGCTTATAAAGATTGGGGTTTAGGTCAAAAGCACATCACAGGCAAACATGTGTTGAACATTATTCTGTGTGTGGAGACTTTGAAGGGCCTCTCAGGTATATGTAGGATTTGGTATTATGAGGAGATGAATTGGATTCAAGGTACTCAATCTTATTGCCAATCTTTTTCAATAAGAAACCATCTCCTTGGTTTGCACATCTGTGTTTGATAATGTGGGAGAATGTCTTTGATTAGACTTTCAGAGTAATCATTCAAAGGCAACTTTCTCCTCTGCTTTGCTGCATCTCATAAAGTTAGATTTTGTACATTAGTGAGGCACTGATTGCATGAAAATAATATTGGCTTTATGAGAGAGTATAATCTTGTTCAAAATATAACTCTCCCCGCCATTCTCAAAGTGCTGCTATTTTTGTGTCAGATTCTCCTCCACTGCTGCTTTTATGAGCACTTTCCAAAATAGTATTTTCTTTTTTGTTTCTTCTCCTTTATAACTTTTAATCATATTTTTATGGTACCTTAATAGCCGAGGCAAAGTCACAGGTGGCCTTCGCTAAATCATTTATACTTTTCTATAACCCTAATGGCAGTGAAAGAAAAGAGGTCTCTGGGTTGTCCCCCAAAATACTTGTTTATATCTTCCCATGCTATTTTTAATATTTCTAAGGATCAAGATCTCTACCTTGTGTTAAAGTATACATACTACCCATTTTGTTTGGTTTCCGTAATGACTTGTTGATTCTAGCATTTAAAAAAGTATATTCTTGACTTTTCTCCTTTTTAATTATTATTAATACTTAATAGTTGATTACTTAGTTCAAGTTATGCTAAAAACTAATTATTTTATAACTTGTTGGCAATGAGTACTCTTATTAAATTTTTCTAATTGCATATCAAAACAATGACAAGAGCAACTTCTAAAAAAATCTGTCTTCTTGGTTCAGTCTTCCTGGTTTTCTCTTCAAATTAAGTGAAATTCTCTTGATATTTTTCAAAAGGTGAATATTTTCTGGAATAAAATACAGAGTTGAAGTGAAATCATGGAAACTGCTGTTTGGACAATGGTCATTAAATGTTATTCTCTCTCTCGTCTTGCTGTCTCCCCACCACATTTATTATGTGAAACTAAGTAAATACAGGTACATCTTTGAAACCAGTGTTTTTGATAAGACCACTCCTTTGTGGAGTTGTATCGGGGAATAATCTCTTAATCCTAGTCGGTTGCATTCTTTTCCTTGTTATCAGTCTAGATAGATTGAGCCTAGGTCGTCTCTTTTGGGCAAGGATGGTGAGTTTTCAGAAAACTGAAAGGATGCCCTCACGCTAGGTGCTAGAGGGATTTTGCCAACTGCACCTGGTGCTGAGTGAGTGGCAGCATAAGCAATTTGGGCTGGAGTGAGAGGCGAGGAAGAAAGCCACAGCCAAGACTTGGGAGATTTCAGGAAATAAGAATCCACCTGACCAAATAAGAAAGCCCTTGGGCAGGGAGCAGCTGGGCACCAGGAGATCCAACACAGGAGCCACTACCTTGGAAGCTGGAGGCAGTTATTTCATTTCCGGTGATATTTTCTGATTCTCTATATGATTTTAACTCTAGAATTGTTAAAGGTAGCTCTGTGAGTAAGGTGGGTTGCTAGCCTATCGCCAGATTATTAAAGTAAGTGAAATGTAGGGCAGAAACAAGAAAAAAAAAGTTGGCTTCCAGAGACCAGAGACTTTAAAGAGGTACATGACAGCTTCTGCAGGATCTGTTTGTATACATAGCATCCCAGTGTCTTTCTGTCAAGCTACCTGCCTCCCAGGTACACGCATATTGCTGAGGAAACACAACCAACGCCCACTGTTTCAAAGAAAACCATTCTTTTTGGAGTAGTAAGCTCCTTTATAAGGCTAAAATAGATGTGGAGTATTTTAAGATGAATAGTCTTACATCCACTAAAGTCTACCCAGTTTACTCTCATTACACCACAAAAGCCTTGGATTTTCTATGTATATAAAGATGGTATTTGTCATTGAGCTTAGTGCTTTTTGTAGGGTCGGCATATTATAGGTTTCCCTCATAATGATAACAGAATCTTACATCAAGTGAACATGGAGGAGTGAATATTTAAACCATGTGTGAAGGAGGGAAAAAAAACATAGTAGAGCTTTTCTTTTCACTGTACAGTTATGGATTATCTTTGCAGGCTGGATATTTATTTCAGATTTTTGTGGTTTCTCATGTCGTGGATTACAGGGACTCTCGTAAATGGGTTTCATATGGTAGCTAGTGACCTTGAAGGACTCCATTTTTGAGATAATTAACTTCACAGTTCTAAGTCAGATCTATGCCAGTCACAGAATGAAATAATTTCTGTTTAGTTATCTGGGATTTCATTCGGTTGATTAATACCTATAGGAGAAAAGACTATTTGCTTTGATTTACATCGATATCACCTTCAATTTAATATTTCACGAGAAATAGAAGGCACGAAATAACCATTTTGGAGCAGATACACAGGCATCAAATGGAGCTCTTCTGATGTGAGGTGTTGGAGATAAACAGGCAGTACCAGGCGTCCATAGCCTTGGGTTTTACTCACCCCTCATGCTTTGCACCTAAAGCGTGCTCATAACTTTGCAGCCATGAGCCATCCCCTTGTCATTTTCAGCCCCTGACTTGTTGCTGGGGCTGCTGATTCATCTGTTTTCATTGCTTTTGTGAAAACCAGTCTGCATTTCATCATATAATTCAGAAGTGCCCTATTATATTAGGAAACAATAACCCCCCACCAGTGGCCACATCATATAGAGAAAGAACCAGTGTTTCATCTTTCTATTTTTCAGAAGTCTCCCCCAAAATGTTTTGAGGCAAGAATTAGAATAGAATCTGCTTACCCTCAAAGCAATAGGTTTTCTCTAAACAATCTAATAAGGATTTGTCTAGACTCACATCCTTTGGGAATTTATCTACAGATGTCTTTAACTCGTTACTGTGTCCAGCCTATGCCACCACTTGGGAGTAATGTGTTCCACAAATTAACTGTAAAGGAAAGAAATGAAGAGGACCAGAAGGAACAAATGCACAGGAAACAGTGCAAATATGCTCCTAGACAAGACAAGAGCAACATTTGTTGCTGTTTATTACTACTTATCCAGAAAGCCTTTCTTTTTTTTTTTTTTTTTTGAGATGGAGTCTCGCTCCATCGCCCAGGCTGGAGTGCAGTGGCGCAATCTCGGCTCACTGCAAGCTCCGCCTCCCGGGTTCACGCCATTCTCCTGCCTCAGCCTCTCCGAGTAGCTGGGACTACAGGCACCCGCCCGCCACCACGCCTGGCTAATTTTTTTTTTTTTTTTTTGTATTTTTAGTAGAGACGGGGTTTCATCGTGGTCTCGATCTCCTGACCTCGTGATCCGCCCGCCTCGGCCTCCCAAAGTGCTTGTAATCCCCAAAGTGCTGAGATTACAAGCGTGAGCCACCGCACCCGGCCAGAAAGCCTTTCTTAAACACATCCCCAGACCTGCACTGGGCAGGCTACCCCTTTTCTCCCCCTTGATAGCACATTAGTACTGCTCCATGGAACAAATTGTCACAGAATATCAAAATATGCCATCTACTTGGCTAATCCCTGTGTTGCGCTCCTGAGCTTAGAGACTAGGCATTACTCATCGTAGTTCCATCAACATGAAGCATAATTTCTGAAATGTACTGGTATACTCAGTAAATTCCTTAAAAAATGACCTCTTTGTATCTCAAACACTCTAGGTTATTCCTTGGTACATAGAAGGAACCCAATACATGCTTTGTCAAATAAGTAAATTGAATAAAATAAAATTATTTTATAATTGTTGAGAATCTTGGTGATATGACTGAAACCTTTTGTTTCATGGATGGCAAGACTGGGGCCTAGAGAGGTGAGGTCATTTGCCCACCATCCTGCAGCTAGAATTAAAACCAAATGCAGTGGTTTAAAGCTCAATATTCTTTTCACTCCAAATTGGTAGCTGCCTGTAATTTGCTGGCATTGTAGAAACAAAAACATAGTGAAAATCACCAAAA
Organism: Symphalangus syndactylus; assembly: GCF_028878055.3. NCBI lineage: Eukaryota > Metazoa > Chordata > Mammalia > Primates > Hylobatidae > Symphalangus > Symphalangus syndactylus. The sequence goes on from NC_072430.2 coordinate 109,832,324, forward strand.
TTATATCTTACATTTGTAAAGTGCTTTACAGTTTTCAAAGCATTTTAATAAACACTATCTGACCTCCCTGTGGTGTTATCTCAAGAAGGTTAATAGAGGAGATAGTATTCCTGTTTAGTATATGAGGAAACAGAGATTCAGAGAAGCTAAGTGACTTGCCCAGAGTTTAGAACTCAAATCCTTTTTCTTTTTTTTTTTTTTTTTTTTTTTTTTTGACAGGGTCTTGCTCTATTGCCCAGGCTGGAGTGCAGTGGCAGTGACATGAACGTGGCTCACTGCAGCCTCGACCTCCTGGGCTCAAGTGATTCTCCCACCTCAACCTCCTGAGTAGCTGGGACCACAGGCACATGCCACCATGCTCAGCTAATTTTTTAAAAATCTTTTTAAAGTTCCCCTGGTGGTTTAGTGGTTAGGATTCGGCACTTTCACCGCCACTGCCCGCGTTCGATTCCCTGTCAGGGAACCAAGAAATGGAGCGGGATGAGCCGCGGACAAAACCCCTCAGACAGCAGATTAAAGAACAAAGAGGTTTTTTGGGTGCAGCACACCAACATGGCACATGTATACATATGTAACAAGCTGGCACGTTGTGCACATGTACCCTAAAACTTAAAGTATAATTTAAAAAAATGAAAAAAATAAAAAATAAAATCTTTTTAGAGATGGGGTCTCACTATGTTGCCCAGACTTGTCTGAACTCCTGGGCTCAAGTGACCCTCCCACCTCAGCCTCCCAAAATGTTGAGATTATAAGCATGTGCCACCACGAGCAGCCGAATCCTCATTTCTTGATGAAGATTCCTTCTCTGATAACTATCTTCTGATGCTGTGGGAGTGAACTGATATTTCCAAGGAAGGTGTATCCCAGAGATTACAAACAGTGACCGTCCAAAAAATATTAGAACTGGGCAGGGATCTTTCCAGAGCATTCCAAAAACGAAGCTTACAATAGATTTGATTGGCTGTGAAGTTGGAATGGGGAGGGAGGTAAACCTTATGCAGGTTGTTATAGGATGTTAATCTCCTGGGACAGAATGGGAATAGGTAAGGTGAGAACTTTAAAACAAATCAGAGAATTAAGAACGTGGTTAAGAAATGATAGATTTATGTGATCGGGGTTCAAAAGAGAGGAGCCATCTTTGATATAAAATAGGACTTTGTTTAACATTCTTGGGAAGATACTTCTCAGAATGGTGCATCTCACCCTTCCCATTGGCCAAGAGCTTCTCTTGAGTATGGCTGACTTCCTGGACATGCAACCTGTGTAGTTAGAAGGGCCCATAGAAGTGCTCACCATTGGATTAATACTTTGCTGTTGCTGTCGTGAAAGGCTTTATCATTTTTGAACAGGCCCAATGTTTACATTTTTCACCGGACCTCATGCATGACGTACTGGTTCTGGTGAAGCAAATGAGGCTTTGCCAAATTTTTTCTAATTAAATGGGGCTTTTTCCTCCTTTGCAAGTGATTATTCCTTCAGGATAAAAAAGTTTTGAATCATGATGCATTTGTTTTATAAAATGAAAACCAGAGAAGACTGCAAAGGTAGTAACAGAAAGGAAAAAATAAGCAAAAATGGTAAGGCCAAAATGATTATTTTTCATATCTTTATGATCAAATATCTTTTCTTTATGATAAATAATCATGTTTTGAGAATTAGGATTTTTGAAAGGATCAATTAAATGGCCTTTTCTGAGTCTCTGCCTGTTGCTTCAACTGTGTAAGGTGAGTGATTGATCTTTTCATATTGATAGAACGATTGTGACTGAACAATCATGAGAGCCTGATGTGGGTGAAGATATTGGTTTTCTTCTAAATAATTTGCATATTATATTAGTCAATTTTCATACTGCTATTAAAAAGGCTGCCCAAGACTGGGTAATTTATAAAGGAAAGAGGTTTAATTGGCTCACAGTTCAGCATGGCTGGGGAGGCCTCAGGAGACTTAAAATTATGGCATAAAGCGAAGGGCAAGCAAGGCACCTTCTTCACAAGGTGGCAGGAAGGAAAAGTGCCAAGGGAAGGGGAAAGAGCCCCTTGTAAAAACCATCAGATCTCATGAGAACTCACTCACTCTCACAAGAACAGCATGGGGAAACTGCCCCCATGATCCAGTTACCTCCACCTGGTCTGTCCCTTGATTCATGGGGATTATGGGGACTATAATTCAAGATGAGATTTGGGTGGGGACACAAAACCTAACCACATCACGTTTTTACCCAGAAATTTCAGAGTCATTGTGAGGTTGGTAAGTCAGTGTGACACTGAGCAAGCCACTGGTGCCCCTTCTTGCCTAATGGCTAAAAATTCCTTTTCCTACTGTTCTTCTTGCTGTACGTTGATAAAGGTTTATCAAACTTTGTGTTACTCCTAGCTCTGTCTAGGGATGGTGTAGCCAAGAAGTTGAAGAAAATTGAAAAGCTGTTTGTATATTCAGTATTTGCATTTTATATATTTTATAGGACATACTAGGATAATAATAGAGAAAATGTGAAGATTATTTTTATTTTTATTTATTTGTTTACTTATTTGAGGCAGAATCTTGCTCTATCACCCAGACTGGAGTGCAGTGGAATGACCATAGGTCACAGTTATCTCAAACTCTTGAGCTCAAGCAATCCTTTGCCTCAGCTTCCCCTGTAAACCCTAAAAATGTTGAGATTTTAGGTGTGAGCCACTGCACCTGGCTGAGATTATTTTTTAAATTGATTTAGATAGTATCCTTCACTGAGAAGCTCTGCTGAGCGTACATATAAAAGAACATCACTCTGGCCAGGCGTGATGGCTCACGCCTGTAATCCCAGCGCTTTGGGAGGCCGAGGTGGGCAGATTACTTGAGGCCAGGAGTTCAACACCAGCCTGGCCAATATGGTGAAACCCCGTCTCTACTGAAAATACAAAAATTAGTCGGGTGTGGTAGCAGGCGCCTGTAATCCCAGCTACTCAGGAGGCTAAGGCAGGAGAACCGCTTGAACCCAGGAAGCAGGGGTTGCAGTGAGCTGAAATTGCACCATTGCACTCCAGCCTGGGCATCACAGCAAGACTCTGTCTCAAAAAAAAAAAAAAAAAGAAAACAAAAAGAACATGATTTCAGTGACGACGAACACAAGGTAACTTTTGGGGAAAAGTTTTTCCTCCCCTAGACTCAAACTATATCTATTATGTTTCTTATTTGCATGATAATTGTATGCCTGCTTTCCACCTCTGCCCCGCTGTGGTGTTTTCTGTTCTAGTCTCTTATCATACTGAGTTTGGACCAGCATATGTTTATCTGTTCACTCGTTCATTAATAAAACAAAGTATTGACTACCTACTATTAATAAATATTAAGCACAGTGTGTTGTGGGAGGAGAGAAGGACATTTTTTCCTACTTAATCATAATTAGCCTTAAATAGTTCCCTAGGAGTTTCGGGTGTGTGTGTTCACACTCCTTTGGTGATGCTGAAGCATTTTGAGGACATGACTAGGTGTTACACACTTTGGATTGGGTGTTGCGTGCAGAATAAACTTCATGAAACTTCCTGCGTTGAATTATATTTGGAAGACAAAAGTAATTTCTGTCTGGCTTAGAGACATTAAGAACCCAAAGTCTACGTGTTAGGGAAGAGAAACAGTCGACATGGGTGCAGAAGTGTTTTTATTAAGTGGATGAGCTTGCTTAGATGAATGAAACCAGATTATTTGAGCAGGGCCAGTGATGCCAGAGAAAAAGAAAGAAAAATACCAACGGGGAGTAAAATAAGTACACAAAATGAAAGATTCTGAAGTTTTGGAATGAAAATTTTAGCTCGGGAAATGGAAGAATACTTGAGAGTTTCATGAGAAAAAAAATAAGTGATAGATTGTAATTATGCAGACTTCTCTGAAGTCAAACAGAGAAGGGAGAGTATGAGATCTGTAGTGGTTATTAGAAGAATGATTAAGAGAAAGACTTTAGGGCTTAATGTTTCTCTTTTGCCAAAGATGTTAGAAAGTACACAATAACATTAAAGCAGAAGAAACAGCAATAAAATAAGAAGGCATGGATACAGTGATGTCATTGAAAAAGCACACAGTCGTTGAATCTTTGGCTTTGGAGGGATCTCCATAACTATATGTCAACATTCCCATGCCTGGCTGAACCACAGAATCACCTGGTGAACTGTTGAAAGGGATTCTGACATTCCTCACCTCATATGGTGAATCTTTCAAAGATGAGAAGGAGGTAAATTTGACATAAGCTGTTCTGAGCCCTTTTTAGTCCCTTAAAATTACCCCATTCTTAATTTTTGTCTCTTGAGTTTCCATAAATTATCTATGTATTCATCCAGCAACTTGAAATTCACTATTTTGCTGTTTTCAGAATGTATACATGCTTTCTTGTCCCATTACCGCTACTCTTTTAAAAATTGAGACCTTAGCCTAGATCTTCTGCATCTCTTATGTTTTCTAGGATTACTCAAAGATCCCCACAGAAGTTCTGCAGTCACATCTGTGAGTTCCTTCAGTGAACTCTGATAAGATTCATTTGGGCCTAGAGACACAAACTCATAAAGCAGCTAGATGCTCCCTTTTAGTTTTATCACCTCTCTCAGCCTTCAGTTGCTTCTTAATCTGTTATTTTGTGGCTTAGTGTGAAGATCATTCTCATTTATAGGGAAGATGGCAGCAAACAGAATGCTGAGTTTCTGTTCTCTCTTACTGTCATCTGCTAATACTATAATATCTGCCCCAAGGGGCATGTGAATCATTCTTTTCCTTCACCCTAAACATACGCTAACAATTCCTTTTATTGTCCTCTGCATTTTTCTCAAGCTTGAGCTTATTCTCAGATTTAACCCTTCCTGACACTATTCTTACCCATTTCTCTCTTGCATTCGTTTTAGACGATGTGCTTTCCCACCCCCGTCTTTTGAATAATTCCTATTTCATCAGCCACATGCTGTTCTTTACATTCCTACCACCTCTGTGGCATTTTAACACATCTGTATAGTTTTTAGCATTTATCATTATCAAAATTTTATTGTTGAATGCCTTGCTTCCCCCTTAAGACATCTTTTTTGTCTTAGACCCTGGTCATGGGGCCGTATCATTCTTTCCTCTGAACTTGTAGAAATTTGTGCCCTTCCATTTTTGAGAAGTGTTGTCTGCGGCACAGCTTGCTTTAAATTTGCAAACATTTCTGGATCCTCCCTAGACCTACAAAATCAGAATTTTTGAAGGTAGCTCTTGAAAATGTGGTAATTAGTAAATTTATAATGTTTGGGAATTATGCTGCCCAGCATTTCATTCCCTGACTCTTACAAACACCAAGCAATTCTCTCAAGGTTTCCATCACTTTAACTTTGCTTTATTGGTCCAGAGTAATAGCTCCTCTCATTAGTCTCTCCACCTTTCGAAAGATTAAATTGTCAGCAAGTTAATAATTCATCTGTTGTTCTGCTTTTAGGACACTACAACTTTGTAAAAATCACTTGAATTTCTTTAGATACTACTATATCTTGTTTCCACAATAACAACATGAAATATATAAGGGAAATCTTATGCATGTACTCTGGCTGGCTAGGTTGCCAGTAATCTGTTTCCATTAGAGTCATACCATAAGCTTTCCTTTTTGTTTCCTCTTTTATTTTGGACTGAGTGCAAAGAGTTGGGTGAACAGTAATTCTCAATTCGTGGCTCTATCGTCATTTGTCTATACAAAACTCTTTCCCTGTTTGATTTTCCCCTTTAATCCTTAATCTATACTCCTTTTACCCTCTGCATGTAGTGACTTAAGTGTTTGGGATATATCCACAAATAATTAGAGTTGTTTTGTGTAGATATATGTAATTCACAGAAATGAGATATATTGTGCTCAAAATATCGTTTTCTTTTTTCCACTCAGCATTGTTTTTAATATCTCTTTCACACAATTTTGTATCCTTTAATCATATTATATAGTATGTATATGGACATCTGCTTAGCTTCTAAGCACGCTTTACCGCACAATGACACTAAGAAACATCCTCATACATACCTTGTAATGGAACTGAGGAAATTTCTCTGGCTTGGAATCATGGGAGCCATAGAATAAATGCATTCTGTCCTTACTACTGCCAGAAAAGAATAATAGATAAAATAGGATAAATGCATTTTTAAAATTTTCTTTAATCTTTCCTGTTTGCATTTCAAATTCATAGTATTGATATCTATTTCTATCACCAATGCACAAGCATTCTCATTTCCCAAGGTCTCCGTCAATATTTGGTATTGTCTACATTTCTGATTTTTGTCACTCGAATGCATATCAAGTTGTATTTCATTGGGTTTTTACATGAATTTCTCTCATTGCTAATGAGTTTGGACATAGTTTTATATGCTTGTTAATTCTTATAGCATCTCATTCTGTAAATTCTATATTGACATCATTTGTCCTTTTTGTTGGATTTCTTGTTTATTCTTTTGTTTTTTCTTTTTCCTTATCAATTTGCAGTCTTAATGAGATTTTTCAATGGTGTGCCTCATAAAGCAGAGATCTTTAATTTTATAGTAATCAAATACATCACATTATTTTCATTAGAGGTGGTTATACTTTGGGCTTTTAGGACCTTAAGAAATCTTTTTCCACCTCTGTGTCACAAAAAATACTTTCCTACATTTCCTTCTACTGAGCTGACAGACTTACCTTTCACATTTTGGTCTTTAATCCACTCGCATCCCACTCTGGTTTATTGTGTGATAGAAGGGTATAGAAAGCCAGCTTTATTTTTTCTTAATACAGTGAGGAAATTTTTCCAACACCAATCACAAAACATATTCATTCCCCTGAGGAGTGCAGTGCCCTGGGGTTAGGGCATACCATGTCATGGCCAGGTGCATGGGCTCTGGGGCTGAACTGCCCAGGTCTGAATCCCAGGTCTGTGACACACTAGCTTTGTGGCAGCTGCTAACTACTGCTTAGCAGTGCTCCAAGTCTCAGTGGGCTGTTTGGAGGAGGAAATGAGATGTTCCAGACACATGGAAAGCACTGTTTTTGTTATTTATCAAGTTCTTCTGCATATATGGATCTATTGCAGTTCTTCTTTTCTCCACTGAGTCTCATTGGTGTCTTTATTTTTTTTTTCTTGTGTCAGTATCCATGATAGTTCTCCCTTTCTAATATGCCTTCCTCATTCCTTTCCCTCCCTTCTTCACTGCTCCACCCCAGGATCACATGCTCCGTTTTGCAGATTGACAAAGTTGACTTTGTCCATGTTTGTTGAGTTGAACGTAATTTGGAGGAATAGTATAAGGATAAGAAAAAAAAACTTAGAGGAAACTAATGCATAAAGCAAATGGGCAATGCAACTTATTAATTTACAATGAGACAGATAATTGCCAAGCAGACTCAGGTATTTGGTTTTTGTATCTGCACATTCGTCTCTGCAGGACAGTATATTTGGAAAGCCATTTATTTTAGGATCAGGGGCTCATGGAACCAGAGGAGATGGTAGATGGAAAATGTAATGTCATTACGCCATACCTCTGGAATCACCCCCATAGTAGACATAAATTTACCTTCCAATCAAGGCAAAAGCTGTACTGTCACCCAGATCCCCCTACTCTTCTGGACAGTGCTGAGGACACACTGATGAATTCTTCTTGCCTAATCCTCTTTCTAACCCCACCCTTTTGTAGCTCTGAGCAGAATACCTCATTTCTAGCACATTCTCTATTCAGATTTATCAACACCATTGTCTAAACCTAAACCATCTTCCTACATTCTAGCCACACCTTGATTCAATTTCTAGACCCAGGGTTTTATCCTGTCTCTTAAGGTAACGTCTTTAGATAACTCATCTCATTCAGTGTCAGTAGGTTTTACTCATTTAACTAAGAGGACAACAATTTTTCCAAGTTTAGGAAGCAACTTCCATTTTGCTTTTCTCCATGCATACCACTTGGCCACATAGGATCAGTTTTACACTTTTATCTGGCTATGTGTTACTCTCCTCTTTAAAGTCCTCTCTGGCCAACAGACTCCTCCGAAACACATTTTTTTCTGGTTCCTTTTATTTGCCTCTACCCCACTCATCTTCTCCACCCCCAGGCATGGAGCCAATCTTCTTATATCTTAAATTAGTCCCTATTTTTTTTGGCTCCTTCAGTGTCTCAGAGTTGGAAAGACAAAGAATTGTAATCTTTAGAGTAATATTTTTTTTAGATTCAAACAGCTAGACCTTTTTCTGAACCTATTCAAACCCATTTGCTATAGGTAACTGTCTAACCTATAGCCCCGGGCTTGTTTGCAGCATCAAAATTTATTCCCAAAGATTCTTGCTAAAAGAAGCTGGTGACAATGAAAAGTAGTCAGTGCTGATTCAGATATTTTATATCAATTGTTTTTCTGACTTGACATACAAAATTGAGTCACAGCATTAAATATAGGTATTATTATACAATTAACGTCAGAGCAAAATAATAGCCTGCTTTATTTTGATTTTCATGTTTCCATTGTACTTATAGCTATTTATTTCTGTTGTTCAATCATAACTTACTTTGACTTCATGTTCAATAGGTTCTGCAACAAATTTATAGTTAAATAACATTATATGTCTCATCTCAATCAGTCACACTGCCATTAGTTCAGGTAAACAGACAATAATGAAGTAGGCAGGGCAAAGAATGTGTGTTCTGTTCCTTGGAGAGCATCTTGAGAGGCACACATCATAAATGAAAATGCCCCCAGCTCCCTTTTGTTATTTTTCTATACCATCCGAATTTGGAAATGTGTAATCTCCTAGGTAGTCTAACAGATGTAACCAGGGCCTATAATCTTAATCACATCAGTACCTTCCACTTATATACTTGCTTTCCCCTTGTCAAAGCAGTCACCTTCATTAGCTTGTACTACTAGTTTATGTGACACAAATTCTGCGAGATTGGTAAGAATGAATTATTATTGCATTTTGGCAATGAGAAAATGAAGGGCAGAGGCAGATTAATGGCCTGCCTAAAGTTACAGGGTGCTGAAATTAGAAGCCGGCTTGCCTGACTTCTGCTCTTCCACTGTACCGCTACATTATATTCCTGGTGATGGAGCTCTTCTCTCAGAAAATGCTATATTTCCCAAGGACCACATTTATGAGAGCGTTAGAAAGGCCTAGAACAACCTTCCGTGTAGATCCATGTGGGAGAGGTAGTCTTCCACCAAGTGCTGTGACGGGGGGAGTCAGGGAGGCTGTCTACCCCTTGCCAAAGCTGTGGGACTTCAGGTTCCCACAGGGCCCTCTCCCCTGCAGCAGGGCACTGGAGGGCGCTATTAAAATGCTGTGTTCTCTTCGAAATCAAACACAGGAAACCATCAGCAACAGCTAACAACATAATTCTCATTATGCTGTAGCCCTGATGGGGCCCCAGAGACTAAGAACCAGGGAAAATCAAACAGAAGTCAGAGTATCACAAAACTTCCAGAACCGAGAACTGTCGCCAGAAGAGCAACCACAGTGGGATGCCTGGATAGGAAGCCCAAGGCCATAGAAGGGTGAGCAGTGGAAAGGAGAGCGGCCTTACCCGCTAAATCCATAGGTTTTCCAAGACTGTTGCCTTTATGCACTAGGATCTCCCAAATAAAGAGAGTAAGATAAAGGTCAACAAATTGACTAAGACATACGAAGCATTTAGTATAGTGCCCAGCACACAGTAAATCCTCAATAAATGTGAGTTATAAATATCTGCTTGCAAGTAAGAAAGCAAGGCAAAGGGGTATAATTGAATAAGACCAGACATAGAAATTAGAACTCACCCTTGGGAAAACACACAGGGAAAAACCGAGGAGTAACACATGCCTCTTTTCTGGAGCCTCTCTTTTTTTTTTGAGATGGAATCTCACTCTGTTGCCCAGGCTGGAATGCAGTGGCATGATCTCAGCTCACTGCAACCTCCACCTCCCGGGTTCAAGCAATTCTTCTGCCTCAGCCTCCTAAGTAGCTGGAATTACAGGCATGTGCCACAACGCCCGACTGACTTCTTTTTTTTTTTTTTTTTTTTTTTTTGTATTTCGCCATGTTGGCCAGGCTGGTCTTGAACTCCTGACCTCAAGTGATCCACCCGCCTCGGCCTCCCAAAGTGCTAAGATTACAGGCATGAACCACCACGCCCGGTCTCTGGAGCCTCTTTTCCTCCCATCTGCCATGTGTAGTGAACACAGCGAAAGCACCCTGAGAAGCCTGGCGGTCAGAGGATTGACCCAGCGAATGCATGTGTCAGTTCTAAAATGAGGTTGCAGTAAGGAATTCCTAGAGATCCCTAAGTAATCTACCATGCCAGAGTAACAGGATAAAGAAGCATATTTTGCATTTGTCTATTGACTTTATTCCAAGAGTAAAAACACTTAGACGTGTTCAAAGCTAAATAAACTTGGAACAGAGCTTCAGGACTCTGAAGTTCCACAGCTTAGTGACTTCTTATATGCACTTCCTAGAGAACCACTCATTTTCACATTCTCCTCTTTTTTGTTAGTCATGACATAAATAAGAGACCTGGCATTCCCTAGTGTACTGTTTCCTTTGTCCCCTATTGTTCAAGCCTAGAAATTACATCTGAGTCCTCCTTGTTACAGGTGACAAAGAGCATTTGTTTTGCATTTTGATGCAGCCACCTTCTCAGGTTCCAGCCTGCCAAGCAAGGTTGGCCCAGGCTGGTAATCTCCCAGGGTTTAATCCTCTCCATCTTTTATTTGTGTGAAAGCTCAAGGCATTAGTCCTCTCAAAAATCTCAGAGATTCATTTTGTTCACAACTCTTGAATATCATATTACAAGGCAGGGTGTGATTTTTATTGACAATTGGAGTATGCTTAAATGAAGTGTGTGGATGCCTCAAGAGGGGCCACAAATTCCCACAACACTTAACATGGGTTCTGGTAACAAAGACACTTAACAGATAGGTAAGAATGTCAAGTGGCTGTGACTACAATAATGGAGGCCTACAATTAGTTTAATTACAATACCTACTCACATGTAATAATTTCTCAAGAAGCATGGAAGATTGCTCACTCCACTGGTAGTTTTTAAGTCTTTTTTACCCCAAGTCCCCTCTTAGAAAATCTACCCTACAGCCGGGTGCGGTGGCTCACGCCTGTAATCCCAGCACTTTGAGAGGTCGAGTCGGGTGGATCACAAAGTCAGGAGTTCAAGACCAGCCTGGCCAAGATGGTGAAACCCTGTCTCTACTAAAAATACAAAAATTAGCCGGGCATGGTGGCAGGCGCCTGTAATCCCAGCTACTCAGGAGGCTAAGGCAGGAGAATTGTTTGAACCTAAGAGGTGAAGGTTGCAGTGAGCTGAGATAGTGCCATTGCACTCCAGCCTGGGAGACAAGAGTGAAACTCCATGTCAAAAAACAACAACAAAAAAATTAGCTGGGCATGGTGGCAGGCGCCTGTAATCCTAGCTACTTGGGAGGCTGAGGCAGAGAATTGCTTAAACCCAGGAGGTGGACGTTTCAGTGAGCCGAGACCACTCAAGATTGCACCACTGCACTCCAGCCTGGGCAACAGAGTGAAACCCCGTCTCAGAAAAAAAAAAAAAAAAAGAAAGAAAAGAAAATCTGCTATAGCCTGGCAGGTCATGATGTTCTTTCTGCCACAAAACACACAGCATCAAATCCATTTACAGACACAGGCCTGCTGTCTTCCCTTTCTCTCTGCTCTCCAAGTGTCACATCAGGGCCATATCCTCCACCCAACCTTCCTTTTTTTTTTTTTTTCTAATCTACAGGAAAGGAAAAACACTGAGATTACTTACAAAAAAAAAAAAAAAAAAAAAAAAAAAACCTTATCTTAATAATAGTTTGCTTCCACTAAATGTATCTTCTTTGGAGACTTAATCTTTGTGCCCAGGCATGTTGGAGACAACAGCTGGCATTTATCTTTATGGAAGGAAAGGCATTCCAAGCATAGCGTGTTGGGACTCAAGTCATTTCTTACTTTCCTTTTATTATTCACACTGATGAATTTAAGATAGGCTTCAGATGAATAAATTAATAAACTCTGTTGAAGAAAAATGACACCTGGCTATATTGCCACACATGTGAATCACAGGGTGCTAATTCAGTAGTGTTGGAAATAGGATCTTTCCAATTATTTTGGAGAAGGATATAGATTACATGACCACATAAAGCAGTCAGCTCTTATACCCTGTTGAAGATAATCAGTGACAAAATCAGCCAAAGCAAAAGATTATCCATTTATCCTATCTACCCACCCACCCATCCATACCCCCACTCATCCATCCATCCATTTATCCATCCATTCATCCATCCATCCATTATCCATATTTATGTTGGCTAGAGCTCTGTGGATTACTTTAAACCAATGTTTTTCTTACCTAATTGTATTCAACTTAGGAAACATTAAAATTAGTTTTATATTCCATAAGCACCCATACACTGATGGAAAGTGGAGATAGCCCATAGCGCTTTGTTTGAAGGAGTTAGAATTTTAAATTTTTCCTGGATAACCTCAATAGACTAATAATCAAATGTTGACTCAACTCTCAAATTTGCTGTGCAGCGCTTACATGGACAGAGGTGAAGAATTTCCTACTTATATTCGATGACAACCTAATGTTTTGTTCTCTCAGTGGTTATTACAGCAGCTTATATTTATGAAGTGTCTTTTTCTGACGAGTTTAAAAGATTCTGTAATTCACTGCATTTAACATGTGGGGACCCAGAGGAATAGAAGTGTCACATCGTGACTGAGGGACAGAGCTAATGCCAGAACACAGCTCTCTTAACTTGCAGGGTATTGCTTTATCTTATCATGCTACCTGTCAGCATACAGATGACACTCAAATCTGTCTCCTCTCAAGCCTAAATTCACACTCTTTTTTTCTTTAACTGTGACTGAACCTCAGTGGACAGAGCAGCCAAGATATCAGGCACTCAGGCACCAAGCATTTGAATTCTGCAATCTTTGAAGTTGTATCTCTGCACCTGGGGGCATTTTAGGTGGCCTCCAGGCCATGTGCCTTCCCACTAATAACTGGTGATGCTGTACCGCCACAGGTGTCAGCAGCAATAACTGGGCCAAGCTTTTAGTTGCTGCCACAGATCTCCTAAGGGAGCGGAAGCTGAATCATCACACTTAGGTCTGGGAAGCTGTAAAAACAAAACCCGTGCTGAACAGCCCCCAATATCTTTGTCTACCAAGGAGTCTGAACTCTTTTAAAGTTTCTTCTTGGTAAAAGCAGTGGCTTTCAGAAAGACGACCTCCACTCTAAAATTTCTACTGATACCTTCAAATAGTGCCTTGCATCTTCAAGAATGACTGGAGCTGTGTTAAAACTTGTAAAGTTTGAAGACATTTCAAAAGAATGCAGTGAGGACGATTAAATGATTTGTAAATTAATCATTTAGGACATACAATCTCCAAAATTGAAGATGCCAGCCTTGTTTAGTCCAGAGAAGAGAAAGCTAAGAAGAAATACAATAATCCATTGTTAGTGTTGTTTATATGAAGAGTCATGCTATAAAGGGTGGTGATCAGATGGTCTCCATCCTCCTCTAAGTGAGGGAAAGGGAGTGGAAGGAAATAGGTTTAAACTAAAGCATGCAGGATTTAAGTTAGATAAAAGAAAGAATTTCCTGACGGTAAGATTCTTAAACCCTGGAATGGTTATCAAAAGAAGTTTTGGAATCTGCTTATCTAGAGACCTTAAAAAACACTAGGGATTCCCATCTGTCTAAGATGGTTAAGAACAGACAGCCCTAAAAGGTTCTCAGAGGATCAAATTATCTTTTAAGATTCTTTCTAGCCATACGATAAACAAGAAGATTGGGAGTATTAGTAAATGGCCAATCAGTAAACATCGCAGGGGCCAAAACCACCTTAACCTCCAGATAACTAATCTCATAATCACCATTGTAAGTGGGCTTGTTCCAAGATTTGCCAAGAAGATTCTGAAGAAACCCAGAGTTTCTCCCAGTTAGTTGTCCTGCTATTTGTTTTTATGGGGTGCCTTTTCTGTGTTTGAGTTTATGTGGTTAAGTTTCTGTGTTTGAGTTTATGTGGTTAAGTCTACTGATCCTTTCCCCTTTTACTCCTTTTATTCCTTTAATACCCAAACCTTAACAATTCCATTGTTTTAGTTTTATGAGATGATTTATAAGGAAATAAGGATGGTCACTGTGGTATTTATTTACGTTAGCAAAAATGGGGAAGCAACCTAAATGTTCAACACTCTGGGATTTGCCACAGTAAGGGTGATACGTCTGTGTGATGAAATGCAGCAGAGCTATTGAAATTCAAAAGTTTGAAGAACATTTAATTACCTGAAGAAATACTTTAAATGGGGGACAAAATAGCATACAATACTATATCCATGGCATGATTCCAGTGGTGGATCTTTAAGAAAATAAAACTACAGGAACAAGATATACCAATACTGGTGGGAAATGTGGTGTTAGAATGACAAGGGATTTTGTATTTTCGCTTGAAACTTTTTTGAGTCTCAGTTGTTTGTAGTATATATGAATATCTCATATTATCAGGTTTAAAAAGTTGTAAAATAGGCCGGATTTGGTGGCTCACACCTGTAATCCCAGCACTTTGGGAGGCTGAGGCAGGTGGATCACTTGAGGCCAGGAGTTCAAGACCAGCCTGGCCAAGATGGTGAAACCTCATCTGTACTAAAAATGCAAAATTAGCCATGCATGGTGGTGCACACCTGTAATCCCAGCTACTCGGGAGGCTGAGGCACGAGAATCGCTTGAACCCAGAAGGCAGAGTTTGCAGTGAGCTGAGATCAGGCCACTGCACTGCAGCCTGGGCAACAGAGCAAGATTCCGTCTCAAAAAAAAAAGTTGTAAAATAAAAAATTCAAATAAAAAAATAGACAATCCCCTATTGGCAGATACAAAACTAACATTATCATTGTGGTGTTACCTTTAATTACCTCTCTAATATTTCTAAAGTATTTGTGGAACATGAGACTGGTAGGCATGTTGTGTCCTCAGGCACTATGTCTATCTTGTGACACAAATTATCTACCTGTTCTCCATTCAGGGGAGCTTGGGAAAACAAACAGAAAAAAACACCCCGTAACGTTGAAGAGCTCTCGTAACTCTTCTCTATGACTTGTCTTCCTCCTGACTCAGGGAATGAATCAAAAGTTAGTGTGCTTCATAACCTGTACTTCAGTCCTTTCTCCTGGCAAAACACTCTAAAATATAAGTTCCTGTGTTGTTAAGTTTGATGGGACCCTGTTGCATATTTCAAGTATAGATACAGCTTTACCTACTGAACACTTGCCCTCTTTTCTGTGGCTGCAAGAGAAATTGGGTGGCTTAAAGGCAGTATTAAAAGAGTGTGCAACTATGTAGTCTCAAGATTGTGTGAAATACATTAGTAATAGCGTACACAGCCTATGTTGAAATTTATCATGGACGAATTGTAAGTGAGGATTTTACTCAACACTCATTTCTACCATTACCAAAGCCTGCTCTCCAGCGTCTAGTCACCACCCTTATTCTCCTGATTCAGACATTTATTTTCTCTCCCTAGTGTCATGGGCTCCTAACTGGTCTTCCTCCACCCAGCGTCTTTCTCCTGTGTCCCATCTTTCAGTGAGAGCCAGCACGATCTGTCTCACAGGCTGGCACACAGCTTACTTCCACACGTAGAATGAGATGGAAATTCTTTAGACAGCCTGTGGGCCCCTTCGTGTTCTGATTCCTGTCTACACGACCCACCACATCTTCAACTTGTTCTCCGCTTGTAAATTCTGCTTCTTCAGTCTGGAACTATCCTGTAAAAACAGAGTTGAAGAAAAATTTCTTCCCGTTTTTCAAGACCCAGGTCAAGTCCTCTACTCTAGCCTGTGAAGGCTTCTTCAGCTTACCACCTCAATGCTTTAAGCTCCCCACATTACAGACAAGCACAATGTAATGATTTGTTTGTATGACTTTTTCCAAGTGGGACAAGGAGCTGTTTAAGGGGTTAACTTTTACATTCTTACTTCCTGTACAAAGCATGCAGTGCATCAGCTGAGAAGTAGAATGTTTTTGTTGAATACGTGTGTTAACTTATTAATAAAATGAGATTATATGCTTTTAAAATAAGCAATAATTGAGCTTAGTCATTAGCTAGCAGCAAGTCAGACCATGGACCTGACTTCTCTTGGCTCATGGCTTCTCCTAGAGACTTTGTCCCCAGAGCCCCTCCCTGCTGGACTGCTCCCAAGAACATCTTTTCCTCAATTCCCCAAGGACGTGCCTTCAGAGTGACCTAGAGACCCTTGCAAACAAGGGAGAGGTCCAGAGGGAGAAAAAGGCAGGAGACACTTAGTCATTTTCCACTTTGCTTTCTAGTTGTCTTAATGATGTAGAGAAAATAGTAATATGTTGTTTTCTAAAAGAGCAACTCCCAAACTAGTCAGTTTTTTAAGCGGAGGTCATCATAAGGCAACCAAGTTTTTTATTTCACCAAGTAAAAACATAAATGAAACCCCTCATCTGCTAGAACCATTGTTTCATAAAGAAAAGCATATTTAAGTATTAACAGAATAGGAAGGTTGTAATTGCAGAATGTTGGAGAATCCTTTCAATTAAACAAATGAAGTGAGATTTTTATGAAGTGAAGTTCTACCTGTTCTTCCCACAGCATTGCACCCATATCCTGGACCAGTTCAGGATAATATGCAATGTGTACCTCTCGAGGAAGGCAGGGATGGCCTGCCAACAGCAGGCCCAGGAAAGGGCAGGAGTATCTCCCAGCTGCTCATAACTGACCTTACGGAACTACCAATTGCCAGGAGGAAGACACAGTTCATCCTGTCCTCTTCCTGAAGTTTCTACTGCTAAGAATTGCTCTTGGATGGAGTAGAGGGGAACGTATATCTTGAAAGTGAATCCAAGCTGTTACTTAAGAATTTCTGAAAGTATCAACAGATGACAGTAGCACTTTTAACTTGGAGAAGAAGAGCACTTTAAGTGCATTCTGTCATCTTGGTTACTTGCTGAAATCTGTTGATGGTAGAGTGGGTGGTGGGGTGATGTTTGCCTTGGCATGACAGCTGTCAACTGTCTGTGTGTGGTTTGTCATTTGTTGCTTTTGGCTTGTGGGTGGTCTGCAGTCCATATTTCTTGTGTATGTCATTTCATTCACAAGTAACTCCAGGAAGGCAGCTGAGGGCACCTTGCTATTGCTGAAGTCCGAGCCTCCACCTTTTGTGACACTGCTTGGCTTCTGTTGGTACCATCTCCCACCAATATCAAATGCTTGACGTCCTTAGTCATGGACCAATGTTTGGGTGATTTTTATTTTCATAATTGAAAATCATCTTGGAAAAGTGTGGATCTTGCCCATCATTCTATTAGCTAAGTTTTGTTGTTTCGAGAGAGAAATGAATATTCACTTTTAGTGTCTCTAACATGGAGTCATTTAAAAAATATCAGTGAAGTTACAGATTGCTCAGCCTTCAGCCTGACATTGAGAATCTTAACACATCTGTATAGGAAAGTCGTATAAATAACCACACACAATGAAACTCGTTCTGTATGGGGCCTACTTTCTCTGGTGGTGGAATTATTAAATGTGGTAGGTAGACACATTCTTCTAAGTTTTGAACTACGGTCTGTAGAATCCCAAAGCAGCTTGTGACTGTGATATTGTCCTGAATGTTTGTGCTTATTGACTTGGCCACTGTGCTGACATGAAACTAGGAAATGGGCATCAGAGGCCGTAGAGTTTTCTGATTTGTATACCTATCTGTATACTCCAGGATTATCCTCCAGAGAAAATAACCTATAGTTAGAGCATCAGTATTTGGAGTTTCTTCCTTTGAAGATCCTGGAGATCATATCATCGTCTCAAAAGCTTAAACTTCACTATAACCCGGTCATTTAATTTGGGGAAGAGAGGGTTTTTATTAAGATATAATTCACATGCCGTAAAATTCAACCGTTTAAAGTGTAGAATCCAGTGGTTTTTTAATATATTCACAGAGTTGTACAACCATCATTATAATCAACTTCGGGATATTTTATCACCCTAAACAACCACTAATCTACTTTCTGTCTCTCTATATTTGTCTATTCTGTATATTTAATAGAAATAGAATTATGTACGATGGGGTCTTTTACGACCGGCTTCTTTCACTTAGCATAGTGTTGTCAAGGTTCATCCATGTTGTAACATGTATCAGTACGTGTATCCCTTTTTATTGCCTAATAATATTCTATTGTGTGCATAAATACCACATTTTATTTATCCATTCATCAGTTGATGGACATTTGGGTGGTTTCCACCTTTTGTCTATTATCAATAATAATGCTATGAATATTTGTGTACAAATTTTGTATGAATATATGCTTTCATTTTCATAGATATATATTTAAAAGTGGAATTTCTGGGTATGTGGTGACTCTATGTTTAACTTTCTGAAGAACTGCAAGACCATTTGCCAAAGTGACTGCATGTTTTTACCGTCCCACCAGCAGGGTATAAAGGCTCTAATTTATCTATATCCTCACAAACACATGTTCTTATCTATCCTTGTTATTATAGCAATCTTAGTAGTTTTGAAGTGGTTTTGAGTGGTATCTCATTGTGGCTTTGATTTGCATTTCTTTGGTGACTGTGACTAATGACTTTGAATTTTTTTTCTTGCGCTGATTGAAAATTTGTGTATTTCCTTTGAAGAAATGTCTATCAGTTTCCAGTCATTTAACTTTAGGACCTGTTTTCAAATATGAATAAATCTAAAAGTAAATAATTGGAAATGAGAAATGTAGGGAAAAATGAGGAAAAAATTTGGTTTATATAAAGTTTCCTCCCTTTTCTAATATTCTTATCTATTAAATGACTCTGAATATTTATTTCTTATCCACACTGCATAAAATTAAAAACACTTTTAAAAGGCCAGGTGTGGTGGCTCACACTTGTAATACTAGCACTTTTGGAGGCCAAGGCAGAAAATTACTTGACTCCGGTAGTTCGAGACCAGCCTGGGAAACATAGTGAGAACTCATTTCTACAAAAGGTCCAAAAATCAGCCAGCATAGTGCCATGCACCTGTAAGCCCAGCTACTCGGGAGGCTGAGGTGGGAGGATCACTTGAATCTAGGAGGTCGAGGTTGCGGTGAGCTATGATTGCACCACTGCACTCCAGCCTGGGCTACAGAGCAAGACCCTGTCTAACCAAATGAATGATGAATTTTTTTTAAAATCATTATTTCCTCTGCTTCAAAAACTGAACTTGTAATATTAAAAATGTAGAGGCTTGCTTTTATTTCATTCTGAATGAAATCCTTTTTCAGAGGGACCCAGTTGCCTTGTGTTATTCAGGGAAAGATTGTCAGTTCTAGTGCTGAGATATAGTCTAAGATGCAGGACCTGGATGTTTTTCTCAGATTCTCTGATTCTCCAGGGGGAATCAGAAGATGAAAATCAAACCTTAGCCCTGTACATTTCAGAAGCAAGGAAAGGACTAGTGAGAACACCAGCTCTCTCCACTGCTCTGATCCTAGATGTAGCCACCCCATACCTGTTAACTGAGGAACAGAAGGATGCCTCCTAAAACTGTGAACCATTTTATAGAGAAGATATGTCTATTAGAATTTTTCACCACAGCAATGGATTGTGGGTTTTTTCTGTGTTTCTAATAATGCCTCTTCCATGCATTAGACGAGAAGCAAAGGCAAAACTATTAGACTTCCAATACATTTGGCATAATGGCTCAAACCGTTCCAAGTGAAAAGGAAAAAATCAAGATGAATCAATCAATTAAAGCCCTAGTTGAAGTTTATTAGTAAAATGTAAAAGTATATAAAAAATGAATAGAGAGGAAAATCTTAATTCAATGACAATATTTCTTATCCTCAGTTATACTTGATACTTTTGTGCTACAAGAAAAGTTAATATCTGGTCCTTAAATACAT
This sequence comes from Symphalangus syndactylus, assembly GCF_028878055.3. Classification (NCBI taxonomy): domain Eukaryota; kingdom Metazoa; phylum Chordata; class Mammalia; order Primates; family Hylobatidae; genus Symphalangus; species Symphalangus syndactylus. The sequence goes on from NC_072430.2 coordinate 109,852,206, forward strand.
TGTTGATTTTTCTTGATCCACAACTGTGATCTTGTTTAAACCCACTTACTATCCAGTAAAGGTTGCCTTCATTCCATGTGACCACAGGGATGGCTTGCCCCTTGTTCTGTTTATGTAGAATTATGTAATGAGATTATCATTTCTGCATGCTAAAAAGATGTAGTGTTTAACCATTTCAGATCCTTCTAGCATTAAATTCATCACTGATGTCTATTTTCGGTAATCTCTTTTCTTATTCTGTCTTCTAAAAACTTTCCATATTTACTTAGCTTGCCCAGTGGAGAGCACACAGTAACTGTCAGTAGTGATCATGAAAGTCTTGAGGATTGGGAAAAAGTGCAATGAGAAAGCCAGGAGGCTGATACAGAGGTTTGGAAGCAAAGGATAAACAGGGAAATGTCTAAGCTTTTCTTTTTCCTATTTAAAATTAACCACATTACAGGAAATTTAGGAAAAATGAAAAAAAAAAAAAGATGCTCTCTTCTTCATAATCCCATACAAAACAACCACTTTATTTATTTATTTATTTATTTTTGAGGTGGAATCTTTCTCGGTAGCCCAGGCTGGAATACAGTGGCGCATCTCAGCTCACTGCAACCTCTGTCTCTTGGGTCCCGGTTCAAGCAATTCTCCTGCCTCCCGAGTAGCTGGGATTACAGGCATAGGCCACCATGCCCAGCTAATGTTTGTATTTTTAGTAGAAACAGGGTTTCACCATGTTGGCCAGGCTGGTCTTGAACCCCTGACCTCATGATCCGCCTGCCTCAGCCTCCCAAAGTGCTGGGATTACAGGCATGAGCCACTGCGCTTGGCCCAACCACTTTAATTTTTATATGTTTCTTTCAGTCTTTTATTCTATATGTTTTGCCTGGCTTTATATAAATCTTGTTTCCTGGTTTTATTTAATATGATATTATAGCTAATTTTTTACATCATTACAGTCTTCCACAAATCCATAATTTTTCACCGCTGCATAATACTCCATCAAGTGGAGACAACAAAATTTAATTGGTAGTCTTTAGTATGACAGAGTTTGAAAGAACTCTGTTTGGAAATAAAAAAGATAGATTAAGAGTGTAACCATAAAAGGAAACAAGCCAAGAAAATTAAGAGAGAAAGGTTTTGGAGCAGAATTCCTTCCAGTTTTTCAAAGGTTAGACTTGCCACCATGCATGAGCACAAAGCACAATGAAGACTGAGCATATATGATTAAGAGGTTAGTTTCATAATCAAATAATTTAAATCACTATGATACATTTAATGATATGTAAAATTTTAATAGCACTTTATGGTAATTAGACATAAATAGACTGGATTAAGAAAATGTGGCACATATACACCATGGAATACTATGCAGCCATAAAAAATGATGAGTTCGTGTCCTTTGTAGGGACATGGATCAAACTGGAAAACATCATTCTCAGTAAACTATCGCAAGGACAAAAAACCAAACACCACATGTTCTCACTCATAGGTGGGAATTGAACAATGAGAACTCATGGACCCAGGAAGGGGAACATCACACTCCGGGGACTGTTGTGGGGTGGGGGAGGGGGGAGGGACAGCATTAGGAGATACACCTAATGCTAAATGACGAGTTAATGGGTGCAGGAAATCAACATGGCACATGGATACATATGTAACAAACCTGCACATTGTGCACATGTACCCTAAAACCCTAAAGTATAATAAAAAAAAAAAATGTTAAACACACACACACAAAAAAAAAAATTTTAACATAGGTAACCCCATAATGTAATTAGGGATGCTTTTACATAACAAGCAGGATTCTCAAAGTTCCTCTTTGTTTTCCAGTACTGTTCTTATAATCGTTGTCAATGTCAAGTATTACCCTGACACTTGTCTCATCCAATGATACTGGAAGATATCCCCCCAGAATGAAACTTTTTGTATTTATGTATAAAAATTATTTAACACTCATAAAGTACTGTGAAATACAATGTAAAGAACATGGAGATAATTTAGATATATTCCTGATTTCAAGTAGCCATAGAGATGAATACTTCATCTATTCATTTGCTCATTCATTCCTTAAGAGAATAATAGGAACTAAGGCTAAAGAAGTGAGTGAGGGAAGGGTCAGGAAGAGCCCTCTGGGTCAGGGTAAATGGTCTGAACTTGATTTCAGAGGCAATAGGGAGCCAACAGAGACCATTCAGAAAGGTTTAAACACACACACATTTATACATTTTTTTAGGAATGAACATGGGAGAACTGTGGAAAATGGACTAGAATAGGAGAGATTTGTGGCAAGACATTGAGTCAGTAGGAGACTTTTGGAAAATCCCAGAGAACACAAGGGCCTGCTCAAAGGCACTGGCAGCAGGATGGAATTGAGAGAGCGGGAGAGAACGCACATGTTTGTAATTTAAGAGATTGTCTCTCTACTGGAACAAGCTAGAAGGGAGGAGGAAGAGGCTTAAATAAAAAGGTAAGTTATGCTTTTACTTGAATTTGAGAAGCCTCTGGACAGACTAGAGGAGAGGTCTTATTTTTAGGTAGTAGACTGAAACGCAGAAGGGGAGAAACAGGCCCTTTTAAATGTTAAGAAGGAAGAGGCAGAAATGAAAGCACGCTTGTCCTGCCAGCAATACATTTCAGGAAGTGTAGAATGCTAGACGGTGCTCAGCTGCAACAAATTGACAAGAATAGGATCCAAAAATGGACACGGGGGTCATCTGTGACCTTAGCAAGAAAAGTTTAAGAAAGTCCATTGAGTTAAAACCCAGACATTAATAGCAAGTGTTTATTGACTGTTTTCTGTGGGCAGTCACTGTTCCAAGGGCTTTACCATAGATTATCCTATTTAACTTTCCATAATCCTATGATATGTTTTCTATCATTATCTCCACTTCACAGATGAAAAAACAGGTTTGGAGGACTGAGAAACACGAGGCCACCAGATAGATAATAAGAAACAGCTGGGGATCAAAGCAGGCGTAGTCCACAACCCAAGCAGGGCCTCACCACACTGAGTAATGGGTCGGAGGATACGTAGGAGTTGAGGAAACAGTGAAAACAAGGGTCTGCATCCCTTCTAAGATTCCATGGGTTGGACAACAGAGGCTGGGAGAGCAGCTGGCCCATTACCCACCCCTAGGAAGAATGGCAGATCCTTGAGCAGTGGTGATGTCTGAGGATGGAGGAAGCCCAAGCAAACCGATAGTAAAGTGATCTAATGACGTGAGGTACTGGGAGAGGTTGGGGAGGGATGAAGCTTTAGTCTGCTGGTTTCTGTCAAGAAATCTAGGGGTAATGGTGGGGACTTTAAGCAAAATCATGGCTGATGTGTTCAAGTACTGCCTGCAGCTGAGAGTGGGGTGCTGTAGGACATACAGTTTGATAGCAGCATAAAATCCGGAATCACTGCCATGGGAGATGTAAATGAAAGCTGTGGAGGAATAAGTAAAATCATTACTGAGCAGTCCCAAGGCAGGAGAAAATAAATTGGAGGTTGTATGTAGGCGGCTACAGCATTATGGGTGAGGTGGAGGGTCTGGGGGAACAGCTGTAAATTGATGGGTGTCCTGAAGGAAAGAAAGTACATGGGTAGATGGCTTCAGTGAGAATGGAGAGGAGTTTGTTGCCTTGTTTTGTTTTTTAAAAAGACTGGGAAAAAACACGCTCTTTAAGTAGTAAAATGGAGGCAGGAAATGCTGCAACGGCCTCCAGGCCCAGAGATGATAATAATAGCTAATGTTAATTGAGCACTAAAGGATATATTGGAACTGTTCTACACACTTTATAACAAGTCTGTGAAATCAGAACCTTATTAGAGTTAGCTGGGAGAATGCACAGCTCCTGTGTGTAAGGACCACCAGCAAAGCCAAGTTTCAGTTAACATAAAAAGTTGGAGGAAAGGATTTAGTGAAAAGAAATGAAACTTTAGTTAAAAGGAAGAGAGTGGGTAGATGTTTTCCCTCTAACAGGAAGACATCAGTGTTTCTCGTCTTTGCCTGAACGAGGTTTCACCTGGAGTTCATGGTAAAATACAGATTCTGACTCAGAGTTCTGATTCTGGAAATTCTGATTCAAAGTTTCAGTGGGCCTTGAACTCATTTTTTAAATAAGCTTCTTGTGATCATAGAAGTTTGGGAAACACCAGTAAGGGGTGTAATCGCCGGTGTTCGAAACTGGGTCAGCAGAAGAGAATGCCAGAAATGAGGGATGAGAGGGAGGGAAGAGGGAAAGAACCAGCACCCAGATGAGCCTAAAAGCATGGGAGGGAGATCCCCAGCCCTATATGCAAAGATAAGAGGCTCCAAGTCTCTGATCTGATAGAAGCCCGCAAGGGACTGGAGACCAGTCCTCACACCCTACCAACTCCGGTAGCGAAGTGGAGTCTCCTGGCTCACATCTTTAACAAATGACATGAGAGCACACAGAACATCAGGTCCCTCTAATCAGTTTTGATATCGAGACCAAGTATCACATGGTGTAATCCATTTTTTTTTTTTTTTTTTTTTTTTTTGCAGACAGAGTTTCGCTCTTGTTGCCCAGGCTCGAGTGCAATAGTGAGGTCTTGGCTCACTGCAACCTCCATCTTCCGGGTTCAAGTGATTCTTCTGCCTTAGCCTCCCGAGTAGCTGGGACTGCAGCCACGTGCCACCACACCCAGCTAATGTTTGTATTTTTAGTAGAGAGGTGGTTTCACCATGTTAGCCAGGCTAGTCTTGAACTCCTGACCTCAGGTGATCCATCTGCCTCGGCCTCCCAAAGTGCTGGGATTACAGGTGTGAGCCACCATGGCCAGCTGATGTAATCCACTTTTAGGGTTAAAATATGTCCTTCTCTGAATCACCACCTCACCCTACAAAAGCAACTTATGCCTGCTACCAGACACCTAAAATTCTTTGCAGGGGGATCAAGGGTCCACCACCCTCTCAGTTATAACAGACTTAAAATGCAAAAGCCAGGAAGAGAGGATGCATTGAAATTCCATCACAGTACAGTGAATCCATCAATCAACCAGTGTAAACTACTGATCTCAGTGCCCTGAACAGGCAGGTTGAACAAAGGGATTCAAGGCCATTGGAGGCCTGGGTACTGGATACCTGTTGTTAGCCACCTCCCTAAGGGAAACAGAGGTGAAAGGGAAAAAAGAAGGAAGTTTCAAGTAAGTGTCATTTTTCTTTGTTTTTCCTCAGAAGGCCCAAGGCTAGCCTGTTTACATTCAGAATAGAAAAGCCAAAATGAGAGCTGTGTACTGAGGTATTCTTACTCTGCCAGAGCTTACCCAAGCACAGCTTCTCAGGAGTGCAGCTTCACCATGCTCCCAGGGCTGGAAGTTAGCAGAAAAGAGACATGATTTTTTTTTTCTTTGAGACAGAGTTTCACTCAGTCGTCAGGCTGGAGTGCAATGGCACGATCTAGGCTCACTGCAACCTCCGCCTCCCGGGTTCAAGTGATTCTCCTGCCTCAGCCTCCTGAGTATTTGGGACTACAGGCACGCACCACCACACCCAGCTAATTTTTGTATTTTTAGTAGAGACGGGTTTCATTATGTTGGCTAGGATGGTCTCAATTTCTTGACCTTGTGATCTGCCCGCCTCGGCCTCCCAAAGTGCTGGGATTACAGGTGTGAGCCACCATGCCTGGCCTTTTTTATTCTTTCTTTCTTTTTTAAGGTGAAAAGAACTGTCTGTGGGTACTTTTAAAGCAGCTGCTGATAGGCTGTGATTAATAGTTATCAGTAGGTTCCTTCAAAGTCTTGAATCAGGAAGCCACGAAAAAAATTCTGAGAAAAAAATATGGGGGAAAAAATACGGAGGCGAGTTTGAGAGGGCTAAATACTGATTCTCACAGACTTTGATTGAAAAATTGTACTGAATTTGAAACACATGAGCAATGGTTGGTCTCAAAGGCTCCATAATTCAGCTAGTTCACTACAAATTCACTGAACTGCCTCTGGTTTTGCTTCAAATCCCTGCCACCACCAAAAATGTTAGAGGCAATCAAATACCGGGTTATAATTCATGGAGATAAATATTGACAGGCAGACAGGTCCCTCCTCTCTGAGTTTCATGGGATTGGCCTCCAGTGAACCTGGACAATTGAAAACTGTTAAGTGAAATCTATATGTGCATACTGAATCTTTAGGGACGAATCCAGAATGTACCCATGTTCCATGATTATGATGAAGTCTAATATTATTATATTTGGGTTTTTTTTAAAAAAAAAAAAAAAACATAGACTCTGATTTTAACCAGTATATTGGCAAAGAGAAGATATGAGCTATTATTTTACGTTGTTATTTTAAAATATAATTTGATAAATGACCTCTGTATTACCCATAATCTTTAGCAAAATTCACTAATTAGCAAAATTGGCTAATTCTCTACTTACTATGTACCATCCTAGTAATTGGCAAAGAAAAAAAGTGGCAGCATCTTATATCTCTGCATTAATGTAAATTAGCAGGTATTACAGTGAGAGCTCTTATTACGTGAATACTTGTTCTTAAAAATATATGTGTGGGGCCAGGTGCAGTGGCTCACACCTATAATCCCAGCACTTTGCGAGGCCAAAGCAGGTGGATCACAAGTTCAGGAGATTGAGACCATCTTGGCTAATATGGTGAAACCCCGTGTCTACTGAAAATATAAAAATTAGCTAGGCACAGTGGCATGCGCCTGTAGTCCCAGCTACTCAGGAGGCGGAGGCAAGAGAATCGCTTGAACCCAGAAGGCGGAGGTTGCAGGGAGCCGAGATCATGCCACTGCACTCCAGCCTGGGCGACAGAATGAGACTCTGTCTCAAAAAAAAAAAAAAATATATATATATATATATAAAAATATAATATATAAAGAATATATATTATATATAATATATAAAGAATATATATTATATAAAGAATATATATTATATAAAGAATATATATTATATATAATATATAAGATATATATTATATAATATATAAAGAATATAATTTATATAATTTATATATTATATATAATTATATAATATATATGTGGACATTTATTTGCCCACGGTATATAGTACACACAAAATTCACAATTTTTTGTCACAATGACAACTGCTGCTCATATTTGCATTCTTCAATCCTTGCCAATCAAAATCAAGTGTTCCATAGTAGATCTGCTAATTACGTACGTCGTTAAGTAGTAACTTCCTCAAAAGGCTGTGTTCAAAGGAGATAATGCCAAGCTTTGGAAGGATGGAAGGTACTGTATATTTATGGCTTGCATATATCTACTAATTTGTCTCCTCTGATTTTACCCATTTCTGCTTGCCATCTTTACCACTTGTTTGTACCGTTTTAGAGTAATCCTTCCAGCTGGCATTAATGCCAGTCTTCCCATCTCCATTGCTTATGCTCTAGCTTCATGTCCGTTTCCTTTGAATCTAGTGATTTTCCAATCAATAAAAGCCAACGGAGAGTGGTATGTATTGGTAGACAATTAAATTGATAAACCTATGTCTGAAAAGCTCAGAAACATGTAGACAATGTATATATTTCTGTTTGGGGGGGGTCTGCAGTTAATGGGTAGGAAAGGGGAATTAGTACAAGGTCTAACAAGAAACTAGAGGGATGCATCAAGCAGAATAGAAATAACTATGCATTTCCTTCTTTAACCTTTCCTAATCATTTCTTACCTTCTCCTTTTCCGTTTTGTTGTTTAAAACTTTTTTTATTTTAGACTACCAGAAATTTGCAAAGAAGTAGCACAGTTTTCATATACTTTTTACCCAATAATTACCCTCAATGTTAAAATAGTGCATAACTATGGTACAAAGGACCAAAACTAAGAAATTAACATGGTTACAAAACTATTAACTAACCTACAAAACTTATTTGAATTTCACCAGTTTTTCCATTAATGTCCTTTTTTTTCTGTTTCAGTATCTAATCCAGGATATAACATTGCATTATTTGTTATATCTCTTTGGTCCCCTATGCTATGTGACAGTTCCTCCTTTTTTTCCTTATCTTTCATGACCTTGTTACTTTAGAATGTAGTAGTGAGTTATTTTGTCAAATGTCACTCAATTTGGGTTTTTCTTACCATGATTAGATTGAGGTTATGCATTTTTGGCTTGAATACTGCTGAAGTGATATACTCTTCTTAGGAAGTACGTGATGTTGATATATCTTATAACTAGTGATGCTCATCATGATCATTTCATTAAGCCATGTCTGCTGGGTTTCTTCACTATAAAGTTACGATTTTTCCCGTTGTAATTAATACATATCTTGGGGAAGGTATTTTGAAACTATGCAAATATCCTGTTTCTTTTCATATTTTCACCCACAACTTTTACCATCCATTAGCGGTTCTTGTCAGTAGCAATTGTTACCATGGTGTTTCAATGGTGATTTCCTGTTGCACTAATTCCTTCTACATTCATTAATTGGAATTCTTCTCTAAGGAAGAGCTATACTTTCTCCCACTACTAATGTCTTTATTCACTTATTTATGTCATTATGGATTAATGGATATTTATTTTATTCTAAGGGTTATAATCTAGGCCTATCATTTATTCTGTTGCTCAGATTATTCAGTATTGGCCACTGGGAGCATTTTCAGGATAGCTCCTGTTCCTTTTTAACTTGTCCATACCTTTTAAAGAAGTTTCTTATTTTTTGGCACCGTGAAATGCTGTAAGTTTACCTCATAGGTTCCCCGCCACAGCCCAGGAATGAACCACTTCTCCAAGGAAGGCTGGCTCCTTTCTTGTAGAAACCAAGATCTGAGCTCTAGGAATACTCATTGCTTGAGTATCATTGTTTCTAGACTCTCTCAGGAAACAGAACTTGGAAAGTTTACGTAGATAGATAGACAGACAGATAGATAGATAGATCTAAACTATGTATACACATATCTATATTTACTTCTGAATCTATCTGTATGCACATTAAAAAACTGTGAGTTTATACTGATACTTCCAATTCTAATCCAACACCACAGTATTCATTCTAACCTCTTCCTCTCTTTCATTATTTGTAACTTCTTTCTCATGCAGTAAGAAAGCTGGCTCTGATTATCTGCAATATAATTATTTATTTGTTCAGCCCTCATATATTCATAAAGTTTTTTCAGAATTGCTAATCCATACCCTAGTACTAAGCAGAGTGCAGTACTTATGTACATTTCTTTTTGCCTTTAGCTTTGTGGTATTTTCTCAAAATACTGTTTTCTAATGATACTTAGTTCTTTTCTTTCTCAAACCCTTCAGTGTGGTTATGTTATTTGTAATAACATTAGCTTCACTTATTATAGTTTGTATATCTGTTTGGGTTCCCTCCATATCATGGTTGATTTTTTTAATATACATATGGTGAAATTCACTCTATTGTATACAGTTCTATGGGTTTTACAAGTGCAAAGAGTCATGCATCCACAGTCATAATACAGAATAGTTCCATAACCCCAGATCTCCCCCTCGCCCCTCAAATCACTGATCTGGTTTCCTTATCTATGGTTTCATCCTCCCTGGTATGTAATGAATGGAACCAAGCAATATGTAGCCTTTTGGATCTGGCCTCTTTCATTAGCAAAATGCACTTGGTGTTCACAGGTTGCCGTGTGAGTAGTATACCAATGCATGGGTGTTTACTTCCTTCTTCTAACCTAATTTGTGGTTCTTGGCCATGCATCTAATGTTTATATTTATAAAATTGCCCACTGGCTTGATGCTTATTGGATTGCTCCTTGGGACTCTGAAATTGTGACTTGCAACTACGTTTTTTATCTCTCCTTAGCACAGTTTACCTCACTTCATCTTATTTACTGTGGTTACTTGCCACAACCATCAATCATTTTAACATTCCAAGGAGGGTTACAGCCAACCCTTAATTATTTTTGGTAAGTTTGACAGAGAGAGAATGGATAATTGAAATCCTCACATAATCTGCAAGCCTTATAATAGCTACTTCTTCTTCCCTCAACTACTTAAAGATAGCAAAATTGACTCACTGTAAGTTTTATATCCTTTCCCTTCCTTTACTTATCCTTTGGTAGAAGCACTAATGAGTCCTCAGGTGACCATAAAAATGGAAAGACAGAGAAAAAGGGGAAGCACAGGCTGTGGGTAATCTACATAGGAGACAAAAAGCCTCTGAGTCACTGAGAATTGATGACACTCTAGTAAAATAGATCTGAGTAGGGATTTTGTGTCTTTGACTATTTTTGATTCCTATATAATGCTTGGTACTTGTTGATTCAATGATGGACTTATGGTCAGTCCTAAAAGTCCACCTAAAATAATATATTCCTACTCAGAAACTGCCAACCTCCTAGCTCTATTATCTTTCCTGGCTGTGTCTATGTGCTCTCCACGGCAAAGCATGAGGTTAATTTGTGGTATGGGGAGAATCTTAATTGCATTAATGCAGGCATTTGTAACTTAACATCCGTGGATAGGTACACATAGTCTTTTGGGAATCTATGAACTCTTAGAAATTATAAATAGAATGTATACACATTTCCTGGGAGAGAGAACCATAGTTTCCATCAGAGTTCAAAAATGTAAAGCAAGCAAAATTAAGACCTTTGACCAGCAAGATCATCTATAGAACTCCTATAATGCTGACATAGTAACCCTGGGAACCCTCATACTCTGTTTCTGGGAGATCTTCCTTTGAACTCTAGAAACATTCACTAGACTATAAATTCCTTAAGAGAAAATATTGAACCTTTTTTTTTCATCTCCAGCACCTCACATTACAGCCTGATATTTAATATGTATTTGAAAAATACTTCCTGAATTAATTTGATATTTTTAGGCTGATAGGATTTCTTAGTCTACTGATATAATAAGAAATCTGATTAGCTTATGTTGTTTGTGAGATACATAATTTAGTTTGAAGGAATCCACAAAGCTTTGTCATATATCAGTTAATTAGCTAATAAATTACCGAATTCAAGTGAGTTTATGCAGTACTTTTTTTCTAGTACTTTTTATACTCACACCACATACCTTTCTTTCCTAAATCCCTGTAAAACCTAGAAATATATTGCCCCTTCTCTTGCTACCTGATAGAGGGAGAGTTTGATTTAGAAAAGAACAATATGCAGTATGAAATCTTAACCAAAATGTTTTATTTTAGTGTTTTAAACTTTGGTACACAGTCTATACTGCAAAACTGTGTCATTATTTAGAATGGGCATGTTCTAGCTTGGTTAATTTATAAATTCCTATAGAGGGCTTTCTGGAAAAACACTGATAATCCATATGTTCAGTATTCTAAAAAATATACTTAGCCTGAGTTTTGGAAGCCTGGTGTGATTCTACTTCATCTACCAAGTGCTACCCAGTGACTCTCGCCACGCTCTTTTACATCAGATAATGGTACCATTGAAAGGTAGCACAGCCCCATGCTGTCTGTATCAGTTCTGACCCCCCTGATTCAATATTAGCTAGGCCTAAGCTAGTAGCTACCAGTCAGTGAAAAGCTCAGTGAGGTTTACTTATTTAAGGTAGCTACATTAATTAAAGGCATATATATGTACATATGTATTTCAGTATACCAATATTTTGCAAACTGGGATCCCACAGCCTGAATTTGACCCATGTCGACCTTATTTGGAAGCCGCAGAGTATTAATTTTTTTAAAAACCTGAGCCAATATTTAAAAATCAAGGTATTTCACAAAAACAAATTTTTAATTTCAAAAATATTTTTAGTAGAAATCACTGGCTCATGTTTAAAACTTTCTCTATAAATTTAAGTTTCATGATAGGCTTTTATATTTTCTAAAAATTTCTTTTAGAACTCTAGATCTGCAATTCTACACTATTACAAAGTCTAGAATCGTGTTTTGTCTTTCACCTGTGAAAATGTTACTGTTAATCCACATATGGTCAGCAAAACTGTCATTGAGCTGTTTTTCTGGGAGAAGTGATGGATTCATGCTGCTCCATCCACATATTCTTGGCAAGTGCCCTTTTGACCACTGGCATGTATTTGTAAGACTGGGGTTGGGAGGAGAGCCTGTGGTTATGGAAAAGATCCAAGTTAACTGGCCCACACAGGGGAGCCAACCCATGACCTTGACCCCATTACCACAGTGTTCTAACCAATTGAGCTAAATAATTGAGTAATTGTTTCTTAGCAATCTGATCAAATCAGATGGCTTATAATAAGACTCTGTCCGTGGCCAGAGAGCTTAGGATAATGGGAAAGTTATCCAGTCCGCAGGTTGGTTGGCATGTTATATTTGGCCAAGTAGTTACTAAATTGGACTTTGTCATTATGGCTAATTGCATTTCTGAGCAATGAGAGCTTACCAAAAAAAATGAAACTTTAATTAACTAGAGTTTTTTTTTTTTTTTTGAAGGATTCAGATTTTTCAGTTCATAATTGACAACATATGTACAAACAATTGGGGCACCGAGCAGGATGGAGGTTGTGCTGAGTTGAGGGATTCAGGTCCCTGTTTGATCCCAGCTACTTAGTGTGATAGTGTGACCTTAGGTAGGTCACTTGACTTTCTGAGCTTTGGAAGGGATTAGATAAACATGATCTCACAGATCCCCCTATCCCTAAGAAATTACCTATTAATTTTTAAACCAATAAAAATATTTTGCGACAAAACTCTTCCTAACTAAAAATGAAAACGGAATATTTTTCAGAGAGGTAGATAATTAAATAAACAATATTTCAAAAGTGTTTATTGAGCAAGCTTAGTTTTGAAGTATGTTGGTGCTTGCATAAAGTCAGTCAGTATATAATATGCATATTTCACACAGAAATCCAATACATTTATAAATACATAGACCATAGTTCTGTATACTACGTGATTGGTTCTTAATGGCATTTTATATTTCAAAGCACTTATGAATCCCCTTGAAAATGTTGCCTTCTTAAATAATCATTGTTTTAGATGCAAGACATTAATGAAATTGCTTTGGAATTACTATTCATGAATCTTCTGATTTGGGTCCATTAATATGGCCTTTGTAGAACTACCTCTCCTCCCTCTAACTTGCTAAATTTAGATTAAATAATTTAAGTTCAGGCTTTCCTTACCAAATTGTTCATTTTTCTGGTTCTTCTTTATTTTCTTTCTTACTAATGCACTCAAATATTACTTTTATAGAACTGAGATAATAGTTGGATTTATTGTTCTTTTATCCAAAGTGATTCTTCCATCACTGGATTGACTGGATTAGTGAGCATGTGGAGCTCAGTAGGATGGGTCCTGGAGAGTGTTAGGGTTGGTGTAAAATGAATGACAACAGCTTAGTCACACTTGAAAAAATATATTGGCTTGAGTTTCCAAACAACCTTCCAAAATGAAAAGCACAAATACCGTGGGTTTCTACAGAATCAAATATGACTGTAATGTTTGTAAAAAGGATTAGTTACTGGAAGTCACTTCAATATTAGGTGGGGAAGTTTAGAAATACTAAAAATGGGGAGACCAGAAGCATTAAATCCAAAGCCAAACACAGGTTGCAGATGCTCTGGGTAATGGTTGCCAGTCCAGCTGTCATCCGAGTGATGCTGCTGGTGTTCCCTGCACCTTCCAGAGCCGTTCAGAAACACAGGCTGCCAGTTTTTAATGCATTATGGCAGATTATGAGACACCTCTGTCACCTGAATAAACACGTAGCTGGGCAGAAGTAAAGTTTTCAATATCAGTTCTTTATGTGATATGATCCAAAATTTATCTCATTTTTAAAAAGAGCCCCAGAGATGAGGAAACACTCTCTGGTAAATTTACTTGATTGAGAGTCACCCACATTTCTTTTAAAGGTATGCTCACCAGAGACCCCATCTGGAATGTTCCACTCAGAGGCTCAGACCTCTGGTTGATTTAATTATGTGCTTCCTAGGATTGTGCATTTAATTACATATATACAACAATTCCTAGCACCGGTTTCTGTTGTTATTCTGTGAGAACACTGGCAGCCATTTTGAACTGTAGAAGAGTATTCTGCATCTGCAGGAATTACTCATCCGTGGTATTGAAGAAAGGAAAAATTAGCCATTGGTACAGGAAAGGGAGGAAGAAGAAAGTATACTTACATAGCAGAATAGTAGTTTCACAGTCTAGTAGACAAGCAAATAGGAGGCTGATGCTGTGGACAGACTATAAATCAATTTCTGATTTCTTTGGTCAAATTGTAAATCATCACTATGCACTAAGCTACTATGCATTTCCAGGTAAGAGTATACAATACTTGTGTGATTGTGTGTTATTTGTAATAGCTCTTTCTGAATTACAGGTGATTAGAAAACCCTGTTAGAAATCAAGTTGTTGTTGTTTAATTCTGGATATATTTGCTTTCATGATATTATGCTGCTGGACAATGGAATTATATCTACTTTTATAAAACTATATTAAAATCCCATGGGAAATCTATTTCTATGAAAAAAAAAATTGTCTTTTGTTCAGGCCCCTCTGGATAAAGGGGAAATGTTGATCACAATGGCCCTGAAATGACTGTCGCATCACACTAGGTCAGCTCCTTCCAGATAAGGTGCTATGGGTCCTAGAGGGTGCCTAGAATATTCATGATGTGGTTCAATGAATGGATAATAACTATACTTAAAATAATGAATTACTCCTCATTTTGCAATTGGTAACTCTGTCTTACTCATAGATCCCAAATTTCTAAACTCAAAGGAGAAGCTAAGGAAAGAGGGGGCGGTTCTAAACTTTTAAGAAATGAATGGAGATCCTTGCAGGCAACATTGGTTTGACAAATTTCATAGAGACTCGTGACTTGTTGGCCCTAGAAGAGTCAATGTAGTCTTATGTAGAATTTCATTTGAGACATTCAGGATATAAATTTTTTCTTCTAAGTTTATTGGTAGTTGAGAATCAGTTCCATTTTATGGCCTCTTTTAAGGTACTTACAGAATAAAAAGAGATATTAGTTAACTTTAAATCTAACATAAAAATATTGAAATCTGATCCCTTGCCTTACAAACTAAGTTAGGGCTCATATTTTCCAATTACCTCTTTCTTCAAAAGAACTCTTCTATGAAAGAGTACATACACATGGAGGTATTATTATTATTAGTTTATTATTATTATTTTTCGAGATGGGATTTCGTTCTTGTCACCCAGGCTGGAGTGCAATGACGCTATCTCGGTTCACTGCAACCTCCGCCTCCCAGGTTCAAGCGATTCTTCTGCCTCAGCCTCCTGAGTACCTGGGATTACAGGCACATGCCACCATGCCCAGCTAATTTTTGTATTTTTAATAGAAACGGGGTTTCACCATGTTGGCCAGGCTGGTCTTGAGCTCCCGCCTCGGCCTCCCAAAGTGCTGGGATTACAGGCATGAGCCACTGCACCCGGCCTATTATTTAAAATTCTCTTAATGGTAGGATGCAATCTAATGTCAAAGATGTGTAGCATCAGAACTTTAGTGAGCAAAGCAACAACTTCACACGTATATTTATTTGATACTTTAGATTAAGGAGGCCATAATTTCTGAAACTCTGGAATGAAAGGTCTAAGTATGAGATAGACATCATGTTTTTTATAGAAGACATCTTGCAAATTAATCATCTTTAAAGATGGCTTTGGATTTAAATTTCATTCTAGGAATAAATTTGAGTTCTGTTGAATTGAGACATCTCAGAAATTAACCCCCAATAATTTCCGTTATTCAAAATTGCTTTTACATTTATGGAAAACAAAACAATGTTTTTAAAAACCAAAGCTGAGAGCTTTCACCTTTTAATAACAGTTTCAAACTTAATATAGCTTATTAAGAATTAATATAATAACTCTTTTTATTGTTTAAGCCTCTCTTACCAGCTCTACCGTGCATTCATTATTTTTCTTCTTTTGTATTTATACAATAAATGCTTGACAAAAAAAAAGCTACATAATTTAAGATTTTTATGACACAATGGAAAAGTTTTTTACCCCCAGGGGAAAAAACAATTCTATGATGTTCTCATTGTCTTTTCAGGCAAAATTTTATATATTAGAAAGAAGAAGAATATGAAAAAACAAAAGCTCTAGTTATACTTTTTGTGACGTGCAGCAGGTTTGGAATATATGGAACATAAAAGAATATTACATGAGCTATAGAGGGTTAATGCTGTGTGTTCTTAATTTTAAATTTCAGATAAATATGATTTCAGCTTTGATCCTACATGGACTAATTCTTTTGTTACTCAACTAATTAATTCAGAATGCTAGAGAAAAGATGCTAATTTGGGCATCAAAGAAGTGATCTTTTTTTTTGTTGTTTAATCAGTTATAAAGATAAGTGTTACTCCCATTAGACTGGGTCTGGAGCCCGATCATTTTATTCTTGTTTAGTGCAGATGAATTCCATAGAAAATATGCCCTGTTTCTCTTAACATCTGAAGATGGAACAGTAGGATTCAGGATTCACGTTAAAATGGTCCTTTGCAAGGTAATTGTAAAAAAATAAAATTCATTTCTTCATATTGTCCATTTGTTCTTCATGCATAACAAGGCAGACACCATCATCTGTTTGTTCCAATCATGCAATACATATAAATTGCCCGTGTGTTACTTTATCCTATGGAATGTAAGTTGTATTTGACATTTTATTTAGAAACTACAGATGAGGCCTCCAACTTCCACAGAATTTTTAGTTAGCCCTTGTTGGATTTATTTTCTTTGACATGAGTCAGTTTTTTCCTTTCTGGGCAGTTTGCTGAGATGATCCCATTTGCCTGTCAATGGTAACTTCAGAGCTGTTTCCTGTGGGGACCATTTCCTTCTGCAGGATGAATCTGTGGCCAGTTTGGAGCAAGCTGGGGCCAACTGGGCCTGGGAAGGGCAAGTCAAACAGGCAACCTCCCACAGTTGATAGAAAGTTTAGCAGTGAAATATGGTTTGGTCTCAAAACACTCTTTCCTTTCCTAGTTTTCGAGTTTCCGGGGCAAAGGAGGTAGAGAAAAGGGAAGGAAAGAGGAAGAAGGGGATGTTGTGGGCGCACAAACACGAAGGCAGTATCTGGCTATTGACTGAAGTCTGAATTCCAGCCATGTGATCTGTTTGAGTCAGTGTTAGGGCTTTATGCACATGCCATCAGTTGTGTCTATTTATTCAACCGGCGTTCAGAAAAGCCCAAAGATCCACTTAAAAATCATAATCATAAAAAGGAAGAAGACATACATTCTACTGCTTTGAAATAAGTAAACATTTAACAAAAAGAAAAGCTTTCTTAACTATTAAGAAAACATAAAAAATGCAAAAAGATCTATTTCTGTAATGTTCCTGTTAAATGTCTTTCCCAGAAATCGTAAGCATTTCATCTGAGTCACTAAGGCTCTTGACTACCATGTTTTGAAGCCAGTGAAAGTGTATGAAAGCAATTAATCAAAGTTCACTGCGCTCCTGAAAAATATTTCTTCTTCTGTAAAGCAGAGGGGTAGAATAACTTAAAACTTAGTGACGGTTAATAAGCTTCTTAGAGTCCCTGTGTGGATCTGAAAATCATACCTTGTTAGTATTTTTAACTTTCTTGCCCACTCATTCATGCTTATTTTTATTTAACTTTAATTTCTGGCCTTTTTTTCATAAGTTTCCCTTTTTTCCCCCTAACAGAGTGCTGCTTTAATAATCTCAGAGCACAGTTTTTATTTGCTACAAAAGGCTCAGCAAAAGCAATATATCCAGTGTCTAACAAATCTCTTAACTGTTCTTACAAATCGTCCATTCAGAGGCTCTCTGTTTTGTTTGTTTGGTTTTAAAAATATTAGTTATTGGTGATATGTGCTTTGCTTTACTTTCAGGACCCTCTAGAATTATTTTTAACGTATCTGGTATTTCTAAATCCATTGCATTTCCTAGCCCCTCGATATGGGGAAAGCAAATTAGCTCAAGGATTCCCAGCAGCTGAATTTAGCTAGAGAGCTGCTTAAGGCTCTCCCCAGCAGATGTTTTATCCACTTAGAAGTCGTAGAATGTTATAGGACCTCCCTGCTTTTTAATCCTAAAAACAAACATCAACATATTTGAGATCTGAAGATTCCCTGATTCAGAATGAAAAATTGCCATGACCACCAATTTCAGAGCCACAGTCTAGAAATGAGTGACAACCCAGAGAAAAGTAGCTGCTAAAGCTTGGCTGGATAAAAAGGTTGGCCTTAAAGGGGGTAGCAGACACAGATATCCGTGGGATTAAACAGGTTTGTTGTTTTCATATAGCTTGTCATCATCTTGGAAACATATAAACATACCCAGGATAAATGTCTAAACAACATATCAAAATTTAAAATTTTAATTAGAAAACTTAATTTCAGGGTTTCAACTGCCTGACCCAGTTAGGATTAATTAGGAAGATTTTTAATATTGAGTTTGTCTTTCGTTATTAAAGCATCAACTCACTCAGTCTCTACTTGTGTACACATCCTACAAGGCAAATCCCTATCTACTTTTGCGTGCCACGGAACAGATTTAGAGTTTAAAACACAGCCCTACTGTTGTGAAAAGCATCCTGGGTTTTGTAGCATTTTGCCTCCCTCCTTAAAAGCTACAGGCATAGCCAAGGCAGTGTGGGGCAGAAATAGAATTAGAATATTTTTCCTTCTTAATCAAGATTGATTTGCAACAAACACAAATCTGTTTATTATTCTATCCGATAATATTAACATAAAAGTGAGTGATGCCCTTAGGGACCCCCAAAAAGGGGTTGGGACGGGAACTCTATAATTGGTCAATTTTCACTGGATTTTTATCAGACTCATTAACTCTCAAGTACAATGGAACCATGTGAGATAAACAAGAAAAGACCTTTGTGACACAAATTTTAGAAGCAAAAGCTGCGGTGCGCAAAGCCATGTGAGATTACAATACATGGAAGTTAATTTCATCAGCATATGCATATGCTAATTCAGAACCCAATTTAGAATACATCTGACAAGAGAAACCTTTTATAGGGTGGATTTCAGAATCAACTAGGGAAATAATAGTAAAGGGCCTATGAACTTCTCTGCCCCTATAGTTTGCTTGAGCTATTTCAAACTGTGTAATTTATAAAATAGTAAGGAGCAATCATGCCTAGTTTGTAAGTCAGCTAGTTACAGAGTGGACAAACCATTATCAAGTCCAAAAAATACTATGGCTGTGAAGTTTGTAGGTTTTCACATGTGACATTGTTCCATAGATGTCAGACTTTAATATTAGCGATGATTAGATGTTGTAGTTTTTTCCAAATGCATCATTGACACTCAAAGACGTTTCCTGACTGGAGAAGGAGATATACAGACTTTGTTTCAAACTTTTCAGCTCTCTTTGGATTCATAGCTAAGCAGCTATTTGGAACAAGAGTGAATGAACTTTTCCTTGCCTGACTTTTTAGTTCTCACAGGACATTGCTCAGGATCACTTTTGTATAGTGTGTGCACTAAGAGGATGTAGGAGGGTTGGTGGTAATAACTGCATAAACTGCCCAGTGTGATGTGGGAGGAAAGTTGTAGATAGAATGTAGCCACTTTAAGAAGTGAATTAAATGAGAGAGTAGACAGGAAAAATGCCAGAGGTCAAGCTGTACATATTGTAAATTTGAATCATTCATCAGCGTATGTATGGGAGTCTAGGAAGAATTTGAATGTCATCATTACTTAGAAAACCCAAGGAAAGAAATAGAAACAGAAGAAAATATTTGCTGAGAAAATAGAAGAAAACTATTAAGAATATTAAAATCTTTATTATATAGAAAATAATAGGATTCCAGGGACTTAGTTTAATTGAGGGGTTAGATATTTACCTGACGATTTATGTTGTTAATGGTTCAATTCTGTGTGCATTGGCTATTGTGATGTGTAGTGGCTGCTCAGTAAGGAATGAATGGATGAATGAACGAACAAATCATTATCAAATTCCACTTTTCCAGATGGCTGTTCACAAGCCCCCTACCTAGGCAATATAACAACATTAAGGAGGTCTGTATGGGGGTTTTCTATAACCCTCTCTGAGGTTCTTGTCTACCTTGGGTAATTCGATCTTTGATTTCTTAAATTCTACTAAGAGATCTCATTTTGTGGATAGAAACCATTTTTCTTATACATGCTGCATCACATAAACTGATAAATTAATTGCCCTGGAATTCCTCTACTTCCCCTTTACCAGCTCCATAAACAAGCTAGTTTCCTCTCCTAGGCTGCTTCTCTTTGTGAGTCTCCTTCCATCTAAGGCTAATCTCTCCAGAGACACTATCTCTATCCTCCTACCTTATCAAGAACTTTCGTCTCCTATGCCAATGTTCATAGCAGCCTTATTTACAATAGCCAAAAGGTGGAGACAATCCCAAATGTCCATCAGTGCATGAGTGGATAAACAAAATATGGTTATGTACATGCAATGGAATATTATTCAGCCTTAAAAGGGAATGAAATTCTGACACATGCTGCAACAAAGATGAGTCCTGAAGACCTTCTACTAGGTAAAATAAGCCTGACACAAATGAATAAATTTTCTGTGATTCCACTTATATGAATTTCACATAGAATAGTCAAATTCATAGAGACAGAAAGTCAAATAGCAGTTACCAGGCGCTGGAGGAAGGAGGGAGTGGGGAGTTACTAGATGTAGAGTGGGTACACAGTTTCCATTTGAGATCATGAAAAATTCTGGACGTGAATAGTGTGATGGTTTCTCAGTGTGAATGTGCTTAATGCCACTGAAGTGTACACTGAAAAATAGTTAAAATGGTAAATTTTATTTTATGTATATTTTACCTTAATAAAGAGGGAAAAGAAATTTATTCTTCTCTGTCCTCCATCTCCGACCTCTCACTCTCTTTTCCTTTCAGCAACCGAAATATTCTGTGGTATAAGCCAGATTGAAAACCTCCTTCTTCAGCACTCGACTGCACCTGCAGCTACCTCCCTCCCAGCCAACCATTACCCAGTCTGTAATGGTTGTACAGACACTTATACTTACCTACCATTCACTCTTCAGATCATGCCTACATGACTTCTGCTCACATACTCCACTGACCCTTGCCAAGGCTATGAATGACTTTATGTTGCCAAATCTAATGAACGCTTTTCCGTCCTCACCTCGTTGGGCGTCTCAGCAGCATTCCCATCTGTTGACCTTGTCCGTCTTCTTGCAGCATTCTTTAAACTCTTTTGCAACCACATTCTCTTGATTTTCTTTCTAGCTCTCTTGCTGTTCTTTCTCTATCTCTGTTGTCCACCTGCCTCTCCCCAACCCCCACTCCTGTCTCTGCCCTTTGAGTGTTACAGGTTCTCAGGACTTAGGCATGGACTCATCTACTGGAATTTCCCAAAGATATATTACAATAATAATCATGTTCTAAATTGAATCTTTTGATACCTCTTCATTGACTCACCATTTCCAAATCACTATCTTATCTTCTCAATGGCCACTTCTCTAGTCCAAGCCACTGTCATCTTTCACTCATTCCTGCAGGAGTCCCCAGTCAGTTAAATCACTGGTTTTAGTTATGTTACTGCTTTTACTTGCTGCTTTTTACTTCAGCACCAGGATGGTCTTTTTAAAGTATTCATCACATTGTATCACTTCTGCTCAAAACACTTGGTTCCTCTGCCATTTCTCCTCCACTAACTCTGTCTCCTAGTTTCCTCACCTAGCTTCTCTGCACCTTGAATGACTAAGAAATGACCTCCCATCACTCTTAGATTAAACCACAAGCTTCTCTCACACCTGTGCCCATTGGCTTTTCCGTCTGCATCCTGCCGGAGTTTCCTCTCTCATCTCCCAGCCTCTGGCCTTCTTTTACTGCTTTGAATACACCAAGCCTTCCCCACACGTGTCCTTTGCATGTGCTGTTTCCTTCACCCCCAAGACTTTTCTCCCACTCTTCACTTGTCTGGAACTTCTCACTCTTATATTCTCAGCTTACATCTATTTTTTCACTGAGGCATTTCCCAGTCAGTCACTTCCCTATTATTGTCTCTTCTAACATCCTTTATAGCACTTATCACAACTAACAATCACAGATTTATACTTGTTTGGTAACTGTCTCTGTTAGAATGTAAATTTCATGAGGATATTGTGTGGTTTTGTATCCCAACATAATATTAACCTATATCAATTGCTTATAATTTCTGACAGCTAGTAGATACCTAATAAATATTTTTTGAAAGAAAGAAAGAGATGGAGTAAGGAAAGAAGACAGATTTTCCATGAATCTGTTTCATATGACCTCTATAGAAATGAACAGAGAAATGGACAGGTGTTTTAAGCAAACTTACAATTCATGAACATCTAAATTTACATAAAGGGTATGTTGAAAGGTGATTTTTCCACTTTACAAAAAAGATCCATCATAAGATTCTTTAAACAGGCTTCCCAGGTACATGTAAAATAAGATTTTATTGATTAAAACCATATGTTTGCACAGAATTTTTTAGGAAAATATCTTTTATATAAAGTAAGGTTGACCTCTGAGCAATTTCCTTAAGGCACCTAGCCCAGAATTGCCAACTCTCAAATTTCTAAGGTAACACATAATGGGAGGCCTGGAATGCAGTGCATATTTGAAACTCTAGAATATAAAATAGTAATTTTAGCCATTCAGGGTTCGTGACTTTTCTCACAAAAATAGCTAATGGGAAGATAAACCTCCTCAACTCCTCTTTCTATATCTCAGTAAAAGTAAGAGTGGCTGTGAAATGATCCCCACAAAGGCTGCTACAGAAAGGAAAACAAGGGCTTGGAAAGTCACCAAATCGAATCTTTCCCCCTCACTCTCTCCCCCCGTCCACTACTGCCACTACTGATAATTAAGTTGTCTTATTGCAAAATGAAAAAGAATTCAGTGTGTTAATAAATAAAATGCAATGAACTTCTCTGGGTTTCAATTTCCTCATCTTAACAATGTGGGAGTTTTTTTTTTTAAGATTATTGTTTTATAATGCTTTTCTTCAGCCTACCCAAACTTTACAAAATAAGGTAATTTGTAATCATTTTCTCTGGCTAATAAATTTCACAGGTATTTCTGCCCTTCTTATTGGAAACTTTAATCAAGGATCATGAACTTTAAATCAAAGCATGTATAATATTTGTAGAATTGCTTGATTTGACTGTTATTGGTGGTTCTTGCTAAGAAGAAAATACTTTGCAGAATTTGCTTACAACTAACATGTTTTTTTTCTTACCAAACGTATTCCACTGTGAGGGAAGGATAATGAGCTATTGCTGAACCGCAGTACAAGTGAAACATTTTAGCTACCAAAAACAAAAATAATTTATTGGATGTGGTAATAAAGATCAAGGTAGGCTAGGAAATGGTTAGTTTTACCCTTCAAAAACAAGACTGCTTTTACCTCAGAAATCCCAAAAGCTGCAAATATAGGAGAAATAATATGGGACATGGAAAAAAAAAAAAAAAAAAGCCTAATACCTGCAAAGCTTTTGGCAAAATTTTTGCCCTCATCAACCTCCTGAAGCGTTATTTCTCCCCTGACTCCCCACCGTGTTGAATATTTTGCCCAAACATTACTATATTTAATGACATTTTAAGCAAAAGTTATTTATCTCAAGTGATGTACTGCGCTATTAACTTCTCAGATAAACATACTTAGAGTAATCGTGTTGACCCCTAAGACTCTTCTGCATGGGTCTGGAATGCTAAAGAATGTATTCATGAAAACATTATTTAGCTATCTCCTGCTTTGTAGGTTAAAGAGAAGTCTTGATTGTATTGGGCAAATCTGAATTATATTTGAAAGTTAATGTTCTGGCTGAGCGCAGTGGCTCACGCCTGTAATCCCAACACTTTGGGAGGCCGAGGCGGGCGGATCACCTGAGGTCAGGAGTTTGAGACCAGCCTGGCCAACATGGTGAAACCCCATCTCTACTAAAAATACAAAAAATTATCCAGGCTTGGTGGTGGGCACCTGTAATCTCAGCTACTTGGGAGACTAAGGCAGGAGAATCGCTTGAACCTGAGAGGTGGAGGTTGCAGTGAGCCAAGATCGCACCATTGCACTCCAGCCTCAGTAACAAGAGTGAAACAACGTCTCAACAAAAAAAAAAAAAAAAAAAAAAAGAAAGTTCTTATATTTTCTTCTGTATTTTTCTCTTTTCCTTACTTCTGTAAATGATACATGGATATTTCTTCAGTGGAAAAAAAAGGAATAAATTCAGAAAGGGAAATAGGAAACAGAGAAAAGGACAAAAAACTAGACTGGGGGATGATAGCATTAGAGCTGACAGTTCGCCAGAGTCCCAAGACTAGACTGGCTACAACCAAAAAACTACAGTAGGAGTAGAGAGAGATGGAGAGATGGCAATGGAGGGAGAAAGTTCAGGAAAGAAGACTTGCTGATTGAAATTGTAAGCTGAGAAATATGCAGAATACTGGAAGAGGCTTCTAGGAAAGGCAGGACCATGGCACAATTATGAATATAAGCAATGCCACCTTCCAGGTGTGATACTCAGAGCTCTGACTTGACTAACATCCTCTACTATGGGTCAAAACACAGTCTAGGAAGCTGCAAATAGGTGCCCATTGCTATGGGATTCTGAAGAAGACAGAAACATGTGCTTGTTTTATGATTCGTCTATTATTCTGGTTGCTTACAGTACAAGACTTTCTTCAAAATGTCCTCATGTGAGGAGACTCTGATTCTCTGTGTGTGTGTTGGGGCAGGGTTGGGGGTATAAGGCCAGCCCATACATGTATAATTTGAAAAAATCTAAGAATCACTGGGCACGGTGGCTCATGCCTGTAATCCCAGCACTTTGGGAGGCCGGATCAGCTGAGTTCAGGAGTTCAAGACCAGCCTGGCCAACATGGTGAAACCCCATCTCTACTAAAAATACAAAGAATTAGCTGGGCATGGTGGTACATGCCTGTAATCCCAGCTACTTGGGAGGCTGAGGCAGGAGAATCGCTTGAACCCGGGAGGCAGAGGTTGCAGTGAGCCGAGATCACGCCATGGCACTCCAGCCTGGGCAACAAGAATGAAACTCCGTCTCAAAAGAACAAAAACAAACAAAAAAATCTAGGAATCTCCCAAAGTTTTCTTTGTTTTGTTTTGTTTTTTGTTTTTTGTATGTTTTATTTTGTTTGTTTAGTTTGTTTGTTTGTTTGTTTGTTTTTTGAGACAGAGTATCACTATGTCACCCAGGCTGGGCTGCAGTGATGCCATCTCGGCTCACTGCAACCTCTGCCTCCTGGGTTCAAGTGATTCTCCTGCCTCAGCCTTCTGAGTAACTGGGACTACAGGCGCCCACCACCACGCCCGGCTAATTTTTGTATTTTTAGTAGAGACAGGGTTTCACTATGTTGGCCAGGCTGGTCTTGAACTCCTGACCTCAGGTGATCCACCTGCCTTGGCCTCCCAAAGTGCTGGGATTACAGGCGTGAGCCACCGTGCCCAGCCATGTCTTCTTTTTTTATTTCAAATGTGCAGTTTTCATTTTCCTAAAAGTACTAAACATATACAGTGTTTTTGTAAAGCATCATAACTGCCACTGTGCCCATGTAACTATATATATCCCAGGCACTCAGGAATGCTCAGAACATACTAACCCAAAGAAACCTCCCTTTCTGGGGAATTGTATTATATTTTCATTGTGTTCCAGAGCTGACTCAGGAAGCTGGGGCTGCATTAGAGAGTGATTGTGCATAAAGGAAAACGTACAGGCGGAGATCAGGTTCTAATCTCAGCCCTGCCCTGATTCTGGTGGGAGGTCTTGGTCAAGGTTCGACACCTCTCAGAGCTTTTGGTTCTTCACTGGTAAAATGAGAGCATTGAACGAGGTGTTCAATAAGGCCTCTCATGGCACTGTCGTGGTATAATTCCAGGAGTTTACCTTTAAGTGCCATTGACACTGGAGCTCGGGAAGCCTGCTTAGGAGATTGATCAGTTTGTATTTATATATTAATGATAATTCTTTAGTTTCTCACTCTCTATTGCATTAATAGGTCGTCATAATTAGTCTTGAATATTTGTCTATCTAAATAATAAGGAAAATTTTCAAATTATGTGTGCTTAGGCTGCCCCTTCTCCCCTACCTTCTGTCGACACATACAAAGGGAATCAGAATCTCATCACAGGAGGACCTGACATACACATTTTAAAGAAAGTCCTGGCAGTAGCTTACATCTATAATCCCAGCACTTTGGGAGGCCGAGGTGGGCAGATCACTTGGGGCCAGAAGTTCGAAACCAGTCTCGCCAACGTGGTGAAACCCCGTCTATACTAAAAATACAAAAATTAGCTGGGCGTGGTGGTGTGAACCTGTAATCCCAGCTACTCAGGAGGCTGAGGCACGAGAATCACTTGAACCCCAGGTAACAAAGATTTCAGTGAACAAAGATCACGCCACTGCACCCCAGTCTGGGTGACAGGGCGAGACGCTGTCTCAAAAAAAAAAAAAAAAAAGAAAAAACTAAAGAAAGTCCTACCTCTAAGCAACCTGAGTAATAGAAGAATCACAAAACAAGCTGATGTTTCTGTCTTTCTCAGACTTCCATAAAAGCACGTGATATTGTGCATGATGCATGATAAATATGAGTGAAAAGAAGGAAGGAAGGAAAGAAGAGAGAAAAGGGGGAATTTCATAATGGCATTATTTTTCTGCTTTCATTATCTTATTTTAGTTCCATTTTATGCAAAATGATCTTGACTTACTTAGAATAAAGAAGTATGACTTAATGAGCTCATCCCATAAATATCTTAGCTTTACCGCAAAAACAATGTGGTTATTGTTAACAACCTTCTCCTTCACATTTCACTAGATTTGGAAAGAAGAAGGAGGGTAAGGGTGCAAAAGCTGAGCAGAAAGGTACTCTGAAACATGGTGGCCTGAGAGAAGAAGAGCTGGAGAAAATGAAAGAAGAGCGTGAAAGGTGAGCAGAAGTGCCGAGACCTTCATTTTCTTTGACTTTATGGTCTGGGTTTAATTTAGATATTGCAATAGTCAACTGGAGAAATTTCATTTTAAGAAGTATAGGGGTTGACCGATCTGAAAGGAAAGGTGTCTGATGCAAAAAGAACCTCCCTTTCTGGAAATTTTTATTCTATTTTGAGAATAAATTTGCTTCATGTTTTTACTATATCAGTTCCTATAATTCCATAACACACTACCACCTGTTTTGACCATAAAAATGCATATTTTCTCTATATCTTTTTTTTTTTTTCCAAAGAAAGGTCATTTGGATATTGATGTTTAGAACTATCCACTTCCCATAGTCTGTTCCTAATTTTGGTCAAGCTGTGGTATACCTTCTTAATTTTATTCTGCGCAATCCGTTTGAGTCCTGTAGTTTGAGAGGTGAATGTCCTTCATTCTTTAAAAAGACACTGTCTTTTATTAGGCTATCAGCAAGCTGAAGAGTATGTTGCCCATCTGTTAAAGGGCCGGCTTCATTTGCTGGAATAATGCTGGTTTGCAAGAGCTGAATTCTCCTGCTTGAGGAGCTTAATGTTCCATTTGGACAAGAGGTCCTTCACATATCTTTGATGTTAACTCTGGCACTTATCGCAAGTAGATGTGTAAATGTCTGATTTTCAAACATGTAATTGAATATTCATAATTCTCCTGAAAATTCTTTGCCTTCACAACTAAATGGAGCTTGGAGAAAGACTGAGATTATGACAAAACCAGCATATAATTTTAAGTGTCTGATTCTGACTTCATCATGTATGTACTCAGATTCACACAACTTTTCACTTGCTTATTAGTTACGTTAGTTCTTATAGTTTCTAAAGAGGCTGTTCTTGTATTGATTTTATTACTTTAGTATGTGTACTAAGAAAATCATATCTATTCATTGTGTTTTCTAGCACAGAGCAGTCTAAGAGTATCTACTGTTAACCTTTGACCACTGTTTTGTAGTCTGTTCCCGTTGAGAAGGCTGACTTTTTCAATAGCAAGGAAAAAAAGCTATTTAGTCCTTTCTCATTTTTGAGAGGTTGATAAGCTGAATTCTAAGGTCACTGGAGCAGTTAAAAGGAAATGAAGTGTTTTACATTGTTGTTGACTATTCACCTGACAGAGCTATCCTGAAGACATGAAAGATATTCTCCATCATAACCTAAGATTCAGCAATCCTGTAATGTACAATGTAATCCAGGCTGAGATTTTAATGCATATATTGGCAAAGGCCTCTATGTGGGGAGCCTACATCATAGATCTTTGCTGCTCCCTTGACTTCTCTTACTGAGGTTACATCCCATGCCTCATCTTCAGGAAACTGAGCTGTTTGCTGGAATGCAGACTTTACATTTTTTTGTAGCTCATACTTACTTGGGACAGGGGAAAAAACTCTTAGTAGCTGGGGAACTGTGTGCCAGCTAGAAAATTGATAACCCATAAAATAAGGTGAGTTGTCTTTAAGCAAGAGTTCATTTCCTTTCTGGTTTTGCCTTTACTAGGCAGGTGCCTGAGGGAGTCTTGTTCTTAAAAGCTGAGCTGTAAATTCACTTCAGCTGGCTATATAGGCTTCGGATCCAATTTTCTTAAAATATGTCTGGTCAAAATATTGAAAGAACTGTACTATTAGCCTCCACTTAGGCCACTTCCCACACATGAACACATAAAACACATCTGATAGGGGTTTCCTAGAGACAACATTGTCTCGATCATGTGTTAGAGGAAGACGTTGAGGAGTTGATTTTATGGTTGGGTGCTATGGAATTAATGACCAAGGGCATTTCAACAGCTCAGGGGCTGAGAGCCACGGATGCTGGAGGTGGAGGCTGAACATCTGGCATTGCTCCCAGTGCTGGAGTCCTGATCCTTAGCTCTCCATTATCTATGGGAAACCAGTTCACAACTCTTAAAGAACTCAGTGAGTGTATCACTCTTCATGATATGGCAATGAAAAAAAATAGAATAAAGTAAGAAATAGTGATAAAAGCTATTATACTGTTCTCCTAATATGTTTGAAATTTGTTTCTTTGATGTGATTCAAGCCATCCTATTGCTTACTTTTCTCATCCTGTCATAGGTATCATAATAGATTTACATTAGCATATCTCATTTTCAAAATATTTAATGCACCTAAATAAAATATATACCGTAAAGTACTGGAGCCAGTTTGTACCAGCTTATGGGAACCAATTGTTAAACTTTCAAGAATTTTGTAAGCTGGCTGATAAGCCATTGGCAGTTTGACATTGGCTATGGTGAGTATATTTATAGCACAGTTTTTCTGAAGACCTAGTTTACCAGCACATTGCTACAAGTCTGTGACAGCTATCTTTAGTGCTTATCCAGGAGGCAATTATCCAAAGAAGAGGCAGGAAAAAAAAATCCAAATTCAACCACATGATTTCTTGTAGCTGAGTTTCTCAAAATGTGGTCCAAGGACCAACTACATCAGAATGAATCATTAGAAGACCTTGTTAAAAATGAAGATTCCTGAGCCCCATACCAGACTTGCAGAATCAGAACCTTGGGATTTGGAGCCCAGGAACCTGTGTTTCATACACAAGCCCAAGGTGATTCGTCAGCAGTCTAAAGTCTGAGAACCACTGACTTGGAGGAACAGAATTTGGCTATAACATAAAACTATTCTTATTTAGTGAAAAATGATACACAGGATTTTTTTCTCAAAAGGACTGAGTGGCCCAGTCTGCAAATATTTTCCTTGTTCTTCATGTGCCTTCTCTGAAATATCTTTTCCTACTGGTACAATCTTTTGTAAACAAATTAGAAACCCTAGCCAGTGCTCACTCAACTAAGGGAATATGGATCACTTGCCCCCAGCAACCCTCATGCACACAAAACTTACAAAAGCAATATCAGTTCATTAAGAAAATTTTGGAAACATAAAAAGTATAAAAACTATTAAAACCGTGCATAACTCTACCATAATCCCATAACCACTACTAATATTTTATAATCTTTTTTCTATGCATATACAGTTTGCTCCATATCCATGGGTTCCACATCTGTGGATTCAACCAACCACAGATTGAAAATATTTAGAAAAGAAATTTCACAAAGTTCCCAAAAGTAAAATTTAAATTTGCTGTGCCAAGTACTACATTGAAGCTATGCAAATGAAGTGATGTGTAGGCACTGTAATAGGTATTGTAAGTAATCTAGAGATGATTTAAAGTATATGAGAGGATATACATAGGTTATATGCAAATATTACTCCATTTTATATCAGCGAGTTGATCATTCACAGATTTCGATATCCACAGGGTGTCCTAGAACAATCCCCCATGGATACCAAGGGACAAATCTCTTTGAACACTTAATATCGAAAACTTGGCGTCTATAACATCTTGCTTTTTTCATAGCATTATATGTTGAACATTTTTACCATGTCATTAATGTTTTTAAAATATGTCATGTTGATCACTGCCTAATATTCTATGAGATCAATATACAATAAATTATTTACCTTCCATTGTCAAACACTTAGTCTGTTCCCATTTTTATCCTTTTTTTCTTTCCTTTAAAAAAAAATAGAGACAAGGTCTCTCACTACGTTGTACAGGCTGGTCTCGAATTCCTGAGCTCAAGTGATCCTCCTGCCTCAGCCTCCCAAGTGCTGGGTTTACAGGCGGGAGCCACCATGCCCAGACTGTTTCCATTTTTCACTGTTTCAAATAATACCTGGATGAATATCCAGGTACAAATGTCTTTATAAGTTACCTCCTAAATCGTATAATTCCTATTGAAGTTTTAATTTCCTTGTAATTGTTTTACCCTAGGATTAATCTAACCTCAATTCTAAATTTTAGGATTTTATATTATCTCTCCCCATTCATCTAATTTTTTTTTGCTGATTTTCTTATCTCATTTGAAGTTATCTACATATCTAATTCCTGATCCAGAACCATTTTGCTGCTATATATGGATAGTTTATTTATAACTACATGTATTGAAAAAGTCCAAAAAGCCATAAAAGATGAGTTGGGTTACTAGATTAGATTAGAGGAATGCAGAGTCTAGAACAGTGGTTCTCAATGGAAGGGGGCAATTTTACCACAAGGGCATTTGGCTATGTCTGGAGATATTTTTTGATTGTCATAACTTGGGAAGAGGGGTGAGCAGTTATTACCTTTTACTGGGTAGAGGCTAGGAATGTAGCTAAAAATCTTACAATGCACAGGACAGCCACCCTCCCCCACAACATGAATCATCCAACCCAAAATGTCAATAGTACAGAGTTTGAGAAACCCTTTTTTTTTTTTTTTTGGTTTTATCTTTCCTCATTTAGAGGCCAATTATTCTTTTTTCTTTTCTTATCCTTTTTTAAAATTATATTATTATTATACTTTAAGTTTTAGGGTACATGTACACAACATACGGGTTAGCTACATATGTATACATGTGCCATGTTGGTTTGCTGCACCCATTAACTCGTCATTTAGCATCAGGTATATCTCCTAATGCTATCCCGCCCCCCTCCCCCCACCCCACAACAGTCCCCATTGTGTGATGTTCCCCTTCCTGTATCCATGTGTTCTCATTGTTCAATTCCCACCTATGAATGAGAACATGCGGTGTTTAGTTTTTTCTCCTTGCAATAGTTTGCTGAGAATCATGGTTTCCAGTTTCATCCATGTCCCTACAAAGGACATGAACTCATCATTTTTTATGGCTGCATAGTATTCCATGGGGTATATGTGCCACATTTTCTTAATCCAGTCTATCGTTGTTGGACATTTAGGTTGGTTCCGAGTCTTTGCTATCGTGAATAGTGCTGCTATAAACATACGTGTGCATGTATCTTTATAGCAGCATGATTTATAATCCTTTGGGTATATACCCAGTAATGGTATGGCTGGGTCAAATGGTATTTCTAGTTCTAGATCCCTGAGGAATTTCCACACTGACTTCCACAATGGTTGAACTAGTTTACAGTCCCACCAACAGTGTAAAAGTGTTTCTATTTCTCCACATCCTCTCCAGCATCTGTTGTTTCCTGACTTTTTAATGATGGCCATTCTAACTGGTGTGAGATGGTATCTCATTGTGGTTATGATTTGCATTTCTCTGATGGCCAGTGATGATGAGCATTTTTTCATGTGTGTTTTGTCTGCATAAATGTCTTCTTTTGAGAAATGTCTGTTCCTGTCCTTCGCCCACTTTTTGATGGGTTTGTTTGTGTTTTTCTTGTAAATTTGTTTGAGTTCATTGTAGATTCTGGATATTAGCCCTTTGTCAGATGAGTATGTTTCAAAAATTTTCTCCCATTCTGTAGGTTGCCTGTTCACTCTGATGGTAGTTTCTTTTGCTGTGCAGAAGCTCTTTAGTTTAATTGGATCCCATTTGTCAATTTTGGCTTTTGTTGCCATTGCTTTTGGTGTTTTAGACATGAAGTCCTTGCCCACACCTATGTCCTGAATGGTATTGCCTAGGTTTTCTTCTAGGGTTTTTATGGTTTTAGGTCTAACATTTAAGTCTTTAATCCATCTTGAATTAATTTTTGTATAAGGTGTAAGGAAGGGATCCATTTTCAGCTTTCTACATATGGCTAGCCAGTTTTCCCAGCACCATTTATTAAATAGGGAATCCTTTCCCGATTTCTTGTTTTTGTCAGGTTTGTCAAAGATCAGATAGTTGTAGATATGTGGCATTATTTCTGAGGGCTCTGTTCTGTTCCATTGGTCTATATCTCTGTTTTGGTACCAGTACCATGCTGTTTTGGTTCCTGTAGCCTTGTAGTATAGTTTGAAGTCAGGTAGTGTGATGCCTCCAGCTTTGTTCTTTTGGCTTAGGATTGACTTGGCGATGCGGGCTCTTTTTTGGTTCCCTATGAACTTTAAAGTAGTTTTATCCAATTCTGTGAAGAAAGTCATTGGTAGCTTGATGGGGATGGCATTGAATCTATAAATTACCTTGGGCAGTATGGCCATTTTCAGGATATTCATTCTTCCTACCCATGAGCATGGAATGTTCTTCCATTTGTTTGTATCCTCTTTTATTTCATTGAGCAGTGGTTTGTAGTTCTCCTTGAAGAGGTCCTTCACATCCCTTGTAAGTTGGATTCCTAGGTATTTTATTCTCTTTGAAGCAATTGTGAATGGGAGTTCACTCATGATTTGGCTCTCTGTTAGTCTGTGATTGGTGTACAAGAATGCTTGTGATTTTTGTACATTGATTTTCTATCCTGAGACTTTGCTGAGTTGCTTATCAGCTTGAGGAGATTTTGGGCTGAGATAATGGGGTTTTCTAGATATGCAATCATGTCATCTGCAAACAGGGACAATTTGACTTCCTCTTTTCCTAATTGAATACCCTTTATTTCCTTCTCCTGCCTGATTGCCCTGGCCAGAACTTCCATCACTGTGTTGAATAGGACTGGTGAGAGAGGGCATCCCTGTCTTGTGCCAGTTTTCAGAGGGAATGCTTCCAGTTTTTGCCCATTCAGTATGATATTGGCTGTGGGTTTGTCGTAGATAGCTCTTATTATTTTGAGATATGTCCCATCAATACCTAATTTATTGAAAGTTTTTAGCATGAAGCGTTGTTGAATTTTGTCAAAGGCCTTTTCTGCATCTATTGAGATAATCATGTGGTTTTTGTCTTTGGTTCTGTTTATATGCTGGATTACATTTATTGATTTGCGTATGTTGAACCAGCCTTGCATCCCAGGGATGAAGCCCACTTGATCATGGTGGATAAGCTTTTTGATGTGCTGCTGGATTCGGTTTGCCAGTATTTTATTGAGGATTTTTGCGTCGATGTTTATCAAGGATATTGGTCTGAAATTCTCTTTTTTGGTTGTGTCTCTGCCAGGCTTTGGTATCAGGATGATGCTGGCCTCATAAAATGTGTTAGGGAGGATTCCCTCTTTTTCTATTGATTGGAATAGTTTCAGAAGGAATGGTACCAGTTCCTCTTTGTACCTCTGGTAGAATTCGGCTGTGAATCCATCTGGTCCTGGACTTTTTTTGGTTGGTAAGCTATTGATTATTGCCTCAATTTCAGAGCCTGTTATTGGTCCATTCAGAGATTCAACTTCTTCCTGGTTTAGTCTTGGGAGAGTGTATTTGTCGAGGAATTTATCCATTTCTTCTAGATTTTCTAGTTTATTTGCGTAGAGGTGTTTGTAGTATTCTCTGATGGTAGTTTGTATTTCTGTGGGATCAGTGGTGATAGCCCCTTTATCATTTTTTATTGCATCTATTTGATTCGTCTCTCTTTTCTTCTTTATTAGTCTCGCTAGCGGTCTATCAGTTTTGTTGATCTTTTCAAAAAACCAGCTCCTGTATTAATTTTTTGAAGGGTTTTTTGTGTCTCTATTTCCTTCAGTTCTGCTCTGATCTTAGTTATTTCTTGCCTTCTGCTAGCTTTTGAATTTGTTTGCTCTTGCTTTTCTAGTTCTTTTAATTGTGATGTTAGGGTGTCAATTTTAGATCTTTCCTGCTTTCTCTTGTGGGCATTTAGTGCTATAAATTTCCCTCTACACACTGCTTTGAATGTGTCCCAGAGATTCTGGTATGTTGTGTCTTTGTTCTTGTTGGTTTCAAAGAACATCTTTATTTCTGCCTTCATTTCATTGTTTACCCAGTAGTCATTCAGGAGCAGGTTGTTCAGTTTCCCTGTAGTTGAGCGGTTTTGGGTAAGTTTCTTAGTCCTGAGTTCTAGTTTGATTGCACTGTGGTCTGAAAGACAGTTTGTTATAATTTCTGTTCTTTTACATTTGCTGAGGAGTGCTTTACTTCCAACTATCTGGTCAGTTTTGGAGTAGGTGTGGTGTGGTGCTGAAAAGAATGTATATTCTGTTGATTTGGGGTGGAGAGTTCTGTAGATGTCTATTAGGTCCACTTTGTGCAGAGCTGAGTTCAATTCCTGGGTATCCTTGTTAACTTTCTGTCTCATTGATCTGTCTAATGTTGACAGTGGGGTGTTAAAGTCTCCCATTATTATTGTGTGGGAGTCTAAGTCTCTTTGTAGGTCACTAAGGACTTGCTTTATGAATCTGGGTGCTCCTGTATTGGGTGCATATATATTTAGTATAGTTAGCTTTTCTTGTTGAATTGATCCTTTTACCATTATGTAATGGCCTTCTTTGTCTCTTTTTATCTTTGTTGGTTTTAAGTCTGTTTTATCAGAGACTAGGATTGCAACCCCTGCCTTTTTTTGTTTTCCATTTGCTTGGTAGATCTTCCTCCATCCCTTTATTTTGAGTCTATGTGTGTCTCTGCACGTGAGATGGGTTTCCTGAATACAGCACACTGATGGGTCTTGACTCTTTATCCAATTTGCCAGTCTGTGTCTTTTAATTGGAGCATTTAGCCCATTTACATTTAAAGTTAATATTGTTATATGTGAATTTGATCCTGTCATTATGATGTTAGCTGGTTATTTTGCTCATTAGTTGATGCAGTTTCTTCCTAGCCTTGATGGTCTTTACAATTTGGCATGTTTTTGCAGTGGCTGGTACCAGTTTTTTCTTTCCATGTTTAGTGCTTCCTTCAGGAGCTCTTTTAGGGCAGGCCTGGTGGTGACAACATCTCTCAGCATTTGCTTGTCTGTAAAGTATTTTATTTCTCCTTCACTTATGAAGCTTAGTTTGGCTGGATATGAGATTCTGGGTTGAAAATTCTTTTCTTTAAGAATGTTGAATATTGGTCCCCACTCTCTTCTGGCTTTTAGAGTTTCTGCCAAGAGATCAGCTGTTAGTCTGATGGGCTTCCCTTTGTGGGTAACCCGACCTTTCTCTCTGGCTGCCCTTAACATTTTTTCCTTCATTTCAACTTTGGTGAATCTGACAATTATGTGTCTTGGAGTTGCTCTTCTTGAGGAGTATCTTTGTGGCGTTCTCTGTATTTCCTGAATGTGAATGTTGGCCTGCCTTGCTAGATTGGGGAAGTTCTCCTAGATAATATCCTGCAGAGTGTGTTCCACCTTGGTTCCATTCTCCCCGTCACTTTCAGGTACACCAATCAGACATAGATTTGGTCTTTTCACATAGTCCTATATTTCTTGGAGGCTTTGTTCATTTCTTTGTATTCTTTTTTCTCTAAACTTCTCTTCTCGCTTCATTTCATTCATTTGATCTTCCATCACTGATACTTTTTCTTCCAGTTGATCGCATCGGCTGCTGAGGCTTCTGCATTCGTCACATGGCTCTCATGCCTTGGTTTTCAGCTCCATCATGTCCTTTAAGGACTTCTCTGCGTTGTTTATTCTAGTTATCCATTCATCTAATTTTTTTTCAAAGCTTTTAACTTCTTTGACATTGGTTCGAATTTCCTCCTGTAGCTCGGAGTAGTTTGATTGTCTGAAGCCTTCTTCTCTCAACTCGTCAAAGTCATTCTCCGTCCAGCTTTGTTCCATTGCTGGTGAGGAGCTGTGTTCCTTTGGAAGAGGAGAGGCACTCTGATTTTTAGAGTTTCCAGTTTTTCTGCTCTGTTTTTTTCCCATCTTTATGGTTTTATCTACCTTTGGTACATAGTGATGGTAATGGTGACATACAGATGGGTTTTTGGTGTGGATGTCCTTTCTGTTTGTTAGTTTTCCTTCTACCAGACAGGACCCTCAGCTGCAGGTCTGTTGGAGTTTGCTAAAGGTCCACTCCAGACCCTGTTTGCCTGGGTATCAGCAGCGGTGGCTGCAGAACAGCATATATTGGTGAACCGCAAATGCTGCTGCCTGATCGTTCCTCTGGAAGTTTTGTCTCAGAGGAGTACCCGGCCGTGTGAGGTGTCAGTCCGCCCCTACTCGGGGGTGCCTCCCGGTTAGGCTACTCAGGGGTCAGGGACCCACTTGCGGAGGCAGTCTGCCCATTCTCAGATCTCAAGCTGCATGCTGGGAGAACCACTACTCTCTTCAAAGTTGTCAGAGATGGACATTTAAGTCTGCAGAGTTTACTGCTGTCTTTTTGTTTGTCTGTGCCCTGCCCCCAGAGGTGGAGCCTACAGAAGCAGGCAGGCCTCCTTGAGCTGTGGTGGGCTCCACCCAGTTCGAGCTTCCTGGCTGCTTTGTTTACCTAAACAACTAACTCAGCAATGGCGGGCGGTGCACCCCCAGCCTCACTGCCCCCTTGCAGTTTGATCTCGGACTGCTGTGCTAGCAATGAGCGAGACTCTGTGGGCATAGGACCCTCTGAGCCAGGTGCGGGATATAATCTCCTAGTGTGCCGTTTTTTAAGCCTGTTGGAAAAGCACAGTATTAGGGTGGGAGTGGCCTGATTTTCCAGGTGCTGTCTGTCACCCCTTTCTTTGACTAGGAAAGGGAATTCCCTGACCCCTTGCGCTTCCCGGGTGAGGCGATGTCTCGCCCTGCTTCGGCTCACGCACGGTGCACTGCACCCACTGTCCTGCACCTACTATCTGGCACTCCCCAGTGAGATGAACCCGGTACCTCTGTTGGAAATGCAAAAATCACCTGTCTTCTGTGTTGCTCATGCTGGGCACTGTAGACCGGAGCTGTTCCTATTTGGCCATCTTGGCTCCTCCCCCCAAAAAAAACCCTTTTATAATCTCCAGGCTTCACAAAGAGCAAGGTACTCTCCTAGACATCAGAATTGCACTGTGTCATATTTCCTGTGGATAATGCAGAGAAATCTAGATCAGATGATATAACCCAAGAAGGATTATTAGCTATTTGAGAATGGTACCCAAACATTATTGATGAATATCCCATCAATCTAAGCTTGCAAGAATAATCTTTTTTGTTAAATTTTATTTTTAACCTTGGCCTGCTGAACATCGGCGTTAGTGATGGTGACCTGTTGATCAGATTGTGGATGCCACAAAACTTCAGGGGTTGACAATATGTCCAATGACAGAATCAGCAGGAACAATGGACTGAATTAAACATAAAAAAAGTTAATGGAAATAAATGTAAAGTCTTGCATTTAGGTCCAAAAATGAACTACACATACACAGGATGTGGAAGGTTTGATTTAATACCAAATATATGAAAAATTTGCCTGATGGTTTTAGTTGAGCGTAAGTTTAGCATGAGTCAACATGTGGATATGCCTGCCAAAAACTTAATCTGGTCCTAAGCTACGTTACTGGAAGTTCATGTACCAAATAAAGGAAGCAACAATAATTCTAATTTTACACTGCTCACATCACACCTGGAATATCCTATGCCTCTCTCTCACACAGAGAATGTGGGTACTAAATCCAAGTCTTATTAAAAATGTTGAAAGACCTGAGAATACACAGCTTACAGAGTCAAGACTTTGTGGATTTCTCATGTTTGAAGAACTGTTACATAGAAGAGAGATTAGATCGGTTTTGTAGCGTCCATTTTATTCTGTTCTGCTTTATCAGTTTATTTGCTTATTCATGCATTCATTTATTTACTTTATTGAAAACAAATTATTTACTTTAATATTTATTTTCTTATTTATGTCTTTGTCTCTTGAAGATACTAATGAAGCATTATTTCAAGAGAGGTAGTTTTCAGCTTAATGAAAGGGAAAAGTCCTTAAAATTAGGGTGCAGTATGAGGCAGTGAGTTTGTTGACACTGGAACTGTTGAATAAGAAGCTAATGAAATGATTACATTTAGAAAGCATTAGTTCATCATGTAAATATTGGACTAGATCAGAGTTGTATAAATTTCAGTCACTGATCTATTTCCTTTATTGTCTTAATTATATTTATACATAATCAAATAAATAAAATATTATAAAAATACATAGCCATGTAAGTTAGCTTATCTAATTAAGTACGTTAAGCCACGTAGCACCTAAAATCTTCTTGTGTATCTTTTTTTTTTTTTTTTTTTTTAAAGACAGAGTCTCGCTCTGTCACCAGGCTGGAGTGCAGTGGCATGATCTCGGCTCACTGCAATCTCCACCTCCCAGGTTCAAGCAATTCTTCTGCCTCACCCTCCCAAGTAGCTGGGACTACAGGCGTGTGCCACCACGCCCAGCTAATTTTTGT
Source organism: Symphalangus syndactylus (assembly GCF_028878055.3). Taxonomy (NCBI): domain Eukaryota; kingdom Metazoa; phylum Chordata; class Mammalia; order Primates; family Hylobatidae; genus Symphalangus; species Symphalangus syndactylus. The sequence continues at coordinate 109,890,963 of NC_072430.2, forward strand.
ATTTTTGGTAGAGATGGGGTTTCATCATGTTGGCCAGAATGGTCTCAATCTCTTGAAATTGTGATCCGCCTGCCTCGGCCTCCCAAAGTGCTAGGATTACAGGTGTAAGCCACTGCACCTGGCCTTCTCGTGTATCTTAAATGCTACTTTGTCCTTAGATGATCTCTAGGGTTCTTTCCAGATATTCCAGTATGAGAAATATCTAAATATCTTAAGTACGGAAGCATTTACTTTTACTTTTCTAGAGCAATAATTATTGAACTTGCCATGGCATTGGTTTATGGTAGTGCATACACCATTGTTACCTGAGTGTATAAGCCCAAGTTTCTTGCTCAAGATTGTGTGGTAGGATTTTCTTAATCTCATGTAAGAGATTTCTGAGCTTATGATGTGTCCCCTCCTGTTACAAGTCGAACAGTCTATTGCAATGAAGCCCTGCATTAAATAAACTCATCATTTTGTTCATGCTTCAGTGAGATTAGCCATAATAAAAGATTAGCTCCAAAGGCCCATATTCGTTGCTAGAGATATGAACCCAGTGTTTTATTCAAAGATGATTTCTTCCAGCATTTTTCAAACTAAATTAAATTAGCATTTTTCACACATTCAGATTATGTAAATTAGCATCCTTAGCTGAAAGCAAGAGATTGTCTTAATATGTCAGTAAGTATATATTGTTGTTATTTAGTTCTGAGACCTAGCTTTGTAACCTTTTACAAAGTATGAAATTAATCAGAATCTTGGACCTGTAAAATACCAAACTAAATACTTGTATTCTTAATACTGTCTCAAAAATCCAGTGGAGATTGGTTAAAAGAAAAATATGTCCCCCTCCTCATCATTAATTTAGTATTACTATCCTGGGAAAAATATCTCCACTGACACCAAAGACTGTCTTCCATTGAAGTCCCCTATTACTGACCCTGAAATAAAACTTCAGTAAATGAAGTTTTCTCCTAAAATTGAAAAAAAAAATTTAATAACATGAGTTATATACTCCAAAATCTTCCATTACTCTTATACCATGTCAGAGTTTATTTTGCAGGAAGCTCATTTGTTGTATTAATTAAACATTGCTTTCGTAGATCTTACTAGAATCTTAGCAGGATACATGAGGAGATGGGAGAAAAAAAAGAGCCAACCTCTTCAGCTTCAGCATTGAAAAGTATGAAAACATATGGCTCTTGTTTTCAACAACTAGCCTGAACGGAATGTCTAAGTGAGAGTGAAGCTAAGATTTAGGAAAGTTAATCGGTTTCAGTGTCTGAATTCAAGGTTCTTAGTTTTCTTTCCTTTTGGGAAGCCTTCCAAGAACTGCAGAGACTTCTCCCTTGCCTTATCAGCTGAGCTGCTTGTGGCCTGTTCCCTTTAGTTTAAATCAATACATGTGTTTTTGATATTTGGCAAACCAAGATTTAATTATGCAGCTGCAAGTTCCCCACATAAACGAAATGCATCTTAGAGATATAAAAACATTCAGAAACCATTTATAGTTTGAGAATTCAAGTGGGTGAAAATCTATTCCCAACCTCTCAGCATTTTATTTAATTATGAAGGATTTTTATGTTACTGGAAATTGAAATGAAAACCAGAATAAGGCTAGAGTTTATCCAACATTTGTTCATATTGAAAAATGAAGATGCTTATTAGAGTCGAAGAAGGAAAAGGAAAGTATTACATTCTGGAATTAATATTTTGGTTGTAATCTACACACATATAACGCTCCTAAATATATACAGCAACAAGTGAATTGATAGTATTTTGTCATTATTGTACACTCAAAAAAGGATGTATTAAAGAAACCAGAAGGTTCATTTCTTTAATTTGCCAAGCGATTCTCAATAATTAATTATTTACTGAACTTAATAACTTTGGCACTGTTGAAACTGTTGAAAACACCCATGTTTTGGGCATGATTACATACACATGATTAATTCAGCATGGTTTTACTCATCACTGAATATCCCTATCTTTTGCAGTAGAATTTTCTAGGTCCTGTGGTTTGGGTAAAATAAAATGTTGGAATGATTCCCAGTTTTAATAGTCCCAATTTATTATTACTACTGAACCCTGATCAGATCATGGGCTGGATTAGATCCCAGTTTTTCAAAATGCCCCAATTTATGGCTCCCTTAGAATGCTGATAAAAATGTGTATTTGAATAAGGCTTTGGTTGGCTAAAAAAGATCCAGTTAATTACTTTTAGATCCTTATTAGATCGTCACTGCATGGAAGTTATGAAAAATCTTACTAGGTGGTGTTTCTCAGGACAAGGTCATGTTCTCATTTTATGCTGACAGAAAGAAGCGATCAGATTTCTGTTTTTCACAGTACTAACCAACTCAGTGAATGAAAAGAGGTCTTTCTGTATCCCTGTGATTACTATTGATGCTCGTGTAAAGGTAAAAATATCCATCTTTCCTAGAATGAGAATTAAAAATATAGAGAGAAAGAGCATAAACACAATGGCATAGTAGCCATACACCCACACGACTCTTTATTTGGGGGCCATTTTTCAAAATTTGCCTCTGATTTAGAGAAATTAGGGATTTAGATACAGCAGGGGTGAAGGTAGCTTTAATATCTATACATTTATTTGATCTCTGTAACACCTATCTTCTCAGAAATGCTTGCAGTCACCAACAAAACTTGGCACATTACTACTGTATTTCTATAGACCAGAGATGGAAACACCTACATCCTAATGCCATGCCAGCATTTTTTATGAGCCAAAATCCTTTTATGAGACTTGAATCAATGTTAGAAGTGCTGTATTAGCAACTGCTTGTCAGCCGAGCTGGATTAATACATAAAATGAATCACTTGACTGGCATGCTTTCCAACAGTCATTTAGGCAAACTTCTATAAAGTACACCAGCTCTTTACAAATTGTTTTAAATAATTTTAAATATTTTTAAAGAATTCATGTACCCTGGAGTGATGTATTACTTTATTGTATGTAGTTGCGGGGCTGTTGGAATACATTCTGAAAAGGAATTATACTGAATTACCTAGAATGATTCCACAGAAATGTTTAGAGTATCTGACCTGATAAAAATGTGGAAAGAAATTTTAAATTTCACTGATCCAGGATATTTGGTTGTAATATAAACGTATTAAATACAGAAATAGATTATTCAATATAATCCACAATTTTTTTGTAATTCACTGGATTTTATGCCAATCAGAGAAACCAGCGCTTTACCTTGGAGATAAAGGTTGAATATCCCTTGTCCAAAATGCTTGGAACCAGAAGTGTTTCAGACTTTGATTTTTTTTTTATTTTGGCATATTTGCATTATGTTTACCAGTTGAGCATTCCAAATCTGAAAATCTAAAATCAGGAATGTTCCAATGAGCATTTCCTTTGAGTGTCATGTCAGCCCTCAAAAAGTTTCAGATTTTGAATTCTCAGATTTGGGACGCTCAACCTATACAGATAAATTTACTTTAATGGGGTTTAAATACAGCAGTGGCAGAATTTGAGAAGAGCATTTTCTATGAAAGCTTTGGGGGACTGTAAGTAGGTAGAAGGCCATTTCGTGACTAGAATTTAGGAATGAGAGCTTCTGTTTTATTATTTGTTTTCATGGCATTGGATAAGCCACTTTTGAGGATGTATTCTTATAGTTTTTCTTTTTAGTACCATGAAATAAAATGGTAATAATAATACTTAAAGGCCCCAGTTTCCTACATTTTGTTTGGATAAAATGCTTTTTAATTTCTAAGTTCTTTAGAAGAAAAAATTTGTGTAAATAAAAGTTTAGTGAACCCAGAATATTTTCTGTAGGCTGGTTTGGGGCTGGATAATATACTAGTAATCTTAATTTGCTGAAAGTGCTCTCTGAAAACTGTGGATATATCAAACTTCTGTAAATCAAATATTTTAAAAGAATTTGTAAGTCTCTCATCTTCTTTCCTTATTTGAACATTTGTTATATCCTGCTTTGGGAAGCTTTCATGACAGGCCAAGGTTAGTTAATGTTCACATAGGTTGGCAAACTCTATATGATTTGTAAGGATGCTCAATCTATAGTCTTCTGTAATCTTCTCCCCCATCACCACCCAGCCTCCACCCGCCCCATATCCTTCATATAGAAATACTAACCTAGGCCTGTGATTTACAAACTCCAAACTTTGAATATGCTTTGTCTGCATTTCCTGGACAGCTTTTTACATTGGTGGTTCTCAACTTTGGGTGATTCTGACCCCAGTGGGTATTTGACAATGTCTGAGAACATTTTTAGTTACCATACTATGGGGGAAGTGCTACTGGAATCTAGTAGGTAGAACTCAAGCATCTTTTTCAGCATCCTATACTGCATAGGACAGCCCCCTGCAACAAAGAATTATCTGACTCACGATATGACTTGTGTCAAAGTTGAGAAACCATATTTTAGATAGATAGATATAATAGAAATGTACTACAGATATTTTAGTAAGTCTGTAGTTGAACCTAAGGATATGTATCTTGAAATTATTTCTCAAGTGATTGTCATTTATAGCCATGTTTGGGACCAACTAATGTAGGTGATGGCCCCAGAGAGGTGCATGGCCAAGTGGAAAGATTACAAGGCCCAGGAGTGGGTTAAAGATGACTCTGCATGAACAAACTTACCTGCTTCAAGCCTCAGGTGTTAAATGAGAAACCTGTCTTTCAGATTGTTGTGAAAATTAAAACCAGTATTTATGAAGCATGCGCTGGTTCAGTCTAGGTGCTGACTGTTATTTTCTGACCTGCTTTGGGAATTAAAACCCCAGATAACCTATGAAGTAGCCTTTGGGAGCCTAGAATGCTCTGAGACACACCATCTATGAAAGTTGCTGAATTGGATCCTGTTATGATGAAGGAGGCCAAGTTGAGCGGAGACTTTGCCCAGCTGGGAGTCTTGCCAGATACTTCCATTCAAGAAGCTTCTCCTCATTTTTTATTGATCACCGGTTGGAAGTTGCTCCTTAAGCATAGTGAGCTTGGCATGAGATGGCAGCACAGTAGTGTGGGGGGTGCTGGCTGCAGCCAGTTCTTGGCAGGCCTAGAAACACATTCAGGGAGAAGGGACACAAATGGTGTGGGTGACTGCCAGCTTCTCCAAGTCCATAGGGTGTGTGACTGCAGAAAACACTTGTAACCACAGTCATTAAATTCACAAAATTCTCACATTTGCATTTCTGTTCTATATATTACATTAAGGGGGTGGCAACCCCGATCTGCTAATATTTGGAATCCGGTCTTTGGAGGAAATGGGATGAAAATGTCCTTTTCTTCCCGTTCCACTCTTTCCCAGCTACCTGCCTTTTCCCTGGAGTATAATTACTTAATGACCTTACAGTGCATCTGAAGGAAATTCAGATTGCTGTCCCGAGGAATCTGACCCCTTTCCCAGGCACAAACTCCTGCCTCTTTCTGGTTTGTGTCCTTTGTTAGCATCTCATATTGAGAGTTAGAGAGGTTGAAGTGGTTTGGGCTGTGCACAGAAGTCTGTCTCTCCAAGAGGTCTTGGAAAAGCCGCCTCAACCGTATTAAACAACAGTAACAACAATGGGCTGTTTAGATGGAAGATATAAGTATTCGTGTTCTTGGAGAAACTTACATAGATAATTTCCGAAGTTATGACTTCTTGAAGCAGAGATTATTAAATTATGACAGATTGGAGATGAATGAATCAGTGATAATTGCTTTGACCAAAGTCATTCCTCTCTCTCTCAAACTTTCAGTGGTTCTCTATTACCTACTGCATACAGTTCAAACTCTGTCCTAACACATCTGACTTTAACCTTTCTAATCATAACTTCCACCCCTGACCAATATGACCCCTATACTCAGCCAATCTGGAATGTTCATACTCTTTGAGATTAGCACTTTCCAATCACTGTGCCATTTCTAGTACCATTTCCCTTGTCTGGAATGCTCTTCTCCTGTCTGGGTTGGTCTGAATGAATGGAAATTCAATGAAACCTCCCTTTCTGCATTATACCTTCCCAAACTACCTAAGTTGGAAGAGAATTCTTCCATTACCTATCCTGGGTCAAGTTGCTTGATCGTGGTAGTTTTCAGTTTCTTTACCTACAAAATGGGTATATAACATCATACAATGTTATGAGAATCAAATAAGACTCTGAAGTGAAGCATTCAGAATAGTGCCAGGCACAGAGATAGCCAATAAATGGTGAACTTACTATTTTTCTTCGTCTTTCTTTGAAAGAGAATGAACACGAGTATCAAACTGTTGGGTTTGAAGCCTGGCTCTTCCCTGTACTAGCTGTGTGATGGTGCATGTTTTGAGAAAACTTTCTGATCTTGATCATGTGAAGAAGAAAAAAAGGATAAAAATATCTAGCCTTCAGAGTTCCTATAAAATTTACATAACATGAAATACTTAAAGTACCTAGAACTGTGCTTGGCACATAATGGACATACATTGTGATTATTATTGTTGTTATTTTTCTGCATGGAATTGTAGATGTTTGTAATTTACAAACATGCCTGCTCTCCCTTACTACCTCACCATTTCCTTGGGGTGAGGATGACGTTGTAATCATTTTTCTGTTGCTCTCAGGATCTAATACATTATGTTTCACAGAATAGGCACTCAATAAGTAGTTGCTGAATAATGGATGAATGAATGAACAACTGTAAAACCATACTGATTTTAATTTTATTTTTCAAGTGAATAATTGTCACAATGGAACTAAGAGCAGAATAGGCTAAATCAATGGTAGACAAAGCTATAGCGTTTAGAGATATAAGACTTTCCCTGGGCTATGAAGTGGTGTCAAGAAATATGAGGTTATTTGTAACTGGCAGCAGGACAGTGGAAATGAATCATTGAAGCATAGTGGCCAGTCCATCAGGACTATCAACACTTGTTTCCCTGTGGCTGAACCAGATCCTGAGAGACGCAGCCTTAAAGTGAATGAAATTTCATCCACTTCACAGGGAAATGAAAATGCTATGGGCCCAGAGAGTGGTTGTTTGTTGCTGTTTTCCAATTGGGCTTGTGTCCCCATCCCCTTTCAATGACTTAAATTTAATCCATTGAAATTATTTTTAAGTACCATTTATTTTAACCTTTTAAAATGGAAGATATGCCTTTTTAGGGAAAATTGAATTTGGTTGTATGGATAAGACACACTGTCCTTGGCTTATTCTTTGTCAAATGAGGATATTTTTATGCTGTATTTTGAGCTGATTCAGTCAGAATTCATGGTGCTGTTTGTATTTTGGGGGCAGGCATAAAAAACTAATGTAAATGGAGGATCATGAAAAATGGCAACAGCCATTTGTGATGTATCAGATGCCATCAAGCTACTCTTTCAAGGAGGCAATAGGACTAAAGTCCAAGTCCATGATTAGGAGTCCACATCATAATTACATTAGAGCCTTTATCTTGTAAAATATTTCTAATCCATACTCTCCTGCAATTACATGTCTTTTCTTCATGTCTAAGTCCTAATTCTCTTGAGGCATAGATTGTAACTTGTTTCATTTTCTTACATCTCAGTAAAGAGAAGATATTCAGTAAAGTCCTGGTTGACTTAGAAGTATAAAACAGTATTAAATTTTGAATAAGTTACTTAGATAATTTCGAAAACTGACAACATTTTAATAATCAGTAGGAAAAGAATAAGCATCTATTAAAATATCTTGCCAAACATTCTTGCTTATTTTGGAAAGTATAGTGGCCTCCTTAAAAATTACCTTGATTATAATAGTATGCACCAGTTTTTTAAAGTAAAGAACAAATGAGTAGATGAGGAATTGCTTAGACTAATCATTTTTTGAAATAATAGTGGACTCTATTATTGACAGCATCAACAGCTAATTAAAAATTCTATTAGTGAAGATGTAAAAGATGGCACATTTCCAATCTAGATTGACACTGAGGACATAGACATAATTGATATTTGTTCAATAATCCTAAAATGTTTCACAGTCTCTAATAGAGGCTGTGATTGCCAAAGAAAGTTTCAAGTGCTAAAAATATATATATTCTAGGCACTTAAAGATATTTTCAGATCAAGTAATGCACCTTTAAAAAAAGTAAGATTTTAGCTGAATGAGCATCAAAGGATATTTTAGTGGGTTGACTTTGTTTTTTTAAAAAAAAAAACACAGAGTCAAGATAATACATGGTGTAATTCGTATGTTTTTAATCTGGTTATAGTGGATGTAATAAGAAAGTCAAAAGAGGATAATTTGCTAGTTAGACTTTTAAATTTTAGAGCTGCATTTTTTGTAATGGTCACATAAATGAATGTATATTGAAAAAATCTGCAGTGACCATTAATATTCCGCTTTGGAAAAACAAGATCATAGCTTTAACAAAATGCTTCAATATTATAGTTCACTGCTTTTGACAATATTAAACCCAAATTGAATATTTTTCTATATAGGATATTTTCACATGGCAACTTAAAAACTTGGCATAATAATTTTCCTACTTTTGATAATCAATTCTATTCCCAATAATTATAGATTTACCTCACCAATTATTTCAAAGGATGAACAGAGAAGTAAAGCCTTACCGAGAAAGGTAGTAAATGAAACCAGAACATTTTACAAGTTGTTAAGAAATGGGCACTTAATTCTTGAGGAAACATAACTCATCTCACCAGCAAACAAAAATCCAATGCCAAGAAAACTGATATTATGCTAAAATATTCACTGCCTCAAGTGTGTATATGACTTAAGGTAAAAATGGATGCCTAATATCATCAGTGACCAATTCATGCCATTGAATGAAAACTATTCAGAGGAATAAGCACATTCTACAGAAGCTAGTTGTGCAATCCTCATTGATCAATTTGAAATAACCACCTGTGGATATCAATTACCTTGGTCCATACTGCTCTTGCTCACATAAGCTTGACTGTGCCTCAATTCAAAGAATTTTTTTTTAAATTGTGACATAATAAACTAATATGATGTGTGAACCAACATGGGAATTTAAGTTCTTAAAGATATACTGAAAGATTTTGCCTCTGAGCAGGAGAAACACACTTTACTAAAATTATGCCAATTGACACAGGAAATTTGAGGAAGATCTCCAAATATCACAGATTAAACCCGAAATATGTAGTATGTTTTTACAACTTTTCTAGGGCATTTGAAAACATATGCAACTATGTAGACATGTTTATGATTCTATTTACACATTCATTTTTACATTGCCTTATAATCAGATGACACAGGAAAGGAATTTTTTTTTCATTCGAAGGAATATGAGAAACAGTTTCAAGCATAGACTAGCTGAGGAGAAGGGGGCTTTATTACTTTGTGACATCCTGAGGGCATGCTTCTGGTATGAAGAAAGCTTAGCTGTCTGAAAGTGTTCCTGTTTGTGAGAATACTCTAATGCTGTGACCATGAGTGTGCCTGCATGTGTGTGTGTCTTTGTGTGTGACATAGTTACATAGATAGATAATATGTATATAGGCTTAACAGTGTCTGGTAATACCCTACTACATCCCCTTATGAGCATCTGATAACCATTCCCTAATGAATTGGAAAAGTATTATTTTAGTTAAATGAATGATTACATACTACCTGTTTTCATGCTGTATAAAACGATACCAATGAAGAGAATTAGGTTCTTGGAGAAACAGGGAGATGTTGAAAAGCAATCAAGAAAAATGTTGGGGTAAAGGGACTGGAACACCTGCAGGGAGGGCACCATTCCTCCACATATGTCTTCATCCCGGAAAATCTGCTAAGCCCTGGGCCTGCAGGTGAACAGCATGCACAAAAATAGATTTGTTAATTTTCTGAAAAGAATACAGCTGGCTGGCTCAAAGAGTTAAGGCAACATGCTAATAAGGCTGATGTCATATAAACTATGCCCCTTTATGGATGATTGAAGCATTAAAAAAAATCACTTAAGTATCCACTGTAGTGCAAGTAATATAATAGATGCTAAGGACTCAAGGATTAATTTTTTTTTTAAGGAGAAACAAGATTTCTTGGTCTTCTTACAAGGAGCTCAAAACTGCACCTCCAACCCCAGGTAAACATCTAAAAATATATTCTGTTGGACCTTCAAGGCCTTCAAGCTAAGGGAACAACTGAACCTTTATTTTCTTTTCTTTTTTTTTTTATTTTAAGTTCTAGGGTACATGTGTATAACATGCAGGTTTGTTATATATGTATACATGTGCCATGTTGGTGTGATGCACCCGTTAACTCATGATTTACATTAGGTATATCTCCTAATGCTATCCCTCCCCCCTTCCCCCACCCCACAACAGGCCCCTGTGTGATGTTCCCCACCCTGTGTCCATGTGTTCTTATTGTTCAACTCCCACCTATGAGTGAGAACATGCAGTGTTTGGTTTTCTGTCCTTGCGATAGTTTGCTCAGAATGATGGTTTCCAGCTTCATCCATGTCCCTACAAAGGACATGAACTCACCCTTTTTTATGGCTGCATAATATTCCATGGTGTATATTTGCCACATTTTCTTAATCCAGTCTATCATTGATGGACATTTGGGTTGGTTCTAAGTCTTTGCTATTGTGAATAGTGCTGCAATAAACATACGTGTGCATGTGTCTTTATAGCAGCATGATTTATAATCCTTTGGATATATGCCCAGTAATGGGATGGCTGGGTCAAATGGTATTTCTGGTTCTAGATCCTTGAGGAATGGCCACACTGTCTTCCACAACGGTTGAACTAGTTTACAGTCCCACCAACAGTGTAAAAGCTGAACCTTTATTTTCAGGAGGAATACCTGAGAGATCACAAGAGGGTAGAGCAGACTTGTCATCTCCATACTCAAAAAGTGGCATAGTCTCTCCCATAGTTTATTGGATGCCTCTCTTTGCATCTCATCCTCACGGCCCCCAGCCTGATCTCCACAGGCTGGAATCTTCCTTGCAAGATCAATCCAGCCCCCTTAACCTTTCACTGAAACATGGAAATGTTTCTCAATCTCCTCTGCATTTAGCAGTTGTAGGCACCCTGCAGATGGGGCCTCCTCTGGAAGCTGGCCTTCTCCGGGAACCCCCAGTGGAGGCCTTTATTGTGTCCCACCCACTTTGTGTGCACTTGAAAATCTAACAAGCATGCGTTTTCCTAATGGGCAGTACTCCTTGGATAAACTATTGTTAATCTATATCATCTTGTATTCTCTTGTGTCTTTTTTTCTTCTTTCCTCATTTTTCATTTTTTACGTTTTCTCATATGAAAGGTCACCTTTACTTGGTCACTTCAGTGGAATAGTTCCCAATTTCAGGCCTAAAAGCTTATAAGAAAGATGTATATTTTGATGAATTTTCATACTTTTGATCATCTGGAGAACTAACGTAATCTGTTTTAGGTCCCTGGACCTTTTTCCTTGAGATGTGCTGTCACACCTTTGAATCTGAGGTTAAATTGAAGTTATATGAAATTTTTCCACTTAGAGGATTTGGATAGATATCTTCTGCTATGATTCACTTCTGACTTTTTAATTATTTTTGGCCTGAACTCTTCAACAATTCAGCAAATATTAATTGAGCATCTAGGCACATGAGGGAAATGGCAAGATGTGTAAAACACAATCTAGTCCCTGCCCTCAACAAGTTCATGATTAAGGAGAGAGCAGAGAGACCAATACACAACTAATTATAATAAAGCTAACTATGATAAATGCTGAAAGGGGGTTTAAAAATGCTATATGATCACAGAGAAGGCAACCATGAGAAAATAGTGTTGTAGCTGGGACAATAGGACACACCCTCTTTATCACCCAATATTTCCAGACACTTGCAATGAAATCATTAGATTCAATTATAAAGTACAACTTAAATGTGCAGCAAATTAAAAGAGACTTTAAAAAATTTAAATTCTTAATCCCATCAATAATACATGATATTTTTGCTGCTAACTAGAGAGAAATTTAAGACTCAGGGAAAATTTTCATTTAAAATCTAAGGGATTTTCCAAGCAATCAGGGTGTTTTCTATTATAGTTTCTTTCTCTAAAGCTGACAGAATATAGTAAAAAGTTTGGGCAAAACTTTCTGGGAAAATAGCAGTTGAGACAGGCAGATAACTTTGGGTCATAAATTTATATTACTGAATATCTATTCTGCAGACACATACAAAATTTATTTAAATATTTTAAACTACAAACTATAATCTTAGTAGCCTAGAATGTTTGGCCAAAATATTTCTATACTTATAAGTGGGTTACAAACTATCCATTTGTATATAGTACTATGTAATATATATACATACAGTAATAAAGCACTGATATGGTTTGGCTCTCTCCCCACCCAAATCTCATCTTGAATTGTAGCTCCCACAATTCCCATGGGTCATGGGAGGGACCCAGTGGGAGGTATTTGAATCATGGGGGTGGGTCTTTCCCATGCTGTTCTCGTGATAGTGAGTAAGTCTCATAAGATCTGATGGTTTTATAAAGAGGAGTTCCCTGCACAAGTTCTCTCTCTTTTCTGGCCACCATCCATGTAAGATGTGACTTGCTCCTTCTTGCCTTCCGTCATGATTGTGAGGCCCCCACTAGCCATGTAAAACTGTGAATCTATTAAACCTCTTTTTCTTTATAAATCACTCAATCTTAGGTATGTCATTATCAGCAGTGTGAAAACAGACTAATACAAGCACCATAGTAAAAAATGGTGGAGCAAATTGAACTTTCTTTACAGTTTTGAAAAACTGAAGAAGCCAACTAGGGTGACCAAAGGTCAGTTTTCTCCCCATCTATTGACATAGATAAGGCAGACCCCAGACTGCCAGAAAAAAACAAGTTCCATATTACCTACAAGTCACTTACTCTTTAAAGTTCTCAAGTTAGTAATTATCCCAAAACTTCATTAATCTGCAGTCTCTTCTGAACACTCCACTAGTCAGGAGGGAAATGGGGAAAGGGGAGAATCAGGAAGAAATAAGAAATGCTTCCCAGTGCCAGGCACATGCTAGACTCTCAGAAATGTGGATTAAATGGATGAGGTCAGGTCACAGGTAATATTTAGTTACTTCATTGTGATTCCTCCGTACCCCAAGGGTTACAGGATGAAAACTGCAGTGGAGAAGGATGGTCTTCAAATGATGTCCCTCCCTCTTCAAAAAAAAATCTGTTCAGTGAATGTGGCTAAAGCAAATTAAAGGATTAGTATATTTTCGAAAGATTTGCGACCAAGAGATTCAAACCAAAAGCATTTTCTGCTTTACTCTCAATCAAGCAGAAAATTCAATTAACCATAACACACCTGGTCCCCTGAGCATTCTGGCCAATCCAGGTTATACAGCATTGATTAAAAGTATCTACTCTCTGTCTAGGGTTCCAGGTGGAATTGAGAAGGAGCTAAAAGAAGCTGTGTTTATGCTTTTCAAGAGCTACTAGTGGTGTGTGCATGTGAAGACTGCATAAGTATCTCTCTTCTCTGCTCTCTCATCTCCCCTGTCTCAGATGTGGATAACTGTTACTGTTATTCCTAACAATTGTTGTTTACGTGCCAGCCACACTCTTCTAATAGCTTTCGTGGTATTAGGTCATTTAGCCTTCTTCCTTTGGGGTAGGTACTATTATAGCTGTCATTTACGGGTGACAGAAAGGTTAAATAATTTGTCCATGGTACAAAATTAGAAAGTGGCAGAGCTCAGTTTCCATCCCAGGCTGTCTGGCTCCCTACATCACCTTGCTTTTCCATTTCTGAAATAGCAGAGTGTTCACATATCCATCAACACCTGCAGGTCTACTCTGAAAAAGGCTTTGCTTCAGTGGAACTGTCTGGGTGAGGAGGATGCTGCCTCCCATGAAGATCTTAAGGCAGAAATATAAATGTAAATTTTGCTCATTAAAACCATAATTAATTTATTGAAAGTGAATTGTTATTATTTCAGGGATGAATGCATATTGGAATATGCTGATTATTTTAATGAACCAAGAGCCTCTTCTGGGATACTTCCCTTGTATTATTTGCAAGCAGGTCACTAGATTTTCTAAGAGACAGAATGAATAGATTGCTGCTCATTTTCAAGTTTTGCCTTATGAAAAATGCAAAAGAGGCTGGGCGCTGTGGCTCACGCTGTAATCCCATCACTTTGAGAGGCCCAGGCGGGCAGATCATGAGGTCAAGAGATCAAGACCATCCTGACCAACATGGTGAAACCCCATGTCTACTAAAAATACAAAAATTAGCTGGATGTGGTGGGGCGTGCCTGTAGTCCCAGCTACTTGGGAGGCTGAGGCAGGAGAATCACTTGAACCCGGAGGGAGTGAGCCAAGGTCACGCCACTGCACTCCAGCCTGGTGACAGAGCAAGACTCCGTCTCAAAAAACAAAACAAAGAAAAAACGGAAAAGAAAATGTGTGCTGTATATTGGGAGATGATAAGACGGTATCTTTGTTTAGGAAAGACAGGCCTACCATCATCTGTTTTAGACTCACTATTCTCCTCTAGGTAGCCATTTCTTGCACTACAGATGTCAGCTGCTGGGACCAGTTTGTGTGGGTGCTGTGCCTACACAATGTAGGCACATTGCAATGTCTCCAATATAATTGTTATGTTTAACATTTAGAGCCATTTATGTAGGTGTCCTCTCCTGCGTTCCACTGTATTCCATTTTTAATCTCCTCAAGACACACAGTAGAAAAGCTGCCAGAATTTGTTTTTTCTCTTCATATGTTATAGGGTCTGAGGTTTCATTGTTCATAATTCCACATTGCAGGAAAGATGAGCAATGACATATTGACCCAGGCTATGAATGAAAATGGTGCATACCTAAATACTTCTCTTTAGGTCTCATCATCAGTTCCATTCATTCATAATCAGCATTAGTCTTCTACTGCTGCTGTAACAAATTACCACATACTTGGTATCATAAAACAACATAAATTTATTCTCTTAACATGTTGGAGGCCATAATTCTGAAGTTAGTTTCACTGAGCTAGAGTCAAGATGTCAACTGGGCTGATTCCTTTTTGCAGACTCGTTGTCATTGGCTTTTACTTGGCTGCCTATATTCCTGGCTCGTGGCTCCTTCCACCATTTTTAGAGTACATCTCTCCAATCTCTGCTTCTGTTGTCACTTGGCCTTCTCTCTCAGACCTTGCTTTGTCTGTTTCCATCATCACATTATTGAGTGCCTACTGTCTGCCAGGCACTGTGCTAGATATTGGAGTTCTATCAGTAGATAAGTCAAATAAGGTCCCTGCTTCCATGAAGATTCCATTCTTGTAAACAGATAAATAAAAAAGATAAAATCAAGTAACGGTATGAGTATGAAGAAAATAAACTAGAGCAATGTGATAGAAAGATGGGGCTGGGAAGAATGTATAAGATGCCAAGATTCAATCTCAGAGATGAGCCAGTCACAAGAAGGCAATTTCAGGCAGAAAGAACTGCAAGAGCTAATCAGGCCTGAGGCAAATGAAGCTTAGTAATTGGAGTTGAATAACCAAGGGAGAGCGTGGCATAAGCCAGAGTCACAGAGGAGGCAGTGACCGAGTGGATAGCATCACAGATCATCGCAGGGAGCTTAGATTTTATCTAAGTGCTAAAGGAAGACATGGAAGTGTTATAAGCAGAGAAACAGTTAAATATTTACTGTTTAAGAGATTGTCCAGGCTGCTGTTTAATGACTAGATTCTCCATGAAGGGAGCTATCTGGCGGCACCTTGCCTCCCTTTTAAAAATTATGTTTCCTTACTGTGGTTACATAGAGCCTGAATAAAATCTAAATCTTAGGTGGTCATGCAGGTAATTGAAGGACGTTTCCCCACATCTAAAACTTAGACCTCTGCAGTACCCTGCTAACCACAATAAAAAAAAAAAATGCCAATTCTTCCCTTCTTTCCAACACTTTATGGATCCATTAGCAATTTGCAGTTCCCATAGGAGATAAAACAAGTCTCTTTTCAAACATGAAGAGATTTCCTATGGTAATTATAGGCAAAACCTGGAGCAAAGGGCCACTAGGTAGGCCAAGGAATAGGGAGCCAGCTGAGTGATGGAATGCCATGGTCAGGACTGAGAATAGGCCCTGAAAAGAATAGGCTTAGCTTAGGTCTCTTGGTCTTGTCGAAGGGAGAGTGAGGGTAGATCAGACAGTAGGCTCCCATGGACAAACAGTCATTGCCTATCCTAACAAATGAAACATCCTCATTGTAGTTCTCAAAACCATGTGCAAGTAGCATATGGTCATCTATAAAAGCCTCCTTCATACTCCTTGACACCCAGGTTTGAACTGATGACCATGGTAGAACCTTTCTCCTCGACATCCAGTGGAGTAGGAACGAGGTCATTCCTGGTAGTCATCTTGTCCCCTAACTGCACAACAGTCTGACAGAATCACCACAGACACAGCAGACATCATCTGGATCAGCTTGTCGGACCTTCTCTGATGGTTGCTGAGCAGCCATTGCCTAAGGCAAATGTTGGCCCAGCCAATGCTGTGTCCTCAGTGTGCATGCGGTAGAGGGAGGAAGACCAGATGATGAGGATGTTCACCTCAGGCTTGGACCCCTGTTAAGGAAGACCCTATCACTATCCTTTTGGAGGCAGGAGGGGACCTTAATTTGCAGACCTGACGGACAAGCCTGTGGTTCTTTCACCTGATACTCTTGTGTCCCTAGTCCTTTTCATCTAACCTAGTGCGGTTCTGAGTACTTAGTAAATACTCAATAAATGTTGGAATCAAACCAAATTGGCTGACATCCCCATTTCTTGGCATATGTCTGGACATGTGAGAATATTCTATATGGTTTCTCCAGAACAAAGTCCCATCTTAAGAAGCCAAAAATGGCAAGCCTAATAATCACCATAGAAAATACTGTGGTTTACATATGTTCATTGCAACCCTATTCACAGTAGGGTTCACAACATGGAATAATATTCACAACATGGAATCAACATAAGTGCCCATCGATGGTAGACTGGATAAAGAAAATGTGGTACCTATATACCATGGAATACTCTGCAGCCATAAAAAAGAACAGGATCCTGCCCTTTGCAAGGACATGGATGGAGATGGAGGCCATTATCCTTAGCAAACTAACACCAGAACAGAAAACCAAATACCACATATTCTCACTTATAAGTGGGAACTAAATGATGAGAACACATAGAGGGGAACAACACACACTGGGGCCTTTTGGAAGATGGAGGGTAGGAGGAGGGAGGGGATCAGGAAAAATAGCTTATGGGTACTAGGCTTCATACCTGGGTGATGGAATAATCTGTACTACAAAGGCCCATAACACAGATATACCTATTTAACAAACCTGCACTTGTACCCCTGAACTTAAAAGTTTTTAAAAAAGAAAATACTGTAGTTGAATACAATATTTTTGCTGACCTGTTCAAAGCCTTCTGCATGAGTTGGATAGGAGGGAAAAGACTATACCCTCTGTGTCTTCTTCAATTCTCTATGATGCAGAGAACATGACTTTTCAGAATATGAGTGCCCTATACCTTTGGACTAGATGGAAACCTCAGGTATGAAGGGTCTGTGTTTATCCCTGTCCTAGGTATAGTCATGGTTCTATACTTAAGGTGGTTTTTTCAGGCTCTCTGGAAGTTGGTGGTACTTCTAGAGCTTTTCATGATCCCAGAGTTCGTTTAATGAAGACTCTATGTAACCTGGGGATGAGTGTCCAGGGCCTTGGGAAGTGTGGCATTTAGGGCCAAGAAAACAAAGGAAATAGAGCAGCACATGCTATGTGGACAGCCGTGATCCCCATGCTTCAGCACATTTTTATGTGAGTCAGCTTTGAGAGATAAAGATCAAAGATGTGTCCAGCAGAGCACCCGCCAGGTGTGAAATTCCGGGTGACAGAATGGAAAGAAAAGAAAGGTTTGAAGGGAAAGGAAAGGAAATGCAGCTAGTTTCCTTTTATTCTCTTTATTTTTCCTGTTTCCTCTTCAGGAAGTTTATGTAGCTTACAGTACCCCAGACATTCAACAGAAGGGGTTGATCCTCATTCTTTTCCAGATAATGATAAGCACCAAGGGCCTGTCATTTATTTTTCAGATATAACCCTTGGCAGTCCCTAGGGTTAAACGATGCTGTGCTCCAGAAAATTTTAATACAGAAAACTTACTTTGCTTTCTGCTTTGGTCTGTGCTACAACAAGTGGGCAAATATAAACTGGGAGAATATAAATAAAATAAAGGCTACTTCTTGCCACTTACAAATGTCATTAACAATAAGAATAAAGCACATCAACAAGTTACAAATTTGATCCAACCGGCAGGGCTCCCCCAGGGGCAGATTCTTAGAGCTCTTTCTTCAGTGTTAGTTTGGCCAGCAGCCTAGGGAACATTGTTTAATGTCTTCAATGCTAATGACACCTTTTGTAGGGAGACTGTCTAGGATTGTTTTAAAGGAATTAGTTGTTATCAGAGAATATCACAAGCACTCTGTAGGTTGTTCCCCGTCACATCCCCACCTCTCTTTGGGGCTAATTTTATAAGGAAAGCTAAAAATGTTTACTAAGCATTTCTGAGAAACTTGTCCACATTATGAGAATACAAATTACAGGAACTCAGTGCATTAGCAATGGGAAAGGCTTAATGGGTCTGGGAAAGGTATAAATTTAGGGAAAATGTAAATTGCAATAGTTGGAGAGCCTTCAAGGGCAGTTTTCTTGAAATGGCACTGTTTAGTAGCAATGGAAAGATACTAAAGGATCTTGCCATTTGGCATTGTAAAAAACGCAACTCATAGGTAGGAATTGCAAATCCCATTAGTTAAGAATATGAAATAGACTCAGTGTAAAAAAAAAAAATTGATTTGGGGAATGTGCTTGGTTCCAGGCCGTGTAGGATATGGAAGTCTTTTCTGTGGTCATCCCACCTAGGCAAAGAACCAGTTAACTTTTCAGGATTCTCTAGAATTAGAATGTTCTGAGCCCACACTTGACTCTCAGAAGCTTCCCAAACTCTACTGTCTTGACTTACTTTAATGAGCATTGAGGATTTAGAGAAAAAGACCATCAACATGCCCTTTGCTTCATGATCTCTGGCAAACCATGGACTATGTAAGCGCAATATCCGTTTGCATATTGGATTCTGCAAACCGTGAAGAATTCACCGTGTTATTTGTGTGTGCAAAGAGGAAAACATAAACGAAGAGTCAATTAATGACATTAAAAAATTTGCATGTCAGTATTGTAGAATGTCAAATTTACTCTACAGAAATATATGTATTATTTATTTATATCAAGAAAAGTGATAAATTATCCCATCAATCTCTTTCCCTTACAATGTCAGATCTGGTTTAGGCTGACAAGAAAAATGGGCGGTACTGAAGGAGATCGTTTAGAAAATATTATAGACACTCAGACAGGAATGAGGCAATGGTGAAAAATATTAATACAGTTAAAATAGTTTTGTTGAAAAAATGAAACATTGATCACAAAGATTGCATGTAACATTGTATCGGCTGGTCAGTATAATAATTTTAATGCTACTACTACTACTAAAAATAATAATAATAATAATAAACTCATATTGTTCCTGACCAGGTACAGCTTGCAGCTTTAAAACTGCATTGATAGGGAAAAGCTGAAGAAACTGAGCCTGTTCTGTGGAACAAAGGGTAATTATAGTGACCTAATTGTAGCTTCTATTACCAAAGCAGAAATGATAGCCAGACAAATTATCTCTGCTGTCAATAAAGAAAGCTGTACAGCAGGTAGTTTGTAATCTCTTTTAATGATACTACTTCTTTTACCCCAGAGCTCTCCGTGAAAAACCTTTTCTGACCTCGACTACCATTACCGCTATAGGGAGCAAACCTCCTCTTTACTCTCTATTCATCTCTGACTCTGTTGTTTGGGTTCATACAGTAGCAACAAAGAGAATTTCACTGCTTACAACTTCCTAGCACTGGCCAAGTCAGTCAGAACTATACTATTGTGGACACATTCTGCATGAGACAAAATAAATCAAGAAACAGTATGGAAAAGTAACAAAATGTTCTAAGGCTTTTGAGGAGTAGAAAATATGAAACACTAATCAATAATCGCTTAATGAATCATAAAAGGCAAATGAGAAAATCAGAAAATATAGATGCAACTTATACCACAGATAAAGTGCTAATATTGCTCCTATTCAAAGGTCTTTGAAAAATCGAGGGGGAAAATGGCTAGCAATCTGATAGTAAAATCAGCAAAAGATACAGACAGCTCACAGAAGAGGAAATGAAAATGGCCCTTAAGCATATGAAAAGATACTCAGCATCATAATAATAAGAGATAGGCTAATTAAAACTTCACTGAAATATGACTTCTCACCTATGTTTATCAAATTTCCCAAAGTTCGACAATGCACTCTGTTGATGAGACTGTAGAGAAACAGGCATCCTCTTACAGTGTAGGTGGCAATGCAAAATAAAAGAAATGTGGAAGGAATTTTGTCATAATCTAGAAAAAGTATATGTGTGTTTCTGTTTGACCCAGCAATCCTGCTTCTGTGAATTCCTCCCAAAGCCACAGTGGTAACAATATGGACTGACGTTTGCACAAGATTTTTCATTATGACATTATTTGCAATAGCAAAAAATCAGAAATACCCAAATGTTTGCAAATGCATGACTCATTAAATAAACAAAAGCATGTCCACACAGTAGAATACTATGAAGCATTTAAAAAATGAGAAAAATATCTAAAGAAATTGTAGTGTCTATAATTTCTTTGCTAATATGGAATGTTCTTCTGTCTATTACTATGTGAAAAAGCAAAGTATAGAAAAATATGGACAGTATGTTACCTTTTGTGTAAAAAAGAAGGGATCTAAATATATAAACATGCTTTTTTTAAAGAAACAAATATATTGCATGGGATGGAGAAGACAGAAATGAAAGGTATATATTATAAGTATACTTTGCTATATTTAAATTTTGAAAAATATGCCTTACATTTAGCAAATTAAATAAAAAGGAAAAAACAATCCCTAAAAACTGAAAACAAACCAAAATGAATAACCTGACTGTGAAACAAATTGGTTGCATAGCCATTCAGGAAAAAGAATTACTTCAAGTGACATTAGAATACACATTTTGATTATACATTTTTAGTGTAATATATTCTAGCAAAAAAATAGAGCAATGAAGACATCTTAAATTTTAATAGTCAAACTGTTAGTAATTGCTGTGATCTGAATGTTTTTGTCCCCATCCCCCCAACTCTGTTCCCCACAGCAAATTCCTATGTTGAAACCTAATCATCAGTGTGATAGTATTAGGAGGTGGGGCCTTTGGGAGGTGAAGTGCTCATGAATGGAATTAGCGTCCATATAAAAGTGGCCCCAGAGGCTGGGCGTGTGGCTCACACCTGTAATCCCAGCACTTTGGGAGGCCAAGGCAGGTTGATCGCTTGACCTCAGGAGTTTGAGACCATCCTGGGCAACATGGAGAAAACCCCATCTCTACAAAAAATTATGAAAATTAGCCAGATCGTGTGCGCCTGTAGTCCCAGGTACTCGGGAGGCTGAGATGGGAGGATCGCTTGAGCCCAGGAGGCAGAGGTTGCTGTGAGCAGAGATTATGCAGCAGCATTCCTGCCTGGGCAACAAAGCCAGACTCTGTCACAAAAAATAAAACAAAAAGAGGCCCCAGAGAGCTGCCTCACCTCTTCTGCCATGTGAGAGACCCAGCAAGAAGTCAGCAGTCCATCCTCGAAGAAGGCCGTGACTCACCAGAACCCAACCATGCTGGCATCCTGTTATCAGACTTCCCAGCCTCCAGAACTGTGAGAAATCCATTTCTATTATTTATTTATAAGGCTTCCAGTCTATTTTGTTATAGCAGCTTGATGGGACTAAGACAATAATATTGATATTATCATTTTAAAACTATATGATAATAAAAATAATTATATCAGTGTTAAGAATCAAGATTTTTCATTTAAAGGAGGGAGGAATACATATACAATATTAAAAGTAAAAATTCTGTAATGTTAAATTTGAATCAGAAATATTAGTATAAACATATGGGCTTTTTTTTTTTTCCAAAAATATGTATTTCCTAACTCTATTCAGAGAAAAGGCTGAGAAATAATGATAACCCAGTGGCAGTGAGCACTCCTAGGGCCCAGATTGTAGTCTCTAGATATCATTCCCCACTAAAAACAAAGGGGTCCTGGAGGAATGACTGCTTCCAAATTAGGAACACAAGATGCTCAACATAAACCTGGAACTACTTGTTTGTCGTAAAGCAAGGAAGCTATCAAAGGCTAAAGGGTTAAGCCAGAAGGGCGAAAGAGCTCATACAATGCAGCCTCTTGACTAAATATGGACAACATGTGCAAGAAAAAGTATAAGGAATGCAATTGAATAAAAATCCTAATATGTTATTACAAATGTGTATTATATATTATGGACTTACATAAAAAACCATAAGTTTATAATTATGTCCAGAATCCTGTATTCCCCCAAAAATGTCCCTAACTACTTGTTTGTCACCCTTGCAAGTATCTAGGACACTAACTCCTGACTCTGAAAATTAGCAATGAAAAAGAAATATTTAAGCATTTATTCAGATTTCCCAATACTAAGTACATCTCACCATAATCAAAATGCCAAAATTGTTGAAAGATTTTCTTTGCAGAAGAATCCCAGCTAATAAATTTTTTAAATGGCCTTCAAAAATGACCATTGTGCAACCCCTAATGAAATAATTAATTCAGTCAAACATCATCAGTGAAAGAAATGATGAAATGAAAGATTGATAGGGGAACTTTACAATGGAGACGTCAGTTTGTGTCCTTAGCATTACTAAAGACAATCAGATATTTAGGATGAAGAAGACAGAGATGAAAGCTATATAACTATACTTTGTTATGTTAAATTTAGAAAAATACACATTTTTCCAAATTTTTGTGTATGACACAATTTGAAGCACGTGTGCTTCCTTTAAGGCATTTTTATTAGTTTCATAGGACCGCCATTTAACAGATTACCATAAACTTGGTGGCTTTACAACAAATTTGTTCTCTTACTGTTCTGGAGACCAGAAGTCTGAAATCAAGGTGTCAGCAGAGTTGCTTCTTTCCAGAGGCTGTGAGAGAGAATCTGTTCCATCTTCCTCTGTCCTAGCTTCTCTTGGCTGCCAGCAATCCTGGGTGTTTCTTAGCTTATAAACACATGGCTCCAATTTCTGCCTCTGCCTTCACATTGCCTTCTCTGGCTCTTCTCTTCCGTTTATGTCTTCTCCTTTATAAGAACATTTGTCATCAGATGTAGAGCCTATATGGATAATCTAGGATAATCTCACCACAACGTCTTAAACTTAATTACATGTACAAAGACCCTGTATCCAACTAAGATTGCATCAAAAGGTTCCAGATGGACATACAACTTCCCTCGATATATAAGTGAGGGCCCTGCAGAACTCACTTATATGAAAGGTCTGCCCTCCATATATGCAGGTTCCATATCCCACAAATACCGTATTTATCTGGGTTTAGTTGAAAGAAAGCTCTGTGTAAGTGAACCCATGCAGTTCAAACCCTGTTGTTCAGGGATCAACTGTCTGTTTTAGGGAGCCACCATTCAACCTACCAAAGTACTCCTCCCCGAAAATGTTGAACCTGAATCTAACTAAGCCTCCAGCTGCACTGTCCAATATGATAAACATTAGTCACATTGAAATTTAATTCATTTAAATTTTAATTAAAATTTTGTACCTTAGTCATACTAGCCACATTTCAAGAGTTCAGTATCTGTGTGTAGCTAGTGGCTGCTGTATTAGATAGCTCATATACGGAAGATTTCCATTTCCATCATCACGGAAAATCCTGTTGGAAAGCACTGCTGTAGAAGTTACTCTTCATAAACAAGATATTTGGGGGATGGAGGAATAAGTTAAATCATTTCACAAGAAAGTAAACAGAGAAATCCAGCACATGGGACCAACTATAGGAACATCAACTTGGTTTCTGCAATAACCCAATGGCATGGAAAAAATAAAAAGGAAAAAGAGTACGGTTCAGTACATTTAACGAGACTTAAGAGAACACCAAATTTAATGTACACACATTTTTACAACCTGATTCAAATAAATCATCTGGGAAAGACAGACATTTTTAAGGCATTTGGGAAAATTTGTTTATGGAGTAAGTATTAGATGATACCAAGGAATAATTGTTCATTTTTAGGTGAAATAATGGCATAATAAAACATTCATGATATTTTGACATGCCTTTGGAAGTATGTAGGGGGATTTACTTTCAAAATGCTTGGTGAAAAATTGATAGAAAAATATATTTAAAATATGACAGAATCTTGATTTTATTTATTTATTTATTTATTTATTTATTTATTTATTTGTTTATTTAGAGACAAAGCCTTGCTCTGTTGCCCAGGCTGGAGTGCAATGGCACGATCTTGGCTCACTGCAACCTCCACCTTCCAGGTTCAAGCAATTCTCGTGCCTCAGCCTCCCAAGTAGCTGGGATTACAGGCATGTGCCACCACACCTTGCTAAATTTGTATTTTTAGTAGAGATGGGGTTTCACCATGTTGGCCAGGCTGGTCTCGAACTCCTGAACTCAAGTGATCTGCCCACCTTTGCCTCCCAAAGTGCTGGGATTACAGGCATGAGCCTCCGTGCCCAGCCTGAATCTTGATAATTAATTAATACAGAAATGAAAGGTATATGGGAGCTCATTGTGCTATTATCCTACTTTTGGGTATCTGAAAGTTTTCATTGTATCAAATTTTTTTTTTTTTTTTTGAGACAGAGTCTTGCACTGTTGCCCAGGCTTGAGTGCAGTGGTGCTATCACTGCTCACTGCAAGCTCCGCCTCCTGGTTTCACACCATTCTCCTGCCTCAGCCTCCCGAGTAGCTGGACTACAGGCGTCCACACCACGCTCAGCTAATTTTTTGTATTTTTAGTAGAGATGAGGTTTCACCATGTTAGCCAGGATGGTCTTGATCTCCTGACCTCGTGATCTGCCCACCTCGGCCTCCCAAAGTCCTGGGATTACAGGTGTGAGCCACCGCGCCTGGCCACATCAATTTTTAAAATGTGATCAAGTTTAAATTATTTATAATCTAACATAAATTAAAGAAACATTAATGTTGAAGGCAAACAACTCAACAGAATTCAAGAATTCAACTCCTACCATTTAGTAAATGTTAACTGTCAGGCAAAGTGTGTAGCCTCTCTAATCTCAGCTTCCTCTTCTCTAAAGTTGAGACTTGTGTACATTAGGAGAACTGTTATATAATCATGAGAAAATATATCACTAATATTATTATTGATGTCAGTTCATCCTTTTAGATAGATGAGATACTGGACAGGATGGGCTCTTGTGTATAGCAAACTTTTCTATTTTGAGGCATTTGAAGGGCAGTCTTAATTACAGAATTTTGTTTTTAAACCAGTTTTATTTTTAGCTCATGAATCCAATTGCTTCTTACCATCTCCAATGATACACCTGTATGGACAACCATCACCTTCTCTCACCTGGCTTGTTGTAGTAACCCCCTAACTGTTCTCCACAGTTTTCTCACACCCAGAAATGCCCACTTCACTCTGTTCTCAACAAAGCAGTCAGAGAGCCCTTTACCACATAAGTCAGAGCCTATCACTTCACTGCTCGCAGCCTCTAGTTTGCTTCCCACCTCACTGAGAGTAAAAACCGAACTCTACCATGGACCTCAAGGCCCTGCTTGCCCTAAGTCCCTGCTTCCTCTCTGGCCTCCTCCAGCTTCTCACTCCCTCACGCTGGCCTTGCTGTTTTTAGCACATGCCTGCCTCAGGGCCTTTATATCTGCTGTCTCTCTACCTGGAACACTCTTCTCCTGTTATCTGTATACTTTAACTCTTTTCTTCTTCTTCAAGCCTTTTATTTTGTATTTTCAGTGGTGCCTTTCCTTTAAATAAATCTAGTGCCTTTAAATAAATTTAATTTATTTAAATTTTAATTAATTAAAATATTGTACCTTAGTCATACTACTCACACACTTCAAGAGTTCAGTATCCATGTGTAGCTAGTAGCTGCTGTGTTTAATAATATATATTTAATAATGTAAACTCCCTTCAAAAACTCCTACTACCTCTTCCTGTTTCACTTTCCCCTATACTACTTACTAAAAACATATTTTTTCATAAAGTACCAATTTGTAGGCCAGCCTTTGATGTTGATAATACAAGTCATTCTTATTCATCCATAAATACATCCTGTAAAGACTAGACAGCTTGTTTTACATCTATTACAAGTTTCTGCATTCATCATTCAAAAAATTTTGGAAGTGTTTTGGTTGCTTGAGAAGGGGTGTGTTTGCTTAAGTAATTTAAGTATTTTCCCAGCAATTATATTCTGTTAATTTGTTATAATAACTGCTTTTAGATAATGCATTTAAAAGAGAATTATATATAACTAAATTTATAAATAATGAATCTAAATTTGTTAGTTTATAAAAGGTATAAATAGTATAATCAGCATTTTTGCCTTTTCTTTTTGTGTTTTCTTTTTATATTGAGATATAGGCGGGGCACGGTGGCTCATGCCTATAATCCCAGCACTTTTGGAGGCCGAGGCAGGTGGATCACCTGCGGTCAGGAGTTCGAGACCAGCCTGGCCAATATGGCGAAACCCCTTCTCTACTAAAAGTACAAAAATCAGCCAGGCATGGTGACAGGCACCTGTAATCCCAGCTACACAGGAGGCTGAGGCAGGAGAATCACCTGAACCCGGGCAGTGGAGGTTGCAGTGAGCTGAGATCACGCCACTGCACTCCAGCCTGGGCGACAAGAGCAAGACTCTGTCTCAAAAAAAAAAAAAAAAAAAAAAAAAAAGAGTAAATTGAGGTATCATTTACATAAAGTGGAATGCTCAGCTCTTAGAAAACAGAAGAATATTCTCTATTCTCTTTTAATGAATGTATGTCAATTTACAGAACATTTCTAGCACCCAAGGATGTTCCTTCATACTTTTTCCCATTCATAGGTAAAAGCCTGATCTAGAATTGCTTACAAATGGAATTATATAGTATATAGTAAACCCTTTTTTCTGTCCAACTTCTTTCACTAAGGATGATAATTTTAAGATTCATCCCTGCTGTTGGCTATTTTTGTAGTTTATTTCTTGTTATTGCTGATTTATCTTCTGTTGTGTGCATAAACCATAGTTTGATTATCCATTCTCCTGGTGATAAACAGCTGAATTATGTCTACTTTCTGCTATGATGAATAAAGCTGCTACTGAACACTCTTCATGAATTTTTGGTAAACATATGTTGTCATTTCTTTTCTCGATTCACCTGAGGTGAATCACTGGGTCCTAACATCAGTGAAAGTCTAGTTTTGAAAGAACTCCTAGACCTTTTCCAAAAGGGATTATGCCATTTTATACTTCCACCAGCAGTGTATGAATGTTCTGGATGCTCCATATCCTTTCCAACATTTGTTTTTGTCATTCTTTTACACTTTAGTAAGGACATCTCATTGTAGTTTTAATTTGCATTTCCCTGATGATGTATGATACATTTTTCATTTGCCTATTAGGCATTTCTAGTTATTATTTATTTTTTCATTGAATTATAATTACTTGTTTATGTCTCCCTTGATAGTCAGAGACTATTTTTTTCTAGTATATAGTATAATGTCAGTAAAATATTGAATAAATTAATCTGTCAACCAAATATTATCAGGAAGAACACTCTTGATGCATTCAAGGAGCCCGTAATCTAGTTATGGAAGCAGAAGGTCTAGAATAAATCATAAAAGTTTTTTACTTGGTTTTGTTTTCTACAAAGTGACATGTAACAATTTCATATTAATAGAGAATTTACTGGATGTATGAGTTGAAGAGGAGACAAAATTGTTAAGGTCATTGTGGAGCTGTTTATGAATAAGTTAAGTCCTTATGCCAGAGAAAACTAGAGTTCAATATTTGATTAATGGGACATGAGTAATATTAGGAAAAGCAGTTGATTTAAAGAGACCAAATAAAAGTTCAGTGAACAATAATTTGGAGAAAATTGTCATAACTGAGTTGACAAAGGGGTCATGAGAAATCAAGTTCACAAGAAAAAAAATACCCGTTGGTACAGGATATTTAATGTTTTCAAAAACATTTTTATTCACTACAACTTGTAGTTGTTAGGAAATTTTTTATATTTTTTAAGTTTTTAAAATGTTCTTGGGGAGGGTGGGATGGGGATGAGAGTTGAGAAACTACCTATTGAGTATTATGTTCACTATTTGCATGTTGTGTTCACTAAAAGCTCAAACTTTAGCATTATGCAGTATACCCATGTATACTCAAACCTGTACATGTACCCCCGGAATCGAAAATTAAGTTAAATTTATTTTTTAATTATCTTAAAAATTTAGAAAATGCAAATAGCATATAAGGTATAAAGGCTACCTTTAATTCCACTCTCTAGATGCAACCACTTAGGAATTTTTTGTGTATTCTTCCAGACATTATCTATGTATATGCAAGGATATATATCATATAAATATTTATATGTATAGTACCCTCACCCTTACATACATCATCTTACTTCTTTTTAGTGTAGGAATAGTATGACCCTATGTTTTACAGCTGCGTAATACTTTTCTCTATTCCCCTGTTAATGCATATTTAGACTGTTTCCCACCTTTCACTATTATAATAGCACTTTGTGTGTTTTTCTTTTTGATACCTGGGATCCTTTAATTATAATAAAGAAATTTATTCCATTTACATTTATTTTCATAACATAAATTTGGTCAACTTTTTTTTGTTACTTTCTTTTTTACTGCTACGTCTTTTTTATTTTCTGCCATGTGGTTAAAAGTTTATTTTGTGTATGTCTCTCCTGCTGAAAATTTGGGTTTTAGTGGTTTCTTTGTAATTATATTTAATATATTCAAACCTCTGTTTCTTGATGTATCAATTTTAGACAGTAACTACTGATGCCTGCTTTGTAAAGTGAGAAAATGAAGAAGGGTGAAAATAAAGATATGGTACTCTCTCCTAAATTACTTCCTTATTAACTTGTGATTTTCATTAGTTTTTTTATATTTTATATTATCAGAGTTTATAATATTTACATTTTTTCTATAATTATTGTTCCCACAGATATTTAGTCTTAGTTTTATATTTAAATGAATGTATTGCTTACCTCCAGACCTGCTATTCCACAGCTTCACCATTATCTTCGTCCATTTTTGCTGCTATAACAAAACCCTGAGACAGGGTAATTTGTAAAGAACAGAAATTTATTTTCTCATAGTTCAAGAGACCGAGAAGTCTAAGATCAAGGTGCCGGCAGGTTCAGTGTCTGGTGAGGCCGTGTTGCCCATAGATGGTGCTGCCTAGATTTCCTCATTTGGCAGAAGAACAGAACAATGGAAGAGCAACGAGGGACCTTAGCTAGTGCTCTGTAGCCCATTTATAAGATGTTAATCTTTTCACGATGGCTTAGTCACTTCCCAAAAGGCTCCACCTCTTAATACTACCACAATGGAGACTGTATTTCAACACATGAATTTTGGGAGACATTACGGCCGTAGCAACCATGTTGAATTCTTCATTTTGATACAGTTCTTAGTTTGCTGTTTTCCATTATTAATAAGTTTTTCAAGATGGGTCAATAAGTACCATATTCCCTCTGTGTTTCCAAATGTTTGAGAGTGTTTTTCTTTTCTCTTTATTTATGTTAGAGGCCAGCATGAGTTTGCCTGCATTTGTCAATTACTTGATTTTCCTCCTTCTTGAGACAGCACTTAGGCTTACTATATGCAATAAGCTCTAACATTTTCTTTTACTGTGTTTAAGTATGACCATTAAATTTATATTATCTTCTACGGAAGTTTTTTTTTATTTTCTTTAAAAAAAATCTGTACTAAAATATAGTATTAAATAACATGGGCATAGTGATTTAAGTTTACCAGCAGCTTCAATTCTACATGATCTCTCAAAATACCCTTTTGCCAGATTTGCTGG
This sequence comes from Symphalangus syndactylus, assembly GCF_028878055.3. NCBI lineage: Eukaryota > Metazoa > Chordata > Mammalia > Primates > Hylobatidae > Symphalangus > Symphalangus syndactylus. The sequence continues at coordinate 109,920,857 of NC_072430.2, forward strand.
GTACTCTGCCCTGGGGGCTTGTTTTCTATGGTTTTCTGTTTTGGGAGAGCTAGTCTGAGATCAGCCTACTTCTTAGTGAAGTCATCTAGATTATTGGTCCTATTTTGATGAGTCTGGGTTATATAACTCTGCTAATTCTGCCTATCAGATACAAAGCAGGTTCATACTTCTCTCTTCTCACTACTTCACCACCATGAAGTGGTTTTTTTTTTTTATTTTTAAGGTAGGAGACCTGCTCAGGGGAAATATCTCTCTTCTGTCTCTGCCTCTCCTCCATTCTGAAGCTGGATCCCCACAAAGAATTACCCTACAACTCCAGGGTCCTATTCCTATCCTTAGAGTATATTAAAGTTTATTGACTGTACCCCTCTAGACTCCCTCCTTATTTTCAGTGAAATGTATACATGGCTGGACATGCAGCCATATATCGACTGCACTCCACTTTTGGGGCTGAGTCCAAGTTTCATAGCAAGGCATGAGATTATGGTCGTTTTCTAATTCCACTGTAGATGGAATTTTCTTCCCAATTTCTCAAGTGTTTGTTCATACAGAGTTTCAGGGAGGGAAGTAGAGTCACTTACTTGACTTCATCATTTATTATCATCTCTTATTAGAGATCCTCAATCTGACAGATATGACAGAAATACTCTTTAAGGAAGATTATTCCAGAGCCTTTTAAGGTATATATTAAAGTGGGATGAGGTGACATACCAAAAACTCTCAGAATAATCTAGGCCAGTATAGTCCAATAGAACGCTCTGCAATGATGGAATTAGTCTCTATTTGTGTTGTCCAATATAGTAGTTACTAGCCACATGTAGTTACTGAGCACTTGAAATGTGGTTTGTGAAACTGAGAAATTGATTTGATATGAATTATTTCAAATTTATTTTTATAGGGCCACACTCAGCTAATGGCCATTATATTGGACAGTGCAGATCTGGGCAATATAAAAGCCTGAACATTAGACTATGATGAAAGAAATGGAAATAAAAGAGGATACCCAAGAGGTGTTATGGAGAAAAGAAGCAGCAATGTTCCCACAGAGGAAAAGAGAAAGAGGAGATTTAAACAATTCAAAGGCAGTTTGCTCAGAAGAATGGGGAAACTGGTAGTACTGTCAAATAAAAAAGGATATCTTTTGAAAAATAAATATTTTAACAGGTTGAGTTCCCAGTGGTAAGGAAAACTCTAAGTGGAAATGACTATAAACAATTAAAATTCTCACATGAATTGGGGGTGGGGGTGAGGGTCAGAGCTACCAAAAAAAAAAAAAATTTCCTTGACGCTTCCGTCTTGGTCTCTTCTGCCACCGTACACTCCTTTTCAGAGATTACCTTGTCCTCCTCAACATGGAGGGACCTTGATGTATGACATAATAATGATTGTTCAGAGAAATTACTATTTTACCTGTTGAATGATTAATATGAAATTAGTTACTGAAACACTCACTGGTGCAGAGTATCAAAGAGAAACGGTTGTGTTTCAGAAAGGAAAAATATAAAATATTGCTTGACATACACATAGTACTTTTCGTCTCAGATTCTGCACGTACTCAGCAAGTTTAATTAATGAGAAAACCTCTAAGAAAGAGAAGTGATGAAATAAGGAACACAGATACCAGTGTTCTATTTCTGTGATTTTTAAAAATCAAGCTTAGTATTTTCCTCTTCCATTAATACACAAGTGTAGCCCCATGAGGCAGCCATGAGATATTCATCTTTCTGCTGAATGATTTCTCTTGAAGGCATCTCACTTATGAGGGATAGCAACCACACAGAATCCTACCCCCTAACTTTATTGATGTCCTTTGCTCTATTTGCAATGGAAATCCATCCCTATCATCAGGGTGCAGCAAGCATTCTCTGATAATCGAGTCTGCACTGTCTCTGGAAAGATTGTTTTGTTGCAGAATGGAGCAAGTTATCTTCTTTATCAAAAATTACTCAAAACAAACATCCATGAATCTAGGACTAACATGCATTGAAAGGGAATAGGCAAGGCCCCTTAACGGGTACCCTACTGTGTAATCTTCCTTTCATCTTAATTCAGAATCCCTTGGAAATTCAAGTTGCCATATGCAAAAATATAAATTCTTCTAATTACTTATGTGTAGGGCACAGGTTTGGCCTAATCAAAAGAGATATGCAATAATATATCCTGGCATTTATTTTCATCTGTTGTAACTTGAGGATAGGTGCTGGAGTTTTGTTTTGGTTTTGGTTTTGGTCTCATGCCTTCTTATTCTTTTTTGTTTTGTTTTTTGCTTTTTGCTTCCCAATTGAAATTGCCCAATTTCTTTTCTCCTCCTTACTCAAAAAAATAAAAAACAAAAATGCTGTTCTGCCAAAAGAGAAAAATACCTCAGAAAATCCTGCCTTCTAAAGATTTTTACAAAGGATTTGATGTTTTGCAAAATAAAACTAGCTTCCATGTGCAAAACAGCTGTTTTTGTTTGAATGGGGGAAGATACTGATGGGTTTCAGTTGTTGTTTTTAACTGGTCCAGGCCTCCCGTACGTCTCCAGTCATATACAGATCACTCACTTCTAGCCCACAGCCCTCTTATATTCTCTGGGCCCGGGACATCAAGTTTGTCTCATCTTTTCTTGACTTTCTTTAGCCACCCGAGCCAGCATTGTCTTATCTCTCCTCTTGTACACAGTGCCCCTTGTTTGTCCAGTGACAAGGTTTACACTCTTTTCTCCTTAGTGCTGAAGACCTCACACCATCAAGATCACCATTGTCCAGTAAGAGGCTATAGTGACCTTTCCATTTTAATACATTACTGAGAATTTAGGAGAGCTGATCTAACACTTTCCAGATTAAATGTCAAATTCTCAAAATTCAGATGGATTTGGAATCCACCTAAGTATATTTTTCTGCTTCCATTCCCAGTAGACTGCACAGTGGCACTGATTAGCACTAGCATTTTGTAATATCACTTAAGGCTTTAGCACTGTGGAGTTCTGCCAGTAATGGTGTTTAATTCACTTATATGTGCCAATTCATCTCTGTCAGGAACCTATTAATTTCTTCACGATTTTACTCTGTCCCTAGCCCCTATATAATGAGACACAATAATCCCCATTTGTATAACCAAAAAACTTGGAGTCTCTTATAAATTATCCCTGATCCCACTGCTTTTAGTGACCAGAAAGCCTCTGTATTTCTTTTTCATATTTAAATCAATTTTCACAAGTTCTTTTCTTTAGAAGAATACACAGGAACTCTAGGGCACTAAATTACTGAAGTCATAGAAAAACTACAGGATTTTGATGGGTTTGTTAACATGCATCCCTGTCCCAAGAAAGGCTTCTATAATATCGAACCAAAGATGCACTGTTCCCACAAGCACATGCCATCTGTGGGGAGGGAATGTGAATGAAAATCAGCCTCTGAAGCTACTATCAGCGTAGTCATCAGTGGGCAAGATATCAAAATACCCATAGCATTGCTATCAAAGTAAAGACCCTGTAACAAATAAAGATCAGATATATAAAATTAATCTTCTTATGCTGTTGGCATTTCTGCATGCTGTGATCTTGAGTAAACAGGAGAATGACAGCTAAGAGACGAGGAAGAGTTAACATAAATTCAAGAGAGTATTTCATTGTATTATCATATGAAACTCACATACATCTTTGCTACCTGTACTGTATTTTTCAGGATTGGAGCAAAACATCAGGAGCTAAGGGAAAAGCAGGCAAGAGGTCTTCTTGATTATGCTACTGGTGCAATTGGATCAGTGTACGATATGGATGATGATGAAACGGACCCCAATTATGCCAGAGTGAACCACTTTCAGGAGCCATGCACATCAGCAAATGTCTTTAGATCTCCATCTCCCCCTCGAGCTGGACCATTTGGTTACCCTCGGGATGGCCGTCCACTGTCTCCAGAAAGAGACCACTTAGAGGGTCTCTATGCCAAAGTCAACAAGCCATACCATCCACTGGCTCCAGCTGACAGGTAATACACTTAGTGAAAGATAAATGTAGCTTTAATTCAATATGTTTCAAATCATCTCTACTGCTGAAACCGATAAAAAATACCTCCTTCAATCAATTAAAACTGAAATGACTCAGTACCCTAGACAAGTGCCATCCTTTGACCGACCTGTAAGATATCCACCATCAAAAATAAAACAATAGCCAATTGTAAGATGGCATGAATGAATAGTAGTAGCAGAGTTCATGATGCAACAGGGAGCCATTTTTGAAGGAATATTGTGACAGACATCTCATGATGAAAACTTTGAACGAATATTGTCCTTTCTCCTAAGAGACCAATTGTAAAAGATTTATTCAGGAAGATGGCATGGCACATGGAGGTGGAGAGTCAGAAAAGAGAAAATGATAGCTTCCAAGTAGGTGTAATTGAAGTGGGAATTATAGATAGCTGCAGAGGAGCAGAGGCCTTTGAAAAGTAAGATGGGGATTTTGTACTCAAGGGAAAGGTGACCCCGTATAGATATTCATGGATGATCGGAGGTAGAAAAAGAGATAATCTTGGCAATAGGAGTTTGATGAGGTAGAGAAAGATAAGAGGTGACAAGGCCACAGATCTTTAGGTTTAGCAGCTAAGGAGAGAGATAATAGGACCATCTGTCAGTACAATTGAAGTAGGTAGAGAACCAGATGATTCCAACCCCACCTCCTGCCAAAAGTAAAATGCTTCATGTCTTGAAAGACTGATGCAAGAGAGTTTTAGTCAATATACATTGTTAGGTGACCCTTGGAATTACACATGCAAGGAATGAGTTGACTGATCTTGGACTAATCTGACTAGCTTGACGTCTGGAGGGAGGTGCTGGGGAAGAAGGGTAGCAGGCACAGACAGCTCTCATTCTGTATGAAGAAAAGACTTGTTTTCCGGACTTCTTAGGGTTCTGACAACCACCCAGTCCCTATTAGTAACCAACCTTTGTGTGATAGCATGATATATTGCATATGTTTACCATTTACATTTCCCCAGCTGGGTGATATTATGCACTTTCAATTAGGTTGGGGAGAGGAAGGGAAATCATGGCATTTTTATGCAGACTGTAAAGTGTAGCTTCAAAAGACTGATTACCTTTCAGAGCCTTTCCAATAACCAAGTGGGAAGGAAGGAGCAATTTTTAATCCTTACTGTCAGGCTTCCAGGTTGATAATATTAAAGAAAGATGGTCAGGTTTTTCTTTGGGACAAAATGAAAATATAAATTTTTATGACTGTGATATAGCCATAATAACTAAACTGCTAATTCAAAGAATTGATTAAGAGTTGGATTTTTCTCCCCAGCCTTCAGAGAGGATTGAATTTTATCGTATAAATAATAACACCAGGCATGAGTCTCTTCTGGCCCAAACCATAGTCAATCTTACCTTCCCTAAATTAGATAGGTCTTCATAACAATCCTCTCTGCATATTCCACAGCTAGAATCCCAACACAGAGGGACTGTTTATAGGAACCTCCTAAGCCAGTATTTTCCAATACTAATTCCATGGAAATAAATATGAGGCATTTTATAAAAAAGGATTCACATGTCAAATACATATGGGGAATTCTAGGAATTCTAGGGTAAGCCACAAGGAACAGGTTTTCTTTTTTTTTTTTTTTTTTTTTTTTTTTTGAGATGGAGTCTCACTCTGTCGACCAGGCTGGAGTGCAGTGGTACGATCGCGGCTAACTGCAACCTCTGCCTCCTAGGTTCAAACGATTCTCCTGCCTAAGCCTCCCGAGTGAGTAGCTGGGATTACAGATGCCTGCAACCACGGCTGGCTAATTTTTGAATTTTTAGTAGAGACGGGGTTTCACTGTCTTAACCAGCCTGGTCTTGAACTCCTGACCTCGTGATCCACCCACCTCGGCATCCCAAAGTGCTGGGATTTGAGGCGTGAGCCACCGGGCCTTGGAAGAACAGGGTTTCTTATTGCAGTCTTCTTATGCCCAATATGCTGACATGCATTCTGAGTTTCTAAGAGGACCATCCAACAACCAGCATGCATCATCCCCCAAATTTTTGTCACCTAAAGCATATGTTTCCCCTAGATCTTTGGAACACTATTTAGGAAACTCTACTAACTAATCTATGTCGATGTGACCAGAAAACAAATTCTTATGATAACTGCAGCCATTATAAAATGATATAAAAAACATTATTGACTGCCCAGTCCAGACATACGTGTAAGAGTGTTACTTTTGGCTCTGACCCCTTTATATTAAAAGTGATCTAAAGCTGCTTTCAGTAGAGTTTACACTGCTGTCCTATTTTTGGATAACAGATCAAAATGTGACTCTTTATACTCAGAATTATCTTTATCCTGCTCTTATCTTTAATTATACTTAAAGACTGCCCTGCTCCTTGTTCTTCAAGTCTTCAAGCAAGCCGATTTTGTCCTGGCACATAGTAAGCATTCACTAATGTTAGCTATTATCATCATCATTGTTACTATTATTATTATTACTCTCCTTTTTCAATGAAATTCTGAACTTCCCTGATATGCCTGTGCCCAGATAAGTCTAAGAAGAGTTGCTATGGCAGTTTCCCTAATAGTATCCGTAAGCAGGAACCTACAAGTTCTAAACCTACCATATGTACTGTTAGAGGGCAATGCCATTCATCCATTCATCTTTTCATTCCTTCACTCATTTAGTAAGTATGTATTTGACACCTAATGTGTTCTAACTACTGTAGAAAGCTTTAGGGAAGATAGACGATTAAGAAACAGTCCCAGGCCAGAAGAGGTCATAATCTAGTGAATAGAGGACCAACACATGAAGAAATGGATCATTGCAATGTCTTGTAAATAGAAGGAAAAGAAGTTTTTCCTTTCTAACTCTGCCTAAGCTAGTCAGGAAAGTCCTCCAAACAGAGGTGATATTTGAACTGGCTCTAGAAGGCTTAGTAAGACAGGAGCAATTGCAGTAGAGGAATTGTTTTCTTTGCAGAATAATTAAGCACGCACAAGAGCAAAGTGGCCTGAAAGAGCAGGCCTGTTGGGGGAGCTCAGAAGCACCCAGACATGGAGCATGGGTGGGAAGGAAAGTGATAGGAAAAGGGGCTGCAAAGCAGGCTGGGGTCAGTTTGTGATTTAATGGATTGTATCTTAGGCTGCTACTTATTGATTGGTAGTGGCTGTCCAGAAATCTGTGTTAATGAAGGTTCTGAGGCAAGGCACAGTATAATCCCAGCACTTTGGGAGTCCGGGGTAAGGGGGAATCACTTGAGGCCAGGAGTTGGAGACCAGCCTGAGCAATATAGCAAGACCCCATCTCTACAAAATATTTTTCTTTTTTTTTTTTTTTGAGTCTCATTCTGTCACCCAGGCTGGAGTGCAGTGGCATGATGTCAGCTCACTGCAACCTCTGCCTCCTGGGTTCAAGCGATTCTCATGTCTCCACCTCCCAAGTAGCTGGGACTACAGGCACAAGCCACCAACCCGACTAATTGTTTGTATTTTTAGTAGAGACAGAGTTTTGCCACATTGACCAGGCTGGTCTCAAACTCCTGACTTCAGGTGATCTGCCCCCCTTGGCTTCCCAAAATGCTGGGATTAGAGGCATAAGCCACCATACCTGGCCTCTACAAAAGTTTTTTTTTTTTTTTTTTTTTTTTTTTTAACTATCCAGGTGTGGTGGTATGCACCTGTAGTCCAACATACTCAGGAGGCTGAGGTGGGAGGATGGCTTGAGCCCAGGATTCCAAGGCTGTAGTGATCTGTTGATTGTACCACTGTACTCCACCCTGGGTGACAGAGAAAGATCCTGTCTCAAAAGAAAAAAGAATGGTTCTGAAGTTATGCCTGAATAGGGGTATTTTTCCTGGACTCCAGAATGATGAGTGGTAGCAAGTGTGTAGAGGGTTTTGATGTATTTACCAATCCCATAGACAATGGGAGCCACTAAAGCGTCATAATTGGGGAATGAGCTGATGGATTTGTGTTTTGGGAAAATAGCTCTTTCAACTTGATGGCAGACAAAGAAGATGGTTAGACTAAGAGACAAAGTAAGAGATGATTACAGTAGCAAATGAGGACAGGAGCTTGAAATAAGAGAGTGGCGCTGGAGTCAGGAGAGTATAAGAAGCAGCCCAAAACTTTAGCTTAAAACAAAGACAAAGATGTTTAGCAGATATCACAGACATGAGGATTTCAAATGCTTCAGAGAGCTCAGTGGAATAAGGACTAAAAAGAGGGCTTTAGATTTGGCCACTAAAAGGTCATCAGTTAATTTAGAGAGAACAGTTTTAGTAGCTAAGTAGGACCAGAGGGAGAATTATAATGAGAAGAGAATTGATTAAGAGGTGAGAACTTAAGGAGTGAGCTCTTGGTGACAAAGAGCAGAGTTATAGAATGCAAAAGTTGCAGCTTTGAAGTTCCTTCTGTGACAGTATTTCAGAGCTAACAAGAGAATTCAGAGACTGTCTAGAGTGACCTTCTCATATGATTACTGCAGAAACTGGGGCCCAGAGAAGATGAGTGACTTGCCCAAGGTCACACAGCATGGAATCAGGACTTTATCCTAGATCTCTCTGTTCTACAGTCTTCTTTTCCCTACCCCACACTATGATATAGACCCACACTCTCATTTCCTGCTTGAGGAATATATTAGTCCGTTCTCACACTGCTATAATGAGATACCTGTGACTGGGTAATTTACAAAGAAAAGAGGTTTAATTGGCTCACAGTTCTGCAGGCTGTCCAGGAAGCATGATGCTGGCATCAGCTCAGCTTCTCGGGAGGTGTCCACAAACTTTCAATCATGGCAGAAGGCAAAGGGGAAGCAGGCAGGTCTTTACATGGCAGGAGCAGGAGCAAGACAGAGAGGAGGGAGGTGCTACACATTTCTAAACGGCCAGATCTCAGGAGAACTCACTCACCATTACAAAAACAGTACCAATGGGGAAATCCACCCCCATGATCCAATCATCTCCCACCAGGCCCCACTTCCAACATTGGGGATTACAATTTGACGTGAAATTTAGGCAGGGACACAGATCCAAACCATATTAAGGAAATTAGTACCTGGATAAGTAAAGAAGCATCCATCTGGGCTCCCAACATATAATGGCAGATTAAATCATGGGTTTGGGGATGAAGCTGATATGGGTCCAGTCCACTTCCAAATACTCCTGCATAAGCTGCATGATTTATCCAAGATGCTAGTTTTTATTTTCATGCATATAATTCAACAGATACTTATTGAGTATCTGCTAAGGGCCAGGGCCTGAGTTCAGTACTGGACTCACCAGGGAACTGGGAGAAAGATGATTATGCTGCCTCCATTATGGAGATTAGGATCCAATGGCAATACAAAGACCTAAACATGCAGTGAGAACACAGTGTGGAAAGTGCAACCGAAGAGTAAGTGCAGGGTACTGGCTGGGGCCAGGCAGCAAGGGTGAAAACAGAGGGGAGAGGAAGCATGATGTGTTAGGGGGACTGAAAGACTCTCAGTAAAATAGAAACCTGGTGGGAGGGGTAAATGGAAAGAGAGAACATGGGATGGCCTCAGAGCTGACCAAAGGCAGATGAGAGAGGTTGGCCGGCCTTGATGAGGAGTTTGGACTCCATCCTGAGGGAGGTGGGGCAGGGTTTGGGTTGGGGAAGAGCTCACCGAGGGGAAGAGCTCACTGAGGGTTTTGACGTGAGATATAATCCTGGAATTCAATAGGCTGTTTAATAGCATGGGCGGTTTATCCTCACCTACTTATTTGTAAAAGGGAAGATTATAATAATATAGCCTTGCATCCTGTGATGGTTAAATATGATTTTACATTTTGCATTTTTTTCTATCTCCATATGAAACATACCCTATTTGTCCATATATCTCTGTTTCATAGGAACAGATCATGTGTATGTGGTCCATAGTAGCTTTCTAATAGAGGCGACTTCGGTCTCATACCTACTTGCTTCTCAAAGGTTGGCCCTGAACCTTCAGCGCATCTTAGAAAAAAAAAATTGCCTTATAAAAGATTCATCTATAAATGACAGTGGTTAAAAAAAAATTTCTACCACCAGGACAGAGACACGTGACTGGATTTTCACAATGCTGGTTCTTCCAGGATTTGAACATAGCATGGGTTAAATCCTGCCCTCAGAGCCTGACAATTACTCAGGTTTACAATGTGTTAGTTTTCCACCACAATGCCAGCATTGAAAAGGTTCCCACTGTGTATGAACATGAAAACTTTATGTCTGGATGAGGACAAAACAGTCCCAAATAGGGGGCTAGAAGGTACGTGTGGCACACAACACAAATGCAGTTTTGCATCAGTTTGTGTGACAATTTGACATTCATTTCTATAGGTTGCCAAATGGGTTTGATTGCACACACTATCAGTTAAAAAAAAAAAAATGCTTTTGGGTGTTAACCTCTAAAAATATGGGCATTTGTTTCTAATGGATATATACTAATTTACTCTACTAATATATTACATATAAGACATATACCAAATAGAGAAATTAATTTTAAAATGAGACTTTAACAAATTGTAACATGAGTAGTGGTTCTGCTATTTTCTTCCTCCCTCAAATAGGGTTTATACAGCCCATTTTGGAGACCACTGGTCTCAGCTTCAGGCTTCATGGTGGTAGGGACCTATCCTGCTTTTGCTCACCCTGTCTTCTCAGTTCCCAGGGCAGTCTGTCCTCAATAAATATTTTTGGAATAATGAATGAATGGTTTAACAGAATCTTTTTTTTTTTTTTTCTTGAGATGGAGCTTCACTCTTGTTGCCCAGGCTGGAGTGCAGTGGCACGATCTTGGCTCACTGAAACCTCCACCTCCTGGGTTCAAGCGATTCCCTTGCCTCAGCCTCCCAAGTAGCTGGGATTACACATGTGTACCACCACACCCAGCTAATTTTTTGTATTTTTAGTAGAGATGGGGTTTCACCATGTTGGCCAGGCTGGTCTGGAACTCCTGACCTCGTGATCTGCCCACCTTGGCCACCCAAAGTGCTAGGATTATGGGTGTGAGCCACTGCACCGGGCTGATTTAACAGTATCTTAAAGTTGGCTAGCACCTTCAGTGGTCAAGCCTCACGTCCCACTCATCAGAGGCATCTTCTCCACGAACTGCCTCATAAATATCACCTAACTCACACTGGCATACTTCAGTGACAAAATTCATGAGGCATCCTTTTTCTTTCAGATCACTCTAGTTGATGTAGAAATGCCCACTTTTTACCCACCCAAACACTGTCTCCGTGTAGCTTTTACCAGGGATCTTGGGTTGAGCTACCTGGACACAGCATCTAAACCTCATTCACAGCCTTTTAGATATTTAAAGTGACTGCTATGACCACCTTCACTAACAAACATTTATGAACTCTAAACATATGCCAGGCTCTGTGCTCAGCACTGGCCTTAAGAAGGATGTAGAGAACACAACAAATGACCTTGAGAAGTTTCTTGTATAATCATTTCTTCAGCATAAACTCCCCCAGCTGTTTTAGCCCCTTCTTAAATTATAATTCACACCTTCAGCCCTCTTGGCAGCCATTTGGGGAATATGTACACTAAGGTCTATTGAATTTATGATTGCTTTGTTGGGCATGGCATGCAGAACTGGGTACCATATTTCAGATATGGTCAGAAAATCACAGAAATCAGTGGGACTCTGGGTATCCTTTGATTTTAATCCTTTACACTTATTAATGAGGCCTAAGCTTTTACGTCCATTGTCATTATTAGCTTATATTGCACTGTTTAACTAAATGTCTGTTTTTTTCACTTAAGTTGCTATCAAACAAGATTCCCCAATAAATTTACAAAATCCTATATTGGTACAATAACTTTTTAAAATGTGGGATAGTCTCTTTATCCAAGTTGAATATTTACTTGTTAGGTTTAGCCCATTGTTGTAGCCAATAAAGATATTTTAATGTATTGATTTTTGTACTCCAATGTATTTGTTATTCCCTACATTGTACCATCCTCATATTTCATCATTGTAGGCTCCTCCATGTCATTGATAAGATCATTGATCAATGTCAAATACAATCCCAGCATCTCATCACTTGAGACCTCCATTAATCAACACTCTTTGGGATCTTCAGTTAGCTATTAATCTAGTCTGCTATTATCTAGTCTGCATTTTCCAGTTCATCTGAACTTATCTTAGTGATAACGAGGTACACCATGTTTGTGAAAATCCTTTGATTTACCATTCTGGTAACCCTAACAAGAAAAGGAATTACGGTTGAGCGCTGTGGCTCAAGCCCGTAATCGCAGCACTTTGGGAGGCTGAGGTGGGCAGATCACTTGAGGTCAGGAGTTCGAGACCAGCCTGACCAACATGGAGAAACCCCATCTCTACTAAAAATACAAAATTAGCTGGGTGTGGTGGCCCATGCCTGTAATCCTAGCTACTTGGGAGGCTGAGGCAGGAGAATCGCTTGAACCCGGAAGGCACAGGTTGCGGTCAGCCAAGATTGTGCCATTGCACTCCAGCCTGGGCAACAAGTGGGGAACTATTTGCTCTTGATGAATCTTAGAGACCGCATTTTTTTTTTTTTTTTTTGGAGACAGGGTTTCCCTCTTGTTGTGCAGGCTGGAATGCAGTGGCGCGATCTCAGCTCACTTCTACCTCCACCTCCCAGGTTCAAGCGATTCTCCTGCCTCAGCCTCCCGAGTAGCTGGGACTACAGGTGCCTGCCACCATGCCCGGCTAATTTTTTGTATTTTTAGTAAAGACAGGGTTTCATCATGTTGGCCAGGCTGGTCTCGAACTCCTGACCTCAGGTGATCCGCCCGCCTAGGCCTCCCAAAGCGCTGGGATTACAGGCATGAGCCACTGCACCTTGGCCCCCTTTATTTTTCCTCTTTCTAATATTAATAAATAATGTGCCCATTTAGACTTAATTATGCAAAATAACACTTTCTGTGAGCTGATGTAATACCAGGCACTTAGAGGCACTTAGTATTTGCTTACTAAATACTTAGTGACTGATATATGGCAGCTGTAAAATTAAAGTGGCAAACAGCGCACAGCTCCTGATTGCTCCAGTTAAGCAGCTTTGGTTTTCCAGCATGTATCCACTAATTTTGCAGGAATCCTTTACTGAGCATCTGTTGTGTTCCAGAGGTCACACAAGTTTAGAAGCAATCTGACTCTCAAGGAACTCAGTCTGATAGCCAAAACTATCTCCTAAACAAATAATTACAATATAATATGTTCCATTAGAATAGAGGTGTATACGGGATATGTTGTAAAAATCGTGAAATTGTAAGTGCATTCAGTGTGAGAAAGACCTGAGACTATAGATTTATCTTTCCAGGGCCTTGGTTCAAATATATTAATTTTTCAAAGCCTGATTTCTCACTGTAAAATGAGGACATGAGTATACCTTCTCTTGTCTGGTTTATTCGTGGATTAAATGAAATCATTTCAGTGTTTGGCTCAATAAATGTCAAGTATATTTAGGAAGATTATTGGACTATATATTATCAGACTGTATTACATATTATTGGTATATATAGAGAGAAGATTATTGAACGAAATATAACTATTGAGGAAGGTTATTGATTGTATCTAGCTGTTGACCATTTAAAATAATAGGTTTGGGAACCTGTTAGAGTCCATCTGTTCCAGGGTCCCATGTTTAATGGTTAATTCCTAGCTCCAGCCTCAACTCCTGCCAGTGTATTGCAATCATCAGAAAGAAAAAGTAGAAACAGAAAAGCAAGTGAGGAGATGAAAGGCAAGAAAACTTAAAAAATGTAAGTGCAGATTTTTTTTTTTTTTTTTTTTTTTTGTGGTGGAGTCTTGCACTGTCGCCTGGGCTGGAGTGCAATGACACGATCTTGGCTCACTGCACCCTCCGCCTCCCTGGTTCAAGCAATTCTCCTGCCTCAGCCTCCTGAGTAGCTGGGATTACAGGCGCCTGCCACCACGCCCGACTAATTTTTTGTATTTTTAGTAGAGACAGGGTTTCACTGTTGGCCAGGCTGGTCTCGAACTCCTGACCTCAGGTGATCTGCCCACCTCGGCCTCCCAAAGTGCTAGGATTACAGGCATGAGCCACTGCACCCAGCCCAACAGTGCAGATTCCATTAGATCAGTCATATCATCTGCATAAGTGAAGAGAGCATTCATTACACACTGAGCTATTTTGGCAATTGTTTGTTACAAACCATAACTTATTAGATGTCCCTAAGCTCATCATCGGAACTAAGGCAATATCCTACCATGTCACTTGATTGTCCATTTGGGTCTGAGTCAGGCTTAACAATCATCCACAGAACGGACTAGTCCAATTTCTGTGGGTCCCAGAACTGTCAATAACAACAGTGTCAAGTCAGATCCTGTTTGACTGTAAACAACAGAAAACTCAGCTGATACACATGTGTCTCGCCCATGAAGGAATTTAGATGGTCTCTTTTCCTCTTCCTCTCTTGCCTTTCCCAGTGGCAAAGCCTCTTCACGTTGCATCATGATTCCAAGACGGCCGTAGCCACTCTAAGTTTCATGTCCACCTTCCAGGGAGAAAGGAGAAAGGGGCAAATGGCCAATGGAATGTGCTAGTCAAGTTCATCCCTTTGAAAAGATTCCCCAGAAGATGCCAACAACTTCTCATTGGCAAAACATGTATTAAAAGATTTACTCTAGTTGCAAAAAGGTGTTGAAAATAGAACTTCAACTTTCCAGTAAACAAAGTCAAGAGAGAATTGAGTAGTGAGTGGCTTTTAGGGAGCCACTCTATGGAATCCACCACAAGTAGATTACCTTTAGATGTCTTTTCTCTTTTTTTTTTCACTTCCCTTTAATAATGCAAAAGTTATAGATTCATAGTATATAGTACTTTCATCAAATGTATTCTTATTAACTCCCTGTGAGAGGCTATCCTTATTATGTAGACCCTCTTTTATATAGCTCAGGCAGAAATATTTCAGCCTGAACAACTTCTTGTTTTACGTTTTTTATTTTTAATTTTTGTGAGTATGTAATATATATATATATATATTTATGGGGTGCATGAGATATTTTGATACAGGCATGCAATGTGTAATAATCACATCGTGGAAAACGGGATCTCCATCCCTTAAGCATTTATCCTTTGTGTTGCAAACAATCCAATTATACTCTTTTATGTATTTTTAAATGTACAATTAAATTCATATTGACTAGAGTCACCCTGTTGTGCTATCAAATACTAGGTCTTGCTTATTCTTCCTAACTATTTTTTTGTACCCATTAACCATCCCCACCTCCCTTCCACCGCTCTGTCTAAATAACTCCTAGAGGCAACTGGGGGACATACATTCCTAATTTTCATGACCACTGAAAAAGCATGTGCTTTGGGAATTCGAAAATAAAGGCAATGAGGGATAGAAAAATCATTAACAGGAAGCTTTGTAGCTGTGTGAACAGCTGGATGTGAACATATCTTGTATCACTGGGGCAATGTAGGATAGTTGATATCTCTTTGTCACAACAGTTTGTTAATTTCAGAGATTCAGCATTTCATTGAGCCACAGCGTTGTCATGTACAGCTCATACCTCTGTTGGTGTTTATACCTAGTCTCTTTCTCTCTAGTGAGTTTTCCAGTTAATTTTAGTTTAGTTTAATAGCATTTTGGCGCTCACCTCTGACTCATGACTTCGTGTGGCTGTGTGTAGGGACTTGAACAGTGAATACAGTAGATTACTTAGAGATTTGTTTTTAGTTTTTACAAAGGAACAAAAGTGATCACATTTCAATGTGGGAATCCCAGTGATAAATGCCATTTCCATAGAGAGTTAACTCATCAATTGAACAAAGCAATCAGATTTTTTTTTCTTAGAACATATTACCATCAATTTTTAAGTGACTTTTAAACAATAATGAGAAATCTCTTAATGAAAGAATCTCTGTGACTAGATAAATGCTAATAGTAACTGATATACCATTAACTCTACTTTCCTCCATCCCATCTCTTTAAAACTTGATGTTCTCATTAAATTTTTTTCCCGTCGTCTGAGAGCCCTTCCCTTGGGACTATACTAGTTATATCTGCCTAAATTGTCAGTGTCCAGGGGTGACAGATGTAGACAATCTTCTCCTTTATTATGCATGAGCTAGGCAAAGAGGGTTTGTACTCAGTGACCATCCATTCTCAAGGCCCCTTCCCCCTATCCTCAACCACTGGGGGTAAATGGGCATGTTTGAGGAATGTTTGCCAAAGGGTTACCCTGATTTATTAAAGCTGTCATTTAAGCATTTAAGCATTGACCGGGATGCTTTTCAAACAAATGACCTGATCCTTAGGATATATTCATCTAACTAATTCTGTTTACTAAGAAAAGGTTGGAAGGGATATACAGAATTTCTTCATTTCGACATAGAATAACACAAAGAGAATGGCACAGAATCCAGAGTTTCTTACCCTCCAGAGAGATGCAGCTGACAATCTGGGATAATAACAGTGATATGCTATGATAAGGGTGAGCCAGGGATGCTTGAATGCAGATCTGGCTCCTTGAAGGAATCCATATTATGACCTAAAGAAGAACTAGAAACAGTGTGTGTAAGGGCATGCACAAAGGCCCACAGAGAAAACATGGTACATTTAGGAAACCACGTATATTAGAAGAGCTGGAGTGTAGAGTGTAAGTCAGGGCCAGCTGGAGGCAAGAGATGAAAGTTAGCACAGGCCATGTTGTTAAAGGCCAGATAATCTAAGATAAAACATTTAGACTTTAGCCCAAGGCAACGGGGAATGCTTAAAGTAGGGTTGGTATGTTCAGATGTGTGCTTTAGAAAGATGACAGAAATCCTGTGGAGTAGGAATCTATTTCACCAGTGAAAAACTAGAGGCTCTGAGAAATTATGAAACTTACCTATGGTGACACAGATAATAAGTCGGCAGAGCTAAGGTTTCAACCCAAGTCTTACTCCAAAACTCATGCATGAGCTTCCAGCCATGCTAGGGTTTTTCAAACTTCATGTTATACCCTATTAGTACATCTTAAAATCAATGTAGTGTGATTAATGAATATTTGTTAATAGAATTTAAAGGAAAAAGAAAGAGCATTACATATACTGTAAGTAATTAAGCATTGTTTTGTATTTTTGTTGCAGTTGTATATGTATGTAAAATGTGGACATAGGGTATGTGTATAGCTGAGTATTGGGACATGATGCAAAATGCATTTCTCACAGTAGATTGCAGTCAAAAATGTTGGAAACTACTAAGCATGTGCAAATAGCATGCATGCTGCTGCTGACCTGCCAGATATTTCTCCCTTCCTCCCTTTCTCCCTCATTTATTCATTCATTAACTCATTCATTCATCCCATTAAAAAAAATGTATGTATGTTTTGTGCAAAACACCCCACTCAAGCCTGCGGGGTACAAAAGCATATCAGAAGCCTTGGGCTTTGACCTACTTCTCTGTAGTAGTGCTAGATTTGTGTGGATCTACCACACTTACTCCAGGCCTCTTGTGACCTGTGCTTTGCATTAATCTCTTAGGCTAAGCCACATATCTTTTCATTATACAATCTTTGCTGATGCTAAGGACAGATTCCAAAGTGCTCTCCTTATAATTTTTGTATTTAATGCAAAGTGTAATCAAGAATAGGCCATTGTTAGGTCAATTGCTTTTCTGTATTTATCTTTTCAAACAATAAATAATCAGTGGGATGAAAAGGGGCCAGAAAAGATAGTTTTAATGGTATACTCATAATTATCCAACATTTTAAGGAGACGCTTTAATATTCATATGCTGTGAAATATCCTCTCTTCTGGAAAGCTGACTGAGGATTGATATGAACCCATCCAGAAATAGAATTCAGGAGCCATTGTTTTGCACAGACTTCAGTCAATCCTGAGCAAGCACTCTGGATTTTCCCAAACTTGGCCATTACTCAGCCTCTCACTCTCCAAATTGCCAAGACTTCTGTATACCACATTAAGAAGGATATTCTCTTCCATGTAGATGCAGAAGATTTTCTATGTCAAGTTCAGTAGGGAGCCTAGGCTCAAGCCACGCTCATTGTTAGGGGAAAACCTGATGGGATATCCTTATACCATGCCCTCTACTGATTTCTTCATGAAAAACCAAGCCCCAAAAATGCCAGTCAGGTCACACACACACTTAACACCAAGAGCTTAGGGTGTAGTCGCATCTTACAGGAAGGTTAGTCTTTAAAGTCAAACACAAGATAAGAATAACTCACAGTTAAAATTACCCTTGAAAATCCTTTAAACTACCCTTTAAGCAAAGTCTGTATGATATTATATACAACATTTATATTAATTATTATTTACACTGTGGTTTAAGAGCCAGGAGATAGAACAAAGGAAGACAATAAAGGAAAATCTGTATATAAGAGACAGCTTAGCAGTTATTCTATCAGTTGGATTCTAAAGCCAAACCTTCTTGATTTAAAACCTGGCTCTGCCACTCAGTATAGTTGTGAGATTTTGAGGAAATTATTACCATCTCTCTGGCTCAGTTTCCACATCTGTAAAATGAGCATAGTCATAGTACCTACATCAGAGTGTTATTACAAGGATTTGCATTAATCTCTTAGGCTAAGCCACATATCTTTTCATTATACAATCTTTGCTGATGCTAAGAACAGATTCCAAAGGACAGATTACATATATGAGTTCATATATGTAAACAGGAAAACAGCAGCTGGCAGTTAATAAGCACTGTTTAAGCTAATGTAATATATGCTGATATGTGAGCATTTACACCATTTTGTCATTAAGATTGCTATTCATTCCCTATTAGTGAACTGAAGTTGAGTAGGGAATTACAAAATGTTAATTCTCAACTTAACTGTAGTAGATTTTCTTTTCCATTTGGATGACAGTTCTTACCAAATAATTTCGTGTATTTTTCTTTACATTTTCTGTAACCATATAGTTATAATTATTATATAGTCATAGTTATACATAGTTATATAGTTATAGTTATTTTTAACTTTTTATTTTGAAATTTTTCTAGAGTCAGAAGAAGTTGCAGATAAAATATTGAGAAGTTCCTTACATCTTACATAATCGTAGTACAATATCAAAACCAGGAATCTGACATTGGTACAATGCATGTGCATAGTTCTGTGCCATTTTGTCACACAGGTAGATGCATGTAACCATTTCTGCAATCAAGATACAGAACTATTTTCATCACCACAAAGACATCCCTCATACTACTCCTTTATAGTCACACACCTTTCCCCATCCCTAACTCTTGGCAATCCCTCATCTGTTTTCTGTCCATAATTCTGTCATTTCTAGAATGTTACCTAAATGGAATCACATAAATGGGGTAGCATGTGACCTTTGGAAATTGGCTTTTTTCACACTCTGGAGGTCCATCCAAGTTGTTGTGGGTATCACTAGTTCATTTCTTCTTACTTCTGAGTAGTAACCCATGGTATGGATGCACTATTTGCCTAATCACTGGGTATGGTTAACCCTTGGTATGGATGTACCATTGCTTAATCATGCTATGGATGTATCATTTGCTTAATCATCTGTTGCTGGATATTTTGGTTGTTTCTAGTTTATAGCTATTACAAACAGAGTTGCTATAAACAATCACCTACATGCTTTTGTGTGAACATATGTTGTAGGTCTTCCATTCTTATCTGTATGCTTTTTATTTCCTTTTCTTGCCCCATTGTGCTGGCTAGAACCTCCAGTACTATGTTGAACCACAGTGGTAAAAATGAACTTTCTTGACGTTTTCCTGAAAGAAAACATTCCTTCTCACCATTGAGTGTACTGTTGGCTGTAAGTTTTTTGTAGCTGTCTTTATCAAGTTGAAGAAGCTTCTCTTCATTCCTAGTGTTCTGAGAGGTTTTATCATAAATGAGCGTGAATTTTGTCAAATGCTTTTTCCACATCAGTTCATATGATCTTGTGATTTTTTTTGTTTAGCCTGTTAACATGTTGGTTTACACTGATCACTTTTCAAACATTGAACCTGCCTTGCATTTCTAGAATAAAACTCATATAGTATAGTATGTAATTATTTTTAGTCATAGTATATAATTAAATGCAGTCATAGTATGTAACTATTTTATATATTATTTAATTTTAATTGTATTAAATATCATTTAATAAATATTCAGTTAAATATAATTTAATAAATATTAAATTGAATAATCAATTTAATATTGTATTATGAAATAATTTATCTTAAATTTAATACATTTAATAAATAATTTAATAATTCTATATATTTAATTCATTTGCTAATATTTATTGCTGTCTTCATTGAATGTGTAAGGAAAGTGTTACCTCCCCTTCTTTTTCTGGAAAGGATTGTGTAGACCTCATGTTAATTTTTCTTTAAACATTTGTTAGAATTTTCCAGTGAAATCATCTGGGCCTGGAGAGTTCTTTTTTACGAGGTTTTTAATTATGAATTCAATGTCCTTGATAACTGTAACACTATTCAAATTATATCATGTTGTATGAGTTGTGGGAGTGTTTACTTTTCTAGGAGTTGGTCCATTTTAACTTGTCAAATGTATGTGTGTAGAGTTGTTTGTCGTATTCCCTTATTTTCCTATTGATCTGATATTGTTAGTATCGTATTGATCTCCATATTCTGTAGTGATATCCTCTGTTTCATTCCTGATATTTATAATTTTTATTTTCTCCTTTTTTTGTCCATCTTGTAGATTTTAGGCTGTGTTTACATGTATCTTAAATCTACAGATGTTTTGAACCAAACAGTACACTGTGATTACTGTTTATATGGTAAGCATTTATTTTAACTGTTGCTTTTTCTCTTTGTTTCATTCTGAATATCTGTGTTTCCCAGAATACTTTTCCTTTTTTCCTTAATAATTTCCTTTAGTATTTTTGTAATGTGGCAAATTCTCTGTTTTTGTTTTAAAACAGTTTTATTTCATCTTTGTTTTTAAGGATATTTTCTCTAGGTATGTAATTGCCAGTGATTTTTTTCTTCTTTTAATATATTAAAGATATCATTCCATTGTTTTCTGACTTTCAATGTTTTTATCAAAGTTTGTTGTCAGACAACTGTTACTCCTTTGAGGAATAGGTTGAACATTCCAAATCTGAAAATCCATAATCCTAACTTTTCTGAAATCTGAAACTTTTTGAGCACTGACATTATGTTCAAATGAAATGCTCATTGGAGCACTTTGGATTTGGGATTTTTAGATTTGGAACGCTCAAAACAATAAGTATATAACGCAAATATTCTAAAATCCAAACACATCTAAAATCCAAAACACTTCTGGTCCCAAACTTTTCAGATAAGGGATATTCAACCTGTAATATATCATTTTTCTTTGACTGCTTTAAATTTTTTCCTTTTTGTCTTGGTTTTCAGCAGTTTTACTGTGATGTGTCTGTGAGCATGTGTTGGCGGGGAGGTATGTTTAAACCTGATTAGGATTTGCAGAGCTTCTTAAATCTGTGCTTTAGTGTTCTTCATCGTCTTTGAAAAATTCTCAGCTGGTCACACCTCTTCAGAATTGTTTTTGTTCCCTCCTCCTCCTCTTCCTCTCCTCTTCTTCCTCTTCTCTTCCTCCTAGCCTTCCATTTTCTTCTCTCTCTCTTTCTCTCTCTCTCGCCTCCTTCTGGGATCCAATAAAACAAAAATGTTTGACCTTTCTGTACATGTCTCTTGCTCTCTGTTCGTTTCTGGTTTTCTCTCTGTGATGCAGTCTGGTTTTTGAGTTCTCTGTCTTCTGATTTACTACTCTTGCCTGTGTGCTGTGTCCAGTCTTCTATTAAACCCTTCTGTTGAGCACTTAATTTTAGTTATTGTAATTTTCGGTTTTAGGTGTCTATTTGTTTGTTTTACCCTGATATGCTACTTCTCTGATGAAATTCTCCATCATATTATCTTTTTTCTTGAATAAATTAATTGCAGTTGTTTTAAGAACCATGTCTAATAATGTCACTATCTGAATAATGTCACTCTCTGAACTGTGGGTCTGTTCATATTGTTTGATTTTCTTCTTCGCTTTAGTCATTTGGTCTTATCTCCTAGTATGCATATTTTTGATCAAATGCTAGACACAGTCCTTGAAAAGCTGTAGAAATCTCAGGCTGATGATACCTTTCTTCAGAGAAGATGTATTTAATAATACGTCCCATTACGGGACACATTGCCTTAATGCGGTCTTCGATTGAGATGACTGGAAGCTGGATTTTAGTTATGTGAGGGGTAGTTTATTAGTTTACTCTTACTCCTAGAGGGTAACCTTTCTGTGATTCTAACTGAGAGTCTGTGTTGTTTACCAATCCCTTCTTCCTTAGCATGTTCTCAACTCCAATTCCCATCTTCCCAACCCTGTGAGAATGTCAGAATCTCTGCTCAGCCTCCAAGTCTCTTTGCCACTGCACTCTGCTCATTTTCTTAGCATTTGATTCTGTGCCACTTGTGAATTAGCAAATGACTTGGAGAGAAAAAATGCCACAGAATATTGGGCTCAATTCAATGTGCTTACCTACCTAGTTTTTAGAATCAGTCTTGGCCTCCCAAGTCCTAGCTGTCTTGGGAGTTCTCCAGTGCCTTCAAGTAGTTTGTAAGTTTTCTTTTTTTTAAGTTTACCCAGCTTTTTTGATTATTCTCATGAGAGTAAGAATGCAACAAATTCTTCCACTATCGCCAAAAATAGAAACCCTTATCTTTTTTTTAATGTTAAGTGTTGACAACAATATATGGTTAACAGACTTTGTTGTTAGAAGCATAAAAAGAAACTAATATATAAAAGTAACATGAATAGGGTCTGGTACGTGATAGGCACTTTTAGATTACTTTCAATTTGAATTTGAATATACACTGATTTTGGAAACACTGACAAGGTTAGTGATTAGCATTACATTTTTTCCTGTTGATCTTTCTTGTTGAGGCCCTACAATCACTGTTGTGCTCCTGGGCATTGGTCTCATGAACCTTCCATCAGTCACATTCCTGAAGGCTGCCTCTTCCCATCAAGCTCCCTCTCAGAGAACTGTCGGCCCTCCTCACCGTTTCAGTGACCACGTTTAGCAACAGGAAGGATGGGTTTGGTCCCTTCTCTCGCGGCTCGTGTCTCAGTGTTCTTCCACAGAAAATAGCTAATCTGGTGGTGGTCAACTTCAGCCCTTTGTCTCATTTGTTTTCCTGAATGTTTGCCACTGCTTTGCACTCACTGCAGCTTTGTTCCAGCCTTTTTCTCCTGGCAGTGAGGCCACTGTTGGTGAAAAATGGCATGGATCTTACAGATTGGTACTTATGTGAGTGAAAACTGAGAAATGCCGAGAAAGAGAGGCAGAACTAGATCTAAGTGTTTCAGAAACTAGGGACATTACAGTACCAAAAGACTTGGATGTGCTTAATTCCAGTTTAGAATCTGGAAAACAACTTTTGTGAGTCTGTGCAATTTCCAAGTCTCAAAACTAATTCACTAGAAAACATTTAAAATGTAAAGCAATAGACTTCAGTAGTAATTTTCAGATCATTTGAGTCTAAATGCAGCTTTGAGGATATGCAGTTCATAAATTTCCTTTTGGGTCACTTTTTTTCTGAGAGGGTATTTCTCTAAACTTTATCAGATAAAGGATGTCCAGAATTTGCTCAGATGTGAGTTTCAGGATCTAGAAACACAATATGAGGATTATCAAGACTAAGGATGTTGATAGTGATGATGATGATGATGATAGTCAATAAAGTATTCATTGTGTGTTTAATATACGCCTAGCATTGAGGTACTTTACATGCAATATGACGTCTCTTGAGCAACATTTAACTTTCTATTCATTACTTCTCTTGAGGTTATCATCTTTCTCCTAGTGGTCATTAACATAGAGTTGGAAGCTAGGCATAAATCCTAGGTATAAATCCTAACTCCACAGCTGCTGTGATCTTTGTCCATACAATGTAACATCTTTGAGCCTCTCTTCGCCCCTAGAATGAAAGTGATACCATATCATAAAATTCGTGGAGGCCTGAATGAGTTAATGCATGGCAAACCTGAAGCACAGTGACTGGTTCTTCCTATTGTGTGATCAGCAAGTTGTAGCCATTTTTTTCTCACTTTTCTACCACTATTGGTTGAAGTGCCCTTTACTAGACCTGTCAAATAGAGGATCTGGAGAATAAAAAAGTCTAACAGTGTAAGAAGAGGAGGCTACAGAAACCACTGATGATGTATTCTGAACCAGCTTAGCCTCCAGTCCAGGGCTTAGGAAACAAGGTTCTTTAACATTCATTTGATTTCCATAAAATTTATTAAATTAATGAATCTCCATTCAACAGATACTTATTGAGTGAGATTTAGACACAGTCCTTACTTTCATGGAACTTAAGACCTACAGGAGGAGACAAATATTAAATGTGTAATTATAAGTAGAGTGTCATAAATATATTTGACATTGTGGAGGATCAAGAAAGGAGTCACTGAGAAAGCGACATTTAAGTTGAGACTCAAAGAGTGAGTAGCCATGAGAATTTGGGTGCTGAAAGAAGCATGAAAGGCATTCTGGGCAGAGGAGCAGCGTGGGGGATGCCCTGATGTGGAAAGGAACTTGGCATGTGTGAAGAAGTGAAAGAAGGTCCTCTTACCAACACCAAGCAAGAGGATAAAGAGCAGAGGCTTAGTGAATGGATGAGTCAGTCTGCCTGGCACCTTTCTTCCCTTCATTGAACCAAGAGGTATTCCCTAGCACGGACTGCCACGTAGAAAAGGTCCCCTATTATTTCAACACCACATTTCAGGTTACCCATGGTTCTCCAGCTGTCCAGGGACATGCACCCTCTACCTCCCAGAGACCTAACCTATTTCCCTATCACTTGTTTGTTTTTTTGTTTGTTTGTTTGTTTGTTTTATTATACTTTAGGGTTTTAGGGTACATGTGCACAATGTGCAGGTTTGTTACATATGTATCCATGTGCCATGTTGATTTCCTGCACCCATTAACTCGTCACTTAGCATTAGGTGTATCTCCTAATGCTGTCCCTCCCCCCTCCCCCCACCCCACAACAGTCCCCGGAGCGTGATGTTCCCCTTCCTGTGTCCATGAGTTCTCATTGTTCAATTCCCACCTATGAGTGAGAACATGCGGTGTTTGGTTTTTTGTCCTTGCGATAGTTTACTGAGAATGATGTTTTCCAGTTTCATCCATGTCCCTACAAAGGACACGAACTCATCATTTTTTATGGCTGCATAGTATTCCATGGTGTATATGTGCCACATTTTCTTAATCCAGTCTATCGTTGTTGGACATTTGGGTTGGTTCCAACTCTTTGCTATTGTGAATAGTGCCGCAATAAACATACGTGTGCATGTGTCTTTATAGCAGCATGATTTATAGTCCTTTGGGTATATACCCAGTAATGGGATGGCTGGGTCAAATGGTATTTCTAGTTCGAGATCCCTGAGGAATCGCCACACTGACTTCCACAATGGTTGAACTAGTTTACAGTCCCACCAACAGTGTAAAAGTGTTCCTATTTCTCCACATCCTCTCCAGCACCTGTTGTTTCCTGATTTTTTAATGATGGCCATTCTAACTGGTGTGAGATGGTATCTCACTGTGGTTTTGATTTGCATTTCTCTGATGGCCAGTGATGAGGAGCATTTCTTCATGTGTTTTTTGGCTGCATAAATGTCTTCTTTTGAGAAGTGTCTGTTCATGTCCTCTGCCCACTTTTTGATGGGGTTGTTTGTTTTTTTCTTGTAAATTTGTTTGAGTTCATTGTAGATTCTGGATATTAGCCCTTTGTCAGATGAGTAGGTTGCAAAAATTTTCTCCCATTGTGTAGGTTGCCTGTTCACTCTGATGATAGTTTCTTTTGCTGTGCAGAAGCTCTTTAGTTTAATGAGATCCCATTTGTCGATTTTGGCTTTTGTTGCCATTGCTTTTGGTGTTTTAGACATGAAGTCGTTGCCCACGCCTATGTCCTGAATGGTATTGCCTAGGTTTTCTTGTAGGATTTTAATGGTTTTAGGTCTAACATATAAGTCTTTAATCCATCTTGAATTAATTTTTGTATAAGGTGTAAGGAAGGGATCCAGTTGCAGCTTTCTACATATGGCTAGCCAGTTTTCCCAGCACCATTTATTAAATAGGGAATCCTTTCCCCATTTCTTGTTTTTGTCAGGTTTGTCAAAGATCAGATAGTTGTAGCTATGCGGCATCATTTCTGAGGGCTCTGTTCTGTTCCATTGATCTATGTCTCTGTTGTGGTACCAGTACCATGCTGTTTTGGTTACTGTAGCCTTGTAGTACAGTTTAAAGTTTTCAGGGCTATGAGGTTCCTTATTAATCTGATAAATGTTTGCTCCTTGGTCTGCTTTTAATGGTCCTAGATAATTGTTCTCAAATTTGAGCACGCATCAGAATCGCCTGGAGAACTTGTTAAACCACAGAAACCTTGGACCCCACCCACAGAGTTTCCGGTTCAATAGGTCTGGGGTGGGACCCTACAATTTGCATTTCTAACAAGCTGCTGAATGATACTCATGCAGCTGGCCTGGGTTCTATCGGTGGTGAATCATTAGTTTAAGGTGTCTTTCTTCTTTCAGCAGTTTAATAGTCATTATTAGTTCCTTAACTGAAAGAAAAATGCTCAGGGAGGGCTTAAAGGAAGAAATACTAAAATCAAAAGTAGACTTTATGAGTAAATGTGACAGTGGCCTAATGGAATGGACTTCTTTGTAAGCATGACTTACCTTACACATCTGTGTTCCCAGTGCTTAGCACATAGCGGGTACCAAATACATATTTGAAGGAATCACATAATGGATCTAGCTTAGTGACTAAAGAAATGGGTTTTGTGCATTAGTCTTTGGAAAGCTCTCATGATTCCTTTCAGGTTGAAAGACGTTCTGGGAGAATAAATTATTGTCATTCTCTTGGAATACAGCCCTAGAAATTGCAGAGTCAAAATATGCTTGTATTTTAAGTACTTACTTGGATTAAAAGCCGAATTGCTAACAGGATTACAAAATGCCAAGTTTGCTGAGTCTCAAATTGTTTATGCGCATGTTTGGTTCAAATTTCTTTCATCAATCAGTACATTTCTGTTTCTAATTACAGTCTTAATGTTTTTTTTGACACCTGCACATGTATTCTTAGTCTAAACCAGCTTCAGTAATTTGCACAGATATAATATAACTGAAATGAGGCTCTTAACCACCAGTGTGTCACCTAAACCATGTGTTTGAGGAATTCAGAGGTGCTGCACCTCAGTTCACATTGTGATTTTGAAAACAGCCTGCTATTTTTCCCATTTTCACGCCCACAATGTTGTAAACATTTTAATAAACACTGACACTTTTCCTCATTCCAGGCACATGGAGTTCTAGTAGATGATGCAACATAATTTTCATTGTGATTTTTCATTTATGTTTATTCCTGGAATCTCTGTACTTGGATAAAAGAAAAAGACAGATGACCAAGATTACCATAATTCTCCAAAATATAATGTATGCAATCTGGAAGTTTATTACTACCACCGATCAAATTGATTGCAGACTCTTAGTCTAGTCCCAGAAGTTTGGGGCTGGTTTTGATGTGAGCCATTCATCAAATCTCAGACGTGACTCACGCAGTGGCTCATGGGTCAAAGCCTTCCACGTATTGTAATGAACCAACCCGAACAATTCTGTACCCAGTTTTTAGTTTGGACCTTGCCCCCTATCTGACACCTGTGAAATTGTGAGTTCCCTGTAGGCTCTAATAATCAGAGTCCTAGTTAGAGAAAAAGTCATCTCAGCATCAACTGACAATTATTTTTTTGCCCTCAGTATCCTTCCCTGCCGCCTTATTTGGTTTGAACTGACTCACCTAATTGGGGTCAACCACTGAAAAAAGGATTTTGTCATTTCTGAATGCCTAGAACTAAGGAATATCTTGGCAATGACATTGCTTACTCTTCCTTAAACGTAAGGAGAGTTTGAACAATGGATCCAAATTATCATTGCAAGAGTGCGCTCAGTTAGGGGAACTCAGCTGAGGTGAGGAACACTTCCACGAGTTTCCCCTGTGGGCATCCAGAGTAGCCACGGCCAGGCACTGCCTTGGGGCCCTTCCAAAGGTGGCAGAATGATGTTAGTGTTAACATTTCACTGCGCATTAATTCTTTAAAAAAAAAAAAAAAACCTGTCATTTAATTTTAAATGCTAATATGCATATGGTTAATTAAGAAGCCAAAATTGGCTATAAGCTCGGTGAGCTCTGAGAACGGGGAGAGAGATCATTACGCTTCTGCTCATGGTTAGCTATTTGTGAACCAGCTGATAATGTGCAAAATTAAGATTTCGTAAGTGGCATTTTAAATGAATGGTTAATGGCTGAAGATTAATTAAACAGTCAGAGTTGCTGAAGAAAAGCTGTTAAAAATTATGTTTATAGGCCAGTCACTTGCACGCTGAGACTGAAATCCTGAAAGATTGTGGCCTGTTTACTGGGAGAGCATTTTAACAAAGCAGCCTCCTCGAGGAAGGAAAGCCAGCCACCCTTCCCCACATACCATGCAGCTGTTGCAGTAGCCTTAGGGACTTTCCTTTGGAGTAAAAGCAGCTGAGTAGGAAAATGGACTAGGAAAGTGTTCTATTGAAGGGATCTTCACTAAAACCTTCATCCCAGGTAACCAGACAGATTTTATTTCCTACCTGCCTGCCACAGAGTTCTGAGTGAGAGTAGTCAGAATCCATGGGATTTTTAAGAAAGTACTCCGTAATTCTGTAAAAGAGACGAAGAATTGCAGTATATTGTTTTCAACCTGTAGTGGATACTTTTTTTTTTTTTTTTTTTTGAGACAGAGTCTCGCTCTGTCACCCAGGTTGGAGTGCGGTGGCACGATCTCGGCTCACTGCAAGCTCCGCCTCCCGGGTTCATGCCATTCTCCTGCCTCAGCCTCTCCGAGTAGCTGGGACTACAGGCGCCCGCCACCACGCCCGGCTAATTTTATGTATTTTTAGTAGAGATGGGGTTTCACCGTGGTCTCGATCTCCTGACCTCGTGATCCGCCCGCCTCGGCCTCTCAAAGTGCTGGGATTACAAGCGTGAGCCACCGCGCCCAGCCACTTCTTAAATCTGAAACTGCCAGCCCTCTTGGTGGTAGAAACATGGATTCTGTATATCTGGCTCTATCCTAGGTTGGCTCCTTGGAAAAAGGTTTGCCTTTGTATTTACCACTGTGCATTGTGCGTAGGAGGTACCATACTGTAAAAATATTTGTAAAATTTATTGTCAGAGCTTACCCGAATAAATATTGGATAAATAAACGAATGAATGAGCTACCTAAAAGTTGGTTAGTAGACTAGGAAACGCTCTTTTTAAATTCCTTTCCATCCATCCAACAAATGACCACCCTACTTCTCTCGTAGACTAGGTATTAATGTGAGGTCTCAGCCTCTGGGACCACATAATCTAGTTGGGGAGTCACAGGCCTGTCAACAAGTAAGTTGCAGCCACAGTTAAGCACAGCTAGAGCAGCCAGAGAGAGGGGTTAGGAATCTTAGGGTGTGAGGTAGTCAGAAGTATATTTTGCTATCACTTGTAAGGAAGTTTATTCTACCTATTGAAAAAATATTAGCATTTATTGAAAGGCTCTTCACTAAAACCTTTCTCTAAAATTACATTTCATTAAGAATATACACTAGTAAATATGGTAGTTCATTCAGTTCAACCTCCTGCTTCTAGGCAGAAGACCCAAATCACACAGGCCAGATGTGTCTGTTGTTTAAAAGTTCCCTAGGAATGGAGATCCTGCAGCCTCCCTTGGTGGCCTGTTCCAGGGTTTAATCACCCTTCTAATCAAGGAGTTAATCCTATTTCCTCTTCTCTACCCCTCTTTGGGTTAGTAGAACCTCTAAAAACACCCATGAGACCCCTCGGAAGCCTTAAGGAATTAATGAGTCAACACTGGGCTACTCTGGGTTCAGCAGTGGGCCTGGTAATGGTGAGACTCTGTACTGCACGGTAACAATGACATGACTTCGTTACATCTCAAATCAAAAGTTTTCTTCCTGGTCTGAAGAAAGGAAGAGTTGTTTATGTTAGCATGTTTTAGATGTTGCTTTATTACATTTTAATCTATATGTTTAGTTAATTACACGTTTGAGCTAATCTCATATAACTCAGAAGCCAAAGTGCAGTGTTTTGATTTAAAATGAAATTAGTAATTATTAAAAACAACTAACACTAAATAGTGAGAATCTACTGTGGCTAGACACTTGCTAATTACTTTGCATGTGTCATTTAATCCTCCTGACAATCTGATCTAGTGGTACTATTAGTATTCCCAAGGTGCAAACGAGGAAATTGAGTTGTAGAGAGGGTAAGGAACTGGCGTGCTGTTATCAGGTGAGCCAGGATTTGTACGCATGAATAAAGGGCCTAGACATTTAACCACTGTGCTATGCTGACTATTATATTCATTTTTAAAAATTATTTTGCTTTCAGTAAAACTCGATTTCATTATCTGAATTCTTTTTTCCCCTATGTGTGTAAAGTCCAAATTTATACACTTTCCTTGTGGGAAGTTATAGCATTCTGCTGAATAGTAGTCCCCAGGTCAACGGCAGCTCTTGCCGCAATTACTGGCAGTTGAGTGGCAAATACATTCTATTTTAAGAAAGGCAGTAGCAGTTCACTTTAGAAAAACTGATAATTCAAAGCTTTTCCATTCTGGTGAAAATTTTCTTAGCAAAAGCTAAGAAAATAGGTACTGATGGGAGAAAACCTGCCCCATTGAAGGAATGGGATAAAAACCTCCTGTTTGCAGATGCCAGACGCATCTGGGGAACAGTGATGTCCAATAATTGCAGCTAAAAGCTGCATTAATTGACCAGTGATAGGTTGAAAGCTGCCTCCAGCCAGGATCCCTAACACTCTGGTGCTTTTTCATAAGCAGAGTGAGAGGCAGGAGGAGGTCAGCTTCCATGGGGTTCTCCATACAGAAAGGGAGCAGCTGTGACAGAGAAGTGTATTTCTACAGAAGAAAGTTTAGCTTTTCAAACGGATGCATTCAGATCACCTGGGGATCTTGTTAAAATGCAGATTTTGATGCCAGGGGTCTGGGATGGGGCCTGAGTTGTGCATTTCTAATAAGCTCCCAGGTGACACTCACGCTGCTGGTCCAGGGACCACACTGTGCTTAGCAAGGGTTTAGACTGGAGGAAGGCAGTGCTTAATTGTTATTGATTTTAAAAATCATTTTAAATAAACATGCAGCAAATCTTTTTATAACCTTGCAAAATTTCAGCTGTCATTTCCTCATATTGGTGAGATTTGTGAGAAATCCCATTCCTCTACAGGTCAGAATATTCTTGGTGCTGTTAGCCCTGTTTCCTGGAAGAGAGGGTATGACATTTTTGGGGTCTTTTTTGTATTTTAAATGCTGCTGTCTGCATTAGTGTCCATGCTTTGACCTCTTGCTGCACCCGGAGAAACCTCTTGCACCTTAGTAATATGCTCTGTCTCCACAGTTGAATAAG
Source organism: Symphalangus syndactylus (assembly GCF_028878055.3). Lineage (NCBI taxonomy): Eukaryota > Metazoa > Chordata > Mammalia > Primates > Hylobatidae > Symphalangus > Symphalangus syndactylus. The sequence goes on from NC_072430.2 coordinate 109,952,260, forward strand.
CATAAATTTGAATTTCTTTCCTCAAGCGCTGCTATGAACCTGCCAAGAAAAGTTTTATTAATACAAATAAGTAATCCATTTTTCCCACTGTACCCCATTCACTTAAGAGTTTCAATGGCTGTGTTTATTCTTTCATTTAGGTTAAAGCTAATTATGCTAAAAAGATGTACCTTACCCTAATGTATGTGGCTTGGTTTTTGTTTTGTCTTTGTTTTTGTTTTTGAGACGGAGTCTCACTCTTGTTGCCCAGGCTAGAGTGCAGTGGCGCGATCTCAGCTCACTGCAACCTCCACCTCCCAGGTTCAAGCAATTCTTCTGCCTTGGCCTCCTGAGTAGCTGGGATTCCAGGCACCCACCACCATACCTGGCTAATTTTTGTGTTTTTAGTAGAGACAGGGTTTCACCATGTTGGCCAGGCTGGTCTTTAACTCCTGACCTCAGGTGATTCGCCCACCTTGGCCCACCAAAGTGCTGGGATTACAGGTGTGAGCCACAACGCCCGACCAGGCTTGGTATTATTTTAACTGAATGCTGTCTTAATGTCTCTGATAAAGTGTATCGTCTCCATTGATCTGCATCATAAACAAACACAAAGGTTTCTAGAATATATCTTTTGGTCATTTTGTTTGAATACCAATATTTTAAATTATTTGACCTTTTTTTGAACAACAGCAGCAAAAAAGTTGTCACCACAAGAGCCATTTGTAATGGTAAAAAGAGAAAACAGATATGTTTCTGTGGGGCTTGGTTTGCAGATCAGTGTGTTTATTCTGTGAAATGCCATTGAATTACAATAAATAGGAAGATGTTCTCAATGGGACTTTCTTCTCCATGTAGGAAACATTCAAAATCTAGAACAGAACCACCACCCAGCTTGGTGTCACGACAGTGGGGCTGTTTGACTTTAGAGCAACTCTGTCCAATAGAGATATAATACAAACCACATATGTAATTTAAATTTTTTAATAACCTCATCTTTAAAAGTTGAATTAATTTTATAATATATTTTATTTAACTCAATATATGCAAAATATATTTTCAAGATTTGTTGACAATTATTCTAGAGCTATTGTACATTACTTTTTTCATGGTGGAATGAATCCAAGCACATTTCAATTTGGACTAGCCACATTTTGAGTGTTCAGTAATCAGAAGTGGCTATTGGCTGCCATATTAGACAGCATTAGAATCCCTTCAACATACTTCCAGTGGGAGCTGATGCCTCAGTTTGAAGTTTTCTACACACTGGGGTCCAGGGCAATGAAAAACCCTCCCATTTCATGGTAGTTCCTGAAGCAGAAAACATTTTCTTATGTTAAACCTAAACTGCCACTAAACAAGCACCGTTGTCCCTTCTCTTGTGAAGTTTATAGACTAGGGTAAGAAAAAGACATGTAAACAATCCATTCCTGCTTCAGGGAACAGACACATTTGTCAACCCTACCTTTTCCATACCTAGAAAAATGTTCCCCCCATTAGGTGCCAGCCGCTGCACAGTAAGGTAACCTCCAAGTGGGCTGAGCTAGACCAGGCCTAGGTCTGCTTTCATCCCAGTTCTTTCTTGCTTTGCCCGAAAAGGAAGGCAAAAACAAGGATCTAGCTTAGCTTACAAGGCTTCTTTCTCCCTTAGACATAGGAGAATGGAGGCTGGTCTTCAGATATGGAGTATGTATAATCCCTCCACAGAAAGCTTTGACAACAACTAACTCAGGCACACATGAGACCAAACTCACAGTGTCATACCAGTGCGATTCTCATTTAACTACAAACTTCTCCTTCCTTACCAGTAGATATTTCACTGTTTTAGCCAGGAATCCTGAGAGGCAGTGCCTTACAGCAGAGCCTTCTCTTTCCCTGGGCTATACTCTCCTTCTCAGTAAACCAATCATCCCTCAAGAAGTCGTGCCTATAAAAGATGATGTAACAACAGATGTGGTCTTCACTTTATTAATTTGCATTTATCACCACAAGCTTTTCTTCATGACTTTTGCTGCTGTTTTGTACCTGTGACATCTCAGTATAGAGAATGTTATCCACCTCGTTGCTCAAGCCAGAATCTGGGAGTCTTTCTTGAGGCTTCTGCCTTCCCTGAACCACACAACTGACCTCTTTCTGAGGAAGAGGTAGGGGAATGGGTAGCATTGGTTCTGACGTCTCTGCACTGCATTTTCACGGTGAGCATCAGGTACTTCTCACTGTTGGGTCCAGTGTTCCCCAAACTTTCATTTGATCCATTGTGCTTCCCCTCTGGCATGCTGCAGTCATCGGGACAAGGCCTCATGCTCCCTACATGCATTTCCTTTAACAAATGCCTCTCAAAATATATGTCTATATGGCTCTCTTCTTGCTAAAGCCCTTCCATCCTCCCAATTTTCTGAGGATACCAACCTTAGCCGCATGATTCAATACCATTGTACTAGTGACCACAGTACCATTTTTCCCCTCTATCTTTTTTTTTTTTCTTAATGAAGCCCTGTGTGTTATTCAGGATTCAACTCAAACATCCCATCCCTTAGTGATCCTCTCTGAGCTTTCTGTGTAGACTTCTAGCACAGAATGATCACAGTGTGTTGGAATTGACTGTTACTTGTTTGTTTCCTCTATCAAATCTTGAAGCAGGCATGATGTTTCCAATCCTGGCATAGTTCCTAAAGCATTGGGTAGTCAATAAATATGTATCGAATGAATGAATGAATCCAAGGGACTCTACCCTTAGCTACATGACTGCAAGGTGACACAAGCTTATTGGACATACTCTTAGACTGACCAACCCCCAAACTGTGACTTGTCTTGCCTCCTAGTCAGCACGGCTTCCTTCTGATTGCCCTCTCCTTCTCAATCATGATGGCATGATTCTTTGGTTTTGATGATCTCACATGTTTCTCCTGGTCCTTGGTTCTCACCACTGGGCAATGTATTCTTCCTGTTCTTCAGTGGGAGGAAGCACTTCCTACTAAAGTACCCTTAGATGGACTTCCCCAGGGCACAGCAGGTGACTTTTTCACCCCATCCAGTCTCTGCTTCAGAAGCTTCTTAAGGGGAACAAGATCGTATGTACTGTCCAGAAACTATAGTCAGCCCAATCTTGGCTGCTACCTCAAAAAGGAAAGGCTCTACTTGGCAATTACCTTTTTGTAAATCTCTTCCTCACACCCTATATTTGACATGGACTCCTGGTATTGCTCTCTAACCATTTCTACTGTTACATCCCAGAGAATGCTGCATTAGCAAAATTTAGAAGTTAGCATCAAATAGAAGTCCTCTAGTTATTCTCGAATTTGCTTTCCCCATTTTAAAAAACTTGACCATTACTTGCTTGCTTACAGTATCAAGACACATCTGCCATTGTCTATAATTTCTCAACCATGCTGACTACATATCCACGAGTATACCTTCCAGCTCTTTCAGTACCTTGAATATAATTTGTAAGTAGCAGCAAGCAGGGTGACTTTAAAGCATCCTGGATCATTCATTTTCTTTCTTCCTCTCACTATTCTTTTCTTTTCAGCCTCTCTCCTGCTTTCTGTTGAAGGAGATGTCAGGTGACTCACTTAATGTCTGTGTGCCTCTTTCACCTACAGACACAGAGGGTGGAACTAAGTGATCTCAGCATTTGTTTTCCAGCTCCAAAATTATATGGTTCTGCAGTTCTTTAATGGGAGCAAAATAGGAGTTCAGGTTGCTCTGCCTTTTCTCTGGCACTGTTACCATGTCAAAGCATCCCCTCCAAGCAGTGCCCTAGCCTTTCTCATCCCTCTTCAAAGTAGCTTTCACAATTATATCTTTAATGTCATTATCGTTTGTTTCACAACCCTCTTAGCTCCTGTTAAACTCGGCTTTTCTGACTGTCTTCAGACCTCATCACCAATGTCTTTGTTAACCACAGTGCCCATGTATCCACTGTCAGATGACTCCCTCTGCTCACCCCTGCAGGAGTATTTAACCTTAACCCCAGATTTCAGGAGTTACAGCATTTCTCCTGAATCTCCCTAAACTCACATCAGAAATCTCTTTTGTCCATTCAGGTTGTCCTGTCCAGATAATGAGAATTTAAGTTATAAGATTTGTAAGGATCATGGAATAAAGGAATACAGGCAGGTCACTATCAGCATTTCCAGGGCAACCCTGTCTCCCACTTAGATCCTCTGGCTTAGAAACTACTGAAGATCTGTAAAACGTAATGAGGTTTCAAACACATGTGGCCACTGCCCCTAGGAGTTGGATAGGATCCTCTGTGAGACAGGGCAGAGAAAGTCATATTTGACTCTATTAGGAAAAATTCTATGGAGTTTACAATAGAATCATAGGGAAGCTCTTAAACAGCACCCTGGCCTATTACAGACAAGTAGACATGGAAGGATACTTTAAAACAAAGTGTGTTGTGGGTTTTCAAGCCCAGGAATGATGTGAATCAGACATCAGAAGGGAGAATCGATCCTTGCAGTCTGATGTTTGACAAGTTGCAAGTTGTGACCTTGTTCATACCCTTTAATTCAGAGACTGGCAGTGTTGTTCAGCTGTGTCTTTGTAGGTGGATCCATGTTGAAGTTTGTTGTCCAAATGAGTTTCAAATACTGGGAGTAACCTGAAAAGTCTCGGGCACAGTTTCCCCAATGTATTGTAGATCCATAGATAGACACATGGCTTAACATCTTCCATTCAGTTTTATGTAACCAGTACTACTTTTTCATATTGATATATCTATATGTCTTTTTCTATATCTGGATGTCTCAAGTTAAATGCATTGGCTTAAAAAAAAAAGACACTATCAGTGAAAACTCACTTTTCTTTTCTTTTCTCTTTTTTTTTTTTTTTTTTTGAGACAGAGTTTCACTCTTGTTGCCCAGGCTATAGTGCAGTGGTGCAATCTCGGCTCACTGCAACCTCCGCCTCCCTCTCCTGCCTCAACCCAGTGATCCTGGAGAAGCAGGCCTCACCACTCAGCTTACTTAGAACAAAAAAGAGCAAGGCTGGTTTCTGTCTGCACTTAGTGTATTTGAGGGCTCTTTTGTTTACCTGGGCTTCCTTGTAGCCAACAATGCTTTTACAGTCTTGGAATTGGATTTCATTCTCCTGCACTGGTTTTTGAAAAGTGTAAATAGTTTAATGCATATTGTTATTCTGTGAAGGTAACATAGGATGCGTAAAACCGTATACATCTGAATTGTCTCCTCGGCCAATGAAGTCATGGAAAGTCAAGAAGAAAAATTAAACCGTCTCTGGATTTATACACACACTCTCTCTTTCTCTCTGTCTGACACACACATGCGCACACACACACACTTTCTCTTTAGTGCGTTTCAAAGTTGTCCTAGTTTTCTTACAATTAGAACTCAGGACATACTTTTTCAATAATTAGTAAAATATTAATAAGTTAATTTTTGTCCACTGTTAAAACAGTGAAGTTTTCTTTTTAGAGTACATAGGGGCCATCATACTGAGTTTTATGATAATAAATACTATTTTGTATCATATAAATATGCAATGATACATAACATAATAATTTATATCATTAAAGAGGGGCTGAAAAAAATTGTTGGATCCTAAATGTTTGTTCCTCTCAAGACTTCTCCTCTTAAATTCCCAAGGAATAATACTTCTTTATTCTTAAAACTTACCTTATGCTTAATTCCCAGAAACAGAAGCCAAGTAGGGTAAAACAAGATGCCCAGTAATGGTTCTTACAGTTCTCAGGTTCTGTAGAACACCATTTGAAGCTATGTAGTCTTCAACCTTGAGCGTATATATACCAGAGGGAAAGGCAAGCTCTAGACATCCATTCCAGTCCTAGGATTCTGTGGTTCTGAGAAGTGAGAAGGGAAACAAATGAGAGTATGAGAAGTTGTATAGAGGGGAGAAACGGACAGAAAGGAATAGAACAATGAGTAGTCACTTGGATTACAGAAGGAATGGCAATGGAGGACCAATAAATAAGTGAATGAATGAATGAATGAATGAATGAAAAGAAAAGTAAATGTAGGGAAGAGAATGACCAAAAATAAAAGTTGAAGTGGCCCATTTGAGCTAGAAGCTTGGCAATTTTACAAACTCTAGCAACTTCTGAAGAAGCTCTGAAAAGAGAGTTCTGGGTTAGGAAGTTTCTCATAATAATAGTTTTCCCACTATCCAGTCCCCATATTGTCTTGTACCATAAACATCTGCCATGATAATTCTCCACTGCTAGACCTCAGAAGACTCTCCCTTTCCCATTAATAAAAAGGGGACTGATTTCATAAATTTAGCATATTACCCATTGCAGCATTCTGCCTTTCAAATCAGAGGTTAATTTTTCGTGGATCGTTATGAAAAATATAAACAAACTTAAAATTCTATTTATGATTCAGACGACCAACAAAGTAATGAGATTCTGTGTTATGGTAGCTGTCACATCTTGTCTCAGCCCGTTGTGTCTAAATGTTAACTCTCTTATTAAGCTCCATTAAAGGGTTTTACAATACCAAATTGTTTATACACTGCTGGTTTTCTGCTGCCTGACAGTAGGGCACGTTTCACTCATTAATGTGGGTGATATCGTACATTGTTGGAAAGAGCTGAAATAAAAATAAACAGGAAGGTGGCATGTACTAACTGAAATGCTTCTTTCTTCTATGTTTCCCAATATAAGGTTATGTGTGTGTGTGTGTGTGTGTGTGTGTATAACCTTAAATATATCTATTTTATATATATTTTTTAATTTGCAATTCAACCTGTCGTCTTATGAAAGGGGAGATATTCTTTTCTTTGTTACGTTTAAATGAACTTCACCCTGAGCTACCAAATTATACTTTTGCAAGCTCAATCTTCAACCTCACTTATGTTCCCCATGACAATCTTTCTTGCCATGTGAAAGTTAGAGTAATTCATATTGGTAGGTTTCATTATGGGTCATAAAGCACTGTCATATACATGTTCTTATTTCATCTTCACCATAACCTGGTAATAAGGGAAGATAGAGAAGTTGAATCTGGTAGAAGAGAAAGCTTTCCTAAAACTACTCAGTTCAAAAATACAGGCACCAAGTTTCTGTCCCAGTGCGGTTAGTTCAGTTCTAATGCTACTTGCCTTCTTTTAATATTTTTATTATTTAAAGATATACTTTTATTTTCTTAATTTTCTCTGAGTATTCTATATTAAATTTAAGAGCAAAAAGCTAAGGAAGAAAAAAAATAAAATCGCCAATTGTTCCACAATTTAATTGGCTACTATTAACTTTTTAGAGTATTTTCATCCAGTGTTTCTTCTGGTTTTTTGTTTGTTTCTGTGTTTATCACTGCATATAAAATATATCACTTGTGCAAGCATGTAGTGCTCACACACGCATATAGTATTTACATGCATATACACATTTCAGTATTTTGCCTTTTTACAATGATATTGTGATATTTTACTGTGTCAATTAATCTCTTCAAAACCATCACTTTAAAGGTTGCATAATAACTGTATCTTAATTTATGTAACCTTTGCCTTAATGATGGACATTTGGGATGTTTCAAAGTTTTCAGTGTTATAAATTACCCTCTGATAAGCACCTTTATAAAATATTTTGCTACACAGCTTGGATTATTTCCTTAGGATTCCTAGAATGGAAATGAGGAATCAAAGGCTTGAAACGTATTGTCAACAATTTTCTTGAAAAATTGAAGGAAATAATGCTTCCACCAGTAATGCAGAACATAGTTCATTTCACCCCATTCCTGACAACTTTGAGTATCATCACTTTCCTTCCTTTAGCCTTTACTAATTTGATTCATGAAAAATAGTACTGTATCATTTTACATTGAACTTCTTAGCTTACTAGTGAGGTTAAGCATTTTTATAGAAGCTCACGCCTGTTCCAAATTACCACTGGAAGTTTTCAGTTCGCCTCAGCCGTGATTCATTACCAGGAGGAATAGTTTTTTGAATCAACTTCTGTTTCCTCCCTCAACAAATCTATGTATATTTATCAAGATATATTTGGATGCAGGCTTTTATCTCCCTCTTGACAAAAATGAATGATTATACACCCAGGTCTTTTATGCACTGAACTAAGCTATATCTACTTGGATCTTGTTTTAATTGACTCACCCTTCCCCCTAATAGAATAGTATCCCTTTGAATAGGCAGTATTAGAAAAATAAGAGCCTCACAGTAGATTGTGAAAGAAATGTCACATCAGAATCTGGACATTGCTATGACAACCCAGGCCCCATCTATCACCATCCCATCAGCATGTGTTGCAAAGGAAACCCCTTTGCAGTGTTTAATCTGAGAATTTTAATATTAAATACGTATTTGACATTGAAAGCTCACACCTTATTTGCTATTGTCAGGCTTACTTGATAGACAGCTAACTCGGTCTCTTTTTATAGTCAATTTCTGAAATGAAACTATAAATTTTGAAGCTGGGCTTCATCATCGCAGAGAGCAAAGCTTTTCTAGCCTATTGTTGAAATATCACATTTTGTAGGATTTATGTGGTCCAGATTCAGGAAGATCATTTGCCAAGCACTTAAGGCTGGTTTTGCTGCCCTTTGCTTTTCTCATCCCTGCAAATACATATGGTGGCGGGAGGAGAGCCATTAGAAAAGAAAAATTATGAAGAAGAACTTACTTGATTCAATACAAATGTCAGCCTAAGAAAGAAAAAGTCCTGCACATTTAGTGTGAGGAGCATTGACTCCAGAAGCCTGCTCTTTGGTGATAGGCACACTGTTTGCTTCTGCAAATGAAGTGGGCATCATATTTGTTGTGATAGTCAATGAAAGCCTCTGATTTGGTGCAGCAGTTTGAATTTATGCTCATAATACAAGTTCCCTCCAATATGCTTCCAAGATTCCTTTTGAAACTCCATGATATGACAAGCTCTGTGATTTGGTCATATTCCATTTAGCTTGTTTTATTGCTGTTAATTTTACACAGGAAAATAGATTCTCTGAAACTTGTGATCACAGTAGCTGTCAAGTGGTCAAAAATGAAGAAAACCACCAGACAGTGTCAGATTTATTAAACGCTCTAGGAGTACAAAATTAATGCAGTTCTTTGTCTTTGAAAGGTTCGGTGTCCACAAGCTGGATTTATCCTAATGGACAAGCAGTGGAAAGAACAATCGTCAATTAGCTATCTCTTTAGCCAGACTACACGTTGTCGGAATGCATGTAGGGTGAGCCACCAGTGCACCTAGGCAGACCTCCAATTTGTTCATTTCGACTGTAAATGACTTAATTTAACATTTTTTCTAACAAATACATTAGGTAGAATGGTGAAGTTTCCTTTTTTTCATTTTTTTCTTAAAAGAATCACCGGTGAAAAGCCACAGTAAGTAGGCTTCTCACTCCATTTGTTTTCAATCACCACCCTTAATGCATGAATTTCTGAGTAGCCTGTTACTCTTCCAAGCCCTAAGCTGTAGCAGTGAATGTGGATTGGAAAGTTCTGATGCTGCATCCATTGGGTCTGTATTGGGTTTGAATAGGTTTTATATGCATAGCATGATTATTCCTGTGCTAGATGATCTTACCTGTGGCCCTTTGTTTTCTGTTTTTTGTTTGTTTGTTTGTTTTTAGCAGGAATGAATTTTGCATTACCCTCTTATAAGAGTTACAGTGTGCAAAATACTTTGAAAGTAAAGTGTTGGTTCCCACATGAACCATTTCTCTTTTACACAGGAATCATTTCTCACTTATAAGTGTTAATCACTTATTAACAGTAATTTCACCTGCTGGAGAATTTATCCCATAATCATGTGATTTTCTTTCTTCATGTGTGTATGTATATGTGTGTGTTTATATTTACAGCATTTACATTTTGTATTCAAAAATATTAACCTTTCACCTTGGTATTCTGGTAGTGTAATGAAAACATCTGTTGCTTGTGTATGGCAATGATGTTTTCACATCTGTTTATATTTGTGGGTAGATTCCAAATTGATTCTATGTGAAGATGCACTTCAAACAAAATTCAGTAACCACGTTTGGCTTTGTGTTTTTCAAATTGTGGGGTTTCAATCCTTAACATCAAGCCCTGTTGCAGGACTTAGTCCTGAACTCTGCAAACGTTTCCTTTCACACTTCAACCTCCGGTCCCACTTTATGTAACATGGAATATTCTTCTGGTTATTATGTAATTCATTATCTAAAATATTTTGTGAGCAGATAAGCACAAGGACTCTGAATGTGGCTTGTATATTTTTACAGCAACTCTGAATATTCTCTTTGGTGCAGAGTGGAGATGTGTGTGGAAGCATTCCTCCTGAATTTTTTATAGATTCTCTCCCTTTGCCACTCTAGCTGCTGTCTCCCACAAAATTTGAGTCATACCTCAACTGCACAAATCGTCCTTTAATGTTCAGTTGCCCTGAAGTGTGCAGTTGTGGAATATGTCTAAACGTCTCCTGTGAAGAAATTGGAGGCGTTGGTTTTAACAAAAGCAATAAAATGATTACAGCTGAAAAGCATGCTGGAGGTAAACAGACGTCTGTCCTTGTTGCTGAACCATTGCTCTGTTAAAAAAAAAATAATAATAAGCACATGATTTAGCCTCTCTTTTTTGCTCTTGTGTCTAGGAAAGTCAAAAGGAAGGAATCTGATTTTTATTGTCCCCAAGATTTCAGTATAGAGTCAGCCGTACAGTATGAGAAACAATATCTTGCTTATCGCCCTGAATTACTATTGTCCAACTGTGAGAGCATTTGCAAGAAGGTGAGAGTGTTTGTGAAATAGACAGAAAGGGAAATCATGTGCTTGGATAAAGCTTTCTGGTTTCTTTAGTGAAGTTTCTCAATTTTCTTCTCTAACCTTGGCACAAAGGCCAACACTCTACATGCAGTAGGCACTTAGTAAATTTATTTTGGTGATGGGTGATTGGTCTTTAGTACCATCAACATCCCAACCCAAGGCTAGCCTTGGAGAAGGACATGGAGCAAGGAGAGGTTTAATTGGGGAAGCCCCACTCCACCTCATCCAACTTTCTACCAGGACATCAAGGTCCTCATGATCTGTAGCTTTCCCTCCTGGCATTACCTCTTGTCCACAAAGCATTAATTCACATGCAATGAATGGTGTCTATGGATACCTAGTGCTGTCTATACTTCAACAAAGAGTAAAGGCTTGAAGTAAACTGAGGCTGAATTTCTGGCATCAGCCTGGAGGCAATGAGTGGTCACTAGGGGCATCCCCATTACCCTGAGAACCTGTCTATGTGTCTGTCCTCCCTAGTCCGTAAGTTCCTTTACTAGGCCCAACCAGTTTCTCCTGAAAATATTAATGAGAGCACTTCAAAGTGTGGGTTGTTGAATTTCAAATTAACCTAGAGCATCACATTGAGTGGGTTTTCATGGTTTTCTACATTGTCTGCTGGAAGGACTTCCTGAGCAGCAAGCATATCTTATTCCTAACATCATAGTCTATTCACTTTTACCCAGAGCTGGGCTTCATTTAACAGTAAGGAGATGTTTTCGGTTTTACCGTGTGCGGAATGTAACATTTGCATTTGGCAGTTCTCCCTTTAGTCCTGCTCAAGATTTCAGCTACCTCGGCAGAGTGCTGGAAAGCGATATGCTTATTAGAAAACTTTATTAATCAGAGTAGAGTGCTATTTGGCAGCCAGATTCTAATGAGGATGAGGAGCTAAATTTAATTCAAAGCTAAAGGTCAGCAAATGGTGCTAGCCTACCTTTTTTAAAGTGTGTGAGCTTGGACATTCTCACAGTTTCCGGACAGTTTCATCTAGAAATGTGCATGCTATATTTAGTATGAAAAAGCATGGAAAACTTTTCTAATAACACCATTTCAGCACACATATATTCCATGAGCATTAACAAGCCAAGCACATTACTGCTTGGCTAGACAATTCTTACAGGAGCTGATGGTACTGAGATGTTATAGCAATTGCCGGCTGAAAACAGTAGGCCATAAGAACATGTTACAGTGGAAGGAATTTCAAAAACTTGTAGACGTTTCTTTAAACAATGAACTATCTGTGGAATATGTGTAAATGGCAGAGTCGCTCTCACAAAGTCATGAAGGATATATTTGTGGTGTTCAGCTTATGTCCCTGGGAAAGAAAAATAGGAAAAAGAAAGTTCTCCAGACAGCAGCTGAAAGTGGTGTTGAGCGGTTTTGGCCCTTGCACATGGCCTCCCAATCCTTAAATAGCACCATCATTTCCTCCCTTCTCCTTCCCACTTCTCCTTCATTGCACACTTTCTTCTTATTATCACCTCCCACAAAAACTCATTTATTGAACACATCCTAGGTGAGGGCCCTGTGCCAAATTCTATAGAAGACACAAGAATGACTAAATTCCTCTTATCACTTAGCCACTATTGGGGGACTAGACAAAGACTCAAAATATACAAAACCTATGAATGATCACCATGCCACAAAGCGGAAGGTAAGAGCCATAATATAAGTACAAAGCACTGAGGGAATTCCAATGTAGAAAAGACTGCTTTCCACCAGGAAGCGTTCATGGAATAGCCTGTGCTTAGGAAAAAATGCACCTGAATTCATCTATTTTTCTCCAGCTTCGTGACCATTACCTAGGCCAGTCTACCATTACCCCTCACCTGCCTTTCTGCAACAACCTCTATTCTGTCTTCCACAGAAAAGCCAGAGTTGTATTCTAAAAGTTTTAGTTAGATCATGTTACTTCCTGGCTGAAAATCTCCTAATGTCCATTCATTTTACTCAGAGTCAAATCTAAAGATCTGTCCAGGTCCTATAAAGCCCATAGGATCTCAGTTTTGCCTATCTGTTCAACCTCTTCACTTGCCACTTTGTTCCAAGAGCATTAAGCTCCAGCCATACGCACTTTTTTTTTTTTTTTTTTTTTTGAGACGGAGTCTTACTCTGTCACCCAGCCTGGAGTGCACTGGTGCAATCTCGGCCCACTGCAACCTCCGCCTCCGAGGTTCAAGTGATTCTCCTGCCTCAGCCTCCTGAGTAGCTGGGATTATAGGCACCTTCCACCATGCCCAGCTAATTTTTTGTATTTTTTAGTAGAGATGGGGTTTCACCATGTTGGCCAGGTTGGTCATGAAATCCTGACCTCAGGTGATCTGCCCGCCTCGGCCTCCCAGGGTGCTGGGATTACAGGCATGAGCCACTGTGCCCGGCCATGTACTTTCTTTCTCCTGCATTAATTGATTACACTCATTCCCTCCTTAGGGCTTTGGCTCTAGCTGTTTTCTCTCTCTAGAATGCTCTTCATGGAGATTCTTCTGGGTGGATCCTACTTGTAATTCAGACCTTAGATTAAAAGAAAGAGGACTTTCTTGACTATTCAATCTAAAGTAGCCACCTAGTCACTGACTTCTCATCATATTGTATTTTAAGTCACTGGTGGCACTGACCATGGCTTGATATTTCTCTTCACTGGTTTGTATATTGTTTCATCCCCATCCTCACCACCAGTAAAATGTAAGGCCCATGTGGTTAAGGACCTTGTATATCTTGTACTCCTCCTATATCCCCAGGACCTGTAACAGTTGATTGTGAATAGTGGGTGCTCAATAAATATTTGCAAAATGATTGTAAGAATCTTGAAGGATTTCACAGGTAGAGAGTCCTTCCTTAGTTCATGTGGCAGGTCCTGCCACTGGTAAAACAGCCTGAACAGGACCTAGTAGCTCCCTGCTCTCAGCACCTTCTGTTCTTGTGGTGGAAGGCAGACACAGAGAAGTGAGAATTGATAGATAATGAAGTTGATACATTCAGGGGGTGATCATTGCTACAAAGGAAACAAACAGGCTAACCAGGTAGGGATTGTCTTGAAAGGTCTACAGATAAAACCACCAGAGGAGGCACCTCTGACAAGGGAGAATATGCCTTGAGAACGTGGAGGCAGAGTGTTTTAGGTGGAAGACCCAGGAATGACACACTCCTAGGGCTGTGACAAGCTTAGGCTATTAAGGAACAAGGGAGAGTGAGAAAGAAGCTGTCTGTGAGCCCAGGAGAAGAATAGGTCAGCAAGGAGGTGGAGAGGGAAACAGGCCAGTTCAGTGACGGGAGGGCCATGTAGACCCTGGGGAATGATTTGAGAATTAGGCTAAACGTGATGACAAGGCAGTGGATGTTTTTAAACAATTGATATGATCTTAATTATATTGTTTTTAAAAGGAAGGGCAAGAATTACTGGTGGAAGAGGTGGTGTGGTCAAAGGCATGGAGCAGGGTGTGGGTGAAACTGAGGATAAGTTTAGGGAACGGTCAGTGCTTCACTGGAGACTGGACTGCAAGTGGAAGGAAAGCAGGAGGCTGGGGTGGTGTCGGCAATGGAAAGAGAGCAAAGAGGTTATTGTCACAGGGAATTCCATGAGCAGAGTTGCACCTTTGGAAGGCTAATGTGGGAATGTATTAGAGTGAAGGAGTCAGGAGCGGAGAGACTAGCTGCCATGCTGCTATGAACTGGGCTTGTGGAAGAAGGAATGCAGGGCAGGCCACAGTGCTAGAGGCTCATTAGTACAACCAACTGAATGTAGGATGCGTGGGAGAAAAGAAGTCAACAATAATATCAAATAATGTCTGTCATAGTAGAGCCCAGTAGTCATTGGGCACCAGGCACTATTCCAATTGCTTTAAATAAAAACTCACTTTGCTCCTCAAAACTACCCTACTTGGTTTTACTCTCGTTATCCTTATTTCAGAGATGAGGAGGTTACATAACTACTCTAAGATAGGGAGATGGAAAGTGGCAGAACCAGAACCCAAGCAGTCTGGCTCCAGAGCCTGGGCTCTAATGCTGATCATTGTTTCCATCTCTAAGGAGCACGGAGAAACAATTAGGAGCCCAGAAAATAGGAGGGAAAGAAGACGTTAATGGAAATGTCAGAAAGTTGTCTCTGGACAAGTTGAGTGTAAGACATTGGCTCATTTCAAGTTCAAGTGTGGAGCAAGGGTGAGCATGGCTTTTGGAGCTCCCATGAGATGTTGCAGCTAGAGAGGTGTGTCCTCATGCAGGCGGGCTCTGTGGAGGACCTGCCCCATGCGAGCCACTGTGGGGATCATTTATTGAATAGATGGACAAGTGAATATATGAAATGTGACGGAATAGGAGAATCAAAGTGCTGGGAGTAAATAGTATCCCCAAGAGTGAAAATACAGACAAGGAGCCTTTAGACTCTAAAGTTTAGAGAATCCTTTTAGAGAATAGCGAGAGACAGTGAGAGAAACAGACGATTAGATTGGAGAAGTGGGAAGGCAACAAAGAAGAGAGACTTGCCACGAGGGTTGCTCTGCCATGTCTAGTCCTGCAGAGGTTAGGGAGAGTTTTGCTGGGCAGTTTTAGCAGCGGCGAAGGTACAAACTGTACTGTCATCAGCCCAAAAGAAAGAGTGGCAGATGACAAAAAGAGACAGCAGAGGGTTGTTTTTTAAAGTTTAGTGAAAGGAGAAGGAAAAGAGAGAGACAGGAGGCAATAGCTTGAAGGGGGGTTTAGGGGCTACTGGACAGTAATATGTCACAAAGGGCCCCTAGCCGCTCCAGAGAGAGAAGGAGGAACAACATCTTCGGGGCCTCCCCAGGCGGCGGGGGGCGTGCATCCACACCTGTGCTGACAAGGGCAGTGGGGGCCCAATCTGCATAGCAGCAGGATAAAAACCAGCCTCTGGCACCGCTGGATTCTTCCCTGGTGGAAACTCTCCCAGGGTAGGCACATTAGATAAGAGCTACTTGGATTTATTCGGTGACACCATCTTTTAGAATGAGGGTAGAAAGTACTGACGTCACCATGCGGCTGATTTTAGAGAAACAATTTATTTCTCCACTGACAAGGATTTGTGGCAGTCAGCAGCTGTTCTATTTTTTTTTTTTTAAAGCTCCCTCCACCCCCTTCTTCAGACTCCTCTGGACTTACATCTGTCCTCCCAGCTGTGAGCGGCTGAATTCCAGGGTGCAAAACCAAGGGAGACAAGTAGGAGGGGCATACAAATAATGATTACATGCTGCTTCAGTGTAAATCTCGGTTCATTGTGTGTCCATGGGCACATGCCTTCAAATTCAAGTGCGTGCCTCTCTCTCTGCCTTTCAGTATCTGTCTGTAAACCTTGATGGGATTAAGCATATGTTTTAATAAATATTTTGTTTGCTGTATTCCCATTAATATTCATAGGGAATGGAACACTTTGGGTTTTGTGATTTCTAATAAACATTGATGGTGTTGCTAGTCTGTACTGAGCATTCAGTATGCTCCATCAAAATGGCAGCTCTAATTAGGTTCCTTGAATTAGCTAATGGATTTTGAGAAAGATAGCTTAGAAAGCTCTTACAGCTGTCCAAGATATTCCTGCCATGGCAGAAAGACAAAAGGCCCCTAGAAGCTACAGATTTCAGAGCTTTAGAAATGCAGCTGACAGTTAAAAAGATAAATTACATTCATATTTTTCCAGTGAAAGTCCTAATACTGAATTAATGTTATTCCTGTAGTGAGTATCCATTAAGCAGCTCATTTTATTATAAGGATGCATTTTGACCATTAGCTCTTTTTCTTTCCTCGCTCTCCCTCCCCTCTCTCCTTTTTCTCTCTCCAATTCCCTAGATATTTTGGACACAGTATTAAAAAGCATCTTTGAAGAAGAGGAAATGATTCCCTTTTTTTCAAGCTATAAATCTAGAAGCTCTCTTAGATATACAATATGTATTCAGTTTTTTAAAAAATGCCAAAGTAAATATATAAAGAAATAACATAATGATTCAATTTAAACCTTGAGGCTTATATTTTATGTAGAATTGGAAGGGGGGAAGCTTCTAGCTAGGGGGCAGTGGGCTCGTTTACACTTGGAAAAGAGATTATTTGTTGGAAACTATCTCGAATAAAACATGTTACCTCCTTTCATCTTAATATGGAATGTACAACATAACGCAACGCCATTCCACATGTTCCTCGCCTGTACTTCCTAAGAACAGAGTCCTGTAACAAATGAGGAACTAATGACATCTGAGTGACTACACTTAATGCTACAAATGGGGGAAAAAATACCATGGACAATATTAAAAGTTCATGGCAAATAGCAGAATTCGGGAAACAAGGACAGTCACCCAAAAGCTCCTTTTATTAGTTGGATATGTGAGTGCTCATTAATTCTCTAACTGTGTTCAGCATAACTTTTTGCTTTCAGCTATTTATTTGGAAAACTAATACCTGGTACTTTTCATCTAAAAAGTTACATTCCTCTAGGAACACAGTAAATCCTCTAGGGAAATGTTTCCTGGGTCATTAACTCTCAACTGTCCAAATTCTGTTTTCCTCCTGTGAGCCTCTGTAGCCCCTCTGCTTTTCCAGTCCTGCCTGCCTTTTGGCCTTTTTTCTTCTCATTAGTGTCTTTACCAAACAAGGGGCTGGGCAAGGAAAAGAATGTGAAACTCGAGTCAATTAATTGGGGTATTATTTACAGTTCTGGGAAAACACTTGTTGGGAAAGAAACTAAAGTTGTTGGTTTAAATGAGATTTTTTTCAAAATCATCTGTAGTTTTTATTTTTCATACTCTTCCAAACCTCCTGTTTCTGCAGATAATTGAGAGCTGACTAAAAAACTGTTGCTAATAAAGCTGTTGGAACGAAGCAAGGAATCAGAAACATAGTGTTGACGGAACATATAGATTACAGATCAGACAGCTGCTTTACCTCAGTATGATATAAATAAAATGGAAAAGCATTGTTATGTGAAGTGCCAGAAAAAAAGATACTCAATTATTCCCCACACATGACTTCACCATGATGGATAAAAGGCATAATTGACATCATGTTTATTGAAAAAACTAGCAACTGTCACACTGTCGAGAGGCTACTGAAAGCTGGAGGAAGGGCATTTTTTTTATTCGTTTTCACTGTGGGTTATTTATAGAGTTCAATTGTCAGCAGCAGAGTGCCTAATTTTCCTTCTTCTTTGATATTTGACAACTCATTCACTTTTCAGATCAAGAAGACAGCTACAAATTGCTCCATGGCAGATACTCAGGCATTGCCATTACCTCGCCTGAATGGGGCAATGGCTATTTATTAAGATTCTCTGCCTACTTTCCCTTAAAGTGCCAGTGGGGGAAAAAAAAAGTCTTTGTCAACCCATAATGGGTCTGGTTTCATTTGTTTTGTTTTGTTTCATTTTAACTTTTTGCTGTCTGATTTGGCAGCCAGACCCAGATTCCTAATGGGAAATTTATCATTATATTACTGATGCATCGTGCTTCGTCACCAGATAATGTTACTAGTCAAACAAGACCTCTGGTTATAGAAAATGATCAGTTTTCAAACTGAAAGAAAGTTTCAATGTCCCATTGCCCCCATCTCCAGTGGCCCTCTGGCACAGTAGCCAACAAGTAGGGAGATGGAAATAGAGAACTTTTGCCAATGATTTGATCAACCATTTAGCCTGCACTGTATGCACACACAAGAAGTCATCAAATCTAAGTACAAGAAAAGCTCAGAGAGGTCAGCTAGTTCCTTCCATAGGTTATGATATATGGGGTTACAGAGAGCTAGGGTCTCCCAGAGTTCTCTTGATATGAAGCAGAACTCTGAGGATGGTGGTGCTGGCCCTACTTGCAGTCCTTCAATGGGTCTGCATCATCCCCTTTAGAAAGATTGGTAGATGGGGCTGTTCAGGTCCTACCAGCTGTATTTCCCAGTTCCTCCACACATTCCTCACACTTGTGCAGTGCCTGACTGTGTGCCCTTTCATGTGGCCACCCCATTCCAAGTGGTGTTCCTTCCAGCTGGCATGCCCAGCCACCCTCTCCTTATCCTTGTCTCCTCTTCTCTAATAGGCCTTTACTGACCTCCCCAAGCCAAGTTAACACCCTCTGCTCTGAGCTACTGCTGGAGTTCATCATACTTCATGATACTTCCTCTTAGTAATTGCCACATTGCACTGTCATTATTTATTTATATCTGTGTCTCCCCCGCTAGACTGTGAAATCCCAGAGGGTAAAGTCGGGGTCTTAATCACCTTTGCATCCCTAAGGCCACGCAGTATTTATGAATAAGTAAAGCTTAAATAAATGTACACATCAGAAATTTTTCAGAGGGTTATTGGAGAGCTTTTAAAAGCATGTGAGGATTTAGGTCTGCTACCAGTTTATTATTTTCTATTCTGTTTTGAAGAGAAAGCCAGAATTCCCCTAGCAAGGATTTGTAAGAATCTGAGCATGTTCTAAAAACAACTGAAATGATCCATAGGAGATGGTAATGTAAGCTGTCTGCTATTCTGTACACCCCTAATGTTGGAAGGTCAGTAGAAGGCCCTAGGGTTACCAGAGCTCACTTTGCATCCAGGCTAATGAGAGCTGTGGGATATTCTTCGATTTAATGCCCTTTGGGAGCTAAGTAGATGCTAACTTTTGATGCAATCTGTATCAGTCTATTCTAGCATCGATATGAAGAAATACCTGAGGCTGGGTAATGTATAAAGAAAAGAGGTGGAGTTGGCTCCCAGTTCCATGGGCTGTACAGGAAACATGGCAGCATCTGCCTTTCAGGAGGCCTCAGGGAGCTTTTACTTATGGGGGAAGGCAAAGGGGAAGCAGGCACATCTTATGTGCCTGGAGCAGGAGGAAGAGAGTGGGTTGGGTGGGTGAAGGTGGGGGAGGAAAGGTGCTACACACTTTTAAACAACTGGATCTCATGATAACTCAATCACTGTCACAAGAACAGTACCAAGGGGATGGTGCTAAACCATGATCCAATCACCTCCCACCAGGCCCCACCTCCAGCATTGGAGATTACAATTCAACATGAGATTTGAGTGGGGACACAGAGCCAAACCATATCATGAGTTGAGAATCTATTTGGATTAATTGTTATGACCTTATTTAAAAATCTCAGAACAGCATATGGATGTAAAAGGAATTAAAAGAATGTAGGTGATACCAAAACATGTTCATAAATTCTTAGACCTCTTAGACCTAACCACTTTATGCTAATCATATTAGAATACTGCATATAGAATTCTATGTTTATTATGTAGCACGATTTAACACCATATGTGATCATTAAGATTGGCCCATGGTCACTTACCTATGTGACCCAAGCATCCCTTCTGGGCATTTGGAGAATGTATATCCTTTAACAGTAGAAAAGTAAGGACTAGTTCACTTGTCACATATATTTAGAACACTTTGACTTTTAACACCGAGCTCCTAATCACAATCTTTAGCTTCTTTCAATTGAAAAATGTTTTCTTCTTTTTTAAAACGTTTTTTTCCTTTGTCACTTTTATAATTTTCCCAATACCCTCCACTGGGGAAGAAAAACAAAAGCATTGTTGTGTAAGTAAGAAACTGCTGTATTAATCTACTGACATTTTGTTATATTTTTCACTTTTCACCATGCACTATCCTGACTATTCTCTTCTAACTGATATAATCCTCTAAATTAAAAAAAATACAAGCTACCATCCATGCACTAAATTATTTAGAGTGTCCTTATTTTTCCTTAAAATTGTGTAGTCCATTAAAACTTACTTTCTTATTATCTGAAAGGAAAGGTTAGGTACCCAGCTGTTGGGAATCAGTGGCCTTTGACGGTATTCCCGGATCTCTTGGGAGAAGAGAGAACTTCTATGTTGTTTCCTCTGAGGAAGAAGGAATGTCATGGAGGCCTAGGAAATTCCCAAGGTTTCATGGCCTGCAGCCCACAAAGGCTTATTTTTCCCAGAATTGACCCTGAAAGTTTAATCCACATATAAATGTCAGATATGTATTCTTAAAACTCAACTGTATTTGATTTAAGCCTAAAAGATAATAATTTTATCTTTGCAGTTCCTGCAGTTGTTGGTGAGAATTTCTTTGAGAAGGCATGAGTGTGTGCATATTAGTGTTATCATTAATTTGTTCAAGTACCATCTAAACAACATTTTATTTCTCCTTAAACTGTCTTTTGTTCAGTTCAAGAAGGTGAACGATAATTAAAATAATACAAGTTTTGTAGGTTTCCTCTATTTACCTTTTTAATCAATATTTTGCTAATTTTGTTTTGGACCGTCGAGTCCTTTGAGAAAACCTATAGTATTCCAAGTGGAGTCATGTCTTAAATAAGGTTAGTTTCTAAAGTCATTACATGAGACAAAATTGTGTATTGACAAAATTAATCTTGGGAAACACTTTAGGACAGTGGTCCCCAACCTTTTTGGCACCAGGGACTGGTTTCCTGGAAGACACTTTTTCCACTGGGTTGGGGGTGTCGGGAGTTGGGGAACACGGGGCCGGGCACTAGATTCTCATAAGGACCATGCAGCCTACATCCTTGCATGCATGCTTCACCATAGGGTTCGTGCTCTTATAAGAATCTAATGCAGCCACTGATCTGACAGGAGGCAGAGCTCAGGCAGTAATGCTCACCTGTGTAAGCTCACCGGTTTCTAACAGGCCATGGACTGGTACCAGTTTATGGCCTGGGGGTTGGTGACCCCTGCTTTAAGAGGATGCTATATTGGACTCTGCCTATGATCTCTCACTAAACCCACTCACTGCTGTTTCTTTAGCACTGCATTAGATGGCTATTCCCTTGGTTGAGCATCAGCTGAAGTAGTCGGCTTGCATATACAAGGCCATGTTGTACAAGTAATATACATCCTTAAACACTGAAATGATGTTCAGCACAACATAAAACTTACATTAGGAAAGGTGCCTAGGAACTGACACTGACCAAAGGAAATCAACTCAGTTCATATTCAGGGACATATGTTCATTAAATGGAATGTCCAATGGAAACACTATCACTACTTAAATTGCTATTCTGCCCCCAAGCCTCTGTTTGTGTCTAAGCTCAAATATTTGGTGTATCAATTAGATGCAGCTGTGATGCAGTATCACTATACTCCAGCCATGTTAGAACAGCTATATCTATATGAATTATAATACAGGACGTGGCTTATTTATCCTTTTTTAACAGAAGACACAATGGATGCACAGTTGCAAATTGATCCAGGTCTATTTTCCTTTGCATGTATGCATGCTTGTTTTGCAAAGATGTGGAGTAGAAAGAAAGGGATAATATTGCTGCCATCCAGTGTGAACTTTTCAACTATATTTTAAAATCTTTCTTTTTTAAGAAACCAAAATTACTGTATTAAACACTTGATAAGTTTCTTCTGTGACACCCACATACTGTATGTTGTTAATAAAATTGACAAAAATGCCTTGAGACAATACATATCACACACTTACACATAACTTTGAAGTGTCCAGTATTTGTGTAAATTACTTAAGGCTCAAAAATATTGCAGTGGGGGCTGGGTGCAGTGGCTTACAGTGGCTCACACCTATAATCCCAGTGCTTTAGGAGGCCAAGACAGGAGGATAGCTTGAACTCAGGAGGTGGAGGTTACAATGAGCTATTATCACACCATGTACTCCAGCCTGGGCAACAGTGTAAGACTCTCTCTCTCTCTCTCTCTCTCTCTATATATATATATATATAATGTACTATGTTGGAAGAATTGTATTAGATACTATTAAAAATATAAATAACTCAAATGGGTATTTTATGACTGATGGCAAAACTGACATCTAAAATTTGAACACAGTCAGGAGGTCATTGTACAGTATTAGAATAAGGCAGTTATTTGTTACTGGCTTATTATGGTGAACTGAAGCCATAAATAATAACTGGCATGTTGTTGAATTTTGATTTACACTGTCGGGGTCACTCCTAAGGTATTTCTCCCTTTGTGAGAAATGGAGATACAGAAGCAGAATGTTCTGATTAGAAGCCAGCCTTGCATTGCCCCAAGTGATAAAGAGCAAAGGTAGAGCAATGCCTTTTTATCAGAAGAGGAGATGACATTGCTCTGGTGATGATTCTCAGTCACAACAATCAATCACCTAGGAGGAAGTTACCTGCATGAATCAATGCATTACTTTCAGTGGTAAATGGTAGCTGTGGTTCGTGGTGTGTGTGGAAGAGCTTACCATTTCAAAATTGTCAAGGGAAGTGGGCCTTTCTTTCTTTCTTTTTTTTTTTTTTACACTTTAAGTTTTAGGGTACATCTGCACAACATGCAGGTTAGTTACATATGTATACATGTGCCATGTTGGTGTGCTGCACCCATTAACTCGTCATTTAACATTAGCTATATCTCCAAATGCTATCCCTCCCCCCTTCCCCCACCCCACAACAGGCCCCGGTGTGTGATGTTCCCCTTCCTGTGTCCATGTGTTCTCATTGTTCAATTCCCACCTATGAGTGAGAACATGTGGTGTCTGGTTTTCTGTCCTTGCGATAGTTTGCTGAGAATGATGGTTTCCAGCTTCATCCATGTGCCTACAAAGAACACGAACTCATCATTTTTTATGGCTGCATAGTATACCATGGTGTGTATATGCCACATTTTCTTAATCCAGTCTATCATTGTTGGACATTTGGCTTGGTTCCAAGTCTTTGCTATTGTGAATAGTGCCACAATAAAAATACGTGTGCATGTGTCTTTATAGCAGCATGATTTATAATCCTTTGGGTATATACCCAGTAATGGGATGGCTGGGTCAAATGATATTTCTAGTTCTAGATCCCTGAGGAATCGCCACACTGACTTCCACAATGGTTGAACTAGTTTACAGTCCCACCAACAGTGTAAAAGTGTTCTATTTCTCCACATCCTCTCCAGCACCTGTTGTTTCCTGACTTTTTTTTTTTTTTTTTTTTTTTTTTGAGACGGAGTCTCACTCTGTCGCCCAGGCTAGAGTGCAGTGGCGCAATCTCGGCTCACTGCAAGCTCCGCCTCCCGGGTTCACGCCATTCTCCTGCCTCAGCCTCTCCGAGTAGCTGGGACTACAGGCGCCTGCCACCACGCCCGGCTAATTTTTTTGTATTTTTAGTAGAGACGGGGTTTCACCGTGGTCTCGATCTCCTGCCCTCGTGATCCGCCCGCCTCGGCCTCCC
The DNA here is from genome assembly GCF_028878055.3 of Symphalangus syndactylus. Classification (NCBI taxonomy): domain Eukaryota; kingdom Metazoa; phylum Chordata; class Mammalia; order Primates; family Hylobatidae; genus Symphalangus; species Symphalangus syndactylus. The sequence continues at coordinate 109,976,112 of NC_072430.2, forward strand.
AAAGTGCTGGGATTACAAGCATGAGCCACCGCGCCCGGCCGTTTCCTGACTTTTTAATGATGGCCATTCTAACTGGTGTGAGATGGTATCTCATTGTGGTTTTGATTTGCATTTCTCTGATGGCCAGTGATGATGAGCATTTTTTCATGTGTCTTTTGTCTGCATAAATGTCTTCTTTTGAGAAGTGTCTGTTCATATCCTTTGCCCACTTTTTGATGGGGTTGTTTGTTTTTTTCTTGTAAATTTGTTTGAGTTCATTGTAGATTCTGGATATTAGCCCTTTGTCAGATGAGTAGGTTGCAAAAATTTTCTCCCATTCTGTAGGTTGCCTGTTCACTCTGATGGTAGTTTCTTTTGCTGTGCAGAAGCTCTTTAGTTTAATTAGATCCCATTTGTCAATTTTGGCTTTTGTTGCCATTGCTTTTGGTGTTTTAGACATGAAGTCCTTGCCCATGCCTATGTCCTGAATGGTATTGCCTAGGTTTTCTTCTAGGGTTTTTATGGTTTTAGGTCTAACATGTAAGTCTTTAATCCATCTTGAATTAATTTTTGTATAATATGTAAGGAAGGGATCCATTTTCAGCTTTCTACATATGGCAAGCCAGTTTTCCCAGCACCATTTATTAAATAGGGAATCCTTTCTCCACTTCTTGTTTTTGTCAGGTTTGTCAAAGATCAGATGGTTGTAGATATGCGGCATTATTTCTGAGGGCTTTGTTCTGTTCCATTGGTCTATATCTCTGTTTTGGTACCAGTACCATGCTGTTTTGGTTCCTGTAGCCTTGTAGTATAGTTTGAAGTCGGGTAGTGTGATGCCTCCAGCTTTGTTCTTTTGGCTTAGGATTGACTTGGCAATGCGGGCTCCTTTTTGGTTCCGGCCTTTATTTCTTTATGCTCCACCACTATGGCTTGATTCATTGGGTCAAGGTCCAGCACAGGGTTAAGATTTCCAAGGCAAATCTTCGAGCTATAGGAGTCAAAGGATCACTTTACCAAGCTAGGGATGGAAATACCAAGACAAGGATCTCAAAGGAGGCAGATGCTGAAAGCAGGAAACACGTTGAGAAAGACAAAAGGTCAGCCTCAGGTTGCCATGGTGAGGTCAGGAGCCCAGGTAAGCCAAACCAAGTTGTCAGATTGTTGCATCCAGGTCAAAATGCCACAGGCAGCATCAGGACCGCTGGGGGGAGGACCGCAGTTCAGGTTTATAGTCTGAGCTGATGTATTACTGTGATTTTCAGGTTTCTTCTACCTTATGACCCTAACTTGCATGTTAACCTCTCTGGACCAGTTTCTCAGGTTGCCCACAGGATGCTGACATAAGGATGAGTAATTTTGTTGAACCCTTGAAAATTCATGCAAAGACACACTTTTCAAAGTTTTATGTTAGTGTAGAGTGTAGTTTTTCATCAGATTCTGCTGCCATTTTATGTGACATTAAATACTCTTAAGATGCTGAAGCACTGTTTCCTCACCTACTAAGAAGAGGTACCATGTCAGAGATAATGGACAGAAGAAGCCCTTAGAAATAAAAGCAGATTTTACATTTGGAAAGTTTGTGTTGTCTGTTTAATATTATTCACCCTTTCTCTAAATTCATTATTCTTAATATAGAATATTATAGGCAGTTATAGTAAACAAAGAGCCCTTAATTTAAAGTGGAGTGATTGTTTTAATCAACAAGATAACTTAAATCTGGTGGAAATTAAATGTCCATATAAGCTAAGATATATTCTTGTTATTTGGGGGGAATCTTTTGGCAAAAATAATTTGAAATGGGGACTATCTTCATTAATAGTGACAGTAAATTTGGGAAGAAATTAGAAAGAAGTATCCCCAAAGTTGTCCATGGATAGTCAGCTATCAGTCCTGAAATTTCACCGGGCTAAACAGTGAAAAATCTTATTTGTCAATGCACCTTTGAAAAAATAGAGATTCTTTGTAAGAAATGGGGAACAGGGGGAAAATAGAGGATTTACATAATCATAACTTTACCTGGATATTTACACTGGATAATTTTCACAGCTGTTCTAGACTTAAATGTGATTTGAAGAATGCTATGGAATTAAGTTCATTAAAAAGCAATTATTTATTATTAAATTAGTATAGGGCACACTATAAATGTATTTTCATTATGAGGTGTTAAATCTGGAGAGTATGAGTGTAAGTGGTATTGGGGGTGTAGTTAGTTTCTTTAAATCTTAAATGCTCTTCAATTAAGAATCCTAAGTGCATGTACAAGAGTCTCTCAAAATTTTATTTGACAGAAATCTTTATTACCAACCGAAAATAAATAATATTTATGTCTGTGACTATCTGTCTTCAGCTGAATATTCTTTCCCAGAATCTTTTGTTGGGATTTGAGAAAAATTAGCAAAATAAGAGTGCATATAGCCTGTTAAATTTTATTACAGTTATGTTATTGAGAGTGTGAACGCCATAGAATCTCAGGTGTTTTAGAAGCTCTGTTCCCACTATGGAAAAAAAAATCTGCCGTTTTCTAAGGCAGAACTATGGTACTGTTAAATTTTAAGTTTAAAAATAAAGCTGGGATGATTTTTAGCTTCTTACATGCCAAAAGACAAAAACAAACAACACTCCCCCTGGGGAAGAAGTCAGGAAAATAATAGTATCTTGGCGTTCTTAAAGGGTACCTAGGTGTTTTTCTTTATTCCATGTCTTTAAACCCTTTTTGAGAAAACCATTGAAATTCCACCCTTTTGTGAGTATACAAAAATTAACACCATACTTACATAATTAACAACCTTAAAAGAAGCATCAAAACAACATTTTACAGTAACTTCCTAAAAAATTAAAGACTCTATCAAACACTAACCTCAAAAACACTCCCTATCCTACTGACTGTTGTTGACACGCATACATCCAATTTAAAGGGTTTTATTCAGAGAGTTCGTAAGGATTATCACCTCCAGATAGGAATATTCCTGTTAAAGTTCCAGGCTATAAAAGCCATTTCTTTTCTTTCTTTTATTTATTTATTTTTATTATTATTATTATTATTTTTTTTTTTTGAGGCAGAGTCTTCCTCTGTTGCCCAGGCTGGAGTGCACTGGCATGGTCTCAGCTCACTGCAACCTCTGCCTCCTGAGTTCAAGTGATTCTCCTGCCTCAGCCTCCCTAGTAGCTGGCATTACAGGTGCATGCCACCATACCAGCTAATTTTTTTTTTTTTTTTTGTATTTTTAGTAGAGATGGGGTTTCGCCATATTGGCCAGACTAGTCTCAAACTCCTGACCTCAGGTGATCCGCCCACCTCAGCCCCGCAAGTGCTGGGATTACAGGCATGAGCCAACTCACCTGACCTTATAAAGACCATTTCTTAACTGCATCATCAAATCTGGACACCAGTCTGGTACCCACAAATAAGGGCGGTGCTCACCAAAGGCCAACACATCTCCTTCCAAATGAAGAGCTACATCTTGAGGCTGTATGAAAACAACACAAAAACAGAAACAGCTGTTTGAAATCAACTGTATACAACTGAATCCTGGTTAGGATGCATATATTTACGTAGATGCCCACTTATACATATGTAATCACAAATAATTCCCAAGTCCCACAGTGGCCAGGGTTTGGTGGTAGTGACCACCTCCCTCTTATTCAGTTAGTGGTGAACTTCCCCAGCAGTTCTGTCTGCCTCTCAGTCCTGGTCCTGATCCAGAGTCTGTCTTTCATGTAGGATCTTTGTCATATGTTGATTCTCTTTTGCACCCCATTCAGTTTTATACCAGCTCTCTACATAAACCTGTTAGAGGTATAATATTAATTGCCCAGAAATCTCAGCCTGCAGTGGCTCCAACATCATTTTTTAATGAATACGGACTTCATTGCATGTATTTCTATTACTTTGGTTACTTCCATTTCTATTTTACTGCCAAGATCTGTGCAAATAAAAGAATATCAAAAGGTATGGCTATAAATCTGCTCTGCTAAATTCCGTCTGCCTTGAAATGCCTGTGAAGTGCAGCCACAAAATGCCTGCTGCATTTTGATGCCTTTCTTGTGAGGCAACATGATATAGTAGAAACAGCCCTGGTTGGGAGTCACACAAATCCTGGCCCACCATTCACCAGTTGTGTTACTTAACGTCTCTGAGCCTCAGTGTGCTCGTGTGTAAAATGTCAACAACAATGTCATCTTCACAGATTTGACTGAGGCTTAAATGAGATGGGTATGTAAAGCACAAATATTGTCTTTAGGACATCATAGGAGCTTGATAAATGTTAATTTTTTTCAGCCTGCAGCAGTCATGGGAGGAGATGAAGGCATGCACAGATGAACACTCATTTTAAAAAGTACTATAGTTGAGGTCATTTTAAACTAGGAAGAATAAGGCTAGATTCCAAATGCCTTAGTGTGATGTTTATGACATGTGGGAATTTGTTGCTGTAGGCGGCTATGAAGAAAATGACATGGTTTCTGAAATCCATTACAACTTTAAGCTCTGTCCAGCTCTAAAGTGTTATAAGAAGGGCCTGTTTAATGATACATCTGCCTTTAAAGGCATAAGCAATATAATTTATTTTTAAAATCATTACAATATACGTCGTGTTATTATACTGCTTGAATCAATTTAACATAAAATTCCAGCACATCGAAAGTGTAAGACTGTCCTTGATCACCTATATAGGGATACAGCTGTAATAGAAACTTTCTGTAAGGATGGCCAGGGCTTTACTTCTTCAGTGAATAAATAATTAGGAAAGGCTAATTGTTAAACTAACAATGTGGAAATGAGGTTATTGACACTTTTACTAGTTTTATATGGTTTCAATAGTATTTGAGTTACATCATGATCTGATGTCACTTCCGAAGCTATTTCTAGAATCTGTACTGCTGAATTCCATAAAGCAAGGAATATGGAACAAATGACATGTAAATAGGGAAGGAAAATGGGAATCTTCAGAAAGTAAATCCTGAAGGCTAGCCTTCACTTCCATTCTTGTTCAGTATCTTGCTAGAGGACCCAGTCTCTAAAACATAAAATGAGATGAAGGAAGGGAAGTAGGTTGGAAGGCAGTAAGCCATAGTGGAAGAGCAGTCTTTGACGTGAGAAAACACTTGTTAATCATCTATTTGCTAGGAGCTTCATATTCTTCATCTTTATTGAGCAGAATAATAAATCCATCAATATTTTTTGAGGTTTTGAGATATTGACAGCACCTGTTACACAGGAATTGTAAATAAACTCATGTACCAATTCCTATAGATTATAGATAAGTTCTAGGCTAAAAGAATTCTGAGAATTCTTTCCCAATTACAGCATTGAGAAAGAATGCCGTAATTGATTCGTGATGTCTGCTGTGGACAGAGAGTGGAGTAAGTAAAAGTATATATAGATATATTTGCTATATAAGTGTTCAATAAATTATAACTATTATGACGATTGCCACTATCACAAAGGTGTATGTCCCTCTAAAATCTGCTAAGCTTCTACATCTTCAGTGCAACATGGAATCAATTAATTGCTTTGGTTATAATAGTGGTGTATATTATTTTTATTAATTTGGTGGTAAGCATATGTGTATTATCTGCTGAGAAGAGTTACAAATCAGAAATTGGAATTTGCTATCCCTAATCTTACCACCTAAAATACCTATTTGGGAAAAGTCTGATACCGTTTCTAAAAGTAGAATGAGGGTTGAGAGGAAAAAAGAAGAGATGATATTGAGATGTCTTCCCAGGTTATCACAAAAGGTTTGCACAGTGTTCCATATTTTTAAAAAATATTCACACAAGGTCGAGAAGATACAGCATGTTTTGCACTTAGATGATCCATGACTTTCTGGGCTGTTTTCCTGTTTTTTCTCTTGGGCCAGATTTCTTTTCTGGGTAAATAGTCATGTTCCTGTCAGCCGCAGGGGACTTTCTGAATCCTGAACAGCTGATTTTGTATTCCTGCCCCATTCCCATATTTGAGAACAGCAATCTGATCAAACCCATATTTTTAAATTTATGTATTTATAGGCATATGGAAGAATAGTTTACAGTCTCAGTACAATTTTTTTTCCACCACAAATGGAAGAGAAGTGTGTTTTTAAAAAACAGTGCTTTATCAGTTTCTTTTTTTTTTCTTTATTACTGATGACTTCATTCTACTTGAATTCAAGGCTTCAGTTTCTTTGGGGTAAACTAATAGATTATGTATGCGATGTTTGCACCATGTTGATTGAACTCATCTGGTGAGTTTGAACGCAGCTCATGAATTTCCGTAATCGACAGAAGCCTGTGCGTTGGATACAGACACCACGGTCATCTCGTATTACTCCAGAGCTAGGGAAGCTGTTGAAAATGGACTGTGCTGCTTTTCCTGCCTGCTCATGGTTCAGAAAAGCTTATCAAGACTTTTAATTTGTTCTTACTATCTTTTTCGAGTGCTCAAAGAAAACTTTTTTTAAGTATAGTAAAGAAATAGAATTAGAACTATTACGAGAGTTTTCACATACATATTGCAGAAAAAAAAAAAGAAAGGTATGTGATTCCCAAGGGTTTGTCTTTTCTGAACCAAAGGCATCAGCTGCTGAGTGTCTGTCGAGCACCCAGGAAGCCCAGAACCCTGTGCAAATTGTCAGGGAGCAGCCACAAGGCAGAGGTACATCATCCAGTTTGCAATTAACTTACTATCTAGTTTGAGAAGAATGCTTTTCCTCCAAAAGATGTTTACTCACCATTTTTTTTTTTTTTGTAATTTACAAACGTAGTTGTAAAATATTTTTTAAAAATAGATGCCCTCTTTCTGTTGCTTTTAGATACCTCATATTATCAGATATCTCATTTAAACTTGGAACCCAACTGTAATATTTGGGGATCTTTTTGACATGCAAAGCTCTTCACGCTGGGGCTCTACCTACCTTTCCAAGCCTCACTTGTCCCTCTTCTCTTTGACCCTCCTATATTTCTTTAAAATACTCACACAAGAGAGAAGATACAGCATGTTTTACACTTAGTTCATGACTTTCTGGACTTTTTTCCTTTGTTTATTCCCAAAATGCTACAGTAGTGATTCTCACATACCCGTGAAACATAAGTGTCATGATTAAGATGTTATCAATTGAGTTATGTTATCAATTGAGTTAAAGTACCAAAATTTGTAAGTGATATGTTTCTGTCATTATTAAATTCAAAATACCCCTAAACTATGGCTGGGTGTGGTGGCTCATGCCTGTAATTCTAGCACTTTGGGAGGCCAAGGCAGGCAGATCACTTGAGGTCAGGAGTACTAGACTAGCCTGGCCAACATGGTGAAACCTCGTCTCTACTAAAAATACACACACACACACACACACACACACACAAAGAATTTGCCGGGCTGGGTGTAATCCCAGCTATTTTGGATGCTGAGACAGAAGAATCGCTTGAACCCAGGAGGCAGAGGTTGCAGTGAGCCAAGATCGTGCCACTGCACTCTAGCCTGGGTGACAGAGTGAGACTCTGAATGAAAAAAAAAAAAAGAAAACTTTAAAACTCAATTTTATTCCAATTTGCTTTGTAAATGAGAGCGGAAAGGGAACATACACCGTACACCTGGTATGTGTTTAAGGCAGGACAAAAGAAGTTAAGGACCACTGCTTGCCCAAACTGATCGACTTGCATGTCTCTAAAGCAAGATGCTTTCTCATTGCTTTACTTTGCACTCACTGCCCTTCCCTCTACCTGGAGTATCCTCCTCTCACTTGTCTAGCTGTTGAGCACCTTTATGTCCTTCAGGGCTCAGCTGAAGTGTCACCTCCTCCATGGAGCCCTCTGTGATTTTCTTCAATGGCCCTGCTCTCACATTGTCAAAGTTTAAGCACTCTGTGTTCCCATGACCCCATGCAAATCTCTGTAAGAGCACAAGTCATAATGGACTGTAGTCTTCTGTATCCCTCTCTGTCCCCTACCTCCCAGACTCTTTATTTTTGCAGGTAAGAACTGTGAAGTGTTCCTTTTTCCATCCCCAGATTTTAACGTGAGGTCTGGTGCAATGGGGCACTCAGTTATACCTCAAATGAACCAAATAAGTAGAATGGCTCTTCAGATCTGCCTGTCATTCTTTTGCTCCCTAGCCCTGTATAATATCATGTGGTATTGGTTCCACTAAAATAACCACACTAACCTAATCTAAGCTACAAGGGAGCTGCTAGCTGAGCAGTTTGGGGTTGGGCAGCTGAGTTCCTGGAAAAGCTATAATTCCTAAGAGGAAGTACTGGCTAAAGTACAGAGAGAAGAACCTTGGATAAGCACGTTCTACTCTACACCAGCTTCCCCCACCTTTTTTAAAAAAAACTTTTTTACCGTTTTTGGTTTTTTTTTTTTTTTTTACTGTCAACTTTTTTACACATGTCCTAACTGTACCCATATATTGACATGTATCCCATCCCGACCCCCCACTCCCAAAGTTCATGAACCTCATGGAAATGAATGCTGACATATGCCAACCCTGTCTCATGTCCAGCCTTGAGGTCAAACAACTGCAGCTTTGTCCCAAATTAGCAATACTTATTGAGAAAATGAGATATCCACATTAAAATGTGACAAAACTCTGTGTGTGTGATTATAAGAAAAAAGTGGTGGGCCTTTTAATTGCTCTAAAATGTCAAGACTCTATCTTACCTTCTCATTCAAAAGGCATTTATTAATCCCAAGTCATACATTTGACCCTTGGAACTAAAGGTAGGCACATAAAGACCACTTTTTGTTCATATTTATGACTGATTTCACCATTTTCCTGGCATATTTGAATTACATTATTGAATCTTCCAAATTTGGATGTCAACTCCTTTAACAAGAAGATCCAAAAGTGATTTCAAAGATGATGCACACTGTGTGAATCTGATTATTTGTCTGTATCCTGTAGTGGCCGTCCCACGGGTGGAAGCACTGACCGTATCCAGAAGTTGCGGAAAGAGTATTATCAGGCTCGGAGGGAAGGTTTCCCTTTATATGAAGACGACGAAGGAAGAGCAAGGCCATCTGAGTATGACCTTCTCTGGGTAAGCACATGCATGATTTCAATCATTGAATTCATCTTTTCTAAGAATGTTTAGAGCAGAAGAACACGGTCAAGAATGTTCTGTACATATCAGATTCTATTTAGGTTCCTTGGGCTTCATAGACAGGAACGTCACCCAAACCACAGGCGTATTCTCCCACAGAAGCTGTTTATGGAAATCAAACCCCGTGAATGTGCAATAGTTCATTCTTATTGCTCTCATACTTCCTGTTATATGCCAACTTGTTTTGGGAAGCAGAAGTTAGCTACTTTAAAGAGGGCAAGGGATCTTTGTCACCATCTACTGAGCTTTGATTCTTGCAACACAAGCCATCTCTCCTTTGGAAAATGGTGATTAGAAGTAAATTTCAAAAGGGTTATTGTCAGAAATGTCAGTTGTTTGTTTATTGGATCTGAGCACTTCACATTCTGCTGATCTTACCGGCATACTAGGATGGATTTGTTTTGAGATAAGGGCAGTTTTGTATTAGAGGATTCTTTTTGCTAAATCCTTTGACATTCAGGGAACAGAAAAGAATATAGTGACCACTGAAGAGAAACTCACTGGGTTTTTTCAGGGTGGCATGATTCACTCTCTTGTTGTTTTCAAGAAGCAAGTCTGTGCCTACAAGATGCACTTAACTCTTGAGCATCCACAAAAATGCCCAGGAAGAAGGTGCTTAGAATTGCATGAAATGTGCACATCAGATACACAGAACAGTGCCTGACATAGAGCTGGCGTTCAGTAATTGTTAGTTCTTGTTACTGGCATTATTATCAGAGCAGAGCTGAACATGGTAATAGCAGTGTCCTTGCTGGGGTTCAGTTCTCACTCACCCTCTAATGATTTCTGCCTTGTACTATGCCTTTTAGTGCTGCTCTGAGAACCAGGTAGGGGACTCTCTTATCCCTGGTGCCCGTGAAAGACACCGGCTCCTTTGAAAGGCAAATCTGTTAAGGCAGGTTTCCTTTCCTGAGTTTCACACTCATGTTTATGCTCATAAGGTCAGAGTGGGGAGAATAGAGTCTGGCGACTGAGCTGATTCCCTCTAGTTCTTACGTCTGTGTGGGGGGGCCTGTCATGCGTGCATCTCTATGCTGAAAGTCAGTTTCAGGATCCACCACTGTTGGGCAAAGCAACTGAAACTGCTCAGCCCAGAAGATTTTACCTGTATAACGGAGTTTCAAAACACTAATCAGAAGTGCACAGTGCAGTTGGGCAATCTCAAGCCAAGTGGCTTCAGCCTCTTTAGAGAGAGGCAGCCTGAGATTATGGATCAGAACAAACAGCTATTTATTGGTTTTATTATAGATGTTAGGATTAAACAGAATGACACCTAGAGTGATGGGAAAACTTGTCTCTTAGCTTCTCTGTAGCAGAAGAGAAAGATTTCCACAGAATAACAGATTAGATAACAATTCACTCAGTTTCAAACTTGATCGAGATCGATTTACTGCCTCTGACAAGAGATGTGAGCTACTTGTTAGGTAAGGCTCAGCTCCCTGGAAAAGCCAAACAAGCAATAAAATAAAGGAAAGTCATTTCCACTGTACCCAAAACAGAACGCCATGTCCAGTGCATTGAAAAGTGCTCTATCTCAAAACCACTATGAATTCCTATGAGCAAAATAAGACAAATAATTTTAGACAAAGTAGTCCTGGTTGTTTTGACCTTATTTTATATGATTTCCTTACATCAAGCTGAAAGGATGAAGGTGCTTAACTTTCATGAGACTTGAAATTTCCTCTGACCCTCACCAAACCTGAGCTAGACAACTATACCCTTGGGTGCTCCCTTTTTTAATGATTCTATTTTTATGCCAAGTAAGCGTGTAACCAGACCATCTAGTGAGTAAAGAAGTATCTCTAGTTTAATTTGTGTTTCCCATGCTCTGGTGTGTTGAGCTCTGCCAAAAGTGACTGATTTTATGTTTCCCAGACAATTGGGGTCTGAGGCTTCCCAAAGGGATGCTTGGGAAATGCACTGCCATAAAAGACGAGTGTCCTTTGTGACTGCCTGAGATACTCCAAGCCAGGGATTAGAATCTCAGCATCTTTTCTTCTCCTCTCCCCACGCCAAGGAAAAACACTAGTGTTTTGTATTAAGGCAGGTTTCCTTTCCTGAGTGTCTTTTGTTCAGCGTAGGCCTGAGAAATTACACTGTTGTCTTGCCACTTTTGGAGAGATCTAGGAAAGCAAGTTTAGAAAGTTAACATTTCATTCCTGTCAAGCGGCCAGACCCAACAAGGCAGCTTTTATGAGATTGTGGTTCCTAGAAAGGCAGGTCTTTAGCATCACCACCAGGGCACGTGCTAAAATCAGATCACAGTCGCAAGAAGGGGAAGAATGGGGCCCAGGAGAGACCCTCAAGGGATGCGCCAGGTGGTCATCAAGGATTCTGATCCACAATTCTGAAAATAGGACATTGGCTTCAATCCCTTGAGTAAACACGAAAGCGGTCCAACTTCTCTAACAAAACCACTGTGGACCAGCATCATCAGAAATATTGTTATGAACTTAGAACTCCCCCAACTCCAGAGTCTCTGGTTGAAAGGCCTGATGAGTGTTTTCTGGAGTCATTCTATACTGGGGAACTTCTGAGCTGTCGAGAAGGAAACTACAAAGATAAGTTACCTAACAACTACTTGTAAACTCATTTAAAAATAGGCCAGCAAGAATGAAAGTATGCTCACTGAAGTCTTCAAAGCCAAAATAATGAGAATAATCACTTGAAAGTTTATTAGGGTCTATGAATATTTTAAAATATATATATAAATATATATGACTAATACTTTTTCTTTGGCTGGCCCTGGACTTTCTAGAGCTTCCCAGACCAACTTATGTGTAGTTCTCTACCAGTATTGCATCTGCCGAGTGGCCTGGAGTCTAAGATTTCTCTTGCTCCTCCCTAGGGTTCTCATTTGCTTTCATGCCTGTCTTCTCTCCCCTCTCCCTTTTACCCTCCTCTCTCCCCTCTCCCTTTTACCCTCCTCTCTCCCCTCTCCCCTCTCTCTTCTCTCTTCTCTCTTGTCCTCTCCCCTTTCTCCTCCCCTCTCCTCTCCCCTGACTCCTATTACATTTTAACAAACATTTGCTAAATCTTAGTGTAGACCAGGTGCTGGTAACAAGAATATGACATTACTTCCACCTTGAAGGAACTCAGGATCCAGCCAGGAATAGATCTAAGCCCAATTGAAATGGAACAACAATATATGTGATAAATGCTATAGTATAGAGAGGTATTAGCTTCTATATGTACTGAGAGAGAGTAGTTAATTCTGTTGGAGGTGCATAGTTGGAGACAGAGTGCTAGGAAAACTATAGAGACATTTTGGGAATTGCCTCAGCTGACATACTTTGTTCTTTTATTCTCAAATCTGTTGGATTTTTTTCCCCTTTTACAAAAGATCTCCGGATTTATTCACTTTGTTTTAAAATAAATGAATATTTCTGAGGGCTCTGTTCTGTTCCATTGGTCTATATCTCTGTTTTGGTACCAGTACCATGCTGTTTTGGTTACTGTAGCCTTGTAGTATAGTTTGAAGTATAGTTTGCAGTAGCGTGGTGCCTCCAGCTTTGTTCTTTTGGCTTAGGATTGACTTGGCGATGCAGGCTCTTTTTGGTTCCATATGAACTTTAAAGTAGCTTTTTCCAATTCTGTGAAGAAAGTCATTGGTAGCTTGATGGGGATGGCATTGAATCTATAAATTACCTTGGGCAGTATGGCCATTTTCACGATATTGATTCTTCCTGCCCATGAGCATGGAATGTTCTTCCATTTGTTTGTATCCTCTTTTATTTCATTGAGCAGTGGTTTGTAGTTCTCCTTGAAGAGGTCCTTCACATCCCTTGTAAGTTGGATTCCTAGGTATTTTATTCTGTTTGAAGCAGTTGTGAATGGGAGTTAATTCATGATTTGGCTCTCTGTTTGTCTGTTATTGGTGTATAAGAATGCTTGTGATTTTTGCACATTGACTTTGTATCCTGAGACTTTGCTGAAGTTGCCTATCAGCTTAAGGAGATTTTGGGCTGAGATGATGCCATGTATTTACAACCTGACAAAAACAAGAAATGGGGAAATGACTCCCTATTTAATAAATGGTGCTGGGAAAACTGGCTAGCCATATGTAGAAAGCTGAAAATGGATCCCTTCCTTACACCTTATACAAAAATTAATTCAAGATGGATTAAAGACTTACATGTTAGACCTAAAACCATAAAAACCCTAGAAGAAAACCTAGGCAATACCATTCAGGACATAGGCATGGGCAAGGACTTCATGTCTAAAACACCAAAAGCAATGGCAACAAAAGCCAAAATTGACAAATGGGATCTAATTAAACTAAAGAGCTTCTGCACAGCAAAAGAAACTGCCATCAGAGTGAACAGGCAACCTACAGAATGGGAGAAAATTTCTGCAATCTACTCATCTGACAAAGGGCTAATATCCAGAATCTACAATGAACTCAAACAAATTTACAAGAAAAAAACAAACCCCATCAAAAAGTGGGCAAAGGATATGAACAGACACTTCTCAAAAGAAGACATTTATGCAGCCGAAAGACACATGAAAAAATGCTATCATCACTGGCCATCAGAGAAATGCAAATCAAAACCACAATGAGATACCATCTCACACCAGTTAGAATGGCCATCATTAAAAAGTCAGGAAAGAACAGGTGCTGGAGAGGATGTGGAGAAATAGGAACACTTTTACACTGTTGGTGGGACTGTAAACTAGTTCAATCATTGTGGAAGTCAGTGTGGCGATTCCTCAGGGATCTAGAACTAGAAATACCAATTGACCCAGCCATCCCATTACTGGATATATACCCAAAGGATTGTAAATCATGCTGCTATAAAGACACATGCACACGTATGTTTATTGCGGCACTATTCACAATAGCAAAGACTTGGAACCAAGCCAAATGTCCAACAATGATAGACTGGATTAAGAAAATGTGGCACATATACACCGTGGAATACTATGCAGCCATAAAAAATGATGAGTTCATGTCCTTTGTAGGCACATGGATGAAGCTGGAAACCATCATTCTGAGCAAACTATCGCAAGGACAGAAAACCAGACACCACATGTTCTCACTCATAGGTGGGAATTGAACAATGAGAACACATGGACATAGCAAGGGGAACATCACACACCGGGGCCTGTTGTGGGGTGGGGGAAGGGGAGAGGGATAGCATTAGGAGATATACCTAATGTTAAATGACGAGTTAATAGATGCAGCACACCAACATGGCACATGTATACATATGTAACAAACCTGCACGCTGTGCACATGTACCCTAAAACTTAAAGTATAATAATTTAAAAAAATAAATAAATGAATTCACACACACTGTAAGGTTTGTAAATATGGACTTGAGACCTTAAAATCTTTTAAGCTGCTTGTTGTGTAACTGTTTTCCCATCTTAGCTCTGAAAAGCTGTGAAGAACAAGTTGAAAGAATTTCAGTGGCTGCAAGTGAAACAGTCTGGTGAGTTTTTATAGGCCCAATTAAGTAAGCAAGATATACTAGCTGTGAAGTGTTAATATTTGCCAGAAGAAAACATAATACCTGTTATCTGCTGGTATTTTATTTTTTGTAAAACTTAAGATAGTCCTCTGACAACGGGGTGCTTTTTTCTTAGCAGATAAAGCTGATCTGCTTATTTAACAGCAGCATGAATATTCTGTAAATAATTTTAGCAATGAGATGCCTCTGAAGTTTTCTAAAAATATTAGTGCCCTTATTATTGTCTTTTTCAAGAGCTGAATAGCAGTATCATTATCCCCCTGCTCAACCTTTTTAAAAAAAATTTCTTTGGCTAAATTAGAAGAAAGTTTATTTATAAAAGAGGTTTGTAGACACATGGTTGGGAAGGGAGTACATTTGTTTATGTATGGAAAAAAAGTGGGAGTTAAAGCATCTTAAACTAGCATGATATACCTGTTTCCACTGTCATTAAAAACATGGTGCTGGCCGGGCGCGGTGGCTCACGCCTGTAACCCCAGCACTTTGGGAGGCCAAGGCAGGTGGATCATGAGGTCAAGAGATTGAGACCAACCTGGCCAACATGGTGAAACCGTGTCTCTACTAAAAATACAAAAATTAGCTGGACATAGTGGTGCACACCTGTAGTCCTAGCTACTCGGGAGGCTGAGGTGGGAAAATCACTTGAACCCGGGAGGCAGAGGTTGCAGTGAGCCAAGATCGCACCACTGCCCTCTAGCCTGGCGACAGAGTGAGACTCTGTCTCAAAAAAAAACAAAAACAAAAACAAAAATTGTGCTATATCTCTCTGGCACAGCGGATTGGCTCAAGTAGATCATAGTTGGAACAATGAGATGGGTGAATAAATGTAAACATCTGAAAGATTTGTTTATTCTCTTATGAAGTGGTCTAGAAGCCAACTTGAAGAAACGTACTTGGCCGCTGATCTGGACGACAAGAGACAAATCTGGTGAATTCCACACGTGGAGGAAAGTGAAAACACAATGCTGAGATCATGCTAACCATCTTAAGGAAAGGATTTAAGATGGAATGTGCAATAGCCAAAGAAGTATAAAAGCCATCAGAAGGTTTCTCATCAACACCAGGAGAAAAGAGGATGAGTGCCATCAGTGGTCCAATACCAGAGTGGAGATTTCTATGTATTTTCCTTGTCTGCTCCTTAAAAGCATCTGATAAAAACTAAGTACATTGATGAACAATTCTGGTTTAGGCAATAGCTCTTATATTCCAAAGAACAGAGACCTAAATCAAACTGCCCTGATTCATAAAGGAAATTTTGTTGACTTATTTAAAAGAAGTCCATAACCATATCTTGACTTCAGGCAAAGCTGGATCCAGTTCCTCCAGACAGGCCATTAGGAGTCTCTTTTTTCATCTCTCAGCTTTGCTATTCTCTCTGCAGGCACCATTCTCAAGGGGCTACCTGAGGTAGAAAGACAGCCGTCCGCAGCTCCAACACAACAACTCTGAAGGAGGAGATAGTTTCTCTGTAGATCGGGAAACATCCTGGAGCGGGTGTTCAGCACAATGCTCAATAGCACTGATTGACTCAGCCTGGATCACGTGTCCACTTCTGAACCAACCTTCATGGCCAGACAGGTGCAATATTCTTTTTTTTTGGAGACAGAATCTTGCTTTGTTGCCCAGGCTGGAGTGCAGTGGCACGATCTCCACTCACTGCAAGCTCCACCTCCCGGGTTCATACCATTCTCTTGCCTCAGCCTCCCAAGTAGCTGGGACTACAAGTGCCCACCACCATGCCCAGCTAATTTTTTGTATTTTTAGTAGAGACGGGGTTTCACCGTGTTAGCCAGGATGGTCTCGATCTCCTGACCTCGTGATCCGCTCACCTCGGCCTCCCCAAGTGCTGGGATTACAGGCTTGAGCCACCACACCCAGCCGCAATATTCTTATAGACTAAAACTAGGCCACAAGACCACCCCTGGAACTAGACAGTGAAGTCAAGTCCACCCAGACTCCATAAATAAGGATAGGTGGAGAGAGAGTCTTCAAAGGAAAATCAAGGTGCTGTTAACAGGGAAAGGGAATGTAGATGGTAGGCACAATTATAAATTGTCTACAACAACTTTGAGTTCTAATAATGATATAAACTTTCTTCATCTTCTTAGATTTCCAGGGAAAGAGAAAGAAAAGCCTTCCCTTTGTGTATTCTCCTGTTTATCGTTGGAAAGAATAGATCTATTATCAAACTTAAATTTGCTGCCATTATTTGTTATGTAAAAGGAGAGAGAAAATTCACTTTTGTCTATTGGTTCAGCATCTTTGAACTATCCCAGGAACCCAGATGATGTCACTGAATTATTCATAAGAAATTATCAGACCTCTGGAATTTATTTGTATAGGCAAATGACATTTTAGTTCACCTCAGGCCTAGCAATTCACCCCAGGATGATCTGAGTACAGATCGTCTCAGCAATACTCTGGGGGCAAATCTGATCCATAAAAGTTGTAGGGATAGCGAAAGAGGAGGGAACAATTCACCCCAGGAGAAGCAGTAGAATTATTTGAAAGGACTAAAGTTGCTCTCTTTCTTTACACAGAGTTGCTCTGTTTATACCTTCATGGATTATTGTCTTGTGACAAGCACATATTCTGTTCTTAAAACCTTTAGAAGGTGAGATGGGGTAAAGAATTAGAGCCATTAAATGTTTGTATCCAGGCCAGGCGGGGTGTCCCATGCTTGTAATTTCAGCACTTGAGCCCAAGAGACCAGCCTGGGCAACATAGTCAAACCTGTCTCTATGAAAAAATACCAAAATTATCTGGGTGTGGTGGCATGCATCTGTGCTCCCAGCTACATGAGAGTCTGAGACAGGAGGACTGCTTGAGTCCAGGAGGTCAAGGCTGCAGAGAGCCATAATCATGCCACTGCATTCCAGCCCGGGCAACAGAGCAAGACCCTTTCTCCAAAAAAAAAAAAAAAAAAAAAAAAAGCATGAGTCCAGAGACTGCTGCGGTTGGACTGCTGCCACATGATGGGCAATCCCTTCTCAGCTGATGAAACTTCTTGAGCTCTATCCCAATGGTTCCCTCCCAGTGGTTGACTTTATCAACACATCTTTTGATTTCCAAAAACAGTGGAACTGAGGATTGGAAGCAATACCAACGCAGAGAAAAAAAAGAGAGAAAACCATATTTAATACATTACGTGGGTCTTAGGCCTGAAGTTTTATTGAATTTGGTACTGGTGAAACATCAATGCCACTGGAAGAGTTGAGATTTTGCTCACTTAGATTTCAACAAGTAGTAAAACAAAAAGAAAAAAATTGAGAAAAGAAGAGGACAAAATAAACTGAATTTTTTTTTTTTTTTTTTTTTTTTGGTTAGTGGCTTTGGCCCTTTTATATTTCAGTGTGTCTTTCAGAGGAATTTGTTGACATATAAGCTATATGGGAGAAGATCTGGACTATACAACATGTGAGTGAATTTCTAGCCTTTAAATATAGTATAAATCATTTTTGAAAGGAAGCAACATGTTTACAGGCAGTCCCCAACATAGAAATAACCTGTTCCAGAAGTCCATTTAGAAGTTGGCAATTTAGAACTAGGAATGGATTTTTCCCATAGGGAAAAAAAATATATATATATATATATTGTTTGTTAGGATCCCTAACCAGTCTACAAAAACCCACTAAAATCCAATAACCTTGTGCTAATCACAGAACAATAACCTTGTGCTAATCACAGAACAATAACCTTGAAGCAGAAACAGGGAACTATCTAACCCCCTCCCTTCTTTTCTGGACACATTTTTTTGGTATACTCTCTGGACCCTTCCCATCTACCGGTCTTTAAGTCTGTTGCTCCAGGTTCCCTGACCCTTAATTCCCCTACCTCCGCATAATGGCACCCCACTTAGGCCCACTCCTCCCCTAAAGCGTTCAGACGGCACCCCACTTAGGCCCACTCCTCCCCTAAAGCGTTCAGACATCCAGTTACTTCTCTGCCCTATCCCTCAACAAAGTTACCATTCTCAGTACAGATAGTCTCAGCAATACTCTGGGGAACAAATCTGATCCATAAAGGTTGTAGGGATAGTGAAGGAGGAGGGAACAGGAGAGGGGCTAATGGAATGTACTCCCGGAACAGTAGTGTTATTGCTATTCCTGATGCTCTGTTGCTACTACACTAGCCTCTGGATTCTCCAGCACTTGTTTCCACGTATGGAGCCCAAGCTTACACAGAGCTCCCTGTCTGACACTGCCTGTGGGCAGTGACCTGATCCCAAGAGTGGATCCTATTTCTCCAGCAAACTGGCCCTTTCTCCAAAGGAAGCCTTTTGTTTCTGGGTCTGCCCTCTGTGGCCCAAGGGCCAGTTGCTACAACTAACATGGGCCAGGATGCCTCAGCTCTGCTTAAAAATCTGCCCTGATAAGATAGCTCTTCTAAACTACTCCTGTCCACTCATCCTGTCTTTCGAAACACACAGATGTCCGGAGTTTTAGAACTAGTAATTTAGCAGATATGGGAAGCATTTTAACACAGGAGACTCTGAAGCTAGGCTGCCTGAGTTCACATCCAGGCCGTACCCATTACTCAATAGGTAAATTTGGGCAATTTATTTTACCTCTCTGTCTCCTTTAAAAGTAAGATAATAGTACTATCTCCTTGAAGTACTGTGACACATGCATGATTACATGTAAAGTACTTAGAATAGTGTCTAAACATGTAGGAAGTGTCAATAAACGAGAACATTTAAATGGTACACATATCAAGTTTTGAAATAACACATGCAACTGGCCAGACAACCCTTCTATCTTAGTCATTATTGGAGCTCCTTAGCCTCTTTGGTTATTTCAGAGCCCTTGGACATTATATAGCACACAAAGCCTTGAGGGTGGCCTTCACATCCTGCTCCCACTGGTTACCACTGAGATGCCCAGGGTCACTTCAGGTGGTAACTGTCAAGCTTGGTCATCAGGCACTTTTAGCAAATTCCATTAGTCCAAAGGTCAGTATCTATTTCCCTCTCTCCCACACAAATACTTTTCCTTCAAAAGTACATTCCTTTCATCCCTGACCCTGGGGGCACACCTAATCTCTTTAATGAGCTTATGCTAAAATCAAAGACCAGAAGAAAGTTGACTTCTAGCAGCTTCTGCCTGCAGCTCTGCAGAAACCCTGAAGCAAAGAAATACCAGGGTCCAGTTAAGCGCTTAAAATAGGAGGGTGAGATACAAAGAGAATATATACAAATTATTTACTCAATAAATTATACTACAACCAGATTGTTAATAAAAATGGCATCATTTACTCAGTGCTGACTCTGCCTTATATAAGCTATTCCATATACTAGCTCTGTGAGGTAGATATCTTTAATCCAGTTTTATAGATGAGAAAACAAAGGTTCCGAGACCTTGCCTCATGGCCACACAATCATTAGCAAAGCTGATTTTCAAATCTCTATTGACTCCCGGTGAAAAGAGAAAGGAAAGCTCCTATGGCTGGTGTTGAGATACTTCTTAATATAAGATGTTTGAAAGAAAGAAAATGTGTGAATATTCATCTATAAACACTATGAAAACTGTCTTCTACCTTTGTTGAACTACTCTTGAATTATCACTCTCAATTTGTTTTTGAACCCAATAATATTGAACCAAAATCAAAGTGTGGTGTTGTTTTATCAGTCCTCTTTCAAAGTCTAAATGAAATCATTCTTTTTATGCTGTAATCAAATAAGTTACCCATCTCTGGCTCAAACCCAAACCTAAATAGCAAAGAGCAGAAAAAGGAAGTTCAGAAACACATGATTTTTCCATAGTATGTCAAAAAACCCTATGCTATACTTCCATTAGAGTGAAAAAAGGAACTCTTTCTGCTTTTAATGAGCAATTAATTCCAGTTCAGGATGTCAAGTTTAGAATAGGTTAACTTCCCCCAAACCACAGCCGTTTGTGTTGGATCATGGTTAAAACCCCAAATTCCAACTTCTACAATAATAACATTCTTTTCTTCTACTGCAATGGGAGAAATGACCATTTTATGTAACATAAGAAAAACTATAGCAGAAACCCCTATGAATTCCAGATTTCTTAAACTGTTCTCAAAGCTGTTTAAAATCAGTTGGGTACATTTTATTTTAGCAGTGCTTAAATGTTCTAAAATAAACTTTGGGTACTAAATAAAAAAAAGAAGATGTCTGGAGTCGAATATATGAACATCTATCTAACTGGTATTTATAGCACATGTATCACTTAAATTTGACAACAGTTAAAACTCCACATAAGCCATGTTTGTATTCAGATCCTGTGGCCTGGGATGTCCCCTCACACAGCTTCCTGACTGTAACCAACCAATCAGGTCACTGCAGCAGCCATCTTGTTCTTTCGGTTTAAGGAAATTTTGACCGAGAGTCGTTCTGAGATTTAACGTCATTTGGTTCTTATTAAGTAGTAACTAATCTAGTGTTGTGATGGGAAAAAGAAAATTCACAGAAAGCTTACATCTGAAAGGAAGACAGAAAGCACACTTGAATCAAAGAAAACCCTAAAATGAGAGTGACCACTACAGTAGTATTGGAATTGCCATTCTGCACAAGAAAAATGACCACTTTTGAATACAATTGTAATGACGCATACTAAAGTCTATGACTTTCCAGCCCTCCTATGAATCTCATTAATGTCTTTGTATTTCATTCGGAGCCTTGAAATCACAGCACTAAATTTTCAGAGCGTTTATGAAAGAGTGCAAAAGTTGATACCACTGAATTTTAGCGAGGCTAACAGTAAAACCTCCCATTTACTTTAGTAAATGATCTAAGAAGAAAGGATATAATGTTGATATTATAAACCATTGAGAAATAGTCTCTTTTCTACTCTCCAGATAAGGCTTCTGTGAAGCAGTGGAGTATTTAGGTTTTATCTCCATCAAGCTTCCTTCAAATGATCATTCTGAGTCATCTCTCCCTCACAGACATAGCTCCATTCCCTAAACAGCAAAGTCAAAGTTGCACATGAGAGAAACGTATTTTCTGCAATTTTCCATTCCTTCGTTGGTTTTTTTCATTCAGTGAATACTCGGCAATTTATGAATGCCTACGAAAATGTACATCGAGCCTGACAGTTGTATCATCAACACTTACCTACAAGGAAAGAAAACTTGTTTGGTGTATGTGTGTATCTTTAAGCCTGTGTGTGTGCATAAAGATGTGTGATTTGAAGTTTCTCCTTTACAGAAACAGAAGGAAATGTTGTATGAGAAAGACAATCCCCATCATGACCTGGTGTCTTTTCTTTAATGAACCTTCTGGCTCACTCTATAGTATTAGATACCCCCAAACCATGTGGAGACACCTCCGTTTTTCTCTTTTGTTTTCTCGTCATCACTAATTGACAGAGTCACAGCTTGTTTCTCAATAGCAAATTTATTTTAGTTTTAAGTTTTTATATCTATCATCTACTTTTTTTCCTTCATTTTTCTTTTTTTTAGTATGAACCAGTTTTCCTGTTTTCTGTGCAATTCCCTTTGCAGTAACTTCCCAGATTTAAATCGCCAGGTGTGCTTCAGCAGCAATGCACAATATGTGTATGTGGTTATAAGGGAATCAGAGACTCTCATTTCAGAGGAAAATTGTGGTCTCACAATTAATGTGAATGATAGCAGGAAGGAATCTTTAAAGTAGTACTTGAATTGATGATCAGAAAGAAACAAAACAAAACAAAACAAAAAAACGCTATGGGCTTTAGGAGGTTGCAGCTTTCGTGTGGTTCCAGAACTATTTTGCCTTTTCCCAATTTCAGAAAATGGATAACTTTCTCATTTCTATGTATGGATGTATATATATATAAGGTTAAAAAATCTAATCCTTAAATACATGATGATGGGGGGAACAGACGACAGGCAAACAGGAAAGAACTGACATTTTGTTTATCAAGCATTCAAATTTTCCCCTTTGTTGGTTCATAAGAAAATTTGAGTACCTTCCCATTTAGAAACTTAAGAGTTTCCTAGCTTTCTTAAATATTTTATCTCCAAAATAAGAAGAAAACCTGTTAATATCCTATCATCAATTGAGGAAAAGAATAGTCATTTTCACATATGTTCTGTCACTTTGGCCCCAGGATTGGAGAACAGAATTTCAAAATGTGTGGTTCCTTAGTCATACATTCATTTATTAATTAATGTGGTAGACCTTTGCTCAGTGGCAACCTTTTGCCAGACATTTACTTGACTCTGAGGAATCAAAAGTGAATAAGGAGTTCATGTCTGCTGGGAAAGGCAGACAGGAAACATAATTTCAAATATAATGAGATATTTAGGAGTAGTTATGCAGGAAGAAATTGATAAGCGAATGCATAGGAAAGAGAGACTAACCAAGAATTAACGAGATAGATTTGCTTTTATCCCTGTGAAGTTTTCCCTTGTGTGTTCAGCCTTCCCTTTTGTCTGCATTTAGGGCTGTCTGACTCCAAAGTAAGCTACTAAATCTAAACAATTGCCCTTTGTAAATGTAAAGTGGCTTTTATCGTATGTTTCATGATGATACTTTTCTTTACGCCCAACCTCTCCTTTTGAGGATCTGAGCATTTCTGCATCACACTGTCCCAATTATCAACCAAGATCAGCCCTAGAGAGTAGTTTTTCTAACTGTGTGTCACAACTTATTAGATGATCATACCATCAATTAGTTGGTCACTCTTATCATTTCTAAATGATTTTGCATAGGATATATCAAAGGGCATGGCAGGTAGTAAAGGTGGGTATTGGTACAGTTTTTGTTTCATATCCAATGCGGGAACACACACACTTATGTTTAGTCATGATGTAAATTATAAGTCTTCATATGGGTTATGATTTTAGGAGGCTGAGAAACTCTGGTTTAGACTTTAAGTTTCCTATGTGCTTATTTACTATTTCCCTTATAAGAACCCACACAGTGCTATTTCACATTAGGAACTACAAAAGACATTTTTAAATAAACATTATTAATAAATCTTATCTGAAACACATAATGAATGGCACATAGTTTGCTCTTCTTGTTTATATCTACATATCAATACAGATAGATACATATGGATAGAAATATAAAGATAGATACAGACAATTTGCATATATTTAAATGAATTTTAGTTTAATAGTCAATGATTTATGAAACTCTTAAATAAACATATTGAAAGAGGTTACAACTATAAAGCCAGAAATATGTGGATATACTTGGCATACTCCAGGCTTTCTTTATTCTCCTGAAAATTACTATCCTTTATATTTAACAAGATTTTATGTTTTTATTATTTTTCTTAGTTTTTTTTTTTTTACTTTAAGGTTTGAGGGTGCATGCGAAGGTTTGTTACATAGGTAAACCCATGTCACGGGGGTTTGTTGGACAGATTATTTCATCATCCAGGAATTAAGCCCAGTACCCAATAGTTACCTTTTCTGCTCCTCTCCCTCCCCCGACCTTCCACTCTCAAATAGACCCCAGTGTCTGTTGTTTCTTTCTTTGTTTTCATAAGTGCTCATCATTTAGCTCCGACTTATAAGTGAGAACATACAGTACTTGGTTTTCTGTTCCTGCATTAGTTTGTTGAGGATAATGGCCTCCACCTCCATCCATGTTTGCACAAAAGACATGATCTCATTCTTTTTTATGGCTGCATTAGCATTCCATGGTGTATATGTGCCACATTTTCTTTATCCAATCTGTTATTGGTGGAGATTTAGGTTGATTCCATGTCTTTACTATAGTGCTGCAATAAACATTTGCATGCATGTGTCTTTATGGTAGAATGATTTCTATTCCTTTGGGTATATAACCCAGTAATGAGATTGTTGTTTGAAATGCTGGTTCTGCTTTTAGCTCCTTGAGAAATGACCATACTGCTTTCCACAACGGTTGAACTAATTTACACTCTCACCAACAGTGTATAAGAAGTGTTCCCTTTTCTCTACAACTTTGCCAGCATCTATTACTTTTTTATTTTTTAATAATAGCCATTCTGATGGGTGTGAGATGGTATCACATTGTGGTTTTGATTTGCATTTCTCTAATAATCAGTGATATTGAGATTTTTTTTATGTGCTTGTTGGCTGCATGTATGTCTTTTTTTGAAAAGTATCATCTATTCATGTCCTTTTTAAAAAAGTATCTATTCATGTCCTTTTTAATGGGGTTGTTTTTCTCTTGTAAATTTAAGTTCCTTATAGATGCTGGATACTAAACATTTGTCAGATGCATAGTTTGCAAATATTTTCTCCCATTCTGTAGGTTGTACGTTTACTCTGTTGATAGTTTCTTTTGCTGTGCAGAAGCTCTTAAGTTTAATTAGATCTCATTTGTCAATTTTTGCTTTTGTCGTGATTGCTTTTGGTGTCTTTGTCATGAAACCTTTGACTGTTCCTATGTCCAGGATGGTATTGCCTGGGTTGTCCTCCAGCGTTTTTATAGTTTTGGGTTTTACATTTAAGTCTTTAACCCATTTTGAGTTGACTTTTGTATTTAAGGAAGGGGTCTAGCTTCAGTCTTCTGCATATGGCTAGCCAGTTATCCCAGCACCATTTATTGAATAGGGAGTCTTTTCTCCATTGCTTGTTTTATCAGCTTTTTCAAAGATCAGGTGGTCATAGGTGTGCACCCTTATTTCTGGGCTCTCTATTCTGTTCCGTTGGTCTGTGCACCTGGTTTTGTACCAGTACCATGCTGTTTTGGTTACCATGGCCCTGTAGTATAGTTTGAAGTTGGGTAACATGATACCTCCTGCTTTGTTATTTTTGCTTATGATTGCCTTTGCTATTTGGTCTCTTTTTGGTTCCATATGTATTGTAAAATGGATCTGTAAATTCCATATGGATCTGTAAATTGCTTTGGGCAGTATGGC
Source organism: Symphalangus syndactylus (assembly GCF_028878055.3). Classification (NCBI taxonomy): domain Eukaryota; kingdom Metazoa; phylum Chordata; class Mammalia; order Primates; family Hylobatidae; genus Symphalangus; species Symphalangus syndactylus. The sequence goes on from NC_072430.2 coordinate 110,001,456, forward strand.
CATTTTAATGATACTGATTCTTCCTATTCATGAGCATGGAATGTTTTTCCATTTGTTTGTGTCATCTCTAATTTCTTTGTAATTGTAATCTGTTTTGTAATTCTCATTGTAGAGGTCTTTCACCTCCCTGGTTAGCTGTATTTCTAGGTATTTTATTCTTTTGGTGGCAGCTGTGAATGGGATTGCCTTTCTGATTTGGCTGTCAGCTTAGCTGTTGTTGGCATAAAGGAATGCTAGTGATTTTTGTACACTGATTTTGTATCCTGAAACTTTGCTGCAGTTTATCAGCTGAAGGAGCTTTTGGGTTGAGACTATGGGGTTCTCTAGGTATAAAATCATATCGTCTGCAAACAGAGATAGTTTGACTTCCTCTCTATCTGGATGCCCTTTATTTCTTTCTTTTGCTTGATTGCTCCGGCTGGGACTTCCAATACTCTGCTGATCAGGAGTGGTGAGAGAGAGCATCCTTGTCTTGTGACAGATTTCAAGAGAAATGCTTCCAGTTTTTGCCCATTCAGTATAATATTGATTGTATGTTTGTCATAGATGGCTCTTATTATTTTGAGGTATATTCCTTCAATACCTAGTTTATTGAGAGTTTTTAACATGAAGGGGTACTGAATTTTATCAGAAACCTTTTCTGCGTCTGTTGAGATAATCATGTGGTTTTTGTCTTTAGTTCTGTTTATGTGATGAATCACATTTATTGATTTTCATATATCGAATCAACCTTGCATCTCAAGGATGAAGCCTATTTGATCATGATGGATAAGCTTTTTGATGTGCCGCTGGATTCTGTTTGCAAGTATTTTGTTGAGGATTTTTGCATCAGTGTTCATCAAGGATATTGGCTTTAAGCTCTGTTATTGTTGTTGTGCCTTTGCCTAGTTTTAGTATCAGAATGATGCCAGCCTCATAGAATGAGGTGGGGAGGAGTTTCTCTTGGGAGGGTGTATGTGTCCGGGAATCTATCCATCTCTTCTAGGTTTTCTAGTTTGTGAACATAGAGGTGTTCATAGTAGTTTCTGATGGTTATTTTTATTTCTTTGGGGTCAGTGCTAATATTCCCTTCATCATTTCTAATTGTGTTTATTTGGATCTTCTCATTTTTCTTCTTTATTAGTCTAGCTACCAGCCTACCTATCTTACTAATTTTTTTCAAAAAAAACAACTTCTGGATTCATTGATCTTGTGAATGCTTTTTCATGTCTCAATTTCCTTCATTTCAGCTCTGATTTTTGTTATTTATCTTCTGCTAGCTTTGGGGTTGATTCGTTCTTGCTTCTCTAATTCTTTCAGTTGTGATGTTAGGTTGTTAATTTGATGACCTTTCTGACTTTTGGATGTGAGCAGTTATTGCTGTGAATTTCCCTTTTAACACTGCCTTAGCTGTGTTGCAGAGATTCTGGTATGTTGTGTCTTTGTTCTCATTAGTTTTAAAGAACTTTTTGATTTCTGCCTTAATTTCATTATTTGCCCAAAAGTCATTCAGGAGCATGTTGTTTAATGTCCATCTAATTGCATGTTTTTGAGTGATGTCTCAGTCTTGTCTTGACTTGTATTTTTATTGTGCTGTGGTCCGAGACTGTGTTTGTTATGATTTTGGTTGTTTTGCATTTTCTGAGGATTGATTCATGTCCCATTATGTGGACAATTTTACAGTATACGCCATGTGGTGATGAGAAGAATATATATTCTGTTGTTTTCGGGTGGAGAGTTGTACAGAGCTCTGTCAGTTCCATTTGGTCCAGTGTTGAGTTCAGGTCCTGAATATCTTTGTAAATTTTCTGCCTCGATGACCTAATAATGTCAGTGGAGTATAGGAGTCTCCCACTATTATTGTGTGGGAGTCTGTCTCTTTGTAGGTCTCTAAGAACTTGCTTTACGAATCTGGCTGCTACTGTACTGGGTTTATATATATTTAGGATAGTTAGGCCTTGTTGAATTGAACCCTTCACCATTATGTAATGCCATTCTTTATCTTTTCGATCTTTGTTGGTTTGAAGTCAGTCTGTTTTGTGTTAAATTAGGATTGCAACCTCTACTGTTTTCTGTTTTCTATTTGTTTGGTAGATTTTCCTCTGTCCCTTTATTTTGAGCCTACAGGTGTCATTTCATGTGAGATGGGTCTCTTGAAGACAGCTATCAATCATTCAGTCTCACTTTTTTATACAGCTTACCATTCTGTGCCTTTTAAGTGAGGCATTTAGCCTGTTTACATTCAAGGTTAATATTGATATGTGTGGATTTGATCCTGTCATAATGTTGTTTCCTGGTTATTATGTTGGCTTGTTTGTGTGGTTGCTTTATAGTGACACTGGTCTGTATGTTTAAGTGTGTTTTTGTGTTAGCTGGTAGCAGTCTTCCCTTTCTATATTTAATGCTTCTTTCCAGATTTCTTGTAAGGCAGGTCTGGTCGTAGTGAATTCCTTCAACATTTGCTTATCTGAAAAGGATCTTATTTCTCCTTTGCTTAGGAAGCTTAGTTTAGCTGGATATAAAATTCTTGGTTGAAGATTTTTTTCTTTCAGACACTTGAATACAGGCTGCCAAACTCTTCTGGCTTGCAGGGTTTCAGCGGAGAGGTCTGCCGTTAGCCTTGATGGTGTTCCCTTTGTGGGTGACCTGTCCTTTCTCTCTAGCTGCTTTTAACATTCTTTCTTTCTTTCATTTCAACCTTGGAAAATCTGATGATCGTGTGTCTTGGGGATGATCTTCTTATGTAGAATCTTGCAAGAGTTATCTGTATTTCCTGAGTTTGACCATTGGCCTGTCGAGCAAGGTTGGGGAAGTTTTCATGGACAATATCCTGAAATACATTTTCCAAGTTGTTTGTTTGCTTTCTCCCCCTCCGTTTCAGGGATGACTAATTTGGTCTCTTTTCATAATCCCATACTTTCCAGAGGTTTTGTCCATTTTTAAAATTTTTTTTCTCTACTTTTGTCTGACTGTCTTGTTTAAAGAATCCGTCTTCAAAGCTCTGAGATTCTTTCCTGAACTTGGTTTATGCTGCTGTTAATACTTCAGATTGCATTGTGAAATTCTTGTATTGTGTTATTCAGCTCTGTCAGACCCGTTATGTTCTTTTTTACACTGGCTATTTCATCCTTCAGCTCCTGTATCACTTTGTTGTGATTCTTACATTCCTTGAATTGGGTATTGCCATCCTACTGAATCTCGATGATCTTCATTCCTATCCATATTCTGAATTCTATTTGTGTCATTCTAGCCAGTTCAACCTGGCTAAGAACTCCTCTTGTTAGAGAACTGATGAGGTTGTTTGGAGGACATATGGTACTCTGGCCATTTGAGTTACTGGAGTTCTTGTGTTGCTTCTTTCTTATCTCTACATGTGGGTGTTCCGTTTACCGCAGTGCAGATTGAGTACAGTCAATAGACTTCTTGATGTTTTCACTGGACTGAGGCTTTGTGCAGGGTCTTTATTTGAAGCTGACTTCTAATCTCTGGTTTCAGAGGTTGGTATGTTAGCAAGGCATTTCTGGTGTTGAAGCTTTGGGGTGTGATCCAGTAGGTGGCACTTAGGCTTATTAGTCAGTTGGTAGACTCTTGCTTGGTTTTGTGGCTCCCCTGTGTTTCCTCATAGTTGCAGCTATGTTCCCTCTCAATGCTCTGAAAGTTTGAGTTCTCTCCCCCTTCAGCGCTGGCTGTAGATAATGGCTTGGCACTCCTGGACTGCAGCTCTGGAGAGGTCTCAGTGTTTACGTTCCTCCCCTAACTTAGAGGCAAAAAAGGAAGGGATCTTAGTAGTGATTGTGGCCAAGGGTCTTTTGCTTGTCTTCCGAAGCCTCTGCCCCCAGAGAGATGCAGGTCAGTAATCCCTCAGTGCAATCAGCCCAGGATGGGGAGGGTCTGTGCTGCAAGCCCAAGCCAGGGATTCCTTGTCTGGTGATGAGTAGTGGTGGATATGTGGAAAACATGGGAGATGGACTGTCCTCCTTTCCTTGGGTTGACTACAGCTTGTTGGAGGTGTGGTAAAGCACTTGGGTTCTTTGTTCCTTCATCAGTCTAAGGGTAGCAAGGGTGGTTCCATTACAAAGGCAGTGGCAGAGAGGCTTTCAGTTGCCCCTGGAGGCGCTCTGTCCAGGGAGTTGCCGAGTTGCTATTGGCTCAGTAGCTCTGGCCAGGGGTGGCTGGAGGCTTAGGCCTGGAAGACAAGTTTTTATCATAAATTAATACATGCTCTAAAATATTTAGGTAATTGGTAAAAGTGTTAAAATGAAAATGTAAATTATTCATTATCTGACCCCCCAAGAAATGAACACTGTTTATGTCTTGGAGTATTTTCTTTCTATACACACACACACACACACACACGTATGCATAACATATAGTAATTAAATTGGAATCCTTCTGAATATGCTATATTTAAGCCACATTTTTTTACTTTGTTATATTTTGAAAATTATCATGACAAACAATCTTCAAAACTGTGAATTTAATGTTTAATGCATAGTATTTTCTAGAAAGGATATTAAGTAATTGGTTAATCACTTTACCATTATTGGACATTTAAGTTGTATTCATTGTTTCTCATCATAAGCAATGAAATAGCAATTAGCCTTACAAATAAGTATTTGTATTATTAGTTCTTTATCATAAATCAATATAAGATACTAATTATCTAGTATGAGGCCGTGAAATTTATTTAAAATTTGGCACATATTACTCATCTTTCCTATGAAAGTTGTCAAGTTTATATTCTTGACAGCAGCATATTCATTAATACACTGAACAAATATTTATTAATGGTCTGTTTTATACAGGTTTTAGAGCAACCCTATTAAATTGAGTGTATTTTTCCTAGTTTTACCAATTTGATGGCAAATATCAATTATGTTGTTTTCATTTCTTAATTACAACTGAGAATAAACATTTCATAGGTTTATTGGCCATGTTTATTTCTTCTTTTTATGAATTTTCTATTTTTTCTATTACAATGTTTGCCTTTGTCACTCCTGACTTGTTAAGGTTCTTGATGTGGAAAGAATATTAAGCCTTTACTGTCAAATTTCATTCAGGGTTTTTTTTCCAACTTTGTCAATAGACTCTTTAACTTTGTGATCCCTTAGAGCGTAAGGACTTTTATTTTTGTGGAAACAAACCTGGGATGTTTACTAGTTTTTTCACATACTATTTAAACATCTATCAAGATGATTATATGATTTTTTTCTTCTTTTTCTATTAATGTGAGAGTTTAGACTCTAATGTTGAATAGCCCTTGAGGTTCTGAAAAAAATAAGTCTACACTTACATGCTGTCTGTTTTGTCCTTTAGAGAGACGGGGGCATGGATTGCTAATATTTCATTTGTGATTATCTTATTTGTAAGTGAAATTGATTGATAAGTAGGTTTTTTTGTTTGTTTGTTTCATACAGAAGAGTTACATTACCTTTGCCAAATGATCTGGCTAGCTTTTCATCTGTTTCTATGCTTTGTAACAATGTCTATAATGTAGGAATTATCTCTCTGTAAAGATTTTAAATAACTCATCCACAAAAACACCTAGCTTGATCCTCTTTCCTGGGTAATTCTTTGACACCTTTTTCAGTTTTTCTTTGACACCTTTTTCAGTTTTTCTGATTGATGATAGATACAGATATTTGGAAAAGGAGATTTTTTTTTTCCTTTACTGAATTTTGGAAATCTGTCTTTTCTGTAAAATTATCTATATTTCGTTGAGATTTTTTAACTTTATTTAGTGTATTTTATATCTTTACCAAATAATATATTTAATAATTTTTTGTTTTTGTTTATTTTTACTTCATTATTTTTATATTTATATTTATTTTTATACATTTGTTTTTACTTATTATTTTGTTTCCTTAAAACCTATTTTTTGAATTATTCAGCTATTTATTCTATTTACTTCTCAGTATTATTTTAAAACAATATAATTTAAGGCAATGAATTTGCTTTTGAACTTAGTTTAGGTATACTTCTGCAAGTGGTTGATAATATGCTAGTGTTCTTATTTTTTTTTTCTAAGTATTCTAAAATATTAAAGACTTTATTTTTCCTTTGATCAGGATGATTTATATGATCTTTAAATCAAGGAATTAGGTTTTTTATTTAAGCTTTTATTACTAATATATGGTTTTAAGCTCTGTAGTCAAGGACAGTGACTTCTCCCATTTTTGCCTGGTGGCATTTATTAAAAGTTGGCATAATATATGGTAACTAACTGTTGTCATTAAAAAAATTAATTAAATTCAAAATAATGATTTTTCTGTAAATATGTATTCTCTAATAAATACTTATTGAGTGCCTATAATATTATATTCCAGGCACCATGAAGGTGCTGGAGGATAGCAAGGAGCAAAACAGACAAAAATCTCTTGGCTTGTGGTACTGGCACACTAGTAGTTGATAAATATGTACACACCATATTTCCTTAAATATAAGTCAGCACCAATTATTATACACACAATAAATTTTTACTAACAAGCAGCTTTTCAAGAGGAGAACAAAAAAGTGAAAACCATCACATTAAATGTAAACTTTTACATTAAAAGACATTTCAATTTTACAAATATTTAGGTATGAGAAATGTGTTTCTTACTATTGAGAAAATATGGTAAAACAATCTTATTATATTGTTTTTGATATTGTAAATACTTACTTATCACTGTTTATCTGTTGAACACAGATGTTAGGTTAAAATTCCCATATACTATTTGGTTCTGAGGCCTTTCAGTATCCCTTTTTTCTTAAGTCTATCAATCACTTATTAAAAGTTTAATTGTGCCATTTGATTCATTCTGAGGCTTTTTCTTCCAAAGAAATGTTTAACTCATTTCTATGTGTTATGATAACTTGGATTCTTGTCTTTTCTGTCATCTTCTTTTAGGCTTTCTGTTTGTTTTATATACCCTTTTCTGTTTTCTTACCCCCATGTACTTTATGTGTGTGTGTGTATTTTTTTTTTTTTTTTTTGAGGTAGAGTCTTGCTCTGTTGCCCAGGCTGGAGTGCAGTGGCGCAATCTCGGCTCACTGCAACCTCCGCCTCCCAAGCAATTCTCTGCCTCAGCATCCTGAGTAGCTGGGATTACAGGCGCCCACCACCACACGCAACTAATTTTTGTATTTTTAATAGAGTCAGGGTTTCACCATCTTGGCCAGGCTGGTCGTACCATATTTTTTCTTTGATGATTTTTAGTAATTTCAATCATACTGGCTTTATAAATACTATTTAGCCTATTTTCTCTATCAACATCAAAAATAAAATAATCTTTTGAGTTCCTTACATGTTAAAGAAACAAACAAAGTAACGTGACTGTGTTATCACAACTTTCCTTTATAGTTTTTAACCTGTGGTATTTAATATACAGTTGTATTTCTACAGAAGGTGTATCTCTATTTTTAAAATATTTTTGATGTGACATAGATCCTACTATCCAGGGATTATATGTAGCGTTTAATGCCAGTCCTTCCTTGCTATGACAGCTCCATTGCTCAGTTCTTTATTTTGATTCATCTCTCGGATAACCTGCTCTTTTTTTTTTTTTTTTTTTTGAGTAATTTTAGTTCAGGAAGAATATGTAGGCAGTATATTTTTAAATCCTTAAAATCTGATAATATTCTTTATGTATAAATCTAAATACTTATAAGAATATCTGGTGGTTTGAAGTTTGAAGTACATAACAAATTTTTTTTTTACATCAATGACTTGACTGCTTCCCAAGGTTTTTTTCCTGAAAATTCTATTATCTTTTGGTTTTTAATATTGGTGAAGGAGAAATCTGAGGCTTATCTAACGTTTCTTTAAGTAACTTGTTTTCTCTATCTATCTGGATCTTAGGGGCTTCTTTCTTTATTCACGATATTCCAATTTTTTACCTACATTTGTCAGGGTTTTGGTCTCTGCATTCATTTTGCCAAGCCTTTTTTGTGTTCTTTTTATTGATGGCCTTATGTTGGTTTCTGCTGTTTTCTTGCTTGAAAGCACCTTAAATGAGGTGATTGACGTCTCCTTGATTCTCATCACCTTACATCTGAAGATTTGTAGAAGAGTCTCCTCAAACCTCAAAAGCAGGACTGTCTGATGTTAACTCACACCTACTGTTTAGAAGTAAGTTCAGCAGCTGAGAGAACAGGAGTAGAGCCAAAACCCTCAACAATACTTGGAGGAGAACTTTGCATCTGCTTAGTTTTGCAGGTATTTTTGCTAAAATCACTGGATAAGGGGAGAGCTTTCTATGCCCTGACTTCTTTTTGGCCCAGCCCTCTCATCCTATATTGCCTGTGGCTGTGTCTGCCCTTCACCTTCATACTGTTGCCCATCTAATTAGAAGAGAGAGCACTTTCTATCTTTTAGATTTTTTCCGCTGTTACAGCTACTTGGAGAATCTTGGAGAATCCAAGACTTTCCAGGTGTGCTGTTCAGAATGCTGCCACTTCCAACATAACAAAAAGCCCCATGTTAATCTCTTCAGTCTCATAACCTCTCCTCCAGCCTCAGCCTTCTAATGAAAGGCTTAGCCTCCTCTGCCTGCTCCCCAGGAGGGTTGGTTTTGAGCTGGCACCATGCCCTCCTTTCCATCCAACCCATGGCACTATTTCCAATACATACTCCTCAATGACTCGCACTGGTGCAAGTTTCACCTGTTGTATATGCAGTTGGTCATTTCAGCCAGAATCTGGGAGATCAGTAGTAAATTGTCTATGCTCACATTGCCATTTTTACTCATAATTTGATACCCATCAAAACACTTAAATCTCTCCAGAATAAGAGATTTCTTAGTGATGAACCATGGCAAGAACCAGGACAGTTTTATTGCCTCACAAAGGCTATTTTCTTAGCTGCAACTTTCTTATTCACACACAGTAAAGCAATGCAGATCTCATGGTATGACTGGAAAATACTAGGGCTTTTTTCCCCTCCTACATGGTTAACTCCTAATTTTCCTTTAAATGGTCCTGAAAACAAGAGACATGGTATGTAAAACTTCCAAATTGGTTTCCTTACCACTCCAAGGGTAGGGTCTCTGGAAAATATAGTAACAAAGCCAGTTTTCTAGTCACATGTCACCATAACTTCAGTAGGGCTAAGCTGGAAAGGCCAAAGAAATTCGGAGGATTAAGAGGTTTTTTGGTTTTTGTTTTCACATTGAAGATGTAAAAAATAATTACAATATAATGCTGGGTGTTATGTGTGCACAATTACCTTTGAACACAAAAAGGTTTTATTTTTTCTGTCAAGGTACATTGTTTGTTATAATTATTAAAGATAAAAAACAAAGTTCCTGCTATAGACATAGAGATGTTGGTTGCATGACTTTATTAGCTCCTAGACTGAGGCCTATATGGTGGATGCTAATCTAATAACAGAATCATATTTATAATACAGTAGGAAATTCTCTCTGCAGACTCAGAAGAGTACACATGAGACCCAGCATTATCGAAGGCTTATCCTTTCTCACACTGAACTAATACTCACCCTTCATTTTGGTGACAACTCCAGCTCAATGAGAATTTCAACAAAGGGCCTGACTCTCTCCTCTCTCCCCTTCCAGCCCCTTCGCTCCAGCAGATATGATTACTTGGATTCTGCCTATGGGTCCGTGATGTGTACCCAGTCCCAGGAAGGTGCAGGAAAATCTGATCCTTTTTCAAAAATCATCTTAGAATCGAACCAGTCTTGCTCTGATTTTCATGACACCCCCACCCTGCCCTTGCTTCTCGCAGGGTCTGGGGCTCCATGTCCTTATCAGTATCAGACTTCCACGGAGGCTGCTATCTCCAGTACCCCCAGAACACTAGCATTATAGTTTCTACTGGAATTCCCTAAACTACATTGCTCACCCATTGCAACTAGACCCAAATGCTTGCCAAGTAGTCATGGACAATCTTGAACATAGATTCTGTTTCACAGTTTGTCCTAATCTCTCCTTTCTTCTCAGATCCGTCTTTTTATCCCTGTCCCTCTGTGTACCCATGGTCACATCTGGGTGTCTGTAGTGCGATTGTGGATATACACTTCTACCCACTGTAAGCAGCTATCACAGGTCTGGCCCACTCAACTGCTCCCCTGATATCTGGTAGTGACAGAACCTTGACTTCAAAATCAAAAGATACAAAGGTGATTCCAGTATTGCCAGGTAGAGTTTTACAAAGAAAGAGTACCTGCCTTCGTGGCCCCTTTTTCTAAAATTTTGGTAAGCAGATATACCTAGAAGTATGCCAGCCAGAAAGTCTGCAGCAGCTCTGGGGCCTCAGTAACATAAGCACGACTCCAACTTGATAGCAAGCTCAACCTTGATCTCCAACTCCTCGTCTTCTGTTTATGGCACTTACTGCCTGGCCACGTTTTCATTTTTGACTTGGAAATACACAAGACAGATGCCACATTCCATACCACTACCTTTTTTAGTTCTAGTGAAGAAAATAATGTAAGATGCTGAATTAACTGACATGGAAAAAAATTAAATGTACAAGATTACCACTTCTGCTTAGTGCTTTGTCTTTAGTGATTATTGCATTTTTGTATAGTTAACTCTTAAGGTATGCAATGCCCAAAGCACAATTTTATTGCCTTTATTTTGCTGTTTAGAAATGGCCTCTGGGGGTGGCGGGAGTAGAGGAGACCAATCTTAATCAATAATGGGTAGTAATTTTAAAATCATTTAAAATGATTTTTATACTCATATGTTCAAACCCCCTTTCCAGGTAAATTCTGTTTGGGGACACAAGTGGTCACTGAGATACCACTTGGCTTTTAGACAGTGAAGAAGTCAAATGAGAGGTTTGCAGGTACAAATAAAATAGCACAAGTGTAGAAGCATCATCAGACACAGCAAGTGTAACTATAATGAAAGTTACCTTGAACAAATCAGTTCCCAGGATAGCATTCATTTCTTATTGATAAATGTGCTTGATGCAATGAAGTATGGCTTCCAGAAAGATAATGGAGCAGATAATTAAACAATCTATTTGGAAACATAAACACAGACACATAACACACTGCAGGGAGTGTGGGTTAGCACAAATCTTGTAGAACAGGCCTTTGACAAGGGGGAAAAAATAGAAAAAGTCATTTTTTTACTGCAGTAACACTTTTTTATAAAAATTCTGTGGTACGTGACCAACATCAGTAAAGGAGAAAAGAGCTTAGCTCTTACTTCTTTTATATAGATGGACTATGGTTTGAGGATGATGATAAAACAAATCATTAATGTTTGTTTGAGTTTCAGTTGGCTACAGCATACTAAGTAGTCTTTTCTGTGGTGACAACTGACAAGGGGCAGTTAAAGATGTGGCTACCTCAAGTTCTCCTCTGCCATAGAAAACCTCCCAGAGGTCAACCATTAGACCCCTACTGTTTCTATGTCAGTAGTGTAAGGCCAGGCAAAGGCAGTAACCTTCATCAGAGTCTTTCTCAACCTCCCCTGCAGCCTCCTTCCATTCTTCGTATCCGATGATGCCATTATCATAGAGAATACATACTTGATAAATGCTTGTTGAATTGGGCAGCATTGTTTCTAGGTCTCTCTCAGGAAAAGGAGGAGGATCAAGACCTACCATATTCATCTTAGGATTAACACAGAAGTTTCCCCAGATACAAAGTCCAGTTCTGTCTACTGTAAAGCCTAGTACTCATCTCACTACATTTTTCAAGTAGCTGATGACACCTACATGATGCATCACAGATGGATTGGCTGCTTTTGAGAAGTTACTCATGGTCCATCATGCATCAAGATTCTTACTCATCCACAGTCCCCTGCAAACAGCCAGCTATTATAGTCAGGAGCCAGTGGTCTATGTGAGTGATCCGGAAGCTAGGTTAGACAGCATCCCACTGGTCTTCCTGGTAAGAGGTTGTGCTCACATTTCATACATCTAGACAGTCACAGTACCCTCTCATGAAGCCTTCTCCAGCTGCTCCAGCCTCATCTCCCTCTCCCTGTCAGCACTTCTCTACCACTTCCGGTCTACACCAGGAAGTAAAACATAACCACATCCTACCTGGTACCAGCAAGCAACTTATTTAAGAAGTCATGCACATTTGAGCCCTGTGTTGTGCCCAACCTCATGCTGAGTACTTTGCTGCCCCTCAACAAATGTTTGAATTCTTGATGGCCCAGATGGGTAACTGAGGGAGAATCATCTATGTATGAGTCTCCAAAGGGAAAGCGAAAGCACATATAAATTGAGACCTGCCCTGTATTCTCATCTCCAGCCTCTTCTCTTCGTGTCAGACATGACACGATCTTTTTTATTTTTTTTTTAAACAGAGTCTTGCTCTGTCACCAGGCTGGAGTGCAGTGGCACAGTCTCTGCTCACTGCTACCTCCGCCTCCCAGGTTCAAGCAATTCTCCTGCCTCAGCCTCCCCAGTAGTTGGGATTACAGACGTGTGCCACCACACCCAGCTAATTTTTGTGTTTTTAGTAGAGACAGGTTTCACCATGTTGGCCAGGATGGTCTCAATCTCTTGACCTCGTGATCTGCCCACCTCAGCCTCCCAAAGTGCTGGGATTACAGGCGTGAGCCACTGCGCCTGGCCAACACAATCTTAAATACTCAACAAGCTAGCCTAACGAGGAATGCCAGCAAGCGGGTCATTGCTAACATCTCTTTTGGTGTCTTTCTTTGACAATGTTCCAAGTGGCTATCTAACATGCTGGCAATTATGCCTATAGGGTGAGTACCTCATTTAAGTGTTTTTGTAGATTAAATCAATTTATGTTTATGAATTTTGAAATAATGGATATGGCTATGGTGGCATGACCCTACTTGAGTATTAAAAAAAAATTAACTTCCAACATATTTTAATGCAAATGTTACCTTTGTAAGTGGATGACCTGAAAAGAAAGTGTTTCCATAGTAACCCAAGGGAACACATAACTGTTTATCAGAACTTCTCCAGGAAAAGAGCTTGGTATGGACTGGGGATCTGCTTTGATGTCTGCTGAAAGAAAATAGCTGACAGCATTGTGTGAGAAAATGGTTAGAAGATCCCACTTTATTTGTAGTTAATTTAGAAAATAAACTTTCATAATGAACTGCTGAAATACACACTTGAAACAACCAGATGATCCATCAGGATATTTTTTAAAATGTAATTTGTCGGGCTTGACAACCAAGGCATCAGTTTAAGAGAAACAGATTAGGGAAGAGTTCTTACAGCAGGTCTTTGCCACCATTTCACTCATTTTTTTTTTCTGTACTCTGTGTTCTTCTGTAGGAATCACTAGGCCTTTCAAAGCTGTTAGGTTTTTTTTCTTTGCTTACTTTTTTTCCTTTTTACCTTCAGAAAATGTTATGTAAAAGCTGCCCTTTGGGAATTGAGACTCTACATTGTGAGGCTATCACCAAAAAGAAACCTATTGATTATACTTCACTTTCTTTACTGACATGACTGAGTCAGTAGCTTTTTGGATGTGCCATTAGGTAGAAATGAGTTTGACACCCACAAGCCACTATCTGGTTATCTGCTGGTTATTTTCCCTTTTTCTTATGGATGTAATATCTACTTAAAGAAAAGCTGGTCTACAAGGGTTTTCTTTTTCTTTTTTTAAGGTTCATTTGAGTAGAGAACAGATGCATACAGTTTTGAGAAGTATTTCTTTGAAGTGCCTTTTTAGAATCAGCTCACTGACAGGTCCATGCCCATGGGCTCTGGTGTGGACTTAGAGCAATTACCCACCTGGTATCCATCTGGTAGCATGAATGAAAAATAATAGCAGATCATAGAGAAACTATACCAACTGCCACCTTGGTATAGGCAGGCAAAGAAAGGTGCCACCCAACAATGCTGCAAAGAATAAGAAATGCTATCCGTAGGGTATGCACATTCCCACCACAAGATGCAAAAGAGTGGCACACAGCGTGTGGAAAGGAGATAATATGCACATCTAACCTTACAGCTGCAACTCATGAAATAGTAAACCAAGTTCTCTCCGCCACATATACGTTGCTAGTGAAGTTTGGAGAAAATGTATTATCCTAATATGCTTGAGACCTGTCTTTTGCTACCCACTACCACCCACAACAGGGTTAAACAAGACTTGAGGACTTTTAGGTGAGGAGTAGATGCCAACATCATAAGGATGTTGATGTAATTTACATGTAATGCCACTTTGTAGCAGTCAGTTCAATTGTAGCAAAAATAAGGGTTTTATGGTTGCTGGAAAATAAATGTTTGTTGATTATTGTCTTTTTGTTTTTATTTATTTTCTCCTTTTCTGCTTTGTCTGCTTTCTTCCAGAATGCAGCATGCTCTGGTTAGTACAATAGCTAAGGGTTCAGAATCTACTACTACAACTGCCAGAGATTTGCCCTCTTCAGGCAACACCCTTCCGTCCTGAGGAGCTAGAGATAGAGAATCTGAGATTCAGAGAGGGGCAAAATGTCTCTGGTGTGTGTGTGGTTAGCAGAGTAAGAGCCAACTTGGATTCCTTTCTTTCAAAATCCCCTACAAAATGTTGCACATGCTTCCACTGAGGACTAAAGCAATGAAAATATCTTCCTGGATTGGCCACACAGATACTCATGCTGGACGATTCAAGAAGATGAAATGGGGAAGAAAGAAAGGATGACTCTAGAGGCATGACCCACCTAGATAAGAATTGTTGTAAAGGAATTATGTAGTGCAGGACCATTGGAAAATGCCAGAGTGGGAGGTGGGTGAAAGATGAGATGTCAAAGGAGAGGGGTTGTGATCTGAAAGGTAAGATTTCAATAGCTGTATGTAGACTGTGACCTTTGCAAAAGCCAACAAGAGCCTAAACGTGATTGCTGTGGAAGAACTAAAGTGCATACTCTCTGCAAGAAGATATAATATTGTAATTTCACTTGCTTTTTCTTCTTCCAACTTGTGGGAGGGACTCAGGTTTTTTTCACCATAATTTATACTAATTAGTCTTTCCACTTAAATCAAGAGGGGAACTGCAAATGTGGCCATTGATGGTCTGCTCCTCATTAGAGACAATTAAGAGTTAGAAGAACAAAAACACATCATAGGATTAATGATGAGAAAAGCCACCCAGAGAGAGAAACATGAAGCAGGAAATGATCTTACTGAGCTGGACAAAGGAGACTGATAGCCTTCAAGATCAGAGGCTCTTGGAGCTGAGGTCTAAACAGTCTAAAGTAGAATCGCCTGGGCATGCAAGCCTTCCCCTGCTGTATTCTCATCTGTATTTTTCATATCTCCTGTCATATTGCATTTATTAAGAAACGTTCTTACTCTCTAAATCCAATTCATTAGTTTCCCTCCATGGATAAGAGGGATGGCATTACTGATGAGAGAAAAATAAGTACTAAGCTAATCAGCCTTGGTAAATTCCAGTCTTGCACATTATTGTCATTGAAGCTTTATCTAGCATTCAGACCGGGCACCGAGACACAGGAGAGACTGGTTATGAAATGTCCTAACATCACTCTCAGACCCCTGCTGCTTATATCATTTTATCCTCTTCCAAAGAGAGAGGGAGGAGATTAGGGAACATTTAATTGCCTTATAAACTGATTGACAAATTGGTGATCTGATGCATATGGATGATCTTTTTAGTGAAATGGTTCAGAAGCTGCTAACAGATCATCAGGAACCATGATTTGCACGCTCTCCACAGAGTTATTACAGAGAAGCGGAAGGATGGATTGATTATTATCTTTCCTTCTGTTTTTTTTTTTTTCCTTGAATGTTTTCTTCACCTCCAGGGAAATGCATTCTAGCAGCGTGAACACCACTATTAATCAACACTTGTAGCAATAATCAGTGAGTGAAAAATGGCGACCAGAATCTGCGAATGCGCTGGCATAACTGTCTTCTGAGTGTTCCTTTGTGATCATGCCTTGGCATTCAAACATGGATAATTTATACAAAATTAATGTTGACACCTTCTGAGGTGCAAAGATTTATAGAAGCGGTGCTTACTTCTTCATCCATTAAAAAAGGAAGAGAAATCGTTTCTGGTCATGATGAGTCATATTTTAGAGGCTTTAAAAATATACTTGATATTGTCATGTTTCTTTGTGTTATGTTTAGCCACCTAGTCCCATCATTTTTGAACATAGGTGTCATAAAAGACAAAACTGTTATAAGTTCTTTGTTTCAGTGTTCTCAGACTTACACCAGAAAGGGTGTGGAAAATAATCAAGAATTTAAAAATAGCTCAAGTCCCAATATCCTTCTCAGAGCCAACTATTGTTACTGGCAGCGCTGGGGGGGAAATGGTTCAGAGTTACTGGAGTGGCAAAACACTGTTACAAGCCACACCTTACAGAGGGCAGTTGTCTAAATTAATAGTGCAACATTTGGCTAGTGATACAATTATACACAATGAAACCATTTTGAAATTTGGTTGCCACTCTCATTCCACAAAGCTACATATTAATTCACACCATCCTGAGATCAGGAGGGCAAAATCTGAGGTGTCAACACATTGGAAGTTTCCCTTAAACTTCGCTAAGTTAGGATGAGTTTGCCCGAAGCCTAAGGAAGATCACTAAGGCATTGGACCACATCTTTCTTTAAAAAGTGTGATAGACCAGGACTCATAGGAGCATATGACACCAGCCCCTTCTCTGTGAATCATTCCTGTCATTAAAATCAATGCAACTTAATTAAAGCAAATTATAGATAGATACATCTATAAATAAGATATTAAAGTGTGCTGCTGAATATGATAATTGCTGCATATTTAGCAATCAGTGTGTGTGTTCTGCTTTTGCCAGGAGGAATTCCTTTCAGTGGAATCAATGGAGCTTTATTAAAAACCATCCAAATTAGAGGGAGAAATGATGAGTGTTATAACAACACAAAATCACTGTTTCAACTTTCATTGCAAAGAAAAGAAAGCAAAATATGGCCATCCCTCTTTTTTCACTCAAGGAAAATATTAGACATATTTTCTTTAAGATGTGGATGTTTTGAATTTATAAATTTTAATTTTTGTATTCTCTTCTCCCAAAGGAAAGCAGAAGGAAAATAATGATCGTAAATAAAACAATTTAGCAGTGAGACTGGTAGAAGGAACACTCCAGTGCCCAGATAAGCTGTTTTATACCTTGATGGCAGAAGACAAATAATGAAGTTCATATTCTGTACAGAACTTGAAGAAGATGGCTTATTTTATTCTCCTATCCACCAGATTTTCTTGTGTGTGAAAATTTTCATGGGTTAATTCAAAATAATGAATTTGGAAAATAAAAATCCATTTTCTTACTCCTATACCTTTATTCATAACAATTACACTTGAGGCAAGGTATATTTTTTCAGGCTAATTTTAAAATACAAATTTTAAAAAGTTTTTTGTCATCCAGTTTAAACATCAGTAACAGGAAACGTAAGTGTTCATTAAGTAATGAAATCACCCCTGTGTAACCAGAATTATTCTCAAATTTATGAAAATAAATACTAAACTTACAAAAAGACATAGATTCTAACATTCAGTGTTTTTTGTTTTTGTTTTTTTTCTCTGAGACAGGGTCTTGCTTTGTTACCCAGGCTAGGGTGCAGGGGTGCAAACAGGTCACTGCAGCCTCAACCTCCGGGGCTCAAGCAATCCTTCCACCTCCACCTCCCAAGTAGCTGGAACTACGGGCCCACGCCACCACATGGGGCTAATCATTCAGTGTTTTAAGAGACGAAAAAAGTCACTAGGCAGCCAGCCACCTCTAATAGAGTCTAGTAAAAGCATTTATAAAGACTTCCCATTCTGGGTTACTCTGTGCATTAATATTTTGTCTTTGGGAAGGAAAAGGGATAAAAGAGAAAAAGTGAAAAAGCCAAAAAAAAAAAGGGAACAAGAAGAGACATGCATATTTAGGAAAGTGGTTTATAACCATTTCACTTGATCAGATGTTGATTTGTTGAATATTTTCAAGGGACTGGTCCTGGTGCTAGGGAAAGAAAACAAAGTCCCTGTTCTCACAGAGTTTATGTTTGTGAAAAGAGATAGACAATAAACGAGGAAAGAGCAAATATCAGGCCGTGATAATGACCAGGAAGCAATATCAAGCTGGGCTATGGGGCTGGGCAAGGCACGCTGTCTCCTACAAAGTGGTCAGAGAAGGCTAAGGGAACAGGAGGCTTGGGAAGCTGGAGGAGCAGAGAGGACAGTGAGTGAGAGGGAGAGTGGACGGAGGCCAGAGAGGTGGGGTGATCAGAACTGTGGAGTCTTATGGAGACAGAGTCTTGCTGTGTCGTCTAGGCTAGAGTGCTAGAGTGTAGTGGCATGATCTCAGCTCACTGCAACCTCCACCTCCTGGGTTCAAGCTATTCTCCTGCCTCAGCCTCCGAAGAAACTGGGATTACAGGTGCCTGCAGCCACACCGGGTTAATTTTTGTATTGTTAGTACAAACAGGGTTTCACCATGTTGGCCAAGCTGGTCTTGAACTCCTGACCTCAAGTGATCCACCCACCTTGGCCTCCCAAAGTGCTAGGATTACAGGCTTGAGCCACTGCACCCAGCCTAACCATTCTTTCTTACCCATAGTGGTTGTTTCTAATTTTCTAAGATGCATAGGTGATACCTATTCCTCATGCTTAGAAAACAATAAAAACGATTAACATTGGTCTATCTTGCTATGTTCTTCTCACGGCCTAGCTCTAGAGAGTGATTTTCAGGAGAGATGGCCAATGATTTCATTCCAGACTGCCAAAACCAGAGGCTATTATATTCACAAATTTGTTCAAAATTGGGACACATGAGTTGCCAGTCTACAGAGGGGTGTATACAGAGTAAAATGGAGTTCTTTTTTGCATCTCTCTTAGCTCCGTATCTACCATGTAAACATATTGCCCCCATAATCAGACCTGCTCTGCCCCCTTCTCATGTTCCCACCAGAGGATACCATGGCTTATTCCCCCCTGCGAACTCTGCATTAATGGAAAGAGGAAGTAACAACAGCCACTAATCATGTACATCACAGACATCCAAGCCCAGTCTTTCCTTTAACACACACTCCGTCCTTGTGCAGCTGTGCCTCAGAGTTGGCCCCAGTCGATAGGTAGGGAGGGAGCAGAGTGGTGGTCCTCAGACTCCTTATTTGGGTCCTTTCTCCATGCCAAAAGAAGATGTCATAGGACATTTCAAAATTAAACCATCCTTAGAGATGCGTACTAACAGCAGTTTGCAACTCTGTTATGGGATACACAAAACAGCAGGGCCACAGGGCCACTGTTCGTCATTGTAATCTGCATGTGAATATTCTAGTTCAAACTGCACACAGTAATAATACCATTAATATGATATTTGTTTGTAGCATAATAAGAAATATATTTCCTTCTGAAAATATTGATGTAATGGGTCTCTTTAAATCACCGTATTTAAATAATAGCCCACTCAAAGAACAAGGTATTGGAAGACATTATCCAGTAAAAGGTTTCTCTTCCCTATGAGGCAATGAGTTCATTCTGCCACCTTTATAATTTCCTCTTCCTGTGCAAGGTGGCTCTGTGCTGTCTGCTTTGCTGCAATTCCTCAGGCAATAGCCAAGTTCTCCCATTGTGAGGATACCTGATTTCAATAACTCACAGAAATTAGTAATTAGAAACACATTAAAGTGTTGAATCATTTTTCTTAGGGGCTTTACTAGTAGAGAATTGCACCCCAAATTACATTTCCTAGTGTTTTCTCCTTTCTGATTATAAACATGCCGGTGGTGCTATATTGCATTCACCCAGGGTAGGATTGAGATGTAATCAAGGTGAGTCTAATAAAAATGTGGCAGCAGGCCTAATGAAAATTGGAGTGAATCTAAAAACCTTGAATAAGCTCACTCTCTTTTCATGGGTTCTTGCAGTTTGGTTTTCATGAGTATATGGGAAATGGCAGGGAGTGGGGTCCTTTAAAGGTATTAGCTATGAGCGGGTATTTGAATTCTGATTGAGAATTGTGAGGTGGAACAAGCGTGTGGTGTCTCTTAGCTGAGTTGTGTGCTATTGAAAATGATGGAGGCTGAATTGACTTTTGATTTTTTAAGAAATGATTCGATTAACTTTTGAACCACCTGCTCCTGTGTCCCCAGGAATACAGTGAAAGAGGCTCTATTCCTGTTCCTTCCACAGCATTGCATTCTCCTGCTCCCATTCACTTGAGTTTTGCTGCTCTGTGAATTACGGTATTTGATCTCTGCTCCTAAGGAAAGATGATTCTACCCACTCTTTGGATGGGTTGTTCCCACGGCTGACCCTCAAATTGAAAGTGATGTTTCCCCTGTGAATGTTATAAATTTAAATTCAGGGATCATCACCTGATCAGTAACTCACTTGTGGGTTGTTAGTGTAATTTATGCACTGTTGCTTGTCTGCAAAGTAAAAGTGAGTTTCACCTGACCCTTGAGGAAGATACTCGGAGAGACCTGTCCCTAAAGTATATTGGGCCAATGAACAAATTCAGGACTATAACTCTCTACTTCCTTCCGAGTGACTTGGATTAATGTTGGTGCTATTTTCCATACCAAAACCCAATTACAAGATGGGAGATTTTTAGTAATTGGGCCCTTTGGATCTGAAACAGCTCAGGTCAGTGCCCCTGGGGATAGCCTTCAGTAGGAAGGGTTCTGGGGCTTCAAACAGAAGGTAAATCTGATTTATAGATGGACGTGGCATTACATCTGTCACAAATACATTATGAATGGGCATTGTACATTTTCTAACATATAAATCAACTCCCCCTGGGAAATTATCCTTCATCCTAATAGATTATACCATAAGAAGTTCTTTGCAATATTCATCCTAAATTTTCACTTTTCTTAATTTCATTACATTGATGAGTAGAGATCCTTATATATTATTTTGCCTACCTCTTAGGGATGTTAAGAGTATTAGGCTAATGTTTGTAAATCACCTCACAATTCTCCAACTGAGCCCACTAAAGCAATGCAAAACAGTACTAGATAATAAATAGGTGTTGCTTCTGCTCAACATTCATGCTATACTGGGGCATAATGAATAGACCCTTAAGTAAGTAGATAAAACATTCTTCTCCTTAAAGATGGGAAATCATATAAATGGCACTCAACCAGAATTTCAATTGCTTAGCTGCCAAAGTTGGGATTTGGCTTCTTTGCGTAGAAATAATCATGGCAAGTGTTGGTTTCTTTTTCTTTTTTTCTCTTTGTTTCTCCTGTCTGCTGACCCCTTGCTACACGATGCTTCCCCTATCAGACTCTGTACCTTTGCTTCTCTGGAAGAACTGCAGTTAGATGAGCATCTCTCTAAACACAGACACTGAGGATGCTTTCAGACTTGAAAACACAATGAAGGGGCCTTCCGCCAGACTGCAGGGCTAAATCTGGGGTTTGCACTCATTTAGGAAAACCCACCAATGGACCGATAGCAAAATGGTCGAGGTCAGTAGTTGGAGACGGACTCACTCGCTACCTGTGCACACAACCTGTTGTACCCTGGGAAGGAAGCCAGCTGTCATTTTCTCCTCATCCAGTCACTAGGACTACACACACAGGGTCCTAAGTATTTATGTGTGATCCCAAACTGTTCAATAATGTAATAAAATGCATATTTCATATTTGCACTGTTACATGCCTAAATCACAAATACTGTTTCTTGATTTCATTCAGTAGAATTAATGTTCCCACATGAATTAGAGCATTGCATTCAGTTGCTAATAGCACCTTGAGGTAGCCCAGCTAGGATAATCCAAGTCTGTTTTCTGTGGGTAGTTGAGGATTACTTGTTTCTCTGCTTGCCTATGTTATGTCTCGCCTTCAAGATTACTTTTTTCATTTAGTTGATGCTTTATTCTTTTAATCATTTATTCAGCATGTGTTAGATAAGAAGTATTACAAAGATGAATAAAGCAGGATTATTTGTCCTCAAAGCACTGATGATCCAACAGAGAAGGAAAAACAAAAACACAAACCACCTCCTTATAACAGTCTAGGTAAGTATTATTTACA
This sequence comes from Symphalangus syndactylus, assembly GCF_028878055.3. Classification (NCBI taxonomy): domain Eukaryota; kingdom Metazoa; phylum Chordata; class Mammalia; order Primates; family Hylobatidae; genus Symphalangus; species Symphalangus syndactylus. Next base: position 110,023,344 of record NC_072430.2, read on the forward strand.
AAGACATACTGAAAGCTCTCAGAAAATAAAAAGAGAATAGTTCTGTCTGACAGGCTTCCCAGAGGACCTGGTGATGGAAGAGATGGGGAGAGGAAAAAGCTTGAACCAACGTAAGGAAATGTGAGAGTGTATAGGGATGAAGGATGGTGATACTGATGAGGATGACAATGATGACTGTCGATTGTGAAAGGCTTGGATGCCATGCTCAAGAATTAGACTTCTGTAGGCATTGAGTAGTTTCTGTAAGCAACAAGATGGTTACGTGTGTGTACACACACACACACACACATATCATCCTTCTAAATGTGTCATATTCCAGCCACTCATCTGGTATACATATAGTGTAAAAAAGAGACGCTTTCATAAGAGAAAGTAAGAGTTCTCCCTCTATAATTCCCTCCCTTTCTGTCTGTCTGTCTCTCCTTTCTCTCTCCTCACTCTCTTTCCCAATACCGTTTTCAGAATAGTATCGGTGAAGAAGCTTCCATTAGCTCTGTAAGCCAGATCTGCTCAGAGGGTTCATGGAAATGAGTTCTATAGGGCAGGGAAGAAATCCTCTCCAGGTGTTTTTGTATTTTTATTTTGTTTTGCTTTTTAACCAATAGAAAGGTCAGATTCAATGTAACTGCAATAGTAAGAATGAACATTTACTGACATGTAGTAGACTATGTGTGAGATGTACTATGTGATTTCTATGCATCATATCATTTAATCCTCATAGCAATCATCTGAGTGGGCATTATTAATCACATTTACAGATGAGAGAAATGAGGCTCAAAATTTAACTTGCCCAAGATCACAAAGTCAGTAAGTGCTAGAGCCAGAATTCAAACCCAACCACTATGCCACACTGTGTGCAGGCCTGAGACCACTGCCTCTGGGTGTTCAGTTATAGACTCTTCATGCAGTTTCCAGTTAGAATTAATGCTGGAATCAGACACGCATTAGGAATAATGGTGCTTTTAGGATTGTCTGACCTACCCTCCCTGCTGTGTCATTCTCTTTGAGTGAAACAGTCTTATGAGGAATTCACAACACCTGCCTTTGTCCTGGTCAGGATAGTGTTGCGGATTGAGTCAGATGATGTCTGAGAACGTGCTTTGATCATTGCAAAACTCTGTATGAATACAGTATCTGATGATACATCACTCATTTCATATGTATGTAGGAACTAGACGGCAAGCACGTTTTAAAAACAGGACAAGTAGTTTGAAAATCTGTTTAAGCTTTTAGGTATCACCCTCTAGAGCAGGTATGTGCACAGCCCCTCCAAGGCCATGGTCGGGGCCCATCAGCATCCAAGCTTCAAAGCCAGCCGTTGCTGGTCACTCTGTCCTTTCCCCAGTGCCTGCCAGACTGTTCATGAAGTAGCAGCACAGCTGTCACAACTGATGACCAGCTGTTTTTTAACAATGGCTACTAAAACCCACACTGAAGTATCCTTTGTATTATTTCCTCAGTAGTTTAGATATCCGGTTCTGAAGCTTTGATCAGATCACTGAACACAGTCTCCAGACCCGAACCCCACCCCTCCCCCAGGTCATTGCACAGAGCAAACGTGTTCTGCTCAAGTGGCATCCTCAGATCTCCGCTAGGTGGACTTCACAGAGCGGCCAAGTACGGTTAGATGTGACTCAGGTGAAGTTTTTTCAAAGCCATCTTAGCCAAAGAAGTATGAGGCTTTGATGTAGCCTTTCACTAGTTCGAAAGTAACTCAGGAACAGAGGGGAAAAGACTCAGCAGTTCTCTCCTTATATCCAAACTTTCCTCATTTTAGTATCACTACTCAGCTTACAGGGAAGTCTGGGAGAGGGTTCCTAGAAACCCAACTAACCACGGACTCTGTGTCCCCCTCCACGGCATGTGAATTGTGCGGCACCATCATGCTACATCCATGTCTTGGCTCATGTGAGACACTTGGGCTGATTTTTTGTTGTTGTTGTTGCTTGCTGTATATTTGCATAATTTTATATCCCGAGCAGAGTTCTTGATTTTGCAAGAGCGTAATAAAAAAAAAAAAACACTGTGAATTGGCAGGTTTGAGGTTATGATTTGCAGCTGGTCTATCACTTCCTCTTACTGGAAGCTGCAGCTTAAAGTATTTTACAATTATCATATTTCACGGGACCTGGGCCTATATTTGCATCTGCTCATCTTTTGGTTTTTCTTTTTAAAAAATACTCTCTTTTCACATTTTTTGGTAGAAAAATTGTCCAACACATTCATTTTACATATTTTTCTCTTCTGGGTATAAATTCATATGGTTCAATGCTATTGAAATCAAAACAGTCAATGCAGTGAGCCCTTTGGACAGGTTTTTGAGACTGAAAACAATGACAAAGCAAATTCTACCCCGGGTTGCAGTAATATTTCTAACCAGCCTCCTTTGTCCATTGTCATTATTTTGATTAAAAAGGTGTGTAGAAGCCACGGTGGTTTTTCAGCATGCAAAAATTATTGCAGAAACTTCCTCTATTAGTGCAAATTATTAGAGGATGGAAATGGTACTTGAGCAGCAAGAATGACATTAATTATGCGAAAAGCAGTCATATCTGGCAGTTGGCAAGCATGCATTATTCTTCAACAATCTTCCATGGGTTTGTGTTCAGTCAGCATTAGAAATCTAAAAGCTTTTAATTTTGGCAAAGTTTTCACAGGACTTGCACTTCCAGCTTCTAGACAAAAGATAATTTGGAAGGAAATTATGTTGGTGAAATTGAAGAATTCAGTAATGAGTTCTGTGTAGATGAATCAATGCCCAATTAAATGATTATATCAAATCTACCTTTAAATGTTGACTTAAAATAATCATATTTTAAAGACATTGAAAGTAGGATGCTATATATACAGGTAATCAGAAGAGCAAAGTCTATGTTACCCATGCTGGTAGAGAAATGAAGTATTCTGATTGATCCATGAATTTGATTAATGGAAAGAAATTTAGGACAGGAATTACCTGTACGCTAAGATTTAGAGTAGACTGCCATAATCTAGCTTGTTTTCATAGTTTCCATTCTCTTTTGCAACCTTTCTCTGTTTCTCTGGGTTTTTTTCTCTTTCCCTATCTACACCCCTTTTTCCAGGCTCCCTTTTCTGTTTGAGTGTTTTAATGCTCACAGAATTTTTTTTTTCTTTTTTTTTTTAAGACAGAGTTTCACTCTTGTTGCCCAGGCTGGAATGCAATGGCATGATCTTGGTTCACTAAAACCTCCACCTCCTGGCTTCAAGCAGTTCTCCTGTCTTAGCCTCCCAAGTAGCTGGAATTACAAGCATGTACCACCACGCCCAGATAATTTTTGTATTTTTAGTAGAGACGGGGTTTTGCCATGTTGGCCAGGCTGGTCTCAAACTCCTGGCCTCAAGTGATTGCCCGCCTCAGCCTCCCAAAGTGCTGGGATTACAGGCGTGAGCCAACGTGCCCGGCCTATTTTTTTTATCTACTACTTTATCCACCTGTTTTTTTCTCTTCGTGGCAATGAGTACAGCCAATCAGAGTAATATTCTTTGTTTCATTCATTCAGTCAGTCAGCATTTACTAAGCCCCTGCCATGTTTATAGCACTAACCTGATGATAGGCAGAGCTACCAAAACTGAAGAAACGGATATCCTGCCATAGGCAAAAAAGCACGTGTTTGGCTGGCCAGACACAGTGGCTCACACCTGCAATCCCAGCACTTTGGGAGGCTGAGGTGGGTGGATCACCTGAGATCAGGAGTTCCAGGCCAGCGTGACCAACATGGTGAAACCTCATCTCTACTAAAAATATAAAATTAGCTGGGCATGATGATGCATGCCTATAATCCCAGCTACTTGGAAGGCTGAGGCAGGAGAATAGCTTGAAACCGGGAGGCGGAGGTTGCAGTGAGCTGAGATCGTGCCACTGCACTTCAGCCTGGGCAACAAGAGTGAAACTCCATCTCCAAAAAAAAAACAAAAGGCATATGTTTGGGATCCATAAAATTCTTAATAAGAGCAATAAGATCATTGGGCACACATAAGAAGGACACGAGAAAGCTGGAAAGTTAGGTTGCTATGGGTTACTAAAAGTCTTACATACCAGACTAAGAGGCTGAGTTTTTTTCTCTAGTTAACAGGAAACTATTCAGTAGTTTGTGTTTGTGTGTGTGTGTTTGTATGTATGTATGTATGTGTGCTTATTTGGTTTGGTTTTCCAAACCAGGTTTTGACATAAGAACATCAGTTTTCAGAAGGTTATCTGTTCAGTTCTTCCTTTCTCCTCAACTTATCTTCATTCATCTTCCTAGAACTTGAACTCAGCTGCTGCAGTCATCACAAAATAATTTGGTTAGTATAAATTTGGGGAAAATGCCTGTCTGATTCCAGCATGGATGGCAGGACAGGTCTGATAATGTTGTGACTCCAGTAAACACTGCATAATGAGGCAGCCATTCCATCCAACAGTAGTTGTGTGCTCAGTAATTCATCCTCTTGTATACGGTTCCTCTCCTAGTCCACTGTTACTTTGAGCTCATAGGAATCTTTCCTCACGCTAAGCAATTACATAATTTAGATTCCAAATGGTTTTGATTTATACTCCAGATCTGAGTTCAAATCTAAATTGTTAGACTATTTATAGTTTATTTTTGATTTTGTAAGGAATATGAAAAGCCAGGACTATGTAAACAAAAGAAATGTGGCAGTCTTAATAAGGCATAACCATAAAACAGATGTCATGAGGGTAAAGCTCCCTTGAAAACATTTTGATAATATGTTTTCTATGACTTAACAGGTTTGGACCAAAAATCTAGCATGGAATCTGATTCATTCTTTCTGTTAACTTCCACTGCGTAGATGTTTGAGACATCTATTTCATTGGCTCAATAAATATTAATGAGCAGAGTGATACAAAGATGATATGCCAGGCCTTGAGAATGCAATGGTGCCAAAAGGAGGCATTGTGTTAGCACTCAGGAAGCTTACAATCTGAGATCTTAGGTAAACCAAATTAATAGACTGACACCATGTATGAATAACTGAAAAAAAAACTGTACATAAACCAGGCTATTTTTATAACACATATCTATTAGGAAACATTTTTGCTATACCAGAAAATTAGTATATCTACAAATATTAATGCCTCCAGCTATAAGAAATAAATATTACTAGGCCATTGGAGTTCAGTGATATGGCTAGGAAGACCACAAACACACTGAGAATAGTTACAGACAGTCACAGACAATTTTACACGTCCCATCGCATCACCACCATAGGTTCATTTGAACTTTCCGGTCCTTCATCTCAGTTCTTCATTTGGGAAACAGAGTGACAGTAACTATATGATCACCACCAACATATGAGCAGCATTGTCGGGGGAGAAATGTTGCTTTGGGATCAGACACATCTCAGTTCAAATCCTGGCTTTGCCACTGTGTGACCCTTAAGCAAGTCTCTTGATCTCTGAACTCCCATTTCCTCATGTGTGAAATGAGGCAGAGATGGAAATGGTAGCACTGATTGCAACTCATGATACTGATAGTAGAGTGTTCTAGAGAGTCCTTTCTTTCTAGTAATTGTAAATGGAAGTGACCAGAACTTGCCCACTGGCTGAAATAGAAAAAAGAAACATTTGGAAAAGCTGAATATTTTATATCTATGTTTGGTCTTTATAAACGGAAGTATACCTAAAATATGCTAGAGAACTTGGTCAAGGAATATGCTTTATAGAGTTTATCAGCTAAAAGGGATAGTATAAGAAATAATATGAACTAGTATATCATTTAAGAATTGAACATGGTTTGAGGGTTAGCATTGTCTCTTCTGGGATGAGTGAATAACACTGTCACAGAGTGTACAATAAAACAAAACAGCCAGGAGTAAATGATTCATGGACTACATCCATGAAACAATTAGAAACCAAATTTAGTAAGTACTAGATATTAGCATCTAGTGATTAATGTCACTAAGATTACATCAAATTCCTGTGTACTCTGTTCTTGGAGAATACAGGACAGGTGACAGATTTCTTAGGAATGCTTTTCCTAATGCCTTTTTTTTTTCTTTTCATCAGACCTTTGTCTTTTTTCAAGTATGAGTTTACATTTTAGTCAGTGTTACAATATCTCTATTTGTAGGTAGACAGATGGGGGATAGGAAATGAGGAATGGTGTCTGGCTCTTTAATTAAAGACATAGAGCCAGAGTTTGCTCTTCGAGCTTGTTGGCAAGGCACATACGCACACGTGCACATACACACACATACACACACAAAGTGCATCTGATAGATGAAGCCAAATTTGTAAAATTGTATCCACAATCATAGTTTCTATGGTAACTGTATCTTAGGCCCAGACACAAACAGAGCTGGCAGGAGATGTCTGATTTTATTTTCTGCTAAGACAATCATAACAGAGACAGTTCAGGTTATTAAGATGCCATAGCCCAGTGTACATGCAGCTAGTACTTGGATGGTGCTACCATAAGATTTCATGCTTCAATCCCAATAAATACTTTATAATTTCATAATTTGCAGATTGCTTTTCTCTGTCATTCTGCTATAAAATCATCATGTGCCTGCACACAGTTACTCTATTAATGAGGTGTTAGTGGTCAACATAAATGTGGAAATGATGCAAGATAACTTTTATAAATGTGCACAGGTTAGAAGGGACTTCCAGGATGTCTGTTTTAACCCTGACATGTTACAAGGAAGGAAACTGTAGGCACAGAATGGTTAAAAGACTTATCCAAGAGTTATTTTTAAAATATTTTATTTGCTGTATTTTTTAAACTAGCAGATGTTCTAGACTAGTCTATAAGCTGAATACCCAGTTATTTGACAAAATTACTGGAATCAAATTACAGAAAACAAACTCTTCAGAAACAATAGTTTGAATGAGTGTGTGTTCTTTCGCCTCTCTGGATAACATGTTTGTAAATACACGTAGCTCAGGCATATTATACCACATATTGCCGAAGATAAATAATTAAACATCCTATTTTGATGAGTTTCGTTTTGTTTAAATAGAGCATTTCGCTTAGTTCCCCTAGAAACATATAGCATTTTAGCAAAAATCTTAATGTTAGAAGATGCTGAAAGCCAAGTTTATAACTTTTTAGAAGTTTTTATTGTGTTGATTCCTTTAAACGCCTTCCAGCCAAATCTATAACTAGGTAAGAGCAATGGAGTTAGAAGAAAGCTTTTGGAAATGTGGAACACTGCTCCAAAATATCTGTCATGATACCAACTTGAAATGAAAGGCATGTTTCCTAAAATGGCATCTAAATTTTTATACTTTGCATCTTAATCTTATGATGTGTCTGGCAGCATGAAACTCATTTTTTTGTAATGGATCTAAGTAAGACATATTTGTAAATGAGGATGTTATATATAGGTGAATCAGCCGTATTGCAACTTTGCTTGGCCTCTCCATCACAGCAGCTTTTTAATTTCCTCAGGAAAATTGGCTTAGAGGACATAAATTATAAGATTGGCAAAAATGTGTCCTAACCTATAGAAACTGGAAAACATGTTAATGTTGAATTGTTTCCGCTTTTCATCAGCAGACATTTGCAGAAAAATCTTGTGTAATTTATTCTTTTATTTTTAATGAATTGTTAAAAGATGTTTGAAAAGGTATTATATCTTCTCTTCTGCCATTAATCTACAAATGGGGAATATTGGGAGGTTAAATGGCCTCTTTAGGATATTGCTCTATGAAACTGCTGATTCTAGCAGTGCCAAGCTAGAAATACATACTAATTTAAGGAACATGAATGTAAGCAGCAAGCTCTTTGCTTTTGTAGAGAAAAGACTAATAGCTTTATTTTAACAAGGCTCTTAACACCCCAGCCGGCAGCAGGCATTGAGTGAATGAAACTGGGGGAACTCCCATGGACTAAAAGCACCTTAATTCAACATCCTTCCAAACACCAAGCGCTCCTGATAGGCTTGTCACAGGCTGTCATAATCCAGCCAAAGAGGGTCACCACGTGCAAGGCGCACCAAGGTATGAGCGCTTTAAATTGTTTTGAATAAGCGCTCTGAAGTTTCACTTCCTGAGCTGTATCAGTAAAAGAAAGATAAACATGCCCCAAATCCAGGCGTAAGTTCTAACGTTACACTGTTGTGTAAAAGGCTAGATTTCTGTTATGGCTTAAGTCAAGATTGTTTCTATCAGACATATATTTAGGTCAGTACATTAAAAAGAAAAAAAAACCCTGCATGATACCAAGTAAGATAAAGGGATTTTTAAAAAATTAATTGGATCGAAGCTGCTGACCTTATTTTTTTGTGATGAGGGAAATTACCTAATAAGGAGTTCTTCAAGCAGGAATATTTCTGAGCCTTGTTAAGCACAGAGAAAAATGAGAAGTGAGCTTATAAATGCCTGTGTCTGTTTTCTCTCCCTCACTCCCTCTTCAAGTCGTCTGACTTCCTAAGGACTTAACCACAACTTCTTAAAATTGGCTTCCCTTTAGCAACCCTCTATCTGCAATTTCCTATCCTCCATTTGCAGCTCTTTGTAATAATATTTGTACCCAACACACTAATCTATGTTGCCACCATTTCTAACCAGATTATTAAAAATTGATCAAATTATAGGAGATTACATGAATGATTTCTCCATATAATGGGATATTATATAGCCATTAAAAATCATGTTTTAAAATATATTCAATAGCATACAAAACTGTCAATAACAGATGAGAAAACAGCTGTGTATGCCATTAAAATATGTATGTGTTTATAAATGTTAACAGAGGTCATTTTTGGGTGGTTTTCGACAATAATCATTTAAAGGAGAAAAAAATGATTAAATCTATTTTTTTTGATAATGGAACAGAAATGTATCCCCACCATTTTCATTAACTAACATTGTGTCCCTGAGGGAGAGGACTTTTTCTCATCTCTATGTCTTATGGTACTTCACATGTTACTCTACCTGGGAAACACTAATACATGTTTACATATTTGAAAGTATTAATCCCATTCCATAAGCGTGACAGCATAAGACAGTACAATCAGTGGTTATTTATTAGAAAACTAGAAAGGTTTTCAGCACCAGAGAGTCTGGCTTTCTCTCCCCATCAATCCACCGAAATCACTCTCAATAAACCACCAATCACCATCTCATTGCCTATTCCAAAAAATATTTTTGCAGACTTTATAGTGGTCTCTGTTCAGTTGCAGAGAACAACATCTACTGAGCTTAAGAGAGAATAAATTTAGTATACCATAATAATGAGCTTATAGAACCATAAGGGATGTTAAAGGAAAAAATTCTTGGATAAGGTTCAGGAATGATTTTTCCAAGCCACAGTCCAGAACTGAGCTACTGGGGGAGCTGTTGCTATTTCTATGTAGGAAGTTTTAGACTGCAGAGCCACACAATGCTCATATCAGGAGCCACCTTGATTAGGAAGATGCCACAATCAGGAAGCCACCTCTCCTGCCACCAATTCTAAGACCAACTATAAAAGTTACATTTCACTCCCCAAACTAGCAATGTTACAGCTGCTAAAGCTGCGACAGGAAAACCAAGCCTAGCTCTCATTTAGTCAGTCTTGCCATAATAAACAGTGGAAGTATGGCCACTGCCTCAATTCTATTTCCCAAATGTTATGGCCTCACTTAAATCATGCCAGTACATTGGCTGCAAGGGAATCCAGAGAAAGGTAGGTTGTAGCTTTCCAGGCTCTGTAATTCAAGGTGACACTCTACAAGAAGGGTGGATTGGGTGAAGTGCACTAACACACAGTCCCTGTCTTACTGAAGCTCTTGACTGTTTTGACACTGTTGAACACTCCCTTCATGGAATTCTTTTCTTGGTTTCTACAATAAAACATTTTCCTGGTTTTCTTCTGAACCAACTACTTTTTCTCAGACTTCCTCCTGGGTTCAGTGTTTTTGGTCTGCCCCTTAAATGACGGTGTTCCTAAGAATAGTATTAGTGTTCCTCTCTCTTCTCATTTGTCTTTTGTTTTGTTTGGTCCCTACAGACTCTTCCTAGGCATTCTTTTCCAAGCTTTCCAGTACTATCTGTATGCTGAACGTTTCCCAATACTACATCTCTAGTCCAGACTTCTCTAAGTTGCAAACCATTATACTCAATGATCAGACATCTCCATTGAATGTCTCAAGTCAGTTTAATATGTCTAGATATTCCCTCCTCCCACCTCTACTCCAAAATCTGTTCTTCATTTATTCCTGTTTTGGTGAGTATTACCAAAACCATGTAGTTGCTAAGCTCAGAAACTTGGACATTATTCTAAATACATCACTCCCTTTAATCCACAGTCAATCCTATTCATCTTACCTCTTTGAAATCCTAATGATACTCTCTTGTCTTCATCCTTTGAAAAACCCTCTAGTTTATGCTCTTACAATCTCTGGCTCAGACCTTCACTGAACTCTCCAAGTTATGGCAAGAATAATCTTAAAAACTAAATTCCCAGAAGATAAAATACAAGAAAATCTAGATGACCTAGGGTTTGATGATGATTTTTTTGATATAAGACCAAAGGCATGATCTTTGAAAGATAAAATTAATATGTTGAACTTTATTAAAATTAAAAAATTTTGCTCTGTGGAAGACACTGTCAAGAGAATGAGGAGAGAAGCTACAGATTGGGAGAAAACGTTTGCAAAAGACACATCTGATAATGAAGTATCCAAAATATAGAAAGAAATCTTAAAACTCAACAAAAAAAAAATCTAAATAAAAAATGGGCCAAAGACCTCAATGGATCCCTCACCAAAGAAGATATACATATGGCAAATAAGACTGTGAAAAGATGTTCTACATCACATGTCATCAAAGAAATGGCAAAACAACAAGATATGACTATACACCTATTAGAATGGCTACAATTGGGAACACTGACCACACCAAATGCTGACAAGGAAGTAGAACACCAGGAACTCTCATTCACCATGAACTCTCATTCATTGAATTCTGGCGGGATTCAAAATGGTATCACTACTTTAGAAGACAATTTGGTGGTTTCTTGCGAAACTAAACATAGTCTGACCATATGATCCAGCAATCACCTTCCTTAGTATTTACCCAAAGGAGTTGAAAACCGACATCCACACAAAAACCTGCACATAAATGTTTACGTCTTTATTCATAATTGCCAAAATTTGGAGGCAACCAAGATGCATTTTAGTAGGTGAATGACTAAATAAACTGTGCTACATCTGGACCCTGGAATATTACTTAGCCTTGGAAAGAAATGAGCTATCAAGCCATGAAAAAGCATGAAGCAAACTTAAATGCATATTACCAAGTAAAACAAGCCAATCTGAAAAGACTGCATAGTGTGTGATACCAACTATATGACACTCTGGAATTGACTATGAAAAGAGTAAAAAAATCATTGGTTACCAGGACCTGGGGGAAGGAGTGATGAATAGGCAGAGCGCTTAAGATGTTTAGGGCCATGAAAATTCTCCGTATGGTACTGTAATGATGAATACATGCCATTATACATTTGTCCAAACCCATAGAATGAGTAACACCTAGAGAGAGCCCTAATGTAAACTATGGGCTATGAGTGATTATAATGTGTCAATGTAGGTTACTGAGTTGGAACAGTTGTAGCACACTGGTGGGCATGCGGGTAATGAAGGAGGCTATGCCTGTATAGGGGTGGGACTATATGGAAATCTGTATGCCGCCTTAATTTTTTTGTGAACCTAAAACTGCTCTAAAAACTAGTTTCTTTTCAAAAATTGCAGTGGTGGTGGTAACAGTAATAGCCACAGTAGTAGCAACAGTAGTATAATTGCTAGTTAATAGTACTCTTTTCTTCATACCTTGTTCCTACCTTTGCAAAATCTTCAAATTCCCTGAAGACACAGTGCTTTTGTTATGCCTCCATGGTTTTTCACTTTTGTGCTCTTTATTTGAATGGCTTATCCTACTACTCCTACACCCTTCTGCCCCAGAAAAACTCCTCACTCATATTCAGGTTTGAGATGATGCTTCAACACCCATATGATGCTGTCTTCAACTCTACCAGGTGGACTTTGGAATTTGTTCCTGCGGACTCCCACTGCCTCCTTCCTCAGACTTCCACAGTGATCTCATTGTACCATAATTGTTTGCAGGCCTGTTTCCATGAGGAGACCCACTGGATTTCTTCATTGCTTTGAATACAGTGAATGATTGCATTTAATGATGCTGCAGTATCAATGGAGAAACATACAAAGATATACACAATTAGTGAAGGACAGAATAATTTTTTTATGTGCAAGCTTGCTGCCTATCTTTTGAAGACTGGCCCAAGTTCTGGTACTTCCGTGAAGTTTTTCCTGACACCTCCAGGCCTCATCTGTGCTACTGCTGATAACATCCTGAATGGCACTTGATAATACATTATCTTATTTCATTCTTTGGTTATTTCATTTTGAATGCTGTTTTCCCAAAAAGACAGAAAATCCGTTAAGGATCACCTTACATTTCATACAATCTTATATGCTGTTGGGTATATTTAATAGGGGTGTGTATGTATACTATATATAAACACATATATGTATATACATGCAAATATACATATATGCACATTTATATGTATATATGTATATTTGAATATTTTATATGTATATTTGTATGTATATATACATAATCATATGTTAGAAATACATATAATTATGTGTGTGTGTGTGTATATATATATATATATATATATATATATATATATATATATGTATACACACATAATCTGTTCCTCAAGGCACCAGAACCGTAACAGGCATGTGGTCTCCTCAAGGCAACAGAATACTGACTGCTATTATCATTATGCCAGGACAGTTCTAGATAACAATGCTAAAACTATTAACTTGGAACTTTATAGCTACAAGAAAAAGTTCAGTGTGAATCTCCAGAGCTATGCTATGGATACATAAGCATAGTGATTTTCCGACAACCACAATTAATAACCTTCAGCATAATATTGATATTTGCAGGAATTCTCTTTCCATAAGAAACAGTTTAAAAACACAAGAAAGCAAACCTTAGGTAGGAATGGGTGAGGACAATGTTTCTGTCCTTCACTTCTTCCTTTTCTTTTTTTTTTTTTTTCATCCCCTGTCTGTCACCATCCTTGCCTCTGGTTTTGGTAGAAAGTTCAGAAACTTAAACCAAGGCTTTTATCCTACTGCAGAGAATTCTCAATCTCTCTGTCTGTGATTGCTTTAAAGATGTACAGTCTTCATCCCTACCTACGTAGCAGCTCACTGGGCTCTTGCCCTCTCAGATAACCCCAGTGTCTCCTGTTCCACCTATTGATGAAATATAAAGAGGTTTTATAGGACACACTCTAAAGATCCTCCCACAATAGTTAAACACCAAGAATAATCTTTCTTAATCTAAGTGCATGTGTATACATGCTTTGTAACATCTCTCCCCATATCCCCACCCCCATATATACACTCTGCACAAGCTGGGATGGAATGGTGGTTTTATGGAGAGCTGGGACTTTTGGTAAGAAGAAAATAGCTTCCAGGTGGTTGAGTACCACCTAGAAAAATTTTCCCTACTGACCTTGACACTGTTAGTTCCTTCCTGTGCTTACTGGCAAAATCTCTTCCTTCCCATCTGATAGTCCAAGTTTTCTATTTACTCCTTCCATGCCTATGTGTGAGGGATACCCAAGAGCAAAAGCAAGCACATGAGTGGTCCATGTGATACCAAGTGTGTTGAGGTGAACAGGTGGGGAATCAATCAGTCATAAATTAACTTTTAAATACATGTTATGTGTTCATCCTGTTTTTAGTTGGTATGATAGCTACAGAAGGATGAGATACAATATCTTTTCATTAAGAAACCAACACACAGTATTGAAAACCTACTGGGGCCAGTCACTGCCCTTTAGGATCTCAGAGGCTGATGGAAAAGACTCCAAGAGAGGTAAACACAGGACATACAGAGGAAGGGACAAAAACAAGAAAGACCAACACTAGATGGAAAACAGTTCATCGCGAACATTGATGCAAAAATCCTCAATAAAATACTGGCAAACCAAATCCAGCAGCACATCAAAAAGCTTATCCACCATGATCAAGTGGGCTTCATCCCTGGGATGCAAGGCTGGTTCAACATATGCAAATCAATAAATGTAATCCAGCATATAAACAGAACCAAAGACAAAAACCACATGATTATCTCAATAGATGCAGAAAAGGCCTTTGACAAAATTCAACAACCCTTCATGCTAAAAACTCTCAATAAATTAGATATTGATGGGACATATCTCAAAATAATAAGAGCCATCTATGACAAACCCACAGCCAATATCATACTGAATGGGCAAAAATTGGAAGCATTCCCTTTGAAAACTGGCACAAGACAGGGATGCCCTCTCTCACCACTCCTATTCAACATAGTGTTGGAAGTTCTGGCCAGGGCAATCAGGCAGGAGAAGGAAATAAAGTGTATTCAATTAATTAGGAAAAGAGGAAGCCAAATTGTCCGTGTTTGCAGACGACATGATTGTATATCTAGAAATCCCCATCGTCTCAGCCCAAAATCTCCTTAAGCTGATAAGCAACTTCAGCAAAGTCTCAGGATAGAAAATCAGTGTACAAAAATTACAAGCATTCTTGAACACCAATCACAGAGCCAAATCATGAGTGAACACCCATTCACAATTGCTGCAAAGAGAATAAAATACCTAGGAATCCAACTTACAAGGGATGTGAAGGACCTCTTCAAGGAGAACTACAAACCACTGCTCAGTGAAATAAAAGAGGATACAAACAAATGGAAGAACATTCCATGCTCATGGATTGGAAGAATCAATATCGTGAAAATGGCCATACTGCCCAAGGTAATTTATAGATTCAATGCCATCCCCATCAAGCTACCAATGACTTTCTTCATAGAATTGGAAAAAACTACTTTAAATTTCATACGGAGCCAAAAAAGAGCCTGCATCGCCAAGTCAATCCTAAGCCAAAAGAACAAAGCTGGAGGCATCACACTACCTGACTTCAAACTATACTACAAGGCTACAATAACCAAAACAGCATGGTACTGGTACCAAAAGAGAGATGTAGATCAATGGAACAGAACAGAGCCCTCAGAAATAATGCCACATATCTACAACTATCTGATCTTTCACAAACCTGACAAAAACAAGCAATGGGGAAAGGATTCCCTATTTAATAAATGGTGCTGGGAAAACTGGCTTGCCATATGTAGAAAGCTGAAACTGGATCCCTTCCTTACACCTTATACAAAAATTAATTCAAGATGGATTAAAGACTTACATATTAGACCTAAAACTGTAAAAACCCTAGAAGAAAACCTAGGCATTACCATTCAGGACACAGGCATGGGCAAAGACTTCATGTCTAAAACACCAAAAGCAATGGCAACAAAAGCCAAAATTGACAAATGGGATCTAATTAAACTAAAGAGCTTCTGCACAGCAAAAGAAACTACCATGAGAGTGAACAGGCAACCTACAAACTGAGAGAAAATTTTCGCAACCTACTCATCTGACAAAGGGCTAATATCCAGAATCTACAATGAACTCAAACAAATTTAGAAGAAAAAAACAACCCCATCAAAAAGTGGGCAAAGGATATGAACAGACACTCTCAAAAGAAGACATTTATGCAGCCAAAAGACACATGAAAAAATGCTCATCATCACTGGCCATCAGAGAAATGCAAATCAAAACCACAATGAGATACCATCTCATGCCAGTTAGAATGGCAATCATTAAAATGTCAGGAAACAACAGGTGCTGGAGAGGATGTGGAGAAATAGGAACACTTTTACACTGTTGATGGGACTGTAAACTAGTTCATCCATTGTGGAAGTCAGTGTGGCGATTCCTCAGGGATCTAGAACTAGAAATACCATTTGACCCAGCCATCCCATTATTGGGTATATACCCAAAGGACTATAAATCATGCTGCTATAAAGACACATGCACACGTATGTTTATTGCGGCACTATTCACAATAGCAAAGACTTGGAACCAAGCCAAATGTCCAACAACAATAGACTGGATTAAGAAAATGTGGCACATATACACCATGGAATACTATGCAGCCATAAAAAATGATGAGTTCATGTCCTTTGTAGGGACATGGATGAAACTGGAAATCATCATTCTCAGTAAACTATCGCAAGGACAAAAAACCAAACACCGCATGTTCTCACTCATAGGTGGGAACTGAACAATGAGAACACATGGACACAGGAAGGGGAACATCACACTCCAGGGACTGTTGTGGGGTGGGGGGAGGGGGGAGGGATAGCATTAGGAGATATATCTAATGCTAAATGACGAGTTAATGGGTGCAGCACACCAACATGGCACATGTATACATATGTAACAAACCTGCACATTGTGCACATGTACCCTAAAACTGAAAGTATAATAATAAAATAAAATTTAAAAATAGCAAAAAAAAAAAAAAAAAGAAAACACTTCATCACTTATGGGTGGCCATTTGTAAGAGAGAGAACTGAGGTTCAGGGTGGTCAGAGGGGGCATCATGGATGCTGTGGAGTAGACAGTTGATTGTCAGCAACCCCTGTTAGTAAAGAAAGGTTTTATAGAAAAGGTGCTTTTAATTATGTCTCAAAATAAATAAACAAACAAAGTCTCGCTATGTCAACCAGACGGGAGTGCAGTGGCGTGATGTGGGCTCACTGCAACCTCTGCCTCCCGGGTTCAAGCAATTCTCCTGCCCCAGTCTCCTGAGTAGCTGGGACTACAGCTGTGCGCCACCACACCCAGCTAATTTTGGTATTTTTAGCAGAGACGGGGTTTCACTATGTTGGCCAGTCTGGTCTCAAACTCCTGACCCCAGGCAATCTGCCCCCTGCTTGACCTCCCAACAAAGTGCTGGGATTGCAGGCATGAGCCACCGCACCCAGCCAGAAATGGTGCTTTTAAAAATATGGTCTTTTCACAGCCAGGAAGAACTATAATGGCGTGAAAACTAAATGTAAGTAACATACTGGATGGGATCCAGGGACAGAAAAATAGCATTAGTTAAAAATCTAAATAAACTATAGACTTTAGTTAAGAATAATGTATCAATATGGATTAATTGTAAGAAATGTGCCATGCTAACGTCAGCTAGTGATGAGAGGGAAACTGGGTACAGGATGTATGGGAAGTCTCTATACTACCTGTTCAATGTTTCTGTAAACCTAAAACTATTCTAAAAACGAAAATCGGTTTTTAAATGAAGGAGAAGAAGAAAATGGTCTAGCATCCTACAGAATATTCCTGGCATGGGGACATGAGGGAGTCAGTTTGACAGTGACCCTTTTTTGAAAGAAGTGACTTTGTTGTCAAATGCCATGTTTGTGGCTTGATCATCAATTCCTATAGCAATGCGGAGTTCTTGCTTGCTTTTCCATGGTTGATTTTTGGCAGGCGGTAACAGCATTTGTGCACTGATTATAATTTCGAGATGCATTGTCAGTAACCAGGGTGTATAATGGATCTTCATCTCTAATTACTTTTCTCTCCACAGGTGCCTGGAAAGGGTCCAGATGGGAATGCACACAACCTCCGCTTTGAAGGGATGGAGAGGCAGTACGCATCCTTACCCAGGTAGATCACAGAGATCCCATCTCCAGCTCACCTACAAATGAAGTCTTTAGAGAAGTCTACATTAAATAGAAATCTGGCTTTGAAATAGGGAATAGGTTATAATTTTGCCTTGCTGCCGTCTGCTGTAGCCCTAGTTCCATCTTCACAAATGTGCTAATAATTGAAACACTTGTGGGTTATTTTTAAGGGGAGAAAACAGTATATCATTGCAATTGAACGTGTCAGCAAGAATATTGGATACTAAATGGAAACCCTAAGCCATTGCTATAAAAATGGTATCGAACATCCTGCACCAAGCATAGAGACAAATAGTAAATCCTCTGTCCTAGGAGTTACCCACGAGGAATGGCGGGCCAGTCTTAAGCTTGGAGTTTCATGTGGATGTTAAGAAGCAGGAAAGAAATGTGAACTTAGGAAGGTGTTCTTTGCCTGATTTAGAATCTGACCTTGTTCTCAAGGCAATAAGCAAATATTGCTGAGAGGCACACACCCAGTGAAGGAAAGAAAGAACTGCATGGGAAAAGTTTTCTGGGCCACCCTGGCCTGACATGATCCACTCATACTGTAACTCAACACCCTTGAAAATGAAATACAGTTCTCAAAACTTACGCGGTTATTGGTGAGATGAAGAAGAGTTTTAGTTTGCTATCAGTAGCACATGACAAAGAAACAGCTTTTCCAAGAGTACATGCAGTCCAGCTACCATGGGAGTTAGGTGAGGTGAGAGTGTGAGAATTAATGTATCCAAAAGAGAAACCAAGTAAGGTTAATGCCAGGCAGAAAGTTGCAGTGTTCTCAAATATTGCCTTTTAAAGGGGTGGGGGAAAGACCCCAGGTAGAGCTGCTTTTTTATCAAAGCTGAGCTGTTAAAGAGCCAACTCAGAGTTGGAGTGACTGTTTGACATTGTATGTTGACTGTACCTCTGTGTGTGATTTTACAAAACGAACACCCTGAACATTACAACAGGCAAAGCCAAAGTGACCATCTGCTCTTATAAATAGTATGTTATTTTCAAAAGTAATAAAATCTCAAATCTAGCAGAGAAGCTATTTTGTCCTGATTAGGCAGGACACCCAAAGTGCAATATTTTTAAAGCTTTTATAAAGTTATATTTTATTTATCTTCCTGTTATCTTTTCTTTAATAGATGTTGTCTCGTAAGTTTTTCTTATTTGTGATTAGCTTCCTGTTTCTATTTTCCTTGGTTTAGTACAACTGGCCCTCAGTATCTATGGGTTTCATATCCATGGATTCAATCAACCTCAGATCGAAAATATCCAAGAAACAGACAGTCACAAAGGTACTGATCATGTACCTTCTTTTTTTCCATGTCATTATACCCTAAACAGTACAGTATAACAACTATTTGCATAGCCTTTACATTGTACTCAGTATTATAAGTAATCTAGGGATGATATAACGTATATGGGAAGATGTGCATAGGTTATATACTAATACGATTCCATTTTATATCAAGGACTTGAGCATCTGTGGATTCTGGTATCTGAGGTCGGGGGCCGGGGTAGGGGAGGTGCAGTCCTGGAACCATTCCCCCAAGGAATGGGGAATCATCCCTGAGGGACGGTTACATTTTGTTTCATTTTAAAAATGGAAGTAGTTTCCAAAAATTTGTTTCACATATAAGATTTCCGGCTTCCACTGTTGAAGTATTTGGAAATTGTGGTTAAGGCAGATGGAAAATAGAATGTTCTTATGAGGGAGAGTAAAAAAAGGAAAACTGGAAACAGTTTAAAATCTTCCTGACCAATCTGCACTCAGAGTGTAGAAATGGAGTTTTTGGGTACAATTCAAAGGCACAGAAATAGCATTTAAAATTCTATAAATTTCACTCCTTCATTCATTCATTCACCACGTATCTGGTGATCACCTAGTATGTACCAGGCCCTGAGAATATGGAAACTGGAGGCACAGTCCCAGTCCATCCTCAGGACTCTACTATTAGCAAAGGAGTCAAGCAAACCAGCCTTTTACAGTAGTACAACCAATGCTTCTGTTTGTAATTATTAAAGTCTTCTGAATTTCCAACTCTTGTTTATTTTCACTAATCCCTGAAATGCTCACTCATGGCTGACTCTAAACAAGTATATTTTAGGATTAAACACTGTGGTGGGGGTTTTCTGACAAAGATAATACATTTATGCTGTTTATGGCTCTTTATGAATGTATGAATTGACAAAATCCCGCCAGCCCCAGAATAAAACTGTAGCTGAAAGGGAAGCATCTCAAACTGGAAATAATTCTGGCAAAAAGTTCACTCACCCACATACACAGCGGTAAGAACAATTAGTTGCACGTGCAAACAGACCTTTGCAGCTACCTGGCAACCAGAGGCAGCCATGGTGGAAAATAAATAGGGCTCAGATAAATGCAAGGGGGACCCCTGGCAGTGGCTTTTAAATGGGGATGCCGCATCCCAACATCTAAAGAGGAGATGCAAAGCTCCCTCCCAGGCATTGCTCCCTGGTCCATGGGTGGGGGGGCTCCAAATTAAACTAATGAGATGCAGAAAGCAGAGGCCAGAGACGTACTGCTGGCTTCTGAAAAGGTATGCAGATGCTGCTCTGAGTGCTAGTGACATTTACCCTGGTTTTCTTGTCTTTCCCCCTGGAGATTTTACTGTCCACTTAATTGAATCACACCAGCTCCACTGCTGTCTCCTTTTGCCAGGAGAGTGAGGCGAGCACATCTCCGTCGGCACCGGATCCCTCTTCATCACAGGAGCAGGGAGGTTTGAAATATTTATGGAGTTAAATTTTTAATTAAAAATAGGAATAAATGCATCTATAGGAAGTTGGTGGCCAACCTTATAGAGAACTTAATACGCTGCTGACTGATTGGGTTCCTGTGTTGTTTGTGCAATGCTTCACAGTAGTTTTCAGGAACAATTCAGTAACATTGATTTCTATGCCAAATTTGGAGCCATCGACACAGAGAGAAAATGCCCCACATTTGCCCCACATTGTGGAGTAGGTGAGGAGCTCTGGTCAAGTGCTTTCATGGAACTCTGTCATCTTCAAAGCAGGCCCGTGCAGCCCACTGCCAGGCTAAATGACGTCTCACAAAATAAAGCCAGAGCGCTGGCCAGCACAGGAAAAAGACAATTCCCAGCACTTGGTAGTTATGAGGTTGCCTAAGGCTAAGGGCTAAGTGATGTTAAGTGTTATTGTTAAGCAATGTTAAATCTTCTGCCTCTGAAGAAAAATGACTTGACTTCTTTTCTCCTGAGGGTGCTGTTTTGGAAAGCGGAGTGTGGTTGTAACACAACCTCATTAGTAAACACCAGACCTGTACCAGGGCCAATGTTTTACCAGCTTGAACAGCCCCCAGTTTTCTTGGTAGTAAACAGAATGAAATCAGCATTCCTTTATTCTTGCCTGACACAAATTATTACTCACCCTAGGTGAGTAGGGAAGTGGCTGTTTCCTAGGCTGCTAGGATGTGCGAACATCGACGTATGTGTTTTTGCAAACGGCTCCTTTTTCACTCCAGCCTGCCAGCCGCTCGCAATTCTCCCAGGTCCCATTCTGATTTCGCAGGCCTCCTTGCGGTCAGTCCCTTCAGCAGTGAACTCTCCACTCTTCCCATCTCAAGCCTCCATCATTCCCACCTGGCCCATCCCTGGCCCCATGGGATCCCATTATCCACCCCCCCCCCACTCTCTGCAGATGGCTCCATGCATCAGCGCATGATGTTGCTCTTCCGGACTTAGAATCAAGTGTGGAGTCCTAGGGAGTGAGCAAAAGGCACTGCAGCTCTTCTGTGGTCCTACATGCGTGGGCGGCAAAAGGTTGCTGGAGAGACTCGTAAAACTGCATTCATGGGTTCCACTACAAAATTCACATTATGCAGCACCAGCTGGGTCCCTGCTGCCGTCCAGCATTTTTTTTAGTCATGTTGTCAACTCCCCTGACTATCCCACAGTGGCCATTACAACCCTTTCTACTCCCGTTAAGTTCTACGAAGATGACTAAACTCCCCAAGCCCAGTCTCTGGAGGTGATCTCACTTCCTTTCCTTTACGACCTTGAGGCATTCAACGTTAGCCCCTCAACTTCTGCTCCTGCAGCTCAGACTCCTGAATCTTCACTCACACACGCTTCCCAACGGGACGCACTGAGGGCCTGAGCTCCGAGTCAGGCCATGATTATAGCCCTAGCCTCATCACTTACCACCTGTGTGGCCTTGGGCAGTGATGGAATTGCTCCAGGCTCTGTTTTCTAATCTGCAAATGGGGATGATATTAGAGCCTCAGTAATAGTGCTGGTATGAGTATTAAATACAATAATACAAGCAAAACCCTCAGCGAAGAGCCTGTGTAGTGCATTGAAGGATTTTTTATTGTTAGCTCTTTTTTTATTTTATCTCAGGGGAAGAAGTGTGTCTTCCTGTAATGAGGCAAACACACACACCAGAGCTCATTCTCCCTGGCTTCTTGGGGACTTTGAGCCACGAACTACCCTCTCTCAGCAGCATCTTTAATCCTTTTGGCGCTGCTTTCCTCCCCCTGCCTACTATCGTAGATGCACAACTTCAGGGGCACAGTTTGCCAGGAGTCCCCACTGTGTGGAGAAGAGGAAGCAGCACCTGCATGGGGATATGCTGGGGGAACTCACTGAAGCTGAAGGATTCACCGACTCAGGAAAGACCAGTGGTCTGGATGGTCAAATGCAAGAGAACATAGCAATCTACTGTGATCTGAGTGATAAGCTGAGCGAATGGACATGATAGTAGACAGCAGTGCTATGGAGAGGGGGTTTATAACAGATACAGGATGCTGACTTGGATCTAGGCAAGAGGCCAGGGCTCCTGTCCAGCAAGACTTGGGTGCAGGAGTAGGCATTGCTCCAGTGGTGGGGGCCATACCCAGTGCGAGTTAACCAGGAAGGTGGAGCATGATGCTCTAGCTCCCACCAGGGCAGACATGGCATGACAGCAGCACCCTATTCACTGGTGGGAGAGATCCAGAGATACTGCTAAGATACTCCTGTTATCTCAGGACCGGGCAGTGCTGAACATGCAACTACCAGCCTTATACCTGAGCAGGACTCGGGTGGCAGGTCTACCCCATTAAATTGACTCTTGTATATCAGAGAAAAACAAAGACCCTTGCTCAACCCTCCTTTTCCCACATTTCCTAAGAAAAAGTGGCCTATACCTGTTGGTGCTATTTTCACTCAACCCACTCACACTATAGCCTCTTGCCCCAGGCTTCTGCCCACACCACTGATACTTCCACCAGATTCTGCTTCCCGCCTTTCGCTCCACGTGGATTCTCTCTGTGCTGTCTCCTCTATTCCTGCTAATTCAATGCCCATCTCTATGATGATTCCAAACGTGCCTGCCTAACGTTCATATCCCACTCTTGTGACCCCAGTTACAGCCGCTTCTTTGATATACCCCTCCTTCTGCCTCCAAGATGCCTCCAAGTCCCCCTGCCAAAACTCATGCCGTCTTCCTTTGCTCTTCTTCTTTTAAACTTCATAACATTTAGTTAGCACCTTCCCAGTGCCCTAAAAACACCCTGAATTAGGTTATTATTCTCCACTGCCCCTTTCCACCCCATTGAAATATAAATTCCTTGAAATAAGAGACTTTGTTTTATACCCATCACTTGTTACACCCAGAACCTAACATAAGGCCATGTATACAGTAGAGTCTTAATACATTGCTATACAGATGAGAATAGTTTTTGTGGTTTTTGTTTTGTTTCCTCTACCCAGGTGGCGGCCTAAGTATGGGCTCCACCACTGGAGCAATACCTACTCCTGCACCCAAGTCTTACTGGACGGTCTGATCTCATCTGTTGCCCACATTGGAGTACAGTGGTACAATCTCGGCTCACTGCAATGTCTGCCTCCCAGGCTCAAGCATTTTCCATCCTCAGCCTCCAGAGTAGCTGGGACTACAGGCATGCACCACCATGCCCAGCTAAATTTTGCATTTTTTTTGTAAAGACAAGGTTTTGCCAAGTTGCCCAGGCTGGTCTTGAACTCCTGAGCTTAAACAATCAGCTTGCCTCAGCTTCCCAAAGTGCTGGGATTATAGGCATGAGCAACTATACCTAGCCAAGAATAGATTTTCTTTATATGCAAGGAAGTTATGGGAAAGAAATCCCCAAAGCTTTTTTGACAGTTTGTTTTAGAGTGCTGTTTTCTAATATAAGAAATGATTTTTCATGAGAATGTATCTTTTCTCTGAAATCAACAGAAGTCCAGACTTTTTTTTTTTTTTTTTTTTTTTGAGACAGAGTCTCCCTCTGTTGCCCAGGCTGGAGTGCAGTGGTGTGATCTCGGCTCACTGCAACCTCCACCTCCCAGGCTCAAGCGATTCTCCTGCCTCAGCCTCCCAAGTAGCTAGGATTACAGGCGCGTACCACCATGCCCGGCTAATTTTGGTATTTTTAGTAGAGACGAGGTTTCACCATGTTGGCCAGGGTGGTCTTGAATTTCTGACCTCAAGTGATCCACCCATCTTGGCCTCCCAAAGTGCTAGGGTTACAGGCGTGAGCCACCGCACCCAGCCCAGACTTCTAAATAGTTCATCCCTAGTGAGCACTTACTATGTACAAGGCACAGTTCTAAATGCTTTGCATTTCCTGACTGACAATGCTCAAAGCAACCCTGTGACTCAGCAGCAACCTGATAACTATCCCCATTTCACAGGAAAGGTCACAGGCAGAGAGAGGTTAAATAAACTTGCCCAAGTCCAACAGCTAAAATGTGGCAGAGCTGGGTTTTTAACCCAAACAGTCTGGTTGCGAGTGTGTTCATTTTAACCACCTTGGCTAAGGTTATGAAGCTCAGTTTAATCCATACTCTGCACCTATCATATTCCCTTATGTTATTTGCTCACCTGTTTGTATTTCTTACTAAAATGTAAGTGCTTTGGAGGACAGGGACTGTGTCTTCTTCATCTTTGTATATGACACAGAACATTCCTAATATACAGGTTAAGTAATGCCTTTCAACTGTCTCTGTAATGCTGTCATAAAAATCAATTCTTTTTTCAGTTCCCTTGGGCCCTTTGTTTGAAATATGAACAGTTTAATGTGTAATTGCTAGATGAACATTAAGCAATATACTTTACCTAGCAAAAAGAGAATCCTGTTTTGTTAGAACACTCCTGAGAGTTGAAAAAACAGTGTCTGCAAATTGGTACTGTAGTTCCTTAAGATTAGAAATAATATCTCCCTAGAAGAAAAAAGATGACAATAAATTTCCTGCTGGAGTGCTGCATGAGCAGTCCTGTGGAGAGAAAGACTCCCTTTCCTGAGGCTGATGAGGGACAAAGGCCTGCTTGGGCCACGTTCACCTCCAGTCCTTGATATTTCTGTAACCCATATTACATAAGTTACTTGGGAGAAAAAAAGGTCTCTCTGAATATCTCAAGCAGCTTTCAACTTGGCTGCACAATGGGAAGCAATATACTAGAGCTGAGTTTGGATAGAAAGAGCAACTTTAAAAGGAGCAAGCAGCTAATGCTTGCTTCCTAGGAACCCATAATGAATTTGCTGTCTAAGTACATTCCCGGTGTTTTCGCATTGGGTACGATTGTGTTCATTTCAGAAGAAATACGCCATAAGATCATGCTTCCACTTTAATGTTTCAGTTGGTTCGTTTTATTGGTCTCAGTCTTCTCGTCTACTTATGCCCATCCGGAAGGGTCCAATCACAAGTGCACGGGTAACTTTGAAACTTGCAACAAGCATGCTGCCTACTGTCTTTGGTTATCCCAAAAGCGTTTTGTCTGAGTGTCGTCAACATCCTTTTCTGTCATTTACCTCACTTCTTAAAGATACTCTCCCTCTCAGATTTCTCTGGTTCTCTTCTCCAGTGAACTTCTGCTTCACTCACTGTTACTGAATTTTCCTTTGCTGGTGTTGCATTATTTTATTGTGCTCACTAAGTCACTGGCGGTGACATTCAACTTCTGCAGATTTCCAGCAATGCCATAGTACTGGGCTTTGGCTAAAGCTAATCTAGATAGTAATCCAAAGAGTTCAATGAAAAATTGAGCAATCAGAACATTAGGTAAATAGGTGTGTGAGTGCTTGTCTAGGTGTGGGTAGAGGTTTGACTGTCTGGGTCTATAAAAGTTGACAAAGTCTCCATGCTGCCCAACTTCTCTGTACAACAAGTAGTTCTCTGTGCGACAAGGCCAGTTTGTCAAATAAGACGCTTCATGAGCATATATGTACTGCTCCCCGCAGTCATGCCGGCGGGTGGAATGTTCTACCAGAGTTTGAGGCCGTCACACTTCATTTATTAATAGACACTGTGAATCACAGCCAGTGGCTTTGACACTTTCCTGGTGGTGCAACCCTATCTGAAGAACCTTCCTCACTGTGAAAAGCCACCTTGCAGTGTTTGTCCCTAAGATTGCTGCTCTGACTTTGCAGGAATACTAAGATGAGCTGAAGAAATTATCTAGATCGTATCTTCCACATCTGCATATGATGGGGTTTACTGCCTTTTGAAAATCAGTGAAGCTCTTTTACCCCACCAAATTAAGCTTTTTCATCCTTTCTCTTAAGATTCCCTATGCTGAAAATCTAGTCTCTACTTCCCCTTGCCAGTAGAATCAGCTGCCTGTTTGAATGGCCCCCTGATACCACCTCAGTCTTAATGCCAAGGACAAAATGATGAATTAGCAGCGATTTAATTCTTTGTGAGATTAAGATGTCTCCATTGTCAACTCAAACTTCCTGAAAATGCAGAAAGCCCCAGCATGTAATATCACTTTAAGATGCCAAACAGCTGAGATCAGGGGGTTAATGCTACTGCCACCTCATTTTTATGTCACTTAGTTCCTCAGATAAAAGTCCATTTTAATCAAACTTTTCATCATTTCCTCGTAGCCAATATATCCTTGATGCCAGTTAGAATATTTGATATTAATTATTCAGTCAAAGGCCTCCATTATGAGTTTAGTTAGAATATTAGTGACTTAAAACATGTTAAGACGCATACAGTAGTGATGTCCCCAAAGTAGTTTTAACTGAATCTTGATGAACCACATACATTAAATTCTATAGGTTTTTACTTTTTCCCTTATTTTCCATAGAAAATTCCAAACTGCTACACATTTGTTGGCTAAGTACTCTTTCGAGAGGAAGAGTATGTGCCTGCTCTTTCAAGAGTGCCAAATCTGACATTACCTTGGACATGAAATCTATTAAGCTTGGTAAGCTGACTTGCATGTTTTCCCTCCTGCACATATTAAAGGGAGTTTTAGCATTTATTTCCTACTTCTCCAGCCAAAAGAAAAGAAGGTTGTTTTGTGCCTAGGCATCTGCTTAGAGTATTGCTCTATATCTCATTTCTCATAATCTTTGGTAGTTCTTGATGTTTTCCTATCTTATTGCCATTCCACCATCTGCCTGCAAATGCTCATTGCCCTGGAATTATGGTGGTGATTTTCTTGACAGTGCTGTACCATTTTGCATGAAGCACACTGTCTTTCTGCATCTACCTCCTCCTGTCTGCTCTAACTCCAGCCATTTGCATTGTCCCTTGATTCAAGTTCCTGGGTTTGCTGTATGTAGGTGTCCTGGTATCAACCTACTATAGACAGAGACATTAAGAATAAATGAAGTGTATTAATTTATAACATCTGATTTGTATGTTTGTGAGGCCTGTGCTTTATGATTATTTAAAATGACATTATATCACTGAAATACATAACCATCTTGGATAAAAAGTTAGTGCCTCACCAAATACATGAATACATGATATTATTCAACAGCAATAATTAACAGTAAAATCACTAGGTTTATTTTCCATTTTTATATACCAAGATCTGCATGCAAGTTGTTTCAAAAATGTCATGTTTATTCCTAAACTAGTTGATTGTATTTAAAAAGAAAATAAAACTAAGAACAATCAAAGCAAGGCAGAGGTTGTAAAATGTATTGCGTGCCTGCTATGTCTATACGTTTTACATGTCTTGTCTCATTTTATCCTCACTGTCCAGCTGGCTAGGAGTCATATGATGCTCCTTTAATAAAAGAAAAAAAATGTATCCTTAATGTCACAGAATCAGAATCAGAATTCAAACCCAGGACTCTCTGGTTTCCAAGGCCTTTTTAATTTCACTTGACCCCACATGACTAACACTGGCAAGTTAAGGAGAGGTTGGAATGCTTACATCATGTTTTCATAAGTAATGTGAGTTCATGAGATGGGAGATATCTTAGACCATATGAAGAATAGCCCGTGTTCATTGTGAACATCTTTTAAGGTTCCAGAGAAAATGGAAAATGTCAAAACCTACAGCTTGTAAAAAAAAGTAATAAAATACAAGAAAATAGTAGGGAATTTATGGGAAATAAAGAAAAACACTTTTGAATCACACAGCTTTTATTCTTGTATCACTATAAGTTTTTCCAAAGTAGAAACAAGATAACTGCCTTTTCCTTACAATTACCCTGTTCCTGTTGGGAACATACATAGAGATATGAGTGGCTCCCCCTAGGGCTGCACAGACCATGTGCATGGACCAGGTCCCCAGCCCCTAGATTGCACTCTGCACCACTCCTTCACAGAACACTCCGAACAGGGCAAGATTAAGGAGTGAACGTTTGTTGAGCCCGTATTATGCTCCAAGAACTCTGGCAAGTATTTTAAATATGTCACCTCATTTATTTCCTGTAACAATCCTGATATAAATATCATCATCCCTATTTTATGGATGAAGAAACCGAGACTGGGAGATGCAAAGAGGTGTGGCTAAGATTGCACACAGAACAAGTGGCAGTTTTTGGAGTCGGTTCAGTACTTTCTACCTCTGAAATCTCTGGGCTTTCTGCTGCATCAAGGTGTCTGGTACTAGGCTGGTTGTAAACAGGTAGGAGAGACACGTTACGTGACCATCCTTTCCTGAGGCAGCCCTCACTGCTCTGATCCCACCCTAAATCACTGCAGTGCATATTAAAATGAGCATTTCAATGAATAAACCCCTTACAGACATTCAGAATGACTAAGAACAGCCATCACTGAATCACAGAACTCCTCTTAGCAAATTCAAACACCCACTTCCTTCCAGCCTAAATATTTTAAATGGTGCTTTTTTGCTTAAAGACTGCCTCTGTGTTATGCTAGTGAGTTAAATATATATACATATAAACCAGTTGGTTCCACTTCAGCAATTTTTGTAGCCAGGAAACTATTGTTGGTTCTTTCACAGTGTAGTTCTGGCACATCCTTAGGGGACATGGCTGAGACGCAAATGCCAGACAACTGCAGAAGCATCGCTTCTACTGACTCTGCTGCTTCAAGTCCAGAGAAGAGAGCTTTGGCAGTCAATTACCATGGTGGTGCCACCCAAGCCCATCTGTGCCCTGGATCTCATGTGACACAGGCCCCACGACCTCAGTCGTTCTGCCAGGAAACACCTTGGTCCAGCTCCATTATTTCCAGCAAAGGCAAACATTTGTGGTACAAATGTGAGAGGGGTTGGTACAAAAACAGCAGCCTCCAGAACGTGTTCCTGCTTCTATTCCAAGTCTCTAATTAAGCCTAGACAGAAGTGGCCAGGGCTTGTCTCAATAGAGGGTTGCCCCACTCTGCAATCAGAACTGACCCTTATGGCCGAGCATGGAATGACATGTTAAATAGGTAGGAACCTGGCAATTCTCACTGGCCATTCTCCACCAACAGTACGCTCTGGGGCATCATTAGTACCCCTTCAACTTGGTCATTGCTTGAAAGTGAAGACAGAGTGGTGACTGCCCAGATAAGACTTCTGCCCACTAACTGCTTACATGTGGCTGAGGCAAACACAGACCCTTTTCCAGAAATGATAGTGTCTGACAGCCTGGGTTTTACAAGGCACTGGAAAGATCTATAATTGTTACAGCAGAGGTTTAAGATGGAAAATAAGCATATTGAGCTATTTTGAGAAGGAATTTGCCACAGTGAAGTTTTTTTCCTGGAAACAGTCATATAAAATCAGGATGGAGTTGGTATCAAGCTTCTTGATCACTTTCCATTGATATGTCGGTGCCTTTGACAATTTATGTTAAATGTGCAACAAACACCCTTTTACAGCTTTGTCCAACATCAAAATCAAGTCCATTTATAAGACAATTTCTAGCCAGTGTTTTATAGGAGTGATTTCCGGATGTGCTGTCTGTAATGTGGCCAAGATAATGTGATGACTCTGCCTTCTGTGGGTCGGTTATAGACAAGTCACTTATGTTACCATCTTGTCAACAACTTGAATTCCTCAGTTTGTCCTTTTTCTGGTTACTTCTTTCTTATCCAATTAAAAAAAAAAATGAAACAGTTCAGTCAGAGCAATGTGCGCAACTTATTAGCCTGAACAGATGAGCTAGGAAAGTCATCTACTCTCCATATTCCTGCATTTAACAACCATTTATTCATGACCTACTAAGTGCAATACACTCTGTAGGCCCTGAGGATACCATGATAAGTCCCACAGACACAGTTTCTGTCCTGTGATGTTTATACTCTAGTGGAGAAAATAGTAATTCAGCAGTCAGAAAGAAAACATAAAATTGTAACTCTGCCCATTACAAAAAAAAAAAAGGAGGGATATGTGATCCAAGAAAATAGAATGTGAAATTGCACCAAATCAAGAAGGGAGGGAGACATGAGTTATGATCTGAAGGAGGTTTAAGACAATAAATAAGGAATATTCCAGAAAGAAAACAGCACGTGCAGAGGCCTTGTGTAGGAGAACACATAATGAACAGACTGAAAGAAAGCTGTGTGACTGGAACAAAGACTGTGGGAGTGAGCAGGAAAGGGAGGTAGCAGTCAGACCATGAGTGGTCAAGTGAAGGACGTCTGAACTTACTCAAAGACTAGAAACCTTTGTGGGGTTTTAAGCAGAAAGATGATATGGTTGGATTTGTGATCCAGAATGTTTGTCTAGCTGCAAGGTAGAGAATTGTTAGGAGAGATGCTGGAGTGAAGCAGACCAGTTAGAGGATTTTGCTGTCGTTCCAGGGACAGATGTTGATAGTATGTACAAGGGTGATGGTGATGAAAGCAGAATTGGAGAGAAGTAGGAGGAGCTGATGAACCTTGATGATGGATTGCATGTGGGGGTTTGAAGGGTAAGTGAAGCCAGGTGTTAAGAATGGATCCACACACAGCAGCATGGGTGCTGGTCCCACTTCCCAGGAGACAAGGCGAAGAGAGGACTAGGTTTGGCAGGGAGAGTTCATGATTAAGCTTTGAGACACGTTAGATTTGAGGTACCTTTCAGACGTCCAAAAGGAGACCACTGAAATGTGCTCTAGAGATGTCTCGACATGGACGGGAATTGCAATGGCTGATCCAGGATATTAAGCAAATGCGTATTCATGAAAACTGAGCAAAAGACCCCAGGGCATATCAGGGATGATGATATAATAAACCACAGAGTCGCATACTCAGAAAGTACAAATAAAGGCAGGTCGACAGTGCAGACTGCAAAAACCTGGGCATCCTTCTGTGGCTGTGACATGCCTTCACTGCTTAGATCAACAGCAAAGGCTTATCTATCACTGTCTTTGTAATTTCATTCTGGAAATGATATTTTTCTCAAGTAGGAAGAACTGGTGACTTAATGTCATCTGGCATTCTGTGACTAAGCATAGCTCTGACTCCATGAAGCATAAGGATGAGGGTAAGAAGAAACAGTGGAAACTGTTTTGATGTCTGTACTGAGCTTATAAAACAGAATAACTTTGTTCAGAAATATGCACTAAAATATTAAAGGGTAAAGAGAAACAAGTATCCAATTTACTCTCAAATGGCTCAGGAAGTATCAGTATGTATATTTAATAATATGTATATATGTGTAGAGAGAGAAAGAGGGAGGATAGAGAGGAAGGGAACAGAATGGAAAAAAAATAATGAATGGGACAAAATGTAAAGAATTGATGAATTTGGATAAAGAATATAGAACATTCCTTGTACTACTTTTTTTTTTTTTTTTTTTTGAGATGGAGTCTTGCTTCGTCGCCCAGGCTGGAGTGCAGTGGCACGATCTCGGCTCACTGCAAGCTCCGCCTCCCAGGTTCACGCCATTCTCCTGCCTCAGCCTCCCGAGTAGCTGGGACTACAGGGGCCTGCCACCACGCCCAGCTAATTTTTTTTTTTTTTTTTTTTTGTATTTTTAGTGGAGACAGGGTTTCACCATGTTAGCCAGGATGGTCGTGATCTCCTGACCTCATGATCCACCTGCCTCAGCCTCCCAAAGTGCTGGGATTACAGGCACCCGGCCTGTACTACTGTTGTACTAGCAATAACAGTAACAAGGAATAGTGGACATTCTCATAATTTTCTAGTATCAATTCAAAAGTTTAAAAAGTCCTCATTTTGGTGTCCTAGGCAGGGCTTCTGCCCACCCCTGAGCAGCAGACTCTGAGACAGGGATTTGAGAGCAAGTGATTTTATTTGAGAGGCAATCCCAGGAAGCACTGGAAGTGGAGTGAGGAAGGGAAAGGAAGAAAGCCAGTACAGAGCACAGTAATGAGCAGATTACCGCTGCAGGCAAGAGGGAAGGAGGACTGGGGTCTTCTGGAGATGGTAGGGAAGACACTCACACCTTGCCCCACCTGGGGGCAAGCATGTTGAGGTACTTAACTTTTGGTCCCATTTGTCGTTGGTTAAGGGTTGCTCCTAAGATATCAACTCCCCAGCACTTCTTCCTGTTCAGTGCACTGGTAACAGAAGCCTCAAGCCAGGAAGCACAGATACTTGGATAAGGACTGTAGCGGACAGAAGTGCTGCAGTGATGGGGGTGTGGGGGCAGTCTGCTGCCACAACTAAGGAAGTGTGAAGGCCCAGGGTCAAAGCAGATCAGTCGTGGTTGCCTTTCGTGAGAGAAAACATATGAGATTAGTAAGATGCCCCAGACAATCCTGATGCCTTCACTTTATTGTTGGAGTAGGTGCTCTGTGAATTGGTCATGTCTTGTATGGAACACAGTGAATGCCAATGGCACCAACAGAGCAACCCAAGAGAATAACTCTAGAAGAATGTATTTCCGGTTTCTCTTTGTTTCACTCAAATATGCAATACATTAAAATGATTTAAGGTCTTTGACAAGTTCATTTTCTGTCAAGCCCATGCTCAGAACATCACTGAAATACAGCAGCACCTCTGGGACACTCCTGGGATTAGGAAAGCCTCTGGAAAAATTAAACTTGGTACTGATGTGCCTGACTCAAAAATGCCCATTAATGAACAATGATGGTTTGAGTGTGTGCTGTGACTTTACCTAGGATCGTGGCTATACACACAGGCGAGGTAAAGTTCTACGTGGATTTCAACATGCCATCTTTCCTTCAATTATGAACAATAAAAACTTGGCCAAACTCAGGGATTTGTCTGATGGCCCTGGTCATGTGTCTTCCATGGTCTCCACAGTCTCACCTTAGCATCAGGCCTTTATGCTAAGACACTAGCGTTGTATCTATGATGCCTGTAAAACTGGATCAATCACATCCAGTTCAATTAAGATGCTTAGGCTCATCTTCTTAGAACAAAAAGTATGTGTCATAAGTCAAACAGGCTACAGGATAAATTTCTAGCATGTAATTACCAGGTCAAAGAATGTGAATACTTTTAAAGTTTCTGATGTATATTGCCAGATTGACCTCCAAAGAGGTTGTACCAATTTACACCCCCACCAGCACTGACTATAAATCATTTTGGAAAACCTATGTCAATTTAATAGGTTAAAAAGTAACGATTATGATCACAAACTGTTTTAATTTGTAATTCCTTTACTCTTAGCAAGGTTTAATTTTTCTCATGTTTATTAGAATCTTTTTTTTTAGTTTGTTGTAGCTTATCTGTTTGCATGTCATTTCTGTCTAGGTGTTTATTTCTGTCTTCTTGATTTCCTAGAGCCCTTCATATATTAAGGGCATTAACACTTTGACGTATTTAAAATTATTTTAGTTTAACTTAAGCTATCTTTATGGTAATATAAATTTGTAATTTTTATGTTAAATCTTTCATCTTTTGCCTTATAATTTTTTGCTTTTATATGCAAAAGGTTATCTCTCATTATGAAATATCCATACTTTCTTCTAATTATTTGATTATTTATTTTGGCATTTCTACAGCAGGAATGCTTTGAACATACATGTCATTTTAAGTAGTAATGTGATTTTGTAATATAGTTTCAAGCAATATCAACTGACTGTGATATTGTTATAACTAAAAAATACATGGTGGTCTGGACACCCATGCTGAATGGCTTCAAATATTGTGGAAGATGTCTGTGTAGTTCATTGGCACATGTCAACCAGAATCAATTTACATCTTGCTCTCACTGATATTATGCCCCATGTCAGGATACTAAGTGTCCTGAAGCATTCTGACCTGTGTTCTTGGAATGTGATACAACACCAGGTATTCAGTGTCCCGGGAATAGTCAAGATCATCCAAATGGGCTTTTTTCTCAAAATGGTACTTCTTCTTGCAAAATATATGCTCTTCTTGATGCTCTGCCAGCTGCTGGAAGCCTCTGCCATGTGAGCAAGGCATGCCTGTTGAACTGACACACACACCCCTCATCTCCTAGAGCATGACTTCCTGTGTTCCTCAGATCTAGGTGATCAGAACTCTAAGCGTGCTCCTCAGATACACCATTTATAACACTGGGAGTTGCCTTTTAATTTCTACGATAAAGAGATGCAGTTTTGCTGGAAGGAGACTTGACTTGTCCTAAGATTGTGTGTCCATTTGGCTAAGCTGAATGGAACTATGAGAGGAGCGGTTCTTAATCTGGGATCTGTGCATATCTAAATTGATAGTGATTAGTTTCAAGGGATCCTCAAATTCTCTGAAGTTACATGACAGTTTATGAATAATATTTTGTAGATGTTCCTGAGGGAAAGGGTGAGTGAGAATTTTGTAACCCAATAAAATGAAAACTGACTGAATTAAGGGATTCACTGTAAACCCTTCTGAAAGGGGTCATTTTTTAAATCCTCAAATTATAGTTCCTATGTGACTGGTATTTTCTTCACAGAATAGCAATGCCTTCACAGAGATTATTTCATTTGTAAAAACTTATGAGAAGAAAATACCTATACAGTAGTTTATTGTGTGAAGGGTATCTTCAATATCAGAGTGAATTTAATAGTTTTCACAAGAAACCTTATTATGGTCTAACTTTCAGCTCCACACAGCACAGTGTGTATATATATTTCCATTCTGGATGCTGCCTTTTGGTCTGCTTTTAAAGAGAACAAAACCTTCCCAGCGTAGAAATCCCACAAAGCAGGTTGAATGGCATCAAAATCATCCTCCTCGCCCCCACCCATTGCAACAGCAATGTGAAATACAGAACCTGGTTAAGTTTGAGAGACCAGACGTGTGTGTTCACCAGTGCTACCTAAAGAAGGACTTGCACATTCTGCTATCTTCCCAGCTTTGGAAAAATAACATCCTGTTCTCATCTGCAGAAAGTAGAGAGGGAGAGGAGGCACTCGTGAGAATAAGCAGACGACAACCTTCATCACAGCCAAAAGTACTATGCTGATCCCACCATAAATTATAACAGCATAAAACCACAGGAAATCCAAAGGAAGTAAAATATTAATATTAAACCATAGCCACTCCACCATATATAATTTAGATAAATAATCCATTTGCTGTATGTAGGATATTGGAATATAGCTGTTCGTATGCCACTAGCAAGTTTATATTTGAGAAGCATAGAGACATTAGCTGCTGGTAGAGAGCAAATGTGTTTTATTCATTCTTATTCTTAACAGCCAAATGTCCTCAAATAAAATACTGAACAATGGCTAAAAATTTAAGGGCTGCTATATCTTTGTCTCATAATATGGATTTGTGGCCTAATCTAGCCCTTTCTTGACCTTTTTGCCTAATGGTGGGATATTAATAAGTGAAAGATGGTTACATAAAACATCCTCTGCATGTGAAATTTTTTTTTTACATATGAGTAATTTCAGGTGGCTGAAGATGGAATGAGCTAACCTGCAAGTAACAAGCTGCTCACTGTCTTGGCCAAATTAGGCTTAATGCTGAAAGGCATTCTTAAGAAGTCAAGAAGGCCGGGGGTCAAACCGTCAGGCCACGGAGTGCAGCTGTTGGACCACCTTTTGCAGTCTCCAAGGGAGCAAGCAAAGAAAATCCAGCGAAGAAAATATCTCAAAGAATCAACAGGGAGAGTAAAACAAAAATAACCAGATGTCCCAGAAGACTCTGTTGGTATTATGAAGAAGGCTAGAGCAGGACTAACAGGGTTTGGCTTTTATCAACCTTACTAATAAAAGTCACTTGGCTCTCCATTGAGAAGAGCAGTTGGTACAATATGGAAAGGTTTTAAAGACCATTAATTTCTTGAAATGAAACAGCTGGCCTTATTGGCTATTAAATAATGAGCCAGATTCTCCCCAGTGCCTAAGTCACTCTCTGGTAGTAAATTAGGCATTTAGGGAGGCACATTAACTCTTTAAGAAGATTAGAGTTCGATTTAGTGCACTTTATGCATAGGAAGAAAGTTACAGGGAATCTGGCTGAAGTTGGGCAGAGAAAAAATGGAGACAAGGTAGACTGAGATGAAAGAAACTAAACACATGATTTGTGTTAACTGGGCAGCTCAGGTGAGCATGGGAAATTGGAGAAGTTGAGCTGTTGAGTTATATTGTTTGTTGTTCTGAAGTTCTAGGAGCATGAAGGTAGAGAGAGTTGAGTCTTCATTTATTGATTCATTCATTCAGTAAACTTTTACGTAAATAATACTATATAGCCAGCACTGAGGAAGTATTCTTCCATAAAACACAGTCCTTGTCTCTAGGGATTTTCAGTCTCTGGTACCTTGGAAAGGGAGTAGAAGAAGTAGACAAATTATAGATTATTGCAATCAAGTAGAATAAGTGCTAAAAATTTTATATGCATAAATGGAATTTGAAGTGAAGAAGTGGCAAGATGTGTAGCACTTTATACAACATGCTAGGGAGTTTGACTCTACCCAGAAGGCCTCAGGCCCTTGAAGGTGTTTAAAGAAAGAAATGGTTTAATCAGATTTGCGTTGTAGAGAAAGCCCCTTGATAATTTCATGGAGAATAAATTGGAGAGACAGGCCAGGCACGGTGGTGCACACCTGCAATCCCAGCACTTTGGGAGGCCAAGGCAGGCAGATTACCTGAGCTCAGGAGTTTGAGACCACCCCAGGCAACATGGTGAAACCTCATCTCTACTAAAATACAAAAAATTAGCCGGGCATGGTGGTGGGCACCTGTAGTCCCAGTTACTCAGGAGGCTGAGGGAGGAGAATTGCTTGAATCCAGAAGGTGGAGGTTGCAGTGAGCTGAGATCACGCCATTGCACTCCAGCCTGGACAACAGAGGGAGAACCCCATCTCCTAAATAAATAAATTGGAGAGACACAAGACTAGAATCAGGAAGGGCACTGTGAAACTGTTTATGTGGTCCCTACAAAAGATGCTGAAAGCCTGAAATGAGGACATAAGTGGGTGTATTAGTCCATTTTCATGCTGCTAATAAAGTCATACCCAAGACTGGGTAATTTATAAAGGAAAGAGGTTTAATTGACTCACAGTTCAGCATGGCTAGGGAGGCCTCAGGAAACTTATGGTCATGGTGGAGGGGAAGCAAACAGATCCGTCTTCACATGGCAGCAGCAAGAAGTGAAGAGCGAAGCAGGGGGAAAGCCCCTTATAAAACCATCAGATCTCATGAGAACTCACTCACTATCACAAGAATAGCATGGAGGTAACCACCCCCATGATTTGACTACCTCCCACCGGTTCCCTCCCATGACATGTGGGGATTATGGAAACTATAGTTCAAGATGAGATTTGGGTGGAGACATACAACCAAGCCATATCAGTGGGGAAGGGCAGGAAGGGAAGAGAGGCCTGTGAGGGAGGTGAGCTGACCTGTTTGATGGCTGATTACATGTGGGCATCAAGGGAAAGACTGGTGCCAGAGATAACTCTGGAGCCAGGCTGGAACAACTGGGTGGCTGGAGGTGCCATTCTCCTCATAGATGAGGAAGGATGGGTGTAAGTCTGGGTGGAAAGGCAGAGTGGTGACAATTCTGGGCTCCAGAGCATGGTTCCAATGGATGGCACATAGAGAACTCGAAGTCATCCATAGCAACCACCTCATGAGATTGAAAAGTATATATGAAAAGGAAACTGAGATTTATAAGACTACATAATTCCTAGAATTTAAACTGAATCCCTGAAAGAGTATTTTGCTTTGTTTGATTTTTGTGCCAAAGGAAAGGATTTCAAAGATGCAGATGTCTCCAAACTGAAGTTCTATCACTGATCACCATTAAGAGTATCAAATTGATGGGAAACAAACTGAAAATAGTCATCTCTTAAAAAAGCCAACTTTTTTTACAAGGAATATCTATAGTTAATAAAACATCGATCATTGATATGAATATCAGGAAATTTATACTCTGTGTGAGAAGTAGAAAACTGCATAGGCTGCAGACTAGACAAGTTGACAGTTCTTTCTCTGTCAGCACTTAAAATCCATACCGTGGCTTCTCTCTATGGTATGGGGTGAAACGTGCCAACAAATTGACTTAGATGATGTCAGTATCTGAAAATATGGAAGAAATTATATATTGGAGGAAAAAGAAGAAATTCTTATATGTT
This sequence comes from Symphalangus syndactylus, assembly GCF_028878055.3. Lineage (NCBI taxonomy): Eukaryota > Metazoa > Chordata > Mammalia > Primates > Hylobatidae > Symphalangus > Symphalangus syndactylus. Next base: position 110,061,547 of record NC_072430.2, read on the forward strand.
AAAAGGTGTTGACAGCTTCACCACAGAATAGCAAAAATGTCCTTAAAAACACTTATTTCAAAATTTTAGAAACCACAATTATAATTTTATATACTATGTGCAGCAAAAGTCATTTTTAGAAAGAACATTGAAATCAAAGTTTACTAAACCAGTAACCTTGTGGCAACTTCCTGGTGAGAACCTCATTCTTCAGGAATGTGAAAAGCATAAAATTAAAAGGGTTGAAAGTTTGTAGATTGCTTAAACGTAATTTACCACAGGCGGACAACAAACAAGACAAAACATGTCACTTAATATTATTTGCAAGTCAAGATGTCATCCTGGTGCCAGTTGCGTCGTGGTTTCAGGAAGAGATTTCCAGGTAGATGGCCATGAACTATGCCATCTGTGCTACGCCATCTATGTGGCTATGCCCATGTAAGCATTGTTATCCACAGGCTGCAGCTGAATGTGTTTGTTAACAGGTTTCCACCATACGCCACAGTGACAATGGCTCCTCTAGAATAATTCCAGAAAGAGCTATACCAACAGTGCTTTTTTGTGTCATTTCTAGCAGTAAAACCCCCATTTTCTAGCATTTACAGGAATCAATAAAGATTCACTGACTTAGCACTCCAATGGGGGGGCAACTTTACTTCATTGTAACATGCTGCCTGAACATTTAGCAGGAGACAAAGCCCTTCCCTTCACAGTTAAAGAGTTTAAAAATGAGAATTCCTGGGCTAAGATGCAGGTGAGAATATCTTATTCTTTTCTGTGTTGACAAGGAGATGGGATAAGAAGGTAAGGAGACATGGGGACTTATAGAAGCTGCAATGGGGAAGTCACTGAGGAGTTAAAAAAAAAGAAAGAAGTCATACCAAAGACAGAATTTACAGACTAGAGGGCTTCGTCTGTCCTCCACAGAAAGGTTCATCATGTCCTTTGTCAGGGACCCATCTCATAAGCTCCCTTACTGGATGAGGAGAGAAAGCCATTGCTCTAGCAGAGCAAGGCATGATCCACATCAAGATACATTATATACACATGTAAATATATATATATATATACATACACACACACGTACACTATATATTTTCATGTAAGGTATATATATTATACACACACATATATATCATATAGATACAATGTAGATAGATACACACATTACACACTGTTTTTAGTGCAGTTTCAGGTTCACACCAAATTTTAGAGGAAGGTACAGAGATTTCTCATAAACCTCCCACCTCAACACATGCGTAACTTCTCTCATTACCAATGTTCCCCACCACAGTGGTAGAACTGTTACATCTGATGACCCTGCATTGACACATCATAATCACCCAAAGCCCATAGTTTACATTAGCACTCTCTCAGTGTTGTTCATTCTGTGGGTTTGGACAAGTGTATAATGACATGTATGTATCATTATAGTATCATGCAGAGTGTTTTTACTACCCTAAAAATCTTAAGCGCTCTTCCTAATCATACCCCACTCCGCACCGTTACCCCTAGCAACTATTGATCTTTTTGCTGTCTTCATAGTTCTAGCTTTTAGAATGTCATGTAGTTGGAATCACACAGTATGTAGCGTTTTCAGATTGGCTTCTTTCACTTTATAATATGCATTTAAGTTTCCTCCATGCTTTTTCATGGCTTGATAGCTCATTTCTTTCTAAGGCTGAATAATATTCCAGTGTTTGGTTGTAGCACAGTTGATTCATTCACCTACTAAAGGACATCTTGGTTGCCTCCAACTTTTGACGATTATGAATAAACATGCTGTAAACATTTATGGGCAGGATTTTTTGTGGACATAAGTTTTCAACTCCTTTGGGTAAATACTAAGGAACGTGATTGCTGGATCAAGTGGTGAGACAATGTTTAGTTTTGCAGGAAAGCACCAAACTATCTTCCAAAGTGGCTGTACCATTTTGAATTCCCACAAGCAATGAGTGAGAGTTCCTGTTGCTCCACATCCTTGTCAGCATTTGGTGTTGTCAGTATTTCTAATTGTAGCCATCCTAATAGGTATGTAGTAGTATTTCATTGTTGTTTTAATTTGCATTTCTTTGATGACATATGATGCGGAGTACCTTTTCATATACTTATTTGCCAGGTGTGTATCTGCTTTGATGAGGTGTCTGTTAAGGTCTTTGGCCCATTTTGTAATTGAGTTTTCTTACTGTTCAGTTTCCACATTCTATGTATATTTTGATAACAGTCCTTTAATAGATGTGTCTTTTGCAAATATTTTCTGCCACTTGGTGGCTTTTTTTTCCATTGATTGTGACTTTGATGTATCTAAAAAGTCATCACCATACCCAAGGTCATCTAGATTTTCTATTTTGTCTTCTAGGAGTTTTATGGTTTCACATTTTAAATTTAGATCTGTGAGTCATTTTGAGTTAATTTTTGTGAAAGGCATAAGGTCTATGTCTAGATTCATTTTTTTGCATGTGGATGTCCAGTTGTTCCAGCACCATTTGTTGAAAAGACAATCTCTTCTCCATTGTATTGCCTTTGGTGCTTTGTCGAAGGTCAGTTGACTATGCTAAAATGGGTCTACTTCCGGACTTCCTATTCTGTTCCATTGATCTATTTGTTTATTCTTTCACCAATACCACAGTGTCATGATTAGTGTAGCTTTATAGTAAATCTTAAAGTTGGCTATTATCGGTTCTCTAAGTTTATTCTTCTTCAATATTTGGTTTACTCTTCTTGGTCTTTTCCCTCTGCATATAAACTTTAGAATCAGTTTGTAAATATCCAAAAAAGACTTTCTCTGTTTTTGATTGGGATTGCATTGAATCTGTAGATCAAGTTGGGAAGAACTGACATCTTCAGAGTATGAGTCTTCCATCCATAAACATGGAATGTCTCTCCATTTATGTAGGTCTTCTTTGATTTCTTTCATCAGAATTTCATAATTTTCCTTAGATGTTATAAATATTTTGTTAGCTTTATACCTAAGTATTTCATTTTTGAGGGGTGCTAATATAAATGGTATTGTTTTTCTAATTTTAATTTCACTTGTTCATTACTGGTATATACGAAAATGGTTGACTTTTGTATATTAATTTTGTCTTCTGCAACCTTGCTATAATTGCTTATTAGTTCCAGGAGGGTTTTTTTGTGTGTGTGTCAGTTCTTTCAGATTTTCTACCTAGACGATCCTGTCATCTGCAAATGAAGAGTTTTTTTTTCTCTTTCTAATCTGTATACCTTCTATTTCTTTTTCTTGTCTTAGTGCATTAACCAGGACTTGAGTATATTTTTTAGTATCCTGTTTGCTGTTTCAAAAACCAACCAAATGAAAACAATGTCCATCAGGGCCAAGAGAAGCAATGCTTGAGGAAAATATTTTTCTTCATTTTTTAACCTTAAAAGTGTGGTAGGAAACGGGAAAATATTTTAAATAATTCAGAGGATTTGATGCACCATGGGTGATAGGTGAATTATAAAAGAGAAAGTAAATGTACATGGATTTTATATTCAAATCCCATATGGGCCAAACTACAGAACAAAAAATGAAAAGCAAAGACTGAAAGAGTAAATGAGCAACATGTATTTAACTATTTCTCAAGGATAGCTTAAAAATGAATTATGCTTGGCAATGTTTTTTTCTTTTCCTGTGATGACAAACACAGTGGGAATATTTTTTTAAAGGGATCTTCACTTAGGTTAACAGTGTCTCCAAGAGTGTTCAAGTCTCCCTGCTCTCATCAGATGGTTCAGTGCAGTTAGTTTTTAAAGCTACCGAAGTTAACTTCCTGAGTATTTGGCCTGTCTTGTGGATTGACTCAGAGCTACCCATTGCTTTCCAAAGAAAGTTGTTTCTGTATTTTATGAACTCTTTTATAACATTTATTTCTGGTAAACTGATAAGAATAATGCTGATGGAAAGCAGTTTAGGCTGCAGGCATATACCTAATTTTTCTGCTTTGGTGGAGTAAATGTAGAGGTCACCTCACTGGATTGACTCTGTATCAATCTGTATCCACTCTTTAGCTACTTGTAGCCTGTCTCTCACCAGGGATATTCACAAGAGCCCTGCTCATTGGCCCCTGAGCAACTACTCTTCCACTGATAAGCTGCAACATCTGCCCCAGGAATTGATTTCCCCACAGACTCCACTCCTCTCACTATCCTCTCTTTACATTGACAATGTTACCAGTGCATTAGAGCAGGTAAGCTTCTGTGTGTCAATTCCAAATAACAATGTGGTAACTAGAGTTTTATTAATATCATGTCATCCAAAGCAAGAGGTTTACATCCCTTGTCAATACCATGACCATGCACATCTAAAGAACAAGATCCCCCGCCATGAAAGAAAGACCGTTCTCTTGCACATGTTTATGACATTTAAGAAGTTACGACAGACACATCTATAACCCTACAATCATCTTGGCACCTGTACAGAAAGCTATAGATAAATTATTGGCAAAGTACACAAGCAAATGAAGGTGTATCTACTATGAAACATAAATAAAACATGTATCCTTACAAGATAAAGTAATATAAGCCAGAATCATAAGAATGAATGATAAAAATAGAATCATGAGAAAAAAATGGTTATCAAGGTATTGGTGGCATCAAAATGGATTGGCCCAAAGCCAGCCTTTCAAGCTGACCATGTTACATCCAGATTTTGCTATCACATAATAATTAGTGGTTTAACTGTACGAAGTCAAAGTCTATGTCATCATTATATAGATTCTTGCACTGACACATCCTGTCAAATTATCTTACTTTTTCTGTCTTTTAAATGAATTTCAAACTCATCTTCCCAATCAGAAAAAAATAAGCTTTTCCCAACCAGAAAGAGTAAGGTAAGGGCCATCTCTTAACCTTTTCTGCATTCTGCATTCTCTGCAGTACCTAGCTAGATAGTAGGTATTTGGTAAATACTTGTTTTCAAAAAATGATTATAATGAGCTATGTTATAATAAAGTATATCCACTGTAAGAACACAAGTAACATAACAAACAACTAAATAATTAGCAAAACGTAAAAATGTCAATATTCCCATAGAACAGCTTTTTGAAGCTGTAAGAAAATATATTTCTCTTCCTAGCATTCTAATTATTTTTGTGGGCCTTGAAGTCTCTTTTCAAAAAAGAAATGAGAATGCTTGAGCACTTGCATTTTGGAAATCAAAATGGAGGGAGGTGGAGGTGAGGAATGTCCAAGTTAAAGAATTAACAGAAAGCCCTGAGTGGCCCATTTAAGGAAGAAAGAAGGCTACTGTGGCATCATCAGCTTTTCCTGGCTCTCTCATCCTCATCCTCATCCTCAGAGATGAGGTCTCCCCTGTGACCCAGAGGTACCTTTCCAGTATCAGTTTGAGAATTCTAATAAACAAGCTGAAGGAGCAGAGTCCCCAAAGGGGTGTCTGTGCTGACAGGGAAGGCAGCTGTGGTTATGAACCAGCACACACCAGAGGCCGGCAAGCTATTGGGACTTTGTGTGAATGGATGACAGTTTTAATTTCACTCCCCAGCAGAGGTGGTATCCAGCCAGCACTACTTCAAACCAATTTTGCAAATCACATTTTGTGGCTGAAAATTGGTTTACTGCACTCGTCTCATTTTGGAGGCCAACCTTGCCTGATTTAAGGTGGTGCCTTTGTTGAGGGGGGACAGTTAAAGGATTCCCTTTTCTCTAATTGAAATGACAGCGTATTCTTTCACAGATTAATTTCAACTACCCATGTTTATATCCTTTAATGAGGATTATAAAAACAGCACAGATAATTTTCTGCACTATTCTCTTTTAATTTTTGAGGGAGTAATAATAGCCAGTTGGCTTTTGACACATATTGCCTTATATAGCAGTTTTATTCCAAGCACCCTACCTTGGACTGTGTCTCATTGTATTCTTAATTATTTTTAAACTTGATTTTTTCTCATATTTAAGTAAGGGGGGAATAAAGTCTAAGTCATAGATTTCACTGACATTCCTTCTGTGAACTTAAAGATGATACTTGCATAAAGAGATTTGTCCCCTAGATTGTATCTCACACTGAAATAAGGGCCTTCTTACTGGAAGAAATATTTCTTAAAAATGAGTACTTGCAAGAAGTGTTCATCTGTGAACTTTTACCAATTAGAAATGGCTCCATACTTAAGACTCTTTAATAATGTCTGTTAAGCAGCATTTTAGCTCATTTTTATAACACATTCAGGTTTGGTGATTTATATTAAACATTAAATGTAATAAATTTAGGTCTTTTTTCAAGCATGACGCACAGCATCTCTGAATCACCCATTTCAGCAGAGTGCCCCTGGAAGGTCCAATCTCTCGCTATCATTCATGCTTATAATAAAACGGGCTTCTCCGGTCTCTTCCTTGACATCTGTAATAATGGGAATGGCATGTGAGTGGTGACACTGTTAACAGGAGGGCATGTTGATATTGCTTCATGGCTGGGACTGAGTGTCCATGACCGGAGGGCGGGCTGAGAACACACATCAACAACTTGCTGTCTCAAATCTGCACCAAAAGCTATACCAATGCCTATTTTTTAACTATACAAAAATTCACGGAGTAAGTTTCAGTGCCTTAAAAAAAGGTGGCTTTATATGTCTCACTCTATATGACTGGAGTTTTTAAAAGAATTAATCACAAAGAATTGAACTTGGAAACATGAATAGATCTCTTAATGATAGTCATATAAGAGAGATTTTAAATCTTCCTCTGTTTCAACCATTCTACCAATGGTTGTTGCATTCTTCACTTGGTGAGTCATGGGAAGGCACGAGACACTAAAATACCTTGGAAAAAAAGCTGCTCTCCTTGATGAAACAACAATTAGAATAGCCTTCTTAAGAACTATCATGAGAAATTTCACTATAAATTATTCTATTTCATAGTGACAGTGACTTACAATATAAAGTAAGTTTTGACTGCAATCTGAGTATAAAATACCAGGATACTTTTGGGAATATGTATCTTTAATTGAGAAAATGCTCACATTTCAAGTATTTGAATAAGATTAAGCATTAACTAATGCTTTCATTAAGATACCTAAGCATTTATACCCAAAAGAAAGGGAATTGGTATATCAAAGAGATATCTGCCCTCCCACGTTTATTCCAGCACTGTTCACAATAGCCAAGATTTGGAATCTACCTAAATGTCTATCAACAAATAAATGGATAAAGAGAATGTGGGGTGTGGATATATATATATATATCTCCTGTCATTTATATCCTGTCATATACATGTGTGTGTGTACGTGTGTGTGTGTGTGTGTGTATATATATATATATATATATATATACACACATATATATATGACATTGTATCCTGTCTCACATATATACATGACAGGATCTTATTCTTTTTATGGCTGAATATTCCACATGGTGCACAAGGATGGAGAAACATAGAATAAATAAGATCTAGTATGTGACAGCACAACAGGGTAACTACAGCCAACAATTTATTATATATTTTTAAATAACCAAAACAGTGGAATTGGGATATTTCTAACACAAAGGAATGATAAATGCTTGAGGTGGTGGATACCTCAATTACCCTGATACAATCATTACACATTGTATGTCTGTATCCAAACATCACGTGTACCCTATAAATAGATACACCTACTAGTAAAAACTAAAAATTAAATTTTTAAAAAAGATACCTAAACCATCTAAAAACTGTAATTATTTTCTTAGAATAAAAAGATGGTGGAAGTAGGCATAACTCCAGTTTTCAGGCACATGAAGGTTATTGCCTCTGTGGCAACGTTTGTGGGTGGGTTTAGAGATGGTCCACACAGCCTGGCAGCAGCTTGGTTCCCAGATGGGGAGCCTGGTCCTGCTGTCTTCATTTCTGGTTGACACTTGGAAATGACTAGATGAAGAGTCATGCATTAGCCAACCCAAATCCATCCCTCATGCAATCACTCCTCAATCTCAAACAGGCTGTTTCTACTGGCCTAGAACTTGGGGTGCATTTCCTGTAGAAATGATGCACTATGCAGTGAGCAGGTTGCAAGGCTTGCACAAATCTACTTAGCTCATGTAAGTGAAGTGCCGTCCATGTGAAAATCGTCTTAAAAATATGGTTGCTGTGAGACATCGGCTGACACACCTGCCCTGGTGTGGGCATTCTCTACAGTTAATAGACTCTGGATAATTCCTATCGTCTTGCCTTTACACACTAGAGTCTCATAAAAAATGAGAAGTAATGAACGGAAACAGAATGAAGAAACATTGCTTTTAAGAATACCATTACAATGCTGGTAATTAAAGCAGAAAAAAAATAAAATTAAGTAATGTTTCATCTATTTTAATAATTGTGCTTGAGAAAAAGCAGGTTCAATCAGAGAAGGATGAGGAAGTAGCTGGAAGCTGTGTTTGAGGTTCTCAAGGAGGCATCTGGCCACTCTCCATGTTGATGACTTTGATTCCTTTGAGAATTTTTTTTAATTCTCTAGACTAGATTATTGCCTTTTCCTCAAATATTTTTGGCAGTGAAACACAGAACAAATGGAACCAAGAGCAACAAGGAAGGTTTTTTTTGTTTTGTTTTTTTTTCCTACGCGTCTAGGGAAGAGTGACAGAGGCAGGGAAAGAGATTGGGAGCTAGTAAAGGAAGTGGCGTTGCCTCCAATAAAAATAACTGAGGAGTTTATTAGCGACACTTATAGGGAAGCGGCCCGCTCAATTCCCTTGCCAACTGATGCAGGTGAGGGAAAAAAAAGAAGGGATAAGGAAGAGATATCTGAGCCTACATTCCCTGTGACAGCTGGGGAAAAGGGCACCAAATTCAGGACAGCTTGGTCATTGAACTGGCCATTCTCAGAGTAGTAGGGAATGGGTGCTTGTGGCGGGTGGGGGGAGGGGTGTAAATATATAACCTAATTGTATAGAAATATAAGTTAATTGTTACAAAAGTGTGTGGAATTGGTTGCTCTTGATTTAGGGAGATTCAGGTTGTTCTTGATCCAGGACAGAAAATGTACAGTATATACTCTCCATGGATTCTTTTGTGAAATGAAAATTAGGGCATAGCAAATGGTTTTGAGTCCTCATTTAACAAGTACGCAGGCACTGCCTGTGTTATCAGCTTGAAAGTCTACTAAGAATGAATGGGAGAAAGAGCGGTTCACATTTGCTCTTTGAACTCAGAGAACTGATCTGAGTGCATGGCAATGATGACGGAAGGAATTAGGAAACGCTGGAAATCATATGCAAAGAAATTAGTCATCTCTCTCCTCCTAAGCTCTGTGTGTCTGTCTGTGTGTGTGTGTGTGAGAGAGAGAGAGACAGAGAGAGAGACAGAGAGATGCACATACTATTCTGGATTGGCTTGAGAATAGACACCATGATGGTGGTAGTGGTGGTGAAGAGGATGAAAGCAGCTGATAGTCATTGACTGCTCATTGTGTGCTAGGCCCTGTTCTAAGCATGTTATGTGTATTCACTCACTTAATCCTCACCACATCCCTATTATATTGGTTCCATTATTTATGTATTTCACAGTTGAAGAGTTTCTTACCAAATTTTAATTCAGTAGTCCCAAATGCAACCAAAATGAATCATATCTTCTGTAAAATGAACTTAAAACCATACTCATTTGGACACATTTGAACAACCATTTTGATATATAGCAAAGGATACTACGGAGGTCTGCCACAATCTTTAATCTATTTCCTTTTCCTGTCTTACATCTCCCTCTTCCACCTCACTTTCAGTTCTACTGGCCCATCTTCTAACTCTGTCTACACAACCTGTGCCTGTCACTTCCAAACTTCCCCAATATGCTCCTCATAAATTGTAAAACAGAGAGGAAGGGGCAGATTTTACTCATTCTCCTTCATTTTGCTGGGAATTTATACAGTAAAGAGCCATGTTACCCATGACAACTCTAAGACGCTACAGGGCATTTTCAAATATTTTGTCTTGGAAACTTGATTTTCGAAGTATTTAGGAAAATGCTTCAAAGTCAAAAATTACAAGCAGTTAATCACAATTGGAAATAATTCTTTGTAGACTTGCACTCCAATATGGTAGCCGCAACAACATAGGGCTATCAGACATTTAAATGTGTCTGAATTATGATGTGCTTGAAATGTAAAATGCACACCAGGTCCCAAGACTTAATGCCAAAAGCAAAAGAATATTAAATATAAATTATTTTTATATGGATTACTTGTTGACATTATCCTACTTTGGATATATTGGGTTAAGTAAAATAAATTATTAAAATTAGTTTTACTTTTGAATGTGGATACAAGAAAGTTTTAAATTATATATGCGAGGCCAGACACAGTGGCTCATGCTTACAATCCCAGCACTTTAGGAGGCCAAGGCAGGCGGATCACCTGACGTCAGGACTTCAAGACCAGGCTGGCCAACATAGTGAAACACCATCCCTACTAAAAATACAAAAATTAGCCAGGTGTGGTGGCAGGTGCCTGTAATCCCAGCTATTCGGGAGGCTGAGGCAGGAGAATCGCTTGAACCCAGGAGGCAGAGGTTACAGTGAGCCAAGATTGCGCCACTGCCCTCTAGCCTGGGCAACAGAGCAAAGCTCCATCTCAAAAATAAATAAAAATAAATAAATAAATAAATAAATGATATATGTGGCTTGCATTATTTTCTCCTGGGGCAGCACTGCTGTAGACTCTCAAAAAGGCTCCATCTATATATGGTAATGGTAGCTTCTGTTGAACCACCCTGCTGAAAGTTTGAAGAGCACATGTTCAACCTGAGCCTTTTTTGGAAAACACTTTTTTCCCCTTAGATTGTACATAATACCAGGCACGCCTGGATTTCTGGATAATTGCACCTGCAAGTGGCTACATGCAGACACAATTAGGTGCTTGCAACTTGTTGAAGGCACAGGTGTCTAATTGCGCCCACAAATGACCGTTCGACAGGCACCACTCATTGTGCACACCCGCTGATTATGGGCAGAAAATGGCACCAACCAAAATGGAGGCCTGGATAGTAGAGGCATGAAAATAGGTCCTTCGTAACCCCACAGCCTCGGAATGATTGCTCACTCCTTTCTGGCTTAGTCTTTTTTTGTGGAATGCCTGCCTAGGTGTTTATGGCAAGAGGCATATTTGGAATGCACAGGCTGAGAGATGAAAATGTGTATGCCCTATCCCACAAAGTAAATGCTGTCTTGGCCTTTTAAGTGAATTGGGGCTAACGGAACCCACATTGTCAACCTGAGTAGCCTTAAAGTGGATTCCACCCTGCTGGGGCTGGCTGTTTATAATGGCTAAAAATGATGGAGTGTGAGAGAATCCCCAGGGACCCTTTGGTAAATAGTAGTTTTTAAAGGGTTAATCCAACCTAATGAATCATTTAGTGGGGATGAGAAGGCCAGGATGGTAGCCTCCGGAAGAATCTGCAGGCATTTATTTAAATGGGAGCAGTTAGGCGGGAGGAGGCCAGCTGTGTGGCAGGGACTGTTGGTGCAGGTCACTTCTCCAGGCAGGGAGTAATTGATATCCCCAGCTCTCCTAACAGCTGAAACAACAAAGCAGGACATGGAAACATGTTCACTTACACAGATTTCAATGTCCGAAGGAAATGTGGGGGACACTTAGGCCCTGCCTCTTCAGGTTTTAGGGCTTTGAGGGTGGGGAATCAGGAGTCAGCTGTTTCTCCCCCTGCCCCCCCACATTTCAGGAAGAGCTTTGAACTGGATTTCGGTAGCTTTGTGGGGTCTTGCAGAAAGAAGGCCTTGTCAGCACTGTGGATGCTAAGTATCCACCCTCCGGCCACAGCAGGTCTGGTGGTCACGGGAGCCCACATCTTACGTTCATCAGAGCAGCCTACGTCCACAATAAACCAACAGTCCAGGCATTGGTTTCTGAGCTTTGGGAAGGCCAATGTGACGAAATTCAAAACACAACAGCTTGACTTGGTTTTTCCAGAGCAGAAAAAAGATTTTCTCCCAATGAGGGATGGCTTTCATAGTGTGTATTTATTTGCAATATAAGTAAGTTCATGATTTACCCATCTTGACAAATTCTCTGTCTTGGATCTTCACATCCCTTTGTGTCTGCTCTTTATTTATGATGATAGCCGCCTATTCTTGAATGGCAATGCTATTGTAATAAATCTCCATAAAAAGCCAATTTTCAGTTCAAGTTACTGCAGGCTGAATATGAGGAAGACAGTCAGAAAACACATATTGATTGTCCTCTTTTAGAGACTCCGTGACAGGCTCAACTCAGAACTTCTTTCATTTTGACTGGACTGCAGCTTAACCTAATGTCAACTTACCATAATTCTTTTATGTGGAAGGCTATTATTCCATTATAATTTTCTCTCTTGTCACCTAGTATCCAGAAAGAGTTCTGTTGGGAAGAGATTACTGGAGAATATTCTTCATCTCAGATATTTCATTCCATATGGTCTGGTCTGACCTTTCCTTCTTTATTTTAAAAAGGCAGTGGAAAATGTTCTGTCTCCTGTTACTAGCCATCTTTATACATAGCCTTAAGATATACAAAATTATATACATATTAGATATATTTTTATATACATATATATAATTTCTTTAGGAGTTTGGCATAAGGATAAAATTATTTGGATTGCACAATTTCATACATTCTAAGTCACAATTTTCCTATACTTGACACATTGCCTAGTATTTGATGCCCAGTTATTGCAGACAATTTAGCACTGACACAGACTAGCATGGCATAATAGTTTTCTGTTGTACAAAGGCCATTGCAAAATTTCAGTCTGGGCCAAACATCCCTGTAGTTTTTGTTTTTTTTTTTAATGTTTCACAAGTTGTAAACGTTGATACCAAGTATATGGTGGGTGTTATAAGGCTTTGCCCTTTGTGCATTTCAAATTTCTTGTAACAACCTGCACTGTGAATTTCTTGAGTCTTTCTTCCGAGAGCAAAGAGTCTCTATGCCAACACATCCACTTTCATCCTTTGGCCTTAACAAGTAAGCTTCACATCGGCGTGTGTTAAGAGTCACATTGATAACCGCAGTTGACCAGAAGACCTACATTACTATCAGGTGCCTTGAGGAGTCTAGTCTCTGATGCTAATATAGAAATCATAGGTCTCAAAGAGCTAGTGTGGTATTTGAATGAGTTATTGCATCTTGAAAAATCACAGAAGTCACTGGTCATGAGGCAAATTGTTTCCATTTCTTTGTAAGCCACAATTATATTTGCGGTGTAGATTCGGTTTTGCTTCTTAGCATTTTTATGAAGAAGCTACTTAATGGAAAAGGATTCAGAAGGCCTATTCTTAAAACTCTTAATGACCACAATCAGCAGTAGAATATATCAGATTTATATCTGATGGTTGACTATTGTACTATCCATATTTAGTAAATCACTGCTCTAATGTTCTCAATAATAATACCATGGCCATCAGAAATAGTTTATACTCTTCTCCAAATTCCTGATGTGTAAGAAATGCAGTAATACTAAAAGCTTCTGGTACCTCATTGTGTTGGCATTGACCTTACCTTCTCTCTGTGGCTTTCCCTTTCCCTAATGCAGGTAGAGCTGCTGTATTTCAGGCAAGCACTCAGGTATTGGGCTATTCTAGTTGGGTTTTTGCTTTTTATTGATTTGGAGTTTTAAAATCTTCTTCTACCATGAACTCTACCCCTGACAAATGGTGAGAAAATAAATAGAATTGCTAGTCTTCATCACATGGAAAAGAGCTAGTGAGCTATTTTGTTTCCTCCCTTTTTCTGCCCCCTTCTCTTTTCCCAGCTTCCCATTTATAGCCCTGCTTTGCAGAGACAGCAACAGGTACTCTAGAAGCAGGATGAAAATGAGAGTGGGTTTACAACATGGAAAGCAAAGGCCATGCGTTCCGAAAGGGCAGGGAGGGCCTTAAGGGCAGGGCTTTGACTTTTCACCACTGCCTTCTCTGCCTAGCACCTGCATGCAGTGGGCATTCAACTAATATTTAAGGCAGAACAAGAAGGAAAGGCAAAAACTCGGGAAGAAATATACAACTGAGGAGAAAATTTCCAGACATCTCACTGTGAAGGTGTCAGAAAAGACAGTTCTCTATTTTCAACCATACTAAGTGGACATTCTACTTGTATTGTTCTGTGAATTTTCTAATTGAGTCATGAAAATTCTTTCATTGAAAGCACATTCTGTTTTAGTACTTTGTATTTTTCCTCATAAAAAAGGTTTCCTCGTTGTTCAATTCCCGCCTATGAGTGAGAACATGAGGTGTTTGGTTTTTTGTCCTTGTGATAGTTTACTGAGAATGATGTTTTCCAGTTTCATCCATGTCCCTACAAAGGACACGAACTCATCATTTTTTATGGCTGCATAGTATTCCATGGTGTATATGTGCCACATTTTCTTAATCCAGTCTATCGTTGTTGGACATTTGGGTTGGTTCCAAGTCTTTGCTATTGTGAATAGTGCCGCAATAAACATACGTGTGCATGTGTCTTTATAGCAGCATGATTTATAGTCCTTGGACACAGGAAGGGGAACATCACACTCCGGGGACTGTTGTGGGGTGGGGGGAGGGGGGAGGGAGAGCATTAGGAGATATACCTAATGCTAAATGACGAGTTAATGGGTGCAGCAAACCAACATGGCACATGGATACATATGTAACAAACCTGCACATTGTGCACATGTACCCTAAAACCTAACGTATAATAAACTAAAATAATAAAAGCAAATTCTGACAACCAAAAAAAAAAAAAGGTTTCCTCTAACATAAATGCATAAAGCAATAGAAAATTGTGATTGAGATGACATGGCACGTTTTCCAAGTTTCAATTTTCAATACTTTGTGTCTATCCCAGAGAATTCCTTCCACAGCTCAATTTTCTCATTTTTGTTATTCATCCAGACCTGAATTTAATATATTCAGCAATTTTTATCAAACATGAGTGATTGGAGTTTTTCCAGACAAGTAATGTTTTTTTTTCAAGTGTGAGATTTTGTGTGTGTGCATGTGTGTGTGTGTGCATGTCTTCTGTAGAGTTATAGAAAGCTCAGTTTTAAAAGGTGGCCAAAAAAATGAATCAATGAATAAAGTGGAATTAAGAGTCACCCGTAACCTTGATGCTAGTGGTGGTACAGATGTGTACATTTGTAAAACCTCATGGAACTGCACAGTTAAAATGGACACATTTATTGTATATACATTATACTTCAATAAAATTTTTAATTAAAGAAGAAAATAAAAACTCATCTTCATCTGGGCTTTACTTGCTAGTCCATGTCATGGCGGAGCTTGAGTTCTTAGGAAATCTTCCATTGCTATGGCCCTTGCTGTTCCCTGGCAAACTCCAGCTCTCAGGGATCTCTACAATGCCCTGGCTTTCAAAAGCACAGGAGAGAACCCAAGCAAGCCTGGCTGCTTTGTGCTGCTCCTTAGAAACAAATTTCCATGTTCTTGGGCCACAGAATAGTCTTCCATTCAAATGGCTGCCCATCAGCATCTCTGGCTGGGCATGGTGGCTCATGCCTATAGTCCCAGCACTTCAGGAGGCTGAGGCAGGTGGATCCTTTGAATTCAGGAGTTTCAGACCAGTCTGGGTAACATGGCAAAACCCCATTTCTACAAAAAATACAAATATTAACTGAGCATATTGGTGCATGTCTGTGGTCTCAGCTACTCAGGAGGCTGAGATAGGAGGATCTCTTGAGCCTGGGAGGTCGAGGCAGCTGCAGTAAGCTGTGATTGCACCACTGCCCTGCAGCCTGAGTGGTAAAGGGAGACCCTGTCTCAATCAATTAATCAGTCACATCCTGAGCCGTATCACTCTTTTTATCAAATAACTATGCCACAGGATGAGATTATAATCTCACCAAAGTCAGGCTCTCCAAACCTCTGTTCCCACAGCAACTCCAGATCCAGTCCCATCTCAACTGCTGTCTCTAAACAGAGAGATGCAGACAGAGATGAGGAACTAATCAAGGTGCATGTTTCTGGGTCTGGAAGGAGGAGCAGGCTGGAAGAGATGGGCCCAGTGGAAGTCATTTTGGTACCTTCCTTTTTATTTACTCCCTTGGGTCTGAGCAGGCAAGACTTGTCTTGACATGTTTTCTATTTATACAACTAATTGCAAATTAATTGCACACTCACATTGTTGTCTCTATTGGAGAATTGCTAGAGGACTTGAGTTAGGGATGATTCACTGTCTCAGAAGTAGACTAACATAATTGCATATGTAGTTACTAAAGTTAGTTATAGGCGCAGATATCTGAGCCTAAAGCAAGTTTGTCAGGAATCAAAAATCTATCAGGCACCCTCCTACACTCCATGCCTCTCCTATTTCCCTGTCCACTAATGTCTTTATCACAGCTAAAAGAGGGAATTCTTCTAGGTCTTTTGCTTTTCATTTTCTCTACCCTGGAGATGTTGAAAGCTATCTCAAGCTGAAGAAGCATAAGCTACAACAATGCTTTTCTCCACCAAGGTGGTTTCCAAAGTGAATGACCACTGGCTCTTTCTAAGTATTTTATCCTCTAGTACTTACATTCATACCTATTGGTATGAATATACCAACACATGAACATACACATGGACAACAGGTAAACATCGTTGTTCTCTCTACATATTATTCCGATAATTTATCCAATACAGGAAAAGAAATCTATTGGTAAATGTAACTGAATTGAAAAGTCCAAGGACAGACTTATCTTCAGGTTCAGCTACCCAGGATCTCGTAAAAGGCCATCGGCACTTGGCTTCTTTCTCCCCATCTCTCAATTGTTTTCTTCATTGTTGGCTTTGCTCTCAGGCACGCTCTTCCACCATGGTGGCAAGATGGCTGCCCACCGCATCAGGCTTACTTCCCGTCCTCTCAGCTACTCCATGAAAGAGGGATCCTCTCATTTTAACATTTCCAACCAAAGTCCTAGGATCGTCTCAGGTTGCTTTTATCATGGTATGTTTTTAACCATACACAGTCACTGTGCCTGAGGGGATGGAACATTCTGATGGTCCAGGCCTGGGTCACATGCCCCTCTGGAGTCCAGGGTAGAGTCAGTCCACCTGAACCACATGGACTAAGAGTGGGCATGGAATGATTCCCAAAAGAACAGGAGGCTGTCACCAGGATAAGGTAGGACAGATGCTAGACTGACAAAAACAGCAACTTTCTTCCCCTGTCTCAACTTGGATCACAAGGGAAGAAGATAGGATCAAGGATGAAGGAGAAAAGTAGAAGCTGTTCCCACATATTCACAAGAAATAGGATGAGTACCAAATCCCTAAAAAATGATCTGTCAGACCAGTACACCAAACCCTCTCTACTTCCGGTCTGCTTGTCATTTGACCCACAGGCTTCAAGAATACTTCCTCAAGTAAATATAGTCCAGTGATTCATCCATCAGATAATCCCATATAAAGGAAAAAGACGAGAGAGACAAGAGTTATGTCTGTTTTGAGACCAGGATGGTCTCTTGGCTGTTGCCCAACTTCCTTTGGATTTGGCTGTATCTGTCGCTCACTTTAGAGCTCCACGTGTCATTGTGTTTGTCTTTCCCTGAGAATGTGAATAATCCAAAGTCTAAGTCATCCAGCATTTCTCACAGAGGTGACATCAATGTAGACCCACCAAGGAGTAGCAATTAGACATCTAGAATATAACTAGGACAAGACAAAAAAACTGTTTGAAGAGAGTGTACATTTTAGTGTATTGTGTATAAGTGCTTTCAATGAACATAGTCCATACATTTTGGGAAAGTGGTAATAACTTGCTTCATTTCCATCTGGAGGAAGCAGATTTTTGGAGAAGAAATAAGCCCGTAAACATATTTGAATATTTGGAAGACTGAGAAAAGCACATGAGAAGTTATGGAATCAAGAATAAATAAAAAGTTGGGGCAAGAATAATAACTGCCTACCATTATCAGTCACTTACCACACCCATGCACCATGCTAAGTGCTTTACAGACTTTCTCATTTAACCCTCCCAGCTACTCAGTGGAAGCAAATAACCATTACTATCCCAATTTGACAGTGGAAGAAACAGACTGTCTTATAGAGGAAACATTCATTCATTGGAAACCCAGAATCATTGCTCCTAACCTCTGTGATGTCTCATATTTTGATGCTCAACGCAAGGTCTGTGTTGATGGACAGGATTGCTGGGCTCAAGGTTGGCTGGAACCTAAACACAGACGTACAAGGAGGGAATCAGGAGGGACCCCAGTCAGATGAGATAAAAAGAGAAGGTCTGGTGGTTCAGGTCACTGAAGAAAAGGAAGCTGTCCAGTTTGAATAAAAATCCAACGTCCTCACAGGGAGAGGAGAGCAAAGCCTGAGAAAGAATCTCATAAAAGACAAAGGCAAAAGTTCTGTTGGCATCAGGATGGTCCAGCAGGGAATGAAGACACCCAGCCATGGACATTAAGATTCAAGGCTAGGATCTCATTTAATGGTCACACCTAGAGAAAATGGAGGGGTAATCCTATCAGTGATGATGTCTTACAGTTGAATACGGCTTTGTCAGTTACACTGTGCTTTTTCATACTTCCCTAATTTTATCTTCTCCCAGCAGGCCTAGGAACTTGCTTAGTATCATAATTCCCACTTCTGAGTGAAGAAAATAAACACAGAGAAATTTCTCATTCAAAGCCAATGGCAGAGCTGGAACTTGAACCCAGGTGTTTTGCCTCAGAGCCCAGTGCTGTTGTTTACTATAGAGGGCTGAGCATAACATCAAGGTTAACTCATTCATTGGAATTGCTGTATGCGTTGGGAGCTTGGTCATTAGACAACAAGCAAGATGCCAGTCACTGGGAGAGAAAGCTATGAGGCTGAAACTCAAATGAGTACCCATTTAAAGAAAAGAAAACCCCTTTTTTCCCACAACAGGAATCTCCAGTGAACATCCACTAATAAACTTTATATTGGGTGCCTACCATGAGCCAGGCACTGGAGAGTGAACGGTGAACTCGGTAATAGTCCTTACCATCACAGAGCTCACAGTTCATTGGAGACACACCAGAAAACAGGTGATTAAATACAATGGTTATTGATTCCATAGAGGCAGAATGTTTCCCATACAGCTATAATGCCTGCGTTATATTTAAGGTTTTTCATGATCTTACATATCTTACCATATAAATCAAAATCAATCATAACACATATTTCTGCGATGACTACTTAGCTCATAAGAGGGGCATCTGATTCAGAAATAAAGGATCAAGAAGAAGTGGCATCCAGAACAAGTACAGATGGCCAAATCAAGAACCTTTCTCTTGGTCTCTGAGCTGCTTCCCCAAACCGAACTCTGTCTTCAAGATTCCCTTAATGCAGTCCCCTTGTCAGAAGCCACACCTGCAGCAGATGCCCCATGGCACTGACTCAGCCATGAGCAGATGCACTGTGTTTTGTCTTTCATCTCATTGCCCAGCTAAGCTAGGTGCAACCTGGATAGACATTGTGGCCCATACCTTTTTTACATACTTTATATTTGGGTTTTTTTTTTATTGCTGTCACCATCACCAACCAAGGAGTAAGATGGCCCTCTGGGTCACAGTAATATTAGAAGTTTTGTCCGTCCAGCTTTAGAACTACAGAGGAAAGAGGAGAGCATTATTCTTTAAGAGTAAGCATTTGATTTCTGAAAGCAATTCTGATTGCCTATCCCTGACAAATGAATTGTTCCCCAGAAGCCATTTCTTTCTACCAGAAAAAAATACTAGAGAACAACAAGTAAATTTAAATTTAGTTATTTTTCCCCACCTTGATTGTCTGTGTTATTATTGTTTAAATGGTGGTGATGAATGTAATTAACTATTTAATTCATTTTTTGGTTATAGTTGATACATTTTTTAAAACCCCAACTGAGTGAGTGACACAATTACAGATGGCTCTAAGACTGCTAACATTTCGATGGGTGTTTTTCAGCTTCTGGTTTTGCCAAATTTTAGTTCACTAAACCACACAAATTAATTAGCTAAGCAGAAAATTCCCCAATGGGATGTTAGTGAAGGATAAGTATGTTGTAAATAAAACAATTAAAGGGCTAGTTCACACCTCATCAAATTGCTTAACAACCTGATACCAGTTAACTACATACATTCCTCACAAAATGCATGGAACAAGGAGGTAAATTAGAGTCCCCCTTTTCTGAAGTGGGACGTATTTACCCTTTAACTGAGGTCCAGTATTACGGTGGCGAGAGGTGGGGTAGAAATGCCACAGTATGACCTTGTTGACTGTGGAAATATCTGCATAATGCTGTCAATAGGGATTTCAATTTCTGATCCAGAAATCCCATTAGGCAGAGTAAGTTTCCCTTCCTAATTGTAGCCTCATAGACACAAGAGTAATATAAGATCATGGATTCATTTTATCCTAACATTCCTCCAATGTGCTCTCACCCATATCATTTCATTCACTCTTGTGAGAAGAAAAGCACATATTACTTTACAGATGGAGAAACCAAGGCACAGATAAGTGAAGAGGCCCAGTCAGGCTCACCCTTGCAGAGGTCAGGCTGAAGGGCAGCAACGTGAGCTGAGGTCATCTTGGCCTGGAGCCTGTGTGGTTTCTGGCAGGGCCATGAAATTATAACCCCTGTCAACTCATTGGAGGCCACCTACTCAAATGCCTTCATTTTACAGAGTTGAAGATAAGGCCTGAGAAAGTAAAGTGACTTGTCTGAAACTTCCTGGGATATGACCCAGTGTCCGGAGCTCCTCTCCGAGGTCCCTTCTCACTTCTGCAGCAGTCGCTTGCCTGGAGTTATTTATGGATAATTTATTTTTTAAGATGTAAATGTGAACCAGGTAAGGTGATGGAAATTTTAGTCTGCCTCCCAGGACACTTCCGCTCTTTAAAGTGGGGAATTGGGATGACACACACCTATTACCAGAGGATGCAAACTGAACGCAATGATGTGGAAATCTAGAGAGCAAGATTTATTCACATGGGTCGGGGACTGCAAACCCAAATAGCTATAGGGGCACATGGGAAATGTCAGTGAGAGAAGCAGGCGGGAGCAGAGCCTAAAGAGGACAAAGTCCCTTCCTCAAGAGCACAGCTTCACTTGACCATGGCCTCCAAGGAAGGCAAGTCCTGAGATTAAAGAAAAGCAGGAAAGCTGAATTTTTATGTGAAAGCCCTTGACTTTGAAGTGTCAGCAACTAGCTGAAAATTTTTTAAACAGTGTGTTGGGGATGGGAGTGTATAAAAATGAGCCTACAGATTGCAACCTCTGTTAGAGGATTTCCCACCCTGACATATCAGCGTAGAGTAGGACATTTAGGGTACATACCACTCAGCCATAAAGTTTGGATTTGTTTACAAATGTATTTGCTTGTTCATTCAAGGTCTTTGGACAATCACCTTATACTCCACATAGAAGATCCAATTTTATTTTTATTTTTTAAAGACTGAGTGTGACTTCGAACTCAAAAAATATTGAGGGCTTCCGTATGACTGGTCCTTTTGTTTATTCACTTTTAAAATTCAGTTTCCATCACAACCCTGCAAGGGGAGGAAAGGCAGTCCTAATATTCCCATTTTACACATGAGGTTCTTCACGCTGAGGGAGGGTATTTTCATGAAGTGCCTTGCACAATTCAAGCCCAGTCTTCAGCCTCTGAGTTGCACACTGTCTCCCAGTGCACTGATGCACCCAGAGATCCCTCAGAACTGAAAACTGTGGGAGCACCTGCCCACCATAGAGGGCAAATGAACCTAGTTCCAGAACAGGTGGGCAGGTTTTGAAGCCTCAGGTCCATAAAGCAAAGGGAGAGCCTGGAATTCCATCTCTCTGAAGTTCAAAAACCAGCTGGCATGGGGCAAACGGTAAATAACATTTTATTTGGTAATGGCTCTTTAGTTTTAAATCACTTCAGCGTTTACTTTTAATTAATTTCTTTAAATTAGATGACTCATACTTGTAAATATTTGCTTTTCTATGATAAGCTTTTATTTAAATTATTAAAGCTGCAGCTTCGTGACTGATTTTAAGAATTGAGGTTGCCGCTATACTAATGATAGAAGGCATGTGATTAAAAACGGGGAAACCGTTTCACATTGGTATATAAACCAACACCAAATATGGCTGGAGCAAAGCAGCACTCAAAGAAATAGAAGAGAAGGTGAACTTACAGTTTTCTTTGATTTGTTCAAGGAATAAATCAATAAATCAGGGAGTTAGAGAACAATGTAGGATGAAATAACATCTGAAGGAGCTCACTCACAATAAAAGCTTGTCTTGCTCTTTTTTCAAAGCACTCATCAATGGCCCTGGACCCACATACTAGTTTGCTAAAAGGAATGAGAGTAGGGCATGGGAGGGGGGTTATGGAGAGGCTCAGGACAGTGAGTAACTGTACAAGAACATTTGAGACAAAAAAAAGAAGAAGTAATGATGAGAGCAGAGTAATTTCATAGCCCTCATCAGTTTGGGCTATTATAAGCCTTGATTTGCTAGCTGCTCCATTTTACCAGCATCAAAGGCAAGTATGGAACCCAGAGAAGGTAGGCTGACAGGCTGGATTACAGCAAAAGGAGAAATGACAAAGGATGCTCTAATTTCGATAAAAGAAGATTTGAATGTAAAAGGTTTGTAATTACATTAATAACCAGTCTTTACCAACCATGTAATGATCAGCCAGAGTAAGAAGAGACTAAGGCAGGATGGGAGAAATTCACCGCAAGTCATCAATACCTAAGAACCTCTTAATAACTTTTATTATTTGTTGAAAATCATCTTGACAATACAGTTCAGTAACCTTTGTGCTATAAATCCATTTCATCTGCAAAAATGAAAGCTGAATAGATGTGATATTATATAGAATCTCTCATGCTGATGCTATCTCCAAAGTGCTCTGCCAAATAATGAGCTAGATTCCGGATGGGAGGGCTGTGGGGGGCCAACAGCAGAGACTTGTGTATGCCTACCAGGCCCAGCTTGGGGCTTTGGAACCAGCTTAGCATAGACTGAAATGAAGGCTGAAAATTACCCTTCACGCTTTAGTGAAAAATTATCATGGGGTGCTTAGATTCTACATCAAAATTAATAGAGAGAAGCCAAAAGCACTTCCATTTATTATCCGGTGGAAACTGGGGAATGGATCCCATTGCCTTGGTGCTGGGTATAGGGGAGAATGTTAGAATAATAATCCCCAAAATGTATGTAATCATGTTTGTGGCCAAATAGGGTACCGTAATCCAAATAAACCCCAAGTGGCGCTCTGGGACCAGGCTATGCCTCCTTCCCTGCCCTCCCTGCAATTGGTGGGGGGGTACCAAAAAGCCCAGGGCACTATTGAGAGAAGGATGAGGGAAGCCCTTTTCACAGGAAGCTGCCATGGAGATGAGATAGAGTCAGAATTGGGAGGTACTAATGTCAAATCCTTCCTACCCAGAAGCAAACTCAGCATTCCTCATTTTTACATTGGTCCCTGATCCATTTGTCTTTCGACTACCTTATCCCAATTAAACTACTAATGTGCTCATTTCTTTTTAATTTTTATTATAGGTTCAGGGAGTACATGGGTAGGTTGGTTACCTAAGTATATTATGTAATGCTGAGGCTTGGATTACAAATGAATGCGTCTTCCAAATAGCGAGCATAAATAGGTGGTTTTTCAGCCCCTTCCCCCACTCTCCCTCACTCTCTACTCTTGTAGCACCCAGTGCCTATTGTTCTCACCTTTATGTTTGTGTGTACTCAATGTTTAGCTCCCACTTAAAAGTGAAAACAAGCGATATTTGGTTTTCTGTCTCTACATTAGTTCACTTAGGGCTGCATCCATGTTGCTTCAAAGGACATGATTTAGTTCTTTTTTTATGGCTGCATGATATTCCATGGTGTATATGTACCACATTTTCTTTATCCAGTCCAGAGTTGATGGGCAACTGGGTTGATTCTATGTCTTTGCTACTGTGAACAGCACTGTAATAAACAGAGGTATGTGTGTCTTTTGGTTGAATGATTTATTTACCTTTGGATATACACTCGGTAATGGAATCGCTGGATTGAATGGTAGTTCAGTCTTAGTTCTTTGAGAAATCTCCAAATTGCTTTCAACAGTGGCTGGATTAACTTACATTCCCACCAGCAGTGTATGAGTATTCCCCTTTGTCTGCAGCCTCACCAGCATCTGTCATTTTTAGACTTTTTAACAAAAGCCATTCTGACTGTGTGAGTTAAGGGACAGTCACTTGCCTTGAAGGGAAACCCCATAAGGCTAGTAGCGGACTTTCAGCACAAACCTTAGAAACCAGAAGAGACTGGGGGCCTGTTTACAGCATCCTTAAAGAAAAGAAATTCCAACCAAGCATTTCATATCCTGCCAAACTAAGCTTCTAACTGAAGGAGAAATAAAATCCTTTCCAGCCAGAGAAATGCAAAGGGACCACTAGACCTGCCTTTAAAAAAAAGGTCCTTAAGGGAGTGTCCAACATGGAAACAAAAGAATGATGCCTGCCACCACAAAAACACACTTAAGTATGTGGCCCACAGACCCTTTAAAGCAACTACACAATCAAGTCCACATAATAACTAGCTAACGCCACAATGACAAGATCGAATCCTCACATATCAATATGAACCTTGAATGTCAATGGGCTAAACACTCCCGCTTAAAAGGCAGAGAGTGATAAGTTAGATAAAGAAACAAGACTCAGCTGTCTGCTGTCTTCAAGGGACCCCTCTTACACACAACAACACCTATAGGTTCAAAGTAAAAAAATGGCGAAAGATGTATCTTGCAAATGGAAAACAGAAAGGAGCAGGGGTTGCTAATCTTATATCAGATAAAACAGACTTTAAATGAACAACCATCAGAAATGACAAAAAGAAAAGCATTCCATAGTGATAAAAGGTTCAATACAACAAGAACACTTAACTGTCTTAAATACATATACTCCCAAGATTGGAGAACTCAGATTCATAAAAATAAATTCTTAGAGACCTACAAAGAAACTTAGCCACACAATAATAGTGGGAGACTTCAACACCCCATTCACAGCATTAGTTGTTTGCTATTGAGAGAGAAAACTAACAAAGATAGTCTGGACTTAAACTCAATACTTGACCTATTGGACCTAATAGGCATCTACAAAATACTTTACCCAACAACCACAGAATATGTATTCTTCTCATCTGCACAGGGAACATACCTAAGATTGGCCACATGCTTGGCCGTAAAGCAAATCTCAATACATTTTTAAAAATCTAAATCATACCAACCGCACTCTTGGACCACACTGCAATAAAAACAGAAATCAATACCAAGAGGATCTGTCAAAACCACACAATTACATGGAAATTAAACAACTTGCTCCTGAATGACTTTTGGGTAAATAACGAAATTAAGGCAGAGATCAAAAAATTCTTTGAAACTAATGAGAACAGAGACAAAACATACCAGAATCTTTGAGATAAAGCTAAAGCAGTGTTAAGAGGAAAGTTTATAGCACTAAATGCCTACATCAGTAAGTTAGAAAGATCTCAAATTAACAGCATAATATCACACCTACAGGAATTAGAAAAACAAGAACAAAACCAACCCCAAAGCTAGCAGAAGAAAAGAAATAACCAAACCTAGAGCAGAACTGAACAAAATGGAGACATGCTCATTTCTTTCAACAGAAAGTGAACCCAGAGGTTCATGAAATATGTTATATAAACCTCACTTAGTATTATAAATTTAGGGGGAATAGATTACCAGATGTAAAAATTTTTTAAGGGCTCATGGTAGATCTCACATTGAGGCACATGCAAAAAGCTCTTACCAATTAGGTTATCAGTATTTAAATTTCATAGCACTACATCTAAAAAGTCTAATGTTCACACAGTTCCCAAAAGAAGACTGAATTCACCTGTCTCCAGAAGTTGTATTATCGTGCCAGTGGTCTCACTGCCTGATGAGTATAGAAGCCAATAACATGGCACCAACATTTAAGAAAAGGAAGTCTTTAATGCAAGACCAGACAGCAAGGAAAAAGGAGTTGGGCTCAAATCTGTCTCCCCAGTTTGCTGTCTGGGGCAAGTTTTGAGGTGTCAGAAGGCAAGAGAAAAGATTTAGGAATGTTGATTTTGTAGAGTCTCATTGGAGAGCTTCAATTTTGACCATTTACATTAAGGTATGTTGAGGCAGACTTTAGCCCTGGATTTTCCAGGCCAACAGACCCTTCACTTCTGAAAGAGTTTCCGCATTCAGTTTCCAGTCATGTATGAATCTTCTTGGTGCTGTGGGGAGGAATCCTTGGTTCTGGGTGTTGCTAGAGGTCAAAGCTTTCTCTCTTGCACATGCCTGGGCTACCCGACTTACAGTTTTGGCTCTGTTTTACCTACATGGTAACTTTATTCTGTTATCAACAGAGTAGGCCCAGTTTGGGCTGGTCCTGTGGTTACAGTATTACCATGCTTTCATCTGAGAGTGTGATGTCCTCAAAATTTCTTCAAAGTTGGTAAGCAACTGGCTAGATATAGAATTCAACTGTCCTTCAGAGTCACATGCACTGATGCTACAGTTCTGCACTGTTGACCTGCCCTTCTCTGAAGCTGAACCACAACTTTGCCTGCCTGTCTTTGAATCCTAATATACTATTACTATTGGAATGGTCCATTTGAAAAGGGATTTGAGCCTAAATCAAGACTGAATCAAATCCATGAAAGTGGACAGCCATGAATAGCTAAGAGAATATTTGCTAGAACCCAATGTATGACTGGAGCAGCGATGAGAGAGAATAGTCTAGATTTCTAATGGGCTAACGGCATGAATCATGACATTCTCCAAAGGGACCATTGGAGGAACAGCAGGTTTAGGGAGAGGTGATTTGTTTAATTTTGTACTCATAAGGTTGAGGTGCCTAGGGAACCTCCAAGTAGAGCTTTCCCACAGGTAATCCACATCACCCCCATGATCCTAATCCTACTGAATAAAAATCACACTCTTTGTTGTTGTTGGTGGTGGTGGTGGTGGTGTTAACTCAGTTGGTTTTCTTTTCTCAGGTTTAGTCTTTTAAGTTCTGGGATACATGTGCAGGACGTGCAAGTTTGTTACACAGGTAAACGTGTGCTATGGTGGGTTGCTGTGCCTATCAACCCATCACCTCGGTATTAACCCCTGCATGCATTAGCTGTTTGTCCTGATGCTGCCCCTCCCACTGCCACCCCAACAGGCCCCAGTGTGTGTTGTTCCCCTGTCTGTATCCATGTGTTCTCATTGTTCAGTTCTTACTTATAAGTGAGAATATACGGTGTTTGGTTTTCTGTTCCCGCATCAGTTTGCCGAGGCTAATGGCTTCCAGCTCCATCCACGTCCCTGCAAAGGACATGATCTCATTCCTTTTTATGGCTGCATAGTATTCCATGGTGTGTATGTACCACATTTTCTTTATCCAGTCTGTCATTGATGGGCATTTGCGTTGATTCCATGTCTTTGCAATTGTGAATAGTGCTGCAGTGAACATACACGTGCATATATCTTCATGACAGAATGATTTATATTTCTTTGGGTATACACCCAATAATGAGATTGCTGGGTCAAATGGTATTTCTGGTTGTGGGTCTTTGAGTAATTGCCACTATCTTCTACAATGTTTAAACTAATTTAGATTGCCAACAACAGTGTGAAAACATTGCTTTTTCTCCACAGCCTCGCTGGCATCTGTTGTTTCTTGACTTTTTAATAATCGCCATTCTGACTGGCATGAGATGGTATCTCCTTGTGGTTTTGATTTGTATTTCTCTAACAGTCAGTGATGTTGGCCTTTTTTTCTCATATGTTTATTGACCACATAAATGTCTTGTTTTGAGAAGTGTCTGTTCATGTCCTTTCCCCACTTTTTAATGGGATTCTTTTTCCTGTAAATTTATTGAAGTTCCTTATAGATTCTGGATATTAGACCTTTGTCAGATGAATAGACCACAAAATTTTTCTCCCATTCTGTAGGCTGTCTCCTCATTCTGATGATAGTTTCTTTTGCTGTGGAGAAGCTCTTTAGTTTAATTAGATCCCATTTGTCAATTTTTGCTTTTGTGGCAATGGCTTTTGATGTTTTCATCATGAAATCTTTGCCTGTGCCTATGTCCTGAGTGGTGTTGCCTAGATTTTCTTCTAGGGTTTTTATAGTTTTGGGTTTTACATTTAGGTCTTTAATCCATCTTGAGTTAATTTTTGTGTAAGGTATAAGGAAGGGGTCCAGTTTAAATTTTCTGCATATGGCTAGCCAGTTTTCCCAGCACATTTATTAAATAGGTTTCTAGTGGGCTAATTGCATGAATCTTCTAGATGGGGTCTTCTAGATATAGAATCATGTCATCTGCAAACCGAGACAGTCTGACTTCCTTTCTCCTATTTAAATACCCTTTATTTCTTTCTCTTGCCTGATTGCCCTGGCCAGAACTTCCAATACTATGTTGAATAGGAGTGGTGAGAGGGGGCATCCTTGTCTTGTGCCAGTTTTCAAGGGGAATGCTTCCAGCTTTTCCCCATTCAGTATGATATATGGCTGTGGGTTTGTCATAAATGGCTTGTATTATTTTGAGGTATGTTCCATTAATACTTAGTTTATTGAGAGTTTTTAACATGAAAGAATGTTGAATTTTATCAAAGGCCTTTTTTGCATCTATTGAGATAATCATGTGGTTTTTGTCTTCAGTTCTATTTGTGTGATGAATTACATTTATTGATTTGCATATGTTGAACCAGCCTTACATCCCCGGGATAAAACTGACTTGATTGTGGTGCATAAGCTTTTTGATGTGTCGCTGGATTTGGTTTGCCAGTATTTTAATGAGGATTTTTGCGTTGATGTTCATCAGGGATATTGGCCTGAAGTTTCCTCTTTTTGTTGCATCTCTGGCAGGTTTTGATATCAGGATGATGCTAGCCTTATAAAATTAGGGAAAAGTCCCTCCTTTTCAATTGTTTGGAGTAGTTTTAGAAAAAATGGTATCAGCTCCTCTTTGTACCTGTGGTAGAATTCAGCTATAAATCCATTTGGTCCTGGGCCTTTTTTGGTTGGTAGGCTATTTATTACTGCCTCAATTTTAGAGCCCATGGGTCTATTCAGGGATTCACCTTCCTGATTCAGTCTTGAGAGGGTTATGTGTCCAGGAATTTATCCATTTCTTCTAAGTTTTCTAGTTTATTTGCATAGAGCTGTTTATAGCATTCTGATGGTTGTATTTCTGTGGGGTCAGTGGCGATATCCCCTTAATCATTTTTTATTGTGTCTATTTGATTATTTTCTTATTAGTCTAGCTAGTGGTCTATCTATTTTAATAATTTTTTTCAATAAACCAGCTCCTGGATTCATTGATTTTTTTGAAAGGTTTTTCATGTCTCTATCTTCTTCAGTTCTGGTCAGACCTTTGTTATTTCTTGCCTTCTTCTAGCTTTGGGCTTCTTTGCTCTTAGTTCTCCCGTTCTTTTAATTGTGATGTTAGGGTGTCAATTTGAGATCTTTCTAGCTTTTTGATGTGGGCATTCAGTCTATAAATTTCCCTCTTAACACTGCGTTATCTGCATCCCAGAAATTCTGCTATGTTATCTCTTTGCTCTCATAGGTTTCAAAGAACTTCTTGATTTCTGCCTTAATTTCATTATTTACACAGGAGTTATTCAGGAGCAGCTTGTTCAATTTCCATGCAGTTGTGTGGTTTTGAGTGAGTTTCTTAATCTTGAGTTCTAAGTTGGTTGTGCTGTGGTCTCCATTACAATTTCAATTCTTTTGCATTTGCTGAGGCGTGTCTTACTTCCAATTATGTGATCAATTTTAGAGTAAGTGCCATATGTCACCCAAAATAATGTATATTCTGTTGTTTTGGGGTGGAGAGTTCTGTAGATATCTATCAGATTCACTTGATCCAGATCCAAGTTCAAGTCCTGAATATCCTTGTTAATTTTCTGTCTCCATGATCTAATATTGACAATGGGTTGTTAAAGTCTCCTACTATTATCATGTGGGAGTCTAAGTCTCTTTGTAGGTCTCTAAGAACCTGTTTTATGAATCTGGGTGCTCCTGTATTGGGTGCATATATATATTTAAGAGAGTTAGCTCTTCTTGTTGAATTGATCCCTTTACCATTATGTAATACTCTTCTTTGTCTTTTTTATCTTTCTTGGCTTAAAGTCTGTTTTGTCAGAAACCAGAATTGCAACCCCTGCTTTTTTCTGCTTTCTATTTGCCTGGTAAATTTTCCTCCATCCCTTTATTTTGAGCCTGTGTGTGTCCTTGTGCATGAGATGGGTCTTTTGAATACAGAATACAGTGGGTCTTGACTCTATGCTACTTGCCATTCTGTGTCTTTTAATTGGGGCATTTAGCCCATTTTCAGTTAAGGTTAATATTGTTATGTGTGAATTTGATCCTATCATCATGATGCTAGCTGGTTATTTTGCAGACCTGTTGATGTAGTTGCTTCATAGTGTCATTGGTCTGTGTATTTCAGTGTGCTTTTGCAGTGGCTGGTACCAGTTTTTCCTTTCCATATTTAGTGCTTGCTTCAGGAGCTCTTGCAAGGCAGGCTTGGTGGTGACAAATTCCGTCAGCATTTGCTTGTCTGGAAAGGGTTTTATTTCTCCTTTGCTTATGAAGCTTAGTTTAGCTGGATATGATATCCTGGGTTGGAAATTCTTTTTAGAATATTGAATATTGGCCCCCAGTCTCCTCTGGCTTGTAGGGTGTATTAGTCCATTTTCACACTGCTGTTAAAGACATACCCAAGACTGGGCAATTTACAAAAGAAAGAAGTTTAATGGACTTACAGTTCCATGTGGCTAGGGAAGCCTCACAATCGTGGTGGGAGGCAAGGAGGAGCAAGTCATGTCTTACATAGATGGCAGCAGGCAAAGAGAGAGAGCTTGTGCGGAAACTCCCATTATTAAAACCATCATATCTGATGAGACTTATTCAGTATCATGAGAACAGCATGGGAAAGACTTGCCCCCATTATTCAGTTACCTCCTACTGGGTCCCTCGCACAACACTTGGGAATTCAAGATGAGATTTGGGTGGGGACACAGCCAAATCATATCATAGGGTTTCTGCTGACAGGCTGCTCTTAGTCTGACAGGCGTTCTTTTGTAGGTGACCTGGCCCTTCTCTCTGGTTGCTCTTAACATTTTTTCCTTCATTTTGACTTTGGAGAATCTGATGACTGTGTGTCTTGGGGTTGATCTTCTCAGGGAGTATCTTACTGGGATTCTCTGGATTTCCTGAATTTAAATGTTGCCCTGTCTTGTTAGGTTGGGGAATTTCTCCTGGAGGATGTCCTGAAGTATGTTTTCCAACTTGGTTCTGTTTTCCGTGTCTCTTTCAGGTACCCTAATTAGTCATAGGTTCAATCTTTTTACATAATCCCATAGTTCTCAGGGAATTTGTTCATTCCTTTTCATTCTTTTTTCTCTAATATTGTCTGCCTATCTTATTTCAGCAAGATAGTCTTCAAGCTCTGAAATTCCTTCCTCCTCTTGGTCAATTGAGCTATTGATACTTGTGGTTGCATTGTGAGGTTCTTGTGTTGTGTTTTTCAGCTCCATTGGGCATTTATGTTCGTCTCTAAACTGGTTATTCTGGTTAACAGCTCTTGTGATTTTTTATCATGGTTCTTAGCTTCTTTGCATTGGGTTAGAACATGCTTCTTTAGCTCAGTGAAGTTTGTTATTACCCACCTTCTGAAGCCTACTTCTATCAATTCATCCATCCCAGCCTCTGCCCAGTTCTGTGCTCTTGCTGGAGAGGTGTTGCAATCGTTTGGAGGAAAAGAGGCACTCTGGCTTTTTAAGTTTTTGTTGTTGTTGTTGATTCTTTCTCATCTTCATGAGTTTATCTAGCTTCGATCTTTGAGGCTGCTGGCCTTTGGATGGGGTTTTTGTGGGTTTTTTGTTGGTGGTGGTGGTGGTGCTATTGTTGTTGCTTCCTTTTGGTTGCGTGTGTGTGTGTTGTTGTTTTTGTTTGTTTAACAGTCAGGCCCCTCTTCTGTAGCGGTCCTCTCCAGACCCTGTTCACCTGGGTTTCTCCTGCACCTGGAAGTGTCACCAGTGGAGGCTACAGAATAGCAAAGATGGCTCCCTGCCCCCTCCTGTAGGATCTGTCCCAGGGGGGCATCGACCTGATGCCAGTAGGAACGCTCCTGTATAAGGTGTTTGGGAACCTCTGTTGGAGGGTCTCGCCCAGTCAGGAGGCACGGGATCTGGGACCTGCTTAATGAAGTGCTCTGGCTGCCCCTTGGTGAAGGGAGTGTGCTGCACTGGGAGGAATCCCACTTGTCCGGACTGCCCAGATTCCTCAGAGCCAGCAGCAGGAAGACTACATCTGCTGATCCATGGAGATCACAGCCGCCACTCCTCTCAGGAGCTCAGTCCCAGCAAGATCAGAGTTCTGTCCCTAAAACCTTGGCTGGAGTTGCTTAAATTCCTGCAGGGAAGACCCAGTTGGTGAGGAGGGATAGATCAGGGTCCAGCCTGAAGAGGCAGTCGGGCCACAATCCGCCACAGCTGCTGTGCTTCACTGTGGGGAATTCCTCCTGGGTCCAAACCATCCAGTCTCCCTGGCACCAGCAGAGGAAAAATGGCAGACTGGAGCCACAGTGATGACAGCCACCCCTCCCCACAGGAACTCGGTAGTCGTAAGCAGTCTGCAGCCAAGTGGCCACCAAGAATCTACACAGCTCTGTTCTTGGGACCCAAGGCTCTGATGGCATGGGCTCACGAGTGGGATCTCCTGATCCATGGGTTACACGGCACCGTGGGAAAAGCATGGTTTCCCAGATGAAGTAGCACAGTCACTCATTGCCTCCCACAAGGGGGTGGGAGCTTCCCTTGCCCCATGTGGCTCCCAGGTGGGCCGTCATACCACCCTGCTTCTCCTTGCTCTCCATGGGTCATGCCACCCACCTAGTCAGTCCCAATGGGAGAACCTGAATACCTCAGTAGCTGGTACAGGATTCACTTGCCATTTTTTTTCTTCTCAGTGGGCGCCTCCGACCACAGCTGTTTCTAGTTGGCCATCTTGGCCCCTCCCCACCAAAATCACACTCTTTAATCCTTCCTATGCTGCCCCTGGTATTTAAGACCCTTCATGATCAGGCTCCAGATACCCTCTCTAGACCAACCTTCTGCTTCTTACTTGCCCGCTCTTGACAAGCCAGCATCAGAGGAATGTCTCTGTTTCCAGAACACTTTCCAAGGCTGTTAGCTCTGTATCTTTCCTCCTGTTGTTTATCTCTTCAGATGCTCAGGATGACCGACTTATATTTATATTCCAGGTTACTTGCAGAGCAGGTAACATGTCTTACAAACCCCCATAGCCATAGGGATTCCTTAAAGCTAGGTGCCAGCTCCACCTGCATCAAAATCACCTGGGCCCTTGAGAGAAATGTAGGCTCCCAGACCCATTTCAGACCTTTTCCTGGGGGTTGCAACCCCAGAATCTGTGTTATTTAATAAAGACTCAATTGATTCTTAGTGATGCCAACGTTCAAGGTACTAGACCTGGAACACAGTGTCTTCCAAACAGAACCACACAAATATCTGTTTTGATTTTCATAAAGGGCACCAGGAAACTTTGCTTTCCTTAAGAAAGGCACCTCAAGGTCTCCGAATGAAACTTCCCACATGAAATGTTGTTTGTGCTCTTTCTGCAAGCACCATCAGAAGTTTCAGCTTCTTGGGCTGCTAACAGCCAAAGTATCCATTGGAAAAAAAAAAGAAAGAAGTCTCTTTTTAGTGCATTAGATCCTGTTTTTTAGAAATGTGTTTCCAAATATAAACCAATTTCTTTCACCTGGTGCCAGCAGGCACCATGTGAGCAAATGAGAAGCAAGTGAGGTCAGAGACTGCACGATCTAACTTAGTGGTCAGGCATGCGGCCTCTGGGTCTGTCTGCCTGGGCTTGAACTGGGCTCTGCCACTACCAATGTGACTTTGGTCACATTATTTAACCTCTCTGCTTCTCGGTTTCCTCATCTGAAAGCCAGGGATAATAATAATACCTACCTGGTAACATTGTTATGAGGAATAAATCCATCAAATGGAGGAAACACTTAGGATGGAAACTAACTTGCTGTAGGCACTTGGGAACATGCTGCTGTGCTCAGCAGGCTTATGAATCTTTGCAATGCTAAACCCAATGTTTGAAGCTGGTTACTGAGCCCATCGAGTAGAGTGGCACTCTTCCCTGCGCTGGCATTTCTGCTTCTGGATTTCAGAGTAAGACAATTGCCATGGCAGGATTCTCCCATGTCTTAATGAAATCATGACATGGAGGCCCTCTCCCCCGACACCCATACACACACACACACACACACACACACACACAGGCATGAAGATGGAAGTGTGTAAATCTCCTTCGTTGTACTCCTTGCCCTTGGTGAAGAGGGATTCTAATAATCTAATGATCATAGGTAGTTTACATCAAAATCTTCCTATTGCACAGGCTTTAGAAATTAATGGGAGGGGAAAGGGGTCAGGTAAAGATGTGGCCGTGATGCATAAATATCTACTGCAAAAATTGCATGTGCTACTCTAACATATATATATAATCTAAAATAGATGAGGGAAAAGCAGGCTTCAGGAACAGTATATTTTGCCCCTAGAGTGTTCTGTCTCCAGGTAGCACCTTAGGCAGGAAACTGTGTAGTGGTTTCTCCCAAGGGGCAGGAGGAAATCAGGACCCTACACTGTTGAACCTGTTAGCCCCCAAAGTCTGACCTTGGAATTGAACCATTGTCTGCTACATGATTATCAGATGAAATCCACAGTGTTTAGATACTGAAATTCTCGGACCACAGTTACAATAGAAAGAGAGAGAGATGATTTAAGGGGCCTATCGAGTTAGGATGATTTGTTCCTTTGGTTGCCATTCTCTTTAAACAAAGCCTGTTCTGTGGATAAACAGACCATGGGGTAATGATATGCAGGTATCGCTCAAATGGATTGCATGACTGTTTTTTTTGTGGCCGTGCAGGATAGCTTCTGCCTTCCCCAAATTTCCCTATGTTGTTCTCATAGTTATCTTTTCTAATTGTTCTCAGCACCCACTTTAAAAACCTCTCATCCCCTCATAAAGGAAATTATTTTAGCAGGACCACTTTTAGGACCATCTGATAAGATGAAACACTCTTAAGGACCATTTTCCAGATAATGTCTGCTGAACTGTCATACAGAATCCAAAACTCATTGCACATGCAGTTTGTTAATAACTCAATTCTTGTATTTGTGGTCATTGTTTAAAAAAAAGAAGGAATTAAATATGAGCAACCAAAATTATACTTGTTTAAACTGTTTGAGAAATGTCTTTGAGCACTCAGTCACTATCCTTTCTCCTTCATTTTCTGTACAAACATTTCCTTGGTGTGTACGAGGGCCACAAGCATCTGCTGCTGCACTCTCCACCCATTCCAGTTCTTTGCAAAGAACAAGAGCCCCCTCTTCTCATAATGCAATGGGAAATGTGAGTGATGAAAGTGGATTTTTTTACATAATCATTTCTATAATGTAGGCCATCAAATGATCATTTTACTTTATGATTCTGTAAAATCTGCCGAAATCAAAGCTATGTAATATACATTGCAGAGGGCTCTGCTAATCCTTGCCAACCACATTCGTGCCTGGACCGAGGAGGAAGGTCTGGTAACTGGAAACCTGACACTAAAGGAATTCTAAACACAGACTAAAAGCATCTCTGTGCACATAGCATGGGCAACTCAAGTATATTAGTTTGTACTGATTTTTTACAAAGCTTTGCAGTATTTGTAGAAGAACCAGAGAAGAAAGCACCGACCCCAGCTCAGCCACTAAATAATCTATGTGTGGCGTGCTCAAGAATAGCATGGCTCTGCCAGATGTCGACTTTCTGCCAACGGGTACAGGCACCTCTCTTAGACAGCTACAGGAGTTTTACATCATGTTACTTCCTGCCGTTCAAACCCCGAATTTGGTCACAGTCAATTATTACCAAAAAAGGAAATCCATAAAGGCTACTTTGGAAGTTAAAAAATTAGCTTTGTTTTGGCTGCTAATCACACACGTAGTATTTTATAGAAATTAAGAACAAGATTCTGCCGTTTGGAAGGTTTTCTGTAAGTGAAAAACCCAATGCATATGCCTAAGCCGGACATTCACACCTCTGCTCATAAATTCCTTATGGTTTTTATACTTTCTGCTGCGTATCTTATTTCTTCACATACTAAACTCACCCCCTTTCAAAACAAACTGTCTTCTGGTCGCTGATGTGTCTCCAACTTAGTCGTTTTTCCCCTCTGTGACTCTTCATCTATCCTTCCACATCCTAAAAGGAGCTCATCAGATGAGATACTGTAGGAGTTCTTACACTCTGCCTTGAGACATGTAGAGGAAGCCTGCCCAGTTCTGTATTGCAAGAATCTGTCCCTGATATTTGAAGACAGGATTACAAATGATTTCTTTTAATAAATTATAGCAGGCTCAAGTTTTCCCCTTCAATAATGTCACTCCCACTCATTTGAATTCCCTTGTTCTTTCCTGGATGGAAGGAAAGGGTGTTGAGTTACAGCAGGTGGCAGAGAAGTTTGCATAATTCTGGCTTCTGCCTCTCCTGGGTATGAGTAGCTTATATGAAAATCATCCATCACATCTATTCTCAGGGAGAAAAGCTTGGGAGGCACTGGGACAGAGGGAACAAGACACCACCTTGACCTCAGGTTTGTGTTCATCAGCCCTCAAGCCCAGGTACCGCACTTGTAACTGTGGCCATCACACCTGGGTTTGACATTGTCTCCCTAAGACCCTGTGTTTGAAATACATAAAGATGTTCCTCAATTATTGCATTTATGACAGAGACAAAGAAAATTTCTTTGCTGTACCATCATAAAAATAGTAGTTAACTGACCCTTGAATAAATACACTTAACCTGCACCTAGTAAGCCCAGTTTCCAGTTAATCTTGAGTTAAGATAGCTCTCAATTTCCTCAGCACCAGTTAGTCATGCTGAGCTCACTGGGAAGTCAGGGAAATTGAATCCCAGTGTAAGATTTATTGAGCACCTATTGTATTTCAAGTACTCTGTAGGGCAACAGAGATAAGACAATATAATCTTGTTCTTGGCAAACAAGACAAATAAAGTAACCTGTACCCTGATAAAGTTTACAGTCATTCTGTGTTGGACCCAATGCAGCCCTTTACTCAGCCCACCATCACTCCTACTTCCTTCCTTCTTCAGAAATTAGAAATCAGTCTCACCTCAACCACCATCAATCCCTGGCTCCCAAAGAAAACCCACTTTCTCCTCTTATTCCCCTACCTTCCTCCAGCCCCTACCCACATTGAACCTTTTATAGTTACTGTATGTGTGTAGGTTTTCTCTTTAAACTCTCTTGAACAAATTCAACATACATTTGTAGAGCACCTGTGATGTGCAAAGCCCTGTGTTATGCTCGAAGGGAGATAGATATGTAAGTTCCTTCCTTCAAGATGCTTGTACTCCATGCAGTATACAATCAGCCACAAGGCAGGGTGAAAGACAGATGAGGTGAGAATGACCAGCTGTGGCGGAGACAGAGGAGAGAGATTTTCTTTGCAATTGAGGGTGGTGGTGTAGACATGTAGACATGGGAGGATTCAAAATTGCTCATGCCCCTTCATCTGTTCCAGTAAGTACAGCCACCTCATTCCTAGCAAGAGGTTTGCCATTAATTTTGTCCTTCCAATTTTGAGCCCTTTCCCTATACAGAATTGTTTTAGCAAATGTAGGAAGATGTCTTTCATCCTTACATAAACTGAAGGTAGTCAGCACCCAGAGCTGGCTATCTGACCAGCTTAGCCTCTGATTTCCAGCCCCCCTTTTGCGTAATGAAAAATACTGACATGCTGACATGGCAAAAAGAGGAAATCCTTATGTAAACAAAGTGATGCTTATTGCTTCTTTACATGTAAATAACATATATCTTTGTCGTGTTCAGACTTAGTGGTTAACTTTCTTTATTGCGTGCATCTATATGATTGAAAACTGCATGCCTGAGATAGTTCCTATCAGTTTTCCAAGCAAAATCTGAATCCTTCTGGCCTCTGGAAATGAGCCTAATCGGTAATAAAATAAGCAATAATTTCAAAATATAGGTATTTTCATGACAGCCCCCTCTACGAGTTATAAAGAAAACAAATGTGGGCTTGTTTCTCTTTCCTTAAGTAAATATGGTTTCTGAGTAAAATTTTTAAATTGAAAGTTTTTAAAGAAAAACAGTAACATATACAAACAAAACTCAAGAAGTCACATGAAAAATGAAAGGTCTTAAAATACTGATACATTTGTTACGTGGATTCTTGTTTTAATCAGAATCTCCTAAGGAAGCTGCCCCTGGATTCCTCAGGGTTGGCTCAAAGCACACAGCATCCGACACCGTGATGAGCATTGCTGGGGCCCCAGAATGGATTGGTTTTGGGCTTTCCTACAAACACTAAATTTCACACAAATAAGAGACTATGAAAAGAGGAACTCACGATTAACAAAACTAAAATTTTAGCTGCCTTTTCTTCCTCTAAGTTCTGTAGTTAATGAGAAGGGGCTTATTTTCCCTGTTTCAAAATTCTTCTTGAGACAGAGTCT
Source organism: Symphalangus syndactylus (assembly GCF_028878055.3). Classification (NCBI taxonomy): domain Eukaryota; kingdom Metazoa; phylum Chordata; class Mammalia; order Primates; family Hylobatidae; genus Symphalangus; species Symphalangus syndactylus. The sequence goes on from NC_072430.2 coordinate 110,100,037, forward strand.
CTTTCTGTTGCCCAAGATGGAGTGTAGTGGCACAATCTCAGCTCACTGCAACCTCCACCTACCAGGTTCAAGCAATTCTCCTGCCTTAGCCTCCCGAGTAGCTGGGATTATAGGCATGCACCACCACGCCCAGCTAATTTTTATAATTTTAGTAGACGGGGTTTCACCAGGCTGGTCTCAAACTCCTGACCTCAAGTGATCCACCCACCTTGGCCTCCTAAAGTGCTGGAATTACAGGCGTGAGCCACCGCCCCCGGCCAAAATTATTTTTTTTAATAATTTAAAATAATACACACATAATATTCAGAAGAACTTAGAAGCTGTTCTGACAAAAGTCTGTAGGAAATTCTGTTATGAACAAAAGGTTGTTATAAACAACAGCTACACACCATCCCCCAAAAGAAAGAAAAATTCTTCTAGCACTCTTTGAACCTTAAACAGTGTTTTGGTAGGCCAACACATTGTTTTTCTTCTCTCTGAAAAATTAAAAACGCTAACTGTTATGATGAGTTCCACAGAAAAAGACAATTTCCATGACTTCATTTCTTGACAAAGAACAGCTACCTCACTTGCTTTCTGCCACATATAAGCAAACTCCCAGACATAAAACCTCCCCTCAGAGGAAGCAATATGGAACCACAAAAGTTTCTTGAGGTCTGCCCTATCTGCCTACGGGAAGCCTCCCCCTCACTGTGAGCACTGGCCACCCGGGAGGAGCAAGGTGTGGGAGAAGAGATAGCGACTGTCCCCCCATGTGCTCGCCGACTGCACTGTCACAGCCTCTCAGGGTGGCTTCTGCCCCGTCACCACCTGATCTGGATTCTCTCTCCAAAAATTTAAAAAAACAAGGCGTGCCTGTCTTTTATAATGCTCTGTTTTAAAAGAGAGAAATCTCCAGGGAGAGAACAGGACCCTAAAAGTCCAAGGCCTGGAATTCTTCCTTTCTCTCTTTCCATTTTAAACAGGAAGCATTCATGCTAAGAGAGTCCGGAGGGAGCGCTGGTTGTATGTTCATTTTAAGGCAAATAATGTTTGTGTGTTGCAAATGTCAGTGATTTATCCTAAGGGCTTAAAATGAGTGCAGAAAAACCACATGTTTCACTTCATGCAGAGAAATATCTTCAGTGGATTTTGAGAGAAAGCACAGGTTAAGAAATTTTTTAAGTGTACTGGATATCTCCAACATGAACCAAAAAGAAATAAAAATGAGCATGGTGAGTTGGAGGAGAGAGACTTAAAGAATTCTTATGATAAAAGATATACTGAAGGCTGGAAGTTTTCTAAATCAAAAATGAAATTCTAAAGAAAGGGAAGGGTGAAATCCAGAGCCTTTATTTCCCATGGCTAGAGTGACAGATTATCCATTTGTGCTCCATTTGTCATGGGCAATTTAAAATATAGCAAAGCAAACTGCACTGAATAATAGCAGCCGACGCTATAATAACTTGTACACAAACAATTTAATTTTTTTTATCTGAAAACTCTTAACTAAATTACCCCAAGCTGAAGGATCTATCTTTCATTATTATACATAGCCAAATTAAGACAAAAAAGTAGAGAGAGAATTCTATTGTTCATCCTTATAGATTTGTTCACAAGCTGCTTTCTACATGCACCGAGCTGGGAGCTTGTCAAATCTTCATTGATTTGAGCAACTTACAGAGCTGTTTTAACATCCAGCTCCACAGATTACAGGGTGATTCTGACCCTCATTGACAGTGCTTGATTAACCACAGACACTGTATTCTCACAGCCCTGTCATTTCTTTCAAGTGTCCTAGCAGTATGTCTGACATTGGGGAGCTTTTCCTTAATTATTATTGTTGTTGTTTTTCTTTTTTAAAAATTATAAAAGGGGGAGTGGCAAAAAATGGGAAGGATCTGGGAATGGTGGTGGTGGTGAATGTGTGTGCACAGAAGGTTTATGAGATTTTAAGAGCTGCAAACAGAACTCATCTGTTTAACCCCAGGCTAGATAAAATGCAGTCATCTGCACATTGTTTAGAGGCACACTGCTTCTGTTATGGCAAACGGATCAGAAGATGCTTGTTTTCTTTAGTGAGAAATCCAGACAGGGCCACTGTCTGTTAGTGTCTATTCTTACCTGGATGTTTCTGTGTGCCCTATCCATTACAAGGTACAACTTACAGCTGGTTTGGCTTTTCCCTGTTCTGCTACTGGCCTGGTGCTACTTCCTGGCTTTGTGGTAGAGTTGATTACTTTATATCAAAGCTTTAGGTGTGGGCTAGGTGCAGTGGCTCATGCCTGTAATCTCAGTACTTTGGGAGGCCGAGCCAGGCAGATCACCTAAGGTCAGGAGATTGAGACCAGCCTGGCCAACATAATGAAACCCATCTCTACAAAAAAGATACACAACTTAGTCAGGTGTAGTGGTGGGCACCTTTAGTTCCATCTACTCGGGAGGCTGAGGTGGGAGAATTGCTTGAACCCAGGAGGCAGAGGTTGCAGTGAGCTGAGATCGCACCATTGCACTCCAGCCTGGGTGACAGAATGAGACTCCCTCTCAAAAAAAAAATTAAAAAAAAAAAAGAGCTCTAGGTGCTCTGGCTTGGGACTTTTTCTAAGGACTGTAGAGCATTTAGGGAGGGGAGGGACATATGAATCCACACCAAGATGTATCAGCAGCCAACCAGAGTTAGACCAAGATGACAGCCCATTTAAAAGAGCACCTCACAGATTTAGAAAAGCGAGTGCAGTCCATGGAAACTTTATGACTCCAAATAACCTGAACATTTCTGTCACCATATCTAGGACAGACTTCAGCCCAGCCTGTCCTGGATATGGTGGTAGAAAACGGGAGGGGACTAATGACCCCATCCTTAAGAGAGGCAAACTCACTACCTTGTTTAGGAAACTAGTTCGGTTACTATAATAAGGGCCAACAGAAAAGGTTATAAACAAGATAGAAGTGTATTTTCCTCTCATGCACCAACCTGAATGGAAGCAATCCTGATTGACATGGTGGCTCCATGGTGACGGGGACCCAGGCTCTCACCTTCTTGTTGCTCTGCCTCCCATAGCACATGGTTTTCACCTTGTGGCCTAAGATGGTTTTTCCGATGGCCAACAGGAAGGAGAGAAGGGAAGAAGTTCCCTTCTCTTCTTTTTAAGGCCACGCATCCCTTCTGCTCCCATCCCATTGGCCAGACCTATGCAGTGGCCACACCAAACTGCACAGAAGGCTGAGGAACATGTTCTCCAGCCGGACGGCCAGCTTAGGAGCTGCTGACATGTGTCTCTTCTTCTCTTTCCAGGGGAGGACCCACAGATCCTGTAGACTATCTGCCAGCAGCACCTCGGGGGCTCTACAAGGAAAGGGAGCTTCCCTATTATCCAGGGGCTCATCCTATGCACCCTCCCAAAGGGAGCTATCCCCGCCCCACAGAGCTGAGGATGGCAGATCTCCGGTATCCTCAGCACTACGCACCCCCGCCAGCTCCCCAGCACAAAGGACCCTTTCGACAAGACGTTCCGCCTTCCCCTCCCCAGCACCAAAGAATGCCAGCCTATCAGGAAACAGGCAGACCAGGGCCCCGTGGGGGCAACCCAGACCAGTACCCTTACCGAACCCAGGATTCCCGGCAGAAGAACCCCATGACTGCAGCCGTATAGCTGAGTGCCACCGAGGCCAGCCCAGTCCAGAAAGGAAGGTGTCTACTCTACCTTTGCCCTTTCTAAACCTGAAGACCTCCTTGGTGTTAGGAATTCTCCGTGTTACCGATTAGCTTTTTCTCACTGACATTGTAATGCGTGACTGCTAATCAGAAGGAAAAAGAAGGGGAAGGGGATTGGAGAGAAAAAAATCAGAAGGAAGACGAAAGATGGGGCTATAAAAACAAAACTACCTGATAGTTGAAACACTTTCAGAGTTGTTCAAATCAGTGAGAGTGGCAACAGAACACACAAACAGCTAACAATGGAGCTCTACTCTGGGGAGCCTCCCTGGCTAGATAACCTGTGATGTGCAGACACATGAACACCCCCCTCTGAGACTGGCGGTCCAGAGGCAGTCTCTGCCAGGCAGCCCTACCAGCTCCGAGGTGGAGCCTCAGCCCCCTTCTTAGAGCTGTTAAGTCTAAGGTGTGGCAGACAGAGATAGAGGCATCTGAAGTGAGTATAGGTTTTTTGACTGAGAAAAAAACAGCAGCAAACATGACTAGTGATCTTGAAATATTTTGTACCGAGAGAAAGACTGCATTTCTTTATTTGTAGAATTTATCAGGTTCCTGATACCACTCATTTGATGTGAACATTTCATGTTTCCTCACTTTTGATATGAAAGTCGGTACAATGCAGTATTAGTCCCGGGAGGATGTGCACAGCTGGTCAGAGCTTCCAGAAGGAATATCTTCCGAGGACCGAGGTGATCAGGTTAAGAGGGTTGAACATCCCATGACCCTCACCTTCCTCCCTCCCACATTCCAGGCATGGAGATACCTAGTTTCAGAGTCAGCCCCAAATCTCCTGCCTATAGTTACTCTAACTGGGGTCTCTAAGGTTCCCACTTGAGGGCTAAAATGTAGTTGGGAAAAAGAGGGCCTGCTGGGGAGGTCTCACAGGAGGCAGTGCCCTGGAAATGCCAAGTCCAGACTCAGTGCCAAGCAGTAACCATCTGCACTCAGGGACAGCGAGGAGCTGACCATGGCCTCTGATGACCAGCAGGTATTAGATGGAAGTGAATGAGAGAGAGAGAGAGAGAGAGAGTGTATGTGTATGTGTGTGTGTTCGAACACATATGATTGCCAGTATGGAGAATGAAAGATTAATAATGCTTTCTGGAGAGTTTGATGAAAAGCGGGGGAAAGGGAGAAAAGGCGTTAAGACTAAATCCACCTGCATTTGCTATATTTCATTAACTAAAGTCAGGTCAGGGCAGGGCCAAGGCCTCCAACTGGAAAAGGACAATGTTATGGCTTTAAAAAGATGAAACCCCACCCTCTAAGTAGAACCAACCTATCACAATGTTTTCTGAGCTTTGCAGTAATTTTCTATGAAAACTAAAACCTCTAAAACATACAAGCTGGCCCAAATGAGAACACAAGCAAAAGATGTGGAAGACAGCAAAACCTGAGCATTGGTTTGAACCAGGCTGTGACGCTTGAAATACTTTAAGCCTTTTCACATTCCTTCTTTATTCCCTCCAAAAAAAAAAAAAAAAAAGTCTTGAGTTTAATTTAGGCCTATTTTGGCTGAGATTAGCATACCTCTGACTCACAGGATTTAATAAATTATAGTATTATTGAATACATAGGACATCCCTCTACCCTAGCTTACTCTTGTCTTTTTAATTTAAAATAGAATTCTGCTACCAAGAAGGATGCAACTGCTAGTTTTAGATGTAAATGGTGTTATTTACTGGACTTTGTGATATTGTTTTCTTAACTACAGTTTACTATGGCCCTGTTGAAAACAGACTATCAAGTTTTTTGTCTCTGTTCTGTCATCTCTCTTAAGCCAGGCACCTTTAGAGTGTTTGCAGTTTGTTCAAAGTGGTTGAGGATCTCAGGCCCTGCTCACCTGAGGAGGAGTGCAGGGGAGCTACCGATCTCCCTGCTGACCTGCTGAATGCTACCTTCCCCTCGAGTTGAATACACCTTAAAGAAAATGATAACACGAGGGACGTGTAACTTGTCTTGAAGCATTAAAAACCAGCAGCACTTCAGTATGTTCCATATTTTAACCAAACTACTGTAGACTCCTAAACATAGCCAAGCCAGAACGTTCCTTCTGGATTAAGCTTAGGCCACTTGAGGGGCAGCCAGGGGTGATGGTGTCAGGTGAGAATCCTGTGTCTTGAAGGAGTGGCCTTTGCAGGAAGAGTGCCCATGTTTTCACCTGCGGCATTGCCACCGGAGTGCGCAATACGTCCTGCCCACAGGCTCAGGGTAAACTGCTCCAAAGCTGGGTTTTGTGTTGTATACAAAGTCAATAAAATAGTTGCTAATCATGAGTGGCAGCCAGTGATGTGAAGGTACTATTAAAGTGAACAAAAACTAGATTGCAACAGTTTTCTTTCCTTGCTTGAAGTATAACACACGCTCCATTTGATCCTGCCTGAAAGAAGCTAACATTATATCTGTGACAGACAGAGGCTCCATCAAGCCAAGCAACAATTAACAGCTCAAATGTAAGATTTATAAATGCCCGTGAACTCACCCTTCAATTATTACCACCCAGAGGTTACAGGACTCTTTCCCAGCATTTAGGGGAACAGGTTTTTAGAGTATTTAGAAGACCAGGCTATAATCAGTAACGTGCCTGGGAGCAGGAAATAGCTCCCAATTTATTTGTGGCCTTGGGAAAACTCAATCCGGTGTCTCCTTGTAGCTCAGAACACTAATAGCCCCCCTGGAAGAGAGTGGCACATTGAGCTCCAAACCCAATCAACATACATCCACTTGGCTGCAGATCTGACTGCTGGGTCATGAAGACCATGAAATGATGTTTGCCTTCAAGTCACTAGATATTTTAAGAAGCCCTATTTTTCTCCCTTTTTGCAGGAGTAGAGAGATGAAAGAGGACAGACCATTGAAAACTTTTAGATGCAGGAGAATTGAGACTTCCACAAGGGAGAGAAACACAGCCTCCCCAGAATCCATTATGCCATTGGGCTGTGGCACTCTCACTCTTGCCATAATACCATTTCCTCACAATATCAAATCAGTGGATGAAATACAAGCTTAGAAACAGGAACGTTTTCTTAAATCATAACCTAATAGCAAACAAAAATTGAAAAAAACAATTATTCTGAAGCTCATTATTCTTAGATCTGTAGGTATATATGCGTTGACCCCCACAGGATGGCACCAAGTAAAGATCTGAAGAGCATGGTAGGGGTTCTGAGACCGACTGTCACCCGTGGATCCTGATAGGGAAGAACGGAGGCTTCACTGTAGCTATAGTTTTCCACCAAGTCAATCAAATTAAAACATGACTCATTATCCCCTCCAAAGATTCATAAAATTCTTGAACTGAAGTGATCTTCTGAAGAAAAGCCACCTAACAACATTAGGAGGCTCATAAAGCTCGTTTCTCTTTTCCCTGGTATGCACAAATATCAAGCCTATAAAGAGTTAATTATTTCCCCAAACCTGTAACCACTGCATTCGTTTTCTTTGGAGGAACATTGTAGCATTTCAGGAGGGTAGAGAGATCTAAAGAGTTTGGTCTGAATGTGTGTCTGTACAATTCCCTTTGGCATTAAACTCTGAAACCTACAATGAATGGCCTTCAAATTGGTGTTAAATTGGGAGGACACCCTACTGCTTTCTGAGTCCATGAGCAACAGAAAGACTGGTCTTAGTGCAATTAGGCAGGAGGGATTTGGACTCAAACAGCCACAGAAGTATTTCTCAGCACTCCCAGTTCCTGCCGACTTAGCTGACAACGATGGCACAGCGAGAGCCGAAAGAGGAGTCGCCTTAAGGTATCCCTACAAAGTCACCTTTCTGATAAAAAGGAGGGAAAAAAAAGTTAGATACATAAAATAAGCCTAGAATCTCACACACAGCTGTGACTTCTAAGTGAAACTCTTTTCTCCCTCATGTCCTTAAATGGTCACAGAATCACACACAGCCTGACTTTTAAAGACAAGCTTGGCTACAGGAAATGAATCAACCCCCCAGACTCTTCTAGCCTGCCTCCTGACTGGGCTCCTTCAGGAAGTGTTCTCCTGTTCTATCTGCAGGGCTGCTTACTACTGGAACCTAAAACAAAACCTGTTGTTTTTACCATCACTTTTTCTGGTGTTTCCTGTGCTTTTGTGATTCCAAGTCTGTGCATAAGTTCTGAAGATAAATTACGTGAAATCATATTTTGGCATATGGGGGTGGAGGATGAATTCTTTACAAACTTTTTAAGATGATCTCATTTGTACCACAGAAAACATTTTGGAAGTTGTTATATATGAGTATATAAATTTTTCTTGTCATATTTTACATTAAAATAAAGCTTTATTCAGTCATTAAGACGTCAGAGTCTTGGATTGCTTTAGGATGGGGTTGTCCAATCTTTTGCTTCCCTGGGCCACAGTGGAAGAAGAATTTTCTTGGGCCACACATAAAATACATTAACACCAATGACAGCTGATGAGCTTAAAAAAAAAACAACAACCCTCAATGTTTTAAGAAAGTTTATGAATTTGTTTTGGGTAGCATTCAAAGCCAACCCGGGCTGTGGGTTGGAAAGCTTGTTTCAGGATCGGATCTGATGAATAAACAGGTGGGTCTGGGCCTGCTCACCCTGGAATAGCAACATTCAGTAGTTGAGTAGCAATGTTCCAAACAGCAAGAGGGCAAAGAACAAAAGGAATGAGAGCGTCAGTCAGACGCTGGGCCCCCCAAAAACAGGTGCTGAGACGGAGATTCTCAAGCCAGATGTGTACTGAGGCGTGCACTTGGGTTTCAATACCTTAAAAAGGGAGGGAAACAGGCCTGGGCAGAGGGAGAGGCTGAGCTGTAGTGCACTCCCAGCTTAGGCCTCAGCCACCCCACAATGGGAGCAGCAACGGCTCTGCAGAGCTGTCCGCAGTTGGGACAAGGGAGCTGAGCCTTTATGCCACCATTGATTGGTAAATACAGGTTACCTCTGGAAAGAAGAAAGATCTAGCTAGGGTTCGGCAGGTTTCTTCAGTTGAGGCAAACCCAAAGAAAGCTGACAGCTGGGGCCCATCTTTGGATGGTATTCAAAACAGCTGGAAAAGAGTGCCTTCTTAACGCGGCATCTGAGCAGCCTGTCACAGCATTCACGACAACATCTAAAACTGGCAACTGCTTTCTGGTGCTGGAATCACTCATCTCTAGAAAGCTCTTCTTGAGACCATCCATGTCACCCCTCAGCTTCTTTATTCCCTTGGCCTAGTCTCAGACCTCCCCTACTCCTGGTAAGCCCATCCACAGCCAAGGTTTCGGCCACCACCTCTCTACTGACTGCTCCAGCTCAGCTCCGTGCCCTGAGCTAATGGCGTTTCTGCTTTTCCACTACACATTCCCATTTGGATGTCCTGCAAAGCCTTTAAACATAACATGCCCACACTGAAAACAAGCTTTCTCCAAAGAAACCTCCTCCTCACAATTCTGTCCTGGCCAAAATGTGAACCACGTTCACAGCTAAAAACTGGAAACCTGGAAATTATCCTGGATTTCCCATTTAACTCTGCCCTTTCCTCCTACACGTTCCCATATGAGATGGAAGGCCAACATTCTGTCCTGCAATTCCATCAAATATGTTTACGTTTCCTGATACCGTGACATGCCTGGGCTCAGCCTCATCACTTCTCACCCAGCCCCTTCAATAGCCTTTGATATGATCGCCCCACCTCAGGCCTTGTTCCCTTCCATCCACCTCTGCTATACAGCCCTGCTCCTTGCTTCTGTAAATAAAGTTATACTGGGACACATACACACCCATTCATTTACATGACACTCTAGAGCTCTTTCACAACAACGTCAATCCCTGCTCTATATTCCTGCCTAGGAATTTTTCTGAAATAGAGATCTGATGGTATTACTCTTCTGGAGGCAGCATGTCTTCTTGAAAAAAATGTTGGCTTTGAAAACAGGTAGGCATGGATTTAAAACAAAGTTCAACTACTGATTGGTTGCATAACCTTGAATAAAATACTTACTATCCATCTAGCATCATTAGTGAAGTGGAACTGCTATTCACCTTATAGGGTTGTTTTGAGAATTAAGTCACATGACAGACAGCAGGCCCGCAAATAACATCGTTTCACTCAACGTTGTATCATTATAACATTGATTAGGAAAAAAAAAAAAATTGATTCCTGGCCAGGGCCACTGTGTGCGTGGAGTTTGCACGCTCTCCCCATGTCTGCATGGGATTGCCCCGGATACGCCAGTTTCTTCCCACATCGCATAGATGTGACCGTTCGGTTAAACAGCATGCCTAAATAGTCCAAGTGTGAATGAGTGTGGGTGTGAGTGTGAGTCCTCCCTACAATGGAAGGGCATCCTGTCCAGGGCTGGTTCCCGCCTTGTGCCCTGAGCTGCCCATATAGGCTCCAGCCACCCATGACCCTGAACTGATTTAAGTGGGTTGAAAAGTGCGTGGAGGCCAGGCATGGTGGCTCACATCTATAATCCCAGCACTTTGGGAGGCCAAGATGGGCAGATCACATGAGGCCAGGAGTTCAGGACCAGCCTGGCCAACATGGCAAAACCCCATCTCTAATAAAAATACAAAAATTAGCCAGGCGTAGTGGCGCATGCCTGTAATCCCAGCTACTCAGGAAGCTGAGGCACGAGAATCACTTGAATCCAGGAGGCAGAGTTTGGAGTGAGCCAAGATCTTGCTACTGCACTCCAGCCTGGGTGACAGAGCAAGACCCTGACAAAAAAAAAAAAGAAAAAGAAAAAAAAAGAAAAATGAGTGAAAAAATGAATACAAAATAATCTAAAATACAAATATGTAAACAATAATCATACAAATGTACAGTAAACGATGCGGTACAAGAATGCTCAGTGAGCCCGCGAAATCTGTGATTGTTTTTGAACCGCATGATGGTGGGAGGTGCTCCTTACAATTTCACTTTGTAAACATTTACTCCTTGATTTAACCCACTGCCATTATTCACTGCTTCACCAAATTATGGATAAATTATTTTCTTATTTGTTTTCATCAATATTTCTTCAATGTATGTATAGCTCACATGTATTTTTCATGTGTAAGATTAGAAGCGTTTCGGTCTTTATTTAGAAGTTTAGTGATGCTTTTGTGACCAGAAGCATGCCATAGGAACGTAACTCTTGCTTCTATCAGTTAGGCTATGGTAAAATTGGCGTCATTATACATCACTTCACTCAAAGTTGCAGTTTCCAGTAACCCATTGAGGATGTTAAGGGAGGACTTACTGTATAGAAGCACTGGTGCCAGCTTCAAAGAGCCAACTGTATGCATCTCGTCCCGACTCCACATTCAGTGATATCATGGAGAAAGGCTGAAATGGGATATGTTGGAAGTATTTACAACACAGGAATTGGCATATCTGACAAATCAGGGCGTTTTTTCCTTCCCTCTGGAGAGCCAGTTGTTAAACATTTCACAGCACACCATGGTCGTAACCTCCCCAGCAGTCAAGGAAAATTAACCCCTGTCCCCATTACACATGCACATACACACAAACACACACACACACACCTTAAAACCTTTCTGTGGCTTCCTACTACTTACAGCTTAAAGTCAGAAATCTAAAACCCCTGTGTGCCTCTCCCGCCTCCGTCCTTACTGCTCATAGTTTACATCTTGTGCTAATGTTATTTCTTTTTTCTTTTTGAGACAGAATCTCGCTCTGTCACCCAGGCTGGAGTGTAATGGTGCGATCTTGACTCACTACAACCTCCGCCTCCCAGGTTCAAATGATTCTCCTGCCTCAGCTTCCTGAGTAGCTGGGATTACAGGCACGTGCCACCACGCCCAGCTAATTTTTGTATTTTTAGTAGAGACTGGGTTTCACCATATTGGTCAGGCTGGTGTGCTAATATTATTTCTAATAACTTTGATATGTCTGACCTGGACATGAATTATCACAACTCCGTACCCTGGCAGTATGCAGCAGGCAATAGCACAGCCACCCCTGCTCAAACTACCCTCTTTGCCCACCCTGCTTTGTCCTGTGGATCCTCATTCATCTTTCAAGCCCAGGTCAAGCAGCTCTTTCTCTGTGAAGCCTTGAAGACAGAAATTGGAGACTGACTCCCTCCCTTCCACCCTGCTTTCTTGTAGCAGGACTTACTGCAGGGTAAGTCAGAAATTCTGACACGGGCCGCCACATTTTTCAGATTTCCTCTCAACTTGGGTTCCACGTGAGACTCATTTCCACCAAACAGACCCAGCACTCTGACAGATGAAACTGAGGCTAGGCCTGCTCTTGCTGGCTAACCCAGCACCAGCTGGAGTGCCCAGGCTCGAGCTTCCAGGGCATCAAAAGGGCTGTGTGACAGCCATTGTGTCAGCATGCATCCCAGATGAGGCAACGGGATCCTGTTGTCCACTGGTTCTTTGAATCCCCCCTCTTTTTTTTAAACAGCTTTATTGAGGTATGTTTGCAGAGCTGTGCAACCATCACCACAATCAATTTTAGAATATTTTCAACATCCAATAAGAAAACGCCATAGTCATCAGGAGTCATTCCCCATTTCTCCATTCCCCCATTTCCTCTGCCTTACCCCATCCAGGGGAATTACTTGTTTCTATATGTTTGCCTGCTCTGGAATTATCCTAAGTGTCCATCGATGGAGGAATAGATAAAGAAAACGTGGCATATGTACACAATGGAGTACCTTATTAGTCTATTTTCATGCTGCTGATAAACACATACCCAAGACTGGGAGAAAAAGAGGTTTAGTTGGACTTACAGCTCCACATGGCTGGGGAGGCCTCAGAATCATGCCGGGAGACAAAAGGCACTTCTTACATAGCGGCAGCAAGAGAAAATGAGAGAGATGCAAAAGCAGAAAGCCCTGATAAAACCATCAGATCTCGTGAGACTTATTCCCTACTACGAGAACAGTATGGGGGAAACCACTCCCATCATTCAAATTATCTCCCACTGGGTCCCTCCCACAACATGTGGGAATTATGGGAGTACAATTCAAGATGAGATTTGGGTGGGGACACAGAGCCAAACCATATAAAGTACTATTCAGCCATAAAAGAAGATCAAATCCTGTCATTTGTGACATCATAGGTAAACCTGGAGGCATTACGTTAAGTAAAATAAGCCAGACACAGACAAATACCACATGTTCTCACTCACATGTAGCATTTTAGAAAGCTGCTCTCATAGCAGGAGAGAGCAGAATGGTGGTTACCAGAGACTTGGGTAGTTAGGAGAGAGAAGAATGGGGAGATGTGGTCAGAGAATACACCATCAAAGATAGGAGGAGTAATTTTTTTTTTTTGAGACGGAGTCTCACTCTATTGCCCAGGCTAGAGTGCAGTGGTATAATCATGGCTCAGTGCAACCTCCACCTCCCAGGCTCAAGGAACTCTCCCACCTCAGCCTCCCAGGACTATAGTCATGTGCCATCACACCCAGCTAGTTTTTTGTATTTTTTTGTGGAGATGGGGTTTCATCATGTTGCCCAGGCTGGTCTTGAACTCGAGAGCTCAAGCAATCCACCCGCCTTGGCCTCCCAAAGTGCTGGGATTACAGGCCTGAGCCACCATGCCTGGCCAGGAGAAGTATTTCTTTTTAAAAATTGTCCAGAATCTCTGACTTTCTTATCACTGAAGGTAGCAACTTTCTCAGTGGGCCAGCTCTGTAATGTTTTTCTGAGACTTATTCCTGGAAACACTGCCTAGAGCCTGCTCCTCCAGCCCTTCCAACAATTTCATAAACACCTAACTCCTCATATTAAATTCCTGTTTCAACTCACTAGAATAGGCTCAGTTATCTGCAACTCTACCGACACAAACACCTTCCACACCCCTCCTCCCGAGGCAGAGTTGGTAATTCTACACTGTATGTTACTGAGATGCTTTCTGCAGATTCTCAATAAAACTTTTACTACCTGTATTACAATAATTAGTTTCCACGTCTGTGTGGCCTTCTAAGGTGTACCTGCCTGGCTCTGACTATATGCTTAAGAAATATTTGTTGAATTCATTTGAATGAAGAAATGAGGTGTGAGGATTCTTTGCCTGAATTGTTACACTGCTGACGTTCCACTTCGAAGCTCAAGCTGTAAATCTCAAAGTCCTGTCATTAAAGATCGCCTGGTATTATTCTTGAGGTGAAAGGTGTTAGCTCACGTGGGCAGGCTGGATTCTAATTTAAAACATGAGGAACCAGACCAGGAGATTGTAAATGCAATGCGTAATGCATTATTTAGAGAGTAAAGAGGGACTTGAGCAAATCGAAAATGTATTACTTACAGCCTACTAAGATGGAAATACTTTTAGCGACAGGTGATTACTATTATTATTGTATAACTCCTTGGATTTTAGGCAAGTGCTTTGCAATCACTTGTATTACCAGTACCTTTCAACAACTGTAGATGGTGAGTTGGAATGATTCCCTGACTTCCCATAAAGAAACTGGGTCCTCTATACAATGGTACTTAAAAAAAGATTTAATGAAAGCTATTTATTCCAAAGAAACTAGAAATTACTTTGTAAGTGTCTTGGTAACTGAGATTTCTTTTTCAGTGGCCATATTTATTCTTATTCTTGTTTACATTACATGCTGCATGTTGCATGATCACAGTAATTTTTGCTTCTCACAGAAAGAACAACAGGTTTATATTTTTTTTAATAGCTGAAGAAACTGAGGCATGAAGAAGCCAGCCAGGTGTGGTGGCTCACACCTATAATCCCAACACTTTAGGAGGCCGAGGTGGGTGGATCATCTGACGTCAGGAGTTTGTGACCAGCCTGGCCAACATAGTGAAACCCTGTCTCTATTAACAATACAAAAATTAGCCAGGTGTGGTGGCACGCGCCTGTAATCCCAGCTACCTGGGAGGCTGAGGCAGGAGAATAACTTGAATCCAGGAGGCAGAGGTAGCAGTGAGCCAAGATCGCACCATTGCTGGAGAATTGTTTGAACCCAGGAGGCGGAGGTTGCAGTGAGCAGAGATCGTGTCATTGCACCCTAGCCTGGGCAACAAGAGCAAAACTCCATCTCAAAATAAAGAAGAAGAAGCCAACCAGGCAATCCAGAGCTACACAGTGGGGAAAGAAAGCTAAACTTCTTTTACTTGTTACGTGTTTTTGAGAGCCTACCATATTCCAGGCATTCTGTGCTAGCTCCTGAGTGGACTTTCTGCTTTGCAGTGTGAGGGGTACCTCTCAGATTGCATGAAAAGACCCTTCCTTAGCCTGTGGCCAATGTGCCTCAACCCTGTGCCTTCCTAATCACTGGACTTTCAGAGGTCCTTTGTCATGGTTAAAGATGACCCAAGTCCTCTGAAAGTGGCAGAGAGATGCTTCAGCTGTCAACATTTTAAAGCTATTTTAAAGATCATCCTTTCAACTTGAACCTTTATATTTGGTCATTACCAACAATCCCCACACAAACCCAAATACTAAGTTTGCTGTATAATCATAAATGTGTGACATCATAAAAAATATAGTTTTGCCAGGTGCAGTGACTTATACCTGTAATCCTAGCACTTTGGGAGGCTGAGGTGGCAGGATGGCTTCAGCTCAGCAGTTTGAGACCAGCCTGCATGACATGAGACCTTGTCTCTACAAAAAAACTGAAAAATTAGCCAGGTGTGATGGCTCACACCTGCAGTCCCAGCTACTTGGGAGGCTGAGGCCAGAGAATAGTGTGAGCCCAGGAGGTCGAGGCTGCAGTGAGCTATGATCACACCACTGCACTCTAGCCTGGGTGACAGAGCGAGACCCTGTCTCTGTCTATAGATAGATATAGATTTAGATATAGATATAGAGAGGAGATACATGTATATATATATATATATATATATATATATTTATTTATAGACAGAAACATAGTTTTAACTAGATCCTAACAACCCTTGACTTCGTAGCTCTTCTGCCTCTTTAGTCTATTAAGAAGTAGAAAAATAAAATGACATTTAATTTTAGCCCAACACATACTTACGTCAGACACTGTAAAATGCTACAGAGGATCCCAGCCATAGACAAGCCTTGGATTCCACTCCCAGTGACCCGAGAGTTGAGTAGAAGAGAAAAACGTGTTCACAAAGAGCCAGAACTCAAGGCTGAATGTGATCAGTGCTTGAGGGAGGTACCTTATAACTGGGAAGACTGCAAGAGGGAGGCTGACTTTTGACTTTGGGCGTGGACAGAGTCAGGAAGGTCTCGTGGAAGACACGACATCTGAAATAGCCTTAAAGGATAGGAAGACTGTAAATAGGCCAAGCAAAGAAGGATATTGGCTTTCCAGATAAAGAACAGAATAGAAGCAGCTGCATGGAGACAGGAACTCCCCAAATGCGTGTGACTGGGTGGTGGGGGGAGGGTTGTAGGTGAGTGATAATAACAGCTAAGATTTTTCATAATTTATCCCATTTAATCCTCAAACTCTATAAGAAAACAGAGCCTTAAATAAAATAACTCGCCCTTGGAATTTCAGATCCAACAAGAGCAAGTTACTTAGGGGCTTACTTAGGTACTTAGAAAAGTCACTCACACAAATGGGTGTTTACATAAAATTGGCTCCAGGAAACCACCGTGAGAACTGAACTGGAAAAACTCAACAAATTTTCAGCCCTTACTAGAAAGGAAGGGGGGCTAATATTTGAGTATACAAGAGTTATGCTGGTTGCTTTCCCTACGTTTATCTCATTTTCTCTTCACACCAATCAGGTGACTACCTCTATTTTACAGATAAGAAAAGTGAGGTTCCAAGAGATTAAGAACCAGCTGTAGCTAGTAAAATGGGAGTTCTGATCTCAAATCCAGCTGGGAGTCCACGGCCTGTCCTCCTTGCTACACCAATGAGGAGTGGAGATTAAAAGTAAATCTCAGTGTAATTTCTTTTCAGTCTTCATAGCTTACGTTGTGATTACTATTTAAAGTGTGTGCAATGTTGACAATTCAGAACATGTAAATGCAGATTTTGACATTTTAGACTGAAGAAACAGGCAGCCTTGGGTTGGTTCCACTATATATTAAATGATAATCTATGAAGACAGCAGTTTTGAAAGGTATCCAGGCAAATAAGTTGTACTTCTGGCTGAAGTCAGACAGGTAGATGAAACTTTGATGACTTAATTCCCCCAACTGTTAAAGGTATAAGCAGACCAGGACCCTGAGTTGGAGAGAGGCTGCCAGAACACTTATTAGGAGCAGTAAAGTGCAGGGCCATAATTTCAACAGGTGATTTTGCCTCTCCAGCTAATTGTTTTCCAAGGTTTCTCGGCTCAGAACCATTCAGCATTCTTACCACCTGGGAAATGTGCGTGCTCCTTAGGACATTTTCCAGGCTGCAGCCACCCCTGTCCTCTAGTCACGGCAGTATTTTTGCTCAAAGAGCTGTCGATTAGATTTAAGAGCCGCCACTGCTCCACAATGCGCTGTCTTGCTGATCTTCAGAGAGTGCTGTGGTGTTGCCCTCTGATTTATGGAGAGTGCAGCTCAAACCCAGCCCAGAGCTTTATTAAAGCAGCTTTTAGTCATATTATACCTTCCCAGCTCTGAGGCTTCCAACAGCTCCACCACCTAGGAGTTGAATCCCTTTGATAAGCAGCATTCTGGGTGATTGGAAAGTGGGGGCTGTGCTTCGTACCCTCCCACCATCTTGTCTCCCTACCCCCTAGGTGTGAAATGGTGGGACAGGGAGGGGTGATGGAGACTCAGGCGCAGGCCTGCTCTCCAGGTGGCTTTTCAATTTTCTTTTTTTTTTCCTGACCCTCTCTTGACCTTCTCCCTGTGACAGTGTTTGCCCTGGAGCTGTGCCTCTTCACAGTGATTTTTTTTTTTTCCATCCAGGCTTTAAAGGGGGAGCCTCTGAGGGGTGTGGTCACACTGCTTTGGGACCCACTTTCAAAGGCACCTGCCCTCTGGGCTGTGCCTTTGAGTATCTGCAATATCAAGCTACAGGATGCAGGCCCCCTGCAGAAGACACATTCCATCAGCAGCATTTGCATATCTGCAGGTGAACTGTCTTGCAGGTTTGGAGTGTGCAAAGCCAGGCTTTGTCCCATAACATGGATCTTTGCTTCTGTTGATGTATCACCCTGCAACACACAAACCAGGCTCTTGCCAAGTAAGGCCAGAGATGGGGAAACTTGTGTGTTCTTGACAATTGAAAATTGTGTATTCTGTTCAGAGGCAATGAGGTCCTCCCCAGGGACCTGCATCAGGCCCTCTCAGGCTCACCTTCCTTAGGGGTGAATCCTACATCATGTCCCTGCCCCAGCAAACTCATTGGAGCAGTGTTGATAAGCAGAGTCACGCGGGGTCAAGGTTGGGAAATAACTGGCAGGGGTGCCCTCCTCACTCCCCCAGTTCTCCATGGGGGATGAGCCATCACAGGCCATGTGGGGGATGGGTTACTGTGGGTCTGGCATTGACAGACTGGGTGACCCAGCTAGTTACTGGCCATCTCTTAACCTCACCCACCTGTCTTTAAAGTGGTGGTTGTGCTGACTTCACAGGGTGATGTGAAGACTACATGAAGCATTTAGTACAGTAGTTGATGGAGGCTCTGGGTTATTTACCATCATTAGTCCTTATTTCCACAAAGAATCTGGTTTTAGGTGGTACTTAAGTAGCACATAATCACCATGAGAAAGCTATTTCCTTTCTGATCCTCTGCTTTGGTCAACAAGAAAAACTTGATCAGGTGCTAGGATGTCTTCAACATCCCCCTAAAACTTGCTAATCTATTATACTCACAGACAGCAGGCCTCAGCTTGAATTTCTGCAGGCTCCAGCTGGAATTCCATAACATTGATTTGCTTTCATTATATTAATTGTATGATTGCCTCCTATTTAGGAAAAAAATGATCCTGAGTTTTTTCACTTACAGTAGTAAAGAAGGTTTTGTGAAAATTGCTAATATTTAGGTAAATATGAAGTAACTGATGGTACAGCTACATATAGTAACAATCATAGTGTGGTAGGAAAATGAAGTGGAGAAATGCTGTGCTACACCATGGAGAGGTGCCCCAGAGGCCTCTGAAGATTCTAGAAAGTGGAGTGACTCCTGGAGGATGCCAGCTATTTGGCTGAACTTTGGGACTCCAGGGTAAGCTAGAGGGGAATGCAATGAGGCCAGGATGTTCTGAGACAGAGACTGTCTCAGAAACCGAGGAGTTTTTTCCCCAAGGGAGATCTTGCCTGGCTCCCACCCCTTCTTGCTCCCAACTGGATTTTCACCACCTGCCCATAGGCCCTTTTCTTACTCTCACCCCCCGAGCCATGGGTGGCTGCAGGAGCATTGGCTGATTCTCCTGGAAGATCCAGAGACAAACCAGGTTGCACCCAAGTACGTAGAGCAGTGATCTCTAACATTTTTGGCACCAGGGACCGGTTTCATGGAAGACAATTTTTCCATGGACTGGTGTTGGGGGGCAGGGGAATGATGATGATGGTTTGGGATAAAACTGTTCCACCTCAGATCATCAGGCATTAGTTAGGTTCTCATGAGAAGCATGTAACCTCGATCTTTCTCATGCACAGTTCATAATAGGGTTCTCTCTCCTACCAGAGTCTAATGCCAGGGCTGATCTGACAGGAGGTGGAGTTCAGGCGGTAATGCTTACTTGCCCTCCATCACCGCCTGCTATGCGGCCTGGTTCCTAACAGGCCACAGACAGGTTCTGTTCTGTGGCCCAGGGGTTGGGGACCTCTGACACAGAGGATCAAATGGAAACTTTCTTCTCCCCAAAACCTGAGCATTAAAGCAGGCCTTAAAGTTCATCTGTCCTACTGCCTTTCAAACATGCCTGGACATTGGCTCATACTAAGGCATGCAGTTCACATCTCAACCTATTACAAAGGTACATTTATGCATAAAAAAGTTTCATAAAATGGTACTAACTTAGATATAATTCTTTGTACTCTATTGTATTCATCTTTATTCTGGTCAAGATCCCATTAAATGGTTTTGTGACCCATATGAATTGCAATCTACAATTAGAAAAAATCTGACCTCATTCAATTTCTTCTTTTCAGAGATGAAGAAAGTAAGACCCAGAAAATGGCATGAATTGCACAAAGTCATCCAGTTAGCCAGTCTCATAGCTAAGACTGCAGCCCTGGCCTTGGGACTCCAAATAAAAGGCTCTTTCCCCTATGCTACATTATGAAAGGAAGAATCCATAGCAGGTATTCCTGAAATTGAGGAAAGGCCATTTAAAAATAATGTGGCTCCAGTTATTGATTAAAGGGAAAAATTGGAAAAGTCAGAAACATAACCAGAGGTCTGAAGAACTAGTCATTTTTGTCAGGAAGTAAAAGTTCCACCTGGTAATTAGTTGAGGTTTGCTAGAATCCTAAAGCCTGAAAAAGGTCCAACGATGCTGAATCCTACCTCAATAAATACACATGAAATCGAATTGTATCCACTCAGTGAGCCTGAGTCTCATGTTGTTGGAAAAACACCCTAGCCCCTTCTGGCCTACAGTCTTCTATAAAGAGAAGACAACTCCCTGAAGTTAAAGCCCGTAAGGCAGGGGTCCCTAACCCATGGGCCACAGACCACCCGTCTGTGGCCTGTTGAGAACCAGGCTGCACAGCAGGAGGTGAGTGGCGGGTGAGCGGGTGAAGCTTCGTCTGTATTTACAGCTGCTCCCCATCATTCATATTACTGCCTGAGCTCTGCCTCCTGTCAGATCAGTGTCAGCATTTAGCTTCTCATAGGAGCCTGAACCCAATTGTGAACTGCACACACGAGGGATCTAGGTTACACCCTCCTTATGAGAATCTAATGCCTGATGATCTGTCACTGTCTCCCATCACCGCAAGATGGGACCACCTAGTTGCTGGAAAACAAGCTGAGGGCTCCCATTGATTCTACATTATGATGAGTCATATAATTATATCGTTATATATTCCAATAACAGAAATAAAGTGCACAATAAATGTGATGCGCTTGAATCATCCCCAAACATCTACCCCTCTGGTCTGTGGAAAAATTGTCTTCCACGAAACCGGCCCCTGGTGCCAAAAATACGGGGGGACCCGCTGCCTTAAGGAGTGCTGTAAAAGTTCTTGTCTTTTCAATCCCAGCCTTCTCCCTCTCTCTCTCTCTTTTTTTTTTTTTTCCTTGATAAGAGCCTCTCTTGGTTTCACCCCCAGCTTCCAAGGTATCTGTATTCATTTTCTAAGGCTGCCATAACAAACTACCGTAACCTAAGTAGCTTAAAACAACATAAATTGATTATCTCACAGTACTGGAGTCCACAGGTCCAAAATCAAAGTCTCAGCGGCTTTGGTTCCTTCTGGAGGCTCCTAGGGAGAACCATTCTCATGGATCTCTCCTAGCTTCTGGTGGTTGCCAGCGGTTCTTGGTGTTCCTTGGCTTATACATGCATCACTCCAATCTCTGTCTCCATTGTCATGTGGTGTTGTTCTATCTGCATGTTTCTCTGTCCGAATTTTTCTCTTCCTGTAAGAATATTAAGCATTGGATTGGGGCCTCTCCTAATCTAGTCCGAGCTCATTTTAAGTTGATTACATTTGCAAAGCCCCTATCTCCAAAGAAGGTCACATGCACAGGCACCAAGCAGGTTAGGACCTGAGCTTCTCTTTTGTGTAGACACAATTCAACCCACAACGCAGCTAATATCCAGACATCGCCCCTATCTCTGTACCTCTCAGCAGCCCCCACCCATCAAAATCGTGTGCAGCTTTGCCCAGTGTGCAGCTAAGACTCACGTACACTGAATTCCTGATAACCGAATGCGCAAACTCTGCTAGTGCCTTCCTGTATTCCTTTTCTTTCCCTCTTCTTTTCTGAAAACATTACAATTTTGTTGGTGGACTGGGGAAAAGTAATCAAGGGATGGGAACAATGTGAGTCTGTTCTTCCAGATCCCTCATTATGTGAAAACAAAATACTTTTTTTCCCCAGACTCTCCTTCTGCATAGGAAAGGCCTGGCTCACTGTTCTAGCCAATGAGAAATGAGTTGAAATGGCGGGAGACTTCCAGGAACTGTTTGATTTTCTGATACATGTAGCACACGTGCCTCCTTCTCCCTTGCCGCTCCTTGCTCTTTCCTGCCTGGAACCTAGATGTGATCACTAGAAGCACAGCAGCCCTCTTGCAACCAGGAGATGATAAGCATGAAGATATGAGGCCAAAACCCCACATGTTAAAGATAATAAAGCAACAATTATATTCAAAAGAGCTAACAGTTATTGGGCATTTAATATGCACCAGGCGTGATTCTCACACATTAAGAGTATTAACTCACTCCATCAATAGTATTAGCTGAGCATGTTATTATCCCCATTTCTAGAGGATGGAACTTGTATGAACCCAGGCAATGGGCTGCAGGGTTCATAGGTCCTGCTGGCAGCATTGAGCTGCTATATAGCTCCTTTTTATTTTAAAATAATAAACCAGCATTGCTTAAGATTTCCATTACTTGCAGCTGATTTCATTCTTGGCTGACACACTGATATTACCTCACAGGGTCATCAAAAGGATTACATGAGGAAATTTGTGTCTGTGGATGAAGGAAAACAATAACGATCAGTTAATAGTGTGTAAAACACCATAAGTTCTCAATAAATAATTGACTTTAATGTTTAACCACTCTAAGAAGCAACATAATTACATCAATCATGTAGTAGGCAGAATAATGGCCTCCCCAAAATTTCCTCATCATAATCCTAGAACCCTGTACATATGTTACATAGCACAAAGGGCTTGGTAGATGCGATTAAGGTTAAGGGCCTTGAGATGGGGGATTACTTTGGATTGTCTGGTTGGACCCACTCTAATCGCATGAGTCCTTAAAGCAGAGAAGCTTTGCTGACTGCAGTGAGAGAGATTCAATGGCAGATGTTTGGGGAGATGGCAGCATGAGAAAGATTCAGTGCTCTGTTGCTGTTCTGAGCTCTAGGAGGCTACGTGCTAGGTGCTGTAGGCTGCTACAGAGGAGAAGCCCCTAGCAGCAGACAACCAGCGAGGAAATGGAAATCTCAATCCTACAGCCCCATGGAATTGAATTCTGCCAACACCTGATTTAGCAAGAAAATGGATTCTCCCCTAGAGCCCATGAAGAGGAACACAGCCCTGCCAGCACCTTGAGTTCATGAGACCCAGGCTGGACTTCTGACCTACAGAACTGTCAGATAATCAATTTGTGTTGTTTAAGCCATTGTTTGTGGTCATTTGTTACAGCAGCAATAGAAAACTGATACAAGTAATAACGAGATTTCAGACGTAGTCCAGAGAGTTAGCCTAGGGGCTTTAAAGATGAAACTGAGTAGCTGCACATGAAAGTCACCAAGAGTCCCACCCTCTTGTGGAATCATGAAGCTGTTCAGTGCCTCATTTTCTCGCCCTATGGTGTAAACTTCTTCTGGTGTAGTATGCAGGGTTCACCTGGTAAGCGACTCAAGGGGCACCATTCACATAGCCTCAGGGGTGCCATTCATGCAGAATAGAATGTGAACAGTGCCCCCAACAGTTGTGCAATGCAAAGCCTGCTAGTCAGAGGGGTCATGTAGGATCATAGCGAGAATATTGGCTGGAGCTTGGAGAGTCAGGGATAAGCAGGGCAAATGCCTGCATCGGTATTGTACCGCCAGCCTCTCTGAAAAGCACCTGGCTTTCAGTCCAGTGATTTTGGTATTTGATTATGTGTGCAAAATGCCATTCTAATGTCAAAAACTCCATTTAAAAAGAGAACAAAAAGGAAAGCTTCGTAGGTTTCCCTCTCTCAGCTGAACCTGGGCAGTCAGATAAGCTGGGTCAATGCAGACTTTGTGTGGCCCAGTTACTCTCTCTATCAAGACTAATGAGGAGCACACTCTTTTTCTGCAAGCCAGTCCGGTTTAAATCCAAAGGTTAAATTGAGGACAAAGTTGACTCTTAGGTGACAAGGGTCTGTATTTTGAATCAAAATTTGGTGAAAGAAATATTGCGGGGTGCGGTGGCTCACGCCTGTAATCCCAGCACTTTGGGAGGCTGAGGTGAGCGGATCACAAGGTCAGGAGATCGAGACCATCCTGGCTAACACGGTGAAACCCCGTCTGTACTAAAAATACAAAAAATTAGCCGGGCGAGGTGGTGGGCGCCTGTAGTCCCAGCTACGCGGGAGGCTGAGGCAGGAGAATGGCGTGAACCCCGCGGGGCGGAGCCTGCAGTGAGCCGAGATCGCGCCACTGCACTCCAGCCCCCATGGGTGAAAAAGCGAGACTCCTTCTCAAAAAAAAAAAAAAAAGAAATATTCTAGATCTTGAGAAACACCTGTCCATTTTTAATATTCTTCCTGGGGAAGGTGTATTCTCCTAATTAGAGATTTAGCAATGCACTGAAGCCCACTACCTACAGAGATCCAGATTACAGGGCTGGTTTGTCAAACACAGTTACATCTGCTGACAAGAAACCAGTTATGTAAAGATGTGAGAAATGGAAATTCTGCACCAATTTTCCAGAACAAAATCTGCTTCTAAAAAGGTGTAACTTCATGCACAATATGCTTCATCATTTGAATAACAAAACAAGATATGCAAAAAAAAAAAAAGACTTCTCAAAGAGAGGCTGCATTCAGGTTGCAGTGAGTACAAGCGATATGATGAATGTTTCTGATGGTGTATTTAAAATGTTTTGTGAGAAAATAATGCGTTTTAGAAATGGAGTGAGATAATGCCAGAGACTTTGCTTTAGAGGCGATCAGAGAAGTTTCCAGGCAGGTTTTTCTATTTCTTATAGGTTCCTGGAAGTAATGGCAAAAGCCGCGATTAAAATTCATTAGATGAAAAGTAAACTTATATTACAATTGATGACATTCTCCTCTAAATGGTTAGCCCTATTAGGGAGACACCTATTGTCTGCCAAACTCTTATCTATGCTGTCTACCTCTCTCTAAACAGTTCTCTTGCATTTTAATCTAGGGAATGTTCCTTCCACGTTAAATTTCGTTCATGCCCCACAAGTCACACAGGGCATTCCATGAGCTATGCTGAGATGCTTCTCAACTTTTCAAAACGGGATGCTGAGGTTGCAAAGAAATTCTTCTGTTCCAAGCTTCAAGTTTAGAAAAATTACTTAAAGATGACAGGAAAAGGATTTCTATGTGCCCACTTGCTGAGACAATTCATTCAGCTGGAAAGAATCCCTGCAAGCTTTCCTTAGAGCCCATGGAAGGGCCAACTGCAAACCTTCTCTTTGGCTTCAAGGCAATTTAAGAACAGCAGAGGTTGTGGTGAATTTCTGTCTCTGCAAAGGAAGCAGAAACAAGAGATTCACCACTGTGCTGTTCACATGCTGTTCTCACAGTCAGGCCTCTTCCTGTCATACCTTCCCTTAGATTAGATTGGGAGGAGAATAGAAAGTGGCCAAACTTCATCTTATCAAGGCAGTGGCCCCTTCTGCTACGGATGGAATGTCTGTGCCTCCACCAGTTTCTATGTTGAAGCCCTAACCCCCAGTGTGATGGTATTTGGAGGTGGAGCCTTTGGGAGGTGATTAAGTTTAGGTGAGATCATAAGCATGGGACCTCCATGATAGGGTTAGTGTCTTCATGAGAAAAGAAATATCAGAACACACACACATACTCACTCTCTCTCTCTCTCCCTCCCTCCATCCCTCCTTCTCGCTCCTCCCCCCGCCCCCCTTTACCAAATGAGGACACAGTGAGATGGTGGGCATCTGTAAGCCAGGAAGAGGACCCTCGCCAGGAACTTGGCCTGCCAATGCCCTGATCTTAAACTTCTCACCTCCAGAACCAAGAGAAGGAACTGTCCATGTGTGTCACCCAGTCTGTGGCATTTTGTGATAGCAGCCCAAGCTGACTAAGACACCCCCTCATCCATAAAATGTGGCATGACTGTTTCTTCTTTAGGAATTACCCCATCTATGGTCATTTCTTTTGAATGCTCATGCTATGACAATCTGTAAAGTGTTGGAGGGTGTTTCACAGTTTGGCAAACCAAAATTCTGTGGGTCAGAATTTTCCTCCAAAACATAGAGCTGACTCACACACACACACACACACACACAATGCATCATTCAGCTTGGTGAGCCCTAAACTAACCTGTTCTCCTTATGGAAAAGCCAATTTCAGGCCATCCCAAGATGAGCTAGGTGATGCCAAGCTTGTGCCCTCTCCACCCAGGGCTGCAGGCCAGGAAACAGAACAGAAAGACTCCTCTCACCTTCACCTTCTGGCTTCTCCCCTCTCCATAGTGGCTGAAAGAAAACTCTGTCACCTCAGCAGGCACCAGTAGGCAGAGCAAGACTGCCCTTCTCGTCTCATCAGGCAAGGCTGGGTTGGAATCCTTGCACTACCACCAACTAGTTGTGTGACCTTGAGTGAATTATTGAAACTCTCTGAGACACAGTGTCCTCATTTACGAGGTGGTGGTACTAATTCCTGCCTCGCAGGCTGCTTAGGAAGATGAGTGAGATACCTGTGTAAACACACCCCACACGGCACCCAGCCAGGTTCCTTCGCCCTGCCCCTTCCTCCCAGCCTCTCTCCACAATGAATTAGCAACTCCCAGAGGTAGGTGTGTCATCTCCTCCGGCATCACCAAAGTTCACTCTTCCCCAAGCTCCATCTGAGTGGGTCAGACTTAGAGGCTGTGTTTCAGGAGTTCATGGTGGCAGATCTAGAAAGCTTCAGGAGCCAGCCTGCCCTGAGGGAGAACCTAAGATTGCCTGATGGGAGGACTAATGGTCTCCAATGTCCCAAGATTTAGCTCCGGGGAAAGTGATATGAACCCATAGTAAACTAAAGGGAACGAAAGTTGATCAAACCAACCAACAACAACAACAAAACCCCAGAAGCTTGTTTTTTTCTATCTTCAGAAAACAGGAAGGTGAATATGGGTGAATCATTCCTGCAAATCAGAGCTTAAAGAGAGTACTTTGTTTTCTCCCCACTGAGGCCATTGAGAAGTTTGGGCCCTTGGTGTCAGCTTCAACTAGAAATGAACTTGACTTATAATCTATTCATAACCCAGCTCTAAATCTGTTCCCCTCAGAACTTCTAGCAATAAAAAATAATAATAATTATAATAAGAAAAACCAGGGAGGGAAGGGCAAAGCAATTGAACTTATTTCATTATCTTGGATTTTATACTTCTTGTTTGCTAGCTTGATAAGGGATGCTACAATCTTTTATATCAATCTTTTGTGATATATTTTTTATTGCACTAGATGGTAGGGGAATTGCACCAAAATTAATAAAGACCATATGCTGAATTTTGATTAGAGATCACTTTGGAATAATGATTGATCTGGCTTGGGAATGAGAATAGGCATCTTTTTTCCCTTTTTCTTTTTTAATCATACGCCTTTCAGAGTCCCTCTGGTCTCCTTTCCTTCCCCCACCCTTGCCTTTATGTGCAAAACCAGGATAATGAAAAGGTCTTATAAATCTCTGGTGTATATATTTGTTACCAAAAATTGCATTGTAATCTGACCTATCAGTTCATCCAATGCTGTCTGGGAACAGTAATAACAGCATTTCATAACTGTGTCTGAATCTATCAGGGCAACTGACATATTATAGGATGAGATTGGTCCTCCAAGAATGTGATATGTGGCATTGGCAGGGACCCATTCCTCGAACCTCTAGGGAAAGTGAGAAAATTATTCTGCATGAAGAACAAACTTCCCTAGTTAGCATAACCTATCTCCAAGCCATGGAAAGTCTCCTGCTTGCTGGCCCAATCCTTCTAGAAGGTTGTTTTCAACATTTGACAATGTTTTTCTTCAACAACAAGAATAATTGAAGCCTAGTAACAGCCAAGGTAGCCCGTCTTTGAAAATGCTCCCCTTTATTCCCTACTTCAGAGTTGCTCCAGGGGCACATAAAAATTACCTGGGAAACTTGTTAAAACTAATGATTCCTGGGCCTGTCTCCAAAGATGCACATTCACTAGGTCTGGAGTTGAGCCAAGGAATCTGCATTTTTAACATGTAGACTAGATGATTCTCATATACATGGTCTAAAGACCACCCATAAAGAGACACTAATGAGAATGTTCAAAATATCTTAGTTGTGTTTAAGATCATTGTCTTTGGAATACAATATCACTAGGTTCAGATCCCAGCTTTGCCATGTGCCAGCTGTATGATCCTGGGCAATTTACTTAGCCACCCTAAGGCTCACGTTTCCTAACCTAGAGAATGAAGATAATAATACCTATATCTTACGGTTGTTATTAATATTAAATGAAATACTGTATAAACAATGTTTAGCACTGGGCCTCTTAATTATAAGCACTCCACATATAGGTATATTCCCAAGGAAAAATGCCTCAAGGAAGAGAGCCATCAAAAAGTTGGGCACTATCTTATTAACCTGGTTCTCTATAACAAAAACAATGGACAATGGAAAGAAACTAAGAGGAATATTGGCTTCAACAAGAGGTAGAGATTTGGGAAAAGCGAAAATTAACAAATTATGTGCTAATAATGAGAGAATATGAAAGGGTTGTAGAGTTGAAAAGTGGCAGAGTAAGCTGAGAGGTGTCCAAATTTCATAGCTATCCTCAGTTGTCCTCTGGATCATTCTATTGTGTTAGGTGGAATATAATTTAGTCATTACTTGGAGATGAAGTATGACTTAAGGAGATGTGTATGAATGCCAAGTGGACTGTGATAGCTTTCTGATGTGTCAGCTTGGCTAGGCTACAGCCCCCATTTGTTCAATCAAACACTAATGTAGGTGCTGCTGTGAAGGGATTTGGCCAATGTAATTAAACTCCCTAATCAGTTGACCTTAAGTTAGAGATTGTCCTGGGGGACCTCCATTAATCAGTTAGAAGGCTTTCAAGGCCTTCTAACTGATTAAGGAAGGCTGAGGATTTCCTTGGAGAAAGAAGAGATTCTTGCTTGTGGACAGTAGCTTCAGCCTGTGCCTGTGGGGTTCTAGGCTGCCCATGAGCTTCCCTTCTTGATGGCCTGCTCTACAGACTTTAAACTTGCTTAGCCAGCCCAATTCATGTATATACAATCTATCTATTTAGCTATGTTTCTATCTCCTCCTGACTCTACTTCTCAACAACTGTTTACCTGGTCTGTGTGATAGAAAGTAGATTCAGAGTAGAATTAAATTATATGACATATAAATAGGCTCCCTCTGTCTCAGCCCCGCTGCAGCCAATGTCATGACCGTTATCTAACAGGAGAGATACTAAATGTGTCTCTGCAGAAGCATAGGGATGATGTTTAGAAGGATGTTCTATCTTCACCTTTAAAGTGGTTAATTTTTAAAAATAGTCTTATAGAACAACAGCTGGGAATTCTGTGACAAGTACTGAAGAAATAACAATAGTGCCCTGGATTTTTAACACTGGATCTCAGTAATTCAAAGAGACTTGCAGATTTTCTCCTAATATAACTCTGGACATATCTCTGTGGGTGAGCTAAGGGCAGGCATCATTAGTCTCATCTTAGAGATAAAGAAACTAATGTTAAGGGGAGGGAAGAGCCATCCTCCGGGTGACTCAACAAGTCACCAGGGGAACTGAACAGAGCCTAGGAAGTTAATTCAAAACTCTCAAACCTTGTTTGTCACCTGGTGTGTGAAAGTAAAGTAAACGTAAAGTTTAAAAAACAAAACAAAAAAAAGTACTTAAGGAAGCAATGTTTAAAAAGAGAGGGCGCCCACGAACAATAGATTTTAAAAAGAAAAATGCAAGAGGATCTAATTACCATTGAAGAAATATAGCAGCTTAAAGAGAGTTTTTCAATGCACTGTGGAGTTAAAAAACAGTTACCATCTTACTACAATTATGCATCCATTTTTGTTTCTAAAATGCATGGGGAAAATGTCTGAAACAGCATACATCAAAATCGTTGAGTAAATTATAGGTGAATTTCATCTTGATTTTGCTTCTCTGTCTTTTCTCAATCTCTCTATTTTCTGTATTTTTTTAAGTTTTTTTTTTTTTTTTTTAACGTTCTGCTTTCTTGTGGTGCTTATTACTCTATTGAGATTCAAAGAAAGAACCATGGGACCTGAGAACCTCATACCTCAACTACATCCCTGAGCCCAAGGGTCAGTTGGCAAGCTTGATAGATGCCAATTGCCAGACTCCCCCCTCTCCCGCCTACCTCCAACCTCGTCCGATTGAAGAGATCTGGGAAAAGCCACAGAATCTACATTTCTGACAAGTTCCCAAAGTGATTTTTTTTTTTTTTTTGAGATGGAGTCTTGCTCTGTTGCCCAGGCTGGAGTGCAATGGCACAATCTCGGCTCACTGTAAACTCCACGTTCCAGGTTCAAGCCATTCTCCTGCCTCAGCCTCCCGAATAGCTGGGATTACAGGCATGCACCACCATGCCTGGCTAATTTTGCATTTGTAGTAGAGATGGGGTTTTTCTGTGTTGGTCAGGCTGGTCTTGAGCTCCTGACCTCAGGTGATCCGCCTGCCTCGGCCTCCCAAAGTGCTGGGATTATAGTTGTGAGCCACCGTGCCCAGCCTTAAATATTTTTGACAGAGATGGGGTTTCACCATGTTGGTCAGGCTGGTCTCGAACTCCTGACCTCAAGTGATCTGCCTGTCTCAGCCTCCCAAAGTATTGGGATTATAGGCATGAGCCACTGCACCTGGTCCCAAAGTGATTCTTTTGCAGCCAGTCCAAGGGCAGCACTTTGGGAAGCACAGTGACATGAACCACTCCTCATTGAGGAGAAAGCTCCCCAGTGTACTGGCTATTATGGTAAGTGTGGGAAAACTGAGTGTCACCCTCTTATGCCTCCAGATCATGAAAAGCATTTTTAACTCTTCTGCCTCACTTCTGCATCTCTACATTTGTGCCAAGCACATTTGCTACCCAAAATACAACCACAACCAGCAGCAGCAATATTACCTGGGAGCTAGACATGCAGACTCTCAGATCCCACCCCAGACTGCCTGGGTGACAACCTACACTCTAACAGGATTCAGAAGCACTAGACTGGAAGACCTGCAGGCACCAGAAACAACCAGAAAGCAATCCCCCGTTACACACTCCCCAGACAGCCCCCTCTCAGGATGCCCCGTGGACAGATTCTCAATGGGCACCTTCAGTGCTCTTTGACCACCAATGGCAAGTCTGCAGGAGCCCATCCCTTGCTCTGGGGTTTGAGGGCCAGGTCTAGGACATCCTTCCTGTGTGGGAGATGTCTGTTGTCTTTTTCTCAGGACAGCCGACTTCCTCCAGTGACCTCCCTTACCCAGGGACCCAGGGCCAAAGAACACCTTTCAAAGCACTGCCCTGTGACTGAGCAGAGGGTGGGCTCAGCCCATTCATTTCCCAAGCCCCTCCCTTTCTCCTACATCCTGAAAAAATTCAGACCGTTTAAGTCATCCTTATCACCATGTTAATAAATGTGGCAGTGTGACGGCCTAAACACAGGAAAAGACCAAGACAAAAAGGAAAAACAAAAACCAACAAAACACACACACGCACACACACACACCCATCAATCTTTGCAAAGCCGGATATTTCTTTTTCTTGCCTAGCAGGATACAGCATCTTTGGCATATTTTTCCCTCCTATTTTTGCTCCTTTTTCTTTTCCTTTTTAAATAGACACATTTCAAATGTCAGGGGGTGATAGTGGGGCCAAGTCAAATCAGATTCAGAAGACCAAATAGCTAAAGGGTTTGATCTTTGCAGCTGCTTCTTCCAGGGAGGCTTGGGGAGACCTCCCAGTGCAGGGAGAGCTCCTGATAAGCTCAAGTGGGCATTTATTGTGCTCACTCAGGCTCCCTCTCAGGTTAACTTTTGTTTGCAGACTTGAACTAAAATGGTTACCAGCTTGAAAGGAAAGCCCTCTCTCCCCTTCTTCCCACTCTCCCCTTCCCCTACTCCTAGAGGGGAGGAAAAAGAAACAAGGCAGAGGTTAAGTGAGGGAGACAATAAAGAAGGAGAGAGCTCTTATCTAAAATCTGACTTTGATTTTAGCGACTGACATTGAGTGGCAGGTCTGTCGCCAGTTTTTGTTTTTTACACCTTCCTCCAAAAATCCCAAGAGAGAGACTCAGCCAAGTTGGTCCCCACCTTTCCAAGTCAGCCTAATGGAAATTAGACTGCACACATCTCCCTGCCCCCCAGAGGGGCCAAGGCTAATCGGGTATCCTCTCCGAGGAGCTGAGTGTCCAGGGACATCCCATATTTTAACCGAGTAATTCAGACTTACTTGCCTAATGCCTTACTGAAACTTGTCATCACAGCAGCCAAGTAAAAATTATATCTGCATGCCGTGTGGAGCAATAAATCCTGGGGCTGTATTCTCAGTCATTCCATATTTCAAGGCAGGGAAGCTTATTTCCACAGGCTGTTAATAACAAAAGTGACTGTATAGGAAGGAGAAAGTTTGTGTCTAACCTTGGCCCCCTTAGAGATCCGTCCTGGATTCAGGACAGCGTTTGAGGCACAGTGCCTCACAGTGCCATCCCACAGTGGGATTCACAGCTGCCGTAGGACTGTACTCCACCCGAATCCCCAAGAAAATGGGCTTGTGTGTCCCTGACTGAACGTAAACAGGAAGTGCCTGTTTGTTTGCTATGAGAAGATGCACGGCCCTCCAGTTTTCAAGTAACTATGGGAATCATCTAGCCTGATGGCAAAGTGGGCTTGCGGTAGACACTGGAGGAAGGGGAGAAGAGAGAACAACCAGGCTAGAGGGCTTAAAAAAAAGAGATGCGGGTGGGATCTGAGGAAAAGGCTGAGACTGGGTAGAGCAGTGAGTAGCCTCAGGTGAATCAGTCCAGAAAAACGTGGAGCGTAACTCAAGCCAGCCTTTCCCAGGTCCCAGATGGAAACCCAGAGGTGCTCGCCCACACAGAACTCTATTCCAGTACTATTTGCTCTCCTCTCCTCTCTCTCAGTAGTCTCTACTCTCCTACAGTAAAAGGTCTCTCCTCTCCATCAGTAAACACCTACTCATTCTTCAAGATGCTCATCAAATTTTACTACCTCTTTAAAACCTTCCTCATGTCTCCCATACAAGCTTGTTGTTTCTCCTCTGTGTTTCCAAAGCCTTTTGTTAAACTCAGAGCACACATCACTCCCTAGGGAGGCAGTCTAGAGCCAAGCCTGAAACAGCAGGCTCTAGAGCAAGTCTGTCTAGTTTCAAGCCCTGGCTCGCCACTTACAAGCTAAACAACCTTGGGCAAGTTTTGTCACTTCTTGAGTCAACTGTAAAATGGGACCAATAGTAGTACCTGCCTCATAGAGTTGTCATG
The DNA here is from genome assembly GCF_028878055.3 of Symphalangus syndactylus. Taxonomy (NCBI): domain Eukaryota; kingdom Metazoa; phylum Chordata; class Mammalia; order Primates; family Hylobatidae; genus Symphalangus; species Symphalangus syndactylus. Next base: position 110,132,883 of record NC_072430.2, read on the forward strand.
TTAAGTGAGTTTCTATGTAAAAACAGCTTAGAATAGGCCAGGGGTGGTGGCTCATGCCTGTAATCTCAGCACTTTGGAAGGCCGAGTCCGGTGGATCACAAGGTCCGGAGTTCAAGACCAGCCTGGCCAACATAGTGAAACCCTGTTTCTACTAAAAATACAAAAAAAAAAAAAAAAAAATTAGCTGGGCATGGTGGCACGTGCTTGTAGTCCCAGCTACACTCAGGAGGCTGAGGCAGGAGAATTGCTTGAACCCGGGAGGCGGAGGTTGTGGTGAGCCAAGATCGTGCCATTGCACTCCAGCCAACAGAGTGAGACTCAGTCTCATTAAAAAAAAAAAAAAAAAAAAAGCTTAGAATAATGTTCTGTACATAGTAAGCACTCAACAAGAATTATGATCATTATGATGAGTCTTATTGTCTACCATCACATAACAGTGCGCACCTCATTGGTAGAGGCTAAGTCTTCTTTATTCAGCATTGTTAATGGCAAGCATAGTAACTGACACATAGTGGAGCTAAATAATGCTTGGTAAATGAAAGAATGTTGTGATTTGCTGGACTCTCGATTTTCCCTATTGCTTATAGAAAAGCAGTTACTTTACAGTAGAAATAAAATCATGTGATACTTACTATTATATTTGAAAAGATACTAATCTGAATCTGTGGTGTCTAATGGCTTACCAGGAGAAGGGACGCAGGAGACCACAAAGAACAAGGTCCCAGAGATTGATCTGCCATGTCTGGCTCCACTTTACAGCTGGGGCTGACTCAAACAGAGGGGAAACCAGGATGATGGTCTACTATGGCCTTTAAAGTTCACTTCCTACAAAATTACTTCCAAGAAAAAAGTTTCTGTGGCCAATTTCAACTATCCCAGACATTGCCAAATTGCTCTCCAAAATAGATTTAACCAACCAACACTCCTGCCACATTTTTAGAGAATTTCCATTACTTGGCAATTTCTTTAGCATGTAAAATCCCCATAATTTTTTTTAGAGAAAAGTCAGGAAGGCAGAAATAAAATGCTATATTCCTTTCTCCTTCCCTCCGGGTGATTCACAACATTGAAGTCTCTGAATGGCCTAATTTCAAAGAGTATAAGAAGAATAGAAGAAAAAAGAAAAGAAGAAAGTAAAGGAAAAGAAGGAGAGGAAGGGAAGGAGGAAGGAAAGAAGAAAAGGGAGGGAGGGAGGGAGGGAGGGGAGGGGAGGAGAGGGGAGGAAGGTTGAAGGAATAAGCAAGCAAGTCACAGGAGGAAAATAAAAGAAAATCTATTAACCTTGCTTAACCTAGTGTTTTCCAACTTTATTTGACCATGAAATCATTTTCCCCCCCTCACATGATCTATTATAATTCTATGGATTTATATGGGGTTCCAAGGAATACACTGGGAAATTCTATATCACATCAACATTCTTCCTCACCCCCCTCACTCACATTTGTTCCAAAAAAAGAAAAAAAATAGTAGAATATATCAATTGTATTTTAAGGAGTGTTTATAGCTTTTGGTCAGTTAGCTCAAATTCTCACAACAGTGTGTTAAATTTTCCCATAACAACTGCTCAGTTAAATACCAGGTATTGATCAGTTTACATTAAAGTGTGAAACACATAATTTACATTAAGTTGTAAAACACATTCATTAATGTTTCTGCATGCCCCATTTGTTCTATGTCTAGGCTGTTTTGGAGGTTAATTGTTTAATTAAAACCTTCTGTACTGACCATGGGTGTACCTCCAAAAAATGTTTGCTTAGCCTGGAAGAGCTGACCTTGGCAGCCTTGGCTTCGCTTCTCTCACTCTTCAAACTGCACGGCCTCTCCAGGCCTCCATTTCTTCAGTGGTAAGATGAGAGTGTTGAACCAGATAATCTCTAAGGCCTACTCAGCATCAACATTTATATTTCAAAATCCTTGCCATGGCAAACCATTACTCCTCTCTATGATCTAAATATTAGACTTGTAAAATGTAAACAGATCTAATTTACTAAAAGCCTCTAATCAAGACCAAAACCTTTTACTTAAACAATTAGAAAACAATTAGCTGGGGGAATAAAAACAATTTTAATTTGCTAAATGGGCTTCCTCTCCCCTAATAGATGTGGACAAGACCCTAACTAATGCTTCTGACCACACAGAAACCGCACGGGCCTCACTGAGTCTGTGGGTAGAGGCGTGGGTTGGCTCGATTTTCTATTAGGGAAGTGAAAGGCGCTCACATTAACCTCAGCCTTTTGCAGTGATTCATGTTTAAACATTTACCTGATGTTTGCAATGTGTTGCGCTTCCTACTCATTGATCTATCCTGATGCCTAAGCACAGGTGGATTTTGCACCAGCCCAAAGCCATGAATACCTTTGTCATTGTCATACTGCCATGGATTTATGCGCTCTCCTCAAGTAAGCTCCTGGCACAGTTCTGAGCCCCTGTGAGATACCAAACAAAAGCCCTTTTTTTGTTTTTTGTTTGTTTGTTTGTTTTGAGACGGAGTCTTGCTCTTTCACCAGGCTGGAGTGCAGTGATGCAATCTCGGCTCACTGCAACCTCTGCCTCCCGGGTTCAAGCGATTCCCCTGCCTCAGCCTCCCTAGTAGCTGGGACTACAGGCATGAGCCACCATGCCCAGCTAATTTTTTTTAAATTTTAGTAGAGACGGGGTTTCACCATGTAGGCCAGGATGGTCTCGATCTCCTGGCCTCGTGATCCACCCACCTTGGCCTCCCAAAGTGCTGGGATTACAGGCGTGAGCCACCACGCCCAGCCACAAAAGCCCTTTTTAATTAACAAAATGTAAGAGCATCTGGCCCCAAATTCTGGCTAGAAAATATCTTTATTTTACATGATGCCCAAAAGAATCAATAAACAAACCTTCCGTTTTCACCATTTCTCAATAGCAGTGTATTGAGTTCACTTAATATGTTGCTCTTATTTAATAGAACATTTTTTAAAAATTTTATAACACAAAAATGGAGCAATCTTCATTTCAGAAGTGATTTCATGCCAGTTCCTTTCATTTTTTGGTCCCCTTTCCTTATCCTCTTTGACATGCACATATTTTAATCCTGAGCAAGTTATTTCATCCCTCTGGGTCTTGCTTTTCTACTTATAAAGCAAAACAAAGATTTGAGCCATCTCAATTTTAGAAGCTCTTTTCATTTGCCTTCCTTTATCCTCTCAAAATACACATATTTTCATCTTGGGCAATTTGCTCACCTCTTCAGGTCTCAGCTTTCTCTTTTGTGAAATGAGAAGGCTGAATTCTCTGAGCATCCTTCTAGCTTTATGTAATAGAACATGCTGGAGTGATTTCACATGCAGGTATCAGCAGCTGGGGGCATGTAGTAGTCTGCTAGGGCTGCCATAACAAAATACCACAGACTGGATGGCTTAAACAACAGAAATTTATTTTCTCACTGTTCTGGAAGCTGTCAGTCCAAACTCAAGGTATTGCCAAGGTTGGTGTTTTTGTGAGGCCTCTCTCCTTGGCTTGCAGACAGCCACCTTCTTGTGGTGTCCTCACACTGTCATCTTTTAGTCTACTGGGATCTGTGTCCTAATCTCTTCTTCTAATAAGGATACCAGTCAGATCAGATGAGGGCCCACCCTAATATCCTCATTTGACCTTACTTGCCTCTGTAAAGACTCTGTCTCCAAATTCAGCCACAGTATGGAGCACTGGAAGTTAGGGCTTCAATATATGATGAGTAGGGGCAGACAATTCTGCTCTTAATAGGGCACAAGCCAATTTTTCTTTTTTTCCTCCCTTTTCTTCTCGCCTACCCTGCCCTGTCTTCAACTTTTCTTAATTTCCTCCCTGTTTTTCCCTCTTACCTCCTTGTTTTTTCCTCTTATCTGGCCCACATCACAGATTCAGTCCAAAGAGGCTTAAGAAGATAGGCTCTGGATTCAGACCACCCAGATTTGAACAGCAGCTCTGCAAAGACTAGGAACGTGCCCTGGAGCAAATCTCTGAGGCTCTTAGAGCCAGTTTCCTCCTCCACAAAATGTGGATGATAATAGCAATACCTATCTCACAGGGTCGTTGGAGGGTTCAGTGACTTCCGTGAAGATCAGGTGAAGTGGTCAGAACACTGTCTGGCTCAGTTAAATGTTGACTTTTATCTTTCAGTTTGTCTGGACATGACTATTGGGCCATTGAGAAGCCAACTTGCATGAGTAGAGGCTCAGGAGAAATTCTGACTGAAGGAAACTGGGATGAGGCAGGAGGAAGACCCTGAGATGGGAAAGACAGCCAAATAGCCATGCCAGAATAGGCCCCATAGTCAGCCCAATAGAGGGCCGTACAGAGAAAGCCTGCAGCCAACAGTGAAATACAGGGACACACACAGAGCTGCTTTGGGGCTACTTTGGGTAGCTACTCAGTGCTTTCATGCACTGAGCCCCAAAGGGAACCCAGGAGAGCTTAGACACAACAAGGGTAGGAATGTGGGGGTCCCCAGCAGGCAATGCTATGGGAACAGACGTGAGCTGTCTCAGGGAGGACTCCAGCCCCAGGGGTGGTACTGAGGAACTAGTTGAGAGTGGACATCATCAGGTGGACAGAAGCTATACGGACCCGAGCCATGGGTGAGAGCAAGAGAGATGCTCCTTGAGACCCCCCTGACTTTAGAGAGGGGATTTTGCCCAGGGCTGAACTCCTGTGCCATACAGGTAAGGGAGCATGGGCCAGTGAAATCTGGGTGGTTAAATCCAGTGGCCTATGGATGTGCACAGATCAATAAGGACTGGGGAATCTCAAGTAGTGCACACTCATGTAGCAGTTGGGATAAGGAGTTTGCTGGTCCCTGAACTAGAAGCATATCAGCACATAACTGCAGCCAAACTAGAGCCTTCATCATCTGAAGCACGGCAATCACCTTTCCTGAACCAAATATCAGACTACCTGATGGATGTCTGATGAAGCCAAATGAAGAATGGGGCTTTGAAAGTGCAGCCAATTCAGCGTGCTAACGTTTCACCCTGAATCAGCGCAGGCAGTGACAGACCGTCTCGGTGGTCCCGTGCAAGGAGAACTCTCACTTCTGCGCTAGAGAAGAGCAGTTATGGGTTCTCCTGCGGGCAGGCAAGTCTGAACATGGAGGGGCTGAGCTGAGCATACCTGGGTCCTTCTTTCAAATTTACCAACTGAGGCTCAAGAGAGGCCAAGAGTATTACTGGAATGAAACCATCTCCACTTAGAAACATGAAAGTGGGGGAGATGAGGAGTTCCCCCTACCAAACCTCATCTAAGGTCACAAACTCCAATGCTTATGGAGTGCTTGTGTGGCTATGTGAAGCGCAGAAGAGTGTAAGAAGGTCAAGAACAACAATGGACAGGCTTAGCTTAGGGTCTAAATCTGGGTGGGGAGCAGAGGTTGTGCTATGGAAACAAGAACACTCCTGCTCCATCAGAGGTGCTGGCTGGGCTTCTGAATTAAGATTATTTCTGAAACAGGCAATCTGATTATTCAACCTTAAAAACCAGGTGAACTCCACACAGTCCATCTGAGGACTACCATCTGTGGCCCAGTCTTATAGGAACCATGTAAGGGCCTGAGAATAGATGGATTTCATGGAGAATGAGAAGCACCAAGGCCTTTGCTCCTACAGGTAACAGCAGAGGAAAGAGAGGGAGATTTCCTTAACAATAAACAAGGAGACATCCTCGAGCTTGGGGAGTCTGAGAGACTACTCTTGGGCCCTAACTGGGGAGATTATAGCTTTCGGTCCACAAATATAGGAGGATAAAAGGGTTCTCATCTAGGCAAGAAGGAGATGTTGCCAGAATCTGCCTGGTTCTCCAAGCTCACACCCTCTATTGTTGTCAGTCCATTCAAATGTGTAAACCCTGCAGCTAAGTGAGTCACCCAGGCTGGGAGGACTGTCCTTCCTTCCGTCCTTGCTTCACTCTTGCTCTCCTCCCATCACTAATTGTTTCCAGGGCTAGCACTGGGGGCAGACACTGTCCAAAGGCCTGCTCTGTTCTTCCCCAACCCCCTCTGGAATGGGCCTCACAGGCTGCCCTGTGTTGCTAATGTCCATTCATCTGGAACTAGCTGTTCACAGCCCCAGCTAAAAAGACCTTTCATCTATGCATTATCCCTCCACCAAAACCTCAAACGGGAAGAGGCTTCAAAGACCAGGGCCAAGCTTGCTTTCCAGTCTGTGTAGATAGTCCCCCAAGCACCAGCCCAGGGAGGAAGCAAAGGGAGCCTGGCCATCCTCAGGTTCTGCTTCTGCCTGCGGAGCTGTCATCTGTTCATAGTAACACCTAGTCTGCTGCGCACCTTCCTTTTTTGGATCCTTCCACAATTGTGTCTTTTAGAGAAACAAAAGCTTCAAAGGAGGGGTCTGAACACTCTCTATCTCTGTTTGAGAATCCCCTTGGAGAGCGTGGACTGAAACGTTCTGTCTTGGAGCTCCATTGGATTGAGTCTTGAAACCAAGAGGCCACTGGCGCAGCTCCTGGATTTTCCCATCGTATCCACCTCCTCCTGTGATTTCGTTACTGATTAGAACCGTGTTTCTAAGAGTAGATCTAACACGAGGTTCTGAACAGCAAGAAGAATGGCAAAGTGGAATTACCTCTTTCTGATCTTAGGGTCATGCTGAAGCCACTTGATTCTTTTTTTTAATTTGCTTTTTAGATTGAGGTTGGGATACGTTTTCATAGTTGATGGTTCTTTGAACAAGTCCAATTAGAACCAAAGATTGAATATAAACCAGAATGTCTTTCTTCCTCCCCATCACCACCTTCTCTTTTTCTTCAGTGCAAGCTGCCCAAGTTGATTGGGCATCATCCCTAGACAGAAACACATTCTTAGGCTGCCCTCTGCCAGACTAAGCATCAATAAAGAGTCATGAAGCTTCACGTGTGGGCTACAAGCTCTCCACTGAGTGACCCTCGGCCTGCTAGAATCCTAAGCGACCAATTTCTGATCTGTTAGGAGCCATGCTTTCTAGCATTGGTAATCAGACCTGAAGGTGACCAGTCACTAGAAGGAATCTACCATCTGCCCCATGAGCCAACCAGAGAACTGAACACATACTTTTGCTTTTTTTTTGGTGTGTTTGTTCCTTTTCTGCCCTAAATTTGGCCCTCACAATTTCTGCTTGGGAAAACCCACTGAACTTGAACTGAAACATAGCTCTCCCCTGCCAAATAACAGGTTGCTATTTGCTTCTCACGCAAGCTAAAACCCCTCCAGTCCTAAGGGGATTCAGCACCGTCACTCTCTGCTCATAGCTTCAACCCAACATCCTGGTGTACTGTCACTGCCTCTTCTTTCATGCCAGCTTGGAGGAACTGATGCAAAGCAGTTCTAGAGGCAAGAGTAAGAACTCAGCCCTTAAGAGTCATAGTTTGACAACTGGGCCCTTCCATGTGCACAGCCTTTTGAGGACTGGACTTTCTTGTCCCTACAAATGTTGAATATAGGTTAACTTGACAGCTGGCTACTGAGACTCAGGGGGTTTTACTGAATGTTTGGGACCTCACACCGACTTGGGATGACAGAGACAGAAAGCTGCTCCAGCCTGTCTCATGCATTTCATGAGCTGGCATTCAGTTTCTTTCTGCTTCTCTATGGAGTGTCCAGGCCAGGTCCAAACCACCATCTGAGAAGTTTGGAGCCTAGACTTATGAATGAGCAGGGCTAGAGTCCATACCCCTTAAATAGGTGTTGGTGTGCTGCTCAGAAATGGGTCTGGAAGATACTAAAATCACCAGCTATACATGGCACAATGTTCTGATAATTTTATTCAAGGATTTATTGTTTGGAAAAATAGTTTATTAACAATGACAGTATGGGTTTAGAATACAAAATGTTTTATGAATTTTTAAGCTAGGACTTGAAACTTGAAGGAAATTCTCTTGCTTGAGGAGATTCAGGTAAAGCCCTTGGAACCCCAGGCCAAGTTAGAAGTTTGGGAAACCTTTATGATCAGGATAATCATTAAAGCCTGTTCCAAGGCCTGGGGTGGTGGCTCATGCCAGTAATCCCAGCCCTTTGGGGGACTGAGTTGGGAGGATGGCTTGAGGCTGGAAGTTCAAGACCAACCTGGGCAACATAGTGAGACCTTGTCTCTACAAAAACAAAAACAAAAAATATTGTTTAACAAAAATTAGCTGGGCATGGTGGCATGTACCTGTAGTCCCAGCTACTTGGGAGGTTGAGGTGGGAGGATCACTTGAGCCCAAAACTTTGAGGCTGCAGTGAGTTATGATTACACTACTGCACTCCAGCTTGGGTGACAGAACAAGACTCTGTCTCTAAAAAAAAAAAAAAAAAATTGTTTTAAACCTGTTCCAGCCTGTGGGCTCTAAAAAGCATCTCTTCCTTTCTTTCCTGGGGCCCCTGTTCTTTCCAGAGGTGAGATAAAGACACTCCACTAGGTAAAAACTACTTCTCCCCTGTTCACACTGCACCATCTAACAAAAAGCCTTTCTGACAGGACACTGTAGGAATCGTGGACTCCAGGACCCCTGGAGCCCTGTTGCAGAGTGCCCAAGGGTAGCCTGGAGCCAGGGATGCTGCCACCCAACATCTTCTGAGACTACCTCAGGAGGATCCACCATTTCTAGTTGCATGACCTTAAGAACAGCTCTTAACTGATAATAATGTACTTCATGGTGCCAATAGAAGGATTGAATGACTAGTTATGAAGCACTTAGAACCATGCCTAGCATACATGAAGTTCTATAAAATTATTTTGATGAGTAAATAAAACCTATTTCTCAAGATATTTTTAAATGTTTAGTCCCAGCAAACAGCCTTCTCTGACTTACTGCCCCAACCAGAATTCCCAAAGCAATGATGATATGGCTATGTGATCAGTCAGGGTTTTCAATCCCTGTCACCATTGGCACCCCTCTTAATCCATGGTGCATGCAGAATTTGCATAATAACTTATACTAATTATTCTAAACAAGGCCATCCAGATTAGGAAGACAAAGATGTGTTTGACTTATAGATGCTTGTGATAAGCAGAATAATGGCCCCCAAAGATGCCCTTGTCCTGACCTCCAAATTCTGTGAATATGTTACCTTAAATGGCAAAAGGGATGTTTGCAGATGTGATTAAGTTATGAAATTGGAGATGGATGGACGCAGAAGGTCAGAAAGGAGAGAAAATGCCACACTGCTGGCTTTGAAGATGGAAGAAGGGACCATAAGCCAAAGAAAACAGGCAGACTTTAGAAGCTGGTGAAGGCAAGGGAACAGATTAGCCCTCTAAAGCCACCAGGAGGAATGCAATTCTAACAACACCTTGCTTTTAGATTTCTGACATCCAGAACTGGAAGATAATACATTTATATTGATGAAAACTATGAAGTTTGTCCTATTTCACTATAGGAGCAACAGGAAACTAATATGACACTTTATACAAAAGACTTTCTCTGATGGAACATGAAAAGCTCAGAGGCATTGACTTCGCAGCAGGATGCCCAGAGACAGCCATACCCCAGATGGAGAAAAGAAGCAAAGAAAGACTGTAATTTTTAAAATAAATATTTAATACCATCCTCTGGTCTTTTTCATGATCAACTAGCAATGAGATCATTTGCCTCTGGTCACAGATTGTACCTGCAATTTCCAGTAAAAAATGTGTTCTTTAGAACATATCTAAGGAATATGTTAGTTCCTTGAAAAGTTTCATTTTTGCTTTGTGCCAGGTCTTCCACTGTTTTTGTTGACTGTTATCTAAGTCTTTCATTTACATTTTTACAAGTTTACATAATAGTACCAACAGCTAACATTTATGGAGAGCCTTCTGTGTATCAGGCACTGTCCAAAGTATTTACATGCATTCAGTCATTTAGTCCTTCACAATAATTCTTTAAAGTCTCTACTGCCATTATGCCCATTTTTCAGATGAGAAAACTGAGGCTCTGAGAGGGTAACTTTCCCAAAGTGATACAGCTAGAAAGAGGAAGAGCCAGCCTTCAAACATAGGTGGTGTGGCTCTAGAGTCCATGAGCCTAAGCTATACTATCTTGCTTCTCAAAACACTTAACTTCCTAAGGGCCAAGACTCAGTGTTATTCTTTCTTGTTTATCTCCCCTACTTCTGCTCCACCATGCCTAGCACATTTATTGAGCACCTGTTATTATTAGTCCATGTGGTGGATACTTCCATGTACATTACTTCATGTAATCTACTATAACCTCAAGTGCCTTGTCCAAGGTCATACAAATACTGACAGGAGGAACCTTAAGCCTATGATCATTCCAATCCACCATGCTGAGTTTCAGAAATAAAGGCACTGGAGTTGGAGCCAACAAGCCTGATTTAAGGCTTAGCTCTTTTACTTAATTCCTAGCTGTATGAATTGTGCCAATCTCTTCACCACGTGGGCCTGTTGTTTCGCCTCCAAAATGGAGATGATAAAACCCACTGCTGTGGTTTGAATGTTTGTCCTTTCTAAGACTTATGTTGGCGTTTTATCTCCAATGTGGCAGTATTAAGAGGTGGGGCATTTAAGAGGCTCTATTAATTCATTCATGGATTGATGGGTTAATGAATTAATGTGTTACAGAAGTGAGACTGGTGGCTTTATAAGAAGAGGGAGAGAAATCTGAGCCAGCATGTTTAGTCCCCTTACCATGTGATGCCGTGTGCTGCCTTGGGATTCTACAGAGAGTCCCCATCAGCAAAAGGCCCTTACCAGATGCAGCTCCTCGTCCTTGAACTTCTCAGTCTCCATAACTGTAAGAAATAAGTTCCTCTTCCTCATGAATTACCCGCTTTCAGGTATTCTGTTACAAGCAACAGAAAACAGAATAAGACACCTATCTTGTCGGGAGGGTTGTAATCTTCCTAGCTCCTGCTGGATGGGGCTGGTGGGACACCACAACTGGGAGGCAGAACTGGCCTCCCTCAAGGCACTAGTGGGCGTCTGAGTCTGCTGTTAGGGCAGAGCTGTGGGCAGTAGCTCCCTCCTTATGAAGCCGGTCTCTGGGCCTCCCCTCTTGCCTATTCTGAGAGAAGTAACCATCCGGTTGGAGGGCCTGGAGGTTACTCCCTCACTGGGAGCAGCACTTTATCGCCTGCCCCATCTCCCCTTCCTCATTGTTTCTCAGGGCTGGCTGCATGTTCAAAATCACTTGGGGAGTCTAAAGGGAATATAAATGCCCAAATCCTGCCTCCAATTAGTGAAATCAGAATCTCTGGAGCCAAGTATGAGTATTTTTGTTAAAGCTCCTCCAGTTGTATTAATGGGCAGCCAGGCTTAGGAATGCCAAGAGTAGCAGTTAAGAACTCAATCTTTGGAATCAATGAGACTCACATCTACTCACATCTATGACTCGCTATATAGTGATGGGCAAGTTACTCAAGTGTTCCTTGGTGACTAATTGGTAGAGCAGCATTTTCCAACCTTTTTCATGACACGGCACACAGAGAAAATAAGAATATTTGTAGAGCATCCCAGAGTAAATAAATGGGGCAGGGAGACCTTCTCAGACACTCTGGCCATCTTGAGATCAGAGAGGATCTGTATCTGTGCACACTCGTGCCCCTTTCAAAACAAGCTGGTAGGGAGGCTTTACAGAGAGGAGAAAGTGGGGAGATTTTTATCAAGTCAACTCACCATAGGGTATTAGAGCTAACAGGGTTCTTAGTAAATGATATGTTCCAATTCCCTCATTTCACACTGAGGAGTAAACTGAGGCTAGAGAGGTGGGGTGACTCACTCGAAGACTGTGCTAGAGTGGTGTCAGCAATTGCCCTTGGTCAAAATCAAATGCCAGGCCGGGGGGCTGTGTTCCCTCCTGTTGATCACAGGGCAGCCATCAAAGAACCGCCCCCCTCCCTTGTCAGGGGATCTCACTTACATCATCCTGGATGACAGGTTGATTCATTGGCCCTACACTCTTGCAGCCCAGGAGGATGGCTGAGAGACAACCATCTTGAAGTGTGGGTGCCTATGGGGAATGACAGCGAGCAAGTTTCTTTGCTCTTTTTCTTTTTCTTTTCAATCTGGAAAGCTGCAATCAATGAGTGTGTGCAGAATTAAAGTCAGATTATAGGAACAGAGGTAAAATCAGAGAAACTGACAAGTCGACCACTCAGCATGCTGAAGTCATTTGTCTAGCTAGAGGATCGTTTTTCCCCTTGAGGTTTCTTTAAGTTGTGGAATGGCTGAGGTTTGGGGGAGCTGTTAGGGTTCTGACACTGGAGCTGCTTTTGCACTGCTGATTTATAACAGACTCATGATGCTGGAAATGCTGGTTGCCCTGTTTGTATGCAGCCCAGAACCACCCACCCCCTCAACTCCACACCTCCATGCTGCATGGAGATGAAAATCCAGAATGTAAAATATGAAATCTGTTGGTGACAAAGAAGGGCTAGGAAGCCACTGGTTACAAGGGTTTGAAAGCGGAAGCCAGGTGCATTCTTTCCAGTATGGTTGCAGACTGTCTTTAAAACAGATGTCACCCGCTCCCCTGCCATTCTCTTTGCTTAGGGGAGGCGCAGAGCTCCAGAATGGGAGACAATAGGCATTAATATCCATTGGAATGACAGCTGTTTATGACTTGCTTTGCTCAGGACACGTGTCCCCTAAGCAGAATGATTAGCACTGCAGCAGAATACGATATTTGTGGGTAATCAAAAGCGAAAAGCAGATCATTTGGACTAATGGGAAGCAAGGTCCACGCCAGCCTTTCTGGAAGTTCCCACTAAGAATAAATAATAAAATGAGTTCATAGCAGTAGCCTCCCTCCCCCTCGTAACATGGTGGATTTGTTTAGTGTATCCTGGGAAAACTTACCTGCCTTGCCAGGGTGTTATGAGGATTAATTAATGTTTATAAAGTGCTTGGAATTCCACTGAAGAAAGGTACCTTGTCGATGCAAATTATTATCATTATATAGTGCCTTTCATCCCAGAATCTCCTAGTGCTTCCCCAACAATTAATTAAGCCTCACTACACCCCTGCGAGGGAGGAAAGCATCATTCTGCCCACACTAATATGGCAGAGTTTCTGCACCTGAGTCACAGAGTCTAATGTTCAAGTCGCCCTCCAGGAGGGAGAGAGACTCCATTAGTGAGTGTCCCTAAGTGCTTCATAATACATGAGTTGCTAACAATGCAAGGCAAAGCACTATACACCCATACCTATGGCCATAAGGGCTTGTTTAATTTTGTTTGGTTCCTAATTGTCTGGGCTGCTTGTTTTATTTTTCTGCCTTCTTTGTAAAGCAATAAGGTGCTTGTCAGAGGAGAGCCCAATTAGCAACTGTAATGAGTTACGGTGTTTTGAGACACCTTCTAATCCTATTCCTTAGCATCTATCACTCCAGAAACAGGTTGCACCCTTCCCCTCACCATACAGCCCTCCCCCCACAAAAGAAGTTAACTTATCTTTAGCAAAAATCGTAAAGGATTTACTAACAGGATGGACAGTTAGACGCCGTGTTAGCAATCTGGAAGCTGCATCCTCGTCTAACATGTGAGCATCTTAAGTGTGTATTGTAATTCTTTTTTCATTACAAGTGCAGTAATTCATAAACACAAATCTCTTGTATTGGCTGCTTTTAGAAGGAGTCTGAAAATCAAGTGAGCATGTATAACATTGCAGGGGGACGGTATGTGCTGGAGAAATATCAGCCTGCACAGTCCTTACCAAATGCATTTTGAAACAGAACTTTTTGGCATTGGTCCTGTATAAGCTTTAAGACAGGAATTTCCCCACGAGGCCAACTTTCTAGTCATGAAAACCTGGGAAGAAAAATCATGATTTCCAACTCTAATTATATCTCAGAGGTTGAGTCATCATGTGACCTCAGAAACGTTTCCTAAACTCACATAAAGCTTCCAATTTCTCTTGTGCACATCTCGGAGCTAGAAGACCCAGTTTCCCAGTTGGGTTGACCACTTACCAGTCATGTTACCCTGGACAAGTCACTAACCTTTCTGAGGCCCAATGTCTTCATCCATAAAATGGGACTAATGGTGGCTCCCCTAACCTAATCTATGTTTTATGTTGTATAGATGAAATGAGGTCATTTTTATGTGGGATTGCTTTGTAAACCATGAAAGCTATGTAAGTGTAAGTGACTGCTAATAGCAGGAGTCAAGTCATCTTAAGAACCCTGCAGTTATAGGAAGACAGACTTGTTCATAGTCATAAATCACACCGAGCAGTAGCCACCTCTAAGGTGTGGTGTGCTTATTATCTATGCTAAGTAGCACTGATAGGGAAGTTAGAGAGTTCTAAGACTGAAAATCTTCAGCATTATCAGATGGATTATAGAACACGGTTTTGTTGGTCTAGCCTTTCCCCACCTTACCCCACCCTGCCACCACCACCTAGTCTCCTAATTCCATTGAGGAATTATTTCCCAACACCATGTAGTCCTGGTTGGACTTTTATGTGTGGAGTCTCCTCCATACCCTCATATAGGGTGGGCACCCAGGTTGGCCAATCAGAATATTCCGTCTTCTGGCCTAAGGGATGGGTGTCAACTCAAGCATGGCCAATTGGGGGTATTTTCAATGATTGATGTACAAGTGTTGGGAGAAAGTCCGCTGAAATTGCTAAGCTGGGAGGATGTGAGTTGTCTACTACTTGAACAAAGCCTGCTTGAGAGTGTCACCAAGCAAAGACAAGCTGAAGCAAGACAGAGATGATTACTGAGGACACATGTGTATGATTGGGGAATGGTTTAATGCCTTCACAACATTACCTGTGCTCCTGAATCAAACCGTGCCTTGACTCCTGATTTCCCAAGTATATAAGCCAATGAATTCCCATTTTATTTAAGCTAATTTGAGTTGAATATCTACTCCTTGCAATAGTAAAAGGCTTACTGATACTGTCATGAACCGATGAAAAGCAGACAAGATTTATCAGTTCACCTTTGGGGGAAGGTGAGCCACATAAACGTAACCTTCATGATTAGATGATGCAGTTGCTTTGTGATTCTTTTCATGGTACCTGTGAAGTGGATAGAAAAAATGATTTGAAATGACCTTGTTTTTCAAAGGGAATATAGTTGGCTTTCTCACATAGTCAGCAGAGCATCATTAGAAGCTTGGGGTCCATTCTCCCTGCCTGCTTCTTATATTTAAAGTATATTGTCAACCAGTATCCATTTTCCTAATATTAGTTCCTCTGTTTGGGCTTCCCCATCTCTTTCTACTCCTACCGCATCAGAAGTCTTCATTCTCTTCTCATTGCTCTGCCATTTGCATCATATTCGCAATAGGGTTAGGTACTGCCCTGTGGATAGATTGAAAACTCTTTGGAGAAAAGTTTGGAACTCCTGAATATTTAGTGCACTGCCTTATACATGATGGGATCTTGCATTTGCTAAATTGGTGTTGGATGTGACATACCACTCAGTAGATTTAAGGGAAGGCTAAAGCACAAAAGAATATTTTATTCTGAGATCAATCTGATTGGTTACACCAGCCAAAGCACTCAAATGTAACTGGTGTGTGTGGCGGGGGGTGTGTGTGCACATGCACGTGCTTTAACTCACAGGCTTTTTGTTGACTGGTTTGAGGTACATGCGTACTAGAGTGCATGGTTATAAGCTTCAATTCTGGTACCCATCGGCCTGGGTTTGAATCCTCACACACTGTGTGGCTTTTGGGTGAATCATTATATAATCTCTCTGTGTTTCATTCTTTTTATCTGTAAAAAGAACAAAAAACCCCTCATTATTGTGAAAATTAAATTGACTTGCACCAGTAGAGTAGCTAGAACAGTGCCTGGATCACAGCAAATACTCAATAAATTTAAGCTTGTATTATTATGAATGAACTCTGGCTTAGAGTATTCATTCATCTGAGTGTATAGACACAGAATCCAACAGCTCCTCTCTGCCACACAAGGTGCACTTCGTATTGTTCTTGATTGTTTTGCCTGAGAGGTTCAGCTGCTCGATTCTCCATACTGGATCACCATCCTGTGGGGCTGGGCAGCAGGTGGCATGCTCATAAAAGCCTATCATGGTGTGTCACCACCACGGCAAGTCACAGATGGCGTCCTGAGACACCGTGATGCAAACCGGCAAGAGGAGACTGAGATATCCATCAAGCTTCCGTGAAGAATCACAGAGCTCCTCATTTATGTGCTTGTCAACATTTTATCCACGTTTATTACCATCGTGAGCATTTATTTTTCCTTATCATGTCCCAATGGTAGATTTTCAGTCTCTATAGTTATGCACATAAACTTTCACATTTTCACCAATTTCCTTCCCCATCAGCCCTCATCTGATCTGTATTTGCATCCTCTTGCTTGTGTGAGAAACATAGCTTGCTCACAAGTGTCGAATGGATGACACGTTTCTCATGGTAAGGCAAGTTTATATGTCCTCTGAGGTCTCCTCAAGGCACCTCCTGACCTCCACGCACTTCATTCATAGAGCTTTGAAATTTGTTCAACTTGCTAGCAAGTCGGAGAGTATTTACAGAGCAGGGATGAGTCAAATGGGGAACATGAACAGATGGAGAAGAGCCAGTTGTTATGCTTCAAGTACGTTTCCCACATTGGAATGTGTCAAAGCCTGGCGGTATACACTGCATGCGAGTCACCCACATAGTATAAAACTGATTTAATTTACTACCAAACGCCTTCATTTTGCCATTACATAATCATAAATGTGCCCCCAAAGAGGCAGTGTTAGAACATAAGCCAGGGCGAAGAGCCAACCAGACATGAGTTCTAGTCCTAGTTATGCAACCTCGTTCATGTTCCTACAAATCCTCAGTGGCCTTTCGGATCTGTGACAGGACATACCTTGACACCACTCTGGTCTGTTGACTTGTCTGTCATTTACCTACCTGGTGAGCTGTGTGGTTTAGCAGCTAGATTCCTGGGCATGCTGGAGAGATACTGGGGAACTGACACTGGTGCCTTGAGATGTCGTGGCAACTCTCAGCTCCACCCGCCCCCACATCCTGTCTACTCTCTAGTGAAATTGCTGCTCTAAAAAAAGAGCTCAGAGCAGCTTGAGAAGGGCCTGGAGAGGATGGCCCTCCTCACATTTCCCCCCAAGTTCTTGCTGTTAAATCTCCCACAAGCTCTAAGAGCAAATTGTCAGTGATCCACTTACCCGGCCCTAAACACCTCAGCCACATCTACCCGGATGAAGGAAACTGCTTTCAGGGATAGATGCATCTCAAGAAAGTTGGCTATAAAATGGATTTTTATAAAGAGAATTCCATTTTCTCCTGGCTTCCATTACAAAATTGGAAAATTTGTCACACTGGAGGAAAGAATCCTCTCAGGAGACAAAAATGAACATTTGGGATGAGAAATTAATGTAAAGCCATAGCAATGACACGTCTCTCATTGGAACGCACCAGTGCCTGCTGGGAACCACCTCATGGTTCACTTTCCCTTTGAATCATTTCCAGTGTTTTGTGGAAGCGTTGGAACTCATGAACCTAATACACACTGTCAGTCTTTCCCCTCCCCCACCCAAGACTTAGAATTGTCTCCATGAGCAAAGGTTCTATTTCCATGTTCTTGCATCTCACAAAACTTGCTACTGCTCACTCGTATTAGTTTGAATATGGCTTTAGGCTGCAACGTAACATTTTATTCATTCATTCACTTATGTATACCCCACTTCATTCCTATAAATAATTTGATATGGCTTAAACGAATAAATGAGATAAAATGGTGTATTTGCATTTCAGATTTAATTCTACTTGTTTCATTTTTACTTGCATTTCAGATTTAATTCTACTTGTTTGCCCTAATTAAGTCAATTTTGACATTTTAATGTCATGAGCCATAGCATTAAATAATAAATATTAATCTATTGGAGCTGAAAGAGTCTGATAGGTCATCTGGGCTACCTCCCACCCAGTACAGCTTCCACCATAGCCTGTCCAGTGAAATGGAGTGGTCTTTCTACCTTGGCTCTATAACAGATCATAAGAAACTGAACAAAACTTTTCCCATCATGTGGTTCATGAGACGCCCTAGTTTAAGATCTGAAGCTTGGTGAGTTTCCCAGTAGGTGGAGAAGAAAAGTTCTATTCCATCTGGAAAGACTGTCACCAATTACCCAGATAATTTCCCACTACCAGGGCATAAACAGAGTTTATTCTCTCAGTAGCAATACCTGGGGCATTTCTAGCTTTTTCTCCTTTTTAAGGTTCCTAGAAAAGCAATAAGCCTTTGCTCTCTGAACCCTGGCTTTACGCCACCTCCTCACCTCCAGATGAAAACTGCTTATTTCATTGTCAGCCACACTTGATTCAGTGGAATTTCCCAAACTTTGTCCACAGAATCTTCCTGCTTCAAACTTCCCATTTGGGGGTCTATTCCCTGGGTTATTTCTGCTTTGAAGACTGTGTAATTGTGAATAAGGCACTAGGTCCTTCTCTTACACCCACAAGGGGTTATTCTGGCTTTCCCCTGGGAGTGTTGGGAGGATGTGGGCAGAGACATTGAGCTGACCGTTTAGCTGCCCACCTGAGTGCCAGAGACTTCTGATCTCTCTCTGCCTATTCTGTGCGGGTCAAGGGCACCTTCTTCTGCCAGTGGCACACAATCCCTCAGAACTGTGAAAAGTGCCACCCGTCGCATTGTTCCAGCATCACAGGGAACATCCACATAATGCAAAGTTGGTGTGTCAGTCTGCATTCACTAGACAATGCTGCTGGAACCCCCAAACCTCAGTGACTTACAGCACAAAGGTGCTGGGACTTACAGCATGGCCCGTCTGCAGCCCAGCTCTGCCCCTCACAACTGCTGGGGATCCAGGCTGATAGGGATCCCTTGGCTGGTACATGCCATTGTCATGCAGAGGCAAAGAGCAGTGTCCAAACCTCATGATAGCTCTCCCAGTATCTGCTCACAAGTGGCGTATGTCACTGTTATGTTCTAGTGGCCAAAGCACATCATATAGCCCTGTCTGATGTCAAAGTGGTGGGGATGAACACTACAGCTTAGGGAAGCACAGATACTACTCTATCCAGCAAAGGAGAGATGTATAATCCTTTTGCAGCGAGAGAGGTGAATTGGGACCAATAAAGCAATCAACCTCAGTTGGTGACATTATAGTTTGGGGAAGGCTCCCATGGAGGAGCTAACTTGTTTACACCAATTATAACCTATCATAGAGTTTCACTGTCCAGATTTGGGGGGCATCAGCTCACTGTCGTTTCTTCCAGAAGCACTGAGCATCCTCCGTAAATTTTCCTGACCCTTCGTCATGCCACCCCCTTCACTCTCTGCCTCGCCATCCACACACGCTCCCATAGCACCTGGGTTTGCTTTTTTCTGCTCTCCCAAATTTTCTACCTCCCCTTCTTTTCCAGGCTGTTATCCTTCCCAAAGCCTCCTCTAGTGCCTAGAGGTGTGATACACAGATGTCCTTGCCTGCTCCCATTTCCTTTGCTGGGCGAGGTAAGGGGAGGCCTCAAGTCCTTATGGTGAAGGAAGGACGGCAAGACATAGCATGGTCTTGACTGCAGGAGGCAGCTTGCTTTCATTTGCTCTCGCTCTGAATTTCTTTAGTTATGATCACATATTTAACATAAATCAGATATCTCACACTACAAGAGTTTACCTTCTGCCACTGGACTTCCCTGAGTTTATAGATGAGACTCATATTTTCCCTGCTAGCAAAGCTTCTGTTCCTTCTTTTTTTTTATTTTTTATTTTTTATTTTTTTGGGGATGGAGTTTCACTCTTGTCGCCCAGGCTGGAGTGCAATGGCATGATCTCAGCTCACTGCAACCTCCGCCTCCCTGGTTCAAGTGATTCTCCTGCCTCAGCCTCCTGAGTAGCTGGGACTACAGGCATGCACCACCACCATGCCCAGCTAATTGTTTGTATTTTTAGTAGAAATGGGGTTTCACCATGTTAGCCAAGCTGGTCTTGAACTCCTGACCTCAGGTGATCTGCCCACCTTGGCCTCCCAAAGTGCTGGGATTACAGGTGTGAGCCACCGCACCCGGATCTGTTCCTTCTTATGGTAAGATGTTATCTGTCTCTTTCGCCATCTTTGGTTATGTATGCATTGCTTTCCTGTTAACTTTTCTCTGGAAGATATGCCCAGTGATTGCACTTTTAAGATTTCTCTCTCTCTCTCTCGCTCCCTGTGTGTGTGTGTGTGTGTGTGTGTGTGTGTGTGTTCCAGTTTTTGTTTATTTGTTTTGCCTGGACTGCAGTGGATTAGTAAATTCATTTCTGCCACTCAGTCATATGGGAGCCCTGAGCAGGGTATCATCCACATCTGCTGAACTGTCTCATCACCACCACCACCACCACCACCACCACCTTCCTCCTCTCTTCCAAAAGTGCCACTATTTCTTTATAACTCTCAGGACCATCCTCCTGCCCAGAAGATGCTCAGTACAGATGAACATTTTCAATCTTATGTCCAAGTGTGCTTCTTCTGGCATTGCACTGTTCCTTATTGTTGGTGCACAATTTCATAATTCTGTTTAAGCCCCCATATAATGTAGAGAAATAGCTCAGGGTTGTTGCCACACAATCACACTTCGAGATCATCTCCAAAACAATGCTTCTATGCACCAGGACCTCCATGGTTCCCTTTACCAAACTGTCTGTCTGTTTATTTTTAAATTTTATTTTAGGTTCAGGAGTACATGTGCAGGTTTGTTACATAGGTAAATTGTGTGCCACGGGGGTTTGGTGTACAGATTATTTTGCCACCCAAGTAATAAGCATAGTACTTAATAGGTAGTTTTTTTTTATCCTCTTTCTCTTCCCACCCTCCACCCTCAAGCAGGCCCCAGTGTACATCATTCCCTTCTTTGTGCACCTGTGTTTTCAATAGTTAGTTCCCACTTAAAAGTGAGAATATGTGGTATTTGGTTTTCTGTTCCTGCATTAATTCACTTAGGATAATGGTCTCCAGCTCCATCTATGTTGCTGCAGGGTACATGACCTCACTCTTTTTTATGGCTGTGTAGTATTCCATGGTGTATATGTACCAAATTTTCTTTATCCCAGCATGCAGGTTGATTCCACATCTTTGCTGTTGTGAATAGTGCAAACTTTCTCTTTTTTTTTTTTTTTTTGAGATGGAGTTTCACTCTTGTTGCCCATGCTGGAGTGCAATGGTGTGACTTCGGCTCACCTCAACCTCTGCCTCCCAGGTTCAAGCAATTCTCTTGCTTCAGCCTCCCAAGTAGCTGGGATTACAGGCATGCGCCACCATGCCTGGCAATTTTTTTGTATTTTTAGTACAGGCGGGCTTTCTCCATGTTGATCAGGCTGATCTGGAACTCCTGACCTCAGGTGATCCACCTGCCTCGGCCTCCCAAAGTGCTGGGATTACAGGTGTGAGCCACTGCGCCTGGCCAAATAGTGCAAGTTTTCTATAGCTACTTAAAGAACTCCAGTTTGAACACTGCATACCCCGCCCAGTCTCCTCTGATGGATCAGACAAGGAGCTCCTCTGCCCCAAGCCTATGACTCACAGAATACTCTGGCAAGAGGGGGCCTTACCACTGGCCCAGATCAAGACCCTAGTGCAATTTAGGTAAGGAGTTGTCTTGGTTTCCACCCAGAAAGGTTATGACCTTTGACCCTCATGATGTTTGCATTCCTGCCCCTATGCCTAATCCTGCTGTTTGGGACAAAGGATGCTAACCTATAAATTGCTAGTTTCTTTCTTCCAAAGTATGGCCAACCATTGAAATCATATAAAGCCAACCACCTCATGAAAGAACACACATTGAGAGAGGGCTGTTTAAACAAATGTTTAGTGAGCTCCCGCCTCACAGAACCATGGAGTAGAATGAAGACCAGTCTTCTAGAGAGAACAATTGATTCCAACCCTTTCATTTTATAGAGGAAGAAACAGAAATCCAGAAAGTCAAGTAAAACTTGCTTGCCAGGCTGATGAATGACAGGAAGTAGATTTCTTATCTCTTAAAGCTTTGCCATGTCCCGCCTTAAAATAAGCACAGTAATTTTTTTCAGGAGACAACAGACTCACAAAGAGATACGTTTTATTTTTATTGCTGCATAATATTTGTCCATGTTTATGGGTACATGTGATATTTTGTTACATGCATAGAATGTGTAATGATCAAGTCAGAGTACTTAGGGTATCCAGCACGTGTATTTATCATTTCTGTGTGTTGGAAACATTTCAAGTCCTCTCTTCTAGTTATTTTGAAATACACAATACGCTGTTGTTAACTATAGTCACCCTACTCTACTATCAAACACTGGAACTTTTCTAACTATCCGTTTGTATCCATTAACTAACCTCTCTTCATAACCCTTAGCCCACCTATATATATTTCCTAGCATCTGATATCTATCATTCTACTTTCTACCTCCATGAAATCAACTTTTTTAGTTCCCACATATGAGTGAGAACATGTGATACTTGTCTTTCTGTGCCTGCCATATTTCACTTAACATAATGACCTCCAGTTCCATCCATGTTGCTGCAGATGACAGAATGTCATTTTCTACAGCTGAATAGTATTCCATTGTACATATATACCACATTTTTAATCCATTCAGCCATTAATGGATACTTGGGTTGATTCCATATCTTTCCTTTCCTTTGGATAAATACCCAGTAGTGGGATTGTTGGGTCATATGGTAGTTCTATTTTTAGTTTTTTGAGAACTCTCCATACTGTTTTCCATAGTGGCTTTACTAATTTACATTGCCACCAACAGTGTGTAAGAGTTCCCTTTTATCCACATCCTTCATCTGTTACTTTTTATCTTTTTAATAATTGACATTCTAACTGAAGTAAGATGATATCTCACTGTGGCTTTGACTTGCATTTCCCTGATAATTAGTGATGTTGAACATTTTCTCATTTCTCAACATTCTTCAAAATCTCTCAAATTTGGCCACTTCTATGTCTTTTTTTTTTTTTCCAAGACAGAGTCTCGCTCTGTCACCCAGGCTGGAGTGCAGTGGCGCGATCTCAGCTCACTGCAAGCTCCACCTCCCAGGTTCATGCCATTCTCTTGCCTCAGCCTCCCAAGTAGCTGGGACTACAGGTGCCCGCCACCACACCCAGCTAATTTTTTGTATTTTCAGTACAGACAGGGTTTTACCGTATTAGCCAGGATGGTCTTGATCTCCTGACCTTGTAATTCACCCGCCTCGGCCTCCCAAAGTGCTGGGATTACAGGCGTGAGCCACTGTGCCCGGCCTTTCTATGTCTTTTTTTGAGAAATGTCTATTCACATCCTTTGCCACTTTTTAATGGGATTATTTATTTTTATATTGTTGAGTTGTCTGAGTTCCTTGTATATTCTGGATATTAGTCCCTTGTCAGATGAATAGTTTGCAAATATTTTCTCCCATTCAACAGGTTGTCTCTTTACTCTGTTTTGTTTCCTTTGTTGTGCAGAAGCTTTTTAGTTTATTATGGTCCTAGGTGTCTATGTTTGTTTTTGTTGGCTATGCTTTTGAAGTCTTAGCCATAAAATCTTTGCCTAGATCAATGTCCTGAAGTGTTTCCCCTATGTTTTCTTCTAGTAGTTTTATAGTTTTAGGTCTTACATTTAAGTCTTTAATCCACCTTGAGTTGATTTTTGTATATGGTGAGAGATAGGGGTCCAGTTTAATTATTCTGCATATGGATATCCAATTATCCCAGCATCATTTATTTAAGAAGATAACCTTTCCCCAATGTATGTTCTTGGCATCTTTGTTGAAAATCGTTTTGCTGTACATGCATAGATTTATTTCTGGGTTCTCTATTCTGTTCCATTGGTCTATGTGACTATTTTTATAGCAATACCATGCTGTGTTGGCTCCTCTACCCTTGCAATGTATCAGGTACTGTGATGCCTCCAGCTTTGTTCTTTTTGTTCAGAATTGCTTTGGCTATTTGGGCTTTATTTTGGTTCCATACAAACTTTAGGATTATTTTTTCTATTTCTGTGATAAATAACATTGGTATTTTGAAAGGGATTGTATCGAATCTGTAGATTGCTTTGTAGTTGTCATTTTAACAATATTAATTCTTCTAATCTATGAACATGGAATGAGATAAATGGAATGTCTTTTCATTTGTATGTGTCACCCTTAATTTCTTTCATTAGTGTTTTGTAGTTTTCCTTGCAGAGATCTTTTACTTCCTTGGTTAAATTTAGTCCTAGGTATTTTATTTTATTTTTTGTAGCTATTGTAAATGGGATTGCCTTGTTGATTTGTTTCTCAGTTCGTTCATTTATTCATGTATAGAAATGCTATTGATTTTTGTATTTTGATTTTGTATCCTGCAACGTTACTGAATGTATCTATCAGATCTAAGAGCTTTTTGGTGGAGTCTCTAAGTTTCTTTAGAGATAAGATCATGTCATCTGCAAAGAGGGATAATTTGACTTCTTATTTTTCAATTTGGACACCTTTTATTTCTTTCCCTTATCTGATTGCTCTGGCTAGGACTTCAGGAACTACATTGAATAAGTGTGGTGAAAGTGGACGTTCGTCTCTTGTTCTAGTTCTTGGATAAAAGGCTTTTGACTTTTCCCCATGATATTAACTGTGGTTTTGCCATATATGGCCTTTATTGTGTTGAAAATGTTCCTTCTATGCCTAGTTTGTTGAGAGTTTTTATCATGAAGGGAGTGTATTAGTCCCTTCTCATGCTGCTGTGAAGAAATACCCAAGACTAAGTAATTTATAAAGAAAAGAGGCTTAATTGACTCATAGTTCTGCATGGCTGGGGAGACCTCAGGAAACTTAAAATCATGGCAGAAGGCACCTCTTCACAGGGCAGCAGGAGAGAGAATGAGTGCAAGCAGGGGAAATGCCAGACACTTATAAAACCATCAGCTCTCGTGAGAACTCACTCACCATCATGAGAATAGCATGAGGGCAACTGCCCCTCTGATCCAATTATCTCCCACTGCATTCCTCCCATGACACGTGGGGATTATGGGATTACAACTCAAGATGAGATTAGGGTAGGGACACAAAGCCAAACCATATCAGAGACGGATGTTAAATTTTATCCATTTTTGGGGGCATCTATTGAGATGATCATATGGTTTGTGGCCTTCATCCTATTGATGTGATATATCACATTTATTGATTTGCATATGTTAACCCATCTTTGTATCTCTGAGATAAGTCCCACATGATCATGGTATGTTATCTTTTTGATATGCTGTTGGATTTGGTTTGCTGGTATTGTGTTGACGGTTTTTGCATCATATTCACCAGGGATATTGGTCTGTAGTTTTGTTGTTGTTGTTGTTGTTATGTCTTTGTCTGGTTTTGGTATCAGGGTAATGCTGGCCTCATAAAATGAGCTAGGGAGAATTCCCTCCTCTTCAATTTTTTGAAATAGTTTGAGGAGAATTGGTGTTAGTTTGGTAGAGTTTGGCGGTGAAACCATCCAGTCCTGGGCTTTTCTTTGTTGGGAGAGACTTTTCATTATGAATTCAATCTCATTACTCGTTACTGGTCTGTTCATGTTTTCTGTTTCGATCATGGTAGGTTGTACGTGTCCAGGAATTTATGCACTTCCACTAGGTTTTCCAGTTTGTTAGTTATTCATAATAGTCTCTGATGATCATCTAATCAAATGTATTATTTTGAAAAATAATTTTGAGACTCATTTCTGTGATATCAATCGCAATGTCTCTTTTTTGTTTCTAATTTTGTTTATTGGGTCTTCTCTCTTTTTTCTTGGTTAGTCTAGCTAGCAGTTTATTGATTTTGTTTATCTCTTCAAGAAAGCCAGCTTTTTGTTTGATTGATCCTTTGTATTTTTTACATTTCTGTTTCGTTTAGGTCTGCTCTGATCTTTACTGTCTATTTCCTTCTATTAATTTTGGGTTTGGTTTGCTCTTGCCTTTCTAGTTCCTTGAGGTACATCATTAGATTGTTTAGTTGAAATCTTTCTACTTTTTTGATGCAGGTGTTTACTGCTATAAACTTTCCTCTTAGCACTGCTTTTGTTTTATCCCATAGATTTTGGTATGCTGTGTTTTGATTTTCATTTGTTTTAAGAAATTTTTTTATTTCCTCCTTAATTTCTTTTTTGACCCAATGGTTATTCAGAAGTATGCTGTTTAATTTCCACATACTGGTACAGTTTCCAAAGTTCCTCTCTACAAGAAAATCTTTGAAATATTCTGATTTTTGAGAATGTTGCATGACAAATAATGGCAGCTTGTCCTTACTTAGATAGCAGTTGGTTAGTCGGTTTATTTAACTTAGTTCCCAGTGGAACTAGTGGAAATAACATTCAGTGGTTCTCCCCACCTAAGTACACCCTATCTTCTTGTGCCTGAAAGAGATCCGACACAGCAATAGACAAGTTATCACCCAGTAGTGTTTCCCTTATTATCCAAGTAGGGCACGCCTGCGGCCATCCCTCCGGTGCTCACTGGCAGTCTATGTGTCTAGGTGTGTCTATGCTTACAGATACACTAAAGGAGGAGTTGTTTCTTTGCCTGGCCTCAACTATGCCCCAGGAGCAATTAGGTTCCTAGTAAATGCTATTGTAGGGTAACATGTTTTTACTACAGTGATAAATACATATATATATTTTTAATCAACATCCTGGTGACAGACCCCATGTTGGCCAGCTGATGCTAATTTGTGGTATGCTGCAAGATTTCTTTTGTAATCTATTCCTAAATTCTTTTGTAGACACTTGAGTAAATAAACCATGTGGAAGAAAGGTAGGAAGAGCTGGAGTTTGGAGTCTGAATGAAGCCCTCTGGTGAGAGTACAGAACTTGGTGTCAGAAGTTTAGAGTTTAATTTCCTGCTCAGCCAACAACTCTTTGTGTGATAAATAAACTGACATCCCCATACCCGTAGGCAGAAAGACTGTCTAAACAACTCTAGAGAAGGGGGATCTGTTTATTTTGCAATTAGCAAAAGGTAAAGGGTCTTGTCTGAAACACTTAGTTAGGATCCCAGACTTGACACTCTTTCCACTGGCTGTGCGTGCCTCCTTCTTTAAACAAACCTCCCACCATCACCTTTTGAGAGATTCTGAGAATTTAAAAAATTCTAACAAATACCATAGCAGCATTTGTTCAAATTGACTTTTAAAAACTACTTTCATTGGATCTAGGGTTTCTTCTAACATGTTACCCTTGGAAATGAAGGATCAAGATATGAAAGCCATCGTAACAGTATTTCTGATGGAATCGCCCTGGTGAGGATTTTTTAAATAGTAGCAGAGGAGGCTTTGATTTCTTCCCGTCACAATGTTGCAAATGAGCCTAAATACAGCTTTGCATTTGTTTAACTGAAAGCTGCCATTTCTCAGTGTCAGTTGGGTGTTGTATCTCAGAATGACAAGTGCTGTTAACTTCAGCTACCAAAAAAAAATTACCAATCTTAGCATATCTTCACCAGAGTATAATTGTTAAAATGATTCTATGAGAGATTCTGCAAGAAAGAAATGTACAAAAATCGGAATTACTTGGGGAAATGGATGGGATGGATTTGCATTTGATATGACTTACAGTTGGCAAGGTGAAGAAAAGCATAAATACATTGAATTTCCCTGACCTGGGCAAATTCATCACTAATAACAGGAGTAATAATAACAACAATACAAATAAACATCATAGAATGATACAAAGGCCTTTCAAAGATTTTTACACATTTTCGTCTAAATAATAGTTTCAGAACCAATTTCAAGCAAATATACTTAGTTCCATGTCAATCTAAACTTGTAGGGTTGATCAATTCTGGAGCCCTTAGTCATGTTAAAAATTTGGGCTCCCTTCAAATAGTGCCTTTTTTAGATTGTTTACATTTTGATTCACAAAAATGTGATTTTCTATATCATATCTCAAAAGTACAGTTTTGCATAAGCCAAGGTGCCCCTTAATGGAAACATGACTGTGTTATTGGTGCCTTCTGGATAAGCAGTTGCCTTTCATCTAGAGTGCCGGCTTACTGACGCTGCTTCTTCGTATATATGTGTCTGCCCCATTGGGGAAGGTGGGAGGGAATGGATTTAGAAGATAGGGTATAGCCCTGCTAAACTCTAAGTCAATTTGCCTGACCATGTATTTTCAGGCAATTAAGGAAATACGCTTGAAAGTTAACTCATAGGAATGTGCATTGGGCACTGAGCAAGGTCCATTGACTCATTTCTTTCTTAAGGATGATGTTTCATTGATTCCTCAATGGGATCTCCTTGGTCTGGTTCTCCCATCCCAATGGATGTCAACAAGGGTTTCTGGAGAGGAAGGATGGAAGACTTGGGTCATCTATTCTCTAATCAAATGTATAATTAAAAAAATAATTTTGAGACTGAGAAGCCTACTACTTAAGCCGTAACTAAGGAACAAGTGTGCATTAAAGTAAAATTACTGGCACGCTAAAAAAGATGGCTTAAGAAATTAAAACTCACAAGGTCAGGGGAATTTTTAGGAAGGCAGAATTATCTGGGTCCTCAAGGAAAAGAAATAGAAAAATTTCTGCACTAATTCTTTTATTTCTTTAAACAGTCTAGAGGTTTATTGAATTACAGTTATAAGTAAGAAAAAAGCAGTTTGCCTTTCTTGGGGAAGAATATTTTAAGCTCTTATTTTTTTGCTTCTAATATTAACAGAGTTTCTGAGAATTCTAAGAAAAGGCTGTTCCTAGTATCACAAAAAGAAAGGGCAATAAAATTTTGAATTTGGTTTATGCGGCTGGCATTTAGGAAGATATAGTAAATTATTGTGATGCATTGACTGGTAAGTTTTTTGGTGATTCATATCAGGTTGCTGTATTTATTTTAAGACCTAGTCTATAAATTTCATTTCCATTAATTCAAAAAACATTTATCAAGCACCAATCATGTACCTGAAACTGAGTTAAACACTGCGATTCTCTGATGAGAGCAATACTACTATTTATTTAATGATAAGTAAAATCAAATAAAAACTACGCTACATTAGGCCCTTGCTATAAAAATTTAATAGAATCAGAGTTGGAAAACTTAAAAATATTTTAGAGGTCATCTAATCTATAACAACTCATTCACACAAAAGTATATTTTACATGGGACCCAGAACAGTTGTGTATGTTTATATGTATATTTCATATATATATATATATCCTTTTATATACATATTATATATGTATGGATATATATATATATGTATGTACAAACCAGTTTCATGAAACAATACATACTCTTATTCTGATTTATTACATTAAAAATGCTGATCACAATTCTCTAAATTGATTTTATAACCCATTAATGAATGTCAGTCTGAACTCTGAAAAACACTAATGTGACACAACAGCACGACCCCTTATCTTAAAGATGAGATTGAGCCTGAGCCAGGTTACTTGCTTACATTACAGCCTTGGTTAGTGGAAGGGCTAAACCAGATTTCCTGACTGCTGGTTTCCTGGTCTATCACATTATCTTATTTTCTTCTTAGAACTCATTATCACCATCTGAAATGATCCTGCTCATTGCTGCCCTGAGTGTTATCTGTCTCTCCCTTAAGGAAGTGAAGCTCCTGAGAACAGCCACCTTCACAGATGTACTGGCTGTTATCCACTCATGCAGAGCTTGGCATATAGCATATGTTCCATACATTTTTTTTTAAATCAACGAGGGCTGTAAATTGGACCCTGCTTTCTATCAAGTGTAGATTCAATTGAATAGTTTGGAAGGGTCATTGCTGTGGAATAACAACCTGCCTTTTATGAGGGAGGAGAAAGATGAAACGAGTACCCAAGGAGCACACAGCATCAACACAAAAGCCAGAACCAGAGTCTAGGTCTCTTGACCCCTGTTCAGGGCCCTGAGTTCCCTATGATATGTTGTCTTATACTTTTAGTCTAATAATATTATTAAGTTGACTTGCCCCAGAATACTCCTCTCCCCTAAAGTGTAACTCTTTCATTTTCTTTTTTCTTTTCTTTTCTTTTTTTTTGAGATAGAGTCTTGCTCTGTCACCCAGGCTGGAGTGCAGTGGCGTGATCTAGGCTCACTGCAACCTCCGCCTCCTGGGTTCAAGCGATTCTCCTGCCTCAGCCTCCTCAGTAGCTGGGATTACAGGCACCTGCCACCATGCCTGGCTAATTTTTGTATTTTTAGTAGAGATGTGGTTTCGCCATGTTGACCAGGCTGGTCTCAAACTCCTGACCTCAAGTGATCTGCCGCCTCAGCCTCCCAAAGTGCTGGGATTACAGGCGTGAGCCACAGCGCCCGGCCAACTCTTCCATTTTCTAAGGAGTAGGGGAGCTCAGTGTTGGAGAAGCCACACTATTTATGAGAATACTGTCAGTCAAATACAGCAAGAGGAACACATACTTCCAGGTGTGTTGAAAGGTCAAAAATTACATTTATTCCTTCTAAGTTATGATCAAATGAAATGAGAAATCAAATGGGAAATATTTTCACATCCTAGATCCTTGCCAAATTCTAGCAAAGAAACACAAAGTCAAGTAAATATGTAATTTAACTTTAGGGTACTTTTTAAAGGGAAGCAAATTGCTTCTGGTCAGAGATTTTTGTTTGGACAAGTTTCCAGTATGAATTTTAAAACATTTTAGAAACTAAACTCTGGGAATCCATGTCACAGAAAAGGGGAATGAGAGAGAGAGAGGTGGGATTAGAGACAGCTTCTCACTTTAAGCTACAGGAGAAACCTCACATTCTGGAAAATGACCACTGTTCAAAATAGGTCAAATTGCAATTGACCGTAATTCATCAAAACTCTAACGGCCACTGGAGAAAGCCCCAGCTTGATCTGGCGCAGGACTTAAGGGTACCATACCCAAAGTGGACTCTACCCATCTTGGATCTTCAGTAAATATATGAGTCTAACAAATGTAACCAAGAGCCAGTGACTTTGATCCTAAAATAAAAGTTTTCACTGAATTTTGATGAGTAGCATTGGGCATAGAGTTTGGGGCAGCTTGGGGAGTATTCTACCTTCTGAATCAGATTCAGCAAATAATAAATGGAGGCATATGGTCCATGCTTTATCTGGTGACTCTAGACCAGAGTTTCCTAAAATTGTTGTCACTTTTTTAAAGGTGGGGAGGGAAAGTTTGGATTAGAAAGAGAGAACAAGATACTAGCTAAAAGTGATCATATTTATTGCGCTCTAGAAACAATTTCCCATTTAATATTATTCCAGCATAAATGTTGCCCCTGCATTCCATCCACAATGCAAAACATCAGGGAACGGAGCTCCCATGAGAGCTTGTTTCTGCTTAATGTACCCTGGGGAAAAGCCTAGACAACATTAAAGCAGTAGCTAGGAGCTTTAATGAAGTTAGCCCGCTGAAACCAGGGGAGGTATGCCCGAAGTACACCTGAAAGCACTTTGATTATGGCATCGGCTTCAAAAGAAGCCCCTTCCTTCGTTTTTTAGCTCTGCTGCCCTGAGAAATAGAATTACGCCTTTATATTCAGGTTAATTTTGCTGTCTTGCTGACGCCTGAAAGCATTTCTAAGCATTCTGAAGATGTAAGGGAAGCGGGCTGTTCCTCTCCATCCTGCCCGCCACATCGCAAGCCCAAATGGACAGAGGGTGCTCAGAACCCTTGTTTGAAACATGTCCTAAGAATGTAAAGTCCAGCACAATAAATGCCTTCCAGTTCTGAAAAAGATAACTTCCTACTTTCTGCTAACATTGAGTCAATCGGGTTCCACAGGTTTGCTTTAAAAAAAAAAAACATATCAAACCAAAACAAAACAAAGCCTCAGATAATCCCTGCCCTTCATAAGCTATCCCTCCCCAACGCACACGCTGCCTTTAGCTTTTTAATATCATCACCTCGCTCTCCATTTCCTTTTGTTTTATAATGCTTGTGTTTCTTTCTTTCTTCTTCTTCCTCTTTTTTCCATTTCTCTCTTTGGCTGGTCTCTCTGCTTAGCAAGCCTTTCATTTCCTTTTGCATCTGTCTTCCTCTAGGATTTTAGGTCCTCATTTGTGCTTGTTGTTTCCTTTTCTGGTCACAGCTGCCCCCTAATGGTTTTCAAGATCATTACTGCTTTGGACTAGAGGAAAGAGGGAGGGAAAGAGCTAGAGAAGGAAAGTTAGAGAGAAACATAAAATGTGTCTTTGCTTTTTACTTTGCAATAGTGTCTCAATATCTCTGGAAGAATGTGCAAAACCTGCATCAATGGGGATGAAGTGAACTGGAAAACTAAGGGACAGGTATGAAGTTTGTACAGGATACTTTTTTGTGTAATTTGAATTTTTAAAAGATGTATGTGTACTACTTATTTTCTTTTTTATTTAATTTTGAAATAAATACATAGTATCTGAGTCTGGAGACTGAAAAGGAGACTGCCTCTATAAATGATTTCTTGGTTGCAGCAGAAAGCAAGCGCCATTCCAGCCCCCTCCCCATCAGCGTGCTCATCCAGATACTAAGGGTTGATTGGCAGCTCAGTAAACTGTGTAGGAGTAAATATGAAGGAGGAGAGTGGGAACTAATGACTGTGGTGGGTGTGAATTAACCCACCCTGGAGTCTCCTCAATAGCAAAAGGTCAGCTCCCTGACTACTGCCTTTCCATCAAGACTTTCATGCTCAAATTAGCAGCTATTGCCATCATAATGTAACAATCACCTGACATGTAGATGTCTAATTAAGGCACCATAAGTCACAGGTTACAAATTTGAAAACAGCAATAGCAACAATAAAAAAATCCCTTACAAATCTGTAGGGGATTTGATAGGGTACATATGCATGTGAATGAAGGCAAAGTAAGTGCACTCGTGGGTGGAAGATTCAAGTTTCCAAGAAAATTCATCTATGAATTCAGTAAGAGAATGGGAATTTTCTCTTCAAAATATTTCTGAATGATTAAAAATTTCATATCGTAGCCCTAAAATATCCAATCGCATAACCTATAAGTGCTATGACATTACAAATAAATTCTTGGCCTTTGGTTGTGATTACCAAGTGGAATCTGTATTTTTATGATAGGCTAGAAAAAGCCTTGTTGAAAAATATCTCCTCAAAAAGCCCTGCCAAGGTGCCTGACATATTCATTAGCACTCGCTGTTTGAGAAAAGTACCCAGTGCAAATACTATGATGATGGAATATCCATTGAAGCCCCATCTATAGCATTAACAGTTTAAGGATAAAAGAGCATTAATTTCAACTTGCTTAGGTTGGCCTATGGAATTCACACTAAAACCAGTTTTAAATCCATGAGCGAGAATGGGATTAGGAAACAGTCACAGCCAAAACTCAAAACCAGACAAGGTTAAAAATCATTCAAGTCAACCCATCATTCTGTAGGTGAGGAAAGTGGTTCCAAATTGGTTAACAGAATTTTCAAGGACACCCAAGTAGAGACTGAAGGTCCAGCTGCCCTGTCCTCAAGGCTTCTGCTGCCCCCACCTGCTTCTGTGCGGTGGTCTCCACTGACAAGGGGAGCTGAGGCCCGAAGCCAGGAGAGCATCATAAAGACCCTGACTCCTGGTGAGTGCTCTGGGAAAGTCATCTGAGAGAGCGTAGAAAGAACACAGGATGGTAGACAATAATATGAACGTAAGCCAGCCCTTCTCTTCCTTAGCCAAACAGACAGTGAGCATTTTCAAATGCTGCCTTGGTCATCAGAACTTCTGCTGATACTGGGGTTCCTTTCTTGGCAAACAAGTATGGTAACCACAGAGATTGATAAGGGTGTGAATTTCTATGGGTTTCTATGGGAATTATTCAGCTCTGGTCTTTTGATTCTGAAGCTGAGTTGTCCAGCATGGTAGCTGGTAAGCACATGTGGCAATTTACATTTAAATGAATAAAATTAAATACAACCTACAATTCAGTGACTCACACTAGCCACATTTCCAGTGCCCAGTAGCCATGTGAACAGCACAGAGACCACCGTCCTTGCAGAAGATTTAACGGAGAGTGCTGTTTCAAGGGAGACGGTTGACTGGGTCTTTTTGATACACTTATGCCTCAAAGGTAGAAAAATTAATGTAGCGTAGGAAGATCAGACTCATCCGAAAGCCAGGCAAACTGGAAGAAGCAATAGGGCTTCTTTACATTCTTTTTCCAAGGATTCCAGGGAGGTCCGAATGAATTTTGCACATTTTGCTGCTGCTTTTTAAATTTTGTCTCATAAGGGCCCCTCCTACCAGATCCAGTGTTTGTGTCTGAGGAAGAAATGAGATATACACACACTATGGATTGAAGGAGATTTCAATATTTTATGGAAATCTGTAAGGATTCCAGAAACCCACCAAATAGAATATACTAGAAATATCAATTTAGAATAGAAATGTCAAATAGAAACTACTGGGCAATATTCAAGTATGCTGAAAAAAACAGTTGATTGTTTAAAAGGCGAGTAAGAAAAAAAAAAAAAACACCTTAGTGACCAGAAACCTGGACTTTGACATCAAACAAAAGAGAAGATAATAAATTAGGACCTATTCCATTTTAACTGAAGCTTTGCTTCTGAGACAGATGTAGCTAAACCTTAACTAGGGCAGTGTGGTAAATTACAGATTAACATGCAATTATGCCTTAGATCTTTCCTTTTCAGGGTGAGAGCTTATTGATGTTAGGGCTCCGATAAGGGGAAGCACTATGTGACACGTGATATCTATTGTGGAAGCATGAAACTTCTGGAGCTTTTAGATCGTGTGTTCCCGAGAGGCAAGACCTAAATCTCTGTCTTGCTCTCATACCTCTGGCATAGTCATGCATCCATGAACATTTCGTAAGTACAGTGGGATGAACACAGATGGAAAAGCATACCTGAAACGAACTTCTAGTAACCACCAATGGCTGAGTGGGCTGGTGGTGAAAGGTCTGGCTCCAGCTCATAAACCCATCAGCCGCTACTTTGAACATGTCCCTGCAAAGCTCCTGCCGGCATGAGGCGAGGCTTTTGGTGTTTTCAAATTGGCTCTCTGCAGTTGCTGCTAAAGGTCACAGGTAAACCCGGGAATTCCACCATTGCAGCATTTTCGAGAACTTGTTCTTGGTGGTTTTTCCAAGAAACCTGAAACATCTGCCCCATATTGAAAAGTACCCAGAGAGGAAACGTGAAGGAATACTTGTCCAGGTTTCCTTCAATGGAAGAGCACTTATGGAAGGCCGAGTGTAAATAGAACACATCAGATCAGAAGTTCCCAACTACTGGTCTGTGGAGGCTTTGCATCAGAATCACCTAAAATGTGCGTTAAAAATACAGATTCCCAAAGACCACTCCAGACCCAAGGAATTTCATCTGCAGGAAAATGGTTCCCAGGGATCTGAATTTTTAACACGTGCTCCAGGTGATGCTGGTATACCCCTAAGGTTTGGGACTGTCTAGCTGGGAACACTTAACTTTCCACGGGGGTGTGGCTTGGCAACAGCTTTCTCTTAGCATCATTTACGAACCTGTTTCATGTTCCCCCACATCCCTTCCCGTCAAAGGAATGGAATGTGGGGTGGATTATCTAGTATTATTTTACAATTAAGGATAATGACATGAAACATCCTAGGTGAGTCAGTGATGTGGCCAGGAATCTCAGCTTCGCTAATTAGCTGTCTTCTAGTCAGCTCAGTGTTTTTGTTCACAAACCCGATTTTTGACACTGGCCTTTAGGTAGGCAGGCTTCCCTATGGGCCAGGGATGTGGACTCACAAAATACTGAAAATCACGGTGCCTACCTAGCTCTTTACCACTATACCTCTGGTGGAAACCAAACCAACTGCAGTCAAACCCTGAGATCCCAGTCTAGAGGGAAACAAGACTGGCAGGTCTGAACCAGTCCCGGTGTGAAGAATTTCCCTAAAGATTTGTTTTCCATGTGGCACATGTGAGATTTGTGTTTAGTTCCCAAGAGTCCTTGGAAGTCTTAGGTTAAAACAATTCTAAGCCCTCCCTGGGCCGATGGGGTCTTGTTCAGAGAAGGCTGGGGAGAGATCGGCCTCACTCTAAATCTTCTCTAGTCTGATAAAGGACTTTGAACTCCTTGGAATTAAAAGCACCACCAGAAGTGTGACCCTAGGTGGTGTTACCATTGTTTATTGAGTGCTGCCCCCTAGAGGATTAAAAAATGGTCTGGCCGCTTGAGTCCCCAGGGATGGAAACCTGAGACTCACTCTCTGTCCAACTGCAGGAAATGAGGCCTTCACTCAAGGGGAGTGGGAAGTCTTGCAGCCCTGGTACAGGGGACTCCCAGGAAGTAAGTGAGGGTCCCCCGTAGGACACCGCTGAAAAATGAAAAGTTATAGTGTGGGCAACCAGGTCCAGGAACAAAACTGATTCTGACTTTTCTGTAATCTGGAAGCAGCCTAATGGGGACCTTCATCCCTGAGACCCCAAGACCAGAAGTCCAGGGTTGTCATTCTTATGGTTCTCCAGTGGGCTTAGGTTTACTTTTTCTCTCTTCTTTTCCCCTTTCACAGTGCCCTTCACCTAAACCCTGGCTACATTATTCTCAGAAACAGGAGTCTCCCACATTGGGCACTGGCTAAAATGGTTTGGCATGCCTGGTGAGTGGTGGGGAGAGGTGATACTAAATGGCCCTCTCTATTCAGGGACTGTCACTACAGATAGTGTTCTTTGTCCTTAGATTAGCATCTTGGGAATGACATAAACCGGGATCTCTGCTTAAGGTTAATAATCCAAACTGCTCTTTTATTTTGTTAAATATTTAAGGCTTGGAGTCATTCTTTACAATTGAGCTTTAAAGAGGAGAAATGTAAATCTGGAGTTTTTAATAATATAGATGTGTTCTCAAGCCTAGAAAGGAAGGAAGAAGGAAGGAAAGGAGGGAGGAAGAGGAAGGAAGGAGGCAAAGAGGGAATGTAAGGTAGCATTTAGGCTAGCCAGGAGACATGCTCCCTGGAAGAACTCAGAGGCCTCTGTTCTGTGCCTTTCCCAACCAGGCATCTGAGATTAACAGTGTGATACTCAGCCTGTGGGTTTCCACTCTAAAATCCCACCCCACCCCCCAACACAGCTTGGCTCAACTATTTGCAAATCACTTCTGATTCAATTTTGTTTTGGTTATCTCAGTGTAAATAACAGTTAAGTGGGAGTTACAGATTTTTCAAACACTAAAAGTGATAAACAAAGCTAATGGGCAAGTCCAGATAAGGAGGGAAACCACCCAGAAGAATCCACAACTACAAGCCAAGAAGAAAATGGGTAGTCAGGTGTGTGTTTCTTGTCACCGAAACTGTATTTTTCTTAATCTACAGAAAATTTTACTTTCTTAATTAAAAAAAATCTTAATCTGTAAACATCTTTCTGAATTTTCTTATTTTTCATATACCTCTTTTGTGGCATAAAAGGTGTACATGTGCAGGGTGTAATTTAGGCTGTTTCGGTCGGAGTTTTTATGATAATGTAGTAATAGGTGTCTGGTGAAGCAAGACAGTTTGGAATCCACAAAGCCATTCTCAGAAACAAAGATACAAGTGTTTCCCCAACTGTTAGCTTGCAGTTCCCTCTAAACAGTTTTCACGCCTCCATTTAAAAATAGTTGGCATAATGATGTTTTCTTTCTCTGGGCTTTGTGACCACGTTTCCATGGGGGAAAATGTGAATAGACGTAGTTACAGTAGCATTTGGATGAGACGCCTTCAAGCATCTATACTTTTTCAGGGGAACTTGATGGAATCCAATTTAATTACCTGAAGAAATTCTTCGCTGAAGAAAGTCTTTCCTCTTTTTAGGATAGTTACAAGTTAAAGGCGCAGGGGTAACGAAATCCTAACCCAGAGAGGAGCAGAGCATGTTTGGGACATAACAAAGGATCTGAGTAGTAAACGTAGCGAGTGTTTGGGGTTTTATTCAGACCGGGCTGACGGTGTGTGTTGCTGCCACGCACCGCTGCCTGTTCGAACGCATGGCTGAGCTGCCGACCGGCTCGCTACCCCAAACACCGTACGCCACCCAACTCCTCTTGTAACACCATTGCGCGTGGCATTGTGTTGGGTTCTGCGTGTGTGGCATCGGAGTCGTGGAATTTAGGGGAAACAAGGCTTTTCCCCCCTTCCCCCCCCTCCCCAGGTCTCCCTCGGGTGGGGGCGACACGGCCAAGGGCAGTGCGCCCGCCCTGGGGGCGCTTCTTCCCCAGGGCGTTACGCACCGGCGGCCCGGCGCGGAGGTGCGCGGGGGCGATCGGGAGATGCGGGGCGGGCGAGGGGCGGTGGGGTGGGCGCCGCCTTAACTTCGATCCTGCGGCGGCCGGAGAGAAGCCGCCGCCGCCCCGCCCGAGCTGGGTGCCGCGGCACAGGGCTCTGCGCCGCGCGTCTCCGCGGCTGCCTCTTTAATCAGGAACACAGAAGGGGCGGGCCCTGAGCCGGCGCGTAATCGGATAGCTCTGCCGCGGCTCTGACATCCACATGCTGCTCGGCCTGAAAAGGCAGTGGGGAGCCGGAGGGGAGGCAGAGATCGCGAGCGAGGCACCAGCCTGCAGCCGGCCACCAGCACATCCTCAGCCGCGCAGACACTCGGCGAGGTGGAGGTGAGGGCGGGCGCAGCGAACTCGGAGAGGGGCTCGCTCGCTCCCAGGCGATCCCAGCCGCCGCCGCCGCCGCCGCACCAGCAGCAGCAACAGCCGCAGCAGCTTCCTTCCTCAGACTCCCCTCGAGAGGCTGGCCAAGCGGGTGTAGCCGTTGGGGGAGGCTCCCGCCGGGGGAACCCGGCGAGGACAAGAGCAGGGCGGCCGCCTTCCACTCGGGCTGTCCGGCGGCGGCTGCCTCCGCCCGCGTGTCCGTCAAGGGTGCCGCGGGATGTGTCAGTTTACGCCTCTGAGATCACACAGCTGCCTGGGGGCCGTGTGATGCCCAAGGCAAGTCTTGGCTTTAATTATTATTATTATCATTATTGTTACGCTTGGCTTTCGGGAAATACTCGTGATATTGTAGGATAAAGGAAATGACACTTTGAGGAACTGGAGAGAACATATATGCGTTTTGTTTTTGAGAGGAAAACCGTGTTCTCTTCCCGGCTTTGCTGATTTCAGGAGCTACTCTCCTCCTGGTGAGGTGGAAATTCCAGCAAGAATAAAGGTGAAGACAAGCCACCAGGACTCAGGAGGGAAACGCTGACCATTAGAAACCTCTGCATAAGACGTTGTAAGGAAGAAAATAAGAGAGAGAAAAACACAAAGATTTAAACAAGAAACCTACGAACCCAGCTCTGGAGAGAGCCACCTTCTCCAAAATGGATATGTTTCCTCTCAACTGGGTTTTCTTAGCCCTCTACTTTTCAAGACACCAAGTGAGAGGTCAACCAGGTAAGCCACTGAAAGTTTTTTCTATTTATTGCAACATGGTTTCGCCTTTAAAAGCGACCGCTAAAGCAGGAAGGCCACGCAGAACGGCACAGAAGAAGGCTCCCTCAGTACTCAATCATTTAAAGAGAGATCCCAGACGGCCCTTCCTACACCACCACGGCTGCTAAAACCCAACTTTCCTCTCCTGCTAGGAGTGTGTGTGTGTGTGTGTGTGTGTGCGTGTGTGTTTTGAAACAGAATTTGGCGGTGTTCAGATGTCACATATGGACTGAATCAAAGGTTTAAAAATACAACAAAGCCTTTGCATTACAGTTTTGGGGAATTTTTTTTCCCTGTCTTGAAGCAGAACACATCTCCCTTGAGTTTCTCCAACTAGCCAGTGAAATATAAATCATTTGCATTCCCTCCACTTAGCCACATTAAGCAATGTTAACTGAAGGGCTTGGGAAAGACAAGAGTTTAGTTTTGGTTTTCAGATGCTGTAGATGCTTTGGAGAATGGCTGGTTATGCCTCAGAATCATAAGGTTCAGGCTGGTGGAGCAAGTTGGCTTGTGGCTGAGATAGGGGCTTGGGGTTGGGCGCTGCTGGCAACCAAGACGGTTGGTCTCTTCTCTCTTCATCCATGTGTTGTCTGGGAAAGTAAATCATATGTTCTTTTAGAAATTACTATTAGCTAAAACAAATTGCAGGCCCTCGAAGGTCTCTCACTCTTGTGAAGTGGTTAGAAACTTTTGAGTGGAATTTGTTCTCAACCACTGCCAAAAAGGGTGTGTGGACAGGCTGCTGTGGAGATAAGCATTTCGAGGCCCAGAACAGTCTGGGGACCGCATTTGTGGGGAGCGGCAAGGGGTATGCTCTGGAAAGGGGAATCCATGGGGAATGCAGTGGGGTTTGTGCTTCCTTCTGGGACCACTCTCTAGAGTGAGCCTCTCTACCCCACTGAGAACAGTGTCTGGAATCTAACAGCAAAACTCTTAGCAGCTGCTACAGGTGATTGGAGATGGAGAAGCCATCTATGGAGGAAATGGGCGAAAGAAAGGCGAAAAAGCCTTCCTGAAGTGCCCTCACCCAAGGCACTTGCAAGGTGATGGCGGCAGTGGTAGGGCTAACTCTGCAGCCTCCTGGGCATCCCCAGAACATCAGCTAGTGGGTCCTAGCCTTGCATCTGGTACTGTCACCCTTCCTTCTCCTCACGCCCCCCACCCAGCACACACACCACTTTAAGCTTGGGCATTTATTTGAGGGGGGAAGAAAATTCAGAAATGCCTTTGCCACCCAGATCCGCACGTTTGCAGCTCTTTCTTTGCCATAAGTGGTCTTCAGGGCAGCTGCAAATCCTACCAAAGGGATGGGTGGGGGTCCCACTTGGGGAGGTTTTCTGGGCCTCCCCCGTTCCCTCTTGCCTTATGTCTAAATTCCCAGCTTGAAGCGGAATTAAATTACCTCTCACAGACCTAGATGCTGCGTAAATTATGTATGTTTGTGTGATTCGCTGTGTGCGTGTGTGCACGCGCGCGCGCGCCGTGAGAATGCCCACAGTATATTATGTATTCAGACACGGACTCCGGTAGGCCCCAGCGCGCGAGCGCGCACACACTGGCACTCACACTGGCGCGCACACACATGCAACTTCAGGTTCCGTGTGCTGTGCGGAGCGGGAGGGGTCGTGAAGACTCAGGGGCCATCTCCTACCCCAGATGTTCGCACATCTGTCCCCGAGCGCTGCTTGGAGTGTATGTACGTGTGTGCGCGACACCCGCTTGGACCCACTCCCGCTCTGCCACCTGCCTCCCGCGCTCTCTGCAGAACCCCCTCCCATCCCAACAGTGCTGCGTCACTTCCAGAGAAGCCCAGAGGCGCGGAGTTCGGGGCAACCTCGGACCCAGGGTGGGATCTCAGGGTGGGATTCGAAGCTGGGACCTTCCAAGGACCTCCAGCTCCCCAAAATGCAATCTCAAGCCGTGAGCTGCTCAGACTTTCAGGCGGAGCAACGCACTGGCACCCGGGCAGCCGGCAGCGGGTGGCCAGGGCGAGGCCAAGCTACACCTCTGACTCACCCGGTGTGCGCCGGCCGGGAGGGGAGCCTGGTTCAGCCGCCGCCGCCGGCGACAAGAACCAATTCTGGGAAGGAGCAAGATGGGGCAGAAGGTGCGCGCGGGGGAGCAATTGAGCGAATAACACGGCGGCCGCGGCGCGCGGCACCTTGGGCTGGCGCGTGGCTGGGAGGCCGCATGGGCGACGCGCACCAGGCTGCCCCTCTCCTCACTGCGCCGCCTCGCCAGACCGCAGTGCAGCCGCTAGCCTGTCTCCCTCCCTGCCCCGGGCGCCCCCGCCAGTCCCCTGCGCTCCGCTCTGCGCGGCAGGCTCGCCGCGACCCCTAGAGAGACGGCTTTGAGTGGCGGGAGGCCGAGGCCGGCTGGCTTGGGAATCCAAGCGCTGGCCCAACTGGGTGATAGGAAACTGGGGTGGGATTTCGGAGA
Source organism: Symphalangus syndactylus (assembly GCF_028878055.3). NCBI lineage: Eukaryota > Metazoa > Chordata > Mammalia > Primates > Hylobatidae > Symphalangus > Symphalangus syndactylus. The sequence continues at coordinate 110,174,502 of NC_072430.2, forward strand.
GGAGGGCGGAGAGAGGCGGGAAGCAGCCAGCTTGAGCCGCAGGAATGCGCGCAACTTGCACAGCCTCTAGAAGCGCGGCGCGCCCAGCGCCCGCCGGTGCGCAGGAACAGGTGAAGAGCACGCGGCGCGCGGCCATCCACGTGGTGGGGACGTGATAGCCCCTCAGCTCTCCTCCTAGCCCTCCCTCCCCTTCCCCGCCCCCCAGCGCCGTCTCTAACGCCGCATCGATTTGTTTGGGCTACGCAGCAGAAACAGAGCCCAGCGATCCATAAACATTCTATTAAGCAAAAATATTCCCAGCGAAAGCAAAACCGAGGCTGAAGCCTCCGCGAAGTTGGCCGTCTCCAACTACTCCATGCTTGTGCTCTCCTCCTCCTCCTCCTAAGGACACCCCCAGGGGAAAGCCTGCGGCATTTCCTCAACGCTGCCCGACGCCGGAAAGTTAGGTCTCGGCTGCAGCTCCGGTCTCCGGAGAAGCCTCTGCCTGCAGTCGCCGGCGGGTTCCCGCCTCCCCTCCCCAGCCGCCTCGCTCTTTGCTTTTCCACGTGAGAAAAAGAAATATTCACGGCCGATGCTTCGTTTTCACTGATTGATTTCTTTTTAATATCAACACAAGTTAATGGAGGCAAGGCGCGCTGTGATTAAAGGGCTACCCCCGCCCTTCGACTCGGGCTGGCCGCGCTGCGGGTCTTTCTCACCGGGTCTTTCCCACCGGGTCGCAGGCGTCCAGCGGCTGGGTGGCGGGCGCCGGTAGCCCTAGCGTTTGGAGGTGGGGGAGGGATTTGGAAAGGACTTCTCGCCCCTCTGGGAATCATCTGGGTTGGGGAACCGTCGGGAATCAGCTTTCCGGACCAAGTTTTAGGGGATCTGGCCCATATGCGTTGCGGTTTCTGCGGCTCCGGCTGAATTTCTTCTGAAGGGTAGGAGATCCACGCTCAGGTTTATTGGCGTGTGCGCCCTGCTCGGCTCCCCTCCCTCCACTTCCTTTCCTTTCGGTTTCAGACAGAGAGGAGAGCCCCCTGGCGCTAGCCATTCCCGATCAGCGCCCACTACGAACGTCCCCTTTGCTAGAGTTAATCATGATCTGCGGGGGACTGGGTTTTGCCCAGAAAACCATTCAAGTCCTGACAATGGGTTTCTTCGAATGGTGGCAACTCCCAACCCTAATGTCCCCACCTCCGGGACACATCGCTTGGGGCCAAAAGAACCCAGACCCCATAACCATCTACCCCTCCCCTCCTCGTCTGGAGAGCTTTGATCTATGCTTGGGTTTTAACGCCATTACCATGGACACGCGCAGATTCTCGGTCAATTCACCCTTCCGTCTGGACTGGATGATCAGATAAGAGGTGTAAATTGGCTGTGGGAGACAGGTCTGGGTTCAAACAAATCCTGAAAGAGAAGCAATGACGGTCTAGGCGCCGGATAAGGGTTTGAAGTGTTTCTTTTAGCCTGTCTCCCCAAAATGTGAGATGGCCATTGGCGAGCATAATAATTTGCAAGTAAACTGTAAACTCCTAGATTTTACGCAGACGGCCTGCTCTAGGCTCTAGGGATTGGTCTCATGCCCACATTAAATGGGTGCCCAGTAAACATTTCCCCCGTGATCAGCTCCCGGAGGTAGGGAAGCTGTGGCCAGTTGCCAGCAGAGCACGCAGTGCAAGACAGTGGCAAGAGGAGCACTCCCCAAAGGGCCCCGGGCGGGCCCCTACTTGTCCAAGTGGTGCCTGGTAGAATTGTGAATGCGCGAGCGCACATCAGGTTTGGAGTTTTATGTCATCCCATAGAGCCCTCAGACATTAAGCCACGGAGCACTCAACTGGCAAAATGAAAGACTGGAAGGCTGCAGTGACTGGAACCCAGGCTACCCAGACAGGACTCCTGCTGTCTACCAAATGGCTCTGATCCCCTGCTGTTGAATGTATCAAGTCCACATTCTGCAGCAGAAAGGCCAGTTCCTATCTTCCAGGCATAGAAAAAGCTAGGAATCCAAATGCCAATTCATATGCAGTGAGGCACAAATACAAATAACAGTGAGGGAGGGGTCTGGGGTCAATGAGGAGAGACACCAGGGACCAGATGATTCTGGGGACCCTGGTGTTTTTCATTTCACTCAAGTCTTCCTTAAAGCAATCAAGAAAATGAACTGACTCAGGGTGACCTGAGTGTAAGACAATTCTGAGTTGACAGAATTCAAGAGCCAGGTAAAGAGGTTTCCAAATATATTCTCCAAAGGTCCAGTTTGGAAAGACTTTAGGAACTTGAGCTGAGATCTTCCTTTTTTAAAAGATAGAGCAAAAGCAGAATATCTTTTTAATTTCTTGAACTGACAAGAAAGGACTTGAAAAGTGACATCTGGGCAATGGCTTGTAGTGTTATTAACATATTTGAGATATTTTATTATCTGACCATCATTTGCAACTGGATAATCTTTGAGGTACCTTCCTTGAGTGGCAGATAAGTATATTGGTCACGAGAAGTTAGTCTTTGTACTGTTCCTTCCGGGTAAGGACTTGGCTATTTGCTGGTTTTTGTTTTTTAATTAACCCATTTCTGGAAGATGCTGCAGAAGTTTGTCCTGGAGATCCTACAGTATTTTTCAAAGCTTTATCTGCCTTGATGAGCAATGGCCAAAGGCTTAATGGTTTCATTGCCTAACAGGATTCAGCGGAGTTGGATTCCAGGACACAGTGGCCTTGTATCATGGCTGGCCCTCCAGGAGAAAGCATCTTCTAAAGGTTTAGGAAGCTGTCAAGTTTAGATAAGGCTGAGCTCCGATCCTCTGGGACCTTGGTTGTATTAATAAGGAGAAATTAATTTTTAACCACTGGGAACATTGCCAAATTATGTGACCTTTGGCAGACCAGCTGTGCTATAAAAATAAATCCCCCATTTCTGAAAATGCTACTCCTATCCAGTAGAACAATAACAATGTGGCATTTAGGATAGAGAAGAGTAGGATTGAGAAGAAAGGAGAGAAATAGGAGTTGGCAAAAAACAAAACAAAACAAAAAAACAAAAAAACCCTTCAATGTTGTGATACATGGTTTCAGACCTGAACGTCCTATATCCATCACCCCTCCTCCCCGGCCCCATGCCTAGGGTTTCCAGAACACAGGAAAGAGGGCCAGGATGACAAGGAGCTGAGTGCCTGTGTGTACAGGGAGTGGAGAAGGTGTTAAGTGCTTCCAGCCCACTCACACCCCAGCCTCAAACACATCTCTCATTGTTCACACAGACAGAGTACTGGCACAGGCAGAGAAAAGGGGGTTTTCAAACAGGCAAAATGTTTGTCTTTTCCTAAATGCTACCAAGTAGGTTTGCCACTGAGAAGTTTTGTGGGGATCATCCCTGGCCTTCCCACCTTCTGAAACACGGGAACTAGACTGCCTGGGTTTAGAATCTAGCTCAGCCACTTGCTGGCTCCGTGATCCAAGTATCCTGTGTGATCAGATACTTAGTCTCTGTGCCTCAGTTTCCTTGTCTGTAAATGTGTTTGGTAACAATACCTACTTCATAGGGTTGTTAGGCTATGTCAGATTATGTAGAATACTGTTTGGCACATATGAAGCCGATTCTGAAGTCACTGAATCTTTAAAACTGTTTCAGTGGGGTTAATGGAATCTCGTGATCATAGAGAGCACACTATAACCATTGTGGTAAGTTGATTTTTATGAGAATTTAAAAATAATTCTTATTCTCAGTTCTTCCACCACCAAACCTCTGTGTTTTGTAAGCACCATATTATCTCTCGCCACGCTCTTCTTCAGAGAATATTCTCTGCTGGGTTCTTATCTTAGATTTATGTCTCCCTTGCATTTTTTTCCTCCTTCTTCTTCTGTTTTCAGTATTCTTACCTCCTATTTTCTTTTTAATCTCTCATTTCCTTTCCTTTTCCTCCCCTTCCATCCTTCAACACTGAGAGTGTGCTCAGCAGGGAACATTGTGTTTAAGGCGCTCTCCCGAATGTGTAATAACTTCTACTCTGGCACTAAGGCCCTTCAGCAGCTGAACTCAAAAAAGTCATCATAAAGACAAAATAGCTTTTACCCAGCAAGACTCTTAATAATCCCATTTCCCTCTGGGTCTTCATAAAGGAGTCATTATCTAACCCAGAAAAAAAAGGAGGGGCTGGGAGTAACAAAAGAGAAGCTCTCGGTAGCGCAGAGTGCACGAGGCTGCTGGCCAGCTGAGTGCACGTGGCCGTGGTACCCTGCTCCCGCCTCCACAGATCCTGTGATAACCAGTAACCAGTTCTGGAGAGTCTTTCAGCAGAGAAGATAATGGGAATTGCAAATTACTAGACCAAATGCTAATAATAATTGTTTGGATACAGGGGAAAATATAAAACAGATGTGCCCCAAAGGCATTCTAGGGGCTAAAGAAAGGAAAACAAGGAGGGGTTGAGTAAAGAGAGGTGGGCTGAAACCAAGCACAAGAAAATCCAATACCAACAAATGGCTTAGTGATGAAGTAATAGTCAGCATCTTCCTGGTGGTAGAGATAACCAATATTTAAAGTTGCCTTTGGAAGTGTGGGGGTTGGAGTGAAGGGGACAAAACCCCTGAGATAAATTAATTTTACTAATATTAAAATTAAAATGGCCGAGCGTGGTGGCTCATCCACCGCACTTTGGGAGGAGGAGGTGGGCAGATCACCTGAGGTCAGGAGTTCGAGACCAGCCTGGCCAACATCCAAGATCCCATCCCTGCTAAAAATACACACACACGCACACACACACACACACACACACACACACAAAATAGCTGGGTATGGAGGTGGGCGCCTGTAATCCCAGCTACTCGGGAGGCTAAGGCAGGAAAATCACTTGAACCTGGGAGGCGGAGGTTGCAGAGAGCCAAGATTGTGCCACTGCACTCTAGCCTGGGCGACAGAGTGAGACTCCATCTCAAAAAAATAAAATAAAATAAAATAAAATAAAATAAAATAAAATAAAATATCAATGTGCTTTGAACTTTATCATTATTATCTGCTATAGGGTGTTCTAGCAGACATAGTTCACACTAACTCTACCTTGACCTACTTGTGACTAGGTATTATTATCCCAGACAAGTTATTCAAACTCTCAATTCACCACTAAGACACATTTGCACTTAATAACAGCTGGGGGTGGGGAAGGAAGGGCAGTAACTGTGGCCGCAGAATAATTTCTGATAGAACTCTGAGTCTGTCCTATCTAGTGATACTTTCGATGTTCCTTTGGTCACTTCTTAATTGGTTAATTCACCAAATCTCGATGAGTCTGACTTGGGAAAGGCTCTGGTTTGATCCTGTAAGGCTTGCCACAGATGGATCAGCAAGGAGTCATGACCTCAAGTTGCTGGTGGCTCAGTAGACTGGATGAGGCCCTCCAGAACTCTCACACATCTCAGAAGATGCTAAAGAGCTTCAGCCTGTCAGATGCACAGAGGAGAAAGACCACTCCCAGTATGGGAGAAGAGAAAGGGCAGAGGCCTGGAGTGAGAGGGTAGGTGGGATTTAGAGCAGGGAAGGGCATACCAGGGGAAGGGGAAGGTGTGAGTAGAGAAATGGATGCTGGGTTGGTTTGGGGAACACTCAGAAGCTGCAGTTTAGAATGTATGGTGGGAAATAATTGCAAACAAGATTAGAAATAATAGCTTGGGCTCAATTCAAGGCCCAAATTGCTAGGCAAAGAGGTTTGGGTTTCACTTGCTAACCAATGGGGAGCCATTGATGTTTCAACATAAGCTTCAGTTAATCAAAATAAATGAAGACAATATTATATTACCTTTTTTTCTCCTTTGGTTTTTGGAGAGACCTCAAAATTATTCTTCTGTTTCCTTCCCCAAATGTCTCCTAAAATGGTCAGGAATTGTAATCCCAGATCTCTCATCAATGGCATCAAAATTGCATTTGCAATGAGGGCTGGAAAAGAGCGGACATAAATATAAACTAATGACATTATATCGGCTGCCCTATTGGAATTGCATTTGTTTATGATATAAGATGACAAATAACAAGGTTACCACAGGTGGCATGATTCGAGGTCAGGAGAGGTAATCGCATCAAACTTACATTTTACCAATTAAATGAGGCTTCATTTTTAGAATCTAGATTGAGGGGAGAGATGTTCTAAAGGCCCCATTTCCAGACCCAATTTCCAGTTCTCTCCTAAGTGAATTCATTGGAGGTGTTTTAAGAGAGGGGATTTGCTTTGTTCTTTATTCATTTCCAAACTCATATGCTGGCTTCCTCTCCTGCTCTCTGCTTCCCTCTCTCCTTCCCTCCTAGACGGCCCTTTTATTCAGATTTTGAACTTTATCACTGCAAAAGTTCAGAAGGATTTCCATTTGCTGTGCCTTCAGGAGTGCATCATTCACTGCCACCAGTCTCCATAAATTGAGTAGATTGCATCCCTTCCCAGTTGCCTTAGGAAGTGGTCAAACAGCCACATTCCTGGGCTGATGGATTGGCTCATTTCTTCCCAGCTTAAGCCAAGATACAGATTTTATGAGACTGTCTTGTGACAGGCTGAAGTTGCTTTGAATAAAACAAAATCCAGCCTCAGCTCACAGAAATAATTCTTAAAACGCAGCTTATCCCGGGTTGGTGAGCAAAATTTGGTTAAAACCCTGAGCCAACGACTTAGATGATCTGGGTGAGGGATTTGAAGAAACTCCTTTTGGTTTTTCTTTTCATGCATCACTGTTGTTGACATGCTCACACACAGAACTGTGTATCCATAATATTTATAAATATGCAGCCACAGACTCAGTTACAAAAAGAAACTCGTGTTAGTAGACCTGATGTGATTAAAGGAGACATTTGAACTCCCCATAATGCAAGACAGACATGTTTTCTGAAGAATCCTGCAGTTTTGTTTCAGGCTTACCAAGCAGATAGAACAGGGGTAGCACCTTGAATAAATGTCTTATTGTCTAGGAGGGTAGAGAATCTTTTGAATTTTTGGCTCAATGTATGGGTTATAAGATCTATTCCTGACCTCATTATATGGGCTTTGGATTTTAGCACTGGAACTGACCTTTAGAATCACCCCTCTCATTCTATAGATGAGAAAACAAAGGCTCAGAGTTGTCTACTGGCTTACCCAAGGTCACACAGCTTGCTAGTGGTGAGGCTAGACTTGATTACTAGGCTTTTAAATCCTGCCAGTGCTATTTCTAATAAACTTCCTGGTGGAGTAAGCGGCAAGGTGACAACCTCCTTTCTTTTTAAGTAGAGCAAAGAGTTTCTTCTTTGCCTTGCTACCAATAATTAAATGAAAACAATGCTGTGGAAATAGGGACAGGGTGGGATGATGCTGTAGATAAGAAATAAATTATAAAGTAGATAAAGTGTATTATTTTCAGAGGAAATGAGACCGATTGCTTTTCTCCACTAAGTGCCCTCAGGTATACATAGGAAATAGATGTCTCCTAGTCATCTGCTCTTTCTCTTTTCCATAGCATGTTAAAGTAACAGGGAATCGAGATGCCCCATTTAGGGGGTTTCAAACCATGTTCCAGGAAGCCCCGGTGGACTTGCGGAGAAGCCCTTCTGAGCTGACGGCAAGAACTAGGAGGCCTGGACACTATGCTGCTTCTGGCCACCTCCCTCCCAGCATCCAAGAAGAGCTCCCTTTTGTTTTCTTTGTACATGGGAGGTCTAGGTAGAGTTTTGTTCAAGAAAAAAAAAAGGTACTTCAAAAAAACAAATAAATTTGAAATCTACACACCTAATTCAGTCCATTCATTGAATTACAGTTTGTGAAGCTGAGCCCTAGAAAAGTCAAATTGAGTGAGTTAAGAGCTGGGTGCCATCTCCCATCTTTCTGCTAATGTCAATCCATCCCTCTCCTGGTAACCCAGTCCCATCACCCCAGACTCACCTTTTACAACAACTGGGCCCTCTAATCCCACATTCAGCCAATGGCCAAGTTTCCCTGGTTTTGCCAAGGACTTTTTCCTTCAGTTCAGCTAAAGCGAGGGATCTGATTGGTCTTTTACCAAGGTGTCGTGAAGTAAGCTATAGTAATCAGATTGTTCACTACAGTCAGGCTTCAGTATTTAGCAAATATTATTGTCAAGTTCAGGTTATACAGTGTTCCTTTAAAACAATGCCAACTACATTTTTCTAGAAGGCAGACCAGATTTCTAAGAGATCTTCTTTTCCCATTCTTAATACTTCTGAAAAATTAAATATTCGCAAGGAAAGTGATTGGGTTCTGTAGGAAGGTGGGTTCCTAAGTGAAGGGGTACAACATCCCTTGGCCTTTTCAGGGCTATGTTACCCCTAGGCAGTGGCAGATGGTACTTAGGCTACCAGCAAAACAACAATACTTAAGAAGGAGAAAAAGAGCAAGACAGAAAGAGTTTAAAACAATCTGATATTTTACATTTCAAATAAAAACACCTAAGTAGTCATTATAGGAGGAAAATCAGAACTTGGTGACTTCAGAACTTAGTGTTCTATTTCCAATTACATCTGGAGATGTCACTTTATTCCTCTCAGCCTTGGGCCTTTCTCAGACCTGACCTGGCTCATCCTGCAGGCTTCCCTCCCAGATGTAGGAGAAAATGCTCTAACAGTCCAAGCCTGGGTTTTGCTATCTCTCTTCGGATGATGAATTTGCCCCAGGTGAAAGGTATTCACGAAATAGTTGCAGAATGAAGTCTTTTGTCAACTCACTGAACGGGCTCAGTAGCTTAAACAGGGTCAATTTCCCCTCCGTATATGGAGATTGGCCTTAAGGGTTTTGCCCTGGAGTTCAACTCTCCTTTGGCTTAGCTTGACTCCTCTGAAACAAGACAGCAACCATGTATAAAGTTCATTGTGGAACACAATAAAGACCTACAAAGTAATGGATGGTATAGCTCTTCAGAAGAAATTTTAGCTGATTTCTACTGGGACATGTTTGTATTTAAGAAATGATGTGTCCCCAACCCTAGAAAGGAAAGATCAGTTATCAAGAGGAGATGTAGAATGATTAAGTGTGTTTTCTTTACAATTTTTACTGATATGTTTCAAGAATTCTGTTCTCTCCAAGAAAAATAAAAACAGAAATTCTAGTATTTATCTTTGTGGATATATGTTTGTGCAAGTGATGTGTGATATTTTATGAGAAGGTGTGAACGTGTATATAGGACTAAAGTGTGAATTACTGATACGTATATGTACTTGAAGTATGTTCAATATCTATGTTTGTGTGTGTTTCTGAGTGTGAATGCAAGCCAAACAAGAATGTGAATTTATAAATTTGTGAGTATTGAAAAGGTTAACCACACACAACTGAAGCAGATGTTCTAATGAGTTCTCTGATACTTCAATAAGGGCCTTGATTTTCTTCAGGTAAAGAAAGGATAGAAAAAAAGAAATGAATGACTCCTTTTTCTTTTAGTTTAACAGCAGACAGTACAGACTATCGGCTATGGGATATATATAGTTTAATTTTTTTTTTTTTTTTTTTGGTAGTGGAGAAATGATCGTTTCTGCTGTAGATGAGAAATTAAACCTTCCTGTGAAGAAGTTTCCTGTCTTTATTGCTGATCTGTGTGCCAGGTCTAATTACTAAAAGCTTAAACCTGGGGTGTGGGGAATTGAGGGAGAAAAGTTCCCCTTTCAAGAGTAATTGGAGAGAAGTAGAGGAAGGGATGGGGAAGGGAGGGAGAGAGTGTGGGTGGGGAGAGTGGAGAGTATGTGGAAACCATAACAGTTACTAAACAGGAGCTCAGCTCAGGTTTCCTCTGATGAATTCCAAGGCAAAAAAGTGTGGTTTGGGGTGAGTTGGTGGCAGGGCTGCAGTTTTCTGCAAAATAGCTGGCGGAGGAGCTGGACCCGGTAGAAAATTCCCCCTTCTGCTAGTTGAGTAAGAGCAGCTGGTGATCTATGTCCTTACACCTCTGCCTTGTCTCAGAGGACCACTCCACCCTATTTCATATGCATAAGCCAGGACCAACGGGCCTCAATTTGGCTGGCTAGATGACATTGGGTTCCCAGCATGGGGGAGTGGTGTGGGCACCTGGAAAGCCTGTGGGTATTGGCTGCAGAGGAACTGGGCCTCGTGGCTGGCCTCATGTGGTCTGGGTGGGAGGGATGAGCTCATTGTCCTCATGGGTTGGGGTGGGTGCAGGGTCATTAGGTAAGAAGATGATATGCTGCGTACCAGCCTGAGGAAATGGCTGCTTTTGTTTTCCACCCAGTAGGAAATGGACCTGAATTCATTCCATTCTGGGCAGTTCAATACGGCACAGTTTGAGCTTGTGGAGGCTTGATGCCGAAAAGGCTACTTGTGTGGATTTGTGTCCCAACCACCCGTGTGCAGCGTGCCCATCTTTTATGCATTTAAAGCCTGTCAGGCCGGTAGTCTAAAGCAGAGGTCTGGGAGATAGTAATGCCAACAGACATGGGGAATAGTAAAGTGCACCTGTAGAGTTAAAAAATGCATGACCTGTTCCCTCAAAGAGTGAACACAGGAGAAAGACCCATCCTGGAGGGCGACTGCTGAGTCGTAATACATAATTCACGGGCCCATGCTGCTCCATGCAGATGGCGATATTAAATCGTGATTGATGCTAAGAGACACACACATCTCAGGAAGGTCTCCGAGAGGCTTCTGAATATTTCCATGTCTCATGTGCCTTCCCAGCTTCTGTTCTACCGTGGTATTTAAGCAAAGCTCCCTATTTCCCAAGAATCCCTGCTGGGGATTGCGGAACTTTACTCCCGAATAGATGAGATTCCTCAAATGTCATCACCCACCTTTGGAGCCTTTGAAGGTGGCTCCCTTCCCTCCTGGGCCACATGAAGCTGTTTGCCTCCAGCCAGGCACTGCGGGTACAGGGAGCCAGCTCTTCCTGCAAACGGCCAGTTATGGCTGGACAAAGCAGCAGCACACTCTGGTGGTGGTGACCAGGCAGGAGGGACAGTGGGCAGACAGCGCAGAAGAAACAGATGTTCATTCAACTCAAAGCACCTTTGTCGAAATTCCAAGGCTAGAGCCAGTAGATTCTCTAATACAGATTTTTCCATTCGGTGTATAATGAAATAATAAATCAAATTTGCGGTATATGTGGAATTAAATGTTTGGGGGTTTTGCATTTTTTTTCTTAAAAAAAAATGTAAAAAGGCTGCAATCACCCTCCAGGGCCTGTTCTGGCCCAAAGCTGAAAGTGCTTCCTCTGCACCACATGTAATTGTTACCAGGCTCGCTTGTGGGTCGGCACCACAAAACCACCATTGTCAGTTCCCAGATCCCTGACTGCTGGCTGCCTGGGCTGGGCTGGGAGACACCAAATAAAATGAAGGATTTATGAGATAAAGATAGAGATGGGAGGTTGAATGAGGAGAGGAAGATGGGCCAAGGAGGGGAGGCAGGAAAGGCAGGGAGGCATGTTGAGTTTGCAGTCCTCTTGTTTTTTTAATCACAGACCATGTAATTGAGAATATTTATGGCCATGTTCTGGAATACTTTCATCTGTGTGTGTGTGTGTGTATAGTCGGGTGGGTAGGGGGGAGGGATGAGCTGGAATAATCTCTTCCACCGAATGAGTAAGTAGGTTAGTCTTCTGGACTGCCATAAAAGGTCTGTAAAATAGTTTTAATCAGACACTGGTACAGAAGAGAAGGAGGGAGTGTGGGGGGAAGAACGCTGTAACATATTTGAAGTTCTTTGGGTTGTTGATTTCTCTTTCAGACCCACCGTGTGGAGGTCGTTTGAATTCCAAAGATGCTGGCTATATCACCTCTCCCGGTTACCCCCAGGACTACCCCTCCCACCAGAACTGCGAGTGGATTGTTTACGCCCCCGAACCCAACCAGAAGATTGTCCTCAACTTCAACCCTCACTTTGAAATCGAGAAGCACGACTGCAAGTAAGCACCGTCCTGTCCCACTGTGTATCCCATCCGTGAGATGCACACGCTCTGCCCCCACCCCTGCTCTTGTCACTTCTATCACCCCTCACCCCAAGACCTGCTGCTAACCAGTGGTGGATCCTGGCCCCAGAGGAAAACCTCAAGGGGCATTCCTTTGCCAGGGAAATAAAGGTGTGGCTGATCCCACAGTATGGTGGAAAGAGCCTTCTTGAGTGAAAAGTAGAGAATATTACCCTACCTCCAAAAGCCGGTAGTGGAGGAGAATTCCCCTGTGGTGGCAGGGGCTGGACTACAAAACTCCACCTCTTGACTTTGGGTTACCTTGCACTTGGACATCTCCCCATTTCCACAGCTGCTACATGTATAAAGCCCACCCGCTTCCTTAATAAGATAGTAGCTGTATCCCCAAGTGGAGACTTCCCCCACATCCAGCCATGCAGGACCAGCCTGTTACCTTATATAGTGGTAACTGGTTCCCTTATAGAAAAGAAAAGGGTGAAAAAAAAAAATCTAAGTAGTTCTAAGATTCATATTGGTTCTTGATAGCTGTGCTACACAAGTTAGAGTCTCAGTGTCATGGATTTAACAAACACTCTTCTAATTGCATTACAAATATTAATCCATTTACTTTGCACAGTGGGCCCTGGGAAGTTAGTGCCATTATGATCTCCATTTTGCAAAAGAGAGAAAACGGAAGCACAGAGAGGTTAGGTCAGTCACCCAAGGTGACTCAGCTGGTCCTACAACATTGGTTCTGCCACCCTGGAAACGTGTGGCTTAGGAACTCCCAAGTGGACATTTAGACGCTTGGGAGTACTTTAGAAATGCCATGTTACCACCGAGGTCCCTCAAAGTTAAGGGTGGGAAGCAGGCAGCATGTCTAGAATGCAGATGTGCTGTAAGCTGTCTACTGAGCTCCATCTTAAAGTCTTTTCTCGTTGGAAATAAAGCGAGAGTTTTTGTGCAGAAAAGAATGTGCCAACAGTCATATTCTGCCCCAAATGAGCGCCTGCAGCATGCTGTTACTCTGATAAGTATTCAGTGCTCCCATGTGATTAATAAATGTCTAAGCCTTCCTTGCTATTAAGCAAGGAATTGCAAATACTGAAAAATTAATAAAGGGGCCAGCTGGCAGGACAGGTACCAAGGAGAAGGCAAAACTCCTACAGGCCAGGTCTGGGCCAGCACTTCCTCATGGAAGAAACAAGGCCCCTCTTTAACTAGTGCTAGACTGTTAGGCTCAGTGAATTGATGTCATTATTATCCCCCTAGGACTAATTTGCACCTACATAATGGTTTTCTCATAACAAGAGGTAGTCTTTGTTGAAAACCAAAGGGTTTCCCGGATGAATGCCTCATGTGACGGAAGAGTCATAAGATGAAGTTTCTAATCCCAGATCCACTCTTGACTCAACGGATGACAGAGAAACTCACCAGTTCCTCTTTGTCTAAGTTACTTGAGTACCCTGGATACATTTGCTCTGCATCCCAAGCCTTCTGATTCCCTGACAGTGAACTTTATCAAACATTTCTGTTAGAAGAGCTTCTTTATAAGGTGTTTTGGGCTCTGATTCCTCTGGCTGGACTGCAGAAGGTTGGCACAAACGGAGGCATAATATACAGAGACAGCCTGGGTCTGAGCTCAGAGAAATTTGACTAAGCACCTCTCTCTACTAAGGGCCAAATTCTGTTATGCTTATGCCAGCAAATCTCCCAGGGAAATTGCCAAGAGGTCATCCTATGTGTATTCATAGTGGCAGAGGGAGAAAGCATGGCTTTTGGAAGGAAAAACTTAGAAGCTAGTAAGCATGGCTTAAAACATGTTGGGAAGGACGAAAGGCCAGAAAAACACGCTCCTGCCCTGACTTTGGGCTGCAGGGTACCCCTTCCAGGGACAGGACTCAGTCCCAGAGATGGGGAGAACTGAAGGTTGCCAGAGCCTCTGACAAGGGGAAGAAGAAGGCATTGCCCCTTGCTGGAGGTGGAGTAGGGGAAGCCAGCGATTTACAGGGTTATCTTCTGGCTTATCATCCTCACTAAATCACTTCCTGTTTTTCTCCCCATTCCATGACCTCATGTGTCTGGGTTGAACCTAAAAAGTGAAGGAGGTCAGAAAAAAATCTTTCTGGGGTCTGTTTCTCCCAGTGCCAAACTGTCAGAGAGGCTCTGTTGGGATTAAGCCTCATCCACTTAACCTTGTCATTAATTCTCTGTTCCTCCCCCCATTTCTCCCCCACTCCCCATTTCTCTCTCTTTCTCTCTTTCATTAATTTTTGTATTTAGAAAGACACATCTGGTTTTCTCAGCCTCTCACTCTTCAAGGTATTTTTGACATTTCCCCTGGCCATTTGCATTTGCAATAAATGGGCTTCCCCTCCCCACTGCCTTGTTTCACTTTCTTGTGAAAGGAACAATTAATCTAATTGAAGTCCTGGAAGTTCTGTCTTGTTCCGGCTCTCCCTCTCTCTTCCATACTGCATTTTCGTTCCAAGGGAGCTCCTGGGTTTGGAAAGCACTCACTCTCCAAGGAAATTAGCCTGCTTTCTCTTTTTATTTTGGGTGCATGCTTCAAATTGGATTTGGCTCTGCAGGCCCATAAGGTGGATAATTCTCAAAAGAAAACTGCCTGGGCTGGTCTTCCTATCACAGAGCACAGCAGCAATGCCCCAGCAAAAAGGGGAACTGAGCAAGAAAGTCAGGAGAAGCAGCCAGCTCAGCTGTGGAGACAGAGCAGTGGTCAGCACGCCCAACCTCGTGTTTGCCCGGGTTCTTCCTACGTGCAGGGTTAACTGCAAAGATTGCCCCGAGGCCTGGAAACAGGGCCCTGATATGAAAGAATTTATCCTGGGCTGTGGCCCCTGGGCCCTTGGCTCCCTGTATACCTTGAACTCTACATCCCAAAGGTTGAGACGGTTGCTGAGTAAACCCCAGATAGACCTTTTCCCCTAACCGTTGCTTGTTAACTTTGTTCCATCGAAGCTTGCTGTCTGCTTGGAAAATTTCACTCACAAGCCGCAGCTCTGCCTGACTCAGTGCAATCCAAGGCCACCATCTCTGGTGAACTTCCCTTGACTCCTCCCTCCAGTCACTTGCAGAAATGCAAATCCTGGGCACCCACAGGCTGTTTTGGGGCCTGTATAGAAGCTGTGGGCAGAAACCAGAGGCCACTGTGGTACTGCTGGACTCCTGCGGCCAAAGGACAAAAGGGTGAGACTACGGACCGTCTGGGCAAACAGAGAGAAGCCACTTTATTCCCTGTGGAGTGGAGGATGCTAGGATGTTGCTGCTCCGGGCAGACAGAGGCCTTTCGCTTGAGTCATCAGCCAACAGACTGAATGTTATGGTTTTAGAAACCCATACACAAAGTTGAGTGTTTTTTTCCATTTCTAAAATTTAAAATGTATGTATTTTTAAAACACCCACCTGCATATAACACACAGCTTGTTCAGGAGTTCTCAAACAGCCCCAGCACCCACCCCATCCCAGAGGCTCAACCAAATAAAACCAAAACCAAGAGGCTGGGTCCTTTTAAGCATTGGTAATTTCTACCTGTAATCCCAGCACTTTGGGAGGCCGAGGCAGGCAGGTCACCTGAGGTCAGGAGTTCGAGACCAGCCTGGTCAACATGGTGAAACCCCGTCTCTACTAAAAATACAAAAAAAATTAGCCAGGCTTGGTGGTGCGCACCTGTAATCCCAGCTACTCTGGAGGCTGAGGCAGGAGAATCACTTGAACCTGGGAGGCAGAGGCTGCAGTGAGCTGAGATTGTGCCACTGCACTCCAGCCTGGGTGAAAGAGTGAGACTCTATCTCAAAAAAAAAAAAAAAAAAAATTGGTAATTTCTAGATGGGTATCTCAATGGGTCTCAGAAAGTGCAAAACCCACTAGCAAGAAATGAAAGAACATTTCTTAGGCTAAAAACCTCAAGGAAGTCTACATAAATGATTGTATGTGCTATGTTCAGCACAGCAATATCTCATTTACCACGTATCATTGAAGAATGACATTCCGTTTAGGTGAAGTGTCCAGATACTGAAATATCCACCTTTAAAGTTCTTAAAAAAGAACTTTAAAGAGTTCCAAGAGTTCTTTTTAAAAGGATTTCTAATAAAGAACATTCTAAATCATGTGCTGCCCTTCCCTATCTTTTTAAAACCTACATTGAGAGGAGTCAACTTTTTCTCAATGATTCAGGCTTCTAATTCTAAGCTTCACTTTTGTGACAGCAGCCAGTATTGCCATAATTGGAACAGGCAGATTAAGATTTGAATTTTTATTGACCTTGTAAACTTCCCAGGCCTCAGTTTCCTCATCTGCAAAGCTGTCATAATAATAAATATTTTGCAAGATTGCTCTGCCTTTTTATGTAGGTGCCCAATAAGTTAGCAACTGTGTTAGCATCATTGGACTTTGTCAGGGGACAGTTTGGGACTTTCTATCAATCCTCCTGCTTTCACACATCCTATTACGAGTATGCCTGTCTCCTATAGCCTTCCCCTTCTGACTTGTCTTTGCTTTTTTATTGGGTTATCAATTTTGCTTCAGGAGCCCTTGTTGTCTCTTGGGAAGTTTGAGTTATGGGACCTAAGCTTTGCCCAAGCCAGTGCAATCCCAAGGCCAGCATTTCCAGTTGGCTTCAGCCAGCCAAGCTTGCAGCAGAGTTAGGACTGGGGAGTGATCCCAAAGTGACAAAGCGTAAGAGCAACAGAGGATGGAGTTCTCAACATCAGTGTAGCTGCTCATAATCTTTTCTTTTAGGCTCCCCCACACCCTCGTATTCTGCATATTCAAGGTTTTGGATGTTTGCCTCTAAGTGTCCTAGATAAACAAGGTGCTCTTGTGTTTATTTACAGCCAGAGGGGCCCTCTATATCTTAGAAGATGTGTCTGTTTCTCCCAAAGTAAGAGATGATGTCTTAGAAAGGTAGCAGTTTCCCAGTTGATAACCTGATCATAATAAACAGAGAGATCAGACCAGACCTCAGTCATCTGGCCCTCCCCACTCAGCCAGCAGTGTTTCCCTGTGCTCAGTAAACACCGTCGATTCCCTGCAAACAACCAAGCGTAGTCTTACATCTGCGTGAGCCCCCTGAATTCCCAGGGCTCCAGCCCTCCTTCCCCTCCCTCCACGGTGTCCAGCTGCAAGCTCCCATCTTCCTCCCCTGAGTTTCCTTGCTTCCTGCAGTTCTCTCTTATCACCCCCTCCTCTGAACTCCCAGAGCACTTGATGTTGCCTGAGTCCCTTGCTTTTTGTTCATATGTGGTCATCTTGAGTTCTCAGCAAGTAAATTCTACAAGGGCACAAAGCATGTACTTCATATCTAAACTCCCATGGCGCCTAGTCTAGGAGGGTGCTAGGCAGGTGTGTGCAGGTGATTTAGTGATATTTTTTACATTGGAAATGCCAAGCAATAGGTCAGCATGAACTGAATCTGTGTTGGAAGGCAGACAGATCTGTTTTCCCTATTTGTCCATCTAGGAATATGACATAATCTTAGGGAGTAGGACACAGGCCAAGAATGTCACTAACTGATTTGGGACATGAGTCTCTCACCAACAAAATGGTAATAGACCATTCATTCATCCATCAGGAAATAACTATTAAACACCTACTATGTGCTAAGCACGTTGGTAGTATTGGGAATACAGTGATGAATAAATCATATTCTTTTCCCTAAAGTCACTGTTACTTTTTCCATTTTACAGATGAAGAAACTTGGACTCAAAGAAGTTAAGCAACTGGCCCAAGTTTCCACTCCCATAAGTGGCAGAGAAGGGTTTTGAAGCCAGATACCCTAGTTTTCAATCTCTGCTTTACTCTTGTGCTGTCTGCCTCCCCGACATCACGCATTTGGCAGAGGATATGATATGGACCTGTTATGTGGGCCCACAGCATCCAGGTCCAACCTAAGCTGGGAAGATCAAGGAAGGCTCCCTGGAGAAGGTGATGCCTATACGAATTCTAAAGAAGTTGGCCAGGCAGCAGGGAGTGTGTTTGGCTGGTGTCATAGGCAGACAGCAGCATGCCCAAAGACAAGAAGGAGGGAGGGTTTGATGCCTTCAGGAACCAAAATAATTGAACATGCCTGAACCCAATTTCTTAACCAGTGAGCATTGTAAGGGTAGAGTAAAAGGGGCGGTCCTTGTGACTTGCTGACACAAACCCTTTTCCCAGTGAAGAGGTGCCTGAGCAATACTATTTAATTGTATTTCCTGGCCAGACAACTTCCACCATCTCCTTAGGAGACAGGGTGGTCAGGAAGCAGGAAAGACTGAGATGATGGGGACTCTCTGCTGTCCCAACCTTCCCTGTCCATCATAGGGTCTCTGCAGCCTCATACCCTATGTCCAGCGACCCCCCAGTGGAAGGCCTGAAAGTGGGGTTTGGCCTGGGAAAGTCCAGGTAACACTTCAGATTAAGCTCCTCTTGTCAATTTCCTGCTACAGAAGACTTTCTGAATCCAAGTCTCTTTCCTATGAATAGAGGGCGGGAGGCCAGATTGCCCAGTTGGAGCTGTGGCTTCAGCTGGTGTCCGTTGAAGTCTGAAAAGCCAACAAAGCATAGCGAGAATTCTGTGTGGTTCAAGAGGGTGCCTTGTGCTTGTTGAGGAGAGGCTGTTGGCTTGATCACTCACAACATTATTACTGACGTTATTATTTACTGCCTGCCCAACCACAGAAATATTCTGATTCCCCTAAGGAACCAGTGAGCAGTAATTCTTTTCTGTATTGCAACAATCCTCCTAATGACAGAAACAGATCCACCTCCAGGTACGCGGTGGACAAATGGGAGCAGCTGGCTGCTGGCCCCACATTTACCAACCTTGACCAAAGGGTCCACCCAGCAACTCCACCTCGCCCATGGATCAAGGGGAAAAACAACTCACAGACTGTTCTCCTCCTCTTACCAAGGTTAAAAAGCAGCTGGAATTACTTTGGGCAGTTTGTTTTTAAAAATGAGTGTTGCAATTGTAACTGTCTCAATGCAAGCTTCGCTGTGGATGCCCTTCTTAACAATATGCTTTATCTTCTGACTGAGAAAATCACTTGAGATTTGATCATGCACAATCCCACTTGTTCTGCCTCTCCAGCCTGGCACCTTCTCCAAACCCAGAGATCCCAGAGGGCCAGCATCTCACCCCATGTAACTCCATGTAATTCTCCCATCTAATTACACCGGCTGAGAGTCTGTCTTAAGAAATTCAGTGGGAGCTCCAGGTGTGGAGGGGATAAAGAAGAGATGGAAATATACCAAGTGAAAACATCAGATTTTTCTAAAAAGGGATTTGTGTATTTTCCTGGAGTCATGAGTCCTATAGAAAAAAATTTATATTCTTTTTGTTTTGTCCTTTTTAGTGGCAAGGGATTTAAGCCTTTGGATTAAGAGAAACTCAAAAGATAATTTAATTCCATTCTTCTACTTCTGCCTGGATAAATAATTCCAGAAAAAAGAAAAAGGTATCAGCTGCCCTTGTCTTTCCTTCCAGAAAAGAGCTTCTGTAATCGTCCTTCATTATGGGACATCGTGCCTCACAACTCATCTCAGTTGATTGCAGAGTAGATGGTTGTATTTAATTTACATAATCAAAATTTTTTTTTCCTAGAAGGAGAATCCCTGAAAAATGTTAGCTGGGTCAAAATAAAATTTTCTAAAAAGAAGAAGGAAAAGGAAAAGGAGAAAGAAATGTGAGTTGGGCTTAGGTTTGGGAGGGCAGCAGAAAAGCATGACGTTTTTATGCCTTTTTTCGAGCTTTGTAGCAAGCATCTTGGCAGTCTCTAATATTTTTCTACTTTTTTCCACTGGGGACTCAACTGTATGTTTGTGGGTCACGTGGAGGAACTCTCAGAATTAGACAACAATAGCAAACATTTATTGAACTCTGGCCAGACATCAGGTCCTACCCTAAGAGCTTTCTACGTTTAACCTCCACAGCTGGTATTGGTACTACTGTTATCCCATTTAACAGATGGAGATACTGAGGCCCTGAGAGATCACACAGATAGTAATCGTGGGGCTGGGTTTGAAGCCAGGCAGCCCACAGCTGCCTTTGTATACCTGTGTCAATCTGCTTGGAGCTGTCATCTGCTGTCCCAGTGCTTAGGTATTTGGGGCCTCTCTGATTTCTTTAGATATCCTTGACAAGCCTTTTCTTTTCCTTTTCTCTTTTTATTCCTTTTCTTTGCCTCTTCCTGGCATGCAGTCACCTCCGGATGCCAGCGGGGCAGTCAAGGAGAGAGATCTCTTTCTATGTCTTTAAATACAAGCCAGAGGCCTCTCAGTCCATCGTCTCTCTCTGCCTCCCTGTCGTCTACCTCCTACTCCCCCAATCCCCCCGCAGCCCCGCTCACCATCCTCTTCAAATTCCCTGCCATCCTCACCACCACCTTCACTCTCTATCTGGAGTCCAAACATGTGAGGGCCAGTAATAGATTGTCAGCGGAAGTAATTGATTCCTCACACAGAGAGAATTCGCCTGCCTTTAGTGTCAATGGAGCTGAACCAGAGTCTTGGAGGGTGAGCGAGACATGTAAACAGTCCATGGCCCAGCTGTCAGGACGAAGCCAGACACACCGGAGAGTGAGCGAGGGGGGAAATGGTGGAACAAATAATTGTTTTATTGGAAAGGAAAGGAGTAAATAATATTTCAGCCCAGGAATTGGCAGTTTGAAAGAGATGGTTGAGAGCTCGGAGCAGAAGGATTCGTGATGCAGGTTTTTAATGCAAGAGATTTTCTTTGTCTCAAAGTAGGAGGTTTCGTCCCCACCCGACCCCCCCCATTATCATCATTAAAATAATTACTGTAACAATTACAGTTGATGAGACCTCAGGTTTATACAGCACCTTTCATCTAAAAGTTCAAAGCGATTTATCTATGTGTCATCTTTTGAGAGTGGTAGGAGGGTAAGAAAGTATTATTTTGGGGGGTCATCTGCTGGGAAACTGAGGTCCAAGCAGATACAAGATTTAGTCCAAGCCTCAGGGCAGGCTGCTGGGTTAAATGTTGGGGTACTGAGTTATCTTCTGGGGGCCTTTTCTGCTGTACTCTTCCCTGCCTGGGCCTTTATACACATGTGGCCCTTGAAGCTCGTCCCTGGCACTGATGCCTCCTCCCACGCTGCCAGGGCCCCCACTGGTCGCTACAATATTGTGGCCAACCAGCCAGAAGCCCTGTGCGCAAAACAAACAGCCTGCTTATGGCTGTGAGATGAATAGAGATCCTTCAAGGTCTGACTCACACAGCTCCCATCCTGCTCAGAGACTTCCTGTAATCTGGTTCCCTTTCTTGTAGAAGCTCATGTCCTTTCTAAACATCTTTCTTCATGGTCTTATGAGGCTCTAGCCAGGAGCACCCAATATTCCTAAATGCTTGCTTCCTCCACCCCCAACAAACCCCGACCTGTTCTCTCAGAATGGAAAGGGCATTTTGGGGATGGGGAGAGAAGGTGAGTGCTTTAACATGCCTCAGGTGGCCCGGGCTGCCTGTGCAGCATGATTCTTCAGAATGCAGCTGTCGAGAGCATAGTCACAAGCGGAAGCAGTTCCAGCTGACTGGCCCCTGAGTGCTAGATTCAGAGTCTCCACCCTGGCGTGGCAGCAGCCCCTTCCTGCTTGGACATTAGTGCAGGCCCATCATTTCCACACCATGGTGTTTTTTGCACAGTAGTGACAAGTTTGCCCCTGGAGCCAGGAGAAGCTCCAAGCTCTGTAATCTGAAGCTCCAAGTAAATGAACTCCAAAAAGGGGGGCCCATCACACCTGCCACCTACTCTCAAACTGTCCCCTACTTGGATTTCTGCATGGCATGTTTTTCAGATGAGTTTTGCATCTTCCAAGTTTTGTTAGGGAGGCTGCATGCCAGCAAAGGGGAATAGAAAAATGATATGGAGCCTAAATCCCTGGAAAAACAAAAAGGACTTTTCTGTTGCTGTGGTGGATTCCCCGGTGCCCAGTACACTTCCGTTCCCAGCAGGCTCCCGTTTTTTGGACAGATGGGGAAGTTATGATTTGCCCTCACAACTGGATCCCTGGGAGCCAGAATTAGTGTGAACACCTATTCCGGAGGGAACTGTTCACCCTGCCAAGTAAAGGGGCACTGCCAGCACACCAGGGGCCCCAGATGCTGTGCTCTGATTGCCCTTCAGTGGTCACCCATGCAGGCAGCCCCACCAGGCACAAAGGCATGATTCCTGTTCCCTTTTGTCAAATGAGGCAAACTGAGGCATGCAAGTGTGATTGACCCAGGCCAGCACAGGAAAATTTAGTGAGTCCTGGCTCTGCTGGGATTCACCTTTACACCTGCTAGTGCTGCTGCTGCTGCTGCTGCTGCTGAGAAAAACAGAAATGGAAAGAAATTGTGGACTACTCTTCCTTTGCACTCTGGTATCATTCCAGAATGCTAGCAAGGGGCCCTTTAAGTTGACTGCAGAGGGTGAGGATTTTATAGACACAGAGCAGACCAACGAAAGACCCAACACTCATGCTGAAAGCAGCCTGCCCCAAAGCCTTAAACTTCACATTGGCACCAGTTGCCTAGAAAACCATTCCTTACATAAGCAAACATGTTTCATCCAAGTGGCCTCCAGTGTGTGTGCTGGTCCAGAAGCAGAGCAGACCCGTGACCACACAGCCTCAGGAATGTGCCTTGCTGGCCAGCCGGGTCAGCGAGGGAAATGGTATTCACCCAAAGGACCAGTACAGAAGTGGGGGAGGCTTTGTTGTGTGCCCTTAATTCTCTGAAAGTTCACCTTCAGAGAGACTTATCAGACGCGCTGTCTGGAGTGGCCTCCTTCCTCATGTCGGGAGGCATTCTTGGCAGCCTGCTCCATGAGGAACAATGAGATTGGCGGGGCCCTCACCATCATCGCAAGGCCTTTGCGGAAAAAGAGCCAGCAATTATAAATAGATGTTATTTGTCGTTTCCATTTTCTTGCCTTCAAGGTTTTGTGGAATAATTCCTTCAGTTTGTTTTGGGTTATTCTCTCCATGTACTTCCTTTGGTGGGTGGTCAGACTTCCTCCTTTCTGAAGAGCCGTGGTGACCCTGGTTGTGAGGGGATTGTGGATAAGCAGCTCAAAATATCAGCGATTTGTGGTGGGAAGAAATGAAGGAAGAAAATGCAACTGCAAACAGCCACTATTAAAAAGGCACTTGGTACCGATGCAGATACACAAAGAAACACAGAGTTTGGGAACTGTTGGAGCCTTTGGCGTTAAATAGCAAACAAGAATAACAGCAGCAGTAACAACAAATGGCTATTCATGGAGCACGTACTGTGTGCCATACACTGTGCTGACCCATTTTTTTTTTTTTTTGAGACGGAGTCTCGGCTCACTGCAAGCTCCGCCTCCCGGGTTCACGCCATTCTCCTGCCTCAGCCTCTCCGAGTAGCTGGGACTACAGGCGCCCACCACCACGCCCGGCTAATTTTTTGTATTTTTAGTAGAGACGGAGTTTCACCGTGGTCTCGATCTCCTGACCTCGTGATCCGCCCTCCTCGGCCTCCCAAAGTGCTGGGATTACAAGCGTGAGCCACCGTGCCCGGCCTGTGCTGACCCATTGATGGGCATTAACTCACCAGCCTCTTGGGAGCTTGAGCACCTTGCTATCTAAGACAGCAGATGGAGGACGGGTGGTTTTGAACATAGCCTGGGCTCAGAAACACAAGTTTGAAATAAAATCTCGAAAACTCAAGTGTCTGAAACACTTGATGGATTTGTGCAGGGGGATGATTTTTTAGAAACCCAGCCCCAAGAAGGGGGGTATTGAGACTGCCTCTAACTGTGCTTTTCGTTTCATCTTCTCCTGTATGGCTCCCAAGGTGTCATGTGTGTGTAACTCTTCTCTTCTCCACATCCACCATCCTGTTTTGTTTTACGCTGGTAATAATAAAAATAGCCAGGGGCTCTCGGGCGCTTCCTAAGGCATCTGGCACTGTGCTGGGCCTGCATGTACCTTCGCAATCCTGCCACCACCCCCAAAGGTGGAGACCGTTATTATGCCCATTTTGTAGATAATGAAACTGAAACTCGGAGAGGTTAAATACCTTGTCTGTAAACACACCATGAGCAAGTGCCAGAAAGTAGCTGGGTCTGTCCGCAAAGCCCACATGCTACACTTCCCAGGTTACACAACACCCTCTTAGGTATGTTTCAGTTAACAGTAATGTAACGTTTCTTTTGTCACAGACCTTTTCCCTAGAAAAATGTGCCTACTCACAAACACAAAATTTCAGCAAACAAAGATAGAGCTTCCCCAACCCACTTACACTTGTGTGTAGGCCCTAGTAGAAATCCCCGCATTTAAGAATATGTGCTCTAGATGATAGCTTAAGAGCTTATAAATATACGGGATGCTGCTTTCTCACTCCATGGGCCATATGTTCACATATGGATATATATGTGCTTATAAAAATACTCCACTTACAAAAATTAATATGTTATCCCATCTGAACTCTTGCAAGCTAGATTTCTGCTGGGTGAGTCTTGAAATCATGGATTCCAAATCCGCTCACTTTTCGTGTTGGTGATTTGTCTATTAATTTTGGTAAGTCCTTCAGCCTTGTTTAAACGGAACAACTCAAAAGAGCAAGATTCTGTTAAGTCTTTTACATACCTTATGCCCATTTTGTGGAAACCTAACTGAGGCCATAAGGATTCTTTACACCTGGTACCTGCTAATGCTATTGTGCTATGGCAATCTGGTATTTTCATTGCCCTCAGATCTTCCTCCCACAAGGAGACAAAGGGAGGAAGGGGAGGTCTCTGTGCCCTGGAGTTTGACTACTTGGGTTCAAAGCCTGTCTCTGACCTTTCCTCCTCATGTAAACTTGGGCAGGTCACTTAACTTCTCTGGGCCTCAATGTCTGCATCTGCAAATGGATAGTAATTGTAACAGGGCCTGGTTTGGATGAAATGAGGATTAAATGAAATAATATCTGAATCAACGGCCTGGCCCATAGTAAATGCTCAATAAAGTGTGAACAGTTTGCAGATATACCAGCTTTTTAGTAAATGGGTGGTACAGATACAAGGCAGAAATTCAAGGAAATGAAATTTACTTTAAAAAGTCTGACCTGACAGTGAGCTGACTTCTCCATAAAGCCCAGGTGACTGTACTGAGCCTAAGGAGCAGGTGGCCTGGCTTCAGGCCGGAACCGAGCAGAGACCTCAGCACTGTGCAGATCTGCCTTGCAGCCTTTTTAGGCATCGTGCAGCTTCTTTGTTGGGAAGTTGTGTGTGACAGTGCTGTTTTTTTCCTCCCAATTTCCTCACAGGTTTTAATGTAAGGATTAATAAGACAATGTTTGTAGGTGTCTTTGAGCCTCCTGGAAGAAAGGCACTCCAGGAGGTGATAAATTCTCTGGCCTGGATAATCTACTCATGAAATATGGAAGTTTGAAAGTGTGAGAAAAATCTCAAATCACTTTGACAGCATTTTAATTATAGTTGATTTGTTTGCCGCTAATAGTGAAAATGCTGTCAGCATGATTTGAGATGTTTCTTCCACTCAAAATGTTATATTTCATGTTTTTGAGTCACCAGGCAACATTTTGGTTTTCAGATACAACCAGAATAGCTCAGTAAATGTGTTGGGGCACAAAGACAGAGAGTATAAAATGGATCAAACTCCACAGAAAGCATCATCGTAGCACGCGTTCTTCTTAACATGGAACACCAGCCTCAAGTCCCTTATTCGTTTACATTTATTTACTCAACAAAAAGTGAATGAGACCTCCTACATGCCAGGCACCAAGCAAGTGTCGTAAATTCAGCAGTGAAGAGGCAAGGTCCTTGCCTTCATGGTGCTTATTGTCTAGTGCAGGAGCAGATCATAAACAAATAGGTATATTGACCAGACCTTTCCAGATTGTGATCATAGCTATGAAAGAAGTAAGACGATGGTGAGATAGAGAATAAGGGCATGCCATCTGAAATAGGGTGGTGACAGCAGGCTTCTCTGAGGAGGTAACATTTGTACTTAAGCCTGAAGGATGAGCAACAACCAGCCCTGGAAAACAACAATGAGGAGTATTGCAGGCAGAGGAAAGAGCGCTTGCAAAGGTCCTGGGGTTGGAAAGAGCTCACCATATACAAAATGTCTGCAACATCTTATGATCTTATGATGAGCGGTGTGAAAGGAGGCCTTGCTTGGTTGGCAAAGGTGATGATGTCAGGACTTGGGCAGAGATGTTCTGATACGTACACCCAAAAGAAGGGGCAGAGTATTCTTCCTCGGAAGACCTAAGTACTCTTATCTTCAATACAGAAATCCCCTTCCAAGTGGTTCTGTGTGGCATCCCTAAAGCTGGATTCTGACAAGGGCCAGACATTTCGGTGCCCTGAGAGAAGGACCTAAGCTTGGTGAATCTTCCAGCACAGGCTCCGTTGACTAACCCAGCCTTTGGTGCCCTGCTGGGAAGTGTCAAGCGTGGAGACAGTTATGGAAACTAGAAAGCCCTTTTTCATGTTTGCCTAGTGATGAGAGGAAGAGATGAGATTGTTGCTTTTTCGTATCTCTCCCATGGACTCTTAAAATTAACTTCACTGTCAAAATTTCCCATGGCCTAAATGTAGGTTTGGGGAGAGAAATGTAAGACTTTGAAGTTGAGAAAGAAAGTAGAGAAAGCATTCTCTAGACAAATGCTCACCAGGCAGACGTCAGAATTTGTGAGGAGACAAATAAAAAGGCACTCAGGGAACCATTTTAGAGAGAAAATAAAGAACTGGGAGTAGAGATGGCTACTTCAGCTCAGGAAAAAAATAAATAAAACAATACAAGGTAGTGTTAAAGCTTTGAAAGGAATTTTTCATTTAGGAGAGATTATGAATAATGAAATGCAAACACTCTAGTTAATATGTCTGTTAGCTGGTTGATGTTGCCTTCTGGAAAACGAGTGATACGTTCTAAGACGAGCAGCTTTTCAGGTTATCCTACTTGACTATCACTGGGGTGAGCTCTGAGTCTGTACCCCAGATTCCTTTACCAAACACTGGATATTAGACACTAGATGCAAAGCCGTATTTATTCCAAAGCCAGAAACTTCCTAAGCCTCTGCCTAACTCTTCACAAATGAACCTGACAACACTGAAATTTCTAAGGAGATTTACTCCAGCTGTAGCAAATCCCTCATAATAAGAAATTTCCCCAAATGAGTCAGTCACACAGGAGGTAAATGAGACATTCTGTATGAAGTCAGCATGTCATTTGGAGTGTGCCCTTTATATAAAAGGCCCAGCCAGAAGACCATGTGGTTGAGTGGGGCTTGTCCAGAGGGCAGAACCAGAACACTGGAAGTTGGGGGAATTTCAGCTGCTGAATTGTAACTGTGTCACTTCCCCTCAAGCAAACCTTATAAAAAAAATCTAGTTTTTCTAAGAAGTTCAAGTAAGGTTTGTTGATTATTTGCTTCACAAAAGGATTCACCGGAGGGGTCCTTTAACTAACGAGCTCAGAGAAAAAATTTGTAGTATGATTGAATTATGTGAAGCAAAATGCATCAAAATGCATTTTGAAGGGATCAAAAATGCATCCCTTCTCTATATGTGTGTTAGATACATAAGGATGCATTTGTCGCAGGCAGCATTACAAGAAGGGATTTGGGGTGGTCTATATCCGTTGAGTAAATTGAGGCAAGCTTGTAACAGTGGCATTTGTTGGGCAGCCCTGCTTCATTGCTGATTCTGTTAATCCCCTAAATGACTCCATGGGTGATTAGGCAACCAGATAAAACCCTCTCACTTCTGATGAACAAGCCAGTGGGATGTCAGGGCCTCTCTTTGTCCTTCCTAGAGAAACTGGCAACACAAAGACTGGAACTATCTGGTGATCCTTTTAAAAAAAGTTTAAAAAATTATTTATTGAATGTGGGTCATGTCCCTGGCACTGTTCTAGATGTCCCGGCCTACTGTGTCTCATTTATTCCTCACTCCAGTTCTGTGACATGGATGATGATGGTGATGATGATGAACTTACTTCTACATCTGCTAAATCATGACAGCTGGATTCTTTTATAAAAAAAGAGAGTAAAAATTACCAATTATCCCACCACCCATGTCTGTCGCCATTGTTCATATTTTAGTAGTCTTTCAGACTTCCTCTGTGTGTTTGTGTAAGGAAATGTGTGTGCACCTTTTAAAATATACTTTTTAAAAATCTCCTTTTTAAAAAGTTAACAGTATAGCATGAACGTTTTTCCATAAAAACAAAAAATTCTAGACCTGCAGACTGTTGATTGTAGCAGGAGAGTATTCCATTTTATAAATATCCCAAATGCATTCACTCTCCCTCGACAGTTGGGCTTTGAAACCATTTATAAGCAAAATATCCTCCCACTTTTTATATTTTTTCAAAATATATGCACAAAGATGCATATGCGTCTTTGCACAATTGTCTGATTATTTTCTTAGGAAAAATTCCTAGCAGTAGGATTGCTGGATTAAAGGCTATGTACATATTAACTTTTGTCACATTTCACCAAAATGCCTTCCAGAATGTTTGAACAGATTTCCATTCCCGCTGATACTACACCTCTGCTCATTTGTTCCATCTCTTAAAACAGGGTCGCTTCTGCTCTGTGGCTCAGCCTCCTCGCCTCTGAAATGGGTGTGAGAATACAACAAATCACAGTTCACATTTACTTAGCACACACTGGGTGCCAGACTATGGACTAACACTTTATATAGATTAGATTTTGTCATTTAAGTCTCACATCAACCCTGGGAGAAAATTGTAATATCCCTACTTTACTCTTTTTCTCCCCATTTCTCAGGCTCAGAAAGGTTCAGTAACTTGCCTGAGGTCACCCAGCTAAAAAGTGGCCAAGCTGGGGTGCAAGCCCAGCTCCGTCTGCTTCTGGGATTGGGACTCTTGCGCTCTGGGCCATGCATTTCTTAGTCCAGATGAGTTGTCTGATTAATGAACATGGGTGGCAGAGCCTCTCAACCTTTGTGCACATTGCCAGGGCATCACCATTGCTCACAGGAATGTGTCTGTCCAGCAGTGCTTGCCTTAGTGTGAAAGTAGCAAGGAGGGGTTTTCTGGAAGGTTTGGGAGTTTCCCCTGAGAACAAATGAAGCGTCTTTTTACTTTTGTTTTGGAAATGAGGAAGCATGTTTTCAAAGTCAGCACCATCTCCCACACTGAAACCACAGACCTAAACAGATTCCCCAACCTCACAGTCTTCTCAATCTGTGACCATCTCTCCATTTCTCCCTGGGGGTTGCAACTGCCATTTTGACTTCTCCAGACTCTAAGGAGATTCAGCGCTTCTTTTTGGACTGTGGGAGTCCAGCCCTGTGGGGTCTAAGAATGAATTAATCCTGGCCCACTCCTTAGACTTCCTTTACAGGCCTATTATTTGAAAGTGGCTAAGTAACATAGCTCCTGGGGGCTGAAGTGAGGCCTCAGGCCTCCCCAGCTCACACCAGCCACTCCTGCCGGCAGCCGGCAACCCCAGATCCTTGTATGTGACAGGAACCATTGGCAGGCACATGCCAGAGAAGGGTGCATTCCCAGCCCTCTCTTTACCCGCAAGGAAGAGATTTCTTAAGTGTTGCTTTAACAGGTTGATGCAAAATAAATAAACAGAAAAGGAGAGAGAGGGAGATGGATGGTTTTCAGTAAAGCAGCGGCCAGCAGTTGGAAGGGAGCTGGTGGGGAGGAAGTTTCCCACCTAAGCAGTTGTGACAGGAGTATTAACTGGGAGCCCAGAAAGCAGCACAAACGCAGCACAGTGAGGACTGCCAGAGCACATGACGGGGCTGGAAAATGTGTGTCAAGATAAAATGGTGCATTATGTTTGCACCTTCCCATGAACGGAGCCAAGGGTGTCTTTGAGGTGCCTTCTTCCCAGCCCTGGCCGGTTTGACTGTGCTTCAAATGAGCACAGGCCTCCACTTCAGGAGGGCAGCCTGCCCTGCCTCTCACTGAGGCTAATAGTTGTGTGCACGTAGATGGTGGGCCCCTGGAGACTCACCCCTGCTTTTGGAGAAAGGTTTTTATTGCCTTATCTAATATGAGGCTGATTCCTTTTAAGAACACATGTTGACTAGACACTGCTGATGGGAACCTCGCAGAGTCATCTTAGGGAGGGCGGTGGCCCACGGGTGGGGAGTCTTTGTCACTAACAATTAAAGAAGGGATGGCCCAGGGGAAAATTGAAACGGGGCTGGAGGGAGATGGGAAAATAAACAAATGTCTCTGAAACATCCCCCGTGTGCCTGGCACAGTGCCTAGCCCCTTACGTATATATTTTTTTTCATTCTATCTTCTCCCCAGCCTTGCGGAGTGGATATTTTTATCCTCATCTTACAGATGAAGAAATTGATGCTCAAAGGGGTTCAGCAGCTTGCAATGTCACAGAGCTAAGAAGGAGAGACTAAGATTCTGAGAGAGCATAATGGAAATAAAAATGGTGCTATTGAAGGAAGAAAAAAACGTGTTTTGTGATATTTGATAGAATGATGCTCCTGCTCTTACGTGGGCAAGAGATAAGGCCTTCCAGCCATGTGTTTATTCACTCTGCGGCTTTCACAAAGCACAACAACCTGCAATATCTCTGTTTGCCAGTCTGTACAAGCAGACATAAGTGCCCTTCGCTTATCCATCTGAAACACCTGAACGTCTGCAAATGAATAGAGAGACATGAGTGGGAGCGACACAGCGGTCCTTCTCATGTCCTTCGAATGATCTTTTCTTGTCTGTGCCATCCCCACCCAGGTATGACTTTATCGAGATTCGGGATGGGGACAGTGAATCCGCAGACCTCCTGGGCAAACACTGTGGGAACATCGCCCCGCCCACCATCATCTCCTCGGGCTCCGTGCTCTACATCAAGTTCACCTCCGACTACGCCCGGCAGGGGGCAGGCTTCTCTCTGCGCTACGAGATCTTCAAGACAGGTCAGTGTGGTCACACGTAGGGGCCGGGAGATGGGCGTCTTAGAGAAGAAGGAGGGACAGCACCCAGTGGGCTGAGGCACTGGGTAAAGGTGACAGTGTCATCCAGCTTGAGCATGGTGAGAGGTTCAAGGTGAACCCAGAGACATCCTGAGAAGAAGAGCCAGCTCAGGTTATCCACCTGCTTAAGGTGGTGGGCTGCAGAGTGGAGGGGGGGGTCAAAACAGCCATTGTTTGTGGTATTAGACAAACAGAAAAACACTTCTTGAAAGAATCGGATTTTTGTATGTTTTTTAAAATCAAAATAATCTTCATGGGAAAAAGCAAAACTCTGATGACTTTCTCACGATTACTTCATGGTCTAATGTTGTCTTTATTTGGAACTACATGGGGCTAAGGACATAATCTTTTCATTGTCTGGAGTCTCTAAAGATCTTGCCATGACCTCCCAAATGGGGTCACACCATAGCTTTTAAATTAAAATAAGGTTCCTAGAAATTCCCCTTGGCAGTCCATGTTACCACCTCTGTCCCTTGAACCCCTACTCTCTAAATGCCAATGAACTTGACTCCCTGAAAAGCAATCAAAAAATAGCAGAAAAAGAGTCAGAGGGCACCACACTTGCTTTAAGTTGACTGCTTGATTTCCATCAGGTCCCCCTTAGATTACTTTAGGGCCTGAGAATATGGGCCAGTGCTCATTTCCAAAACTAAATACAGCAGACTGTTATTCACAAGACCCCGCTTCATCAGCTACACTCAAGCTCTCCCAGTGGTGTGTCCTCTTCTGTGATGTGTGGAGCTTGTTATCTCGAGGCTAAGGGAAGCATGTCCTCCAATCCTCCCCACCCGCCACCCACTCCCTTCCTCAGAGGCTCCCCTTCCATCTTCGTGTGTGTCTCCCCTCTCCCCCCAGGAGCCCAAGTTTTACAACTAGTGGATGGAGTCTGGTTCGAGGGGAGGTTGTCAGCCTTGTCATCAAGAGGCCCAAGACCGGCGCCTGCTGAGTTCAGTGTGAGGGGAACTATTCATATATATTTTCTTTTTCACTAAACAGTTCTTGAAAGGAAGTGGTAGCTGCTGAAAGCACTTTTTATATCCACTCTGTCTAAATATTTGTCGGATTTGTCTGCCTGAGAACAAGAACGTGGAATCAAATGAAGGGGTGGGGCAAGGGGACTGTGTCATGCAAGAGTGGCAGCCCAGGCTGCTGCAGGGCACAGGTCCCAAGAAGGTCTGTCTGCCTTGGGTTTTCATGCTCCTGACTATGATGAGGTCACAGGGGCTGACAATCTGTGTGTCCAGTGGCTCAAGCTGTTGTGAGGCCTCTGAGTAGCTTGATCCATATTCCCCTGAGTCTTGTGCAAAATTCAGATCAATGCCACCAGCACCAGTGGAGCATCCTCTGCTGCTGAGCAGTGGGGAGAATAAAAGAGAAAGAAATAAAAGAGGGTGCTTGCTCTCTTTGGGTTGGAGAGGCAGGTGTGCAAACCGTTTGCACGTAACAGATTCGCAGGTGATGTTATTGGATGAGTATGTATGTAAATTGAAAGGAAAACTATGATATGAGGCAGAATTAATAAGTGCAAAGTAAAGGTACAATTGACATGTGGTGGTTATGAAAATGGCGGAGCAGTCAAGTGGCTTAGCAATCGAGGGGCTCCAGAGAATCTATTCGATAGTAAGCTCCCTAGTGCTAATGCTGCCACTCGGCTGCACTGTGCTGGCCATGAAAGGAAAACAGCTCCAAGCAAGATCTTCCAGGAAGCTGGCCAAGGAAAGTCAGAACAAGGGTGAGCAGGGCCATGAAAACTCAGCCTTGGTCTCACACCACCCAACTTAGTATTTCACAAAGCATCGTGCTACATTCTCCAGAAAGCCACAGGAAAAGTCAATGTTCACTCTATCCATCATGCAAATTTGAAAGGAGGATATTAAAAGATAAAACATGTAAGAGGGTATCATAATTCAACATTGCTGTCTTGAGGACATGCCGAAGCAGGATTTCAAATGAAGCAACAAGTCTGTGAACTGCCTAGAAACAATGGTGCCAGCCAACAGAGCTAGGTGGCTTCAGCTTGGAGAAATGGGGTGGCCTGCTTTAAGGATTGGGGTTGCCTAGTGAAGAGATTGTAAGAGAAAGCCCTGCCAACAACAGCCACACTCCTGGCAATGTGAGAAAGCAGATGAGAGCCCATAGACTTCTCAGGGCCACTTGTACCTGCCATCATACCCGCCTGCTGCTGGAAGAGCAACCGTCTGCATGAAAGTCAGTCTTATATATGCCGGGCATGGTGGCTCACACCTGTAATCCCAGCACTTTGCGAGGTTGTG
This sequence comes from Symphalangus syndactylus, assembly GCF_028878055.3. Taxonomy (NCBI): domain Eukaryota; kingdom Metazoa; phylum Chordata; class Mammalia; order Primates; family Hylobatidae; genus Symphalangus; species Symphalangus syndactylus. Next base: position 110,207,586 of record NC_072430.2, read on the forward strand.
GCAGGCAGATCACCTGAGGTTAGGAGTTTGACACCAGCCTGGCCAACATGGTGAAACCCTGTCTCTACTGAAAATACAAAACTTAGCTGGGTGTGGTAGCACATGCCTGTAATCCCAGCTACTTGGGAGGCTGAGGCAGGAGAATCACTTGAACCCAGGAGGTGGAGGTGGAGGTGGCAGTGAGCCGAGATCATGCCATTGCACTCCAGCCTGGATGACAAGAGCGAAATTCCATCTCAAAAAAAAAAAAAAAGTCAACCTTGTATAAGGTGCAGAAATGTACAAGGGAGCAAATTTCAAAACAGAGAAGTTTAGAAAAATGAGCATTCATGCAGGTGCCTTGTCCTATACCCACATTTCCATTGTTGGAGTCAGGAGAGAAAATATACAAAGTTTACGTCATCCACAGAACATGAAAGAAATGGGTGGACATGCTGAAGAAATCCAAACAAACACAGCTATGTTTGCTAGTCGGATTCATAGAGAGGAAGAAGCAGGGGAAACTGTAAACACAGATACGCAAATAGCCATACAGAGGGCTCTAGAAGCCTTCGATGGTACATTACCCTGGTGAGGCTCTACTGTACGACCCACAGTGTGAGTGCAGACCAGGGCATGTGGCTGGCATGGAAGGTTCATGTCTGCCCTAAGTGCAGTGGTGTATAAAAGATTCTATATGTTACCAGACTGTCTACATTTAAAAGGGTAAGCCAGAACAACTTACATACTTAAAAGATCTCAAATCAAGATATCGTGAGCAGAAGAGAAAAAAAAAAGGAATTTTTAAACGTAAAATGTCACATTGAAAACAAAATCAGTGGAAAATGTGTGTTTGTGTGTGTGTGTGTGTGTGTGTGTGTGTTTGGTTTTTTCCAGAAGCTCCTTTAACCATAAGTTCAAGATCAGGTTTTCTTTCCTGTTTGCCTGTGACACTTCAGAAACTGACATTTCTGGGGTCATTCACAGAGGTAGAGAAAACTCGGAGTGCCTACTGCCTCCACTTCCTGAATTCAGGAAGTGAATTCACCTTCTGCGGGGAAGGCAAACTCAGCTTTGGGTAAATCCACCGTGTTTTAAATGTCTTGATACCTATAGATTCTTCTACTTGCAGAGTTATTGTAAAATTCACAGTGGAAAAACAGAGTGGACATTTTTCATAGCAGAGTCCTTTCCTATGAAATCATTCGCTGCAACCCAAATCCCCCAGCTTCTGTGGACAATCTTAGCCTTGAGTGGGCTTGAGTATTTGTTGACTTGAGTTCTTCATTTAACCTTTAAACCTTCTAACACATCTCAGAAAAGGATCTTGGATAAGGCAGATGTCTGCAAGAGCCAGCCAGCTTCTGCCTCCTTTTCTGAGATCTCTTCCTGGCATCTGCTATTCAGCTGCTTTGGTGATGCTGCAAACTGTGAGATGGTACGATTAGAGATGAATGCATGATGTTAACAGACAGGTTTGATTTTTCTGCATAAAAATAGATAAAACTGGACAAAAGTTTTTCCACCGCCTTCAAAATAAGCCAAAGGATATACCCATTTATAGCCATATATCAGAAATGCTTTTTTTTTTTTTTTGCCTTAAGTACCTAAGCTTGAAGTTTCTTTTCAGTCAAATGCAAGAGCTCAAAACCCTGGGAACTATGGATACTTTCAAATTTCACATTCTCCAAGCTTCTCTTAGACTCACTAGATGTCCATCATGGAAGCACTTGTGCCCCACCAATGACAGGAACCAAAGAAAGATGCCGCCAGAAAATTCCCCACTCCCGGGGGGTGGACATTCCCCTTGCCTTCTAAGGGAATGACAATAGAGCAAGCTCTAAGAGGGCATGTCAGGATGCTCTTTCTAGCTCTCAAGCAAGAAGTGAATAGGGAGTTAATTTCCTCCCAACCATGTGTGAGGCTCAGCTGAGTGGCCCGCATGAAGAATGCTGCACAGCAGCCATAAACTCTAACCTTTTCAAAATTCCTCTTGGCCCCCTGAAGACCCGCCAGCTGGCTTGGCTTTGCTGAATTGCCTCATCCTGGGCCATTGAGGAGGCCCTCAGGAGTCTGAAGCCCAATCATAAACAAAGCTGGGGGAGGCGGCCCCAGCTCATCCCTCCAGGACTAGCTGCCCATTGAAAACTCTGGGCCTGCCCTGCTGCTGCCATGCATATGAATGATGGGGTGCAGAGCCTCTGAGATTCGCTGCTTAGAGCCTCCACAGAACCCATGCAAAGGTTAGCCCTTGCCTTCGTGTGTTCCTAGTCTCTACCCTGCCAAAGCACAGCACAAGGCGGAAAGTAGGAAGTGATGGATGAATAGGTAGGAGATACTGGGATTTTCTGTCTGGTGCTGAAGAAAGTTGCAACTCCTCCATCCTGACTTATTTGCATGGCACTTTTTCCAAATCAGACATTTGCCTCTTTCCAGAAAGCTGTCATCAATAAAGAGACTCAATGAGAGGCCTCCTACAGGAGCTGTGGATAAAGGCATCGCTGCAGGCTCAGATCAGTGTATTGGCATCACCTAGTTATATTTTGGTGTGAGTCCCAGAGGACACTTCCTGCCAGTAAACACCTAGTTTATCGAGTATTTCTGGTTGGTTGTGTTTTTTATGCTTAGAGTGCCTATTATCCTCCTCAAAAATCCTGCTTCCTTTTCTTCTTTTAAAATCTGAACATAACGAGTGAAATCAATTCTAATTGTCCAGCATTTTCATTCGTCGCGTGAATGTGCATGAGCTTGTACTCCGTGGGTCCATGGGTCTGGGTTGCAGTGCTCCCGGGACCCATCTGTGGTGCTGCCCTGGCAAATGGTGGCTGGTTAAAGCACAAGGACCCTTTTAATATGACTCCACCTAGAGGCATTAAGAGATAGGGTGGCTGTAATCCTCTTATGAGCTGTTCCTGCTCCTGCTGCCATCCAAGCTTGCACCAGGATGCGAATGTGTGCCGCATTTAATCGGGATGCCTTCTTGCGTCCCAAGAAAGCAGACACAAGAGCTCAGGAGAGAAACAAGGCCATCCACACCACAAAGGAGCCAGAAGCCTTCCAAATGTCAGTGCACTGCTGCATTTTTCCAAACTTGTTGCCGGAGCGGCCTTTAACATCCCCAACGGCCTGCTGTGATCCACCAGCTAAAAACATCGATTGTTAATTGTCCGACCACTACAGAGCAGCTCGTTTTAATATAGTCATGACATGAATGAGACCCAAGCTCCCCTTTGCCCCTCCCCTGAGGCACCTTGGATCTTGGAGGGAGAAGGGGGCACTTCGTTGGCTGTGGTACAATAGGGGCTAGTGTTGAGGTCAGCAATAAATAAGGGGTAACATTGTTTTCCCTGCTGGCAATCAGCAAGGCTTCCTTAAGGATTGAAATAACTTACATTTCTGGAGTGAGCAGCTGAGTAATTGAGAAAGAAGACTCTGTTCCTCTTTTCAAGAGAATCCTTCTCTCTCTCTCTCTCTGTCTGTCTGTCTCTCATACACACACACACACACACACACACACACACACACACACACACACTTCTCTGTACCCCCACCCCACTCCCCAATTCCTCAATTGCTGCTCTCACTCTAACATGTAGGGCAAGCCAGCTGTGCCTCCCTAATTTATGAGGGCTTGAAACGTGCATGTGAAGAGTATGTTGCTTCAAGGGCCACTCCAGTGGCAACAAAAACCTCAAGAGTAGGGAGATTTGGGGCCAAACATTTAAATAACCCATGCGACAGAGGCCACGAAGAAAGGCATCTTCTTCTTAGTGCTACAGTTCTCTTTTACATACAGGCTCTGAAGATTGCTCAAAAAACTTCACAAGCCCCAACGGGACCATCGAATCTCCTGGGTTTCCTGAGAAGTATCCACACAACTTGGACTGCACCTTTACCATCCTGGCCAAACCCAAGATGGAGATCATCCTGCAGTTCCTGATCTTTGACCTGGAGCATGACCCTTTGCAGGTGGGAGAGGGGGACTGCAAGTACGACTGGCTGGACATCTGGGATGGCATTCCACATGGTGAGTGATGTCATGAGGCATTCCTCAGTAGCTTGGCCTTTGCCTGTTAATTGCTTTAGTGATGATAAAGAGGAAGAATAAAGACTTCGAAGCTCCTATGAGTTCTTATATGACCCATGGTGCCTTTCTCTTCTTCCCCTTCACTAAGGATAGCTTGAGAGAAATTGCAGGAAGGCTGTCTACTTTCTTGGAAATATTTCTTTAGAAAAGGACAGGAGACTAAACAGACACTTGGAAAGGATGAGAAAACTTATAGTGTTCATTTCTACTCCAAATTGTCAGGATAGAAGGTGGCTCGGTGGCCAACCCCTGTGACCAAACAGAAGGACTCCAGAGCCAGACTGGCCAGGCTTAACTCCTGGCTCTGCTACTCACCAGCTGTGCAACCTTAGACAAATTCCTTACCCTATCTGTGTCTTATCTGTGTTAAGTTAGCTGCTATCATCATCATTATTACTATAATTTTAAAATTATTATTAATATAGTCATAAATATTGAAAAGGTACATCACCCAAGGCTAAGAGCCACCAGTACTTCGCAGGTGAAGACCAACATAGATCTTGGGTCTAATCAGCATTGGAGAGGAACAAATCTTTCACTTTTGTAGTCATTGTAAGTTTTTTCTAATATAAATGAGACTTGATGACTAAGCAAAAAGAGCAATTTCATTTCCTGGGTAAAGCACAAGACTTAGTCAGAAAACCTAGGTTGGAGGCCCAGCTCTGCTATTTCCTAGCAGTAAGAATAAAGAAATCACATGTGCTCTCCAAACTTCAGTTTCTTCCTCTGTAGAACAGACACTGTAATGATACTTTTCCAGCTCATTTTCCAGGCCACTGAGAACAGAATGAAGCCAGTGAAAGTGGCCTGTACCTTTTTAATGAAAAAGTGAATGTGCTTTTTAATGTGCAAGAAAAATATTAGCTATTGTTCTTGAAATGTATCTTTGGTTTTTATGGCAAGATGTACAAAGTGTGCTCCACTGAATAAAATGCAATGAGGGGAAGGGAAAACGGAGTGAAAACCAAGTTTGACATTTTGATTTCCACTGACTTCTCTTTGTCTTGAATGTCCAGTTGGCCCCCTGATTGGCAAGTACTGTGGGACCAAAACACCCTCTGAACTTCGTTCATCGACGGGGATCCTCTCCCTGACCTTTCACACGGACATGGCGGTGGCCAAGGATGGCTTCTCTGCGCGTTACTACCTGGTCCACCAAGAGCCGCTAGAGAGTGAGTTGGCTGATTGGGAACCTCTGTCCTGTCCTTCCATCTGGGCTGTGAGGGTGTACAGGTGAAGAGGGGCTGAGCTCTATGAGAGAGGAGATGGGAACTCTACGGAATTTATGGTGGCAGCTGAGTTTAAAGGCGCCCACATCCTCTTGCCAGGAAGAGGTTGATGAGAAAAGAACACATTTCAATCTGGGTGCTTATTTCTTTAAAAAATATATATATGTGTGTAACAAGAATTAGCTATTTTCGGGGAAAGTCATGGTACCATCTCATACCTCAGTTTCCTCATCTATGAATGAAAGAGATGCTAGTTAGGATGATCTATACAGGGCCCCTCCTGCACTAACATTTTTTTAGTCTGTGGCCATTTTTTTCCCTCTCAAAATCTCAGGGGCCATTGTCAAAAAACTGAACCATTTTAAACCTCTCTTTCTCTGTATTTTTTGACATTAACCATCTCTGGGCCTGGGTAATGTTTTCCTGACTAGATTGGTACAACTGCTTAGACTTGGACTTCACCCTTCCACCAAAGATAGTTTGTGGAGCTTCTAGTATGTGCCAGGCACCAAGCAAGGAATTAAAAACTATCACTCTGACTGCAGCTGCTGTGGGACTTGCGGTCCCTCAGCACTGAGCAACATCTTCAAATCAGCTGCTCTTGGACATGTGTTTCAAATATACTGCCATTTCTACTTAAAAACTCAAACGATAATTTTTTTTTTTTTTTTTTTTTTTTTGAGACAGAGTCTTTCTCTGTTGCCCAGGCTGGAGTGCAGTGGCTCAATCTCAACTCACTGCAACCTCCACCTCCCGGGTTTAAGCGATTCTCATGTCTCAGCCTCCCAAGTAGCTGGAATTACAGGCATGTGCCACCATGCCCAGCTAATTTTTGTATTTTTAGCAGAGGTGGGGTTTCGCCATGTTGGCTAGACTGGTCTCGAACTCCTGGCCTCAAGTGATCTGCCTGCCTTGGCTGGGATTATAGGTGTGAGCCACCATGTCCAGCCCCAAATAACTTTAAAGACTAAAGAAGTACTTTTAAGAATGCTTCAAGCTATGGAAATCCTGCCCTGATTGCAGACAACTCACCATATATATAACTACAGACACGGCAGCCTGGCCTGCAGGAAGGTTGCTGGGTTTTGCATTTGTTTTTTCATCAAAGAGCTTCTGAAGATTGAGTGACAAAGAAACAGTATGGCAAATTGCACCAGGTCCCGTGAATGGCCAGTGCAGTCACAGAGTAAAGAATAGGTTGATACCTGATAAGGATTGCTGGCCCATCTTAGACACATACACACACACATATCGATCAGTGTTCATGGCATTCATGGAAGGACAGCAATGCAACTGACAGCACAGGGCCAGAGTAAGTGACTTCTGGGTCTATTTGTCCAGACAGGTGGTGCAGGGGAATAGAGAGTGACATGCATGTGCTCAGGGAGAGATTTCCCAAAGACAAGTATTTATGCTTTGTAATGTCTGTCTTCTGTGCCAGAACTCAGAAGACAGTTGAGTGAAAAAAGAAAGAAGCAAAAGTGCCTCCTGGGTGTTTACTAATAAAGCAGGCTTCCCACGACGTATCAGCTCACCCAAATCGTCACGAGTCTATCTCACATTTACCTGTATTGCAGTAATGGTGCATCTGGCATCTGTAGCCTGCAGCAGTAACAATTCTTGTGCTTTAGATTGTATTTTTAATTTGTATGATGATTCTCTTATTTATCCATAGCCTGATTTCTTTTAGGTCCCATTTAGTTTCTTTCAGAGCCAGAGGGGTTGTCAAGCTCCCTTGGTATAGTTGTTTTTATAACTTGGTGTAGTTGTTTTTAAATTTGAGCATATAATTAGGGTCTTTTAAATGAGGAAGTGCCTGCAAGGACTTGTCCCTAGAAGGGAGGCAGCATTTGGGGAATCCCGGGATATGAGGTTGGAAGGCCTAACTGCATTTGACCGTCTCCTTTCCCCAGACTTTCAGTGCAATGTTCCCCTGGGCATGGAGTCTGGCCGGATTGCTAATGAACAGATCAGTGCCTCCTCTACCTACTCTGATGGGAGGTGGACCCCTCAACAAAGCCGGCTCCATGGTGATGACAATGGCTGGACCCCCAACTTGGATTCCAACAAGGAGTATCTCCAGGTACTTGTGCAGACACCAGAGGATGTGCAGAGTGTGTATGTATTGCTGGGGTAGCTCCTCAAATACAGTAGACAGAGGACACAAAGAAAATAAACACAGCATACCTGAGAACTCCATTCATCCAAACAGATGTGTATGCCAGGCACTGGGTTACATGCTGGCATACACTGATCAGAGGGAGCCTGCCCCTGCCCTTGTGGAGATTACTGGGCCTGGGGAGAAGTTGTTTGGCCAGGATGCTGTTTGCCCTATCACTATAGATATCCAAGGAACATTCTATAAGCTGTTTGGATCTTCCTGATTCTTGGCACAGGGAGGCATCAGGGACATGGGGGGCATTCTCCTAAGGGGAGGTTTGTTGAGGTGCTAGCTGCACATGACAGCTTCTCATGATCTTTGCTATTTGGAGAGAGCCCTGCCAGGAAGGTTTTGCACAGAGCTATCAGAAGAACACACAGGAAAATGTCACTACCAGGAACAGAACTCAAGGTGCCCAGATGCTCAGCAGCATCTCTTCAGACCATTGTTTGCTTTATTCTGAATAAACCTTGCAGCTCATGTTGAGTAATCTTCCCGCACTGCACACTGCTCCAATTCTCACCCCCTGGGAAGAAGTAAACAGGGGAAAAGCAAGCTACTAGTTCCACACCAGAGCAGTGACTGCTTTTATGACACACGTAAGACAGCCTTGTGACCCACTGACAAGCCTGTCCTAGCTCTGATGCGACACAGTGACCTCTGCTCTAAGAAGGATGTTGCAAAGCAGACAACAGGAAAGGGAGAAAGACCACTTAGAAACTCCAGGGAGTCCACAGAGGTTCTAACAGCAAGCCCTGGGGCCATTTGTCATTGTCTCTTCTCTCTGCCTCTCCAAAAATCCATCTCCTCTCAGCCTGCAAAACTTCCAGAAAGTTCTGTATAACTGGCATCCCCTATCTTTGACCTTAATCATATACTGTCTCCTATTGCCATCCACCTGTTTCTCATATGTGTAGACGGCACTGTGTACTTATTCGAATGTTTAGTAATACTGAGCACATTGTAGGTCACCAATAAGTGCTTACTGAATTGAATTTAGCCAGTGTGTGCTAGCTACATTTTGGTCATTTGGAGACTGCCATTAAGAAACACCATGGCCAGCAAAGGAATGACATCCAGCAATTTCCAAATGGGTTTGGAATTGTGGGAGGGGAAGTACCATAAAATGTTGGCCATCCTCCTCATGGAGCAAAAGGTCAGGACTTGGTGCATAAGCCTAATTGCTTGGGCAGACTCTACATGCCCTTTGACCCCTCTGTGACCTGAGCAACTAAATACACAATGGAGCGAGAGGGTGTGGGGAGGGGATGCCTCTATGAGTGTGACTTTTGGAACTAGGGCATTATAAGTGAACTGGATTGAATTGGACAGGAGTAGAGTGGAGTAGATTCAACCTCGTTTCTTTAAAGCAGCATCTGCTTCCATGGTCCAAGGCAGGCCATCATTTACTAAGAAGGGATTATAGCTCTAGATGTTCAATGATTGAGAAAAATTGAGTATTGTCCCTTCATGTTTGCAAAAGAGAGAAAAAAGAAAAATAACCTAACTTTTCAAGGTGTCTGATTTAGTGTAAGATAATGAGAGTTTAATCGTCCAGTGGAATTGCAAACTGCTACTAATTACAAGCACATCTCAGTGAATCACAGATACAGGTTGGGAGCGAAGTCTAATGATTGTGTCCTTTGGAAAAAAACAAGACACTGCCCTGTGTCGAGAGTGGTGTTCTCTTACTCCAGCCCTCTCTTCCCCAGGTGGACCTGCGCTTTTTAACCATGCTCACGTCCATCGCAACACAGGGAGCGATTTCCAGGGAAACACAGAATGGCTACTATGTCAAATCCTACAAGCTGGAAGTCAGCACTAATGGAGAGGACTGGATGGTGTACCGGCATGGCAAAAACCACAAGGTAAATCCATGATCCTACCTTAAAGGCACATTGGACCAGGGCAAGAGGGATGGGATCAGGGGAGCTTTAAGCTGACCTCCTACAGGAGAGAGGGCCTTGTGTAGTCAGGCTCAGATAATTGATGGAGGCAAGGGTCGTGCTGGCCTTGAAAATCTTCTCTCTTAGGCTAAAGCGATTGGAAAACACTGTTTCTCTGACAGCCAGTTGCTGTTGCATCTTGCACAGCAGAGAGAGAGAGCTTGCAGTGTTCTCTGGCTTCAAATGAAGGAGAAAATGCAGCCCCAGTCCACTTCTCCCCACACAGGATTCACTGAACATTTATGGCCTGAGTCCCTTCCATATGCTGGGTTAACAATCACAAAACCACATGATACTATAGTTCAGGAGTTACCGAGCTCTGGAAATGAAAGGGCACAAATCCTGAGAGGGAATCACAGTGTCCTGGAGAAGGAAGAGGACAATAATAATGAGGAGAAATTCAGTTTGTTGGGGATGGGCTCTGAACTGGCAATCATGCTTAGCGGCGAGGCATTGAATTCTCTCTGCTGGTGCCTCCCGCGTCTGCGGCTCCCGGAGGTGTGGTCTGTGTGGGTGACGCGGGGCTTTTGTTGTATACATATGGATGAATGTCTGGCACTCCACTTTCTTAAGACACATGACATTCTGGGTCTGCAGCTGGCACGTGCGATGTGCTGGCTCTATGTGTATATACACAGCACACTCAGCCCATGGGGGCTTACTGCAAACAGCCAGGGGCTTGTGTTGGTGGGATTGGGGTATCTGTGATGGGAACACAGGGCATGGTGCCCCCTGCAAAGCAGGAGCTGGTGCAGAGGTCTGGAAGGAGAGTGTGATGTCCAGGGGATTCCTAGGGGCTGCCTCTCCTTCCCTAAAAAGGAGGTAGGGAGGGAGGAAGAGGGCCTCTCCTGTAGCATTACAGTTCCACCAAGCCCTGGTGTGTCAGTGTGTGAATCATCAAAATGGGGCACATGTGGCCAAGCCTAGGGAGGCCAAAGATCTTTTCCAAAGGGAATCTCCTCAGCCCCTGTCACTGCCCCGAGGCAGCTTGCTCTGGCTGGTGCGGCTGGAAACCTTAGACCCAGAAAATTCTGAACTGTGATGTTGGCAGTCTCACTTGGGAAACGGGAAAAGGAGTAGATTTTTAAAAAATCAAAATCACCATAGTAACGGGGCACCACTCATCTGAAAACCATGGCCTCTGGATATTACCAGGTATCTCACACACATGCACACAATTGCCCGATTTCCACGATAAGGAAAGTGAGGTACTTAGCAATTGAAAGATGCGCCAGGCCAGGTCTGGTTTCCCACTGACTTGGTTTCAGAAAGACTTGCCAAGCATCTGTCGGGAATGGCCAGCCTGAATTGACACTGGGTACCAGGAGCTTGGGGGCTGACATCTGGTTCCACCCCACCCTCTTCAATTATAAACCGGTAGATCTCGGAAGCTCAGCTAGCAGACGAGGGCCAGAAGCCAGGCAGGGGTGTTCCCCGGGGAGAGGAGCGGGGCTCACCTGATTGTCTCCCTGTCCAGGCGCAATGACTAAGCAGCATGGGCCCAGAGGGATACTGTAGCATAAGCTGTTTTAAAAGCATGCAGATGGACCAGGATGCTATTTAAAACATCATTTGTAGGAAATCTGCTTTTGGAAATACCTTAGCACTGCACATTTTCATAGAATGCTGTCCTCCCTGGCTTTATCCCCGGTATTCATTCTTCAGGAAAGATATTCCTGAAATTGAATTTAGCTTTCTTGTTTTCAGAATTATTTTTCTCAATTTTTTCATAGTGGATATATTCTCTCTCTTTTGCCTCCTCTTTCCCCACTTGGCTAGATTGATTTCCCCAGGAGCCAAGGGGTAACTTGAGAGGTTTTTTTGTTTTGTTTTTGTTTTCGTTTTTGTTTTACTGAATTAGTCGTGCCCAAATAAACGGAGTTGGGGCAGAGGAAAAGCCCTTTCTCTTCCCCATTAGAAATTCATCCTTTGTGTACTTAGAAGGAGGCAGGAAAATGGAGAGCCTGCCAATTAGGCATCGCCCCACTCTCCAAGCTCCTTCACCCCACTGCGGGTGTGGTGGGCGCCCAGGGGCTTTCCTTGTCTCCCCTGCAAGGATGGTCTCAGCTGCCCCTTCATTAGCAGATCTTTCGTTCAGATATCTGTATTTAATATGCAGATTCCCCCTCATTCACGGTGCGTCAGTGCAGCTCTCTGGGCTGTTGGGGTTGAAGTAGTTGAGTGAACCATGCCAAATAGATTTGTCAAGTCTGCCGCAGTTTGATTTGATGCCATGGGGGGAGGTGGGGGTTGGGGAGGGACTTGGGGGCAGTGGAGGAAGAGGCTTCGTCCACGCCGAGTGCCACCACTGAGTTTCTCTTTGTAGCTGCTGGATGGTGGGCACTGTGCCAAGCTAACTGGTGCTAAGTGGTGGGCTTGAAAGTGAAATTCAGACAACAGGAGTTAGCAGAAAAGCAAAGCAGAGATGAAGGCAACCGCCTGCTCTGCTCTGCTCTGCTCTGCAGAGCAGAGGGAAGGTTTGCAAATGCCTTCCCAGTGTGCAGGGAAGGAAGAGGGAATAGTGACATTTGGGACAGAAATGTGGGAACTCGATTTCAACTCCCTGGTCACTGTCAACAGCAATGCAGCATACCAAAGACCAGGGAATTGGGGAAGTCAGAGAAAAACAAGATTAATGAGCGCTCAAGGTGGCGGGGGAGGGCTGTGCTATGTCTTTGCAAAACACTGTTTACAATGTGGACCCAGACTGGGCTGAGACAAGGCTTAGGCCTCTGAAAGAATGCCTTCCTTCTTACTGCCAGGGGGTGAGGAAGACTAAGGAACTCTTTTCCAGCCTCCCCTAGCCAGGGAGCAGCGTGTTCTTGGTCTTTTCCCATCCAACAGGTCATCATGAGGTCGCCTGTGAGAAAGTGGTCAGTCACACTGTTGCTGGGGCATTGCCAGCCTCCTCCTGGCAAATGCAGCCTGGTTACACAGGCCACATGCACAGCGCATCCCAAATCTTTATCCAATTCCACATGCCATAAATATGGAACCTATGATTCTCATACAGGGCGGGTCCGCCTTATGTATATTTATGGCATAAACACAAGGCAGAGAGCTCATCTGCCTGATGGAACCCATATCCAACCCACGTGCTCCCTTAGATTATACAAATTGCTTTGCATACATTTCTTCAGAAACCACAAGCAGAAATTACTGCTTTTGGTTTCCCCAGCTATATTAATAACACCCTAGATGCAGACATGGCATTGTTAATACAATAGTAGAAGGTTCATGTATGTTTACATAATTATAGGCACAATTATGTACATACATACCAAGAGGGGTGCATGGAGAGCAATGGGAAGAGCTCAGAGGCACAAGGTCTTGGTCTAGGTCCTGCCCTCCTGAGATGCTGATTCCATGATTCTGCACTGGGGATAGGCTGTGCCTGGGGAATGGAACCACAGCTAGTGACAGGACACAGGAGAGAGACTATTTCCCTTATTTGTCTAGGCAAAAGCCCTTATCTTCAGTTCCCCCTCATTCAGTAAATGTGGGGATCTCCCTTGTTGACATAGCTCTGGTTGGTCACAGTGTTTCTGGGCTATTCTGATGTATTTGGAAGAAATCTGGGCTAAAAGAGAAAGTCTGTGGGGTGCCAAATGCATGCTATTGGTCAGATCGGGGATGGATGGGTGAAGATAGGGATGAGGTAAGACTTGGGTCCAAGAATTTTCAGAATTACCCCACAAGGAGTGGAAGGAATGCACTGAGCTCATCACATGAATGTAAGGATGACCTCCAAGGGACTCAGAAAATCCTCAGGCACCAGCTTATCCACTAGAGAATTTCACAGTTTCACAACTGTGGAATTGAAGCTCTTAGAGATTAAGTGCCTTGCTGCAGGGACTAGGAAACTGGAGACTTGGATGTCCAGACTGGTGCTCTCCACAATCCGGCCTAGGCCTTACTCTTCGCCTTGAGGGAAATTGGCTTCCTACATGTTCAGCCCAAGGACTGAGAGGTACACATTTTCCTGGAAAGCCTCCTCTTCAGTGAAGTTCTGCATGCAGGATGAGCCTGTACATGGCTTAACCCACTAGGCTCATTGTTGTGGAGCTGGGCTTCACCACAGAATCATGAGGATGGAGAGTTGAAAGGAGTTGCCATTTGTTTGATTTGGCCACATCCCTTCAAAACAAATAAACACTCCACTTCAAAAATCCTCTATCCTATATTTATTTTCTAAATTAAAACAAATCATTTTTAAATCAGAGACTTGGGAGGACAGAAAGAGTGGTGTCAGAAAACCAAACCCTCAAATCAGTTGGCTAACAGCTAGAGGCACATGATGTCTATTTTCAGATCTTCTTAAACAGGGCACCACGTGACCTTGGAAATATCTCTTGGTGGCTCCACGCCTCAGTGTTTCCACCCAGTCCAAATGGAATGGCGCTGTGGCTGCTATCAGCAAAGCACCTTGAGATCTGTAGATGGAAGGCTCTCTGCGGATATAATTAATGGAGTAGACCCACAAAGCTCTTCTTGAGCAGAAGCAAGTTATCAATTTAAAAAGTAAGAAGGCCCCATGGGATATTTATGGGCCTCTTTTAAAATCATAGGCCTGGAATGGACCACGATAAGTCATCCAGACCTTTCCCTGCATCTGATGGGGCCTGCATTGAGCTGCCTCAGATAAATGTCATCCATCCCAGCCTCACTGTTCTCTTAGGGATGCAATTATGCCTCCACTTGATCATTTAAGTTTTCAGGAAAATCCTTTTTTAAAAAAAACCTCCTGGCAGATGATGGGCTTCCCCTTATTCCTTTTGTGGTAGTAATTTTGTTTGTTGTATATGAGATTAGGACAATGCCTCACACTGTAATGGGCACCAGCCTTCAGAAGTCGTGGGTAGAACAGCATCATCTAACCATGGTTGTGTGTGCTCTGAAGGGGGCTGATACCCCTTCCAAGTTCAAGTCCCTCAGTTTATCTGACCCCCTCAATTATAACGAAGAAGAATCCAGTGCCCTAGGTAATTAAGTTTGTCCCTTATCCATTTGCCATGGGATGAGCTCAGACCTTTAGCCTCTCCACTTAGGAAGCTCAGGGGAAAATTTCATTATACAGAAGCTTGAACCTTTTCTCTATCAGGCTCCCGCGGCCAGCGTCACCCAGCTCCCGCGGGTGCTGAACTGTCTCCAGTAGCTGAGGGGCGCCTCCCTGGCGCTGATAGCCTTGATGTTAAACTCCCAGGCCCCGGCTGTGCACAGAGGCCAGTGACAAGGAGCACACAGAGGGGATGTGGAAGGGCGCTGTGATTTTGCTTGGGCTGAGGAATCATGTTCCTTGCCCCAGCCTCCACCGGAAGAGGCAGGCAGGTGGCAGAGGTCTCTGGAACCTCACCCCGTTCCCTCAATCTCTCCCCACCTGGGAGTTAAAGGCGCCTCCTTAAGAAAACCCAAATATCTGTGTTAGGAGGTTTCCAGGGGTGGAGGGCCCACCCCACCCAGCTAGAATGTCCTAGAATGTGCGAGTTTCTCCTTCCGTCTTCCTAGGAGGACATTGGCCGTTCCCCCCAAGCCCACTCATTGCTCTGATCCTGCGTTCCTCCCCCGCCTGCTCTTCTCCAGCCCCACCCTTGAGCTGCCCTCCTCCCCGCTCCTCCCTGATGCGTTCCTGTCTCAAATCCTGAAACCCTAATCCTGTTAGTATGCTGTGTTCCAGGGCTCAGAGTCTCGATGGGGGTAACATAATCCCGCAGTAAATCTAGCGGGCCCCGCAGGCCCACACAGATGGGGATGCGCACATCCCCGCCCCCCAGAACGCAGCCGCCCCTGTGCCTCTGTCTCCTCCTTCATGTAGGAAAGCTGCCTGATGACAAAAACAGCCCGAAAGTGAAGGAGGATGAGAGCAGAGGTCATCAGAGTCCTAAATGTGCATTTGGTTGTTAGACAGCTTCTTTGCCTACCGGCATCCCTACCTTCTCTTAATCTCTCTCTCTTTTTATATATATATACATATATCTATGTAATGTATACACGTGCATACACACACACATGCCTCTGACTCTATATCTGGCTAAGTTCCCCTTTAAAGACAATTTAAAAACTTGTTTTAAAGCTTCTTTAAAACAAGTTTTTAAATTGTCTTTAAAGGGGAGTTTTAAAGGAGAAAGATCAGGACCATGATTCACAAACAACAAAAAAAGCCCATTTGTCATTTCCCCCCCATTGCAACAGTTCCCTCCCCCTACTTGACTGTTTTGTGCAACAAATTAATTAAACAGGATGGCATTCATTGATTAGCAATTTATTTTTACGTGTAGACCCAATGGCTGGTTTTAGAGCAGATGCAAGGGAAGGGGGTGGCAGAGGGAGGACACACAGATCTGCAGTCAGGGTGAGTGGATGAGTCAGCACATTTGTTCCTGACACTAGTTTTAAAAACATGTTTCTGGTTTCCCCCAGCCTCTGCCCTGTGTTCCTGCCACTTTTCTCTTCTGCCTGCTTTGTTTTCCTCCTTCTTGACTGTCTGTGCCAAGTACATTGAAAGGGAGAACTTTGGAGGCAATGAAACATTTATTAGTGGAGAGAAATATTTATTTTAAAAAAGAAGAGGAACAGCTCATGCACAATGTCTACCCCAGGGCTCCAGCACTGCGCTGTCTTGGAAATATTTCCCTGCTTTCTTTGTAGTCCCTGGAGCTGGCTGACTTCAGATATTTACAGCAAAATAGAAGTAAACAGTAGTTCACACCATAGGTAATGAAGAGATGGGAGTGTGCAAGCTGAACGCTGAAGCCCTACTCATGTGAGAGGTGATGCACGTAAGGAGAGACTGTTTTTGTCCGCCAAAGGGCCTGCCTCATTTGGGAAGGGTGAAACAGCCAGCCGTGTCTCTCCTCCAAGGAGCTCAAACACTTGGACAGAATCTTCATCTTAGGCCCCAGAGGCAGGCATGATGACAGGTAGCATCTACACTGTCCTGGCACATGGGTATTGATAGCAAAGATGAATGGTATATAGGAAAAGGCTTTAGGCTGGGCAGAAAATTCCTCTGCCTAGAGGCCTAGAAGGTAGGAAGGCTGCAAAGCTCACTGTCCTCAGCTATGTCAGTCACTGCATGTTCTTCAAAGACAACTTAAGGAGGGGTCAGCAAAGAAGAGGTGACTGTGACTAGAAATGGGGTGGGAAGCAGAGAGAATGTTCTGAGATGGCCTCAGAAACCATCAGTGATGTGTTCTGGCTGGATGCTTCTTATTAGATTATATATATATGTAATTATATTATAGAATATATATATTCTATATATTATATATATAAAATATTATAGAATATATACATTCTATTATATATAAAATATTATAGAATATATATTACATTGAATTATATTGTCCATGCCTTGTGGACCCACAGGAATGGTCAAAATGCACTGATTTTCTTTGCCTGGGAGTGTAGATAACAACCAAACTGGGATGCTGGAGAGCAGCTGATTTAATTGGCAGGTCCCCCCCTCCCCTAGAGGTGCAAATCAGAAAATCCAGGAAATGCTGATGGTTTTCAGGTTCTGTGCTACTGAAAAGAAATCAGAGGTCTCAAGAATCAATTGAAAAATGCTGGATTATATTCAGAATTCAGAGAGGCACCAAATGGATTATCCAGACCACTTTGTGCCCTGAATTGCTTTTTAAACTTGGTTTGCAGAGATGCACTTGAAGAAATCTTTATGTTCAACTTAGCTCTTTTTAAACACGCACACACATATATTTTTAATAATTACAACATAATCAACACTAGAATCAGAAAGCTAGGGTCACCTTGAACATACTTGTGATTTTCCTTTGGGTAGTAAACATCCATACTAAGATCTTTCTTTTAAAACGAATAAAAAATGGGCCAGGCATGGTGGCTCACACCTGTAATCCCAGCACTTTGAGAGGCCAAGGCAGGCATATCACTTGAGGTCAGGAGTTCGAGACCAGCCTGGCCAACATGGTGAAACCCTGTCTCTACTAAAAATATAAAAATTAGCCAGGCATGGTGGCGCATACCTGTAATCACAGCTACTAGGGAGGCTGAGGCAGGAGAATTGCTTGAAACCAGGAGGCAGAGGTTGCAGTGAGCCAAGATTGTGCCACTGCATTCCAGCCTGGGTGACAGAGCAAGACCCCATCTCAAAAATAAAAAAATTAAATAAATAAAAAATGTATGTCATCTGTGACATCCAGCTTCTAAAGCAGATGTTAGCATTCCTATCTGAGTATAACATACAAGGCAACCCACTGATTTTTCTCAGATACCTCACTGCAAAGTTGTCGTCTAAAAATTGTTGGCCTGAAGGTGGGACTTGGGAGTAGTCGTGGCTTTTAGAACTTAAACTCTCCCACCTGTGCAAAGACCCACTTGTTACTTGTAACTTGGCTTACACGCTAACATTTGTCCTGGGTGCTATGCAAGCCTTGGAGGGAGGGCCAGTAAACTTAAGTGTCTATCTGCAAGCCTATTATCGACTTTATTTTCCTGAAGGAGAAACCAAGGTATCTAAGGTTTATTGATTTGCCTATAGTGATTCAGTGAGTCATCAGGGAATAGGGAATAAAACCAATTTCCTGGCGTCATTTCCCATGCACACAACCCCTTACCTTGCAATGCCTAGACTGGAAGCCAAGAATCCATCTCAGTGAATTTGATCAGAAAACATATGAAGGATGATTCTAAAACCACAGAAGCATTGAGAAAGTCATAAAGATGTATAATATATGATAGCGTTTACTAGCTATAAATAGGGGAGATGCGGGGAGAAAAATAGAGACCTTGTAAACCCATTGGGTCAGGATAAATAGAAACTGCTTAATATTTTATTAAAAATGGATTTTCATAAATTGCACTTTGATATCTTTGGGCAAAAGACAACATGTAAGGACTAAGGCGTTGTTATTCATTACTCTTTGTTATTAATAATTTGAACTGGTATTGAACGAACACATCAACAAGGTATAGTCGCCCGGTGAATGGGGCACTCCCCATGCGTTCTGGGCACTGTTCAAAGTGTATAAAAAAATCCACAGCAACTGTCTGCAAAAGCCCTTAGGCTGTAAGGGACAACGGGTAACTAAAGTGCCCTGTTGCAAAGTGGACACTGTTAGAGCAGTTCAAACCACAGAAAGTCATGTGAAGAAAGGTTTAGAAGCAGGGGGCCAGAGAGAACCCTACAAATCAACTCATACAATCCCCTCATTTAACAGAGGAGGAAATTGGGGCCCGAGGGAGGTAGAGATATTTGCCCACACTTATGAGCTAATTAGCAGCAGAGCGCAGCTCCTGGCTTCTGATGCACTGGTGTTTTTTGTGTGTGTGTTGTTTTTCCCACTATACCACACTCAGAGTGAGAGGTGTGTTAAAAAATCTAATAAGATGGTGTTCCTTCGGCATCCAAAGAACAGAAGGCAGATATGAACACAAAGTCAAGTGCAGACAAGAAAACAGTTCAGGAACTAGGCTTGGAAACGTGAAGGGTAATTTGAAGCTAAGTTGAAAAGATCCTTCATTTGATTCAAGGGTGGGAGAAGAGTGGGCAAAATGTAAGGGCAGAGTGAAGTTCAATTGAAGCAGTCAGGTAGATGGCCTAGGGGACACAAACTGTGTGCTTGCCTCCCTTCCTGAGTGATGCTACTGTAAGCAGAGATTAGGGGGTTCACCCAGAGCCTGTGGCCACATGTATCCATGGGAAGACTGACCCCCTCCCTCAGCTCATACATGTGAGTGCACGTAGCCCATGCCCATGTGAGCCACACTCATGCACACACCGCCATCCCAAAGACAGTCCAAATACACAATCATTTAGTCACTGAGGAAAGAACAGGTCTCTTAGTGTTGCCTGCCAAGGCTGAGAAATGCAGGGGTCAGATAAGATAAAATTGGATATTAACAACACATAAGACATGCTGTGTTTCTAAATGGTACCAGCGTGGTGTGTATACTGTGGATTAGCAGCACTGTTAAAGTTCAGATCCACTCAACTTTCCAATTATGCATTCACGTGGCAAGTAAAGCTTTTTTCCCCCAATGTGAACTCCTTAGCGTCTCCTGATGGCGACCACACACACAGTCCCCATCACCATCTTCAGAGAGCAGGCCAGTGGAGGCCCCCCCACTGCTGCTCACAGCACCCATCCGAAATAAGCAAAGTGCTGCATTTGCTTCTTCCTTGCCAAAACAAAACAAAAACAAACAGAAAGCCTCTGCCTCATGCTGAATTCTCAGAGAACTGATGAATTTCTTTTCTTTGGATCCAGTTCCCCATCCCTTTCCTGAGAGCTGTGAAGCCCTTTATCAGTACAAAGGAAGTAGGGTCAGGCACCACTCCCCTTGGGCCTTCTCCAGGGTGTCTGGCCCTAACTCTCTTTCCTTCCCTTTCCTTGGCTTTTCTCCTTCCCTTGCTATCTTGGTCTTCTCACTCCTTCTCATCTACAATCGCTATACAGGAAGCAGCAAAATCAAACGTGGGAGAGAGGCGTGACTAACAAGTTCTTTCTCGGTGCTCCCTGCTGTCAACCTTAGGACCCGGGTGGGAGGACCTCCCAGGGGAGGAGAGGGAGCAGCCGGCTGGGTGGGCCGGGGGCACCCCCAGATTTGGTGGACTTAGCACCAGAGCAATGGTTTAAACTGAATATGGGGGACCAGCGAAAATCTGCTTCCCTGTTTGTCTTCAGCAAGCCACTTCCCTTCATTTACTTGCAAAAGGTATGGTGTCTTCAGTGGTGTGTTATTAAATGGCTCTAACTTTTAACCTTAGCAAGCAGGAAATAGGGTTGTTAAATGATGGAGTTCACAGTTCATGGGGAAGAAGGGACTGTGTTGTCAGTTGGCTCTAGACTTCTGTGCTGCTCTTTGCCATTACTCAAAGCCATTCTAAGGTGGGATTATAAACTCACACTGGGAACACATCACGGGACAGTGACCCTACCTCCATTCAGCCCATGCCTGGAGACTTTGAGGGCCCCATGACTCCCAGCCACCAGCATAAACACTGCAAATGTGTTAGAAGAAACTACAAGCTTAAAACCTAAAAACTTGGCAAGGATGTTGGATCCAGACAGGCATCTCTGAGCCTCAGTTTCCTTATCCAATAAAGTGGAGATAAGAATATCTACCTTCTGGGGTACTATAGATATAATTGTTTATACTCAAAGGTATTTTGTTGCATCTGGCTGAAAAGTCTTCAAATATACCAGTTTCCCCAGTCCTCTTGTCCCAGCCCTGTTGGTGCCCCCAAACACTTGGCATGGCCTGAATATCAGGAGCCGAAGCATCTAGTTCTCCTAAGCAGGAGAAATCGCTGATGGTTGCAGAGTTGGCTGTAAGTAGATTTACAGAGTCCCTTGGTTGTTATAGCTATGACAGATACGATTTAGAAGTGATGGTTGGTTAGTTGGTTTTTCCCTCTACCCTTATTCAGGAAAACCAAGGGAAACTCACATATACTTTGCTCTAGTTACTTTTTTTTTTTTTTTTGAACAGAGAGCACAAAAAAGCATAAGGTCCATATGGCAGTTATTGATCTGGGCCATCTGGAAAGCCAGGACTTGCTCCCACCATGTTGGATCAGAAGCTGTTCCAAAAAGCCTTCCCTCCCATAAGAGATGTATTGGTCAGATGGGGACAGGGATGGATTTCATTACAGGGCGGGACTACAGTGAGAGGAAGCTGGAGCAGGACTCTGAAGGACTGTCTGCAACCCTGACCCTGCCACAAAGATCAGAGAGAACCAAGAAAGTGTTGATTGACACAGGGCCATTGTAGGTAGAGGGTGCCCCTCATCATCTCGCCCGCTTATGGGTAGGATGGCATCAAGTAACTAACAAAAACAACCGTGAAGCACTTTGCAATTAGAAAATGCTCTGCAAATATTCCTAGGTGCCTGCAACATGAGGGAGAGGGAGTGTCAAGTTCAAGCTAGGGAGTGAGGTCTGGTAGCCCTAAAAGATGATATTTTTACTTTATTTTAAACAGCTATTCTACTTTTCTCTTTCTTTCTTAGCTTCTCAAGTGTTTTCCTTCTTCTGCCTGCTCTCAGCCTGGAGGCAAAATTTTCCTTCCCTCTAAAAGTTTCTGGGAAGACCACTGATAATTTTCAAGTAGAACAGTGTGAGAAATTAATTTTTTTTACAGTGTTTCTTTAAAAAGCCCAAAACAACACACCCACTGATTATTTTTAAGCTTGAGGGAAAGAAAATTTGACAGAACTTTCCCATCCCCTCCAAAGACAGCTCAAGTGGCTGAACTACAAACAGGGGTTTCAATAACATGGTTTTGCATCTTACGCTACAGGTATTTCAAGCCAACAACGATGCATCCGAGGTGGTTCTGAACAAGCTCCACGCTCCGCTGCTGACAAGGTTTGTTAGAATCCGCCCTCAGACCTGGCACTCGGGTATCGCCCTCCGGCTGGAGCTCTTCGGCTGCCGGGTCACAGGTGAGGTGGGGGCTCCAATGAGGTTGGGGTGCTGATTGAGTCCTAGGTTCTGCTCCCTTTCAACTCTCTGCAGACAGCATGACTGCACCACATGACCTTCCCAGAAAGACTGGTTCAAGGACTCAAGTCCTATCAGAGTTTGTCTTTTCATTCATTCATTCAGTATATATTTATTAAGCATCTACGATTTCTATTAATAGCTAACATTTATGGAATGCTAACTAGGTACAGATGCCATTCTATGCACCTAAGATGTAACATATTGTATTATCCTCATAAGGACTCTATGGGTATTATTCTCCTCACTTTACAGATGAGGAAACCAAGACTTAAAGAGCTTGGTCACTCACCAGTAAGTGGTAGAGCCACGGTTTGAATCTAGGCAGTTTCAGTCCAAAGCCCTTGCTTTCAAATAACACTCTCTGCTGCCTCTCGGGGGCCAAGAGCTGTGCATGGTGCTGTGGACACAAAGGTGGGCACAACAGACTCTGTTCTGTGTGGGCATATGGACAAGTTGGGCAGACATACTGATAAACTCATAAATAAATATAAAATCAAAACTATGATCAATGTCTGGAAATAGAGGCTTATGGTCCTTGGAAGTACATTGTAGGGGATTTGACCCAGCCTAGGAGCTCAAGGAGGACTTCTTTGAGGAGGTGATGATTGAGGTGAGGTTAGAAGGCAAATAACAGACATTACCTGGTGAAGAGGGGAGGGAAAGTGCACCAGACAATGGTCACAGCTTTCTCAATGGCACGGTGGCAAGAGGGACCAAAAGACGAAGTGAGGGGCATGGACACAGCTTGTGGACTGAAACCCAAGGCATGTAGATTGGAGAAGACCAGAGTGGGAGTTGGGACATTATAGGAGGCTAATGCAGGGGGTGCAGATGGGAGATGATGATGGCTGAATTAGCCCCAGAAATTTATGGACAGACCAATCCCCTTTATCTTGTGGGCTCAGCCCAGGGCAGGCAAGTTGCCTCTTTGACCCGGAAGTGTCTTCAGTGTACATCCATCCACGTGCCTTTCCCCTAATCATTCCAGCTCTCATAGGGAGTGCTCCAAGGTCTGACCCTGTTTGAGGCTTCTAGTTAAAACACCTTGTGTTTGCACAGTCTCTGCATCTCCACATGCCTTTCTTGTTTATCATCTTGCCCACGCTTTCTAACAACCCTGTGAGGTAAGGTGGGCCAGGGACTGATGAGGAAACCAAGACTCAAAGAGGCTAAATAGCTTGCCCAAAGTCATCCAACTAGGAGGTGACAAGCCAGGATCTGAACCCACATTTTCTCAATTCAAATTCTCTGCTCTTACCACATTTACACAAAGACCTGTTTTCTTTTAATGGGATCGGTTTATGCTAATCCTGTCTAGGGGACTATTTTCTGTCCCTTCCCTGTTGCTGTTCCAGGCTAATCAGCAAAGATTTAGATAGAGTCATTCTCTGGAAGAGTGAAAGGAGAGAACCAGGGATTTTGAAGAAGGGGAACAACCTGGAGGATCTTTTTTATCCATAGCTCAGTTTGCAAGTGTGAAATGCGCATTGACTATAGACCCTGCCTTGCCTGACATCATTTATTCATGCATTCTCCACTCAATCATTTGTTCCACACATCTGATATGTCAGGCACACACTGGGAATGGGACATAGAGACAGGAACAAAACAGATGGGGTCTCTGACATCGTAGAACTTTCAGCCTAGTGAGAAAGATAGATAATAAACAAATGCAAGTACTGGATAAACTAGAATGTGCGTATGAAGGAAAACAATAGGGTGCTCTAAGGGAAACCAATTTAGTGTGGATTGAAAATTTGGGGACAGCCGTTCTGCGGATATGACACTTGAGCTTGGGGGTAAGAAAATATTAGTCTGGGGGTGACTGAAGAGAAAAGCATTTTGGGTCATGGGAACAGCATGTGGGAAGGATCCAAGGCAGCAAAGAGCAGTTATTTGGGAAGTAAAGACCTGATACTGACGCCAGGAAGGTTTCCTTCTACTTGGCAAAACAATCACTAGGAAATAGTTCAATGCTTAGCTCAGTTCCCCTGTGCTCGGTTCCCTGAGAGGGTCAGTGGGGACTAGTGTCATCGACAGGGATGTGCAGACACACATTCTGAGAGTCCTTGGTTAGAGCTGTAAGCACAAATAGTTAATGGCCATTGGATACTTAAATATGCCAGGCACTGTCCTGTGAGCTCTTAGTAACTAACAGAATCCTTGCAACAGCCCCCAAGAGGTAGGCACCTCTATTAGCTCCCCTTTAGATCTAAGGAAACTGAGGCAAAGAGCAATTAAATAATTTGCCCAAGGCCCTCTGACTAGTAAGTGGCAAAGTGAACATGAACACAGGCAGTCTAGCTCTGAGTCCAGGCTCTTAACCACAGTGCTGTATACATTCACCATGCAAAGAAATTAGTGCTGACTTGGTATATGACAGTTGGGCTCTTTTGCAGCTCCCTCCTTATAGGGGGTGGTCCCTGGTTAGCAGGTGTCAGCCATGACCTCTTGTATCTTCCTCTCCTCTCTGCAGATGCTCCCTGCTCCAACATGCTAGGGATGCTCTCAGGCCTCATTGCAGACTCCCAGATCTCCGCCTCTTCCACCCAGGAATACCTCTGGAGCCCCAGTGCAGCCCGCCTGGTCAGCAGCCGCTCGGGCTGGTTCCCTCGAATCCCTCAGGCCCAGCCCGGTGAGGAGTGGCTTCAGGTAGATCTGGGAACACCCAAGACAGTGAAAGGTGTCATCATCCAGGGAGCCCGCGGAGGAGACAGTATCACTGCCGTGGAAGCCAGAGCGTTTGTGCGCAAGTTCAAAGTCTCCTACAGCCTAAATGGCAAGGACTGGGAATACATTCAGGACCCCAGGACCCAGCAGCCAAAGGTAGGCTGTTCTTGGAGGGCTCTGTAATGTTACCCTCAACAGGGAGGCTAAGTGGGGTACAGGGAGTTGAGACCGATGATGTTCCATCTAAACAGTCGTCATCCAACTCCTGAAATCCAATAAAACAAATATCACTTGAGAGATTACTTTGTGCCAGGCACTGTGCTAAATACCTTATTTTTGACTCTTTGTTTGTTTGTTTTTGAGATGGAGTCTTTGTCACCCAGGCTGGAGTGGCAGTGGCCTGTTCTCGGCTCACTGCAACCTCTGCCTCCAGGGTTCAAGCGATTCTCCAGCCTCAGCCTCCTGAGTAGCTGGGATTACAGGTGCCCCCCCACCACACCTAGCTAATTTTTGTATTTCTAGTAGAGATGGGGTTCCACCATATTGGTCAGGCTGGTCTCGAACTCCTGACCTCAAGTGATCCACTTGCCTCGGCCTCCCAAAGTGCTGGGATTATAGGCATGAACCACCGCGCCCGGCCTGGACTCTCTTTTAATCGTTACAACATCTGTGCAAAGTAGATCTTTTTGTCACTCCCATTTTAGAGATGATAAACTGACACTTGATATCATGCCCATGGTCACACAGTTCACCTGTGATAGAGCCGATTCAGAAACCAGAAGTCTGACTCCAAAGTCCAAATGCCTAACCCCTACTGAACACTGCCTTTTTATAAAGTTCAACACTTTATACACTCTTTCAGATAAAGTTTCCTTGAAATTGGCCAGACATCTAAAGGGGATGTGGTTTTTGGAGGCCAAGCTATAGAAACTAGAGGTTGACTTCCAAAAATAACAATGTTTTTCTGAATGTCGCTGCATTCCTTTGTATTCTCCTAGTTTTGACTGCTCAGATCTTTCCTGCCTCTCAAACTGAGGCAAGGGAGAAGCAAGAGAAACTCACCCCGAGCCAGAAGCTCAGGCCAGTACAGCCTACTCCCCTGCCACCAGAGTGAA
Organism: Symphalangus syndactylus; assembly: GCF_028878055.3. Taxonomy (NCBI): domain Eukaryota; kingdom Metazoa; phylum Chordata; class Mammalia; order Primates; family Hylobatidae; genus Symphalangus; species Symphalangus syndactylus. The sequence goes on from NC_072430.2 coordinate 110,233,258, forward strand.
GGTCAGCCTTCAACACAGACACAAGGAGCCCCAGAAGGGGAGGAGACATCATGCCTCTGTCCCTCCCTGGATCTCCTGGCAGGCCAGGCTCTCTGATTCTTATCTCATTACCCCTTGTTTTTCTCAAAAGAACAGGTCCCTAAAAAAGGAGGGAGTGTTGCATGTCTCGGGGCCACCTTTGCTAAGCAAATGTTTCCATTCTGAATACAGAGGCAAGAGCTGGGTTGGAGGTTTTGCGATGCTGAGGTAAACTCCCAGCTCCCAACTCCAGAGGCTTAGAAAGGCTCAGGGCTTGGTAACTGGAACCTTGCATCGATGGAGCAGAAGTTGGACTGCAGGCTTCCCCAGGGAGAGCTGAGCCTGGTTTTTCTTGGGAAAGAAGTTGTTCTTTGCCATTGTGGGAGACAGCCCTATCCGAGACAGTGCTCCCGGTTCAGAATTGTGGACCCAGGGCATCCTGAAAACTGGAGTGGTCCTGCAGAATTCCTGGGGTCTAATCAGCTGCAGGCCCTGGCCACCCACTCCTGTCCTTCCCCTGGATGAATGTCTCCAAGTGTACCCTAGGCTGGTCCTCCACCCAGCTCCACCAAAACAGCCCCCTGCTCCCCGCATCATCAGTTTTATGTACTGGGGCTCCGTGTGAGGTTTCTTTTGACAGGAGTGCTTTCCCTAAACAAAGGTTTGGGAAACAGCCTAAGACTATCCATGTGTGACCAGAAGACAGTGTCACTGGCCTAGGGGTCATTTTCCCGTAAGGTTCTCAGTGAGCTAGGAACTATCAGTCAGCTTGGGCTACCTCAGTTGAGGCTTTCACGCATTAGAAAAAGAAGTATCCCTTTCCCGGTAGACCATTCCCGGTAGACCAGGAATTCAGAACGGTCAAAGATCGCCCAAACTGCCTTCCCCTCTCTCTAGCCAAAGTCAGCTGAAAACGCAGTTGGAGCCAAATTCTTCCCCTGATACTCCATTTCAGTCACCAGGTAAAAGACACAACCTGGAAATTGCCACCTTGGTTTCCTTCCTATTTTCCATAATTCTGGGTCCCTAACCACCTTCCAAATGAATAAAATCCTTGGTCTGAAACTGAAGCTCGCGTGGATCAGAATGTCCCAGTGACCAGCAATCAACTAGGAAGCTGCCTTCCTAGCAGGACGTGCGGGGCCGGGAGGAGAAGGGGAAGGAAAGGGAAGAAGGTGATAGGGACTGGGTCTCACACCAGAAGGGCTGAGTGACCTCTCTCCCTGCAGCTGTTCGAAGGGAACATGCACTATGACACCCCTGACATCCGAAGGTTCGACCCCATTCCGGCGCAGTATGTGCGGGTATACCCGGAGAGGTGGTCGCCGGCGGGGATTGGGATGCGGCTGGAGGTGCTGGGCTGTGACTGGACAGGTAAGATGACATTTCCTCCTCTTTGTATCTCACCCACTTGGTCCTCTGACCCTGACATCCCACGAGGCCCTGGGAGGGCTGTGGAGGGGGCAACCATCCCGGGAGCTGGAAATGCTGCAGATCCCTGCCATGTTCTCCTGCCTCAGACCACGGGTACCGCAGCCTCTGGACTCGGGACAGTTTCTCGAGGGATGTACTTTGTCTTTTTTAAGGGATCATTTCAGTTCTCCAACCCGAGTCTCTCAAAAACAAATCATAACCACACACCACCCACCCAAATTCAATTAGACCCTGGCTCTTCGGGCCAGAGGGCTGTGGCTGTTGATTTAGGGAAGAAAAAACCCCTCATGATAATAAAGTAATCGGTTTATGTCTGAATCTGGCCTCCAGATGTCAGTGGCTAAGAGACTTCATTTTCATTTTGGAGCCACATCTGTAAAAGGCATTTATTTGTTCAGGAGGGACCGTGTTGCAGGGAGCTGATGGGGGCAGGACTCCTTCTCATTGTCCTGCTCATTCCTGCCAGGTGGCCCAGGCCTGGGGGAACACCTCTCATTCTCCCAAATGAGGGTGAGGCCCACGGAGGGCGCCCAGCCTTCCTGGTTTCCGAGGGAGGGCCCTGCCCTTCTGAGTCAGGCCTTACCTTCTGTTCCGTGGGGCACCGGTCCTCCTCCCTCAGCAGAGCTGGCACCAGATCTTACCTGGAGCTCACTCACTGCCTGCCAAAAGGAGTTTGTGGGAGCCACTGGGGCTCAGGGACTGAGCCTGATGCCAGCAGGAGCAGCCACCAGCCTGAGCTATCCTGCCCTCCTCCGCCAGGGCCCCATTTTCCTGTCTGTGCCGTACCTGTCACCGGCTCAGCCGGCAGGATGGCATGAAGGACTAATAAGGGCATGTCAGAGAAGTGCTTTTGGCTCCCAGGGAGAAAAATGCTGCCTGTATGCTGGCTACGGCAGTGCAGAGGAGCCCTGTTGAGGCACACGGGCTGGGAATTGGGCCCAAATTAGCCTCCTCACTTTTGAATTGAAGGCAGCCCCAGCGAACACATCTTCATAGGAAGACACTTTACTCCCCATTACCTGGGGATGAGGCCAAAGTCCCCTGCAGCCTGCTAAACATGTGTCACCTGTCTTCTCACAGGTGCAGAAAACCTCCCCCTGATACAAGCTGGCTTCATTTATGTGCCCCGGAATCAGGGGCTCAGTGCTGTAGGGGATCCAGGAGCTTGTAAGCCAGTGGTTTTCACACATTTCTGCCCATGATACACAATTTAAAATAATTTTCCTTCACAACCCACTTCACTTATAAGCACTCACACACAGTGGTGTATACGGGGTACAGTGTATGTGTAAGTGCTTGGACTCTGGAGACAGATTGCCAAGTTCAAGTCCTGCCCCTGCCATTCACTGGCGGCATAACCTCAGAAAAGTTAGTCTCTCAGCGCCTTGGTTATCTTAGCTGAAAAATGGAGATGACAATAATCTGTCTACACCCTGTAGGGTCATTATGAGGATTAAATGAATGAATGGATATGAAATACTTAGACTACTGCCTGGCACCCAGCAAACCTGTTACGATAAATAAATGTAACTGAAACAAGAGCTTCCCAAAGCAATGGTCATCTTAACCATGGAAGTGCACTCCAAAATATTATAGTCGATATGTTTTAAATGCTGGTCATGACCTATTTGATGGATTCCACAACCCAATGATGAGAGCGTGCGTGGTTTGGGAAATATCACAGACCTGGGCCAATTCCTCTTTCATAGACAAGGAAACAGCCCCAGAGGGTAGAAGTCACTTGCCAGAGGTCACTCAGTGGGATGAAGTCCACCTCATTCTTCCCCCCATCACTTGCCCTTTGGTGCCACGCCCTCCCAGTCTGGCCAGTGGGACAGTTGCTAATGACCTCTTTCCCTCATTGCTCCCCAACCCCAACCTGCCGCAAATTACACCGGTGATGGTCAGCGACAGGTTTCTTATTTCAAAGCCCTGCCTGGCCATTCCTGGGAAGATCGGAGTTGAGGAGCGTTCCCCTCTGCCCAGCCTCCTTTCCTTTGAAGTCTCTGACATCTGGTTTCAATTTCAGGGGGAGCGTTGCTGTTTGATGGGCAGTTACCTTGGAGCGCCCAGTACAAACACAGTACAAACAGTATAAACACCAAGGCCTCCATGCCTGCCGTTCCTCCACTTTCATTTACACGCCCTGCCCTGCCCTCTGGTGCCTCATTGGCCCCTGGGTTTAACATTCTCTACACCAATCAGCTGACCCATTTTGCTACCTAACATTTCCAGAAACTGTTCTCCATAGGTCATGTGGCTATGTTTGCTTTTCAAATTTCCATCTGTTTCTCCCACTCATCTTTGGTTCACTTCTTCATCCCTATCCCAAAGGATAACAGGAAAAATAATGGTCTGGGCTGGGCTGAGCTGCTGCAGCTAAATACTTTGACAGGGCTGCTTCACCTGTTAGTTGGTTTGTTTGTGTTTCAGATAATTATGTTTTGCCTTACTGCCCTATAGTTTGCTTTACAATTGAGTTTCTATGACACAGTGACAAATTTGAACTTACAAATTAGGACGCTTCGAGGTTATTTGCTATTTACTGTGAGCAAAAGGCAGACACAGCAAAGGGAAGTATGAAAGGTTATGTGCGTAGTATTTAATAGCAGAAAGGTGGGAAGTCGACCGTGAAAAAGCTATTCAGCGTATTTAGCAATTTCCTCCAGCTCCTGGCTTTATTAAATGGTATCCTGAACGGTGCCTGACAAAGGCACCTAATCACATACAGTAGTGCAAAGGAGCATGTATAGAAATGAGAGGGACAAGGCACAGGCATCCTGTTGGAGGACAGCTCTGGGATGAAGACACCACCCCAAAACACATGGACTTGAGCACCAGTTTCCAGAACCCCTTTCACCCCACCCAGGGCCTGACTCATAGCTCCATTCACTCCCTCAATAGTTGCTGAATGAATGACGGGCGTGAGCAAATAAGCAAATGAATAGGTGAATGAATCACCTAGAGCTGAGGTCAAAACCCCCTGCCTGCAGCCAGGTTTGGCCTAGCCAGGGTTCATTGTGTGCTACTTAGTATAACATTTTTAATAAGTTGCCAACATGTAGAGTCTGGAGATTTTACTTAGGGATTTTTGCTTTCTTGTTGGGGGAAGAAAAGGGGGAAATATTTGGAAGACCTGGCCTGGCCACCCTGGGCCACCTCCCCTCCAGGCCCCAATCTGCTGGAGCCAGTCATGGAGGCCACCTTTAAACCAGGCATGTAAGATCCCAGCTGTCACCACCTCCTCTGTCTCCAACCTTCCCCTGCCCTCACCGCCACGTCTGCTTTCCTCACTTACAGTAGGTGTTTGGATCCAGGAAACACTTGAACTTGCCACGCCCTGACCTAAAGGCATAGCCCCAAATCACTTTCACCATGTAGAGTCTGAGCCTCTTTAAATCCATATTCCCGTCCATCCAGTTTTGTGCAAACATGAGCCAGAGTGTGCTTTGGTCCTTCCTTGGAGTCAGCGTCGCCTGTCGCCCTCTCCATTATTGCCTCGTGGCCTTTTGTGCTAACCTCGGGGCCTCTGCTGTGGAGTAAAGAATGTGGGTTTGTGTCCCTACCTCTGTCACTGCTGGTTCTGCAACCCAGGACCATTCTCATTCTACTATGGCGATGCCCCTGACTTCATTGACAGCACACAGACATGACTTCAGAGTTTCATGCACATGTGCGCATCTTCTTTTCCTTCTCTAGAGATGTTTGGCATCTTCCTCCTGCTGGGTTGCAACACAGGCTGGTACAGCATTCTCTTATCTTCCTTTGCCCTTACACAGACTCCAAGCCCACGGTAGAGACGCTGGGACCCACTGTGAAGAGCGAAGAGACAACCACCCCCTATCCCACCGATGAGGAGGCCACGGAGTGTGGGGAGAACTGCAGCTTTGAGGATGGTAAGCACGTATTGCATCCAGGTGGCATGGGTGCAGACTAGTCAGAGTGGGAGCTGGCCTGTGGCTGGGCAGGGACCTGGGGGTCCCCCAGATCAGAGATCCAAGGGATCTCAGGGAAGGGGTAAGAGAAGTGGGGGCACTTAGGGGTTTGGGGCAGTGGCTGTTTACAACCGATGTAGAAACATTTGGGTAGTGTAACAACCAGTGCAGCCCTACTGGTGTGAACCCACCTAGACATCAGGTGAGACAAGGATGACTCCGAAGAGAACTCCTCTTTTAAGAAGTCTCATTTGTTGAGCCCTCACTATCTTGCTTGTCTGCTAAAGGAAAACCATTCTTATCCTTAGAATTCACAGCTCTGATACTTTTTCCTGTTAAGCTGTGTGTGTATGCTACAGCCAAGTGAAGATACGGCAGTCATCTGGGTGATGGAGCGCGATAGTTGGGTTAATCCAGCAGTTAGCTGTGACTTAACTGTGTTTCCCTGTGTCTTTCACCGCCACCAATTTGAGAAAGTATAACAGTGATGATTCTATAAGACAGTGCACTGTATCCTCTATAACTGGAGTGCAGATCAGAGACAAAGGCAGAAATGTAAAAAGGCATCTTCAACCATTCCCTCAAAACTCAGGGGCTCCGCGTTTCTGAATGGGTCCCATCACATGGGAAATTCCTTTCATTTATCTTGGGAGTATATCCAAGTTAGATAAAAACAATAATTGGCAGAATCCAAAAGTCCGTCACATTTTAAATCATACTGCTAAAGTCACCAAGTATGAGGACATTTATAAGAAACCACAAATTTTGGAACACCTGCCATTTTGGCTAGAATGTTAAGCTTGACAGCCTCAACTTACAGTAAATTACTGATCATTATTAAATGTTCATTAAACAAAATGAGGGAAGATTGGCAAAGAGACTAGAGAAGTGATGGAGACATAAAGATGTAGGTAGATGGCAAAATCTGTGGAACCTGCAAGCACAGCCGTTTGACAGAGGAACTGCACTGATGGAGTGGATGACTCCAGAAAATGGCTACAAAGAAGAATGGGAGGAAAGCCAAGAATAAATGCTGAAGTTATGTGACTGAAAAAGCAATCATTTAGTGCATATGCTTTGGGGATTGTGCTTTCGTATTATTGTGTGGGTGGGGGACACTGTTGGTCGGAGTTAGTTGAATACAGAATTCTGACATTTTAATGAACTTATTTTTGTTTTATGGAGAGAAGAAGGAGACTTGGAGAATCTTCCAAGACATATTTCAGATAGTTTGAGAGCCAAAAGTGGAATGCATAGGGAGTTAATAGACGATATTGGATTTAGAGTTAGCTTGTTGGGGAACCTGGAGTGGGGGTTCTAGCTAAATGACAATCAAAGGAAAAGTTAAGGGTTCTGCTGCAAAATTTCAGAAGTTTATTTTTAATCTGGTTTTCCCATTTCTAGTGGTTTGTTTCATTTGAGGTTTCTTTGATGGTTCCTCCCTTTTCTTTTTGCAAAAGTTTTTTTTTTGTAGAATTTGGTTCCTGAGATACAGTATACATGTAAACATTACAGAGGACTTATACTATATTGAATTACTTCATATTTTTGAAGGGAAAAATAGAAATTCAGAAATTATCAGGAGAAGGGGATGGTAAGGGCTAAGGGCTAACTTTTCCAAGCCACAGGTTGATGCTTCTGTAATAGATTCCATGTGTCTCTTCTAAACTCAAGCTGACTTTGGCCAAGGGTGGGCAAACATTAAATATCCTGTCCTGGAAAGGGAAGGCATTTACAGGGCCTGGTGGCAATCTTCCTTCTCCCTCTGATGCCAGCAGTGCCCTGCCCCCCGTGAGGTGAGCCCTCCTCACCCCTAGGGTGAGTAATTTGTTTCTACCAGTCTGTGGCTCCCTTTAGACTTCCTAACCTGCATGCTAAGCCTTCCCGAGGGAAATTCCTCTCTAAGAACCCTGGGAAGGGAAGTGAGAAGGGCAGAGACCCCACTTCCTCCCTGCTACCAACATTAGCCAACATTTTTCTGCTGTCTCCACAGGCACTGCCGGCCAACAACCAAATTTGGGTTCCCATTTCCTCTTTCCCCACCTCCACACCACCCCCACTTAGTCACATATTTGGCATGAGCTCATACTGGATTTTTGGAGCTGGGTAGAACCTCAGAAGAAACTCTCTTGGTTCTGTCTTCAGGCTCAGGCAGGTGAACCACCAAAGCAGACAGGACACCATTGTGTCATTAGTTCCTGGATTCCCATAGGGAAAGCGTTCTCCAACTCCCGGGGTCACAGCCTCCAAGGATTCAGCACGATGGGAAATTATTTTTCCTCCTGGTCAGCACTGAGCTGAGCAGCTGGCTGGTCTGGTCCCTTCGATTTGCTCTTACCATGCCAAATTTCCCACCGGGCCTACCTCCCCATGGAGATGCTGGACTGTCCCAGTCTTCAGAAATAGAGACGGATCACAAAGAGGTGAAGTGTAGCAAACAAGCCTTCCTTGTTTCTGAGGTCACTTTCTCCTCACTGGGCAGAACCTCCCAGGGATTTCAGTCTCTCTGGATGCTAATGGGCTGCCCCATCTCCTCTGAGAGCCAGGTTGGCAGGAGATGAGATAATACTTTTTTTGGGAGCCAGCCTTCCACCAGGGCACTGGGGAGACATTCTTCTCTGGCATTTAGGGAACAGCAATTTTCACATTTGTCTGCTGTCCGAGGTGGACAGAAGAGGCTGATTAGAGCCTGAAGCCATTTGGTGGCCTCATTTATAATTGCTTACTATGGGAACCACTGGCAGACTTGGCTTTCATGCCTGGGAAGGATGAGACCAAAGCCTGACCCGAAAGCCAGCGATCGCCAAAATGAGTTAAATGAATAAGCAAAGGAAGCCACTTCTTTCTCTGTTCTCCACTCAGGCCTTGCCAGCCATTTAAATAGTACCGCTGTGGCTGTTCTCTGAACCCATTTCATTTGCCTTCCTTTGGGTTATTGTTTTCCCCTTTTAGACAAAGATTTGCAGCTCCCTTCGGGATTCAATTGCAACTTTGATTTCCCCGAGGAGCCCTGTGGTTGGATGTATGACCATGCCAAGTGGCTCCGGACCACCTGGGCCAGCAGCTCCAGCCCGAATGACCGGACATTTCCAGGTAAGCCAGCTGTGACTGAAGAGATGAAAGAGTTAAGGCTAGCCTGTTCCACATACTTCAACCCCAGATTCCCTTACAAGCTTCATAACTTCCCACCGCACAGCAATCCTCTATTCTTTGCCCACAAACCACCACAGTCTTTGCTCAAGATGTCACCTCAAAGAATAGCCAGTTGGTGGTTCCCAGCCTCTCTTCTGATTACAGCACAGCCTGGAAGCTGGGAGGGAGAGGGGGAAGCCAAGATAGAATAAAGAGGAGAAAGAAAGAAGGGACAATTGGGAGGCCCTAGGAGATGGGGCGAGTCAGTGTCCTCTTGTTCCCATAGCCAGCACCCACTGCTATTATCACAGAGCCCCTTGTCAACTTTGAGCTGGGTACTGTTCCTAAAATGGCTCATTGGGAGATGACTGGCCTTGAGTTTGATGTATACATCCTGAGGTTGCCATTGCTTCTACACCAAGTCAATTTGAGGGACCAAAATGCTGCCACACCCATGGGTATCTAGCAGAGCTGCCTGGCACTTGGCCTCTAGAAGAGTATTGCTCTAAGTCCTGGATACGTTGTTAAGCCCACCCTTTTAGTTTCAGAAAGCCAGATTTCAGAAGCTTCTCCTGGCACTGCTGACAAAAAGGGGTTGCCTCTATCCCTTCTAAACAGGTAGCAAGAGTTGTCTGCTATCTCCGCTGTTACGTGCTTTCACAGCAGTATGATGGTAAATGTTTAACAATAGGCTTTTTAGGGATTAAAAAAGAAACAACTGCTTTTTAACGTTTGTCATTTTCAGTGGTGTAAATACCCTTACCATAGCTCAGCTTAAGCTACCAACACAACATCGATGGAGATGGAGTTGAGAAGTCAGTAATAGAGCATTATATATATATATTTTTTCCCTATTGTGCAAATATAGTAGACACAAATGACTCCAGAAGTATAGCTACTGACAAAATGTATTAAGATAACTAGCAAGTGTTGAGTTTTGAGGATTTGTTACCTTTGTTTTTTAATACAATTTATTGAATTATAGCTTTATATAATTTTTACTAATGAATACATTTAACAACTGGCTTGCAAAACACTTGACAAGCAGCTCTCACAAGCTGGTACACCTTGGCTCTAGCACAGCACTGAATGACTTTGAATTCTCCCGTACCTCTGGCCTGGACCTGAGACCTCCACAAGCACTGGAGAGGAGAGGGGTGAATTCTGGAAATTTAGTAGATCAGTTTGGCAGGGTACAATAGGAAAAGGCTAGAAAATAGAAGAGGGAAAGGCACCTTCCCTTCTGCAAGCTTCCTTAGAACTGCTTCTCACCCCAAGCACTGGCGTGTCCCTTCTTCCCGGTGGGGGCAGTGGGACAGATGCTAGGAGAGCACTCAGAGCTGGCCTCCTGACACAGTCCACACTTGCTTCCCCGGAGGGTCACGGTGCCTGATCCGGAGAAAAACATTTTCATATTTCAAGTGTTTATCTCTTCAGCATTTGAGTGCTCAGAGAGATTAATATCTGAAGATCACCACGGCCTCAGGCAAAAGAAGAGAACACTTACCCCAGTCCAGCCTTAATCACCCTCCCTTCTCTGCTCACTGCAATAATGTTTAATTAATATAATGAGCCTCCTGCACGTTGGGAAAAAATACTTATTTTTATAAGCCAGCCAGGATTTTTCATTTCATTTCCACTCCTTTGAGGCTGCACCCAATTAATTCATGGTTGTTCCCAACCCCCATGTTTTATCTGAATGTAAAGAAGGTTTGCGGGGTCTGTGTAGGTGTGGGTATTCTAGTGTTAGTGTGTGTGTGCATGAGTGTGTTTGAGGTTTCTGTGCATGGGTGTGTGTGTGTCTGTGTGGTATGTACCTCAGCAGAGGCACTTTGAATAAAAGGATCTAGCCGGGGTCCTCTGCAGGCTGGGGAGGTTGGCCGGCTCTTATTCAGTGTCTGTCCTCAGGTTCATTCTAATGATCTGGCCTCCTCCCTTGTACTCTTCTAAGCATATTTTCTCTGGGAGTGTCTGAGGGCAGCCCTACCCAGGCCACAAGGCCACCAATTACTGAGTCACAGCTCTAGGGGAGCTTAAGTGACCTCCCTTTGACCCTGGTCTGGACCTCTGTTTCTTCACCCGTTCACCACCGCCTCCTCCTCGTCCAGTCCTGGCCTTCACCCGAAATCCCCTATGGTTGACCCTTGCTACTGGTTGGGAATTCTAGTCTTTGTCCTCCTTCCAGTTGATTCATTACACCCTGTGATTTGGGAGGGCTTTTCAGAGCAAGCTTACAAAGTGGGCAGAATTCCAACCTTTGGCTGAATGGATGGGGACAGAGGGAAAATTAGGGCCATAAGGAACTGCTAAATCTAATGTTGTTCCTCCCTTAAGATATTGAAAGGGAAAATAATTATTTTCCTATTCCAGAGGAATCCCTGAAGTTTGGGAAAGTGGCACTTGTAACCTGCCTCCAGGAAACAAAATCATAATATTGTTCTCAGAGCCCTTCCCTCTATCCTCTGATGACTTTATGAACTGTTCTCTGTATTTCCCATTTTCCTTCTCCTTACCGAGTTTGATACTGGGCTTTGAGCAGGAGAGGAGAGAAAGCCCTTTCTGTCCAGGGTGGTCCTTTCTTCTTCTTCATAGAAAAAAAAAAAAAAGGACAGGGGAGGCCCTGAGGGGATTGGGGAGAAGGGAAGCAGCTGGCTTGGTTGGGGGCAGAGCAACTGCTAATGGGTTCAGAGCGGCTGGCGCCCACGGAGTCAGCCTGAAGGCCTGTTGTGTGCCACACTTTGCCATCCACAGAGGGGACTGTCCCACTCTTCACGAGCGTCTGCCATATGCTTCATCCCCTTATGAGACAGGCAAACAGAAGTAATGAAATTTAAGAAAGGCGGTGTCTCTGTCAAGTGTAGGGGGCATCAGGGTGAAGAGAAAGGTGGATGGGAGAGGAGCTAGCCATGTTGAAGTACCCAACACAGGCCCTATGATTAGAAGGGCCTGTGGAAACTGCTTACATTCCTTGGATATTTTCTGATTTCACTGTTTTCTCATATTTTCTTTCTTTTTTTTTCTTTCCCTTTTCCTTTTAAGTAAGCAATTAGTTCTGTTCTTTTTGGCCAGTGGTTGCCTAAGGCTGAAAAGACACCCACTGGTTTCATTCCACTGTTGTTGTTTTTCAAGATAGTCTTTCAAGCCAATCAGAATTTCTGTTTTTAGCTCTTTGCTTGTGGCTTAGCTGCCTGGAGTGTGTTCACACCAGCCTCTGGGGACCCTGTTCCAAATTCACTGACCCCTGCTAGCTGCAGAGGAACACTCAGTGTTCTCTAAGAGGCCACTTTGGCTTTCCTCTGTAGCTACAATGACATAGGAAGCGCCCCCTTACTAGGAGACGGCATGTTTCCTACATTCTCAGGTGCTTTGAACATAGACAGAGTTTTGAGAATGATCAGAGCCCAGCCTTTAAGAACCAAGACAAAAACTCATAGGGCGGGCAGGTATCTAAAGCTGCAGCATTGAATATGGTAGACATGAGTCATGTGTGGCAATTTTATTTTAATTAATTAAAATGATTACAGCCAAAACTTGGGTTCTGCTGTCCCACCAGCCACATTCCAAGGCCACAGTAGCTACACTGTATTGGTCAGTGCATAGACAGGGCATGTCACTGTATACACGGCATCATCACAGAATGTATTGGCCAACGCTGCTCCAGTGCTTTGGACATTCACATGAGAGTAACCTCCAGGGGCCCTTGCTGATACTTTAGTTCCCTGGTTTTAGTATGAACCAAGAAGCAAGTAGTGGAGGGATGTGTCTTCTCTGGGATCCCTTGATGGAATGTTCAGTGGCTGGTATCTTTATAGCTGTCTCATTCTCCCCCACTGGATAGCTACAGTAAAGTAAGCAAGTAACATGGCATTAGGTGGTATAGGAACTATTGTGGTTAATCAAAAAGAGCACTGTAAGTAAGTATTAATACTAAGTAAGGTCAATAATTGTCATTATTGTGATTGTTGTAGTCATTATTATTGTCAGGAATGAGAAAAAGAAGACGAGATAAAGGGTACTAGGCCAGGTCAGCTTCAGAATCCTCCAGTGTGTGTTCCCCCTAAATATGTGCTCTTTTATTCGTGGGTTGGCCTTGTGAAATCTGATTACAGTATTACTTCAATGACTTTAAATCATGAAAGTGATAGATAGAAAACAAGCGAAGCTGATATTGAACAGAGCTTTGACTGCCTAGTCAAAGCCTATGGGATTGAGGGAACAGAACCTTTACTCCAGGCTCAAAAACAAGCTCAAGTGGGAGTAAGTCGAGACTCTTAATGTTATAAAATACCCAAATTTTACAAACGGTGGCTGGCTATTCCTTCAAATGTAAGTGGTAAGATTGTTAACACCTCATTGGGGCTATTTTGATGCAGATTGGGCCATTGAATGAATTCCGTTAGAGTGGGAGACCAGAGCCGTGATTCAGTGTGGAGGCGCACACAAGAAGATTAAGTGAAGTGTGGATGGGTATGGTGAGTGGATGGTTGCAGAGAAATCAGAGGAAATAATTGATGAGTGAATACACGCATAATGGACTTGATTTTTGACAGTGAGCAAGTGGTGACTGAATCGAAAAGCAACTCTGAGTTCAAAAGATCAGGTGGGACCGATGGCAGCAAACAATCCATTGAATTGCTGTTAGATTGAACTGTCTTCAGAAAGAGGTTGCTGTGGCTTGGCTGGTGCACAGACACTGCAAATCCAGAGGCAGAACTTCCTGGGCTCTGGACCATGATAGATAATTAAAGATCAGGAGCAGCTTGGCTAAAAGAAAGCCAATAGTCAAGGAATAATTTCATCTGGAAAAGAAAAGGATAGAAGGCCCTTCTTTAAGGAAGGTAGAAAAACGTCCCTGGCTTTGCAGAAAAAAATAACCGCAGGAAGAAGCTTTCTTTACCCTTTTTTTTTTCCTGCAAATCATGATTGGTTGAGTCCCCCAGCAGTGTGTGGATTGATAACGAAGGGACAGAATGACAAGACTGCCTCAATGGCAAAACCTTCATGAAAGCCGGCAGAGCGAAAAAACAGCTCTGGGTAGATTCCTGCAAGGACGAGGACGGAAACCTTCATGTCCACAAAATGGTCTACTGTAAACCTTGAGAACATCTTGCTAAGTTTATCCAAAGTCAGTGTTTCCCTTAACTGGTTGCTAATTTGAAGACCTAAGCAGAGATAGGCTGACCTTGGAAGGCCAGCTGAGGGCTGACTCACGTTTTAAGCATGGACTATGCAAAGAGACCACACCTCCTACAGCACTAAATATTCTTTCAGATGGTCGTTCTAGTAGGAGGGCAAGATGCTAGCCAGGAGATGTGCGTGTTGGACAGATGGTGTGTTTGGCTTTGTGATAGCCAGGAGGATCAAGCTGGTGATTTATTTCAGGGTTTGGTGAGGTGTAGACACAACTGATTCCATTGCTGTTGGGCCAGCTGCAGTCACGTGTTCACATGACACTTAAGCAGCTGAAGCCAGATGCGGCCGTAAATCGCCAGGTGAAATATCAAGAGACCTTTCCAGAGACAGCAGCAGGTTAAAATGCTGAATGGCCCTGTCCTCCGTACTTCCTCTTCACCCTTTTGAACTCCTGTTGTTCATTCCCAGGCGATTGTTTTCCCTGTATCATTGGCAACAACAGATGTTTTGGGTCAAGGACCCAGCAAAATGCCTCCCAGATATGTCAGGTCCAGGAGGAGAGGGATTGTATCTCTGGGACATTATTTCTTCAATCACTTTCAGCAATGGAACATATTTCCTCTCCACTGTCTTTTTCTTGGAAGCTGTCCGTTGCCGGCATCATAGCCATCAGCTACAAGAACAAGAAGGCAGCTTACAACAGGCAGGGCTGGTTCTTAGCTGGTCAGTTGTCATGTTCAGGCAACCTCTTGACAATCCAAAGGGCTTTACCTCAAGGTTCAAGTAAATAAAAAAGTAGCCCCCCGCCCCCACCATACCAGCTCTTTTCACTGTCCAAGTAATCAGTAGCCACTGTATGCCCAGAACATCTTCTGTGTCTGACAGTGGTGGGCCATAAATCGGGAGATTCCAGAAGAACAAACTTCAGTTGCAGCACATGTCTGATCTCAATATCTATGTGTGGGTGCCATGACTTAAAAGAGCTGAAGCATTTATAATAGCTTGGAAGAAGGGTCAGTGGGAAACCAACACTGCCCTAAAAAGCAGACATTTGAACCATGCCCCAGGAAGTAGACATTTGAACCATGCCCCAGGAAGTAGACATTTGAAGGGGCAAGGGTTCCTAGGGAAGCAAAGACTATGAGTCTTAATTCTTCACCAGTGAAAATGTCTCTCAGTTGGAGAACAGAAATTGGCTATGCTCCATCAGGGGTAGAAGGAGGACATGTCTCTAAATGACAGCAGGAAAACTTTAAACTGAATTTAAGAAGTTCCTGATGGTTAGGGTTGTAACCTAGAAAACACACTACAGACATGCCTATGGAAACTCCTCTGGAGAATTTAAAGCAAAGGGTAGACGGCTGTTCTCGGACGCTTTTGGCACGGTTCCTCTGGGAGGCAGGACTGGCCTGCCCTAAGATCACTTGAGGTCCCACTCTTGTTCCAGGATCGTGTAATATTTTATTTCATCTACTGTGAAGCAACACAAAAGACCTGTGGTGATGGAAAACTTGGGGCCGGCTGGTTTCTGGAGAAAGAGCAGATAAGGGGAACCAGTCTTATTCCAGAGAACATCTTTACTGCCCTCATGCGAAACATACTTCTTTTTGAGTCTTGGATTGGCCTTCCTGGGTTATTGGTGGTCTTTCTATCCTTTTTGTTTCCAAGTAAAATAAAGGCAAGCATAGGAGGGAGTGCGTAGAGTGATATTAATAGTAATAACTTTTCCTGAGCTCTTAATGTGTCCTTGTCACTGTGCAAAGCACTTTACATGGCTCATTCCATTTACTCTTCCCCCAACTCTATGCAGTAACACTGTCTTTGTATCCATTTTACAGATGGAAAGACTGAGGCTTTAAAAGCTTAGTGAGTTAGGCTGGGAGTCCAACCCAGATGAGAAGCTATGCTCTGGCAGGTTTACTCAGTCCAATGAGGATTCACATCCTACATCACTCCAATTCTCTGAGCCTCAGTTTCTTTTTGGTGAAAATGGAGAAGATGGTATTTATTTTGCAGGGCTAGATTTCACAGGGAAGGTGATAACAGAGGAGGCAGGTAAAGCCTCCCGTGCGATCGCGCACAGGCAGCAGGTGTTCGATGTGTTCATTCCTTTCCCCCTGCTCTTCTTCTCCCTTCCTTGGGCTTTTCCTGATCTGAGTCATTCCTTCATGATGTCCCTGGTTCTAATCAGGCCTCTGTCAGTGACAGGCGCTTTGCAGCTCAGCATCTCTCTGACTGATGTCTACTGCTAATTCCTTAAATTTACATATCATCTTTCTTCCCTGGAGCTCATAGCACTTAACAGACAAGTGGGGCACAAATGATTTAACAAAGTGAAATCCAGAGGCCTGCTCGTCTGGAGATTCTGCAAACCAGTGGATTAGCTCAGATGTCAGCACTGAATTATGATCCTTCAGCTGCTTGTGCTAAGCATGCCACTAGCATTAACTCCCTGGTCTTGCAATGGTCGCTTAAATCATGCATAGAGATTGTCATTTTATTGTGAGAGGGAGAGGGGAGAGAAGGAGAAAGGAGAGGAGAGGGGAAGGGGCTACCTTGGGGGGGTGGGTCACTGGAAGGGGCAGACTGTGAAACCTTTGGCCTGGCTGTACCTGGAGTTTTAGTAACAGGATGGGTAAATAGAACAGACCCAGATACAATCCATTCAGCCCAGTTCTTCACACCTCCACACACATTTTACTTACCAAATTCTAACCATGATGCCATGATTTCCCTGCTGCTTAAGAATGTAAATTCACACAAGTGACAGTATCTCTGCCAAACAATTTTCAGGCAGCAAGTGGGTCTTATTTGCGAAACTGTGAAGGAAGAAGGCTGAATAATAAATCTCTAAAATCTGGTTTCCTTTATATATGAGGTGGCAACAGTAAGGGCTTGGAAATTACCGGGAGCGTGGGAGCATTTAAAGGGTTCTCACTGGTGTCTCGGTACACTGGGTGCTTCCACAAGCCACCTTGTCATCACTGGTGCACCTCACCTTTGAAAGGGGCTGTTGGCTTGGGAGGGTAGAGGGAATTGTGAAGGGATTATATCTAAGGGATTATGAGAAGCTAGCTGATTCTCCTGTCCTCATTTCCAATGTATAGCCTCATATCATTCTTTAACCGTGTATTTATCATTCTCCATTCATCCATTCATTCATAGAAACAAAATTTTCTTCAGGAGTGGCATATATATAGCACTATCTAGGGGTAGAGAGAAGAAGCAATGTTAAACCTTATTATTTGTAAGACCAGCATTTCCAGTATAACTGGGGTGATAAAAAAGACACGAAAAAATCAGTTAAATTATAATGCCAGGCAGTGAGTGAGTACCTGCTGAAAAACATGGAAAAGGGCCTGAAGTCCTTTTAAAAACAAGGTAAAATCAGCAGTACAGTCAGTAAATGCTAGAGTTGTTGAGAAAAGAAGGGGATTAATGTTGCATGTGCCAGAATAGTTAGGAGAAGAACCAGCCAAAGAGACGGGGTAGGTGGAGTGGTTCGGGGAGTGGAGAATTACAGCTAAGAGGAGAAAAAGCAGCAACGGGCCCAGTGGGGAAGCCAGTTTGCCTCAAACAGAGTGTGACTGATTGCAAGGACTTGGGGCAAGCTACCTGCAGAGCAGCTGAAATAAAGAACTTATTGCATGAAGGTGGAAAACCTGCAGTCAGGTCTGGGCTCTGCCATTGAAGTTGCCTCTCTACCTTGGACAAATCCCTTTAACCTTTCTGAGCAGTTTCTTCATCATGTGCAAAGTAAGGTTAGTAAGTCCTATCTCACAAGAATACAGAAAGGAAGACATGAAATATTGCATGTAAATGTGCTTGTAACCTGTAAAGCATTATGCAAGAATGAGCTTTAATTATTATCATTAACAGCAGTAATAGTAAGATCTGATAGGGGAAGCATAGGTTTAGAAGATCTTTGAGGGTCTGATTTGGCATCAGTGTATCCTCCCTCAGCAGACACCTTTATTAATTCTCTTCTGTAGACAGCTGCCTTTTAGTTATCTGTGCTGATTTTGGCCTTGCAGAGGTCACACCTTATGGGGTATGTAGACAGACGTGGCTTTGGATGGTTGAGGAGACACAAACTGGAATCCCACATACGCATACTAAACTGGTCTCATTTGACTTCAGGGGAGCATAGCTTCTGAAGCACTCATCCCAGAGAGTCTAAACAGGAAGGGGCTTAGGGGAGCAGGGAGGTAGGTGAGGCAGCTGGGGAGCCCAGAAGGAAAGAGCTGTTTCTGGGCCACTGATGGGAGTTCCAGCACAGGCTCAGCTCTCACCTAGAAAGGTGAGGTCAGCAGGATTACTAACAGCAAAGCAGCCGTCCAGGGAGTACTGCATTGACTCTAGGCTCTAGAATCCTAGCCCATCTACCCGGACAAGTCCAGGATATTCACAGTCCCTGTGGAGTAAGAAAGCTCTGTGCACCTGTCCCAGGTTAACATGACCTCACACTAACATGATCCTAAGGCATCTGACATGCCCACGTTCCATGCTGCATATGTGGTAGAAAAGTGGCCCTGCCATCTTGCAGAAGTATTCGGCCTAAGATGCCCCTATGTTTCAGGGCCAAAAAGGGGTAGTGAGATTTCCTCACCAAATGCCACCTTGTTCTCTGTACGAGTGGCAAGAACAGTCCTGTACCAGTTGGATTTGAAGGTGCAGGATACACCTGTGTTCTGCGAGGCACGTAGTCTGCCAACAGCAACAAGAACTCAGTCTTCCACATGAGTGTCTGATGAATTTGAAACTAATCAGCCAAAAAGGCCATTCTCCAAACATTTGGATTGGTAAACCCTTAATTTCCCAGAACACATATATTCTCTGCTAAACACACAGCCTTTGTTAATGATAATGACAGCACCTTTATCACTGGAGCCATATGTGCCTGGCTGTCTCACAAAGGCCAAGTTAAAGCCTCCCTGAATCATCCCTTTCAGCTCCCACCCTCTATTCTGCTTGAAGGTGACACTGGGTTTCTGAGTCACAGTCACTAGAGCCCAAGCATCATCTAGGAGCACTGATGGAGACAGAAGGTTTTAAATGTCAGCCATTTGGACAGTGCCCAGCCAAGATGGCCAGCGCTGGAAGCATCAACCACCTGGTCATAGTCACCCTCCAATCTAGCAGCCCCTCACCCCCTATAATCTGTCCCCTTGTAATTTAGTTCATCAGATTGCATTGTCCCTTTGGGTGAGTTAATGATGAATAAGATGTGGGTCTGGACTCTCAGAATCTACAGGGAGAAGAAGGGCACACACGCAACCAGCCAAGACATAAGGCAGCCGTGCCAGGTGCTCCACGTGAAAGAGATGGAAAGGAAATGATACCGAGAAATAGGCAGGAGGGACCGATTTGACTTAGAGACTCTTAAGAAGACACAGCATTTGAATCAAGGCTCTGAAGGAGCCTTAAGAAAGGGTCACAGAGCCTGGAGAGCAAAGACATGAATAAACCAAAGACACTGAAACTCAGTCCCAACTTTCCCTTGGAGAGGCCACAGCAGCACACTGATGTCTTTCCCAAGTGTTTATCGAGAACCTCTGTTTGGGTTTGTTTCCGCCAGATGACAGGAATTTCTTGCGGCTGCAGAGTGACAGCCGGAGAGAGGGCCAGTACGCCCGGCTCATCAGCCCCCCTGTCCACCTGCCCCGAAGCCCGGTGTGCATGGAGTTCCAGTACCAGGCCACGGGCAGCCGCGGAGTGGCGCTGCAGGTGGTGCGGGAAGCCAGCCAGGAGAGCAAGCTGCTGTGGGTCATCCGCGAGGACCAAGGCGGCGAGTGGAAGCACGGGCGGATCATCCTGCCCAGCTACGACATGGAGTACCAGGTGGGGTGAGCAAAAAGGGAATCTTGTGATCCGTATTTCAATATTTCAAAGGGCCGAGCCCATTCATCATTAGGGAACGTGGTTAAGCGCTACTGTTTTCATTGTGTTTCTCACGTTGCTATGGAAACTGAATGACACTCTTATTTGTTATTCAGAATATGCCTATCTCTACACCCAGACTTGGTTCTTTGTTCCTCCTGTTGCCTTTTATATTGCTGAAATCTTCTCCAACAAATGCTTCTCCTCTCCATTTTATTTTAGATTGCTATCAGGTAGGCTGACAAAGCGGCACAGAAGTCAGAGAAATAAACACAAACAAACCCTCCACACACAAGGAAAGAGGCCTGTGGAGCCCCTTCAGATCTGGGGAGGAAACAGGATAATCTCCCAGACCTGTCCCAGGGAGCGTGAACACAGGAAGGGGAGCAGGGGCTGTTGGCGCTCAGTGGCCGGCAGACGTGAGAGGCTCCTGAGTGAGTGCTCTCTCTCTCTCTCACCAGCTCCCGGAATGGAGTTCTGTTATCTCTGCCCCACAGAGCAGGAGACTGAGGCACAGATGGGTATGTTCAGCCGTGGTTGCAACTTGGGTAGGAGTAGACACCCTGTGGAAGAGGTGACTGAGAACCAGCCAAAGCATTAACCTTCTCCTCCCCAGACGAGGAGCAGCAACAGATGGCTGGTGCCGCAGCCAACTGCTCACCCAGCTTGCCAGAGGACATGTGCTAGTTTGCAGAGAGGAACCTGGGGAGGGCGAGCATGAGGAATGACTGAAGACCACAGAGCTGAGGGGCTTCTGTGTACAGCCTGCAGTCCCTGTCCCTTGAGGCTGCAAGGCATCCTGAGACCCTCCCCACCCCCATCTGGGTTCCCACTTACTCACCTGAGTGCGTTGTATTGTAACTACCCGTTTGCATTTGTGTCTCAGCCGTTAGGTGGGTGAGTTTCTCTGGGCAGAGATCTTGTCTTACTAGGTTTTGTTACTATCCTTATGTCCAGCGCATAGTAGGTGCTCAGTAAACGGCTGGTGAAAAAACAAATTCTTTTCCTCCTAGTTGTAATAATGAAGCCCTAAGGCAACTTATAATAAGGAGCACAAATCAAAACCTATGTGCTGTATTTCTCACATTACCCCCACCTACTTGTGTCTTCTGAGTTTTCAAATACCTGGATTGGGCATTTGAAAGATTTATGAGACAGGAACCTCGAAAATAGTGAGGGAAGTTTCAACTCCCCTTTCAATAGTCTCTGATTATGGCCCTTTTAATCAATACATTCTAGTTACTGGACAACAATATCCACCCCCTTGTTATATTTTCTTATCCCCTTAAATATGCATTTGATTTGAACAAACTCATTTGAAATTAAGATTTCAAGAGCTGTAGCCATGTGGTCAACAGATGTGTACCAGGTGCAATAACACACACACACACACATACACACACACATACACACACACACACACACGCTTTAAGCTGCAGCTAACAGAAACTTGGAAATCCTTGCACTGTTTGGACTAGGAGACTCAGTTAACCATGGCTCTTATTCTTCCGGCTTCTAGATTGTGTTCGAGGGAGTGATAGGGAAAGGACGTTCGGGAGAGATTGCCATTGATGACATTCGGATAAGCACTGATGTCCCACTGGAGAACTGCATGGGTATGTGAATATCTGTCTCTTCATGGCTCTTTCAAATAAGACCCCAAGGGCTGGGATAAGCAAGAGGAGGCAGGACACCATTTTCCAATGCAGTCATTACCCAGTGGGTGGGGCAGCCACAGTCTCTGCAGGAGGTAAGGTATGGGCGTACTTGTGTCTTAGGCTGGGTTCAGGGTGGGAGGGGGTGTGAGGTGAGGGGACGGCTTATATCCCTGTTCCCAATCAGAAATAGATGTGCACTAAGTACATAGAGGTTCAGGGTGCCAAGACCCCATCAGCAAACCCCAGCTTTTAGCAAAGAAAATGCTAGAGGACGAGAGCAACTGCCAGTCAAAATTATATGCTGGAAAGGTTTGATGGATTTAATGGAAGTCTTCACTGGTGAGCAAAAATAGTACATATGTTATGTAAGAGTGATAACACAATTACCTGAGTAGTTCTTTTACGTGAATGAATTGCAGAGCAAACTGTGGCATTTGAAGTAAGATTTCAGATTTTTCTTTAAAACGAATACCCCTAATGCCCAAGATCCCAAAGTTGTTGTAGGATTAAACATTGCAGGCCAGGTGACTGGCACGAGAAGGATATCATAACGATCATCTTGGTCAAAAGCACCTGAGCAGCCAGTCCACCTGAGACACACACATTTTCTTCAGGGTCTCCTGCCGCAGATGAGGTCACCCTGACTGTGTCCCATCAGAGCCGTGGACATGCCTCAAACCAAGAAGGGAACCCTGAGAAGGCATGAGGGCTGCTTTCAGTCAGCAGAGTGGCTGCAGTAACTCACCAACTGCCTTTCTTGGCACAGGAGCCCTGGTGTGTGTGTGTGCTTGATGATGTCAGAAGCACCTGGGACCACCCCAGTCCCTCTGGGCAACTCTCAGGCCCCAGGCATCTAAAAGTAATCCAGGCTCTGAGAAAGTAATCAGCAGTAAGTGACTGATTACAATACTTTAGGGACCCATTTCTCTATGAAGGACTTTTTGTTCCAAAGCAACTTTGAGAATCCCACCCCCGCCTCCGCCGCCACCACCCCATGATGATGATGTGTTAGAGCCAGCCTAGAACATGTGGAAGATGTGGGGCACTCTCCATGGAGTGGTACAAAAAAAACCTAGTGCAGTCATGTTTATCATCATATTCATCTAATTATTCACTCTGTTCACCCAATTGTTTCTTCCCTTTAACTAAGTCCAATTTTTTGTTTGTTTTTTTCAGAACCCATCTCAGCTTTTGCAGGTGAGAATTTTAAAGGTAAAAAAAAAATTTTTTTTTTGCATGCTTTTTCCTTCCCCCACGTGATGTGAATTTGGTGGGGGGAATCAACCTCCAAATTTGTCAAATCTCTCAAGAGAAAAGAGACGCCACACCTTCCTGCCACTAGATGGCACTAGCAACACCTGTAGATGCGGGGAAGCGGATTGAGATCCTCACTGTCTCTTGTTTAATTAAAGTTTAGAAACCTATTAAATAGAGACAAATAGGTTACAGATAAACCTTTCAGACTTGCATTGTCCAATGGGGAGCAATGAGGCTGAAAATGCAGGGATGGTAAGAAAGGAGAGACTGTGGGAAGACTGAACCAAAAAAAAAAAATCAGTATAAATTAAAAGTGAAATGAGGTGGCAATGATTTATTTCAGCCTGAAGATGGTTTCTTTCCAGTTCCAGGGTACCAAGGCAGCAGTCTCAGTTAACTACAGAGCCGAGGGGCTTCTGTGTACAGCCTGCAGTCAGTACCTGCAGTCACCATACCTCAGTGTGATACGGTAGCAGGCCGCTTGTGAGGGAAAGAAGTTAGGAAAGAGACACAGAAGTGGTGGCCTCAGGGGGAAGAGTTTCCAGATTTAGGACCTGGTGTCCAGTCAAGGGAATAAGGAGGTGCATTTGATGACTGGAGCTAGAGCACTTTAAATGCAGGACTGAAAATCAGAAAGGACGTGTTCTCCCCCAAGAAAGCAGAGAGAGCAGAGCAAAGTGAGAAGAATTGGGGATGCTTGCCTTATCCAGGTAAAAAAAAAAAAAAAAAAAAAAAAGGCCTCCAGCCTTGGGTGATGGCAATGTTGTCTGTGCTGTTACAATGCACCATATTTTACATTTTGCCCTCTTTGCAATCCTATTAGCTGACACTGCTGAAGTTCCCACACTGGTTTCTAATGCCAAACATTTAGGAGCCACTCTAAACGTGTCACTGCAGTTGGCCTGAGTGTAAAAGCATACACAGAAACACCCTCACCGAATGATGGGAGTTCTTCATGACCTGTTTGATGCCAGCAATTGTGAGGATTGCTGTGCCCTCTTTGTACTGGCTGGGCTTACCCCTACAAGTGGCAGCATTGCAGAGATAAGGGCAGCCATTTTTATATCTGCCGTCTAGACTCGTTATCTTCACTCTCATTAATCTGTCCAGCTCTGGGCTAGAAAGAGATGAATTCCTGGTTTGCCACCTAGATGTGCTCCCTGACTCCAAATCATCTCACCCAATTTGCCACTCATCAGCTCTAAGCCAGTGAGGAACAAAGCTGCAGACGACAGGGGAATGACAGACCGACATAGAATATATTGCCTTTCTTACCCTTCCTCGCGTCCCTGAACCCCATGCCCACTCCCTGTCCCACAGTTCTAAAAGTATTAAGAGTATTCATGTGCATACACTGGGGCTCTCTGGGGGTGAGGTTTATGGTAATGTAAATCCAAAGTATTGGAAGGAAAGCTGAGAGCCAAACTGAACGACTTGGATTACAGTCGAATTCGAGTTCTAACCTTCAGGACCCAAGGTAATGCTTATGTTGGTGAAGTGAACCTGTGGATGCTGTTTCACCTGACTCTCTTTGGGTTGTGGAGACTCACATCTCCCAGAAAGGCTGGGTAAAGACGTGCCAGCAGCTGCTGCAGACACTGCTCTGTGTGCACACCGTGTCAGGCCATGACTGACAAGTACAGTGGCTAAGTGCTAAGTGCTTCACTTCCATAAGAGAATAAGCAGACCAGGGCATGTACACTCTCCTTGAAACTGTGCTTACCATGAGGCTTCACAGGCCAGTCATGCTCTCTTGTAAAAAATATATACATAAAATCTCATCTGAGTGGCAGTGCTCATTTAGCCAAAATAAACACAGGGCTTAGTAATTTGAAGGTAAGAATTTCCAGGGTGCTCCTGGTGGGCTGCTTTGAGGCTAAGCAAAGGTAGTGCACAAGTTGCATGGATTGGGCCATGGCTTTCGTCCTGGAGGATGGCAAGCATCTTTGGGAAGAAGAAACCAAGGCTTGGGGAGCAGAGACTTGGCCAATGGACACAGTAAAGAGCAGAATCTTAATTGGGAATGGAGAATTTCATTCACCTTGGCACGTTTTACATGGAGATCTGAGTTGGTAACCAGATGAACCTAGTGCCATGGGTCTCTTCTTTCTGGCTGAGACATGTTTGACCACAGCATGCAACTCTGCCTTGAGCAAACTTTGCTGTTTGAGAGAGGAGAGGACTGTGTGTTCCATCTAACCTAGTGACTCATATACTATTCCTCTTATGGTCAGGACAGCAGGAGTCCTCTCTTGATCAGGGCATAAAATCAGCCTTTTCACTCAAAAAATGGAAACAGAGAAATCAGGTTTGGGCAGGCAAGGTATGGAAAGTTGACGTTGAAACACTGCCAACCATAGGCATTTACACTGTTATACATTTTTCAAATTAGAGTGTTTTTCTTTTCCCTTATAAATTAATCATGCAACAAAAGTAATCTCATTCTTTAGGAACAATCAATGTACAGGTAAATCTTTAGGGAAATACAATAAAAGTGGCCTTTGGACCCGGAGTTATTAGATGGTCTCAATCTTTTATATTTTGAAGTATCTTTCATTTTCCGCCTCTTATGATTTCTTGCCATGCAATATTATTTTAAATTTAAATCATCCTGTGTTTTCTGCTGTGTGTGTGTATATACATACACACACACACACACACACACACACACACACACACACACACACACATTGTGTGCCAGGATGTGAGTCAGTAATGAAGAAAAGCCTGGAAGAAAAACAGATCTGTGCTGAGAAGGGAGAAAGAGAAGAGAGAATGAATAAACTGTGTTGTCATGTGATTTTTTAAAAAGACCCTTTTTAGTGGTTGTTATGAGTCACAGTTTAAACAATGTAGCCTGGGTGTGCATTCTTTTCTTTTCTTTTCTTTTTTAAAGCAGTGGCTATAAACATGGTGCCGTCATGTATCTTTTTCTAGGATTTGAGCTTTAACGAATGAAAAACCGTGTGTATAGAGGAGGGAAAAAAACGGAAAAGTGGTGTAATTAAGGTGATGGATTATTTCCTCTTACCCAATACTTTCTTTTTTCGATAAAAGAAACAAGAACAATAAAGAAGCCAGTAAAAATATATAAATCCCATAATCAGAGTTCTGGGGTTGTTGACCAGGTGGTTATTTTTAGCAGCTCACCTTGGAGGCAAGAGTTTTTGTTTGTGTTAGAGGCTGTGGTCTCTGAGCAAAGCAGGGGCAGAGAGACGATCTGGTGCCCTACCTGTTAGAGACTCACGGAAATCCCAGCTGGGTGCACCTGTGGAAGGTGGTTGTCAGAGGGAAGGATTCAGAATGACTGTCCTACGCTAGTGGATGCTAAAAGGAACATCAATATTTCCTGTTTCGGCTGGGAATGTGGGGTTTATGACTCAGACCATTCCTAAGGTCCAGGGGCCCCATTTCTTGGGTCTCCCTAGGGGCCTTTCTGCAGTTCTCCACAGTTCTCATCCAGACAAAACCAGGAGAAAGTGCACATCCACAGCTGTCCCTTGGGCATAGAGGGGAGCAGTATTAAGAGAGGCCCATTTTGGGGGTAATGCTGGCTGGCATTTGACTCTATTCCTTAGGCTTTAAGTTCTGTTTCTTTGGTGCCAACTGGCCAATCTCTGCATTTTGCACCTCCATCTCTCCTTTCCCATTCCCACCCTCACCCTCTATTGCCTGCCTCCCAAGGCTTTGTCCGCCAGGCTAAGGTCCCCCATCCCAGGGCCTGGCCTCACATTCCCTTTCTCCCTGGACTCCCTTCCTCCCACGCCTTCTTCTCCTAGAAGCACTTCTGAGATGCAGAGAGGGTTAAATGGTGCTTTTGCACATAACCATCTGATGAAAGGCAGAGAAGTGTTCCTAACCCCTGCCAGGGTTCCAGATAGGCAGCTGTAGTGTGTGAATCCTCCTCCTTGCCCCTACCCCCTTGTGTCTCCAGCTGCCAGATTAAGGCTAAGTGTTGCTGAGCAAGAAAGCATGGAGATCAGATGTGTGAAGCGGGTAACTGCTTGGCGGCCATCCTTGCCCGGGGGACACAGAGGTGTTTTTTGTGAGGTTTGCTGGAGCATGCTGCCTCTCCTGCTACAGAGGCCTGACACGTCCCCTCTCCATCAGTTTACCACTCATGTAAACAACTGCCGAGGCCAGCTTATCTATGGGTGGAAGAAAATGTTTTTCACCAACTTTTCTCTCCGAGAACACAGGGACAAGACTCAGTTTACAGAAAGTAGCGTAAGTGCCACCAAAGAGTGTGAAGCGTCCGAGACTTCAGCCAGTCAGAAATCTGAATTCGGAGGCACTTAAAAATGCCTCTAGATGTGGGAGCAATCCACATGGTTCCTGCCAACTTACTGAAAACATCCCGGCGCCTCCCGCCACACCATGCTCATAAGGCAGATGGAAAGAGTCGTTTCTCAGGGATGCCTTTGTGCTTGTGCGTCTTTCTTCCAAACACATCAGAGGGCGTGACCGCATTCTTCTACTATCTTCTGTAAACTTCTCTAGAGGAGCCAACCTTTTTCGTTTGTTTAATCTCACAAATTAAATAAACCTTTTATCTGAAGTGTTCCTTCACCAGCACTTCATTTTTAACCTGTACAGAAAGGACTGTGCAGACAGGCCAGTCCTAAAACAATTCTGACATGCAATGAGCCTTTTTTGAAAGAGAAAGAGAGAAGGCTTACCCTTGGTGTCTTTCAAAACACTTCTTTTGGAAACCTGGGTGACTCCCCCAGGTCCAGATGATATATCATAAATGCAGCTATAGTACATGCTTTCTCATTTCAGTGATTCAGTGAGAAACTGACTTGACTGAGACACGCCAATCCTCAGACAGGTTCAGACAGAAATAGGAGGCAGAAAGGAAGAGGACTGTTTCCTCTTCCCTCCCTACATGGTTAGAGCAAGGAATCTGCAAACTTGTTCTATAAAGGCCAGATAGTAAATATCTTGGGTTTTACAGGACATACTTTTATGTGGCATAAAAGCATCCATAAGCAATATGTAAACAAATGAGGGTGTCTGTGTTCCAGCAAAACTTGATTTACACAAACAGGCAGTGGGCTGGATTTGGCCCATAGGCCACAGTGAGCTGACCCCTGGGTTAGAGCACAGGCTGGGATTTTGTCCACCTGGTTCCAGCCGTGACTCTGCCACTTGCTAGCAGTGTACAGTTCCTCAGAGGACCCCGGGCCATCTCTTGGGTTTCACTGAGTGCTGTTCTGCCCTTCTCCACAATTATCCTCCAAGTGAAACCAGGAGAAAATCACTTGTCCTCTCAAGCCCTCAGGTCTCCCTTTGGAGGGTCATGAGGAATGAACAAAATGATTCATGTGAAGCCCATAGACCAACGGTTAACACACAGGAAATGTCCACTCAGGGTGGCCGTTGTTACAGACACGCTTCCCAATTGCACAGTGACCCTATCTGCAGGTAGGAATGACAGGAACACTACCTCCTTTCTTATTTTCTCCCATGCCTGGTTTCTCAAACTTTATTGTTTCTCAAAATTCAAATTCTTTGTGTTTGCATTGCTTTTCTCTAGGGGGCTCAGAATTTTTACAGATGGGAGCCTGTGCAACCTTGCAAATGCACTTGGAGTTCAGTTATTGACTATTTAAGTATCTGTTTCTCATTATCTCACACAATGGGAAAACTTTGTAGAGAATTTGGGGTGGGAATTAATGAAAAATAGTTCAGGAACTGAAAGCGTTTTCCAGTTGTAAAAAGACATGTGAGTAAGCGGTAGAAATTAGATCAATCAAAGGGAAAATTCAGGTCAACAGATCAACCAACTCCAGGCAAGGTTGAATTCTCACCTACACTTTCACCCACCTAGTCCAGGCTCCTTTTTTGTCAAGCAATGGCTCGATCACCCCAGATGGCTGAAGGGGCAAGTGAAGCTAAAATTGCACAACTCAGCAATTCGGGCATCTGGTGCAGGTGACATCTGCCTAAAGTGGGCGCCTTTTTCTAATTTCCCATAGAGGTGCCATATGAGCTAGCAAAATCTCTAGCACTTTCTGAAAATAACTCTCCAGGGAAGTACCAGTAGGTCATCAACATTTTCCAGGAGTCTGAACATTGGTCCAAATATATTCCTCTATGCCATCCGTCCATTTATCCGTCCACCTATCCATTCATCCATCCATCTGGCATTCATTGGATTGCTGCTGTTGTCTGGGAAGGTGCTCTGGGTGTGGATTTAACCCCTATTGATTTATCATCTTCCTTTTCTCTAGTTGGCAAACCACAGCCTCATTAGCATACAGCTCTCCGAGGCTGGAACAGAGCCAGATTCTAAACCAGCACACTCCACTTGCCTTTAGAGTTGAGTCTTTTTAGCTGGTGAATGTTCTCAGAAACTTCTAGCCCCCAACTGCAAGTCAACCAAGAGTTGCTTGTAGGGGATGAGGAAGGGGTTGCTAGTGGTATCCTCTCTTTTCTAACATTAACGCTATTTCTAACCTCTTAACATTAAAAGCATGAATTCACATAGTACTATTTCTCATTTCTCCAGACAAATGCCCAGAGAAAATGTTTAAGGAGCCAGTATAATGTCCCCCAAGTAGCTTTTGTCACTGAAGTTTTCTACATGTTGATAATTTCAGGGGAGAGAAGGATAAGTAGAGAAGGGGAAGAGGGTCTTACCTAAAGTGGAGTTTGTCTTTCAAGTAGAGCAGGATTCTGAGAGACTATCTCTGTGTCTCTGATTCTAAATACGTAATCCATGTACTAGGATTTCACCTTCCTCCCGCAGGTCCCCTTGATTCTCTCCATTGTGCCCTAACATTGTCTTTTATCATAAGAAACACTGTAAGAGAAGCATGAAGGCTTCATCCTTCTCCAGCCTGAGCACTTTAAGCCATAGGTGGTGTATTTTGTGTTGGAAACCAGCATTTTGGCTGAACGGAAGCAGACTTTTGGACAAAGATGATGTAGTGATGGAGGGAATGTGGGTAGTTGTGACCACGTTCTGCTTGACAAAAATTTGTGCTCCCACCTTTGTGGTCTGGTCAGGTACTTCTTTGGAGGGAAAGCTAATCCCTGAGGATTTATCACCTCCCTTTTCTTGATGGGTGAGCTGCGGCCTCATTAGAGGATGGCCCTCACTGTGGAGCCACATGAAAATCAGAGACAAACCCCAGGACACCCTTTGGGGAGAGAAGGAATGTCTCTGAGGAACTCCGGGGGCATCCCTTAACACTTTGATGTTTCCTGTGCATTTCTGTGAGCTCATATAGAAAATCCAGCAGCAGGATGGTTGCCAGGCAGCAGATCCTCTTGCTGACCTGAATAATGAGTTGACACCAGTTCACTGTGACTTGCAAGCTGGCCATTTCAAGGAGCCATTTCCAGCACCTTGCTTTCTCTTCCTCTCTGATTCTATGCATAATTTCCACCATGGCCACAAATATGAGAGAGAGAGAGGCCTTTCTCAGCTATGGTAATGAAACTAGTAAAAGGCAGAATTAGTTTGGGGACAAAGACAAAGAGGGTAGGCAATAAGGTGGGAGAAGATGAACATGTATAAAGGGACATTCAGGGGATCCTGGGATTCTGGGATCATTTCTACTCCAGGGGATGTGGATGTGGCTGTCAAGGTGTATGCAGAGCAACACATCCTTGTCAAAGCTCTGCCAATGTTGTGGGACTTCTGGTCACCCAAGAGGTACCAATGAACCTGCACCCTAGCGGAAGGGGATTCGTACAGCAGGAGAAAGCAGCGATGAAGAGCTAAGAAGTTGAGCAGGCTTTGAAATATTTTCCAAGAAAAATGTTCTCATTTTTCTATCACTTCTGAGAAGACATTAGAAGGTCTGACCCACCTCTCACCTATTCCCCAGATCAAAGAGAGGAGTTCTGATGTTCAGGCTGCAGAAATTAGAGAACACAGACTCAGAAATAGGAGTCTTAGCCTCAGTCCAGTGTGTGATTCACCAAGCATTTATTGAGTGCCTTCTTTGTATAAACCCTTAGGTATGGATGAGAGCAAGTTCCTCATGATGAGAGTGAGTTCCTCTGCTTAAGGAGCTCTGAATCTCAGGGTGGGTAGTGGAAGGAGGCATGAAAATATAAATGAGCCCCGTTTGCCTCTTGAGCAGAGGGGGACCCCCGTCTGCTCACAGGGTAGGACCACCAATGCATGAAGGAGCCAGCAGCACTTCCCACCCATGGCTCCCCTGCCGGGGCACCCCATGAGTAGAGAGGATGCATCTTTCCGGCTTAATGCAAACAGCTAGGGAGGCACTTTTCATAGGAGAAGCATATATCATTTTTCAGAAGTAAAGATCATGTCTGGTTTTGGCAAGCTCAAAAGCTCCTAGTCCCTTTCTGGGCCAGATTCTCATCTGATGCAAATCTTTGGGAGAATCAAGTTGTAACACTGCTTTGCATCAAGTGGGACTCCAGCCAGTCTTTCCCCAGAGTTACCCTGGGCTTAAATCTACTACATCATCTCCATAGCAACCAGCAGCGGCCAGTGAACGTGGTTGCCTTCTAAATACTCTGCCAGCTTCTCTTCCCTGCTCTGTCTTTTCTGTCATTAAGAATGATTTCCCTCCCTCTCTCTCTCACTCACTCACTCTCGCTCTCACATACCCTCTGTCATTTTGTGCCCACATTTTTTTTGTTGCAACTTCCCTTCCAATCTGCTTTTAAAAATCCTCCATCCAATTAAAAAAAATGAGGATGCATTAGTCATGACTTAACAGTGGTGATTGACCTGTCTAGGCAAGACCAGGCTAATTTCAATGGGCACAGAAGCCTTGGCAAGCCAAAGTGGAATTTACCTTCAAGTCTAGCCAGCCTAATTAATACATTGTTGCTGAGAATGCTGGCCAGCCAGACCAAATATGGTGTTTCCACCACTCAGGAAATCTGCCTCACTGAATCCCGGAAGTCATGTCAGCATCATTTACTTGTATGTATTTGTGTATGTGTATGTGTGTGTGTGAGAGAGAGAAGGAGATGGAGGGAGAGAGAATTATAACACTTCCATATATTATAAAGTAATTGTGGTTAAACAGAAAGAAAAGAGATGCATAATCCTACTGTTCTTGGTTGAATCCCATACTTACTATTTAACTAGCTGTATAACCACTTAATTTAACCTCTCTCCGCCTCTGTTTCCTCATCTGTAAAATGGGTCTGACAGTAGCTACCTCCCAAGGGGGTAAGTAGGAAATAATGCAATCATTGAGAAGTGCTTGGCAGGTGCTAAGGACTGAGTACCACCTTAGTCCCCCAGCCCCTTCCCTGTATGTCCCAAAGCATGTGTGTGTTTCTTTCTTTCTTTTTTTAAATTAGTCTTTTGATTAGTCTGCATGCTCTCAGCCTAGCAACACTCTTCTGTGTCTCTCCACCAGGGGGCACCCTCCTGCCAGGGACCGAGCCCACAGTGGACACGGTGCCCATGCAGCCCATCCCAGCCTACTGGTATTACGTAATGGCCGCCGGGGGCGCCGTGCTGGTGCTGGTCTCCGTCGCGCTGGCCCTGGTGCTCCACTACCACCGGTTCCGCTATGCGGCCAAGAAGACCGATCACTCCATCACCTACAAAACCTCCCACTACACCAACGGGGCCCCTCTGGCGGTGGAGCCCACCCTAACCATTAAGCTAGAGCAAGACCGTGGCTCACACTGCTGAGGGCCGAAGCAAGAACAGCACCCAAAACAAACGAGAAAGACTGCAAACACGTTGCCTCGATTTTGCACTTTTTTTCTCCTCGCCTAGTTTCTGTGTGAACTCTCAGACATCTCTCTCCCGGGTCCCCAACCCTGAGCACTCTTTATCAATCCCAACCATCCTCCTTGGGTTCATTTTGGTTTTTGATTTTTCTTTTTCCTTTTTGTTGATTCCAAACCAACAAACCCAACTCTAATGCTGCATCTTGGACTATCCGAAGAGATCCACCCCCAAGCACTCCACAACTCAAGGCTCAGCTGGTTTTGTTCCAGAGACTGGTTCGCTTGTTTTTTCCCCTTGCCTTATGCCATACCTCCTCTCAGTGGGCAGTCTGCCAGAAGATGTGAGGGGAAGCCTGGATCTGTGTGTATGTACACAGTAGACATGTGTGTGTGTGAATAGCTCTCTGTGTGTGGGTGTGTGTGAGAGAGGCTGGTTCATTGTGTGTTTGGGTGAGGGGTGAGTGTTCATAGAGGGCCCCTTTAACTCTTGTGTTACTTCTCCTGGGGTACATTTTACAAGAAAATAATATACTGTACAAGTTTTGTTTACTTGGAGAAGAGATTGAAGCTTTTTGTTGCCTTATCTAGCTCTGGCTGGGTTTCTGTTGGCTGTCATTGTCATCTCCAGGTACCTAAAGAAATAGAGGCCACATGGGATGCAGTGTGGCCTCTCCCATCCCTATCCCCATCCCCAACCCACCTGACCCAAGAGAAGGTTCCCCTAGCACACTCAGACAAGACCCCCTTGTCTTCTGGTGTCTTTGAAATGTCAAGAAAACAGCCATTGGGTGTCTGC
This sequence comes from Symphalangus syndactylus, assembly GCF_028878055.3. NCBI lineage: Eukaryota > Metazoa > Chordata > Mammalia > Primates > Hylobatidae > Symphalangus > Symphalangus syndactylus. The sequence goes on from NC_072430.2 coordinate 110,266,185, forward strand.
GGAACCACCTCTCCAGCCCTGAAGCAAATCTGTCTCATGTTGCCTTATAAAAGAGAAGCTCATAATGAATGTTTAGTTTTATCAGTTACGTCCAATCTTGGAATAAGTCATAGAGAATAACAAGTCTGGGACTGATGTAGGAAAAACAGTAGTCTGTTTAAGTAGAGAGGAGGAGGAGTTGGACAAGAGAAGGGAGGAGAGGGAAGAACTGAAATGTCTCCTCACCCAGGGTGGTTATTGGGCCCAACTTGGGATTGGGTTGAGTATGAAGGTTAAAAACCATATACTTTGGTATTATATTGGTCATTGTAATAGCAGTTGTAAAATATGGGGGAAAAAGGGATCATTTGCTTTCCTTTCATGGTGTTAATGTGTGCCTGAATCTATAGCCGCTAAAATGTAAGGCTGTCCACCTGACTTATTTAAATATTATCAGAGAATAGAAAGTAATCATTTTTTAAGTGTACCAATGTGCTGCCCCTTAAAACATTCATGGCATCTGGCAAATAGACCCTTGTAGGCTGGCCTGGCATATTCACATGTTGCTGCATCATCACAGAGAAGGTCTAATGAAGATGAAACCATTGCTGCTCAGGTGTCTTCTCTAAGCAACAAGGGGAGTGGGATGTAAGAGAGAAGTTGCTAATGATACTGTACAAAGGACAGATTAAATAACGAAGTCAATTTCATTGATAGAAAATGCAAATTTTAAGATTCTCAGTGTACAAGGGCTCAGCCTCGGGAGCATTTATTTTTTACTTTCCTGCTAAAAATGCACTGGGGAGGTATAAAATTCACTCCAAAGAAGTTTGCCTGGGCCAAAAGCCTCCAGGTTCCTTCTGAGAACAAAATACTAATGATTTTTTTTTTTTTTTTTTTTTTTTTTGGCTGCTTGGGAGAGACTTTCAGCATTCTTTCACGATATCCAGATATGTCCCTTCAGCACACACACTCAACTTTCTCATCTGGTTCGTTTCATCCTCCCGAAAGAACGATGCTCTCCCACTCTTATTCTATTTCAAAGAGCTACTCTGTCTCAACCACAGCAGCCCTGCCAAAAAAAGACAAGATGAAAGGCTAGAGCATGTGCTACCTTGAGATTTCAAGAAGTGTCCTACCTCAGCTGAAGATGGAGAAAGAAACGGGGAGTGGAGAGGGGATCAGCCCAGGGTACCATGTGATGACTAATATGCCACTCATTAAGGGCTTTTATCTCGGCTGCCCACATCCAGTCATGCATTTGGGGCCAGGCATGCCTGCAAAATGATTGACATTCCTGTAGGCACCCCATAGAAGTGTGGCGTCGAGAAATTATATCTGGAAAATACAGCCAGTGTAGTGACCAGCTGAGTTACCATATACCCTGATGATTCCCCTTCTGTAATAGAAGATGACAACAACTATGTGAACTTTCTGTATCCTTATCTGATGCCCCAAGTGGCATCATCTTTATGTACATGCCTTAGCTGAGAATATGAGACTGCTCTAATCTTTGTGAATCCCTTCACACTTCAGCTGAGGATGTCACCTTCTCTGTCTCTCCCTACCCCGCAACCTCTGCCTTTGCTCTGTCTACCCCAGCAATTTTCATTGTGTTATCCAACTATGCTAAAAGGTCAGGTCTTCTGTAAAATGCCATGCTTCGCAGCTTTAAGAAGCAAAATTCTGTATTTCGTGGAGGGAGGGAAGGGTCACTCTCTTCTAAGAAAAATAGACTGGACAGGCGAATGCATGCATGCATGTGTTTAGAGTTGCTTCTCAGAAGACAAAGAGATGATAGCAACTATTAAAATATGAATGAATGAATGAGTGAATGAGTTGAAGGCCTAGCTCGGGCTGATAAAGCTTTTGCCTTAGTAGAGGTTTTATGTCAACACCTTCAGGAGGGAAGCCCTTATTTCTGGGCTGAACTCCCCTTCCTTGATATCATGCTAGCAATTGCCATCACTTAGTTCCTGGCGAAGGCAGAAAAAGAAAACAAAAAATCAGGATTGTCGTTGACAAAACTGGATGTTGAAGATAAAGTAAAATTGTCTCTTCCCTTGTCCCACATTTGTGAGATTAAAGCCAGAATTGAATAGGAAATACAGTACTATTTCTGAAGTTGATAGCCTATCTTTAAGAAGACCCTGTCTTTAAAATGAAACTAGCAGGCAAACACCTAAATAATCGAAAATTACCAAAGAACAACAACGAAACAAGAAAACCTAAAGATTTTTACTTCCTATTCTTATTCTCCTCTCCTTATTACTGTGACACCCCTTGCGTTGCTCAGTTGCCTGTGTGTCAAAATAACTTGTGGACGTTGGAAATTATTTGAAAATGTATTGTGTGGAATGTAATAAAATGATGATATTTTTATACAAACATGTGAGGTTTTTTTTCCCTTTGCCTGTGAGAACAAAGTTGAAATGTAGGCCTTGAGCAAACCGATGCTTCCAAAGTTTACACATCACCTTCTGAGCTACAGGGCATTTCTGTGGGAGGTAGGTGGGTTTTCTCCTTGAGGCTGAATGCCAACTTTTCCTTCTTTTTATTTTTATTACTGCTTGTTAGGATTTTTATCCAATTTGTGCAGCTGAGACAACTTTTATGATTGGTGTGGGATTTTGCAAAAGTTGCTAAGTGCTAAATTGCTAAATGAGATTCCACAAAATTTCTCTTGATGACAAATCCCGGGAGATTAGATTCTACTTTCAAAGGGCTCCGGGGGAGTGGTACCAGCTAAGCTGAATCCTGTACTCAGCTCTGCAGAGACAGATCACTTCCTTTGAAGAAGCAGCAGTGACATCTTACCCCTCGCCTACCCAATTATTACTTCCACAGGGACGTGAATCTCCCATTTACGAGCGCTTTCCCAGACAAAATGGGAACTTGTAGCATGTTCAGGGCTGAAAGATATTCTAGACTTCATTTTTGAACAGGTAATGATGATAATTAGATGATGACTGTGGACATGGAACTATCAGAGTAGAACATTTTATGAAAGGAACAACTATAAAACTTTGAGGAGAGGCACTTGGGGAAACTTACTCAAAAGGCCAGGTCTTTCTTGATGAGTATTTTTCTTTGGTCCTCCTCTTTGGATGGTGGCCTAGTTATATAAAATATTTCTATCAGAAGGGGACTGGATTGGGCGGGGTGGGGAAAAAGCCAGGAAAGACAACCTCCCAGCAGTTCATGGTTTCTAGATAGTGGTCAAGAAGAGGTCACAGTAATCTTATTTGCAGATAGGATTTCCCACCAACCCCATTCATGGGATTTATCAGAGGCCTTCTGACAACCTGGGAGCCCTCCTCAGGGGTCCGAGAACCATCCTTAAAGGTCCTGAGAAAATGTACATGTTCAGAAGATCCTATTTCTGCCAGAGTCCTGCTTTTCTTCCTATCCAAACCTAGATCCAGGAAGGAGTGCTTTTTACAGCTGTAAAACCTGTCCAAGTGCTGCTAAAAGGAGACAGGCTTCCGGTTTTTAGATCTTACTGGAAGTTGTTAGTACAGATGGTTCAGTATAGATGTCACTATCTGTCCTTTGCAGGAGAATAAAGTAGAATGTCTGTGATCAGTGCATTTTTTGTTTCCCCAGTGACAAGCTCAATTACCCCTTTTGTCTAAATAACATTTGGCTTTCCTTAAAGCCATTTGTTCCCATTAGTAAAGAATGAAATAAAAACATCTCAAAAGTGTTTATGTCAAACAAAGACCCAGGCTCAGTCAACATTTCCTTGAGCTGACCTGGGACCAAACTGGCCGGACTGAACTAAATTAGCCATCACTTATGCTTTGCTGGCATTACTGTTTTTGGAGCCACGTTTGGGAATTTTCCCACCTTGGTTCTAGTCCCAAGACTTATTTTAAGGGTACTTACTCCCCCTAAAAGGGCAAGGACTGTTAGGACTCCGATCTTAGATGTCAAACAGGGCGCTGTTACCACCAAACACTCCTCAGTGTGGCATTTCATGTGTAGCCCAAGCATAAATGTTCAGAAATTGTGTTTCCATGGATCATAAATACCAGATGTCAAGGCCTAGGCCAGTCTGTTTCTGCTCCTACCTGGTTCTTTGTGATGGTTTCAGTGTGTGTTCTCTCTTCACCCACTGCCCTGCTAGCTCAGATAACCGAAGCCCAGCCAAGCTGAGGTGGCACAGTGTTTATTTTCGTCACCCCTCTTTACGGCCTCTGCAGTTGATCTGAAACAAACGTGTGGCCTTTCTGTAATCTCTGATGAAAAGAGCTACATCCTGAAGTTTTGGCTTGCCTGCATTGTGGGCTACACATCTGAGCCGAACTGTAGATCTGTAGGTGAAGGCTTGTTTTTTCTCTCTAATTGTACAGATCACTGGGGCTCTCACAGCTGTAATTTGCCTTTCATCCACTTTAGTGACAGCCCAAAGAAAACACAAAACAAATCCAACCAGAGAAAAAGGGGGGGGCGAGGGGAACACCAGCTGATGATCTTACAGTCAGCAGGGAAAAGAACTGCCTTATACAAATAAATTAGTAGCTAGGAATAGTGTAGGATTTAATTAAGCCTGACACAGATCAGGTGCACCACAGTATGTATAGAGGTCAGATACAATCAGAAACCCACACCCTTAGGGGTCTTCAGGCCACAAGCCTGGGCCAGAGTATGTTTGCCCTGACTGCTTGGAGGTGTTCCGTTTGGATCCAAACCTAAACACTGAAGAGAGACAAGATTTGGGAAATCGCCAAGAGCAAAACCTTATTTAGCATGGTATGGAACAGTGGAGAATCTAGGTGCTTCAGCACAACCAAGCTGAAGACATTCTTGCCCCAGTCCCAGTGGATAAGAGACCTAGAATCATCTCCTCTCTACTGGGTAAAACAGTTGTTCTTGGCCTTTTCTGCCACTGACCCCTGAGAGCCCCAAAAAGCTAAAGTCCCGTGGGCATTGGACCAAGAAATAGGAAAGACCATTTGAACCGTCAACAACAGAGGTGCTGGAGGGAGGACTCAGTGTTATGTGGGAAAACCTCTTTTCTCGGAGTTTCATTGCTTGAGAGTGTATTGATACTGATGATACAGGGAGGCTGCTGGTGGCGGACTTCATAGTAACTGGCTGGGTTTCTTTAACTCACAAGTTAAACATGCTCAAAAAGTACAATAATACAGAAAAAGCAAAAGTCGATTTCATTGCTGACCAATCCCAGTCGCCTCCCCAGAGGTAACTGTGAGGGATGGTTTGAGGAGTTTGTTTCCAAGCCTTGTTTTATACCTTTACAAACATGTATGTTCATGTTGAGTTACGTGGTTTGGTTAAGCTGGGGTTTAGTTTGGTTTCATTTGGTTTTGTGTAAATGGTAGCACAGTGTTTGCTTACTATATTGGACGACTTGCTGCTTTTCATTTGACATCTTGAGGGTAATTCAGTACATACCAATGCGTCTACCCCATCCTTTATATCTGCAGCATAGCATTCCATATTGTGTTGATATGCCAGAGTGTGTTAACTGCTCCCCTGTTGACGAGTGTTCAGATTGTGTCTAGTTTTTTTTACTATTATAAACAATACTGCAATGAACATCCTTGAAATTGCTTCTTTGGGCACATGTTTTACAAAGGATAGAATTTCTGGGTCAAACATATCCCTGTTTTCATTTTAGTAGGTGCTATAAATGGCTGAGCTTTGCCATTTAAAATGAACCTGTCGCTGCTTGAGAGCATGGCAGAAACTAGTGGACTTCCTGGCTGTACAGCCCCTGCCACATCTGCGCAAGCCATGCGATCTCTATGCCTATCTCTCTTTCTCTACAGTGAGTGTGTTGCTTGCAAGAGAAGACCTTGGGCACTTTTAGCTGAAGTGAATTTTAAACTCAGGGAGTGTTTCTTCAGAACTTTCTTTTTTTTAACGGCCAACTTATGGGGAATACGGACCTGGCTCTAAGTGGCAGCTCCCCAGAGCTGTGGCGGCTGTGTCACTGGAGTTAATTCTGTCCCTGGGTTCAGCAGGCAGAGTCCTGTTCTCCATGATTAATGAGTTCCACTTGCTTTCTTCAAAGAATGCCTGTACTGTGCCTTGCTGTTATTTATTTATGTTTTCTACTAAAAAATTTATGTAAAAAACATCCCTTAAGGTCAGTATGCAGTATTGTGCTGCAGACTAAACTATTCCAGCAGCCAGAGGTAAACCTACACACCAAGAAAAAGTCTCAAATTTGAGAGGCCTTGGACCCCAGGCCCCCACTCTGGCCCTGAGAAGAGCAGACCTTGTGGACTTCCTTCTGAGGAAGTTCAGGGCTGCAATACCCAAAGGAAAGGCACTAGGCAGTGAGGTGGTTTTCTAGTGGGATGTTTATAGGCATAGGCAAAGCTACTAACCTCCACAGGGGCCAGTAGCAAGGAATGGTGGGTGGAGGAGAAGTCCAGAGACCTGTCAGTCCAAACACCATTTCTAGCAAAAGCACTGCCCTCATTTCTATGGTGTGCTGAGAGAAAAGGATCATAATGAAGTGGCTTTGACTTTTAACATAACGGAGTGTCTGTGGTTATAGAGGTCCTGTGTGTGCTTTCCCTGACCTGCCAAAAATCGAGGACCATTGCATCCTGGGCATGAGGCATGAGTGTTTAATTCAGGAAAGAAAGCAGCATGAGTTGAGATCTGGACAAACTAGAGTGCATCTCTCTCTCTCACACACACACACACACACACACACCCACAGTGCCTGTTTTGTCTTCTCTGTGTAATTGTGCAAAATTAAATCCTTTACATATCACAAACATTCCCAAAAACAAAGGCTCTGCTCCAGAATTGGAATGATAGTATAACATGCCATGGCTTTCAGCAATGCCAGTTTCTTTCTCCAGCAGCAGGACTCATTAACAGGATGCCTGGACTGGACTTCCCTGCAACTTATTAAAGAGCAGCTAGCTCCAGTAACGACGGGCGTGCAGAAAGCCTTGAGCCAGAGGCAGCCTTGACCAAAGTCTCATTCTCCAAAGCCTGCTAGTTATTGAAGCTTCATTTAAGCACAAAGAACCTTTTTGTCTCTTTGTGTTTTCTTACTGCCACCCAGGGCCTGTGAGAACAGGCATGAAGATTTCAGGGGCTGGTGTGGGCCTCCCCATGGCTTCTCTAGGGCAGCCCCACAGCTGGCATTGAGAGTGAGATGGTAGTTATTACAGCCTAGATGGGGCCAACATGGGTGTGTGAAAGCAGCCCCAGAAATGCCTCATTCACCTTGGCCAACTGTGGCCTAAGAGTGTGAGCCCCATATTAGTGTTTACAGGGGCCCTGGGCCCACAAGCCCATCACTGCTTTCTGGCTCTGCACCTCCTGATGTGGCCACTGTCTCCACCTCTTTCTCTGTGGAGGAGCTGGTCACCACTCATCTGCCTTTGTGCCAGGTGCAGTTTGTCTCCAACCTCCAAAATCCCCTTTCTGCACCTTCCCTCTCTCTTGTTGACCCCTTTTCTTCTCTGGCATCCTTACACTTTCTCTTCCCCTTCATCCATCAACGCCTTCAAAAAAGCATGGGTCAGATTCCTTCACACAAATGCTGCATGGCTACTTCCTCCAATAATTGCATTTTTACAGGGGACCACACCCGAAGCCAGGTCTCTTAGTAATTACGGTCCTTGGCCACCAGCAAGCTATTGGGGGAAATCATCTCTTGAATGGGCAGAGAGAGGTTCATTTTTGGTAGCTGTAAAATGATGTCACAGAGTCATTCATTCTCATTCATTCTTGTGTTCAGAAGAAGAGCCCATCTTTTAAGTATAGTGAATTCTCTTAGTGACATACAGGTGTACAGTTTCTTTTCAAGGACCTACAAAATAAGAGGGGCTATCTTTAAGAAGACATTCTTCCTCACATTGGAAGTAGATGCAGTTTTGATTCTTCAACTCCATTTTCTCACTTGTCCAAGGTTGTACCAAACCATTCTATCTGAGTGACATAGTGATGTTTCTAACATGCACACCTCAAATATTGGAACTAGAGGAGGGGAGAAATTTCAAAGCCCACTGGAAAAAACTCCCTGAAATAGAAAGATATATGACTTTTTCCCCTAGCATCTCAGGAAAAAATAAAACGACAGAAGAGGGGGAAAAAACAGCAGGTTTTCCCTGAAATGCTCTGTTTTTCCCACCCTCATGCCCTAAGAGAAGGTAGCCAACAAAAGAAATGAAAAGAGCCAATTGCTTGTTCACACGTCTACTTACAACAATGGAGAATAGCTGATTTTTCAAATACTTGAGGTAAAAAAGAGGTTCTAGAATTTTCTTTCATCAGCTTTGCTGTGTTTTTCCAGTCTGCACAATTGTGAAGCCTATCTTTATAGCCAAACATGTCTCTGGCTGCATTTTTCCTCTTTTCATGCCATTGTTGGGGCTCATTGGAGACATTCTGGCCTCAGCTGCTCATCCACCTCCACACTTGAAAGTACTACTAGGTCATTTCACAGTCTTCTTGTTTGCAGTCAGTATTTCCAATTCTTTTTAGTGTTTCCTTCTAGTTATTCAACTAAAAATAATAGAAACGAATGGCTAAATTCAAGATCAAACTCTTCCAGTAATTTCATACCAAGCCCCCTCCTTTTTTTTCCACACTTGAAACCATTTGAAAAATTCCAAAAAATATTTTTTTCCATGACCTTGCCTAGATTTGGCTGTGGCCCAAGAGATAAAAGCCTGTGATAAAGGCTCTTCTGATGGTGCTTCTAAACTCAAGCCAAACCCAGCAAGGAATGAATGGCTCTCAAGTAGCCCAACTTCTTAACGGAGGAGATTTGGCAAAGTTTAGATCAACACCTGAACGTTTGGCTCCTTATTGCAACTTGGATGAACAAACTGAATTGGGAAATTAAGTGTGGTTGGGAAGGGGGACCTTCAGCCAATACTAAATATTAAACTGAATTAAACCGAATTTTGAAGTGCCAAGAAGAATCTCCTTAGTCCTTTGTTATTTATCTTTTACTGAGGTCTCAGTGTTGTATTTCCTGCTGGGATTAAAAGAGAATGGCTGAGAGAAGTTTCTGGAGGCTACTCATCTGAAAAATCCAGCGATTTAACTGGCCCATGGGGTTCAGAAACTTGGAATCAAGTTTAACAAAAGCACTAAGTGGCCAAGAGCCTATCCCAAATAAATCACAGCCCCCAATCCAGGTGTTGAAAATCTACGGCTTACTCTCAGTTCTACTGCTGATTTATTCAATGACTTATTGTGCTTCTCTACCCTCCCTCCTCAATTTCATCTCTAAAGTCAAAGTGATGACACCTGGTACCTGTGAAAATGAAGGATTTCAGTGGTTTCCTGTGTGAAAGAGGCTCTTCGATGCTTGCCTTCAAGGCTGGTTGAAGTGTGGTGGGTTAAGTGGATGCGCTAAGACTGGCTTTCCATGAGGTTTTCTCAGCCCAGCCTCAGTTAACACAGAGGCTTAAAACTATAGGCACAATTTACCCACTTTATCAGTTCCTCAGTCACCAATTAGCAGGACTGAGTCCTGAGCCAAACGGGCAAGTATTGAACACATGGAACCTCATGGGTTCTCTTGACCTGTCCTTTTTGTGGTCTTCTCTTTCTGTGCACACCTTAAAACAAATGGTTTCAGGGAGTGGCCACTCCCAGGAGAGGACAGAGTTAGGGTGAAGAATGGGGCAGTGAGCATCATGGGGCAATGGAGCCCTTTTGTTCAGAAGTTGCCTTGTCTCCCTCAACCATCACCCTCTTCAAAGAGCCCTCATCAGAAAGTCCCTCATACCTTTCTCATTTCCTTCCTGTAAAGACAAGGGAATTCTAGAGGAGAGGAGAGCGTCAGTGCTTACTTTACAGAGGAGCAAACGGAGACCCAGGGAGGTCAATGACTTGTCGAGGCTCTGACACCTGAGGCAGAACCAGATGGGAGGTAGGCATTCCGCCCCCAGCCTAGGGCCCTCCACATCCCACGCCGCTTCCTTCAGTGCAGGGTGATGCTGCCACTGACCAGACTTCTGAGTGCCTCTGCTGCACACTCCAGATGACAACCCTGTCATCAGCTTCAAGCAGGCCTCTTAATCCACTGCTCAGGGTTGGCATGGAAGGGACTCTTCAAAGAAACTAGCACGTTAGTGACCTGAAATGATCTGTGTTCCAGGGCTGTCTTAAATCATTTATCCAAAAGTAACCAGTGGTTTGGGGCAGACTTCTCACTTTCCTGGCCATATTGTGAAGCTCCTTTACAATGCAGGAAGTAAACAGTGTCAAGGCCAATATACTCGCACAATATGCTCTGTGTAGACACAGAGCGAAGGCTGAGAATTTTCTGTAGGAAACTGCAGAAAAGCAAACTAATGAAGGAATGCTAATCCCAAATAATCTTAACTTAGAAGAAGGAAGAAAATGAGGGAGAGAGGAAAGATAAAAAAAAGTGTGTGTGTGTGTGTGTGTGTGTGTGTGTCAGAGAAAGAGAGAGTGAGAGAGAGAATGGAAGGGGCCATGAGAGAGGGCCTTCTTATTTGAGGACTAAATCATGCTCAGTAGGAATTTCCAGGCAGCAGGTTGGAGTGTCTTGGGGGTGTTTCCCCTGAGCAGCATGTGTGGTCTTACATTACCAGGCAGTGTTCCAGGGAGAAGCTTATTTCATTAGAAGAGGTTGGGTTTGTGACTGGATATGGCTGTCCACCCTTTGTGCCGTAGTGTTGCAATGTATTGACAAGCACACTAGAGAATATTTGACTCTTCTAGGGTGGAGGGTGTTTCTGGAACAGTCTTGTGGGGGTGTTTTCATAACTAGCCACCCTGGTCTCTCATTCCAAAAAATCAGGACAGCAGGAGATGAGTGAGACCTTGAATCATGCCTCACCGTGTACCTACTCTGTTTCTCGATGATGCAAAGAGAAGGGACACTGACCAAAATAAGGTGACTTTTTGGCCTGAGACTGATCTCTATATGAAAATGACTAGAGTTTTGTGAAGTTGGGTTGTATTTGTTTTTAAGCAGTAGCTACTGTGCCCATTTGATTACTCAAGCTCTGTAAAACCCCTTCCCGTTATTCATTCAGAGTTGACCTCTTTCTCTCACTGTGCTGATCTGCAACAGCTGGGGAAGGGGATAGGTGTCGGGGATTGGGAGGGCAGAGGTCTGACTCACATAGATATACGCAAGATGGAAGATTTGTGGCAAAGCTAGGCGATCTCTTTGAATTCCTTGATGAGCCTGATACGAATGAGTGCAAGCCAAAAGACAAGAGATCAGGCACCATGTTTGAAAGCATTTCTATCAATCAGACGATAAATGGGACAAAAATCCCCCAACGCCCAACTTGGAGCAGCCTCAATTCCACGGTATCCTCCTCTCCACTCCCACATTTTCCTTCCTGATAGTGGCTCAGGCTCATTTGCCCAATCCCTGCCCTAGACTCCAGCAGCACTTGGAAGTCCTCTCCGCAATGCCTCACTTTCTTTCATGCTAATTTGGCATGGATGAGTCTTCACTTCCCAACCACACTGAAGGGCCTTGATGGTAGACACCTGGTCCCTTACATCTTTATTTTCCAAAGTCGTCAGTTTGTTTCCTGGGCATGCAGTGAGCCCTCTTACTAAGTGGTGTTAGGCTGGTTAGTTGGTTAATGAAAACTGCCCTTTGAAGAACAATGTAATTTAGTTTCCTGCTCTGGGTGATGCCTGTCATGGAAAGCATGAAACCCCAAATTTCAGATCCCCACATCTTCATGTTCATGAGAAGCCCCTCAAAGCCCTACTCCATCAAAGTAGTGAGCCAGTGAAACAGGCAACCAAAGTGTGTATCCAGCCAACGCGGATCTGAGATAAGGCAGACTCTTTTATTTTATTAGAAGGGGGCAGTAGGGATATGGTGGTAGTTACAGTGTCCCAGCCACACCCAAAGAACTTGAATGCAGACTGGGGATCCACCCTGGCCCTAACACAGTATTTGAGAGTAGTATTTGTAGTCAGGCTGACCTGAGACTGAATCCACATGGGGGCCTAGAAGGAAACAGGGTCATGGGAGCACAAAGGTTGAAAGCGGAACTCGTGTGGGTGGTAAGATCCCTTCTTGACCTGCGTTATTCTAGAGGTGTGGCCCATTCCACCCTCCCTAGCCCATCTCACACTCAAAAACACACCCACCCACTAAAACAGAGTCCTGTAAGTTCCTCTTCAAGTTTTCCCCGTTGAAAACAAAATTCTGAGTCCCTGGTTCCTTTCTCCCACTCTCTTCTGATGTCTGCCCTGACTTTGGCAGCTAGGTCCGCCATCCTGTGGCTGCCATTTCCCTTTTCCAGGGAGCTGCGACCTCTACCCTCTGCCTTGGGCTCCTAGCTCATCATTCTACCCCCTGCTTCCCAGAGGCCAGTAGCTTTACCCCTTGGTTTTCCTGGTAGCATCTTACCTGCCACACCTTGCCTTTTCTTTGCTAGAACTACAGGGACCTGATGGGAGAACCACATTCCTTCCTGCCAGCCTCCTAAGGAAACAGGCTGCAGTTTACCTACCAGGCTCAACAGAAAAGGAAAGTGGCCGGCAAAGGGCAAAGACGCTTTTGAGAGAGAGAGAAAGCTCTTAATCAAACACAGATATCAAGAATATTAGCAAGGGGACTAGAGAAAATTGCTATCAAAGTAAACGGTTTTTTGTACAAATGTTCCCTTTATTTGTGTTTTCCCCAGTGTACCATTCTTTCTTTAAGGCTTGGTGAACAGATGCGCTTTTGAAAATGTTGATTAACTTATCCTTTTTTCGACCCCCTTCCCACTCACTCAAACTCAGGGGAGCAGTGATTATATAAAAAGCCAAGTCAAGCCACTGAAGTGTTCTTCTTCACCTTAAGCAGCCTTTGATTCTCCAGGTGCAGAAATCTCAGCTGCATCTGGGCAATTGATTTCATTGAGTCTTAGAAATGGGGCAATTCTTAGGAAATCATCTCATCCAGTCCTCAACCTCCAGAGACAAGAGGCCGTGATCTCCTGTGACAAAATGTTCTCAAAATCATTAGCATCCTTTTACCCTTTTTCCTTTAAGATCAATGCCACATTCACCCCTTTCCAGCCAGTGATCTATGGTATCCTAAGACTTCTTCCCTGAGGGTGTGAGATGGAGCAACATGGCATTCTAGCCTCCAAGAATTCATCACATCCTTGGCAGAAACAAGATCCCTAAAAGCAAGCATAGGATTTGGCCCAGAAGTCACTGGCAGGAGCCCCGTGGTTCTCATCCTAGGCTGATTCACATATTCTTATCCAGTGTTCTGCCTCTTTTACTGGTGAAGATGTTAAGACATATGAGCAGCCCATCAAACCAATTAATTGTTGGAAATGTGACGGTTTTCTTCCATGTTGGGTTTTGTTTTTTTCATATGGAAAAAAACCCTGTGGGTTGACTTTCACAAGCTCGATTTGATCCCTGTGACAAACACCACCTGCCTCTTGTTGATTCATGTTCACATCTCCCTTCCAAGGAAACAACCTGCTCTGTCGGGGCCTGGAGGAGAATGCAGGGAATGGGTGTTGAGGTTGGGAGGCTGGCGTGGCCTGCAGGTGCCAGTTGCTGTGCTTTAAACATGCCAGGAATGGGCTGGAGTTATGGAGGATTAGTGCCACGTGGCATCAATCTTTTCAAGTGGGGTCTTGGCAAGTTGTTTTGTGCATCCCTTACTAGTGACCGAGGGGGATGAGAATGTGCTTTAGCACTTTGGCCAGAAATGAGGAAGACTTCTAACATGATTGAAACCATGGCCTCCAGGAAAAGACTGAATTTCAAGTGTGACAGTGATGGATCAATGCTCAGTTCAGATCATGGTCAAGTAGATCTTCCCTGAGATGTAGTGCTGATGAAGGAAGCTTTCGGGATGGTCTAAAGTTCTTTTTCTCCCTCTTGTCTGATACTTCAGCCATTTGGGATTTTGATCTTCTTTTAAGCCTGGATTTTTGGATTTCAATTTATAGTAGTGACTTCAAGATTGTTTATCTGACTTGGTGGAACAAAACTCTGAGAGGGCCATACACATTCACTGGGGCTGTCTTGAGCTGACAGCTTGGAAAGGCACAATTAGCTTGTGAGATAGGAAGAAATGATAAGATGCTGCTCTTTGCCATGCATTTGATGTTCTTTATTAATGTTTTACCATTTTAGACAGATAATTTTCAGTGATTCTGATTTCTATAAGTTGGACAGCACAGTGAATAGAGAGACCTGTATTATCACCCTCCCAAATTATCATGAAAAAGAAAAAGATAGTGCTAATACTGGAGAAAACTCATAGTAAATTAACTTAGCCTGGCTAGTCAGATTGGGTGCCCATCTTTGATCTATTCTAAACCACGAAGAAAGCTAATAGGAAAAATAGACTTGGGAAGGATGAGAAATACTAGCACAGATATGTGAAAGTCAACAGGCATTATGACATGCCTTCCATTTCTGCTCTTAAATTAAAACATATAATGATGAAACAAGACTTCCTTAAACTACCATATGTTTACATGAAATCCGGAGGAGAAAGACTCTGATGCTTTTGTGCTCACTGAGATGTGTGCCTATGAAGCAGTGCAGCATGCTACACTAAATGGACATCCCAGTAAAGGCAGCTGCTGTTGGGCATAAGATGCCATTGAAGGTGCCTTAAATGAAACCTGTGTTCCTAATGAATGCCAGTCATTAAAAAGGCACAGTGGCAGGGGTTGCTTGGCACTGAAGACCCAGAGTTTCTTCTTATTTCTGTGTTACTGGTTGTGGTTGGAGGAAGATACAGGTCATCTGAAGGAGAACAATCAAGTAATGTCCATACTGAATGATCTAGAAGTGGAGGTGATTCTCTAGCTGCCTGCCAGAATGGGGAGTCATTCTCGTAAAGATTGCCTCCCTGCCTTTTAGCCATGGTGATAGAACTTGTTATTAACTTGTTTTGATTTTCTTTATATTATAGTGGACATCCCAGAAATACATGACAGAGAAGGATATGAAGATGAAATTGATGGTGAGTATTGTTATGATTTAGCAGATAATCGTGAAATTCAAGTTTGGTTATAAAGATGCCAACAAAAATAATGCTCAGGGTATCGGAGGGCGAAAATTTAGAACTATCAGTCAGAAATATATAAAAGAATCTGGAGAAAAATGAGGGAACCATCAATGGATCTGTCAGGGTCAACTTTAGAGGTTTAGAAAGTTCATTGAGTTCCTCTGCCTAATCTGAAACAGATCCCCTCTTTCCAGTAACTTTTTACCTGGATGGACTTCAAATCTGAATAAACCCTTTACAAGTGAAAGATCAGCTCCTCTGTATGTGTCATTGCCTGAATCTTTTGACCTTCTCCCAAAAATGGCCTGAGTGAATGAGCATAATGTGAATATTCTCCCAGACCTGCTGTGGTTTCTGGTTCCCTGGCTTGGGGGAAACCTTCCTCACACTATTCAAGATTCCAATTTGGAGCTTGTTGCAAGATTTCAGTTTCTTTTTCACACTGACCGTCTCGTATCTTTATATTTATTCCAAGTTCTATTTTTCCACTGCAAACACATATACTTCAAGAGGCTAGAGGGCCGCTGAGCAAATATGTAGATGTAATTTCTTCCCTCAACTCAGAATAGCACAGGTCTCTCTCTGGGCTTCTCTGAGTACCGGAGTTGATCTCCAACAGACTCAACAGCCAGATTCCACTTAAAGAATAACTGTAGACTAAGATTGATGCATTTAAGAGGAATAGTTTATAGAGCAGCTGCTTTTAACCTGCCTTTAATCAGAAACTTCATGCGTAGTTATAGAAACTGGAGCGACTAACCCAAACAGCACCTTGTTAACTGACTGCAGACTCTCCCTGCAAAACCCAGTCCAACACTCCTTTTATGGGCAAAAGTGCATGACCAACCTACATGGAGAGATTGCAGTAGATCAGGCAGAGGCGCACTGGGATGGAGTAGAAAGGGCAATGGGTAAGGAGGCAGAAAGCCTGATCTCCATTCCTGCTTTAACTGCTTGCTAAGCCTGTGACCTGGAGTGAGTTACCTAGTCGTCGCCTAATTTCTTTAAACCTCAGTTTCCTCACCTATTAAAATATATATAATATCCTGCCTTCTTCTTGAGATTATTAGGATATTTCAAAAAATGATGCCCAGATGTGGGCATGCCTTGGCCACAGTGTAGAAACGTAATTAGATTAGTCCGCTAGGGCTTCCAGAACAGAGCACCACTGACTGGGTGGCTTACAACAGACATACATTTTCTCACAGTTCTGGAGGCTAGAAATGTAAGATCAAGGTGTGGACAGGGTTGGTTCCTTCTGAGGGCTGTAAGAAAGGATCTATTCTAGCTCTCTCTCCTTGGCTTGGAGATGGCCATTTTCCTGTTCATACGATGTTCTCTCATGTGTGTGTCTCAGAATTTCCCCTTTTTCTAAGGATACCACTCTTATCGGATAAAGGTCCACCCTCATGACCTTATTTTAACTTGATAACCTCTGTAAAGGCCTTATCTCCAAATAAGGTGGTGAGGGTTAGGACTTCGATATGAATTTAAGTGGCTGGGAGGGGGGATACAGTTCAACCCGTAACAATAAGGCATGATGCCTTATTATTAAAGGAGGTCTGATGGCTGGGAAAAATCTGCTCCTTATATGGCCAGGAATGCCAAATTAGGAAACTCATCATGTGCAAATAGTCCCAGACTGTCCTTTCATTAGCTTGAGGAGGTTGGAAAGGAGGGATGTAGAGGTCGCCTTGAACACAAGACCATCCCAGGTGCTGCAGAGCCACCCCAAAGGTGCTGTTAAAATCAGAGCTTACCTAATGTAAGTCAAATTATTTAAATATCAGATACTTAGTACTTACTATGTGCCAGACACCAAGCACTTTACAAATATTTGTTCATGTAATCCTCCTAACAACCCAGTTGAGGCAGATTTTACTATTATCCCCATTTCAAAGAGGAGAAAACTGAAGCAAAGAGAGGTTCAATAGCTTGCCCAAAGTTACACGGCTAGGATGTGGCGAGGCTGGGCTTTGAACCCAGGCAATCTAATTCCAGAGCCTCTGCTGCTAACTGCTGTGCTCTGAAGAGCCTCTGGGCTGGGGAGGCTCAGTCACTTCACCCTGACATAGGCAGTACCTGCAATCTCTCATGAATTGTATGTATCGCAGATGAATACGAGGTGGACTGGAGCAATTCTTCTTCTGCAACCTCAGGGTCTGGCGCCCCCTCGACCGACAAAGAAAAAAGCTGGCTATACACGCTGGATCCCATCCTCATCACCATCATCGCCATGAGCTCACTGGGCGTCCTCCTGGGGGCCACCTGTGCAGGCCTCCTGCTCTACTGCACCTGTTCCTACTCGGGCCTGAGCTCCCGAAGCTGCACCACACTGGAGAACTACAACTTCGAGCTCTACGATGGCCTTAAGCACAAGGTCAAGATGAACCATCAGAAGTGCTGCTCCGAGGCATGATGGATTGCACCTGAATCCTACCTGACGTTTCATTCCAGCAAGAGGGGCTGGGGAAGATTACATTTTTTTTTCCTTTGGAAACTGAATGCCATAATCTCGATCAAACCGATCCAGAATACCGAAGGTATGGACAGGACAGAAAAGCGAGTCACAGGAGGAAGGGAGATGCAGCCACACAGGGGATGATTACCCCCCCAGGACCGCGGTGGCTAAGTCATTGCAGGAACGGGGCCATGTTCTCTGCTGGGACAAAACAGGAGCTCATCTCTTTGGGGTCACAGTTCTATTTTGTTTGTGAGTTTGTATTATTATTATTATTATTTTATTTCTTTGGTCTGTGAGCACTCAAAGAGGCAGAAGAGGAGAATGACTTTTCCAGAATAGAAGCGGAGCAGTGATCATTATTCTCCGCTTTCTCTTTCTAATCAACACTTGAAAAGCAAAGCGTCTTTTCAGCCTTTCCATCTTTACAAATAAAACTCAAAAAAGCCGTCCAGCTTATCCCATCCTCTGATTGTCTTATGACTTAAGGGATTTACTGTGGTGTAGGTTCTGCCAGCCAACCCTACAAGCTGCCATTTCCAGTCCTAGCATTTAAGTAGGATGTTGTTGCCTTTAACTTTTTTTATCCAGGGGAAAATTGCCATTTTAGGGTCAGCATGAACAGCTCTTTCTTGTATGCGATTTAAAACAAACCGGAAAGGAAACTTCACACGTCAAAATCCATAGAAGTGCCGGGACGAGCCTTAAAGTGCTTTGTGAGTGAATAGGAGCCATTCGCTAATTCTAGACCCACAGAGTCTGGTGGTGGGGCTTCCCTTGTGGGGCTTCTGGTGGTGGTTTTGCCTTTTCTTTTCCCTGCTCCATGTTCTTCTAAAACATATACATATATACACACACATACACATATTCTTCAGGTCTCTAAGCCCCTGGAAGCAGCATTGTGTGATATTTTCAAAGGCAGGGGAAAATAGAGGGAAAAATAGAGACTATTGGTATGTTCTCCCCATTAGTGAGATATTGTAACTGGTCACCACTGGACGGGAAGGAGAACAGTGGACAGGGAAACAGAAGCCCAACCTCTGTGATCATATGAGGGCCAAGGCTGAGCAGTGTAGACAGAGACCCTTTGAAATGCATTTGTCTCTCAAATAGACTAGTAAACACCGACTTCTCCCTTGGGTTACAAACACCATTTCAACCTTTCAGGAGAGTCAGAGCCAGGATGTACAAGAACTGATTTTAACCAGAAGTCCGCAAGTACTGTGGACAAGAATGCTTAACCATGCTGCTTCAGCCTTGAGAGACATAGGTTCTTACACATATGCACACACGCATACACACATGCACACACGCACGCACGCATGCACACCAATTTATGTGTTTTTTATTAAGTGCCTTGAAAAAATGAAGAAAAATGTATTTTCCCTCTATGTAAAAATTAGTGAATATCTTACGAATTAAGGCATCCTCTTTCCCTAACCCCGATGGCTCCATTCCCAAGTACCCCAACTCACTGCTGATCCTACTAAAGGAATGACCCCTTCTACCCGAGTGGTAGTCATAGCCCTAGATGACTCTCAACTACTCTTCAAAGGGAGGCATCAGGAATAGAATGAAACTGTGTGAAGGATAAGATTGTTCGCATCAAGATCCAAATCTTGATTTCATATTAACGCCTAAGGATTGCCTGTGTGCTGGAAATATATTTGAAACTCAACCAGTATGCCCAGCCTATTGCATATCAATGTCAGACCATTTTTGCTGCTGTGGTCACCCATGATTTCATTTGTCTTATACCCAGGTGAAAGGGGAAGGGTGAATGGGACTGGCTGGTTCCTTTAAATGTTAACTTATGGAAATGCTAGTTCAAATGGTAATGTCACAGTGTTTTGTATGCAGAGAGCAAGAGTTCAACCAACAGCTATTTATTCATGTGTGTATGTCTTTGCTGCTTTGAGTTCTCTGTATCTACTGTGTATGTGAATGGTCATGTGGGACTCAGTGGTGGTGTTGTGACTTTGACCTAGGGTCCGAGTGTCACAGCTGATCTTGGCACTCAGCACTCATTGGCACAGTGGTAGTTAGAGGTGAAAAGTAGAGCTGTCAAGCCCAAGGACTTAGCTTTAGGGCTCCCCCTGAGTTGGGCCCGCAGCAGAAGCAAGATTTTAACTAGCCCCTTTCCTCTTCACCCTCCCATGATGCACAGTGTTCAGAAAGCTGGTAAGTCCTAGGGATTTCCAGAAGTAGCCTGCAGAAGAAGATAAGTTGGAAAGTCACTCCACGGGTCCTGATGCTGTCATGCCCAGTGAGCCATTTTACAGTTCTCCAAAGTCTAGCCCTGTCTCAGACCTTCACTTCACCTGTAAGTTATGTACAACTCAACCTGCATCCCTCTAAAAGTCCTATATCCATATTCACCATTGGCTAATTTGAGGTCCTAAGTGGGCCTTGAATGCTAAACAGAAGCAGGGTATGCAGGGCTACATGTAGATACCTCACCAAGGCTGGAGGCTGGTCTGTCCTAAGACAGAAAGAAAGACAGCTGGGCCCAATTTTGACTTGGTGAGGGGACACCTTGGTGTGTTTGTTATCTTTACCTGTGGGTAGGCTAGCTGACCCATCTCGAGTCATTCCCTTTGGGAAACCCCACTCCCAGTATTGATCTCCTTTTTGCCTTGTACTAAATGACACATTACCTCCATGCTCTCCTGGACTAGGCGGTCAACAGGGCCACAGGGTTGCTTTCTGTCTTTGGTGGGGCAGGGGAGTTGACAGGGATGAGGGTCCAAGGAATAAGCATGAATGACAAGAAAACAAGAGAAAGAGTTAACCTGTCACATAGCAGGTTAACTTTTCCAGGGTTTGCAGTTAAAGGTATTCGACCATTCGCTGGCTGAGCCAGATCACGGGAACTTGAGAGCTTTTACTGTGATTCTTCAATGTAAAAAATAAACAACAATGTCAAACTGTGTTTATATGATTTGTATAAAGCCTTTTTAAGATTACTATTTAAATAAACATTATACCAGAGATATTTTTCTGCATCGTGGTTTATTTTTTTTTTTCTGCATTGTCTTTATTGGAGACAAACAGATCTGGGATAAGGGTGACCAAATTGTCTCACTTTGCCTGAGACTTTTTCAGGTTTTTAGCACTGAATGTACTGTTGAAATAGGATAGTTCCCTCAACCCCTTCACAGGACTCATGATAGGGTGGATTGCTTACTCAGCCTGCAGCTCTCAACCCCTTGTGGGAGAGGGAGAACACAGGAGAGCAGGTGCAGAGGCCAGGATGAGCATTTTTGGGCAACCAGCAGGAGCAGAACTCTGTGCGGGCCCGCGGCAGAGTCTAGGGGTTGCCCGTGACCCCTGGAGCCCCAGAGGGCCTGTGTTACAGTGCACTCTTTTAGCTTTGCCATCCATGGATGGCTTAAGTGTTAAACAGCTCAGTGTAGGGTCAAGATGACAGCCTCTTGCACCCGCACTCAGGCTCTTGTCTAGCATCCAGGAGGAATGAGGTTTCACAAATTTGAGGTTGGTGAATGTGGAGGATTTTATTGAGTGGTGGAAGTGGCTCTCAATGGAATGGGGAGCTGGAAAGGGGATGGAGTGGGAAGGTGGTCTTCCCCTGGAGTTTGGGCATCCCTAGCCAAACCCTTCTCCGAGATCCCATTATCAAGCTGTCCCTCTGAAGTCAAGCTGCTTCTCTCCAACATCTGGCTGCTGCTTCTCTCCTTCTCTGCTACTCTGCTGCTCTGCTGGTGGGGCCTGGTGTTTTCTATAGGTACAGGATGGGGGACAGGGCAGGCCAGGGTGGTTTTGGAAAAGGTAACATTCAGGCAGGAAAACAAGAATGTATGTTCTCACTTTGGGCCGCAGGTACCAAAGAAGAGGGTGGTACCCTTACCAGATACCACCCTCTTCTACCCAGTATTTCCCTGCCTCCTGTCCATATCACTGTGTCCTGGAAAACCCTTTGTCTGAGTGAGCTTGGTATAACAGGCTACCACAGACTTGGTGGCTTAAACAACAGACATACATTTCTTACAGTTCTGATGGCTGGGAAGTCCAAGATCAAGGCACCAACAGATTCAGTGTCTGACGAGGGCTCTCTTCCTAGCTTTTAGATGGCTGCCTTCTCTCTGTGTGCTCACCTGGCCTTTCCATAGATAGAGATCTTTCTGTCTTCTTCTTCTAATAAGAGCACTAATCCCATCATGAGGGTGGGACTTAATGACCCACCTCATGACCTAATCTAAACATAATTACCTCCCAAAGGCCCCAAATCCTAATACCATCAAAATGGTAGTTGAGGCTTTGATGTATGAATTTTAGAAGGACACAAACATTCAGTCCATAATACCCCTCAATCCTGGGCAAACTAAGATGGTAAGTCATCCTCTTGGGATAATGTTTCTTCTCAGCATTTGAAGCAGTAGGCTGATGGGCAGGTTGACTTCTTATAAAATGAAGATAGTGTGGGAATGGGTGATAGGCCATCTGGCCAGATGGGCTACTTTAACTCAGAGTCCTACCTGGTAGACTTCAGAGGCTGTGACCCGTAAAAACTCTTCCTCCCTGGACATCACCAGGCCCTGTAACTTTAGATTGTTTGCTCCTTCCTTTGTGGTCAAACCTTTGATTGTCAATGTCTCTGGTGTTTTCAGCATCTGTGATGATGCTTCTCAAAGTGTGGTTCTTGGCCAGCAGTGTTAGCATCATTGGGGTACTTGTCAGAGGAGATGTATATGCTTAGGTTCCAGCCTAGATCTACTGAATCAGAAACTCTGGGGGTGGGGTCTAGGGATTTGTGCTTCAGCAAAGCCCACCAGGGGAATCTGCTGCTCTTTCAAATTTAAGAACCACTGATCCAGTAGAAATGAAAATGTTTGTATCCTCCTAAAATTCCTACACCAAAGCCTCAATCCCCATCATGATGGTATTAGATGGTGGGGTCTTTGGGAGGTGATTAGGTCATGAGGTGGGTCATTAGGTCCCACCCTCATGATGGGATTAGTGCCTTTAGTGGAAGAACTATCCTGGCCTTGGGTGATTGAGGTGATTGAGGACCTTTTCACCTATTGGTTATTGGATTCAAAACTACCTAGGTAGTACAATAAGTTCCCAGGCAAAGAGGAGGGAGACACTTCATTATGAACCTCCCTCCCCATGGAAGCTCTGAACCTGAGCCAAATTTGCCACCATCCTGGGGCTCTGTTCACCCTGAAAAGGAAATTTGTTTCAGTCATTTATTTAAGAAATGTTTTTGAGCAGTTCCTGATTTTGTAAGCTCTTAGAGCTTCCACTCAGGGAGGGGACAGGAAGCAAACAGCCAAATGCAAGAGCATGATCAACAAAGGAGAAGGGCTGGAGATGGGGCAGGGAAGGTGAAGGGCCAGGGCACACTGCACCTTAAGGCCCCAGTGAGGAAGTGCTGTCTCTTCTGTATCATTCTTCTGCTCTTTTTAATTTATAAA
This sequence comes from Symphalangus syndactylus, assembly GCF_028878055.3. Classification (NCBI taxonomy): domain Eukaryota; kingdom Metazoa; phylum Chordata; class Mammalia; order Primates; family Hylobatidae; genus Symphalangus; species Symphalangus syndactylus. Next base: position 110,289,055 of record NC_072430.2, read on the forward strand.
AAGGGGCAGCCCCCAATACCACCCATTCCTCACTGACCAATAATGTTACCATAGTCGAATCTCTGCAATTTCCCTCTTTGCCCCTCTTGTGATCTTACGATATCTTGTGTGTCCTGGGATGCCTGTTTCTATCGTATTACTGACCCTAGCAACAATAACAGAGGTTAAAATGAAAGCAAATTTCTTCTTTCCTTTAGTTGAGCTTTTGGGTATTTTTAAAGCCCTAATAAACTAATAATATCTCCTGGTCCCTAGCCAGCAAGTGTTTACATAAGACCTTTTTTTTTTTCTAATCTACATCCTTCTGGAAATGTTTACATGAAACTCAGGGGAGGCAGGCAGGCCAGTGAAATGAGGTTGGAACAGAACCATTGTTGAAGAAAACAGGACCCATCTGGATGCAGAGGCCGCCTTTGCCCCTGTGACGTTGGTGGTGTTGATGGGGGTGTGGGAGGGAACCTGAAGAGGTTGAAAGATGACTCAATTTCAGTTCTCACAGCCTTCAGGCTCTAATCCCAGGCTGAGCTAAACAAAACTCTTGGGAAAAATCTCTCTCCACCCAGGAATAAAGGGTGTGAGATGGGGAGTGGGGTAGTGGGAGGGGGTGATGGTCAGAACAGCAAATGCAACCAGTGGTGGGGGCTGAGTGCTACCTCACCATCCACCCTAGGGGCTCACAGTAACTTAACAGTCATTCCCATCAACACGATGGGAAGAGTCCTGGAAGCTTACAGGTCGCCCCAGGCTGAGGTAAAGGCACGACTTACCCCTGAATTCCTATCTCTCAGAACTCCTGAGCCACCTTCGCCCACTGCCCACCCCACCTTTCAAGGCTGGTCCTCTTCCTTCCTGAGTTTTCTCAGTGACCCTCAGAGGCAGTTCCTGGTGGAAAGACATGCCTCCCATGTTCTCTCTGGAGGCCCAAGCAAGAGACCTCCAAGGGAACTAAGAGCCAGATTACTTCTGCAGCTCATCCAGAGAATAACACCTGTTTCCTCTCCCTTCTCTGCCAGAAAACCCTATAGGACAAGTGTGTGCGTGAGTGCATGCGTGTGTGTGTGTGTGCGAGTGCTGTTCCTGTCATCACAGTTTTACAAGTGCTATAAGAAAAGGAGGGCCTCTCACTAAGAAAACATATCCCACCTGGCCACAGTGAGTCTGAGCCGTCCCTCACCCCCTCTCCTACCCAGTGGCACCAGTGCAGAAGGGTGCCCTCTCTGCAGAGGACACAGCCCAGCTCAAACAGGGCCCACACAGTGTTCTGACCTGAGGCCCTGTCAGGCTCACGTGCACACTGAGGTGCCCAGGCCTCTGCAGAACGCCCTTCACCAGTAGAGAGGCAAAGCCCCGGAGACCGGGCATTCAACATGTGAGGATTTGGGGTGCTTGGTTCTAGGTCCCTTAGCAAACCCCTCACCAGACCAGCAGGCCCCGGCAGCTGTGTTCAGGCATGGACCCTTCTTTACCCTTGAGACTCTAACAGCCTCCCCAGAAACAGTGCCGTTCAGTCTGCAAGGTGCAGGCTGCAGCCTCCACAGCCCCCCAGGCTTCTCAGAACCGTCTGCAAGGCCAGGATGCCGTGGTTTGGAGCATAGCCCCACTAATTAATCTCATCCTGAAGCCCTTGACTGCCTCCGCTGGGAATTGAAGCACAGCCTTGCTGCACCTCCGCCTTGCCAAGCCTCACGCAGAACTGCCCGACAGGGCCTTGACTCCAGAGCGGGTGGCAGGCGGCCTTTCTAGATTTGCCTTCTGTCTTCACCTTTTTTCCTCCTCTCACCCCTCATCTCATCTTGCCTTGAACATTCGTGTTTCTATTCCCAGCTGACTATTTTTAATGCCTGTGGGAGTTCGAAGAAAGCTTTGTAGGGTTTTGAAACCCCTCAGTGCTCCTTTCCCCTTGAATATGGACATGATGAGGAGGCGGAGAGCACTGTCTCAGGGCTTGGGAGACCAGGGTTCAAGATTCGGTTCTGCCTCTACCTGTGTGACCTTGGGAAGGCCACAACACATCTTGGCTTTCCCATCTGTAAAGTGGACGTTTGGGCTACGTGGATTTTGAGCCCCCAGCTATACTATGACATCCTAGTCCATGAGGTGGTTCTGGCTGGTTGTCTGTATGTGTGTTGCACAGCCCAGCAAGGCAAAGCTCTCCGGATGCTCCCTTCCCAACATTCTCTCAGGCTCCCTTCTGCACAGATGATGGGGATGGCATCTTTGGGCTTGACTTGATGTTATTGTGGAGCTGGCCCCCAATCCCAGCTCCCTAGAGGCAGAACTGCTCTCTTCCCCAGAGCCCTTCATTCCTATCTACTGACATAGAAACTGACATGCTTATTTATCCCCCATGACCTTTCAAGGGAAGAACCGATGTATCCATTCATTTATATAATAAACCTATTTTATATTAAATGTCTAAACTGTGCCTTGCTAGGTGCTAGGAGACGTGATCAGCAAAACAACCTGGTTCTGTCTTCGAGGACTTACAGTCTGGAAACACACAAGTGAATCAGGAAACCACACAAATATAACGATATGGCAGGAGCTCCAAAGCAAAGTGCAGAGAGCTGTGCGTGTGTAAGCAGGGACCCGAGCATTGTGTCTTATGGGAGCTGAAATCCTAGGATGAGTCAGGTGAGCAGGGGCAGAAGGCAAAGATGCTGAAGCCAAAGGAAACTTGGCTAGAGCAAAGTAGGGGGTGAGGAGGAATGTCTCATTCACCTTTGCATCAGGACCCCCAGCTCACACCTGTGCATAATAAATGTTTGTTGAATGAATGAATACATGACTTGTATAAATTCCCCTCTGACAGGCATCAAGCTGCCCAGTTTGTACAGACTAAAAGATGAGTGTTTTTGTTCTTGCTTCTTGCTACCTGTTCTTCACTGTAGTAGAAAATGTGCAAGTAACCCTCCAAGAGTCTGTATGGAGAGATTATGCCATAAGTTTCAGCAGGGAAATGGGCACTATTAGTTTCTGTTTAAATATGATAATTTGGGCTAAATATAATATTCAGATTAAAATCCTGTTGAAACAGTTGGAAAGTTGCCAGATTTAGCAAATAAAAATGTCCCATGCAGCCACAGTATAGCAGTTCCTCAAAATGTTAAACATAGAATTACCATATGATCCAACAATTCCACTTCTAGGTATATATACCCAAAATAATTGAAAGCAGGGACTGAAACAGACACCTGTGCACTGATATTCATAGACACATTATTCACAATAGCCAAAATGTTGAAACAGCACAAATACCTATCAACAGATGAATGAACAAAATGTGGTGTGTACCTACCATGAAATATTATTCATCCTGAAAATGAATGACATTCTGATACATGCTACCACAGAGATGGACTTTGAAAATATCATGCTAAGTGGAATAAACCGACACAAAAGGACAAATATTATATGATTACACTTATTGAAAGTACCTAGAATAGGAGAATTTCTAGAGACAGAGTAGATTAGAAGTTACCATGGGCTGGGGAAAAGAAAGAACTGGGAGTTATTTTTTAATGGGTATAGAGTTCAGGTAATGAAAAAGTTCTAGAAATGGATAGTGGTAATGGTTGCACAGCACTGTGAACATATATAATGCCCCTAAAATGAATACTTCAAAAGGGTTAAAATGGTAAATGTTATGTAGATTTTACCACAATTTTTTAAAGAGCACCTTGATTTTTTTTTAAAGTCCCCTGTAATACTTGGGACATACTTAAACCGAAAAATTGCTCATTATCTGAAATGTAAATTTGACAAGATGCCCTATATTTTATCTGATAATCCTAATTGAAGAGCTTTCTCTTCACCATGGGATTCCTGGGACCTTCCCAAAATTTCAGGGCTGTATTTCCCAAACTAAAAATTTGTGCTTATGATTTGATAATAAAGAGTGTAGAAAACAGTTGCAGAAAGTCAGGAGGAGTCGTGCCTACCCTAATTATAGATTGAACCATAGACAGAGGCCACAAAATGACTCCCTCAGCCCTTGCTCACTCCATCAACGAAGAGGTAGAGATTAGAAATCTTGGTTGGGTTTCCCATCTGTTGTTTAATCATCATGATCCACAAATGCTGTAAAAGCTGGTTATAAACCCCTTCTTACGATTGACCACGTGGCTAGAATTACAGTTGCAGATGGCGATGCTCGTGCGTGTGACTCAGATGATAGCCTTGTCCCCCGCCATCAATGGATCTTCACACCAGAGTTGGTAAGAACCCATGGGGTGCCCAGATGCCTAATTGTACCACCATTTGCACCCATGCCTTCTCAAAGAAAGAAACCGCCTGAACAGCTCATTGTGCAGCACGAAACAACAGGTGCAAAAGGCAAAGGCCACTTTGGAGCCATTTGGACCAAAGAACGTGACTCTGCATAACAAGTGCCACAAACTTGGTGTGCCTGCATCAACCTGCCTGTGAGATGGGCTCAGCATCCTGCCACAGCCCCAGAGTCTACAGCGGTGTTCCAGGTGGTCCCACCTTCTCCCTCTCTCAACAGAATGAAAGGCAGCAGGGAGGGCATAGCACGAAGTGATGGGTTGCGTCCAATTCATTTTTACTAGGTGCTGACAAGTCACTGCAAAAGTCTGGAAATGTGTAGCACAGCAAAAACACAAGAGTCACAATGCACTGGTGAATGATTACCACAGGAGAAATTCATTACAGGCTGCTCTCAGCTCCCATCACATAAGGAAGTGTTACATTAACAAGATGGAAGGTCCCTGTGGTCCCCTCCCCAACACAGCCCCCACTGCCACCGCCTGCCACCCCACTATTTCAATTTGTGTTGCATGGTGGGAACAGAGCCCACAGGCGGGGGAAGTTAATTCTGCTGCACTAATCAAAAAGGGGGTCGCAGTGGCAGCCAAAGCCAAGCGAAGCAGATTTGACCTGTGTGCTGCATGAAATCCCTTCTGCCAGCCTGCGCCAGTTAGGACCATCATCTTTGGGCACCTAGATGTGGCACGAACACAAGGTGAGTCTTCTATTAGCTGTTCATGTAACTTGCTTCCTATGAAGAGGGCGTGTTGTTTCCCTATACCCTCATCCCTGGCCCTCATCCCTATTGGCACCCGAGTTCCCTTGGGTTTTTAACCTTTCCTCACACAGACACTGACGGGGAACCTAGTTGTTGCCAGAATGGAAGCTGTGCTGGAGACTGTGGGGTAGCCAAGAAGAATAAGACATGCTGGGCTTGGAGCTGCTCTGGAACAAGTTCTGGGGTGATGGGGACGGAGCACCTCCCATTTGTAGAGGTTGATAAATCAAGTGGCCTTTAGGTCCTTGCTCTCCAGTGTCACATGTAGTCTATGTCTCGTTCTTCCCTCTAAGCTCCCTTCTCCAATTACCACTTCCCACATTAAGGATTCACAGGCCACAAATGGAGGGTTAGCAGAGAGGCGACTGCGTGAGACAGAAGGGTCAACAGTTCTTCCTTAATGGGATTTCTGCTCCCCCAAGATGCCATTCACATGCAGAGGGGCCGGCCAAAGGGACCTGCTTTTAAAGTCAAATGCACGGCCAGGCCCAAGATGGACGGCTCTGCCCGGGAAGGGGGCTCTGGACAGGTGCCTTCCTAAGGAGCCCAAAACACTCAGTGTCTTGGCCTCGTTCCTGTGCCCCACCTCTCACCACTGAGAGGCCCGGTGAGTTCCTGTAGCAAACGGCAGCCTGAAGTGGATGAGCCAACCCCAGCGCACTCACCAGCCAATGCGATGTTAAATATTAAACCTCCCCATAGCCGGCCTGGGCTGAAAGCCGCCATTTCATTACGCAGCTTTCTCTGGGCTTAAGAAGAAGAGAGCTCGCCTCTCCCAAAAGCTCACAGTGGAGACGCACCCTCAGCCTTCTGGGCATCAGGGAAACCTTCAAAACGGTTCAATTTGTCCAAGCCCATCTATCTTTAATGTCACAGTCTACATTTTCTCCCCTCCTCCTTTTTCAAAGCAGCCAGAAAGGAAAATGTCACTGCATTTGGGGCCAATTCAAAAGCCAGGCTTAGACAAATGTTCTATTTCGTTCTCCCCAGCCCCCGTGTTTTTATCTCCTGTGGTGTTTTCAGGGACTGCACCTCGCCCCACTCCACTCCTGTGTTCACCTGGTGTCTTTCTGGCCCCCTCTATTGTGTGTCCTTCGCTCACCTTCTTCACTTCTCAGAGTCCTCTTCCTGACTGAGCCTCTGCTAGACAACATGATGTTGATTGTGTTGTTTTTGTTTTGTGTTTTTGAGACAGTCTTCCTCTGTCACCCAGACTGGAGTGCAGTGGTACAATCGCGGCTCTCTGCAACCTCCGCCTCCCGGGTTCAAGTCATTCTCTTGCCTCAGCTTCCCGAGTAGCTGAGATTACAGGCGTGAGCCACCATGCCTGGCCCATGATATTGATTTTTATGGGGGTAGTGGGGTCTCCCTGGGGGGATTGCCAGGTGAGGCTGCTGCCACCCCCTTCCACTTCCCAACCAGGTTTAGAAGTTCAGCAGCTGATACACGTAAATGTCCCCAGTTCTGCCTTTTAGAAACTATATTCTCCAAATTTGTCCAAAACACATGGAATTGTCCCCAGCTGTGGCAGATGCGGTTAAGAGCACTGTCGGCACCTCCCCTCCCCTGTGTGCCTTAAAAAGACCCTTTAAGCTGTGCAGGGCAGGTGGCAGCTCAGATGAAGATGACAATCAGAATGCATCGCTGACAGTCTCTGGCTCACCCAGGAATAGAGTGCCAAAGCACTGATTGATACCTGAGAGGGCAGCTGTCTTAGGGAGGACACAGAAGAGAGATAAGGGACTCAATCAGTGTCAGAGCCGTCCCGACACAACACAGCCATTAATCACTTTGGGTAAAGATTCTCGGCTGCTGAAGTGGAGAAGGGTGAGCAGGTAATAGAAAAACAGAGGGAGAAGCAGCTGTGTGGGCCGGCCAGCTCCAGGATGGACAAGGCGCTTGGCCTCACCTGGATGGATGGACAGGCAGGCCTGATTTGGAGATCTCCATCTGTCCATTCTCAGCCCAAGGAAAATGCCCACAGGATTTTCCTGAATTCATTGCACAGAATTAAAATATAATCCAGGGTGAACTTTAAAGTATGTGAATTATGTCTCAATAAGGCTATTATAAATATATAGACTCCAATCAGCAGCCCAGGACAGCTGCAGGGGAAACCCTCCTTCCCGCCGCCCTCCCACCACGTGGATGCAGAGGAGACCACTGCTGATTGCTGATATTCTCTCGTTGTCCTTACCCACTGGTACCTGAATGAGATGCAGCATGTGGTGAACCATGAGGAAAACAGGGCTCAAAGGCTCAGCATTTTGATGAGAAAAGATCCCTCCCATTCCAGAAAGCCGCAAGACTGCACTTCAGCAATTCCCAACCATATTACACATGTGATTAGTACTGGCCGAGCCCATTTTAGAGACTGTCTTTCAATGTGTTTTAACTAGACATTTTAAAACAATAACTCTGTTTTTTTGTCCAGGGAACAGAGATTCCTAAGTTGGAAATAATGAATGGATTAGTGATTAATTCATTGCTGACAGGTGTGGGGAGAAGCTGTCTGTAGCTTCTTAGCTTTTTTGTCCCCTTTCTCTCTTAAGATTGTTCTTTCTTATTTTAATTAATTTTTTTGCCACCCCAGCACTTCTCTTATCAAATATTCAAATAAACTAAACAAGTAGAGTATACTGAGACCAAAGTACTCAATATGGTGTTTAACTGGAATTGTAGCCTGTTTTCTCCCTGAGGGGTATCAGATACCTGGAAGCTTTCCCTGGGAGTGGAAATGGACTCCAAAGTGCATTTTTAGCATCTAGTTAATCTTCCTTTCAGGTGCCGAGGGCATGGCTTCATTGAAACAGGGAGCAGCCATTGGGTGCTTTGTGGTTTCTCCTGCCTTGCCTGGTAAGGAAGAGAAGTGAGAACATAGCGAGGCTGTGAATCTTCTCTCCATTCACTCTGCTCCACTGTTCGCATGCTTGTGTCTGTGCCACATGAATGCTCGACACTGGGGGCATGATCCAGCTGTTGGACATGCCAGGTCTGGTGACAGCTGCCTGCCCTCAGCTGCCAGCATCTCACTCAGCTCAGCAGGAGGGCTGCCATCACTGCCGATGCTTACAACCAAGTTTGGCACAAATATCCTGCATCCATGTCCTCAAACCCAAGCCACAGTCAGCGGGGAGGGGCAGGGCATGTGCTCATGTGCAAGGGCCACAGCACTAGCCTCTCAGCGAATGTGAACTTTATGCTCTGTCCTTTTCAAAAGAACACTGCTCAGAACAGCTATGGCGCAGTGCACTTTCTAAACTCGGGACTATCTTGAATGAGTGAGCAGTCCTGTTGACACTAGGTCTGCAATGGAGCCAGAGCTGTTGGCTACTTCAAAATGAGTTACAGGTTTCAGAACAACACTTGGTGCCTTCTAACAGTTGTGAGATCCCTTAGCAGAGACAGCCTTGGCTACCTTCTCAAAAGCAGCCACGTGGTTGAGCCCTGACCATATATTTATCCATAAATGACGGTGAGTACTAATAAAGAAGGAATGGAAGAGGAGTTTTTAAGGTGGGTCTCTGGAGGCCAGGTTTCATTCAGCCCAAAGTATCTTCCTCCAGATTGAAGCAAAGACAGAAGTAGCCTGCTGTGACTAATGGAGCTCAGGTGATTCCTTGCCAAGCATTTTAATAATGGGGTGGCTGACAGGTGGAATAGAGTGGGGATGGTGGAAAAGAGCAATGGACAGTAGGGACATAGTCAGCAGTTAGCTGGTAAAGAAATGAGCATTGCTTCCAAAGGCTTCCAAAACCAGGCAGCGGGGAATGAGGGATTCAGCCAGAGGAAAGATTTCCTGGTACTTCCCTCCATTTTTTTTTTTTTTGTCTCTCCCAAGTTTGGAAGCATCAGAGAGCTGGAAAATTGAGACGCAGATCCCTAAAGGAGTTCCTGTTTGGTGACCATGTATATGGTTTTTAAATTCTCAGGGATAAACTACTGGACAGCTATGAAGAAAAGGAGAAAGTTCTTTATGTATAAATATGAAAAGATCTTTAAGACATATAGTTAAACAAAAAATCAAGGTGAAGAACCATGTCTAATATGCAGGATGTGTAATTTGTAATTTGCAGAGTCCAGTGTGAAATGAAATTATAGGGTTCAAAATTATTAAGAATTTCAAGCCAGCAAAGCATGAAATCAACTGCACCACCCTCCTGCACTCAGAGCCCTGTGTACCTTCCACACTCCCATGCAGTCAGTCCTGCCGGTATGTTTCCATTGCAGTAAACGTAAAATGTTAAGTAAGAAATAAGTACAGTTTTCCTATGGGCAGGGGGGCTGAGAACTATGAGGAAGGAGGACAAAAGAGGGAGGAGAATTTCCACTGTATACCTATTTATATTTGTCAATATTTGAATCATGGAAATGAATTACCTATTCAAAAATTTAAATAATTTAAAAAAAGTCCTCAGGGCTCCAGAAAACCCCATGCAGACCCTAAGCAACAGATGGAATCCCATTGACATTTATCAGCGATTACATGTTGCTATGTGGAGGTCCTGCGCCTGGGAAGAAGCTATGAGAACAGAAGCATCTGATTATAATAACTGAAGCACCAGCTATCCTCTTTCTCACCCAGTCACTTGCTTGCCACTGGACGTAGATTTCTACGAAGCCAAATAAAACAGAAAATGTTTTCTCACTCTGTGATCTCTATCAGGTTCCCCTCACCCTTGTGAACTTTGCTAGGCCTCAGGCACATGGTCTACTGCTTATTTTCACAGCTGCCCTATAGGTTAATAAGTGCTACTCTTCTGAGCAGAGACTCTAAATCTCATTAAAGGAACAGGTTAGATGAATGCATCCGCAGTAACAGTAATAATCAGAAATAACAAGATGCTTCCAGTTTGACAAGACCCACTTGTGTGTCTCCACAATGGTGCCACTCAGAGAAATGGGATGCACCTTGTGTTAGTGTGTTCTCACACCGCTATAAAGAACTACCTGAGACTGGGTAATTTATCAAAAAAAAAAAAAAAAAGAGAGAGAGAGAGAGATTACTTGACTCACAGTTGCGCAGGCTGTATAGGAGGCAATGGATGGGGAGGCCTTAGGAAACTTACAATCACGGGGGAAGGCAAAGGGAAAACCAGCATGTCTTACGTGGTGGGAGCAGGAGGAAGACAGAGAGAAGTAGGAGGTGCCACACACTTTAAAACAACCAGATCTCGTGAGAACTCTATTACAAGACAGCATTCAGGGGATGGTGCTAAGCCATTAGAAGCCACCCCTATGATCCAATCACCTCCCACCAGGCCCCACCTCAAACACTCGGGATCACAATTCAACATGAGATTTGGGTGGGGACACACAGCCAAACCATATCACTCCTGAACCACAAATAATCAAATCAATAATAGTTTGCATGTATTGAGTACCTACAATGTATTAAATGAGTTATTCATTTAATCCTCATGATTCCTGCAAGGCAGATTCTACTACTTTTTGCGTTCTATAGATAAGGAGAAGTCCAAAAAGGAGAAGTAACTTGCCAAACATTGCCCGGTAAGTAAAGGGTGGAGCCAGATTTGAGCACAGACATTCTAGCACCAAAGACCATACTCTCAACCATTAATCACGAAGAAGAGAAGCCTCGCTTTTCATGTAAATGATCCATATAATAAAGATCATTGGCTAAAATGTAATACATCATCTTAGCCGGTCCACTCAACAAAATCTTCTACCCTCCAGAACACAACGGAGATAATTTGGAAGTAAGGGCTACAGATTTTTATTTCGGTAAATATGGCTATGAATTCTTTTGTGCCATCAAGTCAAATGAATGCTAGGCTTACCATTGTTTGAGGCCTGCATTAATGTTCAGTATGGCCCTGAATTCTCTATTCTTTGGAAACAACATTTCTAAGATGATGGCAACTTGACAGCTCTTGGGAACAATTTCCTAGGGACTTACCCACAAGATCTCCAAGTGATGCAAGAGGCTGCAGCAGTTAAGAAGAGTGAGGGAGGAATTACTTCCAAGAGTAAAGATAAGTCAAGAAAATAATCTAGAGTCATAGAAGATCAAGATCAGAGGCAGATTTTCACATTCCTGGGCTGAAGAAAAGACTCCAGGGCTTGGCTCAAATTGGCCATAGAAATTGTATGAAGGCGGAATTAAACCCCAACATTCCCTGGAAACTTTCCCCCTTCTAAGTTGTCTAAGACACCAAGAACAAGTATCGATACAAGAGAACTGTACACATATCTGTACTATCTATCTTGTCCTGCATTTATCTTCTACCAAATTGTGGTGTCTACTTTGATGAGAAAGTCAATTTCAGATCGTTCTGTCTCAGAACCAAAAACACTACAAGGCACAAGATGGGTCCTTAATATATGTTTGTTGAAATGGCAAATGAATGAATGAATGATTCATCAGTCAATTGATATACACCCTTAATCCTTAATAGCCATGTTATGCAAGTAATATCTCATTATGACAATTCAACCCCTCCCTGCAGCTCACCAATAAAATATTCAAACGTTTTTTATTCTAATGACACTTTGTGATAATTGCTAGAAATCCTACTCCCAGGAGGCAGGAGCCAAAGATGAAACCAAACCAATATCAGATTTCCTCATCAAGACTTGGAAAGTGAAAACAAAATGACTTGAATGCAATAAAAGAGGAATATTTTGCAGATCAGCTTAATATATTGCCCTTGAAGTGCTTAAATGTGTTTGTGTGATGTTGTCAAGTAACTACTCAATAAATACTTTAAAGCTTGTTTGGCTTGTTGAAATTTAAAATATTAAGAAAAAGAAGTTTGGCTGATTTTTGCAAATTCAATACCCAAAGTAGTGTAGAAGAAAATAAAAGCAGCTGGGATTTGTGTAGTTGCTAATTTAGTTGAAGAATAATCATCCATCTAAGCAAAAATACTTCCTCTGCCACATCTGGAGAAACCAGTTGTAGAGGGAAAGTGTGGGTTGGTTGCCAAAAGGACATATTCCATATTGAAGAAAATCTTAATTTTATGCAAATTGCATTCGATCTTTTATTTTTTTTTCTCTTTCCTCTTTCAAAGCAATGAAACACAGGAAGGAAAAAGGTGGTTTGGAGACTTTTATGGAATTGATAAAGTCATACTTTCTTAGGAAAGAGATTAGCTGAAACTTGGCCAGGTGATAAGACATTACAAGAAGGTCAAAGTATTAAAGATTTCCAATAAAAGCTGCAGGATGAGAAAGCCTGCGAGTAGCTTATAAGAAGAGACCAAGGGATTGGGGATTTTCAACATTAACAGGAATTGAAAATCTGGACCTTTACTTAAAGGAAAAGTAGAGTTACCTTTAAACAATGATTGACAATAATCAAAGTCTAGTGGGATAAAGAACCTAACCTGAAGACAGATTTTTTGGTAGAGTATTTCTTTGTACGTTGTTCTACGTTGAGTATTACTTTCTATATTGTTCTTACCATTTTATATTTAGATTTTTTTGTTTTTTTGAGACTAAGTCTCGCTCTTGTCACCCAGGCTGGAGTGCAATGGCGCAATCTCGGCTCACTACAACCTCCACCTCCCAGGTTCAAGTGATTCTCCTGCTCCAGCCTCCCAAGTAGCTGGGATTACAGGCACCTGCCAACCCACGCCTGGCTAATTTTTGTATATTTAGTAGAGATGGGGTTTCACCATGTTGGCCAGGCTGGTCTGGAACTCCTGACCTCAGGCGATCTGCCCACCTCGGCCTCCCAAAGTGCTGGGATTACAGGAGTGAGCCACCGTATAGTTAGATCTTTAATTTCCATTTCTGTTTTTCTCAAAACAAGTGATTCTCAAAACTTTATCTGCATCAGAATTACCAAGGAAGCCTTTTAAAAATGGAGATTCCTAATCCCAGATAGTCAAATTCAGTGGGTATAAGGTTGGGGTTCAGGAATCTGTGTTGTAACAAAGTAAAGGTAATAGGGCCTGGATAATTTAATGCAAGTGATTCACACCTCACTTTTGAGAAGTTACTGTTGTTAAGCATGTCCCAGGTACTGTCCCGGATCTCTGCAGCTGGAGCAACGAAGCGCTACCTACTGGAAATTTACCAAATTACAGGCATAATGGAAAGGAGAACTGAGAAATCAGTGTAGTGATTTTGTCATTTAACTGTGATGTTGTCAAATAACACTCTATAAATGTTTCAAAGGTTACCTGGCTTATTCAAATTTAAAATATTAAGAAAATTAAAATGGGTTTGAATGACGTTCACAAATTCATACTAAAAGTAATGTGAGAGAAAAATAATCAGTGGATTTGTATAATGACTAATTCATTCAGAAGTTTCAGAGTCCAGCACACATGGAAACAGGACACAGGAGGAAGGTTGGAAAGCTACAGAAACACATTTTACCTACTTTTCTATTCTTCCTGCTTCTTGCTGGAAGTAATGGGCTGATAATTAACCTCAAGCCAATTTGTTATGCTTCATTTTTTTTCTTTTTTTTTTTTTTTTTTTTTTTGAGACGGAGTCTTGCTCTGTCACCCAGGCTGGAGTGCAGTGGCGCAATCTTGGCTCACTGCAAGCTCCGCCTCCTGGGTTCACGCCATTCTCCTGCCTCAGCCTCTCCGAGTAGCTGGGACTACAGGCGCCCGGCTAATTTTTTGTATTTTTAGTAGAGACGGGGTTTCACCGTGGTCTCGATCTCCTGACCTCGTGATCCGCCCGCCTCGGCCTCCCAAAGTGCTGGGATTACAAGCGTGAGCCACCGCGCCCGGCCTGTTATGCTTGATTTAAGAAGTCACCATTTGGCTGCAAATCTGTTTTGCCCCATTTGCACATCTCTCCAGGTAAGGCACATCCAAACCTGCCTTACTCGTTCTATGTATGTTCTTCTGATTCCATTGCAACCTCTCCCTCATTTGAGAGGATGTGGGAAGGAAACTGAATTGAATGAAAAGGAAGTCTGTACCAGACAGCATTTTGTCCCCTCCCAAATACATACCATGACAACCATCAAGGAATAGGAGCTCTGGGTGACACAGCTTCCTCCCATGGAGAGGTGTTTGACTTGGGAAGTAAGACACTGCTATACCAACCTCTCATTTCTCCATTCATCAGCAACAACAGATGGCACAAGGCATCCAACCCTTGCAGGAAGCAGCTGCCTTACAGCATGGCATGAAAAAGCATGGAGCATTTGGCTTTAGACAGTAATTTACATGACCAACGGCAAATTACTTAGCCTCTCTATGCATCATTTTCCTCCTCTATTAAAGGGGTATTCTTACCTTCTGGGGTTGTAAGAATTTGAGTAATATATGCAAAATGCCTGGGATGTAATAGGTGTTCAATAAATGGTAGTTATTATTTGATGCATGAGACTTGGGCTAATGTATGTGTGAGCATTTAGTTATTAATTAGAAGGTAAATGAAAGCTGGCTGGAGGGAATTGCATTTGACCTTTAGCAAATTATTTCATTTAGATGCGCTGATGCAAAACTATCACGTCTTATGAAGAAAGACAAAAATAAATCGGGCTGACAAAAGACATTTTAATAAATACTCAATCTCCCCCCAACATCCTCTCAGTCTATGGCCACCCCACTATAATTTATATGCCATCTGAGGAGACGTTTGTGCCTTTCCCTCTCTTGTCATAGTCAATCGCTGGCTGATCAGGGGCCAGACTCAGCTGTGAAAAACCTTTTTGAGAATCTGCGTCTAGTGACTGCCCCAAAAAAGAACTCCTAATGCTTTTTGTTTTTCCTCCAAATAAGCTTGCCATCAAATAAGCTTAGGTGTATTGCCTAAATTATCCCCAGGCTGAGTTTGGCACAACTGGTGCAACATGATGCAGGGGCCTGATGCATTTGTTGCTCCAAAGGACCATTTTATTGAACGGCAAAGAGAACCTGCCACACTCCATGTAAAGCACCTTATGGGAGCCCATGTTATGGGAGTCCGTTTGTTTGCAGAACCGTGGTCTATTACAGGAAGGGCAGAAGCATCTGTGCCAGCCGATGAGAGGAAAGGGAAAAGAGAAAGTGACAAAGGCTTGTGGCAGACTAGAAACAGAAGAGACACATAGACACATCATTACCTTATCTTGCAAATTCTTGGAAGTCCACTATGTGTGCAGGAGTTCTGAGACTTGACAAATCAATGGGAGACAAAAGAAGGAGGGTTAATGAGAGGATGAGGATCCATGAAGGTGTTTCCATGGTGGAGAGCAATGCATGAAAGAAGTAGCAGCTTGCAAGAGACTAAGAGCGATTAAAAGGCTGGGGCTAGTCCTTTTTGGCAGAAAAGTTAGTGACAAAGAACTGACTGACAGCAGTAGGGAAGAAAAGAGCTAAGTCTACTGCACTTAAGGGAAAAAAGAATTAGAAAAGAAAGGAGAGCTGTAACAGGAAATCAATTGCTGATACTACCCTGCTGGAAATATTGCAGATCTCATGACTAAAAGGAAAGAGATTGGTGTTTTTCACATGTGATTCTCTCACGCTGTATAACACATGGGTAAATGGTGCTATCAGGGGACTCATCTTCAGTTTCTCTGTCTCTCAACATAGCTGGGATGAGGATGTATTAGAAAGTCCAACCCAATGAACTTTGCAAAAGGGCTGTGATTAGCTTTGGAAGGCTCTGACTGTGCAAGCAGCCAATATAATAAGCTCACTTGTTGTGACTGATTACAGCTATTACCATGCCTGCATATTTCTGCCTTCTAATGCCCACAGAGGAGCGGGAAGGAAAGTCAAGCAAGCATCCCTGGGACTGGTTTATTAAGCTAATATACCAGGCATTGCCCATTTTGCATCCTGAGAAGCCATCAAGCCCTTTGAACTTAGCATTTTCATTAGAAATCATCTATTTTAAATAATGATACAGTGAATCTTTAGACTGCTTTTTATCCAAGGACGTCAAAATACATTACTATTACTGCTGATTCTTAGCATTTGGAAGATGGTATTACATTAATTTTCTAGATGGTTAAACTAAAGCATCTAATGGTGAAATGCAAAATCAGCTGCAAAGGTAGGGAGAGTTTAGAGTACTCAGGGTCGAACTCTTATCATTTATCTCCATAACTCCATTTACTGTGCACATGCCAGTACCCAGAGGCACAATTATGAGCTAGGAGCACAAGACTTTATGAGTGTCCATTTGTAGAGGACATTGGTCATGTTGGTGGCTGCCTGACAACTTTCAGGTATGCTTTTGTTTGAGGAGGAGCTCACTTTCCTAGTTTCCTTTGCAGGGGCAAGGCAGACATGTGATCTGGAATCTACCAATCAGATGCTCTGGTGAAAGCAACAAGTCTGATTTCTGGTGCAGAAGTTGCACACAGCAAATTACAGTGTCAAGGCCTTGACGGTGGAAGCAGAAGCTTCCCCATCAAACCAGTTTGACAGCACGGTCGTAGGGATGTTTCTGGAAGTTTAATCTCTCAACTGGTTCTTCAGCTCTTAAAATGATTTTACAAACTCTTTTTAACAAACACTTTCTCTGCAAAATTAGCCAGACTCAGCTTCTGTCACTTGCATCTAAAAACCTGAAAAGTATTCCTGTATAGTCCATGAAAAATAGAGGTTTACAGACCTTTTTTAGTACTTTTAGATAGGTTGAAAACTGATTATCAGTCCATTTTGAAACTTAATTTCAATTTACTCAATTAATATTTGGTATTTACAAATATCTAGTATTTATTAAGCACCTACTATGTGCAAAACACCGTGCCAAGTATTGTGGGAAATATTTGCTGAGTGCCTGCTGCACAATACTTAGCACAGTGGCAGACATGGCCACTACCCCCAAGATCTTACAGTCTATAGGGATCAAACAGGAGCAGACAGACTAGGTCAGAGGCAGTTTTAGTAATTCAAGAAAGAGTTGATGGTAGTTTAGACAAGGGAATTAGGGGTGGAGATACAGGAAAAAAAGGACAGACCCAGAAGATATCTAGGAGGTAAAAATAGAGGGAATTTGGCAATAGACTGGATGTGGGGAAATGCAATGGGGTTGTAGACGACTCCTGGGTTTGTGATTTGAGCCTCTGGATAGACAGTGGTGTCCATCCCTGAGAGAATGTTGGAAGAAAACCAGATTTTGTAGGGACATGGCAAGTTTAGTCTCAAATGTGGTAAATAAGTTGCCTTTGGGGCATCCATGAGGCAGTTGCATATTAATGGATCTGGAACTTAGAATCCAGGACTGGGCTGAAGGCATGAAGGGTCCTTGCGTAATTGACGTAACTGTGTGAATGGGATTTCTTAGGGAATAATATAGCCTGAGAACCAGAGAGGACTTTGGATTTGTTCTTAAGGAGTATCAAGTATAGGTCTAAAAATTAAGGGAGCCACTCATCAATGGTTACCAAAAATCTAGTTCACCTATTTAAAAAAAAAAAAAAAGTAAAACACATTAATCGAAGAAACATGTCTTGATTCTCCAAGTACAAACTCCTCTATAATAATGATCCCACACTCAGAGACTGGCCCAGTCTACTACTAAGTTAATGGGCCAGGTAGGGCCTGTGGCACACAGGAAAGGACATGTCCTGTCTAAAGAGAGCAGCTGATTCTAAGCTCAAACAAGTTACTCCCATATATAATACCTATATCCAAATCCCTCTATTAAATTCCCCACTGTTTGAAATAATTGCCATGATTTTACATTTGTCTGAATTCACCTTGACGAAAACAGCATTAACCCAGATTTCTAGAGTCAGAGCCCGATTCTCTGCATCTGACTTGGAAACAATCTTCAGTTACCTTAAATTATTTTCCTTACTAAAGTCCCCTATTTTTCTATTTCCAAATGGCATTGATACCCACAAAAGACAGCTCTTCTACTGCTAGTGCTTTTCCTAGCTTCTAAAACTTCCCAAAATTATCTTCCAGTGTCTAAGACTCTAACCACAGTTGTCCCACCCTACAATCCCCTTCATTACTCAAATTCATCCTAAAAAAAAAAAAGGGTAACTTGGTATTCTGCCCCATGGTGTGGAATGTAAGGAAAAGCGATCAGCTGAACAAAGAGTAATCATCTCCTGGCCCCATAAGACAGGTTGGGATTAGGAAGCAAGAGAGTAGGTTCCTATGCTCCTACCAGCACATCTGAGTGGTGGAGCCCAGGTCACATATCTGCATTGCAGCTGCAAAGGAGACTGGGAAGGTGAGCTCCTACCTCAAACCTACGGATGACCTTTAGAAGCCAGAGACAGAGAGAAGGACAACAGGTTCTGGAGCAATGTTGAAGATTACCTCGGGCACAGGAAACGACGTGAGGAAAAACAGAAAGAGTGGGAGGAACTGGCTCTCAAAGTTAATCAATTCTGGCCTCTGATACTTTTGCCATTCAACATCAGTATATTTTCCTGAAGGTCTGGGAGATATATATATATATATATATATATATGCACACATACAGAGTCTTGCTCTGTCACCCAGGCTGCAGTGCAATGGCACGATCTTGGCTCACTGCAAGCTCCGCCTCCCGGGTTCACGCCATTCTCCTGCCTCAGCCTCCCGAGTAGCTGGAACTACAGGCACCCGCCACCATACCTGGCAATTTTTTTGTATTTTTAGTAGACACGGGGTTCACCGTGTTAGCTGGATGGTCTCAATCTCCTGACCTCGTGATCCGCCCACCTCTGCCTCCCAAAGTGCTGGGATTACAGGCGTGAGCCACCGCACCCGGCTGAAGATATTTTTTATTATGTGCATTCAGAATTTTTTGCCTTCTCAATATTCCTCTGCAAGAGTACATTGCATGTACTAATTATAACTGCCAGCTATTGACTAAATCTGATATGTAGGTGAACTGGATTTATTTCTTAGCTTAGTGTTACAACACACACACACACCTAATCAAGTTCTCCCTCCCCCTTCCCACCTCCTCCAATCCCAAATTATAATCATTAAACCAAGAAATGTGAAACAAAGCACACCATCAGCACATGTGTGTGGTAAAGCAGCCACTGCGACTTGCCCGGCTTCGGCATCACCAGGTGAGACAACCACACATCTTGCCTTGTATTGCAGCTTCTAAGGCACACATCCTTCAGGAAACACGATACAGGACCAGAAACAAGAGTATAATTAAAAATCTGTTGTTATTTTCTACAGAATCTTGGTTGGGGTGAGTAAGAGCTTGCCTCCAAAATTCCCTTTTTGTTGACATTTGGCAAGACTTCTGTCAACAAAATTACATCAACCAACACCTAGCAGTATCTGGCATGTGGTAAACACTCAATACCTGTTTTTAAGAATCAGCAGAAAATCCAATGAAAATGAGCCCTGTCTAATCTCATAATAAGTGAAAAAGTTAAAGCAGTTAGTATAGCAGTTAGTGCCAAGTACGTAGTAAGTGCTATATAAGTATGAGCTATTGGGGTTATTATCATCATCTAGAGTCACTGTTGCTTCTTGTTCACATTCCGGTCATCCAGAAGGCCCTCTCCCATTTCCCTCTCTCCTGTCCTCCCTCTTACTTAATACTATCAACTACAAATAAAAAATAAT
Source organism: Symphalangus syndactylus (assembly GCF_028878055.3). Taxonomy (NCBI): domain Eukaryota; kingdom Metazoa; phylum Chordata; class Mammalia; order Primates; family Hylobatidae; genus Symphalangus; species Symphalangus syndactylus. The sequence goes on from NC_072430.2 coordinate 110,308,570, forward strand.
AAAATAAAAGAAATACTATCACAACTTGCAAGGAAATTTAAACCACCCCCTCCTCTCTCTCTCCTCTCTCTGTCACACACACACACACACATACACACACACACACACACACAGTAAGAGAGCATAGCCTCACTCTCATACACTGCTGATGGGAGTGTAAGCAGCACAACTCCTACAAAAGGCAATTTGGAAACAGCTATCAAAATTACAAATGCATGGCTAGGCATGGTGGCTCACGCCTGTAATCCTAGCACTTTGGGAAGCCAAGGTGGGCAGATCACTTGAGCCCAGGAGTTTGAGACCAGCCTGGACAACATGATGAAACCTCGTCTCTATTAAAAATACAAAAATTAGCCAGGCATGGTGGTGCATGCCTATAATCCCAGCTACTCAGGAGGCTGAGGCAGGAGAACTGCATGAACCCAGGAGGTGGAGGTTGCAGTGAGCCAAGATCACACCACTGCACTCCAGCCTGAGTGAAAAAACAAAACTCCACCTTAAAAAAAAAATATATATATATATATATATATTTTAAATTACAAACACATAGACTTCTCAACCCAGCAGGCTGCATTGGAGAGTTTATTTTACAGATTAACTCTGCACCCATGTGACATGTAATATGTACAAGATTGTTCACTGCAGTCTTGTTTGAAATGGCAAAATGGAAATAAGCCAAGTGTTTACCAGTAGGGAACTCACTAAATAAACTTTGTAATACAGCGATGAACCAAATTTTCAATGACGAAGACCTCTATGTACTTACATAAGAAAATCTCCAAAATATATTGCCAAGTTAAGAAAAAAATAAGGCACATAAGGACAGCCTACAAAACATCTCAAGTTTTGTATAAAAAAGCAGGGAATAAAAATGTATATTTCCATTTGTTTTACATTAATAACTCTGGAAAAATATGGAGGAAACTAAGAGGAATGATTGTCACGGCAGGGAATGGAGAATTAGGCCAATGAAGTGGGTGAGGGGAAACAGGGTTAAAAAGAAAACTTTTTACCATAAAACTTTTTATTGTCTATTCAATGTAGATGAAAGAGAGAGAGAGAGCGTGCACCATCTTTTTTTCAAGGAAAAAGGAAAGAAAACCTGGTCTTCTATCTGAGGCACTTATTTGCCTGCCATGCGCTATGGTTGAAGTTGATGCCCTGGAAGTTCGCCATCTTGAACAGTCCTAGTCCCCATTTTCCAGGCGTCTTCCCCTCCACACTTTGGGCTGGGCTGGGAAACTGTCCCTAGAGAGCTGGATCCCTGTGCTGACTAGCTTAATACAGTCTGTTGGGCTATGACCCTATGGGCACATGCATGTATTCCTTCTGGGACACAAGAGTATAAATTAAGAAAAATCTCTTGGATCACAGACTCAATATTATAACTCTTCATTTCTTTGCTTTCATTGGTTTCAATTCGGCCATTTAATAGGATTTGCAAATAGCTTTGTGTGGTATGATATTAGAGGTCAGAAGACTTCTCAATCCACCTAAAAATACATAAACACGCCACAACAAAAATCCATTAAAAGTAGAAATAGCTAATCTTTTACATAAGGAGAATAAATAATTCACCTCCAGGCTCTCCCACCATAAATCAGTTGTGCCCTTATCAGACACTGGTGCTGGAGTAGAAAAGTACAGCAGCTGTATTCAACTTCTGCAATAAAAAGAGGAGGGGGGAAAAACTAGGGATGAAACATTTATTTTCCTTCCATGTACGTCTCCAAACAGACTACATAATAAATGAGCTGGGAGAGACCCACGACTTAATTCCATGACCAATGAAAACCTTTTCTAACTTTTTACCCCAGGTAAAGGGTCTCCAGGATCTATCTGACTCACACCTTAAGGAGAGCAGCAGTGCCATGTGCCAGTCCACGGATGTGATTGGGGAAGCTGCTTGGCTCACCCCTGCTGCAGTGAAAGGCTGACGAGGAAGAACCCGCCATCTTGGCCCTCTGAAGCTCAGCTGGAGGAGGAAGGGAAGACTCAGGGACAAAATACCACAGGACTTGTCTGTACCACTGATCCCCACCCTCACAGGGCTGTCCAAACTTAAGCCCAGATGGGTCCACAAAAGGGTCCTAACGGAAAGAACTGCTCCCAAACCTCCTGGAGAAACAGTCAAGAAGGCTATGGAAAAGGTTGAGAGAGAGAGGACCCGGTCAGGAAACAAGGCTCAAGTCAAGTCAGCCACTTGAATTCAGGTGACCCACCCCCAACCCCAACCCCTGCCCATGTGCAGCAAGATTTTTTAAACTTAGTTAACAAACATTGGTGTGTGCTCTGTGCCAGGTGCCATTCTAAAGGCTTCAAATACCAACTCCTTAAGTATTCACAACATCCCTTTGAGGTAGGTAGTACTATTAGCTCCATTTTTCTGATGAGGAGACTGAAGGGCAAAATGATTAAGAATCGTGCCTGAATTTATTTAGTCGTGGATCAGGAAGCGAAGGATGCTTCAGCTCGTCACCACCTTCACAGAAGAGCTTGTCACCACCACCTTCACGTCTGTTCTGGGCCCTGAGTGGGCTGCGTATAGAGAAGGAAGAGAAGAAGTGGCCAGAGACAGGCTGCAAACTCAACATAAAGGTTAACAGAGATGTTTTGTATCTTAATAATTATCATTAATACTAGGAATTGTTGTTGAGAATTTTTTTTTTGAAGAGACTTTTAATCAGCTTCCTTTTCTTAGCATTCCCAAACTTTATCCGTATCCAACTGAGGATCACAGTGAAAAATGGTTGGGAGTCAGCTCTTCTCCAGGACCAACTAATAACGTGTATCAGGAGGAATGTGAGGTTTTCTCAAGACAACCACATCCTACTTACTCATTTAAAATGAGCCTCCAAAATGCTGACTCAGCATGGCACCTCAGAACATGGTATATATCAGCAGTGAGAGTGCATGAGATGTGAAGTAGAAAAGGTAAGCTTTGCATCAATTATCTGTTGCCACAACAAAGCTGTGTGACAACCTCAAAACTCAATGGCTTTTGTTGGGACAACTAAATATTTACATATAACAACACCAACAAAATAAAACAACTTAGGCCCTTGCCTCTTATTACATACAAAAATTACCTCAAAATGAATCAAAAACCAACATGTAAGAGATAGAACTATAAAACGTTTTGAGAAAACCCAGGGGTTGGCTGGGCACAATGGCTCATTCCTGTAACCCCAGCACTTTGGGAGGCCAAGGTGGGGGGATCACTTGAGGCCAGGAGTTCAGTATCAACCTGGCCAACGTGGTGAAACCCCGTCTCTACTAAAAATACAAAACTTAGCCGGGTATGGTAGTGCACACCTGTAGTCCCAGCTACTCAGGAGGATGAGGCAGGAGAGTCACTTGAACCAGGAGGTGGAGGTTGCAGTGAACCAAGATTGTGCCACTGCACTCCAACCTGGGTGGCAGAGTAAGACTCAGGAAAGAAAGAATGAAAGAATGAAACAATGAAAGAAAGAGAGAGAAACAGAGAGAGAGAGAGAGAAAGAAAGAAAACATGGGGTAAATCTTCACGACCTTGGATTCCTAGATATGACACCAAAAGCATGAGCAACAGAAGGAAAAAAAAAAGATCAATTGGACTTCATTAAAATTAAACATTTTGGCCAGGCATGGTGGCTCATGCCTGTAATCCCAGCACTTTGGGAGGCCAAAGTAGGTGGATCATCTGAGATCAGGAGTTTAAGACCAGCCTGGCCAAGAGGGTGAAACCCTGTCTCTACTAAAAATACAAAAATTAGCCAGGCGTGGTGATGGGTGCCTGTAATCCCAGCTACTCAGGAGGCTGAGACAGAGAATTGCTTGAACCCAGGAGGTGGAGGTTGCAGTGCACTGAGATCACCCCATTGCACTCCAGCCTGGGTGACAGAGTGAAACTCCGTCGCAGAAAAAGAAAAAATTAAACATTTTGTGCATCAAAAACACAATATCAACAAAATAAAAGAGCAATCCACAGAATGGGAAAGAATATTTGCAAATTATATATCTGATGAGTCTAGTATCCAGAATATATAAATAACTCTTTCAACAATTAAAATAAACAAACAAAAAAAAACAGTTAAAAATGGCCAAGTTACTTGAATAGACGTTTCTCCAAAAAAGATATACAAATGGCCAACAAGAACTAGAAAAAGATGCTTAGCATCATTAGTCATTAGGAAAATGCAAACCAAAACCACAGTGAGATACCACTTCACACACACTATGATAACTGTAATAATTTTTTAAAAGAAAGAAACTAAGTGTTGGTGAGGATGTGGAGAAACTGGAACCTTCCTACATTGCTGGTAGGAATATAAAAGGGTATATCCACTATGGGAAACAGGTAGCTCCTCAAAAATTAAATATAGGATTACCATATTACCCAGGAATTCCCCTTCAAGGTATATAGCCAAAATAATTGAAAACAGGTGTTCAAACAAAACCTGTATAGGAATATTTATAATAGCACTATTCACAATGGCAGACAGGTGTAAACACCCCAAATGTTCATCAATTTGGTAACAAAATGTGATAAATCCATATAGTGGAACATTTTTCAAGCACAAAAAGGAATGAAACACTACATGCCACAACATGGATGAACCTCAAAACTTTTATGCTAAATGACATGAAAGGACATATATAGTAAGATTCCATGTATGTAAAATATCCAGGATAAGCAGGTCCTTTGAGACAGAAAGCAGATTACTGGTTGCCAGGGGCTGGGGTGACGGCACTGGGAAATGACTGCTCAAGGGGTATGGGGTGTCCTTTGGGGGTGAACTAGGAGTGGTGATAATTGTACAACATTGTGAATACATTAAATGCCACTGAATAGTCACTTAAAAAGGTTAAAATGCTCAATTTTATGTTAATTGTACTTCAATTTAAAAAAAAAAAAAGCTTGGGCCAGGCACAGTGGCTCCCGCCTGTAATCCCAGCACTTTGGGAAGCCAAGGCAGGAGGATTGCTTGAGTTCAGGAGTTTGAAACCAACCTGGGCAATATTACAAAACCCCATCTCTACAAGAGGGAGGGAGGGAGGGAGGGAAAGAAGGGAGGAAGGGAGGGAGGGAGGGAGGGAAGGAGAAAGGGGAAAGGAGGAAGAAAGGGAGAGGGAGGAGGGAGAGAGAGATGGAGAGAAAGAAAGAGAGAGGAGAAAGGAAGGAAGGAAGGAAGGAAGGGAGGGAGGGAGGGAAATTATTTGGGCATAGTGGCATGCACCTGTGCTACCAGCTGCTCAGGAGGCTGAGGTGGAAGGATTTTTTAAGCCTGGGAGGTCAAGGCTGCAGTAAGTCAAAATTGTGTCACTGTACTCCAGCCTGGGCAATAGAGTGAGAACCTGTCTCAAAAATAAAATAAAAATTAAATTAAATTTAAGTTTTAAAAGGGCAATGGCTTTTTTTAAGAAGTATTTCTCAGTCACATAATCTGTGGGTTGACTGGGGGTAGGGTGATCTAGTCTGAGCTAGGCTGGGCTTGGTTTGAGGCTACAAATTGGATGCAGGTCTGCCTCACATGTCTCTCATCTTCCTCAGACCAGTAGACTAGACAGGGCATGATATGATTTGGCTGTGTCCCCACCCAAATCTCATCTTGAATTGTAGCTCCCATAATTCCCATGTGTCATGGGAAGGACCCAATGGGAGGTAATTGAATCATGGGGGCAGGTCTTTCCTGTGCTGTTCTCATGATAGCACATAAGTCTCACGAGATCTGATAGTTTACATAAAGGGGAGTTCCCCTGCACATGCTCTCTTGCCTGCCACCATGTAAGATGTGACTTTACTCCTCTTTTGCCTTCTGTCATGATTGTGAAGTCTCCCTAGCCATGTGGAACTGTGAGTCCATTAAATCTCTTTTTCTTTATAAATTACTCAGTCTCGGGTATGTCTTTATTAGCAGCATGAAAACAGACTAATACAGGGCATATTCTTCTCATGGTGATAGCAGAAGCAGAGGGCAAGGCCAATACACAAATGCACTGAAAGCCTTGGCTTGCATAGTGTCTGCTAACATCCTGTTGGCCAAAGCACGTCACATGGCTGAGCTGAAGGACAAGGGGCAGGAAGTGTACCCCACTACTGGTAAAAGGTGCTTCAAAGTTGGATGGCAAAGGACAAAGATAAAGGGAGGGGGAAGAATTGAGAACTCTAACACAATCTACCTCAGCTCTTCCCCTACACAGGAGACCTCTTCATTCTTCACTCCCAGATGGTAAGGATCCCTCCCTAGCTTTTCTACCAGCTTTCATAATTTTCTAGAGCAAAGGATGTTCTTCTAAGTAATGTGACCCAATTCACTCAAGGTAACTCTTATCATATTGTAGAAAACACAGATCAAAGTAAGTGTTTATGAAGTTCCCTGGGCTTTTCTAATGCTTAGCAGAGGAAATGCATGGGTTCCAAGACAATTATGAAGTCCTCACTATCAGATAAGACATTTTCAGATGCTTTAGTTCTCCCCTCCATAGTTCGTGGCAGATTTTAAAACTGACCATTAGTCAAGGGAAGAAAGAGGATATGGAAGGTTGTGTAGGAATTTTATGGGTCAGTCCTGGAAGTAGCAGACATCACTTCTATCTCCATCCTATTGGCTAGAACTCAGTCATACAGTTGCAAATTTTATAGCTGCAAAGAAGACTGACACATGCAATCTAGCCATGTGCCCAAGAAAAAAAATGAACTGCTTAGCCAGTCTCTGCCACATTCTATATTAAGCTGCCTTTATTTGAATGTCAAATCACCTAAAGTCGGCTTTCAAAATGTGTTAACCTCTTATTTGTGGGGGTTTGGGGAACCACTTCTTCAAGACTGGGGGAGCAGAGAGGAACCCTGGCAGTAGGTTTGAGGACAACGGCAACAGCAACAGCTAGAGACACAGGGGTAACACCAGTAGGAACAAAATTCAGATCAAAGCAGTGGAAGCCTACACCAGTACTTGAAGTAAATGCATGTGAAGCATCAGTGACCCCAGGATTCCAATGCGTGGAATCCAAGCTAGAAAAGGGAGTGGGTTCCTAGAGACAAATGCCATCAAAGGACAAAAGCCTTGACCTCATCCGAGTCTGGCCTGGGGAAACAAGACTTCCACGTATTGCTTACATATTTCAATGGTCCGTTAATGGTTTGCTCCTTCGACTTTTACAGTCACCCTGAATAAATTTCAGATCCAACAAGCAACAGAATCAAAGTGATTTGGACACAAAAGTACTTCTTTCCTTTCTCTCCCACTCCTTTTGCCAACCTTCCTCCTTATTATAGCTGCCCTGAACCAGGGGAAAGAAAAAGCTAGGCCAACGGTGCTGTTAACACCTCCAAGGCCAAGGAAAGACAAAATGAATTCAAAAATCGTACTTCCAATGTACTCATTGCGCTTCCTGGAGCTGGCAAGCTCTTTATTTCTCTGCGATGACCTACTCTTCTCTCCTGAAATTTCAAGCCGGTTGCCATTTCCACCCGTCTAACTGGGGACTTTATTATCTTAAGGTGTGAAAAGTTTCTTCGGCAGAAGTCTGCCTGGGAGAGAAATTGGAATGATTTAAGCAGTGCCCATGTGTATAGAAAATGGAAGAGAATCCCCAGCTGACACATCAGAAAGGAAAAATGTAAGCTCAGATGCATTTATTAAGGGAGGTTGAATATCGGCTCAGCAACTTACCCCCCACCCTCACTTTTTTTAACTCTCAGATACTATTTTAATGTAAAGGTACCACAAGTCCTCAGCAAATCACAGCTTTGAAGGAAAATGTCAATTCCTATCAAACCCTGAAGAATTGTTGGAGCTGATGGAAATCTAAATTCAGCCTTTGGTTTCCCCATTTTCCCTTCCGTCCCTTCAAACCAATCCCCTCCTCCGCCAAGTTGCCCTAAAGTGCAGGAACAGAGCTGCAAATCAACGCCTGGGGGACATCCCATCAGACAATGGGAAGGTCTGAAGAAAGGTTAAAGCAGAAAGAAAACTAAATTTATAGACTTAGCATTAAAATCTTAAAGGACCTTAGGAACAGCAATGAATCTGGTGTTAGGAAAGGCAGGGGCTGTCAGAGGCCACGGCAGGACGGCCTGACAAGGGCTATAAATCTAACCGAGGAGAGGGAAAAAAATAGGCATCCTTTCAGGCTGAGTCAACGTGATGAAAAGATCTGAATGTGGACTTGAAAGAGGCAAGGCCGCAGAGGCATGGCGGGGAAGAAGCGGACTGGGGACTGCAAATAAAGGATGAAAAGGGCAGCAGATCGTGGGGGTGGGAGAGAGGAGCAGGCTGGGGCTAGCAGAGGCCTACAACAAAGACACCAGCAACACACTTTGGGCTGTGGAGGGAACTTTGAAACTGATCCCCAAAGAAAGGAAACAAAATATGTGCTTGCTCCTTGCTGTATAGATGAGATGGAATGCAAAGCAACCTTGTAAGCAACCAGAATCAACATGGAAACCAGGAAGCCCAGGGCCAAAGAAGATGTGGAGGGGATTGGAGAAAGGCAGCAGCATCTAATGGTTAGAACACAAGCCAGAAGGCTGAGAACTCCCAGGAGTATTTTTAATTTTCATTCACTCATTCTGTGTGTTTTGGGGTTCTTGGTTTTTGATTATTTCAATGATGCCCTCTGGGGTCCAAGTAAGATACATTACAATGCTAATTAAAATATTAGACATAAGCCAGGCACAGCGGCTCACCCCTGTAATCCCAGCACTTTGGGAGGCCGAAGCAGGTGGATCACTTGAGGTCAGGAGTTCGAGACCAGCCTGACCAACATGGTGAAACCCGTCTCTACTAAAAATACAAAAATTAGCTGAGCATGGTGGCACACACCTGTAATTTCAGCTACTCAGGAGGCTAAGGCAGGAGAATAGCTTGAACCCAGGAGGCAGAGGCTACAGTGAGCCAAGATCGTGCCACTGCCTTCCAACCTGGGCGACACAGCAAGACTCTATCTCAGAATAAATAAATAATAAAATGAAAATAAAAATTAGACATAAGACAATTACAACTGAAAATAACATACCATGAATTATTATAAAATGCCAAGTTCAAGTGGTCTTCCCCTCTGGGCAGTCCCCATGGGAAAAGCAGGATTGGCATCACTTTGCCAGGGCTTCTGCCAGCTTCACTTTATGTCCTAGAGTGAGACACTGTTTCCTCTGCCTCAGTTTCCCCCAGTGGAAAGGAAGTTGGCAGATCTGTTTCACAGTTGCCAGAGAGGATTAGTTAAATTAATATCATCATGGTATATTTCAAACCCTTGAGATTAAGTTTAGTTGTTCACGTACACGCACATACATAGATACACACCCATGCATGACATGCAACCTTTTCAGTTTTTTGAAATGTGAAAATCAGTTTCCCTTCTACATATATCTGACATATGTTTCCACTCATTTGCTTTCTACATTTTCCATTTCCTCTCTTTTTCTAGTTGCTTTTCCCTTCTTATCAAATTTCTGTCCACTTCTTCCAGCTTCTGTCTTCTCTCGTCTGGTGTTTTGACTCTCCTCAGTTTTGCATTTCTCCCAATTTTCTTGGAAGCTAGAGTGCATCTCATATTCAAGGCCGTTTCATAGGTGACTACATATTGCCATTAATATTCATTAGCTTTCTTAATCTGCAGTAAAAAATAGAAAAAAATACTACCTTTCTGTGTGTCAGACTGGTTGATTAGTAGGTTCTACTTTTAAAGCATCAAATTCTCATTCTAAGAGAACTTGGAGGTCTGAAAGCTCTGGTGTGGTAGACAAATTTCCTTGGACCAACCAAGGAGAAAGAAATTAGCAAAGCTGAGAGATGATCTTGCAGGAGAAAGTTAAGCTTCAAAGTGATAAGCATCATTATAACCTTCACAGGTGAATTCACCTAGGTGTATTTCCCAAGAATGGTGATCACCTTTCATAGCCTAGACACTAGCAGATCAAAGGGATTTCCCTGAAACATTAAGAATTTTAAACTCTGGAACCTAATAAATGCCTTCAAGAGTTTTCTATTGCCTATAAAAAGTCAATGTGGACCAGATGCAGTGGCTCACACCTGTAATCCCAGCCCTTTGGAAGGCCGAGGTGGGTGGATCACTTGAGGTCAGGTGTTCGAGACCAGCCTGGCCAACATGGTGAACCCTCGTCTCTACTAAAAATACAAAAATTAGCTGGGCCTGGTGGCAGACGCCTGTTAATCCCAGCTACTTGGGAGGCTGAGGCAGGAGAATTACTTGAACCCAGGAGGCAGAGGTTGTGGTGAGCTGAGATCATGCCACTGTTCTCCAACCTGGGTGACACAGCAAAACTCCATCTCAAAAAAAGAAAAAAAGTCAACGTAGATCAGGAAAAGCTGGATGTTGCAACCCAGACCTAGCATGTACCATCTTAAAACACAGAGAGAAGCCAAACATATCTGTGTATAAGGTAAAGGTGTATAAAGAGTAAAAATAAAATAAAATAAAAAGATGGAAAAGTAAACAACATCTTAGATATTTAGAACCTCTCATAAGAAATAATTTTTTTTTGCTTATGTCAATGGATCCATAAAATACATGGACTTAACCTGACTTCTAACTCATTTGGTGAAAAGCTAGTAGACTAGAGGTTTATTTGTAGAACTGGGATCTTTCAGCAACTCAGTAACAGGCTTCCTGTTTGACTTTGGGCAAGTTATTTAACTACTTGATATCTAAAGTTACTCATCTGTAACATGAGTAAAATAATATGATAGCCATGTTATTTTTGGCACTCAGACTGCTCCCAAGCTAGAATGTGTAACTAAATCTCACAGAGGAATTTCACAGAATTAATTAATATCTGCAAATGCTATAGGCCCTCAAGTCAAATGCTCTCTTCACGGTCTTATCATTATAAAGTAGACATTAGTAGCCCCAGTATCATCACCCCTCCCCTAAGTCATCTCTCTCCTGTCTGGTATGACCTCTCTGTGTTTAAGAACATGTCAGTCCCTCTAGTGGAAAGGCTTTCCCTCCATTCTCCCATCTATCAGAGTCCCTACTGAGACAGCCAAGTGCAAAGGGGTTCCCGCAAAAACTCCAACTGGCCTGTGCACTGGGAGGAGTACGCATTGAGGGGTAGAGCCACAGAAGTTTGTGCTGTTTGCAGCGGGGAGAAGCCTGGCCCCTCCTCTTCCTGGGTGGAACCTGGGATTCAATCTGCCCACTAGCAGGACTCTGGCTTTGTGGAGAGTCCCTGTTTCCCTTTTTTCCTTTTTGTCCAATAAATTCCATTATTCTCACCCTTCAAAGTGTCTGTGAGCCTAATATTTCATGGCCATGTGACAAGAATCAAGCTCTTAGCTGAATTAAGAAGGAATTCCTACAACACTACCACATCTTTCCTCTAGAATGCATGGGAAATCATACTAACTTTGATTTGTCTTTTCTTCCTCCCTCCTTAACACCGTATAATCTGGTTTCTGTCCGTCACCCTATATGGTTTTGTTTGTGTCAAACTCAATCACTTTCCTATGTTACAGTCCTTTTGCAAAGGTGTGTTCTCCCTTCCACTTCTTCTACAGCTGTGATGGTTTATGTCTAGATTTCAGAGATGCTTCCAAATAGTAGATCACCTCCAACCTTTCCAATAATACCTTGGCAGAGTCATGTCTCTTCCTGCTCAGTGACCATGTCTTCTAATTCTTCTCCATTTCCAATAAGTGGTTTGTAATCAGGTGGTTTTCCCATCAACTCTATGTACAATTTCCAGCTTCTGTTTAGCTCTTTTAGATCTGCAAGTGAATTCTGTCCAAGATACCTGTGCTATCCATTGTCATAATAATAATGCATAACAAACAATCTTAAAACATAGTGGTTTAAAATAGTCACTGAGTTTTATTGCTCATGAGTGTATGAATACTCCGGATGGTTTTGTGATCTGGGCCTAACTTGACTGATCTCAGCTGGGTGTGTTCACACATCCATGTCACATGGTGGGTGAGTAAGAACTGGGTGATCTCAGATGGTCTCAGAGGGGACAACTGGGGTGACCTGGCTCTGCTGACATGGTTTCTCACCCTCTAGCAGGCTCACCTGGATTTGCGCATATGGTGATGACAGGGTTACAAAAGAGTAAACACACCTGTGCAAGGCTCAGAACTGTAACACTGTTACTTCCATCACATAATTCTAATTGACCAAAGCAAGACACATAACCAGCCCAGATTCAAGGGGTGGGGAAGAAGGTGCTCCTCTTGATGGAAGGAGATGCAAAATCATATTTTAAGAAATATGGATTCAGAGAGGGAAATAATTGGGACAATTTTTCCAATTATTCTACTACAACACCTCTGCATAAATGTCCGGCCATCATACACAGGCAAGCAAAGAAAAAGCTAACCTCCTTCCCTGAACTTGTTGGCAGTTCTATCAGCATTCCAAGACCCTCAGCTCCCTAAAGTTTGAACTTCAAAACCATCATTCAGCCTACTTTAAAATCTCAGCATTGTCTGATGATATCACATCCTGGCTAGGCTCTTGAAATCATTTCCTTACAAACATCTGCATTTCCAGGGATCCACCACCCCTGCAAGTCATCTACATTCCCCTTCTGGGAGCATCACTTTGACCCTCTCCACCTCTTGCAAAATCTCTGCTTCTGGTCATGCCCTTCCACCAACATTTGCATATATGTACAGGCTAGTGTGCACACCTTTAAAATGAACAGTACAGGAGAATCAACAGCAGAATGCTAGAAAATGAAAAAGGAAGAAAAGGGAGAACAACATTTAATGACACAATAGTTGAAATCCAGTTTATGTATGTCTTCTCATTGAGCCAACCCCTGAAGAACTCTGAGAATGGCAAATTAATATCTTCAATCCATTCATTCATGCTGTATATCCAACTCTAACTACATATATAATTGTTGGAAAACTCATTAATCTAGATCTTATTGATATGCCTGCTATGAAAATTAATCATCTTGCTGGGCACGATGGCTCAGGTTTGTAATTTCAGCACTTTGGGAGGCCAAGGCAGGTAGATCACTGGAGGTCAGGAGTTCAAGACCAGCCTGGCCAACATGGTGAAACCCCATCTCTACTAAAAATACAAAAATTAGCCAAGCATGGTGGTGGGTGTCTGTAATCCCAGCTACTCAGGAGGCTGAGGCAGGAGAATCACCTAAACCTAGGAGGCAGAGGCTGCAGTGAGCCGAGATCACACCACTGCACTCCAGCCTGGGTAACAGAGTGAGAATGTGTCTCATTAAAAGAAAAAAAAAATCTCAAGATAGTTTTCCCTTTGCTAAATTCATTACAGCCCTTGAGTAAAATACATGTTGTGATGGTTAATACTGTCAACTTGATTGGATTGAAGGATGCAAAGTATTGATTCTGGGTGTGTCTGTGAGGGTGTTGCCAGAGGAAATTACTATTTGAGTCAGTGGGCTGGGAAAAGCAGACCTACCCTTAATCTGGGTGGGCACAATCTAATCAGCTGCCAGCGTGGCCAGGATATAAAGCAGGCAGTAAAACATGAAAAAGCTAGACTGGCCTAGCCTCCCAGCCTACATCTTTCTCCCATGCTGGATGCTTCCTGCCCTTGAACATCGGACTCCAAGTTCTTCAGCTTTGGGACTTGGACTGGCTTCCTTGCTCCTCAGCTTGCAGACAGCCTATTGTGGCACCTTATGATCGTGTGAGTTAATACTACTTAATAAACTCCCCTTTATATATATCCTATTAGTTCTGTCCCTCTAGGGAACCCTGTCTAATTCACATGTGCCTAGATTTTCAAAAGTATGTTTGAAAATTATAACAAGATCCAGACACAGTCAATAATTTGTAGAACTAAAGCCTGTAGTTGAGATATGGTGTCCTGCTTGGGCTAAAACATGGAAACATTTTTCATGAATTTGCTCATTTTTATTCTCAACCCTTGCTTGCTGTTCTGCCAAAAATGCCCACCTCCTTGCCTTATCTCCTGTTTAGCCCATTTCTAGAGGACAAGGATTTTGTCCCTACCACCCTTCTCTTCTCCCAGCTTCCCCACATTGTTCTGGCACATAATTGAAATTTAACAAGTATTTACTCCTTACTGTGGTGGTATGGGGCCATTTCAAACAGACCACCCCTTGTTAGTAAACTTCATAAAGGCACAAACTTGCAGTGGGAAAGTGTAGTCTTTTGAACATCTGGAATAAATGCCAAGACTCTGTGCTGAACATTCTTCCCTAGAGATTTCAAATTTGTATTTGAGTTTGTATGTGTGTGGTGGTAGCTATTGTTCTCGAAAAACCAATGTCTGGTGCTTCTTCTCTAGATTTTAGACTCATAGCCTTAAACTAACTTTAACCCATTAACTGTTGACCTCTATTCTTTTTTTTTTTTTTTGAACTTTGTTCCCTTTTATGCTTTCCTCACTCTGTGTCTTTTAGAACCTCAAATTCCAAGTCTTGGAGCAAACATTAAAAGTCCTTGGAGGGAGAACCCCTCATCCCACTGATTTTGTTTAGCATAAATCGAGCCCTTTTCCCTCTGTGTTTTCGGTGGCTCAGTCGTTATTAACCGCCATATGTAGTCTCGAATGCTGCTTCTCTCTATATTCTTTCAGGTATCCAAGTCCAGTCTATGGGGATCACTGGATCCTCTTTGGTTTTCTTTGACTCCTGAATTAGGTCATTGATTTTTTTAGTTTCCCCTCCTATTTTCTATAAGAAGCCAAGCAGACATAAAGCCAAGCAGAGAATCATAGCCACCAACCAAGAGGAGAGAACCAGGGTCAGAAAGGACTAAAGTTCCCAGATGGTTTCCTTTTCTATCACTCCATTTTTAAAGGATCCTTCTACTACATTGACTTCAAGCCCCATATTTTACGTAGCTTCCTCTAACAGAAGTCACCTTAGCCCTCTTCTCTTCTCTTTCCCACACAGTCTTGAGGCCCTAGAAAGTCTTTCTTCAATCCATACAGACAAACAGTTCCACTTATTAGTTTGATTCAATGCCAAGTTACTTTTCTGAAACACTTTCAGTCTGCATTATAAACCAACACTCCCACGAGAACTGGCCTGCTTCCTTCCCACACTGATAGTGTGAGGAGGGAAAAATCCCCACACAACAGAGAGCAATCCCACCCAGGTCTGTGATTGGTTGAGAGACAATAGAGGGTGTGGTTCTGGGTCAGCTGTTCAGCTTCTTTATCCACCCTCTTTAAACTGCAGAATGGAATAAATGGTCAACAAGAAAATTAAGCAAATCAAACAAGATGAATTAAATGAGCTTGTCTTTCCACATGATAATCTGCATAGTGATGGGGAGCAGTTTCAAATCAAAATGGGAGCAGTAGCCAAAACTATTAGTAGGTTGGGAAATGGGGTGCATCAGGGGTCAGATTTACAAAACAGTGCTCTTTAGCCAAACCTCTGAAATACTAAACAAAAACAACACTCAGATACATTGAAAAGACCAACCCAAAGCATCTGGTTTCCTTAGCTGGTGCACATAGCAGGAGAAATGTTGGCAGAACATTTGATTACCATAAAAGAGAGAGCTATGCAGAAACCACATTAGAGTAAACTCAACCAAAACAAAGTCAAATGTTTGAAGTGTTGTGAATAGATTATGGTGGAGACTTGGAAAAGGGTCTAGCCTGGATTAATGAGAAATGCAAATGAACTCGCTCAGAAGCAAACCAGCTTCCCCTGTGATGTGACCCTTTGCCTCTCAGATTTGGGGGTGAAGTAAATACCTGTCATCTTCAGAACTGCTCAGAGGCACATCACATCCACATGACGGGTGGCTGGACCAGGCATGTTAACCATTTCCAGAGAAGTGATAAGTCAGCTTGATGCTGAAGTGTGTCTGCAGAACCCGCTTAACTGCCAACTCCACCTCTCTCTTCCTTTCAATGAAGAACTCCACGGAGCAGCTGGTTTTGATCATTTTGTCCACGGCAAAGACTGTGAGAAACACATTTGTTTTGGTAAAACACAGCATACATATATATATTTGCACATATATATTTGCAGACGCTTTTTCTCTGGGTTGTATAGATGTCTATTTATTGTCCAGGGTTGGCAATAAACTTCAATCCATCTTTCAGAGTGTCCTCTTACGGGCTATCAACAAAACCTTTCCTAATTTGGGTTTTTGGCAGCTGAATCCAACCACCACTGGAAACCAAACTGCTGGGCTTTAGAAAGCCCAGCCCATCCATCTGGACAGGCCTTTCTCAAAGGAACCCTGACATCCCCTGGAGACCCTCCCCTCTAAGCCCCTCTTAGCATTATTGTGTTAAAAGAGGCTGTTGAGAAACCAATATTCGTTTGAGAATATGCAAGTGGATCTCATCATGCTCTCCAAACCCTATCCGGAGTGGGAGCACAGAAAGATTCAATGATTTGTGGGCTTGGAGGTTCAATGAATCAGGAAAATTCTCCCCAAACTAGTGCTAACAAAAAGAATAGGGGAGGGAGTACGAAATTAGGTTGACAGGATGACTGGGAGTGTTGGTTATGGTTCTGCCTTCCTGTCAGGGGAATGAGCGCTGAGTAATAACCTTGCTGATGGCGAGTTATTTTCATGAGGGCATTTTAAATGGCTGCTCTTTCTCCCCAGATAGCCAGATTGCCTTATGCCAGGGAGCCACCCCACCGCCGCTGCTTCTGCTGCCTGGTGCCTGGATTGAAAAATGTGAGGCAGCTGTGGGAGATGAGAGCCAGACGTCCTTCTATTTACTTATTTAACTAGTCTGCTGGCCTGGGTGCTGTCATGCAGTTTTCCATTTACATGATGTGCTAATTGGATATCAGTACCTGCCCAGCCTTAGTCCATTCTTAGGGGCCTCTAGATGCAGGTCTCGACTCTTTCACTCAAAATATGCCCTGGGTGCAAAGCGTGGGCAGGTAAAACACTTGAGAACAGTGTTCTTGATCTTTAGCATGCTTGAGAACCACCTGTGAACTTGGTAAAATACACATTCTCAGGCCCACCCCAAAAGATTCTGATTTAATATGTCTGGAATAAGGTCTGAGCATTTACATGTTTAACAAGAACTTGGCATTTCTAACAATAAAGTGATGCTGGCATTGTTGGTCTGCAGATTACATAAGCCACTGCCTTTGAAGGATGACCTAGCTACCAGAAAAGTTTAGTAATGTGTTCCTTAGGCCGGGTACGGTGGCTCAAGCCTGTAATCCCAGCACTTTAGGAGGCCGAGGCGGGCAGATCACAAGGTCAGGAGATTGAGACCATCCTGGCTAACACAGTGAAACCCTGTCTCTACTAACAATACAAAAACAAAATTAGCCAGGCATGGTGGCAGGCACCTGTAGTCCCAACTACTCAGGAGGCTGAGGCAGAAGAATGGCATGAACCCGGGAGGCAAAGCTTGCACTGAGCTCAGAGATCGCACCACTGCACTCCAGCCTGGGTGACAGAGCAAGACTCCATCTCAAAAAAAAAAAAAAAAGAAAGAAATGTGTTCCCTTATCTTCAATAAAGTCAACAATGGATGTTAATTGGAAACTAATTTTCTCCAGGGAAGAGGAAAGAATTCTGGGGTCCTACAGGTACAGGTGCTTATCCCTCCCCTACTCCTTCCACTTTTGATCTAATCCTTTAGGGCTTTGCTTGAGTCCCTCTGGAGTCTCCACCAGCTCCTGCAACCTAAAGTAACATCTCCTTTATCTGAATTTCTGCTGCACTTCAACACACTGCTGCCTGCTTTTGTCCTTAATTATGCACTAATTTTTCCCTGCACGTGAATTTTGTCATAGATCTGAACTTTAATGCAATTGGACAAAGGCCCTCTCAACACTCACAGAGCTAGGAGTAGGCACAGAATGTTCTTTAAAATACATTTCAAAGATCAAAGCAGAGCTAAATGAGTGTGCCTCGGAATGTAAGAACAGGTAACATTGGAGAGCTGTGACCATAAAGGAGTCATCAGATCAATCCATCACCATGTCATTTTGGCTGAGGTTCTAAATTTTTTGTTTGAAGTGGCTGGCAGGAGATAAAGTGCAACTCTGCTGTGTAGAAGAGCAATTGACTTGTATTTTCTGGTATTTTCTCTAGACAGAAATTAGTTCAAACTATTTCTAAGATGTTCAAAAATTGGATGTGGCGGCATGAAACAGGTTAAAAAGTTAGATATGGTAGGGACTGACTATGGAATGGCAATGTGAGGAGTGTGGCAGACCCTCTCCCCAGGTAAATACCACTTAAGTTCTGAAAATTATAAAAGGATAAGTAAAAAATAAGATGTATTTTCAAGCCCTAGAGAAACCACGAAGAAAATAGTTCAAAAAATATGTAGTTCAAAAAATATGTAGTTTAAAAATCATTAAGGGCCTTAAAATTTTCTGCTAGAAAATATTCACTTAATGAAAAAGAAGACAGCAAAGGAATAACAGAAGAACAAAAAAAAAAGGAGACATACAAAAAAAGAAGTAAATTGGCAGACATAAATCCAACCACACAATAGAAACACTAAATATGAATGGATTACACAATCCAATCAAAAGGCAGAGATTGCAGACTGAATAAGAAAACAAAACCCAAATATATTATGTCAACAAAAAATATATGCTAGATTCAAATATACAAATGGTTGAAAGTAAAAAAAAAATGAAAATAAATATACCATCCAAACAGCAATCATAAAAGAAATGAAGTGGCTGTATTCATATCAGACAAAACACACATTAAAATAAATAATGTCACTGGAGATTAAAAAAGACATTTCATAATGTTAAAAATTATCAACCCATCAGAAAAATATAATAATTATAAGCCTATATGCAACTAATAATAGAAACCCAAAATACATGAAGCAAACATTAACAGAATTGAAAGAAGAAAGATAATTCAATAATAGTTGAAGACTTCAATACCTCAATTTCAATAATGAATACAGGAGCTAGAGAGAAAACTGACAAGCATATAGAAGATATCTAAAGAATATACCACCCAACAACAGAAGAATACATGTCCTTCTCCAGCACACGTGGAATATTCTCCAGGATAGACCGTATACTAGGCCATAAATCAAACCTCAATGAATTTAAGGGGGTTGAAATTATACAAATTGTTTTCCAGCCACAGTGGAATTAAATCAGAAACCAATAACATCAGTAAATTTGGAAAATTTAAGAATATTTGGAAGTTAAAAACACACTCTTAAATAATCGATGGCTCAAAAAAAAAATCATGTGAGAAATAAGGAAATACTTTGAAATGAATGAAAATTAAAACACAACATTCCAAAACAAGGGGTGCATCTACAGCAGTGCTTAGAGATGAGTTTATAGCTATGCATGTCTATGTTAAAAAAGAGGGCAGATCTCAAATCAATAACCTAGTCTTTCACATGAAAGAACTGGAAAGGAAGAGAAAACTAAACCCAAAGCAAGCAGAAGTCAGAAAATAATAAAGAATAGAGCAGAAATAAATGAAATAGAGAATAGAAAAAAATCAACAAAACTAAATATTAGTTATTTGAAAGAGCAATACAATTGACAAACCTTTAGGTACCAAGAAAAAGGGAGAAGATTATAATTACTAAAATCAGGATTTAAAAAGAGGCATCACTACCGACCTTACAAAAATAAAAATAATTATAAATTAATGGTATGTTATACCTTATGTAATTGTGCTACAGTTCTTAAATATTCCGTTCTAATTTTTTCATTCATTTTTATCTTTGCTTTTTCAGTTTGGAAAGTTTCTATTGACATGTCTTCTAGCTCACTGATTCTTTTCTCAGCCATGTCCAGTCTACTGATTAATGCACCAAAAGCATTGTATTAGTCCGTTTTCACAGTGCTGATAGAGACAGCACTAAACTAAAAGTAGCACCAAAAGTAGAAATAAATATCTCCCGCTGACATTCAAATGTAGGATGGCTGGATGCTGAGTTATTTTAAATAAAAAAATTCATATTATATTTTCAAAGATTTTATGTTAAAGCTATTAATAAACCAGTATTATAAGCTTATTTCCGATATTTTTTTTTTTTTGAGACGGAGTCTCACTCTGTCACCCAGGCACCCAGGCTGGAGTGCAGTGGCGCGATCTCGGCTCACTGCAAGCTCTGCCTCCCTGGTTCACGCCATTCTCCTGCCTCACCCTCCCGAGTAGCTGGGACTACAGGTGCCTGCTGGCACGCCCAGCTAATTTTTGTTGTATTTTTTAGTAGAGACGGGGTTTCACCTTGTCAGCCAGGATGGTCTCGATCTCTTGACCTCGTGATCCGCCCGCCTCGGCCTCCCAAAGTGCTGGGATTACAGGCGTGAGCCACTGCGCCCGGCCCCCACAACTCAATTCTTTAAAACCCACCTTAAAAATAGGCAAAGGGTCTGAATAGAAAGTTCCCCAAGGAAGATACACAAATGGTTAACAAACACATAAAAATATGCTCAGAATCATTCACCAATAGGGAAATACAAATCAAAGCCACAATGAAATGCCACTTCACACTCACTAGGATGCCTACAATAAAAAAGGCAAAAAAAAAAAAAAAAAAATAGGAGGTGCTGGCAAGAATGTGGAGAAACTGGAACCCTCAGTGCATTGTTGGTGGGAATGTAAAATAATGCAGCCACTTTGGAAAACAGTTTGGCAATTCTTCACAAAGTCAAACACAGAGTTACCATACAGCCCAGCAATCTCTCTCCTAGGTATATAGCCAAGAGAAATAAAAACATGACCACAGGAAAATTTGTATACAAATATTCATAACAGCATTGCCCATTCATCAGCTGATAAATGGATGAATAAAATGTGGTATATCTGTACAACAGAATATTAAGATAATGAAAAGGAATGAAGTTCTGATACATGCCACAACGTGGATAAACCTGGAAAATATACTAAGTCAAAGGAGCCAGTCCCAAAGGCCACATATTATATGATTTCCTTTCTATGAAATGGCCAAGAAAAGCAAATCTATAGGGACATAAAGTAGATTAGTGGTGCCTGGATATGGGGACAGGCTAAGAAGGAATGAGGAGTGACTTCTAATGGACATAATGTTTTCTGGGGGTGATGAAAGTATTCTAAAATTAGATAACAGTGACTGTTGCAAAATACTGTACATATACTGAAAACCATTGAATTGTACACTTTAAAGAGATTAGCTGTATGAATGTGAATTATATTTCACTAAAGCTGTTTAAAAAATTAATGTAGTGAGTCTGATAGCTCAGAACCTCCACACACACAGGATGGTTGGAAGTGGGAAGGCAGTGGATGTCTAAAGTGGTATGCAGTCTTCTCTGGCATGGCTGGATCCAAATGCTCCCGCCATGTCCTCAGGAATCTCTCTCTCCCGGGACTGCTCTCTGAGTTTACCTTGTTCTCAGGCAGACTGCCTCATCAAGCAACCAGCAACTCCAGGATTACAAGCCTACAGTCCACCACTTTACCCACTCCAGTAAAAAGACTGCTTTTCTCAGTAGTTACAGATGAAGCCCTCAAGCTGCTTCTCATTGGCCTGGCTTGGGACATTTGCCTCCCATTGAGTCAGTCACTGTGGTCTAGGGAATGAGGTCTGACTGACCTGGCCTGGATGCCATGCACATTGCTAGGTGGGTGAACAATGGGTTATCATGTGTTGTGGTCTTTCCTCCTAAGAATTTTGAGGTGCTGATAGTAGAAATGAGTATGGGTGTTGGGATCCACTACAGTGGTAAAAAGTATAATTTAATAAAGCAGTGTCATTAAACCTTCTGAGCGTAGCAATGAAAAGATCTATTGTGATCCCTGGAAATGATTTTTAAACCCATGTGAAAAAAAGGGTGTGCCCAAGGTTGAACAATAGACTTTGATTGAACATCCAGCTTCACAGATGGCAGCTCTTGGAAAATTTCCAAAATGAGAGCAAACAGTTGAAGCTCTCTGTGGTTTTGATAAATCTCATCCTTGGGATTCTATAGCTAGACTTGGCACAATTTTGACATATAGTTCCTATTGCAACTTTTCCATTTCATCACAGTATACACAAACCTGACTTCTACTAGCAAGACTGCAGAAGTAGAGGAGCCTAACATGTCCCCCAAATTAAATGAGGGAGTGGGATGAAGAGAAGAGCTGCAAATACAGGAAATTGTAAGGATATTATTTTACACTGGGAGCTTTCCCATAGCTTAGCATTTTACGTGCATTAATTTCTCTTCGCAAATAAGGACCAGATGCTATCTTTTTTTTTTGTAGCTTCAATAGCAATTCTGCAAAGTAGATGTAAAAGAAATTTTTCAAAATAATACTAGTTTGATTATTGAGAATGTTATCTTGCATGGGAATGCTACTACTACTATTACAGTTAATAATATTAGCTAATAATTATTGAGCACTTACATGTAGTAGCTAATTTAATCCTCACAAAACTTTGAGAGGATGGTATCATTTCAACATGAGCATACTCAGAGAGGTTAAGTGACTTATCCAACATCATAAAACTAGTAAAGGATGGAGCCAGAATTTAAACTCGTCTCCTGGTCACTTCTTTTCACCACTTTGCTGGTATTTGAGGGAATAGCCTGTAAGTTATTAGATGCATCAGAAGACTTGGTGATTCCGCCATGGGGCCTAGTTACTGCAGTGACCTCAGAGACACACACATGAAGCAGCACATGCACACACACGTGTGTACCACAACCCACGCACACTCCCAGACTGCTCCTGTTCCATCTCATCTGACGTCCCTCTCTCACTTCTTCAGTTCCTCAGAAAGGCAGCCAACACTCAGATGTGGAGTCAGAAGTCAATGCCATTTCCTTCCTGGGCAACCCTTTATAAATTGCTTAAACCTTCTAATCTTCGGTGCTTGTAAAAGCATTCTGTCTCCCCTACCGTGTCCTTGTCAGGATCGAATAAGCTTATGTTGGGGCAGGCACTTTGGATGTATAGCTGTAGCATTTGTATCAGAGGAACGTTGCATTTGTTCACCTTTCTCAGAGTGGCTACAGAAACGGGGCCCTGGGTGGGCCCCTGCTCGCTGCTATCAGCAGCCCTTGACATTCAGAGTGTTGGCCACATCATTAATTCTTCCTGTCTCTCAGGAAAAGAATATAAAGAGGTTAAAAAAAAAAAAAGTGGAACTGGGTGTCTTGACTCGATGCCAGCCTAAAGGGGCATATCCCAGACTCTTTCTACTCCATGATAGGTATTTTGGGTCTAAAAGTCAAAATAATCACCAAAACTCTGCAGCAGCCAGTTTTTGGAAAGGAATAGTCACCTGTAACAAGCTGGTATGACTGGGATCTTGTCCGACCTTTGCACGTTACAGAAACGACACCAGACCTAGTGTAATCTCCATTGAAAGAGAAGGCTCTACATTTTCCAGGGCTAGATTCAAAGAAGACTCCACTGCTCAGGGACAGAACCATAAACCTGGCTTGCAGGTCTTTGTCATGAACAGATGGAAGAGAAGGCATAGGAACTCAGAGAGGCTATGTGTTAGAAGAAAGAGGGTTCCCCTCCCAAGGCCAAGGAAGTGGGTACCCTCAGAGACTCACCTATCAAGTTTGGAGGTGTCTATAAGAAAGCGAGGCTAACAGGTTGTTTGATTGGTTTCTTAGCCCTTAGGCTTTCCAACCTACCCAGCCTTCCCAACCCCAGGTAGCCATAACCAAGGGAAGATTGGTGGCAGTTACCAAAAAACTAACGATGGATCTACCTGCATCTGTAGGTCCAGCAGTGAGGCCAAGGAGTGTGGAGACTGGGGCCGCAGGCTAACCTGACTGGGGCTGTGGGATAACCAAATGAGGCATGGACAAAACTGGGGAGACATCAAAGAAACGTGGCATGAGGAGTCCAGCTGGGGGTATCTGAAATACGTGGTCCAGGCTCACAAAGCTCAGAAGTGGGCAAGCTCCATCAACAGGCCCTTGGGGGCTTGTTGGGGTTTCCATTTCTCCATACCAAATCCAAGATCAACAAACTTCACCAATGTATAACCTCCGGAAAAGAGATAAGAAAAGGCCACCTAGGAAGAGCCTTTCTCCTCCCCGCCCTCACCAAAGACGGCAAAGCAGAAGGAAGGAAGGAAGGAAGGAAGGAAGGAAGGAAGGAAGGAAGGAAGGAAGGAAGGGTACATGAGAAGTCACAGCACACCCCTACCTCCTCTCCAAGCCACTAGGCCCATGCACATAGCCAGTGCTGGGAGGAAGGCAGAGCTTGGAATAGAATCTCAGGTTGAAGTTGAAATTGCAAAATGCATGAGATTAAATTCCAATAACCAGAATGAAACTGATCTAATAAGCAGAAGTGAGTAAAAAAATTATGGAATCTAACTGAGTAGTTGCTAAGGGAACCTGCTGCCCCAGCAGGAAGAGAGGCGCTCAAGGCCAACAGAGCACAGCTGGTAGGAATTATTAGAAAAACAAAGCTGTTTCATGTCTATTCATCAATAAGGTGAGATCTCCAATCTAAGCTCTCATGTACCAAGGGCTCCAGTTTAAAGCACATTTACTCTTGCACATATGACCCAAGAGTCAAGGTTGCCAGAGCAGTGATTAGGTGTAAAGCCAGCCTCAAGTTAGAGAGAATCGGGTATGAGACCTGGCTCCACTGCATACTAGCTGTGTGACCTTGTGCAAGTTCAACTCCTCTATGCCTCAGTTTCCTCATTTGTAAAATGGAGATATAGAATTTTTGTGAAGATTCACTAAGAAAACTCATGTAAGCCATTTAGTCCAATGTCGGATGGATACCAAGTCCTTAAATACTATTGTTCTTATCAATCTCTGCTCAGTAATCCACAGCATGTTCAGATGCTGTCATCTTCCTCCTCACTCAGCACTCCTCTCCCTCTCTTCTCTTGCCTTGCCTGCCACTATCCTCTCTGGCTTCTTCTTCTTCTTCTTCTTCTTTCTTTCTTTCTTCTTCTTTCTTCTTCTTCTTTTCTTCTTCCTTTTTTTTTTTTTTTTTTTTTTTTTTTTTTTTTTTGAGACAGAGTCTTGCTCTGTTGCCGAGGCTGGAGTGCAATGGTGTGATCTCTGCTCACTGCAACCTCTGCCTCCCAGGTTCAAGCAATACTTCTGCCTCAGCCTCCTGAGTAGCTGGGATTACAGGCACAAGCCACCACACCTGGCTAAATTTTTTTTTTTTTTTTTTTTTTTTTTTGGTATTTTTAGTAGAGAGGGGGTTTCACCATGTTGGCCAGGCCGGTGACAAACTCCTGACCTCAAGTAATCTGCCCACCTCGGCCTCCCAAATTTCTGGGGTTCTTAATCTCCTTGTTAGCATGTCCCCCTCTACTGACCTCTTTGGGCTCCGTCCAGGTCCTCCCCTCTCTCACGTCCACAGACTCCTTAGGTGACTGCACTGATTCTCACGGCTTTAAATACCATTTGGGAACCATGGCTCCCAAATACACAGCTCCAGCCCATACTGTTTTTCCTGAGCACTAGGCTTTCAGGCCCATGGCCAGCTGGATGTCTCCCTTAAATGTCTCATGGGTGGCCGGGCG
The DNA here is from genome assembly GCF_028878055.3 of Symphalangus syndactylus. Classification (NCBI taxonomy): domain Eukaryota; kingdom Metazoa; phylum Chordata; class Mammalia; order Primates; family Hylobatidae; genus Symphalangus; species Symphalangus syndactylus. Next base: position 110,333,968 of record NC_072430.2, read on the forward strand.
CGGTGGCTCATGCCTATAATCCCAGCACTTTGGGAGGCCGAGGTGGGTGGATCACGAGGTCAGGAGATCGAGACCATCCTGGCTAACACAATGAAACCCTGTCTCTACTAAAAATACAAAAACTTAGCCAGGTGTGGTGGCAGGTGCCTGTAGTCCCAACTACTCAGGAGACTGAGGCAGGAGGATGGCATGAACCCAGGAGGCAGAGCTTGCAGTCAGCAGAGATCATGCCACTGCACTCCAGCCTGGGAGACAGAGCGAGACTCGTCTCAAAAAAAAAAAATGTCCCATGGACATCTCCAAATTAACATGTCCAAGTAGGAGCTCTGGGTCTGCCCCCTTCCACCACTCCCCACATGCACTCTTCTCCAGTCTTCCCACCTTCCTCCTCCAGCCCAATTAATTGCTCAAGTCAGAAAGTAAACCTTTAAGCCTCTCTCTCCATTACCCACTGCCCACCACCAATCCATCACCATTGTACTCTTACTTCAACTCCCAAAATACATCCCTAACCCATTCACTTCTCTCCACACACACTCCACCACCATGTCCAAACCATTTAGCTACCACAAAGACAACAGAGATAGATTCCTAACTGGTCTGATAGCTTTCGCTCTGCTTTTGGGGTGTGTGTGTGTGTGTGTGTGTGTGTGTGTGTGTGGTAAAATACGCATAACATAAAATTCAGCATTTTAACCATTGTAAAGTCTTCAATTCAATGGCAATTTTGTACATTCATAATATTGTGCAACCATCACCAGTATCTAGTTCCAGAGATACATTTTAATCACCCCAAAAGGAAACCTCATACCCCTGAAGCAGTCACTCTCTAATACGGTTTGGCTCTGTGTCCGGGCCCAAATCTCATGTCAAATTGTAATCCCCAGTGTTGGAGGTGGGGCCTGGTGGGAGGTGATTGGGTCATGGGGGTGGTCCTTCATGAACGGGTTAGCACCATCTTCTCGGTGCTGCTCTTGTGAGAGTGAGTTAGTGCTCACAAGATCTGCTTGTTTAAAAGCATGTAGCACCTTCCCTCCACCTGCTCAGGCCATGTAAGGCATGTCTGTTTCCCCTTTGCCTTCCACCTTGATTGTAATATTCCTGGGGCCTCCCCAGAAGCTGATGCTGCCATGCTTCCTATACAGCCTGTAGAACCATAAGCCAATTAAGCCTCTTTTCTTTATGAATTACCCAGTCTCCGGTATTTCTTAATGGCAATGCAAAACAGGTGAATACGCTCTCCATTCTTCCCTCCGTCTAGCCCCAGGCAACCACTGCTCTGCTCTCCATCTCTAGAAATGAAGCTATTCTGGACATTTTCTATAAGTGGGGGTCATACAATATGTGGCCTTTTGTGTCTGGTTTTTTTACTTATGTCTTTTGTCTGGCTTTTCCACCTAATCTTTTCAAGGTCCATCCATGTTGCAGCATGTATCAGTACCTCATTCCTTTTTGTTCTTTGCTTTGACTCTTTCTCCTTATTTATTTTCACAAAGATGCCAAAGTAATCTTTTGAAAATAGGTTAATCTCTCATTTAAAACTTTTCAGCAGCTGCCCATTGTGCATAAGATAGAGCACAAAAATTCTTTTTTTTTTTTTTTGAGTCAGAGTTTCACTCTTGTTGCCCAGGCTGGAGTGCAGTGGTGTGATCTTGGCTCACTGCAAGCTCTGCCTCCCAAGTTCAAGTGATTATCGTGCCTTAGCCTCCCAAGTAGCTGAGACTACAGGCACGTACCACCATGCCAGGCTAATTTTTGTATTTTTAGTAGAGATAGGGTTTCTCCATGTTGCTCAAGCTGGTCTTGAACTCCTGACCTCAGGTGATCCGCCCATCTTGGCCTCCCAAAGTGCTGGGATTACAGGCCTGAGCCACTGCGCCGGCCCAATAGAGCACAAAATTCTTAACAAGACCTTCAACAACCTGTATCACCTGACCTCTGCCCTTCCCTCCACTATCACCTTCCTCATCATCTCCCCCGGCTCACTTTGTACCAGCTACACCGACCTTCCTCGGCTTTATTGAAGCTTTTTCCAGGAGTGGAGCCGGTGCACATGTTTCTTTGGTCTGCAATGCTCTGTCCTCTCCCCTCAGCCTATCTGTGAGCACCAGGCTTACAGATCCTGATCCCTCAATCTGAATTACATCACCCCACTTTTTATGAGAGAATCTTCTTATTTGCTTTATAGCACATGTCACCATTTGTAATTAGGCATTTATTTGAGTCTTTATCTACTTAACATTTATCTTCCCTACTAGACTGTAAGCTCCATGAAGTCAGGAACCAAGTCTGTTTCCTTTACCAGTGTTTTTAACATCTAGCATTGTGCTTAGCATAGTAGTTGTTCATAAAATATTGATGACTGGGAGAATGAATAAATGAATTTTCCAGAGCAGAAAGAGAAGGAAACAGTAATTCAGCCACTTCTGGAAAAGCCACTTCTGCTATTAGAGAATCTAATCTAAAGTTGCTCAGACAGGCGTAAGCTCTCATTTACCCTCATCATCACCACTATCATCAACAGCGACTTCCTGCTGACCTAATGGTGGCTGTGTTGAAGCAGTCTTGGAAATAAAACCACACTTTGTGGGTAATTCCAGTTCTCCTCCTGCAATTTGCACTCCAGGCAGCTGGAAGCTAAAGGCTAGAAGCCAGCCCCGTGAAGAATGGCTGCAGGACAACAGAGAGAGACACGGAGTGACTTCCCGGATTCCCTTCTGTTGGCCAAGTCACCCTTACAGTGGTGGTGCTCAAACTTCCCCACTCACAGTGCTCTTCAGTGAGACAAAAGACACCCTCTTCACAGCTCCTCCTTACCATCCCAATGGAAATGCAGAATCCAGGAGAATAATGGCCCTGCTTTAATAGAGACACCAAATGAGGACCATCATGTGTAATTATGAATTCACACCAGCAACAAAAGCTTAACATGCGTATTCATCCTGTGGGAGACTGCCTTGCAGACCACCAGAGAACCTGGACCACACTTCAAGCACATCTATCTGAAAGGATTTGGGAATTTCCTGCAAACCTCCCTGACTCTATTATTGTAGTCCCAGATGAGACCTAACCCAGTTAAGTTAGCATCATTTTTAAGTTAAAGCAGAGCCAACCTCACTATGGGCAGCTCCCCATTCTCTGTCCTGCCACCTCACCATCCCTGCCTTTGGTGCCTGTGTCAGCTGGCACCATCTTCCGTCTCTTTTGACGTGGCTCCCTATTGGCTCATGTCTTGGTCTGAGCACATCTGGAACACACAAACTAAGTCCATTCATGCTAGTACTCCAGGGCTTAAAAACAATCAGAGGCCACAAGTGGATTTTTAAAACAATGAGAGACCAGAAATGGGGCTTTTAACATTTGTCGCTGCAGCTCATCCCTATAAATGAGCCCCAGGTCCCAAAGAAAATTGAGTAATACGTTCAGCTAGTCCACCAACAAATATGTGCTGAGCATTGCTAAGTGCCAGGCACCGAGTTGGGGACTGAGGATGCAATGATAAACAAGACAGATGTAGTCTTTGTCCTGATGGAGTTGATAGCCTAGTTGGAAATAAACAAGTCAGCGACTATACAGCTTAGCAACTGCTGTGATGAGGGAGGTAAAGGATCCTTTGGGAGCTCATAGCAGGGACCACTCATCAAGACTTGGGGAAGGGAGTTGGAGAAAGTAGCCCGGTGGCAGTGACATCTAAGCAAAGACATGAATGATAAGTAGGATTTAACCAATGAAGCAGATGGGATGGAATAATAAATGTCTGAGAGAGGAAACACAATGTTCATTGGACCAGCAGTGGGAGAATTTGAGGAGCTAAAATGACGTTTGTGCGGGGTGGTGGGGAGAAGAATTGGAGAATGATGCTGGAGAGATCAGAAGTACACATATTATGCAGGGTCTTGTAAGTTACTTCAAAGAGTCTGACATTGACTCTAAGGGCACTGAGGAGCTAGAGCAGGATTTCAAACAGGATGGGGAAATTTTTGGATTTTGCAAAGATATCTTTGGCTATGGTGTGGACAGTGTATTAGAGGAGAGTGATAATAGAGATAGAACCAGCCAGAGGCTATTCCAAAAAGCCAGGGGTACAGAGAAAAGAGGACGGAGTTATTAGGAGCAAGAGCACTTGGTGATGGGATGGATGGGGGATTGAGGGAGAGAGGATCATGATGATACTCAGGCTCAAGTCAGTAAGTGAATGGTCCTGTAATTCACAAACACAGAGAACCCCAGAAAACGAGCAGGTAGGGAAGGAAAAGTCCAGTTTTGTACACATTGGCTGGTAGGTGTCAGGAGGACATTCAAAGATGCTCGTCATGCAGGTAACTGGACATGACATGTGAGTTCAGAACTCAGAAGAGAAATCTCGGCACTATAACCACATTTGTAAATTGAGAGCATGTATGTGCTTTTTGAAGCCATGATAGTTAATCAATCCACTCTAGGAAACCACTTCCTGGTGGAGGCTACAATTAAGCAGAACCTGAAGGATAAGTAGTATGAACAAGTGAAGTAGAAGAGTTGGAAAGAAAGGCATTCAAGACAAAGGGAGTAGCACATGCAAAGGACCAAAAGCAGGAGAATTTGAGAAACTAAAATCAGTTTGGAACAGTGAGAACGTAACGTTAGATAGACCTCATAGGAACACCAAGTTTTAACCAGTGAAGAAAAGCCTGAAAATGAGACCCAAGACTAACCAGGGAAATAGGAGAAAAACACAGAAGTCAGGGGAAGCAAGGAATTCAGAAGAACAGTCAACAAGGTCAACTAGTGTCAGGAGGCTGTGTCCCTAGTGCCTAGAACAATGCCTAGAACTAAATAGTTGAATTAGATGAAATAACTTACATAAAAAAAAGTTCACTGGACTTAGCAACAGAGCTCATTAGTGGCCTGAGAAAAGGACTTTCACTGGGGTGGGAGCCAGTTGTGGTGGGATGAGGAATAAATATGGCATATGAAAATTGATATTGACAATGCTCACGGAGTCCTAAAGGGGCTCCTGGCCACCCAACTAACTTCACCAGCTGACCTAGTGCCATCATCCCCTTGCTCAGTATGACTCAGCCACACGGTCCCTCTTTTGGTCCTCTCTCAAACTCAGGGACTCACCAACAGTTCCCTCTGCCTAGAGTTCAGTCTTCCCTCCACTCTTTCTCAATCTCGAGCCCAGCCTACTCCTACTCATCCTTCACGGCTCTGCTCAAATGGCATGGTCTTGGTGGCGGCTTCCCGGACTTCTCATCCTTTCTGCCAGTTCCCCATAAAGTTGAATGCCAGCCTTACACTCTTGTTACACACTGCACTTTTCCTCTGCATCACTTAACACAAGTGCAACATGTTCGTGTAGATATTTGTTTAAGGCTGATCTCCCCAGCTAGACCAGAATCTCCCCAACTAGCAGTGTGAAGGAGCTGAGAGATAGTGGAAGGGCTTTTTTAAAAAAAATAGGAAACACCAGGAAAGGGAGATGGAACAAAAAAATTTTTTTAATAGGCTGGACACTGTGGCTTATGCCTGTAATCCCAGCGCTTTGGGAAGCCAAGGCGGGAGGATCACCTGAGGTCAGGAGTTCAAGACCAGCCTGGCCAACATGGTGAAACCCTTTCTCTACTAAAAATACAAAAATTAGCCTGGCATGGTGGTACGTGCCTGTAGTCTCAGCTACTTGGGAGGCTAAGGCACGAGAATCACTTGAACTTGGGAGGCAGAGCCTGCAGTGAGCCAAGATCGCACCACTGCACTCCAGCCTGGGTGACAGAGCAAGACTCCATCTCAAAAAAATAATAATAATAATTAATTTAAAAATTAAAACTAAAATAAGAGGGACTAATGTATATTGAAACCTTCATGTGAAGAGAGAGGAGATGACGAAAACAGTGGAATCCCTGGGGAGGCTTCTGAAGACATCAGATGGAGGGATGGCCCTCAGATGGAGAGACATCTTTTTCACCAAAGCAGGAAACAAGGGAAGAATAGGTGTGGATGCAGGTTCAGTGGCAGGAAGGTGAGGAGGCACCTGTCTGTGGACTCATTTTTTCTGTGAAATTTTTTAAACTGACGTCTCTTAATTTTAAACAGCTTATTCGAATAGTCCCTTCAAACTTTCTTTTGAAATAAACAAAAGGTAAAAGACCTACATGAGGAAGGGAGATGGAAGATGAATTTGAAAGTACTTGGCAATGGATCTGATGTGGCGACGATAGAGAGGAAAGTGTTTCATTTACCTTTTTTTTTTTTTTTTTTTGAGACAGAGTCTTGCTCTGTTGCCCAGGATGGAGTGCAATGGCACAATCTTGGCTCACTGCAACCTCTGCCTCCCAGGTTCAAGCGATTCTCCTGCCTCAGCCTCTTGGGCAGCTGGGACTACAAGCGCCCACCACCATGCCCAGCTAATTTTTGTATTTTTAGTAGAGATGGGGTTTCACCATATTGGCCAGGCTGGTCTCGAACTCCTGACCTCGTGATCCACCTGCCTCAGCCTCCCAAAGTGCTGGGATAACAAGCGTGAACCACCACGCCTGGCCTTTTTAGTTTTTAATAAGGTTACATGAGCACATACTTTAAAAAGTCACATAGTTCTACAAGACTTGTTGTTGCCACAAATAGTAGTCCCTGTCCCCATTTTCCTTCCCCAGAGGCAACTAATTCTAATTCTTACCATTAATTTTTTTTGTTAGTATTTGTGTCCATATCAGTACATAACATGCTTGTGTGTCTAATTACTGACTGGTATGTTTTAGGTACTATCTATGAACTTCCCGCTGGGGAAGATGAGGATTTAGCACTCCTGCCAACTCCCTTTACCCCTAACACATACACACACGCACTCCCCCTGCCCCACAGGTATCTAAGACATGACATCACATTTTTCAGATAGATTAATATTCTGTATTTATATCTATGACTAAATGCTATTTACAGATGAGCCACGTACCATCCTATGATTACTTTTCCTTGCCTGCACACATTTTGTTTTGCCTGGAGTTATCTTATTTTGCTTTCTTGTTATCAATATTGTTGCCATTAATCCAATCCCAGGCTCCCCATCTCTCAATAAGTTTGGATGCAATAGAGACACTTTCGAGGTTACCTTATTGAGTGAAAAACTCCCGTAGGTCCTCCTGACTCCTCCAGGTTGCCCTCAACTCCTTGGTTCTGGGTGCATAGCCATGGTCCTGGCTAGTCCCTTCTCTTCTCTCCTTTATTGGGTCTTCTGTTAACTATCTCCCATGTCCTTGGTTTGCAACCTCAGTCTGGTGGAGCACATCTTCCAGTAGCTTCCTGAGAAAAAGTGCATGAGAGTAAAATGATTGAAACTCTGCAGGACTTAAAATGTCATTCACCCACTATCAGGCTAAAAGAATATATAGACACATAATTATTTCAACAGATGCAAACAAAGCATTTATAAAATTCAATACAAATTCAAAATTTGAAAAGAATTTCTTACTGCAGAATTATTCACAATAGTCAAAAAGTAGAAACAACCCAAGTTGAATGGGTGAAGATGAATGAATAAACAAAATGTGGTACATACATATAATGGAATATTATTCAGCAATAAAAATGAGTGAAATTTGGATACATGCTACAACATGGATGGACCTTGAAAACATTATGTTAAGTGAAAGAAGTCAGACACAAAAGGACAAATATATGATTTCACTTATATGAAATATCTAGGCTGGGCACAGTGGCTGACACCTATAATCCCAGCACTTTCAGAGGCCAAGGGAGGAGAATCGTATGCGTGCAGGGGTTTGAGATCAGTCTGGGCAACACAGTGAGACGCCGTCGGAAGGAAGGAAGGAAAGAAGGAAGGAAGGAAGGGAGAGGAAGGGAGGGGGAGGGGGAGAGAGAGAAAAAAAGGAAAGAAAGAAAGGAAGGAAGGAAGGAGAGAGAGAAAGGGAGAAAGAGAGAGAGAGAGAAAGAGAGAAAGAGGAAGGAAGGAAGGAAGGAAGGAAGGAAGGAAGGAAGGAAGGAAGGAAGGAAGGAAGGAAGGAAGGAGAGAGAGAGAGAGAGACAGATCTAGAGTAGATAACTTTATAATAAAGACAGAAAGTAGAATAGAAGTACCAGGGCCTGGGAGAAAAGGGGAACAGGATGTTCTTGCATAATGGTTACAGAGTTTCTTTTTGGGGTGATAAAAAACTTTTGGAGATAGTAATGATGGTTGCACACATTGTGAAGGTGATTGATTAATGCCACTGAATTGTACACTTCAAAATGGTTAATACAGCAAATTTGTGTTATACATTTTTTACAATAAAAATTTTTCAAAAGAAAAAATTCTTTCCAAATTAAGAATAGAGGAAACTTCCTTAGTCTGAATAAAGAGTACCTACAAAATAATAACTTTAAGGCCAGGTGTAGTGACTCATGCCTGTAATCCCAGCACTTTGGGAGGCCGAGGCAGACGGATCACTTGAGGCCAGGAGTTCGAGACCAACATGGCCAACATGGCAAAACCCCATCTCTGCTAAAAATACCAGTATCAGTCAGGCGTGGTGGCACACACCTGTAGTCTCAGCCACTCAGGAGGCTAAGGCATGAGAATTGCTTGAACCAGGGAGGCAGAGGTTGCAGTGAGCCAAGACTGTACCACTGAACTCTATCTAGCCTTGTGACAGAGTGAGAATGTGTCTCAAAAAATAAAAAGTAACTTTAGAACACCATTCTAAATGGGGAAACATTAGAATATTTTCCTTAAAGGTCAAAAATAAGGTAAGATGGCCTAGTCTTATCATTTCTATTCAGTGCGATATTGACAGCCCCAGCCAGCACAAAAGCAGAAGAAAAAGAAAGAAGGAATGAAAAGAAAGAAATAAAAGTCATTATTTTCAAACAAAATAACTGTTTTCATCAAAAACCAAAAAGAATGTATGAGCAAATTATTAGAAATAATAAGAAAGCTTAGCAAAAGTCAATTGCATTTCTGTACTCTTGGAATAAACAACCAGAAAATGTAACTAAAGAGAAGACAACACTTACAGTAATTTCAAAGGATACCAAGAACCTAGAAATAAATATAAAAATACACTGCAGCCCTCTATAGGGAGAACTATAACACTTTATTAATAGCCAGTTAGATGATCCAAATACATTGAAGATATCACATTGTGAATAAGATGATCACATAGTGTTGTTCATCTCTCCAATTCAATAAAGTTCCAATCAAAATGCTAACACGTGTTTTTAAGGAACTTGATAAGCTGATTCTAAATTTACATGAAATAATAAAAGGGAAAAATACAGGCAGAACTTTTGTCAAAAAGATGAGCGTGGAGGAAAGACTTGCCCCACCTAATAACATGCTTTTTTATTTCTGAAACTACAGTAATTAAGACAGGATGGTATTGGCACAGGGACAGACAAACAGACCACAGAATAGAATAAAGCACTCAGAAATAGACATCCACATGTATGAAACTCTAGTATATGTAACAGAGGCCTGCCAGACCGGTGGGAAAATAAATTGAGCTGGATAAAAAAAGGTTATCCCCACAGAAAAACAAGAAATTAGATCCCTACATCATACCATATACCAAAATTCATTCCAGATGGATTGAGTGCTTAACTATATTTAAAAAAAAAAAAAACACTTTAAAACTCTTAGTAAAACTCTTTTAGACTTTGAGATAGAGTAGGATTTCATAAACAATACTCAAAAAGTGTTAACTATTTTAAAAAATTGATAAATTTGACCATACTAAAATTAAGAACCCCTATTTGTCAAAACAAAGTGAAAAACAAGCTACAGATGACAAGAAGATAAGGGCAAAATATATCCTTATTCTTGGACAACAAGCACAACCAGGACTGTCCTACCCACCCTCTGGCCAGCAGTTCTACTCCTAGTGTAACTTTATGAGAGACTTTTGCCCATGAACACCTGGAGCCATCTACAAGAAAAGTGTGTTCATATGAACACTGTTCACAATAGCAAGGCCTGGAAACAACCCCAATTCCCTTCAACAAGACAGTGGATGAATAAATTGTGGTATATTCACACAATGGAACATAATAGAGCAGTCAACAGGAATGAGCTATAGCTGTACACCACAGTATATAGAAATCCTAAAAATATAATGTTTTTAAAAAGTAAGTCCTGAATGAACACATACAGCATAACATGCTTTTTATAAAATTAAATAACTTTTTTAAAAAACTAGCTTTGGGCCAGGCGCAATGGCTCATGCCTATAATCCCAGCACTTTGGGAGGCCAAGGCGGGTGGATCACGAGGTCAGGAGATCGAGACCATCCTGGCTAATGCAGTGAAACCCCGTCTCCACTAAAAATACAAAAAAATTAGCCAGGCGTGGTGGCGGGCGCCTGTAGTCCCAGCTACTAGGGAGACTGAGGCAGGAGAATGGTGTGAACCCAGGAGGCGGTGCTTGCAGTGAGCCGAGATAGCGCCACTGCACTCCAGCCTGGGCGACACAGCGAGACTCCATCTCAAAAAAAAAGAAAAAAAACTAGCTTTGTAGGAATACCATTGAATGAGCACAGATGGACTTAGGCTATGCCAACTACCTAAGCTGGAACTATACTTCCCAGAATTCCCTTTCCTGCATAGTTCTAATTAGCAGGGGCCACAGAAGACATTTTCTATATCTAATTTTTTTTATTTTTTTAATTTTTTCCGAGACAGGAGTCTTGCTCTGTCACCCAGGCTGGAGTGCAGTGGCACGATTTCGACTCACTAGAACTTCTGCCTCCTGGGTTCAGGCAATTCTCCTGCTTCAGCCTCCTGAGTAGCTGGGACTACAGGCATGTGCCCCCACATCCAGCTAATTTTTGTATTTTTTGTAGAGATGGGGGTTTCACCATGTTGGCCAGGCTGGTCTCAAACTCCTGACCTCATGATCTACCCACCTCGACCTCCCAAAGTGATGGGATTACAGGCATGAGCCACTGCACCCAGCCTCTGTATCTAATTTCCCTGTTATTCTATCTCATTCCTAGGGTTCTATGATCACACTCTGACTGATACAAGATGAAACAATCTACAAAGGAAAATAAAGGAATGCCGAATACAATATCCCCACCTCCTCCACGGTTTTACTTTCTACAGTACTGTGGTCAACTGCAAATCGAATATATTACACAGAAAATTCCAGAAATAAACTATTTATAATGTTTACATTGTATGCTGTTCTCAGTAATGTGATGAAATCTGCTGTCCTACTCTGTCCTTCCTGGGATGTGAATCCTTCATTTGTCCAGCGGGTCCACGCTGTCTATGCTCCCCACCTACCAGTCACTCAGGACTCATCTTGGTTATTGGATTGACTGTCATGGTACAGCAGTGTTTGTATTCCAGTAGCCCTTATTTTACTTAGTAATGGCCCCAAAGTGCAAGAGAAGCAATGCTGGCATGTTGTTATAAGTGTTCTATTTTATTATTAGTGATTGCTATTAATGTCTTACTATTGCTGTTAATTTCTTACTATCGGAGACCCAATATACCTGGAGACTCCGTACACCTGGATACCTGGTTATACCTGGTACATCTGGAGATTGCTGCCATTGATCTGGATCTTTAAGAATGTAAAGCTCTCTCTTTACTTCAGTTTCTTCATCTATACAGTGAAAGATAATAAAACATTATTTCCAAGTTTTTACTTCATGATAAGATTCTATGATTCAATTTAAGCCAAACTGATGGTCAAACAAGAGAAACCCCATAAAATTCATTCCTACAACCTAACTTCCAAGTACCAGTGTGTGCCAGTTTTGCAGCCTTCTGTAACTAGTAAGAGGCCGGGCTCAGTGGCTCAGGCCTATAACCTCAGCACTTTGGGAGGCCGAGGTGGGAGGATTACCTGAGGTCAGGAGTTCAAGACCAGCCTCGCCAACATGGTGAAACTCCGCCTCTACTAAAAATACAAAAATTAGCTGGGCATGGTGGCAGGCGTCTGTAATCCCAGCTACTTGGGAGGCTGAGCCATGAGAATCACTTGAACCTGGAAGGCGGAGCTTGCAGTGAGCCCAGATCGTGCCACTGCACTCCAGCCTGGGTGACAGAGGGAGATTCCATCTCAAAAAAAAAAAAAAAGAAAAAAAAATTAGTAAGATGATCATTGTGGGTTGACTCTGTACAAAAAACATAAAGATGGCAACAAAGGTGAGTGCTCAGATTTCCCCCCAGCCTACCTAGAAACTCACCCAAAACCAACCTGATTCAGGGGAAAAAGTGGTTTGCTTTTATCTAAAGGAATTCTGCACAGGTAAAACCAGGCTGCCTACAGAATTTTCATCACACCAAATTTGCACTTTCTACGTAATTGGATTTCTCTTCCTCACTGTCATCACCATTACTTCTGGAAGGAAGAGTGGAGAGAATGGCACATACAGTCTATTGTTCCTTTATAAAGATTCAATAAACAAATGCCAAAGTTGGAAAGAGATGATGCTGTGGTTGGTTATTATCTCCCAGCTAATGATACAGTTGAATAAACGCAGCAGTGTTGCAGAAAGGGAGCAGATTCAAGGCTCTGCCTTTCCATTAAGTTATGATGATTTCCCAAGACATCCAGGGTGGAGCAGAAATGTGGTTGATAAAATGCATGGCGTGGATTGAACAGCAAGAAGAAAGCAACTGACTGCAGCTGTCTGTGTGATTTGGCAACCCACAACTATTCAGACAAATCTAAACAAATCACCATCCCTGGCTTCCTGATGCCTCCAAGAAAGTCCTGTAATGACTGCTCTGCACTGGCCTTCTAGGCAGGGGTGAGGAAAATATGCAGATTCCACAAGTTTAGGGCTTTCCTGGGGCATCTGTTCAATGCAGCAGCTGCCACCCTTCCACAGATTTGGCTGCTTTCTGCAAAATCCAAGTTTACATTAACTAATCATACATTTGCAACCCTTCCCACTGTGCCCACAGCTAGCATGGTGGGCACCAAAGCCCTGTTCCCCCCATAGCCCAACCATATGAAAACACCCAACAGGTAGCCCAAGACAAGAGAAGTTGAGGTTTGTCCTCTGCCCACCTAGCCACGCCTTCCTAGCCCTATTTCCAAGGCTTAAGTGGGAAGCATTCAAAACTGGTCCATGCACATGACCATCGCTTGGGGGCACATCTCCAGCCCTGAGTCCTGACAGCTTCCCTCCCCCAGCTTTCCTGCAGCTGCCAGAACAGCTGTAGCTCTGCTGCGCAGCCACAGTCATCTAGTTAGACACGTTTTGCCAGGGGTGAGGGATGGATCTGCCCTTGCCAGCCTAGAACACGACTGGAATGGATGGGTGGGAGAGAAATCCTGCCACTGAAGCCCCTTCCCCTCAAAAGAAAAACAAATGGAGGATATTTTGGGAAATGCTTTTTTTTTTTTTTTTTTTTTTTTTGCCCCAGTGGCACTTCAGAGAGCAGCTCTGGAGAAGGTCATGACAAGAAAGTGTGATTGGCCACTGGCAGAGACTGCTGGGTCCTTGCAGAGAGAAGTGTGGCCCTGTTGGGATGCCTCAGCTTAGGAACACTGAGAAGGGAGAGAGTGCAGGCAAACCCCGACCCTGAAAGCCAGCACAAGGGTGGCATGCTCACCCCACTCAGCAATCTTGGGGAAGAACACTGAGAGGGGTCTGAATGGCAGCCCAGGGGGCCAGGACAGCAGAACAAGAGGGTTCCCCCTGGAAGTCAGCTCCCCTAGAAGCAACAGAGAGGGAGAGAGGAAAGGAGAGGGGAGAGGGAGAGAGAGAACAGTGCTTCTCTATATGGTGATTATAAGTCAACATAATCACAGAAGAAACACCTGAGCACCTAGTTCGTTGCCATGTACACAGCAGGTGCTCAATAAAAACTTGCTGGTGATGGCGTTAAATGTGACTTTCTAGACAAAACCTGCTTTACTGTAAGTGAAATAAATATCTGTTGGATTGAATTGAATTGAAATAGGCAGTGGGTTAGCAGTGTAATTTGAAGAGCAATGGAAAATTTGGTCCCTTGCCTCAAATCTCTCTCCTACTGGAACTGTCAGAGTGCTGGAAATTTCCAGATTCCTCTTTTGGGTTAATGGGGTAATGAAAACCTTGTTGAAAGCAAATGTTTTCTGGGAGGGATAACCAATGAGGCAACTATGATCTCTCATTCATCCAGGATTGCAAATGGAATTCAACTCAATGCCCAGCCCTGACAGATTCACAGGAGCTGCCTGGAGTTCTGTCCTGAAGATCCTGAGGCCACAGCTGGCTCAGCAGAAAGCAGTACTGTGGGGAATACTGATGTCTGCCACAGATGTGGAAAGGGGCTGGATACTAGGGGTGCCATGTATTTGCCATCCCTGCCTCTTAGCCTGAATTATTTGAATATATTATCCCCAACAAAGAGCAGGCCCCTAAGGAAATGTAAGCTGGGATGGACATTCTGGAGGGATACAGATGGTGAAAATTTTGCCTGAAAAGCAGGCCAGGGAATATACCGCTGATGTGCAGTAGAAGGATACAAGAAGCCCCTGTGAGTTTGGTGGTAGAGGGCTGGGGAATGCCTACCAGAAGTCTAACTTCACCTTTTTCCATCTTGCCATGAGTGAGCGCTAACCACAGACTCTCCAGTCAAGAGGGTAACCGTAGCTCTCATCCTCCCACCGCATGAATTTGTCTGGCTCTTGTCAAACTTTGCCATCACATTCCCCAACAGCAGAGAAGAGTGAATGGACCACTCTATGGGAACCCAGGGATAATGCCAGCAGCCTATCCTGAGCAAAATGTGTCTTTGAAACCTCCGTTTTAACTTGAGAATTCATGTAAAGTTTGCATTCTATCATTAACTATTTGCTTTCATATAGAAATATTTAAGTTACTTATCAGTCCTACTAGAGTAGCGCCATCTGCTATGATACATCAAGCTCAAAAGCTCAATAGTGAGACTTTAGACATTTATTTTTCACAGCATAAAGTCCAGGTGAGTGTGGCTGGTCCATGGATAGCCTGGCCCCTTGATCTTGTGACTCCACCCTCTTTCAGGGACTGTACGTCCTTCCCATTCAACTAGCAGATGAGGAAAGGCCAATTAAGATGGTCTCTTAATTATTTAAGCCCAGAATTGACAGCCATTCTCCCAACATTCCTTGAGAAAGAATTTGTCACATGGCTCCACTTAAATGCAAGGATAGCTGAAAATATAGTCCCTGACTACCTAGCAACACTCCGGGTAACTGTTAATGTTTTCACTTCTCTATCTTCCCAAATCTATGGGATAAGTTAATCTTTAGAAGATGCGCTGAGTTTCATCCCACATCTTTACTCAACTGGAGCACGTTGCCACATATTCCCGGAAGGGCATCTACTATTGTTTAAGAAACCACATAGGTAGTCCATTTTCAATAAGACCCAGTTTCCACTTGTAGCCTCAGTGAAAGCCAATTTTAGTGGACTACTCCATTTTACCTCCTCTTCTCTCTGCTCCCTCTTTCCCTGCCTCTCAAGCCAGTTAGATACCATCAGGATTTTTAAAGTAGGCCCAAAGCCATGTTGAATATTGCCAGGAAATGGCTGGCTGGCTGTCCACCAAGAGACATTCCAAAGTGGCATTATCTTAATGAATTTTTCACGGTCCAAGGTCTGGCCAGAAGGCTTACAGGTCCAAAACTTCAATCTTCTTAGTGTTCCAGGATTTGCCTGACTTAGGAGGGCTGACTTGTGCGAACTAAAGTCACAAAACTCCAAAACTACTCACCAAAGTGGCAATACCTCTCTTGACAAGAAGATGTGTGACTATCAAGGAGATCAAATATTGAAATTATCGTCTTCACCATTTTTTTCTCCCTGAAGAAAATCTACTAAGGAGGTCAAATTACAATCAAAAAGCTCCTAGGTGAGTCTGGAATCAGAGCATGAGTTATTTAGTTAGAGGAGTTGGAAACTTAATGTCACCAGGCTACTAGGGCCTGATGAAGCCATCACTGCTGGAATAGTCATGTCATGGGCTTCCTTTGGTCTGTCCTGTCTTAATTCTGTGCTCACCTGCTTTCTCTCTGATTAACACATCCTTTAGACACACCAATGCCATCCATCAGTAGAGTTACTGCCAGATCTGTACTCTACTTTCTTCTGGCATGGTGGACATTTTGTCTCTAAGGTACACTTGTATATGGCTGGCATCATCCACTGTGTTAAATTTTTAATCAAGCTCACAAAGCTAGGAAGAAGAAGAGAAGAGAAAGGGCAGGGGACTTACTCTTGTCTCTGTCTACGCCAATTGATGTTATTGTAGAATGAAATGTAAGAGCTTATTTGGAGGTCTCAGTAGAAAAGACTGGATATTTATAGATCCTTGACTGAAAAAATATTTCTCTCCCCTCTTTCTCTCCTCATTTTCTAGGGCCACAGCCGACCCAGCAAGATGCCTGCAGTTCTCTCATTCAAGGTTGTAACCCAGAGCTGCTGGCAGCAAGTACACACTGAGGGATGAATCCCAATCAAAGCCAAGACGGGTTGCCAAGTTCAATGCCAGGGAAGGGTATCAAGTTTCAGTTGTACTGGGTGAGAAGTAGACGGTGCATAGATCAGGGAAAGGTCACTGGCCATGGTGCAAGAAGCAGGACTGGAAGCCAACAGCAAAGAGGGTTCAAGTGAAATAGAACAGGGTGGAAGCTCAAAAAAAACAAGGGTACCAGGAAGCTCTTTCTTATTGGGTATTGACTAGTTGAAAGCACAATACTGAGTGGGGCACTGAGCTATCTAGGAAAGTAACCTTCTTTAACTGAGTTTGCAACATCAACAGCTATTTCATGGGATAGTGAAGAAAGGGACTCAAGCCTAGAGAACCATGAAGGACAGGCCACAGCCAGATGGCCCTCACATCCAAACCAGTTACATTAAAGTAAGAGAACTGCTTTGCAGTTTTAGCTCTGACAATTATGGGAAGCTTGACTTCCTCAACTCACTTTACCTCTCTGACCCTTAGTTTTCTCCTCTGTTAAATGAGGCAATTGAAATCAGTGTTTTGCAAAGCCCTCCTGATGTGTAATACTATGTCTACAAAGATAAAGCACTCCCCTAACCAAACATCTATTCAGATCCTGCACTGAAAAGATCAACCTTCTAGAAAAGAGTTTGGAGGAGTGTTTTTTTTTTTTTAAGCTACACTTACACAAAAATGGGCAAAATAGCCCGGTAACCAGCTCCCAGATTAAGAAACAGGACTCTTATTAGGATCTCAATAGCTTCCCTATTTCCTTTCCCTGTCACTACCTGCCTGCAAAAGTAACCACCATTCTAACTTAAAACAGGGTGACAGATTAGTTTTGTCTGTTTTAGAACTTTATGTAAATTGAATCACACAGTACGTATTCTTTTGTGTCAAGCTTTTTAAATTCAATTATTTGTCTGTGAGACTCACCCATGTTGCTGCATGTAGCTGGGGTTGGTTATTTCCTTGTTGCTTCATAGTGTTCCATTATGCCACAGATTTATTTATCCATCTTATTGCCCACAGACTTTTGAATTGTTTTCTATTTTGGCATTATGAAGAATGTTGCAATGGAAATTTTTATACATGTCTTTGGGTACATATTCGTAGGCATTTATGTATTAGTTATCTATTGCTGTGAAGCCAGTTGCTGCAACAAACTTAAAACAGCACATATTTATTATCTCACAGTCTCTGTGGGTCAGGAGTTCGAATGCCACTTAGCTGGGTCTTTAGTTTCAGGGTCTCTTACAAGGCTGCAATCAGGTGTCAACTATGGCTGGGATCTCATCTGAAGGCTCAACGGGGGGAGGATTGTGTCCAAGCTCACACAGTTGTTGGCAGAATTCAGTTTTTGGAAGACTGTTGGAGTAGGGGCTTCATTTCCTAGATGGACAAACCATCCTCACTTCCCTGCCATGTAGGCTTCTCCAGCATCAAAGCATGCAAGCCAAGAAGAATAGAGTCTGCTAGCAAAACAGAAGTGAGCATTTTATGTAACACAATCACAGAAGTATATCCCATCACAGTTGCTTCTATAGGTTAGAAGCCAATCACAGATCTCATCCACCCTCAGAGGTACAGGATTACATGAGAGAATGAATGCCAGAAAGTCGGTATCACAGGGGGTCATCTTAGGGTCTGGCTGCCACAATTTCTGTTGGGATTATAACCGGGAATGGAATTATTTGGTCACTGGTCCATATTCAGTTTTGAAAATTCACTAGTTTTCCACTGTGATTATACCAATTGACATCCTCACCAGTATTTGCTCCCCATCTGGGATTGGTTTTTCCATAGCTTTCCTTCTGGTGTGAGTTATCAAATTGTTCCTGACAAAAGAAAAAAATGGCTTTGTGCACCACAAGCTGCCTTACTCCCTGACTGAATCGAGAGGCAGAATTTTGAATTTCCCAGCCTGGAACTACTCACACCTTCTCTCTACTCTCCTCAGAGGAGACAAATCCCTGAAGATGCAGAGTCAAAAAAGGTGCCAACTCCAGCAGCACCATCAGTGTTAGTGGCCACCCAGCTGAGGGGTGAGGGATGCTGGAGAAAAAGTGCCATCAACTCATTTACCAAAGTCCCCTGAACATTAGCCACCATTTATCCAGCCTGGGAAGAGCCACTGGGAGTGATTCTAATTCAGTCCTGAGCGGTTAGCCAATTCTAAAGTAGTGTTGATGTACCAGCATGAAAAGTTCCCACCATCAATCCTATTTCATGGCAAATGTATTAGTCTGTTCTCATACTGCTAATAAAGACATACCTGACTGGGTAATTAATAAAGGAAAGAGGTTTAATTGACTCACACTTCCACATGGCTGGGGAGACCTCAAAATATGGTGGAAGGTGAAGGGGAAGCAAGACACATCTTACATGGCAGCAGGCAAGAGCACTTGTGTACGGGAACTCCCCTTTGCAAAACCATCAGATCTCATGAGATTTATTCACTATCATGAGAACAGCACTGGAAAGACCCACCCTTATGATTCAATTACCTCCCACTTGGTCCCCTCATGACACATGGGAATTATGGAAGCTACAATTCAAAATGAGATTTGGGTAGGGACACAGCCAAACCATATTAGCAAGGTATGTGGTAGATGTTCAATAACTGTTTAATTAGGATAGAGAAGAAGTAAAAACTAACCTTCAGCAAGTGCCCCCTAGATTCCTCTATTTCCAATGGTGCACAGGCCCCAGATGTAAAAGAATTTGGGGGAAAATGGAAATGCAATGGGTCAAGGGCATTTCTGGGATCTCCATTTCATTAATATTTCTGCCCAAGTGTGTCTAGCAGGGTTATGTTCCTGAAAGCCACTAAACAGTGGTAATAACAGCACTGGGGTGACTGAGCTGCCTGGATTTGAAAAACTTTGCCAAATGTGTTCAGAGACGGTCTAAGGAACAATTGATTTGAGTAGGCTCTGATAAAACACCCTCCTGTGGACACCTGTGAAATGTTGAGGCTAATTGGGGCTTCTGATACTGATTGTGGAGGAGTTTGGGGGTTGCTGTTTTTCCTCCACTGAATTCCGTCTTCTTTTCTACTTTACCCTTTCATTGGGGCTGTTAGTGTATCGGATGTAAGAGTATTACAGGGAAGTGTGCTTTTGTGTGGAAGTCATTACTGTGAACACCTGTTCACTGTTGAGTTTAATTGGACTACAGCTGGTGCTGATTGTATGTGAAGGGGGGCGCTGCTCCTCCCGCCGAGGAGTTCACTGTCAGTGGTAACAGTGGGGAAGTCAGAACTACCAAGTTCAGCTCCCACACTGTATAGTCAAGTACTCTACGTCTTGTATGGTTAGTTGCCTCTCAGGGGCACTATGGTAACTGCAGACAGGCAAGAAAAAAAAAGTGCCCACATCTTTGTTCTGTATTATTAAATCAGTTCAGTTCTGCATATGAAAATTTAGGGAAATGTGGGCGAAATGACTGATGTAAACTTGGAATAATTTTTTTTTTTTTTTTTTTTTTTGGAGACAGTTTCACTCCTTTTGCCCAGGCTGGAGTGCAATGGCATGATCTCGGCTCACCGCAACCTCCACCTCCCGGGTTCAAGGGATTCTCCTGCTTCAGCCTCCCGAGTAGCTGGGATTATAGGCATGTCCTACCACGCCAGGCTAATTTTATATTTTTAGTAGAGGCAGGGTTTCTCCATGTTGGTCAGGCTGGTCTTGAACTTCTGATCTCAAGTGATCTGCTGCCTTGGCCTCCCAAAGTTCTGGGATTACAGGCGTGAGCCACCATGCCTGGCCCACTCAAAGTAATTTTCTTAGCAATATAAGCTGTTCGCCTATGTCCAGAGATGATAGGGACTGAACAAGCATATAAATAGAAACCCAGTAATGTAGCTCAGGAGTAGTTAGGTAATGACACATTAAGACTGCATTCCTGATGGAAGTATAGAAAAAGAATATGTCTGTAGCCCTTAATAACAATATTAAGAAAAAGTTCTAGTTGATGCACATATGCTGACGTGCATATTTCAGTTTAGATGTAATTCACATTATTCATTTAATATAAATGCATTTAAACAATGAAACATTGTATCTACTTTATAAAGGCCCTTGCTTCATATTAATAATATTAACATCCATGATTATGAGGATGACCCATGTGTCCTGAGGATGGCAGTAACTCCTGTAAAGCATAAACCATCCGCACTAAAGCAAATCTACTGATTTTTGGCTTTGGCCGTTCAACAGGGTCTCATTCCTCTTCGTGTGCAGCTAACAGTATTGTAAATGTGACCCACCTTTGGAGGAGATGAAACGGAATTGCTCCTGACAGCAACAAGTCAGATGAAGAGCTGTATCTAAAAACTATTCCAGTGGCCAAGCCTGGTGGCTCACACCTGTAATACCAGCACTATGGGAGGCTGAGGCAGGCTGATCACCTGAGGTCAGGAGTTCGAGACCAGACTGGCCAACATGGTGACACCCCGTCTGTACCGAAAATACAAAAATTAGCCAGGCGTGGTGGCAGGGACCTGTAATCCCAGCTACTCTGGAGTCCAAGGCAGGAGAATCACTTGAACCTGGGAGGCGGAGGTTGCAGTGAGCTGAGATTGCACCACTGCACTCCAGCCTGAGCAACAACGCAAGACTCCATCTCAAAAAAAATAAATAAAATAAATAAAAACTATTCTAGAACTGCATTTTTTGTTGTTTCAATATTTGCACAATCCCTTTATTCATAGAATTTGAAAAGCTACTTGATACTTTTTACTTGCTGAGATGGAGATCCATGTCATCGTCCTAAATCCAGGAGGTAAAATGAAGCTAAGACCTTCCCAAGAGCAGATGGCAGGGCAAGATGTAAAAACGCAGACCTCCCCTCCTCTGAGTTCAGCAGCCTCTCCACCATTGTAACACCCTAGGTCTTTGGAGAGGCAGCTGTCCCTGAGCTGAATGTGGAATCATCAGAGCCCGATCCAGCTTCCAGGGTGCCATTTTCTAGCTGTGCGGTCTTGGGTTCATCATTCCACCCCTGTGGATAGGATCAAATAAAAAAAAAAAACTTTGCCAAAATCCTTTGTCAACTGTGAAGAGGCTTACAAATATAGAGACATTTATGACTGAAGGGGCAGTTTTTCAGTCAAACTGAAAACAGATTTTTCTGTGTGAGAAGCTGTGTTCCTGTGAAAGGCAGCATTGCGCACTGTGAGGGTGGGAGTGTCTGCCCTCTCTTCTCTTCTCTGATTGCTTATGATGAATGATTCTTTTCCAGCAGACACCAAATACAGCTTTGCTGCTGATCAATAGATATTCTTTCCCGATTGTTTTCATTTTAGCTCTCTACTTTTTAACTAATTATTACAATTGTGCTCTTTGGGGAATTGCATGCAATGCACACATGCACACACATACACATGCACCTCCTCTATTTCCCAGCACAGATGGTAAGCAGTTTGAGTTCATATAAATGAGGTCACAGATACTTTCACGTATGCCGACATGGTCTTTCTATAGCTCCGCTAATCCCCCGAACCACCCCAACCTCAATAGCTGGAAAACATTAGATGCCCTTGATTAGACGATGAGAGCAAATCACAGGGTGCAGAACAAGAGTCCTGGGGAATTGCACTCCTGGAACACTAGCCTAACGCTTCCACCTCAATGTTCAACCCTAAGTCACCTTGGCATCCAAAGATGATGCCTATGCTGGGTCAACTATTTTGCTCTTAAATGATCAGGCACCATGGGGGTCAGGCCAGAAAAAAAAATAATTAATGTTCATTTTTCTTGAGAAAGCCACAGATGGAGCATTTTTGAACTAGAACTTAAACTATTCCTCGTGTGGTGACTCAGGCCTTAATGAAGATGAATGCTGGCCTGATTGCCTCTCTGAGCAAAATCAGAAATTCAGCTTGCTATGATCTATACAAAGAGGACATTGGTATCTACCAAGAGCAGTGCAACAGAACGCCGTGCTTTGGGTTGCAGTGTGCAAGGCTGTTTGACCTCAAGCAGGCTGTTCCATATGGGGAAATAAACCAAAGCTGAGTCTGCCAGTGAGCCCAAGACCATCTCACAACAGCAGCACCCAAAAAATGCCTAAAGAATCTTGGACATACGTATTTGGTCAATTCAGGAACCATGAAAAGGAGACCCAGAATGGACACTATTGAAGCCATCAAGTCTCTGAGGTTGTATATCATCTGAGGGGTCAGCTCTATCTGTAGCAAGCTAAGCACAGCTCAGTTTTTTGCCACTGGCTGCCACAAGCCTGGAAGAATTCTTGGGGCCATGCACCTGACACCTGCAGGTTTGTATCTGCTCTGTTCCAGGTCCACAACTTGCAATTAGCCCTGCCCATTCTGCTTGATGGCATGCCCAAGCCACTCCCACACAGCTGGTTCAAGTCCTCTTCCCCCTGGCTCATGCAATGAAACCTACACATTTTCCTAACTTGGCAGAGCAGCCTAATCTTCCTTAGCCGGTGCCACCTCTCTCTCCATCCCAACTCATGTCAAAGTCTCTCAGGACCAGCCAGCTGGTCTGGTCAGATTGCACACGGAGAATGGGTGGGCACGTGCACCCCATACGCAGCTCCCTTCTTGAGCAAAGCCACATGTTCCCCCTCCCCAGCGCTGCTTGGCTTCGCTCAACTAATTTGCAACAGTGATCTTGACACTAGAAAATGCTCTTATCCTGCTCTGTGGCCTGGGTTGCTCTGCCTGTGGGTGGACCCGCTCAGCTGAAGCAAAAAATTATCCACACGGTTTGCTGATTAGTCACAGCCTGCCCTGGGCTTGGTGACTTCTTCTGTGTCCTGTAGGAGGGGACATTCTGGCAAAAAGACCTGCATAGCTCTCCTCTTCCCGCTCCAGCTGAACCATCGAGCTAGTCTGCCATACTCCATCCTGAATCCTTCTCGTCTCCTGAGCACAAGGGAGCTTTGAGTCATTCCATCAGCCCAGTGGTGCTCAAATCCTAATGTGCATCAGGAAATCGTATTGGAAATGCAGATACCTGGGCTCTGGATCTAGAGGTTCTGATTCAATAGACTGGGTGAGTTGCAGGAATCTGCATTTTTAGTAAGTACCTGCTCCAGGTGATTCCATTGTAGTGATCCAGTAACCTTATTTTGAGAAACCACCTCAAAAGCTGGGAGTGCCATGAGGCCAGGGATCAGAACCCCCCAGCTCCTGACACAGCATTTGCTCCCAATAGATGCTGAGCAAATCCCTGTACTGGATGAATGATTGAATGATGGTGACGAGAGAGGTGTCCCAGCTCCCCGGGGTCAGGGAGTATTGAATGCATCTTTTGGGAGTAACCTGGGAACTTGCAAATACAGTAACAGAGTTCAGGCCCTTTTACTTGGCAATTGTTTTGGGGAAGAATATACATTAAAAGTATAATAGAAAAGTTAGAAAAATGGCATTGTGTGGTTGGAAAAATTATTTACGTGAGAGAAAATTTGGAATCCCACAGACATGCAGCCAAAGGATGGTCTCTTATGATGTCTTCCCATGAGAGACTCCGACCAGGTACCAGCACGCAAGCTTGAGCCAGGTGAACGTGGAATGATGCAAAATGAACGAAGCAGGACCCAACACCGTCTGTTCCCACATGGCACACATGTGCACCGACGAAGCTTGAACATACGCAGGGACGACTGAGTGGCTAGCAGTTAGTGTCCATTTGGTTCTTTTTATGTGCAAAACAGCCTACGTTCATAGGAACTAAATAAAAACAAATGAGGCTGTTGCCACGTGGCTGGCCTCAAGCTCCTGGTAAACATCTGAAGAAAATGATGGCAAGAGGCAGAAAGTTGGGCTCAGAGTAAAAACATCTGAGAAGTGCATTGGCTTTGACAGACAGAGGAAATCACTCACAGATGCCTGGGTGCGTTCTCCAGTTGCCTCCCTCGTGCTCCCCTGGCAGGCTCCTGGGGAGGCATCAGGGTCCTCTCTCTCCATCCTCCCCTTCTTGCCCTGGACCGTCACTGTCACACAGGATTCCCTTAGCCTGGTCCCCAAAGAACAAAACAAGACCTCCGTCCTCAAGAGACGGCTCCTCTGCCCAGCCCTTTCCAGGACCCCGCGGTAGATGCAGCTACTGACCCTGTACAGGTCTTAAAGGATCCACAGAGGAGTGGATTCCTAAGGGTGCACCCTGGCCTAACCTGTTATACCTGTTATACACGTTTCAGGCAGTTCTCTCTCTCACCACTCCATTCTGGAAGGTCTAAAGGTCAGCTCTCTAGGCACCTGGCAATTCTTCCCCAAGGGTCTGTTGGTTAAACAGGAACATCACCAGAGAGAGAAACTGTCAGTAGGTTGCCTTGTTGCTGACACCAGAGTAGGCCTGGCAAAGAAAGGTGCATTCAGGGGAGTGAAGCAGGAAAAGCAAAGAGAAAGTGGTTTCCAAAAGACAATGCAGCCAGTTCAAGCCAAACAGCATTAGCAGTAGCATCTCTCTCAAAAGCCAAAGAAAGACGGAGCCAAAGAAACAGCGTATTTCAGCACTGTGGCTTTGGCCGTTAGTGCCTTAGAAAACCAAAACGAAATGTAACAACGTCTCCGAGCCTATGTCTGCTAACAGCTCTGAGATTGTCAACCTGGGAATAATGTACCAGGCTTTCTCTTTTAAAAGGAGGAGAGAGTTTAATGTTTTTAACACCACCCCAGAGGTCTCACGGTGGATTCTTTTCCCGGCTCCGGAGCAGGACATCGAGGCAGCAGATAGCCATTGCATATAGGGACGGGGTAGTTGGGGGTGCAGACTGTGGCACCAATTTACCTCCCTCAGGTCACATGCTGGAAATGTGTGAGCTTGTTTTGAGGATGGAGAATCCAGACATTCTGCAAGAAAGGCGCTGTCCCGCATGACAAAATACTGCCTGATTTTTGAATGTCCCACACCAGACAACCCTCCAGGGAAAAACCTGCTTATAGTTTATCTTCACCTAGATCCTAACTTGGATTTGCATATAAACACCAAGCATTTTTTACATGGTTTTAATAGTCACAGAATTTTGAAAATGCACTTAATCTGTAAATCAAGGGAGATTAACTTTTTTGTTTATTTGAGATGGAGTCTCGCTTTGTCTTGCCCAGGCTGGAGTGCAGTGGCGCGATCTCAGCTCACTGCAACCTCTGCCTCCTGGGTTCAAGCGATTCTCCTGTCTTACGTTCCTGAGTAGCTGAGATTACAGGCATGCGCCACCACGCCTGGCTAATTTTGTATTTTTAGTAGAGATGGGGTTTTACTATGTTGGCCAGGCTCGTCTCAAACTCCTGACCTCAGGTGATCTGCCCGCATTGGCCTCCTAGACTGCAGGGATTACAGGTGTAAGCCACCGTGTCCAGTCTTTTTTTATTGAAGCGAAATTCACATAATATAAATTAACCATCTTAACGCGAATAATTCAGCGGCATAAATACACATTCACATTATTGTGCAGCCGCAACTGCATCTAGTTCCAAAACATTTCCATCACCCCAAAAGAGAACTCCACATCCATGAAGCAGTCACTTTCTGCTCCCTGCTCAGCCTAGCCCCTGGCAACCTCCAATCTACTGTCTCCGTGGATTCACCTATTTTGGATATTTGTTTCATATAAGTGGAAATATACAGGATGAGACCTTTTGTGTCCTCTTTCACTTAGCCTGTTTTCAAGGTGCATCCACGTTTATAGCATGTATCAGTACATTACTCCTTATGGCTGGCTGAATAATATTTCATTACACATATAGTCTACATTTGCTTCATCCGTTCACCCATTGATGGACATTTGGGTTGTGTCCACATTTTGGCTCTTATAAATAGTGCTTCTATGAACATTCATGGATGGGTATTGGGTTGGATACCTGTTTTCAGTTCTTTGGGGTTATATACCTAGGAGTGCAATTGCTGGGTCATATGGTTATTCTATGTTTAACTTTTAAGCAATCTGTACTTTGTTTTATATGAAACTCTACCAAAAATTGCTCATTATTTCAGAAAATCACCCTGCTAATGACTATACCTAGATCAACCTACATTCATGGCTGCTGAGTTCCTTTTTTGTTTTGGTTTGTTTGTTTTTAAGACAGAGTCTCATTCTATTGCCCAGGCTGCAGTGCAGTGGCACAATCTTGGCTCACTGCAACCTCTGCCTCCTGGGTTCAAGTGATTCTCCTGCCTCAGCCTCCTGAGTAGCTGTGACTACAGGTGTGTGCCACCACACCCAGCTGATTTTTGTATTTTTAGTAGAGAGTGTTTCATCATGTTGGCCAGGCTGGTCTCAAATCCTGGCCTCAAGTGATCCACCTGCCTCACCGTCCCAAAGTGCTGGGATTACAGGTGTAAGCCACTGCATCCAGCCATGGCTGCTGCATTCCTGATGACTAACATACAGGTACCATCATCTGACTATGGTATTACATCCAAGCATTTACATGTTGAAAAATGTTATTTTACTATAATATCTCCCTTTTATATTGTAGCCAGGTCATTATATTATTTTTTAAATTATTTATGATGGTAAGTTGTATTATCTATACAGTTGATGAAAACAAGCATTACGGTATTTTTAAAGAGAGGAGTTAAGTCTGATAGAGTTGAGAATCACAGCCACAGAATGTTGAGCTGCATGCCAGTCTTTGCATCTGTGGGAACAAGATGACATTGATAATAACATACTGGAGAGGCCAGAGAATTTACACATTTTTCTGACAAAGCCTTGTGGTTTCTATATCTATAGCCCAAAGGTTACAGGTATGGTGGCCTAGAAACAGTTAAGTACCAACTTGCAGATAATATTTATGGTGGGGATGATGGTTCTACTCAGACGGAGAAATATTTTCAGGGTATCTCTTCCTAAAAAAATAGTTCTCTTCCACAAAGCCTGGATAATAATCCCCTCAGTAGCACACCATATAGAGAGAGGAAAGCTAGTCACAAATAATAGAGCAGAGAGAATTTTGAGACGGTCAGCCTCCTTAAATTTCAGTTGCTGATCTGTGCAGCAGTAAATTAGAAACAGGGAAAAATAGAGCTGTAATGAAAACACTATACTTAAAATATCATCCTACCCACTAAATTCATGATGGTGATTGCCTCTGGGGATGTAGGGGGAAAAATGCAATTAAAAAAATACTTCAGGCCGGGTGTGGTGGTGGCTTACGCCTGTAATCCCAGCACTTTGGGAAGCCAAGGCAGGTGGATCACCTAAGGTCAGGAGTTTGAGACCAGCCTGGCCAACATGGTGAAACTCCCATCTCTACTAAAAACACAAAAAATTAGCTGGGCCTAGTGGTTGATGCCTGTAATCCCAGCTACTCGGGAGGCTGAGTCAGGAGAATCACTTGAACCCAGGAGGCAGAGGCTGCAGTGAGCCAAGATCGTGCCACTGAACTCCAGCCTGGGTGACAGAGTGAGACCCTGTCTCAAAAAATAAATAAATAATAATAGCAATAAACTTTGTAGAACACAGATTAGCATGTTGATATTTGTAAACTCTAGGGAAGCGAGAATATGGTTGTTGGTTATGTATTAGGTTGGTGCAAAAGTAATTGCGGTTTAGGCCATTAAAGTTTACAGATACCTAATAGTAGCTGTAAACTTCTGTATTACTTTCTCAAAATTAAATATACCTATGTGTCTAAAAAAAATCTTAGAGCGATCCTAGTCAGAAACTGAGTATTCTTGATAGTTTATATAAAGGCCCAAATATGACTGATCTAGCTGAAACTAATGAGTATCATAGAGATGTGGAGGACATAAGAACAGGATATTGAGAGAAAGATCAGAGAGGACCAGACCAGAGGCATTTCGGACCCTTTCTGGAGTCTGGAGAAAGGTTCCAACAGTTCATCCCTCATACAGGATGATAGGCATTAATGCTAGATCCACATGCAATAGTAATTCTAGTCTGTGGTTTTATAGGCATTTAAATTATTGTTTTGTCTAAATGGGTTCAGTCATTAATCTTTTATGTTTTCTGAGTGGCATCCAGAGCTAAAAGAACTTTTCCAAGCATTGCTTAAGATAAATCTGAGGCCAGGTGGGACACAACTGACATTTCGGCTAAGAGACTGATGTCTAAGAGAGCTGACCAGTAAGATGCCTGTGGTAGATTAAAGACAACCATAAATTCTTTGCTTTTCCTGTCATCAAAAAAGTGGAGCATTTTCCATTCCCTGGAGCCTGAGCTGGCCATGACTTGCTTGATCCATAAAATTCAGAAGCAGTGATATTCTAGAACTTCCAAGGCTAGGTTATAGAAGTCTTGTAGCTTCTGCCATGCCTCTTAGAAGACTCAGTCTGAGAGAAGCCAACAGTATGTAAGTCTGACTACTCTGAGACTGCCATCCTGTGAGGAATCCCAAGCTAGATGAGCAGAGATGCTTTGTGGAAGGAGAACAATGACCAGCTAGCCCAAGCTGCTCCAGCTGTTGCAACCCAGGCACCAGACATGGAAGCGAAAAAGTCACTTTGGACATTGCAACCCCAGCAGACGTGACATGGAGAAAAACTGAGAAACCCAACTGATAATTGGAAACATAGCCTCAGATATATATCCCCAGTTGAACTGTTCCATCCATCTCCAGCCATGTGAGCCATCCCAGTCATCAGGGAACAGAGATGAGCTGTTCCCTCTGAGCTCTGTCCAAATTCCTGACCTGCAAAATCTTGAGTGTAATAAATGTTATTTAATGCCACTAAGTCTTGTGGTGGTTTATTCCTCAGAAATTGATCACAAGAACACTAGCCCTAGCTGAACAGTGCCTTGAGATCTGCTTGCTGCCTAAATTGGCAGCAATTCATATGTACCTTAAATATCCATCTCAGGTTCAACATGAAAATAGACTTATTGACACACAGATAATTACGCACTTTTGCTGTGCATTCATATCTTGTCTTATTGTTTTCATTTTGTTATTTGTATGTCCAAGGACAAACACAAGAGTTTATTTTATGGACAGGGATTCTGTGGGGATGGAAGGAAGGCAGGAAAATTCCAGGGTTTTTAAAAAAAAAAAAGGAAAAGGTGGGAAATGCTTATATATCAAAATTAAATAGGTTTCATTCTTGCAAGACTTCTCAAAGCTCTTAGTATATAAATGTGCATTATAAATTGCCAAGAAGTAAACAGAAGATGAAGCACTTCCCTAAATCTATTTGACCATGAAACAGATTTTTTGGTCCAGCACACCGTCTTGCAGGATTAGTGTTTCACAGAACAACACCTCTTGAACAGAGCATCCAAGCCACTTGCTGGCAATGGTGTGTCTGTCTTGGTTTACAACCATTCAGTAGGCAAATGTGTATGTGTGTGTTGTTCTGGAAGCACACACAGAGCAGTGTGCTCTGGGAGGTGCACACTTCACATGAGCCTTTTGGAAAGAAGCCAGAGGACAGCACAGACTTGAAAGTCACTGGGTGCACCCAGGCAAGACCGTATCCCACGTTACACCCACCATCTCTTCTGAATGGTCAGTTCAATTACCACACTGATGGTTAAATGTTTTTACCAACACCCCTGGGATTATAAAGATTGGGAGGGAGAAAGATGCCAACAGTACTGGAAATGGTCATGCCACCCATCCTGTCATTGTTAAAAAATCATTTTGCCTTTGATTCTGGGAAGCACACGCCTGGGAGTACTCCCCTGGCCTCTCACTTGACCCCAATAGAACTGTCCCTTTTATGCCACCAAATGAGCTTCGTGATTAGTCATGCCTGTTTCAGCTGGCTAAGTGCCCAAGCAGTGCCTGAGGCTGGTCCAAGTGTTTCTTCCACCAATTTGAGCTGTCAAATCCACTCATTTTCCTAGGTTAGTAGTGGCAGTACAGTCATCCTCAAAAGAGACATTTCCTGAGGGCCAAGGCTCACATGTTCCCTAGAATCACATCCAGGTCCAGTTCAGCCTGGTGTGATGCAGGCTGAAACCATGATTAGGAATTCAGAGAAGCAAATCCAGCTGCTCCACACTTGGACCATTCCACTCCTGATGCTTGTTCCAAGTTACAGCTGACAGGCTGCCTATGTTTTCCTAGGTTCCCCATCCACAGATTTAGATAAGAGAGAGGTGTTCTTGCTGTAGTCATTGACTTGATAATTTGGGAGTTTTCATATAATTGGGGGTTTAGGTTTTTTTCACGGTTCAAGCTGGTCCCATATTTTACATCCCTCCCTCTCCCTATTAGGGCTCAGGATGTTGGATTGTGATTTTGCATTTGCACATTTGTATCCTCCACTGGACCGCAAGCGTAGTGACACTAGAAAGCCCCTTGTTCACCCCTATGTCCCCAACCCCCAGCAGAGAGCTACTAGGTGGCTGCATCACCCTGGGTGTCTCATCTGCATTCCAAGCAGGAAGCACAAGAAAGGAGAAAAGATGAAGAACAAAACACATTTGTCAGCTAAGTCCACCCCCACTTATCAGGAAAAAACAGTATCAGTTCTTGAAATCCACTCAGAAGTCCTTACATCTCATTGGCCAGAACAGAGTAACTTAGCCCCCCTGGAGTAAAGAAATCCGTGCAAGGAAGGAGCAGATTTTGTTTTTTTGAGACAGGGTCTCACTCTATCACCCAGGCAGGAGTGCAGTGGTGCAATCATGGCTCACTGCAGCGTTGGCCACCCAGGCTGAAGCGATCCTCCCACAAGAGCCTCCCAAGTAGCTCAGACTACAATTGTGTGTCACCACGCCCTGCTAATTTTTTTTTATTTTTTTGTAGAGACACATTCTATGTTGCCCAGGCTGGTCTCAAACTCCTGGCCTCACGCTATTCTCCCACCTTGGCCTCCGAAATTGCTGAGATTACAGGCATGAGTGACCATGTCCTGCTAATTTAAAAAAATTTTTTTTGTAGAGATGAGTTCTGACTAAGTTGCCCAGGCTGGTCTCGAACTTCTGGCCTGAAGCTATCTTCCCATCTTGGCCTCCCAAATTGTTGTGATTACAAGCGTGAGTGACCACTCTTAGCTGAGATTTTTAAGTAGGCACGTGTTTGCCCTAAACAAAATATGATTCCTTCATAAGGAAGAAGACAGAATAGATGTTGAATTGGTAACTGCAATGTTTGATGTTGACTGAAATGAAAAGACTGGGCTTATTTTTGTTCATAAAAATAGGGTTTTTAAGAGATGTGTTTCAGCATGTCTATCCACAGAAAAAGATATGACTTAATTTTATTTATGTAAAATTCTGCTGAGAAACTCATACTCATCTGGCCAGTGGAAGTATCCAATTAGGGGGTGCAGGGCCTTTCTTTTGAAATAAATCACTCAGTTGTCAGAAATTAGCACAGCCCCTCATCATTTGGGTTCTTTCATGAATCATCAGGCCACATCCTTTTCCATTTATGTGACTGCGTTGTGTTGCAAATTCAGTTTTAAAAGACATTTTTTTTCTCAAAGAAAATTTGAAGAATAGAGTGCCCCCCACAACCACCACCCAGGATAATGAACTATAGCTGCTGTCATTCCAGGAGGGCTTAATGACAGTGTTCGATGTGTGTGTGGACAGCCAAGGCTTTCCTCAAAGTTGTCTCTGTGAATGGGCTTCAAGATGTTTTGACTATTATCTGTTACAAAGAAACTTACTATTAATTGCATATTGTCATAGCTCTTAGTCCAACATAACTGTTAGCCCAACAAAGCATTCTCTCCTCGGAAGGGGATGGGGACACAGCCTAATTTTCTTCCACTGAGTAAGTGGTTTCTCTAAGTTCCTCGCTGCTCCATTCCTTAAGTTTCCTTGGAGAAAATCAAGTTGAGGAAGGACTCATTCTTCCCTGTGGATGACTTCAGCTCTTTTCCAGGCAGGAGTGAGGATGACCCTTCACCATCCCAGGATCCACCTGTGTCCGGGAAACAGCAGGAGCGGCATTTCTCAATGAGCTGTACAGAGGTCACCAGGGACACAAGCATTAGGGCTACACATGCTTCGGGTTGCTCCGATGGTGGTGGTGACTGCTTCTTGGCCTCTCCCCCATACTCCGTTCTACCTCCCATGTGATCTAACGCTGGAGAAAGTGTGGTTTGGGAGGGGCTGATAGGGAAGTCCTGTGGGTAATGAGTCAGAAAGAGGAGGAGCAAAAGTAAGACAGAAATGCTTACAGTGTTTAATTGGAGGGATATTAACTGTGATATAACTCCAAGAAGAAAGTAACAACATCATTATTGTGCAAGATTCAGGAGTTTGATTCCACGTTGGACAAATGCAGGGAGGTGAACCGATTGCAGCCCTGGTCCATTCCCTACATCTCCAAAGACTGATCTTAAAACACGGATCCACTCACATCCTTCTCCTTCTTATTTATTTCCAAAGGCTCCCACTGCCTGCTAGATAAAGCCCATACCTCTCAGCCTGGCATACAAGTTCTCATACAGATGGACCAGACCTTGTCTCCTAGCATTGCTTCCGCACCCCCAGCCCTCCCACAGCCACACGTGTAGGCCACAGTGAACTGTCCCTGTCCCCAAGCTCAGTGGACTTGCATGCCTTCATACTCTGGCTCCTGCTGCTCCCTTTTCCTAGATGCCTTCTCTTCCTTTTTACCTAATAAACTCCTGTTCATCCTTCAGCACTCAAATTCAATGTCATTTCCTTTGTAATGACTGTCCCAAGCCAGGATTCATCTTACCTCCTCTGGGCTCTCTGCACTTGGCTCTGACCTCAACCATAGCACCAATCATATTGCATCATCATATTTCTAAGTCCTCTATTAGATTTTACATAATCTCCTTCTCATCAGGAATTGTGTCTTATTGACTGGGATAGTCCCAGTAACCAGTACAGGTAGAATGAAAAGTAGAGTGTGTTGCGGGATGGGAGGAGGAAAGGATGGATGGATGGATGGATGGATGGATGGACGGATGGAAGGACAGAGGCATGGAAGGATAATTTGTATTATATTAATATTAGGTATCTTAGACTATTAAAGAGGATCTACGTGCCTATGAACC
The DNA here is from genome assembly GCF_028878055.3 of Symphalangus syndactylus. NCBI lineage: Eukaryota > Metazoa > Chordata > Mammalia > Primates > Hylobatidae > Symphalangus > Symphalangus syndactylus. The sequence continues at coordinate 110,367,297 of NC_072430.2, forward strand.
GAAAGAAGTCTGTAAACAAAGAATCAAATCACTGAACTGAGACTCAAGTGATCCCAGTCTTAGTTGCTTTACAGGCCCCAGTGTCCCAATCTAATAAGTGAGTAATGCAGCTCCTGCTCTAATGTTCTGTGAGCCAGTGATAGTCTCAATCATTGCCATCCAATAGCACCTTCTGCAGGAATGGAAATGTTCTAAAATTTATTCTGTCCAATAGGGTAGCCATTAGCCACGTCACTATTGTGTACTTAAAATGTGACTAGTGCAACTGAAGAACTACATTTGTGATTTTATTCAATCTCAATTAATTTTAATTGAATATTTAAACAGCCACATGTGGCCAGTGGCTACTATATTGAACAGCACAGGTATAAACCACTATGGTCAAAGCCTGTGTTATACTTCAGTGTACTGCCACTTAACACCATCAAAGACATTGCTATATAGGCTCAAACTGCACAGATTCTTCTTGATGTGTTGATAAAGACACCTATGTTGGATGAAGTGAGTGGTGTTCTACCCTCTCTCATTTCTCAGCTAAACATAACTCTTCTACTGACTTTGGCCCAGCCTATCACATGTACCCGGCCTGGATCCAGAGAGTTATAATTATGAGGATCAGCTCAGAGATGTCCAATCAAGAGATCAAAATTTCCTGATGAATCTCAAAATATGACTTGATATAGCTCTAATTTCCTTTGAGTCCTGTTCTTTAAAGTTGTCACCCCACTGAGGGCAAAAATGGTATCCTGTTCATCACATTTCTTGTAACATCTAGAGTATACCTGGCAATTAGCAAGTGATCATTAACATTTGCTGAATTAATTTACCAGGATTGCAAATGAGGAGAAGTATCCTAGTGATAGACTTGGATTCTCATGACCAACAACTGTACTCCCGAAAGCCTATCTACCCATCAAAGATGATCAACCATAAAACCTACTCAACATTTAACAACAGACAAGTCTTAAACACCTTCTATGTGTCTAATCCTAGGCATTTGACCATTTGCTCAGGACCTGAGATACAGAATATGTAAGACAAAGTCCCACCCTTCAAAGAATTCAGTTTAGTAGAACTGAGAGACACACAATTAATTCTAATTTTAGTAGCCACTTACTTCAATAGACATGCAGGTAAGGAGGCACATAAGAGCTCTTCATTTAGTATAGTTTAAGGATCTCTGGATTGGACATTTTGGTGGACACTGAGTTGTAACATGCAGATTCCTTTTTAATCAAAGACTTGCTGGCCCAGTTGCTAGGAGTGCTGTGGGCAGGCAGCCTCAAAACCAGTCCTTCAGAGAGCCTTCATCCAGTTATTGGAGGGTGTAGGAGTATACAGACCCAGCCATCTCGTCCCCATTCAGATAACTATGAAGTCATTTTAGCTCCCAGAGTTGAACTGAGTTGAGCTGAGGCTGTCCTTGGGCCTGCAGCAGCAACTCAATTTCTCCCTCTGTGCCCTTCTGCTTCCTTTTCCTTCCTGGGGACCATCATTAATAAACCTCCTACATGCTAAACTCCATGCTCAATTTCCTCTGGAGTCAGCTTCCCAAGGAGCCCAACCTGCAGCAATCAGTACCACCAATGTAAGAGAAAACTTGAGAAGAGATCAAATTTGGGACTGTATCCCTTCCCATCTGGCTGGCAAAGAGACTCCAGCACTCACTGGTGGACGGTGGAACACTGAGCCCCTGGCACAATGCAGTGGTCCAATCCAGTTGTAAAATCAGGTGCTGGTAGATTATTGGGATATACACCAGCAGAGGGGGATGCATTTGCTATTGCGATGTACCAGATATTTGACACAAGATTGCCATGTCTTCATACTCCTACATTGTCCAGGAACTGGATGAAGACTCTCTGAAGAACTGGCTTTGGAGGCTGCCTGTCAACAGCATTCCTAGCAGATAGGGCAAGCAGCAAGTCTTTCACTGAAAGGGAATCTGTGGTACAACCCAATGTCTACTACAATATCGAATCCAGAGATCCTTAAACTGTTTTAAATGAAAAGCTATTGTCTGTCTTCTTACCTGCACATCTATTAAAGTAAGTGGCTTCTAAAATTATAATTGATTGTGTGTGTCTGTTTCCTACTAAACTGTGAATTATTTGAGGAGAGTGGTTTTGTTGTATGTATTCTGTATCCCAGGTCCTGAGTAAATGGCCTGGGTAATATGACAGTAATAGTAATTACAAGGATAATGATGGCTATTATTAAGCTTTGCTGATACAGTGGTCCCCTCTTATCCTTGGTGGATACATTCCAAGACCCCCAGTGGATGCCTAAAAATGTGAATAGTACCAAACCCTATTGATATCGTGTTTTGTTGATCTGATAACTGAGATGGCTACTAACTGACTAACAGGTGGGTAGCATCTACACCATAGATCTGATGGACAAAGGGATGATTGATGTCCCAGGTGGGATGGAGCTGGACAGCATGAGATACCATCATGCTACCCAGGATGGCATGCAATTTAAATTGCATGCATTGTTTATTTACGGAATTTTCCAGTTAATATTTTTGGACCATGGTTGGCCACAGGTAACTGAAATCAGAGAAAGCTAAACTTGGATAAAGGGGGAACCACTGCAGTCTGGAAAAGAGGAAAGGAAAAGCTGAGACGATTCATCCCAATCTTCTCAGTAGGACAGAAAGAGGTTCTTGTCTGCTGCAGTGGGAGGGCACAGAAAACTGAAGACCAGCCACAGGATGCAACTGTCAGAATAGCTGAGTCCAAAGTTTAAACTCCTAACCTAGGAAGATCTGCTGTGCCAGGGTCAGGGCTGTGGTTAGGATAAATTAGGACCCTGACTCAAGGAATTTGAATAGCTGGGTTAATCCCCCATCTCCCAAATTTTCCAAGCCTGTAATAGTGGCCCACCTTCCCTATTAAAAAGCAACACTCCACCACTGGATGGGGATTATGGGTCTTCCCCCCATAAGGCCACAAGTGTCTTACACAAGACATCTGCCCTCACCTCCCTTCTTAGCCACTAATCCTCTAGCTAGGGTTAGTTAAATTACAACATAACCCAGCCCAAGTCATACTGTGCCTGATATTGGAAAAAAATGAATTATACCCTTGAGAAGCTCCAAGACCTAGCCAGCGTGTACCAGCAGGACTGGGAGGGCGCACATGGAATGGTATTTTGATGGTGCTTAATCAGGAGGTTGAAATATAAGGCTGGGTAAATAAGTGTTTGTACATTTGAGAGCCTCCCCCAGGATGAAAGATCTAATACTCTGGCAGGAACCATAGAAAATAGAAGAACCACACTTAGATGGCTCCTAGAACAAAAAAGGCAATGCTCACATGAAGTGAGGTGGAAATGCCGGATTTGCCATGGCTGATGGTGGAAGAAAGGATTAAAAGTCTCAGGAAAAGTGGAAAGGCTGGAGTGGATATACCAAGAAAGACCAGGAAAATCATAAAAGATGATTATGTTCCAAAAGACGACCCTAAAGAATCTGCTGGCGAGAAGGGCCTCAGTGTCACTAAGAAATTCAGTGGTGGCTCTCCTCTCTCGGCCAACAGTAGGAAAGGCCACTACAAAACTACACTCTCTAATATTAATGGGATGAAAGGACTCCTAAACAGAAGCAAGTTGACAATTCAGAACTATTAGCAGCCAAGTGGATTCAATTACCATAAGTGGCAAGACTAGAGCAGGGAGGTTGGCCTGCAAAGAGATTATGCAGCTAGTTTCTAGAACATGAATACCTATGGGCAAAATAGGCAGACAACAAGGGTACTACTCAATTGATACCAACTAAAGAAATCACAGATGGATAACCAGATGACTAAGGACAGTTATTTCAATATCATCATCCCTTGTCCATTTTTATGACCAACAGCCCATTGACTGAAGGAGAGATCAGGTATCCACGAGAAAGGACTCTGTAAGACCACAGCAGGAACACACTTTTGATGCCCCCAGTTCTTCCCCAAAAGGATCTTTGACCATTTACTCAGGCGACTGAATTGGGGAAAAGAAGATAACCCAAACATTTTGAGAAATGTTGGACACAAGATCCAAATTGACATTGATATCCAGAGACCTTCTGGAGTAGGAGCCTGTGGGAGCTAGATGATAAATGGAACCACAGCCAAGGTTTAAGACATACCAGGTCTGTGTCCGGAATTTATTCCTTTTGGTGCGTTCTTGGTCTTGCTGACTTCAAGAATGAAGCTGCAGACCTCGCAGTGAGTGTTACCGCTCTTAAAGGTGATGCACCCGGAGTTGTTTGTTTCCCCCGGTGGGTTCGTGGTCTCGCTAACTTTAAGAATGACACGGCAGACCCTCGCAGTAAGTGTTACAGCTCTTAAAGATGGTGCAAAGCCAAAGAGTGAACAGCAGTAAGATTTATTATGAAGACGGAAAGAACGAAGCTTCCACAGGCTTGAATGGCACGGCAACTGGTTGCCGCTGTTGGCTCGGGGGGCCAGTTTTTATTCCTTCATTTGGCCCCACCCATGTCCTGCTGATTGGTCCATTTTACAGAGTGCTGATTGGTCCATCTTACAGAGTGCTGATTGGTCCATTTTTACAGAAGGCTGATTGGTGCATTTATAATCCTCTAGCTAGACAAAAAAGTTCTCCAAGTCCCCACCCGACCCAGAAGCCCAGCTGGCTTCACCTCTCAGGTCTGCTGAGACTACAGCCCATCTGGTGGTTATTTCCTCAGCTCCTGAATGTGTAATCAGAACCGATATGCACATTGCATCTTTGGTCTGTAGGGTAAACGTCATCCCTGGGGGGGAACTTCTACCTGCTACCTCCTAGACAAGAAAATAAAAAAATCATGCCCAAGGAGTGTGACAAAAAATAGGCCCTCTTTCAAGGGTCTAAAGCTGCACTGCCCAATGTAGCCCCAACCACATGTGGCTATCGAGGATTTGAAACTTTGTTAGTGCACTTGAGGGATACATTTTTTATTTTATTTTTTTTTTGAGACAGAGTCTCACTTGATACCCAGGTTGGAGTCCAGTGATGTAGTCTCCACTCACTGCAACCTCTGCCTCTCGGGTTCAAGTGACTGTCTTGCCTCAGCCTCCCGAGTAGCTGGGACTACAGGTGCCCGCCACCACACCTGGCTAATTTTTGTATTTTTAGTAAAGACAGGGTTTCAGCATGTTGGCCAGACTAGTCTCAAATTCCTGACCTCAAGCGATCCTCCCGCCTTGGCCTCCCAAAGGGCTGGGATTAGAAGCGTGAGCCACTGCGCCTGGCCTTCTTTTATTTTAATTAGTAAAATGTTAAAACTTGTGTGTGTGGCCGGCGCGGTGGCTCACACCTGTAATCCCAGCACTTTGGGAGTCCGAAGCGGGTGGATCACCTGAGGTGGAGTTCAAGACCAGCCTGACCAACATAGAGAAACCCCATCTCTACTAAAAATACAAAATTATCCAGGCATGGTGGCACATGCCTGTAATCCCAGCTACCCGGGAGACTGAGGCAGGAGAATTGCTTGAACCCAGGAGGCGGAGGTTGCAGTGAGCCGAGATCGCACCATTACACTCCAGCCTGGGCAATAAGAGCGAAATTCTGTCTCCAAAAAAAAAAAAAAAAAAAAAGCTTGTGTGTGTGATTCAGGTACTGGAAAACTTTTAAATATTTTTGGAACGAGTATGTGAATCTACTTTTTCAATTGTAAATTTCATGAAAACTAAATATAAATCAGTTTTTCTGCTAAAACTTTATATGGCTTATAATATACTAAAAGTATTAATACTTAGTACCCCAAAAAACTGTAAAATATCTCATTAATATTTTATGTTTATTACATATTAGATTTATTTTAATAGATTGAGTTAAAATATATTACTAAAGTTAATTTTACTGCTCCTTTTTACCTTTTTAATGTGGCTATTAAACATTTTTAAATTACATATATAGTTTGTGTTATAGATACAATGAAAAGCATTGTTCTAAAGGATGCAGAGTTTGTGGTTCCAATCATGTCTCCATTTAATTCGCCAGCCTGGCCCCTGCAAAAAGCAGACAGATACCACACCATAACTGTGCTCCACCACAGACTCAACAGGTAGAGGCCCAAGTTGCAGCCACCATGTGCTTTCCCTCCCGGAACAGATGAACAGTGTGTTAGGTCCATGTTGTGTGGCCCTTGACTTGACAAATGTGTTCTTCCCCATCCTTATTAGAAAAGAGCATCAGGGACAATTATCATTCACATGGAATAGGCAATAGTACACATTTACAATTTTGCCACAATGGACTCTGACCTGGGTTCAAACCCCAATTCCTCCCCACTGTGCCTTTGGGAAGTAACCTCCCCAAATCTTACATTGTTCCATATGTAAAATTAGATTATGTCCACATCACAGGGTTGCTACGAAGACCAACATGAGCTAAGATGAGCTAACTCTACATCATAAAGTAAGCAATCCGTAAATATAGGTCTCTCTTCCCCTCAGTGGCCAGAGAGAAGATCTTGGATGCTAAGGCATGTAAAATACCTACTTATGTTAGGGTAAATAGAATAGTACTTCTATTTTGTTATGATACATACTGGTAAGTGCAAGGAGGGCTGGAACTTAGCCTATCTGCAGGAATATATTCTGTAATCTCAGTTGCATAATAGAATTACTTTACGAAGTTTTTTAAACAGCCCAGGTACAGTGACTCGTGTATGTAATCTCAGCACTTTGGGAGGCCAAGGTGGGAGGATCATTTGAGGTCAGGAGTTCAAGACTAGCCTGGCCAACATGGTGAAACCCCATCTCTACTAGGTGGGCGTGGTGGTGTGCACCTGTAATCCTAGGTACTTGGGAGGCTGCGACAGGAGAATCACTTGAACCCAGGAGGCAGAGGTTGCAGTGAGCCAAGATCGTGCCACTGCACTCCAGCCTGTGTGACAGAGGAAGACTTTGTCGCAAAAAGAAAAAAAAACAAAGTTTTCCAAAGAAATGGATGATCAGGCCCCAACCCCAGAGATTCTGACTTAATTTCAATTTTAAAATTTATGCTCAATTCAGTTATTGGAAAACATCATTATTATTATTATTATTATTATTATTATTATTATTATTATTATTATTATTATTTTGTAGAGACAGAAGCTCACTATGTTGCCCAGGCTGGTCTTAAAATCCTGGGCTCAAGTGATCCTCTCAACTACAGCCTCCCAAAGTGCTGGGATTACAGGGCATGCACCACCTCGCCTGGCCGGAAAACTTTTAAATACATTCAAAACAACTGGTCTCAGGTAACACCCAGGTATTTTTCAAGAGTTGCCCCAGCTGATTCTAACATGCAGCCAGGGTTGAGAGCCACCGTTCCTACCTGGTCATTTTGTCATAAGTCTTGAATAAGTGATCTCTCTTCCTGTCTGCCTCTCTAAATTAAAACTGAATGTCCATCAGTCACAGATAAAGATTAATTAGATAATTGCATTGAGTATGTTCTTTGAGATCCTTAATAGCAGAAGAGAAGTTCAAGATATCATTAGGGCCATTGTCATTATTATCGCTTCCAGTTTCAAGTAGGAATTAGAAGTCGGAGACAGATCCCTTCTCCCCCATGCTCAGCCTTCCCCAGTCCTGGATGTATTATTCTGAGTGTGTTGTGAGGGGTGGGGCCATCAGAAGGTTCTGAAGCATATTAATGTGGAGGCCAGCCCAGCGCAGGTGTGAGCTGGAGTCCGATGCTGTTTGCTATTAAATACAGCAACTCTGGTGTCAGCATATTTGCAACACATTTCAAGATTGGGTCAGGAGGCCAGGAGCTGATGATGGATTTTTTATTTATTTATACATTTATTTTGCTTCACTGGCAAATTTGAGATTTGTAGGGTTCTCAAGCAGCTGCCGTCAAACCATCAGGTTACAGAGAATAGGCACCAATGGAGAGGGAAGAAAATAGATTCTGGTTGCGACATTCTGTCTGGTCAGCTCATCACTCTTCCCCCCAATTTTCCTACCCCATGGTAAAGCAAGGCAGCAAGGGCTGATGGCTGAGGCAGAGGCAATTGTCATTGGCCTGCTGACTGGGACATTGGCAAGAGACACTTCTGTAGTGGAGCAGCAAATCAACTTTCCATTTTGTGTTATTTGTTCAGCCGAATTTTCACAGCTGCTTGGCACCCAAAATGGGTGTGGTCAATTACTACCAGGGCCTGTACTGACAACGTGTATTCTACCTTTCATTGCCAAGGCCTCCTCACTATGCTGATATAGAGGGTCAAGAAGGGCTTAAAGGGCTGGGCGTGGTGGCTCAAGCCTGTAATCCTAGCATTTTGGGAGGCCGAGGCAGAACGATCGATTGAGACCAGGAATTCAAGACCAGTCTGGGCAACATAGTGAGACCCCTGTCTCTACCAAAAGAATCAAAAAATTGGTTGGGTGTGGTGGCGTGCCTATGGCCCCAGCTACTTGGGAGGCTGAGGCAGGAGGCTCACTTGAGCCCAGGAAGTCGAGGCTTCAGTGAGCCGTGGTCACACCACTGTACTCCAGCCTGGGCAACAGAGCGAGACACTGTCTCAAAAAAAAAAAAAAAAAAGGGAGGGGGTGTCTTACAGTCTTCAAGGGGAGGGGCCAACCTCACACTGTTAGTTTATGGTTAACATGTGTCACACACACACACACACACACACTCACTTTGGGGAAATGTTTAAGTCATGCTATTTCTAATCTCTATCTTTTTACTGAAAACAGAAAGAAAAAGCCACCAATTCTCAGTAGAATCAGAAAATCTTGGCAGTGGAAGGACCTGAGAGGTGAACTGGTCCAAGCTCCCATTCAATGCCATTCACATCACCCTCCCTGAGGGAGGCATCTTCCTGTCTTGCTTGACGGGCTCCTATGACGGAAAACTCACTTGTGGCCAGGAACCCACTGGAATATCCAAGGCCCTTGTGGGGGTCAATGGGAGTGGGCCACGTGGTGCCCAGAGGAAACACTGTTTCTGAGTATATCTGTGGATGTTTCCAGATGAGGTTAGCATCTGAATCAGCGGACTCCGTTAAAATAGATTGCCCTTTCCAACGTGAATTGGCCTCATCCAGTCCCTTGAGGGTCTGAATAGAATAAAAGGCCGAGGAAGGAGGAATTTACACTCCGTTTTTTCCGGCTTCTTCTTGAGCTGAGACAGCTCCTCTCACCTTCTCCTGCCCTCAGAAAGGGATTTACACCATCGGTTCCCCTGGCTGTCGGGCCTTCAGACTCTGACTGCATCACACCACTGGCTTTCCCGGGTCCCCAGCTTACAGATGGCAGAAGTCCTCCATAATCACAAGAGCTAATTCCTCACCATAAACCTCCTTTTATAAATTACGTGTATAGAAATCAATATCTATAACCAATAAGATCTATTGCTGTGTTGCTCTGAAAATCCCTGACTCAGCCCTGTCCCCAAGCAACCTTAAATAAATGTCTTCACTGTGGTTTCAGAATACAGTACCAAAAACTGTTCAAGTGCTTGAGAGAGCAGAGCGATCCGTGCAGCTGCCTGACTCCATGCACTGAAGATGCCCAGTGGCAAATACAGAGTCAGTCATCGCAGCCACGGAGCCATCGGACACCTGGAGCTGCTCAGCGCGCACAGTTTTCAGCTGCCTGGAAAATCTCCCTGGAGAGCAGAGCAGACGGGGCTTTGTTTTCCTCTTTCACTTGTCATTTCTCTTTTTCTCTTTTCCTTTGAACATTTTCAAATCCTTTTTTCTCTTCCCACCCATCTGGCAGCCACTGCCGGTCCAAAAGCTTTGAAAGCTCTGTGGCTTCTCAACCCACCTTGCATCCTGCAACCGTTTCTGCTCTAAGCCCCGAGATGATGCCTCTTGCTCTCTGCTGGAAGGGCACGTATTGTGTGTGGTGCAATGTAAGGAGAGAGAGGTTTGGAGTGACTGAGGATTGGACTCAAAATATAAGCCTTCCACTTATAGCTTAGTGTCCTTGGGAAAATTAGTAAGCCTGTCTGACTCTCTATTTTCTCCCCTGTAAAATGAGGTTGATACCTATCTTCAAAAAGTTAAGAAGGCGGGAAAGGTTGCTCATGCCTATGATCCCAGCACTTTGGGAGGCTGAGGTGGGAGGATCCCTCGAGCTCAGGAGTGCAAGAACAACCTGGGAAACATAGTCAGAATCTTCCTCTACAAAAAAATTTTAAAAATCAGCAGGGCATGGTGACACCTGACTGTAGTCCCAGCTACTCAGGAGGCTGAGGCAGGGAGATTGCCTGAGCCCGGAAGGCCGAGGCCACAGTGAGCTGTGATCTTGCCACTGCACTCCAGCCTGGACAATAGAGCAAGACCCTGTCTCAAAACAAACCAAAAACAAAATCTGCCCCTTCCTTGCCTGGATTTCTTTACTCCAGGGGTGGCTAAGTCACTCTGTCCTGGACAATGAGATGTAAGGATTTCTGAGTGGATTTCTAGAACTCATAGATATTGTTTTTTTCCTGATAAATGGGAGTGGACTCAGCTGACACATGTGATTGGTTCTTCATGTTTTCTTCTTCTGCTTCCTTCTTGAAATGCAAATGACACACCCAGGGTGATGCAGTCACCTGGTAGCTCTCTGCTGGGTGCTGGGGGACATAGGGGTAACAAGGGGCTTCCTAGTGTCACTACGCTTGTAGTCCAGTGGAGGAAACAAATGTGCAAATGCAAAATCACAATCCAACATCCTGAGTCCTATGATAGGGAGAGGGAGGGATATAAAATATGGAATGAGCCTCAACCATGAAAAAAACACACCCCAAGTTATATGAAAACCCCCAAAGTATAAAATCAATGACTACAGCAGGAACACCCCTCTATCTTATCTAAACCTGGGGATGGGGCCAGGAGTTCAAGACTAGCCTGGCAACATGGCAACACCCTGTCTCCACAAAAAAAACAGACACACACACACAAAAATAAATCAGGGTGTGGTGGTGTGCCTGGGACGGAGGGTCACTGAAGCTGGGAAGACCGAGGCAGCAGTGAGCTGAGATCATGCCACTACTCATTCCAGCCTGGGTGACAGAATGAGACTTTATCTAGGAAAGAAAGGGAAGAAAGAGAAGGAAAGGGAAGAAAAGGAAGGAAGAGAAGGAAGGAAGGGAGTGAGGAAGGCAGTGAGGGAGGAAGGGAGTGAGGAAGGCAGTGAGAGAGGGAGGGAGGGAAGGGAGGGAGGGAGGGAAGGAATGGAGGGAGGGAGGGAGGCAGGGAAGGAAGGTAGCGAGGGAAGGAAGGTTGGTTAAGAATAAAACTTCCAAAGAGATTGGTTGAAGATTGAAACAAATTTTTTAAAACTTTGAGTCAAGACTTTGGTATCAGACAAGTGTGGGTTCAACTCTCAGCTTTGTGTTTTACTCCATCTTTAACTGAGGGCAATTTATATAAAGATTCCTATGAGAAATAATTGAGGCAATATATGCAAAGTGCTTGGCACAAAGTGCATGTTTAATGAACCTTAGTAATGAGGATGGTGTCCCCCAGGGGTTAAAAGTGGTAGAGATTACTTACGAAACAGAAGCAATGTTGTAATCCAGAATTCAAAATTGAACCAATAACATACTATTTTTTACCTAACTGCCCACTGACCAACATTGATAAACATCTAATACCTAGTATTGGTGAGAATATGGGGAAAAAGGCCCTTTCATGCAATGATAATAGGAGTAGAAACTGATACAAACTTTCTGAAGCCAATTACAGCAACTCACATCAATAGTCTTAAAAGTGTATATACCCCTTGACCCAGAAATTTTACTTCCAAGAGTTTATCTAAGGAAAGAATCATGGATGTGTGCGAAAGACAGATACCCGAATACATTCACTACAGCATTGTGAATGATTAGCAAAAGTTGAGGGGGGTGGGGGAGGAAGACCCAAATACCCAACAAAGAGAACTAAAGTAATGATAATAGAATACTCAGAAGCCAGGCCGGGCACAGTGGCTCACACATGTAATCCCAGCACTTTGGGAGGCCGAGGTGGGCACATCACTTGAGGTCAGGAGTTCGAGACCAGCCAAGCCAACATGGCAAAATCCTGTCTCTACAAAAAATACAAAAATTAGCCAGGTGTGGTGGCACTTGCCTGTAATCCCAGCTACTTGGAAGGCTGAGGCAGGAGAATCGCTTGAACCCAGGAGGAAGAGGTTGCAGTGAGCCAAGATCCCACCACTGCACTCCAGCCTGGGCGACAGAGCAAGACTCTGTCTCAAAAAAAAAAGAAGTAGTACTCGGTAGACACTGACAATGACATCGTAAGGAGTGAAGGACACAAGAAAATTTTTACAATGTATTTTAAAATTTAAGATGCTGGTTTCAGAACAGGGGGAAATTTCTAACATTCAATAAGAAAAATGCCATAGAGACACTAAAATATTATAAGCAGCCATCCCGAGCAGTGGGAATAATAGCTACAATCATCCTTTAATTATTGGATTTACAGGTTTTGAAACGGTGCCTTGAAAGAACATATGTTGTTTTTTTACAACTTTTAGGAATAATGAAGAGAAGAGAAAGTCCTCCCTCAGCACCTGTGGCCAACCCGATTCCTGGGGGTCGGCCCCGCCCAGGCCCCACACGGGACGGAGATCACACCCCCTGCTTGCTTCTCTGCTCCATGGTTTCTAGGTTGTTCATGGAGTAAGGTCTTCTCCTTGTGAAGATCAATTTCAGGGAATATTTATGTGACCACTTCTGAAAATGCCTATAAAAAGAGTTTTTTTTTTTCCAAATGTGATTTGTTCTTTAACAAGTACAGCAAAGCAAGAAAACACTATTTTTGGAAACAAACGGAATATATCCAAAAAAACTGTGGAATGTAGTGGTAGAAACAAATACATTTCTATATTTGTGCATCCACTTCTCCCTTCCCACCTAGCATTTGCCAGTAAGGGAATAATCTTTGTAACCTTCAAAAATGTCATGGGAGGGGCATAAGTGACTTGTTTCAAGGGGCAGGCTTGAGTGCTATGAAAGTGGGATTCGGCTCCAAGCCCTGAGGCCGGCACAGTCCTCAAAGTTCTACAGAGAAGAGACCGGAGGCCTTTTTGTTATGTTAATAGCCTTTAGCTGAATGCTTTTTTGCTGTACTCTTTGTTTTGGAGAAATAAATTAAAGGTGTTAAGCTGAGAAGAGTTATAACTGATTTCTTCTTTGTGCTTTTCTATATTTTCCAAATTTTCTAAAACAGATATGAATTACCACTGAGACTAGGTTATTATTTTTTTAAGAGAAGGGTGAGGTGACTGTTACAGCTACCTCATGGCATCATTTCAAGTGCCCTGCAAAGATCTCCCTTGACCCCCGAGGCTCCCTGAAATACTTTTCACTGAATATAGGGACCTTCATTTCAATGAGATAAAGCTTAAAATTCAAAATTCTAGACCAGAGATGGGAAAAGACATATCTCTATTCGCACACTGTGGTATAAATGACTAATAATACTTTGCTGGGCTGTACCTTGGGAATGGGCTCTTTATTTAGGGGTTTATAGCTTCAGCCTCCTAACTCCTTTTTTTTTTTTTTTTTTTTACCCACCCACCCCCTGAGACAGAGTCTGGCTCTGCCATCCAGGCTGGACTGCATTGGCACAATCACAGCTCACTGCAGCCTCAACCTCCCGGACTCAAGCAATCCTACCACTTCAGCCTCCTAAGTAGCTGGGACTACAGGTGTGCGCCACTATGCCCAGCTAATTTTTGTATTTTTTGTAGAGATGAGGTTTCGCCATGTTGCCCAGGCTGGTCTTGAACTCCTGGGCTCAAGCAATTCACTCGCCTCAGCCTCCCAAAGTGCTAGGATTACAGCACAAGCCACCGTGCCTGGCCCCTAACTCTTAACACAACTCTGTAGGTCAGCGGTCCCCAAGCCCCAGGCCATGGACCAGTACATGGACCACTACTGGTCCGTGGCCCGTTAGGAACCAGGGTGCACAGCAGGAGGTAAGCAGCTGGTGAATGAGCAAAGCTTCATCTGTTTTTACAGCTGCTCCCCATGGCTCCCATTACTGCCTCAGCTCCACCTTCTGTAAGATCAGCGGCAGCATTAGATTCTCATAGGAGCATGAACACTATTGGGAACTGTGTACCCAAGGAATTTAGGTTGCATGTTCCTTATGAGAATCTAATGCCTAATGATCTGTCACTGTCTCCCATCACCCCTAGATGGGATTGTCTAGTTGCAGGAAAACTCAGGGCTCCCACTGATTCTACATTATGGTGAGTTATATAATTATTTCATTATGTATTACAATGTAATAATAATAGAAATAAAGTGCAAAATAAATGTAATGGGCTTGAATAGTCCCGAAACCATCCCCACACCCTGGTGGGCCCATGGAAAACTGTCTTCTGCAAAACCAGTCCCTGGTGCCAAAAAGGTTGGGGACCACTGCTCTAGGTCATCTGGGTTGATTTTGCTCTTCCTTATTGCTAAAGAAAAATGACTACCCAGGCATTGGTCATGTGTGGGCGAGAATGGTGCCTTACAATTAAACCAAAGTGCGCTGTGCACGGCACTGCTCTCCCTTAGCTCCAATAGAGGCATGGGGTCAGCTTGCCTGGCTCCCTGAGTCTGGGTTCCCCCTGTCCCTTGGTCTCAGAAAGGTACTGAAGCCCTGCATTCATCTGGATGAGGAACCTCTTGGACCTTAGTGTTCTGCAGAAGTGACCCTAAAGCCGGACTCACTGCCCAGGTCCACTTGAATGGTCTCATGGGTTGTTACTGAAATGGCCCAAGGTTTGAAGCCACTAAGGCGGGCATCAAATCCTAGCTACCCTCCTCATCTGGGTCACCTTGGCCTCGCTCTTCACACTCTCTGACCTCAGCTCCCTCACTGGTAGTGGAGGACATGGGTCAATACATTGTCACTATTATTGAAAGCTCAATACATTGTGACTATTATTCATGAATTCTTTAGCTACCTTATTTCCACTTCCGGATGCAGACTTGTTTACAGCCCTGAATATAAAGGAATCAAAGACCAAGAACATGATGACCATTAGGTTATATTTGTTACAGTTCTGATCATTTTTCTCCTCAGGTCCACTGATCCACAAAAAATACGTATATAAATAACAGGCAACCAGGTGCCTCATGCAAGGGGGAAAAAATCTTAAATAATCTTGTTTTTGTGGGTTTCTATTTTCCAGAAAAAAATTAATAAATACAAAAGGATTAATTTTTTCTGCTTTAACATTTTTTAAGTGCACCAAAAACTTTATTAAATACACAAGTAAATATATGTCACTTTAAAAAAAATTATAGCCAGTGCAGGATAAGAGGGGGGAAATCCATTGGAAAAGAGGGCGCCGCGGGACAACCCTAGGATAGGAGATGGAGCCATGGATGGGCCCAGAGCTGACTGTGGCATCCAAGAGATACGCGAGGAAAAGCAGTGAGAGGCTGTGAGGAAGAGGTGGTGAGGGAGTCCCTGAGGGAAAGGAGAGGCTCTGCAAGGAAGGAGAATGACGGAGAAGGCAAACATCTCCTCCTCCGTCCCACACCCTCTGCGGGTTTTCCCGCTCTACCTCCTGGCGCCCTTTTCCGCCCAGAAAGCAGGAGCCCCCCTAGTCCTTCATGGCGGGAGAACAGCGCCCTCGTGTGGACCGCCGGGTTCTTGGCGCTGGAGGCAGTTTGGGTCCGTTGCCTTTTCACTACTCCGGACACACATTGTTTTTCAGCAAATAAGAAAGCCGCATAAGCAGCATCCCAAGCAGGTTCTTTGTAGAAAACTCGGTAAGGATCAAACAGAAATAAGCCAAGTCCAGCGATTTCCCTCACCCACATCATTCACCTCCGGCAAGTATCTGACTCTATTTCCCTTTCAAATGCCCAAACTTCGGGGGCGCTCATCCCAACAGGGAGTAGCTCCTGTAGCAGCCCAACCGTGCACCCCTGAGAGGCATAAGGGCAGGGAGCTGGCAGAGCCATGGGGACATACGTGGGGACAGTCTGGAAGGCGATGTGATCAATCTAGGATGCGAAGTGTCCATACTGACATAGAGAGGAGCTGGGCAGCCTCTGGATGCACCAGAAAATGCTGTGCCCTCCCAGGGCAGTGGGGGATTCACACATAGGATTCCTCCATGGCTCTGGTGTTGCTGGAAATACTTCTGGAAACGCCCCTTCAGGAAACGGAGGGGTGCACAAAGATTTCTTTACAAAGGTGTTGTTTGCAGCTTGATTTGTAAATCTGCCATTTTGAAAGCGGCCTAACAGCCAATAGGAGTGGCCTGGTCAGATACAGAGCGCTGCTCCCATCGGTGGAATGCCGTGGAGACATTAAGAATGATGTGGCAGGCTAGGTACCATGGAGAAATCCCGTCTCTACAAATAATACAAATATATGTGTGTATATATGTGTGTATATATATGTGCGTATATATATGTGTGTGTATATATATGTGTGTGTATATATATGTGTGTATATATATAGCCGGGTGTGGTGGCACATACCTGTAGTCCCAGCAACTTGGAAGGCTGAGGTGGGAGAATCGCTCGAGCCCAGGAGGTAGAGGCTGCTGTGAGCCGAGATTACGCCACAGCACTCCAGCCTGGGGACAGAGTGAGACCCTGTCTCAAAACAAAACAAAACAAAACAAAACAAAAAACAAAAAAAACCCCACAAGATACCGCATCCAGCCATTCACTTCCAACCTGCGCACTGCTCTGCGGTCATATGCTTTCCTTCCATTAAAAATAATAATACTAATACATTTAAAAAATAATGCAACAGTCTATTTAATGGCAAATGGGCACATATGCTCAATGTCATGTTAAATGTTAAAAATACAAATCTGAACACGGCATTATGGTGTAGATTTGTTCTATCATTTTTTATGTGCCTTTGTAATCCATGCTGAATCCTTTAGAATAAAATGGAGATTTAATAAATAAGGAAAATTATATGTACACTAGATCCACCTTCCAAAATGTATATATGCATGTAGAGAGGAGGACAGAGAGAGAGGCACAAGATAAGTGAAAAGTGCAATCCTGAAACATTGTGACAATCCTTACCTCTAGCTAAGGATGGCTGATCATTTTTTATATATTTTATATTTGTTTTCATTTTCTACACTGAATAGTGTTTACTTCTTAAATCAGAAGAACAGTCCATTTTTTTCAAGAAACAGAGTTGTGCCCTAGCCCACCTGCCTGCCATTCCTACCCATGTCTTAGGCAGGTGAGCCAGGCAGACTCTCTGGAAGAAAATCAGAAACATCTTGGGAAGTTCAGCTGAAGGAACAAAGGACTCCTCGCATCCAGGATCTTCCAGTGCCAGCATTTGAGCGATGCCCTAAAGAATCAGCCTTGTCCCACACAGGAGGTATCATGTGAAGCTGTTATTGATTGTTTACAGGTTAGTATAAAAGCGTTTATCGGTGTCATGTAATAGTTTTGAACCGGGCTTGGAGTCCGGGCTCAGAACTTAAATTCTCACTCTGTTGTTCACTAATGTTTGATTTGGAGTGATGATTTATTCTCCTCATCTGAAAAGTGGAGATGTAATCTTTATACCTCTCAAGATTGCTGAGAAATTAAATGTGGTAGTCAGTCTGCACCATATGAAGTTGGTGGTTTTGTGGGTGTAAAGTGGGTGATCTCCGGCCATTTCTGGTTCAGTCCGTGTACATTGGGAGCTCAGCACAGCGGTGGCAGGTGGTCAGCGCTTGCTCAGCCTCCGCACAGTTCCACCCCCATTCCACAGATCAGGCTGTACAGGGCGGAAAGTGGGAAAAACAGGGCTGCAGGAAGGCATGCAGGGCCTGGGAGGGAGCTGTGGGGAGGAAGGAGGGAAGAAGCCTCAGAATGCCAGAGGCTCTCAAAACGCATCGTGGCCAAAGCTGATGCAGCATCAGCCTCCCTCTTGCCATTTTAAAGATACTCCACCCCCAAACAAACACACACACCCCTCACCCTTCTGACCTCATTAAATTTACTTCTACATGGCAGAACTTTCTCCCCCAGTCTGAGCCCTCTGGGATCCACCTTGTGACCTCAGAGGGCTAATGTCACAACGGTGACCCTGAACCCTCGCTCCAGCTTCTCCCCTGGGCACATGTTCGCTGGCAGGTGCCAAGGTGGTAGGATATGCTTCCTCTCAACCTGGGGAAGGTACAGAGGCTGTGACTGAAGCAGCCTGGCGTGGGCTCCCCTTGGTCCTAATTAACTCAGTTACCATAAGTTCCATTGCACCCAGGACTGAGATACTGAAGTCCAAGGAAAGGACAGGAAAGGAGAAAGCCACCACTAGTCAACCTGGCGGGACTTCCAAGGACAGTAATTCAAGGTTAGGCATTTTCTTGGGATATCAGAGTCTGAATCAACTTTCATCTGAAATGAAAGGTCTGTCCTGCCCCAGCCAGAGCTGCCAGTGCCTCTGCCCCTTTAATAGGGACTTGGTGCTTTCTCAGTGCCACCCTTGAAACTCAAAACTGAGTAGGGGCATTCCGCTGATGGTTCGGGGGTTCAGTGAGAAGGGAGACGGGGTGTGGGAGAAATGGTGGTTTCAAAGACTCTTCCATCCTTGGGTTAGCCACTCTAAGAATAACATGTACAACCATTAGAAGGAAGATCCCCATGGCTCATGTCATTTAAGGCCCTAACCAGCTCTGTGTGCAAGAGTCATAGCCATTTTTAGTGGGCACATGTGCTGAGAGATCATGGGCTAAAGATCATGCCCAAATTCACACACGAAAGATGTGAGAAGCCAGGACCCAAACCCACACTCCCTGTCTCAAAATTCATTCTCTTTTTGAATTGCCACAAATTTGCAGGAGAATAATTGTTCTAGGATAGAGATTCTCAAACTACAGGGCGAGAAACCCTTGATACTGCCAAGTTATATCAAGGAAGCTGCTAATTCAGATTGGACATTAAGCATGGCCCACAAACTTAAAAAAAAAAAAAAAAAAAAAAGTATGTCTTGCCCAATCACCCCTTCAGGCATCAATCCAACTGCTATGTACCACTATTTTTCGAACATCTATAGATGTTGTTATGATTATTAAGATACAATTCATTGTACTGCTGCTTCCTGTTGTTGCTTGGTTACTGTGGTAACAGGCAACCACACAATTCCAGTGGCTTCCAGCACCCAGCATTTATTACTCAACTGATTCCATCCCTGCTGCAGGTTGGCTGAAGCAGGCTCTGCTCTGCTCCATGCGTCTTCTCATTCAGGGACCCAGGCTGAAGAAGCAGCCTCTGACTGTGCCATGCTGCACGAAACCTAGCTAAGCCACAGAGTCGCATCTAATCACATGTCCTGTCATGGCTGATAAGTGGGGGTGGATGGCCACTTCACCTACTGGAGGCACAGGAAGGGCAGGGATGTATTTATTTTGAAAGCAAATAATCATGACTGGGTGTGTGGTTCACACATGTAATCCCAGCACTTTGGGAGGCCAAGGTGGGCAGATCACTTAAGCCCAGGAGTTCAAGACCAGCCTGGGGAACAGAGTGAGACCCTGTACCTACAAAAAAAAAAAAAATTAATCAGCTGGGTGTAGTGGTGTGCACTTGTAGTCCCAGCTACTAAGGAGGCTGGGGTAGGAGGATTGCTTGAGCCAGGGAAATCAATGCTAGAGCGAGCTATGATCATGCCACTGCACTCCAGCCTGGGCAACAAAGTGAGACCCTATCTCAAGGAAGGAAAGAAGGAAGGAAGGAAGGAAGGAAGGAAGGAAGGAAGGAAGGAAGGAAGGAAGGAAGGAAAAGGGAAAGGAAGGAAGGAAAAGGAGAAGGAAGGAAGGAAGGAAAAGGGAAAGGAAGGAAAGGAAGGAGGGAGGGAAGGAAGGAAGGAGAGAGAGAAAGGAAGAAAGAAAATAATCATGAACAATAACGCAATCTACCATTTTATGCATTTTTTTAATATGAGACATGGTCTCACTATGTTGACCAGGCTGGTCTTGAACTCCTGGCCTCAAGCAATCTTCACATCTTGGCATCTCAAAGTGCTGGGATTACAGGTGTGAGCCACCATGTCTGCCCTTTATCCATTTTTTCTATGAGCAAATACTTCAGGTAGAACTACGATGAGGAAGCCCTCACAGTTAAAAAAAAAATTGGGAGACTCCTGTTAGAGGAGATAAGTTGAAAATGTAGTTCTACGCTTATACCTTAGACACTGTTGGTGGGAATGCAAATTTGTTCAGCCCCTGTGGAAAGCAGTTTGACTGTTTCTCAAAGAACTAAAAATAGAACTACCATTTGACCCAGCAATCTCATTACTAGGTATATACCCAAAGGAAAATAAATTGTTCTACAAAAAAGACACCCGCACTTGTATGTTCATTGCAGCACTAGTCACAACAGCGGACAAAGAATCAGCCTAGATGCCCATCAACATGGATTCGATAAAGAAAATGTGATATATTTACACCATGGAATACCACATGGCCATAAAAAGGAATGAAATCATGTCCTTTGCAGCAACATGGATGCAGCTGGAGGCCATTATTCTAAGTGAATTAACATAGACACAGGAAAACAAATACTATATATTCTCACTTATAAGTGGGAGTTAAACATCAGGAACTCAGGGACATAAAGATGGCAATGATAGACACTGGGGATTCCAAAAGCGTGGAGGGAAGTAGGAGGACAGGGGTTGAAAAATTGCCTGTCAGGTACTATGTTTGCTACTTGGGCAGTGGGATCATTAGAAGCCCAAAGCTCAGCATCACGCAGCATACCCATGTCACAAAGCTGCACATGTACCCTCTGAAACTAAAATTAAAAAAAAAAAATTAAAGAAAATGCAGTTCTAAAACACTGATTACCCCCTGCCTGAGCAACATCAGTAATTTTTCACATTGGTGGAAGGTGGTGTCTCCAAGATGGAATTCAATATTTAAATATGGGTTTTAAGGTCAAACTTAAGTTGTCCCATTTTCATCTGCCCTGAGGAGCCTCTGAAGCGGCTTCAGATGATGGAGGTCCATGGGAATGCCATTCGTTGGCCTCCACAACAAGACAGTGTGAAATGACTTCCACTGGCAACTCTGGGCCAAGAGTCTAATAGAACTGCATAGACTCCTGGGAATTCACCTATTCAAGAAACACTTATATCATGGGGACTGTAAGCAGTGTGAGATGCAAAGATGTGTAGGAAACTGTCCTCACCCTCACAGAGTTTGCAGTGGAGCCTCCCAGCCTCACTTGAGGAGCAAAATCAAGGCTCTGAGTTTTCATGACTTCGCCAAAGTTCACACACCAGGTCAATGGCCACAGGGGACTCGACATCGGGTATCTTTTTGTTGGATTGCTTTTGAGACAGAGCCTCATTCTGTCACCCAGGCTGGAGTGCAGTGGTGCAGTCTTGGCTCACTGCAGCCTCAACCTCCCTGACTCAAGCAATCCTCCCTCCTCAGCCTCCAAATAGCTGGGACTATAGGCTCATGTCAGCAAGCCTATAGTCCCACAATTTTTTAATGTTTTCTAGAAACAGGGTCTCACTACGTTGCCCAGGCTGGTCTCGAACTTCTGGGCTCCAGTGATCCTCCTACCTCAGCCTCCCTAAGTCCTAGGATTACAGACACTGCCCCCCTGGCCAAAATCAAATTTATTGACTACCATTCTCTTTTTCTCTACACCATATGCTTCCTTAATTAATGTAATCTTCAGCTGAGTTCCCTTCTTAGTTTTGTATTGTGTTACCTTTTTCTTCCCAACAACAAGGCAATGTGGGGCCACCCCAGATAACAAAAGGGAACTGGTAGGGAAGAACAGCACCCACCCAGGAAGCAGATGCCAGCTGCCCATAACCAGAGGCCTCAGACGAGGGAAGAGAACCCAGCACTTTTTAAAGTTATGTAAATGATGAAAGCCACCTTTTGCTACATCCTTTCCATCAGACTCAGTGCATTTGAGGCTTTGATTAATGAGGCTATATCCAAGGATGATATTCATGTTACCCAATAAAGACACCATGGGGTTGTTCCGGGCCCAATTTTGGCAACTTGCTCAATATTCAAGCTGGGTTTTTTCTTTTCCTTGTATCTTATCGACCAGGTACAAAAGGATGTTGTTTAAATGAGAAAATCTCTTCCTTCGCATACTGTTCTAAACTCAGTGGGTTCTTTTTGCAGCCAGGTGACAAAAAGTTGCAATTTCAATGCAGAGAGCCCTTCTGAATGCCTGCGGCCTGGGAGGTATAATGAACAAGCTTCAGTCTTGGATCGGTTCCCAGACCCACAACGCGAGAACGCTGTGGTGTCTAAACAGAAGTCCCTGGCTTTCTTTCAGTCCCAAGTCTTATTAGGTTTGACGCTTCTTTATTATGTTTTGTTCTGCATCTCTAAATCCCCCTTCTAAAGCATAATGCTGCAAACATGGGGTCTGCACGCCCAAGAGCATTGTCCCTTGGTCACCATGGTAACCCAAGCGCATCCACCAAGCACTTTACTCCAAAGGAAATAGCAAGGTTGGGCTATGAGCTTGCACCTTGCACACACACACACACCCCAGTCAGTGAATATCCCCCGGAGGGTTTCTGTTTCTGCACCAGAGTGGGCAAAAGCCAAAGGGGCCAGCGCAACTGTGTTTTATCAACTTTATTAAAATACCTGGGATACACATTCAATTTCTATTTATTATTGTTTCACCTGTGCCAGGAGGGTAGCTGCTGGCACTTGACAAATGGGCTGAGAGGCTGTCGAGTTTCATTCCGGCGTTGGTGGGTGACAGATGCCGAAATGTGGTTTCGTAATAGCGGAATAGGGCTTTGTACTTTTACAGTACTTTTCATAAGTGAATCTCAAAGGCTCCCTCATTAGTCCCCGTGGCCCCCTGGAAAGTAGGTAAGTGGTGATTGGGTCCCCCGACATGGCAAGCCCAAGGCAAGAGGAGGCCTCAGGCTAGTTGCCTAGACTTAAACAGGACACAGAAGCACAAACAGGCCATTGGAGCCCCAGTCAGATGAAGCTGCTCTAATCGTGTAATTACCCTGCAATCATGGCCATCATTTGCATTTTTAACTCCACTCATTAAACGTGTGGCTTATGTTTGGGGAGACTTGTCTCCACACATCTCAACGGTCTGAATGCCTGTGGCTGGCCTTTTTGTGCAGTAACCAGGCATCCTGATAGACAGGTTGGGGGAAACATTTACTTGGTCCCACCGTAAAAGAGCACACGAGTTACCTAAGCAGAATAGCACAGGGTCAGCAGTGGCTGAGAAATGGTTACTTTATGGGAACACAAAACGAAGTCAGTTCTGAAAGTCCCCATGCCCAAGATTGAGAAACTTCAGTAAATCCTAAGTCATCTAAAAACTTCCTCCCCACCCCAGACTACATCTCAAAGTGTTAAAAGCGAGCGGAGTCTTGGATAATATCTAAATCCAACACCCACACTCTTGGATGAGAAAATTGAGCCCCAGAGGCATTTCTCGATTAACTCTCAAGCCCCACAGCTGGTCAGTGGCAGGGGGGATCCCGGAGCTCAAATGGTTCACCCTCCCTATCTACATCAACCGCAAGGTGCTATGAGAAACTTACGTGGAAACATTTCCACAGGTGCATTGCTCTTGAATATCAGCAACATATGCTCCTTCTGAATAGTGATTTTGTCTGTTTTTTTCTCAGGTGTATCCCAGAAAAGAGAACCTAGCACATAATGAATCCCCTATAAGTTTTTGTTGATGATTGGACGTCTGCACGGATCCTACTCAACACAGGTCGAGAAAGAGAATAATAAGGCCGGGCATGGTGGCTCATGCCTGTAATCCCAGCACTTTGGCAGACCGAGGCAGATGGATCACCTGAGGTCAGGAATTCGAGACCAGCCTGGCCAACATGGTAAAACCCTGTCTCTACTAAAAATACAAAAATTAGCCGGGTGCGGTGGTGCATGCCTGTAATCCCAGCTACTTGGGAGGCTGAGGCAGGAGAATCGCTTGAACACCTGAGGCAGAGGTTGCAGTGAGCCGAGATCACACCACTGCACTCCAGCCTAGGCAACAGAGAGATGCAAGAGAGAGAGACTAATAGACAAGGAACCAGAAAAGCATATTTTCCCCATTTAAGATTCAGTTCAAATGCCACCTCCTCAGAGAGGCCTTTTCTGATTCCCTTGTTCATTGTTTACCTCCCTCACCCTAGTCATTCCTTTTCATTTGGTTCCATTTCATTCCTGTTTTGTTTTCATTATAGCAGTTATAAATATTTAAAGTGACCTCATTTATTTTACAACTATCTCCTCACTTTGATAGAAGCACCATGAAGTCAAGAATTTTTTTCAGTCCATGAATAGACAATTCTCAAAAGAAGATGTACAAATGGCCAACAAACATGAAACAAAAATGCTCATCATCACTAATGATCAGGGAAACGCAAACCAAAACCACAATGCAATACCACCTTACTCCTGCAAGAATGGCCAAAATCAAAAAATCAAAAATAATAGATGTTAGCATGGATGCAGTGAAAAGAGACACTTCTACACTGCTGGTGGGAATGTAAACTAGTACAACCTCTGTGGAAAACAGTATAGAGATTCCTTAAAGAACTAAAAGTAGATTTACCATTTGATCCAGCAATACCACTACTGGGTATCTACCCAGAGGAAAAGAAGTCATTATATGAAAAAAATACTTGCACACGCATGTTTATAGCAGCACAATTCACAACCGCAAAAATGTGAACCAATCCAAATGCCCATCAATCAACGAGTGGATAAAGAAACTGTGGTATATACATGCAACGGAATACTACTCAGCCATAAAAAGGAATGAATTAATGAAATTTGCAGCAACTTAGATGGGGTTGGAGACTATTATTCCAAGTGAGGTAACTCAAGAATGGAAAACCAAACATTGTATGTTCTCACTTATAAGTGGAAGCTAAGCTATGAGGATGCAAAGGCATAAGAATGACACAATGCACATTGGGAACTCGGTGGGAAAGGGTGGGAAGGTGGTGAGGGATAAAAGACCACAAATTGGGTACCAGGTATACTGCTCGGGAGATGAGTGCACACAAATCTCACAAATCACCACTAAAGAACTACTCATGTAACCAAATACCACCTGTTCCCCAATAACTTTAGAAATAAAAATGTTTTTAAAAAAAGAATTTTTGTCAGTCGTGTTCAATGCACCATTGCCAGGGCCTGGACCAGTGCCTGACATATGTGAGATGCTCAACAGATATTTATGAAGTGATATATATATAGAAAAAAAAAATGAAAGTGCTAAAAATCATCAAAAGTATTTGTTTCACAGTAAGAAATGTTCGGTATTATTGCATTATTCATCTTTGTCAACATTAGCAGCAAATCAGAGTTCCATAAGCCCTCTTTAGACTTGAACAAATTTCCAGTCAGTGTGTGTGTACAAAACACATCGGTACAACGTATCATTATCTTCTTGGTTCCAAATGATCCCACAGTTGATGTTCTCCGTGTTTGTCTGAGCCTCTGGGGCTTTATTAATGTAATTATAGACACAAGTCACCAGTTGGGTGTATAATTGGGTGGAAGGGACTATCTATATAGGACAAACCACTGACAGGTAGGTTAGAGCCAGAATTGCCCAAGGAATCAACTGGCTCTGCTGGTCCACTTTACGGATGTGGGAAGGCCCTGAGAGAAAATAAGGGACCTGCCCTAAGCCACCTACATGCCTAATCTGGGGAGAGATCAGAAAACTTCAAAGGAACAAGTCTGTCTTTTTTTATATGAATGGAAGTTGGATTCAACAGATGTAAATTAAACTGACCTTAGTTGAACACATTCTCAGGGAGACTTCTTCCCTCTTCCAACTGTAAGAATCAGTACCCAGACAAAAATCATCCTCAGAGGTGACACGTCACACAGTGTCATCCAAAAGGAATACAGGTGCAGAAGCAAGCGTCGCACTAAATGTCCCAGGCAGACTCTCAGCATCCTTCCCAGCATTTCACACTGGAAAAACTATGCTGCAACAGTCTTCACCAATAGCCTCCCTCTGCCATAAAAGAAAAATAGCATCATCAAGCCAACCAGAAGCACACTATCAGACTCTCTTGGATTTGGGGGGGAGGTGGAAACATCCAGTACAGAACTCAGAAAACGCTGACACATCTGTCTTCTATTAAGGTGCCCTCTGTAGTTTCAAAAATGCCCCCTCTCTCAGCTCCTCACCCCCAGGCAAGCCAGGTCCCCACAGGGCACAATCTCCTCTGGGCTTTTCTTCTTGCCCTGGTGGTATAAACTCTCAGGCGACCTGCTCACATCAGCCCCTACACCAGTGTCTCCACCTCTCTATTGGAGAACAGCATACATTCTGTGTCCACTGCAATGCTTCTCGCTGCTATCTGAGTTGCTAAGAAGCAGTGGGATGCAGCTGGCAGTCTCTGAGATGCAGGGCAGGTGGTGAGAGCCTTTCCCTTGCCTCATGTCAAGGGTCATGTGATTATTCTATTACTGTCTCTACCCCCTCTCTCCTAACCTGCAGTCAATCTGACAGTTTTCCCAAACAGGGCTGCCCCGTTTCCAAATATTCACAAGTGCCATTCACTAGGGCCTGCTAGGGCAGTGTTGATTGCTTCAAGATGTGTGTTAATATCAAGTGGCTTTGCAGCATGGGAATATGCTTGGCTGGGCCCCTCTATTTACTGTCCAACCGATACCTTGGAATCCTGCTCTTATCAATGTTCTGTTGTGTGTTTTACTTAACATTTTTGAAAACACCAAAGTTAGCCCTATATAAAAACTGATTGGTTCCTCTGTGATGATCCAGGTACTCACAATGCTGCAAGTCTGGTGGCTGTCACTAGTGGCTAAGGTGCTGTGGGCTGAACAGAGTTCTCCCCGAGCACAGGGAGCAACTCTTGATTGTCTCTGTGGCTCAGGTGCCCGTCTCCTGCTAAGTCTGAGTCCTCCAAGGACAGGGACTTATCCATCTTTATAGCCCACAAACCCATAGTGCCAGGTACATAGTGAGTGTCTCTCTGTTGAATGAAATGCAGCCTCACTTTTTTTTCTATTAGAGTTAAAATACACGTAACATTGACCATCTTAACCATTTTAAAGTGTACAATTCAGTAGCATTAAATACATTCACAGTGTTATGCAATGTCATACTTTTTATTCCTTTTTTTTTTTTTTTTTTGAGGTGGAGTCTTGCTCTGTTGCCCAGGCTGGAGTACAATGGTGCAATCTTGGCTCACTGCAACCTCCGCCTCCTGGGTTCAGGTGATTCTCCTGCCTCAGCCTCCTGAGTAGCTGGGACTACAAGCAGGAACCACCACACCCATCTAATTTTTTGTATTTTTAGTAGAGACAGGATTTTACTGTGTTAGCCAGGATGGTCTCAATCTCCTGACCTCATGATCCGCCCGCCTTGGACTCCCAAAGTGATGGGATTACAGGCTTAAGCCACTGCACCTGACCTTTTTTTTTTTTTTTAAAGGTGAAGTGCTTCATTCCTGTAATCCCAGCTCTTTGGGAGGCCAAGGCGGGGGGATTGCTTGAGCCCAGAAGTTTGAGACCCATCTGGGCAACACAGTGGGACCCAGTCTCTACAAAAAATAAAAAATTAGCAGGGCAGGGTGGCACATACCTGTATTCTCAGCTACTCAGGAGGCTGATGTGGGAGGATTACTTGAGCCCAGGAGGTCAAGGCTGCAGTGAGCTGTGGTTGCACCACTGTACTCCAGCCTGGGCAACAGGACGAGACCCTGTCTCAAAAAAAAAAAAAAAAGACTCCTCAATAAAATTACTCTAAATAGGTTAACAGTTTTTTCTAAGAAATGAAAAAATAAAAGATAAAATATGGAGCCTGATTTCAAGGCAATCTAGACAACAAGGTGTGAATACTGTTCTCCACTAAATGCAACTGTTATCACTTCTTAGCTCTTCTGTGGTTGTCTCCTAGTGCTCAAAACGTAGTCATCGAGCAGATGTGTTGAGCACTCTGTTGGATGCTGGGAATAAACAGATGAACAGACATGGCCAGTGCCTGTGAGGTGCTTAAAGACCAGAGAAGAAACAGATGCTTATTTCTAATTCCCCACATTATACTGCAAACCTCGTCAGGGTAGGGGTTTTTGTCTTTTTTTTAATTCCCTGCTTTATCCCCAGTATATTGAACAGTGCCTGGCATGCTATAGGCATTTTAAAAATATGCATTTAAAAAATATGAATGAATAAATGATGAAAATCTGACTGGGGAAGTAGGAGAAAGCTTCACCAAAGGCCTTAGTTGGGTTTGTTCTTGAAAGTATCATTTCTTGAAGAAAGAGTTACAGACATCCTCACAGGAGAAGAAGGTCTTCTTGGAAGCCTGGGTACAGAGCAGGTGGCATGACGGGATGCTGGAAGAGCAGGACATGGAGAGAGAGATCAAATCACAAAGGACTTTGTATGCCACCTTGAGGAATCTAGAGTTTTGCTTACATCTTGTTAAGTGAAGAATTTTAAGCAAAATGTTTGTGCTATGGTCTGAATGTTTGTGTTCACCCAAAATTCATACATTGAAACCTAATCGCCAAGGTGATGGTATTAGAAGGTGAAGCCTTTGGGAGGTGATTAGGTCATGAAGAGTCTGCCCTAATGAATGGGATTAGTGCCCTTATGAAAGAAGCCCCAGAGAGCTGCCTTCCTCTTTCACCATGTGAGCATAAAGCAAGAAGGTGCCATCTATGAGGAACAGGCTCTCACCAGACACCAAAAAAACTGCTGAATGCCTTGATTGTAGACTTCCCAGCCTCCAGAACTGTGAGCAATAAATTCCATTGTTTGTAAGTTACCTAGTCTAAGGTATGTTGTTATAGCAGCACAAATGGACTAAGGCCGTTTGCATTTTGGAAAAGTCACAGAATTGTATTCTAGATAAGCAGCACTTATCAAACCACACACATCCCCACCACTTTCCAGGCATCAGAAGCCATTAATCATGTCATATCAGCAGCTAATACTTTGTTTCCATGCAATCTGCATCATTCCTGCTGAGAAAATTTCCCAGACTTCCCACTCAAGTCCCTCTTCCCTGGAATATCTTCCTTTCATGGCAAAGAAAAAGAAAATGAGGAGAGATGCCTATGAATCCACTCACCGGCCTTTCTGTCGGATATCATTTGGCTGTGTCCCCGCCCAAATCTCATCTTGAATTGTAGCTCCCATAATTCCCATGTGTTATGGGAGTGACCCAGCTGGAGATAATTGAATTGTGGAGGTGGTTCCCCCATACTGTTCTCGTGGTAGTAAATAAGTCTCACGAGATCTGATGGTTTTATAAGGGGAAACCCCTTTTGTTTGGTTCTGATTTCCTCTCTTGCCTGCCGCCATGTAAGACGTGCCTTTCACCTTCCATCATGATTGTGATGCCTTCCCAGGCACGTGGAACTGTGAGTCCATTAAACCTCTTTTTCTTTATAAATTACCCAGTCTTGGGTATGTCTTCATCAGCAGCGTGAAAACAGACTAATACACCCTCCCATGGGATTAGTCTTTTAGCTGCTTCTAAGCATTCTGCGTCAGTTCCTGGTTTGGATTCTCCTGGAAGCAGACTCTGAGACAAGGACCTGAGAGTCAATAGCTTATTGGGAAAGATCCTGGAAGGGCAAGAGAATGAGAAGGGAAAGTGAAATCCAGAAGGGAGAAGCAAACAATGAAGGGTGACTTGGTGAGCTGGTGAGGAGGCTGCCATGATGGGAGACTCTGGCCTGGCCCCACTAAAGAACTGTAGAGTACACCTCAGAACTTTCCCCAGGAGGGCCAAGGAAGCTGGAATACTTATCCACCAATTCCTAACCCTCACAGGCTGGGGACCACCTCTGGGGGCATTAAATTCTAGGCATCTCTGGTCTGCCCTGTGCTCTGGCTGACAGATCCCTCAGGTATAGAAGCAGAGAGATGAGGGCATCTGTGGTAGGCAGCTGTGAGCATGCACAAGAGTGGCCTCTGCAGCTGCGAGTGAACTCAGAGGTGGGCCAAAGGGAAAAGGGCAGGGTTTCAGCAGCATCTTCTACACCATCTGCCCTACCAGAGCTTGTTTCCCCTCTAGAAGACGGTTGCAGAGGCAATGCTGTGTGTCCACCATCTTGTCTTGGGCACACAGAAAGATGACGTGTCCCAGGCTCCCCTGTCATTTAAGCCATCTCATTCACAGCTAAATTAGAAACAGAGCAAGACTGGTGCTACTTCTGCCCAGTAGAATATGAACAGAAGTTACTAAAGTCATTTCCAGGCCTGACCCTTAAAAACAACCCAGGTGAGGGCCAGGCGTGGTGGCTCACACCTGTAATCCTAGCACTTCGGGAGGCCAAAGTGGGCGGATCACGAGGTCAGGAGATCGAGACCATCCTGGCTAACACGGTGAAACCTGTCTCTACTAAAAATACAAAAAATTAGCTGGGCATGGTGGCAGGTGCCTATAGTCCCAGCTACTCGGGAGGCTAAGGCAGGAGAATGGCATGAACCCTGGAGGTGGAGCTTGCAGTGAGCCAAGATCATGCCACTGCACTCCAGCCTGGGTGACAGAGCAAGACTCCGTCTCAAAAAAAACAAAAACAAAAAACAACCCATGCAAGGATGTGACGGTCGTCTGGCAGCAACATCTGTCACCCCACTGATCACCAGGGTTGATTCGGCTGATCTGGCTGGCTAGGTGGGTATGCCCTCCTGAGCCTCACCACTCCATGTTCATCCCTCCTGAAGCTGCATGCTTGGTTGAAGAAGACAACTTTCCCCAGTAGAAGGCGGCCAATATTTGGTCAAGGGTATATAAGTAGCTGCATTCCCTTGCTAGAACCTCCAAACAAGCTCTCAAGGTCCATTTGTAGGAAAATGTTGGGTAGGCAACCTTCCAAGTCTCCAGACACATCCAAATGAGGTGCTGCATGTGGCAGTATGTGTTTTTTTTTTGTTTTTCGAGACAGTCTTGCTGTGTCACCCAGGCCAGAGTACAGTGGCACGATCTCGACTCACTGCAACCTCTGCCTCCCAGGTTCAAGTGATTCTCCTGCCTCAGCCTCCCAAGTAGCTGGGATTATAGGAACCTGCTGCCACACCTGGCTAATTTTTTGTATTTTAGTAGAGATGGGGTTTCACTGCATTGCCCAGGCTGGTCTCAAACTCCTGAGCTCAAGCAATCCACCCACCTTGGCCTCCCAAATTGCTAGGATTGCAGGCATGAGACACCACACCCAGCCACTTTTCTTAAAAACACACACAAAACAAACAAAACTATGTGATCCTCCAGTTCTTTCTCTTCAGTGACCAACTTGAAGTCCATATGTTTAAGATGGTAGGAATGTAAGAATAAAGGAGTTTTGATCCCTGAGTCACTGAGTGAAGGAGTCCACCAAGGAAAGCCACTCAAATTATGCCAGACTGTAACATGAATGAGAAATAGACAGTCGTATGCAGCCCCTAAGATTTGGAGATTTGTTACTGCAGAAGAGCCTAGCCCGTCCTGACTAACACGGAATATATATTGGCTCTGCTGAGAATCTCTGCATGTTTTGGCAGTATGTTTCTTTTCCCTTTTCCTCTTCATAACTTGAAAAGAATCTTTAATGCAATTTCAGGGCTAAAACAGTGTGCTTCCGTTTCAAGAAACAAATATGCTTAGCTGAGTGTTGTTCTTGCGGTTGGCAATGAACCCATGATGCCCAGCCAGTATAATAGTCTTGACAGCATCTCTCAAGGCCCGCCTGCCTTCTTTAGGACCCAGTCTTGGCGACAGGGTTTAGCCTCCCACCGTTCCATTTAACACATCTAGAGAAACTACCAATTACTGCTAAACTGCCTTGTGTGGCTCAGCCCTCAGGTCAGAGGATGGCATCCGGGAGGGCCATTTCAATGATTATGTAATTAATATTATCATGATATATAACTGCATGTAATGGTTTTTATCGATAGAGACCTTTTCTTCCTAGGCTATTCTTCAAAGTAAGGTTGTTGCCTGTTCTACCTTTATGACATTCAGGAGCAACCTCTGGCAACATGGTTCGGAGGTTTTATTGTACATCTCTAAGTGCTGTCTTTGAAACCCATGGGTCCTGGAAGTTTTGAACTAGGTTTTGTGGCTCTGCATCACCTTCACAGTCTTAAAATGCACCTGTTTACACAAATGCCTGCTCACAAGCCACAGAGCGATGGCCACTGACTCCTCCCAAAGTCAACACTTAGATTTACTGACTGAGAAGGATGTAACTGACCGAAACTTCACCCAGCTCAATATTTGCCTAGAGACAATAAATCTCAACACCGACCCAAACTGAAAGTCGATGGATATGTATTGTTACAGACTTTCTTCTGGCAAGACTAATCCATTGGGTATGGATTTTGAAATAATTTCATTTTGATTGGAGTGTGGGGCTAGCTGGACAGTGCAGTCAGAAAACAAAGTGGGAGATGCGTGATAGGAGCAGTTGCTCCTTATAATCCCATAGTTAAATGCGGTGCTGTGAGCAGCACTTAAGAGAGAAAAAAGAGCATGTCATCTATCAGGCCTCCAGAAGGGCCACCTTCTGTGAGATGATGTCATCATAATGGCAGAGTGTGTTAAGTCCTCTGTGAATCCCCACAGGGCATTTGTCCTGCATGAGAATCAATTACAGAAAAGATAAATGGTGCATGAGAAGTGTCTTTTGGCATATATTTCACTTCTGATATATGTTGTTCTGCTGAGCAACAAACGATTTAGATAAACCTCAAGGTCATGTTTGGACCAGAGAGATGTTTTTCATTAGCTAGAGAGTGACCATCCTGATAAGAGAAGCAGCAGTTTACGGAAAACTGTAAAACACCCGCCCCTCCAGGCAGCCGAAGCAGCCTACCTGGATCAGGCTGAGCGCCCTGGACGTCACAAAAAGCCATGTTAGCATCGGAACAAGCGAGAGTGACGTCTTCGCCCACCATCTCCCAACGAAAGCCCTTCTGAGTGCACGGAATGATTATTTCTGTGAACTGTAGTTATATTTCAGGCATGGACTCTGGAGAATACATTTTCCTGGCTCAACTTTTTGTGAATTACAAATCCAGCTGAGTTGTGATTTTTTCTTCCTTTTGAGTCTAGGTCTGTGTTAGCAATTGATTAGCTATCTTGACCACATCCCTTGTCTTTCCTTAAATTTTTTTTCTGAGACAGAATCTCACTGTCACCCAGGCTGGAGTGCAGTAGAGCAATCTCAGTTCACTGCAACCTCCATCTCCCGGGGTTCAAGAGATTCTCTTGCCTCAGCCTTCTGAGTAGCTGGGATTACAGACACCTGCCACCACACCCAGCTAATTTTTGTATTTTTAGTAGACAGGGTTTTACCATGTTGGCGAGGCTGGTCTCAAACTCCTAACTTCAAGTGATCCACCTTCCTTGCCTTCCCAAAGTGCAGGGATTACAGGCGTGAGCCACCATACCAGCTGCCTTAGATTTTTTTCACGGTTCCACAGGTGAAAAGGGAAAGTGGTTCGTGTCTCCGTGTGGTCACTTCCTTGTCACTGGGTCCTCAGACCCATTGCACAGGTTTTATTTTTTTGAGACAAGGTCTCACTCTGTTGCCCAGGCTGGAGTGCAGCGGCTTGAGCCTTGACCTCTCAGGCTCAAGTCATCCTCCCACCTCAGCCTCCTGAGTAACTGGGACTACAGGCATGCACCCTCACACCTGGCTATTGTTGTTGTTGTTGTTATTATTTGTAGAGATGGGTCTCCCTATGTTGCCCAGGCTTCTCAAACTCCTGAGCTTAGCAGTCCTCCCACCTCAGCCTCCCAAAGTACTGGGATTATAGCATAAGCCACCAGGCCTGGCCCCATGGGGGTGTTTGTACTGCCTGTCACCACACCCAGCAGATGCTCCCACAGCCCAGCAGGGCATGCTGTGGTGATGCTATCCTTATGTCATTCCATCCAGTGCCTCTGATCAGCTGTGACTCAGGGCACTGTCCTCCCAGGACCTCGTTGCAGCCTCAGAATCCTTTTCATTCCACCCTTCTCCATGTCTGTATTCCAGAATCTTGTGTTTTGAGGCACTCAGTTGCCTCCTTGTGAAATGTTGTCCTCCATATTTTCTTAAAGAGGAATTCAAATGTTTTCTCAGTCTTACCCTAAGAAGCTTCCCCTAACCCCAAATCTGGGGTGTCTTCTCTGTTCTTCCATAGCCCACTATCAATACAGACAGTCCTTATTGTACCCACCTGGCTGTAATCTCTCTGAGAGACAATTTCCATCTCATTCACCATTTTATTACCAATTATAAGCATGGCTCTTGCTTGGCACATACTATATATACATACTCAATAAGTATTTTAGCAATCATTGAAAAAGTTTTACATTATACAATATCTATGCCCATATTTTTCTACTTAGGGTCCACGCAGTGGGATTAAGAATTTCAGAGATTATCGTCCATTTTCCCCATTTCTCAAAGTATCAGCACCAGAGGCAGCAAAAGTGAAGGGCCACATTAGGGGTCCAGCACCTCTGGCCCCTTCTCCGTCTCAGGTGTATGTGGGTTGTGAGTGTGGACTAGCCAAATAAAAGGAAACAGGCCAGAAAGGTGACTGGTTCCAGTCAAATGAATACTGCTTTCTTGCTTATGAATTTCTCTCCCTTGTTCCTTGCAAAATGTGGAACTGAAGAAGGGGGACAGCTATGTGGTCAGCAAGAGGGCGGGAGGCCACTCTCCAATCACAGGCATGGGGTGGGTATAACTTGACCCTCTGTCCCCACAAAGCTGCACAGGTCCTGTCTCTGCACAGTTGCTCCATCACTGATCTTATCACACGACCTTACGACCACTTGGCTATTCTCTTCTCCTTGCCTTGACCCGTGTGTAAATAGGTTATGCTCTAAAGCTAATGTTATTTTAATAGCTTTATAGAGGTATAATTGACATAGGATATTGCACATATTTGAAATGTACAATTTGTTGAGTTTGGATGTGTATATACCCATGAGACCATCACCGCAATCAAGATAGTGAACATGTTTATCACCACTGTGTAAGCTCCTCCCTTTCTCAGCCCCTCCTCCTCTCAGCCTCTTCACTTCTCGGGCAACCACCCATCTGCTTTCTATTACTACAGGTGAGTTTGCATTTTCAAGAGCTTTGGATAAATGGAATGATAGAGTATGTACTATTTGGGGTTGACTTCTTTCACTTGGCATAATTATTCAATCTCCATTCATGTTGTTGCATGTATTAATAGTTTATTTAAAGCTAAGGTTTTTATAAACCTCTCCTGAAAGTTTGGAGACATCCTAAAAATTGGAAAGGATTAGGTGTTGGGCTATATTATAACATAGATTGTCTAGATTTGTTCTAGAATTAGCAAGCCTGCTATCAGCAGGAAACCCACCACTAAGAAGAGACTCAGAACAGGAAAGGGGCAAATAACAAAAGGAGATAAACAGCTAAGAGGACAGACAGAAGGAGCCAAAAATATCTCCCGAGTTTCCTTCCATCTGTGCTTCTCTCCCCAACCGTGCTTCCCCAAGATCCGCTGCCACCAATTCAGCCTAATCTTTCACTAAAACTATCTTCTTCCCTCTTCTTTCAAATATCCCACCTCCACAACAAATAAAGCCTTCTTTAAAATCACCTACCTTTAGCTGAGCAAGGGAATAGAGTGACATACCTCCCACTCAAAACATCTCACTGGAAACCCCACCTTCTGTGTTTAGAATTTTGAATCCACAGTAACTTGAGACTAATCTTTCCTTCTCAAATTCCCAAGTAAAGGTGCAGAGCTTGGCTTCATCTGCCTTCCCCCACATCTCTGAGACCTCAACCTCACTAGGGACTATCACCCATTGGTTATAAAGCAAGTTAATTTCAGTGTTAGCCAGATAAAAAAGGATTAATGTCTTTTCAGGTCAGGGGCTTCTTTTCGGTCTTACCCTGTACAGTGAAAATTCTACACAGGTATGTACACTTCACTTTGTTAAAACAACTTAGTTCTGGCCAGGTGTGGTGGCTCATGCCTGTAATCCCAGCACTTTGGGAGGCCGAGGCGGGTGGGCCACGAGGTCAGGAGATCGAGACCATCCTGGCTAACACGGTGAAACCCTGTCTCTACTAAAAATACAAAAAAATTAGTGGGGCATGGTGGTGGGCGCCTGTAGTCCCAGCTAATTGGGTGGCTGAGGCAGGAGAATGGCGTGAACCTGGGAGGCGAGGCTTACAGTGAGCCGAGATGGCACCACTGTACTCCAGCCTGGGCAACAGAGCAAGACTCTGTCTAAAAAAAAAAAAAAAAAAAAAAAAAAAAAAAAAAAACTTACTTCTGAGCACAGGAATCATGTCCACTTGTAGGCCACTGCCTTTCTGGCCTCAGCTCTCAATTCTCTTCTATTTTAGAATAGCCTGCTCTCATGCCCTAGTCACCCTTTCGAAACGCTTCAGCGTGTGAAGTGTGAAGTCCTGTCTCCTTCACTTCTGCACGGGTAGGCACCTCAATCTCAGAAGACTGCGTGAGAATTCCAACTTGCAACAGGCTGCATGAGAGATGCCAGGTTTGCTATTTGCTTTGTAAAAAGCCCACTTATCCTCCGCGTTTGTTCCAGGCCTCCTGGCATAACTTTCCTATGTAACGGGCATACTTGAATGCACTAAATAGTGTAGATTCCAGAGCTGTGGTTAAGGCAAAATGATTCCTTAGTAGATAAAAAAAAAGGCGTCACTCCAATTACTGTAAAACGTGGCCACAAATTGCCAGGCCCAAAGTAATGCTTCGTCCAGCCTGGTGGGGAGTGTCTGGCCACTCCTGGCCTCCTGATACTTTGCAAATGGAGGACTCCTTTTCCCTTTCACTCCAGTAAGCAACCCATGCCGAGAATTTGCTCATGCTTCTAGCAGGGGGTTTAATGACCAGTGACTTCATTGGAGATGCTGTGGCTGTGTAGAGCAGCAAATATTCTGAGGAGTCCAAGGACCCTTCTCTACCGAGCCCTGACCTGTCTCACCTGCTTTTTCCCTGGTCCCTCAAACCCTCCTTCCAAACCATGAAAACACTGAGGGCTTTCTTCACTCTGCCCCTTTTCCAGACCGTCTCCTTTACCTGATTGTCATCCTGTCCCCACCTCACCATCTCTGCTGGCCAAGCCCTGTCTCTTCTCAAAGTCTAGGCCTGAATGCTACCTCATCCTTAATGCTTTCATAAATCCCCTAGCCAAAAGTCACTCCTTTCCCATTTCTCTCCTTCAAACAGTTTATTCCTTAGATGTGGAAGTTGTCCAATTCTGCTTTGCTGGAGCTGGAGCTGCCTCGAGAGCCGCTTCTGTATGGCTAGCATACTTCTCCCAGGCAGACACTCTGATTTCACATGGATTACTACACTTAATCTTCAAAGACCTGTCTAAGTCCCAAAGAAGTTATTTAACTTGTCTAAGATCACAGAGCTAGTAAGTCACAGATTTGAACCTAAGGCAATCTGACCCTTCCACTTAACCAAAGTACTGAACTACAAGCTCTTAAGAACATCTCAACAGTGCTTAACACGTGCATTCCTCTAAGTCATAGTCACATACGTATGTGTATATGCACATATATACCCATATAGGTACAGATAAATCTTACATCAATATAATGAATGAAGAGAACACCTATATTATCTTCTTGTGGCTACTATAAAAAAGATCACCACAAACTTGGTGGCTTAAAACAATAGAAATTTATCCTCTCACAGTTCTGGAGGGCAGAAGTCTGAAATCACCATCACTGGGCTGAGATCAAGGTGTCAGGAGGCCCATACTCCCTCCAAAGGCCCTGGGGGAGAATTCATTCTTTGCCTCTTCCATCTTCTGGTGGATGCTGGCATTCCTTGGTTTGGGGCTGCATCATTCCAGTCTCTGCCTCTGTTGTCACATTGCCTTCTTTTCTGTTTGCCTTTCTCAAATAAGGACATTTGTGATTGTATTTAGGGCCCACCTAGATAATCTAGGATAATGTCACCATCTTGAGATCCTTCACTTAATCACAATTGCAAAAATCCTTTTCCCAAATAAGGTAACATTTACAGACTCCAGGGATTAGAACCTGCTATCCTGGGGACAGGGGTGGCATTGTTCAGCCAACTACAACACCCAACCTTGGTTCTTTTTCCTAAGTTACGGGTGTCCATGAGCAGCTGATCCTACAAATTAACTTTGTAGGAACCACTTCCTCAGTCCCCAAAATACAAAGAAACATTAAAAACAACCAGAATCCCACAAAGGACTCTCTTTAGGAGAAGCTGGCTGGAAACATGAAAAGCATATTCTTCAATATAAAAAAGCAGCAGCACATTCTCTTCAACAAACATATTGTAGGTCACATTTTTATGGCTGAATCAACAAAATGCTCTCCATAAACTACAATTTTGTGCAGCACAGACTGTTTTAGACACGCTCCTGCTGCCAAGATGAGAGGTAGACATGGCTCATTCTCTTACCCTGGTGTCTCCGAAAATTCTTTCCCACGTATCTCAGGGCTGCCTGTGCTAACAACAGGAATAGTATATCATTCTCCAGTGACGAGCCAGCTACCCCTCTATTAGGGGCCAGGGAAGCTCAGAGCACAGAGCATGAAACACATCAAGGTTCTGTGGTAGAAACCCCAGACAGCTGTTGTCAGAGGGCATTGCATAAGCACACTAATCGGGGCTAACCTGAAATTGCACGCTTATGCGGAGCCCGCCCAACTCTCTGACAACATCAATGCGTGGGTCGTGGCTAATAAATTCTCATTTGGGAGACAATTTTGCTAGGAGATGTTCAGACATGGGGAATCCCGATAGGCCTTTGGTCAATATGATTTTATGGTTTGTTTAAAAATGGTTAAATAGCTATTAAGCTTCTCTTTCTGGCCTGTGTCCCTGCCTTCATATAAGTCATGCATGCATTTTCTCCCTCCCTCTGAAACTCTCAGACACATAAACACACACGCTCTCTGCGGTTTGAGTGCTCCATTATGGGGAAGCAACGTCGTGATTTTTCCACCTTTGTTGAATGCTAAGGATTCAGTCCCAACCACGAACATGAGCTCTCAGGCCTCCCGTTACAGGCTTGGTCACTTAAATGAGCCACAGGAGCTCTGTCTGCACTGACATGTGGCCAACGTTGGGGGTGGGGAATCTTTTTTGGATCCATTCTTTGTTTCAAACAGCTCAATAACATTGATAGAATTAGAAAGCTTTCTTTTCCTGGTGATAGTTCAACCTATTCTGTTTTATTTCTGCTGGGTTGGCAATAACTTGCCAGCCAGGTTGTTAACCAAGTTTATTACTCACAGCCCAAGAAGTGTGAGTAAACACAGCCCCGAGAAGGCACCCCAAGCCGTCAGTGCCTGCTGTCTTGGGACCCTCTGGTTCAGACAGGAAGTCTCTTCCAGGAGCATATTTCAGTAGTTGCCGCCTGGATGGCCATTTTGATCAGGAGCCAGGCCCCGGTTCTCTGCTAATGTCACCCTTGGGGGAGGTTCAGCAGCCGTAAAACCTCTCCTGGGACACTGTCATCCAACCGTTACACAGAACATGGTTTTGCCTGACAAGCCTGAAACAGCACATGGCATTTCTCCCAAATCCTTTATCTATGCATCTCAGGAAGGTCTCAGTTGGGCTAGAGCTATATTTTATGCCATGCAGCATATTGGAAATTCTCTTCTTCTCTAACATGTGATTTAGAATAATAGTACATAAGGACCTGGAGTTAATACAGTAACAAAATTCAGTCTTTGCATGAACTAGGGAGAAAGCAGAGAGACTGGGTGATTTAGACAGCCCACTCTATTGAAACACGCAAACTTGGGGATGCCAAATTTTGACCTTTTGATTCATGGAGCAAATCTTCATTAACTGAACAGATCATACAAAAAGGGTGGTGGTCTCAGCAGTTTAAAAATATAATCTGGAATTCAGAATTCTATTCACTAATTTCTTCACTCGCTGAAACTGGAGGAAAGAAAGGGTTTCATCCACCTCTTGGAGAACATAAAGCTATGTAATTCCTTCTTAGTCACATCTATTCATTGTGGAAAAAAAGGATCCATTTCGCCAAGCGTGGAAGATGTCAGTGCTCATCCTGCTGGCAGGACTCCTTCAGGGACTGGCAGGAAAGAAGAGAAAAGAGAGACACAGAAGAGCAGCAGAAGCAAGCGGAAGAAGAAAAGACCTGGAGTCTCCAGGAAGCTACTGGCTAAACACGTTAGTCTCTGCTAGAAAATTCTTCTCATCCTAAGTTTTTGCCCATTTATTCGGAGGACACACCATTCTAAGTGCAAGAGACAGAATCATCTAGAGGTATAAAGGGAATGCCGAAAAGGCAGATCTGCCCCCCCCCAAAAAAAGCGCACACACCTCCCCCACCGAAGCCTGATGATCCAGCATCACCAATCTGGAGGTTCAACCCCAGTTTGGACATGTGCTGTGGCTAGAGTCCAGGGAGCGAGGCTGGGAGCGTAGGAGGCACTTCTATGGCAGTGGGTAGAGGTACCCCTTTCTCTTGGCACACTCAGCCCCACAGCAGGGCAACCCAGCTTGGTGATCAGCTCCCACTTTCCTCCTTAGCCAAGCTCCTTTGTGGGGTGCACATGTGCACACAGTATACAAAGAGACAGAAGAGAAAAAAAACCTTTGGACCTTTTGGCACTCCCCATTTTCATTGTTAGCTCAATCCATGCTCCTAGGAAGTTTCCTTCACTTTGGGTCTAAGTATCCCATGGGCTGTCTTCTATTCTCTAATGGCTGAGAAACTAGGGCACACACTCACTATAACTGTCTCAGAATATTCTCTATGCGTTTTCTTTCTCTGTACCTGGAATCTCCCATTCTTCCCCATTTCTGTCTCCTAATGGTTTTCCTGTTCCTCTGACATAAATGAGGAACAAGATGGCAGATGGGTTTGTGACATTGCTAGACTAGCACCAAAGACACAGCTCATGAACCCTGACCATTCTAGACCTAGAAAGACTCTTTGCCTACATCTTCAAAACTCTGGCAGTCCCAGAATCTATTTCACATATAAATCTCTACATCTACTTCCACTCAGCGAGGGCAAAATCAGATATGCCAGGGGAATACACAGGTAGGAAGTGGTAGAACTGGGAATTTGACTCCAGATTCCCAGTGTTCTTGACCCCGATGCCAGTACCACCTCCCAATGAGAATGCGGTGGAGCTAGAGGGTCAGGAAATTCTCCTCCAGGTTTAGATTTTGCCTTGCCGATTTGGCCTCTGATTTCTTGACTCTGAGAAAGTCACTTCAGAGCCGTACACCCCAGTAACCTATCTTCCAAGTGTGGATCATGCCAGTGAGCAACCATGGAGGGTCAAAGTAGTAAGACCCTCGGTACAATAAGAGTAGCCACTGCCATTCTACCAAGACCAAATGTTACTGAACAAATAGGCTTAACTACAGGCAACTGAGTTGGCCAGAGGCTCCTGCAGGACTGGCTTCACACTTCATGGCCAAAAGGATAAGCTCTCAGGCTAAGGAGGACACATTTTAGCAGCTTACTGGGTTGCCTTGCTAAGCATGATAACTACAGACTGGGAGAAGGGACAAGGAATGTCATATACTTTCTCCATTGTCCGTAGGGGCTACCTAGTAAGTATTTTCAGTTGATCAAAGCAATATAAAGTAAGCCTCAAGTCACTGTTATTATGCTTGGAAATGTTGTTCACGGATAAGAAATGCTTGGAAAATTCTTATAGGTTTAAAGAAGTTTCTCCCAAGTCTCAGCAAACTTTTTAAACAAAGAGAAAGAACATTAGAATGACCAATATAATTCACCTCCAAGTCATGGTCCCGTATTTGATTTTCCTCTTCTACATCATTAAATGAATACCCCAAATTCTTCTCTTTAGTTTAAATAAAGGAT
This sequence comes from Symphalangus syndactylus, assembly GCF_028878055.3. NCBI lineage: Eukaryota > Metazoa > Chordata > Mammalia > Primates > Hylobatidae > Symphalangus > Symphalangus syndactylus. The sequence continues at coordinate 110,409,042 of NC_072430.2, forward strand.
ATATTTTCCAGATTAGGTGCATACTTTTTATCATATGTATACATTTTGATGTGTATGTATGATATATATTTTTATCATGTCTTTGAGCTGAATATTCAGCTCCAATTTATGGAAAATGTCTCCCATGAATGTTTTTCCAATGGAAATGTCTCCCATGAACATTTTTCCCATGAAAAAAATCAAATCTTATTTTTTCAACCCAACCAAATCAAACATACTTAAGTCAGAAAAAGCCTAATTTCGGCTGAGCGCGGTGGCTCACGCTTGTAATCCCAGCACTTTGGGAGGCCGAGGCGGGCGGATCACGAGGTCAGGAGATCGAGACCACGGTGAAACCCCGTCTCTACTGAAAATACAAAAAATTAGCCGGGCGCGGTGGCGGGCGCCTGTAGTCCCAGCTACTCGGAGAGGCTGAGGCAGGAGAATGGCGTGAACCCGGGAGGCGGAGCTTGCAGTGAGCCGAGATTGCGCCACTGCACTCCAGCCTGGGCGACAGAGCGAGAGTCCGTCTCAAAAAAAAAAAAAAAGCCTAATTTCACTTCGTTAATTCAAGCACGTGTTAATACAAGTACCCATGACAATTTCCTTTATTCTGAGTTCTAATTCTAAAACAAATGGATTGGTGGGTGGATGGATGGACGGATGGATGGATGGATGGATGGATGGATGGATGGATGGATCAGAGCCTATAAGTTTGTTACTTGGATGAAATAAGATGTCATCTCCTTCAACATTTCTTAAACAGCTTTTTGCTTTGGTCTCATGGGATCCTGCTCCCAACAACAATGCATTATTAAATTGTCCCTTTTAAGGGTGTCCTCAGAGTATTCTCTCTCTGAGGAAAAATGCCAGAGTGGAATCCAAGATTGATGAGAGGAATTGTTTTCTTTCGTAGTATGGGAAAAGGGTGATTAGGAAAGGAAAGTCAAGGAGAACCTGGCAGACAATAGACAGTTTAACACAAGGTACACGTGGAAGTTGAAGCTCAGAAAATCTATTTCCTTATATCTACTCATGTCCCTGTAAAGTTTTTTCCTGTACTCTCAGAGGCATACATATCACAATTGTAAGACAGCTTACCATGTCACACACTCCCTGGGACCTTGCACAAATTCTACAAATGTTAGATTTCAATCTAGTCTCTTAGAAGTACGTTACTATATACACACGTATGTCCTCTGCCCACTTCCTCTGCGCCCCCCCACCAGAAAAAACAGTAAGTAAAAACACTGGCACATGATCAGGTAACAGGTGAAATGAAAAATTAAAATACACTGAACTAGAGGAAATAAATGTATTTGAACCTCCTAGGCAGGGAAAGTGCCCACTCCCTGCTCCTTGCATGTCCTATTAATGATGATGATCACTTAATCACATCCCCAGGTGATGGGGGAAAATGTCGTGTTCCCATTCATTAGGTCAAAATAACTTTTTTGTTCACCCAAAGTGCTTGGGACAAGGTTCAGTGCATAAGGTCACTGACAGCACTGCAAACTGAAATCCTATCTGGGCCAGGCGTGGTGGCTCACGCCTATAATCCCAGCACTTCAGGAGGCCGAGGCAGGAGGATCACTTGAGGTCAGGAGTTTGAGACCAGCCTAGCCAACATGGTGAAACCCCATCTCTACTAAAAATACAAAAATTAGCTGGACGTGGTGGCATGCACCTGTAATCCCAGCTGCTTGGGAGGCTGAAGTGGGAGGATCACTTGAACCCAGGAGGCAGAGGTTGCAGTGAGCTGGGATCACACCACTGCACTCCAGCCTGGGCAACAGAGTGAGACTCTGTCTCAAAAGAAAGAAAGAAAAAGAAAGAAAAAGAAAGAAAGAAAGAAAGAAAGAAAGAAAGAAAGAAAGAAAGAAAGAAAGAAAGGAAGAGAAATCCCATTTGAAGCATTGCACCTACATAATGGAGATGTGCCACATCATCTCATGCCTCTCATAATGTCTTCTTCTGCTCCTGTCCTGCGGTCTTGTACCTCAGTCACCAGAAAGTCTGTTTTCTGAAGGGTTTGGACTACTCAGCCATTGTATGCCACAGTGGAAAATTAAACATTTGTTGAATGCATGAATACAGGTGTGCATGAATGAATGGATGAATGAATGAATAAATAAATGAATAAGAACATAGGGTCAAAAAGGGTTTGAGTCTCTGGTCCCAGAAAAGGTCAGAATTCAAAATGAACATACTCCTCAAACTTTCCTTCTTGTTAAGCACAGCCATAATTTGGTTGACACTAATTAAGTCAGCAGGAGCTAATGAACTGTTCAATGAAACTAACCAACCTTATTTCCTGACCTCAGCAAAGGTCAAATGATTCAATGACTAACTCCACAGCCAGGTAGCAAAGTCCTGAGAGCTTTGACACGATGGCTATGCCACACAACTCCTCTGGGCTTCAGACTCATCTTGGGTCTGAAACTTGGGTTTCTTGCATTCCTGCCTTGTGGATAGATATGCATATCTGTTTTCCAAACCAAATGCTTCATGTGATCCCTAATGAGTTTGATCAGCTGAGCCTTCACTGAGGGTCCTTCCACTCTGCTAGTTTCCCTCCCTCTGCTTGAAGGAAACACCCAATGTCCCCATACTCTGGCCTCCAAACAATACTCTGATTCACTGATTTTGAGAATTAATTACATCCCTAAAAAGAAAAAGCACTACCCAGACACCAATGAGAAATAAACATGGCAAAACTTTCCATCAATCACTGGGAACCATAACTCTCTTACAGCGAAGAAAGTTTTGTATATTCTACTTCTGTCCCTGAATGTGAAACTGCATCATTTATTACCTTTATCTTGGGATACAACGTAAGTAAGCAAGTCATTTTGGAGTCAACCAAATTTCAGCAGACTTTGAAATGTTGATTGCATCTGGAGATTGCACAAGTTTAGTTATTTTTTAGCACTTTGGCCTGTCATAAAAACATTCTCTCAAATCTCAGTATTTCTCCTCCACTCGCATAATAACTTGGAAATGTATTATTGCTGAGAGATTCCATTCTCTCTGCCAACAAGTCCCCAGAGGGAAGCACTAGCAGAAGAAAGAAGTTTCTACAGTCACTTCATAAGAGAAAGTCACTCATCCACTGGACCTAATCAAGTCTTCCAAGATGTGGCCCATAGCTGACACCCAGAGCTCCGCTCTTTGTATTTGTGCTCTTTCCTTTAAAAAGAAATGGCAAAAACCTATGCTTTTTCCTCCACAGCAAAACATAATGGGCAAAACAAGGGACCACTGTTATGGGAGTGCTAATAGCGATTCTAGCCTGCAAGTAAAAAAGACTTATCGGGACCAGAGGACTAATTAACAGGTCAGCCAGATAATGCAGGAACACAGGAGGAAATGTGTATTTAAGAAGCAGGGCTGAGTGTGCAAGGCAGGCTGCTGCTGGTTTGCAGCTGCTCTTTTGGCCCCGTGGAAGAGCACAAGTGCGGGGTGGGGAACGGAGGTGACCTCAGTTCCAGCCCCAATTAATGTCTCCCTTTCTCCTCCATGAATCATGGGTTATATATTAAAGTGAGACCTTGAGAGTTCTGCATTTGGAAATAATGCAGTGATCTCCTTGATAGTTTGATGAGCAGTTTAATAAGCATATCTGATGCTTGGTAGAAGAGTCTGAGAGACACAGAAGGTGATGGTCCTGCCTTCCCAGAGCTTCTAGTCCAAGGAAAGGGGCACAATGTCCACCTTCTCTCTGCGTTCATCTCTATGGCATGGGAGGTTGAATCTGTGGCACGCATGTTGATTCATCTGGCAACTCTTCAAACAGAAACCTCCGTGAGCTGGCAGGCTTGCCTAGTGGCTATCAATGTTCTTAATGGGGATCCGGGGACACCTAGGATCTGCCAATGCCTTCTAAATTAGCAAAGAAATATCACCTCTGGGGTTGCTTTAGTGTTGTGTATTTTATTAAAGCTTAAAACATCTGAGAACCCACTCATTCTTCAATGACTTTACTGTGAGCAGGTATGCAAATAACTGATGTCAACATTCTCTGGGATAGCCCTGAGCAAAACAGTCAAAGTGTGTGTATTCGTTTTCTTTTACAACTGTAACAAATTACCACAAACATAGTGCTTTAAAACAACAAAAATGTATTCTCTTGCACTTCTGGAGATCAGAGGTCTGCAATGGGTCTCACTGGGCTACAACTAAGGTGTCAGCAGGGCTGCATTCCTTTCTGGAGGCTCTTGGGGAGAACCCATTTTCTCATCTTTTCCAGCTTTTAGAGGCTGCCCACATTCCCTGGCTCATGCCCCTTCCTCCATCTTCAAAGCCAGCAGTGTTGCATCTGGAAATCTTTCTTACTCTACATGCAGCCTCCTTCTTCCACGTGTAAGGACCTCTGTGATTATTACCCTGTGCTCATCTGATAATCCAGGATACTCCCCCTATTTTACGGTCAACTCATCAGCAACCTCAATTCCATCTGTAACCTTAATTTCCCTTTGCCGTGTAGCATAATATTTACACAGGTTCCAGGGACTAGGATACTGACATCCATCTTCGGGGGCCATTATTCTGCCAACCACAGTGTGTCTTTGATGGCCCCTTTTTTCCCCTTATCCCCTACTCAGTAGCATTTCCTCCTGCACTCAGGGCCATCTAAGCAGCAGAAGTCCTTTCATCTGACATGATCAGGATGGCTGATGAATTGAAAATGCAGGTTAAAGTTGTCAAGTTAAAAAATAAAACGTAGGCTGGGCGCAGTGGCTCACACCTATAATCCCAGCACTTTGGGAGGCTGAGGCAGGAGGATCGCTTGAGCCCAGAAGTTCAAGACCAGCCTGGGCAACATGGCAAAACCCCATCACTACCAACAAATTTAAAAATTATCTCAGCGTGGTGATATGTGCCTGTGTTCCCAGCTACTCAAGGGGCTGAGGTGGAAGAATCACTTGAGATCAGGGGCTCAAAGCTGCAGTGAGCCATGATCACACCACTGCACTCCAGCCTGGGTGACAAAGTGAAACTGTGTCTCAATAAGCAAATACATAAATAAATAAATAAAATAAAACCTAGGCCAGGCATAGTGGCTCACATCTGTAATCCCAGCAGTTTAGGAGGCCGAGGCAGGAGGATAACATGAGCCCAGGATTCGAGACCAGCCTGAGCAACATAGTGAGACACCATCTCTGCAAAAAGTAATAAAATAAATTAGCTGGGCATGGTGGTGCATGCCTGGGTCCCAGCTACTTGGGAGGCTGAGACAGGCGGCTGAGGCAGGAGGATCCCTTGAGCCTGGGAGGTCAAGGCTGCAGTGAGCTGTGATCATGCCACCCTACCTCAGCCTGAGACTCTGTCTCAAAAACAGAAAATAAAATTAAATAAAATAAAACCTTGGGGAGAGAGGATGAGTAGGCAGAGCACAGAGGGTTTTTAGAGCAGTTAGGCTACTCTGTGTGATACTACAATGGTGGATTCAGGTCCACTGCATGTTTGTCCAAACCCAGAGAATGTACACCACCGAGAGAGGGCCCTAATGGAAACTAGGGACTTTGGGTGATGATGATGTGTCAATGTAGGGTCATCAGTTGTAACAAATGTACCACTCTGGTGGGGGATGTGGATAAGGGAGAGATTAGATGTGTGGGGAAATGGGGGATATATGGGAACTCTCCTGTACTTCTTCTTAATTTTGCTGTGACCCTAAAACTACTCTTTATATATATATACACACACACATATATATACACACACACATACACACATACATATATATTTTCAGACAGGTCTCACTCTGTCACCCAGGCTAGAGTGCAGTGGTATGATCTCGGCTCACTGCAACCTCCGCCTCCTGGGTTCAAGCGAATCTCCTACCCCAGCCTCCCAAGTAGCTGTGATTACAGGCATGCACCACCCTGCTCTGCTAATTTTTGTATTTTTTGCAGAGATGAGGTTTCACCATGTTGCCCAAGCTGGTCTCAAACTCCTGACCTAAAATGATCTGCCTGCTCCAGCCTCCCAAAGTGCTGGAATTACAGGTGTGAGCCACTGCACCTGGCCAAAAAAATGTTTAAAAAAAAAGATACCTAAATAGCTTATACTAGATCTTCTTAAACTTTATTGTACATACGAGTCATATAGGGAACTAGTTAAAATGCAGATTTGGATTCAGTAGGTCTAGGCTATAGCCAGAGACTCTGTGTTTTCTAAAAAGCATCCAGGTGAGGCCAATGCCACAGGTACCACATTTTGGGAAGCAAGAACTTAGACAAAGACCTAGCATACTTTCATTTGCCACTTTTTTGTAGAGCCTTCTATGGATCCACTGGGGTGAGCCTGTGATATCTTTTTTCATAAGCCATGCCCAAAATATATCTTCCATGATTTCTTGTTTTTTCAAAAATTGATTTGAAACTGAAAGCCACCCATGAAGTAATCTGACCTCAGAGCCTGCCTAGAGTTTATTTTTTCTAATATAATCCCTTACAGGTATATCACCCACACTTAAATCAATAGAAATTTTTCCAAAACATTAAACTTGGTTTTTACAATAACAAAATGGTTCACTTTTTTGCATGCCTACATAAGTAATATTTATTTAAACCATGTCATTACAATAACAAGTCCAAGTGGTAGACTATTTGCAACAGACATAAGAGGCCTTTGGCTAAGAGGCAACACAGTTGGAACCAGTGAGGGAGGAAAGCAGAGAGCAGAATCCTCACCATGTGCTATGGTTGTAGTTGATACAGCTCACCAAGGAAATGGACTCTGTTAGGGAGAAGCCAGGAAAGACAGCCTCTATTCCATATTCATACCCTTTCGCTCTACCAGTAACCTCGTAAAACTTGGCTGGGGAAAGACCAGGACTCATTCATACAAAGATACAATTGACAATGTGTAATGCATAAACCCTTCCATAGGCATTTTCATTTTAACTCCTAAAGGAAGCCTCAAGTTATAGGAATGACTCCCTAATATGTAAATTTTAGGCATTGTTCAGGGAAAGAGGTACTATGTCACCCCATTAAACAACCCTAAAATCACACCAGCAATTCTAAAAGACAAACTTAGAGACATACAATGCCTTTTCTTATTAAAGCTCCAATAAAAATGCTTGGCAATAATAAATATTGGTATTTCATGAATTCAGGAGGGGCTTTTTGGAGAAAGTCAACCGAAGACACCTCTGAATTAGGAGAAGGAGTAAATTCGTGCTGGGAATGCAAGGATTCACTCTGTAGATCTGACACAGTCAGTGACCTAAGACTGAAATCCAGCCATCATTTCAGACAGTGTGCCCTCATCCACTCCATTGAGGAACACAGCTCCAGGGACCAGGGGACCTCTCTTTGGAGGGTCCTTTCTAAGTACACAGTTTAGTGCTCCATGGATTCCATGTGATATGATTTGGCTTTGTGTCCCCACCCAAATCTCATTTTGACTTGTAATCTCCACGTGTTGAAGGAGGGAGGTGATTGGATCATGGGGGTGGTTTCGCCCATGCTGTTCTTCTGATAGTCAGTGAGTTCTCACGAGATCTTATGGTTTTCTAAGATGCTCTTCCCACTTTGCTTTCTCTTCTCTCTCTTGCCACCTTGTGAAGAAGGTGACTGCTTACCTTTTTGCCTTGATTGTAAGTTTCCTGAGGCCTTCCCAGCCATGCAGAACTGTGAGTTAACTAAACCTCTTTCCTTTATAAATTACCCAGTCTCAGGGAAGTTCTTTATAGCCATGCAAAAACAGAATAATACACCATGAAAGAAGTCAAAAAGTTAGGAGCAAAAAACTGTCTAAAAAACAGTTCAGCTGAGGGGCTTTTCCTCTCGGAAGTCTCCTCTCTCTCACTAGAGAGAGGGCTCTACTCCTTTCTCTTTCTTCTGCTTATTAAACCTCTACTCCTAAACTCCTCGTTGTGTCTGTGTCCTAAATTTCCTTGGTACGAGACAACGAACTCCAGGTATTTACCCTAGACAGCCTAGCTGCTTCATATTGAGAACCTCGTCCAGGATACCAAGGTACAACATTCATCAAAATGGTGAGTAGAGGAGTGGACGCCAACTCTGTCCTTCCATTTCGGGGCCCTCAGCCTCCATTTTAGAACCAAATCAAATCAATAATGGGTATCCTTCAGCCATTAAGAATATGATTAGTGTGGCTGCCGTTCTTAAAGACTTGGATGTGAGGCTTGCTGGGGAGAACATGGAGAATCCCCCAGTACCCACAGGGGTTGCTGGGCATATTGGCCATGTTTGAACCAGCTTCCTTTCACAGAGGACTTAGCCACTTCATGGGGCTGGAAGAGGTCCTGAAGCAACTGAGGATTTCTGGCTGGGGCTACCCCTGGTGTTATCCAAAGGCTTCTGGACTGACCCCAGCCTCCAACCCTCTGGGTTATCCAAAGGCTTCCGGACTGATGCCCAATGGGGTGTCGGCAACAGGATCTTCAACTTTCCTATCGTAATTTCCTCCTTTCCTATCTGCGACAGCCATGTCTCCTATCCTCTCTGTGTATGTAATGCGTGGGAAGTTTTACCGTTGAGGAAAGTAATTCCTAGGTAAATCAGACATCTCCTCCTCAAGCCTGAGTATAAAATCGGCGTATCCGCCGTCAGCCGGGCTTTTCCTCTCGAGAGTCCCCTCTCTCTCACTAGAGAGAGATGGATGTTCTCATTTCTTTCTTCTACCTATTAAACCTCCACACCTAAACTCCGAAACAAGAAAGAAAGAAAGAAAGAAAGAAAGAAAGAAAGAAAGAAAGAAAGAAAGAAAGAAAGAAAAGAAAAAGAAAAAGAAAGAAAGAAAGTTCAGCGGATAAAATGGATGGTAGAATGAAAAGACAAACATGTGGTAAATGGAATCTCCATTAAAGACAGAAAGAGGATGACGGAGGAGGCGTCAGGAGCACTGTATGTAACCATCAAGTTACAAATCTGTGCTACCCAAATGAGAATCACTAGCACCTCATAAAATAGCCAAGGCAGACACCCAGAATGACCTTACCAGGGTGATGGACAGGGGCTACCATTTTACAAATTGTCACTACCTTTAGCTCCCTCCAACACAACGGTAGACACCCTCACGCATGACAACCAGTCACGGTGGTTAAGAGCTTTGGCAGTCAGACCTAACTGGATCTAAACCCCATCTCTAACACTAAGTACATTATTTAACCCCTCAGTACATATTTCCTCAACTGAAAAATGGTGATAAAAATGATATCCTCTTCATAGTACATTGTGAGGCTTAAATGATACTGTTGGTATAAAAATCCTAGCACAGTGGCTCATAGCAAGGACTGGAGAGATGTCAGTTCTTTCAATATTATCATTCCAGGGCATTTGAAGGACTCATGGTTACTTTTAATCACAGCAACACAGGTTGGTTAGAGGTAAGGTGAGATAACCTTAACAGCAACTTCTAGATTCATAGACTTAGAAGGCATGAAAAGTCACCTGCCTTGTTCTGAGAGTAGCTAGAAGGGGACACACTTAGAAATCACTCACAAACCCCAGTGGCCCCTAACTCACTACCCATGAGTGGTCTCCAAGCTCAGAGCTGTGCCAAAAATCCCAATGAGAACCGCTGTCCCCAGATCAATTCACCTCCACACTTCCCCAAGGCACATCCTTGCTTCTCTGGCAAGAAATATACAGCATCTTTGAAATAGTGATAGGTGAATGTTGGTGGACAAGTCAGCTCTCAATAATCCTTTTCACAAATTCTCCCACCCCAGACATGTTATCTAAACTGATATTATTTTTACCAATACCATAATAGCTTTGGGCTGGACTCAACTGGCTACAGGATAATCCATTCAAGTCCAATAGTCCACTTTCATCCCGACCTGGGTCTGCTACAGATACCAGTTTACCTAAGACATGAATCTTCCACAGGAAAGGGTGGTGGCATCTAAAGCCCCTTCTTAAGACATGCCTTCAAAGTGCTTGAAACTCTCACAGCCCTACTGCCAAAACCCAGCCACCAGGCATCTTGGGAATGCAATTCGTGGTGGAGATGTTCGCAAAGACATTATTTTGTTGAGACTAAGGGCATTTTCCTCATCAGTAAACTGGAAACAGCAGCTCTGCCCTGGTGATGGTGGAGATGAAATGTGATGTTGCATGAGACAGCTCAGCACAGAGTCCACGCCTGTTGCCACTGCTGCCGCTGTCCAGCCTCCATCCAGGAGAAAAGGAGGATGTGACAGAGCTGAGAGAAGAAACAAGCAGCTATTTCTACAGCTTTTCCTTAGTCTTTTAAGTGGAGTGTGCACTAATTACCCGCTCTTATGGACATCATCTCATTGAACCTTTCCAACCACTATTTTCACGGACCAGGAATAAGGCCAGGGGACGCTCTGTAACTTGCCGAGGCTGCAAAAGGAAGTCGGGGCAGAGCTAGGGCTCTTGACTCTAACTTGTGAGTCTCTTTCTCCTTGAAGGACATCAGTCCCCTCCCAGAACTGAAATCAGATGCCTCTCTGGGCCTCCCCAGTTTGCCATTTTTATGTCAAGTAAATATTAGTGAGAAGGATCTTTGAAACGTGCAAAGTGCTCTGCTAAGCACAGTACCTGCAATGTCACATGAAATACTCCCAAACACCCAATGAAATGTCAACCCCACAACACAGATGAAGAACTTGTATACCCCGGAAAGTTATTCATCTGTGAAGTTAAGCAAGTGGCTCAAGATCACACAGCCAGTAAAAAGAAGAGTCCTAGGATTCCAATCCAGGTCAGCCCAATTTCAAGTAACCATACGTTTAGATCAACTGGGCTGAAGATAAAAAGAAACACCCCTAAGAGTTTGCTTTTGCTACACTCACAAAAATCCAGCATGTAAAGGATTCAGGAAGGCACTCTAAGAAAAGGACTTGAAATTGCAGAAGACCTAAGTTTGGATGAGAATCAAGGCCAGAGAGAGACTCGAAAGGCTATGATATTTAGACGTGAACCAGCACTTGTTCAGGCAATTTAACTTCTGAGTTTTTTTGAGACAGGGTCTCACTCTGTTGAGTGAGGCTGGAGTGCAGTGGTATGATCTTGGCTCACTGCAACCTCTACCTCCCAGGTTCAAGCAATTCTCCCACCTCAGCCTCCCTAGTAGCTGGGACTACAGGTGTGTGCCACCATGCTCTGCTGATTTTTCTATTTTTTGGTAGAGAGAGGGTTTCACCATGTTGGCCAGGCTGGTCTTGAACTCCTGACCTCAGGTGATCTGCCCACCTCAGCCTCCCAAAGTGCTGGGATTACAGGCATGAGCCACTGCACCTGGCCGTAACCTGTTTAATTTCTAAACAGAAAAAAAAAAATGAAAAGAGAGAGAGACAGTTAAGGTCTTTTTTTTTTTCTTTGGAACAGCAAACTACTCAACCAGGGAATGCTCTCTGCCCCCACATCATCCATCATATGATGCTGCACGTTTTGTGAAACCACCAACTGTGTATGAGTGTGGAATTTTTCCCTCAAGGTAAGTGGCTGAAACTCAGTCACATGAGACTCCTGTAACTGTGCTGGACAGAGCTGAGGAAAGACACTCTGGGGAATGCTCTGCCTGGTGGGAGGGAAGGTGAGATGACCCAAGGGTGCTGAGCCCTTCAAGCCTCACATCTCTGATTCAATACACAGCAGCCTGGAAGGGACACATCTCACCCAGCAGGTACACCAGGGAAGGCATCCAAGCTCCCATGGGCCTTGGGGACCGGGCACCACTTTAAGGCATGTCTGGCTCCTCACCAGTATGGCAGGCCCTGTTGACTGAGGCATAGGGAGGCTACACGGGCTTCTGCCTGGCACAGCCAGGACCACCCTGGGCACCAGGATGCTCAGAGCCCACCCCTCGGCATGCTGCCCAAGCTGATGGATTGCATCCTGTCAGGATATTGATCCTGATGAACTAGGAGACCCTTGGCTGTGATTAAATGAACCTGAGCAAAAAAAAAAGTCTTGAGCTATAGATGATACCCTGCCACTTGGGAGACATTGCCAGAAAATCAACTCCAAACAGCTCTAATGGAATGTGATCGAGACTTTAAGCATCTAGGGAGGGGGGCGAGAGGAAGTTCTTCACAGCCAGAGATGCCTTCCAGAGTCTGGAAGGCCCATTCACTCGGCCTGCAAACCCTGAGTCTGTGTGCCTACGGGCAGTGCTTGAGTCCTTCCAGACCCAAGGCTGAGCCCGAAGAAACGGAAGGGCCCCTCAATAGCTTCCAGCCATGGAAAAGTCTTGTGCGGAATTGGATAGGGAGGTGGATAATGTGGCATGGCTCTTCAGTGGGATCTGAAAACCTGAATGAAGCTGCATCAAGGCAGTTTTCAGGATGTGTCTCCACTGAGGGCAGATTCTGCGTCTAACTCACCTTTCTCTTCCCCACATCAGATATTCCACCCGACAACACGCTTCCATTCTCACTGAACCCAGTGAAGCTAGTGGGCAGAGTCCAGTGCCCTCAGTCACTCAGTGTGCCTCCAGCCGACACCCCTGAAAGACCTCGGAGCTCTGCCCTACGGAGCCCCCATGCTGGGAGGAAGAACAGTGAAAACACAGCGAGGCCACGGCTAGGAAAATTACAATGCAGCGTGATGGGCACAACGACAGAAGAGCCGCACTCCACGCCCAGGCAGGAAGAGAGCTGCCTGGAAGCTTCTTGGAGGCCCAGCTGTGATTCTAGGAGAAGAGAGTGAGCTCCTGGGTCTGGGGGAGTAGGATAACAGCCACAGGGGTTAGAGCTTATCAGACTTGTGATTGGTTTTCATCACAAAAATCACAACAGGATGTGAAACGGAGGAGTGACACCATCACATCCACATTTAGCAAGTTTTTTTTTTTTTAGATGGAGTCTTGCTCTGTCGCCCAGACTGGAGTGCAGTGGCGTGATCTCGGCTCACCGCAACTTCCGCCTCCCAGCTCAAGCGATTCTCCTGCCCCAGCCTCCCCAGTAGCTGGGATTACAGGTGCATGCTGCCACACCCAGCTGATTTAGCAAGTTCTTTCTGACTGCATTTGGGGAGGGGGTGGAAGGATGGCAGAGTGGGGAGCCTGGAGGCAAGGAAAGCAGGTGGGGGGTGCCCCCCGGGGGGCTGTGGGGAGGTGGGGAAGGAGTACAGATGGAAAGCTCTGTATTGACTGTATTCCCTGCTGGCTGTGGGGAATAAAGGAGGAGAAGGAGGCAAGGATGGCGCCCAGGGTCTGCCTTGGAAGCCTGGTAGAAAATGGTATCATTGGTGAGGTAGGAAATTCAGGAGCAGGGCAATGGAGAAGAAAACTGGATCAAGTCAGGTCAGAGCATGCTGAGCTTGAAATACTCCCGGGAGGACTCTGTGGAATGGCGCCATGGGCAGCTGCCCTCTGGATCCAGAGCCCTAGACAGAGGCGGGAAGGGGGCCGGGGTCTAGGAAGCAGCAGGGGAAGCTGACTCCTGGTAGTCGATGTTCCCCAGAGAAAGCACACGGGGTTATTTAAAACAAGCACCACAGCAAAAGAATAAATTGGTATAGCTAAAACCCAGGAAACACCCACGTTTAAGAAAAAGTAGAAACAGGAAAAAAATCCACAAAAGAGACGTTTTAAAAGCCTGAAAAAGACAATAAAAACCGGGAGAGACTGACGGCATGAAAACAAAGGGGGCAGGGTGCGGTGGCTCACGCCTGTAATCTTAGCACTTTGGGAGCCCGAGGCAAGCGGATCGCTTGAGCCCAGGAGTTTGAGATCAGCCTGGGCAACATGATGAAACCCCATCTCTACCAAAAATACAAAAATTAGCTAGTTGGTAGGCTACTTGGGAGGCTGAAGTGGGAGGATCCCTGGAGCCCAGGAGGTCAAGGCTGCAGTGAGCCATGATCACACCACTGCACTCCAGCCTGGGCGGCAGAATGTAAGACTCTGTTGAAAAGAAAGAAAGAGAGAGAGACCTCAAGGACATGGAGCCTGATTTGATCTTCACAGCAGCGTTATCATTCCCATTTAACAGAGAAGAAAGTTGAGGTCCAGAGAGCCAAGGAGATTAAGCAACCTGCACACTCTCTTACTTTAGAAAACAGGCTCACGTCATCCTCCCATAGCTGCCTCCCACGGGCTCTTAAGTAAGTCTCTTCCTTCCCTTCCTTCCATTCCTTCCGTTCCTTCCCTTTCTTTTTCTTTCTTTCTTTCATAGAAACCTCCTCTTCGTGGTAAAAATAAGTAACCGGGATAGAGTATTCCACACTAATGTTAAGAAATGAACTGAAGAGATTTCAGGCCTTGGGGGAAGACCAACATTTGTTTAAATCCTTCAGGCCAGCCCCAGCCCATGCCCTCCACAATCCTGGAGGCTCATCCCTGACAGGTCTACAGGGGTGAAAGTCTGAGAGAAGGGTGGAAACACGTTAGCCCGAGAGACACCCAGACGGCTGTGTGGGCTACGGGACTTCCCGCGTGGGTGGAGGGGTCGGGACCCGGTCCGGGGCCGCTTCGCAAGACAGCCGGGCATCCTCCCTCCCGTGCGCGAGCCTGGAGCGCCACCTAGTGCCCGCCAGCAACATGAACACACGCCAAGGGAGCACTGCCAGCTACAGGGGCTGGGCTCCCGGTGTTTGCTCCGTGGTGCTTCTGTCCGACAGACCCTGGAGCATTCTCAAATCTCCCAAATCTTCAGTCCAGTGTGGCCAGTTCCGATGATCTGAAAGGTTTTCCGAAGAGATCTTCTGTGGCCTGAGCACCGGGAATGAGGACAAGAGCGGGGAAAAATAACAACTACCAGAGTGATCAAAACCCTTAAAAGGCTGAGACAGATGGACAGCCCTGGAAGAGAAACCCAGTGTCTCAGGGAGAGCTAATAAAAAACGTAAAGAGAAGCAAACATCAACCTTGAAAGCAGCCGCCTCGAGCATTAATACCAGACATGCTGAGTGATATATCCAATGGACAAAATTATTTTCCCATGAAAAAAGGGAGAAGCGAGAGGAAAGGAAAGGAAAAAGACATATGCATGTCCATGAGGGATTTTTTAAAGGGTAATAACAATACAGAAAGAGAAAAGTGCATGGCCTTTTGTAGAAATGGGGATGGGGGTGCTTGATTTAGGATTCACCTGATGTGGGAACGATGGAATTTCCCTCTGCACCCTGCATAAGAGTAAATCAGTCCTGAAATGTACCAGAGAAACCGACAAACACAACATTACCTTCTCCTGCATCTCTCATGGAAAGTGTCCCAAAGAGGCTCAGCAGAATGGAATTGAGCTGAGCTGCGATGAGAAAGCATATACGCTGTAAAGGAATATTCTATATAGAAGCAATCAATCCAAGGTGATTCATGCAATCAGCCAGTCAGAGGTGTAAATCCCACGGGGTGCATGAGGTATGCCACAGCCTGGATGCCTATTTTCTGGGGGCAGTGAATGAATGGATTTCTCCCTCCTTCCTGGGCTCCAGTGCTTTTAGCAATTGGCACTGTGGCAGGATTTATACCATGGTTCCTGTAAATTATACCTTCTCTCTCTCCTTTTCAAAGATTTCTTTCAATAAAATACAGATGGAATTGTTGGAGAGCTGCTTTTCATGTGTTTATATGTTACTTCTGCTTGGCTGCTTGTGCAGGTGCGTGTCTCTAGACCTCTTTGTTTTTTATTTTCTCTGCCTATTAGGGAAATGGAAACATATGGATTCCTTCTTTGGGCCCAGCGGACCTTGTAGAATAGTATCCCTGTTGCCTTCCTCACACATCTTCCTGTAATCACATGGCTCTGAATTAGCCTCTTAATCTCCCAGTGGAAAAGCCGTAATACAGGGAAATACAATAAAATGTATATGCATTCTGAATGCCAAAGTATTTACAAAGTAGATGGGAATGTGGTCATTTATACAACTGTGTAAGGAGAGTCTCAGCTGGCATTGGTTACAATATGAATAAAGAAGTAGACATTCAAAATGGCAGACATATCTGGTGGTCCAGCAAGCTAAGATTTTCAAGTCTAGTTGGGAGAAAATAAAAAATAGTACTGAAGTGCAAAGAAACTGGAGGCTTGGATTTGGATCTGAACCTCCAACATAATCATTTCCAGGTTACATGAGCAGTTTAAGGCAGAGATTTCATGACTTTTCTTCACCTGGAAGATGAAGAATCTAGAAACATATGTGGAGTGTTCTCAGAAATGCATAGAAACAAATGGTGAAGGCCTGCTATAGGTAATATCCCCATGTTTTAATTCCCATTGTAAATAAAGATCCCATTTACTGAAGGCGGCATATGTTTTATTAATATGCCCCACTACGGCCCTTTAGGAAGAGGCAATTAGCAAATGTTTACCCAAGAGGCTGTCCACCATCCCCAGCAGAGTGCTCATTAAGACTAATAGGAACATACAGCATCTATGTTGCGAAAATTTCACGAAAAGAACAGCCCTCAGCTAGAGATGGTCATTTTGCAGTCCTTCTTCCAAATCAGTATAAGGACAGCCTGGCCTCCTTATCAGGAAGGTGAGGAGGTAAAGCGCACAGAACACCATCCCTACCATGCCTGGACAAAAAGACAGATGTATCCTGTGCGGTCTCAAGCTTGCAGTGTTATGCGATTGGGAAGCCCCAAATGATGCACAGAGGTTCAGACCAAAATGCGGCTCAGTCCCCCTGTGCTTTTCTGAACCTTTTGGAAACACTGCCAAAGTGGCAGATGAAGTCACACTCTGGAGCCCTGACAACCATGGCCCCTGACCATCTTCCTGATACGACGGGTGGGAAACCTGCTCTTCTCGATGGATAGATGAGACTCGGGTGGGGCAGTGACTTTCAGACCCTCACAACCCCTTCCCTAGACTGAACCTACGATAGGAAGGTAGGAACTGTCAGGAAGAATCTGAAGAGATTCATTATGTGTAATGAATGATATTACTGCATCTGAAGACTGGAGAATCATTGTATGTAATGAATGATATGACCGATGGCACCTTTTTCTCAGACGAAAAAAGAGCAAACAGGGAAAAGAACCACCCATAGGTTCTGCATGGAAAACTCTTACAACTGACCCACATGACTTGAACTTGATTCTTCTCCTCTCCAATTCATGAATCCAATTCTATACTAGCTCCTTCTCTAAAGAGAGTAAACACCATTGTCGAGCAGTGAGGTCCTGACCAATGGATTGACCTGCTCCAGTTGTAGCCCCAGCTCAGCTTTGAACGCATAACCTCAGGCAGATTGTGTGACGTTTTCAGCCTGTTTCCAAATCTGCAAAATTAGATGGTTGAGCAAGGTGATTTCTAAAATTGTTTTCAGTCTTAACATCTAGGACTCTATGTATTTTGTTGTTTTGATTCTTAAATTTATATATTTTTTATCTTCAGAGACAGGGTCTCACTATGTTGCCCAGGCTGGTCTTGAACTCCAGGACAAAAGTGATCCGCCCACCTCGGCTTCCCAAAGTGCTGGGATTACAGGCATGAGCCACCGTGCCTAGTCTTGGACTCTACGCATTAACAGTTAAATATTAACTCTTAGGATGTGCTGTCTGTGCCAGCCAAATAGGATACCCATGACTCAGGTGAGCCCAGAGGTAGTTTCCCGACAGAGCAGGGTTTGTCCACCCACCCTTGTGTGGATTCCCCTTCTGACCCCTCAGCCCTCATTCAAGAGGTGGCTGGCCAGAAAAAAAAGGATTACATGTGTTTTGTCATGGAAGCATTTTCTCATTTGGTCTCTTATTGCCAGTAGGAAGACATAATAAATACTAATTAAAATAACCTGATGCAGCATTTTTCATCTTGACAAATAGCTTGTCCCCCATCTTTACACAAACAAATTAGAAAAAGCATATGAGGATATATGGCTCCAGACAGAGTAAAAGAACAGGAGCTATACCATGCACTTAGTATATGCCACCAGTTGTACAGTGAGCCTGTGACTGCAGCTATTTCAAATGTAATTACCTCAGTCACCCCCCACTGGGCAGGGACTCTTAAGGTCTGCTCAGCTTCTAGTGCATGGCTGGTGCTCAATAAATGACAAATGCAATTATAATAATTAATAATTCATATATTAATAATGCAATCCCTTTCCCGTGCTCAATAATTGCCGCCAACAAGCCATGCACACACAGGAACTGGCACTGCCAGGCGCCCGGGAATTTCTCCACACTTCCATAAACCTGTGTCCAAAGGTCACCTTGAAGAGGCAATCACAGCCGCCTGTTAGTCTAACAAAGATGGCTGGTTTAAATGCTTCATTTTTTTCCTATCGCCTTCCCATTTCAAATATTTACAACTCTCTTCGAGACCCAGCCTTGAGAAATAAATGCCCTGTTGACACGGTTGATAGCAGTTGATAGCTGTGGAGGATCCTCCTTGTACTCCCAGGAGGCACTGCAGTCACCTCCTTTATCCCAAAACTGCATAAAGTTCAAGGAATTGAAAGGCACACCCAGACTTGAGAGCCTTGAGGTGCAGACAGAGCCACTTATCTGGGGTGAATTGGTGAACTCCGTTCGGCACATCCTCATCCCACAGTGAACAGATCGTTCATTTTGGAGACAGTCACAAAAATCAAAAGCTCAAGCAGGTTATTCATACCCTAGCAAGTCTTCTCAGAAGAGGGCTAATGCTGATCTCTTTATCTCATCTGTGCTTTCTTTTTTCCTGGCATTCTTTGATTTTTCACAATGCAGGTAATTCCACTCTGTTTGATCAGAACTCACTCAAGTTGCCTAATGAATTTCAATTGCCAGTTTTAGTTTTCCAACTGGCCTCTCCTCCCCGGACATCCATGCGATTTCCAAACTGAGATTAAACATCAGTGTTTCTGACTCCCCACAACCCCATCCCCCAAATCCATCTGCTCTTCCCCAAGACCTTCCCGTTTTCTGTAATAATAAGGCCATGGTCAGCAGGAAGGAAAGAGGCTGATGTCATCAGACAATTCTCTAATCCTTCTGGAGCCCAGAAATGAGTGACCTTTTGTTATGCATAAAATCCACTCCTACATCCTAACTCGGAGGGACCGGAAGGCAAAGGAGTCCTTTAAACTGATTGTCTTGCTTCTTACAAATCATTTCTTTACATTGTTTTGTCAGCTCTACTTTCTTTCAGGTTCCCAGTAAAACCAACTAAAATACAGCTTCTAACTTCGCCTTCAGAGGATAAAGTATATATAAAACTAACTTTCAGATATAATGTTCTAGGTGTTGATTACAGCACATTCATCAAGATAATGTTTAATTGGAGAGCTCTGTTAAGCATATCATTGGCACAGAATCGCCCTAAATAGCTGCTGGTAATAAGCTGAGTTCCCAGTTTCCACATGTGCAGGAATGTGTCTCCATTCTGTCTTCAGGCCTCCTGGAGGAAGTACTCTGTTTATGTTTTTGGTACATTTTATGCCTCATCCGGGGCTAGAAATGAAACCCTTTGAATATGAGGTTTTCTCTCTCCCATGCTACAAGTTCAGAGCCAGCGTCAAAAGTATCTGTCTCTGTGTTAGCACTCTTTCCAGAACCCTTATAAACATCTTTGCCTTTGGTTCAGTTCTTCGTTTTAATGAATGTGAGATTTCTCGTTAAATAAATACATTGCTCATCTGTAGACAGATGCATAAGAGAAACTCAATATAACAAACTCATCATCTTTCCCTGTAAATTGCTCTTCCTCTCATATGCATTATACTAATTCAGGAATGCCACCTATTCCACTAGTCCGAGTTGGCCAACTTTTCCTGTACAGGGCCAGAAAATAAATATTTTGGGCTTTGGGGCCTCTGTCACAGCTACTCATCTGTGCTGCTGTAGTGTTGTTACTGGTGGAGGGTCTCCAGGTTCTTGGCATCTTGAACAAAGAATTGGACAAAACCCACAAAGCAAGGAAACAATGAAGCAACAAAAGGAGAGATTTCTTGAAAATGAAAGTATACTCCACAGGGTGGGAGCAGGCAGGAGCAAGTGGCTCAAGGACCCGGTTACAGAATTTTCTAGGGTTTAAATACCCTCTAGAGGTTTTCCATTGGTTACTTGGTGTACAACTGTGTAAATGAAGTAGTGGCCTATGATCAGTCTGCTTGGTTGCAGGAAGGAACCAATCAGAGACTGAAGCAAAGTTATAAAGTTACACCCTATGCAAATGTCTGATTGGTTGCAGAAAGTGACCAATCAGAGGCTGAAGTGAAGTTACAAAGTTATACTCCTATGCAAATGAAGACTTGGCCCGCAACCAGCCTTATTAGTTGCAGGAGGGGACCAATCAGAGGTACCTTCAATTTCTCATCTGCCACACAGAGAAAGGCGGGGGCGGGGGTAGGAGGGTGGTTGCAAAGGGAGTAGCCTCTGGTCCTTTTGTTACTTGGGTGTGGAAAGTCGGGGTTTTCCTTTTGATTTAGTTCTAGGAAGTCAGCGTGAACTGGCCTTAGGTTCCCTGCCTGCAGACCTTATTCTCCTGCCTCAGTGTCAGAGGCATTCAAACCAGAGCAACTCCACAAGATATGGGTCATAAAGGCCTTGCTGATAAAACAGGGTGCAGTAAAGATGCTGGCCAAATCCCACCAAAACCAAGATGGTGATGAGAGTGATCTCTGGTCATCCTCACTGCTCATTATATGTCAATTATAATAACATTAGCATGCTAAAAGATACTCCCACCTGTGCAGTGACAGTTTACAAATGTCATGGCAATGTCCCTATATACTCTAAAAAGGGGAGGAACCCTCGGTTCTGGGAATTGCTTGCCCCTTTGTGGAAAACTCATGAATAATCCACCCCTTGTGTAGCATATAATCAAGAAATAACCATAAAAATAGCCAATCAGCAGCTCTTGAAGCTGCTCTGTCTATGCAGTAGTCATTCTTTTGTTTAGTGGGTTTTTATTTTTATTTTGGGTTTTTTTTTTTTTTGAGACAGAGTCTTACTCTGACTCCCAGGCTAGAGTGCAGTGACAGTGGTGTGCTGCAACCTCCACCTCCCAGGCTCAAGCAATCCTCCTGCCTCAGCATCCCGGAGTAGCTGGGACTACAGGTGCTCACCACTATGCCCGGCTAAGTTTTGTGTTCTTAGTAGAGACAGAGTTTCACCTTGTTGCTCAGGCTGGTCTCGAACTCCTGAGCTCAAGTGATCCACCCGCCTCAGCTTCCCAAAGTGCTGGGATTACAGGCGTGAGCAAATCTTTAGTTTCTTTACTTCTCTAATAAACTTGCTTTCACTTTACTCTGTGGATTCAGCTTGAATTCTTTCTTGGGCAAGATCCAAAAACCCTCTCTTGGGGTTTGGATTGGGACCCCTTTCTGCTAACAGTAGTGTGAAAGCAATGATAGACAATACATAAATGAATGGTGTAGTAGTGATCCAATAAAATTTCATTTACAAAAACAGCTGTGAGATGGGCTGAATGTTTTATATTCTCCCAAAATTCTTATGTTGAAATCCGAACCCCCAAGGTGAAGGTGTTAGGAGGTAGGGCCTTTTGGGGGTGACTGGGTCATGAGGGTTGGATTAGTGTCCCTATTAAAAGAGATCCCTCATGCCTTCTATCATATAAGGACACAGCAAGAACGCACAGTCTATGAAACAGGAAGCAGGCCTTTACCAGGAACCAAATCTATGAGTGTCTTCATCTCAGACTTCCCGGCCTCCAGAACTATGAGAAATAAAGTTCTGTTGTTTATAAGCCACCCAGTCTATGGTCTTTTTTACAGCAGCCTGAATGGACTAAGATAAGGTAGTTACCCAGATTTGTCCCCAGGTTTGTAGATTGCCAACCCTTGTGATCGGAAGCCTGGGAGCCATCCATATTTCCTTCCCTCTTTCACCCGACACATCCAATTAATAGATAAGTCTGCCAATCTCACCTCCCAAGTATTTCTGAAATCTGCTCTTATTTTCCATCTTTAATTTCTTACTTCACTTGAAAGAAATTGCACTTGCAAATTATAGAAGAAGCAAGAAAGACAAAGGGGAATGCCAACCAATGTTCAAAGAAAATTGCTCCTGCATCAAAAGATTGGAGAAAAAAAATGCTTACCGTATTTCATCAAATCTGAGAAACCATTGATTTTAAAATGTACGTTATTTAATGCATGCCACCAAGAAGGAATAACTGCAGCCAAAATGATAATAAAAGATTTCTTATCACTTAAAATTTTTATTTTATACTTCTGGAAAGAATTGTTTTAGACAAAGAAAATATTGATTTTTGTGATAAATCAGTCTGTAACATATATATACATATACACATATATATATGTTACAGACTTTCTAAACTTCTCTTGTTTCTTGCCACACCCCTCTTCCCTAGCACAAGGAGGGGTTCTCTCTGGAATGTCATTATCTGACTGAGGAAACTTCTTTCAGAAGAAATGCAATTGTCTTAAAACCTGTTCCTAGGAATCTCATCAAGTAACCAGGAAACAGCAGAGAAGAGAAAAGACTAAAAGTCATCGCCAGGCCCAGATAGACTTTTCCCCTATTCTTCTGAGGGCAGCTCCCAGATATTACCTGTGAAACTCTCTCCATAACAAGACAACTTTTATTAACAGTGAAGTTTTGCCCCTCACCTTCCCACAATTGGTCACCACCTCCCCCAGAGCTCAGAAGAACTTTGTCTCAGGCCATTATCTGTTTGGGGGCTGAAGATCATTTACTACCACTCAAAATTGCCTCCATTACCCTATCTCCCTCTCCTCTACGAAGAGGGTGCTATTTAGGCTTCAGCCGTTTGGCCTTTCTTTGAGTCTCCTAGTTTTTATGGCTCCCATTCCTACGCATGTGAATAAATTTGAATACCTTTCCTCCTGTTAATCTATCATCAGCTCACTTCAGCAGGGGAGGGAAAATTCATACAGGGAGGAAAAATTCTCCCGACTCTACCATACATCATTTTCCTTCTGGAGTCACAGAGGCCTTTCAACTTGATATCCTCCCCTGAGCCATCGAGGGTGATAGCAATGCAGCATTTCTTCAAAGAGCACTCCACAATTGTTTCTAAGAATTCTCTCTAGCCCCTTGGAAACCCATTCAGCATCTTTTAATGCTGTCATGTTCTTGATCTTGCTAGAAGGTGTCAAGGGAATGTTTTCCAACAATAGTCAGGACTCATATTCCTTCCTCAAAGAGTCCTTTAATGGTTGGAGGCTAAAACATTGAGGAGTTGCAGTTGACCAGTTGTGCCACCAGGAAGAGCTAACTAATAGGCCCAAGGCTGGCAATGACAACCACATCTTGAATTTGTCTGTGATTACAAAACAATGTCAATTTCAGAGATGTTTATATATATATATTTTTAAGTGTGTCTTAGCATCCATGAAATTGGTATATAAAGTTACACAAATGTTTATGGCATGTATGTAATCTTTTTTATGTTCTCCATACTGCAATCAGCTTTTTTGATTAACTAACTGCTAGTCACTCTTACCTATAAAAAAATAAGAGGCCAGGCATGGTGGCTCATGCCTGTAATCCCAGCACTTTAGGAGGCCAAGGTGGGCAGATCACCTGAGGTCAGGAGTTCAAGACCAGCCTGGCCAACGTGGTAAAATCGTGTCTCCACTAAAAATACAAAAATTAGCCAGGCGTGGTGGCGGGCACCTGTAGTCCCAGCTATTCGGGAGGCTGAAGCAGGAGAATCACTGGAACCTCGGAGATGGAGGTTGCAGTGAGCCAAGATTGTGCCATTGAACTCTAGCCTGGGCGACAAAAGCGAAACTCAGTCTCTGAAAATAAAAAAAATAATAAGAGCACTTCCATTGTACCATACGTGCTAATGCCAAACAGGAATTTGATGAGATCTATCTCTACCAGAGGTGAGGTTTAGCGCTTAAGGCCTTTCTTTGGATGAGTATGTCACTAGCAGTTAGGCTATCTCACTGTGGCAAACAAAGGGGAAAAAAAAAAGAAACTCATTTTTTCCCAAAACTCCCCCAGTGGGCTTGAAAATTCTTGTTCCACTATTGATCTGGTTTGAAAACACACAGCCATGAAGACAGGGTGAGCATTAACATTCTCAGGCTCAATTTTTCTAGTCCAACGATTACACCATTACTTCAAATTAGTGAAGTTTTGAGGGACCCATGAGTTTCAAAAGGGAAGTGCTGTCTCCTAGAGCAGAGCCCTCAGCTCCTATGAGGTTAGAACATTCTTCTAGATACACCCCTAGGGGGGTGCCTGCACCCAGGGAGGAAAGCACCTGGGGCACTGAGGCTTATGCAGAACTCAGTTCCCCATCAGAAGCTTGCACTGGTGGCCGGGAGCTGTGGCTCATGCCTGTAATCCCAGCACTTTGGGAGGCCACGGCGGGTGGATCGCTTGAGGCCAGGAGTTCGAGACCAGCCTGGCCAACATGGCAAAACCCCATCCTCTCTAGTAAAAATACAAAAATTAGCTGGGTGTGGTGGCACACACCTATAATCCCAGCCCCTTGGGAAGCTGAAGCAGGAGAATTGCGTGAACCCGGGAGGCAGAGGTTGCAGTGAGCCGAGATATCACACCACTGCACTCCAGTCTGGGTGACAGAGTAAGACTCTGTCTAAAAAAAAAAAAAAAAAAGGAGCTTGCACTGTCTCCAACTTCCTCCTAGAATTAGTTGCTAGTTCAGCTACTGAATGTAGACACAGGGCCACTATATAACAGTAAAGCTAGAAGGAACCTCAGAGAGCCAATCCCCAAAAGCTCTAGTTGGGAAGACAGGAGAAAAGTGGATTTGACTGTGGGATCACTCCTGGTCAAAGGTAGAGTGTCCAGTCCCTAAGCTGGTGTTTTACTCCCCACACCTTGTGACTCTCAGTAGCAAAATTCTTTCATTCTTCAGTAAGATAATTTTTTGGCTGTTAAAAGGCACCCCCCCACCCTAAACTCTAGAATAGGAAATAATCTTTTTTTTTTCCCTTTGAAATGTGGATGAGAGTAGCGCTGCCAAAAATTCTGCAAGACCTTTTCTTTTAAGCTTTAAATGGAATTAATTAAATCACTTGAATAATAAATACAATCGTCTGATTTTCTTGTGTTACTAAAAGATTTTCGAAAGAAAGGCAGCACAGCTAGCCCAGGCAATGGCTGGATGAAGCCACAGAGCTTCCAGTTCTAACGCTCTGCATCGGAACTGCTGCTGATACAATGAAGCAAACAAAGTTAATGGTGAGCTCATTACTGCCTTTTTCATAAGAGCTGAAATCATCCTGAGCTGACTTGTGTGTGCCCAGGCCACTTGCTGATCGGTGTGAAGGGATGCTGGGGACTGGAGGGAAAGAGGAAGGCGGGGGTCACTTTTCTCTGTCTTACTTCAGCTGTAAATTTTCTGGGCTATACGACCATGACAATTGATTTATTTTTCATTTAATACAGATTTATTCTGTGAAGCTTTGAACACTCACTGACTCAGATTGGAGAATTTTCAGTTTAACAAAGCAAACACTCAATAAATATTATTGGATATGAAATTTGTTAATCTGCACTTCCCCTGTTTGGAGATAACCATATTTTCTGCTGCCCCATTTGACAGAACTCCAACCTCTAGCATTTCAATGTTAATGTGAAACGGTAAGTGATCGGAGCTCATAACCTATTTTCTTTTCAGACAAGACTGACGTTAAAAAAAAAAAAAAAAAGAAATCACATTCTTAAAATCGCCCAAAGAAGAAGCCAGGAATCCCTGGGGAATCTAATCAGATCTATTATACTAAGTATAAAGACATCCCTGCCCCCAACTCCTCAAGAAAAGATCTTAAAGAAGTTGAAATCAAATTGCCAAGCCTAATGGATTCCCTGTGTGACTAAATCATTGTATTATTTCTCATGTTTGAAGAGATACACAAATTTCATGGACAGGCTTAGATACTCCTGCTTGAACAGCTGTTGCCCTATTACTGTGTCTAAGGTCAGGTTCATCGATGGTGGGGCCCAGCAGTTCTTACTCAAGTGGACTGAATGCATGAAAGAGTTTTCTGTTGACATTATTCTGATGCTTCTAGGAGACCCCTCCTCACCCTGTCCCAGGGAAGATTCCGCCCCTTCATGATGGGCGGTGAAGGGGATTAAAGGAATGGGGTGGATGAAAGCTCTTTTATCTGAGTCTGAATAGCACAGAATGGTTCAAAGTCACCCAGAAGTACCAAATCTGCCCTCTCCCACCAACATGGCTTCCAACCCTCACCTTTATTTCCAACAATTTGCTGCTTCTTGGCCACCATTTTTTATGCCAACTGCAAAGAGAATACTAAATAAGCCGTCTTAAATCCTTTTGGGGAGAGAGTGGGATAAATACCTTCAACAAATAACACTAACAAGATTTGACCTTCCACTTTTCTTTTCTGGTATCTCATATTGATCATCCTCTCCTGCCAACTGCACCCTCAGAAGGAAAACCTCAAGTGGCCCTTAAGTCCCTGGGCATAAGATTAAGTTCCTTTACTCCTTAATTCCACTTACTACATTTTAATATTTAAAATATATATATATCATTTAATAAATATTAGATAATGAAGCAAATATGATTATAGTTTCCTAATTGTAAACCTTTATATGTGCCACATGCATCCGTGTCAAGAGACCACCGAACAGGCTTTGTGTGAGCAACAAGGCTGTTTATTTCACCTGGGTGCAGGCGGGCTGAGTCCGAAAAGAGAGTCAGCAAAGGGTGGTGGGATTATCATTAGTTCTTATAGGTTTTGGGATAGGCAGTGGAGTTAAGAGCAATGTTTTGTGGGCAGGCAGTGGATCTCACAAAGCACATTCTCAAGGGTGGGGAGAATTACAAAGAACCTTCTCCTCTTTTTTTCTTTTTTTTTGAGACGGAGTCTCGCTCTGTCGCCCAGGCTGGAGTGCAGTGACGCAATCTCGGCTCACTGCAAGCTCCGCCTCCCGGGTTCATGCCATTCTCCTGCCTCAGCCTCTCCGAGTAGCTGGGACTACAGGCGCCTGCCACCATGCCCGGCTAATTTTTTTGTGTTTTTAGTAGAGACGGGGTTTCACTGTGGTCTCGATCTCCTGACCTCGTGATCTGCTCGCCTCAGCCTCCCATAGTGCTGGGATTACAAGCGTGAGCCACCTCGCCCGGCCTACAAAGAAGCTTCTTAAGGGTGGGGGAGATTATAAAGAAGCTTCTTAAGGGTAGGGGAGATCACAAAGTACATTGATCAGTTAGGGTGGGGCAGAAACAAATCACAATGGTGGAATGTCATCAGTTAAGGCTATTTTCACTTCTTTTGTGGAGCTTCAGTTGCTTCAGGCCATCTGGATATATACCTGCAGGTCACAGGGGATATGATGGCTTAGCTTGGGCTCAGAGGCCTGACAATATGTACAATCTTAATAGTACAATATGGAATTGAATTTTTTCACATGGGTTCTAACTAGGGTTAATACGCTTCTTGGCTATATAGAGTGGACCTCTTTGTTGGAACTCAGACAGGGATCAAATCCTCGCCTTCCTTTTTATGAACCCTAAGTAAACACTAATTATAATGTGATGCCCAAAGCTTAAAATTAGCTACTCAGGGAGACCTTTGTTCTGACCATTTTTACCTGTTTCTATCAAATTTTTCCATTCTCCCACATCAGTTTTAGTTCTATTTAAGTAGGAATTACCCAAAAAATTATATCTACTTATTAGAGAATAAAATCAGAAAGTACCCTGACTATATCTCAAACTCTTCCTTTTTCTATCAGGTTGTCATTTGAAATGGACAAAGGAAAGAAAAGACAGTTTGGAGTTGAAAGGAGAAGTGCGGCAGCCTGGGAGAGTTTGTTACTCTTGGCAATGAGGAGATGATCAGAAGGTCGGAAGCCTGGCCTCCGTCTGTTCAGAGAGCATGGGCCCAGCATACAGATGGCAGGTTGGTGTCAAAGAACCCAGCCTCAGCCTGGAGCCCGTGGGCAAGGAGAAGGCACCAAATGAAGAACTGATGCAGCTCCAATGAGTGGAGGAACACCAGGTTCTTAGTCTCCAGTCGAATTAGATAAAACGACACAGACACACATGGAGTGGTTTTGAGAGACAGGACTAGCTGGATTTCCTAGGCCGACTAAGAATCCCTAAGCCTAGCTGTGAAGGTGACCGCTTCCACCTTTAAACACAGGGCTTGCAACTTAGCTCACACCCAACCAATCAGATAGTAAAGCGAGCTCACTAAAATGCTAATTAGGTAAAAACAGGAGGTAAAGAAATAGCCAATCATCCATCACCTGAGAGCACAGCGGGATGAAGAATGATCAGGATATAAACCCAGGCATTCGAGCCAGCAACGGCTACCCTCTTTGGGTCCCCTCCCTTTGTATGGGAGCTCTGTTTGCACTCTATTAAATCTTGCAACTGCACTCTCTTCTGGTCCGTGTTTGTTACAGCTGGAGCTGAGCTTTCGCTCACCGTCCACCACTGCTGTTTGCCACCGCCACAGACCCGCCGCTGACTTCCATCCCTCCGGATCCAGCAGGGTGTCCGCTGTGCTCCTGATCCAGCGAGGCACCCACTGCCGCTCCCGAATGGGCTAAAGCCTTGCCATTGTTCCTGCACGGCTAAGTGCCTGGGTTCATCCTAATTGAGCTGAACACTAGTCATTGGGTTCCACGGTTCTCTTCCATGACCCACGGCTTCCAACAGAGCTGTAACACTCATTGCATGGACCAAGATTCCATTCCTTGGAGTCCGTGAGGCCAAGAACCCCAGATCAGAGAACATGAGGCTTGCCACCATCTTGGAAGCGCCCACCGCTGTCGGGAGCTCTGGGAGCAAGGATCCCCTGGTAACAGCTTTAAGGAGCAGAGAGTTTAATAGACAAGAAAGAAAAGAGAAGGCAGAAGGAAGAAGCTCCCCCTACAGTGACGGGGGGGGTAGGGGGCCCCAAAGCCAAGAGAGGGAACCCCACCTGCCACCGATACCAACCAGGTATATATACAGATTCTGGAGGCAGTGTCTCAGGGGATTGGTTTGACTAGGCATGTCATTCACGTAGCCCACGAAAAAGCTGGCCCTCCGCCCCAGCCTTTTAATATGCAAATGCAGGGCACTATGATGTTCTACACACGTGGGGATATGGCCATGTTGCCAGGCACATGTGGGGCAATGGCAAAAAGAAGAGGATGGGAATCGCCATGTTGGGTGGACCCAGTTTCTAATGGCCGGCACTTGCCTATCAAAGGTTGCCAGCCTGGCTCTAAGAGCCAGGGCTTTACAGGAAACTTTTCTAGAGATGCTTTAAAAACTGAAAACCAGCCGGGCACGGTGGCTCACGCCTGTAATCTCAGCACTTTGGGAGGCCAAGGCGGGCGGATAACGAGGTCAGGAGATCGAGACCATCCTGGCTAACACGGTGAAATCCGTCTGTATTAAAAATACAAAAAATTAGCTGGGCGTGGTGGTGGGCACCTGTAGTCCCAGCTACTCAGGAGGCTGAGATGGGAGAATGGCATGAACCCAGGAGGAGGAGCTTGCAGTGAGCCGAGATCACGCCACTGCACTCCAGCTTAGGCAACAGCAGAGTGAGACTCTGTCTCAAAAAAAAAAAAAAAAAAGAAAGAAAAGAGAAGAAAACTTCCCAAGGACCCCTTATCCTCTCTCTCTGACTAAAATAATTTATTAATAAGTTATATCACAGAACCTGGAAGGAAAAGGGAAGAGAGGGGTTTCCGACACTCGCACACACATTTAGAACAAGGTTCAAGGTTGTGCCTGGGTGTGGCAAGAACTCCAGACTCTAGGAAGTTGCCCAGGACCCAGTCGTCCCTCTGCCACCATACACCACAGGCTGGGGGTGCGAAAAACAATAGACATGTATTTTTCACACTTCTGGAGTCTGGACATCCAAGGTGATCATGGTCAGTTTCTGGTGCAGGCCCTCTTCCCGCCCTTCAGACAGCTTCCTTCTCCCTGTGTCCTCACATGGCCCCCACTGATATTAGGGAATGCAAATAAGAGAGACTGAGCTCTCTTGTGTCTCTTCTTAAAAAGACTCTAATCCCCTCAGACCAGGGGGCACTACCCTCCTGACCTCTTCTAACCCTAATTGTCCCCAAAGGCCCCATCTCCAAATACTATCACATTAGGGGTTAGGACTTTGATATGGTTTGGCTGTGTCCCCAACCAAATCTCATCTTGAATTCCCACGTGTTGTGGAAGGGACCCAATGGGAGGTAATTGAATCATGGGGGCAGGTCTTTCCTGTGCTGTTCTCATGATAGTGAATAATTCTCACAAGATCCGGTGGTTTTATACGGGAGAGTTTTTCTGCACAAGCTCTCTTCTCTTGTCTGCCGCCATGTGAGATGTGCCTTTCACCTTCCACCATGATTGTGGGGCCTCCCCAACCACGTGGAACTATGAGTCCATTAAACTTCTTTTATAAATTCCCTAGTGTCAGGTATGTCTTTATCAGCACTGTGAAAATGGACTAATACAGACTTCACCATACGAATTTTGAGAGGGATACAGCATTTAGTCCATAACACAACCATGTGCCATAAAACAACCAGTCACAAAGCCTCAGTGCCAAATAATAGCAAACTTTTTTTTTTTTTTTCTGAGACAGGGTCTCACTCTGTCACTGGAGGACAGTGGTGCAATCTTGGCTCACTGCAAACCCTGCCTCCCAGGCTCAAGGAATCCTCCCACCTCAGCCTCCCAAGCAGCTGGGATTACAGGTGCATGCCACCAGTCTTGGCTAATTTCTTAAATTTTTTGCAGAAATAAGGTCTCACTACATTGCCTAGGCTAACATTCATTTCTCCCACATCTATAAGGTTCACTGATCTCATCTGGACTCCCTTATGCATTTGGGGTCCAACCAGGGCTGAGCTCATCTGAACTGGCTCAGCTGGGGCAGCTAGCTCTGTGGCCCACACCTCTCTCCTCTGGCCTAGCCTTGTTCTTCTCATGGTGGTGGCAGAGGAGCAAGAGAGAGACAGAGAAAGTCCTTTTCAAGTAGCTGGGTGTGTCCCATTTGTTAACATTTTATTGGCCGAAGCCAGTTCACATGTCTGAGCTCAAAATCATATGGGAGGGCTATAAAGTCATGCATCACACGTGCGACGCAAGTACGAGTGAAGAACTGGAGCCATCCTAGTCATCCATGCCAGCCCAGATAGTGCTCAGATGACACCACCTCTCTGTAGCAGCTCTCTGAGGAGCACTGGAAAATGTAAGACTCTTGCCAGATTCTGTGATGACTGTCTCAACATAATATTTAATGTATCATTTCATCCTACTGATGAAATAGTTTCAAAGTTTTGGCTGGGCATGGTGGCTCACGCCTGTAATCCCAGCGCTTTGGGAGGCCAAGGTGGGTGGATTGCAAGGTCAGGAGTTCAAGACCAGACTGGCCAACAATGGTGAAACTCCGTCTCTACTAAAAATACAAAAATTAGCTGGGCATGGTGGTGCACACCTGTAATCCCAGCTACTCAGGAGGCTGAGGCAGGAGAATTGCTTGAACCCAGGACCTGGGAAGCGGAGGTTGCAGCGAGCCGAGATCATGCCACTGCACTCCAGTCTGGGCTACAGAGCAATACTCCGTCTCCAAAAAAAAAAAAAAAAAAAAAAGTTTTTTAACCCTAGTTAAATAGTATTTTAAGCAATATTTTGACACATTTGGGAGGAGGGAGATTTTAAATCTATACTGTTCAATCAAGTCAAATCAAGACTTTTAAAAAAAAGAGCTACCCAGGGCCAGACACAGTGGCTCATGCCTGTTATCCCAGCACTTTGAGAGGCCGAGGCAGGTGGATCACTTAAGGCCAGGAGTTCGAGACCAGCCTGGCCAACATGGCGCAACCCCGTCCCTACTAAAAACACAAAAATTAGCAGGAAGTGGTGGCGCACCTCTGTAATTCCAGCTACTCAGGAGGCTGAGGCAGGAGAATCACTTGAACCCAGAAAAGCGGAGGTTGCAGGGAGCTGAGATTGCGCCACTGCACTCCAGCCTGGGTGACAGAGTGAGATTCTGTCTCAAAAAAATAAAAATAAAAAGAGCTAGCCAGAAAGTAATGCTCCTTGAGTTTTCCCTTTCCTTCCCACCATTCACTGTACAGTCTTTTCCTCTGAAGAGGGCTGGGGCTTGGCTTAGGCAAAATGGAGTAACCAACAGGGCCTCTTCGCAGTAAATTCCAGTTCTCATGAGAAAGAACACCACATCCTGAAAAGTTACAAGGTGCAGGGAAAGAAAAAGACAAAGGGCAATTGTACAGACATCCTGAAGAATTTAAAATGTTTTCAAAACCCTAGATGGAGATTTAAACAGAAAATCGAGGACTATGAGCTCCTGAGTTGTCAGGATAATTGAGAACAGGCAATTTCCTAAATGATAATGAAGTAGAAGAAATGTACTTTTTCAGGTTGTACCAAAATAACAAATTTAGGGAGGTCCCAGAGAGACAGTTTGACACACTTGACACACGTCATTCTGGGAGTGAAACACGGCATCCAACCCTGCAAAGGTGAGCACACTGATGCCTTTGAGCTCAGCTTTGCAATCCCATCCCTCGACATCTGGGCTCACCTTACCAGTGAGAGGTAAGAGCAGGCAGCAGACACCAGTTGTCAAAACCAGCCAGCCGTTTCTGCAAGGGGAGCTCAGAGTCAGCCCAGAAGCAGCCCTGGGTGGCAAAAAGCAAACAAACCCTTGCCCAAGAATAGCCAAGCATATGCAGTTTTGTTGCTGGGAAAGATGTACTTCACGACACCATCCCGAGTCCCCACAAGTGTGAGCCTAAGGCAAGCCTAGGCCCTGCGTTAATGATTGGCAAACCCTAGGCCCTCAAGAAATATCGTGCCTCCATTTCTCCATCTGTAAAACAGGCCTGGTCGGCCAGGT
Organism: Symphalangus syndactylus; assembly: GCF_028878055.3. Lineage (NCBI taxonomy): Eukaryota > Metazoa > Chordata > Mammalia > Primates > Hylobatidae > Symphalangus > Symphalangus syndactylus. The sequence goes on from NC_072430.2 coordinate 110,441,735, forward strand.
GCGGTAGCTCAAACCTGTAATCCCAGCACTTTGGGAGGCCAAGGCAAGTGGATCGCTTGAGGCCAGGAGTTCAAGACCAGCCTGGCCAACATGATGAAACCCTGTCTCTACTAAAAATACAAAAATTAGCCAGGCATGGTGATGCACGCCTGTAGTCCCAACTGCTCAGGAGGCTGAGGCAGGAGAATCGCTTGAACCTGGGAGGCGGAGGCTGCAGTGAGCTGAGATCGCGCCACTGCATTCCAACCTGGGTGACAGAGTGAGACTGTGTCTCAAAACAAAACAAACAAAAAAAACACCACACACACACACACACACACACACACACACACACACACACACAAAAACACCACAGAGGGCAGGCTGTTAGGGCCAGAAATCACTGGCTGGCACGTTTGCACTGCATTCTTCCCCTCTGCCAGGTGCTGGGCTAGCCCCTTCCTACCCACCAGCTCTCATGACTGCACATCACATTCTAGGACAGCAGGTTCCCCAAATGCAGACATGCAAGCTGGGGAGAACTCTCAGGCAGAAGCCCGGCCATGGGAAAGAAGAGAAAATATGGTCAGCAGACTCAGCGCTGGGTGCTTAGGTGTCCTGTGGGTCCTGGTCCTGAAGGTGGGGCAGGGTGACCTGCCCATCCCCAGCCTCATCACATGCTCCTGCCCTCTGTGGCAGGATGAGGCCCATGCCTGGCCTGGCAGGAATGGATGTGAGGGAGTGGATGTGGCACTCTACATCCAGCCTGCAGAGTGACTCACAGATACCCACAGCCAAGGCTGCCATGCTTGTCACTTACCCTGAGTGACACGGTGAAGTACCTCCCAGCACCCAAGGTAACACAGCTATACCAATAGTAGATAAAGTGCTGGAGAAGAGGAAGATGAGAGACACGAGGAAGCTGGACTGGGAGATGAAGCAACTACTGTGAAATCTCTTCCCGTTGAGATAGCACAGGAAGTTACACTGAAAATAGGCTATGAGCTGACATGCATGCACAATTTGATTCCACATCTGGATTTCTGAATAAAACTAGGAAGAAATGAGGGTTTTATCCAAAAGCACCAAACAAAGCTGTTTTGATGCTGTTAGTTCTGTGCTCTTTTCTTGTCATTTACTTGATCATTAACCCAAGGTGACGCCAAAAAAAAAAAAAAAAAATGAAATGTAGGAGACATACTTCAGCTAGATTAGAAAATCACCCAACCTATAGAAAAACATAAACACGGCCAGGAACAGTGGATCATGCCTGTAATCCCAGCACTTTGGGAGGCTGAGGCGGGCAGATCACAAGGTCAGGAGTTCAAGACCAGCCTGACCAATATGGTGAAACCCCATCTCTACTAAAAACACAAAAATTAGATGGGCGTGGTGGCGTGTGCCTGTAGTCCCAGCTACTCGGGAGGCTGAGGCAGGAGAATCGCTTGAACCCGGGAAGCGGAGATTGCAGTGAGCTAAGATCGTGCCACTGCACTCCAGCCTGGGTGACAGAGCGAGACTCCATCTCTAAAGGAAAAAAAAAAAAAAAGAAAGAAAAACATAAATGCAAAATGGAAACAAAGAAGGAAATGAGAGATTTGGGAGCAGCCTTGACTTGGAATGTGATGATGCCTCCACCCCTACCCAGCTTGGCCCGTTCTCTTCCTACCGGCCTCTGCCTCTCAGCCCTCACTCAGTGTATTCTAACTGCAGACAGGCGTTGCACTGAATACTACAAAATAGGCTACTTTTATACTAGAAGGAATTCAATAAAAGTGAAATACATAAAAGCCCAGTGCTTATAGATTTTTATTATGATTCTTTCAACTAGGTTTTTAAAAATTCTCTGATGTTGGGAGAAGTATAACCAAGGTATCTTGCAGGACAAGACAAGGTGTCAGGAAGCAAAGTGGGTATGTCTACACAAAGACAAACGCCGTGGAAAAGAAAAACCCCATCTTTCACGGGAGCCACGTTCGAGCTCAACACTCATCCCGATGTGCCTTTGGGGACAGCTTGCTTTATGCCGGTCCCCTTGATGGTGCGGGGTCCCAGTGAGGTGGCTCCCACCAGTTGCATCTTTTTATAATCTTTCATGAAAGCATTTCTTTTTTCTTAAACAGTGGTAATCTGTTTGATGTTCATAGAGATTGATGAGTGGCCTTGGGTGCCAGCAGAGAATCAGACAGATGGCAATAGTGACAATAAATAATTGTCATGTTTTTCACTTTTGTGGCCTCGACAATTCAAGGGTCTCAAAACACAGCGGAAATTTAGAATGATAGGAAAGGAAGAGACCTTGGGAAAGGGCATCTCGTCCATCCTTCCAACATCTTACCCCAGGGCTCATACTAAACAAGATGCTCTCATGAGCCCTTGGCCCCTGACTGCAGTGGGGATGGCTGTGTTCCCACTGAGAACACAGGCACAGCCCCTGAGTTACAGGATGTGGCTTCTTCATTGCCCCCAGGGAGATGGAAACTTGAAGACTCAAGGGCAGACAATACAGTGAACTCCGGGGCCCTCCCAGTGAAATGGGGAAGCTAAAGAGAAGCTGAGGGCAGGTTGAGTGCAGGAGGTGGCAGCAGCTCCTCCGAGCACCATCCTGGCAGGGAAGGGCCACTTCTGGCCGCTGGAAGGAGCAGATGCTGGGAACATGCCCCAGACTCAAACCACACTGACACAGACCATCACACCGTGGACAGCCCTGGCCGCCCTGTTCTTTCCTAGAATAACACGCTCAGTGGCATGCCTGCTGGAGCCCAAGCCAGGACTTCTTACATGTCGATTCCTCCCCACGTGCTGTTCTTTAGATGTTAAGAGAGGACGTGGCAGGAGGTGGTGAACAGGCACTCATCTCACCTTCCAGCCGCCGTCACAGAGTACCTAATGAACAGCAGTGTGCTAGAATTTCCACATGTGGGTAGAGAGAAAAAGATGACAGTCTTCACCCAAATCTCAGTGCTGGGCACAGAGGATGGAAGGATGGTGAGAGGAAATGAAGATTTGCTCTTCCTTCATTTGTCTTCCCATTTCCAATCCTCAAGAACCAGTTTGAAGAGAATGTCTGCCAAACCAGCTGCAAACATATTGCTATTTAAATTTTCTTCATTTCAAAGGGTTTTAGAGGCCAGGCACAGTGGCTCACGCCTGTAATCCCAGCACTTTGGGAGGCTGGAGTGGAAGGATTGCTTGAGCCCAGGAGTTCCAGATCAGCCTCGGCAACATGGCAAAACCCTGTCTCTACAAAAAAAAAAAATAGAAAAATTAGCTGGGCGTGGGTGGTTCACGTCTGTAGTCCCAGCTACTCAGGAGGCTAAGGTGGGAGGATCACCTAAGCCCAGGAGGTTGACGCTGTGGTGAACCATGTTCATGCCACTGCACTCTAGCCTGGGTGACAGAGTGCAACCCTACCTCAAAAAAAAGGTTGGGGGGGTTGGGGATCAGCCCTCTTCAGAACTCTCTGCCTCCTCGTAGGTCCATAATAAATTCCCCAGCCAAACCACCCAGGGGAGATTACTGTTTGCTGTCCTGGCCCCTCTTCCTTCCCTTGGGGTCCCATCTCTCCTGAATCTTATTTATATTTTCATCCTCACCACCTTCGCAAAAGAGGATCTTGCCTCGGACTAGAAAAGCAGAAATCATCCCGCATCCATACAGATCTTTAACCACATCCTTGTTCTTGAGATCCAAATTTAAAAGACAGGTCTTGTCAGGCCCTTTAGGGCTTTGCACAGTGTCAAAGCGAGCAATCTGAATAGAAGGAGTTTTAATTTTTCAAAAATTAGCCAGCAGTGCTGGTGCACGTCTGTAGTCTCAGCTACTTGGGAGGATCATGTTTGAGAACAGGAGGTTGAGATTACAATGAGCTATGTATGATCACGCCACTGCCTGGGCAGCAGAATGAGACCCTGTACCCAAAAATAAAAATAATTTTTGTTTGTTTTTTTTTTTTGAGACGGAGTCTCGCTCTGTCGCCCAGGCTGGAGTGCAGTGGCGCAATCTCGGCTCACTGCAAGCTCCGCCTCCCGGGTTCACGCCATTCTCCCGCCTCAGCCTCTCCGAGTAGCTGGGACTACAGGTGCCCGCCACCACGCCCGGCTATTTTTTTTGTATTTTTAGTAGAGACGGGGTTTCACCGTGGTCTCCATCTTCTGACCTCGTGATCCGCCTGCCTCGGCCTCCCAAAGTGCTGGGATTACAAGCGTGAGCCACCGCACCCGGCCTAAAAATAAAATTTGACAAATTTCTTCACTTACTCTTTCCAACTAAAAAAAAAAAAAATTACTTGTTATGCAATCAGAAAACTGACCTCAAAACAACAAATGTCAGCAAGTCAATAGCAGGAGTCGACAACTCATTCAGGAAAAATGAAGCACTTTTTATAAAAGTCCTGTTTCTGGCTCAGTTATATTGTCCTAAGAACTGACATAGTAAGAAATAAGAAGTCCACGAATCATTAAAACAAGATAGAATCCAATGTCCTACGTGTTCCAGGAACACAGTTCTTCCTCAGAGGCTCACGGCTTCGGCTACTGTGCCAGCCCGCAGCATAAACCCACCGCAGAGAAACCCCAAGCACGAAGCACGACAGTGCTCTGCCATCTGGTGGCCAAAAGTGAAATGGCCCTGAATGCGCAAAAGATTGAAAATAGATGTTTTCTAAACTGCAGTCGTCAATAGCGAAACTTTCCCAAGTCGGCTACCAATAAGTAGTGAATGTTAGAATGCTGAAAAAAACAAATCTAATGTTGAAGAACCTCCTTTCTTTGGCCCCCCAGGCATGAATAAAAAGCTCTTAAATTGCTTGCCTAAATGAGCCCATCTGGTTACTAAACAGGGGTACATGAAAACATCAGTTACAGGGCCGGGCGCAGTGGCTCACGCCTGTAATCCTAGCACTTTGGGAGGCTGAGGTGTGTGGATCACCTGAGGTTAGGAGTTCGAGACCAGCTTGACCAACATGGTGAAACTCCATCTCTACTAAATATACAAAAAATTAGCCAGGTGTGGTGGTGCATGTCTGTAATCCCAGCTACTCGGGAGGCTGAGACAGAATTGCTTGAACCCAGGGGTCGAAGGTTGCAGTGAGCCAAGCTCGTTCCACTGCACTCCAGCCTGGGCAACAGGCGAGACTCTGTCTCAAAAAAAAAAAAAAAAAAAAAAAAAAAAAGAATAAAAGAAAACATCAGTTACTAAGTATGCAAACGCTTTTGATCCTATGAAAGCACTGACCATCTATCCACACTATGCAGATCTCTGTTGGTGATATAATTACAAGATGGGAAAGGGAAGTGTGACCGGGACACTCTGAGAGCCACTTGTAGTCTACATGAGACACCCCACAAAAGCGGTCGCATGAGCTTGGAAACTCAAACCCTGCATCCCTAACACACTGAAGCCTCAGGAGGCCATGCACACCTGTAATCCCAGCACTTTGGGAGGCCAAGGCAGGTGGATCACTTGAGTCCAGGAGTTCGAGACCAGCCTGGGCAACACAGACAGACCCCCCCATCTCTACAAAAAATACAAAAATTAGCTGGCACGTGCTTGTAGTCCCAGCGACTCAAGAGGCTGAGGTGGGAGAATCACTTGTGCCTAGGAGGTCGAGGCTGCAAAGAGCCGTGGTCACGCTGCTAATGCACTCCAGCCTGAGCAACTAAGCGAGACCCTGTCTCAAAAAAAAAAAAAAAAGGCCTCTGAAAAGTCTGAGTAAAAAAAAAAAGTTGTGCTTTGCAGACACTGCTGCTGCCACCAGGAGCCCCATACTACCAGCCATGATCAACCCCATCGTGTTTTTCAACATCATTGTCAATGGCAAGCCCTTGGGCCACATCTCATTCAAGCTCTTTGCAGACAATATTCCAAAGACAGAAAACTTTCTCTCCTGAGCACTGGAGAGAAAGGATTTGGTTTTAAGGGTTCTTTTTCTCACTGAATTATTCCAGGATTTATGTGTCAGGGTGGTAACTTCACAAGCCATAACGGCCCTGGTGGCAAGTCCATCTATGGGGAGAAATTTGATGAGGAGAACTTCGTCCTGAGGCATACAGGTCCTGGCATCCTGTCCATGGCAAATGCTGGACCCAACACAAATGGTTCCATTTATCATCTACACTGCCAAGACTGAATGGTTGTATGTGACTGGGTGCGGTGGATCACGCCTATAATCCCAGCACTTTGGGAGCCTGAGGCGGGAGGATCCTGTGATCAGGAGTTCAAGACCAGCCTGGCCAACATGGCGAAACCCCGTCTCTACTGAAAATGCAAAAAAATTAGCCGGGCATGGTGATGCACGCCTGTAGTCCCAGCTACTCAGGAGGCTGAGGCAGGAGAATCCCCAGACCTCCCCACGGCCTAGGTCAGGAGCCCAGAAGTACCACATGGCTGAGGGAGCACCATTTCCTGGGGGAATAGGGGACAAGGAGGTGCCCTACAGGAGAAGCCAGGAGGGGCCGCCTGCCCCTGGGGTGGGGGCCTGGCTGAGGCAGGCGTCAGGCCTGAGAGCCCGGCTGGCTGAGCTCAGAGGGCTCCCAGGGAAGCCTGACCCAGGGAGCAGTCGTGATTCTGCAGGGGATGCCCAGCGAGGGAGCCCAGGAGGCAGAGGTTGCAGTGAACTGAGATCACACCACTGCACTCCAGCCTGGTGACAGAGCAAGACTCTGTCTCAAAAAAGAAAAAAAAAAAAAAAAAATGAGTGGTTGGATGGCAAGCATGTGGTCTTTGGCAAGGTGAAAGAAGACATGCATGTTGTGAAGGCTGTGGAGCGCTTTGGGTCCAGGAATGGTGGGACCAGCAAGAAGATCACCATTGCTGACTGTGGACAACTCGAAGTACGACTTCTGTTTTATCTTAACACCAGACCATTCCTTCTGTAGCTCAGGAGAGCACCCTCCACCCCACTTACTCGCAGTATCCTAGAATCTTTGTGTTCTTGCTGCAGTTCCCTTTGTGTCCTATGTTTTCCTTATTCCCTTCCATGCCTAGCTGGATTGCAGAGTTCAGTTTACAATTATGAAATAAAAACAAAGGAAGGAAGGAAGGGAGGGAGGGAGGGAGGGAAGGAAAAGAAAAGACAGAGTTGTTGGCTGGGCGCGGTGGCTCACACCTGTAATCCCAGCACTTTGGGAGGCTGAGGCAGGTGAATCACTTGAGCCCCAGAATTTGAGACCAGCCTGGGCAATATGGTGAAACCCCATCTCTACTAAAAATACAAAAATTAGCCAGGCGAGGTGGCATGTGCATCTAGTCCCAGCTACTCAGGAGGCTGAGGTGGAAGGATTGCTTGAATCCAGGAGGCAGACATAGCAGTGATCCAAGATTGTGCTACCACACTCTAGCCTGGGCAGCAGAGTGAGACCTCATCTCAAAAAAAAAAAAAAAATGTAAGTTGTTTAACTTTGCTTAACTTAGCTTCCCAAATTCCTTCGACCTCTGAATAGGTTGTTGTTTTTTAGGTAGTTGTTTTTTAAATTATTGTTTGTTGGATTGTTTTCTTTTCTGTTTTGTTTTTAGAGATGGGGTCTCCCTATGTTACTCAAGCTGGTCTTGAACTCCTGGGCTCAAGCAATCCTCTCCCCTCAGCCTCCCGAGTAGCTGGGATTACAGGCTTGAGCCATCACACAGGGCTCTGTTGGATTTCTTTCAGTATATCCCAAAGAATTTGTAAAACACAAGTTGAAATGCAAATGCAGTCTTAGCTCTGCAACTAGCTGAGCGATGTTTTGGAAAGTTACCCCACCTCCATGTGCCTTCATTTCTTCCAAAATAAATCAAGAGCAGAAAAAAGGTAAAGAGAGAAAATATTTTACTTCAGCCATTCCTAAGCTCTGCTATTGTTTTTTCATACCAATTTTCAACAACCTTGCACTGTAGATCATCTGGACTACTACTCAAAAATAGCCAACTGGTAACACACATCTATCCCCTTCCTCTTTTCAAACTCAACTAGGCAGTGAACAGATAATAAAAGGCTATTCACTCATAAGGACAATGAAAAAAGCAGCACCCAGAGATATTCAACTTCAAGAAATGTTTGAAGACAAAGTGGGTGGAGAAATAGCAACCAGCTGAACAGAATAGAGGGTGTTACAATGTGGGGCACATTGTATTTTTCAAAGACATCTGAGATACTTCCTCCCACCTACATTCTTCTGCAATGTGACTTTGACACTCTTCCATCAAAAAGGACAGTCTGATTACCCTCCCCTTAAATCTCGGTTAGACTTAATGACTCTCCTATAACCCATAGAGGCCTTGTAGTTAGTTCTGTGGAAACCTTGCTCTCAGAACATTCCCTCTTAGATCCCGGCTGCCATGCTGTGAGGAAGCCCAAGCCACATGAGTCCTCCCAGCCCAGGTGGCAGACATAAGAGTAAAGAAGCCTCAGACAGAGACATCTTCTCTGAACACTTTATTGAAAACAACACCTTCTTTTCTGACAGTGGTCAAAAAAAAAAAAAAGAAAACACTTTCGCCTACCTAATTTTTATTCATAGCCATAATATAATTCATTTGTTTATTATTTTCCCTAGCTAGAATATAACCTTCATAAGGACAGAGAACCTTATCTCACTATTATATCCCCAACAACTAGAACAATACCTGGAACATAAAAGGAACTCAATAAATATTTGATCGATAAGTAAATGAATAAAGCAATCAGAAAAAAAAGAACAGGGAGAAACACAATCAATGGATGGAACAGATTAAAGCTTCTACAAGGTATTAACATATATATACACACATACATACGTATATATGTATATGCACACACATATGTATGTGTGTGTGTTTATATATAGAGACAGATGTGGGGAGCCACTGAGGGAGCAGGTCAGATAAGAACAAACAGGGTAAAAGAAAGAACTCTTACAAAGTAAAAATGTGGCAGGTGAAATTTAAAAATTCAATAGAATGCTTGTCAGATAAGGCTGACAAAATCTTCCAGATTGTATCTCAAGGAAGAAATGTTAATAAAAAAAAAAAAAATCTTCCAGAAAGTTGTACCAAGAGAAGGTGAGATGGAAAATGTGGGGAGGGGGAGTTAGGGATCAGCCCAGGAGGTCTCCTGTCTAATGCAAGTTCCAGAAAACAAGAACAGAAAAAAATGGAACATAGATGAGCAGTGAAGTGAAATCCCAGGAAGCCGCGTGTGCACCAGCAGAGCACCCCACCCAGCTGGGGCAGAACACAGGGGGTGGGGCCTGGGCATCTGGGAAGCATGGGACTGAGGTGGTGTGATCTGAGCATTTGGAAAAACCATTACAGGATATTTTGTTGGAAAGATCTGTTGAAGTATTTAGGAACCAAAAAATCCTTGTGTAGTGGTAGATCCATAGAAAACTACAAAAGTTAAAAAAAGATATAATTATTGCCTGCAGGAAAAGTAAAATATTGTACAATTTGACCAGGCAACAGTGAGGCCTGACTATCCTTTAACCCCCAGCTGTGATATCACCATGTTGGAAGGACACGGTGGGGAGAGAAGGGCAGAGAGGAGAAGGGAGTGGTATGAGGGAGCTGAGCCCTCAAGTACCACAGGAAACCAAAAGATTGCACCCGAGATGGATAACTAAGAACATAATAATATAAGCTTATTATTTAGAAATATGGACGACATACAGAAGAAACAACCACAGCATCTTAGACTATCAAGGAACCTGCCCCGATAGTCACGTAAGTTCTTTTCTATTTTCCCTAAGTGTCGGCCGGTTTGAGAAATAAAGGGACAGAGTACAAAAGAGAGAAATTTTAAAGTTGGGCATCCGGGGAGACATCACATGTCAGTAGGTTCCGTGATACCCCACAAGCTGCAAAACCAGCAAGTTTTTTTTAGGGACTTTCAAAAGGGGAGGGAGTGTACGAATAGTTGTGGGTCACAGAGATCACGTACTTCACAAGGTAACAGAATATCACAAGGCAAATGGAGGCAGGGAGAGATCATAGGACCATAGGACCACAGGGCCGGGGCAAAATTAAAATTGCTAATGAAGTTTCTAGCATCATTGTCATTGATAACATCTTATCAGGAGACAGGGTTTTGAGAGCAACCGATCTGACCAAAATTTATTAGGCGGGAATTTCCTCTTCCTAATAAGCCTGGGAGCGCTATGGGAGACTGGGGTCTATTTTATCCCTACAGTTTCGACCATAGAAGACAGCCACACCCAAGGAGGCCACCTATAGACCCACCCCCAGGCACGTATTCTCTTTCCCAGGGATGTTCTTTGCTGAGTAAAATAATTCAGTGCTATTTCCCCCATTTGCTTTTGAAAGAAGAGAAATATGGCTCTGTTCCGCCCGGCTCACCCGCAGTCAGAGTTTAAGGTTATCTCTCTTGTTTCCTAAACATTGCTGTTATCCTGTTCTTTTTTCAAGGTGCCCAGATTTCATATTGTTTAAACACACATACTTTACAATTTGTGCAGTTAATGCAATTATCACAATGCAATCATCACAGGGTCCTGAGGTGACATACATCCTCCTCAGCTGACAGGATTAAGAAATTAAAGTAAAGACAGGCATAGGAAATCACAAGGGTATTGATTGGGGAAGTGATAAGTGTCCATGAAATCTTCACAATATATGTTCAGAGACTGCAGTAAAGACAGGCATAAGAAATTACAAAAGTATTAATTTGGGGAACTAATAAATGTCCATGAAATCTTCACAATCCATGTTCTTCTGCCATGGCTTCAGCCAGTCCCTCCATTTGGGGTCCCTGACTTCCCACAACACTAGACAGGGGCCTTCTGGGAAGCAGAATGAAGAGTAGAGAGAAATGGGAAAGGGGATTAATGTTTTTATTTATTTATTTGAGACGAAGTCTTGCTCTTGTCGCCCAGACTGGAGTGCAATGGTGTGATCTTGGCTCACTGCAACCTCCGCCTCCCGGGTTCAAGCGATTCTCCTGCCTCAGCCTCCTGAGTAGCTGGGATTACAGGCATGAGCCACCACGCTGGCTAACTTTTGTATTTTTAGTAGAGACAGGGTTTCACCATGTTGGCCAGGCTGGTCTCAAACTCCTGACCTCAGGCGATCCACCCCCTCAGCCTCCCAAAGTGCTGGGATTACAGGCGTGAGCCACTGCGCTCAGCCTCATGTTCTTTATAAGCCTTTTAGTATTCATTGATTTTTCAGCCATGTGTATGTATGTCTTTGATTTAAAAAAAAAATTTTTTAAAAGAAAAGGAAATAGACTAGAATGAAAGAAACACATGAGAAGACACTGTGGCAGTCTTGGGTAGTGAGGTCCTGGGCATTGTTTTGCCTGACTTTTCCTTTTTCGTGTTTTCCAAATGTTCTGTAATAAGGATGTGATATATTTGTACTAGAAAAGTTCCCAATAAACATTTTTAACAAACATGCTTACAAATACTTAAACCAAGAGGTGAGATGGAAAATGTGGGGAGGGGGAGTTAGGGGATCAGTCCAGGAGGTCTCCTGTCTAATGCAAGTTCCAGAAAACAAGAACAGAAAAAATGGAACATAGATGAGCAGTGAAGTGAAATCCCAGGAAGCCGCGTGTGCACCAGCAGAGAGCCCCGCCCAGCTGGGGCAGAACACAGGGGGCGGGGCCTGGGCGTCTCAGAGAAGCCCCACTGTAAGTTTCCTGCAGTTGAAGCCATAGGCCCAAAGTGTTGATATGCATAAGAATCACCCGGTTCCTTTGTTAGCTCGTTTATGGGGGCAGAAAAGGAATCACATGGTGACCAGCACAGTAGCTCATGTCTGTAACCCCAGGACTTTGGAAGACTGAGGTATAAGCATCATCTGAGTCCAGGAGTTCAAGACCAACTGGGTGACATTGTGAGACCCCTGTCTCTACAAAAATTTTTTTAAATTAGCCAGGCATGGTGGTATGAGCCTGTAGTCCAAGCTACACAGGAGGCTGAGGCAGGAGGATTGCTTGAAGCCAGGAGTTCAAGACCAGCCTGAGCAACATAGCGAAACCTCATCTCTATTAAAAATTAAAAAAAAAAAATTAGTCAGTCTTGGTGGCACATGCTTGTAGTCCTAGCTACTCAAGAGGCTAAGGTAGGAGAATGACTTGAGCCCAGGGGGTTGAGGCTGCAGTGAGCCTGCAGTGGAGCTATGATTGTGCCACTGCACTCCAGCCTGGGCAACAGTTGAGAACAGGTCTCAAAAAAAAAAAAAAAAATAGAAATCAACTGGGGAGTTACCGAAAATGCAGAACCCCAGGCCCCCCTCAGAGATGTGGACCTTTCTAGAGGCCCTACTGTATGCCATAGTATTCTCATATAATTCAAAATGTAAAGCAATACCAAACCAGGAAATTATTTTTGATTTTTTGAGACAGAGTCTTGCTGTATTGCCCAAGCTGGGTTACAGTGGCGCGATCTTGGCTCACTGCAACCTCTGCCTCCCAAGCGATTCTCATGCCTCAGCCTCCCGAGTAGCTGGGATTACAGGTGTGCGTCACCACGCCTGGCTAATTTTTTGTATTTTTGGTCTATGTTGCCCAGGCTAATCTCAAACTCCTGACCTCAAGTGATCTGCCCACCTCAGCCTCCCAAAGTGCTGGGATTACAGGCGTGAGCCACCACAGCCGGCCAGGAAATGATTTTTCTAATGTCCTAAGTTATCGAATACATGATACTCATACAGTGGATATGGAGTTTGAATAGCTGTCTTTCCACAATGGACCATTTTCTAGCGTGTGTGCATAAGCATGCCCACTGTGCCTCTGCACTACTAATGCTTCAAGCAGGTGCCAGGCCTGCCTAGCAGCTCATCCAGCCCTGGTCAGAGCTGGGGGACCGAGATTTGTAACTGCATCCCCAGGTGACAGGGGAAACCCGGCTCCAGGACTCCATCCCACAGGGCAGAGCTCTCCCAGTTTAATCCCTGTACCATTCAATGAAGGCTAGATCCAGTTCTTTCCCCTGCTCACAACTCTGGGGCCACTGCAACCACAGGGGCAAGAGAGATCCTAGGGGCTGCAGCAGCTAGTAATAGCAACTCAACTGCAGAAAAGTTACAATGAAACAAGTTCTCCCAGGCAGAGGGAGTCAGAGCTCCTGTACCTCCACACACCATTCATTAATGCCCCACCCTACCACCAAAGGGCTGCCAGGTAGGGGGCTTTCCACAGCCAGGAGGTGGCTGGATTTCAAGGTTCATATGACCCTAGAAATCCTGTTTGCCCAGAAAGATTTTGCCGCCACAACCACCACTTCCCCCTCATCCCCCAGGGAGTTTAGCAATGTTTAGGGACATTCTTGTTTTAACTGAGGACTGGAGGAGTGGGGTGCCACTGGCATCTAGTAGGTAGAGGCCGGGCATGCTGCTAAAAATCCCACATATGCAAGACAGCTTTCCCATCGCTCAACTCCAATAAAAAATTATCTGCCCCAAAATGTTAATAGTGCCCAGCTTGACATGTGCTAGAGCCTGTGATACAATTATTCAAATAAGATAAAAATATTGGCTCTTCGCTTTTTTTACCACACTAAAGCTCTATTATCTATAAACACTCGGCTCTATGGAATGAATTCCAGGCTGTGTACAGAAGCTGGGACCGTTTATAGACAGGTGCATTTGCAAGAACACCAGTCAATCCTTCCCAAGTTAAATCAAAATACACACCATTGCCACCTCTCCTTAGAAGGCACAGATGTAGTCTCATAAAAGACGCCTTGCATATGATTTTTTTTTTAAGTCTTAGTTCCCACTAGAAATTGGAGATGGTAAAAAATAAAATCCATATACAAAGCTAGTGAGAAAAAACAATTTGACAAGTGATATCCAATGCTAAAAATAAAGTGTTAGTTTCCTAGTATTAAGGAAAATATAAGCTACTGTAAGGCAAGTTCCAGATATCAGCACAGGGCACTGGGCTTCTGGCCTCTGTGCTCCACCACCTGGCAAGCAGCAGGAGACAAAACACCTTAAGGTCCCCAGCCCAGCCCGGCAGGTGTGTGTGGGGGGAGGAGCAGGGGGCCTGGGGACAGCCATTGACCATGGAGTGGGTATCCCAGTGGGGTCCCCTGAAGACCACCAGGCACAGAAGAGCAGCTTGAGGTTGTCCCAGGACGGTGGCTGTGTGAGTCTAGTTTTTGCTTTACCAAGTGTACAGAAATTGCAGTTACTTTTCTCTGATGCTCCCTTGAAGTCATAGAATTCAGGAGCTTTTTTAAAAAGGAAAAGAAAAACACAACCCCAAAAATAAAGGATATCAGCACAACATTTGTTGAAATTAATGAATGTACAATTCTGACGTCACACCAGCAATCAAAACTCTGGCAGTGTGTTAGGGCGAGGTGTCTTATTAGCTTTTGTTGTTTGGGTGTGGTAAGGCCACCAGATCAGGAGAGGGTTGTCATTGAAAAGATAGTTGGTTATTCACAGCCCCAAGAGGATGGGGCCAGCTACACCATCAAATGGCGGCCATGCGGGGAAGCCCAGGGCGGTTTAGGAGGCCATGAGAGAGGGAAAAGTGGGGGCAAAATTGTTTATTGTGGTTTTCAAGGGAAGGAATGGGCAAGGGAGAGAACGCAGTCTTGGAACTGGTGAGTTGGAATAATTTGGGTGGGTTCTGGGACATACGGGCTGTCCCTCATCGTCTGGTACCTAACTCTGGGATGATTAGGGCAGGTAGACCGCAGCCTAGAGTGTGAGACCGCAGCCTAGAGTGAGAGCCTTCAAAGGAAGTGGTGGAGTAGTGGGCTCTGGGTTGGTTGGTTTGCATTTGAAAGGCACACTGGAGAGCCAGGTGTTTACTGCTTGTAGGAATTGGCTAACCTACGAGAGTGTCAGCAAGGCTCAGACATCAAAGCGTTAAAATACAGAAAAAAAAAAAGATGTGGCTGGGCACAGTGGCTCACACCTGTAATCGCAGCACTTTGGGAGGCCGAGGCAGGTGGATGACCTGAGGTCAGGAGTTCGAGACCAGCCTGACCAACATGGAGAGACCCCGTCTCTACTAAAAATAAAAAATTAGCCGGGCGTGGTGGTGCATGCCTGTAATCCCAGCTACTCCGGAGGCTGGGGCAGGAGAATTGCTTGAACCTAGGAGGTGGAGTTCGCGGTGATGAGATCACGCCATTGCACTCCAGCCTGGGCAACAAGAGTAAAGCTCCGTCTCAAAAAAAAAAAAAAAAAACAAAAAAAAAAGAGAGAGAGAGAGATGTTAATACACAAGGGGAATATCAGAGTCAATAACAAAATATGTGACATAATCAGCTGATGCTTGCTGTGTGTGCGTAGGTCTATGAAAAGGAGATATATATATTCAAGGTGAATGGAGCCTGACTGGGTAGTTTCTTTTTCCCCCTGCAGGTTAGATTTTATTTAAATTGCTGGGTCAATTTCAGAGAACAGGAATCTCTAAGGTAAATCAATCATGGGGGCAGAAAATATTTCTTCACCAAGGAATGTAAGAGAATATAAAGAATTTTCAAATCCCCCCACCCTGTAAAATAACCACACAAATGGCTGGGTCAAAAAACAGACCAATAAAATCACGCATACACCCAAATGTCCCTCAACAGATGAATGAATAAATAAAATGTAGTCTACTCATACCATGGAATATTATTCAGCAGTAAAAAGGAGTGGAGTACTGATGCATGCTACAACATGGATGACCTTTGAAAACATCATGCTATGTGGAAGAAGCCAAACAGTCGTCACATATTGTACGATTCCATTTATGTTAAATGTCCAGAAGAGGCAAACCCATAGAGACAAAAAGTAGATTCCTCTTGCCAGGGGCCTCATGAGGGGAAGAGGGACTGGGGAGTGACTGCTAATGAGTTTCTTTTTGGGGTGATGAAAATGTTCTAAATTAGTGGTGGTAGCTGCAAACTATGAATACACTTTTTTTTTTGAGATAGAATCTCACTCTGTCACCCAGGCTGGAGTACAGTGGCACGATCTCAGCTCACCGCAACCTCTACCTCCCAGGTTCAAGCAATTCTCCTGCCTCAGCCTCCCAAGTAGCTGGAATTACAGGCACGCAGGACGAGGCCCAGCTAATTTATATTTTTAGTAGAAACAGGGTTTTACCACGTTGGTCACGCTGGTCTCAAATTCCTGACCTCAAGTGGTCTGCCCAACTTGGCCTCCCAAAGTGCTGGGATTACAGGCATGAGCCATCGTGCCCGGCCTGATACTTTTTAAAGACCTACTGAATTGTGTACTTTAAAAGAGTGAACTTTATGGTATGTGAATTATATTGCAATGAAGCTGTTATTTAAAAAAACAAAAATACTTAAACCATAGCAATAATCAAGTGTTCCCTATTAACACGCAAATACTCCTGAGAGAGTTATAAAATAGTCATCTCTCCTGGTTGTGGAAACCTCGCAGGAGAAGCAGCTGCTGGCCCTATGCGTTCAAATATTAGTGCAGTTCTTGTAAAAACCACCGTGAGACTCAGCTCAGCCTTCAGCCTTGCGTGCGTGTGTGCACGTGAGATGCCAGAGGCCAAAGGGGCTGACAGCAGCTGGGAGCTGGCGAAAGATGGAGGACGGGAGACAGGAAGGATGTGAAAGTAGGGAATGGATAGGGCTCATCTGCAAGGCACTGGAGGCGAAAATAGAGAGTGGCGGAGACAAGCCTACACACCTCGCCCTGAGGTCCCCAGGCTCTCTTCTTCATGCTGCACTCCCTGATGTGACAGTGCAGCCACCCGCGTCAGGATAGGACCAGCACACAGACTGGAAAAAGAGCCCATGAAGTTTAAGGTGAAAATAGGGCAGGACACAATGTGAAAGAAACTGGCAGGCAAGCATCACAGCCCCAGAGGCAAGTGAGGGCCCGGGTGGTCCACACACCCCACAGGGAGAGGACACTAAGGACCAGGGAGGTGGCACCAGGAAAAAAGCGATGAGCTGAGTCTCTCTTCACCTTGGTTTTACACAAACTGAACACGAACGATGTAATTACCGTGGCCAGCCCTCACTTGCGTCAGTAGATGGAGTTTGCACTAAGCCACGTGTTCGCAATCCATGAATTGCCATTCCTTTGTATCAAGAAACAGTACTGAGTGCCAGACATGGTGGCTCACGCCTGTAATTTCAGCACTTTGGTAGGCCAAGGTGGGCAGGTCACTTGAGCTCAGAAGTCTGAGACCAGCCTAGGCAACATGGTGAAACCCTGTCTCTACGAAAAATACAAAAATTAGCCAGTCGTGGTGGCACACGTCTGTAGTCTCAGCTACTCAGGAGGCTGAGGTAGGAGGATCACCTGAGCCTGGGGAGCTTGAGGCTGCAGTGAGCCGAGATCACACCACTGCACTCTAGCCTGGGTGACAGAATAAGACCTGGCACAGGCCCTATACTGAACACTGAGCTTGTGAGGAAATTAAGACTTGGTCCCTGAATGATATGGGGGGGATAATCACATCCAGAATCAGAAAGAAAGCAGGAGACGCTCATCCTCAGGAGGCTCTAGGTCCCTGCCAAGAGAGACATTCTCCTTTTAGACTCAATTGATCAGCATTAATTCGGAGAGAGCCAGGAGCCTGGGAGGCCAGGGCATAAACACTGTCACCCACTCCTATTTTGTGAGAAGATATATCGGGCAGCCCTGGGGAAATGGGATGCAGGACAGGAGAAGAAAGGCATGTCTGGGGAAGCTGCTGTATGGAAAAGTAGGAAACTCATCTTGTACCAGCAGTTCTCAAACTTGAGCACACAGCAGAATCACCGAGGGACCTCTTAAAACACACACCGGCGAGCCCACCAGCAGTGCCACTCAGTGAGTCAGGGTGGAATCTAACTGGTACCTGCCCTAGTTCTAACAAGCTCCCAGGCAATACTCATGCAGATGCTGCCAGTCAGGCAGCCAGATTTTTAGAACGCTTACCAAAACTATTTCACCTGTTATCCCAGGTCACCTGCGCAGATGGGTCCCATGAAGGATACACACAGAAAAAGGGCCGAAAGGAAGGGCTCAGGATCGAGCCCTAGGAGAGAAACGTGGAAAGAGATTCCATAGGAAAACACAGGTAGTAAAACAGCAGCCAGCATTTATGGATTGAGCACTTACTATGTGCAGAGTCCCCTCTAAGTGCTTCATGACTGATTTCATTTAAGCCACACAATACACCTGTGGAGTTAGGACTATTAGCCTCCCCAGCTCATATCAGTAGGGAAACAGCAGCACAGGGAAGATAAGTAACTAGATAGTGCCAAGATGCAAGTCTAGCTCAAGTGCCCACCATTAACTGCTGTGCCCTGCTGCTGGCAGAGGAAGCCAAACCGGAAACAAAGAAACGAGAACTTTCTTCCCCTCATGAATCCTCCGGCCAGGCCTTCAGATAAGCACCTCCATTTTGCAAGCTAGTCTGTTTGGGAAAGAAGGAGATGAAGGGGAAGTGTGTAGTGTGTTAGTTTGCTAGGGCTGGCATAATCAAGTACCACAGACTGATTGGCTTACACAACAAATTATTTCGCAGTTCTGGAGGCCAGAAGTCCAAGAACAAGGTACCTGCATGGTTCATTCCTCCTGCACGGTTCATTCATTGGCTGTGAGGGAGAATCTGCTCCATGCCTCTCCAAGCTTCTGGTGGTTTGCTGGCTAACTTCGGCGTTCCTTGGCTTGGGGACACATCACCCCAATCTCTCCCTTCATGTTCACGGGGCGTTCTCTGACGAACACCAAGTTTGCTTGGCCAAACTTTAGACATGCCCCCGATCCTTCTCCTAGGCCCGTCTGTGCACTTCCTTATAAGATTCAGCTTCAGCAACGAACACGACTAAGCTACTTTAGCAAGAACCCCCCCACCCTCAACAACTGATCACCGTAGATATCTGATTGAGCTCCTCCTTCTCCACCGACCCCCAGGTGTGTCCCATCACCCTGGCCTGTTTTGAGCAAGAATCCTATTAGGTCAGTTTAACCAGAATCCCCTCACCCCTGATGTTTCCTCTTAGTAATTTTCCATCCACTGACTGGCCACCCTGCTCCTGGGCTATAAATTCCCACCTGCCCCTGCTGCATTCAGAGTTGAACCCAGTCTCTCTGACTGCAAGACCTGGTTGCAGTGGTCCCTGTACCTATCACAATGGTCCTGAATATAGTCTTCCTTACCACGCCTTACCAAGTGTCATTGAATAATTTTTTTCTGTTTTTGAGACAGAATCTTGCACTGTTGCCCAGGCGGGAGTGCAGTGGCGCGATTTTGGCTCACTGCAACCACTGCCTCCATGGTTCCAGTGATTCTCATGCCTCAGCCTCCTGAGTAGCCAGCACCACAGTTGTACGCTACCACACCTGGCTAATTTTTGTATTTTTGGTAGATACAGGTTTCACCATGGTGGCCAGGCTGGTTTTTTTTTTTTTTTGAGACGGAGTCTCGCTCTGTCGCCCAGGCTGGAGTGCAGTGGCGCGATCTCGGCTCACTGCAAGCTCCGCCAGGCTGGTCTTGAACTCCTTGGCCTCAAATGATCCGCCCACCTCGGCCTCCCAGAGTGCTGGGATTCCAGGCATGAGCCACCGCACCCGGCCTAATAATTTTTTTTAACATCTCCCGTGTGTATGTCTGCTCTGTATCCAAGTTTCCCCTTTTTATAGGGGCATCAGTCTATTGGATTAGGGGACCACTCTAGTTCAGTATGACTTCATCTTAACTAATTATATCTTCAATGACCCTATATCCAGCTAGGGTCATATTCTGAGGCATTGGGGGTTAGGACTTCAACATATGAATTTGGTGGGTATTAGGTGGGGAGGTGGGGCAAAGGAGACACAATGCAATCCTTAACAGGAAGAAAAAAATGTTCTTGGAACAAACTTCAAAAGCTTGGATGCTAAAGACATTAGACATACTTCCCTGGGTATGGTGGTGCATGCCTGTAGTCCTAGGTACTTGTAAGGCTAAGGCAGGAGGATTGCTTGAGCCCAGGAGTTCAAGGCTGCACTGAGCTATCATCAAGCCACTGCACTCAACCTGGACGATAGAGCAAGACCCCTCTCTAAAAAAATAAAATGAAAAACAAAAATACTTCCCTGAGCAGGGCCAACCCACCATATTGTATACACTAAGTAAGAAGCTCCATTTTCATTTAGGATTTTAGACTCCATCACCTAGGATGTTGAATCAATTATGGACAAGTCGGAATACGTTAAGGAAGTTGTTACAATGAGAATTTTTTTCCCTAAGACTTCACTTCAACTTTAATGTTTCTCTTTCAGATTTATCTACCATCCAATTATAAAACAGAAGTGCAGCAAGTCTGGGAAATGGTCTTGGTACCTGCCACTAGCCAGCGTGTGAACTTCTCCCCTTTGAACAGCATTTGAATAAAAGCTGTGCTCATTTTTGGAGCGCAAGGTCAAATTAGAGAAGATGGATGTGAAGATTTCTCTGAACAGAGGTCTAAGAAGTAAAGGGAGCCAGTGTTCTGTATCAAAGTTCCTGGGAAGGACATTCTACTGATTTCATTACTACAGATTCTTCCACTTCTCTCCATCACTCAGCGTGGAATGGGCCAGACATAGAAAGATGCAGTATCTGAATCCTATAAGAAGTTCCTAGGGATGGGAAGAAGAACCTTTCTTTGGGTATAGAATGCAGTGTCCTAATTAGCTCGAGAGAACAGTGAGGACATCCTTGAGAAAGCCAATTCACATCCAACGCAGAATTCAATTTGGTGTAATGGATATCATACTTGTTTAGGAAGGGGATGATAAAGAGACTTGGATTTCGACCTTAGTTGTAAATACCTCATTTATTCTTTATTTTATTCACTGTCTACTGGACTCCTATGATGTGATAAGTATCAGGAAAGCCATGAGTCAGGAAGTCAGATTTGCCATGCCCCTCTCTTCATGGAGCCCCGGGGCCTGGAACAAGTGCTCTTCTTTATGTGTTCATTTCTCAGTCAGTAATAGGAAAATAGATAACTGAGTTTCCCTGAAGAATCCCATTCAACTCAACCAATGTCTACCCAGCCCTTAGCTTGATGGCAGCCAGTGTGTTTGAGGCTAGATAGCTGGAAAGCAAAAAAGGAATCTAATGGTGAATGAGATGGGACCCCCTACCTTAGAAAAAGTGCAATAAGCCAGGGAAGGCAGGCGTGTAAATGACTGAGATCAGCACTCAGCAGAGGCACAGGCCTTAAGCAAAGGAGGGATTTCCCTGAGTGCTGTGCAAGAGCAGGAAGGAACCCCAAAGAGTGATGTGCCCCATTTACCCTGGGCCTTGAAGGCTTCTCCAGTAAAGAACCGAGGAAGGACAGTCCAGGCTGAGTGGACAGAGTGAGCAAAGGGCAAAGGTCCAGAGCATGAAAGTGCCAGACCCTTAAAAAGTATAGTCCTCCCCAGTCATACCACTCCCGGCTCCATCTTATTCATCCTAGACCCGGGAACTCAAACACACAGCTCAGAGAGGAGTCAGGAAACAGCTGGACTGGAAGAGCCATCAGAAAAATTCAGATAAGTCAACAATTGGAAACGATAATATTGGCATGGGTCAAGGGTGGTGACAAAGAGCACATCATCTAAAGGGGACAGCACTGTTCAGCTTGGCTTGATTGTTGCCTCCCAGGAAAGTCAGAGAAGCCAGATCTTGGAGATTTTTCAGAGAAGCTAGAAATATATACATATATTTCTATATATATATACACACAAATATATACACACACATATGTAAATATGTATATATACACACATATATCACATATATAATATGTATTGGAGAGAGAAAGGATAAATAACTTACACAAGGCCAAGATTTGGTAGAGAGGTTGGGTTTAAATCTTGTTTTTTGTTTTTGTTTTTGTTTTTTTGAGAAAGGGTCTTGCTCTGCCACCCAGGCAGGAGTGCAGTGGCATGATCTCAGCTCCCTGCAGCCTCGACCTCCTGGGCTCAAGTGATCCTCCCACTTCAGCCTCCTGAGTAATTGGAACTACAGGTGCGTGCCACAACACCTGGCTAATTTTTATATTTTTTGTAGAGAGAGGGGTCTTGCTATGCCACTCAGGCTGGTCTTTAACTCCTGGGCTCAAGCGATCCTCCTGCCCAGGCCTCCCTATTTGCTAGGATTATAGGGATGAGACACTGCACCAAAACTAGGTTCAAATCTTGAACTGTCAGATTCCAAAGTTGAGCTTCTTGAATGGCTGGGTAGGTAACATGGAAATTATTCAGGCTATGAGGGTGGAAGTTCTGGAAGGAAGAGGAATGGAAGCCAGGAAGGCACAAACAGGGAAGGCCAATAATCTCGGGATAAGACATCCTAGCAGAAGAATCTTTTCTAATGATTAGGAAAGTCAAAACACACACATGCACTGACATCTGAAGAGTGGCAAGAGGAATTAGCAAGATTTAAAAGATTTAAAACACTAAAGCTTTGGCACCAAAAGCAGCCAGAAAATAGAAAAAGGCAAAAATACCTGGAACCACCCCAACTTCCTGCTGATATTAAATTTTAATGGATTAGGACTCAAGAATGGCTTCAAATAATAAAATGAAAATTTGTTACCAATTAAAGGAAAACACCAACCTGACCAAAATAAATCTGAAATGAGATGCTGAATCCTGGACTCCCCAGCCCTTCCTACCAGCCACAATTTCTTTCGATCAATAATTGAAACATCCTCCAGGCATATTAAAGAAGCCAGAAGTCACGCTCTGCCCTGCAGGGCTCCACAGGTGAACATTTGCATATGTCAAAGTAAAGGGCATTTCCACCAGCCTCCCTTGCTCTCCAGAGAGAACCCCGGGGCCTTGCAAGTCTCGGCAGATTTCCCTGACCTTGCGTGCCAAGGCAGAAGGTGAGATGGCAAACAGATGCGCGCTTCCACTGACAGCGTGCATGTGTGTGCGTGTATGTGAGTGCGTGCATGTGTGTGCGTGCGTGTGAGTGCACATGTGCGTGCAGGTGCCTGTGACCGCTGCTGTGGTGGGGGAACCGTGGGGAGAAGAGAAAGAAAGGGAGTGTTAAGAGAAACGAAGATGGAGGGATGTTTACATTTAAGCGTGACCTTTCGATTACATTTATTTTAGCCAAAGCCATCTAGCTATTGAATGACACAGCTATTCTTGGGTTCCATCTTAAGACTTTTTTTTAATTGAAATGTATATTCTTTTTAAGAATCAAGGGGAAAGCCATTTAGATGCATGGTATAAAGCCATTAAGGCTAAAGACA
The DNA here is from genome assembly GCF_028878055.3 of Symphalangus syndactylus. Lineage (NCBI taxonomy): Eukaryota > Metazoa > Chordata > Mammalia > Primates > Hylobatidae > Symphalangus > Symphalangus syndactylus. The sequence goes on from NC_072430.2 coordinate 110,464,837, forward strand.
CAGCAGGATCTGCCTTATTGGGTATGAATGTGCCCATGAAAACCTTGTCCTTGTCAAGCCTTTACAATAATTATACACACCCTTAGTGATTTCAATGGAAACGACGCTCTGAGGGGTTCTTGGGGAAGATTCACAAAAGCCACATAGCAAATCTCTTTGACTCAGTCTGGTAAACTTCAGGTAGTAAGGGGCTTTCCCGGCTTGATTCATGGGAAATAACATGGAAAATAAATCAATCTTCAGTATTTATGGAAGTCGAGACCGAAAAATCTGCAAAGACTCCCCAGGCAACTATCACACAGGTTTCCCTCCCTTCCACAAATGATCAGCTCCAAACACTGAGCTGTAGGAAATGTAAAAAGCAACAATCCTTCACTCAAAGCAGGTCTCTGGAGGGGAGAGGCTGGAGGGTAAGAAGGAATGGAGCATATTTGACCCAGATGAAAAACCCATGCACTGGCAGCACCAAGACCACTGTTCCCGAGCTTTTCCAGCCGAGGGCAGGCACACAGATGCCTAGTTTGCCTCTAGGATTTCAAGGGGATGTTCTTTTGTCTCGCTTTCTTGAAACATTTTTTTAAAACTGATACCTATTTATAAAGCGTTTCTTTCTTTCTCTCTTTTCTTTCTTCTTTCTTTTTCTTTCTTTCTTCTTTCTTTTTTTTTTTTTTTTTTTTTTTTTTGAGTTGCTCTGTCATCCAAGCTGAAGTGCTGTGGCACAATCACGGCTCACTGCAGCCTCAACCTCCTGTGCTCAAGCAATTCTCCCGCCTCAGCCTTCCAAGTAGCTGCTGGGACTACAGGCACACACAACCATGCCCAGCTAATTTTCAGAATTTTTTGTAGAGACAGAGTCTTGCTAAGTTGCCCAGGCTGGTCTCGAACTCCTGAGCTGAAGTGATCCTACCACCTTGACCTCCCAAAGTGCTGAGATTACAGACGTTGAGCCACCAGTCCCAGCTGTTTTTTCTTTTTTCCTATACACTGTGTGCTTGAGTCGAAAATTTCATTCAGTTCATCTTCCAAACACCTCCATGATGCACCTGGTTAGTACCTGACACAGGTGCTGGGCATTGGGCTGTGAACCTGCCCAAACATACTTAGCAAAATGAGCAGCAAAGATGGCATGATGAGCATTGGATCGTGAAGGAAAAAGGACCAGCACGTGCAGGGCCAGGGATGTGGAACCTCACAGGACTCCCAGCATCTGCAGTCCAGACACTTGACCCACACTGAGTCAGAGAAGCCTCAGTCTTACTGACCTCGCTTCCCTCTTCTCTTTTTGCCTAGTGGCTTATGAAAGAGACTAAAAGTCCTGTTGAGAAACAACAGAGGGGCAGAACAGGAAATGTTTTCTAGCAAAGAAGAGAATGCACTCACAAACAAAAATGAAATGATCATTTGCATCCATCAAACATATGTTTCTCGATTGTGTTATGAAGAAATTCAGAGTAGGAAATGAAACAGTGTTAATAATCACATTGCATTTTCAGTTTGAGGGCCTTGCTGGGCATGCCCGAGTGTGGGTCTGCTACTTCGTTATTCATTTCGCCATTTACATTTCTGGTTTTTATCACATGTATGAGACAAAGTAGCAAATGCAAGAAGCCATGTCTGTTCATGTCTGCTTGCCAGCATAGTTTCACAAAGCCCCTGACTCTGTGATGACATGCAGCTCTCTCCAAAGATGCTTCGAAGACAAAACAGCAAGCCAGGGTGGCTCATGCCTGTAATCCCAGCACTTTGGGAGGCCGAGGCGGGCAGATCACTTGAGGTCAACAGTTCAACACCACCCTGACCAATATGGCAAAACCCCATCTCTACTAAAAATACAAAAAAAAAAAAAATTAATTGGGTGTGGTGATGGGCGCCTGTAATCCCAGCTACTCAGGAGGCTGAGGCAGGAGAATCACTTGAACCTGGGAGGGGGAGGTTGCAGTGAGCCGAAATCATGCCACTACACTCCAGCCTGGGTGACAAGAGGGAAACTCCATCTCCAAAAAAAAAAAAAAAAAAAAAAAAAACAGAATAGTGCACTGGGCCCCCCATGTCTCTTGCCTGAATCACTATATTCCTTGAAAGATAAATGACGCTAGTCCTTTTGCTACAGAGAAGATCATGTCTGGCGGGATAGTGTTATGCTTCTGGAAACTATAACCAGATGTGCTGTTGTACCCAAACTTGGATGTGATTTTGCATGTTCTGAATCTTCACCACCTGTGTATATACAGTGAACTGAAATTCTGCGTTGGAGCAGTCCTCAGAACTGTTACCAGAATATAGGCCGTGATCTATAGTCTTCAGTAAGACTTTAAATAAAACCTTATTATTTTTTTTTTTTTGAGATGGAGTTGCATGATCTCAGCTCACTGCAGCCTCCGCCTCCTGGTTTCAAGCGATTCTCCTGCGTCAGCCTCCCGAGCAGCTGGGACTACAGATGTGCACCACCACACCCAGCTAAATTTTGTATTTGCAGTAGAGACAGGGTTTCACCATATTGGCCAGGCTGGTCTCGAACTCCTGACCTCATGATCCACCTGCCTTGGCCTCCCAAAGTGCTGGGATTACAGGTGTGAGGCCACCACTCCCAGCCAACTAATCTTAATTCTTAAAAGCTTGACTTTTTCTTTAGTTGACACATGCATATTTATTTTCCTTATGAAAATCAGAAATGTTATACGCAGCAAAATATCCATGTTAGTTCTCCTTCAGGTCTTTTAATTCTTTTTTCTGAATATTGAAAAATATATTTATCAGGAAAAATTGAATATATTTGTTTATGTCAACCTAAAAGGAAGAGGCTGAAGCACAAAAAATAATTTAAAGAGTGTACTAGAGCCAAAGTGAGGACAGCTGCTCGGAAAACTGAGCCCTAGTAACCTTCAATATGAGCTCTGGGTGGCCTTTGTTACAAGCAGATTTTTTTTTTTTTGATACAGTGTCTTGCTCTGTCACCCAGGCTGGAGAACAGCAGCACGATCACAGCTCACTGCAACCTCTGCTGCCCAGGTTCAAGCAATTCTCATGTCTCAACCTCCAGAGTAGCTGGGATTACAAGCGTGCGCCAACACGCCTGGCTAATTTTTTTTTTTTTGAGACAGAGCCTCGCTCTGTTGCCCAGGCTGGAGTGCAGTGGCATGATCTTGGCTCACTGCAACCTCCTCCACCTGGGTTCAAGAGATTCTCCTGCCTGAGCCTCCCAAGTAGCTGGGATTACAGGTGCCTGCCACTAAGCCCAGCTAATTTTTGTACTTTTAATAGAGACAGGGTTTTTCCATGTTGGCCAGGCTGGTCTTGAACTCCTAACCTCAGGTGATCCACCCGCGTTGGCCTCCCAAAGTGCTGGGATTACAGGCATGAGCCGCTGTGCCCAGCTGGCTATACATTGTTAAACTATAGGGTATGAGCTATAATGTCTGGTGCAGCATTATTAGGTTAATTTGTAGTTACTGTGGCAATAGCAAGCAGTTTCAAGAGATGAGTACATAGCTCAAAAGTGGGGAAGTGAGATGTGAATGCTGTCTCATTGTAATATCTCTCTCGACCTGATAATTTAAAAGGACTCACATTCCTCAGATAAAAGTTCTTTTGTCCATTTATTGGATGAAAAAAATCATTTTCCAAGTGCAAAATGAATTATAGTATAAAAGAATTATTTGAACAAATAGAATGAGGCCAGGTGCAGTGGCTCATGCCTGTAATCTCAGCTCTTTGGAAGGTTGAGGCGGGAGAATCACTTTAGGCCAGTAGTTTAAGACCAGCCTGAGCAACATAGCAAGACACCATCTCTACTAAAAAATAAAGTAGCCAGGCATGCTGGCATGTGCCTATAGTCCTAGCCACTTGGGAAGTTGGCGTAAGATTGCTTGAGCCCAGGAGTTTGAGGCTGCAGTGAGCTATAATTGTGCACCCTAGCCTGGGCAATAGAGTGAGACCCTGTCGCTTAGAAAGCAAGCAAGCAGGCAAGCAGGCAAGCCAGAATGATCAAATCTAGATTTGTGCAATAAAGGAAACCAAAACTATTTCACCTGTATTTCAAGATGGCTATTCAAAGGCTGGAAACAAAATTGCTCAAAATCTGCCTTTTATAGGGGGGATTTGTATTCATAAAGAAAATCTGCATTGATGAAATAAACAGCCACCCTTTCTCTGCCTCACCCAGACCTTGTCGGGATCGAGGAGACTGGCTCACAAGAGAGACTGAGAGTCTGATGGGGGCCTAACAAAAACTTACTCTTTCTGAGTACCACCACCTGTGAGGTGTCATCTGCATAACAAGACCGTGTTTGCTAGCCAGGCCTGTCCTCTTCTCTCTCTCTCATAACTGGTCTTACCATACTCCAAGCCCCTATACTTTCTGTAACCTCAAGATGGTATATAAAGCATCAATCAGCAGATCCTTTCTTTGAGAGTTTTCATATTTTGTATGACTCCTGTGCCTATTTGCACATTAATAAGTTTGTATGCTTTTTTTCCCTGTTAATTTGTCTGTTATCAGTTTGGTTTTTGACTCAGCTTATCACACCTTCTGGGGAAAATTTAAGCTTTCCTTACAGTTCGGTATTGTGAGCAGGACAACAAATTGCTCTGTTGGCTCCAGAGCTTCGGGATGGGATCTTGGGTCAATTGATGAAAAGCCGGTGAAGAAAGCTAAGAAATTTTTACCAAGTCAGTCCTCCTGGGTCTCTATGGTGCCCAGTTGAATGAGGAAGAGTCTTTCTTTGTCTTTTTCCATTTCTAAATTTGGATTAACAGGAAAAAATGTGTACGTAAATTAGTTTTGTGTTGGTTTAAATAGCTTTTGAAATAAAACGCTATTTAGTTGGCAACATTTTATTTTATTTTAGTCATTTTTTTAGAGACAAAGTTGTCCAGGCTAGAGTATAGTGGCACCATCATAGCTCACTGTAACCTCAAACTCCCAGGCTAAAGCGCTCCTCCTGCCCCAGCCTCCTGGGTAGCTGGGATTACAGGCACATGCCATGCCACCATACTCAGCTATTTTTTTAATTTTTTTATTTTTTAATAGAGACAGGGTCTCAAACTTCAAGCAATCCTCCTGCCTTGCCCTCGCAAAGTGTTGGGATTGCAGGCATAAGCCACTGCACTCAGCCAAAATTTTTGCTTTAAAAAAAAAAAAAAAGTAAAATTGTGTTGGTATTTTCGGGGAGCTGCAGACTTCCCCAGACTGGCTCCTCTGGGGCTCATTCTTCCTTCAGCTTCTGCCCTGCCTTTTGCCCCCTTTGAAATTCCCTCCAGTTGTCCGATATGATTTACTTCAAGCCCCTTCTCCTCTATTTGGTGGTCAGTGGATGAAAAATTACAGAGAAAAACATCAGAGTTCTAGTTATCACATAAAGGGATCTAAAAGAAACTTCTATCAACTGCGAGACCCCTTGAAGAACACAGTTAAGGCACCACTGACCCCCCTCTTTTGAGGTCCCCTGTATTCCTCATGGAACCCCAAGAGATGTGAATGGGTTCCTTTCAGGTCTAAAGCTCTGCTCTCTTTTGTATTAAACTCCCTAATCTCTATGACTTTTGGATACATACATGTGTACATGTGTGTTGTATGTTGTATCTACATGTATGTATGTGTCTATACATGTATTTCTATGTTGTCTACAGGATACCAAACTGACGTATAAATAAATGAGTACTCATAAATAACTGGCCAAAATGCTTTTCAAGTTCACATGTAATTTTTGGTAAGTAAAGCCAGCTTTAAATTTTTGGGTAAAATAAAAATGTCTTCAAAATTTAACGTAGACATTTTTGCCTGAGTCTACTGATTAAACAAATTTATGCCGTCTCTGCTAGGTGTTTTAAGGTCATAAAACTGTTGCTTCTGTGATACTTTTGATACTTGCTTAACTTGTCTTTGAGCTAACACTGCAGGCTGGCTGTGTTCCACCAAAGCCTTGCAAACATCCTGCTGTGGGGTTTATGACTTTGGTTTTAAGCTTTGGATTCTGTAGTCTAGACAGTTGGCCATGATGAGGCCTGGAGACATATGTATGTCCACAGTACCTGGGCCACCAGCTGCAGGGAAGAACCAAGCCCAATATGGCCCCATTCTCTCTGGCCCAGCTTGCCTCCTAGCCATGCTATGAAGCATCAGATCCTCCAGGTACGGTCTTTACAGCTCTCTCCTTGTCCTGGGCTCTGCACCTGGTACATAACAATTAAAATCGCTTATGCCTGTAATCCCAGCACTTTGTGAGGCCAAGGTGGGTGGATCACTTGTGGCCAGGAGTTTCAGAGGAGCCTGGTCAACATAGCAAGACCCCATCTCTGTGTTTAAATATATATATATTTTTAAATTAAAATAAAAAATAAAATAAAATTGCTTACTTCAGCCACGTATGGTGGCTCATACCTGTAAATCCCAGCAATTTGGGAGGCCAAGGCAGGAGGATTGCTTGGGCCCAGGAGTTCAAGACCAGCCTGAGCAACATAGTGAAACCCCATCTCTACAAATAATTTTTTTTTTTGGAATGGAATCTTGCTCTGTTGCCCAGGCTGGAGTACAATGGTGCAATCTCGGCTCACTACAACCTCTGCCTCCCAGGGGTTCAAGTAAGTCTCCTGCCTCAGCCTCCCTAGCAGCCTGGACTAGAAGCACCCACCACCATGCCCAGCTAATTTTTGTATTTTTAGTAGAGACAGGGTTTCACCATGTTGGCCAGGCTGGTCTCAAACTCCTGACCTCAGGTGATCCACCCACCTCAGCCTCCCAAAGTTCTGAGATTACAGGCATGAGCCACTGTGCCTGGCCCTACAAATAATAACTTTAAAAAAATTAGTCAAATGTTGTGTCATGCACCTGTCCCAGCTACTCCACCTTTAGCCCAGGCAGTCAAGGTTGCAGTGAGCCATGACCACATCACTGCTCCCCAGGCTGGGCAACAGAGTGAGACCCTATCTCAAAATAAAATGAAACAAGATAGGCTGGGCACAGTGACTCACACCTGTAATCCCAGCAGTTTGGGAGGCTGAGGTGGGCGGATCACCTCAGGCCAGGAGTTTGAGGCCAGCCTGGCCTCAAACTGTCTCTAATAAAATGTGAAACCCTGTCTCTAATAAAAATACAAAAAAATCAGCTGGGTGTGGTGGTACATGCCTGTAGGTCTAGCTGCTTGGGTGTCTGAGGCAGGAGAATCGCTTGAATTCAGGAGAGGGAGGTTGAAGTGAGCCGAGATCATGCCACTACACTCCAGCCTGGGCAACAGAGTGAGACTCCATCTCAAAAATAAAATAAAATAGCTTTTTTTTTTTTTTTAAGACAGGGTGTTGCTCTGCCACCTAGGCTGGAGTGCAGTGGAACAATCTTGGCTCACCACAACCTCTACCTCCCGGGCTCAAGCAATCCTCCTGCCTCTGCCCCCTGAGTAGCTGGGACTGCTGGTGCATGCCACCACGCTTGGCTAATTTTTAAATATTTTGTAGAGACAAGGTCTCATTATATTGCCCAAGCTGGTCTCAAACTCCAAAGCTCAAGCAATCCTCCCACCTCGGCCTCCCAGAAGTGCTGGAATTACAGGTATGAGCCACTGTGCCCCACCAAAATTGCTTATTTCTATGTTTTTCATTGAAAATTAAGGTTACTAAGAGTTAAAATTGTAATTATTATATGAAATTAAAACTACTAGATATAAAAGACACAATTCCTGCATACAGAATGTGTAAGAAGGCCAGGCACAGTGGCTCACACCTGTAATTCAAGCACTTTGGGAGACTGAGGTGGGAGAATTGCTTGAGCCCAGGAGTTTGAGACCAGACTGGGTAACACAGGGAAACCCTGTCTGTACTATATATATATATATATATATATATATATATTTTTTTTTTTTTTTTTTTTTTTAAGTAGCTGGGTGTGGTAGCACACACCTGTAGTCCTAGCTACTCAGGAGGCTGAGCTGGAGGAGCACTTTGAGCCCAGGAGTTCCAGACCAGTCTGGGCAAAGGAGCGAGATCACATCTCAAAAAAAAAAAAAAATTGAATGTGATTTTGGTTAAAGAAAAGTTTAGAGCGGGGCGCGGTGGCTCACGCCTGTAATCCCAGCACTTTGGGAGGCCGAGGTGGGCAGATCACGAGATCAGGAGATCGAGACCATCCTGGCTAACATGGTGAAACCCCATCTCTACTAAAAACACAAAAAATTAGCCGGGCGTGGTCTCAGGTGCCTGTAGTCCCAGCTACTTGGGAGGCTGAGGCAGGAGAATGGCGTGAACCTGGGGGGTGGAGCCTGCAGTGAGCCAAGATCGCGCCACTGCACTCCAGCCTGGGTGACAGAGCGAAACTCCGTCTCAAAAAAAAAAAAAAAAAAAAAAAGAAAAGTTTATAAAGAAGACATACAGATGTGGTTTCTGCAAAGGAAAAGTAATTTTGTCCAGTTTAGAGGTTATTTAAAGTTTGTTTCAAAATGAAGGTATAAAGGAATAAATTATACACAGCAACACATCTATTACAGTTTACTTCAAAGAGAGATATGGAATGTGGAAGGATATCCCATTAGCTGGAAAATTCTCTGGGAAAATATTTTCTTGCTCTGAAAGAATTTTGAAAAAGGGCATTTCAGTTATGATTGAATCACACTGTAGGTCAAAAACAGTTAAACATCCACAATTTCATATGATTCAATCTGATCCAAGAGGACTGAGAAAAGTGTAATTACTTTTCTACTTGCTTATAATAAAAATTCTGTTACAAATTGTGCACTTAAAATGAGTGAATTTTATGGCATGTAAACTATAGCTCAATAGTGCTATTAAACAGTCTACTTTAGTCATTTATTCATTCCCATTTCCAAAATACAAATTCCTAATTTAGAGGTGGGATATCTCACTGAGGTTTCATGTGGCTAAATGACTTGTTTATTCATCCAGAGCAGAGCAGAAAACCAGACCACAAATGAAAAGCCCAGACCTTTCTCTACTTGGCTCAGTCCCCTAGTTCACGAGACTTGGGTATAAAACGGCCCAATGTATTCCCAACAGCTGCAATTCTTCAAGACAGGAGGATAATCAAACTAAGTCCACATATTTTTTCAGAAAAAGAACCAGAAACTAAAGTCCACCCTCTCAACCACTTCTTTCTCCAAGGTAAAGTTAAACATTAACTGGAGTGCACAAACAAGGACTTTGTCTTGTTCTCTGTACTTCCTTCTCTCCTGTGACACACCCTGTTTCTCCCCACCCTCATCTTCCAACCCAATGTGTTCAATGTTATCAAACACCAGTCTCTCTCTGGAAGTTCAGCTTGACCCAAACAGTCCATACTGGGAGACAGGAAAACAACAACAGTTTCAGCAGCAATATTTCGACAGCCTTATACGTGCTGCTTAGCATGCCACAGTGCAGTAGCCATTCTAGAATGCATTCCTGGTAGCAGATGGATATGCTAAACCTACACGAAGGCCTCTATAGTGGCAGAGGCAGAGGCACATCTCAAACTTGCATTGCACCTGAAACGCTGGGCATCTGGTTAAAATGCAGATTTTGATCCTTTAGGTCTGGGGTGGGCACTGACACCCTGCATTTCTAACAAGCTGTCAGGAAATGCTGCTGCTACTGCTGCTGCCACTGCTGGTGGTACAGGGACCACACTTTAAAGTAGCAAGATATTAAGGCATCACTGTTCAACAGAAACGTAAAGCAAGGCAAAAATGCAAGCCCCTGTACATAATTTTAACTATTCTGGTAGCTGCACTAAAAAGTTAAGAAACAGGTAAAATTCATTTTATTAATATATTATTTAACTTAATAACTTAAAATGTTATCATTGCAATATGAAACCAATAGAAAATTTTATTTATGAGGTGTTTAACATTCTTCTTTTCATACTAAGTATTCGAAAGCTGGCAGGTATTTACCCTTACGGAACCTCTTATTCCAGCTAACCAGGCTTCAAGGACTCAGTAGTCCCATAAGGGCAGTGGCTATGTACAAGACAGCATGGCCCCTGGGGCTCCTCAGTGGTTCTGGACTCCCTAAGCAGCCATGATGCGAAGCAGCCAACACTACGGGGAATTATTCTACTCTATTGGTTCCTATTGAGAGTCTTCTAAGAGGTCATAGAGACTCAGAAAGGGAGTCTCAGAAACGGAGAAGAGAAACATCATGTCTTTTGAGGTCTACTTATCAGAAACAGGAAGGGCCATGGTTCCAGGAGGGGAAGGAGGGCTTTTGCAGTTCGGAGCCCTCCAACAGCGAATCTAGCAAGCATGTTGGGAAGTAAGGTGACCAAGGCTGGTGGGTGAGAGGCAGCCCAAGGGAGAAGCCCTAGAGCTCCTCAACTACTTCCCACGCCTGCCTCCTCACCGCCCTTCCTTGACTGGTTGCTGCTGAGATCCAGGTCCCGGACCCTCAGGCCACAGCCAAGCTCACCAATCCTGTGGCCTGAATTTAGTATCAAAAATGAAGTCGCCGGGCATGGTGGCTCACGCACTGTGGGAGCCCCTTTCTGGGCTGGCCAAGGCTGGAGCCGGCTCCCTCAGCTTGCAGGGAGGTGCGGAGGGAGAGGCGTGGGCGGGAACTGGGGCTGCGCGCGACGCTTGCAGGCCAGCGCGAGTTCTGGGTGGGCATGGGCTCAGTGGGCCCCGCACTCAGAGCGGCCGGCAGGCCCGCAAGCCCCAGGCAGTGAGGGGCTTAGCACCTGGGCAAGCAGCTGCTGTGCTCGATTTCTGGCTGGGCCTTAGCTGCCTCCGCAGGGCAGGGCTCGGGACCTGCAGCCCGCCATGCCTGAGCCTCCCCCCGCCGTGGGCTCCTACACAGCCCAAGCCTCCCCGAAGAGCACCGCCCCCTGCTCCACGGCGCCCAGTCCCATCCACCGCCCAAGGGCTGAGGAGTGCGGGCGCATGGCGCGAGACTGGCAGGCAGCTCCACCTGTGGCTCCGGTGCAGGATCCACCAGGTGAAGCCAGCTGGGCTCCTGAGTCTGGCGGGGACTTGAAGAACCTTTATGTCTAGCTAAGGGATTGTGAATGCACCAATCGGCACTCTGTATCTAGTTAGTCTGGTGGGGACTTGGAGAATCTTTATGTCTAGCTAAAGGTTTGTAAATGCACCCATCAGCACTCTGTGTCTAGCTCAGGGTTTGTAAATACACCAATGGACACTCTGTACCTAGCTAATCTAGTGGGGACATGGAGAACTTTTGTGTCTTGCTCAGGGATTGTAAACGCACCAATAAGCACCCTGTCAAAACAGGCCAATTGGCTCTCTGTAAAATGGACCAATCAGCAGGATGTGGGTGGGGCCAGATAAGAATAAAAGCACGCTGCCCGAGCCCCCAGTGGCAACCCAGTCGGGTCCCATTCCATGATGTGGAAGCTTTGTTCTTTCGCTCTTTGCAATAAATGTTGCTCCTGCTCACTCTGGGTCCACACTGCGTTTATGAGCTGTAACACTCACCGCGGCAGTCTGTAGCTTCGCTCCTGAAGCCAGTGAGACCATGAACCCACCGGGAGGAACGAACAACTCCAGGCACATAGCCTTAAGAGCTATAACACTTACCGCGAAGGTTTGCAGCTTCACTCCTGAGCCAGCGAGACCATGAACCCACTAGAAGGAAGAAACTCCGAACACATCCGAACATCAGAAGGAGCAAACTCCAGACATGCCACCTTTAAGAACTGTAACACTCACCACCAGCGTCCGCGGCTTCATTCTTGAAGTCAGTGAGACCAAGAACCCACCAATTCCGGACACAAAAGAAAGAAAATAAAGGAGAAAATAAGAAAGAAAAAGGAAAGTAAGTAAATATAAAGAGAAAAAAAGGAAAGAGTTCTAAGCTCTTAACCGCTATTTGCCTTCTTGCTTCTTTACTCTTGGTTCCCAGGTTATACACAAGAAGATGAATTCTGGAGTTTAATTTCCCTGCCTTAGCCTAGAGATAGGAGCAGGCTTCAAACCACAGTCTTTACTCAGGTAAAGCCAGCATGAGAGGATCACTTCTGACTTGCCCACAGGATTTGTTTATGGAAGTCATAGATCTATAGGACTTCACCCCTGATGATATGGTTTGGCTGTGTCCCCACCCAAATCTCATCTTGAATTCCCATGTGTTGTGGGAGGAAACCAGTGGGAGGTAATTGAATCATGAGGGCAGGTCTTTCCCTGCTGTTCTCATGAGAGTGAATAAGTCTGATGAGATCTGATGGTTTTATAAGGGGGAGTTTCCCTACACAAGCTCTTTCTTTTTTTGCCTGCTGCCATCCATGTAAGATGTGACTTGCCCCTCCTTGCCTTCTGCCATGATTGTGAGGCCTCCCCAGCCACATAGAACTGTGAGTCCATTAAACCTCTTTTTCTTCCTAGTCTTGGGTATGTCTTTATCACCAGTGTGAAAATGGACTAATACACCTATCAAAGCAGGAATTCCTCTGAAACAAGGACAGCCAGACTTTCCTTGAAAATTTCCAGAAAGAATTCGCTACCCCAATAAGACATCCTCTCCAATTTTTAAGAAATATTACAAAGTTATTGCTATGAAGTTGAAATTTACCTTCATTTAATGTTCAGCCACTAATCCATGTACTATTTTCCAGAACTTCATGAAATACATGTAATCCCTATTCTTTAAACAATTGAAGACAGTTGTCCTGGGTACCTGTCCTAGATCCCTTCCTGTCCAAATCTGCCAACACCTTTCTATCAATATGTATATATATGTTTCAAGTTGATATATATACACATATACGTATGTGTGTGTGTGTATATATATACACATTTTGTGTTATTGGTTTTAGTTTTAAAATGTGAAACATAAGAATAGCATGTTTGTATGTAAATGGAAATGATCCTTTAGATAGGGAAACACAAAAGAGGAGAGAAGGGAGAATTACTACAGCAGCATGTCTTAGTCCACTTGGACTATTATAACAAATTCCATAACTGGGGGCTTATAAACAAAAGAAGTTTATTTCTCACAACTCTGGAGACTAAAACTCCAAGATCAGGAAGCTGGAAAATCCAGCCTGCGAAGGGCCTACTTTCTGGTTCATAGTTGGGACCTTCTTGCCCTAGCCTTACCTGGTGGAAGGAGTACAGGAGCTCCCTTGCACCTCTTCCATAAGGGCACCTATCTTATCAGGAAGGCTCCACCCTCATGATCTAATCACCTCCCAAAGCCCCACCTCCTGATATCACCACCCTGGGGGTTAGAAGTTCAACATAGAAATTTGGGGAGGACATCGCCATTCAGGCCATAGCAAGGTGTCTTTGATGAATGAAAGAGTGTGGGATCCATGTCCGAGTGGAAGGGCAGGCCCTTGCTAGGAGCACAGACCCATCATCCACGGAAACAAGAAGGAGGAGTGAACAGGAACAGGTATCTCTTCCAGTGTGTGGTGGGAGAATGTAGAACTTTGATTTCTTAAATTTTCTGAGTGAAATAGGAAACAACGATATCTGCTAAAGGTGAGGGCAAAGTATGAGTTGAGGTCTGAGAAAAGAGGAGAAAGTATGAATGTATCGTCTAGGAGTGGGAGAAGAGTGAAGGGACACTTTGCTAGACAGCATTAAGGGTATACTTGAATTTAGTGACCATAAAATCATCTCTCAGACCATATCTCAGACCCTTTATAGTTCTTTTTTTTTTTTTTTTTTGAGACAGGTTCTTGCTCTGTTGCCCAGGCTGGAGTGCAGAGGTACTATCTCAGGTAACTGCAACCTCTGCCTCCCAGGCTCAAGCAATCCTCCCACCTCAGCCTCCTGAATAGCTGGAACTACAGGGTGCCTGTCACCATGCCTACTAATTTTTGTACTTTTTGTAGAGATGAGGTTTCGCCATGTTGCCCTGGCTGGCCTCAAACTCAGGCTCAAGTAATCCTCCTGCCTCAGCCTCCCAAAGTGCTGAAATTACAGCCATGAGCCACTGTGTTCAGCCTATAATTCAATTTTTAAGGAATAACCTGAAATCAATAAATGGAAACACGGACTTGACTATACTAAAATCTAAGGACCCTAGACTTTTAGAACTAGAAGATACTGGGCCAGACACGGTGGCTCACACCTGTAATCCCAGCACTTTGGGAGGCCGATGCAGGTGGATCACCTGAGGTCAGGAGTTCGAGACCAGCCTGGCCAACATGGTGAAACCCCATCTCTTCTAAAAATACAAAAATTAGCCAGGTATGGTGGCACACGCCTGTAATCCCAGCTACTCAGGAGGCTGAGGCAGGAGAATCGCTTGAACTCAGGAGGTGGAGGTTGCAGTGAGCCAAGATCACATCATTGCACTCCAGCCTGGGCGACAACAGTGAAAGTCCATCTCAAAAAAAAAAAAAAAAAAAAAACTAGAAGATACGTTAAATACTATTATTCAACTTCTTTCTTTCACAGAGAAAAAAATGGAAGGCCAGAGAAGTTAAAACATTTGTTAAACAAGTCTGCAGCAGAACCCAGATCTTTATTGTGGGGAAGAAAAGTAATACTTGATATGTGACCCCCAAATGCAGAATACACACCAATGGCTGGAATTTCTAGATTTCATCTAAGTATAAGATGTTCTTAATAGAGATATCCAGTAATGGGATGGGCTACGTGAGAGGGAGTAAAGATAGAAGACTTGGCCAGGTGCAGTGGCTCACGCCTGTAATCCCAGCACTTTGGGAGGCCAAGGCAGGCAGATCACGAGGTCTGGAGTTCGAGACCAGCCTGGCTAATATGGTGAAACCCTGTCTCTACTAAAAATACAAAAATTAGCCGGGTGTGGTGGTGGGCGCCTGTAGTCCCAGCTACTCAGGAGGCTGAGGCAGGAGAATCGCTTGAACCCGGGAGGTGGAGGTTGCAGTGAGTCGAGGTCACACTACTGCACTCTGGCCTGGGTGTCAGAGTGAGACTCCATCTAAAAAAAAAAAAAAAAAAAATTAGAAAACTTCACACATGAAGGATGGTTCTTGCATTATGGAAGTTAGTCTAAATTAACCTTCCAGCTCTGATATTCCACACTTCAAATAGAGATAAACATGTTTAAGAATATTGTGCACTGTTTATTAATACTGAGGCAATGTTAGGACTACTAGAATAACTAAATCCCATTAGTTCCTTAAAAAGCCTCCCGGGGGTGGGGATGTGAAAAAAAAACAGAAAAAAAAAGATTTTTTAAATAAAAAGCCTCCCACCCCTAAATTATTCAATTACAACTTTGGAAGCATCAGTACTGACTGAAGTTCCTTATTTCCCCTACTCACATGTGCTTATACAGCATAAAATGTCTATAAGACAAGCAGTCAGTGTAGTAGTTAGGAGAGCAGAGAAGCTAGGGTAATAAACAGAACAGATAGTTAGTCCTTGAATAACTGATGAACTTAGGCTCCAAGGTCATTATTCTACAACATTCTTTTTTTTTTTTTTTTTGAGATGGAGTCTCGCTCTGTTGCCCAGGTTGGAGTGCAGTGGCGCGATCTTGGCTCACTGCAAGCTCCGCCTCTCCGGTTCACGCCATTCTCCTGCCTCCGCCTCCTGAGTAGCAGGGACTACAGGCGCCCACCACCACGCCTGGCTAATTTTTTTGTATTTTTAGTATAGATGAGATTTCACCATGTTAGCCAGGATGGTCTCGATCTCCTGACCTCCTGATCCACCTGCCTCGGCCTCCCAAAGTGCTGGGATTATAGGCATGAGCCACCGCACCCAGTGCCAAACATTCTTAATGGTACTAAAACTACTCCAAATATTTTCCTGACATCAACCAGTGACTGGGTTACAAGTTTGCTCCAGAGGAAACACTTTTCAGAAAGGATGAGTAAGTTGCTTCCAATAATGAGGAATGGCCACAGCTGAGAAGATGCCTTTAAAATACAATCTGGGAAAGTACTCTCCAATCTAATTTGTTTCATAGCATGTTAGTACTTTTAAAATTTTTCTGCAGCATACTTGGAAAAAAATTGGAGGAGTGGCAGGGACAGATATAACATGTCCACTGATAAGTGCCATGTGTCCAGCAACGCTGGCAGATTTGTCCAGTAGAGAAACAACAAGCCTTATACCCTATTGAACTTAGTTTATTGCTTAGACATCAAACAACAACAACTCAAAAAACAAAAAAACAGAGGCCAGTTCCTCATGTCCTTGGTCCCATAAGGCAACACTGAAACAAAAGTGGCCAGATGACAGCATGGATGATAGCACACTCTAGCTGAGAAGCCTGTGGCATGCTGCAACTAAGCAATTTTATAGCCTGCAGCTATTCCCTAGGGGTAAAGACAAGGCCTCATACCTCAATCAGAATCCAAGAAGCAATGAGAGTGTCTCATGATGGCCTCCATGAACGACTGGGAGGTGAGTGGGAAATGGCCTTAGGGCATCTCCTCATGTTCTGGGACAATCACAGGGCACTATTCCAAGACTTAGATCAGTTGTGGTTAAGCTTTGCCTATGTGGCCTATGTGGAGACTTGCACAGATGACGAGGACATCATGGTGGAGTCATTACCCTAGGCCATGGTGGAATTAAAGAGTGTCTTGGGAAAGATTATGAAAGAGAGGGAAGAATGACATGCAGACGTCCGTAAAAATAGCCAAAAGAGCTCTGATTAGCAAGCTGAGTCCCTAGATGGTCCACAAGGGAAAGAGGTCACACGGGCAGTATTGGTTCATTAAGATGGGAATCTACAATGGGCATAGTGAAAGCCCATTGGACACAGCATAACAGGACACTTTAGACCATTCCTAACACAGGGATCTGGAAATGCTACTTGACATTGTGAGAAACAAACTCACCTGTCCACACCCAAAGAATGGACTCAGAGACCGGGAGAACCATGAAAGTGAGACTTTTAATGATGGTCTTGCAAGATTGGGTGTCTGATGAGCAGGAACACCCAGCACAGTTTCAACAAGCAATTTGTCCCCTAGTGCGCAGGTCCCTTCCCCATTTCCTCACAGGCTGAGGACGATGGGGTCACAATCTTCCCAGACATCGCCTATGATTGTTGGGTAGGGGATTTTTAGATGGTTTATTTAGGGTTGTCTTGCTGCATTTTTTTTTTTTTGCAGCCCACAATGCATTGCAATCCTAGTTAGCTCAGGGGCTCTTCAAGTATTTGACTTATGACCTAAGTAGCTGGGCAGGCTGATAAGAATAGACAAAGCAAGCTATTTTGCAGACTAGTAAACTTTCATCTTAGACTAAACTTTGGTTCGGGTGAAGGCAACTAAGGGGGTGGGGGGGGGAGGAGGGTGGCCGATAAGCAGGTGTTGGCTATCCAAGCAGAGGCCTAGTATATCCTGTTTCTTCTGTAGTTTGCCGACCTAAGCCGATTCAAGGCACTTTGTCTTGGAAATAGACCACTGTATATACCATTTCCTTTAACAGCAAAAAAAACCCCATGGGCCGGGCACAGTGGCTAACGCCTATAATCCCAGCACTTTGGAAGGCAGAGGTGGGTGGATCACTTGAGGTCAGGAGTTCGAGACCAGCCTGGCCAACATGGCAAAACCCCGTCTCTACTAAAAATACAAAAAAATTACCCGGGCCTGGCTGTGCATGCCTGTAATCCCAGCTACTCAGGAGGCTGAGGCAGGAGAATCGCTTGAACCCAGGAGGCAGAGGTTGCAGTGAGCCGAGATCCTACCACTGAACTCCAGCCTGGGTGACACAGTGAGACTCTGTCTCCAAAAAAAAAGGAAAAAGAAAGAAAAAAGAAACTACTAATCTGGCCTAATTCTCTTAGTTTACAGATGAGGAACCGAAGGTCCAGAAAGGTGAGATTGAGAGGTGACAGCGTGCTGGCAGTCCTCACAGCCCTCGCTTGCTCTCGGCGCCTCCTCTGCCTGGGCTCCCACTTTGGCAGCACTTGAGGAGCCCTTCAGCCCACCGCTGTACTGTGGGAGCCCCTTTCTGGGCTGGCCAAGGCCAGAGCCAGCTCCCTCAGCTTGCAGGGAGGTGTGGAGGGAGAGGCACGAGTGGGAACCGGGGCTGCGCGTGGCACCTGCTGGTCAGCTGGAGTTCCGGGTGGGTGTGGGCTTGGCGAGCCCTGCACTCGGAGCAGCCGGCCGGCCCTGCCGGCCCCGGGCAATGAGTGACTTAGCACCCAGGCCAGCGGCTGCGGAGGGTGTACTGGGTCCCCCAGCAGTGCCAGCCCACCGGCGCTGCACTTGATTTCTCACTGGACCTTAGCTGCCTTCCTGCGGGGCAGGGCTCGGGACCTGCAGCCCGCCATGCCTGAGCCTTCCCCTGCCTCCGTGGGCTCCTGTGCAGCCTGAGCCTCCCCGATGAGCGCCACCCCCTGCTCCATGGTGCCCAGTCCCATCGACCACCCAAGGGCTGCGGAGTGCGAGCGCATGGTGCGGGACTGGCAGACAGCTCCACCTGCAGCCCCGGTGCAGGATCCACTGGGTGAAGCCAGCTGGGCTCCTGAGTCTGGTGGAGATGTGGAGAACCTTTATGTCTAGCTCAAGGATTGTAAATACACCAATCGGCACTCTGTATCTAGCTCAAGGTTTGTAAACACACCAATCAGCACCCTGTGTCTAGCTCGAGGTTTGTGAGTGCACCAATTGACACTCTGTGTCTAGCTGCTCTGGTGGGGCCTTGGAAAACCTTTATGTCTAGCTCAGGGTTTGTGAATGCACCAGGCGACACTCTGTATCTAGCTGCTCTGGTGGGGCCTTGGAGAACCTTTATGTCTTAGCTCAAGGATTGTGAATACACCAATCGGCACTCTGTATCTAGCTCAAGGTTTGTGAACACACCAATCAGCACCCCGTGTCTAGCTCGAGGTTTGTGAATGCACCAATTGACACTCTGTATCTAACTGATCTGATGGGGACGTGGAGAACCTTTATGTCTAGCTCAGGGATTGTAAACGCACCAATCAGCACCCTGTCAAAACAGATCACTCGGCTCTACCAATCAGCAGGACGTGGCTGGGGCCAGATAAGAGAATAAAAGCAGGCTGCCCGAGCCGGCAGTGGCAACCTGCTCGGGTCCCCTTCCACACTGTGGAAGCTTTGTTCTTTCACTCTTTGCAATAAATCTTGCTACTGCTCACTCTTTGGGTCCATGCTGTTTTTATGAGCTGTAACACTCACCACGAAGGTCTGCAGCTTCACTCCTGAAGCCAGCGAGACCACGAGCCCACCGGGAGGAACGAACAACTCCAGATGCGCTGCCTTAAGAGCTGTAACTCACCGCGAAGGTCTGCAGCTTCACTCCTGAGCCAGTGAGACCACAAACCCACCAGAAGGAAGAAATTCCGAACACATCCAAACATCAGAAGGAACAAACTCCAGACGCGCAACCTTAAGAGCTGTAACACTCACCGCGAGGGTCCGCGGCTTCATTCTTGAAGTCAGTGAGACCAAGAACCCACCAATTCCGGACACAAGATGATTTTCCAAGGTTACACTTCTACTTCGGAGAAACAGCTTGAGCTCGACCATTTCCTCATGGTCCAAGGCTGCTTCTAGTGGACTACTCACTTCTAAATGGCGACGCATGTTTTTGCTTTTACCAAAACAAAACTGCACCAGTTAGAAATTGTTCCAAAGCAAAACTGAAACTTCTACTGAGAATGCTACTATTCTGAAGCTGAAATTATGCCTTTAAAAAAACACTTTTTTTTTTACTAGACTAGTTCAATGGCATCAAGAATTGCTACAAGCTTAGTAATTTATTTTTTAAAGCATTGTTTTATCCAGATACTTAAGAAGATGTGATTTTAATATTTCATTATTTCATTGCATTTTAAAGCAAGGTTTTAATTTAGTCTTACAACCAAAACACTTTCCAAAAAAAAGTAATTTGTGTAATTTGTGTCAATAAGAAAATATGACTAATTAATATAAATCAGATTTACTGCCAACTTTTCAGGAATACATTTATTTTGTCAAGTAGCCTGTTAATTAAACAGGAGTATGATAAGAGAAACAAGTGATAATAATACAAGTAAATAGAGCTCCAAGCTTCATTATCATTTTCAGAGGGAAATGTAGGTAATATCCACAAACAGAACATCACATTATACTTTTGATACTAAAATTCAAATACAATTTTGGCACTGCTATTCTATCTGTATATAAAAATTAAATAAAACAAAAAAGGCACTAGATGCATGTTCTTAATGATTAATATTCTGTGCATACTTTTTTCTGCACACAATTTTTAGGGGAGACAACACAGATTAATGAAATGCTGACAATCTAACATATTCTGTGACAAACTGGAGTTATAGAAAAAATTGCCAATTTTGAATACCAAGATATATTTGAAGGTTCCTTATTCTCCCTCACTCAAAAAAAAATCAAATATATTATTTGGCTTCTGCTAGCATCATAATGAGCAACAATTTATCCAGGTTCTGCTATATCATTGAACCATTATCTCCAGCAATAAGGATTTTTATTTTTATTATTTTTATTTTCTTTGAGACAGGGTCTTGCTCTGTCTCCCAGGCTGGAGTGCAGTGGTGCGATCTCGGCTCACTGCAACCTCTGGAGGGATATCTGTTAGGAAATGATTGCATGAGTTTGGTCAGCAAGTGAGGAAAACCTGGAACACTGGGAGAAATCAAGATGACTATGGATACTGGTGTGAGTTGGGAGTCTTTATATTTGTTCAATGAATGAATAAATAAAAGAGCAAGTGAATAAAGGCAGAAGTTCACGGTGAGAGCTGGCCAAAAAGGAAAAGATGTTAACTTTGGATTTAGACAAGCTAAAGTTAGAATGATGGCTGGATATCGAGGTGGGAGTCCTCAGAAAGCAGCAGGACATGTGAGGCTAAAGTTTTGAGAGTAATCAGAGCAGTAGGTACAAGTTTCAAGTTAGTCTCCAGGGAGGTCAATGTTTAAGCCAGGGCATGGAGGGATCCTAAACTGGGAGCTCATGTACAGAGTGAGAACAACAGAGAAGGCTGAGGAGTGATGATGAGGAATTGGAACTGACAAAGAGCTCAGAAAAGGTGTAATACAGGAATAAAGTGGAGAAAAGAAACAATGCAATGTTATCAGTCTTGACTGGTTCAAGAGAGGCTAAAGAGAATGACATCAAAGGGCATGGATGGCCTCAAAGAATAGTTGCAGGAAAATAACAAGGTGAAAGCTAAACTGCAATGGGTTAAGGAGTGACAGTCAGTGGAAAGAGCAGGTATAATGTTGACCAGTACAAAGAAAGGACTGCAATTAAAGGAATAAGAAAGGGGAGGGAAGATTTTAGTCTTCAAGAATAAACATTGGTACTGAGAGTAATAAGCATTGTGGGACACTATATTTGGCGTCTATGTACTGTGGAGGTGACATATGATCTGGCTTCTTAGATTTCTACTTTTTATTTATTGTTTTGTTGAGATAGAGTCTCACTCCATCATCCAGGCTGGAGTGCAGTGGTGCAATGTCGGCTCACTACAGCTTCCGCCTCCTAGGTTCAAGCGATTCTTATGCCTCAGCCTCCAGAGTAGCTGGAATTACAGGCGCCCGCCACCACGCCCAGCTAATTTTTGTAATTTTAGTAGAGATGGGGTTTCACCATGTTGGCCAGGCTGGTCTCAAACTCTGACCTCAAGCGATCCACCTGCCTCAGCCTCCCGAAGTGCTGGGATTACAGGTGTGAGCCTCTGCGCCCATCCTCTACTTTTTAGTTTAGCCAAAGTATCTTGAATTTGATGGAGCTTATGTTGAAAAATAGTTTATATTTTTTAATTTTATCATTTGTTATTTTTGAGACACAGTCTCACTCTCTCGCCCAGGCTGGAGTGCAGTGGCGCGATCTCGGCTCACTGCAACCTCTGCCTCCCAGGTTCAAGCGATTCTCTTGCCTCAGCCTCCCCAGTAGCTGGGTCTACAGCGGGACATGCACATCTTCTGATAAAGGACCATCTACTAATTCTTTATACTTAGTCATATTTTCTTTTCTTTTAGACATAGAGTCTTGCTATGTTTCCCATGTTGGCCTCAAACTCCTGGGCTCAAAGGGTCCTTCTGCTTCTGCCTCTGAGTAGCTGCGACTACAGGTGTGCACCACTGCACCCAGCTCTATATTTTCTTTTTTTTTTTCTTGAGACAGAATTGCCCAGGCTGGAGTGGAATGGCACAATCTCGGCTCACTCCAACCTCTGCCTCCCGGGTTCAAGCGATTCTCCTGCCTCAGCCTCCTAAGTAGCTGGGATTACAGGAATGCACCACCATACCTGGCTAATTTTTTGGATGTAGTAGGGATGGGGTTTCACCATGTTGGTGAGAGTGGTCTTGAACTCCTGACCTGAGGTGATCCACCCACCTCGGCCTCCCAAAGTGCTGGGATTATAGGCGTGAGCCAGTGCGCGTGGCCTATATTTTATTTTCTTAAGTAGTTTCTATCCCAAAGTATCTTCTTTAAGTCAGGATACCATGATATATTTTCTTCCATTAAATGATGCTTTGTAGTATGTAAGATAAAATGTAGAAGAATTTTTTGAAGTTCCAAAGCAAAGTCAAATTTATATTTTCTTTTTTTTTTTTGAGACGGAGTTTCGCTCTTGCCCAAGGTGGAGTGCAATGGCACGATCTCGGCTCACCGCAACCTCCGCCTCCCGGGTTCAAGTGATTCTCCTGCCTCAGCCTCCTGAGTAGCTGGGATTACAGGTGTGTACCACCACGTCTGGCTAGTTTTTGCATTTTTGTAGAGACAGGGTTTCACCGTGTTAGCCAGGATGGTCTCGATCTCCTGACCTCGTGATCCACCCACCTCAGCCTCCCAAAGAGCTGGGATTACAGGCATGAGCCACCATGCCCGGCCTTATGTTTTCAACTAACAGGATTCCCATAACTGAATGCATCCTAGAATATTTGGAAATTTGGTTGGGTAAGAGTAACCACATATGCTGGTTACCTGTATCCTCTTGTATTTAAAAAATCAGCAGCAGACATTCCTTATGATCAGAAATTTCTTCCCAAGCTCTCAGCCTATCTCCATCTTCCTCGTTTGCAGCTAACCTCTGTTCTCTTGTTCATTTCCCCAGGACACTTCCTTCTGGAATTAGCCTATGTTGTTTACCTTCAGTCTTTCCCTCTAGTTATAAAAGAAGCATAACTAAAATTTACCAAGTACTTAGTATATGCCAAGGACTATTCGAAGTGCTTTACACAGGTTCTGTTGTGTAATCCTCTCAATGCAAAATGCATTTTACAGATGAGGAAACTGAAGAAGAGAGAGGATAAATGACCTGCCTGAGATCACACAGCTTGGAGTCAAAATTAGAACGTAGGAAGTCTGGCTCCCAAAGCCACAGCCTTAACCAACTGCTATACTGCTTCTCGCTAGACCCCCTCAGTCTCTTTGGAGTACTAACTTCATTCAGTAATATTTACTATGTGCTGATACTGGGAAGCAGGCTGTGCTAGGGACTGAGCTTTTTGGAATTAAGGAGCATACCTTCCAGAAGGGGACATAAACAAGAAGTCATTACAATGAGCGTGAGGGGGAGGCAAGTGCACATGCTCAGGCCCTCACAATGCCAGGGTTGGGAAAGGGGCTGACTTTACCCCTCAGAGAGCATCGGAGAGGAGAGCTAGCCTGATAGCACTGGTATACCAGCTCCGTAATTCGCTAGCTGGGAGACTCTGGAAACATTATTTAAGGTCTCTTTTTGGGCCTGTAAATAAAATAAAATAAAATAAAATAATAAATAGATAACAGCTGTTCCCCCAAATATGTTCTTAGATTTCTTCCTTGATCGTTTACAGCTGGCTTCAACATTCAATTCTATGCCCACAGCCTTGCCATCTGTACCTCCGGCTTGGGCCTCTCTTCTGAGTGCTAGCGGAAGGCGAGCTGGCCATCTCCCCCTGGCCAAACTGTGTGTACTCAGAACCCACTGGCCCTCTCCAAACTGTACAGTGTTCACAACCATGCTGCCCACTTCCATCACTGGCACCACCACTCTTCCAGAAACCCAGGGGTGAAACATCTTTGGCTCTCTCCTCTCCCCTGCCCCTTACATCTTATCACTCTGTTTCCAAGTTGTTTTGATTTCTCCTTTCCTTCCATTTTTACTTCCACAAGTAGGTGCGACTTATGTAGCCTGACTACTGCAGTAGCCCCCTCCCAAATCATCTCACTGCAATCTTACCTCGATCGTGAGGAAAGATTAGATTTCCTGAGTCCCCGCTGATCATCACTCCCATTCCAGCCTTCCACACTCCTTATGCTTAGTCACTCATTAGCTTCTCTGCTCCTCACCCCTCTCCCTCACGTTAGACTCCAGAGAAGCTGAACTGCTCAGTGTCCTTAACACAAACCACGAGGTATCCCAACTGCTCATGCTGCTCGCTTCACCTGGAACACCTTCTCCATTTCTGAATGTCCAAACACTGCCCATCTGTGGATGCTCTGTTCAGATCACTCTACTCAGGGCGGGGCGCAGTGGCTCACGCCTGTAATCCCAGCACTTCGGAGGCTGAGGTGGGTGGATCACTTGACATCAGGAATTCGAAATCGCTCTCCTCTAGAAAATTTGCTCTATCCTTTGGTTGCAAATTATGTCTTCCTGACTTGAGCTTACACAGCATTTTATCATTCTACTAGGCAGTTGACAGTGTCTTTCTTGTTTGCACAGATGGTTATGCAACACTCTCCTACTAGGTGGCAAAATCCTTTGGGTGTAGAATCCAGTTGTGATTCATTCTCATGTGTCTCACTGTCCCTAACACAAACTGCCCAAAAATATAACTAAGTGTATAAAAATGAATGGAAGGTCAGAAAGACAGAAAACTGGAAAGATGGGAGAAACAGCAATAGCATACTACCATGAGGTTGACTGAAATTTCAGGGTGCTAAGTGATAAGCATCATCTTTCCATCACAGGGATTTGAAGTCGGAAAAATAACTGACTATAGTCACATGTTAAAGAGGACTTTTCCAAGAAGACATTTCTGTGAAAGGAACAAAATAACATCACTGATATGGTCTGATGTGTCTCAAATTCATGTGCTGGAAACATAATCCCCAACGCAAGTGTTGAGAGGTGGGGCATTTTAGGAGATGTTTAGGTCATGAGGGCTGTGCCCTGATGAATGGATTAATGCCACTGTAAAAGAGTTTGATGAGGAAGTTTGTCCCTCTTTGCCCTTCTGCCCTCTGCCAGGTGAGAACACAGTATTACCCTCCTATGGAGGACACAGTGTCTCAGGAGCAGCCCTCACCAGATGCTGGTGCCTTGATCTTGGTCTTCCCAGCCTCTGTAACTGTCAGAAATAAATTTTGGTTCTTTATAAATTACTCAGTCTCTGGTATTGTGAAAGCAGCACAAAACAGGCTAAGAAAATCACCTTAATGTTTAGACCCACATATTGCTGGAAGGTACAATTTAATGCAAATAAGGTTTTTAAACAATACAGGCTTAAAAAAAAAAAAAAAGAGAAACAGGTTTCACTTTGTTGCCCAGGATGGTCTTGAACTCCTGTGCTCAAGCAATTCTCCTGCCTCAGCCTCCCAAAGGTGCTGGGATTACAGGTGTGAGCCACCATGCCCAGCCAATACAGGCTTTTTAAAGAATTATTGTTAGGCCGGGCACAGTGGCTCACGCCTGTATTCCCAGCACTTTGGGAGGCCGTGGGCAGATCAACTGAGGTCATGAGTTTGAGACCAGCCTGGCCAACATGGCAAAACTCCATCTCTACTAAAAATACAAAAAAATTAGCTGGGCATGGTGGCGCATGCCTATAGTCCCAGCTACTCGGGAGGCTAAGGTAGGAGAATTGCTTGAACCCAGGAGGCGGAGGTTACAGTGAGCCGAGATCACGCCAACTGCACTGCACTCTAGCCTGGGCGACAGAGCAAGACTCTGTCTCAAAAAAAAGAAAAATTATTGTTAGATCTTAATGAGGCAGAAGAAAGAACAAGGAGGTGGAGATATACTAAAGAAGGGGAATTAATAAAAATATATTATCTTCTAAACTCCAATTTTTGCTTCCACTCACAATCCACAGGATCCCAGCATTACCCCTTTAAAGATGTTGCCTCAACTCAAATATTACACTAACAGGCTTGTCTCCTAAGGCTACTATTTTTTTCTTAATCAATAACTTAGCCAGCACAATCTCAAAAGTTTGTGCAGAGACTTAGAAAGGAAGCAACCTTAAGTAGAAAATAACAGAAGAGCTTAAAATCAGCTACCATATAACCGAAGAAACAGAACGATCCATTTCAAGCATTATCCTCCATACCTTGTCAATCTCTGATGTAGAGAAATGGAAAAAGTTCTGTTATTGTGGCCATTTTACTAGTGCTGTGGCTATCTGCTTCTAGCCTCAAAATGTTAACTTCTTTTAGAGAAACAAAGGACAATTTTAGAATGTACCTTAAACATGCCTGGGTTAGAGTCCAAGGAAAACAAGTTCAACTACTCCACAAAAAAAAAAAATTGGCTAGGCATGGTGGCTCATGCTTGTAATCCCAGAAATCTGGGAGCCCAAGGCAGGCAGATCACTTGAACCTACTTGTTTGAGACCAGCCTGGGCAACACGGTGAAACTCCATCTCTACAAAAAAAAAAAAAAATACAAAAACTAGCTGGGGGTGGTGGCACATGGCTATGGTCCCAGCTATTTGGGAGGCTGAGGGGGGAGGATCACCTGAGCCTGGGAGGCCGAAACTGAAGTGAGCCAAGATGGCACCACTGCACTCGCCTAGTGACAGAGCGAGATCCTGTCTCCAAAAAAAATTTTTTTTAAGTGAAACTCTCTAAAGAACATGTGATCATAAGAATAGCTTGAGCCTGGGAGGTGGAGGTTGCAGTGAGCAGAGATCACACTATTGCACTCCCTCCTGAGCTACAGAATGAGACTCCGTCTCAAAAAAAAAAAAAGGTTACTAATTTTTGAATGTGAATTTTTACCTCTATGTGTACAACAAAACCATTTACACTAAAGCTTCCCTCAGCAACAAAAGATAGCATTAGAAAGTTGAAAAACAGTTCCAAGTAAATAGTTGTTAGTATCTGCATTAGGCTGTTCTTGCACTGCTACAAAGACATACCTGAAGCTAGGGGTGGCAGCTCACACCTATAATCCCAGCACTTTGGGAAGCTGAGGCAGGAGGATTGCTTGAGCCCAGGAGTTCAGGACCAACCCGGGCAACACAGGGAGACTCCATCTCTACAAAAAATAAACAAAATTAGCCAGGTATGGTGGCATGGCTTGCAGTCCCAGCTACTCAGGAGGCTGAGATGGGAGGATTGCTTGAGCCCAAGAGATGGAGGCTGCAGTAAGCCATGATGATGCTGTTGCATTCCAGCCTGGGCAAGAGAGTGAGACCAGAAGGTGGAAGGTAAAGGGGGAGCAGGCACATCACATGGCAGGAGCAAGAGCAAAAGAGGGGTGGACGGGGGGTGTGTGGTGGGGGAGGTGGTTGGGTGTGCCACACACTCTTAAACAATCAGATCTCGTGAGAACTCAACTATCGTTAGGACAGCACCAAGACATGAGGGATCTGTCCCCATGACACAAACACCTCCCACCAGGTCTCACCTCCTACATTGTGGATTACATTTCAACTTGAGATTTGGGCGAAAATATTCAAACTATATCAATGCCTTAAAGAACAAAAGTGTCCCAGCACTTTGGGAGGCCAAGGTGTGAGGACTGCTTGAGCCCAAGAGTTCAAGACCAGTCTGGGCAACATGGTGAGACCCCATCTCTACAAAAAAATAGAAAATTAAGGGCTGGGCATGGTGGCTTATGCCTATAATACCTACACTTTGGGAGGCTGAGGCAGGAGGAACGCTTGAGCCCAGGAGTTCAAGACCAGCCTGGGCAACATAGCAAGACCCTATCTCTAAAAATCAAATAATTAAAAAAAAAAAAAATCCAGGTGGAGTGGCACGTGCCTGTGGTCCCAGCTACTTAGGAGGCTGAGGTGGGAGGATAGCTCAAGCCAGGGAGGTTGAGGCTGCAGTGAGCCGTGATTGCACCACTGCAGTCCAGCCTGGGTAACAGAACAAGATGCTGTTTCAAAAAAAAAAAAAAAAAAAACTTTCTTCGAGTTTTGTATTGTGTTTTAATTTTGGCTATAAAACATGAAGTTGTTCTTATATTTGTGAAACTATGAAAATGAAGACAGAAGAGGCTTCTGATTTAAAGAAATAGAAACTGGCTTGTAAGACTTCCATTATAGCATATAACAATTTCAAATGCAAATTCTGATTGAACTTCAAGGCTGGATACCATATCAAAAATCACTTTGGATAGAATTTGATCCACAGCTATTACAAATATTAATTATTGTTAGTTCAACCATAAAAATCATGAACATATCTGCCTAGAGTTATTGGTGAAACACAAGATATTAAAAAATACTGTATTCAAATAAAGGCAGAAAAATACTTACCCTGGATTAGCAGCTTCCATCAATATCCCAGTAAAAAAAATTAAACTAAAAACAAGGCTACTTCACAGCAAGATTTATTAATACATCCAAAAGAAAGAAAGAAAAATGATTTTGTCACACTATATACAGATAATACATACAGTGTTTCATACACATATTACATCAGTTTTTACACAAGAAAAATATACATAAAAATGTAAACTTTTGTATACAAAAACCCTTAAACAAATTAAACAAGGACCAGATAACAAAAGGAGACCAATTCATTATTATTTCATCAAATTTTTAAAACAGTAATACAGTACATTCATTGAGATATATATGGAAAATGTGAGCCATCTCTTCTTGTTTAAAGGGAAATTACAAACCAAAAGTCAGTCGCCTCCCAAAACGTGGTCTCCCCCAGCAATGCCGCACCCAATGCCACAAGTATGCCTCTCCATCAGAACTGGGGGCTCTTACCAAAACCTGCCCATCTCCTTATCTTGCTCCTACAGTCTGTGCAGAAACAAGTGGCTCCTAACTTTTGTGCATATAATTAAACTCGTAGCCACTATGAACACAAATAAAGAGGAGAGATTCTCAGTTTGTAAGTTCCCTTTAAGCGGCTTTTATATTTTTGTATTTATTTTTAATGCATGGCCTGTTAAACATACTTGTGTGCCAAGGTGAATGAGAACACTGAAAAAGAAGGGCTTTGAGAACCGCTAGTCCTTGCTACCGTGCAGTTTCTTTGTTAGAAGAGA
Source organism: Symphalangus syndactylus (assembly GCF_028878055.3). NCBI lineage: Eukaryota > Metazoa > Chordata > Mammalia > Primates > Hylobatidae > Symphalangus > Symphalangus syndactylus. The sequence continues at coordinate 110,493,891 of NC_072430.2, forward strand.
TTTTAAAACTGTCCAACCTGTCTCATTTGCTGGTTTCAAATAAGCTACCTCACCTTTGATTTCCCACTGCAACTTGGTTTCAACTTACACTTCAGTACTCTAGTTGTTAGTACCATACAATTGCCAAGAGGCTTTTTGTTAAAGGCTACTTCTGATATCAGGTTCCAGCTAAGCTACTCAGTAAAACGGCTCAAACCCCAGCCTCTCTATTTTAGTCTTCAGGAGTACTCTTACTTCACTGTTTTTTGTAACATCTTACAATTTAGGATTGTCCATCTACCTTCCTCTCTCTGCAAGTTCTTGAGATGTAATCTGCTGCCAACTCTTCACAAAATAAAATAGTATTTAATAGTTCTTCCTTAATAGTCTTGCATTCAGTGTGTCAAATTGATGTACTAATGAAAAATACCTGAAACTGTGGGGAATAAGAATTAAATCTATTTCAAGCACATGCAACTTGGAACTCGCAAAAAAAAAAAAAAAAAAAAAAAAGAAAGAAAGAAAGAAAAAAGAGTCTGGGAGGGCCCTTAACTAAAATGTGCTTAAGACAGCTTCACGAGAGAGCTGCCTTCTTTCAAATTTGAATTTTGAACAAGGCAAAATAACAATTAGGTGATATATTTCCCTGCAGCATGAGAGTAGTTAACTTCCCCCAGGCAAAATGATCTCAATAATCATTATTTATTAATGAAAGGAGGAGGCAAATTGGTGAATTAAGTTGATCTAGGAGATGGTGGCTGACATACACTAATGGAAATACTAGGATTGCTTTATAAGTGAAATAAACAGTCTGGTCTGTGGAACATCTCCACTTCAGAGAGAGGAAAAATGCACAAAGCTCCTCAAGTGAATCTCCAGCTCTTTCTTACTCTCATGGGACAGATAGCATTTTTAAAATGACAGTCTCCCTTTCAATTAAGAAAAACACAACAATAGAAGGAAAAGGAAGATAAATAAATAGTGTGTGGATGTCTTTAGATGAGACTTTAAATGTTCTTTAAATAACTTTTGATAATGTATTTTAAATCATTACATACAACTGCCACTGCAGTGACAATATTCCAGTAGGGGCAGCATTTTGCTAAATGTAAAAGATTGCCATTTAAAACTCATACATATACATGTGTATATACAGTTATATCAACACTATTTATATACATATATATCTAGAGAGCAATATTTCATTGCCTTTGAATATCTATATATCTACTCCCACAATATATACTAGAGACATACTGTGTGAGTACATACGAAAGCATATGTACACATGCTCTGACATGTATATATACACTTTTGTCTGTGTGTGCATAAGAGCTTTAAAGGCACAATATATAGGGATGCAAGTTTTCTAGAGAGCTGCAGCAAATACAGAATGTCACAAACTGAGAAAAGTCAAAAGAAAATATAGCAGAATTCATCACACAGGAATTCATCAAAGCAGTTTCATCATGAGAAAAATTAGTTAGTTACAGAATTCAAGAGGCTTACATGGACCTTGTATGCTTTCCATTAAAATGTAAATGGTGAAGTTATGATTAAACTACAAAGCAAATAAAAATATGTAAATGACAAATTAATGACAGTAAGTGTGGAAATAAACCTAACACTAATATCAATCATAAAATCATAATTATGTTCTTTTGTAATTTAAGTAAAATGTCCCCAAATTATTGAGGTAAAACTTTCAAATTTGTTTTATTTGAAGGTTGGCTTTCTGTTTGTTTTTGAGACAAAGATGAATGCCCAAGTCTCAAAATTCCTATTGATAATATTACCAAAACTTGTATCTTCTGGGAAAATTTCAGAGACAAAGATCTTTAAAAGAAATAACAGAGAAGTTGATGAAATATGCTTAAGCCAAATGCTTCTGGCTAGAAGAGACAGAACTAAGGGGAAAAAAACCACAATGATGTGTGATTTTTTTTTTTTTTAAAGTGATGAGAGACTGACCAGTAGAAGGTGGTGAAGATGAAGAATAGTGGAACTGGCAAGTAAGAACTGTTCAGACCAGCATTCATTGTGTAATATCCATAAACAAGACTATAATCCAAAGGACTTCCACTTTAGTATGTTCTGATGATGTACTCTAGACTGTCACCTCCTCTGGCTTACAGAATAATCCAGAACTTTCCATAGACATTAATCTTGCTTAACAAAGGCTGTTTACCTATTATACACACACATTTTTAAGGGAAATATATGTATATAGCTTTATCTATACACACACATATACATACGTGTATATATAGATTTATACAAATGTATAAATAAACATAATATTTTTCAATCTTTCCATTGACAAGGCAAGTTCACATTCAGCAAAGTGCCACCACATCCCATATACACATCTCTGTACAGATATACACATAAGGGTCTGTTTTCACCCTTCAACCGGGAGAATTTTTTCTAGCAAATCCCATTAACCAGCAACTGAAGGGAGAAATGGCACCAGTACAAACTCCCTTCTTTCATTTGCATGCATATGTACAAGAAATATGCAGATTTAAAAAAAAAATCCCAAAACAAGAGTGAATGAAACCAGGAGATGCTGCAAAAATACAACTGTAGAAAAGAACAGCATATAGAGCTTTCCTAGGTCTTCACTATATCTAAGATGAAGTAAATGATGCTCAAGAGACAACTACAAATTCAGGTATATTATCAGAAGTTGCTTTGACATATTTCAAAGTACATGATTTTTTAAGTATTAAAAATAAATGTCATTGGAACATTTAATAACAACTCTAATTTTGACTATTTCAGACCACCAGATACTCCAGTAATAAGTGTATAGCAAAATAACAACTTAAAACTCAAAATAAAGGGATGTATTTTTTTTAATTCCATATGAATCAGGGGTAGCACAATTTTTCCTATAGCTAAAATATGGGGATGGGAGCACTCTTAAGTTAATAAATAACAGCAGAACTAAGCAAAAGTTTTTTGAAAAATTTTGGAAATAAATGAAATCACCCCAGCTTTGAAATATGCACGGTGAAATGATCCCACCAACTCCTTAAACAAAGCAGCCCCTTCCAAAAATTCTTTATGAAAGGCCTATACTTTTTCTTAACTTCACCAAGAAAAGATGATCAACAATATTTTCTTACTCAAATATAAAGAAATCTATAATTAACATAAAAAAGGTTCAATAGATCTCTGGTCCCATCACCACAATAGATAAACACAGCTCATGTCTGGGGCTGTCTGTCTCTCTCTCTTATTTTTATGCTCGAAAGTGAGAGGCTGATCTTAGAACCTCCTGTTTCTCATGTCATTTTATGAACATAGCATAATATAAGTTAATCCAAAGGTTAACATAAAATGCACATGATATCAGAGCTAGCCTTTTAACATAAGATAACATAATGATTAATTTGGTGTATTTATACAACAGAGACAATGAGAAAGTAACTCCAATACCCTCAACTAAATAAATCATGTTTCTACAATACATTCGGTTACCTTTATCTATTTTTATATAAGCACACATTCATATCTCTCACACACGTGCCCCCAATGTATATTTTTGCATGTGTGTAAAAAATACAGACATATACATGCACACGAGTAATTTAATTCTATTTTAAAGTCACAGTGGGAATTCCTTAGTGAGGAGGGATAAAAAGTTCCTGAATAAGACACTGAGAACATCTAGACTTATTATTTTCTCTATTTTACTTCCCAACTTACAGAATAAACTGTAAATTAAAGAATAAATCCATAGGAAATAAAAGAGGTCTTACAAACTTAGTTTACAAATTCCAGCTACAGTAGTTGGAGTTTTACTTGATCTATGTATTTCTATGTACCCTGTAACTAAGCTTCTAGCCATCTTAAGTGTAAACCACAGATCATTTGCTAAAGAACATGATTCTCAACAGTTCTAGGAACAGTTATAAATGGTCTAAAGGTGTTCTACATTTTGAGGCCCCAGGATATCCTTTTACTTTATATATCTGCAAGGTAGCAAAGGATAGCTATACACCTTGACACGGCAGAGATCCAGTGTAAAAAGGTGCTTCACTAGTTTGTTTTGTCAAAAAAAAAAAAAAAAAAAAAAAGCTCATATATATTTAGCTATTAAACACATAGGCAACATAATTCATTACACTCAATACAGCTTTAGTATAAAACTTATAATTTATGAGGTGATGTTAATAGCATAAATTAATATACCTTTTCTCTTAAAATCTACAATAAGTATTCTGAAAGCTCATCGGGGAAGGAAATTTTTAAATAAAATTTTAAAGCTGTGCATGATGGGAAAGGATTCTGTATTCTGAAGCTGAGATGAGAGCCTGGAGGAGAAAGGAAAAAGTCCTATGCAAGACACTGTGGGCTACAAAACCAAATGTTTCCTCTTTCTTCCGCTCTCTTCAATGATGAGTCACCTTTAGTTTCTTTTAAAACTATTTTCTTATTTTAAAAACTGCCCTAATTTCCACAAGGAATCCCTGAGACATACTCAATACTATACAGTGAAAAGAACTATCACTGTTGAGAGGAACAGATTCAACCCTTCCAAACAGATGAAGACAATGTCAACAAGTGTCAGACTTCCCATCATTTCAGGACTAATCCACTGGAGCCAACTGTACCTTAATGATGCAGGTTGGAGTCATTTTAGGGCAAATCAGTCTATTCCCCCAAGTAAAACCAATGGTGTGGCATTTAGCTGCACTGGAGCCTTCTGCACTGCGTGTTGAAAATTTTTCCAAGGAGAACTTTGGGTGCATATAGAGCTTACTTCAGTGGTCCCCAGCTTAAAAAACAAACAAACAAAAACAAACAAACGAAGAAAAAAGAAACAAGTGAAAGAAGAGGATTCTATGACTCTTCGGCCGGGATGGGTACAGATCACGTGTGCGTGTGCATTCTTCAGGACTGTGGTGGGCAGAGGCAAGAAGGCGAAAGAGAAGATGGAAAGCTGTGCTGCCCTATGGAGCTCACTGAGAGTTAGATAGATTTTTCTCTTATATGAGTATTGTTCTAAACTTTAGATCACTAAAAACTGCTGTTCAAAGTAGCCAAACATCCCCAGTATTGGGGAACATAGGGTTAAAAAAAAGTCATACCCAATTTGCTTGCTCTCTCTCTGAAACGTCACATTTCCTCTTATTAGCTCTGTATCACAGTGCAGAGAAAAACTAACAAAAAAATAAGGGCTGAAGTGAAAACAGAATATTTGCTATTTAGAAATAAGGCTCCCTAAATTTGACCTACAACTGCAGCATTAATGACACTGTTTATTAGAAGAGACATAACTATTCATTTATGTTTTATGTTTTCTTTCCTAATTCATTAGTCAGGGAGAAATGCTTAACAGATATCAAAACATGTCCTTCACTGGTATTTTATTACAAATTATTGGAAAGGTAGTATTTAAAATGTTACTTTAATCTACTAAACATGATTCTGGTTTCCTCCAGAATATAGGAAAATTTATAAAGATGTTAAGACATTATTAAACTCTTTAACTTTTCTACAGAATGCCAGTGAAGATTCAGTTAATGTATTGGGAGAGGGGAAACATCTGTGTTCTTTCATATATATATATAAAACTCTCCACCCCCGAGAAATATATTTTTTGTCAGGAAAAAAATCCTTGGAACAATGTAAATACTGGTAATAAAAGAGATACAAATGAGGACTGTTCACTATGACTAAATTTTCTTTCAAGGAATCCTCTAAATTGCCTCATTAAACTGGAGAGTTCTGTTGACCATTTAGAAGATCATAATATTAGATTTCTATATATACCAGATTACAAACAGAATTTTAAAAGAAGTCTGAAAAGAAAGATGAAGAAACTGAAAACTAATTTTTAATGAATTTCAAACCTCTTAATAAGTTTAGTGTTAATATACTCATCTTTTTGCAATACCAACACATAGCGACCTTCTGAACTAACCTGGAGGAGAGGAGATTGCCTTACACGTGCACTGCTGACTGAGGATGCCCACTGACCATCACCAGCACCCCTAGGATGCCAAGGCACGGCAAAGACGGTGGGCAAGCATCAGCGGACTGACCACACGGCATTTACTAGATATGCTCAAATTCTAATCCCACTTTATAAAAACAGAATGGTATAGGTCAACAGAAAGGTCAATTCTTTCATGCAAGAAGAAAACTCTATGGACAGGGCGCCTCTGTGCATCCCAAACGTGATTTCCTTCCTAATCAAAGAGCTGTCTTTGCCACTGTGGACTGTGATCACAGATTGAGAACAATCTCTGATAAGGAAGAGCTTTAGTGTCAGTCACAGAAAATGATGATTCTTAACTTTCAGGTGAGAGATTGGGCTTATTTAAAAATAAATCTTATAAATAATTATTTGGCAAAGATAAAGTATCAGCTTTCTTTAGCCTTAAGCCACTAAAGACAGTAACACCAATTTTGAGGAAAAAAAATAATAACCTCACTTTCCAACTTGCTCCTCATGCCTACTATTTGTTTCTGATTAAATTATAGTCTTCTCACAGAGGGACACTAGACACACCACACTGCCTGCCAACATGAAATTGCTCAGGAAGTCATTTATAAAGCAGTTATATCACACATGGTAGGTCACCAGAGAAAATAATCCTTTCCTGTCTAAGTTATGTGATGATAATTAGAAAATTTTTCCATTGCATAGTCTGTCACTTGGTGGGTTAAGTATAATTGCTACTTACTATTATGAGTTGTTTACTAGCTACATAACCTACCCAGATGTGCAAATTGCTAAGCCATTTTTACAGAAGAAAAAACAATGTCTTAAGTACTTTAATTAAAATAATATTAATAATTATGTAGAGAGAGTAAAGGAGAAAAAGCCCATCTTTTCTTCAGATGCTACTGATCACAGCCAGTGAATATCACACATTAGAATGGAATTCAGATTCTCAGAGCACAGAATGTATCCATTAACTGCAGCAACTTTGTAAATTAAATCACAGTAACACAATCTAACTGGCCTTTATAAATAGTCCCAAAGAACTGCAGAAACAGAGTGAAACTTCTTTGCCACTATTTCTCCTGGGTTCAACACTAGAGTAAAAGCTAGTTTCTACCTATTTAGGACCTTATATAAGATTTGTTTTTGATTCCAGTATTGCCTTGTGATAGCATAAGTGCTATTTTAAAAGATACTCATTTTCATATTCCTGGAGTAAAAGACACTTCATTCCTTTCTATACATATTAATAGCAAAGTTACTACTAATAGACAAGAATGGCTCTATTAAGTAAAAGAAAAACACAGATCTCTCTGGGCTTATAGATGTTCTCCTCTCTTCCAAAAAGGGACTCATAAGAAACAGCAAGGGCAAAGCAAATTGCAAACTTTGATATCTGTTTTGAACTAGATAAAATAGAGGAAAAGTCTGTTGTTGATAATTCCTCAACCACTTTCCTCAGCTTTCATCATGGGCATCCAAACGAAAATGTATTTACTCAAAGTTTTTGGTGTGAAGCTGTAACTAGCAACATTCCTGATAATTTCATGCCTCCTTACTAGAAAGCAGAGAAGGGCTTTTAAATGCACATAAAACAGAAAATTGCAAACAATAAAATGTGCAACTTACTGCAAACTCAGCTTTGTATCATAACTAAAGAATTTCAAGCAGCTAACATGAGGGACAAATAGACAGAAAAAGTTCAAATCGACTACCCACGACTTTCCCTTCCTTGTCAAAGGGCTGATGAGGAAGTCAATGTACTGCTCTGCGACAATCTTTAAATACACAATGGAGACTAAACCGAACTGCTGGGAATGGACAGTTATCTAGTGATGCTTATGATGGTTGTGAAAATAGTTTAACAAACTAAATGACATTTTTGAGCAGAGGTAACTACTCGTGACCACTTCATTACAGTACATTAAAATAAAAAAGCTTACTAATATAGATTCACAGGTGAGAAATATTCAAATTATCTGTTCTCACCATTCAGAATAGAAATTTATGGTGATACCAAATATAATTTTGCTTTATGACATAAGTTATAATTTAGAAATTTTGCACTCTGCAAAAAAGGCAAAGCTATTAAAAATAAATCTTCCAATCAATTACCATGATTTTAAAAAAACTAAATATATTACAAACATATTTTTGGCCCACAAAAAGAAACATCAATAAATACAAAATAGGGCATATAATGATTTCATACAGTCATGTGACATTTCCCCTCCATAACCTCAGGCACGTGGTATCTGCATAATGCCTGCTGATCACCATCATTCCTTTAAAAAGCAGAGAAAGAAAAGCTTTCAAAAGAAGGGACTGGTTAGAACTAGCATGGCATAAAGAGATTACATACAGGAAGTAGGAAAATACATCCAATCGTTACCTATTAGAAAGGAATTAAGATCAAATATTCCCTGACAAATGAGTTATTGAACCACATCAATAGGTATGTTCTCTCTACTTAACTTTTAAAATATATATATATGTGAATTAGACTAGACTCAGGTATAAATAGCCAATGGTATCTCAAGGGACAGTGAAACTACTCAGCAAAAGCAGAGTAGAGATGCCTTTAAAATCTAGTTCCACCCTTCTCTGGGGGGAAAAAAAAGATAGGCAAGAAACCTCACAAATTCATTTCATAGTCACGAACTTCCTAAACTACCCCATGTGATTTTTAATCCCTAAAATCCTGGTATTTTAAAAACATTTCCCAAAACTATTTTCAAATTTACTTAAACCCAAGTACTTAAATTATTTTAAAAGGACCGAAGGGCGAATAAAATTTATATCTAATTTCCATATTCTGCTTTGAAAGAAACTTTAAAATGTGTATCCTTCAGATATTACACATCACTTCACAACTGGTACACTGATTCTACAAGTGTCTTCAACATTTTACAAATCTTACCAAAGAATCACTACTGTAAACATGAAAAATTCAAAAGCAAAAGATGGATCAAGGAGTTCACAGATCCCATCTTTTCAAATCTATCTGACCTATCCTGCTTTTTCACATCAAAATATTTTCTTTAATTACATCTTGCAAATGTATTCCATGAGAGAGGGATTTAGAAACAAACATATGTCTGAAAAGACAAAGTGACCATCAGGCCCCAGAACCCTGGCAGCGTGCAGTCATCCCAGGCAAGCTTTTCAGGACATCCCTGCCTCACTGACGGGAATCCAAGCTTCCTATGTTCTGTTTCTTCTTGGGCTAACTTTTAGCAGAAAAAGGTTGTGCTACTCACACGACCAGCCCACCACCCTCCCTATTCAGGAAACTTGAGGAGAAGAAGGACCAAGCTTATTAGGATTGTGAGATGTAGGAGAGGAGAAAAGTAAGAGTCTTATACTCATTGGGGTGGGGGGAACAAACAAAAAAAAAACCAAACTAATGGGACAGCTGCTTCCTGCACTGCACAAAAACACACGCGTGGGCACACGCATACTCACAGGCAGTCAAAAGACACATTTTTTTCTTTTAGTTAAACATGATCACAATTACGAATGGAATCCTGGCCTCACTGTGGTGTTTAGCAGTTGGTGCTAGGTCAGAGTCTTGACCTGCCACACACCATTTGCTGTCTCTTATACAGGAACTCAATTAACAAGATCATTCTATCTAGAACCACCTATGTAAAAACCTGGCAATAGAATGGAAAGCATTGATCTGAATACTAGGAAATAGTAAAGGGCACTGGTATTCTGAGGTATCTTCCACTTCTAGGACTTGCTGCTAAAAGTCAATCCTATCCAGTCACTGTGCTGAACCACTAAGGAAACCACTGGGGCGGAGTGGGCCTGCCAGGAGGGAATGAGCACCAGTGCTAAGGAGCACATGTGAACACTGTAGCGAGGTCCACTGCAGGGCCACTCATTGAACTGGGAAGGGGGGGGGGTGCCCCTCTGATCCCCATCTGTTATATCTTCTTTAGGAAAAGGGGAGAGGGGTGCTAAAGAGAAAACAAAGATAGAAAACACTGGGTTCCCCACCTGCCTGCAAACACAGACACCCTCAGTTAGGGGAGGGAAAGGGAGAAGATGCATTATTGGTACTTGTAGCTGTGGCACCTGTTACTGTGAAGCCTGTAGGAGGGGCTATAGAGCTGTGGCTGGGCTGCAGGTCCTTAGGAATGCCACTGTGAGAACTCAGCTGGTGGCCAAAGGCTGCGCTGAACTGAGGGAGTTGCTGCTTGGGAGAGGTGGAGGCCATTAGTTCAGCAGAAGGCCCCATGCCACTGAAGCTGGTCTGTGGTAACCCCGGAAGCACACTGGAGCTGCTGGGGGTCACGGTGGCGAAGGCAGGCTGTGTGGTCTCTGAGTTCGAAGTGGTGGGTGGCGTGGATAGGGAAGTGGAAAGAAGATGACCATCTGCGCCGAGAAGGTTGCTAAATGGAGAAGGGTCTCCAAGGTTGACGGGGAGATTGCCCCAGTGAGTTCTGGGGTTTACCACGCCTCCAAGTGGCACCTCAAGTTGGGTTGGGAGCAAGTGCTGCGCCATGATGGGCATCTCTGCTGAAAAGGTAGCTGCCATATTATCACCAGAGTACGATGTTGTGTGGGGAGAGGTGATATGGTCACTGTAGGGAGACGGCACATGCTCACTATCATAATGGCTTCCATGGGGTGAGGAGTGTGAGTGATCACTGCTGTATTGCTGTCGTGAGGTGATTAGGTCATCTGCCTTGCTCAGCAGCTGGGCAGGATGTGGCCTCTGGGAGGCATGGCTGCCGTCATGAAGTCCATGAAACTGTCCTGGGAAGGCTCTCTCCCCAAGTGCACTCTGGCTGATCAGAGTGGCAGAAGTAAGGCCAACGTTGGCTGGGGCAGAGAACTGCCCCTGGATCTGCCCTGCCAGGGGTGTAGGTGGGTTTGACAAGGTAGCAGAACGGAGCAGGTTCTCATCCAGCTCTAGACTAGAAAAATTATCATGTACTATACGCCCATTCAATAGCTCCCCTAGGTCTGTGTTCACCTCTCGGCTCAAGGATTGTATTCCTGAAGCTCCAGTACCTGTGGAGAACACCCCTATTCCTCTATCTGACAACTCCTGGACTGGCACACCATCTGACTGGGCAAGGACCCCAATGGTACTCAGGCACTCGAGAGAAGTTACAGCCTGCAAGGCCCGTTCAAGCTCCTCAGCCTCTTCGGTAGTTGGGAGGAGGTCTCCATTCTTCCCTGAGTCAACAAAAGCCATCAACAATCAGTAGAGCTTTTACCAGTTCTACATCACAAAAATCATACATTTGAATTATTTTAAACAATATTCTATTTAAAAAGAGTCCCTCTTGAAAAGAAAAGTTTCCAAGATTTTGACTGGAGGGAAAAAGTGAAATAATGGTCTGCAGGACAGGGTCTGAAATGTCAGCTATCTAGGAATTTGAATCACCATCTTCAGTTGATTTACTGAAAACCATCTCAAAAACCATCTTATCAACGTATTAACTTCTTAGGAATTCTAAGGATTACAAATTTAAAACTCACGGTGACTATGTGATTATACGTGTTTTTAACCTAAAATTATACTATCATCATTAACATAGAAAACATATATCAACTTGGATTTGAGACAAAAGGCTGTGTAGAACAGGTCCACCTTGCCTGTTCTACTCCTGACTCTCCCAGCTGGAGGGCAGCTGTGGAAGGTTAAAACACAGAAATTCATACATCTATTTTAGCACAACACTAAGCTCTCAGTTCATTTCATGGGTTATCTTTCAAAATGCTTTTGCTTTACTCTCTAATCCTTTCCCCTCATTCTTTTCCCATTTCTTACTAATTTTCATAAAATGGAAGCCCATGGACCTACTTTGATTTCATTTCTAATATTTAAAAAAATCTATTGTTAGGAACTTGATTAATCACCATGGAAATATTCGATTTTTAATGGCGAAAGAAACATTCTAAAAGTATAAAAGATTTCCCCTGAAAGCATGGGGGAATTGGCAGGATTAAGCAAACTTCGTTTTGGAAAAGTGCACTTCAGTTGAAGTACAGGGTGGGGTATAAAACTAGGGCAAGTTCTAAAAGACTTCAAAACTCATGTTTGGCTGGGCACGGTGGCTCGCGCCTGTAATCCCAACACTTTGAGAGGCCGAGGGAGGTGGATCACCTGAGGTCAAGAGTTTGAGAACAGCCTGACCAACATGGTGAAACCCCGCCTCTACTAAAAATATAAAAATTAGCTGGGCATGGTGGCAGACACCTGTAATCCCAGCTACTCGGGAGGCTGAGGCAGGAGAATCGCTGGAACATGGGAGGCAGAGGTTGCAGTGAGCCAATATGGCGCCACTACATTCCAGTCTGAGCGACAGAGCAAGACTCCATCTCAAAAAAAAAAGAAAAGAAAAAAGAAAAAAAAAGTCATGTTCAAGATGTCTTTGTTCAAAAATAAAGTAAAAGTCTTCACTTTAAAGAAACAACGTTGGGCTGGGTGTGGTGGCTCATGCCTGTAATCCCAGCACTTTGGGAGGCCAAGGCGGTGGATCACTTGAGGCCAGGAGTTCAAGACCAGCCTGGCCCACATTGCGAAACCCCACCTCTACTAAAAGTACAAAAATTAGCCGGGCGTGGTGGCACATGCCTGAAATCCCAGCTACTCAGGAGGCTGAGGCGGAAGAATCGCTTGAACCCGGAGGCAGAAGCTGCAGTGAGCCAAGATCGTGCCACTGCACTCCAGCCTGGGTGACAGAGTGAGATTCTGTCTCCAAAGAAAAAAGAAACAAGTTATAAACCTAGTCAGCAAATTATGAGATGGTTAAACAAACTGCACATTCCTTATCTTCTGAAACAGGTAAAATAGCTGTAGTGGTATTATATTTCCTATCTACAGTGAAAGACATTACATGTGAGGAGGAATATGACAAACACATCTCAAAACACTATTTCTTTTCTTATAAACTCATTTTTAAAACCAGTTTCCTTGAGTCAAAATATTGACTATACCTTCAAAAAAATCAAAATCTTGTAAGTCATCAGGTAGCCGTGGCAGGACATCTGAAAAGTCCTCCTGGTTCAATTCCAAGTCATGTGGAATGTCAGTGATCTCATTGGCAATGTCATCCGGCAACTCATCAGCACTCAGCTCTGGTGTGGATGGGCTCCTGGGAAAGAGGACACTGTTGGTCCCATAACTCCCCCATTATCTTCACATCAATACCACCAAGCCAAGTTCATTCAACATGAAAAGAAGCTAATGTCAGGCAGGGCACAGTGGCTCACACCTGTAATCCCAGCACTTTGGGAGGCCAAGGTGAGGATCACTTGAAGCCACGAGTTCAAGATCAGCCTAGTCAACATGGCAAAACCTTGTCTCTACTAAGAATACAAAAATTAGCTGGGCATGGTGGTGCACACCTGTAATCCCAGCTACTCAGGAGGCTAAGGCATGAGAATCACTTGAAACTAGGAGGCGAAGGTTGCAGTGAGCTGAGATCACACTACTGCACTCCAGCCTGGGCAACAGGTGGAGACTCTGTCTCAAAAAAACAAAACCAAAATGAAAAAACAAGCTAATGTCTTTTAGGTTTTTTATCTAAAGGTCAGAAAGTCCCGGCAGGTCTTGAACCCAAGCACAGGGATTAGACAGATGGAAAGTAAGGAAGTAACCACCTGAGCTAAAGCCAATCCTAATGTCTTCTAGGTTTTTTTTTTAGACAGAGTTTCACTCTTGTTGCCTAAGTTGGAGTGCAATGGCGCGATCTCGGCTCACTGCAACCTCCACCTCCTGAGTTCAAGAGATTCTCCTGTCTCAGCCTTCAAAGTAGCTGGGATTACAAGCGCCCACCACTATGCCAAGCTAATTTTTGTTTGTTTTTAGTAGAGACGGGGTTTCACCATGCTGGCCAGGCTGGTCTCGAATTCCTGACCTCAGGTGATCCACCCACCTTGGCCTCCCAAAGTGTTGGGATTACAGGCATGAGCCACAATGCCTTGCCTCTTTTTTTTTTTGAGACGGAGTCTTGCTCTGTCGCCCAGGCTAGAGTGCAGTGGCATGATCTCGCAACCTCCACCTCCCATGTTCCAGCGATTCTTCTGCCTCAGCCTCCCGAGTAGCTGGGATTACAGGTGCCCACCACCATGCCTGGCTAATTTGTGTATTTTTGGTAGAGATAGGGTTTCACCATCTTGGCCAGGCTGGTCTCGAACTCCTGACCTCATGATCCACCTGCCTTGGCCTCCCAAAGTGCTGGGATTACAGGCATGAGCCACCGCACCTGGTCTTAGGTTTTTTATATTCAACAGAAACATGAGAAACCCTAACTTACAGTGTCTCCTCCCCTGTTTTAAAATAAGGAAATCTGAAAGTAGAATCACTGCAGAAATACAGGCCTCACCATATGCAGTCACATATTTCTGCAACCTTCACCCATGTATTGAGAGGCAACAACAACTACTAGGTAATACTTTTACTTCAAATTTGTAAAATGAATCACAATTTGGTGCATCAAGTGTGTCTTAATGCTTTTTAGTAGAATTTCAAATTTGGTTGAAATAATAATTTTAGAAATGAAATTAACAACAGGTAAAATTGAAATGCTTAGCTAAAACAAAGCTTCATTCTTCTGGTCAAAATGTTTAACCCTGCCAAAATAAATAATGCCTCATATTTCTGATGGACTACTTCTGTTGGAACATATATGGAATTTCTGCAAAAGTTTTAAAAGTTAAGAGGCTAGGTGTAGTGATTCATGCCTGTATTCCCAGCACTTTGGGAGGCCGAGACAGGTGGATCACTTGAGGTCAAGAGTTCGAGACTAGCCTGGCCAACATGGTGAAACCCTGTCTCTACTAAAAATACAAAAATCAGCTGGGCGTGATGGCACATGCCTGTAATCCCAGACTAGGGTGGCTGAGGCAGAAGAATCGCTTGAACCCTGGAGGCAGAGGTTGCAGGGAGCCGAGATCGCGCCACTGCACTTAGCCTGGGCGACAGAGCAAGACTTGGTCTCAAGAAAAAAAAATGTTTTTTAAGTTGAGAGTATACAATTAAACTCAGTTTCAGGATCTGTTCTCTTTAGTGTAAGCAAAAGCTTAATTTTAGATCAAATACAGCCAGATACAGGTAAAATTTGCACCAAAAACTATTTTAAAAATCTAAGCTGATATACTAAATGGTTTCTGTAGCCTAGTGACAACTTTACAATAACCACATGAAGCTAGATGTTCTAAGAAGAATCCCAAAATGTAAAGAAAAATTAGGTGCCAGTGGCACCACTGACCGGATCTGAGAGGCCACCACTGACCGGATCTGAGAGGCCTCCACTGGCAGTGAGACGCTGGCGGGCATGCTGAGGTTCCCTTGGGGGACTGCAGGCGGAATGGGTTTTTGGGGTCGACGAGGTCCACGCCTTCTCTTCTTCTTGTGTTTTTTGGTTAGTGCAGGAGGCTTAGTTTTTTTCCTGGGTTTCCTCTGCTGCTGGTGCTGAACTTTACGGGAGTTATCTCCTCTCAAGAAATTATCCTTTGGAATGAATAAATAGGCTTTTAAACTGAGATTATCTGGGAGAAACCTGACAGCTACCTAAAAAATATTTACATCCCTTAATATTCTATATAATGCCTAAAACATACTGGATGCCCAAAACTATGTATAACAAAAATGAAGACATCAAACTTCATCAATTCCAAGATCTACATTTTAATATCTCTGCAATTGGGAAGCATTTAAAATTGGTGGCATTTTACCACTGCGGTCAGCCTGCTGATGGTCATTATAGTTGACACTGTCTACCCACACACACACACATACACACGGTTCCAGTTCTTTGTACTAGCATTGTTTCTGAATTAAGGTTTGTACACTGTTGGTACTACATGTGGAGGAAAATTTTTTGTGAATGTAGAAAGGCACAAAGAGCAGCAGGGCATAAAATTAATATTAGTGGCGCACATATTCATTACTGAAGAACCGACCACAATTCTTTTTTTTTTTCCCCTGTAAGGCAACAACCAAGTGAAAAAGGAAAATAACCACAAAGTAGATGAAGTTGTTCTATTGCTGAAGTATGTAGAAAATACTGCCTTTCACATGTCAAGCAGTACAGCCAAAACCAGGAACAGTATATAAAAATCTATGTCTAAATAAGTCTTTTAAAAGCTCTTTAATAAGTTGAAAACAAAAATTCTAAGTGATAAGAAAGTACCGCATCACTGGCAACATTTTTTTCTTTCTTACTGGCACATAAAACAGTGGGATTTGCAATTGATGTCACCTTTAATTAATTCCCTAATAACTCTTATAGCTAAATAAAGATTGTAGACCATAGTATTTTAAGACTAATAAGCATCACTAGCATCAAAAAATTGAAAACAAGAAAGAATAAAATTAAGGCATAAATTCAGGAAATCTAAAACAGGTTTAATCCTACTCAAATGCTTGAATGTAAACAATTACAGATTAAGTCACAAATACACAAATTTAAAACAAACCAAACAAAAGAGGCTACCTCTGGCCAGATGCAGTGGCTCACGCCTATAATCCCAGCACTTTGGGAGGCCGAGGCAGGTGGATCACCTGAGGTCAGGAGTTCGAGACCAGCCTGGCCAACATGGCGAAACTCCATCTCTAGTAAAAATATAAAAATTAGCCGGGCCTGGTGACACGTGCATGTAATCCTAGCTACTTGGGAGGCTGAGGCAGGGGAATTGCTCGAACCTGGGAGGCACAGGTTGCAGTGAGCCGAGATTATGCCATTGCACTCCAGCCTGGGCAACAAGAGCGAAACTCAGTCTCCAAAAAAAAATAAAAAAAGGCTACTTCTCAGACTCTGTAGTTCTTTTTGTCTCAACGCTTGAGGTCTACTTGTATTATGTCCACTATTTAACTCAACAAATGGTGAATGCGCAAGGACCAGTACCCGAACATTATGCTCAGCATCCATTTCAGGCTTTCCCTCCAGCACCAGTGTTGATCTCAGGAGGAAGTTAGGGAGCTCTCACCCAAGAGAAAATAAGTCCTATCTGTAAGGCTCCAATAATCACCTGGGTCAGATTCCTGCCTGATTCTCCTAAGCTTGTGTGCAGTTGCCTTGTGGCACTCTTGGTACTGTGCCAGATACTTCACACAGAATAGCCCCTGACTGATACCTGCCTTGCTCGCCTCCAGAGAGCTAAAGTCCCCACCCCCTGAGGCTTTCCTAATGCCAACTGTTATTTTACCTAGCGTCAGTGCACAGTGAAATACTATTCACTCCCAACTTTCGTCTGATTCTACCTCTATGTCAAGGCAAGGCACTCACCATCTGTCATAGGATCTTACAAAGGTGGAATCCCATGTTCTGCCTGACAGCCGGGACTTCCTGCAGCTGGAGTCTCTTACCAATGGCTGTCACATCCTAGTTCTGAATCTTAACCCCTTCCATTGGTATGCCTAACAGTTAATGTATTCAACAATTACTTACTGAGAGTCTCTGTTCTAAGTGTTAGGGATACAGTAGTAACAAAAAAATGCTCCCGCCCTTGTGAGGTTCACATTCTAGTAGGAGAATACAGAAAATAAACAAACTAATGAATAACTGTTAGGCAGACAAATGTTAGGAAGAAAAATGAGGTAGAGTATGAGGATAAAAACTGACAGGGTAACAGGCAGGTGGAAGACTTCCATGATGAGGCGACACATGATAACAAATCTGAAAGAAAGGAAGGAGTGAGCAACGTGGAAACTTGGGAAAAGGCCAGGTGTGGTGGCTCATACCTATAATCCCAACACTTTGGGAGGCAGTGGCAGGAGGATGTGATGGGAAGCCTTTAGCAGGTTTTGATTATGGAGCTAATATGATCAGATGTATAGTCTAAAGGGCCTGCTCTAAAGACTACTTACTACAGAATTCCCTTTCTAGGACATTCTGGAAAATGCAGAAGTACAGGGACAGAAAATAGATTAGTGGGGATGGAGTAAAGGGATGACTACAAAGGGGGTAGTGTAAGAGAATCTGGGGAGCTGTTCTGTATCTTGATTTAGGTGGTGGTTATACAACTGTATGCATCTACAAAACTCCTAAGAGTGTAACACTCAAAAGTGAATTCAATTCAAAGAAAGTAGAACATATACACACCCAGCCCACTCTGGCTGCTATGTAAACAACATACCCCCTGTGGCAGGGGGATATGGCAAGAAGGGAGATCAATTAGGAGACTATTACAATAATCCAGGCAAAGATAATGGTAGCCTCGACTAGAATGGTAGCAGTGAAATTTATAAAATGTGTGTGGATTCAGAATATAATATGAAAATAGAGGCTAGGTGCAGTGGCTCAGGCCTGTAACATCCCAGCGCTTTGGGAGGCCAAGGTGGGCAGATTACTTGAGGTCAGGAGCTCAAGACCAACCTGGCCAACATGGTGAAACCCCATGTCTACCAAAAAATCCAAAAATTAACTGGGCACAGTGGCACGCACCTATAGTCCCAGCTACTCGGGAGGCTACTGTGGGAGAATTCCTTGAACCTGACAGACAGAGGTTGCAGTGAGCCGAGACGGCACCACTGCACTCAAACCTGGGTGACAAAGAGAGACTTGTCTCAAAAAAAAAAAAAAAAAAAAAAAAAAAAAAAAAATCGGAGCCTAGATTTGCACATAGTTTTCATCTCCCAGTGTCAGTCTCTCACAGGAGCACCGATAGGGTACAAGTGCTTCTTATAGTCTCTTATGTAATTTTTAACCTAAAACAAAAATAGCTCAAACTATTGCCAGATTCTGTCTTCAGAGAGAAAACTATTTTCAAAAATTTGTATTTTAAATACCTAAAAAAATTTGATTAGTATAATTGTGATTGTTATATAAAATATATATTATTTTATGACTAATTTACATTATACTAATTCAGTCTTAGGTTTGCCTCATTGAATTTGCCTAAGTAGGAAAGTTTAACTAGCTGAAAAGAATAAAACTGCATTCAATTTCTCTAAAAGCATTCACATAATAATGGTTATAGGAGGCCGGGTGCGGTGGCTTACACCTGTAATCCCAGCACTTTGAGAGGCCGAGGCAGGCGGATCATGAGGTCAGGATATCGAGACCTTCCTGGCTAACACGGTGAAACCTCATCTCTACTAAAAATACAAAAATTAGCCAGGCGTGGTGGCAGGCACCTGTAGTCCCAGTTACTTGGGAGGCTGATACAGAAGAATGGCGTGAACCCGGGAGGCGGAGCTTGCAGTGAGCCGAGATCTCGCCACTGCACTCCAGCCTGGGTGATAAAGCGAGACTCCATCTCAAAAAAAAAAAAAAAAAACAAATTGTTATAGAAACCAAAAATTCATTCATAATAAGTTCCTAAAGCAGACAATGAAGTACAGATTTTTCTACTTAACAGTATCTTCCTCAGTATCTTAGAAGTATACTGGAATGGCGGAACTTTAAAATGAAAATATGTGGCTGGGATCATTTATTTCATGATTTGAAAGCTACAGGGCCCACATTACCATGGGTCTGTGAAATCATCAATGAAGGTCCACAAAAGTGGTTCAAAAAGCATACAGAAATTATTCCTTAGCTATGACAAAGCCTGAATAAGCTTAAAAAAAAAAAAAAAGCCTACATTCGCTGGGCATGGTGGCTCACGCCTGTAATCCCAGCACTTTGGGAGGTCGAGCCGGGTGGATCATCTGAGGTCAGGAGTTCAACACCAGCCTGGCCAACATGGAAAAACGTTTTCTCTACTAAAAAAAAAAAAAAAAAAATCAGCCGGCATGGTGGCATGCGCCTGTAATCCCAGCTACTCGGGAGGTTGAGGTGCAAGAATCACTTGAACCCAGGAGGCGGAGGTTGCAGTGAGCCAAGACTGTACGACTGCACTCCAGCCTGGGTGACAGAGTAAAACGCCATTTCAAATAAATAAATAAATAAATAAATCTATATTTTAAATGTTTTTATATTAAAGTGGGAAAATAGTTATCCAACATTTGTAATATGTAATTGTAATATGTAGTTTGGTATACAAATTTTTCAAAACATATTGTCTGTAAAAGAAACCTAAAAAATAAAACAAGTTCTTGGTGAAAAAGCCAGTTGATCTGGTTTGGCTCTTTGTCCCCACCCAAATCTCATCTTGTAGCTCCCATAATTCCTATGTGTTGTGGGAGGGAGACAGTGGGAGATGACTGAATTATGGGGGCAGGTCTTTCCCCTGTTGTTCTCATAATAGTGAATGGGTCTCACAGATCTGATGGCTTTAAGAATGGGAGTTGCCCTGCACAAGCTCTTTTTGCCTGCCACCATCCATGTAAGATGTGACTTGTTCCTCCTTGCCTTCTGCCGTGATTGTGAGGCCTCCCCAGCCACGTGGAACTGTGAATCCAATTAAACCTCTTTTTTTTTTAATTGCCCAATCTCAGGTATGTCTTTATCAGCAGCATGAAAACAGACTAACACAGCAAATTGGTACCAGTAGAGTGGGGTGCTGCTGAAAAGATACCCAAAAATGTGGAACCAACTTTGGAGCTGGGTAACAGGCAGAGGTTGGAACAGTTTGGAGGGCTCAGAAGAAGACAGAAAAATGTGGGAAAGTTTGGAACTCACTGGAGACTTGTTGAATGGCTTTGACAAAAATGCTGATAGTGATATGGACAATGAAATCTAGGCTGAGGTGGTCTCAGATGGAGATGAGGAACTTGTTGAGAACTGGAGCAAAGGTGACTCTTGTTATGTTTTAGCAAAGAGACTGGCAACATTTTGCCCCTGCCCTAAAGATTTATGGAACTTTGAACTTCAGAGAGATGATTTAGGGTATCTGGCGGAAGAAATTTCTAAGCAGCAATGCATTCAAGAGGTGACTTGGGTACTATTAGAAGCATTCAGTTTTAAAAGGGAAATACAGTTTTAAATTAAAATAAAAAAGGGAAATTCAGTTTTAAAAAGGGAAATAAAAGTTTGGAAAATTTGCAGCCTGACAATGCAATAGAAAAGAAAATCCCACTTTCTGAGGAGAAATTCAACCCAGCTGCAGAAATTTGCATAATTAACGAGGAGCTGAATGTTAATCCCCAAGACAATGGGGAAAATGTCTTCAGGGCATGTCAGATGTCTTCTCAGCAGCCCCTCCCATCACAGGCCTGGAGGCCTAGGAGGAAAAGATGGTTTCATGGGCCAGACCCAGGGCTCCCTTGCTCTGTGCAGCCTAGGGACTTGGTACCTTGCGTTCCAACCACTCCAGCCATGGCTAAAAGGGAGCAAGGTAGAGCTCAGACTGTTGCTTCAGAGAGTGGAAGCCCCAAGCCTTGGCAGCTTCCACATAGTGTTGAGCCTGCGAGTGTACAGAAGTCAAGAATTGAGGCTTGGGAACCTCTGCCTAGAATACAGAAGATGTATAGTAACGGTCCGGGCACGGTGGCTCACGCCTGTAATCTCAGCACTATGGGAGGCTGAGGTGGGCGGATCACCTGAGGTCAGGAGTTTGAGACCACCCTGGCCAACATGGTGAAACCCTGTCTCTGCTAAAAATACACACAAATTGGCCAAGTGTGGTGGCACACACCTGTAATCCCACCTACTTGGGAGGCTGAGGCACAAGAATTGCTTAAACCTCGAAAGCAGAGGTTGCAGTGAGCCAAGATCAAACCACGGCACTGCAGCCTGGGTGACAGAGTGAGACTCTGTTTCCAAAAAAAGAAAATGTATAGAAATGCCTGGATGCCCAGGCAGAAGTTTGCTGTAGGAGTGGGGCCCTCCAGGGGAACCTCTGCTAGAATAGTGCAGAAGGAAAATGTGGGTGGGAGCCTCCAGAGTCCCTACTGGGACACCACCTAGTGGAGCTGTGAGAAGAGGGCCACCATCCTCCAGACCCCAGAATGGCAGATCTACTGACAGCTTGCACCATGCACCTGGAAAAGCTGCAGATACTCAACGCCAGTCCATGAAAACAGCCAGGAGAGGGGCTACACCCTGCAAAGTCACAGAGGCAGAGCTGCCCAAGATTATGGGAACCTATGTTTTGCATCAGCTTGACCTGGATGTGAGACATGAAGTCAAAGGAGATCATTTTGGAGCTTTTCAACTTGATTGTCCACTGGATTTCGGACTTGCATGGAGCCTGTAGCCCCTTTGTTTTGGCCAATTTCTCCCATTTGGAACAGCTGTATTTACCCAATGGCTGTATCCCCATTGTATCTAGGAAGTAACTAACTTGCTTTTGATTTTACAGGCTCATAGGCAGAAGAGACTTGCCTTGTCTCAGATGAGACTTTGGACTGTGGACTTTTGAGTTAATGCTGAAATGAGTTGAGACTTTGGAGGACTGTTGCAAAGGCGTGATTGGTATTACAATGTGAAGATATGCTATTTGGGAGGTGCCAGGGCAGAATGATATGGTTTGGCTCTGTGTCCCGACCCAAATCTCATCTTGTAGCTCCCACAATTCCCACGTGTTGTGGGAGGGACCTGGTGGGAGACGACTGAATAGTGTATTCGCTATTAAGACGACTATAAGACGACTTGTAATAGTGAATGGGTCTCATGTGATCTGATGGTTTTACAAATGGGAGTTGCCCTACACAAACCCTCTTTTTGCCTGCCACCATCCATGTAAGATATGACTTACTCCTCCTTGCTTTCCACCATGATTTTGAGGCCTCCCCAGCCACACAGAACTGAGTCCAATTAAACCTCTTTCTTTTGTAAACTGCCCAGTCTCAGGTATGTCTTTCTCAGAAGCGTGAAAATGGACTAATACACCAGTGAATCACACACATTGAGACTGAGGTCCAAAAAGGCTGAATCCTTAGCCCCTAGTTATATACCAAGCTGGCGGCAAAGCCAGGGTCACAGGTTCCAACTATTAAGTCCTGGTCTAATACCCATTCCCTCACCCTGAGAATCCCTGAAAACTATAACATGTTTATAGAGGGCAGGAAGTATCTCACTTTCTAGTACATAAGGTACCTAGGAAAGTATCTTGCAGTAACTGCTTGATGGATGAAAACAATAAAAAGGAACTTCCTTTAAATAATTATATAATTTAGATATTCCTCAAATTCAAATCTGTCTCTCCTCCAAATTATTCTGAATTAATTAGGATTTATGATAATTAGCATTGACTAAAGCAATAATTACGTTCAATAGATTTCTAGAAAGGTTGGGCCTTCGATTGAAGTTTTATCAACTATTCACAACATTTGTAGAATTATATATAAGAAAGCAAAAACTTAGAGACATAGGAACAAAGAGACTGTTTAGAAATTCTGCTATGTATAAGATACATATCTTAAGGTAATAAAATGCATCTTAAGGGAATAAAAATCCTGTCTCAAAACTTGTTTCAGTGATTTATATACATACATAGTTTGTGCTAAGTTATGAAATACTTCCTACAATGGATAGCTATGAAAAGTTTGAAAGCCTCTGTTGCAGAACTTACCATTTTTTTGGCATGTTCTTCACACAGAGGTGTCTGATGTGTAATGTCAAAAACTGGCACAGAGCACTGCTGTCCATCTGCAAACTTGGCTGTGCAACTTGAGAAGAGCTGCTGAGAGTGGTTCAAGAGGATATCTGGGTTTTTTTAAGTTAGGAATAAAATACACTGAAACTCTAATTTTTCAATTTCTATATAAAATTTGCTTGTTCCCTTACATTTCATAAGTACAAACTTTATTATCCATAATATAAATATTACCCATATCAGTACTAGCTCAACTACTGATATGGGAAAATAATAGAATTTATCAGATGACAACTCTGAAGGACTCTATTTTGCTCATGGGACCCTGGCACCAGTTTCCTTAATGACCATTCTAAACCAAATTGTGTTATTTGGAAAAGCAGGGCCATTTCCTTCTTACATGTGAACTCCACTTAAAGTTCCACTTAATTTTTTTGTTTGTTTGTTTTTTGTTTTGAGATGAAGTCTCGCTCTGTTGCCCAGGCTGGAGTGCAATGGCACGATCTCGGTTCACTGCCACCTCCACCTCCCGGGTTCAAGCAAGTGATTCTCCTGTCTCAGCCTCCCGAGTAGCTGGGATTACAGGCATCTGTCAGTACATCCAGATAATTTATTGTATTTCTAGTACAGACAGGGTTTCACCATATTGGTTAGGCTGGTCTCAAACTCCTGACCTCAAGTGATCCACCTGCCTCAGCCTCCCAAAGCGTTGAGATTACAGGTGCAAGCCACTGAGCCTGGCCAATGGTTTTCTTTTTATAGACAGCTCTTAAAAGGAAAATTTTCTGCCTATGATACTTACCAAGAATAAAAATTTAAAGATATAATTATTAAAAACTCATCTTTCCAAATCTGAATATTTTGCTTCACATTTCCAGCAACAAACTCAAACTCACAACTTATGAAAAATTACTTTTAAATAAAAACTTCACTACTGGCCAGGCACAGTGGCTCACACCTATACTCCCAGCACTGTGGGAGGCCAAGGTGGGTGGATTTATTGAGCCTCAGGAGTTCAAGATCAGCCTGGGCAACAAAAAAGTACAAAAATTAGTTGGGCATGGTGGTGTATGCCTGTAGTCCCAGGTACACAGGAGGCTGTGATGCAAAGATCACCTGAGCCCAGGGAGGTCGAGGCTGCAGTGAGCTGTGATTGTGCCACTGCACTTCAGTCTGGGTGACAGAGTGAGATCCTGTCTCTAAACAAACAAACATGAGCTTTACATCATCAATATTTTTAAGCACTCATACTTTAGCTACTACATTTCTTTAACACTTACCTTATATCTATTAAGTACCTTTGTGTTTTTCCTTTATGGTTTTTAGGTAAAACTATAAAGCCTTTATTACATAGAAAGTGCTGCGGAACAAGCTGTTCCAAGAACAGAAAGGAGGGCAACAATTAAACAGATGGTAAAGATAAGTAATTGCTGCTATTTTTACATGCTGCCTGATTTTAAATACTCAATAAAAGTCACAGCAATAAGATTTCATCACCAACCTAAAGCTCCTTAACACAGGTTTTCTTCAAGTATACTTTAAAAGAGATCTTCTTTCCTAGGCAGTGATATTTGTTACCTTTCAAATCAGCACTGTACTCAGTAAAAAGAGTAAACTAATCTTACAGGAAAAAGTAAGAAAAAGGAAAAAGTGTAAAACTGTGTAACTGTCTTAGAAGACTAAAAACAGATTTTAAATAATGTGATTTGATTTTTTCCATTAATGAGTGTTATAGCTCCTTCTTACAAGCTACCAGGAACCACCTGAGGGACCAGAATTCTATTAACAAAATATAATTAAGTGACAGACACTGGAGGAACCTGCTATTTGCTATCAATTTTGCTTATTTTTTGTGATTTTTGAATAAAACAAGAAAAGTTATTCAGAGGACATCATGAAAATTATGTTAGATAAAATCATTTTAAACATTAAACAGTTATGGTTTCAAAAGTCATTCACTTGATTTAAAAATGAAATATACAACCCCAAATTAGGTAGTACTTTTTCATTGCGCATCCATTTAGTTGAAAGGATACGTTGGAAACAATGTCTGGTGAATGGAAGGGCTTTGTTAGCGCACTGTTCACCCTTCACGGTTCCACTGCATGCTGCTGGTTCCACCTCCCTCAGCTTGGTCCGGCTTATGCTAAGGAAAGAAAAACACAAAATTAATTTTTTTTAAATGCTTTAAGAATCCAGGGTAATTTTTCAACATGATGTCACAACTCTGTAACACTCTCATTATAGTATCTATAACATCTACAGTCACTAAATAAAATGCAAATGTGATTTAAAGAAAGACGGTATTACAATTACCAATCGTGTTATTTCCCTAATCTTCTGACATTCAAAGCAGATAATTACATCACGATATGTTTCAAGGATGTCTGTTTTTTTTTTTTTTTAAGTGATGTTTTATTTCCCTTTTCTTCACAAAGAGGCAGTACAGAAAAGTGATGAAGAACATGAGAGAAGAATCAGATGGACCTGGTTTTGAATCTCAGCTCTCCCTCTTACTAGCTGTGTGACTATGGGCATGTTGCTCAGCCTCATTTAAGCCTCAATTTTCTCACCTGTAAAGTAGAGACAATAAGGTACCTTGAGCTGGCAGGGTTGTTGGGAGCATAAAAAGATTAAGCAGATCTAAACCACTTATATACAGTATATAGTATTACACAGTAAACAGCCAGTGGTTGTTAGTCATGACTATGATTATCGCCACCATTAGGAATTGATTGCCTCATGCTACTAAACCCATAAATCTGCAAAAAAATCTTCATCTCATACATGGGGAAGAGGATACTGATATGCAGAAATGGCTGAGAGGCTTTTATCCTCCAAAGTGAACTCACTTTAGATCTATTTTTTAAACTTTCTATTATATGTGCAATCCATGTTTCATTATTTAAATTTTATCTCCACTTTGTACACTTAATGTTTAAATATTTCAACTTATTTAAAATCTTATGAATAAGCAATGCATTCACATGGATCCATAAAAAAATGAAAGAATGCTAGGCAGTGAAGAATCGACTTCTTGCCCTTGCCCCCTAATTTGCCAGCCCCACTCCCTCTGTAATATGTATTCATTTTATTAGTTTGCAGATCCTTCTAGTTTCTTTACATAAACATATAAAAACACAAATAACTAACATTTAAATTCTTAGAAGTGGGCCAGGTGCAGTGGTTCACGACTGTAATCCCAGCACTTTGGGAGGCAGAGGAGGGCTCCCAAAATCAAAAAGGATCGCTTGAGCCCAGAAGTTTGAGACCAGTCTGGGCAACATAGGGAGATCCCCATCTCTATTTAAAAAAAAGAAAGAAAAAGAGAAAAAAGACAATTCTTACAAGTACAAAACCTATCCTATCTACGTAACTTTATAAAGCATCACAAACCATTAGGGCTTTACAAGTCTGAGTATGAGGAAAAAAATCTACTTAACCTACTAAGTTCAAGTCAGATATCACAAACAAAAAATCTTTTGAGTTGTTTGTTTCTAGTATCTTTCTCAGGGTTTCAATGGAATTATTGACACTAATTAGGTAAGGCCACACAGAATCTAAATTACATATGAATTTACACAAAATAGAAATACTTCTACCATAGTTATTAATTTCATATAAACTGTAAACACTGGCCGGGCGCAGTGGCTCACGCCTGTAATCCCAGCACTTTGAGAGGCCAAGGTGGGCAGATCACAAGGTCAGGAGATCGAGACCATCCTGGCTAACACGGTGAAACCCCGTCTCTACTAAAAATACAAAAAATTAGCCGGGTGTGATGGCGGGCGCCTGTAGTCCCAGCTACTCGGGAGGCTGAGGCAGAAGAATGGCGTGAACCCAGGAGGCGGAGCTTGCAGTGAGCTGAGATTGTGCCACTGCACTCCAGCCTGGGCAACAGAGTGAGACTCCCTCTCAAAAAAAAAAAAAAAAAAAAAAACTGTAAACACTGTTTATATGTCCATGGTGCTGCCTTAAAACCTGCCTTAACTAAGATTTCTGCAAGATTTGTCAGGATTATAAGAGTAGGGAAGTGGATCATCATAGAACTAAACAGTTTATTCCTAATAGTTTATCCATCGTTTCTTTAAAAAGTTGTTTACATTAAATTTAGTCCTACAAAAGGAATATATAATTTCAAATAAATAAACTTTTACTATTCTGGCAGCTAAGCTCAAATTCTCTTGGTCTAGATTTAAATAGAATGGTCTCTATATTAAAGGGATACTTCTCTTTTTTTATTTTGAGATGGAGTTTTGCTCTGTTGCCTGGGCTGGAGTGCAATGGTGCGATCTTGACTCACTGCAACCCCCACCTCCCGGGTTCAGGTGATTCCCCTGCCTCAGCCTCCCCAGTAGCCGGGATTACAGGCACTTGCCACCATGACTGGTTAATTTTTTATATTTTTAGTAGAGACGGGGTTTCACCATGTTGGCTGGGCTGGTCTTGAACTCCTGACCTCAGGTGATCCACTTGCCTCAGCCTCCCAAAGTGCTGGGATTACAGGCATGAGGCACCACACCCTGCCTGAACGGATAATTTTCATTAAACACCCTAATAAACTGCTCAGCTATCTTCAAAGACTAGTGTACAATACATTCCCTCATTTTCTTTATTCTAAACTTACAAAATAACTATTGGTTTCATTTTTTAAAATTGCCTTATGTTTCAATAACTCCATGGACAAATTAAGGTAAAAATGGCCAGACACAGTGGCTCACCTAGTAATCTCAGCACTTTGGGAGGCTGAGGCGGGCGGATCACAAGGTCAGGAGTTCGAGATCAGCCTGGCCAACATAGTGAAACCCCGTCTCTACTAAAAATACAAAAAAAATTAGCTGGGCGTGGTGGCAGGCACCTGTAATCCCAGCTACTCAGGAGGCTGAGGTAGGAGAATCACTTGAACCCGGGAGGCAGAGGTTGCAGTGAGCCGAGATCACACCATTGCATTCCAGCCTGGGCGACAGAGCAGAACTCTGTCTCAAAAAAAAAAAAAAAAAAAAAAAAATTAATATGAAAATGCTTGATGTAACGTTAGATATATTTTATTATCCAAATAAGCCCAACAAACAAAGGGAATTACCAAACTTTTTCATGGTTCTCATATTTAAAAAATCTACTACAGGATTCCCTTTGACGTGCCCTATTGCATCCCCCATAAATAATGATGTTTCCATACAAACATTAGTCACTGTATGATTGTGGGCTGCAAGATACTTAATTTGGGTTCACATACTTGAAGCTATTTCAATGGCTTATTCCACTTACTCATCAATAAATATGACAAAGTTATCTGATAGGAAAGACTAACATTATTTAGCTTGTATACAAACTATATTTTATTTTATTGAGAAGGAGTCTCCCTCTGTCACCCAGGCTGAAGTGCAACGGTGCAATCTCAGCTCACTGCAAGTTCTGCCTCCCCGGTTCAAGCAATTCTCCCACAGCAGCCTCTCAAGTAGCTGGGACTACAGGCGCATGCCACCACACCCAGCCACCATGCCTGGCCAACAAACTGTATTTTAAAGGATCCAGGCCAGGCACGGTGGCTCATGTTTGTAATCCCAGCACTTTGAGAGGCCAAGGCGGGCAGAGTACCTGAGGTCAGGAGTTCGAGACCAGCTTGGCCAATATGGTGAAACGCTGTCTCTACAAAAAATACAAAACAATTAGCCAGACGTGGTGAAGGGTGCCTGTAATCCCAGCTACTTGGGAGGCTGAGGCAGGAGAATCACTTGAACCCAGGAGGCGGAGCTTGCAGGGAGCCGAGACAGCACCATTACACTCCAGCCTGGGCAACAAGAGTGAAACTCCATCTCAAAAAACTAAAAAATTAATAAAGGGTCCACATTAGAAGGTAGCCATTAAACTTTTAGTTTCTAAAATATGTAATGCCAACCTTTTATGTATCTTTTTTTGAAATTAGGACTTTAATACCAAAAATATCAAATAGAGGGCAGCATGCAACTAAAAGTTTACTTTCGTGAACCTAAAATATAATGTAATATAAAAAGCTGCCAGCCGGGCACAGTGGCTCTTGCCTGTAATCCTACCACTTTGGGAGGCCGGGGGAGGCGGATCACAAGGTCAGGAGTTCATGACCAGCCTAGCCAACATAGTGAAACCCCGTCTCCACTAAAAATACAAAAAATTAGCCGGGCATAGTGGCGCGTGCCTGTAGTCCCAGCTACTTGGGAGGCTGAGGGAGAAGAACTGCTTGAACCCAGGAGGTGGAGGTTGTGGTGAGCCAAGACTGTGCCACCACACTCCAGCCTGGGCAACAGAGTGAGACTCCTCTAAAAAAAAAAAAAAAAAGTTGCCAGTCACCAAAGAATGATTATGATACATTGTTACATGATTATCAGCGATGCACTGAGCCATAAACTTTTCACTAATCATGGGTGACACAACCGAATATCATCAAATCAATCTGAAAACCATAACAGGGTCCATCTTGCTGTTTGTTTGTTGTGGCAGTTATCATTAATGTTTTTTAAATATCACTGATGTCAGTCAGGAAGATGTTCTGAAAACAACCAGTTAAGAATCGTGGATATATACAGTTTTCCACACAAATACCAAATTTTCCGAAACTCATTGTATAGTCTTTTACATCTTTGACAAGATCAGAATAATATATTAGACTCAGCATATACATTTACATACAAATTGGTTCATGCTGGACAATTCTACTAAAAGTATATACCTGAAAGCATTATATCATATAAATGTTAGTTATCATTATTTTATAACCTGTGTCAAACTAAGTAAATTCCTTCAACAAATAGAAAACAGACCTTCATTTATTCAATTCTATTCACTCGTTCATCTATACTGGAGATTTAGGAACAAACTTTTTCCTGTTCTCATGGAAATTACTCTCTAGCATGACAGACAGACTTAATATAGGTATAAAATTCTAAAATGAAACAGAGTACAGAGCACAGTAGGCATACATAGTAGAGGGAACCTAACATAGTCCAGGGAATCAGGGAATATATCTCTAAGAACATAAGTCTCTGAGTAAGCTGAGACCTGAAGGATGTTCTAGAACAGGTACTAGATCCAGAGGACTGAGAGATCTAGGAGTCAGGCAAGATGATTTGGGTGTAAGGGAAGAGTAGGCTGCAGCCATTACATATGGTATATCAGATACTTCAAACAACTCTAACCTGTTCTACTTCTAGAAAACTCTTAAGGGCACAGTGCATCCATGTGAGATATGCAACTGAAAATTAGGTCACTTTATTACAACAAATGAAAAGCAAAATACACAACACTAAAGTAAAATATCAAAAAACAGGTATATAAGTAATATGACCAACAGCTACAAAATAAAGGTTATATTTTAACACTTTGTTTTATTTATTTGTCTTTTTTTTGTTTGAGATGGAGTCTCGCTCTGTTGCCTAGGCTGGAATGCAGTGGCACAATCTCAGCTCACTGCAACCTCTGCCTCCTGGGTTCAAGCAATTCTACTGCCTCAGCCTCCCAAGTAGCTGGGACTACAGGTGCCCACCACCACGCCCAGCTAATTTTTGTGTTTTTAGTAGAGACAAGGTTCCACTGTGTTGGCCAGGCTGGTCTCGAACTCCTGACCTCATGATCCGCCCACCTCGGCCTCCCAAAGTGCTGGGATTACAGGCATGAGCCATCGCACGTGGCCAACACTTTGTTTTAAAACCTTTTTTTTCCCTCAAGTGACTTACGACCATTACATAAAAATGAGACTGTACAAACAAAGGATTTTTTCATTTTATAAATAATCCCACCATCTAGAGATATTCTGGTACATAAATTCCTAAATTTTTTCTCTCTATATATACTAAAAGTTGTCATATGAAAATATAATAACTGGCCACGCATGGTAGCTCACGCCTGTAATCCCAGCACTTTGGGAGGCCAAGGTGGGTGGATCACCTGAGGTCAGGAATTCCAGACCAGCCTGGCCAACATGGCGAAACTCCGTTTCTACTACAAATACAAAAATTAGCCGGGCGTGGTGGTGGGCGCCTGTAGTCCCAGCTACTCAGGAGGCTGAGGCAGGAGAATCGCTTGAACCCAGGAGGCAGAGGTTGTAGTGAGCCGAGATTGCACCATTGGACTCCAGCCTAGACAAGAAGAGTGAAACTCCGTCTCAAAAAAAAAAAAAAAGAAAATATAGTAACTAAAAAGTGTGAAATAGCCTGGTCCATATGCAGTGTGATAAATTACAAGTAATTTATCACAACCAGTTACAGATTTCTTTGTTCCTTCTCCACTCCCACTGCTTCACTTGACTAGCCTTAAAGGAAATTTTAAAAATGTGTGAAATAATAAATAATAAACTCAATAAACAAGCTGGCCTTCTATCAGGAGGCTGAGGCTGTAGTGACCCGTGATTACGCCACTGTGGAATTCCACCCTGGGCGACAGACTGAGACCTTGTCTGAACAACAACAAAAAGAATCAGAATTTAAACTTTATTTCCTTAAAGTAAGATAATGTCTTGAATTTTTTTTCTTTTTTTGGAAGGCAGTCCCTCTCTGTCGCCCAGGTTGGAGCACAACGGTGTGATCTCTGCTCACTGCAACCTCCTACTCCCAGGCTAAAGCCATCCTCCCACTTCAGGGTCCCTAGTAGCTGGGACTACAGGTGCATGCCACCACACCTGGTTAATTTTTGTATTTTTTTAGTAGAGATGGGGTCTCATCACGTTGTCCAGGCTAATCTCGAATTCGTGACCTCAAGTGATCTACCCACCTCAGCCCACCAAAGTGCTGGGAATACACGTGTGAGCCACTGCACCCAGCCATGTTTTGAAATTTTAAAATTCAATTTAGTGCTTTAAATGTGTATTTCGGTTAAAAGTAATAACCAGACAGGGGCAGTGGCTCATGCCTGTGATCCCAGCACTTAGGGAGGCCGAGGTGGGCAGATCACCTGAGGTCAGGAGTTCAAGACCAGCCTAGCCAACATGGTGAAACCCCATCTCTACTAAAAATACAAAAATTGGCTTGGCATGATGGCGGGCGCCTGTAATCCCAGCTACTTGGGAGGCTGAGGCAGAAGAATCGCTTGAACCAGGGAGGCGGAGGTTGCCATGAGCCAAGATTGTGCCACTGCACTCTGGCCTCGGTGACAGGGCAAGGCTCCGTCTCAAAAAAAAATTAATAAAAAGAAAAATAGCCATAATTAAAATATATATAAAAAACAAAATTGTTATATAAATATGTATTTATATATACACAACAGATATTATATATATTTTATATATATAACAGATATTTTATACTTATATACATAACAGAATTCCATAATCAGTTTAGAAAATATAACTTTGCATTTTTAAAACATTTTATAGATATAAACTAAGGTATTACTGTACTAAGGTTTTCACCATTACCACCAAAATGGTAATATGCCAAAATTTCTAAAGTATCCGATAACTCTACATTTCTGATATACAGATTTTCATGAATGTAATATTATGTAAACATTATAAATCCTGTTTTCAAAAGAATCTTGAAGAACATAGGCAAATGGCTATGGTATACTTTTGAGGGAAAACTAGCAAACTCAAATTATTGTCATGAGAATGTCATTAATTAATAATTAAGAATTAATGTCATGAGAAAGTGGTCATAATTCAGTGATAAATGGAAAAAAGCATTTACGGAAATAAATGAAAATAATATAGATAACATGATTTCAATTTTGCTTTTTAATATAAACACATGGCTCGCTGGAAAATTTATACACATGCACGCACGCACACACACACAGAGAAAGGCTAGAAGGAAACAGAATCAAAATGTTTTTTTTTTTTTTTTTTTTGTGATGGAGTCTCACTCTGTCACCCAGGCTGGAGTGCAGTGGCGCGATCTCGGCTCACTGTAGCCTCCGCCTCCCAGGTTCACGCCATTCTCCTGCCTTAGCCTCCGGAGTAGCTAGGACTACAGGCACCCGCCACCACGCCTAGCTAATTTTTTGTATTTTTAGTAGAGACAGCGTTTCACTGTGTTAGCCAGGATGGTCTCGATCTCCTGACCTCGTGATCCGCCTGCCTCGGCCTCCCAAAGTGCTGGGATTACCGGCATGAGCCACCACGCCTGGCCTAGAATCAAAATGTTAACAGTGCTCATTCTCTCTCTCATGAATGGCAACAGGAAGATTTTCCCTTCTCATTTGTGTATTTTTTAAATTTTCCACAATAAACAAGTATCTGCATTATAAACAGAAGGAATTTTTTTCTTAAAAGAAATTCAATGTAATAAAATACTTGCACAAATAATCTGTGAGGTAACGTAAATATTAATAGAAAACACACTGAAAAGGCCAGCTACAGTGGCTAACACCTCTAATCCCAACACTTTGGGAGGTAAAGGTGGGAGGATCGCTTCAGGCCAGCAGTTTGAGACCAGCCTGGGCAATACAGAGAGACCCTCACCTCTACAAAAAAAAATTTTTTTTAATTAGCTGGGTATGGTTTCACATGCCTATAGTCCCAGCTACTCATGAGGCTGAGGTAGGAGGATCATTTGAGCCCAGAAGTTTGAGGTTGCAGTGAGCTATGATCACACCACTGCACTCCAGCCTGGGAGACAGAGCAAGACCCTGTCTCTAAAAACAAAAAAACGAAAACCAACACTGAAAAGAAACTAAAATAACACAAGTAAATAAACATAAAATACTACTTTTGTAGTTAAAAATCTATAAATGTTACTTTTAAATAACATGAAATTTCTAAGCATTCTATTTTTTTTTAAAGCCAGATAACATTCTCAAATCTTCAATGAATAAATTCTAATCAAACTACAGCAAAATTTTAGTAATGCTTTAATTTTACTGTTAGCTCATGGCAGTATTATTTTGCCACCTGTAGCACTTTAACAAAGCAAGAAAACCAAAACATAATGCTTAAACGTTTGGGACTTAGTGGTCATCTCCCACTGTGCCTCAACTAGCCTCTCACAAAATAAAGCGAGCAAACTGAGATGAGTCCCTTAAGAATAGGTTGCTGTGGCTCTAACCTGGTTCGACTGCATGCAGCTCTCCGCAGTTCTTGTATTAACTGACCAGTGCATTCTGGTTCTTTACTGGCCGCCTGCAGCAAAGCTTTCCTAAACGTATGCCGGCATTTCTTTTGACGAGATTCTGCCCGCTCCAGGCGGCAGAGGTGCTTATATTTCTGCTGAAAGTAAGTGCAAAGTTGGGTCACCCTGGAGCTCCTACTCTCCGCATCATCATCATCTGACCTGGAAAGTGCAGGGAGAGAAATGAAAAACTGATTACACATTAGGCTCGTTTTAGACAGGGTAAACAAGAATTAGGAAGTGTGGCTGAATGCACAGGTTTAAAACTTTTGTGGCATGTGAGCACATACTTCACACAATTAGAGTAAGAGAATTCCAATAGAGCTGATAAGTACAGTATTTCGACAATAAGGACAGAGTTAATCCAGTGTTTTCAGAAACAGCCTTCTTAGCATGGCATCAGTAGACACTTAATATACCAGTGTCTTCTAAATTTTAAGTGACTAGAGACTCTTGAGGAAAAAAATTCATCTTTTTACCTTTACTTACTAAAAAGTCTGAGTAAATGACATGACAGTTATGAGGAAACACATAGCATAATTTCATAAAAGATAGGTCATACCAGAAATAGGGCAGCGAATTCTAACAGTTTATTATCTAAGAGCTGTCCTTTTAAACATTCTGTTTTTTAATCACTTTTCTTGCTAATCACCTAAAGAAATTTGGTTGTAGGGATCACATTAATTCTACCACGTTTTTTTTTTTTTTTTTGGAGACAGAGTCTCATTCTGTCGCCCAGGCTGGAGTGCAGTGATGCAATCTCAGCTCACTGCATGCTCCGCCTTCCGGGTTCACGCCATTCTCCTGCCTCAGCCTCCTAAGTAGCTGGGACTACAGGTGTCCGCCACCACGCCCGGCTAATTTTTTTGTGTTTTTAATAGAGACTGGATTTCATCGTGTTAGCCAGGATGGTCTCAATCTCCTGACCTTGTGATCCGCCTGTCTCAGCCTCCCAAAGTGCTGGGACTACAGGCATGAGCCACCGAGCCCGGCCTTCTACCATGTATTTTTTTTAACTATGGAAGTATCCTAAACAGCATTTAATAAGTCAGGGATTACATAAAGGATTTTCCATCACATGCTAATAATGTGATTAATTGGTGTCCTGGCTGAAATGCTATATGGAAGTGATGCTGAAGGAACATCTAAGCTCAACAAGAAAGAGTGCCTTTTTAGCAATGTCTACCACCAGCAAGGTTTAAAAGGCCACTTTTTTATGGAACAAATGTGATCTTTTAACCATTAGGAATAATGCACACTGGACTTGAAAACTGACCTGTTATTTTAGCTTCTTTCTCTTCTATCATAAGTAAATACCACACATGTGACACCATGGACTATATATTCTCTTACTAATCTTCTACTATTCATTGTTTGGTTTCTCTTAAGTGATATTATTATTCTTTCTTTCAGCATAGCCTATAACAAGCTAATCTATAAACTTCTACTTAGTACCTCTCCTAAGAAGCACATTCTCGTCAGTATAGTTTTTACTACAGATCTACAAATTGAAGGATTTTACTTCAATCTTTTCATTTATTCAACATTCAACATTTACTGTGTATCTATTATGCTCAGCACTACAGAAGAGAAACCAACATTTCAAAGAGTTTGCAATGCAATTTAGACAAGATAACCACTTCCCAAAAGTTAAAACAATTCAAAAAAGAATAAAATCAGTAACAAAAACAGTGGGGCAGACAGGCCAATGATTCAAATATCTGACCACAAATCAGAAAAATCTGTGAGCACTTAAAAGTGTCAGACTCCTAGGAACTACCCCAAATCTACTGAACCAGAATCTCCATGGTATAGGGCCCAGGATTCTTCATTTTCAATTTTTCCCTGACCTCTGACAGCAGGTCTACACTTGGGAGTTCTCATGGAGCTAGCAAGTGTGATAAATATCTTTCACACAAGACAGAAAACAGTAAAGTACCACAACAGAGGTCAGGGTAAGGTGTTACTGAAGTTCACTGGAAAGATAGCTGGAAGGCTCGGGTGCGGTGGCTCACGCCTGTAATCCCTGCAATTTTGGGAGGCCAAGGTGGGCAGATCACTTGAGGTCAAGAGTTTGACCAACACGGCAAAACCCTGTCTCTACTAAAAATACAAAAAGTACCCAGGTGTAGTGGTGTATTCCTGTAATCCCAGCTACTCAGGAGGCTGAGGCAGGAGAATCATTTGAACCTGGGAGGTGGAGGTTGCAGGAAACTGAGACCACAGCAGTGCACTCCATCCTGGGTGACAGAGCAAGACTTTGTCTAGGGCCGGGCGCGGTGGCTCAAGCCTGTAATCCCAGCACTTTGGGAGGCCGAGGCGGGTGGATCACGAGGTCAGGAGATCGAGACCATCCTGGCTAACACAGTGAAACCCCGTCTCTACTAAAAAATACAAAAAAAAAATTAGCCGGGAGTGTTGGCGGGCGCCTGTGGTCCCAGCTACTCGGGAGGCTGAGGCAGGAGAATGGCGTGAACCCAGGAGGTGGAGGTTGTGGTGAGCCGAGATCGCGCCACTGCACTCCAGCCTGGGGGACAGAGAAAGACTCCGTCTCAAAAAAAAAAAAAAAAAAAAAAAAAGACTTTGTCTCAAAAAAAAAAAAAGAAAAAAAAGAAAAGCTTTGCAGAGGAGGTGACAGCAGAAATGAACCCTGAAGAAACAGGGCCTCACACAAATAGAACACGTAAGCCAAGATACAGAGATAGACAGGATGGTGAACAGCAAGAATGTAAGTAGCTTGGTGTGGCTAAGGTTAAGAGGTCTGTAAGGGAATAATGATAGGTAAGGTTAGCTTTCTAGACCTAAATGTCAAACTGAAGAGTTTAACCTTTATTCCATAGGCAAAGCAGAAGACTTGTAATTTTTTAAATTTTGCACTCCTAACTGCTAAGGTTTGTAATTGTTAAGAAAATACAGTAACAGAAGTGTGCCATGACAATGGTTACAGTTCAGCAGCAGATATAAAATAAACAGAAGGAGAGAGAGAAGAAGGCAGTTAAAAAATTACTGTAAATCTCCAGGAAAGAGATAACAAGGATACATGCTAGGATGGAAGGAGCAGGACTGGAGAGCATGAGGCAATCTGCATGTATAAAGACAAGCTTTGTCAGCTGGCAAGGACCAGGGAAGGGACAATAAGCTGGCAGCAGTTTCCACCAACAAAGACTGGGAAGGACAGTAACATTATGCATAAAACAAGGAACTAAAAATACAAAAAAATTAGCTTGGTATGGTGGTGCATGCCTGTAGTCCCAGCTACTTGGGAGGCTGAGGCAGGAGCATCACTTGAACCCAGGAGGCAGAGGTTGCAGTGAGCCAAGATCACGCCACTGCACTCCAGCCTGGGTGAGAGAGCAAGACTCTGTCTCAAAAAAAAAGAAAAAGAGAAAAAAAAAAAGACATATAAGGGCCATTATCATAAGTGAACTAACTCACTTTGGTGACTCAACATGAAGGATTAGAAAGTCAATGACTCAATGGCTTAGAATATGCATAACTAGGAAAATAGAAGTCTCATTCATAGAAAAAGGAAATGGAGAGGAAAGGCAGGTCTTAAAGGGAAGGTAAAGCTTGAGTCGATAATCAGTTGCTAAAACTGTTATTTTAAAAAGATGCACCTGCGCCCCTGCCACCGCTATCACCACCTCAGTGTCCCCGGCTCCAGTCCCGCTCTTAGGACAGCACCACCACTGCTGCATGGCCCTGCCTGCCTCCTGTGCTGTGCAGCCCTTGCGGGTGCCCCAGATGGCGCTTTACCCCTAGGACTGCCTTAAAATAGTGGAGTGATCATCATGGCCGATGAGAGGCAGCACTGGATTGCAGCTCCAACTCGGACAGACAGAGCAGAGTGCAGAGGCTTGCATAGTGAATTTTATCTCCAGAACAACTGCAAGAACAAACCAGGAATCCCGAGAGGACCTACAGGCCCTCTGAAGGAAGTGGACTGCTCCTGCAGGATCCGGAGACACTCCAAATACTGTGAGTGCCCAAACTGCGGAATTAGGAAAGGGAGATCGTCTGCTCCGAACACACACCCCCACTGGGGAAACTGAAGGTCTAGTTCGCAGGAGAAGTTTCCGACCTTACCTGGAGCTGAGTCAATTTAGAGAGCTGAGCAAAATACAGGGGTAGAGGAAGCAGCGGGAAAGGCTCTGGGAGCTCACTGGGTCCCCAAGCAGGTCATTCCTGCCTGGCATCACAGAGATCTTTCAGGAGGGGAGCCAGAGGCATGGGGAAAATGCCACAGGGAGAAGGAAATCCCAGCTGAACTTTGTAAAAATTTGAACCTGGTGAGAAGCCTCCTGGCCAGAATGTGGGGAAGGCCACAAATCGTCTGTGCAGACTCCACAGGTGGGGAAAGAACCAAAGCCCCTCTCTTTTGCAGCTGGGAGGCAGGTAGCCTGGGACAAGTTCTCAAACCCTGCTCACCCACTGCCTGGAAACAGACTGGGGCTGTTAGGTGGGGCATGGTGGGAGTGAGACTGGCCCTTCAGATTGTGTGGGAGCTGGATGAGGCCTATGACTGCCGGCTTTCCCCCACTTCTCTGACAACCTGTGTGATTCAGCAGAGGCAGCCATAATCCTCCTAAATACACAACTCCATTGACCTGGGAGCCTTTGCCTAGACGCATTGTCATCAGATTATCCAAAGTTAAGACGAAGGAAAGAATCTTAAGAGCTGTGAGACAGAAGCACCAGGTAATCTATAAAGGAAAACCTATGAGATTAACAGCAGATTTCTCAAGAGAAACCCTACAAGCTAGAAGGGATTGGGGCCCTATCTTCAGCCTCCTTAAATAAAACAATTATCAGCCAAGAATTTTGTATCAAGCAAAACTAAGCATCATATATGAAGGAAAGATACAGTCGTTTTCAGACAAACAAATGCTGAGAGAATTCACCATGACCAAACCACCACTACAAGAACTGTTAAAAGGAGCTCTAAATCTTAGAAACAAATCCTGGAAACACATCAAAACAGAATATCTTTAAAGCATAAATCATACAGGACCTATAAAACAAAAATACAAGTTAGAAAGCAAAACAAAAAACAAAAAAACAAAGTACACAGGCAACAAAGAGCACGATGAAAACAATGGTACCTCCTATTTCAATACTAACATTGAATGTAAATGACCTAAATGCTCCACTTAAAAGATACAGAACCGCAGAATGGATAAGAACCCACCAACCATCTGCTGCCTTCAGGAGACTCACCTAACATCTAAGCACTCACATAAACTTAAAGGCACGGAAAAAGGCATTCCATGTAAATCGACACCAAAAGCAAGCAGGGGTAGCTATTCTTATATCAGACAAAACAAACTTTAAAGCAACAGCAGTTAAAACAGACAAAGAGGGATATTACATAATAGTAAAAGGCCTTGTCCAACAACCACAGAATACACATTCTATTCAACAGTGCATGGAACTTTCTCCAAGATAGACCATATGCTAGGCCACAAAACGAACCTCAATAAATTTAAGAAAATCGAAATTATATCAAGTACTCTCTCAGACTACAGTGGAATAAAACTGGGAATCAACTCCAAAACGAACCTTCAAAACCATCCAAATACATGGAATTTAAATAACCTGCTCCTGAAAGAGCATCGGGTCAAAAATACAATCAAGATGGAAATTTTAAAATTCTTCAAATTGAACAACAATAATGACACAACCTATCAAAACCTCTTGGATACAGCAAAGGCAGTGCTAAGAGGAAAGTTCATAGCCCTAAACGCCTACATCAAAAAGACTGAAAAAGCACAAACTGACATTCTAAGGTCACACCTCAAGGAAGGAGAGAAACCAGAACAAACTAAACCCAAACCCAGCAGAAGAAAGGAAATAACCAATATCAGAGCAGAACTAAATGAAATTGAAACAAACAAACAAAAAAATACAAAAGATAAATGAAACAAAATCTGGTTCTTTGAAAAGATAAATAAAATTGATAGGCCATTAGCAAGATTAACCAAGAAAGGAAGAGAGAAAATCCAAATAACTTCAATAAGAAACAAAACAGGAGATGTTACAACTGATACCACTGAAATACAAAAGATCATTCAAGGCTACTATGAACACCTTTATGTACATAAACTAGAAAACCTAGAAGAGATGGATAAATGGACAAATTCCTGGAAAAATATAACCCTCCTAGCTTAAATCAAGAAGAATTAGATACCCTGAACAGACCGATAACAAGCAGCAAGATTGAAATTGTAATTTAAAAATTACCAACAAAAACCAGTCTAGGACCAGACTTATTCACAGCAGAATTCTACCAGACATTCAAAGAAGAATTAATACCAGTCCTTTTGACACTATTCCACAAGATAGAGAAAGAAGGAACCCTCCCTAATTCATTCTATGAAGCCAGCATCACCCTAATACCAAAACCAGGACATAACCAAAAAAGAAAACCACAGACCAATATCCCTGATGAACACAGATGGTAAAACCCTTAACAAAATATTAGCTAACCGAATCCAACAACTTATCAAAAAGATAATTCACCA
This sequence comes from Symphalangus syndactylus, assembly GCF_028878055.3. NCBI lineage: Eukaryota > Metazoa > Chordata > Mammalia > Primates > Hylobatidae > Symphalangus > Symphalangus syndactylus. The sequence goes on from NC_072430.2 coordinate 110,534,819, forward strand.
TGATCAAGTGGGTTTCATACGAGGGATGCAGAGATGGTTTAACATAAGCAAGTCAAGAAATGCAATATACCACATAAACAGAATTAAAAACAAAAATCACATGATCATCTCAATAGATGCAGAAAAAGCATTTGACAAAATCCAGCACCACTTTATGATTAAAACTTTCAGCAAAATTGGCATACAAGGGACATATCTCAATATAACAAAAGCCATCTATAACAAACCCACAGCCAACACAATACTGAATGGGGAAAAGTTTAAAGCATTCCCTCTGAGAACTGGAACAAGACAAGGATGCCCACTCTCACCACTCCTCTTCAACATAATACTGGAAGTCCTAGCCAGAGCAATTAGATAAGAGAAAGAAAAAAAGGGCATCCAAATCAGTAAAGAGGAAGTCAAACTGTCACTGTTTGCTGACGATCTGATTGTTTACCCTTGAAAACCATTAAGACTCCAGAAAGCTCCTAGAACTGATAAAAGAATTCAGCAAAGTGTCCGAATAAAAGATTAATATGCACAAATCAGTAGCTCTTCTATACACCAACAGCGAACAAGCAGAGAATCAAATCAAGAACTCAATCCCTTTTACAATAGCTGCAAAAGAAAAATAATAATAATAAAATACTTAGGAATATACCTAACAAAGGAGGCAAAAGACCTCTACAAGGAAAACTACAAAACACTGCTGAAAGAAATCATGGGTGACACAAACAAATGGAAAAACATCCCATGATCATGGATGGGTAGAATCAATATTGTGAAAATGACCATACTGCCAAAAGCAATCTACAAGTTCAACATAATCCCCATCAAAATACCACCTCATTCTTCACGAAATCAGAAAAAACAATTCTAAAATTCATAAGGAACCAAAAAACAGCCCACATAGCCAACACAAGACTAAGCAAAAAGAACAAATCTGGAGGCATCACACTACCTGATTTCAAACTATACTATAAGGCCACAGTCACCAAAAAAGCATGGTATTGGTATAAAAATGGGCACATAGACCAATGGGACAGAATAGAGAACCCAGAAATAAACTCAAATACTTAACATCCAACTAATCTTTGACAAAGCAAACAAAAACAGTGGAAAAAGAACACCCTTTCAATAAATGGTGCTGGGATAATTGGCTAGCCACGTGTAGGAGGATGAAACTGGATCCTCTCACCTTATACAAAAATCAACTCAAGGTCAATTAAGGACTTAAATCTAACACCTGAAACTATAAAACTTCTAACACTGGAAAAACCCTTCTAGACATTGGCTTAGGCAAGGGGTTCATGACCAAGAACCCAAAAGCAAATGCAGTAAAAACAAAGATAAATAGCTGGGACTAAAGAGCTTTTGCACAGCAAAAGGAACAGTCAGCAGAGTAAACAGACAACCCACAGAGTGGGAGAAACTCTTCACAATCTGTATATCTGACAAAGGACTAATATCCAGAATCCACAACGAACTCAAACAAATCAGTAAGAAGAAAACAAACAATCCCAATAAAAAGTGGGCTATGGACATGAATAGACAATTCTCAAAAGAAGATAAACAAATGGGCAACAAACATATGAAAAAATGCTAAACATCACTAATTGCAAATTTGATTTGCAGGGAAATGCAAATCAAAACCACAATGCAATACTATCCTACTCCTGCAAGAATGGCCACAATCAAAAAATCAAAAATCAGTAGATGTTGGCGTGGATGTGGTGATCAGGGAACTTCTACACTGCTAGTGGGAATGTAAACTAGTACAGCCACTATGGAAAACAGTGTGGAGATTCCTTAAAGAACTAAAAGTAGAACTATCATTTGACCCAGCAATCCCACTACTGGGTATTTATCCAGAGGAAAAGAAGTCATTATGCAAAAAAGATACTTGCACACACATTTATAGTAGCACAATTCGCAACTGCAAAATCATGGAACCAACCCAAATGTCCATCAGTCAACGAGTGGATAAAGAAACTGTGGTATGTGATGGAATACTACTCAGCTATAAAAAGGAATGAATTAATGGCATTTGCAGTGACCTGGATGAGATTGGAGACTATTATTCTAAGTAACTCAGAAATGGAACACCAAACATCCTATGTTCTCACTCATAAGTGGGAGCTAAGCTATGAGGACCCAAAGGCATAAGCAAGATACACTGGACTTTGGGGACTTGGGGGAAGGGTGGAAGGGAAGCAAGGGATAAAAGACTACAAATAGGGTGCAGTGAATACTGATCAGGTGATGGGTTCACCAAGATCTCACAAATCGCCACTGAAGAGCTTACTCATGTAACCAAATACCACCTGTACCCCAATAACCTATGGAAAACTGAAAAAATAAAAATAAAAAAGATGCTATTACTGCAGAATGGAAGGACTAAATCAGTGCTTCTCAAGTGTGGAAAGACGCACTTGGATGCTGAGGCACGTTACATGATTATACGATTTTCTAAAAGCTTATTCATAATTTCCATACTTATTTTATCACAGACCAGTAACAAGCAGTTTGTAGACTGACACAGGTCCACAGACCATCCCTTGCAAGGACATAATTTAGAACGTCTCCAGGATGCCTCCCACTTCTAAGATAATGACATTAATATTTCAAACCTGGCTGCTGATAAAGAGTAGAGAACTGAGAAGAGAAAGGCCAGTTTCCCTTCACTTAGCAGTGACAAAACCTGGCACCTAGTGCATTCTCAGTATGTGTTTGTTTCCTTCCTTCTTTCTTTCCATATCTGTGAAATGAGAGATACACCTGACCTACCTCCCAAGGTTGTTAAAAAAAAAAAAGGAAAGAAATGATACCTGTGAAATAACAATATAAATACAGATATTATTATTACTAAAATGCTATTAATAACCCTAAATACAGAGCAGCAAATTCTACACCTGATATTCTAAGATCCCAGGCTTGTCCGTAATCTCAAGGCATGCCATGAACTTCTCCAAGTGAAATTCATTTTAATTTACTTTATTAAGACAACCAAACAGCAAAATGGTAATACCTCTAATAAAAATAGAATCAGAAAGAGGCATATATATTAAGAAAAATAATGAGTTTAGTGTTAGAAATGCTGAATTTAAGGTATTGACAAAATATGTAATGAGAAATATCCAACGATCAGTTCAAACTCAAAAGAATCATTAGACATGAGTAAAAGATTTGGGAGTCATTCACAAAAAGGTAACAAGTAAACCCAGTTAGAATGGCTATCATTAAAAAGACACTGTTGGTGGGAATGTAATTAGTACAGCCTCTATGGAAAACAGTATAAAGATTTCTCAAAGAAGTAAAAATAGAACTATAGAACTACCATTCAACCCAGCAATCCCATTACCAGGTATCTACTCAAAGGAAAATAAGTCAATGTATCAAAATGATACCGGCACTCATATGTTTATAACAGCACTATTCAGAATAACAAAGAATGGAATCAACCTAAGTGTCCATCAATGGACAAATGGATAAAGAAAATGTGTTCTATGTATACACAATGGAATGCTATTTAGCCAAAAAAAAAAAAAAAAAAAAAAAAAAAAAAAAAAAAAGAATAAAATCATGTCTTTTGCAGCAACATGTATAGCACTGGGGACTTATTATAAGTGAAACAAGCCAGGCACAGAAAGACAAGTATCACATGTTCTCACTCATAAGTGGGTACTAAAAAACATGTTCACATAGACGTAGAGAGTGGAGTGACAGACGATGAAGACTCAGAAGGGTGAGGGGGTGGAAGAGGGGAGGATGATGAGAAATTGGTTAACAGGTACAATGTATGTCATTCAGGTGATTGGTACCCTAAAAGCCCTGACTTGATCACTACACAATCTATGCATAGCAAAACTGCATATGTACCCCATAAATGTGTACAAGTAATATGGAAATAAAATTACTAGTCATCTGTTTTATTCTATTTTGATCTGTGTATTAGAATATTTGTGGTATAAAGATGAATAAATTGTGTTCTTTGACCTTGAGGGTAAAAAGAGGTACCTGATAAAACTTTTAAAAGAAAAAAAAAAAAAAAGAAACACTTAACAGCATATGGTAGTTTAGATACTCTAAGAGAACTTGCCATTCTAAAGCAACTACATACTAGGTAAAATATATTTATGAATGTATTGTTGGTCCCAATAGGAAGTAGAGGAGATCTCTTCCCCTAACTGCTCATCAAAAAGTAAACAGACAATAAATAGAAAAAACTTGGGCCAGGCACAGTGGCTCACGCCTGTAATCCTAACACTTTGGGAGACCCAGGTGGGAGGATAGCTTAAGCCCAGGAGTTCGAGAGTGGCCTGGGCAACACGGCAAAACCCATCTCTACAACAAAATGCAAAAAAATAGCCAGGCGCGGTAGTCCCAGCTACTCGGGAGGCTGAGGTTGCAGGATGGCTTGACCCCAGAAGGTCACTCCAGCCTGGGTGACAGAGTGAGACCCTGTCTCAGAAAACAAACAAACAAACAAATGAACTCAAAACTGAAGCTAAAGTTAGAAGCAGAGAGAAAAAGAGAGGAGGTAGGCTGATTTCAGAGTACTTGCTGATATAAAGTATCATCCCAACAAGATAACATAGCTAAATTTGAGTTTCCAGGATAACTCCAGAACCTATAAAACCAAAGATTACCATGCAAATGAGTAGGTAAGCCACTTTGTGTGACAAAAAGAAAAAACACATTAAATGATAGACTCATACTTACAATGATCCCGAAAGTGGGACTTACAACATACAGAATATATAAGTTGTGTAAGAAAGGTATAAAGGGGCTGGGCACGGTAGCTCACCCTGGTAATCCCAGCACTTTGGCAGGCCAAGGCGGGCAGATCACCTGAGGTTGGGAGTTCGAGACTATCCTGACCAACATGGAAAAACCCTGTCTCTACTAAAAATACGAAATTAGCCAGGCATGGTGGTGCATGCCTGTAATCCCACCTACTCGGGAGGCTGAGGCAGGAGAATCACTTGAACCTGGGAGGCAGATGTTGCGGTAAGCCGAGATTGCGCCATTGCACTGCAGCCTGGGCAACAAAAGCGAAACTCCATCTCAAAAACAAAACAAAAAAAGAAACGTATAAATGATGTTCCTGCTACAGCTTAGGCTCTTGGTTCTGGGCTCAGTGGCATGGTCCCAAAATTTTATTTAATAAACAAACTCTTACAAATAAAAAATTATTTGCTGGGCGCGTGGCTCACGCCTGTAATCACAGCACTTTGGGAGGCTGAGGTGGGGGATCACCTGAAGTCGGGAGTTCGAGACCAGCCTGATCAACGTGGAGAAAGCCGCTCTCTACTAAAAATACAAAATTAGCTGGGTGTGGTGGTGCATGCCTGTAATCCTAGCTACTCGGGAGACTGAGGCAGGAGAATCGCTTGAACCCGGGAGGCGGAGGTTGTGCCGAGCCAAGATTGCACCATTGCACTCCAGGCTGGGCAACAGAGAGAAACTCCATCTCAACAACAACAACAACAACAAAAATAAATAAATAAATAAATTATTTTAAACCAAAATTCCATGGATATTTTACCCAAAATAAAGGAATCAAGGCAATTATGTCCATCCTCACTATTTCTATTCAATAATTTACTGAAGATCTTAGCCAGTGCACAAGGCCAGAAAAAGCAATACAAGGCATAAAGATTGGAGGGAAGTAAAACAGTCCTTATTCACCATGACATGATTGTTTACAGAAAAAATCATAAAGAATTTACCCAAAAAAGCTAGAATAAGTAAATTTATCAAAATTGCAATACATATTGACAATTCCACCTAACAACTATTTCTATATTTAAGTGGCAAGGAAATGAAAAATAAAATCATAAAAACAATTCAGTTTACAACAGCATTGAAAGCAAAATACTTTGAGATACATTTAATAAAATATATGCAAGACCCTCATATCAAAACTTTAACACTAATGAAGACAATTTTGAAAGACCTAAACTAGAGTAGTATCCCATATTCATGGATTGGAAGACTTAATATTGTTAAAATGTAAATTCTCCACAAATCAATTTATAATAAAAACCACAATCACAATAGTATGGTTAGTGGAAAATGACAATTTGATTCTAAAATTTGTGTGGAAATAAAAAACACCTAGAATAGTCAAAATAATTGTGAAAAATGACTAAGTTGTAGGATTCAAACCACTGAATTTCTAGAGGTACTCTATAACCACAATTAACTAATAAGTCTGGAAGTGGCCTAAAAGTTTAAAAATTAATCAATGGAACAGTAAAGACTTGAGAAATAGGTTCACACCTAATATGGTTAATTTGTCACAAAGGCACCAAAGCAAATAAATAGGAACTAAAAGTATTTTCTACAAATACTTTTGCAACAACTAGATATCCATATAAAAGAATAAACTTTGGCCAGGGGCAGCGGCTCACGCCTATAATCCCAGCACTTTGGGAGGCCGAGGCAGGCGGATCACCTGAGGTCGGGAGTTCGAGACCAGCCTGACCAACATGGAGAAACCCCGTCTCTACTAAAAATACAAAATTAGCTGGGTGTGGTGGCTCATGCCTGTAATCCCAGCTACCCAGGAGGCTGAGGCAGGAAAATCGCTTGAACCTAGAGGTGGAGGTTGCAGTGAGCCAAGGTCGAGCCATTGCACTCCAGCCTGGGCAACCAGAGTGAAACTCCATCTCAAAAAAAGTAAATAAACTTTGACCCCAACCACAGTACCCACAAAAAAGTATATAAAATGGGTCACAGACATAAATGTTAAAGACAAGTTAAACCTACGAAGTTTCTAAATACAACAGAGGTGAAAAACCTCCACAACTTTAGAATGGTCAAAGATTTTTAAAGCAATATACAGAAAGTACTAATCATAAAAGGAAAAAAAATGTGACAAACTGGACTTTTTTAATATTAAAAACTTGTACTCATCAAAAAGATATTATTAACAGGCCAGGTGAGGTGGCTCATGCTGATAATCTCAACACTTTGGGAGGCTGAGGTGAGAGGATCATTCAGGGCCAGGAGTTTCAGCCTGGGCAACATAGCAAGATGTTGTTTCTATTATTTAAAAAATAATAATAATCTTCAAAAATAAAAAAAGATATCCTTAACAAAATAAAAACTCAAGTCACAGACTAAAAGAAAACATTCTCAAAACATATATGTAGGCCAGGAATGGTGACTCATGCCTGTATCTGCAGCGCTTTCAGAGGCCAAAGCAGGAGGATCATTTAAGGCCAGGAGTGCAAGACCAGCCTGGGCAACATAGCAAAACCTTGTCTCTATAAAAAATAAAAAAGGAGGCTGAGGCGGGAGGATCACTTGAGCTCATGACTTTGAGTCTGCAGTGAGCTATGACTGTAGCACTGCACTCCAGCTTGAGCAACAGAGTGAGACCCTGTCTCTAAAAAACAACAAAAATATATATGTACAAAAGACTTGTACCCAAAATATATCATTAACTATGACAAATCAATAATTAAAAAAAATATATTAGAAAGGGGGCACAAGTCTTGAAAAATCATTTCCCAGAAAAGATCTTTGAATGGCCAATAAATACATGAAAAGTAAACATCACCAGGAAAATGAAAAGTAAAATGACAATAAGAAACCATTTCACACCTCATTAGAATACCTAAAACTAAAAAGACTGACACCATCAAATGTTGGAGAGGATATAGAGAAATTAGAATTCTTATACATTGCTGGTACAAATATAAAATTGTACAAACACTTCAAAAACTATTAAACTTCTTGTGAAGTTAAATATCCATTTGGAGTATACTCGATGTTGCCATTGAAAATAATATATATTCTACTATTCACACACAAATAGGTTGAAAGTAAATATATAGAAAAGGATATATGTGCAAACAGCAACTACAAAAGAGCTGGAGTAGCCATGCCAACATCAAGATAAAGTAGACTTCAAAACAAAAAATGCCACTAGAGATGAAGAGGGGTATTTTATAATGATCAATACTTAAGAAAAGTACAGTAATTATAAACATACATGTACCTAACAACAGAGTCCCAAAATACATGAAGCAAAAACTGACAGAATTGAAGAATTAGACAATTTAACAGTAATAGTTGGGAGACTACAATATCCTACTCCAAATAACAGAATAAAATTGAAGATCAGCAAGGAAATTGAAAAACTGAACACCATAAAACAACTAGATCTAAAAACACTCCACCCAACAGCAGAATACACATTCTTCTCAAGTGCGATATAAAACATTCTCTACAACAGACCATAAAACAAGTATCGATAAATTTGAAAGGACTAAAATTATACAAAGTATGTTCTCCAACAACAAAAGGCCACATATTTGTACAGTTTATATGTGAATATAAATGAAACATAAATGGTCAATAAAATTGACAATCCTTTAAGCTACACTAACCAAGAAAAAAAGAAAAGTAATAAATTACCAAAATTAGGAATAAAAGAATATACATTATCTAGCTTAAAGAAAGAAAAAAGAAGCCGGGTGCAGTGGCTCATCCCTGTAATCCCAGCACTTTGGCAGGCTGAGGTGGGTAGATCACTTGAGGTCAGGAGTTCACAACCAGCCTAGCCAACAGGGTGAAACTTCATCTCTACTAAAAATACAAAAATTAGCCAGGTGTTGAGGGCACATGCCTGTAATCCCAGCTACTCAGGAGGCCGAGGCAGGAGAATCGCTTGAACCCAGGAGGTGGAGGTTGCAGTGAGCTGAGATTGCACCACTACACTCCAGCCTGGGCGACAGAGTGAGACTCTGTCTCCAAAAAAAAAGAAAAAAATATTATAATGGAATGTTATTTTTAAAAACTGTATGCCAAGAACTTAGATAAAAAATGGACAAGTTCCTAGAGAGGCACAAGCTTCTGAATCTAACTCAAGAAAAAACGAATAAACATACAACAAAGAGTAATTACAAAACTTCCCACAAAAAAAAAGCCTAGGGCCAGGCACAGCGACTCACACCTATAATCCCAGCACTTTGGGAGGCCAAGGCAGGCGGATTACTTGAGGTCAGGAGCTCAAGACCAGCCTGGCCAACATAGTAAAACCCCATTTCTACTAAAAATACAAAAAGTAGCTGGGCGTGGTGGTGCATGCCTGTAATCCCAGCTACTAGGAAGCTGAGGCAGGAGAATCGCTTGAACTCAGGAGGTTTAGTGATCCTAAATCTCACCACTGCACTCCAGCCTAGGTGACAGAGTGAGATTCTGTCAAAAAAAAAAAAAAAAAAAAGCCCAAGACCAGATGGCTTCACTAGTGAATTATATTAAAACATTTAAAGAATAACTAACATGTTAGACGTAAATGCAATAATAACTTTCATTCCTTTTTGTTGTAGCCCTCAGTGCTTGCTGTCAAAATGGGTAAGTGCATGAAACCTGGGAAAGTGGTGCTGTTCCTGGCCAGCAGTATTCTGGCTGAACACAAAGCTGTCATTATAAAGAACATTAATGATGGCACCTCAGACTGCCCCTACATCCAAGCTCTCGTGGTTGGAATTGATTGCTATCCCCGCAAAGTGACAGCTGCCATGGGCAAAAAGAAGATTACCAGGAGGTCAAAGATCAAGTCTTTTGTGAAGGTTTATAACTACAATCATCTTATGCCTACAGCGTACTCTGTGGATATCCCCTTACACAAAACTGTCATCCACAAGGATGTCTTCAGAGATCCTGCTCTTAAACACAAGGCCCAATGGGAGGCCAAGCTCAAGCTCAAAGAGAGATACAAGACAGGCAAGAACAAGCAGTTCTTCCAGAAGCTACAGTTGTAGATGTTTGTTTCCATCTTAAAAATTAAATAAATAAATGCAGTAATATAAATAATAACATTAAATTCAAATGGTCTAAACACTCCAAATAAAAAGCAGACACTGTCAGAGTAGATAAATGAAATGAGTAGGAATGAAAGGACACTATTATAGGTTCTTACGCATGAAGTGGTTTAACACTTGAAGGTAGACTGTGGTAATTAAAGATGTATAATATAAACCCTACAACAGCTACTACAAAAACAAAGCATATGAGTACAGCTAATAAGCTATGAAAAGAGATAAAATACAACCATAATAAAACAAGGAGAAAAGAACAAAGAATAGGTGAGACAAACACAAAAGACAGTAAATTTAAACCCAATAATATCAATAATCATATTAAATTTAAGTTGTCTAAATACTCCAAATAAAAAGCAGAGATTGTCAGAAGAGATAGAAAAGCAAGACCCAGTAATACATTGCCAATAAGAAACTCACTTTAAATATAAAGATGCAAACAGGTTAGAAGCAAAAGGACTGAAAAAGATACCAAGCTTTCACTAATCAAAAGAAAGATGGAGTGGCTATGTTAATGCCACATAAGCAAAGATCTCAAAGCAAACACTGCTACTGGGATATAGAGGACCATTTTATAATAATAAAAGGCCACTTCATCAAAACAATCTTAAACAATTATGCATCTATTAACAGAAATACAAAGTGTGGGAAATAAACAATGACAGATCCAAAAGGAGAAATAATCAAATCTACAAAGAGAGATTTCAAGATCCTTTTCTCAGTAATTGATATAACAAGTTGACAAACATCACCACAGATGTAGAAGACATGAACAACACTATTAACCAACTTGACCTAATTTACATTTAGAGAATACTATATTCAAATGTGGTTTGTGATCACAGAACTAGAAATCAGTATCTGGGAAACCCCAAAATACTCGAAAACTAAGTATCATTTCTAAATAGCCCATAGATCAAACAAGAAATCAAAAGAGATATTACAAAGTATTTTGGGGCTGGGCACAGTGGCTCATGTCTGTAATCCTAGCACTTTGGGAGGCCAAGGCGGGAGGATCACTTGAGCCCAGGAGTTTGGGACCCCATCTTTACAAGAAAATAAAAAAATTAAAATTAGCCAGGTGTGGTAGCACACACCTATGATCTCAGTCACTCAGGAAGCTGACATGGGTGGATCTCTTAAGCCAGGAGGTCAAGGCTGCAGTTGAGCCATAATCATGCCACTGCACTCCAGCCTGGATGACAGAGTGAAACCTTGTCTCAAAAAAAAGGTTTCACTCTGTCATCCAGGCTGGAGTGCAGTTATTTTTAACTGAATAAAAATAAAAATGTATTAAAATTTATGGGACACAGCTACAACCAGTGTTTAGAGGGAAGTGTATAACATGAAGAGTCAATATTAGAAAACAATAAGGATCTCAGTCAACTGACTTAAGCTGTCACCTTAAAAACTACAAAAAGACAAGCAAATTACATTCAAAACAAGCAGAAGGAAATAATAGGAATTAGAACACAAAGCAATGAAATTAAAAACAATAAAGAGAATCAAAGAAACCAAAAGCAATATTAAAAGGTGGCTCACGCCTGTAATCCTAGCACTTTGGGAGGCCGAGGCAGGTGGATCACCTGAGGTCAGGAGTTTGAGACCAGCCTGGCCAACATGGTGAAACCCTGTCTCTACTAAAAATAGAAAAATTAGCCAGGCATGGTGGCTGGTGCCTGTAATCCCAGCTACTCAGAAGGCTGAGGCTGGAGAATCACTTGAACTTGGGGGCGGAGGTTGCAGTGAGCCAAAATCGTGCCATTGCACTCCAGCGTGGACGACAGAGCAAGACTTCATCTCAAAAGAAAAAAAAAGCCTTTAGGGCTGGGTACAGCAGCTCACGCCTGTAATCCCAATACTTCAGAAGGTCAACGCAGGAGGACTCCTTGAAGCAAGGAGTTTGAGACCAGCATTGGCAACATAGTAAGAGCCTATCTCTACAAAAATTTAAAATGGTGGCCTGCACCTGTTGTCCCAGCTACTCAGGAGGCTGAGGCAGGAGGATCACTTGAGCCCAGGAAGTCAAGGCTGCACTCCCACCTGGGTGATAGGGTAAGACCCTGACTCAAAACAAACAAACAAACAAATTCCTTACGGCATAATCCTGCATTAGCAAAAAATTCACAAAAAGATTCTTTAGGCACAAACTTTGTGGCCAGACAACTGTCAGTTTTCTTTCAAAAACTCAATGAACTCATTGAGTCATTTGGGATGGCAACACCCTCTTGAAGATATAATGAACAGCCTAGGTAGGGCCAATTTTCTTTTCTTTTCTTTTCTTTTTTTTTGAGACGGACTCTTGCTCTATCGCCCAGGCTGGAGTACAGTGGCACAATCTCGGCTCACTGTGACCTCTGCCTCCCACGTTCAAGCAATTCTTCTGCCTCAGCCTCCTGAGTAGCTGGAATTACAGGTGTGCACCACCACACCTGACTAATTTTTGTGTTTTTAGTAGAGATGGGGTTTCACCATGTTGGTAAGGCTGGTCTCGAACTCCTGACCTCATGATCCGCCTGCTTCGGCCTCCCAAAGTGCTGGGATTACAGATGTGAACTACCACCCTCAGCCAGGTGGGGCCAATTTTCATTTCTTTTCTTTTCTTTTTTTTGAGACGGAGTCTCGCTCTGTCACCCAGGCTGGAGTGCAGTGGCGCGATCTCGGCTCAGTGCAAGCTCCGCCTCCCAGGTACATGCCATTCTCCTGCCTCAGCCTCCTGAGGAGCTGGAATTACAGGCGCCCACCACCAGGCCTGGCTAATTTTTTATATTTTTAGTAGAGATGGGGTTTCACCGTGTTAGCCAGGATGGTCTCGATCTCCTGACCTCCTGATCCGCCCGCCTGGGCCTCCCAAAGTGCTGGGATTACAGGCATCAGCCACTGTGCCTGGCCGAGGTAGGGCCAATTTTCTACAGCTCTCCATTTTCTACTACACTTAAACACAGCAAGGTACAACAAATGACAGGTAGCTGCAACAAGAAATTGGAATAAAGATGGAAGTTTAAAATACAGGACAGGTCAGGCATGGTGGCTCATGCCTATAATCCTGACACTTTGGAAGGCTAAGGCAGGAGGATCCCTTGAGACCAGGAGTTCGAGACCAGCCTGGGTAACATAACAGGACCCCATCTCTACAAAAAACTTAAAAATTAGCCAAATGTGGTGGTGCACACCTGTAGTTCCAGCTACTCGGGAGGCTGTGGCAGGAGGACTGTTTGAGCCTGGGAGTTCAAGACTGCAGTGAGCTGTGATCATGCCACTGCACTCTGCCGTGGGCAACAGAGCAAGACTCTCGTCTCAAAGAATTAATTAATTAATTAATTAAAATACAGGACAGAGATTCCTCTTAGAGGGCAGAGTGGCAGATACAAATGTGGAGTTACAGGAATACACAGGTGGGCAAACCAACATGTTTGCCCAACATTAAAAATATAGAGTGCTCCATGACTGGAGCACAGTAAGAGCCCAACAAGAAAGTGCTGAATAAGTAAATGAACAAATGAATGAAAAATGAATGACTGAGTGAAGGAAAAGAATGAAGGGGAAAAGATGAAAACAACAACAGCTGGGCAAGAAGTAAGGATAAATATTTGTTTAAAAAAAAAAAAGGGAGGAAAACAGAGTAAAGGAAAAGAATCAGGAGAGCAGAGTATCGTAGTAATCAGAGGAAGCAAGTTATGAAAATGGCCAAGAAAGCAACATGCTACAGAGATAAAGAAAAATGAGGATGGCCACAAATCTGAAACAACAAAAGAAGTATTTTGATAAGTCTACAAGAATAGAAGGCAGAATAGGATATACATTGTTCCTAATCAATAGCATATACTCCCTATACTGATGTCAAGGTTACCCTAAGAATTAAATTAAGAATGATAACTACCATTTATTAATAATTTCCCATGTACCAGGTTTTGGCTGGATTTGTAAAATTAACCCAAAATATCACAAGTCAAATTAAGCTGATACGAATTACCGTTAGGAAGTATGACTGATGGTATCTATAACTAAAAAGCTTAAGCTCAATTGACTCTATTGTGCTGTATCTGAAAGAACCCGCTAATGGTAAGGTAAGGAAACAGTCTTGAATGACATATAAAATGGAACCTCAGTGTAAGAAAAAAAGGTGTAACCTTCTCCAATACTGTCTAGGGGGTAAGTGAGGAAGAACTAGGTGGGAGATAAATCCCAAGAGTGGAATAGATACATCATGCTATTATAATTTAAGACAGTGGCCACTAATAAAATCCAACTAACCCTATTTGCTCTAATTCCATGTCCAAATAAGCTTCTGATGATAATTTGCTTCCTGTGTAGTTTTGTTCAGTGACCACTTGTACTACTTGATGATTATATTTCTCATTATACACTGGCATTTTAGTGTACAGTCTCTAGTGAATCAGTTCCCTAAGCCTAATCACCTCTAGGTGTACTAACAAATCACATTTTTAATCCTATAAATTCAAAAACCATCACAGATAGCTGATCTCTCTCTACACTGCTGAATATCTATTCAAACCACAACATTTTAAATAAACAGTTAGCTGAGTAAGTGAGTCATCTTTTGGCCCCACAGACAAGGATCTATCTTGGTATTGTCAAACTGTACCAAGTGAATCCGTAGAATGCTAAAAGGAGTCTCCTAAAAAAATTCGTTTTCTTACTATCATTGAAGAGGATGTGCATTCAACTTCTACAGATCTTAGACAAACACTTCTTTTCTGAAGACATAACATGGGGAAAAAAACTGAAGAGAGCTGTCGGTATACCCCAACAGCTTTCCAATAAGGAAGGTACAAAGAAAACCCCTCAGTAGATCTATCCTAAAAAAACAAAAAAATTGTAGCACAGTAGAAATAAAGAATGGATCAATGTTGCAGAAGATAGAGGTGAAGTAAAAAAGCACTATTTCTACTACTGTGGAGATGTACAGCCAAGGAAGATACAGAGAGGCAAGACAGTGGGACTCCACGTAGCTCCCCAAGGGACCACGTGCAAGTTCCTCAACCTATGTGGGCCTTGCTTTCCTCTTCTGTAAAATGAGGAAATTGGATCAATTAATCTCTAAGGTTCTTTTCAATTCTAGGTTCTATTATAATTAATTCCTTTAATGATGAATGGGAAAGGTACAGAAGCAAATTTACCAAGAAAATTTAAGAGTAGCTTTGCTCAAACAATATAGTACATTTCCTCCCAAGTGGAATCTATTTTACCACCAATTTCTTGGAGTGAAGTCTTTTTTTTACCTTTATTTTACAATAAAACTAGATCTAATAACATAAAAGTATCAGCATATGTAGTGGGAAATATCAATCTGCTACAGTGGTCATTCAAGAAGGAAAATAGGGCCGGGGCATGGTAGCTCATGCCTGTAATCCTAGCACTTTGGGAGGCCTAGGTGGAGAGATCACTTGAGATCAGGAGTTCAAAACCAGCCTGGCCAACATGGTGAAACCCCGTCTGTACTAAAAACACACAAAAAATTAGTCAGGCGTGGTGGCAGTAAGCCGAGATCACGCCACTGCACTCCAGCCTGGGTGACAGAGCAAGACTCCATCTCAAAAAAAAGAATAAAAGCAGAACAGAAGACTTACGCATGTCTTTGATATCTGAGGGTTTCCCGGATGGACCACGCAACCTGGTAGGGCGAGGCCTGCTCTGAGTCCTCTGGTTCCTCTCCGCTCTCTTCAGACCAGTCCAACCCTGGGGTAGACAGGAGATATTGCAAATTAGAAAAAATTTACTTTTATTCAAAATTTAAATTAAAAAGCTACACAAAATAACATAACCCAACATACCTATCGCAAGTACTATCGTGTGAATAAATGCCTCCTGATGAATCTCATTTCTATTCTTACAAAGATAATCGGTTTGTTTTGTTTTTATTTGACAGAGTCTCACTCTGGCGCCCAGGCTGGAGTGCAGTGGCACAATCTTGGCTCACTGCAACCTCTGCCTCCTGGGTTCAGCGATTCTCCTGTCTCAGCCTCCCAAGTAGCCAGGACTACAGGCGACAGCCACCACGCCCAGCTAATTTTTGTATTTTTAGTAGAGACGGGGTTTCACCATATTGGCCAGGCTGCTCTCAAATGCCTGACCTCATGATCCACCCACCTCGGCCTCCTAAAGTGGGATTACAGATGTGAGCCACAGCGCCTAGCCACACAATCAGGTTTTTAAAATGACATTACAACAAAAAGGCTAAGCTATATTGCACAGATGAACTTCTTTTGTCAGACACTTCGCTAATGGGGTAGAAACAACACAAGTAAAGACAGAGTTCAGGTCACAAAAAGGTAGAATTTCTTTTCTTTTTTTTTTTTTTTGAGACGGGGTCTTGCTCTGTCACCTAGGCTGGAGCACAGTGTGGCATGATCTCGGCTCACTGCAACCTCTGCCTTCCAGGTTCAAGTGATTCTCGTGCCTCAGCTTCCCAAGTAGCTGGTATTACAGGTGAGCATCACCACGCCCAGCTAATTTTTGTATTTTTAGTAGAGATGGGGTTTCGCCATGTTGGCCAGGCTGGTCTCAATCTCCTGACCTTAAGAGATCCACTCGCCTCGGCCTCCCAAAGTGCTGGGATTACAGACGTGAGCCACCACATCTGGCCAGAATTTAAGTATCAAAACTTAATACACTAAAATGATGTCCTAAAAACATAAAATACAAACAAGAGGGTGAGAAAAGAAGCTCAATATATGTTCAGGCAAGAAAAAGGTCAATACATGCTTCTGAATGGTTTTATGAAAACAACAAAAAGAAAAACGTCAAAAAGTACAGACAGAGTCACTCTATATTTCAACAAAGAAGGGCCCTATGATAAAGTGTCAAAGGCAGAAACACTCCATCCCCCTCTCCCAAACCATTCCCTGGTTCTTACCTTCCATGGGAAGATGGAAGGGTGGGATGGTAATGTTCTACTACTAATGAGGTTTGGGATTTCTTTCAATTATTTTAAACAAAAAATGTCATACTTTGTGCTGCATTATGTAAAACAAGGTTAGAAGGAAAAGTGGATAAATACAGTATATATTAATATTTTGTTAAAGGGTCTCGCTCTGTTGTCCAGGTTGGAGTGTAGTGGTGCAATCTCAGCTCACTATAGCCTTGACCTCCCAGGCTCAAGTGATCCTCCCACCTCGGCCTCCAGAGTAGCTGGCACTACAGACAGCACCACCATGCCCAGCTAATCTTTGTACTTTTTGTAGAGACTGGGTTTTGCCATGTTGACCAGGCTGCGCTCGAACTCCTGAGCTCAAATGATCTACCTGCCTTAGCCTCCCAAAGTGCTGCAATTACATGCATGAGCCACTGTGCCCAGCCAAATGCCATAATTTTTAATGACTGAATAATTTTTAGCTCCTGACATAAAAGTTTTACCCTTTTAAAAGTCTTGTATCTTGGCCAGGTGCACCAGCTCATGCTTGTAATCCCAGCAGTCTGGGACGCTGAGCCAAGAGGATCACTTCAGGCAAGGAGTTAGAGACCAGCCTGGGTAACACATCAAGACCCCGACTCTACAACAAACTTAAAAATTAGCCAGGCTAAGTGGTGCATGCCTGCAGTCCCAACTATTCAGGAGACTGAGGCAGGAGGATTGACTGACCCTTGAGCCCAGGAGGTTGAGGCTGCAGTGAGCCATGATCACGTGTAACTGCATTTCAGCCTGGTGACAGAGCAAGGCCCTGTCTCTAAAAGTTAAAAAAAAAAGAAGTTTTATATCTTGAAGAGGTCTTGATAAAGACTGATGTTGCACAGCCTAAAGTGTAACAGTATGTGGGACTATGTAAGTTTAATATATTCATACCTCTATGAAACTTACTAGACACCTTGATAACTAGTATTTTATTTATGTCTTCCTTCTTGAGAAGCTCAAAAATCAAGAGTATCCTCATTAGACAGTTACATTAAAAAGGACTTCATGGATTGCTTCCATAGTTTAAATGAGTTTACATGTGCCAAATGGGGAAATTAAGAAAAGGTTAATTAAAATGCAAATTATAAATGCTTAAGATTAAATAACACATTGCCATTGGCATAAAGAAACTTCAAATCTAATTCCAAGATGACTATCTAAAATGTCAGGTCACCTTTAAAGATGAGTTACTTTCTCAACTGAAATAATTAATAATTTGTAGGGGGAAAAGGTAAAAAAGCAATTAAATGATCACAACAGCATCAACTTCAGTGTGTTGAAAGGTAAGGTCCTTCAAAGTGACATTTAAGGCACCACTGAAAAACAGAACATGAGTTATCTTTTATTTGTTTCAACAGAATAATTTCTACCAAGACACCTATACTTTCTCTGAGGAAGTCAAGATCTAAGTCATAAAAACTAAGATGGAAGTGTTTTTCCTGCTGTGAAACTAACTGTTCAATAAAGCAAACCTTTGATCTTGGCTTCATTATCACTAGTTTTAATGTAACTGGCTGATATAATTAGCCCAGACCGGACTATAAAAGCTAATAATAAGACTGAGTTTTTATTTAAGTACTCTTTGCTGACATGAATACAGACTACACTTTGTCATAAAATTATAGAGTATATGCATTACTATTTCTCGTTTCCCCAAAATAACATTTGCTTTGAAATCTCAGGCCTCTAATATGTTTGCATTTTAAAAAATTTAAAAGGGCGTCCAGGCATGGTGACTGACGCCTGTAATCCCAGCACTTTGGGAGGCCAAGGCAGGTGGATCACCTGAGGTCAGGAGTTCAAGACCAGCCTGGCCAACGTGGTGAAACCCCATCTCTACCAAAAATACAAAAAATTAGCCGGGCGTCGTGGTGCACACCTGTAATCCTAGCTACTTGGGAGGCTGAGGCAAGAGAATCACTTGAACCTGGGAGGCAGAGGTTGCAATGAGCCGAGATCACACCACGGCAGTCCAGCCTGGGCAACACAGTGAGACTCTATCTCAAAAAAAGAAATAAAAAAATTTAAAAGACTGAAAACTTTTTCTGTATGTTTTCATTCTGTTTAAAAATGACTTAAAAATTGCTGGGCACAGTGGCTCATGCCTGTAATCCCAGCACTTTGGGAAGCCGAGGCGGGCAGATCACAAGATCAGGAGTTCAAGACCAGCCTGGCCAATATAGTGAAACCCCATCTCTACTAAAAATGCAAAAAATTAGCTGGATGTGGTGGCACGTGGCACGCGCCTGTAGTCCCAGCTACTCAGGAGGCTGAGGCAGGAGAATTGCTTGAACCCGGGAGGCAGAGGTTGCAGTGAGCCAAGACCTCGCCATTGCACTGCAGCCTGGGTGACAGAGCAGGACTCTGTCTCAAAAAGAAAAAAAAAAAAGATTAAAAAATCAGCCCCTATCGCTTCTCGGCCTTTTGGCTAAGATCAAGTGTGTAAAAAATCAGCCCCTAATATTTCATCATTTCAAAAGCTAAAAAATTATCAGCATCCAGAAATAAATGAAATTATAAATAAAAATTTAGTAGATGATGCCAGTAAGTGTTGGAATTAGAGGCAAACATTTTTAAAAAATTGTTATATCTCGCCGGGCGCAGTGGCTCACGCCTGTAATCCCAGCACTTTGGGAGGCCGAGGCGGGGGGCGGATCACGAGGTCAGGAGATCGAGACCATCTTGGCTAACACGGTGAAACTCCGTCTCTACTAAAAACACAAAAAATTAGCTGGGCATGGTCGCGGGCGCCTGTAGTCCCAGCTACTCGGGAGGCTGAGGCAGGAGAATGGCATGAACCCGGGAGGCGGAGCTTGCAGTGAGCCGAGATCGCGCCACTGCACTCCAGCCTGGGTGACAGAGCGAAACTCCGTCTCAAAAAAAAAAAAAAAAAATTTGTTAGATCTCTGCCTCAAAACTAATGTCCAAATGAGTTCCAGCTAGATAAAATGTAAATAATGAAATGATAAAAGGACTAAAAGAAAATATGGGTGAATATGTTCATATATTCTTGGGATGAAAAGAATCCAAATAAGGAAGCAAGCAAACCAAAATCCAGACTCAAAAGAAAGAAATCTTAAAGAGAATACATAAAAATTTTAACTTTTAAATTCCTACAATGGGTATTTCTTTTCTTTTTTTTTTTTTTTTTCAGAGGCGGGGTCTCAGCTCTGTCGCAGTGGCATGATTATAGCTCACTGCCAGTCATAAGCTCTTGGACTTAAGGGATCCTTCTGCCTCAGCCTCCCAAGTAGCAGAGATTACAAGTTTGCAACTGTGCCTGGCTATGACAGATACCCGGAATCAAAAAACAAAGGAGAGGAGGGAAGAGACTTTCCAACAAATATAATATACATATAAAAAGCTCTTACCAATCAATAGAAAATAAATATATGGATGGAAGAAGTGAAAGGCAAAATAAACAAAATGTCCAAAAATCATATGAACAAATACTCATCTATATCATTAATCCAAAATAGCAGTTCTGAAAGTATGGTCCACAGATCCCCAAAAGTCCTTGAAATATTCTTGGAGTATATAGGTCAACACTATTTTCTTTTTAAAAAGTTTTTTTTTAATTTAAATTTTGAAAAAGAGAATCTGTTCCCAGGCTGGTCCCGAACTCCTGGGCTCAAGTGATCCTCCTGTCTTGGCCTCCCAAAGTGCTAAGATTACTGGCATGAGCCACCTCACCTGGCCTCAAAACTATTTTCAACAAAATAATATTAAGACATTATTTGCCTTTTTCACTGTGTTGACACTTACATACTGATGGTATAAAAGCAATGATGGGTAAAGCTACAGGCTCCTTAATTACCATCAATCAAGGCAGTGGCATCAGACTTACTAGGAGTCCTTGTATTCCTCACACCATGCCTTGCAGTTGTAAAGGAGTTTTATTTGAGAATATTCTTGTTTATTAAAGATTATTTATTTTTATTAAATCGACCCCTGAGCACATGTCTTTATACTATTCTGTGCGAGTAAATGTGAATCTGCTGCAAAGGAAGAAAGTATGACAGCTGTCCTGAGGAAGAGGACTTGCACACTGTTTTCATTGCAACCTGACCAAACTGCTTTTTCTCATTCATCGTCATTTTTTGTTTTTTTGAGATGGAGTCTCACTCTGTAGCCCAGGCTGGAGTACAGTGGTACGATCTCGGCTCACTGCAACCTCCGCTTCCCGGGTCCCAGTTGAAGCAGTTCTCCTGCCTCAGCCTCCCAAGTCGCTGGGATTACAGGCACGCTCCACCATGCCCAGCTAAATTTTTGTATTTTTAGTAGAGATGGGGTTTCACCATGTTGGCCAAGCTGGACTTGAACTCCTGATCTCGTGATCTACCCGCCTCGGCCTCCCAAAGGGTTGGGATTACAAGTGTGAGCCACCACACCCAGCCTTCATCATCATTTTTATTTGAAAGAGAATCTGACAGGCCAGGCACGGTGACTCGTGCCTGTAATCTCAGCACTTTGGGAGGCCAAGACAGGAGGATCAGCCTGGGCAACATAGTGAGACCCCATCTCTATCAAAAAATTTGAAAAAAAAAATTAGCCAGTTGTGGTGGTGTGTGCCTGTGGTCCCAGTGACTTGGGAAGCTGAGGTGGGAGGATCACTTGAGCCCAGCAGGTCAAGGCAGCAGTGAGCCATGATCATGCCACTGCTCTCTAGCCTGGGCAACAGAGCAAGACCCTGTCTCAAAAAAAAAAAATTGTATTTTAAATTTATCAGTTTTAGCTTCTAATACAGTATGAATAGATACAACCCATACACAAGAGCTTTATGGTTTCCTTTGTAAAGGATCCTAAAACCAAATATTTGAGAAACACTAATCTAAGGTATGTAAATTTAAGCAGATTTTCTATCTAATTTGCAAAGGCAATAATAACAATAATAATAGTACCCAGGGCTGATAAAGATTTAGAGAAACTGTTATTTTCACACACTGCTTAAAGAAGATAAGCTGACAAAATAATTCTGAAGAAAAATTTGGCAACATATATCAAAACTTTTTTTTTTTTTTTTTAAGCTAAAGCTTGGAATCAGCAATTCCACTTTAAGTCTGAATTAACAATCTATTTGAAGAAAAAAAAGATATGGCAATAATTGTTTTACTGCAAGGCTATATACATCTATGACAGTTTATAAGGACATAAACCGGATACAACTTAAATGGAAGACAGAATTCAGCCATGACAAATTACACTGCATATGAAAAATTACCAACTTGAAAATACATTAGTATGAAAAATTTTAAACCAGATTACAAAACAGCATGTATAGTAAGAGCTCGATTTTATATATTGGAAAGAATATATCAAGGTATTAACAAATGGGTATTAATATGACTTGGAGTGTTTTATTATTTTTGTTTATAAATTTTTTAACTTTTGTATTTTAATCACGAAAAGTCACAGATGGTTTAACAACAGGTGGAACAATAAAAAGCTATAAGAAAAGCAACCACTCTCACCTCCTATAAAATATACCCTGTCCAATTCCATCCTCCCTAGGGTAGCTGATGCTAACAGTCTGGAAGTATATATCCTTTTACACTTTTACCTTTGCTCACACCAATCAGGCCAACAGCCATATACTTAATCAATAAATATACTGATATCCCTGTTTATTTACTTTATTTTTACCAAAATGGGATAATAATTACCTCTTGATTTTTTTTTCCACTTTTTAATATACCATAGACACATCCTGGTCAAAAGATACAGATTTTTTTTTTTTTTTTGAGATGGAGTTTCGCTCTTGTTGCCCAGGCTGGAGTGCAATGGCACAATCTCTGCTCACTGCAACCTCCGCCTCCTGGGTTCAAGCAATTCTCCTGCCTCAGCCTCCCAAGTAGCTGGGATTACAGGCGCACACCACCATGCCTAGCTAATTTTTGTATTTTTAGTAGAGGCAGGGTTTTGCCATATTGGCCAGGCTGGTCTCGAACTCCTGACCTCAGGTGATTCACCGGCCTCAGCCTCTCAAAGTGCTGGGATTACAGGCATGAGCCACCACACCCAGCCTCATTCATTCTTTTTAATAGCTATATAATATTTCTTTCTCTTTTTTTCTTTTTTTTTTTTTTTATACAATAGAGAGGAGGTCTTACTGTGTCACCCAGATTGGTCTTGAACTCCTGAGCTCAAGTGATCCTCCCACCTCAGCCTCCCAAAATGCTAGGATTACAGGTATGAGCCACTGCACCCAGCCTGCTACATAATATTTCATAAAACATATATGAACCATAATTTAGCCAAGGTTTCCTACCAGTAATTGTTTCTTTGCAGGTTTTTAATGCTGCAAACAATGTTTCAGTGAACATCCTTGCACATATATCCTTACATTTTGATTTTTTAATCCACAGGATAGTGTCCCAAAAGTGAGTCCGCTGGCTACAAATATATTTTGTTTGTTTGTTTGAGATGGGGTCTCGCTCTGTCACCCAGGCTGGAGTGCAGTGGCACAATCTCGGCTCACTGCAGCCTCCACCTCCGAGATTTAAGCAATTCTCCCACCTCAGTCTCTCAAATAGCTGGGACTTCAGGTGCGTGCCACCAAACCTGGCTATTTTTTGCATTTTTAATAGGGACAGGGTTTCACCATGTTGGCCAGGCTAGTCTCCAATTCCTGACCTCAGGTGATCTGCCCACCTCAGCCTCCCAAAGTGCTGGGATTACAGGCGTGAGCTACCACATCTGGCCTATTTTCGTTTTTTTAGAGACAGGATCTCACTATGTTGCCTAGGCTGGTCTCAAACCCCTGGCTTCAAGTGATCCTCCTGCATCAGCCTCTCAAAGTACTGAGCTTACAGGCATAAGCCACTAAGCCCAGCCTATACATATATTTTAAATTAGTAGATATTGCTAAATTACTCACCAGCAATGTATGAGATACCATATCCTGACCCTGACCAACAATGGATATCATTTTTGACAATCTGGTAATTCATTGTTGCTTTAATTTGTATTTCCTGCCTGCTGAAAGGATTGAGGTATTCATTTGTTTATTGACTATTCATATCTCTTCATGTTCTATCTTTGCTCATATTTCTATTGCTGTCATATTATGCAAATAATTTTTCCTGAAGTGAAAATCATAGCTCATATTGCATTCGAGAATAAATTTCAACTGAATTAAAGGTTTAAATGATCAAAACCAATCAAACTATTAATAGAAAACACAGAATATCTGTATAAACTTGGAATCGAGGAAGTTTTCTTAAGCAAAACAGGAAATTCAGAAGCAACAAAAGAAAAATAGACATGTGACTACATTAAATTACAAGTTTCCCTGTATTTTCTCACTCTTAAATCATTAACAGGTATTGCTTTGAGAATTTTTTAAACAGGAAAAAATGCTTTAAAACTGTCAGCAGATATCAACAATGCTATGATCATTCCTAGAATAAGACACGCCAAGAACTTCAATAGATGCACAGGTGTTAAACTCATAAAAGCATACAACCAAACACAACTGCCTTTTAATGCTGCTATCACTACAAATAAAAGCTGTGTGTGGAATTCTAAATTCCCAACTTCTATTTCTGTATCCTATTCAGTAAGTGTTACGCCCTCCAGTGTTGGCCCTCTGTATCCATGGGATCCACATCTGTGGATTCAGCCAATCACTGATCAGAAATATTTGAGAAAAAAGATTCCATTTGTACTGAGCATATACAGACTTTTTTTCTTGTCATTATTCCCTAAACAATACAGTATAACAACTGTTTTCATAGCATTTACATTGTATCAGGTATTATAAGTAATCTAGAGATGATTTAAAGAATATGGGAGAATGCACATAGGTTATGTGCAAATACTATGCTGTTTTATATCAGGATCTTGAGTATCCTCAAATTTTAGTGCCTGAGGGAAGACCTGGAACCAATCCACCACACACGTAGAGGGACGACTGTGTTTATTTTAAGGTGGTCTACCTAAATACAGAATCTTTCACTGTACCACTCTGCCTCATTGTGATTCCACCCCCATCACATATGGGGTAATTATGAAAGGGAAGCTCCACACAACAGAACTCATTTTGTCATATTATGTGTCTATGATACGATAAAATAGATAACTCACCTAAATGGGGAAACAGATCAGTGTCCAACTGATGTTTCTGGGTGCACAGTTTCACCAGTCTCTGCAGTCGGCTTATACATGAGAAGTGTGGAGAGAAGGCTGTGGCTTTCATGAGGATCCGGTCAGTCCTGGGTGGGTCCACAGTGGGAGCCCTACTGGATGGCAGGAGGGGCAGAGGCCTCTTGTGAGACAACTGCCGTGCTTGTGCTATAGTGTGTGTGGTGGGTGCCACTCCCTGCATTGGTAGGCTGGTGTTCTGAGGTTGAGGTGACTTGCAGACTGAACCCTGCGGTGGCGCTGGAGGTTTTAAAGAAGTGGATAAAGGTGACAGGTGGGAGTGCTGCTGCGGAGGCTGCTGCTGTGAAGGTGCAGGAGGGGGACTAAAGTGCTCTTGTCGAACTTTTAAAATCTCTGTCTCTCTCTGGCGCTGCCGATTCTGGGCCAACTTGCTCTGCAACTTCTTTCTCACAGTTGCCCCTTTCTTTAGGTCATCATCTTCCTCGTTGAAAGCAAATGGGTCTTCCAATTCAGTTTCCAGGTAGTGGAGAGGGACCCTTGCCCCAGGTGGAGAGAGGGACATTCCATCCAGTCCGTTGGGCATCTTCAAGGCCAACGTGGGCACTGTCAGGCTAAAGGCCATGGTATCCATCTGGTGCCTGACCTTCACCTCATCTATAGGATCATTCTTTTTCTTCCTCTCTTTTTTCGGGATAAAGCCAAGTACCTGCAAGTGGCTGTTGCAGTACCTTTAAAATACACACATACATGGGAAAACAGTCATGATACGTATTTTTTAAAAGCAGAACATAAAACTACATGAGAATCCTAATATGTTAAAAATTGCATCACTATAGTGACTCTTGGCAGCCAGCGACTTAACATGCAAACCTCTACTACTTTCAAGCAATCCTCAAAGTCAGTGTAATTTTGATGAGGCAAATATGTGAACTGTACATGCACAGGGGTGGCCAGACAGAAGCAAGTCATTCAGTTACGGAGTGGCCCTGGAAAACTGCTCAGCTACTGCTTCTCACATGGCTTTGTTATTCTCTATTCATAGCATACAAAGTAACTCATCAAGAGTCTAAAAGATCACTTAAAATTCTCTTACAGAGAAAAAATATATGTATTTTCTAATGCCATTAAAGTATTTGGAGATTCACAAAGCTCTTATGACAGAAAACCCTCAAGAATGTCAAGTGTCTACTGTGCTTTAGACACACATATACAGAGAGAGACAGAGACAGAGAATGAAATAAGAAAGTAAAAGATGGTTTGTGGGGTTATAGGTGAAATGCCTTTTTCAATAGCCAGATGTAAGTACATGAATTATCTCCTGTAGTACCTACCTGCAGTAGGCGCTAAAATAACTCCCTTAATGCAGAAGAGGAAACTAAGCTTTACAGAAATTGATTAACTTGCCTGAGACTCTTTCCAGCTGGAAAGAGTCAGAGCGAAGACCAACTAAAATCAAAGCTCATGAAGACTCTCATTAGTCTTCAACAATAAGCAAGTATACTGCTTGGGTGATGGGTGCACCAGGATCTCACAAATCACCACTAAAGAACTTGCTCATGTAACCAAATACCACCTGTACCTCAATAACTTTAAAATAAAATAATAACAAATAATAATTTTTAAAATGCTTGATGGAATTCACTAGTGATGCCATCTTGACATGGACTATTCCTGTGGAAAGTTTAAAAAAAAAAATGAGCAAAATTAAATTCAAAACTGCTATTTTGAATTCTCTGTCTGAAAGATCACGTATCTCTGTTTTTCCAGAATTGGTCCTTGGTGCCTTACGTATTTCATTTGTTGATGTCATGTTTTCCTGGATGGTCTTGATGCTTGTGAATTTTCGTCTGTGTGGGCATTGAAAAGTTAGGTATTTATTGTGGTCTTCACACTCTTCATGCTATTTTAAAAACCTATAAAAGGGCCGGGTGCGGTGGCTCATGCCTGTAATCCCAGCACTTTGGGAGGCCAAGACAGGTGGATCACCTGAGGCCAGGAGTTCGAGACCAGCTTGGCCAACATGGTGAAACCCCATCTCTACTAAAAATACAAAAATCAGCCAGATGTGATGGTAGATGCCTATAATCCCAGCTACTCAGGAGGCTGAGGTACAAGAATCGCTTGAACCCGAGGGCACAGGTTGCAGTAAGCTGAGATTGCACCACTGCATTCCAGCCTGAGAGACACAGCAAGACTCGTCTCAAAAAACAAACAAACAACAACAAAAAAAAAACAGTACTCCATGCTTAAATAAATTTGGAAAATGCTGGCTTAAACAAAATTAAAGAATGATTTTGTTGTTTTTTGTTACTGATGTGCAACTACTCAAAGCACTTTGTGTAATGTGCATTACGAAGTTCCAAGAGGAAAATGTACCCATCTGGCGGTGTTTCCCATGAAACCCAGGGCCAAACGCGGTGGCTCATGTCTGTAATCCCAGCACTTTGGGAGGCTGAGGCAGAAGGATCCCTTGAGGCCAGGAGTTCAAGATTGGCCTGAGCAACATAGCAAAACCCTGTCTCAGTTAAAAAAAAAAAAAATCAAAGAAAACAGAACCAGCCGGGCAAGGTGGCTCATGCCTGTAATCCCAGCACTTTGGGAGGCCAAGGTGGGTGAATCACTTGAGGTCAGTAGTTTGAGACCAGCCTGGCCAACGTGGCGAAACCCCGTCTCTACTAAAAATACAAAAATTAGCCAGGTGTGGTGGTGTGTGCCTGTAATCCAGCTACTTGGGAAGCTGAGGCAGCAAAATCCCTTGAACCCATCAGGTTAGAGGCTGCAGTGAGCCGAGACTGTGCCACTGCATTCCAGCCTGGGCAGCAGAGTGAGACTCAGCCTCAAAAAAAAAAAAAAAAAAAGAAAAGAGAACCTATTTTTATTGTAACATATAGGTGATAGCTCCAAAAAACATAGTTTGGGAAAAGACCACTGAGGTAAAAAATGTCAATCCTCAAATTCACTGGGCTTCATCATAAAACTGTTTTTCTAAGGCCAGGCGCGGTGGCTCACGCTTGCAATCCCAGCACTTTGGGAGGCCGAGGCAGGTGGATCACGAGGTCAGGAGATCGAGACCACGGTGAAACCCCGTCTCTACTAAAATACAAAAAAATTAGCCGGGCGTGGTGGCGGGCGCCTGTAGTCCCAGCTACTCGGAGAGGCTGAGGCAGGAGAATGGCGTGAACCCGGGAGGCGGAGCTTGCAGTGAGCCGAGATTGCACCACTGCACTCCAGCCTGGGCGACAGAGCGAGACTCCGTCTCAAAAAAAAAAAAAAAAAAAAAAAAAAACTGTTTTTCTAGTAATTGCTAAAAATACAGATTCACCAAATAATCAGAAAATCTCACACACACACAGAATATGTGTGTGTTTTGTTGCTTCATCTTAGAAATAAATCTATCAAAGGCACTCTTTAACGCGGGCCCCTTAAGAAAAAGCTTTCTTTGTCATGTGCAGTCACTGAAAAAGAGAAAAAGGTTTCTAGCCAGCAAAGAGAATGTACACTGTGTGTGTGTGTGTGTGTGTGTGTGTGTGTGTGTGTGTGTCTGTGTGTGTCTGTGTGTCTGTGTGCTTCCCTAGCAGGTTTCAGCTAGGTCCCATATATATCTTAAACACAACAGATTCACAAAGCAATGGCCAGCAAAGAAAGACGCATCTGGGATAATTGCACTAACCAAAAAGTTTCCCAAGAACAAGAAAAAATTTTAATAAAGAATAAATTTGGCCTGGCGTGGTGGCTCTTGTCTATAATCCCAACACTTTGGGAGGCCAAGGCAGGGGGATTGCTTAAAGCCAGGAGTTCGAAACAAGCCTGGGCAACCTAGTAAGGCTCCATCTCCACAAGAAGTTTTCAAAACTCAGCCGGCCACGTGGCTTGTGCCTGTAGTCCTAGCTACTCGGGAGACTGAGGCAAGAGGATCATTTGAGGCCCAAAGTTCGAGGCTGTAGTGAGCTACAATCATGCCACTGCTCTCCAGCCTGGGCAGCAGAATGAGACCCCATCTCAAAGAAAAAAAAGAAAAGAAAGACAAATTTATAATTTAGTACTTATGGCCAGGCGCAGTGGCGCACGCCTGTAATCCCAGCACTTTGGGAGGCGGAGGTAGAGGATCACTTCAGGTCAGGAGTTCGAGACCAGCCTGGCCAACATGGTGAAACCCCATCTCTACTAAAAATACAAAAATTAGCCGGTCGTGGTAGTGTGCACCTGTAATCCCAGCTACTGGGGAGGCTGGTGCAGGAGAACTGCTTGAATCCAGGAGGCAGAGGTTGCAGTGAGACGAGATCGCGCCACTGCACTTCAGCCTGGGCAACAGTTGAGCGAGACTCCGTCAAAAAAAAAAAAAAACAACTTAGTACTTTTTTTTTTTTTTGAGACGGAGTTTCGCTCTTATTGCCCAGGCTGGAGTGCAATGGCACGATCTCCACTCACCGCAACCTCCACCTCCTGGGTTCAAGCAATTCCCCTGCGTCAGTCTCCCGAAAAGCTGGGATTACAGGCATGTGCCACCACACCCGGCTAATTTTGTATTTTTAGTAGAGACGGGGTTTCTCCATGTTGGTAAGGGTGGTCTCGAACTCCCAACCTCAGGTGATCCACCTGCCTCGGCCTCCCAAAGTGCTGGGATTACAGGCGTGAGCCACCGTGCCCGGCAACTTAGTACTTATTAAGTACAGCTTCTCTTGAGATAGAAACATGAAAGTCCTTTCCCTTATCTTGTTCTCAAAAGAGCAAACTATTTCAAAGACAAAGGTGAATACAGATGCTTCGGAGAATATTTTGAAGAGATTCATAAGGACTCTCATTTGAATTCTTGCCTTTTTTGTTTTTTGGATATCAGTTGCCCAAGCTGGAGTACACAGTTCAGTTGCCCAAGCTGGAGTGGCACAATTACTGCTCACTGCAGCCTCGGCCTCCTGGGCTAAATCAATCCTCCCGCCTCAGCCTCCCAAGTAACTGGGACTCTAGGTATGTACCACCACACCTGGCTAATTTTTGTATTTTTTGTAGAGATGGGGTTTTGTCATGTTGCTCAGGCTGCTCTTGAACTCCTAGGCTCAAGCGATCCACCGTCTTGGCCTCCAAAAGTGCTGGGATTACAGGCGTGAGCCATCACACCCAGTCCTTGCTGCTATTAAGATAATTCTTGCTTTGGCTCAACTGAAAAAAAAATCCAATAGTGACAACTGTAACCATGATAAGCTAATTTTAAGACAAAATTTTAGAAATGTGTTTATAATGGGGCTTGATGTAAAAAAAAATTAATCCAAGCTCATCCATTCTTCAAGTTAAAAAAAGGCAGGGGTAAGAAATTATCATTTTCAGTCTGCTAAAAACTAACTAGACAGATATATTTAGCCCAATACATACATCCCTTTCTCACCTGAGATTAAAATTTTATTCCTTGCCTCACTAAGCAGCTGTTTCTAACTTTCAGGTATTGTAATTTGAAGCCTCAGTGCTCATTAGAAATTCTAAGAGAGTATTCCTAAATCCCCATTAAACTATTTGTACTCATTTTGGTGAGATCTCCACCAACACAAATTATTTATTTCATACTGCAAGTGTAAAAAGTATTCATGACATAAAATATCTGATTCCTTTCCAACCAATTTATGCAAGTGACATTTGCTAATGTATAGAAACATGGATGAAGGTTGTGTGAGTGTGTTTTAAAATAGAAGTGAAAGGTTCAAATTTTCTACCTAGAGATAACAAGTATCTTGAAACTTTTGGGAAACAAGCATGTATCTCTCCATATATAGATCCCCACAGTGATCTATATAGTTTCTGGAGAATTGAAGAAAAAGAAGCACGGAGAACAGATTATATATGAAAGATAGTGTGAATTTTCCTAACAATATGAAAGATGAATAACCAGTATAAGACTCCTTTAAAAACAATTCCACTCTTTTTTAAATTTAGCAAAGCATAAACTCATCATTCTAGTGGCAAAACCGACCATTAATGTGAAAATAGTGTTTCCAAATTATGGAAAACATACTCTATTTGGAACACTTTTTAACCAAAAAAGGTAAGGTTATAAAACATGCCAAACACTGGTGAGAAGTCTGATAGGAAATAAATCTAAATGATTCAAGTAGTTTTTTAAAATTTTCTTTAGTAAGTATATATCCTTTACTAACTTCTAGGCATAGATTTTAAACTCCAAAATTGCTATCATTAATTATAACACCTAATTAGTTATTTAAATTTCTCTCATTTAGGCAAATGAGAAAACTAGGTAGAGAACTCAGAATTACTTTTTAAGGACACAAACCAAACAAATCTGTTTCAAGACTTCAAGCAGCAACTTTGAAGGAAAAAAAATCTTTTAAAAATCCTAGAAGTCCATGAAATCAATTAAAAAGAA
Source organism: Symphalangus syndactylus (assembly GCF_028878055.3). Taxonomy (NCBI): domain Eukaryota; kingdom Metazoa; phylum Chordata; class Mammalia; order Primates; family Hylobatidae; genus Symphalangus; species Symphalangus syndactylus. The sequence goes on from NC_072430.2 coordinate 110,566,023, forward strand.
GACAAACATACTTTAAGTAATTCCCCAAATTTTTAAATTTTTAAAAATTGCCATATTTCATCCTTAAAAGTATTCCATAGATTACTTAGATTACCCCCAGCATTCAACATTTATATAGGTGGAGGAAGGGAGGGAGGGAGAAATGAAGGACAGAAGAAAAGAGAAGAAAAAACTAGAAAAGAAAAAATTCCAAGCCTGTTAATGAAATCAAGGATTGATTCTCATGATTAGCCCTTACCTACGATCCTCTGATTTGGGGATGGGGTTGGTGCAGCGTTGGCTGTTATACTTGGCCACATATTCACATTGCTTGAAGGGGGCAGTCTTGTCCTCCAGAACGTGTCTGATACAGAAGGCGTAGCCGTTGAGTCGCCTCTGCTTGCACAGTTTGGGGCTATATGAGCACAAGGGCTTATTGTCAACCTCAGAGAAGTGTATATGTTTCCCTTCATACATCACGTGACTCTATTCCTTGTGAACATCAGCTAAAAGGCCACCACAAAAAAAGAAACCCAAATGATAAATCAGAGAGTATAAGGCAGATTTAAGTTGAGAATTTCACTGAGGGACTTCTGGCCCCACAGCCATACCTGATTTTAAATCTTCTGCACCATAGCAATGTTAAGAGAACCCCCAAGGATACCACAGTTTGGAATGCCGCAGAATCAAGATGAAGCAGATTGTCTACAAAAATATCAAAAGGCCTAGTTAACAAACAGAAATAAGCAAAGCTAGCTCACCCAGGAAGCAAAATACTATGATATCACCCTTACTAATGCAATGGATTCTTCACTGTAAATCAATATCCCAATAACGAGGTTAAATAAGAAAATAAGAGACATTATAAAACATTAAGTTGGCCAGGCGCCATGGCTCACGCCTGTAATCCCGGCACCTTGGGAAGCCAAGGCAGGTGGATTACCTGAGGTCAGGAGTTTGAGACCAGCCTGGCCAACATGGCAAAACCCCGTCTCTATTAAAAATACAAAAATGAGCCAGGCATGGTGGCGGACACCTGTAATCTCAGCTACTTGGAAGGCTGAGGCAGGAGAATCACTTGAACCCGGAAGACAGAGGTTGCAGTGAGCTGAGATCACAGCCCTGGACTCCAGCCTGGGTGACAGAGTGAGGATCTGTCTCAAAAACAAAACAAAAAAAATTAAGTTACCTTATCACCCCAAATTGAACTAAATAACATTTGCTCTGGTTAAGTTTTATAAATACCTCAAAGCAGCAGAACTCTTCCACCAAATGAATGTCACAGGTAGCAGGTCTCTTTTTCATGACTGATGTTTGCATGCTATAATCATTTTCAGAACCCACATCCCTTTACAATGCCAGAAGAATAAATGGTAGACCTAAAACTTCTCTCGGAAATTCTACTTTTTTTGATATCATGGTAAAATATTTGGCAATTTATAAATTTTTCTATGAAATACAAAATAAAGCAAATTTCTGCCATTAAAAAATGTTCTTTCCCTTATAATATTTCCCCACACCTATCCCATCCAATCACAATAAACTTCTCAGGCCCAAAGACTAGTCACCTGACCACACTTACATCATTCAGTTCAGAGTTCTGTACCACATGGTGCTTCCAGTCACACTAAATAGTATAATAATCATGGCTTATGAGTCTTCTCAGTCAGTGAGAAAATGAAAGGAGGGAATTACACAATACTCACTACCAATCTACACGCAAAAGGCCTAATGGTACGATTTATATACTACAACACCATTTAGTCTATTATGAAACTGAATCTATTTTGCCAAGTCAGGATCTAAGTGAGCTGATGGAGTCTCGCCCATCCTCTTCCGCACTTCCAGCCATCAAGATGGCTGATGGAACAGCTCAGATATCAGCTACTGAAAAAGTCCAGAAATACTCTCTTTTACCAGTAAATGACAAGATACATAAATGCTGGAGGTGCCAGAAGACACGGTTGTTCAAGTCCAAAATCTGCCACTTGCTGTGTTACCTTGAACAAATCATTTAACCTATTTGAGTGTCAGTTTTCTCATCTGTAAAACAGGGATAATAATAGTAGCTATGTTATCAGGATGCTGGAAGGATCAAATGATACAAAGCATGCAACATACTAAGTATCATTCCTAGTATATGGTAAACACTGGAGAAACAAATTACTATTCATAAGTGTTCATTCCTGTAATATATGACTACATTCCACCTGCCAGTAATGAAAGTAGAGAATATGTATTCTTCTCAAGAAATACTTGACTTACTGTAGTAGGAGAAAAAAAAAACAACTCGAAATATTAACTTAGTTAATAAAAATCGTATTTTCTCTTCTGGAGGGAAAAAAGATCACATTCATTACTAAGTAAATCTAATCACACATTAATGTAAAAAATAAGAGCTTTCTCTTTTCACCTTATGAGAATGTAAGAAAAAAAAGTTGGACTAGAAATTTAAATTTAGGTGCTAAGAAACTGGATATTCACATGCAGAAGAATGAAACTAGACCCCCACCTTTCACCCCATACGAAAATCAACTTAAAATGGATCAAAGACCTAATTGTAAGACCTGAAACTATAAAACTACTAGAAGAAAACATAGGGGACACTGATGTGGGGAAAAATTTTATGAGTTAAGATCTGAAAAGTACAGGCTAGGCACGGTGGCTCATGCCTATAATCCCAGCAGTTTGGGAGGCCGAGGCGGGCGGATCATGAGGTCAGGAGCTCGAGACCAGCCTGACCAACAAGGTGAAACCCTGTCTCTACTAAAAAATACAAAAATCAGCTAGGCATGGTCATGCATGCCTGTAATCCAGCTACTGGGAGGCTGAGGCAGGAGAATCACTTGAACCTGGGGCGCAGAGGATGCAGTCAGCCGAGATCACGCCACTGCACTCCAGTCTGGGCAACAGAGTGAGACTCCATCTCAAAAAAAAAAAAAAAAAAGAAAGAAAGAAAAAAAGATCTGAAAAGTACAGACAATAAGGTAAAAATAAACAAATGGGATTATATTAAACTAAAAAGCTTCTGCACAGCAAAGGAACAACCAACAGCACAAAAAGACAACCTACAGAATGGGAGAAAATATTTGCAAACTATTGAACCAACAAGGGATTAACATCCAGAATATATATAAGAAACAAATATCTTAAAAGAAAAAAATACAAACAATTCAATTTTTAAATGGGCAAATGATCTGAACAGACATCTCTCAAAAGAAGGCATACAAATGGCTAACAAACATATGGAAAAAATGCTGAACATCACTAATCATCAGGGAAATACAAATCAAAATTGGGGTAAGGTATCCTCTTACCCCACTTAGGATGGCTATTATCAAACAGACAAAAAAAAACAAATGCTGGTGAGCAAGCAGCAAAGAGGGAACTCTTGTACGCTGTTTGGGAATGTGAACCAGTATAGCCACTATAAAGAACAGTATGGGCCGGGCGCAGTGGCTCATGCCTGTAATCCCAGCACTTTGGGAGGCCAGGGCAGGTGGATCACTTGAGGTCAGGAGTTCGGGACCAGCCTGGTCAACATGGCAAAACCCTGTTTCTACTAAAAATACAAAAATTAGCTGGGCTTGGTGGCATGCGCCTGTAGTCTCAGCTACTCGAGGCTGAGGCAGGAGGATTGCCTGAACCCAGGAGGTCAAGGCTGCAGTGAGCTGAGATTGCACCACTGCACTCCAGCCTGGGTGACGGAGCGAGACTATGCCTCAAAAAAAAAAAAACAAAAAAAAAAACAGTATGAAGGTTCCTCAAAGAGCTACAAATAGAACTACCCACTACTAGGCATTTTTCCAAAGAAAAGGAAATAATACATCAAAGAGATATCTGCACTCCCATGTTTATCAAAGCACTATTGATGATACCCAAGATATGGAATCAAACTAGGTGTCCCACAACAGATGAATGGATAAAGAAAATGTGGTATATATACACAGTGCAATACTATTCAGCCATTAAAAAGAATGAAATTCTTGGGCACTGGGTGTGGTGGCTCACACCTGTAATCCTAGCACTTTGGGAGGCCAAGGTGGGCAGATCACCTGAGGTCAGGAGTTCGAGACCAACATGGCCAACATGGCAAAATCCTTCTCCACAAAAAATAGAAAAATTAGCTCAGTGTGGTGGTGCACACCTGTAATCCCAGCTACTCGGGAGGCTGAGGCAGGAGGATCACTTGAACCCAGGAGGCAGCAGTTGCAGTGAGCCAAGATCGCACTACTGCACTCCAACCTGGGTGACAGAGCAAGACTCCATCACACACACACACACACACACACACAAGAAATTCTCTTATTCACAGCAATATGGATAGAACTAGAAGACATCTTAAGTGAAATAAATAAGGTATGGAAAATTAAACACACGTTTTCACTCATGTAGTCACTTAAAAAAGTTGATCTCATAGAAGTAAAAAGTAGGCTGGGAGCAGTGGTTCATGCCTGTAATACCAGCACTTTGGGAGGTCAAGGCAGGTGGAACATTTGAGCTTAGGAGTTCGAGACCAGCCTGACCAACATGGTGAAATCCTGTCTCTACTAAAAATACAAAAAGTAGCCGGGCGTGGTGGTGGGTGCCTGTAATCCCAGCTACTTGGGAGGCTAAGGCAAGAGAATCGCTTCAACCCAGGAGGCAGAGGTTGCAGTGAGCCGAAATCACACCACTGCACTCCAGCCCAGGCAACAGAGTGCAACTGTCTCAAAAAAAAAAAAAAAAAAAAAAAAAAAGAAGTGAAAAGTAGAACAGAGGCTACAGGATAAAGACTGGGAAAGGTAGGGGAAAGAAGAGAATAGGGGCCGGGCACAGTGGCTCACGCCTATAATCCCAGCACTTTGGGAGGCCGAGGCGGGCAGATCACGAGGTCAGGAGATCGAAACCATCCTGGCTAACACCAGGAAACCCCGTCTCTACTAAAAATACAAAAACTTAGCTGGGCGTGGTGGTGGGCGCCTGTAGTCCCAGCTACTCGGAAGGCTGAGGCAGGAGAATGGCGTGAACCCGGGAGGCGGAGCTTGCAGTGAGCGGAGATGGCGCCACTGCACTCCAGCCTGGGTGACAGAGCGAGACTCCATCTCAAAAAAAAAAAAAAAAAAGAAAAGAAAAAAAAAAAGAAGAGAATAGGGAGAGATTTGTTAAAGGATACAAAATTATGGCTAGATGAGAGGAATAAGCCCTAGTGTTCTATAGCACTGTAGGATGGCTATAGTTAACAATAATTATTATACAATTTTGAATAGCTAGAAGGAGGATATTCAATGTTTCCAATACACAAAAAAATGATGCTTGAGATGATGGATATTCTAATTGCCCTGCTGATTACTATACATTACATGAATCAAAACATCACTCTATACCCCACAAATATGTACAATTATTTTGTGTCCATTAAAATTTTTTAATTTGAAAAGTATAAAACATAAACATTTAAATTTAGCTGCCCTGGATGTTTGGGACAGGAAATATTTCAAAGCAAATCCATGCCATTTTTCATTTTTCACCATCTTTGCTCTACTCACCTACAAGCCAAACACACACATAACTTTCACAAATTAGTTCAAAGAAATCTATACAAACTTCAAGAAAAAAGAGAAATCTACATGTCTGTAGGTATGAGGGCATTTTACAAATCATAGAAAGAAATCTGAGGGCAGGGATGGAAGGATATGAAGTTGCAGTGCGCCGAGATCGTGCCACTGCACTCCAGCCTGGGCAACAGGGGGAAACCCTATTTCAAAAAAAAAAAATGCAACTCAACTGTGCATTTTGTGATGAATTCAACCTTGTCTTACACAAATATATGAACTATTGCTTTTTTGGTTTGAATTTATCAACTGAGTCATTGCCCGTACTTTTGTTCCCAACTTTTGAGGCACTGTGTTGTGTTTTATTTTTATTTATTTTTTATTTTGAGGACAGGGTCTCACCTTGTTGCCAGGCTGGATTGTAGTGGCATGATCATAGCTCACTGCAACCTCAAAATTCTGGGCTCAAGAGATCCTTCTGCCTCAACCTAGGACTACTACCTCAGCCAAGTAGCTAGGACTACAAGTATGTGCCACCATATCTGGCTAATTTTTTAAATTTTTTGTAGAGACTGGGTCTTGCTGTGCTGCCCAGGCTGGTCTCAAACTCCTGCATTCAAGAGATCCTCCCGCTTTGGCCTTCCAAAGTGCTGGGATTACAGGCATGAGCCACTGTGCCTGGCCACACTATGTTTTAGATCTCAGGTCAGCAAACTAAACTATTTCTTACAGGACAAATGTGGCCCACTGTCTGTTTTTGTAAATAAAGTTTTATTGGAACACAGCCATGCTCATTCATTTACATACTGTCCATGGCTACTTTTGTGCTATAATGGTAAAATTTAATAGCTGCAACAGATACTATATGGCCACAAAAATAAAACTATTTACTAACGTTATTTGCTGATCTCTTTTAGATGCAACCCTTGTTGGGTTTGACTTTTTGCTCCAATCTGAATCATTTTACTTTTGAGCAATTTTTTTTCTTTTCTTTTTTTTGAGACAATGTCTCACTCTGTCACCTAGGTTGGAGTGTAGTGGCACAATCACCACTCACTGCACCCTCAACCTCCAGGGCTCAAGCAATCCTCCCACCTCAGCCTCCTAAGTAGCTGGGACTAAAGGCACATACCACTACACATGGCTAATTTTCTGTATTTTTTGTAGAGACGAGGTTTCACCATGTTGCCTAGGCTGGTCTTGAACTTCTGGTCTCAAGCGATCTCCCTGCCTGGGCCTCCCAAAGTGCTGGGATTACAGGGCTGAGTCACCCTGCCTGGCCCAAGTCATTTTCTTTTAATAAATGAGTTTGTCCAATTTACAATTTTGTATTTATGACATATTTCATCTTAATCCTATTATATTTTGTATTGCCTTTAGCCTTTAATATTTTCATTACACATTTACTATATTCAGTACAAAGGTTTGAACTGTGTAGCTCTACTTACACATGGATTTTTTTTCCTCCTCTGCTACCCTGACAGTAAGACCAACCCCTTCTCTTTTTCCTCCATCTACTCAGTGTGAAGACTTTTATGATGATCTGCTTCCACTTAATACTAAATATACTTTCCTTATGGTTTTCTTAATAACATTTTCTTTTCTGTAGCTTACTGTATTGTAACAATATAATATATAATACATATACAAAATATGTGTTAATCTGTTTATGTTTTCAGCAAGGCTTCTAGTTAACAGTAGGCTATTAGTTAAGTTCTTGGGTAGTCAAAAGTTCTAATATGGCCAAGTGTGGTGGCTCATGACTGTAATCCTAACACTCTGGGAGGCCAAGGCGAGTGCATCACCTGAGGTCAGGAGTTCGAGACCAGCCTGGCCAACATGGTGAAACCCCATTATCTACTAAAAATACAAAAATTAGCCGGGCACGGTGGCACACGCCTGTAATCCCAGCTACTCCGGAGGCTGAGGAAAGAGAATCACTTGAACCTGGGAGGTGGAGGTTGCAGTGAGCCACTGCACTTCAGCCTGCACAAAGGGAGTGAGACTCCATCTCAAAAAGAAAAAGTTCTAATGCAGGTTCTCAACATGTGGGGTTGGTACCTATACTCTCAAGTTGTTCAAAGGTCAACTGTAGTCTGTTTTCTTGGAAGAATTGTAGTCTATCTCCTTTAGATAACATTTCTTTACTCCACACTAAGAAAATTAGTATACTTATCAGCATTATTGCAATTGATCCCATGTTATAAATGAGAAACATCTCCAGACTTGCAACTACCTACCCATCCCTAACTCTCAAGGCTTTTTCCTGTTGTCGTTCTTAGTTCTACATTTAAATTTATTCAATGCAAAATGATACGTTTTTTAACTTAGTCTTCCATTCACTTCTTGACTCAATAGTTTACAACATAGTCTCCTCTCTTTTCTTTCCCCCCACAAAAGCTGGTTTGTGGAAACTATAAGCCACGATTTTTCTGTTTGAAAACATATGTTGGCCAGGTATGGTGGTGCATGCCTGTAATCCCAGAACTTTGGCAGGCTGAAGCGTGTAGGCTGCTTGAGCTCAGAAGTTCGAAGCCAGCCTGGGCAACAGAGCGAAACCCTATCTCTGCAAAGAATACAAAAATTAGGCCAGGCGCAGTGGCTCATGCCTGTAATCCCAGCACTTTGGGAGGCCGAGGTGAGGTGGGAGGATCACTTGAGGTCAGGAGCTCGAGACCAGCCTGGCCAACATGGGGAAACACCATTTCTACTAAAAACAAAACAACACAAAAATTAGCCGAGTGTGGTGGCATGTGCCTGTAGTCCTGGTTACTTGAGAGGCTGAGGTGAAGGGATTGCTTGGGCCTGAGAGGTCGAGGCTACAATGTGCCAAAACTACATCACACCACACTCCAGCCTGGGCAACAGAATGAGACTGTCTCAAAAAAAGAAAAAAGCCAAGTGCGGTGGCTCACGCCTGTAATCCCAGCACTTTGGGAGGCCGAGGCGGGCGGATCACGAGGTCAGGAGATCGAGGCCATCCTGGCTAACACAGTGAAACCCTGTCTCTACTAAAAATACAAAAAAATTAGCCAGGCGTGGTGGCATGTGCCTATAGTCCCAGCTACTCGGGAGGCTGAGGCAGGAGAATCGCTTGAACCCGGGAGGCGGAGGTTGCAGTTAGGCCAGATCACGCCACTGCACTCCAGGCAACAGAGCAAGACTCCGTCTCAAAAAAAAAAGAAAAGAAAACATGTCAATTGGTGTTATACTTAAACAACAGCTTGTCTGGACATAAAATTCTTGGGTTGTGCTTTTATCTACTGACTTTGTATATATTGTTTCATGTTGAAAAAGCCTGAAGGCAGTCTCTTGATTTTATAGGGGACTTGATTTTTTTTTTTTTGCATGCTGACCTAACAATAGAAGTCTATTTAAAGACTAGAAACTGTTCTAAAATTTTAAATCTTTTTCTTTTCTTTTTCACTCTTGTTGCCCAGGCTGGAGTGCAATGGCACGATCTCAGCTCACTGCAACCTCCACCTCCTGGGTTCCAGCAAATTCTCCTGTCTCAGCCTCCCGAGTAGCTGGGATTACAGGTGCATGCCACCATGCCCAGGTGATTTTAGTATTTTTAGTAGAGATGGGGTTTCATCATATTGGTCAGGCTGGTCTCAAACTTGTGACCTCAGGTGATCCGCCTGCCTCAGCCTCCCAAAGTGCTGGGATTACAGCCATGAGCCACCACGCCCGGCCTTTTTTTTTTTTTAGAGATGAGGTTGCATTATAATGCCCAAACTGGATTGAACTCCTGGGCTCAAGCAATCCTCCACTGTAGCTGGGACTACAGGTGCATGTCACCACACCTGCCTTCAAATCTTCTTTTATTGTGGGAAGCTCTTCCTTAATGTATTGACAATTCTTTCTGCTTGATTTATTCTCCGACAGCTTCAGGGTATCAATTATTGGCATACTAGATTTACTGTATTCCCTGTCACTCCCTCTCTAGTCTTTCTTCATTTTTATTTGTTCCATTTTGGGTTGCTCAAATTTCTCAAGCTTGCTTCCATTAGCTATAGTTGATATTTGCTGCTTTGAATGTTTCTGCAATGTTACTTTTCTCTTATTTTGTACCCTGATTCCATCAGCTCACTCTTACAATCCTTCTGTTGTCTTCTTTTATTTCTTGAGCTTTTATATCTCATCTTTAAACTCTAGTTTCAGAGGAGCTATGTCTCACCCCCACCTTCCACCATAGGAACTATTTTTTCACTTTCCCTTGACGCTTGACTCCATGCTGGACTATGTTCCCTAACTCACAGGAGCCCACATGGCATAGATTTGGGGGTAGGGTGATAATTTAGGCTTTACTTCTCTTCACATGACCAAGATCAGGAGCTGAAAGGCTGCTTGCTGCCAGTTTCTCCTCCACTCTGAACTTCCTACAAAACTGGTAAGACTGCACAGTCTGTAACTCAGCCCCACCTCTCCTGCCACGCAGGGAGCCCAACATACATATATCCAACTTTGCCATCCATGCATGGGGATTACTGGTTTTGTCCTCGGAGTGTGTCACTTTCTTGGGAGAAAGCTACTTCCTTTGCTTTGCCTGGTTCTATAGAGGAAATCATCCTCTCTTGGCATCCTCTCTTGCCCTGGTTCAATTTTCACTGCACTTAATAGCACTAATTTATATATTTTGGGTTTTTTGGGGGGGGTTTTGTTGGGTTTTTTTTGAGACAGAGTCTCGCTCTGTCGCCCAGGCTGGAGTGAAGTGGTACAATCTCGGCTCACTGCAACCTCCACCCCTTGGTTCAGGCCATTCTCCTGCCTCAGCCTCCTGAGTAGCTGGGATTATAGGCGCCCGCCACCACGCCCAGCCAATTTTTCTGTATTTTTAGTAGAGACGGGGTTTCACCATGTTGGCAAGGCTGGTTTCGAATTCCTATTCTCAGGTGATCCATCCACTTCGGCCTCCCAAAGTGCTAGGATTACAGGCATGAGCCACCGCGCCTGCCATAATTCATAAATTTTGATTACAAGGTTACAGTAATTGTCAAAGTTTCAGTTTAGTTTCTGTTTTTTTTTTTTTTTTTTTTGAGACGGAGTCTCGGAGTCTCGCTTTTTCACCCAGGCTGGAGTGCAGTGGCTCAATCTCGGCTCACTGCAAGCTCCACCTCCCGGGTTCACGCCATTCTCCTGCCTCAGCCTCTCCGAGTAGCTGGGACTACAGGCGCCCGCCACCACGCCCAGCTAATTTTTTGTATTTTTAGTAGAGACGGGGTTTCACAGTGGTCTCGATCTCCTGACCTCGTGATCCGCCCGCCTTGGCCTCCCAAAGTGCTGGGATTACAAACATGAGCCACCGCGCCCGGCCTAGTTTTTGTTTCTAATTCTCCCTATTTTTAAAGTTGATTTGGAGAAGGAAGAATAGAGATCTCGGTACTTGCTATTAACCACAAATACCTTTTTAAATTTTGAATAGTAAACTATTCCACAGTAATATCAAAACCATAAAGCATACTTACTATAGAATTTTTTTTACAACAAATGCATTACTTTTGTAATAATTTTGTAAAAATCTAACTTTCTTCTTTTTTTTTTTTTTAAGAGACAGTCTTGCTCTCTTGTCAAAGCTAGAGTGTGCAGTGGCACAATCACAGCTAACTGCAGCCTCAAGCTCCTGGGCTCAATTGATCCTTTTACCTTAGCCACCCAAGGAGCTGGGACTACAGGCATTAATCACTGTGCCCAACTAATTTTTTAATTTATTGTAGAGATGGAGTCTCACTACATTGCCCAGGCTGGTCTCGAACTCCTAGCCCCAAGTGATCCTCCTGCTTCACCTCCCAAAGTGCTGGGATTACAGGCGTGAGCCACCACAACCAGCCTGAATTTCTTCTAATTGAGTATTATTGTAGTATCAAAATCACTGTTCTGTAAACTGGAAACAGATCAATATCTGGTCTTCTCTACATTAATAAACTTCTCCTTTTTAAATAAAGAAGTTATGACAAACGCACTGAGGCAGTTCTCAGAAAAAATCCTACATATTTTTCACTCTTTACCCCTAGCCTTCCACAGCTGGCATTTTTTACCCTGATTTTACTAAAGGTGAAGTTCACATCACTTTCACTCTTTGGCAATGAGTGCAAGATATAAATAAGAATGGAAATACACAATATATAAAGCCCACATAATCTTAATCAAATGTCTTTTAGACTCTGATATATAAATACTATCGCATTTTCTTTCTTCCTTTCTTTCCTTTCCCTCTTTTTTCTGAGACAGGGTCTTGCTCTGTTGCCAGGCTGGAGTGCAGTGGTATGATTACGCCTTACTGAAGCCTTGACCTCCCTGGCTCAAGTGATCCTTCCACCTCAACCTCCCAAGGAGCTAGGGCCACAGGCACATGCCACCATGCCCAGCCAATTTTTCATATTTTTAGTAGATATGGGGTTTCACCGTGTTGCCCAGGCTGGTCTCGAACCTCTAGGCTCAAGCCATCCACCAGCATCAGCCTCCCAAAGTGCTGGGATTATAGGCCTAAACCACCATGCTCAGCCTATCACATTTCCTAATCCATGCAAACAAAAGGCTAAAACTAAGCACTATCTTTTTTTGTTTTTGTCTTTGTTTTTAGAAAAGGGGGGTGTCTCACTATGTTGCCCAGCTGGTCTCAAACTCCTAGTCTCAGTGAGCCTCCTGCCTCAGCCTACCAAACTGCTGGGATTACAGGCGTGAACCACCATGCCCAGCCAAGCTCTACTTTTTAATACATGATGAATATCACTTTAAAAAGAAAAAAAACCTTAGCCAAACCAAATTTATTAACAGTTCTAGCAAATATCATCTTCAGCTGTGGAGACAACTTGCTTAGCATATAAACAGACCTATGCTCCCTTAAAGGAGAGAATGCAGGTAATTAAGCACTTTAGAGCAGCAGCAGAATATACACTGTTATTACCAAAAAATGGAAATAACCATTACTGAGAACAGAAAATACTCAAGTCTCACAGAAAAAATATTTCAACAGCAAACATAACCATATACTAGAATTCAAGAGTAGGAAATACCTGGGCACGGAGGCTCACGCCTGTAATCCCAGCACTTTAGGAGGCCAAGACAGGTGGATCACCTGAGGTCAGGAGTTCAAGACCAACCTGGCCAACATGTTGAAACCCCGTCTCTACAAACACAAAAATTAGCCGGGCATGATTGAGGGTGCCTGTAATCCTAGCTACTCAGGAGGCTGAGGCAGGAGAATCGCTTAAACCCAGGAGGCGGAGGTTGCTGTGAGCCAAGATCGCTCCATTGCACTCCAGCCTGGGCAACAAGAGCGAAACTCCGTCTCAAAAAAAAAAAAAAAAAAATCCTCTTTGATATTATATACCAAGTTTAATAGGAAAATTGAACAATTCATTTCCATAGTTTCTTACTTCTTACAAATACAGAGGAATATGACATTAGCAAGGAGAAAAGTAGGGAAGATACACTTTTAACAAAAGCAGCCAGCAGCCCTTTCAGTCTTCCGATGACAACCACAAAACAATTTGACAAAAATATGAACATTATTCTCTTTGGGACTACCACTTGATCACCTCCATGTGGAATCTGTGTGTCACTGGTGTTCTTTTGATTCTCCTGTTTCAGAAACATGTTCATTTCACTGCCACACCATTTTTCTCTAATTGCCGTCTGTAATTTTATATCCTACCACTTTTAAAGAGCCTAGATCTACAACATACCTTATAATTTTTTTTTTTTTAAAGACAGAATCTCGCTCTGTTGCCCAGGCTGGAGTGCAGTGGCACAATCTTGGCTCACTGCAACCTCTGCTGCCCATTTTCAAGTGATTCTCCTGCCTCGGCTTCCCAAGTGGCTGGAATTACAGGCAAGCGCCACCATGCCCCGCTAATTTTTTTTTTTTTTTTTTTTTTTGAGATGGAGTCTCGCTCTGTGGACCAGGCTGGAGTGCAGTGGCGCAATCTCAGCTCACTGCAAACTCTGCCTCCTGGGTTCACGCCATTCACCTGCCTCAGCCTCCCGAGTAGCTGGGACTATAGGTGCCTGCCACCACGCCCGGCTATTTTTTTGTGTGTTTTTAGTAGAGACGGAGTTTCACCGTGTTAGCCGAGATGGTCTGGATCTCCTGACCTCGTGATCCGCCCGCCTCGGCCTCCCAAAGTGCTGGGATTACAGGCATGAGCCACCGTGCCCAGTTCATACCTTATAATTTTTTTAAAACTAGCGTGAGATGCCAGATGCAGTGGCTCACGCCTGTAATCTCAGCACTTTGGGAGGCTGAGGCGGGCAGATCACTTGAGGTCAGGAGTTTGAGACCAGCCCGGCCAATATGGTGAAACCCAGTCTCTACAAAATACAAATATTAGCTGGGCTTGGTGGTGCACACCTGTAATCCCAGGTACTCTAGAGGCTGAGACAGGAAAACTGCTTGTACCCGGGAGGTGGAGGTTGCAGTGAGTCAAGATAGCACCACTGCACTTCAGCCTGGGTAATAGAGTGAGACTCCATCTCAAAAAAAAAAAAAACCTAGTATGAGGCTGGGCACAGTGGCTCACACCGTAATACCAGAATGTTGGGAGGCCATGGCAGAAGGATTACCTGAGCCCAGGAGTTCAACACCAGCCTGGGCAATGTAGTGAAACCCTTAACAAAAAATAAAATAAAATAAATAAAACTAACATGAGCCTACTAAATTATCAGAATGTTTGTTTTCCAATAAACTTAATGCAAATGAAAAGAATATTTACTTATCCCAGAAAGAGTGGATACTGTTAAAATCATATTTAGAGTATCACAGAGTCTTAAAAATGTTTTTCCATTTTATGTCCTTTTTAAATGAGTTTTAATTCAACTTGATGAAGCATAAGAATGTAATAAGATACTAAACAGATGACTATATTGATTTTAAGAACCAAACATCGATATTACCAATGTAAAAAATAGTAAAATCGGACTGAGGAATGATGAAAATCTATCAACTGATGTGACTGGAAGAGAAAGAAGCAGTGAGAAAACCGCTTATCACTCAAAAATGTAAACAACATTCATTATAATCAAGTTCGAACCAGAATATTTTAAAATAATGCTTATTGAATGTCTAGTATGTGCCATATTACTGTACTCAGACAGCACTGTACAAATAAGTTTGCATTAGGAATTTCAATGAACTTTACACTAGTTCCTTCCCTGCTATATTAGAAAGCTAAGGATAGTTTATGCAGCAGAAAAGCTCACTCACTGGCTCTGGTAGGTATCAGAGAGGGGGCTCAAATCTGGTTTTGCTAATTACTAAGTATAAGACCTTGGGCAAGTTATTTAGGCTTCAGTCTTCTCATGTGTAAAGGGAAGACTGTAATTGTATGTACCTCATTGAGTTGCTTAGGATAATTAAATTAGGTATTTCATGAACTGTAACCCCAGCATATAGTAATCACTTAATATTAACTACCATTAGAAGCCAGGCGCGGTGGCTCACCCCTGTAATCCCAGCATTTTGGGAGGCCAAGGCGGGTGGATCACGAGGTCAGGAGATCGAGACCATCCTGGCTAACATGGTGAAACCCCACCTCTACTAAAAATACAAAAGAAATTAGCTGGGCATGGTGGTGGGCACCTGTAGTCCCAGCAACTCGGGAGGTTGAGGCAGGAGAATGGCGTGAACCCAGGAGTCGGGCGCCTGTAGTCCCAGCTACTCGGGAGGCTGAGGCAGGAGAATGGTGTGAACCCAGAAGGCGGAGCTTGCAGTGAGCCAAGATCACACCACGGCACTCCAGCCTCGGCGACAGAGCAAGACTCCGTCTCAAAAAAAAAAAAAAAAAAACTACCATTAGAAGCAGTAAGTAGTGGTTTATTTGTATTATCATTTTGATCTAGAATCTGTAGGACTAAAATACATTCTCCAGCTGTTAGTGGTCTTCTGAATAGCTTCCTATAATCCTCATTAAAAATCTAATATCAAAAATATTTCCTACATTCTATAGAGCACTTAAATACTAATGTTCTTGTGATGGAAAACACTAGCAGAATGAGCACTGTTTGACTGATCTGGGTACAGTATTTATTAGTTCCAGTTAATAATCCTTCACAACAAATGCTTTCTGAGTTCCGATCCATGTCACAGTCGCTCTCTGTTGTTACAGAAACCCTGCATTACAGGACAAGAGGAAAGAAGAAAAACTAAGTTGTAGCTCTACTCCTCAAAGTTCTTTTGTTCTAAAAATCTGAAACTAATGGCCTCTTTGTTACTGAATTCCACATACACTTTTCCGCCTTCAGCTAACTGGACCTCTCTGCAGCATCTGACACTGCTGACCACTTTTTCTTGAAAATCTCTCCTTTCTGACCAGTCAGTGGGTTCTTTTCTCTTGACCCCCTTGCTTCCATGCCAATATACTCCAAGATTCGTTTAATCTTACTTTACAGGGGTGCAAGATGAAATGCCTACATGGGCTGGAAGAGTAGGCCAGGGGCATTCTTTGGCACACTTTGCTCAAATTATTTCCACCAAGTTGTTGCAATGTTTAAAAAAAAAAAAAAAGGTAGACCCAGAACTTCCAGCTCTTCCATGTTATTAAAAGATAAGGCCGAGCACAGTGGCTCAGGCCTGTAATCCCAGCACTTTGGGAGACCGAGGCAGGTGAATCACCTGAGGTCAGGAGTTCAAGACCAGCCTGGCCAACATGGCGAAACCCTGTCTCTACTAAAAATACAAAAATTAGCTGGCGTGGTGGCACGCGCCTGTAGTCCCAGCTACTCAGGAGGCTGAGGCAGAAGAATCGCTTGAATCTGGGTGGTGGAGATTGCAGTAAGCCAAGATCGTGCCACTGCACTCCAGCCTGGCAACACAGCAAGACTCCATCTCAAAAAAATAAAGAAGATAAAAATCCAAATTTCCCCACAAAATATCCTAATTGTTTTCATGTCAGCACCTCCTTTAAACTTTTGAACGTATGAAGGCGGGGGGTGGTGACTCACACCTGTAATCCCAACACTATGGCAGGCTGAGGCAGAAGGATCACTTGAGCCCCTTTGTTCGAGCCCAGCCTGGGCAACATAGTAAGACCCTGTCTCCATTTAAACAAAAACAAAAAAACAAAAAAAAAGAAAAAGACAGCTGGGCGCGGTGGCTCACGCCTGTAATCCCAACACTTTGGAGGCCAAGGCAGGTGGATCACGAGGTCAGGAGTTCAAGACTAGCCTGGCCAAGATGGTGAAACCTTGTCTCTACTAAAATCACAAAAATTACCAGGTGTGGTGGTGGGCGCATGTAATCCCAGCTACTCGGGAGGCTGGGGCAGAGAATTGCTTGAACCTGGGAGGCAGAGATTGCAGTGAGCCAATCGTGCCACTGCACTCTAGGCTGGGCAACAGAGTGAGACTTTGTCTCAGAAAAGAAAAGAAAAGAAAAAGACATGTAACCCTAAGTTATTTTATAAATCTGTTTCCTCACGTATGAAAAGGCACTGATGAAAAATCAGAGACCATCACAAAAAGTGCGGGTCAAACAAAACATTTCTATAGGCTTTACCTTTTTTTTTTATTTTGAGACAAGTTCTCCCTTTGCCACCCAGGCTGAAGCGCAGTGGTGTGATCAAGGTTCACTGCAACCTTGACCTCCTGATTTCAAGCGATCCTCTCACCTCAGCCTCCTGAGTAGCTGGGACTACAAAAATGCACTATCACACCTGGCTAATTTTTGTATTTTTTGTAGAGACAGGGTTTCACCATTTTGCCCAGACTGGTCTCAAACTCCTGAGCTCAAGTGATCCGCCCACCTTGGCCTCCCAGAGTGCTGGGACTACAGTTGGGAGGCATGGTACCAAGCCTACCCAGGTTTCAAACCAAATGTATACAACTGCATATGTGGATTTTTCTGGAGAAGTGTCCAAGACTAAGAACCACTGACTAGCCCAAATTTATCTACTTCTACCATTTCAGCTGCCACCTGTGAGGATGAGTCCCACATTTACATCCAGTCCACCTATGAGATCGCCTTACCTCCTTAACCTGCCTCTGCCACTGCCACCTCCTCCTCTCAATTGCCATTGCCACCACCTTAGTTCGAACCCTCTTCAAATCTCTTGTCAGGAGCTGCCTCACTGGTCTAATTACAGTCTTGTCCTCCTTTTTCCTACTCTGTACAACTCAAATCCTCTAAATCTCAAGTAATTTATGTGGCCAAAGGCTTTCAGGGTCTGCTTGTCACGTAAAAGAAATCCAAACTCCTTACCCTAACACAGAAACTCCTTAGGACCTGGCCAGACTGACCTTTCCCTCTCACTATTTATTCCCCTCCTCCTCCAACTCCTGGGCGGTAACAGAACCACAATTTGCAACACAGGATACTCTTTTGTCCCTAAACTTTGATTCCTACTTACAGGTCACACCTTCTGGAATGCCGAACTCCTCCCATTCGCTTAGGACAGAAACTTCCCCTGCAAAACCCTCACTTTAAAACCTAGCCTGCCCTTTAGGCCAGAATAGAAGAATATTCCTCCAGGCTAAGCTATCACTTAACATTCACATTGACATTGTAAATGTCAGCTTATTTTTCTTCTCCAATAGACTAAAAACTCCTCAAGGGCAGAGAATGTGTCTTTGTATTGCAAAGCTCAGAGCTACAACAAAGAAGCTAATCTGTTAAATGAATGAACCAGCAGCTGCTCCTACCATTCGAGTCAGGTAAACATGCCCAGGACTCTAAAGTGAGCCTATCAAGGCCACAAACTGCTCAGTGCCTTCAAAACCATGCAACACTACTGTCC
Organism: Symphalangus syndactylus; assembly: GCF_028878055.3. Lineage (NCBI taxonomy): Eukaryota > Metazoa > Chordata > Mammalia > Primates > Hylobatidae > Symphalangus > Symphalangus syndactylus. The sequence continues at coordinate 110,584,267 of NC_072430.2, forward strand.
GCGGGGACTCACAAAAACACTTCAAAACCTGAAAGAGGGGAACCAGGAGTAAAGCAAACCCACCCTGTGCTCCTTTGCCCTCCGTGTACTTACCAAACCTTTATATTGGCCAGTTCCAAATTCAAACAGCAGAGACTACGCTAACATGAAGCTGCTGAAATGGAACATATTGCACAATTTTTTACTGGCAAAAATATATTTATTTGTCCCATTAAAGTAATCATAATATTCTCTCTGTACTCAAATACTTATTAGTATTATTAATATATACTGAGGCAAGAACTCATTAAAAATTCACATCAAGAATATTAAAAATCTGGCCGGGCACAGTGGCTCACGCCTGTAATCCCAGCACTTTGGGAGGCCGAGGCGGGTGGATCACGAGGTCAGGAGATCGAGACCATCCTGGCTAACACGGTGAAACCCCGTCTCTACTAAAAATATAAAAAATTAGCCAGGCGTGCGGGCGCCTGTAGTCCCAGCTACTCGGGAGGCTGAGGCAGAAGAATGGCGTGAACCCGGGAGGTGGAGCTTGCAGTGAGCGGCGATGGCGCCACTGCACTCCAGCCTGGGCAACAGTGTGAGACTCCATCTCAAAAAAAAAAAAAAAAAAAAAAAAAAAATATTAAAAATCTTCAGAAAGAAATAGAAAAGTTATGTACCAGAAAAAGTTATGCACCAAGAAAATATAAAGGTTATGCTTCAGGAACCATTCTAAAGGCTCTATGTTCAATTCCTCATTTAGTCTTCACAGCAACCCTATGAAGTAGGTACTATTATTACCCCCTTTTACAGACAAAGAAAACTGAGACTTAATCAGATTAAGTAATTGTCATTATCCAAGGTCACACAGTTAGGATGCAAGGCCTATTTGCTCCAGAGCCCAAGCTTTTAACCAATACAAAACTACACAACTACCATTACGTGGGCAATCCTACCCTTACGTTTTTCCTCTTTGTTTCTGCTGTATGCATACACATAAAGAGAAAAAGCACACTGAAGTGTTAAACAGTGGTTATCCTTTGAGTGGGAAAAACAGGTCTACTCTCCAAATATAGTATAAGCCTACTATAGTACGTATAGTACAGTATTACTTTCAGTTATTTAAAAAAGGAAACAAGAGAAATAGTATTTAGACGTTACTACTAGAAAAGTAAGGTGGAGGCCAGGCGTGGTGGCTCACACCTGTAATCCCAGCACTTGGAAAGACTGAAGCAGGTGGATCCCTTGCATCCAGGAGTTTGAGATCAGCCTGGGCAACATGGAGAAACCCTGTCTCTACAAAAAATACAAAAACTAGCCGGGCATGGTGGCGCACACCTGTAGTCTGGCTGACTACAGGCACACCTGAGATGGGAGGATCACTGGTGCCCAGAAGGTTGAGGCTGCAGTGAGCTGTAATCATGCCACTGTACTCCAGGCTGGACAACAGAGTGAGACCCTGTCTCAAAAAAAAAAAAAGAAAGAAAAGTGGGCTAGTGGAATTAACATTTAATTAATACTATTATGGGCCAAACATGGCTATCTCATCTAACCCTTGTATCAAAGAATTTTATTCCCATTTTAAGTTAAAGAAACCAAAGACTAAGTAACTTGCCCAGCGGAAGGACTGGGATCAGAACTCAAAGCCCAGTCTAAAAGCGTCACTGCAGGAAGTCATGCTACAAACAAAATTTCACCAAAAACTCATCTTTTATTTTTTTGAGATGGAGTTTTGCCCTGGTTGCCCAGGCTAGAGTGCAATGGTACAATCTTGGCTCACTGCAACCTCCGCCTCCCAGGTTCAAGTGATTCTCCTGCCTCAGCCTCCAGAGTAGCTGGGATTACAGGCATACACCACCACGCCCAGCTAATTTTGTATTTTTAGTAGAGACAGGGTTTCTCCATGTTGGTCAGGCTGGTCTCGAACTCCGGACCTCAGGTGATCCGCCTGCCTCGGCCTCCCAAAGTGCTGGGATTACAGGCGTGAGCCACCACACCCGGCCTAAAAACTCATCTTAAATCACATTCTGTGAAAGGATGAGAACCAAGTAGTCTGTCACCTTATGTGCAAGGAGGGAAAAGAGGGAGGCTTAAGGTTTTAAATTGAGTATTTCCTCAGTATCTCAAACTAGCCGGGAGCATTGTCAAAAATCAGCCTTTATATTCAGGACTTCTGGGACAAACTCTTGCTTGAAGAAGTGAGGAGACTCTACTGCTGTTTGTTTTGCCTAGCACAGAGCTGCATGTATAAGTTAAACTGACTTAGCACTGGGGACAATTTGCTGCCTCCAACCCAGTCTCACCTATTCAACCATTGTTTTACCAGTCACCAGGTGTGGGGGAGGGGGAAAGAGAAGTGTCTGAGAATATTGCTGTAACTGTATTCAAATATAAATGACTTTTCATTAGCCATAACCATTGTACCAAACCTGGATAATGAGAGCTGCTAACCCTCAGAGAACATCTCAGGTATGAATAAATAGTTTAGCATTTTTTTGAAATGTCATTAATTTTGGGTGCTCTCAGAAATGTTTAATTCCTTCTAAACTAAAATTTTTATTTCTCTAAAAATAGTAGCAACATGATTTGCTGAGAAAAAGTTGGAATGGGATATACAAATTTCCTCCTAAAAATCTTCCAGAGGAAAGAAAACTTGATTATTTCAGACTTGTAATAATACTAACCATTTACTTTTTAAACTAACACTTAATAGTAAAAAAGCATACTCCCTTAGTAATTTAAAGTTAATTCAGTATTTGCTCTGAAAATCTTTTATTAATTTCAAATGGAATGTAACTTTTAAAAACATCAAACCTGTCATTCCTTCAGGAAATAAAGTAGCCCATTAGGAGATCAGGTTAGGAAATTAATACATGTTTGAGGTAGGGTGGGAAAAAGCACAAAACTTTTTTGGTATTTGTACACATACAGTTTTGGAAAGTGAAGTTTTGGAATGTGAAGTCAACAATACACTCTTAAAATATCAAATTATAAGACAATAACAATTTTTTTCAAACTTTAAAACGTTCCAAGAAAAATGACTAAGAATGATTTTTTCCATCCAGTATATGCTCTAAAAATAAGGACAAACTATAATAGAAGTAACGATTTTTGGTACACATGTTTATGAAAATGTCCACGTCAATAAGCAATTTCAATTAATCAATAAACTTAAAACAACCATTAAATGTAATTTGCATTTTTGTATCAGATCCATACAATCTCAAATATCAACATTTTCTTAAGCTCAATGCTAAATGACCGGATATCTATCATTGTGGACAGAGTTTGATCTTACGCAGACCAAAGGAAAAGAAAGGCACACACCTAGAAGAATCACATGAGTCTCACTTCGAAGCCTCACAGAAGTCAGCACTGAAAGTCGTGGGTGACCCATTGCCCTGCAAGTGGCAGCTTTTCACTAACAACAGTGCTGGGGGTACTGAGTGGGCAGAATGTGGGACATCTCCTGCCAGCAACTCTAGCCTGCTACCAAGCAGGACACCGCACATAAACACAACACTCTGCCCTAAGCTCACCAAAAAAAAAAAAAAAAAAGGAAAAAACCTCTCCAAACCGCTCACACTGGGGGCTGGCAGTGGGGGGTGGCAGGGTCTATTAACATTTCAATTTCAACACTCAAGAACAACAAGGAGGTAAGCATAGCCACGGGAAACATCCTGTCCCTGAAAAGCAGAAAATCGAGATTTGGAAATTTATGTTTATCACCTTTTTTTTTTTAACGTTCAGAGCTCAGGGCACCAAAATATAGCTAAAATTGAATCCATTTAAACAGAAAAGTGTGTGTGTGAATATATATGTGTATATATATGCATATAAAATATATACATACACATACATATTTTATATTTTTTTCCGTTTAAATGTTATACATACACACACACACCCCGCCCCAAAACCAAAGTAGTTTTGCTAGGTTCCGAGGGCTCTTCCACAGACCCTTCTGAGTTGTAGCAGTAACAAGTTTAGGTTTCCTTGAAATCTCCATTACTCTATTTCTAGGTCGAATATAAGAATGTCACATAAATCTAAACAGTGATTATCAGAATAAATGAACTACTGATCCTTAAAACTGTAGACCTTGTTTCGGGAGCTGCCCTGCCCACTTCCTTTCCCTCCTCCCAATCCCGGAGGCTTCCAAGCCATCTGACAAGCACGTCTCCCCCTTGGGATCTGTTCCGGTGTTGGTTTTACCGGACAGTGACCAAAAACGAGGGGAAACTCCTACATCTGGGGACTGCTCCAGAAACCCTGCCTGATCCTGCCCCTCTCACTGACAGTCTCCTCGCTGCTCCCTACATCTTCCTCTCCGCCGGAGCTGTCCAGAAGGGGGATTTTGGACCCAAAGGAATCAGGATGAAAGGGGGTGGGTACTCAAGCTGAAAATAACACCCCCAGTTGGTGGGGTAAGGGCTAAAAAAAGGCAATAGGGAAAGACTGTCCAGCAGAAACACCACCTGAGTTTACCTCCTCCTTCTCACCCCAAAAACCCAGTCACTAACTAATAAAGCTAAGAAAAGCCCCTTGCAAACTTTTCCAAACCGGAAGAGAAGGCCCTCTCCCCAACCTGGGGGGCTCTAGGGGGAACGGGCTGGAGTTTGCAGCCCCGAACGGGCTCGCGGGGAGTTGGGTGGGGCGCGGGCGAGGGGTGCAGGGGCGGAGTACCTTCTTCAATGGACAGGAACTGGCAAAGAGTTTCAAAATAGCCGTGTGCGCTCCCCCACGCCCTGGGGGGTCCCAGGCGCTAGGACCAGGGCTCCCCGGAGAGATAGCGGCCCCCAATTCGGGCCTAAAAGGAAACTTTCTGGGCCGCGGCTGCACCTGACTCCTCACCGCCCCTCCACCCGACCCCACGCCCGCCAGGCCGCCCGCCCCGCCCCGCCCCGGCCAGGCCGTCCGGAGCGCGGAGGAGGGGGATAAATAAATTCAACTCTTACCGGAATCTGGGGGGCGTTTGCGAGAGACCCGGGGGAAGGGGGGGCCAAGCGCCCATTCCCCACTCCCCACTCCTAGGCCCTGACGCCCCTGTCCCGGCAGCCCGGGCCTGCCGCCCCGCGGGAAAGCCTCCGGCCCGGCGCAGGATTCGGCCCAGCAGCGCCACCGTCCCACCCGGAGGCCCCGGGGGACTCGAGGGGGCGCGCGGAGGCCCGGGGTGCGGGGGCAGGGCGCGGCCGCCGTGGGGCCTACCGGCCCGAGGCCTACCGGCGCCCCCCCTCCCGCCGCACACCCCCACCTGGCCCGCGCAGGCCGCTCCGCTCGCCCCACTGCGGCTCCGGCTGGACCCCTGCCCGCCCGCCGTCGCCGCCCGCGGGCGCCCCGGAGGCCCTCAGGCCCCCGGCCTCCACCACCCGGGCGCCGGCCCCACTCACCCTTTCATTCTCCGCCCGGGGCCTGGCGTGGGCCGGCGAATCCCCGGCCTCACGTAAGCGCGCTCGCCGCCCGCCCAGCCCGCGCGGCCCAGCCCGCCGCCCTACGGGAGCCCGGGGATGTGGGCCGGGCCTGGGGCCGCCTATGCTTACCTTTCAGCTGCTTTTTTTTTTCTCCTTCCCCCCTGTTCCCTCGGCTGGGCTGACAGATCAGAGTGAGAGGCGCTGGCAATGGACTAGGAAGCTCGGCTGCCGCTGCTACTGCTCCCCCCTGGGCTCTGGCGAGAGCCTTTCCCTGTCAAGCAAGAGGGGTGAGGATCATATTTTTATTTTGGAAACTAAAAAGTGCTCCCAGGGTCGGTGATTATTAAGGGGAAATCCCTGAATATACTCTGCAGCCAAGAAGGCAGGGCTGCCGGGGCTGTACAAGAAGAGGCAGCAGCCTCCTACAGCACCACTACAGGCACTGCGAGGACATAACACCAGAGAGCTGCTCCTCTGCCCTCCGAAACGACAACTTTCCTACCATCTTGGAGGCAGAGCAAAGGGGGGCCAGGGGGAAAAGTGCACCCGCTCCCGATAAAGTACAAATTTTTACTTCTCATCTCTGGAAAAAAGTCCACACCGGCCGTCTACACCGGCGCCTAGGGGAGAAAGCAGGGAAGAAACGGGGGGTGCATGAGAAACGTTTTCATTTGCTCCAGGGGGAAAAATGTTTCTGCATCTTCTGATGGAAAGAAATCTTTACAAGACACAGGTTTTCCGGTGATTATTGTTTTCTATTTTCTATTTTTAATTTTTTTCATGTTAGTGACTGTGATATTTTAATATTTTTTAGGCCAATAATAATTTTTCTCCATTACAGGGCTATGTTCTGTGGCTGGTGGTCAGTTTGTAAATTTATACTTAAAGAGACTTAATAGTAACTTCATTTATTTGTCTAGTTATGTTATTGTATATATAAATATTTATATTTTCATATATTGCGTATAAAAATTTGTGTTACATGTTACTCTCAAAACTGAGATTGCTGTAAGACAATTGTAAAAAACATGTCTCTCGTCTATTTCTCAAAGCAATGTAAATAAAACCTATGGACTGTCCAGAAAGGCATGATACAGTGTGTCATTTTCCACAGTGCAAATAAAGGCAGATATCACTGGGGATTTAAAAACGGCCCCTGTTTCTGGAAATTCTGTTATGATCTGCCCATGAAGAAAGGATACAGTAAAACTGGAAAGAGATTTTAAAGACAGCCTTAGATTTTTCTTGAGGTAAAATAGCTTATTAAGAATTATATCCAGGCATTTAATTTTATTTATTTAGATTCTTTAAACTCTAGCTAGATCTTTGGTGCATTACACATGTTGCTATCTGCTTTTTGTGTCGCAGAATTGAGAATGTGGCTATTTTTGTTAGTCATGTTAGTTCAGGACTTACAATGTGCTGCCAGCCTGTATGATAGACTTTTTGTATATTGCAGTGGATGTCATGAATTTACTTTTTTAAATGAGCAAAGCTTAATAGATAAATGGGATCAGAGTTAAACAATGCTGTTAGCACAGAGGTGAGAGGGACAAAGGGTACCCATTTACATCAATTCCAATAGAACGCTTATTGGAGGATAATAAATTGCAGAGACATTTTTCTATTTTTGTGAAGAAAGAGAAAAATAATAGAAAACGAACCGACTATCTTTGTATGTTCTACTGGGGATGATGATTTAAATCTTGTACTAAAAGTTATTTTTCTAACACATGTTGACTAACCTGGCAGGAATGAATTTGTTATATTAGTGCCCTGAATCAGTAGAATATTTAATTTCTTTGTAAAATGTATTACACAGCATTTAGAAATAACTTCCAAATTTAGAAATTGTCCTGATGTAAAAGTGTGTTCATGTAATGCATATATTGGATATTTATTAGTTTCTAGCTGAACCTTATCTTTATTATATAGCTTTGAATATAGTACTTACCTAAATATTCTGGATTTTTTTTTTTTTTTTTTTTTTTTTGAGACGGAGTCTTGCTCTGTTGCCCAGGCTGGAGTGCAGTGGCGCGATCTCGGCTCACTGCAAGCTCCGCCTCCCAGGTTCACGCCATTCTCCTGCCTCAGCCTCCCCAGTAGCTAGGACTACAGGCGCCCACCACCAGGCCCGGCTAATTTTTTCTATTTTTAGTAGAGACAGGGTTTCACCGTTTTAGCTAGGATGGTCTCGATCTCCTGACCTCGTGATCCGCCCGCCTCGGCCTCCGAAAGTGCTGGGATTACAGGTTGTGAGCCACCGCGCCCGGCCTATTCTGGATTTTCTTCTGTGGCTTTTTTCCTCTCTGTTTGGTGGAAAAAGTTAAGTAAAGTAAAATTAACTGATTCTTATCATCTTGGAAACCTCAATTGTGAAGCTATGTTCTATTTACAATATATTTTTTAAACATTTAGACATCAAACATATTAGTTATCACAAGGAAAATCCCTTAACTAAACCTTGGTGAAATTGAAAAACATGTTTTCTAACAACTTATTTTTCTTTATATATAACATGACTTTATAGATATGTTTCGAATTTTTCAAGAAATTAAAATGTGTTTGGCCGGATTCCATGACTTATGTCTGTAATCCCAGCACTTTGGAAGGCCTAGGTGAGAGTATTGCTTAAGCCCAGGAGTTTGAGACCAGCCCAGGCAACACAGCGAGACCCTTTCTCCAAAAACAAAAATTAAAATAAAATGTGCTTGTTTGCATTAAGCTAGCTGCACCCTTTTTTGCAGTGCCCCTTGTGACCAAAGAAACTTGTCTGTCAGTGGATAGGGCTATGCTGCATCAGCTTAGCATTTCAGTGCTTTTCTCTTTATAAAGTTTGACTTCTGCTTAGCTATAGTCTATGGTATTTATCCATCAATTGAGCAAAATATTCAAGACTTGAGGCCAGGCATGGTGGCTCACACCTGTAATCCCAGCACCTGGGGAGGCCGAGGTGGGTGGATCAACTGAGGTCAGGAGTTTGAGACCAGCCTGGCCAACATGGTGAAACCCTGTCTCTACTAAAAATACAAAAATTAGCTGCGTGTGGTGGCAGATGCCTGTAATCCCAGCTACTCTGGAAGCTGAGGTGGGAGAATCACTTGAACTGGAAGGCGGAGGTTGCAGTGAGCTGAGATTGCACCATTGCACTCCAGCCTGGGCGACAAGAGTGAAACGCTGTCTCAAAAAAAAAAAAAAAAAAAACTGCTATGTCTGATTCCTAGAATCTGCAAATGCTAACAAAACTACTGATATAATTTTTTTTTTTTTAATTTTTTTTTGAGACAAGAGTGTCACCAGGTTGACCAGGCTGGTCTTATAACTCCTGATCTCAGGTGATCCGCCTGCCTCTGCCTCCCAGAGTGCTGAGATTACAGGTGTGAGCCACCATGCCTGGGCTAAAACTACTGATATAATTTGAGGAAGCAATTTTTTTCCCAATAAAATTTCCACTACTCAAATTTGGCTACATTATTGAGCACTTAATGCATCTTGATAACCTTATTGGATACTTTTATCTATGTTTTCTTATTTAATTCCTGTAAGAGCTCCAAAAAGTATTACATTTTTCTTTTCTTTTTAAAAAAAAATACAGATGAGATAATTGTCTTTCCTGTCAGGGATCATGTACCTTCTTGGCCCAAAAGCGTTCCAATAAGATTCTCAATTCTCCTGGTTTAGAGTGTCCAAGGTGCCTGTCATAATTCTGTGCACTATGCTTGAAGTGCTAGGTTCGTGCTCTATGCTCTTTGCCAAAAACAAACTGAGTAGCCAGCTGTTGGAGCCCCCTTCCTTCATTGGTGGCAACCAGTGGCTTATTTCACCTTCGTGAAGTCTAGCACCTAATCAGTTGTTTTGAGGAATGCGAATAAATAACAAAAATAAACGCGTTATGATTAACAGAGACTTTGTTCCTGATCCTGAAAATGAGCAGTATATTGTATAAAGCACTAACTCATTCTATTATACCTTCATTTCACAAATAGCTGTTTGGCCATTAGTTGAAGTAGGAAATGCTTGCCTTAATTCTTTTTTTTTTTTTCTTAGATGGAGTCTCGCTCTGCCGAGGCTGGAGTACAGTGGCGTGATCTCGGCTCACTGCAACCTCCGCCTCCTGAGTTCAAGCTATTCTACTGCCTCAGCCTCCCAAGTAGCTGGGATTACAGGTGCCCACCACCACACCCAGCTAATTTTTGTATTTTTAGTAGAGACGGGGTTTCGCCATGTTGGCCGGGCTGGTCTCAAACTCCTGACCTCGGCCTCCCAAAGTGTTGGGATTACAGGCGTGAGCCACTGCACTCGGGCAATATTTTTTAAAAATTATGTGTATTATTATTTTTTTTACATAGAGATGGAGTCTTGCTATTTTGCCCAAGCTAGTCTGAAACTCCTGAGCTCAGGCGATCCTCCTCCCTCTGCCTCCCAAAAGTGCTGAGATTACAGGCTTGAGCCACCTTGCCTGACAACCTTAATAATTTTAATATCATTAGAATCTTTCATTGATCTACCTTTTGGTATTAATTATTTTAGTTTTCTTTCTTTCTTTTTTTTTTCCGAGACAGAGTCTCACTCTGCTGCCAGGCTGGAGTGCAGTGGCATGATCGCAGCTCACTGCAACCTATGCGTCCCAGGTTCAAGCGATTTTCCTGCCTCACCCTCCTGAGTAGCTGGGACTATAGGCATGCACCACCATGCCCAGCTAAAGTTATTAAGAAAATATCAGCCAGGCGCGGTGGCTCATGCCTGTAATCCTAATACTTTGGGAGGCCAAGGCGGGCGGATCACCTGAGGTTAGGAGTTCAAGACAGCCTGGCCAACATGGTGAAACCCCATCTCTACTAAAAATACAAAAATTGGCCTTTCAGCTACTAGGGAGGCTGAGGCAGAAGAATCACTTGAACCCAGGAGACGGAGGTTGCAGTGAACTGAGATCGCCCCGCTGCACTCCAGCCTAAGCAACAGAGCAAGACTCTGTCTCGAAATAAATAAATAAATAAATAAAATAAAATAAACAAAATAAAAAAACTCCCAAGGAGGTGAGGGAGTAGAAATAAGGTACATACATAGCCTGAAAGTTTTCAAAGCCACACTATTATGATGACCATAGACTCAAATTTTTTTCACTTTAAAGCCTTTCTGTTTCGCAAACATTTGTTGGTAATGTTTCTACCTAAAATATTTTGGTTTTATTGTGGTTACAAGAAAGTGTTTCTGAGATAAACACTGTATTTGGCAGACATACACATCATAGCTTTAGATTGACTATGAAATTTCTTTAATAAAGATTCAAGGCTGGGCGTGGTGGCTCACACCTGTAATCCCAAAACTTTAAGAGGCTGAGGAGGGAGGATCACTTGAGCCCAGGAGTTGGAGGTCACAGTGAGCTGTGATCACACTGTGGCACTCCAGCCTGGGCAACAGAATGAGAGCCTGTCTCAAAAAAAAAAAAAAAAAAGCCGGCGCGGTGGCTCACACCTGTAATCCCAACACTTTGAGAGGCTGAGGCGGGTGAATCACGAGGTCGGGAGTTTGAGACCAGCCTGGCCAACATGGTGAAACCCTGTCTCTACTAAAAATACAAAAAATTAGCTGGGCCTAGTGGCGGGCACCTGTAATCCCAGCTATTCTGGAGGCTGAAGGAAGAGAATCGCTTGAACCTGGGAGGCAGAGGTTGCAGTGAGCTGAGATCACGCTACTGCACTCTAGCCTGGGCGCCGGAGTGAGACTCCGTCTCAAAAAAAAAAAAAAAAAAAAAAAAAATATATATATATATATATATATATATATGTGGATACATATATGTGGATATATATAGGTGTATATATGTGGATATATATGTGGATATATATGTGTGTATATGTGTGTGTATGTATATATGTGTGTGTATATATATTTTTTATATATATGTATATATATAAAAAATGTACATATATGTATTTATATATTCAGCTGTAGTGAAAATAAACATGAGCATTGATCAGGTAATCTCCCTAATGCTAACATCTAGCCCGGGGCAGTTAGACCTGTGATTTCATACCAGAAGCCAAGAAGTGGGTGTTTGGTTTTGTTTTGCCTTTTTTTTTTTTTTTTTGAGATGGAATCTCACTCTGTTGCCCAGTCTGGAGTGCAGTGTGCGATCTCGGCTCACTGCAACCTCCGCCTCCCAGGTTCAAGTGATTCTCCTGCCTCAGCCTCCCGAGTAGCTGGGATTACAGGTGCCTGCCACCACACCCAGCTAATTTGTTGTATTTTTAGTAGAGACGGGGTTTCACCATGTTGATCAGGCTGGTCTCGAACTCCTGACTTCGTGATTCGCCTGCCTCGGCCTCCCAAAGTGCTGGGATTACAGGTGTGAGCCACCGCACCTGGCCTGGTTTTGTTTTTAAATCCCCACAAAGGCCAAAAGATACCCTCCAGGAACCTTGGTCAGTGTTGTGCTGCCTTTTCATCATAGTAAAGGCGGAAAATGTGACATTTTAGACACTGTATACCATAGGCATTTTGGGGCTATTTTACTGACTCCTAATCTTGGGAAAAGGAAAACAACTCCCCAACTAAAGTCATGTTTTCAGTAATAAATAGTAAAAAGAAACACCCCAAAGCAGTATGAACGATTGGGTGGTAGAATCAGAAGTGATAGTCAGCCTTTTCCATATAATGAAAAAAACTGTCCCAAAAGTGGTGGTTAGCTAAAACATTGAAGTAAGGCGAGAAATCCATTGAGACCTGAGAATAATAGGCAGAGGTTAACACAAAGGTGACAGTGTTCATTTCTGCTGCATTCCTGGCTAAGCAAGCTTTTGTAGACCTGCTGGGAATGTAACCACTATTTCCATGGGAAAACAAATTCCATGTTCCAAACAACTAATTTACAGTGATGTTCATGGGAACACAGCCCATTAATAAGTCTGGACTTCCTGTGCTATAACATCTTCGCCACGTAGTTGTTATAGACTGCCAGAGTTCGATGGTAAGAATGGGAAAATACAGCGAAAATCCTCTCAAACAAAAAAGGAGTAACTATGAAGACAACCTAAATAGCTTGACTTAAACTCAGGTCAAGGGAAAGATTATCAAAGATATTAGATGGTAAAGCCAGTTCTAGTACACCAGGAAGGAAAAAAAGACCTCAGTAACAAAATTGTACTATTTACTCCATATACGTGAAGTTTGTTGTTGTTTTGAGACAAAGTCTTGCTCTTGTCACCCAGGCTGGAGTGCAATGGCACAATCTGCCTCCAGGGTTCAAGCGATTCTTCTGCCTCAGCCTCTTGAGTTACTGAGATTACAGGCACCTGCCACCACACCCGGCTAATTTGAAGTTTGTTTATGCATACCTGGGTGCCATATGATAGTATTGCAGGTATTTGCATTTTCTTCTATTCTTAAAGAAAAAACAGGTAAGATTCTACTAAAAATTACTAGATCTCATCGTTCTATTAGGTTAATGCTCTTTTTGCACCACACAGCAAGTCATGGCCATTCTTGTTCTCATGCCTCTATTCTTGTTCTGATGCTCTCTGTTCTCAGCTTTGCCAATTAAATCCCACTCTGCTTTGATGACTTGCTCACAGTCTTGTCCCTGAAGCCTTCTGAGGCCAAGCTGAGTCTATACTGACCTTAATGTTAATTTAATACCTTGAGTTGTTTTCTAGCTTTTCTTAGTTTTTTTGGTTTTTTTCTACATGTGCAACAGGAGCTGTAGTGATTAATAGCTTGATCTCTGGAGTCAAGGCCATCTGATTTGGAAACTTGGCTCTACCATTTTCCTACTGTGTAACCCTGGGCAAGCTCCTAGTCCAGTCTGTTTTATGCTGCTATAACAGAATGCCACAGACTGAGAAATTTATAAAGAAGAGAAATTTATTTCTTACACTTCTGGAGACGGGAAGTCCAAGAGCATGGCATTGACATCTGAAGAGGGTCTTTTTGTTGTGTTATCCCATGGCAGAAGGCAGACGGTCAAGAGAGTACATGTACGAGGGAGGAAAGCGGGGAGGAAGGAGAGGAAGGTGGCAGAACTTATCCTTATATCAGGAACCCACTCCCACAATAACTCACCTACTTCTGTGATAACAGCATGAATCCATTCAGTAGGGCAGAGCTCTTATGACCTGATCACCTCATAAAGGTCTCACCTCTCAACCTCGTTGCTTTGGGGATTAAGTTTCCAACATATAAACCTTGGGATACACATTCAGACCATAGCACTCCTTACCCTCTCAGTTTCCTCATTTGTAAAACTAGAGATAATAATAGTACCTGCCTCACTGGGGTATTCTGAGGATTAAATGGCATAATAGGTAAAGCACAAGGCTCCAGCACTTTTAGTAGAGATGGGGTTTCACCGTGTAAGGATGGTCTCAATCTCCTGACCTCATAATCTGCCTGCCTCGGCCTCCCAAAGTGCTGGGATTACAGGCATGAGCTGCCGCGCCCAGCCCCAAATATTCTTAAATACCCAGATAATTTATAGAATTTTAAGTTTAGCTGAGATTTTGGTGCCCTTCAGACTCAATCAAGGTCTTAAAATATAAAAGGGGGTTCAGAAATAGTACATAGAGAATACACCACAAGCCAGGCACAGTGGCTCATGTTTGCAATCCCAGCACTTTGGGAGGCCGAGGTGGGAGGATCACTTGAGGCCAGGAGTTCGAGACCAGCTTGGCCAACATAGTGAGACCATGTCTCTATAAAAAATTTTAAAAATTAGCCAGCTAGGAGATCACCTGAGGTCAGAAGTTCGAGACTAGTCTGGCCAACATGGTGAAACCCTGTCTCTACAAAATAGCCAGGTGTAGTGACGCACACCTGTGATCCTAGCTGCTCGAGAGGCTGGGGCAGGAGAATTGCTTGAACCTGGGAGGCGGAGGTTGCTGTGGGCGTAGATCACACTACTGCACTCCAGCCTGGGCGATAGAGGAGACTCTACACACACACACACACACACACACACACACACACACACACGTATATATGTATGTATATGTGTGTGTATGTGTATATATGTGTGTGTGTGTGTGTGTGTGTGTGTGTGTATGTACATATATGCCACTTGTGGTGGCATGAGCCTGTAGTCCCAGCTATTTGGGAGGCTGAGGCAGGAGGATCACTTGGGCTGAAAAGGTTGAAACAAATTTTTTTAATAATAATAGATACATACATACATACATATTCAAGAAGTGCCTATAAATCACTTATAGTGTGCTAGGCACAGGTGGTAAGGATATTGGGGAAACAGCTCTTGCCTGTGAGTGTCTTCAGTCTGGCAAGAGACAAAAGAATTATTGTTTTAGGGTTATTTATTTTTATATAGATCCTTTTGATATGTAAGCTTTTATAAATGTAAGCTTTTAAAAATATAAGCTCCATGAAGGCTAGAGATTTTGTCTTTTTTTTTGTTTTGTTTTTGTCTAGTTTGTTCATTTGGCCTCTTGAACAGTGCCTAGGATGAAATATACACCATAAATATTTGTTGGATTAATGAATATTTGAGATTTTGGATTCTTTACTATTTGATAATTAAGATATGGCTTTTAGATGGTTAAATGAGAAGGACTCTGAGGAATCGAGCATTGACTTTCTAACAATCTCACTACAAAAGTCCAAGATGATTAGCAAAATATCTGTATAATTCTAGTTATTTCAGCCACCCTCAAGCATTATATTCCAATTGGCCATACTCTAGTTTAAAAATCTGGGAGTGGTATTAAGTATTATTTTTCTTTTCTATTGACATATTTCTGTTGTGCATTTCTATTGCCAAAAATACTCAAAATGTGTGCATATCCTAGGTTATTTTAACATGACTAGCCCTACAGGTCAAAAAATTTAAAAATGGAATATAAGAGAATCACCTGGAGTAAAAAGCAAACATAGAAGATGTAAAAATATGCATGGTTGCCATTATAGCCTTTTGTGTGGAAACTCCAGCATATTCGAGCAAACATCTTTGAGTATTCCCTTTTCACATTTTGTAGGACATGATCAGATATACCATCTGCTTCTCTGGGTAACTTGGCAGCTGTTAATTGACTAACATTCCCTGAGTTCTGTTGTCACCATCAGTGGTTCTAGAACATAAGAACAAAAAAAGATTGTAAGAATAGCCTTCATAACCCAAGTTTCCTTTAAATCATAGAGAAAAAAAATAAGAACCTATATTGACCAACTGGGAAAAACTAAATGAATATTTACATAATCATAAGTCATTTTGATTTTCTCTGTATGGCTATTACTACAATATATCTAAATATTTTAAATGTATATATAAAGCAAGAGCAATTAAGTAATTTAATACCAACAGAATTTATACTTCAAATAGGGGGGAAAATGGATCATCTCATTTTGTGGTAAGATATACAGATGCTTCCTGTTGCCCTGTCCAGAATGATGTTAACATTAACCTCAGAGGAGGCCGTTAAGCCAGCGTTGAGCTAGACAGTAACCATTATGTCTCTCTCTATTGAGGAGGAGGGGAAAAATGATGTTACCTAAATTTATGAGCTGCAAACTGAATACTTCAAACAATGATCATCAATGATATGATAAGTTATCATTCAATTTCTGCAGTTTGTGTCCTTCTCTCTGAAATGAAGCTAAGAAAAAAAATTGTAGGGAAATAACAGACTCCCGTTTGCATTATTAGAAAGCTCACGTAACTGCGCTATGCAGGCCATTTGTCTTTTTTTTGTTTTCCTGTTAGAAGGGAGTTTTTATTTTCTCTGAATCAGACTATTAGAGTAATACATTACTGAGTTCATTTTTGCTTCTATCTCTTTATCTTGACTTGAGTTCAGAAAACTTGGAACATGTGCATTCTTTTAAGCTGTCTGAAAGGATTTTGTGTATTTATGGTTTTACATGCCGAGCTATTTTTCCTCAGAAATTCTGACATCAAATGTGTGAATTTTTTCTCACACCAACTAATTCTCCAACTTTCCGGACACCAACGGGGTATCCTACAATTCAATTCAATTCTGACATTAACGACCCAGCATTAGCAGCAGACTCCAAGGTTTTAAAGAGTCCTCACTTCCAATGCCATTCACAAGTATCGGGTCCCCAGGTTACCCACACACTTCTTGGCTACAAAGTCAGGGAGTTCCCACAACTTTCCCCCCTTCAGCTTGATAATTTGCTACAATGACTCACAGAACTCAAGAACACTCTTATATTAATATTTACTGGCTCTTTATAAAAGATATAACTTGGGAACGGCCAAACAGAAGAGATGCAGAGAGCAAGATACTGGCAGGGGTGTTGGAAGCTCCGCGCCCTCTCCGGGCACACCACCCTCCCAGCACTTTGATGTGTTCACCAACCCAGAAGCTCCCTGAACCTGTCGTTAGGGGTTTTTATGGAGGTTTTGTCAGATCAGCATGACCAATTATTAACTCAGTCTTCAGCCCTTCTCACTTCCCCACATATTGAGGGGATGGGCTGAAAGTTCCAGGCTTCTCATCAAGGCCTAGTCTTTCTGGTGACCAGGCCCCATCCTGAAGCTATCTAGGGCCCCAGCAAGAAACCTCAGTAGAACAAAAGATGCTTCTATCAACCAGGAAATTCCAAGAGATTAAGGAGCTCTGTGTCAGAAACTGGGGACAGAGACCAAATATTAGAACAAACGACGCTCCTATCATCCCTATCACTCAAGAAATGGCAGTTTTAAGAGCTCTGTGTCAAAAACCAGGGACAAAGTCCAAATAGATAGATAAATTGATAGATACACATATATATACATATCTAGATATATATACATATATATTCATATCTAGATATATATACATATATATATTTCTTACTATGTCACACATGCTAACTCCTTATTCTGAAATAAAAGCAAAAAGCAAACACCAAACCAATAACAAAAAGCCTCCACAATGTACAGGTGTTATGGGGTCACATCATGATAAACCTATTGCGAATTGGAAATATTGTTAAATTAAAAATGCATTTAAGGCCGGGTGTGGTGGCTCACGCTTGTAATCCCAGCACTTTGGGAGGCCGAGGCGGGCGAATCACGAGGTCAGGAGATAGAGACCGCGGTGAAACCCCGTCTCTACTGAAAATACAAAAAAAAATTAGCCGGGCGTGGTGGCGGGCGCCTGTAGTCCCAGCTACTTGGAGAGGCTGAGGCAGGAGAATGGCGTGAACCCGGGAGGCGGAGCTTGCAGTGAGCCGAGATCGCGCCACTGCACTCCAGCCTGGGCGACAGAGCGAGACTCCGTCTCAAAAAAAAAAAAAAAAAAAATGCATTTAATGTACCTAATCCACCAAACATCAAGTGTTCCTAATGAGCTTGGAACACTTACAATAGCCTACAATTGGGCAGAATCATCAAACACAAAGTTATTTTACAATGAAGTGTTGGCTGGACGCAGAGGCTCATGCCTATAATCCCATCACTCGGATACTGAGGCAGGAAGATTGGGCTGGGCACAGTGGCTCACGCCTGTAATCCCAACACTTTTGGGAGACTGAGGCAGGTGGATCACCTGAGGTCAGAGTTCGAGACCAGCCTGGCCAACATGGTGAAACCACTTCTCTACTAAAAATACAAAAATTAGCTGGGTGTGTTGGCGGGCACCTGTAATCTCCTAGCCACTCCGGAGGCTGAACCAGGAGACTTGCTTGAACCCAGGAGGTAGAGGTTGCAGTGAGCCAATATCGTGCCATTGCACTCTAGCCTGGGCGGCAGATCAAGACTCTGTCTCAAAAAAAAAAAAAAAAAAATTGGACAACTTAGTACAGATGGTCCCTGATTTACCATGGTTTGACTTAGGATTTTTCAACTTTACCATGGTAACCGTACAACTATTCTGTCTTTCAGTACAGAACTCAATGAATCGGCCGGGCACGAGTGCCCGCCTATAATCCCAGCACTTTGGGAGGCCGAGGCGGGCGGATCATGGGGTCAGGAGATCGAGACCATCCTGGCTAACACGGTGAAACCCTGTCTCTACTAAAAGTACAAAAAATTAGCCGGGCGAGGTGGCGGGCACCTGTAGTCCCAGCTACTCGGGAGGCTGAGGAAGGAGAATGCCTTGAACCTGGGGGGCGGAGCCTGCAGTGAGCCGAGATCGGGCCACTGCACTCCAGCCTGGGAGACAGAGCAAGACTCCGTCTCGAAGAAAAAAAAAGAAAAGAACTCAATCACTTTTTTTTTTTTTTTTTTGACAGAGTCGTGCTCTGTTGTCCAGGCTGGAGTGCAGATCTTGGCTCACTGCAGTCCCGACCTCCCAGGCTCAAGTGATCCTCCCACTTCAGCCTCCTAAGCAGTGAGTAGCTGGGACCACAGGTGCCCCACTATGCCTGGCTAATTTTTTGTTTTTCTTTTTGTAGAGACAGGGTCTCAATATGTTGCCCAGGCTGGTCTAGAGCTCCTGGGCGCAAGCAATCCTGCCAAGTAGCTGGATTAAAGACATGTGCCACCATGCCCAGCATATATTTACTTTCATTAATCTATACTATTGCATCAAAATTATTATACTGTTGTGGCATGTTAAGTCTGTTTTTTTTTTGAGACAGAGTTTCACTCTTGTTGCCCAGGCTGGAGTGCAATGGCGCAATCTTGGCTCACCACAACTTCCACCTCCAGGGTTCAAGCGATTCTCCTGCCTCAGCCTCCCAAGTAGCTAGGACTACAGGCACGTGCCACCATACCCGGCTAATTTTGTATTTTTAGTAGAGACGGGGTTTCTTCATGTTGGTCAGGTTGTTCCTGACCTCAAGTGATCCGCCCACCTTGGCTTCCCAAAGTGCTGGGATTACAGGCGTGAGCCACCTTGCCGTCTGCATGTTAAGTCTTTTGAAGCAGGCCGGACGCGGCAGCTCACGCCTTTAATCCTAGCACTTTGGGAGGCCAAGGTGGCTGGATTGCCTGAGCTCAGGAGTTCAAGACCAGCCTGGGCAACACGGTGAAATCCTGTCTCTGCTAAAATACAAAAAAGTAGCTGGGCATGGTGGTGTGTGCCTGTAATCCCAGCTACTCGGGAGGCTGAGACAGGAAAATCTCTTGAATCCAGGAGGTGGAGGTTGCAGTGAGCCGAGATTACCCCACTGCACTCCAGCCTGGGCAACAGAGCAAGACTCTATCAAAAAAAAAAAAGGCTTTTGAAGCACACTAACTACTAACTCTTCCAAAATTAAACTACCTTAAAGGAAAACAGAATTATTAAAATGAAAACAGTAAGCAACATAACTGTTACTATTTCAGCTAAGAATCTTAAAGTACATTACAGACACTTTTCATCTTAACAATTGGAAAAAACAAGTACTAGCAAGTGAATTGCTTAAGATTACCCATAGACTAGCCCAATTCTAGAGAGAAATAATTCAAGTGTATCTTATTGTCATCTTGTTGTTAAGTACAGACATATTCAGATTTCACCAGTTTCCCATTAATGTTCTTTTTCTTTTTTCTTTTCTTTTGCTTCTTTTCTTTTTTTGAGACAGGTTCTCACTCTGTTGCCAAGCTGGAGTGCAGTGGCACAATCATAGCTCACTGCAGCCTTGAACTCCTAGACACAAGTGATCCTCCTACCTCAGCCTCTCAAGTAATTGGGACTGCTGACTTGAACCACCATACCTGGCTATTTTTTACTTTTTAGTAGAGATAGGGTCTTGCTGTGTTGACCAGGCTGCTCTTGAACTGCTTGATTCAAGTGATCCTCTTGCCTCAGCCTCCCAAAGTCCTAGGATTACAGGCATGAGCCACTACATTCGACCTAATGTCCTTTTTCTCTTCCAGAGAGTTAATCTTTCCTTGTCTTTCATGACCTTGACATTTTTGAAGAGTTCTAGTCAGTTACTTGGTACACTGTCTCTGAGTTTGGGCTTGTCTTATGTTTTCTCATGATTAGATGAGTTAATATATTTTTGGCAAGAATCTCAGACATGATATCCTATCAGGGAGTACAAGATGTCAAAATGTGTTATTACAGACAGTTTGTGTAGTTTTGTTTTCTTTCTTTCTTTCTCCTTTTTTTCCTTTTTTTTTTTTTTTTGAGACTGCATCTTGTGCTGTTGCCCAGGCTGGAGTGCAGTGGGGCAATGACAGCTCACTGCAACCTCCACCTCCTGGGTTTAAGTGATCCTCCCACCTCAGCCTCTTGAATAGCTGGGACTACAGTCATGCATAACCACACCTAGCTAATGTTTTATTTCTTGTAGAGACAGGTTGCACTATGTTGAACATGCTGAGTTTGAACTCCTGGGCTCAAGCCATCCTGCCGTCTCAGCTTCTCGATGTGTTGGGATTACAGGTGCGAGCCAGTGGGCCTGGCTACCAGTTGTATGGTTTTATATTGCTGCTGTAACAAATTACCTCAAGCCTAGCAGCTTACAACAACACCGTTTGCTATCTCAAATTAGCATCTTCATAGGTTAGATGCAGATTAATGAGTTTGTTTCCACTTGCTGTTCTAACAAATTACCACAAATTGAGTGGCTTAAAATAAAACAAATTTTTTGTCTTACAATTGAGGAGAATAGAAGTCTGAAATGGGTTATAGTGGGTTAAAATTAAGATCTCAAAAGGCCTGCATCCCTTCTGGGGGCTGTGGGAGAATCCATTCCCTTGCTTTTTCTAGCTTCTAGAAGCTACCTGCGTTCCTTGGCTCATGTTCCCTTTTTCCATCTTTAAAGCCAACAGCATAGAATCTTCCAATCTGCTACCTCTGATCCGCCTGCCTCACTCTCATACAGATGCTTCTGATAACACTGGGCCCGCACAGATACTCCAGGACATCTCCCCATTTTAAGATCCTTACTTTAATCACACCTACAGAAATCCCTCTTGCCAGATGAGGTAACATATTCACAGGTTTAGGGAATTAGAACATGGGCACTTTTGGGAGCCATTATTCTGCCTACCACATGAATATATTTAGACTAATAAGACAATCAGTCCATATAAATCAGGCAAAGGTAAAATGTCCCTTAAATAACATGTTTCTTTTTACTCTTCCTTCTTATTCCAGTGAGTAGCTTTTTTTTTTTTTCTTCCAAGACAAGAGTCTTGCTATGTCATCTAGGCTAGAGTGCAATGATGCGATCTCAGCTCACTGCAACCACCACCTCCCAGGTTCAAGCGATTCTCCTGCCTCAGCCTCCCGAGTAGCTGGGATTACAGGCACGAGCCACCGTGCCTGGCTATTTTGTGTGTGTGCGTTTTTAGTAGAGATGGGGTTTCACCATGTTGGCCAGGCTAGTCTCGAACTTCAACCTCAGGTGATCCGCCCACCTCGGCCTCCCAAAGTGCTAGGATTGCAGGGGTGAGCTACCACGCCTGGCCGTGGGTAACTTTTTATAAATTTGCAATATATTTGCACATTTATCTAGCTCCATAAAAAGTAATGTCATTAATCTTCCATTGGTAGCACATTGGCTTTCATTTGTCCTCCAGCAACAGTGAAGAACTCTTGTTAATCCATCTGTCTGTCAGCTCAGATTTTTACCAGTTGTAAAAGCAACGATTATAATTTGCCATGATGCATGACTCTGCTGTCCAGAGAGCTCAGTTTTTATGACCTGTATTCAGATCATTGCTTGGAAATCACATTGCCAGACCTAAATGAAAAAAAAGTAAACATTCTCTTCATATTCTTAGCTATAAGTATGCTTTTACTTTTCATTCATTTATTCATTGAACAAATGTTTATTGAATATCTGTGCAAGGTAGTGCAATAGGTATTGGTGATATAAGGTCGTAATTCAAAATATGGGGATATTGCTTTTAGTAGCTTAACCTCAAGTAATAACTCAAGTACTATCTCATATTTATATACTTACTTTCTTTTTTCTTTTTGAGACAGTCTCGCTCTGTTGGCCAGGCTGGAGTACAGTGGCACGATCTCAGCTCACTGCAGCCTCCACCTCCTGAGTTCAAGCGATTCTCCTGCCTCAGCCTCCAGAACAGCTGGGACCACAGGCATGTGGCACCACACTCAGCTAATTGTTGTATTTTTAGTAGAGACGGGGTTTCACCATGTTGGCCAGGCTGGTCTCAAACTGTTGGCCTCAAGTGATCCACTGGCCTCGGTTTCCCAAAGTGCTGGGATTACAAGTGTGAGGAGCCACTGCGCCCAGCCTATATACTTACTTTCTGTCTGGGAGGTAGTTTCTAAAACCAAGGTTTTCTCATTTTTATTACTGTTGACCGACTGGAAATAAAATTTTTGATATAAGGTATTACGTGTAAAAAACAAAATATATTCTGTGTAAAAAGTCATTTAATGCTTTATATTCTAGTACTGAACTATAGATTGGTTGCATACTAATTCACAGGATACTCAGTATTTGCTTTCTTTCTTTCTTTTTTGTTTAGAGACAGGGTCTTGCTGTGTTACCCAGGCTGGTCTCAAAGTGGTCTCAAGTGATCCTCCTGCCTTGGCCTCCCAACGTGCTGGTATTACAGGCTTAAGGCACTATGTCTGGCCTCATACTTTTTAAAAGATAAAATTCTTAGAAGAATTTTTTTTTTTTTTTTTTTTTAGATGGAGTCTCGCTCTTGTCACCCAGGCTGAAGTGCAGTGGCGTGATCTTGGCTCACTGCAACCTCCACCTCCTGGGTTCAAGTGATTCTCTTCCCTTAGCCTCCCGAATAGCTGGAACTACAGGTGTGCGCCACCATGCCTGGCTAATTTTTGTATTTTTAGTAGAGACGGGGTTTTACCACGTTGGCCGGGCTGGTCTCAAACTCCTGACCTCCAGTGATCCGCCTGCCTCGGCCTCTGAAAGTGCTGGGATTACCAGCGTGAGTCACCATGCCTGGCCCAGAAGAATGTTTTTAAGTGTAACACAATAAAAACAACTAACATTTATTAAGCACTTACTCCTGCCCAGAGATTTACACAGATTATTTAGTCTTTCAAACACCTCTATGAGGTAGGTGTTATTATTATCAACATCCCCATTTCGCAGGTATTAGTAATGGAGATGACATAGCTGGCGAGTGGTAGAGCCAGAATTTAAATCTGGGGAACTGATCCCATTACTTCCTCCCTTAACACACACATCAGTGTGTACAATATCTCATAGTGTTGCCACTCAGTAAATAGTGTAGGATATAATGATTGCTCCAAATCCTGCGCATAGATTGATCATTTTCCCCAATTTTGAAATATCACTGAAAAACTATAAACTTCAATGGGTTGTAAAATATACAGGTATGGAAATTTCAGAAGGAGCCTAAGTGCTACACAGACTTAGTAAATCAAAGTCCTGTTAAACATACATACAATAACTGGTACCCAGGACATTGCTGACTCAAGTTCATCGTTGCTGCTGTTGAAATCACCTTTGATGGCATGACTCAGGGACAATGCAGCTTCAGCACAGTTATTCAGAATAAGGTAACTATATTCTAGTGCCTGTTTTACCATTAGCAATTACTTTCCCATAATTGAGACAGACTGCTGTCAATTTAGTTATTATTTTTCCAGTTCTTAGAAAATTCCTGAAGAAAATACTTGGGTAAATAAATTTTGGCTGCCTAGTGATGATTCTTTTTTTGTTTTTTTTTTAAGATGGAGTTTCCCTCTTGTCACCCAGGCTGGAGTGCAATGGCATGACCTCAGCTCACTGCAACCTTCGCCTCCCGGATTCAAGCAATTCTCCTGCCTTAGCCTCCCAAGTAGCTGGGATTACAGGTGCCTGCCACCACATCTGGCTAATTTTTTGTATTTTTAGTAGAGACGGGGTATCACCACGTTGGCCAGGCTGGTCTCAAACACCTGACCTCAGGTGATCCACCCACCTTGGCCTCCCAAAGTGCTGGGATTAGAGGCGTGAGCCACCGTGCCTGGCAACACACCTGGCTAATTTTTAAATTTTTTGTAGAGACAGGGTCTCACTATGTTGCCCAGGCTGGTCTCAAACTCCTAGCCTCAAGTGATACTCCCACCTTGGCCTCCCAAAGTGTTAGGATTACAGGCATAAGCCACCATGACTAGTCCTAGATTCTTAAAAGTATATTCAATTCATACCTAATCAGAAAGAATGGTTTTCATGTTTGCTTTTTTTCTATATTTGAATACTTAAATATTTCATTCATAGAAACATGTAATGTTTTCTAATCCAGGACACTCAAGTTTATAATATCTCCATGATGAAGTTCATGGAGCTTCCCAACCCTACTTAAAAAAAAAAAAAAAAGCCGTCCAGGCACAATGGCTTACATCTGTAATCCTAGCACTTTGAGAGGCTGAGGTGGGAGGACTGCTTGCGCTGAGTTCAAGACCAGCCTGGGCAACATGGCAAGAGCCTGTCTCTAAAAAAGATACGAAAATTAACCAAGTGTGGAGGTACGCACCTGTGGTTCCAGCTGCTCGGGAGGCTGAGGTGGGAGAATCACTTGAGCCGAAAATGTTGAGGCTGCAGTGCCCCATTGCACTCCAGCATGGACAAGAGAAGGAGGCCCTGTCTGCAATAAAAAAGGCTAGCCAGGTGCAGGGGCTCATGCCTATAATCCCAGCACTTTGGGAGGCTTAGATGGGAGGACTGCTTGAGCCCAGAGTTCAAGACGAGCCTGGGCAACACAGTGAGACCCTATCTCTATTGTTTTTTTAAAAAGCCAGATAAGTAGGAAAGGAAACAATTATTTCAATTTACATCCACAATTGTACAAGTGTTTTAAATATGGATACATTTAACAAGAATGAATACTATTCAAGATAATTAAAAATTTTAGAATAAAATAGAAAACAAACTGTAAGAAATGTGAATTATTTAGTCCAGTAAAATACACCATCTAAAATATATTCAAAATATGTTTATATTTATTATAATTTGAAAGTAAGTTTTGTCAGCATATGTATGACTACACATGACTAATTTCTTTCTTTCTTTCTTACTTTTTTTTTTCTTTTTTGAATCAGATTCTCACTGTGTCGTCCAGGCTAGAGTGTAGTGGCATGATCTCGGCTCACTGCAACCTCCGCCTCTCGGGTTCAAGTGATTCGTCTGCCTCACCCTCTGGAGTAGCGGGGATTACAGGCATCTGCCACCATGCCCAGCTGATTTTTGTCTTTTTAGTAGAGATGGGGTTTCAATATGTTGACCAGGCTGGTCTCAGACTCCTGACCTCAGGCGATCCACCTGCCTCGGCCTCCCAAAGTGCTGAGATTACAGGCATGAGCCACCATGCCTGGCCACATGACTAACTTCTACTGAATTGCTAATCATTTGGAAGTGGTTTTGATAAATTTGGGCCTCCTATCTACAAATTTAAAGAAATAGAAGATAGTGTCCTGAAGAACCAATCAATTGCACAGTATGATAAAAGGAAATGGTTACTAGTTGATAACAGAGCAAAAAACCTTATGGGAATCCAAGTGGCTACCAAGCTTACATGAATCACCAGTACTAAGATGGTGAACAAATAGGAATAGTTAATGATTATAGTTGCTTTGCCAGAGGAAGAGAAGTTTAAGGCATGATACAATAATTGCATGTAAGAATATAACTGGGCCGGGCACAGTAGCTCACACCTGTAATCCCAGCACTTTGGGAGGCTGAGGCGGGCGGATCACGAGGTCAGGAGTTTGAGACCAGCCTGGCCAACACAGTGAAACCCTGTCTCTACTAAAAATACAAAAATTACCTGGGCTTGGTGGTGGGTGCCTGTAATCCCAGGTACTCCAGAGGCTGAGACAGGAGAATCGCTTGAACCTGGGAGGTAGAATTTGCAGTGAGCCGAGATCTCACCACTGCACTCCACCCTAGGTGACAGAGCTAGACTCCATCTAAATAAAAAAAGAATATAACTGATTATTAATCAAACCTGCTTAGTAAAGGAGTTCTAACTGACAGTGAACTTATCGCTTGGATGGGAGAGAAAATGGTGACCAACACCTTTGATGTATTAGTTTGGTGGGAGCGGGGAGTTCAGGGGAAAATAAGACGCTGAGGGAAAGAACTATGGGCCCAATAGGAAGTAGATATCTGGAATCTTTTTGGTCACTAAATAAGCTAGATTGCATCAGAGACTCTAGCAAAAACAATAATTTCTCAGATGTTTATTGTGTGTGACCATGCTGAGTCAGAGGGTGCGTCAACCCTACTCTAGGAGGAAGGTGCTCACGAGAAGAGAGGAATGATCTCTTCCTGGGTAAGAGGATATTTTTTTTTTTTTTTGAGATGGAGTCTTGCTCTGTTGCCCAGGCTGGAGTGCAGTGGCGCGATCTCGGCTCACTGCAAGCTCTGCCTCCTGGGTTCACGCCATTCTCCTGCCTCAGCCTCCCGAGTAGCTGGGACTACAGGCGCCCGCCACCATACCCCACTAATTTTTTGTGTTTTTTTTTTTTAGTAGAGACGGGGTTTCACCGTGTTAGCCAGGATGGTCTCGATCTCCTGACCTCGTGATCCGCCTGCCTTGGCCTCCCAAAGTGCTGGGATTACAGGCATGAGCCACCGCACGCCTGGCCTAAGAGGATCTATTTAGTAAAATTCCTCGTCTGGTGCCCTAATCAGTATCTTGATGCCTGGGAAAAATTAACTATTACCCCCAGGAGTGAGCAGTTGACTTCCTTTACTCAACAGTAAGGATGGGGCATAATAATTAGGGTTAACATCAGAAAGTTCACATTTAAGAGCATGTTGAATACTGCCCAGGGTACAATATCAAGTAAGCATAGTCCTTGCCTAGTAACCTGAATTGTAAAGCTGTAAAGAATTGCAGGTCACTGTATTAGAAGCATAAAAGCACCTATGATCTCTTTGATGGTTTGCCTAGCAGAAAGGTTTCTGCCCCTTTTTAGGGTGTTTTTCATTTTCTTTCTGAAAATTGCTATTACACATGTACTTACTGAATTAAACCACAAACATGAATGGAAGAACCAATTCCAACCAAAAAATTAAGTGGAATAAGATGTAGATTCTCGGGGCCAGGCGCGGTGGCTCAAGCCTGTAATCCCAGCACTTTGGGAGGCCGAGGTGGGCGGATCATGAGGTCAGGAGATCGAGACCATCCTGGCTAACACGGTGAAACCCCGTCTCTACTAAAAATACAAAAAATTAGCCGGGCGTGTTGGCGGGCGCCTGTAGTCCCAGCTACTCGGGAGGCTGAGGCAGGAGAATGGCGTGAACCCGGGAGCCGGAGCTTGCAGTGAGCCGAGATCGCGCCACTGCACTCCAGCCTGGGCAACAGAGCGAGACTCCGTCTCAAAAAAAAAAAAAAAAAAAAAAAAAGATGTAGATTCTCAAGATCCAAATATATTTTGTTTTGTTTTGTTTTGCTTTTTTGTGATGGAGTCTCGCTCTTTTGCCCAGCCTGGAGTGCAGTGGTGCAATCTCGGCTCACTGCAACCTCCACCTCCCGGGTTCAAGCGATTCTTCTGCCTCAGCCTCCTGAGTAGCTAGGACTACAGGCGCGTGCCACCACACCCGACTAATTTTTGTATTTTTTTAGTAGAAATGGGGTTTCACCACGTTGGCTAGGCTGGTCTCGAACTCCTGACCTCAAGCAATCTGCCTGCCTCAGCCTCCCACAGTGCTGGGATTATAGGCGTGAGCCACGGTGCCCGACAAGACCCAAATATATTATTAAAGATGATGAGAAATCTTTTCTGGCACTCAGATTTATATGGGGTACCAATTCTTTACAAGATATTTGTCCTAATACCCCATTTTAATGTTTTTTTTTTATTATTTTTTTCGAGACGGAGTCTCATTCTGTCATCCAGGCTGGAATGCAGTGGCATGATCTCAACTCACTGTAGCTTCCACCTTCTGGGTTCAAGCAATTCTCCTGCCTCATCCTCCTGAGTAGCTGGGATTACAGGTGCCCACCACCACGCCCAGCTAATTTTTGTATTTTTTTTTTTTTTTTTTTTAGTGGAGACAGGGTTTTGCCATGCTGGCCAGGATGGTCTCGAACCCCTGACCTCAAGTGATCCTCCTGCCTCAGCCTCCCAAAGTGCTGGGGTTACACACGTGAGCCACCGTGCCCAGCGTAATATCCTGTTTTTAAATGAGAATTATTCCAGTTTTACCAAAGGACTATATATATATATATATATATATACACACATATGTGTGTGTGTATGTGTGTATATATTTTTTTCTTTTTTTTTTTAATTTTTTTTTTTTTTTTGAGACGGAGTCTCGCTCTTGTTGCCCAGGCTGGAGTGCAATGGTGCGACCTTGGCTCACTGCAACCTCTGCCTCCCGGGTCAAATGATTCTCCTGCCTCAGCCTCTCAAGTAGCTGGGATTACAGGCACCTGCCACCATGACTGGCATTTTGTTTTGTTTTGGTTTGGTTTGGTTTTTTTGTATTTTTAGTAGAGATGGGATTTCACCGTGTTGGCCAGGCTGGTCTCAAACTCCTGAGGTCAGGTGATTCACCCACCTCAGCCTCCCAAAGTGCTGGGATTGCAGGCATGAGCCACCACGCCCGGCTAGGGCAATATATTTTATAAGTCAAGTCCAAATAAAGGATGTGCAGAAAAAGTAAACTTTTAGTAGTTGTTTATCACTTTTATAATACACACGATGTCAATGAACCTGTAGAAGATGCACTTCATGTATGACTGGGAATGATGTGAGAGGAAATTATTAGGTAAGCACATTAGAGGCAAACCATCAGACATATGGGGAGTAAAAGGAGTAAGGAGCTCATCCCATCTCATATGGAACTAAAGATTTGAAAAAAGATTGACACATGCACTTGGCTAGGAAAGCGATGGATAAACAAGGAGAGAGCAAGGGTCACAGAGGACACACACTGGAGTTAGGGAGGAATAACCCCATTTTCCCAAGGGAATGCAGCTGCCCACAGATATACTTTCCCTTACTCCATTTCCCCCAGGTTTGCAGATACAAAATAAGCCCCATCCCATGAAGGAGTGTGGCTGTTTAGTTCCTATTAAGTACACAATACATTTCCACTTTATGCTTTATGGGAATTGTAGCTGGAGGAGCTACAGAAAGGCATATGTTCTATTATTATTTAACTTTATCCACATAACGATATACCTCATATCAGGCCAGGCGCGGTGGCTCACGCTTGTAATCCCAGCACTTTGGGAGGCCAAGGCGGGCAGATCACGAGGTCAGGAGATCGAGACCATCCTGGCTAACACGGTGAAACCCCGTCTCTACTAAAAATACAAAAAATTAGCCAGGCGTGGTGGCGGGCGCCTGTAGTCCCAGCTACTCGGGAGGCTGAGGCAGGAGAATGGTGTGAACCCCGGGGGGCGGAGCCTGCAGTGAGCCGAGATTGCGCCACTGCACTCCAGCCTGGGCAACAGAGCAAGACTCCGTCTCAAAAAAAAAATAAATAAATAACGATATACCTCATATCAAGGCTAGGTTGCTCCCAGTCTTTTTTTTTTTTTTTTTTTTTGAGACAGTCTCAATCTGTCACCCAGCCTGGAGTGCAGTGGCACAATCTCGGCTCACTGCAGCCTCCACCTCCCGGGTTCAAGTGATTCTCCTGCCTCAGCCTCCTGAGTCACTGGGATTGCAGGCGTGCACCACCACGCTGGACTAATTTTTGTATTTTTAGTGGAGACAGGATTTCACCGTGTTGGTCAGGCTGGTCTCTAACTCCTGACCTCATGATCCACCTGCCTTGGCCTCCCAAAGTGCTGGGATTACAGGCGTGAGCCACCTTGCCTGGCCTTCTCTCAGTCTTAAAAGAAAAAAGAAACAGGCCAGGCATGGTGGCTTATGCCTGTAATCTCAGCACTTTGGGAGGCTGTGGCAGGCAGATCACTTGAGCCCAGGAGTTCGAGACCAGTCTGGGCAACATAATGGGACCCCATCTCTACAAAAAAATACAATAGCCGAGCGTGGTGGCATACACCTGTAGTCTCAGCTACTCGGGAGGCTGAGGTAGGAAGGTCACTTGAGCTTGGGAGATTGAAGTTGCAATGAGCTGTGATCGTGCCACTGGACTTCAGCCTGGGTGACAGAGCAAGACCCTGTCTCAAAAAAAAAAAAAAAAAAAAAAAAAATTAAGGAAAGATAAAAGAAAAGGTGGGGCACAGTGGCTCATGCCTATAATCCCAGCACTTTGGGAGGCTGAGGCTGGTGGATCACTTGAGGTCAGGAGTTTGAGACCAGCTTGGCCAACATGGTAAAACTCTGCCTCATAAGTAATAAGAATACAAATATTAGCCAGGCATGGTGGCCCACGCCTTTAATCCCAGCTGTTCGGGAGGTTAAGGCAGGAGAATTGCCTGAACCTGGGAGGCTGAGGCTGCAGTGAGCTGAGATCATGTCACTGCCCTCCAGCCTGGGCAACAGAGTGAGACTCGAAAGAAGATAGAAAGAAAAGAAAGAAAGAAAGTAAAAGAAAGAAAGAGGGAAGGGTGGGGGAGAGGACGGGGGAGAGAAAGAGAGAGAGAGCGAGCGAGCAGGCAGGCAGGCAGGCAGGCAAGCTGGCGGGCTGGCAGGCAGGCCGGCAGGCAGGCCGGCAGGCAGGGCGCGGTGGCTCACGCCTGTAATCCCAGCACTTTGGGAGGCCGAGGCGGGCAGATCACGAGGTCAGGAGATCGAGACCATCCTGGCTAACACGGTGAAACCCTGTCTCTACTAAAAATACAAAACAATTAGCTGGGTGTGGTGGCAGGCGCCTGTAGTCCCAGCTATTGGGGAGGCTGAGGCAGGAGAATGGCGTGAACCCGGGAGGCGGAGCTTGCAGTGAGCCGAGATGGCGCCACCGCACTCCAGCCTGGGCAACAGAGTGAGACTCTGTCTTAAAAAAGAAAAGAAAACAAAAGAAAAAAGAAACCAACAGGCCAACTTGGGAGGGCCTTTATTCTTCTTGGCAGGGAAAATTGAGATTAGTGAAATTCAGTCATGCTTTCTTGTTTCTTTTAGACTTCAACACTATCCCAGGACTTCCCATCAGCAAAGTAGATGCTTTTGTTCTAGAACAATGGGGCAAGGTCCCCCTACCCACAGGAACATGAGGAAAATCCCAAAGTCTCGGAAGGGTTTAAAGATCTCAAGAGGCTCAGTTTCTTAGTGCCTTGTGACTTGACACTTTCTTTAATTCAGAAAATAATTTATATTAATAATGCACAGTACATAGTCTGGCAGGGAGGTTACTTATGTTGCTGAAGGATACAGTAAATCTCATAAAGCGGAAATGAAACAGGAGAAACTGTAAAACTAGTTTGGCTTTCACCCTTGTACTCAAACTATAGTACTATTTTACTGAAACTATAATACTAAATATGTTATTTGAGGAATATTACTTCATTTGGGCCTAGTACTTAACTACTCTATAGCAGCAGAGACTGGACAATTATGTGCCAAGTTTCTTGAACTATATTTAAAAGCTTAAAAAGGCCAGGGATTGTGGCTCAGGCCTGTAATCCCAGCACTTTGGGAGGCTGAGGTAGGTGTATCACTTGAGCCTAGGAGTTGGAGACCAGTCTGGGTAACATGGTGAAACCCTGTCTCTACGAAAAATGCAAAACAGGCTGGACGCAGTGGTTCATGCCTGTAATCCCAGCACTTTGGGAGGCTGAGGCAGGCAGATCAGTTAAGGTCAGGAGTTCGAGACCAGCCTGGCCAACATGGCGAAACCCCATCTCTACTAAAACTATAGAAATTAACTGGGTGTTGTGGTGCACACCTGTAATCCAAGCTACTTGGGAGACTGAGGCAGAAGAATCCCTTGAACCCAGCAGACAGAGGTTGCTGTGAGCCAAGATCACACCATTGTACTCCAGCCTGGACAACAGAGTGAGACTCCATCTCAAAAAAAAAAAAGAAAAGAAAAGAATAAACAAAAAACAAATAAACAAACAAAAACATTAGCTGGCCATCATAGTACATGCCTGTAGTCCCAGCCACTTGGGAGGCTGAGGCAGGAGGATCGCTTGAGCACAGGAGTTTGAGCCTGCAATGAGTCGTGATCCTGCCACTACACTCCAGCCTGGACAGAGCAAGAACCTCACTCAGGAAGACATAATAAAATAAAAGCTTAAATAATTTGAACCAAAGGGAAGGGCCTCAACTCTATCCTAAATACAATAGAAGACTCATCAACTTTATACTGGACACAAGTGCAGTAGAGTTTGGTATGCGGTAAGTGATGAGAAAATAGTTATAAATTGATAAATTATAGAGGTTTCATTTTTAATGTATTATTGTCTGTTTTCTTTTTCTTTTTTTTTTTTTTTTTTTGATACAAAGTCTCACTGTGTCACCCAGGTTGGAGTGCAGTGGCATCATCAAGGCTCACCACAACCTTGACCTCCCAGGCTCAAACTATCTTCCTGCCTCAGCCTCCCAAGTAGCTGGGACTACAGGCACATGCTGCCATGCCTGGCTAATTTTTTAAAAATTTTTTGTAGAGATGAGGTCTCACTACATTGTCCATACTGGTCTCCAACTCCTGGGCTCAAGCAATCCTCCCACCTCGGCCTCCCAAAGTGCTGGGATTACAGGAGTGTGCCATGGCGCCCAGCCTGTTTTCTCTTTTTATGTCCCTCTTTACTACTGTGATACATACTACAGAGCTCTAGCAAGAACTAATATCTATTCTTTCATTAGGGCAGTTTTAATTCTTTCATACTCCTCTCATCAAGAGGTGAGGTGTATGTTTCCCCCACTTGAATCTTGGTGGGCTTAGAGCCTGGCTTGACCAATAAAATTCAATGGAAGTGATGTCATATAATTTCTGAGGTTAAGTCATAAAAAGTCTTGCAGCTTCCTCTGTGATCTCTGGGAATTAGCTTACCCTTGGGGCCTTGAGCTACCCTATAAGCAGTCCAACTAACCAGAGTCTGACTTGCTGAATAGGCCACAGGAAGATCCTTTCTGGAAGGCAATCCCATCTGATCATGTCATTCCACCATTCCAGCCTGGGAGCTGAACATACGACTGAAGATGCCATGTGGGAACTGAATCCTCCAGCCAGAACTGTTCAAGCTTCTTCAGTCCCTAGTTGTTTGAGTCATCCCTAAATATTCCAGTCATCCAGCAGAGGCCCTGGCCTTGTAGAACAGAGAAGAGTTGCCCCCCTAACTGCTGTGCCCTTTCTGTATTCTGGACCCATGGACTCTTCAGGAACCTAACAAAATGGTTGTTTTACATCAGTAAGTTTTGGGGTAGTTTGTTGTGCAGCAAGAGATAAGTGGAACACCTCCTCTCAGAATCTGTGTGTTTTAGTTGGGGAGATAGCTGCCCAGCTAGATACTACATTTCCCAGCCTCCTCACTTACGGGTGAACATGGCTGTAAGTCCTGCTTAGGGTATGTGAATGGAAGATGCAATTTCCAAGTCATATCAATAAAATGTTAAGTGCTCGTTCTCTGCTTGCATTCCCTCGCGGCTTCTTTCTGGCACAGTGACCTGGGATACACAGATATTAAGGATGGCTGTCACAGATTGGATTCCCTAGGAAGAAGACTCAGAGCAGTTTAGCATGCAGAATATTTATTAAGGCGTTCCCTGGGAGTCAACACCTGTGTAAGGGAGGGGACAAAAGCAACAGCGGGCAGAAGGAAAAGCTGAGCTACAATGCAGATTCAATGGCAGCCTCAGCCAACCCCACAGAGAGGTCAGGAGCTAAAGTGGTCCTTCAGAATTGTCCCTCATTGAGCTGAGATGGCTAGGCCTTTATACCTCCACATGTATCAGTCATTGGATGGGGGTCATCCTGGCATATGCTTTTGCAAAGTTATCATCAGGGTATATTAGTCATCTATTATTGCATAACAAAATAATCCAAAATTTAGTGACTAAAAACATTCATTTATTATCTCACAGTTGCTGTGTGCTAGAAATCCAGAAGCATGAGGTTGGGTGCTTCTGACTGAAGATATTTTAGGTTGCAGTTAAGCTGTCAGCTGGGGCGGCAGTCATCTCAACTCTACTGAGGCCAAAGGATTCAGCTCACTCATATGGATGCTGGTAGGCCCCTTCCTTACCACAGGATGCCTCTCTGAGCATGAGAGTATTCCTCAAGACCAAGGAGGAAGCTGCCTATGGGACCTCAGAACATAGAAGGTGGTGATCAAGCATGACAGAACCATAGAGAACCCAAAAAGGAAGCCCAAGAAGAATTAGGTTTTAAAACCTAATCTCAGTAGCAACATCCTTATTCATTAGAAGTAAGTTCAGCCCACACTCAAGGGGAGTGGATTACCCAAGGTCATCCCAGGAGGCAGGGATCATCGAGGCCATTTTAGAGTCTTCCTACCACACATACCATGCATACGATTTTGTATACTGATATTTTTACTTTTTTTTTTTTTGAGACAGAGTCTCACACTGTCACCTAGGCGGGAGTGCAGTGGTGCGATCTTGGCTCACTGCAACCTCTGCCTCCTGGGTTCAAGCGATTCTCCTGTCTCAGCCTCCTGAGTAGCTAGGATTACAGGCGTGTGCCACCATGCTCAGCTAATTTTTGTATTTTTGGGGGTTTGTTTTTTTTTTGAGAGAGTCTCACTCTGTCATCCAGGCTGGAGTGCAGTGGTGTGATCTCGGCTCACTGCAACCTCTGTCTCCTGGGTTCAAGCAATTCTCCTGCCTCAGCCTCCCAAGTAGTTGGGACTACAGGCACATGCCACCATGCCTGGCTAATTTTTTGTATTTTTAGTAGAGACAGAGTTTCACCATGTTGGCTATGGCTGGTCTCAAACTCCTGACCTCAGGTGACCCGCCTGCCTTGGCCTCCCAAAGTGCTGGGATTACAGGCGTGAGCCACCCTGCCTGGACTACTTTTTATCAACTTTTTATCAACATTTGGTTTTCCTACAGATTCTTCATTTAAACAATTTTTTTTTTTTTGAGATGGAATTTCACTCTTGTTGCCCAGGCTGGAGTGCAATGGTGTGATCTCAGCTCACCGCAACCTCCACCTCCCAGGTTCAAGCATTTCTCCTGCCTCAGTCTCCTGAGTAGCTGGGATTACAGGCATGCACCACCACATCCAGCTACTTTTGTATTTTTAGTAGAGATGGGATTTCTCCATGTTGGTCAAGCTGGTCTCAAACTCTCGACCTCAGGTGATCTGCCTGCCTTGGCCTTTGGGATTACAGGCGTGAGCCACTGCACTCGGCCACAATATGTTGTTTTTAAAAATTATAAAGCAATATATTGTAAAATTTTTCAAATGTTTGATCAAGGTATAAAATTCATTTCCTTATACTATACCACATGTTAATTGATCCAGGGGTAATCACAATTAAGTTTTTATTGTATCTGCTGAGATACTTTCCATACACACATAAGCATATACATATATACACACACACATTATTGTACACTTAATTTATGTCCTTAATACATTCTGAAGCTCTTTCCATATCAGCACGTTGAGATCTAGCTCATTAAAAGTCTGCATGTTTCATTTTATGATTATACAAAAAAATGTTTAAGCAGTTCCCTATTGATGGATATTTACATATTTTTGTTTTGTCTGACATGACAAACATTGCAAATGTACATCCTTTGTCTCATGATGAATCATGCCTTGAGTCTCACTCATATCTGATTTAGATGAAACTTTGGACTTTGACTTTAAAGTTGATGCTGGAACAAGTTAAGACTTTTTGGGGGCTATTGGGATGGAATGAATTTATTTTGCATGTGAGGACATGAATCTGGGGAGCCCAAGGTGTGGAATGCTATGTTTTGAATGTGTTGTCTCCAAAATTCGTGTGTTGGAAACTTAATCCCAATGCAACAGGGTTGGGAGGTGGAGCCTTCTAGGAGATGATTAGGTCACAAGGATTCTGGCCTCATATTTGATTGATGCCATTATAAAAAGAGCTTGCGGGAGCATGTTAGCTCTCCCCTGCCCTTCCATCTTCTGCCATGGGAGGACAGCAAGAAGGCCCTTTCCAGATGCTGGCACCTGATCATGGACTTCCTGGCCTCCAGAATTGTAAGAAGTAAATTTCTTTTCTTTTTTTTTTTTTTAAACGAAGTATTTGATTATTTTGCTGCAAAGCTGTTGCTTCACTGTATAAAAATAGCACCAGCAAATGTAGTGTATTGCAAAATTAAGATAGTGTTGTTCTTCATCTGACACTGTACAAGCAACAAAAACTTCTTCATTCCCAGTTATTTCCAATGGAAAGATCATTAAGTATTTCATCCCAAATCCAGGTATGGACATACACAAGTTACAATATTATATAAGGCTTAAGAATAACAACATTATCTTTGAATTATGTAATTTTTATAACTAATTTTTACCATGGATAATTTCACGAATTCTGAATACTAGAGCCTAGTCTAAAAATCATAGGATATTGTGAAAAAGACACGTATTATGTTTATCTACAATCATTAGAAAGTTAAAAGGCATCTTCTTTCATTAACAGTGTTAACAGTAGTTTTTTTTCCCATGGGTAATGCTAAAAGTTGCTATTCTAAGTCTTCTATCCACCACTAATTTAGGACAACTCTGCTGGGTTGCGTTATTTCATACTAGCTTATTTATAGTGGTTCCATTTTCACTCCTCAATAGATTTTATGTATTTCTCATATGCTTCTTCACTCATAAGCTTCATCTAGTTATGAAGGATTACTCAGTGTCATCTTGATCAGCCAATCTTCATAACAAGATTTGTTTACAAGTCCTGGATTTTCTGCAAGAGCTTCATTAATTTCGGTTACTTCTGATAAAGGAGAATAGAGTTCACTAGCAGCTTTCACACTTTCCAAAGCACCAAACTCACCTTGTTTGTTCAATTTTGTCCCAACTTCAGGCAGACTACAGTAAACATCTCCCAACGCTTCCCCAGAGAAGAGCGGGTCCCATGCGCAGCGACCGGACGGCGCCCATCCCAAGCTGCCAGGGCCTCCACGGGCAGGGCGCGGCAGGTGCCAGGACCGCGTGCAGGCTGCACAGCACGGCCGGCACGCTCTGCACCACTCGCAGCGCCATGTTCCCAGGGGTGCGGGGATCGCAGCGCTACGCCTCAGCCACTCGGTGGGGAGGCAGGGCGGGGCGGGCAGAAGTAAATTTCTTTATAAATTACCCAGCCTGGGCCTGGTGTGTTGGCTCACATGTGTAATTCCAGAACTTTGGGAGGCCAAGGTGGGAGGAGCGCCTGGGCCCAGGCGTTCAAGACGAGCCTGGGCAACATAGTGAGACCTGTCTCTATAAAAAATTTTTAAAAATTAGCTGGGCGCGGTGGTTTACGCCTGTAATCCCAGCACTTTGGGAGGCCGTGGGCAGATCATGAGGTCAGGAGTTCGAGACCAGCCTGACCAACATGGTGAAACCCCGTTTCTACTAAAAATACAAAAATTAGCCGGGCGTGGTGGCACACGCCTTTAATCCTAGCTACTCAGGAGATTGAGGCAGGGAAATTGAACCCAGGAGGTGGAGGTTACAGTGAGCTGAGATTGTGCCACTGCACTCCAGCCTGGGCGACAGACTGAGACTCTGTCTCAGAAAAAAAAAAAAAAATAAATAAATAAAAATTAGTGGGGCATGGTGGCTCACACCCATAGTTCCAGCTGTTCAGGAGGCTGAGGCAGGCGGATTGCTTGATCCAGGGAGGTGGAGGCTGCAGTGAGCTGTGATCATGCCACTGAACCCCAGCCTGGGTGACAGAGTTGCCTCAGTCAATCAATCAGTCAATCAATCCATCACCCAGTCTGTGATATTCTGTTTTAACAGCAGAAACAAAGACAACTAGCCACGCCCACTGTGTTATGTACTTACCTCTATTAGAATATGTTATGTCATTACTATAATTGATGCCTACATATCTCTTTTAGTATACTGTTAGCTTCTTGAGGACATTAGCTAAATTGTATTTCTCTTTGTAGTCTTGGGTAATGTACTTGACACACAGTAGATACTCTGCAAAAAAATTTTTTTTTCTTTTTGAGATGGGGTCTCGCTCTGTCGCCCATGCTGGAGTGCAGTAATACGATCTGGGATCACTGCAACCTCCGCCTCCCAGGTTTAAGCAATTCTCTGACTCAGCCTCGAGAGTAGCTGGGATTACAGGCGTCTTGCCACCACGTCCAGCTAATTTTTGTATTTTTAGTAGAGACAGGGTTTCACTATCTTGGCCAGGCTGGTCTTGAACTCCTGGCCTTGTGAGAGCCACCGCACCCAGCTGATACTCTGCAAATGTTTAGTAGATGTTGGAGCTGAATTTCAGGCTTTGTAATGTCACAGAATCAGGCATTAGAAGAGCTGATCCAAACCCAAGATCTGCCTCTAACTTGCCTCTTATTCTTTCTGGTCTCCATTTCCACAATTATAAAATGCAGGTATAATACTAGATTTTTTTTTTTGTATAGTCCTTTGCAGATCCAAAATTATGATTTTAAGAAGGAAATTAATAAGTTATTCATCTCAGTATCTCTTTAGGTGCCAATACTGTAAATTAATCGCCAGTCTCAGACCATACATTTGCCATTTTCAACATATGCTTTTAGTCCAGTCTAATCACCAGTCTCAGACTATACATTGCCATTTTCAACATATGCTTTTAGTGTGAGTTATTTAAAAATATTAAGATATCAGATGTTTTGAGTATCAGCAATAGGTAAGTCAATCTCTAAACATTTTCAGTAGTGAAAAACACAAAAAACACTTTAAGCAGAGGGTATTTGGTTTTCAGATCCTTGTTCCCTTAAAATCTATGATCTGAAATCTAGTCAGTTTTCTCATTAACATCCTTGTCCCTTGGGCTAAATTAAATCAGCAAACTAATTAAAGTGCTATGTAACTATTAAAGTATTTTAAGATTGGTTATTTAAAACTTATTAGGGGCCGGGTACAGTGTCTCATGCTGGTAATCCCAGCACTTTGGGAGGCTGAGGCAGGCGGATCACTTGAACTCAGGGGTTCAAGACCAGCCTGGGCAACATGGCGAAACCTTGTCTCTACAAAAAATACAAAAATTAGCCAGGTGTGGTGGCGTGTGCCTGTAGTCTCAGCCACTTGGGAGGCTGAAGTGGGAGGATGGCTTGAGCCCAGGAGATGGAGGTTGCAGTGTGCTGAGATCATGCCATGCATTGCACTCCAGTCTGGGTAACAGAGCCAGAATCTTATTAGGGAATTCTGACATCTTCATCTTTTTATAAAAGACGGCCAGGCTGGGTGTGCTGGCTCACATCTGTAATCCCAGCACTTTGGGAGGCTGAGGCAGGTGGATCACCTGAGGTCAGGGGTTCAAGACCAGCCTGACCAATATGGTGAACCCTCATCTCTACTAAAAATACAAAAATTGACTGGGCACGGATAGCTCATGCCTGTAATCCCAGCACTCTGGGAGGTTGAGGCGGGTGGATCACCTGAGGTCAGGAGTTTGAGATCATCCCGCCCAACATGGTGAAACCCCACCTCTACTAAAAACACAAAAATTAGCTGGGCATGGTGGTATGCGCCTGTAGTCCCAGCTACTCGGGAGGCTGAGGCAGGAGGATCGCTTGAACCCAGGAGGTGGAGGTTGCAGTGAGCTGAGATCGTGCCACTGCACTCCAGCCTGGCGATACAGTGAGACTCCGTCTCAGATAAAACAAACAAACAAACAAAAAGGAATGCACTTCTTAATAAGCTGGAGATTATTTTAGGCATCACTTTCCCTCATCGTCTATGAAATTTTCCTGCAATGATCATCCTCAGTTGGCACATGGGGCATTTAGTATATGTCAGGAAATAGGCCTAAGGTTTTTACAAGCTTTCTGACGTAATAATCAAAACAACTCTATGAGGCTGGAAGCAAGTACAATTTTACAATTTTTATCCTCATTTTACAGATGAAGAAATACTCTTAAAGAAAATGTTAATGTCAACAACAAACAATAAATTGAGTACTGGGTATTGTCAAATATATTTTTTAATTTTTACTTTTTTTTCAGAGTCTCACTCTGTCACCCAGGCTGGAGTGCAACGATGCAATCTTGACTCACTGCAACCTCCGTCTCCTGGGTTTAAGTGATTCTCCTGCATCTGCCTCCTGAGTGAATAGCTGGGATTACAGGCATGTGCCACCACGCCCGGCTAATTTTGTATTTTTAGTAGAGACAGGGTTTCACCATGTCGGGCAGGCTGGTCTCAAACTCCTGACCTCAGGTGATCCGCCCACCTCGGCCTCCCAAAGTGCTGGGATTACAGGTTTGAGCCACTGTGCCAGGCCAAGTATATTTTTAATTAATGTATTCATTATAATATAATTTACTACAAATTTGAGGGGGGAGGCTTTCCATATGGAGTTTAAGATATTTTTGGATATATATTCAACTTTTTTTTTTTAAGAGTTGGGGGTCTTGCTATGTTGCTGATGTGGTTTCGATGTCTGTCACTTCCAAATCTCATGTTGAAATGTAATCCCCAATGCTGGAGGTAGGGCCTAGTGGGAGGTATTGATTCATGGGGCAAATCCTTCATGAATGGCTTGGCACCATCACCTTGGTGATGAGTGAGTTCTTAGTTCATGTGAAATCTGGTTGTTTAGAGTCTGGGACTTCCTCCTCTCTCTTGCTCCCTCTCTCACCGTGTGATATGCTCACTCCCATTTTGCCTTCTACCAGGGTTGTAAGCTTCCTGAGGTCCTCATCAGAAGCAGCTGCTGGTGCCATGATTTGTGAACAGCCTGCAGAATGGTAAGCCAATTAAATCTTTTTTAAGAATTACCCAGTCTCAGATATTCCTTTATAGTAACGCAAACAGACTAAAACAGATTAATACTGACAGCAGGGCACTGCTATACATATTGGAAAATGTAGAAGCAGCTTTGGAACTGGGTAACAGGCAGAGGTTGGAAGAATCTGGAGGGCTCAGAAGACAGGAAGATGAGGGAAAGTTTGGAACTTAGAGACTTGTTAAGTGGTTGTGACCAAAATGCTGATAGACATATGGTGAAGTCCAGAGTGATGAGGTCTCCAATGGAAATGAGGAAGTTATTGGGAACAGGAATAAAGGTACATCTATGTCATGCTTTAGCAAATAACTTGGGTGCATTGTGTCCAGGCCCTAGGAATCTGTGGAAGTTTGAACTTAAGAGTGATGACTTAGGGTATCAGGGTATCTGGCAGAAGAAATTTCTAAGCAGCAAAGCATTCAAGATGTGGCCTGGCTGATGCTAGCAGCCTACCATCAGATATGGAAGCAAAGAAATAACTTAAAGTTGGAACTTTTATTTAAAAGGGAAGCAGAGCATAAAAGTTTGGAAAATTCACAGGCTAGTCATGTGGCAGAGAAGGAAAAAGCACCTTTGAGGAGAGGAATACAAGCAGGCGGCAGGAATACAGTTATCCATGCTGGACTCAAACTCATTTGCTCAAGCAATCCTTGTGCCTCAGCCTCCCAGGTAGCTGGGGCTATAGCGTGTGCCATCATGCTCAGCTATTCACCTTATATTGCTGTCCAAAATGTTTTCATTTGAGGCAACCTGCGATAGTAAAAGTACTTCTAATTAAACACTCTTGCCATTAGTATCTAGCTGTGTAACCATAAATGTTATTTGATATTTCTTGAGTTTCAATTAATACCTACCATTAGCAGAGGTTTTGTGAAGAATAGCCTTAATGTATTTAAAGCCTTAATGTATTTAAAGCCTTAATGGCACTTATTTAGAAGGTCCTCAGGAAATGGTATTATTATTCCAAGGTCTTTCTAGATTGCCTTATTCACCTAAAGAGACTTGATCTTGAGCCTTTGTAGATTTTCTCATTGGTGATTCCTTCATTGCTTACAATGTCATAATTCTACCAGACAGGTTACTCTCATCTACATGTATTTTTCTTACATCTGAGGACTCTTTTTCAGTCTATTTTTCTCTAGCAATTATCTTCAATGTTTATGCTTACAATAACCTTAGTATTTGGCATTACGACACTAATATGTGCCCATGAGACAGACTTAGCACTACTTATCCCAGACAAGGTATTATTTATTTATTTATTTATTTTTTTTTTGAGATGGAGGCTTGCTTCTTCACCCAGGCTGGAGTGCAATGGTGTGATCTCGGCTTACCGCGACCTCCACCTCGACTCTTAGTTCAAGTGATTTTCCTGCTTCAGCCTCCCCAGTAGCTGGGATACAGCCATGTGCCACCATGCCCAGCTAATTTTTGTATTTTTAGTAGAGACAGGGTTTCACCATGTTGGCCAGGCTGGTCTCAAACTCCTGACCTCAGTGATCCACCTGCCTCAGCCTCCCAAAGTGCTGGGATTACAGGTGTGAGCCACTGTGCCCAGTCCAGACAAGGTATTTTTTAGAGATTATGATTCTTCACCACAAGCTGCCTAGCAGGTAGCCCAAGGATCCCGGATCAATTTAGCCATACATCATTTCTATCTGAATGCAGTATTCTCTTACCCACAACCATATGAAGTCTACACATATTCACTAAGAGTATTATGTAAAATACAAAACTGGGACTATGTCCCCTCAAGATGAGCACAGTGCTAAGAGGTAAGAGATGGGAAGTTTGTATTAAATTCAAACACTTTTGGCAAGAATTTATACAATTTCAGGCAACTGGGCATTTTAGACAAATCACACAACTTCATGATGTATCACTGAGGAGGATAAGATAAATAGTTCTAAAAGCTGGTACAGGTGACAAATTTTGTGCAATTTTAAGTTTTACATTTTTTTGTAGAAATAGGATCTTGCTATGCAGTCCAGGCTGGTCTTGAACTCCTGGCCTCAACTGATCCTCCTGCCTTGAACCCCCAAAATGCTGGGCTTACAGGTGTGAGCCACTGCACCTGCTGTTTTTAAAGATATTGTAACATACTATTATTCTAAAACCTTATCCTTTGTTGTATCAGGAAAACGACATCCTAGACTGGGCACGGTGGCTCACGCCTGTAATCCCAGCACTTTGGGAGGCCAAGGCGGGTAGATCACCTGAGGTCAGGAGTTCAAGACCAAGCTGGCCAACATGGTGAAACCCTGTCTCTACTAAAAATACAAAAATTAGCCAGATGTGGTGGCGCTTGTAATCCTAGCTACCGGGGAGGCCGAGGCAGGAGAATCGCTTGAATCAGGGAGGTGGTGATTGCAGTGAGCCAAGATCACGCCACTGCATTCCAGCCTTGGGTGACAGAGTAAGACTCCATCTCAAAAAAAAAAAACAAATGGAAAAGGGCATCCTATACTTGGGCTGAGTCTTTAGTGAAAGCAGAAAAGAATAAGGATTACAAAACAAAAAAATTGTGAACATAGTTTTGTTTGTTTGTTTGAAACAAAGTCTTGCTCTGTTGCCCAGGCTGGAATGCAGTGGTGCATTCCAATGCAGTGGTGCTCACTGCAGCCTCAACCTCCTGGGTCAGGTGATCCTCCCACCTCAGCCTTCCGAGTATCTGGGACTATAGGTGTACACCAACACACCCAGCTAATTTTTGTATTTTTTGTAGAGATGGGGTTTCACCATGTTGCGCAGACTGGTCTCCAACTCCTGGGCTCAAGCGATCCACCCACCTTGGCCCCATAAAGTGTTGGGATTACAGGTGTAAGCCACCACACCCAACCTTTGATTAACAACAAAAAAAAATTATCTATTTTTAATTATCTCCTAATTATAAAATTTTTACTTCCTTTTTTATTTTTTTAAATTCTCAATGATCCTTATTCCGATTCCTTTCGGTTTTGACAATTAAAAATTATGAAAGCTGGGTGTTTTGTCTCCTATTACTGAAATAATTTAGTTGATTTAACACTACAGATGGTGTTAGGATAATGAATACAGAACATCAATGAGAATCTAAATTATATCTCTTGAGACCTCCCTCATTCCAAGGGAGGTCTCATAAGTATACATGCATACATGTATAACTTACACACACACAAAAAAGCCACATAAATCACCATGACATTACAGAAGCAGATTCAAGAGAAAATAGAAAAATGTGTTCACCATTAAACTCAATACTAATTTTTAGAAGTAACAACCTATAGAATCAATATTAATGAGAGGAAATGATATGTTGCAGTTAAGAACAACGGGCTTTGGAGTAAATAAGAAGTAGGTTTGAGTTGGTGACTTTTGCTGCATGGCCTTGGGCAAGCTATTTAATATACCCAGGCTTCAGTCTTCATCAGTAAAATGAGATACTACTACTATCTCACAGGGTTGTAGCAAGAACAAAAGAAGATAATGCATGTAAAACCAGGGTGCTTAGCACATATAATAAAGCTAAATTATCATTAGCCATTGTTACTATGATTATTATTAATTATAATTATCCCAGATACATATCTGAGCATGATTATATATTTTTCCTATTTACCCAGCTTGACAAAGTGCTTAAATCTTTTCTTTAGCACTAGAAAAAAGTGGGTTTTAATTGAAACTCTTTTCATTTCATCCATTTTATAGACATAAATTATTTACGAAGATAAGCCAACAACTCG
Organism: Symphalangus syndactylus; assembly: GCF_028878055.3. Lineage (NCBI taxonomy): Eukaryota > Metazoa > Chordata > Mammalia > Primates > Hylobatidae > Symphalangus > Symphalangus syndactylus. The sequence goes on from NC_072430.2 coordinate 110,628,969, forward strand.
TAATTTAAGGATTTCTTTATATTCGTCACAAAGGTTATCAATGCTTTTAAGAGCATCTGCATAAAGTTTTATTATTTAACCTTTACACACAATACATGTTTTTCAAACTGCAAAGTTGATAACTAATATCATTTTCAAATAGGCATAGTATAACCTTAAATATTACATGATTCAGATTATTTTTTTTTTACAAAGAAATAAACCTGTAAAGGATCACTGCACTATAGTTGTCCATTAATTATCTGCAGCAAAACTGGGATCCTAGTAGATGCTTCAGCATATGGATGGTTCCTCTACTGCCTGGGCACCCTCTGTGACAGCTTTGACACATTTGGCCATTGTCTGTGAGGCTCTGCTAATTGAATCTGAAAAATATTAAGAGAATGTCATTTTGATAATACAACTTTTTAAAAAGCACATACTAAAACTTTAATGGTGCACATATTCGGGAAGAAAAAAGATTATAAGGCCCTATGCAAGTATATGTAATTATATGTAACCAACAGATTCCAACGATAAACCCCTTACTGGCCAAATGCTTTCAATAACTATCCCTGGAAACAATCAAATAACTATAGAACAGCTAGACAGCGCACCAGTATGCAGCCATTAAAAAATTATAGAAAAGGCCAGGCATGGTGGCTCACGCTTGTAATCCCAGCACTTTGGGAGGCCGAGGCGGGCAAATCACGAGGTCAGGAGATCGAGACCACGGTGAAACCCCATCTCTATTAAAAATACAAAAAATTAGCCGGGCATGGTGGTGGGCGCCTGTAGTCCCAGCTACTCGGAGAGGCTGAGGCAGGAGAATGGCGTGAACCCGGGAGGCGGAGCTTACAGTGAGCCGAGATCGCGCCACTGCGCTCCAGCCTGGGCGACAGAGCGAGACTCCGTCTCAAAAAAAAAAAAGAAAAAAAAATTATAGAAAAGTATTAAAAATATACGAAAGGCCAGGTGCGGTGGCTCACACCTGTAATCCCAGCACTTTGGGAGGCCGAGGCAGGTGGATCACGAGATCAGGAGATTGAGACCATCCTGACTAACACGGTGAAACCCCATCTTTACTAAAAATACAAAAAATTAGCCAGGTGTTGTGGCATATGCCTGTAGTCCCAGCTCGGGAGTCTGAGGCAGGAGAATGGCATGAACCCAGGAGGCGGAGCTTGCAGTGAGCCAAGATCAGGCCACTGCAATCCAGCCTGGGCAAGAGAGCAAGACTCTGTCTCAAAATAAATAAATAAATAAATAAATATAGGAAAAATGTGTACAATACTATTATTGAAAAAGGTTACAAAACAGCATATGTACTAAAATACATTGAATTGTGCACTTCATGAGTAAATTTTAGGGTATGTAAATTATATTTCAATAAAGCTATCAACCCCCACCCCCAAGTGAATAATCTCACTTTTTTTTTTTTTAAGAGACAAGATCTGACTATGTTGCCCAGGCTGGTCTGAAACTCCTGGATTCAAGCCATCTGCCCCCCTCAGCCTCCCAAAATGCTGGAATTACAGGCATGAGCCACTGCACCCGGCCTAATCTCACTTTTTGTTTAACTAAAAAATATATAGGCCAGGGGTGGTGGCTCACACCTGTAGTCCCAGCACTTTGGGAGGCTGAGGTGGGCGGACTGCTTGAGCCTAGGAGTTTGAGATCTGCCTGGGTAACATGGCGAAACCCCATCTCTACAAAAAATACAAAAATTAGCTGGATGTGGTGGTATGCACCTATAGTCCTAGCTACTGAGGAGGCTGAGGTGGGAAGATCGCTTCAGCCCAGGAGGCAGAGGTTGCAGCGAGCCAAGATTGTGCCACTGCACTCCAGCCTGGGTGACAGAGTAAAATCTCATCTCAAAAATTATACACACACACACACGTAAACAGTAATAATTATATATAAATAACAATAGACAATTAATATAATATTATATATGTATATAATGCATATGTATGTCCCTGGAGGAAGAGTGACTAAAATGTTAAAAATAATTATAGTTATTTCTTGATAGTGGGAATGTAGTGATTTTTCTTTTTTAAAAAAAAAAAACTTTTAGGTTCAGGGGTACATGTGAAGGCTTTTTACACAAGTAAACTCATGTCACGGGGATTTGTTGTACAGAATACTTCATCACCGAGGAATTAAGCCTGGTACCCAAGACTTATCTTTTCTGCACCTCTCCCTCCTCCCACTCTCCACCATCAAGAAGACTACAGTGTCTTGTTTCCTTCTTTGTGTTCATAAGTTCGCAGATAAATACCGGAGAAGTGACTTTTTGTTGTGCTTTTGAGCACAGGTATTATTTTACAATGAAGGTAATCTTTATTATCTAACTAAAATACCTATTAAAAAAAACTTAGATACAAACTATATAAAAAAATTAAGAGTTCTATGTGCTTTTAGATAGAAAATTAGTTAAAATAATCTGTCAACTATTAAATACCTCATAACCTAGATGTTGTATCCACTGTTCTAAGAATCTGCAATAAACAAGTTTCAGTCTGTCTGCGTTCCTTAAAAACATTCCTAACAATTTACATCAGAAGCAGTTTAACATGTTTCACATTAAAATGTTTTGATTGTTCCACCTATAATTCTCAGAAAAACCTGCAGTTATTTGCCACTTTGGAAAATTCACCCTAAATTGCTACACAGTGACTTTCCTTACAACAGCAAAATTTTATATTTAAAATCTATTAATTGCTTGGATTTTCAAACTTGCTTACATTTCAGAAACAAAAAAACTAGAGTAGAATCAGAAAATATGCTTACGTTAGTTCCAATGTTTGAAAAGCTTCAAAGATTAACAATTGCAAACACTATCAATCACAAATTGGAATTATAACACCAAATGAGGTGATCTGATTACTTCTTACCTTTCGTATTTGGCAGAGTCATGTTGACAATTACATACCTGTCATGTAGAAGTCTTTTATAGTTAGCTGAGGTGGAACAAGTGGGTCAGCAAGAAGCTGCTGGTTCACTAGCTGCACAAAAAGAGAAGAGATCAACAATAATACGGAAAACTAGTACTGTTACACCAGTAGATACAACATTATGAAAACTGCTCATAGGCGAGCTGTTACCTTTGAGAGCTCATTTGCTTGCTGGAAGTAATTAGCCCCTTCAATATCATCATATCGAACAAGATTAGGAGAGACTTCTTCCAATCTGTTCCTTACTTGATCCAGAGTATCATATGGAAGAGTTATTCCAGCAATCTACAACATGTCAGGTCCCCCAAAACAACAAAAAGCTTTAATACTTAAAAATATCAAATAATAGATAATTCTAACTACGGTGAAATAATGCAGCACTACTGAAAAACCTATTGGTGTCCATTAGCAGACATACATTTATGAAGGAAGCAGTTAAGCAGGGAACACAAATATCAAAAATTCTAATTCATTCACAGCTGTCAGTACATTAGTGACACTATGAAATGATTAAAGAGACAACGCTATGCTAAATCCAAATGTTTTTGCTAACCTGTTACTAATAATACACAAAGTTTACAATGTATTATTATTTTAAAAGTCAGGATGCTTACTTTTACATCAATAAAGAGCTAACAGATATATTTTCAGGCAAAAGACAAGTCAACAATTTTCAACAATAAAAGCACCAATTTCAGGCCAGGTGCAGTGGCTCACACCTGTAATCCCAGCACTTCGGGAGACTGAGGTGGGAGGACCGCTTGAGGCCAGGAGTTCAAGACCAGCCTGGCCAACATGGCGAAACCCCATCTCTACTAAAAATACAAAAATTAGCCAGGCTTGGTGGTACACGCCTGTAATCCCAGTTACTCGGGAAGCTGAGACACAAGAATCGCTTGAGCCCGGGAGGTAGAGGTTGCAGTAAGCTGAGATCACACCACTGCACTCCAGCCTGGGCAACAGAGAAAAACTCTGTCTCAAAAATAAATAAAATAAAATAAAAGCACCAATATCAAGTTCCTTTATTTTTTAAGAGACAGGGTCTTGCTCTGTCCCTCAGGCTGGAGTGCAGCGGTGCAATGAGAGCTCACTGTAACCTTGAATTCCTGTTTCTGAATACTTGTTTTCTATAGAAATTATTCAAATCATCTCTGCATTTCAGATTGGCATCTTCCTTGACTTTGAAAATCATTCTAACAGGTTAAAATATCAAATATCCCTTTAGTAGCATCACTAAGAAATGACTCAGAAATTATACCTCAGAGAGTGCTCTTATAATTTTCCAGTCTTCTCTTGCCAAGCCAGGAGGTGTCACTGCTACCTTAGTCTGCTGAGCTCTACCCTCAGTGTTGACATACGTAGCAGACTTCTCTGTGTAAGCAGCTCCTGGGAGAATAACATCAGCTATGGGAGCCCCAACATCACCATGATGTCCTGCACAAAGATGGAAAATGGCAAACCAAAATTTTATTAAAAACTGATTTTCTACTGTACATGAGGATAGTATATATCATTTTAAATCCCATTTTGTAAAGTCACAAAAGTTTTTAAAACTAAAATAAAATAGTAGTGAAGTAATAAAAATTAAAGCCCACCTCACCCCTAATTCAACTCCCTTCCCAAAGAAAATTATTATTATTTTTTTGAGATGGAGTCTCGCTCTTTCGCCCAGGCTGGAGTGCAGTGATGCAATCTTGGCTCACTGCAAGCTCTGCCTCCTGGGTTCACGTCATTCTCCTGTCTCAGCCTCCCAAGTAGCTGGGACTACAGGTGCCCGCCACCACACTCAGCTAATTTTTTGTATTTTTAGTAGAGACGGGGTTTCACCGTGTTAGCGAGAATGGTCTTGATCTCCTGGCCTCGTGATCCGCCCGCCTCGGCCTCCCAAAGTGCTGGGATTACAGGTGTGAGCCACCGCGTCCGGCCCCAAAGAAAATTATCGTTAAAGCATTTGGGGGCCAGGTGCGGTGGCTCATGCCTGTGATCCCAGCACTTTGGGAGGCCGAGGCGGACAGATGACTTGAGGCCAGGAATTTGTGTCCAGCCTGGCCAACATGGCAAAACCCCATCTCTACTAAAAATACAAAAAAATTAGCCCAATGTGGTGGTGTGTGCCTGTGATCCCAGCTACTCAAGAGGGCTGAGGCATGAGAATCGTTTGAACCCGTGAAGCAGGGGCTGCAGTGAGCTGAGATCACACCACTGCACTCCAGCCTGGGTGACAGAGTGAGACTCTATCTCAAAAAAAAAAAAAAAAAAAAAAAAAATTTTTTTGTAAAGAAAAAAAGTATCTTCTCAGACTATTTTATGCAAATACAAATATGTATAATATCATACACACATATAAAATAGGCGAATAAGCCTACTTATGCTTACAAAGTAGAAATGCTTGCAAAGTAGAACTGCTCAGATGTACCAGTTTGTGAAATTTGGTAAAGTAGACTGAAATGGGGGAGGATGCAAAGACAGGAATATGACAGTAATACTGAAAAAGGCATAAATGAAAAATTACAAAAAAATTTGGAAACACTACCACCCATTAATAACAACTGGCAGAAGAAAAAAGTTATTTAGAAAAGAAGACCTTTAGAAACATCTGAATCAAGTGTAAGAAAGTCGTAGAATAATATATAGTTTAATATAATTTGTGCACATTTGTATATGTGTATGAAGATGTTATGAAGTATGCATATCAAAACTGTCATCAATGATTACTTCTTAAAGGACTAAAAACGGGATTTTAGTTTATTTTGTTTATGTTATTTTAATTTTATTAAAAATAACATTTTTTATTGCTCTGTCACCCAGGCTGGAGTGCAGTGGCGTGATCATGGCTCACTGCAGCCTCAACCTCCTGAACTCAAGTGATCCTCCCACCTCAGCCTCCTGAGTAGCTGGGATCACAGACATGCAGCATCACGCCTAGCTAATTTTTAAATTTTTTGTAGAAATACAGTCTTCCTATGTTGCCCAGACTGGTCTAGAACTCCTAGGCTCAACAAATCCTCCTGCCTCAGCCTCTCAAAGTGCTGGGATTACAGCATGAGCCATGGCACCCAAGGAACAGGATTTAGTTCATATATTTTGGTTTAACTTTTTTTTTTTTTTTGAGAGGGAGTTTCACTCTTATTGCCTAGGCTGGAGTACAATGGCATGATCTTGGCTCACTGCAACCTCTGCCTCCCAGGTTCAAGTGATTCTCCTGTCTCAGCCTCCTGAGTAGCTGGGATTACAGGCGTCCGCCACCATGCTCGGCTAATTTTTATATTTTTAGTAAAGACAGGGTTTTACCACGTTGGTCAAGCTGGTCTTGAACTCCTGACCTCAGGTGATCCACCTGCGTTGGCCTCCCAAAGTGCTGGGATTACAGGTGTGAGCCACCACACCCGGCAGGTAATAATTCTTAAAAGCAGTATCAATTATGTAACTAATAACACTTTTGGTTTGTTTAAAAAAAAAGAAGGGGGAGTAGGGGAAGGCAAAATTCTCAAATGGAAAACATTCAGTTCACTAAATATATTACTAAATGGTTTCTAACATACACAATGTACTACTCTCTTTTGTTTCTGGTGTCACAGGTGATACTTACCTTGATAAATAATGAAACAATCCTTTGGCAAATCCTGCCGTGTGATACAACCTCCATCTGCTCCCAGGAGAAACAGCACCTTGGGAGAGTTCTTCCGAATTGCTTCCACCCCAGGCTTATAGCCAAGGTCCAAAGCAGCTACCTGACTTGCAATCCTGCAAAGCAATTATGGAATTTTACCATAACTGCAGTGTTTTCAATGTAAAAAATTAAATGTGATTTTTGGAATAATTTCCTTTCAACAATGTCAAAAAACCCATTTTATTTTATTTTTTATTTTTTTATTTTTTTTGAGACGGAGTCTCGCTCTGTCGCCCAGGCTGGAGTGCAGTGGCGCCCTCTCGGCTCACTGCAAGCTCCGCCTCCCGGGTTCATGCCATTCTCCTGCCTCAGCCTCTCCGAGTAGCTGGGACTATAGGTGCCCGCCACTACGCCCGGCTAATTTTTTTGTATTTTTAGTAGAGACGGGGTTTCACCGTGGTCTCGATCTCCTGACCTCGTGATCCGCCCGCCTCGGCCTCCCAAAGTGCTGGGATTACAAGCGTGAGCCACCGCGCCCGGCCTATTTTATTTTATTTTTTTCATGGCGACAGAGTCTCACTTTGTCGCCCAGGCTGGAGTGCAGTGGCATGATCTCGGCTCACTGTAACCTCTGCCTCCTGGATTCAAGCGATTCTCCTTCCTCAGCCTCCCAAGTAGCTGGGACTACAGGCACGTGCCACCACACCCGGCTAATTTTTGTATCTTCAGTAGAGATGGGGTTTCACCATGTTGGCCAGGCTGCTCTTGAACTCTTGACCTCAGGTGATCCACCCGCCTTGGCCTCCCAAAGTGCTGGGATTACAGGCGTGAGCCACCACACCTGGCCAAAAAATCCCATTCTTACCCATTTAAAATAGATGCTAAAACCAGAAACAGCAGTCTTTTACTGTTTTGAGAATGGCAATCAAAGAAATGTCAGATTCTTAGGACGCTCTGTCTCTCCATGACATAGTATTGAATGAAATAATTCTAGAAATTTTATGCCAACTGTAATTGCTTTAAGTCTGATTCTTATTCAATAAAGTAAGACATAAAACATGATAAGCCATACATATTCATAAAAGAAAAATCAGATTATTTCAAAAATGAAAAGGGAGAAATTGAAAAACCACTCATTAAACTATAATTCAGCAAAAACCATAATGAAAAAACCAAAACCTTATGGAAATTTTTTCTATGAATATATATTACTCTTATAAGCAGAAAATAATCTTTTAAAGAAGAGGTCTGGAATAAATATACTTTGAATAGCAGGGTTGTTGTTTTGGTTTAGCTTGCTATTTGTTAACTATCTAGAAATAGCCATTCTGAGTACCTAAAACAAGTTGGAAGCATGCTTCGAAAGGCTCAGAAATGGTTATCCTGTGTGCCCCAATAGTTCTACTTTTAGAAATATATCCTAAGAAGATAATTTCAAATGCAAAGGTATCTGTGCATCACTGTATTATTTAAGAAGTTAAAAACTACCATCAACACACATATTAAAAAGAAAATGGCTAAAAAAATTTATAGTATATTCATGATATCAATTAGCCATTAACGTTTTTATTTACAATTTCTAGAAAAAAAATTCTGATCATAGTAGGAAATTCTCATTTGGCAATGAAAACCTATTAAAACCAGGATACAAAATTGTATTCACAGTATAATTTCACCTATGTAACTAAAAAATATTACACAGCTGTGAGGTGCAGTGGCTCATATCTATAATCCCAGCACTTTGAGAGGCCGAGGGCGGCAGATCACCTGAGGTCAGGAGTTTGAGACCAGCCTGGCGAACATGGTGAAATCCCGTCTCTACTAAAAATAAAAAAATTAGGCCGGGCGTGGTGGCTCACACCTGTAATCCCAGCACTTTGGGAGGCTGAGGTGGGCAGATCGCCTGAGGTCAGGAGATCGAGCCCATCCTGGCTAACACGGTGAAACCCAGTACCTACTAAAAATACAAAAAATTAACCTGGCATAGTGGTACATGCCTGTAGTCCCAGCTACTCAGGAGGCTGAGGCAGGAGAATTGCTTGAACTTGAGGGATGGAGGTTGCAGTGAGCTGAGATTGTGCCATTGCACTCCAGCCTGGGCAACAGGGCAATACTCCGTCTCAAAAATAATAATACTAATACTAATAAAATAAAAAAATTAGCCAGGTGTGGTGGCACACGCCAATAGTCCCAGCTACTTGGGAGGCTGAGGCAGGAGGATGGCTTGAACCTGGGAGGGGGAAGCCGCAGTGAGCCAAGATTGTGCCACTGTACTTCAGCCTGGGCAACAAAGTGAGACTCTGGTCTCAAAAAAATAAAATATTACACAGGGTAAAAAAAAAAAAAACTAGAAGAAAATGCATGAAAACAGCAGTAATAATTATCTACACATTGTAGAATAAGGATCAGCTCCATTTCTGCACATATCTGTCTCTTTTCAACTTACCTAAATTAAACCTGCATTATTGATATGGTTTGAAATAAAGGCCAGGTGCAGTGGCTCATGCTTATAATCCCAGCAGTTTGGGAGGCTGAGGCAGAAGTATCACCTGAGCTCAGGAGTTTGAGATCAACCTGGGCAACATAGTGAGACCTTGTCTCTACAAAAACAAAAAATTAGCTGGGCATGTGGCATGCGCCTGTAGTTTCAGCCATTTAATACTTGGGAGGCAGGGGTGGGAGGATCGCTGGAGCTCAGGAAGTCAGGGCTGCAGTGGATTATGATCACGCCACTGCACTGAGACCCTGTCTCAAAACAAAAAGCCAAATAATTAAAAAGAAAAAAAAAAAAGAAATCCTTCAGCTGAATTCTCATATTAGCTTACATTTTTATCATTTAATTAAAGAATTTGTTGCAATTTTTGAACCAAGGTATAACTAATATAACAATTTTTAAAGTACTTCACTTTTTTTCTCAGCACTCACTGTTATTTCAAATATTTTTAATATTCTTTATCATCTTGGGCTCTTCTCACACAGAGTAAAGGTCTATTTCACATGTGTAACTGGTATAATGTTGCTAAATGTTGTTTGTAAGTTAAATTTAACAGTGTATCAGGAACACATACATATACACAAAATTACTTGAATTTATAGTATATAAAGCAATTACTCAACAAACCTATGAAGGATATTCATAACTTTCCAATCACCAGTAACACCACTAGTCATCCGAATCTTTTGTGCAATGCTAGAAACAGCTGCAAGAATTGCTGCTCCATCATTTCTTTGGAGTGCAGAACTGCCTAAAACCACCATTGGTTTTTTAGCTTCCTTTAGGACCTATTAAAAAAAAACAAAAAACTTTGATTTTAAAATATTACAAGTAAGCTGAACACCTAACCATATTTGCCTCTATAATGTATGTTGTCCCAAGTCTTAGGCGTAACACGAATGTCTTCAATTTGTTAGCCCAACATACAGACACACATATACAACCAGATTTAGTTTAATCCAAAGCATCTTGCCAATGCTACTGTGAAATATGCCTGAGTGAGTATCAGCTAAGACACGTTTTCTAAAAGTAATTATTCGGAATAAAAAGCCTAGCAAATTATCCTGTGGTCAGAATAACTATGGGCAGGTCCCAGAAACACTGGGGAACTTCTCTCCAGAGATTCAGATGGTAATTAAAGAATAGGAAAAACCATGCTTAAGTATCATGTCTACTATCTTCCATCTACCTACCATGCCACAGACAGGGAGGAGAAGGCAGGGAAAGCAATGATCACTAGATCACAATGTTAAATACCTAAAATTTTAAGGCTTTGTTTTAAACCATAGTAACTCTGAATGACAAAAACTGGGAGAATGCATCCCAAGACTAAAGGAAACTACAGATTTCACAGAAGATGGGCAAATAAGATGTAAAGTTATAGGCCAGGGGTGGTGGCTCACGCCGGTAATCCCAACACTTTGGGAAGCTGAGGTGGGTGGGTCACTTGAGGACAGGAGTTTGAGACCGGCCTGGCCAACATGGCGAAACCCTGTCTCTACTAAAAATACAAAAAAATTAACCAGGCGTGGTGGTATGTACCTGTAGCCCCAGCTACACAGGAGGCTGAGGCATGAGAATTGCTTGAACCTGGGAGGTGGAGGTTGTAGTGAGCCAAGATTGTGCCACTGCACTCCAGCCTGGGCAACAGAGTGAGACTCTGTCTCAAAAACAAAACAAAACAAAACGTGTAAAGTTATAGAATACACGTCTCATTCTCCCACCCATCCTTTGTGTCATTCTTCAATAAATAGCTGGCCACAATAAAAGAATCAGCATGGAAATTATGCTGAGATATTATAAAGAGGAATACATTAATCACAAGAGGAACTTGCCAAGGAAATATGAATCGTTGAGAGAAATAGTTTTTAACAGTCTCAAAGACACTGAAAAATAACACACTGTTTCTCACTTAAAAACTCAAAGAAGCAACACTGTAGAGAGTATTATATAGTAAGGAGATTTTCATCACCGAATTCAGGAAAGAACTGGAAGAGAAACAAATAATAAATACCATTCCAGAAACAATAAAAAACTAAATAGGCCAGGTGCAGTGGCTCACGCCTGTAATTGCAACACTCCGGGAGGCCGAAGTGGGTGGATGACTTGAGCCCACGGGTTCAAGTGCAGCCTGGGCAATGTGGCAAAACCTCGTCTCTACAAAAAATTGGCCAGGCATGGTGGTGCGCACCTGTGGTCCCAGTGGTGGCTGCAGCGAGCCAAGACAGCACCATTGCACTCCAGCATGGGTGAGAGCCAGACCGTCTCAAAAACAAAAACAAAAAAAGAAAGAAAAGAAAAGAAAGAAAACATGATTAAATACAGGGACAGGAAAGACAGGGTACAGGATACACAACAAATGGAAAAAGGAAAAAAACACAGATATGAAAAACCAGGCAAGGTTGGCTCACGCTTGTAATCCCAACATTTTAAGGAGGCTGAGGTGGGAGAATTGCTTGAGGCCAGGAGTTTGAGGCCAGACTGGGCATCACAATGAGCCCCATCTATACAAAAAAATATAAAAATTAGCTGGGCATGGTGGTGTATGCCTGCAGACTCAGCTACAGGGGAGGCTTAGGTGGGAGGACTGCTTAAGCCCAGGAGTTTGAGGCTACAGTCAGCTACAATTCTGCCATTGCACTGCAGCCTGGGCAACAGAGTGAGACCTTAAAAAATATATATAGAAAAGAAGATTTGACAACTGCATTGCCAAGAGTTCTTTTTTTTTTCTTTTGAGACAGGGTCTTACTCTTTTGCCCAGGCTGGAGTGCAGTGGCATGATCTCGGCTCACTGTAACCTCCACCTCCCAGGTTCAAGCTATTATCTTGCCTCAGCCTCCCAACTAGCTGAGATTACTGGCACGTGCCACCATGCCAAGCAAATTGTTTTTTTTTTTTTGGTATTTTTTAGTAGAGATAGGGTTTCACCATTTTGCTCAGGCTGGTCTTGCTCCTGACCTCAGGTGATCTGCCTGCATTGGCTTCCCAAAGTGCTGGGATTACAGGTGTGAGCCACCACATCAAGAGTTCTTAATGAAGGTAACAGAATTAATGAAAAATATATTTAAATCTATTATAGAAGAAAACATTCTCAGGCCAGGCGCAGTGGCTCACGCCTGTAATCCCAGTACTTTGGGAGGCCAACACAGGCAGATCACGAGGTCAGGAGATTGAGACCATCCTGGCCAACATGGTGAAACCCTGTGTCTACTAAAAATAAAAAAAATTAGCTGGGCATGGTGGCTTGCGCCTGTAGTCCCACCTACTCAGGAGGCTGTGGCAAGAATCACTTGAACCTGGCAGACTGAGGTTGCAGTGAGCCGAGATCATGCCACCGTACTACACTCCAGCCTGGGGACACAGCAAGACTGTCTCAAAAAAAAACAGAAAAAAGAAAAAAAGAAAAGAAAACATTCTCTGAAAATAGCAGTCACCTATCACATGGGGATGGGAATTAGGAGAAAGGAAGACTTTTCACTGAATATTTTTTAATATTTTTGATCTTTTAATCATAATTTTTTTTCTATTCAAAATAAACAAGTTGTGCTTTGCTACTTCATCCTCTTGCACATCACCGTCTTCCCTACACCTGAGACTGTAAGTGAAGCAACCATCTTGGAACCACAAGGAGAGAGACACACAATCACATGTGAGCAAGCAAATGCACCGATGACAGCGAAGCAGGAAGGCAGGCTCTCTTTGATGATATCCTTGGACAACTGCATCAGCTTTTTTTTTTTTCTTTCTTCTTTTTGTTTTTTTGAGATGGAGTCTCACTCTGTCACACAGGCTGGAGTCCAATGGCGTGATCTCAGCTCACTGCAACCTCTGCCTCCTGGGTTCAAATGATTCTCCTGCCCCAGCCTCCCAAGTAGCTGGGATTACAGGCCACCACACCCAGCTAATTTTTGGATTTTTTTTTTTTTTTTAGCAGAGGCAGGGTTTCACCATGGTGGTCAGGCTGGTCTCAAACTCCTGACCTTGTGATCCGCCCGCCTCGGCCTCCCAAAGTGCTGGAATTACAGGCGTGAGCCACCGCGCCCAGCCTGCATCAGCTTTCAATGTGCCTATCTCCAGACCCCCTTGTGTGACAAACAGAAACTCCTTAGTTTTTATTTATTTATTTATTTATTTTTTTGAGATGGAGTCTCGCTCTGTCGCCCAGGCTGGAGTGCAGTGGCATGATCTGAGCTCACTGCAACCTCTGTCTCCTGGGTTCAAGCGATTCTCCAGCCTCAGCCTCCTGAGTAGCTGGGATTATAGGCGCCCATCACCACACCCAGCTAATTTTTGTATTTTTAGTAGAGACGGGGTTTCACCATGTTGGCCAGGCTGGTCTCGAACTCCTGACCTCAGGTGATCCGCCCACCTCGGCCTCCCAAGGTGCTGGGATTACAGGTGTGAGCCACTGCACCTGGCCAGAAATTCCTTAGTTTCTTTCCTTTTTTTTGAGACAGAGTTTCACTCCTGTTGCCCAGGCTAGAGTGCAATGGCGCAATCTCGGCTCACCACAACCTCCACCTCCCAGGTTCAAGCGATTCTCCTGCCTCAGTCTCCCAAGTAGCTGGGATTATAGACATGCACCACCATGCTCAGCTAATTATGTATTTTTAGTAGAGATGGGGTTTCTTCATGTTGGTCAGGCTGGTCTCAAACTCCCGACCTCAGGTGATCCACCATGCCTGGCCAACTCCTTAGTTTTTCAGCCACCTCCACCACCACGCATATATTCTAAAATAATGAGAACCTCGTATCTTTAGACTGAAAGTACATTCTGTCCTATAGTCTTATAGTGATGTCTTCACCTTTAAGACATATTTTGGTGAAGTTACTGAATTTCAAGAATGATAATCAGAATCCCAGCACTTTGGGAGGCCGAGGCGGGTGGACCACAAAGTCAGGAGTTGGAGACCAGCCTGGCCAATATGGTGAAACCCTGTCTCTACTAAAAATACAAAAATTAGCCAGGTGTGGTGGTGCGTGCCTGTAGTCCCAGCTACTCAGGAGGCTGAGGCAGGAGAATGAACCCGGGAGGTGGAGGTTGCAATGAGCCAAGATCGTGCCACTGCACTCCAGCCTGGGTGACAGAGCGAGACTTCATCTCCCTGCCAAGGAAAAAAAAATAAAAAAAAAGATAATCAGGACAGGGTTTGGGGCGGGGCGGGGGAATAAAGTTTACATGCTTCTTCACTAACAAAAGGCAGTGTCTATAAGCTCAGAAAGGGGAGAAAAAAAAAGTCTGACCCTGGAATTTCACATCCTGACAAGCTGTCTCTTCAGGAGTAGACATTCCCAAGCAAGCAAGAACTCAAGGAACACAGGCACCCATGAGCCACCTTTGGGAAAAGCAAAACAATAAAGCCAACGACAAAATGAATTAAAGAAAGAACTCAAATGAAAAAAACATGTACGAAAATAGGAGGACTGGTAAAATTTTAAGGAATAACTCCTTTTGTAATAAAGAAAGATTTAAATGAAGTTAAAAGTGCAATTCTTTCAGTTTTACTTTGATTTCTTTTCAGATAATTTCAAGAAAATTAAACTCTGGTAAATAAAAACTGCATGTAGAGTATGATCTCATTTTTGTTTGACTATTCATCCATCTTGCTTTGCTCTCCGTATAAATGGAGAGATGATTATGATGTTTTATCAATACCTGTTTTGGGGTGGTGGAATTTTAAGTAATGTTTTACTTTCTTCCTCATGTTCTTTTCTGTATTGGTGTAAGTTTTTTGGGGGGCTGGAGTGCAGTGGCACAATCTTGGCTCACTGCAACCTCCGCCTCCTGGGTTCAAGCAATTCTCCTGCTTCAGCCTCCCAAGTAGCTGGTACTACAGGTGCACACTAACTTTTGTTTGTATTTTAGTAGAGACAGGGTTTCACCGTGTTGCCCAGTCTGGTCTTGAACTCCTGACCTCAGGTGATCCGCCTGCCTTGGACTCCCAAAGTGCTGGGATTACAGGCATGAGCCACCGCACCCAACCTGGTGTAAGTTTTAACACTTACATAGGATTATTACAAAAACAGTTAAGTTTAAATAATAATTAAAAGTCAACAAGAGTAGATACATATAAGTTGAGAGCACCTGGCTAAATGGATGGCTTCCCGAAGCAATGTCTTGAAGAATTCTGGGGGAGTCTCCCAGGTGGTCATATGTGTAAGTGAGGTCCACTGGACTGCCTATAAGGGCCACTTTTAAGTCATTATGCAGCCAGCTGAAATAAAAACAACATTTTAAGAAGTAAACAACTAAGCTAAGCAGTTACTGGTCTCATCAATCCTAAGTGATACATCTGTTTACTATTACAAAATGTTAAAAGCACAGACAATACATTTAACAGATATGATTTACTATGTACCTTTCAAAACAGTGTTGCAAAAAGGCACGCCAAGGCAATTCAATACATTAATTTGCTGTGTAGAAATGCTATCTAGACCAGGCGCAGTGGCTCACACCTGTAAATCCCAACACTTTAGGAGGCTAAGGCAGGTGGATTACTTGAGGTCAGGAGTTTGAAACCAGCCTGACCAACATGGTGAAACTCCATCTCTTCTAAAAATACAGTATTAGCTGGGCATGGTGGTGTATGCCTGTAGTCCCAGCTACTTGGGAGGCTGAGGCAGGAGAATCACTTGAACCCAGGAGGTAGAGGTTGCAGTGAGCTGAGATTGGGCCATTGCACTCTAGCCTGGGCAACAAGAGCAAAACTCTGCCTCAAAATAAAAAATTAAAAAAAAAAAAAAGAAAGAAAGCAATGCTATTAAGCCAGCTATAAAAGTTATTTATTTATTTATTTTTTTGAGAGAGAGTCTCACTGTCACCCAGGCTGGAGTGCTGTGGTGCGATCTTGGCTCACTGCAAGCTCCGCCTCCCGGATTCAAGCGATTTTCCTGCCTCAGCCTCCTGAGTAGCTGGGATTACAGGCACCTACCTCTATGCCCAGCTAATTTTTGTATTTTTAGTAGAAGGCAGGCTTTCACCATGTTGGCTAGACTGGTCTTGAACTCCTGACCTCAGGTGATCCACCCGCCTCAGTCTCCCAAAGTGCTGGGATGATAGGCGTGAGCCACTGCGCCCGGCCTAAAAAAATTTTGATTTTAGAATTAATCTGCAATTTTTATTTTGCAGTATTTACATGGCAAGGTCAATTATCTCTTAATTATCCATTAAGGATATTTAAACATTTTCATAATTCATGAAAATATACTATGTTATTCATATTTATTCTCTACAGCAGGGAACTATGGCTCCAGTTCCTCCAAAAAGTCGTAAGTGCAGTGACTATACAATCTGGTTTGTCTGAGATAGTGCTTTTTTTTTTCCCTGTTATCCTGATGTAATTATTAATTCCCTCTTTCACTCCCCTAGTTTAGACAATAAACTATATGGCTACCCTCTTTACACATCTCTAAGATGTAAATCTAAAAGACAGAAAGCATGCTAGAAAATAACTGGTTTGTGGCCGGGCGCGGTGGCTCAGGCCTGTAATCCCAGCACTTTGGGAGGCCGAGGTGGGCGGATCACGAGGTCAGATCGAGACCATCCTGGCTAACATGGTGAAACTCCATCTCTACTAAAAATACAAAAAATTAGCTGGGTGAGGTGGCGGGCGCCTGTAGTCCCAGCTACGCGGGAGGCTGAGGCAGGAGAATGGCGTGAACCCCAGGGGGCGGAGCTTGCAGTGAGCCGAGATCGCGCCACTGCACTGTAGCCTGGGTGAAAGAGCGAGACTCCTTTTCAAAAAAAAAGAAAGAAAATAACTGGTTTGTGTTCTTAAAAAAAAAAAAAAAAAGTCAAAAAAGGGACCAGAACAGTCATGAAACTAATTGTAATGTATGACTCCAGAATGGATCCTGAGGAAACAAAAAAATTGCCATAAAAGAGATTATGAAAAAAAATCAATGAAATTTAAACGGAGGCTTATGAAATAATATTGTATCAAAACTAAATTTCTGGCTGGATGCAGTGGTTTATGTCTATTACCCCCAGCACTTTCAGAGGCCAAGGCAGGAGGAACACTTGAGCTCAGGAGTTCAAGACCAGCCTGGGCAACATAGGGAGATCCCATCTCTACAAAAGGTATTTTAAAAAATTAGCTGGGCATAGTGGTGCATGCCTGCAGTCCCACTACTCAGGAGGTTGTGGTAGGAGCATCATTTGAGCCCAGGAGGTCAAGGCTGCAGTAAGCTGTCATCATGCTAACATATCTTAGCCTGTGTGACAGAGCAAGACCCCTAATACAAAAACTAGCTGGGCGTGGTGGTATACGCCTGTATTCCCAGCTACTCGGGAAGCTGAGGCAGGAGAATTGCTTCAACCCAGGAGGCAGAGGATGCAGTGACCCGAGATCAAGATCTCAGAAACCAAAAAAACTAAATTTCTTTTTTTTGAGATGGAGTTTTGCTCTTGTTGCCCAGGCTGGAGTACAATGGCGTGATCTTGGCTCACCACAACCTTTGCCTCCCAGGTTCAAGCGATTCTTCTGCCTCAGCCTCCCAAGTAGCTGGGATTACAGGCATGCGCCACCACGCCCGGCTAATTTTGTATTTTTAGTAGAGATGGGTTTCTCCATGTTGGTCAGGCTGGTCTCAAACTCCTGACCTCGGGTGATCCACCTGCTTCGGCCTCCCAAAGTGCTGGGATTACAAGCGTGAGCCACTGCGCCCGGCCTAAATTTCTTCATTATTTAAGAGAATGCTCCTTGCTCTCAGGAAATCCACACTGAGAATTTAGGTATAAAAGGGCACCATGTCCACCAGAAACTTCCAAATGATTCAGAAAATTAGATTCACACATATACACACTACATATATATGTAGTGTATATATATATATACACACACATATATATGTAGTGTGTATATATATATATACACACACATATACACTATATATGTACACACACACACTAAGAATCATAATACAAATATGGCAAGATGTTAACATCAGTTAATCTATGTGAACAATATACAAAATGGTATAAAAAGACCATTTAAAGCATCTTGAATTATTTCAAAATAAAAAGCTAACAAAGTAAATTTAAAAGACTGGCAAGGAGAGGAGAAAATGGACCTAGTAGAAATTGTCGCAACTGGGCGTGGCAGTTCATGCCTGTAATTCCAGTACTTTGGGAGGCCAAGGCAGGAGGATGGCCTGAACCCAGGAGTTCGAGACTAGCCTGGCAACATGGCAAGGCTCCATCTCTAAAAAATTAAAAAGGCCGGGCGTGGTGGCTCACACCTGTAATCCCAGCACTTTGAGTGGCTGAGGCAGGCGGATCACAAGGTCAGGAGATCGAGACCACAGTGAAACCCCATCTTTACTAAAAATACAAAAAATAAGCCGGGCGCGGTGGCGGGAGCCTGTAGTCCCAGCTACTCAGGAGGCTGAGGCAGGAAAATGGCATGAACCCGGGAGGCGGAGCTTGCAGTGAGCCGAGATCGTGCCACTGCACTCCAGCCTGGGTGACAGAGCAAGACTCTGTCTCAAAAACAAAAAAATAAAAAATAAAATTAAAAAAATTAAAAAAAATTTTAAAAATTAATTAAAAAAAAAAAAAAAAGGCTCGGCGCAGTGGCTCACACCTGAAATCCCAGCACTTTGGGAGGCCGAGGCGGGCGGATCACAAGGTCAGGAGATCGAGACCATCCTGGCTAACATAGTGAAACCCTGTCTCGAGGCGGAGCTTGCAGGGCCGAGATCCCGCCACTGCACTCCAGCCTGGGTGACAGAGTGAGACTCCATCCCACCAAAAAAAAAAAAAAAAAAAAAAAAAAAAAAAAAAATTGTCTTCCAGTTATCTTTTGGAGTATCACTACCACTAACACTATTAGGAAGATGTCATTTTTCACATATGAAACAAAAAAATTACATAAATATTTTTAAACCTTGAATAAATACTATTACCAACCTCTTTCGAATTCTAGCGTTAAACAGTGGTGCCTCAAAACGTGGATTTGTACCAACCAGAAGTACAACATCTGCCTCTTCCACACCAGCAATTGTAGTATTAAGAAGATAATTGGAACGCAAATCTGTGCTAGAAATACAATATATAAAATGCAAATTTACTTTAAAATACAGAGAATTCATGAAATATTCTATCATCAAACCCATTGCCTTCCCAAACAAAAAATTTTATGAAGTATTTCTAAATTAAATGAACATTTCAGATACTTTTTTTTTTTTTTTTTCCAGACAGTCTCACTCTGTCGCCCATGCTGGAATGCAGTGGCGTGATCTTGGCTCACTGCAACCTCCACCTCCCAGGTTCAATCAATTCTCCTGCCTCAGCTTCCCAAGTAGCTGGGATTACAGGCGCACACCACCACGCCTGGCTAATTTTTTTGTATTTTTAGTAGAGACGGGGGTTCACCATGTTGGCCAGGCTGGTCTCGAACTCCTGCACTCATGCAATCTGCCTGCCTTGGCCTCCCAGAGTGCTGGGATTACAGGCGTGAGCCACTGTGCCTGGCATGAGATACTTAGTGATAAGTGGATTCCTCTATTTCCTATAACTTCTGGTTTGATCTTGGTCTATATGTGAAAATAAATTGGGGGATATGTTGGAGAATCCAGATTGTCACATTTTATACATAACTTGTAACTAAAAAAAAGAGAGGAAAGCCTAGATCCTAGCTTCATATTTCTCACCCAGCTCCTGCAGTGGGGAAGACCTCTTCAGTGCATAAGGTGTCAGAGTCCACTCTATTAAGCAAATCTTTGAGAGCTACTAAGGCTTCAGCATCGACCAAGCCACCTGCAATTGCTGCCACATCTTTGCCTTGAAAACTCTGCAACTAGAAACAGATGAAAAGGGCATCACCAAGAAACCTATATGCAGCAAAGACCATAATGAAATGTTCAGAAAATAAAACAGTAATTGTTTTCAAGTACAAAAAACATTAACAAACTTCTGATTAAAAAGTTTTACAACATGCCCAGGGGCAGTGGCTCATGCCTGTAATCCCAGTACTTTGGGAGGCCGAAGGGGGTGGATCACCTGCAGTCAGGACTTTGAGACCAGCCTAGCCAACATGGTGAAATCCTGTCTCTACTAATAATACAAAAATCAGCTGGGCATGGTGGCATATGCCTGTATTCCCAGCTGCTCGGGAGGCTGAGGCAGGAGAACTGCTTGAATTAAGGAGGCAGAGGCTGCAGTGACCCGAGATCAAGATTGTGCCACTGCACTCCAGCCTGGGCGACAACAGCAAAACTCCATCTCAAAAACACAGAAAAAGTTGTACAACAATTATTAATTAATCTAAAAGTGAAAAGCTGCAGAGGTGTTATGTGGGGCCACAGTTAATAACATCAGCTTAGAAGGAAGCTGTTTTATATTTAGGAACAAAGGCATTTCAAAATGAGGTCTGGAGAATGAAGTGGAACTATAGTTACCGTAAATGCAACCTCCTCTCAAGTATCTGCCTTTCCCTCTAGTGCTTTATGTTGTCTTTCTCTCACAAGACAACTATTCCCTCCACTTGTACTCTGGCAAGCTCATATTCATTCTCAGATTCTTCTTTAAGAATCACCTTCTGTAGGAAGGCATCTTTTTTTTTTTTTTTTTTGAGGTGGAGTCTCGCTGTGTCACCCAGACTGGAGTGCAGTGGTGCGATCTCGGCTCACTGCAACCTCCAAGGAAGGCATCTTGATATGCCTGTCCTAGTTAGGCATTCCTCCTACGTGCTCTCACTCATATTACTCCTTATATAATTACTCATAGCTGCATATAATAATTGCTGAATTGTGCAACTTTCTCCACTACAAGATTGTAGGATGCAGGAATGATATGTCCGTGGTCTTTATATCCCTTAATCTAGCATAATATCTAGCATATGTCCTCAGTAGATGTCTGTAAAATGGAAGGAGATTAAATCATAATCTTGGTAAAAGGAAAAAAGGGAAGAAACATACATCCCCCCTCTTCATGGCAAAGATGTTTCTTGATAATCACAAACACTATTTAACACTATTTATTTCGAATTTTACCATTCCAGCTACACGAGAGAGTGCATCCTCCCAAGAAGTATAGGTTAAAAGCCCTTTTTCATTTCTGACCATTGGCTCGGTAAGTCTTTGACGTTTTAGCCCATCATAGGCAAATCTAGAAAACAGAAATTACACCGTTGTGGAATCTTGCTAAAGAAGTAACTATAATTTTCAAGTTAAATCAACAAGAAATGTTATTTAAATACAGTACTGGTTAAAGTGTCAAATATCTAAACACCTAGATACAAGTAATTATTCCAGATATTTTTAGAGATGAACTAATAGATTTTATGAACTTCACCTAAAACTAAAATACCATCTGAAAGTTTGATTTTTTCCCTTAAATCATACAAAAAAGTTTGATTTCTTACACTTTCAGCTAACTGAACAATCTTAAAATTACAACACAAAAAAACTGACAGCTAAAAAAGGCAAATCATTTTTATTTACAAAACATGAGTATCTCTAAATATTTTATCAAAATTATATTGTGCAAACTCTTCTATTTAGCTTCTTTTTCAAGCAATCATTCCACCTTGGCCTCCCAAAGTGCTGGGATTACAGGTGTGAGTCATTGCGCCCAGTCTAGCTTCTTTTCTCTAACGAACAAACTGAAATAAGTTGAGAATGTATCAATCTACTTGAATTTCTCCATGGGGGAAGAAAAAATATCTTTCTCAAAGTAAATACAATATCCGGGGATTGACCTAGCACTATTAAAGTCAGTATTATCACATTATATAAGGAGCTCAGATTCCAGTAGTCTATATTCAGTAACTAATTTGCAAATATAAAAGCTAATTCTTTAAAATTATTATAAAATTTCCTTTAA
This sequence comes from Symphalangus syndactylus, assembly GCF_028878055.3. Taxonomy (NCBI): domain Eukaryota; kingdom Metazoa; phylum Chordata; class Mammalia; order Primates; family Hylobatidae; genus Symphalangus; species Symphalangus syndactylus. The sequence goes on from NC_072430.2 coordinate 110,650,835, forward strand.
ATAAACTGTAAAAGTTAAGGAAAACAATATAGCATATACCTAGTTTTATCAGAGATCCACTCTTCATTGATGTCCTCATGCATACGTGGCAAAATCCTCATCACTTCTCCAGTTCTTGTGCTAACCACAATATTACTTCCAACCGCATCCATTACATCAATGGATTCTGTCTTTCTGAGAAACACATACGGTGTTTACTACGGTGCTTTTGAGAATAAAGAAAGTTTCTGTTACCTGGTTTACCAAGAAAAATTTTTTACAATTCATTCCCTTTCTGAATAACTTTGAAAAATGAAGCTTAGAGGAACTACAATTAAATAAAAGAACCCCCCACCTTTTTTTTGCCATGGGGTCTCACTCTGTTGCCCAGGCTACAGTGGCATGATCATAATTCACTGCAGCCTAGAACTCGGGCTCAAACTATCCTCTCACCACATTTTAAAAATTTTTCGTCGAGGCAGTGTCTCATTATGTTGACCAGGCTGGTCTTGAACTCCTGGTCTCAAGCAATCCTCCCACCTTGGCCTCCTAAAAGCTGGGATTATAGGTGTGAGCCACTGCTCCCGGCACACCCACATTTGAACATACAAATTCCTGGCACGGTAAGGAAGGCTTTAAAACTATTATCTGACACAGAAGCTAGTTTGAAGGGGCTCCAACTAGCCAAATCTGGGACAATTCAACAAGAGGGGCAGGATTTCTGTCTATGGGAGATTAAGGAGCTCAAAAAAATCTTCCCACTGAAAAGCAAAAGTAAAGCTGGCCAAAAATGACAAAACCCACAATTTTAACAGTTTAGAAATCTAAACGCATACAACAATGTGCGAAGCATTTATGCACTGAAAAACTGGTGGCTGGGCTCGGTGCTGCTCCTACACTCCTCTCCACCCCCTCAAAATGGAATTTCTTCGAGGCTGAGGCAGGCTGTGAAGATGAGAACTTCTTTGGTACAGATGGAGACAACTCACTTAACTTGCAGCACTAGGCAAACTTGTTTGTGGAGGTGATGCTTTGGAGGTCATCATAACTGAGGATAGCCAAGATTTTACTAGCCTAAGTTTGCAGTGGTAATTGCGGCAAGCATTCCTAGCAGAGGCTGCTACATGTGCAGGTGAAACCAGAGAGAGCTCAACCTATTCATAAACTCCTGGATAACACTGAGACCCAAAGGGACCAGTGCAAAGTAATAGCTGGGCAGACTTGAAAACAGCCTGAACTTTGAATATGCTCCTCCATCCACAAACAGATCCACTGGCAAAGAACATAACTCTTATTAGGTCAAGGTGTTTGAAGTACAATTATACCTGACTACTAAACTATGCAGACACAGGGGAACTCCTAAGAAGCCTCACTTAAAAATAAAACCAAGAATATTAAAATATGTGCAAAGAACCAAAGAAAATCATGTTTAAAAACTGAAGGGGATGTATGACAACCACGAATCAGCAAGTAGAGATTCTCAGTAAGGACACAGAAATTATACAGAAACAAAAAGCCAAAGCCCAAGTTGAAAAGTATAAAGTTTAAAATTGGATGATAATTTGTTATGTTTTAAGAACCTTAAAAATATTCACACCTCTTGCATCTATCTACTCCATTTCTTGGTTTAATCAGGAGAATGAGAGATATACACAGAAATTTGTAAACAGCAATATTTTTTATAGATTTGTAATCATAAAGAAATATACAAGCTAAATGTCTATTAGCCGAAACTGGTTAAATAACATGACATTCCTCATAGTTGAAAACTTAATAAACAATAACATGGGAGACTATACATCTAAAATATCAACACTATTAAACTCTTTAGAAGAACACATGAAAAAAATAATTCTGTGGTTGAGTACTTTAGAATTAATTTCCAAGAAAACTACAGTTAATCTGCACAGGTTTAATCCATTCTAACTACTTACCTTCTATTTAAAGGGTTTTACGTAAACAAACAAAGTCAACAGACCAAAACAACTGAAACCCAGGAAGAAAATGAAACTTAATATTTTTTTGAATAGTAATGAATTAAGGACAAAAAAACAAATTATCATAAAATAAAAGATACCTTGTTTCCCAAGGCCGGGCAGTAAAGGCATAGGGCTTAGAGGTTAGGGCACCTACAGGGCAGATATCAATAATATTCCCAGACAGTTCAGACATGAACATCTTTTCAATGTATGTGCCAACTTGCATATCATTTCCTCTGCCTGTTGTTCCCAAATCATCTACTCCTGCAATCTCACTTGCAAACCTACAAGATAAAAAATGTGCCATCAATGGTCAAGTCCAGCAAAATTATTTCCTTTCTTATTCATGATCACAAAGAGATGATTTTCCAAACACTAAAAAGAAATCAGTATATTTTCAAAGGTGAGCACAGTCCTAGAATAAAAAATAATGAAATGTTTACATTTAATTGAGGTGTAACACACATGCAGACTTGTACAAATCATATGTGTACAACTCAGCAAGTTATGAGTGAAAGCAAATGCTTATAGATTTTAATTTTTAAATCCACCTGAAGTTGGTACTAAATGAAAGTGAACTTATTTTATTCATATATCAGAAACAGCATCCCTCTTCTCCCACCCAACAAAAGTAGCCATTCTTTCCAATGTTATTATTCATCAAATTGTGACTATTAAGTATACAATTATATTCTATAATAGAAGAAAAAAGGAAAAAAAGTTACCTGATGCAGCGAGTACACTGTATACATCTTGTCATGATGGTCTTTACCAATGGCCCAATGTTCTTGTCTTCCACAGCACGCTTCCCCTCTAAAAATCGGCTCCTATCATTTCCAAACATCATGGACTGGTCCTTAAGTAGATTATGAAAGAGTCAGTCTAATGCTGCTAATAAAATTAAAATCTGAGACAACCAAAAAGATTGACAGAATTCTACTACATACCTGCAGATCACATTCACCTCCCTGGTCACAAATAGGACAGTCCAATGGGTGATTTGCTAATAAGAACTCCATCACACCTTCCCTGTATGAAAATTGTAACATATAAAATGACTCTCAAGTACACACACACTGACATTAACTGCTGGCACTCAAAATGACCTATAGACTTTATTTTTTTTTTTTTGAGATGGTGTCTCGCTCTGTTGCTCAGGCTGGAGTGCAGTGGCACAATCTTGACTCATTGCAGCCTCCTGCCTCCGCCTCTCGGGTTCAAGCGATTCTCTTGCCTCAGCCTCCCGAGTATCTAGGATTACAGATGCCCACCACCACACCTGGCTAATTTTTGTATTTTTAGTAGAGGCAGGGTTTCATCATGTTGGTCAGGCTGGTCTCGAACTCCTGACCTCAAGTGATCCTCCTGCCCTGGCATCCCAAAGTGCTAGAATTATAGGCATGAGCCACTGTGCCAGGCCCACCTATAGGCCATTTAAACAACCTTCATAGATGTATATTTTTTATACAATTAATAGTAATTTTACATTTAATATCAGAAATGCCAATTATCTATCATTCTGGTAATTTTTTTTAAGAGATGGGGTCTTGCTATGTTGCCCAGGCTGGCCTTGAGCTCCTGGGCTCAAGGGATCCTCCCAAGTATCATTCTGGTAGTATTAAACACAATCTGGAAAATGCTTAGAGGAGCCTAGAATAAAGTATCATTAGAGAACATAGAAAATTATGATTTTCAGTCAGGTTTGGTGGCTCACGTCTGTAATCCCAGCACTATCGGAGGGAGGCTGAGGCAGGATGATCACTTGAGGCCAGGAGCTCGAGACCAGCTTGGACAACATAGTGAGACCTCATTTCAAAAAATAAAGAAAATTGTAACTTTTAACAATACCGAATGATCAAAAGTTGCTGAATGGTCCTCAGAAAATATTCACATTAATTCAAAACAAAAACAAACACAATCAGTCCCAGTACAGTATAGTAATAGCTTAATAAGTCCAGATTCACCCTTCATCACAAGTTGAGCAAGTTGCTAAACAAGGATTTTTAATGCTGATCCTAAAGCTCAATACCATAAACTCCTGACTTGACCTTCTCTACTATGTAGTACTCACTTCTATTGCTCCTAGAAGCTGAGCACACTAACTTCTTTAGAGTTTGATATTAAATTTTTAATCTATGGGAAGGTCTAAATACCAAAATGTGCAATTTTCTGCTTTATGAAAGGGAACTACGTTGAATAACAATAAAGTACCTGGCTTTTTTGGATTTTTCTGAGTTCGTTAGGATATTCCAACCCTTCATTACTGGCATGGCACAAGCAGCTACAACCTGGGATTTCAATGAAAAAAAAAAATGTGTATTTGTATTTATTTGTGATTGCAAGCAACTCAATATATAAAAATGTTAAATTATATAAAATCATTATACATTTGATAACAGGCAAAGAATAGGGTATTTTTTAAAACTGAATTTTTTTAAGTTTTCATATTCATAATATGATGATCTGGTACTTTGCATTTATCTCAGAAATAAAACATCCTGGTTTTTAGGTTTATTCTAATAGTCAATGCAATTTTTTATTCTGCTCTGAAACAGAACACTAAATAACTGCTTTGATTAGCAGGCACTATTGAATAAAAAAATTACATACACCAAAATGAAATTAAACTACTGAAAGTGAACTTCCTCCCTGCAACCCTCTTCTCTACTAAAAATGGCAGGGCGTCAACACTTTTAATGTGCTACCTGGCAACTCTACATCCTGGTTATATATTATACAGCCATTTGGAAATACTGACAGCTATAAATCACCTTTAATTTCTAGATATGTTACAATTATATGGCACATGGGTTTGTAAAGCACTTCCATCTATGTGTTTCCAGTTTTGAAATGAAGAGAATCAATTGTACAAAAGAATTAAATTTATAGATAGAAGTAAAGAGGGCTAGGTTCTCCACTACAATATTGATTCTAAATAAAATTTGCTGCAAGATTTAAAGTTTTCTACCTTCTACAGCATGGTGTAGAATTTTAGGCATCAAGTACCTTAGGGGCTTTCTCAATTTCAACAAGGCACATCCTGCAGTTTCCAGCAACAGACAACCTTTCATGATAACAGAATCGAGGGATTTGCATGCCAACCTTCTCACAGGCCTAGAAAAAAAAAAAAAAAAGCATTAGAATAACCTGACTTCACTGCTGTTATTGCTGAAACACACACATACAGCATCTTATTACTACTATCTATCTATCTATCTTAATTCATTCTTATTTCAGTCCCTTTCTTTGCCTTTGATGCTAACCCGTCTCCTCTGAAGCTGCCTCAGAGGATCTCAGGATCCTTGGCGTGACTTCACCTTATGTGGAAGAAACTGGATAAAGTATCCTTCCACTGTGCTGAAGACTTGACTTCCCACATCCATTTTGAACCATTGTCCACAATGTCCCCAGTGGTTTCATACCTGGACTTCTTCTTTGCCTCACTCCCCTCCTTTGGATTAGAGATTTCACTACACACTATCTAGCTGGCTATCTGTCTTTGGCTCCTATAACCTACCCAGGACTCACCTCCCACTGTCGTTGAAGGTTTTCCCAGTTCCTGTTTGCCCAGTAAGGGGGATTATCCCTGCTCTACCAATTATCACCTACCCTGCTCTGCAATTTCTTCCTCCTTTTAGTCTATAAACATGTTCAAATTTCCTCTAGAGTTAGCTGCTCCATCCTCAGCCTTCATTCTAAAGCAATCTCATCAATTTCCAGTGTTTAAACTATTTAATTAGCAAAAATGTGTTGAGTCTTTCCTTTGTGCAGGATGCAGGTATAGTAGTGAACAAGACAGATAGTGTCCCAGCCTTCATCCTAGCTGACATTCCTTATGATGATTATGTCCAAACCTTAATCTGCAGCCATGTTAGACCTCCACTTCTCCAAGCTTCAGATTTACAGGCACTTGCATGTGTATGTTCCACAGACAGCTTAAATTCATATGATTTCTCTCCCCTCTATACACTCCAAAATAACCAAACAAATGCAGAAAACCACAAGAATTCCTCTGGTCTCTTTGAATTCTAAAGAACTATTTGTCTGTGTCTCTACTGAAACTTCTTTTGTGTTTTTTTTTTCTCACTGCTAAAGCAATATTGGGAAGTTCTGTACAACGGGGGAAAAAATTCCTCAGGTCTTCATCATTCCTGAAGGCCTGTCTACATTTCATTCTCCCTTGAATCTTCTCTTTTGTTTTCATTCCCATCGCCACTATCTATTTTAGGGCTTTCATAGTATCCTGTCCCAATAATACAAAATGCTTTTTCCTTGTCTCTTATTCCAGTCTTGCTATTCTCCAAACGATCATCCTCTACAGTCACTGTCACCCTGCTTAAATAGGCAACAAAACTCCTGATGGATCAAAATATAAGCTCTTCTGCATAGCAGATACTTTATTTCATGACTGGACCTTCCCTTCCTCAATAACTTGATTTCCTGTGATCTTATCTTCTACTTATACCTTGTTTCATCAATATTAAACTATTTGAAGCTTTCAAAACATGACAAGCTATCTGCCTTAACTTTTTCCATAGGAAATGCAAGCATGTCCTTCTTGTTCACATATGAACACACATGTTCATCCTTTAACACCTCCTCAGGGATGAACAGAGGCACCCAATATCTCTTTCTACTACCTCCTATCCCTGCCACAACTTTTCACTGTACCTTGAACATACATTTATTATATATCATATTTTGTGCTTTCATGTCTGTGACTGGCAGATAGTCTAGAAATGACTGCTAAAATGAACAAAGAACATTTAGATCTCTGACAACTTACAAATGGAGTGAAGCATCACTTCTCTATGACCAATTTATTATTTCTGGAGGAATATGAAGAAATATTTAGAGCATGAATGTAAGCACATGCTACCCTCCGTTTACCTGCTTTGTAGGATATATTTCTATGAATATTACTAATCACAGAAAGGTTATATGAAAATGAAAAGCACCAAGCAGGCCCACAACAAATGAAGGTTATTTTTTCACAAACTTACCTATAGTAACTAATTTAAGTTACTTCAAATTTCTTTTCTTTTTTTTTTTTTTGAGACAGACTCTCGCTCTGTCGCCCAGGCTGGAGTGCAGTGGCACAACCTCAGCTCACTGCAAGCTCCGCCTCCCGGGTTCACGCCATTCTCCCGCCTCAGCCTCCAGAGTAGCTGGGACTACAGGCACCCGCCACCGCGCCTGGCTAATTTTTTTTTTGTATTTTTAGTAGAGACGGGGTTTCACCCTGTTAGCCAGGACAGTCTCGATCTCCTGACCTCGTGATCTGCCCGCCTCAGCCTCCCAAAGTGCTGGGATTACAGGCGTGAGCCACCGCGCCCGGCCTCAAATTTCTTTTCTTTTGTTTTTTTTTTTGAGACAGTCTTGCTCTGTTGCCCAGGCTGGAGTGCAGTGGCACAATCTTGGCTCACTGCAACCTCCACCTCCTGGGTTCAAGCGATTCTCCTGCCTCAGCCTCTCGAGTAGCTGGGATTACAGGTGCGCACCATGATGCGCAGCTAATTTTTTGTATTTTTAGTAGAGAAGGGGTTTCACCATGCTGCCCAGGCTGGTCTAGAACTCCTGAATGATCCGCCCACCTTGGCCTCCCAAAGTGCTGGGATTACAGGCATGAGCCACTGTGCTCGGACTTCAAATTTCTTAATGGGTATTCATTTGGAATGTAGAAGTGAAACAAAAGAACTACCATAATTCACTAAAAATGCCACAAACAAATATATGACAGCTCACTTTGAAGTGCCAAGATTTTGCTATGTATAGTTATTTTAAAGAATTATTTACTAATAATCAGTAAAAAGGAAATAAATTAGTATTTTTTAAAAAATCAGAACACACACACAAAATAGTTAGAATGTATGCCTACTTGGAGGACGGTCGTTCCTGGTTCCACCATGACAGACTGACCATCAACAAATACTTCAATCAAGTTGCTTGCTGCTGTGGCAGTTGTTCGAACTGACCATCAAAGATATTGAAGTGAAAAACAGATTAACAGTTTATTATAGCAGATGATAATGGATGAATTAACTCTAACTACAAACCTAAAATTTTTCATTCCTTATTATTCCTCTGTATTGCTCTGGATGCAAACTTATGGTTCTCTGCTTTTGACAGTAGAGTAGTTTAAACTTAAACTTCTTTCTTCTTCTTCTTTTTTTTTTTTGAGAGGGAGTCTCGCTCTGTCACCCAGGCTGGAGTGCAGTGGTGTGATCTTGGCTCACTACAACCTCCACCTCCCCGTTTCAAGCGATTCTCCTGCCTCAGCCTCCCAAGTAACTGGGATTACAGGCACTCACCACCTAATTATAGGCACTCGCCCGCTAATTTTTGTATTTTTAGTAGAGACAGGGTTTCGCCATATTGGCCAGGATGGTCTCAAACTCCTGACCTCAAGTAATCCTCCTGCCTCGGCCTCCCAAAGTGCTGGGATTACAGGAGTGAGCCACCATACCCAACTCTAAACTGAAACTGTTAATGCCACTGAAAATATATTCATGGGAAGATCACTTTTCAAAAACAGAATGTGATTTTTCCATTTTGGCATTGATGTGTGTAGTTCCTAATACTTTCTATTCCATAATAATTCCTATAAACTGTTTAAAGTAAAATTATATTTTGAAAATTATTCAACTTAGATCATTTGTTTCTTCTTCTTCCTTTTTTTTTTTTTTTTTTTTTTTGAGATGGAGTCTCGATCTGTCTCCCAGGCTGGAGTGCAGTGGCACGATCTTGGCTCTATGCAACCTCCACCTCCTGGGTTTAAGTGATTCTTGTGCCTCAGCCTCCCGAGTAGCTGGGATTACAGGTGTGCACCACCATGCCCAGCTGATTTTTATATTTTTAGTAGTGATGGGGTTTCACCATGTTGGCCAGGCTGGTTTTGAATTCCTGGCTTCAAGCAATCCACCTGCCTCAGCCTCTCAAAATGCTAGGATTACAGGCATGAGCCACCACACCCGGCCTGTTTCTATTTTTATTTTAAAAAATTATGGGTTTAGGGTCTTTGATAAACTATTCCATAGACTTATAAATTTACAAAAATAAGGTCTAATATCCATGAATGCAAATTTAAAAAAATACTCACCACATCCTTTAGGAGACTTAGAAAGGCCTACTAAGGCCTTTCTTACAGGTATCCTTAACATATTGCTAAAAATAAAACAAAGAATTATATTATTGTAGGGAAAAAAAATCACCAACTGTTTGGTAATGTTTTATGGCTTTAAATTATTTCACACACATTATGTCATTGAACACTCGTAGGTTCTGATATTTTCACTCAGTCTGTAGATGAGAATTCTCAGTCTCAGAGATACTGACTTGTACAATGTCAAAGAGCTAAGCAGCAGCAGCTATTGTATACATTTGGACTTTCTAATTCTATGCAGAGAGCAGTTTTGCCATTTAAAAAAAATTACATAGAAAGGATCAAACTTAAAGCACTACCACACGGTAAAATAAACTGCAAGACGAACAGTGAGCTTATCATTAATGGTTATATAAAATAAAGTCGTCTTCTCTGCTTTCATTTCCTACCAATACCCATTCTATCATTTCATGTTCTAAGGATAGCTGTCTACTAAATGCTCCTGAGATATTCTGAGATAGCTCACCAGCCCAAGCCTTTGAGGTGTCTTGATTGCTATTTTCTGGTACACTTATCTTATAGATTTCCAATTATGTGTTTATAAGCCCGTTCTGCCCTCACTGATTAATTCCTTGAATTTTTCTATCTTCAGTACCTATCCACCAGGCTGGCACAGAGTAAGCTCTTAAACAATGGCTCTCAACTGAGGACAATTTTGCTCCCCAGGGAATATTTAGCAATGTCTGAAAACACTGTTGTCACAAACAAGAGGAAGTTACTGACATCTAGTGGGTAGAGGACAGGGTGCTGGCTATTCTACAATGTACAGGACAGTCCCCCACAATAAAGATAATTATCCAAAGTTTCAACAGTGCTGAAGTTGAGACACTGCTCTAAAAGGCTTGCTGAATTACTGAAATAAATGGGGGTGGATTATATAAACACCACGACTTAAAGACACACAAAACAGAAAAGTTACCAAAACTTCTTTTTATTTGTTTTTTGTTTGTTTGTTTTTGAGATGGAGTCTCGCCCTGTCGCCCAGACTGGAGTGCGTTGGTGCAATCTCAGCTCACTGCAACCTCCACGGCCCAGGTTAAAGCAATTCTCCTGCCTCAGCCTCCTGAATACCTGGGATTACAGGCACCTGCCACCACGCCCGACTAATTTTTTATATCTTTAGTAGAGACAGGGTTTCACCATGTTGGCCAGGCTGGTCTTTAACTCCTGACCTCATAATCTGCCCACCTTGACCTCCCGAAGTGTTGGGGTTAAGGCTTGAGCCACCACCCCCGGCCCTTTTTTTTTTTTTGAGATAGAGTCTTACTCTGTTGCACAGGCTGGAGTGCAGTGGCACGATCTCAGCTCATTGCAACCTCTGCCTCCTGGGTTCAAGCGATTCTCCTGCCTCAGCCTCCAGAGTAGCTGAGACTACAGGCATGCACAACCACGCCAGGCTAATTTTTGTATTTTATTTATTTATTTATTTATTTATTTATTTATTTATTTATTTATTTATTGAGACGGAGTCCCGCTCTGTCGCCCAGGCTGGAGTGCAGTGGTGCGAGCTCGGCTCACTGCCACCTCCGCCTCCCAGTTTCAAGCGATTCTCCTGCCTTGGCCTCCTGAGTAGGTGGGACAGGTGTGTACCACCATGCCAGGCTAATTTTTTGTAGTTTTAGTAGAGACGGGGTTTCACCGTATTAGCCATGATGGTCTCCATCTCCTGACCTCATGATCCGGTCGGCTCAGCCTCCCAAAGTGCTGGGATTACAGGAGTGAGCCACTGTGCCCAGCCTATTTATTTATTTTTAAGGCGGGGTCTTGCTGTCACCCAGTCTCACTCTGTCACCCAGGAGTGCAGTGGCACAATCTCGGCTCACTGCGACCTCCACCTCCCAGGTTCAAGTGATTCTCAGCCTCCCGAGCAGTTGGGATTACAGGCGCTCACCACCATGCCCGGCAAATTTTTGTATTTTTAGCAGAGACAGGGTTTCGCCACGTTGGCCAGGCTGGTCCTGAACTCCTGACCTCAGGTCCACCTGCCTCAGCCTCCCAAAGCGCTGGGATTACAGGTGTGAGCCAGTACATCTGGCCAATTTTTTTTATTTTTTAGTAGAGATGGGGTTTCGCCATGTTAGCCAGGCTGGTCTTAAACTCCGGACCTCAGGTGATCCAGCTGCCTCAGCCTCCCAAAGTGCTAGGATTACAGGCGTGAGCCACCATGCCCGGCCAAGTCACCAAAACTTTTAAACTTTTTGAGTTTTTTTTCTTTTCTACTCACTTGATCATATAGGCTAAGCACTGAACTTTTCTTCTATTCATTTGATCATATAGGTTGAGCATCCAAAATCATTTGGAACTTTTAAAGGTATTAAAAATGCCCGTAATCCCAGGACTTTGAGAGGCTGAGGCAGGTGGATCACGAGGTCAAGAGATCGAGACCATCCTGGCCAACATGGTGAAACCCCTTCTCTACTAAAAATAAAAAAAAAAAAATAGCCAGGTGTGGTGGCAGGCGCCTGTAGTCCCAGCTACTCGGGAGACTGAGGAAGGAGAATGGCGTGAACCCGGGAGACGGAGCTTGCAGTGAGCCGAGATCACGCCACTGCACTCCAGCCTGGGCGACAGAGCAAGACTCCGCCTCAAAAAAAAAAAAAAAAAAGCAAATTGGCCAGGAGAGGTGGCTCATGCCTGTAGTCTCAACACTTTGGGAGGCCATCGCAGGAAGATGGCTTGGGTCTAACAGTTAGAGGCCAGCCTGGGCAACACAGCATGATCCCATCTCTACCAAAAAAAAAAAAAAAAAATCAGCTGGGTGTGGTGGCATGCACCTATGGTCCCAGCTTCTCAGGAGGCTGACCTGGGAGGATGGCTTGAGCCCAGGTGTTCGAGGTTACAGTGAGCTACAATCATGCCACTGCACTCCAGCCTGGGTGACAGAATAAGACCCTGTCTCAAAAAAAAAAAAAAAGAAAAAGCAAATTATGTGATTAGAACGTATTAAAAAATTTCAACATTAAAGTTTCAATAGTTGCAATAGTATTATTGAATAATAGTACATATACATAGGTTTTAAGCAGAAAATTCTGCATACTTATCATAGATGATGTACAACAGGAAATTTCATTCATAAATTTCATTAATTAAGAATATGTGATACTGAATTTGCAAACATCAAATCTGTTTCCTGCTAGCGAGTAATTTTTGGTAAATCACTTTCTGGTTCTTTACTTATAGAGCACAAGGAAAACAATACTTCCTAGACAATGAGCTATTAGTAGGGGCTCAACAAATGCCAGTTAAAGCTGAATTCAACTTAGGCAATACTGGCCACTGACAATCAGTGTGTGTGTGTGTGTGTGTGTGTGTGTGTGTGTGTGTGTGTGTTTTGAGACACAGTCTCGCTCTTTCGCCCAGGTTGCAGTGCAATGGTGTGATCTTGGCTCACTGCAACCTCCGCCTCCCAGGTTCAAGCAATTCTCTTGCCTCCCAAGTAGCTGGGATGATAGGCACCTGCCATCATGCCTGGCTAATTTTTGTATTTTCAGTAGAGAAGGGGTTTCGCCATGTTGGCCAAGCTGGTCTCAAACTCCTCACCTCAGGTGATCCACCCACGTCGACCTCCCAACGTGTTGGGATTACAGGCGTGAGTCACCGCGCCCGGCAGACAAACAGTTTTAAAGTACTCTTTCTTTGAGCTCTTTTTCTTCAGTACCAGTACACGCTGTGTAGATATTTTTATTGTTCTACTTACTAAACTGTAGGTTAGTAATCAATTTTAGTACCTACCAGACTGTAAGCTCCTTGAGAACAAGGAATCTGGACATTTCCCTTTTTTGAAGACCCAGCACAGGACCCTTATGAAAATAACCACCAAATAGTCTTATCACCAAGTTCTAGAACTAGAGTAGCATCTGTCCTATTAAAAACTACTGATGGCATAAATGTAAACCTAAACTTACTCCATTAGAGCACTGACAGATTTGAAATCAACAATCAGTATTTCATACAATTTTAAAACTTTTAATACTTTTTTTTATCTCCAATGCGATATAAAAATAGTACTCACTTTGGATAGGAAATCAACTAGAACTAGACTGTTGACATCCAGCAATAAAGCACAGCCCAACTTAAATACAGATTTGCAACACTTCGATATGTGCTTTGAACATTGATATGCCAAGTTGCAACAGAAATAATTATCTCTTTAGATGGAAAAGTGTTAATGACTAATCATTTCTAAAACTGGACTGGATACTTTTCCGTATAGGGGCTATACTATTCCACGTTCTCCAACATGGATCCATCCATTTACTTCTTGCCTTCCAAGGTACCACCCTATCCCAATCCACCATCACTCCTTGCCTGGAGTATTTCAATAGCTTTTTTTTTTTGAGAGAGAGTCTCACTCGGTCGCCCAGGCTGGAGTGCAGTGGCGCGATCTCGGCTCACTGCAAGCCCCGCCTCCCGGGCTGACGCCATCCTCCTGCCTCAGCCTCCCAAGTAGCTGGGACTACAGGCGTCCGCCACCACGCCTGGCTAATTTTTTGTATTTTTAGTAGAGATGGGGTTTCACCGTGTTAGCCAGGATGGTCTCGATCTCCTGGCCTTGTGATCCGCCCGCCTCGGCCTCCCAAAGTGCTGGGATTACAGGCGTGAGCCACCGCGCCCGGCCTTCAATAGCTTCTTAATAGGTCACCAAGCTTCCACACTATTCCCACACAGCCCCTCACCTCTTGCCACCGGCTGTGACCTCAGACTGAAATGCTCTTCCCTGGCCCCTCCTTATCCTTCAAATCTTGGCTTAAAAGCCTTTTCTCAGTTTCATTGACCAGCCTACCTAACATTTCCTGACGATTCCCCCAACATATCACCCATTTTATTCTTCTTTAAGGACTCATTTCTGGCTCGTAGTAAAAGTTCAATAACTGTTAAGTGAACCTAATCTCTAATTTCTGTCGTTAATTTGTAGAGACCACTTTCCCGGATTTAAAAAGTGCAGGTGCTTTGGCAGCCTTAAGTCGGTGAAAACAAGAATATTCCACAAAACAAAAATAACTTGTTTATTCATCAAAAACAGTTATCGTTACACTTCTATACTGTCAATTCGTGTGTGAACAGAGTTGTGTCTGATCCAAGACCTTACAGTACAAGCATTAGATCCCAATAACCTGTAAACAACGTTTTGTTATTTGCAATGCAACCCTGGGCTAACTTTTCAAAAGTCGTTTTTCTCAATTTCCCGTTAGTGAAAGGAATAAAAAAAAATGCTGTCCAACGTGGTCAATGGACAAAACAAACAAGGACAACAAACAGAGGCGTGAGCCATTGCTAACACAACAGCGACCAATCATGCACTGTACCAGGCATGTAAAAATCTCGGGGGAAAGGCTCAGTCTCAAGGCCTAAGTCATCGGACACTGGTCCTCTCCCGGGGAATAAAACGGCCTCCTCCTCTGAGAGGGAAATGTCCTGAATTTTCCCTGCAGAGGGAAGGTCGCCTGCAAGCCTGCATTCGGGCCAGCGTTCCCGAGGGACCCCTGATCCTCATCTTCCTTTCTGCTTCATCAGACCAGAGACCGTGGCTAAAAGCCCCCCCATCTGCCGGCTCTCAGGGGCTTTCGACGCAGCGGGGCGGGAGGCGGCGCCCAGTCAAGGACAAGAGAAGACTAAGTCGCGTGGGCCAAAGGAAACAGTCCCGTCAATAAATAAGCCTCTGGCCGACGCACCTCACCCTTCCCATCCATACAAGACCTCACCTTCTCCCCGGAGCCGCGGAGGCTGTTCTGCTAAACTGTATGGACCACAACGACCTCCTCGGAGGCTGGGTCGCTTACTCAATATGGCGGCCTCAGCTAACTCTGTCAGCCGGGCCTGGAGAACGGAAAGCCCGGAGGGACTAGAATCCTTGCATTCGACAAGTTTGTCGGCAATTTCCGTCAGCGACCAGAGGGCGGAGCTGAGGTCGGCCCAGCCCGGAGGCGGGAAGGACAACTTGGACCCGCAGTTCCGCCGGAAGTGGCCCCAGCCGCGAGGCGGAGCGACTTCGGTCATCTCCGGCGCTTCTAGGGGCGGTTCCCGTCATCTTCGGGAGCCGTGGAGGTACGAACTTAAGACATGCCTATTTTATTAATTTATTTCCAAACGCAACGAAAGGTCCATGGACAATTTGTGGGCCATTTAATTCAGGGCCCCCAATTCGTACGTGGAGAAGTGGGAATGCTAACGTACTTTGACCTTTAACCTTCGGTCCGGCGCGGTGGAGGGAAACGCCTCCGTCTCTATATAAGGAGTTTTCCGGCCTCTTCGGGCCCTTTTTCCTCTCTTCAGCGCGGGGCGCCGACAATTTGCGCGCTCTGTTTCTGCTGCTCCCCAGCTCTCGGATACAGCCGACACCATGGGTTTCGGAGACCTGAAAAGCCCCGCCGGCCTCCAGGTGCTCAACGATTACCTGGCGGACAAGAGCTACATCGAGGGGTGAGCGGACGGGCTGAGTCGGGGTGGCGGGGGAGGTTTCTCCGCCCGGGGCCGGGGCCACGTGGCGCAGCGTGTCGGCTGCCGCGGGAGGGAGGGAGGCCGGGCCCCAGTGCCCTTTCGAGGGTGAGGGGAAAGCTCCCCGTTTCCGTCTCCCAAGGCCCTCGTGTGGTGCGAGCCCGGCCTCCGGGGAGCGGTTCGCGAGCAAAGAAAGGTTAAAATGTGCTTTATTTACACTTAATTCAGCCAGGTGTTTACGCGTCGCTGCCCAGTTAATACATGTTAGGTTGTAGATAGAGCAATGCTAGACATTGCAGTATTTGAGGTCTACTAAGTGGCAGACATTTCTCAGGATAGCGCGGTGACCCAAACATATTGTTTGATTTGAAGGAACTAATAAGAAAAGAAAATCATTAAAGCAACCCTACTGGGGTTAGTGCCCACTAATTAATGTGATGCATGCAGCATTTATTATTTATTCGCTGGCATTTGTTTTTCAAAGGTGTGTGTGAATGCTTCTGTGTCATTGGCAGGTATGTGCCATCACAAGCAGATGTGGCAGTATTTGAAGCCGTGTCCGGCCCACCGCCTGCCGACTTGTGTCATGCCCTACGTTGGTATAATCACATCAAGTCTTATGAAAAGGAAAAGGCTAGGTAAAATCATCTTTGTGTCTAGCTGAAGAGTAAGACTGCTCTCGAAGCTTTATCTGGATGTTCACATGACAAAACTGGACCCAGGCTACTTTAGTTTTGTTGGGATATTGTAAGCTAAATTTTTCTGTAACTTTAGAAGGCCAAGAGACTGAAGCCCTCCATTTTTTCACAGAACAGGTAGAACATGGACAGCAGCAATTCAACTTTTCCCCACACTGCCCTGCCAATGTGCCTCGACCTTGACCTGGGGGGCCCACCTCTGGGGTGAGAGGGTGGCTCATTCATTCAGTCCTTGGCCATTCTTCTGAAACTGCCAACAAGGGTGGAAGTTTGGGGAAGTGGACTCCAGTTCACTAAGAATGGAACTGAGCATACTTAATGAAATCTCAAACAGAAATGTTCATACTGAAAGAGTAAATCATAGTGAGTATTGAAAATAATGTCTCACATGGTACTAATGCTTGTTGGGTGAGGAGTTGAACATATGACAGTGTTTACCTGGGAGCATGTGAAAGGGTAAATTATTATTGCAAAAGGGATCTAGTGATAAGTAGTGATTAAAACAAATTATTTTGTATTGTCTGGAAAAGGATGTTATACTAGCTCAATAGTGGTTGAATTTAAATGTTTTTCAAGCCTGCCAGGAGTGAAGAAAGCTTTGGGCAAGTATGGTCCTGCCGATGTGGAAGACACTACAGGAAGTGGAGCCACAGATAGTAAAGATGATGATGACATTGATCTCTTTGGATCTGATGATGAAGAGGTATGGCATCTTCTATAAAGAATATATCAGCCAGGCGCGGTGGCTCAGGCCTGTAATCCCAGCATGTTGGGAGGCTGAGGCGGGTGGATCACAAGGTCAGGAGTTGAAGACCAGCCTGGCCAAGATGGTGAAACCCTGTCTGTACTAAAAATACAAAAAAATGTGGCGGGCATCTGTAATCCCAGCTACTCGGGGCTAAGGCAGAGAATTGCTTGAACCTAGGAAGCGGAGGTTGCAGTGAGCCGAGATCATGCCACTGCATCCAGCCTGGGCGACAGCGAGACTCCGTCTCAAAAAAAAAAAAAAAAAAAAAAAAAGAATACATCAATTAACACTTTTATCAATGTGGTTAAGCCGAATTGCCTGGATTTGAATCCTGGCTTTAATTTATATGCCTTTTTCAAATTCTGACTGGTTGCATGATGAATAAAATCAAATCACCATCTTTCGGCTGAGTTCGTGATGGATTTGCTGTTTTCTGATTAAGCCAGTCTTTTTTGTGATGACCCCACTAGCTTTAAGCAGAGGAATAACCGACTTTCTGGAGTGGATTAATTTTTTTTCTTTACAGGAAAGTGAAGAAGCAAAGAGGCTAAGGGAAGAACGTCTTGCACAATATGAATCAAAGAAAGCCAAAAGTAGGTCATTTGTTTTTAACGTCATTTCATGATAATGTAAGTAATCTTTTTCAAAGCTTGACCTTGAAGTAATTTCCTCCACATTCCTTGAATAGGTCAATATTTTAAAACCTCCTGTACAGGTTCTTCCACAGCTACTGGTCTGCAGCTGTTCTTATGGTAGCAGTTGTGGCATTCCTCTGTGGGAAAGAAACTGTTAACACAAACACCTCTTTCTTAGCAAAACAGAAAGTAGGTATATGTGTGACAGACACAAGATGTATCTGTAGTTTTGTTTGGCTAAGGAGATAGTCCGTCTCAAAACAAATTGAGTAGGGTGAAAAAAATACATTTCATTATTTGAATAATGCTGTTTATTGTTTTTAGAACCTGCACTTGTTGCCAAGTCTTCCATCTTACTAGATGTGAAACCTTGGGATGATGAGACAGATATGGTGAAATTAGAGGAGTGCGTCAGAAGCATTCAAGCAGATGGCTTAGTCTGGGGCTCATGTGAGTTTAGGCTTTGCATTTTTTTTTTTTTTTTGAAACTATCTGGAATTTGCATACAGCTTCAACCTTTCTCTACAAGGCTTTTCTAACTAAGATTTTTCTTAATGCTCTTTTTAGCTAAACTAGTTCCAGTGGGATACGGAATTAAGAAACTTCAAATACAGTGTGTAGTTGAAGATGATAAAGTTGGGACAGATATGCTGGAGGAGCAGATCACTGCTTTTGAGGACTATGTGCAGTCCATGGATGTGGCTGCTTTCAACAAGATCTAAAATCCATCCTGGATCATGGCATTTAAATAAAAGCTTGAAAGATTACCTTTGGCTCTTGAGTATGTTACATAGGATGGTGGTGTATATATGCCTTTCATTTTGAGGGAAGGAATTAAATGAATATGTGATTCCTAAATAACACAAATTTGGTTCGGCATTGTTGTTAGAAAATTGCAGTGCAGGCCAGGTGTGGTGGTTCATGCCTGTAATCCCAGCAGTTTGGGAGGCTGAAGTGGGTGGATCAAGACCAGGAGGCTGATACCAGCCTGGGCAATGGGGAGAGATCCTGCTCCTACAAAAAATACAAAAATTAGCTGGGCGTGGTCGTGCACCCCTGTATTCCCAGCTATTTGGGAGACTGAGGTGGGAGGATTGCTTGAGCCCAGGAGGTTGAAACTGTAGTGAGCCAAGGTGGTGCGACTGCACTGCAGCCTGGGTGCCAGAGCAAGGTCCTGTCAAAAGAAAAAAATTATAGTGCAACTTTACCGACTTGTAATGTCCTTAGCCGTGCCTGATGATGTGATTTGTTGTAACCTAGCATCTTCGCACTGGGAACTTGAACATGTGAGATATGTGACACTACTAGAAGACACCTAACCCAGAGGAGGGAGGGCTTCCCAGAATTTGGCATGAATTATAACTGCTTAACAGGTTACAAATTTAAAATGATGACTCATGATGTAAAGAAACCATCTTTTAAGTGTTGGGAATGTGATTTGGAGTAGCACTGTGTCCTGGTAGGGGGATTATATAGGTGACTGGTTCCCAGGCTTCCCAGAAAAACTTGACTTTGCTGAAGATTCATAGGTGCTGGGTTGTAGAGGTGGAATATTTTACTTGAATTTGGAAATCCAATTAGTTCTCATGCTGCAGGTAAATACTGGGATGAGGGTAGTATGTTGAGTAAAGAGATAGTCAAGTATTGGAAACAGTTTAATCTTGACAGGGAATTTGGGGTCTGGCTAACATTTGATATATTTTTTTCTAATCGTTTTACAAAAGCAGTGCTTGGGAATTGCTGATCTCAAATGATCAAAAAATTTTAGGTCAATTTTTTTTTTTTTTTTTTTTTTGAGACGCAATCTTGCTCTGTCGCCTGGGCTGGAGTGCAGTGGCGTTCTCTCAGCTCCCTGCAATTTCCGCCTCCCAGGTTCAAGCAATTCTCCTGCCTCAGCCCCCTGAGTAGCTGGGATTACAGGCATATGCCACCAGGCCCGGCTTCACCATTTTGGTCAGGCTGGTCTCGAACCCCTGACCTCAGGTGATCCACCCACCTCAGCCTCCCAAAGTGCTGGGATTATAGGCATAAGCCACAGTGTCCAGCCCCTAGGTCAATTTTTTAATAGAACTATACAGTGCTATTTCTTCATCTGATTTTATGTTGTGACTGCCTTGACTGGGAAACTATATTATAAGGAAGATTTATTTAACAGATAGATACATTGAATGATATCTCTAAGCAATGTTTATAATCCAACCAACAGCCTAAAAGTCATGGGAGACATTTTCAGGTTGTCATTATCATGAGAGCCAGCAGAGGGCAGCACTACATTTTTCTGGAAAACCAGACAGCCTGGGAATTCTGAAAATGCCAAAAAACCACACAAAAAACAAAAAACCAAAACCATGAATAAACTTAAGTGAATGGTAATAAAAATTCGCAATTATTGACATGGTGAAGGGGTTGAGTCCCAAATAGCTTGGCCAAAATGTTAAGTATCAGCAGAAGTTTATGATGAAAAAACTAATGATTAATAATTTGTTTAAAGGTGGTCAAAAATTTAGAATGGTCATTTCAAACCACAGATGTCTTCAGAATCCTACAGTGATGAATGATGAAGCATACCATTTTGAAATCTTGATTCCACACCCTTGAATGAAAAATATTTTGATGGTATCTTTTAACTTCATATTTTAAAAAAATAGATGGCCGAACGTGGTATCTCACACCTGTATTCCCAGCACTTTGGGAGGCCGAGGCAGCTGGATCACGAGGTCAGGAGATCTAGACCATCCTGGCTAACATAGTGAAACCCTGTCTCTACTAAAAATACAAAAAATTAGCCAGGTGTGGTGGCATGCGCCTGTAATCCCAGCTACTTGGGAGGCTGAGGCAGGAGAATCGCTTGAACCCGGGTGGCAGAGGTTGCAGTGAGCTGAGATCGCACCACTGCACTCCAGCCTGGGCGACAGAAGCGATACTCTATCTCAAAAGAAAAAAAAAAAGATGATAATATACCAACAGTTCAAAATTCAAGAATATGTACAGTGAAGTCTGTCCTGTCCCCTAGGCCTCCAGTTCCACTCCATCAAAGCAGTATTAACAGGTTCTTAGGTCTTTCCAGAGCTACTGTAAGCTTTTGCATAGACTAATTGTAACATACCACATAGATTTCTACACCTTGCATTTTCCTTATGAAAATGAACACCTTGGGGCCGGGTGCGGTGGCTCACGCCTGTAATCCCAACACTGGGAGGCCTAGGTGGGCAGATCACAAGGTCAAGAGATCCAGACAATCCTGGCCAACATGGTAAAACCCTGTGTCTACTAAAAATACAAAAATTAGCCGGCAGTGGTGGCGCATGACTGTAGACCCAGCCACTCGGGAGGCTGAGGCAGGAGAATCGCCTGAACCCAGGAGGTGGAGGTTGCAGTGAACTGAGATCGCACCACTACACTCTGTCTCAAAAAAAAAAAAAAAAAAAAGCCAGGCATGGTGGCTCATGCCTGTAATCCCAGAGGTGGGGGATCACGAGGTCAGGAGTTCGAGACCAGCCTGGCCAACATGGTGAAACCCTGTCTACTAAAAATACAAAAAAAAAAAAAGAAATGGACACCTTGGAGATTATGCCTTGGATATCCCATTATTAGTACATCCTTATTTAATAGATGCATAATTCATGTTTTCATTTCATAATTCATTTTCTCATAGTTCATTTAGACAGTCTCCTGTTGACTGGATTCTTAGGTTGCTTTTAATGTTTTGTTATCATGGGCAGTGCTGCAGTAGAAAACCCCGATACTCATTTTCTTGAGAGCCAATATACTGAATGAACTGGTTTGTTTTGTTTGGTTTTGTTTTTTTGAGGTGGAGTCTCACTCTGTCGCCTGGGCTGGAGTAAAGTGGTGCGATCTCAGCTCCCTGCAACCTCTGCCTCCCGGGTTCAAGCGGTTCTCATGCCTCAGCCTCCCGAGTAGCTGGGATTACAGGTGCCTGTCACTATGCCCAGCTAATTTTTTGTATTTTTAGTTTGATGGTGTTTCACCATGTTGGCCAGGCTGGTCTCAAACTCCTGACCTTGTGATCCCCCCTCCTCAGCCTCCCAAAGTGCTGGGATTACAGGCGTGAGCTGCTGCACCCAGCCCGTGAACCCATGAACTTGTTTTAAACCAATAGTCTCAGAAGGCACTGGTTTCCAAAGAGATTTTTTTATTCCTGTTTCTGGCTTTAGAGTGGAAGGAAGCAAAGATAAAAAAGAGTCCACTTTTTTTTTTTTTTTTGCATGCCCCATAAATGATTATAATGACTATGAAAGTTTTTCTTTTCTTTTTTTTTTTTTGAGACAGGGTCTCAATCTATCATCCAGGATGGAGTGCAGTGGCACGATCACGGCTCACTGCAGCCTTGAACTCCTAGGCTTAAGCAATTCTACCTCAGCCTCCTGAGTAGCTGGGACTACAGGCACGTGCCACTATACCCGACTAATTTAAAAAAATTTTTTTAGAGATGGGGTCTTGCTATGATGCCCAGGCTTTGAACTCCTGGACTCAAGTGATCCTTCCACCTTGGCCTTCCAAGGTACTGGGATTACAGGTGTGAGCCACCGTGTCCAGCCTGAAACAGTATTTTTCATGTTTGGCATCCCTAGCAGAGGGCTGGGCAGTGTGGGAACTCAAAACTGATTACTTCTGTATCACTTTGTTAGATGAAACAAAAAAACACAAAAGAAGAGGAGAAAATTAGTATAGGGAGGCAATTCAAACATAAAATTGTTAAAAATAAAAGTCATTGGTTTGGGGATTAAGCAAATAATCTAAAAGTTCAGAAGGTAAGAGAAGGCTAGAAATGATGAAAAGTTTTTTGGAAGAATCAGATATAATGATTTGGGAAGCAATTAGACAAATTCGTGAGATTTTGCAGTGTGTGCCTGGAATCTTAAGATAGGATGGGGCCAGTCTGTAGACACATTTGAATTACAGACTGGCACGTTATATGAGGTTTACAAACCACAGAATATTAACGTTAAGACAGCTTTGAAGGCCGGGCGCGGTGGCTCACGCTTGTAATCCCAGCACTTTGGGAGGCCGAGGCGAGCGGATCACGAGGTCAGGAGATCGAGACCATGGTGAAACCCCGTCTCTACTAAAAATACAAAAAAAAAATTAGCCGGGCGTGGTGGCGGGCGCCTGTAGTCCCAGCTACTCGGAGAGGCTGAGGCAGGAGAATGGCGTGAACCCGGGAGGCGGAGCTTGCAGTGAGCCCAGATTGCGCCACTGCACTCCAGCCTGGGTGACAGAGCGAGACTCCGTCTCAAAAAAAAAAAAAAAAAAGACAGCTTTGATCTGGAGGTGATATGAATGAAAGCAAGGAGATCAAATGACTTATAATCCTCACAGATGGAAATGTCTAAATTGTGGCATATGTATTCAATGAAATATTTTATAAACTTTATTTATTTTTTTGAGATGGAGTCTCACTCTGTTGCCCAGGCTGGCGTGCCGTGGCACGATGTCAGCTCATTGCAACCTCCACCTCCCAGGTTCAAGTGATTCCCCTGCCTCAGCCTCCCAAGTAGCTGGGATTACTTGTGTGTGCCACAATGCCCAGCTAATTTTTGTGTTTTTAGTAGAGATGAAGTTTTGCCATGTTGGCCAGGCTGGTCTTGAACTCCTAACCTCAAGTGATCCACCCATCTCGGCCTCCCAAAGTGCTGGGATTACAGGCGTGAGCCACCACGCCCAGCCTAAACTTTATTTTTAAAAGTAAGTCTATAGCAACATTGAGAAATGCTTGATATTTCATGGACTATTACTATGAAAAGATGTGCTTATTTGTCCATGATTATTCAGTAAATATACTAAGTCACTAGTAAGTGACAGAGGAGAAACACAAACCAGGGTCTTCATAGGCCAGTTGATGTGTTGGTAACAGAATATGGAAGGTTCTTCATCCCTGCTTTTAGACAGTTTAATCCTATTTCATCAGTGTAATCCTTGCTTCATATTCTCATGAATGTGATGAGGTGAGGTGAGGTGATAAGAAAATATGGTGAGGGATAAGAAAATATCACATAAGGGTAAACTTTACCTTGTGTAAACTGAGACTTAAACACTAAAACACTGTTCTAGGCGGAGGTTCTCAAACCTCAATTCTTGATGTCTGTCCACTCACAGGCTCAACACTACATGGAAGCTGTCAAGGCTTGAGGCTTGAACCCTCTGAAGCCATGGCCCAAGCTCTACGCTGGACCCTTTCAACCATGGCTGGAATGGCTAGGATGCAATGCACCAAGTCCCTAGGTTGCACACAGCACGGGGACCCTGGGCCTGGCCCATGAAACCACTTTTTCCTCCCAGGCCTTTGGGCCTGTGATAGGAGGGGCTGCTGCAAAGGTTTTTTTGACATGTCCTAGAGACATTTTCCCCATTGTCTTGGTGATTAATATTTGGTTCCTCATTACTTATGCAAATTTCTGCAGCCAGCTTGGATTTCTCCTCAGAAAAAGATTTTCTTTTCTATCGCATTGTCAGGCTGCAAATTTTCCAAACTGTTATGCACTGTGTCCTTATAAAACTGAATGCCTTTAACAGCACCCAAGTCACCCCTTGCATGCTTTGCTGCTTAGAAATTTCTTCCACCATGATACGGTTTGGCTGTGTCCCCACCCAAATCTCATCTTGAATTTCCATGTGTTGTGGGAGGGACCTGGCAGGAGGCAATTGAATCATGGGGGGCAGGTCTTTCTCATGCTGTTCTCGTTGATACCCAGTCATGGGTATGTTTTACCCATGATTTAGGGTATCTGGTCGGATAAATTTCTAAGCAGCAAAGCATTCAAGAGGTGACTTGGGTGCTGTTAAAGGCATTCAGTTTTATAAGGGAAGCAGAGCATAAAAGTTTGGAAAATTTGCAGCCTGACAATGCAATAAAAAAGAAAATCCCATTTTCTGAGAAGAAAGTCAAGCCAGCTGCAGAAATTTGCATGAATAACAGGGAGCCAAATGTTAATCACCAAGACAAGGGGAAAATGTCTCCAGGGCACATCAGAGGTCTTCATGGCAGCCCCTCCCATCACAAGCCTGGAGGCCTAGGAAGAAAAAGTGGTTTCGTGTGCTGGGCCCAGGGTCCCTGTGCTGTGTGCAGCCTAGGAACTTGGTGCCCTGTGTCCCAGCTGCTCCAGCCATGGCTGAAAGGGCAATGTAGAGCTCGGGCCATGGCTTCAGAGGGTGCAAGCCCCAAGGCTTGGCAGCTTCCAAGTGGTGTTGAGCCTTCAAGTGCACAGACATCAAGAATTGAAGTTTGGGAACCTCTGCCTAGATTTCAGATGTATGGAAACACCTGGATGCCCAGGCAGAGGGGCAGGCCCTCATGGAGAACCTCTGTCAGGGTAGTGCAGAAGGAAAATGTGGGGTGGGAGCCCCCACACAGAGTTTCTACTGGGGCACCACCTAGTGGAGCTGGGAGAAGAGGGCCTCTGTCCTCCAGACCCCAGAATGGTAGATCCACTAACAGCTTACACCATTTGCCTGGAAAAGCTTCAGGCACTCAATGTCAGCCTGTGAAGGCAGCCAGAAGGGAAGCTGTACCCTGCAAAGCCACAGGGGCGGAGCTTCCCAAGACTATGGGAACCTACTACCTCTTGCATCAGTATGACCTGGATGTGAGACATGGAGTCAAAGGAGATCATTTTGAAGCATGTGCCACCACACCCTGCTAATTTTGTATTTGTAGTACAGACGGGGTTTCTCCATGTTGGTCAGGCTGGTCTCGAACTCCTGACCACAGGTGATCCACCCACCTCGGCCTCCCAAAGTGCTGGGATTATAGGTGTGAGCCACTGCGCCCGGCCTGGATTCTGGACTTTTGAGTTAATGCTGAAATGAGACTTTGGAGGACTGTTGGGAAGGCGTGATTGGGTTTGAAATGTGAGGACATGAGATTTGGGTGGGGCCGGGGTGGAATGATATGGTTTGGCTATGTCCCCACCCAAATCTCATCTTGAATTTTCATGTGTTGTGGGAGGGACCCAACAGGAGGTAATTGAACCATGGGGCAGGTCTTTCCCATGCTATTCTTGTGATAGCGAGTAAGTCTGAAAAGATCTGACGGGCTTTAAAAAGGGGAGTTTCCCTATGCAAGCTCTCTTCTCTTGTCTGCCCCATGTGAGACATGCTTTTCGCCTTCCACCATAATTGTGAGGCCTCCCCAGTCAAGTGGAACTGTAAGTCCGTTAAACCTCTTTCTTTTGTAAAACGCCCGGTCATGGGTGTGTGTTTATCAGCAGCCTGAAAACGGACTGCTACAAGTCAGATACCCTAAATCATCTCTCTCAAGTTCAAAGTTCCACAAATCTCTAGGGCCAGGGCAAAATGCCACCAGTCTGTTTGCTAAAACATAACGAGTGACCTTTGCTCAAGTTTCCAACAAGTTCCTCATCTCCATCTGAGACCACCTCAGCCTGGACCTTATTGTTCGTATCACTATCAGCATTTTTGTCAAAGCCATTCAACAAGTCTCTAAGAAGTTCCAAGCTTTCCCACATTCTCCTATCTTCTTCTGAGCCCTCCAAATTGTTCCAACCTCTGCCTGTTACCCAGTTCCAATGTCACTTCCACATTTTCAGGTACCTTTTCAGCAGTGACCCACTCTACTGGTGCCAATTTACTGTATTTGTCTGTTTTCGTGCTGCTGATAAAGACATACCTGAGACTGGGCAATTTACAAAAGAAAGAGGTTGAATTGGACTCACAGTTCCACATAGCTGTGGAGGCCTCACAATCATGGTGGAAGTTAAGGAGGAGCAAGCCACATCTTCTGTGGATGGTGGCAGGCAAAAAGACTGCTCCCTCCATAATTTTCAAAAGAAAATTGAGAAATTATAGAAATTGAAATATGTTTTTAAACTTGTAGTGAGTAGCAGAGTCAGATAAGACAAAGACTCTAGCAGAGACTGGGATAAGAGGCGGATCTTCAGAAGAGACTGGGATAAGGGGTGGATCTTTGGGAAACCCCAAAGACAAAGATACAGATTTCCAGTGTTTCTTGACCTCCACAGTTGGACGGAATCTCTTTCCTCTGAACAATCTGCACTTCTTCTTGGCTCTCTTATGGCACTTACTATTTTCTACCTTATTTTAGGATTTTTAATGCAGGTTTAATCTCACTTTCTAAACCCATTCCATGCTGTGCAGGTCTACGCAAACCAACCATCAAAGTCTGAGGAAGCTGAGAGGCTAAAGAGGCTGACATATCCAGTTTCTCAGAAAGAAACATTTGATAGAGACTTACGAACAGAAGCCATATCTGTGTCTTGGACGGTGGTGAGACAAGATGGTGGATCCCCGCACCATTACCCCCAAGACCCAGGGATTATATACCTTAGGGAAAAAGTGATTTGGAAGGGATGTGTAGTCTAAAATTCAACAGATTTGCACCATGAAGAGGTCACTGACCTAAAGGTATGCTTTATTGATCTTACACTGGTGTCTATATAAATATAGGAATAGAAGGTAGAAATATATCAATATGTCCATGATTTTTCCGAAATCATTCTGAAATTAGACTGGTCTGTTTGCCATCTGAGTGTCAGTGTTTTCATATATACCCTTAGTTTATACACGTTTACATACCCATTTCCTTTTTTTTAAATTTCAACTTTTATTTTAGTTAGGGGGGTACATGTGCAGATTCATTACATGGGAATATTGTGTGATGCTGAGGTTTAAAGTATGAATCCTGTCACCCTGGTAGTGAGCACAGTACCCCAACAGGTGGTTGCTTTTTTTTTTTTGAGACCGAGTCTCGCTCTGTTGCCCAGGCTGGAGTTCAGTGGCTCGATCTCAGCTCACTGCAACCTCCACCTCCTGGGTTCAAGTGATTCTCCTGCCTCAGCCTCCTGAGTAGCTGGGATTACAGGCACGTGCCACCACGCCCAGTTAATTTTTTGTATTTTTAGTAGAGACGGGGTTTCACCATGTTGGTCAGGCTGGTCTCGAATTCCTCACCTTGTGATCCACTCCTCCTTGGCCTCCCAAAGTGCTGGAAGTACAAGTGTGAGCCACTGAACCCGGCCGCCCAGGCTTTTTTTTTTTTTTTTTTGAGACAGAGTCTTACTCTGTTGCCCAGGCTAGAGTACAGTGATGCGATCTCGGTTCACTGCAACCTCCGCCTCCCAGGTTCAAGTGATTCTCTTGCCTCAGCCTCCTGAGTAGCTGGGACTACAGGCATTTGCCACCACGCCCAGCTAATTTTTGTATTTTTAGTAGAGACAGGGTTTCACCATGTTGACAGGCTGGTCTTGAACTCCTGACTTCAGGTGACCCGCCTACCTTGGCCTCCCAAAGTGCGGGGATTACAGGCATTAGCCACCGAGTCCAGCCTCAGCTCCCACTTACAAGTGAGAACATGCAGTATTTGGTTTTCTGTCCTGCACTAATTTACTTAGGATGATGGCCTCCAGTTCCACCCATGTTGCTGCAAAGGACACGATTTCATTCTTTTTTATGGCTGTGTAGTAGTCCATGATGTATATGTACCACACTTTGTTTATTCAATCTGCCATTGATAGGTACCTGATACCCAGAATTTTCTAAAAGCATTTCTGTTTATAATGATACTGTAGAGGATTAAAGATGGGTGCAATTTTTTTTGACATTCTTTCCGTTGAGAGGTGGGGATCTGT
The DNA here is from genome assembly GCF_028878055.3 of Symphalangus syndactylus. Classification (NCBI taxonomy): domain Eukaryota; kingdom Metazoa; phylum Chordata; class Mammalia; order Primates; family Hylobatidae; genus Symphalangus; species Symphalangus syndactylus. The sequence goes on from NC_072430.2 coordinate 110,679,096, forward strand.
GTCTCTTCCCCTTGAACCTGAACTGTTCTATGCCTGCTTTGACCAATACAATACAGTAGAAGTAATACTGTACCTGTGCCAGTCATAGCCTTTAAGAGGACTAGAAATTTCCACCTTGGCCTCTTGGAGCCCTGAGTTGCCACATTAGAAGTCTGGCTACCCTGAAGTGCCATGGTGGAATAGCTGTGTTGGGAGGGGAGAGGGAGGGAGGGAAGGGGATGTCTTCGGCAGATTCCAGCTGTGATTTGCATCATCTCAGTCCAGCTGATGCTCCAGATATTGCAAAGCAGAGAGAGATGAACCTCCCTCTGACTTCTTTGAATTCCTGACCCTCAGAATTGTGAGAATTATATCACAAGTATAAATTGTCTTAAAAACGAGGTTCAGGAGGAGTTTATTAAGCATCATTAGTTTACTGGGTTTTTGGAGTGTGGCGACGGTATTTGTAGACACTGTTCCAGGAACATGAGCTGTCATATCCCCTCCTCTTCCACTTCCCATTGCAACCAATAAAGGCTGTTCCTACTATAAAAAACAAAGAGAGAGAGAGGGAGCAAGAAGAAAAAACCTCCCAAATCATTAACTAGAACAGATGTTTTAAGATAACCAACAATTACTTTAATTCATAAATGTATATACATAGATTACATAAAGAAATTAAGTACACATGTTGCATTTTAAAAATGTGTCTAGTAGGTTATTTGTACAGAATTAAAATGAATTTAAGAACACATTTTAACATTTTTAAAATTAATCATATATTTATTTATCTATCTTGTTTATTTATTTTTGAGACAGAGTTTTACTCTTGTTGCCCAGGCTGGAGTGCAATGGTGTGATCTTGGCTCACCGCACCCTCTGCCTCCCAGGTTCAAGAGATTCTCCTGCCTCAGCCTCCTGAGTAGCTGGGATTACAGACATGCACCACCGTGACCGGCTAATTTTGTATTTTTAGTAGAGACAGAGTTTCTCCATGTTGGTCAGGCTGGTCTCGAATTTTCGACCTCAGGTGATCCCCCCGCCTTGGCCTCCCAAAGTGCTGGGATTACAGGTGTGAGCCACCGTGCCTCACCAATCATATATTTAATATTAAGACTTAAGGCTTTAGAAAAGTTGTTATTTAAAAAATAACTGATATTGCTTCAAAAGTGATTAATTCACCATGGTATAATTAACAAGAATGATGCATTTCATTTAAGTTGCAGAAAAAAATTATGCAGATCCTTCCTAAGTATTTTCAGTTTTTTAAAAAAATTTATTGCCACATCACAAGGAGTCAAGAGGATCCTTCCTAAGTTTCATATCCACACAAAAATGTGATGCCTATATACTGACCAGAAACAATAACAATGAAAGTGGAGTTGGCTCTCTATCTTGGAAACAATTTTAATCTGAAAGCATCAGTCAGAGGACCCACATAAAAAGCAATATACTGATTTGTGGAAAAGTAATAACTTATTGAGCTGTTTCCGGGAGACACAGATTCTTGGTTTCTGAGTTCCTGAGCTGTTCACTCACTGTGCCAGAACAGCTGACTTCCCACAGCGTGTACTTGAGTATCTCAGCAACTGAGGACCGGAAGCGAGCTTGGAACTTCTTACTAATTAGGACATAAAGGATGGGGTTCAAGCAACTATTGAGGAATGCCAAACCAGTGGAGAGGGGGATTCCAGCCTGCATCACGTGGTGGGAATAGCTATTGTGGTGAATGGTGAGCTCCCAAATGCTAAACAGGTGATAAGGAGTCCAGCAAACCACAAAGGCCACAACCACAACCAGAATTGTCCAGAAATGCCTACTGGAGATCAGGATGCTTCGCTTCTTCACCTTGAAGATGAGACACAAGTAGCAAATACTCATTGTTAGCAAAGGGAAGAGATAGCCAACGATAAATTTCACCCAGGTCAGAACATGGTGCCTGATCAAAGTGAGGTCAGGATCATGCTTCTGAAAATTGTTATAGCAAAGAGTGTGATTATTGAACTCCACAGTGTCCCGGAAGTATAGGGCAGGACCACCAATTAGAGAAGCCAAAAGCCAGATGAATATAATGACAATCAGAGAGTTCTTGAGGGTTCGATGCCGATGAGATAAGACAGGATGGATCAAGTGGATATAATGGTCCAGGCTGATCACTGTCAGGAAAAAAACACTGGCAAACATATTCAACTGGGCAGTGAAGGAATTGGCTTTGCACAGCCAGATGCCAAAGGGCCAGTGGAAATTCATGGCCACATAGGAGATGTACAGGGGCAGGAAGAGAAGAAAAATGAAATCCGCAATGGCTAGATTGAGGAACCACAGAGTGGTGACTGTCTTCTTCCACTTGAACCCCGTGAACCAAATGACAATGGCATTTCCTGGAATTCCCAGAACAAAAGCCAAACAATATAACACCAGGGAGACCCAGTGAACAACTCCCAGCTGGACTTTCTCCTCCAAATCAGACTCCAGAGAGTAATAGTCTAGGTCATAGGAATAGTTTTCAAATTCTTCAAATAATGTTTCCTCCAAATCTTCCATGACCTTGCTAAATGGAGAATGAAGAAATCTGTAGAAGCAAATTTAAAAAGAAAGAAAAAAATTTTTAAAGAAAAATGAAAGTTCAGTGCATGATAAGGAACATGAAGATAAAAATATTTCAGGTTATGGACCAGACATAGTATTTTTTTTTCTTTTTTTTGAGACAGGGTCTCACTCTGTTGCCCAAGCTGGAGTGCAATGGCATATTTTCGCTCACTGCAGCCTTGACCTCCTAGGCTCAACTGCCTCCTACCTCAGCCTCCCCAATAACTAGGACCACAGGTGCTCATGACCATGCTCAGCCAATTTTTAAATTTTTTGTAGAGATGAGGTCTCACTATGTTGCCCAGGCTGGTCTCAAACTCCTGAGCTCAAGTGATCCTCCTACCTCAGCCTCCCAAAGTGCTGGGATTATAGGCATGAACAACTATGCCCAGCAAATATAGTATATTTTTTCATAGGACTTGTGGTTATACTCCATATGTTCAAGTCTTGGTGAGCCTCAGTTTCACTCTGATTATCATTCTCCCAGCATGAGAGTTCATTTCTATAAAGTATTTAGTACTTGCTAAATTAAAATGAATGACTCTACAGTTATAATTCTTCTGTTCGTAATGCTTGTAGGGCTGACTAGAGAGAACTCAACAAGCATTTATTAGATTCCTACTATGCATTATTATTTTACAGCAGATGCAAAAGAAAACGGATTAATACTTACAGAGTGATAACTTCAAAATCTGTATTTCAGCCAGACACAGTGGCTCACATCTGTAATCCCAGCATTTTGGGAGGCTGAGGCAGGGAGATTGCTTGAGACCAGCCTGGGAAATATAGCAAAAACCTGTCTCTACAAAAAAATTTTTTAAAAATAGCCAGATCTGGTGGCTCATGCTGTAGTCCCAACTACTCAGGAGGCCGAGGCAAGAGGATTGCGTGAGCCCAGGAGTTTGAGGCTGCAGTGAGCTATGATCAAGCCACTGCACTCCAGCCTGGGCAACAGAGCAGGACCCCACCTCAAAACAAAATTTTTCGTGAAAAAATCTGGATTTGTTGTTGCCCTGACTTCTTAAACTCTAGATAAAGAGTTCCTACTACTTCCTAGACCAATCCACCTGGATGTCACTGGAGATTTTGACCTGAGATTTTGCATCCAAGGATGTTTCGAGTACATGTTTATGAAAGCAAACATAGTAATCAGAATTATATCAATATGGATGGCTTCTCATCCAAAAGATGGCTTTTGGAGTAAATTTGATTATGACCACTTAATTTCTATATTAATTTCCTACAGAACGCTATTAAGCTTTATTTAAATTTTTACCTTATTGAAATAATTCTTTTCCATAATAATTTATGACAAAGATTAGAATTTTTTTTTGAGACAGCCTTCTGTTTTTGTTTTTTTGTTTGTTTGTTTGTTTTTTTGAGACAACCTCCCATTACAGAGGCTGGAATGCATGGCACAATCTCGGCTCACTGTAGCCTCTGCTTCCTGGGCTCAAACAATTCCCCTGTTTCAGCCTCCTGAGTAGTTGGGATTACAGATGCCGGCTACCATTCCTGGCTAATTTTTGTATTTTTAGTAGAGACAGGGTTTCACCATGTTGACCAGGCTGGTCTCGAACTCCTGATCTCAAGTGATCCACCCATCTCAGCCTCCCAAAGTGCTGAAATTACAGGTGTAAGCCAGAGTACCTGGCCAAAGATTGGATTTATTAATCAGTTTTACTTTATTTTTGCCCATACCAAATTTTGTCTCTTATAATTTCTACCAAAGTAAGTTTTATTTTGTGCCCACTCCCTGCCCTTTTTTTTTTTTTGAGACAGAGTTTTGCTCTTGTTGACCAGGCTAGAGTACAGTGGTGTGATCTTGGCTTACCTCAACCTCACCTCCCGGGTTCAAGCAATTCTCCTGCCTCAGCCTCCCGAGTAGCTGGAATTACAGGCATGTGCCACCACGCCCGGCTAATTTTTGTGTTTTTAGTAGAGACAGGGTTTCTCCATGTTGGTCAGGCTGGTCTCGAACTCCCGACTTCAGGTGATTCGCCCACCTGGGCCTCCCAAAGTGCTGGGATTACAGGCATGAGCCATCGCACCCAGCCTTTTTTTTTTTTTTTTTTGAGACAGAGTCTTGCTTGTCACCAGGCTGGAGTGCAGTGGCACCATCTCGGCTTATTGCAACCTCCACCTCCCGGGTTCAAGCGATTCTCCTGCCTCAGCCTCCAGGTATTTTTAGTAGAGACAGGGTTTCACCATGTTGGCCAGGATGGTCTTGATCTCTTGACCTCATGATTCACCCACCTCGGCCTCCCAAAGTGCTGGGATTACAGGAATAAGCCACTGCACCTGGCCCCTTTGCCTTTTTTCTTATCAAGGCCAGTTTTTCTGGGTTAAGAAGACTTGAATGTCAATTTTTCAATCAGCACAAAAGTATACTGTGTGCAACTCTGTCTTCTTCCATTTTATTTTGTGCTATTTCTATCTGTAGTATTGAATGAAGATCAAGCAGAAAAAAGATTAATAGTTACATTCATTTCATGGAGCTACAATCATACATGAGGCAAGTATGTAAAATTTTAGATTATAGTAGGGTTAGAATAAAGAGGTCAAAACATCCTGTGTTGCTCACAGGCATCTCAAATTCAATTTGACTATCACTGAATTCATCATCCTACCTAAAACTTTCTGAGAAATCCGGCAGGGCATAATTAAAAAACAAAAGCAATTTATTCCCTTCCTCCCAACCCCAGCCCAGCAACTTTTTTGTTCTTCAATATTCAATTCAAATGCCACCTTTCTTAGAAACATTTTCTGACTTACCTTCCTGCAGTTAATTATAATTATTATTGTTATTATTAAAACAATTTATAATAAAATGATAGTCAATGTTATTGAGAATTTACTAGATGCCAGACATGTATGATCTAATTTGATCCTCATAAGAATCTTACATACACTTGTAATCCCAGTGCTTTGGGAGGCCAAGGCAGGAGGATTGCTTGAGCCGAAGAGTTTGAGACAAGCTTGGGCAACAAAGTGAGAAACTGTCTCTTAAAAAAAAAAAAAAAAAAAAAAAAGATCTTACATTTTAGGTAAGTACAGGTGACCCTTGAAAAACATGGGGGGTGCCTAGAGGTGCTGACCCCACACACACTAAAAAAAATTTACATAAAACTTTTCGTTGTTATTGAGACATGGTCTCCCGCTGTCACCCAGGTCAGAATGCAGTGGCACAATCATAGCTCACTGCAGCCTCAAATTCCTAGGCTCAAGTCATTCTCCCACCTCCACCTCCCAAGCAGCTGGGACTACAGGCTTGTGCCACCATGCCTGGCTAATTTTTGTATTTTTAGTAGAGACAGAGTTTCACCATGTTGGCCAGGCTGGTCATCTTGATCTCCTGACCTCAAGTAATCCGCCCATCTCAGCCTCCCAAAGTGCTGGGATTACAGGCGTGAGCCACCATGCCTGGCCCTATTATTTTTTTTAGAAACGAGTATCACTATGTTGCCCAGGCTGGATTCAAATTCCTGAGCTCAAGGGTTCCTCCTGACTCAGCCTCCTAAGTAGCTGAGACTACAGAAACACACCACCAAACTTGACTTGCATATAACTTTTGACTCCCCCAAAACTTAACTATTAATAGCCTTCTGTTGATCAAAAGCCTTACTAATGACATAAAGCATCAATTAACACATATTTTGTATATTTTATGTATTATATACTGTATTCTTGCAATAAAGTAAGCCAGAGAAAAGAAAATGTTATTAGGAAATCATAAGGGGTTGAGAGCAGTGGCTCACGCCTATAATCCCAGCACTTTGGGAGGCCGAGGTGGGTGAATCACCTAAGGTCAGGAATTCAAGACCAGGCTGACCGACATGGTGAAACCCCATCTCTACTAAAAATACACAATTAGCCGGGTATGGTGATGCATGCATGTAATCCCAGCTGCTTGGGAGGCTGAGACAGGAGAATTGCTTGAACCTGGGAGGTGGAGGTTGTAGTGAGCCGAGATTGTACCATTGCACTCCAGCCTGGGCAACAAGAGCAAAACTCCATCTCAAAAAAAAAAAAAGGAAATCATAAAGAAGAAAATACATATTTACTAGTCATTAAGTGGAAGTGGACCATCATAAAGGGCTTCATCCTCATCATCTTTACAACAAGTAGGTTGTGGAGGAGGAAGAAGATGGGTGGGTCTTGCTGTCTCGGAGTGGTAGGGGCAGAGGGAGAAAATCTATGCCTAAGTGAATCTGCACAGTTGAAACCCATGTTGTTCAAGGATCAACTGTACTATTATTGGTCTCATTTTTAAGAAACAACACTGAAGCTTGTAGAAGCTTAGTAACTTACTCAAGATCACACAACCTGCAATTGCAGAGTCAGGATCTAAAGTCAGATCTGTTGGACCCCTGGCCTGAGCTCTTAACCACTACAGCATTCCCCTCTTCTGTCATACTTGTCTTATCACACTTAACATGTTATGTTGTCATTAATTTTTAATTTCTTCTCTATTAGACTGTGAACTCTTTGAGAATAAGGACTGTCATGGCTGTACCCCCAGTGCCTTGTACATCTTAATATATCACAGGTGATTAACAGATGCTTAATAAATGATTGGCTCCCATTCCGAACCAAAGATAATTTTAAAACTTCAGGTGAGATTTTCTGAGTTCACCCCTAAGTCAGGGTCACTGCCAGACTCTCTCCAACCTTGACCCACAGTTATTTATCTATTTATTTATTTTTTCTGGATGGAGTCTCACTTTGTCAAACAGGCTAGAGTGAGTGCAGTGGCGTGATCTTGGCTCACTGCAACCTTCATCCCCCGAGTTCAAGCAATTCTCCTGCCTCAGCCTCCAGAGTAGTTGGGATTACAACTGCCACCACACCCGGCTAATTTTTTGTGTGTTTTTAGTAGAGACAGGGTTTCACCTTCTTGGCCAGGCTGGTCTTGAACTCCTGACCTCGTGATCCACCCGCCTCAGCCTCCCAAAGTGCTGGGATTACAGGCGTGAGCCACCGCACCCAGCTGACCCACAGTTCTATCATCAGGATCTTGGCTTATTCCTGGACACCAAATCCCTTCCTTCGTGTGTCCTATTCCAGTGAGCAAGAATTGGCTCCTGTCATGCTGCCCCATTCTTTCAGGCCTGGGATCTCAGTCTGCCCTCTCACTCACTCCTGGTGGCTGATTCTCCCCACTGTCAGATCCTTCCCAGCTTAGTCTAAAACTTTCTGTCTTTTCTGTGTACTAGGACATCCTTACCTTCCAGGTGCCTATGATCTGTTCCTTTAAGCTATTAGCAATTCAGAAGCCACATGGCCCATGGGGTGGTCTGAATCACCTTATAAAACCCTAAACAGAATCTCATTCCCCAAACAAAGAAAAGCCCATGGAAGACCCCTAATAGCTTCTAACCACTATCCTCACCAAAAGTCAGGAGCCTCCCCTTCCAATGTCATTACTGACCCTGCTGGGACAGTGTGATCATCGCAGGGCCTGTTGAAGGCAACCATCTTCTTCTGCATTCTGTTGGGGCAGGGGATTGGAGTGTGGGATACTGGTATGTTTATGTGTGTGTGCATATGCCTTGAGGATGAGTGATTTATCTGAATAGAACACCTTCAAACAGAAAGCCCTGCACCAGAGAAGTTCCTAATCTTCCAGGAAGCAGATGAATACATTAGATTTAAGGTATAGTTCAGGCTCGGAGAAAAAGCTTCAAGAACAGCTGGTTGATGCTCACCTGAATCCTTTATGGGAAATAGGAGCTTAGGAATTCCCCTAAGACTTAGAGCAGATGTTTTTGTGTGATGGTGATGGTGAGGGGTAAGGATAGAGTGTAGAAAAGACAGACAGCAGAACTTAGCAACTGTCCTACTGAATCCTTGAGTGGGCACAGTTAACTTTTGAAGACATACTCTTGTTTACCTATTATACCTTGTTTGGCCATTGCTTTACAGTTTTCAGGTACTTCCAGATCTAAGTAAGTTTCCAGACCTCATTTAAACCTTCCCAAATATCTAGAGACAAAATGTATTCATTTCCTAGGGCTGCCGTAACAAAGTACCAGAAACTGCTTGGCCTAAGACAACAGAAATGTATTGTCTCACAGTCTGGAGACTAAGTCTGAAATCAAGGTTGTTTATTATGAGGGCTGTCTTGGAACATCCTTTCCATGCCTCTTGCCTAGCTTCTTGTGGTTTGCTGGCAAACTTTGGCCTTCCTTGGCTTGTACATGTGTTACGCTGATCTCTGCCTACATCTTCACATAGCATTCTCCTTGTGTGACTCTGTGTCTAAATTTCCCCTTTATATAAAGACACCAGTCATTTCGAATTAGGGCCCACCCTAATACCTCATTCTATTTTCTATTCTATTGCCTCTGTAAAGACCCCATTTCTCTCTGTCTCTCTTTTTTTTTTTTAAGACAGGGTTTCACTCTTGTTGCCTAGGCTGGAGTGCAGTGGCATGATCTCGGCTCACTGCAACCTCTGTCTCCCGGTTTCAAGCGATTCTTCTGCCTCAGCCTCCTGAGTAGCTGGGACTACAGGTGTGCACCACCACATCCGGCTAATTTTTTTATTTTTAGTAAAGTCAGGCTTTCACTATATTGGCCAGGCTGGTCTTAAACTCCTGACCTCGTGATCCGGCCGCCTCGGTCTCCCAAAGTGCTGGGATTACAGGTGTGAGCCACTGTGCCCAACCTAGACCCCATTTCAAATAAGGTCACAGTCTGAGGTAGTGGGGGTTAGGACTTCAACGTATCTTTTTTTGGTGGGGGAGGAGGGTTACCATCCAACCCATAAGACTAACTCAGGAGTGGCAACCACCATTTCTGAATCCTGATCACTCATTCATTCAGCCAATATTTGGTAAGTGCTCATATTGTTCAGGCACTATTCTAACTGATTGAGATACTTCACTAATTAAGACAGACAACTATTTCTTCCCTCTTAGATTTTATATTTACCAGGCAGGGATAGATAGTAAAAAGGTAATATTATAAAATTACATAGTGTATTAAGAGATGGTAAGTGCTATAGAAAGATGAAAAAATTGAACAGGATAAAGGGAATAGAAGGTGGTTTTAACTAACTTACTTTCTTTCTTTCTTTCTTTCTTTCTTTCTTTCTTTCTTTCTTTCTTTCTTTCTTTCCTTTCTTTCCTTTCTTTCTGACACTCTTGCTCTGTTGCCTAGGCTGGAGTGCAGTGGCATGATCTCGGCACACTGCAACCTTCACATCCTGGGTTCCAGCGATTCTCCTGCCTCAGTCTCCAAGTAGTTGGGATTACAGGTGTGAGCCACCACAGCCAGCTAATTTTCATATTTTTAGTACAGATGGGATTTCACTATGTTGGCCAGACTGGTCTCAAACTCCTGAGCTCAAGTGATCTGCCCACCTCAGCATCCCAAATACTAGGATCACAGGCTTAAGCCACTGCACCCAGCCTGGTTTTAGCTTTTAATAAGGTGGTCCGAGAAGGACTTGTTGAAAAAATAACTGAAAAGGCTTGACGGAGGTGAGGGAATTAGTCATGGATATTTCCAGCAAGAGTGTTCCAGGCACTATTGCTATGGCAGAAGTGTGTCTAACATATTCTAGAAGCAATAAGGATGCCAGTATGTCTAGGATAGGATGAGAAAACCGAGCAAGAGGAAGAAAAGAAGGAAAAAATTCAACAAGAATGTAGGAGGTTACATCATATAGATGCTTGTCAGCCTTTGAATGATTTTTGCAAAGGGAAAAGGCAATCTGATTTTTATTATAGAAAGATCTCTCTTTCTGTTGTGTTGAGAATAGACTGTTAGATATAATGGTGGGGCAAACAAGTAAGAAATGGGCAGACCAGATAGAAAATTATTGCAATAATCCTGGCCAGAGATGACGGTGGCTTGTTAGGTGGTAGCAGTGAAGGTGATGGGAAATGATTAGATTCTAGGTATATTTTGAAGATAGAACCAACAGTTTTCTTAATGAAGTCAAATATAACCCCCAGACTTTGGAGCCTTCTGTACCAGAGTCCAAGGCCTTATACATCTGCTTTCCTCCTCTTCTCATGGGCTAGAATATAGATGCAGTGATAAGCCACCTTGCACCATGTAAATGAAGAAAACATGGTTTTTCTTTTTTTTTTTTTTTGAGATGGAGTCTTGCTCTGTCACCCAGGCTGGAGTGCAGTGGCGCGATCTTGGCTCACTGCAACCTCCGCCTCCCGGGTTCACTCCATTCTCCTGCCTCAGCCTCCCTAGTAGCTGGGGCTACAGGCGCCCACCAACACGCCCGACTAATTTTATGTACTTTTAGTAGAGGCGGGGTTTCACCATGCTGCGCCTGGCAAAACATGGTTTTTCACAAATAGAAGTTTGGGCCCCGGGGTGACCTCGTGGAACAGAGCTACCCTACTTTTCTGGACCACCTCCTTTGGATTACTAAGTGAAAATATTCTCCTGGAATCCTTTTGGGCTATTTTTTTCTCACAAAACTGTGTGGGTCTGTGGAATGGGCCTTTTTTTTTTTTTTTTTTTTTTTGATGGAGTCTCACACTGTCGCCCAGGCTGGAGTGCAGTGGCACGATCTTGGCTCACTGCAAGCTCTGCCTCCCAGGTTCATGCCATTCTCTTGCCTCAGCCTCCCAAGTAGCTGGGACTACAGGCGCCCACCACCATGCCCGGCTAATTTTTTGTATTTTTAGTAGAGATGGGGTTTCACCGTGTTAGCCAGGATGGTCTCCATCTCCTGACCTCGTGATCCGCCTGCCTCGGCCTCTCAAAGTGCTGAGATTACAGGCGTGAGCCACCGCGCCTGGCCAGAATGGGCTTTTGTTAAAGCAGCTGAACATGTATCCTAACTAATATAACTTCTCTAGGCCCTACCTTTGAGCACTGTGGTGGAGCCCTGGCAGTGCTCACCTCCTGTGACAAGATGTTATAAGAGGTCTTTGTGGTAGGAGCTATTTCTCACAATGGTTATGGCTTCAGAAGCTCACTGGAGGAGGGAGAGGGGAGCTTCCCTTAGAGGGGACAGAAAGGGAAAGAAGCTGGCCTTATGAGGAGGAACTCTTACCCCAGCAATGGTTAGGGAGCTATTTAGGAAATCCCCTTTTTAGCCATGAAGACTTAACATGAAGGAGGTTTTGCAGTTGACTATGGTGGGTTAAAGAGGTGCTGCTGGGAAGACTCCGCTGCCCTTTTTTTTTTTAAGACAGGGGTTTTGCTCTGTCACCCAGGCTGGAGAACAGTGGCAGAATCATAGCTCACTAGGCAGTAACCCAGTTACCCTGATTAGAGAATGAAGTAGGCCAGCCACAGGGGCCCACACTTGTAATCCCAGTACTTCTGGAGGCTGAGGTGAGGGGACTGCTCGAGCCCAGGAGTTCAAGAACAGCCTGGGCAACACAGTGAAGACCCTGCCTCTATGAAAATAAGAATACATTTTTTTCCAAAAAAGAGAATGAAGGCCAGGCCCGGTGGCTCATGCCTGTAATCTCAGCACTTTGGGAGGTCAAGGCAGGCAGATCACTTGAGGTCAGGTGTTTGAGACCAGCCTGGCCAACATGGCAAAACCCCATCTCTACTAAAAACACAAAAATTAGCCAGGCGCAGTAAGGCGGAGGTTGCAGTGAGCTGAGATCACACCACTGCACTCCAGTCTGGCAACAGAATGAGACTCCATCTCAAAAAATAAAATAAAAAAAAGAATGAAGTAGAAGGGGGTCAGGTGTCTGCTAAGTTATACTTTGAACTAGAAACATGGTTGAGTGCAACTTTGGGGCAGAGCATAGCTTACAGGTAGGAATTGACATACCCAATCTGTGGAGATTAGAGCATGAAAATGAACTGTGTGATAATGCAATCTCAAAGTGATATCGGTGCTCTCAAAGGAAAAATGTGTTTACAAAGAAAGCTTACTACCTTGAGCATTTCTGCCAACTTAAATTTAAAGGCCTGTAGAGATGCTTCTTTAAATTATTAAAAAGTGGTATTACACTATATAATCAATCATGTCGTGTTGTATTTCCCTGTTTATTTTTGGTGGGTTAAGAGAGAAAGGACAAAAAGAGACACAAAAAGAAAATGGGGGAAATTTTTCCTCAACTTAGCCGTGTGAAGATATACATATATACATGCACACACATATATACATATGCATATATACAAATAGTTTTTGAGAGATGATGGGAGGATGTGAATGAAGGATCAGAGGTGAATAGGAGGGATGTCTGGGCAATAGAAAGAAGCTGTGGTGGGCAGTAACCAGAAATGAAGACAGATAGTAGGTGGACATTAGGTCTCTTTTTTTTATTTTTGAGACAGTCTCTTTCCATCATTCAGGCTGGAGTGGAGTGGCACAATCTTGGCTCACTGCGACCTCCACCTCCCAGATTCAAGCAATTCTCACTCGAGAATCAAGTGTGAAAAATCAAGTGATTTTTGTGCCTCAGCCTCCCAAGTAGCTGGGATTACAGGCGTGCGCCACCATACCTGGCTAATTTTTATATTTTTAGTAGAGACAAGGTTTTGCCATGTTGGACAGGCTGGCCTTGAACTCCTGACCTCAAGTGCTCCATCCCCTTTGACCTCCCAAAGTTCTGGGATTACAGGTGTGAGCCACCACACCTGGCAGCATTAGGTCTTTAAATCCAGGTTTAAAATAAAGAGGATCATTAAACAGGCAGGATCAAGTGGCCTTGGATGGCAGTGACTTTCCATTGAGATGTCCATGTAGTTTTCTCAGTTTGGAAGAGCACAATAACAATGTCAGCATAAGGCTTTTCGACTTGACAGAAAAGAGGAAATAGCTACTGTATTTGTCTTAAACCATATGTGCTGCTGAAAGGCAAATAAATAATTCTGACTGAAATGAAGACTAATAAAGGCCTCTATGATCATAAAAAGTTTGTGTAGCCATTTAACCGCCAAGCTGTACTGTGAACAGGGATATATGTAGGGCCACCCAAGTCTATTAAAAATGTGTGAAAAATGCTTGGTGTGAAGCAAAGTTCAGAGAACCTCTATGAAGTCTCTGGTTTATGTTCCAAAGAAAGTGAAGGGACATATTTACTGCAGGGATTCAGCTGCTTCGAGGACCCACGTTACCACATTCCTGGGTTACTTCTACCTAGATATTCAAATGGCAAATCGTGTGTTTGTGGAGCATAGAACTACCTATTGAATTAAACAATCTGGTGTCTGATCTATTCAGATTTAATAGATGGCAAAGCTGAAACTCTTTTCTGAATAAATAAATTTTACTGCAAGAGTTCTGGCAGAAAATGTAATAATAAACAGTCTATAAAATCCAGATGATTTGGGGGAAGGACACCTGGTAGAAGTGTGTAACATTAAACTTTTAAATGTGGCTTTAGACAAGGCTTGGCTATAGAGGGAAACATTTTGTTCATCTACCTTGACAAAACACAAAGATTCCTTCTGGCAGAACATTTGGTGAATGAAGAGAGGTTTAATTTTGTTCTGTATTGTTGAGTTAGATGGGTTTTCATGGATCACTGCAAAAATGTACACCTCACAGAATCTTAAGGCAGTTTAGGCTCTAAGCTGGTTTGAACAGAGAGAAGGACTTGATATGGCAAACTTTGTCTACGTAGGTTGCCTGTGTAGTGTTCCCTACACACTCTGGTAAAAAGAACTCAAGCTCTGAATGTGTCTCCTGTTAACACCACAGGGGCCCTTGGGGGAACATGTATTTTGCTTCTGACCGGATAACACGAAGGAATAGAAAAGGCAGGGAGCGGTGGCTCATGCCTGTAATCCCAGCACTTTGAGAGGCTGAGGAAGGCAGATCATTTGAGGTCAGGAGTTCAAGACCAGCCTGGCCAACATGGTGAAATCCCATCTCTACTAAAAATACAAAAATTAGCCGGGTGTGGTGGTATGTGCCTGTAGTCCCAGCTACTCAGGAGGCTGAGGGAGAAGAATTGCTTGAACTCAGGAGGTGGAGGTTGCAGTGAGCCAAGACGGTGCCACTGCACTCCAGCCTGGGCAATAGAGTCAGACTTCATCTAAAAAAAAAAAAAAAAGAAAAGAAAAGAATGAATAGAAAGGATTGATGGACACAAGAGAGAAATTCTCCAGTAAAAACCAGAGATCCATGACCTAGCAAACATATGGTCAGCAAGCTGTTTTTCAAGGGCTGTCTTCTTAGGGAAGAAAGATTTTTTGAAACATGTATATGTGTGTGTTGCCCCAGGGAGGTGGTATTTGGGACATTGCTCAGTATTTTCCACTGTCAAACATAAACTATACTACACCCCAGAATGTACTCAAGATGTTTGGCATCAGTAGAGTATTTTGTTGCCATTCAGATGAACGATCTCTGTTTGGAAGGCGTTGAGGCAGAGCAACGCTTTAAAAAGAGACCCTGTTTATTCACCCAAGGGAAGCAAAGGGAGGTTAGATGGAAATTGAAGGTTGGGTGGTGATATTGTTGTTGCTGCCAGTTGGGAGGTGGTAGAACAACCCTCACACCCCAACCCCTGACATAGCTTATCCTGTAATAGAGATGCAGCTTGCCTAGCTGTAGTTACCATGTCATTTATTACTTAATGTCAGGCATTAAGACAAATGACAATGTTCTTTGGTATATTAGGAAGAATGAAAGTATTTTGATTTGGCTAGAGAAGGGACAACATAAATGGGAGTGTTCTGATGACAAAGGCCTTTGAATGTCATGCGTAAGGGTTTGGATTTTATTCCATTGCTCCCAAAGCATGTAAAAATGTTTGTAACAGGGAGTGACGTGACAGAATATTTGTTTTTGTAAAGATCATCTGGTAGCAGTTTGCAAGATGGTTTGGAAAATAATTTGAATGGAAGTAAGACAATCATTCAGGAGCCTATTACCACAGTGGAAGTCAAAGATGGAAGGTCCTTAGACAGTGAGAGAATTGAGATGAGGGAGATGTATTTGGAAGACATTGATTTGAGAAATGAATAGAATCTTTCAGGAAGCTTAGCTGAATTGCGTATAATCTTCACAATAACGTTTTTCTTGAGTTGGCACTGAAAACCTTGAACAGAAAAGAGAGCTAATTTTAGGCATACAAATGTTTTATCAGTTTTAAAGGCAGCGAGATTGGGAGAGAGAAAGAGAAAGTTTTTCCTTTTCAAAGAATAATTGAATCAAATGGAAATTAATGATACCTATTTTCATGATGCTGGGATCAAATTCTTGTCATAAAAGGCATTTGCAGCCTGATCTGCATGTCAGCCCCCATGCTTCACTTTGACAGTTTGAAAAGAGAACACAGCACATGTACGGGAAGTCAACGCCTACTTATGTACCTGTTGTTTTAATGCTCCACCCAGAAATTAGTGTTCTAACTTGTACAATCTGTATGGCTCTGTTGATTGCTGGGGGTGAATGATTATCCTTAGGTTAGGAAGAAACTTTTAGGCTTAATTCCTTTGCAAGACTTTAAGATAATTAACACACATGTATAATGTAAATATCAGGCAATATCGTGGCCTATGGGTTGTAGAATTAGACTGCCTGCTCTCAAATCCCAGTCCTTCCTGTTTCTGTCTGTGGGATCATGGACAAATTACCTGCTACCAAGAAACTTGTTTCCTCACTTGTTAAAATGGGAATAGTAATAGCACCTAACTCATGGGATTGCCATAATGATCACATGAGGAAATCCTTAAAAAGTGGTTAGCTCAGTGCCTGGCACACAAAGCATGCTCAATAATTGTAGCTATTAATCATTACCTACAAGTTTTAGCTTAGGACTTTTAAAAGCAGTAGAGAATAAAGGGGAAGGCAGAGAGAGAGAGTGGGACTTCTTTGAGTTACTTCATGAGAAGGGTGAGAAGATTTTAAGTAGAGATTCGAAAACATGTTTTGTTTTGTGGATTTTATGTTAAAAAAATACTGAATCTGCATGGAGTTCACACATTATTATATGCCTGCCTTCTGAAGGCATCTGAGTTGGGGACCCCTGTGTCTAGCCCCAAAATGCCATGTTTATCACCATATCTGGTTAAGAGTGGTGAGAAAATATCATACTGTATAGCACTATATTTCTCTTCTCTTTCTTTTTTTTTTTTTTTTTTTTTTAGACAGGGTCTGGCTCTGTCACCTAGGCTGTAGTATAGTGGTGTGATGTTGGCTTACTGCAGCCTTGACCTCCCAGGGCTCAAGCAGTCCTCTACCTTAGCCCCCCGCAGCAGCTGGGACCACAGAGACATGTGCCACCATGCCAAACTAATTTTTTTTTTTTTTTTTTTGATATGGAGTCTCGCTCTGTCGCCCAGGCTGGAGTGCAATGGCGCAGTCTCGGTTCACTGCAACCTCCGCCTCCCGGGTTCACAGTATTCTCCTGCCTCAGCCTCCTGAGTAGCTGGGATTACAGGCGCACACCACCACACCTGGCTAATTTTTTGTATTTTTTTTTTAGTAGAGATGGGGTTTCACTATGTTGGCCAGGCTGGTCTTGAACTTCTGACCTCCTGATTTGCCCGCCTCAGCCTCCCAAAGTGCTGGGATTACAGGCATGAGCCACTGTGCCAGGCCTTCTTTTTGGATTTTTTAGTAAAGATGGGGTTTTACCATGTTGCCCGGGCTGGTCTCGCGCTCCTGAGTTCAAGTGATCTGCCCACCTCAGCCTCCCAATGTGCTAGGATTGCAAGCATGAGCTACCGGGACTGGCATTCTCTTTAAAAAAAAAAAAAAAAAAAATTATTTATTTTATTTTATTATTTTTTTTTATAAAATAAATTTTATTTGAATTTTGATTCAATTATATTTTATTATTTTATTATTTTTATTTTATTTTTATTTTTCTATTTATTTGGTTGGACATGGTGGCTCATGTCTGAAATCCTAGCATTTTGGGAGGCTGAGGTGGGAGGATTGCTTGAGGTCAGGGCTTCAAGACCATAGTGAGAACCCTGTCTCTTAAACAACAAAACAAAACAAAACAAAACAAAACAAAAACTCCTTGTTGACCTTTGCTATAAGGATATAGTCTAGGTCTTTATCTCACGCTCTCCCATTTTTTTTTTCTCTCTATTTCATAAACTGAAACAAGTGGTAACTTCTTCCCAAACTTTATCTCAAGTCTTGGAAAGAATCTCAATGTAACAATGTAATGTAATCAGCAATGTAATGTTTAAAAGTCTTGATCATAGTAGAGAGAAATCTCCAAATTAGTACAGTTATCCTTCAGTATCCGCAGGAGATTGCTTTCAGGACCTCTCATGCATACCAAAATCCAAGGATGCTCAAGTCCCTGATATAAAATAGTATCGTATTTGCATATAACCTATGCACATCATCCCATATACTTTAAATCCTCTTTAGAGTACTTATAACACCTAATACAATGTAAATGCTATAAAAATAGTCGTTGTATTGTTTAGGGGATAACAATAAGAAAAAAAGCCTGGGCATGTTTAGTACAGATACAGCCATTGATTTGTTTTTTTCTGAATATTTTTCATCTGTGAAACTACAGATATGGAGGGCCAACTGTGTTTTCTTTTTTTTTGAGACCAAATCTTGCTCTGTCACCCAGGCTGGAGTGCAATGGCACAATCTTGGCCCACTGCAACCTCCGCCTCCTGGGTTCAAGTGACTCTCTTGCCTCAGCCTCCTGAGTAGCTAGGATTACAGGTGTCCGCCACCATGCCCAGTTAGCTTTTGTATTTTTAGTAGAGACAGGGTTTCACCATGTTGGCCAGGCTGGTCTTGAAATCCTGATCTCAGGTGATCCACCTGGCTCAGCTTTTCAAGGTGCTGGGATTACAGGCGTGAGCCACCACGCCTGGCCCCAGCTGTGTTTTCTTAAAAAGAGATTTCTGTGTATAAAAGTAACTTTTTATCAGGAAGAATATGGGCACTGAATTTGGAAACCTTGATGGCACAGGACTTCTGTAAATTTACATTTGTAGGGCATGTGACTGGACAACTGTTAGAGATCTGAAATGTTTAGTTTATGTTGCAGATATGTTCATCCATATAAAGAGTCAGAACTAAAGCTTGCATCCTCTTTAGTGTCTTCTGGGCAATGTTATGTATCGTAACATAACAAAGAACTGATTTTGGAAGCAAGTATCATGGCAGGGTACCTACCAGATTATAAAACTTCTCATAAATAGATATTACCCATGGCTTAAAAGTTTTTTAAAGGCTAAAAATGACTATGTCTGAGACTAGAATATTTAATCATGACCTGAAATCTCTGCAGGCCAAGATAGGCTTCCAAAATTTCCACCGGGGAACATGGTGGAAATCTGTACTCCTGTATCTCTGCTTTCTATTTCATCATTATTTGGCACTGAAGATGTTTTGGTTCTCAATCACTCATTGTCAGTGACACTGATAGAAGTCCAGGGAGAATATCCGGTTTAGGGTGGAAACTGAATTGGTGGTCAATGTATTCTTATTTTAATTTACATCAAGATACTTCCTGTCTTAAAGAAAGAGAAGGCTTTCTCCTAAAGGGGAGGGAACAGTAATCAGGGAACTTGCAGAATATATTGAGATTGCAGCCACTTCATAAAACAATACTGTTCATTATCCTGAGAGGTAATACATGAACTCAGTGAAGGGGAGGGAAGGGAAACTTGTTTTTGTAGCAACAGTAATTCTGTTTCAACACAGCAGCAAAAGGAGGGGGAGGAGGACAATTCTAGAACTGCCTTTCATTCGTACAGATAATGCTTGAAAATATTTTTGCCTTTTTTTCTCCTAGGAGGAGATACAAAGAAGTATAAGATAAAATGTAGACATAAAAGATAAAGCACAGGTTAAAAGACTTGCTTATTGATCACAACTAAACAATGTGGGTGCCAGATTCATTATTATGGTGATTTAATGGTTTATGACATTCGTTATGGGCTTTTTTTTTTTTTTTTTTGGAGACAGAATTTCGCTCTGTCACCCAGGCTGGAGTGCAGTGGCGTGATATGGCTCACTGCAACCTCCACCTCCCAGGTCCAAGCAGTTCTTGTGCCTCAGTCTCCCAAGTAGCCACGCCCGGCTAATTTTTGTATTTTTAGTAGAAAAAGGGTTTCACCATGTCGGCCAGGCTGATCTTGAACTCCTGGCCTCAAGTGATCTACCTGCCTCAGGCTCCCAAAGTGTTGGGATTACAGGCGTGAGCCACCACACTGGGCCATCATAGACATTTTTTTTTTTTTTGAGACAGAGTCTCGTTCTGTCGCCCAGGCTGGAGTGCAGTGGCACGATCTCGGCTCACTGCAAGCTCTGCCTCCCAGGTTCACGCCATTCTCCTGCCTCAGCCTCCCGAGTAGCTGGGACTACAGGCACCAGCCACAAAGCCTGGCTAATTTTTTTTGTATCTTTAGTAGAGACGGAGTTTCACTGTGTTAGCCAGGATGGTCTCGATCTCCTGACCTCGTGATCCGCCCGCCTCGGCCTCCCAAAGTGCTGGGATTACAGGCATGAGCCACCATGCCCGACCCATCATAGACATTTTAAATTATTTTATGGTAATGAAAACAAAGGTAGCAACTGCAACACTATTTTCTCATGGCCAATCTATATTTGGAACAGTTTGTTGAGTTCTGCAAAACGGACATTGGAGAGACCATTGGAAAACAAAAGCAGTGCAAAAGAAAGAACTCTGGAGGGTGATGGAGGGGACTTGAAATTAGTCTTTGTTGGAATGCTTAACGAACCAGTGAGAAAGGAAGACTTGAGGAGTTTCATGACTATCTTCAGATTCTTGAAGATGCTAGGGCATAAAATGTTGGCATAATAGTCAAGATAATTTTGACTTAGGAGAAGCAAGACGTTACATCTGTTTAATATCCAGAAAGTTAAAAGTCTACCAAGAAAGCAAGCAAGCAAGCAAGCAGAATGCATTGCATTGGGTGGGCACTAAGGGAGTTTGATCACAGCCTGGATGCTGCTGGCTGGGGATACTCCAGAAGGCACTGACTCATGCACTAAGTGAGCTTTTCACATCATCCTTCAAGGGCAAGACTCTATGATAATGGATATCATTTTTGAGCTCTCATTCTCTATTTACAGATTAGGAAGCTGAAGATCAAGAAAATTAAAGAATTTATAAAAACTCTTCAGAGGCCAGGCACAGTGGCTCACGCCTGTAATCCCAGCACTTTGGGAGGCTGAGGCGGGCAGATCACCTGAGGTCAGGAGTTCGAGACCAGCCTGACCAACATAGGGAAACTCCATCTCTACTAAAAATACAAAATTAGCTGGGCGTGGTGGCGCATGCCTGTAATCCCAGCTACTCAGGAGGCTGAGGCAGAAGAATCGCTTGAACCCGGGAGGCGGAGGTTGCAGTGAGCCGAGATCACGCCATTGCACTCCAGCCTGGGCAACAGGAGCGAAATTCCATCTCAAAAACAAACAAACAAACAAAACCCCAAAAACTATTCAGTGGCATGGTTAGCATTCTTATCTAAATTGGTAAATGCCTATGTTCTTAACCACCAGGCATTTGAGGCACAAGAATCCTTCTTCAAAAGTGCTTAAACCAGGCCAGGCATGGTGGCTCATGTCTGTAATCCCAGCACTTTGGGAGGCTGAGGTGGGCAGATCGCTTGAGTTCAGGAGTTTGAGACCAGCCTGGCAAACACAGTGAAACCCTATCTCTACTAAAAATACAAAACTTAGCCGAGCGTGGTGGCACACTCCTGTAATCCGAGCTACTTGGAGGTCGAGGCAGGAGAATCGCTGGAACCCTGGAGGCACAGGTTGCAGTGTGCCAAGATCACACCACTGCACTCCAGCCTAGCTGACAGAGTGAGACTCTGTCTCAAAAAAATAAATAAAAATAAAAATAAAGAAATAAATAGTGTTTAAACCAGGAGAGAGTGATGCTGAATTTAGAGAATAAATCTACATTCCTTTTCTAGAGCTGCACCTGTGGCTGAATGAAAAAACAAAACAAAACACAAAATAAACCATTCTTCCCTGCAGAGGAGGATGACTTCATAGGAGGAAGCCTAGAATGATGCATGGAAAAGAAAGCGACTTTGGTTCTTTGTTAGACTCTTCCTCACCACTCCCCTCTTCTCACCTCCACCTCCAGGCCCAGTGGAGCAGCCAGTTTGTAAGAACAGTTTTTAATTTTGAGCTTTTATCATAGCTTTATTTTAGTACTACGTCAGAAGTCCACATTTGCCCAGGGTCTGCTCTGTTCCTTGGGCTGGTTCTGACTGTTGTTAAAGTCACTGCAGGATGACTTTACAAGAACCAAATTGCCAGACGTAAACCAACTCTCATCCAGCCTCTGGCAGCTGGATTCTGAGGAATAAATGAAGAGAGGACAGTCAGGCAAATGCATATTCTTTTTTTGTTTGTTTTTTAGACCGAGTCTTCTCTGTCTCCCTGGCTGGAGTGCAGTGGCGTGATCTCGGCACACTGCAACCTCCGCCTCCTGAGTTCAACTGATTTCTACTGCTTCAGCCTTCCGAGTAGCTGGGACTACAGGTGTGCACCACCACGCCCAGCTAATTTTTGTATTTTTAGTAGAGACGGGGTTTCACCATATTGGCCAGGCTGGTCTCAATCTCTTGACCTCGTGATCTGCCTGCCTCGGCCTCCCAAAGTGCTGGGATTACAGGCGTTAGCCACTATGCCCGGCCCAAATACATATTCTTTACTGCTCCAGAGCTGGTTAAGTCCCAAATGCCCTTTCAGTCTCTCTTGGTGACCTGTAGGACTCCTATGTGAACCTGTAGGACTGCATTTCTCCAAGGGCCTGTCCTTTCTTCTGGGACCCAGTGTGATTGCTTCTAGGTTTTTTTCTTCTAGGTTTTCTAAGGGCACGGGTACTTTCAAATGGTGCAAATCCAGGTGCTGGTTAACACTTCAGGCACAGGACATGGATGAGAGAGAAGAAAATCAAACAGGGAAAGAAAAATTTTAACCCAGGCCGGGCGCGGTGGCTCACGCTTGTAATCCCAGCACTTTGGGAGGCCGAGGCGGGTGGATCACGAGGTCAGGAGATCGAGACCACGGTGAAACCCCGTCTCTACTGAAAAATAGAAAAAATTAGCCGGGCGTGGTGGCGGGCGCCTGTAGTCCCAGCTACTCGGAGAAGCTGAGGCAGGAGAATGGCGTGAACCCAGGAGGCGGAGCTTGCAGTGAGCCGAGATGGTGCCACTGCACTCCAGCCTGGGCGACAGAGCGAGACTCCATCTCAAAAAAAAAAAAAAAAAAGAAAAATTTTAACCCAGTATCTTGCTGTAATCAAAGCCCTCCAACTAAACCCCTTTGTAGGGTTCTGGGGATTCCATTTTGTGCTCTGCCTAGCAGTGCTCTTGAATGGAATGGGGTTCATTATGGGAGCAGTGCCCTGTAGAGGTTATGACCCACTGTCACATCTTGAGTTTCCCCTTTACTCTTCAGTTTTATTTTAAAAATTTCATTGTAATTAAAAAAATTTTTTTGTAGAGACGGTGTCTTGCTATGTTGCCCAGGCTGGTCTAGAACTTCTGAGCTCAAGCAATCCTTCCACCTCGGCCTCCCAAAGTGCTGGGATTACAGGTGTGAGCCACCATGCTCAACCCAGTCTCACTTTCTTTTTGTAGTTTTACCCTCAAAACTGCCATCGCTTTTTAATTAAAACAAATGAGAGACATTTTCTCTCAATACACTATTGTGCACAAAGGTTTGTGATCCATCTTCGAACACCTGGACAGCTCACTCTACACATCCAGGGATTCCAGCCAGTGGAATATTTTCCATGTTGGTTTTCCCCCTTGATCCACCTAAAAGTTCAGACTGTATGATGGAGGGCTGAGATTAGGGTGAGACAGGTGAAGCTGGGTTATGGAAGAGCAGGGTAGGACCTTGTCTTTGTTTAAAAATTTGATATTTTGTTAATCATGGACTATTTTCCATTAATTTTAATTACTGAGGCTTTTGGTGTCCTGTTAAATTTTGCCTCAATTGCCTTATCCTAGTTCTTTTTTTTTTTTTTTTTTGAGACGGAGTCTCGCTCTGTCACCCAGGCTGGAGTGCAGTGGCGCGATCTCGGCTCACTGCAAGCTCCGCCTCCCGGGTTCACGCCATTCTCCTGCCTCAGCCTCTCCGAGTAGCTGGGACTACAGGCGCCCGCCACCACGCCCGGCTAATTTTTTTGTATTTTTAGTAGAGACGGGGTTTCACCGTGGTCTCGATCTCCTGACCTTGTGATCCGCCCACCTCGGCCTCCCAAAGTGCTGGGATTACAAGCGTGAGCCACCGCGCCCGGCCGCCTTATCCTAGTTCTGACGTGCCGTAACACTTGATCCTGTTTAAGTCCATGGATATTAGGCAGTCCTGTGTGCTGAAAAAGCATTGGAACTTAGGAGAGATGGTTCTAAAATGTAGCTCTGCATATCATTAGCTATGTAACTTTGGATGGGGTCAGTGGCCCAGTTGGGACCCCAGGTGTCTCATGTGCAAAATACAGGTGACATCTAATTCTAAACTTTTATGATTCTGCCCCTGGTGTTTCCTAACTGAGAAGCTCAAAGATGGCAGCACCGTATATTCTAGCTCTTTTATTACTCTCCATGCCTCAAACTAGCACCAAATCCGGTCCCTCGCACAGAGTGGACATTCAAACAATGTCTTCCAGTAAATGGTTTTTTGCACATTGGAACAAAAATACAGATCAAGGTCCAAACCAAAAAGCCTACACAAATTAAAAACATTCTGCAAATGAAAACAAAACCTTCCCAAACAAGAATATTGTGCCTCCCTCATTCCTCCCACAGAAAAGAACCAACTGAAATTATTAGTGTTTCTGATTCATGAAAGTATGGCAAAGTCTTACTGCTTTTTCTCCCCCCCAAGAAATATTCTATTCAAATATTTCAGGTTTTGAGTAAAGCAGACTTATGTAATCATCCTGCCCTTGGGGATTTCTGTCCATCTAAAGAAGCTAGAACCACCCTAATGAGTCACAGTTCATAAAATGTAACATCTGTGAGAGAAGGTTATAAACATCAGCAGTGCCCAGAACAGCTGTAGAATTTCAGAAGAAACAGAATTTCCACTTCCCCACCAGTTCTTCATATTTAAGTTCACATAACTAGAATGCAGGGAGAGAGAGCATTTGTGCATATAGCCCAAACTCCCTTTTCTTTTCTCCTCTTTTTTCCTTGAGAGAGAGAGAGGCTGGGTGCAATGGCTCACATCTGTAATCTCAGCACTTTGGGAGGCCCAGGTGGGCAGATTACTTGAGACCAGGAGTTCGAGACCAGCCTGGCCAACATGGTGAAACCCCATCTCCACTAAAAATACAAAAAATTAGCTGGGCGTGGTGGCACATGCCTTTAATCCCAGCTACTCAGAGGCTGAGGCAAGAGAATTGCTTGAGCCTCGGAGGTGGAGGTTGCAGTGAGCCAAGATCACACTACTGCACTCCAGCCTGGGCAACAGAGCGAGACTCTGTCTCATTTAAAGAAAGAGAGGCCAGGTATGGTGGCTCACGCCTGTAATCCCAGCACTTTGGGAGGCCGAGGCAGGTGGGTCACGAGGTCAGGAGATCGAGACCATCCTGGCGAACACAGCGAAACCCTGTCTCTACTAAAAATACAAAAATATTAGCTGGGCATGGTGGCATGCGCCTGTAGTCCCAGCTACTCGGGAGGCTGAGGCAAGAGAATGGCGTGAACCCAGGAGGCGGAGCTTGCAGTGAGCCGAGATCGCGCCACTGCACTCCAGCCCGGGCGACAGAGCGAGACTACGTCTCAAAAAAAAAAAAAAAAAGAAAGAGAAAGAAGAGAGAGAGAGAGCATGAGTGCGAGCACATGTGCAAGAAAGAATGCCGAGAGGGAAAGACGCAAAGGAGGGAAGGGAAAAGATCCTGGTTCAATGGTAAAATACGTGACCTTAAAATAGAAAACATATTTTAAGCGCTCTTTTCTTTATTCTTAGCCTATTTTGTATTACAGCATTTTTTTTTTCCCCCGAAATGGAGCCTCTCGCTCTGTCTGCCAGGCTGGAGTGCAGTGGCTCAATCTCAGCTCACTGCAACCTCTGCCTCCTGGGTTCAAGCGATTCTCCTGCCTCAGCCTCCCAAGTAGCCAGGATTACAGGCACCCACCACCACGCCTGGCTAATTTTTGTATTTTTAATAGGGACAGGGTTTTGCCATGTTGGCCAGGCTGGTCTAAGGTGATCCACCTGCCTCGCCCTCCCAAAGTACTGGGATTACAGGCGTGAGACACCGTGCCCAGCCCTATGACATCTTTTCCACATACCTATTCTCTAACCAGTGGTAGAAATGAGAGGGCAAGAACCACTTTAGAGACACTTCTTGACGTATTGTAAATTGCTTCTGGACACGAAGAGTATATACCAATAGCTGTATAGTAAGTCATTTTAATTTTCTTAATCTTTCTTTCATAGTTGATATTAATCACCTTGTCCCAGAAACAAAGGTCTTGTACTTGAGGGAAATGAAAGTGACCTTCGAAAGGCCATTAAGAATGGTGGGTCAGCCGGGCGCAGTGGCTCATGCCTGTAATCCCAGCACTTTGGGAGGCTGAGGCGGGCGGATCACCTGAGGTCAGGAGTTCGAGATCAGCCTGGGCAACACAGTGAAACCCCGTCTCTACTAAAAATACAAAATTAGCTGGGCCTGGTGACACATGCCTGTAATCCCAGCTGCTCGGGAGGCTGAGGCAGGAGAATCGCTTGAACCTGGGAGGCGGAGGATGCGGTGAGCTGAGATGGCGCCATTGCACTCCAGCCTGGGCAACAAGAGTAAATCTCCATCTCACCAAAAAAAAAAAAAAAAAAAAAAAAGAAAAAGAATGGTGGGTCATAGAAAGGATGGATATAGGCACATATCTGCACTGTCTATGGTCTCAATACTTTAGACAATTCAAGAGCCAAGTACATCTCCAGGTATTCAAATTCAAGAAAATAGTCACAAAATATCTTGACACTTATACCAGTAATACAATATACCTTCACTGAAACATAATACAAGCACTTTTCCTTTTTATGTTTCTTTTTTATTTTTATAGAGATGGGATCTTGCTATGTTGCCCAGGCTGGACTAGAACTCCTGGCCCCAAGAGATCCTCCCTTTCAGCCTCTGGAGTAGCTGGGATTACAGGCATGTGCCATCATACCTAATAGGCAGTTTATTTCTGACAATGAACTTGGAAGGAACACAGTAAAAAACCATCTGATACAAGAAAATTTTGTTTTAAAAATTCTACTTTTAGAATAATTTCCTGTATCTTTTGTTCTCATCACAGATTTTCTCTAACAAGGCAAAAATCAGACAAAGCATGTTTTTTCCTTTTCTTTCTTTCTTTCTTTCGTTTTATTTTTATTATTCTTTTTTAGAGGTAGGGTCTCACTCTTTCTCCCATGTTGGAGTGTAGGGACACAATCATAGCTAACTGCAACTTCAAACTCCTGGACTCAAGAGATCCTCCCACTGTAGCCTCCTGAGTAACTGAGATTACAGGCACCCGCCACCACTCCTGGCTGATTTTTGTATCTTTTGTAGCGATGGGTTTTTACCATGTTGGCCAGTCTGATCTCAAACTTCTGACCTCAAGTGATCCTCCCAAAGTGCTGGGATTATAGGTGTGAGCCACCCTGCCTGGTCAGCATTCATTTGTTAAGCAACACCTGCACTGAACTTTATGCCAGTTGCCATGCAAAGCAAATAATCTTCTCCAACAGGTTTTCCTAGCAGGTAATGTGTCTAGGCAGCAATTGCAGGCCCTGAATTATTTCCTTAAAATGGATTTCATAATTCTACATTAAAGAGATATGTAATATTGACTAATGGCTTACTTAGTGCCTTTTCACCATGAAAAGGAAGTAAATGTAGTGTACCCCAGCGGGGTCCCACACAACCACTTTTCATATACATTTCCTTTGAACACACACCATTCACCAAGGGCATCAGAATTAGTGCCCTGTGATGACCTGTTCTGTGATTTAAACAACCTAAATTTCTGCCCAAACACAACCTTTCTCCTTGACCTTGAGCTCAATGTGAGTCAACAACGGGATGAGACAGCTAAAAAAAAAAAAAAAAAAAAAAGTAACTTTGCCCTTGGGCTGTCTTAATAGAATTGGGGGAGTGTTTATCCAATTCTACTTGAACTGATCAGACAGCACCTAGGGGAACTGTGTTCTTTTCTGGGAATTACAGTTTAAGAGAAACAATGATAAACTGAAATATGTCCAGAGGAGAGGGAACCGGATGGAGAGAAACTATATCATGTGAAGAGCATTGAGCAAACTGGTGGAAGCTATTTATCCTGGAAAAGAAAGAGCAGGGTAACAATTTTTTCAAATGCCCAAGGGCTGGCATTTGGAAGAGGGAACTGTTCAAACTGGCTTCAAAAAATTGAGGGACTCTAATGTTAGCTCAATGTAAGGCAGAATTTCCTAAAGATTATAGTTGTTAAACATTTAAAAACTAAATTAAATGGATTATTTATTCAGCACCTACTATGTATTCTAGGCCCTGGAGAGATAGTAGGCCACAGAACTTATGGAGCTTTCATTCTACTGTAAAGCTATGTCAGAGGGTGGTATAATTCTCATACTTGGAGATGTTTAATGATGCAACAATAAAGTGAGGGGTTTTAAGCAGGAAATCAGACATTACACGTGATTAGACTTGTTGATGTCTAAAGTTCAGTAAGCGCTGAAACCCTAAGGTTCTGTTAGGTTCTACTAAGTTTTTTGAAGGGATGGGGTGACATGGAGGGTATAGAGAGAGGACGGTATGAAATATATTTTTTTAAATAATCTTTAGACTGTTTGAAAAGGGATGGAGTCAGATTGGCTAAAGATCATAGGATCACAGCCTTGTTTTGTGTGTGTGTTTCCCTTTGTTTTTAAAAGACAGGTCTCGCTCAGTAGCCCAGACTGGAGTGCAGTGGCGCAATAATGGTTCACTGCAGTTTCAACCTCCTGGACTCAAGCAATTCTCCTGCTTCAGCCTCCTGAGTAGCTGCGGCTGCAGGCGCGCCACCACGTTCCGCACTAGCGTGGTTAAAGCTGGATGGCGTCCATAGCTATTCGCCCAGGGCGCCCGCCTCATTCGGGTGGGGATGGGGGAGGTGGGTGGTGGCAGCGGCGGGGGGCGGGGTTTCAACCCACCCAGGTCAGGCGGCCAGCTTACCTTACTACAAAAGAGGAAAACTCTGCTCCTCTCAGTGCCTTGGTCCACATGGCACTGTGGACCTCAGATGCTGCCAGCCCCTCAAAGCCTGTCACCCCTCCATCCACTGCACCCACTCCAGCGCGTTTCCTTTCCTATTGCGGACACCTCCCAAACTCACCTTCCACCCTAGTTCTTTCTTGGTACCAGATCGACCTCCTCCCTCCTAGATAACCCTGTTTTGTGCCCCTTTGTAGGCACAAACTTGAACCTTGCTCCGTTTGAAAGAGCCCAGGCCGGGCACAGTGGCTCACACCTGTAATCCCAGCACTTTGGGAGGCCGAGGCGGGCGGCTCATTTGAGGTCAGGAGTTCAAGACCAGCCTGACCAACATGGTGAAACCTCGTCTCCTCTAAAATTACAAAAAAAAAAAAAAAAAAAAAAATTAGCCGGGCATGGTGGCGCATGCCTGTAATCCCAGCTACTCGGGAGGCTGAGGCAGGAGAATTGCTTGAACCCGGGAGGTGGAGGTTTGCAGTGAGCCAAGATCGCGCCATTGCACTCCAGCCTGGGCGAATAGCGCAAGACTCTCAAAAAAAAAAAAAAAAAGCAGCCCAACACCGGTGTCTTGCATTCATTACAAATCGTGTCCACAGCCCACTTCCCAACTTCCAACTTCCACCTCCAGGGGAGGACTGGGGGCTGGAGATTGCATTAATTTCCAATGGCCAGTGGTTTAATCAATCATGACTAAGTAATGAGCCTCCGTAAAAGCCAGAGCTTCCGGTTTGGTGAACACACGGAGGTCCTGGAAATGGTGGCGCGCCCAGAGGGCATGGAATCTCCGCGCCGCTTCCCACAGACCTTGTCCCGTGCATCGCTTCCATCCGGCTCTTCTTGAGTTCTGGCGCTTGTAGTAAACCTGCAGTCTTGTAAGTACGCCATTTTCCCGAGTTCTCCGACCTGATCTAGCGAACTAATGAATGTGAGGGGCGGTCGTGGGAAGCCTCAGCCTCCCAAGTAGCTGGGACTCCAGGCATGTGCCACCATGCCCAGCTTAGTTCCTGTTTTCTTATTTGTAGGTACTGCTTTGCATGTTTTTCTCAGCCCAGCATAGATACTACATCAAATACATTGATCAAGCTTACTATATAAATGTTTTGGTACAATCAGTTCCTGTTCCTTCATCGATGATCTAGGGAACTGAGGAAGAAACCATGAGTAAACTGTTCTAGATTTATTGTATGAATGACAAAAGATAATATATGCTAGGGCATAGCTCGGTGTCTGGATCATAGTAAGAGCTCAATAAATGTGCAATATCAGGCCGGGCGCAGGGCTCACGCCTGTAATCCCAGCACTTTGGGAGGCCGAGGCAGGCGGATCAGGAGGTCAGGAGATCGAGACCATCCTGGCTAACATGGTGAAACCCCGTCTTTACTAAAAATACAAAAAATTAGCCAGACGTGGTGGCGGGCGTCTGTAGTCCCAGCTACTCGGGAGGCTGAGGTAGGAGAATGGTGTGAACCCGGGAGGCGGAGCTCATAGTGAGCTGAGATCGCGCCACTGCACTCCAGCCTGGGCTACAGAGCAAGACTCCGTCCCCCCCGAAAAAAAAAAAAGTGCAATATCATTGCTATGACTTTACTTGATTCTTTCATTACATTGTATTATGAAATATTTCACATGACTTACATGACTTTGCTGAAACATAGCAAATTCTTGGGCTTCTAGTTAATATAATGATCAATGGCTCCAATCACAGAGCTCATTTGTGGTTACTGTTTTCGAGTCTCGCTCTGTCGCCCAGGCCAGAGTGCGGTGGCATGATCTTGGCTCACTGCAACCTCAACCTCCCAGGTTCAAGCAATTCCTCTGCCCTCAGCCTCCTGAGTAGCAGGGATTACAGGCATGAGCCACCGCACCCGGTTTGTGGGTACTTTTGATGGCATTTTGGATCTGCGTTTCATCCTGAGAGAAAACATCAACTGAAAGACTGCTGTGAGCCACAAAATAATGGTTTCCTGCTGTTACAGTAAAGCTACACTGTGTTCATTCCGTCATAAGAAAGTGGCACATTCTGATCTTGTGATAATGTTCCACCAAAGGAGTTTATTTATTTTGCAGCAAAAGATTTGTGTAGATTAGTTCATTTCTTGTGATGAATATCAGTACAACATAATCAGACTACTTGCTATGATCTCACTGACCTGCTGTAATCCAACTGGCTAAAGAAACAATCAGTTGTTTTTCTTAGGAAGAGATACATTTTGTTTACTCTCTTAAGTTTGATGAATATATCATTTACTGATTGCTTGAGAAACAAGTAAACAGAAGTGGTCATAATGTGGGAAATTAGTAAAGAGCATCCAGTGATTCTGAGCAGATTCCATTTACCATATCAAGAAAATAGGTCTCTATTTTCAAAAATCAATCTTTTATTTATTTAAGGCTGAAAGATGTGTGAATATTCTTGTAAATGTTCAAGTAACAAGTTAAAATAGCTAAACTTTTTTTTAACTTACTGCATTTTGGGAAATCTAACATATTTCTGAGGAAGTCTCGAAATACGACTTTGTTTCTTTCTTTTTTTGGAAACAGAGTCTGTCTCCAGGCTAGAGTGCACTAGCACAATCATAGCTCACTGCAGCCTCGAACTCCTGGGCTCAAGTGGTCCTCCCACCTCAGCCTTCCCAGTAGCTGGGACTACAGGTGCGCGCCACCACACCCGGCTAATTTTTTTTTTTTTTTTAATTTGGGGTAGAGACAGCAGTCTTACTCTGTTGCTCAGGCTGGTCTTGAACTCCTGGGCTCAAGTGATCTTCTTGCCTTGGCCTCCCAAAGTGGTGGGATTTTAGGTGTGAGGTGAAAATGCCACTTTTACACAGTGTTTGGTATATTATTATTATTATTATTATTTGAGACAGAGTTTCGCTCTTGTTGCCCAGGCTGGAGTGCAATGGCGTGATCTCGGCTCACCGCAACCTCCACCTCCCAGGTTCAAGCGATTCTCCTGTCTCAGCCTCCCTAGTAGCTGGGATTACAGGCATATGCCACCATGCCCGGCTAATTTTGTATTTTTAGTAGAGACGGGGTTTCTCCGTGTTGGTCAGGCTGGTCTCGAACTCCCGACCTCAGGTGATCTGCCCGCCTCGGCCTCCCAAAGTGCTGGGATTACAGGCATGAGCCACTGCGCCTGGCCTGTTTGGTGTATTATAATCCTTCCTACAAGACAAGCAGTTTTCAGTGTGTGCTGAAATACACCCTTCCCCATTCAACTACCAAAAACCCAAAAGGAAGATCATGGAGAAACACCATGTTTATCTATGAAATATCATTCCAGAACAAGGAGTCTCTCCCAGACAAGAAAGAAACCATTTCATTTTACCATCTAAATTTTTCCCAACTTGTTTGTTGTATGTAAAGAACTGTAATTAAGTATGCATTTATATGTGTGTGTTGATAGGGATAAAATCATTCTAAAGGTGGATGGTTTTATTTTGAATACAGTTAATAAAATGAGAGTCACATTGGGGCACAATAACATATGGAAAGGCCATGCTTAATGTTATCAATACAGCTGGGTGATAGAATAAATAATTTATATCAACATGGCATTTTCCATATAGTAACCAAAAATTTATTTGACTAAGCTTTTATCTCCTAAACTTGCTGGTGGTTTTGGAATTAAAGAGAAAATCACCAGCTCTTCTAAAGGGTAAGTGGTACTTTTAGATGTTACTTCCCTAAATGAACTCTTCCCTGCGTCCACAAACTTATGCCCCAGCCTAAATCAGGGCCCCTGCTCTAAGCTCCTCACTTAGAGCAACTGTTATAATGTATGTGGAGGCTTATTTCAAGAATGTCTGTCTCCGCCACCAGCCTGTGGTTTTGCTTACCTTCATACTCCCAGAGCCTAGCACAGTGCCTGGCAAACTGTAGGGCTCAATAGTATTTATTGAAGGAAAGACTATTCAGTAGGTTTTGATAAAGGCATTCATGTGCCTGGGCATCTTGGCAATAACTATTTTGTCTGAGAAGACAAACATGAACTGGAGAAGAGAATTTGAGTTCTTGATTATCATCAAATCCATTAGTTCCTGTTTCAGTTCCCGCCCCCTCCTTTTTTTTTTTTTTTTTTTTTTTTAAATCAGAAGCATTAAAAGAATGTTGAGGATCTAGAAAAGCCAGCCCCACTCCTGAGAGGTGTGTTCAATCTGTTCAGCCACTTCCTTAGACCAGCACTTCTCACTGACAACAGGT
The DNA here is from genome assembly GCF_028878055.3 of Symphalangus syndactylus. Taxonomy (NCBI): domain Eukaryota; kingdom Metazoa; phylum Chordata; class Mammalia; order Primates; family Hylobatidae; genus Symphalangus; species Symphalangus syndactylus. Next base: position 110,711,989 of record NC_072430.2, read on the forward strand.
CCCATTTCTAGGAAAAGATGATGAGATTTTTCTATAAACTGGTATGAGGAGCAAACAAGTTCACCATAAACCATTGTCACTGTCATGTGTTGCTTATAATTTTTTTTTTTTTTTGAGACGGAGTCTCGCTCTTTCACCCAGGCTGGAGTGCAGTGGCGCGATCTCGGCTCACTGCAGGCTCCGCCCCCCGGGGTTCACGCCATTCTCCTGCCTCAGCCTCCCTTGTAGCTGGGACTACAGGCGCCTGCCACCTCGCCCGGCTAATTTTTTGTATTTTTAGTAGAGACGGGGTTTCACCGTGTTAGCCAGGATGGTCTCGATCTCCTGACCTCGTGATCCGCCCGCCTCGGCCTCCCAGAGTGCTGGGATTACAGGCGTGAGCCACCGCGCCCGGCAATTTTTTTTTTTTTTTTGAGACAGAGTTTCTTGCTCTGTTGCCCAGGCTGGAGTGCAGTGGCATGATCTCGGTTCACTGCAACCTCCACCTCCAGGGTTCAAGCGATTCTCCTGCCTCAGCCTCCGGAGTAGCTGGGACAACAAGCATGTGCCACCTCACTTGGCTAATTTTGTATTTTTAGTAGAGACAGGGTTTCACCATGTTGGCCAGGCTGGTCTCAAACTCCTGACCGCAACCTCTGGCTCCTGGGTTCCAGTGGTTCTCCTGCCTCAGTCTCCCAAGTAGCTGAGATTACGGGCATGTGCCACCACGCCCAGCTAATTTTGTATTTTTAGTAGAGACAGAGTTTCTCCATGTTGGTCGGGCTGGTCTCGAATTCCTGAGCTCAGGTGATCCACCCACTTCGGCCCCTCAAAGTGCTGGGATTAAGACGTAAGCCACCGTGCCCAGGCAGGGCCTTCCTTCTTAATCCCTGCACACACAGTCTCTCTGAGTAATGATCTGTTAAGGTGCTCATCTCCCTTACTAAACTAAGAACATCAAGGGCAAGGAATAACTTTTACTCATCTTTATATCTCAGCAAGGAACAAAGTGCTCAGTAGGTGCTCAATGAATGTCTCGTGAAAAAAGAAGGAAGTGCTTTCTCAATCATCAAAACTATGTTATGTTTAGGCTGGGTGCGGTGGCTCATGCCTGTAATTCCTGCAGTTTGGGAGGCAGAGGTGGGAGGATTGCTTGTGGCCAGGAGTTTGAAACCAGCCTGGGAAACATAATGAGACCTCCATCTCTATAAAATCGAAAGAGTAGCCAGGCTTGGTGGTGTATGCCTGGAGTCCCAGCTACTCAGAAGTGGGAGGATTAATTGGGCCCAGAAGGTCGAAGTTACAGTGAACTGTGATAGTGCTACTGCACTCCAGCCTGGCAACAGAGAGAGCCATGTCTCAAAAATAAACAAACAAATGTTATGCTTACTATGGTTTTAATGTATAGAAATACACAAAACAAATATTTATATAAAATGAGACAAATATTTACATATATAAATATATGTAACTTTTTTTTTTTTTCCAGGCAGAGTCTCACTCTGTCATGCAGGCTAGAATGCAGTGGCATGATCACATCTCATTGCAGCCTCCACCTTCCAGGCTCCAGCAATCCTCCTGCCTCAGCTTCCTAAGTAGCTGGGACTACAGCCATGCACTACCATGCCTGGCTAATTCTTAAATTTTTGGTAGAAACAAGGACTCACTACAGTGCCCAGGCTGGTCTCAAACTCTTGGGCTCAAGCAACCCTCCCTTCTTGGCCTCCCAAAGTGCTGGGACTACAGGTGTGGGCCACTAGGCCCAGCCTTCTATTTTTATTACATTTTGATCCATTTTTTATGTCAAAGCATAAGAAACTGCCATTTTGTTAGATCAAAAATAGTCAAGGTCACAGCCAGGCTCGGTGGCTCACACCTGTAATCTGAACACTTTGGGAGGCTGAGGTTGTTGGATAACTTGAGGCCAGGAGTTGAAGACCAGCCTGGCCAACATGGTGAAACTCCATTTCTACTAAAAATACAAAAATTAGCCAGGCATGGTGGTACATGCCTATAATCCCAGCTACTCTGATGGCTGAAGCATGAGAATCGCTTGAACCTAGGAGGTAGAGGTTGCAGTGAGCTGAGATCGCAACCACTGCACTTCAGCCTGGGTGACAGAGTAAGACTGGGTCTCCAAAAAAAAAGCAAAACAAAAAAAAAACCAGCACTTTTCTTGTTGTTTTTTTCAACTTTTAAGTTCTGGGATACAGGTGCAGGATGTACAGGTTTGTTACATAGGTAAATGTGTGTCAGGGTGGTTTGCTGCACAAATCAACCCATCACCTAGGTATTAAGCCCAGCATCCATTAGCTATTCTTCCTGATGCTCTCTTTCCCCTAGCCCTCCCACGTGCCCCCAGTGTGTTGTTACCCCCATGTGTCCATGTGTTCTCATCATTCAGTTCTTACTTATAAATGAGAACATGCCGTGTTTGGTTTTCTTTTTTCTTTTATTCTTTACTTTTTTTTTGAGACGGAGTCTTACTCTGTTGCCCAGGCTGGAGTGCAGTGGTGCAATCTCGGCTCACTGCAAGCTCCGCCTCCCAGGTTCACGCCATTCTCCTGCCTCAGCCGCCTGAGTAGCTGGGACTACAGGCACCCGCCATGATGCCCGGCTAATTTTTTGTATTTTTAGTAGAGACGGACTTTCACTGTGTTAGCCAGGATGGTCTCGATCTCCTGGCCCCATGATCCACCCGCCTCGGCCTCCCAAAATGCTGGGATTACAGGTGTGAGCCACCAAGCCTGGCCTTTTTCTTTCTTTTTTTTTTTTTCTGAGACAGAGTCTCACTCTGTCACCCAGACTGGAGGGCAATGGCATAATCTTAGCTCACTGCAACCTCTGCCTCCCAGGTTCAAGCAATTCTCGTGCCTCAGCCTCCCAAGTAGCTGGGACTACAGGTGTGCACCACCACGGCTGGCTAATTTTTGTATTTTTAGTAGAGACAGGGTTTCACCATGTTGGCCAGGCTGGTCTCGAACTCCTGACCTCAGGTGATCTGCCTGCCTCAGCCTCCCAAAGTGCTGGGATTACAGACGTAAGCCACCATGCCTGGCCTCATGTTTGGTTTTCTGTTCCTGTATTAGTCTGCTGAGGATAATGGCTTCCAGCTCTATCCATGTCCCTGCAAAGGACATGATCTAATTCCTTTTCATGGCTGCATAGTATTCCATGGTGTATATGAGCCACACTTTCTTTATCCAGTCTATTATTGATGGGCATTTAGGTTGATTCCAGGTCTTTGCTATTGTGAATAGCAAATAGCATTTTTACTCTTTTCTTTTTTTGAGACGGAGTTTCACTCTTATTGCCCAGGCTGGAGTGCAATGGCACAATCTTGGCTTACTGCAACCTCTGCCTCCCAGGTTCAAGCGATTCTCCTGCCTCAGCCTCCCAAGTAGCCGGGATTACAAGCATGTGCCACACTGGGCTAATTTTTTTGTATTGTTAGTAGAGACGGAGTTTCTCCATGTTGGTCAGGCTGGTCTCGAACTCCCGACCTCAGGTGATCAGTCTGCCTCGGCCTCCCAAAGTGCTCGGATTACAGGCATGAGCCACCATGCCCGGCCTGCAAATAGCATTTTTATATGGCACAACTGAATAAAGAAAAAGCTCTGTCAACTCTCACTTATACAATTAAGTAAAATGTTTCATTGCCAGATTTTTCCACTCAATTAGAGGTTTATCATTATAAACTGTTAAAAAGAAAGTTTTGTGAAAAATTAAGGATGTCATATCTATATGCCATTTTTTCTAGGTTCAATGATTTAACGTCGATTCAACTTTGTATTTTATTATTTTTCATGCCTAGGGACAATTTGGTCCTAATGAAAATTCAAGCAGGCACATGTATAGTCCTGCTTGGATTCTCCACCTTTTTCAAGTTGCCAGGTTGTCTACCTCCTTTCAAACTCATTCTCCATGAAATCTTTTCCTTTTCTTTCTTTTTCAGATTAACTCTGCCTTTATCCTGTGCCTGACCCGCCCGCTAGTGTTCCTCAAGCACTTTCATAATGATGATAGTTCATGTGTTTATAGTGATCACTTTTGGTTGAATATTGGTCTCCACTGTATCCAGTTATGTAAAGCACTTAACATGGAGGAACTATACCCAATTCATTCAGTTATTTTTTGTTTTGTTTTGTTTTTTGAGACGGAGTCTTGCTCTGTCTCCCAGGCTAGAGTGCAGTGGCATGATCTTAGCTCACTGCAGCCTCCACCTCCTGGGTTCAAGCAATTCTCCTGTCTTAGCCTCCTGAATTGCTGGGACTACAGGCACATGCCATCACTTCTGGCTAATTTTTGTATTTTTAGTAGAGACAGAGTCTCTACTAAAGGCTGGTCTCAAACTCCTGGCCTTATCTTATCACCAGAGATGAGAAGTCTCCACACCACACCTGAAGTTATTGTCACTAAAACTATCGTATCACCAGTCTGTTCTCCTAAGGACCCATTTATGTTTCCAAAAAGTCATTTGTTTTCCCATAAGTGCCCTTCTCTTCCATTTCTCCTATTCTCCTATTAAGATGGCATATATAAAACAAAACAAAAAACAAAAAAACCACACATTAAAAAAAAAAAAAAAAAAAGAAAAAGACGGCATGTGAGCCCTAAATTCTAACTACTTATCTGAGTCATGTTTTTTTTTTTTGATAGGGTTAGGTCCTGGTTGCCCAGGCTGGAATGCAGTGGCACAATCATAGCTCACTCAGCAACCTCTGAGTCACATTTACTTGGGAACGCCCATATCTACATACATACAATTAAATTTTGTTTTCTCTTGCTAATCTTTCTTCTGTCAATTTCATTTGCTGGCGCCTGATAACAAATCTAAGAGGGAACAGGAGAAGTTTTTTCTCCGTGACACATCTATAATCTCACCATCAGAGTAACACATCTATTATCAGTTTTGCATATTCAGTCTTTTCTACTTCATTTATTTTTTACATGATTATCATTCGGTTAACATGATCTGTTATTAAATATTTATCTCAGGGACATGACAATTAGCGGTCAAGTAACAGAAAATGTATGACCTTTTATAAACTAAATGACTTAAATTACATAAAATCATAAAATAGGCCATGAAAAACATAATAATCTAGTGTCTGGAAGATGTACAGATATGATGAGAATTATTCACTAGGAGTAATTACTTGTAACTGGAGACCCAGGAAAGCTCCCTTTGCCTTTTTTTTTTCTTTAACAAAACAAAAATACCATCGGATTAATTTAACAACAGGTTTGTGGATTCTTGAGTGAATGAGTCTGCCTTAAGTGAAAAAGGCAATTTAAGAGTATTATTGCCAGTGAAAGTTCTGTTATCAAACTTTATTTGGTTTTCATTAGCTTTCTTTTGGAGGAAAAGATAAAAGGCAATTGGTGCTCACAGTTTCTGACTAGAACAGGAACAATTGAATAGCTGAACCCTTCTCTCCCACAGTCTTCCCTGTATTTAGCCATCTACCCCTTGTTGGGAGAGCCCAGATACCAATTATTCTAAAAAGAAATTGATAGCCAGATTCAAAAAGGCAACAACAAGAAAGAAATGGGAAGGCCCAACAAGCCACAAGCCTTTCATCGTAAAAATGGGGAGCCAGTGGCGAGCAACCGCATTACAACTCAATTTAGAACTTTTTTCCCACCTTGTAATCTAAAGAGGGCAATATCAGCTTTCATTTCGGAGTACCATTTTTTTCTACTAGTTTCTCAACAGTGAGCCTTCCACAAATGATGTTTGACTATTTCTAGATCACAACTCCTTAAAAGACAGATTTACGAGCTGTAATTATGTAGGTAAAAGCTGAGAAAATTACTGAAAGTTCTTCTTTGTCCGCCCACCCCAGCAACATGCTCATTTTCTCTCTTGCAGTGTTTTAGGATTAATCAGCAGCTGTAGCCAACCCTGTAGGATCGCCCCCAAACACTTTTGCCAAGACCAAAAATACCAATCTGCAGACAGAGCATTTTGTAAACGATCAGGAGTCCTTTTCCTTTTTTGCAAGCTGGTAGTTAGTCAAATGCTGTTTTGTAAATAAATCATCTGCAGGAATCCTCATCAGGTCCACTGTAAATGTGTCAGTTTGAGGAAAACAAACAGGAAAGCACTTACCAGTTAATTTTCAGTGAGGAGAGAAGCTATTGTCATGCCTGGGTGTACCTTCCCGGTTCCAGAATGAAATGGAGGGTGGTGTTCAGAACGGCTGCATTCCTCATTCCACTTTTATCTGGCTTTTGAAATGACAGTGTAGAGAAGAATGATGTTGGGTTTTGAATGTAGTTCTTCCCTTCCCCCACCACCCTCCATAAAAATTCATCATGCAATCCTGGAGAAAAGTAAGCAATGAACATACTGTACAAATTAATTCTTTCGACCAGCCTGTGTTTGTGTAACAAGTTTGTTTTTTGAATGGAAACCACTGCTACTAGCTGTTCTGCTGCAGGCTGAAAATCAGTAATGGATGGGGGGCACTCAGCCCTCCTTTGTCTGGGTAGGCTTTTGCTTATGAAAAGTCACGTTAAATTAGCAGAGATGGAATGTTCTTCAAATGCATGGTATAAGGCTCATCAGGAGATTTTACTTTCTGTGCTTCAGTGTGTCCTGATAGTGAAGAGATGGAATCACATATTAGTTAAGTGTGAATTTTAACGTGTTTTTTTTTTTTTTTTTTTTTTTTTTGAGTCAGAGTTTCACTCTGTCGCCCAGGCTGGAGTGCAATGGCTTAATCTCGGCTCACTGCAACCTCCGCCTCCCAGGTTCAAGTGATTCTCCTGCCTCAGCCTCTGGAGTAGCTGGGATTACAGGCACCCACCACCACGCCCGGTTAATTTTTGTATTTTTAGTAGAGACGGGGTTTCACCACGTTGGCCCGGCTGGTCTTGAATTCCTGACCTCAGGTGATCCACCCGCCTCAGTCTCCCAAAGTGCTGGGATTACAGGTATGAGCCACCACGTCTGGCCTTAAAGACTTGATTTTTTTTTTTTTTTTGAGACGGAGTCTCACTCTGTTGCCCAGGTGGGAGTGCAGTGGTGTGATCACAGTTCACTGCAACCTCCGCCTCCCGTGTTCAAGGAATTTTCCTGCGTCAGCCTCCCAAGTAGCTGGGATTACAGGCATGCGCCACCACGCCCAGCTAATTTTTTTGTATTTTTAGTAGAAACGGAGTTTCACCATATTAGCCAGGCTGGTCTCGAATTCCTGACCTTGTGACCCACCCACCTGGGTCTCCCAAAGTGCCCGGCCTAAAGGTTTGATTTTTATCCCTGGTCACCTTTTGTGGGCCTGGCAGATGTGGGCACATCTGTGTACCTGAGGCAGGACTCAAAATTCATAAATTCAAGGGATGAGAAGCGTGGAGCTTGAAGGCAGGCATGCCTTGATGTGGTGAGCTTACCTCTGACGGCTAGCTATCTTTATTTTTAAAATTTTATTTATTATTATTATTTTTTTGAGACGGAGTCTCGCTCTGTCGCCCAGCGTGGAGTGCAGTGGCAGGATCTCGGCTCACTGCAAGCTCCACCTCCTAGGTTAACGCCATTCTCCTGCCTTAGCCTCCCGAGTAGCTGGGACTGCAGGTGCCCGCCACCACGCCCAGCTAAATTTTTTTTTGTATTTTAGTAGAGACGGGGTTTCACCATGTTAGCCAGGATGTTCTCGATCTCCTGACCTCATGATCCACCCACCTCGGCCTCCCAAAGTGCTGGGATTACAGGCGTGAGCCACCACAGCCGGCCGATATCTTTATTTTTGTATGGTCTAACTTCAGCTTAACCATGTGATACCTGAAATTGTTAGGCCGTGAAAGGTCAGCTGCCAGAGAAGCACAGGATTTTGTTTTTGTCCACTGTTAAAGACCAAGTCTAGGAAATCTAAAGCAGGAATTCCCATGGTGGAGGTCGGGGGTGGGGGGTGCACTTTTTCAAACTACAAATATGCCTCTGCCCTATAAGAATGTATACTCTTCCACATCTACCCTCAATCCCTTGATTCAATCTTGGCATATTTTTCAGTGTTTTGTGAGACCGGATGAATAGATGTGGTCAGTGAAGGGGGTACTTAGTAGAGTTCTGCTAGTTTCCATTCCTTTGTGTTAGCAGTATTAGTATTTACTATAGTCTATACTATGTTCTGTAATTACACAAAATCACAATTTCATCTGTAAAAGCCATTATTGAAGAGAATCTCAGGAAGTTTTGGTTACTTTACATAAGTTTATTTTTGGCTATAGAGCAGGAACCATTGAGTAGCAAAGAATATGAAAAGTGACAAGAGAAATGACATTGATCAAGGATTGTCCTATGTGCCGAGCATAGTTTAAGCACACAGTGAAACCCAGGAAAGTGTATACATTTTTATGTTTTAGCCACCACCTAAAACAATTAAAACATATGCTTGCTTAGCTTTGAAATTAGTCTAAGAAACAATAAATAAAAGGAATAATAAATAAAATATCTCTGCAAATGTGCCTTATAGTTTGATGTATGTTTGAAGAGCTTCCCTTTGACACCCTAAGGCATGACTTGCAGTTGACCTGTTATGCAAAAGTAGCTCAAGTGCTCAGGTGTACTAGAGATAAGCTACCTGCCACCTCTGAGCATTAAGGGTATAGTAGATAACAGCCAGGCGGTTTGATGCATTGGTTAAGCTGGTGGGTCAGTTAATTGGAGATCTGTTAAGAGAGGCTTTTGTGTAAGTGGCAGAGTTGGGGTTTGGCTCCAGACGTTCTGACTTCAAATACCATTATCTTAAGAGACTTAACCATTGGGCTATCCATCTCCTTATTGGAAGAGATATTTATAGAATTGAGTGTATGAGAGGAAGGGATAGCAAAACTTCTGCCAGGTAGAAGGATTTCCGGACAGTTTTGCCACTTCCTAAAAAATCAATTGCAAATTTTCTGAAGGCTGTTATGGCTAGTATTTCAAGGGGTTTCTTTTTATATTATTTTTATTTTTAAAAATAGAGACAGGAGCTGGGTGCGGTGGCTCACGCCTGTAATCCTAGCACTTTGGGAGGTGGAGGTGGGTGGATCAGCTGAGGTCTGGAGTTCAAGACCAGCCTGACCAATATGGTGAAACCCTGTCTCTACTAAAAATACAAAAATTAGCCAGAAGTGGTGGCATGCACCCATAGTCCCCAGCTACTTGGGAGGCTGAGGCAGGAGACTTGCTTGAACTGGGAGGTGGAGGTTGCAGTGAGCCGAGATAGTGCCACTGCACTCCAGTCTGGGCGACAGAGCAAGACTCCATCTCAAAATAAAAATAATAAAAATAGAGACAGGGTCTCACTGTATTGCACAGGCAGGTCTTAAACTCCTGGGCTCAAGTAATCCTCCTGCCTCAGCCTCCCAAAGTGCTGGGATTACAGGCGTGGGCCACCATGCCTGATCTCAATAGGTTTTTGACAGAAGAATGTGTGCAAGCAGGTCTATAGGGCCAACTGGGCTCAGAGATGGAAGATACACAATGCCGCTATCATATTATTCTGGGGACTAGGATCTCCCATTTCATACAAATAGCATTTCTCTACTAGTGCTTGAAATATCACTATTAGAAAACTGTTCTTTTGAAGATATTACATGGTAAAAGAGAAGATTTATATTAATCTAATGAAGGTTTAATAGTGAGAAAGGGTTGGGCGATTTTAAGTGGGTCATCCCCTCCCCTCCCATCAACCCCACAAGAAAAATTGGGGTTGCCAACTTGGCCTTTCATCTTTTGATATCATTAAGGTTAGCATTATTCTTTCTCTTTCTTGTGTGATGTTAAAATAGCACATTTCTCCCAAACATCTAAAAACTCTGATGATGGAAATTTTAGAAATAGCCATTTGGGAGAATATTATATCATCACGTCATATTAATTTTTGTCAGTGATCATTCTAATCTTTTTGTTGTTGTTTGAAAAAAAAATCTATCTGGAACAAAAGCACTGGAAAAGAGACATACAAAAGGACACTTTCTTACAAAGAAGCTGATTTATGAAAAACAAAGACACTTCAATTTTTTCCTCCTGTCATACAGGGTGATGACTATCTTTTGTAAATGCCTTTCTTAGGCCTGGCTCTTCAGGGTAGTCAGGTTGGAGATTAGACTTGGGGGGCCCTTACTTGGTTAAACTGTGAGGCTGCAGACACACAAAGCTTTTTCCAGAGACTGAAATGGACTCACAGGGCAGGCTCAGTAGCCCTGGGGGTCACAGCAAGGAACCATGGCAACCCAGCCATACAGGGACGTTTTCATCCACTTAAAGCAGAGAATTCTTAAAGGCTTCTAAATGAGGACGAAGCCTTGTCTAGATTCTTGCTTCTAATTCTGTTTTGCCCCATGTAGAAAGTGAGTCTTGAGGATACTTAGTGGGAAAGTCTGCGGAGGACTTAGTTCTCCATCTTTTCCACTAAGATTTCCAAAGTTCTAATTACCTGTAGAAATGTGGGGAACAGCTTCTGTTTTATCTCTAATTTGAATAAACCTTCACTTTTAACAAGCCAAATGCGAATTCAAAAAAGATCCAGATACAAAGCATTTTTAGGTTGGTTTTCTTAACTACAGTCTACTGGCTCAGACACATGGCATGCGCGGGGTGTGAAGCTTTGGGGGAGCAAAGCAAGCACTCACCTCTCTGAAGTTGCCGGTGCCTGTGGCTGCTGCGGGAAAGTGCGTGGCCAAAGTTTTCAGGGCTCTGGGCTCTGTCTGAATCCTTGTGGTTTAATGATTTCTCTGGGAGTACAGGTCACAGCTGCCCTGAGTTTAGGAAGAAGTATTTCCTCTCTTTGCAACAAAGGGAAATACATAATCTTTTAAGTTATTGCCCTGGAAAAGGAAATGTGGTTTGCCAGTGGTTAAGTAAATCTGTTGTACATCAGTTAGTCAACAGCATCTGGGTGACACCATTGTTGGCCCTGATTTAAGAGAAGGGGCTGCTGTGGACATTCAGGTCACTCCCAATTACCTACTGTAATTATGCTACTTTTCTCATTAAACTGCAGATAATTGTGGCTATGATGTAAGTGTATCTGGATTTTTCCAAAATGCAACATTTTAGGAAAGGAAAAGGATCAGATAAGACAGCATATTTTCTCAACCTCTTTAAACTTGTTCAGCTGCTACTTTTGCATTTTTCATTAGGAAATTGGTAGCCTGGGGGTTCACTGCAGCTGTGAATGTGTTGTGTTTGTGAAGCAGTGTTTTCTAGAGTTTGAATTAATTTCCAACATTTAGAAGTCAGGAATCTTAGCCATCTAGATTATCGGCTACTCATGAAAAAATTAGCAGATCTGGGTACACTGGGCCCATGTCCCAACAAGGATACTGTTCGAGGTGCCTGCGTAGTTGCTTACTCCCAGCACCACCTGCCCGCTTTTGGCAGGGCATTGCATCCCAGCTCCACACCTTTCTCCTCTGTTCTCCTCACTCATGGACACTGTCTGGAACCTCCAGCAATTTGCACTTTCAATTTTTGTATCTCTTTCTAATTCTTTTCCTGTTGAGTTTCTTCCATTTAGGAAAATTGAATATGCAGAATAAGTCACTGGGTGCTTATTTTTACTGCATAAGGAACTTTAGATTTGTTCATTAAAAGAAAATGAATCCCCAGTGTTTCCCTAGTAAAACCTGAATGCGTTATAAAGCATATGAAATTAACAAAACCAACCTTGCTGAGCTTAACTATGGAATGGAGGTATGATGAAAGGCCATGTAGTAGGGAGCAGTCCACCCAGGTGTGGGCAATCAAGGGACTACTGTCTGTAGGGAATTTAAAAACGATAATAAAACCAGCTAAAGCCCTTCTGCTTTTTGTTGGCACCATGTGCCAGCAATTCTCAAGTCAATGATGAAATACTCCTCCCCTCAAGAGACCTCTTGTTGGTTTTGGTTTAAGCTGTGAACAATTACTGTGATTATAATGAGCTGTAGTTTTATGAATATGTATAATCTACTCTTAGACAATGTATTTTACATAAAAGCTAAGTATTCTTATTTTAATTTTTGTTACTTCTCTTTAATAGACAATGTATTTTACATTGAAGATAACTGAAAAAACTCCCAATTATAAAGATGCCCCGATGCCATGTGTTGATTCAGATATGCTTTCTCTTGAGATTAAGTTGATAATGGTTCCAAAACATTGGCACAGCTTGTATTTTCCCATCGTGATCTACATGTGCCTGCATTCAAACAACAGATTTAAAATACATAATGATAGCACAACCATGGCAAAATAAAGAAGCAGAACTTGTCATTTCAACTTCTTTATTCCATATTCTCTCTTGGAATTTTTAGTTTTTTAAAATTTTAAACAGTGAAACAAAAAGTGCTTCAAGGTGTACTATTTTTTTTTCCTTTGGCAATTGTAAATTTCAGTCCATAGATGAAATTTTTGGCTGAATTTGAATATTTTTTACATTAAATTTTTTTTTTTTTTTGAGATGGAGTCTCACTCTGTCACCCAGACTGGAGTGCAGTGGCATGCTCTTGGCTCACTGCAACCTCCGCCTCCCGAGTTCAAGTGATTCTCCTGCCTCAGCCTCTCTGGTAGCTGGGATTACAGGGATGCATCACCACGCCCAGCTAATTTTTGCATTTTTAGTAGAGACGGGGTCTTGCCATGTTGACCAGGCTGGTCTTGAACTCCTGATCTTAGGGGATTCACCTGCCTCGGCCTCTCAAAGTGCTAGGATTACAGGCATGAGCCACGATACCTGGCCTAAAAATTATTTTAAAAAATGGTCATTTTGGGAGCTGAGGCAGGAGGATCACTTGAGCCCAATAGTTCAGGACCGGCCTGGGCAACGTAGTGAGACTCTGTCTCTACAAAAAAAAAAAAAAAAAAAAATGCTGGGCATGGTGGCTTGTACCTGTGGTCCCAGCTACTTGGGAAGCTGAGGTGGGAGGATCACTTGACCCCGGGACTTTGAGACTGCAGTGAGGTGTGATTGTGCCACTGCACTCAGGAGCCTGGGTGACAGAGCAAGACCTTGTCTCAAAAAAAAAAAGAGGAAGGAAAAAAATTTTTTAAAAAATGTTTTTTAATGCTCTGTTTTAAAACTACAAACTGAATCAAGAAGTAAAGGCATTATGGCAATGATGTGATTTACTAGTTGCCTAAATTGTACCTTCTGCAGACATTTCAGTTTTATTAAAATTTAGTTCTTAATTGCTGGACAATTATTTGCATAAAATATTATTATGTCATACTGTAACCAAGAGATCTATGGTCAAATGTGTTAGTTAGATATAAAAACTGTGAGGAAATCATTGTCCATTTTTTCTTTTTTTGTGCAGTGGATATATATTACTCATTTATTTTTAATTTAGTTTCCTGGCACAATTATATATTATGAGGTTCAATTAAAAAAAAATTCTGTGGTAGCTCATGCCTAAGTGTGGTGGCTCACACTTGAAATCCCAGCACTTCGGGAGGCTGAGGCAGGAGGATTGCTTGAGTGCAGGAGTCCGAGACTAGCCAGGTTAACATAGTGAGACCCTGTCTGTAAAAATTAGCCAGCCGTGGCAGCACATGCATGTAGTCCAAGCTACTTGGGAGGCTGAGATGTGAGAATTACTGGAGCCCAGGACATTGAGGCTGCAGTGAACCACAATCATTCCACTGTACTCCAGTCTGGGCAATAGAAGGAGACTCTAAAACAAACAAACAAACAAACAAACACCTTATCATCTGCAGTTTTTGTTTCATTTCATGATATTACTGAAATTATTCTGGTCATATTGAAAAAGCGGGTACTAAAAATTGATCTACTATAGATGCCAGCATAGATACACCACTGCAATGGTACACGGAGACATCAAAGTAATGTAGGGGAGGAAAAAGTTCCTGTGCACCCTCTTAAATTTGGAAGCTGGGGCTTGCAAACTGAACTGACAAAAGACAGATTAACAGGAGAAAAGATTTATTTCACGAGCACACAGAGGCTTCACAGAAAAGAATTAAAAACCCAAAGAAGCAGTTCAAAGCTTGTATACCATTTTAACAAAGGGTGATAAATTGTAGAGAAGTGACTAGACAAAGGAAAGTGAGGTGGTTTGGGCTTCTAGGGGCAGTAAATTGTGGGAAGGTGACTAGGAAATGTATAGTAGACAAGGCTTGTTAAGTAAAGTTTGTTATGCAGGATGTGAGGGCGATCTGGTTGTGACATCTCTCACCCCATTGATTGCCAGGGTTGATTCAGCTGATCTGGATGGCTAGGCGGGTGTCCCCTTCCTCCCTCAGCACTCCACATGCATCCCTCTCGAAGCTGTACACTTGGTGGAAGAGGATGACCATCCCCGATGAAGGACTGGTCTTCGGTCAAGGAAATAAGAGTAGCTGTGCTCCCCTTTTAGAACCTCCAAATAAGCTCCCAAGTTTGTTATGCAGACTCAATTCAGTGTCATCTCCAGTGATAAGATAGTCTTGTGGTTAAATTTATTCTCCTGTCCTGGTACTAGAGAGAAACATATCTTTATAAATGGAAACTTGTGTTACCTGTACAAAGGGAAACCTATGCACTGGTTTTAGGCAGAAAGGAAGAGAGCAAAGGTTCTTCCTATGTCCACTATTTCTTAATTGCCTTCAGCTCAAAATATTCCTTATACCAAAGTGGTATATTTGGGGGTGGCATATTCTGATCCCCTTCACAAACTTATCAATGTATGTCCCGGTTCATTGGGTTTCTTCTGTTCTGTTGGAGCTCTCTGTACTGAATTTTTAGAAACTTTTCTTTCTAAAAAAACTGTGGTAAAAAACACATAAAACTTACTGTCTTAACCATTTTTTAAAAGAGACGAGGTCTTGCTATTTTGCCTAGACTGAAATGCAGTGGCTATTCACAGGTGCTATCATAGTACATTATAGTCTCAAACTTCTGGGCTCATGTGATCCTCTTGCCTTAGCCTTCTGGGTAACTGGGAATACAGATACACACCACTGTGCCTGACGTATCTTGACCACTTTCATTTTTATTTACTTCTTCTTATTACTATTATTTTAGTCAGGATCTCAGCCTGTCACCCAGGCTGGAGTGCAGTGGCATGATCATGGTTCACTGCAGCCTTGACCTCCTGGGCTGAAGTGATCCTGTCATGTCAGACTCCCAAAGTGCTGGGGTTACAGTTGTAAGGCATGTGTCTGGACCTTAACCATTTTTTTTAGGGGGGTGGGGATGGAGTCTTGCTCTGTCACCCAGGCTGGAGTGCAGTGGCACAATCTCTGCTCACTACATTCTCCACCTCCTGGGTTCAAGCAATTCTCTGGCCTCAACCTCCCAAGTAGCTAGGACTACAGGCGTGCGCGACAACGCCCAGCTAATTTTTGTATTTTTAGTAGAGACGGGGTTTCACCATGTTGGCCAGGATGGTCTCGATCTCTTGACCTCGTAATCTGCCCACTTTGGCCTCCCGAAGTGCTGGGATTACAGGCGAGAGCCACCAAGCCTGGCCTGGACCTTAACCATTTTTAAGTGTACAGTTCAGTAATTCACTTTTACATTGTCATGAAACAGACTCCTAGAATGTTTTTACCTTGAAAATCTAAAACTTTATACTTATTAAACAACTACTGCCT
This sequence comes from Symphalangus syndactylus, assembly GCF_028878055.3. Classification (NCBI taxonomy): domain Eukaryota; kingdom Metazoa; phylum Chordata; class Mammalia; order Primates; family Hylobatidae; genus Symphalangus; species Symphalangus syndactylus. The sequence goes on from NC_072430.2 coordinate 110,727,533, forward strand.
TGATTTTTTTTTTTTTTTTTTTTTTTTTTAGAGACAGGGTCTCACTCTATTGCCCAGGCTGGAATACAGTGGTATGATTATAGCTCCTGGACTCAAGTGATCCTCCCATCTCGGCCTCCTGAGCAGCTAGGACTACAGGCACGTGACGCCACCCCTCACTAATTTTTAAATTTTTTGTAGAAGCAGGGTCTTGCTATGTTGCTCTGGCTGGTCTCAAATTCTTTTTTTTTTTTTTTTTTTGAGACGGAGTCTCGCTCTGTCGCCCAGGCTGGAGTGCAGTGGCGCAATCTCGGCTCACTGCAAGCTCCACCTCCCGGGTTCACGCCATTCTCCTGCCTCAGCCTCTCCGAGTAGCTGGGACTACAGGCGCCCGCCACCACGCCTGGCTAATTTTTTGTATTTTTAGTAGAGACGGGGTTTCACCGTGGTCTCGATCTCCTGACCTCGTGATCCGCCCGCCTCGGCCTCCCAAAGTGCTGGGATTACAAGCGTGAGCCACCGCGCCCGGCCAAAAAAGTTGCAGCCAGGCATGGTGGCTCACGCCTATAATCCCGGCACTTTGGGAGGCCGAGGTGGGAGAATCACTTGAGTCCAGGAGTTCAAGACCAGCCTGGGCAACACAAGGAGACCTCATTTTGAAAATGACAGAAATCATTCTCAACCCTCCCCCTGCCATTTAGAGAAACCAATCTTGACATTTTGGCATATTTTTAATATTTAAAAAATATCTATGTGAGATTAGGTCATACATGGAGTTTTATAGCCTACCCATTTTACTTACATCATGAGCATTTTTTCATGTCATTACATATTATTCACAAACAGGCTTTTAATAGCTGCATAATGTCATACTCTACAGAGTTCTTTAAGGCATTTTAAAAAGTGACAACTAAATTTATTGCCACCCGAGAACACAAAAGTTTCAGTGCTGTCAAACCTGTCTTCTAAGCAATTACTGGTTTATCTTATGCTGAAATAAAGTATTATCAAGTTGTATCCTAAAGGATAAGTACATTTTAAGAAATATTAAAGTAAAAGACAAAACCTTAGCACAGGCTGCAATTTAGGCAAAATAAAAAGAGAATCTGGTGTTATCTGTCAACAATTTAGAAAGCTTTTTCCATAAAATTAAATAATGACGTGATATGTCATTCACTGTACTTGTAGCAGCATAATTACAATAATGAGACTTATTTAATATAATGAGACTATATTTTAAAAATGTTATTCCAAGCATGCTGCTTCGTGTTGCTTTGCTATTAAGCTACTTAATATTTTCCATTTAAGTTTTTATGAAATCCAGGAAGCAACGTGAGGAGAAATTTTTGTTGAATTATAAAGCATATTGAAATGGAAAAACAAAAGCCTCTCTTGCATCCTCTAGAGTCAGATAGCAACAGAGTTGGAAGCTTATAGCTTTAGCTAGAGCCCACAAGCCCTCTGCAATGAATACAAATTTATAGTGCTTTAAAGCATAATAAAAAGAGCATACTTGATATTTTATTTCCTCTCCTGTCATTGTGGCTATCAAAAAGTTGCAGTTAATGTCACCTTTGAAAATTTGTCTGGAAACAAAACCAAAATTATTATGGCACCAAGGCACATAAGGGTGATAAATGCAAAGAGCAGGACACTCTTGGCCAGAACGGAAAATGGAAATGGCACTGAAGAAATTACTTGCTGGTAGAAAAAGCAGAGTCAGACTGATTAAGTGCTGTTGCACTTGGAGATAAAGGGCCCAGCCCTGAGAAAGGCACTGACCACGCATTTTCCAAGAGAGGTCTTTCCTCTCTAGAATGAGACTCTTCAACTTTCAATTTTGTGATTAGTCGCTTGTTTCAGAGGGAGAGGAGAGCTCATCAAATACTGATGGCAAGATCTGGGCCATTAGAAGGGCGAGTTTTTTAATCCGAGTTGCTCTTGCACTGCCTGGCTAGATGACCTTAAGCATGTTTCTGAAATTATTCAAGCCCTGGTTTTTTAATCTGGTGAATGGGGATAACGATATTACCTATATCATAGTGTTGTGAGGTTTCACTCAGACGGTATGTGTAAAGCACATAAAGAGTAAAGTTTCAATAAATGTTTGTGTTATTATTATTACTTGCTATGAATTGCCCTAGATACTTTCTGATTTTACTTTCTTTCTTTTTTTGTTTTTTGAGGCAGTCTCACTGTGTCGCCCAGGCTGGAGTGCAGTGGCATGATCTTGGCTCACTGCAACCTCCACCTCCCTAGTTCAAGTGATCCTCCTGCCTCAGCCTCTCAAGTAGCTGGGATTACAGGTGCATGCCACTATGCCTGGCTAATTTTGTTTTGTATTTTTAGTAGAGATAGGGTTTCACTATGTTGGCCAGGCAGGTCTTGAACTCCTGACCTCAAGTGATCCACCTGCCTCAGCCTCCCAAAATGCTGGGATTACAGGTGTGAGCCACCATGCCCAGCCTTATACTTTCTTTTGAGACAGGGTCTCACTCTGTTGCCCAGGCTGTAGTGCAGTGGCCATGATCTGCAGCCTCAACCTCCTGGACTCAAGTGATCCTCCCATCTCAGCCTCCAAAGTAACTGGGACTCTAGGCATGTGCCCCCACCATGCCCAGCTAATTTTTTTTTCCTGTGGAGTTGAGGTCTCACTATAAATAGGTGAATCCCCAAATTGGGGTTGGTCCAGTAGAGTTCTTGACTTCACACAGGAAAGAATTCAAGAGTGAGCCAACAGAATAAAGTGAAAGCAGGCCAGGCGCGGTGGCTCACGCCTGTAATCCCAGCACTTTGGGAGGCTGAGGCAGGCGGATCATGAGGTCAGGAGATCGAGACCATCCTGGCTAACACGGTGAAACCCCGTCTCTACTAAAAATACAAAAAATTAGCCGGGCGTGGTGGTGGGCGCCTGTAGTCCCAGCTAGTCGGAGAGGCTGAGGCAGGAGAATGGCGTGAACCCGGGAGGCGGAGCTTGCAGTGAGCCGAGATCGCGCCACTGCACTCCAGCCTGGGCGACAGAGCGAGACTCCGTCTCAAAAAAAAAAAAAAAAAAAAAGAAAGCAATGGAAGTTTATTACAAGAATAGAGTATGGGAAAACGGCTGCTCCATAGACAGAGCAAGGCTACCCCACAGGCAGAGAGGAGCACATACGGATTGCTATTATCTAGATCTGTAGCCATTCCTTAATTATATGCTACATAAGGGGTGAGTCATTCACAGATTTTCTAGAAAAGGGGTGGAGAGGTTCCAGAACCAAGAGTTCCTTCCATTTTAAACCATATAAGACAACTTTTGGGCATTGCCATGGCATTTGTAAACTCATGGTGCTGATGGGAGTGTCTTAGCATGCTAATGCATTATAATTGGCTTATAATGAGCAGTAAGGGCAACTAGAAGTCCCTTTTGTCACCATCTTGGTTGTAGCTGGTTTTGGCCAGTTTCTTTACACCATCCTGTTTTAATCATATTCTATTTTGATCAGCAGGATCATGACAGGCGCTCAGAAAACAAGTGCTGCTGATCAACAACCTCAGCTACGTTGCCCAGGTTGGTTTTGAACTCCTGGGCTCAAGTGATCCTCCTGCCTTGGCCTTCCGAAGTGCTGGGATTACAGGTGTGAGCCACCATGCCCAGACTGGTTATACTTTCTATTGGTAAGGTGCTATGCCACCTCTTTACCTTGTGACAGGGACCACAATAGCCACCTAAAAATCCATTCTCTCCTTTCTTACCATCAGAACCACAGTTTTACTTAGGACAGCAGTATACTCAGACAGAACACTACATTTCCCAGCTTCCAGTGAAACTGAGCATGGCCACTAAGATTTCAGTAGAAAACACTGGCTGGGGCTTCAAGGAAAGCTGGCTCAGATTTTGAGGTATGACTTGGAAGGTCAACAAGATTCAGCAACTCTTTTGAACTACAAGCACAAGACAAGTGTAGGGGAGAAGTTACCAAAGCTGTCTCAGTTTAGAAATTCTTGAGGCACTGAAGTAATGCTAGCAACCTTTTATTTCCAGACTTTTTGTCTCTTGAGAGATACAAGCTCTCATGTGTTTAGGTCACCATTACTTTGAGTTTGTTATGATATGTTGCCAAACCAAGCTGTGACTCACATACATCACACTGTGTTAAATTCCTTGAAAAATAAGGACAACTTTCATCATTCAAGGTATCATTACAATAACATCTCATTGTGTGAGGTAATCTGGGTAACTTTGTGTTTGAAACAAATAAATGAAAAACTTAACTGACCGCAAACTCTCCCTCAACAGAATTTTTGTAAAGATGGAATGAAAAGAAAGCACGTAAGTTTACCTGTTTAGCACAGTCCCTAACACATAGGGGTTACTTGGTTCATAGTGGCTAACATTATAGGGCTATCACAAAGGGAAACAAGCTAGAAAAAAATCCTGTTTATCCTTGGAGTAAAAAGCAGGGACAATCATTTTTATAGCTTAGCTGTTGGCAATCTGTATTGTTATTTTCCTAATCTCTTTTTTTTTTTTTTTTTTTTTTTGAGAAGGAGTCTCGCTCTTTCACCCAGGCTGGAGTGCAGTGGCGCGATCTCGGCTCACTGCAGGCTCCGTCCCCCGGGGTTCACGCCATTCTCCTGCCTCAGCCTTCCGCGTAGCTGGGAGTACAGGCGCCCGCCACCTCGCCCGGCTAATTTTTTGTATTTTTTAGTAGAAACGGGGTTTCACTGTGTTAGCCAGGATGGTCTCGATCTCCTGACCTCGTGATCCGCCCGCCTTGGCCTCCCAAAGTGCTGGGATTACAGGCGTGAGCCACCGCGCTTGGCTGCCAAGGATTTTTTTAAATTACCCTAGTCTGTTTTAGCATTGTGCTATTTTTAGTTAAGCTGTGAAAGAGTGAAAAAATGGAAGCGACAGCTCCTAGACACTGTGTATCTCGTCTTAAATTTATTCTCACTGGTCATAGGAGGAAGGCTTCTCTGAAAATTGTTGGCAATGTCATGAGAGTCTTGGTGTCACAAACATCATATTGTGAAGTCACAGTGTCCTAGATGATGTGTAAAACACACAAAAGGTAAGATTACTGCTTTCCCCGAATTCTGCACTGCTTATCCAAACTATGACCTAATTTAAGTGGAAGGAAACATTTTGTACAACAATCATTCATAGATATGTTTTATAGTATCGAATTGGTAACCACATTCTAAAATTATAAATCTTTTTTAGTGACCTGTAATCCCAACACTTTGGGAGGCCAAGGCGGGCAGATCACTTGAGGTCAGGAGTTCGAGACCAGCCTGGACAACATGGTGAAACCCTGTCTCTACTAAAAATACAAAAATTAACCAGGTGTAGTGGTGCGTGCCTGTAGTCCCAGCTACCTGGGAGGCTGAGGTGGGAGGATTGCTTAATCCCAGGAGGTGGAGGTTGCAGTGAGCTGAGATTGTGCCACTGCATTCCAGCCTGGGTGACAGAGCAAGACTCTGTCTCAAAAACAAAGAATCTTTTTTGTGACAGTGAAAAACAGGCTAATTCAACTCTACATTATATATAAGAGACACACATAAATCAAAGAGATTATGGTATATCCACACAATGGAGTCTTTTGCAGGTGACAGAGAAATAAAGAAAATCATTGCATACTGATATAGAGTGATCACCAAGATATATTTTAGCAAAAAAAGATGAAGGTCTAGAACTGTATTATAGTATGCTAATGTTTGATTAAGACAAAGTGTGTGCATATGTGTCTATATGTGAATATGTGTGTGTATACACGTGCGCTCACACACACATCTGTATATACTTATATTAAAATGGTTATCTATAAATAGGGTAGAAGAAAAGGTGAAAAAGATAAGGATGAAAGCTGTCCCTATCTACAATCCATTCCCTTTGCAACAAAAGGTATCTAAAAAGTAACTTGAGCTGGGCATTGTGGCTCATGCCTGTAATCCCAGCTACTTGGGAAGCTGAGGTGGGAGGATCACTTGAGCCCAGGAGTTTGAGCCTGTAATAAGCTATGACTATGCCACTGTGCTCCAGCCTGAGTGACAGAGCAAGACTTTGTCCCTACAAAAACCAAAAAACGTGTATCTCAATATATAATTCTGTTTTTGTAATCATATGTTTTATTTAATTAAATGAATAAAACAGAATCAAATGAAGACAGTGGTCTTTAAAAATGAAAGACAACCTGAAACTAATAAACCTAACTGTATGTCAAGTTGGTAGCATATTTGTACAGAGAAAAAAATCACTTCAAGTGACTTTAAAATACAGTATTTTTCCTGTACATCCTTATGAGATGTAATTTAAGAACAAAAGTACTGCAAAGAAACTTGAAACTGCAATCAGTATTTATTGATAATAGAAATATTGGCATTATTTGAAAATATTCTAGATATATTGAAAAGTAAAGTGAAATTAAAACTTACATCAATATAATTTAGAATGAAGATATTCAGTAATCAGTACAAGAGCAGAGAAATAATGTACAAAACTCAAGGAAGTTTATATTCATGGGTAACAAAACCCAAAAGAAGTGTATAAATAAATATGAATAAAATAATTTAAAACAATTTAAAAAAAGAAAGAAAAAATATTTAAAAAGATTTAAAAAATCAAGGAGGTTAAGTTAAAACATTGTAATTTTAAATTTGAATTGGAAATATAAGAATGAACTCAAAATTATATTTTTCTCTTAAAAATGTAATTTTAGCTCTGTTCTCCAAAACACCTAGAAGTAATAAAAAGCAAGTGACGAGCTCCAGTTGTGCCTAGATTACAGTCTCTAAATATCCATTTACTTTACAAAGCTGCCAGAGGTCTTTGGAAAAAATGATAGGAAATGTACACTACCTATATAAGGTTAGTACCTATATGAGCTGGAAAACAAAGAAGTTATAAATTAAGTCAAAATGATAAAAGAGCCATCTATTTTTTTGAGATGGAGTCTCACTCTGTCACCTAGGCTGGAGTGTGGTGGTGTGATCTCGGCTCACTGCAATCTCCGCCTCCCGCGTCCAAGTGATTCTCCTGCTTCAGCCTCCTGAGTAGCTGGGACTACAGGCATGCACCACCATGCCTGGCTAATTTTTGTATTTTTGGTAGAGACAGGGTTTCACCATGTTGGCCAGGCTGGTCTTGAACTCCTGACCTCAGGTGATCCACCTGCCTCGGCCTCTCAAAGTGCTGGGCTTACAGGCGTGAGCTACTGCGCCTGGGCATAAAAGAGCCATCTTGAAGGGCCTTTCTCTGGTCTCAGAAGAGATTTTGGGCAGAAATCAAGATAAATAATGACTGCAGCTCATCAAATATATTAAAAATCCATGAGTTCATAATGACACTGAAGGAAAAACTAATTGGTCACCATTTGGAGGTCGTTAGGGCATTATAACTCATTTACTGTTATTACCCTGAAAATAAGGAAAGAATTAAGCATTTTCCTGTGTTTCCTGTATACACTATGCCCAGGATAGCCAAACTATTAATAAAGGAAAGTTTTTCTTTACGTAAAAAATCCAGCTTATAACTGTAGGTGGAAAAAAATGAAAAGATTAGAAAACCACCATTTTGCAACTCCTAAAGATATAATGGATCTAGGCAATGATCTTCAGTGGATGCTAAAATAAGTAGATTAAAGGTTGATGGAGGAACTTTACAAATGAAGAATCAGGCTGCTACCTGAACCCAACCGATCGATCTTAACATCACTAAACGTGGGCCAGCCCGACATTCCGTGCATCTTGATGTGATACAATAGAAAGTGCACAGCATCACCTATGAAGTATTCTTGCCTAAAGTAAATTGAACCAAATAGAATCAAATCTCTAAATTTAACTACCATTTTGCCGGAAATGCCGGGGATGGAGGAAAAGTTAAATGACATTATGAGAAAGCAACCAGCCACATCTAAAATGTGTAACATTCTAAAGGATAAATGATTCTCCAACAAATTTATTGTACGAGAATGAAAGGAGAGTTGAGGGACTCATAAAATAAAAGAGATTTAAGGGACTTTATAACCAGATAAAATGTGTAGACCTTGTTTGAAGGCTGGCTGCCTTTGAGACAATCAGGGAAATGTTAACACACACTGGGTATTAGATGAAGTAAGTAAAGGATCCCTTGTTAATTTTGTCAGGTGTGATAATGGAAAGATGATTATGTTTAAAAAGGTTTGTTAGCAATACATACTGAAATGCTTATTAATCATATGATATCTGGGTCTTTAAAATATGCCAGTGTCCTAAAATACTAAACAAAAAGATTTAAAGAAAGGTATGGCCATCAGGCAGAAATGTTTCAGAGATGACCAGTAGAGTGGGAAAAGTATTCCTTGGTTTAAGCAGTAGGTGAGTCATTGGTGACTTTACAAGAGCATCTACAGACAGATGGGTGGTCAAAGAGCAAGCCAGACCAAATGATTTGAGGAGTAGTTAGAGGAAAGGGGGTGGACAAGTGCAGTCAGTGAGAAATTACTTATTTTTTCTTTTGAGACAGGAGTCCCACTCTATCGCCCAGGCTGCAGTGCAGTGGCACGATCTCAGCTCACTGTAACCTCCACCTCCCAGGTTTAAGCAATTCTCCTGTCTCAGCCTCCTGAGTAGCTGGAATTACAGGCATGCGCCACCACACCTGGCTAATTTTTTGCATTTTTAGTAGAGACGGGGTTTCTCCATGTTGGCCAGGCTGGTCTCAAACTCCTGACCTCAAGTGATCTGCCCGCCTCGGCCTCCCAAAGTGTTGGGATTACAGGTGTGTGTCTTCGCGCCTGGCTGAGAAATTACTTTTAAAAGGCTGGAAAGGGCTGGGTGCGGCGGCTCACGGCTGTAAAAGACTAGGGAATGGCTAGGCGCAGTGGCTCACGCCTGTAATCCCAGGACTTTGGGAGGCCTAGGCGGGCGGAACACGAGGTCAGGAGATGGAGACCATCCTGGCTAACACGGTGAAACCCCATCTCTACTAAAAATACAAAAAATTAGCCGGGCATGGTGGCAGTTGCCTGTAATCCCAGCTACTCGGGAGGCTGAGGCAGGAGGATCTCTTGAACCCAGGAGGTGGAGGTTGTGGTGAGCTGAGATCGTGCCATTGCACTCCAGCCTGGGCAACAAGAGTGAAACTTCGTCTCCGGGGGAAAAAAAAAAGGTTGGAAAGATACTAATAAAAATAATAATAGTAATAGTAACTAGAGGGGTTTGAGAAAGGTTTGTTTGCTGACTTTTTTTTAATGTGAAGAGATTCTATAGAGAGGGAAGGGGGATAATACCTGCCTTTTTTTTGAACTTTCAGAATTCGATCTACAACACCATGTTCTCCCTTTTCCTGTGCCAGAGAGACAGGCAATATTCTCGAGAATGTCTTCTCCTTTTCCCCTGAGTCCCAGAGTGAGTAAACTTGGAGCAGAGTTTCCAGCAAAGGTATGATGGATGTGTAGGGAGAGTGAGAATAAACCTTTATTGTTTTAAGCAACTGATATTTTGGAAGTGTTTGTTATTGCAGCATAACTTAGCCCATTTGATTTAGGGATACCTTTTAACATAATAAAATACAGAAGATGTTTAATGGATTCTGAGAGTAGTGTTCAGTCAGACATACACTTGCAATAACACCTTACCAATGTGGCCAAGGGAGAATTTAATGCCACCAAGTGTGTGTTCTCCATCTGGGTCTCATACTAATGGTACCTACATCTGTTTTCTCTGGTAGGACCACAGAGAAGGTTTCTGTGTTTTCAGAGAAGGTTTTTTTTTCTTATCTTTTCACAAGAATGGAAGTTAAAGATAGATCCCCTTTTGGCAGCATCATGCTACCTGGCCCTTCCTTCCCTGCCAAAATGGGTTGCACTAGCAGAGGGTGGCCCCAGTCTATGGGCCCTAAAATCAGAGCAAGAAGAGCTGGGGCTGGGGCTGGGGGGTGAGGCAGGTTGAGACACTTCAAACTTTAGGAAGTCTGTAGAGGACTTGGTAAGTATTCAAAGAACACTGGTAAGGAAAGTAAAATGGTTGGAAACTTTGACCCAGTCTAGGTCTGGAAACTCTGAGGACCAAGCATGGTGGGATATTTGGAACTCCTTCCCCATCTTCAGGCACGATCTGGGATTTGTTGCCTGCCTGAATCCTGGTGCATTTATTCAGGCACTGCAGTTACCCACTTAGCAGCTCTCCCTGGTTTCCCTCAGTGGAGCCCCACTGGGCAGGAATGTGATTAATCTGCCTATGGCCTAAAATCCTAGCTAGTGCTTTGGTGGATCAGGCTTTGTCTTAGAAATATTTTCCAGTGGACAGAAAAACAGCTCTTTCTGGCTCACCACAGGGTCTGTCTCTAAGAGTGCTCTCAGAACTGCTGACACAGTGATATATTTCTATGAGGCAGTAATTAGCCAGCTGCCCTGGGGCTGATCCCTTCTACACTTGCAGCAGGTTCACAGCAGGGATCCCTGCTGGATAACCTAAGCCCAGTTCATCTTAGGACTCAGACTTGCTTGGGCATGATCTGGAAGGCTGATGTGTCCCAGGCGGTTGGGTTTTTGAATTAAGAGCCTCATGGAAAGGAACCACATAAAGGGAAAAAATAATTGAAGTTCACAGGTTGGTTTAAAGATAGCAAGAAGCCAAGTACTGGGGACAAGAGAGGGCAGGGTTGTGAGGGTGCTGTGGTGGATGTCTGCCACTCCCATGGCCCTCTGTGTCAGCTTACTGGGCTGCACTCTTGCATCCTGGAGGAAGGAGAAGGAGCGGCAATAAACATCAAATCAGAATGGAAAGAGTTGCTCTGCTGGTAACCTCAGTAAGACACAAAGGGGACCAGGACACCTTACTGTGAAACTTCATCTGAGAGCACCCTGATCTTTCAGTTTCCCGTGGCTATCCCCAGGGTCACCTCTGGCTCTTGCTCCCACTGGCCTCTTCACCCCACCCCTCAGCCGGCTTGGCTTTTCTCTTCTTCAATTACCCGCATTTGGAATTCAGGCACTTTCCCAGGATTATTTCTCTCCCCTTCTTCCTTCCCTCCCTCCTTCCCTCCCTCCCTCTCTCCCTCCCTCCCTCTCTCCCTCCCTCCCTCTCTGCCTCCCTCCTTCCCTCCCTCCCTCTCTCCCTCCCTCTCTGCCTCCCTCCCTCTCTCCCTCCCTCCCTCCCTCCGTCTCTCCCTCCCTCCCTCTCTCCCTGCCTCCCTCTCTCCCTCCCTCCCTGTCTCCCTCCCTGTCTCCCTCCCTACCTCCCTCCCTGTCTCCCTCCCTTCCTTCCTCCCTGTCTCCCTCCCTTCCTTCCTCTCTCTCTTTCTTTCTTTCTTTCTTTCTTTCTTTCTTTCTTTCTTTCTTTCTTTCTTTCTTTCTTTCTTTCTTTCTCTTTCTGGCTCACTGCAACCTCTGCCTCCCGGGTTCAAGCAATTCTCCTGTCTCAGCCTCCGGAGTATCTGGGACTACAAGCACATGCCACCACGCCCAGCTAATTTTTGTATTTTTAGTAGAGACGGGGTTTCACCTTATTGGTCAGGCTGGTCTTTTTTTTTTTTTTTTTTTTTTGAGACCGAGTCTTGCTCTGTCGCCCAGGCCGGAGTGCAGTGGCGTGATCTCGGCTCACTGCAAGCTCTGCCTCCCGGGTTCACGCCATTCTCCTGCCACAGCCTCCCGAACAGCTGGGACTACAGGCATGTGCCACGATGCCCGGCTAATTTTTTGTATTTTTAGTAGAGACGGGGTTTCACTGTGTTAGCCAGGATGGTCTCGATCTCCTGATCTGGTGATCCGCCCGCCTCGGCCTCCCAAAGTGCTGGGATTATAGGCAGAAGCCACCGCACCCAGCCTTTCCTGCTTTCTTTCAAATACCCCCTTATGGAAGGTGTTTATATATGTGGAAGATTTTATTGAATATTTAGAGTCCAGAAATGGTATCACATCACTGCACTGCTCAACCTCCCCTGGAGAGTCTATCTCACCACAAAGCAATCCGCCCTCTCTGAGGTCACCTGTCAATTTTGATGGCTGGTTATCAGGCACACTGACTATTCCTCACCTCGGGGCCCTAAGTGCGTCACTGCTTAAGGGCATTCTCAGACACTGGGCCTGGGACAGGGGGGTTTATGCTCCAATACCAACCCACAGCTGATGGGGAGCATATGTAGGTAGATAAATACCCCAGCTTCCCAGTCTCACAGTGGGGAGATTGTGTAGCATGTTCTACAGAGCTCTGCGGAGAGTCCCAGCACCAGCAGTGTTCTTATTAACATATGCCACTGTAGGGTGGCTATAATTAACAATAATATATTATGTCATTTCAATAGTGAGAAGGAAGATATTGAATGTTCCCAACACAAAGAAATGATAAATGTTTGAGATGATGGATATGCTAATTATCCCGATCTAATCACTCTACATATGTATTGCAACATCACTATGTACCCCATTAATATACACAATTATTATTTGTCAATTAACAAAATAAAATTTAGTTAAAAAAAAAAACACAGAAAAACAAAAATCCTTAATGGCTTCTCTCTTTTTGCTGTCTCTCACTTTATACCCACCCCCTCACTTCTGTTTCCTAGCAACACCTCCCAGCAACCTGCCTACACCTAAGCCCTTCCTTAGCAGCTGCTTTTTGTAAAACCTAAACCAGTACACCTACTCTCTGTATTTCAGTTGCTACTAGTTTAAATTCTCTGCCCTCTCTTAGTTTTTCAGGCCTTTGGTCTTATAGCTGAAGTCTCATGAATACCTCCGTGAAAACAACATGCCATCTACTCTCTGTATCGCACAGTTTAGCGACATAGAGGAGCTGTGTCTTTGACATTTCAGTCTCCCTTTTCCTCTTGCCTCCACTGGTGTCTGTTTGCAGTAGATGGAAGCAGTGAAGAAATTCCTCTGCCCCTTGATATGAATTGTGCATGGACTGTGGCCTCTTGCAAGGCAGAAATGACTGCAGTAAGCTTGCTTTTATGCAGTTTTACTTCCATCCAGTGGCAGGATATGTTTCTCCTTGGATGCAGTTGGAGCGGGTGGTGGACACAGGGATTTACGGAGTAAAAGCAGGGAGGATATCAGATCTTGCAACATTATGGTCGCTTTGGAGGCTCTGGCACCAGATGTAAGTGCTGAGTGAGGTACATGGAAGGTGGCTTCGAGGGTACATTGGAGGCACCCAATACAGCTAAGTAGCACCATTTGGGAGGAATTTGATGGATGATTGGATTTCCTACAGCATAAATGAGAATGAAATCAAGGTTATCCTTTTAGGTGATGTCTATTTTGATTATTTTTAACCTCCAGGTTCATGTGGACTGGAAATATGCATTACATCAAGTTGCTTAATTTTTTTTTTTTTTTTTGAGATGGAGTTTTGCTTTGTTGCCCAGGCTGGAGTGCAATGGCGTGATCTCGGCTCACTGCAACCTCCTTCTCCCGGGTTCAAGTGATTCTCCTGCCTCAGCCTCTGAGTAGCTGGGATTACAGGGGCCCACAACCATGCCCAGCTAATTTTTGTATTTTTAGTAGAGACGGGTTTCACCATGTTTGCCAGGATGGTCTCGAACTCCTGACTTCAGCTGATCCACTTGACTTCAGGTGATCCACCCGCCTCGGCCTCCCAAAGTGCTGGGATTACAGGCATGAGCCACCGCGCCTGGCTTAAGTTGTTTAATTTAACTGAGTGAATGCACAGTAATATGTTCATGGACAAACCAGGCACAAAGGGATGTTTTCCCATAAAGCAAACACATTATGGCAGATACTGTGTGAGGCTAGAGGTTCTGTCATATTTGAACTTGGGTGGAACCCTGTGAGAATGACACAGTGGTAAGGGCTTCTGACACCTTGAATAAAGCCTACAATTGGGAATGATTTGAACAGATGAATCTGTTAAGAAAAGTTCACTAGGAGGATTGTGTGAACCAGTTCTTTGGAAGAATGAAATTCATAGCTGCTTTAAGATCATGCAAACAGCCGAGTGTGGTGGCTCACGCCTGTGATCCCAGCACTTTGGGAGGCTGAGGTGGGTGGATCACTTGAGCCCGGGAGTTCAAGACCAGCCTGGGCAACATAGCAAAACCCCATCTCTACAAAAAATAAAAAAAATTAGCCCAGTGTTGTGACACATGCACCTCTGGTCCTAGCTACTTGGGAGGCTGATGCAGGAGGATTGCTTGAGCCAGGAGGTTGAGGCTGCAGTGAACCATGATCATGACACTGCACTCCAGCCTGGGCAACAGTGAGATTCTGTCTCAAAAAATAAAAAAGATGATGCAAATTATTACAACCTTAGGACTCGGTGAAGCTCGATAACATTTATTGAATGTATTATTTACTTGGGTACATAAACTCCTTAAAATTGAGTGTGAACTTTTTCTGGAGAAAAGATTTGTAGTTTCATCAGATTCTCAGTGGTTGGGTTTGTGACTACCCCCCCCCATCCCCAAAGATTAAAAGCCATGAATATACTTAAAAGAGAAATACCCTGGGTCACATAAATCTACCAACATTTAACCTCTGTCTTGCTGCTGTTCATGAGTGCATTTGTACTTTAATGGTAACAGAAACAACCACCGCCACCACCACCTCCATAATGAGCCTGAGGATCGTATTGCCAAGCTGACATACATGCTTTTGTGTGTATGGAAATGCGTTTTATACTCAGATGGATATAGGTTCGAGGACCTGTTCTGCTAGTTAATAATTATATGACACTGATTCAGGAACTTTATCTCCTGTATTTTATTTTCTCTCCTCTAAAATGAGAGTCCTACCTCCTATGTTGCTGTGACTGGACTTAGGTTGCTGTGTTGATTGGGGTTCACTTTTAGAGAACAGAATCTACTCAAGCTATAGAAAAGTTGATTTTTTTTTTTTGAGTTGGAGTCTCGCTCTGTCTCACTCTGTTGCCCAGGCTGGAGTATAGTGGCATAATCAGGGCTCACTGCAACCTCTGCCTCCTGGGTTCAAGCTGTTCTCCTGCCTCTGCCTCTGCCTCCCGAATATCTGGGGTTACAGGTGCCCACCACCATGCCCGGCTAATTTTTGTATTTTTAGTAGAAATAGGATTTCACCATGTTGACAAGGCTGGTCTTGAACTCCTGACCTCAAGTGATCCATCTGCCTCAAGCCTCTCAGAGTGCCGGGATTGCAGGTGTGAGCTGTGCCCAGCCGAAAAGTAGAAATTTGAAGGACTAAAGAAACAGATTCTAGGCTGAGTATTCACAAATGATTCTCAAAGCCACACTGCAGAATCAGAACACCAAGGAAGCTGGTGCATATTATCTTGTCAGGAAGGCATTTGCTAAATGGGGAAGCTGCCATAACAGTTGTTGGCCATGAAGTCATACCATCACTGATCCAATCAGGAAGCCGTCATGAATAGAAACCTGTCTCCACAATGACCAGCTTCAGAATGGAGCTGTACCTGCTGTAGCCTGCTCCTTGACAGAGGAGCTAGTGCCTGAATGCTGCTAATCCTACCCTAGAGAAACCACACACCTCTGTGACCATTTTTTAAAAATTATTATTTTGAGACAGAGTCTTGCTCTTTTACTCAGGCTGGAGTTCAATGGCACAATCACAACTCACTGCAGCCTTGAACTCCAGGCTCCAACTTCAGCCTTCCAAATAGCTGGGACTACAAGTGTGCACAACCATGCCTGGCTAACTCTTTAATTTTTTGTAGAGACAGGGTTTTGCTATGTTGCCCAGGTTGGTCTTGAACTTCTGGGTTTAAGAGATCCATCCACCTCAGCCTCCCAAAGGGCTGGAATTATAGGAGTGAGCCACCATGCCCAGCCTCTTTGTGACCATTTTTAAAGTGTAAATGTAGAAACAACAAAAAAGGAGGGCTCTTACCTCATAATCTGATTTAAGAAAACTAAATCACACCCAGAGCCCTAGCTGCAAGGGAGTCTGAAATATGTAGAATTTTTTTTCTTTAATCTTTCATCTTCTTCAATATAAGAGAGCACACTAGAAAGAGATTAGGTAGATATTGAATGTTAATCTGCCATGTGTATTCTAGTAATTTTTATCCAAGTATTATTAGTAGAGAGAGAATTTCACCATGTTGACAAGGCTGGTCTTGAATTCCTGACCTGAAGTGATCCATCCCCCTCAAGCCTCCCAGAGGGCTGGGAAAACAGGCGTGAGCCACCATGCCTGGCTGAAAAGTAGAAATTTGAAGGGCTAAAGATTATTATTAATTATTTTGTCCAAGTAGTATTTTTATTATTATTGTTTCTGCTCTGAAAGCTTTTTATTATTGCTCCAAGTTTAAGAATTTTCAGTGATGGCAGAAAACCAATACTTTTAGACAACCTCCTGCATAGCCCTGGTCAGCTTCTGAATCTTGGTCTTGACAGACATGTCAACATATTTCTCTCAAATGAGCACAATCATTCTACCCATAATTGACAGATCAGTCTTACCCTCCAATTTCAATACTTGGCCTTGACTTAGGAAGCTCTTCAGGACTGTTTTTAATTCAGAGAGTGTGGCTTCCTCTAAAGGAGATGCAGTGGTCCCTGTGCAAGGTACCTCTCCACGATAGACACTCATCATGGTACAAAAAGAAGAAACGACTCCTTGGGTATTGCTTAAGCGACCATATTGGGCAAGCAAATTGATCAGGGTCGGAGAGAGAACGTCTCTTTGGCTGTGATGTCATTTAGGCTTTTCACTTTAATGGAACACTTCACACAGGGATTCAAAATAGAAGCAGCCACTTTGGGTTCCTTTAGGATTTGTGCTATTCTTAACAGCTCCTTTTCTACTTGCTCCAGCTTATTTTGTTTCGATGCAGCAGAATAAAGAGCCGTGGCATAGTGACCTTCCATACTGTGTACCTAAACAGGAGGCCTCACAAGCTTGGCAATGGTCTGACCATAGATGTACTGAAGCATCATACCCGCCAGTAGAGCCCAGACACTGCTGGGGGGTGGCCATCACCTCCCGGGCACATTTTTACTATTTTTTAATTATAGAAGTAATACATAGGCCAGGTGTGGTAGCTCATGCTTGTAATCCCAGCACTTTGGGTGGCAGAGGTGGGAGGATTGCTTGAGCCCAGGGGTTCAAGACCAGCCTGGGCACTATAGCAAGATGCTGTCTCTATAAAAAATACAAAAATTAAGGCCAGGTGTGGTGGCTCACGCCTGTAATCGCAGCACTTTGGGAGGCTGAGGTGGGTAGATCACTTGAGGTCAGGAGTTCAAGACCAGCTTGACCAATATGGTGAAACCCTGTTTCTACTAAAAATACAAAAATTAGCCGGGAGTGGTGGCATGCGCCTGTAGTCCCAGCTACTCGGGAGGCAGAGACTGGAGAGTTGCTTGAACCTGGGAGGCAGAGGTTGCAGTGAGCCAAGATCTTGCCACTGCACTCCAGCCTGGGTGACAGAGTGAAACTCCGTCACAAACAAAAACAAACAAACAAACAAAACATGAAAATTAGCCAGGCATGGTGGTGCACATCTGTAGTCCCAACTGCATGGGGGGTTGAGGTGGAAGGATTGCTTGAGCCCAGGAGTTCAACACTGCAGTGAGCTGTGATGGTGCCATTGCACTCCAGCCTGGGTGACAGAATGAGACCCTGTCTCAAAACAAAAACAACAATAACAAACAAAACAAAAAAGTAATACATAAATATATTCTCTTTGTAGAAGACAAGAATAGAACAAATCTGTAGAGCAAAAAGTAAACATCCCGACCCACTTAGTTCCCACATCGCCTCCTAGCGGGAGTCACTGACTGCAGTTTACCGGCTATTGATTCAATCTTTTGTCTGTGCCTGTATATGTACATAGAGGTACGTACACATATCTAAGAATTTTTAAAAACATAAATATGCTAATACTAGTCCATAACTTTGCTTAGAAATCTTTCCATGTCAGGTCATAAAGATCTAACAGGGGTCAGGAAACTTTCTGCAAAGGGCCAGATAGTAAAGATTTTAGGCTTTGTGGACCACATATAGCAGTGGTCCCCAACCTTTTTGGCACTAGGGACTGGTTTCATGAAAGACAATTTTTCCATGGATGAGGGTATGGGGCAGATGGTTTCGGGGTGAAATGGTTCCACCTCAGATCATCAGGCGTTAGATCCTCATAAGGGGTGCACAACCTAGATCCCTTGTATGTGCAGTTCACAACAGAGTTTGTGCTCCTATGAGAATCTAGTAGATCTGGCAGGAGACAGAGCTCAGGTGGTAATGCTCTCTCGCCTGCCACTTGCCTCCTGCTGTGCAGCCTGGTTCCTAACAGGCCACTGATCTGATATACAGTCTCTGTGACAGTCTTCTGGTTTTTGTTGCTATTTGTTTTTGTTCTTTAAAACAACCATTTAAAAATGTCAAAAACATTCTTTTTTTTTTTTTTTTGAGATGGAGTCTCACTCTGTCACCCAGGCTGGAGTGCAGTAGCATGACCTCGGCTCACTGCAACCTCTGCCTCCCAGGTTCCAGTGATTCTCCTGCCTCAGCCTCCCTAGTAGCTGGGACTACAGTTGCACACCACCACGCCTGGCTAATTTTTGTATTTTTAGTAGAGACAGGGTTTCACCATGTTGGCCAGGCTGGCCTCAAACTCCTGTCCTCAGGTGATCCACCCGCCCCAGCCTCCCAAAGTGCTGGGATTACAGGCGTGAACCACCACGCCTGGCCCCACATTTTCTTTATTCACCCATCCTTCAATGGATATTTAGGTTGTTTCCATAGCCATCTTGGCTGTTACGAATAATGGTGCAATGAACGCAGGGGTACAGATACCTCTTTGGGATCCTGATTTCAATTCTTTTGGATATGTACCCACAAGTGGGATTGCTAGATCACATGGTAGTTCTATTTTTAATTTTTTGAGGAAACTCCAAACTCTTTTCTATAGTGGCTGCATCATTTTGCTTTCCTACCAACTGTGTGCAGGAGTTCCACATCCTTGACAACACTTTTTGTCTTTTTCTTTTTGATAAGTGGGAGTGCTGGGCCAACTCTCTCTCCTCTGGGAGAAGCTGAGAACTGGACTTTTTTTTATCCACAAGCTCTGTGCTGTGCAAGGGGAAGGGCCAATGGCGCCTATCAGCCAGAGACTCCATTCTCCCCTCGGTATCCAAACTGTAACTGATCATGAGACTTCCAGGACTGGCAAAATAAAAGTTAGGTTTTTGGGAAGTCCTCTCACAAGAGTTGGGGTGCTGGACACAAAAACTAACCTCTCCCCTCCTCTGGTGGAAGCTTGGGAGTGAGGGGATCTTCTCATGGTCATACAGCATGGGGTTAGGGGCAGGGTTTCCAGTGAGAGAATGTCCCTTGTCTCCTTACTGGCTTCAGTGAGTCTGATGTAGCATTTTCTGGGGGTGCAGGAGCCTTTCAGGTAGTTTCTGATCTTTTGCAAAGGGATTTTGTCAATGACTTTTTGCTGAATCAGTATGTGGAGGGGAGGGGGGAAGGATAATTCAGGGTTTTTTATACTGCCATGTTGCTGACATAACAACCTCTTATTAACACAACTACTTATTTTTTTGTGAGTCTAGAAAGTTGTTAATCCTTTTTGAACCTTGTTTCTTTTAAAAATAACTATAAATTGGAGGTCACAACACTGAGACTTTATTAGGTTGCAGTAAGCATTAAATGAGATAATGTATGCGTTTCGTGTGGATGTTACTGGCCCCTACTCCCAGTGGAGCAGAAGACTAGATCCATTTCATGGACTCACTAAGGGTGGCTTACATTTCCTTAACACCAAACTGGCTAATTAAAAGATGGCTTTAGCCATTTGCTCCCTTTCCTACTCTGGGCTATATTCTCTGAGAGCCACCATTTCTGCCCAGCACTTTTTTTTTTTTTGAGACAGGGTCTCACCCTGTCACCCAGGCTGGAGTGCAGTGGTGCCATCTCAGCTTACTGTAACCTCCACCTCCCGGGTTCAAGCGATTCTCCTGCCTCAGCCTCCCGAGTAGCTGGGATTATAGGTGCCCGCCACCACACCCAGCTAATTTTTGTATTTTTAGTAGAGATGGGGTTTCACCATGTTGGCCAGGCTGGTCTCGAACTCCTGGCCTCAAGTGATCCACCTGCCCCAGCCTCTCAAAGTGCTGGGATTACAGGTGTGAGCCACTGTGTCTGGCCTCTGTCCAGTAGCCTCCAGCAACTACTTCCTCTTCTTCCTCCATGCCCGGGATATGGGCTCTATTCCAGGCACTACTGCCGGTTCCTCCACTAGGATCTGAACCTCCCTGTCACCCATAAACAGGCCCTTTCCTAGGGTCAGAGCAATGCTCTGGTCTGTGGTCCGTCTTGGGGGTTGGGGGACTGCTGCCCTCCCATATCCCTGTTAGAGAGACGATAGGAAAGCTGGGCTGCATGTGTCCCAGCATCTTCCAGCATTGATATGTAGCCTTGCCCCTTACTGTTTAAAACCAGTTTCCTCTGCTCCTTCCTTCACTCTGAGGACTTTGTAATTGGACAAATGTTAACATCCCTACTATTTTCTCCCTTAGGATCAATTTTCTCTCAGGAGGCTCCTCATTGACTCATGCAAACAGATTTTTGGCGGGAACTGCTCCAAGGCCTTCCAGATGTGCACAGGCATGGATGAATCAGAGCAGAAATGGACAGATGCAGCTTAAATGGAGGGTTCTGCTATGTAAGTAAAGCATCCAGCCTTCCACGCTGGGAATCACCACTAGTCCCAAGCTTGAGTTGAGTCATCTTTAATTGAGGCACACAGAGTAGGGCAGCTTTGAAGTCATTTACACCTGAAGCTGGACTCCTACCCAAGTGTCTTTCTCTCTTTGTGACCTGGAGTTAGCTACTTAACTTTGAGTTTTAATTTACTCATAGTTAAAATAGTAATAATAATTTTCATTTTATGGTTTGTTATATGCATTACTAAATAATATTTAGAAAATATCTGGCAAGTACTAGGCTTGCTTTTTATTCTTTTTCCATTAAGCATCTCTTTTGTGACTTACTAAGGCTGAGTTTTATTTTATTATATTTCTATCATCTTTCTTTTCGTGTAGTCTTTTTCTTTCTCTCTTTTTTTCTTTTTTCTCTTTCTCCCTGCCTGCCTGCTTGCCTATCTTCCTTCTTTTTTCTTTTTTTTCTTTTTTTTTTGAGACGGAGTCTCGCTCTGTCGCCCAGGCTAGAGTGCAGTGGCTCAATCTCGGCTCACTGCAAGCTCCGCCTCCCGGGTTCACGCCATTCTCCTGCCTCAGCCTCTCCGAGTAGCTGGGACTACAGGTGCCCGCCACCACGGCTGGCTAATTTTTTGTATTTTTAGTAGAGACGGGGTTTCACCATGGTCTCGATCTCCTGACCTCGTGATCCGCCCGCCTCGGCCTCTCAAAGTGCTGGGATTACAAGCGTGAGCTGCCGCGCCTGTCCCCTATCCTTGTTTTTTCTTTGCTGTGTTTTTAAAACAGTAGACAAACATCGGAGAACAGGACCTCATCATTAGAACATTGATAAGTTTTTCTAGCAGAAACAATATTTTGTTCCAACAATTGTGTAGGCTTAATATATAAGTAACTTCACAATATCCTTTAGAAGTTAAACACAGATTAGAGTGTTCTAAAATTATTTAAAAATTTAAAAATGTTAAAAATCAGCTGGGTGTGGTGGCTCACACCTGTAATCCCAGCACTTTGGGAGGCTGAGGTGGGTGGATCACCTGAGGTCGGAAGTTCGAGACCAGCCTGACCAACACAGAGAAACCCTGTCTCTACTGAAAATACAAAATTAGCCGGGTGTGGTGGTACATGCCTGTAATCCCAGCTACTCAGGAGGCTGAGGCAGGAGAATCACTTGAACCCAGGAGGCAGAGGTTGTGGTGAGCCAAGATCGCGCTATTGCACTCCAGCCTCCAGTTTCACAAGAGTGAAATGCATCTCAAAAAAAAAAAAAAGTTAAAAATCACACATAAGCTCACAACTTACATGAACAAAAGAACTTTTACATTTTATATTACTTACCATAAACCAATAGCAAATACTATTTCTCAAAGGCAGAAATTCTGCATAAAATTCAGCAATGCCTTCTCATACCTGTTACCCAAATACAATTCAATAAAATCAGTGACACCAGGGTATTGTGAAGCTTAAACTACAACTGGATGTAAAATGAGCTTATCTAAGCTGTTGTTATGGTGTTAATTTTATAAAAAATGTATCTGAGAATGGACTTTCTCTTTCTACCTAATCTAAAAGGTAGGACGCTGGAGATAGTAAATTACCTCAAACCACAAATGGGAAACAGATGGCTTTTCAGCCAGGGACAGAACCAATTATTTATAACCTTCTCCTCGTCATCCTTCTTACAAACTAAACCTGGCAAATGGTTGGGAACATGAGCTCACGAGTCAGTAGGACAACAAAATATGCTGACTATACTGTAGGCTAGTTTCTTCCTGAAAGAAGGCACAGTAATGCAGGATGAAAATAGTGGTGATGAAAGCAACTTAAAGTTACTTTTGATTTTTAAAAGTAGTAATTCCGGGCCAGGCGCTGTGGCTCATGCCTGTAATCCCAGCACTTTGGGAGGCCAAGGCGGGTGGATCACCTGAGGTTAGGAGTTTGAGACCAGCCTGGCTAACATGGTAAAACCCCGTTTCTACTAAAAATACAAAAAATTAGCCAGGTGTGGTGGCACGTGCCTATAATCCCAGCTACTTGGGAGGCTGAGGCAGGAGGATTGCTTGAACCCGGGAGGCGGAGGTTGCAGTGAGCCGAGATCGCTCCACTGTACTCTGGCTTGGGCAATAAGGGTAAAACTCCGTCTCAAAAAAAAAAAAAGTAATTCTGGCAGGGTGCAGTGGCTCATGCCTGTAATCCCAGCACTTTGGGAGGCTGAGGTGGGTGGATCACCTGAGGTTAGGAGTTTAAGACCAGCCTGACCAACATAGTGAAACCCTCTCTCTAATAAAAATACAAAAATTAGCTGAGTGTGGTGGCGGGTGCCTGTAATCCCAGCTACTCAGGAGGCTGAGGCAGGAGAATTGCTTGAACCCGGGAGGCGGAGGTTGCAGTGAGCCGAGCCATTGCCCTCCAGCCTGGGTGACAGAGCGAGACTGTCTCCAGAAAAAAAAAAGTAATACCATCACAGCTATTGAATGAAATGTTTCCGAGTGTTCTAATATTAATTCTGAAGTAGTCAACATCATGTTTTTAGAAGGATGTTATTGAATCAGAACATATTGTCACTTGAAGGCACCTCTAATCTCAGTTCACAAATAAGAAAGTGTGATATACTTATTGGGCAAACGCAGTGGGCAATGGACCAGCCAGTGAGGACACCCCAATCCTGAGTTACAATTCTAAATACTACCTCATTTGTACACACTGGGAACTGGGAAAATGTCAGGTTACAAGCAAAATATATTTGCGTAGACCTTTACATTTTTCACTGTGCTATTCTCAACAACACTGTCGATTACTATCCTCTTTGAAATCCACATCTAACTCAGATCAGCAATGAAGGCTCTTGCTTTAATTCTTAAAACCAGTAATGTCAGTGTTGCTGATCTACATGTAGGATTTCAGAATTTAACCAGGCCAGATAATACAACTGTGCTCAACTCTACTAGGACCAGGAAGTTCCCAAGTGGACTTTGCATTGAGTGGAGTTTTAAAATTCCACGGAGGCCCACCAGTGGATTAAGTATATATTCTTGGAACACCAAAAAACAGGAGGCCTTGTTGGTATCACTGGCAATCCCTAGATGACAAAGTTTCGAGTAAGGTGAAATGAAGACAGGGTCTTGCTCTGCCACCCAGGCTGAAGTGCAGTAGTGTGACCTTGGCTTACTGCAGCTTGAATTCTTAGGCTCAAGCGATCCCCTTGCCTCAGCCTCCTGAGTAGCTTGGACTACAGGCACATGCCACCATGCCCAGCTATGTTTCTATAGAGACAGGGTTTCACTATGTTGCCCAGGCTGGTCTTAAGCTCCTGGCCCAAAGCCATCATCCTGCTTTGGCCTCCCAAAGCACTGGGATTACAGGTATGAGCCACTGTGCCTGGCCCAAGAAAGTAATCTGTTTAAAGTTTAGCGCCTAAGGAATTCAATAAGGAGAGGTCATAGTGCTCTCTCAGGTATCACGTAGAAGCAAAGCAGAGCTCACATGTGCTTAAAATGTCATCCAGGGTCACTCTCTGAAGTGCTAATTTTATGTTTCCTTTTACACAAAAAAAGAAAAACAATTAATCTTCCAACTCAACCAGTCCCCTAGTATAATAACTGAATGAGTTGGGTATAGTTCCTCCATTTCAAATGGTTTACATAATTGGATATAATAGAGAGCAGTATTCAACAAAAGGTGATCACTATAAACACGTGAACTATCATCATTATGAAAGTGCTTGAGGAACACTGGGGGTGGGTTAGGGCATGGGATAAAGGTGGAGTTAATCTAAAAAAGAAAAGACTTCATTGAGAAGGAGTTTGAAAGGGGATAAGCAATCTGGCAGCTGAAAAATATGGAGAATCCAAGCCATGTGTAATATATGTGTGCCTGCTTGAATTTTCGTTAGTACCAAATTGTCCCTAATGGCATGAAAAATAATAAAACACAAAGTTGGATGAAAGTTAGATTATTCAACCTGGAAGAAAGTGCATATAGATAGGATATCCTTAATTTTTTATGAAACTTTCTCTTTAACAGTTTATAATGACAAATCTCTAGTTGAGTGGAAAAATCTGGCACTGGAGAATTTTACTTAATTATATAACTGAGAGTTGACAGAGCTTTTAAAAAAATTAGCTTGTGCCATGTAAAAGTGCTGGTATTTGATCTTGACCTTTTTTTTTTTTTTTTTTTTTGAGATGGAGTCTTGCTGTGTCACCCAGGCTGGAGTGCAATGGCGCAATCTCAGCTCACTGCAAGCTCCACCTCCCAGGTTCATGCCATTCTCCTGGCTCAGCCTCCCAAATAGCTGGGACTATAGGCACCTGCCACCACGCTTGGCTAATTTTTTAATTTTTAGTAGAGACGGGGTTTCACTGTGTTAGCCAGGATGGTCTCGATCTCCTGACCTCATGATCCACCCACCTAGGCCTCCCAAAGTGCTGGGATTACAGGCGTAAGCCACCGTGCCCGGCCTGATCTTGACCATTTTTGACCTGACAAACTGGCAGTGTTTTATGCTTTGACATAAAACATGGACTAATAATTTAATAAAAATAGTTATATATACCAGGTGCAATGGCATGCCTGTAAGCCCAGCACTTTGTGAGGCCAAGGCAGGAGGATTGCTTGCATCCAGAAGTTCGAGACCAGCCTGGACAATATAGCGAGACCTCATCTCTCCAAAAAATCAGAACCTATCCAGGTGTGGTGGCGTGTGCCTGTAGTCCTAGCTACTTGGGAGGCTAAAGTGGGATGGTCACTTTAGCCCAGGAGGTTGAGGCTACAGTGAGCTGTGATCGTGCCACTGCACTCAGCCTGGACGACAGAGTGAGACCCTGTCTCAAAAAAATTAAAAAAAACTCAAGAAGAGCTATATATATTTATATATGTAATATTTGACTTATTACATACAATTTGTCTTATTTCATATTTTATTTCTATACATAATATAGTTCAGTATATGTAACATTAAAACCCTACTAAACATAGCATCATTTTGATGATTGGGAAAGCACTTCCTTCTTCATTCACTAGACATTCATTGAGCACCTATTATGTTTCCAGCACTCTGCTCCTTGCTGAGATACAAGGATGAGTAAAATATATGTCTTGCCCTTGACTTTCTCAGTTTAGTAAGGGAGATGAACACCTCAACAGATCATTACTCAGAGAGACTGTGTATACAGGGGTTAAGAAGGCAGGCCCTGAGGTCAGACAAACCCAGATGTTTAGTCTGGTCTTCACCACTTTTGCTAAGTGCCAAAGCTCTCTTAGCCTTGTGGAAATAATAACAGTACCTCCCAGGATTCTTGTGAGAGTTAAATGTGACAATGCACGTGAAGTTGCTTAGCATTGTACTGTACTTAACAAGTACTCAGGAAATGCAGAGTATTACTGTATGTGTTAAGTGCTATTTACATAATTAGATGTGGTTGCTACTTGCTTCCTTTGAGTGGAGTTATGTCAACTGGTTTTAATGATAAGCAACACATGACAGTGACAATGGTTTATAGTGAACTATAGTGAACTCCTCATAGTAGTTTAGAGAAAAATCTCATCATCATTTCCTGGAAATGAGACCTGTTATCAATCAAAAGTGCTGGTCTAAGAAAGTGGCTGAACAGATTGAACATACCTCTCAGGAGTGGGGCTGGCTTTTCTAGGTACTCAACATTCTTTTAACACTTTTGATTAAAAGAAAAAAAAAAAAAAGGGCCGGGCTCTGTGGCTCAGGCCTGTAATCCGGCTCAGGCCTGTAATCCCAGCACTTTGGGAGACCAAGGCAGGTGAATCATGGTATCAGGAGATCGAGACCATCCTGGCTAACACAGTGAAACCCTGTCTCTACTAAAAATACAAAAAAATTAGCCAGGCGTGGTGGCGGGCAGGTGGCAGGTGCCTGTAGTCTCAGCTACTCGGGAGGCTGAGACAGGAGAATGGCATGAACCCAGGAGGCAGAGCTTGCAGTGAGCCGAGATCACGCCACTGCACTCCAGCCTGGGTGACAGAGTGAGACTCCGTCTCAAAAAAAAAAAAAAAAAAAAAAAAAAAAAAAAGAGGAACTGAAACAGGAACTAATAGATTTAGCAGATTTGATGACAATTAAGAACTCAAATTCTTTTCTCCAGTTCACGTTTGTCTTCTCAGACAAAATAGTTATTGCCAAGATGCCCAAGCACATGAATGCCTTTATCAAAATCTACTGAATAGTCTTTCCTTCAATAAATACTATTGAGCCCTACAGTTTGCCAGGCACTGTGCTAGGCTCTGGGAGTATGAAGGTAAGCAAAACCACAGGCTGGTGGTGGAGACAGACATTCATGAAATAAGCCTCCCCATACATAATAATAGTTGCTCTAAGTGAGAAGTTTAGAGCAGGGGCCCTGATTTAGGCTGGGGCATAGGTTTGTGGAGGCAGGGAAGAGTTCATATGGGGAAGTAACATCTAAAAATACCACTTACCCTTTAGAAGAGCTGGCGATTTTCTCTCTCTCTCTCTCTTTTTTTTTTTTTTTGAGACAGAGTCTTGCTCTGTCGCCCAGGCTACCGTGCAATGGTGCAATCTTGGCTCAGTACAACCTCTGCCTCTTGGGTTCAAGCCATTCTCCTGCCTCAGCCTCCCAAGCAGCTGGGATTACAGGTGCCCACCACCATGCCTGGCTAATTTTTGTATTTTTTAGTAGAGACGGGGTTTCACCATGTTGGCCAGGCTGGTCTTGAACTCCTGACCTTGTGATCCACAACCCCCTCTTGTCCTCCCAAAGTGCTGGGATTACAGGTGTGAGCCACCATGCCCGGCCGATTTTCTCTTTAATTCCAAAGCCGCCAGCAAGTTCAGGAGATAAAAGCTTAGTCAAATAAATTTTTGGTTACCATATGGAAAATGTCATGTTGATATAAATTATTTATTCTATCACCCAACTATATTGATAACATTAAACATGGCCTTTCTATCTGTCATTCTGCCCCAATGGGACGTTCATTTCGTTAACGCTATACAAAGTAAAATCATCTACCTCTAGAATGATTTTATCATTATTAACACACATACACATGTATACTTAATTATGGTTCTTTATATGCACTAAAGAAGCTGGGAAAATTTTAGAAGATAGTAAAATGAAATGGTTCTTCCTTTCTTGTCTGGGAGGGGCTCCTTGCTCTGGAATGATACTTCATATATAAATACAGTGTTTCTCCGTGGTCTTCCTTTTGGATTTTTGGAGATTGGATGGGAAGGGCTGAATTTCAGCACACACTGAAAACAGCTTATCTTGTAGGAGGGATTATAATATCCCAAACATTGTATAAAAGTGGCATTTTGAGATTTCCTCAGAAATATATTAAAAACAGAGAGAGGAAAAAAAAATGATTGTAGCAAGTATTCAGCCATTTTACCTTTTTATTCAAATATTTAGCAATTTCTTGGGCTTCTAGTAATTTAGTGATCAGTGGCTCCAATCAGAGAGTTCATTCACAGGAATATTCACACTCATTTGTTTCAGCCTTAAATAAATAAAGCTTGATTTTTTAAGAGGCTGTCTTCTAGGTATTGCAAGTGGAATCTGCTCATATTGATTGGGTTGCTCTTCAGTAATTTCCTACAGCGTGCACATCTCTTCCTTTTTATGGTTTTCTCAAGCAATCAGTAAATAACGTATTCATCAAACTTAAGAGAGTGTCCAAACAGACTTTCTTGGGAAAAGCTGGGTTTCTTTCTTGCTGAGGTATACAGTTGATGAGTTCTTTAGCCAGTTGGATTATAGCAGCTCAGTGAGATCATAGCAAGTAACCTGGTTATGTTGTACTGATATTCATCACAGGAAATGAACTCATCTCCACAAATTATTTGCTGCAAAATAAATTAACTCCTTTAATAGAAAATTATCACAGGATCAGCACGTCCCACTTGTCAAGGAAGGAATATGAGCACAGTGTAGCTTTACTGTAACAGCAAGAAAGCATTATCTTGTTGCTCACAGTAGTCTCAACATAAATCTAAAATAATATCATCAAATGAACTCTCTGATTGGAGCCATTGATCACTAAATTACTAGAAGCCCAAGAAATTGTAAGTTTCGCCCGGCACGGTGGCTCACCCCTGTAATCGCAGCACTTTGGGAGGGCGAGATGGGCGGATCACCTGAGGTTGGGAGTTTGAGACCAGCCTGACCAACACGGAGAAACCCCGTCTCTACTAAAAATACAAAATTATCTGGGTGTGGTGGCGCATGCCTGTAACCCCAGCTACTCAGGAGGCTGAGGCAAGAGAATTGCTTGAACCTGGGTGGTGGAAGTTGCGGTGAGCCGAGATAGTGCCATTGCACTCTGGCCTGGGCAACAAGAGCGAAACTCTGTCTCAAAAAAAAAAAAAAAAAAAAAAAAAGAAAGAAAGAAAGAAAAAGAAAAAGAAATTGCTAAGTTTCAACAAAGTCATGTTAGTTGTGTGAAATATTTCATAATACATTCTAATAAAAGGATTAATCACGTAAGGTTATTACAATGATATTGCGCACTTTTACTATTGCATAGCTTTTCCTATGAGCCCGACACTATGCTAGGCACTTACATGCATTATCTTGTGTCCTTTGTACAGCAAACCTAGAATGATTTACTCATGGGTTTCTTCCCCAGATCACACATAAAGAAATGAGAACTGATTGTGCTAAAAATTTTTTCTCGTGCCTGTGATCAGCGTATTATATTTGGTATCTATGTTGGGCTGAGAATAAGAAAATAGAAACTAGAAGGACACTAGAAATAGAGGGAAGATAGGGAATTGGAGGGGACCAGAGCTAGAAAAGGAAATTATAGTAATAGATTACTATATGCCAGAGTAATGTATATGATGGGACAAACAAACTTTTCTTTTTTTTTTTTTTTTTTTTTTGATACAGAGCCTTGCTCTGTGGCTCAGATTGGAGTGCAGTGGTATAATCCGGGCTCCCTGCAAACTCTGCCTCCCTGGTTCAAGCAATTCTCGTGCACCAACCTCCCAAGTAGCTGGGATTATAGATGTGTGCCATCATGCCTGGCTAATGTTTGTATTTGTAGTAGAGACGGGGTTTTTGCCATGTTGGCCAGGCTGGTCTCGAACACCTGACCTCAAGTGATCTGCCTGCCTCAGCCTCTAAAAGTGTTGGGATTACAAGTGTGAGCCATTGTGCCCGGCCACAAACTTTTTTTCTATACTTTCACTGTATTCTTAATATTTCTGCCACAAGATTCAGTTTTTCCTACAGCAAACAATTTTCCAGGTCTCTATGGACATCAAGTAGTGTCCTACGAATCAACTTAATTCTGACTCTATCTCCATCTGGCGATAGTACAGAAACCACAGGTCAAGGGCTCAGTCAAGACTGCCCCCATTTCAGATGCCGGGTTGTAACTTGTTCTTACAGCCAACAGGAATCCAGGGTTCCTATGACTGCTTCTCACTTTCGTTAATTTACTAGATCAGCTTGGAGAACTCAGGAAAATAGTTAACTCCCTATATTTGCAGTTTATTACAAAGGCTAGAACTCAGAGGCAGCCAGATGGGAGTGATGCATAGGACAAGCTACACAGGAAAGTGCACAGAGGTTCTAT
Organism: Symphalangus syndactylus; assembly: GCF_028878055.3. NCBI lineage: Eukaryota > Metazoa > Chordata > Mammalia > Primates > Hylobatidae > Symphalangus > Symphalangus syndactylus. The sequence goes on from NC_072430.2 coordinate 110,757,672, forward strand.
GCTGTCTCTGGGTGGGATTTTTTTTTTTGAGATAGGGTCTCGTTCTGTCACCCAGGCTGGAGTGCAGTGGCGCAATCACTGCTCACTGAAGCCTCGACCTCCCTGGCTCAAGCAATCCCCTCACCTGAGCCTTCTAAGTAGCTGGGACTACAGGCGCACGCTACCATGCCCAGTTAATTTTGGACTTTTTGTAGAGATGAAGTCTTGCCATGTTGCCCAGGTGAGTCTCAAACGCCTGGGTTCAAGTGATCTTCCTGCCTCTGCCTCCCAAAGTGCTGGGCTTACAGGCATGGGCCACCCTGTTTTCTTTTGTTTTGAGACAGGGTCACCCAGGCTAGAGTGCAGTGGTGCAATCATAGCTCGCTGTAACTTTGAGCTCTTGGGCTCGAGTGATCGTCCTGCCTCATCCTCGAGTTGCTAGGATTAAAGGCACGCACCACCATGCCTAGCTAATTTCCCTTTTTTTTTTTTTTGTAGAGACGGGGTCTCGCTTTGTTGCCCATGCTGGTCTCAAACACCTGGGCTCGAGCGATCCTCCCACTTTGCCTCTTGGAAGTGCTGGGATTCCAGGCAGGAGCCGTCGAGCACAGCCTGGGGCCTGGATGTCTATGTGAGACAGTAGGCGGCACTGTAAGCATCTCGGAACTGTCGGTGTTCGTTTTTCGGCACTCTATTGTAAGCCATACTTTGTGCTGCACTCTACTCACGTTTGACTCTTTGTAGTACACTAAGCCTCACTCCTCATCTTGGAATCATTTGCTGTACCATACGCCTCAGTCTTTTTGTCTTGGAATTTTTTTTTGAGACGGAGTTTCGCTCATGTTGCCCGGGTTGGAGTGCAATGGCGCGATCTCGGTTCACTGCAACCTCCGCCTCCTGGGATCAAGCGACTCTTCAGCCTCAGCCTTCCGCGTAGCTGAGATTACAGGCGCATGCCACTATGCCCGGCTAATTTTTGCATTTTTAGTAGAGACGGGGTTTCATCATATTGGTCAGGCTGGTCTCAAACTCCTGACCTCAGGTGATCCGCCCGCCTCGGCCTCCCAAAGTGCCGGAATTACAGGCGTGAGCCACCGCGCCCGGCCTGTCGGGATCTTTAGTGGTGCCGGATGCCCTAGGTTTTCATCTTGGGATTCTTTGGAGGCCATACGCCCGAGTCATTTTGTTTTGGAATCATTTGGGAGACCGTATGCTCCGGGTTTTTTGTTTGTTTGTTTTTTGAGACGGGGTTTCGCTCTCGCCAGGCTGGAGTGCAGTGGCGCGATCTCGGCTCGGCTCACTGCAACCTCCGCCTACGGGGTTCAAGCGATTCTCCTGCCTCAGCTTCCGGAGTAGCTGGGATTACAGGCACGCGCCACTATGCCCGGCTAATTTTTGTATTTTTAGTAGAGATGGGGTTTCACCATGTTGGCCAGGATGGTCGCCATCTCCTGACCTCGTGATCCGACCGCCTCGGCCTCCCAAAGTGCTGGGATTACAGGCGTGATCCACGGCGCTCGACTGTCCCGGTCTTTTTGTCTTGCAATTGTTTGCAGTACTGTACTCCCTGATCTTTTCGTCTTGAAATTCTTTGGGGAACTGTACACCCAATCTTTTCATCTTGGAATCCTTTAGCGGACCGTGTTGCCCTAGTGCTTTTGTCTCGGCATTGTTTGCAGTGCTGTACACCCCAATCTTTTCGTCTTGAAAACCTTTGGGATACTGTACCCTTGGTCTTTTCGTCTTGGAATTCTTTGCGGGATCGTATGCACCCGTTTTTCATCTTGGAATCTTTTGGGAGACCGTATGCCGCAGTCTTTTTGTTGTGGGATTATTTGGGATACTGTATTCACCAGTCGTTCCATCTTGGAATGTTTTGGGAGATTGTATGCTCCAGTTTTTATGGCTTGGAATCGCTTGCAATGCCCTATGCCCTAGTCATTTCACCTTGGAATATTTTGGGGTATCAAATGCCCCAGTCTTTTGTCTTGGAGTCATTTGCAGTGTTGTATGCGCTAGTCTTTTTTATCTTGGAATTATTTGGTGGACTGTACACCCCAATGTTTTCATCACGAAATCTTTTGGGAAAGGCTATGTTCCAGTCTTTTCATCTTGGAACCTTTTGCAGTGCCATACGCCCCAGACTTTTTGTCTTGGAATCTGTAGGGGCAGCTTATGCCTCAGTCTTTTCATTTTGGAATTCTTTGGCGACTGTATTCACCAGTTTTTTCATCTCGGAATCTTTTGTGAGATCGTATATCCCAAGCTTTTTGTCTTGGAATCGTTTGCAGTGCCATCTGCCCCAATCTTTTCATTTTGGAGCTCTTTGGGGGGACTATACACCCCAGTCTTTTAATCTGTGAATCTTTAGGGAGTCCGTATGCCCCAATCTTTTTGTCTTAGAATTTTTTGTGACATTGTACACCCCAGTCTTTTCATCTTGGAATCTTTTGGGAGACTGTATGCCCCAGTCTTTCTGTCTTGGAATCACTTGCAGTGTCATACACCCTAGTCTTTTAGTTTTGGAATCGTTTTCAGTGCAGTATTTCCTAGTTTTTTTTTCTCTTGGAACTATTTGGGGGACTATATACCCCAGTCTTTTCATCTTCGAATTTTTCAGGGAACCGTATACTCCAGTCTTTTTATCTTGGAATCATTTGCAGTGCTTTACTCCCTAGTCTTTTTTTTTTTTTTTTTAGATGGAGTCTCGCTCTGTCGCCCAGGCTGGAGTTCAGTGGCGTGATCTCGGCTCACTGCAACCTCCGCCTCCCGGGTTGAAGCGATTCTTCTGCCTCAGCCTCCCGAGTAGCTGGAACTACAGGCAACTGCCACCATGCCCGGCTAATTTTTTGTATTTTTAGTAGAGATGGGGTTTCATCGCGTTAGCCAGGATGGTCTCCATCTCCTGACCTTGTGTTCCGCCTGCCTAGGCGTCCCAAAGTCCTGGGATTACAAGCGTGAGCCACTGTGCCTAGCCATTCCCTAGTCTTTTCGTCTTGGAATCATTTGTAGTGTTTCGTCTTGGAATCATTTGTAGTGTCACATGCCCCAGTTCTTTCATCTTGGAATTCTTTGGGGGACCGTGTGCCCCAGTGTTTCCATTTTGGAATCACTTGCAGGGCTGTACTCTTCAAATCTTTGGGGACACTGTATTATGCCCCAGTCTTTCCCATCTTGGAATCTTTCCAGAGACCCTATGCCCAGTCTTTTTGTCTTGGACTTATTTGCACGGCTATATGCCCCAGTCTTTTCATCCTGGAATCTTTTGAGAGATCGCACGCCCCAGCCTTTCCATCCTGGGATCATTTGCAGTGCTGGACTCCCTAATCTTTTTGTGTCGTAATCGTTTGCCGTGTCATCTTGGAATTATCTTGTCATCTTGGAAGTGTCTTTTCATCTTGGAATTATTTCAGGGACTATAAGTCCCAGTCATCTGTCTTGGAATTGTTTTCGGGGATGGATGCCCCAATCTTTTCGTTTTGGGGTCTTTGGGGAATTGTATGCCCCAGTGTTATTGTTTCAGGATTCTTTGCAGTACCGTGCACCGCAGTCTTTTCATCTTAGCATCCTTTGGGGTACCATCCTCCCGGCTCATCTTGGAATTATCGGGGAGACAGTATGCCCTTGTTTTTTTTCAAGGTACCACAGTTTTAAACATTTATGTTCAACTATTGAGAGTCATCTTGGTTACTTCCAGTTGCCCCAGTTTTTTTGTCTTGGAATCTTTGGAGGTACTGTATTCCCCCTTTTTTTGTCTTGGAATCATTTGCGGTGCTGTATACCCCAGTCTTCTCGTCTTACAATTCTTTAGGGGTACAATATGCTCCAGTCTTTTCATCTTGGGATTCTTTCAGTGAACGCAGGTCCCAGTTTTTTTGTCTGGGAATTCTTTATGGGACCACACACCCCCGTCTTCCTGTCTTGGAACCGTTCGCAGCACTCCATTGCATGCAATACCGCCGGCGGCACTCTACAGGACTTGGAGCCGCCTCCGCTACCATATGCAGCACTCTCCACGGTAGCTCCCTGGGGACTCAGCTTTTCCAATTCCCCATCTTTAGGCTGCAACAGCATGGCAATGCCCAATAGAAAACCACGCAAGCAGTAGCCATCACGCTGCCAACACTGGTGGTGCCCTCTTGGGCAGTGGCCACAGTCTGCTGGGCGCATTACTAAGCCCTGAGCACTCTATGAACTCATCATCTCCATCTGGTGTCCATGTCCTGCTTGCTGCTCCAGTTGTCCTAAAAATATGCCCCAGTCTTGTTTTGAGCAGGTATAGTAAGATGCACAGACACGCAAATGATTGACAACGAACAAGTCATATTTTATTATACTCACAGTCCCCAAGACACGGGAGGGGGTCACTCCACACAGGGCCACACAGGGAAGTGACAAAGCAGAATGAGCAGGCGTAGAGAGAGGGAAAGCACCGGCAGACTCTTTACTATGGATTTCTCAGGAAGGAATGGGCAAAGCAAGGTAAGCAAATGGCACAAATTTAGGATTGGATAGTTTGCATTGTTTCAGCAGATTCTGTGCTATAGGGTGCATCCCCAATTGTGTAAAAACTGGTTTTGGAGAGTCTGAGTCTTAGTAAATCATGAATTTTTTTTTTTTTTTTTTTTTTTTTTTGAGACGGAGTCTCGCTCTGTCGCCCAGGCTGGAGTGCAGTGGCGCGATCTCGGCTCACTGCAAGCTCCGCCTCCTGGGTTCAGGCCATTCTCCTGCCTCAGCCTCCCAAGTAGCTGGGACTACAGGCACCTGCAACCACACCCGGCTAATTTTTTGTATTTTTAGTAGAGATGGGGTTTCACCGTTATAGCCAGGACCGTCTCGATCTCCTGACCTCGTGATCCACCCGCCTTGGCCTCCCAAAGTGCTGGGATTACAGGCGTGAGCCACCGTGCCCAGCTAGTAAATCATGAATTTTAGGGCCTGATGCTCTCTCAGCAAATCGCTGCTTCTCCAAGATAATGGACTGTAGCTTGGAGCCCACAGAGAAGTCCCTAGAAACCAGTCTGTCCGTTGTTCTCCCTCCTCTTTTCAAGATTTTAAAACTTGTAGCAATAAACACATAACATTAAATTTACCATATTTACCATTTTAAGCGTACAGTAATTTAATGTTAAGTATATTCACCTTATTATGCAACAAATCCCTGGAACTTTTTCTTCTTGCAAATCTAAAAGTCTATAAACAGCAAACACTGATTCTCCTTCCCTCTTTCTGGCCTTTGGTAACCTCTTTCTACTGTTTCTGTGATTTTGACTGCCTTATTTAGTTTTTCTTTTCTTTCTTTCTCTCTTTTTCTTTTTTTTCAGACAGGGTCTCACTCTGTTACCCAGGCTGGAGTGCACGTGCAGTATTGTGATCATAGCTCACTGCAGCCTCGAACTCCTGGGCTCAAGTGATCCTCCTACATCAGCTTCCCAAGTAGCTGGGACTACAGGCACTCACCACCACATCCTGCTAATTTTTAAATCTTTTATAGAGACAGAGTTTCCCTATGTTGCCGTAGCTGGTCTCAAACTCCTGGCCTCAAGGGATCGTCCCTCATGGCTGGGATTACTGGCTTGAGCCACTGTGCCTGGCCGTTTTTGTTTTTGTTTGTTTTAGAGACTGGGTCTCACTCTGTCCCCCAGGCTGGAATGCAGTGGTGGGATCACAGCTCATTGTAGGCTCCACTCCCTTGGGCTTAATCAATCCTACCATCTCAGCCCTTCAAATAGCTGGATTACAGGTGTGCGCCACAACACCTGGCGATTTGACTCCTTTAGATCCTTCACAGGAGTCCTTTTGTGACTGGCTCATTTTTTTAAGGGCTCTACATATTGTTTTCCATAATGGCTATATTATTTTACATTCCTACCAACAGTGCCCAAGGGTCCCAACTTCTCCATTTTCTGGCCAACACTTGTTATTTTTGTTTCTTTTTTCTTTAATAGTGGGCATGTTGTGGGCTGTGTTGAGGATCAGTACACAAACATTTGCATTTGAATACAATTTTTAACATACTAGAATGAAAATCTCAAAAGCCATGCTGTTGTGATCTTTTCTAAAATGATTCCAGTGACTTCCCAGCTTAAAAGCTTGGGGCAAATTTTCCTTAAGAGCTGTTAATTTCCAATGTAATATCATATAAATTACCTGCTCAAATTTTCAATTTTCCATGGCATATTAACAAAGTTATTAGGAAATAACTTTGGTTATGGACTACCATAACCAAAGATATTACAGAGTGCACGTAATCCTTTTTTTTTTTTTTTTTTTTTTTTTTTTTTGAGACAGAATCTCAATCCGTACCCAGGCTGGAGTGCAGGGGCGCGATCTCGGCTCACTGCAACCTCTGCCTCCCAGGTTCAAGCGATTCTTTTGCCTCAGCCTCTCAAATAGCTGGAATTACAGGTGAGTGACACCATGCCTGGTTAGTTTTTGTATTTTCAGTACAGACAGGTTTCACTATGTTGGCCAGGCTAGTCTTGAACTCCTGACCTCAAGTGATCCTCCTGCCTCAGCCTCCCAAAGTGCTGGGATTACAAGCGTGAGCTACCACACCCCGGCCGAGTGCATACAATTCTGACAGGGAGAGTAAAGATTAAGGAGTGGTTTTCTTTTCTTTCTTTTTCTTTTTTTTAGAGACAGGGTCTTGCTTTGTCAGCCAGACTGGAAAACATTGGTGCCATCATAGCTCACTGCGGCTTTGAACTCCTGGGTTTAAGCGATCCTTCCGCCTCAGCCGCCCGAGTAGCTGGGACTACAAGCGTGAGCCATCACGCCCACCCGCCCCCCGCCCCTCCAACCCCTTTTGAAAGTAAAATATTTAGAATGGCTTTTATTTCTAGGCAACTACCATTTTTCCCCCTCTGTCTTTTGATGTTCACCTGACAAGCTCCTGGTGGTAGCCGGTAGCTCTGAAAGAGAGCAAAATAAGGTAAGGTCCCAACCTAGTGATCGCAGGCCTGGGCGGTATTTCACCTTTGGTGGTGCCATTGGTTTCCTGTTGTGAGATTATTCCTCCCATTGGGGTTAGGACACGTAGGCCAGGGGCGGGGTGGTGGGGGGGTGCGCGGTGTAGTAGGGGGTCGGGGGTGGGAGGGGTGAGGGAAGACTCCTTCCTTTGCTATGGGTGTTACTTTCTTAGTTCACTTTAGCATTTAGCCCCACCTTGGGCGGAGATAGCAATCTTGCAATTGTTCCATGCCCATCAGCTCTCCTTGGTCTACAGGCAGGGAGGACCTGGTCTTTAATCTGTCTTGTCTTTAACCTTAGTCAATCAGGAGCTGCTATATGGTCTATTCTTGTTAGACCAGAGGCGCCTGGTCGCATGGCTCTCTTTGGGAGGACTTAGGTTGATAATGGCAACCTCACACTTTAGGGCAGACACCGCGAACAACAGACAGCAGAGGGCTTTATGCAGCCCACATAGCAGCAGCACACCCCTCCAGCAAGCAGTTCTGCTTCCCCACATGGTGCTAGCCATGGGGGAGAGCCACAGCAAGCTACACGCGGGTCAAAGGCATTTTGTTGTGCCCCTTGTGGTTGTGACCACACACCCTGCTTGATGCGCCAGTTGTATTTTTCTCTAATTTGATCTTTCCTCTAATTTGCTCCTGAGACAGAGAGTAGCTATGAAGTCTAGCCTGTCCTGAAGGGGCTGCCCTGAAGGGGATGCTTATATTGTGTTTTTCACAGAGTATTTCTTTATCCTGACCTAATGCCTGATTGTCCAGCCTGTATCCAGGTGTCCTTCTCACAGGAAGCTTGTTTATATGGGCAGGTGCCCTTGTGGCTCTTGTCTGACCTGTGTCCAGTTTATTCCGCTGAAGCCGGAATACTCCCTCTAAGAGCCCTGACCGGCAGGAGGGTTCACTTCCAGTGTTTAGCTCAGGTGAGACACAGCGGAGGTAACACAACAAAACACGTGAAATAACAACAACAAAAAAAGCAGTGTGTCACTGACAGATCCCAGAGAGAAGAGGACGGCACGCTTTGCAGGGCCAGCAGGAAGCGGGAGCCATCTGGGACATGCAGGCTCAGATAGCGAGTGGGGAGCAAGCAAGAGTGTGCAGGGGAACTGTGGGCCAAGCCTTTAGAGGGGTCCAGGGCGTCACCCAAGCAGGTTTCCCGCGGGGAGTTTTTTTTTTTTTTTTAACGGGATTTGGCTCTTGTTGCCCAGGCTGGAGTACAGGGGCATGATCTCGGCTTACTGCAACCTCTGCCTCCCCAATTCAAGCAATTCTCCTGCCTCAGCCTCCCAAGTAGCTGAGATTACAGGTGGCCCACCACCACGCCTGGCTAATTTTTTGTATTTTTAGTAGAGGTGGGGTTTCACCATATTGGCCAGGCTGGTCTCAAACACCTTGACCTCAGGTGATCCACCTACCTCGGTCTCCCAAGGTGCTGGGATTACAGGCGTGAGTCACCGCACCTGGTCCCCATGGGGGGTTTAGAGCAAGCAGGCATGAGTTCCGTGGGGGCACACACGCTGTGACTGGGAGGAGGGCACTGTGGCATATCTGTGCAGTCCAAGCAGTGTGTGGGAGCCAGTGGGTGAATCTAGTAGGTTGTGCCTAGCTGTCCTCTAGGGAGGTGGTCACCAGAAGGTGGTGTATAGATTGTTGGATCGTCTACCTTGAGGAACTGAGAGGAGGTGGAGAGTTGAGAACTGGAAACGGTGTCAAGGGTGACTAAGCCCTGCTTCTGGTACGAGAAAGTCCAACTTATATTCAATACGAGAAAGTCCAACTTATATTCAATATGAGAAAGTCCAACATATATTCAATACGAGAAAGTCCAACTTATATTCAATACGAGAAAGTCCAACTTATATTCAATACGAGAAAGTCCAACTTATATTCAATACGAGAAAGTCCAACTTATATTCAATACGAGAAAGTCCAACTTATATTCAATACGAGAAAGTCCAACTTATATTCAATACGAGAAAGTCCAACTTATATTCAATACGAGAAAGTCCAACTTATATTCAATACGAGAAAGTCCAACTTACATTCAATACGAGAAAGTCCAACTTACATTCAATACGAGAAAGTCCAACTTACATTCAATACGAGAAAGTCCAACTTATATTCAATACGAGAAAGTCCAACTTATATTCAATACGAGAAAGTCCAACTTATATTCAATACGAGAAAGTCCAACTTATATTCAATATGAGAAAGTCCAACTTATATTCAATACGAGAAAGTCCAACTTATATTCAATATGAGAAAGTCCAACTTATATTCAATACGAGAAAGTCCAACTTATATTCAATACGAGAAAGTCCAACTTATATTCAATACGAGAAAGTCCAACTTATATTCAATACGAGAAAGTCCAACTTATATTCAATACGAGAAAGTCCAACTTATATTCAATACGAGAAAGTCCAACTTATATTCAATACGAGAAAGTCCAACTTATATTCAATACGAGAAAGTCCAACTTATATTCAATACGAGAAAGTCCAACTTATATTCAATACGAGAAAGTCCAACTTATATTCAATACGAGAAAGTCCAACTTATATTCAATACGAGAAAGTCCAACTTATATTCAATACGAGAAAGTCCAACTTACATTCAATACGAGAAAGTCCAACTTACATTCAATACGAGAAAGTCCAACTTACATTCAATACGAGAAAGTCCAACTTATATTCAATACGAGAAAGTCCAACTTATATTCAATACGAGAAAGTCCAACTTATATTCAATATGAGAAAGTCCAACTTATATTCAATACGAGAAAGTCCAACTTATATTCAATACGAGAAAGTCCAACTTATATTCAATACGAGAAAGTCCAACTTATATTCAATACGAGAAAGTCCAACTTATATTCAATACGAGAAAGTCCAACTTATATTCAATACGAGAAAGTCCAACTTATATTCAATACGAGAAAGTCCAACTTATATTCAATACGAGAAAGTCCAACTTATATTCAATACGAGAAAGTCCAACTTATATTCAATACGAGAAAGTCCAACTTATATTCAATACGAGAAAGTCCAACTTATATTCAATACGAGAAAGTCCAACTTATATTCAATACGAGAAAGTCCAACTTATATTCAATACGAGAAAGTCCAACTTATATTCAATACGAGAAAGTCCAACTTATATTCAATACGAGAAAGTCCAACTTATATTCAATACGAGAAAGTCCAACTTATATTCAATACGAGAAAGTCCAACTTATATTCAATACGAGAAAGTCCAACTTATATTCAATACGAGAAAGTCCAACTTATATTCAATACGAGAAAGTCCAACTTATATTCAATACGAGAAAGTCCAACTTATATTCAATACGAGAAAGTCCAACTTATATTCAATACGAGAAAGTCCAACTTATATTCAATACGAGAAAGTCCAACTTATATTCAATACGAGAAAGTCCAACTTATATTCAATACGAGAAAGTCCAACTTATATTCAATACGAGAAAGTCCAACTTATATTCAATACGAGAAAGTCCAACTTATATTCAATACGAGAAAGTCCAACTTATATTCAATACGAGAAAGTCCAACTTATATTCAATATGAGAAAGTCCAACTTATATTCAATATGAGAAAGTCCAACTTACATTCAATATGAGAAAGTCCAACTTACATTCAATATGAGAAAGTCCAACTTACATTCAATATGAGAAAGTCCAACTTACATTCAATATGAGAAAGTCCAACTTATATTCAATATGAGAAAGTCCAACTTATATTCAATATGAGAAAGTCCAACTTATATTCAATATGAGAAAGTCCAACTTATATTCAATATGAGAAAGTCCAACTTATATTCAATACGAGAAAGTCCAACTTATATTCAATACGAGAAAGTCCAACTTATATTCAATACGAGAAAGTCCAACTTACATTCAATATGAGAAAGTCCAACTTACATTCAATATGAGAAAGTCCAACTTATATTCAATATGAGAAAGTCCAACTTATATTCAATATGAGAAAGTCCAACTTATATTCAATATGAGAAAGTCCAACTTATATTCAATACGAGAAAGTCCAACTTATATTCAATACGAGAAAGTCCAACTTATATTCAATACGAGAAAGTCCAACTTATATTCAATACGAGAAAGTCCAACTTATATTCAATACGAGAAAGTCCAACTTATATTCAATACGAGAAAGTCCAACTTATATTCAATACGAGAAAGTCCAACTTATATTCAATACGAGAAAGTCCAAATTATATTCAATACGAGAAAGTCCAACTTATATTCAATACGAGAAAGTCCAACTTACATTCAATACGAGAAAGTCCAACTTACATTCAATATGAGAAAGTCCAACTTATATTCAATACGAGAAAGTCCAACTTATACTCAATACGAGAAAGTCCAACTTATATTCAATACGAGAAAGTCCAACTTATATTCAATACGAGAAAGTCCAACTTATATTCAATACGAGAAAGTCCAACTTATATTCAATACGAGAAAGTCCAACTTATATTCAATACGAGAAAGTCCAACTTATATTCAATACGAGAAAGTCCAACTTATATTCAATACGAGAAAGTCCAACTTATATTCAATATGAGAAAGTCCAACTTATATTCAATATGAGAAAGTCCAACTTATTATCAATATGAGAAAGTCCAACTTATATTCAATATGAGAAAGTCCAACTTATATTCAATATGAGAAAGTCCAACTTATATTCAATATGAGAAAGTCCAACTTATATTCAATATGAGAAAGTCCAACTTATATTCAATATGAGAAAGTCCAACTTATATTCAATATGAGAAAGTCCAACTTATATTCAATATGAGAAAGTCCAACTTATATTCAATATGAGAAAGTCCAACTTATATTCGAAGTGGATGCCAGGCAACATAAAATTATAAGAATTCCCTCCAGCTATGTATTATAGGATATAAAACTACCCTCTCCACCTATGGTTTGTTAAGTTGACACCCACAACAGTAAAGTGCTCCCATAATTTATGTCCCACCGTTTTCTGGTTGTATAAAAAATAAACAGCATATGATTTTGCCTCTTTTTTTAAAAAAAGCACTTAGTTGGAAAGCTGAGGCGGGCAGATCACGAGGTCAGGCGATCGAGACCATCCTCACTAACACGGTGAAACCCTGTCTCTACTAAAAATAAAACAATTAGCTAGGGAATGGTGGCACATGCCTGTAGTCCCAGAGGCAGGAGAATCACTTGAACCTGGGAGGCGGAGGTTCCAGTGATTGTGCCACTGCACTCCAGCCTGGGCGACAGAGTGAGACTCTGTCTCAAAAATAAATAAATAAATAAAAATAAAAAGCACTTAGGCCAGGTGCAGTGACTCAAGCCTGTAATCCCAGCATTTTAGGAGGCTGAGGTGGGAGGATTGCTTGAGCCTAGGAGTTCAAGATCAGCCTGAGCAACATGTCAAAAATCCGTTTCTACAAAAAATGAAAAAAAATTAGCCGGGCACAGTGGTGCATGCCTGTAGTCCCAGCTCTTCAGGACCGTGAGGCAGAAGGATTCCTTGAGCCCAGGAGGTGAAGGCTGCAGTGAGCCGTGTTCTTGCCACTGCACTCTAGCCTGGGTGACAGAGCAAAAGTCTGTTTCCAAAACAAACAAAGAAAGTATTTACATTTTAAAAATCATAGTTCTTCCTTCTTAAAAATATTTATAGACTGGATGCAGTGGCTCATGCCTTTAATTTCAGCACGTTGGGAGGCCGAGATGGGAGGATTGCTTGAGGCCAGGAGTTCGAGACCAGCCCAGGCAATGTGGTGAGACCCCCCATCTCTTTAAAAATCAAAAATCAAAATAAATAAATGGCTGGGCATGGTGACTTGTGCCTGCACTCCCAGCTACTTGGGAGGCTGAGGTGGGAAGAGTGCTTGAGCCCAGGAATTAAGGCTGCAGTGAGCTATGATCATGCCATTTGCACCCCAGTCTGGGTGAGAGCAAAACCCTGTCTCAAAAAAAAAAAAATTGCAGAGCTACTTGTGTGTTTACAAAATATAGTATTTGATAAAAATGTTTCTCAGAATTGCACAAGAAGGAAGACAGGGACCACTGATAAGACAAGAGTGTAGGATATTAACCAGACTTGGCTTCTTTCTCTCCTGCTTGAGCAGAGGCTGGACTCTCCTTATTTTCAGTTTCTCCATTTTCTGCAGGAAAATCTTTACTTTCTGGGGTAGCTACTTTGGCCTGTTTGTCTTATACTTTTCTTTGCAGTTTTTTGTTTGTTTGTGTGAAGATTTATCCTTTCCTGCTGCCTGTTTTGGATTTGTTTTCACTTTTGTAGGGGCGGTTTTAGCTGATAACCTCACCAGTCTTCACTTCGGCTCTTCCTTCACTGCCCCTTCAGCTGCGGGGAACTTGCTCTAGGGCATCTTGGCAGGAGGGAGGGCGTCTGAGGGTACTGGTGCCTGCAGACTTCAGGCATGGAGAGCCTTCTTGAAGCGGGGCTGCCTGGCCACTTGGAAAAAGGTAGGGAGAAATCCACGTGGAAGAAAGTAGGGAGCAATCAGAAAGTCCAAGGTGGGACGTGAAATTAGAGAGCCCTTGAGAGCCTGTTTGGAGGTTCTAACGGGAGTGCAGCTACTCATATACCCTCCATCGAAGAGCGATCCTCCTCTCTCAGAGTAGGTTGTCCTTTTTGACGGAGCTCGCAGCTTCAGGAGGAAGGGGACACCTGGCTAGTCAGACAGATCAAAAACAAAGAGCTCTTAAGGTTCTCAAAAGCATCTTTGGATAGGGGTCCTGGGCGGCCAGGTGGGCATATGGGGCAAGGCAGTTACAGAGAGATCGTGCAGTTTCTGACCCAAAAACCCTCTCTGTTGTCTTTTTGTTTCTGGCAGAGTAAACTGTTGAATAGTAGAAGTCCAGTCTGTGGAGATAGTTTTTCCTGTGGCTGAGATATCATGACCCAGATATTGAATGCAGAACTGTCTTTAGCCACCTGGTGGCCCTTTATTGCTAATGCCTTAAGGGTTCAGAAGAGTACTGTCATAACGGGCAGGAGATAGACCATCATCCACATATTGAAATAAAGTGGAGTTTCCTGCATATTTTAAGTCCCTTAAATAGGACCCTCAGTAAATCCTTGGGGCATAACTGTCCAGATATATTGTTGTTCAGATATATTGTTGATTGTGAAGAAAAACAAGTACTTGGAATCTTTATGAAAAAGGATGCTGAAAAAATCTGAACGCAAAGTGATGACAGGTGAAATATTAGATTTTGGAAGGGATCACAGCCAGCATAGTATTAGGGTTGGGCATCAGGGGAAATCTGGGTTTGACAGTTTTATTGAAAGCTCTCAGATCTTGGACTGGCTGAAAATCCTCTTCCGTTTGGCTTTGTAGTGGCCAAAATGGGAGTGTTGCCTAGGCTAGGAGTGGGGATTGGCCCTTTTTTGTCTAATAAATCTTGGGTTATTGGGTGGAGTTCTTCAAGTCCCCATGGTTTCAAATGATTTTGGGCAGTTTGGGGAGGAGCGTGGGAAGATCTGTTTCCACCTTAAGGAATTCTGCGGGCCATTTCCCAGTGGAGTTTGTTGCCCACAAAGGAAGGATTTTGTTTAACAGTCGATATAAGTCCTTAGTAGAGCATTGCTAGGTTGAAGGGGGAAGAGGAACTCAGAAAAGTCAGACAAAGCCATTAGGGGACAGACATGGAGGGGGGCAGAGTTTGAGAGGGGTCCCTTTGTGGGCACAGTGAATTTTGATACTCCAATTCCTGAAAAGATCCCTTCTTAACAGATTTACAGGGGTGAGATAATTGAGAAAAAAAGTTGTGCTGAGCTTTAAGAGGCTCCCCAAAAACATTTAAGAGGTTGAGAAAGGCAAATCGTGAGACACATGATCAAAACCTGCCGCTAAAAAAGTCTGGTAATGCTGAGGAAGGAGCACAGGAACCGGGGTGGTGGGTAGTGTTAAGGTTAGATGATGGTGCAGTCCAGGTATTGGTATCAATAAGAAACGTGGGCCAGGCGCGGTGGCTCACATCTGTAATCCCAGCACTTTGGGAGGCTGAGGCGGGCGGATCACAAGGTCAGGAGTTCGAGACTGGCCTGGCCAACATGATGAAACCCCATCTCTGCTAAAAATACAAAAATTAGCCAGCTGTGGTGGCACGCGACTGTAGTCCCAGCTACTTAGGAGGCTGAGGCAGGAGAATGGCTTGAACCCAGGAGGTGGAGGTTGCAGTGAGCCGAGACCGTGACACTGCACTCCAGCCTGGGTGACAGAATGAGACTCTGTCTCATAAATAAATAAATAAATAAATAAAACATGGTGAAGTGCCTTTCAACTTTGAGTCTGGTGGCAGTAGAAAGTGCTGCACATTTACTTCCTCAGAGGGGAGTCAGTGACTTTCTACGAGAAGGGCCCTGAAAGTTTTTCCTCCTCTTGAGAGCTGGGCAATTCTGGACCCAGTGTTCTTTTTCTTTACAGTATTGACAAGCTTCCAGATCACTGGGAACCCACGATTTTGGAGCTTGCCCCATGGGTTAAAATCTTAGGATTTTTCTAATTGTTGTGATTACATTGATTGCATTGCCACAAACCTTTGTATTTTCCAATTCTTTGGAAATGCTACCTTTATACTGTTGGACTAATGTCTGAAGCTCATACATGTCTGCATTTTTCTAGTTGATACTAGTTTTTCTTTTTCTTTTCTTTTTCTTTTTTTTTTTTTTTAAAACAGAGTCTCACTCTGTCACCCAGGCTGGAGTGCAATGGCATGATGTTGGCTCACTGCAACCTCCTCCTCCTGGGTTCAAGTGATTCTCCTGCCTCAGCCTCCTGAGTAGCTGGGATTACAGGCGTGTGCCACCACGCTCAGCTAATTTTTGTATTTTTAGTAGAGATGGGGTTTCACCATGTTGGTCAGGCTGGTCTCGATCTCCTGACCTCGTGATCTGCCCGCCTCAGCTTCCCAAAGTGCTGGGATTACAGGCTTGAGCCACCGTGCCCAGGCATTGATATTATTTTTTTGTGATGTGTGAACTCCAGCCTGAGACCATTTACCATGTTCTAGTGGCCAGAGCAGAGGTTTTTTTGGGGAAATCAGTACCCACCCTGAATGCTCCTTCCTTGTTGTCTCCAGTCGATGATGATAGTTTGCCACAGTTTCATCTCTTTGTTTTATACAGTTTTGAGTATATGGCCAATAGGTTTTGGTCAGATACTCAAGACTGTGCAGAGCAAAGGGGATAGAACTGAGGGATGCCTCCCAGTAGTTTATCTCTTATTTCTTTCAGTCTTCAGAAGGTGTCAGGGATAGGCTGAGAAAAAAGGTCCCCAGAAATGGTGGTCCATTTCTTTTTTTGTTTAAACCAAAAGGCAGCATCTCCAGGTTCAACCAAGAGCTGGTTACATTGATATAAGTCAGGGAGAGTATGACCCCAGGACAATTCTGAATTGTTCAGTAAATTTTCCTTTTCCTTTCCTTTCACGAGTGATGTCATGTAATTCAGACCAAGACCGAAGTTTAAATTATGTCTCTTTCCTCAGTCTAGCTTGGGAACAGGGGCCTGCTGTACCCTGGCTTCATCTGTAGGAGATCAGGGCCCAATGAATCTTAAGGTTACAGGGAGTTGAGGGGCATTGAGGTTCAGTTGGCGGAAGACATTCTGGGAGAGAAGGATGCAGGAGAGAGCTGGGAGCAGGGTGTGGAATTGCTGTGGGGTTTTCTGGGTTAAAAACATGTTTCTGAAGGCATGATGTAAAAGCCTCAATGGTTTGAGTGAGGTATGAATTATTTCACTGTTTTTTGGCTTCTTCCTTAAATAAGCAGACCATCATGCATCTGAGAATTTTGTTCCTTTTTGCTCTGGGTGTCTCTTTAGGTGGATTAATTTGGGGATATCCAAGGAGCCCCAGAGGGCCATTGTAATTCAAGATCTTCAGTAAACTTTTGCCGTGGAGAAAGAACCCGGCCAGTATTGGGACCATCGTGGTGACGCAGGATTGGAGGAACAGGAGATTCGGTTGACTGAGAAGTTCCTGTGAGAGAAACAGGCTCAAATAGAGAGAACAGAAAGATGTCGTGGGGAGCCAGGAAGGAAAATTTTCTAGGGGTCAGGGAATGAATTCCAATCAGAACAAGGAGCCAGCAAGAACTTCCAGCCTAGGAGGTACTTTTCAAAAGAAGCCTGGGACTCTAACCCAGCTTCTGAGAGTATACTCAGAATTCTAAGAATCAGGCGGGGCGCGGTGGCTCATGCCTGTAATCCCAGCACTTTGGGAGGCTGAGGCGGGTGGATCACTTGAGGTCCGGAGTGTGAGATCAGCCTGACTAACAAGATGAAACCCCATCTCTACTAAAAAAAATACAAAATTAGCCGGGCGTCGTAGCACATGCCTGTAATCCCAGCTACTTGGGAGGCTGAGGCAGAAGAATCGCTTGAACCCAGGAGGTGGATGTTGCAGTGAGCCAAGATCGCGCCATTGCACTCCAGCCCGGGCAACAAGAGTGAAACTCTGCCTCGGGCGGGGGAGTTGGGAGGAAGAATTGTAAGAATGAAAACCTGTCCTCAATGTGCCTGAATAAATGCTTGTTCAGACACTGGATGTGGAGTCCGATTCCCCACTGGACACCCAAACTGCAGGAGGTAGGTGGTTCCCATCCGGATCCGAGTTGCCGTACCAGACCATTGTCAGAAACACAGCTGGACATGAGTTAAAGTGGTGAAAAAGCAGATTTTATTCAGTAACTACTGAAAGTAGGGAAGGAGCTGAGCTCTATTCCGATTTCGGCAGAGGTGATTTGGGTGTTTTAAAGAAAGAATGAGGGAGACGGGAATAAAGGAGCTCCGAAGTGTCGGGGAAGTGAAAAAGTGCAAAGGGGAGCTTCCGGATAGCGAAGTACGTGGAGGTTCCTGGAGGGTGTCCTCTCAGAGAGGACGTGGAACCTTCCCGCTCCCACCGCGCACTTGCCCTGTGTATCTCTTCCCTTTGGCTGTTCATCTGCATACGTGGTAATTTCCTTTATAGTAAACCAGTAAACGGAAATTTGCAGCAGCTGTGAAAAACTTCAATTCTCTGAATCCACTTTTGATTTTTAGTGGCGATTGCTTAAATGCCTCAGTTTTAAGTACCATAACGAAAGGAAAGCATACGATTCCTATATTAATGAATCGGAAGTACATTTTGCAGTTTTTGTTTTGCTTTTTCAGACAGGGTCTTATTCTGTCATCCAGGCTGGAGTGCATTGGTGGGAACACAGCTCACTACCTACTCAGCCTCCTGAGCTCAAGTGATCCTCCCACCTCAGCCTGTGGAGTGGCTAGGACCACAGGCACCCGAGCACTACACCGCCCAACTAATGTTTTGTTTTATATTATATTATATTATATTATATTATATTATATTATATTATATTATTTTATAGAGATAGAGGTCTCACTATGTCGACCAGGCTAGTCTTGAACTCCCGGCCTCAAGCAATCCTCCTCCCGTCTTAGCCTCCCAAAGTGCTAAAATCATAGGTGTGAGCCACTGCGCCCGGTGATTTTGCAGTTTTTGGAAACCACGAGTTTGATTTTGGTGTGGATATTTTGGAAGAATCTATGAAACAAATGCACTTCATCTGATTTCTCAGTAATGTTGATGATAGATTTACTTCTGAACCTCTTGGACGTGTATATGTTAGAAGTTCTCCACCCAATTGATACGGAATTAAATAGCTGTGAAATTACTGTAAGAAGAACCGAAGCAATGTTGGAAATTTGGTAACTAATGCCACGTTGGAAGCTATTCATGCCAATGTAGCATTGCTTCATACAGGTACTTCCAGATCTAATTGAATACATCCGGTGGGAAATTTCACTTTGCATGGTTTTTTGGCTATCCTTCTCATAGTGGACCCCAGTTTTAGTTGTCAGAGTAACACAGGCACAGCTGCTTGAAGGTCTTGAAAATGAGGTTAACAAATATTCAGCTTTTGGTGGGAGTTTTTCTCAAGTTGTTGGAATAGAATTTGGACTCAATTCAGATGCAGAACTGGGACACTGAATGATAAGAGATACTGTGAAAGTTCAAGGACCTCACGAAAAAAATTTACCTTCTTGCTGCTATAAACAATATATTGCACATGGGAAAGATAGTTACGTTATGCCTGATAGCTGTTCTTGAATGTTTGACACAGAAACTGTACAAGTACCTTCCACAGTCATCATGAATCACTTTTAATCGATAAAAATTTTGTAGGGAAGGAAGCAGTGTCTTTCAGGCCATTGAATGAATTTGATTACTACTACGAACAAATCATCATTATTAACAGCCTTCGAGGAAGAATCAGATAAGCCATCAGCAGTAATTGCAGTACCTGGCATAGAAGGGCGAATTTGCCATATTTCTCAGCACATGAAAGAACATTTGTACCAACTTAGAGCTGGAGGGGAACAAGGTTTAAGAACTTCTCCCATTATTAGTGGTAATGCATCTGAAAATTTTGATTCTGATTGAAATACTATATGGGTAATATATAATCAATGCCCAGCTGAATGGAGAAAACATACACTTTTTGCATTGTTAAGCACAGTAATATAATTTTGGCCCTTTGGTATTCTAGAATTAATTTTAATTCTAGGGATATTGCTCTAAATGTGCTTCTTATCACTTTTGACTCTTCAGTGTGTTATCCAGGAAACAATATATATACATTTGTGAACTGTTGTTTGTGATTTAAGCATATATATCGAATAATGTTTCCAGATTAAATGACTTCCAAGCTCCAAAGAAAAGAGTACAAAGCATTGGTCAATATAAACGTGATTAGGTCAGCTGTGTCTGCTAGCAGGCAGTTATCTGAATTAGGGATCTATCCTCCCACAGAGAGTTGGAGACAGAGGCCTTATCCTTCTTGATGATTATATTTTGAAGGAATGGCTCTCAGATCCTTGAGAGAGATGCTCCTTAATTACAAATGTGAGGACTTTTTGGTAAGTGCCCTAAGAAAGGGTGGTCAAGGAGCTATCATCAGATGTGTGCTGGCTAGAGCACATAGTAAATTTTCCTGGCGGCATTTAGCTTTCTCAGGCAGGCACTATTTAGGGGGCCTGGGATCATTCTAGGGACACAGCCTTATGCTGCTAGAAGCCAAACTTGTTCGATCAGGTCTCAGTACAGGGATTCAGATGGGGTTTTCATGTGCCAAGGGTCCTGCACTCTTCCTTCTCTGCTGCTTGGCACTGTGCATGGTGATCCGTACGGTAATCTACACAGCGTGGTGCTCTTCACCGCAATCTATGGGACAGCTAAGGGAGAACTCAGCTTTTCCAGCCCCCCAGTTTTAGGTTGAAAAATCATGGTAATACTCATTAAAAAACAACACAAGCAGTAGCCAGCAAGCAGCAAGGTGCCAACACTGGGGTGCCCTCTCAGGCAGTGGCTGCCGTCTGCTGGGGCCAGTTACTAAGCACTCTACAGATTCATCGTCTCCATGTGGTGTACACCACCTAGCTTGTTTGCTGTACTAAATGTTCTAAAGATATACCCTGGCCTTGTTTTTGAGCAGGTGTAGTAAGGCACACACACCAGACACGCAAATGATCACCAGGAAGGAATACCGTTTTTTCTTTTTCTTTTTTTTTGAGATGGAGTTTCGCTCTGTTGCCCAAGCCGGAGTGCAGTGGTGCGATCTAAGCTCCCAGCAACTTCTGCCTCACGGATTCAAGCAATTCTCCTTGCCTCAGCCTCCTGAGTAGCTGGGATTACAGGTGGGTGCCACACTCCCAGCTGATTTTTTAGTTTTACTAGAGACGGGGTTTTGCCATGTTGGCCAGGCTGGTCTCAAACTCTTGACCTCGTGATCTGCCCGCCTCGGCCTCCCAAAGTAGTGGGATTACAGGCGTGAGCTACCATGCCCAGCACATTTTTTATTATACCCACAATTCCCAAGACACAAGAGGCAGGCATACTACACAGGGCCACACAGGGAAGTGACAAATTGGGGTGAGGAAGTGTAGAGAGAGGGGAACTGCTGGCAGAGCCTTTATTATGAAATTTTCAGGAAAGAATGGGCAAAACAAAGTAAGCAAGTGGTGCAAATTTAGGATTGGATAGTTTGCATGGTTTCAGCGAATTCTGAGTTATAGGGTGGGTCCCTGGTGGTCTAGTACCTGGTGCTATAGTAAATAGGACAGGGGATAGTGTCCCAGGCTGTAGAGTTCTGATAAAAGGAGATGGCTGGGGTGGTGGACAGGTGATTGGTTTGCATAGCAAAGGTGTGCTGGCAGGCAAGCTGTTTGTTATCTCTGGGAATGAGTTAAACCTGAGAGAAGTGGTTCCTCAGGTCCGAAAGGCCCTAATTGCATCAATAATACAGAAAATAAGAACATACAGTTAATCCAATTGGACTTGTAGTGCTCTAGCATTACAGCATTTTCTGGAGCCCTTACCATATCCTAACATTTGAACACTACCAATTAATTTAAAAAAATAGGATCTGTGGAATTCACAGCCTCTAAATTCTTATAGAGTTATTCTATTTGAATATAAATTGCTTTAGTGTTGCAAGTTAACTGGTGAAAATGTCTGAGTTTAAATAGAACAGCTCAATAATATAGTTTTCTTTTCTTTCTTTCTTTTTTTTTTTTGAGACGGTGTTTTGCTCTTGTTGCCAAGGGTGGAGTGCAGTGGCGCGATCTTGGCTCACAGCAACTTCTGCCTCCCAGGTTCAAGCGATTCTGCTGCCTCAGCCTCTCAAGTAGCTGGGATTACAGGCATGCACCACTACGCCCAGCTAATTTTGTATTTTTAGTAGAGATGGGGTTTCTCCATGTTGGTCAGGCTGGTCTCGAACTCCCGACCTGAGGTGATTCGCCCGCCTCAGCCTCCCAAAGTGCTGGGATTACAGGTGTGAGCCACTGCGCTCGGCCAGTACTATAGTTTTCATATTGATGACCTCATTGTCTAAAAGGCAATAGTAATTCTTTAAAGTTAAATCTCTAGAGGACATAAGCTTTGGATGATTTTTGAATTAAAGAAAGAAACAAGTGTGACATTCGTAGCATTTTCAGCCCCAATTATCACCAGATGTTAAAAGCACTCTTTGAGGGCTACCAGTTGTGTTTCTACTAGAAAGCAAAGAGAAAGGAGGAGAAAAAAACGTGTGAGTAAAAAAGAAAGAGGAGCAATAGAGAAAGAAAAAAGAGAAAGGAGTAGAATATGGCAAGAATTGGTAGAGAATTATTGGAAACAAACACCCCAGCTATGCCTGTATGAAGGAGGTGTATTACAAATGTTTCCGTGCAATGTAAAGTGGAAAAGACTAGAATGAAGGAAGAATACAATGTAAAGACTACAACTGAGAAGTTAAAAATCACACTATGCATAATTTTAAATTCATGTGGGGGAAAATGTTATCATGATTTTATACTTGTAGTTTCTTGCCCCTGCAACTCCTTTGCCCACATCTACTCCTGATAAGCAGAAGCAACTATTTTTAAAATTTTACTTTGAACTGGGCGTGCTGTGGCTCATACCTGTAATCCTAGTGCTTTGGAAGGCTGAGGTGGGAGAATCCTTTGAGGCCACGAGTTTGAGACCAGCCTTAGCCACATAGCAAGACCCCATTTCTAAAGAAAAAAAAAAAAATTGGCCTGATGCGGTGGCATGCACCTGTAGTCCCAACTACTTGGGAGTCTGAGGCAGGATGATCGCTTGAGCCCAGGTTGTAGGCTGCAGTGAATTACATGCCACTGCATTCCAGCCTGGTGACAGAGTGGGACCCGGTCTCTATTAAAAAAAAATTATTTTGTCCTAGGTGGATCATCTGTATGTTTATATTAAAAAAGGCTTATATTGCTATGTAGTGATTTGCTGACTGTAGACATTATATTATATATTAAATTCCTGCATGACAGATGAGGAGTTATTAATAACTCATTTGCACGATTTCCCCTTGTACTCTCCTCCCCACACTTAGTTACACTGCCATTCCGCAACTGTCTACTGTATATTTCTGTAACTTAAAGCCATATACTTTAACTTGCATTGTTTCTTTTTTTTTCTTTCTTTTTTTTTTTGTTTTTTTGACGGAGTCTTGCTCTGTCGCTCAGGCTGGAGTGCAGTCGCACGATCTTGGCTCACTGCAGCCTCCGCCTCCACCTCCTGGGTTCAAGCGATTCTCCTGCCTCAGCTTCCCGAGTAGCTGGGATTACAGGTGCGTGCCACTAAGCCCGGCTAATTTTTTTTGTATTTTTTAGTAGAGACGGGATTTCACCAAGTTGGTCAGGCTGGTCCCAAACTCCTGACCTCAAATGATCCACCTGCCTCAGCCTCCCAAAGTGCTAGGATTACAGGCATGAGCTACCGTACCCTATCCTACCCTACCATTCCCTTCCCTTCCTCCTTTCCTTTCTCCCCTCCCCTCCCCTCCTGTCTCCTCTCCTCTCCTTCCTTCCTTTCTTTCTTTTTTTGACAGTCTCATTCTGTTGCCCAGGTTGCAGTGCAGTGGTGCAATCTCAGATCACTGTAGCCTTGACCTCCTGGGCTCAAGCAATCCTCCCACCTCA
This sequence comes from Symphalangus syndactylus, assembly GCF_028878055.3. Lineage (NCBI taxonomy): Eukaryota > Metazoa > Chordata > Mammalia > Primates > Hylobatidae > Symphalangus > Symphalangus syndactylus. The sequence continues at coordinate 110,781,160 of NC_072430.2, forward strand.
GCCTCCTGAGTAACTGGGACTGTAGTCGTGAGCCTCTGCACCCGGCCTGCCTTTTTTTTTTTTTCCTTGAGACGGATTCTCAATTCTCACTCTGTCTTCAGGCTGGAGTGCAGTAGCACCATCTCGGCTCACTGCAACCTCTGCCTCCCAGGTTCAAGCGATTTTTCCACCTCAGCCTCCCGAGTAGCTGGGACTACAGGCGCACACCACCACATCCAGCTAATTTTTGTATTTTTAGTAGAGAGGGGGTTTCACCGTGTTAGCCAGGATGGTCTCGATCTCTTGACCTCGTGATCCACCCGCCTCAGCCTCTCAAAGTTCTGGGATTACAGGCATGAGCCACCGCACCTGGCCTGCATTTTTTTCATCAACATTTTTGTTCCAACAACCAGGAAGATGAGGACATTTAACATTACCATCTTTCCCTCTACCTTGCAAATGAAACTTTTGTCTGTTTTACAGGGAGGAATCAACATGACAAAATGAAGATATTTTCTGACCATTCACATTAATTTAATTTGATTTTATTATTTATTTATTTTTTGGGATGGAGTCTTCACTCTCTCTCCCAGGCTTGAGTGCAGTGGTGTGATCTCGGCTCCCTGCAACCTCCACCTCCCGGGTTCAAACGATTCTCCTGCCTCAGCCTCCTGAGTAGCTGAGACTACAGGTGCAAGCCGCCACGCTCAGCCAAATTTTTATTTTTAGAAGAGCTGGGGTTTCACCATGTTGGTCAGGCTGGTCTTGAACTCCTGAGCTCAAATGATCCGCCCGCCTCGGCCTCCCGACGTGCTGGGATTACAGGTGTGAGCCACCGTGCCCGGTCCACAATTATTTTAAAATGATGATTTGGTTGGGGCATGCACATGAATCCCTTTATGCTTAAAGAAAACGTTTTACTTTTTAAAGAGCTAACATGCCAGGCTTAGGGGTAAAACCTTTATAATGACCTCACCTGGCTGTAAATAGGTAGAATGAAGCACACAGTAATAGAATTTGGGAAAAGACATAGTCCACACTCTAAATTGGTGAAATCTAAATTCTTTTATGACCCAGCTATGAGATCTTGTTTTTTCCCAACAGCCTTTCCTTAAGACATTAGCCTAATATTAGCTTAAACGGCTTACAAAATGTAGGCATTATTGGAGTGCTTTCTAGACACAAAAGAGCAGGTTTTGGTGTTCCTTAAAAGAAGGAAGAATGTGAAATAACACATACTCAGCACTTTTTTCTCCCTGGACCAAATATGTTGGGGGAGGAAACGAAGTACATACAAACCCAATCTTGATCTCTAAGGTCCTTTAAATATGTTTAGATGTGTAATGTGTTTAGATCTGTAATGGGTTAATAAAGAATTGAGGAGGAAATTACAACTTTTGGAGCTTAACCTTATAGATAACTAAGCTCTCCCACAAAACGTGCCCATTGCCAGTAGACGGAAATCTGGTTTGTGCGGACTGCTGATCTGATGCAGAATGGCACTCCCTTTGATGTTTTATGATAGTATCATGTTGGGAGAAAAATTTTGCCAACTAAACTATAACACAACAATTTCTTGTAATTTAGTGTTTTTCGTTTTTTTTTTTCTTCTCTTTCAGACAGGGTTTTACACTGTCATCCAGGCTGGAATGCGGTGGTGTGATCACGGCTCGCTGCAGCCTCTACATCCCGGGCTCAGGTGATTCTCCCACTTCAGCCTCCTGAGTAGCTGGGACTACAGGCATGCGCCACCACGCCTGGCTGATTTTTTTGTATTTTTTGTAGAGACGAGGTCTCACTGTTTCCCAAGTTGGTCTTGAACTCCTGGGATCAAGCGATCCCCCCGCCTTAGCCTCCCAAATCGCTGGGACTACACGTGCAAGCCACCATACCTGGCCTATTTTTATTTCATACTCAGTAAAAGCACTCTCAGACTTTGACACATTTATTATGCATTGATCTTGTGAATGCATAAAAAGGGAAATGTAAGTAAAATTGGTTTAGGTATTTCAGAAACTTCTTCATATTCGGAACTCAACTTTTATTTATTTTTAATTAATTAATTAATTAATTTATTTTGAGACTAAGTCTCACTCTGTTACCCAGGCTGGAGTGCAGTGGCGCGATCTCAGCTCACTGCAACCTCCGCCTCCCGAGTTCAAGTGATTCTCCTGCCTCAGCCTCCCCAGTAGCTGGAATTACAGGCACGCACCACCATTCCTGGCTAATTTTTGTGTTTTCTTTTTTGGTAGACACGGAGTTTCCCCATGTTGGCCAGGCTAGTCTCAAACTCCTGACCTCAGGTGATCCGCCCACCTCGCGCTCCCAAAGTGCCGGGATTACAGGCGTGAGCCACCGCGCCACGCCCAGAGCTCAACTTTTATGAATCACTTTTTGAATCAGTTGTCCATGGCTGTAGTTTTCCACCAAAGGTGTTGGTGATGCATCTAACTTTAAGAATGCTCCAGCTGGGCACAGTTACAGCTCATATCTGTAATTTCAGCACTTTGGGAGGCGAAGGTGGGAGAATCCCTTGAAGCCAGGAGTTCGAGACCAGCCTGGGCAAAAAAGTGAGAACCCTGTCTCTACAAAAAATAAAAAAATTAGCCAGGCATGGTGGCACACGCCTGTGGTCCCAGCCACTTGGGAGACTAAGGCAAGAAGATCGCTTGAGCTTGGGAGGTCGAGGCTGCAGTGAGCCGTGTTTGCGCCACTGAACTCCAGCCTGGGTGACAGAAGGAGACCCTGTCTCAAAAAAAAAAAAAAAAAAAAAAGAAAAGCAGAGAGAGAGAAAGGAGGAATGCTGCACTATTGTATGCAGGATTTTCTTCCAAGCAGCTGATCTTATTCTGCAAGTTTTGATGCTGGCACCTTCTTGATCTCACCTGAATATGTCAATTTTGTGTTTTCACGCAAAACATTCAGGACTTGTTTTCCTCCTTCAATGGTGTTATTGAATAAAATCTATAGGGATTGTAACTGACTAATCAGGCTATCAAGAATAATATCGAAGTTATTTCATTTTTGGGGGGTGCAAGTAGGCTTAGTATTTAACTGTTCACATATGGGTTCCCAAAATCCATCAAGAATGAATGTGCTTGGTGAATAATTCAGGGCTCCCAGAAGACTACTAGTTCTTAGCCAGTCCCATCTCTTTCTTTTCTAAATGCTGGGGAAATCTCTTTTTGTTCCTACGAAAATCTTCTTCTCCAGGAAAATCTTCCCTGTTTCCCTAGGAAAATCTCTCTCCAAGTTTGAGTGACTTTTGTCTGTTAATTCCTTTCCTCCTAGGGTTATGGGTTTTATTAAACAATGCACTTATCTCAGTTGAAATGAGGACAACCTGCACAGCAACATCCACGTTGTAATACGTGGAGGTAATGATAACCAGGTCTGTACTGCCACCCGGTCAACGAGAGTTTATAAGATGCATCTTGATTTCACAGATGTTAAAATGTGGGGAAAAACATGGCTTAGCATCTATGAAATACATAATGTCATGGTGGCTCGATCAATGTATAGTGGATTTTCTATAATTCCAAAGTTGGGATGTGGAAAAAACTTGCCTTAAAAGAAATCTGTACTTTTTGGTATGTTAAATCTAAGGGAGGTTATAAATCGAATAGTTGCAGGACCCCAAATTTAAAGTGAGAGAAAGACGTAGTGGGGGAAGAAGGAACTGAGAAATACAGAAAGAATAAAAACAATGGACGCAAAAGCAATGGGCAAGTTTTGTTTTTGTTTTTTAAAGGGACAAAATCACAAGCTTATTAAAAAGGGTAACGACAATTACAGCTACAGCCAAAGAGCAAAGTAGCTCATTTTAAGATTATTTTTACATTAGACATAAGCTTTGCAACAGGGCCTCTCTCCATTTTAGTAAAATTGGTTTAGGTGTTTCAGAAACTTCTTATCGCAGATTATAATTTCATATTCAGTAGTGTGATTCATTTAGGTTTGTGATCTGCGTTACACTTAAACTGTTTTTGCTCACAACTATATTCGTAATGGGTAGCGCAGTGAATATAATTGCATGACCTAATGTTGTTTGTTAATATTTGTAACCCTTTAATGTGCAGGGTAGATCTTTGAATACTTAACTTCCTTAAGCCTCGGTTTTCTCAATTTGTCAAACGGGGACAATAATAGGATTCATTCAGAGTTACTCTGAAACGAAACGCAATAATGTATAGAGACCTTAAACAGTGCCTAGCACAAAGCAAGCGCTCATTGAACAGCAGCTTTTGTGAGATGCACCTCACTATGAAATAGGCGTGGAAACGACTAGCTCTCTTAGCCCCGTTTTCGTTTCTACATTCATACGTTGCTTTGAATTGGCAAGCAGTTTTTATTTGGACCCTCAAACGCTAAAACCTTGGTCTCTACTTCGCGTCCCAACTGTGCTTATGAGTCTAGTCATTTTCGTTGGAACGTGATAGATTTCCCAAGCTCCGGAGTGGGGCCCTGACCAGGGAGGAAGTGTCCGCTTTAAGAGCTTCTGGAGGGGAGGAAGGGGCTCCTCCGCCCGGGTGGGAGAGTGAGTGAGTGGGTGGGCGGGCAGGGGGCGGTCCCGCCGCTCCTGCGTCAGAAGGGGTCTGGTTTTCGCACCTTCCCTGACGTCAAACCTCCATCAGGGTTGCAACGCCACGTTGCCTTGGATGCCTGCGTGAGTGGAGTCGCGACTCGGGGGTCCGCGTCCTGAGAGACGCGCTCCCGCGCCGCTTCTCCCCTCCGGACCGCAGAGGCCGAAGGCGCCTATTTCTGGCTCCGCGGGCAGCGGGGCCGCGGCGCTCGGACGGTCTGGGGTTCGGGCGCCGCCACGGAACCGGAATAAGAAGGGAGAGCGCCCGGCGCGGTCCTCGGTCTCCACCGCGGCCCGGAAGGAATCCGGGCGGCCTCCGCGGAGGTGAGTGCCGCGGCGGGGGCGGGGCGCGGCCGGGGCGACGCCCGCGGGCGGGGCCTGCTCGCCGGGCGCCCGGGGCGCCTTCTTCTTCCCGAGGGACGCCAGGACCGCTCGTTGGGCTCCAGCGGCCGCCTCGCAGGTCCTCGGCTTCCCCCCACCCCGCGTCCCTTTCTGCCCCTGCTGCGTGAGAGGTGTCGGCGGCTCCGGGCCGGGATCGAGGTGGCGGGGCGAGGGAAGGAGGTGGGGCGCAGGCTGCATTGCGCTTCTGTCCGGGGCCCTGGGTCAGAGGGGCCGGCGGACGAGGCCTCGGGCCCGGGCTCGGGGAGGGGGCGGTCTGCGGGGTCGGATTGAGGGCCGGGTACCCGCGGAGTCTTGCCCCTGGGCACCTGTGGGGCCGAGATCCCGAGCCACCTGTCCACACACCCCCTTCCACCAGTGCCCTGCGTTGGGTCCAGCTGGCCCCAGACCTAGGCCTTTCCCAGCCTCGGGCGATTATAGTTTATTTGAAAACGTTTGATTTTTGTGTTAATGATCTTTTTACTACCGCCGTGCAACAGTTGTGTAAATGTGGTCATGTTACGCCATCGTTTTTACTTGCTCCTAAGAAGGGCCTTACCAGCTCCTGCGATTATCTCACGCGATGATTCTTGGTAGCTCGTGAAAAAAATGCATAACAAGATACTGGTTCTCAAGGGACCACAACCCCACCCCCACCTAAAGGAAATAGCTTGTTTTTGTTTTTCTTTTTTACAGCAATATGCAACGTGTGGGGAGGGGGAGGGACGACGGAGGCAGCCTGTAGCGATCTCATCCTCGAGAGAATCTGCTAACAATTTGGGGGGTATCTTTCCTTTCTCTTTAATTAATACACAAACATATATACGTGTGTTACACAAGGGGTGTTTATTTGCTTTTTTCACTTAATACATGGAAGACCTTTTCTCTGTCGTTTGAACCCAAAGCATAGAAGGCAAGAAAGCAACTCGTTAGAGAGTTGATAAAGTATCACTGCAGTGGCCAGTGATTTGGATAGAAATAAGCTGAATTCAGGGTAAGAACTGGTTTCTATAAAATATTGTTTACTCTGCATAATAATTGGAGGCAGTGTTTTTCAAACTGAGTTTTTTCAGCCGGTTCGTGCATGGTGAAATTGATTTAGTGAGTCACGACTAGCATTTAAAAAAAAATAAGATCGCATAAAAAAATCAGAATGCATTACATGTAATGAGAGTATTGTTTTGTGAAAAGTATTTTAACTGTGTGCGTGTGCATTGTGAAATTTAGTGGGTCGTGACTAGCATTAAAAAAAAGTAAGATCGCATAGAAAATATCAGAATGCATTACATGTAATGGGAGTATTGTTTTGTGAAAAATCTTTTAACTGTGCGTGTGTGCCTGTGCGTGTGTGCTCGGTTGTAATTAAAAATGTGTTGGTTCTTGTGTGTTATGTTAAATAATCTTGAAAATCGCTAATCCAAGGTACTGTCAGCACTCAAATGAGCAAGATGCAATTAAACTAGACATTAGTTTTATTTTTTCTTTGGAATAGTGGTGATGTTGATTGCAGCAAATAAGAGTCCTAATTATTTGTTTTCACCTAATATTAAAACAAGTAGTATTCCTAAAAATACAGAGAGGAAGTGTCTAAGTCGTTAAGAGGTTAAAGAATAAACTACTCAAATTGACCAGTGATCACATCTCAGTTACGCAGGTTATTGGTGTGAGACCTGCAACAAGATACCTCTTTTCTCTCAACCTCAGTTCCCTGATTTGTTAAATGGAAATTAATCATGGCAGCTACCTTATAAAGCTGTTTGTTATTTAGATGAGATAATGCACAGGAAGCTGTTGACAGAGCGCCTGGCTCAGATTAAGTACTAAGTATTAGCTATTATTATTTTATTAAGACTGCATAGAGGTGTCTAGGATAATGCTTGTCACCAGAGGAAAGCCAGCATAGCGTGGATAATCCAAAAAAGGGGAAAATTGAAAATTAGTAGGGTTGTGTTGAGGAACTGACACTGAATTAGTGTGGTCTTTTTATGCATTCGGCCATTGTTTTGTCATTGCTCCTCAATTGTTTCCCTACTGCTGGATGGAAAATTTAGATTGTCTTGTTCAGAAAACCAAATGCCTTTCTATCGTCCTTCCTTATTATTATTATTATTTTAATTAACTTGATGTCTCTTTTGTCAGGCAGTTGAAAAATATGTTTTATGAGGATTGTGGGTTTTGTTAGTTCTTACCACACCGCCACACTCAGTTTGAGAAATACACACACGACAACTCCAAACTCATTTCAGAAATATTTTTATCCATGTTTACCTCTGCAGCTGGTGCAGATCTCAGGTGTGCAAGAAATATTTCTTAAAAAAAAACACACAAAAAAACCCAAAATGCTGTTTTATTTTTATTTTAAGACATTTCTGCCTAAGTCATCTGGGTAGCTCAGAAATCTCTGTTCACTGCCCAGGATAGGTTTATGCAATTTTAAATGTTACATAAATGAATGAAATAAGAAGGTGAGCATAGTCATTTTTAAAAAACAGCATTATTATTTTTATGAAAAATAAATAGAATGCTTTGGATTCATAAAAAGGCTATATTTGCAAAGTACTTAACTGGGTATGACAACTGTGAAAGACTGGGGAAAAATGTTTAACATTGATCATAATTCTGCTCTCAGATTTGAAACTGCCTTCAGATTTTTGTTCTGCGTTAGAGGAACAAAAATGGAAACTCGGGTGAATTACGATGTTGTTTATGAAAAGACATGTCTCGAAACTCTAGCTAATCTGACCAAAAAAAAAAAAAAAAGCAACAACCCCCATACTAAAAATACCAATGAAACAAAAAAGCCCAATTTGATCTTAAACATATATACATTTAGAAGTTTTAAGTTAAATATTAAGGTTATGTGTGTGTTTAAAAAATTATCTTACTGATTGACTTTGAGAAGTTGACCCACCAACTACTGGTTCTTGTCTTGACAGGGCTTTTATCTACACTGACAAAATGAAATACTATGCAATCATTAAACACTCTATTTTATTTTACTTTATTTTCTTCTATTTTATGATAGCATTTTATAATGGTATATAAAGGTGCTCATTATATGTGGTTCAGTGAGAGAGGGTGGCTATAGAATAGAATGTACTGTACCTTCCCATTTTTGTAAAAATATGTTTAGAACAAAGACGAATACGATACATGTTAATGGTGGGTGGATTATGGCTGATTTTTATGCTCTTTATTTTTATAATTGTACTATTATAAATGCTTTACTTTTGTAATAAAAATTAATAAAAGTCATTTTTTAAAGAAAAATTCGATGTGTATTTTCTTATTTTGTAAGCATACATGACTATGCTTTAAGGGATACTGACTCTTAACTTGGAGATTTTGGGAATTAACTAATTCTCCAGTATTTTAGGAAATGGTGCTGAGTAGTTAATAGTTATATCCCTTACCCTTTGAAAAGCTCCTTTGAGTAGGAGAGAATCATTTTTCCAGAATTTTCTTAAAGCACTCTCAAGAATACCTCTTTCCAAAAAAACTTCCACAGTGCCTAAAGGTACGGTCTAAATTCTTTAGTCTGCTTTGGAATACTACCATGTCAAAATTCAATCTACTTGCCCTGGTTTATTGCCCCTTAAATTCTCAAATGAAACCTTAGATTCAGCTGAATTTGTTAATTTACTGTCTCCAAATGTACTTTGTATTTTCTTGCTTTTGTACCTTTGCTTGTTATATCATTTCCCAACCTTTGAGTGAGTAAATCCTACCCATTTTCCAGTATCTGGTTAAAAAACCATATCCACAGTGGCATCCCTTGCCACTCTAGCTAAAACTGAACTTTGCATTGAACTCATTAGCATTTATTATTTTTGCTGAGGCATTTCTTAGGCAGCACCTCATTCTTTGGCTTTAATTTCCCAATTTCATTTTAAATTTTTTGAGGGCAAGAAAACTTGTCTCGTATTTGTCTCTATCCCTTAAAGTTTCTAGCATGGAACTCTGCGCTGAGTGGGTGCTTAATAGTTATTCTTTGATTATACCATGGTGCGACTGGCTCTCTTGAGCCCATGTGTTGGAATTTTTTCTTAACCAGTGATCCGGGCTAAGGAGCAGCACTTTGTCTACAACAATGCGGAGGAATAAAAAAACATGCTTCTGCTTAATAGTATATTGATATAGATAGGTGATAAAAGAATTGACAGTATTTTTCATTAAAGCTAACATGGTACCTGAGCCTCGGGAAGTTTCTCGTGAAGCTAATTTTGGGTTTGACAGCATTTTTGTTCTCAACTTTACCAGAGGCACAATTGAGCCTTATAGTCTTTTACAGCTACTGTTCCAGGAACCCAGAGACCTGCAGTGTTTGATGGTGGGTTAGATGGGCCATCACAGTCACTGCGCCAGAACTTTAGGAGGTCATGTGTGAGATTCAGTGAGTCATAGTATGTAAAGTGCTTTGTGTTCCAAAGTGAATATTTTTTCTTGTATTATTGGAAACATGTCACTGTTCAAAATATATCTGGATGTATTTATTTGGTCAATGGTAGACACTTATGGGACCTCTTTTAAAAAAGATTTTATTTTAATTTACAGATATTTACCAGAACTAATACAGCTGATGAAATACCTGACCTTTTCTGCTCCAGGTAAATAATTTGTTACTTTATAAAAATATCAGGTTCTAGAAGAATTCAGAGTTTGTATAAAAAGACCTATTTAGGCATGCAAAGTAATATAAATCCAGACCCTAAAGAAATGATCCCTTTAATAAATAAGTTTTATTAGTTTATAAAAAATGATGACTTATTGAGTCAACTTACAGCAGAATCACCTTGAGCATTTTATTTTATTCTATTTTATTTTATTTTTTGAGACAAAGCCTTGCTCTGTCGCCCAGGCTGGAGTGCAGTGATATGACCTCGGCATGCTGCAGCCTCCACCTCCGGGGTTCAAACGGTTCTCTTGCCTCGGCCTCCCGAGTAGCTGGGACTACAGGCGTCTGCCACTACTACTAGCTAGTTTTTGTATTTTTAGTAGTGACAGGGTTTTGCCATGTTGGCCAGGCTGTTCTCGAACTCTTAACCTCAGGCGATCCACCTGCCTCGGCCTCCCAAAGTGCTGGGATTACAGGCATGAGCCACCATGCCCGGCTACCTTGAGCATTTTAAATATGCTTCATAACGTATGTCCTGGGTTCCCTTGACCACTGGGATTTTGATTTGGTAAGTTTCTGATGGGGTCCTGGCATGTTAATTTTTAAAAATGCCAACACATGCTTCTGGTTTATTGTAACTCACTGTCATTATGGCACTAGAGATGATGAAAGTGGCAAGTGATAATGCCACAGGAGTTAAGGGCCATAGGATTAAATACCAAAAATATTTAAGTGTTTACATTCTGTGGGTATGTGATATTAGATTAATGGTTTACTTTTGTCCTTTATTCAATGAATGTTTTAATTATATTTTCAATCCCCCAAAAGTTTATTTTAGGATTTTTCAAAGTTTACATTTAAGCTCTAGGTTCTCTCAGCTTGAAATTTGCCTTATGTGTAAGTACAATTTAAAATAAAAGTTTGTTCTGTTTTATTGCTGTAGGTTAATAAGTGAAGTAAATTAGTGGAAAAGAGACCAAATTTTAAGTAAGTAATGTCTTACATGTTTTTTGTGTCAGAGGCTGGTTTAATTGATTAATTTTCCTCATAAATGTGAGAAGTCAGAAAATAAATTTCTCATAATAAGAAGTAATAGGTAAGTAAATATTATGCTAGCATTTTGACTTAATGAAGCTTTTTTCCCCTCATATTATGGTTTTAAGGCTGTAATTTCATTTTTCAGTTATTGATTTTAATGATTAAATTTTTTCCATTGCAGAAATACTCATATTCTAGAATGATGGTTATATATTTTCCAACAGATAAGAATGCTTAAATTAATTGAAATACAAAATTATTTGCAATTCTATTTTCAGCTTAAAGCAGCAAATAAACTGCATTAAATTTTTTACTTAAAATAATCATAAATTATATGTACATTGTGTCAGTTAATACATTGGCTGGGCATGAACATTACTGGGGGAATTTTAAAAATTCTGAATCCTAGGCTCACCCCTAGCTAGGCTCACCCCTAGCTCTACTAAAATTTTGGGTATTCAGCCTGGTTTGGGAACCATGCAGTATGTAATGTTGAAGGATTATACTTTTAAGTGAGTGGAAACTGGAAAACTATTTATTTGTAGAGAAATCTAAACACTAGTAGGGAAAAAATCCCTCCTATTTATCTGGCTTACATAATTGTCAGAAGAAAAGTGTTTTGTGTTTCAGAGGCTAAATTAATTATTCTGATTTTTAGCAACTGTGTTGGATAAATTATTTAAAAATCTGCCTCTCTATGAGCTGAGCAGAAAATGCCGTGTGGTGTCTTTATGCTCATGATAACAGAGAATGAGACATTGTCAAATAATCTGGGGTTTGATATGGAAACATGATGGGGAAATTAATGAGCTCCATTAGAGTATAGTAAATATACCATAACAATATCTTAGAAGTAATTGGTCTTCGCAAATTGAACATTGTATTCTTTGTTACTAAATCAATATCTAATATCTCTAATAAGTTATTAGAAAAACTAAATATTTAGTCATCTAGTCTTCAAATATTGGCAACAAACTGCTCTTTCATAAGATACATAGTTCTTGTCTCTGCTCCAGGTTCACTTATTTATTCAGTGGCTCATGGCAGCCTTGTATATTTTCCTAATTATTAGAAGTAGAAGTGAATTTCTGTTTTTTGCTAATTATCATAGCCATTTTCCTCATAAGAGTAAGGAATTACCATGATTTTTACCGTTTTTCTTTTTGTTTTTCAGCTTGAGTATTCAAAGACAGTAGCCATCTGACTTCAGTTATTTATTCAAGATGCAGAAAAGACAAGGATATTGCAGTTATTGCCGTGTGCAGTATAATAACCTGGAACAGGTGAGCGGTTTCTATTAATATGATAATATCTCAGAGGACCTAGTTGTGACTTGCTCTTACATTTTATTAAATTCATTTATTTATTCATTGAACAGATCATATTGGGAATCTTAGTTGGCAGACACTGTTTAAGGTTCTAGGGATATGACCATGAACAAAAACCAAGCCTCTTTTTTCATGAAGTTTATATTCTAGTGTAGTAAGACAGAAGATAAATAATATATAAATTTAGTACATCATGCGTGAGATTGTGATAAATGTTATGAGGAAAACAAAATAGGGAAGGGGTAGGGTGGCCAGGTAAGGCCTTTTTAAGGAAGTGACATTGAGTTGAGATTTGGAGTTTGGGTCTCAGGTTTGCATTTATCTGGGGAAAGATTTTCTAGGTAGAGGGAAGAGACAGAGACCCTGAGGGTACAGAGTGGTTGGCACACTAACGAAGAGCCAGGAGGCCAGTGGCTGCATAGATGTGGGGAGGTGGGTGAGAAGTAATAGGCAAAGAATTCAGACAAATCAGTTCTGTATTTTAGATTCAGGGGGTATATGGGCTTGTTTGTTACATGGGTATATTGCATACCTGGTGGGGATTGGGCTTCTAGTATACCCATTACCCAAATCGGAGAAGTCAATTCTTTAAGACATTGTAGGCTAAGGTAAGGACTTTGAATTTTATTTCAAGTGAGATGGGTGAGCATCTCAAAGTTTGAGCATAGGAGTTAAATCATCTACTTTGTGTTTTAAAAGGTTCATTCTGGCTGCTGAGGGAAAAATAGTTGGTATAGAGATTTAAAAATTTTGTTATTGTGATATAACGCATACACCATAAACTTGACCCTTTAAGGTGTATAATTCAGTGATGTTTTATTATGTTCACAAAGTGGTACAACCATTGTCTAATTCCAGAACATTTTAATCACCCTAAAAGGAAACCCTGTATGCACTGAGCAGTAACTCACTCCACCCTTCTGTCACCAGCCCCTGGCAACCACTAGTGTATTTCCTGTCTGTATAGATTTGCTTATTCTGGATATTGTGTGTAAATGGAATCAAACGTGTGTGGCCTTTTGTGTCTGGCTTCTTTAATGTAGCGTAATATTTTCACGGTTCATCCAGGCTGTAACGTGCATCATGACCTCCTTCCTTTTTATGGCTGACAATGTTCCATTACATGGATATATCACATTTTGTTTATTCATTGAGCAATTTATGGATGTTTGGGTTGTTTTTACTTTTTGACTGTTATGAACAGTGCTGCTATGGATATATGTGTACAAGTTTTTGTGTGGACATATGCTTTCACTTTTCTTAGGTTTACATGTAGAGTGGAATTGTTGGGTCATGTGGTAATTGTGTTTAACTTTTTTGAGAGGGTGCCTCACCGTTTGTCAAAGTGGCTGTACCTTACCACCAGCAACGTATGAGGGTTCCAGTTTCTCCACATTCTTGTCAGCACTTGTTGTTGTTTTTTGTTGTTGTTGTTGTTGTTGTTATAGCCATTTTTGTGGATGTGAGATGGTATCTCATTTTGGCTTTGATTTGCATTTCCCTAATGACATATAGTGTCTTTTCATTGGCCATTTGCATATCTTGTTTATAGGAATGCCTCTTCATATCCTTTTCCTATTTTTAATTGTGTTGTCTTTTTATTGTTGACTTGTAGAAGTCTTTATATATTTTGGATACTTGACCTTTATCAGACATACGATTTACAAATACTTTCTCCATTCTGTGGGTTGTCTTATTACTTACTCTTTTTTTTTGAGACAGGGTCTTGCATTGTTGCCCATGCTGGAGGGCAGTAGTGCGATCATGGCACACTGTAGCCTCGGCCTTCTGGGCTCAAGCAGTTCTCCTGCCTCATCCTCCCAAGTAGCTGGGACTACTGGTGTGCACCACCGTACCCAGCTAATATTTTATTTTTTGTAGAGATGGGGTCTCACTATGTTTCCCAGGCTGGTCTCAAACTCCTGGGCCCAAGTGATTCTTCTGCTTTGGCCTCTGAAAGTTTTGGGATTACAGGTGTGAGCCACCGCACCTGGCCTTCTTTTTACTTTCTTGATGCTATGTTTTGATGCACAAAAATTTTAAATTTTGCTATGTTTTGCTTATGTTTTTTGATGTCAGAAGGGTTGCCTAATCTCAGGATGGAAGATTTATGCCTGTGTTTTCTTCTAAGAGTTTTATAGTTACTCTTACATTTAGGTCTTTTATCTGTTTTGAGTTCATTTTTGTATAGGGTGTGAGATAGGGCTATACTTTTTTTTTTTGAGTCTGTAAAATTAAACCTATTTCATAGAAATCATGTTAAAATTCATGCTCATCAGAGCTCTCCCTGTGCTACCTGTAGTGGATTTATGTATGTATGTATGTATGTATGTATGTATTTATATTGATTCGTTTACTTTTATTATTTTTACAATAATTATACATATTTATGGGATACAGTATGATATTTTGATACATGTATATAATGTGTAATAATCAAATTGGTAATTAGCATACTCATCACCTCAAACATTTATCATTTCTTTGTGTTGGAAACATTTAAAATCCTCTCTCAACTGTTTGGAAATTTACAATCAATTATTATTAACTATAGTCATCCTACAGTGTTGTATAGGACCTTAGAACAACTAGAACATATTCCTCCTATCTAGCTTTAATTTTGTATTCATTAATTATCCTCTCCCAATTTCTCTCCCCTGACTTCCCAGCTTCTAGTAATCACCATTCTCTAGTTTTACGAGCACAACTTTCATGACAAGATTTTCTTCTTTTATGGCTGAATCGTATTCTACCATGTATATATACCACATTTCCTTTTTTTTTTTCTTTTTTTTTTTTTTTTTTTTTGTGAGATGGAGTCTTGCTCTGTCGCCCAGGCTGGAGTGCAGTGGCGTGATCTTGGCTCACTGCAACCTTTGCCTCTTGGGTTCAAGCAATTCTTCTGCCTCAGCTTCCCGAGTAGCTGGGATTACAGGAGTGTACCAACAACCTGGCTGATTTTTGTATTTTTAGTAGAGATGGGGTTTCACCATGTTGGCCAGGCTGGTCTTGAACTCCTGACCTCAGGTGATCCACCTGCGTCAGCCTCCCAAAGTGTTGGGATTACAGGCGTGAGCCACTGTGCCTGGCCCCTTTTTTCCTTTATCTGTTGATGGACACTTAGATTGATTCTATATCTTAGCTATTGTGAACAGTGCTGTAGTAATAAACATGGGGATGCAGATATCTCTTTGATATACTGATTTCCTTTCCTTTGGATAAATACCTAGTCAGTAGGATTGCTGGACCATATGGTAGTTATATTTTAGGTTTTTGAGAACATTTATACTCTTTTCCATAATGACTATAATAATTTGTATTCCCACCAACAGTGTGTAAGAATTCCCTTCTCTGCATCCTTGCCAGTGTGTCATTTTTTGTCTTTTCAATAATAGCTATTCTAATTGAAGTGAGATGATATCTCATTGTGGTTTTGATTTACACTTCCTTGATGATTAGTGATGTTGAACATTTTTTAATATACTTGTTGGCCATTTATATGACTTTTTGAAAGATGTCTTTTCAGCTTATTTGCCCATTTTTAAGTTGGATTATTTCCTTTTGTTGTCATTGAGTTTGAGTATTCCATATTCCAGGTATTAGTCATTTTTTGGATGAATGGTTTGCAAATATTTTCTCCCATTCTTCAGGTTGTGTCTTCACTCTGTTGATTGTCCTTTGCTGTGCAAAAGCTTCAGTTTGATATTATCCAGTTTGTCTGTTTTTGCTTTGTCCCCTGTCCTTTTGAGGTCTTTTCTGTAAAATCTTTACCCAGACCACTGTCCCAAAGCATTTCCCCTGTGTTTTCGTCTAGTAGTGTCATAGTTTTGGGCCTTACATATATGTCTTTAATACATTTTGAGTTGTTTTTTTGTATGGTGAGAGGGGTCTAGTTTCACTTTTCTGCATATAGATATCCAGTTTTCTCAGCTTCATTTATTAAAGAAGCTATTCTTTCCCCCAACTTATGGTATTGGTGCCTTTGTCAAAAATCAGTTGGCTGCAAGTACATAGATTTATTTCTGGGTTTTCTGTTTTGTTTCATATCTGTACGTTTTCAGAAGTTCCTCTTGTTACTGATTTCTAGTTTATGCTATTGTGGTCACAAAAGATACTTGATATAATTTCAATTCTTTTGTATTTGGAGAACTGTTTGTGGCCTAATATATGGCCTATCCTGGAGAATGTTGCATGTGCTGATGAAGCAAATGTGTATTCTGTAGCTGTTGGATGAAATCTTCTGTACATATCTGGTAGGCCCATTTGGTCTAAAATGCAGTTTAAATCAAGTGTTTCTTTGCTGATTTTCTATCTAGATGATCTGTCCAATTCTGAGAGTGTGATAATCAAGTCCTCAGCCAGTCTAATAGTATTTGCTTTATTTATCTAGGTGCTCTGGTGTTGAGTACATATATATTTATAGTTGTTTTATCTTCTTGCTGAGTTGATCCCTTTATCATTATATGATGGCCCTCTTTGTCTCTTTTTACAGTTTTTGACTTAAAGTCTGTTTTATCTATTATAAATGTAGCTACTCCTCCTCACTTTTGGTTTCCGATGCATGGACTATCTTTTTCCATCCCTTTGCTTTCAGTCTATATGTGTCTTTAACAAAAAAAATAAAAGAGATGGAGTCTTACCGTGTTGTCCTTGCTGGCCTTGAATTCCGTGCTCAAGATATCTTTCTGCCTCAGCCTCGTTAGTAGCAGGGACTACAGATGCATGCCATTGTTCCCAGCCGTCTATATGTGCCTTACAGGTGAAGTTAGTTTCTTGTAGGCAGTGTATTTTTAGGTTGTGATTTTTAAAATCGATTCAGCCCAACTATCTTTTAAGTGGGGAATTTAATCCATTTAAATTCAAAATGATTATTGATAGGCGAGGAATTGCTTCTGTTATTTTGTTAGTTGCTTTCCAGTTGTTTTGTGTGTGCTTTGTTCTTTTCTTTCTGTCTTATCATTGCTGTTTGGTGGTTTTCTGTAGTAAGTAGGTAGTAGATCCCTCTTGGTGTTAGGTCTGGCATGGCCTATAAGCAGCTTTAGTAGCACTGTGTTCCAGTTCCAGGTGCTTGGAGTGGCTGTGGGACCAGGGTCCTAGGCTCATAGGCTTATGAACCTTTTGTTGCACGTGGATCTTGGGGTATAGATTTGCTCTTTGGTGGAGTTGGGTGTCTTTTCTCTTTCTCCTTTGCATGTCTGTTCTACCAGTGAGTTTTTATACTTTTGGATGTTTTCATGAAAGTAACTATTGTCTTTTTTGCTTGCCAGATGTAGGACTCCTTTGAGCATTTCTTGTAAGGCTGGCCTAGCGGTGATGAATTCCTTCAGTTTTTGTTTCTCTGGGAAAGACGATTTTTCTCTCATGTCTGAAGGATAGCTTTGCTGGGTATAGTATTGTTTGGCTGTTGGAGTAGTTTTAGCACTTTCAATATATCATCCCATTCTTTGCTGGCCTGTAAAGTTTCTGCAGAGAAATCTGCTGTTAGTCTAACAATGATTCCCTTATATGTGACTTGATGCTTTTGCTGTTTTTCAGATTCCATCTTTGGTCTTTGACCTTTGACAGTTTATAATGTGCCTCAAGGAGGACCTTTTTGGGTTGAATGTATTTGGGATTCTTTGAGCTTCTCATATCTGGAGTCCATAGACTTGGGAAGTTTTTGGCTATTGTTTCATTAAATAGGTTTTCTATTTAATGAATAGGTCCCCCCCTCTGGATTCCCAAAACACAAATATTTGTTCACTCAGTGGTGTCCCATAAGTCTTGTAGGCTTTTTTCACCTCTTTTTCATTATTTCTTTTTTTCCCTCTGTCTGGGTAATTTCAAATGACTGGTCTAAAAATTCAGAGATTTCTTTCTTCTATTTTATCAAATCTGCTGTTGAATCTATTGTATTTTTTATTTTGTTCATTGAATTCTTTAGCTGTAGGATTTCTGTTTGATTCTTTTTTATGATTTTTATCTGTGTTGAATTTTTGTTCATATTGTGAATGGTTTTTCTGATTTTGTTGAATTGTCTATGTATATTTTCTTGTCTCTCATTGAGTTCCCTTAAGATCTTTATTTTGAATTCTTTTTCGGAAATTAGTTTATTTTCATTGGGGTTTTTTTTTATGAGGAAGTTATGTTCCTTTGGTGATGTTATATTTCTTTGCTTTTTTATGTTTCTTATGTCCCTGCATTGATATCTCTGCATCTGGTGGAACAGTTACTTCTTCCATACTTTCTGGAGTGGCTTTCATATTGAATAACTTTTACCTGCAGTTGGGCTTTAATGTTCTAGTTGGAAGAGTGTGGTTACTCTGTTGCCAGATAGATGCAGTGGTGTATAGTCTTCATTCAGTTTCTTCAGCTGTGTTCACCATCAGCAATAACTGTGGGCACTTCAGTGGCCTACACTGTAGAAGTTTGTGGCGGTGGCAGCAGCATAGGCTGTGAATGTCCTTGATGTCAAGGGCTTCTGGGATCCACCTGTTCTTGTTTTCATTACAATGGGGAGACTTCACTGAGTAGATCCCTCTTGGTGTTAGGTCTGACGCGGCCTATAAGCAAGCAGCTTTAGTAGCACTGTGTTCCGGTTGCAGGTGCTTGGAGTGGCTGTGGGACCAGGGTCCTAGGCTCATAGGCTTATGAACCTATTGTTGCATTTGGATCTTGGGGTACAGATTTGCTCTTTGGTGGGGTTGGATGTAGGTTGCCCACAGAGCCAGGACCTGTAACTTTTAGGCACCCCCCAGTAGCTGGGGCCCAGGGAGTCAGGTTGTAGCTGAGATTCTACCCCTGAAGGGCAGGGCCCAGCACTGACCTGACTCCAGGGAAAAATAGTTGCTCTGGAGGTTTGATCCTGGGGAGCAGGGTGTGGCTGCAGTTCAGAGCTCAGTGGCAACTTAGGTCTCAGGGGATGAGGCATTGTGTAATAGTGACTCTAGACACTGGGATGGTGGGACTCAGCAGCAGCAGATACACAGCTGTTGTTTGGACCCTGGGTAGGGCAGGGAACAGTACAACAATGACTCCATTCCCCAGGTAAACGAATGTCTCAGCAGCTCAGACTCTAGGGGGCTAGTCTGGTCTAGGAAAGCAGAGTACTAGAGTTGTTTGGCTAGTAGGATGAGGTGTCTAAGCTTAGCCACTCCCCTGTTTCCCTGGGACATGAGGTACTCAGCCCTGGGGTGCACAGCTGCTCAGCTTGGCCAGGACACTGTTTCCCCAGGGGGCAATGTGCTGCTTCAGTTCAGGTTTGGGTGGGGTTGGGGGACAGTGGCGTGACTGTTCCTGGCGGCCATTTCTCTGGGATGCAAGGTGCCACTTCAGCTTAGGTATTGGGGTGTGTGACTACTCTGAATATGTAAGGCAGTTTCCTGCAATTCAGAATGCTACTTCAACCTAGGTGCTGGGGACGCATGACTTCTTTGAGCCACCGAGGTACTATTTTTCTGGGAGGCAGGGTACCACTTCAGCTCCAGCCTGATGGGGTGAGACGAGGGGTGGGTGAAGTGGCTTTACTTCTTCTTGGTTCTATGAGGAAGGGTTTGACCACTGTTTGTAGCTTGGCCTGGGGATGTGAGGCCACCGGGCTGGGATGATTCAGCAGTGGCTTAGCCTTAGGGATAAAAGGGAGCCATGGCTACTTGCCCCTGGAGCAAAACACATTTCAGCCATAGTTCCACTTGCAAGATGGTGTAGGTACATGGGCCACAGGGGCCAGGGCACAGTATTGGCTTCTTCTCTCGGGGAACACAGTGGTGTAGACCCCAGACGGCTCCCTCAGCTGGTCTTTGTCCCTGTGGGGACTGCAGGGGTGAGGTCTGTAGGTGTCCAAGGTGTTAATGGGGGTTGGTTGTTGGGATCCTCTTGCTTGCCTCCTTGCTATAGGGAGAAGTTCTTCCTGGTTCCCAGCTGATCCCGGTTGGGAATGGGGTGGTGGAGGCCTGGCATTCCCTTCTGCTCTCTGTGTTGCCATTCTGAGTTCTTTGCTCACCCTGGTGTCTGTTTCTCTTCTGATGCACTCCACTGCCCTTCTTCAGTTGTTTTTTTTAAAAATATAGTTGTTTGTTCATTGTGCTGGCCATCTTTTTCCAAGTTTATTCTTTTGCATGTGATATACAGTAGTATCAGCACCATTTGTTGAAGACTATCCTTTCCACATTCAATTGCCTTGACATCGTTGTTGAAAATCAGTTGACCATGGGTGGAGCCAAGATGGCCGAATAGGAACAGCTCCGGTCTCCAGCTCCCAGCCCCAGCGACACAGAAGACGGATGATTTCTGCATTTCTGCTTGAGGTACCGGTTTCATCTCACTAGGGAGTGCCTAACAGTGGGTACAGGACAGTCAGTGAAGCGCACTGCACGTGAGCCGAAGCAGGGCGAGGCATTGCCTCACGGGAAGCGCAAGGGGTCAGGGAGTTCCCTTTCCTAGTCAAAGAAAGGGGAAACAGACGGCACCTGGAATATCGGGTCAGTCCCATCCTAATACTGCGCTTTTCCAACGGGCCTGGAAAACGGCACACTAGGAGATTGTGTCCTGCACCTGGCTCGGAGGATCCTATGCCCACGGAGTCTCACTGATTGCTAGCACAGCAGTCTGAGATCAAGCTGCAAGGCGGCAGCGAGGCTGGGGGAGGGGCGCCCGCCATTGCCCAGGCTTGCTTAGGTAAACAAAGCAGCCAGGAAGCTCGAACTGGGTGGAGCCCACCACAGCTCAAGGAGGCCTGCCTGCCTCTGTAGGCTCCACCTCTGGGGGCAGGGCACAGACAAACAAAAACTCAGCAAGAACCTCCACAGACTTAAATGTTCCTGTCTGACTGACAGCTTTGAAGAGAGTAGCCCAGCACGCAGCTGGAGATCTGAGAACGGACAGACTGCCTCCTAAAGTGGGTCCCTCACCCCTGAGCAGCCTAACTGGGAGACACCCCCCCCAGTAGGGACAGACTGACACCTCATTCAGCCGGGTACTCCTCTGAGACAAAACTTTCAGAGGAACTATCAGACAGCTGAATTTGTGGTCTCATGAAAATCCGCTGTTCTGCAGCCACCGCTGCTGACACCCAGCCAAACAGGGTCTGGAGTGGACCTCTAGTAAACTCCAACAGACCTGCAGCTGAGGGTCCTGTCTGGTAGAAGGAAAACTAACAAACAGGACATCCACACCAAAAACCCATCTGTACATCACCATCATCAAAGACAAAAAGTAGATAAAACCACAAAGATGGGGAAAAAACAGAGCACAAAAACTGGAAACTCTAAAAAACAGAGCACCTCTCCTCCTCCAAAGGAACGCAGTTCCTCACCAGCAACGGAACAAAGCTGGATGGAGGATGACTTTGACGAGTTGAGAGAAGAAGGCTTCAGACGATCAAACTACTCTGAGCTACGGGAGGAAATTCAAAACAATAGCAAAGAAGTTAAAAACTTTGAAAAAAAATTAGAAGAATGGATAACTAGAATAACCAATGGAGAGAAGGGCTTAAAGGAGCTGATGGAGCTGAAAGCCAAGTTTCGAGAACTACGCGAAGATTGCAGAAGCCTCAGTAGCAGATGCGATCAACTGGAAGAAAGGGTATCGCTGATGGAAGATGAAATGAATGAAATGAAGAGAGAAGGGAAGTTTAGAGAAAAAAGAATAAAAAGAAATGAACAAAGCCTCCAAGAAATTTGGGACTATGTGAAAAGACCAAACCTACGTCTGATTGGTGTACCTGAAAATGATGGGTAGAATGGAACCAAGTTGGAAAACACTCTGCAAGATATTATCCAGGAGAACTTCCCCAATCTAGCAAAGCAGGCCAGCATTCAGATTCAGGAAATACAGAGAACGCCACAAAGATACTCCTCGAGAAGAGCAACTCCAAGACACATAATTGTCAGATTTACCAAAGTTGAAATGAAGGAAAAAATGTTAAGGGCAGCCAGAGAGAAAGGTCGGGTTACCCACAAAGGGAAGCCCATCAGACTAACAGCTGATCTCTCGGCAGAAACTCTACAAGCCAGAAGAGAGTGGGGGCCAATATTCAACATTCTTAAAGAAAAGAATTTTCAACCCAGAATTTCCTATCCCGCCAAACTAAGCTTCATAAGTGAAGGAGGAATAAAATACTTTACAGACAAGCAAATGCTGAGTGATTTTGTCACCACCAGGCCTGCCCTAAAAGAGCTCCTGAAGGAAGCACTAAACATGGAAAGGAACAACCGGTACCAGCCACTGCAAAAACACGCCAAATTGTAAAGACCATCGAGGCTAGGAAGAAACTATAGCAACTAGCGAGCAAAATAACCAACTAAAATCATAATGACAGGATCAGATTCACACATAACAATATTAACGTTTAATGTAAATGGGCTAAATGCTCCAATCAAAAGACACAGACTGGCAAACTGGATAAGGAGTCAGGACCCATCAGTGTGCTGTATTCAGGAAACCCATCTCATGTGCAGAGACACACATAGACTCAAAATAAAGGGATGGAGGAGGATCTATCAAGCAACTGGAAAACAAAAAAAGGCAGGGGTTGCAATCCTAGTCTCTGATAAAATAGACTTTAAACCAACAAAGATCAAAAGAGACAACGCCATTACATAATGGTAAAGGGATCAATTCAACAAGAAGAGCTAACTATCCTAAATATATATGCACCCAACACAGGAGCACCCAGATTCATAAAGCAAGTCCTCAGTGACCTACAAAGGGACTTAAACTCCCACACAATAATAATGGGAGATTTTAACACCCCACTGTCAACATTAGACAGATCAACAAGACAGAAAGTTAACAAGGATATCCAGGAATTGAACTCAGCTCTACATAAAGTGGACCTAATAGACATCTACAGAACTCTCCACCCCAAGTCAACAGAATATACATTCTTTTCAGCACCACACCACACCTATTCCAAAATTGACCACATAGTTGGAAGTAAAGCTCTCCTCAGCAAATGTAAAAGAACAGAAATTATAACAAACTGTCTCTCAGACCACAGTGCAATCAAACTAGAACTCAGGATTAAGAAACTCACTCAAAACCGCTCAACTACATGGAAACTGAACAACCTGCTCCTGAATGACTATTGGGTACATAATGAAATGAAGGCAGAAATAAAGATGTTCTTTGAAACCAACGAGAACAAAGACACAACATACCAGAATCTCTGGGATACGTTCAAAGCAGTGTGTAGAGGGAAATTTATAGCACTAAATGCCCACAAGAGAAAGCAGGAAAGATCCAAAATTGACACCCTAACATCACAATTAAAAGAACTAGAAAAGCAAGAGCAAACACATTCAAAAGCTAGCAGAAGGCTAGAAATAACTAAAATCAGAGCAGAACTGAAGGAAATAGAGACACAAAAAACCCTTCAAAAAATTAATGAATCCAGGAGCTGGTTTTTTGAAAAGATCAACAAAATTGATGGACTGCTAGCAAGACTAATAAAGAAGAAAAGAGAGAAGAATCAAATAGATGCAATAAAAAACGAAAAAGGGGATATCACCACCAATCCCACAGAAATACAATCTACCATCAGAGAATACTACCAACACCTATATGCAAATAAACTAGAAAATCTAGAAGAAATGCATAAATTCCTCGACAAATACACCCTCCCAAGACTAAACCAGGAAGAAGTGGAATCTCTGAATAGACCAATAACAGGTTCTGAAATTGTGGCAACAATCAATAGCTTACCAACCAAAAAGAGTCCAGGACCTGATGGATTCACAGCTGAATTCTACCAGAGGTACAAGGAGGAACTGGTACCATTCCTTCTGAAACTATTCCAATCGATAGAAAAAGAGGGAATCCTCCCTAACACATTTTACGAAGCCAGCATCGTCCTGATACCAAAGCCTGGCAGAGACATAACCAAAAAAGAGAATTTCAGACCAATATCCTTGATGAACATTGATGCAAAAATCCTCAATAAAATACTGGCAAACCGAATCCAGCAGCACACCAAAAAGCTTATCCACCATAATCAAGTGGGCTTCATCCCTGGGATGCAAGGCTGGTTCAACATACGCAAATCAATAAATGTAATCCAGCATATAAACAGAACCAAAGACAAAAACCACATGATTATCTCAATAGATGCAGAAAAGGCCTTTGACAAAATTCAACAACCCTTCATGCTAAAAACTCTCAATAAATTAGGTATTGATGGGACGTATCTCAAAATAATAAGAGCTATCTACGACAAACCCACAGCCAATATCATACTGAATGGGCAAAAACTGGAAGCATTCCCTCTGAAAACTGGCACAAGACAGGGATGCCCTCTCTCACCGCTCCTGTTCAACATAGTGCTGGAAGTTCTGGCCAGAGCAATCAGGCAGGAGAAGGAAATAAAGGGTATTCACTTAGGAAAAGAAGAAGTCAAATTGTCCCTGTTTGCAGATGATGTGATTATATATCTAGAAAACCCCATTGTCTCAGCCCAAAACCTCCTTAAGCTGATTAGCAACTTCAGCAAAGTCTCAGGATACAAAATTAATGTACAAAAATCACAAGCATTCTTGTACACCAATCACAGACAAACAGAGAGCCAAATCATGAGTGAACTCCCGTTCACAATTGCTTCAAAGAAAATAAAATACCTAGGAATCCAACTTACAAGGGATGTGAAGGACCTCTTCAAGGAGAACTACAAACCACTGCTCAATGAAATAAAAGAGGATACAAACAAATGGAAGAACATTCCATGCTCATGGGTTGGAAGAATCAATATCGTGAAAATGGCCATACTGCCCAAGGTAATTTATAGATTCAATGCCATCCCCATCAAGCTACCAATGACTTTCTTCACAGAATTGGAAAAAACTACTTTAAAGTTCATATGGAACCAAAAAAGAGCCCGCATCGCCAAGTCAATCCTAAGCCAAAAGAACAAAGCTGGAGGCATCACGCTACCTGACTTTAAACTATACTACAAGGCTACAGTAACCAAAACAGCATGGTACTGGTACCACAACAGAGACATAGATCAATGGAACAGAACAGAGCCCTCAGAAATGATGCCACATAGCTACAACTATCTGATCTTTGACAAACCTGACAAAAACAAGAAATGGGGAAAGGATTCCCTATTTAATAAATGGTGCTGGGAAAACTGGCTAGCCATATGTAGAAAGCTGCAACTGGATCCCTTCCTTACACCTTATACAAAAATTAATTCAAGATGGATTAAAGACTTATATGTTAGACCTAAAACCATTAAAATCCTACAAGAAAACCTGGGCAATACCATTCAGGACATAGGCGTGGGCAAGGACTTCATGTCTAAAACACCAAAAGCAATGGCAACAAAAGGCAAAATTGACAAATGGGATCTAATTAAACTAAAGAGCTTCTGCACAGCAAAAGAAACTACCATCAGAGTGAACAGGCAACCTACAGAATGGGAGAAAATTTTTGCAACCTACTCATCTGACAAAGGGCTAATATCCAGAATCTACAATGAACTCAAACAAATTTACAAGAAAAAAACAAACAACCCCATCAAAAAGTGGGCAAAGGACATGAACAGACACTTCTCAAAAGAAGACATTTATGCAGCCAAAAAACACATGAAGAAATGCTCATCATCACTGGCCATCAGAGAAATGCAAATCAAAACCACAGTGAGATACCATCTCACACCAGTTAGAATGGCCATCATTAAAAAATCAGGAAACAACAGGTGCTGGAGAGGATGCGGAGAAATAGGAACACTTTTACACTGTTGGTGGGACTGTAAACTAGTTCAACCATTGTGGAAGTCAGTGTGGCGATTCCTCAGGGATCTAGAACTAGAAATGCCATTTGACCCAGCCATCCCATTACTGGGTATATACCCAAAGGACTATAAATCATGCTGCTATAAAGACACATGCACACGTATGTTTATTGCAGCACTATTCACAATAGCAAAGAATTGGAACCAACCCAAATGTCCAACAACAATAGACTGGATTAAGAAAATGTGGCACATATACACCATGGAATACTATGCAGCCATAAAAAATGATGAGTTCGTGTCCTTTGTAGGGACATGGATGAAACTGGAAAACATCATTCTCAGTAAACTATCGCAAGGATAAAAAACCAAACACCGCATGTTCTCACTCATAGGTGGGAATTGAACAATGAGAACTCATGGACACAGGAAGGGGGAACATCACGCTCCGGAGACTGTTGTGGGGTGAGGGGAGGGGGGAGGGACAGCATTAGGAGATACACCTAATGCTAAATGACGAGTTAATGGGTGCAGGAAATCAACATGGCACATGGATACATATGTAACAAACCTGCACATTGTGCACATGTACCCTAAAACCCTAAAGTATAATAAAAAAAAGAAAAAAAGAAAATCAGTTGACCATAAATATAAGGTTTACTTCTAGACTTTCAATTCCATTTTATTTATCTATATATCTGCTCTGATGCCAGCACCACATAGTCTTGATTACTGTAGCTTTGTAGCAAAATTTGGAATCAGGACATTTGAGTCCTCCAACTTTGTTCCTCTTTTTCAAGATTGTTTTGGCTATTCTTGGTTCCTTGTATTTCCATATGAATTTAAAGATCACTTTGTTAGTTTCTGCAGAAAAGCAGCTGGAATTCTGGTAGGGATTGTGTTGAATCTGTAGATACATTCATGGGGAATGTACATCTTAATATTAAGTGTTTCAATCCATGAATAGAGGTATGTATTTCCATTTACGTAGAGCTTTAAAATCTTTCAGTGGTGTTTTGTAATTTTCAATATTAAAGTTTTACACTTCTTATGCTAAATTTATTCCTAAGCATTTTATTCTTTTTGATGCTATTGTAAATGGAATTGTTTTCTTAAGTTCATTTTGGATTGTTTATTGCGAGTGTATGGAGAGCTTCAATAGATTTTTAAATATTGATCTTGTATCATGCAACCTTGCTGACCTTGTTTATTAGTGCTAATAATTTTTTTGTAGATTCGTTAGAATTTTCTGTGTACTAGATTATGTCCTCTCCAAATAGTTTTACTACTTTTTTCCCCAAACTGTATGCCATTATTTCTTTTTCTTGCCTAATTGCTCTTGCTAGAATTTCTAGTATGATGAGTGTTAAAGTAGTGAGAATGGATATCCTTGTTTTGTTTTGGATCTTAGGAGAAAACTTTCAGTCTTTCGTCATTAAGTTTGATATTAGTTGTGGGTTTTAGACTAATTTGCTAAGTGTTTAATCATGAAAGGGTATAGGCTTTTGTCAAATGCTTTTCTGCAACTATTAGATGTATGTGTTTTTTTCCTTTAGTCTATTAATATAATATATTACAATATTCGTCAGCTCAGGCTGCCATAATAAAATACCATAGACTAGGTAGCTTAAATCAGTGGTCCTCAACCTTTTTGGCACCAGGGACTGGTTTCATGGAAGACAGTTTTTCCACAGATGGGGTGGAGGGGTGGTTTTGGGATTTAACTGTTCCACCTTAGATCATCAGACATTAGATTCTCATAAGGAGCACGCAAGCTAGATCCCTTGCATGCACAGTTCACAATAGAGTTTACGCTCCTATGAGGATCTAATGCCTCCGCTGATCTGACAGGAGGTGAAGCTCAGGTGGTAATGCTTGCTTGCCTGCCGCTCACCTCCTGCTCTGTGGCCCAGTTCCTAGCAGGCCACAGACCAATACCTAACAGCCCTTCTCACTGTGTCCTCCTCTAGGAGAGGGAGAGGGCGATTTCTCTTCCTAATTTATAAGGCCACCAATCTTACTGAATGATGTCGCTACTGTTAGGACTTCATTTAACCTAAATTACCTCTTAAAAGCCTTGTCTCCAAATATAGTCACATTAGGGGTTAGAACCTTAACATGTGAATTTTGGGGGGATGCATTTCAACCTATAGGAGTTAGATTGATTGGTTTTCAGATGTTAAACTTATCTTGCATTTGTAGGATAAATCCCACTTGGTCATGGTGTATAATCCTTTTTATATGTTGCTGGATTTGGTTTTCTATTAATAATATTTTGTTGAGAATGTTTGCAGCCTTGTATTTCAAGGCTTTGGAGAACTATAAAAGCAGTGAAGTAATATGGGGCCCATATCTAGTGAAGTATTTAACAGAAACAATGGAAGCCAAAAGAAAGAAAACAACTGCCACCTAGAATTCTCTACTCAATACGTATATCTTTTAATAAGGAAGGTGAAATAAAACTATTTTCAGGAAATAAAAATTAAGGGAATTTGTCACCAGCAGACTCTCACTAAAGGAAAAACTAAAAAGGAGTTCTTCAGGCAGAAGGAAAATGATTCCCGATGGAAGCTCAGAGATACAGGAAGTAATGAAGAACAGTGGAAAGGTAAATATGTAGGCAATCAATCTAAGTGAATACTGTCTTGTGGGATGAACAACAATGGCATATAAATTGGGAGGGGAGTAAGTGATGTTAATTTCTAAGGACTTTGCATTGTTTATAAAGAGAATAAAAGTAACAAGTAATTTTAGACGTTGACAGTTCAGGGTTGCTCATTGTAATCTCTTACCAAAATAGACTATGAAAAGTCTGTAACTAACTACAGAGTTAACAGAAAGGGAAAAATTGAAATGATAAAACGTAGTCCACAAGAAGACAAGAAAGGAGAGGAAAAGGGATAATTGTATAGGCAAGAGTAACAGATTGAAAAAGTTAAATACAACTCTATCAATAATATATTAAGTGAAAATAGATTTGATGCTTGAATTACAACTGTATTCAATATTTTGTCAGAGGTCCTAGTCAAAGAAATAAGGAAAGAAAAATAAAAATGATAAAGATTGGATAAGAAGAAATAAAACTATTATTTATACACAACATGATGGTGGACATAAGAACTCAAAAGATATCTAGTTAAACCACTAGAATCAATAAGTGATTTTAAAAGGTTGTTACACTAATGTAAAAAGAAAATGTAATTTTATATACAGATACCATGCAGAAAATGAGATAAAAAATCATTTACAATAGCATCAGAGAACATCAAAATCTAGGGAATAAACATAAGAAAATGTAAGATCTTTAAACTAGAAACTAGAAACCTTGAAAGAAATTTTCACGTTCATGGATTGAAGAATCAATATTGTAAACATGTCGGTTCTGCCTAGATTGTTATATTTATCCAATGTAATTTCAATCAAAATCTCAGAGAAGTATTTTTTAATGAAAAGCCACTTCCAAAAATAAATGTGGGAAAGTAAAAGGCTCAGAAGAACTAGGATAATCTTAAGAACAAAGTGAATAGATGTCCTCTATCAGATACTAAAACTTATGAAACTTTAGTCTTTAGTCTTTAAAATAGTGCAGTCTTGCTGCAGAGTTAGAAAGACCATGGAAAAAAACCAGGAATTCCGGAAACAGACACATATATGGATGTCTGATTTGTGACAAAGGTGCTGCACAGCAGTGAGGACAGGACTTTCTTCAATAAATGATACTGGGTCAATTGAATATTCATATGGAGAGGAAAATGAAACTTTATTGCCGAATCACCCTGCATATAAAAATCAGTTAGAAGTAGACTATAGATGTAAATTTTGTAGCCAAAATAGTAAAGCTTCTAGAAACAGGAGAAAATCTCTATGACTTTGATGGTAAAGAGAGATTTCTGGCCACAAAAAGCACTGACAAAGAAAAAAAGATAAAAACTGGACTGCAATAAAGTTTAACAATGGAAGATGATTAAGAAAGTGAAAAGAAGCTGCAGAGAGGAAGATGGTACTCGAAACACATATAATTGAGCAAAGAACTGGTGTCCAGAATAAGGAATTTCTACAAGTCCATAAGGAAGAGACAGAACATCCATTTGAAAAACAGAGAGACTTGAACAGACCCAACATAAAAGAGGATATCCAGATGGCTAGTAAATATGAAAAGCTATTGCAAAAATTACAGATTAAGGCCACAGTGATATAACAATAAACATCCTTACAATAGCTAAAATTAAAGAGACTGACAATACCAAGTGTTGATAAGGAGGTAGGAATACTGCTGGTAGGGAATATAAATTGGTACAGCCACTTTGGAAGACTGGTCGGTAGGGAGTACTAAAGCTGAACATATGCAAATTTTATGACCCAGAAGTTTCACTCCTAATAATGCACTCAACAAAAATGCATGCACATTGGCACCAAAAGACACATACAAGAAGGTTCTTCACAGCATTATTAGTAATAGCCAAAAGCTGGAAACAACACAAATGTCCATCAAGAGTAGAATGAATAAATAAGATATGGCATATTCATACAATGAAATATTATGCAGAAAAGAAAATGAACAGATTCAGCCAATATGGATGAATATCACATATATAATATTGAGTAAAATAAGCTGAATGCAAAAGCATACATATTATATGACTCCATTTATATACATTTCAGAAAATTTCAAAACTATAGTATTTAAAGTTAGGTAATAGTTACTTTTGGGGAAAAGGGAAGGGATTGGGATGGGACATTACAGGGATTTCTGGATGCTTGTCAACTTTTCATGGATAGATGGGTAAGGATGTGTCTACTTTGTGATAGTTGATTGAGCTGTATGCATATGATTTGTGTACTTTATGTATGTTATACATCAATTCAAAAAATCTAAAGGAACTGATACCTTATAGGATGTAAATGAAATTTTCCATTCACAGTGCTTTTTTCTTTTTGCCTTGGCAGAGAGAGGACAAGGTTGGATTTTAGTATTTATTTTTGTAATTTCAACTTTTATTTTAGATTCGGGGGGACACATGTCCAGGCTTGTTACGTGGGTATGTTGTGTGATGCTGAGGTTTGGGGTACAAATGATCCCATCACCCAGGTAGTGAGCATAGTACCTGGTAGGTAGTTTTTCGAGCCCTTTCCCCCTGCCTTGTCTCTCCTGACCCAGTATCTCCCAGTGCCTTTTGTTCCCATCTTTATGTCCACGTGTACCTAATGTTTAGCTCCCACTTAAAAGTGAGAACATGTGATATTTGGTTTTCTGTTCCTGTGTAAATTTGCTTAGGACGATGGCCTCCAGCTGTATCCATGTTGCTGCAAATGACATGATCTCATTTTTTATGGCTGTGTAGTATTCCATGATGTGTATGTACCACATATTCTTTATTCAGTAAGGTTGGATTTTAACTGAATATTTGTTTCCTTGTGCATTTGTCCCCTTTAAACACCAGGCAGTCTAACTCTGGTGATGGGTCCTGGACAGTGGAGAGTTTTGTAGCAGGATTTTGAAAGCATCATAATTTAGATTGTTCCTGGGGCTAGGAGCACTAGCATGGACCTCTGAAGTCAACATGGAAGAAAATAATTCCAAGAGTTGTAACAGTGGTCAGGAGCTAGCAACCTGATTTAAGTTCTTTAACACCTTTACCGTGATATTTTAAAATATCTTTTCTAAGTATTGTTAAATTAAAATGCACTATTATAAATAACATGTTAGAAATATGCTATTTGCTAGCATGATACAATGAAAGGGGATAAGCTTTAGAGTTAGATTCAAATCCTGGCCTTGCTGTTTGCTCAGTATAAAACTTTGGGCAGTTTACTCTAATTCTTTTTTTTCTTTTCTTTTCTTTTTTTCTTTTTTTTCTTTGAGACAGAGCCTCACTCTGTCACCCAGGTTGGAGTGCAGTGATGCAGTCTCGGCTCACTGGAACCTCCGCCTCCAGGGTTCAAGCAATTCTCCTGCCTCAGCCTCCCAAGTAGCTAGGACTACAGGCACGCAGCACCACCATGCCTGGGTAATTTTTTTTTTTTTAATTTTTTAGTAGAGACAGGGTTTCGCCTTGTTGGCCAGGCTGGTCTTAAACTCCTGACCTCAGGTGATCTGCCCACTGCAGCCTCCCAAAGTGCCAGGATTACAGGCCTGAGCCACTGTGCCCAGCCCAGTTTACTCTAATTTTTTGTGCCTTAGTCTTTTCATGCTAAATGGGAACGATATTCTTACTCAGTGAAAAGTCAGTGAAGATTACTGTGTAAATGGAATAGCACTGTGTTTGGTACATCATATAGGTGCTCCATAGGTAGACTTTTTCCCATTCTGCTTGCTAGTCCACTAAATAATATTAGTAAAGAAAGAATCTAACTGTAGAGAGAATTTCAAGACTGAAAAATTTAGTGTATTTATTTTAATTTTGTGTTTAAGTTGGGATTTTTAATTTCTGACAGAAAATAAAGGTGCCTTTTTTGTCAATTCATCTTTGACCTCTTTTAATACAATAATCCAACCCTGTTCTCTCTCTTAACAGATTTTCATTTTAAAAAACATTTACTCATTGAAAAATACAAGAATTTATAAGAAAAATTGAAAAATTAGCCATAACTGCACCACACTGATATCTGTACTAGTAAGGTTTGGTGTACACTAGTCCCCCCTTATCTGTGGTTGGTTTCAGTTACAGCCAAATGTGGCTTGAAAATATTAAATGGAAAATTCCAGAAATAAATGGGCAAATAAATTGCATGTTATTCTGAGTAGCTTGATGAAATCCTTCGCTGTCACTCATTGTCCCACTCAGGACATGAATCATCCATTTGTCCAGCATATTCCTGCTGTCTGCCCATTAGTCACTCAGTAGCTGTCTTGGTTATTAGATCAACTGTTGGATATCACAGTGCTTGTGTTCAAGTAACCCTTATTTTACTTTTATTACAGTATATTGTTCTAATTGTTTTATTTCATTATCAGTTATTGTCATTAATCCCTTACTGTGTGTAGTTTATAAATTTATCATAGGTACGTAAGGAAAAACATATATAGGTTTGGTACTTATCCACAGTTTCAGGCATCCACTGGGGGTCTTGGAACAAATTCCCTGCGGATAATAGGGGACTACTGTAATTTCTTCCATTTACTTGTCTGTATGTTTTTAAACTGTAGTTTGACATGAAACCATACATGTGGTTTTTGCATTCCTCATTTTTTTCTAAATCCAGTGCCATAGACTGCTCGGCCACACCACACTCATTTTTTCTTAATATGTAACGTTTCCCCATGTTATTAAAAATTTTCTAAATTCAACTCCTGAGACCACTCAGCCACACTACCACACTCATTTTTTATTAATATGTAATGTTTCTCCATGTTACTTAAAATTCTTTGTATTATTTTAGATAGCTGCATAGTATTACATCTTAGAGCCTATTATAATTGAAGTCTTTACTGTTAGAAACTTAGGAGGTTTCCAGTTTTTTGTTATGCCATGATAATGGCATCTTTTTTGCATGAATCATTTACCTTTAAGACTATTTCCTTAGGCTATACTTAGGGAAGTCTCATTATTTTACCTAAGGGAAAGTAGTTTTATGGTTTTTAGATGCAAATTTCAGAATTGCTTTGTAGAGAAGCTTTCAATTCATAATTTTACCAGGAGTATAGAAATGAATCCATTTTGTCAAACTCTCACTACTGAATACTGTCCATTTAAAAATATTCCATTTCTTTTTTCTTTATAGCATTTGTTCAGTGCTCAGCACAGGAGTTTGACCAGACAGAGTAGACGTCAAATATGTACCAGTAGTTTGATGGAACGTTTCTTACAGGATGTACTGCAGCACCACCCGTATCATTGTCAAGAGAGCAGGTAAAGTAGTTGATTGGAATAATATTTATACGTAGTTATATGTTACAGTAGGTGTTTATGTTCATGTCCCAATCAATACTTTAAGTGAATCTTTGAGTCAAGGAATATAAAGTAAAATTTTAGTAACTTTCATTTGCAATTTAAATTTTTTCTTAGCTGAAGTAAGAAATTTCACTACAGAAGATATGGACTATGTTTTTTTCTAAATAAAAGTCTTAGGCTAATAATTATATATCATTAAGATATTTTATAAGTATGTTATAGGATTAAGCAGGGGGAAAAGGAGGAAAAAATAGTTTTTTTTGTTTGTTTGTTTGTTTTTGAGATGGAGTTTTGCTCTTGTTGCCCAGGGTAGAGTGCAATGGCGCAATCTCAGCTCACCGCAACCTCCACCTCCCAGGTTCAGGCAATTCTCCTGCCTCAGCCTCCTGAGTAGCTGAGATTACAGGCATGTGCCACTGCGCCTGGCTAATTTTTTGTATTTTTATTGGAGTCGAGGGTTCGCCATGTTGGTCAGGCTGGTCTCGAACTCCCGACCTCAGGTGATCCACCCGCCTTGGCCTCCCAAAGTTCTGAGATCCACAGGCGTGAGCCACTGCACCTGGCAAAATAGTTTTTAAAAGGTTAGCAACAGAAAAACTGGTGACAATAGCAGAGTAAGGACAATCAAGTCAAAACTGAGTCAAATCCACATTAATAGAACTCTGCTAATTCTGAGTAAAAGAGATATCAAAAAGAATTGGGTTTTTAAATAATCTGTATTTTGATAGCTTTTCTTGTATCCATTTGTTTTAGTTGTTTTTAATAAAAGTAATTATTTTGATAACATTTGAGAGTTAATGCCCTATGTTAAAGAAAAACATTGGTAGAAAATCAGATTAAATATTATAGTATGTTTGTAGCTCCAGCTGTACAAGATAAGTTAAAAATAGATCATTGGCACATCTGTGCAGAATTAACTGAGATGTGCACCAGTTAGTAGAAAAAGGGATAAACTTCTTAGAAGCCTTTCAAATCACTAACATAGACCTTAGAAATGGCAAAAATATTTTAATGGGGAAAAGTTAGAGGAAAACAAGATGGTTTCTTAGCTGGTGGGAAGATAGAATTAGCCTATCCTGGGGTCAGTATAAATTTCCAGTTTTTTTTTTTTTTTTTTTTGAGATGGAGTCTTGCTCTGTCACCCAGGCCGGAGTGCAGTGGCATGATCTCAGCTCACTGCAACCCCCGCCTCCCTGGTTCAAGCAATTCTCCCTGCCTTAGCCTCCCGAGTAGCTGGGATTACAGGCACCCATCACCACGCCTGGCTAATTTTTTTGTATATTTAGTAGAGACTGGATTTTGCCATGTTGGCCAGGCTGGTCTTGAACTCCTGACCTGCCCGCCTTGGCTTCCCGAAGTACTGGGATTACAGGAATGAGTCACCGTGCCCAGCTCCAATGTATAACTCTCATAAGCAGTGCTTCAGCAAACATGTTTTTACATGAATTTTTTTTTTCCTTTTTTTTTGAGACAGAGTCTGGGTCTGTCGGCCAGGCTGGAGTGCTATGGCACAATCTTGGCTCACTGCAACCTCCATCTCCCGGGCTCAAGTAATTCTCCTGCCTCAGCCTCTTGAGTGGCTGGGATTATAGGCATATGCCACCATGCCTGGCTAATTTTTGTATTTTTAGTAGAGACAGGGTTTCACCATGTTGGCCAGGCTGGTCTCAAACTCCCGACCTCAAGTAATCTGCCTGCCTTGCCCTCCCAAAGTGCTGGGATTACAGGAGTGAGCCACCACACCCGGCCACATGCAACTATTTCTATGGTATAGCTTGCTAGAATTTGAAGTTCTGGGTCAGAGTTTATGGACCTTAAAATTTTTTTATTTTTATTTTTTAACTTTCCTTTCTGGAATAATTTCAGGCTTACAAAAATGTTGCAAAACTGATACAAGAAATTCTTGGATCACCTTCCCCTGGCTTTCTCAAGCATTAAATCCAAAATAACCACAGAAGGCCAGGTGCGGTGGCTCACGCTTGTAATCCCAGCACTTTGGGAGGCCAAGGTGGGCTGATGGCTTGAGGTCAGGAGTTCAAGACCAGCCTGGCCAACATGGTGAAACCCCCATCTCTACTAAAAATACAAAAATTAGCTAGGCATGTTGGCACACGCTTGTAGTCCCAGCTACTCAGGAGGCTGAGGCAGAAGAATTCCTTGAATTGCACTCCAGCCTGGGTGACAGAGCTAGACTCCTTCTTTAAAAAAAGATTTAAAAAACCACAGTACAATGATAAAAACTAGGAAACTACAAATGCAGTAGGAGGATCACTTGACTACGGGAGTTGGAGGCTGCAGTGCACTTTGACCTCCCCCCAGCCCGTGAATAGGCGCATCCAGCCTGGGCAACATAGTAAGGCCTGTCTTGGCCTCTAAAAAAAAAACAAGCCCCAAGCTGGGCGCAGTGGCTCACTCCTGTAATCCTATCACTTTCGGAGGCCGAGGCAGGCGGATCACCTGAGGTCGGGAGTTTGAGAGCAGCCTGACCAACATGGAGAAACCCTGCCTTTACTAAAAATACAAAAAATTAGCTGGGCATGGTGGTGCATGCCTGTAATCCCAGCTACTCAGGAGGCTGAGGCAGGAGAATTGCTTGAACCCGGGAGGCAGAGGTTGCGGTGAGCTGAGATTGTGCCATTGCACTCCAGCCTGGGCAACAAGAGCGAAACTTGGTCTCAAAACAAACAAACAAACCCAAAGCAAAAAACTCCCTGAACCCTGCTCAGAGGGAGCCAGTTTAAAAAACACAAAAACCAAAAACCAAGAAATTACATTGATACCATACTAACAACTAATCTATAGACCTTGTTTAAATTTTGTTGGTTGTCTTAACTCATGTCCATTTCTTGGACCAGGAACCAATCCAGAATCACACATTGCATTTCGTTGTCAACATCTCCTTAGTTTTCCTTTATCTTAAATAGTTCCTCAGTTTTTCTTTGTTTTTAAGACCATGATATGTTATTTATAGAGTACTGGCCAGTTAATTTATAGGATAGCCTTCAGTTTGTGTCTGCCTGATATTTTCTTATGATTAAACTTCGGTTATGCATTTTGGGCGTGAATATCTTAGAATCGATGTGCCCTTCTCAGTGTGTGGCATCAGGAGACACATAATGTTACCGTATCATTTTGGGTGATGTTAGCTTGAGCCACTTGATTAAGGTACTACTGTCTGCCAAGTTACTCCACTGTGAAGTTACTGTTTTTCCTAATTAATAAGGATCGTATGGGGAAGAACTTTGAGACTATGTAAATACCTTGTTTCTTATCTTACTTTTGCCCACTTATTTTATGCAACCATTAATGACTCTTTGATCAAAATTCTACCATAAAGGAGATCTTTACTTGTTCTTCCACTTATTCAAGTATTTAATACTTATTTATATCATTATAGACTCATGGATATTTCCTTTATTCTATGGGTTTTAATTTGTTACGATTTATTATTTATTTTGTTGCTCAAGTTGTGTATGGACATTTGAAGTCCTTGCTAGACACTTCCTAGAAGGCTATACCAATTTATACTCACACCAGCAGCATAAGAGAATGCTCATTTCCTGTCACTGTTGCTAACACTGGGATTATCAGCTGCTTTTTTCCCTCCCAACATAATAGGCCAAAAATGTGTAGATATACATACGATAATCCCATATTATCTATTTTCAGGTAGAACTTTTTTGTATGCTGATTGGCCATATTTTATTCTATGATATGTTTGTTAGTATACTTTGCCCATTTTTCTATTGAGTTATTTGTATATTTTGGCTTTGTAAGAAATATTTGAGTACGAGTAATATCCTTTGTATTTTAAATGTGTTACAGATTTTTTTCAGAACCCAATTGTCTTTTAACTGTATATGTTATTCTTTATTATACAGAAATTAAAATTTTTGACTTAATCAGATGTAAGGAGAATTTTTCTTTATGGCTTCTTGTATGCCTTTTTCTTCATGCCTTTGTTTTTTCTTTTAAATATTTGTAATCATCTTAGAGTTTGTTTTTATATGTGGTGTGAGGCAGGACTTCTTGTATCTCTAATTATCCTTGCTGATATAGAATGTCACCACCTGTGTCATAACCCAAGTTCTTATATTTGTGTATATGTGTGTATGTGTATCTCATTTTGAATACCATTTTGTTTCCTTGATTTAAAAAAAATCCCACGCCAATAGTACATTATTTTATTATATGTGTATAAGCTTTCTAACTTATAGGATTCGTAATTTTAAAACATTTCCTTTCTGCTCCCCCCTTGTCTAGACATTGTAAATTTTTCTATTTTAGCTTTCCTGAAAATCAGTTCTTGCTTTATTTTTGTTTCATCTTCGTTAATTTTTTCGTTTTCTTCATGTATTTCGTCTACCTTTTCATGGGGGCAATTTGGTTGTTATTTTTTTCATCTTAAATTGGGTGCCCAGTTGTATTTATGAATTCTTTTCTTAATGGAAGTATTTAAAAGTATGATGTTTTTATTTTGGCCATATCTCAGTTTTTCTTTCTTTTAGATAATTTAAAAAATGTTTTTTTTTTTTTTAACTCAAGAGTTTTTCTTTTTAGCTCAAGAGTTTAGCTGTTTTTTGTTCGTTTGTAGGTCTCACTCTGTGGCCCAGGCTGGAGTGCAGGGTGTTATTATAGCTCACTGTAGTCTCAAAGTCCTGGGCTCAAGTGATCCTCCTGCTTCAGCCTCTTGAGTATCTGGGACTATAGGCATGTACCACCATGCCTGGCTTATTTTTTAAATTTTTTGTAGAAACAGGATCTCATTATGTTGCCAAGGCTGGTCTCGAACTCTTGGCCTCAAGTGATCCTCTCACTTGAGTCTTCCAAAGTAGGTGGATTACAGGCATGAACCACCACACCTGGCCACCTGGCCAAAAGAGTGGTTTTTAATCTTTAATGGTTAGATTTTTAGAGAGCTTTTTTTGTTGTTGTGTAGTTACAAATGATGAGTTAAATGTGGATTATGATTTAATTGTTAAACATATTACAGACACAAATACAGATGCAGATCAAAGCATCCAGATGGCAGTTCATGACCTTCTTGGGATTTTACCAACTGTATGATTTTATGATTATATGTTCTTTTCTTTTCCCCCTTTTCTTTCATTTCTTAGCTACATATTGCACAATTGGTTTTATTTTGAGAATGTTGTGATAGTCCTTAAGACAAATGAAGATAGTTTAGGGTTCTGAAAAACTAGAGTGAAGTGGTTGTTGCACTGCAATGTCATTGTTGAGAAGTATGAAAAATTAGGATTTTTTTTGCTGCATCACAATACTTTTTTTTTTTTGAGACGGAGTCTTTCTCTGTCCCCCAGGCTGGAGTGCAGTGGCGCGATCTCGGCTCACTGCGAGCTCCGCCTCCCGGGTTCACGCCATTCTCCTGCCTCAGCCTCCCGAGTAGCTGGGAGTACAGGTGCCCGCCAACAGCTGCATCACAATACTTTTGATGCATGGTTAACATTTTTATTTTCTAAATTCAAAATTAATATTAAGGTAATAAATTTATATGGGAAAGATAGTAACAGTAATACTTAGGCTGAAATAAAATTGCATATGGCTGACACATGTATGCATGTTCTCTTAGACAAATGACATCTCAAATTGGAAAAATTCAATAAATTTTTAGGTGTTTATTTTTAATTGTTATAGGCTATTTTTATAAACAAACAGTTTTAGATTAATGGGAACATTGAGGAAATAGTACATAGTGTGCCTATAATACTCTCTTACCCAATTTCTCTATTATTAACATTAATGTGGTATATTTGTTACAAGTAATGAACTGATATTAGTAAAGTCCATGGTTTATTCAGACTTCTTAGTTTCTACTTAAACTAAGTTTTCTTAAACTAAGATTTCCTTAGTTTTACTACTTTTTCTGTTTCAGAATCACATCTGGGATACCACATTACATTAACTTGTAATGTCTCTTTAGGTGCCTCTTGGCTGTGACAGTTTAATCTTTTTTTTTTTTCTTAAACAAGTCTAGATGTGATGATACTTATCTCTTTGAATTGTTATTATTTTTTATGTGTCTGCCTTCTGCAGCTACTTGAATGGTCTTTCAAAGGCAGCTTAACTTTTTTTGAATTTGCCTTAGTACCTAGCATAGTGCCTGTAATGCAGTAGTAAGTCCTTAGTAGATGGTTGTTACATGAATGAATGTTTGCCTGACTTTAAGAATTCAGGACATGGCAATATCATTAGGTCAGCTGGTTTTATGTACATGAAAGAGCAGTCCCTGAAATGCTTTGGTCAAACATGTTGTCTTGATACTGGTAGAAGAGATTCATAGACTGATTTTAGATATGAAAGTTTTGGGTCTTTTTAAAAATAATGGAATTTAAATTTTGAATGGGAAATACATATACATAGACATAATTCACAGCGCACGTTCAAAAGTAAGTCTTCTTAAATTGCTGCCATCCTGTAATCTCTTCCCTAGAGGTAACACTTGACACCTCTAGACTTCTACAGTTGTATGTGCCATTCTCCAGATATTCTAAGTGCATTATTTTTTTCCCTTCTATTTTACATAAATGGTAGCTTTCTGTGTACCCTTGCTTTTCACTAACAATGTTTATAGTAATTGGTTTTTATTTGTATATATAGAGCTGCTTTATTATTTTTAAAAACCACATTGTATTCCATTAAATACCATTAATTAATCAGTACCCAGTTACTGAGTATTCAGGTTAATTCTAGTCATTTGCTATTACCCCTCCCTCTCCTCAAAAATAGCAGTAAATATTCTTGTACATGCCTCATTAAACACATGAGAAAACCAAAAGTGGAATTAGAGGTCAAAGGGTATGTACATTCTTAATTTTAATAGACATTGCCAAATTGCTCTTTGTAGAGGTTACAAATCTACATAGAGGTTAACCAGTAACTGTTAACTGATCTATATTCCTATGAACAATATATTAAAGTGCGTTTGTCCTTACATCCTCACCAAAACAATGTCTTAAGATAATAATAGCTAACATTTGTGAATGCTTACTATGTGCCAAGCTGTTTCTTTGTTTTAATGCTCTTTACATGGAACAATTAATTTACTCATCAAAACAATCTCATGAGGGAAAATAGTGTAAAATTCCCTTTTTTTGGAGACAGAAACTGAAGCATACAAAGTAACATATGTCAAACTTTTTGCTGTTTACTACTCTGATAACTGAAAAATAATATATGATTTTATTTGTTTAGTTATTCATGTTTAGGGGCCATTTGTATTTAAGTAGCAATTGGTAGAGCCACCTCCACCTTCTGCAGTAATTCCCCCTCTGCGGTCCATGCAGTGTTCAGCCTGGATTCCTTGTCCTTTAAGGATAGTCCAGAACAGAAAGCAAATAACATTTATTATGCCTCTATTTTAATATTTTAAACAGACATTAGAATATGTTTATGAGTTTTCCCCCTTTCTTTTTAGTTCAACACAAGATGAGACACATGTGAATACTGGGTCATCATCTGAAGTGGTGCATTTGGATGATGCTTTTTCTGAAGAAGAGGAAGAGGATGAGGATAAGGTTGAGGATGAGGATGCTACCGAAGAGAGACCTTCCGAGGTTTCAGAACCTATTGAAGAGTTACATTCCAGACCTCGTGAATCTCAGGAAGGCATGCAGGAGGTTTCAGTTCGACCATCAGTTATTCAAAAACTGGAGAAGGGACAGCAGCAGCCCTTGGAGTTTGTTCATAAAATTGGGGCCGGTGTGAAAAAATGTAACCTAGTAGATATTGGTCAGGCTACAAATAATGGAAGCAACCTGGTACGCCCCCCAGTGATTTGTAATGCTCCTGCTAGTTGTTTACCTGAAAGCTCTAATGATAGACCAGTTACAACTAATACAACTAGTTTACCACCAGCAGCTCATTTGGATTCAGTTAGCAAATGTGACCCAAACAAAGTTGAGAAATATCTTGAACAGCCAGACGGGGCCTCTAGAAATCCTGTGCTATCATCCCATGTAGAAACTTCTTCATTTTCATATCAGAAAGCTAAAGAATCAAATAAGAAATCTTTACGCATGAATTCAGATAAGTTGGTTTTGTGGAAAGATGTAAAATCTCAGGGTAAAACTTTGTCAGCTGGCTTGAAATTCTATGAACGCATGGGTACTAAGGGCTCCTTAAGAGTTAAATCTCCTTCCAAATTAGCAGTAAACCCGAATAAAACTGACATGCCTTTTAATAAAGGAATCTTTGAAGATACTATTGCAAAGAACCATGAGGAATTCTTTTCTAATATGGATTGTACCCAAGAAGAAAAGCATTTGATTTTTAACAAGACAGCCTTTTGGGAACAGAAGTGCTCAGTGAGTTCTGAAATGAAGTTTGATTGTAGCTCTCTTCAGTCAGCATCTGATCAGCCCCAAGAGACTGCACAAGACTTCAATCTTTGGAAGGAGGAGCGAATTGACCAAGAAGATAACTATGAATCTAGAGGTTCAGAAATGAGTTTTGATTGCAGTTCCTCTTTTCATTCACTGACTGACCAATCTAAAGTGAGTGCCAAAGAAGTAAACCTTTCCAAGGAAGTACGTACTGATGTACAGTATAAGAATAATAAATCTTATGTTTCTAAAATAAGTTCTGATTGTGATGACATTCTTCACTTGGTTACCAACCAATCCCAAATGATTGTTAAAGAAATAAGTCTTCAGAATGCAAGGCATATTAGCCTGGTTGACCAAAGCTATGAATCTAGTAGTTCTGAAACGAATTTTGATTGTGATGCTTCACCTCAGTCCACTAGTGACTACCCCCAACAATCTGTAACAGAAGTAAACCTTCCTAAGGAAGTACACATTGGTTTGGTTGATAAGAACTATGGTTCCAGTAGCTCTGAAGTAAGTGCTGATTCTGTTTTCCCACTGCAGTCAGTGGTTGACCGACCCCCAGTGGCTGTCACAGAAACAAAACTTTGGAAGAAGGCTCATACTGGCTTGGTTGATAACTATGGATCGAGTTGTTCTGAAGCAAGTTTTGATTGTGATGTTTCTCTTGAGTCAGTAGTTGATCATCCCCAACTGACTGTCAAAGGAAGAAACCTGAAAGGTAGACAAGTCCACCTAAAACATAAGAAGCGTAAACCCAGTAGTGCTAAAGCACATCTTGATTGTGATGTCTCACTTGGGACAGTTGCAGATGAATCCCAGAGGGCTGTTGAAAAGATAAGTCTTCTGAAGGAGAAG
Source organism: Symphalangus syndactylus (assembly GCF_028878055.3). Taxonomy (NCBI): domain Eukaryota; kingdom Metazoa; phylum Chordata; class Mammalia; order Primates; family Hylobatidae; genus Symphalangus; species Symphalangus syndactylus. The sequence continues at coordinate 110,823,883 of NC_072430.2, forward strand.
AATGCTGACCTTATGGATATGAACTGTGAATCCCATTGTCCTGAAATGGGTTTTCAGGCTGATGCTCAATTAGCTGACCAGTCTCAAGTAGCAGAAATAGAGCCTCAGAAAGTGGATGTTGACCTTGAGAATAAGAGTGTTCAGTCTAGCAGTTCTTCTCTAAGTTCTGATTCTCCGGCTTCTCTTTATCATTCAGCTCATGATGAGCCTCAAGAAGCTTTGGATGAAGTAAATCTTAAAGAGTTAAACATTGACATGGAAGTTAAGAGCTATGATTGCTCCAGCTCTGAGTTGACTTTTGATTCTGATCCGCCTCTTCTCTCAGTTTCTGAGCAGTCTCATCTGGATGCTGAAGGAAAAGAACGGCACATTGACCTGGAAGATGAGAGCTGTGAGTCAGATAGTTCTGAAATAACTTTTGATTCTGATATTCCTCTTTATTCAGTAATTGAACAACCTGAAGTAGCTGTTTATGAGGAAGAAACTGTTGATCTGGAAAGTAAAAGTAATGAATCTTGTGTTTCTGAAATAACTTTTGATTCTGATATTCCTCTTCATTCAGGAAATGATCACCCTGAAGTAGCTGTTAAAGAAGTAATTCAGAAAGAAGAGTACATTCACTTAGAAAGGAAGAATGATGAACCCAGTGGTTCTGAAATAAGTTCGGATTCCCATGCCCCTCTTCATTCAGTGACTAATTCTCCCGAAGTAGCTGTTAAAAAGCTAAATCCTCAAAAAGAAGAGCAGGTACACTTAGAAAATAAGGAAAATGAACCTATTGATTCTGAAGTAAGTTTGGATTATAATATCATTTTTCACTCAATGACTAGACATTCTGAAGATCCCATTAAAGAAATAAGCCTTCACACAAAAGAGCACATGTACTTAGAAAATAAGAGTGTTTTTGAAACAAGTTTGGATTCTGATGTCCCTCTTCAGTCAGCGACTCACAAACCTGAAGTAATTGTCAAAGAAACATGGCTTCAAAGAGAAAAGCATGCTGAATTCCAAGGTAGAAGTACTGAATTCAGTGGTTCAAAAGCAAGTTTAGATTCTGGTGTCCCTCATTATTCAGTAACTGAACCTCAAGTAGCTGTTAACAAAATAAACAGAAAGAAGCAATATGTTCTAGAAAACAAGAATGATAAATGTAGTGGTTCTGAAATAATTTTGGATTCTAATGTTCCACCTCAGTCAATGACTGACCAACCTCAACTAGCTTTTTTGAAGGAAAAACATGTTAATCTGAAGGACAAAAATAGTAAATCAGGTGACTCTAAAATAACCTTTGATTCTGAACAACTTCAGGAAGCGGTTAAAAAAATAGACCAATGGAAGGAAGAGGTTATTAGCCTGAAAAATAAGATTAATGAACCTAGTACTTATAAATTAATACATGATCCTGATGTTTCTGTCCAATCTGTGGCTGATCAACCCAAAGTAGCTATTAAACATGTAAACCTTGGGAATGAAAACCATATGTACTTGGAAGTTAAGAACAGCCAATATAGTTGTTCGGAAATGAATTTGGATTCTGGTTTCTTGGGTCAGTCAATAGTCAATCGACCTCAAATAACTATTTTGGAGCAGGAGCACATTGAACTAGAAGGTAAGCACAATCAATGTTGTGGTTCTGAAATAAGTTTTGATTCTGATGACCCTCTTCAGTCAGTGGCTGACCGGCTGAGAGAAACCGTTAAAGAAATAAGCCTTTGGAAGGATGAAGAAGTTGACATGGAAAGGAGAAATGAAGCTAAGGGTTTTGAAATTATGTATGATTCTGATGTTCTTCAGCCCCAACCTGAAGAAGTACTTAAGGAGGTCAGTCTTTGGAAAGAGCATGTTGACTTGGAAAATAAGATTGTCAAACCTACAGATTCCAAAATAAAATTTGATTCTCATGAACTCCTTCAGTCCGTGACTAATAAAATTCCAGGGGTGAATAAAGAAATCAATCTTTTGAGGGAGGAACATGTTTGTCTGGATGATAAGGGCTATGTGCCCAGTGATTCTGAAATAATTTATGTTTCAAATATCCCTCTTCAGTCAGTAATAAAACAACCACAAATTTTGGAAGAGGAACATGCCAGTCTGGAAGATAAGAGCAGTAATTCTTGTAGTCCTGAAGAAAGTTCTGATTCCAATGACTCTTTTCAGGTAGCAGCAGATGAGCTTCAAAAACCTGTCAAAGAAATAAATCTTTGGAAGGAAGACCATATTTACCTGGAAGATAAGAGCTATAAATTAGGTGATTTTGATGTAAGTTATGCTTCTCATATTCCTGTTCAGTTTGTGACTGATCAATCTTCTGTACCTGTCAAAGAAATAAACTTGCAAAAGAAGGATCATAATGATCTAGAAAGTAAGAACTGTGAAGTTTGTGGTTCTGAAATAAAATGTCATTCTTGTGTTCATCTTCAGTCAGAAGTTGACCAACCTCAGGTGTCTTACAAAGAGGCAGACCTTCAGAAGGAAGAGCATGTTGTCATGGAAGAAAAGACCGACGAACCTAGTGATTCAGAAATGATGTATGATTCTGATGTTCCTTTTCAAATAGTAGTTAACCAATTTCCAGGGTCAGTCAAAGAAACCCACCTTCCAAAGGTGGTACTTGTGAATCTGGTGCCCAGTGATAGTGATTATGAAGTAATTTCAGATGATATTCCCCTTCAGTTAGTGACTGACCCACCTCAGTTGACTATCAAAGATATCAACTGTATAAATACAGAATGTATTGATATAGAAGATAAGAGCTGTGACTTTTTTGGTTCTGAAGTCAGATGTAGTTGTAAAGCCTCTACTCCCTCAATGACAAACCAGTGCAAAGAGACTTTCAAAATAATAAACCGGAAGAAGGACTATATTATTCTGGGAGAGCCAAGTTGTCAATCTTGTGGTTCTGAAATGAATTTTAATGTTGATGCCTCTGATCAGTCCATGACTTACGAGTCACAAGGACCTGATGAGAAAATGGTGAAATATATTGACTCAGAAGATAAGACCTGTGGATATAATGGTTCTAAAGGAAAATTTAATTTGGAAGACACTTCTCATCGAACGACTCACCGACTGCAGAAAGCTCACAAAGAAGCCAACCTTCAGAAAGATCCAAGAAATGCTGGCCTAAAAGGTAAGAGCTGTCAGTCTAGTGCTTCTGCAGTGGATTTTGGTGCCTCTTCCAAGTCAGCGCTCCATCGAAGGGCTGATAAAAAAAAACGTTCGAAGCTAAAACATAGAGATCTAGAAGTGAGCTGTGAGCCAGATGGTTTTGAGATGAATTTTCAGTGTGCTCCCCCTCTTCTGTCTGATACTGATGAGCCTCAAGAAACTGTTAAGAAAAGACACCCTTGTAAGAAGGTATCTTTTGACTTGAAAGAAAAGAACCGTGATTCCCAGTCAAGCTCTGTTCCCAAGATTGGTTCTGTAAGGAACCTGAAAAAAGCAAAAGATGTCATAGAAGATAATCCTGATGAACCAGTTCTTGAAGCCTTGCCTCATGTACCTCCTTCATTTGTGGGGAAAACATGGTCTCAGATAATGAGAGAAGATGACATAAAAATTAATGCTCTTGTGAAGGAGTTTAGGGAAGGTCGTTTCCACTGTTACTTTGATGATGACTGTGAGACCAAAAAAGTTTCTTCGAAGGGGAAAAAAAAGGTTACCTGGGCTGACTTGCAAGGTAAGGAGGACACTGCACCAACTCAAGCTGTGTCAGAGAGTGATGATATTGTCTGTGGTATTTCAGATATTGATGACTTGTCAGTGGCCTTAGATAAACCATGCCATCGTCATCCTCCAGCAGAGAGGCCTCCTAAGCAAAAGTGGCGTGTGGCTTCTCAATGCCAGACAGCGAAAATCAGCCATAGTACTCAGACCAGTTATAAGAATTACCCAGTGATGAAAAGAAAAATAATTAGACAAGAGGAAGACCCACCAAAAAGTAAGTGTTCACGTTTACAGGATGACAGAAAAACCAAAAAGAAAGTCAAAATTGGGACAGTTGAATTTCCTGCATCATGTACTAAAGTTTTGAAGCCTATGCAACCCAAAGCCTTAGTCTGTGTTCTTTCTTCTTTAAATATTAAACTGAAGGAGGGTGAAGGCCTTCCTTTCCCTAAAATGAGGCACCATAGTTGGGATAATGATATTCGGTTTATATGCAAATATAAACGGAATATCTTTGATTATTATGAGCCCTTGATTAAGCAAATTGTAATTAGTCCTCCCCTGAATGTAATAGTACCAGAGTTTGAGAGGCGTAACTGGGTTAAAATTCATTTTAATAGGAGCAACCAAAACTCCAGTGCAGGAGATAATGATGCTGATGGACAAGGCTCTGCTTCAGCACCTTTAATGGCAGTGCCGGCAAGATATGGATTTAATTCACATCAGGGAACCAGTGACTCTTCTCTGTTTCTGGAAGAATCAAAGGTTCTGCATGCTCGTGAGGTTCCAAAGAAAAGAAATTTCCAGCTAACATTTTTAAATCGTGATGTTGTCAAAATCTCTCCAAAATCAGTTAGAAATAAGCTTTTGGAAAGTAAAAGTAAAAAGAAAATTCATGGAAAGAAGGTGACCACTAGTAGTAATAAGCTAGGTTTTCCCAAAAAGATTTATAAACCAATTATTCTCCGGCAAAAACCCAGAAAAGCTTCAGAGAAACAGTCAATTTGGATTCGGACCAAACCAAGTGATATCATTAGAAAGTATATTTCGAAATACTCTGTTTTTTTACGTCATAGATATCAGTCCAGGAGCGCTTTTCTTGGAATGTATCTGAAGAAGAAAAAATCTGTTGTCAGTAGGCTAAAGAAGGCGAAGAGAACAGCTAAAGTGCTTTTGAACTCCTCAGTTCCACCAGTTGGTGCTGAAGAGCTGTCAAGCGCTATCGCAAATCCTCCTCCAAAGCGACCTGTGCGGGCTTCCTGCCGCGTTGCAAGGAGGAGGAAGAAGAGTGATGAAAGCTACCATGGCCGACAGAGAAATCCTACACCTGTGAGAGCATATGATCTGAGAAGCTCATCTTCTTTACAACAACGTGAGAGAATGATGACTCGGCTAGCAAACAAATTGAGAGGTAATGAGGTAAAATAGAAGTTGGTTTTGTGTTCAGGCTAGTTGAGGATTCAGTACTTCAGTTGAAATATATTTGGTACTTTGTGCACACAGCTTTCCCAGCTTTGGTGAGAAAACTAATCTTGAACTATTTTGCTATAAATATTATTTTTCAGAATTTTTATATTCATTTAAAATTAGTGTTTAGAGTCCTTTCATTTTAAGATTCAGAAGCAGCCTTTGTCCAACATTTTCTGTAGAAGAACTTCATCTTAATTTATGTCACAAAATAATTTAGCACCGTATATAGGATTTTGTTCCTTAAATCATATCCCTCTTATTTTTTATGATTATCTCTCATGCCAGCAAATTTAACATTGTGAGAATGAATATAGCAAACTTATTAAAAAGAAAGAACTATAATGAATTATGTCAACTTTTGAATGGGGTTGACTTAAATGAATACAAACAAAATATAAGTTTTCTTTCTTTTTAAAGCATTCCAGAAAATGAGATTCCATAATCTTTAATACAGTTTTTAAAAACTGGTGATTTTTTTTTATGCATAACACAAACTCCTCCTGCTTCATTTAAATTGGATCTGCAAGTCTCTAACTTTTATCATTTGGACACATGCACACATACAGTCTCTAGGTTTTTTGGGTTAGCCTATTAGATCTTAAAGGGGAAAATAATTTTGCCCACGTGTTTAGGCGTTTTTCCCCCCTTTTTTTAACCACCTTTACTCCCTTCTACATGAAGAGTTGGTGGTTTAATATGAAAATCCAGGTTACTTTGTGGCCTTATCCCCTAAAAATACTTTAGGCATTACCATATCAGTTTTTATTTTTATTTTTATTTATTATTATTATTTTTTGAGACAGAGTCTCACTCTGTTGCGCAGGCTGGAGTGCAGTGGCCTGATGTCAGCTCATCACAACCTCTGCCTCCTGGGTTCAAGCGATTCTGCTGCCTAAGTCTCTCGAGTAGCTGGGACTACAGGCGTGCGCCACCATGCCCGGCTAACTTTTGTATTTTTAGTAGAGATGGGGGTTTCACTGTGTTGGCCAGGCTGGTTTCAAACTCCTGACCTCGTGATCCACCCGCCTCAGCCTCCCAAAATGCTGGGATTACAGGCGTGAGCCACCATGCCCAGCCTACCATATCAGTTTTTAATAACTTGAACTGAAATTATTGGCCTGGTAATATTTGGGCAGGCCATTAATTCTCATTAGAAAATTACTTAATATTTCAAAAAACTGAATAAAACTGGTAATCTTTGTGGAGGCCCATTTTGCAAGTGGAAACCTGTATTTATACATTAGTTTGTCTTTAACTTGTTAACAGATTTTAACAGTTCAAATGAAAGATGTTAACGAGATGCAGTTTGAGTCTGGGATACTCAGAATAGATCCAGAACCTTTATTCAGGGACACTGGTTGAGTTGGTACAGATGCATTCAGTTGTCATTCATTCATGTTAAGCCAAGATCCTGGATCTTCTATCATTAATGTTAAGAGGAAACATGAATTACAACTATATTGTATGACTGCCATATTTTATTGAAACTAAGGTCAATGTTGAACCATATCTTGATTTCAGAATTTAAAATGTGTTACCTTAGAAATAATGAAATATAGTGTAACAGTTGGTTTCTAAATGTGGTTTTATTTCAGGGGCCATTATTTAACCTGTGTGTATGCTATGATGGAGTTCTTTTGTAATTTCTTTACTTCTAAATTTAAGTAGTAATTATGTTTAAAAACAAATGTTTTTGTCTTTAGTTGCAAAGCAGTATATGTCTCGTTTCCTTCAACCTTGCCTCCTCATACACAAATATATTTTCATTTCTCTTCTTAAAAGATCACTGTGGGCCAGTAGTTCAAAATAATCCTCCAATTTTAATTTAGGAACAAAGCTTTGTCCTACTGACTAGGAAGTAAACAAACAGCTGATATATAAAATACTCTATTTGTGGGTATTGGTGTCTTTTTTCCCTATGGAATAGACACATAGTTCCCTTAAATGTTATTAATAGACATTCTACATTCTTTCAGTGTAAGTTTAAAAGCAAGAGATCAAATGAAAATGTGTACTATGTACATATGATGTGTCATACCGTGATTACATCATGCAGAGAGAACAGTTCCTATAATTCAAGTAATTAAAATTTCAAGTTATAAAAATGTTACCATTTTCACATTGGAAGCCCTTCTAAGTACCATTTTCATTGGGGGCAGGGAGAAGGTTTATATTTAAATTTTATGTTACCAGACATAAAAGTACAGTGCAGTACTGATGATTTTGTTTAAAGTTTTTGAAATGTTTACTAAGTTCTTGTAATCATTATTATTTTAGACAAGCTTGAAAACTTGAAATTGTTGAAACTTATAATTTAAATTAAATTGGAAATTACTTTCAGAATTTGGTAGTATACAAGATGTGCCCCTTTGTCTAAATAAATGTTGGCTTAATTTGCAGAATAGATAAAACAATTGATGTTTTTGTGTATTCAAGAATGCATTAAATTCTTTTAATAGTAAAAAGTCAAATTACAACCATAATGAGTGTTTTAATCTTGTTCTTGTTCAGTATTTTGCATAGATTTTTATTGTAATTGTCCTGAGTTCTACAGTATGTGAACAATATCGTGTGAAGTGTGTTTTTGCATTTGTGCATTTAAATTATTTATGTAACTAGGGCTGTGAGTAACACTTTTTTTTTTTTTGGTTAAAGAAAAGCTATATTTAAATATTCAAATAATTATATATTTCCATGTAAAACTAATGTGAAGACTAATGTATTTTTTATATTGCAGTGTAAAAGCTAAACTTGTTTTTGATGTTATCAAGATAAAATTTATTAAGCCTTGAAATTTGTCTGTTCTCTCTTCATGTTAGAAACTGTTTCTGGGAATACTTGAAGAATAAGAGAATAATGGCCTGAGAGATAATAAATGAGAGCATGTAAATGTTGATGCCAGTGAGAAAATAGTTTAACCAAAGATATACAGATTATATTCGATGCAGTAGTTATTTCAAAGGATTAAAATTAAACCATTTGTCTGGTGGAGTGGTGGATTAGCAGCTTCTCACTTTGTGTACCTGTATTGAAAGGGCCCGTGAACAAGACTGAGTTCATGAGGCTCTATCTATATCACTGTGTGACACCTACTGGGAAGGGAGAACTTGGGAGCCTCCACTACCACAGCATGTATTATAAAAGACGAGAAAACATGAGAAAGTGTATGTGTGTCAGTGAGGTAGGTGCCTTTGGCCCCAGGAGTACTGACTTCCAGAGTTTGTTGGCCTAGATGTTATTGCCAGGATAAACAACATCCTAATCTTTTTTTTTCCTTTCTTGAGGTGGAGCCTCTCTTTGTCGCCCAGGCTGGAGTGCAGTGGTGCAATCTCAGCTCACTGCAACCCCCGCCTTCCAGGTTCAAGTGATTCTCCTGTCTCAGCCTCCCGAATAGCTGGGATTACAGGCATGCGCCACCACACCCAGCTAAATTTTGTAATTTTAGTAGAGATGGGGTTTTACCATGTTGGCCAGGCTGGTCTTGAACTCCTGACCTCAGGTGATCCACCCACCTTGGCCTCCCAGAGTGCTGGGATTACAGGCATGAGCCACCATGCCCGGCCCCTAATCTTTATAAAAAATCATGGCCGGGCGTGGTGGCTCAGGCCTGTAATCCCAGCACTTTGGGAGGCCGAGGCGGGCAGATCACGAGGTCAGGAGATCAAGACCATCCTGGCTAACATGGTGAAACCCCGTCTCTACTAAACAAAATACAAAAAATTAACCGGGCGTGGTGGCAGGTGCCTGTAGTCCCAGCTACTCAGGAGGCTGAGGCAGGAGAATGGCGTGAGGCTGAGGCAGGAGAATGGCGTGAACCTGAGAGGCGGAGCTTGCAGTGAGCCGAGATCGCACCACTGCACTCCAGCCTGGGCGACAGAGCGAGACTCTGTCTCAAAAAAAAAAAACAAAAACAAAATTACTACAGTGAAAATGTAAAATGGAAGTCCAGTTTCAGCAAAGGGCTGCTATGTAAAGAAAATATAGTTTGTTGTTGAATCTTTAACTATAAACTTAACAATTTTCTGTGTTTATAATTTATTACATAAATAGTGTAATTTATTTCCAAGTTTACTTATTTTAAGGTTAAAAGGTGTGTGTGTGTGTGAACATCTTGAGCCCTTACTGAGTGCCAGAGATTGTTCTAAGCTTTTAACCTGTTATCTCATTTGGTCTTCAAAGGGCCTTTATGAGTTAGATACTGTAATTTTCACAATACATTAGATGAGAAAATTGTGGCATATTGTAGTTTATAGTTAAGCATCATTCCCACCCCCCAGTTCCAAGCCAGCACTAATCTACTTTCTGTCTTTATAGTATATCCTTTTCTGGATAGTTCATATGAATGGAGTAGTAAAATATGTGGCCTTTGTGTTGGCTTCTTTCATTTACCACGATGTTTTGTCATTGTGTTGTAGCATGGATCAGTATTTTGGTCCTTTTTATTGCTGAATAATACTTACAGTTCGTTTTTAATGAAAACAATAGCACAGCCGTGGTCTCCTGGTAGCAAATATGAGAAAACCACTAGGTTTGAGCCTAGCTGTTCCCTTTATGCCTCTCCTATGTGTTATCCTTGGTAACTGCCCAGACCCAAGACCAGACAGGACCATTGCCTTCTAGAATTCTCTTATTCCATACCTGGATGCTTGTGCTTCCTCCCTTGGACTTTTTGTCCCTTTACTACCCTTCCTGGCATTCTTTTCACTGTTCTGTGAATTCTCATTTTCAGTGTCAACACATTACCCTGTGTTCTCAGTGCTTTCACAGTGGGTTGCTGGCAGGTAATTGGAATCTGAGAATTTTGTCCAAGTTGCCCATTATTCTAATCTCCGTAAGCCACAGAGCCAGGAACTGCTGATGGTGTACTGGTTGTGGCAAACACTCTTTTGAGAATTACTCTCTTACATAACCACAGCACATACCATCAAAATCAGGAAATCAGCGTTGATCTGATAAAACCATGTACTCTACAGACCTTGTTCAGGTTTGGGGGATTATTCCAGAATGTTCTCTCCTGGTCCAGGATTTGATCCAGGATCATCTACTGGTATGACTCTAATTTTCTTCAGTTTGGAGCAGTTCCTCAGCCTTTCTTTGCATTTCATGGCAAACTTATTGAAGATAACTAGTTTTTTTTTTTGGTGGAAACTCAGTTTAATGTTTCTTTATAATCTGCTTTTGTAGGGGAGGAGCAGAAATTCTGTATTCTTAGTGTTTTGTAACTGGAGCGATGTGATGTCAATTTGAGTAAATGTGATAGAAGATACCCAGTGTTGGTCCTTAGGGAAAAAGGTTTTCATAATCACAGAAGTGGGGGCTCTCACTGAGGTTGAGTTATCAACAAATAGTTACATTTTCTGGCAGCATTGACTGAATTTTATCTAATTATCTTTTAACTCATAGATAAGGCAATCACTTATTCATACATTTAAGAAATATTACTTCTACCCCTATGTGCTTACCCATGTGTGGGTGCCAGGGATCCAGGCATCAACCAAACAGGCCTCTGGTTGCTCACCCTCATGCACTGATATGTGTGAGAGGGAATTTCAGTAGTGGTAAGTCAGTGGGCTTGCAACATAATTCTTGTGCTTTCAAAGATCATTCATAGACTCATATAGCTAACACTCACAGGATACTTCTCTTTGGCATTGACCAATTCCTCCACTTTCTTCCCTTAGACCCATTGCAAGCTGTTTCTGATCATTGTCAGGAAAGATTGTTTTCCTGTGTTGGTGTTATTTTGAAAAGACTCTGTGTTGGTTTGGTGCACCAGGATAGTGTTATATAGACTCACTTGCCACAGCAAAAAAATGACATCCTAAGGAGAAGTTGGTGTATTCATCAGATGTTAAGTTTTCGAGTTGAGATTTTGTCAGCTTTTTTGACCTGGAAAAATAGAAGGTTTATTTTATTTTTTTCGAGAGTTGTCACTGGTCACAGATAATTAAGTAAAGTGAGTGGTGTTTATCATCCATTGAGCTAGACCTATTTTACTAGCTGATTGACTACCTGGAAATCTGAGTTTGAATGTGGTTATTTCACTGTGTCAAATGGTAGCCTAGTAACTGATTATTACTGCTGTTTTACACAGTGACCTTCTTATGTTTAGGATATATTTAGGTGAGTTAGTGAGGTAGCTTTGATGCCTTAATAGAACCAGAGAAACCACTTGGCCATAATAACTGATAATTTTCGGGTTTTCATACTGTGCTTACTACTTAACACATCTGTAACCTAGCAGAGCTATAACATTCCTCTTCTTTTGGTTCCTACAGAGAAAGGATCTCAAGTCTAACTTAGAATGTGGCATAATAATGTGTGACAGTCTTTTGAGGAACAAATCACAGTAACCCCAAATTGCCCAAGGTAATCAATAGCAACTGCCAGATTGCATTTGGAGCCAGGACATTTCTTTGGCTATACTGGATGACCAGGTAAGATCTGAGAGAACATGAGGATGGTTATAAGTGGCTGGATAAAAACAAAACGAAAATATGTGAGTTCCTTTTGAGCTAAAGATGTTGATGAGAATTATTCTGAAGAAAAATGGCCACTACATTTTAAGTGCTAATTTAAGAATGGATGCTGCCTCTTAGAGATTGTTGAGTATACTGATTCTAAATTATGTAGTTTAGGTTGTGTATTTAAATTCTGGAGTAGGTTTTTTTTTTTATATCATAGCCATCATAAAACAGCTGTTTTCACTTGCCATAGGTGAAACTATGAGCAAACATTTTTTTTATGTGCAGGTGTGTTGTAGCAATAGAACTTGTTAACAGTGTAAGTGCTTAAGGAATTTTTAGTACAGATTCTGTGGGTTAAAATTACAGTATGGAATGGTCATGAAGCCTGATTTCCTTCCTCAGCCCCACTGTCCAGTAGAAAAATGATCTGGATTTAGTCTTCAATATGTAATCTATCTTCTTCTTGAATGTACAGAAGGGTTTGTATTATATAGTATTTAAGGCTTAACATCTCGTGCCAAGTAATTTTGTTTTTCTTCTGAATCACAGTAAAACTGTGTGGAAATCAATTCAAGAAAAATTTGCTTGATGCCAGTGCATGATGGTAAGTGGAGCATTGGTAGTTCATCCTGAGTAAGGGAAGAGAGCCTGTTTCTCAAGCAGAGTCCATTCTGCCAGTGAATTGCCCACATCTCCAAATGAACATAATGCAGTTGGGTCAGGGAGAGTGACACAGGAGGCTCAGTATCATTTCTGTCTGCTCACTTTTCTTGGCACCATATCCTAACACAAAGTTTTATTGAATATTTACCTAAAATTTCTCCCACATTGGTTATTTTCACTTCTGTGGTTTGACACTGTGATACCAGTTGGGACAAACAAGAGCCTGGTCAAAACTTGAAAAAAAAAATCTGGGGAACAAGCTGTCCACAGGGTCTTTGAAAAGCTCTGATATGTTCCTGGGGATCTAAAAGGTTGCATAAATGTGCAAAGCTGTGTGCATGCCTCGGAAAGACCTGAGAGGGCCCTACTTTTTCACCTCTGGCTGATTGGAGTTTCTGTGCAAGTAGGAAGTGAAGGCTAAGGCAGAGTTCTAAGCTGCCTGAATGTTGAGGGCATGTCTTAAACACATGTGTACATCTAGAGCTTCTCAGCAAAGAATGGAATATATATTGGTTTACAGAATTTAAGGAAATGTCTGTCGAATCATTAGCTGACCACTAAGTTAGCTGAGCAGAGACTTTAGTGGTTGTACAGTACAGGGAATAAAGACTATTGAATTGGTCCCAGAAGGTCACTATGCTAACAAATAGCAGCAGCAGAAACAACAAAACAGCAATTACAACAGACCCTAAGGGTGGGGGAAATCTGATTTCCAGAGTTTTTACATTATATTATCTAAAATACTTAGTTTTCAATTAAAAATATTGAAATATGCAAAGAAATAGGAAAGTATGACCTATATACAGGAAAAGAACTGTCAATAGAAACTATCCCTGAGAGGTCTAATTGTTGGTCTTACAAATACTTTAAACCAGCTATTAAATATATATATTATTTGTAGGATAAATATAAAAATATTATAGACTAGGTGCAGTGACTCATGCCTGTAATCCCAGCACTTTGGGAGGCTGAGGTGGATGGATTGCTTTGAGCCTAGGAGTTCAACACCAGCCTGGGCAACATGATGAAACCCCATCATGCATGCCTGTGGTCCCAGCTACTCTGCTGGCTGAGATGGGAGGATTGTTTGAGCCTAGGAAGTTGACGCTGCAGTGAGCTGTGATTGCACCACTGCACTCCAACCTGCACTACAGAGTGAGGTCCTCTCTCAAAAAAAAATTTATAAATATTAATATATACATAAAAATAAAGTCTAAAGGAAACCATGTCTAAAGAATTAAAATATGAGAACAATGCTTAACCAAATAGATAATATCAATAAAGAAAAGCTGGAAAAAAGAACTAAATTATAAAGTTGAAAAGCTTTTTAAAATATATTTCTTAATAAAAATGTGTAAACATTGTCCACTAGGTTATGTAGACTCCTTAAAGGTGTTAATAGTTATTGTGTACATTACATTTTTGTGTCTGTCAATATGCCTACTGTAATAAATGGTTTTCCTTCTTTCCACCTAGCATCACTTGTGTATATATATTTATTGTATGCCTGTCTTCCCTACTAGCATAGAGACTTTATGAGAATGGGGCCTTGTTTACTCACCAATTTCTGTCCAGCATGTGTGTATTAGTCCGTTTTCACACTGCTGTAAAGACACACTTGAGACTGGGTTGTTTATATAAAGAAAAGAGATTTAATTGACTCACAGTTCTTCATGGCTGGGGAGGCCCCAGGAAACTTACAGTCATGGTGGAAGGGGAAGCAGGCACATCTTACATAGTGGCAGGTGAGAGAGCATGCAAGAGCAGGGAAAACTGCCTTATAAAACCATCAGATCTCGTGAGAACTCACTATCACGAGAACAGCATGGGGGAAACCACCCCCATGATCCAATCACCTCCCTCCCTCGACACCTGGGGGTTACAATTTGAGATGAGATTTGGATAGGGATACAGAGGCAAACCATATCAGTGTGATTCAATACTGGCTGATAGTAAGTTTTCAAACGTGGAATCAATAAATTACAAAATAAGTATGGTATAAAATATTAAAAATATGGTATAAAATATAAAAAATAGTACACCTGTATAGAGCAGTTAGCGTAAATGGAACTTGCAGTTTAGACATTGCTGTGGGTGACTGAGTGAGTGATGAGTGAATGTGAAGGCCTGCGACATTACTGTATACTACTGTAGACTTTATAAACACCCTACATTTAGCTACACTAAATTTATGAAAAAATACTTTTCTTTGATAATAACCTTAGCTTACTGTAATGTTTTTACTTTCTAAGCTTTTAAATTTTTTAACCTTTTTGATGTTATAATCACACTTATTACTTTGTATAGCTGTACAAAAATATTTTCTTTTTTATATTCATACTCTATAAGCTTTTTTCTATATCCTTTTTTTTTTTTAACTTTTAAACTTTTTTGGTAAAAACTAAGTCACAAACACACACATTAGCCTGGGCCTACACAGGGTCAGGATCTTCAGTATCACTGTCTGCCACCTCTACATCTTGTCCCAGTGGAAGGTCTTCAGGGCAGTAACAGGCATGGAGCTGTCATCCCTGTGATAAAAATGCCTTCTTTTTAAACACCTAAAGAACCTGCCTGAGGCTGTTTTATAGTTAACCTTTTAAAGACTTGGAAGCAACCTAAATGTCCAACAACGATAGACTGGATTAAGAAAATGTGGCACGTATACACCATGGAATACTATGCAGCCATAAAAAATGATGAGTTCATGTCCTTTGTAGGGACATGGATGAAACTGGAAACCATCATTCTCAGCAAACTATCGCAAGGACGAAAACCAAACATGGCATGTTCTCACTCATAGGTGGGAATTGAACAATGAGAGCACATGGACACAGGAAGGGGAACATCACACACCGGGGACTGTTGTGGGGTGGGGGGAGGGGGGAGGGATAGCATTAGGAGATATACCTAATGCTAAATGACGAGTTAATGGGTGCAGCACACCAACATGGCACACGTATACATATGTAACAAACCTGCACGTTGTGCACATGTACCCTAAAACTTAAAATATAATAATAATAAAATTAAATAACATGTAATGTTAAAAAAATAAAATTATGATAAAGGGAAAAAAAAAGGAGCCAGGTGCGGTGGCTCAAGCCTGTAATCCCAGCACTTTGGGAGGCTGAGGCGGGCAGATCACTGACGGAGTTTGAGACCAGCCTGGCCAACATGGTGAAACCCCGCCTCTATTAAAAATACAAAAATTAGCTGGGTGTGGTGGTGTGCACCTGTAATCCCAGTTACTCAGGAGGCTGAGGCAGGAGAATCTCTTGAACCCAGAAGGCAGAGGTTGCAGTGAGCCAAGATCGCGCCACTGCATTCTAGCCTGGGTGACAGAGTAAGACTACGTCTCGGGAAAAAAAAAACAAAAAAAAACCAAAGTAAAAGGAGTACATTCTATTAAAATAACAATAAAAAGTATAGCACAGTAAATACATAAACCAGTAGCATAGTCGCTTATTACCACTATCAGGTGTTATGTACTGTACATAATTGTATGTGCTATAGTTTTTTGTGACTGGCAGCATGATCGGTTTTACATGATCATCATCACAAACACAAAATGTCGCATTAGAACATTGAGATGGCTATGACGTCACTAGGTGATAGGAATTTTTCAGCTCCATCATAATCTTATGGGACCACCATCATATATGCAGTCCGTTCTTGACCAAAACGTTGTTTTGTGGCACATGACTGTATTAATAGGTGTCATTATTCCTATAGCCCAGGCACTAATTTCCTTATCTTGGAAATGGGAAAGAATATTAATTAAACTGGTACTATGTGCAGTTTAACAATCATATGATCTCTAGATCAGGAATTCTTAACCTCCCTGGCTGTCCCTACTGAGTATGATTGGTTGAACAATCGGTGTCCTCTTGTCCTTTGCAAGAAAGCACACACAGAACTCCAGAAGTTTATTGTCTTTACATGAGATTCCTAATGATAGGCTCCCTGTGGGGTCACTAGGGGAATGGCTCCACTATGGCATATTGAGCGACCTTGGACATATCCACATAGGCTGTGCAGGCAAAGGCTGGAACCACAGCTAACCTGAGTCTTAGCAGAAGCACCTTATTATTCTCCCAGCACATGACAGAATGTGAGGTCCATGATTAGTGGCTCCAAGGCCATCTCTCAGGAGTCTTTCATGGCCTCCTGGGTTCTGGTGAGGTATGAAGTAGTCTGCCTTAGAATACAGCTGCAGACTATAAAACTCCCTACCTTGAGTTTAGAATTAGCTTCTCAGCAATGTGATGTCCCACAGCTCACGTGGCAATCATCTAGCCCCCTTTGTTTTGGGTCATCCTTTTTGTTGTATGAGACAAGGATCACAGGGAGCTGGGACTTTTGGCTACCTTCTGTCTAGGTAAGAAATACATTGTCTAAGTCTAAAAAGGGCTCGTGTGTCTCCTCTGATTGAATCTGTCCACCAGGCCTTGGTCTTGGCCCCGCTTGCTACTCTGTGCTTTATGGGGCCCTGATCCCAGTGTGGGAGGCCTCTCAACCCAGAACTGGGGGAGGCCACTCTCTCACCTGGCTGGTCTCCCCTCCTCTGTGGGATTAGCCCACAGAGTTGTAAGTCCAGATCCTCGTTCTTAGATAGCTTTTAATTTTCCATACTTTGTTGTAGGGTATGAGTTTTGTTTTGTTGCTTTTTCCCCTAATTTTCAAAGTTGGACAGAAGAAGGTCCTGAGATTCACTGAGGGCCATAGACTTGGTGTGGCAGCTTGCTTCTTTTTTCTTTATAATTGGTCTTGAAAAAAATTTATACATAAATAAAATTATGTATATAATTGACATATATTAAAATTCAAATACCTAACACTGAAGGATTCTGGGTTAATTTCTGTCATGCTACAACACGAATGATCCTTGAAAACATGATGCTAAGTTAAAGAAACCAGACCAAAAAGCAACATTTTGTGTGATTGCATTTCTATGAATGGTTCAGAGCAGGCAAATTCAAGACATAGAGCAGTGATTGCTAGGAAACAGGAAAAGGGAGATGGACAGTGACTGCTAATGGGTTTTTTTGGGGGATTGATAAAAATATTCTGGAATTAGATAGTGGTGATGGTTGTACAACTTGTGACTACATTAAAAATTACTTATACTGTTTAAAAGGGTGAATTTTATATGTAAATTATGTCTGAGTTTTTAAAATTACATAAGATAAATTATAAACTTGGTGTATTAGTTTCCATGGCTGCTTTAACAAACAACCATCAACTTGGAACTTGTGGTGTAAAACAACAGAAATTTACCCTTTCACAATTCTGAGGCCAAATGTCTGAAATCAAGTTGTCTGCAGGCCTCTTCTCCCTCTGGAAGCTCTATGAGAGAATCTGTTCCTTGCCTGACAGCTTTGGTGGCTGCTGGCATGCCTCGGCCACATTACTCTAATCTCTGCCTCTGTCCTCACATTGCCTTCTCGTGTGCGTGTGCGTGTGTGTGTGTGTTCTCTCCCTCTGACTCTGTGGTGTCAATTCCCACACAGTTTTGGCTTCTTATTATGCAGAAGAGGGTTTGCTTTTCCTCCTTCATTGAACTTCATTTAAAAATACTCTCTAATAACTTTCCATTTTCGTCATTCTACCGAAAAAAAATGCAATGGAGATTGTGCATATGGTTGTTTCTTCTATTTGTTCATAATAAAAAGCCGAGGCTGATGTTTGCACTGTCATACTGTGAAAGGCAAATCCATTGAGGAATAAAAAGCAATATGCATCTTTTGCATCTTTCTGCTGGTCTTTTTTTTTTTTTTTTTTTTTTTGAGACTGGATCTCACTCTGTCGCCCAGGCTAAAATGCAGTGGCGCCATCATAGCTCACTGCAGCCTGGATCTCCCAGACTCAAGCAATCCTCCCACCTCAGCCTCCCGAGTGACTAGCACTAGGGGTGCCCACCACCATGCCTGGCTAATTTTTTTTACTTTTTGTAGAGAAGCGGTCTCCTTATGTTGCCCAGGCTCTTCCTGAACTCCTGGACACAAGTGATCTTCCCGCCTTGGCCTCCCAAAGTGCTGGGATTTCAGGCATGAGCCACCGCATTCGGCCTGGTCTATCTTTTTAATTGTCTGTCTGCCTGTCTGTCTCATTAGAATGTAAGTTTCATGAAGAGAAGAACTTTTTCGTGTTTCGGTTCCTGTTGTATTCCCATTGCGTACCAGAATATCTAGAATAGAGTAGATACTTCATAAATAATTGTTGAATGAATGAATTAGTGACTTTAGGCCTATTGCAGGTATTGTAGCTAACAGTACAAATTGAGATCCTTAATGAGTACTTCATTGTGTGCTGTTATATAGAGGCCCATTGGTGGGGTGATGGTGAAGTAAGAAATATAAGTTAATTTTATTAGATTGGCTGGTAAGAAAAATCGATCACATGTGTCAGTTTAGGCCCTCCAGGAAGGAGACACTGGGATGGGTTAGACATGCAAGAGCTGTATTGTGAAAGACACCTGTCAAAAGTGCATGGGAATTAGAAAGAAGGCGGAGCGAGAGGAGGCAGAGGAAGTCTTCAGATGCAGTGCAAGTCTGATGCCTATGAAAGAAGATGGAAAGAAAGAGGGTTGTGTGGGAAGAGCCACAGACTATGGTGCCTGTCTGAGAAAGTCTCAGCCAGCCCACCAGAAAGCTCCGGTATAAAGATTTCCCATAGATGAGTTCCATCTCGGGCAGCAGTGGCTCAGTCATTAGCTGGGGGCTATCCAGGAGGATCATGGGCTGAGCCCAAATACTTCAAGTTCTTGAAGGGAGATCCACGAGGTGCACTTCATGGTTACCACAGTCCTCCGATGCCAAGCAGATCCACTTCTCCACACACATATGGGGAGCAGCTTCTTCAGGGTTTGCTACAGTGTTGCCCCTCAGCTTGGGTCTTGGCAGGTCGTCTCACCAGCCAGCCAGCTCTAGCAGCCTGGTTGCATTTTGGATGGCATTGTGTCTGGTATGACCAGAGGATCCCATGGTCATGGACCCACTACTCTACTTCCTTTGCTGTAAAGTAGGTTGGACACTATGTTGTGTGTGATTTCATGCCTGCAGATTAGCTTCTCTAAGCCCCCAGATCATGGTGCTGGCAGGAAAGGTGTAGGCAGGAAAGACAAGCCCTTATTTGAAGTAAGTGTTTATTCCTGAGAGAACAAATCAATGGTCCTTCCATGACATAAGAGGTCCAATGTAGTCAGCTTGGCCAGAAATGGCTAGTTGGTCCCCTCAAGGAACAGTGCCGTCTCATGGGTTCACTGTTGGTCTCTATTGTTGGCAGATTAGACATTCAGTGATAACAGTACCTAGATGAGCACTGGCAAGTAAATGCTGTTGTCTATGCTGTTGGGTCCATGTGTTTCCCCATCTTTGCCAGGGTAATTATGCTCCATTTGCATGCCAGTCGTTTCAGTTGTATTTTATTTTATTTTTAGAGATGGAGTCTCACTTTGTCACTCAGGCTAGAGTGCAGTGGCCTGATCTTGGCTCACTGCAACCTCCACCTCCGGGTTCAAGTGATTCCCCTGCCTCAGCTTCCCAATGAGCTGGGACTACAGGCATGCGCCACCATGCCTGGCTAATTTTTGTACTTTTAGTAGAGATGGGATTTCACCATATTAGTCAGGGCTGGTCTCGAACTTCTGACCTCAGGTGATCCGCCCACCTTGGCCTCCCAAAGTGCTGGGATTACAGGCGTGAGCCACCGCACCCAGCCCTTTCCAATTCTTAAGTGATGGATAATGAAGGCTGGCTAATGTCAATTGGCTGAGTCATTTTATCTACTTGGTTGCTTGTTGCCTCTTCTCTGGTACGTGCTTTCTGATGGGCATTAATGTGTGATACAACAATTTACACTTTGTGCTCATCTCCATACGTCCACCCAGTTGCCTCTACTCCAGAATTCTTTGCATCAGTCTCTAGAATTTGCTTTCTAGGCCCTTGACCAGCCTCCTGGGCCATTAATTACTGCCCATGATTCCATATGTATTCTTATGTCAGACCACCTCTCTTTCCACACAAAGTGAATGACCAAGTGTACCTGGTGAAGCTTCTGTCATTGGAAAGATTGTCTCTCCCTACTATTTTTCAAGGGCAGTCCTGAAGGGGACTGTAAAGCAGCCTCTATTTATTTTCAGCTTTTACACACAGAGCCAACACATTTATAAATGAGGCTCAGGCTGTCTCTTCTGACTTCAGCTGGTCATGTAGGACCCTCTGTATGACCAGTAGGTATAAGCAAAAGAAGGAGCGTTGAAGTGGGAGCCTGCACTACCTCCTCAGGCAGGTCACACGTGCTACTTGTTCTGCCTGGGCTGATCCCAGGTGTACCCTTTTCTATCCTTATGGGGGACTTCTGCTGGGCAGTTTTCTACCACCACCTGGCCTGTATTATTTCAGGGACTCATTGTCACCACTGCTATTAGCAAGCTACTCTCTGAGATTGCTTCTCCTTTTGTCAGCCCTGGACTACAGAAGAGGACCACCACTGAATTCCTTAGTGATGCTGGTACTTCTCTAACCACTGCATTTCTGATGGCCTCTTTGAATGAGGTGTCTTCTAGGTTCTCCTATGAAGCATAATCCTCTGATTGGTCTTCTGGCCCTACATAATACATACATTCCAGCATGCCTATTTCCCTGCATTGTCATTATTTCACCCCTGCTTGTTATAGCAATTCATGCATTTCAAGTCCACTCAGCATGGGCCATCACTTTCTCCAGGTTTTTAAAACCACTTTTAGGCCGGGTGTGAAAGCTCACGCCTGTAATCCCAGTACTTTGGGAGGCCGAGGTGGGTGGATCACCTGAGGTCAGGAGTTCGAGACCAGCCTGGCCAGTATGGTGAAAATTAGCTGGGCATGGTGGTGCATGCTTGTAATTCCAGATACTCAGGAGGCTGAGGCAGAAGAATCTCTTGAACCCGGGAGGCAGAGATTGCAGTGAGTCGAGATTGCATCATTGCACTCCAGCCTGGGCTACTAAAGTGAAACTCCGTCTCAAAAAATAAAATAAAACCACCGTTTCAGTTAGTTTGTCCCATTCCCTTGCTAGGGTGTTAAATCCCGTGTTCTGAGAAAGTGCTCTTAAGTCAATAAACTCTTAAACAGCAGTTGATCAGGCGTGCTCAAAATCCAATCCAATAGTTTTCACTAGTATATCCTAGCTAATCCTTGCAGCTCCTTTAGGATGTAATCTGTCTTATCATTGCCAGTATGTGCCCAGTTGTTTTAGTTGAGATTTAACCCTAGTTATCAGTCTGGCAGCCAGGTGAGAAGTGGGGTCAGCTTCTGAAGGGAGATCAGTTGTCTTGCAGGGGAGGGGTCTTTTCACACAGGGGAAATGCTAACTCAAAACAGGGCCTCATGGAAGAATCACTAACTCTTAATAGGGAGGGGTAGGGAACCTCAGCAGGCTCTGAGAGCCAAAGTCTTTGAGGATTCATCCACATCCCATGATTCAGGGTCCCATAGTTTGTAAACAAAGCCCTGATCTTAGCATAACAGACTTGCCTTGGCTGAGTATTCGTCGTCTTTGAAGTTTGGCTACCCTGAATTTGCTCCACAGCTGTGTCTGTTCTCTCACTGCAGTAGATAAGGCCTCTTTGCAAGCTGCCAGAGAGGTCCTTTGGCTCTCACACTTAGTTTTTAAATGTTTGCTAACTGCCTTCAATTTCTCATTATACTATTGTATGGCATCAATACAAATTAATAATAACCAGCCAATTCCATTGTCCTTGTATGCATCGTTCACCCTCAACTGCCCGAATTATTGCACTGGCCAGAGAAGTTGCCTCCACCGGAATACTGTCCTGAGTCACCATTGGTAAAAGTTTAGCAAACAGACCCCTACCTTCTACCAGAGACTAGCCATGCCACTGGGGCATGGGGTCATCATTTCTAGCGAGGAAGTGAGTTACCTAATCCCCGAGGTCCATCTTGCTATCTGCTGTCTTGGACCACTTTCAGTTATCAATGATTAAGTCTGGTTTCTCTAAGGGAGAAGATGCCAAGCCCAAGCTGGCAATGCAAGAGATTCATGAGAGTAACCTGTGAAATATAAAAGGGAGAAGAAATAAGAATAGGCAGGTAAGGAGAAGGAGAAGAGAGGTAGATTAAGGAGGAAGAGCTAAATCTCAGCCAAGCCAATGGGGAGCTCTGGCGTAAAGACTGCCAGGAGATGAATTCCATGCTGGGTGAATGACTAGCTTCTCTTATATCTGCTGGACTCAGTTACTGGCTTGGGACTGCTTGAGAAGAATGTGGCTTCAGCTCAAATGATGTGGCATATCCTGAAGGTGATATAGCTGGAGGCTGCCATCTAATATACAGCTTCATGCTGATTGGCAAGTTCGTTTTTTGTTTTTGTTGTTTTTTCCTTTTTTATTTTACTTTAAGTTCTGGGATACGTGTACAGAATGTGCAGGTTTGTAACATAGATACACATGTGCCATGGTGGTTTGTTGCACCTATCAATCTGTCATCTAGGTTTTAAGCCCTGCATGCATTAGGTATTTGTCCTAATGCTCTCCCCTACCTTGCCCCCCACCCCCCAACAAGCCCCAGTATGTGATGTTCCCCTCCCTGTGTCCGTGTGTTCTCATTGTTCAACTCCCACTTATGAGTGAGAGGCAAGTTATTTCTTGAAGGAAAATCCAAGTGGCACGCATGGATGGCTGCCATACCACATCAGTTATTTATCTCTAAACCCAGGTGTGGTAGGTTGATAATGACTCTCAAAGATTTGTCCACTTCAGAATCACTAGAACCTGTGAATATTTGGAAACTGGGTCTTTGCAGACATGATTAAGTTGAGGACCTTGAGATGAGATGATCTTGATGGTCCCTAAATGCTACAAGTGTCTTTACTAGCAAGAGGCAGAGGTGGTCGGGCGCGGTGGCTCATGCCTGTAATCCCAGCACTTTGGGAGGCCGAGGCGGGTGGATCACGAGGTCAGGAGATCGAGACCATCCTGGCTAACACGGTGAAACCCCGTCTCTACTAAAAATACAAAAAATTAGCCGGGCTTGGTGGCGGGCGCCCGTGGTCCCAGCTACTCAGGAGGCTGAGGCAGGAGAATGGCGTGAACCTGGGAGGCGGAGCTTGCAGTGAGCCGAGATCAAGCCACTGCACTCCAGCCTGGGCGACAGATCAAGACTCCATCTCAAAAAAAAAAAAAAAAAAATAGAAAAAGAAAGAGGCAGAGGCAAAGGGGACACGCGCGCACACACACACACACACACACACACACGAACGCGCGCACGCGCACGCACAAGAAGGCAATGTGAGGACAGAGGCAGAGATTGGAGTAATGTGACCAAGGAATGCCAGCAGCCACCAAAGCTGTCAGGCAAGGAATAGAAGCTCTCACAGAGCTTCCAGAGGGAGTGGAGCTCTGCCGACACCTCGATTTCAGACTTTTGGCCTCAGAACTGTGAGAATAAATTTCTGTTGTTTTAAGCCACAGGTTACACCTGCTGTTACAACAGCAGTCATGGAAACTAATACACCGAGTTTATAATTTATTTTATGTAATTTTAAAAGCTCAGACATTACGTATCATAAAATTCACCACTTTAAAGTGTATAATTGATTTTTAATGTAGTCACAAGTTGTACAACCATTACCACTATCTAATTCCAGAACATTTTCATCATCCCTAAAAGAAACCCCATCCCCCACAGCAGTCGCTCAGCATCTCCTCTCACTCTGCTTCCTAGCGATCACAAATCCATGTTAAGCCTCTATGAATTTGCCTGTTCTGACCTTTCATATAAAGGCAATTGGCTGGGTGTGGTGGCTCATGCCTGTAATCCCAGCACTTTGGGAGGCCAAGGCAGGTGGATCACCTGAGGTCAGGAGTTTGAGACCAGCCTGGCCAACGTGGTGAAACCCCGTCTCTACTAAAAATACAAAAATAGCCAGGTGTGATGGTGGGCACCTTTAATCCCAGCTACTAGGAAGGCTGAGGCAGGAGAATCGCTTGAATCTGGGAGGTGGAGGTTGCAGTGAGCCGAAATTGCACCACTGCACTCCAGCCTGAGCAACAGAGTGAGATTCTGTCTCGACAGATAAATAAATAAATAAATAAATAAAAGCAATCATACAATATGTTGCTTTTTGGCCCAGTTTCTTTCACGTATCATTATGTTCTCAAGGTTCATCCATGAATGTTGTGGCATGAATCAGTACTTCATTCTTTTTCATGGTCAAATAATATTCCAATGTACAGCTATACCCCCTTTGGTTTGTCTATCAGTGATGAACTTTTGGGTATAATTTCTTGAAATCAAATTTCTATAGGTAAAAAATTTTTATTTGAACCATGTGTTACCCAGATGTCAATTTGAATCATTGTTCCTCTTAATATTTTGAATAAATCTCAATTCTGAATCTGGTAGAAAGTCCAAAATGCCCTCAATATATTTCCAGCAAGTATACGAGTTTGTTCTGCCTGTGAGCAGTAAATCAATCATGGTGACACGAGTTTTACAAAAGAGAAAGACTTATTTGCAAGGGCACCGATTGAAGAGACAGGAGAACAGCTCTCAAATCTACCTCCCCAAAGATAAGGCTTAGGGATGTTTATGCATTAGGGAAGTGGGTGGTCTAAGGTGTGGGGAAAGGTGATTGGTAGTGGGGAAAGGTGATTGGTAGTGGGGAAAGGTGTTTGGTAGTGGGGAAAAATGAAGCAACAGGTTCATTCTGTGCAAATGTAGCTGAAGTTCATGGCATTTTGTAGGACATATGTACAGAAAATGGTGGTGTTACCATAATCTAAGGGTGAAGTTTTTGGCCCTCTGATGTCAAAAAACCACCCCTCAGGCACTTGCACAGGCCCAGTTGAAGGACTGGTGGTCTCCACTAGTTTGAACTGGACGGGAGCTGGCCCAAGTTTCTGAAAAACAACTGAAGCGACCATTCCTATTGTGATCTATGACTGTTACCTCTAAAGTAGCCAGTGAAGGTAAAGTTTTGACATTCAGTGGCAAGGCCTCCAGCTTCATGGATAAAGAAAACAAAAAACAAACAAAAAAACACCTAAAACACAAAAAGCAAGTGAACACAAGCAAGAAGGGCAGGCAGACCTGATCAAATTGACCTCTTGGTTTCCAGTGTTTTTATAGATCCTTAAGTTGGGAGAGCAAGGAAGGATTAAATTATCACAATCACCTCTGGTTCCTGTATTTTGCATTCACTGAGTTCTTGTTGTTTGTTCTGAATATTGAGGCTGATTCTTTATCTTGGCATTGGAATGTTCCTAAACTTGGAACTCAGCTCCTTTCCTCTTCCCCTATATCAGTTCTGACTTTTGTTGCAAATGGCAAAAAACAGACTCAAACTGGCTTGGGCAAAATAAGTACATTAGCATCTCAAGTAGCAGTTCTCAAGCTTTCTGAGCTCAGGATGTCTTACACTCTTCAAAATTACTAAGGATCCCAAAGAACTTTTGGGTTACATCTATTGATATGTATTGCATTAGAAATTAAAACTAAGAAAGGTTTAACATTTTTACTTATTAATTCAATTAAAAACAGCAACAATAATCCTAGTATATGCTAACACAAATAACACATTTTAAATAAAAGAGAATTATATTTTCCAAAACAAAAAATTAGTGGGAACAGTGACATTGTTTGACATTAAAAAAAATTCTAGTGTTTGATTTAATAGAAGACTGTTGGATTCTTATATCTTCTTCTGCATTCAATCTGTTGTAAAATGTGGCTTCTATATAACTATAAAGAAAATTTGGCTTCATAGAGATATAAATTAGAATGAACAAGGAGTATTTTAATAGCTTGTCAGATAATTATTGATCTTGTTCTTTGAAATTTCACCAAAATTTGGTAAGTGGTAGTTTCTTAAAGATTAGTTGCAATGTGGAATGTAAAACCATACCAGTGATTTTTTTTTTTTTTTTCTTTTTTGTGATGCAGTCTCGCTCTGCTGCCCAGGCTAGAGTGCAGTGGTGCGATCTCGGCTCACTGCAACCTCCACCTTCCAGGTTCAAGCAATTCTCCTGCCTCAGCTTCCCAAGTAGCTGGGATTATGGGTGCTCGCCACCATGCCCAGCTAATTTTTGTCTTTTTTAGTAGAGACGGGGTTTCACCATGTTGGCCCAGCTGGTCTCGAACTCCTGACCTCAGGTGATCCACCTGCCTCGGCCTCCCAAAGTGCTGGGATTACAGGCATGAGCCA
This sequence comes from Symphalangus syndactylus, assembly GCF_028878055.3. Classification (NCBI taxonomy): domain Eukaryota; kingdom Metazoa; phylum Chordata; class Mammalia; order Primates; family Hylobatidae; genus Symphalangus; species Symphalangus syndactylus. The sequence goes on from NC_072430.2 coordinate 110,850,356, forward strand.
CTGCGCCTGGCCCCATGCCAGTGATCTTTTTATACTTTCTTACATTCAAATCCATTGGTCTAATTTGCACTTTGAATGGATCTTTTACCCATGCATGATTTTGTAACATTATGCATTAGTTGTCTGGAAAGTACCCTTTCCCTGAGTTATGCAGATCTTTCAAATGTCGGCACATTTCATTATACAATATCAAAAAAGCACATTTGTTATATTATTACCAATTTAATCATAAAAGTCTTTAAGTATGGGTAAACTGTTATGTACTCAGTGTCGGATACAAGTTTTCCAACATCTTAGTGTTTACTTTAAAGCTAGCATTTTATCATTAGTAACAAAATTGTCAGCTGTTTTCCTTGAAGTTGAAGTCTCACTGTGTTCATTTTCAATAAAATGTCTGCCAAATACCCAAATCTGAATTAGCATTGTGCCTGTCAGTTGTTCTTTCTAGTAAAATAGTGTTATGTGAAAAAGCAGCTAGTTCAGCTTGCAAATCAACTGCACAAATGCTCTTCCTAGAGGCAAGACTATTTTATTTTAGCATGCAGTAGAAGTTCCTTCTGCGTATTTTCCATTTCATCTTACAGAATATTTTGAAAGACATGTTCCCAACAGTTCAAATTTAACAAATTTTTTTTGCTTTATTAAATATTAAGTCAAGGTACTATTAAGTGAAACTGACCTTTTCCCCCTCCAGTAAGTACATGTTGGTAAAGAATATGAGGACCACTAGCATAGTTTGGTGCCACTATCTCGAGATGTACTGAGGGGCAGCAGTTTTATTCACTATTGCTTTGTGATATCAATAGAAATGTTAACATGGTGGGAAGGCGGAAGCAGAACCCCCAAATTATGTCTTAGTAATATTATAAAATTAAGTTTTTATCTCATGGACTCCCTGAAAGGGTCTTCCAGATTCCCAACAATCCACAGGTCATCCTTTGAGAGCTGGTGACTTGCAGCACGTTGTTCTCCTAGGAGCTTAAGGCTTCATCATCTCAGTCAAGGAATGCTGAGGAGGTTGGGAGCTGCAAACATCACAGTTTTTCATTGAAATTAGGCTTGGACAAAGAGTATTTGAATTGTTTAATTTACCAATTATCTGTTTATCATGTGGCCTGTTTACTTATTTACTTATATCACTTAGTTCATATGGTTTATCTTACAAGCTAGAGCAACAAATTCATCAGTGCAATTTTATAAATATTTTATAGTTGGTAAGAAATAGGTTGATGAGATAAAATGTAATCTTTCAGCTTGAAAAATGAAGTTATTCAGCTTCTATAGAACTCTAGATGTTCCAAGGATATAAGTCACCTACAAGAATAGAGAAAAAGGCACAAATCAATTACGGTATTTCATACTGGGAAAGTGCATTTTCGCATTCCAAAATTAATCATTATTATATTGGAATCTAAAAGGAGAGCATTTTCAATATGAATTCTGTTTCTATTACTTGCTGTTGTAAATGGGTAACATTTATTGATAAGCAACTATATATATAACTATATAACTATATAATTTTTATATAGTTTTTAATATATTTTTATATATTTATATATAAATTATATTATAAAATATATATACAAATATATGTAACTATATAATTTCTTTTTTTTAAGAGGGAGTCTCGCTCTGTTGCCCAGGCTGGAGTGCAGTGGTGTGATCTCAGCTCAGTGCAACCTCCAGCTCCCGGGTTCAAGCCATTCTCCCGCCTCAGCCTCCTAAGTAGCTGGGATTACAGGCGCATGCCACCACACCTGACTAATTTTTAATTTTTAGTAGAGAGGGGGTTTCACCATGTTGGTCAGGATGGTCTCAAACTCCTGATCTCGTCATCCACCTGCGTCGGTCTCCCAAAGTGCTGGGAATACAGGCATGAGCCACCATGCCTGGCGAAGTTCTATATTTTTGAAGGACACGTTTTGATTGAGGCCAGTTTCAGTTTAAGCAACAAGATTAAGAAGTTGCTATGTGAGTGGAGAATTATACTAAAAAGGTTTTTAAAATGGTCATGAGGATATGCAAAAAGAGAATTTCAGTGTGTCTTCAGGTGATAAGAAAGGACTCGCTTTATGCATTAGTAGTAGCCAGTGAGAAAAAATAGAAATCCATAGATACTACTGCTTTGAGGGAACCAAGATATGCAGTTGTCTTGCTATGAAGAGTAATTGGGAAGTTTGATCAAATCTCTGCTAAGAAAAAGTGCTATGATCCTAAGAACTTAAAAGCTTCTTGTCAGGGAAGTTATCTGATGCAGTGACCTTCAACATGGTGACACATCTTGCTTGTTCAGACAACACTTTTTAAAAATAAATTGAGAGTCTGCTCTATTCAAAGCACAGAATAATTGCTCTGAGGAAAAATTATAAATACGTGTCAAATCTGTGTGTTAAAATTAACCAAAAGCTTAACAATAGTTTAGCAACATAGTGACATGATACAAGAAAATGGAAACACGGCACAAGATTGGATGCACATATATACAGTCCTCCATCCCTTATTCAACTACTTTCATTCTGACCAACTTGCACTTTATCCTTTCCTAGTCTTTAATCCTCTGAGTGAGTCCCAGGCATTACCCTCCTCCTTCCTTCTCTCTTCATTCATTTATTCAGCAAATATTTATTGATCATTGCTTGTGTGCCAGGCTCCCTGCTAAGCACAAAAGATACAGCCATGCACAAGGCACATAGGTCCATTTGACACTTGCAGTCTCGTTGAGAAGACAAAAATTAAACAAATAATGACATAACCAATACTTACAGTTGTGATAAGTCCTACCCAGGAAAAATAGAGAGGGCCACGAAAATGTAAAGTAGATCTGACCTAGACTTGTGGTTTGGACTGAAAGTCAACCCTGTGTGCAGGTCAGATAGCCAGAGTCATCAGGCCAGTAACTAATTGTGTAAGCCCAATGGACTAGGGGACATATAAAGCGACAGTAGGGTGACCAATCAGACTGAGGGGCTTCCAGGGCCATGGGACTATTAGTGCTAAAATTAGGGAGGTCCTGGGTAAACTGATATGAGTTGATCACCTAGGACTATATTCATCCCAGAAAATTTTCTATACAGTGACAGGCTCTAAGCACCTTTGAAACTGATGAATTTTAAAGAGGCAGCTGGTAGTGATACAGAATTTCCCCACCTTGCCATATAAAGGGATGGGTTGTGAAATGTATGAACTGGATCACAGGAGGTGATACCCAAGGGCAGGTCTCTGCCACTGCAGAACATTGTTCAGTGTGGCACTGGAGATTCCTGGCGGCCCCAAGCCCATTCATTCAGACTGCTTCATTTACAGAGGGAGCGGTGATTAAGTGACTTTACTATGGTCAACATCACTAGTTGACAATAGAAGTGATGCAGGTCTGGTTTCCCTGGAAACAGACTCTGAGATGGAGATTCTATTGCAAATGATTTATTAAGGCTTGTTCTTGGGAATGAGGGAAGCAGGATTGGGCAGAGAAATTGAACTCTGATGCAGCCTTAGCCTGGAAGCTAAAGGCGGAGGAATCTTCAGAGATGTGCAGATAAAGATGAGGGGGCTGAGCCCCCCCAGTCATTGCATGCAGGCTGACTCCTGGGAGAGGCATAATCTTTTGGCTGAGGTCCCTTTTATTCAGCTGAGGCCATGAGTACTTAGTCTTGAAGAGAGGACCTGGGTGGCACACAATCTCACACACTAGGTCTTCCAATTTCAGGTCAATGTTTCCATTTTATCATGTGTCGACATTTACCAAGAATTGCCCAGAGACATCTTTCAGCTCTTGCTTTAACATATAGTTAAATAAATGTCCTGGCTTCAGAAAGATACTGATCAATAATGTAAAATCATAAGGCTGTTAATAATGAATTAATCTGTAGATAAAAATGGGATATAATTGCTGTATAATGCTTTCACTGAAAAGACACTGATTATTTCAGGTGGAAGCTGACTTACAATATAAACTATGATGTGCCTATGACCAAAGAACCAGACATTTCTAGAATGCCAGCATTTGCCAAGATAAAATGTGAGATGATATTTCTCTGATAGCTTAGAAATATTTCATGGACCTCTGAGAAGTTTCAACACAAAGTTAACAGAGTTGATAGAATATATCTAAAAACATAATTTTCAAATATTTACATTAATCAATTATTTTAAAAAACTGTCAGTGAAGCCAGGATTTCAGACCTTGATTTAATAGACTTTGGGCTTTTCCTCAATATTAACATAGTGTCATATAAAAGCATAACCAAAAGTGTATGGTTCATCCTATAAAATTAGTACTTTTGGGATTGAGTCAGTTATAAACAAAAAATAGATAATCACATTTTTGCCTCTAAATCTGATATGATGAAATTGCAGAATAACAGCCTTCAATGCAGGCTGCATATTAGAATTGCCAAAGGAACGTAAGAAAATGCTCAGGCCCCACTCATTCTAGATATTTTGAGTTAGAATATTGATGTGGGTCCCAGAGTTTGGATTTTAGCCAAGCTCCCAAAATAATTCCCAAACAGCTAGCCAGGCACTAGTCTAGTGTCCTCATTTACTTTTGTGAACTGCTGGCATAGAGTACAGCTTCTTTTCCAGGGCCATGCTTTGTTGTAGTTGCCTTTTTTAAAAAAAATGTGGTAAAATATGCATAACATAAAATTTACTGGCCAGGCGTGGTGGCTCATGCCTCTAATCCCAGCACTTTGGGAGGCCGAGGCAGGAGGACTGCTTGAGCCCAAGGGCTTGAGACCAGCCTGGACAACATGGCAAAACTCTGTTTCTACAGAAAATTAGCTGGGCATGGTGGTGCACGCCTGTGGTCCCAGCTACTCAGGAGGCTGAGGTATGTGGGTTGCTTAAGCCTGGAGGCTGGAGATCAAGGCTGCAATGAGCCGTGATTGTGCCACTGCACTCCGGTCTGGGTGACAGAGCAAGACCCCATCTCACCCCTCAAAAAAATCTATATATCTATACCATTTGAACCATTTTTAAGTGTATAGTTCATTAGCATTAAGTACATTCCGTACATAACTACATTGTTGCATAGCCATCATCACTATCCATCACCAAAACTTTATCATCTTCCCTAACTGAAAATTTGTACCCATTAAACAATCATTCTCCATTCTCTGCCTCTTCCCAGGATCTAGTAATCACCATTCTATTTTCTTTGTGAATTTGACTTTCCAAGTTTCCTTATGTAAGTGGTACTATACAGCATTTGTCCCTCTGGGACTGGCTTATTTCACTTAGCATAACATCCTGAAGGTTCGTCTACGTTGTAGCATGTCTCAGAATTTCCTTCCTTGTTAAGGCTGAATACTATGCCTTCTCATCACATTGTAGATGGACACTTGTCTTGCCTCCACCTTTTGGCTATTGTGAATAATACTGTTACAAACATAGGAATATAAATATCTGTTCAAGTCCCTGCTTTTGTCTCTCTTGGGTACATACCAGAAATGGAGTTGCTTGATCAGATGGTAATTCCATTTTTAATTTTTAAAGAAATTACCACAGCGTTTCTCACAGCAGCTCCACCATTTTATCCACCAACAATGCACAGGGTTCCCATTTCTCCGTATCCTCACCAATGATAATTATTTTGTTTTTTAAAAAATAATAGCCATCCTAAACAGTATGAGGTATCTCATTGTGGTTTTGATTTACATTTCCCTAATGATCAGTGACGTTGAACATCCTTTTTGTGCTTGTTGGCCATTTGTATATCTTCTTTGGAGAAATATCTATTCAAACCCTTTGCTCATTTTAAAAAGCACAGTTTTTTGTTCTTGTTGAGTTGCAGGGGTTCTTCATTTATTATGGATATCAACTCCTTATCAGATATGTCAGTTGCAGATATTTTCTCTTATTCTGTGGTTTGCCTTTTAACTCTGTTAATCATGTCCTTTGATGCACAAAAGTTTTATATGTACAGTCCAACTTAATCTGGTTTTGTTGTTGTTGTTGCCTGCATTTTTGTTATCGTATCCAAGAAATCATTTCCAAAATCAATGACACAAAGTTTTCTTCTACGAATTTTATAACTTTAGCTCTTACATTTAAGTCTTTGATCTAGTTTGAGATCATTTTTATATATGGTCTAAAGTAAGAGTCCAACTTCATTTTTTTTTAATTTTTGCATGTGAATATCTGGTTTTCCCAGCAGCATTTAGTTGAAAATACTGATTTTTCATTGAATGATCTCCATTGAATGATCTTGGCACCCTTGTTGAAAATCATTTGACTATACATGCAAAGGTTTATTTCTGGGATCTCTTTTCTATTCCATTGGTCTATATGTCTGTCTTTATGCTAGTACCACACTGCTTTGCTTACTGTAGTTCTGTAGTAAGTTCTGAAATCAGAAAGTGTGATATCTCAAACTTTGTTTTTCTTTTTAAAGATTTGTTTTGGTTATTTGTGACCTCTTGAGATTCCACGTATGTAATTGACTAAACAATTGCTTCTTTTAAAAATGATTTTAGATGAAGTATATTACATATAAAGAAAAGTACAGGCCAGGCTCACACCTGTAGTCCCAGCACTTTGGGAGGCCAAGGCGGGCAGATTGCTTGAGCTCAGGAGTTTGAGACCAGCCTGGGCAACATGGTGAAACCCCATCTCTGCAGAAAAATACAAAAATTAGCCAAGCATCGTGGTGCATGCCTGTAGTCCCAGCTACTCAGGAGGCTGAGATGGGAGAATCACTTTTAGCTCAAGAGGTTGAGGCTGCAGTGAACCATGATTGTGCCACTGCACTCCAGCCAAGGTGACAGAGCAAGACCCTATCTCAAAAAAAGGGGGAGAGGGAGACAGAGAGAGAGAAAGAGAGAGAGAAAGTACATGAAGCGAAAATGAATTATCAATCAATTGTAACAAAGTAAATACCTAGATAACTATGACTTGGTCCAATAAAGAGAACATTGCCAGGACACCAGAAGCCCCTTTCGTCTCATCTCAATTTCCATTTCTTTACCCGCCCCATCCCCCGCCCAAATTTGACCTTCCAATGCTATAGTTTAGTTTTGCCTGTTTCTGAACTTTATATTAATGGAATTGTACAGTTGTACTCTTTTTATTTCTGGCTTCTTTTGTACATTTGTTTCTGGGAGTCATCTATGTTTTTACATATAGTTGTAGTTTCTTCATTTTCATTCCTGCAAGATTTGATTATTCACAAACAGTCTTACCTTTAATTTTTAAAAGAGCTAGGAGGACTGGGAACCTGTTTTACTTATGTCTCTCAGGAGTCACATATTTAACAATATGCATACTATTTTGTCTTAGTCATTTGCAGACCAGCCAGAATCTGTAGGCTTTACAAATGCATAAAGTTATCTTGGACAACTGGGAAAGACTCAGTAGTGCTCTGTGGAAGGATATCTAAGCAGTAGGCAACAAGGTGGTCTGGTAGTAGGTGCTAGGCAGAAGTACTAATATTTACATTTTTCCAGAGACTTTCTAGAGGATGATATAATTTAATGGAAGGGTTATTATAGTGAGAATGTCAGACCCTATGTCAAGCTGGAAATGCAAACATTTAGGGGCAAATGGACCTTCCAGTATCTTTAAAATCACAGCATATAGATAGATGACTGGTAATTTTGCATTTATGAACAATTGGTTACAAATCTGAACAAGCAACAACTTGCTGGGAGTTGGAGGTACTTCTTACTTTATGAGGCACGTTGAATTGAGGCTATGTCGAAGAGTCCATGGTGCTGAAGTAATGCCAGTGAAATGACATGTGAATAGAATTCTACTTCCCATCCACGGCCCTGGCCTTTCTCTCGACTAATCTCTCCTCCCTTCCTCCTTTACTCCCATCCCTAATTGCTTTCACATCTGTTGGAACTATTTTCAGAATTCATTATTCAGGCCAATTCATTTTGACATAACTGGCAGGTTAATCATGTGACTGGTTAAATTAATCATGGGTTAGAAATCTGTCATTATGGTACTATATTGAAGCTATCATAACTCAAGTGTCTTTTGAACTAATTTTCCTCCCCCTTTTCTCAGCTTAACATCTAATTTCCTTTTTAAATGAGAGCTCCTTGAAACTGTCTTGTTCACTATTCTGATTTAATTCAATATCTTCATTGCTGACCTAATGAGAGTTGGAATGTTATTTCTTCTATTTTGGAAGGGACACAAAAAATGGCTGGAATATGATTCGGAATTAAATAAGTTTCGACAGGGTGCACCTGTTTTACAGTAAATGCGTTTATTGTAATCATCCTTGTGCATATAAACTGTTCAGAGCATGATTGGGTCACATGTATTCAGAGCTCAAAGGAAAGAGTCAGTTATAATTTAGCTAAGGGACTAGCCTGCTATAGAGTATAGTAATTTGGTCACATTGGAGAGCATTTAAGTAGCTATTTATCAGCTACACTCTTTTTGTTGTTGTTGTTGTTGTTGTTGTTGAGACAGGGTCTCACTCTGTTGCCCAGACTGGAGTGCAGTGGTGTGATCTCGGCTCACTGCAACCTCTGCCTCCTGGGTTCAAATGATTCTCCTGCCTCAGTCTCCCCAGTAGTTGGGACTACAGGCACACGCCACTACCGCCCAGCTAATTCTTGTATTTTTAGTAGAGACGGGATTTCACCATGTTGGTCAGGCTGGTCTCAAACTCCTGACCTCAAATGATCCACCTGCCTCGGCTTCCCAAAGTGCTGGGATTACAGGCATGAGCCACAGCGCCCAGCTGCAGCTACACTCTAAATGAGAATAAAACAAAATGAAAAGGGATGGATATGCAATACATGGTTCTTGAAACCGGGATCTAGGTTTGTTCATCTTTGAATGCCTCGTAAGTGCTTACCATATATATGGCTAAAGGCATTTCCCTTATTAACCTCCCTTTATTTATCTGTCATCTATGTATGTGGTATAATTGAAGAGATACTGAAAGATCCATTTGCCCTCCAATTTTTGCCATTCCAGTTTGATACAAGACTTGAAATCCTCACCATGATAGCCGTTCCTCACCATGATCGCCATCCCATTCAATTAAGTCATCCTATTGAAGGTCCCCAGGACTAGGCAAATATTAATACTTCTGCCAGGTACCTACTGTCATTCATCTCCATAGTAAAACTGCTCACTTTATTTTTAAAAGACAGTGTCTCACTCTGTCATCCAGGTTGCAACCTCAAATTCCTGGGCTCAAGAAATCCTCCTGCCTCAGCCTCCCAAGTTACTGGAATTAAATGTGAGCCACCACACTTAGCTAATTAAAAACATTTTTTTTTTTTTTTTTTTTTTTTTAGAGATAGGACCTTGCTCTGTTGCTCAGGCTGGTCTTGAACTCCTGGCCTCAAGCAATCCTTCTGCCTCAGCCTCCTGAATAGCTGAAATTACGGGCATGACCCACACTCACTATTTTTGATGCTATTCTCACTTTACCCATTCCAACCTTCCTTACCTCCTTCCTGAGAATTTCCGTAACTCTTTATATATTTAACCAATTAGTGGCTGTAAGAAAACAGCCTGTTGTATGGCAAGAGTGATGCCATCTTGAAGTGAAACCGCCATGATGATTGATGTTTGACACCCACATACCAAAGTGTTCTTTAAACAATGCCTGTAGCATAGATAACCCCTCATAAAGATGTTAGCCTAACCTCCCCAGTGGTCACGAATTTCACAAGGAAGTCTGAGGCATAACTAGCTGCACATGTTTTACCCTAACAGCTTGCCATCTAAAGAATACTTTCTGCAGGATGGGTGTGGGGATCCACCATCTTGTGGCCACCAGAGAAATGGCTTCCACTAGTAAGTCCCTATTAAATATTTCTTTCTGAGAAACTAGATTTGTCTGCTTCTTTCTTTGGCCTCTCAGCACCCTTGGCCTTTGGAGGTAGGTTTGCATAGACCTGCTTACCACAGAACAGCGGTTGTCTGTGCCTCTGTCATGGTCCCCACCAATCCTGAAGTAGGATTTAGTGAGTCTTTGCATTTCCGCAAATATAATACATAACTGCTATAATGCAGGTATGTACAACCCCTTATGTGTGCAGATAAGGGGTTCTCTGTCTTTCTCCCATCAGCTGGCTGAATCCTATACTGTTACTGGACTTTCTGTCAGCCCTCATGGGCACTGCTCTTCTCTCATGGATCTGTGAGTAATAAAATGCTTTGGTTATTTCATGTGTTTTGGTGTGCCCACTTCCTCTGTGTCTCACCTGACCAACACACCTCAACCTAATTCTCCTTATAGTCAGGGCTCTCCTAGAGAGTGGCTCTCTTGGTAAAAATAAACTGGACACAGGTCAGACACAAGCCACAAGGGCATCTGCCAGCGTAAACAAGCTTCCTGTGAGAGGTACACCTGGTCACAGGTTGGAAATGTTGGCATTAGGCCAGGATAGATAAAGAAGTATTCTGTGAAGTATACTGTAAACATCCACAGCCACCTCCCTGGAGCCCTGTCAGGGCAGGGCTAGACTTTATAGCTACTCTCCTGGGAAAGATCTTTTTCGGGACCAAATCCCACGAAAAGATCAAATGAGAGGAAAGTACTATTGGTACAGTGAGTAGGGTGTGTGGTCACAACTGTGAAGGACACAGCAACATAGCTTTAGCCTGCTCTTGTCTTACTAACTGGCTCTCCCATGTGGCTGACACCATGTGGGAAGACCCCCTATTGCTGTGTGCTGCTGCCTGCTGTCTCAGTTGAGTGCTGCCAAAACTCCCCTCCCTATGTTGGATGGGTCCTAGAAAGTCCAAGTCCTCCCTGGGAACCATAAATTGCCAACCTTAGTAGGGTAAGAGGGGTGACCATGGTCATTATCACTTCCCAGAATAGGAACTACTGGTCAGACTGAAATGGACTATATTCCCAGGCCTTGGATGGCTCATTATTACTCATTACTGAAAGGCAGGAGCAGGTGACATGGCTTGGATGTTCGTCCCCTCAAATCTCATGTTGAAATGTAATCCCTAATGTTGGAAATGGGGCCTAGTGGGAGGTGTTGAATCATAGGGGCGGATCCCTCATAAATGGCTTAGTGCCATTCTCATGATAATGAGTGAGTTCTTGAGATAACTGGTTGTTTAGAAGAGTGTGACACCTCCCCCATCCCCTTGTTCCCTCTCTTGCCATGTGACATGTTTGCTCCTGCTTAGCCTTCTGCCACAATTATAAGCTCCCTGAGACCTCACCAGAAGCTGAGCAGATGCCAGTGTCATTCTTCTTGTACAGCCCACAAAACTGTGAGCCAATTAAACCTCTTTTCTTTATAAATTACCCAGTCTCAGGTACTTCTTTATAGCAACCCCAAATGGACTAAATAGAAAATTGATACTAAGAGGGGGTGTTGCGATAAAGATGCCTGAAGATGTGGAAGTGGCTTTGGAACTGGGTAATGGGCACAGATTGAAGGAGTTTGGAGGGCTCAGAAGAAGACAGGAAGATGACAGCGAGTTTGAAACTTCTTAGAGACTGTGAGATGGTTGTGACCAACATGCTGATAGAAATATCAGCAGTGAAGGCCAGGCTGACAAGGTCTCGGAGGGAAATGTGGAGTTATTGGGAATTGAGTAAAGGTCACCTGTTTAATGACCTAGCAATGGGCTTGGCTGCATTGTGTCCATGTCCGAGTGTTACTGGAAAGGGGTCCTGATCCAGATCCCGAGAGGGTTCTTGGATCTCATGCAAGAAAGAATTCAGGGGGCTGGGTGCGGTGACTCACACCTGTAATCCTAGCACTTTGGGAAGCTGAGGCAGGAGGATCACCTGAGGTCAGGAGTTTGAGACCAGCCTGGCCAACGTGGTGAAATCACTGGAACCCGGGAGGCAGAGGCTGCAGTGAGCTGAGATCATGCCACTGCACTCCAGCCTGGGTGACAGAGTAAGACTTCATCTCAAAAAACAAACAAACAAACAAAAAGAATGTGCAAAGTGAAAACAACTTTATTAAGAAAGTAAAGGAATAAAAGAATGGCTACTCCATAGACAGAGCAGCCCCGAGGGCTGCTGGTTGACCATTTTTATGATTATTTCTTGATTATATGCTAAACAAGGGAGGGATTATTCACACCTCCCCTTTTTAGACCGTATAGGGTAACTTCCTGATGTTGCCATGGCATTTGTAAACTGTCATGGTGCTGGTAGGAGTGTAGCAGTGAGGATGACCAGAGGTCACTCTCATTGCCATTTTGGTTTTGCTGGGTTTTGGCCGGCTTCTTTACTGCAAACTGTTTTATCAGCAAGGTCTTTATGACTTGTATTTTGTGCTGACCTCCTATCTCATGCTGTGACTTAGAACGCCTTAACCGTCTGGGAATGCAGCCCAGTAGGTTTCAGCCTCATTTTACCAAGCTCCTGTTTAAGATGGAGTTGCTCTGGTTCACATGCCTCTGACACTAGGGCTTTTCAGAAGGTTGAACTTAAGAGTATCAGGTGGAAGAAACTGCTAAGCAGTAAAGCATTCAACATGTGTCCTGGCTGCTATGAATAGCCTACAATCAGATATGAGAGCAAATAAATGACTTAAAGTTGGAACTTATGGTTAAAAGGGAAGCAGAGTGTAAAAATTTGGAAAATTCACAGCCTAGCCATGTGGCAGAGAAGGAAAAAGCATTTTCAGAAAGGAAAACAAGCAGGCTGTGGAGCAATTACTTGCTAGAGAGATTGGCATGACTAAAAGAGAACCAGGTGTAATAGCCAAGATAATGGGAAAAAGGCCTCGAAGGCATTTTAGAAATCCCTGACGCAGCCCCTCCCATCCAAGGCCCAGAGGCCTAGGAGGGAAGAATGGTTTTGTGGGCCAGGCCCAGGGCTCCAGTGTCCTGTGCAGCCTCAGGACACTGCTCCCCACATCCCCGCTGCTCCAGCTCCAGCTGTGGCTCAAAGATCCCCAGATACAGCTTGGGCTGTTGCTCTGGAGAGTGCAAGCTATAAGCCTTGGCAGCTTCCACGTGGTGTTAAGCCTTCAGGTGCTCAGAATGCAAGAGTGAAGGAGGCTTGGCAGCGTCCACCTAGATTTCAGAGGATGTGTGGGAAAGTCTGTGTGCCCAAGCAGAAGCCTGCCACAGGGCAGAGCCCCCACAGAGAAACTTTACTAGGGGAGTACCTAGGGGAAATGTGGGGTTGGAGCTCCTAAACAGTCCCCGCCAGGGCACCCCTTAGCACAGCTGTGGGAAGGGGGCTGCTGTCCTCCAGACCCTAGAATGGTAGAGCCACCAGCAGCTTGCATTCTTAGTGTGGACAAGCTGCAGGCACTCAACTCCAGCCTATGAGAGCAGCCATGAGGATAGCACCCTACAAAGGCCTTGTAAGTCCACCCCTTGCATCCGTGTGCCCAGGACATGGGACATGGAGTCAAAGGAGATTATTTTGGAGTTTTAAAATTTAATGCCTACCCTCCTGGGTTTCAGAACTGTGTGGGAACTGTAGCCTGTTCTTTTGGTCAATTTCTCCTTTTTGGAATGGTAATGTTTACTCAATGCCTGTACCACCATTGTATCTTGGAAGTAAATAACATGTATTGATTTCACAGGCTCATAGGTGGAAGGAACTTGACTTGCATCTCAGATGAGACTTCAGGCTTTTGATTGAGTTGATGCTGGAATGAGCTAAGACTTTGGGGGACTATTGGGAAGGGACGATTGTATTTTGCAATGTAAGGAGGACATGAAATTTTAGGGGCCAGGGATGAAATGATGTGGTTTGGATGTTTGTCTGCTCCAAATCTCATGTTGAAATGTAATCCCCAGTGTCGGAGGTGGGGCCTAATGTGAGGTGCTAAATCATAGGGGTGGATCCCTCTTTAATGGTTATTTCCATTCCTGCGGTAACAAGTGAGTTCTTGCTCTGAGTACACGTGAGATGTGGTTGTTTAAAAGAGGATGGCAGCTCCCCCATCTCTCTCTTGTTCTCTCTCTTGCCATGTGATGTGCCCACTCCCTGTTTGCCTTCTGCTGTAATTGTAAGCTCCCTTACCCCTTACCAAAGTGAAGCAGATGCCAGTGCCATGCTTCCTGTCCAGCCTGCAGAACTGTGAGCCAATTAAACCTCCTTTCTTTATAAATTACTCAGTCTGGTATTTCTTTAAAGCAAAGCAAAAACACTGCAACACAGGGAGCAACCTCCACCAAGGGCCTGTCAGATAGATACTGGGCCAGTGCATGGCTTAGCAGAATACAAGAGCAAGACTCATTTTTATTACATTGTGGAGTAAGGTTTTTGGACCATTCTTTTAAAGTGTCAAACACTAGGGAGGCAATGACCTATGTTGTGTCAAAATTGTAAAATACAAAGATTGCTTTTCTTGGTAAAGTACACTAAGGGTCACACTTTACCAAATAGCAATTGTATCATTGCCCAGGATCCTGAGGGAAAAATTTCACTTTAAAAAGAGAGGTTTTTGTCTAAGACAGGAATAGAAGTAGAACTGGTCAGCTACTATTGAACAACTCTACCTACAGTCTTAGAAGTGCAATTTGCATGCATCCTTTTACAGACCCCATCTAACCCCACTGCCCTTCTGAAATAGCTCCAATCCGTAAAGCACGTGTCCTATCAGCTGTGACTGCCCAGTACCACTCTTTCACCCGACTTGCTCCCCACGGGAACTCACCAGTGCCATTCCCTAATGAAAATTACTTTCTTATTTAGCATAAAGAGGAAAGAAATGAAGACGAATGGTTTTTTAAATCAGTTTCAAAATTTAGCAGAAAGAGTAGATTTGGAGGAAGAAAGATCTAATCTATGGGCTATCTCTTAATGATAGGTCTGTGCACCCCCCACACTCTCACTGCTCTTCTAGTACAGAGAGGCTGGCAGTGGTTAATAGATGCCTTTGGGGGATCCAGGAGAAAGGGGGCCAGCAGGAAGGATGAGTTAAGAAATGTGTGAAGTGCTTAGAACAGTGCCTGGCACATTGTAAGCACAGTATGTTAGCTACTTTCATCATCAGCGTTATTATTGTTGCTCTTATTCTTACTAGGAAATGGTGGACAAGTCTTATTTCTTCTCAATACGCTGGAATGTTCTGGAAATGCTGGGCCAATGGAGGAGACCCCAGAAAGTCTCATTTCAGGTAGGCTCACAGGGTCCTCAGGTGCCCCTGATGTTCTCCATCAGCAAGGCAGGGCCTCAGGTGGTTTGTGTTTTCTCAAGAGAGGCCGTTACAGCTCTCTTGCAGCATCTGTGGCACTGGCACCACCTGCAATCTGCTCTGTGACAGCGTGGTCCCAGCTAGCAGGTGCAGCACCCATCACAGGAGCCACTTCCATCCACTACTGCTCATATTGTTTTTGTCATTTCTGTTGAGATGGCAAAGGGTGGTCTCATTGCCAACAGATGGCTCTTCTACGTGGCTCATTAAAGCTCTTTTATAGGTTATATTCTCAGAGAACTAGAGATACATGGCCTTAGGTTTGGAGCAGAAGACTTTTTTGTGACATTTTGGACATTATGTGGTGCCTCTCTCCCCACAGCCCACAAATCTTAACAGTTAAATCCCCAAACCACTAACGAAGCTTCCTGATAAATAGAAGTGCTGGTGGCTTTTTATGGGATAACATTTCTTCCATTATTGTGCAGATTAGATTTCTCCCCTTCTTCCTTAGGAATGCCTTTACTGCATTCACAGTCTGTTTATAATCTAAGTGGGAAAAATGAGAATGAAACTCAATGGTTCTATGAAAGTATGAGCAGGAATGAAGTGACAGAGTGTGACAAATGAAAGTGTACATTAGAGATAGGGAGCACAGGCCCATGGTGGCCATTTGTTAGACTTATGCAGATAAGTGTAAAAGAATAAAACAGAAATTCCACATAATTTTCAGGAATTCAGGAAGATTCTGAGATGTCAGTAGCAGATAAAAATCTTTGGGATAGAGCTCTACTCAATAAAAGCTTGTAGCTGTAACCCAGTGTCTTTGATTATCACTTTACTGGGCAACCCCTCATCCTTCAACTCCCCATTGAGACGTTTTGAATTCCCTACAAGTGTCCTGCAGTGGGAAAGTGAGACTCTGATTTCTTTCTTTCTTTTTTTTTTAAACAATGGGACTTCGGGAGCATTCAGAAACCTGGTAGAGGCAACATTGATTCGGATGTAGGAAGGGACCAGCATAATATTTTCATTAAAGATTTGTTAGTTCTGCCGGGCGCGGTGGCTCACGCCTGTAATCCCAGCACTTTGGGAGGCCGAGGCAGGCGGATCACGAGGTCAGGAGATCGAGACCATCCTGACTAACACGGTGAAACCCTGTCTCTACTAAAAATACAAAAAATTAGCCAGGCGTGGTGGCGGGCCCCTGTAGTCCCAGCTACTCGGAGGCTGAGGCAGAAGAATGGCGTGAACCCAGGAGGCAGAGCTTGCAGTGAGCTGAGATCCTGCCACTGCACTCCAGCCTGGGTGACAGAGTGATACTCCATCTCAAAAAAAAAAAAAAAAAATTTCTTAGTTCTAATCTTAAGGCCCATTGAAATTATCTCATAAAAATCATAGTCTGACAGTATTAGATATTTTATGACAAAGTATGCTTCACAGTTTTTATCTCTGATCAGACATTAAAAGCCCGTGGGAGGCTGCTTGTCAAAGCCTGTGAATCTCCCTTTTTATTCCCAAGGAAACGCTTAATTCTGAAAAGCCTTGTTGAAAATGAGTCTGGCCATTGAATATAAAGTACTATTGTGAATAAATTATATTCTCTACTTCCTGGAGTCCTGAGTAGAGTTCACTTTGGTCTCAAAATTTCTGCTACTGACAAGTCTGATTCCATATAAACTTTTTTCAGCTGCTATGTCAGCAGCACCATCGTGCATTACAGGAAAAAAAGCTTCTCTGCTCTCTGTACACCTGCTTGAACTGATGTGGGCTTCAGAATTTGCCATGTTTGGTTGAAACAGTAGCTTACTAGAGGATTTGGGCCTCTGGATAAATCAACGAAAGCACCAAAACCAATAGTAATAAGACCACCATTTAGTAGAATGGTGTATACCTGTGCCTGAAAGGAATTTTTGTTTTGGGTGGAAGTTTAAATTTGAACAGGCCCCATATCTGATAAGCAGCTGCCTGGCCTGCAGGATAATCTATAGTGAATGAGTTCCAGGACAAGAGTGCCCTACTGCTGGCCTCCAGCCCTTAGAGGATGGGGGTGAGATTGAAAATTTGTAAAGATAAGGCCAGGAGCAGTAGCTCACACCTATGATCCCAGCACTTTGAGAGGCTGAGGCAGGCAGATCACCTGAGGTCAGGAGTTTGAGACCAGCCTGGCCAACATGGCAAAACCCCATCTCTACTAAAAATACAAAAATTAGTTAGACATGGTGACATGTGCCTGTAATCTCAGCTACTTAGGAGGCTGAGGCGGGAGAATCACTTGAACCCAGGAGGTGCAGGCTGCAGTGAGTTGAGAACACACCACTGCACTCCAGCCTGGGCGACAGAGCAAGTCTCCATCTCAACAAAAAAAAAAAAAAAAAAAGAAAGGAAGAAAATTTATAAAGATAAGCTGAGATCTAGGGCAAATTGGAAATTTATTTGGGGGTTTATTTGTTGAACTGGAATTTGAAAGGAGTTGTTTGAGTTCATTATGCCTTTCAGTTAAACTGTTTATCAGACACCTATCAGGGACATGAAAGTTCTAGTGAATTTCTTTTTCAAGAGCCCAGCAGTGTGTATTTTAAAGAGTGAAGTGTGTGTCTTGGTATTATCAGTAATGTCTGTAACTCGAAGGGGAATAAGGAGTATCCTGGCCTGTGCTTGTAGTGTGGCCTTAGTGTATGTGGAGACCTATATGATTTTGATTTATATTTTGGGTGTGTGCGAGGCAAGAAATTCTGAGAGGTTTGTTTTTTTTTTTAACCTTATAGGGGACAATTTTTAGGTTATGGCCCAATAATTTATAATAAGTGTGAAGATAGGGCCATTTGTTGACCGGGGTGTCCAGTGCTAAGAGGCCTGCCAGAAGTTTGGCCAAGTGTGTTGTTTCTGGGTCCTGTCCTTTACTAGGGACATCTTGGCTAAAGGATGAAGGCAGCAACATCCCACCAAGCTCCATCACATATGAAGGTTGGCAGCGCCATCTGCATAGCCTACAAACTCCCATTACTTGTCACCCAGTTAATCCCAAAGGGCTTTCTATGTAGTCAAGGAGTCTGAGGATGGAGTGACCTCCTCTAGCAACCTGGCATCTTTCAAGAGACTGAGAACAGGGGAAGCCACTCCCTCCTGCAAGTGGAATACGCCAGAGCCTCCAGGTTTGGATCTATCTGGTCTTACAGAGGCCTTGGTAGCCATGCTGTGTTTGTGGGTGCTGTTTTCATGACCCAAAGCAAAACAGGCAGCTGAATATGGAGGGTCACAGGCTCAGGTTCTGTGAGAGCCTCTATTTCTAGGACATCCCAGTAGGTACTTAGGCATTTATTATTCTCATGGTGTATAGAATGAGGATGAAAAGGGCAGTCTTTTTGCATCAGAAAGTCTGGGGCAGCTAATGGCCATCATAAGTGGTCGAGAGATTCTAGGAGGCCTGAGAAGAGATTGCCTAAGCCTATACAGTGAAGGAGTTATTTGAAGGCACTAACAGGAGTGCCTGTTGATTATAATTTGTAAGTATAATTTGCAAATGCAGTGTCTGTTGCCCCTAGGACCTACAAAGGGATAAAAGACTTATATGTCCTTACTGAGTATGGCAAATTAATCTCCTTGAAAGAGGACGTTATCAATGTAACGTTTTACTTGTGCTCCTGGAGAAAGGTGGATGTCATCAAGATCTTATCTGAAATGATTGCATGTGACAAAAAAGCTGCTAGGGTACCCCATGGATAGCCTGAAAAGGCATATTGTGTCCCTTTGGAGGTAGAGGAAAACTGTAGCTGAGAGATTGTTTAAATAAGCACTGAACAGAACATCTTAGCCAATCTATAATAGCAAACTATTTACCAGTTGTTGATTGGATAGAATCAATAATCTTAATAATATTGGATATTGGGTCTAGGGCCTTGATGGATGAGAGCACAGCATTAAGGTTACAGCAATCCATCACGAACTCTCCAACCACCTTTTTAAAGGTTTAAGAACAAAGTAAAATTGAGCTGTTGTATTAGTCCGTTTTCACACTGCTATAAAGAACTCCCTAAGATGGGTAATTTATAAAGGAAAGAGTTTTAATTGACTCACAGTTCTGCATGGCTGAGGAGGCCTCAGGAAACTTAGAATGATGGTGGAAGGCAAAAGAGAAGAAAGTGCCCTTTTCACAAGGCAGCAGGAGAGAGAAAGAGCGCAGGGGAAACTGCCACTTTTAAACCATCAGATATGATAAGAACTCCCTCCCTGTCACTAGAACAGCATGGGAGAAACTGTCCCCATGATCCAATCACTCATCAGATCCCTCCCTTGACATGTGGGGATTACAATTTGAGATAAGATTTGGGTGGGGACACAGAGCCAAATCATATTATTCTGTCCCTGGTGCCTCCCAAATCTCATGTCCTCTTCACATTTCAAAAATCATACCTTCCCAACAGTCCCCCAAAGTCTTAACTCATTCCACCATTAACCCAAAATTCTAAATCCAGCATCTGAGACAAGGCAAGCCCCTTCCACCAATGAGCCTATAAAACAAAAAACAAGTTAGGTACTTCCAAGATACAGTGGGGATACAGGCATTGGGTAATTGTTCCCATTCCAAATTGGAGAAATTGGCCAAAACAAAGGGGCCCACAGCTTTATGCAGTCCAAAAGCCAGTGGGGCAGTCATGAAATCTTAAGCTGTGAAATGATCTCCTTTGACAACATGTCTCACATCCAGGACATGCTGATGCAAGAGGTGGGCTTCCACAGCTCTGGCCCTGTGGCTCTGCAGGGTACAGCCCCTGTGGCTGTTTTCGTGGGCTCATGTTTAATGCCTGTGGCTTGTTAGGTGCATGGTGCAAGCTGTCAATGGATCTACCATTCTGGGGTCTGGAGGACAGTGGCCCTCTTCTCACAGATCCACTAAGCAGTGCCCAGTGGGGACTCTGTGTGGGGGCTTCAACCCCACATTTCCCTCTGCGTTGCCCTAGTAGGCATTCTCCATGAGGGTTCTGCCCCTGCAGCAGACTTCTGCATGGACATCCAGGCATTTCCATACATCCTCTGAAATCTAGGTGGAGGCTCCCAAAGCTCAACTTTTGTCTTCTGTGCACCCACATGCCCAGTGCCAAATGGAAGTTGCCAAGGCTTGGAGCTTGCACCCTCTGAAGCAATGGCTCAATCAATGGCAAATGGCTTGGCCCTTTTTAGCCACGGTTGAAGCTGGAGTGGCTGTGATATAGGGCACCAACTCTTGGGGCTGCACAGAGCAGTGGTGCCCTGGGCCTGGCGCACGAAACTATTTTTCCCTCCTACACCTCTGGGCCTGTAACTGGGGAGGCTGCCACAAAGATCTCTGACATGCCCTGCAGACATTTTCCCCATTATCTTGGCTATTAACATTTGGCTCCTTGTTACTTATGCAAATTTCTGCAGCCAGCTTGAATTTCTCCCCAGAAAATGGGTTTTTCTTTTCTACCTCATCATCAGGCTGCAAATTTTCCTAAGTTTTATACTCTGCTTTCCTTTTAAATAAAAGCTCCAGTTTTAGATAATCTCTTTGTGAATGCATATGACTGAATGCTTTCAGAAACAGCCAGGACACTTCTTGAACACTTTGCTGCTTAGAAATTTCTTCCACCAGATACCCTAAATCATCTCTCTCAAGTTCAAAATCCCACAGATCTATAGGGCAGGGGTAAAATGCTGCCAGTCTCTTTGCTAAAGGATAGCATGAGTGACCTTTACTCCAGTTCCCATTAAGTTCCTCATTTCCATCTGAGACCACCTCAGCCTGGACTTCATTGTCCATATCACTATCAGCAGTTTGGTCAAAATCATTCAACAAGTCTCTAGGAAGTTCCAAACTTTCCCATATCTTCCTGCCTTCTTTCTGTTCTTTTTTTAATACATAAAGGATTTTTTTTTCTTCAACTTTTATTTTAAGTTCCAGGATACATGTGCAGGATGTGCAGAATTGTTACATAGGTAGATGTGTGCCATGGTGGTTTGCTGCACACATCATCCCATCACCCAGGTATTAAGCCCAGTGTCCATGAGCTATTCTTCTTGATGCCCTCCCTCACGCTACCCCTCCATTTTCTTCTGAGACTTCCAAACTGTCTCAACCTCTGCCTGTTACCCAGTTCCAAAGGCATTTCCACATTTTCAGGTTATCTTTATACCAGTGCCCCTCTCCCAGTACCAATTCTCTGTATTAGTCTGTTTTCACACTGCTATAAAGAACTGCCTGAGACTGGGTAATTTATAAAGGAAGGAGGTTTAATCTACTCACAGTTATGCATGGCTGGGAGGCCTCAGGAAACTTAAAATCATGGTGGAAGGTGAAGGAGAAGGAAGTACCCTCTTCACAAGACGGCAAGAGAGAGAGCGTACAGGAGAAACTGCCACTTTTAAACCATCAGATCTCGTGATAACTCCCTCATTATCAAAGAACAGCGTGGGGGAAACCTCCCCCCGATTCAATCACTTCTCACCAGGCCCCTCCCTCGACACATGGGGGTTACAATTTGAGAGGAGATTTGGGTAGGGACACAGAGCCAAACCATATCAGTTCTCAAATGTAGAAGTAATGGGGACCCTTTATTAACTGGGTTTTCTATATATATACATAATACATTTTAATCCTTGAAGGCCCAGTTTTAACTTATGTTGGGCCATATTAACTATTTTAACTGGGGGTTCACAGTGTCACATTTTATCAAGGCAGTTTGTAACCACTATAAACTTATTTTAATTTTAATTTATTTTATCAGAGTATATATGCCCAATATAAACAGCAATGGATACTCTGACTATGGGAAATTTAGGCAAGGCTATAGTTAAAGTGAGACATACCCATTTTTTTCTTTGTATTATATTTAGTTACCTTCTCAAGATCATAGGGAAGCACAGTGTTTAAATTTCATGTGATTCCCATGTATGACTATAATTTGAGCCCAGTGTTGATTAAATCCATGAAGTTTTGTCAACTGGTATATTTTAACAAATGCTAAAGTTAAGTTAAAACCTGTGTTGTAGAGGCACAAAAGCCAACCAGACCTTTTAAAATCTTTTTGTTATATACATTCTTTAGTATATAAGTTTTGGATTTCTAATTGGGTCAAATTACAGAACTTTGTTTATATTTAGTTATATATTATGATAGATAGATGATAGATATGAGGTATCTATTTATTATATTCCCTCCCTCCCTTCCTCCCTTCTTCCTTTCCTCTTTTCCTCTCTCCCTTCCTCCCTTCCTTCTTCCCTTCCTTGTAGTGCCTGAGCCTCCAATTGTTTTCCCTCATTGCCAGTGAAGTGCCTTCCTGATACTTGACACTTTAAAAGTTTGGTTAAAAACCTTACTCCTTAATGTAATAAAAACTAGAGCTGGGCTGGGCGACTCGTGCTTGTAATCCCAGGGAATCAGAAGGCTGATATGGGAGGCTTGCTTGAGCCTAGGAATTGGAAGCTGCAGCAAGCTATGATCATGCCACTGCACTTCAGCCTGGGTGATAGAATGAGAATGAGAATGAGACCTCATCTCTTAAAATACACACACACACACACACACACACACACACGCTGTAACTATTTCTTCTAGTACGTGATCACTTTGGTAGTATAAATGCAATACTATAGATATATTATGGGGGTAAACAGATTTATGCAGGCTTGCTGGGGCTAACCACTATTTTTGAACAAAAGTGTGATTTTATCAGTTAAAAAAACTGGAGTTGGTAGTAGAGGAAAGCCAGTTATAATCTTTGGAAAATCAGCTGATGAAATTGATTCTGTTCTTGAAGGTGCTGGACACTCTGTAGCTTTTGGTTTATCCTTAAATGAGGCTTACTATATGAAGCATGTGGAACAGATTCTGCAGTAGCAGGGACAAGGCAAGAATGAGGAAGCTGGTTGTAAAAATAATAATTTCCAATTTTTGTGGAAGTATCACATATGAAGAAAACAACCTAGACAGATACATAGAGATGAAGAAGAAGTGCATCAAAATTTATTGTGATGAAGTATTATTCCATGTTTCCCTTATTATAGACAGATTTAATTTTTTAATCTCTAAGCAAATTTCCATGGAAGTGAAGGATAAACCAAATTAGGTAAAACTACATGAAATAAGCATTTTTCTTCCTCTTCATCTTTCTTTTTCTTCCCTTCCCCTTCCTCCTCCTCTCACTGTGCTCCTCTTCTTTTTCTTCTTGGATGATTTTATCCCATTTAGTTGAGTAAATTGCTGCTGCAGTTGATAATTAGAGTGAATATAGCCAAGAGTCAGGGTTTAGGTCAATACTCTTTGTGTATTTAGGTTTATAAGGCAAGCTTAAGAACTTTAAAATAGAGATTTAAGTTCTAGTTAGTTGTAAATGGACAATTTAAAGTGATTTATAAAGATTACCTTTCTTACTCAAGGAAAAGGTAACTCTAACACTACAGCTATTTTTAGGTTCTAAAATGGTCTTGTGGGAAATTTATTCTGTGGCTGTAGGACTATCAAAAAGACATTAAAGCTCTCTAGGATGTGAGAGAAGCAGCATGACAATTCCAAGTAGGAAAGTGAGCATGGCTTATTTTTGCAATAAGAAATGAAGGAAAGCATTTTGTTTTTTAAAAATGAAAGCTTGAATGTAAAAAATATCTGAACCTTTTTGTGCTTCTTCCTACTTTAATATGACATGACATATTTATGACCTTTCTGCATCATGTATCTTTATGTGAACAGAAAATATCCTCAAGGATCCTCAGATGCTGCAGTAACCTTCAAGCAAATACAGCAGACAATATGTGATGTCTTAACTGTGGAATAGATATGTGGCAATTTAAAGGCCTTGCTTCTTTGCTGGTTGTCTGGTGATTAAGCCTACTTAAAGAAGCCTTACCTCCAGTTTTTTTTTTTTTTGAGATGGAGTCCTGCTTTGTTGCCAGGCTAGAGTGCTGTGGTGCGATCTCTGCTCACTGCAACCTCTGCCTCCTGGGTTCAAACGATTCTCCTGCCTCAGCCACTCAAGTAGCTGGGATTACAGGTGCCCACCACCACACCCAGCTAATTTTTGTGTTTTTAGTAGTGATGGGGTTTCACCATGTTGGCCAGCCTGGTCTTGAACTTCTGACCTCAAGTGATCTGCCCGCCTCAGCCTCCCAATGTGCTGAGATTACAGGTGTGAGCCACTGTGCCCAGCACCTTCCCCCAGTTCTTACCAGGCCCTCACCATCTGTACCTGGACTACCATAACCCCCCCATCTAATTAGGCCCAGACATGAAGGCAGACATAACCTTTTAAAAATCTGATCATGTCATTTTTTTGGTTTTAAAATCACCCACATCCAGTCTCATATGTTTCTGGTAAAGGTCTAAATGTACACATGTCTTTCAGAGAAAGGTGTTTGCCAATATTTATCAAGAACTTAGAAAACAAAACCAGGCCCAGTGACACATGACTATAGTCCCAGGTACTTGGGAGGCTGGGGCCGGAGGATCACTTGTGGCCAGGAATTGGAGCCCAGCCTGAGCAACATGATGAGATCCCATCTCAAAAACAAAACAAAACAAAACCAACCCCTACTGGTAAAAAAGTATATATATTTGTGAGACAGAATCTTACTATGTTGCTCAAGCTGGTCTCAAGCTGCTGGGCACAAGGGATCCTCTTGACTTAGCCTCCCAAATAGCTGGGATTATGGGCACATGCTACAGCACCAGTTAGTTGTTCTACTTTTATTTATTTATTTATTTTTATTTAAACTGATTTTATTTATTTATTTACTTATTTGTTTTTTGAGACAGGATCTTGCTCTATTGCTCAGGCTGGAGTGCAGTAACACGATCGTGGCTCACTTTAACCTCCATCTCCAGGGTTCAAGGGATTCTCATGCCTCAGCCACCTGAGTAGCTGGGAATACAGGAACATGCCATCACACCTGGCTAATTTTTTTAAAAAATTATTTTTAGTAGAGATGGAGTTTCACCATATTGCCCAGCCTGGTTTTGATTTCCTGGCCTCGTGTGATCTGCCTTTGTCTGCCTCCCAAAGTGCTGAGATTACAGGCGTGAGCCACTGCACCTGGCCCAGCAGTTCTACTTTTAAGCATCCATCCTCAGCAAGTAGTTGTAAGGAAAGTGCTGTATATGAGAGATGTTTATTGCAGCCTTATTTAAGATAATGAAAAATTGGAGGGAAACCTAATGTACACATAGAGAAATAGTTGAGTAGTCGTTGTATATCTATTCAATGAAATATTTTGTAGCTACTAAAAATACTATTTTATAGCATAGGAAAGTGTTTACGCTATAATGCTAAATAAATATATTAAAATATAAAACTGTGTTAAAATCCAAAATCACAACATACAGAAGAAGAGTTGAAGCCTTAATTTTTCTCCTCTCATCTCCATCACTTCACCCTCAGGTGAGGTAGAGAAGTAGTCTAGATGGGAAGATAATACATCCTCATATTGCCTTCTACTACTGACAAAAGCTAGTCTTTGAAATGCCCTAAGAAAATGATTTACTGTAACAGGAAAGAAAGAAGTGCTTTCAATGCTTTGGTATTTCTTTAATTTTTTTTTTTTTTTTTTTTTTTTTTTGACAGTCTTGCTCTGTCTCGCAGGCTGGAGTGCAGTGGAGCAATCTCAGCTCCCTGCAACCTCTGCCTCCCAGGTTCAAGTGATTCTTCTGCCTCAGCCTCCCGAGTAGCTGGTATTACAGGCGCCTGCCACAACACCGGCTAGTTTTTGTATTTTTAGTAGAGACAGGGTTTCACTATGTTGGCTAGGCTGGTCTTGAACTCCTGACCTCAAGTGATCCACCTGCCTCGGCCTCCCAAAGTGCTGGGATTACAGGCGTGAGCCACCATGTCTGGCCTAAAAATTATTATTTTTTAATCAACATGTAATAATTATACATATTTATGGGGACAGTGTAATATTTTGATACACATTGTGTATCATATTGATATATACAATATGTTATGATCAATTCAGGGTAATTAACATATCCATCACCTCAAACAATTATCATTTATTTGTATTGGAAACCATTAAAAATCCTCTTCTAGCTGTTTAAAAATTTACAATAAATTGTTGTTAACTATATTTACCCTACAGTGTTATAGACTACTAGAACTTATTCCTCCTATCTAGCTGTAATATGGTATCCATTAACCAACCTCTTTCCTCCCTCCCTCTCTTCTTCCTAGCCTCTAGTAACCACTATTCTACTCTATACTTATACAAGCACAACTTTTTAAGGTCCTACATATGGGTGAGAACAACTTTTTTAGCTCTTGTATATGAGTGAAAACATGTGGTATTTGTCTGTCTGTGCCTGATTTATTTCCCTTAACAGAATGTCCTCCCAGCTCATTCGTGTTGCTACAAATGATAGGCTTTTATTCTTTTTTTATAGCTGAATAGTATTCCATTGCGTATATATACCATTTTTTTATCCATTTATCTGTTGATGGACACAGGTTGATTCCACATCTTGTCTATTGTAAATGTGGTTGCAATAAACATGGGGATGCATATATCCCTTCAATATACTGATTTCCTTTTCTTTTGATAAATACCCAATAGTGGGATTGCTGGATCCTATGGTAGTTCTATTTTTAGTTTTTTAAGGAATCTCCATACTGTTTTCTGTAATGACTCTCGTAATTTAGGTTCCCACTAGTAGTGTAAAAAGTCTCCCAATCAAGAAAAGCCTAGGACCAGGTGACTTCACACTGACTTCTACCAAATCTTTAAAGAAGAAGTAACACCAATTTTTCTCAAAGCATTCCAAAAAATTGAAGAGGAGGGAATTATTCTAAACCCCCTGATCTATGAGACCAGCATTACCCTGATACCAAAACCAGACATGGACATGACAAAAAAAGAAAACAACTGGCCAATATCCCTGATGAACATAGATGTAAAAATCCTCAACAAAATGCCAGCGAATGCAATCCAACAGCACATCAATAAGATAATACGTGAGGATAAGTGGGATTTATCCCAAGGATGCAAGGATGGTTCAATATATGCAAATCAATAAACATGATACCTTACATAAACAGAATTAAGGACAAAATCCACAGGAGCATCTCAATAGACACAGCAAAAGCATTAGATAAAATTCAGCATCCTTCATGATAAAAGTCCTCAACAAACTGGGCATAGAAGGAACATACCTAAACATAATAAAGTCCATATATGACAGACCTATAGCTAACATCATAGGGAATGGGGAAAAACTGAAGTCTTTTTCTTTAGGAAATGGAACAAGACAAGAATACCCAATTTCACCACTCTCATTCAACACACTACTGGAAATCCTAGCCGGAGCAAGAGAAAGAAACAAAGGACATCCAAATGGGAAAAGAGAAAGTCAAATTGTTCCCACTACAAAAATTTTACCTAGGAATAAGTTTAACCAAGGAGGCAAAAGATCTCTACAATGAAAACTACAAAACACTGATGAAAGATATTGAAAAAGCCACACAAAAAATGGAAGTACATCCTATGTTCCTCGACTAGAAGTATTAATATTTTTTAAATGACCATACTACCAAAAGCAATCTACAGATTCAATGCAGTCCCTATCAAAATACTGATGACATTTTTCACAGAAATAGAAAAAACAATTATCAAATTTGTATGGAACCACAAAAGACCCCAAGTAGCCAAAGAAATCCTGAGTAAAAAGAACAAAGGTGGAGGCATCACACTCTCTAACATCAAAATCTATAATACTACAAAGCTATAGTAACCATAACAGCATGGTATTGGTAGAAAAACATACACATAGACCAGTGGAACAGAATAAAGAACTCTGAAATAAATCCACATATTTACAGCCAACCAGTTTTTGACAAAGGTGCTAATAATATACACTGGGGAAAGGATAGCCTCTTCAATAAATGGAGTTGGGAAAATTGGATATCCATATGCAGAAGAATAAAACTAGACCCCTATCTCTCATCATACAGAAAAATTAACTCAAAATTGATGAAAGATTTAAAGGTAGGACCCCAAACTATAAAACTACTAGAAGAAAACAAAAGGGAAATCCTTCAGGACATTGGACTGGGCAGACTTTATGAAAGCTTTGCTATTTCTTTGTGGCACCCAAAGCATGGCCATTGAGGCATGTGGCTGTGATGCTTAAAAAAGATGCATAAATGGGACAATTAAATACCAACAGGCCTCTAGGAAGGATTTCTAAGCAGGAGTTTAAGTAATAGTTGTGGGGTGGCCAGGCTGAAGTTACTGGAATAATAAAGTAAAAGATCATCTTCAATATATATGGGAGCTATGTTAATGCACACTGAGGAAAATGTTTCTCTACATCCATGATATGTGCTTTATCTGTGAATTTCTCTTTCTTTCTCTATCTCTTTCTCTCCCTCTCTCTCTTTGTGCATGCGTGTGTGTGTGTGTGTGTGTGTGTGTGTGTGTGTGCATTTGATTCAGTGGTTACCTGCTGAACTGTCAGGAAGAAAAAAAGAAGTATGTCTTTATCTCACAATGGTAGAGAGATGCCTTTCCATTGTTTATGGCATGTTATTCTAGACTCAGAAACTCATATTTTGGGAAATATCCTACTAAGGGTGTGTCCTATGGATTGATAAGGACTGAAGAGGGCAGGAGGCAGGGGTCTGGGTGAACATTTTTTGGGTGGTGGTGGTGATTTTTCCTTAGACTATTGAAGCCATCACTTTTGGTGCCTGATTGGCAGTTTTTATTTTGCTCTGCAGTCTCCTTTCATTGCCTCCAATCTCCCAGTAAAGCCTGCTATTCTCTTCCAGCCTTGTGGGGCACTGTTGTGAGGAGACTAAGAGGTGAGTTAGTAAAGGCACTGTAGGGCCTTTCCTACCTCACCCTTCCACCAGATCAGTGGCACAAATAGCAGCATTGCCCTGGGAAGGACAGTAGGCCTGAGTTCCAGGCACTGAGAAGCAGAAGAAAGAGCTATGGCAAGAACAGAGCAGGGAGTGCGGGAGCAGGACACCATAGGGAGACGGGGAGCAGGACACCATAGGGAGAGGGGGCTGCCAAATGGATGACTCCAAAGTGCACTGAGACCAGGAGCTTCCTTTCCAAATAGATTAAACGGAGGTTTGACCTCAGGTTGTTCATTAGAACAATCTGGAGCTCTTAAATGCAGCTAATGCCTGGGACCAGCCTTGTAACAATTGAATCTGAATGTCTGTGGATGGGGTCTGGGCATCAGTGTTTTCTATTTATTTATTTATTTATTTATTTATTTATTTATTTATTTATTTATTTTTGAGATGAAGCCTTGCTCTGTTGCCCAGGCTGGAGTGCAATGGCACGATCTCGGCTCACTGCAACCTCTGTCTCCCAGATTCAAGCGATTCTCCTGCCTCAGCTTACTGAGTAGCTGGGATTACAGGCACCTGTCATCATCCCTTGCTAATTTTTGTACTTTTAGTAGAGACAGGGTTTCACCATGCTGGCCAGGCTGGTCTTGAACTCCCAACCTCAGGTGATCCACCCACCTTGGCCTCCCAAAGTGCTGGGATTACAGGCGTGAGCCACCATGCCTGGCTGGCATCAATGTTTTCTAAAGCTTCCCAGGTGACTCTAATGTGCAGCCAGGTTGAAACCACCACATTAGAGGAAGAGGATCATGAATGGGAGAAGCTAACCTTATAAATGTATCATATAAATCTCAACAACAACATTGCAAAAAATTTACACATATTAAAAAGTCTAGAAGGAAATATGGTTAATTCTCATGATGATAGTTATGTTCCATAAAGTCTGTGAACACTGAATTAGTGAATACTGTGTCATTGTTTCTATATGAGTCATGTGTGTTTCTATATATCTCCAATAGATATACACACACACATATATCACATATCTCACATAGATTATAATCTTAAATCCTAAAAACAAGTAATCTTGGTAGATTTTATTTTCTTTATTTCACAAAGAAAAAAAATGAGGTTCAAAAGTGTTAAGAGACTTGCCTAAGGCTGTTGCAATAAATGTCAGCATGGGCTGCCCCTGTCCTACTGGCCCCAGAGCTAGAGCTTCTTGAACTACTCTGCCCTGCCCCACTACCTTCTGCATCCTCTGATCACATCTACATGGGAGCTGAAACAAGAAGACAGGGCAAGACCTTCTTTGATATCAGTTAGGAGCATCAGCAGGTTGGGCAGATGACTCAAACTTTTCATTGCTGTCTGCATGTCCATGAATGACCACAAGTTTTGATTTTTGGGTTACAAATAAATTTTAGGGGTAGGCAGAATTTGCAAATATAGAATCTGCATTTGCAGATCCTCTGCATGGTAAGGATCAATTCTATATCATAATACTGGCAGTAATTGTATTTGGATAGAATTAAGTGACTTTTTCTTCCCTATTTCTCTGTTGTCCTAAAAATGTCTTTAATGAGCATGTATTACTTTTATTTAAAAATGTAAAAAACCAAAAAATCTTTTCCATGGCTATCTCTGTCTATAGCCTAATTTCTTTTCAAAGTGTAGGCTTGACATACTTACGTCGGAATTACTTGAAGAGTTAGTAGAAAAGGTAGATTCCTGGCCCCTTCCTTCTGAAACTACTAAAATAGAACTCAAAGGGACCTGAGAAACTGCATGTAACAAACTTCCCCAGATGATTTTTATGGGTACTAAAGTTTTAAAAACGTTTGCTATAATGGTCTCCAAAGAGTGAGGATGAAATAAGGATGTTTTAGATAAAGTAGCTGAAATAATTTACCACTTACAGGCCATTGCTGAAAGAACTACTAAAGGATATACTTCAATACAAGAAAGGGATTAAACCTAGAAGGAAGGATTGGGATGCATGAAGTAATGATGAGTAAAACATTTGGTAAGCATGGGGTGAATCTGAATAATTGTTTTTAGCAAAAACAAAACAAAACAATTTAAAAAATGAATAAAAGGGGAGGGAAATAAAATGAGGTAAAATTAAAATAAAAGACAACAATATATAAACCAAAAAATAAAATTCTAAGCTCCCCATCCAACTAAATGGACCCCTTCTCTCAGCCAAGGAGGTTTTGAAGAAACATAAAGAAACAAAAAATAAAACAAAAAACACAATTTCAGGTCATAATGGTGAGAGTGTTCTACACAGACCTCATGGTACTCTCCTCCCTCTGGAATTCAGGCACAACTGATCAGCATTAACATTAAAACAGAGATCTTAAGACAAAATAGATTATTGGTAGCCATAAGATATCAAATTCCAACCTGACTCTAGTAAAGCATCACATGACAGGGAGCAGGCCCTGAAAGTATCTAAGTATTTTACATCAAAATATATTTCTCTTTTTTTTTTGAGACAGAGTCTTGCTCTGTCACCCAGGCTGGAGTGCAGTGGAATATATTTCTTTGAAGTATTTTGAAATGGCCCTGCAAAGCTGCCTGTTGTGGGGGAAATTTATATTCTGTAAAGAATCCTCTTCCCTTTCCAGGTCTTTTTCTGAGCCAGAAGAGATTTAACCAAGAATCTGGCATCTTTTAAGTTCTGATGAGAAACATTTACTATCTATTCTCTCTGAAGCCTCTACATTACCAAGAACCTTGGTCTCTATAACCCCTTATCTTAACCAGACACTCCTATCTATCGAATCTGGGTCTTCAGATAATAACTCTTTCCACCAATTGCCAATCAGAAAATCTTTGAATCCACCAATGACCTGTAAGCCCCACTGCTTCTAATTGTCCCACCTTTGCAGACCAAACCTATGTGTACTTTACATTTATTGGTTGATGTCTTAGGTCTCCCTAAAACACGTAAAACCAAGCACTGTAACTTAACCACAATGGGGACGTGTTCTTAGTACCTCTTGGTCCATGGTCACTTATATTTTGCTAAGAATAAACTTCTTTAGATATTTTAAGAGTTTGATTCTTTTCATTGGCAATAGATAACATGGAAAAAGTGGACATATAATTTGTGGTAAAGCATTCTGATGTCTTTGTAGTTTGAGAGAAGTAAGGAGATACTGATGAAAATTTTCAGAGGGAAACCTATGCATAACGTATGGGTGATTCATCTGAGAATAAATATATAAAGTATAATTTTGAAGTCAGTAGGAAACAAATGGATTTAAAAACTATATTATCCATAAAAGAAAGTAAAAAAAGAAGTCACAAAGAAGCAAAGACTGGAGAAAAGGTATTTCAAGCTAAAGGAATTGTGGGCAGTGTAATAGAAGTGAGGAAAATGCTCCATTGTTGAGTCTAAGATTTGTCTTTAATCTACTTACACACTATTTACCGAGCTTGTTATGGTTTCATGGATGTTGGCAGAAGATATGAGACTCCTGGGTAAGTTACAAAGGGCTATATGATCTATATCATGGCAAACAACATGCGCATTGTCAGGGAGGGAAAAATTTTCCTTTATCCTCTTAATTTCTTTAAACGAGGGCCTGCAAATTAATCTGACAAAAGACAGATTAACAGGAGGAAAAAAGGTTTTATTTGTATGCATATGGGAATTAACCAAAGAAGTAGCTAGCTTCATTAAATGGTTAAAGTTAGAGGTGCATATACCTAACTTAAAGAAAAGGAGGGAGGAGAAAGGGCTTCCATGGTAAAAACAAATAGGTTTCTGGGGAACAAATTGGGAGATAAGAAAGCTGGTGATGAATTTTGTTTATGTGGGTGCTAGTGGTCTTTCCATCTTCTCCACGGCCATATAACTCCTGTGGAAAGAGTACTTATGGTAGATTTGCTCTTGGCCTTTTTTTCTGGCAGTAAAACCCACCCCAAAGAGGGAGTTTATGGTAGCCTCATTTCCCAGAAGTTGCTGCTTTTAGTCAGATAAGGGACATTCCAACAAGGCTTTCTGCATCTATTGAATCTTTAATGTTTTCAACTTAAAATAATCTTCATACCAACTCCAGGGTTCTGAGTGGGGCCCCACATCCTTGCTCTTTGTCCCAGAGGGAGACATTGCCTCATCCCTGAAGGCTGCTTGCTTCAGACACAACCCTGAGAAATGGCCCTGGTAAAGATTAGTCAAGGCCTTGAATTCTTGGTACACCCAGCAAAACATGTAGAAGCACAAGAGACACACATAACTAAGAACCCGTGAGTAAATTGGTTTCCTGGGCCATATGCTGCCTTGGGTTGGGGAAGAGAAAAAGGAGTGGAAAAGGAGGTGAGAGAAGTAGGGTAATTGAAAGCCCTGTTGCTGAAGGCCTTATATGGGTGACATGCTACGGCATTTGATCTTTACCCTGCATATCAATCTCCAGCACAAATTTGAATTGCTGCATTCCCAACAACAAACATTTTTTGTCATTTAATGGCAACATATGTATGTTTATTTATAAATCATATACCTACACCACTACATTAATCTATCATGTACACTTTAAAACATACATAAAAGTAGATTTAAGAAGGGTAAGTTAAAATACATAAATATATATTAAATATTAGGTATAATATTTTCTTGGTGATTATAACCTAATTTGGGGACCATTGCAGTTTAGCATAGATAATCTTTGGAAATGTATTCATGACATCACAATTTATTTTCTATGACCCACTTACCAGTAATTGGGGTTTCTTACCAAAAATTGCTACAGTGAACATCCTTGAGCAGCTATTCTTGTTTAACTATGTCCATAGAGGACATTTTTTTGTAATAGAAATGTTCAGTCAAATGGTATGTGCTTTTTACATTTTGGCAAATAATCTTAAATTGCCCTACAAAAAAGCTGCACTAATTTACTTTCCAAACTATAGTCTATAAAGACCCCTTTTTCTACTCTTTCCAAGACTAGGTATCAATCTTAGAAATTTTGTCCAAACCAATAGGTAAGAAATAATACCATGTCAGGGCATGTCCTGTGGCTCCTGCCTGTAATCCCAGCACTTTGGAAGGCGAGGCGTGTGGATTATTTGAGGTCAGGAGTTCGAGACCAGCTTGGCCAACATGGTGAAACCCCATCTCTACTAAAAACACAAAAATTAGCCAGCTGTGGTGGTGCGTACCTGTAATTCCAGCTACTCGGTAGGATGAGAAAGGAGAATCGATTAAACCTGGGAGGCGGAGGTTGCAGTCAGTGGAGATCACACCACTGCACTCCAGCCTGGGTGACAGAGTGAGACTCCGTCTCAAAATAAAAAATAAAAAATTTAAACAGCCTTCCCGCCATTTTCTTTCTTTTCTTTCTTTCTCTCTCTCTTTCTTTCTCTTTCTTTCTTTTCTTTCTTTCTTTCTCTTTCTTTGTTTCTTTTTCTCTTTTTCTTTCTTTGTTTCTTTCTCTCTTTCTTCTCCTACCTTCCTTCCTTCCTCCCTTCCTCCCTTCCTTCCTTCCTTCCTTTTCCTTCCTTCCTCCCTCCCTCCCTTCCTCCCTTTCTCTCTTTTTCTCTCTCTTTCTCTCTTCTCTTTCTTTCCCTCCTTTCCCTCCCTTCCTTCCTTCCTTTCTTCCTTCCTTCCTTCCTTCCTTCCTTCCTTCATCCCTTCCTCCCTTCCTCCCTTTCTCTCTTTTTCTCTCTCTTTCTCTCTTCTCTTTCTTTCCCTCCTTTTCCTTCCTTCCTTCCTTCCTTCCTTCCTTCCTTCCTTCCTTCATCCCTTCCTCCCTTCCTCCCTTCCTCCCTTTCTCTCTTTTTCTTTCTCTTCCTTTCTTCTCTTTCTTTCCCTCCCTTCCCTCTCTCCCTCCCTCCCTCCCCCGCCCCCCTTCCTTCCTTCCATCCTTTTTGAGACAGGGTCTTGCTGTGTTTCCCAGGGTGGCTTACTGCAGCCTCAACGTCCTGAGCCCAAGTGATCCTCCCATCTCAGCCTCCCAAGTAGCTGGGACCACAGGTGCACACTGCTGTGCCAGGCTAATTTTTAAACATTTTGTAGAGATGGAGACTCACTGTGTCGCCCAGGCTGGTCTTGAACTCCTGGACTCTAGTGATTCTCCTGCCTTGGCCTTCCAAAGTGCTGGAATTGCAGGTGTAAGCCATCATGCCCAGCCTGGTATTTCTTCGACTATGATTAAGTTCAAACATTTTTCATTGGCTTTAAGCCTCTAAATTGCCTGTTTTCCCTCCTATGTCACTTTTTTTTTTTTTTTTGAGATGGAGTCTCACTCTGTCGCCCAGGCTGGAGTGAAATAGGTTCAAGTGATTCTCCCGTGTCAGCCTCCTCAGTAGCTGGGATTACAGGCGTGCATCACCATACCCGGCTAATTTTTATATTTTTAGTAGAGACGGGGGTTTCACCATGTTAGCCAGGCTGGTCTTGAACTCCTGACCTCAGGTTATCCACCTGCCTTGGCCTCCCAAAGTGCTAGGATTACAGGTGTGAGCCACTGTGCCCGGCCAACATTTTTTTTGTAATGTAATCAAATGTATCAGTGACTTTTCTGTAGGTACTTATGCCTGGAGTGGCATGAGGTGGATGTCTCAGCATCCATAGCCTTGAATGACAGATTAGGAGTCAGTGTGGACAAAGTAACAAAGTAGACTTTATTGTTTGTGGTGTGGGGATGGGGCAAAGCAAAGACCAGCAAAAGGGAGGCAAGGTAGGAAGCTCTTAGTATAGCCAGGTAGTTAGATCACATGGTAAATATGAGTATGGGCTCTGGAGTCAGACTCTGGGGTGCAAATCCCAAGAGTAATATTTATAGAATGACTTTGGGAAGTGGGGCAGGTGACTGACCTTCCTGTGCCTCAGTTTCTTCATGTAGAAATTATTAGTATTTCATTGAAAGCTTAAATGAGATAAGATACCATGGTGCCTGGCATGCAGTGATTGCTTTCTAGAAAAGAAATAAAGGGAACTTGAGCTAGGTTGTAGGAGAAATGGAAAGGAATAGACATACTGAAAGATAGAGTCTTTAGGGCTGGGAGACTACTCGAATGTGGGTAAGGGAGATTGAGATGAGCGAACAGCACCTTTCTGTGATTAAAATCAGGACCATATTAATGAAAGCAACAACCAAACACAGTGACCCTGTGACACAGAGGTTCAACAAAGAGATCCTGGAACCAGACAGCTTGTCCAATTCCAGCTGTACACACCCTTACTAGCTTTCTAACATTGGACAAATCAATGTCTTGATTTTTTTTTTGGGGGTGGCAGGGGGGTGGTGTGGACAGAGTCTCACTGTGTCACCCAGGCTGGAGTGCAGTGGCAGGATCTTGGCTCACTGCAACCTCTGCCTCCAGGGTCCAAGTGATCCTTGTGCCTCAGCCTCCCAAGTAACTGGAATTACAGGTGTGGGCCACCACGTCCAGTTAATTTTTATATTTAGTAGAGATAGGGTTTCACCATGCCAGCCAGGCTTGTTTAGAACTCCTGACCTCAAGCGATCCACCTGCCTCAGCCTCCCAAAGTGCTGGGATTACAGGCATGAGCCGCCGTGCCCGGCCATAATCAATAAATGTCTCTCTACCTTGGCTTCTTCACCTGAAAGTGACGAATAATTATGTCTATCTCATATGAAAAAACGAAAAGTGACGAAATACAGGCAAAGTACCTAGACCACTATCTGGCATAGAGTATGTACTTTAAAATATTAGCTGCTATTTGGGTATGGACCTGTAGTCTCAGCTACTCAGGAGGCTGAGGCAGGAGGAATGCTTGAGCCTAAGAGTTCAAGGTTGTAGTACGCTATGATTGTGCCTGTGAATAGCTATTGCATTCTAGCCTGGACCACATAGTAAGACCCCATCTCTGAAAAAAAAATTAGCTGTAATTATTAATCTTTTTTTGTGCTATAACAGGTCCTTTTTTACTCTCATCTTATTTTAGTTTTCTGAGATCCTTGTTTCCTTCAGCATGCATCCACCTATTGCCAAAATGCTATTCTTGTTTTCACTGGGTCCTAAATTTGGGGGCTTTCTTAAGCCTGCCCTTCTATATTCTAGATCTTTCTTATTCTCTGCTAAGCTAATAATATTCTATGTTATTAATAGGCATTGATAGCTTCAATTTATCCCTCCCAGATGACATTTGCATTTTAACAAGAATTTTCAAGGCCTTGACTCAAAGGAGTGAGTAATGTGGTTATTTTAGGTATCCTGGCAGAGGGAAATAGTCCTTGGGCTGGGAGAGCTTTCCTAAACTCTAAATTTATATCACACCAGCAGCTGCCTACTCTGCTCACTCAGAATATAATGTGAGGGCTGTATGGTGGTCAGGGAATAAATTAAATCAATTAACTAATATTTTTATCACCAGGAACTGTATTACGTAGTGTGGGGAAGAAAATGAAGATTAATAATCTTTGTTTCAAGAAATACATAATCTTAGTTGAAGAAATCAAGATGTATAAACATTTTTAAAAAATCTATTCTCATTGCCAAGGTCAAGACAGACTTGAGAATGTAGCCTACTGGTCAATATACTGGTGTGAGGTCCAGGGGGCCAGATCAAACCAGGGGTAAGATTACCTAGAAAGCCGCTCATAAGATTACATCACCACAGAGCTGAAGCAAGAGCAACTGCTTAGAAATGGAGCAGGCTCTGCTGTCAGAGCACACTGAAGAGGGAGATCCCGCACTGTTACGCATCAGATGCAGACGCTGCATGAAGAATTAACAGAAATCGAGAGCCTGGTGCAGGACAGGTGAAAGGCAGGGGGAATCCATGTAACCTGGAGGAGGATTTCTTTCAAATGAATTCTAACATGTCTTGCTTAGGTGGGGCTGGGCTTCTTAAAGGAATCAAACTGGGATGAACAAATCACAAGATCTGTTTCCTAATTTGTGAAATGAGGAAGGATGAAATACATCAGCACTAAAGTGAAACTAAGGGCTAAACTGATTAAGCCCACCAACACTAACCTGCTTTGCTTGCTTTTAATCCCTTACTTCTAGTTGATCTTAAAACTCCCACTAGCTTCCTTACAGATAACATCTCTGACTGTGGGTCATTATAGTAACGGGTGTTTAACGTTGTTTTTCAGGAACTATGGGGCAGCTCTTGTTCAGTTGAAGCTGGTTGAGACCACTGACCCTTCAGCTGGGCCTGTGCAGGTGCCTATAGAGTGACATTTTGATGTCAGAGGGCCAAAAATTCCACCTCAGATCATTATAATGCCACCATTTTCTGCACATGTGTCCTGTGAAAAGCATGTAGCTCAATTATATTTGCACAGAAACCCCAATTACCTCACCTTTACTACCTGTCAATCACCTTTACCATACTTTGGACCACCCAGATTTCTATCCCGTAAGAACCCTCAAGCCCTATTTTTGTGGAAGTAGATTTGAGACCTGTTTTCCTGCCTCCTTGCTTAGCTGCCTTGTAAATAAACTCTTTCTCCTTTGCAAAACTCTTCATCTCAGTGATTGACTTGCTGTGCATGGGCAGAACAAACCTGGCCGATAACCAAGTTTCTCCCAGCTCTAGGGACCTGTAAGTCAATCATCCTAAAACCAGACAAGAAGGCAGTAATGAACAGCATTTAAATAAGCCATATAGACCTATGGTTTATGATTTGGTTTCCCAAATCGTAGTCCACCAGGATTCTTTCATTCACCTGCTGTGAAATCTTTTAATGTTCTTACACTGTCACTTGAATCTGTTAAGAAAATGTAGATATTTTAGTTTTCCAA
The DNA here is from genome assembly GCF_028878055.3 of Symphalangus syndactylus. Lineage (NCBI taxonomy): Eukaryota > Metazoa > Chordata > Mammalia > Primates > Hylobatidae > Symphalangus > Symphalangus syndactylus. The sequence continues at coordinate 110,888,952 of NC_072430.2, forward strand.
AACGTAAGTTGTCTATTTTACAATTTCTTGCAAGGCAGGAGGAAGGAAAAAAAACAAATTTAGCCCAATTCAATGATTTAAATCATCTTTTGGATCCTTAGTCTTTCAGTTTTTACCTTTCTTCTCCTCCCATATGATCATCTAATGTATGCAGAAAGAGCATTTGACAAAATATGTCTCTTCATGTATTTGCTTATATAACCTTGTAGCATCGAGAGGAGAGGAGTCCTTGGTTCATACAGTGCCTTCTGGCTCCTTACTGTACCTCGTTCATGCCAGGCCTGAAAGCATTCAAAGCTAAAGCTATTGCCTAGTGTGATTTGACATTGTGTAACTCCTTGAGATTTGGTTATGACTTCCATTCACCCCTGTCCCAAGAACCCTCCTCCCCATACAACTTCTTCCCTGACTAGCATTTTCTCTTGTAACCACCAGCCAAGCTTTCAACTATAACTGACATGTCCCAAACTATGCTCACCACTTGATTTACTTTGAGGAGCTTGTGTCCCTGAAGGATGGTGGGCAATTGACCAGGTGGTGGCATTCCAGATGTTCAGCATGAAGCAGAACAAAAGCTTCCTTCTTGCTCATGAAGCTCCCCAACCTATCTGTGTTTCTATGTTTCCTTAGCTTCTTCATCCATTCAATGAATATACACTGAGAACCTACCATGTGCTAGGCTCTCTGCTAGGTGATGGTGACATAATGGTGAACAAGACAGATAGTGTCCTTGCCCTCATGGAGTGTAAAGAGTAATGGGGGAAACACATAATAAAGAGGTCAGCAAACAAATTCATATGTACAAATTTTTAAGTGCTTTGGAATATACAAATAGGATTCTGTGGTTGAAAATAATAAAGGAGACCTATTTTAGAAGAAGTGGTTTGGTGAAGGTTTTTCTGAGAAGACACTTGATTTGAGAAGGAGGAGAGGCAGCCAACTACGTGAAGATGTGAAGAGTAATTCAGACTTAAAGACAAGCAAGTGCAAAGGTCTTGGATGGGAAAAAGTCTTCAGATGGATTGGAAAAGGATCAATAGATGTAAGATTTTCCTTCCATTCTCATAAGCAAATGACATAATCTTCAGGTATGACTAAGACTACTACATAGTCATGCTGAGTATTAAATAAGGCCCAGGCTGGGGTCAAGCAAGTGAGGCACTCATCCTGTATCCAAAATTTAAGGGAGCACCAAAAAACTCATTACTCAAAAGAAATCGTACTTTAATGCAGTATTTTAAAAATAAAAATGAATGCAAACATCCAATGACAAACAAAGCATCAAATTTAAAAATAAAAATAGGATGAGTATCACTGACTTTTCTTTTTGTCACAGGCTCCAGTATGGCTTGGCATAGTACTGATATTAAGGATTACTATCATCTGTGGATGAAGATAATTTGACTTCTTGCTTTCCAATTTAGATGCTTTTTATTTCTTTTCCTTGCTTAATTACTATGGCTAGAACTTCCAGTACTAGATGTATTCCTCCTGTCTAACTGAAACATTATATACTTTGACCAACACCTCCCTTTCCTCTGGCACCCCTCCCCTCAGCCTCTGGCAACCACCATGCTACTCTCCACTCCTATGAGTTAAACTCTTTTAGATTCCACATATAAGTGAGATCATGGAGTATTTGTCTTTCTGTGCTTGGCTTATTTCACTTAGCCTAAGCCAGGGTCATCTATATTGTAGCAAATGACAAGATTTCCTTCTCTTTTAAAGTCTGAATAGTATTCTATTGTACATGCACACACATATACATATATACGTATATACGTACATATACATATATATACATATATATGTACCTATACATGTATATATGTATATACGTATATATGTACATGCACATATATATGCATACACACACACAAACACACACATACCCACCATATTTTCATGACCCATTCATCTGTTGACAAACAACAGTTATTTCTATATTTTGGCTATTGTAAAGAATAAATGCTGCAGTGAAGATGGCAGTGCAGATAACTGTATGAGATGAGGCTTTTGTTTGTCTTGGATATATTATATATCCCAAATTGGGATTGATGAACCATATGGTAATTCTATTTTTAAATTCTTTTTTTTTTTTTGAGACAGAGTCTCACTCTGTTGCCCAGGTTGGAGTGCAGTGGTGACATCTCAGCTCACTGCAACTTCTGCCTCCCAGGTTCAAGTGATTCTCTTGGCTCAGCCTCCTGAGTAGCTGGGATTACAGGCACCCGCCACCATGCCTGGCTAATATTTGTATTTTTAGTAGAGATGGGGTTTCACCATATTGGCCAGGCTGGCCTCAAACTCCTGACCTCAAGAAACGTGCCCTCCTCATCTTCCCAAAGTGCTGGGATTACAAGCCACTGTGCCTGGCTTCTATTTTTTATTTTTTTGAGAAAACTTTATACTGTTTTCCATAATGGCTATACTAATTTACATTCCCACTAACAGTGTACAAGGGTTCCTTTCTCTCCACATCCTCACCAACACTTATTATCTTTTGTCTTTTTGATCATAGCCATTCTAACAGGTGTGAGACGATATCTTGTTGTGATTTTAATTTGCATTTCCTTCATGACTTATGATGTTAAGCATTTTCTTCAAATACATTTGGCAATTTTTATCTCTTATTTTGAGAAATGTCTATTAAGGTCCTTTGCCCATTTCAAAATTGGGTTTTATTTATTTATTTGCTATTGAGTTGAGTTCCTTATATATTTCAGATATTAGCCCCTTATCAAATGTATGGCTTGCAAATACTTTCTCTCATTCTGCAGGTTGTCTCTTCATCTACTGATTGTATTCCTTGCTGTGTAGAAGACTTTAAGTGAAAATGTAATCCCATTTGTATATTTTTTTCTTTTGTTGCCTGTCATTTTGGGGTCATATCCAAAAAAAATCATTGCTCAGACCAATTTCAAGAAGCTTTCCCCCTATGTTTTCTTTTAGTTTTACAGTTTCAGGTATTAAGTTTAAGTCTTTAATCCATTTTGAGTTGATTCTTGTATAAGGTATGAGATATGGGTCCAGTTTCACTCTTCTGCATGCAGATATACAATTTTCCAACACCATTTATTCAAGAGCCTGTTCTTCCCCCATTGTGTGTTCCTAGCATCCTTGTTGAAAATCCGTTGACCGTAAATGTATGGATTTATTTCTGGGCTCTCTCTTCTGTTCTGTTGGTTTTTATGTCTGTTTTTTGCACCAGTACAGTGTTGTTTTGATTACTGTAGCTATGTAGTATATTTCAAAATTATGTTGTGTGATGCCTGGAGTTTTGTTCTTGCTCAAGATTGATTTGGCTATTCAGGGTTTTTTTTGTGGTTCCATACAAATTTTTCAATTGTTTTATCTATTTTTGCAAAAAATGTCATTGGAATTTTAATAGGGATTGCATTGAATCTACAGGTTTCTCTGGGTAGCATGGACTTTTTAAGAATATTAATTCTTCCAATGCATGAACATGAGATATCTTTCCATTTATTTTTGTCTTCTATTTATTTCATCAGTGTTCAACTCTGTCAATTTTTACTTCATATGTTTTGGTGGTCTGTTATTAGTTATGTAGCTGTTTATAATTGTTATCTTTCGCTGTATCAAACCTTTTATTATAATATCCTTCTTTGTCTCTTGTAAACTTTTTTTTATTTAAAATCTATTTTGTATGATATTAGTATATCCTCCATTGCTGTCTTCTGGTTACTATTTTCATGGAATATTATTTTCTATCATTCCCTTTTCAACCTATTTGTGTCTTTGGATCTAAAATGAGTATCTTGTAGATAGCACATAGTTGGATCTGTTTTTAAGTGCGTTCCTTCAATCTCTGTCTTTGGAGAGTATAATCCATTTACATTTAAAGTAATTACTGACGAGAGGGGTCTGATATCTATCAATTAGCTATTTGTTTTCCATTTGTCTTATACATTTTTGTTCCTCACATCTTCTTTTGTGTTTAGTTGACTTTTTGTAGTGAAATGTTTAAATTTCTTCTCTTTATTTTGTGTATATTCTGTAGCTATTTCCTTTTGGTTATCAAGGGTTACATTTAACATCCTCAAGGCATATCACTCAAATTTGAATATTTCAGTTTAGCCTCAATAACATAACAAAATTTTTGCTCCTTTATATCTGTATCCTTATTCTTTTTGTTGTTGATGTCACAAAATTATATCTTTATACATTGTATTATAAAAACAATTATAATACATTGTATTATAAAAACAATTATAATACATTGTATTATAAAAACAATTATAATACATTGTATTATAAAAACAATTATAATACATTGTATTATAAAAACAATTATAATACATTGTATTATAAAAACAATTATAATACATTGTATTATAAAAACAATTATAATACATTGTATTATAAAAACAATTATAATACATTGTATTATAAAAACAATTATAATACATTGTATTATAAAAACAATTATGATACAATTATAATGCATTGTATTATAAAAAACACTGTTAAAAATGCATGTCTTAAATTATGTAGAAAACAAAATGTGGAGTTTCAAACCAAAGTTACAATAATTATAGGTTTTAGATTAATAATTGCTTTTAAAATGTATTAGTCTCTTAAGTCATACAGAAAACAAAAAGTGGAATTACAAGCCATTATTACAATAATACTAGCTTCTATAATGCTCATGTACTTACCTCAACTAAGACTTTTATTTCTTCATATGCTGTCAAGTTACCATCTAGTGTCCCTTCATTTCATCCTGCAGGACGCCCTGGAACATTTCTTATAGGGCAGGTCTAGTGGTAATAAATTCCTTCTGTTTTTGTTTATCTGAAATGTCTTAATTTCTTCCTCACTTTTGAAGGACAGTTTTGCCAGATACAAGATTCTTGGTTGACAGGTTTTTTTCTTTCAGCACTTAAAATATATCATCCCACTTCTGCTGGCCTCCAGACTTTCTCATGAGAAATCTGCTGAAAATCTTATTGAGGATTCCTTGTCTATAACAAGTTGCTTCTCTCTTGCTGCTTTCTCTTTGTTTTTGGCTTTCAACAGTTTGATTGTAATGTGTCTCAATATGGGTCTCTTTGAGTTAATCCTACCTGGAGTTAGTTTACCTTCTTGAATGTTTATATTTATGTCTTTCATTACTTTTGGGAAGTTTTTGGCCATTATTTTTTCAAATAGTCTCTCTTCTCCTTCTCTCTGTTCTCCTTCTGTGACCCACACAATGTGTATATTGGTTAGCTTGATTGTATCACACAGGTCCCTTAGGCTCTGTTAATTTTTCCTCACTCTTATTTCTTTGTGTTACTCAAGTCAATACTTTCCATTATCCTATCTTCAAGTTTGTTGAGTTTGTTGATCCTTTCTTCTGTCCGCCCAAATACTCAAATCTGCATTTGAATCTTTCTAGTGAATGTTTCATTTCAGTTATTGTACTCTTCAGTTCCAGAATTTCTTTGCAGTTTGTGTTTAGGTTTTCTATCACATTGTTGATATTTCCATTTTGTTTATATACCATTTTCTTGACTTTCTCCATGTCTTCCTTTACTTCTTTGAGCATCTTTAAGACAGTTGTTTTAAAGTCTTTGTCTAGTAGATCTGCCGTCAGGTATTTTCTAAGAACAGTTTCTGTTGGTTTAGTTTTTTCTTTTGAATGAGCCACGCATTCCTGTTTCTTTATATGCCTTGTGATTTTTTGTGGAAAACTGACATTTTAATCTAATGGTATGTTAACTCTAGAAATCAGATTCTCTCGCTTCCTCAAAGTTTGCTGTTTTTTTGTTTTGTTTTTCTTTGTTGTTTGTTGAACACTATCTCTGTGCCAAGGATCAGACTGAAGCATGAACTTAAGGGTATTCTTAGGCCCTTTCTGAGCCTGGGCTTTCCCTGAGCTTGTACAGTGATGTTCTAATTTCCCTCATATATCCAGCTGCTTTTGAATATCCTGGTCTTCAGTGCCTGGCTTCTAAAAAAAGAAAAATAAAGTGGTGGTAGTGTTGTTAAAATGGCAGCCGCTTAAGTGCCCTGTAAGTCACTTCAGTCATGGGAGACAGGATTGCAATAATGGAGGTGAGGAGGTGCAAAAACAATGGCCACCTGCCTCTTTCTCTGCATCTCTGTGATCAGAAGCAGCAATCAGCAATTAGAGCACAGACTCATAATATTTGGAAGACATGATCCTTTTTGCTCATCCTGGCTTCTGCAGTTTACATGTAGGCTCTCCAGGACATGTACACAGCTGTCTGCTGTGGGACTACATGGTGGGGGATGGGTAGCTGTTGCTGTTATAAGAGCTGAAATTGACCAAAATTAACCTCAATTTACCATCCATGCCTTTTCCTAGAAGTTACAAGCCTTTAATAGATGCCAGAGTTAAAAAAAATCTTGTATCAGACAGATTCTGCCAGTGCAATTGTTACTAGTTGAGGAGACAGATTCATGGTGCTTCCTACTATGCCATCTTCCCAGAATCTTCTCACCTCTTAAGGATTACTACAAATTTGGCTGGGTGCAGTGGCTCATGCCTGTAATCCCAGCACTTTGGGAGGCTGAGGTGGGTGGATTACGATGTCAGGAGATCGAGACCATCCTGGCTAACACAGTGAAACCCCGTCTCTACTAAAAAATACAACAAAAATTAGCTGGGCGTGCCAGCAGGCACCTGTAGTCCCAGCTACTTGGGAGGGTGAGGCAGGAGAATGGCATGAACCAGGGAGGTGGAGCTTGCAGTGAGCTGAGATCACGCCACTGCACTCCAGCCTGGGTGACAGAGCGAGACTCCATCTCAAAAAAAAAAAAAAATTATTCAAATTTATAAAAGCAGAGAAAACATGGTGGCACATGCCTGTAATTCTCATTAGGCTGAGGTGGAAGGATTGCTTGAGCCCAGAAGTTCAAGACTAGCCCAGGCAACATAGTGAAACAGTTTCAAACAAAACAAAAGGAAAAAACTAAATTAATAAAAGCAAGTCGAGCATGGTGGCTCACATCTGTAATCTCAGCATTTTGGGAGACCAAGGTGGGTGGATCATTTGAGGTCAGGAGTTTGAGACCAGCCTGGCCAACATGGTAAAACCCCATATCTGCTAAAAATAGAAAAATTGGCTGGGCATCATGATGCATGCCTATAATTCCAGCTACTCAGGAGCCTGAGTCAGGAGAATCGCTTGAGCCCAGGAGGCAGAGGTTGCAGTGAGCTGAAATCTCACTATTGCACTCCAGCCTGGGTGACAGAGGGAAACTGTTCCCCCCACCAAAAAACAAAACAAAACAAAACAAACTCAAAAAACTAAAAAACCCCAAAAGTCATAAAAGCAGATTACAATGTTCTTTTTTAACTTTATTTTTTTATTTTCGGTCTCACTATGTTGCCCAGACTTGTCTTGAACTTCTGGCCTCAAGTGATTCTCCTGCCTTGGCTTCCCAAAGTGTTGGGATTACAGCGTAAGCCATCACGCCCAACTATCAGTGTTCACTTGAATTGGTAATGGCTTTTATTGTTATGCTCATATTCATTCATATAATAATATCTATTAACACGTATGAAAAAATCATCATTAGGTTTCTCATTTGTTCGATTTTTTCCTGTATCATTGTAATCTTGATTATTCTTCTCAAATTCTTTTTTCTGCTGAAAATTAGAAATGAGTGGGATAGATGGATTGCTGTAAAAATGATAAGTGCCAATATAGCCCATAAATCAATGGCTGGATTGATATGGAAGAGCTTTATGGTGATATAGGGTAGAAAAATCATATAGAGGGTTAAGCTGCTATTTGAGTCTCCCACCACTTGGGAGAAGGCTAATCTGGCAAGAATTGTGGTTCCTGGGACTAGAGATGGAATAGGGACTCCCAACCCAATTCAGTGGTAAGTTTGAAATCAGAGAAGTGCGTGAAGCTGAAAACAGTTGTACAGTAGTACTGAGATTGAGGGAGTTATAAGGCAAGCTCTAGGGGCAGCCGAAGGGAGCTGGAGGCAGCAAGGACAGCCAGTTTTGAAACAGGAGTCATAGCTTCTGTGGTCTCACATTCTTTGGGTAGCAGTCAGAAGCTTTGGCTAAGCTGGATGCTGTGAGTATATTAAGAGTAGAACCAGACAGTATCATTCGTTTCTTATTCTCCTTTAAAACCATCTGGGCTATCAGCTTCCCCTGCTCTGTCTCCATGCCTTTGCTTAATTGTGTGCAGAAAGTCAAGTTATTGCAATCAGACTAGCTGACAGAAGGGCAGGTAGACTTCCTTGTGTGTTCTTTGCTAACCTCATCATCTGACAGTCGGCATGCTGTCAGCTCTCCATTATCTGGACTGCTGAACCACCACCATTGAGCAATCATAAATCTTGAAATATCCCCATAGAGTAAGACTTTGGATATCCTGGTCAACCTCTGGAGAAGCAAGACTCAAGACAGGCTACTCCCTTGATCCTGGATGTCCATATGCAACTGTATTTAGCATAGAAAGTCTTGGAGTTTGCTAGTTTTCTCCTGGAAACACAGCTGCAGTCTCTCCACTCTTAATTTTGAATGTTGTGCTTAGAGCAGAACCACCTGTCTCTGTATCTGTATTTTCTTTCCAAAGAGCTGAGTGATTGCCTAGAACAGCTGTGGGTATTTGTGTTTTATTTTTATAAGCCCTAAGCAACTGAGTGAAAAGCAAAGCCGATTATGTCATTGAGTCCTTCAATATGTATGAACAGGAAAGCAGAAAACTGAGTTAGCCATAGCAAATACAAGGTTTACATAGAAGAAGAAACACTAAATTTTGCTGGGGAATCAATGAACAAAGAGGCAAAATGTTTGCATTTTGGGGGAAAGACTTATTTTATGTTCATTCAGATAAATGATTTTACACGACGTCTTTTTAAATCCTGCAAACACTGAATTTATCACCACAAGATGTAAGAGAAGCATAATGGAGAACATGCTACATACAAGTCTGGCAAAGACAGTCAGGTTTTTGTGTGCACCAACCCCTACACGTTTGTTTGTTCTTCCTTGCTCTGTTTAAAATAACTTCCTCTTTGTCTTTGAATTGTATAGCGTTTAAATGCCACCGGAAAGTTAAGCCTCCACTCTGAAAACTTATTTGTGCTATCAAAACGTTGTCAAGAATCTAGATAGCTAGAGCCAGATTTCTGGCATTCATGCCAAATGCCAGAGGGTCTTTGGCTACTGACTATCACTGGAGAGTCTTTAGGTCAGTGTAAGTGAGAAGATAATCTTATTTAGTATTGTGTAGCAACTTATTTGGAATTACAAGTCTCTTGGATCCTTGAGGGCTACATTTTGGTGGTGGTGATGGTGGTAACATTTCAATAAGTCAACCAAGTGGAATTTCTAATCTTAATATGACAACCCATAGAATCCTTCTACCTAAAAATTGTCACAAAATTTAGGGTATTTTATTCTCTTCTTTTCCTTATTTCCCTTCTTATTTTAAGGTGGATCCAGTTTATCTCAGTTGCATTTTTTTCTCCTTCAATATAAAAATGCTATAAAATTATTATTTCTAAAACTTTGGAAAATATAGAAAAACTAAAAATAAGAACAATCCTATTCCCAAGGGCAAGTGTTGTTAGTGTCTCTCTCAATCCTGGCCCAGGTTTATTTTTATTTTTGTTTTGTTTCATAATTGTGACCATATTGTATGTATGATTTTGTTTTTGTAAACATTAGCACTGTCATAAGCTTTCTCCAATGCTAGTAAAATTATGTAAACAATTCTTATTCTTCCTCTTTCATTTTTTCTCTTCCCTTCCATTCTCTTCTTTAAAAGTGTTTATTGTCTTCCCTCTTTCCTTATCAAATACCATTAAGGAGGCTTCTGCTTTTGGACAAGACAGAATAGTAAGAACTGGGTTTTTCCTCTAGTGTATTAGGAGGTGGTAGTGTGAGTTCAAGCACATCATGGCAATTAGAGTTCATGACAATAATACCAAAGAAGAGAGGTCTGCACGGAGAGAAGGCTCTGGAGATCATCCCCTTTGAGTTTTCATCTGAGTACTGAATAGCATGTGTGTGTGTGAAGAAACTACTCAAGTTTTCTAGGAGGAAAAATCATTGGGGTTCACACAGAGCTTGGAAGAGTTTGTATTCCCACATGCCAGAGTGGATGGAACTCATAATTTGTGGATGTAAGATAGTGTATTCAGAAGGATAATGTCTCAACAGTGGGATGAAATTAATCCTAGGTTAAAAGCTGCTCTGATCCTGTATAAAACAAGTATAAAAGCAGGTCTCAAAGGATCAAACTGTTTCCAAGTAATTTAATTCCAAGAACAAAGCTCAAGAATATTTACAAAAATATAGAAAAAAATCCAGTACCTAATGAGATAAAATTAATGATGTCTGGAATCCAATAAAAATATTACCAAATATGCTAAGAAGCAGGAAATATGAGCCATAATGAAAAAAGTAATCAATAGAAACAGACTCAGTAGTAATATAGATGAGAGAATTAAAGGACATTAAAACAGATATTGTAATTATATTTCTTATGGTCAAGAAGGTAGATTATAGCCTGAGTATGTTAAAAAGGGATATGAGAGATATTTTTAAACTGTAAGTCAAACTTCTAGAGATAAAAATACAATACCTGAAAGAAAAAATACATTGGATGGAATTAACAGCAGATTAGTCACTTCAGAAGGAAAGATTAATGAATTTAAGGCAGAGCAATATAAACTATTCAAAAGGAAACAAATTAAAAAGACCATAAAAGTGAATACAGCCTCAGGGAGTTTAGGGGCAAGTTTAAGCAGCCTAATACACACATTATGGGAGTTCCCAAAGGAAGTAAGTGGGAACAGAAAAAAAAATCAAAGAAATAACGGCTAAAACTTTTCCAAGTTTAATGAAACCTCTAAACCACACAGATTCAAGAAGCTCAGTAAATGCCAAGTATAAGAGGCATGAAGAAAACTATGCTAAGTCACATCACAATCAAATTGGTTAAAACTAGTAATAAAGAGAAAAATAATAAAGCAACCAGAGAAAAAAGACATATGGAAAAAAGAATGAAGATTAGAATTATCACAGACTACTAACTGGAAACAATGCATGTTAGAAGGCAGTGTAGAAATATCTTTAAAATACTTAGAGAAAAAAACTGTCAACTTGGCATTCTCCAGCCAGCAAAAATATTTTTCATACAGTGGAGGTGTATTGAACATATAGTTATCATGACATGTCAATTTTACTCCTAGGTTTATATTCACACAAAACTTGTATACAAATGTTCATAGCATTCCTAATGATTAAAAAGTGAAAGCAATTCAAATATTCATCATGTGATAAATGAATAAATAAAATATGATATACCCATACAATGGAAAATTACTTGGCAATAAGAAGAAATGAAGTACTGATACAAGCAACAACATGGATGAACCCTGAAAATGTTATGGCAAGTGAAAAAAACAGTAAAAGGTGATTGGATATTTTATGATTCTACTTATGTGAAATATCCAGAATAGGCAAGTCTGTAGTGACAGAAAGTAGACTAATAGTTGTTTACGGCTGGAAGTGGGAGGAGAAAATGGAAAGTGACAGATGATAAAGCAAGTTAGGATTTCTTTAGGGAGAACAGAAATGTGGCAATGGATGCATAATCTTGTGTATATCCTAAAAATATTGAAATATACATTTTAAAAGGGTGAATTGTATGGTATTTGAATTATATCTCAATAAAACCATTAAAATCATGATAAAGGTGAAATATTTTTTTCAGATATAAAAAGCTGAAAGATTAATCAGCAAAAGACCTGAACTAAAATATTAAAGGAAGTTTTCAGGTAGAAGGAATATGATACCACATGGAAATCTGAATCTACACAATGGGATAAAGAACACCAGAAATGATAAATAATGTGGGTAAATATAAATCCTTTTCTTTTTTCTTTTTTGGAAGACAGGGTCTCACTTTGTCACCTAGGCTGGAGTGCAGTGGCGCAATATCAGCTAACTGCAACCTCTGCCTCCTGGGCTCAAGTAATCCTCCCACCTTAGCCTCCCAAGTAGCTGGGACTATAGGCATGCACCATCACATCTAGCTAATTTTTGTAATTTTTTTGTAGAGATAGGGTTTTGCCATGTTGCCCAGGCTGGTCTCAAACTCGTGAGCTCAAGCAATGAGTCTGCCTCGGCCTTCCTAAGTGCTGGGGTTACAGGCGTGAGCCACAACACCCAGCCTCCTTTTCTTTTTATTTAAAAATTTCTTTTTCTTTTTCTTTTTCTTTTTTTTTTAAATTTTGAGATGGAGTTTCACTCTTGTTGCCCAGGCTGGAATGCAATGGTGCAATCTCAGCTCACTGCAACCTCCGCCTCCTGGGTTCAAGTGATTCTCCTGCCTCAGCCTCCTGAGTAGCTGGGATTACAGGCATGCACTACCACACCCAGCTAATTGTGTATTTTTAGTAGAGCCAGGGTTTCTCTATGTTGGTCAGGCTGGTCTCAAACTCCTGACCTCAGGTGATCTTCCCACCTTGGCCTCACAAAGTGCTGGGATTACAAGCATGAGCCACCATGCCTGGCCTTAAAATATTTCTTTAAAATATTACTGACTAAAGAAAAAAAAGTATGATGGACTTTATAACAATAAAAAAGTAAAACATGTAAAAACAAGACCAAGACCAGAATGGGAAGAGCTGGAGCTTTACTGTTGTAGCATTTTAATGTTATACATAACATGGTATAATATTAGATGTATAATATAAAATCTAAAGCAACCACTACAAAAACAATACTAGAAGTTACAGCTAGTAAGCCAACAAAGGATATAAAATAGAATCATATTTAATTAATCCAAAAGAAGGAAGTAAAAGGGAACAAAGAATAGGTGGAACTACTAGAAAAGAAACAAAGAAGGTAGATTTAAACACAATCATATCAACAATCACATTAAATGTAAATGTTCTAGATTCTCTAATTAAATGCAGATAGTCAGACTGCGTTTTTTTTTTTTTTTAAAAAAGCAAGACCAAACTACAGTCATGCGTTGCTTAACAACAAGGATGCATTCTAAGAAACGCCTAATTAGGTGATTTCCTCATTGTGTGAACATCATAGTGTGTACTTACACAAACCTAGACAGTATAGCCTTCTATATACCTAGGCTGTATGATATAGCCTATTGCTCCCAGGCTACAAACCTGTATATCATGTTACTGTACTGAATACTACAGGCAAGTGTAGCACAATGATAATTATTTGTGTATTTAAACATAGAAAAGGTACAGTAAAAATGCAGTTTTGTAATCTTATGGGACCACCATTGGTTCCATATATAGCCCATCATTAACTGAAACATTATTATTTGATACATGACCGTGTATGCTGGCTACAAGAAACTCACTTTCAATATAAAGACACAAGTAGGTTTGTGATGGCCTCTTATTGGGTTGACTTGGATTGACTGAACTAAATTTCTTGTAGTTCCCCTTCCTGTATATACCCTATTACAGTAGACCACAGGAGAGATTCTTATGGGCTATTTGAAGGGCAGAAGCAAAACAGCAGCCATTTGGTTGCTCACACACATTGTCTCTTATCTGCTAACTCACCACATTTATCCTGAAGCATGGCTTCACCTGCAATTGCTCTGCATTCTCCTGAATCATTCAGCTTCTCTGATTTCTTGGCCAGCTCTGTGATGAAGAACCTAGCTTCTGCAGGACATCCATACCATCAAGAAACTTCAGAAACCAGTAAAAGAAGAGCAAACTATACAAAAAGGAAGCAGGAGAAAGGAAATAATAAGAAAATACATGAAACAGAAAATAGGCAAATCGTACAGAGAAATCAGTGAAACTAAAAGTGGTTCTATAAGAATATTAATAAAGTAAATAAATCTCGAACCCAGCTGATCAGAAGAAAATAGAGAAGACATAAATTACCATAAGCATGGGTGAGAGAGGTGACATCACTATAGGTCCTACAGATAAAAGAATAATATATAAATATTATGAATAACTTTATGACAATAAATTCCACTTACATGAAATAGACAAATTCCTTGATCAACTCAAACTAGCCAAACTCACTCATGAAGAAATAAATAACCAGAGTAGTCCTCTATCCATTAAAGAAATTGAATTTGTGGTTAAAAGCCTTGCTATAAAGAAAACTGCAGTGTTAGCTGCTTTACTAGTCAAGTCTACTAAGGATTGAAGAAACAAATAATACTAATTCTTCATGAACTCTTCCAGAAAACCATAGAGGAGGAACTATGTCACAACTTATTCTGAGGCCAACATTACTCTGACACCAAAATTAGACAAAGACCTTGCAAGAAAAGAAAAGTTCAGACAAATATACCTCATGAACATAGATGCAAAAATTCTTGACAAATTTTAGTAAATTGATTCCAACAATATATGAAAGGACAATATGTCATAATGAAGTGGGGCTTATCCATAGAATGGAAGGTTGGCTGAATGGTTTAAAAAAAATCAAAGTTATTTATCTTATAAACAGACTAAAAAAGAAAAACCATAGATCATCTCAACTGACAATAAAATGTGTTTGGCAAAATCCATCATCCATTCCTGATTTTTTAAAAAACTGTCAGCAAACTCAGAACAGAAGGGAATTTACTCAACCTACAGGTTATTTCCAAAAACCTACAGCTAACATCATACTTAATGGTAAAAGGCTGGAAACTTTTTCCCTAAGATGAGGATCAAGTAAAAAATATATGTTTTTACCACTTCTGTTCAACGTTATAGTAGATATTCTACTTGCCAGTGAAATAAGGCAAGGAAAGGAGCTAAATTTGTCTTTATTCACAGAAGAAATGATCCTTTATGTAGAAAAAAAGTACAGAATATATTTTAAAAGCTATTTAAACTAGTATGTGAGTTTAGTAAGATCAATACATAATATTATGTGGCAAAATCATTTGTTTTTCTGTATACTGATAATGAATAATCAGACATTGAAATTTAAGAATACCACTTATAATAGCAATTAAATATATGAAATGCTTAGTGATAAATTTAACCAAGGATGTGCATCGATTGTACACTGAAAATTATACAGCATTACAGAGAGAAATTCAAGGAGATTTAACTAAATGGAGACCTATGCCATGTTCATGAATTAAAAGACTAAGTACTGTTAAGATGCCAAGTTTCCCTAAGTTGTAATCCCAACCAGAATTCAAAGATTTTTAAAAAAGTAATTGACAATCTAACTTTCAAATTTATATGGAAATACAAAGAACCGGAAATAACCAAAAACTTTGTAAAATAAGAGGAAAGTTTAGGGGCTGATTTCAAGACTTATTATAAAGATACAGTAATCCAGGCAGTGTAGTATCAGCATAAAGTGAAAAAACTAAACCAATGAAACAATATAGACAGTTTAGAAACAGACCTATACATATATATGGTCAATTGATTTTTGACAAAGTTGCCAAGGCAATTCAGTGGGGGAAAGGAGAGTCTTTCAACAAAATGGCACTAGAAAAATTATATAAGGTACAGCACGGTGGCTCATGCCTGTAATCCCAGCACTTTGGGAGGCTGAGGCAGGCAAATTGCTTGGGCTTAAGAGTTCAAGACTAGCCTGAGCAACATGGTGAAAACCCATGTCTACGAAAAAATACAAAAATTAGCTGAGCGTGGTGGCACACGCCTGTAGTCCCAGCCACTTGGAAGGCTGAGGTGGAAGGATCAATTGAGCCCCAGAGGTGGAGGTTGCATTGAGCTGAGATCGTGCCACTGCACTCCAGCCTGGGTGACAGAGCAAGTCCCTGTCTCAAAAAAAAAATTACATGGATACCAAAATAAACCTTATCCCTTATGTCATATCATACAGGAAAATAAAGTTGAAATTGATCATATCCCTAAATAAAACAATAACACTTTTAGAATAAAACATAAGAGAAAACCTTGGTGATCTGTTTTTGTTGAAGTTTTTAAAACATAGCATACAAAGCAAGGAATAAAAAAGGAAAGTCAATTATTTGGACTTCACCACAAAATTAAAATACTTTGTGCATCACAGACATTGTAAGAATGTGAAAGGGCAAGCCACAGAATGAGAGAATATCCTTTTGAAAGATATTTGACAAAAGATTACAGTATAAAAAGAACCGTTACAACTCCAGGATCCTAAGACCAAAAAAAATAAAAATAAAAAAAATCTGTGAAAAATGGGCCAAACTTGCATAAAAGTTGATATAAGAATGGCAGATAGGCCCATGGAAAGATACTTCATAGCCTTACTCATTAGGGAAATGCAAGTGAAAACCACCTCACACCCACTAGAATGGCTAACGTTACAAAACCTGTTAAAATTACAAAGTACTGATAGGGATGTGGATTAACTGGAACTCTCATATATTGCTGATGTAAAACGGCATGATGTACTGGGGAGACATTTTGTTGGTTTCTTAAGAATTTAAGCCTATACCTACCATACAACCCAGTTGTTGTCCTCTATGCACTGATCCAAGACAAAATAAACTTATGTTCACAAAATAAAGCCTATGTAGTGAATGTTCATAGCAGCTTTATTTACAACAGACAAAAACTACAAACAATGGCCAGGCACAGTGGCTCACGCCTGTAATCCCACCACTTTGGGAGGCCGAGGTGAGTGGATCATCTGAGGTCAGGGGTTTGAGACCAACCTAGCCAACATGGAGAAATCCCGTCTCTACTAATAATACAAAATTAGCCAGGCGTGGTGGCGCATGCCTGTAATCCCAGCTACTCAGGAGGCCGAGGTGGGAGAATCGCTTGAAACCGGGAGGAGGAGGTTGCAGTGAGCCGAGATCACACCATTGCACTCCAGCCTGGGTGATAAGAGCGAAACTCCGTTTCAAAACAAATAAACAACAACAACAAAAACCTACAAACAACCCAAATGCCCTTCAGTGAGTGAATAGATTGACAAGCTGTGATTTATCCATGCAATGGAATACTTTTCAGCAATAAAAAGGGATGGACTATTGATCCATGTAACAGAATGGATGACTCTCAAAATAATTATGCTGCGTGAAAGAAGCCAAAGATGAGTGCATGCTGTGTGATCCCATTATACAAAATGCAAACTAATCTATGGTGACAGATAGCAGATCAGCGGTTGCCTGGGAACACAGAGGATTATTGTGGAGGGGGACAGGAAGGAGAGATTATAAAAGGGCATAGGAAGCTATTTGAGGTGGATGATATATTAATTATCTTGATGGTGGTTATGATTTTATGGGCATATACATATGTCAAAACTCAACATGTTGTGCACTTAAATATGTATAGTTCACTGTATATCCATTATACCTCCATAAAGCTGTAAAACAAAAAGCCATTAGGCAGATCCAAACAAGTTAGGCAGCGTATAAAGGCAGGTTCAAATTAGAGTTTTGGGTGAGAGAAGGAGGGGGATGCAGAAAGATTGGCCATTTACAGGATGATTCATATAAGAGGAGTGAGGCTTTTTGCTGTTGGAGTTGAATACAATTACAGAAAAATAAAAGGAAACCAGAATGAACTTTGTGTTGTTAGACTTTGTGGTATCAGTGTGAACCTTATGGTTTTTATGTGTGCAGATACACAGATACAGAGAGATTTGATGTGTGTGTACATTCATACACATCCTACCTCTATTCACAGAAAGGGCCTGGGAATAGTCATGCCCCAGGTATAACAAGCACATCTAGCATCTAGATTTTGACTTGTTAATATCACTTTTCAATGAAAGGAAGCAGGGCTTCTTGGAGAAACATCAGATTCCAGGGCTGAGGCAGGGAATGTACAAGATGAACCTGAATATCCTTCTGTGCTAGGAAGCAAAGAAATTCTCAAACAATAATGAGGAGATAACAAAAGTTCTCAGAAGCCAGTTTAAAGAGGCTTTCATTGACCACATCTGGTGATCTGAGCATCAAGATAAATAATGACAGTTACAGATTCTAATCTACTGAATAAAACACAAATATGTGGCTCCACACTGCTAAAAGAAATAAATGAATAAATGAATAAATAAATGGGAAGGCAAGAGAAGTCTCCCTTACAGTAGAAAGCCAACTAATAAATGTAGAAGGATTGATGATATCAGAAGATCTCCATTTGACAACTATCACAGTAATAATTAACATTAATGGACACCCAAACTGGTGGGTGAAAGTAGGGTTTAAATAAAATTTTACATAGTCTCAAATTATCTCTCCAGAAAATATTGATTACAAAAGGGGAAAAACATGACTTCCTAGTTTTAGAAGCCTGGCAGACACTGTCTTGACCAGGAAAATTTAACACCACCAGTAATGAGACTTTTATAGGTGCAAGATGGACCACCCCTCACCTCCAAAACTGGTTTAGATTTGAGACTGATGATGACACAAACACACACACACACACACACACACACACACACACACACACCCCAAGAGGATAAAAAGAGATTTATTTATTTCTCATATATTGAGGCTTTCTGGGAAGAGTAGGGCAGGCTCCCAAACAGGTCTGGAAATGGCTGAGAAAGCACAGAGGGTGACTGGCTTTGATTTTTTATTGTGATTAATGGGCTCTGGCTGGGGTGAGGGTTACCAGTTATGGGACAGGGCTCATGTGCTTTGAACCTCCCACCAGCATCAAACAAGGAATCACCCAGGCTTTCTTATCAGCTTGCCAAGATGTAGGGCAGAAGAGGAAGAAAGAGGAATGGGGCTTGAAAGCTGTTAGCAGTCACACATAAAAAATAGAATCAGACTAGAAACAAACAGATGCCATGCTCCATCCAATAGTTGCAATGAAAAGAATACAACATCTGTGATATTCCAGCCAAAAATATATTACCTGGGTCTAATTATGAGAAACATCAAACAAATCCACTCTGTAGACAAGAATTAACATAGCAGGCCCGGGGCTGCTATCCTTAGAAAGGCCTGCTTGCAAGGTTGCGCGTGATTGGTATCTGGGAACTTGGATTTAAGGAGTGTTCCCATCATACAGTGAGTGGCTCACTCTGCCTAAACTGCTTATACAAAGAATGAGGATTGTGTTGAATTCTGCTTTCCTTTGGGGAGTCTGGAATTTTGGTACTTGCTGGACAGAGAGTGCCTGTGTGACCAGTCACAATAAAAATTTTGAGCACTGAATTTCTAATAAGCTTCCTGGTAGGTAACATTTCTTTTTTTTTTTCTTAGTTTTTTATTTTTTTATTATTATACTTCAGGTTTTAGGGTACATGTGCACAATGTGCAGGTTTGTTACATATGTATCCATGTGCCATGTTGTTTTGCTGCACCCATTAACTCGTCATTTAGCATTAGGTATATCTCCTAATGCTGTCCCTCCCCCCTCCCCCCACCCCACAACAGTCCCCCGAGTGTGATGTTCCCCTTCCTGTGTCCATGAGTTCTCATTGAGTTCTCATTGTTCAATTCCCACCTATGAGTAAGAACATGCGGTGTTTGGTTTTTTGTCCTTGCGATAGTTTACTGAGAATGATGTTTTCCAGTTTCATCCATGTCCCTACAAAGGACACGAACTCATCATTTTTTATGGCTGCATAGTATTCCGTGGTGTATATGTGCCACATTTTCTTAATCCAGTCTATTGTTGTTGGACATTTGGGTTGGTTCCAACTCTTTGCTATTGTGAATAGTGCCGCAATAAACATACGTGTGCATGTGTCTTTATAGCAGCATGATTTATAGTCCTTTGGGTATATACCCAGTAATGGGATGGCTGGGTCAAATGGTATTTCTAGTTCTAGATCCCTGAGGAATCGCCACACTGACTTCCACAATGGTTGAACTAGTTTACAGTCCCACCAACAGTGTAAAAGTGTTCCTATTTCTCCACATCCTCTCCAGCACCTGTTGTTTCCTGACTTTTTAATGATGGCCATTCTAACTGGTGTGAGATGGTATCTCACTGTGGTTTTGATTTGCGTTTCTCTGATGGCCAGTGATGATGAGCATTTTTTCATGTGTTTTTTGGCTGCATAAATGTCTTCTTTTGAGAAGTGTCTGTTCATGTCCTTTGCCCACTTTTTGATGGGGTTGTTTGTTTTTTTCTTGTAAATTTGTTTGAGTTCATTGTAGATTCTGGATATTAGCCCTTTGTCAGATGAGTAGGTTGCAAAAATTTTCTCCCATTCTGTAGGTTGCCTGGTCACTCTGATGGTAGTTTCTTTTGCTGTGCAGAAGCTCTTTAGTTTAATTAGATCCCATTTGTCAATTTTGCCTTTTGTTGCCATTGCTTTTGGTGTTTTAGTCATGAGGTCCTTGCCCACACCTATGTCCTGAATGGTATTGCCTAGGTTTTCTTGTAGGATTTTAATGGTTTTAGGTCTAACATGTAAGTCTTTAATCCATCTTGAATTAATTTTTGTATAAGGTGTAAGGAAGGGATCCAGTTTCAGCTTTCTACATATGGCTAGCCAGTTTTCCCAGCACCATTTACTAAATAGGGAATCCTTTCCCCATTTCTTGTTTTTGTCAGGTTTGTCAAAGATCAGATAGTTGTAGATATGTGGCATTATTTCTGAGGGCTCTGTTCTGTTCCATTGATCTATGTCTCTGTTGTGGTACCAGTACCATGCTGTTTTGGTTACTGTAGCCTTGTAGTATAGTTTGAAGTCAGGTAGCGTGATGCCTCCAGCTTTGTTCTTTTGGCTTAGGATTGACTTGGCGATGCGGGCTCTTTTTTGGTTCCATATGAACTTTCAAGTAGTTTTTTCCAATTCTGTGAAGAAAGTCATTGGTAGCTTGATGGGGATGGCATTGAATCTATAAATTACCTTGGGCAGTATGGCCATTTTCACGATATTGATTCTTCCAACCCATGAGCATGGAATGTTCTTCCATTTGTTTGTATCCTCTTTTATTTCATTGAGCAGTGGTTTGCAGTTCTCCTTGAAGAGGTCCTTCACATCCCTTGTAAGTTGGATTCCTAGGTATTTTATTCTCTTTGAAGCAATTGTGAATGGGAGTTCACTCATGATTTGGCTCTCTGTTTGTCTGTGATTGGTGTACAAGAATGCTTGTGATTTTTGTACATTGATTTTGTATCCTGAGACTTTGCTGAAGTTGCTAATCAGCTTAAGGAGATTTTGGGCTGAGACGATGGGGTTTTCTAGATATACAGTCATGTCATCTGCAAACAGGGACAATTTGACTTCTTCTTTTCCTAATTGAATACCCTTTATTTCCTTCTGCTGCCTTATTGCTCTGGCCAGAACTTCCAGCACTATGTTGAATAGGAGTGGTGAGAGAGGGCATCCTGTCTTGTGCCAGTTTTCTAAGGGAATGCTTCCAGTTTTTGCCCATTCAGTATGATATTGGCAGTGGGTTTGTCATAGATAGCTCTTATTATTTTGAGATACGTCCCATCAATACCTAATTTTTTGAGAATTTTTAGCATGAGGCGTTGTTGAATTTTGTCAAAGGCCTTTTCTGCATCTATTGAGATAATCGTGTGGTTTTTGTGTTTGGTTCTGTTTATATGCTGGATTACATTTATTGATTTGCGTATGCTGAACCAGCCTTGCATCCCAGGGATGAAGCCCACTTGATCATGGTGTATAAGCTTTTTGATGTGCTGCTGGATTTGGTTTGCCAGTATTTTATTGAGGATTTTTGCATCAATGTTCATCAAGGATATTGGTCTGAAATTCTCTTTTTTGGTTATGTCTCTGCCAGGCTTTGGTATCAGGACGATGTTGGCTTCATAAAATGAATTAGGGAGGATTCCCTCTTTTTCTATCGGTTGGAATAGTTTCAGAAGGAATGGTACCAGTTCCTCCTTGTACCTCTGGTAGAATTCAGCTGTGAATCCATCAGGTCCTGGACTCTTTTTGGTTAGTAAGCTATTGATTATTGCCACAATTTCAGAACCTGTTATTGGTCTATTCAGAGATTCCACTTCTTCCTGGTTTAGTCTTGGGAGGGTGTATTTGTTGAGGAATTTATCCATTTCTTCTAGATTTTCTAGTTTATTTGCATATAGGTGTTTGTAGTATTCTCTGATGGTAGATTGTATTTCTGTGGGATCGTTGGTGATATCCCCTTTTTCATTTTTTATTGCATCTATTTGATTCTTCTCTCTTTTCTTCTTTATTAGTCTTGCTAGCGATCTATCAATTTTGTTGATCTTTTCAAAAACTTAGTAGGTAACATTTCACATGTGTTATCAGAGCTCATTGCTGGGGAAATTAACACATCCTGTATGATTCTACTGGGGAGAACTCTTGGCAGCTTGCCCGGTTTCCTCTGGATTTTGCCCATTGTGCCTTTTCCCTTTGCTAATTTTGCTTTTTATTCTTTGGCTTTAATAAATCATAGCCACGAGTGTGGCCATCTGCTGAGTCCTGTGAGTCCTCCTAGCAAATCATCAAACCTGGAGTGATCTTGGGGAACCAACACACCCACATTGAAAAATATTGTACTAAGTGATTGTCCTATAATCTTTAAAGAATGTTGAGGCCATGAAAAATAGTCATAACAGCTGTGAACAATGTGAGATCTTGAACTGCATTCTTTTCTGTAAAGGATGTTTCTGGGACAGTTGGCCAAACTTGAATGGCATCTCTGGTTGATGGGTCCATGAAAGTTCTTTATGCCAAACTTGCAAGTTTTTGGTAAGTTTAGAACTGTTTCTAAATAAAATATGTATTTTTTTCTTTTCTTTTTTCAAGACAGGGTCTCATTCTGTCACCCAGGCTGGTGTGTAGTGGCAAGATCTCAGCTCACTGCAGCCTCAACCTCCCTGGTTCAAGCAATCCTTCCACCTCAGCCTTCTGAGTAAGTAGCTAGGACTACAGGTGTACACCACCACGCCAGGCTTTTTTTTTTTTTTTTTTTTTTTTTTTTTTTTTTTTGTAGAGACAAGGTTCTGCTGTGTGGCCCAGACCAGTCTTGTACTCCTGAATGCAAGCCATCCACCCACCTCGGCCTCCCAAAGTGCTGGGATTACAGGCATGAGTCATCACACCCGGCCCTAAAGTATGTATTTTTTTCAAAACTCTGGAAGCATTTTTTATTGGCTGCATAATATTCTACTGCACAATTATCTATCGTAGTTTCTTTAGCCTAGTGGTTTTCAACCCTGGCTACACGTGAAAGCCACTCAGAGACTTTTTATACATATATGCCTAGGTCTCAGTCCTAGAGATTTTGATTCAGTTGTTCTGATATGAAGATTGGGAATCATTATTGTAAAAATATAGCAACCCAAGTGATTTTAATGTGGAACCAGAAATGAAAATCGGTAGGCTAAGAAAAACTGTAATAGTAACCAATCCCTTAATGTTGATTATTTAGGTTGTTTCTAGCCATAGTATGTCAATAAAAATATTTGTGCATAAAGCTTTTCCCTTATTTTGTATTATGTTCTTAGTATTAACCCCAGAGATCAAAGAGTATGAATATTTTTAAGGCTGCTCTTGGTATTTTTCCAAATCGATTTTAAAAGCAAATTATCTGGTGTCTATTCTACTGTATGTAGATAGAACATTCTCCATTTTAAATGTCTTTGTTAGTATGATAGAAAAAAGGTGTTATATTATTCTAATTTGTATTTTTAAACTTTCTTTAGAGGGTTAAGTATTTCCAAATTTTGTTGTGCATCAGCGTTTCCTCTTTGGGAAATAATTGTTATATTCTTTTATGTATTAGGAAGGTAGTCTTTCTCAGATAGTTTTAAGTAAGTGCTTTATCATATATAAGTGCAATATTTCCTCAGTTTGTGGTATGACTTTTAATTTTTGTCATTTTACTCTTTAATAGAAAGAATATTTTCTTGGGAATGAGAAAATATGCTGCAGTAGCAAGAAGAGTTGGCAAATTCAAGGCTTGTTCTATATCTGGAAGGAGTTCCTAAGACAGAGGAGGAAAAAATACTGCAAGCTGTGGCCAAGAAGTTCTGTGTTTTGTATTCCTAAGGTGTTTTGAGGGTTGAGGAATATGTATCAAACTCAATAGGGTTTATTTTATTCTTATTCATAGGGCTATGTGCCCTATTTTAAGTACCACCTTAGAGAGAACAGCACATGCTGGAGTTATTTTTCTCCTTGGTCATAGAATATTTGGAAAATCAGATACTAAATTAGTTGTAACATGGCCCTGAAAATAAAAACTTGCTAAAAAAAATGAGTTCACACACAAAGTGTAGTGTGGGTTGGCAAAAACAGATAGAAATAAACAGATCATATTGTCTATTATGGAGAAGACATTCTGGGCTAACCCCACTCACAATCACTGAAGTATTCAGTGTAATAGGGCAAGAAGTCTTATCACAAGATGTTATTTCAGAAAATGCTATAAAAAACTTATATCCCAAGAAGATAAGTGAATTGCACATAGACCTGAGAAATCTAGGCTAGTCTGAAAAAAATCCATTCACCCCCTTCAGGGTTAATGGAAGGCTTCTGCCACGTGGGGGAGCTCAAATCTCACTTGCCTCAGCTATTACTCCACCCACAAAGTAGTTGATTACTAACGTTGGATTGGTCAAGTCCAGGAACACGGTTTAGGTCACTATGCTTGGGCCTGGAACTTTCTCTTTGCTAAAGGAAAGGTTAAATATGGTTCCTGGTGGCAAAATTTCTTTTATAGCTCGTTTTGTAGTTTTTTATTCCCCCTTGATTGGCTTTTTAGGAAAACTGGTTTCCTATTCAACTAGGTGATGAAAGAGTTTGAGGGCTTTACTGAGACCTTTGTGCCCTGCTGCCCCCTGGAAGGTCTTGGGGGGCAATGGATGGTTTCTAAGAAGAAGAAAAACTTTTCCTTATTTCCTTGCTTTAATTGCAATTTGATTGGAATTGCCTTTTCTTTCCATTATAGACAAACAATATGGATGACTGCAGGCCAGGTAACATCCTCCGGATGATGAGACTGAACTGATTGTAGTACGTTAGGAATTAATTTCAAGGGCAAAGGAAGGCTTGTCTCAAAACAGACAAAACTTCACTGTAGACAATTTTGGACTGGTGGTGCTGGCATTGATGGACAGGAGGAACAACTCCAGGGATTTGTTTTCCTTCTCATCTTCTTTTCTTCCGCCTGGGCTGAGATGAATCCTGATAATGGCAGGGATTTTTGAGCAGTAAAATTATTCAATAAATCAGAGTTATGAAATTCATCACTAGACAAATGAAGATCCGTAAAAGCCATTTTCTTTCTTTCTTCTCTTTCTTCCTTTCTTTTTGTTCATTCATGCCTCTTTTCCTTTTGGAGGTGGTTGCATTTAAGATTTATCAGTAATTGCTTTTCCTATTTAAAATTGATTTTTAACTATATAAGTGATTTCCGAATACCTTCTCCTTCCAAAAAACTGGAAGCCTACAGCTAAAGCTGCCATTAAGTCATCTTTGAGCACTATCCAACGACCCTGATACCATATCCCAGGCATTACGATAGAGTAGTAAGGAAGGGCTGGAGCCAGATTGCTTAGGCTCAAATTAAACTAATTAACTGGCTGTGCAACTGTAGGCAAGTTACTTAACCTGACTATGCCTGAGTTTTCTTATCTGGAGGATGGATATTAATGCCTACCTTATAGGGTGATTTTAAGGATTAAATGTAATAATATTTGTAAAGCACTTAAACACCATATTGGCATGTAGAAGCAATAAATGTTAGCTCTTGTTCTTCTACTTACTACTTGTGATATGTATTTCTTCCCATAGATCATGCAATGAGCTATGATCACACCATTGCAGTCCAGCCTGGGCAACAGAGTGAGCTGCTCTCTCAAAAAAAAAAAAAGAGAGAGAGAGAGTGATATGGTTGGCTGTGTCCCCACCCAAATCTCATCTTGAATTCCCATGTATTGTGGGAGGGACTGGGTGGGAGGTAAGTGAATCATGGGGGCAGGTCTTTCCCATGCTGTTCTCATGATAGTGAATAAATCTCATGAGATCTGATGGTTTTATAAGGGAGAGTTTCCCTGCACAAGCTCTCTCTCCCTTTGCCTGCTGCCATCTATGTAAGATGTAACTTGCTCCTCCTTGCCTTCTGCCATGATTGTAAGGCCTCCCTAGCCATGTGGAAATGTAAGTTCATTAAACCTCCCTTTTCTGTATAAATTACCCAGTCTTGTGTATGTCTTTATCAGCAACATGAGAAGACACTAATACAGTAAATTGGTACCAGGAGTGGGGCTGTACCCTGCAAAGCCACAGGGGCAGAGCTGCCTAAGACCATGAGAACCCACCTCTTGCATCAGTGTGACCTGGATGTGAGACATGGAGTCAGAGGAGATCACCTTGCAGGTTTAAGATTTAAGGCCAAGCACGGTGGGTCACACCTGTAATCCCAGCACTTTGGGAAGTCTAGGTGGGTGGATAACCTGAGGTCAGGAGTTCAAAACCAGCCTGGCCAACGTGGTGAAACCCCGTCTCAACTGAAAATACAGAATTAGCCAGGTGTGGTGGCACACACCTGTAATCCCAGCTTCTTGGAAGGCTGAGACAGGAGAATTGCTTGAACCCAGGAGGCAGAGGCTGCAGTGAGCTGAGACCATACCACTGCACTCCAGCCTGGGCAAGACAGACTGACACTCTGTCTCAAAACAAAACAAAACAAAAATATTTGACTTCCCTGCTGGATTTTGGACAAAGGGGCCTGTAGCCCCTTTGTTTTGGCCAATTTCTCCCATTTGGAATGGCTTCATTTACCCAATGCCTGTACCCCCATTGTATCTAGGAAGTAACTAACTTGCTTTTGATTTTACAGGCTCATAGGTGGAAGATGCTTGCTTTGTCTCAGATGAGACTTTGGACTATGGACTTCTGAGTTAATGCTGAAATGAGTTAAGAGTTTGGAAGGCATGATTGGTTTTGAAATGGTTTTATAAGGGAGAGTTTCCCTGCACAAGCTCTCTCTCTGTCTGCTGCCGTCCATGTAAGATGTGACTCGCTCCTCCTCAACTTCCATCATGATTGTGAGGCCTCCCCAGCCACGTGGAACTGTGGGTCCATTAAGCCTCTTTTTCTGTATAAATTACCCAGTCTCAGGTATGTTTTTATCAGCAGTGTGAGAGCAGACTAATACAGAGTGAGTGAGAGAGATAGGGAATCCTTGGGGGGAAATGGATATGGAATAACAGGAGTAAAGAGTTAGATTGTGTTGCTGTAGAAAAAGAGGTCAAGAGGTAACTAGTATTACAAGTTTTCAGAATATCATTTTAGTATCATCTGTGTGTGTTTGACAAAATGGTGTCGTATGCATTTTATTCTACAGCTTGCCTTTTTCAATTAGCAGTGATGTTTGAGATTTATCCATGTTGATACAAATAGATCTACTATATTCCTTTTAACTGTTATTGCTACTAATACTTGTCTGTTACAAACAGTGCTGCCTGGAACCTTTGAATAAGTGCAAAGTGAATACGTGCCAGAGTTTCTCTCAAATAGAAATCTATATGTGGAACTGCTGGGTTGTAGGCTATGTGCAAATTACTTGAACCAATTTATTTTCCCACAGCAGTATCTGAGAGTACCCAGTTCCTGAAAACCTTGCAAAAATTCATAAATAAAATTAAACCTTTGTGCCAATCTAAGGGAGAGAAACAGTATGTCATTGTTTTACTTTGCATTTCCCTGGTTTCTAGTGAGACTGAGCATCTTTTCATGTTTATTCCATTTGCATTTTCTCTTTTGTGAATCATCTGTTTATAATCTCTATTCAGATTTCTATTACATTGTCTTATTTTTTCTTATTAATCTATGAGATGATCTTTTGTTAAGTATGCTGCATATACTTTCTCCTAATCAGCTTTGCTTAGCTTTCAGCTTTTTTTCATGGAGTCTTTGGTCATATAGGCCTAAATGTTAGTGCAATCAAGTTGATCAGCCTAGTTTCTCATTTTGGGGGGCTTGTTTTTCATTTTTCTTTTTGATTCTTATTTAAGAAATCTTCTTTACCACATATTTGTAAGAATATTCATTTATATTGATCTAAATATATATCTTTCTATACACACACACACATACATATTTTAAGCAGACCCTTTCTATACACGAATTTGTCATCTTGGAAAATATAAAGGCCTCTGGTGCCAGAACACTCTGGCTATAGATATTATGTTTGCTCAGAGGCAGAAGAAAAACTATAGATGAAGAAGAAAGATTCAAAATTTGATAGAGGATCAGAAAAGTATTGCTTGGGCTTTGGAAGTGGTGAGTCTGAAACATGAAGGGAAACAGGACTAGCTTTAAGAATAGACTTTTTCTCTTGAGGTTAAGTGGAAAGAGAATATACTGGGAAGGATGACATCAATTAGACAAATGGTATAAGCTTACATGTTGTAGAGAAGGAATGAGATTACATTAGGAATAGATGAAGTTTGGGAAAATATGTGAATCTACCCAAAAGATATAGGGAATCTTAAATCAACTGGGAGTGGTGGTGTGTGCCTGTAGTCCTAGCTACTCAGGTGGCTGAGCAGGGAGGATTGCTTGACCCCAGGAGTTAGAGGCTGCAATGAGCCATGACTGCTCCAGTCTGGGCAACAGAGCGAGAATGTGTGAGAGAGAAAGAGAGATAGGGCATCCTTGGGGGAGGGGGGAATAGATACGGAACAACAGGAGTAAAGAGGTTGTGTTGCTGTAGAAAAAGAGGTCAAGAAAGCAGTATTTCTGTTGGTCTGAACAGAAGCTAGAAAACACATAGAAGAAGACATGTTGTTTTTTCCTGCACCACTAAAGACTTGAGAAACATCACCAACAATAACTCCACTTCAGAAATGTGTTGATGGGAGGATGCTCCACCTGGCATAAGTGTGGAGGCAGAGGAAAAATCTAACCTAGGGAGGAGGATTGTTAGGATGAAACATTTCCAAAGTATGAAACAGTAGCATCTTCAGCATAAATGACATCATCAGGCTTAAAACAAACAAACAAACCATCCACCCAGCCAACCATGGTATCTGGTGGGAGTTAGAGAAATAGAGAGAAGCAGGAAATTGGGTCTAGGGGAAATACAAGGCCAAGAACATAGGGTGTTTGGAGATGCCTCTTGTAAATAGGCAGAGCACTGTTGCAAGAAGGCAGAGCCTGCTCTCTTGGGGCTCCAGCTCAGTTTATATGTTGTGCTGCATTTGGGCACCAAGAATATGAAGATAAATCTAAAAGCAAATGAAAAAGTTTTTAAAATGCAGAATAAACACAAATAGGAAGAAAAGAACCTAAGAAATTCCTGGGGATTGGTGAGAGCCTCAATGCAAATTTCTGAATTGTGCAAGAAGAAGCACTAGTGTGTATAGGAGTGATGGACTTTTCAATGAAATTTGGAATTTAGTATCACAATTAATCTCCTGATCATGTTCCTTCTAACTGGGTTTAAGGTTATGAGAGTTGACAAGCAGGGACCATGGACAATTACATGGATTGATTGATATCCTGGCAATCCCGTTTTGTCTCCTTCCTCCTCTTCTTTGAATGTCTGTGTATTAGAATCTTACAGTGAATATGCGTTTGGGCATCGTTCATTCCTCAGCTGACATACCTACTACCTTTGATTAGGTTATTTTTGTGTCTTTGAAAGTGGGGCCATCCTTAAGCAAAACTGTGATGTTCTTCAATTTCTGACCCCAATCTACAGATTTGTCTATAGCTACACCCTTCTTTATCTTTCCATACTTCCCCATCAAGTGGTGTTGTGTGTATATCTTTAAAATTTTCTTCTCTGCTCCAAACTTAAAAGACATAGCTGTGGAAAAAACCCCAAAGCTCAACATTTTCATGGGCCAGAAATGGAAGCACTCAGTGGTAAGCTGGACTGCAGTATAGGCCTGCTGGGCTGTAGGTCCAGAAATAGGCAGAGTGAGGAGGGTGACTCCTGCAGGGCAATGAAAACCAAAGTGGCCCACATGTGGTGGGGCACCAGAGCCAGCATCACTGTGTAAAACCAAAGGCTAGGTGGCCCTGCCTGACCATGAAAGGAGGTTGAAACCACTCTGATCACTGCTTGAAGCTGCGGCTTTATAAAGCTGAATCTCTGTAGGGAGCGGGAGGAAATAGAGCAAGCCAAGCAGCAGGATCTATTTGGCTCAGTAACTAGATCTACAATATTCCCATCACTCTGGGCTAGGAGCACCATACTTCCAAACAAGACCTGGTTCTGGATTTGCGTGCTAAAGTTCTCCCTGGGGGCTGAGTGGAGGCAACTGCAAAACTTATACACAGGGAGAGGTGACCAGAGAGCAAGTAAACAACCCAAACCAAACTACAACACAAACAGCTCCACCCAAGATGAGTCTACCAACCCAAATATAAATAGTTTCCATTAGGAAAACTACCACTAAAAAAGACAGTAACAAAATCGTCAGTCAGGAGAAGAATCCACTCCTAATGAAATACAAAATAATATAAAACTATCAAGTGATTTAAAAATTATGTTTTCAGGTCTTTAAAAGGATAAAGAAGAACAAGAAGTGATTATTTGGACCTAGCAACAAAAGTTATATGTCAATGAATAATACTAAAAAAATTTACTGGGGAAATGGAAAAAACTGAAATCTCTCAAGTCCTTTTTGTATACTTAGATTTGACCAGCTAATTCTCATTCATTCAATCAATCAATCCTACTTGAGATGTGTAATGTGCCAAGTGCTGTTCTAGGTGCTTGGCATACATCAGTGAAAAACACAAAGAACCTCATGGCTCTTGAGCTTATATTCTAGCAAGGGCACACAGTGAACAAAAATAAATAATTAAATCATCTAGTGTTTCTAAAAGTGATGGTGCTGTGGGGGAAAGAAAGAAAAGAAACAGGGTAAGAGAAGTGGGGAGCTCCGAAGTGGGTGGGTTGCAAATAAAAGTCTTATTTTATTCATTTAAACAGGTCATTTAAATGAATAAAAAGTCTTATTTTATTCATTTAAACACACACTGGAGCCTGTCGGGAGGGTGGGGAGGGAGAGTATCAGGAAAAAGAGCTAATGCATGCTGGGCTTAATATCTAGGTGATAGGTTGATAGGTGCAGCAAATCACCATGACACGTTTCCCCATGTAACAAATCTGCACATCCTACACATGTATCCCTGAACTTAAAATAAAATTAGAAAAAAAAACCAGGTTCTAAAGAACCTATATCTGATAAAATGTTAAGCCTGATTTAAGTTACTATATATAAAAGCAAAACATTTCATTTAAAAATGAATTCCGTGTTTTCATTCATCATGTAGGCTGTATTTAGCCTGAATTAGTGTCGTTTTCATGTTTTTCTGCTTTTCAGTTGAGAGGAAGTTCATTGAAATCGTTTTTGCTTTCAGAAGAATATGTGTGTGGCTCACTAATGTACACTTGTGTTTTCCTTAGCTGGGTAGATTCATAGCAAGGCGAGACTTGTCAGGCGAGCCATAGTGCTTGGAGCTGAAGGGAACAATCACCACAAGACATTGTCCTGAGAAATGGCCATCAAAGCTAGAAGTCCACCAGAGCCAGCAATCTGAGGAGACAGGGTAGGGAGCAAAGGTCCACATGGAAGCCCCAGGATGGGCAAAAAACATCAAGAAATTTGGAAATAGAGAATAGAAATGTCAATGAAGAGTTCAACTCTGCGTTGTGACCAGTGCTCTGTGACACAGCCCCCAGGAGATCCTGAGAACATGTGCCCAAGGTGGTCATGCTACAGCTTGGTTTTATACATTTTAGGGAGATATAAGACATCGATCAACATATGTAAGATGTAGATTGGTTCAGTCCCAAAAGGCAGGATAACTCGAAGCAGGGGCTTCCAGGTTATAGGTAGATTCAAAGATTTTCTGATTGGCAATTGGTTGGAAGAGTTAAATTATTGTCTGAAGACCTAGAATCAATGGAAGGCAATGTCTGGGTTAAGATAAAGGGTTGTGGAGACCAGGGTTCCCATTATGCAGATAGCATCAATAGAAGGGAATAGATTGTAAATGTTTCTTATCAGACTTAAAGAGTCTGTTCTGTCAGTCTTAAGCTCTCTGTGTTGATGTTAATGCTAGTCAGCTATGCCTGAATTCCAAAAGATAGGAGAGTATAATGAGGCACGTCTGACCTCCCACTTCCCATTACGGCCTGAACTGGTTTTTTAGGTTAACTTTGGAATGACCTTAGCTGAGAGGAGGGGTACATTTAGATGGTTTGGGGGCTTAGAATTTTATTTTAGATTTACAGAAGCCAGAAAGTGGGAGAGAGAAAGAGAGAGAGCCATCTGTGGCTGCTATTTACAGGGTCCTGTGGCCTGGGGTTTTGGTAGGGAAAAAAAGAGCTTTGCCCTGGCCTGGATATGTATATTTCTTTCTTGTTTAAAAATAATACATAATAGTCTTTCTGATGCAACTTGAAAGCAAGAATTTAAAAAAATATCTACAAAATGATTGTTCTAAGCATGGTCAGAAAAAGATGAATTCTACAAGGAAGGTGGATGCTTCAGTTCTCTTGAGGCTGCTGCTTCTCCTGCTGGATCTTGATCAATAATGCTACCTGATGGGCAAAGTTGGGGCCAGTGGAATATACACATACTTCTAGATATAATTTGAGGAGCAGGCACTTGAATGGCGTCTCTGTCCCCAAATTGCATCTCTGTCACTTTCCATCTTGCCTGAAATTCCAATTCATGTAGATTAAGATGTTTTCTTTAGAATATCCATATTAAAATGCAATTGTGTCACATAAGAATTCATCTACAAATTAATTCGGCAAACAAAGAACAGAATGTAGAGATCAAGACATTGAACAATAAAAAAATGTGGAAAGAGAGTGGAAAAAAGAGACAAAAGTAAAACCAGAGAGAGCAGCCCAGAAGATGTCCCCTCCTGGGGAATTGTGATGAAGCCTTTCAGAACCCCAGGAGGAGGTTGCAAATTATCCAAAGGGGGCATATAGGGAAATCTTACTAATACTTTACTTTATTTCTGGACCAAACATTCATAGATAACTTTTTTAAATTTGGCATCAATTTATAAACATTATTTTATTTTGTTATTTCTAGGTATTAAAAATATCTACTATGGAAATAAAGATAGAGTAGACCTTAGAGATCCAGGAAGGACTATTGTATATAACTTTACAACCTGCAAGAGAAGGTGCCAAGATCTTTGTTAGCATAACTTTAATTCCAGCTGGTCATAGAATGTTCCATGGCTTGGAAGTATTTCTGGGAAAGATTTGGCATTCAAATAAAAGGAAATTTACAGATCAGATAATCACTAGGGGATATGGATGTTGGGAGATTGGGAGTGATCAGGGAATGGGGATGATCAGTTTTTTTCGGAGATTTTAGACTGAAGTGCCCAGTAGCCAGTTTGGAAGACCTCAGCCTCAGGTAGAACCATGAGTCAGCAAAACATATAAATAGTAGACCAGTTAGGAATCAAATGAGGGCCATTTCCTGAGGAATGATAGATAGCTTAGTGTACTTTCAGATAACGCCTTCTTTGGAGTTCACAAAGTGGTGAAATGTCAACTTAAGAAACTATTTAAGTAAATATCCATAAGTACTTGAAAATCATTAACTTTTTTTTTTTTTTTTTGACAAGGTCTCCCTCTATCACCCAGGCTAGAGTGCAGTGGTGCAATCATGGCTCACTGCAACCTCTGCTTCCTGGGCTCAAGAGATCCTCCTGCCTCAGCCTCCTGAGTAGCTGGGACTACAGGCGTGTGCCACCATACCTGGCTAATTTTTGTACTTTTTTATAGTGATGGAGTCTCACTATGTTGCTCAGGCTGATCTGGAACTCTTGGGCTCAAGCAATCCACCTACCTTGGCCTCCCAAAGTGCTGGGATTACAGATGCGAGCCATCATGCCTGGACACATTTTTTAAATGTAAAAATTACTACTCTTTTTTTTTTTTTTAAATGGCATGTTTCCTTGACTTGGTCTGCTTATTGTCCATTACCCTGATTAAAGGTGGCTATGCAGGTGGAATTGGGAACTGGGTACCCAGAGTTGGCAGCTCATGGATACCTCAGCATTTATCCTCTTCCTTTTGTTTTTGTCGGGAGGAAAAGACTTTTCCTCTACCCTCTTGTGTTCAATAACAGGGGGCCTGCAAATTAAACTGACAAAAGACAGACAAAGAAGAGGAAAAGGCTTGTTATTCATAGGCATATAGAACTAACAAAAGAAGTAGCTAGCTTGATAAATAATTGAAGTTTATATACCTACCCCTGTAGGAAAAAGGGAGTTGGTAGAAAAGACTTCTATGGGAAGAACAAATAGATTTCTTTAGGAAAGAAAAATGGGTTTTAGGAGAACAAGTAGGAGATAAGAAAGTTTATGATCACGTTTGTTTATGCAGGAACTCTCAGTCTTTTTGTCTTCTTCATGGCCATGAAACTCCTCCAGAGAGGAGATTTATGGTAGATGTACTCTCAGTTTTCTTCTTGGGAGTAGACTTGCTCTAAAGAAGGAGGATATGGAAGCCTCTTTTCCCACAACTTGCTGCTTTTAGTCATGTAAGGGAAGCTCCTAGAAGGCTTCTTTCCATGTCTGTTAAATCTCAAATATCTTCAGCTTAAAATAGTTTTCATACCAACTGTGGGGTTCCAAGTGGGTCCTTATATCCCTTTTATATCTTAGACTAATCCATAGCGACATTGACATTCCTCCGTGTCTTAAAAATTTTTAAATGTCTTTATGTCAGAAAACTTTCAGTTTTAATCATAGAAAACCCAACTCAAATATATTTTAAGTATGAGGGAGCATTTCTTGATTCACCTACCTGGAAAGTTCAAGAGTAGATGTTACCAAGCTCTCTTTCTTCAGCTATCAGCTTTGCTTTCTTCTATATTGGCTTTCTTCTCAGGCAAACTCCCTCTTATGGTGGGAAGATGGGAAGGAAGCCCCTCCCCAGTTGCTCTAGCAAATGTGTAGAATTAGCTTCAGTGAGTTTAAGTGAATAATAGACCCATCAATGGACCAATTACTGTGGCCAGTGTGGTTCTAACTAGCTAAGCCCAGGTTATATGCCCACCCCTGGACCATGCTGTGGGCTCAACTTTTCTGAAGCTCACATATTGAAAGTAGGTGAAAGACGTGTTCCGAAAAAAGTTCACTTACAAGAGGAAGGTAAAATGGATTTTAGTGGCCAACACCAAGAGATGCTCTTTATCGTTTTTTTTTTTTTTGAATGTTTGGTGTATAGTTAAATAGTGTCCTTAGGATTTATGTAAAGTTAGTATTTATTGGATGTTGGAAATGCAGTATGATTCAGGGTGTGCGAGGATATAGACCTATGTGGGAGTTTCTCCACAGCTAATGGGTAGGTACAAGAGCCTCCCAAAACAAAACAATGGATAAGACTCCACAAGATGAACAAAACTGAATTGAAGGAAAATAAGTTCCATACGTCTAATACACAGCATGGTGACTAGGTGACTACAGTTAAAAATATTGTTATTTTATACTTGAAGTTTGTTTAGGAGTAGATTTTAATTAAATGTTCTCACTACAAACAAAAAATCTATGTGAAGTGATGAGCATGTTAATTAGCTTGATTGTGGTAGTCATTTCACAATTAGGCACATATGAAAACATCACATATACTGTAAATATATGTATATGTATATAATTTTTATTTGTCAGTTATACCTCAGTATAACTGGAAAAAAAGGTGTGTTCCCTGAACACCTACCCCCTGTCCAAAAAAAAAAAACCCAAGCTGAATTGAAGGAAATTATATTTGCAGTCTCTCCTGACAATAGTCTTCCTAATTATTATTGGGTGTGGTTTGAATGATGACAGTGTTACTGGAAAGGGGTCCGAATGCAGACCCCAAGAGAGGGTTCTTGGATTTCACGCAAGAAAGAATTCAGGGCAAGTTGACAGAGTAAAGTGAAACCAAGTTTATTGGGAAAGCAAAGGAATAAAAGAATAGCTACTCCATAGACAGAGCAGCCCCGAGGGCTGCTGGTTGCCCCCCCTTTTTTTTTTTTTTTTCTTTTTTTGAGATGGAGTCTCACTCTGTCGCCCAGGCTGGAGTGCAGTGGCTTGATCTCGGCTCACTGCAAACTCTGCCTTTCAGGGTTCACCCCATTCTCCTGCCTCAGCCTCCCGAGTAGCTGGGACTACAGGCACGTGCCACCACGCCCGGCTAATTTTTTTTTTTTTTTTTTTTTCTTTTAGTAGAGACGAGGTTTCACCCTATTAGCCAGGATGGTCTCAATCTCCTGACCTTGTGATCCACCCACCTCGGCCTCCCAAAGTGCTGGGATTATAGGCGTGAGCCGCTGCGCCCGGCCCTGGTTGCCCATTTTTATGGTTATTTCTTGATGATATGCTAAACATGGTACTAAATTGGGCCTCTAACCCAATCTCATCATTTACCTGGGTACCCCACCACTTACCCCACATCGGCCAATCAGTTCTGCAGTCTATTTCCTTTGGGTGGGGATGAGGAGTTTCCTTCAGTATCATCCCTAACATGGTTCGCCATAAAGACGTTACCAGACCCCACCCCACTTATCCAAAGTTAGCCTTTGGGTCGGGGATTTCCGCACTATAGACCCTTCAGTGGTTCGCCAGAAAGAGGTTACTGGACCTCACCACTCACCCAAGTTAGCCTTTGGGTCGGGGGTTTCCTTAGTATTGTCGTTTCATGTCCATACCGACCCATGGGGTCCGGCAACATCTTTCTGGCAACCAGGAAGCGACAATACTGAGGAAACCCCTGACCCAAAGGCTAACTTGGGTGAGTGGTGAGGTCTGGTAACAACAGGGGGGAGAAACTGAACTGGGCAGGAATTGTGAAAAGTACTGTGCCACGGGCAGGGACATACTAGGTTGCTGCAAAAGTAACTGCGTTTTTTTTTTTTCCATTAAAAGTAATGGCAAAAACTGCAACTACTTTTGCACCAATCTAATACTTCATATAACTTTTATCATAGTTGAGTCCTGGAGCTTGGTATCATGAAATCAATAAAGTTTCCTGAGTATCCATTAGTCAGACGAGGCTCCGACTTCCTCATGTCATCCTAGTAACCTCAGAGTATTTATTAAGTAAGGTATCATGAGAAGTAACATAATTAACAGGACCTTTCTATACTGTGTAAACTGGTTCTCAGTAAGTGTGTGTTCTTTGTCTTGATCTGTCACTTTCTTAAGGAGATGGTATTATTCCCCCTCGCTTTCTGCACATGGAAGGTGATTGATGAGACAAATGGATTC
This sequence comes from Symphalangus syndactylus, assembly GCF_028878055.3. Classification (NCBI taxonomy): domain Eukaryota; kingdom Metazoa; phylum Chordata; class Mammalia; order Primates; family Hylobatidae; genus Symphalangus; species Symphalangus syndactylus. The sequence continues at coordinate 110,926,042 of NC_072430.2, forward strand.
CTATAATATTAAAAAGACTGATTATCACACCTCTCTCCCATCACCGATTGACTGTATTTCTGGATGTCCCCCACTTTGGTTGAGTTATAGCCAATGTCAATTGGGATGACTCATATTTTACTCTTAGTATTTACCAGTGACTTTTCCATCTGACATACGGCAATCATAGTTTGACTTAAACACAAAGGGCCATTCCAAATAATAACAGATGAATCCATAATGCATATTTGACTCCAGTTCAGGTCATTATAACTTTTTCATTTCTTTCTTTCTTTTTTTTTAAATTATTATACTTTAAGTTCTAGGGTACATGTGCACAACGTGCAGGTTTGTTACATATGTACACATGTGCCATGTTGGTTTGCTGCACCCATTAACTCATCATTTACGTTGGGTATTTCTCCTAATGCTATCCCTCCCCCAGCCTCCCACCCCAGGACAGGCCCCAGTGTGTGACATTCCCCTCCCTGTGTCCTAGTGTTCTCATTGTTCAATTCCCACCTATGAGTGAGAACATGCAGTGCTTGGTTTTCTGTCCTTGTGATAGTTTGCTCAGAATGATGGTTTCCAGCTTCATCCAAGTCCCTAAAAAGGACATGAACTCATCCTTTTTTATGGCTGCATAGTATTCCATGGTGTGTATGTGCCACATTTTCTTAATCCAGTCTATCATTGATGGACATTTCAGTTGGTTCCAAGTCTTTGCTATTGTGAAAAGTGCCACAATAAACATACATGTGCATGTGTCTTTATAGTAGCATGATTTATAATCCTTTCAGTATATACCCAATAATGGGATGGCTGGGTCAAATGGTATTTCTAGTTCTAGATCCTTGAGGAATTGCCACACTGTCTTCCACAATGGTTGAATTAATTTACACTCCCACCAACAGTGTAAAAGTGTTCCTACTTCTCCACGTCCTCTCCAGCATCTGTTGTTTGCTGACTTTTTAATGATTGCCATTCTAACTGGCATGAGATGGTATCACATTGTGGTTTTGATTTGCATTTCTCTAATGACCAGTGATGATGAGCTTTTTTTCATATGTCTGTGGGCTGCATAAATGCCTTCTTTTGAGAAGTGTCTCTTCATATCCTTTGCTCACTTTTTGATGGGGTTGTTTGATTTTTTCTTGTAAATTTGTTTAAGTTCTTTGTAGATTCTGGGTATTAGCCCTTTGTCAGATGGGTAGATTGCAAAAATTCTCTCTCAGTCTGTAGGTTGCCTGTTCAATCTGATGGTAGTTCCTTTTGCTGTGCAGTAGCTCTTTAGTTTAATTAGATCCCATTTGTCAATTTTGCCTTTTGTTGCCATTGCTTTTGGTGTTTTAGTCATGAGGTCCTTGTCCATGCCTATGTCCTGAATGGTATTGCCTAGGTTTTCTTCTAGGGTTTTTATGGTTTCAGGTCTAACATTTAAGTCTTTAATCCATCTTGAATTAATTTTTGTATAAGGTGTAAGGAAGGGATCCAGTTTCAGCTTTCTACATATGGCTAGCCAGTTATCCCAGCACCACTTATTAAATAAGGAATCACTTGTGTGTGTCAGGTTGGTGAAAGATCAGATGGTTGTAGATGTGTGGTGTTATTTCTGAGGCCTCTGTTCTGTTCCATTGGTCTATATATCTGTTTTGGTACCAGTACAATGCTGTTTTGGTTACTGTAGCCTTGTAGTATAGTTTGAAGTCAGGAAGCATGATACCTCCAGCTTTGTTCTTTTTGCTTAGCATTGTCTTTCCAATGTGGGCTCTTTTTTGGTTCCATATGAACTTTAAAGTAGTTTTTTCCAATTCTGTGAAGAAAGTCATTGGTAGCTTGATGGGGATGGCATTGAATCTATAAATTACCTTAGGCAGTATGGCCATTTTCACGATATTGATTCTTCCTATCTGTGAGCATGGAATGTTCTTCCATTTGTTTGTGTCCTCTTTTATTTCATTGAGCAGTGGTTTGTAGTTCTCCTTGAAGAGGTCCTTCACGTCCCTTGTAAGTTGGATTCCTAGGTATTTTATTCTCTTTGAAGCAATTGTGAATGGGAGTTCACTCATGATTTGGCTCTCTGTTTGTCTGTGATTGGTGTACAAGAATGCTTGTGATTTTTGCACATTGATTTTGTATCCTGAGACTTTGCTGAAGTTGCTTATCAGCTTAAGGAGATTTTGGGCTGAGACGACGGGGTTTTCTAAATATACAATCATGTCATCTGCAAACAGGAACAATTTGACTTCCTCTTTTCCTAATTCAATACCCTTTATTTCTTTCTCTTGCCTGATTGCCCTGGCCAGAACTTCCAACTCTATGTTGAATAGGAGTGGTGAGAGAGGGCATCCTTGTCTTGTGCCGGTTTTCTAAGGGAATGCTTCCAGTTTTTGCCCATTCAGCATGATATTGGCTGTGGGTTTGTCATAAATAGCTCTTATTATTTTGAGATACATTCCATCAATACCTAGTAGATTGAGAGTTTTTAGCATGAAGGGCTGTTGAATTTTGTTGAAGGCTTTTTCTGCATCTATTGAGATAATCATGTGGTTTCTGTCATTGGTTCTGTTTATGTGAAGGATTAACGTTTATTGATTTGTGTATGTTGAACCAGACTTGCATCCCAGGGATGAAGCCAACTTGATCGTGGTGGATAAGCTTTCTCATGTGCTGCTGGATTCGGTTTGCCAGTATTTTATTGAGGATTTTTGCATTGATCTTCACCAGGGATATTGGTCTAAAATTCTCTTTTTTTGTTGTGTCTCTGCCAGACTTTGGTATCAGGCTGATGCTGGCCTCATAAAATGAGTTAGGGAAGATTCCCTCTTTTTCTCTTCATTGGAATAGTTTCAGAAGGAATGGTATCAGCCTCTCTTTGTACCTCTGGTAGAATTAGGCTGTGAATCCGTCTGGTCTTGGACTTTTTTTGGTTGGTGGGCTATTAATTATTGGCTCAATTTCAGAGCCTGTTATTGGTCTATTCAGAAATTCCACTTCTTCCTGCTTTAGTCTTGGGAGAGTGTATGTGTCCAGGAATTCATCCTTTTCTTCTAGATTTTCTAGTTTATTTGCGTAGAGGTGTTTATAGTATTCTCTGATGGTAGTTTGTATTTACATGGGATCAGTGGTGATATCCCCTTTATCATTATTTATCATGCCTATTTGATTCTTCCCTCTTTTCTTCTTTATTAGTCTTGCTAGCAGTCTATCAATTCTGTTGATCTTTTCAAAAAACCAGCTCCTGGATTCATTGATTTTTTGAAGGATTTTTTTGTGTCTCTATCTCCTTCAGTTCTGCTCTGATCTTAGTTATTTCTTGCCTTCTGCTAGCTTTTGAATTTGTTTGCTCTTGCTTCTCTGGTTCTTTTAATTGTGGTGCTAGGGTATGGATTTTAGATCTTCCCTGCTTTCTTTTGTGGGCATTTAGTGCTATAAATTTCCCTCTACACACTGCTTTAAATGTGTCCCAGAGATTCTGGTACGTTGTGTCTTTGTTCTCATTGGTTTCAAAGAACATCTTTATTTCTGCCTTCTTTTTGTTATTTACCCAGTAGTCATTCAAGCGCACGTTATTCAGTTTCCATGTAGTTGAGCGGTTTTGAGTGAGTTTCTTAATCTTGAGTTCTAATTTGATTGCACTGTGGTCTGAGAGATAGTTTGTTGTGATTTCTATTCTTTTCCATTTGCTAAGAAGTGCTTTACTTCCAATTATGTGGTCAATTTTGGAATAAGTGCGATGTGGTGCTGAGAAGAATGTATATTCTGTTGATTTGAGGTGAAGAGTTCTGTAGATGTCTATTAGGTCCACTTGATGCAGAGCTGAGTTCAAGTCCTGTATATCCTTGTTAACCTTCTGTCTCGTTGATCTGTCCAATATTGACAGTGGGGTGTTAAAGTCTCCCGTTATTATTGTGTGGGAGTCCAAGTCTCTTTGTAGGTCTCTAAGGACTTGCTTTATGAATCTGCGTGCTCCTGTATTGGGTGCATATATATTTAGGATAGTTAGCTCTTCTTGTTGAATTGATCCCTTTACCATTGTGTAATCCCTTCTTTGTCTCTTTTGATCTTTGTCGGTTTAAAGTCTGTTTTATCAGAGACTAGGATTGCAACCCCTGCTTTTTTTTTGTTTTCCATTTGCTTGGTAGATCTTCCTCTATCCCTTTATTTTCAGCCTATGTGTGTCTTTGCGCATGAGATGTGTGTCCCGAATACAGCACACTGATGGGTCTTGAATCTTTATGCAATTTGCCAGTCTGTGTCTTTTAATTGGAGCATTTAGCCCATTTATATTTAAGGTTAATATTGTTATGTGTGAATTTGATCCTGTCATTATGATGTTAGCTGGTTATTTTGCCCATTAATTGATACGGTTTCTTCCTAGTATCGATGGTCTTTACAATTTGGCATGTTTTTGCAGTGGCTGGTACAGTTGTTCCTTTCCATGTTTAGTGCTTCCTTCAGGAGCTCTTGTAAGACAGGCCTGGTGGTGACAAAATCTCTCAGCATTTGCTTGTCTGTAAAGGATTTTATTTCTCCTTCACTTATGAAGCTTAGTTTGGCTGGATATGAAATTCTGGGTTGAAAATTCTTTTCTTTAAGAATGTTGAATATTGGCCCCCACTCTCTCCTGGCTTGTAAAGTTTCTGCTGAGAGATCAGCTGTTAGTCTGATGGGCTTCCCTTTGTGAGTAACCTGGCTGCTCACAAAGGGCTTCCCTTTGTGAGTTTCTCTCTCTGGCTGCTCTTAACATTGTTTCCTTCATTTAAACCTTGGCGAATCTGACAATTATGTGTCTTGGGGTTGTTCTTCTCGGGGAGTATCTTTGTGGCATTCTATGTATTTCCTGAATTTGAATGTTGGCCTGACTTGCTAGATTGGGGAAGTTCTCCTGGATAATATCCTGCAGAGTGTTTTCCAACTTAGTTTCATTCTCCTCATCACTTTCAGGTACAGCAATCAAACGTAGATTTGGTCTTTTTACATAGTTGTATATTTCTTGGAAGTTTTGTTCATTTCTTTTTACTCTTTTTTTCTCTAAACTTCTTGCTTTATTTCATTAATTTCATCTTCAATCACTGATACCCTTTCTTCCACTTGATTGAATCAGCTATTGAAGCTTGGGCACTTGTCATGTAGTTCTTGTGCCATGGTTTCCAGCTCTATCAGGTCATTTAAAGTCTTCTCTACATTGTTTATTCTAGTTAGCCAATTGTCTAATCTTTTTTCAAGGTTTTTAGCTTCCTTGCAATGGGTTCAAACATCCTCCTTTAGCTTGGAGAAGTTTGTTATTACTGACCTTCTGAAGCCTACTTCTGTCAACTTGTCAAACTCATTCTCCATCCAGCTTTGTTCTGTTGCTGGTGAGGAGCTGTGATCCTTTGAAGGAGAAGAGGTGCTCTGGTTTTTAGAATTTTCAGCTTTTCTGTTCTGGTTCCTCCCATCTTTGTAGTTTTATCTACCTTTGGTCTTTGATGTTAGTGACCTACAGATGGGGTAGGTCCTTTGGTGTGGATGTCCTTTTTGTTGATGTTGATGCTATCCCTTTCTGTTTGTTATTTTTCCCTCTAACAGTCAGGTCCCTCGGCTGCAGGTCTGTTGGAGTTTGCTGGAGATTCATTTCAGACCCTGTTTGCCTGGGTATCACCAGTGGAGGCTGTAGAACAGCAAATATTGCAGAACAGCAAATATTGCTGCCTGATCCTTCCTCTAGAAGCTTTGTCACAGAGGGGCACCCAGCAGTATGAGGTGTCAGTCAGCCTCTACTGGGAGGTGTCTCCCAGTCAGGCTACATGGGAGTCAGGGACCCACTTGAGGAGGCAGTCTGTCTGTTCTCAGAGCTCCAACACCATGCTGGGAGAACCATTGCTCTCTTCAGAGCTGTCAGACAGTGATGTTTAAGTCTGCAGAAGTTTCTCTGCCTTTTGTTCAGCTATGCCCTGTCCCCAGAGGTGGAGCCTACAGAAGCAGCAAGCCTTGCTGTGCTGCGGTGGGCTCTGCCCAGTTTGAGCTTCCCAGCCACTTTGTTTACCTACTCAAGCCTCAGCAATGGCAGACGCCCCTCCCCCTGCTGGGCTGCTGCCTCGCAGGCCAATCTCAGACTGCTGTGCTAGCAGTGACCAAGGCTTCGTGGGTGTGGGACCCACTGAACCAGGGGCGGGATATAATCTCCTGGTGTGCCGTTTTCTAAGGTGGTTGGAAAAGTGCAGTATTTGAGCGGGAGTGTCCCATTTTTCCAGGTACAGTTTGTCACGACTTCCCTTGGCTAGGAAAGGGAAATCCCCTGACCCCTCATGCTTCCCAGGTGAGGTGATGCCCTGCCCTGCTTTGGCTTGCCCTCTGTGGGCTGCACCCACTGTCCAACCACACCCAATGGGATGAACCAGGTACCTCCGTTGGAAATGCAGAAATCACCTGTCTTCTGTACCGATCACGCTGGAAGCTGCAGACTGGAGCTGTTCCTATTTGGCCAACTTGAAATGGCTCTCTCTTTTTTTTTGAAACAGAGTCTAACTCTGTTGCCCAGGCTGGAGTGCAGTGGCACCATCTTGGCTCACTGCAATCTCTGCTTCCTGGGTTCAAGTGATTCTCCTGCCTCAGCCTGCCAAGTGCCTGGGATTACAGGCCTGCACCACAATGCCTGGCTAATTTTATTTTATTTTTTTGTATTTTTTAGTAGAGATGTGGTTTTGCCATGTTTGCCAGGCTGGTCTCAAACTCCTGACCTCAAGTGATCTGCCCGCCTCGGCCTCCCAAAGTGCTGGGACTACAGGTGTGAGCCACTACACCAAGCCACCTTTTTATTTATTTCTGATTGCCATAATATTTCTAAGCCAATACTGATTGAGACCTACTCTGTACCAGGCATGGTCCTGGGAACTACAGATAGAAAGATGATTAAGAATATGGTATTTGCTCACTGTGATAAGTTCAATAAAGGATTCACATATGTAACCCAAATGTCTCCAACAAGCTTCTGGCTCCTGGATGAGATGACTTCAACTGTTTTTCCCTATATGTGTGTCAATTAGTAGCATCGCTCACCTTACCTTCTCACCTTACCTCAATCTTTCTTCTCTCTGTGAATCTACAAAAATGGGAGTTTGTTTCTCATGTAGTTTATGTCAACAGCCTATGTCTGCCAGCCTTCTGTTTTGGCAGCTTCTCTCATTGTCCTTCATTAATTATTAATAATGATTTGTTCACATTGTCCACATTGATGGTGCCTAACCTCTCTATTGGTATACTTGGAGTGTGTACCCAGGGGAACTAACCTGTTTCCCACCTTTAGTGTTCACTCCTTTCTCTGGCTTGTTGGTTACATTTTTTTTTGTTGCTCCACTCTTCAGTAGGGATTAGGACAAGGGATGAGAGTGAGGTGGAAGAGAAAAAAGATATCTTTCTGGCAGAACTGCTTAAGCTCATAATGATAAGTTTTTTTTTTTTTAACTTTTTTTCTGATAATCTTGCTTTTGCTTTTTAGCCCCATAGTATATAGGGAACCAGGTGGTTGGATGAGGGTGGATTGAGTTGAGCCTCATTTGAACTCAGAACAAATGTTTCCATCTATTCAACACTTATCCTCAGGCCTGGCTCACTGTGGCAGACTCCTCTCTGGAGTCTGGCTTATGGTGGCTCTCTTCCCAAGCCCACTGGACATGCCTATATATTTCTGAACCTTGGTTGTACATAGGTTCAAACTCATTGCCATGGAGTCCTCAGGAGTCATGCAAATAAGTATGTTTTGATCATCTTTGCTGTTAACAAGTATCTCTAAAACCTAGTGGCTTAAAATAACCATCGTTTTATTATCTCTCATAGTTTCATGGGTTGACTCAGGTGGGCAGTTCTGCTCGCATCACTTGGAATCTCTCATGTGGTTGCCGTCAGTTGGTGACTGTGGTTAAAGTCATCTGGACTTTACTGGGATCAATGTGCCTGTTCATTCTCTAAGTAGACCCAAGACCTCTTCTGTTCTTGTGGCTACTCCATGTGGTCTCTGTCATGGGACTTCTTAGGCGGCAGCTTAGGGTTTCCCAAAGCCAGCATTCCAAGATGGAGGAAACAAAATCAGTCCATCCTTTCAAAGGCTAGGCTTAGAAATAGTGTAGCATCACTTTTGCTGAATTCTACTGGTTACCTCAAGTCACAGGCCAGCCCAGATTCAGTGTGGGAGGGCTTTATGCAAGGATATGAATACTGAGTGTCATGGTACAATGGATGGCCATCCTTAGAGACTAGCCACCACAGTCCATCCTCTGTTTCTCAATGATGTATGTCCTTCTTTCATGCAAAATACATTTTTCTCCCTTCCAAGGCCATTAAAGTCTACTCATACCATGGCATCAGATTTGGGCTTTAAATCCAGGATCATGTCATCTCAATCATATCTAGGCAAGCTTAAGGTGTCTTGGGTTCAGCTACCGTCAACCTGAAGACTGATGAAGTAAAAAGACAAATAATCTACTTCCCACCCAACACACAAATAGAATGGCTAGGCAGTGTTGAAAAATTGAAATAGAAATCCCATTAATGAAAGGGAAAATAGGAAGCATAGAGCAGTCACTGGTTCATAGCAATTCTGAAATTAAGGTGAGAAAATATTGCCAATTCTTTGACCAAAATTCATTTCTACTCCCTAGAGTGGTCCTCTGTGGCTCTTGGTTCCACCATTTAGGCTTTTGTTTTCACCCTCTGAGTCATCTTTCCTTTTGCATAAGAAATGGCCTATATATACAACTGAGTAGCTTCCTCAGCTTTCTCTCTATCAATATAAGCTTAGGGCCCAGCGACTTCTTTTCATTTTTTTTAAAGACATTTATTCAGCATCACGATCAGACTATTACAGTTAGCAATCAATAGCATGAGTGCAAAAAAAAAAAACTACATTAAAATCCTTTGTTGAAATGCTTTACACTTTCCACAGAACAGAAACTAAAATAACCTGTTATACAATTAGTCACAAATACAGTCCTCAAGCTTTTTGCCCATACACATGAGTATTTGTCTAAAACATGTCTTCTTTGTAGCTGCTAGGCCATGCCACCACTGTGCTTGGCTGGGTTCACAAATGTGTTGTAACTTGTAGCTTCCCTGTCACTTATCTGGCTCTGCTATCCTGCTAAGCTTTGTTTCCTAATTAAAATCTTCTGCCACTGCCATAGCTACTGCTGCTACTGGAACAGCCATAGCCACCTTGGTTTCATGGTTTGGCTAAGTATTGTTCTCCACTACCATAGGGGCCAGAGCTTCTGCCACCAATCCTTCCTTCATGGGTCTAAAATTTGAAGACTGATGGTTGTAATTGCCAAAGTCATTGTAGCTTCCACCATCTCCAAAATTGCTTCCATCATTACCAAATCCATTATAGTCATCCCCACTGCCACCATATCCACCACCATCATGGCTGCCTCCAGAGCCACCATGACCACTGAAGTTTCCTGCACGACCAAAGTTGTCATTCCCACCAAAACCACCTCCACGACCACCACCAAAGTTTCCAGAACCACTTCGGCCTCTTTGGCTGGATGAAGCACTAGCCATCTCTTGCTTTGACAGGGCTTTCCTAACTTCACAGTTGTGGCCATTCACAGTGTGGTATTTCTGAATGACAGTCTTATCCACACAGTCATGGTCATCAAAGATTACAAAGGCAAAACCCCTCTTCTTGCCACTGCCTTGGTCAGTCATGATTTCAGTCACTTAAATTTTTCCACACTGTTCAAAATAATCTCCTAGGTGATGTTCTTCAGAGTCTTCTTTAATTCCACCAACAAATATCTTTTTCACAGTTAAGTGGGCACCTGGTCTTTGAGAATCTTCTCTTGAGACAGCTGTCTTTGGTTCCACAACTCTTCCATCCACCTTTTGTGGCCTGGCATTCATGGCTGCATCCTCCTCCTCCACAGTGGCATATATGACAAAACCAAAGCCCCTGGTGTGCTTGGTGTTTGGATCTGTCATTACCACACAGTCTGTGAGCATTCTCCATTGCTCAGAATGACTCCTCAGGCTCTCATTGGTTGTTTCAAAGCTCAACCCTCCAATGAAGATCTTCCTCAGCTGTTCGGGCTCTTTAGGAGACTGACTTAGACATGACAGCAGGAAGAAGAGAGACTTTAACGATGCTTCTTTGGCGGTGTCTATGGGCAGAAAGGAGCAAGCTAACGAACATACCTCAGACTTCTTTTCATTTTAAACTATGTTTGCATCTTTTAGTCCAAGCTGATGGTACCTAATGAGTACAGTTCTCTTAAACTGTGCGAGTGTCCTATAAACCTTACAGGGTCACTTGATTAGACAGAAGCCACATGCACAATTGTTTTTGAGACTGACCCCCTCTACCTTGGCCTGGGAATCAGGGTGCTGTGGGACAATGTCTTAATATTCTTAGAAGCTCTATTGTCTGGGTGACAGTGTTTATAAGACATACCATTTAAGGTTCTTAGAAGTCTTTCTGTGCAGATGAAAGGGTCTATGAGGAATACCCTCAACACTTCCTAAGGTCTCAACAAATTGGCTACCTCACTGATGCAAAATTACTCCTGGGATCATGTTTTGCTAGAAGGGTCCTGGATTTGATCTTTGATCTGAGGTCATCTCTTCCAGGATCTTTTGCTGCCTGGAGGAGCTAGAGAAAAGAGAAAGTTTTATTTTTGAATCCAGAAAGTCCTAAATTCTGTGTATTTTCTCCTAATTTTGGTTAAAAACTGAAGAATTACTTTTTTAGTTCATTTTGCTCCTCCTGTATGTTAACACAGGCAGCCAAAAGAAGCCAGTTGGTGCTTTTGATACAGTCGTATGTGTGGGGAGTTGGTTCCAGGAACACTGCAGATACCAGAATGCGAGGATGCTCAAGTGCCTTATATAAAATGGTAGAGTATTTGCATATAAACTATGCACATCCTTCCGTATACTTTAAAACATCTCTAGATTACTTATAATACCAGATACAATGTAAATGCTATGTAAATAGTTGTACTGCATTTTAAAAATGTGTATTATTTTTATTGCTGTACTATTATTATTTATTTGAGTATTTTCCATCCGTGGTTGGTTGAACCAATGGATGAGGAACCCACAGAGGCAGAACCCATGGATACAGAGAAGCTGACAGCATTCTGAATGAAAATCTCCTAGCCAGAGCTATCTGTTTATGACATATTCTTCCTGTATTCCATGCTACAGGGGATAGTTTTGCTAATTGGTCTGCACATGATTCAGGTCATGTTTTCTCCAGTTCCAATAGCAATCTCTTCAGTGTCCTTTGAGCCTTCACTATTCTTCTCCTCAAGGAGCTTTCCAGCTTCTGCCTGCCACTGAATTCCAAAGCCGATGCCATATGTTTTAGGGTTTTGTTATGGCAACACCCTACTTCTATGAATCAAATTCTGTTTTGGTCGTGTATTGCTTAAACTTAAAACTTAGTGAGTACTTAAAACAATAACCAGTTTATTAGCTCTCATTGTTCTGTGGTTGACTGGGCACAGCCATGAAGTTCTACCGGTTTAACTGGGATCTTTCTTGTGGCTGCAGTCAGATGTTGGCTGTGGTGGGGGTCAACTGGTGGTTGCAACTGGGATCCCGAGACAGCTAGGCCTCTTTCCTTCTCCATATGGCCTCTCTGTGTGGTCTTTCTGATCATGTAGCTGTACTTCCTTCCTTCTTTTTTGAGACAGAATCTCACTCTGTCACCCAGGCCCAGGCTGGAGTGCAATGGCATGATCGCAGCTCACTGCAACTTCCACCTCCCAGATTCAAGTGATTCTTGTGCCTCAGCCTCCTGAGTAGCTGGGATTGCAGGCATGTGCCACCACACTCGGCTAATTTTTATATTTTTAGTAGAGACATAGTTTCACCATGTTGGCCAGGCTGGTCTCAAACCCCTGACCTCAAGTCATCCACCCGCCTTAGCCTCCCAGAGTGCTGGGACTGCAGGCATGAGCCACTGTGCCCGCCCTAATTACATGGCTGTACTTCTTACATTGTGGCTCTGGATTCCACAAATGGAATGTTCCAAGAGGGAGGAAGAAGCAGCAGCCAGTCCTTTAAAAGGCTGAAATTGGTGCCATGCCACTTTGACCACATTTGATTGGAAATCTTAAGTCAGTGTAGGAGAGAACCACACGAAGGCATGGATACCACGAGGTATGAAATTTGGTGTCCATCTTAGGAGACTAGTTACCACATAGTATATGTGGCTAGATATTTGCAATTTGAAGTCAGCAGGAATGGAGAAGTATTCCTTAATTATGGACACAATTGTATTAGAGGATCTGCTGTGGTTCAGCTAGGAACATACCTACATACATTCAGGTGTGTTTATGAACGTGTGTGTGTGTGTGTGTGTGTGCAGACAGATATTAAAAATTTTGAAAATGCATACAGTCATTGCCTAATAACAGACAATTCACAAAACATACTTTGCTATGTGAGTTAATATGGAGGAAAATGGGAAAGACAAGCAACATTAGCCTGGAAGTGAAGGAATTCCTCATCTAAACCAAGGATTGCTACAGTATAGTAGTGTGACCTGGGACAAGTTCCAGCATCTCTGGCTCTTAGTTTTCTTATCTTAAGAACCCTTTCCTGTTTAAAATTCTTGGACACTAATCCCGTTTTGCTCTGTCTCATATTTCAAGACTGAGCTGAAATGCTACCTCTTCTGTGATGTCTTCCTCCAAATCTAAATCTAATCACATCCTATGCAGAGTGATGTGATGTTCTCACATTGATGGCCATCAAGTTAGCAAAAACGTTTTAAATGTTTCACCACATCTAGAGAACAAGGGATTTGTGAAATCAAACAGTAATTTGAATTATTTATCTGTGGGCTGAAAACATAGATTTGTCATTTTTTAAGCTTCTGCTTTTCATCATGGATAAAACGTAGGTGAAGTTCTCTATGTGGATGGCTGTTTCAACAGTTGTTTAAATAGATGTAATTATGGTCATAGGGTAGACTAACTGCTAAAACAAAGAACCCCAACATTTCAGTGGCTTAACATAGTAAAAGTTTACTTTTTGCTCATGTAACCGTTCAATATGAGCATTTGTGGACAAGCAGTTCCTGGGCAGCTCTCCTCTGTTATTTCCTCACAGTTTTTCTTTTCTTTTTACTGTCATTGAGGACTTCTCCATTCAACTGGCAGGTGAAGCAAGAAAGACTGGATTGCACACGGAGGTTGTTCTGGTCCAGGTCCAGAAGCGATGGCTCTCTCCTGCCTGCATCCATTGGCCAGAACAGAGCAGCGTGACTGACTGTTCATAGCTTCAGGGGACGCTGGGAAATGTAGTTTACCTGTGTGCCCAGGAAAGAGAGCAATTAGATATTGGTGAGCAGCTAGCATCCTCTGCTACAACATCCTTTCTTCCATTCTTCATATTTTACTCCACAGCCCTTTGACATTTATTTATCTGTATACGCATTCTATTTTTCCCTTTAATATTAGAGAATTTAGAAAATATAGAAAGGTAAAGAGAAGAAACCAATAATTGCCCGTAATAACTCAGTGGTTATTCGGTTATTTTTGGAATATTAGTATGTATATATATATTTAGAATGGTTGAAATTATAACTTTATATCACTTTGTATTCTATTTTTAATCACCTAATAGTGCAAGAGAAGTACTTTCCTATGTCAACAAAACTCTCCATAATTGATGCCTAAAAAGCTTTATAAAATTCCATCTCATGATAATTTACTGTATGAGTAGAAAGAATAGAGAGAAATGTTTGGACAGGTTTCAAAAGACCTAGTGTATCAATGAATCCCTGTGTTAATGGTAAAGCAGCTCAGTGTTATAGCCTCAGAGTGGGATGAGGGGAAGGAGACTTCTTGATAAATACTTTCTCTGATATATTGCATGCTCCATTAGAAAAAATATCTTAGTTTCAAATTGATAATTCATTATCAGCTAAAATGCTGCTTGAGATTAATTTCTTCTTTACACTGTCAGCACATTAAAACACAAAGTGATTGGCAGATTATATTCCAAAAAACGAAAGAGATTAATTTCGCCATTTGAATTATTTTGCATTTTGATAGCCTTCTTGTTTTTTTTTTTCTGTTTCTTTTCACCCCTAAGTAGTCAGAATTGTCATAAACATGGAGCTGCTTATTTTCTAGCCCACTAGAAGTAGTGTTGGACAGTAACAGGGCTTCCTGATGCTCACACGATCAGATTTATGAAGCGGAAGAAAGATATTCCAGTAATGGGGCAAATTCACTTCCAGGGAGGAAATTCCAAGCAACCTTATTGCTAGTTAACGTCAACATGGATCGGTAGAAAGAAATTCTCCCTGATTATATGCTAAAGGCTGTGTCCTTTTTTGGTAGACTCTCCACATCTGTCATTTCTTGACAAATGAATCTTAGTAAAACATGTTGAAGATGAAAAAGACAATAAGGAGACATTGTATTTTTATCGTCTTTATGTGTGTTAAACAGTCTCTTGTTTCCAGAGATGCTTTAAATGTAAAAATTGACATAGCTGTGAGTTGTTGGAATAGAAAGAAAAGTCAGAGTGCAGAAAATGTCAAAGTTTAACTGTTGTTCTCAAGTCTGACAGTGACTGCAGACTAGATTATGAAAATCGAGTTGAATGGGGTCTTTTTCAAGCTACAGTGAGACTGTTTTAATCTCACTGATGTTTTTGCCAAACAGTTCTTTCTCAAATAATAATTAGGTCCTCCTCCAACTTAGCTTTCCTTAATCTTCTACTTTGAAAATTCTATCAAAATAAGCCTGAGTTAAATTTTGAACTAAAAATCACGAAATTTTATTGCTGTTATCATCATAAGATCAATATATTTTCATTGTTTGAAATTGAAAAATGCCGAAAAGTAGAAACGAGAATGAGAATTGCTCAATCTTATTACCCAAAAACAACCACAGTTATTATTTTGGAGTTTTCCTTTCTAAATATATATTTTACAAAGGTTAAATGTTGTAGTCATACTATATATACAATTATGCATCTTAATTTGCTTACTGTTATAAGCATTTACTATCTCATTACAGATCCCCATAAATATGATTTTACTAAATATTTTATGATTATAAAACTAAGGCAGTATTACTGTAGAAAATTTAGAAAATATAGAAAGGTAGGCCGGGCACGGTGGCTCATGCCTGTAATCCCAGCACTTTGGGAGGCTGAGGTGGGTGGATTACCTGAGGTCAGGAGTTCGAGACCAGCCTGGCCAACATGGTGAAACCCCGTCTCTTCTAAAAATACAAAAAAATTAGCTGGGTGTGGTGGCAGGTGCCTGAAATCCAAGCTACTTGGGAGGCTGAGGAAGGAGAATCGCTTGAACCTCAGAGATGGAGGTTGCAGTGAGCTGAGGTCATACCATTGCACTCCAGCCTGGGAGACAAGAGCAAAACTCTGTATCAAAAAAAAAAAAAAAAAAAGAAAGAAAGAAAAGAAAAGAAAGGTAAAGAGAAGAAACCAAGAAACCAGTAATTGTCGATAACCCTATCACTCAGTAATTATTTGGTTATTTTTGGAATATTGATATGTATATATATTTTTTTAAATGGTTGAAATTAAAATTTTATACCACTTTGTATTCTATTTTCAATCCCCTAATAGTACAAGAGAAGTACCTTCCTATGTCACCAAAACTCTTTATAAACGATGCCAAAAAAGCTTTATAAAATTCCATCACATGATAATTTCCCTAATGCCCTATTGTTGTGCAAAATAATGCTATAATAAATATCTTTAGATATAAATTTTTATTTTCATTTTTGAATTTTTCCTCTGGAAAAATTCTTAAAAGTCCAAGAGTATGAAAACATTAAGGTTTATGATTCACATTTCCAGAATAGTGGCACCTGTTTGTGTTTCTACCAGCAATGAATGTGTGCCTGTCTGACACTGTTGCCTGCATTTTATTATTTTAAAAAAATCCATGCAAATGACAGATGAGTATTAACATCAAGTTTCTCTGATCAAGCTGATTCTGAATAGTCAGTACAGTATTCTGAGGACTTCGGCTATTTGAATCTTGCACCTTCCATTCCCTGGGGTTAGAAGGAGCCTGTGTATTCATGTCTATCTTTCTTTTTTCTTTTGAGACAGAATCTCGCTCTGTCACCCAGGCTGGAGTGTAGTAAAGCGATCTTGGCTCAATCCAACCTCCGCTTCCCGGGTTCAAGCAATCCTCCTGCCTCAGCCTCTCGAGTAGCTGGGATTACAGGCGTCCCATGCCTGGCTTGTTTTTTGTATTTTTAGTAGAGACGAAGTTTCACCATGTTGGCCAGGCTGGTCTCGAACTCCTTGACCTCAGGTGATCCACCCACCTCAGCCTCCCAAAGTGCTGGGATTACAGGCATGAGCCACCGTGCCAGCCCATGTCTATCTTTCAATAAAGATTTTTGAGTGCTAGAACCCTCTGCTAGATTCTAGGGAAATAAAGACAAATAAGCTATGGTCACTGGACTTAAGGCAGAGTTTTTGAGCTGATGTGCATAGGCACATGGTTGTGCTGAGATACTGAGCTTCTTGACCTTTGGAGCACCTAGATGAAGCCTGAGGTGACTAGAACCACTGGGCTAGTCACTTCTGTCAGACAGTGAGTGGACTTTGTTGTTTACTCCAGAGATTCATAGAAATATGAATCTGATGTGACCAAGGTAGGAAACACTGCCTCCCGATCATCTGGATGTTCTTCTAGGTCTTTGTCTTTCTCAGAACCACGGATTCTTGGGCAAGAACAAATATTTTGTGAGTCAACTAGTCTTTTTTCATTACCCTCCAACACACACACACATCCCATGCTGCTGATGGTGGGGAGGGCACGATCACATTCTCTATGACCTACAGTATAACCTGGTAAAATACAGTATTTCTTAATATGGGCTTAATTAAGCTCTTTGAAAGGCTGCAGGACTACCTTGGGCAAGATTAAAAGCACTACTTTTATTTATTTATTTATGTATTTATTTATTTATTATTATACTTTAAGTTCTAGGGTACATGTGCACAATGTGCAGGTTTGTTACATATGTATACATGTGCCATGTTGGTGTGCTGCACCCATTAACTCGTCATTTACATTGGATATATCTCCTAATGCTATCCCTCCCCCCTCCCCCAGCCAACAACAGGCCCTGGTGTGTGACGTTCCCCATCCTGTGTCCAAGTGTTCTCACTGTTCAATTCCCACCTATGAGTGAGAACATGTGGTGTTTGGTTTTCTGTCCTTGCGATAGTTTGCTGAGAATGATGGTTTCCAGCTTCATCCATGTCCCTACAAAGGACATGAACTCATCATTTTTTATGGCTGCATAGTGTTCCATGGTGTATATGTGCCACATTTTCTTAATCCAGTCTATCATTGATGGACATTTGGGTTGGTTCCAAGTCTTTGCTATTGTGAATAGTGCTTCAATAAACATACATGTGCACATGTCTTTATAGCAGCATGATTTATAATCCTTTGGGTATATACCCAGTAATGGGATGTCTGGGTCAAATGGTATTTCTAGTTCTAGATCCTTGAGGAATCGCCACACTGTCTTCCACAATGGTTGAACTAGTTTACAGTCCCACCAACAGTGTAAAAGTGTTCCTATTTCTCCACATCCTCTCCAGCACCTGTTGTTTCCTGACTTTTTAATGATCACCATTCTAACTGGTGTGAGTTGGTATCTCATTGTGGTTTTGATTTGCATTTCTCTGACAGCCAGTGATGATGAGCATTTTTTCATGGATCTGTTGGCTGCATAAATGTCTTCTTTTGGGAAGTGTCTGTTCATATCCTTCACCCACTTTTTGATGAGGTTGTTTGATTTTTTCTTGTAAATTTGTTTAAGTTCTTTGTAGATTCTGGGTATTAGCCCTTTGTCAGATGGGTAGATTGCAAAAAATTTTCTCCCATTCTGTAGGTTGCCTGTTCACTCTGATGGTAGTTTCTTTTGCCATAAAGGCACTACCTTTTAGTTGTAATGATTTCTGGGATTTCAGACTCTCCCTAGCTGGGAAGGAATATGGCGAATTGCATTATTCAGAGGGCACAATAAATAACTCCTCAGTTCTCTAACGAGGTTCTGTACAAGTTAAAAGACAGGTGGAGGCCAAAATATCACTCTTACTGATGGAGGACTTCTGTTCTCTGTGAGTATCTCAATCCCAGTAGGAGAAAGGAAATTCCAAGGTAGAAGAAACGAAAGCTTATGTAAGCATGCCCAGTTTATTATTCTCAAATTTACTTATCAGCTAAATCACTTCTGTATACCAGAGATGGAAACAGTACAGGGACAGAGAAAAGCAGGAGTAGACTGCAGTAGACTTCCACCTCCTTGGAAAGAAACATCAGGAATGGAAGAATCATTTCCTGCCAACAATATGTTAGAGCAGAAGGTACAAACTGGGAGATTTAAATAGGTAACTGTGGGCCAGACCACAGACACACTAAAAATGAAAGGCAGTAGAGACTCATTGTAGACACTTGAGTAGGGGCAAGATGAAGACAATTAAAAAAAAGCATAGAACAGTAATAGATAAATTCAAAAAGATAGTTTAGAGAGCAAAAAGAGACTGGATGTATTAGCAAAGGTAAGAGTAAAGGTAAAGGCTTAGACATTGTTTGTGGAGGACATTTCAAGAACAAAAAGGAAATACATACAAAGAATAGGGTTATTCTGTGTTGATCCATAGGACAGAATTATATAATCTAAAGTGGAAGTTGTGCCAATGTGAGCTTTGGTTCAGTGCAGGGAGAGCTTAGGATTAGAGCTGCTGAAATTTATATCGGGCTATTAGACAGGTTTTTCATAGAGCAGAAGTCACTACGATGAGCCAGGTCTGGTCCACTTTCATGTTTTCTTTGACTTCAGGCAGTGTTTCAAAATAATAGAATGAGTAAACGCTTAAACATTTTAAAGTTACTCAAAATCTAGATTTCAAATTTCTCTTGAAAAATGGGAAAATCTAGCAGCATTGGGCCCATTTGTCTGAAGATAACAATTGAATAGAGCTGTGTAAGGGTGGCCTGATGTAGAAAGGCATGTGCTTTCTTGTCTGCCACAGTCTTCACCATTCCTTATTACCTGGTACCTTTACTTTTAAAATTACCTGCCTAGTGCCTATAGGAATTCGACTTTTTGACTCTTTTTTTACAGGGAGTCCCCTCCACTGGGAGGGAGGATGAATTCAGTGACTTTTGACTCAGAGCTTCTGTAACTCTATAACTTTTGGCCATTTTATCTAACTTTATCTCATCTTAAATATGACCATGTTTCTTTTGTGATATGCTGTTTTTATTATATATATTTTATTCTAGTAATATTTGTTCTTGCTTGGGAACAACCATGTGAGGTTTTTTATCAGGCAATAAACGCAAAAATGGCCAACAGAAGCTGCAGACAGGCCTGATCCCAGGCCAAATGCAACATGGCCAAATTTGTTGGAGGCATTGTTTCTCAGACTCAGCACTCCCTTCACTGGGAAGGAAGGGACCTTTGAGTACTTAGGAGTCTTGTTATTCCAGCTTGTTCTCATTAGTCACTACTTAACATGACCTCACGGCACCCTCCATGGCTCCTGGTTGGCCTATTGAACTGCTTGGCATGCCTTAATCGATGGGAAGTTATTCCAAAGCTATTGCAGATGAGTATATTCCCCATAGTCAGCCAAGGAAATCCAATCCACAAGAGAGAAAGTAAGTCATATGATTCTGGAGAATCTAGGAAGAGATGTAGAGGATGGTGAGGAGACAGGAGCAATGGAGGGGGTCGCGGAGGGCCAAGGGGGATGCTGGTAGGGAAGGGGAGGGACTGTTAGGGGTGGGACCGAACAAAGTGTGAGTGCATTGCAGAGTCGGTGCAGGATGAACTTTGTCAACTGGGGATTCTGATCACTGTTGTCACCTTTATATAAAGTTTGTACTAGACTGGAGGTGGGTTACTTTTGTGTTTGCCTCATCTTGTTGACTGAGCATGGCTTGTATCTCATTTCTTTATAGTGATTGACAGCCAATAAAGCGTAAGAACATTTGCTATTATGTTATAGTGACAAGGGGCCTTAGATGCTCCTTTATGCCATAAAGAATATGTATGTTAATAATGATAAAACCAGTACAATATAACCTAGATATACGCAGTGCTTCACTTCACGAGGTGAAAGTTAGGCTTATAAATGTTGCTGCATCTCTGGGAAATGTTCCAGAATAAGCTATGCATCCTTGGGTATCACCAAATTACAGCCTATGATCTGCCCCAAGGCTCGTATTACAATAAAGCATGGTTTTCTTCTATGACATAAACATCATCAAAGATTACAGACATATGCCACACCTATTTCCATTTAATAATGTATAGCAACTAGCAAACAACATTTAACTAAATGTAAATTCTCAAATATAATAATTGATCATTTTGCAGTATGTTGCATTTTACCAAGTGCTTCCACGTAAACCACTTTTTGAACTCCTTGTAAGACTGATCCTGGACCCTTCGGTCCTGGGTTGCCTGGTCCTGCCACTGCACTTCACTGCCTTTCTGCTGCTCTCAGCAATTCTCAATTTTTGCTAAAATGCATTTCTTGTAAATTCTTTAATAAAACAAATCATCATAAAATGGATTGTGAATTCCCAAAAGAACAATGTTATAACTGAGAGTTGCTTTCTTGACTTAGAACATGAAATTTCATAACAAATAACAAAGATTTACTACCAGTATTTCTTTTTAAAAGATAATAAAATTAAGTTCCATAAAGAGGAAGGGAATATATATACATGTTGATTATGCAATGGCTCAAATACGTTGTAAAGTTTATATATAAAACCCAGAAAAACTCCAGCTCTACTGTATCATAAATATGGTTCATTTAAAGTGAATATGTTTGCTAAAATATGTTCTGTTAAATATGCAAGATAGACCTACGTATCTTAATGTAACAGTGATTTAATTCAACAATGATACAGTTTCAGGTTTTATATCATAACTAACCTTTAAGAAAATACCACTTGTGTAGTTTTAGTTTATGTTAAAGATGAATATCTACAATTATCTGAAAAGTTTACTTTTTTTCATATACTTCAACCAAAATAACAAGTTAAATGCATGAGCAGATATGAAAATCCACCAGTCTTGTAATGATACACTCAAGAAAGCAACTTGCAAAAATATAAAATATAAAAGAATCCACTCTTTTCACCACTCTTTTTCTTTTGGAAAATAGTTATTTTCATGAACATGTATTATTTATATTATTATATAATGATTATTAATATTCTAAATCAATACTTAAAAAAACTTAAAATATAACCGTCAATAAAATATTTAGTAATCATTTTCTTGTCATTTTAGACTTCAAAAAACCTTTGGGGTATTGTTTTTATGATCTGAATTTTTTAAAAGTTGGGCAAAACAGAAGGTTGATGCCTCTGTGGTCGGTTTTCTCTGGGAAGCAAACTTTGAGACGGAGTTTCACATACAAGATGCTTTCTAGGGAATGGCCTTGGGAAGGAAGGAGACGGGGAGAAGCTAGCTGATCTAAGAGCTATTTGGCACACCTCAAAGGGAGCTCTTATTCTTTGGAGTCTGGGGTGAGAATGGCCCATCAGAGTTGTGTTGCACTGGGGCAACATTAGGGTCGCTAGAGAAAATGCTGCACATTTGAATTTCAACTTTGAATAAGGTTTACTTATAGTAAAAGTCATTTATCGTTTATGTGAAATTCAAATTTAAATGGGCATCCTGTAATTTTATATGCTAAATCTAGTAAGCCTACTCAATATGGCCAGGTCTTTATATCCTCACCTCAACCAGTTATTGGCTGTGGCTCATCCTAGAAATGGTATGACCCTGGGACATCAATGCTCTCCACTACTGAAATAGCCTCTACAAAGGCTGAGAGCTGAGGGCTGTCTGCTGACAACACTCCCCGCAGCTGTGTTAACGAACCTTCCTTGAGGGGCACCTGAGCAGCTCAACTTCATGTCCATCACACCATCCTGGTGCAGTTGTTTTTAATAAGTTTCTCTAGCAACCAGAAATATTAAAAAATCATTTAATTAACCTTATTACTATAATTAGAGACCATTCTTTTTCAAAACTAGTCTCTGTAATATTCAAATGCTAGATACATAAATAAATACATAAAACAGCCATTGCCCAATCCTCGCATTGTTGTGTCATTCAGGGACTGTTTATTGGTAAAGACTCGAAGGATCACACATTTGAGTTTGTCTAAGATATTTTTAGTTTATGCATCTTATCCTTGTCACGGCAAAAGCGTCATGGTTGGGTAAATAACTTATCTGCTCTTCCTAGCCAGAACCTTCTTAGTGCTGCTCACTGCAGTAGATGTTAAAGCTATTTGCAGTAATAGGAAAACAGTAAGTGTTCAATATGTCAGCTAATAATTATTATATTTAAAGAACTTCTGAGCTGATAATTTTGAGAATTCTCCTGAGTATATCTATGACTCTTCCATTCAGTATTTAAGGAGAAAAACCTGAGCCTACTTCTGATCTCTGAACAGGGAGGGTTCCCCAAGAGAGGTCCACTACAAATTAATAAAGTACTATGTGCAGTATTGCTTGTTATTTGCTCACAATATCTCTCTCAAATTTCAGATGCTACCCCTTCATTAAAATAGTTCAGGATTTGGATGCTTATGTTCACCTTATCTACACTGCTCATGATTTTAAAGCCTTAGAAAATATTCTCTCTCATTCTTTATCTTGCCAGATGGTACAATTCTTATCTTTTTAGATTTTCATCTGGCAGCAGCTTGGTCATTTAAAATGATTTTTCCTGGATTGTATCCAATTCCTTTATATGGCTTGTACATCAGAGTTTGGTGTAATTTTGATATTTTCTATTTTGTTACCAATGTTGTAATGTTGGCATTTTTCAGATGAAGTTGTTTTATCCCATTCAAGGAATAGTCAATATTAACTCCACAGTCTGTTTCCCATATTGGAGCTGAGTGTGTGTGTGTGTGTGTGTGTGTGTTAGTGCCAGTTGTAATTTGGATAATAATCTATGTGTGCACTGATGTTTCAAGGTGGGAAGAATGGCTATTTAAATATGCAAATAGTTTAGACTACTTTTTCCAAAACTTACTTGTTGTTATTAAAATTCTTTTATCAGCTTTTCCTTATGTCCTAAAGCCTCAGAAACTCTGTTTATAGTTTATCTCAGTTCACCCAAACATTAGAATACCTGGAAGAACTCAGTGGTGTTTTTGCATGACTGGGCATTTTAACATGCAATCTTTCATGTAATTTATCAAAAGAGCAAATAAAAAGTCTTAGATCTAGAGAATCCTAGAGTTTATCTTTTCCTTCTGGAGAAGTGACTATTAGTCTCTTTCATTTGATTCCTGCCTTTAAGCCATGTCCATATCCATGTCATGAATAGTCAAATCCCATGACAATCCAACAGAAATAATACAGCTAGTTCAGCATTGGCCTACGCACTGCAATGCACTAAATGACATTAGGTGTACAAAAGCATGTTGTGTGGTTTAAGGAGCCATACAAATGTTAACTGTTTTTTTTCTTAGGACAACAGCAGAATAAAAGTATTTAATTACTTCTGTTCAGGGCTTAAGCTTTTACAAATATGTCTTTAGAAATCTAAACATCTTAATATGGCAAAAGCTAATGTTATCTGCTATGGGGAGGTGGTTAATAAATGTTGCTATTATAATTGATCTCATTAAATTTAATGGGTAGCTATGTTGGTTAATTTAAAATTTAGAAAAAAATAAATTATCTGGTAAGTGGAGATCTTGGCCTTCTCTTGTAGAGAGGTATTCCAATGTGAGAAACAAATTAGGTTTTGTTTTGGAATTATACAAAGAATTGTATAGAATAGCTGCATTCAAAAATCTTTAATGTGAAGTTAGGAACATAATTCAGAATAGTTCTCTGTGGGGATGAATGTGTCAACGTTTTTTTTTTCTTTTTTTTTTTTTTTTGATGGAATCTCACTCTGTTGCCCAGGCTGGAGTGCAGTGGTGCGATCTCGGCTCACTGCAGCCTCCGTCTCCTGTGTTCAAGTGATTCTCCTGCCTCAGCCTCCTGAGTAGCTGGGATTACAGGCACACACCAACACCCCTGGCTAATTTTTGTATTTTTAGTAGAGACGAGGTCTCACCATTTTGGCCAAGCTGGTAATCCACTCATCTCAGCCTCCCAAAGTGCTGGGATTACAGGCATGAGCCACCACACCTGGCTGTGTCAGTGGTTTTAAACAGACAAAAATAAAGTGTAAAGTTGGTTTATAGCCAAGAACCATGATTTCAAATGTTATATTTCCTTTGAAGACACTGTTTCAGGTGGTTTGCTTTGGGGCTGTAGTCAAATAGATTAGACAACATCGGTGTGTTTTTTTTTTTAACTAATTTTAAACGAAATTGATCACTAGTGAAATGTGGAATTGGCAGAAGATTGAATTTTGCAGTTTTTTAATGTGATTTTTATTATTACACTTGATAGATTGATAGTATTTGTGAGTCATTATGGTATGGTTGGGAGTTTATTCTTTGGAGTCAGGCATACACGGATTTCTGACCCAGCCCTGCTTTTTAGACTTTAGACAAGTTATTTACCTTCTCCAAGCCTCAGTTCTCTCATGAGTAAAATTGTGAGTAACAATAGTAGCTCCTTCATAAAGTTGTAAAGGGAGTAAGTGACATCATCCAGCTAAAACATTTAACACAGCATCTGGCACACAGTAGATGCTACATACATGATTCCTTTTCTTACTCTGCCTTCTTATTATTTTATTTTTACTGTTTCCTGCATTCTTTTATGTTTCTCACCAAATTTGGTACTACCTAAAATAGAATTTAAGAAGCTGCAGTTGTTGAGTTTGTAAGACATAATAAGGGTAATATAAGAAACTCATCTGATAAGAAGATTGTTCCTTGGAAATCACTTTGAGATCTTTTGTATTTGAGATACAAAAGACAGGAGTAATAGGAGAAAGACAGGTATTTTATTTGGGTGGATTACCTCCAAACATGTGGGACCTTTCCTTGCATACTGGGCTTTCTTCATGCTGCAGAATGAGACTGTTTTATCCTTTCAAGCTGTGGAACTGGGCTTACAGGAATCGGTGATGTAGGGACCCAGACCTCACAGCTGTATCCTTCTTCTCTTTACAAAGCAATGTCACGTGGAAGACTGGAAATGGATTACATGGCAGGCTGAGTGGGATTTTTCTAAGCCAAAACACTTTTTTAAACAAATCTTGTACTAAACACTATGGAAAGTACTGGACAGCCAGAAAAAGGCTTGAATGTTAGTCCCAGCTCTGCACAGACTGTTGTGTGACCTTGGGAAATGAGCTGAAACTCTGAGCTATTGTTTCCATAATTGCACAACGAGTTTGGACTCCTAGATGATCTCAGAGGTAACTTCTGGCTCAAATGTTTTCTAATTCTATATTTTTTTTAGGTCCTCCAGCAATTATATTAAACTTGTTTTCTATCTTTCTTTATCCAAAGTTAACTTGTGATAAAAGCAGAAATAGGAAAGAAAACCTTGGGAACAGCACAGGATTCCAATTCAGAGTTTGAATTCCAGTTCTGATGCTGAGCAGCTACATAACCTCAAGGAAATCTTGTTAGCCAGTGTATCTTAACTGTGGTTGCACATTTTATTAATCTGGGAGGATTTTAAAAAACACTGATGTTGAGCCCTAGTCTTGAAAATCCTAAACACTCAGGAATTGGTAGAGTATCAGAGCTCTCTAGGTGCAAAATAAATTCAAAATGAAATATCACCTCACATCTGTTAGGATGGCTACTATCAAAAAGACAAGAGATAAATGTTGATGAGGGTGTGGAGAAAGGGAGCTCTTGTACACCATTGGTGAGAATGTATTAAGTTGGTGCAAAAGTAATTGTGGTTTTTGCCATTACGTTTAATGGCACCGTTACTTTTTTTTTTTTTTTTTGAGACAGAGTCTTGCTCTGTCACCCAGAATGGAGTGCAGTTCTGTGATCTTAGCTCACTGCAAGCTCTGTCTCCCGGGCTCACGCCATTCTCCTGCCTCAGCCTCCCGAGTAGCTGGGACTACAGGCGCCCACCACCATGCCCAGCTAATTTTTTGTATTTTTAGTAGAGACGGGGTTTCACCGTGTTAGCCAGGATGGTCTCTATCTCCTGACCTCGTGATCCACCCGCCTTGGCCTCCCAAAGTGCTGGGGTTATAGGCGTGAGCCACCATGCCTGGCTGACACCATTACTTTTAATGGCACTTCTGCACCAACCAAATAGATTAGTGCAGCCATTGTGGAATACAGCATGGAAGTTCTTAAAGAAATTAAAAAGAGAACAACCAGCTGGGCGCGGTGGCTCACGCCTGTAATCCCAGCACTTTGGGAGGCTGAGACTGGCGGATCACCTGAGGTCGGGAGTTCAAGACCAACCTGACCAACATGGAGAAACCCTGTCTCTACTAAAAATACAAAATTAGCAGGGAGTGGTGGCACATGCCGGTAATCCCAGCTGCTCGGGAAGCTGAGGCAGGAGAATCACTTGAACCTAGGAGGCAGCGGTTGCAGTGAGCCAAGATCGTGCCATTGCACTCCAGCCTGGGCAACGAGAGCGAAACTGCATCTCAAAAAAAAAAAAAGAGAAAAAAGAGAACAACCATATGACCCAGCAATACCTCTTCTGGTTATATACCCAAACAAAGTGAAATCATCACCTTGTAGTAATATCTGCACTCTCCCGTGGTCATTGCAGCATTATTCACAATAGCTGAGATATAGAAAACAACTGAGGTGTCTGTCAGTGGATGATTGGATAAAGAAATTATAATTGTGTATGTATGTAATTTTTTTCTTTCTTAATTGCTGCATAATAGATGCATGTAGTTTCAGGGTACATGGGATCATTTAATACATTCATATAATTTGCAAAGATCAAATCAGTTATGCAATGAAATTTTAATCAGCGTTAAAAAGCAAGGCCATCCTGCCATTTGTGACAACACGGATGAATCTGAAGGTCATTATGCTGAATAAAATAAGTCAGACACAGAAAGAAAAATACTGTGTGATCTCGCTGATATGTGGGATCTAAAAAAAAAAGTTGAATATATGGAAACGGAGGCTAGAATTGTGGCTACGAGGGGTAGAGGGCAACAGAGGGCAGGATGGGAGGGAGACTTAGGGCAGATGTAGTCAAAGGGTACAGAGTTGCAGTTGTGTAGGATGACTAAGTCTAGAGAGCTAATGTACAGCATGAGGACTGTAGCTATTCATATTGTATTGTATACTAAAAATGGGTAGCTATGTGAGTGATGAATATGTCAATCTGCTTGACTGTAGTAATCATTTTACTATGTATATCAAAGCATCACATTGTACACCTACAATGTATAAAAGTTTTTTTTAAAAAAGCTCTCTAGGTGATTTGAATGTGCAGGGATTGAGGATCCCTGCAAAGAGCTGTGAATCTTAGCCCTCTTACCTCTAAGCTGGAGCTCCTAAAAACAATTAACAGTAACTGTTCTCTCTGTGTCACAATGTTGAGGATCACGTAAAATAACACAGACAAAAGCACTTTGCAGTGTATAAGGGCACAGTAATAATTAAAGCAGGCATTGTTAAAGGACTTAGCTATTGCTATTATGCAGGTGGAAGGGATTACATTAGCATATTAATTCTGTTTGCTGGGGTTCTAACCTTTTCATATGAAATTCAGCTGCTATAGTTTAGCCCTCACTCCCACCCCCAGTAGGACGTGGTGATTTACTTCTGTAGAAACTCCTAGTGCTGCTCTGTGACCCAGTGAGGACTTAATGATTACGTGTTGACTCAGCGATTATTCCTAATAAACACAATTCTTCCAAGTTTTGCAGAGCACATATTATCACCACGAATCACCATAACATGCCCGTGTACCCCTTTGTGCCCAGCTTGTAAACACACAAAACTGTTGGATAAACAAGCCTAATGTTTTAGAGTGGGGGAAAATCAACTGTCTTCAAATTTATCTTATACTATCTGAATTCCTAATTAAACTCTGTTTAACATAATTTCCTTTAAGAACTCAATTTTAGGTTTCTTCTGTGATTACCTTTCTTCAGATATTTTCCATGCTCGACATTGTAACACATTTTTGTCTGTTCCACTACTCCCCTAGAAATGTCCGTTGCCATTGCTCTTTTGGTATTGAATACTTTTTCTTTTCCCAGTCGTGTTGAAATTAGTCACACAGTGACTTTTGAAATTGTCCCATTTGTCCTGGTCTTCAGAATGAGCAGTGGTGTAATTAACACAGACCTGCAGACTTGCAGACTTATTTTCATGAACTTGAAGGTTGCCTGTGACATGGGGTGTGGCTCTGTGTCAGGAGTGTGTATTCCCTGCCTCGTGGCCACTCTACAGGATTGAGTTTGAGGAACACAGGCAGATCCCAGATGGTGACAGGCTCTGAAAAGTACTAGAGTGCATGTGTTACTCCATTCTCTGACCACTCATGGCTGTAGCAGCCATTCAGCATCCCCTACTCACAATAAAGTATAGCTTGGAAAAACAAAAGAAATGTCTAGAATCTTTCTGACATCTGTATTTTTTTTTTTGGTGAATGATTTCTGACTTTTCTCCCATTATCTACATCTGAGAATTGGCTTCAAAAGGAGAAATACTTCTTTCCTAAGGAATCCCTTCAAATGATGAACATCTTTTGAGAATTTAGTGACTACTTACTGATTAAACAAATATCTAAATTACAATGGAGAGCAATCTTTTCTAGAATTAGAGCCCTCTTTATTGTGGCACATGCTTCCTTCCCTTTTTATGCTTATATGCGTAGGACATAATACAGTTGATGAAAAAAATTTAACCTTACATATGTATATATTTAAGGTATATATATATATATATATATAGTATATGTTATAAGGTATATATATTTAAGGTAAATATATATTTATATTTAATATATATATTTAAGGTAAATATATATATTTATATTTAATATATATTTATATTTAAATATATATATTTAAGGTAAATATATATATTTATATTTAAATATAAATATATATATTTACCTTAAATATATATATATATTTAAATATATATATATTTAAGGTAAATATATATATTTATATTTAAATATATATATATTTAAGGTAAATATATATATTTATATTTAAATATATATATATTTAAGGTAAATATATATATTTAAGGTAAATATATATATATATATATATATATATGTAGAGAGAGAGAGAGAGAGATTTAAAAATGGCTAGCTGACAAACCAGGTCCTGTAGGCTGCATGGTTTTCACATTCTTAAAGGTTTGTAAAGAAAAAAAAAATGCAGCAGAGACCATATGGCCCACAAAGCCCAAAATGTTTATTATCTGGCCTTGTACAGAAAATGTTTGCTGACTCCTGAACCACGTGGCAAGTACCAATAATGAAGCACACTCGCTTTTTACTTTCATGAAGAAATGCATTGTCTCTTCTCCTTTGAAGTATCCACTTCCACTGGTAAAATCAGTCTTCACAGCTATTCTAAAAGGAGGCTGAGAAACCTTCTCTAGCTGGCTGTGTAACACAGGCTGTCCCAGCGAGCTCCTGGGTATAAGCTGCTCTTGAGCCAGAGCTGCTGTTTGAGGCTTGTTCGTGCTCTTGCTTTCACTCCCCAGATCTCTCTTAGTATCAGCACTGTCCACTAATTTGCTGCACACCTTCTTTGACCTTGGCTTTTTGGGCAAATGCTTATTCCATTCCAATTGCTCTTGTAAGTCTGCTTTGCTACCTTCCCCTGCTTTTTTACTTATTTTACCCTCTGGACCTCTCTTCTGTCATCCCCTTCTTCTACTTTCTCCCTTAGCATCTCAGCCCTCTTGAGGCCAAGTCCTTCCACATCTAATATTTCTATTTCTGTCCTTTGCTTGCTCCTGTCCAGACCCAGTTTTCTCACTGTTGCAAAGTGGGTCCAGTTCTACCACTGGAAACAGATTTTGGCAAATAGAGACCTTCTGATCTCTTCCCTCACCAGACCAATGGACCATTTTTGTGAACAGTATGACGACACTTCCTGGGTATTGCTCACATGCACCCTTCATGGTGCTTACCTAGGGTCCATATTGCCTGGTGTAATTTCCTTCCCATGGACCTTCTGGCCACCTGCCTTCACCTACGACTGCAGCATTTCTCCATTTCTGCCACTTTGACTAGATCACTCCAATGGTCCTCTGATGGCCTTAAGATCCAACACACATTTGTAACCAGGGCCATTATAGCACTCAAGCTTCTGGTATATTTCTTTATTCCAGTCCAGCTTGCTGAATCCCTCCCTTTCCTACCTGTGGGTGCCCCTCTATGAATGCTGATTTGATTCCAGGTACTATACTAGGCTCTGGAGTCAGAGATGACCAAGATACAGCCTTGCTCTCAGTATTTTTTGATGGAAGAAAGATGATATGCACATATACGAATACAGAGCAAAGCAGTAGGTGGTAAGTGATTAAGCAAGTCACTAAATCTTATGAAAGCACAGAGGGGAATATTTAGAAGTAAACTCTATAACAATAAAAATTCTGAACTACCTAATAAGAATATTACTAACTCTACCAAGTTGACCAATTAAATTATTTAATCAGTTAATATTTGATTCTGTTTTTAATCTTCCCTTAAATATATGGCTTAAAGACTAAACTTCCAGTACATTTTTTCTAAGTAATGTACTCTTTCTCTGACTCATTATTTCATTTACTGATACCTTATCTTGACTCTAGCTAATGTCTGTAACCATTAAAATTCTGTAAATAAATGCAGTCTTTTGATTATAGTACATAAGACAACATCCCTCTTTGTAAATACCCCAACCCCTCATTAGAAACTATATTGAGGCCGGGTGCAGTGGATCACACCTGTAATCCCAGCACTTTGGGAAGCCGAGGTGGGTGGATCACCTGATGTCAGGAGTTTGAGAACAGCCTGGCCAACATAGTGAAACCCCGTCTCTACTAAAAATACAAAAATTAGCCAGGTGTGGTGGCACGTGCCTGTAATCCCAGCTAATCCCAGCTACTTGGGAGGCTGAGGCAGGAGAATCGCTTGAACCCGGGAGGCAGAGGTTGCAGTGAGCTGAGATCGCACTACTGCATTCCAGCCTGGGTGACAGAGCCAGACACCATCTCAAAAAAAAAAACAAAAAAAAACTATATTGAATCCTCATTCCATACCCCAAGTGTATGAAATGATGTGTTGTAACTGGTGGGTGTGTTTGGTCAGTCCATGTTGGCTGGTAGGTTTATTTATGAGAACAGACTTTAAGAGGTTGTCACTCAATTGCAAGAGATGCCTTTCAAGTAACTTGCATCTGGATGCTTTGCACCTTTCATTTTCCTCTCCCTTCTCATTGCTTGTACATCTCCTTTCTGGCTTGCTTTCTGTCAGGCCCTTTTTCAGGATGCATATTGTGTCAAATATACATTCGGAAAACCTAGCCAGAGCATACTTGACTTGAGGGAGACAACCCTAAGAACATTGACCTGCAGTGGGCACTCCAAGGGGGGCTAGAGTGTTCACTAGCCTGCCCCAAGTGTGACTTCTGCTTGTGTGTACCAACCATTTCTTTATTCATTTAGTACATATTTTCCAAGCGATTTCTCTGTGCCTCAGACACTGTGTGAGGTCCTAGGGACACGATGGTGTGCAGAAGGGAAAACTGTTGTTGCCCTCACATGGGGGAGGTAGCATCCATTACAAATTTACAGGAATAAATATGTGATAATAATATCCTAGCTCAACATAGAAAGGAAGTTATCTCAGTATTTACCTAACAGTTTTGTAATGTGTGTGTGCGCGCGCCTATATGTTTTCTTCTTTTCTCTTTGTTAAGTGTGAGTGGAGAAGATGGCTAACACTGAGTTCTGTCACGGCCATGGCACTTTTATACCCACATCCTTTCTTTTAATCATGGAATTCTCCACCCCAGCCCTCACCCCGTGGATGTCGGAGTAAGACAACATTGTTATCACTCAGATTGTCACTGGGAGGGTGAATAAATGAATGCTTGCATTATGAGAGTTTGGGGGCAGAAATATGCCACAGACTCTTATCTGAAGCCATCAGATTTAGTGGCTGCGAACCCACCGAAGCCAGGGATTTACATTTTTTACAGCAACTAGAGAAAATTTCCCCTTTCCTCTGCAGAAGTCAGGACTGCATCTCAAAAATAGAAATGTGTCCTCCTAAATGTGTGCCCACCCCCGTGGTTGACAAACAACGGATTTCCCAAGATAGCTGCCACACACTCGGTTTCTAATCTCTGTATTGCTTCCCCGCCAGAATGTCGAAGTCCTTCCCGAATATGCCCAGTCATACTTTCTGAACTTTTGAGCAAACACCGTCCGGCTTCTTGTGCTTTCCTCAAAGACCCCAGGCACTGGCAGGGAGGACACAGGCCGGGGCGGAGCGCCCCTGCGCGGGGGATTCCTGCCACTCCGCGCCAGCCTGCGGCGCAAACGCGCTTCTCAGCCGCAGTCCCACCCGCTGCTGGCAATCTGAATGAGGAGCCGCGCTATTTTTACCTCCCCGGCTGCAATCCTTTATATTTACATGCAGGAAGCAAATAAATAAGGGATTAAAAAGGAAATGCGTGGCCTTAGTTTATCCAGAGCAGGAAGGGGTTGGAATAGGAGGGGATATGTGAAGTCTGGGGTGGTGGAAAAGGCAGGTGGACTTCGGCTGTTTGTTTTCTCCCTATCATCCCTGTCTCTGGCCTGGAAGCCCCCGCACTCTCTTTCTTCTGGCTTATCCGTGACTGCTAGCTCCCCCTCCACCGCCCCCATCTTTTGAGGTACCACCCGTCACCTCTGATGCTGCTTGGGCTGCTGCATCACTCTGCTGCTTTACCCCCTTCCCCGCCCCCGAACAAAGCATGCGCAGTGCGTTCCGGGCCAGGCAACAGCAGCAGCACAGCATCCAGCATCAGCATCAGCACCCGAAGCCCCGCTCGGGCGCGCTCTCGGGGGGCGGGGCGCACGCCCGCTCCGCGCGTCCCCGCGCCGCTCGCTCCCGTGCGCCGCCTCAGCATCCTCAGGCCCGGCGGCAGCCCCCGCAGTCGCTGAAGCGG
This sequence comes from Symphalangus syndactylus, assembly GCF_028878055.3. Lineage (NCBI taxonomy): Eukaryota > Metazoa > Chordata > Mammalia > Primates > Hylobatidae > Symphalangus > Symphalangus syndactylus. Next base: position 110,959,104 of record NC_072430.2, read on the forward strand.
CCGCGCCCGCCGGGGGAGGGAGTAGCCGCTGGGGAGGCTCCAAGTTGGCGGAGCGGCGAGGACCCCTGGACTCCTTTGCGTCCCGCCCCGGGAGTGGCTGCGAGGCTAGGCGAGCCGGGAAAGGGGGCGCCGCCCAGCCCCGAGCCCCGAGCCCCGCGCCCCGAGCCCGGAGCCCCCTGCCCGCCGCGGCACCATGCGCGCCAAGCCGGCGTGACCAGCTCCGCCCGCAGCCGCCCCGCAGCTAGCCCGGCGCTCTCGCTGGCCACACGGAGCGGCGCCCGGGAGCTATGAGCCATGAAGCCGCCCGGCAGCAGCTCCCGGCGGCCGCCCCTGGCGGGCTGCAGCCTTGCCGGCGCTTCCTGCGGCCCCCAACGCGGCCCCGCCGGCTCGGTGCCTGCTAGCGCCCCGGCCCGCACGCCGCCCTGCCGCCTGCTCCTCGTCCTTCTCCTGCTGCCTCCGCTCGCCGCCTCGTCCCGGCCCCGCGCCTGGGGGGCTGCTGCGCCCAGCGGTGGGTATGGCCCCGTGCCCTTTGCGTTGGCTTTCCCGCGGGGCCCTGCAGAGGAAAGCGAAGGGCGCGCGGGTCCGTGTGCTCCGGGCTTGTCCCCGGCTCGGCCTTTCCTTCCCTCCCTGCCTGTCTTTCCACCCTTCTCGTTCCCAAACCCCCATTCATCCCAGTTCACTTTTGGAAGTCCATTTCTGTTGCATTTGCTAAAAACCCATTCCAATTCTTGTTGGTTCCACTGGGAGGTGTTTAGTGGATCCTGGGTCCCTCAGCGATCTCTGTGCAACTTGCGGAGGGGAAACCAGTGGATGGGAAATACAGCGAGGGAGCAAGTTGCTACTTGCGTGGTGGAGCCTTAATGTGAATGCGGGGAGGATGTAGTGATAATAGAGGCAATGGGCTGTTTCCTCAAATTTCCTATCCGGCATATTAAGTGCGGTTGGAATTAAGGTGGGGGAGGCACACTTCGGGGACCAAAGAATTAAGGTGCTGAAGACATACTTCTTGCACGACCTTTGGTTCTGATTTCTCAAAGTGCTTGTCGTTATAATGAACAATTAATATAATACCATCTTGATGATTGGAAATCACTGAAAGCAGAAAGCTGGCTTTGTCAGGAAAATAAAAAGAAATTGGGAAGCTGCCAGCATCTGTATCCCTACATGGCAAAGTATGTTTGCTCATCTCAAAGTTAAAAGAGAAGGGAATTGTCCATTTTGTTAAAAGAGTCAATTAATATTCGGTATCCATAAATTCAGTACTCAGGTTATCTTAGGAGCGTTCTTAGCTCTCGGATGGGATGCCACTAGGCAAAGTAGAGTTGTGCTTCTGTGGACTCAGAGAAGGGGTGGAGATCGGGGGCAGGACCCCTGAACATGTTCATTTAATGACTCTTCTTCCCTCAAGTTCCTTCTACCCCCTCCCCCCAACACTTAGAAGTATAGATTTGAGTCTGACTAGAAATGTATATATGACATAAATCAAAATAAATAGTGCACAGCTGTATAAGCCTTATTGGCTATTTATTAACTTCTCCAGGCCATTTTATTGTTGAAATAACTTGCTTTACTGTAGCTCTACTTCTTAACTGCTTATAAATAGAAAACTGTTTGCAATTAAAGGAAAAATGCATTTTAGTGCTTATGTATTTGTGGGGTAAATATGTATGTGTTTGTGTATGTTTGTGTTTTCTGCTCCCCCAACCCCCTACCTCCACCAGCTCCGCATTGGAATGAAACTGCAGAAAAAAATTTGGGCGTCCTGGCAGATGAAGACAATACATTGCAACAGAATAGCAGCAGTAATATCAGTTACAGCAATGCAATGCAGAAAGAAATCACACTGCCTTCAAGACTCATATATTACATCAACCAAGACTCGGAAAGCCCGTATCACGTTCTTGACACAAAGGCAAGACACCAGCAAAAACATAATAAGGTAGGCAGGAGGCTGGCTGTGCAAAAGTAACTATCATGAAGAGTTTTCCTTTGATTTGATTTTCTGCCAGAAACTGAGTTCACAAATTTTACTGCAGCGTTTTATTAAGAAAGCAATTAATACTATGATAGGGGAGAAACTGGAAGGAATTAACTTGGGATCTACTGGGATAAGACTGTTGTTTCTCTTCTCTGACTAAACGGGAACTAGAATTTTCTGATACCTGAAATGATATCCATGTATCTTTCAGGTACATTGGGCACTGAACAGTAGTTAAGTGAATGTGTTTATGATTCTGACTTGTTTCTGTGAGGCTTTATGTAAGGGTGTAGTATTCTGCCTTGATATAAAACTGCCTCCCATGATAGAAAAACTGCTTTCAATCTGCACATACAAGATTGCTTCAAGAAGCTATTTGGCTGCAGTGTCTCCATCAGTCTTTCCACTTAGAAATTGAGTGTTTAAACAGCCTCTGTTTCTTTAATTGATCAGTAGGAGGAAAAAAAGTTTTCTGTTGTATTTTCAATAGGTAAACAATTTGACACTTAAAAAGATTATGGTGACTAGACACAAATTATTTGCATAATATGAAGACCAATTTTGGTTGGCATAATTCTTCAGTACCTACTCTGCATTGATTATGAGCAGTTGCTTTACTTTCAGGTTAGTTCAGAAAGTGGGACTGATATTTACCAAGGTATCAGTAGAAGACAACTATGTTTAATATCCAAAGAGTTTAAGGGATTTTCTTCCCTGTGTACTATTCTTTACTTGAATTAATATTATTTTGAACCGCCAGCAGATTTACACAATGGATTATCGGTTCCTCTGTCGTTTATCGGGAGCAGAAAATAGAGTCTGTATGTTAAATGTTTCATTTTGACCTGTACTTGTTCAGGTGAGAACAACAGTTAACAGTTAACTGTCTAAACATCTAGAATTTAAGAAAGTATCTGCAGTTTACATCATTGTTTTTATTAGTTTTCTAACATATAGGTGAGTGGTAACAGTATTTATGGGGAGCTAGAAATTTAAGGCTTTTGGGTGATTTTCCTATGTTGTAAAGCAGCTAATATAAAATTCAGGTGACCCGAATGTTTAATTTTTACTATTTTTTACAAGTTAGGTCTCTGAGAAAGTGCTTCCTTCACCTTGAATATTACTGGAGAGGTGAACTTTCTTTCACATTATTTTGAAGTGGCTGCTACCCACCATGACATAAATGTGTCTCTGTTCTCAGCCAGCCCTTTTCTCCATAAGCTCCTATATAACTTAATGGGGTGACTAATAGGTCATGTCTAACTCATTTGTCTTATTGATAGGAGAAATGGGTGTTGTCTTTAAAGAAGAGAAATCCAAGGCCCTTTTGATAAAATGCATTGAGGCTTTTACAGCTTTCCTTATGAATAGGACCTTTTAGAGTTAAGTGGTTAGTTCTCAAACTCCAGCACCTTTGCTTAGGGTGATGGAGGAAGGAAAAACAGCTGCCTCAAAGCCTGTTTCAAAGAATGCTCAAGCCCTCCTCAGCAGAGACTTGAAATTTCAGTGGAACTTTTTAATAACTCAGATATTTGAGGCTATGACTAATGCTTGCCTTATAGTTTAACCTTATGTGGCTGTTTTCTTTGGTGGGACGTGGTTTGACTGTAATATACCTGACTTGCATGATAATAAGGTTTGTTAAACCTGTACCCACCACTTACCTAGAGGAATAGACTTCTCAGTGTGGATCACCTGCTTGCCCTTGGAATGATTCGGTCTCATCCTCCGTCCCCACCCCCAATTGTAGTTGGGTTTCTTTTATACTGTACTTTGAAAAGAATGTTTCTACAGAAATCATATTTGAAAGCATTTTTCTTATTAGTTTAACTTTATAAACATTTGTTGCACCTTCTTGTGTGCAAACAGTATGCTAAGTATTCAAAGATAAGAGATAAAGATTAAAAGGGTGAAAAGACGTGATCTATCCTCCAGGAGACAGGAAAATGAGATAAGCAAGATTCTAAAAGTGCTCCCGTACAGGTATAGACAGTGTTGTTGTTTGGTGGGTGCCCTGAAATTACCCTTTGTGTTCTGTGATCTCCCTTATACTTCTGTTTTTAAGCATCTCTTGAAGTAGTTGATAAAAAGTGTTCCATCTGCTTTCTGCTGTATCTTAAGATGACTTGCTTAATAACAGTGATGAGAGACACTTGCCAGTTCTGCTGCTTTAGAAATGTTTCAGTAAGAAAGTATAGAATTTCATTTCTGCTTTTATGTAAAGAAGTTTTTATTTTAATATCTGTGTTATGTACCTTTTTTTTCCATCCCCTGATTTCATTGCACTGAAGCACATTTTAATGAAAGCCTTAGAAATGCTGAATCACTGTGCCTTTCTCATGGATCCCTGGACTGGGGGTAGAGGTGGAAATGGAAATTCCCAAATACAGGTTGCAAGGCCAAGCTCCACATTTGTCTGAAGAAATTTCACAAATGTTCAATGTTGATCAGTCTTTATAGCTGTGAAAGTTAACATGTTTATTAACTCTTCCAGAATTGGTGAGTGTAAAAGCAGATTGTGCAAACCACCTCTTTGCATGCTAATGTTTCCGAATGCCTTAATGTTTCTTTGTCAAAGAATGTTGAAAAATCTTTTTTATCTGCATAGAGTGATGTATAACCAGTTGTCCAAACTGTGCCATTTTTTAAAGTAGAAGTGGGCACTCCTAATAATTATACCAGGATAGTAGGCATAAACCAAGGTAGTCCAGAGCAGGCAGGGAGTTTTGACACCTTGGATCTAAATGCTGTATTCCTTGATTTTTGGTGCTTACTCAAATTCAAGATTCTTTAAAGACAATTTTATTTTCTGATGATTTATTATAAATTCTTTCTTACTAGCTAGGAAGTCAGATTCCTGCCATGTAGCAGTATTAGGGTCTGAAATGGAAAAATTTAATTTTGCTTTGTGTGATATTGTGAAATGTATTTGGTAATTATCCTGTTTCCTGGTACACAGTTTCGAAGACCCTTGGAATGTCCAGAGTGATGAGTGTCTTTCATATGCCAATGAGATGGGTAGCTGGGGGTCCCTAGATAGCTTCAGGATGGGAGCTGGTCACCAGAAGGACCAGCACATTATTAGAGGTTTAGGATTTGCACCCCACAACCCCAAAGAGAGAGGCGGAAGGTTGAGTTGATCACCAATAGCCAGTGATTTAATCAGTCATGCCTAAGTAAGGAAGCATCCATAAACACCCAAAAGACTGGATTCTGGAAACTTTCGGATAGCTGAACATGTGGAACTTCCTGGAGGGTGGAGTTCCTGGGGAGGGCATTGAAGATCTTTGCCCTGTGTGTCTCTTCCATCTGGCTCTTCATCTGTATTCTTTGTAATATCTGTTATGTAAATGGTAAGAGTAAGTAAAGTATTTCCTGAGTTCTGTGAACCGCTCTGGCAAATTAATTTCAGGGGATTGTGGCTACCCCAATTTATAGCTGATCTGTCAGGAGCACAGGCCTCCATCTGGAGCTTGAGATTGGCATCTGAAGTGGGCATCTGTAGGCTTGTGGGACTAGGCCTTCAACCAGTGGATCTGACGCTGTCTCCAGACTAAGAGTGTCAGAATTGAATTGGAGGACACCGAGGTGGTATGTAATGGAGAATCTGCAGAATTACTTGGTGTGTGGGGAAAACCCTCCTATACATCAGATATCAGAAGTGTTGGGTTAAGTGTTGTGTGAGACTAGAGAAGGAAAAAACATTACTTTTTTCTTATATCTCTTACTTTGTTATCAAGATCGATCTTTTTCACTTGTAGAGACTTTTATGGGCATAAATGGAATTGTATGATTACTAAATATAAGTGTTTTATTAACCATTAATGCAATATATTAATACAATGGACCATACATTTTAAAAGCAGGAGAAACACTTTAGATTCATTCATTCATTCTGAGATAATTCTATGTGGTCTGTTCCTAGGAAAGTTAAGGAGGCTTTTCCTGAAACTTTAGTCAAAAACTAGTTGTCCTCCTGGGCGTGGTGGCTCATGCCTGTAATCCCAGCACTCTGGGAGGCTGAGGCGGATGGATCACCTGAGGTCAGGAGTTTGAGACCAGCCTGGTCAATATGGTGAAACCCCATCTCTACTAAAAAAATATAAAAATTAGCTGGGCGCAGTGGTGCGCACCTGTAATCCCAGCTACTCGGGAGGCTGAGGCATGAGAATCGCTTGATCCCGGGAGGCAGAGGTTGCGGTGTGCATCACTGCACTCCACCCTGGGCCACAGAATGAGACTCTGTCTCAAAAAACAAACAAACAAACAACCCCTCCCCCCCAAAAAAAACAAACTACTTGTCCTATATCATGTTCCCTTAGGAGTCTCTTCTCTTCTGGTTGGGAAGGGATTGTGAAGATGCACGATGCACAGCACCAGACTTTGGGGAAAGCTGACTAGTTGCCCTGTGTGTGGCTCAGTCTTTTGCTTTCTCTACTACCTACCACCCCAGGATGAAGAGAGAAGAGAGAGAAGTTTAAGTGACTTTAGATCTTGGTGATTATTTTTATTTCCTTCTCTATTTTAAGACAGGACTGGTTCCACATTTCTTGACTTTCCAGAAACCAGTTGTTCCATTGTTGTTGGTATGGGACAACAGAAAGAGGAACATGGGACGAAGAGTCCCACCTGTCTCTGCCATGAGATGTTGGCACACTTTTTTACAATTCTGGAACATATATTTTTATGACCTTTATTATAAGGAATTAATTTAAAAAATCAATAGAAAGTTTTATACTGTGGAACATGGGGAAAAGATTTCCCTTCTGGAAGTTTCTTTAGCAAGCCCAGACTTTATCTAAAGAGCTGCCTTTATCTAAACAGCCTTCCCAAGTTTTCCAGGTCTTCCTAAGCAGTCATTACAAAGTTGTAATATATAGAATTCAGGCTCGTAATGATTTTACTTGTAATGCTTGGCATGTAGTAGGCCTTCTGTGGAATGAATTGATGATTGAACACTCATATGTTAGAGTATAGTGGTTCCCATGGAATTTATGTAATAATCAAACTAAAATTCAAAAGGACCTTCAAAATACTCAAGTGTTTTTGGCACTGTGCCAAATCAGTAGGAGAGCCAATTTTGGTCTTGAGTTTTTAGCACTGCATAAGTCACACTAACTATATACTTACACTACCTCAAGTAGCAAAAATACCTATATCAACAATTCTTAGATACTGTCTCTCACTGCTACCCATCATTAATGTGATAATCAAGAGCTATCTGGTAGTTTTTGTTATTTTTATGGTGGAGCAAGAAACTACTCAAATAGTTTCCAATAAATCAGATTTACACATAGTAGGTGTTCAGTTTTGTTTGATTCAGCAAACATTTATTGAATACTTCTTTTGAATCAGGTGCTGTGCTAGACTCTGGGGAAAATGAAGAAGACTAACACTTTGTCCCTACCTTTGCTCACTGGTGGAGTGTCAGAATCAAGGTAGCTGCTGATGTGTGGTTTATGTTAGTGCAGTTACTAGTGGAAGGAACAGAAGGCTGTAGGCATCCAAAGGAGAGAATAACCATTGCCTAGGGAAGTCAAAGAAAACCTCATAGAGGAAGAAACAATTGAGCTGGCCCTAAAGAACAATTAGGAGTTAAGTTTGTGCAGAAGGTGGAGAAAAGAAGATCCACAGAATCGGCAGAGGAGAGGCTTCACGTGCAAAGGCCTGACTTGCTTGGGTAGCAGCAAGTTATTTGGGTGGTGAGTGCAAGAAGGGGAAACTCAAGTGTAGGAAACTTCAAAGACAGGGTCTCTCTCTGTCACCCAGGCTGTAGTGCAATGGTACGAACTTGGCTGACTGCAATCTCCACCTCTCGGGTTCAAGCAGTTCTCCCACTTCAGCCTCCCATGTAGCTAGGACTATAGGTGTGTGCCACCACACCCAGCTAATTTTTGTGTTTCAAGTAGAGATGGGGTTTCACTATATTGGCCAGGTTGGTCCCGAACTCCTGACCTCAGGTGATCTGCCCACTGTGGCCTCCCAAAATTCTGGGATTACAGGCATAAACCACTGTGCCTGGCCTAGTGTAACATTTGTAATCAATTTTTAAATATCCTATTTAGTTCCTCTAGGAACCCAGTGACATAGGCATTTATAGATGTAGCAGTTGAGATTTATAGTTAGTATCTTCAGTAAGGAGAAATAGCTAGTAAATGGCTGAGAGAGCCAGGATTTGAACCCAGGTCTTCCCTTTGCAGAGCTCATGCTGAAGAGAGGTAGGGTGTATTGGGAGTGGCAGGAAGTGAAGGTGGAAGAAAGGAAGGAAGACTGTGAAGACACAGGGGGTCTGGATTTATTCTATATCAAATTGTAAGTCCTAGGAAGTCAAGAGGTGAGTGCATATTGATTGAGCATAGATGAGTGCCAATTATGTGGCTCCCCAGCGAGCTTTACTTCTAGTAGGAGGAGACAGACCATAAACATGCCCAGAGCAGCAATGACAACCACACAAAGATTTTAGGTGTTGACAAGTGCTTGCAGAAGATAAAAAGGCATAATATGGTAGAGAGTGGTGGGTGTGATGATTTCTCTTGAAGAATCAGAAGATTGGGCTTACGGCCCCGGGTGGGAGTAATTCATCTAGGGAGTAACCCACCTACAGGTAAGATGTGGCTCCTCTTTAGATAGGATGACACATGCTGTTTACTGCAGTGCCCTCATTCTTTGTTGCTAACACTAACCCTTCTGCATTTCTGGTCCCTTTGGGCATTTGAATTTGGACTCTGGTCTTTGATTATTCTCTTCCATAAAGTCTAGACCATTTTTGGACATTTCATCCTGGTTTGGTCCAACTGCTACTGTGCTTTCCAGCAGCCTACAGCTGAGCTGTGCTGTTGAAAGTCTTGCTTCAGCATGCATCCCTAAATAATGCTTTCTGCTCATGGGTTGACTCATTCCTGCTAACTATGTAACTATTAGTGTCATTCTGTCTTCACTTATTCTCAGGCTTTGTTAACAGGGTGGACCACTGTCCTTCTCTTTACAGTTGGTGAAAAAATAACCCAGGAGGCCAGGTGCAGTGGCTCACACCTGTCATCCAAGCATTTTGGGAGGCTGAGGTGGGAGGATCACTTAAGGCTAGGAGTTTGAGAGCAACTCAGGCAACCTAGCCAGAACCCGTGTCTACAATAAGTTAAAAAAATTAAAAAGAAAAAATAACCCAGGAGCATTTGCCCAATGGTGAGGCCCAGTGTGAAGGTAAATCATGCAGAAAAAGAGCTCTCCTTCCTGCCTTCCTCATCCTTCTCAGCCGTGCCCCACTGTTTTCCCAGCCATCTAAGAGTGAACCTTGGGAGTCATCTTTGACTCTTCTCTCTCCTGCCTATAAATAGTCGCCGATTAAGTCTTGACGTGTCTCCCATGACTCCATCCCTCCCCCCTTCTCTGCATTGTGTTCTTGTCATCGCCTCTGGTCGGTCTCTCTGTCAATCCATCAGTCCCACTGCTGACAGATTAATCTTCATGGAACACTTATTTCATCATGTGACTCCCTTTATCCACATTCAACAAGCATAATTTCAGCTAGATGAATTTTTCTCGTGGAGCAAGGGAGAGGATGTAAAATTCTCTTGAGAAGAACTGCTGCTTTCCTTCTTACACCATACATTTGCTGTTCCCTTCTCCTTTCAGCATTTTTCCAGGCCTGTTTACCCAAAAGTCAGTCCATAGCAGGATATAATTTTGGATGATTCTATTCATTTCTGTCCAAACCCTGGGGCTAGTTATGGAAAACCCCTGTGACCAGTGGCAAGAACCAAATCTGTCAGGAATGTGTTCTTAGACTTTCAAGTCCAAATTCTGTTACATTCCTGCCTCAGAACATCATGTCATCTCCATCTTTAAGATCTGAATAATTAATTGCTAGTAGAGTATCAGTTTTCTAAATGAAAATATTTTATTCCTTTCAAGAATGTATACAATTCTAAGGCTTTATTCATACAAAGTATTCAGTTCACAATTGATACGGGCACCCTTTAACCTTATGAAAGACTCATTGATTCATATAATTCATTCATTCAGAATCTACTGAGTGAATTTTCAGTTTTACAAAGGAGTCTTTGTATTTAGAATTTGTATAAATTCCGTATGATTTTAATTAAATTTAATGGTAGAAATGCTATTATAAAAAGGCTAGATCCAGTTATGTTTTACTCAGAATAATGAAGAATTAAAAACAATCGTGTTAATTCATGGCCAATTTGAATAAAACTTTTACTTTCTATAAAGTGACATGAGAGGTTCATTCTCCATCACAGGGTACCCCGGTCTGGGACAGACGTGAACCTGTGAATTAGCACAATGTTTTTCAAATAAAGTTTTGTTATATGGGTGTCCTGTCTGGCTAAAGAATAGAGAGAGGCTAATTTCCTCGTTTGGAACATTACACATTGATAAATTCAAGCCCTATGTATTGTGAAAGATGTTTGTTACCAAGATCTACCTTAAGATCTAAGTGTTCTCTAAGCCTTTGATTTAGAAATGAAAAGGACAGAAATTCAAACAAGTCTTCTCTGCTGATAGACACTAATTACAGAGTAGTTAAGTTCAAACAAACCAATGAACCAAAGTGTAAATAGAACCTTTGAATTAGTCCATTCTCACACTGCTATAAAGAACTACCTGAGGCTGGGTAATTTATGAAGAAAAGAGGTTTAATTAACACATAGTTCCACAGGTCGTACTGGAAGCGTGGCTAGGAGGTCTCAGGAAACTTACAGTCATGATGGAAGGTGAAGGGAAAGCAAGCAAGTCTTACCATGGCATAGCAGGAGAGAGAGAGAGAGAGAGAGAGAGAGAGAAGTGCCATACACTTTTAAACCATCAGCCCTCGTGAGAACTCACTCACTATCATGAGAACAGCATGGGGGAAATCCATCCCCATGATCCAGTCACCGCCCACCGGGTCCTTACCCCAATACTAAGGATTACAATTCAACATAAGATTTGGGTGGGGACACAGAACCAAACCATAACATTCCACCCCAGCCCCTCCCAAATCTCCTGTTCTTCTCACATTTCAAAACCAATCATACCTTCCAACAGTTCCCCCAAAGTCTTAACTCATTCCAGTGTTAACTCAAAAGTTCAAGTCCAGAGTCTCATCTGAGACAAGGGAAGTCCCTTCTACTTATGGGTCTGTAAAATAAAAAACAAGTTAGTTACTTCCAAGATACTGTGAGGGTACAGGCAGTGGGTAAATGCTCCCATTCCAAAAGGGATACATTGGCCAAAATAAAGGGGCTACAGGCTCCATGCAAGTCCAAAACCTAGCAGGGCAGTCACTGAATCTTAAAGCTCTGAAATAATTGCCCTTCTCACATCACATAAATGTCTCACATCCAGGGCACACTGATGCAGGGGGTGGGCTCCCACAGCCTTGGGCACCTCTGCCTTTATAGCTCTGCAGGGTACAGCCTCTGTGGCTGCTTTCATGGGCTGGCGTTGAGTGCCCGTGGCTTTTCTAGGTGCACGGTGCAAGCTGTTGATGGATCTACCATTCCAAGGTCTAGAGGGCAGTGACCCTCTTCTCACAGCTCTTGTAGGCAGTGCCCCAGTGGGGACTATGTATGGAAGCTCCAACCAAACATTTCCCCTCTGCACTCCCCTCATAGAGGTTCTCCATGGGGGCTCTGTCCCTGCAGCAGATTTCTGCCTGGATATCCAGGTGCTTCGTACATCCTATGAAATCTAGGCAGAAGTTTCCAAGCCTTGACTTTTACCTTCTGCATACATGTGGGCCCAATACCACGTGGAAGCCACCGAGGTTTGGGGCTTGGACCCTCTAAAATAAGAGCTTGAGCTGTACCTTGGCTCTTTTTAGCCATGGCTGGAGCTGGAGTAGATGAATGTAGGGTACCATGTCCTGAGGCTGCACAGAGCAATGGGGCCCAGACCTGGCCCGAGAAACCGTTTTTCCCTTCTAGGCCTCTGGACCTATGATGGGAGGGGCTGCCATGAAGGTCTCTGAAATGCCTTGGAGGCATTTCCATTCACCTCCTCTTAGGCAGGCTTCTGCAGCAGGCTTGAATTTCTCCTGAGAAAATGGGTTTGTGTTTTCTGCCACATGGTCAGGCTGCAAATTTTCCAAACGTTCATGCTCTGCTTCTCTTTTAAATATAAGTTCCAGTTTCAGACCATCTCTTCATTCACGCATATGGGCACATACTTTTAGAAGCAGCCAGGCCACATCTTGAATGCTTTGCTGCTTTGAAATTTCTGCCACAAGATACCCTAAATCATCTCTCAATTTCAGTGTTCCACAGATCTCTGGAGCAGGGCACAATGCCTCCGGACTCTTTGCTAAAGCATAGCAAGAGTGATCTTTACTGTAGTTCCCAATAAGTTCCTCATTTCCATTTCAGATCACCTCAGCCTGGACTTCGCTGTCCATATTACTATCAGCATTTTGGTTAAAATCATTCAACAGGTCTGTATGAAGTTCCAGACTTTCCCACATTTTCCTGTCTTCTTCTGAGCCCTCCAAACTGTTCCGACCTCTGCCTGTTACCCAATTGCAAGGGTGCTTCCACATTTTCCGGTTTCTTTATAACAATGTCCCACTCCTGGTACCCATTTTCTGTATTAGTTCGTTCTTACACTGCTGTAAAGAACTACCTGAGACTAGGTAATTTATGAAGAAAAGAGGTTTAATTGACTCACAGTTCCACAAGCTATACAGGAAGCGTGACTGGGAGGTCTTAGGAAACTTATCATGGCAGAAGGCAAAGGGGAAGCATGCACACCTTACCATGGAGCAGGAAAGAGAGAGCAAGCAAGGGGGGGAAGTGCCACACACTTAAACCATCAGCTCTCATGAGAACTCACTCACTCTCATGAGAACAGCATGAGGGAAATCAACCCCCGAGATCCAATCACCTCCCACCAGGACCCTCCTCTAAAATTGGGGATTACAATTCAACATGAGATTTGTGTAGGGACATAGAGCCAAATCATATCAACCCTGGACTGGTGACTATGAGAGCAGCCTGGGGGAAATCCATCCCCATGATCCAGTCACTTCCCACCAGGTCCCTCCCTCAACACTGGAGATTACAATTCAACATGATATTTGCATGCAGGCACAGAGCCAATCATGTCAACCTTGGACCAGTGACTATGTTGCTCTTGAGCTTTGATCTGTAATTATATAGCTGGGCACACTCACTTTTGCTTATCTGCAAGGCAGTGAGGGAGTCATCCTGCCACATTAAAAAAAAAACTTAGATGGTAATGAGAACAAGGTAGTCACATATTCCTGGACCACTTCTTTTTGCCCTCAGTGGGGCTAAAGATTAAATTTAGAAGTAGTCAAATCAAGCACAGCTAGAGACATCATAAAGAACATTCCAGAGCCATGGAGATAGAGGTTTTTGAGTATCTGTTGAATTCCAGTGCGTTTTAGAACCTCCTTTCCCTTAGTGTGGTTATTTAATAATTTACTGCATCAAGTTGTAGTCTGGATCACTTAATCGGGTGCTTTGTGCTGTCTTTTAATTGTAAGCAGGCCTGCTAATACCATATACTATAATAGCTGTATTGCAGATGGGCTCCATTAACAATGTGAATCAATCAATGCTTAAGAGAGTCCTCTCTCCCCATGTTTATCCTCGCTTTTTATGTTTTCAGGTGAGTAGAATGCATGAAATCAACTTCAGCTCAACTCTCCAATGCATTGGTAATAAATATAATATATTGCCTTTCTATGGAACCTGAATGGTTTTATTGAGGCACTTTCATATCTGTAATCTCACGTGGTCCTCGCAGAATAACTGCCAAGATGATTATTATTTCTGTGTTCTGGATGAGGAAATGCAACCAGAGGATGAGTCAAAAGCCCAAACAAGTCAGGTCAGTTTGCTGTAGGTCTTAAGAATTATTAGCGTGACCAAAACGACCAGGACTGTGGTTTATACACTTCCAGTCTCTGGTTCTTTTTTCACACATCTGTGGGTTGAATAGGGAAGTTTCTGTCCTTTGTAGACACCTTTCTTCTTGATGATAAAGACCTGTGAACTAACTGCAGCTGAACTATATGCGTGTGTACACACCTCCCTTGGCCTTCCTCTATGACCAGCTGGTTTTCTCATCTTTTTTTTCCTTCCCTAAATGAGTACTCCAGATAAATAACCTTGTTTAAACTACTAGCATTTTTAGAATATTTTGCTTATCTGCTTACCTTTCCTTCTTTAATTTTCATTTTCCTCTAGCAGTTTTTCCTTCTTTCTTGTATATGGAACAAAGTGGTCATGTTTGGTGTTTCCAAATAATATGTCAGACATTCGTACCATTCTAGAAGTAGATTTTCTTTTTATTTTGAAAAATATTTTCTAATATAGAAGTATGCTGCTTGAAGAAGTAGGTCTTCAAAATAAACTGAATTTAATTAGAACTGGTTAATACAGCCTTTATTTTTTACTAATTAAAGAAATGATACACACCCAATTTAAACTTTTTTTTTTTTTTTTTTTTGAGACGGAGTCTCGCTCTGTCGCCCAGGCTGGAGTGCAGTGGCGTGACCTCGGCTCACTGCAAGCTCCACCTCCCGGGTTCACGCCATTCTCCTGCCTCAGCCTCCCGAGTAGCTGGGACTACAGGCACCTGCCACCACGCCCGGCTAATTTTTTGTGTTTTTAGTAGAGATGGGGTTTCACCGTGTTAGCCAGGATGGTCTCGATCTCCTGACCTCGTGATCCGCCCGTCTCTGTCTCCCAAAGTGCTGGGATTACAGGCGTGAGCCACCGCGCCTGGCCCCAATTTAAACTTTTTGTCAGCATGTGAAATGCAGTATAGCCAGTGTTTCTGCACTGACATCATATTTTGGTGCAAAGCAAGGAAATTGGCGTTTTAATTATCCACTATAGCCATTTATTTGTGGGATAAATATGATTGTGCTACTAGGCTGTATAGAATGTCAGAAATTCCTTTGACTTCTCTTTTCTGGAGGAAGAATGGTTGGAGGTCAAGTTTCTGGAGGTCTGACAGATCAGCTGTTACCAACTATCTGGAACTGGACAAGTTACTTAGCCCCTCTAAGCCCCAGCTTCCTTATCAATCACATGGACATAATAATAGTGCCCATCCCAGAGACTGTGGCTGGCCTACATGGCATCCCCTATGTAAAGTGGTTTGCACAGTGCCTGGCATACAGGAGGTACATGGGAAATGTTACTGACTAATGACTGACCAGAGGCTTAGGGAATCCAAGTTGTGAACTGCTCTTTCATGAATAAAGTATTTCTTTTATTAAAAAAGAAAGGAGATTTAAGGGTAATTGTGAGACAGTTGTGGCGAGGGGTGATTCTCAGGGTCTTCCTGGTTGTATGGCTGCAGATGAGCTTGACTGGTCTACCTCCAGACATAAGTGAACACCTAAGAAGGAGAGACTACATTAGGATGCACATGATGTCTCAGAGGCTGCAAGCCCTGGACCACATCAAGGCAGTTGTACTGTAGGGGTGTAAAGAAGTTTTCCATAAACCTTTGCCTATAATCAGGGCACTCTAGGTCAGGCTTGGATATTAGGCATTTTAGTGGGTTGTCAAGGTGAACCATTTGCTTCTTGGAGCTAATTGCCAAGATGGGTATGGTATGGCCCCAAATACTTATACTATAAATAGCACATGTTCAGATGATAATTTCCCCAAGGCGTATTCCAATTAGACATCCACCCACCTCTCCTCTCTTTCCCCCAACTCACCAAACGAAACCAAACCTAAGAAATATTTTCATCTGCCTTTGGTAGTTTTCTGGCTTTGGAATGAAATGGAACAATTATAAAACAATGACAAGTAGAATAGGACATAGACCTCCCAACCCAGAAGAAATTTAACAGGGTAGAAATATCAGACATAAATTCTGTTTTTATTTGGACACTAGGACAATTGAATATGTTATGACAAGGTGATAAGATTTTGGTTTTTGCATCTTAACAGACTTAACCAAGAAGAGTTAATACACTGATTCCCCTCTTCTTATAAATTATGGCTAAAATTATGAGAGTTAGTAAACTTGGTAATTACTGTGGACAGCCCTGTGTAAATGTAATGGAGTTTCATCTCTGCAGAACGTTTAGACTGTAGTTAGAAGCATTTATCACTGTTGGGCTGCATAAGTACGGTCACTTGTTCCCTTCAGAACCAGTGTGATACTGAGATGATGCCGTCTTATTATTTTTGGCTTTGCAGTGGTTTGTTAAACAGTTTTTGGAAATGGTTAATTATTATTCTTTACTCTTCTAATTAACTATAACTATATCCTTATTTATTCTTTTTATTTGGGACGTTAATCCTTTTAAGACCTACTAATGCATTTTAGGATTATTACCCAAATAGTATATTTATGAATTATCCTGTCTGCCATCAGATCTTAAATTTGTTTTTCCATTTAGTTTTTCAGAGTTCTTGGACTTCCCTTATATTTTCACACCGTAATGTGTTAAACATTTATTAACTTATTTGTATGAAGCACTTGTTTGTGATGTAATCGTTTGAGAATCTTTGTTCTTTCACAGAAAGCATAATCTCTTCCTTGATACACAGACCTACATATCCAGCTATTTAACCTATATCTCCACTTGGATGTCTTATAGGCAACTCAAGCTTAACATACCCAAAATGGAACTCTTGATTGTACTATCTTCTACCCTAGCCCGTCCCTCCCAGATCTTTCCCATCTGGTTAAATGGAACATCACCTTCCAGTTGCTTAGGCCAAAAACCTTTTGCCTTCTCTTCCTCTGAAGCATCATGCCAAGCCATCAAGTTTTCTGTTCCCTTAAAAAACTATCCAGAGATCCAGCCACTTCTTCTTTGCTGCCAACCTGGTCTAACCCACTGTCACACGCACCATTACAGTATCTTCTTCTCTTCTCCCTGATTTTGTCCCTCTCCTATCACTCTGGTTCTCCTCTGTTTCACACATATCAGGCAGAATGATCCTTTTTAAATTCTGATTGGATCATTTCACTCTTGGCTCAACCTCCAGGGATTTCCCATCTACTCAGAATGACTTTTTTTTTTTTCCCACCTCCAATCATAATGTGGTCACTGAAGAAAATTAGGCTACTGTTAGTTGTTATAGTTGGTTGGCAGGAAGTGCTCTTTATGTTTGTGTATTTAAACACATGCCCTAGAAAGACTAATGAGATATAAAAAGTTGGGCGCTTATAATTCTATTTTTAATTTTTAGAGGAACCTCCATAGCATTTTCCATGGTGGTTGCACCATTTTATAATCTCACCGATGGTGCTCAAGTGTTCCAATTCTCCACATCCTTACCAGCACTGGTTATTTTCTGTTATTTATTTTTTTTAAAATATTAGCCACTCTAATGAGTATAAAGTGGTATCTTTGTGGTTTGGTTTGCATTTCCCTAATGATTAGTGATGTTGAACATCTTTTCATGTGTTTATTGGCCATTTTTACATTTTATTTGGAGAAGTGTCTATTCAGTTCTTTGCTCATTTTCTAATCTAGTTGTTTGCGTTTTTTTTGGTTGTTGCTGCTGAGTTGTAGGAGTTCTTTATGTACTCTGGGTACCAATCCCTTACCAAATACATGATTTACAAATATTTTCTCCCATTCTATGGGTTGGCTTTTCATTCTGTGGATAGAGTCCTTTGATGCACAAAAGTTTTAAATTTTGATGCAGTCCGATTTATCTGTTATTTATTTTGTTGCCTGTGCATTTGGTGTTATATTCAAGAAATCATTTCCAAATCCTATGTTATGAAGGTTTTCCCCTCTGTTTCCTGCTGAGTTTAGTCATTTTAGCTCTTATGTTTAGGACTTTGGTCCATTTTGAGTTAATTTTTAAATGGTGTAAGGTTAGGGACCAACTTTATTTTAATTTTTTGCATGTGGATGTCTAGTTTTCCCAACACCATTTGTTGAAAAGACTGTTCTTTCCCTTGTGAATGTTTTCCCATTTGTTTGTGTCTTCTTTAATTTCTTTCATTCTTTTTTTTCTTTTTTTTTTTTTGAGACGGAGTCTCCCTCTGTTGCCCAGGCTGGAGTGCAGTGGAGCGATCTCGGCTCACTGCAACATCTGCCTCCTTGGTTCAAGTGATTCTCCTGCCTCAGCCTCCTGAGTAGCTGGGATGACAGGCCCCCACCACCACACCTGGCTAATTTTTGTATTTTTAGAAGATGGGGTTTCACCATGTTGGTCAGGCTGGTCTTGAACTCCTGACCTCAAGTGACCCACCTGCCTCAGCCTCCCAAAGTGTGTGATTACAGGCGTGAACCTGTGATTACAGGCATCTGGCCTGAGGTAGTTTCCTTCTATCTGTTTTTGCATATTTTATCTCATAAGTTTCTTTAAAAGGGAGACCAGACTATGAGTAGAATAATTGACTGGCTGTGCAATAGATAGCCAATTTTGGCTAAGACACTTATATCTGTAGGTATAAATTTCCTAATTTTAAAAATAAGGAGGTTGAATTAGATTTGGGAATCTCAAACTTTAGTGTGAGTTGGAACCACTTGGGGAAGTTGTTGAAAAGATTTTGAGTTTGTAGGTCTGTACGGGGTCTGGTGGTTTGCATTTTTATAAGTCTCAGGTGATTTTGATGTGGATGCGTTTGTTCTCTAGAATCTCTTATGGCTCTAAAATTCTGTGAAATATCCTCCAATAAAAGGTATTTGTTAGAGGACATGAAATGAGGGTATGGGCCATTGAATTAGGGATTGTTCGTTATTCCAAGCCATGGTTGCATTTGTGGACAAGCAGCCTCCTGAGATTTGGGCATGTTAGATGGAGAGTAGGAATTATGAAGTGAGGACATTTATTGCTTGAAAATGAAAAGAGTAGCTGGCTTCAGGAGTGGCTGGTGTGAGATGATTCAGGGACAAAAGAGCTTTTGCAAAACAGAAGCAGAGGAGAGGGGCTAAGGAACAGTGGTCAGCAGAGAGGCTGCTGGGGGAATCACACTGCCTCCTTGATTTATCACTAGGAAGTCCAGAAAGTCCTGATTTACCACCAGGAAGTCCAGAAACAAAGACAGTCTCTGGTCTGGGAATTCTAAACAGGAGTGCTGGGAGCCTAGAGCAAAGGAATGTTACTGGAGGTGAAAAACTGGTGACCAATTTGCATACACATGCACACTTACACCTGTAAAATTAGTGTAAATATGTCATATAAAATTAGTGGTTACTGTGGTATATTTACTTACACGGTCTAAGAATCCAGAGTTCATAAAAATATAATATGAAAAGTGAAAATTTCTCTCCCAGCACACCCCAAAGTCTGTTACATTTCTGTTTTTAGTTCTCACAACGTTAAATAATTTATCTCTACCCTATTTTTAGATCCTTCAACCTAAGTACTATCTTTTGTCTGCCTGCTCTGAAAGGCAAAGACTGTATCACACTATGGTGTTCTTCCCCTTTTCGCCCTACCACTTCGATTTTTTTTTTTTTTTTTTTTTAATTCCTTACTTATTTTGAATTTGCTGTGGTCATTTTACATTTGAAAAGGACTTGGAGCAGCGGGACTTAGGGTTAGAATTCTGTGTTCAGTTGTTGTCTTCTGCCCCTGGGGAGAAAAGTAAACATGGAGACTCAGCAAGAACAGCTGGAACCCAAGTACCCCCATTTGATGATTTGTCGGGAGCTCCTGCTTGGCATACAAAGCCTGAGAAGGTTGATGGTGAGGGATGGAGAGACATTTTGTGAAGGAAAAATTGCATATTTCCTGCTTTGTTATTTTTTTTTAAAGTTAAGAAGGGGCCAGAGGATGAAGAGTCTATACAGATTTTGTTGTGGTTTCATCAGGAAGCCACTGATGGGTTTTAAACAAGGAAATAACATTACCCGATTTATATTTTAATAAGATCATTATGGCAGCTCTCTGGAAGATGGACGGACAGGATGGGGCAAGAGTGGCTGCAGGGAGACCAGTTGGGAGGGGCTTGCATTTGTCCAGGCAGTGATGGTGTGGACTGCACTGGGTGATGAGCAGAGGAATTGCAGGGATGCAAGTAGATTTGGGATACATTTTGGATTATTGTAGGCTAGAAGAGGAGAGGAGTTATAGTAGACGCATTCCCCTAAAGATGTCCACATCCTAATCTCCAACACCTATAAATATGTTCTCTTACGTGGCAGAAGACACTTTGTAGATATGACTAAATTGAGGCTATTGAGATGGGAGCATATCCTGGATTATCTGGGTGGGCCCAGTGTAATCACAAGGGCCCTGATACAGTCAGAGAGAAGGAGATGTAATGTTGGAAACAGAGGTTTGAGTGATGCGAGGAGGGGCCCACAAGCCAAGGAATACAGACAGCCTTTAGAAGGTGGAAAAGATTAGGAAACAGGCTCTTCCCTAGAACCTCCAGATGGAGCCAGCCCTGCCATCATCTTAACTTTAAACTCTAGACTTTGATTTTGGACTTTTGACCTCCAGAAGTATAAGATGATAATTTGTGTTGTTTTAAGCCATGACATCCAGGGAAACTTGTTAGCAGCAGGAAATAATCCAGCAGTCAAAAATGACTACTATGCTTTATCCTGGGGAATAGTGCTACTAAGTCCCAATGTGGGGCCGAAAAGGAAGGTTTAGGAGGCTGACGGGAAACTGAGCCTGTTCAGCTCAGGAGGACTGTTGGTCATCTGTGTGCATATGTTAATGACCTCGTTGTCCCTGGGATCAGGGGCAGGTCAGGATGAGATGGAAATGTGGGAGCCTTCACCAGGTAAATGGTATGTAGAGACCTGGGGTTTCACCTATGGAGAGACTATATTACGTGAATTGTGGAAAAACAGCTTAGTAATTTCCGTCAGAGGCTACATAGAGACCTATTCCCTCTCATTGCTTGCTATCTAAATTATAGTTGTTTTCTTTTGAGTCATCAAATGACATTTCAAAAGACAATATGAAGCTGCCACTTTGGGAGAAAGAAAGCAATATGAAGCAGCTTTTTTGAAGATCAAATTTCTGGACTCTGTAGATAGTTGCAATATTTCTTCCGTTATTATTTTTTGAAGGATACATATGAGCTCATTTGACAGATTTAAACCTGTAGTTTAATTTGGAGGGAAGGCTTCTATGGCTATATATTTTAAAAAATCTAGTTCTTTTCAGTTGGATTATATTTAACTGTTGAAAGAACAAAACTTCCCATTTTCGTTTGCATCAGTTACTTCTTGCTGTTTTGTTTCAAGGGCCTTGGTGACAGCTGAAAATAAGCTTTGAAAATAAAGTTGAATTTTGACTGGGCATGGTGGCTGACGCCTGTAATCCCAGCACTTTGGGAGGGTGAGATGGGTGGATCACCTGAGGTCAGGAGTTTGAGACCAGCCTGGCCAACATGGCAAAACCCTGTCTCTATTAAAAATACAAAAATTAGCCGGGTGTGGTGGCACGTGCCTGTAGTCCCAGCTACTCTGGAGGCTGAGGCAGGATAATCACTTGAACCCAGGAGGTGGAGGTTGCAGTGAGCTGAGAACACGCCACTGCACTCCAGCCTGGGTGACAGAGTGAGACTGTCTCAAAAAAAAAAAAATAATAATAATAATAAAAAGAAACAAAAGTTGAATTTTGTGTTGAGGCAACACATCTAGAGGAATCTATACATACATCTTCTGTACATAGAGAGCAGGGGTTCTCAACCAGTTTGCTCCCCGCTGCCAACACTCCCCCATAGGACATTTGGCAGTGTCTGGAGATATTTTTGGTTGTCAGAACTGGGCGGGGGAGGCTACTGGAATCTAGTGGGTGGAGGCTAGTGATGCTGCCAAATGTACCACAGGGCACAGGACAGTCCCCTAAAATCAAAGAAGTATCTAGCCCAACATGTCAATAGTGCTGAGGTAGAGAAACCCTGTAATAGAACTTGTAAACTTATCAGTTAGGAATATGGCAACTGTTATCTTTCTGTCACTCAGCACTGTTTCCTACATTGCATCTAGCTGCTCAATGAGCCAGCCAGCTTAGTTTTTTTCTGCCCTAAGTACTTCAACATTTTCTTTCTTTGTTTTTCTTAGAGATGGGTTTTTGCTCTTTTACCCAGGCTGGAGTGCAGTGGTGTGATCATTGCTCGCTGTAGCCTCGAACTTTTGGGCTTAAGCAATCCTCAGCCTCTTGTGTAGCTAGGACTATAGCCTCATACCACCATCCCTGGCTATTTTTTTTACTTTTTTAGAGACAAGGTCTTACTGTCTCTTACAGCCTGTTGCCCAGGCTGGCCTCAAACTCCTTGCTTTAATTCATCCTCTGGCCTCAGCCTCCCAAAGAATTGAGATTACAGGTGTGAGCCACTGCGTCTGGCCTACGTTCTTGCAGATTCTATAATTTTTATTTTGTGGGAAATTGGCTAATTTAGTATTCACTGGAATAGGAAGCAGAAAAAAAGAGTTTGTTTGAAGTCTTCATTTAAATGGATTTTAAAATTTTCTTTTTGTCAAGATAAAAGTGTTAAATTTATTATAGTCCTCTACTTTTGGAAAAAATTAATGTACTATAAGTAGCTTTTATTTTGAGCTCTTAATCAAGTATTAATAACATTATGTTTTCTCTAATTATGACTAACTGAATATGGCCCAGATATAGTTATTTGCTTATTTCAGGTAATTAAAAACATCATCTGAAATAACTGTAATTGAAATAATATAAAATTGTAAAAATTGCTCTGTTTGTTTTTTATTCTTTGGCACTATTACAATATTTTGAAGCATTGTGAATTTTTTAAAAATTCAAGAAAAGTCTTCTTGCTGTCATTTGGTGACTTAAGTAGCAGCCTGGAGAACAGATGTAGGAATGAAGTGATTTATATAACGCTTCAGAATCTTTTTGTTCCTGAATTTCAAAATATAAACATTAATTATGAAATTGGTAAGAGATTTTGAGAAACCTACATTATTTAGTAGGATGTGGGATATATCTTAACTTCTGTGACTTAAAATGGGTCTCTAAGATGGGAGATATAGTTAGTAAATAAAAATAAATAAGCTTATGCCTTTAAAAATTCCTAAAATGAGATATTGTATATGACAGTGTATATGATGATGTATGCCTAAAAGTAGTGACATGTTTGAAATATTAGAAGCAGTAGAGATATCATGACTTCCAGAATATGGAAATGGACTTTCAGAAAATCAAAGATAAACATTATATTGTTTCTTAGGAATGTTTAATATATATACATTCAATCGTGTGATCCATGTGGTTTGTTAGAGAGCTGTGTCTTCATTTGCTGATCATTCTTTTGAAATTTTAACATGTATGTATAAGACATACGAAAGTGATGCTCTTGGACTTGAATTCTTTTTGGGAAATTTAGAGTGCATAATATCTCTTGGTTTTCAAAGTGACACTGTCCTAATTTAAAATGTTGATTTTAAAACCCGATTAGTATGTTGCTTTACAATTGACTTCTATAATTTTTTCTCTGTTATCTTAGGTTTCTCATTTAAACTCTAACTCTATCAGACAGTAAGTTATCCACAGAATTATATACCCTCCTTTATGCACTTACTAGAATTTTTTTATCCCTAATATGCCCTTATTTATTTACTTATTCATATGCCTCTCATTTACTCACTTGTCCATTACTACGAAATTTATCACTCAGTAAACATTAAAGGATATATCTTTAATTAGTGTATTAGTCTGTTCTCAAATTGCTATAAAGAAATACCTGAGACTGGGTAATGTGTAAAGAAAAGAGGTTTAATTGGCATATGGCTCTCCACACTTTTAAACAACTAAATCTTAGGACAACTCACTACTGCGATGACAGCTCCAAGGGGGATGGCTCTGCAGGCTGTACAGGAGGCATGGCAGCATCTGCTTCTGGGGAGGCCTCAGGAAACTTTTACTCATGGTGGAAGGCAAAGTGGGAGCAGGTGTCTTACATGGCAGGAGTCGGACCAAGATGGGGGGAAAGTGCGACACACTCTTAAACAATCAGCTCTCATGAGAACTCACTGTTGTCACAACAACTCCAGTGGTAATATTGTTAAACCGTGGGAAACTGCTTGCATGATCAAATCACCTCCCAACAGTCTGCACCTCCAACACTGGGGATTATAAATGAACATGAGATTTGGGTGGGGACACAGATCCAAATCATAAAATTCCACCCTGGCCCCTCCCAAATCTCGTGTCCTTTTCACACTGCAAAATCCAATCATGCCTTCCGAACAGTCCCCCAGAGTCTTAACTCATTCCAGCATTAACTCAGAAGTCCAAAGTCCAAAGTCTTTTCTGAGATAACGCTAGTCCCTTCTGCCTATGCACCTATAAAATCAAAACCAAGTTAGTTACTCCCAAATTACAATAGAGGTACAGGCATTTGGTAAATACTCCCATTCCAAAAGGGAGAAATCAGCCGAAAGAAAGGGGCTTATAGGCCCCTGCAAGTCTGAAACCCACCTGAGCAGTCATTAAACCTTAAAGTTACAAAATAATCTTCTTTGACTTCATGTCTCACATCCAGGGCACACTGTTGTGAGGTGTGGCTCCCAAGGCCTTGGCAGCCCTGCCCTTGTGGCTTTGCAGAGTTCAGCCCCCAAGGCTGCTCTTAAGGGCTGGCATTGAGTGCCTGTGGCTTTTACAGGCACAGGGTGCAAGCTGCTGGTGGATGTACCATTTTGAGGTCTTCAGGATGGTGACCCCTTCTCACAGCTCAACTAGGTAGTACCCCAGTGGGGACTCTGTGTGGGGGCTCAACCCGACATTTCCCCTCTGCACTTCCCTAGTAGAGGTTCTCCATGAGGGCTCTGCCCCTGAAGCAGTCTTCTGCCTGCACATCCAGGCTTTTCCATATATCGCCTTGAAGTCTAGGCAGAGGTTCCCAAGCCTCAACTCTTATACTCTGTGCACCTGCAGGCTTAATGCCACATGGAAGCTGCTAAGGTTCATGGCTTGCACCCTCTGAAGCAGCAGCCTGAGCTGTGTCTGGGCCTCTTTTAACCATGACTGGCCGGAGCTAGAGTGCCTGGGAAGCAGGGAGCAGTGTCCTGAGGCAGACAGCAGGGCCCGGGGCTTGGTCAGTGAAACAATTCTTCCCTCCTAGGCCTCTGGGCCTGTGATGATCTGCTGTGAGAGTCTCTAAAATGCCTTGAAGGCTTTTTTCCCATTGTCTTGGCTATCAGCACTTGACTTCTTTTTACTTATACAAATTTCTGCAGTCCCCTTAAATTCTTCTCCTGAAAATGGGCTTTTCTTTTTTCACCACATGGCCAGGCTGCAAATTTTCCAAGCTTTTATGTTCTGCCTCCCTTTTAAACATAAGTTCTAGTTTCAGTTCATTTCTTGACTCACGCATATGAGCATAGGTTGTTTGAAGCAGCCACATCTTGAACACCGCTGTTTAGAAATTTCTTCTACTAGACATCCTAAATCATCTCTCTCAAGTTCAAAGTTCCATGGATCCCCAAGGCAGGGGCACAGTACAGCCAAGGTATAACAAAAGTGACCTTTCCTATAGTTCCCAATAAGTTCCTCTTCTCTATCTGAGACCTCATCAGCCTGGCCATCTCTGTTCATGTCACTATGAGCACTTTGGTCATAATCATTCAACTAGTCTCTAGGAAGTTCCAAATGTTCCCCCATCTTCTGTCTTCTTCTGAGCCCTCCAAACTCTTCCAGCCTCTGTGTGTTACCCAGTTCCATGGCTGCTTCCACATTTTCAGGTATCTTTATAGCAATACCTCAACTCTTGGTACCAATTTTCTGTATTAGTCCATTCTCACATTGCAATAAAAAAATATCTGAGACTGGTTAATTGATAAAGAAAAGAGGTTTAATTGGCTCATGGTTCTGTAGGCTGTACAGGAACCATGACAGCATCTGCTTCTGGGGAAGCCTCAGGGAGCTTTTACCCATGGTGGAAGGCAAAGTGGGAGCAGGCATTCACATGACCAGAACAGGAGGAAGAGAGAGGGGAGGAGGTGCCACACACTTTTAAACAACCAAATCTCATGACAACTCACTACCACGATGACAGCTCCAAGGGGGATGGTGTTAAAACCATGAGAAACTGTCCTCATGATCAAATCCTCATGATCACCTCCTACTAGACCCCACCTCCAACATTGGGGATTACAATTGAACATGAGATTTGGGTGGAGCACAGGTCCAAACCATATCATAGTTTAAAGGATTTATTCTTTGTATCTAACTGCCTATTCACAACTCCACTTGGGTATGTAATGTGCATATCAAACTTAGATTCAGAGTCCTGAATTCCTACCACCACCTCTTTCTCCTGCAGTTTTCCCCATCTTAATAAATTGCTTGCTCCTTCTGGTTACTCAGGCCAGACATTTTAGAGTTTTCTTGTCTCCTCTATTTCATTATAATCCATGTCTAATCTGTAAGTGAGTCCTATTGACTTTGCTTTCACTATCTTCCCAGAATCTGACCAAGTCTCATCAACTCCACTGTTATTTCCCAAGTCAAACCCCTATCACCTCCTACCTGGATTATTATTGCAAAAGTCTCTTAAGGCCACTCTGCTTCTCCCTTGCCCCCTGACCACTTTAGTGCATTGTCCACACAATAGCTTCCAGTGAATTTTAAAAATGGAAACCTGATCATATCATTCCTCATTCAAAATTCTTAGCAAATTACTATTTCATTCAGAATAAAAGGCAAAGTTCTTACAGTGGCCCACAAGGTGCTACACAATTGACTGCTCATTGGTTCTGTGACTATTGCCTGCACAACTCCTCTAGTCTCCCTCCACTTGATCCACACTGGCCTTTTTGTTGCTATTCTTTGAATAGACCAAGTGTGCCCCTGCCTTGGGGCTTCTACAACTAGCTGTTCCCTCTGCCTGGGATTCTCTTTCCTTAGGTATTTACATGACTTGCACCTTCACCTAGTCTTTGCTCAGATATCACCTCTTCAAAGACTCCTTCTTTGACCATCCTATTTAAAACTGTCACCTCTTTGTTCTACAAACTCCCTAACTTATTTTGACTCTTGTCTACTTTAGTCTTTTTACCTATATCACTCATCACTATCTAACTTACTTTATATTGCTGGTTGTTTTAGCCATCCCTCACAAAACACACACCCTAAAATGTAAACCCTGGAAGGCCTGGGCTTCTGCTTGAAATGTGGTAGACACACATGATTATTTGCTTAAAGAGTAAATGATTTCATGTGTGATGTAGAAGCCAACAAGGTAATACATAATCTGAGGAAATAGATATATTCCTCATACAAAATAGATATATTCTGTTTTTATTTCTATATGTCTTCAAGGCTCCATGTAATTTCTAGGTTCACATTTAGAAAAAAAAAATGGAGTTTTAATAGGCCTAAAACATTACATGGACGTGTTGAGACCTATCATTTGCGCATGAAAATAGGAGATTCTGCATAGTGGTCAATATTCTAAATGTTAGTTTAAAAAATTGTGCAAATACAGGTTGAGTGGTTGATCGTTTCCAGAGCTCTGTGGAAGTTCGATATTAGAGAACATGAGGTCACATATCAATATTAGCTTTTCTACATCTAGCTTTGGGTAAAGTATGTGTAGTACATGTATTTGTTTTGAGTAAAATTGTGAAACAGGACAATTGTGGGCCTCTATGTCGAGGAACAGGCCTTAATCATGTTACTTAGGAAGTCTACTGGCACCTGCATTTTTGCAAAATGGAGAAATCCATTTTTGGCATGACTCCTGATTTGAAAATTACTCTTTTCATCCAAAGGGGTAGAATACAACCCATCCATAGTCATAGGTAAGGTCAGACTTCAGTGCAAAGGACAGAGCCAGACATGGCTGAGGACAAGAGAACACTGAACTTTTCCTAATCTGTAGCTGTAGTTCTCTGTAGATAAAAGGGATCTCTGCCCCAGTAATGTGCAACTTGCTGAGGGTAGTCAAGGAAAGCAAAGACCACTTAGGAATATCATTGTCAAACAGCTGTATATTTAACATGAACTTTGAGCAGTCTCATAAGCAAAGCCTGAAAAATTCTGCAAATGGAAATATCAGCTCTGGTATAGAGATCCCAACACAAATCACTGGGTAGAAACAGTATGAAACCTACCGACAAGGATCAGTGAATCGAGGTATTTCAAGAGACGAGAGCTCTGGCCTGGACAGGTCTGCTCAGCCTTCTTTGATTACATGTTTTCAGTAATTTATTAGTGAGGGAGAATTGGAGGTTAATATTTGAATCTACTCTATATCATTTATGGCTTGCTAGATATAACAATGCTCAAATGAACTGTATAATTACTGTACCATAATTTTCATTTTGTATTTCAGAATTTCTCATTCTTAACAAATCTTTATGTAGTCATCATAAAGACTCAAGTTAAAGAACCTTCTATTGCCTTGGGTTGGTATTTGCATTGACATGAGTCCACTGGACTGTTATAGTCAAAATTCCAAGGACCAGAGTAGGCAGACTACGGAAGTAGGACTCCTTAAGGAGGGTTGCCTCACATGAGGCTTTTTTTTTCTTTTAGAATAGTATTCACATTATATAAGCAAATTTTAAAAACTGCCGTGTAATGAGTCACAGACACTAAGCATGGTGCTTGGTGTCTTGCTTTCCAAAACTTATATTTTATTTCCATTCTTTTATTTAAATTATTTAGTGGGTGTTCAATAATTCTGGCTAGAAAGACAAAATATGTTCTTGCTTTATGACACAAGTGTTAGCAGAGAGAGAAGTGTTCCTTGGAGTTGTGCAGTTTAGTGATGTAGGAATTGATGAGGAAAAAGAACAAGGTGAATCACACCTCAGCTACTAGATTAATGCACCACATTAAATGTTGCTATTCATGAAGGCAGCCCAAAGAAACCGCTTCCATGGTAACTGTTGTCATAGTTGTATTTTTACTCATCTTTCAAAAAATATGAAATGAAATGTGAAATAATACTGCTGTAGTGATATTTGTGCTGCTGTACCCATTTTAAATAGCAAGTGCTCCAAAGGCTTGTAATTCAGTCTTTCTCCTTAGTTGGCATTGCCAGTTTAATATCCAGCAAACATTAATCACTAATGGTAAATGTATAGAAGACGTTTCATATACATGTCCAAGGATGCTTTGTCAGTGAAAGTGTATTGTTACAGAGTCCTGCAGGGTTGCTAAATAATCACTAGGGAAAATCTTAGTTTGACCTCCCCCACACCCACCATAAGATTAAATGTAGCTTCTCTTCTTTGGCTGGCCATGAAGAATTTTAAAAAGAAATATTTAGTGTGGCTAATGTGATTCCAAATACTGGAATATGTATTTGGATTATCAGTGCCTACTTCCTCTTTCTCTTCAGCATCCATCTTTTGTATATTTAAGAGTACCTCGGCTGGGCGCAGTGGCTAATGCCTGTAATCCCAGTACCTTGGGAGGCCGAGGCAGGTGGATCACTTGAGGTCAGGAGTTCAAGATTAGCCTGGCCAATATGGTGAAACCCTGTTTTTACTAAAAAAAAAACAAAAATTAGCTGGATGTATTGGCGCACACCTGTAGTCTCGGCTACTTGGGAGGCTGAGGCACAAGAATCGCTTGAACCCAGGAGGCGGAGGTTGCAGTGCTGAGATCATGTCACTGGGCTCCAGCCTGGATGACAAAGCGAGACTCCATCTCAGAAAAAAAAAAAAAAAAAAGAGTACCTCAAACTGAGGTACATAAGAAAAGAGAAGAAGATGAATTTGGAATCTCTTTAAAATTGATTTATTTAGAAAAGAGCTCTTGTATAAGATTTGGTCAGAAGTTAAAATTCACAAATCCATAAATCCAAGCTTTCCTTTTTTCTGTACCATCAGATTGCATAATTGAATATTGGCTAGATTTCTTTTAGAGTATAAGTTCCATCTTTTTCGGCTAGGTTGGCACAGAGAACAAAGTCACACTGTGATCTGCTTCCTTTAGTGGGAGATGTTCACCGTGGGTTGTGAGAAGAATGTGCCTTGTTGATGCTTTGGTCTTGTTTCTGTAATAGCCTTCAAAAGGTATGACTTAAGCTTCCTAATTTAAGGCCAAAAGATA
This sequence comes from Symphalangus syndactylus, assembly GCF_028878055.3. NCBI lineage: Eukaryota > Metazoa > Chordata > Mammalia > Primates > Hylobatidae > Symphalangus > Symphalangus syndactylus. The sequence goes on from NC_072430.2 coordinate 110,989,044, forward strand.
GATTGATTAACAAAATACATTAGCATTTTTGGGCATGTATGTTTTCCCCCTACTTGTCATTCTTGTGAAATGCTTTATTTTATGATAAACTGTCATGTTTAACTCACACCACAATCCACATTGCAGTATAACACTCCAGAATGGAAGGCATCCTGTGTTTTACTTTAATAGCATGTTTCTTAAGCATTTATTTGTTAGCAAATACTTATTAACACTTTATAATTTCATTCTATTAAATAAATCCTAGAAGAGCTGTCTGAATTCTATCTTTAAATGCAGAGAAAGTCTTCCTCATAAGCCATTCTCAGCTCTCTCCAGCCCCCAGCAGACTCACTCCACAAATTCAAATGCACTTGTTGCCTTTACTCCAAATTCGGTAATTAATCCTGCTTATATTGTATGTGGTATCTTTACAAATAATATTTATGCCAGGTGTAGTGGCTCACACCTGTAATCCCAGCATTTTGGGAGGCTAAGATGGGAGGATTGCTTGAGGCCAGGAGTTCGAGACCAGCTGGGGCAACACAGTGAGATCCATCTCTAAAATAATAATAATAACAATAACGATTCTTATTTAACTGACATATTATATTTTTCACTCTTTGCAGTTACTCATTTTATTTCCTTAACCATATTATAATCTTTTTGATCTAAGTGTTAATTCTTGGCCAGGCATGGTAGCTCACACCTGTAATCCCAGCACTTTTTGGGAGATCAAGGGGGGTGAATTGTTGAGCCTAGGAGTTTGTGACCAGCCTGGACAGCATGGTGCGACCCCATCTCTACAAAAAATAAATAAAAATATTAGCTGAGAGTAGTGGCACGTGCCTGTGGTCCCAACCATTTGGGAGGCTGAGGCGGGAGGATTGCTTCAGCTAGTAGGTCAAGGCTGCAGTGAGTTGTGATTGCACCACCGCACGCCAACTTGGGCAACAGAGCGAGACCCTGTCTCAAAAACAAAAACAAAAACAGAAAAACAAAACGAACTCTCCTATATATCTGCTCTAGTATCTTACATAAGGTAGGTATTTAATACAAATTGTTGATGGTTAGCCCATAATACTATCAATTGGAACGTGGTAGAAGAAAACATGATAATATTTTTCTCCTTCAAACTACCTGTTTAAATGCATCGTGGCAAGAATGTTCAGCAAATTACCCTAATTTGCAGAACTGCCTTCATGTAACATTTGCAGCTGTTTCACTTCTCAGGAAAATGATTCATATTATTTTGAAGACATGACAACTTGAACAAGGTTAAAGCATAATACATAATGGTAATTAGCAATAAAAATACAAAATTTGCAAATTTTGCTGAGTATAAATGCACATTGGAATTTGCTAGATGGTGGCTAACTATCCTGGGAGGGAACTTTAGGGTGGGGTTGATTGATACCCTTCCAAAATGTTACTATATTCTTTTTTCTCTTTTTCCTACTTTACTGTCTCCTTCCTAAATGACTGAGCTTTTTCACTGTGGCTGAGCTACATTGGTCACATTATTATTATTGCTATTTTCTTTGAGACTGGGTCTCTTTCTGTCACCCAGACTGAAGTGCAGTGGCATGATCTTGGCTAACTGCAGCCTCAAACACCTGGGCTCAGGTGATTCTCCTGCCCCAGCCTCCTGAGTAGCTGGGACTAGAGGCATGCACCACCATGCCTGGCTAATTTTTGTATTTTTCGTAGAGACAGGGTTTCACCATGTTGCCCAGCCTGGTCTTGAACTCCTGGTTTCAAGCGATCCTCCCGCCTTGGCCTCTCAAAGTGTTGGGATTACAGGCATGAGCCACTGCGCCTGGCCGTCAGTTGCATTATTGTATTGTTTAATCCTCGCACACATCATGTTGTTAAGCTATTATTATTTGTATTTTAATGACCAGAAAACATTGAGGCTTGCAGATGTAAGGACTTCTGGCATAAGTATGGCACTTTTTTGTCATTTAACTAAAACTAACAGCTCATATTTCTTCCTTTGATGTATGACCTTGGACAATAACATTACTTAATCTCTCTGTGCCCTTTAAAAATGTTTCTCTTCTATAAAAGGGTAATAAAAATGTCTGCTCTACCAACTGCATGGGGTGCTGTGTTCTAGATAGACGTGACAGTACTTTGAGATGATTAAAATGTAAGAAATATGAGGCATTATTATTTTTATCATAACACAAACCTGTGCAATCACCAGTGTATCAATTTAGAATGAGGGATTAGAACCAAATTACAATTAAAATGGTCTGTTGATATTTTCTTTTGGACTTCAAAACTTTTAAGATATATTTACATATTTGGATTTTTGCATTATACAGAAAAAGATCCACAAGCTGGACTTTTATGCTTCTCCAGCTACAGGATAGGTCCAAACTAGTCCTCTTTAGAAAAACCTCTGTGATTGAAAAAAAGTGACTTCTTTTCCTCAAACTTATTTCAATTTAAAGTTGACATTTTATTCTCATGGATATTTAATTGTCTGGGATGCTGGATTCTGTGCCTACTGTTTTCATATGAAAAGAAAAACATACCAAACAGCCATGCTGATGAAAGTCTTCCTGGTGAAGTGGACTCTTGTCCTCAGCAGCTCAACCCATGATGACAAAGGCAGGGTCCCTCTAGCATCAAATTAACGGATTTTCCTCCTCCCATCTTGTTAGTTGGTGAACTTTCAAATCTGCCTTCTCTGGAACATTATAAAATGTCCTGAATCTCAAAAAAAAGGTGATGTTTTATATTCTATGACCTTTCTCCACCATATTTGAAAATAGTGGAGTAGAAACTCTTGAAGGGTCTATTGAAAAACTGTAAAGGTAAGAAAAAGAACCATATGCAACAAGATAAAAGAAATAAAACACTTCCTGAAAAGGTTATGGTTACACACACACACTCATACACCTGTCACACGTATACAATGTAGATGCTATATTCAGTGTTCTAACAGACATAGAATAAACATTGTTTTTTCTATGTTAGAATAAACAGAGAAGACAGGCATCTGCTTACTGCCTTTTGCTCTCTCTAATGCCCTCTTTCCTGAAGCCCAGACCTGTAGCCCTCTTTATGAAGTTGAGTGTGAATCATTCCACTGGTGTTTGCTTAGGCCTGCTTGATACACTAAAGGGCTTCCTACCTCTGTTTGTAAAACATTTTCTTGTCTATTGATATTCCACTTTGGGCATGTTTCCTTCATTACTTAAATGAATATCTCCCTAAATAAACTGAGTATATCTTAAGATCAGGAAACCACTTCCAAATTCTGTTATGTTTCTCACACCACCTATAGTTTAGAGCAGGGGTCCCCAACTTCCAGGTCACAGACTGATACCAGTCTGTGGCCAGTTAGGAACTGGGCCACACAGCAGGAGGTGAGTGGCGGGTGAGTGAGCATTACTGCCTGAGCTCCACCTCCTGTCAGATCAGCAGTGGCATTAGATTCTCACAGGAGCACGATCACTATTGTGAACTGCACATGCGATGAATCTAGGTTGCATACTCCTTATGAGAATCTAATGCCTGATGATCTGAAGTGGAACAGTTTCATCCCGAAACCATCCCCCACTCCACCCCATCCATGGAAAAATTATCTTCCATGAAACTGGACCCTGGTGCCAAAAAGGTTGGGGACCACTGGTTTAGAGCATACTAAGGTGAAATATATGTCTCAGAAGATGTGATGATCCATAGTGTAGGCACCCAGTTACCCAAGTTGCTCAATTTCTACTAAATTTTAAAATTTAGTAGAAATTCAGCCTTATAATATTTTTTGAATTCTGGGAAAATGTTATTTCCCATTTTCAGTTCCAGTTATGGGTATGCTCTACAGAACTCACAAATTCTTGCCAAGTAGTGAAAAATACTGTTTGAACACCTATTATGTGTGAAGCATAGTTGCATGAAAACATGTATATCCTGCAAATGCCTTTTATTTTTATGATTAGATATAGAGTTATTTTTCTTCTTGTTTTTATGTCCATATTAGCTATTCTGGAATATAAGTCCCAAGAAAACATAATGGTGTCTCTTGAGCCTATTTAATGTACCCTACACAGAGTTGAGCATGTGTGATTGCTTAATGTCATAACATTGCTTGATGATAAGGTGCGAAACAAGTCTTAGCTGAAGAACCCAAGAGCTTTCTTAAAGTTACTTAATATACTATTAGATGCCATCCACTAGAAAGAAAAAATAAAAACAAAAGCACATTGCTAAGATGTGTAAACTGTTCTCCAGTGAAGGAGGTTTGTGTATATAATTGAGTTTAATTGTTTTTGTTTTTAGAGCTCCTGTAATTTCCCTGTGCCAGATTCTGAGTTAAAAGAAAAATACTAAAGTGGTTAGGCAGCAGCTGTTCTCAGTCCTTCAGGGTGGTAATTCTGAGCCCAGGGACATGCTCATTCTTGTTGTGAAATGATGTTCTTTGGCTATAAAACCCTGCATTCTTCCACAGTGCTATTATAGTGAATGTCCTTATAAAAGCAAGGCTGTTTAACGATATCCCAAAAGAGAAAATAACTGATTATGACCATTATAATATGTGGTTCATGAACTCTTCTCTGAAGCATTCCTAGGATCTGATTTTGTATTACTGAACACATTTCTAAACGTCACTGTATAGTTCCTTTGTAAAAGAAGAACAATAGTGTAGGTAGTCTTTGTATTTTTAGTGGATTTCAGTGATGCTGGTCAGTTCATTATCTCCAAAATCTCTTAAATCAACCAAAAATGATATGGCTGTATATTATAAGACTTTGTCCTCATCCCAGCCATTCTTCTAACTTTTCTACCATTTGGAAGAAGCAAGCCAATATTCTGTAAAAATTATATATATATATGTATATAAAACAACAATGTGGTTTATAAAATAATAATGAGGGCTCACTTTACATGATTTGAAAACATTTAAAATGGGCATATATAAAAACTATATAATATTTTGTTAAAGAAAAAGTGACAAATTGAAATGGAGTGCATAGCATCCAGAAGTTAAACACTATTTTAATTGTGTCTAAGACAGGGCAGAAATAAAATGATAGGGAAAAGTAGCACTTGTCAGGTATTTATTTTGGTATAGAGAAGAATTTGTACTGTCTAAGCACTTGCAGAATGTATAGCAATGGAAAGAGAAACAGAATGTAAGAAAAATAACATACATCAATATATTTAAATGACTTAAAATGGATGTAAATATATTAGATGAAACTAATTCCATTTGATACATTCACAAAGAAGATGAATATGGTGAGGAAATCTTAAATCATTTTATAGAAAATGTGCTTCCTCTTAGAATTAAAATATTAAAACATTCTTACTGATAAAGGTAATAAAATCAGATTTTTTTTTCCTATGGATAAACAGATATCTTGTTGCTGGCATGATAAATTGCTTCAGTTCTGGAGAGTAATCTGTTAAGATGTTTGAATCATAATGATGATGATGATGATGGCATGTGCCAGAAATGGTGCTGAGTGAGTTTGAGGGAATGGCCATTTAGGGGAAGGCTCATTGTCTTGGCCACATGTTCTTGTTTGCAATCATAAATGTCACTGATCATGTCACGTGAAGCCTGCTAGTCTCCATCCCACCTTTTCAGATTCATTGTTTGACATTTCATCTGAAAACCATTTTCCTACAGGCCATATTCATTTTTTAGAAAATTTAAAAAGCTTATTTTTCACACATTCATTTTGACTCGATTTTTATAAATGTCTTCCTCCATGCCTTGAGTGTCTTTTCTTTCTCTGACGCGTGGATTCTTATTCATCTTTTGAGTTGTTGTTCAAATAGCACCTTGTCAGTGGATCCTTTCTGCACCTCTCTGCGCCTGGATGGGGTTCAGCCATGGTCCCTGTGGCCCATTAGACAAGCTGAGGCTGACAGTTCTACCTGCCCCTCTGGAGACCATCACTTCTTTGAGGGCGGAAGCTGTGTCCCAGCTATCTTTATATGCAAAGCAGGACTTAATATGTTTGTGTGGAATGATTGAATGCAAAAGCAAAAGGAAAACCCAGTATGATTTACTAGCTCTTTGATTAAATTCTATTAAACTGAAGCTAGTCACATTGACTTGGTATAAACCTATTTTAGCAATTATCAAATTGTATAACTCCTACAATTCTATAAAATGAAGGTACTACATTTACCACCAGATTACCTTATTTTGCAACAGAGTGTTGTCGGTGTTTGTACTTGTCTAATCGCTTATTTGCTATAAAATAAGGCTTTTACTGAGTCTCTGTCAAGTTCTTCTTAGTGTTTATAAAGATGTTCAAGGAGGTATATTTATCAGCTCTTTTAGACCAGGATGCCACTAATGAACTCATCTCTACTGTATAATATTCTTAAGAGAAACTATACTTAAGGATTTATCTTATTCTTAGGAAGTAAATTTTACATACTTAAAGCTTTTTGGATCTAGAGCTGAAAAATCTCTCCTTGTACAAATTATTCATCAATATAAATACTTTATGCAAAAATTAATGCTTCAAGGTACAGAATGAATTTAAAGACTAGTGGATATTTGTATTGAATAGAGGTTCTGTTGTGGATAGCAGAGACCACACTTGACAGAAGTTTCTCTCGCTCTCTCTCTCTCTCTCTCACTTATAGTTGTATGGATACAGGAAGCCCACAAGTATGGTGACCCTGTTCTAGAAGGTTGTTCGGAATTTGACTTGGTGTCCTATGGCAGTAAGGATTTAGGAGCCTTGTTTCTCATTGTTCTGTATTTAAAATTTAATATTTGTTAATTTCCTTTTTACATTTTATGGATTATTATTGAGTGGCTATCTGATTTGGCAGCGTGCTTGACTGAAAGTATAAGTCGTGGTTTATTTATAGTGTGTTATGGGTTTGGTATGGCAAAAAGATCTTGACAATGAATATTTGGTGAATTACTTGGAAGGTCAGATATGCTGGGGAAGAGTCATTAATCTAGACCTGTTTGCAAGACCCCTGTGATACGTGTTGTGGAGCTTACCACCCAGGGGAGGGATGGGAAAGGGAGAAACAGGGAGGAACAAATAAAGTGCTTCCAAAGCCCTGAGTGTGAAGACTGTGTGAAGGAAGACTTCATGAAAAGCACTGCAGGTGGGACACCTTTGAAGGATGGGGAGAGTTTCAATCATCAAAAATACAGGGAAGGCAAAGAGGAGCATGGGGTAGTACTGGGGAGAAGGTGGGAATAGAAAGTACTGGGAGGGAGATGCCTGGTGTGTTCATGCTGTTGTCCAGTTACCATGCATGGAGCACTTCACAGATGATTTGCAGCACCCACTGTGCCTTAGGAATGCAATTCTGGAGGAAGGACATTTGTGAGTCAAGGAAGTACTGTGTAGGTGTTTCATTTAGCCTTGTTTTTTTTTTTTCCTGATAGTGTGACAAAGGAGAGTTTTATGTTAGCTAATACTTTGACAAAACTTCATTGATTTGTTAATTTGCAATATTCAAGATGCTTCTGTGAGCTATAATAATCTTTAACACCTAGTAAATAGGATTCATGTTTAGATGGAATTATCTTTGTATTCTGAATTAAGATAAAATAATGACAATATTTGTAAACATATGACTCTTAAAGGGGGACATAAGCTCTCAGTATTCACAGAAGGCCAGGTTCTAAGTGCTTTCTAAAGTTAGAAGTTTGTACTCTCCCATTTTACTGTCATATTCTGCTGATACATCATTTAGAGAAAGTTCCAGAGAAAGTTCTAATTCCTGCTGAAGAGCAGAGCACTGACATGATTTTTCACCTAGGTGTGCAGAAAGAATTGGTTAGCTTTATGCACAAAACGGGCTGAAATCAAGCTTTAATTAGTCAGACTTTTGCATAATTCATCACGGCCACTTTGTAAGTCCAGCAGAATATGCTGTTGGTTTTTATCTTAGTGGGTTCATTTTCAAGGGTGGGTTGTCTTATTAGCTCTTTGCTACCCAAATATTTAGATTTTCCTAGCAAAACCGTGATATTGTACCTAGTCTCCTAAAGAAATGAATTGCTATATGAAGATACATAAGGAAATGAACTGATACATAAAAGTTATTCCTCTTAAATATCATTCTTGATAATAATCTGTCTTAAAGACAGGAAAGTAAGTTAAGGTTCTTCTGTCTTTTTGAATCCATAGGCTGTCCATCTGGCCCAGGCAAGCTTCCAGATTGAAGCCTTCGGCTCCAAATTCATTCTTGACCTCATACTGAACAAGTGAGTATTTAGACATAATCCTCTTAAGAAGCAGGTGCAATAAAGCTTTGTTTTTATAATATTGGTTTAGTCAAAATAATGTCTGTTGTTTAACAACTACTTTCTAGCAGATTATGTATTATAGAGCACATAAAGTATAAAATTCTAAACAGTGAATTATGTTTTTTTCGAAATAAAAAATATTTAACATGTTAAGCATCTCAAACACAGCACTTACATATCATAATTTTAAATGGAATAAATATTTGAAGTAATCCAGTTAATTAAATGTTAACTATAATCATCACTATATATAAGAAGCATGATAAATTTACTGATTCAAGTATAATTTGACTACAGTCTAGAAATTTCTTCCATTTACTCTTTATAATGCTATTCACATGACTTCTGTGGGAAGAACAGAGTAAGTGATGACTTGCAAATACCTATTTTGAGAAGATTCTTTGCTTTATAATTTGCTCTAATATGGTTTCTTAGAAATTTTGGTCCTGATGAAAATTTACCCGATTGTCTCTGAGCATGTGTTTGTTGATATTTAAATGCTGTTTCCTAAGTTGGAATCAGTTGTACAGATGTCTTTGTACAAAGTGTGAACAAGAGCTGTTGACTTAACTAAGGCTCTTCAGCCTCAAATAGATCTAGCACTGAGCCTTTCTTTGGTGAAAGAGATTTTCTATATGGTTTTCTTGAGTTGCAGAAGTGATAGTCAGTATTTTAAGCTTTTGTCAGTATTTTGATCAGGACTGCATCTTTGCAAGAAAAATACCTGTTAATGCTATCAAACACTATAATGTAAGTGACCACAACCAATATTTGAGAAATTGCAAAGGATCATAAAGAACAACTATTAAATTTTTTGTATGCCAAATTCTGTGAGCTCTGCAGAAAAAAATGCAAAGTCAGCTTGGGTGTTCTTTGTCAAGTGTTATTGCAGCTTTAAGTCAGAATGAATCAGCAGAACTCAGAATTGCCTATGTAAAGGTATTGCAGGTTTTCCTCTTTGGTCGAGTTCCATTTCACCATGCTGTGTCAGCAGTTTGCCTGCCTAAGGGACTTGTCTTGCCAAATCTTACACTATGTTGAGTGGCAAGATAGAGCTAATTTTAATGTAAGTCCTCAATTCCTTTAACTCTTACTGCGGTGGAGACCATCATTTCAAACTAGCGAGATGATCGCAACCAACACTGCTGTGTGTTTTGAGTAATAAAATATCTCAGCCATAGCAGAGCCTCCCAGTCACTTAGCACATGGCAGAGAAAGGGTCATATGGGATGGCCAGGGTACTTAGAGGTCTGGAAATGTGCCAGAAGTTATCAGTAACATTTAGCATGCAAAGGAATCAGGTTGAGCACCTATTATGAGCAGTCCCTGACTTGAGGAATTTAGAGTCTACTTGGGGGAAGGTCGATAGACAAGTACGTAATTTTAGAAGAGTATGAAATATGCTGGAGGTTAAAATGGAATGTTATGGTAGCACCAAGGAGCGGCAGCTCTCAGGCTGGAGGAGTGTGAAAAGGCATCTTGGGAAAGGTGATGCTTGAGCTAAATCTTGACTTGTGTTCTAGGCATGTGAGATAGTATGTTTGAAGAGGCAAGGCCACGTTGCAGTATGGCATGTTAGGGGAGCATGAGCCTTTTGTTGACCTTCCTCATAAATGACAAGGTTGAGACGAGGGAGATGAGTTGGAAGAGGTAAGCCTAGGGACAGCTCAGCTCATGGAAGTTCTGGTATTTCATGTGTCAGTGCTGGGCCATTATCCCCTAGACTGAAAAATCAAGTCAGGGGAATAAACAGAGGTCCTGTTCTCAGGAAGTGCTAAGAGGCATGGAGACGGAATACTTTCAATAAATCTGCAGTTGATAAAAATTATTAGGATTGCTCCATGTGGATAACAAGGCAGAGAGGATAGTTAAAGCCAACAGAGGTACCTCGATTGGTTGGTTGGTTTGAGGGTAATGTCTAGTTAAAATGGGCAGTACCAGGGAACAAACAGGTTAAATGGTGAAGGGAAGAGAATGTGGCATCAGAAGAGACATGATAGATCTGAGGGGCTTTGGGACATACATGTGGCCATGTCTAGGAGGTAGCTGGATATAACCTCAGGGGAGAGATGGGAGCTAGAGATAGTAGACTTGGTAGGTATTTTTATATAAATGTTAATGACCAACATGGCTGTGAATGAGGTTACCCAGGGAGGTAAGGTAGAGTAAGGAGAGAGAAGCTGAGAAGACAGGTAAGAGGAGGGGAGAAGAGGAGGAACCCATGAAGGAAATTGAGAAGGAGTGATTGGAGAAATAGGACAATCAGGAGAATGATTAAACAGAGAGTTTCAAAATGGGAAGGTGTGATTTACAGTGTCATCTGCAGTAGGGTGATCTACTGGCACATGCTGTAGAATAATCTAATGAGGTAAGAGGCAAAATTTGCCCTTTGGATTTGCCATTTGAGCAGTCACCAGTGGTTGGAAAGCAGCAGTTTCAGTGAAACTCTGGGGTGGGGGAAATGAGAGGGGACAGAAACCAGGTTACAGTAGGCTGGGAGTGAATGAGAGGAGATGATGTGGAGGCAGCAAATATCCATTGAGGAGGTTTGGATGAGAAGAAAAGAGAGCAGAAGACATTAGGGTCAAGGCAGGGCTTTTTAGTGATGACAGACAAGTTGACAGAACAAGTTAACAGAGAAGTTTGGTAGACTGAGAGACGGAGCTGATAAGAGTGGGAGGTTGAAGATGCAGAAAGGAGAGAGGAGATAATCTATAGGGCAAGAGCTGGGTAGAGACCGAAGGGAATGAGATCAAAGCCCAAGGGCAGAACTTAATTTTGAACCAGGAAAGACAGGTTGTCCTGCACTGGTGTGAAGCTGTAGGGTGTGTGCAGGTGGAGATTGACTTGCAGGTGAGGGGATGGAGTTGAAGAAACACATTTCTGAAGTTATTTACTGTAGGGTTTGGGATGGAGAGGGAGGTTGGGTTGGGGCTTGAGGAAAATGACAAAATTGCTGGGAAGAATGAGTGAGGAAGCCCATCAAGATCAAATGCAAGAATTTTTGAGCAACCTTCATTAGAAATCATGTGCTGTGTGTCAGTCTTTGTGTATTTCTTTCTGGTGGTGTTTTTTATATTTTATTTTTATTATTTTTAAAAATTGGAGTGCTTTGTCACTGCAGAATGTGAATGAAGGAGGCAGACTGTAGTGTGGACCCAGGGCTCAGTCTCTGTGGTAGCACAGAAGAAGAACAGTGTAGGCAGAGCTCTTTGAATAATCATGAATAACTTGCATAGTTAAGTATCAGGATCCAGTCTGGGTTAGAAGGGAGATGAGGTCAAGAGGAGGCTATGAACTGGGGACAAATGGAGGTCTCTGAAGGGAAAACTAACTGCAGTGAGAGAGAGGCCATGAGAGCTGCACTCATGTGCTATCTCCCCTGATATGGTTTGGCTGTGTCCCTACCCAAATCATATTTTGAATTGTAGCTTTCATAATCCTCATGTGTCATGGGAGGGCCCCAGGGGGAGGTAATTGAATCATGGGGACAGGTTTTTCCCCTGCTGTTCTTATGATAATGAATAAGTCTCATGAGATCTGATGGTTTTATAAAGGTCAGTTACCCTGCACATGCTGTCTTGCCTGCCACCATGTAAGACATGCCTTTGCTCCTCCTTCACCTGCTGCCATAATTATAAGGCATCCCCAGCCATATGGAACTATGAGTCCATTAAAGCTTTTTTTCTGTATAAATTACCTAGTCTCAGGTATGTCTTTATGAGCAGCATGAGAATGGACTAATGTAATCCATCCCCCATGCTGTCCTGAGCTTTCTGAGTGCAACCTGGGTGTGCAAGGCTGGCATGATGAATTGGAAATGAGGGAACTGTGTTAGAACATGAGATGCATTGCTGAGGGTGGGCTCTAGTTTAGATGACTTCTGTCTGGGATTAACCAAGAAGTTTGGTATGTGTTAGAATAAAGTTAGAGAGTCAAGAGAATGTTTAAGTCAGTAATAGAGGACCCAAAAGAGCTTCTGAGGAAAGAGGGACCTCATTTCCACTATAGGATGATCATTGCCACATTACAGGCAGAGGTGTTAAGTTATCAAAGGAGGGAAAGGTGTCTGGTAAGGATGTGGCTCAGGGTGCGGAGGAATGAGCACATAAAGGTGTTACCATAGGCAGGGCGCGGTGGCTCACGCTTGTAATCCCAGCACTTTGGGAGGCCGAGGCGGGTGGATCACGAGGTCAGGAGATCGAGACCACGGTGAAACCCCGTCTCTACTAAAAATACAAAAAATTAGCCGGGCGTGGTGGTGGGCGCCTGTAGTCCCAGCTACTCGGAGAGGCTGAGGCAGGAGAATGGCGTGAACCTGGGAGGCAGAGCTTGCAGTGAGCCGAGATCGCGCCACTGCACTCCAGCCTCGGTGACAGAGCGAGACTCCGTCTCCAAAAAAAAAAAACAAAAACAGGTATTACCATAAGTTACTCCAGGTGGTGACCATAGAATCTGCAGGGTTAGTGACCTCACAGGCCCAGAAGCCCAGCTTGTGAGGACTAACCTGACAGGAGTTCCTGAGAGGAGAGCCTGGTTTGCATCTGGCTTGTGGAGGCATCTCATGGCAGTGCTGTGTGTTTTATTCATTTGTTCAGGAAATGTTGAGTGAGCATCTGCTATGTGCCTCTGGCTGTTACAGGTGTTGATGTTGCTGAGAATAAGATAGACAAGACTTGTGCCTTCCCTCTTAGAGCTTCATTCCAGAGGAAGAGGCAAACAGTGGACCACCATATAAAGACATATGGGATGGAGAGGGACTGGAGGTGGGGTGTCCAGTATGATTTAGATGGTCAGAAGAAGCAAGAAGGCCTGTCTGAGGAGGGAACCTGAGCTGAGCCCTGGTTGTCAAAGAGGAGCCACAACACGTTGCTGGAAGGCTGAGGGTTCTGCACAGCTGGGACAGCAAGACAGCCAGAGCTAAGGAGGATGTGGAATGTTCAAGAAGGGCAGAGGCCATTATGCAGTGCAGGGCAGGGGACAGTGGGAGAAGGAGGAGATGAGATCAGAGAGGAAGCAGCTATGCAGCCAGGCGATGAAGGACTGTGGTCCATGGTGAGGAGTGTGGGTCGGAAGCCATTGGATGGCAGTAAGCATGGAAGAGACACGGTCAGATTTCTATTTTATTTAGCCCCAAAGGTCCTAGTTATGGCCTTAGAGGTCCTTTAATTACACTCCTTTGAGGGTGCTCCTCTTTTAAAATTTTGTTTAGTGTTTCCTCTAAAACAGCCGTTACAGAAGGTTTTGAAAAGATCACTAGGGTAACGTTTCTTGTCTTTCCTTTTTTTTCTTTTTTAGTGTCAAACAAGCATTTTAGGTATTTTTAATTTTGATTTTTACTATCCACTTTATTGAGGTATGATTGATGTTAGAGCAACAATTCTTAATGTTTATCAGTCCTTGGAAGTCTCAGAAGGTCTGAGGATTGATTGTCTCTTCTGTGTGTGTGACTAGAATTATGCCAAAGCCTGTATTACCCATAATTATATTTGCTGGTGTTTTCAGCAAATGTTTACTGAGAATAACCATGATTAGAGTGGCATAATGGTTGAAAGCATGGGTAACTCTTTGATCTTGGGCAAGCTTCTTAACTTCTTTCTTTCCTTCATTTTTCCTCTTCCTCCTCTTCATTTTTCCTCTTCCTCCTCTTTCTCCTTTTCCTCCTCCTCCTCCTCCTCTTCTACCACCTCCACCACGACCACCATCACCTATCATAAAACTCACTTTTCTAAAGTTTACCATTCAGTGTTTTAAAATTATATTCACAAAATTTTGCAGTTATCACCACAATCTAATTCTGGAACATTTTCATCACCCCCAAGAAACTCTGTACCCATTAGCAGTCAGTCCCCATTCCCTTCTCCCTTAGGCCCCTGGTGACCACTAATCTACATTCTGTCTCCATGCATTCGTGTATTCTGGACATTTCATACAATGTGCAGCCTTTTGTGACTAACCTGTTTTACTTAGCATAATGTTTTGAGGTTCATCCATGTTGTAGCTGAGTAATATACCATTATTTGGATATATTCTAAGCTTCTTAAGCTTTAATTTCCTTCCGAAGCTCTAGGTTGTTGCAAGGATTAGATGAGATAATGTGTGGTGCTTACACATGTTTGTTGACAATGAATTATTATTACCTCCGTGAGGCAGTCACTGCACTGAGATGTTGGGGGATTCTGCATTGAGAAGAGGCATTGATCTTATGGAACTTATGATCTGGTGAGAGCAGCTTAGGTCGTAAGAAATGCTGCTTGTCTTCCCTTTGGCTTCAGTCTTTTTCTGACTTTAGTAAGTGAGAAGGGAGGAGTCCACTATGTAATCTTTTCTCTCTCCAAAGTAGGCTTAAGAAAAAAAAAATGGAGACAATTTGGCAGGCCGTGGGTTGATACGTGCTCAAGGTAGTGAGCACTGGGAATTCAGATAACATACTTCCATTGAGTGGAAAGCATGCTCGTGAGACACTTGGTACTTATCCAGTTTTCCCAGAGCTGCTCACCAGACATCCATTAAAGAACATGACGCGACTTGCAGGCTATTGCATATATGTGGGTATTTAAATTTCCAGGCTATCTGACTGGTCTGAGGTCAACACCTAGGTCCTCAGCATGCTGTCCTGTTTATTGTGAAGTGAAATCCTTGTGCTTCTTTTAGCCCCTGCCCAATACAGAGAGGAAAGAATTCTTAGGATGCATCAAGGGTAATGCCTTCTTGGTTTAAAAGGCAGCATTATGTTCCTTCTTAATAGAACACTACTCCAACGAGAGAGTGTGGGGATGTGACACGTCTTTGTACATTCATCTTGAATGATGCCCAGGGAGAACTCTGGGTGAAATCGATTTAAGACATCCACATTGGGTGGCTGACTCCCAAAGCTGAGGAGTAGACCCAAAACTTGGAGAGTAAGGTAGTTTTGGATTTAGGAAAAAAATCTTTATTCTGATTTTCTGGGAATCAGAGGTGTTTGATTTAAGATGAATATCTAGAAATTGCTGATTTAAAGAAATACATGCATGCAGTAATTTGCTCATTAAAAGCAGTTCACGCTGTGCTTTGGAAAGAAGCAGACAGCCACACTGATATAGTTTCAGTTAGCTTAAATACAGAGCCCAACCTTCTTGCTGACTGACATGGTTAATTCATTCTTCATTCAGTCAACAAACATTTATTGAGCTTCTCATTTGCGTAAGACACTGTGCTGAGCAACACGGGGGAATTCAGAGCCATGTGAAAGAATTTCTCGTCTTCCAGAGCCTGTGGTAGAGAAATGAGACTACAGTGTATATGAATAGTGTTAAAACACGATAGAAAGTGACTTGAGAGATCTTGGTGATGAGGGAAGGTTTTCTGGGGAAGGTGGGCTTCCATGGGACTCCTACAGGAGGCTGCCTTGGTTTTGGGTCCCCTGGTAGCAGACCCTGAGACAAGGAGGAAAGAGCTAGGAAAGGGTGAGTTCTCAAGCTGTTTACTCCTCTGGGCAGCTGGGATTCTCACTGAGAGCTCTGGGAGTCTGTGGACTCATGCCAGAGAGTTATCCCACCTAGAGGCAGGGAGCTGGAGTTTTGTCCACCAACTGCCAGGCTGTTGTTGGCTGAAGTCTGCTTCTTGGGGCAGTAACTCTTTACTACCTCCTCCTGGGTAGAGTACAAAGCCCTCAGGCCCAGGGTCTCAGGCAGTTCCAGTCAGCTGCCTTCAGTGTGTGGAAGTGAATGCCAAGGGCATAGTGGCAGGGCCCAGTGGAGCCCATAGCAGGTGCTTTAGACTTTGAAAGGTGTGGGAAGGAGAAAGACGCAGACTCCACAGGAAGTGGCAGGCAGAGGTGTGGGAGCCCAAAAGCACCAAACTCCTGGGGTGAGTCAGGACTGGTGAGGCCCCCTCTCTTAAAGAACTTGAATTACCAAGCTGCGAACAGAAGGCAAACTGCCTGTTGGGAGTCCCTGGGTCCTAAGGGGGATATTCAGCTTTATTTGGCTAAATGTTTTTTTTCAGCTCTGCGGATTTGGAGATTGAACTTAAATATGGTTCTAAGAAGGAACATGTGGAGAAGAAATAGGCCGCCTGCCTCATTTATCTCTTGTGGTCGAGTAAGACCAGGACAGGAATCAGGAGCTGTGGCTGGGGACAGCTTGAAGCACCTTGACCTATACCAGCCTGAGCTGTGGTGTCACTGTCTTACGTCTTGGTTTCTAAGTTTTTGTGATTCCTGAATCCAGATTGGCAGGCCTTTTGTGTCATTGCTGGCTTTTTTCTCTCCAACTAGCAGCCCATCATGCTCACTGCTGACATTTCTCTTACACGTCTGAGAGAGGGAATCAGGGAAGGCACCGGCCTTAGGAATTTGGAGTCAAGACTTCCAATCTCAGCTCTGCTTCAGAGAGCTGGTCACATACTCTGGGCCTTAGTCCGAAGGAATTAGAGGAGACGTGAACATTGCTTTCCATTTCAGGAGTCTCGGGGTTTATGATGATGCTAACTCGAAGGTTAAATGCTTTAGTTCCCAGTTTCAAGAAATCTGCAGAAGGAAGGCTTTCTATTATGGTGATAGACACTGTGCCAAGCCCTATGTGTACCTATAGTCTTCTATTTAAGTTCCTTTGATAACCCTGTCTGGAAGATGTGATTATCCCCATTTACTGCTGAGTAACATGCGGCCTGGTGAGATTCAGTCACATGCAGGGACTCCAGCATGGGCTGTCTGCTTAGAGTCTTCTTCACTGTGGCTGCTGTGGTCACAGCACTGGACTACCAATTTGCAAGTGAGCTGAACCTAATTCTGATGATTGCATATCTGTTCACATTAAGTGAGAAAAAGAGTGGAACTATTTTGGCCAATTTGTAACCATATAAGGAAAACACAGAAAGTCCCAAATAGGATTGAAAATAATGCTGTTTGTTGAGTAGAACCATCTGTTATGTTCTGTGTGTCTCCCCCTCTGCATTCGTATGTTGAAGTTCTAACCCCTAGTACCTAAGAATGTAACTATATTTGGAATAAAGTCTTTAAAAACATAATTAAGTTAAAATGAAATCTTTTGGGTGGCCCTTAATTTAATATTACTATTGTCATGAAAAGAGAAAGTTTGGACACAGACA
The DNA here is from genome assembly GCF_028878055.3 of Symphalangus syndactylus. Lineage (NCBI taxonomy): Eukaryota > Metazoa > Chordata > Mammalia > Primates > Hylobatidae > Symphalangus > Symphalangus syndactylus. The sequence goes on from NC_072430.2 coordinate 111,006,370, forward strand.
CTAGTGTGTTGGAGGAAAGACCATGTGAAGACATAGTGAGATGGATGGCGGCTGTCTGCAAGCCAAGGAGAGAGCCCTGAGAATGAAACCAGCCCTGCTGACACCTTGATCTTGGACTTCTAGCCTTCTGAACTGTGAGGAAATACATTTCTGTTGGTTAAGCTACCAGTCTGTGGTACTTTGTAGCATCCTTAGCAAACGAATACACCATTCTAATTCACTTATTGCTTACCTATTGCAGTGAGACATTCAGCATTAAGTGCTTCTTGTTAATGGGTAAAACTGTTTGTCCCTTATACTATGATTTTCAAGGGCTGTTTTGAGAGATTGTAGTTTCTTTTGCATTTAGGTACTTTAGGATGATTGGAACTGTTTTGGTAGTTTTGAAAAAGTGTGTGATGACAAAGAATCTTAAGAGGCAGATATCCCCAAAGTTGCTGTAAATATTGATTGCCACTGTGCTGTGTGCAATATGATGTAGTCGAATATTGCATTTTATATGTCCTAGAGGCCTGATAGTATTCTAAGCTTTCTAGCGCTGGTAGGAATGAGTCACTATGGATTTTTCTCTCCTGAAGCCACCCTTTCCTGTCTAGTTCTAAACATTTTAATTCTAGAGTGCCAGGTGACTCTTTTTGTTGCCATATTTTCTCTGATCAGGGTGGTCAGACATTTCTGGTCTGAGTCAACCTATATTGAATGCCTTGGGTATTATCATTTGCTTTTGATGACTCATCTTTATGCTGGTAGATCAGGTTCAGAAAATCTTGAAAACATATACAATAAAATAAATATCGTCTAAATTTTAGTAGATTCTGGTTCTATTTATTTAGGGTGTCTATGCAACCTACTTTCAAAATGGTTTGAGAATGACTTGCACAATTAAACATAACAAGATTATTAAAAATAAAATCACAACCAAACCATTGATACTTATATACTGATTCTTGATTTTCATAGATGAACAAAATCCAGCATTACTCTTGGGTGGTGAAATTCAATGGATGTTTGCCCTCTGCCTGCCCCTACCCCTGCTTGCCTGTTGACAATAATTATTGTGAGTGACTGGGACCCAGGGAGATTAAGCACCAGGCTAGAGAAATGAGGAGGGCCACAGGAGCCAGATTTAGATTTTCTAGGTTCTGGGAGATGAGAAAACTGGGATTACCCAGAAAAGAGGACCCTGTGGCTACAGTCTTTAGCAGGAGAATAAAAAGTATGGCAACTAAGAATTTCTAGCAAAATCAAAAGAATTTAATTGTTGATGGGATCATATTACACTGTTTATCTTACCTAGGATATAAAAGACATCTCTAGTGAGTCAGAAGACTATTTCTTGACTGGTGGTTAAAAGGAGACCCTTTGTGGGTATCCACCCCAATGCAGAATGTGGGCAAATAAAACCTGAACTTGGCTCATTTTTTTTTTCAGAGCACTTCTTGGTCTTTTGAAGACAAAGACAAATAATGTATAAAAATTCCAGCAGAAGTTAATTGTGACAAAAAATTGAAAAGCACAGAGAATTAGATGTGACCAAGCATCTGAGATAAGTTTATTACAGTAGTTACTGAAATGAGATCTTACTTTTCTGACAGTTACGTGAGAAAGGTAAGATAGTGGGTTGTGTAATTTTCATTATCTGATACAAGAATTTTATCTGTCTAGAGATATAAATGTTTCCTTGTCAAAGAGGAATTTATCCCTTGACGCCTGATGTAGTAGGACATTCAATAGCATAATGGTTAATGTGTGCAACCATGGTTTTGCAAATGACCAGAAGTGTTTCTTAAATAGGTTTTTCATATTGACTCTCTGTGTTAGCCAAGTGCATAAAGTTCTTTCTAACCTGAGTTGATGGATAGATTTCCATTGACAGAAGCCGTTCATGAATGATTCTGAGCACTTCTATTTCACAAATGTTTATTGAGTGCCTGCTAAGTGCCAGGCACTATCAAAGTTTGCCTGGAGAAGTCCTTCCCTCATGAAGCTTATAGAACAATGGAGGAGGAAAGACAAATCTGTAGGCATTTAATGACAATCTGAGAAGTACTGTGATGGGGAAAGTACAGGATGTTTTTATCCCACATAGGAGGGGTACCTAACCCAGATTAGAGGTGGAAATGGATAGCGAGGTAAATGTTTATGGAGCTACATGTCTCAACTCAGGCCTAAAGCATGTTTAAGAGGTGGTCAGAAAAGGTTTGAAGGGGGAGAGAGTGTGGAAGCCTGAAGGTAAGCAAGAAACTTGGGACATGGAGTGAGAGAAAATGGAGGCTTTGAGAGGTGAACAGAACCACACAGCTAGTAAGTAACAGAGCCAAGAACAGACCTAGGAATGCCCATTGTCAAAGCCTTGGAGAGTTGAGACATTATCTAATTCGTTTGTGCTGCTATAACAAAATGCCATGGACTGGGCAATATATAAACAATAGAAATTTACTTTTGCTGGTTCTGGAGGCTGGGAAATCCAAGACCAAGCCTTGATATCTGGTGAGGGATCTCAGCTTGCAAGATTGTGCCTTGTTGCTATGTCCTCACATGGCAGAAGAGCCATATGGAAGGGCCAGGCAATTCTCCAAAGCCTTTTTTGTAAGGGCATTAATCTCATTGATGATCTCATTAATCTCATTGATAAAGACAGAGCCCTCATGGCCTAATCACCCTGCAAAGACCCCACCTCTTCATAGGTGAGGTTTAAATTTCCACATGAATTTTAGAGGGACCTATACATTCAAACCATAGCAGACATTTTTCAGTGATAAAGAAGTCTGACTAAAAATGTGTTTGAAAAGCTCTACAAAGGTGAACCTTAGAGAAATAAAAAACTTTATATCATTTGTGTCTTAACCTTGCTTTATTTTGAATACTACTATTCATTGCATAAATCTAGCCCCAAACAATAACTTATTAAATTTTCCTCTTGATTCTCCATAGATTTATATAAAGTAAGGGCTTGACATCACATGAAATGGCTCATTAAGACTCTTGATGGTCATCTGTTGCCAGTGAGAATTGTGTTATTTTAGAACCATTTTTTGGATGATTCATACACTAGAATCTCATCATCTAGAGTCATTTCTCCTAATCTTTTAAAATTAATTGTAAATTAGAATCCCCAAATAAGAATCCTAACTATGGCTTATTATGGGCTGTTTATAAAAGTACTCTCTTTAACAAGTTCGTTCTAATTCTTCTTCCATGATGATATCCATGAGCCTTAATATAATATTTAGATTGTGTTTAAAAACAAAATAATCTATATTGGCTTTTTACTTATTTATTTTTTTGAGACGGAGTTTCGCTCTTCTCACCCAGGCTGGAGTGCCGTGGCGCAATCTCGGCTCACTGCAACCTCCACCTCCCAGGTTCAAGCAATTCTCCTGCCTCAGCCTCCCAGGTAGCTGGGATTACAGGCATCCGCCACCACGCCCAGCTAATTTTTGTATTTTTAGTAGAGACAGAATTTCGCCATGTTGGCCAGGCTGGTCTCGAACTCCCCACCTCAGGTGATCCACCTGCCTCGGCCTGCCAAGTGCTGGGATTACAGGCGTGAGCCACCACGCCTAGCTTATATTGGCTTTTTAAATGAAACAATTTCTACAAAAAGTTTCACGTCCTTTAATATAATTACAAATATATTTGTCCATTTTACAGGAATATCTTTCAAATAAGAAGGTGGAAATCTCTAACACATTGTATACTGCACATTTCATTTCTTCTTCCTTTCTTTTTTGCCCAAGTGAGTTCACACATCCAATAAATTAGACTAAATTACATGTGACCAGAAGGATCTCACAGCATAAGAATAGACTATATCTCTTGTAAATCTCCAGGATTTCTTGTTTTTCTTAAATGTCCCCCTCTCAACTTTATTGAAGATAATGGACAGATAAAAATTATACATATTTAAGGTATACAAGGTGATGTTTTAATTTTTGTATACATTGTGAAATGATCACCATGCTCAAGCTAATTAACATATCCATCACCTCAGATGGTTATCTTTTTTCTGTTTTTGTGCTGAGAATATGTAAGATCTCCCTTTGCAAATTTCAATTATACAACACAGTATAATTAATTATAGTCACCATACTGCACATTACATCCCGTGAACTTACTGATTCTGCATAATGGAAACTGAAACCCTTTGACCAACCAAGGGGTTCTTAGAAACTTACTAGTGTCTGAGGCTCTTCCTTATTACTGTTCGTATTTATTCATTAAGGACTGAGCTAATACTTGACCCTAAAAAAAGTTTGCTCTTTAAAGCTGTTCAGTGGTAAAGCGTTTCTTTATATGATTGCTAGCATTTGCCCTCCCTGGGCACTGTGCTAGCTCATAGGGAAACAAGAATAAGATGCAGTCCGTTTAAGGAGCCCACAGTTTAGGGTGGGATCAGGGACAGCTACACAGAGGAGGAGATGGTTGAGCTGTTTTGAAGGATGAGTAATTTGAGGGTGAGTAGTTCAGTACTTTTGGGTGTGGTGAGGGACAATAACTTTTTGAGCATCCATTTATTTTAGCTGGCCATTCAATGGTTGATATTGAATGCTTACTGGATAAATAGAAGTGATGGATTATTGATACAGCTTAGCTATTTTGCATCTTTTTTCCCACTGGTATCTCAACCTGCCACAGCTTTAACAGCCAGAAGTTTTATAAGCTGCAAAAATGAGTACTATGGATATTTTAGCTGAGGTTAAAAATGTACACGTGAAAACCATGGCACGAGAACTATGTGACGAATGCACAAGCCTCAGTAACTGATGCGATCAACTGGAAGAAAGGGTATCAGCGATGGAAGACAAAATGAACGAAATGAAGCGTGAAGAGAAGTTTAGAGAAAAAAGAATAAAAAGAAACGAACGAAGTCTCCAAGAAATATGGGACTATGTGAAAAGACCAAATCTACGTCTAATTGGTGTACCTGAAAGTGATGGGGAGAATGGAATCCAGCTGGAAAACACTCTGCAGGATATTATCCAGGAGAACTTCCCCAATCTAGCAAGGCAGGCCAACATTCAGATTCTGGAAATACAGAGAACGCCACAAAGATACTCCTTGAGAAGAGCAACTCCAAGACACATAATTGTCAGATTCACCAAAGTTGAAAAGAAGTAAAAAATGTTAAGGGCAGACAGAGAGAAAGGTCGGGTTACCCACAAAGGGAAGCCCATCAGACTAACAGCTGATCTCTTGGCAGAAACTCTACAAGCCAGAAGAGAGTGGGGGCCAATATTCAACATTCTTAAAGAAAGAATTTTCAACCCAGAATTTCATATCCAGCCAAACTAAGCTTCATAAGTGAAGGAGAAATAAAATCCTTTACAGACAAGCAAATGCTGAGAGATTTTGTCACCACCAGGCCTGCCCTAAAAGAGCTCCTGAACGAAGCACTAAACATGGAAAGGAACAACCGGTACCAGCCACTGCAAAAAATGCCAAATTGTAAAGACCGTCAAGGCTAGGAAGAAACTGAATGAACTAACGAGCAAAGTAACCAGCTAACATCATAATGACAGGATCAATTTCACACATAACAATACTAACCTTAAATGTAAATGGGCTAAATGCTCCAATTAAAGGGCACAGACTGGCAAATTGGATAGAGTCAAGACCCATCAGTGTGCTGTATTCAGGAAACCCATCTCACGTGTGGACACACACATAGGCTCAAAATAAGGGGATGGAGGAAGATCTACCAAGCAAATGGAAAACAAAAAAAGGCAGGGGTTGCAATCCTAGTCTCAGATAAAACAGACTTTAAACTAACAAAGATCAAAAGAGACAAAGAAGGCCATTACATAATGGTAAAGGGATCAATTCTACAAGAAGAACTAACTATCCTAAATATATATGCACCCAATACAGGAGCACCCAGATTCGTAAAGCAAGTCCTTAGTGACCTACAAAGAGACTTAGACTCCCATACAATAATAATGGGAGACTTTAACACCCTGCTGTCAACATTAGATAGATGAACGAGACAGAAAGTTAACAAAGATTTCCAGGAATTGAACTCAGCTCTGCACCAAGTGGACCTAATAGACATCTACAGAACTCTCCACCCCAAATCAACAGAATATACCTTCTTTTCAGCACCACACCACACCTATTCCAAAATTGACCACATAGTTGGAAGTAAAACACTCCTCAGCAAATGCAAAAGAACAGAAATTATAACAAACTGTCTCTCAGACCACTGTGCAATCAAACTAGAACTCAGGATTAAGAAACTCACTCAAAACCGCTCAACTACATGGAAACTGAACAACCTGCTCCTGAATGACTACTGGGTACATAACGAAATGAAGGCAGAAATAAAGATGTTCTTTGAAACCAACGAGAACAAAGACACAACAGACCAGAATCTCTGGGACACATTCAAAGCAGTGTGTAGAGGGAAATTTACAGCACTAAATACCCGTATCAGAAAGCAGGAAAGATCTGAAATCAACACCCTAACATCAAAAGTAAAGTAAGTAGAGAAGCAAGAGCAAACACATTCAAAAGCTAGCAGAAGGCAAGAAATAACTAAGATCAGAGCAGAACTGAAGGAAATAGAGACACAAAAAACCCTTCAAAAAATCAATGAATCCAGGAGCTGGTTTTTTGAAAAGATCAACAAAATTGATAGACCGCTACCAAGACTAATAAAGAAGAAAAGAGAGAAGAATCAAATGGGTGCAATAAAAAATGGTAAAGGAGATATCACCACCAATCCCACAGAAATACAAACTACTATCAGAGAATACTACAAACACCTCTATGCAAATAAACTAGAAAATCTAGAAGAAATGGATAAATTCCTTGACAAATACACCCTCCCAAGACTAAACCAGGAAGAAGTTGAATCTCTGAATAGACCAATAACAGGCTCTGAAATTGAGGCAATAATTAATAGCTTACCAATCAAAAAAAGTCCAGGACCAGATGGATTCACAGCCGAATTCTACCAGAGGTACAAAGAGGAGCTGGTACCATTCCTTCTGAAACTATTCCAATCAATAGATAAAGAGGGAATCCTCCCTAACTCATTTTATGAGGCCAGCATCATCCTGATACCAAAGCCTGGCAGAGGCACAACAAAAAAAAAGAGAATTTTAGACCAATATCCTTGATGAACATTGATGCAAAAATCCTCAATAAAATACTGGCAAACTGAATCCAGCAACACATCAAAACCTCATCCACCATGATCAAGTGGGCTTCATCCCTGGGATGCAAGACTGGTTCAATATACGCAAATCAGTAAACATAATCCAGCATATAAAGAGAACCAAAGACAAAAACCACATGATTATCTCAATAGATGCAGAAAAGGCCTTTGAAAAAATTCAACAACCCTTCATGCTAAAAACTCTCAATAAATTAGGTATCGATGGACGTATCTCAAAATAATAAGAGCTATCTATGACAGACTCTCAGCCAATATCATACTGAATGGACAAAAACTGGAAGCATACCCTTTGAAAACTGGCACAAGACAGGGATGCCCTCTCTCACCACTCCTATTCAACATAGTGTTGGAAGTTCTGGCCAGGGCAATCAGGCAGGAGGAGGGAATAAAGGGCATTCAATTAGGAAAAGAGGAAGTCAAATTGTCCCTGTTTGCAGATGACATGATTGTATATCTAGAAAACCCCATCATCTCAGCCCAAAATCTCCTTAAGCTGATAAGCAACTTCAGCAAAGTCTCAGGATATAAAATCAATGTGCAAAAATCACAAGCATTCTTATACACCAATAACAGACAAACAGCCAAATCATGAGTGAATTCCCATTCACAATTGCTTCAAAGAGAATAAAATACCTAGGAATCCAACTTATAAGGGATGTGAAGGACCTCTTCAAGGAGAACTACAAACCACTGCTCAATGAAATAAAAGAGGATACAAACAAATGGAAGAACATTCCATGCTCATGGGTAGGAAGAATCAATATCGTGAAAATGGCCATACTGCCCAAGGTAATTTATAGATTCAATGCCATCCCCATCAAGCTACCAATGACTTTCTTCACAGAATTGGAAAAAACTACTTTAAAGTTCGTATAGAACCAAAAAGGAGCCCGCATCGCCAAGTCAATCCTAAGCCAAAAGAACAAAGCTGGAGGCATCACGCTACCTGACTTCAAACTATACTACAAGGCTACAGTAACCAAAACAGCATGGTACTGGTACCAAAACAGAGATATAGACTAATGGAACAGAACAGAGCCCTCAGAAGTAATGCCACATATCTACAACTATCTGATATTTGACAAACCTGACAAAAAGAAATGGGGAAAGGATTCCCTATTTAATAAATGGTGCTGGGAAAACTGGCTAGCCATATGTAACAAGCTGAAACTGGATCCCTTCCTTAACACCTTATACAAAAATTAATTCAAGATGGATTAAAGACTTACATGTTAGACCTAAAACCATAAAAACCCTAGAAGAAAACCTAGGCAATACCATTCAGGACATAGGCATGGGCAAGGACTTCATGTCTAAAACACCAAAAGCAGTGGCAACAAAAGCCAAAATTGACAAATGGGATCTAATTAAACTAAAGAGCTTCTGCACAGCAAAAGAAACCACCATCAGAGTGAACAGGCAACCTACAGAATGGGAGAAAATTTTTGCAACCTACTCATCTGACAAAGGGCTAATATCCAGAATCTACAATGAACTCAAACAAATTTACAAGAAAAAAACAAACAACCCCATCAAAAAGTGGGCAAAGGATATGAACAGACACTTCTCAAAAGAAGACATTTATGCAGCCAAAAAACACATGAAAAAATGCTCATCATCACTGGCCATCAGAGAAATGCAAATCAAAACCACAATGAGATAGCATCTCACACCAGTTAGAATGGCGATCATTAAAAAGTCAGGAAACAACAGGTGCTGGAGAGGATGTGGAGAAATAGGAACACTTTTACACCGTTGGTGGGACTGTAAACTAGTTCAACCATTCTGGAAGTCGGTGTGGCGATTCCTCAGGCATCTAGAACTAGAAATACCATTTGACCCAGCCATCCCATTACTGGGTATATACCCAAAGGATTGTAAATCATGCTGCTATAAAGACACATGCACACGTATGTTTATTGTGGCACTATTCACAATAGCAAAGACTTGGAACCAACCTAAATGTCCAACAATGATAGACTGGATTAAGAAAATGTGGCACATATACACCATGGAATACTATGCAGCCATAAAAAATGATGAGTTCATGTCCTTTTTAGGGACATGGATGAAGCTGGAAACCATCATTCTCTGCAAACTATCGCAAGGACCAAAAACCAAACACCACATGTTCTCACTCATAGGTGGGAATTGAATAATGAGAACACTTGGACACAGGAAGGGGAACATCACACACTGGGGACTGTTGTGGGGTGGGGGGAGGGGGAGGGATAACATTAGGAGATATACCTAATGCTAAATGACGAGTTAATGGGTGCAGCACACCAACATGGCACATGTATACATATGTAACAAACCTGCACATTGTGCACATGTACCCTAAAACTTAAAGTATAATAAAAAATAAATAAAATAAAAAAATGTACATGTGATCCTGTTCCTTTGAGAGGTTTAGTTAACTCTGTTGCTTTGAAATCACTAATGTTCTCATGTCTGAAAGTAAACATCTAGTGACAACAGTGCTTTTAGAAGTAAATAATATGTCTATTTTCATGCATCTTTGAATTCCTGGGTTCTTTGTATACATTTGATTCAGTGAACTATGAAAAAATGAGCAAACCTTAAGACATTGTGAGGTATTTTCCATAAAAGCAGTTTGAGACAAGGTTTTCAGGTGGGTGGATTAAAGGAATCAAACTGTTCCTGCACCCAGCAGCGTGAACAACACCCGTACTACATTTTTCTTGTTTTGAGTTTCTCTCTCCTCAAGATATGCTGTTTGGAAGTATTTTTTTATTATTAAAATATTGCATGACTTGTTTGAAAATTTATTTTTGCTGGTTATTTTTTATGCAGAAAATTCTTTCTTCCTATAAGGCCCAGAATATAAGGCTAGCTTAATGCCTCGTTGTGTTGATCAGATACTAATATCAGTGTAGAAGATCTCGTACTCATTGTTGCATTAGATCTATTGTCATGGTAGCCACACCACATAGGAAGCAAAAGAAAACAGTATTTTTGTCTCTTTCTTTGAAGGCAACTTCCTGGTAAGTAATGATTAAATTATATGACTCTCAAAGTACAAAAATAACACAATTCCTTAGATATTACTCCACATGTGTGTAGCACCAGCATGCAGGTAGTTAGCCATGATAATGGATATTATGTTCATGAAAAATGGGTGCTCAAAAGTAGCTTTTAGGAGGGAAACAAAACCTTGTATATTAGTAAGATTTATCTCTATCTCAGCGGTGAATGATACAGGGTCTGTAATCAAAATGTTTTTCTTAGTATAATTTGACTACTAGCTCTATAGGTAATCCCTTTCACAGAGAAGCATGGACACCCATCTCCTCTCCTTTGTGCACAATCCTGAGGGTTAGTCTTGTCCTTCCTCTGCCCTTGGCATCAAGGGACTCCAGGAACCTGAGAGTGTGTGTCTTTGAGCTGTATCTACTGCCGTCTGCTTCCACCTGTGCGAGGGATCCCTGGTTAGCTGGGAGATACTTTCCTGCCAGCATTTTTATCCACTGTTGATGAATCACCCTCTCTCATCTGCCACCTCTGGTAGGGCTTTGAGTATCACAACCTCATGCTTTTAATTATTTATTTTTTTAGTAGAAGATACAGTTTTCTTACTGTTGAAGAAAGCATAGTTCAACCTCTCTTTTGAAAGTTGGGTTTCAGTGTTTTTCTGTTTAAAGTCAATGTATTAAAGAAGGCTAAGAGGTGAGCCACTCACTTTTTTTTTTTTTTTTTTTTTGACTTAGTTAAGTGTGTAATGTTTGAATTGCAGGGATTTATACAGGCTACTGAATTGAAAAGAGCTTTGATTGTGATACCTCAGTGAAAACAATTACATGTATGTTTGTGTATTTGTTTCCTGTTTCCAAGAACAACTTGTAGCTTTTTAAAAATGAGCTTCCTTTTTATCATGACATGTTGGGGTTAGATAAATCTTTAAATGTCCTGCAATCTAACTCCCTAGCTGATTTTCGTATCTTTTCTTATCCCCATTGAGAGCTCTTCTGGTGTATTCCTGAACACTTCTAGGCTTAGGTAGCTGATTCTTAAACTATGCTGACTGCTATCAAGTACTTTTTTTTCCTGTCATTCTGTAATGTTTTATCCCTTGGTTTCAGTTTTTGCACTTAAAGCAACTCACTGATGGAGACTGAGCATTAGGCTACTTCATTCAGTTATCAGCACCTCCTGGAAATTGGTTCCTGACACTGCTATTGTCCCAAAGATAACAGCCAAAGTTCTGTTCATGTGTGCTTACCTAGAATATAAAATAAGAATACAGATCATTTTCCAAGAAAAGAGTGGAAAATTATAAAAAGAGCTTTTCTAAGACATGAAAAATACTATATTTTAAGCACATAGGAAGCTATTTATAGTTTCTTCCTGCCAGTGTCCAGTACTATTAAACAGTAGGAGATTTTTATAGTCTGAAAAGGGATATTTTGAGTCTATAAGAACTTTCTGCAAGGTGATAGCAATCTCAGGTTGAATTCTGCCAGATTTTTGCTGTCTCAATATGTTTTACAAATGAATTGAAGTTAATACTGTCTTTTAAGAGAGAAGTTAATACCTGCCCATTATTAAATATAAAACCAATGTGTTAAATATAATTTAGTTTTATTTCTAAAATTTCATTGAAATGTAATAAAATATTTTAGCATTCTGGTTAGAATTGAAATGCAATAACACAAATATGTTTTTAATATCTTCTTTACAGAAAATATTAGTTTATTGTAAAAATTAAATTTGATGCCAAAAATTAATTTGTATCTAGTTGCATTGGGAAGAATAATGTCAAAAATGCACTAACTTCCTTTGCCTTGATGTGGGGAATGATGGTGGTGTATAAAAATGATTTAGAAACCATCAGTATGCAATACCACAATTTTGTGATTATTATTATGTTTTGTTATTCTTAACACATCTATCATCCAAATCCGATGGAAAACAGGGCATGCTGTTTAAACTGGCTCTTTGGCCATAGTCTTTGTTCAAAACAGGTCACCTTTTGATGATTTTACCTAAAAACATTTTATAAATAACTGTAGTTATTTTCTCCTGTGTTAACCTGTGAGCCAGCAGAAACTTTTCTTCTGTGTTTATGGATTTAAAAGAGTTTTTTGTTTGTTTTTTGTTTTGTAATTATGACATGCAGCTTATTGCCTCTTTCATATGTAATACAAATGTTGGCCAAAAATTGGTATTTTTCCACCGACTTTGAAGAACTGTAGAAAAGAAGTCACACACCTGTAAATCGTATGTTTTGGTGATTCTAAGTGATACTCCTTGGGTTTCCAATGAACTTCAGGTACAGAGGGCTATTGTTAATTGTCTTTCTCATTTATGCCATGTTAGATCATTGATCTGAGCAAAGCCCCAGTATTGTTTAATGTTTTCATTATCTTTATCTATCTCCAGTCCCCATCTTATTTTCCCTGCCCATATCCTAATGAGGCAACCAACCTGATGTGTCTTACATGATCTTTTTATTATAGGTGTTCTTAAAAATTATAGTTTTTGGGCATGTAATTTTATTTAATAAAAATAGTGTTATGCTGTAGATCTCTACTCAATACAGTGTTTAAAGGTCTGTGTGTAAACCTGTGTAAATTTTTATATCTAACTGTGGTAGAGTACCCTATATTGTGTCTCTAACTGCTTCATCCCCCAGGGGGAGATATGTAGATTCCCCGTGGCTCTCCACAACCACAAGCCATATTATAATGTATATGTATAAATCAGGATGGATAGAGCCCATTCATACATATACATATACATTGGCTGTATAGGTCAGTGGGCTCTATCCATCCTGATTTATACATGTACGTTATAATATGGCTTGTGGTTGTGTTGCTGGTTTATTGGGCCAGTGTGTACTTAATTTGATGAAGTACTTCAGGATCGTCCTCCAGAAGGGCTGCACTGATCTCCTCTTGAACAAAGCATGATGTTCACTAGAGTATTCAAATCTCATATTTGTTTTTGAGATGAACTAAATGACTTTTTTTCCCTAGGCATAGTTACTCTCTGTATGTTGGGAAGCTAATTGCTTATTTTTACTGATTAATGATTTCAGAAATGTAAGATTAAACCTTATGAAGTGAAGCAGCATCTCCTTTAGTATAAATTAGTTCCTTTGGGACTGCGTTAATTTGGTCAGGCCACTGTGATCCTTAGGGGAATGGAGTTTTGCTCTTCTCCTGCACTGTGTTGTCCAATGTTGTCATGGTGGTAATTTGAAAAGTTAGCATAATTAAAAAGGAGGAGCATATTTGCAGGATTAGATTCATATTTATTTAAAGCTAAGTGTCATACCATGTACCCAAAGAGACCTTAGTACACGTGGAATAAGAGTACAGGTTTGAATGGATGATTTCTTACAGTAGACAAGAAGGTACTTGTCTGAAAGTTAAAGGAGAGGAGATAATGAAGTGAGAAAAGGATGAGGGAAAAAGAAATACATTGCCTATCAGCTCCCAAAACTAGGCCTGACACAAGGTAGAGGGTCAGTCAATGTTTGTATAATGAGTGAATTAATAGTGTGGTATGGTAGATGTTTTAGATTTATAGCTAAATATTTTGACTTACATTCCGATTCTGCCACTGGGGGGAAATCGTGAGACCACTCTGAGCCTCAGTTTATGAAACTGAAAACTGAGATTGATGGAAAGGCTAATTGAGGTGCAGTATGTGAAGGGACTGGCATGTATAATAGGCATTTAATGGGTGTTTCATTCCTTTGGCAAAGTATACTTTCTATTACATGACCAGTAATAATCAGTTTCTTCTGCAAATATTCTGTCATAAGTCAATTCTGATTTTGGCCTTTTTGATGGCTGCTGTAAGGATTTGTGAACAGTCTATTATTTCCTGTTTTGATATTCATGGAAGCATTTGATTGAAAATATAGTAAGGTTTTACTTAAAAACCACTCAGAGTTATCATGGCTTCACTAACACGGTTGTCTGTGCTGCAACTATGTAAATTTTGACCTAATTTTTTCCCCATCACCTAAAATCTATAAAGGACTATTTTGAAAGGTCTTATATTATAAAGCCTCATTTATACAGGCTTCTAGGAATGGATTTTTACACACTAAGTGGGTTTTCCAGGTAACTCAAATTTATTCCTTGATATAACTTTTATATATCCTTGGTATATCTTTGATATATTCCTTGATACATTCATGATCTATTTCTTGATATAACTTTTATATATCTTTAATACAACTTTTAAAAAAGGTGCCATTTAAAAATCCTCTATAATATGTTAAATACATTTTTTCTTGGATAGAATATATTAAATGTAATTTTACTTTTTTAATATACAAAATTATTGTTTTGCCTGTTTAGTCAGCAATATGATAGGCTTAGTGACTGTTTTCTTGTTATATAGGTTATCATATTTGCCCTGAGTGAACCTGTTGTATCACTCCAGCTCTTAACTAATTTGTTCCTTTTTAATGTGTTAGAGCCAGAATGAGAAATAACCAAAATTAGTAGCATTTTATGTAAGTCATGGGTTAGTAACCTTGAATAAAGACTTGAGGTCTTCTCTGGCCAAGTGTAAGAGATGCCCTGCCCTGAAAATAGTGCTTTTGAAGACTCAACTTTGTATCCTAGATGCTGGCCATGTTCCAGGTACTTAAGAGTATCATGAATCTGAAATCTGGAAAACAAAGGGCTTTATTTCACTTTTTAGCAAAATAGCTTTAGAAATGTAGCTATTAATTTGACACATACTTTGTAGAGTTACAGAGTTTGCACCAAATTCCACCATCTACAGATGAAGACCCAGAAATTTAGTAGTGGACACTTTTGTCCAGGGTCCCCTTGGGATGTGTTGAGCCTTAGAACCCAGAACTCTGGACTTTCAGCCCATAGCTCTTGTCATTCTCCTTTACTAATAGGGACAGTATTGCCTGTAGGGCTCTTATGTGTGTAAGCTATAGATTATGTATGTGGAATTATTAAATGTACTCTCTGTACCTAAATATTTCAGAATATTTATATAGTAAAGATTAAGTAAAAAGAAGAATAAGTATGTCAAAACATTAATGAAGATTCTGGGACTGAGAATATGTTTTGAGGTCTTCAGTACCAGATTTCATTGCTATAAGACTTCCTCTTCTGACTTTGGTAAGAGCCAAGTGGCTTACAGGGGAAGAAGGGGCTATCAAACCTACTAGCTATAGAATTTGCCAGGAGGTATGTATTTGCAAACTAAAGCTTCTAAAGTGGTAGTTTAGATTTGGTTTTCACCTCCAGAATTGTCAGCAAAAGGATAAAAATTTTAGCCCAAAGTTAGCAGGGCCTGGAATGCAGGCAAAATAACACTAATAATCAACTTAATCACTAATAATCTACACATTTCCAGTGTGTGTTATAGTGTCCAAAGTGCCTTATATGAACTAACTCATTTTGTTCTCACAGCAACCAGGGAGATAGATAGTTATTATTTGTATTAGTTTGTTCTCACATGGCTATAAAGAAATTCCTGAAACTGGGTAAGGGTTTATGGAGAAAAGAGGTTTAACTAGCTCTTGATTCTGCAGGCTCTACAGAAAGCATGGCTGGGGAGGCCTCAGGAAACTTACAGTCATAGCGGAAGGTGAGGGGAAGCAGGCACGTCTTACCTGACCAGAGTAGGAGGAAGAGACAGAAGGGGGAGGTGCCACACACTTTTAAACAACCAGATCTTGTGATAACTCACTCACTGTCATGAAAACAGCACTGAAGAGTGAATCCTCCCTCATGATCCAATCACTTTCCACCAGGCCCTACCTTCAACATTGGGGATTACATGAGATTTGGGCAGGGACACAGACTCAAACCCTATTACTATTATTATCCCCATTTGCAGATGATGAAACTGAGGCATGGAGGAGTTAGATCTTGAATGTTAAGTTGTACATCTAGTTGATTTGATCTGCATTCTGGCTCTGGGTCTCCACTGGCTCTCTAAAGAGGCGCCCCCCTCTAGCTGCAAGTGCAAAGGATATCCAGATTTTCACTGGGCTTTCTCCTTTTCCTTAGAGAGAATGTGGGATTTTTGTGGGTAACACAGATTTACATTGGTTCTTGGGAGGCCTAGCCTTTTTTAGTTGTGTGTTGACACTTTATAGAATGGATCATCACATTAAGAAGGGTTAGATTTAAAGTCTAGAGTTGTCAGACAAGACAAAATAATTTATTTCCTGTTAAATTAACATATGCCTCATAGAGGCTACCAGGTTTCATGAAATTTCTTACCAAGACTCTAGACAAGCCTTTTGTTTTTTCCTCAGCATGACAATTTCTGCAAACAAAAGGTGGTCTTTTTCTACATGGTTATTCTTTGTCGTATTTAAGCAACTTTTGCAGAGGAAAAGGCTTATGGGTGGGGATTCATTACCACCAGCTAACCCTGGACCCTGTAGGATGGTGGGAAAATAAAGTAGAAGCAAAGCAGAATAGGGATGCAAAGTAGTAACTTCAGCTGAAAAGTGAAATGTAGTGGGCTAAGCCTTTGCTCTCAAGGTTCACCAAGTGGCTGTTTCGCTAGGCAGAGGAAAACTTCAGTTTAGGAGTCTTTCTCCAGGCCTTCTCCACCTACTCACACTAAAGGCTGTCATGGACCTTAACGTTCCTAGGTTCCCACTGTTTGGTTTTTACTCTTTCAAGCATTTCGTCAGTTATAGCTTGAAATCTATATTTGTATATTGAGGTAAACAGTACCTTCATTTGGATTTTACCTTTTAGGCTGCAGATCTAGTCTGTTTATTTTTATGGATGTTTGCTCTCTGAAGGGTAAAGCCCGTCGTGCTTTATCATCATTTGGATTTTTTTCTTAACTTCTCTGCTGTTCACAAAAACAATCTAATTGTTTAGGCAGGTGTGTAGTCATGTCCCTTAGTTTTGTCTAAGTAAAATGAGAAAAATCTTGTTTTCCAATCAATCATACTTGCATTTTGATACGAAACAGCAGGTGTTTGTCATAATTAATTGTTAGATAAACCTGTATAAGTGAAAAAGAGTGGAATGGCTGAAATCATTTTTAAAAATGGAAAAAGGTGCTCAGAGGATCTGAAAAATGTCATGGGATTGGATTGTACCTTACCTTGCAATAAAAGGAGATTCACATCTATTTAAGGACTCTTGCTTTTCAACATTCACATAGTGAGATATAAATGCAGGGCTATTTTTTTTAACTATAAGAAAGTATATTTAAAATTTGTCCATTGATAAAACCATGACATCCCATATGATAAGTTGCAGTCAGATGCTTGCATGGTAGGTGATATGGTTTGGATCTGTGGCCCCACCGAATGTCGTGTCGAATTGTAATCCCCAGTGGTGGAGGTGGGGCCTGGTGGGAGGTGATTGGAGCATGGAGGCAGACTTCTCATGCATGGGTTAGCACTGTATCCCGCTGGGTACTGTCCTCACAATAGTGAGTTGAGTTCTAATGAAATCTGGTTGTTTATATGTATGCAGCACCGCCCCCCCATGCATCTTCTTCCTCCTGCCCTGGCCATGTGAAATGCCGGCCCCCACCTTCACCTTCCACTGTGATTGTAAGTTTTTTGAGGCCTTCCCAGAAGCTGAGCAGACGCCACCATGCTTCCTGTATAGCCTACAGACCTGTGAACCAATTAAACCACTTTTCTTTATAAATTTCTCAGGCTCAGGTATTTCTTTATAGCAATGCGAGAAAGTACTGATACAGTAGGATTTATTGTCTGGCTTGTTCCCAGGTGCTTCATTAAAAAATGTACTTTTCTTAGTGAGATTTTGTCTGAATGTCCACTGTTGTGTATTTTTAAGCCATAGTCTAATACTTTTGTTTGGTCTCACTGATATAAAAATGCAAACTTGCCTTTTAAGTTTATGGCTGTCTTTAAGCTTTCCAGGAGTCTTTTATTTCCTGATAGACTTTATTTTAGCCCGTAAATTTATAGGCTGGTATTCGATGGTGATTATAGAGCACAGATCTGCAGACCAATGATCCTGTGCAGCCTGCTTGGGCTTCCCTCATTTCTAGGTCTGTCTTCCAGTGGAGGTAAGGGTATAATGAAATGAAGAAGAGACAAGGAGTTTTTCTCCTTTAGAAATAAATTGCCTAGTTCACTTTTTTTTGAGACGGAGTCTCGCTCTGTCGCCCAGGCTGGAGTGCAGTGGCGCGATCTCGGCTCACTGCAAGCTCCACCTCCCAGGTTCACGCCACTCTCCTGCCTCAGCTTCCCGAGTAGCTGGGACTACAGGCGTCTGCCACCACGCCCAGCTGATTTTTTGTATTTTTAGTAGAGACGGGGTTTCACCGTGTTAGCCAGGATGGTCTTGATCTCCTGACCTCGTGATCCGCCCGCCTTGGCCTCCCAAAGTGCTGGGATTACAGGTGTGCGCCACCGTGTCCGGCTGCCTAGTTCACTTTTTATCACTTTACTAACAGGTCTTAGAAAAGGCTAGGCTGGCCGGGCGCGGTGGCTCACGCTTGTAATCCCAGCACTTTGGGAGGCAGAGGCAGGCGGATCACCTGAGTTCAGGAGTTGAGACCAGCCTGGCCAACAGGGGGAAACTCCGTCTCTACTAACAATACAAAAATTAGCTGGGCATGGTGGCTCATGCCTGTAGTCGCAGCTACCTGGGAGGCTGAGGCAGGAGAATCGCTTGAACCTGGGAAGCAGAGGCTGCAGTGAGCCAAGATCATGCCACTGCACTCCAGCCTGGACTGAGACTGAGACTCTGTCTCAAAAAGAAAAAAGAAAAGGAAGGGGCTTACTAAAGCCCCCTGCTTTTCAAATATCATCTAATTAAGCTCAACATAGCATGTGTTGAGGTACCTACTAAGTTCCAGGTGCTGAAATAGGCGTTTTGTATTTGAGTAGTAAAGACCTTGTCGTATTTCTGAGAAGTCATCAACAACGTAAGACTTGTAACAAACGCACCTTGTTAACTCTGTGAATAATTTTCTCAATTTTTCTCTCTGAGATCGCTGGCAAAGTTTAGTCCAAAACCAAGGATTCATTAAAATGGCAGCTTGTCATGATGAAGCAATGAATATCCCAAGTTACTTATTCATCCTCAATAGTGAAGTTAGAGACCTGTTGTCACCAAACCATCATATAAAAAGAAGATAGCAATAGATGTTTATATTAGTTTCTTTTTCGTTGTCAGAAGTCTTTGTACTTTTGAGACATAGAAGAATAGCTGCTAAATCAAAAGCAGTTTTTTTGTAAAGAGATAATGTTTTTGGAAAAGTGACACTGCTCATTATAAAATGTCAAGTCGATAAAAAGAGAATACAAAGTGAAAAACAGATTCGTATTCAGAAGTAACCATTATTAATATTGTTAAACTTAATTCAGAGAACTCTATGTATACTGATAGAAGGCTTGATAGTTTACACATATGAGATTATTCTATAATGATATTTTAAATATAAATGATTAAATTTAACAAAATTTGAATACAATATTAAATTTGTTTTTCAGGGGGAGATTATTTGTATTTTCTTTTTTCTTTTTTTCTTTTGGAGATGGAGTCTTGCTCTGTCACCCAGGCTGGAGTGCAGTGGCTTGATCTTGGCCCACTGCAACCTCTGCCTCCTGAGTTCTAGCGATTATCCTGCCTCAGCCTCTCGAGTAGCTGCGACTATAGGCGTGTGCCACCACGCCCAGCTAATTTTTGTATTTTTAGTGGAGATGGGATTTCACCATGTTGGTCAGGCTCGTCTCAAACTCCTGACCTCAGGTGATCTGCCGGCCTTGGCCTCCCGAAGTGCTGGGATTACAGGTGTGAGCCACTGCGCCCAGCCTGTATTTTCTTTACCTCTGTATTTTTGACATTGTAATGAACTTGTATTATTTTCATAGTTAAAATTATATGACAAAAAATAAACTATGGTAATAAGTTTTATGTAATAAAGACAAGTATCAGTAGTGGCTGTGTGACACATGAGTGATTCCTTCTCTCCTCCTGAGCCCGTGGCTTTGACATTACCTAATAGTTGTAGGAGTCTTTCCTTTGGATCCCAGACTTGAGCTCAGAATCTTTATCAACATAGTTTTGTAGATTGTCAGACCCAATTGACTGCAGTTAGTCTTGAATGGAGACTCATTTCCTAGACTTGGTCTCTTTAGTTCCTTCCTAGTTTTTGCTTTCTAATTATGCATCATAGTTATGAAGTGCCTATACTGTGCATGAAATCACATTAGGAGGAATTATACATGGAGGAACTCATGGTCTGTGATTCTAATTATGAGCACCTTCTTTTGGGGCTTAATAAATATTAAATTTAAAAGAAAAACAAATGAAATGAAAGGAATTGGTGAAGATCAGGCAAATACTGTATTTCTTTATAACAAAAGATATTACTTGCAAAAAAAAATCCTACTAAAGTTATGAAGAACTTTGTATGGAGTCGTTTAAAAAGAAATGCCTCAGATTATATACTTAAGAAGAGAAGAAATTTATATACTAAGACTTCCTTCACTTTTCTTCATTCTCACCTGTTATAATATTGTTTTTACATTGCCAAGATTTATTAAATTTGCATTTTGTTTAGTAACCACAAGAAATACCAATTCTTTACTTAAAATAACTGGGCCCGTCATGGGTCTTTTTAGCATGGTTTCTCCATACTTCCTGGATTATTTGTGTTTTGCTTGACTGGAATTAATTAAAAAGCAGATTGTCTGAGAAAGACTTTTGAGTGTTGTATTTCATGAGTTCTTCAACAGTTGGAAAATGTTTGAAGAATAACTTGGCTGGGCATGAAATTTTGAATCATACTTTCCCTGGGACTTTATAGAAATGGCTCAGCTTAAGCTGGAGATTTACTCAGTGAGTGTGAGGCCACCTAGTTTTTCCTTGTAGAGAGCTCGCTTTTTCGGCCTTAGATGGTCATATGATTTTTCTTTTATCAGTAACTTCCAGGTGTACTAACACTATTTATGTTCATTGTTTTACCAGTTTTTCCAGGAACATGGTATATATTTTTGAGCTGCAAATTCAAGTCTTTCTTTGATTTTAGGAAAGTTCTGTTCTGTTATATTTTTACCTATTTTTTCTCTTCCATGTGTTTTATTTAGGAGTACCTACCAACAAGGTGTATCTTTTATCTTTTTTGTCTATCATCTCATTTTATCATTGATTCCTGACTGTATTTTCATTGTTTTTCCTTTTTCTAATTTGGGCTGCACCCTTGTACTATTTATTTTTTATTTCATTTTTTTCTCTCCTGAGCTTTGCCAGCTGCTTTTTCATGTTCTTTTATGATGTCTCTTTGAAGTCCTTTTACAAAAGAGGTTCTTTCTATATTATCTTTGAGATCAGAGTATTTGAACATTTCCTCTGTTTTCTTGTGATGCATATCCTTCATCTCCCCTGCGCTTTGCTACTTTCCTTCTTTCTTTTCTTCCTGGTTACCTGTGTTCTCTTCTTTCTCATTATGATTCTTCCATGCATGGGGACAGCTATTTGCTGAAGCAGAGTTTGGGGAGGAGAGCCAGTGGGGCCAGGGAGGGAAGAGTGAGCCAGGGTTCCACAGCTTGTTTGGAGTTTGTTGTTTTGATCACTCTTCACCAGTCTGTTGTTCTCTGCCTTGGAGGGGTAAATGCCTCCCCAGGGGCATGATCAGGTCAGTGGAGCTCATAGCAGAACCTCCTTGGAGCTCTGTGTGGCAAGCAGGCATTTGAACTTTCACATTTCTTCACTTCACCTCTGGAAGGTCCTCTGACCTGTTGAAATTCTGGGGATGCATGTGTTGGCTTAGACTTCTCAGTATTTAGCTTTGTAGTTTTTAGCAACTTGAAATTGGACTAATTTCTTTCTATAGGGAATGTGTAGTAATTTTTTATTCCTCTTTTTTTATTCCTTTGTTGCTATTTATGAGGAAATTATCTGTGCAAGGAATCCAAATAAGGAAAAATTAATGATAGTCTAAGACAGAAAATGAGAGGGAAGGAAACATTTTCATTCCGTGGAAGTATTTTGACTGTTACATATTTCCTTAGGTATGTTACAGTGTCAGTGGCCTTGGGTGACAAGGTAACAATGAGGTTCTGTTAACTAGGAACATTCACTGAGTTATTCAACACTAGGTGGAGATGACTGGGATTTGGAATATTTGGAAAGTAGTTTCAATGACATATGTGGTGAAATGTAGGTAACTATAGGAAATGGTGTAATGCTTAGAATTCACATAAAAGAGATAAAGAGAACTGATATCCACATGCTTATTTCATGAGATTATGGGTTTAAAAATTAGAATTACTTTCAATTTTCTAAACAAGCTGCTTAATGTCCTCTTAAAGGACGAACAAATTCAAATTCTTCTCTACTTAAGAATTGTAAGAATGATCAGGCATGAGACACAGAAAAAAGGAAAAAAGCCTCATTATGCTATTACTTCACTCATCATTTCTGATTTTAAATTGCAGTTTAGTGTGGGTATTTAAATTGCTAGCTATTTCAAAAATGTCCTCTGGTTTTAGATACTATAATCAGCTAATCAGCTGAAAAGGCTATTGAGTGCTGTTACATGCCCTCCAAGATTTAAAAACTTTTGTATAAAAATAGAACAATTTATAATACTGACCCTCTGAGCATGCAAGTGAAGACATTCCTAGAATAACCCTTTTTAGAATTATTGGATGTTCTAAATAGTCTAACAATGTAATGTATTGTCTTTGATGAAAAAATAGAAACTCTGAAAAAGACTTTATTTTTTTGAGCAAAAAGCATCTGGAAGTGCCTTGAACTATATAACATCAGTGCACAGATATACCTAGTTTTATGTTCTTCACTTAATTGTGCTTTGCAGATATTGTGCTTCTAACAAGTTGAAGGTTTTTGGGAGCCGTGCATTAAGCAAGTCTATTGGCACCATTTTTCCAACAGCGCATGCTCACTTCACTGTCTGTGTCATATTTTGGTAATTCTCACAGTATTTCAGACTTTTTCATTATTATTTAAATTATTATGGTGATCTGTGATCAGTGATGTTTGATGTTACTATTATGGTTGTTTTGGGGGTGCCACAGACTGTACCCATAGAATCCAGTGAACTTTATGGATAAATGTGTATGTCCTGGCTTCTCCACCGACTGGCCATTCCCTTTCTCTCTCCCTCCCTGGCCTCCCTATTCCATGAAACACAACAATTTTGAAATTAGGTCAGTTAACAACCTTATACTGGCCTCTAAGTGTTTAAATGAAAGGAAGAGTCACATGTCTCTCACTTGAAATTAAAAGCTAGGAATTATTAAGCATAGTTTCAAGACATGTTGAAAGCTGAGACAGGCTGAAACCGAGGCCTCTTGAGCCAGCTAGCCAAGTTGTGAATGCAAAGGAAAAGTTTCTGAAGGAAATTAAATGTGCTATTCCAGTGAACACAGGCATAATAAGAAAGTGGAACAGCCTTGTTGCTGATACGGAGAAAGTTTTAATGTTCTGGATAGAAGATCAAACCAGCCAAAACATTCCATTAAGTGAAAGCCTAATCCAGAGCATATCGCTCCTCAATTTTATGAAGGCAGAGAGAGACGAAAAAGCTGCAGAAGAAAAGTTTGAAGCTAGCAGAATTTGGTTCATGAGATTTAAGGAAAGAAGCTGTTTCCATAACATAAAAGTGCAAGGTAAAGCAGCAAGTGCTAATGTAGGAGCTGCAGCAAGTTATCCAGAACATCTAACTAAGATAATTAATAAAAGTGGCTACACTAAACAACAGATTTTCAATGTAGATGAAACAGCCTTCCTATTGGAAGAAGATTCCATCTAGGACTTTCATAACTAGAGAGGAGAAGTCAAAACCTGTCTTCAATGCTGCAAAGAACAGGCTGACTCTTGTTTGGTGATAATGCAGCTTGTGACTTTAGGTTGAAGCCAGTGCTCATTTGGCATTCTGAAAATCCTAGAGCCCTTAAGAATTATGCAAAATCTATTCTGCCTGTGCTCCATAAGTGGAACAACAAAGCCTAGGTGACAGCACATCTGTTTGCAGTATGGTTTACTGAATATTTTAAGCACACTGTGGAGACCTATGGCACAGGACAAAAAAAAGATTCCTTTTTAAAATATTACTGCTCATTGACAATGCACCTGGCCACCCAAGAGTGCTGATGGAGATGTACGAGATTAATGTTGTTTTTATGCCTGATAACACAACATCCATTCTGAAGCCCATGAATCAAGGAGTAATTTCAACTTTCAAGTCTTATTATTTCAGAAATACATTTTGTATTACATTTTGTAAGGTGATAGTTGCCATAGATCGTGATTACTCTAATGGATCTGGGCAAAGTAAATAGAAAACCTTCTGGAAAGGATTCACCATTCTGGATTCCATTAAGAACATTCCTAATTAATGGAAGGAGGTGAAAATATAAACATTTACAGGAGTTTGGAGTCAGTTGATTTCAACCCTCATGGATGACTTTGAGGGGTTCAAGAGTTCAGTGGAGGAAGTCACTGCAGATGTGGTAGAAATAGTAAGAGAGGAAGAATTAGAAGTGGAGCCTGAAGATGTGACTGAACTGCTGCAATCTCATGATGAGACTTGAATGGGTGAAGAGTTACTTAAGTGGTTTCATGAGATGGAATCTACTGCTGGTGAAGTTGCTATGAACATTGTTGAAATGACAGCAAAGGATTTAGAATATTACATAAACTTGGTTGGGCAGAGTTTTGAGAGGATTGACTCCAATTTTGAACGAAGTTCTGCTGTGGGTAAAATGCTGTCACACAGCATCACATGCTACAGAGAAATCTTTCATGAAGAGTTAATCAGTGAGACAAACTTCATAAATTGGCACAGCCACTCTAGCCTTCAGCAACCACTGATCACTCAGTTCAGCAGCCATCAACATCAAGACAAGACCCTCCACCAGCAAAAGGATTACAACTTGCTGAAGGGCTCAGGTGATCATTAGTGTTTTTTAGCAATAAAGTATTTTTAGATATAATGCTATTACACGCATGATAGACTACAGTACAGTATAGTGTAAACCTACCTTTTATGTACACTGGGAAACCAAAAAATTGTGTAACTTGCCTTATTGTGATACTTGCTTTATCGTGGTAGTCTGGAACAGATCCTGCAGTATCCCCAAGGTATGCCTGTATCTCAGTATAGTCGTGATCATAGGTCTTGCTTTTCTTTAGATTCACTGTTGGTGTTGTCATCCATGAATTTCACCTTCCTGTGTACAAACATCTCTTAATACAGTAGGAGAATGTGGGAGTCAGAAAAGGAAGAAATTTATTGTCATTATGAACTCAGAAATAAGTTTTCTAGTGATCATTGAAACAACTGAGATTGATATTTTCCAGCCGTGGCAGTTTTGGTGATTGGAAGCAAGATCTGTTTTTTAAAAATCAAATATAAGTTTGCACATTCTTCCAGGGAAGGGCACAGGATAATTTCCCTTGCCATTTTATTTTGAAACCAGCTTTGTTGTGGTGGCACGCTCCATGAGATTTGCTCCATGTTGCACCACACACAATCTTTGCTCCTCTGTGTCCTTCCACAGAAAAAAACGGTGTGGGGAAGGATTTGGTTTGTCTTACCCTTTAATCTTCTGCTCCTACAGCTCTCTGGTCTGATAGTTCACTATTTTGGTAATAAAGTCAGATATAGTTCAAATCCTGTCTGGTCTGTTATTCGTGAAATTTTTGAACTTTTCCATACTTTGGCATCCTCCAAGAACTTCTTTTTCCTTTCTAAGTTTTACTCTTTTAATAGAAATGGACTCCTACGTGAACACTGGAGTCTAAAAGTGGCCTAATAGGCTTGCTATTTTTAGAGAAGGAGAAAGTTGCCTTTTGTTCTCTCTGTGCTTTTCACCTCCCACATGTTCTTTAGAGTTTTTTTTCCCCGTTCTGGTCTTAGTAGTGACAGCTTTCTAATTCCAGAGGCTTTTTCCTGGGTCTGTTTCTGGCTCAATTTGTCTCATACTCAAAATTTTTAATGTCAGAATTGGGCTGGGCTCTTCTGTTTCTATTATCTGTAAACATTTTGGGTTTCTTTTCCTCTAATTTATGAAAATTATGAAATGTACACATAAAGGAGTGGAAAATATATTCACCCAGTTTAAAGAAGAGTAATAAAATGGACATTCGTATATACCCACCATCCGGGTTGAGAAATAGAACATTGCTTGTGTCTCAGAAGCTCTCTGTGTTCCTCTCAGTCATGTTCCCCCACTGCAACTCCTACCCAAGGTAACCTCTCATCCTGAAGCTTACATGGAAGATTTGGGCATTTTTATTAAAAAAATAAAATAAAAAAGAAAGAAAAAGCCAAGTAGTAATAAAAAATAGTAACAATAGAATTTTCAGGAAAAAAATAAAGATAATGTAGATGCGTTTTTTTTCCTAACATTCCACAAAAGAATAATTTGTTTAGGATTGAGGAGAGAATTAATGCTTGTCTTAGTCTGCTCAGGCTGCTATAGCAAAATTTCATCAACTGGGAAGCTTAAACAACATTTATTTCTCACAGTTTTGGAGACTAGGAAGTCTAAGATCAAGGCACCTTGAGATTTAGTTGCTGGCAAAGACCCTCTTCCTGGCTTATAGACAAGCCACCTTCTTGCTGTGTCTTCACATGGTAGAGAGAGGGAGAGACAAAATTCTTTGGTCTCTTCTTAAAAAAGAGTACTAATTTCATCTCGAGGACTTCACCCCTTTGCCCTCATCTAAACCTAATTACCTCCTAAAAGCCCCATCTCCTAGTACCATCACATTGGGGGTTAGGGCCTCAATATATGAATTTTGGGAGGGCACAGACATTCACTCTTGAAGGATTTCAGCTATTCATGCTGTGTCACTGAAATTAGAACTAGTGTAAAAAGAAAAGTTCACGTACATATAATGCAAATATTCAGTGAGCTGGCACCCAACCTACCCTTGTTTGATAAGGAATAATTGGAAATTTTCTATTTTGGCCTAGCAGTTTGAGGGCAGACAACTTCTTCTGACCTCATTTCCTCCTGATCTTTGTGGACATATACCAGCAGCATTTCCTTGTCTTACTATTTGTTATAGCTTGCTAAAATAAAAAAATCACTCTCGTACACACAACACATACACCTAAACACACGTATGCACTTTCTTTGTAAAGCTCTGTTTGAAATATACTAAAGAGGACTGTTGCTGAAGTAATCTTGCAATCATGTCTGCTCTCATCCTTTGTTCTTTCAGCCACACATTCCCAGTCTTCATGGGCTGACTGCCTGGGATTGACTTTTGCCTTCACAGATACTTATCTACAAAAGATAGAGACAGAAAGTAGCCCGAGTCTCAAAGTTTTCTTGCTGCTACTGCCGTGTGCTACCTCAGACCCCTCATTGCTTACCTGGGGGCTAAGCCCTGCCTCTGGGACCCTCAGGTTCCTGTGGATTCCTGTCTTCAGTATGATGTACCATCTTGTTTTTTTCTGAGCTGCTTGACTTGTTGACTCTTCATCAACAAACGTTAGAATGCCTACTTTGTGTAGGCAGCTATACCAAGAACGGTGGATGCAATGTGGTGCCTGTCCTTTTTCTGGGATGGTTATTTTGGAGAGTCTAGTTTGCTTATCTAGTGTCGACAGGCTGGTATGATCTCTAGCCTTTATAGGCATTTCTCTTGACCCAGAATTTTGACTCTACTAGACCACAAGCTTCTGGATTTTTCCTGGCGTGGCCACTTCATTCTTCTACCCGTCATGAGTTACCAACCTTGGTGTGGCTTTCCTGGATGTGAATCAGTTCATTTAGGACTTCTCTCCTGTCTTCTCTAGTCCTAACCATTCTGGTTCCTGGAACTGATACTGATAGTAAATTCGCCATAATGGACCATATACAGTTAATGCTAGCATTTCTACCAGGGTTCTAAAAATGTCTGGGTTTAAGATTAAATTAAAAATAGTCCCTCTGAAAGACCTAAATAGAATAGTTTCTCTCTTTTTCTGTGTCAGTCTCTTTGGGATTTGGCTGCTTCTGGAATCTTACAAAGGTTTTGCTTTTGATCCAAACACTGCAAGGCACTTTGCGAATGTGAGTAAGATAGTCTACATGGACTGAAAATTTAAGACCATTTAATGAAAGTTGTCTGGCTGCAGGAAAAATGCTCATTTTTACAAATTGTCTTAAAGCTCTGATTTATAGATCTGTTGTTCTGCATTTTTCTACTACCATTGATTTGATTTTATTACCGGCACATTATATTTAATTAGGATAGAAGGAATGTGTGTGCTTATAATTATTCAAAATGATTTCAAGTCATATATTTAGAGAATCGAGTGTAAATAGTTAATAATAGTTAAAAGATAAAAATTCAGTTTTAGTATTATGCAAAATGTCTAGACTCTATAATTAGCCTGGAGTAGATTAAATTATGCACCTCTAATCACTATTTTATACATGTCTTTCAAAGTGACATCAATTGTCATCAAATTTGCTTATTATAAGATTTTGCTTGATGAGTACTTATATTTTCAGTATA
This sequence comes from Symphalangus syndactylus, assembly GCF_028878055.3. Lineage (NCBI taxonomy): Eukaryota > Metazoa > Chordata > Mammalia > Primates > Hylobatidae > Symphalangus > Symphalangus syndactylus. The sequence goes on from NC_072430.2 coordinate 111,035,002, forward strand.
TTTGTTTTTTAGTGTCTTTATGATTAAAAACGTGTTAGCATGACTCTCAGTTTTTTTAATTTGTTTTAATTGCAATTAAGTGATGGTTTTCTAATTGTGTTGTCTGATTTTCAACAGACCACTTAAATAGTTTGGTGTTAATGCAACTGTGGCTTTAGCAGATCTTGATCATTAGCTCTCAGATTAATTTCTATGTAAAGGAATTTTGTTATCAATCTAATCTGTAGAAAGAGTGTAATTGGGGTATAGTCTTTTAGTTGAGGTACATAGAAATATGTAGAATTAGAAGAAAATTTCAGCACCTCTTTATAGCATATAGGCAATACGAATGGAACTATTCTTTCAGCACCTTCTGAAAAAGATGGGCCTGAAGTCATCCCAGTATGCAATAGCTGATTATTTGACAAAGCATGTATCAGATAGATGAAAATATCAAATATATGTGTGTTAATAGTCCTCAACTTCCAGTTTAGCATAGGTGTATATTTAGGGTAGGAGATGATGACAATCATACTCATATTCACTCTTTTAGACTTAGAAGTTTCCTTAGAGACCCTATAATTCAACATTCTTGGTTTTTGTAAGGGAGAAGACTAGTGTGACAATGTTAGTTACTTCTCTGAGATCTCAGAGTTGGTCAGCTCCTGGGTGCCCGTTTAGTTCAGGCATTACTCTGTGACGGGATATGACAGCACAGTGAAAAAGGGCCGGTTAGCACTCTCATAAACGACACTGAATCTGAAAGTCCACACCAGTTGGAAGAATTATCCTTTCCAAAGAAGCTATAAATGACTGATAGTTTTTCCAATATATTCTGTAATTTTCAGAGGTATCTTAGCTTGTTATTATTTTAAAATGGTACATAATTTAGAAGAATGAAAATTCTGTTTATTAGAGAAATTAGTTGTGCTTTAGGTAAATCCTGACTTTTAAACAATCGAAGTCCCAGTGAACAACTTTTGTGATGCCATGAAGTGTGCTCAGAAGGTGGGCTTATTTGAAGGTCATTTTTCTAAATGGTAATTTAAAAAAATAGGTGCCATTTTGTATGATAATAATTTTGTACCCACATGAAGAAAGCATTAAAAATTCTCTGTTCTCTTCCTCTTCTAGCTAGGTTGTGTTCTTATCTACCATAATGGTTTGAGATTACTGTAGAAGTATGTTTCTAATTGCTACATTGTGACAATTACTTAAACATATCTACTATTTAAGAAGAACCAGCCTGGCAAGGTGGCTCGTGCTTCTGATACCAGCACTTTGGGAAGCCAAGAAGGGAGGATTGCTTGAGCCCAGGAGTTGGAGACCAGCCTGGGGAAGATAGTGAGACTCCATCTCTACAAAAAATTAAAAAAGATGAGCCACTCATGGTGGCACATGCCTGTGGTCCCCAGCTACTTGGGAGGCCAAGGTGGGAGAATTACTTGAACCTGGGAGGTTGAGGCTGCTGTGAGTCATGATATTTCTACCGCCTTCTAGCCTGGGTAACAGAGCAAGAGCCTGTCTCTAAAAAATAAAAAGGACCAAGATTATCATCTCTAAACATTCCTGTGTTATATGTATGAAGGATACCATGATTGCACAGAATATTGTTTTCTGTATAGTACAGAGAAATCAAGGGTGACAACTTTAAATGCCTTTTACTTTACAGGGTTGTGCAGATGTGCCCTCAGTTTGTCTCTTGGGGATTTGCTCTACAGAGGCCCCCTGTCTCAGTTCAGCCAGTAGATATATTCCAGGCTCAGGTTGTGGTGGTGCAGTAGGAATCAAGAGTTGGGCTTCTCCTAGGTAGGACAAAAAAAGAGGAAGAGAGCACACAAAAGACAATAGTAGTAGTTCTACAAAAATCTTACTCTTCCTTTATTAAAACTGTGTAAAATTACAAAGTACACATTAGTATTTGCATAATAAATTTTAGGACAAACGTCTATAATTTACAGTGAAAGAATTTGAAGAAATGGCAACATTTAGGTAAAAACCTTTATCTTTGTGAATCATTTCTTTAATTCTCCTCTTCTTATTTTTTTCTCTCACTCAGTCTCTTCGGCCGTTAATTGAATGAGTGGAGGACTGTTAAAGCCACAGGTTTTCATATGTGGAGAGGCTGCTCCTTAATGTCTTTGCTGGTCTCTTGCCGTTCTCTCCTGCTGCTAACATTAATTACTTTGCTGATGGCTCTAATTGACCCAGTAAAAGATCTTATCTGTGTTCAGCCCTTCCCAGGTCCTGAAGTCTTTGCAGCTTCTGCTTGCTTTCAGCCTTTATAAATAGCCTTCCAAGTTCTGAGTTCTGGTTCTAGAGTTCCCTTTCCTTTGAAAGTCCTACCCCTTGCTTAAGCCTGTGGGTCACTGTTTCTAAACCCACCTTTTCAACACTATTGCCCCATATCACTGATGCCCCAGCTCAACTGGACTTTTAGCTTTTCCCTGAACAGGCCTCTTTGCCTTTTCCTGTTTCATGGCTTTGTACACAGTGGTCCCTGTCTATAGGATCTTCTCTTTCCTGCCCGTATTTCCCTGTCCAAATTGTATCATAGAGACTGCCTAAGCCCTGCTTCTTCACTAAAGGGTTCCCTGATCATATTAATTGAAATTAATTTTCTCCTTGAGGGCTGCTTGATGCTTTGTTTGTTGTTTATGGTAGTAGGCTAACTGCTGCCTTGGCTTATTTTAGCAATGAGATTATAATCACCTTGACGGTGAGAGGCATTTTGTTTCTCTTTTTGTCTTTACCTACTCCCACCAGCAGATGTTCAGGGAACATCCATCTCATTGAGTTTAGGGGATGTAGGGAAAGCCTGGCCAGCTGCTGCTCCCTGCATGGTAGGTGGTGGTATTGTGAATGTCTGTGGTTCCTGTTGTTTCCTGGACCTGAAATTTCTCCTTAATTAAATAATTCCTTTATTAAAGGAGCTATGCTTCTTTTCCTTTAAAAATATAGCTTGTATTGTGGTTTCTTCTTAAAATGGCAGTGTACATTCATTGTAAAAATTTTAGGTAATACAGTTAAGCAAAAGAAAGAAAACAAAAACTATAGAAAGTTCCGCAGGAAACAGTAGCTCACTGCTATATTTGGTATACACCTTTTCAGACATTTTTCTATATGTGAATGTATATATATAAACATGCTTCTAAAAAGTTGCCAAGCATAGTATTCTTTTATTTTTCTTTTCATTGAATGATGTTGTGAACATCTTTCTAAGTGTCTGTAAAAGCACTAGAAAGCTGCTCTCACCTACATCATGCATGTATTGTTTTTGTCTAGTCATTTCCTCAGGAAACCCTTATGAGTGGAACTTGTGGATTAACGAGTGAACATGCTTTCAGGGCTTTTGATACCTATTGCCAGATTGCCCTCTGCATGCCAGTTTTCCTACATCCTTGCCAGCAGTGGCTACTGTCATTCATTTTTATTTTCTAAAGTAATGGGGGAAAACGATCTCTTTCATTATTTTAATTCACAGGTATTTTATTGCTAGTGCAGCTGTAGGTTGGTATTTGATTGATCACCATGAATATTTCTTGTTTTCTTTTTTCATGAGTTGCATGTTGTATACATATTTCTTCATGTTTATTTAAATCCAAGTTTATTCATAGGTTATATATATGTATGTAAATATATAGGTATGTATATTCATATACATATATCTCTGTACATTATACATATATAAATAAATTCAACTATATCTGTACACATATAAAACTTTTCCCCCTAGATTATTTTTAGATGTTTTTTATTGGTTGTACATGTAGAAATGTATTTTGTTTTTGCATACTTATCTTGTAACCAGCCACCTTACTTAACTGTTATTATTTCTGATAGTTTTTCTGTTGGTTTCTTTTTTATTCTTTTGGCTATTTTATATATACCTAGGAAGAATAGAACACCATATAAACAGATGTGCAGTTTTTCTGTATAGAATGAAAAATGAAAAAAGTAAAGAATGAGAAAAGTAAAAAAATGAAAAGAGTTCTTTTCCTAGAATGTGGCAAAAACTGGACTTGGAAGAGAGTAGTTTCTTCTGTACAAGGTTGCCAGAAGGCAAGGCTGATCATGGATCCTCTTCTGTTCTCTGCAGTATCACTATGTGTGATGCTTGCTTTATAGTTATGTTAATAAATATTGGATGTGTCAGAAAAGAAGCTGGATTAGCAATATTCACCAACTATATTCATTATTAGCTTTGAAATTTGTTCATCATAGCATTTCAGTGATGTGTAACTATGTGCAGAAGATACGCCTTTTTTATTTGGATCCAGTTTTCCTTGTGTTTAATTTTGTTTTTTTTGGTTTTATGACATACGGGGGTAAAACTAAATTGTGAAAGTAACCATGATTCTGTCATAAAGGAATCTCAAAATTACTGGAAACTTGGAGAGACACTGGTAGCCACAACTAGAAATGTGTTATCCACTTCATGTGGTCGGGCTTTAAGTTAAGGGGAAGAAATGAACATCTTTCATTTTTTATTTAAAGATTTTTCTTCTGATACCACCCTCCTCAGAAGGGAACTCTCACTGGCTTTTATCGGCTGATCAAGCCAGCTGAGTGAGGGTTCTCAGCTTTTATATCACCTCAAGTCTCCTAACTCTTCCTTTCTCCACTCTACAATTAGCTTGCAGGCCTGCCTGTGTTTCTTGTCCTCATTATACTAGGGTTTTCTAAACTTTATTATGGTTAATGGTACCATTACCTGAGATGCAGGAGTACCTACACATTTACATTTCCACTGCAATCTCTCATATGGTTTAGGAACACATTAAATTTCTCTTGTTACCCCAAAGAAAAACCTCTATACCCTATTCATGCTAGGAACATTCTCTGCCTGCAGTTCTGTTCCTATGAAATGTGCCCACACTTACCAGCCTTTGCCTGGCATGCCATCCTTGTCTGACTTAACACAAAGCCTCTATGCAACCTATAATTATTTTCACCCACTTTATATATCATTGCTACATGCTTAAATCCCAGCCTCTCCATGTCCTCGATCTTTTAATGTAGCTTAAAAGTCTTACTGTATTGTTCACACTCAAAGGAGTATATATTTTTTAGCTGAAACAACTTTTGGTATAAAAACTATTTTAGGTGGTATGAGTCTAATTTTTTTAAAACTTTAGAAAAGTAATGGTTGAAAAATTGTTATACTTTTAAAGTCTTCTGTTACAAAAAGAAAAGCAATATAAGAGCAAGCATAATTGTAGGATACAAGCTTATGTTTATATGAATGTATTGAGTTTAAATTTTGTGTTTGCATTACCACTTACAGTAATTATCTAGTGAATTTAAAATATCTTATGTGTATAAAAGGACAAAACAGAGAAGCTTCTAATGGAAAGAGGGAGCGGGCACGGTGCTTCACCGTGGCTTCATGGAGCCTTGGGCATAACAATGTCACTATGCTCGAGGCTCTATGAAGTTGAGAGTCTCCACAATGGCAGCATTGGTTGTCATTAAATGAATGAAATGTGGACCTGGAAGGAAGGGGTGGTAGGAGACTTCTTGGATGAATGTCAGGGCTCATTTGGGTGTGATTAGGGTTCCCAGTACTGAGAAGTTAAGCGCTTTCAAGCAGCAGATAATCAGATGACTGACTTTGCATGAGAAATATGGGCATTTGTGGTACTCCTTTTCTAGATATAATTTAATTTTTCTACTCTTTGTTTAACTTCTGTTCCAGTCCCAATTTGGACACATATGGAAGTAACTTACATGTTTTACTACTGAGAATTGAATTAGGGTATTTGTGCTACTGTTTACTTAGGAACAAAGATGTATGGCAAGGTGTATGGCTGGTCACCACCTGACAAGTTCAGTGTCTTGCAGTGAATGTGATCTCATAGCTTCCTGACTTCCACAACTTACACTGCTGACTCCGCTTGCCCAGATCCGCCTACTGATGTTATGCACCGAGAGAGCCTAAGGCACCTACTCAAGGCTTTCCTAAAACAGTGGCTGTATTAGTCCGTTTTCACACTGCTGATAAAGACATACCCAAGACTGGGTAATTTATAGAGAAAAAGAGGTTTAATGGACTCACAGTTCCACCTGGCTGGGGAGGCCTCACAATCATGATGGAAGGTGAATGGCACGTCTTACATCGTGGCAGACAAGAGAGAATGCGAGCCAAGTGAAAGGGGTTTCCCCTTATAAAACATCAGATCTCGTGAGACTTATTCACTACCATGAGAACAGTATCAGGGAAACTGCCCCCCATGATTCAGTGATCTCCCACTGGGTCCCTCCCACAACACGTGGGAATTATGGGAGCTACAATTCAAGATGAGATTTGGGTGGGGACACAGCCAAACCATACCAGTGGCCATGTGAAACCCAAAGGCCGTGACAGAACCCAAGAGCAACTGGAGGAGAAGACATACTCACAGACTGCTTGCTTACTAGAATCTCAGCTTTTGAGTATTTTCCACCTTGTAGACCAACCTGACCTTCCATGTAGAACTCGATGTGTATACCTTAAATTTGGCCTTTAGATAGGGTGACCATATGCCCCAGTTTTCCCAGGATAGCCCTTCCTGGTTTATGTGTGTCTGTTGTCCTGCCACAATTATTAATATGCCTCTTTTCACTTCCAGAAATGCCCAGTTTGGATGATAAATTATATGGCCATCCAGTTTTTAGGCCTTGGTGCTTGCTACTATTCATCTAGACTTTTTTTTACCTAGTTCTGCTGGTGAAGAACTGCTGTGTGGGCCTCTAGGTTCCTTCAGACAAGCTTCTTCTCAGCAACTCACTCAATTTCCTAGTTAGAAATAAACTGAGTGCTTAATACAAAATTTCAGAGAATACAGATTTTAGAACTAGAAAGGACTTCCAGAGACTGGTAGTTCAACCACTTTTTACAATGAAGTAAATGATTTTAAGTCATGTAGAAAAAATGATTTCCTTTGTGGTCCAATGTGTATCTTTTCTAGTAGTCTTCCTCAAAGCCCAAGGCCCAGTTAGCCACGTTGTCTTGTTCTGAACAATTGTTTTCTTTGATCAGCCTGCCCTTAAACTTTTCTGACCAGAATTACTCCAAAGAGAAGCATATTTTTGTTTGTTTGTTTTGTTTTATTCTGAGACGAGTGTTGCTCTGTTGCTCAGGCTGGAATGCAGTGGCGCGATCTCGGCTCACTGCAACCTCTGCCTCACGGGTTCAAGCAATTCTTCTGCCTCAGCCTCCTGAGTAGCTGGGATTACAGATGCGCACCACCACACCCGGCTAATTTTTGTATTTTTAGTACAGATGGGGTGTCAGCATGTTGGCCAGGCTGGTCTCAAACTACTGACCCTGTGATCCGCCTGTCTCAGCCTCCCAAAATGCTGAGATTATAGGCATGAGCCACCGCGCCTGGCTGGTTCTTTGTTTAAAGTAAGGGGTTCAAGTTATTTTCCAAAAAAACTGTAATCTACTCTTCTTCGTTAATAGCTTTCCTAGGTACTAGGGAATCTTGGTACCTAACTTTTCCAATTATTAGAATCCTTGGCTTCTCCATATGGAACTTCCTTGTAATGGAAGATATAAACTTTTGGGAGTTTTGACCACATGGCTGTTTATGTGTCTACTTACATTAGAAACATGAATCTCATATTCAAGGGTTCCAACAAATACACACACACAAACACACGTCTATACACATACATACAAAACCTTCCTGAGGTAAATCTCTTTTTGTGAATTTCCAATTCCTAAATATAATAGCTCTGCTTGTATATTTGCTGATGATTATGAAATTCTTTGAACATAGATTTCTAAAAGATATTTGTGATAAATCCTGAAATTAGGACAGTTTAGACAATGTTTCAGTGACAAACATGAAATCTGAGACTTCAGCACTGTAAAATGTTATCTCTTCCCCACACTGTGATCTAGTGCAAGTTGAGCAGCTCTTTTAGGCAGTTCATCTCCAAATCATGATGAAAGAGTCTAGGCTGCATTCATATTTCTGTTATGCCATCTGGAGCGTATGGCTTCCAGGGTTGCCATGGAAGAGAGGGCTTAGATAATCCTGCAGGGATTTTAGTGGTCACACTAGAGGGGCAGACATCACTTCCTTCATCTCTCATTAGCCGTGATCCATTGTCTTGGCCCTAACCTAACTGCTGCAGAACCTGCAAAATGTGATCTTATCAGGATGCCAGGAAGGGGAAAATGAAATAGCATTTGGTGGACACACAGCATTATTTCTGCCCCAGTTCCATTCATTGACCTGATTCTTGGCTCATTTGTCATGTTTCAATAGTTTTATTTTCTCCTGCTCTTACATGTTCTTCATATTTTGAGTAAAATCATATTTAGTCTGATTCTAGAGTTCCTAGAGTTTTCACTACTTTGGTGATGCAGATTCACCATGAAGGTGCAGAGTGAGTGGGTTCAAGAGTTTCCTTGTTCTGGTTCTTCCACTTTCTTTCACTGGCTTTGAACTTCCATCCTACGTTTATCCATTTACTTATAAAGGTCACTCCTCTTTCAACAGATAAGCTGCATGAGAAGCATGGGAGTAGCCACAGAATACAGCTTTTCTGTAGCTTCAGTGATTGAAAAAAGATGTTTATTTTAGAATTTAGGATGTTCCGAGTTTGCCCACAAGTTATTAGTGTCTTCAGAACCAAACATCCAATTGGCTGATCAACAAAGTAAAATGCCAGTTTATGTTTGGGTCCACAATTGCTAAATAGATGAGTATTAGCATTTCAGAACATTCTGTTTCCAACAGGAAATTGTATTAGGACTACAGAAAGCAGAGGTGGAGGAAAGGACAACTCATCTTCAGGCATGTAGAGACATAGATTACCTGTTCCTTCCCGGCTGGCTGGGGCTGGAGACACCACTGCACAATCAACTATTCCCTTCTCCCTTTTTAGCGTTTCTTGTCCATCATCAAAAATTACATTTCAATATTATTTCAAGACTTTTATAATTAATTAGGTTACATTTCAGTTGACGTAATTCACTCTCAAGGAAATTATAAAATAATATTTTTGAGTGAGGTGATCAATCTTGCACATTTGTGCTGATTTTGCTTAGTTTCAATTTGAGAGTTGCATTTTTCAGCCTGTTTCCAAGCCCATACAGCAGGTGTTGGTAGATGTTTGCTCACTCAGCAGATATTGATTAAGGGCCTACTATGCATTAGGCATTATGCCAGGTGCTAGGGATACTGTGATGAGTGGAAGAATTAGTTTCAAGGGAGGCTGGCTGTGGTCAGACAGAAGGAAAGGATGGAGTAAATGGGGATGTGTGCTGTTTATAGGAAGTAGAAGAGTGGACTGGCGTGGTGAGGAGGGGCATATGGTGGTGTATTTCTCTCAGTATTTGCCATAGACCTCCTGAAAAGTAGCTGTTTTTCTTCTTTAAGATTCTAAAATGCCAGAGATACTAGAAACAGGTATGTTCATAAGAAGAAGAGACCCTTAAAAAGAGTGAAGTAGGATAATTAAAGTGACCTTTATCAGATTTGGGAATTCATGGTTAGAATGCCCTTGTAATTACAGGCAAAATTAAAATAACATTGTTTCCAACTCTTAGACATGCTCCAATGATTGCGTGGTTGAAAATGTTGAAAATAGTAAATTACCTGTAGAGAGACACAGTTGGAATGTAGTTAGGGAGACCTCTCTGCCTTCTGGTGTTGCAGAAGCTTTCCACACAAGAATGATACCATCACCATCTTCATCTACGTGTATCACAGTGCTGGTAGCCAACTTAATTAACTAGCAGTGAAAGGAGTTTCTGCACTCTGAGATATTCCCCATATATACAGAGTTCGGTAATTGTCATTACTTTTACTATCTGAGATTTTTAAAAAGGAATGAGTAGACATACCACAATTTAGTTTCAAGTGTAGAATTATCCTTCAGTACACATTTGGTTTGTGATTTTAATGGGAAACATGTCTAAAGTTTAAGCATTGGCTTCATTTCTGTGTTGGAAAGGTTGTCCTTCAGCACACACAGGACATACCCAGGAGGCCCCCAGTTACTCTGTTGACTGGTGCTCAGCACCCCTTTCCAGCCCTCTTCACTGGATTATTTTTAGAATGCATCAGATGCAGCTCTCAAAATGATGCAAAATCATTGAGTCCTCCCATTTTTCAGCTAAAGAAGTAGTGTCACGCTTTCCTAACAAGAAAACCTACTATGAGGCAAAATTATAGAAAATCAGAATAGCAGAGTAGGGCACAAGCTGAGGAATCTTCTGCTTTAGCCCTTCATTTTTGCATAAGAAGAAGTAAAGACCCAAGTTTAGAGCATACAGCTGGCTTAGAGTGGGACCTACATTTGTCCTTCAGTTCCCATTAGGATTAAATGAGTTAATACCATTATCGTCCTTGTAACAGTACCTGTGCCATAGTAAGTGGTCAGCAAATGCCAGTTATCACTTGTCATTATTCCTAGTGATAGAGCCCAAACAGGAACCTAGATGCCCTAATAATCCAGTGCTCTTCAGGAGGCACATATTTTGTATTTCCACATTGTATGGGGAGAAATATGTTTTAAGAAGTTGAGTTAAAATAAAAATAGTGACCACCACAATGCCAATTTATGTGTACCTAATCAGCATACTCAGTACTCTGTACTGAATAAGTACTAGGCTAAGTACTGCATTTCTTAGCCCAGTACTGCATAGTCTGAGTTAAGTACTGCATATTCATGGTTTCCTTTAATCCTCACAATGTTCTGTGAGATTCACATTCTTGACCATCTCCATTTGACATACAAGTTGGGGAACTTGCCCAGGGTCACAACACTAATAAGGGGTTTTAAATAGGTTTTAAACACTGTTTGACTTCAATGACTTTCTTAACCTTTGTTATTTATTTGTTTATTTTAAATTTCTTTTTCTTTCTTTTGAGACAGGGTCTCGCTCTGTCACCCAGGCTAGAGTGCAGTGGTGCAATCATAGCTCACTGCAGCCTCGATCTTCTGGGCTCAAGCAATCGTTCCACCTCAGGCTCCCTAGTAGCTGGGACCACAGGTGCATGCCACCACACCTGGCTAATGTTTTAAATATTTTGGAGATGGGGGTTGCCAGGCTGGTTCTCAAACTCCTGGCCTCAAACAATTCTTTGCCTTGGCCTTCCAAAATGCTGAGATTACAAGTGTGAGCCACTGTGCCTGACCCCTTACCCTTTCTTTTATCCCAGGAATTGGCAAACTATTGCACACAAGCAATCTCTGGCCATTCTTAACTTGTACAGTCTGCAAGTTAAGAATGTTTATATATGTGTGTGTATATATATATATGTACATTTTTTTTTTGAAATGGAGTCTCACTCTGTCGCTCAGGATGGAGTGCAGTGGCATGATCTCGGCTCACTGCAACCTCCGCCTCCTGAGTTCAAGCGATTCTCCTGCCTCAGCCTCCTGCGTAGCTGCGATTACAGGCGCACGCCACCATGCGCGGCTAAGTTTTGTATTTTTAGTAGAGATGGGGTTTCACCATATTAGCCATGATTGTCTGATGGTCTCAATCTCTTGACCTCGTGATCCACCCGTCTTGGCCTCCCAGAGTGCTGGGCTTACAAGCGTGAGCCACCATGCCTGGCCTTGTTTTATATATTTTTTAGTGGTTGATAAAAATCAAAAGAAGAATAATATTCCGTAACACATAAAAATTATGTGAAATTCCAGTTTCAGTGTCCATACAGTTTTATTGGAATACAGCCATACTCATTTGTTTACATATTGCCCATGGCTGCTTTTGCAATATAATGGCTGAGCTGAGTAGTTGTAGTAGAGACCGCATGGCCCACGAAACCTAAAATATCTACTCCCTGGCCTTTATAGAAAACACTTGCTGACCTTTGCTTTATACTCTTCCTTGATGATTACATTTTATGACATTCCAACTGTTTAGGGCATAATTGTGGAATTTTTATAGGATCTGTCTCCTCGTGTTACTTGCCTTTTGGTTTGTTCTGTATTAATTAACATATCAATCAGATCCTGAATAATGTGAATAAAAAGAGTTCACCATCCGGGAGGCGGAGCTTGCAGTGAGCCGAGATCGCGCCACTGCACTCCAGCCTGGGCGACAGAGCGAGACTCAGTCTCAAAAAAAAAAAAAAAAAAAAAAAAGAGTTCACTGTTAGATTGTCTGTGTCTTGCCCTTTTTTTTTTTTTTTTTTTTTTTTTTTCATAGACTGGGGAGTAATTTATTCCTGGATACTGTGTGAGACTCTTGATGATAACCTGTTTTTGTTTCTGTACTAACCATGGACTGCAGCTATTTGTGGTTTGCATGCCCCTCACGTTCATTTATTGAGCCGATTGTTTTTAAACCTCTAAGTGTCTTAGATGCAGAAATCACTCTATTTTCTTTCCTTTGTAGTGGTTTGTTGTCTTCTGATTATGTGGAGATTCACTACGAAAATGGGAAACCACAGTACTCTAAGGTATGGTTACCGGTGTCCGCAAGTTCTCTAGTATAAGTGTACTTATCATAGAGTTGATCAGTGCACACTGCGTTGTTTTGACGTCTGTCTCAGTAAAATCACCTGTGCTCTTTTACAATGATACTATTTTTAGTGAGGAGAAATTTATTAAAATGTACAAATGTTTGAGGTAACATTAGGTATTCAGGACAAAAAATGTTTATTGTTTTGATTATACATACAGTACCTTTTGTGAGAGTATAAAGAGCTATACAGTTCCATATCAGCAACTGAAAGTAGTCAGTAAAGAAGGATGAGGTTCATGGCCATCAAATCTGGATTAGAAGACTGGATGGGCTGTTAGAATGATTCTTTAGTGCAAATGACTTTGCTGCCCAAGAAGGGCAGAGGACAGGTGGAGGAAGTGAGATTTAGGTAGTACTTTTTCTCTAACCTTCATAACAATTCTATGAGGTGGATGTTATTATTTCTGCTGTACTACGGAAGAAATTAAGGCAGAGAGAGGGCAAATAAGCCTGCTTAAGGCCATGGAGCACTGAATATGAGGGTACTTGGGTATCTGATTCCTTCATTTGGAGATGAACTTTCCTGTCTTCAGGGAGGATTAATAAAGAGCAAGTGGATTTGGGTTAAAGCAGGGGAGAGAGAGAGATGATTTGTACGTAAGAAACAGTGACCTCCGTCAGTCAGGGTGAAGATCCCCAGAATGGCTACAGAAAGAAACTCTGACTTTTAGGGAGTCAACAAGTGCCACTGAACCTGAGCAGTGTCCCTTGTGTCCCGGTTACCGGGGGCACAGGAAAGGAAACAAAGTGGGGAAACATCACTGGATTTGTTGTTTGTTTGTTTTTTCCTAGATTGCTAACACATGTCAGCATAAAAGTAGCACCTTTCCCATATATGGACTTGTGCCGTATAGGTAACTGGGATTTTCAGTCTGATGGCTTCTCAGCAAATATTTATAGGTGTCCTTCATTATAAATACTGCTCAGGAGGCCCTGGCATGTCTCAGGATTTATAACATTCCAATTTGTAATTGGACGTGTTTTCCAGCCTTTGAGTTTTGTGCCACAGATTAAGAACTTTCATGTATCATTCTTATTAGTTGTCAGTTCTTGCCGTAGGTTGCATTTGGGGGTTGTTGAATCTCCCTAAAAGTTAATACTGTGGAAAGTGAGCAGAAAAGCTAAATCAAGCGCGGGAACAAGCTTCCTGGCATTTGTACAAACTGAAGCTTCTGTCAGCTGTGCCAGGGCCCTAAGCACTGCGGATGCTGAATCATGAGCCTGGAGTAGACAAGATTGCAGGGAACTTTATAGACTCAGCAAATGAGCCACCTTTGCAGGACACAGAAACCTGATCCAGACTTCTGACTAAGGCACTCAGTTACTTTTTTTTTTTTTTTTAAAGAAACAGAATAGCTAATTGGCCTCCAGAGGTCATTTGAGGTCCCAAAAGGAGACCGTATCATTAATAAGACACTCCAAATCTGATATCAGTTGTAACTAAAACTTAAAACAAAAGGTATTTCAACTCTAGCAAAAGAAATTGTGTTCACCACAGTTTGTTTTTGTGTTCACTGCTTTTCTCTCTTTCATGATCCATTTTCTTCAAATAGCTCATATACCCAAACTTATGTGCTTCATAGATAATGAACTAACAGTCTGTTTTTTATGTGTTTGTATTTATGTACATCAGAAAAACCCAAGATGATATGGTGCACACTATTTTATATCAAGATTTTTAAAATGTAGCAAAATTTTAAATATTTTAGCATATACTAAGTAATCTTCTAAACCTTTAATTTTTAAAAACTTCATAATATTTCTAACTCATTTGTTATAATTTGTTTAAAAATGCCATGCTGATAGACATTTTGACTCTGTCCAATCTTTCACTATACGAATAACTTCAAGGGAAGGCCTTCCAGATACATTTTGAATACATCCCTTGTAATTGCTTCAGAATTAATTCTGAGAAAGGAATTTTCTGAGTCAGAGTTGGTACAATTTTTTAACACTCTTCATATATATTAATAATTTTTCTTTCTGAAAGTTTGTATAAATTCATATTCCTACCACCATTACATACATACATATATATATAAAGCATTTGTAAGTAAACTTCATGAAGATTGTCTTTTAGGTGCTTCAGAAAATCTTTGTACAGAGTACCAGAAAAGGAAATTAATATGTAAGAATGGCTAAGTTAAACTTATTTTCACATAATGCAGCCTTTTTTTCCCTAAAGATCTCAAATTGTTTTTTATTTTTATTTTTTTGAGACGGAATTTTGCTCTTACTGGCCAGGCTGGAGTGCAGTGGCGCAATCTCGGCTCATTGCAACCTCCGCCTTCTGGTTTCAAGCGATTCTCCTGCCTCAGCCTTCCAAGTAGCTGGGATTACAGGCATCTGCCACCGCGCCCAAACAATTTTTTTGTGTTTTTAGTAGAGATGGGGTTTCACCATGTTGGTCAGGCTGGTCTCAAACTGCTGACCTCGTGATCCACCTGCCTCGGCTTCCCAAAGTGCTGGGATTACAGGCGCGAGCCACCGCACCTGGCTCAAAGATCTCAAATTGTTTAGAGAAAAGTACATGCACACATTGTACACACACACGTAGACGCACAATATTATCCACATAACTAAAGAACAGTCTATTTGGCTATGAAGTTAAATATGAATGTGGATATTGACAGTATCCCAGGAATTGGTTGCAACCATACTTTGAAAAGAGGGTTGTCTAGGTTTTCCCATTTCACCACTACCAAGCCCCTCTCTCGTTCTTACTTCTCACTAAGAAAAGATTAATGTCTTGGCTTTTACTTTTATTGCATGCATGTGGGTTAAAAGTGCTTCTTTCCATGTGAAGCAAATACAGGAGCTGGAGAGGTCAAAAAGAAGCGTGTAATATGAATGCTAGGTATCAGTCCATGAATAAGGAAGAACTTTTGTTCTGCACTTGATGGAGCAATAGCTTTTGTTTAAGTTCCTACCAGTGCTTTGCACATAATATATAATAAAACTATTTTGTTGATTTTTTTACAACTTTAAAAAGTAATTTATTTACTTTTCTTATTTTATTTAAACAAATTTATTGGGATATAACTTATATATCATAAAGCATATAATTGTTTTTAGTATATCTACAGAATTGTGCATCCATCAACATAATCTAATTTTAAAATATTTTCATCGCTGCATAAAGAAGCCACACCACCTGTTAACAGTTGCTCTCTTTTACCAACAGTCTGTCTTTTACCAACCATAGGTAACCACTAATCTATTAATACTTCCTATCTCAATAGATTTGCCTATTCTGGACATAAATGAAATCATATAATAGGTGGGCCTTTGTGACTAGTTTCCTTTTTTGTCCCTGGTTTTAATGAGATATAATTGAAAAATAGAAATTACATATATTTAAGGTATGTAACTTAAATTGTATATATAGGAATTGTATGTATTATTCAAAACATCATGTTGATATGTTTATACATTGTGAAATGGTCACCACACTCAAGCTAATGAACACACCTATCACCTCACATAGTTATCTTTTTTCTTTTGTAGTGAGAACATTTAAGATCCACCCTCTTAGCATATTTCAAGTACTATATATTTGTTGACCAACTTTGCTGATGAGCCAATTTAAATAAGTTAATTTTTAGCATTTCAGTTCTTATAAAATAATAAGCATCAACATAACACTATGAAAGTACTTTTCAAAATTAACATATTTCTGTGAAGTCTTTTTTGGTGAGCTGCTAATACATATTTGTAAGTGCTTACTAATACTTTGATTTCTCTTCTGCTTACATCAGCAGTCATGATGAATAGATAGATGAAGTGCCTCCATCCCAACTTCCCTCTACCTTATTACTATCATTATTAGGTGGGGAAGGCATCTTTTCCTAGGTCTATTTCCTCACCCTGGCTTCTTTCTATTCCCTTGCTCATTCTTGCTCAGGGAAGGAAGAGCAGCTTGACTGCTGGGAAAGTATGTCTGTGCAGCCAGTTCCTCCCTCCCTTTTTTTTTTTTTTTTTTGTAGGACCTACCTTCCTATAGGAAGAGCACATTCTCTCCACCTTTCTCTTCTCTGAATTGTACTGTGGCCACCCTCATATGTGTATGTGACTGGGGTTAGATTGTCCCACGTTGTCTCTGCCTGGGTGGGTAAGGCTTGCTAACTCCTGGGTGCAGCATTAGCAGGCCTATTAGATTCTCAACTAATCCTCTCCTCCAGTATAGCTCTATAATAAATGAAGGTGACATTTTGATGTTTCAATTCTATGTCACTCTTTCATTTAGTTTTAAACTTGAGTGGGCACCGATTCATGCTCACGAGGATGGCTATAATGAAAATGATGGACAATATAACAAGTGCTGTCGAGATTGTGGAGAGATTGGAACCCTCATACACAGCTTGTGGGAATGTAAAATGTTGCGTGGCTGCTTGGCAGAACAGTTTGGCAGTTCCTCAAAAAGTTCAACAAAGAGTTACCATATCACCCAGCAGTTCTACTCCTAGGCATATACTCAAGTGAATTAAATACATATGTCCACAAAGAAACTTGTACATAAATGTTCATAGCATTATTCATAGTAGCCAAAAGGTGGAAACACCCTAAATGTCCTTCAATTGATGAAGGAATAAAGGAAATATGGCATATTCACATAGTGGAATTACTATTCAGTCATAAAAGGAATGAAGTACTGACACATACTACACCATAGATAAATCTTGTAAACATTATGCTAAGTAAAATAAGCCATACACAAAGGGGCACATATGATACGATTCTGTTTATTTGACATGTCCAGAATAGGCAAATTCATAGGAACTGAAAGTAGGTTCATGATTGCCAGGGCCTGGTGGAGTGGAGGGGAGGAGAAATGGGGACTGATTGCTAATGGGTACACGACTTTTTTCTGAGGTGATGAGACTACTCTGGAACTAGATAGTGGGGATAGTTATACAACTCTGTGAACATGTGAAGAAAAACACTGAATTTTATACTTAAAAAGGTAAACGTTATGATTTCTGAATTATATCTAAGCAACAACAATAAAAAACCCAGGTGGGTAATAAGAGTTTATTTACCCACCCTCTTCATCAAACAAGAATCCTTAAGGATTGGTCTTGTCACATATGCTCATGAATAAGCCATTCCTGTTCATTCATTAAACAAATATGGTTTTACTGTATAGCATAATGTCCTTCAGATCCACCCATATTTGGCAAATGCCAGGATCTCCTTTTTTAAGGCCGAATGCTATTCCATTGCATGTGTGTGTGTGTGTGTGTGTGTGTGTGTGTGTGTGTTGAAATAAGCCAGACACAGAAAAATATTCTGTGACCTCACGTGTAGAATCTAAAAAAGTCAAATATGTATTTAGGTTGGTGCAAAAGCAATTGTGGTGTTCGCCATTGCAAGTAATATCAAAAACCACAGATACTTTTGCACCAACCTAATAGAAACAGAACAGTGGTTACCAGGGGCAGGAGGTGGAGGGGTGGGAGTGGGGTGGTGGGTTGGAGAGATGTAGGTCAGATGGTACAAAGTTGCAGTTATATAGGCTCTAAGTCTAAAGATGGAATGGATAGCATGAGGGCTATGGTCAGTCATATTGTATGATGGGAATTTGCTAAAACAGTAGATTTTAGGTGGTCACACCACACACTTACACAAAATGTAACTGTGAGGTAGAAATAAGACATGTTAATTTGATTGACTATAGTAATAATTTCACTGTGTATATCAAAATATCATGTTGTATATTTTAGATATACACACCTTTTTTTTGGGGGGGGGACAGTGTCTCGCTCTGTCGTTCACGCTGGAATGCAGTGGCGCAATCTTAGCTCACTGCAACCTCTGTTTCCTGGGTTCAAGCGATTCTCCTGTCTCAGCCTCCCGAGTAGCTGGTATTACAGGCACGTGCCACCACGCTTGGCTAATTTTTGTATTTTTAGTAGAGACAGAGTGTCACCGTGTTGGCCAGGCTGGTCTCGAACTCCTGACCTCAAGTGATCTACCCACCTCAGCCTCCCAAAGTGCTGGGATTACAGGCATGAGCCACTGTGCCCGGCCTGATATATACAACTTTTAAAAAACAAAAAAGCAGAAAAAATATTGATTTACTTTGTACTGTGACCTCGTTGAGGTCATAGTTCCTGTTCTAGGTACTAGATATGTATCAGTGAACCAAACAGATAAAGATCCCTGCCCTTGTGGGTCCTGTGTTCTCTTCTCACCTTTATTCTTTTCTTTATCAGTATAACCCCATCACCCTTTTAGAATGTTCTTTGTGCTTTCCTTATCAAATCATCCTCACAGCTCAGCTCAAGCTCGCTTCTAAGAGTGAAGGCTTTTTGGCAGCAGGAGAGCATGGATTGTGATCAGGTGCGCGTGGCTCCTGGCTGAGAGGTAGGGTTGATGCAGGGTGGAGGAGATTGGAGGAGTGCGTGTTCTGAAGACCCTGTCCAGTGTATGAGTAAGGTAGGGTGGGCCCTGCAGAAGTCAATCAGAGTCTGGCCGAGGTGCTGTATTGGAGTCAGGGGTATTTTCAGACACACAGGTCTGCCTGTCTTCCCTTTTCTGAGTGTTTCCCCACTTCTTTCTGCTTCCTTTCCATTATTTTTCTCATTCCCTCTTCTTTTAGTAATATTTTAATGAAGTTTTCAGACTATTTTTTAAATCTATTTTCCCTTCTTTTTTACTGCCTCTCAGCTTGCCATAATTGGGTTTAAAAATTCGTGTTTGTATTGTTTCTAACCAAAGAGTTAGATAAAGTTTGTATTTCCACTCCTATATTAAAAATGGCTCTTTTACTTATGTGTACACTAGAATTTTTTCCCTAGTTTTTGAATTAATAGCCAGTTTTTTAAAAAGTTTCTTACCACTGCATAAATAATAAACAATTTAAGCAATAACAAGGAAAACAAAACTATCCGCACTAAATCACTTAAATTAGATCCAGGATTATCAGTTACTTGAATTTTGAGTATAAAGTTGAAATTATTATTAATCATTCAAAATATTGACCTTCCTGGCAACATTCAGAGTACATTATAGAATATGAAAGGAGCATGGGGTTAAAAAATGCCCCAAGAAATCAAGATAGCAGATGACACTAGTCCTCACAAAGCTATTTTAAGTTTGAATAGTATAATTTATGTGAACTATTAAAAATTTACATAGCATTGGTACAGCCAAACTGTTCTAATACTTTATTAATTAAACTACTGCAAGAACATTTTCCCCATTAAATTTAATGAAGGTAAATAATTAAACAAATTATTTAATAATTTCTTTGTTGGGGTCTCAAGTTCCCCAATTCTCCAAAATTATTATTTTTTATTTCCTTATTCTGCAGTACTCAAAATCAGGTATTCATGTCCCATTATAGATATCTTTTTTCTATTTCTCATTTGTCATCCACTCACTGATTTTTAAAATAGTTTAGCGTATCCTAGTAGTGATAAGCTTGAAGAATTTAAAGATATGTATATAGAATAATCATTTGAGTATAGTGTCAGTAGTTTTTATTATATTCAGAACCTAGATATCATAATATACACATTTTCTAGTTAAGAGCTGTGTAGTTTCTTTTCAAATGTTTATCCAGACCTGCAGGAATAGATTGAAAATATCAGTGTGTGGTCACTATGAATGTCCAGGTTTTTGGGCTTTTCATAAGCAATAAAGAACTGGCTGATGGAACTTTACCATGCAGATGAAATAATTAAACAGACACAAAGGTGGGGTGCTTTTAAAAACCAAATTGAAACTATTGGTTCTATTTCCACTAAAATGAGTAGAATCAAACAGTTCCTGTTGTTATTACTATTATTATTATTATCATTATTATTTTTTATAGAGGCAGGGTCTTTCTACATTGCCCAGGCTGGTCTCAAACTCCTCCTGGGCTTAAGCAATCCTCCCTCCTTGGCCTCCCAAAGTGCTAGGATTACAGGCATGAGCCATGATGCCTGCCCAGTTCCTGTTATTAGATTAGTAATACCAGAGAACTGGATATTTTTTTTCCCCTACAAGTTGTTATCACTAGAGTCACAAAGTTATTATCCCCAGCCACTTCTGGTTAGGAAGTATTTTAAAAGATGGACATGGCTTCAGTGTGTCAGTATATGAAGAAGAAGCCTGGTAGGTTCCAATGGGATTCTGAGATTGGAAACGTTGTGGAGCAGAGTTATTATTTGAGCATGATCTGGCTTGTGGAGCATTCAGCTGTGCAAGTAGCAGGCTGAGAAAGGTAGGGAGCATACTAGGATTTTTAATTTCCTGTGACTAGCCAATAACTTCCACTTATCAGATGCTCCATTTTTGTTGGATTTAATTAACTGACAGTTTTGGATTCGAAAATGCTGATGTCTGTATGGGTGCACAGAGACCTGTGTCATGGGCTGAATCGAGCCCTTTTTGGTTGTCCCTTCTGCCATTTGACAAGTCACAGGTCTGTGACCCACTCCTAGGTGGTCAGGGCCAGCCCTCTTTAATTGTCTGAGGCCTTCCTAACTGGAGAAAGAAACATGGACTTGAGAACCTGAAGATGTGGGAATCAGCTTGTCCTTTTGTTATTTTTAGAAGAGCCTTTTGCACTTTGTTTCTGTACCCATATGGGTACATGGAGACAGCCATCACTGTGAGGTAATGGTTGTTGAAGATGGCCAGATCCCTGGGTGGAAGGCACCCCTGGAGCTGACTGTCCAAAGTCATGATTGCCAGTGCCCTCTAGAAGTGGGCTCCCTGTACTGGCCCACTACTGTTATGCTTGGCACCCAAGATGGATTGCTCTTTCTCTCTCAGGATTTATTTTATATGAGATAACTCAAGATCTTACTTTGCAGTGGTCTGAAGTGTTACCAAATAATATTTTTCCGTAGTACTTTTTAAAAACTTGGTATAAATTTAGTAATAAAAAAATTAGAAAAATCCTCTAATACCGCTAGTACTAGTATTAAATTGAAGCTACCAAATTGCTTATAATGCTTAATATAACTACACAATTTAGCTATTAAAACTTTCTTATGATGATAAACATCAGAGATTGGGTGTTGCCTGAAGTCTCATTTAAGTTTCAAAAAATACAGTGATTCAAGGCCAGGCACGATGGTGCATGCCTGTAATCCCAGCTACTCGGGAGGCTGAAGCACAAGAATTGCTTGAACCTGGGAGGTAGAGGTTGCAGTGAGCTGAGATCATGCCACTGCACTCCAGCCTGGGTGACAGAGTGAGACTGTCTTTAAAAAAAGAAAAGAAAAGAAAAGCAGCCTTTTACGTTACACACACACACACACACACACACACACACACACACACACACAGTTGATCCTTGAACTGCCCGGGTCCACTTATATGTAGACTTTTTTCAACCAAACACAGTATTTGTGGGATGCAAAACCTGTGCATATAGAGGGCTGACTTTCCCATATATGTGGTTTCCACAGGGCCGACTGTGAGACTTGAGTATGTGCAGATTTGGGAATATGTAGGGGTTCTAGAACCAATCCCTGACTGTATAAATATATATTTATCTCTGTTTTCTCCCAATAACCCACCTAAATAACAGGGGATAAAAAAGGATATGAACCCACCAATACAAAGACAGGAGAAGAGAAAACAAGCAGGTGAGACATAGCCATAAAATTTCAGGAGCTGGGAAAGTGGATGAGGGGTGACTCTTAGCTTTGAGCTTTTCATGCTCTGCTAAGTTCGTTTGGGGAGAAACCAAGAAGAAACAAGTCAACTCATGTCACTTATCCCAGAAAGGCAGAAATAAAAGCATCTGAAAAAAGAAAAATTGGTTGAAAGTAGATGTAGAGTGGTTAAGTCCCCAATTTACTGCTTGCCCTGTGGAGCCAGATAACCAGATAGGAAGTCGAGGACTTCCCTAGTCTGGTAGGAGCTCATGTATGGAGAAAAATGAATATAAGAGAATTCTCAGCTGTATTTTATAAATAATAAAAATTCTTATTTTTATTATAAAAATTCTTATATGAATATTATTTATAAATATTTTTATAAATAATAAAAATTATTATTATTTATTAAAAAAAGCTGCCCAGAACTGAAGTGCATAGTTTTCTTGATTAAAAGGTGTTACAGCGGGAGGCTGAGGCAGGAGAATCTCTTGAACCCGGGAGGCGGAGGTTGTAGTGAGCTGAGATCATGCCATTGCACTCCAGCCAGGGCAACAGGGTGAGACTCCGTCTCCAAAAAAAAAAAAAAAAATTAAAGTGTCACAGAGTACCCAGTACAACAAAGGAGCAAAAATTATTAAAAAAAAAAAAAAAAAAAAATTAAAAATGGAGCAAGAAAGAAAATACAATAATTATAGTGGCAGAGCTGTGAACAATATTTGTGTACACATGAACAATGAATATAGATTTAACTAAAACTGGTGATATGAATTAGAATGTATTGGGGGTGAGAGAGGTTTTCAAGATCCGATATTAGGTAGATAATTTCTAAAATGGAATTAGTCAGAACATAAAAGTATAAACATTCAAAAGTATGTAGCCAAACACCAGAAGAAACAGCTTAAAACATTAAAAATGGTTGCCTTGGAGGTGGAGGGGAAAGAGGGACAAAGGAAACTGTGTTTTTTTAAAAATAAAACTTGTATCTCACTGTGGTTTTGATTTGCATTTCTCTGATGGCCAGTGATGATGAGCATTTCTTCATGTGTTTTTTGGCTGCATAAATGTCTTCTTTTGAGAAGTGTCTGTTCATGTCCTTTGCCCACAGTGAGTGAGATACCATCTCACACCAGTTAGAATGGCCATCATTAAAAAATCAGAAAACAACAGGTGCTGGAGAGGATGTGGAGAAATAGGAACACTTTTACACTGTTGGTGGGACTGTAAACTAGTTCAACCATTGTGGAAGTCAGTGTGGCGATTCCTCAGGGATCTAGAACTAGAAATACCATTTGACCCAGCCATCCCATTACTGGGTATATACCCAAAGGACTATAAATCATGCTGCTATAAAGACACATGCACACGTATGTTTATTGCGGCACTATTCACAATAGCAAAGAGTTGGAACCAACCCAAATGTCCAACAACGATAGACTGGATTAAGAAAATGTGGCACATATACACCATGGAATACTATGCAGCCATAAAAAAGGATGAGTTCATGTCCTTTGTAGGGACATGGATGAAACTGGAAAACATCGTTCTCAGTAAACTATCGCAAGGACAAAAAACCAAACACCGTATGTTCTCACTCATAGGTGAGAATTGAACAATGAGAACTCATGGACACAGGAAGGGGAACATCACACTCCGGGGACTATTGTGGGGTTGGAGGAGGGGGGAGAGACAGTATTAGGAGATATACCTAATGCTAAATGACGAGTTAATGGCTGCAGGAAATCAACATGGCACATGGATACATATGTAACAAACCTGCAGATTGTGCACGTGTACCCTAAAACCTAAAGTATAATAAAAAAAAAAAAAAAAAAAAACTTGTAGTTATTATTTGACTTTGAAAACCACATTCCTATATTGCTGCTAAAATGTTTTTAAAGTTAATTTTTAAAGGTAAGAAAACAAATAAGATATTGTATAATTTTCCATCAAAAATGATTATAAACAAACTTTTGGAGTCTCTCTTCATTCAAGTGGAAGTCCTTATTCCATAACAACATCTGATAAGTACCTGTACTCCTATAATACATACTTAAGAAATGTATGTTTTATTAATTACCTTGGTGTCATTGTTTTTTAAAGGCTTTTCTCCTTCATTCAATTTAATACACACATGCTTGTTATAAAAAAGTTGAAAAATTGCCTAATCTTATTTGCAACTTTATATAGGAGGAGTTTCTAGGGTTATTAATACAGTCCACATATATGCTCATCCTTGCATTTCTTCTTGCTTTATGGAAGCACCCAAAGAATTAATTATAATGCGTGAAATACAACCAATCCATGAAACCTTCTGCTTTCCAGGGTGGAGAGCACTGTTACTACCATGGAAGTATCAGAGGCGTCAAAGACTCCAAGGTGGCTCTGTCAACCTGCAATGGACTTCAGTAAGTGGGAATCTCATTGGCATTTTATTCATTGACCCTTTCCAGTTTCCCTTTTATGGATATATATATTTTAGTGACTCTTCTGTGCCAGTGCTGTGTTAGGGACTGCATATATATGGAGTGGTGCACAAGTGTTTGCAGGAGATTCAGAGATTAACCAAATGATTACATAGATAAATGTTTAATTACTATTGTGTTAAGAGCTGTAAAGGGGAAGGACAGGAGCTTGTGGAGTGGCAAAACCTAGTCCAGGAAGGTTTCCTAGCGGCATATTCCAGAGGACATATCAGTTAGACCTACATCTAGACTTAAGAGTCGGTAGGCCTTAGATCTAAGAAACTTAGACCTAACAGTAAGTTGGAGTTAGCCAGGCAGGGGTGGGGTGACAAAGAGGAGTTCGCACATTGACCTAGGGGTGGGTTCTAACAAAACCATGTGTCGGCACCTTTTAGACCTGGACACAATAGCACCTCATATAAAGACTTAGTTTTGGCCGTGTGATGACAAAGAATCTTGAAACTTTTCGCCGTTTTATAAAAAACCTTATGTCTCTGAAAATTAAATGTAATTTGTATGACATAGAGTTGTACTGCTTGATGGCAGTTCAGAATTTATAAGCATAAAGATACCACTGTTTGCTTCTTCAGAACCAGATGGTTTTAGATTATTCTCATATATAAAGAATCTGTTTTCTTACAGATGATATTGAATTTGCATAATTAGAAATTTGTATAGTTGTACATGGTTCTGGAATAATTACTTTAGAGACTGCCACTGAGTGAATAGTCCTATCCCAGAGTAATTTTCTAATCTGTCTGTTGAATTTCAAACATCAGTTATATCAGGTATAATTCGCATGCATTTGATGTATACTTTTATAATTTTATAGCCTCCATGCTGCCTAATAGAGTGCTGGGGCCACACTGGGACTCCATGCAGATATGTGAATTAAACTTGTGACAGTGTAAAGGGATTTGTTCAGTTATACTCTTTATTTTGAAGACACAATAATGAAGCTCACTTGCTATTTCTTGCCATTTCCTGTGTTTGTTTATTCTCTTCTTTGTGTGGTTTCTTTTGTGCTAGTGGCATGTTTGAAGATGATACCTTCGTGTATATGATAGAGCCACTGGAGCTGGTTCATGATGAGGTGAGTCTATGCCATCAGTTGCCTGATGGCGTTCTACTCCTCCAGCAACTTTGTCTTTGAGAAGAAAAGAGAAAAGAATGTAGATTTCAAAGTGCCTTTGTACGTGTTACCTTATTTCAAACTTAGAGTAGTACCCTGAGTTTTGAAGTTTAAGCTGCACATGCCAGGCCCATGTACCCGTAAGGGATAATAAAAGACATCAAACATGGGTTTTCTGAAGGAAATCCTAGTCCTTCCCAGTTTATGAAAAGAGCAGAGAGGATATTTTGTTTTGTACTAGCCAGCCTGCTTACTTTAAACTAGCTTTCATAGAAGTCATTATACGAAAAAGATACTTGCACACACACATTTATAGCAGCACAATTTGCAATTGCAAAAATATGGAACCAGCCTAAATGCCCATCAGTCAGCGCATAGATAAATAAAATGTGATACACACACACACACACACACACCATGGAATACTACTCAGCCATAAAAAGGAATGAAATAATGGCATTCACAGCAACCTGGATGGAATTGGAGACTATTACTGTAAGTGAAGTAACTCAGGAGTGGAAACCAAACATTGTATGTTCTCATTCATATGTGGGAGCTAAGCTATGAGGATGCAAAGGCATAAGAATGATACATTGGACTTTGGGGCTCAGGGGAAAGTGGAAGGTGGTGAGTGATAAAACACATTGGGTATAGTGTACACTACTTGGGTGATGGGTGCACCAAAATCTCAGAAATCACCACTAAAGAACTTATTCATGTAACCCAACACCACCTGTTCCCCAAAAACCTATTGAAATTAGAAAAAAAATGGCTTTCATTCTTACTGTCATCTTTAGACAATTGTGTGACTATAAGAATGTACTTAACTTTTATGAACCTGAAAATCTTTAGTGGGGAAATCTGTGGGCTGAACTATGATTATATTATAGAATACTTAGTTTTCTTTACAGATAGGGAAGAAAATAATGTTTAGAGTCATGCACAAACCAGTGATTTAGACAAGAAATCACATGCTCTAACAGTGTTGCTTGCTAATAAAATGCAATCAAATTTAAAATTTGACATATATTCAGTAAATATTGTATTGAGGGCTTACTACAAGCTGGGTATTATTTTAGGTTCTGGGGATACTTTGGTGACAAAATAGACAGAGATTGAACCAAATGGGGCTTACAGTCTACAGAGGCAGATAGGGATACACAGAATGAATAGTAATTACATGTGGTATGTTAGATAGTGATACATGGTAAGGAGAAAAAGTGAAGCCAGGAGGGTGGAGAGTTAATTTTTGTTTTGTTTTGTTTTGAGACGGAGTCTCGCTCTTTCGCCCAGGTGCCCAGGCTGGAGTGCAGTGGCACTATCTCGGCTCACTGCAAGCTCTGCCTGCTGGGTTCACGCCATTCTCATGCCTCAGCCTCCCGAGTAGCCGGTACTACAGGTGACCGCCACACGCTCGGCTAATTTTTTGTATTTTTAGTAGAGACAGGCTTTCACCATGTTAGCCAGGATAGAGTTAAATTTTTCATACATACACAGTTCCAGGAAGTCCACCAAGAGAAGACAAGTGGTGAATGAAGAACTTAAGGAAATTAGAGAGCTGGAAGAACATTCTAGAAGATGAGCGAATACAAAGGCCTTGAGGCAGGAGTGTGCCTAGGGTGTTCGAGGAACTTTGAGGAACCTGACAGGGTTGGAGAGGAGTGAACAAGAGGGAGAATGGGAGGAGATTAAGGCACTGAGAGGTAACAGTACAGAAGTCAGATCAGTGAAAAGAACTGTAGTGGGAAAATAATATTTTGTGAGTGATAGAGTTAGAATATTGCAATTATTTGATGGGGAACAGAAAACATTTTTTATCTTTAGGGATTTCAAATTTAGATAAAATTGGGCTGGGCGTGGTGGCTCACGCCTATAATCCTAGCACTTTGGGAGGCTGAGGCGGGCAGATCACGAGGTCAGGAGTTTGAGACCAGCCTGGCCAATATGGTGAAACCCTGTCTCCACTAAAAATACAAAAATTAGCTGGGCGTGGTGACGGGAGCCTGTAATCCCAGCTAGTGGGGAGGCTGAGGCAGAAGAATCACTTGAACCTGGGAGGCGGAGGTTACAGCGAGGCAAGATTGCGCCATTGCACTCCAGCCTGGGCGACAGAGCGAGACTCCATCTCAATAAATAAATAAATTAATTAATTTTGAAACAGCTAATAGTCAAATAGCCTGCTGATAATAAAAGCTGAACAGACAAACTTTTACTGTCTTGGTTATGGCAATGTATGTATGAATATGGGGGTGAATTTCAAAGTTGATGCAGAAAAGTTTTAAAGGATTGGTGTTTGAATAAACCTCTGTCATTTTCAACTAGTAACTATAAAAATTATCAGGTAATGAAGACAGGCCACTTAGATAAAGACATTTTGATTAAGTAAAATGTTATTCTTCTCACTCCAGTAAGGAAAGATAATCTGTGTACAGCAAAATTATTTGACTCATTCAGCAAAAACTCTGACTTTGATTTCTGGCTTTGATTAATGGCCCTGGTACCCCAACAAAATCCACAAAGAACAAAACACAGATTCCCAAATAATAACTATTTAAGCCTTAGAGTTTTTCAAATGTATAAAATGAGATAATTTTTTAATGCATTCATAGTAGGGCGATTTTGTAGATTTGATGAATTAATAAATCTAGGTGGCAATGTCTATTAAACTGTCATAAGGATTTATAAATATAAACTATTGTTATAATGTTTAAAGCATTGGTTTTGCATTGTTTACTTATGATCATATTATTCAGGGCCTGATTGTTACATGCAAATTGCCTTCTCTTTGCCTTCCTTCCTGTTGCCTGCCTTTTGGTTATGTAATGATTTGTCCTCATCCACACTGTGGGTAGAGGAAAGGAATAGTGCTTTAAACTTTAAATTAGTCGATTTTTTAAATTGTGTTGCTGATCCCATTGTTAATTTCATTACTATCTTTTCACCTTTTACCAGAATTTAGAGCTTACTGTAATTAATTTTAGATATTTTGATGTTTAATTTGTTATTATTATTGATTTTAGTATGCTTTGTGATAAGTCAAGTAATATGCATGGGATATTTCTAATGAGAATTCATGTTAACTATCAAGTCATAAATGAATAGCAAAACTGTTATAAGTTTTATGTAACCTATTAAGAAGTTTCTTTTTTATAACTTTTTCTGATTATTAAACTAATATAGGAAATTTGGAAAAGCAAAACAAATACTTAAATAGTAATTTTCCATTATGCTGTCCCTCAAAGATAACTTCTTGTCATGTTTCAGAATATGTTCTTCCAGTTTTCAATGACATAGTCCCATATATTTTTAAAAATAAATTGGATCGTTATTTTATAAGATAATTTTAAGACAATGATGTATCTCCCTGAGCCTCAATATCTTTATTTGTAAAATACGGATAAACCATGCATTATATGGGGTCTTTGTCAGGACTAAATTAAGTAATGTGTACATTAACAGTACCTGGTACATACTATGCACTCAGTAATGGAAGCTAATCGTAATAAGAATAATGGTAATAGACATTCCTAAAAGCATAATTTCTAGGGCAAAAAATGTAAATGTTTTCACATTTGTTGATACACCTTACTAAATTTCTCTCTCAAATTATGCTACCAATTTCCTCTCGCCAGCAAGGTGTGAGAGTGCTTTTGGCCTTGCAATGGTAATTAACTATGGATATCGTAATTTTTAAAACTTCATCAGTTTTATGGCAAAAGTTGGTGCTTCATTTAAAAAAATGCATGTTGAAGGAAGATGTAAGCATTCGGCATGTTTTTACATGTTTATTGACTTTTTGTGTTTCTTGTGAATTTCCCATTTATAGCTTTGAAGAAAGCTAAGATTTAAGAGTAACCAATAACACTATGTTTTTATCTAAACTGGGGCAATTAGATGATACTCTTTTATTTAAAATTAAGATTTCAATAAGACATATACTTTTCGCTTTTGATAGCTAAAAAACTGACATATAAATATTCCCATTTTAGGAAGGACATTAGAGAAAGTTCTAACACTGTTTCATAGAGGCTTGTTCACATCTTGCTTTCTAAATTGCCTACAATTGTTTTGTTTCAGAAAAGCACAGGTCGACCACATATAATCCAGAAAACCTTGGGGGGACAGTATTCTAAGCAAATGAAGAATCTCAGTAAGTTTTAACTAAAATAGCGATTATATTTTATGTAGTACGAGCTGTTACTTGGTGGAGCTCAGTAGATATGCAGGCTTGTTGGAAGTGGAATTGGTCTGATATCTGGGGTGAACATTGTGGATCAGCACTGGAATGAATGGTGGCTCTTGTGTAAAGAGGCATGGAGAGTCATTTCCAATGCAACGACTAAAACATGAAGCCTGTGAGTAAAGCTGCCTTGGGAACCAGAAAGTGTGGCCAAATTTAGTAGAGTGATTTACAGTGAGGTTCATCCTGAAATTTTCCTGGCAGTTTGCTGCTCTTGAGCCAGCTTGGATTGCCTCCCTCTCATGCTCTGCTCCAGACACATCTTAAGTGTGCTAATGTTGGCAGAAGCTTCTTTTGGATTGTTGGGGCATGTGATTTTATTTCTGTATATTACTGCTAAAAGTCTTTAATAATTTATGCAAAAGCTAATGTCATACATTATTTTGAATGCTAAAATGAATTAGACATAGTGGAACTCTCTCAGATTTTCAGATATTGTCAAGTGATTGTATGTCAAATGTGCATCTTCTAATGAATCTTGAACATTATGTTTTCTTGATGTTTGGGACGAAATTACATTTGAACTATCTTTGTGGTCATGACAGTGTGAAATAATAATGATCAGTGTGCTTTTTTTTCACCTTAGTTTGACATAGATTATCAGTGCCACTGTTTCTTCATGTAATATTTCAAAACATACTCCCATTGAAATAAGCATAAAATTTTGATACTAATTTTTCCTTTCCACAGCTATGGAAAGAGGTGACCAGTGGCCCTTTCTATCTGAATTACAGTGGTTGAAAAGAAGGAAGAGAGCAGTGAATGTGAGTGTGGCATTGAGCCTTGGGTGGGGCTATTTTACTCAAAGAAGTCATGTGCCTATCACCCCACAGTATCTAAGTGTACCTAAAACAGTTTAGATTTTGGGGACTGTTGTTTAAAAATGAAAACAATAAACACAAAAACCCTATGATTTGAGCCTTATCAACACACTGCTTTTTATTGATCTCTTTCTGTTAGTGATTCAAACTGATGACGGTAGTCTCTGAACCCTGATGTCATGTAAAGAATGTGTTGTTTTAGCTCTGTTTTCTACGTGTTTTCTGACGATAATTGCAGTGCATTTTATTTTCTATTTAAAGTGCAGCAGACTTTTCTTTCTATATGGCTTATATAGCGTCATATAAAACATTCTGTTAAAAAATGTAGAGAGAGGAGTTAGGTTTTGAAATGTTGGCTAATCATGCTTATTTATATTACTTTCAAATTAAAAACTCTGTTACACCAAACTTTAAAGCTGTATGTGTTTTTCAGAACACAATGAATTTATTTGGCTATTAGCAATATAACAGTTTCTAAATAAAAATCATATCATTGTATAATCACCTACTGTTATGTACTTCACATGTATTGGTAAACGTATAGGGGCTTTGTAACTGAAATTATGTTTCTGGTCTTTTCATAATAGGCTAGAAAGCTGTAATGATGGAGACTGTTTAGTAATTACATGGTGAATGCTATGTAACTGAGAATTAATTCCACAGCTTATACATTACATGGTAATTTACTAGATAACTTAATGAGTAATTATAGTAGAAATTGCACATTTTAGATAATGTTTTGCTGAGTGTATTTTTTTGTGAAGAAAATAGACCACCAGCCATCAAAAACTTAGTTCCAGGTTAAATTGTCCTCCCTTTTATGAAACTCTTATGATAATTATGGATACATTTATTATATATTATATAAATTATTATTAGATCTCTTTTAGCTCATTCATAAAGATGTGGTTGGTAATAATACGTTCTACAATGGCTGCTGTTCTTTCGCTACAGTCCACCTCATCAAATAGAAAATGATCAATGACTATATACATAAAGAGAAAAGAGCCACCATTATAATTTTCCAACTATGAAAAAGAAATAAAAGTCCAAATGAAGGCTAAAATACTTACTCTTAAAAGATTATCTAGTTAATTTAGAAGACTTTAGACTGTAATAATTGCCAATATTTGTTCCTTTGAGAAATTGAGCAGTTAAGAATTAGTATATTATTTTTAGAATTTCACTCCAGTGGGTTAATGTTTCTATTTAACTTCATTGATGTCTGTATCAGATATACCTGGAAGTAATTATAACTTATGCTATTCTTATTAAATGAGTTTTACATAGATTTTCATTGACATTTTAAGTAAATATGAATATTTTATCACATTTTAATGTGAAATTGACATTTATTTATTTTAACATAATTATGCTATAATTTTTCTCTAGAATATTTTTACATATAAAAACCATATACAACAACATGGACTGTTTTCTATGTTGATAAGTAAGTACCTTAATAATAATAAAATATAGTTATTTTCTAAATACTTGAATATGTACCCATATTTTATGATCACTTTTTAAAATTTGCCTGACCAACTTTCTTCTAAGGTGTTTATAAAGTAGGCAGCAGAGAGTTGTTCTGAAATTCAAAGTCTTATCTACAACTTAACAGTGAGCACCAGAGAGATTTTATGTCAATCACCATTCTGACCATATATTTTTATTTTCTGTAGCCATCACGTGGTATATTTGAAGAAATGAAATATTTGGAACTTATGATTGTTAATGATCACAAAACGGTAAGAATATAGAGTCAGTGGGTTTTAGACCAGATAGCTTACTTAAGAAAGAATACATTTTACTTTATAGTTAATCATTATTTTTTACTTATTAACCCCAAGATATTCAGACATATTAAGTGACTTGATTTATTTGTTGGTGTTTGGAGACTCTGAGTTTTATAGAATTTTCACAACTCTAAACTTTCTTTATGTTTAATAATTATAATTAATAGATTTAGCTATCTGGCATCTTTTGTCTTCATTTAAAATTCTTATTCTCTACTTTTCTTCGTCTACGTATTTGGTCACTGCTTTCTAATTTTATTCCATGCTTTTGTCCTGCTAATATGTTATTTTTTCTTACTAGTTAATTATGATTATGGTAGATATAATTGTGGAGACAAACATATAAAATAAAGTTTTATCTAAAGTGAGTATCTTTGATGACTTATCGTCCTTAAATATTGGAAAGATGAATAATCTCGTGTTAACTTCTGTGGAAGTAAAATGTGATTGAATATGTCATTTCAGTAACACTTAAAAGATATACGAAAAACATTCATCGTTCCTCATTTTCCCCTCTTGAAGATACAGTAGAAACTGTTAACTATACTTAACCATTTCCTTTATAAAATTACTTGCCTTAAGCCCAGAAGAGTCTTGGTCAGTAGGCTATATACTAGTACACCCAATACTAGTGGTGTGCTGGTAAATTTTAACACCTAGCTCTCTTGATTTATAATGTTTGCTGATGTCTGTGGTGTAAATATTGCCACCAGAGCTGATTTCAAGCTATCAAAGTGAGATCACTGATGAGGAGTTAGGAGAGGATGTATCTAGTTGGCTCTCGGGATCTGATGGGAGCTGGCTCCAGCAACCACTGCCACACTCCCTAGACTGTTTAGGCCAGTTGTAATCTCTGTTGTAGTTATGTGATTGAACTTTAAAAGTTGTATACTCTAAGGCAAAAAGCACTTGTTTTATCAAAACAAAGTTGCACCTCTGAAAAGACTTTATATAGATGAGAATCTTTTAAAAAATGTGTAGAAATCAGGTATTGGTGACAAACTTATGAAAGATTGGAATAAAAATTGAAATTGCTTTGGAATTATCTTTAAGTCTTTGTTTTACTTTAAGGAAACCAAAATTAGATTAGTACATGATATGATAAGGTTGTGCTCATGCTAAAATGATGTGAAATTCTAATTAGCCGACCCTACTGAGAGAAGGCCTTGAAACTATAAATTTAAAAAAATAGTGACTTAATTTATATTTAAACTTTTAAGTTTCTACTTTAATGGATGTTTTCCATTAACTATCAGTTTAATTGTGTTCAATATAAAGTTTTTCAATAGAATACCTCTTACTTCTGTATGCACATTTATTTTCTGTTCCAGTTGCCTTTAAATATATTGCTTGAGATGTTAGTAAGAAGCAAAATTTATCAGAATACATATAATTTAAGAGAGGTCGTTTTTGGTGGAAAGGAAAGCCAGATGTGTAGGCAGTCACTTTAGAAATAAAGGCTAAAATATGAGTTTCTGAAGGACTTTAATTTGCTTGAAACCTCAAGATAGTTTTTTTATCTGAATTATTTTTGTTGACTGGAACATTGAGTTTTTTTTCCCAGCTGATTCTCAATCTTGAGCGTTGTGGCATGTTGTGAAATTATGGCTTTTGAAGCCTAAGCTTTTTTCAACATCCATTATATAAATACTTTTAGAGTAGTAGAAATAATAATTAAGATATATACAATGTCTTTGAATGCACAAAGTGCATTCTCAAATAGCTGTTAATCTATAGAATCTGTTCTCAAACCTTTACTTGCAATTCCAAATCTCCTGTTCTACCATAATATATCAGGAAAGTACATGAAGCTATCAATCAAAAGAGTAAATCTCAGTAACTGTGCAAAATAGGAAACAGTTACTACTAAGTGTTAATTACAATTAAACAGTTACAGTTTTTTGGTAATTGTTTAAACAACATACTTTTTGAATTTATTTTTTAACCCTTCTCAATGGTAAACATTTAAATAACCTTATTCTTATGAATAATAAAATAGCACACTTCTTAAAATATTATTTTATGTTTAAAAAATTTCTACACACTATGTCACATGTTCTGTGGTAAAGTTCCTTATTTAGGCTATCAAATCTTTTAAGGGTAAATTTTGATAATTCATTTTATTATTGTTGTTATTATTATTATTGTTATTATTTTGAGATAGGTTCTCACTCTGTCACCCAGGCTGGAGTACAGTGGTCCAATCTCATCTTAGCACAACCTGTGCCTCCCCAGCTCAAGTGATCCTCCCATTTCAGCCTCCCGAGTAGCTGGGACTATAGGTGCATATGACCATGCCTGTCTATTTTTTGTATTTTTTTTTTTTTTAGAAACTGGGTTTTGCCATATTGCCTAGGCTGGTGTTGAACTCCTGGACTCAAGCGATCTGTCTGCTTCAGCCTCCGAAAGTGCTGGAATTGCTGGCGTGAACCACCATGCCTGGCCTATTATTACTATTATTAAAATGGGTGAGAAGTAGGTATAATATGGTCATCGGTTTTTGAAACAAGAAAAAAGAATTGTAATTTGTACTGATAAATTTAGAGGGAATAGATGTTTAAAAAGGAAAAAAAGGCCACGTGTGGTGGCTCACGCCTATAATCACAGCACTTTTGGGAGTCCAAGGTGGGTGGATCACTTGAGGTAAGGAGATTGAGACCAGCCTGGCCAACATGGTGAAACCCCATCTCTACTAAAATATATATATATATACAAAAAGAATTAAAAAATTAGCCGGGTGTGGTGGCGTGTACCTGTAATCTCAGCTACTCGGGAGGCTGAGACAGGAGAATTGCTTGAACCCGGGAGGTGGAGGTTGCGCTGAGCCAAGATTGCACCACTGCACTCCAGCCTGGGCAACAGAGTGAGACTCCGTCTCAAAAAAGAGGAAAGCTTTTATTTTTGAGTGGTAATAATGCTTAAAATAGAAATTGCCTAAAATTTCTACTATTTAAAGAAATAGTACTTCTTGGCTAATAGAACTAAAGATATTCCTTTTGCTTTAAGACAGAGTTACATTCTAATCCATAATAGTCTCAAATACATATGTCATTTTATAAGAATTTTTTTTTGAGAGCTGAAAAAATTTTTTTGAGGTATGCTTTCTATGAGATGAAGGTTGTTTTTAAATTTGATTGCCACTTCAGTAGTTCTGAAGTAGTATATCAGACCTTACTGGATCAAAGTACTTAAATTCACATGTTGAAAGTCAAACTGAACTAGAGTAATTAATACATTTATTTCTGAATATTTGGGGATTTGCTGCTGGGCTTTAGGATAATCATCTCACTGAGAGTACTCATCTTACAATCTTTATACTATACGATCCAGAATAGTTATTCTGATAATTCTCACCTTCGGGTTGAAAAACCAAATTCTAATCTTATTTTTTTTTCAAAAGACAGTTTTCTTAAGGATTGCATGTGTTCAGGAAGGAAAAGCAACCAGTTTAAATAAAGATTGTTTTAAACTGATCAGAAATGTGAAAGTACGTTTTATTATAAATGGTGATTGCATATTTTTCTTTACATGCAAAATTAGTTCTAATTCTTGCAGGAAATAGAAACATTCTGCCTACGTTTGCATGCAAGCTTATCCCTTTATTTCAGAGTGATTTAATGTTGGCTGCCTGAAAAAAATGCAGATATCTTGTTTTGAATAGGTGTCACATTATCAGTGGCTTTCCATTAGAAAAGAAAAATCCCTCCATTTGGTAAAAAGTATCTTAGTACCTGGCTGGTGGAACCTCATTTGCAAGCCAATTATAGCCTTGATAAGAGTCTGCAAACATGTCTTTGAGCTGCTTAAGTTAAAAATAAATATTAAAAACCTTATCCTAATAGAAAATTGGTTGAGATTTTTAAAGTGCATAAAGTGCATGAAAAGCAAATGTTTTGCTTATGTTTTTTGCTACATTCTTAACTATGCGTCAATAAATTTAAATATGTGAGGATAATTTAAATATTTTTCAATTTAAACCTCACTTGGTTTTCCTTACTTAAAAACCACTACATTTTATGTACACTTAGCAAATTTTGAGTTCTCATTAATAATCATGATTTGTTAGGAATATACATAAACTATTTAATAGGAATTGTTAACTGAACCAGCTTACCTCCTCCCTCAACCTAGAGACTAGAAGGATTTAAATTCTAGCTGTGTGATCTCGAGAAAGTTATTTGGGGATAACAAAACCCACCTCATAGAGTTGTGAGGAGCAAATAATTTGTTTCAGGAGAAACACTTACAGTTTCTACTAAACCCTAGGTGTCCAATTAAATGGCACTTCAAGTTAACAAATCTAGTGGTCATTGTTCTGTCCTTGTCTTACCCTCTCAGCAGTATTGGACACAGTTGATTACCCTCTTTTTTTGAAAATTTTATTTCATCTCTTGGCTTCTATGACACAGTAGCTCTCTCACCTCACTGGCTATTTCTTCCTAGTCTTTAAAATCTGACCTCTCGAATTATGTGAGTGCCCCAGGGCTTGGTTCAGGGCTCTGTTCTCTTTGTATACTCTCTACCTAAGTAACAACTTCCAGTCTCAAGTCTGTAAGTGGGATCATGACTTTAAACTCATTACTCCCTACTTTTAGCTCTAGCCCTTTAAGTTCTGTGCTCATATACAGAACTGCCTATTTGATATCTCTACTTCAGTATCGATTTGAATAGAACTTCTGAATCAGAACTCTTAGTTCCCTAGTCCTAAACTTCCCTTTTTCTAGTCTCTCTCATTATTTTAAGTGGCACCACAATCCCCCATCCATTCAAGTTCAAGTTCAAAACCTAGGAGTTATCTTTTAATTCTTCTCTTTCCTCACCTTCCACATCCTGTACATCATCCAGTCGTGGGAGCTCTACCCTCGTAGTGGTTCTTGAATTCACTTCTCTCTACAGTTGTTTAGCCTCCGTTGCCTCTTACCTGGACTGTTGCAGTAGCTTCCCAACAGGTATCTCTGCTTCCATTCTTGGCACTGTCTAATTTACTTAACAATGGCAGGCAGAATAATTTTTCTAAAAAGAAAATCAGAGGATTGAAAATTACAAATATGAAATAAATTTAAAACTTTACATTTTGATAGACTTTTAAAATACCTCAGTTTATTAATTTTTAAAACTTGAAATGTTTTAAAAGTTTTCATGTTTTCTGTGATCATTATGCTATGAAAAGAAATCTCAATAAAATAACAAATTAATACTCAGAAGCAAACTAAAATTCATCTTAATAGGTGTGTAACACCACTGCATTAGAAGAATAGGTATCAACTAATGTTTTTTCTTTCAATCCACAAATCAGTGGAACTAGAACATTTTCATCACCTCAGAGGAACTTAATGTTAATATTTTTCCTTTTACTGTTAAGTGTATCTTGGAAAATTTTCAGCTTGTGGAATTTGCTAGGCAACTTAAAATGCTGAGCTATCTGTAGAAACTTCTTTATGCCAAGTTTACAAAATGTGTTACAATGCCTGAATAATTTTAGATTAATAGGATGTCTTATGACCCAGTTATATGCACACATTACAGTTTACTTTAAAATAACACAAATACAGACAATTTGGGTCAGATTATGATTTACAGTAGTAGCAATAACATGAACAGTAATAGTAATATTATACCAACAGTTATGTATTCATGAATACTATAATAATAAGAGAATATTAATTTATTTAGTATTTATTATGGGTAATCAGTGTTTTTGTTGTTATAAAAAATAAACATTAGGTATGTAAACAATGAGATATATATTCTTTGTTTAAAAAACATAGTGACAGAGATAGAATGGAATGAAGGGAATCTGACAAAAGTTATATATAGGGTGCGAATGGGCAAAGGACAAATAAAAAAATTTTCTAATGTAGAATATTTTGAATCTTTATGAAAGATGTATTATTTTCATAATTATAATTGAAGATAAATTTCAAAGACTTGTGCAAATCTGAGTCTGTGGTTTTCAGTAGGTTTTTTTTTCCTTAGTGTTGTAGAAATAACAATAGCCTCATGGACCAGTAGAGGGCATGATCTTCCTATGGTAGACTTCAGTTTTCAAATTTCCTCTTGAAGACATATTAAGCAAAGCGTACTACTACTCCTTGCTAAAAATGTAGCCCTCCAGATGTCATTGTAGAATTACTCTATTAATTTACTTTTCTGTATTTCTTAAATAAACATAAACAATCATAAACTCTCAGCACACTTCATTTTTACTTTTTGTCTTTTCTTTGTTTTGACTTTGATCAGTCAAAAGCAAATGGCTTCTTCATTTGGAGGAGACATTCCTCTGAAAGGATACACTAAATGCCTGGCAAATGCTGTCCATATCATGGACAGTATCTAAAGCGCTAACAAGAACATTTTCTTGATCTGTGCGTGGCCTTGAATTTAAAGTGAGACAAGTGGGTTAAGCCTTTTGTATAAGCTACAAAATGTCATTTCAATGAAAACAAAAGGATTGAATTTGTAGACATTAAGATTAAATTTAAAACTTACTTTTTAGGTATAAAGCTTCTCATATCGATTTCTATAGGTCCTTACTATTATTTAGAACATTGTAGGTTTTTTTGTTTTTTTTTTTTTGAAAAAAATTTTGAAAAGACAGGATCTCACTGTGTTGCTTGGGCTGGTCTCAAATCCCTGGCCTCAAGCAGTCCTCCAGCCTCCACCTGCCAAAGTGTTGGGATTACAGTTGTGAGCCATGCTGCCCAGCTAACATCATGTTTTAGATAGTCAGAGTTTTGCCGCCTAACAGAGAAATAACACCACCAAATCCGGTATACCATAAACTAAATTATGTATTTTTAAATCCGTATTTCTACTATTGCTGAGATATTTCTGCTTTTACAGCATTTTGAAATTTATTATTCACTTATGATTTGGCAGTAACTGGTATGTATTTCCCCCCTAGTATAAGAAGCATCGCTCTTCTCATGCACATACCAACAACTTTGCAAAGTCCGTGGTCAACCTTGTGGATTCTGTAAGTATCTTGGTTTTCTTGAATTTGTGTGCCAAGATGGAGTGGTTTTTCTCTATTTGCTTACTTGTACTTTAGGTATTTCTTGAACAAATTTAAAAATACAATCCTGAAGCTCATCTGGCTAAGGAATTATAGGATGGTCCGCTTCACATAGTATGTCTGAGAGTTTCAGATGACTGAGTTATTCCCGGAATCCCAAAGATACATTAGTGTTGCTTCTAAGTTGCATCTATACATTATTGCCCCCAGTCTATGGAGGACAAAAACAATGGAGAAATAGCTACCAAAATCTATTTGCTATTATACTGGCAAATGAGACTTTTTAAAGAAACAACTGGGCTTTTCTTAAATACATGGTGGTAACAGAGAAGAAAAAATGGATTGAAGCAGAGTATGTTTGGAGAATATAGGTAATACCAAAAAAATTTTTTTAATGACACAAATATATTTTCTTAATGTTCCCATTGGTGTGATATTTCACACTTGATTTCTAGATGATGGAAATAAGTGCAGCCCCCAAATAAAACTAATTTGGAGGAATAAAATATATATCTCCTTACAAAGACTTCTAACTGTACAAATCTTTAATATTGATATGTTTTCCTCACTTATTTTGTGAATTACAGAAAGTGCTTAAGATTTTCTGCCTTTTTCCTGCCTTAGGTTAGAACTGTATAGATATGAACATTATACATTATGTTCCAATGAATAATTCAGTTGACTTGTGAGAAATTAAATATAGAATACTACTTCATATGTTATAATATAAAGTGCTATTTTGCTCAGCTAAATATATTTTTATCTGGTATTTTATTGTGTGTTTCCTCTTAAATGGGAAAAAAACCCCACCATTTTTATAAGTTGCCAAATATCTAAATGATACTTATTTACTCCAAAGAGCTGCCTTCTTTTCTGCCTTTTAAGCAGTCCACAAACCTCCAATCCTGTAAATACTCATAACATATGTATGTTATGTACCTGGTGGGCACAGCTGCACAAAACTATGACACGAGTGGATGTGCGCCGAGTATCTCATATAGAGTTCAGACTGCACCTCAGAGCCAATTCACACCTGGTTTATTAATTTTCTTTAATTGCAGCTCTTGTCTATCTTCTCAGAGGAAAACCACAAGTGAATATGGAAAAGAGAATCTTAACCACATCTTTTCCCCTGCAAAAGCTGTTTACTTGGTAGCATCTCTGAATTAGTCATTTCAACATGATTGAATAGAATTACATCATGCAAAGTGTAATTTTTATTTTGGGTTACCACATAAGGTTCTGAAGCTGACCACTAATTTTTAAAAGACATTACGTTTAACTTGTTTTTGTTGTAAAGTCATTATATAATAGCTTCAATTTTACTTAGGCATAATGGTGTTCCCCTTCCTCAGTGTGTTCAAAGATCATCCATTGTTTTTTTTTTTTTTTTTTCTTTGAGACAGAGTCTTGCTCTGTCGCCCAGGCTGGAGTGCAGTGGCGCCATCTCCGCTCACTGCAAGCTCCGCCTCCCAGGTTCACGCCATTCTCCTGCCTCAGCCTCCTGAGTAGCTGGGACTACAGGCACCCATCACCACACCCGGCTAATTTTTTGTATTTTTAGTAGAGACGGGGTTTCACCGTGTTAGCCAGGATGGTCTTGATCTGCTGACCTCGTGATCCACCCGCCTCGGCCTCCCAAAGTGCTGGGATTACAGGCGTGAGCTACCGCACCCGGCCCATTGTTTTCTTAATTAATTTGAAAACAGGGCAAAATGACAGCATTCATTGAAGTTGCTTAATTGTGTGAATTGTTTAGCTACTGGGCCAAAAGTAGAGAGAGAGCAGAAAGGGAACAATTTAAATATTGTGAGTGATGCCACCCTGTGGTGAGGATGAGATGAGTGATAGGGATCTGCTCTTTTTTAGCCTCAGATCCTTGAGTCTCTCTCTCTCCCAGTGTTATTTTACTTTTCATAGAATATGACCTCCAAGGGCAAGCCAGCTATATTGTTTGGTGCTTATCTGGAGATTTAGTGATCCATTCCAATCCAGCAGGAATAAATTGTTGCACCGCAGTTACTCAGAACTGGTATATCAGGCTCCAACCTGTTACCTGCTATGAGATTTTAAAGGGTGATTTTACTGAACGATGTTTTAAATTTATGTCCTGGCTTTGGAATCCTTACTGTCTCTCCCTAAGACAGTGAATGTATTGCTCTGGGATCGAAATAACCCTATAGGAGAGTTGAAACCAAATTGTGTGATTGTTCTTTCTTTATTTTTGCTCTTGGAAAAAAGAAAGGAAAAGAAGATTCTTTATAATGGGCTAATTATGACCCCGTGTTCTCCTCTCACCTCCCCCTTCCTGTCCTTCCACTGACTCTGACTCACTGATCGTGCATGTTTGACCCAGTGTTTTCCTCCTGCACCTGTCCTGTTGTATACCCTCAGATTTACAAGGAGCAGCTCAACACCAGGGTTGTCCTGGTGGCTGTAGAGACCTGGACTGAGAAGGATCAGATTGACATCACCACCAACCCTGTGCAGATGCTCCATGAGTTCTCAAAATACCGGCAGCGCATTAAGCAGCATGCTGATGCTGTGCACCTCATCTCGTATGTACTCATTTCAGCCTTTAGTGTAGTCTTTGGTCTGACATTTATCCTTATCACTTTTTTGGTTCAATTAAGTTAAATATCAGAAAATAGTGACTTGAACAAGATTGCTGTGTGTTCCTTTGTCTGTTAGATAAGATGCATGGAGTTAGGATATCCCGTGCTGGGATGCTGATGGTTCTGTAGTCATAATATCTTACCTTTAGAGCCCATAACTTCCATTCTCAAGGTCAACTCACAATCTAGGATGCCTGCTGGCCCTTCAGCCTTCATTACTGGCAGCGGGCATGACATGTGGGGAGAAGGGCAAAAGGGTACTCCTTCCAGCCGAGCTGACTGCTGTAAAGCAGGTTTCCTGAAAGCTTGCACATGTCTGTTTCATGAACAAATCATTTGCTAGGTGTTAGTCACATGGGCCACACCTAGCTACAAGAGAAGCTAGCAAATGTAGTCCTTTTAGATGAACCATTCAGTTGAGTTTCTACTACTAAGGAAAAAGGGTTCTATACTTTCTTTTTAATATAATAAGCTATTCTCTTCCCCAGTCATGGCAAAGCTATTTTCAGATAGTCCTCTAAGGTTCTGTCCTGGAATCAAACCAACCAAACCACTCCTTCTTTTCCTCCCACCGTTACCCTTGACTTCCTGTTTTTTCAGTCTTTAATCAGCAATTTTTAATAATCAGCAATATTAATTCTTTTTAATCACTGCTAGATATTCTCTACTAGAAAAAAGTCAAGAGCTGTGTCTATCTTGGTGTTTTCAATTCCTGTGCTAGTACATGATGCTTAGTAGGTACTTGGTGCTTGCTCAATTGAAATTGTGTAACATAACAAATTTAAAGGTAATTATGTCATAAATTTTAAGGTAGTTGAAATACAGTTTTTGATTTCTTAGAGGAGGATGGTTTGGGGGTGTTCCATGTAGGAGGGTAGACATATTTTGGGAGAGTATGAAGTGATGGTCCACCACGTTGGTTTTCTGATAGCACTGCTTTTTCTTAAGGCGGGTGACATTTCACTATAAGAGAAGCAGTCTGAGTTACTTTGGAGGTGTCTGTTCTCGCACAAGAGGAGTTGGTGTGAATGAGGTAAATTTTACCAATTAGAGTTTCATCTTTGCGTCTGTTCTCTTTTTTCCCTATGGCCCAGTTTACATCCTTTCTCGTGCTTGTTTAGAATGATGACATGGCAAATGTAGCATGAGTGGCTTATGTTATTAATAAATAGAACCCAACGTGGTCCTTTTGGTTCATAGTGACATATTTTGGTATCATGATGACAATTTTTCATATATATCAGGCAAATGCAGCTGAAGATTGGCCTAGAGACTTTTAGGCCTTTATAGATAAGATGTTAAGCTTTTATAAGCTTATTAATCCTTCCCGACTTTTTTTCGTTATGCTCCTCTATGTTAAATTTAACTCATTAAAATCAAAGGATTTCTGATATCAGTACTGTATGTTTTTTTCTTCCTATGTATATATTTTCATTTTCATGCCTTCTACCTGCCTATCTGTAGAATGAACTCAAACACCTATTTCCTTAATCTCATTGTTTGGATTTTAATACTTTCAGTTTTATAAAGGAAATTCTTAATTGGTAACAGCACCCAAAAAGCATAACCAATTATATCTAAACTCTTGTCAATACTGAAATATATTATACCAGGTTATCTCAATAGCCTACAATTAGCCTGGAATAATATTGGAGTATATTATACCAGGTTATCCCAGTAGCCCATTTAGTGGGTACCTCTCTTGACATATTTTAGTAAGTTGAATTTATTCTTAGTTTGGTGTAAGTTGAATTGGAGCACAGCCTTTTGTGACTTGTATTTTGTGTTTCAATGTGAGAGCTTCAAATTCTGAGAGATATCACATAGTAAGAGGGGCTTTCTGCTTCTTGGGCCCAGTTGTAAAGAGGAGGTGAGAAGTAGCGTATGCCATCTTAAGATACTGACAGGCTCTACTTAGGGAACTGAGAAGATTTGTGGTAACAATTAAGAAATAATAACTAGCTT
The DNA here is from genome assembly GCF_028878055.3 of Symphalangus syndactylus. Lineage (NCBI taxonomy): Eukaryota > Metazoa > Chordata > Mammalia > Primates > Hylobatidae > Symphalangus > Symphalangus syndactylus. Next base: position 111,079,110 of record NC_072430.2, read on the forward strand.
TGTGCACTCTCTCAAATGTCTCCCACACACTTTCAACTCTGAAAAACAGTATGGTCTTCCAATGGCAGTGGCACAAGTATTATCGCAGAGCCTGGCTCAAAACCTTGGAATCCAATGGGAACCTTCTAGCAGAAAGCCAAGTATGTACACTGACTTTCTTACTCACTTTCATGTGCCATTCTGTCTGTATAATGCATGTCCAGTCAATAAATAAATATTTTTCATTCCAGTCATTATAATTTAATTGTAGTATATCTCCTTCCTCTAAAATATTTAGAAAATAAGCAACTTAAGGTAATTTTTAATCTGTTTAGGTTGTAAAAATTTCCCTTTCAAAATCCATAAAATCATACCCAGTTTCTCTGGGAATGAGTCAGCTCTTTCTCACACTGCAGAATGTGGGGATGGGGGCAGGGAGTACTCTCACACTCAGGGTTCTAGCAACTGAGCAGACGCACAAGGTGCTAGATTAAGCTCCATCACAAGCTTAGTAAGATCACAGTTGGATTGGGAAATAGCTTAGATCTAGAGTCAAAGAGAGCTCATCTTTAAAGTCTAATGAAATTTACCCACCTAGTCTCATCAGAAAAGTTGGAGAAAAAGGCAAGGGAAGACCCTGCCCCAGGGCCTTTTAAGCATCTGAACAGGTGGTAGAGGATAGGATTCTCCTCTAGTGGTCCAGGCAGGTCCAAAAAGGAGAACAAATAGGGCCACACATCCCATCAGTAAAAAACATAGCCAGTGACTGTTAGGCGTCATTTTTTCGTTAATCAGATGAGAGGTAGATAGAAAGACAGGGCTAATTTTCTAGTGGCAAAGGGTCTAGGGCTCACAGTAATCTGAAGGGTCCATGAAAAATGTTAATTTCTTTCAAAATCAGAATAAAATTCAACCCAGATTGTATTTATCTTTATACAAACACAGTGGTAAAATATAATTTTTAATACATTTTTATGGCAGCAGGCAACGACCTAATGCAATCCTGTGGAAAGAGAGACCAATGTGTTCACTCATATTATTCACTTAACTAGAAATTAGGTGAAAGTGCCTTCCTATTTTTGAAAATATGAGACACTGGGAGTAAAGGTCTCACTTATCACCCCAACTTCCCCAGAGAAGAAAAGGAAAAATCTACCTTAATATCATTCTATATTTTATATTCTTTTTTTCATTAATGCATAATATTGTGGAAAGTTGAAACAAATTATATTTACACAGGCTTCTCAATTCCCTTTATGGGTACATTAAGATAGTCATCACAAGTGTCTGGTGGCATTTCACAAACCTCTGCAAACTTTCATTATCTTGCTCAGAGTGTTTGCTTTCCCAGGAAACACCTAGTACACATTAAAGGAACTGTTTAGAGTTTCACCATCTGGCATAAACACCTTAAAACCAGAAAGGTGTATGACCAGGTTTATGGCCTTGTTTAGAAATCTTGGATCTGGGAAGAGGCCAGTGCTAGAGTCAGCTAAGAGGTGTTACTGAGTTGCATGATGGAATAGGGTGAGAAGTAGACTTCATTACTAATGCCTGCCATAGTTCCCTCCTTCCTAAAATTCTTTTTTTTTTTTTTTTTTGAGATGGAGTCTCACTCTGTCTCCCAGGCTGGAGTGCAGTGGCACGATCTCGGCTCACTGCAACCTCCACCTCCTGGGTTCACGCCGTTCTCCTGCCTCAGCCTCCCGAGTAGCCGGGACTACAGGTGCCCACCACCACACCCGGTTAATTTTTTTGTATTTTTAGTAGAGACGGGGTTTCACTGTGTTAGCCAGTGTGGTCTCGATCTCCTGACCTCATGATCTGCCCACCTCGGCCTCCCATAGTGCTGGGATTACAGGTGTGAGCCACTGCGCCCAGCCTAAAATTCTTTATTTCTTTGTGACTTGTTTGTTTAGGTAGCTATTTCATTGCTTCTAAACTTTGAGTTTAAAAAATCCATTTGGAAGTCTATCTTTGCGTATACCTGTCTCTCTCTATATAGGTATATATAGATAGATGTATACCTCTCTCTATATATATACATTGATAGATCAGTATATCGATAGAGAGAGAGAGAGGTATAGAAAAGAGAAATAGGAAAAAATTAATGAAGAGAAGAGCCCATCACAATATCAATATGTCAGTCTCTGGTATCAAAGTTAAGTTATAATTGTTTTTAAGTGATTATGTACACTTCTGTTTTAGATTGCTGTCTTTTACTAAACCTTTTAGCATAGTGTTCATTCAAGTCTCTTGTTCATCCTCACTTCAACTCTAACAAATTGAATTCTCTTCTCTAACTTCGAGCATTCTCTGTTAGAAAACTTCAGTGATGATCTGTTGTGTTTGTGCAACAGAGCTTTAAAATTCACAGAGAGCACATAGGTACACCTTCTAGTGTGAATCCCACAACCACTCTGGGAGATAGACAAAAAGGTATTATTCCCATTTAGAGGTAGAAACACTGAGACCCAGGAAATGCTAAGTTACTTGCCTATGGGATTCTCTCATATGACAGAACTTGGACTAGAACTCAGGCTTTCCGATTTGTAGACCAGGGTACTTTTCACTAAACATTGGAACTAGGAACCGAATTGAGTTGTCAGAGTTACAAAAATAATGTATTTATTTCTTGCCAGCTGTTTTCTTAGGAAGTAACCTATAATTCTGGAAAGTATAAGGAAATATTGATTTAAAAGAAATTTTGTTCTCTAAGACTTCACATTCCGTGTCTATTTGACTGACATGGAATTGGTAATAAAGAATTATTGTAGGAGTTGTAATACCAAATAAATATGTGACTTTCTTTGTTTCCTTTTTCTTCTGTTGCTTTTGTTTTATTGGACCAGAATGTGACTGCACAGAATCCTGGGGTGGCTGCATCATGGAGGAAACAGGGTAAATTTTCATTATGTGTGCATTTGATATATGCCTTTTGCTAAAATTGCTGCGTAGAATTAGAAACGAGGTCTCTCGGGTATTGGTCTTTTAGGCTAAGCACAATATAAAATGAATAATTAATTGTCTGATATTTTTAAACTGAAAGAGCTAATTTACTTTATATTTTAATTTTTTATTTAAGGTTGGTGATAAAAGTAAAATGTATTACCTTCTACTTCTTATTAACCCTTAAAGGAAGCACATGATTAAAGGCTTCTAAGTTTAGTGGAGGCATTAATTTTTTAGTACACTTAGATTAAAAGCTGGTTATCTACCTGAAGCAGTCAGTGAAAAATCAATTTAGTCATCAATTTACATTTTAAGGAACTCGTAAATATATATGTTTACGGTAATAAAAATTATACTTTACTGTTTATAAATCAATAAAGCTTTTTTAAAATTAAGACAGACTTATTGTATCTAAATCAGATAGTCTTCTAGTGATAGACATTTGAACATTCCCTCACTTTTCTTTGTGAATACTTTGGGAACTAGAGCAGCTTCCCCAGAGCTGTTGTTGCTTCAGTGAACCAAGGCCTGGAAATATTGCCCTCTTTCACAGGGACCCCTGCCTCATGGGAGCCACTGCCCCCAGGCTCCCTAAGCCATAACCCACTCCTAGTAGAGGGGAGAGGTTTTCTCACCCATGTGCCTCTTTTGCTTTCTTCGCCATGCCAGACACCTGCTTAACACACCAACCATTTCTGGTCCTACCTCTGTCCCTCTAAGCCCTGGTTGCCAGAGGCCCTGACCTACTTGGACAGAGCCCTTTGTTTTCTTCCACCAGCCCTCCTAGGAGTCCAACTTCTGGGGAGGAGTGTGGGCATGAAGGTTTGCACAGTAGGCCATTATCCCTGCTACTTTAGAACGCATTTCTAGAAATAGAGTTTAAACGTGAAACCCTTAGCTTCCACGGTTCCCTATTACTCCATAGCTTAGTAATTTATGGCTTAACCAGGCTTTTCTGAGGACTGCTGTAAGAAGGTAACACCTATAATATTGGTTCTATAGGGAGATGTCTTCTGTCTTGTAAATTAATCTCTGAAGTTTTTACAATGACTCTTCATAATATATATAACATATAATAAGTATCTTTAATATATTTTATATAATAAAATATATAAAATGTTTTAAAGTTAACAGACATTTTCTCAAGAATACATTTCTATATAGTTTTTCTAAGAAGTTCCTATCAACAGTGGCAGGTTTTACCTACTTCTGTAAACTACCCTCATACATCAGAATGCATAAAATTATTGAATTACTTCCTAGAATAAGTGGCCTGTCACTCGCAAGTCAGGCACTGTTACAATCACACACTGTATTCCTGAGGAATAGGTGTGCGTGTGTGTGATTCAGTTTAACTAACCATGTATATAATATTCCCCTGTGTTCTGACATAGAGGTATTATATTTGATTAAGTAATTCACAGAGAGGCTAATTTTCTATTCCTGATTAATAATGAATATCACCAAATAGTATTTGAAATTGAGAATAAAGAGCCATTATTCATGGGAGCATACCCCAATTCTATTGTCACTGTGCATATACATACTAAAAACATATATGCATATACATATATGATCTAATACAGCTCTTTAGGGTTTCCTTGTTTACCTCAATGCATTGTTGGCCTGCATGATATAGTCTAATATACTGGCCCTCACAACTCTCTCCTCCAATGTAAAATCTAGTATGTTCATGAGCTCCTTTTATTCAGAAAACAGAGGCAAAAAAAATGCTTGACTTTAATGAGATATAGCAAATAAAAATTAACAAACTTTAAAATACAACCTGTTTGAAGAGGTTTTGTAATGAGCTTTTTAAAAAACATTTCAAGCCTGGTCCCAAAAGGGCTTGACTGCTGAGGAGGTTGTAACATAGCCCCCAAATCTTTGATTTTCTTTGAAATTCCATCTCTGCAAACTCCACCACATGTACTTAAGTGGCAATTTGAACATAAGTCCCTTGTCAAAATTTGTGTAGATTCATTTGGATTCAAAGTGAACATTTTGTTCCAATTTAGGGGTTTTAATTTTCCTCTCTGATGATTGCTTTTGGTAAATTATTTACATAGTTGATTCTTTCTTTCCTCAGGGTGTCCCATTCTCGAAAATTTTCAAAGTGCAGCATTTTGGAGTATAGAGACTTTTTACAGAGAGGAGGTGGAGCCTGCCTTTTCAACAGGCCAACAAAGGTTAGTAACTTAGAAAGCATACTAAGAAAGTATATTATTTCTCCAGTGTTTTACAGTGGAACAGTGCTGGATATCAGATGCCTGTCTTGGAAAGTAGGTTTCTTGTCAATCAGATTAATATTTAGTTATAAAAGTCCTTATCATGTTAAAGATTGAGTCCTGTTTAAATGAATGACAAAACCATAGATTCAGCATTCTCAGTCTCTGGTGTTTCAGTGCTAGCTAGAACTCCCAAATCCTCCCTTCCAAAAAGCAAACAATCCTTCAATTAAAATATCTTTGAGATTTTCATGTTAAGATTTTTACCCTGCTGCTAAGAGATGGTGGGTTAAATTAAGATAAAATTTTATTTTAACTAATATCTCTGATAAAAATTCCATTTCTCCTTGACATTCTTTCTAGGGACAAGTATTAGTCCATTTTCACACTGCTATAAAGATACTACCTCAGACTAGGTATTTATAGACAAAAGAGTTTTAATTGACTCACATTTCCACATGGCTAGGGAGGCCTCAGGAAACTTGCAATCATGGTAGAAGGTAAAGGGGAAGCAGGCATCTTCTTCACAAGGTGGCAGGAGAGAGAGAAAGAGTGCGAGGAAGTGCCACAATTTAAAACCATCAGCTCTAGTGAGACTCACTTACTATCATGAGGACTGTATGGGGAAACTGCCCCCATGATTCAGTCACCTCCCACCAGGTAGGTCCCTCCCTCAACAGTGGAGATTAGAACTCAAGATGAGATTTGCGTGGGGAACACAGAGCCAAACCATGTCAGGGCCTGACTAATTTCTTGACTTTTTTTTTTTTTTTTTTTTTGAGTGGTTTGTCCTCCTGGGACATTAGTTCCTTATGAATATCAGCAAGCCAAAAAATCACCCAAGGTATTTATGGATACCATAAATACACATATGTGTTTATAAGGCATTGTCTCTTTACCTGGAGAGGGTCACGTTGTCAATTGGCATCTCATCAAACTTTGTGTATATAGTGTCACGATCCCTTATTCACATATTCTTAATTCAGAAAACTGAAAATTTTCAGAAGTGTTTTTTATGTTTGTGGAAAACACATTTGACAGTAAAACTTGTCCTAAACTGAAAATATTTATACCTCATAAGGTAAATATTCATAAGTCTTGTTGCAGAAATATTAACTGATTATAGGGTGTGTCCCAGGCCCCTCAGGACTATTACATAGAATATGGTAAATGCATCGTACTTCTCTAAACTTCAGCAAAGGTGGAAGTCTCAAACTCACCAGCTTCAAAGCTTTTGCATAAATCAGGGCTGTAGACCTGCAGTAGCATGTTTGGAAATGAAGTTGCTCAGCAGGCAAAAGATAGGATCAATGCTAATTAGCAGACGGTATGGAAATTCTGACATGGCAAATTTCGTATTTCTTTTTAAAATACTACTTCATGAGTCAAATATAGCTCATTGCTATGCAAAATGTTTAATACTGTGCAAATTGAGAGAGCAGCGAAATAATGTTAACCTTTTTTTTTAAATCAGTAACTAATGTGGTAACTGACAGGATAATTTATTCCTAAACCCATAATTAAGTGACACTACATAGTCAGGAGATGGTAGCTTGATGCCTGACATCTGTGTAGAATCTTAGTATGGCTGTGGAAAAAGAAACAGGACTTTTTCAAAGTGACCTTGCGTTGTTAAAGTCAGTTGCCTGCCTTTCATAACGTTGATCTCAATGCAGCAGAAATCCAAAAGCTTCAAAGTGTTCAAAATGGGTGAAATAAGTAATAATAAACTAATATGAGCTGCTGGCAATTTTGAATTGCAGTGTACATGGCTAATTTTACCCACCTTGTAGCTTGGGAGCTAATTATAAGCATCATGCTTGAGGAAACAACTCTCACTTGTTTGGAAAGGTTAAGGTTTCTAGCATATGCATAAGGATATGTCAGTGGATTTCTGAAATTGTCTCTGAGTTAGGAGAAAATTATTCTAATAACTTGGAAATGAAATAAAAATAACTATAAATCATCTATTTTAAAAACTTAGTAAATATGGAACTATGTCTTTTTAAACTACGTAGTACAATGGTTAATAAACAACTATGGGTTCCAGTGGAATAGTTTATATGTATGTATCAAAGAAGTGACTTTTTCCCCCAAGCGTTTTGAAGGTATGTATATGCATGTATTGTGTGTGTATTATTTTTACATTATATGTGTGCATATTTTCTATGCTTTAGGAATCTTCCCCACTGCCATGTTTTCCACACGGTTGGAGATAGTGACCCATCTCAGGATGCAGGCAGAGTTCTAAGAAGGAAAGAAGGGGGAGCCTGGTATAAAGTGCAGGCCATGTTCTAGTCAGCCCTTCCCTTTTCCAGTTTCTCCTGCCTCCTGATCAAAATAACACAGAGATGTGCAATGCTAATTTTACTCATAGGACTTTTCCACAGGGGGAGTCCCATCCAAGTAGCCTGGACACCTTTGCTTTTCATAATAGTTTTGCCTTCCTGGAAGTGGAAGGAGGATAAGTTCTTTCTCAGGTGAATTTAGTGGAAGGCCCTGCTTCCTTGAGGTGTGTTCAGCTGCTGGGGATAGAGTCAGTTTCTCCCTCTCATATTTAGGGCTCAGAGCATTTGGGTTGGAGTGTGCTGCTCCAGCCTTCATTTAAGGTGTAGTGATTATGCCCAGAGAAATCCTGTCCCCCTCCCCACTGCCCCTGGAATGGGAAGTAGGCATGTTTCTCATACACAGTCAACTACCTTTACAGTTGCTCTATAATATAGTTTATCTGGCAAGCAAGTTCATGGCACCAGTAGACTAGATTATTCTAGAAATTATACTCTTCTATTGTCCTAGGAATGACTGAAAGATTTCTATTTATCCATACATGTCTCTTATGCTTTCAGACACTTGAGATTTATTTTCAGTGAGAACGATGGGCTTGGATTTCTAGCAACGTTTTTTTCCCTAAGTTTACTTGCATTTACTTGATTGTACATGTCACATTTGGCTATGACTGAAGCATATTTATCTTTTTGACAGTTTTTATGGCTTCTCAGCTGTCTTGAGACAAGTTAGCAAATTAGATATCTGTGAGTCTTATTAGCAATGCATTTTAGCTCCATTAGCAAATATGAAAAGTGATCTATTCCTCTTGACAGCTTATCTCCATAAAAAGTAACTCTAATGCTAGAGGTCATCCGTGGAGCCCACGGCCAGAGAATCCCCCAAGAGATATTGCCCCATTTCAGATATATTTTTAAGTGCTATTAATAAGTGAACAGTATTTCCCATACAGTCATCATTTATAAGATGCCACAACAACAGATCATAGAAGAATATCACATGATAGTTGATTATACGGCCATTGTATGTGGCCCGGTTGATGTGCTGATTTTCTGTGATAAATTGAAACATTTTTCCCTTCTCTCCCTAATCTCTTTAGCTATTTGAGCCCACGGAATGTGGAAATGGATATGTGGAAGCTGGGGAGGAGTGTGATTGTGGTTTTCATGTGGTAGGTATAAGAAACCTTCTATACTTAACAGCATAGATCTTACTTGGTGCAAACGAGTATAGCATTCGTGAGAGGCCGGCACACTGATTGTGGTCTTACTGCCTTTCTTTCTCATCTCTCTGATTAGTGCTTAATTCAGCTCAGACCCGTTAGAATTAGTCATGTCCTTATGGCCTTGTCTGAGCAAACCTAATAGATTCTTCTAATTAAATTCCCTACCTCTTAAAAATTTATAGCTCATATTCATCTCAGATAAGTTTTACCAAGTCATAAAACATTCTTTCTGTGTTGTATATTATTTTTATCTTTATAAAATAGATTGGGTATTAGAATGTAGTGGAGCTAATTGGAAGAGAATTGCCTGCTAAAAATTAAGCTTTCTCGGCCGGGCGCAGTGGCTCACGCCTGTAATCCCAGCACTTTGGGAGGCCGAGGCGGGTGGATCACGAGGTCAGGAAATCGAGACCATCCTGGCTAACATGGTGAAACCCCGTCTCTACTGAAAATACAAAAAATTAGCCGGGCATGGTGGCGGGCACCTGTAGTCCCAGCTACTCGGGAGGCTGAGGCAGGAGAATGGCGTGAACCCGGGAGGCGGAGGTTGCAGTGAGCCGAGATAGCACCACTGCAGTCTGGCCTGGGCGAAAGAGCAAGACTGTGTCTCAAAAAAAAAAAAAAAAAAAAAAAAAGAAAAAAAAAATTAAGCTTTCTCTTTGCTATTGAAGTCCTTTCATAGAAGATCTTACTTTGCTGAGAAGTATGGCAGGAAGGAATCTATCCTTGTTTAAAGTAATTAAGTCTTTCCTAGAATATTTGCTTACTGTTGTATAAATGTACTCATTTGGAATATGCATGCCACGTGTGGAGAGAATATGAATGACCAGCAGGTAAGGCTCTTAGCTTACTCACGTGAAGTGTTTTCTCTAGGAATGCTATGGATTGTGCTGTAAGAAATGTTCCCTCTCCAACGGGGCTCACTGCAGCGACGGGCCCTGCTGTAACAATACCTCATGTCTTGTGAGTTTTCTGACAGTTTCATCTTTCTTTTAATTGACAGATTAGCCAGATATCTCAGTGTGTACACTGAGCATTTGTATAGCTTGTCACAGATTTCTTGGGTACAGTGTACATATTAGCCTGGCAGTTTTCTAGAATCGATAAATCTCAAATTCTGTGGGCCGCAACATTTATCTCTACCATTATTCACTACCAACTGTCTTATCCTCCAATGCCTCATTAGAAAAATATACCTAAACTGCTTCCAAAAGAGTTGCCCTGCTAACATAGATGAAATTCAAATTAAATTGTTGAATAGAGGAGAGACAATTTCTGTGGCCTTTTTAATAATATGACCTACTTATAACATTTTTCTTCAAAACTTACCCTAATTTATTTTAGACCTGAACATAAAAGCTAGTGCTCATATTTTCCCATGGGGCCTTTAAAATCCCCTGTAAAGGCAAGAAAGTGAGATAGGAAAGTAACATATGAATGCACACTCACATGTGTATATACATGGTTTGTGTGCGTGTGGACATACACAGTCTTCCATCTACAGAGACCACCAGTTATTTTTGAAAAGTCATTTTAATCTTCCCTTTTCTCATATATATAACCTCTAATATTCCTTATAACCATAGAATTACATAATTTTATGATTTTTTTCAATATTAGAGGGTATTATGCATTATGGTATTTAGAAGATTCTAGCTTAGTTTCTCCTTGCCTCATGTCCCCAGCCAGATTATAAATTGCTTGAGGGTAATGGGCTCTTTCCTTCACCTTTTACCCACACCCTCCTCAAATAAAATGCTTTGTATACAAAAGGCATTCCCTGGCATTACTAAAGGTAATTCATATGAATTTATTAAAATTTGATTGTCTATGTTTAGCAAAGGCAAGTTTAATATCTATGCTAATAGGTAATTCAATGAAAGTTGGGTATATATGTGAATTCTTCAGAGAGATCTTAAATGTTTATATTGTAGTGTTTTGCTATTTTGTCTTAAGCCAAACCAGAATTTCTTCTTTAGGTGATTCGTATCACATTGTTTCCTGAAAATAGTACGCTGAGACAGTGGGTTTTGAAATCTGAACATTTAAAGCTTTGGTTGATGATTCATCTTTAGTATAGAGGGTAGCATCTGGGCCTTGTTTCTATTCTGCAATAGGATATTCTGTCTTGCTAATTCTTAAAAAGAGTTTGGTGTTAGTTATGTGAGAGTATAGGCATTGTTGGTGAGTCTAAGAATGTTATAATAACTCTGAAATATTATGTAATCCTAACTCGTAATATTGAATTTTGATTTGCAGTTTCAGCCACGAGGGTATGAATGCCGGGATGCTGTGAACGAGTGTGATATTACTGAATATTGTACTGGAGACTCTGGCCAGGTATGGCGCACTGAGTTTTCAGTAATACATTTTACTTGTAAGTGCGGGTTGCGTATTCCTTATCCACAATGCTTGGGGCCAGAAGTGTTTCAGATTTAAGATTTTTTGGATTTTTGAATATTTGTATATTCATAATGAGATATCTTGGGGATGGGACTCCAGTCTAAACATGAAAGTCATTGATGTTTCGGGTACACTTTATACACATCGCCTGAAGGTAATTTTATGTAATATTTTAATTTTGTGCATTAAACAAAGTTTGTGTACATTGAACCCTCAGAAAGCAAAGATGTCATTATCTCAGCCACCCATGTGGACAATCAGTGGTTGCTTGGCATCACCATCATTCCTGACTCTGGATCTATATGCTACCAATAGACAATTATTCTCCTGTACTTATTCACACCTAATTACTTAACAGTAAAAAAAAAATTGGACGTACCATTAAGACATTGAAAAAATAATGTGTTCAGGGTAACCAAGCAGCACAATAGCATCAGCCAGGTAACTGTATCAGCTGTTGCAAAACAGCAACAATGACAATGGCAGGCTTTCAGTCACCACTTATGATGCTGTGTTTTAAACCTTTGAAAAGGTTACTGTATGATGTATTTTCCTTTTTTTTTTTTTTTAAGAAACATCAGAAGCAGTGGAGGGACCAGGAAGTGGATCCTCTAGGGATAAGGGGGCATTCTGCTGGATGGCTTTTGAAAATGTTTCCTCCAGAGTCACTGGCCTCATTAACAGAGTTTTTGCTTTGAAGTCTCTCTTTGAGTTTATTAGGTTGGTGCAAAAGTAATTGTGGTTTTTGCCATTGCTTTTGATGGCAAAAACTATAATTACTTTTGCACCAACCCAATGTAAACTGGCATGATTTCTTGTTCTGTTATGAATGCACACTGGCTCTCGTTCTTCACGAAGCCTGTCACACACTTGCACCATATGTCCATAGGCACTTCTGCAGGGTTAACAACGTCATCTTCATCATCATGTCAACACTCAAAAAGTTTCAGATTTTGGAGCATTTCTGGTCTTGGATTTTTGGATTAGGGAAGCTCACTCAACCTGGCTCAACCTGTACATATTTTAAAGCTTTCAGTATAGATTGCACATGTGAATATGCTTTGGTTCCTTTGTTTTATGTTTTATTTTGCTTGGTTTTCTGGTTATTTCTAGCTCTTTACCATACCTTTATTTTAGGAAAGTTTGGTGTGGTTTTCTTTTCTTTTTTTTTTTTTTTTGTGGCGGGGAGGGGCCTAAATATTTTTTTCTTCCTAATTTCTCCTTCATAATTAGTTCTGTTTATATGATTTATACCCAACTAATTGATTTTTCTTTTCCGGTCCTTACATCTTAAACAGTACATTCACAATGACAAAGCACTAATATGCTGTTTTCAAATATTTTAAAGCCACGAAACTATTTATTAGACAAAGTTTGGATGGATGCCCAGTGTAGAAAATAAGGAATAAGCAGCACTGCTCTGGTTAAAGTGGGATTGGGAGCAGAAGTCCACCTTTCTTAATTCTCCATTGCCGTGTCTGTCCCACACATGTAGCCCTGGCTTCATGGCCTATGTGGTTTGGCATGATCTTCTTCCCATTAAAATGATTGCCACATAATTAATATTGCCCTCTAAAATTCCTTCTTTACATAATGTTCATGTTTTTAATTTACCTATTATTTTATGTGTTTAATTTATACATATTATGTCTTTATTTGTGATTCAAATGAGTATTTGTTGAGGGCCTACTATGTTAAGCACTGCTCTAAATGCTGGGACATGGCCTTACTCTTGTGGAACCTACATTCTGCTGGGTATAGAAAGGCAAGTAAATAAACAAAAATATCAGACGGTGGTAAGTACAAAGCATAAAATAAGGCAAAGTGGAAAGAGTATAGGGTAGGATGTGATAGATAGGGTGATCAAATATTTCTTCCTGGAGGACATGGCATGGAAGCAGAGACACAAATAAGAAGGAGCTCGTCAGTAAATAGTGAGTACAGAAGCTTAACTTCTCCATGAAATGGAGTGAAAGCGAGGATAGCTGGAGAATAGTAGAAACATTTCAAAAAGGAAGTCAAGAATCAGGACAGGTAGGGACATGTAGGCCCTGGAAAGAATTTTAGATTTCATTCTACCTTCATTTTAATTCTGACGTTATTTTAAAAGCATTTCCCCATACTGTTACACAGTTTTTATAGGTAATTCCTTTCACAATTGTATGAGAGTCTGTCATGTGGATTTATCGGTTGATTTATACCCAATGTGGGTATTTAGATTTTGGCAGTCTATTATTAGTAGTATAGAAGTGAACATCTTTGTGCATTTTTAAAAGAGTGTTTCTTGTTCAGGGTTAGCTCCTCAGGACAAGCTCCTAAAAGTGGGGGTTACCTGTTGCTAGGCATTCTGCTTTCCAAGAGGCACCCAATAGAGTACACTTGGCAGTCAAAATATCACTTTTATTATTGAAAATGGCCAAGTTGAAGGCTGTAGCTTAATGAGAGGGCTAAAAGTTATCTTTAAGATCCCAGTTCAGGCTGTAGCAACAGGTTACTGACAAAATTGGATCCAGAAGGACAATGTGTGACACGGGGGAGCAATGGAAAATGCATGGTTTATGTGGGTAGGCTTGCTTCTAAAAGAATGGCAGAACTGAGGTGGAATGCCTAGTTCTTCTTCCCAAGCTTATCATTGGTCAATCACTCCACCTCCCAATGATGGAAATGAGTAAGGAATAGGGGAGCCGGTGTTACACTGAGTTCCTTAACCAGAAGAAAAAATGAGGAGAGAGAAAGAAGGGTTCCTAATTAACATTTTTGTAAAGGTGTTGATATATATTATTTGAAACTCAATTCAAATGGACCCTCTTAAAGAAATGGTGCAGTGAAATATGTTCAGGCCATGTTTTCATGATCTTTATGCATATCTGTTTCTTACGTTTCTATATATAAATAGGTTTTTTTGCAATTTTCTGTAATATAATGACAAAGTATGAGAATTGTAGGTTCTGTGTTTAATGACAAGTGTATTGACAATCCTGATACACTGTTTCAGAGTTGTATTTTTAGCTTTGTAGAATACTACTATTTTTATATTTACCATATATGGTTTTAGTTCTGTGTATTCAGCCCTTTTAGAAGTATAGTTTTTTCATTTCAATCTTTAACTCTTTAAGTGCCATAGAATTTACTAGAAATAAGACTTTTATGATGAGAACTCTTTGTTTAACCTAATATTCTATTGTCTAAGTAAAACATTTTTTCTTTTTATAGCATGTGTCTAAGCTGAAAATTATACCGTTAAATTAATTTCTCAGTAGCAAATTAGAATAGAATATTTTTGCTAATATTTTTCTAGCATGATCAGGATGAACCTAAAATAGAAGTAAAGGGAGTTAAAACCCCCCAAAATTCTTCTTTTTCTCCTTAAGAAATAATGAGCCTCGAATTTAATTAATGCTACTAATAATTAAGAAAATGGAATCTCTACAACTCTGAGAATCAGTGTTTACAGGCAACATTATGACTTTATCTCTTTTACCTCATAATATGTTTTCTTTGTTTTTATATTAGCATTTACTGATGCCTCAGAGCTACTTATTAAACTTACAATTTATAATAGAATAAACAATACTTACGTAATTAAGAGAAATTCTTGACAAACAATACTGGTGGATGTAATACAGATATTTGAAAGATAGGAGAAATAGGAGCAATGTTTTTTGTTAGTTGTGTGAAATATGTCGTCTAAGTGGGTAGTATAACATATTAAAAAAAAAATAAACACTTCTAAATGCTATTGCACTATTGAAGCCTGCCTGCCTCAAGTGAACCATCCTGTATAGCATAATGTACAAGGAAGGTTCTGGAATGACATTTAGAGACTGAATCCAATGCTCTGCTCATAAGCAGAATAAAGTGCACAGATTTATGGTTCTCCTGTTTTAAATGTCCCCAGAGAACATAGGACGTTCCCTAATTTCCCTCGTTAAGCATTCCCTTGATAAGCAACTGTCTTTTATTAGCCTAAACTAAAACCAAATAGATTAGAAATCTCACATGTGGCTATGCCAATTTAGAATAAGGGCATTTTTTTTTCATTAGTGAAGAATTTTACAAGGTTTTTTTCTAACTGAAACATCACAAAAGTAAAATCTGATAAATTAATTTTAGATCCTGATGTGCTTATTCTAATAGCAATATTGCTTTTGCATTGCTATTGACTGTGGTTATGTTAGTTTTATTTATTTTTTAACATTACAAATCTATTTATTTATTTTTCCATAAGTTATTGGGGTACAGGTGGTATTTGGTTACATGAGTAAGTTCTTTAGTGGTGATCTGTGAGATTTTGATGCATCCATCACCCGAGCAGTATACACTGCACCATATTTGTAGTCTTTTATCCCTCACCCCCCTCCCCACTTCCCCCCAAGTCCCCAAAGTCCATTGTATCATTATTATGTCTTTGCGTCATTACTTAGCTCCCACATATCAGTGAGAACACATGATGCTTGGTTTTCCATTCCTGAGTGACATCACTTAGAATAATAGTCTCCACTCTCATCCAGGTCACTGCAAATGCTGTAAATCCATTCCTTTTTATGACTACATAATATTCCATAATATATATATATATGTATGTATACACACACACACACACACACACACTACAGTTTCTTTATCCACTCATTGATTGATAGGCATTTGGGTTGGTTGATGGTCATTTGGAGTGGTTCCATGATTCTGCAGTTGTGAATTGTGCTACTATAAACATGTGTGCACAAGTATCTTTTTTGAATAATGACGTCTTTTCCTCTGGGTAGATACCCAGTAGTGAGATTCCTGGATCAAATAGTAGATCTATTTTTAGCTCTTTAAGGAATCTCCACACTGTTTTCCATAGTGGTGGTACTAGTTTACATTCCCACCAGCAGTGTAGAAGTGTTCCCTGTTCACTGCATCCACACCAATGTCTGTTTTTTTTTTTTTTTTTTTTTTTTTTTTTTTTTTTTTTTTTTTTTTTTTTTTTTTTTTTTATGGCCATTCTTGCAGGAGTAAGGTGGTATTGCATTGTGATTTTGATTTGCATTTCCCTGATCATTAGTGATGTTGAGCATCTTTTCATATGTTCGTTGGCCATTTGTATATCTTCTTTTGAGAATTGTCTATCCTTAGCTCACTTTTTGATGGGATTGTTTTTTTTTCTTACTTGTTTGTTTGAGTTCATTGTAGATTCTGGATATTATTTCTTTGTTAGATGTATAGATTGTGAAGATTTTCTCCCATTCTTTGGGTTGTCTGTTTACTCTGCTGACTTTTCCTTTTGCCATGCAAAAGTTCTTTAGTTTAATTAGGTCCCAACTATTTATCTTTGTTTTTATTGAATTTCCTTTTGGGTTCTTGGTCATGAAATCCTTGCCTATAAGCCAGTGTCTAGAAGGGTTTTTCAATGTTTTCTTCTAGAATTTTTATAGTTTCAGGTCTTAAGTTTACGTCCTTAATCCATCTTGAGTTGATTTTTCTATAAGGTGAGAGATGAGGATCCAGTTTCATTCTCCTACATGTGGCTAGCCATTTATCCCAGCACCATTTATTGAAAAGAGTGTCCTTTTCCCCACTTCACGTTTTGTTTGCTTTGTCAAAGATCAGTTGGCTGTAAGTATTTGGGTTTATTTCTGGGTTCTATATGCCATTGGTCTGTATGCCTATTTTTATACCAGTGCCACGCTGTTTTGGTGACTATGGCCTTACAGTATAGTTTGAAATCAGGTAATGCAATGCCTCCAGATTTGTTCTTTTTGCTTAGTCTTGCTTTGGCTATGTGGGCTCTTTTTTGGTTCTATATTAATTTTAGAATTGTTTTTGCTAATTCTGTGAAGAATGATGGTGGTATTCTGATGGGGATTGTGTTGAATTTGTAGATTGCTTTTGGCAGTATGCTCATCTTCAGATATTGATTCTACCCATCCGTGAGCATGGGATGTGTTTCCATTTGTTTGTGTCATCCATGATTTCTTTCAGCAGTGTTTTAGTACAGAGGTTTTTTGACCCTTTGTTAGGTATATTCCTAAGTAGTTTTTTTTTTGCAGCTATTATAAAAGGGGTTGGGTTCTTGATTTGATTCTCTTCCTGATCGCTGTTGTTGTATAGAAGAGCTACTGATTTGTTTACATTAATCTTGTATCTGGAAACTTTGCTGAATTCTTTTATCAGTTTTAGGAGCTTTCTAGAGGAGTCCTTAGGGTTTTCAAGGTAAACAATCATATCATCAGCAAACAGTGACAGTCTGACTTCCTCTTTACAGACTTGGATGCCCTTTATTTCTTTCTCTTGTCTGATTGCTCTGGCTAGGACTTTCAGTACTGTGTTGAAGAGGAGTGGTAAGAGTGGGCATCCTGGACTTGTTCCAGTTCTCAGAGGGAATACTTTCAACTTTTCCCCCATTCAGTATTATGCTGGCTGTGGGTTTGTCATAGATGGCTTTTATTACATTGAGGTATGTCCCTTATATGCCGATTTTGCTGAGAGTTTTAATCATAAAGGATGCTGGATTTTGTCAAATGCTTTTTCTGTACCTATTGAGATGATCATGTGATTTTTGTTTTTAATTCTGTTTATGTGGTGTATTGCATTTATTGACTTGCGTAAGTTAAACCATTCCTGCATCCCTGGTATGAAACTCACTTGATCATGGTAGATTATCTTTTTGATATGTTGTTGGATTCAGTTAGCTAGTATTTCGCCAAGGATTTTAGCATCTGTGTTCATCAAGGATATCGGTGTGTAGTTTTCTTTTTTGGTAGTGTCCTTTCCTGGTTTTGGTATTAGGTTGATGCTGGCTTCATAGAATGAATTAGGGAGGATTCCTTCTTTATCTTGTGGAATAGTGTCAAAAGGATTGGTACCAATTCTTCTTTGAATGTCTGGTAGAATTCTGCTGTAAATCCATCTGGTCCTAGACCTTTTTTGGCTGGTAATTTTTAAATTGTCATTTCAATCTTACTGCTTGTTATTGGTCTGTTCAGGGTATCTAATTCTTCCTGATTTAAGCTAGGAGGGTTTTATTTTTCCAGGAATTTATCCATCCCTTCTAGGTTTTCTAGTGTATGTGTGTAGAGATGTTCATAGTAGCTCGAATGATCTCGTGTATTTCAGTGGTGTCAGTTGTAATATCTCCTGTTTCATTTCTTAGTGAGGTTTTTTTTGATTTTCTCTCTTCTTTTCTTGGTTAATCTTGCTAATGGTCTATCAATTTTATTTATCTTTTCAAAGAACCAGCTTTTTGTTTCATTTATCTTATATATTTTGTTGTTGTTGTTGTTGTTTCAATTTCATTTAGTTCTGCACTGATCTTGGCTGTTTTCTTTCTTCTGCTGGGTTTAGGTTCGGTTTGTTCTTGTTTGTCTAGTTCCTTGAGGTATGACCTCAGATTGTCTGTCTGTGCTCTTTCAGACCTTTCGATGTAGGCATTTAGGGCTATGAACTTTCCTGTTAGCACTGCCTTTGCTATAGCCCAGAGGTTTTGATAGGTTGTGGCGTCATTGTCATTCAGTTCAAAGAATGTTTTAATTTCCACCTTGGTTTTGTTTTTGACCCAATGCTCATTCAGCAGTTTATTTAATTTCCATGTATTTGCATGGTTTTGAAGGTTCCTTTTGGAGTCGATTTCCAGTTTTATTCCACTGTGATCTGAGAGAGTGCTTAATGTAATTTCAGTTTTCTTAAATTTATTGAGGCTTGTTTTATGGCCTATCGTATGGTCTATCTTGGAGAAAGTTCCATGCACTGTTGAATAGAATGTATATTCTGCAGTTGTTGGATGAAATGTTCTGTATATATCTGTTAAGTCCATTTGTTCCAAGGTATAGTGTAAATCCATTGTTTCTTTGTTGACTTTCTGTCTTGATGACCTGTCTAGTGCTGTCAGTGGAGTATTGAAGTCCCCCACTATTATTGTGTTGCTGTCTATGTCCTTTCCCTTCCTCCCTCCCTCCCTTCCTCCCTTCCTTCTTTGCTTCCTTTCTTCCTTCCTTCCCTCCTTCCTTCCTTTCTTTTTTTTTGAGATGGAGTTTCGCTCTTGTTACCCAGGCTAGGGTGCAATGGTGCGATCTCGGCTCACTGCAACCTCCGCCTCCCAGGTTCAGGTGATTCTCCTCCTCAGCCTCCGAAGTAGCTGGGATTACAGGCAGGTGCCACCATGCCCAGCTAATTTTTGTATTTTTAGTAGAGACAGTTTCATAATGTTGGTCAGGCTGGTCTCGAACTCCTGACCTCAGGTGATCCACCTGCCTTGGCCTTCCAAAGTGCTGGGATTACAGGTGTGAGCCACCACACCTGGCCAACATTTCTTAGGTCTATTAGTAATTGTTTGATAAATGTGGGAGCTCCAGTGTTAGGTGCATATATGTTTAGGATTGTGATATTTTCCTGTTTGACAAGGCCTTTTACCATTATATACTGTCCCTGTTTGTCTCTTTTAACCACTGTTGCTTTAAAGTTTGTTTTGTCTGATATAAGAATAGCTACTCCTGCTTGCTTTTGGTGTCCATTTGCTTGGAATGCCTTTTCCACCCCTTTACTTTAAGTTTATGTGAGTGTTTATGTGTCAGGTGAATCTCCTGAAGGCAGCAGATGGTTGGTGAGTTCTTATCCATTCTATGCTTCTGTATCTTTTAAGTGGAACATTTAGGCCATTACATTCAATGTTAGTGTTGAGATGTAAGGTACTATTGCTTTCATCATGCTCTTTGTTGCCTGTGTGCTTTGGTTTTGTTTTTTTGTTTTTACTTTCTAACTTGTATTTTTGTTTTATAGATCCTGTGTGATTTATGCTTTAAAGAGGTTCTGTTTTGATGTGTTTCCAGGATTTGTTTCAAGATTTAGAGCTCCTTTTAGCAGTTCTTGTAGTGGTGGTTTGGTAGTGGAAAATTCTCTCAGCATTTGTTTGTCTGAAAATGATTGTATCTTTCTTTCATATATGATGCTTAGTTTCGCTGAATACAAAATTCTTGGCTGATAACTGTTTTGTTTGAGGAGGCTGAAGATAGGTCCCCAATCCCTTTTAGCTTATAGAGTTTCTGCTGAAAAATCTGCTGTTAATATGATAGGTTTTCCTTTGTAGTTTATCTGGTGCTTCTGTCTCACGGCTCTTAAGATTCTTTCCTTTGTCTTAACTCTGGATAACCTGATGACAATGTGCTTAGGTGTTCTTTTTGCGGTGAATTTCTCAGATGTTCTTTGTGCTTCTTGTATTTGCATGTCTAGGTCTCTCGCAAGGCCAGGGAAGTTTGCCTCGATTATTCCCTCGAATATGTTTTCCGAGCTTTTAGAATTCTCTTCTTCCAGCTGGACACGGTGGCTCACGCCTGTAATCCCAGCACTTTGGGAGGCCGAGGTGGGTGGATCACGAGGTCAGGAGATTGAGACCATCCTGGCTAACACGGTGAAACCCCATCTCTACTAAAAATACAAAAAATTAGCCGGGCGCGGTGACGGGCGCCTGTAGTCCCAGCTACTCGGGAGGCTGAGGCAGGAGAATGGTGTGAACCTTGGAGGCAGAGCTTTAGATAGTGCCACTGCAGTCCGGCCTGGGCGAAAGAGCGAGACTCCGTTTCAAAACAAAACAAAAAAAATTCTCTTCTCCCTCAGATACACCAATTATTCTTTGGTTTGATTGTTTAACATAATCCCAAACTTCTTGGAGGCTTTGTTCCTATTTTCTTATTCTTTTTTCTTTGTTGGACGGGGTAAATTCGAAGACTTTGTCTTCAAACTCTGAATTTCTTTCTTCTACTTGTTCATTTCTATTGCTGAGACTTTCCAGAGCATTTCACATTTCTAAAAATGTGTCCAGAGTTTCCTGAATTTTTTATCGTTTTTTTCTTTAATCTACTATTTCCATGAATATTTCTCCCTTCACTTCTTCTGTCATTTTTTGGATTTCCTTGCTTTGGGCTTTGCCTTTCTCTGGTCTCTCCCGGATTAGCTTAATAACTAACCTCCTGAAATTCTTTTTCAGGTAAATCAGGGATTTCTTCTTGGTTTGGATCCCTTGCTGGTGAACTAGTGTGATTTTTTGGGGGGTGTTGAAGAGCCGTGTGTCGTATTACCAGAGTTGGTTTTTTGGTTCCTTCTCATTTGGGTAGGCTCTGTCAGAGGGAAGGTCTAGGGGTGCAGGCTGTTGTTCAGATTCTTTTGTCCCACGGGTGTTCCCTTGACGTAGTACTCTCCCCTTTTTCCTATGGGTATGGCTTCCTGTGAGCTGAACCACAGTGATTGTTGTCTCTCTTCTGTGTCTAGCCATCCAGTGAGTCTACCTGGCTCCAGGCTGGTACTGGGGGTTGTCTGCATAGAGTTCTGTGATGTGAACTGTCTGTGAGTCAGCTGTGGATACCAGCGCCTGTTCTGATGGAGGTGGCAGAGAGTGTAATGGACTCCATGAGGGTCCTTAGCTTTGGTGGTCTAATGATCTATTTTTGTGCTGGTTGGCCTCCTGCCACAAGGTCATGCTTTCGAGAAAGCATCAGTTGTAGTAGTGTGGAGAGGGACCAGCAGTGGGTAGGGCCCTAGAACTCCCAAGATTATATGCCCTTTGTCTTCTACTATAAGCAGCTCTTCAGTTTGTGTGGGAGCTGGGTGAGGCCTGTGACTCCTGGCTTTCCCCCACTTTCCTGACAACCTGCATGACTCAGCAGAGGCAGCCATAATCCTCCTAGGCAGAGACCTGGGAATCTCACCCCCATCCCCCACAGCAACCACAGCAAGACCCTTCCAAGGAGAGTCTGAGCTCAGACATGCCTAGTCCTGTCCCCACCCGATGGTCCCAGCTTCAAGAAAAAAGGGCTTTAGTTCTTCCCGGCCTGTGAAGTCTGCACTCCCGATTGGTGCCCTCCCCCAAGTTACGGCCAGGAGGCTTCTCGCCCAGTTCAAATTGTTACAAAGTTCAGCTAGAGAATTCCTTCTCCCTGTGGAGTTTTACCCCCTGCTCCTCTGGCCACCCTCCCGATGGATCCCTATGGTGCTAGGCAGGAATGGGCTGCTCGGGGACCCAGTGAACTCTCAGGGCCTTTCTGCTGCTTCCTCTACCCCTGTATTTGGCTCGACTCTCTAGCTTGACTCAGTTCCAGGTAAAGTCGGAAACTTTTCCTGCAAACAGACCTTCAGCTTCTCCAGCAGGGGTGTGTGTTCCCACTTCCACAGTTGGGGCACTCACAGTATTTGGGTGTCTCCTGGGTCCTGCAGGAGCAGTCTGCTTCCTTCAGAGGGTCTGTAGGTCCTCTTTGGATTGCCGGTTTGTTCTTGCAGTCAATCTGGAGCTAAAATTCACAGTGCAGGCCTCCACATGCTGCTCTGTCCAGAGCTGCAATCTAGTCCTGCCTCCTGTCCGCCATGATCCTGATCACTGGTTGCATTAGTTTTAGAGTGAGTGAATAATTAATGATAGTTGATTAATGAGATAATGATTGTATTTTGGATGGATTAAAGAAACCAGAGGAATTTCTGCTCTTGTGTTGTGTATTTCTGCTTTTTAGTGCTGATCCCTTGAATATGCAGCAGGTTGAAAAGCTGTGGCGAATGAAACTTGTATGAGAGTCAGTTATGCTTTAGAAAGGTGTAGAACCAAAGCATTTGCCTTGGAATGTTTGTTAGGAAATTACTGCTTCTTAGGAATGCTAAATTAGTTCTGTTATCTTTCTGTGGTGAACTTGATAAATGGCTCAATATGTGCAGCATAGAATAACATAGTCGTATCTGGTTATTGAGTCATTCATTTATTTTCTCTGTCAGCTCACAGTACTTGCACACCTGCCACATGCCTGGTGTTGTTGTAGGTACTAGGGCAGCAGTAAGGAACAAAACATAGAATCCTGCTTGCATGGAGCTCACATTATGATGGGGCAACAATGAACAAACAAGTAAGTAAAACTTATGAATTGTCAGTTGGTGATAAGTGCTTTGGAGAAGAAAAAAAAACAAAGAAAAAAACTTGTAGACTTCTCTAAAAATAAATAAATAAATAAATAAAAAGCCCTTAAAGCCCTTATGCTAAATTGGCACAGCCCCAGGGAGTGCCAGCATTGGAGGGGCTGCAGCTTTGAAGAGCGTAGGTCCTATAAAGGCCTCTTTGGGAAGATGATATTTGAGCAAAGCTCTAACAAAGGTGAGGGAATGAGCCATGCAGAAATCCGGAGCGACAACGGGAAAGCAAAGGCAAAGGCTGTGGGTGGCAGCATCCCTGGCGTGTCCACGTGGAGTCACATCAGCCATGGGTGAACAGAAAATGATGTCACAGAGATGACGGGGTGAGAGAGTATAGGAGCAGATCATGTTGAGCTTGGAAGGTCATTGGGTAAGCTGGGAAACAGAAGATCGATGTGATTTGGTATTTACCTTTTTAAAGAGATCACTCTGATAGCAATGTAAACTCTAAGGTGACTAGGATAGAAGCAAGGGACTCAGGTGGGAGGCTATTACAGTAATCCAGGTAAGAGGTGGTGGTGGCTTGGACAGGATATGAGCAGTGGAGGTGGAGAAAAGGGGTCAGATTGGAATTGTATTTTGAAGATAGAACTAGCAGGATTTATGGACAGACTAGATGGAGGAAGAGTGAGAGAGGAGGGGTATAGAAGATGACTGTCGCCTTTGGCTTGAACAATTGGAAGGATGGAACATCATTTACTGAGAAGGTGAAGACTGAGGGAGGACCTCAGTGCACACTGCTGTTTCTTATTTATTTGCCATGCCTGCACATTTTTTTTCTTTTTGTATTTGTTTTAAACACTGTAGCAGAGCCTTTGACTTGACCTTTTTACATTCTCTTAAATGTAGTCAATAAAATGTACAGAGAGTAACTTTGGGGGGAAATGAAGTATTTCTTTAAAAAATGATTTGATAAATAGACCTATAAAAAGAAATAACCATCACATCACAGACTGTTCTAGTAACATGTCTGCAGTTTGAAGAGGTCAGAACTATTAATATAATGGAGATATAGCACTTACTTTGTGTTGAAAGGCAGAGTATTTCATCTGTTTCACTAAAGTAGCCTATAGGTAAAATGTCATGATGTCAAATGCAGATTTGACATTTTCAGAGAGCTGAGCAAGTTCTTGTAAATTGGTTTCTTGAATGTGTCCCTTCCTATGTACCAAGCTGATTCATTTCCTTCATTGTCCATTTTAATCTCTTCTACTTTTAACTCTGTAGGCAAGTGAATGTGACTTGTTATTCTGGTCCATCTCACCATAAACAGAGGAAACATATAAAACGCATGCACTATGTGGCCCTTACTTACTTATTTTGCCAATAATAGGATAAATAATTTGAATTAATAACCTATTTAAGGAGTTGCATGTGTTTTTCTCAATGTTTCTAGTTATATATATCCACCATGCTTGCATTATATATAGTATGTACATTATCTGAAGATACCTAGCATGCTGAATATTAACTAAAAAGATAATATTTTGCAGTGCCCACCAAATCTTCATAAGCAAGACGGATATGCATGCAATCAAAATCAGGTATGCTGGGCTATAAATTTTAAGTGTAATTTAAAAAGGATTCATTGGAAAGTTTTTTTTTCCTTTTTTGATAAATATTAATATAACTTTGAAGGGAATTTTACTCAAGTAAATTATTATAGTGGGATTCTAATTTACAGTTGCTTCATGTTATGCCAAATATTAAATATATTTACCTCTGGTGACAAATTGTCTAGATTAAGAGAAAAAAAAAGGAATGTAATGGCTGAAGAACTGGGAGTCTCATTTATTGAGTTGTGACCATCTTTCAGTAATTTCAGCCTGCCTGGTGTGAGAAAGAAAATATGACAATCTGTCATGAGTTTTTTTTTCTCTGAAGCCATATTATAACCTACAGGTGAGTATCATGATGTCAAATGCAGATTTGATGTTTTCTAACCATCCATACACAAAAGAAGCTAAAAATCATTTTGGTGTCTCTCACAGAAATGTACCAATTTTTTGTTTGCTGTAAAATTTCAAATTGTAGATGTTTAGTTTACATTTAGAGAGCTGTACAATGAGTTCTGTTTAGAGTTTTAAATTTTTAACTGTTATTATTGAGATGTTTGTGATTCTTATTGGTCACTATAAAAATATTAGGCTATGAAATGAAAAAACTTTATCCAAGTGAACCAGAAGGAGACATTGTAGTAAAAACGTTGGGGAAGACAAACTGATTCTGTGTGCCTCACATGTGTGCTCCTGTCCCCAGGGCCGCTGCTACAATGGCGAGTGCAAGACCAGAGACAACCAGTGTCAGTACATCTGGGGAACAAGTAGGTCGCATCTCCTTGCTTGGCGGTTACACATACCATTTTCTCTTAATAGTGTTCTTCTCTGCCAGTCTTGCTGAGAGAGATGCACAGCTTGGAGTGATGTTTTAAAAAAAATCTAGAAAGGATGAAAATAAAGAGAACTGTGAATCTTAGTCACAAAAACTATAGAAAACAACTGCTTAAGTTGGGTACTTGTCAGAACTGAGCAGTGCCATTTAGTGGCTGTGGCTCTCAGAGAAGGGGTGTTGCATTCATTTGCAAAGATTGGGTTGAGTACAGTGTGATTATCCAGCCACTTGTGTGATTTATTTTGTACCTTGGTTTTAACATTTGACCCCCTTTTTTTCCATTAACACACACACAAGTTAGCTTTCTGGTTTTTACCCCAGGAAAATACCAGATTTATTTTTAAAATTTTGTCATTTACTGTCTCACTTCAAAGTGAAGAGATGCATGTACTTCCTGAGATGCAGACAGGTACATGGCTGTGATTCTTAGTACATTCCATAAAAGTTCATGTGCATATCCTCTTCCTGACATTTACAGTGCCTTTCCAATAATATCAGTTCATGAGGGCCAGACGGGGGGAAGAATGAGAAATGAGTCTGCCTTTCTAGCCAAGGCTGGGTTCACCCCAAAGGAAAAGAAAGCACACAAAATGAGAACAGGGCTGTGGCACGAGTGATTTTAGAGTTTGGCAAATATCATTTATTTGACTGATTTACATTCAGTGCTTTAGTTTTGACAGAGAAAATATAATAGACATATTTGTATTTTGAAAGGTTTAATTATCAAAACTCAGGTGCCAACATAAAATCTCAATAGGCTACGACTTTATAATTATCTCTTAATATTGATATAAAACAAGATTAAGAATGTTAGTTTCCTGTGTGTCAGTCACTTCACCAATTCCTGCTGATAATCATTCGCACCTTCCATCCTCAAACTCACCAACAAGGATTGGAGAGAAATTTGTTTCTCAGGCTAAAAACAGTGTTGTGTTGGAGCTTTTTTGTATTAGCTTGCAAGAGCCAATTGTTAAATTTTTGGGAATTTTGCAAGCCCATGGACATCACATTGAGTGTGAAATCAGCCATGGAGAATTTATACCATGGAAACTTGCAAATGCTACAAATCAGGATGTTCTTTTTCCTTGTTCTGGAGAATCGGGTGTTAAACACTTACTGGCACACTACTGGTTATGGATAACAAAGAAAATGAAAATTAATTTTCTTCTCTTGCCTATCTCCAAAAGAGGCTGCAGGGTCTGACAAGTTCTGCTATGAAAAGCTGAATACAGAAGGCACTGAGAAGGGAAACTGCGGGAAGGATGGAGACCGGTGGATTCAGTGCAGCAAACAGTGAGTGGTCAGCTCTAAGGGCATAATCACTGGACTTGGAAGCCCTTCTTATGCAAGTGCAAAATGAGCACAAAGTAAATGCTAATGATTTTTTTCTAAGTGTTCACCATTCCAAAATTTAAAGTATTTATTTTTAATTTATATTATTATATCTAGCGGCAAATGGCTATAAACTGTTACTATGCTACAGATTCATGCCATTTCTGCAACATTTTACTTCATTTTTGTTCTGATGAGATACTTTGCCAGAGCATTACAAATTAATACTAACTTTTAATTTTCTACTTTTACTAGAATATATGGTCTATGAATGTAGTAGTATGCATGTAGTTTAAATGCAAACTATATAGACCGTATATATTTTTGCAACCAAAGTGAAATCTTACTGTATTTTTTTATCATTTCACAATCAGATATCTAATATCTACACCAGAGATTTTTTTTTCTCTTCCAAAAAGCATCTAGTTAGTACATATTAAAGGCATCTTTACTCAGGAAATGAGATGCTTTCAGAGCACATTGATATTTCTTTCTTTCTTTCCTTTTTTTTTCAAGACTGAGTCTTGCCCTATCGCCCAGGCTGGAGTACAGTGGCATGATCTCAGCTCACTGAGACCTTCACCTCCTGGGTTCAAATGGTTCTCGTGCCTCAGCCTCCTGAGTAGCTGGGATTACAGGCACCTGCCACCACGCCCGGCTACTTTTTGTATTTTTAGTAGAGATAGGGTTTCACCATGTTGGCCAAGCTGGTCTCGAACTCCTGGCCTCAAGTGATCCGCCCTCCTCAGCCTCTCAAAGTGCTGGGATTACAGGCGTGAGCCACCACGTCCAGCCTGATATTTATTTGATTAGTTGAGGAAAGTTAGAATTCTCATTAATTAGGTTATTAAGGTTAATTCAATTACTGTGGAACAATGGAATCATTAAGTAATAGCCTAAACCTCTTTCCTTTTCCTTCTAAAGCAATGAAAATTCTCCTAATTTTGAAGCAGAGCAAGAGTTTAAGGGAAGCTTTATTCTCAGTTAATGATCTCTGCTATATTTTACAAAACTTTGCAATTCCATTTAGTCTTTGATGATGGATGAGGCCGTAGTAGGCAACAAATCTTTGACTATAATTTTTTAAAAATTAAACCAAAATAATAGAGAACAGAGCTTCTTATCTGATGTCTCATGAATGCAGCACAGATGTTCCAAGGTGTTGATCCTCAGTCCTTGAGGTGTCGGGGGATAGGAGCAAGAGGAGCCTGAAGTAGTCAAAATCCATGGGATTGGACATCTTGAATTTGATTAACTTTATTCATTCACTCCATGTCCTAGAGAATCTGATTATCTCTCTGTGTCTCATGACCTCAAAAAGTTTGAGAGGCATTGGATTAGATTATTGTAAAGGATACCTTTTGAGTATCTGGTAATAGAATACCCAATCCCCAATAAGTTAAGGGAAATTAATGTGTTTGAAACTTGAAAAAATCGTGAAATATATGGCCAGACACGATGGCTCATGCCTGTAATCCCAGCACTTAGGGAGGCTGAGGCGAGTGGATCGCTTGAGTCCAAGAGTTCAAGACCAGTCTGGACAACATAATGAGACCTCATCTCTATTTTTTAACAATTGTGAAATGTATAAACATAAAAATAAATAACAAATAAATATATATTTTACCAAATAATTATGAAGAGAACTCCCATGTCACTCCTACGTGGGTCAAGAAATAAAACATTTCAGCATCCCAGAAATAGTGCAGATACCTTCATCCTGACTTTTGTGGCAGTCACTTTCTTGCTTTTCTTTAGAGTTTTACTGCCTAAGTTTTCATCCCTAATGCTTCATGTGTTATTTTGTATTTTGCTTCTCAAGTCCAGCATTTTAAGTTTTCTGTGGTGTGTATAGCTGTTGTTCATTTTTACTATTTATTTGTTTCTCTTTTATAAATGCACAAATGAATGAATGTACTATAGTTCTCCATTCTGTGTTGAAGAACATTTAGATTGTTTTCATTTTTTGGCCGTTAGGAACCATGCTGCTATGAATATTCTTGTGTATGTAACCTAGTGCACATTTGTACCTCTTTCTGTAAGGCTTGTACATAAGTAGAAAATTTGCTAAGTCATAGGGGTATCATTGTTACCAAATACTTTCAGACTGTTTTCTAAAATGGCTGAACTAGTAAATTCTACCATCAGTATTATGTATATAAGAATTTTGTTGTACCATATTTCACCAACACTTGGTATTATCGGACTTTTTGCTTTTATCTGTTCTGGTGGGTGTGACCTGTTATATTAGCATGGTTTTAATTTGCATTTCCCCAGATTACAAGTGGAATTTAGCACATTTTTGTACATTTATTGGATATGGATTTCCTTTTTTTGTGATGTGCCACTTCAATTCTTTGCTCATTTTTTAGGAGTCATTGTTTACTTAACAGATAGACTGGAGGTAGAGGTCCTCATGGTGCATGAATTTAACAAGGTCACCAAAGACCCAGATAATTTCTGCCCCTCCATCCTGTAACCCTTAGCATGTTGACTTTTTGTCCTTATGCTTTGTGAACTCATGATTGTAAAGTGGATACAAAAGCTACACATTCAAAGGTAGGAAGCAGGGATAGGAGCAAAAGGTCTTCTCCCTGTCAGTCTCTAACCTTTTATCCAGAAAACAAAATCCTCCTAGCCACTCCCTAGCCAGCTTTTCCTCACGTCTTCACAGCCCAGGGGCCACTTTTAACTCTAGGAAGAGGAGAAGGGGGAATGGATAGGAAAGTGGGTGTCGAGAATGGGAGTACCAAGAATAGATGAGACAGCAGTCATGATCCACCTTTAAGGGCTGTGCACTTTGCTGTTCCAAACAAAACTGTGATCCTCTTAGCAAAGAAGGAGGGGGTTATCACCTACCAATGATATATGATCAAATGTTTTTGTTTAGAAAGAAAGATAATATTTTAAAAATTTGAATCAATGTGGACCGAATCGTTTTGATTTTTTGAGCTTGATTCCTCCTGTCTGGTCTCTTTGTTTTCTTTACACATGTTCAGTGATGTGTTCTGTGGATTCTTACTCTGTACCAATCTTACTCGAGCTCCACGTATTGGTCAACTTCAGGGTGAGATCATTCCAACTTCTTTCTACCATCAAGGCCGGGTGATTGACTGCAGGTAACATATTAAATGTTGGAAGACCTAATAAGCCATGAGAATTACAAATTTCACAAAATGAAATTTCAAAAAAATCAGAAATCAAAGAGTTTTCTAGTTTTTACAAGAGGAAAGTTAATTTAGATTTTATTATCACCTTTCATATTGACAGTCACTTAAAAAAACAAAGTTGTGTATTGACTTGGCAGCTTACATTTGCTCAAAATTATACTAGTTAGTAGTAATATGGCCTTCTTTGTCATCATAATTTTCAGAGTAGAATTATGGTGTTCATTCTAACCCATTATTAAAGTTTTAAGCATTAGAGTATGCCAGTATTTGAACACTGTGTGTGTATTTATTTTGTGACTGAAAAGAAAAAGAATTTAAGCTATAGTTTATGAAGTATATGTCTGGTTTGGAAGATGGCTTAACAAATACCTAATCACCTATAGAAAATATTTATTAAAATAGTATGTATACCTATAAGCAAACATTTGATATCCAGCTGTCTGTGAGTACAAGGCATGTAGATATGAGGCTTATTTTTGTTTAGCCAGGGAGTCATGTTATATTCCAAATAGGTATTGTTCCCTTCAAAGTAGTCACAATTCAAAGATACTATTCTCTTACTCAGTGGTATTGTTGTTGCTCAAAACACTTTTGGCCTTCCCCCTGCAGAATTGCCTTCAGCGTCTGCAAACTTTTACTTTTAGTATCCTTAGAGTACCATATCTTCACCTTAAGTGAGGTAATATAAGATTTGGGATTATCCAAAAGTAATTTTAGTAAATTCATTGGGTACTAAATTGGCTAATGCTGTCTTGGTCAAATGGTTACTTTTTTTTTCTGGCTTTTAAATGGCTCTGAAGAGAATTCTAACAGGGTCTTAGTAAGATCCCTCCTGGAATAAATTTGTAGTCTCTAAAGCTAGTTACTTTGACGTATACAAGCTTTATTTGAATGTGTGTTTTCATGCCTTTAGATAAAATAGCCTTGTTAAGTTATATTGTTATATATACTAAACTAGCATATTTGTTAAATATTCAGCAAGATTTGAATGACTATAGCATTATCATTCAAATTCAAATTATTCCTAACTTTGAAATTTTAGAAGTAAGCACTAAAACACATGAAATAATCTTATGAAACCACTGTCATATATGTGGTCTGTCATTGACTGAAATTTTTTACACAATGGTAAGTACTTGCCTATCTAAATGTATCTAAACATAGAAAAGTCATTCTGCCCCTTTTCTATGTTTAGATACGTTTAGAAAGGCAAGTACTTACCATTGTGTTATAATTGCCCACAGTATGCAGTACAGTAACATGCCATACAGAAGTGTAACCCAGGAGCAATAGACTAGACCATCTAGCAGTGTAGGTGTATAGTAGGCTATACCATCCAGGTTTGTGTGAGCTCATTCTATGACATTTGCACAAAGACAAAACTGACTAATGACACATTTCTTAGAATGTTATCCCCATCGTTTAGCTAGGCATGTCTGTAAATATCAATAGAAAATAACTGGTTTATTTTTTTCAATTATGGATAATCAGATCTTCTGAAGTAAGAATAATACTTTTCAAAATATTTTTTATTTGCTGTTTTTGTTCATCATCTGCTTTTTTCCGCCATGCTACATCTGAAAGCCTTGGAGAGCTAATGATATATTTGCTTATTTTGTTCTCATACAGATACTTCTCCTTTAGTCTTAATGTTGGGTCTTGAAAACAAGTGAAGATTTAGAATATACTTTATGCAAATGACATTTTTCTTGTTGATGTGTATTGTAATAATGATAATGAAAGAGAGTTTCTTTTTCATGCTCTTTTATTAAGGAAAGGTAGGGAAAGGGGAAGAAGAAGAGGAGTAAGAAAATGCTAGGAGAAATCCACATCCACTGACAGCCTCTTCAGTTTCGTGAAGAGCAAGCCTCATTCATGTTGATGTTCTAAGTGTGGTGCGAATAGTTATATGGATATCTTTCTCGTTTTAGTGGTGCTCATGTAGTTTTAGATGATGATACGGATGTGGGCTATGTAGAAGATGGAACACCATGTGGCCCGTCTATGATGTGTTTAGATCGAAAGTGCCTACAAATTCAAGCCCTAAATATGAGCAGCTGTCCACTCGATTCCAAGGGTAAAGTCTGTTCGGGCCATGGGGTAAGTAGGTATCATTGTGACAGCTGGGACCTTCATGGTCTGGCATGGTCACAGTGGCTGGACTTTCATTTCAGCCATTCTCCTAGCTAACATGGTGAAACACCATCTCTACTAAAAATGCAAAAATAGCTGGGCGTGGTGGTGGGCACCTGTAGTCCCAGCTACTCAGGAGGCTTTGGCAGAAGAATCGCTTGAAACCAGGAGGTGGAGGTTGCAGTGAGCTGAGATGGAGCCACTGCACTCCAGCCTGGTGACAGAGCGAGACTCCATCTCAACAAGAACAACAACAACAAAAAAAGGCCAAATTCAGCCTTGTTAATCGCAATCATGGTATTAGAATATTTCAGATTAAAAAGCTTCCTTGTTTGATTTTATCATCTCTGAATGTATTTCTCAGGGAGATAAGGGTTTAAACACTCCTGTCTCTTGTTTGCTGATTGTTATTTATTTCCTCTAGATTACAGTTCCATTCCAGCATGTTGGTGGGTCCCTGGAGAAACAGGGAGGAGACAGAGATAACTCTGGGGTCCTCAGCTTGGCTGACTGAGGAAAGAGGGTTACCAGGGACTAGGGGTGTGGGGGTGTGGGGGGAGGGGGAATGCTTGTTGGGCAGGGAAAGTACCACCAAGCAAGTTTGGTGTTGGACATGGTAACGGTGAGGTCATACAAGGCATTGGTGATTTATGTCTCCTGGCCTTTTATCTCCAGCAGTGCTTTTGAGCCCACTGTCTATTAATTTATTGAATTAAGTGTATATGTTTTTAAAGTGTGTTCCTGGAAACAGCTGCTTCTGAACAAAGTAGAAAAAAGTATCTTGTCAGACATTTGTATACTTAAGTAATATCATGATTCAATTTAAGTTAAGAATAACATGAATAATTCAATTTAATTTAAGAATAATAATAAGAAATAATTAAAGAATTTCTTCCTTTTACTCTTTTTCTTTAATTAATGGGAAAAAATGTTACACAATTTGATCTGTGCATTATTACCTCCTGTCTAGTGATCAAAACCACGGGAAACTTTAAAAAGAAATTCCAAGTAGCTTTTAAAGCTTCCTCCCTGCCCCTGTGTCTCTTTTACATTTATCACCATTATTCTACAAAATACAGTGAAAATGCCATATCTGTTCATTTTTCTTCACAGGTGTGTAGTAATGAAGCCACCTGCATTTGTGATTTCACCTGGGCAGGGACAGATTGCAGTATCCGGGATCCAGTTAGGAACCTTCACCCCCCCAAAGATGAAGGACCCAAGGGTTTGTGTGATTTTGGTTTCAATTCATGGAATACTGAATTCATTGACACTGTTCCAATGCACCAATATAACATTCTAATTGACTTAAGAGGAGACACATAAGAATATCTCTTTTTGCTTTTAAAGTATATAATTTATGTTACTGCCAAATTAAGGATTGTGGTATATCATATTTTTAAAATGTGTTTGAATTACTTCTTAGTCTAGAACTGAGATTCGGAAGAAGTAAATATACACATTTCCTTTAATACAGTATTCTTTTTCTCTTTAAACCTTATTCTCTTTCCATAGTCACAAATTATTTTGCAATTCGTCTAAGCTATGCCATTTTTCTAATAGATCAAATCTTTTTGGCTGACATGAGGCTCTGGTTACTTTTCAATGTTGGAATCTCTCCAGAAGGAAGTTGTCACCTTACAAGCTCTTTTTGAACATTCTTTTGACTAGGAAGGAGTTGGAATTCTTCACAGAACTTTCATTCTTCAAAGAAAATGTGAGAGATCTGGACCTTGGTTTTAATCAGTCATTAAGAGGAGAGAAATTAGAATTTGGGGATTAGAAAGAGACTCAGGGGCCACCTAGGACCACTCCCTATTTTCGCAGATGAGAAGGCCCAGACCTTGAGGTCAGGTCACTTACTGTAGTCACCCAGGTAGTGAGAGACAAGGCCGGGATCAGGACCTAAGTCCCAAGTGCCTGATCTCAGACTCTTGTTCTTTTCCCATCCATTATATCATCTTTTTTTTTTTTTTTTTTTTTTGAGACAGGATCTTGCTCTGTCACCCACGTAAGAGTGTAGTGGCACAATCATGGCTCACTGAAGCCTCAAACTGCAAGGCCCAAGAATCCTGCCACCATGCCCGGCTAATTTTTTATTTTATTATTTTATTTTATTTTATTTTTTTTTGTAAGCAAGTACATTTATTGAGGTTCAGGGTGGGACACACAAGAAAAGGAGTGAGGGGATTTCATTGGTGTATTTGAATGTCACTAGGTCACAGTCAGGAAAGGAAGTAGGAAGGAGAACCTCTAGCAGGGACTGACCTTATCACATTGGTGCACCTGGTTGACTAAATTGGAAACTCACAGCCCTTTTATGGAGATGTTGAAGCAGCAGGAAAATATGTAGTTTTAGGGCTGCAACACACACTGTCTTAGGTGTGGTAAGCAGTTTGCTGAAAGCTCTACACTTCTAGACCAGCCTCTCTCTTCTTCTCCTGATTCTCCAGCACCATGGGGTTTGCTAGTTCTGCAGGGCTGGGAAAGCCTCAGGTAGCTTATAATCATGGCGAAAGGGGAAGCAAACACGTCCTTCTTCTCAGGGCGGCAGGAGAGACAAGTGAGAAGCAAACGGGGAAAAACCCTGGAGTGTTTATTTTTTGTAGAGACAAGGTGTCGCTATGTTGCCCAGGCTGGTCTTGTACTCCTGGCCTCCAGTGATCCTCCTGCCTTGGCCTCTCAAAGTTTGGGATTATAGGTGTGAACCACTGTGCCCGCCCCTCTTACATCATCTTTTTTTTTTTTTTTTTGAGACAGAGTCTGACTCTGTCGCCCAGGCTGGAGTGCAGCGGTGTGATCTTGTCTCATCGTAACTTCTGCTGCCTGGGTTCAAGAGATTCTCCTGCCTCAGCCTCCTGAGTAGCTGGGAATACAGGCACCTGCCACTGTGCCTGGCTAATTTTTGTATTTTTAGTGGAGATAGGGTTTCACCGTCTTGGCCAGGCTGGTCTTGAACTCATGACCTCGTAATCCACCCACCTTGGCTGGGATTACAGGTGTGAGCTACCGCGCCCAGCCTCTTACATCATCTTATAATGTAGTCTGTGTTATCAGGAGTATGGTAATCATTTTTCATTATTCTCCCGATTCTCAACCCCTCATACAATTTTCAAAGATCTAGAAAACCCATCAGTCACAAACCGCTTACTACAGCATCTGTTACATTGTACCTGAGAAACCAAGGAAATACTAGAACCAGTTTTTATATACAGGGATGACGTTGTACATCAGCTTCTTTATCATGGTACTGCACAGTTTTTTTGTAAGTAACTGCCATGCTTTTCTCTGACAGGTAGGAAAATGCATATAAGATTAGTACCATTTTGATCTGCTTAGTTTTGGATGAAAGTTTATTGAAACTCTCTGAACTTCAGTATAGTTTATATGGGAAAAGATGATTTCAGATGCAGATGAAGCTCTGTAGTCCTCAATTCCTGAAGAGATTTAGGCTGATTCAGGCACATGTGAATTGTTCAGTAATAGTGGGTGTGTTAAAACACATTTTATGCACTTGCTTAATATGCCCATGATATTAAAATTCTGTAAGAATCATAATCACACCCTCACAGTCTATTTCTGTTCTCCTTCTTCTATTTCTAAAAGGGAACGTATTCCACTTTTACACTTAGTCTTTTGTTACTTTAAAACTAGAACAAAAAATTCTTGGATCCACCTTCTGAAGTTAGATTTAGGGAAGATTTAAGCTCTAACAAGAGAAGCCAAGGTTCATTCTTTCCAAATTTTCTCTCCACAGTGTATCTGTGATTTTTTTTTTTTTAAGATCTAGATGCTGCTTCCTCAAGTGATGTATAAAGATGCCTCAACGGATGAGCAGAGCTAAATTTACTTAGACTCTGCCTTTTTTCTCTGAGTCGGGGATTATTGATTGTCTGGTTCTATAATATCTATTCCCTGTTCCTTCACCCACCCATGCCTAAACGTCTTTGGAGGCATTAAGTATAGAAAGTCACATTCTAGAGAAAGAGTACTCACAGCTGCCTTTTGTTTTGTTTTGCTTTGCTCTCGCTGTTTAATGTGGTAGTATCCCACACTATCTTAAAAAAAAGAATAACTTTTTCGATCCTTCAAGTAATACATACTTATTGTAGAAAAATTTGAAAATACAGAAAATATTAAAACTCAGAGGTGCTCAAGATAAGCCTTACTGGGCGAGGCGCAGTGGTTTGCACCTGTAATCCCAGAACTTTGGGAGGCCGAGGGCAGGTGGATCACCTGAGGTCAGGAGTTTGAGACCAGCCTGGCCAACATGGTGAAACCTCATCTCTACTAAAAATACAAAAATTAGCCAAGCGTGGTGGCACATGCCTGTAGTCCCAGATACTGGGGAGGCTGATGTAGGAGAATCGCTTGAACCCAGGAGGTGGAGGTTGCAGTGAGCCGAGATGGTGCCATTGTACTCCAGCCTGGGTAACAGAGGGAGATTCCATCTCAAGAAAAAAAAAAAAAAAAAAAGAGATAAGCATTCTGGTATGCTTCTTTCCTGTTGCATTTTTCTTTTTTCATTTTTAATGAAGACAATGGAGTCATTGTAAAGGTATCTATTGGTTCTAAAATTATTAAAAATCTTATGAATCTCTAATAATTTTCATTAAATTGAAAATAAGTCATTAAATGAAATAAATGACCTAGTTATTTTTATAAATATTTACATTTCCAGAAAAATCAAGCCATTTTAGTACAAGTAAATAATAGCTTTTATCTATAATAGCTATCTATATCTTTTTAACCTCTATTTAAAAAATATATTAATATACTGGTAAAACAGAAACTAAAAAATTTTAAAACTTTTATGTAGATTTTATTATTCTGTTTTTGATTATCAGATTAAAAGAAGATTCCAAGTGAGAAATTATGTGCTTTTCTTTTTATTCAGTTAGCAAATATTTATTGACTGTCTACTATTTAAAAGATAACATATGCTTGGCACACAGACACTCCATAAATATTACACTCTTCTCTTTTGAAATATGTAAAGGAAATGAGATGGTGCATGCTAGTGCCGCTTTTCAGTTTATCCATATTCATTTGTTTTGTTGCCTTGCCGACGAGTAATAGGTAATGGACTCAAGTTATTAAAACAATCAGTGTTTTATTGACTGTAGGCTCAGCAGTGTGTGAGACACTAAGATTTTTCTCAAAAAAAATGCATGTTGTGGCTGGGCGCGGTGGCTCACACCTGTAATCCCAGGACTTTGGGAGGCCAAGGCGGGTGGATCATGAGGTCAGGAGATCGAGACCATCCTGGCTAACACGGTGAAGCCTCATCTCTACTAAAAATACAAAAAATTAGTCGGGCATGGTGGCAGGCACCTGTAGTCCCAGCCACTCGGGAGGCTGAGGCAGGAGAATGGCGTGAACCTGGGAGACGGAGCTTGCATTGAGCCGAGATCGTTACACTGCACTCCAGCCTGGGTGACAGAGTGAGACACTGTCTCAGGAAAAAAAAAAAACAAAAAAACTGCATGTTGTATCTTTTTTCTCATGATCCAACTGGTTTGGTTGGCACCTGCCTGATTGAGCACAGTGTTTGGGCCTCCCCAAATGCTTGCCATTTATAATGGGCACCACCCACAGTGGCCAATCATATCCGTAGATGAAGGTTTTCTGTATAGGTGCAGTAAGAATATTAAAAATACTTAGTTTTATTTAATTTCAATATGCTTCCATTATATAGAGAAAAAAATTCAAGAAACGTAATGAAAATATGGCCTTTTTTAAAATCATGAACATGGTCATAAAAGATAAATTATACCCAACTGCCCTTTGGATCAAGACCAAATTAGTAAAAATGAAGGTGAATTCTGTGAACTCCATCTTCATTGATTTGAGAATGTCAGAAATGAACTGATGTGTTTTGGGTATTTCTTTTATTTTAACTGTAAGTTCCTGGAAGAATAGGAAATTCAGCCTCTCCTGTGTAGGGACTGAAAGCATACCTGAAAGTATTGCCACTGTAGTCACCCTGTACTTGCTACAGTTGTCTGCTATGGATCCATAATTTAAAGCATGCTAGATTATTCACGCCAACTTCTCAAACCAAACTATTGAAAGACAAGAAATAAGATCTCAAAGCACAAACCATGTGAGCTAGGATTTTTTAAAAAAGATTTTTGTCACGTTACTTTATTTTTTCTACGTTGTTGTTCATTTCACATACAAAAACCCTTTCTTAATTTTATTTTTAATTTTTTGTATTTTTTAAGCCTAGTCCTTCTCTCAACTTGTTTCCATTGAAATCATTATAGGAAATTATTTTGCTTTGTTCTACAAGGACAGAATGTATTTTAACTCTGTTTAAAAGACCTAAAATTCTCTCCTGTTACAGGGAGACCCACATCAAGTACCCCAATTATTGTCTGTATGTAGACACCTTCTCAAGGTGCTTACTATAGAATACAGTGGAACTTTTCTCATTTGATAGTTTACATCACCACTATAAGAAGGAAGAGAAACTGGGACATAGCTAATGTTTTCAGTGATATGTATGGGCAGATATTATTCCTGGGAAGCTTTGGTCAGACCCTTTCATCACAACCACACTCATCAAATCAGAAATAAAAAGGGCCTTAGAAAGAATTCAGTCTAGACCCCTTGTTTTACAATTGAAGAAACTAAGTTAGTTTTCAGGGTTAACAAAGAGTGAGTGGCAGAGCCAATAATATAACAGATCACCTTATCTTGAGCCAAATGCTTTTTTCTGTTATTCCATACTCCTGTTTTGAAGTCGAATAGTGAGGCTAGGCACAGTGGCTCACGCCTGTGATTCCAACACTTTAGGAAGCTGAGGTGGGCGAATTGCTTGAGCCCAGGAGTTCCAGACCAGCCTGAGCAACACGGAAAAACGCCGTCTATACAAAAAAAAAATTAAAAAATTAGCCAGGTGTGGTGGCATGTGCCCGTAGTCCCAGCTACTTGGGAGGCTGAAGTGGGAGGATCACCTAATCCCATGAGGCAGAGGTTGCAGTGAGCCA
This sequence comes from Symphalangus syndactylus, assembly GCF_028878055.3. Taxonomy (NCBI): domain Eukaryota; kingdom Metazoa; phylum Chordata; class Mammalia; order Primates; family Hylobatidae; genus Symphalangus; species Symphalangus syndactylus. The sequence continues at coordinate 111,118,126 of NC_072430.2, forward strand.
AGATCACACCGCTGCACTCCAGCCTGAGCAAGAGAGTAAGACCTTTCTCAAAAAAAAAAAAAAAAAAAAGCTGAATATTAAGTTATTTTGCTAGTTCTCATAGTACAATAGTAAGTAGAAAGCGAAACAATAACCAGGTAGTAATCAAGCTTATTAGCTGATCCATTACTTGTCAATGGTGCTTTTTATGGAATTAGATAAGAAAGGAAGTATTATTAGCATTTAGTATTTTTAAAACAATAGTTTTGAAGTCTTATTTTCTGAGGTATTAACCTTGAGGAGTATTTAGTGTTTACATTTACCTTTTGCAATACATCCTTTTGGTGACTGTGTTTGTCAGTGCACAAATCTTTGATTTTATAGTTTAGATGATTAGATATGAGAAGTTATCCTTATCATATATGATTATGCTCATGTATAATTATGTGCTACCTGGATATTTTTCTCAAATAACAATGGCCTTATCAATAACCCAAGGATATATCAAGTTTAAAAATTTTTTAATAACTGTGAATTTATTTTGTTTCAGTTCAGAAAAACTCTATTTGCATTGACAGCATAAACTGAAATATATTCTTACATGAAATCATTTATTTTGCATCCTTTTAAATATTTGTCCATGTATCTAAAAATGAACTTGTTTTTTTCTTTTATGGAAAAGAGTAAGGAGATCTGATTGTATGTATAATGTATTGAAATATGGAGCTACATACCAATATTATACACTAGTATATAAAGAGTTTATTTAGTATTTACTTTTCTTGTCTTGAATTGTAGTGGAATAATAAATCCCTGAAGAAAGCACTTTGGTCCATGGAATACAAATGATGACTTTGATGCCTCCTGCCTGTGAAGTATCAAAAGATACAGGATTTTAACCCCCTTTGGAATCACATGGGGGAAATAGTGCACCTTGTTATTTGAGAAACTCTCTAAAAATAAGGAAAAAAAACCCATTCAATTTCAAAACAGCACATTTTCAAAATGTCTGAAGCATGACATGTCTATAAAGGAATTATACATATAAAATAGAAAATCTTAAGAAAAGGAGAAAATGTATAGTTTTTGATATTTTAAACTTTCCAAAAATTCTATCTTTTAGCACAAGTAAACCTAGATAGCAGGGACCAAGACTGAAAATAATAATAAACCAATAAGTAATGGAAATAAGCAAGTAAACAAAAATGAAAACATTCCTCTAGGTAATAAACAGATTCCACAAACACATTATACTGAGAAGTAAGTGTATCAAAGAGTTAGGGAGCAAAGTTAAGTTCCTAATACAAGGATTGTGTTGTCAGCTAGAAGCTTTAAGAGTTCCATCTCCAGGTTTGGTAGGATGAGAAGGAAAATAAGATATATCATCGTGTGTCCAGCATAGTTCCTTGAACAACAAAAAAAGGTATTTAGTAGGTAATGAATGAATTAATTAATAAATTACAAAATAGATAAATTAGTGTAGAAGTAGATTTTTTTTCAATGAGATGATAAATTCTTTGTAACTATGAAAAGCAGCTGCAACCTTCGTTTTCAAATATGTCCCCTGGAAAAATCCACCCACCCGTGAGCTACTCAGTGAATTTATGTCAAGGTGATGCACAAGTTCCTACTTGCCGAAACAAAGTTCAGCACTCTCTAAAGGAAGAGAACAAAAGCAAAGCAAGATAGACAAAAAGAAAATCTTCACATCTTTAAGAGATAACCATGTTCAGTATGATGGCAAAGAATCAAATGGCACTTTACATGTATTTGCAGGATACTGTGTCACTCAAAGTAATGGGAGGGAGAGAGAACAGGGAGGGTAGGGATGCTTTTGAAAAAGCTTTTTTTCCCACTTCTAACTTGTTTTAGCATTAAGAGTACTTATCAGTTAATAATGTAGAGATAATTATTCTTTCTCATTGGAGATCACAGACTATTATCTGTTCATCTTGAATACCCACTTGAAGCCTCTGTAGAAATGTCTTGTCCTCTGGTTGTATTTCTAAAACCTACATGATTTTGTCTTGTTTCTGCAGTGAGAAATTATATCCATAGCAAAGACAAAAGTCTTTTAAAATTATTTTTATGTATCTTTCATATAGTTCTTACCATTTCTAAAAAATTAACACTCATTTAGTATCACAATTTATGGGAGAGGGTTTTTTCTATTATTTAGCATATGTGGCTTATATAAAAATTGCAGAAGTCATAGGGCTGTCATGTATCGCAGCTCTGAGAACCAATGCCTGAAACTTAAGCAAAAAAAAAAAAAAAAAAAAAGTTATGGCCAGGCACGGTGGCTCACGCCTGTAATCCCAGCACTTTGGGAGGCCAAGGCGGGCAGACCATGAGGTCAGGAGTTTGAGACCAGCCTGACCAATATGGTGAAACCCTGTCTCTAACTAAAAATACAAAAATTAGCTGGGCATGGTGGTGCACACCTGTAGTCCCAGCTACTTGGGAGGCTGAGGCAGAAGAATTGCTTGAACCTGGGAGGCAGAGGTTGCAGTGAGCTGAGATCGTGCCACTGCACTCCAGCCTGGGCAACAAAGCGAGACTCCATCTCAAAAGAAAAAAGAAAAAAGAAAAAAAGTTATAAAATAATAAATAATGTATATTAGTTAATTTACTATTCTGAAAGCAAGGGTTTTCTAAGGTCTTTTTAAAAATGAGGCTTCATATTTTGAATACCTTTCAGTCCCAGTATTTGCCTCCATAACTTGAAAATCGGAGTAGTTCAGGTGGTTTTGAGTTCTCATGTATTGTCATAGTGGGGAAACATTGCTGCCACCTTCTGTGTTGGTCTTCTTCCCTTAGCCTTCAACACTCTCAGGGGACTTTTCTGTTCTCTGTTGTGTCCCCATCTTTTTTTGTTGGTTTGTTTTTTAAGAAACCAGGTCGTGCTTAGTCAATGATAAAACTAGAATTTCTCCCTCACATTATTATCTTGTGATAAGATAAAGCAGTATACAGTTGCCTAACAGGGTTAGAAATCCAAGATTCTTTCTCTTCCTCTGGGAGAATATTTAGCTAAAAATGTCAGTGAGCCCGATTGTAAGCCTTAAAAAATGGTGGCTTTGAGTCGTGGATCTTTGTTTTGTTTTACTGTCTCAGAGCACACAATACATGTGAAGGGCAGCCTTGTTGAAGTTAATCTCTGTCTTCATGGGAAAGGTGATTTGAAGCCAGTCCTTTTGATTCCTATAGAAATATGAAATAAAGTATATGTATGTCCACACACTTGTGTGCACACAGGCACAGACACACAACTGCAAACAATGTGTCTTCCTACTTTAACACCAAACTTCATTTTGCCTTTGTAGAGGGAACCTTGGGGACCTCCACTCATTCCAGGCCCATTTTCCAGGATAGGAAAGCTGTACACAGAAGCAGTGACATAAAGTTATTCAGATTCTCACTCTGGTAGTCATCTACCAGTTGGTGGTCTGAAGCAATTAATACGGTTTCCCAGAGACCCTAACTTTCTATCACTGCATAGTTTATCCACTTGAGACTATTAATAAAAACCAAAATGTCTAAATACTGTGACAGAAATCCAAACATTGCAGACTTATTTGAAATATACTTTTCAATAATTTCCCAGGTAAACATGTATTTACCTTTAAAGCTATTCTGTCTTGAATTTCTAAGGATCTTCACAAAACTGAGTGATATATTCTGAATTTTGAAAAGATGTAGCTTCTTAGGCCTATTTTACAGTTTGAGAATTTTGTAAACAATTACTAATGGTTCATTACTTTTGTAATTAAAATACAGATTTGCTGTTACGCAATTTAAATTTTTATTTTACCTCACATCTGGTAGGAACTATAACAAATTGAATTATTTATGTGTTTATAAGTATGTATAAGATAATTATGTTTTTTAAAAGAGGGTGTGCAGAGTTTGAAGGTAAATTCACAGTTATCCTCAAATATCTTCAATATGTATGTAGATCTTAATTTCAAATCTTATAGCAAAAAAATTCAATATTTAGCTAACTTTCAAGGCATGTCCTGAATAGATTATTTTGTATGTTAGTGAAATTAGTGTGTAATTTCCTTTGTTAAAAAATCTCCATTTTCCCTCCACACAGTGAATATGGCCACAAGCAGGCTAATAGGGGCCGTGGCCGGCACCATTCTGGCCCTGGGGGTGATTTTTGGAGGCACAGGGTGGGGAATAGAGTAAGCATCCTTGCCAGTTTCAGAGTGTTTCTGTGTGGTGCCTGGTGTGTGAGGCGATGCCTGTACCTGACTCCATGTCTCGTCCTGTTGACCGTGTTTCCCGTGGTAGTGCACCTTGTGGTGTGACTTGGATGTTGCTTGTGTCCTGTGGTTTTCTTGTGTCATGTAGAACCTTCTCCTGTCTGGAACAATGTGGGGCATAACATAACACTGGGTGTGCTTCCGATAGCTTCACAATTAAGGCAATAGTCCCAACACTTCCATTGCTCCTCCACTTTATAAAAGTAATTTTAAAATACAGACTTTTTTTTTAAACCATTTATTGGCAAAAATGCTTTTATATGTATGTTTTCTTAGGATTCTTGTAATAAAGTTAATCTGTGCCAGTCAAATAAACTTACGTATATAACTAGGAATTATCAACAGTTATAGCACCTTTTAAAGGTAATAAAAATGATAGCTACTAATGTTTTCTTCATTTATTTAGAATGATATAGGAGGCTGCAGCTTAATTTTTTAAAAAGAAGATATTTAGCATACTGCCTTCCTATTTTTCCTATAAAATAGGTTAATAATTCAAAATTGAAGTCTACATAAATATTTGGAAGCAAGGAGCATTAAGAATGAAAAAATATTTAATCCAAACCTGTATAACCATAAGTGAACAGCTGCAAATCACCTGGTGGGTTGGTCTTAAAAGTAGCCAGGGTGTAAATAGATATATTGTGTGCCACTTGCCCATTAAGCTGTCACAGACATACAGTTCTCCTGATGCTTTGATTTAGGGTACTCTGTACTTGATCCACATCCTCAAAATAGCTGTCAGTTCTCCAGGGCACACTGCTTCCTGAGATTGCTAATCTGTAGATTAAAATATTATCATGATTTTTTTCTTCTCTCTCTAATTAGAAAAAGAATAAGAATGGCAGACATAACCCTTTACACAATCTTTTCTGTCTACTGTGGTGGTGGTAACACTTCAAAGTGGCCCAGAATGAATTACTAGTATCTTCAGGCATCACTAGATATCTTTGACTCACCCACCCCAAATCTTGGGCTTATTGTGAATATCAGACATGTTTTTCTTTAGTCTCATTGGTTAAAACAAACAGGTGCTCCTCTTACATACTGGAATTGGGAGACCTGGGGACCAAAATAGCATTAAGAGGGAAGCAGGTTCATAGTTCACACCTTGTGTTGAAGATGACATGAGCCTTCTTTCTTCTGGATTCAAGGACTTTGACCAGACTTAGATCTTCCAACTCACATCTCATCTCTATGGACTGTGAGGCTGGTTAGCACAGGGGAAGCTAGAAATACTAGAAAAGAGATTTTGTTTCTCCTTGTATATTAGAAAACAAAGACCGTAACAGGGATAAAAATATTTAGAGACAAGAACTTTGTCCTGTAAAATTTCCCCTTGGATCTGTTGACTGGATTATATACAGAAGAAACATTCCTTTTTCAGGGCCAGCTCCATGCATGCATTTATGTGAAATTCCTCCTTGACAAATGGTAGTTTTCTGAAAATCATCCCAAATGCATTTTTTAACATTATACGTTGGCTGTAACTTTGGTATCCTTAAATGTACTAATTGAAAGGATGAATTCTAATAATCCTTCCTTTAAGTCTTAGAGATAGGTAAAATCAAAGAGGCCTTTCTTGTAAAACATAGTCCTTGTTACCAGCATTTGTTTTCATCAATCATTTCCAGTTTTGTTCGTTTGTGACTATTTCTAATTGTGACAGGTAAGTCTGTGTAAGTGTATATATATTTTTTCTAAAGATAGATTTCTTATTATTCCTGGTTTATGAGCACTAGTTGTCTCTTAGCTTACTGATTTTTTCCCATCAAATTCCAGATTTTAGCATAATTGCTCAAGAAATATAGTTTTTAAAAAAATAATGTAGTACAATATAGATTGTCTTAACATTTCTTAGTTTAACTGTTAGAGTAATGTTCATTCAGTCACTAAGAATTCCATGGGCAGTTTTATTTTTCAATTTCTACTCGTTAGTTTATAAGTCAGGAATCATTTTTCATGAGTTATGTATTGATTCTAATCCTAGCCTATGTTTTCTGAAGCTGACGAAGTGCAAATCATATCCAAAGCATAGAGTATGTACATGGTTATTTTTTTTAATACTTGTTTTGAAATTTGATTCTGTGTTGAAATGTGGGGAGGAAATACATGTAAATAGAATAAAGTTTCTCTAATACAGAAGTTAGCAGACTTTCTGTAAAGGGCAAGATGGTAAATAGTTTTAGCTTTCAGCCTACAGGGTTGTCTGTAACAACTTCTCAACAATGCTGTCTTAGCATGAAAGCAGCCATAAACAATATGTAAATGAATGCGCATGGCTGTGTTCCAATAAAACTTTTTTGCAAAAACAGACAGTGGGGCTAGATTTGGTCTGTGGGTTCTAGTTTGCTGACCCTTGACTTATAGGATATGTTTTAGAGTCAGACAAATCTGTGTTCGCATCTTGCCGCTATCACTCACAAACTTCCAGAAGCCTGTTTCCTCATCCATTAAACAAGGATAGTCATAGTTCCCACCTCATATGATTTTTGTAAAGATCAAATGAGATACTGTATGTCAAGTGTCCAGTACTGTGTCCGGCGCTTAGTAAGTGCACGATACGGTAGCTAAACTATTTTTGTGGCTCTCATTATTATTATTATTATTGGTGTATCTCTAAAGGCAACTGAGATTCGTTCTCTAGATGGTCAGTGGTTAGTCTTAAGAGCATGTCACAAGCCCAGAAGCCTGAAGAGACCTGCATCCCTGAGACTGTATTGCAGCTGTCCTCTACCTGCCCACCAAGCCCTGGATGGTCTCCAAGTAAAAACATGTTAGGCATGCAATTTGAGTGCCGCCAAAAGTGACATCCATTTATGTACACAGTTGAGGGCACTGATGTGAGCAGAAAAGAGAATTTTTTACACAGAAATGAATGTATACACAAAACTCAAGGATTTTAGAGAAACTAGCAACATTGGCTTTGTGATTCCTGGAGCAGGGATAGATAGGACTGAAAGTATTTTGTTGTTAGGGGACACTGTACCTGCATATTAGCATCCTGAAGGATGGGATATGTAAAGTAATTATTATACTAGGTTTAATGTTGCTTAGATTTTAAAATGCTGAGCTTAAGGAGAGGAGTGAGCGAGTGGACAGGAGTTACTAGAATATGGATTAGCTCTTATCCTTAGCAATTGATAGAAATGCCACCTTGTCTTTTCTTTCTTACTGTCCTTTGGCTCTCTGCTTTTTTATATCTCTAAGCCTCAAAGTTCTGTTAGTAACAATGGGAACTTTAAACCTATTCTCAGTTGAATCTAAGGAATCTTTTTACCATTTCCCCAAAATTACCCAAATGAGATTTATGCTTCCTTACATCTTGCCTTTGGAACCCCATTTTGGTCTTTACCACTGTAAGGATCGTGAAGAAGTGTATCTTTGAGAGCAAGGCTTCAAAAGTCAGATCTGTATTGATGACTTCCTTCTGACTGCTAAATTTTAACTGTCTCCAAGTGGGGAATTAAAAAGTTAGCATTCAGACCACTTTTAGGTGCTTTTTGGAAGGGCATTGTAGCAGAATGTGTTTCCTTTCCTCCATGCCCCCATTTGTCAGTCAGATGGAGCTAATCTGAATGCGATGGTGTTCTCTATGTGCTTTTACTTATTTGATACTTAATACTTGGAAAGAAGAAGGACGTGTAAAGACAGCAAGTGGGGCCTGTTTGCTTCAAATTCTGTGAAAGGTGAATTTAATGGAACTTAATTGTCAATGGTGCAGAAACTTTAGATTTAAAGACATATAAATCCAAGCAACGCTCACCGTAGCATCTAAAGTGCAATTAAGCTAAGTAAATAAAGGCAATTTAAATGTTTAGCCATCTTTTTACACAGGGTATTTACTTCCTGAAACTGCTTAACTGCCTTTCCCTTGTGGTAACGAAAGTGGTTGGTTCATATGACTCTCTTCCCATGATCCTTTGTCACAGGTCCTAGTGCCACCAATCTCATAATAGGCTCCATCGCTGGTGCCATCCTGGTAGCAGCTATTGTCCTTGGGGGCACAGGCTGGGGATTTAAGTAAGCAACGCCGCATGTCTTCTTCTCAGTGGCTCTGGCACTTCTCTTTTCTGCTTACATAACCAAGTTTTGAGTTCCTGCTACAAGAGCTTAGGTTCTGTAAGTCAAACTGCAAAAAATAAGTCTTTTTATTCAGAAGTGGGTTAGAAATGAAGAAACACAGAACCTCAACTGTCATTTTCAGGCAAGTGGGAAATGTAGAAGGAATTCATATACACTGATTTTTAAGGAGAACAAAGAAGTTCTTCAGTAGAAGACAGTCCAGCTTGTAAGAGCAGGCACTCTGAGATACATTCATTTCTACACAGGAAATCGAGGAAGCCATGTAGTTGGAAATAAGTGGATGTAAATTGCTTGTATCTGTTTAAAACTTGTTTGTAGTCCACTGATATTTTGAAATTTTCACAACCTAAGTAATCATGCAATCATTACTTGTATTTTTCACATGTAACAGTATATGCAGCTTTGTGATTTGAAAAGCTTTATAGTTTAATAAAAACAGATTTAAAAAGTATTTGTGTAATCCTCAACCAACTGAATTGGTTTTAAATCAGAATTTGAAAAATGTGGCTTTGTGACACTTAATATTTTCTAATCAAGGACTAAATATTGACCTGAGAGGTAGGCCTGGGGTTTTCATAGTGACCTTTTAGTTTGGATTGCACACTGCTTACTGCACTAAGATTGTTTAAATAGACACACTGGGTATTCACAAATAAACTTCAATTGTGATCAAAATTTTTAAACCTGATTTATCCAGGCTGAATATTTCTACACTCCAGAATCATTGGATAATTGCTTTTTATACCTTTTCATGCTATAGTGGGTTGATGATTATGATTTGTAGGTAAGCCTTCCTGTGCCTCCTGTGATAAATTAAGTTTCAGCCAGATTTACAGAAACAAATTTAAGTGGGAAATAAGACCATTACCCAAATTCAAAACCCGCTTTGCCTCCATCTGGTTACTCAAAAGAGGAAGCTTTTGCCCTGAACTATCTGAATAATTGCCTTAATTATAAACTTTATATGTTTTATATTTGGGATTTTGAATTCAATATGTTTCAGCCAGCTAAAGTGTTATTTTTAGAAGCTGATTAAAGAAACCAAAGATGATTTAAATACTTTCAACATTTTCTGCTAATTTGTTATCATGTTAAGATTTAATGAGTAAGCCTACAGTTTTTGAGTGCCTTTAACTTGAAATAGTATTATAAAATTTTACATCTTTTCTCTCGGTATATTTATAGAGTTGAACTTGTTTAGTAAAATAGTTTTGGCATCAGTGTGTTTTCAAAAACACACTCGTAAAATGGACAACTCATATTTAAATTTATTGTTTTGGTATTAATAAAATATTGCCCACATAGTGAGTCACGCATGTGGCATCTAGTAAGAAATATGTTTTCCTTTGGGTGGACCTAATTCAAGCAAAACTTAGTGTTCCACTGCTACAAAAAAGTCATTGAACATTATAGTATTGCCATACTCTTATTATTTTATAATGCTTCCTTGAACTTTTTCATTAGTATGCCTCAAGAAAAATAAATCTGGATCATGCCCAGGCTTATGCCTCATTTGGCATTAAGAAATCCCGGTTTCAAAGGCCTGGAAAACAGTCTATTACACATCTTTGCCATCTAGCCATATGCAATGCCAAATTTATCACTGCAGTGTTTGGAGAGAAGAGCACACTATTCTGTAGCAGGACCTCAAAACAGTGGCCTGGCCTAGCTCACAGCTTGAATTGCATGTTTCTTTGGGGAAAAATGGAAAAGCCTTTATCACTGTGTATATAAGTGGATTAGGCCCTGTAAAGATTCTTTATATCTGAGAGAGAGAGATATCTCGTTATCACAAGAGCAGAAAACAAAAGGTGGGGGATCAGCACTTAGTGAGATGAGAAACAGCCTTTGCTGACTGTTGCCTGGTTGTTGCTGTGTAGGGACCTGTACTGCTGAGCTAAGTCAAAGCCCCTTCCTGTGCCCTGTAACTCTAATAATCACTTTCAGGGAGAACTGTGTAGAAAGACACACAATAGGGTGAAGTATTTCATGCCCTGAAGCAAAGAAAACGATGAAGACTAAGAATAATTCCAGAACATGTAACTTTAGGAGTTTAAATTGGGAGACTGTGCTACTCCTGAGTGACTATTGGTTGCTACGTGAGGATCTTAATTTGCTTTAGATTTTAGTAGTAGCTGTGTGGTTTGTGTTCAGCTTTAAATAACACTTCTACCTTGTAATAAAAGGCTTTTGGTGCTCAATGATAATGTTTAGATTTTCCCACCACTTGGACAGTTCTGGAGATTACTAGTCTGGAGATAATTCATAAGTATAATTATTTGCTATTTGAACTGAAAGCCTTTGGGTTTGAGTTCAATGTAAATGTTTAAAAAGAGATTCCTTTAGAATCAGAAGTTGAAGATGGTTTGTACAAAAGATTGTTCTAAATACTGCTGTTGGGAATCCCTCCTGATACCAGGTTTTTATTTCTAGAAGAAAAGTTGGTAAGGTAACCTGAACAATTTGAGGGCATGTCAACTTTTTGATTAAAGGAAAATACAGTAACTGCTTAGGGAAAATACTACATTTTCCTAATGTCACATTTCTTTAGATATACTAGTGAGTAGTTTAGATGTAGAAGTATCATACTATACGTGACCTGCCCAAGTATAAATGAGAAATACAGCTATGCTCTAAGCCCTGACCTTGTCTGCCATTCTTTAAAGTTCTTTCCTTATACTATTATTTCCTCTGAAATAGGTGGTAAAAAGCATGAAAATGTGTGCGTGTGTGTGAATGTGTGCACATTTCTGTGTGTGAAGTGATAATAAAGATGTATCAAGATTATTATAATCTGAAAATAATACTGATTTAAATTATGTACTTCCTTTTGGTAGAGTAGTTGAGTCAGACCGCTTTGGTGCAAGCAAGGCTTCCACAAGCAAGGTTGTGGATTTCCTGAAGAATTTTTAAATGTTTTATTTGGTAGATTTTTTAAAAATATTCTGACATATTGTGTAATGTTATGGGTAGTTACTTTGCTTAATTTCTTTTTCTTTTTCTTTCTTTTTTTTTTTGAGACAGACTTTCACTTTTATTGCCCAGGCTGGAGTGCAGTGGCATGATCTCAGTTCACCACAACCTCCACCTCCCAGGTTCAGGCGATTCTCCTACTTCAGCCTCCTGAGCAGCTGGGATTACAGGCATGCGCCACCACGCCCAGCTAATTTTGTATTTTTAGTAGAGATGGGGTTTCTCCATGTTGGCCAGGCAGGTCTGGAACTCCCAACCTCAGGTGATCTGCCAGACTCGGCCTCTCAAAGTGTTGGGATTACAGGCGTGAGCCAGTGCGCCCGGCCAAATTTGCTTAATTTCATATTCCAGAAGTATGAGGTTACTAAGGATATGATTAGTCCGTAGAGTCCCAGGTATTGAGGGTCTTAGGAATTTCTCTATGAAATCCTGTGAAAAACGAACGTAGGCGTGTGGCACACCAATTTGCTCTACTTCTATATCTGCATTTATTTTCATTCACCCCATGCTCCTGTTCTTCCCCATCACCCACACACAAGAATAAAGTTATGAGCTGTGGTGCAGAGGATTGCAAACCTCTGTCCTAGTTGACTCATGGAGACTCATGACACCTACCAACATTAAATAATGATACTGCTTGATTTGACTGTTAGAGCTGTTGCTTTTACTGGACATTAGAAAAAGCAGGACCATTTTAGTAGCATCTTCCCTAAAGCTTAGGAAAGGTGAAAAGTATATGAAAAGAGAGTTTCATATCTCCATTTAAAAGTGAACAGGATTACCTTCAGCACCTTAGGCATTGCTATTTATCTGATATTCCCTAAATTTGAATGTAGGGTTTTAGATGTGAGCAAAGTCATTTACATGCACATTAGTAGGTGATGGTGGTAGGAAAAGAGAAATTCTAGGTGATGGTAGGAAAAGAAATGAAGGTAATAGTGACATGGTTTGTTGAAAATTGAAATCAAAAGGACTACAGGATGAACACTGAGCTCTTCCAATGATACTGTAACACCTCAGCCTGTGGAACCTCATCACCACATCTTACTCTCCCACTACTTGCCCTGTCCATGGGATTCAGTGGCAAAGTGGATTTCAACAGTGGCCATACTGGCCTGGCATAGCTACTCCTTACACTAAAAGTGTTAATTTAATATTAATAAGTCTGTGTAATTATCATACGTGGTTCCTTCTCTTTGAGAAGTTATTTGTGTTAAAAGGTCTTCTGAGCCTGACTCTGGATTTAAGAGATTCTGTCTGGCCTACGTTCCATTTTATTGGACATGTTAAAGAAAAGGCTGTTTATGTACTCACACAAAATGAAAAAGAGCTATGTCTAGACTATTACCAGCAAAGTTAAGAGTTATCTGAAGCTGGGCACGGTGGCTCATGCCTGTAATCCCAGCACTTGGGGAGGCTGAGGTGGACAGATCGCCTGAGGACAAGAGTTCGAGACCAGACAGACCAACATGGTGAAACCCTGTCTCTACTAAAAATACAAAAATTAACTGGGCGTGGTGGTGCAGGCCTGTAATCTCAGCTACTCGGGAGGCAGAGACAGAATCCCTTGAACCCGGGAGATGGAGGTTGCAGTGAGCCGAGACTGCGCCATTGCATTCCAGTCTGGGCAACAAGAGCAAAACTCTGCCTCAAAAAAAAAAAAAAAAAAAGTTATCTGAATGTCAAGTCAGCTAAAATTTGAAAGAAACTTAATATTGCTAATTATATTTTCTCAAAAGAGTAAACACCATTTTTTATGGAGGCCTTTTGATTTTTATAGAATTAGGAAATTGAATTAAATTTGGCTAGTCTTTCCACGAGGAGGATAACCAGACTGCTGCTTTTTTGAATTCCATGACTGTATCCCAGTCCAAAATGAGAAGCCTAATACCCTTAATGCCTGGGACTCCTGGGTTAGGCACTTTCTCTTTCATGGTGCCAGGCTGGCCAGGAAGATCAGTGCATTTCCCTGCCCCAGCACCCCAGGGAAGTGAACTCAGTGTATGGTGGCCTAGGAGGGGTTGGGCTACGGACACTTCGTCAGGGGGTGACTCAGCATAGAATGATAAGAATGTGCTAACCGTGGATAAATGTATGCACTTGAAAGAAGAACTAAAGGCTTTACAGCTCTGAGATGGTTATTGTTATGCAAAGAGTCTTGCTTTAATTTTGTGCAGATGTTTATGTGTGTAATGTATATTGTAGACAAAAGTCCAGAGTATTTCAGAAGTAGTAAAAATTGATGAAAGCTGTGAAAATGCAAGCTTTATGGATTATGCTAGTGTTTTATAATGATCCAGAAATACCTTACAGGTTATGAGAAAGTTAATTACCTTCAGAATCCTAGTGAGCAGAGGGTATTCAGAGGAAACTGTTATGGAAGTAAGACAGCAAGGACCTGCCCACCGTAGTTGTACTTTCACATTAAAATTGAACTGAAAGAATATTTTTTTCATAGAGAAAATTCAGACCATTCTCAACATACAGTGGCCATGATGGTTTTACAATTTATGTGTGAGGCACCTTCACAGTCCGCTTCCCTCAGGAGTGTTCATCTCTGTCCTCATCGCGGTGTCACCTCCCTTGTAGAGGAGCTCACTTTCCCCCTGCTGGGACATCAGTGGAAGAGCTAAGGTCCTGCAATGCCCCATTGGTGTCCAGAGTCCATTTTCATCCAGCAAGATACAGTTCTACAGCATGGCTCGGCCTCTCGGTCTGACCTGGGAACCCAGTGATCCTGTAGAGCAATATTTCTGTAAAAAGATGCAACCTAAGCTTCAAAAACCAACTTTTAAAAAGAGCACAGGCTTTTGGACACCAGCAGTTTCTGTGTGCCAGGCTGAAATGGAATTTCCTGTCTCCATTTAAAAGTGGACTGCATTGCTGTTATGACCTTGGACATGGCTACTTATTGGTCATTCCCAAATTTGAATAAAAGAATATAGATGTGGGCAATATAGTCATTTACATGCACAGTGCTAGCTTGGTTTGCCCTTTCCTGTACATTTGGATTTACTGAGGAAACTTTAACATTTATCTTGAGTTCTAGCAATACATAGCTCACAAGATTGGGGCCTCTTGTCCTTCAGGGTCATTTCACAAGGTCAGGCAGTCTCTGTTTTTCCTCCCTGACTCACAGATTATGGCTCCTTAAACCTCTACCTTCCAGGGATAGGAACAGGTGGCTGATGGAGACCCTGTGCTCTGCAGCAAACTAACTTGGTGGAGGATGCATTACGGGATACTTGCCTTTTGGTCTCACATTGGTTTCTTGGGCAGCATCAGCAGTGCCCGCTTTCAAGAATGTTGACTTAAAAGAGGGCTGGGTGGGAATGATGAAGAAAAGTAAATAGCATTGTTGCAGATAGTGTTTGCTGCAATGGTTACCTGCTAGACCAGTGAGTCACACACTTAGGTCACTCATGAAGACGTTTTAATGTAAACTTTTAAAAAGAAAAGACAAGTTTTCTTTAAAGACTTTTATGTTGATATTTCAAAGAGAAGCATCAAAGTGACCATCTTGGGAAAAATAAGAACTTTGCAGGATGCCTTTATACCTATTTTGAGCTTTGGTATTGTTTTTATTTTGAATTACTTGTGGGGAAGAGGAGTATATTGCAATGGCTTTGATACTTAGGGCCTGTAAGGGTATCCAGCTGGCCCTGAGTCAGTGGGCAGGGGAGTGAGGGCTTTGGGGACTCCTCAGTCTCCAGTTTTGCATGATGCCTCGGTGGCAGCAGCATTGCACCCGCCCAGTATGCAGACTGAATGCATGAGCCCCTTGCTTGATGCCCCACATAAAGCCAGACCATGGGGAGGTTGCAACCAACTTTTATTGTTGCCTTGTAGTGTCTTGCTGGTTCTTTCTTTTCTCTTTAAACATAGGAGCCACTTTTTAGGAGACTGGACACTGTGAGCAAAGCATTTTAACTTGCCAATTTTCAACTAAGCTAAATTCTGCATTTGCTTAACTAACCTTAACCTGTGTCCACTCTCCTTTGAGTGTACTGTCTTACTGTGCACTCTGTTTTTCAACTTTCTAGATATGAAAAATGCTTGTTCTATAGTGGGGTAAGAGCTCACACACCCAAGGCAGCAAGATAACTGAATAGAGCAAGGCTTTTTTGCCACCTTGGTAAAGGCCAGTTCACTGCTATAGAACTGCTATAAGCCTGAAGGGAAGTAGCTATGAGACTTTCCATTTTTCTTAGTTCTCCCAATGGGCCCCTTCATGGAAGAGGCCTCCCTGTAATAATTTTTGCCTAATGAATTAGCAGTATGATTATTTCTGAAATAAGAGACAAATTGGGCCATAGAGTCTTCCTGTGATTTAAAATGAACAACTCAAAGTTTCGTTTGGTCTTCACCAAAGGACATACTCTAGGGGGTATGTTGTGAAGACATCCAAAAACATTAGCTGTTCTATCTTTCAATTTCAAGTTATTTTGGAGACTGCCTCCATGTGAGTTAATTACTTTGCTCTGGAACTAGCATTATTGTCATTATCATCACCATTCTCTCATCATCATCTGATTAATATTGTGGATTTTCCCCCTCTGCTTGCATCTTCTTTTGACGCACCCTGGAAGAAATGTCAAGAAGAGAAGGTTTGATCCTACTCAGCAAGGCCCCATCTGAATCAGCTGCACTGGATGGACACTGCCTTGCACTGTTGGATTCTGGATATGACATACTCGCAGCAGTGTTACTGGAACTATTAAGTTTGTAAGCAAAACCTTTGGGTGGTAATGACTACGGAGCTAAAGTTGGGGTGACAAGGATGGGGTAAAAGAAAACTGTCTCTTTTGGAAATAATCTCAAAGAACACCTTTCACCACCTGTCAACAAACGGGGGAGGGGGCAAAAGACCATGCTATAAAAAGAACTGTTCCAGAATCTTTTTTTCCCCTAATGGATGAAGGAACAACACACACACAAAAATTAAGTGCAATAAAGGAATCATTAAAAAAAATAGTAAGTGATTTTTTTTCCCGCAGCCTGCTGGCACTTAATATCTTCTAAATGATTTGGCATGATTTTTTTTTTCTTTACTACCGATGACAAACTCCAGTGGCATGAAGATCTAATTTTCCAAAGGGTAAAAACTGCATGGCATATATACAACAAGCTAGCAAGCCAATTCTCAGCAAAACCTGCAACAGAATACCTAAGGTGAAGATGACAGATGAACACACAGAAGCTGCCTGGGCCTCTTCACTTAAACATGTCCCCACACCCCATCCTCTCGGAGCCCCGCTTCTTATCCCCCACCTCCCACCCTCTATAATCCCCACTCCCCATTGGAGACCAGGCCAGGGCAGAACTCCACGGACCTTGCTCTTGTTGATTCACTTTCCCCATTGTGTTTTCTCCTGGACTGAGCATCTTTGGAAATGGGAGCTGGAATTTGAACAATGATGCTATTGTATAGTTCTTTTATAAATGTAAATACGGAAATAAGAGATTTTGACACATCATTTTCACTTGTCTGTATTGAGATATTTTCCTTGTAAAGGTTCTCTGTAAACTTGAGTTTATTTTTTGCTCCCCATCTTTTTTGATTCTTGTCTCTCTTTCTCTGTCTCTGTCCTTCTCTCTTGTAACGTGTTATACAATGACTCTTGGGCTTGCTTAAAAAGACAGATGTAGCCACAGATGCAGGGAGTTTGGGCACAAAACAAGTGCAGTTTAAAGTTGGTGTGCGTTAAACCAAAAATAAACAAAAGGGGGGACATAACAAAATAACCCATATCGAAGACACAAAATTATGTAAATGGAAATATATGTACTAAGTCTCGAAAATTTTTTGATGTCATTATAAACCTATGTATATAATGTAAGAAAGTAGACACCCTTTCAGATTAATCACAAAAGTGCCAAGCTCATGATTTTGGTTTTCGGTTTTGACAATTTTCTTTCCCTGTCTTTAATGTGAAAGGAGGATAAACTTAAAGCCTTAAATAAAAAAAAATTTTTAAATGTTAAAAGCTTGGAAAAAAATAAGCTTTCCATTTTATTTGTATTTGTTAGTGTCAGTATTTCATCCATGCTCATTTTCCTGCCTCAAAATATATATGGTAGAACCCTATTGGAAAAGTGATAATGGGAATAGAAGGAGCAGTTACCTTTGTATCCGCATTGTTAAAGTAGACTTTTATGCTGTGCTGTGCTTTCAAGAAACCTTGTTTGACCTCTGGCATATTATTGATCAGTGGACCGTTGCACTGGATTATAGTGGGATTCTACTATATACAAATCCACATTGTTCTTCTCCCTCCGACCAGATTTGCAGATGTAATCCGGGCTTTCCCAGTCCCTCTGAGTTTCCTTCACTTTTATTGATTTTTTTCTTCTAAATATGGTCAAGATAGCTTCTGTCACATGTTAAGTAAATAAGCTAAAGAAATTTGGTCCCGGCTTTGTTTTACTGTACAAACCTGTACGTGATCACTTCAGTGAGCATCCATCTATAGATGGGCTTCAGTAAAGACTGTCCCAAAGAGCCCCTACTTCTCTAATGCCCCCCCCTTTTTTTTAGGAAAAGGACATGCAGTTTTACCCATCACTTCTTCATGACGCCAAATCCATTGCTAGATTTAGCTCCTGGTCCCTTTTCAGCAAGATTCATGTTATCAGTCTTACAACTTTGATTTTGGAAAGTATTATGTCCTAAAACTGCACTGCTTAACACAGTGGGGTTTTTTTCCCCCGAGGTGTCTTTAACTGGGGAAGTACCACAAACATAGAGCAGAAACTTTAATTTCTATATTCTACAGTAGACCATCACCAAACATCATGTTGTTGCTTTCTGAGTAATAGGTGCTACACAGGTAGGCGGGCTTTCTCTAGGACTAGCTGTACGTTTGTATTGTAATAACAGGGCAATCTACAAGGCCTCTCAGCCCTACTCCAGGCTTCAGAGGACACAGGTAGCATCCCTCTAGTCAGTGGCAATGGCTCTTTCAGCTGGGAGGAAGCTTGGAGGAAACTCAGATTACTTGGTATCTTTTCCTGTTGCTGCATTGCTTAGTGTTTCCTTGTTGCTGGGTCCTGCTCTCTAGTAGATACTAAGCTGCTGTGAAGTACACCATACACATTTCACTAAGATTCCAGAGCCACCATGATGACTTAACAGAAACAAAATCATGGTGGTTACAAAACAAATTAAATCTCTATTGTTAACTTTTAAGCATTTCACAAACAACATTGTAAATGTGCGATGTTATGTTTTAAATCAGACCACAGTGGTCCCCAAATATTATGTACATATGGCAAATGTCAGTGTAACTTTTTGTTACACTGGCAATTTCATAGGTAATCAAACCTATACTCCAATGTTAAATTATTTGTGTATATGTAAAATACACAAGCTTTAAGCTATGTGTGTATGAATATGAAAGTTAATGCAACCATGTCAATTGTAAAAATTTATTATAATTATTTTTGATGGTATTAGGTTATGTAGTTTCAAACTCTTTGCTGTATTTTGCACATGCCAGTCATTTGCTAATTTTTATGGCGTGGAGATTCTTTTTTATTAATTTGAGCTCACAGCACAAGTGTATCACTGTTAAATGTTACCCAACAAGAGTTAGTGTTAAGTGATGATCAAGTTCCCATTTCACTTGCTCTACTTTTGCTGCATTAATTAATGACACCCGGATGAGGAGATGTGCGCTAACTTCATTGCTCATCTGGGATAGTGCATGAGCCCATTGAATTAGAGCTACTCCTACTAGATAACTGAGCAGTACACATAAGTGCATGTTATGAAACATGAATCACATAGAGCAGTGGAGTTTTACCAAGTGGTGTGTGTGGTTTTTGTTTTTTACTATGCAAAGATGGGAAATGCACAAACTTTTCAAAGACTAGTGTCTGAAGAACTTTACAAACAATACTTGAACCCTTTCTTTAAAGTTATCCCATCATGTTTTATAGTCATTGTTGCTTTCATTGTTAATTTCCATTTTTAAGTGCTTTGTAATTTTTTAAGTGCACTACCTGAAATTTTGTTTGAAATTAATAAATTCATTCGTATCTTGTTGGCTGCCTATGAATGGAGATTCAGTAGTCATTGTATGCATCTTTAAGTCAAATGTGTATTAAAACTTTCGTTAACGTAGAATGTTGTAGCTTTATGCTTTAATCATTTCTTTTAAACCCCCTTTTCTGTGTCCTCTTGTAGTGCTGATTAAATGGCCATGTGCCTGATATCATCAGAGTTTTAGCATGGATCCAAAGCCTCACTGAAAATTTGAGCAGTCAATGGCACAAAATAAAATCTCTGATTAATGATAAATATATGCCTGATTAGGATTCAGTTTTATTGGATTCATTGGAATTTTTTGCTTCTTATAAATCGGAAAAAACCCTACCTTAGGATCGTTTAGAGATTTTTTTTTTTTTTTAGTGTCTCCCTTCTGAGTTTTAAGAGTGGATGGCTAGTAATAACATCCACACTTTGTACCTGGTACCAAATTTGTAATCAAGCAACAAAGAAAGTAGAAAGAAATCTGGTTATATAAATTGTATTATAAAAAACATTCTAAGGAAGGCATTTCTTCACAACTCCCATGGAATTGATCACCAAATTATATCCCTTCTTCATGAATGTCTTCAATATGTCTCCTCTCCATCCCATTGCCATGCCTTGGTTTGGCCTTAACAGACACATATATCTCACATATATCGACTGCACTGACACACATTTGCTAATCTGACCACATTGATGAAAGCATTGCAGGGCTTTTCATTTCCTGTAAGTTAAGGCTCAAACTTAACACAATGTAAACTCCTGCCCACCTCTCATGATCTCAAACCTGTTTCTTTTTGTAGCCTCATTGACTCATCCTCTTGTAGTCACCTTAAAGGTCTCCTAGAGGAAGCTCTTGTACTCAAGGCCCAACAATCTTATGTAAGTGTTACGTCCATTACCCATAATTCGTTTGTTTCCATGTCATTTCATGTAATCAATATAGAAGCACTTTAAAATAGTATGAGTATTATACTTAAAATTAGAAAGCTTATTAGAGTATTTGAGTTTTGTTTATATTTGACTTTAAATGAACGATTTGTTTTTGCGTGTGTTTTCCTTTAAGTCATTCTGTTCTTGAAGATGACATTGAAATGAGTTCTACTCCTTGGTAACTGGTTGAGAAAAGTGACCCAGAAACTCCCTAGGTAATAGAGCAGCAAACCTAGAGTTAAAATTTGATGTGAATAAGTAGATAATCCATATGCTTATGCTGGAATTCCCAAGTAACTTTTAAAATGTAAAATAGGTGCCCTTTAGTTTAATGTGCAAAGGTTAGGGAGTTCCACTCACTAATTTATTCATTCAGCATATTTATTATGTCTCTATGCTATGCCAGGAACTCCTAGGAACTGAAGGAACAAAAGTAAATTCTTGTCTTAAAGTTGCTCACAATTTAGCAGGAAGAGACATGTTTAAAAAAAAAAATTCTAGACCCAAGGTGATGAGTAAACAAAGCTACTCTTGTGCTGGGAGTAAAAAGAAGAGCACTGATGGGCAAGTGGGCGAGGGATGCAGAAGCCTTTCCAAAAGAAGTGAGTTTTGAACTATATTGAAACATGACAAGAATTCACCAGTCTAATAAAATGGGAAACGTACTCAAGGCACAGGAAGCAACAAGTGCAAGACCCAGGAGGAGGCACCCAGACCCTTGGGTAAGTAGAGCTAAATGTCCTGTCCATTCAGCCTCAGTTTCCTCCCTCCTCCGTTCTCTCCTTCCTTTCCTTCCTACAAACTCTTGATCTATAAGAATCCTACAGTAGTCAGGCTCCAAGGACACATGGTGAGCTCAATCTTGTGAGCAAGATGCAACGTGCAATACTATGTGGCAAGTGCTATAATAAACATAAATATAAGGTGCTTCAGAAGAAGAGAAGAGCAAGGCTTTGTCTCTGATCTTGGGGTCAAGGAGAGTTTCACAGAAGAGGTGGCAGTTGAGCAAGAGGTTGTGCCTGTGCAATTGGGCCTAATACTGTGATCCCTTATTGTGAGATTTAACCAGGGCTTGCTCGTTTTGGTGGTGGGACTAGGGGAGTCCATTCATAAATGCTTTGCAAGCACAACAACCCGTAATGCTCAGAATTGTCCTCACCAGATCTCTGAGTGTCTTTTGTTTGTGTGAAATTACGATCTCTGTTAAAACCTTATGTTTTTAGACAGTTTTCCACCGATGTGCTCATGATGGATCAGTCTTAAGTGCTTGAGACTGTCAGTAATGACAAAGAGGGCTTCTTGACCTGGCCTGTGAACCTCTAATATTTTCTTAGCATAAAAATTCCTAGCTAATCTCAGTCTGGAGTGAGGGGGTGGGTAAGAAGAACAATAAAAGCTTTTAAAGCATCATTTAGTATATCCTTCCACTAATCAGGGGTCAACATCATTTTCTAAGTTTAGTTGAGCTTCTGGTGAACCAAAATTAGCATTTGTCTATCTGCTAAGCTTTGGAGAGAAGGTTATCATTCCTTAATCTTTTCAGAAGCCCATCCACAGCTCTGACTCCTTGACTAGAACAAGTTTTTGGCCATGTATATGACTTCTGGAGAGAAATGAAATGCCTCGATTCTTCTTCACATGAAAAAAGATTTCCTGCTGATGCTCCTTTGGCAGTTGATTGCGTGTGCACACACACGTGTCTTGGTGTGATTGTTAAAGACTACTTGTGGCCCCATGGAGTCCACCCTTAGGAGAACATTTATCTGACTGTGATGATCATTGAAAGACAAATTCGCCCAGTAAAGCAATTGGTCCTACAAAAACAAGGCAAAATAAAACAAAATCTCTCTGAATGATCAAGAGTATATGAAGAGTTCTTCAGATCTCTTTGGAGCTTTAAATAGCTTCCAGCCTTCAGGAGGTAAATGAGGTTGCAGCAGAGCTTCTTGCTTCTTTAGGCCCATAACTCAGGGTAAGGACAGAAAAAGGTAACTTGGATTATAAATGACATCAGGGAGGCCTCTGTTTTCCAGCAACACAGTCTTGTAGAGCCATTCTAACTCCTATAGAGATAGCAAATGGATTGTGTGCAGTAGCTTTAAACTGCTTTTCCTATCTAGGTGAAGTGGCTACAAACCAAAGGTCACAAATGCTAAAGTCTACAGGAGCCAGTCAGTTACCAAAATGAGCCGAACAGGGCAATGGAGGACACAAGGGCTGAGGGAGGCTGAGCTGAGTTGGAGACCATACACCTTGTCCTGAAGGGAGCAGCCTCTACTTAGCTCCAGACAATTGTCACTATGAGGAAAAGTGGGCCAGTCATTGCCCATTCCATTTATTTTTCTAGAGAAGCCAGAAATCCAGGCTTTTATATGAAATTTCCTTTTAAAAAATTGTAAAACTCATTCATATTTTTTAAACACTGTGGATCAAGATGGTGAAAACAGAACCTGTCTTCACATAGGATTGGGTCTACTGGCACCTAGTGGGATAGCTTCTACATAAGATAATAGGACATTTTTATGTCTGCCCTCTGAAATCAGCTGATAGTTCCAGTGAGTATGCAGACATGGCCTTGCTCCCAGTCAGGGTTACAGGGTGCCATGTGAAGGCTCAGGCAGACGTTCTCATGAATTGCCACTTACAGTGTTGACTTAACTATTGTTTTGTGTGGATAGGAAGCAGTCACTGAAAGCCACAGAGTATCAAAGAGAGCCTGCCTAAAGATACTTTCTTATGGTGGTGCTTTGTGTAATAACTAAGGTTACTCAGATATGCTCATTTATGGGAGATGAACCAAACCTATATTGGCAAATTGAGGCTCATTCCTCAAATTGAGGAGCGTTCCTACATTGCTCATTTGAGGCTTTGTCTCGATGTTCACTAAGGCAGTGTAGTGGCTGCCTGGATCCTGAGCCAGTGTTTAGAGAAAATGCTGTGGTTGATTTTGGTTGCCTGCTACCTGGCAACCAGACGTACCTGACTAGGTCCGCATAAATCTTAAAACAGTGTGCCTTTCTGTCTTTGATTCTCAAGGATAATTGGAGATAGGGATGAATCAGTTGATCTAACTAATCCAGAGGCCCCACATAATATACTGGATCCGGGGAAATAAAGGATTCCTGAGCAAAGAAATACAGAAGCTGAAAAATCCAGCAGGAAGGAACAACTGTTTTTTTTTTTTTTTTAATTATTGTTGTTGTTTTCTGACAATTATGAAATCCTACATGTTTACTGGAGAAAATGTGAAAAACAAAAATTTAAAGAAGAAAATTGAAATCAATATCACCACTTTATAATCTCCATTAATAATTTGTAAATTTCTTGAACTCATCATTTTCTTGGTTTTTCCCATGAACACAAAAGCAGCCTACAAAGTAGGCAGGCAGTGGTTCTTGCGGAGGATTTGTGTTGACTTCCCTGCTCATGTGTGTGTGTGTGTGTGTGCACACGCGCACGCCATGTGCCATGTTCTGCTGGCTTCAAAAGAGGATGGGACAGTATCTTTAGGGCAAAGAAGTACTTTCTAGCCTCTTGGATTTTGGCTTAACCTGTTTATACTACTAGGAAGACTGCTCGTGCCCACCACAGCCCAGTCAAATTCCTATGCATCCCCAAGTGTCTCTTCAAATATGTACTACCTCCTTCGTGAAGCCTTTCCTGATCTTTTTAAAGCTTTCTAGAGAGTTTTAAAAAGCTCTCTACAGAGAACATGGGAGCTCCAGTTAGTGGTGGAGCTGGGATAAAATCCCAGGTATTTTAGGCTCCAGAGCCCATCCTCTAATTACATCACTTTACTGCCCTTTTTTAATTCCGATTTTATTTATTTATTTATTTATTTATTTATTTATTTATTGAGACAGGGTCTCACTCTGGCACCCAGGCTTCAATGCAGTGGCATGATCATAGCTCACTGCACCCTCAAACTCCTGGGCTCTAGGGATCCCTCCACCTCAGCTTCCCAAGTAGCTGGGACTACAGAGCACACCACCGTGTTATAGCCAATTATAGTTGAGAAAATTCACAATTGGAGAGATTTAGCACCTTTTTTGAAATCACCATTCTAGTAAGTGCCAGGGTCATAATCATGCCACCGGCAGTCCGAGTTTGAATCCTCTTCTGGACCCAAGAGAACATGGAAAATAGCACTTATGACACCAAAATATGAGCAGTAGGGGAGGAGCAGTAGATCCTCAAAGAGAATCTCTTGCTGCCTACTTTTGTGAGCTGATTCTGCTGGGAGTGCTGCTGGAACCATTATTTATTGTCACCACCAGGAGATCTGTTTTGGAAAACCTTAACTCTCTAAATGTAAATTCTAGCCTTTTGTTAGAACAAGAGAGAGTTGGTGTGTGTGCACAAGACCCAAGGGAAGGCTGAAAATTTATTCGTAGGCCACTCCACCGGACAGGGAATATATTAAGCAGTTTGAAATGTCTCTAGGGGTCATTGTGAGAAGAAATGGGATTTTTCTGTTACCTCTGATGAGTGAAACAGTTTTCTGTTACAAAACTGATGAGTGAAAAGTCACAGGAATGCCACTTTGAATCTCATACTAAAAGGAACTTCATTCAGTCAACAAGTAGTAAAGATATCCACCAAGTAAAAGACTGTTTGCTGCACATGGTGGGTCAGAAAATGTTATGCCCAGATGTCCTACCAGATATTACAGCTTGGTAAAAGGGCTAAGGAATAGAGAAAGAATTTCATTTATGATGAAAGTGTCACTCTTGGTAAGGAAAATACAAATAAATAATTATGAAAAATCAACAGAGGAACCACTTCGACATCCCCACTCTAGGGGTACAGGGAGGAGACCAAAGAAATTCTATGGAGGAGGTAGCATTTGAACAATTGGTAAACTATAGGTATACGGAAATGGAGAGAAAAATGTTGCAACTTGAGCTAGGTAGGATACGCAAATTCAGCTGATGTAACAATGACCAAAATACCAGAGGCTTAAAGAAGAGTGAAGATTTCCTCCCCATGATGAGCAGTCCAGAGGTGGTAGGGAGGCCTCACCCACCTGCTGGCTTCCTGCTGTGCAATCCTTTGCACCAGCCTTCACCTCATGGAACGAATGAGCTGTTCCAGCTCCCATCACCCTGTCTGCCTTCCAGGAATCAGGAGGGAAAGGAGGAGACACAGGAGGCCTACCAGTTCCTCTGGATACCAATCTGGCAGTTGAGAATATCACTTTTTATCACATGGATTGCTTAAAACTTAGTAACATAAGCACATCTAGTGCAGAGAGGCTAGAAAATGTAATGGGGAGGAAGGAGTATTCCTAAAGAAAACAGTTTAGAAAGGGGCATTGAGAGACAGATAGCAGCCTGCCACTGAGCTTAAAGAAAAGTGCCAGTGTGAGATTGTGGGAGTGGATGGGGGTAAATGGATAGGTGCCATGATGGGCTTATTCCTCAGGCCCACTTTCGAGGAATAAAGGGGTTATATGGTGTTTATTTCTCTATCCATTGGGAGTGTCAGGGAAAGACAGGCATCTGCAGTTGGCCGTTTTGGGGAATGCCTCTGTTGAAGAAAACTGCCTTCCTCAAAGTAGACTGCACCCAATGACTATCAACATGGGGGTCTCAAGGGCAAGCCCTCTTACCCCAACTCAGGACATCTGTGAAAAGACATCCCAGCTCCAAAAGCTCTTCCTTTGCCAACAAATTTCCTGCATGGAAATTCATCTCCCTCCACCCAATCCTGCCTCCTTCCTTCTTTTCCACAGCTGTAGAAAAGCACTCCAAATCAACATTGTGCCTGCTAATCTCTGCCCCAAAGACTGCTTCCTGGAAAACTCCATCTGTCACAATCACCAGTTTGTTTTTATCACCACGTAGTGTATAAAGGGGGAGGGAAGGAAGTGAGGAGTGAGCTACTGTACCTTTGAGTAAGGTTGTAGAGATCCTGAACAGTAATGTGGACTTGGTTCTGCAGGCAGTTGTGAGCAGGCTTCTGAGGATCAGAGTAATGGAAGCTATCTGGCAGTCATATGTAAGATGGACTGTGGGTAAGAGAGGCAAGAGGTGCCAAAACAGTTAGGATGCCAAGGCCATACCACAGGTCCAAGACAATGAACACCTGACACAGGGCTCCGGCAATGCAAAATGAAGAAGGGAAAGATCACACGAGTAGAATCGACAGAACTGTGCGTTGATTTTGGGAAGCAAGAGTCAGGGAAGAGTAAAAAATAAAGTCCAGGTTTGATATCTGGTGATTGGGCTGATGGTGACTTTATGGAAGAGATCCTGATTTAGGGAGCAAAGATATATTCCATTTTGATCTGTTGGAGTTGAAGGGCTAAAGGGAATCTAGATGAAGATGTCCAGCAGGCTATTGAAAGGAGAATATGGAACTCATCAGAGAGGCTAGCACAGAAATATTTACTTGAGAACCATGTAAGATTCAAAAGTTTAAGTCATAATTTAAGCCATAATAATTTATGCTATAAAATAATTTAAACCAGAAAAACTTGAGGCAATTTCCAGGGGAAGTAGCATAGAAAGGGAAAGCCAGGGAGAGGTGAAGAGAGGGGACTGAAGAGACTGAGAAAAAATATAGAATAAATGACCTGAGAGACCATTATTTCCATGAGATGGGCACTGTGTCCTAAAAGATTACTGAGAGCAGAACTGAGTTTTGTTGGTTCCAAGAACAGAATTGATGAAGAAAGTATGAATCAGCTCTTCTCACTGTAGCCATGATTCCAGTTGATGGGGACTCAATAATGGACAACACACAACCCAACTAGCAAAGACCTGGGAACGTTAATAGGATACCTAAAACACTTTTGAGGGAAACTAGGATGTCCACACTTAAAGAAGTGTTTGATAATATGTCTGTGTTGCAAAAGAATGATTTTAGAAAAGAAACATTTACTTCCATTACTACAACCACAATTGTACTTTCTTTCTTTTTTTGTTATTATTATACTTTAGGTTTTAGGGTACATGTGCACAATGTGCAGGTTTGTTACATATGTATACATGTGCCATGTTGGTGTGCTGCACCCATTAACTCGTCATTTAGCATTAGGTATATCTCCTAATGCTATCCCTCCCCCCTCCCCCCACCCCACAACAGTCCCCAGAGTGTGATGTTCCCCTTCCTGTGTCCATGTGTTCTCACTGTTCAATTCCCACCTATGAGTGAGAACATGCGGTGTTTGGTTTTTTGTCCTTGCAATAGTTTACTGAGAATGATGATTTCCAGTTTCATCCATGTCCCTACAAAGGACATGAACTCATCATTTTTTATCGCTGCATAGTATTCCATGGTGTATATGTGCCACATTTTCTTAATCCAGTCTATCGTTGTTGGACATTTGGGTTGGTTCCAAGTCTTTGCTATTGTGAATAGTGCTGCAATAAACATACATGTGCATGTGTCTTTATAACAGCATGATTTATAGTCCTTTGGGTATATACCCAGTAATGGGATGGCTGGGTCAAATGGTTATTTCTAGTTCTAGATCCCTGAGGAATCACCACACTGACTTCCACAATGGTTGAACTAGTTTACAGTCCCACCAACAGTGTAAAAGTGTTCCTATTTCTCCACATCCTCTCCAGCACCTGTTGTTTCCTGACTTTTTAATGATCGCCATTCTAACTGGTGTGAGATGGTGTCTCATTGTGGTTTTGATTTGCATTTCTCTGATGGCCAGTGATGATGAGCATTTTTTCATGTGTTTTTTGGCTGCATAAATGTCTTCTTTTGAGAAGTGTCTGTTCACGTCCTTGTACTTTCTTGAGGCTGAAGCTGAAATTGCAAGATTTTTGGTCTTCCAGGAACAAGAGATAAGAATTACACTCCTGTACTTATTAGGAACCAATTTTGATTTATCTGCAGAGTAGCTGTTTATCAATAACTTCCTAACAGCTTTCCACAGAAAAATCTTATTCCTGGGCCACTATGACAAAAGAGCAGGTCATCACAGGTAGAACACAAAGAAAGTTGTGATTGTTCTCAAGTCTCCAAATTATATGCCCAGTGTCATACAAAAAAGAGGTGAGATGCTTAAGACATTTCATCAAGCATTTAGTATTTTGAGAAGTGTGAGCTGAGCATACGAAATGAAAAGAGGCAATCCAAGTAGGAAGGAATGGGTACAGGTAACCAAAATGGCTCTAGTTGTTATTCATCAAGTTCTCAGAAAGTTGTATAACCTCTCCTTTCTTGGCAGTGTATTGCTTGGAGCCACATTTAATTTGTTGTGGTTAGAAATAAATATTTCTTTCTTTATTAAAGTTAAAAAATATGAGGCCTTGTATTCACATATTTATATAAGACCAAATAATCTGATGAAAGGAGGAAAAGGTAGTAAATTCAGTCAATTTTTGCTTTGTTCTCAGCATATATACCTAGTGGGTAGCTGCCGATATGGAATAAAAAACTTTTTGCTTTTTCAGATGAATGAATTACAGATGAACATCTTTGAAGGAAGTCCTTTGACTACATGTATACAATTTCAAGTTATGCAGAAAGGCAAACAACTGATATATCCACAAGTCACATATCACTTACATTAGCGGACTATTACAAATACTTTGTAACATAGGTAATCTCTCTGGCTGACTTGTCTGCAATATTTTGATAGCTAAGTAGCTTTGCAACTCGTTTGGTTACCAAGTCTTGCATGTATTTACTTTTATGATAGGGAAAGAAAAAGATAAGTTTTGAATTGCTTGTACAAAAAATGATCAATATCTAAAACAGAACTCCTTACAAAAAATGTGAGCGACAGCTAAAAATAATGGTGAAATCTTGCTTTTGAAAACAAGCGATATTTTCCATCATGGAAAAATTAAGTCCTGGAAGAATCCCAAAAGAATAATCCCATCCCCTCATAATACTCTTCTTGCCTCCAGATATGGGGGCCTGTGGATGCTTTCATGTCTACTATTCAATGTGAGAAAGGTTGTTCTATATAATGTGTTGTGGGGCTGACCCTTGTCCTGGGAACAATTTTAGAGAAAGGGAGAAGTGTGGTATCTGGAAAGCTGCCAGGGACTGTGGGTCTCCACAGAGTGTGCTTAAACTACGGTGATTTAGAAATGGGGGGAGGGATCAAACCTCAGTCAGTAAATATGACTTTTCAAAAATGACCAGAGAAAGGGGGCTTGGATCTATTAGCAGATGAGCATGGCTTTAACTCTATTTGCTGTTTTAATTTCCACCCCTATTCTAGACTTTTCCATCTGAAATGTTTATAATTGGAAAAGATAAGCGTTCAACAGTCTTCACAACCAGCACCAACAAGCCATCACAAACACTGCTGGGTTTTATGAAATGCCTAAAGCAAATGCTTCTAGTGTGGGTTATTGCATGGTATCCTTCTTGTCCTGAAAGGGATCGATACAATGATTGTGTAATAGATCTCCTGAACAGTTCCATCACTTGTACTTGTTACCCAGTGATGGAGAAGTGTTGACTAAAGTCAAGAAACTTGTTCCAAAGTGTTTTTTTTCTACTGGGGAAGATAAGCTATGCTGTATATCAAGGGCAGATGTCGTGTTTGAGAGCAGAGGTGGTCAGTTTTCTGAGAGTAACTCTAGATCAGGTCTGTGAGTTGAAAAAAATTACAAACTCATATATCAGCAGAAGATATATAGGAAATTATAAACTTCTCACTAAAACTTAATCGGCACCTTGGTTGATGTCACAACTCTGTTAGAGTCTAGAAGTTTTCTGCATGATTATTATCATTATTATTATTATTTGAGACAGAGTCTCGCCCAGGCTGGAATGCAGTGGCACAGTCTCGGCTCACTGCAGCCTCTGCCTCCCAGGTTCAAGCGGTTCTCCTGCCTCAGCCTCCTGAGTAGCTGAGATTACAGGTGCCCACCATCATGAGTGGCTAAGTTTTGTATTCTTAGAAGAGTTGGGGTTTCACCATGTTGGCCAGGCTGGTCTCGAACCCTTGACCTCAAATGATCCACACACCTTAGTCTTCCAAAATGCTGGGATTACAGGTATGAGCCATCGTGCCTGGCTCTGCATGATTATTATTAAATCAGAGTGACGTATGGATGGCTACTTCAAGATGTGCATTAGGTATGAAACTTAGTCTCAATATAGGATACACAGATAGAATGGAGATTATCTGTATGAGTATTTAAATATATTATAACATATCTTTGAATATATAACTTGCCTTTAAAAATCTGTCCTTATATATATACACATACATTTAAATTATCTTAGGATAAAACCCTCAGACATGCGAGAAGCATGGCCCTGTTGAAAGAAATGGACTCTTCTTCAGTAGCTGCTAGTTACTGCAGGAGATTGGGGGGCACCAGTCATCCTGAAGGTTTTCAAGGAAGGGGAGGGTGCTAAACAGGAGCCTGATTGCAGAGTGGCTGAATGGTGAAGAGGTTTAAGCTCTCCACATACACTTTGGTTAGGTTTCAGTGGCTTCAGATGTGCATGCCTAATGATGCTTGAATTTGGATAATACAAAATTCAATTTGGATGATCCATTTTATAAACATAAGGAGTTGTGATTTTGTTCAAATGATCATTGATACAATTTCAAAGCCAGCATGGATTGAAGATCTTCAAAAGTTAGGAGGACTGAAGTTGTTTGTGCTCTTACCACAATGTTTTTCTCCTTGATCTCTATCATAATACATGCTTTTATTGTCTTTGTTTCACTTATGCTATTTTAAATTATCTTGTTGATCTATTTGTTTACTTAAATATTGTTAGTCTTCTCCAGGAGAAATGGAAGTTCCTGGAAAGCAAAGACTTTGCTAAGTTGATCCATTGATATATTCCTTTATGTCCGTGACAGATGGCGTGTGTGTGTGTGTGCGTGCTCTCGTGTAATACTAAACAAGTGAATTGCTTTGGTTTGTGCATGTTTGTCATTATATTTTAGTGCCTTGTACTCTGTCTACTCTTGTCTGCTGTGTTCTCCATTAGCTTGTGGATTCATCAGTGGTTTAAAACATATCTTGATGATCTTTGATGGCACCCATTAGAGAATGTGGTTTGAAATAGCAAGTATTTGGTCATCTCAACAATCTTCTCTTTGCTCAGAAAGATGCTATGGATGACCCCTCACATCTCACTGCCCTGACCTCACTTCGGTGAAGGAGCAGGGGTGAGACTGGTGTCACAGAAAATAGACAGTGACTGTTGTCCTCCCTGTTGGCATCCCAACTAGAGTTCAGGACAGTGCGTGATATATGTCTGGTTTCCCTCCTTGTTTTATTAACATGAGTTAAATGAACTAGGTTCTTTAATAGAAGACATCCTAAATAACCAAGAGAATTCTACCATTTTTGATGAATTAATGTTTGCATCATCTGTTTTACATGAGGAATGAAGAACATTAGCTGAGAATAAAGATGTTCCGTGGGCAATATGGACTTCTATTTTTTTTACTTGAAATATAGGTGCACAGAATGGGTTTAATCATAATCCCTATCATTGATACACCCTATCATTAGTCCATTGGCTTTTCATATGCATATATGTATTTGTAAACTTACATATTTATTTAAAATCATAGATATCCATGAATCTATCACTCAAAATGATAGTTAGAACATTGACAGTAACTAATATTGCCTACGTTAAACTCTTCTATCATGTTCTTGGCCTCTTCTCCCCTAATGTAATTAGTACCTTGATTCTGGTAACAATGGTTTTATTGTTGAAAACATACTTTTTAAACATAATTTTTATTATTCTTAATAAATGTGTTATTAAGTTTTAGTTGTCATAACTTTATAAAAAAGGTATTGACATTCTGTATATAATCTTTGGGGACTTATGTTTTCCTTCTCGATATTATATTTTTATAATCCATCCATGGTGTTCCAACTAGCTATACTTCATTCATTTTAACTGCTGTGAAATAGTCTATTGTGTAAATATACCACAATTTATTTATTTATTTCCTACTCTTTGAGCATTTGAGTTCTTCCCTGTATTTTCCATATGAATAGTGTCTCTGTGAATGTTCTTGTGCATATTTCTTAGTGTACAAGTGTAAGAATTTCTCTCTCATTTGTATCAAGGAGTGTAATTGCTTCTCATGAGATACATCAATGTTTAACTCTTTTCTACAGTGATCTTACCACTCTAGTTCTTAATTTTAATAATTTGCTAAACACTAGGATTTCTAGGCATTTATTGAATTAATAGATTAGTGTCACAAATCATAGAATAATAAATTGATAAAGCAAGAAAAAAATCTGAGATTACCTAATTGGACCCACTCAATTTACAGAGGAGAACAATGATGCACAGGATAGATGAAATGATCTGCTTAAAGTCCTAGAAATGATGGACTTCCAGATGCAGTCCCAAATAGTTTGTGGAACCATCATTGCATTCTTACCAGCATCTTCTATTTCTCAAATAAATAATGTTTGATGAGTAATGGTAAACTTCCATTTTTAAAAGAATAAGTCAAGACCTAAGAAAATAAAAAGATATGCAGAAAAGAAATTATCCCAATTTAGGGTTAAGCTTGAATTTATTCCATGCATGGTTTCCCATAAGCTCACATTACCTTGTATTAAACTTGCTGTCTCCAAAGAAAGTCATTCTCAGCTCCTTGGACAAAGTACTTTACTTTCTCCCACTGAAGGTCTTTTTGCCTAAACTTGATCGCATCTCTTAATTACTGTGTGATTCAGTCATAGCTCATGAATTTCAAGCCTATGTCCACTGTTGAGGGTTATGAAATGCTTTTACTTTCTTCCTTAAAAGGGGGCAGATATGGCTGGGCTGGAGCAATCCTTCCACTTGCTTCCTGCCTGACATGTAGATTTTATGTCTGGAGCTGTGGCAACCAACCTACGGGTTTACGAAAGGTCAAGAAAATTATGGAAATGTAGGGCTAATATCCTTGGACCACTGAACTAATATCAGCAGCCACATGTAGTCAGTTTTTCTGTTACTTACAGCTTAATACATTCCTAGCTGATGCACCATGTTACAAAAATGATCTCAAACCAGATTTAGAATATTTCTAATTTTCTAATGACAGAAATTTAAAATCTTATCATTGGATATGAATTTTTTTCCTCAGAGAAAAAATGGTTTTATACTTTTATACCTGACATCTACTTTTCAGATGATAGTCTTTCAATCAGAAACTTCATTTTAGAAAATGTGGTCCTAATCACGTCAAAGCAGTGTCCTCATTCAGCAAAAGTGTAATTAACATTTTGGGCACTGGATGAAGAAAAAAAACTAAATTAGTTGACTGACATTTTTACTTCACTGTCCAGACATGTGAAAGAAAATTCACCAAAGTTAATTAATGATATTCACATCTCCAGCCTCAGATTCAAAAAGGGGCAATTCTCATATGTAAATTCAACCAACATTGAATAGGACATTATCATACATGTTTGTGAGAATGGTTAGACATGACTCCCACTCTGAAAGAGCTCATAGTCTAGTTTAAGTAGCAGTGGGAAGGCGAGGAGAGACAGATAGGCATGTATAACAATTAGAATACACTAAGCAAATAATGCAAGTATGAACAAAATTGTATGGTAACATAGTGCACAGCAGAACCAACTCCCTTAGACATACATGAGTCAAGGAAAGCTCCTCATCCCAGAAGCCCTGCTCAAACTGTAAGATGTTTTATGCATTCAACATATAGGTCTATATCCTCATTTTGCACAGATGTTTTCAGCTTGGCAAAAGTCCATGGCTGTCATTGGACCCTAAGGTTTGTGAATCCTCCTGCTTCCTATATGTTGAAGTAGAAATTTTATGGTTTGTTTTGGTTTGGTTTTTGTCTTGTTTTTTCTACTCCATCATAATTGAAGCCTTAGGAAAAGGAAACTTACAATTCTAAAACCTTAGACCTTTGTCATTTTTGCCTTGGTATATAAGCCAAATTGAAAACAAATTCATTATATTGTAGTCTTTTTTGGAAATCAGTAGGACAAAAGATAGGACAATTCTGAAAGTCGGTATCTGTAATAGTCACTCTTGAACTGCTGGGATAATTGCAAAAGAAAAACCCAACTCTTGACAAAGCCAAAGGAATCCCT
Source organism: Symphalangus syndactylus (assembly GCF_028878055.3). Taxonomy (NCBI): domain Eukaryota; kingdom Metazoa; phylum Chordata; class Mammalia; order Primates; family Hylobatidae; genus Symphalangus; species Symphalangus syndactylus. Next base: position 111,152,442 of record NC_072430.2, read on the forward strand.
GTGGGTTTTGAAACCTGCTTGAAAGAATGGTCAAAGAATGCAAGTATCTTGATAAGTACCCTGGGGGAAAAAACACTACTACATCTATTATTACAACTACAGTATCTTCAGTTGGATAAGCAGAAAAAATATGAATGAACTATTCCTGTATCCCCAAGTAACTTTCCTTTTTCACACATTTTGGAATCAATGTCCAATATCATCTGACTACTTCACTGCAACTTGTCTGTATAAATTTGATGACACTTTAAGAATGACTCATCCACTTACCCCAATGAGCAGTCCAGGAAATTGTCCTTGTTTATTGCCATTTCCAAATGATGGAAAAGCACAAAAGAATGAGAGAAAAATAATTATTTTTACTATCTGATCCTAAATGTTAAAGAAGCACCCTATTCTTAAAGGTTGTCCCCGTCATTTGCAAATTAATGCACTGCTGAAGATGCAAACTACCTATATAACTGCTCTCGAATTTCATTAAAACTAATCAGAAGTCCTTTTTAATGTCTTTGAGAATTGCTTCAAGTGGCAAAAATCAGAAAATCTACCCATGGGGCACCTTCAGCTAATTGCAATTTACTTTTCAACTAGTCATCCTTTAGCCCTAGGCTGCAACTGCACAAAGCTGAAACAACTCTTTGGGTGACAAATGCCAGTCAAACCAGTTATTTAGCATCATGTAATTTTAAATGGCCATTGGTTTTCTGAATATTTTTTAACAAGTCAGAATGATGATGTGATGAACTGAGTTCAGATGAAAATTGTTAAAATTATTTTCTCTGCAGTTGAGACTGCCCTATGCTCCTTCCTAGTTGATATTGAGGGGCAAGTAGAGGAATAAGGATAAACTATATGGTAAAGTTAATAGAGAGTGACAGACAATGCACATTATTTAGGACAGATAAATGACAGTGAATCAACCTAAGTTTCAGAAAAAGAAACATCACTCTTAATCAACTAAGTGACCAAGTGAAAATCCCTTAATGGGAAATAGGGAGGAAAAAAATGGTGTTTTCTTTGACATCACCCGAGACCATGTATATGAAAATAATGTTTTGTAAAATGTAGGTGCTGTCCAAATGTTAGCCTTTGCTAGAGAGAGTCTAATCTGTGAAAATGAAACCATAAAGATAAGACATCAAACTAAGCATCTTTATGTGTTCAACAGAATATAGAATATTTCAATGAAATGGCTTGGTGGTGGCTTTCTTTTTATCTAAATGCAGGAATTGGATGTCATTTTCCTCTTGCAATTATCAAGCTGAGAGTGGGGATCAGGATTAAAGAACATATATTTGGTCGGACGTGGTGGCTCAGGCCTGTAATCCCAGCACTTTGGGAGGCTGAGGCGGGTAGATCACAAGGTCAGGAATTAAAGACCAGCCTGGCGAAGATGGTGAAACCCCATCTCTACTAAAAATACAAAAAAAAATTAAAAAAAAAATAAGCCGGGTGTGGTGGCAGGCACCTGTAATCCCAGCTACTTGGGAGGCTGAGGCAGAGAATTGCTCGAACCTGGGAGGTGGAGGCAGAGGTTGCAGTGAGCCGAGATTGTGCCATTGTACTCCAGCCTGGGCAACAAGAACAAAACTCCATCAAAAACAAAACAAAACAAAACAAAAAAACACCCCAAAACACAAGCAAACAAACAAAAAAAACCCACATATATTCCCCTTCCCAAGAATCTTGCCAAGCGGCCCGGATAACCAAGAAATATAAATATATGTTACAACAGAGTATGTAGTGGTTAGGTTCTTATTCTAAATTTAAAAATTCAATAAGATGATTACTTAATTTACAAGTGCAAGTTGGTAACTTATATTTATGAGAAATGTTTAATCAGGGCATTATATTCCAGAGTGGCAGTACAAAACTATACTGAAGGTCAAAACTTCCTGTCCCAAGTATTTACTGTCATGCATTACTTAACGTTGGGAATACTTTCTCAGAAAAGCATCATAAGGCGATTTCGTCGTTGTGGGAACATCATAGAGTGTACTTATACCAGTCTCAATGGTATATAGCCTACTACACACTTAGGCTATAGAGTATTGCCTATTATTCTTAGGCTACAGACTTATACAGCATGTTACCGCACTGAATACTGTAGGCAATTATAATACAATGGTAAGTATTTGTGCATCTAAACACAGAAAAGGTACAGTAAAAAATATAGATTATAATTTTATGGGACCACCGTCTTATATGCAGTTCGTTGTTGACTGAAACATCATCCTTATGCAACACATGACTGTTACATTGAAAAGAAAAAAAAGTATATGAGCAGATACTAGCTAGACATAAAAATTATCTTTTAAAATAATTTTTATTCCCATTGTCAAGAGCTGCTCTAGGCCATCTGATTAGGATGGTGATGTCACACACCTTCATCTTCTATGAAACAGGATGATGATTTCAATTCATTATTTTCAGACTTATAAGAAAGGTGGAGCTCAATTACAGTGGCCTTTATCACTTCGTCTTAGCCACTTATTTTAGTGGTTGTGCTTAGGATCCAGAGCACAAAAACGGGAAAATCTCCACCTCTGAAATCCGAATCATGAGTCTCCCTCTCCTGCCTTTCAGTATCCCCTCTCCTTACTCCACTTATACCTGTTTTCTCTGCCTTCGATGAGACTTCCAGTTCCCCCCCTTTCCTCCCAGTCTTTCATTTCCCCACCTTTCCTCCCAGTCTTTCATTTCTCTACTCCTTTTTCTAACCTGCTTACACCCTTGATTCCTTTAATCAGTGGCATAATGACTATTCTTTTCTCCTACATTCAGTCAGATGAGTGTTGTAGAAGGAAAAAAAAACTAATATTTGTCAAGTCTTGCTACATTTAGCACCATTCTAAGTGTTTTCTGTATATGATCTCATTTTATCCTTACTAACCATGAGGAACATTTCTGCCCATTTTACAGGCAAGAAATCTGTTTCACAAAGATTAACTAACGTGCCCAAAGCATTATATCAAATCAAAAGCACTTGATTATATCAAATTGTAGACATCTCATTATTAAAAAAAAAGAAAACTAAAAGAAAATGCTGCAATTCTAATTACAATGTGCCATCAGTTGACAGATACAACCTGATTTCAGTGGTGTTAAATGTGCAAAATACCCAAGAATCAATGACACATAACAAGTGAGGGATCCATAGCATGATAGTCTTCACTATTATGTTATTTTACTTCATAAAAGCCATACAAGATGCAAAATGTTTATGACAAATTGATGCAAACTTTACCTGGGATTTGAGTACTGTTCTTTAGTCTATCTCCTCTCTCCTCTCTCTTCTTTCCTTTAAGAATTATTCACAGCTTTTCTGCTCTTTTTAAGCTTCCTACTTAACACCTACCCTCATTCACTTTTTTTGTGGATCACTGTGCATCTTACTTCATTGAGAAAATGAGACCACTGGTCACGTGTCTCTTAACTTCTGCCCCCCTACCCACCACACTACCTGTAGATATATCCGCATCAACAGAGAGCTTCCCTTTCTCCCTCTGTTTTCAAGGGCAAGTGTTCTGCCCTTGTGTTATAGCCTGGCTCCTCCTTATCCTCTTACCCCTGTTGCTTATTGTTTCCTCTGAGGTTGCCAGTCATCCTTCTCTCCTAATCTGCAACCCCTCTCTCTATGAGTTTCTCTCCCTCAGCCTGTAAACATGGCCAAGGCCCAACTCCTAACCTTCCACTCCAGTCTTTCTCCCTCTTATTTGAAATTCATGGAGAATGCTCCACAGGCACTGTCTTCATTTTCTCACCTTCCATATCTGCTTCAGCCCACCACAGCTTCTCCTCCCTTAACATTTAGTTGAAATTGCCCTTAACAAGTTTCTCAGTGACCTGCTATTTTTTAGATCCAAAGGAATTTTTTTGTCTTCATTTTATTGACCCCCTTTGCTGAGTTTGTGTGATATGGTTGATTTCTTCTTTATGTGAAAAGCTCTACCTTACTGGCTTCCAAGGCAGCACACTCTCCTGATTCCTCCTATCTCTTTGTTTCTTAATCACTCCAATACTGGCATTTTCCAGGTTCTATCCCAAGGCTACTGTTGTAGCCACTTTCCACACTTTTCTCTGATGGTTCAAAATATTGTGTACATGTTGACGAAATCCCAAATACGGACCTCTTTACTGAGCACTGTATCCCAGATATTTATCTTAAGTTCCCCTTTCTTCCCTACCTACTCGGAACTTCCATTTGGATGTCAGTCATCTCACACTCAACATGTTTAAAACCAGATTCTTATTTCCCTTTCCTAAACCTATTCCTCAAACCATTTCTCCTTTCAGCTGATGGAAATTCAAATTTCCATTTACTTACTCCCCAAAACTTGATGTCATCTTCAACTTCTCTCTCTCTGTTGGACCTTATATCCAGTCCATCGACAAGTCTTGTCCCTTCTGCCATCAAAATATATTCAGAATCTGACCACTTTCACCCTCTCCACTGCTGCCACCCTTATCTATTCTGCCATCTTATCCTACCTTGATTGCAACAGCTTCTAACTGAGCTCCCTCCTCATCCCTTGCTCCCCTCTGCTCTGTTCTCTACTGAGCAACCAACATGGATTTTTGGTCACTTCTCTGACCTCATGTCCTGCCACTATGCATCAAAAACACCCTTCTCACACCACACTTGTTCCAAAGCCATCAGACTTGTTTTCCCCACCCTCAGCCTGAAGCATTCTTTTACTATGCATGACTCACTCCCTCACTTTTTTGGGTCTTTGCTCAAGTATCTTCTTATCAGAAAGGGCTTCTTAGTATTCTATATAAAATAGCTCTTCTCCATCATCCTTTTCCCTGCTTTACTTCTTGTTGATGACCCTTTGTTTTTTTCACAGAGACTCGCTTTGTAATCCAGGCTGGAGTGCAGTGGCGTGATCTCAGCTCACTGCAACCTCCGCCTACTGGGTTCAAGCGATTCTCGTGCCTTAGCCTCCTGAGTTGCTGGGAGTACAAGCACGTGCCACCACACCAAGCTAATTTGTGTGTGTGTATTTGTATTTTTTTAAATTTCTTTTAGTACAGACAGGGTTTTACCATGTTGGCCAGGCTGGTCTTGAACTCCCAACCTCAGGTGATCCACCTGTCTCGACCTCCCAAACTGCTGAGATTGCAGGCATGAACCACTGCACCTGGCTGACCCTTTGTTTTTCTTATCACATCTGACACATTACTCATATATTTTTTTCTTGGGCTTCAGAATGACAGATAAATTTTATTGACTCATGCATGGCTCTACTTGTTTATTTAATTAGCTAGTTGTGTGTTTGTTTTTGATAGCTGTAAACTCACCATTCAACATAGAAACTAGAAGCATAAATCATTATATATGTGTGTGCACGTGTATACATATATATGTATATATGTATAGATATAATTTTAAAATTAAAATATAAATAAATTTTTTTTTTTGCCGCCACTCCAGACTCAACTAGCATGTAAGCTACATGCGTCCAAGGACTTTGTTTTGTTCCTTCCTTATACACAGCATGTAAAATAGTGCCTAACACATAGGCACTTGAAAATAAAGTAAGAACTGCATATTTATATATTAATGTTCTCAACAGTAATGTAACTATTGACATGTCCCAAACCAGGGGACACATATTTACCTCTGTTCTGTTCAGCCTTTCCTCTCTACAGTCCTTTCTTTGACTTCACTCCCTAGAAGCATGAACTGCAGTGAGCACTCCCTCCCTGCCTTTGCTTGTACTGTCTTCTACCCCAGAAACTGCACCCCTGACCCTTTGGCTTTAGGATACTTGCACAACTCCTTTTTCCAGACGTTCACGAGTCACCTCCAAATGCTTTCTCACATAATCTAATGATTACGTGTCTTGGGGTTGACCTTGTCATGGAGTATCTTACTGGGGTTGTCTGGATTTCCTGAATTTAAATGTTGCCCTGTCTTGTTAGGTCGGGGAACTTCTCTTGGATGATGTCCTGAAGTATGTTTTCTCCAAAGGCATGAGCTCCTCGAAGTTCAGGAAGCAATCCAAGACTTCACCCTTGATCTTTTTCCACAGCCCTGTGGGGTGAATAGGAGCAGGCATTAGATACAGCTCACACATGGAGAAACTGAAGTACACTCCATGACTTCTGAGCAGGAGGAATAGCTCAGAGCCCCCCAGAACTCCTCTTCAGACCTCCTATTTAATGGTACCTTGGGGAGGGGGCTGGTTCTCTGTGGCTTCGGCAAATCTCACTATAAAGCCTTGTGCCCCTCCGAAGGTAACCATGGATACTATTGAGCTGGCACAAAAGCCTTCAGTTAGTGGAGACTACAAGTGGTTTTCAGGGGCTGGAGGAATTTTCAGGGAAGGGGCAAAACGTGGAAACACTTGCAAAGGGAAGACCTTTGCCTCAGACCCCTTGGCTGGATGTGTTTCAGTTAAGATGGGCACTTACGTTCAGCGGAGCACTGGAGCAGTGACAAGGCTCTAATCTGGGACTGGGATAGTAACTAGCTGTGAGGTGAGAATCAAAGGGAATCCCAGGCGCTTTTTGTTCTTGGAAAGCAGGGATCCTGCTGTGAAATCTGGAGCGGGGTTGTTGGGGAGTTGAGGGGCTGACCAAAGCGATGCCAGCAGCAACCCAGTCTCCTGAGTGACCCAGGCCAGGGTCTGGAAACATCGCGGTGTCCTGGCCCCAGTCAGGGGGAGCTTCCAGCAGCGCCAGGTCCCTATCCTCCTCTCTGCCCTCGGGGGTGTTTTTCTCCTTTCAGCCCAGGGCTACAGGCAGGCAGGAGAAATTCACACCTGGAATATCTCGAGGAGGCGCCTTATTTCCTCTGAGCCCTTGCTGAGTGTCGAGAGGGTGCTCATGTCCCTCCTCGGACCCCAAGAGTCCACAGTCTTCCCTCACACCCCTTTATTCTCGGACGAGGCCCGTGTGGTGAGCGGGAACCCCTGCTGTCCCCTGGACCGGCGCGGAGCTGGGCCCTAACTTTGCAGTTCCCGCCGCAGCGGCACGCCCCCGCGAGGTGGGAGCGGGAAGCCCAGCCGCACCGAGGCTCAACTCCGCCAGGTGCAGAGTGGGTGCGGGTCAGGGCCAATGGGAGTGTGTGTGGCCAAGCCTGCTGGTTTCCTGAACCGAAATTCTCCGGGGAGGGAGAGAAGAGGAGGGTGCGGGAGATGGACTTGGAGGCGAGAGGTGGCGGCAGTTTCCAGGAGCTTTGACGTAGACTTGGAGAGGCGCCGAGCACTCCCACTGCTTAAGTAGAGGCACGGTAGCCTCCAGGACGCGGAAGCTGGGGACAGCCACTCGCTCGGGAGCAGCCTGAGCGTTTCCTCTCCGCGTACTCGAGGGAACTCTCTCCACGCGTTCGAGGGAACCCGGAAGGGGCCAGGCGGGTGAGTGCGGAGGGAAGCCCTTGTGCCATCTGGGAGTAGAGCCGCCGACTCAGGAGGTGAGTGGGGCCCAAAGGACAGAGTGGGTCCCTGGCAGCTCCGCCCTGCGGAGGGTGAGGCTGCGGAATCAAGTGCGGGGCCGAGACTCAGCGCGGGGCTCGTAGCGGGTTGCACGAAGGACTCCAGGTTCAAGGAACTCAGAGAAACACCTTTCCAGGGTCTGGGAAGCCTCTCCTGAAATTTAGAAGGGGACCTAAAGGAGCCAATTTGAACGCCGTGGCGCCAGCAGACAGGGAGTCCCGGATAAAGCCAACTTCAATACCTCGGACAGAGTCCTGCCCTCTGAAAACTTAGCTTAGACTTGTCCTTTAGGAAAACCACCCTTCAATGTACCTCGAGATTTTAGTACGGAAAGGGACACAACAAATATGATTTCAAGTAGAGATAATGCATGCATGATATGAAAGATAGAGGAAATAGTTTTTGAATAATCTTATATCTCTAACATGCTTCTTCAATATAGGAACATGCATGTTCAAAGACACTTTCTGAAATATTTATTTAACAGTACCTAAACATGTCCTACTGCTGTTCAGAAGAGACAGATTATCCATCTTATGGTGTTATCATTGAATATTCCAATATAAGAGTATTCCCATAAGCTGTATTTTGCTTGCTTTCATGATACTAACATCTAAAAGGTTTGGAAATATAATACAAACCTGAAAGTGAGCTGTATGTGCCCTTCCTATTTTTTCTTTATGTTAGAGCTGTTTAAATGTTATATACATTTGTATAGTCTGTGAAGGAATAGATACACTTCTTCTGGCAAAAGGTGAACACTTAGGTTATTATTATTTTAAGAGCATCATTTATCATTGCACTTGTCTGTAGTGGTAGCAAAAGAACAATTTCAAAGTGGTACGTGGATGCCTCAGTTTTATGGCAACAGACATTGAAAGCCAGAAAAGTTGAATGAGAGTGACATTTAAAAAAAAATTCTTGAGATTCATAGCAAGAATAGAGATATTATAAAACTTTATCTTTCTGAAAGTTATATCAGAATTGTGGGACATTATTGGTATTTGTAAAATGCTTATTGATTCTACTCTAATTGGTTGAATATATGTCTCTTTGTTTCCACATATATTCATCCATACTTTTAGCAAATTGTCTTGTGTTAATTTTACTATAACATTTGACAATTCTGATATATTTTTTGAAAAAAATTAAAAGTCACTGTGAACAGGAACGCATCTAAAGGTTAAATATATTTAAATTCTTAATTATATATAAGTCCTAGATTAGGAGAGCCAGGTTTCACTAAGATATTATGGAATAGTTAAAGCCATGCAGCAAAACTTTAAATGTTCACTTAGTATTCTTTTAGACTACATTCTTCTGTACCAGAGAAAAACAGATTCGCAGATTAATTTATTCATCTTGTAAAGGAACACATCTTAGGAGTGAATATGTCTTGGCCTAACTATCTTGGATTTATGTTCACTCCCTGGCCTGCCAATGAGTCATTTTAGATAGAATGGAGCTTGTGATATGGGAGCTTGGCTAAGATTTCCCTACTTTGTGACAATGATGTGTTTCCTTTGCTGCAATTAAGGTTATTAAGGGCATACTTATTTTCTTTACCGAGCAGAGCACAAGCGGGGACTGATACGAAATATTTCCATCCTGTGCAGTTTTAGGGCCATGGCTGATCCTGGCAACAGAGGAGGGATCCACCACCCCTTGAGCTTCACCTGCTCCTTGCTCATTGTGGGAATGTGCTGTGTATCTCCTTTCTTCTGCCATAGCCAGACAGACCTGCTGGCTCTTAACCAAGCTGATCCTCAGTGCTGGGAATCTTCCTCAGTGCTTCTCCTGGAAATGTGGAAGCCTCGCATTTCCAACACTGTTTCAGGCTTCTGGGATTTTATGATCTACCTGAAGTCATCTGAGAACTTGAAGCATGGAGCACTGTTTTGGGATCTGGCCCAACTCTTCTGGGACATCTATGTGGACTGTGTGCTCTCTAGGAACCATGGCTTAGGAAGGAGGCAATTGGTTGGAGAGGAAGAGAAAATCTCAGCAGCGCATCCACAGCACACAAGGAGTAAACAAGGTGGTCAACCCCAGCTCCCATGTCTTTTGAAAGGGTCAATCAAGTATGAATGTGCTGAATTGTGAGGAAGAGGGAAATGGCATTAGGGGAATCCAATGTCATATATATTCCTCTCAAGAGGTGAACCCCAAGAGCACACAACTGATAGGAAGATAGATAGTACTTCTTTTTGCATTGCATAGTAGCTGTTTATATCAACATATTGTCCTCATCCTCATACTTACTGTGAACAGCAGCAAGGAAGAGTCAGAAAGAAAAGACAAAAAGCACGATTCCCAAAATACAACATAAAAGTATAAACAGATCCCCCAAGATCAACATTATTTTTTACTATTAGCCTGAACACTGGCAGTCATAACCTGGTGTTTACTTGCCGTGGAATTGAAAAGACTTGAATATAAGCTTAGGAAACATTTGCAGCACACAAACTCTTGCCCTTGTTAAACTGAAAATAAATATTGCTTTCACGTAAATAGAGAGGCTCTTTGAGAGGTATTCAGTTGAAGAAATAAAGAGTAAAAAAGTCAGCTGGCATGTAGATTCACTTCATGTTGCTTTTTGAATGAATCTCAAATAAGTAATTAACTTGCAGCAATCTGAGTAATTAATTTTTTTTTTTTTTTTTTTTTTTTTTTGAGACGGAGTCTCGCTCTTTCGCCCAGGCTGGACTGCAGTGGCACTATCTCGGTTCACTGCAAGCTCCGCCTCCCGGGTTCACGCCATTCTCCTGCCTCAACCTCCCGAGTAGCTGGGACTACAGGCGCCCGCCACTGCGCCCAGCTAATTTTTTGTATTTTTAGTAGAGACGAGGTTTCACCGTGTTAGCCAGGATGGTCTCGATCTCCTGACCTCCTGATCCACCCGCCTCGGCCTCCCAAAGTGCTGGGATTACAGGCGTGAGCCACCGCGCCCGGCCCTGAATAATTAATTTTTAGTAAGTTGGAACTTGCTACAAATTTAGAGATTTTCATTGAGGTAAATACTCTATTCAGATAGTCTCGTCTGAGGGTACAGAAAAAAAGTCCCTTATAGAATTAGAATGAGGTTGAGTAAGCCTCTGTGAGTAAGCGGAGAGATGCCTGAACCCTATACATATTATTTTTATCCTTTTTTGATGTCATTTCAACCAATGAGCATTGAAACCTTTTATCAAGGGCTGTTTGAGTGGCAATAACTCTTTAGAATAATATATGCAACAGTAGAAAACGGGCATAACTAATTTTTACATTTGTACATTTTAGTGTTAGAATTGTTACATATTCCTGTAATCTCCATATTAAAATAGCAATTAACAGTGGTAGTTCTAGTGCTACCCTTTCCCAAGATATTTTAGAGCTTTTATATATCTAGTTTGTTTTAACCTTAGTAATTAAAAATCCTCATGATTTGCTGATCCAAAAAACCCAGATAATTCATGGCTATTATTTACAGATAAGTTTATTATTTTGGTCAGTGTTATTGAAACTCAAACTAATTTCATTTTTAGAGGAAATATTCTTTCAGCAGCCTTGCTACTAAAGTAGAAATACCAAATGAATATTTTTAAATGTTGGTTACCCATATTTTTAAAATATTTTGAACAGAGGCTGCCCAGGCATCAGCACCAGTATGGACCATGGTTTTTTTTTTATTCTATACTGCTGAGGATGGTCTGTAGGGCCTTTTCTTCCATATTTTAAAAATCATATCGGCCAGGCGTGGTAGCTCACGCCTGTAATCCCAGTACTTTGGGAGGCCGAGGCAGGCAGAACACGAGGTCAGGAGATCGAGACCGTCCTGGCTAACACGGTGAAACCCCGTCTCTACTAAAAATACAAAACAATTAGCCGGGCATGGTGGCGGGCACCTGTAGTCTCAAGCTACTCGGGAGGCTGAGGCAGAAGAATGGCGTGAACCCGGGAGGCAGAGCTTGCAGTGAGCCGAGATCGCACCACTGCACTCCAGACTGGGTGACAGAGTGAGACTTTGTCTTAAAAAAAAAAAGAAAATCATATTTAGCTGTCTTACTCAAATCACCAGCAATATTGTTTTCTATCTTGCACTCACTTTGAATAACTCAAAGAAATGTCTGCTGAATAAATGAAAATATTATTTGTATTCAGCTGAACACAAAAAGTTATATCTATACTTATTTTATAAAGCTTTTCTCCAAGACAGCTTCAACTTTGGAAGTCACTTCCTTCATCTTGCTACAGAGTTGTTTGTGATTCAGCTGGTCTGCAAACTTTAGGGAGTTGGTACGCAAGTAGCCAAATAGCAGGAGTGAGCGTTTCACTTTATTGAGATTATTTTAATGTTTGACACAAAAAATTGTTTGCAGACCAAGAAACAAGACTTTCCATTTGGTTTGTATAACCACAGTCAAAGAGGGTCTTGGGTCAAGGAAATACCATGTCCAACAGTTAAATAGTTACAGGAACATTGAGATTTCATCTCAAGAGGCTTGATTAAATCTCTAGTGGTTCAACTGGGCTCTGAATGTACCTCCAATTTTTTTTTCTTTTGTCCCTCGGGGATAATATGTTGTTAGGTTGGGACGGGAGTGAAGGTGAAGCAGTGCTTGTCTCTATAGTTCTCAAGGAAATCACATCATCAGTTCAGAAGACAAGAAGAACTAAAATAAGTGTCTATGTAATATGCAAAAAAGGTTCTTGTTATTTTGATGTCTTCAAATCAAATAGTGTAAATGCACTTGATAAATCTTACTATGAATCATACTTTGTTAAAAACATAAAACTCCTATGTAATTTTGCATGTTAATATGTTTGTTAACACTGAGTCAACAAATATGAAAACAAAAAAATATCAAATAACTGCATAACTGTGAGCAAGTTAACTAATTTAGCCATCAGTTCTTTCAACTGAAAAAGAAATGTACGGAAAGTAGATGACACACAAAGTCTCATCTTTTCTGTTCCAATGTACTGTGATTCTGTAAAAAAAGAAACGTATGAAAGGCACTTATTTAACTATGAGAAGAACCTGGAAGAGCTTCACCCCAAGGACAGTTGACTGAGCTGGATGGTGACCTGGACACCATGGCTGTTTATAACAATGATTAGCAGGAACAGACGAGGTTCAGAAATAAAAGGGCCAGAGATGTCATTATGAGAAAAGCCTCTAAAGATCATTGTTATTTAGTCTAGAAAGGCATGGGCTAATAGCTGAAGGTTGAAGTATCCAAGAGAAGGTATGAAGAGGATGTACCCAGAGTTAACCAGTTAACCACTAAATTTTGATGGGTTATGTCAAGGGAGAAAGAGAGAAAGGGTGAGACACACACACACACACACAGAGAGAGAGAGAGAGAGAGAGAGAGAGTTAAGGAAAGAGCATACTGATGACTTCTAAATAGAAAATAACAGAATTGAGATTAACTCATGGGTTAGTAAAGGTTTCAATGCAAATGAAGAAATTTTGAAGTACATTCTTCGTGTCAAAAATGGTGGGCTCCTCCTTCAACAAACCTTGCTCTGCCACTGGGAGGGACAAAAAGCCCTCCTTCCTGAGCCTGGCATTTTGTATATTCTAGAAAAATAGTGAGTCTTTGTTTTCCTCTGCGATTAGAAAATTAAAATTTAGATTTATAATCTGATGGTGTTTGCAGCTGGTGTCTCACTAGCTGGCCAATGCTCATAGTGCTTATATTTTAAACACTAACCACAAGAGAAAACAATGGTTCACAAACATAAATAGACTCTCAAATGCTTGATTTTCTACTTCACCCATTCCAAGAAATTTTCTAAGCCACATACTCAACAATTACCCACCTAGAAATCTACTGTTAAGAAACATTTAGAGCTGCAGCCAATGATGCAATCGAAGGCTATTCATTGAAATTTTATGTATAGTAACAGGAAACCTGAAAATAATCTAAATGCCCCACGATAGGGTAGTGGCTAAATAAGTTATAGTATAAAGTGTGCATACACAAAACTATGGTTGTCTCTAGGAGGTTACATTTTGGGTGGTTTACATTTTTTCTTTATATTTCTGTATAAAAAATATATAATGACTATTTTTCACTTTTTTAAAATCAGGCAAATATTTTAATGCCTATTAATTGACAAAAGTGTATTTATTATAATGTATTTGTTTTAGATTATATAACTAAACTGCATAGGACACAAGACTTTGCACAAATACACACTTACATATATTCCTCTGAAATCAATTTATAGAGAATTTTGATATTGGAGTGGCAGAAACATCAAACCTGCCTTTTAAAAATAATTTATTGATATTTAATTAACCTGAAACTAATTTGGTGATCTTATGAAGTTCCACTTTTCTACTTTCAGGTACATATTCTCAGCTCCTAAGGACCTCCTTCCTAAAGAAGAAAGAGTTGATTGAAGATTTGATAAGCATGCATGTGCGTAGGAGTGGGTCTAGTGTCATTGGAAAAGTGAACCTGGAAATAAAGAGAAAATAAATTGAACTCAGAGCTAATTCATGCCTTGGAATTAAATATACATATATATAACATTTTTCTTAACTATTGATTATTCATTTATTTTAAATGGTGGGAATGCCCAGAGATAAATATGAACCCAAATTCTCTCAGTATATTTATTTAAAGCTGCTTTCTATTATTTATTTATTTTAGGCTGCTAGCATGTTTCTTCAAATGGTGACATTACTGCCAGTCTATCCCACAGTCTAAAGGAGTTAAATAACTTCCAGAGATGACTTGAGGATTCTTTGTATTCATTTAATAGTTCATTTTGGGATGCTTGACATGTTAATAAACTAGTGTGCCATACATTTAACTTGAATATACTGCATGGCTTCCAAGACTTTAACCACTGGATTGCTTATGCACAGGCACATAGGGGACTATATTTATGAATTACTAGTTACTGACAATCTATGATATCTGAATCTTGTTTGACAGCATATTTTTGAATACTGAATGAAGCAAAAAGTAAAACAAAACAAAAAACTGGCAAATAAAGCATTCTTCTAATGAAAACAAAATTAATAAAAGCTCTGGACCCCAGGTAATGTTATTGGAGTCTCTTTATTTCAATATTTAATGTTACCACTAATGACATCCAAACTCTAATAAAATAAGGTTGAAGTGTAAATAGGTACAAATTATTTCCCAATAAGCATATTTGTTATTTGATTAAATATTATAACTCCATAAGTGGTTACACTTTGCATTGAAAATCAAAATAAAAGGAACAGCATTATAAGAGAAGAACCCATAAATAATTATTTTACTGAAAAATGACCAGGCCTGAGCAAGGTTTATAGCAGAGAAGTCCAATTAGCAAATGTATTTGAGTTATGGACACAATGCTATTTTTATCTCTAATTATTCCCAACTCTCCAATCATTCTACTATAACAAATATATAGGATTGACAGCCAGTTTGAATTTCAGATATGTTAGCAATTCCCTTGCTTTTTTCAGGTCCAAAGGAAGCCTCAGTAAATCTTTTCATTGAAGGATTAGGGCCCTCCTTAAACTAGAAATTGCTTCTAAAGGGTTATTATCAGAAAACAGTTTCATTTGAGGATTAGCTGAGTCTTCACAACAGGAAAAGGAAGCTTGGGGAAAGAGGTTGGGGAGAAGGCCCAGCCTCAGCTTTCGGCTCGTTGGGAAAATTAGTATTTTATTAAAAAGCTGCCACCCTTTGACTACCTTTTCAACATATAGGCTCGTGATTTTGCGCTGATGATGCTTTTTCTAATGTTTTTCATCATATTGTTCAAAACTATCACGTAAATTCACTCTCTCTTATAAATCATCAAAGAGACACTACACTTGGAGAATGAGCTTGCAGAAGAGCCTGTCCTTTGTTCTTCCCTCACCTTGGTACTCCATGACAGGGATTGGCAATCTTTTTCTGTAAAGTCCGATAGTAAATATTATAGGCTTTCTGGGCCATCCAGTGTCTGCTGTAACTAATCAATTCTGCCTCAGCAGAACAAAAGCAGTTATCACAATACATAACTGAATGAATATGGTTGTGTTCCAAAAAAACTCTGTTTATGGACACTGAAATCAGAATCCATACACTTTTCGGGTGCCACAAAATATTTTTCTTTGGACTTTTTCAATATTTTAAAAAGATATAATAACCACACTTAGCTCATAGCCTCTTCAAAACAGGGAGCGAGCAGAATTTGGCCCAGGGACTGCAGCTTGCTGATGAAGCTTACCAAAAGTGTAAGGAACAAACTGGGATGAAATAAAAAGAAGAGTAACTATGCTAAGTGACAAAACTAAAACCAAAAGTTTATGATAGGCTGAAAAGCAGATTAAAAACTATTAGGATGAGATGGAACAGGGATAACCTAGTCCTAATCCCATCCAATGGGACATTATTTCACTCTGTAAACAGTTCTAGGAATTACAGATCACATAAAAATCCACAGCCTCTCAGAATGTAACATGGCCTGCATCTCAAGATGATAGACAAAAACATTGAAATCACCACAATATTTATTGAAAGAAAGTACAGAGTAGTAGTTAGAGTACAGGCTCAGAAGCTGAGTTCAAATCCCAGCTTCATCAAGACATGGCCAAATCAACTTTGGACAAGTTACTAAACCTCTTTATGCCTTAGTTTCCTCATAAAATGAGAAACATACTACCTAGGTTTCTTGTGAGGATTAAATGAGTCAGCACACAGAAAGTGCTTAAAAACTAAGTGCACTAACAGTCAAAAAATGTTAGCTATTACTTTGGGCATTAGTAAGTTAAGCATCTGTAACCTAATCCAACATAACAGAGAAAGGAGGCACACAGATGCTTTGGTGAAACTTGTTGGATGTGGAGATTTTAGAGACAAACATTCATATATTAAATTTTTTATTTTGAGATACTTGATTCATATACAGCTATAAGAAATAATACAGAGACATCTGTATGCCCTTATCTAGTTTCCCCAATGGGAACATCTTGCATAACCATGGTACAATATTACAACTAGGAAACAGTGGTATAACCCAAATTTATTCAGATGTTACCAGTTTTACATGCACTCAATCGTGTGTGTGTGTGTGTATGTGTGTGTGTATGTATTTAGTTCTTTGCTAAGCCTATTCTCCAGCAGAAGCATCAAGATAGAAAATTAGGCCATCAATTCAGTAATTTACATGATACTTGAGGAAGACAGTTGCATGCATCTGTGTAGGTCACACGCTTGAATGTTACTCCAGAGGCATTCACAGTAAGAATGGCCCTTCATGCAGAGATCGGACTCTGCCATTTCTTCCTTCCTTCTTCATCCTCTACTCGCCCCCCTAACCCCCACCCTTCACTCTGAACTGCAGAACTAAGATACATAAGTAGGGAAGGAGATCAAAAAACAAAACTTGTTTTCTTCATAGTTCACACCAAACTATTAAAAGAAAGGTAGAAGTCTTAATTACAGTTGTGCAACTGCATTTTGTCATCACACCAAGACGCATTTGAGCCTGGCTCCATTTCACTTCAAATTGGGCAAGGTGATTTGATCAACAAGGGCAGAGAAGGCCCTGCATACTCGCTGAGCTCCACTGTACAGGTCCATGTTTACTGAAGACTCCGGGCCTGAAATCAACAAACAGGAGAGTCTTTTAGAGAAACATACCTGTAGGTTCTCATGAAGATTTTGGTAAAGCTCTCACACGGAGAAGAAACAGAATCCATTTTTCTTCAGTTCTCAAGGACAATGTCCTTAAGTTAGCTAGCAAATAAGATGGCTATTATTTACCATGATCATTACTACGAATTCAGTCAGGCATAGGTTCTTAAGAAGCAATTTCCCATGGCTCCTTGCACAAATCGGAGTAGCCAGAAAGCCCATTATTGAGCAGTGGCTCCAAAATTCTGTTGTATATAAAAATCACCTGGAGAGTGTTAAAACAGATTTCTGGACCTCACCTACATAGTTCAGAGTTCAGGTGGGACGGAGCCTGAGCATTTATATTTATTGTTAAGTTCCCAGGTGATGCTGATGAGGCTAGTCCAGACATCACATTTTGAGAACCAGTGCTCTACAGTTACCTGATTAATGGTTTGAGTGTCCCCTGTGATCTGTCATAATAGGAATTGTGGTGTAGAAAGATCTACGATTTGGCAGGTAACAACTAAAATTTTGATATGCATAATCTTTAACTTAAAGAGTTCTGTTTTTAGGAATTGATCTTACAAACATATTTACATTTGTGCATAAAGATATATGTCATAAGGACACATGCCAAAGTATTTTTGTGATAAAAATTGGAAGCAACTTAATTATATACCAATAAATAAATTATAGTGCATTTGTACCCTGGCATATTATGCAGCATTTTAAAAATGACGTTCCTCAATGTCTAAGATATTGAACAAGTGAAGAAAGCAAAAGCATAGTATGATCTAACTTACATTGAAAAAGTAAAGACATACATATGTGCATAGAAAACAGTTTGAAGGAAACTCACTAAACTGTTAATAGTGGTTATCTCTGAAAAACAGGTGGAAGAGAGTGAAGAGCATGAAGATGAATTCATTTTTTTAAAAAATCTGTGCACTTTGCATTTTAATTTACAATAAACATGCAGTGTTACATTATTTGTGTAATTAATAAAAAGATCATAGGAAATGAAAACATGGGGAGATTTATTTTGTTAGCTGTTTACTTTTTAGCTACATAATTTATATTGTGGGTCCATCTGTGCTGTTTTTTGTTGAACATAAGGCTAGAGAGTTCATGCATGTTTTATCCCACTTATCACTCCAATACCGCTCCAGAGGACCTTGACTAAATAATATTTTATTGTCTGACTAACAAACCTTGTCCAGAGGCAAACTTTTTAGGACATTGTTTCTCAGGCCACAGTGATAAAAACTTAAAATACAGCAATAAATAAATAGGAAAGCCATAATCAATCTCACATACTGTAATTTTTCTTGTTATTCGTTGTTTTCTTTTTCAGCTCTAGTCTCTTGAAATATTAAAAATAGCCAAAAATATGCACCTAACGCCTAGCATGTTGCTTGGCATATACTTGGAATTAAATAAATGTAAGGACTGAATTAATATAGCGCATAGGTAGAGACCTAATGAGATGTTAGATGGAACACTTGTGAAATTGGCAGTCCAGAGAAAATCACAATGACAAAATAATTCACTTAAATGCAATTAAAAGTCTATCTAGTCTTTGAATAAATCAGGGATGTGAGAGTAGACTACAAGAATGATAGATGTAGAAATGAAAAAGTATTAGGTTTTTTAGTCTATGTTCACTCTTCTGGGCAACTGGAATACTGAGCCCATATCTTATTTACAATAATTAATTAAGCAAACCTGTATGTATTGAATAGCTACTCTGTACTAAGACCTTTCCCTTGAGCTCCAGATTGTACATGTTGATTGTCTCTGTGATGTCTTCATTTGGATATCTCTCAGGCAATTCACAATATGTTCAAAACAGAACTCTTGATTTGCCAACCGCACAACAGTTTTCCCAGCTTTCCCCATTGCAGTAAGTGTATCACCACCCATTCAGGGCAACACCGTCATCTCTTGGCTAGACTACAGTAGGCTTTTACCTGGTCTCTTTGCTCACCCCTTGCCTTTCTCTAAGTCACTCTCCACACAATGCCAGAATGTTTTACAAATAGAAACATACCCCATTTCAAAATAAATGTCCAGTGCCAAGCACAGTGCTTGGCACACAGCAAATGCTTGATTAATATTTGTTGAATGAATGAGTGATTGAATGATGAACCAACTAGACTATTTTTTTGCCTTCATGGAGCTTAAATGCTGGAAATCTATCTTTTCCCACTAATTACTTCTGTGTATATCTGTATCTATATCCATCTATCTATCTATCTATCTATCTATGAAGCAATGAATATAGTTAATCCTCGGACAACATGAATTTGAACTATGTGAGCCAACTAATTCACGGATTTTCTTCTACCTCTGCCACACCTGAGAAAGCAAGAGCAACCCCTCCTCTAACTCCTTCTTTTCAGCCTACCCAATGTGAAGATGATGAGGATGAAGATCTTTATGATTATCTACTCCCTGTTAATGAATAGTAAATATATTTTCTCTTCCTTATGATTCCCTTAATAACATTTTCTTTTTTCTAGCTTACTTTATTGTAAGAATACAATATATGATACAAATAACATACAAAATATTTGTCAAACAACTGTTTATTTTACTGGTAAGGCTTTTGTTCAACAGTAGGCTATTAGTAGTTAAGTTTTAGAGGAGTAAAAAGTTATATGCTGATTTTTGGCAGCATGGAGGGTCAGTGCCCTTAACTTTTACATTGCTCAAGGGTCAACTGTGTATCCATTACTATTCCAGTAAACATTTCTAGGATTCCCAGGCAACATTTGAGATTACCTTATAAACAAATGAGATACAAATAAAGCACTCTCCTGAGCTTGGTCATTTCCTTAGAATTTGCTAAATTTGAAGTTTTATTTTCTGATTACTTAATACTTTTGAGTGATGGTTCTAGATGGAGAAAAAAGGAACAGGAATAAACCTCCTGCTCCCCTTAACCATACTCTCGTACATATAAGATCATGGCATATGCAAATAGAGATCATTTTACTTGTTCCTTTCTGATTGGGATGCCTCTTCTTTCTTTTTCTTGTGTAATTACTCTGGCTAGGACTTCCAGTACTATGTTGAATAGATGTAGTGAAAATAGGCATCCTTGCTTTGTTCCTGATCTTAAAGAAAAAAACTTCAGCTTTTCACCTTTAAGAAAAAGGAATATGATGTTAGCTGTGGGTTTTTCTTATTTGGACTTTATTATGTTGAGATAATTTCTTTCTATTCCTAGTTTGTTGAGAGTTTCTCATGAGAGTGTATTGAATTCTGTAAAATGCTTTTTTCCTGTATCTGTTGTGATGATTGTGTGATTTTTTTTTTTGAGACAGAGTCTTGCTCTGTTGCCCAGGCTGGAGTGCAGTGGTGTGATCATAGTTCACTGTAACTTTGAACTCCTGGGCTCAAATGATTCTCTTGTCTCAGTCTCTTGAGTAGCTAGGATTATAGGCATGTGTCACCATGCCCAGCTAAATTTTCTTTTTCTTTGAGATAGAGTCTTGCTCTGTCACCCAGGCTGGAGTGCAGTGGTGCAATCATAGCTCACTGCAGCCTTGATCTTCCAGGCTCAAGGCATCCTCGTGCTTCAGCCTCTTGAGTAGCTGGGACTGCAGGCATGTACCAACACATCCAGATAATTAAATTTTTTTTTTTTTTTTTTTTTTTTTTTTTGTAGAGATAGGGTCTTGACAAGTTGCTCAGGCTGGTCTCAAACTCCTGGCCTCAGTTGGTCCTTCTACCTCAGCCTCCCAAAGCACTAGGATTATAGGCTTGAGCCACCATGACTGGTCATTGATTTCTTCTTTGACCCATTGGTTGTTCAAGAATGTGTTGTGTAGTTTAACATCTCTATACATTTTTTAGTTTTCCTTCTGCTATTAATTTCTAGTTTTATTTCACTGTGGTTGGAAAAGATATTTGGCATGATTTCAAACTTCTTAAATTTGTTAAGACTTGTTTTGTGCATTAACGTATGATCTATCCCAGAAAATGTTCCATGTTTGCTGGAGAAGAATGTATATTCTGCACTATTGGGTGAAATAGTCTTTATATGTCTCTCAGGCCTATTTGGTTTACTGTGTTGTTCAAGTCTATTATTTCCATATTGATTTTCTGTCTGGAGGTTCTAATCATTATTGAAAGTGGGTTATTGAAGTCCCCTACTATTATTCTATCACTCTCTATTTCTCCCTTCAGTTTTGTCAATGATTGCTTTGTATATTTAGGTGCTCTGATGTTTGGTGTATATATTATAATAATTATAGTATCTTCCGGGTAAATTGACCCTTTTATCATTTTATAATGACTTCTTTGTCACTTGCGTGAGTTTTTGACCTAAAGTCTATTTTGTCTCGTATAACTATAGCCACCCCTGCTATTTTGAATACCATTAACATAAAATATCTTTTTCCATACCTTCATTTTCAGCCTTTGTGTCCTTAAATCTGAAGTGACTCTTTTGTAGACAGCATACAGTTGGGTCTTTTTCTTCAGTCCATTCAGGAACTGTATGTATGTCTTTTGATTGGAGGCTTTAATCCATTTATATTCAATAATTATTGATAGGGGAGGACAATTTTGCCATTTTGAGAGTTACTTTCTGTTTTTTAGTTGTATTGCCCTTCTTCTTCTAGTTTGCTGTCTTTTTAAATATTATTTCATTCTTTTCTTTTGTGCATCTTTGACAGCTATTATATTTGCACTTACTATGAGGCTTATATAAAATATCTTATAGTAATAATAGCCTATTTTGGCTGATAATAACTTCACTTCAGTTGCATTCAAAAAGTTTTCACTTTTCGTCCCCATACACTTTTCTAAATAGTCTTTTTTTTTCTTTTTTTTAAGACAGAGTTTCACTCTTGTTGCCCAGGCTGGAGTGCAATGGTGTGATCTTGGCTCACCGCAACCTCCGCTTCCCGGGTTCAAGTGATTCTCCTGCCTCAGCCTCCTAACTGGGATTACAGGCGCATGCCACCACACCCAGCTAATTTTGTAGTTTTAGTAGAGACAGGGTTTCTACATGTTGGTCAGGCTGGTCTTGAACTCCCAATCTCAGGTGATCCGCCCACCTCAGCTTCCCAAAGTACTGGGATTATAGGCGTGAGCCGTCTCACCCAGCCATCCCCATACACTTTTCTTTTTGGTTTGTTTGTTTTTATTTTGTTCATTGTTTTGTTGTTGTTTTCATTTTAGAGATGGGATCTTGTTGTCCTGCCCAGAATGGAGTGCAGTGGTGTGATTAGCTCATTGTAACCTCGAACACCAAGGCTCAAGTGACCCTCCCTCCTCAGCCTCCTGAGTAGATATGACTATAGGCATGCGTCACCACTCCACACATCTTTACAAAAATTTTTCAAGCAGTTCCCTGACTCAACCTCTCAAAGTGCTGGGATTACAGATGTGAGCCACCACATCCAGCCCACATTTTGTTACTGACATCACAATTTACATATTTTTGTATTGTATATTCATTAACATATTTTAATGTTATTTTTAATACTTGAGTCTTTTAACTTTTATATTAAAATTAAAATTATTTAACTACCATTATTTTCATTTTATAGTATTCTGTATTTGCCTGTATATATTTACCTTTACTAATGAGTTTTTGGATATAGTATTTTTGATTGATAGTTTATTTCTTCTTTCAGCACTTTGAATATATTATCCCATTTCTGTGAGGTTTCTGATGTTAAAAACTGTTATAATCTTTTTTTTTTTTTTGAGACGGAGTCTCGTGCTCTCACCCAGGCTGGAGTGCAGTGGCATGATCTCGGCTCACTGCAAGCTCCGCCTCCCGGGTTCACACCATTCTCCTGCCTCAGCCTCTCCGAGTAGCTGGGACTACAGGCGCCCGCCACCAGGCTTGGCTAATTTTTTGTATTTTTAGTGGTCTCGATCTCCTGACCTCGTGATCCGCCCACCTTGGCCTCCCAAAGTGCTGGGATTACAAGCGTGAGCCACCATGCCCGGCCAAAACTGTTATAATCTTATAAGGGTTTCTTTCTACATGATAAGCCACTTTTCTCTTGCCACTTTCAAAATTCTCTTGTGTTTGACTTGACAATTTGATTATAATGTGTCTCGGTGTTGAAGTCTTTCAGTTCATCTAATTCAGGGTCTGTTAGGATTCTTGGATCTGAATGTCCATTGTCTTTCTCAAATTTGAGAAGTTTTTGACCTTGTTTATTTGAATAAGCTTTCTGACCCTTTCTTTCTCCTCTGCTTCTACAAGTTCCATATTACAAATATTGGTTAGCTTAATAGCATCCCATGTGTCCCTTAAACGTTCATCACTCTTTCTTCTTTTTTCCCTTCTCATCGGATAATTTCAAATGATCTGTCTTTGGGTTTGCTGATTTTTCTGCTTGATCACTTCTATTGAAATTTTCAGTTCAGTTACTATATTCTTCAGCTCCAAGACTATTGTTTGGTTCTTTTAAAAATTTCTCTATCTCTTTGTTGAAATCCTCATTTCGTTCATGTATTGTTCTCCTGGCTCATTGAGCATTTTTATGATGGTTATTTTGAATTCTCTGTCAGGTAATTCAAATATTACTATTTCATAAGGGTCCATTTTGGAGCTCTGTCTTACTTCTTTGTTGGACTATGTTTCTCTATTAATTTCTTCTTCTTTACTCTTTATGTTGGTATCTGTGCAATAGAAAAAATAACTATCTCTCTTAGTCTTCAAGACTGGCCTCATACAGAAGAAGAGCCTTAGCAATCAGCCTGGTCAGAGATTCTCGGGGGTTCTTCAAACGTTCATACTAGTCCCAGCTGCCTTTTGTTTTTAAGCATCTCTCAGGCATCTAGAATATGATGGGTCTTGTCAGTAATTTGAGACAGGTTAGACAGAAGCCCAGTCCCTTGGACAGCCCCCAGAAGAATTAGAAAGTTGGATGAATGGTCCAATTGTTTCCCTCCACAAAGTGAGAAGCTGGGATATGGGTTTTATTTTCCTGCTTGCTTTGCATTGAGCGTTTTGGAAAAGCTATGGTAAGTGTTTTCATGCTAATCCAAGATACCATCTTTGTTCTCAAACCATGCCCTCCTAATATCATCACTCTACTCCTCTGTCTTGACTTCTCGTCACTGAAACCTATAGTGGCAAATGAATAGTAAAAAAGGATGGAAAAAGAAGTTAGAAAAATAATTTAGTAGATATATGCAAGAAATTTTACTATCAAATGGAAAAAAGTAGTTTAATAATACAGTAAAACAACAGGACTGTCTTTTTTTTTTTTTTTTGCCACAGCAGAGGCAAGGAACAGCAGACACTTTTCCAAATTTATTTTTTACTGCAATTTTTATGCAAATTATTCACTACTGATTTTCAATCCAAGTTTGGAATTTAAAGAGGTCTGTGGAACTTCTACACAATTTTCTCTTTTCCATTAAGCTCTCACAGTCTTTTTTTTTTTTTTTTTTTTTTTGAGACAGAGTCTCACTCTGTCGCCCAGGCTGGAGTGCAGGGGAGCAATCTCAGCTCACTGCAAGCTCCGCCTCCGGGGTTCACGCCATTCTCCTGCCTCAGCCTCCCGAGTAGCTGGGACTACAGGCTCCAGCCACCAGGCCCAGCTAATTTTTTTGTATTTTTTAGTAGAGACGGGGTTTCACCATGTTAGCCAGGATGGTATTGATCTCCTGACCTTGTGATCTGCCCGCCTCAGCCTCCCAAAGTGCTGGGATTACAGGCATGAGCCACCACGCCTGGCCCAACAATTCTCAAAAAAAAAAAAAAACAAAAACAAAAAACTGTATCAGTAGGGCGATTAGAAACTTCTTGCTATTATCTGATGCATCCATGATAGAGACAGAGGCAAACGAAAATGCTTTGATTTTGCTTGTTTCACTTTCCACATTTTCATCCATGTGGTTGTCATAGTTCTGGCTCTGATTAAGTTTGGTATACTTTTGGTAAGTATGCATAGATTATGTTTAAATTTTAGAGTGTATTTTAATAATCCACATTGCCAATGGCTAAGTGAAGTTTGAAAATAGGATCATATTCAATATCAAACTGAATAACGATATAAACATAATTAGAAATAATTGGGTGAGGAGTGATATATAATGCAAAACAGTAGCCATGAAGATTAATATAGTTTCTCATGTTTAAATGCCTTAAGGAAATAAGACTAATATAAAAGAAGTGAAAGTGAAATTTTAAATCTCAACAATTAGTATTTATTGTATTATTATTCAAGCAATTTTATTTTTTCTATACTTGCAAAGTATAGAATACTATAATAAAAAAGATGTGTACCATTCTGCTCATATCATAAGCACATTTATATAATACGGCATACTTCCTGCAGAAACATCTCAATGGTTCTATTGAGATTGTGAGTGAAAGCATTAAGTAAATATTTTGAGACTTTTAAAAATATTTTCTACAAGATTTGATAATGCTAATTGTATATTTATACATTATTGCATCAACTGAATTTAGAAGTATACTTCACCTTTTTATAATTTTTCTTTTAATGATATAATGATGCATGTATATGTATATCTTGATAAGGTCACTTGAAATATGAATGAATCTTTTAGCTTTAAGTATTAAACCGCACAAGTATTGGGATACTGCCTTCTAAATATGTGTAGTAGACCTAGCCTATGAACAATCTAAAATGTGCAATAAAGCCACTACATCTGTGAGGGCTGACCCAACCCAACATTTTAGAAATTATCAGCTTTCTCCAGCTCATTTACAGAAAGAAAAATAAAAAATAAAAACAACATTAATACGCTAAAGACTAAAAAACTTTTCTATAAAGTCCAAACTTTTGGTGAAATTTTCCTAAAAAGGTCAAGTGGATATTGACTTCGCTTTGAATACTCATCATGACCCCAAAAATGTTTAGATGGAAATGCAGTGGGTGGAATTTTGCGTCAGCTTAAGAATCAGCACAAGGAGTTCCCATCCCTTGCCTTTTGAGCATACTCCTGGCATCTTTCTGAACTTGTTTTTGTTAATACAAAGATTATAACTCCAACTCAATTTACTGTAGAGTATTTTAGAATCGCCAAATAATTAGTTTACTGACTTGGTTCTACCAAGTTCTATGTAAAGCTGACATTATTATGTACTCAGTTTATAGCCCTCCAACACTTATGAGCTGAAATGTGCCCCCCTCCTACCCCAAATTTATATATTGAAGGCCTGACTAACCCCTAATGCCTCAGAATGTGACTATATTTGGAGATAGGGTCTTTAAAGAGATAATTAAGTTAAAATGAGTTCGTTAGGTTGGGCCCTAATCCAGTATAACTGGTGTCCTTATAAAAAGAAAAAATTTGGACATAGACATAGACATACACAGAAAGAAGGCCATATAAAGTTATGGGGGAAGACAGCCATCTGCAAGCCCAGGAGAGAAGTCTCAGAAGAAACCAACACTGCTGACATCCTGATCTTGGACTTCTGGCCTCCAGGACTGTGAGAAAATATATTTTGGTTCTTCGTTTAAGCCACTGAATCTGTGTTACTGTGTTATAGCAGCCCCAGCAAACTAATACACCAACTCAGAAATATTTTGAGAAGGCCCCTCTGATGCATAAACACATGAGTATTTTATCATTCATTTTATCACAAGTCTGTAGATGATCACTCCAACATAAGATAGCTTAGACTTTCTTAGAAAGAAATTTATACATAGTTGACCCTTGAACAATACAGATTTGAACTGTATGGGTTCAAATCCACTTATATGTGAATTTTCTTCTGCCTCTGCCACTTCTGGGACAGCAAGACAAACCCCTCCTCCTCCCTTTTCTCCTCCTTAGCCTACTTAACATGAAAATAATGAGGTTGAAGACCTTTATAAAGATCCACTTCCACTTAAATATATTTATCTTTCTATGATTTTGAAAACATTTTCTTTTTTTCTAGCTTTGTTATAACAGTATATAATACATATGACATACAAAATGTGTGTTAATCAACCATTTATGTTCATTGATAAGGCTTCCAGTCAACAGTAGGCTATTATAAAGTTTTGGGGATTAAAAGTTACATGCAAATTTTTAACTGTGCAGTGGGCCAGCACCCCTAATCCCTGCATTGTTTAAAAATCAACTGTGTATGTATGTGTATAAATAGTTCCTGACTTATGATGGATTGACTTACCATTTTTTTTATTTTATGATGGTGCAAAAGTGATATGTGTTTAGTAGTAAATAATACTTCAAATTTTGAATTTTGATCATTTTCTGGCTAGCAATATGTGGTATCTTGTGAAGTCGGGCAGCAGTAGTGAGCCACATCTCCCAGTCAGCCACATAATCACAAGGGTAAATGATCAGTAGTGTATTCCACAGTGTATTATATTTAATGACATACATGATATATTCAACACTTTATTATAAAGTAGGCTTTGTGTTTGATGATTTTGCCCAACTGTAGGCTAATGTAAGTGTTCTGAGCACATTTAAGGTAGGCTAGGTTAAGCTGTAATGTTTGGTAAGTTAGGTATACTGAATGCATTTTCTACCTAACAATATTTTCAACTTACGTTGGGTTTGTCAAGATGTAACCCCATTGTAAACGAGAAGGATCTCTCTCTATATATGTAAAGATAACAAAATACCCTAATGAGAAATAAGACAATGGCACTCCAAAACAGAAGCAGTAACTAAAGAAGGATCTTTTCTAAAGCCTTCAGAATTCAGCAATGAATCATAGCTTATGAAGAAGATAATAATGATGATATTACTTATAATATAGAAACTGTATTCAATTCTCTTCTAGAAGGAGACTTACAATATTATCACCATTTTTAAATGGTGACATAGGCTGCCCAGGTATATATGATTTAGGGATACTGATAATAATAACAATATTTTGCAATAACAAAATAATAAGCATTTACTGAATGCTCACTATATGCCAGGTTCTATACTAAAGTCTTACATGGTTTATCACCTTTAATACTCACAACAGCCCTATGAATTAGGTAATACTAAAAATCAAGTTCAGAGATGCTACTGATAACCAATAGATTCAGAGTGCTGCCACATACTAGATGAACTGGAGCTGTTGGGCTGTTATAAAATCAGGTTTTTAAAAAGGCAGCTTGAATCCTTGGCCATCACGATGTCTATGGATTGTGAAAGCCTTACCTGATGGCATTTCTAGATTGAAGGCATCCATAAGTTTTGACAACAGTTCTTGCAGTTCCTCTTCCTCCAGCTCATCCTTTCTCTCCCTGATGTTACCTGCCTCTTTCTTTTCCACAGCTGCCAGAGCAGGACTGCTCATTTCAGCAGGAACCATTTTGGGCGTGTCCTGCTTCAGTCCCTCCTGACAACTGGGTAGGGCGCTGATTACTTTCTTCGGCATCTTTTGTGTTTGGCTTTGTGCCCTGGTGCTGTGCAAAGTGGTCTCTGGTGATTCTGGATTTTGCAGAGCATGCTCTGCATTTGTGTGACTTCTGTGACTTCTGTCAACCTCATCAGGGTTAGGAAGAGGTTCCCATCTTGAAGCATCTTCAGTGGCATTCTTGATATGCAAATAATCCCCTCCCTTTGGAACCTTTTCAGTTGAAGAATGGTCAACCTTGTTCCCCACATTTTGAAAGGAAGAAGATGAAGGACCGGGTGGCTGCAACCTTGCCTGGGGAAGCAAAACTTTATTTATGAAGAAATTAACGTTTATCCTACTTTTTCATAAATGCATTACATTTCAACATTCCAACAGAACATTCTAATGCAAGACTTTTCTTTCTCCTCTGTAAATATATTATCATTACTATTAATTTTAATTTATTCTGCTAATTCTATGTCAACCTAAAACTCTCTACAAGAGTTGGAACAGCTCAGATTCTAAAATAACAGAGGGAATAATTACAAGAAATTTAGGAAAATCCTGGGTTCTAAAAAGCCCAGGTTCTAAAAATACCATAAGGAATTTCTGAAAACATAAGCATATGTTGAATTGACAGATAAAAATTATTACGATAAAGCATTTTATAATAGTCTTTCTGGTAGGTGTGTTGTGAAGCGTTTCACAGTAAGTCACAGGGAGAAAATCCGGGGATGTGCTCCGCTTGAAGCACAGTTCTCATTGCGTGGCCCACAGGCCCAGGAGATCCCCAAGACCCTTCTTGGGTTTGTGATGTCAAAATTATGTTCATAAGGATACTTAGATGTTGTTTATTGTACTGACATGTGCACTGATGATGCAAAATCAGTAAGTAAAGCTGTTGGTACTTTAGCGTGAATCAAGGCAGCGTCACCAAACAGTGCTAATAATCAGGGTATTCTTCACCCTCATACGCTAGCAGTGAAAAAAAAAAGCCAGTTCTGCTTAAGAACACCTTTGATGGAATAGAAAAGTTCTTAGTTTTAAAAATATGAACACATGTCTTTTAAATATTATGTGTGATGAAGTGGGAAGTGTGCATAAGACACTTCTGATGTGTACTGAAATACGAAAGGGTTGCCTCTTGTGTCAAAGACTATGTGACACACTATGGTTATTCAGACTTGGGTATTTGTCAAACAGTTTCTCAAAAATGAACAAGCAAGAATGTCACTGCAAGGAAAACAACAGTATTTGCTGTCAGTTATAACAGTTAAGGCCGGGCGCAGTGGCTCACATCTGTAATCCCAGCACTTTGGGAGGTAGAGGTTGGAGGATTGCTTGACGCCAGGAGTTCGAGACCAGTCTGGACAACATAGTGAGACCCCCCCTCTCTACAAAAATAAAAATAAAAATTAGCTGAGTGTGCTGGCATGAGCCTGAGATCCTAGCTAGCCACGAGGTTGAGGCGGGAGGATTGCTTGAGCCCCAGGAGTTTGAGGCTGCAGCGAGCTGTGATCCTGCCACTGTACTCCAGCCTGGATGACAGAGCAAGACCCTGTCTAAAATGTATATTTATATACATAAAAAACAGGCTTTCAATCAAAACTTACAATTTTGGAAAACTTGCATCCTCCCACTATGAGCTTGATAGCTTTCCAATTAGGCAATTTTGTAATGACATTGGTAGTGACATTAATGAAGGTGAAGTTTTTTGACCCTGTATAATAAAATGGATGAGCATTGGGACATTCAGCATAGCTCAGTGAACCAATATTTCCCAAATGACCAATGTATAATGTTACACAATCATGCATGGCTAAGAGACCCACTTAAAGACCATGTAAGAGCACTGGATTTTAATGAAACTGTGTGACATAAATATGGTTTCAAATTAAAGTCTCCTTTAAGAAGCTGTCATATATCACGTTTTGGTGTAGTATTAAAGAGAAGTATGCCTCGGTATCTGAAAGGCTATTAATACACTTCTCTCTTTTTCAACTGCAAATCTGTGTGAGATCTGATTTCTTCAGATATTTCAACCGAAACACATTGCAGCAGATTGATTGCTGAAGTAGTTACAAAAATTCAGCTGTCTTTTATTAAGCCAGGTATTTAAAGAGATTTGTGGAAAATATAAAGCAATGCCGCTCTTCTAAGGTTTTCAGAAAAACATATTGTTTAAAAATGTTATCTGTATATTTAATGGGCTTATTATTTTTATGTTTTAGTGAATACATTTTAACTTCTCAGTTTTAATTCGCATTAATTTTATTACTTATTTAATTTATTTAACAGCTCAGTTTTTTCAGTAATTTTATTATTTATTTAATTTTATTTTATTATTCATTTAATTTTCATTAATTCATTTTCATTTTGTTTCTGTGGTTATAACAACAGATATTGATGCAAACAGGTATAACCACAGAACCAAAATCCCCTCGGGGTTTTCAAATATTTTTAAGAATGTACAGGGATCCTGAAATCACAAGGTTAAAAAACCGATGCTATAAAGAATCACTTTGCCCCAAAGTCTATTGTTTATAAATATTACAGATCCTGTTGTCTTTCAATGGCACTACCTTCATGGAGGGATAGGATATAGCCTGGATGAGGAAGTGGGAGGTCAGGGTACGGGGAGAAGAGGCAAGGGAAGAGGCTGATCAAAGTAAGTTGGGAAGCTCCTCCCTTGGCTGAAGGACACAAGGTTAGCCTTCCAGACAGTCCAGATGGCCAGTGTCCGTCACATTTTATACCTGTAGGTCCTGTCTTATCTGCTGTAGCTTGGTCCATAGACTATCCTGGTTGGTTTTGAGTTTGTGAATCTTCGTTTCAAATCGGCAACTTCTTTCTTCCTGGGAGGTGTATATAGCTTGCAACTTGTCTTTGTATTGGTTTAACTGTTTTTTAAGGAGCCTGAAAAGAGAACAGATTTGAATGGTTTGGAAGGGCAAGAGGCCAGCACACTAATTAGAGCCCTGGTAAGATGTATTCCAGTCCTTTTTGTGGGAAAAGATGCTGGAAAATCCTGTGTCTCAACTGTGTGTTTTTTTTTGAGACGGAGCCTCGCTCTGTCTTCTAGGCTGGAGAATGCAGTGGCGCAATCTTGGTTCACTGCAAACTCTGCCTCTTGGGTTCAAGTGATTCTCCTGCCTCAGCCTCCTGAGTAGCTGGGATTAAGGCATGAGCCCCCACGCCTGGCTATCGGAAAACCCTGTGCCCCAACTGTTATCTCACATTGATCAAGATTGTTGACAGTTTGTTCACCATGTGCAGCTGCCTTTGTGTGTATTATGGATATGATTCCACTAAGCATTCCACTGGCTTTAGAAGTATTTCAGAAAACTCACCAGGCGTATTACAGATTACTTTTGACAGCTTGCCTCTACTGGCTACTTAAATAGGAATATTGACTTCATACATTATCCTTTTGTCTAGAAATACTCCATTCAGAATGATAGTACACCCGTCGTGGCTAAACACCCAACGCTTGACCAGGAACACAGGGGAGGAAGAATATTGCAATTCATGGACTGTAGGTCTGCTTCGGCTTCTCTTTTTGTCTAGTTGTTCATTGGTTTAAGAATGAACCAAGAAGCTGGGTGCACTGCGTGTGTGTGTGTGTGTGTGTGTTTGTGTGTTATCTTAGTGCTTTAGGAGGCCAAGTTGGGGTATCCCTTGAGGCCAGGAAATTGAGACCAGCCTGGGCAACATAGCAAGACCTCATCTCCACACACACACACACACACACACACCACACACACACACCACACACACCACACACACAAATTAGCTGAGTGTGGTGGCACCTGTAGTCACAGCTACTTGGAAGGCTGAGGCAGGAGGATCACTTGAGCCCAGGAGTTAGAGGTTACAGTGAGCTATAACTGCACCACTGCTCTCCAGCCTGGCTGACAGAGCGAGACTCTGTCTCTAAAAAAATATGAACCAAGTAGTCAGGGTAATCAGGGCAATTCTTTAAAACAAAAGGCAGGGTATGTTGCTCTTCTGCTCAGAACCCTCCAGGGGCTCCCTCTTCATTTAGAGTAAACGAAAGTCCTTACAGAGGTGGACAAGCCCCACAACTGGCTCCTCTTTGAACACCCCAGGCCTGTTCCCTACTTAGAGTCTGCTCTTCCACTCCCTCTGCCTGGATGCTCTTTCTTCCCCAGGTCATTGCTCAGTTCCCTCCCCCACCTCCTTCAAGTCTTTGCTCTCAAGGCGCCTTTTCAGTGAGGCATTCTCTGACTGCCCTACTTGAATACACAAACGACAACCCCAACCTCTCCTCCTGCATGGCCAAACTCTTCCCTTCTTTATTTGTCTCTGTGGCATTTTTCCATGTCTAATTACTAAAGAGCCTGAAGAGTCCAGCCTTCAAACTTCCAGACAGCCATACACTGTGACATACTACAGGCTTTACTTATTATTTTACTTATATATTACCTACTCTACTCCTTACTTAATTGCTTATTGTCTCTTTATTCTGGAAACTTTGCATGTGTGTGTATGTGTGTTGCTATGTCTTCTGGATCAGGCCTAAAATAGTTCCTGTCATATAGCAGGTTTACAACTAAAATTGTCTAAATAAAGTAGTTTTATTTGATCACTGCTGTTAGCATATTTGTGGAATTTGTGGAAATTGGCTGTCTGGTATGAAATGCAACATTTCTCAGTGTTAGAACCTGTGAAATTCCTAATTCCATAGAGCTTGGGGAGGTCTTGAAATTTAGTTTGGGCTCCCATGCAAAGCAGGCATCTCTGAAAGATAGCCCTCTAACTTCCAGACAGTCACACTCAGGTGAAACAGGAGTCTGACTCTAAAATCCTTGATCGTAATTGGCGTTTCAGGTATATCTTTATGATGGGTTTCTCAGAAAGGAGTAGCCCGGGGTTTTACACAGCCAACAACAAAGAAACATTCTCAGACAGCCTGTCTAGACAGTGTTCTCTGGACCCAAAGTGTTGTGCTTATTATGACCACTAACGATGTCAGGCTCTCTCTTTTCCTCATGTTGTGCACCACCCATGTCCGCTTCCTCCACTCTGGCCCATCCACCAGGTCTGGACAACTAGAAGACACACATCCCTATCCTTCCACAATCCAGGTGAAAGAAGACAGGACTCTGTCAGAAATCCAGTTCTTTTCTTCTTCTGCTTCTTTTTAAAGAAGAGATGCTTATGGGTTGTTTCTAGTAAATACAATTCACCTGGTGCCAATATTTCCAGCAACTGGGAGCCCAGGACTTTGCAGGCAATTAGGAACTCATAACAAACGGTTCAGGTTATCTAAGAAATAATTCCTTTCAAACGACCTGAAATCTGCCTTTCTATACTTTTATATCTTTATATGTATTCCTGCTTTCTGGTGGGGGCTAAGCAGCTTGAATCTCCCATGTATTAACTGTTCAAATGAAACACAAATACTCCCTAGGCAAGCTAATCATGCCCAAAGCAGTGAAATGTTATTTAATTTGTCCATTACTGATATGGTTTGGCTGTGTCCCCCCGCCCCAAATTTCATCTTGAATTGTAATCCCCATCATCCCCACGTGTCAAGGGCAGGACCAGGTGGAGGTAATTAAATCATGAGGGCGGTTTTCCCCATACTGTTCTCATGATAGTGAGTGAGTCTCACGAGATCTGATGGTTTTATAAGTATCTGGCATTTCCCCTGCTTGCCCTCACTCCATCCTGCCACCCTGTGAAGAAGGTGTCTGCTTCTCCTTTGCCTTCCACCATGATTGTAAGTTTCCTGAGGCCTCCCCAGCAATGTGGAACTGTGAGTCAATTAAACCTCTTCGCTTTATAAATTACCCAGTCTCAGGTATTTCTTCATAGCAGTGTGAGATTGGACTAATAAATTTACCTAGCACAGTGTAGATTAATAATAGATAACTAGTAATTGAATAGTACTCTTTCTGTTAATGTGTCTGAGACTGTTGCTTTTAAAATAATCAGTGACATAATTGAGGGACTTTCCTTTAATCCCTTAAAATTTGGTCTTTATTAACTGCCTCACTGTTCCAGTCTATTAAATCTCAGTGATCCAAGATTGTAATTGTTTATTACCTAGGGGTTTTGGTATCATGTCACACACACATTTGAGAACTGGGCTCTCTACAGTTTCATCCAAATTATTGATAAAAATGATGGTGCAGACAGGAACAAAGATGGAGCTTCATGTTATATTTCATTCAGTAATCAGCCTTACACTTTGGTACACTTTGTAGTGATAAATACTTTAGTAGGATACAAATGGTGTAAATAGTAGACATGGATTATATCAAAAGGAATATTTGGTTTAAAATAATTCATTTTAAATAACCATTTTAAGAATTAAGTTAAAAAACTAAATTTTAAAATTTGCTTTTATTTCTACATTTTCAATTTTAATATAGCCTTTCTAGTGCTTTACTGCTTTAAAAATGTTTTCTTTTTCTTATTCCATGAAAAAGATGAAAACTACTTTTAATATTTAAATTATTTTGATACTTTAAAAGTGTTTCTTGAACTCCTTTTCATGAGTTATCACAGAATTTAGAAAATGTTTTATTTCTTCTGTACATTTAGATTAGGAAGCATATCTCATCATACATATATACATAGAATTGCTAGTTTATTGGACATCTACTTGATATTAAGTATTGTGCCTGAAAACAAAGGTCTTCCCTCAGGGGAAACTTCTTACTGGGGAGCCAGGAATTCTGTCTTCTAAAGGAATAACAGCAGGAGCTAGGAGCTCAAGAAATGATTAGTCCCTTAAGACACAAGAAGAAGATGATAGACAGTTTCCATTCAGCCTAATAAACCTAGTAGAAAGTTAGATGCTGTTGGATAACAAGTACTGATTTCTTCAGAAGAAGGTAAAACACATACATAACACAAGATATACACAAGAATCAATACTTCACTAAAAGTGCTTAACCAAATTCCTAAAATCAGGCAATCGAAAGTCAAAACTTACTTAGCCCGGTGATTTTTGTTATGCTTAACTACTCAAATAGAGTCAAAGCTCCCTTTTACTTTCATATTGGAATCACAGGATTTCTTGGCTTAAAATTTTCTCCCAAATTAAAAAAAAAATGGTAAAATTTTTGTAGAAAGTTTTTCTCTAAAAGCAAAAGAAATGCTATGGATTTCTCTCTGTGGTCGGTATTTGCACATACTCATGTGGCTCCTACCTTCTTTCCCTATGGAGAGCATTAATGGATTCATGAGTCCTCGGCCATTCATTCCTAGTGCTGACCATAGTCTAGAGAAGGAAGAAATAAGAAAATAAGTTTTTGGTTTGAATTTAACCCACATTCCTAAAAATCCATATAAGAACATGATAATGATGTTTTTCAAAGAAATTCAATCTATTTCAAAAAGTGGCTGCTGTTTGGGCTTACATTCATGTATGATGACGCAGATGTTTACAAGCTCAAAATACAGCTGCGTATCTAATTTCACAAAAGAAGTTATAACAGTTTTAGGTTTTAGAAATAACATCACAATAGTCTTTTGCTCAAGTTAAGTTGCTACCCTGAATGTCTTCTTCCCCAAAGGCGTCTACAAGAAGCAGTTGAGTCACTTTCTTTCCCTTGGCTTAGGAAGTCTCTTACTTCTACCATCTACCTTCAACTTTCACTTTCTTGTTTTTCCTTTGCTTGCTACCTGCGTGTGCACTAAAGTTATCATTTCTTTTCAAATCCACCAAGTGTTTTGAATGAATAATGGTCAACTTGGCTGTCACTTAGGATTTCCCCACCAAACCTTGTCTCTTACATCACACTCTGTGCCCTGAACTGCAACCTCAGGGCAAGTTCTGACCTGACCCAGTCTGGCCCAGGCTCCTGGGGCACCATGTTCCAGCCCTTGGCTCCCATACGTCTCAATGAAAGATTGGATTTCATTACACTCCATTTATAAACAGCTGTGGCTACAGTCTGCAGCCTTCTCCCATCCCTGCAAATGATCTGAAGAGGGACTGGCCATTTTAGGAACATTGTGCCACAGGAACAGCCTGAAAAAGCAAAAGGGCAGTAGCAGGAAGAAGAAACTGAGCTATATACAGACTTAAAGTCACATTCTCTGGTTGGTGTGTGCCCTTTGCAGCCCCTTTGAGTGAAATGTGCCATTGCCTCTTCATTCAAATACTTAAACAGCTTCCACATGCATAGCATAGTCTTTGAATCAGTGAACTTTACATTATTGTAAAAATAATTACATTTTAAATAATAATTGCAGAATATCATGGCTTTCTAAAATGACTGTACTCTCATAAGCCATTTTTTACCTCTATTCATTCTCTATATATGGTGGAGATAGACTAGGAAAGTTGTATACATATGCTGTAAATTTATTTATGTGTTCTAACACTTAGGGAGAACAATGAAAAACCTTAAAATTCTCAAATAAAATAATTCAGTGATTTAATGTATATTATTAATATGAAGAAAATCTTTAAAAGAATTTCTTGCACCAGTATTATGTGGTACATATTTTTCTGCAATTGAGAAGCATTTCAGGTTAGTGCAAATGGTGGTATATCCATAGAATAGATACGATGGTTTATTTAGTCATTCTCAATGAAGGCATAAGCTGTTTCCAATATTTCAAAATTTTCAGAATGAAAAGCAATGCTGCAGTAAACATAGCTGTATGTGCCTCCTTGTGCACATGTGCAAGGTTCTTGGGTTTTAAGTTTAATAGACACTATCCATTTGCCCCTTTGGGCAGGTGCATGCACACACACACATACACACACACACACTTGAAAATGCATAGGAAAAGATCTGCAAAGATATACTTCAAACAGATTACCTCTGGGGAATTAGGGACTGGACCTGGGTTGAGAATTATGGTTGAAAAGGACCTTAGATTTATTTATAATATTTTAACTTCTTATATGTCAAACAGATTCATGTCTTATTTCTATGAAGTGCATTTTTAATAAAAATATGTTATATACCCAAGATAGGATGTAGCAACTTTAAAAATGAAGGTGAGAGGGAAGTAAAAGAAAAGTGAAATAGGCGAGCAAAACAGCTTTTAAATTTCCTCCCTCAGAACAAATGGATGTTACAGTGAAGAAAAGCCTGCATTGTGAAATGTTTTTCCTTCCTCGTTTGTTTGAAGCAGGAAGTAGAGTAGCTCCTTATTTGTCCTCATACATCAGTCCAGCTCTCTGTTGCACACTCTAGCATGATGCCTGTGTCTTGGCAGGTATCCCATGAGGGGTGTCTCCAGGTGCCACAGTCTATATGAGCTGATGAGTAAAATGGAGACAGGCCCGATAAAACATCACACACAGGTGGCCACTTGTCACTGGATGGTCACAAGACTTACTCTCCACTCACACTTAACTGCAATATGGAAACTCCAGTTTTTCTCTGACTATTACAGATGACCATATTCTGAAAACCTTTCTTAAGCTCAGACTGTACTGATTATGATTGCAGGAAAGCTTGCAAGTGGAGTTACACATGTGAGGGCAAATAAACAGCTGATTGAAAACACGCTAAAGTATTTGCAGAATGTACACTTAAAAAAAGATAGCATTTCTAATGTCTTTGATGAAAAAACTTCACTGGGATTTTTAAAGTTCTCCCCCCCATCTTATTTTTCTTTTTTAAAAAAACTTGCATTTTGAGTTCAGGGGTACATGTGCAGGATGCGCAGGTTTGTTACATAGGTAAATGTGTGTCATGGGGGTTGTTGTACAGATTATTTCATCACCCAGGTATTAAGCTTAGTATCCACTAGTTATTTTCCTGATGCTCTCCCTCCTCCCACCCTCTGCCCTCCGGGAGGCCCCAGTGTGTATTGTTTCCCTCTATGCGACCATGTGTTCTCATCATTTAGCTCCCAAGCTCCCACTTATAAGTGAGAATATTTCTTTCTTATCTCTTCCCTTTTTAAAATTTCTGAACATTTTACTGACATATGCATGCATTGGTTCTCCTATTTTTTATTTTTTTATTTTTGAGATGGAGTGTTGCTGTGTCGCCCAGGCTGGAATGCAATGGCACAGTCTTGGCTCACTGCAAACTCCTCCTTCTGGGTTCAAGCGATTCTCCTGCCTCAGCCTCTTGAGTAGCTGGGATTACAGGCGCGGCACGCGCCACCACACCCAGCTAATTTTTGTATTTTTAGTAGAGATGGGGTTTCACCACGTTGGCCAGGCTGGTCTCGAACTCCTGACTTCGTGATCTGCCCACCTCGGCCTCCTAAAGTGTTGGGGTTACAGGCATGAGCCACCACGCCTGGCTGGTTCTCCGATTTTTAAAAATAACCTAAGATCTTATGATACTGAGTTGGCAAGTTAAGGCCCTATGGACAGAAGGAAGCCTTGTCTATAAGTTATAACCAGAAGTCTTGGGCAGAGACTTCATATCTATGCACACTGTAGTAGTTTAAAGATGTCAGGGTTGAATGCAACCTATCTTAGAAATGGTCCCCTCAAAGCTGAACTTTGTCCGCTAACGTGGTAAACAACACAGTTCATTGGTTGCATATCAGAGGTGGCACATATTGTTGTGGTTAGAATTGCCCATTCTTTTGGGACAACAGATTAAAGAAAATTCATGTTGCTCAGCCATATGTAAATGAGAATAGGCTTTGTGTCTTCTTAAGGACATCACTATTGAGTCTTCTAATACATGCCACAAAGGAG
Source organism: Symphalangus syndactylus (assembly GCF_028878055.3). Classification (NCBI taxonomy): domain Eukaryota; kingdom Metazoa; phylum Chordata; class Mammalia; order Primates; family Hylobatidae; genus Symphalangus; species Symphalangus syndactylus. Next base: position 111,191,454 of record NC_072430.2, read on the forward strand.
CAATATAATTTATACTATAATTGCGTACACCAGCACACTACTGTTGCAATCAATTTATAGTTCTTACCTGGATAGACAACTTACAATAGACTTTTATCCTTACAAACATCCAAATTATCTGGTCTACTCCACTCTTCCAGAAAAAGTGTGCAATTGGGCATATTAAATAGACCAAAGGCTGACCAGTAGTTGTGTATTTTGAGGACATTATAGATTTTCTTAGCAGATATTTAGAAACAAAAATGATCCTTAGGAAAAAAATGACTTGATTTCTGGGAGTAAAAGTTGAGCATATTTCAGTTGAATTAAAGTAGAAATTTAAAGATTTGAAAAATAAATAAAATGATACACTTAAAATAGTTTTCTTAACTAATTATTTTGAAAATCTTCATAAAGTAGATAATTCCTTCAAGAAAATAAAATTATCAAAGTTCACTGAAGAAAGCATGAAGAGACTATTAAGTTTGAACAAATAAAAAATGTATGAAACTATTATAAAGCCTCCAGTGCCCAGGGCTTTACTCTTGAATATTAGCAATTGTTAAAGAAATAAATAGTTCCTATGTTAGATAAATTATTTCAAACACAAGAAAAGACGAAATATGACTCAGTTGTTTAATGTAGCCATAAAAACTCAAATGCTCAAAACTGATGCAGATAAGATGGAGTGGGGAGATATTCTGATTCATAAATGTTGCAATTCTAAATAGAAAACAAAATTTAAAGGACATTTAAAGAATAATCTACAAGCAAGTGTAGATTTTAGTTGCAGCAATGCCAGAAATGTTTACTATTAGGTACTCTATTAATGAAATACTTCCAATAAGAAAAAAATGTTTGAAAATTTCACTTGGTGCTGAAAACAGATTTTAAATGAGTAAATCAAAACATCTCCCCCCAAAAAGTTTTAAAAACGAGGACAAGAAAAACACTTCCTCCACATTAAAAACCATCTCAAGCCAACAACTAAAACTGTAATATCTAAAGGAAAAGCACTAGAGAAATGCCTCCACTAAATCTACTCTCATTAAAAATAGTTGCCCCATTAGCTCTTGAATTATCTATCATTGCTCTGAAAGATGTGGAGTCTTTCAGGAATAAAGACCTGAAATAGAAATGAGAGGTTTAAATATTGGAGGGGAAAAGACATATATATACATATATATATGTATATATATATATATATACATATATATATGTATATATATATTTAAATGTATATATACATTTAAATATATATATACACATATATATTTTTGTATTTAATTGTATTTAAATATCTATGTATATAAACATATACATATATGTGTATATATGTATATATTTAAATATATATTTATATTTTATATGTTGATCTTTAAATATATTTAAATATATATATTTTTTTCAGATTATGTGATTGTCTACCTAGAAGCAAGATGTTCAAAATAAACCAATATTTGAGTTTCTAAAAGAGTTCATTCAGAAAAGTTTCTCTTTGCAGGGTAACTATTCAAAAAGCCATAGCTTTCCAAAATATCATCATCAATAACTAAGAAAAAATACAGTGAGAAAAGCCCCTACTCACAATATTAACACAATATGACAGGAAATCAGCTATATATAACCTTTTACTGAGAGACAGAAAAACACTTGAAAAAATAGAGAAGCCTAAATATCACAGAGATAAAAGTTGTTTCCACATCAACATATAGGTTTCATGCAAAGCTAACCAAAATACTAATAGGATTAGTTTTGGCACCTTAGAAATGATTTCAAGATTCTTTGAGAAGAATAATTGTGTTATACAACCCCATCAAAAAGTGGGCGAGGGATATGAACAGACACTTCTCAAAAGAAGACATTTATGTGGCCAACAAACATGAAAAATAGCTCATCATCACTGGTTGTTAGAGAAATGCAAATCAAAACCACAATGAGATACCATCTCAAGCCAGTTAGGAAGATGATCATTAAAATGTCTGGAAACAACAGATGCTGGTGAGGTTGTAGAGAAATAGGTATGCTTTCACACTTGGTGGGAGTGTAAATTAGTTCAACCATTGTGAAAGTCAATGTGGCAATTCCTCAAGGATCAAGAACCAGAAATATCATTTGACCCAGCAATCCAATTACTGGGTGTAAACCCAAAGGATTATAAATCATTCTACTATAAAGACACATGCATACATAAGTTTAATGCAGCACTATTCACAATAGCAAAGACTTGGAACCAATCCAAATGCCCATCAATGATAGACTGGATAAAGAAAATGTGACACATATACACCATGGGATACATAAGTTCATGTCCTTTGCAGGGACATGGATGAAGCTGGAAACCATCATCCTCAGCAAACTATCACAACGACAGAAAACCAAACACCGCATGTTCTCACTCATAAGTGGGAGTTGAACAATGAGAACACATGGACATAGGGAGGGGAAGATCACATACCGGGGCCTGTCGGGGGGTCGGGGGCAAGGGGAGGGAGAGCATTAGGACAAATAGTTAATGCATTCGGGGCTTAAAACCTAGATGATGGGTTGATAGGTGCAGCAAACCACCATGGCACATGTATATCTGCACGTTCAGCACATATATCCCAGAATTTAAAATTTTTAAAAAAGAATAATTGTGTTATAATAGCTAATATGTAAAAATATAAAAATAAAAAGGAGGAAAATGGTTAATGGGTATAAAGTTTCAGTTATGCAAGATAAGCAAGTTCTGGAGGTGTACTAAACAGCAGTGCCTATAGTTAACAGCACTATATATTGTATACTTAAAATTTGCTCAGAGATTAGATCTTGTAGTGTTCTTACCACACGTACAAATTAATTATAATTATAAAGGGAGGAAACTTTAGGAGGTGATGGGTATGTTTATGGCTTTAATGGTGGTGGTTTCACAGGTGCATCTTTATCCCCAAACTCATCAAGTGGTATACATTAAATATGTACAGCTTTCTTTTTCTTAAAAAAACTGATTAAATGGTATTTATATATTTATTTATTAAGACAGAGACTGGCTCTGTCACCCAGGCTGGAGTGCAGTGGTGCAATCTAGGCTTACTACAGCCTCCGCCTCCTAGGTTCAAGCAATTCTCCTGCCTCAACCTCCCAAGTATCTGAGATTACAGGAGTGTGCCACCACGCCTGGCTAACTTTTTGTATTTTTAGTAGAGATGGGGTTTCACCACATTGGCCAAACCGGTCTCGAACTCCTGAGCTCAAGTGATCTGCCTGCTTCAGCCTCCCAAAGTGCTGGGATTACAGGTGTGAGCCACTGCACCCAAGCATGTACAGCTTTTGCATGTCAATTGTATCTCAGTAAATTGGTTAACAAAATGAAATAAAAAGGGAAAACTAGCTTTATGTTAATGGCTGTCAGAAAGCTAGAATAATTCAAATAATGCTGTTCTTATGTAAAAATAAAATGAAAAGCAATTGAGCTGAATAGATAGCATTAAAACATATTCTAAAATGATAAAATTTTTGGTGTATACTACAGGAACCATCACAAAAATTAAAAAGGAAAGGATTTATTCAAAAAAACAAATAGGGGACTCTCTTATCTGACCTCCGATTATGCATCAGAATAAAAACCAGATAGATTTAAAAGCTGTGTGTCAAGATAATCAAATCATGTTAAAATAAAATACAGCTAGAGTCATTTGATTTCTCAATGGATAAACTTTTCCCAGCATAAAAGTGTGTAAGAAATTACAAAGAAAAAGAAAGAGACTGTTAATGTTTTTAGGCTGATCATGGTGGCTCACACCGGTAATCCCAGCACTTTGGGAGACTGAGGCAGGCAGATCACGTAAGTTCAGGAGTTCAAGACCAGCCTGGCCAACACAGTGAAACCCCGTCTCTACTAAAAATACAAAAATTAGCTGGGAGTGATGCGGGCGCCTGGAATCCCAGCTACTTGAGTGGCTGAGGTAGGATAATCGCTTGAACCCGGGAAGTGGAGGTTGCAGTGAGCTGAGATAGTGCCCCTGTGCTCCAGCCTGGGTGACAGAGCGAGACTCCATCTTGAACAAAAAAAAGACTAACCCTTTTATAAGAAATGAAAGTTTATATGTAGGAAGTCATATTATCAATAAGACTAAAAGGAAATAACTAGGAAGAAAGACTTCCCTAGTCAAAATATAAAAAGTTTAAATATATTGGTAAATCAAACTGATTCATCAGTAAAAATGGCAGCAGGTGCTGATAGAGGAAAAGATACAATTGCCTTGTACATTATGTGGGAAAAAGCTTCATTTCACTCTGAGTCAGAGAAATGCAAATTAAAGCAAATTAAATATATTCCAGTGATAAAATTATCAAAAATTAAAACAAGGTAATAGTCAATATTAGCAAGGATCTCGTGAGAAAGGTGCTACATTCACTAGAAGCCTAACTTGGTATTCCTTTCTAAAAGGCAATTTTGCAATAAGCATGAAGAGCCTTAAAAATGTTTGTACTTTTCATTCTTGTGATTCACTTTAGAAATGTATCCTAAAGAAATAATTGGAGATCTGTTTACAAAGAACAATGTATAAGAATTTTAATAGTGAAGTTTTAAATTATAGCAAAAATTAGAAATAATCCAAGTATCAACAACAGTGGAGTTAAATCATATTATGCTTACTTAAATAAAAATTATATAACCATTAAGATTTTTTTATGATGACAATGGAAAATGTTCATAATCTAACTATAGAGAACTATATAATGAATAAATTTTACAGTATAGTCTAAACTAATTTCAAAAAGTTTGTAGGAAAGGAAGTATACCAAAATATTGACAGTGGGGTAATAATGGATTATTTGCCATTTTAATTTTGTTCTTTGTTCTCTTTTGACTTTTTGAAACTTCCTATAATAAATGTATAGCACTTTGTGATTTGAGATAAAAAGTTATTCAATAAAAGAAGGTTTTAGATTTTTCCTTGGTCATATGAATATCTTAAAAAGAATCCCCAAACTAGGGAATACTTCACTGAACCTCACTACAAAATGGTCCAGATTATTTGTGCTTTAGTAGCAGTTCCTTTCCGTTTTGGACTCACCTGGTAATGTGGGTTGCTGTCCTCAGTTCGTTGACCCCGAGACATTCTTTCAGGTACAGGTGTAGGCTTGGAGGCACCTGTGGCTGCTGTTTCCATTGGTCCAGTTGGCCTTACATCCGCTGTTCCTTTAGAACTCTTGTACGGAATGGAGACCCTATTACCGAGTTTTATAAGAAAGTTGTAGCAAATTTAATTATCAGGTATGACATTGAGGAAAGCCTTTTTAGAAAATGTACATCAGATATTGAAGGTTTTACTCACCCACCCCCACAACAGCAATAAAGTAGGCCAACTTTTCTCTCTGTGTTCTTTTCTAGACAATTTTGTTGACAGAGAGTCAAGTAGCCAATAATAGAAATACAAATTCAATTTTCCCTCCTCCTTGACAATCTAGACATGAGAATACAAAGAATTCAGGGATGACAGCAGAAAATCCCCCAGGTCATCTTGTCCAGGTCAGACATTAGGAGTTATAAATGCAAGTATGTGTTTATCATGTCAAATCTGAAAGATATAATGTATCAGACTAGTTTAAGGTCAGGTATATTCTGTTATATAATTCCATTTGGTTTCCTTCTTTTATTCAAAAACTATTTTTAAACATCATCCCAAGTTATGGCAGATACAAAATAAAAAAGCAGAGAACTCCTGATCCCAGATAATTCACATCTAAAGAACAGATAAATATACAATCATTTTAAACATAACATTATTCTTTCTACAAGACACAATGAGAACATAGGGAAAGACACGATTATTCTGTGATATACTTAATTATACCAGGGGTGTGCATTTTGGGGTAGAAGAATAGCGTGACCCACAATTTCTTTGTAACAAACCTTCTGAATGACATACTCTATTCCTACCCCATCTGAATAATTTTTATATCTTGGTATTGTTCTGCTCTGTCTTCATTTGCTCAGGCTGCTATAACAAACAGACTGGGTGGTGGAAGCAACTGGCATTTATTTTCTCACAGTTCTAGAGGCTGAAAGTCCGAAATCAGAGTGCCAGCATGGTCAGTTATACACTGTGTTAGTCAATTTTCATACTGCTGTGAAGAAATAGCCAACATGGGGTAATTTATAAAGAAAAAGAAGTTTAATGGACTCACAGTTCCACGTGGCTGGGGAGGCCTCATAATCACGACAGAAGGCAACAGAGGAACAAAAGCACGTCTTACATGGCAGCAGGCAAGAGAGTGTGTGCAGGGAAACTGCCCTTTATAAAACCGTCAGATCTTATGAGACTTACTCACTATTATGAGAACAGCATGGGAAAAACTTGCCCCCATGATTCAATTACCTCCCGCCGGGTCACTCCCACAACACATGGGGATTATGGGAGCTACAGTTCAGGATGGGTTTTGGGTGGGGAGACAGCCAAACCGTATAATATACACATCATTTTCTGTACTCAGATATTTACAAATATCAATATGTATTTTAAATCTGTTTTTTTAAAAAACAAGGAAATCATTCCAGACACGTTATTCTGCTACTTGCTTTTTTCTCTGATGCATGATGGTGAATTCCTTCCAGTATAGTAGATAGCAGCTAAAACTTGTTCTTTTAAGTGGATTCATTATGTTCTGCAGAATGTTCGTAATCATACATATTCCACCACTTTTCTACGAAGGGACACTTAGGTTGTTTCTGGCCTATTGTCCTGTACTCCAAGGGCCAAATCTTGTGTATATTTTAATGTCTAATAAATACACTCTTCTAAAGTGAATCCTTCTACATGTGTATCCCACCCCCTCTTTGCTGAATGACATTGCTCCAATAATTCTCCCCTGTTGTACCAGTTCATTAGTTTTTCTCCCTATGAATTCATTCCCTCAAACAAATGGGTATACAGGCTCTTTTTTGGTTCCATATGAAATTTAAAGTAGTTTTTTCTAATTATGTGAAGAATGTCAATGGTAGTTTGATGGAAATAGCTTTGAATCTATAAATTACTTTGGGCAGTATGGCTATTTTTACGATATTGGTTCTTCTATTCATGAGGATGGAATATTTTACCATTTGTGTCCTCTCTTACTTCCTTGAGCAGTGGTTTGTAGTTCTCCTTGAAGAGGTCCTTCACATCCCTTGTTAGCTATATTCCTAGGTATTTTATTTTCTTTGTAGTAATTGTGAATGGAAGTTCATTCATGATTTGGCTCTCTGCTTATCTGTTGTTGTTGTATAGGAATACTTGTGATTTTTGCACATTGATTTTGCATCATGAGACTTTGCTGAGGTTGATTAACAGCTTAAGGAGTTTTTGGGCTGAGACAATGGGGCTTTCTAAATAAAGAATCATGTTGTCTGCAGACAGAGACAATTTGACTTCCTGTCTTCCTATTTGAATATCCTTTATTTCTTTCTCTTGCCTGATTGAGCTGGCCAGAACTTCTAATACTATGTTGAATAGGAGTGGTAAGAGAGGGCATCCTTGTCTTGTGCCAATTTTCAAAGGGAATGCTTCCAGCTTTTGCCCATTCAGTATGATATTGTCTGTGGGTTTGTCATAAATAGCTCTTATTATTTTGAGATACGTTCCATCAATACCTAGTTTATTGAGAGTTTTTTAACATGAAGGGATGTTGAATTTTATTGAAGGCCTTTTCTGCATCTGTTGAGAGGATCATGTGGTTTTTGTCAGTGGTTCTGTTTATGTGATGGATTGTTTATTGCTTTGTGTATGTTGAACCAGCCTTGCAACCCAGGGATGAAGCCAACTTGATTGTGGTGGATAAGCTTTTCGATGTGCTGCTGGATTCAGTTTGCCAGTATTTTATTGAGGATTTTTGCATCGATGTTCATCAGGGATATTGGCCTGAAGTTTTCTTTTTTTGTTATGTCTCTGCCAGGTTTTGGCATCAGGATGATGCTGGCCTCATAAAATAAGTTAAGGAGGAGTCCCTGCTTTTCAATAGTTTGGAATAGTTTCAGAAGGAATGGTACCAGCTCCCCTTTGTACCTCTGGTAGAATTCGGCTGTGAATCTGTCTGGTCCTGGACATTTTTTGGTTGGTAGGCTATTACTTACTGCCTCAATTTCAGAACTTGTTATTGGTCTATTTAGGGTTTCAACTTCTTCCTGGTTTAGTCTTGGGAAGGGTATATGTGTCTAGGAATTTTTCCATTTTTTTCTAGATTTTCTAGTTTATTTGCCTAGAGGTGTTTATAGTATTCTCTGATGGTAGATTGTATTTCTCTAGGGTCGGTAGTGTATTCCCTTTCTCATCTTTTATTGTGTCTTTTGATTCTTCTTTCTTTTCCTCATTAGTCTAGCCAGTGGTCTATCTATTTTGTTAATTTTTTTCAAATTAATCCAGCTCCTGGATTCATTGACCTTTCAAGGGTAAAAGGTCAAATTGTTATTTTACCTAGCAGCAGCATTTGACAGTAGAACACCATGCCCTCGTCCTTGAACACTTTCTTCACCTGTATTCCAGGATTCCTCACTTTCTTGGTTTTCTTCCCTCTCCATTCTTTCCTCTTTCTCAGTCTCCCTTGCTGGTTTTTCTTCTTCTCTGCAGCTTTGTAAATGGAGTGTCACAGGGCTCAGTCCTTGATCCTCTTCTACACTCTCTCTTTGGTGATCTCATATAACCTCATGGCTTTAAAAACCATTAACATGCCGACAACCCCCAAATTTGTATCTCCAGTACAGACCCTTTTTTCCAAGTTCCAGCTATGAATAGTCAACTGCTTGGTCAATATCTCCCTGTGGACATCTCAGAGACTTCTCACTCTTAATGTGTCCCAAACTAGACTCCTGATTTCCCCCACAAACCTTCTCTACCTGTAGCCTCCCTATCTTGGTTGATGGCAATCTTATTCTTCTACTTACTATAGAACCACCATGACAATATAATTTAGTGCAAATGCAAGAATAAACACATAGATCTAAGGATGAGAATATAAGTTCTATTAACCCAAGTATACAAGGAAAGCTAATATGTGAGAAAGATGGCATTTTAATTAAGTGGGAAAAAGATCACATAATTGGCTAAAAGATCACATAATCCCCTATACCAGGAAAAAAAGTAAAGCTAGACCCTTGCTAAAATAAATTCCAAACAGATTGAAATTTTAAGTTAAAATTTGTAATAGAAATATTGGAAAAAATTTAGGAAAATGTTTATATAACCTTGCTTCTAACTCTTGGCTCTCTTTACATAGCAACCAGACTGAGAGTTTTGAAACCTCAGATTCTCTACTAACAATCCTCCAATGTTTCCCCAGAGTAAAAGCCCAGGTCCTTACATTGGCCTTCCATCTGCCCCCACTTCCTCACCTCTTCTTTTTTCTTTTTTCTTTTTCTTTTTTTTTTTTTGAGATGGAGTCTCGCTCCGTCATCCAGGTTGGAGTGCAGTGGCTCTATCTTGGTTCACTGCAATCTCTGCCTCCCGGGTTCAAGTGATTCTCCTGCCTCAGCCTACCAAGTAGCTGGGATTACTGGTACATGCCACCATGCCTGGCTAATTTTTGTATTTTTAGTAGAGACAGGGTTTTACCATGTTGGCCATGCTGGTATCCAACTCCTGGCCCCATGTGATTTGCCCACCTTGGCCTCCTGAAGTGCTGGGATTACAGGCGTGAGCCACCGCGCCCCACCTTATTTCTTCTCTTATTACTCTCCTTCCTCATCCCACTCAATCGTGCTAGCCCCCTTGCTGTTCTTTGAATCCATTAAAATTAATGGGAAAACCCGCAATTACTTTTGCACCAACCTGATACCAAGCGTGCTCCCACTTGGTGCTGGCTGTCTCCTCAGTTTGCAGTGTCCTTTTCTCAGATGTCTGCATGACTTACTCCCTCACTTCCTTCAAAACTTTGATCAAATGTCACCTCTCACTGAGGCCCACTATAACTACCATATTTAAATTTGCTGCCAACTCTCCAAGTCCTTATCTTTCTTATCTGCCTCTCCTTTTTTTAAACTTTAATACTTAAATATTTTATTGTATGATATAATTCCTTTATATACCATTTTCATTTGTCTGGTCCTCGCTAGGATGCAAGCTCCAAGAAAGCAGAAATCCTTGTCTGTTTTTCTTCATTGATGTAGCCCAAGTGCCTAGAACAACGTTCAATAAACTTATTGAATAAATATTTCTCAGTGTATTTTCTGAAAATTCTGTAGCCATTTGTACTTCTACCAGATTTCAAGAGCATCTATGTTCTTCCCTCCTCACCAGCAAAGGATGTTGCCATTTATTTTAATCTTCATCTTTTCAATAAGTAAAATGATGATATGTCATTGTTGCATTTTTCTTTTTTCATTTTTCTCTTTGAGACAGGGTGTTGCTCTGTCACCCAGGCTGGCATGCAGTGGCACTATCATGGCTCACTGCAGCATTGACCCCCTGGACTCCAGCGATCCTCCTACCTCAGCCCCCCAAGTAGCTGAGGCTGCAGGTGCACACCACCACACCCAGCTAATTTTAAAATTATCTGTAGAGATGGGGTCTCCCTATGTTGCCCATGCTGGTATCAAATTCCTGGCCTCAAGTAATCCTCCTTAACTTTGGGAGGCAGAACCTTCAGCCTCCCAAAGTTCTGAGGTCACAGGCATAAGCCTGGCCTATTTGCATTTTTTCTAACCAATAGAGAGGCTGAGCATCTTTTTGGGTGTCTAAGGGCCATTTGGAACTCTTCTTCTGTGATTGCCTTTATATTTTGTGTATTTTCCTCTTCACCCACCTCTTCTTCCCCATTTTCTTTTTCTTCTTGAGTTTTTTTTTTTTTTCTTAGAAAGTATGGCCTCTTTATTTTCTGCCACTCAGTTTGAACACATCATCAAATACAGATAGTTATTAATGTCATATGAGCATAAAAGATTTATAAACCAGAAATGTATTTTCTGAGAAGCAACTTGCAAATGACTCAGATAATAAGTTTTATCAGTTTAATTGGTGAAGTCCTAAGATAAAGCAGTGCCTAAATCAGGTTTGTTTACCCTCCGCATTGAAGGCATGTAATGTAGGGAGCATTACAGATCACCAAACACTGTTACAGGACAATAGAAGTACAGCCTGGGAGGCCTTTAGCCTGAGCCTGCCTTGCCCAGGCCTGCACAGAAGGGCAACTATGAAAGAAGGGCAATTAGTGTGCAAAGTAGCATGGCTTATTTATTTATTTATTTATTATTTTGAAACGTTTTCACCTAGGCTGGAGTGAGTGCAGCAGTGCAATCACGGCTCACTGTAGCCTCGACCTACTGGGCTCAAGCAATCCTCCCATCTCAGCCACCAGAATAGCGGGAACCACAGGCATGCACCACCATGCCCAGATAATTTTTAATTTTTTCTGTAGACACGGGATCTCTCTATGTTGCCCAGGCTGGTCTCAAACTCCGGGGGTCAAGCAATCCTCCCATTTCTGCCTCCCAAAGTGCTGGGATTATGGGCATGAGCCACTTCACCTGGTCACATAGCTTATTTTTGAGAACCTGTTAATTGTGGACCAAGAAAACAATGATAGAGTTTGAAGGAAGAAATGTTTTGCAACAGACTCACCATTGACTTTGAACCACAAAGGGAGACTGAGGAAACATTGGCTTCAGGTCAAAAAACCCTGGATAAAACAGGTCCCTCAGGTGGGTGAGGGGCAGGCCAAGTTCATCAAGTCAAGGACATTTTCCTGGCACCACCCTGGGGAGAGGAGCCTTCACCAACCCACCCTGGGCACGGGGCTCCTGCCATTCAGAACCCTCCCAACAACAAAAGGAGCAAGCATTCATTTTTTTCCCCTTACATAACTTTGCATTTAAATATATTCCCGGAATATGGCAGCATGAGTTCTTATGACAGTTCTTGAGAGTTCAGAAACACTCCAGCACCAGCCAAATCCCCTTACTCCTATAAGAGCAAGGGACGCTTTTTTCTCAGTTCCCTAAAAATTTTGAAGTTATACTGAAAAACGTTATAAAAAGAACTACAGAAATAGCGTGCAGGAAAAAAAAAAAGCTACACATTTCCAGTGGATGCCACTTCGCATTCTTCCTTGGAGGGTATCTACAAACTTCATAAGCAATGCCACCTGGCCACAGACCCTTTGCTGTGGGGAGTGCTCAGCTACTTTCATTATTAGCGAGTCAGAGAGAAGTTTCCTTTTGCCCCCATGATCTTACTTTCCAGCACAGCTCCAAGGGCTGTCACAACAGGTTTTCTGTGCCTTTTTTGGTACAAGAACAGGTAGGTCATAGGAAACGTTTTCTGTGAAATGATCTTGCAAATAGCATGAAGAAATTCTGTTGAATTTCAAAGAAAAGATATGATTAAAGGTGCCTGTTGGAAGTAGAAGCCTCGAGGAAATGAAGAGGAAAAATAATTGTAATTTAAGGAGTCCATTTCATTTCTGATACAGAATAATCACAAAAACAAGTATATACTGCTGGCTTTAGTTCCCCATGAAAGATATCCAGCAGGATATCCACAAGGCCACCCCTGTTTTCTGTGCTTCCCTCCTCCTGGGCTGAGTCCTGCAGAGTTGCAATGGGAAGTTCTCTGTGACCAGGTGGTTAGCATGAAGACGCATGTCGATGGTGGCCTCGAATTCCACTCTGAAGTTGGTCTTCAGCATAGGGCAGGTAAACAGCCTGGAGAAGACCATGTATATAGGGACAGAGAGGCCCCTACAAATGTCCCCATGGGCATCTGAATATAAGGAATCTCTGTAGAATCATGGGCATAGCTTTTTGCACACCCACAGGTCTCCATGTGCACCAGCTGCAGCCCCATGCCTTTTCACCACCAGCTCTCCTGTAAGCAGCTGCACGATGACACAGTTCATTGAGTTGGGGTGTTCTTGAATGAGAAATCTGGGGAGCAAGGCTCTCTCTTTGATATTCTGATATTCTGTAAGGTTGCAGGTGTAATCTGTGAAGTCCACAGGACTTGGAATCAACTTCCCCTCCTGAGGAGCAGAGTGGATGGTAAATTCACCGGCCTTTGTCAAGTCCTTGGTCAACAGAGACTGCCTCGTGTCACAGCATAGTGTATACTGAATGTCTGATAATAAGTCTCACACAGAACTTTGCTACCCCTCAGATACAGAAGAAATGTGAAATAAATTTGTTTTGCCATGGGGAAATTTCCTTGGCTTCATCCTTTCTATGGCACTGTTGATAATCTGGATAGGTTTAATGGAATCATAAAAAGCTTCAAACCCGTCCACACTTTTGGCACTGAGTTGGAGGATTGCAATCCCTTCCATTGTCAAAAACACTACTCGACGTGGGACTGAATCCTTACAAGACGTGACCACCACACTGGAGAGCATTTCTCCAGCATGAGAAACTATTTGCTCTTCCATCTTGATGTCCAGGGAGGTCCCTGTTTTGAATTCTCCACAGCAGTCAACACTTCTGACCTCACATCAAGTTTTTCTTATCAATTTTTCAGGGACCCTTTTTATAACATCATTTATCTTATTACCGAAAATATTTTTCTAAGTCTAGGGCTTATTTTTAATTTTGTTTATAGTATCATTTACCATAACAAAATGTTTAAAATTTCATGCTATCATATATATCTGTCTATTCCTTCATGATTTTTTGTTTTTCTCTCTCGTTAGGAGATTTTCTGCTTTTTTCTAATATTTATTTTAAGTTCTTTTTACATTTAAATTTCAATCAATTTGGAATTTATTTTAGTATATGGGGCAAAATAAGGGCCAATTTTCCTTTCAGATGGATAGCCAATTATGCATTATTTTTCCATGAATTGAAATATCATCTTTATCACATATTAGGTTCCCATATATGCTTAGATCAATTATTATATTTTATATTCTCATCCTTAGATCTACATGTTCATTCCCATTTTATACTATATTATTTGGTCATAGTAGTTTTACAGTAAGTGTTAATATCTGTTGTATTAACATCTGTTCTTGAGATATTAATGTCCCTTCTCACTATTCTTCAGTCTCATAATTTTACTATTCTTGTACAACTATTCTTCCAACATACCTTCAAAATTATTTTATCCTATTTAGAAAACCTTATGATTCTATCTGGAAATGCATTAAATCTAAATACAGTAGATGATGCTCTATAAGGCTACCTTGAACAGTGAATTAGGAAATACTGAACCCATTGTTCCTAGAGAAAATACAGGGTTAGGTTCCTGCAAGCCTCTGGCCACAATATTTTTGTCATCTAATCAATGCACAACTTTGTTTTATGTGTTTCTGTATAAAGATGCTTTTTAAATATATATTGTTGATTCATTAGCATTAAACTCATGGTCAACAGCAATATAAATCATACCTGAATGAAGCTTATTTAACACGTGTATTTTTTCATCGAGGCACATCGTAGCCTTGCTGTGCTTGGGAACACTAGACAGCAATTCAGTACCGTGCTTTGGGGCCATTTGCCAAAGTAAAATCACCAAAAAAAAGCACAAATATAAAAAAAAGTGACACAAAATAGACACGAAAAGGACACTTGCTTATAGAATGAGGGCTGAAACAGTAACACAGAGCACTATCTGGTTTGACCTCAGCTGGGAAAACGTGCATTAGGCAACTCAAATTTTTTTTGCCACTCTGCTCATTTCTGCAAATACTGACAAAGCACCAGGAGTGTTAATTTTAGGGGTACAAATAAATTTTTGCAAATAGGCAAATTTGTAAGTATTGAATCTGCGAATAATAAAAATCAACTATTAATTTTTGGAGCAGGTACATTCTTATGCTAGTCTTCTCATTTAGAAATTTGGCATTTTTTCCTTTTGTTCAGGACTTGTTTTCTGTACTCAATAAAATATTATAATTTTATTTGGGTCTTGTATCTTTTTTGTTAAACTTTTTTGTAGTTTCTTTTAAAAATAATTTTTACATGTATTTTGAATGAGATTTTTATAAAATTTCTAGCCAGTTATTGCTAGTAGAGTGAAGAATTTTGTATGTTTATTTTATTTTTCAACCATCATTTGAAGCCTATTAATTCTAGTAATTTTTGCTAGTTAATTGGGGTTTCTTAGTAATTCACAATTAAATTAGCTACAAGGAGAAGTAATTCTGTCTGTTATTTTTCCGCAGTTTAATTTTCTTTTTAACTACGTTTTCAAGAACTTCCTGAAATATTTAATAAGAGTGATGATATTTGGCACCTAACTTTCAATTCTGGTTTTGTAAATGAAAGTATTCTCAGTGCAAACTATCATATGTAAAGGAAATAAAACCACATCAAAAGGGAGAAGGCTTATTACCATGCAGATAGTTTGCTGAATCATTGAACGAATTCAATATTATCACTTGGCAATAACCATTAATCTCTTAGAAGATGGTCAGTGCTAGTGTGCCAATATAATAGGTACCAAAGATGTGTTTTTTACTATTATTACATTGTGATTTAGTAATATTCCACATTCTTTTCTCCTAGATGAGCCACAAATCAGAATTTCTGAACTCATCAAAGTCTAGGGTACACTGAAAATTATTACATTAGAACGTTATTTTGGGGAAAAACTCTACTGTACTTGGGGTGGACAGAGTACAACACATTGACATTTAGAGAACCCTGGCTTTGTACAGCCCTTGCAATTCCCTTTCCTCATCTCACCTCCAGAAATACTACTCTGGGAGTAGAGAGGAGAGGTTATCCCAGTTAACAGGTAAAGAAACTGAGTCATAGAAAAGTGAAGTGACTTCCTCATCGCCACACATGTGGTTAGTTGAGGGCAAGGCTTCTGTCTCTGTTCCAGATTCAGTCAAATTTCATTACCTTGTTCCAACGCTCCTTGATTCTTTCCAGCCACATTCTAAAAGAGCTCATGGTTCACCCTATCTATCTATCCATCAATCCCTCCATCATGCGCTATACATTTTATTATTCATTCAGTCAGTCAGTCTGTCAGTCTGTCATTCAACAAATATTTATTGAGGATTTATCATATTCAGACATTATTATAGATTCTGGCAATACAACTGGAAACAATGGACATTCTTCCCCTCATAGATCTTACATTATAGAGAGGGGCACAGCAATAAATAATGAATAAGTAAGATATAGGATGTCAGAGGGTGATTAAGTGCTTTGAAGTAAAATGGAGCCAGCAAGAATAACTGGGAGTGCCAGAGTGAGGACAGTGGTTGAATGGTAAATGGTTGTCAGGAAAGGCCTTCAGGATGAGCCTACATTTGAGCAAAAACCTCAGCAGGTCTTTGGGAGGTGAGCAGTCAAGCCATGCAGGGAGGTGATCTAGGATTGCCCATCCCCCGAGGTGGCAGCATGCCTGGTGTATTCACGGAGCAGCAAGGACAGCTGTGAGGCTGAAGCAGAACAAGTCAGGGAGAGGTGCAGAAGAGGACCAAGAGCTGGTGGGGAACAGGGTTTATAGGGCCAGGCTAAAGGCCACTGGAAGGACTGTGACTTTCTTGGAAGAGGGAAGGCCACAAAAATGTTTGTGCAGAGGAGTGACATGACCCGGTCAAAATTTGAAAAGGGCCTGTGGCACCAGGAGTAGACCATGGGGAGACCGAGGAGCAAGCAGGGGAACCAGTTAGGAGGTCATGTGACAATGTGGGAGAAAGGGACCACTGAGGTGGTGGCAGTAGAAATAACGAGACTCACTCGGAGTTCAAATCCATTTTGAAGGTACAACCAACAAGATTTGCTGATGGATTGAATTGTTTGTATGACTTTATGAGCCAGGTATTGGAATTGCAAGAGGGAGTGAAATCAGATTCCTTGATGGAGATTTTAGCCAAATGAGAAGGCAGACATTAATCAGATAGTTAGATAAATAAATGTGTAGTTACAAACTATGACAAATCCTTTAAAATAAAGTCTTAAGGGTGGGATAGATCTGGCTTAGCCATATGTGAGGCAGAATCAGGGCTGGAACACAGGAATGAAGCTGGAGAGATTAAGATGGTGGACCAAAAGGACCAAGACTAAGTCATGTTACAACTTTTCATTTTTAGCCTAAAAACGATGGGAAAACGATGGAGGAATTTGATTTAAGGAAGGCATGAGGGTTTGGAAGGGATGAGTGGGTGGGAAGTGCTGTCATGTTTGTGTCAAAAATGTGTAAAAGATCGGTCTGGCTTCAGTAGCCAAAAGAAATGCAAATAAGAGTATGGAGGCTGGGCACAGTGGCTCACGCCTGTAATCCCAGCACTTTGGGAGGCTGCGACGGGCGGATCACTTGAGGTCAGGAGATCAAGATCAGCCTGGCCAATATGGTGAAACTCCGTCTCTACTAAAAACACAAAAATTAGTCAGGTGTGGTGACAGGTGCCTATAATCCCAGCTGCTCAGGAGGCTGAGGCAGGAGAATTGCTTGAACCCGGAAGGCAGAGGTTGCAGTGAGCCAAGATGGTGCCACTGCACTCCAGCCTGAGTATCTCAGCAAGACTCCATCTCAAAAAAAAAGTATGGATCTTTGTGATGTGACTATGGGAATATAGAAATTTAGGCAAGATCTCAAGTATCCAATATATCTAGGTGATTAACATTTTATCATTACTTTCCTAGTGAAAGGTGAAAATAGCTGGCTTTAAGAATAAACTAGAAACTGATATCTTTGTTTTTATTGTTTAATTTAAATTCTATGTGCAATATTAAAGATATACATCAAGATGATATCCAAATTCTCTAACTTTAATCATATATTGATTAACAACCTGATAGGTAAATGTGATATAGGAATAATAGATAGCATCTAATTGTGAGGTCATTGTGTACTTTATCCTTTAAAGAGCCATAAAAACATATTTTAAAATACAGCAAACTTTAAAGCAACAAAATGACCACAGAAATAGGGGTCTGGGATTGAGATGGAGATTTGCTGCTGGATGTCTGAGAAAAGATCAGAGAATTATAAAAGAAATTAACAAGTGAATACCAATTTCATTTAAACTAATCTATTCTTATACTCCCAGTAGGCAAAATAGAAGTGAACAAATATTTCTTTTTCTCAAAAGTGATGAGGCTGGACATTGTGGCTCGTGCCTGTAATCTCAACACTTTGGGAGGCCGAGGTGGGAAAGTCACTTGAGGCCAGGAGTTTAAGAACCCCCGTGAGAAACACAGTGAGACCCCACGTCTATAAAACACAAGTATAAAAATTCAGAGAGCATGGTGGCGTGTGCCTGGGAGGCTGAGGTGGGAGAGTCGCTTAAGCCCCCAAATCCCAGGTTGCAGTCAGCTATGATCGTGCCACTGCACTGCAGCCTGGGCGACAGAGTGAGATCTTGTCTCTAAAAAAAAAAAAAGTGTTTCTCTCCTTTATCTTCTGCTATTTTAAATTACAAAGAAGTGGCTACTTCAAAAATGAAGGTCACAAAAACCTTTTAGAGGTCATCTTTACGTTGATGATCAGGTATGTGATGCATATACTGGAAGTGGCAGGCTGTGCCCCTCTGGAGCACAATTTGGCATTCTGAATTTTGAGGATTAACCAAGTTCGCAATTTTTTATTCAATGATTTTCATTGAATGAGTTTTCCCTTAATAAAAATATAAAAATATTTAGATAAATACATGCATAGAGATGTTGACTCTAGAATTTTGGGGGGCACCATTTGGAAATAGCCAAATGTTCAATAATGTATTGCTTGTGAATTGTGGCAGTTTCTTATAAGGAAGAGAGTAAGGCCATTAAAAACGATGTTTTGGGAACTAAGAATGAAAAATTGTATCTATAGCATAATCCCTGTTTTGGTTAATCTCTGTTTCACGCTAAAATGTGAATAGCACTCATCTGTGAGTGGTGGTATGCTGAGTGTCTTTCTTTTCCTTTTTTTTTTTTTTTTTAAATAAAGTACTAATTCTGAATTAGGCTTCCAAAAGCAAACCAGCAGAAACTAGGAATATAACAAAGTTATTCAAATATTCTAATATTAAAAATCTTCTTTGTCTTTCTGATGGTTTCAGTTGTAGAAATAACTCTAAACAACTGGATGGGTCACCAAAAGGTGTTGTGGCCTTTTAGTTCTACTTCGAAATTAAAGGCCCTTTTTAGAGGAAAAAGAAATCTGAAGTCCATCCTTCACCCCTCCTCCTGCCTTGTCTAGGATCTTCAGCATTAGAAAGATTGCTGGCTGGTTACCATTAACACCCAGGGCCCTTGGCGGCTGCTCTGCGGGATCAGCCTATCCTCGCAGCCACTCACCTGGCCTGCGCGTGGTGAGGCACACCCTTTGGATTCACCTGGTCCAGCAGCTGCTGCCTTCTCGCTGCTTCTTTCTTCCTACAGCACCCCTGAAGAAGGTTGTTTCTGAGGGTCCTGAAGAGAAGTTTTGTATTCTGCATTGCTGACGTCTGCTGAAAGGGCCAACATTTTTAAAAAGCGTCAGATCAGTCTACATGTGGTCTTCTTTCCTTACTTGGATGGACTGGCCACCATGAAAGTTTTTGGAATTATTTCTCTTAAGTCCTCAGAAAAATAATCTTACCTCCTTCTTGTCCCTGAATTTCTTCACATTCTCATAGAAATAGCATAAGTCTCCAAATTAAACACCCCAAACCCCCTCAATAAGTCCTCTTCCTTAGAGTAACCCTGTCATTTGGCATTCTACACCTAGAGGAGGGTGTCAAAGGGGACGAAGCCTGTGGTTGCTCACAGTTAGGGTTGTGGATGCCTTTGAGAACTGGATAACTCATGGATTTATTTCCAGCGAAATACTCACACATTCCATTCTGTATACAATTTCAGTGGACTCACAGGCCACCTGAAATCCATTTATTCACCCCAAGTTAAGAACCTCTACCAAAAGGAAGCAAAGAAGGAATGAGATGTCTCATTTCAAGGGTTTCAGCACTTGAAATTTAAAGCGTAATAACAAAGTGGCCACATGGTGTCACTCTAACATCAACAAATCCAAGACTTTTAGAACTAGGAAGATGGATCCTAGGCCTGTGAACCTGAGGACCTGGGTGAGGCAATGCCCACTGGAAATTATTTGGCAAGATTCAGACACTTGACCTTTGCGGGCCATTCATGTAAAGGAGAGAAGGAGGGAAAACTATCCTTGGCAAAGTTAATTAATCAACATCCTTCGCTATTGTGGTATTTGAGGAGGTTGCCATCTGTGTGAAGAAACTTACTCACTGGAATTTAGTAATGAAAAGAAAATGTTCTTTCTGGGAAAAAATAGAATGCTTTTTGCTAAAATGTATTATGCTATTTCTCTTCTTACAAAGAACTGAATTCACTTGCTAGGTATTTATAATTTTAAAAAATTTGAAAGGCAGCTGTGAAGTTTTAGTTGTATACTTTTTCAGTCAACATTGAGATAATAATCTTTCTTCTTTCCTAAAGAAGAAATATTTGAAATGTATGGTTCAGGAAAAGACATGTTAAAAAAGAAAAATTCTCCAAAAATATATTAGTAACTAGAAGTCTTGCTGCATCATTTTTGCCGTATCAGAGCCCTTCTCTTTTCCGTCTGTACCCATTTCCAGTGCTGCTCCCTGTAACTCTTCACTGACATTTTCTATTCCAGAGTATCTGATCAATTACTTCAGACTGAACTCTGGCCTTTTCTTCTGCCTGAAAACTTTCACTGAGACACATAATGTGAAGAAAGCATACTTATATTGAGAGATATTCAAGGTGGAGTTTGCTACTTGCTTAGTCTTAAATATTGTAATGTATGACAGGAGCAGAATCTGTGGTTTCACTGGAGGGAAAGTTTTTTTCATGGCTATAGCTTATACTGAATTGATCAATGCATAGTTTGGTATGTGACATTAAATGTTACCTGAACGCAGTGCTCAATGACAGGATGAGACTTCTGATGGGACTTGCTGTGAAGACCAGATAAGAAACACATCTGGCAGATGTCAAAGTTGAGACACTTCAGACAGCGGTATCTGCCAATTAAAATAGAAGCACAGCTTACATCACTAGTAGATGAGAAAAAAAAAAAAAGAATATCCAGGTGGAGAATGAGCAACCCAAAATATACAGAAGATGTCTGAGCTGCCAAATCGGTGTAAAGTTTCTCCCAAACCATGGGATTATTAAATGACTCTAATGCATTTATTTACTCAAATAAATCTTCATATGATAGTATTTTCAAATGGCATTATATTAATGCCATATACGCTATGGTATAGAAGTCTGATTTATTTCCCAAACTACGAAGTGCCTTCTATATGCAGGGTGCTGTGTGCTACAACCTTTAGGATAAACCCTTAAATCTGCAGCCGCGTTTTGTGCAGCTGCACAACGCACTCAAATACTTTGAATTTAATAGCTAATTTAAAAAATAGATTTCAATAAAATCAAATTTTGGCTTGTCTTAAACTTTTGCAGGGTATGATAATATTGGGCCTGTATTCCTGCATGGTGTTGGGGAAAATTAAGCCATAGATAACAAATTTAAAAATAAGCACTTGTCATTTTATAGACGTCTGTATGTAGGAAAGATATAAAGTGGAGGAGGGGAATTCCTCACCACACCCAAGTTTCTTGACCCATCAACATTGGAGATTTTTTCTTTATGAGAAATGACAGCCTTAAATCCCTTTGTGGTCAGAAGGAGAGAAGAGAGTCTTGAGACACTCTGGTTAGGAAGGGTGTCCCATAATACTCAGGAAACTATTGTGATGTTAGTGGGGAGCCAGTAAGACCTAGCAATCATCAGTTAGTAACTCTTAAGGATATTTGAGTGGGACCATGTTGTTTGTCTATAAAATAACAGGGAGCTATACATTTTTCCCCTGATATGTAAATTCTCTTCTCTAACTGCTGTGTGTGTGGTATAAAACTCTGTCCTCATATGGTGACAGTTGGTGAGAACCAGGCAGCAGCTTCTCCTTTTAGACTGGACATACAGTTCTGAGCTAGCCATAGTCCCTACCTGTCCTATTTCCTTCATGTATACCACTTGCCTTGCCTTTTAAGCATTTGGGTTTTCAACCTCTCTCTTAAAAGTTACAAAAAAGAAATATGATAAGATTCCAGTGCTCTTAAATTTCATATCTTGTGGCAAAACTTTGACATGGAAGGTTGAAGTAATAACTTCCAGAATTAGGTGATGTGTGATTAAGTGCCAAGTGAAAGGCATGGAGAAGAGGGGTATAGCAGGGAGGCAGAGGGAGAGCCCTATGGGCTGGTGTGGTCTGGAAAGTGAGGCTCATGCTATACATGGAAGGCTGGGCTGGAGATTAAAGCAAAGGAAATCCCAAGTAGAAAGAAGAGGAGGAATAAGGTAACAAAGATTGGGATGAGTAAGAAGGGTTTAGAGGACATTACATCTATCAGACCTACTAATTGCCCTGAATAACAGCAAGAAAAAACCTTGGAAAGCTTCTGAGACCAGATGGCAGAAGGTCTGATGGTCTGATCAAAGTCATTTAGAGGCAGAGCAAGAGAATGTAAATACCTTGAGATCGCCCCTCAGCTACCCTTGTCCACTGCTGTACTTCCAACCCTGACTCCCATGACAGGATGTTAATAAATAGTGTGGGATGATATAATAGCAGCTAGCATTTTTGTGCCTGTTCTATGTGCAGGCAGTGTACATTTTGACCCAGTTAATCCCCATGGAAATTCTTGGGTATTCTTACAACTACCCTCATTTTGCAGATGAGGAAACTGAATTAAAGAGAGTTTAAGTAACTTGCACAAAGTTACACAACTACTTAGTAAGTAGTAGAAGATTTTGAGTCTCAGGTTACTATCTGAATTGATGGCCTGCCATTTTAACCACTAGAATAGACCACCACTCCTCAAGGCAGGAGGCTTAAGTTTGAATTAACATACCACCATTACTACTTATAGTAGTACTAATAGTTGAATTGGAAACTTAAGCTCACCTAAGTTTAGGAGAATGCCTGGTACATGGTAGGTTTTTCAATGAACGTTAGTTGAAGGAAGTTGGATAAATGACTTAGTTTCTTCAACTAAGGAAAAATGGAGCTAGTAAACCCTATCTTCCTGGCCTTGCAAAATTTTTAGAAAACTTTAAAAGTTGTTCAACATACATAAATGGGAAGACATTCACTTTTTCAATGAAGTGTACAACATAATAAACTATTTTTATAAGGATTATTTGATGAGCCATCCCTGCTGGCTGCTTTATCGAGCATTAACTAGATGGCCGTGATTAACTTATCTAGGATAATATGCTGCTCTATCCTTAAATTTGTTCCTCTGTGCTCTGAAACTACCTACAGGTATATGAGAATGGTTATTGTGTGGGTAATGAGTTGGCCTGTTGTTGATGTTTTTACCAATATAGAACCCAGGTTTTCTCCCAATTTCATTTCAACCTTCCATGGCTATCACACAGCAAAAATGCTGACATGTCCTTCTAGAATTTTTATCTTGGATTAAGGCCACTCTATGGTCTTTGCACCTTCTCTTTCTTTAGAAGGCCAAATCTTTGTCCTCTTGCTGCTACCTGCAGATCTGCAAATACATGTCCTCTAACATGGCTTTCTTCATCTCCCAAAAAAACAGAGCTACTGGTTGAGTTTTTTGAGATCCAAAAACACAAGTTTAAAGTTAGGATTATAATATATCCAGGCAACTTTTAATAGAATCCGAAGTTTAGAGCTAAAGAAGTCTCAGACATCATTTGATCTACCCTGCTGAATTTTACTAAAAACAAAACAAATCAAAAAACAAAAACCCCAAACTGAGGTCCAGAGAGGTTAAACACCTTGCCCAGGTCTCCTAGCTCTTTGTATATAGGACACCTGTTTATTGCCTTGGATGTATAAGAGGAAAGATGATTTACATGGAGGCATTTTAAAGAAATTTTGTTCTCATTCTCAACAGATACTTGAAGTATAGCATTTCTCGGCCTCTGCCTTTGCCATTTTTAGGGGCAACTTAAGTAAGTCACTCAAACTCTTTGAGACTCAATTTTTGTCATCTATAGAATAGAAATAGTATCTGCTTTATGTTATATATAATAATTTTGAAAAAGTATTTCAATGTAAAAGTTGTGTTTTATATAATTGCAAAGTTAATCCTGTACTTGACCTAGGGGAGGACTTGCAGTAACTCCTTAACTACTACTTGCTTATTGGTTAAATGATTATAATGTACTCATAACATGGTAACTCATATTCAGATTTCCCCATTGTCCAATATAAGTAATTTATTTTTCATTGTAGTATGAATATTTCCTTGTCCCTGCTTGCTTGGTTTCCAACAGTCCTGTTCATTTATATGTTTTATTGTTTAAAGTTCAGTTCCTTGCAGAATTTTCATCAATGAAGTTTCACTGTGTACTGCAAATTCTCTGCAAACCCAAGTCATTTTCTCGGCAAAATTAAAACTGGATCTCCAGTTTTTTGGTGTACCAAGCAGACCTATTTTACCTCCACGGGGAGCATATTTCAATTCTGGGTTAGCTAAGGTCAGGAAGCATGGGAAGGGAAGGGGAACAAAGTGAGCAGGAACTGAGGCCTGAGGCCTCTTGTCCCCTTCTCCTTCCGGGAACCCTCAGTTTTGCCTCGTAATTAGCTACCTGATGTCCCAGAGCTTTAGTCTTCCCATATCCCCAGCCCCTGTTCACTCATCGTGAATAATGGCATCTTCCATGCCTGGCCTACACCTGGTGGTTTCTTTCTCTTCTCCCAAGCTTTAATGATAACTCCAATTTTACTTCCCTATGGTTTTATTTATGGGAGACCTACAACACTCTTTCTCTAGGATGGGATTTTGACTGTTAGCCTCAAATCTATGGAAATATTTGAATCTCCCACCTCCAAATCTAGCTCTCAAATCTGCTTTTTGCTCCAGGTGGAGAGAAGGTCAGGCCCGAGCTGCTCTCATGAATGCTGATGATCTCTGTGAGTCTGAGGCTCGTTTGCAGTTGTCTGCACAGGGAGGCAGCAGAGCATCATGGCTGCAAAGCAGGGACTCTGGATTTAGGCTGCCAGCCTCTGCGGCTTGCTAATCATGTAGGTTATTTAACTTCTCTGCAAATAGGGGATAAGAATACAACCCTTTGTATAGGCTTACAACACATTTTAAATGAAATGACCCATGTGAACTGCTCAGCTTGGCATTTGTCTAACACTTAAAAGTAGTGTTGTTAGGATGATGATGATGATGATGGATGGCTCCAAAATTTAAAAGGTTTCTTTGGAACAAAAGACAGGCCAGGTTCAGTGGCTCACATTTGTAACCCAATGCTTTGGGAGGCTGAGGCAGGAGGATCACTTAAGATCCGGAGTTGGAGACCAGTGTGGGCAACACAATAAGATCCCATCTCTACAAAAAATAGAAAATTAGCTGGGCATGGTGGCATGTGCCTGTACTCCCAGCTACCCAGGAGGCTGAGCTGCAAGGATGACTTGAGCTTAGGGGTTTGAAGCTGCAGTGAGCTATGATAGTGCCAGTGCACTCCAGCCTGGGTGACAGAGACCCTGTCTCTAAAAACAAAACAAAACAAAACAAAACAAAGACAAAATGTATTCCCCTTAGAGGAAGAAAAGTGTCTATTAGTCACATTATGCGTCAGTGGACAAATTTAATATTTCATCCATTACAGAAGATAAAAGACAACTTATTATCAACCAGGATGCCTCTTGCCAGGAAATCATTGAGCCAAAAAAAGTCAACTGAATTTCAGGTGTGTAAGGAGGACCCCAAAAAGAATCTGAAGGGATGCAGCTCCAACTGTAGAACCATGTGGAGAATGATAATCCAAGAAATGCTGCTGATGACTGTACCTGAGTCCCGTGATTGGGAAAGTCCTGCAGATGGTGCACCGAGCAGGGTGAGTGACCCTTTCAGCAGCTGATAACCGATGGCAGGTCGGGAGCCACAGGAGGATGGGAGGCTCAGATTGGACCCAAGACAGGAATTTCTCTTCTTTGATTGCTGGGCTCAACACCTGAAAAACAATGGCACCCTAAGACGTGTTTTTAGGCATGATTTGATATTTTCATTTTCTTTTCTGACTCTAATTCTGTCAGCTCTGCTGAAGAAGTTTATCATAGGAAAAGCTGGAGGTGAGACTACCTCCTAAATTCAGTTATCTGAGATGCTGTGTGGAGTAATAATAGGTCTGTAATGTAAATCAGTCAGCAAACTATCCCAATACCCCGTGTCTGTCCCCAACCCCAGGGACATTTGCAAGGCACTCACCCCTTGGAAACAGCTGCGGGTGGCACTTTCCACAGGGCACAGAGCACGACTCTCTCCCACGACAGTTGGGATCTGCAAGAGACAACCTCATCTTAGCTGTTAGAAAGTGGAGAAATATGTCATCTCTGGGAGCAGCAGGGCTGAGGGCTGGTGCCCACGGCCATGTAGTCACAGGTATTTGGTATCTGAGACCAAGTGAACTGTCTCAATCCAAGAGAACAAAGCAATGCATGGGTTTTGTGCAATGTTTGGATTAAGACAATGAATAAGCAAGTGGGAAGGATAGGAGGGAGGAGGGGAAGGGAAGGAAGTCTGCCAATGGGGTGATAAACTGCTTCCTTCTGTTTTATTTTCTTGTGATTCCAAATTATTTTAACCTTTCTTTGCCTTTGTTCACCTATGAAATGAAGACCACAATAATACTGTCTTAAAGTTTAGAGTTTTAAAATATATATACTTTTTTTTCAACTTTAAGTTCTGGGATACATGTGCAGAACGTGCAGGTTTGTTACATAGATATACATGTGCCATGGTGGTTTGCTGCACTTATCAACCTCTCATCTAGGTTTTAAGCCCTGCATGCATTAGGTATTTGTCCTAATGCTCTCCCTTCCCTTTACCCCACCCCCTGACAGGCCCCAGTGTATGATGTTCCCCTCCCTGTGTCCATGTGTTCTCATTGTTCAACTACCACTTATGAGTGAGAGCATGCAGTGTTTGGGTTTCTGTTACTGTGTTAGTTTGCTGAGAATGATGGTTTCCAGCTTCATTCATGTCCCTGCAAAGGACATGAACTCATTGTTTTCTTATGGCTGCATAGTATTCCATGGCGTATATGTGCCACATTTTCTTTATCTAGTCTATCACTGATGGGCATTTGGGTTGGTTCCAAGTCTTTGCTATTGTATATATACATATTTTTAAGACTATTCAAGTGCAATAGTGAGAAGCGGGAAAGAATAGATCAAGAAGTTCAATCTGTAACTGACTGTAAACAATCTACTGAGATAACTCACTACCTTTGGACAAGCCTAGAGTGGCTTTGAGATAAACCTTTCCAAACACTTTCATATCATATCATTTTAAGAAATGCCACTTTCTGAGGTAGGATGGTCATCACTACCCTTGTTTAAAGCAAGGGATGAAAGGACAGGAAATCACTTTATCAAAGAGACATCTGCACTCTCATGTTCACTGTAGCACTCTTCATAATATTAGCCAAGTTTCTGGAACGATCTAAGTGTTCATTGACAGATGAATGGAATAAAAAATGTGGTATGTAATATACAACAGAATAGTACTCAGCCTTAGGAAAGGAGGGAATCCTGTCATTTGCGACAACATGAATGAACCTAGAGGACAATACGCTAAATGAAATAAGCCAGGCACAGAAAGACAAATACCGCATAATTGCACTTACATGTGGAATGTAAAAACATTGAATTCATAGAAACAGAAGAATAGTGGATGCCAGGGGCTGAGGACAGGGATAAATGAGAAGATGTTGATTAAAGGGTAGAAACTTTCAGTTATAAGATGAATAAATTCTGGGGATCTAATTGCAGCATGGCTACTAGTAATACTACTGTATTGTTTACTTGAAAATTGACACAAGAGCCAGTTTGAAGTGTCCTCAAACCCCCCATCCCCACGAGATGGCAATGATGGTGGTGACAGATGGGTTAATTAATTTGATTGTGGTAATCATTATGCAGTGTATATCTATCTCAAAACATCATGTTGTACACCTTGCATATATACAGTTTCTGATTATCAATTAATAGTTTTCAAAAAATAAAGTGAAGAGTAATTGAGGTTTGATATTTTGCTCAAGGTCAAAAAGGCAAGTTAGCAGCAGAATTGGGGTCTCACTCCAGGACTCTTACTCTTTCTTGAGGAGTTTCCATGAAGCTTTGTCACAGCCCGACCTTACATATATTTCAATGGCTCAATCTGTGCCACCACACTCAGTGGTTTCCAACTTTCAGCCACAGTCACCATAAGGCGTTCAATTAAGGCACTAAGAGCCTTTTGTGACTGCCAAGGTGGCCAGGGACTCGGCTCTGACATCATCTATATGCACAGATACATGTACCTGTCACCTCCATTTATTCCCATTTGGTCACGGGTCCTAATTTCACATCTGATGTCTTCTACAGCACAGGCTGTCAGCAGGCATTGCCTGCAAGCTCAGAATTAATCTCAGAGACCCTCCTGCTGAGTCCATCAACTCGAATAAACGTTCTTCTAATCAGGAAAGTGGCACTCAGAACCTCTTTGCTGACAATTAGCCAGGCAGAAGTCAACAAACATTTGTGTAACAGTGACAAGATGGCTTGTACTTTAAATAGATAATAATCCTGTCGCCAGTCGAATGTAAGTAACTACTCCCTATGTTATTTAGCCTTTGTCTGAAAGCGTAACTCATTACCCATCGTTTGGCTTGTGAGTGCTGATGAACTAACTGGACCACTTATTTAGACTGTGTTGTTGATTCAACATTCACCCTCCTCTGATGTCCTTGAGCCCTGGGAAAGGAGTTTTACTTCATTTGTAAAATAAGGTGGGTGGATAACATACGATGACTCTCACCAGCTCTGTGATTCTAACACTAGTACAAAGAAAATTCACTTCTGTAGTGGGTTTTTAACCTACATTTTTGCCTATAAGGATGTGCATAAAGATTTTGTGGATGAATGGCCCAAGTGACTAATTTCTTACAGGTGTTCTAGGAAGAATTAAACATGGCTAGATGGCACACCGGCACAGGCAGACACCACTTGAAACGATAATTACAGTGCTTAGGGAAGGATTTGAGTCATGTGGTGGGACCTGGAATTTTCTCTGAGAATCCATTTCTGAGTCCATAATAGCAGTCAACGGGATGATAATTTCTGTGCAAATCTCTGGCTTCCTAAGACCTTCTCAGGAGCATACTAATGCCTGGGGTGCGGGTAGGGGTGGAGTGCTGCGGGAACTTCTAGTTCAGCAGCTCATTGACCTCAACTGAGCCTGAAACAAGGGCAGATTTTTAGAGCCTGTTGGACCAAGTAGTCAGGAGAGCACAAAGAATTCTCTAGAAGGAAAATGTCCCTCAGCCCATCCCCTTTCATCACAACCGCTTCTAAGCACTCTAGTCTCACCAGTCTGATTGCACAAATGGGCGGACAGATTGTCCAGCCCTCCCAGGCCCCCACCTGCTCGAGTCTTGTGATATGGGATGGGTGGAAGTGAGCCTGCAACTTATGATGGCTCCCTGAGAAATGCCTTAGAAGGTGGTGGGATCTATGTGGCTGCTGCAACTACCAGGGCAGCTCGGAATTATCTATGCCTGATACTCTAACCTTATAAATAAAAAAAAAACATTGCTCCATTTAAGAAATAAATAAATGATGTTTGGAATTTAAGTTAAATATTAATTATTGTCATCATCATGAACACAAAATATTAATATTAAAACCAAATCAAAGCAAAGATAATTTTGAATAGGTTTTTCTAATCCATACTCCCTGTCCTAGAGATTTTTATTATCTTCCTCCTTATCCCGCCCTTGCTCCCATCATGCATGACTATCCTCAGTTCAGAATCCTTGGTCCAGACCCAGGAGAAAAATGACAGAAAGTTCCTAAGTCATTGCAGTCCAGAATATCTAGCATGGGGATTTTGTAGGAGCTGGAAGAATGGAGACATCCTTCAAAACAAGGGTAAGTGTACAACAGGACAACGGCACCTACACGCAAGACAATCCAGAGCCTGTTTAATCCTTTTGCAGAAGTTCTTGCTTGGTTACATCAATTTACATCATTTTAACATTTAAAAAACATCTTTAAGGAGGTTAAATTCCCTTGCCTAGTAAGAATAAAAACCAAATCAAATGTACACATTCTTAAAGCACAGGAAATGATGGAAATAATTTTGAGTACTCGACATGGCACTCAATCTATGCATTCTTTAAGCATTTTTTTGATGTCTTTTAGTATCAGGCACTGTTCAAGTCACTGGAGATACAAAAATGAAATAGTCCAGTGGGGAAGCATCTACCATAATTTGACAAGTGCTGCAACAAAGTTATGCGTAGGAAGTCAAAGAAGCTTTGAGCAAGGAGGTGACAAATAATTGAGTGATACTGAAAGACGAGTAGTTTGTTAAGTGAAAGGATAGGCAATGGCCTTGTGGATAGATAGAAATGCAGAAGTCAGGCATGGAGAACTTGGTGCATGTCAGGCACAGATTTTAATATGTAGGAATGAAAAAGGTATAGGGGTGTAAGGAAAAATTAAATACTTTGGAATAAGCAAATGAGACTATTGGATATGTTTTCAGTGGTGATTATCTGTACCTATAGAGAGATACATCATTGTCTTTGCTAAGCTATTTTACAACTCTAGAGAAAGTTAACTTGTAGCAAACTTACAGCAATGCAAATAATTCTTATCTATAGACCACATTAGCTTTAGCCTCATGAGTATGAGTATAATTCATAACCTTCTACTCATAACCTTATGAGTATAAGTTAAGTTATATTCAAGTAACAGCAATGGCCATGGAGGAGAGAGCTTGCATGGAGTCATATATAAAGATAGACTTGACACTGGAGACATCAGATTCTTTAATAATAAATGTGGCTAATTAACTGAAACAAATGTACAGTTCTTAAGTATTAGGAATTCACCTGCTGTAGATCTGTTAGTAGTTTTCTCAAAACCCTTCGAGTCATGTGTGGTCCAGAATCATAACCTCTCCTGCTATTTTCTGCATAGAGCTGAAAAAGAGCTAGACATGTAGGAGGAAAAATCTTTAAATTGAATACTTGCAATGTATCTTTGAAGAGTACTTGCTTTGAAGTAACAGTCTCTTTGTGGCTATGAAAGGAAAGAGAAGGGAAAGTTATGTTCTTGATAATTGGCTCGCTATTTTGAAGGCCTCCAAAACTATTTTTTTTTTTAAATGGAGTTTCGCTCCTGTTGCCCAGGTTAGAGTGCAATGGCACAATCTCAGCTCACCACAACCTCCGCCTTGTGGATTCAAGCAATTCTCTTGCCTCAGCCTCCAGAGTAGCTGGGATTACAGGCGTGCGCCACCACGCCTGGCTACTTTTTTTGTACTTTTAGTAGAGACAGGGTTTCTCCATGTTGGTCAGGCTGGTCTTGAACTCCCAACCTCAGGTGATCCACCTGCCTCGACCTCCCAAAGTGCTGGGATTACAGGCATTAGCCACCACGCCCAGTCACTGATTTTTGTAATAACCATAATTTGATAACTCATGGAAATCCATTCGCATTTCAACGCCTTGATCATTCAGTGCATCTAGGATGAAGATCATGAGGTTGGTAAACAGAAATGTGAGGATCCTCACAGGCTTGAAACCAATAATAATTACGGGTGTCTAGGTAATCCCTAAACAAATAAATATCAAGGACAACCAAGAAACAAGTAATTAGGAAATGTAAATTTTGAAAAATTCCAAATTCCTCAAATAGTAAATATTTTTCTTCAATAAACACACAAATCATGCTGAGTACATGCTGAAGAAGGCCTTGTGGTGGGGATATAGGATAACAGATTGGGGATCTGGGGCTCACTGCACTTTAGGACACCCATAGTCCTCCGCATGTTACCTCGGTATTTCGTAAGAGGGCTGTCTCCTGAGAGGGTTATTAGGGCAGCGGCCGCAGGCATAAGCTGGAGAAAACCTGTTCCTGAGCTGCACAGTAACAAAATATAGAGACAAGAATGGGAAGGCCAGGGTTACCTTTGGTGTCATGGATGATAAAAACCATGACTATTAATCGGCATTTCTGACATGGTGCTATAAGTTCTAACTTTTTGTGGCCTCTTATCCTAAAATTTAGCAGAACAGAGCATTGAATTAACATATTTCACCAGTCATTTATTTGTTCCTGCATTCACTCCAAAGTATGTATTGGATGCCTCCTCTGTGCTAAGCACTGTACCAGGCACCAGGGATGCAGGGATAAACCCTGTTTTCATGGAGCAGGTAGCAACACTTCCTCGGGCCTCAGTTGCCTGGAAACCAAGCAACAGAGATAAGGAAGGACCAAAAGGCAGGCACAGGAACAAATATTTATGCAAAAAAAAAAAAATCTAGTTCACAGGCCCTCACTCAGGGCCTAATCATCCTTGCCCACTTGCTCTCTAGTTTACAAACCTACTAAACAATTTATCAAAGGCAGGGGAATTGTTAGAGACAGGCACAGATAATAGAAATGACAGTCAAAAGCTTAATGTTTAAGGAAGCTGAAATGAAAATATAACTTGAGAATGTGTGTATATATTGTTTGGGCAATTAAAAAAAATAAAAAAAAATAAAAACTAGAAAAGAAAATAACCATAAGGAATTTGCCCATTGGTTAAAATGGTGCTTGCCTCTGGGAGGCAGGCTGATGGGTAATAATGTATTTCTTCTTCTTTACTTTTTTCCTCTACTTTCCAAATGTTTTGAATTCACTATGATTTTTGAAAAGTTTATTCTAAAGGATGAGGTCTACTGAGTCAAGGATACATAAGGTAAACCAAATTGAGGAGGGGGCAGAGGAATTGAAACCTTACAGCTCAAAAAACACACCCACCCCTACCACACACTAGTAGAACTATTGACTTCAGAGCATATGCAATCGGCCCTTTGACATGGTCTACACTGGTTTATAGGTTACCCATCCATGCACAGGATTTTCAACCTTATTCTAGCTAAAAAAAAAAAAAAAAAAAAAAAAAAAAATTGATAATGGTTTACAAAGAAATCAGCAAAGAAGCTAGCAGTAACAAGAACTAAGTGTTGCTTTTCACATGTATATATAGAAGTGTAAACGCCCTAGCAAAAGGTGTGTATGCTTCTCTAGAGTAGGAATGAATTTGTCTGAAGAAAAGAATAATGTGGAATTCTCCCCCTCTTTTTGCTATCCATGGGTCATTTATATTCCTAAAGCCGATGGGCATTTACTCCTTTGTTCTACTCCTGAGGAATAAATTTGTGAAAAACAAAGAAAGAAGGCTTCTTATATACCAGACCTCAAGCAAATATTAGCCAGCATCAAATGGTACTAAACACTGCCTTTGCTGACCACTGTTGACCACTGGCACTAAACATTGCCTTTGAGGTCACAGCGCGACGTCCACAC
Source organism: Symphalangus syndactylus (assembly GCF_028878055.3). Lineage (NCBI taxonomy): Eukaryota > Metazoa > Chordata > Mammalia > Primates > Hylobatidae > Symphalangus > Symphalangus syndactylus. The sequence continues at coordinate 111,224,703 of NC_072430.2, forward strand.
CCTCACCTGTTGTACATTGTTGTGAGAAGGCTCAGAGTGAGTTCCGGAGCTCTGGGATGCACCTGTCCTGGGTTTTCCTCGCTGGCCTTCTGAAACAGCTCTTGGAGTGCCCGAGAAAGCTGCTGCACAGAAAGGGAGCGCTTGCGAGCTTCCCAGAAACTTGGACGCAGTAGGACCTGCTGAATCAGGGAGCTGTCAATCAAGTCCACTGTAGGAAGCAAATGAAGAATTGAGCCTTATTTTCTGATGGGAACAAAAGGCTTCAAATGAAGCAAATGTCATTTGGTGTTTTATAATTAAGACTTTTTATGGTCGCTGTTTTCTTTTAAGGGGAATGAAATATGACCACTATTTGGACATATATTCCTTGTGTATAATTCAGGCGTTACTATTCTAGCGATTCATTTGATTTTGGAAAGGTGCATCTGTTAGTAAAGCATAGTTGTAACATTATTACCAGTACAGTTTCTAGGATGTTGTTTTATAGAAAGAAGTTAAAAAGGGAAGTGAGAAACGAAAAATAGGCTTTCCAAGAAAGTTATGACACTGTGGTGAAAAGTTGGGGAAAACATTTTTATACTCTTCATTAAGTGGATTGAATACATTTACCTTTCCTGTTCAAATATAGTTTTTCTTGTCTGCAGCCCAGATTCAGAAGCAATATGGTGTGTTAAAAAGCAATTGCCATGCCATAGTTAAATACAAAACAGTGATCTTTATAAAAGAGCAGTTACTCTTCTATAAAGATCTTTAGGCTAAAGAGTCTGAGAATTCAGCAACTCAGTAAAACCACTTTTAACAATCTTGGTTCCATCAGTATTATTATCTAGAGAAGGCACTTAATAAAACTAGAGCTGCTTACAAAAAATAATGGTTTATTTCTTACACTGAATATTTTTTAACCACCCTCTCCTAAAATTTTTACAAGGCAAGGAATAGAAACAAGAATGTAATAGAGCTAACCCCCTAGCTTATTGCAGAGAGAGGATGACAGACAAAATTAATAAACAGCCACTTGCACCATCTGAGAGGTGGGGATGTCAAGAGCGCCAAGAGCTCCTGGCATTTAAAACGCTTCAGCCTGTGAAACCATAAAACCCTGGGTTTCTCTCTACTTCGTAAATCAACCTCAGATAAGAAATCTAGCAAGTATAATAAAAATTTTTATTTGTTCTCTGATATTGCTTTTAAGAGGAGAGTGTAAGGAACAGAGGAACAAGTTTCAGAATGTGACTTAAATAAAAACCTGGCTGCAGGTGGTGAAGCCTGTAAACTCTTTTATCATTAAAACCTGTCACCTCAGCCAGGCATTCTGAACACAGGCCGATTTCATCTCCTGCTGAGAGTTCTATATTACACCAAACTAGATAATAGTGGTGTCCATTAATCTCACCACAAGATTTATACAGAAATGTGTCCCAGATCTTCCTATTTGGAGCTCATGTTATGCTTTATCTCAGTGTTTGGGATTTTCTGTTTTTAAATTTTTGTTTGGATATCTTTTCTAGGTAACATTTTTCAACCACTGATTTTGTGTATTGTTAATATTTCCCATGAGTATTATTTATATTCACTCTTTCTGATGCCAGAGATAACAAAATGTTGAAAACTGTGCATCCTCAAATTACACTATGGTACATACTCAGGCATTCGTGACTGGGACATGGGAATAATTGCTGCTAACTTTCTCTAATGGGAGAAATTCTCCAGGAAAATAGCATAATTGGGAGTACATTTTTAGCTTTTTGTTTGTTCCTGGAATAATAAATAATAGTTATAAGTGAGTTTCTTTATCTAGAGCAGTAATCTACATAAAGCTGTTTTTAAAACCAAAAATTTCTTCTTCAAAGGAACCTGATACAGAAACACAGTATGAGGCCAGGCGCAGTGGCTGATGCCTGTAATCCCAGCACTTTGGGAGGCCACCATGGGCAGATCAGTTGAGCTCAGGAGTTCAAGACCAGCCTGGGCAACATGGCGAAACCCTGTCTCTACTAAAAATACAAAAAATTGGCAGGGTGTGGTGGCTCACGCCTGTGGTCCCAGCTACTCGGGAGGTTGAGGTGGAAGGATGGCTTGAGCCTGGGAGGCAGAGGTTGCAGTGAGCTGAGATCCCTCCACTGCACTCCAGCCTGGGTGACAGAGTGAGACCCCAACTTACACACACACACACACACACACACAAACACACACACAGACACACAAGCAAACACAGTATGGAAAACAGAGAAGGATGGAGTTGTTCCTGCTGAGGATGTGGTCTTTGAATCTTCCCACCTTGCCTGCAACTCCTCTTCCCATCTGGCTAACTCTTTTGTGCCCTACCCCACATTCACATATATTTTGTGAAGCCCAATTTGAAAACCACTGCCCTATATAACATTTTAGGTAGGAGGAAAAATATTTTACAATGTCAGCCTTCAGTAGAAATGTCATATATATAACATAACTTCTCTTAGGTCTGATATGATAAATTTCAGAAATCATTTTACATGAAGTGATTTTTCTTTCATGCAGTGAGAAATCAGTAACTTTAGATATGCTAAATGCCTGATGTTTTTCATAGCTCAGACCCAGTTTATTTTTCACCTTGGAAAATTTTCACAGGATACATGTTTTAGTAAAAACATTTTACCTTATTTTGCCTAGGTAACAGTAGGAGAAAAGAAAAGAAAATCATACAGTCAATCAGATATAAATTTAATGCAAAAGGGGCAGTTCTCAGGGAATTCTTGAGATAGTTTTAAAATTCATGGTCCATGGGTTATTTATTCATTTGTACCTACTTTTGCATGTTCATATATAGATTACAGGTACAACTTGAAAATGCAAATCTTACGTGGTAGATGGAATTTTACATTTTTATACTTAAATCTATAAGTGCAGTTTTGAAAATACTTTTTTTTTTTTTTTTTTGAGACGGAGTCTGGCTCTGTCACCCAGGCTGGAGTGCAGTGGCGCGATCTCGGCTCACTGCAAGCTCCGCCTCCTGGGTTCACGCCATTCTCCTGCCTCAGCCTCTCCGAGTAGCTGGGACTACAGGCGCCCGCCACCGCGCCCAGCTAATTTTTTTGTATTTTTAGTAGAGACGGGGTTTCACCGTGGTCTCGATCTCCTGACCTCGTGATCCGCCCGCCTCGGCCTCCCAAAGTGCTGGGATTACAAGCGTGAGCCACCGCGCCCGTCCGGCCCGAAAATACTTTTTTTTTGTAATTTTATTTTGTGTCCATATTAGTATCCTGAAAAGGAAACCGAAACATTTTCTAGAAGAAGCCAAGTGGAGAAAATATTTAAAAAATTAAAAATCCTCATGCACAATTATTTCTATTGCTCATCAGCAAAACTACACATGGGTTGCATGCACGTGATGATTTCCCACCCTCCATCTTCTCTGTCACGAATGGGCTAAATGCACAAGTCCAGACTTCCAGAATCCAGCAGTCAGCTGCATGGGGAGAGTATTTGTTTTCTCTATGAATTTTACATCGCACATCAAGCTCAGATTATTTCAAATATTTCAGGATAGCCTATACTTACACTGGCACAGAGTTTGCACTGATCGTAATTTGAAGGCTGTTCTATAAATGGAATTCTCAATACTATTAAGAGCATCTGTAAAGAAAACATAAAATATTATGAATAAAGTACTGTCTCATTATATAAATGCCACATCATGGAAGGAAATCCTAGAGATCATGTAAGCTTACTTTATTTTGCAGGTGAGGAAATTAAGGTTTAGAGCTCTTTTTTTTTTCTGTAAACAAATAAAAATAGACTTACATTATTCTAGGGCTACAGGTGAACCTAGTTCACCTTCTCAGTCCACCAAAAAGCGATGGAATACTCCATCAAATATCCACTTTTTATATAAAAAGTCAATGGCCTTTGAAACAAACAGGATAAAAAACTACATGTAGAATATAAATTCAAGTTTGCAAATATATTCTAGTTATATGTGGACACATGTATTTATGCATAAATGAAAAAGACTCCAAAGCTATCCATCTACTCATGCATTTAGCCAATATTTATTGAGCCCTTAGTATATGGCCCTGGCATGATTCTAGGCCCTTGAAATACAGCATTCAACTAGACAGATAAAGATGGCCACTCTTGTGGAGCTTAACTTCTAGTACCATCCACCAAACAGTTAACAGTGGACATCTCTGAGTGCTTGAATTATTAGTGTTCATGGTTATTTTCTCTCTATTCAATATTACCTAAATTTTCTACAAAAAGTGTATGCTATTTTTATAATCAGAAAAAGAATTATTAATATACCTTCTTGTGAGAGTTACCACCACCAATAGCAGTACAACAATAGCGAGCATTCCTGAGCACTGAGTGTGTACTTGCCCGTTTCACAGTGTAGAGGAGAGGAGAGAGCTCTGGAGCCAGCTGTACTTACTTCTGTTCCTTCCTTTTTCCTTAAAATTAGTTACATTTGATCTTCAGTTTCTTCTTCAGATAAATGGGAATTATAATACATTCCTCAAAGCGTATTTGCACATTTTAAATAAGAAAATGTAGGCAATATACTTCCTAAATTGTTTCTCCTACATTTTTTTGTTTGTTTTTTTACTTTTCTTTTTTGTTTTTTTTTAATTATACTTTAAGTTTTAGGGTACATGTGCACAATGTGCAGGTTAGTTACATATGTATACATGTGACATGTTGGTGTGCTGCACCCATTAACTCGTCATTTTACATTAGGTATATCTCCTCATGCTGTCCCTCCCCCCTCCCCCACCCCACAACAGGCCCCGGGGTGTGATGTTCTCCTTCCTGTGTCCATGTGTTCTCATTGTTCAATCTCTTACCTTTCTTAAGGACCCACAATTTTAAATTGTTTCCATTGATGCTCCAAATTTGATTTTTATTTAATTTAAGAGACTATAACAACGTTACAACAGAGCTTTCTGTTGCTTAAGACTGAAATGATCAGTCTTCATATCTAGAAAAAATAACTATAGAGTAGATCTCCCCATTTAGTCATATTATCTTTAATGTTATTCAATAAAGCTATATAAGATCATACACATTAATAGCTTGGTTTATTTTAGGCAGTTAAAATGGCCTGTTCTAACTGATTATTGTTGGTGTAAACCAGTGGACCTTAAAGTATGGTTCCTGGAACAACCGCAGCAGCAACATCTCCTGGGAACTTGGGAGAAAAACAATTTCTAACAAAACTCTAAGAAGTCTCCAACGCCAGAATCTAGGGGTGAGAATCTAGGGGATAAGCTGAGTCTTAGCAGGCCCCGGGGGTAAATCTGATGCAAAAGAAAGTTTGAAAACTACTAGTATAAAGGGAATTTATTGCTTCTGCTTTTTATGACTAGTTTGATTATTGAAGGTCATTGTAACAGCAGTTTCAGTGGAGTCATGGGGGTCAAAATCAAATTGCAGAGGATGGAGCACTGAGTGTAAGGTGAGGAGAAAACGTACAACCAGACAACTTTTTCAAGATCTTATAACGTGAAGGGAAGACAAGAGAGCCACAGCTAGAACAACACATAAAAATCAAAATTGGTTTTCAAAGGCAGGAGAGATTCCAGAATGTATGGGTCAGGGAGGAGGAGCCAGGAGAGACAGAGTGGGGTTGAAGGAAGTAGGGGATCCAGGTAGTATATGATGTAGCAAAGTCCCTCTCAGAGGGCATGTGTTCCCTTAGCCACACAGCATCCATTTTTCTTTCTCCAGGTGAACGACCTCCCCTAATCTGAATCCATGAAATTCCAATAGTGTCAATTGCAACTCTCCCACTTCCATGGGGGCATGTGGCCCAGGCCCAGCCCATCAGTGAGAGCACCATCGCCCTCCCCAGAGGTGGGCACATACCAAAGTCAGGCAAGTAATGTTCCAATGAATCTGGGTTCAAGGACTCTTGGTTCAAGTTATCAAGGAAGCATACTTTTTTTTCTCGACTTGAATTTGGAATTGTAGATTGGAGCAGAAATCACTCTCTTGTCAGGTTGTGTAGCTTGAGAATGAAATCAACACACAAGGGTGAGCAGAGATGAACTTAGAGATGGAGAGAAACCACTTCCTGGTGACAATGTCCCAACCCAGGAAAGCTAGTCCTTCCTTTGGTTATTTAATTTATTTTCATTTGTTTTAACTGACAAATAAATATTATATATATATCTATATATATCATGCACAGCATTTTTCAAAATATGTGTATCTCGTGGAATGGCTACGTCAAGCTAATTAACATATACTTATGTCACATATGTATTTTTTGTGGTAAGAATATTTAAAATCTATTCTCTTAGCAATTTTCAAGAATATAATACATTATTATTAACTATAGTCACCATGCTGTACAGTAGATCTCTTGATTGGGTTATTAATTTTATAAGGTAACACAGCCTTTTTGAGGTAAGTTTTCTGCCACAATCGCTGAAGTATTGCTAACTGCTCCCATTGCTGTGGTAGACAGAGGGGGAAAATGCACAGGTGAAGGAATTAGCTTTGGTAAGAAGCCATCTCTCATTCCCTGAGAGGAAGCATAAAAGGAGATGATGGGCTGGGGGAATGGCCATGTCTGAGAGCTTCTGTTTTCTTTGTAAAGTTGACAGCATGTTCACACATTTAGAGTTAGGAGGACGTGGTGGGCTAGAAAACTTGAGGAATAGTGAAGATTTGCACAGTTATAGTGAAGGGTGAAAGAGGAAATCAGTCACAAACTTTGGAAAGAACTGCCAAGCAGCGGTGCATCTCTGGTATTTCCGGTGATAACAAATTCCAATTAGACTTTATACCCAGAAACGCTCATTCTGAGGCAAGGATTTCACACACAAGCAAGCTCTGAGGCCAAGACTTAGTTATATTTATGGTGCCCAGAGGAGGAAGTCTTGAGGAAAATGAAACTACTTTCAAATGTAATGTCAGCCAATTAACAAAACTCAGGCAATAAGGAGTTAGCAGGGTGTGCTGGGGAGTTTTGTGACTAGAAACACAACCGAGTCTCCAGCCTTGGAACAGGCCCTGAGCAAAAATGAAACAAGGAACTGCTTGGTGTATTTCTTTGATTCAAACATATGTGGCAAGGTAATTTGTGGTGATGTTCATTTTTGTTTTGTTCTTGCAGCAAGGGGAGAATTTAAGGAATGGAAAGGCAATGTTTCTGTGTTCATCCTGTAAGTCTAAGCTGTTTTCACTCCTCTGGGAGATCTAACAGTGTCTCTGTGTTTAAGGGCCACTCTTTTTCTTTCTTTCTTTCTTTTTTTTTTTTTTCTTTTGAGACAGAGTCTCGCTCTGTCACCCAGGCTGGAGTGCAGTGGTGCGATCTCGGCTCACTGCAAGCTCTACCTCCCAGGTTCATGCCAATCTCCTGCCTCAGCCTCCCGAGTAGCTGGGATTACAGGCGCACACCACCACGCCCGGCTAATTTTTTGAATTTTTAGTAGAGACGGGGTTTCACTGTGTTAGCCAGGATGGTCTCGATCTCCTGACCTCATGATCCGCCCGCCTCGGCCTCCCAAAGTGCTGGGATTACAGGCGTGAGTCACTGCGTAAGGACCACTCTTGAAGTCACCTCCACTGAGGCCTTCGTATGAAAAGATGGACAGGCCCATGAAAGAATTAATCTGGAATTTTCCTGGAGGTGGAGAGAGGCTGATGCCTGGACAAGAAGTTGGGAGATGTCTGACTAAGATTGGGTTTAGGAGGTGTTTCCAGGGCTGCCCTTCCTAGCAGACCCCTGAGTGGGGGAATGGCTGCATGGTGTAGCCAGGGAGACCAGCCACAGGCGTGACGAGGACTTCTGTGTCCCGTCTTGACATGGAGTCCCATGTCTTCAAGTGGAATCCAAAGCCAAAGGCAGAGAGCATCACAAGTGCTAGTCACAATGGACTTCAATCAGGGCCTTGACCAGTTAGTTGTTCAAGGTAGCAGCCTTAGAGCTTTGTTTGTCTCCCAGGGATAGTTCCCTCCCAAACTTAACTCAGCCTAAATTTCTTTTTTTTTCTTGTCTTATTCGGCATTTTATTAGTAGTGCTAATGTAGCTACTTAGTGCATGTTGAAGCAACAGATGTCTAAGATACTAAGCAGCATTCCAGGCAGAGAACACAGACTGGGCAAAGGCATGGAGGATGGATAAGATGCTGAGCTGCTCACTGTGGTTGGAATGGGAGGTCAGGAATGAAGTAGGAACAGGTGGGAATCAGGGAACAGGCAGGAGCTATTAGGTCCTTCTGGGTCCTAATCCTACTTTTTGGGGGAGGGACTGTCAAGCCCTGGGTCCTAGGTTTGGATGGATGGAGAAGCTGGGTGCCTGTCCAGGATTTCCCAGCCTCCTTGGGTTTTGCCTTCCTCATTGAGATTCCTCCCCAGAGGCGAGGGGGAGGGAAGATGACTTAGGGATGGCCGCTCTCAGATGCATCCTTATCCAACACAGGGAGCCCGCCAGCTGCCCCTATGTATCAGGGCCAGTGTTGTCTTGTTGCTCGCTGGGAAGAGAAGCGTGGGAGATAATTGTGTCTCCTTGGGAAGAAATATGGGTGCAGGCAGAAGCATCCTTCTTTCAGCTTTGGGAGAAGAGATGTCTACTCAGCATCTTCCTCCAGAGTAGGGTGGGGTAGGGGAGAATGTTTAACCCTTTCCCCTTAAACACTCTCTGTAAAATCAATTCCCAAAGGTTAATAATGCATAATTACGCAAAAGGAATTTGGAATAATTCAAAGAGGTTGGCTGGGGAAAAGTTCTTGGGGCTAGGAAGGCAGAGAGGAGGTGGGAGAACCATAGGAGTTCAAGGGGGCTGTAGGCAAGTTGGAACAAATATCAGTTTGGAAAGTGGCTGTGGTGGCCGGGTGTGATGGCTCACGCCTGTAATCCCAGCACTTTGGGAGGCCAAGGCAGGTGGATAACGAGGTCAGGAGATAAAGACCATCCTGGCCAACATGGTGAAACCCTGCCTCTACTAAAAATACAAAAATTAGCTGGGTGTGGTGGTGCATCCCTGTAATCTCAGCTGCTTGGGAGGCTGAGGCAGAAAAATTGCTTGAACCAGGGAGTTGGAGGTTGCAGTGAGCCAAGATCGCGCTACTGCACTCCAGCCTGGTGGCAGAGCGAGACTCCATCTCAAAAAACAGAAAATTAAAAAAAAAAAAGAAAAAGAAAGAAAGAAAGTGAACTCAGCCTAAATTTCATATCAAGGTACAGTGACTTGGTTTTGATTTAGGAAATGATGTTTCTTGCCCATGAGTGTTGTGGGGTAAAGTCCTAGCTGTTACACATAAGATACTGAGTGCCAGGCACTGTGCAGAGCCACAAAGGGGATTACAGTGCTGAACCAGGCCAGAGCTGTCCCAGGCCAGAGCCGTCCCAAAGTAGTGAGAGCATGCCACAGGCCTCTATATGAATGTATATTGATCCAACAGTCAGCATATGATCATGAATTAAAGACATCTACCTCAGGTGAAGTGGGCTGTGCCTAAACATTGTCGCTCAGACAAGAAAGGTTGTTTTAAAACCCTCTGCATGTTTTCCTTTCTTTTTCAAGAGGTACAAACATATATATATATATACAAACATATATATATATATACACAAACATATATATATAAAACTACAATTTGCTCTAAATCTTTTGTTATTCACCATTTCCTTAGGCTTTAAAAATGCTTAGTTTTCAGATAAGACGCCAATGTTAGAGAATGGGAGATGTCAGAAACTCCTCTGTCCTATGTCTGGAGAAAAAAAACAAATTGAGAGTAGGCATAATAGGGTAGAAATAATTTACAATAGTGTAATGCCCAACATTTCTTTCCTCTGGAAATTGGCCAATGTTTGTGCCCTGTTTCCTCTCATATGCACCAAGCAGATACAGAGAATCAGAAGACAAGGGGATCTGCAAGTTCCCAGATGCTGCTCTTGGTGGAGGAGCGACTCTGTAGCTGCCCTACCATCTGGCCATCACTCTCCTGTCAAGTTATGCTTTACAGCATCATCTGATGAAATTATGCAGCATAACACGGCAAGCTGTGATACAGTGCAACATGGAAAATGAATGAGGAGCCCAGGTGAGCCAATACCAGACCCACTTCCTCAAGGCTAACTTTTACCTTTTTTTCTGACGATGCAAAACACACACACACACACACACACACACACAAAACAAACTCAAGAAAGGAAGAAATTACCAACTGTATCACGCCCAAAGCTACGAACAAAGCAGTTTCAGATGCTTAAAGAAATAGTAACACAAGCTACATGTGTTGTTCTTCATGGAAGCAATATGATTGGGAAATATCTTTTGACCAGGATTCTTGTTTTTGCTTAGCTACATCAATATATTTATTTTCCACAGATACTAAGGTGGATATGATACAATTCTTTCAAATGTCCATCATCTAGTTTGATGATCCAAAATAGATGCTTTGGGCCAGTGGTCCTCAGAGTGTGGTCCCAAGCCAGCAGCATCAGGTCACCTGGGAACCTGTTAGAAATGCATGTTCCTGGACTCTTCCCAGACCCATGGAATCACAAACTTTGCAGCATATTAACAAACCTTTCGGCTGATTCTGATGGATGCTAATTTTGAGACACACTGCCTTAGAAAATTAAGAAAAAAGAAAATTGAGAGTTGAATGGATTACCTACTGCTTTGTGTAAAGCGTATTAATATGAGAGCCCAAATTTGGAAAACCCAAAGGTATTGGAATCATTTATAATATTGTTTTAGATAAACAACTAGGGATCATACAGAATTTCATAAAAAACAAGTAAGATAACCATGTAGATTTTGGTTAGGGGAGTAAGGCTTCACATAGATCTAGCAACAGAAATCCCACAGATCAGTTCTGGGCCTAACTTGGCATTCAGCGATGTTAGAAGAAAGGAAAACTAGTTTCTCATATCCACTTATAAAATTTTCATATAGTGACAACTGTGAGACCTTTCTCCCAACTTGAACCACACAGTACTGTGAACTTACCCATGACATTAAAATATATACGATAATTTCATTTTAATAGTAAACTATGAATATACATAAAACTAAGGTAATACTTTCTGTGTATTTGAATAGCAATTCAAATGTAATTATGTTGACATTAAGTCTTTTGTTAGATTATTTTTGGTGCTTTTGAGACAGTAGACCAAATACTCTTCAGTACATGGTGGATTTCTGTTTAGAAGGGAGAGAAAGCCACTTTAATCAAAGAACAGTTTCTTTTTCAGCCAGAAATTTGCCAAATGTTTACTCTTCTTTGAATCAGAGGTCTGAAAATATAACATCTGTGCCTAATTTTTCTGTTTACAAACTCTGCTCAGAAACTTGACAATAATACTCACCTTGTTTATCTGGATCCATTTCACAAATTTCCTGGAATGACAGATGGCAAGTGGGTCCCTGTAACTAGAAATGAACCAGTATTTTAAGCAGAAGGTTTTTCAGCAGAGGAATGAGGACAGGGGAACAAAAAGGCAACTAAACAAATCATTTTACCTGTGGAAAGTGACTGCAAGGTGTTCAAGGAGACTGAAATATCTTGGGAGGAAAAAAACAAGGAGAAACATAGAAGTGGAGGCTCCTGATACTGACCACGCTTCTCAGACAACTGAGAACAGCTCCTGAAACTAATACCATGATGACTTAGAGGCTTTGAGGCATTATAATTTTAAGAGTGGACTGTATTCTTACTTTAAGATGGTATCAATTTACTTGAACTTTAAGAACAAAATTTGAAACTCTCAATGCTTAAATTTCTAATAACGCTATGCTAAATCATTCTACATATTAAATTTCTAACAAAAGCTATCAACTTGTCATATATATGCATATATACATACATGTATGTATATTATACATAGGATTCTGTTAATAATTAGCTTATTTTTAAAAGAGTAGTCAATTAGCTACCTTTGTTAATTGTTTCAGGTTGCAACTATTGTTCAAACAACACACACACATGAGAGGTTTGTGGAAAATGTATATTTTGAAAAAGGCAAGGATTTCAAAATTTTTTTGTACCAAAATAAACTCACACTAGATTGTTGAAGCATGTCTGAACAGGATTTAGTTTGAAGCATTAAGAAGGATAAGATATCAGTCTGAAAATAGCTCTTAAGAGCAACATGAATTCTGCTAAAATGGAAGCAAGAACAAACCTCAAATTTATGGTGAAGCTTGGGTGGTAAAATAGTAAAATCATTGATGCTTTACAAAAAGTTTATGGGGACAATGCCCCAAATAAATCAGTAGTTTACACCATGGAATATTATGCAGCCACATAAAGGAACAAGATCATGTCCTTTGCAGGGACATGGGTGGAGCCGGAAGCCATTATCCTCAGCATACTAATACAGGAACAGAAAACCAAAGACTGCATGTTTTCACTTATAAGTGGGAACTGAACAATGAGAACATATGGACGCAGGGAGGGGAACTACACACACTGGGGCCTGTTGGGGGTGCAGGAAGAGGAAGAGCATCAGAATAAATAGCTAATGCATGTAGGGCTTAATACCCAGGTGATGGGCTGATAAGTGCAGCAAACCACCATGGCACATGTTTACCTGTGTAACAAACCTGCACGCCCTACACATGTATCCCAGTACTTAAAATAAAATTAAATTTTAAAAAAAGAAAAGGAAAAAGAAATCAGTAGTTCACAGAGAGATAACTCATTTTGAGAAGGGATGAGATGATGTGAAAGAGGAAACCCACAGCAGTAGACCATCCACATCAGTTTGCAAGAAAAAAAATGAAGTTTTTTCTTTAAAGAAAAGTGAATGCTGTAATTTAAGAGGACAAACAATTAACAGAAGAAACAATAGCCAACTCCATAGATAGCTCAACTGATTGAGCTTACACAATTCTAACTGAAAAATTGAAGTTGCGCTAGCTTTCTACTAGAAGGATGCCAAAACCATTGCACGTAGATCAGCTGCAGACAAGAGCAGAGTCAATGGAAATTTTAAACATGTGGGACTAAGATTCTGAAGCGTTTCTTTGCAGAATTGTAACAAGTGATGAAACACGACTTTGCCAGTATAATCCTGAAGACAAAGTACAATCAAAGCAATGGCTACCAAGAGATGGAAGTGGTCCAGTCAAAGCAAAAGCAGACCTATCAAGAGAAAAGGTTCTGGCAACAGTTTTTAGGATGTTCCAGGTATTTTGCTTGGAACCAAAAGAACAATAATATCTGCTTATCATGAGAGCGTTTTGATTTCTCATGATTAGCCAAAGCATTAGCAGAAAAACACCCAGGACAGCATCACCAGTGAGTCCTTCATGACACTGCTTCTGCTCATTCTTCTCATCACATAAGGACAATTTTGCAAGTGATTTGAAGAGAAATTATTAGGTATCCACCTTACAATTCTGATTTGGCTCCTTCTCTTTTCTTTTTGTTTCCTAATCTTAAAAAAATCTCTAAAGGGCGCCTAGTTTTCTTCAGTTAATAATGTCAAAAGGACTGCACTGACATGGTTAAATTCTCACGACCCTCGGTTCTTTAAGGATGGACTAAATGGTTGGTATTATCACTTACAAAAGTGTCTTGAACTTGATAAGGCTTATGCTGAGAAATAAATTTGTTTTATTTTTATCTTTTAATTCCATTTTTCCATGAACTTTTGAAGTCTCTGTGTGTGTCTAATATATTTTATATATATGTATGTATATATATATATATTCATTTTCAGCAAAAAGAATGGGTTATGGTATAAGAAAAGCCTTATTAGTTCTCAGAAAAAGATGTAATGTGGGTACATAACTACCTGTGTTATCATGGGTAGTTTAAAGCTGTTTTTAAAAAGTTATATGATAATTAAATTTAAATAATACTTTACCCTCCTTCTAATGAATGAATGAATTAGAGCACAAGTTATTTGGGCAGATAAATAACATTTTACAGAAAGCAAAATTAAAGAAAAGTCTGATTACATTCATTCTTTAAAAATATAACAGTGGCCAGGCACAGTGGCTCTCACGTCTGTAATCCAGCACTTTGGGAGGCTGAAGGAGGCAGATCACCTGAGGTCAGGAGTTTGAGACCAGCCTGACCAACATGGTGAAACCCCATCTCTACTAAAAATGTAAACATTAGCCAGGCGTGGTGGTGGGTGCCTGTAATCCCAGTTACTCGGGAGGCTGAAGCAGGAGAATTGCTTGAAGCCGGAGGCAGATGTTGCAGTGAGCCGAGATGTGACACTGCACTCCAGCCTGGGTGACAGAGCAAGACTGCCATAATAATAATAATAATAATAATAATAGCAATAGTGGTAATCTAAGACTTCCCAAAACCTAGCAAGTTTCCATATATATTCAAATAAGATTTTTTAGAAAAGTTGTAGCATGGGAAATCAGTTTAGAACTCTTCTTGGTGTAGAAATTCCTGAAGTTCCTAGGTAGGCCTAGAAGGGTCCAGCCTCCCGGCCAGTCAACAGGACAGCTGAAGATATGATCTATCTGCCTCCATGCCAAGTCCTTACCTTTCTTAGTTTCCCCAGAGAAGCATTCTAGTTGAACCTCCGTAAAAATGACTCAGCAGTTCTGGAAGACAGAAGCTGAGTGAAATCAGGTTTCCAGATGTAGCATTCCTGTGTAGAGTTGATTTCTTGTTCTGGCTGTCTAGCGATTGTATGCAAAACCGTAATCTTTGAGCCTGCACTATTTTTAAGGGCTCACAGAAGCACATTCATTAATAATAAAGATCCTGAATAATTTAAGGCTACTCCCACATCTCTTGTTTCAAAGGGCCATTTTCATATCAGTTTCACATGTAGGAGAGGCAGGTAAAACTTCTGGGTGCTATTGAGAGCAGGACATATCACAGAGAGCAGCAAGCAGTCAGAAGGGCTCCATGTCCCACATAACCACCACCTTCCAAACCACTCAGATAGGAGTGACCTAGGAGTGGAGCTGAAGTCATTTTATTCTTTTATAAACACAGAGATATGGTTACACATTTTTAAAAGGCATTAAATATAATGCAGGTCTTGAAAAGGATAATAATAATTTGTTATGAATGTACATTTCCTCTTAATTTATGTATAATCTGAAAATGTCTTATTTCTAAAGAAGCTTAGACTAAAAATGAATTTGTTCTAATCCTATTAGGATTTTTAAAAGATGATGTCACATGAACCAAATGCATTACAACTTTACCATTGATGACTTCAAGCTGTTGAAAAGGTAGGGAGTTGATATAGTTTGGCTGTGTCCCCACCCAAATCTCACCTTAAATTATAATAATCCCCATGTGTCAAGGGCAGCACTGGGTGGAGATAATTGAATCATGGGGGCTGTTTCCCCCATACTGTTCTCATGGTAGTGAATAAGTCTCACGCGATCTGATGGTTTTATAAATAGGAGTTTCCCTGTACAAGCTCTCTTGCCTGCCACCATGTAAGATGTGCCTTTCCTCTTCTATTGCCTTCCGCCATGATTGTGAGGCCTCTCCAGCCATGTGGAACTGTGAGTTCATTAAACTTCTTTCCTTTATAAATTACCCAGTCTGGGGTATGAGAACGAACTAACATAGGAATCAATTTTAACATGTCTTTAAAAAATGTTTGAACTCCAAGCATAGGTGTTTTACTTCATGAGCAGCACCTGGAGAGCTGAAATATCTGAGTTTTCAGGTCCCAACAGATACACTTAAAACAACTCTGATAAGTGGGCACAGATTCACTCTAGAATGTCCCATAATGAAATCAGCTTTGAAAAGTTAGTATGACATCCAATGATAGCTAATTTATTATTTTCTTTTTGAAACATATTAGTATCACACTATTGGTTTCTTAAAAACTGAAACTTGAGACATTTAAAAAAATAAAAATTGGTAAGTTATGGGGCAAGAATGGAATCAAGTGAAGGAGAAGATAATCTATCATGGGTCTTTGTCTAGATAAATGAATGATTTTCTGGGAACAGATGAGACAAAACTCTAGGAAGAAAGTAAATCTATCGCACACGAAATCTGTATCTGAGTACTGCAGACTCAAAGCTGAAATTGTATTTAGAAGTTTTATATTACATTATATCTGCATTGTGACACATCATAGTGTCTGAGATATCAGCAATAGAAGGAAGTTTGAACATTTTTCTGAGTGCTGACATTTTTAGATCTCAGCAGACATCTCTGGCATTGACTGATTCTGTGGAACAAGGATCTTGGTGCCAAAAAAAAAATTGTCTGAAGTTTCAGTCAAAATAACATAACTAAATAGACAAATGTTTAAGTACCTAAGAATGAACGAGGATATGTTGGAAAGTAATCTAAGCAAATGGACAATTGATAGTCCTAAGCTCTTAGCATGGCTGGATTTCAGACAGGCTTAGAGAAAAGATCTGAGGACTGTTTTGGTTTCACTTACTTCTGTCAGCTGGAACTTTGTAGTTACTGTTGCAGCCCCCTGGCTCAAGTTCATATAGCCATATTAAGACTTTTCCTTTTCTTTCCATAAAATGTTTTAGGTTATAAATAAAAAACAGTTTTTTCTTCCTATAAATGTTTTGGGTTATAAATCAAATTTATGATCTTACAATACCATAAATAACTGATGAGATGGCATTTTTTGCTAGCAAGGCAGTAGTTTCTATAAATCATAATTGGTAATTGACTCTGTCTTTACCTTGAGAAAGCAGGTAGGAAGAAGGTGCAATCTTTCCACACAATCACAATTTGCTCTGGTTGGGACATTAATGTTTCACACCAGCCAGAACCTGGGTGGCCACTCCTTCTTGTGTATAGGCACTCTTTCTGTTCACTCTCTCTCTGATGGCTCCTTACACGTACATTTGAAGACTATAACTCCCAAGAGAGAGAGAGGATTTACATGTATTTACATACATGATGAATAATCTCAGAGAAAAAATTAAGTTACTAAAGTTGACTCAAGAAACAAATAGAAAACCTGTACCAAGGAAGATAGAACAAATGACCTTAAAATATTACATTCTGAGCCCAGATCATTTTATGGGTAAAGGCTTCAAAGCTTTAAAAAACAAAAGATTTTTATACTTTGGAAATGGTCAGAAGACCTACAAGGTTACCAAATTTATTTTATAAAGCCAACAAAACACTGAATGCCAAAAATGACAAAGCAATCATATGTTTCTCTCTATCCCACACATACTCTCACATAAAAACATATGGGCCAGTGTAACTTATAAATACCAATGACAAAATCCTAAATAAAGAACCTAGAAGCCATATATTAAAAGAATAATTTACCATAACTGCGTAGGTTTTATTCTAGAGCTACAAAGATGCTTGATATGTGGAATTGATAACATAACTATTAATAGGTCCAGTAAACGAAATCAAGTGATAATTTCAGTAGGTGTTATGAGGAAATTTGGTATTATTATTAATTAACTATTTAAATTAACAAAAATGGTATTGCTTATTGTGTATATGATGTTTTATTTATTTATTTAGAGACAAGGTCTTGCTCTGTTGCCCACACTGGAGTGTAGTGGCATGATTATAGCTCATTGCAGCCTCCAACTCTTGGGCTCAAGGGATCCTCTTGCCTCAGCCTCCCAAGTAGCTAGGACTACAGGTGCATACCACATGTCTGGCTATTTTTTATGTTTTATTTTTGTGGAAGCAGGGTCTTCCTATGTTGCCCAGGCTGGTCTTGAACTCCTGGCCTCAAGCAATCCTCAGTCCTTGACCTCCCAAGTTGCTGGGATTACAGGTGTGAGCCACTGTGCCAGTGGGATATTCTGAAATATATGTGCATTGTGGGATGAGTAAATTTATCTGATAGCATGTATTACCTCACATACTCACTTTTGGGGTTAGAACACTTAAAATCTACTCTCTTAGCAATGTCCAAGAACACAATACATTGTTATAAACTATAGTTGCCATATTGTACAATAGATCTCTCCAAGTTATTCCTCGTGTCTTACAGAAATTTTTATATCCTTTGACCAACATCTTCCCAGCCACCCTCCTCTCTCAGCCCCTGGTATCAATCTAGTGGCTACTTTTATGAGTTCAACTTTTTTAAGATTCCACATATAAGTGAGATCATGCAAATATTTGTCTTTTTGTGCCTGGCTTATTTCACTTAATGTAATGTCCTCTAGGTTCATCCATGTTGTTGAAAATGACAGATTTTTTTTCTTTTTGAAGACTGACTAGTATTCCATTGTGTATATACACCACATTTCCTTTATCTATTCATGCTTTGATGGACACTGAGGTTTACTCCTATCTTGGTTATTGTGAATAGTGCTGCAGTGAACATGAAGGACAGATATCTCTGAAATAATGATTCATTTCCTTTGGATATATACCCAGTAGTGGGATTGCTGGTTCATATGATAATTCTATTTCTAATTTTCTGAGGAACCCCCATATTGTTTTCCATAACAGCTGTATTAATTTACATTCTCACCAATAGCATGAAAGGATTCCCTTTTCTCCACCTCCTCGCCAACACTTGTTACTTTTTGTCTTTTAGATATAGCCATTCTAACAGGTCTGAGGTGATAACTCATTGTAGTATTAATTAGCATATCCCTGGGGATTCGTGGTAGTGAACATTTTTTTCATAAACCTGCTGGCCATTTGTTGTCTTCTTCTGAGAAATTTTGATTCAGGTCTTTCGCCCATTTTAAAATCAGATTATCTTCATGTCTAAAACACCAAAAGCAATGGCAACAAAAGCCAAAATTGACAAATGGGATCTAATTAAACTAAAGAGCTTCTGCACAGCAAAAGAAACTACCATCAGAGTGAACAGGCAACCTACAGAATGGGAGAAAATTTTTGCAACCTACTCATCTGACAAAGGGCTAATATCCAGAATCTACAATGAACTCAAACAAATTTACAAGAAAAAAACAAACAACCCCATCAAAAAGTGGGCAAAGGACATGAATAGACACTTCTCAAAAGAAGACATTTATGCAGCCAAAAAACACATGAAGAAATGCTCATCATCACTGGCCATCAGAGAAATGCAAATCAAAACCACAGTGAGATACCATCTCACACCAGTTAGAATGGCCATCATTAAAAAATCAGGAAACAACAGGTGCTGGAGAGGATGTGGAGAAATAGGAACACTTTTACACTGTTGGTGGGACTGTAAACTAGTTCAACCATTGTGGAAGTCAGTGTGGCGATTCCTCAGGGATCTAGAACTAGAAATACCATTTGACCCAGCCATCCCATTACTGGGTATATACCCAAAGGACTATAAATCATGCTGCTATAAAGACACATGCACACGTATGTTTATTGCGGCACTATTCACAATAGCAAAGAGTTGGAACCAACCCAAATGTCCAACAACGATAGACCGGATTAAGAAAATGTGGCACATATACACCATGGAATACTATGCAGCCATAAAAAATGATGAGTTCGTGTCCTTTGTAGGGACATGGATGAAACTGGAAAACATCATTGTCAGTAAACTATCGCAAGGACAAAAAACCAAACACCGCATGTTCTCACTCATAGGTGGGAATTGAACAATGAGAACTCATGGACACAGGAAGGGGAACATCACACTCCGGGGACTGTTGTGGGGTTGGGGGAGGGGGGAGGGACAGCATTAGGAGACATACCTAATGCTAAATGACGAGTTAATTGGTGCAGGAAATCAACGTGGCACATGGATACATATGTAACAAACCTGCACATTGTGCACATGTACCCTAAAACCTAAAGTATAATAAAAAATAAATTAATTAATTAATTAAGTAATTAATTTAAAAAAAATCAGATTATTTGTTTTCTTGCTATTTAGTTGTTTGCATGTCTTATATACTCTGAATATTCACCCCTTATTAGAGACATGGTTTGCAAAGATTTTCTTCCATTCTGTGGGTTGTCTCTTGATTCTCTTGATTGTTTCCTTTTCTATGCAGAAGTATTTTAGTTGAGGTAATCTCATTTGCCTATTTTTGCTTTTGTTGTCTGTGCTTTTGGGGTCTGATCCAAAATTTGTTGCCTAGACTGATGTCATGGAGATTTAACTTTACCTTTTTCCCATTGTTTTACATCTTCTGTTTCTTATTTCATGACTTTTGCCGCAGTTTGCAGAACAGGTGAAACACATAGAAATTATAAAAACAATCCAGTTGGAAAATATAAAAGAAAGATTTAACTCATAATTTGAGAGAAATTTAAAAATATTTAGGTAGAAAGCTACCAGAGGCTATGATATCATGGCTGAGGCTCTTAAAACTATATATCAAATTCATCAATGACTTCTGTATTGCTAAGTCCAAAGTACATCTTTCTACCTTTATGTTATCTTTTTCTTACTAAACTTTATTTTGCAATTTCAAAATACATAAAAGGTGGAAGAATAGTAAAAAAACCTCTCATATGCCCTTCCTGCAGAATCACTAATTGTTATTGTAAAAATGTTTGTTCAAATACACACACATCATGATTTTATTCTGAACCATTTAAGAGTAAGTTGCAGACATTTTGGCTTTTTACTTTTTTTATATATATCATTTCAAATAATTTATATGAATACATTAATATATGTTGAGTTTTTCTTAGACAAGAAAATAATTTATTAATAAACTGAATCCTCACTAAAGAATAAGCTATGAAGTTTAATAGTTATTAAGCATAATTTGTCAAACTACACATATACAGTGTAGTTTTTGTGTACATTTCTTTTTTTTTTTTATACTTTAGGTTTTAGGGTACATGTGCACAATGTGCAGGTTTGTTACATATGTATCCATGTGCCATGTTGATTTCCTGTACCCATTAACTCGTCATTTAGCATTAGGTATATCTCCTAATGCTGTCCCTCCCCCCTCCCCCAACCCCACAACAGTCCCCGGAGTGTGATGTTCCCCTTCCTGTGTCCATGAGTTCTCATTGTTCAATTCCCACCTATGAGTGAGAACATGCGGTGTTTGGTTTTTTGTCCTTGCGATAGTTTACTGAGAATGATGTTTTCCAGTTTCATCCATGTCCCTACAAAGGATATGAACTCATCCTTTTTTATGGCTGCATAGTATTCCATGGTGTATATGTGCCACATTTTCTTAATCCAGTCTATCGTTGTTGGACATTTGGGTTGGTTCCAACTCTTTGCTATTGTGAATAGTGCCGCAATAAACATACGTGTGCATGTGTCTTTATAGCAGAATGATTTATAGTCCTTTGGGTATATACCCAGTAATGGGATGGCTGGGTCAAATGGTATTTCTAGTTCTAGATCCCTGAGGAATCGCCACACTGACTTCCACAATGGTTGAACTAGTTTACAGTCCCACCAACAGTGTAAAAGTGTTCCTATTTCTCCACATCCTCTCCAGCACCTGTTTCCTGATTTTTTAATGATGGCCATTCTAACTGGTGTGAGATGGTATCTCACTGTGGTTTTGATTTGCATTTCTCTGATGGCCAGTGATGATGAGCATTTCTTCATGTGTTTTTTGGCTGCATAAATGTCTTCTTTTGAGAAGTGTCTATTCATGTCCTTTGCCCACTTTTTGATGGGGTTGTTTGTTTTTTTCTTGTAAATTTGTTTGAGTTCATTGTAGATTCTGGATATTAGCCCTTTGTCAGATGAGTAGGTTGCAAAAATTTTCTCCCATTCTGTAGGTTGCCTGTTCACTCTGATGGTAGTTTCTTTTGCTGTGCAGAAGCTCTTTAGTTTAATTAGATCCCATTTGTCAATTTTGGCTTTTGTTGCCATTGCTTTTGGTGTTTTAGACATGAAGTCCATGCCCATGCCTATGTCCTGAATGGTATTGCCTAGGTTTTCTTGTAGGATTTTAATGGTTTTAGGTCTAACATTTAAGTCTTTAATCCATCTTGAATTAATTTTTGTATAAGGTGTAAGGAAGGGATCCAGTTTCAGCTTTCTACATATGGCTAGCCAGTTTTCCCAGCACCATTTATTAAATAGGGAATCTTTTCCCTATTTCTTGTTTTTGTCAGGTTTGTCAAAGATCAGATAGTTGTAGATATGTGGCATCATTTCTGAGGGCTCTGTTCTGTTCCATTGATCTATGTCTCTGTTGTGGTACCAGTACCATGCTGTTTTGGTTACTGTAGCCTTGTAGTATAGTTTGAAGTCAGGTAGGGTGATGCCTCCAGCTTTGTTCTTTTGGGTTAGGATTGACTTGGCGATGTGGGCTCTTTTTTGGTTCCATATGAACTTTAAAGTAGTTTTTTCCAATTCTGTGAAGAAAGTCATTGGTAGCTTGATGGAGATGGCATTGAATCTATAAATTACCTTGGGCAGTATGGCCATTTTCACGATA
Organism: Symphalangus syndactylus; assembly: GCF_028878055.3. Taxonomy (NCBI): domain Eukaryota; kingdom Metazoa; phylum Chordata; class Mammalia; order Primates; family Hylobatidae; genus Symphalangus; species Symphalangus syndactylus. The sequence continues at coordinate 111,246,932 of NC_072430.2, forward strand.
TTGATTCTTCCAACCCATGAGCATGGAATGTTCTTCCATTTGTTTGTATCCTCTTTTATTTCATTGAGCCGTGGTTTGTCGTTCTCCTTGAAGAGGTCCTTCACATCCCTTGTAAGTTGGATTCCTAGGTATTTTATTCTCTTTGAAGCAATTGTGAATGGGAGTTCACTCATGATTTGGCTCTCTGTTTGTCTGTTATTGGTGTACAGGAATGCTTGTGATTTTTGTACATTGATTTTGTATCCTGAGACTTTGCTGAAGTTGCTAATCAGCTTAAGGAGATTTTGGGCTGAGACGATGGGGTTTTCTAGATATACAATCATGTCATCTGCAAACAGGGACAATTTGACTTCCTCTTTTCCTAATTGAATACCCTTTATTTCCTTCTCCTGCCTGATTGCTCTGGCCAGAACTTCCAGCACTATGTTGAATAGGAGCGGTGAGAGAGGGCATGCCTGTCTTGTGCCAGTTTTCAGAGGGAATGCTTCCAGTTTTTGCCCATTCAGTATGATATTGGCTGTGGGTTTGTCGTAGATAGCTCTTATTATTTTGAGATACGTCCTATCAATACCTAATTTATTGAGAGTTTTTAGCATGAAGGGTTGTTGAATTTTGTCAAAGGCCTTTTCTGCATCTATTGAGATAATCATGTGGTTTTTGTCTTTGGTTCTGTTTACATGCTGGATTACATTTATTGATTTGCATATGTTGAACCAGCCTTGCATCCCAGGGATGAAGCTCACTTGATTATGATGGATAAGCTTTTTGGTGTGCTGCTGGATTCGATTTGCCAGTATTTTATTGAGGATTTTTGCATCAATGTTCATCAAGGATATTGGTCTGAAATTCTCTTTTTTGGTTATGTCTCTGCCAGGCTTTGGTATCAGGACAATGCTGGCTTCATAGAATGTGTTAGGGAGGATTCCCTCTTTTTCTATCGATTGGAATAGTTTCAGAAGGAATGGTACCAGTTCCTCCTTGTACCTCTGGTAGAATTCGGCTGTGAATCCATCAGGTCCTGGACTCTTTTTGGTTGGTAAGCTATTGATTATTGCCACAATTTCAGAGCCTGTTATTGGTCTATTCAGAGATTCAACTTCTTCCTGATTTAGTCTTGGGAGGGTGTATTTGTCAAGGAATTTATCCATTTCTTCTAGATTTTCTAGTTTATTTGCATAGAGGTGTTTGTAGTATTCTCTGATGGTAGATTGTATTTCTGTGGGATCAGTGGTGATATCCCCTTTTTTATTTTTTATTGCGTCTATTTGATTCTTCTCTCTTTTCTTCTTTATTAGTCTTGCTAGCAGTCTATCAATTTTGTTGATCTTTTCAAAAAACCAGCTCCTGGATTTGTTAATTTTTTGAAGGGTTTTTTGTGTCTCTATTTCCTTCAGTTCTGCTCTGATTTTAGTTATTTCTTGCCTTCTGCTAGCTTTTGAATGTGTTTGCTCTTGCTTTTCTAGTTCTTTTAATTGTGATGTTAGGATGTCAATTTTGGATCTTTCCTGCTTTCTCTTGTGGGCATTTAGTGCTATAAATTTCCCTCTACACACTGCTTTGAACGTGTCTCAGAGATTCTGGTATATTGTGTCTTTGTTCTCGTTGGTTTCAAAGAACATCTTTATTTCTGCCTTCATTTCATTATGTACCCAGTAGTCATTCAGGAGCAGATTGTTCAGTTTCCATGTAGTTGAGCGGTTTTGAGTGAGTTTCTTAATCCTGAGTTCTAGTTTGATTGCACTGTGGTCTGAGAGACAGTTTGTTATAATTTCTGGTCTTTTACATTTGCTGAGGAGAGCTTTACTTCCAACTATTGGTCAATTTTGGAATAGGTGTGGTGTGGTGCTGAAAAAAATGTAAATTCTGTTGATTTGGGGTGGAGAGTTCTGTAGATGTCTATTAGGTCCACTTTGTGTAGAGGTGAGTTCAATTCCTGGATATCCTTGTTAACATTCTGTCTCGTTGATCTGTCTAGTGTTGACAGTGGGGTGTTAAAATCTCCCATTATTATTGTGTGGGAGTTTAAGTCCCTTTGTAGGTCACTCAGGACTTGCTTTATGAATCTGGGTGCTCCTGTGTTGGGTGCATATATATTTAGGATAGTTAGCTCTTCTTGTTGAATTGATCCCTTTACCATTATGTAATGGCCTTCTTTGTCTCTTTTGATCTTTGTTGGTTTAAAGTCTATTTTATCAGAGACTAGGATTGCAACCCCTGCCTTTTTTTGTTTTCCATTTGCTTGATAGATCTTCCTCCATCCCTTTATTTTGAGTCTATGTGTGTCTCTGCACGTGAGATGGGTTTCCTGAATAGAGCACACTGATGAGTCCTGACTCCTTATCTAGTTTGCCAGTCTGTGTCTTTTAATTGGAGCATTTAGCCCATTTACATTTAACGTTAATATTGTTATGTGTGAATCTGATCCTGTCATTATGATGTTAGTTGGTTATTTTGCTCGTTAGCTCATGCAGTTTCTTCCTAGCCTCAATGGTCTTTACAATTTGGCATGTTTTTGCAGTGGCTGGTACCGGTTGTTCCTTTCCATGTTTAGTGGTTCCTTCAGGAGCTCTTTTAGGGCAGGCCTGGTGGTGACAAAATCACTCAGCATTTGCTTGTCTGTAAAGTATTTTATTTCTCCTTCACTTATGAAGCTTAGTTTGGCTGGATATGAAATTCTGGGTTGAAAATTCTTTTCTTTAAGAATGTTGAATATGGGCCCCCACTCTCTTCTGGCTTGTAGAGTTTGTGCCCAGAGATCAGCTGTTAGTCTGATGGGCTTCCCTTTGTGGGTAACCCGACCTTTCTCTCTGGCCACCCTTAACATTTTTTCCTTCATTTCAACTTTGGTGAATCTGACAATTATGTGTCTTGGAGTTGCTCTTCTCGAGGAGTATCTTTGCGGCGTTCTCTGTATTTCCTGAATCTGAATGTTGGCCTGCCTTGCTAGATTGGGGAAGTTCTCCTGGATAATATCTTGCAGAGTGTTTTCCAACTTGGTTCCATTCTCCCCGTCATTTTCAGGTACACCAATCAGACGTAGGTTTGGTCTTTTCACATAGTCCCAAATTTCTTGGAGGCTTTGTTCATTTCTTTTTATTCTTTTTTCTCTAAACTTCCCTTCTCGCTTCATTTCATTCATTTCATCTTCCATCGCTGATACCCTTTCTTCCAGTTGATTGCATCTGCTACTGAGGCTTCTGCAATCATCGCGTAGTTCTCGAAAGTTGGCTTTCAGCTCCATCAGCTCCTTTAAGCCCTTCTCTCCATTGGTTATTCTAGTTATCCATTCTTCTAATTTTTTTTCAAAGTTTTTAACTTCTTTGTTATTGTTTTGAATTTCCTCCCGTAGCTCAGAGTAGTTTGATCGTCTGAAGCCTTCTTCTCTCAACTCGTCAAAGTCATCCTCCATCCAGCTTTGTTCCGTTGCTGGTAAGGAACTGCGTTCCTTTGGAGGAGGAGAGGTGCTCTGCTTTTTAGAGTTTCCAGCTTTTCTGCTCTGTTTTTTCCCCCATCTTTGTGGTTTTATCTACTTTTGGTCTTTGATGATGGTGATGCACAGATAGGTTTTTGGTGTGGATGTCCTTTCTGTTTGTTAGTTTTCCTTCTGCCAGACAGGACCCTCAGCTGCAGGTCTGTTGGAGTTTACTAGAGGTCCACTCCAGACCCTGTTTGGCTGGGTGTCAGCAGCGGTGGCTGCAGAACAGCCGATTTTCGTGAGACCACAAATTCAGCTGTCTGATAGTTCCTCTGGAAGTTTTGTCTGAGAGGAGTACCCGGCCGAGTGAGGTGTCAGTCTGTCCCTACTGGGGGGGTGCCTCCCAGTTAGGCTGCTCAGGGGTGAGGGACCCACTTTAGGAGGCAGTCTGTTTGTTCTCAGATCTCCAGCTGTGTGCTGGGAGAACCACTACTCTCTTCAAAGCTGTCAGTCAGACAGGGACATTTAATTCTGAGGAGGTTCCTGCTGACTTTTTGTTTGTCTGTGCCCTGCCCCCAGAGGTGGAGCCTACAGAGGCAGGCAGGCCTCCTTGAGCTGTGGTGGGCTCCACCCAGTTCGAGCTTCCTGGCTGCTTTGTTTACCTAAGCAAGCCTGGGCAATGGCGGGCGCCCCTCCCCCAGCCTCGCTGCAGCCTTGCAGCTTGATCTCAGACTGCTGTGCTAGCAATCAGCGAGACTCCGTGGGCATAGGACCCTCCGAGCCAGGTGCGGGACACAATCTCCTAGTGTGCCGTTTTCCAGGCCCGTTGGAAAAGCGCAGTATTGGGGTGGGACTGACCCGATATTCTAGGTGCCATCTGCTACCCCTTTCTTTGACTAGGAAAGGGAACTCCCTGACCCCTTGCGCTTCCCGAGTGAGGCAGTGCCTCGCCCTGCTTGGGCTGGCGCACAGTGTGCTTCACCGACTGTCCTGCACCCACTGTTTGGCACTCCCTAGTGAGATGAAACCAGTACCTTAAGCAGAAGTGCAGAAATCACCCATCTTCTGTGTCGCTCAGGCTGGGAGCTGGAGACCGGAGCTGTTCCTATTCGGCCATCTTGGCTCCACCCCTTTTTGTGTCGGCTTTTTACTCTTAAATACTTCAGCCAGTATTTTTTAAAGATGATTTCCTTACATAGCTACTGTATCATTTTTTAAATCAAGAAATTTAACATTGGTACAATGCCATTACCTAACAGACAGTATTTAAATTGTGCAAATAATGTCCTTTATAGCATTTTGTTTCCTGATCCAAGATCCAATCCAGCATCACACATTGTCTTTAGCTGTCATATTTCTTTAGTACCCTATAATTTGGAACACTTCCTCAGCCTTTTCTTGTTTATTGTGACATTGACATTTTTGAATAGTATAGGTCAATTATTCTGTAGAAAATTTCTCCAGTTGAGTTTGTATGTTGTTTCCCCAAGATTATTTTTCAATTTATAAATTTCTGGGGAGCAAGGATACCAGAAGAAATTCTTTGTCCTTCTTAGTGTATCACATGAGGAGGTTCACTGCTATGGGGCTGCTACTGTTTATCTAATTACCATGTGACATTACCTGTGTATACTTAATTAAGTTGGTGTCCCTGCAAGCTGATGTCTGTGTCCTTCCTTTAAACACATCACATCCAATCTTTTTTTTTTTAAGCATTTTCTCATTTTCTGGGTCAATAAGATATTGCAGATTTATCACATGTATTCCCTGCCCCAATTCTAGGACCAATCATTTCTTCAAAAAGGGTTGGTTTCTTTTAGTAGGGAGTGGTTTTAGAACTCAAAATTTAGGTGCTAAATGTGTTCACTGCTATGGGGATGCCACTGTTTTCTAGGCCTTTTCATAAGTTCATCATGATACCTTCAATTCCAATCTAGCAATCCAAAACCGCAGGGTTCTTCCTTCCGTTGCCCCTTCCCAAATCTGTTTTACCCTTCCCCAATCTTGATTATCCTGGCTTCCAAAAACATTGATATATTTGTTCATTTGCTCAATGTTTAGCTTATCTTTTAAAACTTTCCCTTTCCAAACACTGTCTCTTGGCCTCTGTTATATCACTCTACAGGCTCTCTTCCAACAGAAGGTTGTCTTGAATCTTCTTCGTTGGCCTCTCCTTGTAGATCTGGCCCTTAAATATGGGAGTGCCTTCAGAATGGTCTTGGGCTTCCTTCCTTACCCTTCCCTTCTTACACATGTTGCATAGTGCCTAGGTCCCTTACCACCTTTAAGCTAGTGATTCACAAATTGATGACTCTAGCCCTGCCCTCTTCTCTGAACTGCAGACTCATGGACAACTTAGTACTTCCACTTAGATATTAAGCTTGACATGCCCCTGATTTTCTATTCTATCCACAAATCTGTGCTGCTGTCTATCCACATTTTAGGAAACAGCACCATCATCCAGCCGGTTGTTCAAACTGAAACCAGTTAATCTTTGATTTCTCCTTTTTATTTACTCTCCTCACTATATTCATTCCAACTTAAAATCCCATGAATGTGGCTGGGCACAGTCGCTCACACTTGTAATCCCAGCACTTTGGGAGAGTGAGGCAGGTGGATCGCTTGAGATCAGGAGTTTGAGACCAGCCTGGGCAGTATGGTGAAAGCCTGTCTCTACTAAAAATACAAAAATTAGGCAGGTGTGGTGGTGTGCACTTGTAGTCTCCACTACTCCTTCTTGGGAGGCTGAGGTGAGAGGATGGCTTGAGCCTGTGAGGCAGAGGTTGCAGTGAACCTAGACCATGCCACTGCACTCCAGCCTGGGCAACAGAGGTGACATTCTGTCTCAAAAAAAAAAAAAAAAAATCCTATGAGTGAGAAATAGCCCTCCAGAATATAACTCAATTTTTCCACTTCTCATCCTTATTACCATCTTCCTAGTCTAAGCCACTAGCATCTCTTGCATGAATGCTCATAATGGCCTCCTAAATGGTATCCTACCATGTATTCTTACATTCCTCTAAATTTTTCTTCAGAATATACTTGCTAATGCCTTGAAAATCCAAATTACCTACTAAGATTTTGTGAAAACTTCCAAGACCTGCCTTTTTCTCCAAATATATCCCATACCTCTCTTGCACTTATACTGGCTAGCTTCTTTCTGTTTTTAAAAACGAACCCATCTCCTCTCTTACCCCCTACACTGGGCCTTTGCACTTGCTGCTACCCCTGCTTCGAAAGCTTCCTCCAGCTCATCTCACGACTGCCTCACATTCATCCTTAGGCTCCACTGAGCTCTTCCATGACAAACCTATCTGGAATTGCTTTATCGCATCACTCTGTTTTAGTCATAGCTGTCAGCACAGCCTGTGGTCATCTTGCTTCGTTATATGTTTATTGGCTTAATATTTGTCTTCTTCACTAGAAAGCAAACTCCTCAAAAGCAGGAACAAGAGCTATTTTGTGTTATTTGTCCTGTATGCTCAGTGCCTGCCTCCCACACTACATGACTCATCATAAGCACCCAAGAAATGTGTTGAATAAATGAATCAGGAGAGGCTGGTTAGCACTGTGCGGGGAGAGTGCCTTGCCTGTGATCTCTACCAGTCAACACTGGATATGGCTCCATTGTGAAAATGCAAGTTAATTAGCATCGAAGATCATCAGGTACTCAAATCATGTAAATATTTCTTGTACTGACTCTGAGCCTTCTGATTATAATTTGTGTTTCCATGTAGCTTGTGCAGGAAGTTAACGCACTTTTAGAGCTGTGGACATCTGGTAGCTTTGGTACTTCTATTTTAAGTCTAAGAGTGGTAAGCTTGGCATTCTGGTTCTATCATTAGTATTGTTGGCTTGGTTATCTGAGGGACTTTAATGGTAGCTGCAAACTACATTTCTAATCCTGCAGAGGTGAAGAATAGATGATGGTGGTGAATTTTACTAAGGTGCTATCAGCCTGATAGACAGCCCATTCATGTTGGCAGGGAAGTGTACCCAGGCTGCTGACACCCAGAGTGGGAGGGGATGGACATCCAAAAGGGTGGGCTAAGGACTGGCACCCAGAGGGCGTGGTGGGGGAGGCACACACTGAGGGCACTCAGGAACGGGGCAGGGTGGAACTCCAGGGGTCGGCCAGTGAATGGTACTCAGGGGTGGGTGCCCAGGGGATTAAGAAAAAAAAAAGAATGAGTATTGTTGGAATTTAGAAGAGAGGGATCCAAAGTATGTATTGATCAAAACTGTGTGCTAGGCATTATTCTAGGTGCTTAGAAAACACCACAAAACAGATGAGTATTACTACTATAGAGCTTTCTTTTTAGTGTGTTAGAAGGACAATGGGCAAAAAGTATAATACATGAACAATAATAACATGAGATTGTAAGCGCTGTGGAATACAACAAAAAGTAGAGCAGGATAACGGGGGCTGAGATTGCTGAGAGTGGCAGAAAGCAGTGTTAAACAGCATGGTATGTATAGGCATTATTAAAAAGGTGAAATTTAAGCAAAGGCTTGTAGGAAGTGAAGCGTTGGTCACATATCATTTAATGAAAGAGCGTTCCATGTAGAGGAAATGGCTAGTGCGAGGCTCTGAGGTGGGAGTGTGCCTGGCAGATATAAGGTACAGCCAGGAGGGTTATGTGGTGTGAGCAGAGTGGTATAAACATGAAAAATAGTAGTAGGAGAGGAGATCAGAGAGATGAAAAGGTGAGGGTGGGAACAGATCATGTGGCCTTTTAGGCCATCATAAGGACTTTGACTTTTATTCTGTAGTGGAGAGCCTCTGTGAGCTCTTAAACGTAATTGAGCTACAATCTGATTCACCTTTTTGTTTTTTTGTTTGTTTGTTTTGATAAAATGAATGTTTAATGGTAAAAGTTAAAAATCATCAGATTCATCTATCCTTTCTGTAGAGATATTCTTACCAAAGGGGTTATACTATGTATAGTGTATTATATAAAGCTCTTACTCTGTTGGAAACTATTTGGATGAATATCACCAACTTTTGTGATTTTCTTTTTTTCCATGGTTGACACAATCCCTTTTTGATTGATGATTCCTTTTTTAAATGTACTAAAACTTTAAATTAATTTATAGTCAAGTTTAGCTATTAACTGAAGCCTGGGATCCATTCTGTTACTTTAAGATGACTGGTCATTTCACCCTCAAAATATAATTAATTACTATCCTATTCTTGGAAGTGAGAAGAAAATTCTTTTTTATTTTTTGTATATCTCTCTTCCAATCCATTTTGTATGTGATGACTGCAGTTTAATCCCCAGAGGATAATCTTCTTTCCCATGTGTATTTTTTGTTTTACTTTAAGTTCTGGGATACAAGCAGAGAATGTGCAGGTTTGTTACATAGGTATACATGTGCCATGGTGGTTTGCTGTACCTATCAACCTGTCATTTAGGTTTTAAGCCCCACATGCATTCCCTGGGATATGAGACTGGTTCAACATCTGCCAATTAGTAAACGTAATCCATCACATAAACAGAACCAATGACAAAAACCATATGATTATCTCAATAGATGCAGAAAACACCTTCAATAAAATTCAACATCCCTTCATGTTAAAATCTCTCAATAAACTAGGTATTGATGAAACACATCTCAAAATAATAAGAGCTATTTATGACAAACCCATAGCCAATATCATACTGAATGGGCAAAAGCTGGAAACGTTCCCTTTGGAAACCGGCACAAGACAAAGATGCCCCCTCTCACCACTCCTGTTCAACATAGTATTGGAAGTTCTGGCCAGGGCAATCAGGCAAGAGAAAGAAATAAAGGGTATTCAAATAGGAAGAGAGGAAGTCAAACTGTCTCTGTTTGCAGATGACATGAGCCTATATCTAGAAAACCCTATCATCTCAGACCCAAAACTCCTTAAGCTGATAAGCAACTTCAGCAAAGTCTCAGGATACAAAATCAATGTGCAAAAATCACAAACATTCTTATATACCAACAATAGACAAGCAGAGAGCCAAACCATGAATGAACTCCCATTCACAATTGCTATAAAGAGAATAAAATACCTAGGAATACAGCTTACAAGGGACATGAAGGACTCTTCAGGGAGAACTACAAACCACTGCTCAAGGAAATAAGAGAGGACACAAACAAATGGAAAAACATTCCATCCTCATGGGTAGGAAGAATAAATGTGAAAATGGCCATACTGCCCAAAGTAATTGATAGATTCAATGCTATTTCCATCAAACTACCATTGACTTTCTTCACAGAATTAGAAAAAAATTACTTTACATTTCATATGGAACCAAAGAAGAGCCTATATAGCCAAGATGATCCTAAGTAAAAAGAACAAAGCTGGAGGCATCACACTACCTTACTTCAAATTATACTACAAGGCTACAGTAACCAAAACAGCATGGTACTGGTACCAAAACAGAGATACAGACCAACAGAACAGAAATAACACCACACATCTACAACCATCTAATCTTTGTCAAACCTGACAATAACAAGCAATGGGGAAAGGATCCCCTATTTAATGAATGGTGCTGGGAAAACTGGCTAGCCATATGCAGAAAACTGAAACTGGACCCCTTCCTTACACCTGATTTACATTTTAAAAGAAGGCATCACTTTGGCTACTGTTTCAGTCCATTTGTGTTTCCATAAGGGAATACCCGAGGCTGGATAATTTATAAAGAAAATAAGTTTATTTGGCTCATAGTTCTGCTGGCTGTACAAGAAGCATGGTGCCAACATCTGTTACTGATGAGCATCTCAGGAAACTTCTATTCATGGCAGAAGGTGAAGGGAAGCTGGCCTATGCAGATCACACAGTGAGAGGGGAAGCAAGAGAGTGAAGAGGGAAGTCCAGGATGCTTGTCAACAATCAGCTCTCGTGGAAACTAACAGAGTGAGACTCATTCATTGTGAGGATGGCACAAAGCAATTAATGAGGGATCCACTCTCATGACCCAATGCCTCCTGTTAGAACCTATATTGGGGATAAAATTTCAACATGACATTTAGAGAGTTCAATCAAATATACAAACCACAATAGCTACTATTCTAAGAATAGTCTGTAAGATTTCAAGGATAAAGAAGGGAGACTACTTAAGAGGTTCTACAATAATCCAGAAGACAGTAGAGGCTTGGACCCAGAGAGTAATGGTGAAATTTGGCTTCTGGTAAATCCAGAAGACTATTTTGAAGGTAGAGCTATCAGGACTTCCTGTGATTGAGTGTAGAGTGTAAAAGAAAAAGAAGGTAAGGATGACTCCAAGAATTTTGGTTTGAGTGAATGGAAAGATAAAATTCCTCTTTATTGAGATTTTGTTTGAGATTGAGGAGCAGGTGGGAGATATAGGAATTAAGAGATAAGTTTGAAACATGTTAATTCATTTGCGTATTAGCCACTTAAGTGCAAATTCCAAGTAGGACAGGGGAATCTTAAGTTTGGAAGAGATGACTGGCCTGGAGATATAAATTAGGGGATTACTTGCATATAGATGGAATATAGAGTCATAGGACTGGATGGGGTCATGAGTAGCTACAGATGGCAATCAAGGACAGATCCCTGGTGTACTCCAATATTATAAGGGTATAAGAGGATAAATCAGCAAAGGAGACTGAGAAATAGTAAAGCACTTCATGGGGATGAAGTAGGAAGAAAACCATGAAAGTCTCATGCCCTAAAAGGCAAGTGAAGTAAGTGTATCAGAGACAAGGCAATGATTGACTATGTTGTTATGGGCTGAATGTTTGCTCCCCCTACCCAAATTAATATTTCAAAAACTAATACCCAATTTGATGCTGTGTTAGTTAGCTTTGTGTTGCTATAAAGGAATACCTTAGGCTAGGTAGTTTATAAAGAAAAGAGGTTTATTTGGCTCACAATTCTACTGGCTGGAAGGTTCAAGATTGGACATCTGGTGAGGGCCCCAAGCAGCTTCTACTCATGGTGGAAGGCAAAAGGGGGCTGGCATATGTAAAGATCACGTGGTGAGAGAGGAAGCAAGAGAAGTGGGGAGGTGCCAGGCAATGTTCAACAATCAGCTCTTGCAGGAACTAAGAGCAAGAGAACTCACTCACCCCAAGGGAGGGCATTAATCTATTCATAAGGGATCCACTCCTATGACCCAAACACTTATTAGGCGCCACATCCAACATTAGGACCAAATTTTAACATAAGGTTTAGTTGAGATGCATGTCCAAACCATAGCAGGCTTTAGGAGGTGGGGTCTTTGGGAGGTGATTAGGTCATGAGGGTAGAGGCCTCATGAATAGGATTAGTGTCCTGATAAAAGATGCATCTGAGAGCTGCCTAGCCCCCTCCACCATGTGGAGACACAGTGAAAAGGTGCCATCTATGAACCAAGAAATGTGTTCTTACCTAACACTGAATCTCCTGGCACCTTGATCTTGGACTTCCCAGTCTCGGATCAAGAATGGTGATAAATAATCAAGAATTCCCAGAATGGTGATAAATCAATCTCTGTTGTTTCTAAGCTACTGGTCAATGGTACTTTGTTATAGCAGCATGAAGGGACTAAGACATATGTCAAATGCTACTGATAGGTCAAGTCAGCATGAGGACTGAAGGCTCATCATGGGATTTTGCAAACATGGTGGTAATTTTAGGGGCCGTAGATGAAAACTTAATTTTAATGGCATTGTTTAAGTATGACTTATGTGTGTTGATCTTGAGCAAGACACACTAGGGTTTGTGGCTGCTTTCCCAGAGATGGGTAGCACACCTACAAAGGAGGAGACTGCCAGGACTCTGCAAAACCTTTGCTATGGCCTCTCTGTTTAGAAATCATGCTTCTTTGTACCAATAAACTGAGAGACTTGTGATTAGATAGCTCTATGGGCTCACTTTTTCTGCCCAGAAGAAATTAATATGAGGGATAGAACAGCTGCTCACTGTTGGGAGAGTCACCAGTTTGCTTCCAGAAGCTCAGCTGCAAGCTTGGGTGACCTTTCTGTATCCTCTGCAGACAGAGTAAGCTTTCAGCTCTGAGCCAGGACCGTTTTAGAGTTAGAGATGTTAGTTTTAAGGCCAGCAAAGGAACAAATGGAAGTTACACATTACTTCACAGTTGTATCTGGTAGTGTATAGATGGAGGAATAGCTCTTTATCCTATTTCTGTCTCTTGGAGTCTCATAATGTTCATCTCCCTGAAATAAAAAGAAATAAGTAATGGTTCGGCCAAGAGAGGAAAGGCCACATCACTGTGTAAGATCGATCAAGGCTTCAGTGAGATGAAGTTTGAGGACATAGTGTAGGGCAGTGGTTGTCAAAGTATGGTCCCCAGATCAGTAGCATCAGCATCACCTGGGAACTTGTTAGAAATGCAAATTCTCAGGCCCTACCTAAGACTTACTGAGTCACAAACTCTGGAGATGGACCCCAGCAATTCTTTTTTGGTTGGTTTTTTTTTTTTTTTTTTTTGAGACACAGTCTTGCTCTGTCATCCAGGCTAGAGTGCAGTGGCACGATCTTGGCTCACTGCAGCCTCTGCTTCCTGGATTCAAGCGATTCTCCAGCCTCAGCCTCTGGAGTAGCTGGGACCACAGGAAGGTGCCACCATGCCTGGCTAATTTTTGTATTTTTAGTGGAGATGGGGTTTCACCATGTTGGCCAGGCTGGTCTCAAACTCCTGACTTCAAGTGATCTGCCCACCTCGGCCTCCCAAAGAGCTGGGATAACAGGCATAAGCCACCATGCCTGGCCCCCAGCAATATATTTTAACAAGTGATTCTGATTCGTGCTAATGTCAAAAATCATGGTCTGGACTTGAAGTAAGTTGATGGCATTTACTGACTGGAATTAGGGAAGATATAACAAATATAACAGTCAGTACAGATTTTGAGCCTAGCTGAGTCGGAAGAGTCAGTTTGTCTAGGGGCTGAGTGTGGTTGTTCATGCTTGTAGTCCCAGCTACTCAGGAGGCTGAAGCAGGAGGATCACTTGAGTCCAGAAGTTCAAGACCAGCCTAGGTAACATAGCAAGACCCCATCTCTACAAAAATAAAAATAAAATAAAAATTAGCTGGGTGTGGTGGCATGTTCCTGTAGTCCCAACTACTTGAGAGGCTGAGGTGGGAAGATCACTTGAGCCCAGGAATTCTAGGTTGTACTGAGCCATAATTGTGCCTCTTCACTCTAGGCTGGGTACAGAGCAAGAACTTGTCTCTAAAAAACAAATGATCTAAATATATTTCTTATTAATTCTCTTAAAATGAAAAATTGAAAGATATTTCTCTAGTAAGTTCAATAGCTGTTAGCTATAAGTATATATAGCCATATATTTAAGTATGCAGCCATTGTCTATAAGTAATAGAACCCATCAATAATATGCACTTAAAACATAGAGTTATTTATTGTTTATTAGACAGAAATTCTGGAGTTGATCCAGGGTTGGTTCAGAGGCTCTTTGAAGCCATCAAGTCCTCAGGATTAGGCACCAGGCTTTTTCTGCCTTTCTTTACTGCTACCTTCCTATGCTGGTGATGTCTCTTCTCATGGCTACAAAATGGTTGCTGAAGCTGTGAGCATTACATCCTAGTAGGACAGCATTTTAAGCAGGAAGGAAGTAGGTGGGAGCCAAAGTGCTTTTTCCTTGCATACTATTTATTCTCTCTGTCTCATGCAGGCCTCCAGAAGACTTATCTATCAGTGTCCAAAATTGGGCCGTATGCCTACCCCTAGGCCAATCACTGGCAAATGGGACTAAATTAGATATCTCACTATTTATGGGGCCCATCAACCATCCCAACAAAATCAGAGTTCTGTTGGTCACGAGAATGAAGCAGGGCTGTAGGGAGGGCAACTAACAGTGCTTGCTATAGTTACAAAAATTTATAGACACTTAACTCATATTCCAGTGACCAATTAATTACTTTATACACATAATGCCTTTCTCCAAAAAATACTCTAATTTTTCTACAGAATATTCCTCCCTCATGGCTTTACCATGATAGCTTTAACAACATAGAGAAACTACTTATAATAACCTCACATTAAAGTTACTTTTAATGGGAAAATCAGACTTGAGATTTCCCAAGTTGGTCTATTATATTATAACAGGCTACCATGAGAACTAGTGCATCAGTCGAAAAAAAAAAAAAAGAAAAAAATCAAAAAACAAAAAACTCCCTGTGTATTAGTCCATTTCATGCTGCTGATAAAGACATACCCGAGGCTGGGCAATTTACAAAAGAAAGAGGTTTAATGGACTCACAGTTCCACAGGGTAGGGAGGCCTCTCAATCATGGTGGACGGCAATGAGGAACAAGTCACATCTTATGTGGATGGCGACAGGCAAAGGGAGAGGTTCTGCAGGCAAACTCCCATTTTTAAAGCCATCAGATCTTGTGAGACTTATTCACTATCGCAAGAACAGCATGGAAAAGACCCACCCCCACGATTCAATTATCTCTCATTGGGTCCCTCCCACAACACATGGGAATTATGGGAGCTACAAGATGAAATTTGGGTGAGGACAGAAAGCCAAACCAGATCACCCTGAAAAATACTTTTGAAGTGGCATCATCATTATTTATTTAATTTATTTATTTATTTTTTATTATTATACTTTAGGTTTTAGGGTACATGTGCACGATGTGCAGGTTTGTTACATATGTATCCATGTGCCATGTTGGTTTGCTGCACCCATTAACTTGTCATTTAGCATTAGGTATATCTCCTAATGCTGTCCTTCCCCCCTCCCCCCAGCCCACAACAGTCCCCGGAGTGTGATGTTCCCCCTCCTGTGTCCATGAGTTCTCACTGTTCAATTCCCACCTATGAGTGAGAACATGCAGTGTTTGGTTTTTTGTCCTTGCGATAGTTTACTGAGAATGATGTTTTCCAGTTTCATCCATGTCCCTACAAAGGACATGAACTCATCATTTTTTATGGCTGCATAGTATTCCATGGTGTATATGTGCCACATTTTCTTAATCCAGTCTATCGTTGTTGGACATTTGGGTTGGTTCCAACTCTTTGCTATTGTGAATAGTGCCGCAATAAACATACGTGTGCATGTGTCTTTATAGCAGCATGATTTATAGTCCTTTGGGTATATACCAAGTAATGGGATGGCTGGGTCAAATGGTATTTCTAGTTCTAGATCCCTGAAGAATTGCCACACTGACTTCCAGAATGGTTGAACTAGTTTACAGTCCCATCAACAGTGTAAAAGTGTTCCTATTTCTCCACATCCTCTCCAGCACCTGTTTTTTCCTGACTTTTTAATGATGGCCATTCTAACTGGTGTGAGATGGTATCTCATTGTGGTTTTGATTTGCATTTCTCTGATGGCCAGTGATGATGAGCATTTTTTCATGTGTTTTTTGGCTGCATAAATGTCTTCTTTTGAGAAGTGTCTGTTCATGTCCTTCGCCCACTTTTTGATGGGGTTGTTTGTTTTTTTCTTGTAAATTTGTTTGAGTTCATTGTAGATTCTGGATATTAGCCCTTTGTCAGATGAGTAGGTTGCGATAATTTTCTCCCATTTTGTAGGTTGCCTGTTCACTCTGATGATAGTTTCTTTTGCTGTGCAGAAGCTCTTTAGTTTAATTAGATCCCATTTGTCAATTTTGGCTTTTGTTGCCACTGCTTTTGGTGTTTTAGTCATGAAGTCCTTGCCCATGCCTATGTCTTGAATAGTATTGCCTAGGTTTTCTTCTAGGGTTTTTATGGTTTTAGGTCTAACATGTAAGTCTTTAATCCATCTTGAATTAATTTTTGTATAAGGTGTAAGGAAGGGATCCAGTTTCAGCTTTCTACATATGGCTAGCTAGTTTTCCCAGCACCATTTATTAAATAGGGAATCCTTTCCCCATTTCTTGTTTTTGTCAGGTTTGTCAAAGATCAGATAGTTGTAGATATGCAGCATTATTTCTGAGGGCTCTGTTCTGTTCCATTGATCTATGTCTCTGTTGTGGTACCAGTACCATGCTGTTTTGGTTACTGTAGCCTTGTAGTATTGCTTGAAGTCAGGTAGCGTGATGCCTCCAGCTTTGTTCTTTTGGCTTAGGATTGACTTGGCGATGCGGGCTCTTTTTTGGTTCCATATGAACTTTAAAGTAGTTTTTTCCAATTCTGTGAAGAAAGTCATTGGTAGCTTGATGGGGGTGGCATTGAATCTATAAATTACCTTGGGCAGTATGGCCATTTTCACGATATTGATTCTTCCCACCCATGAGCATGGAATGTTCTTCCATTTGTTTGTATCCTCTTTTATTTCATTGAGCAGTGATTTGTAGTTCTCCTTGAAGAGGTCCTTCACATCCCTTGTAAGTTGGATTCCTAGGTATTTTATTCTCTTTGAAGCAATTGTGAATGGGAGTTCACTCATGATTTGGCTCTCTGTTTGTCTGTGATTGGTGTACAAGAATGCTTGTGATTTTTGTACATTGATTTTGTATCCTGAGACTTTGCTGAAGTTGCTTATCAGCTTAAGGAGATTTTGGGCTGAGACAATGGGGTTTTCTGGATATACAATCATATTATCTACAAACAGGGACAATTTGACTTCCTCTTTTCCTAATTGAATACCCTTTATTTCCTTCTCCTGCCTGATTGCCCTGGCCAGAACTTCCAGCACTATGTTGAATAGGAGTGGTGAGAGAGGGCATCCCAGTCTTGTGCCAGTTTTCAAAGGGAATGCTTCCAGTTTTTGCCCATTCAGTATGATATTGGCTGTGGGTTTGTCGTAGATAGCTCTTATTACTTTGAGATATGTCCCATAAATACCTAATTTATTGAGAGTTTTTAGCATGAAGCATTGTTGAATTTTGTCAAAGGCCTTTTCTGCATCTATTGAGATAATCCTATGGTTTTTGTCTTTGGTTCTGTTTATATGCTGGATTACATTTATTGATTTGCGTATGTTGAACCAGCCTTGCATCCCAGGGATGAAGCCCACTTGATCATGGTGGATAAGCTTTTGGATGTGCTGCTGGATTCAGTTTGCCAGTATTTTATTGAGGATTTTTGCATCAATGTTCATCAAGGATATTGGTCCGAAATTCTCTTTTTTGGTTGTGTCTCTGCCAGGCTTTGGTATCAGGATAACGCTGGCCTGATAAAATGTGTTAGGGACGATTCCCTCTTTTTCTATTGATTGGAATAGTTTCAGAAGGAATGGTACCAGCTCCTCTTTGTACCTCTGGTAGAATTTGGCTGTGAATCCATCAGGTCCTGGACTCTTTTTTGTTGGTAAGCTATTGATTATTGCCACAATTTCAGAGCCTGTTATTGGTCTATTCAGAGATTCAACTTCTTCCTGGTTTAGTCTTGGGACAGTGTATTTGTTGAGGAATTTCTCCATTTCTTCTAGATTTTCTAATTTATTTGCATAGAGGTGTTTGTAGTATTCTCTGATGGTAGATTGTATTTCTGTGGGATTGGTGGTGATATCCCCTTTATCATTTTTTATTGCATCTATTTAATTCTTCTCTCTTTTCTTCTTTATTAGTCTTGCTAGCGGTCTATCAATTTTGTTGATCCTGGATCCAGGACCAACTCCTGGATTCATTAATTTTTTGAAGGGCTTTTTGTGTCTCTATTTCCTTCAGTTCTGCTCTGATTTTAGTTATTTCTAGCCTTCTGCTAGCTTTTGAATGTGTTTGCTCTTGTTTTTCTAGTTCTTTTCATTGTGATTTTAGGATGTCAATTTTGGATCTTTCCTGCTTTCTCTTGTGGGCATTTAGTGCTATAAATTTCCCTCTACACACTGCTTTGAATGTGTCCCAGAGATTCTGGTATGTTGTGTCTTTGTTCTCGTTGGTTTCAAAGAACATCTTTATTTCTGCCTTCATTTCATTATGTACCCAGTAGTCATTCAGGAGCAGGTTGTTCAGTTTCCATGTAGTTGAGCGGTTTTGAGTGAGTTTCTTAATCCTGAGTTCTAGTTTGATTGCACTGTGGTCTGAGAGACAGTTTGTTATAATTTCTGGTCTTTTACATTTGCTGAGGAGTGCTTTACTTCCAACTATGTGGTCAATTTTGGAATAGGTGTGGTGTGGTGCTGAAAAAAATGTATATTCTGTTGATTTGGGGTGGAGAGTTCTGTAGATGTCTATTAGGTCCACTTTGTGCAGAGCTGAGTTCAATTCCTGGATATTCTTGTTAACGTTCTGTCCCGTTGATCTGTCTAATGTTGACAGTGGGGTGTTAAAATCTCCCATTATTATTGTGTGGGAGTTTAAGTCTCTTTGTAGGTCACTCAGGACTTGCTTTATGAATCTGGGTGCTCCTGTGTTGGGTGCATATATATTTAGGATAGTTAGCTCTTCTTGTTGAATTGATCCCTTTACCATTAGGTAATGGCCTTCTTTGTCTCTTTTGATCTTTGTTGGTTTAAAGTCTATTTTATCAGAGACTAGGATTGCAACCCCTGCCTTTTTTTGTTTTCCATTTGCTTGATAGATCTTCCTCCATCCCTTTATTTTGAGTCTATGTGTGTCTCTGCACGTGAGATGAGTTTCTTGAATACAGCACACTGATGGGTCTTGACTCCTTATCTAGTTTGCCAGTCTGTGTCTTTTAATTGGAGCATTTAGCCCATTTACATTTAAAATTAATATTGTTATGTGTGAATTTGATCCTGTCATTATGATGTTAGTTGGTTATTTTGCTCGTTAGTTGATGCAGTTTCTTCCTAGCCTCGATGGTCTTTACAATTTGGCATGTTTTTGCAGTGGCTGGTACCAGTTCTTCCTTTCCATGTTTAGTGTTTCCTTCAGGAACTCTTTTAGGGCAGGCCTGGTGGTGACAAAATCACTCAGCATTTGCTTGTCTGTAAAGTATTTTATTTCTCCTTCACTTATGAAGATTAGTTTGGCTGGATATGAAATTCTGGGTTGAAAATTCTTTTCTTTAAGAATGTTGAATATGGGCCCCCACTCTCTTCTGGCTTGTAGAGTTTGTGCCCAGAGATCAGCTGTTAGTCTGATGGGCTTCCCTTTGTGGGTAACCCGACCTTTCTCTCTGGCCACCCTTAACATTTTTTCCTTCATTTCAACTTTGGTGAATCTGACAATTATGTGTCTTGGAGTTGCTCTTCTTGAGGAGTATCTTTGTGGCATTCTCTGTATTTCCTGAATCTGAATGTTGGCCTGCCTTGCTAGATTGGGGAAGTTCTCCTGGATAATATCTTGCAGAATGTTTTCCAACTTGGTTCCATTCTCCCCGTCATTTTCAGGTACACCAATCAGACGTAGGTTTGGTCTTTTCACATAGTCCCATATTTCTTGGAGGCTTTGTTCGTTTCTTTTTATTCTTTTTTCTCTAAACTTCCCTTCTCGCTTCATTTCATTCATTTCATCTTCCATCACTGATACCCTTTCTTCCAGTTGATCGCATCGGCTACCGAGGCTTCTGCATTCTTTGCATAGTTCTCAAAACTTGGCTTTCAGCTCCATCAGCTCCTTTAATCCCTTCTCTGCATTGTTTATTCTAGTTATCCATTCATCTAATTTTTTTTCAAAGTTTTAACTTCTTTGCCATTGTTTTGAATTTCCTCCCGTAGCTCGGAGTAGTTTGATCATCTGAAGCCTTCTTCTCTCAACTCGTCAAAGTCATTCTCCATCCAGCTTTGTTCCGTTGCTGGTGAGGAACTGTGTTCCTTTGGAGGAGGAGAGGTGCTCTGCTTTTTAGAGTTTCCAGTTTTTCTGCTCTGTTTTTTCCCCATCTTTGTGTTTTTATCTACTTTTGGTCTTTGATGATGGTGATGTACAGATGGGTTTTTTGTGTGGATGTCCTTTCTGTTTGTTAGTTTTCCTTCTACCAGACAGGACCCTCAGCTGCAGGTCTGTTGGAGTTTGCTATAGGTCCACTCCAGACCCTGTTTGGCTGGGTGTCAGCAGCAGTGGCTGCAGAACAGCGGATTTTCATGAGACCGCAAATTCAGCTGTCTGATAGTTCCTCTGGAAGTTTTGTCTCAGAGGAGTACCTGGCTGAGTGAGGTGTCAGTCTGTCCCTACTGGGGGGTGCCTCCCAGTTAGGTTGCTCGGGGGTCAGGGACCCACTTTAGGAGGCAGTCTGCCCGTTCTCGGATCTCCAACTGCATGCTGGGAGAACCACTACTCTCTTCAAAGCTGTCAGACAGGGACATTTAAGTCTGCAGAGGTTCCTGCTGACTTTTTGTCTGTGCCCTGCCCCCAGAGGTGGAGCCTACAGAGGCAGGCAGGCCTCCTTGAGCTGTGGTGGGCTCCACCCACTTTGAGCTTCCTGGCTGCTTTGTTTACCTAAGCAAGCCTGGGCAATGGCGGGTGCTCCTCCCTCAGCCTCACTGCCGCCTTGCAGTTTGATCTCAGACTGCTGTGCTAGCAATCAGGGAGACTCCGTGGGCATAGGACCCTCCAAGCCAGGTGCGGGACACAGTCTCCTGGTGTGCCGTTTTCCAAGCCCATTGGAAAAGCGCAGTATTAGGGTGGGACTGACCCAATTTTCCTGGTGCCGTCTGTTACCCCTTTCTTTGACTAGGAAAGGGAACTCCCTGACCCTTTGCACTTCCCAAGTGAGGCAATGCCTCGCCCTGCTTTGGCTCGCGCACAGTGCGCCTAACTGACTGTCCTGCACCCACTGTTTGGCACTCCCAGTGAGACGAACCTGGTACCTCAAATGGAAATGCAGAAATCACCCATCTTCTGTGTCGCTCACACTGGGAGCTGTAGACTGGAGCTGTTCCTATTTGGCCATCTTGGCTCCACCTCCCATCATTTCTAAATAAATAGCAAACACTTAACACTTTCCCCCCAGTGTAATTCCATATATTAATTTGGGACAAATGTGTGGTAGTAGATATGGTGATTAAAATCAATCCATTTTATTCTCCTACAGGAGTCTATTCTAGAGCATTCTTGTCATCCTATGGTTGTACAAACATATGGCAGTTCATATTCATGCTGGAAATAGAGACTTCTGGGGATGGGGATGAATATGTCCCAAAAGGGGACAAAACTCTGTCTAGGTCCCCTCTAGCCCTTTCCTAGATGTCCACCAATTGGAGAAGAAGCTCATTATCTCATTGTTCACAACTTGACACTCATGGGAAGAAAAATCACTAAGGGGCAGGGCCACTACATTGAAATGTGATGTGTTTGTGTTTGTGTTCTTTGTTCTAGCTTTTCTATCTGGTTATGGGTAATAAGGAGTCACATAACTGATTCAAGGGGTATGGAGCGGGAAGTTTAGCTTGGGCTTCTTGGTCTGAATCACAGTTTCCAATCTCGCTTAGTTTTTTTTTTTTCTTTTTGTTTTTTTTTTTTTATTATACTTTAGGTTTTAGGGTACATGTGCACAATGTGCAGGTTTGTTACATATGTATCCATGTGCCACGTTGATTTCCTGCACCCATTAACTCGTCATTTGGCATTAGGTATATCTCCTAATGCTGTCCCTCCCCCCTCCCCCAACCCCACAACAGTCCCCGGAGTGTGATGTTCCCCTTCCTGTGTCCATGAGTTCTCATTGTTCAATTCCCACCTATGAGTGAGAACATGCCAATCTCGCTTAGTTTTATCATAAGAAGCCCTGTATGTTGAGGGGCAACCGCCATGTGCCCAGCTCTGTGTAAAGCACCATTTGATTTCCCATCCAGGTCTTGTTCTCCATGGTCACATTCCTTGGGTTGAGGACCCCACAAGGTCAGGCAATGGTATTGGTAGGATTAGGGCACAAAATCAATGTCCTTAACATGGATATTAAGCTTTCTTCACCATAACGTCAAATGAAGTGCTGACTTTGGAAACAAGCAAAAGTCAGTCATGGGTTTGAAATTACCCATTGCGTTATGATGGTGCAGAAGCAATGCAGAAGATGCATCTACAATTTCCCTGAATTTTCAGAAAGTGATTTGTATCTTAAGAGCTATTAAACATACAGAGAAAGCACAGATATCAGCAGTTTTTCACATGACTCCTGGGCTTTCAAAAGTTCCTAATTGGCATTTGTAAAGGGCCTTATTAGCTGGAAAATATCTGAGCATACTGGTTTGGCTATTATTGCTTTAATAAAAGACTGTAATTTTTACTTAAACCATGCAATTATATAGTAAAAATATTATGCTTTTCTTTCAAAATTCATTTTATTCAGGCCATATCTGTTGTCAAGGAGCAGAAACCTATTCAATCTAAGCTTTAAAAAAGTGTGATTTATTGTACAGACCTTTATACAAAGCACACCCAAGGAAAAATGGTACAGAGGCAGGTCTTATGAAGGTGGTGAACCCAACCAGCTCTGAAGAGCTCACAGGCACATAGTTCACTACCATTAACCTGACCCAGACACCAACTTACTCACTGGTCTCAGTTCAATTTTTCTTTGAGAGAGAGAGAGAAAATATGATTGGTTCTCCTTGAGTGAAGTACATCTGTTTGGCCTAATTAGTTGAGGCCAAGGTGATGAGGACATTTCAGCAAACACGGCCACTTAGGTGCAGGTCTTAGGTATGGCTGGTGGAAGGAAGCAGGTTCTCTCAGAAGACGTATGGGCAGATGCAATGACTGACAACTCTATTTTAACATAGTATAAAAATAGCATTTGACACCAAAATAGTTCTAAGAAAATGCAATTATTATGAAACAAACATGTGTGGATACAAGTAATGCAAAATGACTGAACTCTGGCCTTTGTGCTGTCACAGTGATTTAATTGCCTTGCATGGTATTATCTAAGACTGACATAAATCTTTCAAATTATTCTTCCTTAAATATAGACATTCATATAAATTCTTTCTATGTTTATTATGCTACCAAGTAATTATATATTTCATCCAATTGGATCTGTTAGGATTCCACGGTTTTGCCTTCAAAGTCTGTAAAAGGAAAAGAATGAAAAGACATAACTATTTCCAAAATATTTTAGTAGCATATGTTATTATTAGCTTTTTTTTTTTTTTTTTGCTGGATTCCTGTATTCATGATTCAATAGCTGAGAAAGTGCATGTGTGAGAGTGATTCCATGGGGAAATAAAGCCATGAGATCATAGTTATGTATTTTCATATAACAAAACTAATTGTGGCCTCTTCCCTGGCCACAAGCTATTTTTATGTGCTCTCTCCTGGCACCTTGCTTTTCATTCCAAATCGTGTATTCAGCTATGTTGTCAGCTCCATTTCTGCTCTTGGCTTTGCTGGTCCTCTATGCACCAATTCTAATTCCCCCTGATTAGCCCCATTCCTAAGTCCATCATACCATACATTTCAGAATGAAAGGTGCATGAAATTTTGTTCATTTTATTGGACATTTAAATAAAAGGGTGGGGGCTGGGGTGAATATCCTGACTGGTCAACCACAAAGAAATCTACATCAGCTTTGTTTTCAACTCAGTTATATACTTGGGAAATCTGGACGTGCAGATTACTTGTGTCAATTTCCTTACTTACTCATCTTGAGGGAAGGATTTAATGAAGGATTTAAGGATTTGGTTGCAAAAGTGGGAGGCAGGCCAGGCACAGTTGCTCACGCCTGTAATTCTAGCACTTTGGAAGGCCAAAGTGGATGGTCACTTGGGCCCAGGAGTTTGAGACCAGCCTGGGCAACATTGTGAGACCCTAGATCTACAAAAAAAAATTAAAACTTAGTTGGGTGTGGTGGTGCATGCCTGTGGTCCCAGCTGCTTGAGGGGCTGAGTTGGGAGGATCACAAGTCTAGGAGGTTGAGGTTGCAGTGAGCTGTAACTGCACCACTGCACTTCAGCCCAGGCAACAGAGCAGACCCTGTCTTAAAAAAAAGAAAAAAAGTGGGAAGCTGGGATCCAGGAGAGTAAGCAACCAAGGCTGGGTCCCTGGGGAATGTGGGAAGTGGGGAGGGTTTGACAAGAACAGTATTGCAAGGAAACTTGATCCTCTATTACCCAGTTCCACTTGTAGAATAAGAAAATACTAGTTAATGTTTTGTCTACCACCTACCATTTAGGAACTCAAGACTCTGTGGCTTTTCAAAGGTGGTTTGAGGAATCTGATTTGGAAAATCTGCTGCTGCAAATAGAGTTAAAAGAATAGTTTTTAGTATGTAAAGCACAATAATTTCTGCAGTTATTTCCATTTTCTTCTATCTTGTTCCTTCCACTCTGAGGTTTCTCTGAATTCACTGCTCTCCTAGGAGTTACAAGATGCTAGACCACTGTTATATAAAGTCTCAACCATTGATGATGACTTATCCATGTCCTAAGTGGACAATATGAACAAGCAGATGTTCAGTCAACTGCTCAGTATAGCATCTTTCTACCAACATCCCTATGAAGCCTCCTTCCCTGGCCTCCATAAACCACTGGGCAACTTCTCAATGATTGCTAGCTTCCTTCTAAATAGATAGTTTCAGATGAAGCTGTAAAAATGGAAACAGACTAAATTATTATTTTTTTGATATACGGTTTGTATAGGCAGCTTTAGAAAAAATACAATTCTCTACATAAATATTTGCAAGCAGTCACATTATATGTATACAGTTGACCCGTGAACAATGTGGAGGTTAGGGACACCATTCCTCTGTGTGATCAGTAATCTACACGTAACTTTTGACTCCCCCAAAACTTAACTAATAGCCCACTGTTGACCAGAAGTCTTGCTGATAACAGTTGATTAACATATATTTTCTATGTTATATGTATCACATACTGCATTCTAACAATAAAGTAAGCTAGAGAAAAGAAAATGTTATTAAGAAAATAATAAGGAAGAGAAAATATATTTACTATTCATTAAGTGGAAATGGATCATCATAAGGTTCTTTATCCTCATTTTCTTTATGTTGACTAGGCTGGGGAGGAGCAGGAGAAGGAGGAGGCATTGGTCTTGCTGTCTCAGGGATAGCAGAGGTGGAAAAAAATCTGCATGATAAGTGGACCTGTGCAGTTCAAACCTATGCTGTTCAAGGGTCAACAGCATATATATGTGTGTGTATTTATGTAATACATTATAAATTATATATATGATGAGAGATATATATACACATAATGAGACAAAAATTCCCAGATTTTCCCTGTTAAGGAGAATTCTAACTTGGCTCTCTCAGTCTCTTCCTCTCACCTGTGTTCTGAGGAAGATGCTGTCTTGCCCTATTGGTTATTTTCGGCTTCATAATAAAGAATTGAGAAGAAAAGGGAAAGGCGAGAAGCAAGAGATACAAGGGACTGGAGCTGAAGTTAGAGTATTTTAGGAGAGTTTGAGGTGAATATGACAAGGAAGCAGTTTTAGTGCTTTTTAAAAAAAAGTTGACATTTTTATGCCCATTTCAAAGTGTTTGTGAAGCATATGAAAAGAAGCACTTATTTAAAACTTGCTTTGGTCACTAGACCATAACATTATTCTCTAACAACTGGACAATATGAATCATGACTATTAGCAATATAGACATTGTTTATAACCCCACTGACTTACCATCTGACATAACTAGATTTTTTTCTTTATCAGGGACCAGATCTTTAAGTCCTGAAATCAAAATTAAATAAAACCTGCTGGATTTAGAATATAACCAACAACCTAACTAGGTCATGAGATGTTCTATGTCAATGTTTTTCAAACTTCAGTGACTATGACCCACAATCAAAGGCACATTTTACATTATAGTCCAATGTGCATATTTGTGTACATATTAATGAAACAAAAAATTACATGAAATAATACTTATCTTTTTCTAATTGTGATGGTTATACTGAGTGCCAACTTGATTGGATTGAAGGATGCAAAGCATTGATCCTGGGTGTGTCTGTGAGGGTGTTGCCAAAGGAGATTAACATTTGAGTCAGTGGGCTGAGGACTCTACTTTTAATAGTATGGAGAACACTGATAGTCCCTGGCATGAACTATTTAATGAGTTATGCAAAATAAATGCATTTGACACTCCTGATTCACTGCCCATGAGAGGCAGGGAGTTTAATGACTCTATACATAATACCTTTGACCATATGTGGTGAACAAAGGAACATAATGAAGCTGGTTAGCTGCTCCTAAGTTCAGTGGACAAAGTGATGAAAGAAAATGATGAACTCAGAGATTCTGTCTCCTGGCTTCAGAAGCAGATACTGAGCCTCAAATCTGCAAAGATTGCCCTGAGTGAGTCTTATCTCCTGTAGAGAAAGAGCTGAAATTGTGGAAAAACAGACACAAGCTCTCATTATGTGAGTGGCTGAATTGCAACGAAAAGTGTATGCACAGCCTTGCCAGGTGTCTCCTGTTAAAGTGAGGGCATTAATTGGAAAAGAATGGGACGCTGCAACTTGGAATGGAGACGTGTGGGAGAACCCTGATGAAGCTGGGGACACTGAGTTTGTAAACTGTGATGAAGCCTTTTTTGCCAGAAGGAACAGCTTCCCCATACCCAGTAGTGGCAACATCCCCTCCCTGACCCATGCTGTCATCAGCCTTTCCACCTTTGTCTGAGGAGATAAACCCTGTGCTGCCTGAGGCAAGAGTGACGGCCTCCCCGAGGCAGTTGCCAGGAAAAATGTTGATTCTCCTCAGTAGCCACCCCTAACACCCTTGTTTGCTTCTAGACCTATAACTAGACTAAAGTCTCGGTGGGCCTCTAGAGGTGAGGTTGAGAGTACGACCCATGAAGAAGTGTGCTACACTCAAAAAGAGCTGCTTGATGTCTCTTTTTTTTTTTTTTGAGACAGAGTCTCATTCTGTCACCCAGGCTGGAGTGCAGTGGTGTGATCTTGGCTCAAGCTCTGCCTCCTGGGTTCATGCCATTCTCCTGCCTCAGCCTCCCAAGTAGCTGGGACTACAGGCGCCTGCCACCATGCCTGGCTAATTTTGTTTTTGTATTTTTAGTAGAGATGGATTTTTACCATGTTAGCCAGGATGGTCTCGATCTCCTGACTTTGTGATCTTCCCACCTCGGCCTCCCAAAGTGCTGGGATTACAGGCATGATCCACCGTGCCCAGCCGATGTCTCTCATTTATATAAACAGAAATCTGGAGAACAGGCATGGGAATGGATATTAAGGGTATGGGAATAATAGTTGACGGAACATAGAGTTGGATCAGGCTGAATTTATTGATTTGGGCCTACTAAGTAGGGACTCTGTGTTTAATGTTGCAGCTCGGGAAGTTAAAAAGGTTCTAATAGTTTATTTGCTTGGTTAACTGAAATATAGATTAAAAGATGGCCCACTGTGAGTGAGCTGGAAATGCCTGATCTCCCTTGGTTTAAAGGAAGCAATCCAAAGGCTTAGGGAGATTGGGATGGTGGAGTGGATTAGTCACTTTAGACCTACTCATCCCAGCTGGGAGGGTCCAGAAGATATACCCTTGACCAATGCCTTGTGAAATAGATTTGTGAGGGTAGCACCTGCATCTTTGAAGAGCCTCGTAATTGCTCTTCTCTGTAAGTCAGATCTAACAGTGGGAACCACAGTCACTCAACTACAAAACTTAAATACATTGGGAATAAGTGGATCCCAAGGTGGCAGGGGCCAAGTGGTGGCACTTAACCAACCATCAAAGGCAAGGTGGGGCCAGGTGCAGTGGCTCACGCCTGTAATCCCAGCACTTTGGGAGGCCAAGGTGGGTGGATCATGAGGTCAGGAGATCGTGACCATCCTGGCTAACATGGTGAAACCCCATCTCTACTAAAAATACAAAAAATTAGCCGGGCATGGTGGTGGGCACCTGTGGTCCCAGCTACTCGGGAGGCTGTGGCAGGAGAATGGCGTGAACCCGGGAGGTGGAGCTTGCAGTGAGCCGAGATCACACCACTGCACTCCAGCCTGGGCGACAGAGCGAGACTCCATCTCAAAAAAAAAAAAAAAAAAAGGCAAGGTGGGCATAACTGCCATAATGGACAGCAGAGACAAAGCAGCAATCAGAATAGTCTGACTTGTGTAGAGCTCTGGCATTGGCTAATTAATCTTGGTGTTCCTAGAAGTGAAATTGACAGGAAGCCTATTGCATTCCTACTTAATTTATATAAGGAAAAAACTTCTAGGTTGAATGGATAAACGACACATTTGAATTATAAAAAAGAATCGTGGCCCCTCAATCAATTTCCAGATTTGAGCCAGTTTACAGACCCTGAATCCCTTGAATGAAGGGGAAACCGAGCCCCCTTGAGGAAGGACCCCACTACTTTACTGACAATTTATGCAGTGAAT
The DNA here is from genome assembly GCF_028878055.3 of Symphalangus syndactylus. NCBI lineage: Eukaryota > Metazoa > Chordata > Mammalia > Primates > Hylobatidae > Symphalangus > Symphalangus syndactylus. The sequence goes on from NC_072430.2 coordinate 111,275,440, forward strand.
CTTTCTCCCATCTTTCCCCAAGGGGACCTCTGGCCATTTACCAGAGTAACAGTGCAATGGGGAAAGGGATATAATCAGACATTTCAAGGACTTCTGGACACTGGCTCTGAGCTGACATTGATTCCAGGGGACCCTGGAATCAATACCACATAATTGTGGTATTCCAGTTAAAGTAGGGGCTTATGGAGTTCAGGTAATTGATGGAATTTTAGCTCAGGTCGGACTTACAGAGGGTCCAGTGGGTCTCCAGACTCATCCTGTGGTCATTTCCCCAGTGCCAGAATGCATAATTGGCAGACAAACTTAGCAGCTGGCAGAACCCCCACATTGGCTCCCTGAATGGTAGGGTGAGGGCTATTGTGATGGAAAAGGCCAAATGGAAGCCATCGGGGCTGCCTCTACCTAGAAAAATAGTAAATCAAAAACAATATCATATCCCTGGAGGGATCGCAGAAATCAGTGCCACTATCAAGGACCTGAAAGACGCAGGGGTGGTGATTCCCACCACATCCCCATTCAACTCTCCCATTTGGCCTGTGCAGAAGACAGATGGATCTTGGAGAATGACAGTAGATTATCATAAGCTTAACTAAGTGGTGACTCCAGTTGCAGCTGCTGTACCAGATGCACCAGATGCTCATTGCTTGAGCAAATTAACACATCTCCTGGTACCTGGTATGCAGCCATTGACTTGGCAAATGCCTTTTTCTCCATTCCTGTCCATAAGGCCCACCAGAAGCAATTTGCCTTCAGTTGGCAAGGCCAGCAATGTACCTTTACTGTCCTACCTCAGGGGTATATCAACTCTCAGGCTTTGTGTCATAATCTCATTCAGAGCGACCTTGATCACTTTTCACTTCCACAAGGTATCACACTGGTTCATTACACTGATGACATTTGACATTACGCTGACTGGATCCACTGAGCAAGAAGTAGCAAACACTGGACTTATTGGTGAGACATTTACATGCCAGAAGATAGGAAATAAATTTGACTAAAATTCAGGAACTTTCTACATCAGTAAAATTTCTAGGGGTCCAGTGGTGTGGGGCCTGTGAAGATATTCCTTCTAAGGTGAAGGATAAGTTGCTGCATTTGGCCCCTCCTACAACCAACAAAGAGGCATAATGCCTAGTGGGCCTATTTGGATTTTGGAGGCAACACATTCCTCATTTGGGTGTGTTACTTCCACCCACTTATTGAGTGACCTGAAAGGCTGGCTGCCAGTTTTGAGTGGAGTCCAGAACAGGAGAAGGCTCTGCAACAGGTCCAGGCTGCTGTACAAGCTGCTCTCCCACTTGGGCCATATGACCCAGCAGATCCAATGGTGCTTGAGGTGTCAGCGATAGATAGGGATGCTGTTTGGAGGCTTTGGCAGGCCCCCATAGGTGAATCACAGCAGAGGCCTCTAGGATTTTGGAGCAAGGCCCTGCCATCTTCTGTAGATAACTACTGTCCTTTTGAGAGACAGCTCTTGGCCTGTTACTGGGCTTTGGTGGAAACTGAACGTTTGACTATGGCTCATCAAGTCTTCATGTGACCTGAATTGCCTGTCATGAACTGAGTGCTTTCTGACCCATCTAGCCATAAAATGAGTCATGCACAGCAGCATTCCATCATGAAATGGAAGTGGTATATATGTGATTGGGCTCAAGCACGTCCTGGAGGCACAAGTAAGTTACATGAGGAAGTGGCTCAAATGCCCGTGGTCTCCACTCCTGCCACTCTGCCTTCTCTTCCCCAGCCTATACAGATGGCCTCATGGGAGTTCCCTGTGATCAGGTGACAGAGGAAGAAAAGGCTAGGGCCTGGTTCACAGATGGCTCTGCACGACATGCAGGCACCACCCGAAAGTGGACAGCTGCAGCACTACAGCCCCTTTCTAGGAAATCCCTGAAGGACAGCAGTGAAATCTTCCCAGTGGGCAGAACTTCGAGCAGTGTACCTGATTGTACACTTTGTAAGGAAGGAGAAATGGCCAGATGTGTAATTATATACTGATTCATGGGCTGTTGCCAATGGTTTGGCAGGATGGTCAGGGACTTGGAAGAAGCATGATTTGAAAATTGGTGACAAAGAAATTTGGGGAAGAGGTATGTGGATGGACCTCTCTGAGTGGTCACAAACTGAAGATATTTGCATCCCATGTGAGTGTTCACCAACGGATGACCTTAGCAGAGGAGGATTTTAATAATCAGGTTTATAGGATGACCTGTTCTGTGGACACCACTCAGCCTTATTCCCCAGCCACTCCTGTCATTGCCCAATGGGCCCATGAACAAAGTGGCCATGGTGGCAGGGATGGAGGTTACACATGGGCTCAGCAACATGGACTTCCACTCACCAAGGCTGATGTAGCTACAGCCACTGCTGAATGCCCCATTTTCTCGCAGCAGAGACCAACACTGAGTCCTCGATATTGCACCATTCCTCGGGGTGATCAGCCAGTTACCTGGTGGCAGGTTGATTATACTGGACCTCTTCCATCATGGAAAGGGCAGAGGTTTGTCCTCACTGGAATAGACACTTACACCAGATATAGGTTTGCCTATCCTGCACGCAATGCTTCTGCCATGACTACCATCCATGGACTCCTGGAATGCCTTATCCACCGGCATAGTATTCCACACAGCATTGCCTCTGACCAAGGCACTCACTTTACAGCTAAAGAAGTGGGGCAGTGGGCTCATGCTGATGGAATTCACAGGTCTTATCATGTTCCCCATCATCCTGAAGCAGCTGGATTGATAGAACGGTGGAATGGCCTTTTGAAGTCACAGTTACAATGCCAACTAGGTGACAATACTTTGCAGGGCTAGGGCAAAGTTCTCCAGAAGGCCATGTATGCTCTGAATCAGTGTCCAATATATGGTACTGTTTCTCCCATAGCCAGGAATCACCCGTCTAGGAATCAAGGGGTGAAAGTGGAAGTGGCACCACTCACCATCACCTCTAGTGATCCACTAGCAACATTTTTGCTTCCTGTTCATGTAACATTATGTTTTGCTGGCCTAGAGGTCTTAGTTCCAGAGGGAAGAACGCTGCCACCAGGAGACACAAAAATCCCATTAAACTGGAAGTTAAGATTGCCACCTGGACACTTTGGGCTCCTCCTACCTTTCAGGCAACAGGCTAAAAAGGGAGTTACAGTGTTGGCTGGGGTGACTGACCCAGACTATCAGACGAAATCAGTTTACTATTCCATAATGGAGGTGAGGAAGAGTATGCATGGAATACAGGAGATTCATTAGGGCCTATCTTAGTATTACTATGCCCTGTGATTAAGGTCAGTGGGAAACTACAATAGCCCAATCCAGGCAGGACTACAAATGGTCTAGACCCCTCAGGAATGAAGGCTTGGGTCACTCCACCATGGAAAAAACCACGACCTGCTGAGGCGCTTGCTGAAGGCAAAGGGAATACAGAATGGGTAGTAGAAGAAGATAGTCATCAATACCAGCTGCAACCACATGACCAGCTGCAGAAACGAGGACTGTAACTGTCATGAGTGTTTCCTCCTTCTTTTGTTAAAAACATGTTTGTGCATGTATACACTTGTACTAAGAAAATATCTTCATTTTATTTCCTTTTCCTTTATCATGTGAAATAAGATTTATTGACTTCATATTAGCATTTAAGTATTGTTAACTTTATGTAATAGTATTTGGGTTGGAAATTGGTGCGTTTCTGGTTGTATGAAGGATAGCTGTATTATGTTAAGCATAATTATGACCTTATTATTGTCTTTATTTGAAGATTATGTATGATCTCAGGAGATGTGTATGGGTTCAAGTTGACAAGGGGTGAATTTGTGATGGTTAATACTGAGTGTCAACTTGATGGGATTGAAGGATGCAAAGTATTGATCCTGGGTGTTTGTGAGGGTGTTGCCAAAGGAGATTAACCTTTGAGTCAGTGGGCTAGGGAAGGCAGACACACCCTTAATCTGGTGGGCACAATCTAACCAGCTGCCAGCAAATATAAAGCAGGAAGAAAAATGTGAAAAGGTGAGAATTGCCTAGCCTCCCAGCCTACATCTCTCTCCCATGCTGGATGCTTTCTGCCCTCAAACATTGGACTCCAAGTTCTTCAATTTTGAGACTTGGTCTGGCTCTCCTTGCTCCTCAAGCTTGCAGACAGCCTACTGTAGGAACTTTTGATCATGTAAGTTATTACTTAATAAACTCCCCTTTATATATATATAAAATATATATTTATATATGATGTACTTTTATATATTATATATAATAAATATTTTATATAATATATAAAATATAGATTATATAATACATCATATATAAATACAGTATATATTATATAAATTATATATTTATAAATATATAATTATTATATATTATAATTATATATTATAATATATAAGAATATTATATATAATATATAATTATATGTTATATAAATTATATTATAATTATATATTATATATAATATATAATATATTATATATAATATATAATATATTATATATTATATATAATATATATTATATATTATATATAATATATAATATATATTATATATAAATATAAATATTATATATTTATATTTAATAATAAATATTTAAAAATATAAATACATTTATATAAAATATATGAATATATAAATATATGTACATAAAATATATAAATATAAATATAAATAAATATATAAATATAAATATAATATAAAAATATATATTTATATATTATTATAATTATATATAATTATAATTTATATATAATTATTAAAAATTATATATTATTTTAATATATAATTATATATTATAATATATAATATTATAATATATTATATATTTATAAATATATAATATATATAATAAATATAAATTTAATATATAAATATATATTTAATATAAATATCATATATTATATATATTTTTATATATATGTATCCTATTAGTTCTATCCCTCTAGGGAACCCTAATAAACTAATCTAGTCATACTTACCCTTTTCTTGTTTTTCCTACTTGCCTTTTTCTTTCTATTCTATTCTAGTTCATTGGGGAAAAAAATCTGGTCTCCTTACTGTTTTCTTATCAATTTCATTCTATTTCAGTGAGAAAAATGCTAGTGATTAAATTGATTTCATTAATCACTATATGTTTTTTACAATCCACCTAAGCTTATGGAAATGTTTCTCAAAATGTGGAAAACACTGTAATTGGTTATATTTGATTCTATGCTTATTCAACAAATGATCTGCAAAACAACCTTAAATCAACCCCATTTTCTCTCTTTTATCACAACTAAAGTACTTTAATCTGCATATGCTTATGATTTATTCAGGTAGAGGTCTAAGAACCTGAAACTGTAATTAGCAACTTAAACTATTCTGATTCGAGTAGTCTCAGGAATACACACTCTACAATTTGGCTTCTCTTCCTCTACCTTGGAAAACTGCCATCTCCTTCATGACAGATCTTACAGTTTCCTTCAGTTCTCACAAGGGGCTTGGTGCCCTCAGATCTTAAGTGTTGCTTAACACCAGTTGGGCCAATGCAATAATAATGCTGCCACTCAGATATCTAGAGAGACACTGTCTAGGTGGGACTGAGTTCACCACGCTTGTCAGAACAGTGATTTGGGCTGTTGATAATCCCCTATAGGGCTCATGTTACAGTTGGATTAATTCTCTAAGCCTGACTCCATCTATTTTGTGCTTTGTCCTGAGGACTAAGCTCCAATTTTTTTATTTTGCCCTAATTCCTTTCTTTTCTTTTCTTTTTTTTTTTTTTTTTTTTTTTTTGAGACAGAGTTTTGCTCTTGTTGCACAGGCTGGAGTGCAATGGTGTGATCTTGGCTCACCACAACCTCCGCTTCCCAGGTTCAAGTGATCCTCCTGCCTCAGCCTCCTGAGTAGCTGGGATTACAGGCATGTGCCACCACACCCAGCTAATTTTTTTGTATGACGGGTTTTCTCCATGTTGATCAGGCTGGTCTCGAACTCCCGACCTCAGGTGATCTGCCTGCCTTCACCTCCCAAAGTGCTGGGATTACAGGCGTAAGCCACCGTGCTCGGCCACCCAAATTCCTTTCTAAGGGGTCTGGAGAGTCATGCCCTATAAACAATAAATTCTCACCAGATGTGTTTTATTTAACCCTGTATATCGTGACTTACTTTCCAATCTGACTCTGCCATAACAAGGATGAAAATCAAAATGCTTTACCCCAAAATATATTTCCTTGCCATACTTTGAAATTGCCCTGCAAAATGTCTTGTGGGAAAAATCTACATTCTATAGAGAATCTCCTCTTCCTTTTGTTTTCCTTCCTTCCTCCCCAGAACCAGGAGATAATCAATGAAGAGCCAGGCACCCTTGATAAGAAACAAATTATAACCTGCTCTCTCTGAAGTCGGCTATCTGAGAGCTTCCTCTGCACAATAAAACTTCATTTCCACAATCCTTTATCTTAACCTAAACATTCCTTTCTACCAATCCCAGGTCTTTAGACAAACTTCACCAATTGTCTGCCAGAAAATGTTTAAATTTGCCTATAGCCTGGAGGCCCCCCACCACCCCCTTTGATTTGTCCCGCCTTTCTGAATGAAACCAGTGTATTTCTTAAATGTATTTGATTGATGTCTCATGCCTTCCTAAAATATATAAAACTGAGCTGTACCCCGACTATCTTGGACATATGTTCTCAGGACCTCCTGAGGGCCGTACCATGGGCCATGGTCACTCATATTTGGCTTGGAATAAATCTCTTAAAATATCCCACAGAGTCTAACTCTTTCATCAACAGTCCCATCATCCACCATCCACCAGTCATACTGCTAACTAACCACTCAGCTAGACAACAGGTGGCCCCTACCTACCTTTCCAGCTTCATCTATCCTATATGCATCTGGAAGACACTGTATTCGGAAGACAAGTACATTGTTGTACAGTAGATCTCCAGACATTTTTCATATTCCATGACTGAACTAGCTCAGTTTCTGAAGAAATGCCCATTTTTCTTTAGCCATCTTATATCCCAACTAGATTTCAAGATGTAATTAAATTTTCTCCTTTATACAAGGCTTTTTCCTTTTCATGTGTTTTTAGACTATTTATTAAGTACTTTTCTTCCTTTTGACCTGTCTTGCTTTGTTTTTTTAAGCCATTTAATTCACTGTGTGTCTTGGCATTTACCTTTTCATATTCTCATGACTCCTTTCCCCTGTGAGCGGGGCCATCACTTCCTTATTGTGCCCAGTGTCTCTCACAGTGACCAGCAGATAGAAGGTGCGCAGTGACTATCTGGTAATTTTCTCCGAAGACTTAAACAGATTTTAAATATAATCTTATTTTTTGAATATAGGATGACTTAACTCCCACTTTATGGTTGGTGGGTGATCAAATTTCTTTCTTTGCAATGTAGTGTTAACTCTTGAATAAAAAGGGCAGTTTAAAAAATTGAGTGTAAGTGTACCTACCATCTGAGACCTGTTCTTCCTGGCTGTCATCTGTGATGAGTAAGGAGATCCTTTTATCTTTTTTACGTAGTTCAGTTTCTGAAATCAGGAAATTAAGTATTCCATTAATTGAAGAGATTAAACAAGCCTCACACAAGAATAATCTCATTGATATGTTAGTAACCAGAGACCTCCACACTGTGAGATTCTCTGATTTTGAAATATCTCGAAGAGTGCTTCTTTGTGGGCACAAGAGCCAAAAGTGACAGAGTTAAGATCAACCAAACACACACACACACACACACACACACTCACACACACACACACACAAACCCCTTGACCTTTGTTAATAAAAACACAGCATAAAATCAAGTCTTTTTTTTTCCTGTCACAAAACTGTCTATAATGCAAGTATATATGGGACAGCTAGGACTAACTACAAGTCAGTGGAATCAATTTTAGAATGACTGCTTTGTAGCCCACTCCCATGAAATGAATTTGAAGCTCTATTCTGCCTAGTGCAGGAAGCCACACAGAGGGCCTCTAAATTCTGAGAATAAAAGAATTTGAGTTAAAATCAACAGCCGTTTGGACTTCTACATATCCCTTTGTGCCTGCACTTCCACCTTCCTGCCTCCTCTGGTCTTTGGTTTGGCCCACTCCTGGCGACTTGGCCATCAGCCAGAACCTCATCTGAATTCCCAAACCCCACCCTCTCTGTGTCCTTCCTCCCCAGCTTCCTGTACTTTCACCTCACTCAACCCTCTCTGATCTGGACCAATGGCACCCACTCTGTCCCCTGCAGTTTATTTTGATCAGTTAGTCCATTCTGAAAGGCAGCAACTGTTTTAATTGGTTGGGATCTGTACCCATATTGTTGTTAAATAGTTTCAATATCCCCTTTGTTTGGACTTTTTAATTTTATTTCTATTTATTACTTCCTTCTATTCCAATCTAGACCCCCATAGTCTATCTCTTCATCTGCTTTCTTGCAATGGCCTTCAATTTCTTTGCCTCACCTTCTTCGTTCCCAAATTCTAAGTGAACTGGACTCATTTTCCACTCTCATGTTCAATGTGGATAACCAAAGTCACCTTAGCACCTATTTAAGGCACAGTAAAGCACGTGCACAAATGTGAGAAAAATAAAAACTTTTTGGAAATAATTTGCTACTCCAAATAAAGTCAACATGGAAAAACCCAAAATTTTGTTGGAATACATTGTGGTGTTATTTTTACTCTAACTGCATTTATTCTAACAGCAGGGGGTGGCAGTATACTCTAATATTTTGGAGTTTACTACAATCATGCATCTAGGTTTCTGCTCCTGCATCCAGGCAGCTGAGCATCTTTGCAAGGAATCACACAATCGCACATAGCAGGCACCACAAATTAATGGTCCCTAACTTCCACAGAGCCCTTAGCTCTGAAAAAAATTATATTTTTTTCTGTGTTGTGTCTCTCCCTTCCCCTTAACAGTTGCAGTCATGTGTCACTTAATAATGGGAGATACATTCTGAGAAATGCATTGCTAGGCAATTTTGTTATCGCGTGAACATGAGAGAATGTACTTACACAAACCTAGATAGTATAGGCTACTATACACCTAGGCTACAAACCCGCACTGCATGTTACTGTACTGAATACTGTAGGCAATTGTAACCATAATGGTATTTGTGTATTTAAACATATCTAAATATAAAAAAGGTACAGGAAAAGAAAACAGCATAAAAGATTAAAAAATGGTACAACTGTATAGGGCACTTACCATAAATGAAGCTTGCGGGACTGGAAGTTGCTCTGGGTGAGTCAGTGAGTGAGTGACGAGTGAATGTGAAGGCCTAGGACATTACTGTAGACTACTGCAGACTGATAAACACCATGCACTTAGGCCACACTGAATTTATTTTAAAATTTTTTTCTTTCTTCAATAATAAATTAACCTTAGCTTACTGTATTTTTTTACTTTATAAGCTTTTATGTTTTTTAAAACTAACTCTTTTGTATTAGCACTTTGCTTAAAACACAAACACCTTGTACAGCTATACAAAAATATTTCTTCTTTATATCCTTTTTCTTTAGATTCTTTATGTCCTTTTATATGCTTTTTTCTATTTTTAAAAATTACTTTTTTCTTTTCAAATTTTTTTTTAAAAACAAAGACACAAACACATACTTTATTAGCCTAGGCCTACACAGGGTCAGGATCATCAGGAGGTCACTAGGCAAAACGAATTGCTCAACTCCATTATGTTATGGGACCATGCCACGGTTTGCCACAGTTACTACCGGACTGAACGAAGGAGGATGAATGTAGAAATGAAGACAAAGAAAAAAGGATTTGTTTTAAAGAAAAAGAAGGGGTCAGGGGAAGAAGAAGGGGGCTCCTTGCTTCTAGTGAGTAAAGGCAGCCCTGAGCTTCTACAGCCCTTCGTATTTATTGGGTAGAAAGAGGAGGGAGGAGCTAATGGTTGGTCAGCTGCTTGATTGATCACAGGTTCACATTATTATTGCTAACAGGCTACAGGTGTGCCTAATCACAAGAAACAATGCGCTTGGGGTGTGACTGCCCTCAGCATTCCTTCTGGGCGGTAGATGCGGTTTGTCAGTTTGCCAACATTCTGCATTTATGAGAACAGTTTGCTGTTTACTCATATAGCCTCCAGTGGTATACTGAGTTGATCACGACCCTCACTCTTTTGGCTTGCGACAGGACCACTGTGGTATCATGCCGTCTGCCATTGACCAAAATGTCGTTATGTGCACATGCCTGTATTTCAAAACTTCGTGTCCTTCCTTAGAAGCCCCGCCTTTCCCTGAGTCCTTGGCCCTCAGGACCTGGTCCTGCTGCCTGTTTTGTTCCTTATTCCTCCATTTCACACACTGACTTGCATCTGCATTCATCACCTTCTCCCCTTCCCTCCAGCTTCAGCAGCAGAAACACTTTCAGTTTGGAGCTGACCCTGTGCTCTGGCACTTGAGTTCTACTGGAGCAGAGAACCCTTCTGCTCACTCCCCGTCTATCTTCACCCTCTCCTCTCTAATAGTAGTTAAACGTTAACATCCAACCATCCAGATATCTATCCATTTCTTTGTATTTTTGGATATGTATATCATGCACATGGAACAAAATCCAAGAGGCACAAGAGACTCTGAACTGCAGAAGTCTTCCCTCCCCCACCACTCAGGTCCTCCTCCAGGAGGTCACTATAGTTATCAGTTTCTTCTCAGTACTATCAGTTGCTGACAACTCTGTGTCCTCACGTCCAGCCCAGAGCTCTCTCCTGGGCTCCAGAGATATGTGTCTGTTACCCACCAGAACTTTCACTTAGATGTCTCTTGAAAGTCTGCTCCTTCTCCTGTATTCATTACATTAATTGCATCTTCCCAATCATTTTCATGACTCAGCACACATAGTAAGTGACAAAGACAAGAGGCAACCAGCTTGGGGACTCCAGCTGCCCCAGATTCTGCCCCCAGGACTGAGGAGATCAAGAGTTCTACACACTCAATTCATTTGTGGCCCACTGTTTGGGAAGTTCTGCCTCAGATAACACCACCACCATGTGTTGAGATGTTGAAAACATCAGGGGCATTCTTGACTCTCTTGAGCACTCTCTTATCCTCAATGTCAGATTGGTCAAGTTCTGTCAATTGTATCTCTTGCAAATATAGCTCTTTCCCTATATCCCCACAGCCACTGCTTGCTTAAGGTCCTCATCATTTCTCCACCTGCAACAGAGCTAGTCTTCCTGCTTCTTGTGTCTCCCCCTCCAATTCATTCTTCCCATTGCAGACAGTGATCATTTTAAATTAGAAGCTGCTCCTATCCCTCTTCTGCCTAAAATCCTTCATTGGTTTTAATAAGGCCTCTACTTACCTTCTGGCCTCCTGACATTCCTCAAACTCTATTTTCCAGATAAAGCAAATTGGCAGTTCTTCAAAAGTTCTTTCTTTCTTCTTTATCTTTGAATGCGTTGCTTTCTCTGAATTGAACAACTCTCCCATTTACTCCTACCATGCCCCTGACTGTTGGCCTTCCTTCCTCTTCATAACTCAGTTTCGATGTCACCTCCTCCCAAAAGCCCTTCTATCATATCAGAGTCCTGATGGGGCCCTTCCCACTGCTGTCATGGTACATGGCACATTCCTCTGGCCCACAGCACTGAGCATGCCAGCTCCAGAGTGACACTCTGGCCCCTAAGACTAGGGTCCTTCCTTTCTACTCTGGTCTTATTTCTGCCCTCTCCATTGCACAAAATTGGTCTCATCAAAGTCACAAATGACCTTTGTCATACATCCATTGGGTATTTTTCAGGTATCATTTTATCTGACATGCCAGTAGCATCTGACAGTGTAGACCAGTCCTTGTTCTTGAAACACCCTCTGCCTTCAGGTCTTTTACGTCATCAGATTCCAGGGACTTATCTTGACTCTCTGACCACCCCTTTCTCATTGTCCTCTGTCAGTTGCTCCTGTTCTACTTAACCATGACAGGCTAAGTTCCTCCAGGCTTTCTTCTCTTACCTTCTCTCTAGACAATCTCCATCATACTAATAGCTTCATTTCTATTTATGAGGCAACAACTCCCCATTTGGCAACTGTAGTCCAGATCTTTCTGAGCTCCAGGAAGTATGCAGTTCTCCATGTGACATTTCCATTTTAGATATCACACAGGTATTTCAGAATCAAAATGTAAGAAATGAAACTCATGCTTTTTCTAATCTGGCAGCATGCTTCTTCCTTTTCCATCCACAGGCGTGCATGCACACATACACCCATACACACACACACACACACACACACTCCTCCCACATTCTCATATTTTTTTTCTCTCTCTCTCATTCTTTTACCATTTTCCCCTTGTCAATAGTAAATCTGCCCAGTTGCTCAGCCAGAAGAACTCTGGGATTCACCAAAGCCAATCAGATTCATCAGCAAGTCTTGATAATTCCACCTCCTAAATATCTCTCAAATTTCTACTGCCTCTGGTCTTGGCTGTATGCGCTCCCCCCCAATACCAGTCCTTCTGCAAACAGCCTTGCCTTATTCCAGGCCAGGATGTTTTTCAAACTAATCCCACACCTGACCAGGTTCTCTCCATCTAGAAATCTTCTGTAGCTCTCACATCTACTCCTCATGGCTGTATCTCTCAGCTCCATCTCTTCTGGCTTTGGCCACATGAGCTTTTCCACAGTTTTTCCAAACAAGTTGATATGTACTTTCCTGCTTCAGTTTCTTCCCTTCTATCCACAGGCATAAGCTCTGACAGCATAGCAGCCAGCATTTACTCCTCCCACACACCACAGTTGCAGTCATCTATATAATGTGTGGCCAGCCCCTTGATGGACTGCAGGTTCCCAGAGGGCAAGATCAGGTCTATCTCATTCACCTCTGTATTTCCAGCTCCTAGCACTGGCTTATAGTTGGTACTGCACACACATTAGCAGAAGGAAGGAATATTGGGCTCCAAAAGACACTTGACTAAAGCCCTTTGCATAAATAAATTGATTTATTTCTACATGTATATATCCATACCTAAGATGAGATCATCTTTAAGGCAAAGAAAAGATGTCAGCCCTCCCCTATTTCTTATGAGTGGAGAAAATACCAATAAGAAAAATAAGCTTATTGAAATTTGTTGGCTTTTAATAAAGTTATCTAAAAATAAACCTGGTGTTGTGGGTTGAATTGTGTTTCCAAAAAGACATGTTGAAGTTGTTCAGGCGTGGTGACTCATGCCTGTAATCTCAGCACTTTGGGAGGCTGAGGTGGGTGGATCATGAGGTCAGCAGTTCGAGACCAGCCTGGCCAACATAGTGAAACCTCGTCTCTACTAAAAATACAGAAATTAGCTGGGCATGGTGGTGTGCACCTGTAGTTCCAGCTACTCAGGAGGCTGAGACAGGAGAATCACTTGAACCTGGGAGGCGGGGGTTGTGGTGAGCCGAGATGGAGCCACTGCACTTCAGTGTGGGCAACAGAACAAGACTCTGTCTTAAAAAAAAAAAAAAAAAAAAAAAAGAGATATGTTGAAGTCCTAACGCCTGGTACCTATGAATGTGATCTTATGAGAAATGGAGTCTTGGCGGATATAATCAATTTAAGATGGGGTCAGACTGGTTTACGGCAGGTCCTGAATGCAATGACTGGTATCCTTATAAGGAGAGAGAAAGAGAGATTTAGAAACACAGACACAGAGGAAAGACAGACATGTGAAGAGGGAAGCAGAGGTTGGAGTGATGCAGCAACAAGCCAGGAACGCAAGCACTGCAACCCAAAGCTAGAAAAGGCAAGAAGGAATTCTTTCTCAAGTCTTCAGAGAGAGTGTGGCCCTGCTGATACCTCACATCAGGTCTTCTAGTCTCCTGAGCTGTGAACAAGTAAATTTCTGTTGTTTTTAAGCCATCCAATTTGTGGTAATTTGTTATGGTAGTCCTAGGAAATTAATAAATATGATACCTACAACATTTATAGGATCATAGTGTTCATAAGTTGTATTTTCTTTAACATTCTTATGAGATGTTTTATTTCAAAGGACACATTGAACTTAACAGTTTATTTTGTCATTAATTTAGTTTAGAAATGATAAAACATAAATGAGAGTTATTCATATTAACAGTGATTCAGTTGTAACAAATATTTTAATACTCTTTTAATAGCAGTCCAATAAAACATCACATCTAAGAGCTTACCTGATTGGTATGGCTGAAAATGTATCTGGTCTCCAAGTGCAACAAGTTTCTCCTGTTGAAAAATTTTATAATCACAGAATTAAATGACCACAATTCCTAACTTAATTATCCTTTTTTTTTTTTTTTTTTTTGAGATGGAGTTTCGCTCTTGTTGCCCAGGCTGGAGTGCAGTGGCGCAATCCCAGCTCACCACAACCTCTGCCTTCTTGGTTCAAGCGATTCTCCTGCCTCAGCCTCCTGAGTAGCTGGGATTACAGGCATGCGCCACCATGCCCAGTTAATTTTTGTATTTTTAATAGAGACGGGGTTTCTCCATGTTGGTCAGGCTGGTCTCAAACTCCCGACCTCAGGTGATCCACCCACCTCGACCTCCCAAAGTATTACAGGCGTGAGCCACTGCACCCGGCAACTTAACTATTCTTTAATAGAAAAACATTTTGATTCTTCATTTTTAAATAACGAACAAATATTTTTAACATACCAGAAACTGTGTAACTAAATGAGTAGTGTTCCTTCACTGATTTTTTTCACACTTTTATCATCTCATTATTTTTAAGAATTAAAAAAAAAAAATTGAATCCATAGTAAAACCAATGTATGCCTTGGCCTAGGAGAATCAGTTTAAGGTCATTATCAAGTCAGTCCCCTTGCATCCATTCTGACATTACCTGAATTAGATCATTTGTCATTCTGGTCATTATTTGTTCACTTATTGCAACATCTTTGAGATCTGTAAGAACCACCCAAGTTCCATTCTCAAATTTCACAGGCATAGAAAAGACGATCCCTTTAGGAATACCAAACTGGCCTGCGGTGAGCAAACACAAAGCAAAGCAATACAGCAGAACTTAGAAACATGCACCTTTTCTGTTAAGCATTGTAGAAAAGGACAGACATAATACATGATTTTTAATGATAATGATGGAATTAAATTTCTCGGAATTCTTCTCCAAGGAGGACTGAAACACTCCCTCTACAAGGATTGACTGAGCGGCCGGGCGCGGTGGCTCATGCTTGTAATCCCAGCACTTTGGGAGGCCGAGGCGGGCGGATCACAAGGTCAGGAGATCGAGACCACGGTGAAACCCCGTCTCTACTAAAAAATACAAAAAATTAGCCGGGTGTGGTGGCGGGCGCCTGTAGTCCCAGCTACTCGGAGAGGCTGAGGCAGGAGAATGGCGTGAACCCGGGACGCGGAGCTTGCAGTGAGCCGAGATTGCGCCACTGCACTCCAGCCTGGGCGACAGAGACAGACTCCGTCTCAAAAAAAAAAAAAAAAAAAAAAGGATTGACTGAGCAACTATCCAAGTTCTAACAATTCCGCCATCTGTATTTATCTGACATCCAGAGGCTAATGCAGTCTTTCTCTTTTGAACCCCATCTGTATTCTTTTTGTCTGTCTGCATGGCTTTTCCCTGGACCCCTATGCAGCCCATGAGCCTAAGTCATTTGTCCATCTGGCCTTCTACTCTTCTCACCTGCTATGGCACTCACACAGCCAGAATATGAAGAACTGGGAAGGGAAAGGAGGGGAGGCAGGAAATTCGGTTATTCCTTTGCAGCCCCCAGTTTGCCATGTATTTTGGTGTGTGTTTGCTTCATGTGGGATGATTTCCTTTACATATTTCTATATCTTAAGCAGAAGCCATCCTTCATTTAATAACACATTTAATTTCTTTAAGATATACAGAAATACTTACATTTGGATGTGCTCTAAATAAAAAGATTGACCATATTTATTACTAACTGAGCACCATTCAGACAAAATTATCCCCATTTCTGGTGCCTCAATCACATAAGGAAATTATTTCTGCCATTCTAGACAACAAAAATGTCACCAGGGCAAAAACAAAAACAACAAAGAAAACATTGAGGACATTCAAGAAACCAAGATCTAAAAGACTTTTCCTTAGAGAGCTTCCCAGGTCCTCAAGTAATGCTGTATTTTGTTTAATCTGTGAAGAGCTAGCCTTATGGGCAGACAAGGTCTGAGGGTTTACCTATTTGGTATGGTTTCAGAGAGACAGACAATGATCATTTACCCTCCTCCCCCAAGTACTGCATTGTTTATTTTTGAATATAATTCCTACGGAGATTAATTAAACTTTCTTTCTACAAATAAAGGTAAGGTTTTAAATGCCTATTTCCCTAAGGAGATAATTTGCTGATCTGAATTCACACTATGGCAATGTTCATGCACCTTAACTTCAATTGAACAAGATTCATTGAGTGTCTACCATATAAAATGCTTCTCCCGTGAAGATGCAAAGAGGTGGCCCAGAAAAAGCCTTTGCCCTCAGGGTGCCACAAGGAAGGGGACATATGCAACTAATCATACTATCAAAAACAGGCACACTATAATATTCTCTGTGATAGGGGAACAAAATGCTATGTGGGGATACAGAGGAGAGACAGAGATTAATTCTGACATGAGGGATTTGGGGAGATTTCCTTAACCTGCACTGGCATCACTGAAACAATAGGGAAGATGATGGTTCTACTTATAACATAAAGAATACAAGAGATGGAACCAATTGGGAAGGACGACAGTACATTCAGTCTGGTATATGTTGGATGGAAGTGACATGACATCCAGGTGACAATGTTTCAGAAGCCAGAGCTTGGCAGAGGGGTCCAGGTCTGCAGCTCTGGGAGTGAATTAGCTTGCTAAGGGAGAAAGTAGAAACCAAAGGGAAGAGATGCTTCAGATAGACCTTACAGATGACAGAACAGCAGCTATTCTCTTTCCTGTTTTGTAAAAATGGTAGAAGTCAGGCCAGCGCGGTGGCTCACGCCTGTAATCCCAGCACTTTGGGAGGCCGAGGCGGGCAGATCATAAGGTCAGGAGATCGAGACCATCCTGGCCAACATGGTGAAACCCCGTCTCTACTAAAAATACAAAAATTAGCTGGGCATAGTGGCGTGTGCCTGTGGTCCCAGCTACTCAGGAGGCTGGGGCAGGAGAATCACTTGAACCCGGAAGGCGGGGGTTGCAGTGAGCTGAGATGGTGCCATTGCACCCCAGCCTGAGCGTCACAGCAAGACTCCATCTCAAGCAAACAAACAAAAATGTAGAATTCTTCTGCATAGTTTTTAGCGGATTAAAACATTAGGGCTGTAAAAGTTTACATGCAGTATTTGTGGATGGAGAGCAACCTTTCCACATCCCCAGTGCTGCCTGAGATCTGGGTCCTGAAGTGCCTCTCTCTATCCTGCCTTTATGTCTGTGCTCCTATGGTTCCCTGTGCCCAGCGTTCTTTCCACTCTTGTCTTCCAGGTCAACACTCCTCATATTTTAGGCTTACTGTAGTGTCGCCTTCTTTATGAAGCCTGTCCTGGTTCCACCTGCTTCCTGCCTAGAATTGACCTTGCTTTCCCTTTATCTCTTGTTAGGAAAACCTAACAACATGATTTTGTTTATGTATCTGGCTCTTGTTTATTCCACTGTAGGTTTCCTGAAGGCAGAGGCCAGGTCTTAATTCCTATGTGTATTTCCAACACATCCATACAATATATTGTTGACTTTCTGAATGAATAATTGAATGAATGAATGATTATGAAATTGTAAAACTCCAGGCACCTTATGGAACATGTTAAGCTAGACGGGTGGGGACACAGAATTAGGAGCACGAGGCATAGAGGTTTTAAGATTTTACAAGATATGAAAGATTTTACAAGATAGAGGTTTTAAGATTTTACAAGATATGAGAAACCCAGATTTACCTTCACTCAATATTCCTAAGGATACAATCTCCCCAGGCGGTGAGCCATGGTACCAGTATTTCAATGTAGTGGCTATACTGTGTGCAGCCAAAATGCCTCCAAATTGTCTTCCTGTGGCGGTCAAGTTTTTAAGAATTGCCACAAATTCTCTTTTTACCCATTCACTGTAAGGAGAGAAAGAAACAATTTTACAATGGAGAGAGGAATTAAAGAGAAAAAGGATATTCCCTGGCTCAATGGAACTGGAACTAAGTATCAGAAACCTAATCCACAGTCAAAATAGAAATACGACTTTATTTCTAGTGTCTTTCCTCAAGTGTCTTCAATCCTCATAAAAAGTCAATTGAAAAATAGTGAAATGTAGTGGAAAGGATTCCCAAGATGTCAACCTAAAAATATGTTACTGTAAATATGGAACACAGAAAAGTGGCTGAAAATGGCAAGAACCATTATTTTCATTACAAAGAATTGATCCTGTGTAGACACTATCTTGGAACCAGTAGTACCCTACACATTAAACAAAATAATTTCATAAAACATTGAATTACAGGTTGCGTATCCCTTAGCCTAAATGCTTAGGACCAGAGTGTTTCAGATTTTGGAGTATTTGCATATACACAATGAAATATCATGAGGATGGAACTCAGGTCTAAACACAAAGTTCATTTATGTTTCACATACACCTTATACACATAGCCTGAAGGTAATTTTATACAACATATTTAATAATTGTGTGCACAAAGTGAAGATTGTGTAAATTAAACCATCAGAAAGCAAAGGTGCTGAATGTAGAATTTTCCACTTGTGGCATCATGTTGGTGCTCAAAAAGTTTCAGTTTTTGGTGCATTTCAGATTTCTGATTTTTGGATTGGGGTGCTCAAGCTGGATTCACGTTGAGAATTAGGAAAGTAATTATGTTTTTATGATCTGAAGTCTAAATTCAGAGAATAGTCCAGCTAGTTAGCTTCTGCTAACCCTGCATGACACTGCTCTATGCAACACTGGTCCTGCCCAAGCAGCAAATGCAGAGGAATCATGCTTCAAAATAGTGAACTCGGGACACATCATCGTTAGGCAGGGGTGAAGTTCCTGTGGTCTGAGGAAGAAAAGGAAAGCAAGGGGCAATCAAAAGAAAATGCTACAACTGGGTAAGTGCTGTAAAGTTTAGAAAAAAATGCTTCAGAGGTGCTCCTTCCTGCTCCTCCTCTGCCTCATCATAATTGCCAGTGCTTATTGTGCAGACACAGCTCTAAGTCCTTTATTGGGAATAATCCATTTCATCTTCCCCAAGACCCTATAGGGAGGACCCTTATCATGTTACCATTTCCATTTTGCAGATGAAAAACCAAGTCACAGAGAGACTAAGCAGCTTCTCTAAAGTCACACAGCTACTAAGTGGCTAAGTGAGAATTCCAGCCTGGGTGGCTTGGTCCTAGGACTGTGTTCCTCACCACCTCTTGCTTCAGCCTCCTGCCACAGAATGCCCAGTCTGGCCTGTGCCTGCTCATCGTCTTAATTCCTTTCTTGAAAACATTTCAATTAATTTCAACCTGGATAGATAGCTCTGTCTTTACACGAAGTAAGATTCCCTTATACATGCTTGCCTTAGAGATAACCTTAATTGAATATATGAGCTACTGAAGGATCTGAAATATAAAAATTCATAATTTCAAAATCAAATCAATTACCTAGTTGATATTCTGTGGAATTTTTTGTTTCTTCAGTAGACAGCATGAACAAATATGAGTTTAAACAATGCAAGTTATTTTTGTACAAAGATTTATAAGATGATTTAAAAGACTACAACCATTAAACATTTATTTTAACATTGTCAGTATGCTTCACTTAAAGATATACTGTACCTGTCAAAAATCAAATTTAAAACAGGGCGTGAATAATGGAGAGGTCCCCAAATGGCACTCTCATATCTGTACACTCTTGTTTTTCTCAGATCAACGTAATTATTTCCACTGATATTACCCCAAATGATCACATCCTTAATGTCTGTGAAGAATAGAAAGTTTAGAAAAATAATAATAATGTATATTAACATAAAAAATTACCTGAAGCCTATTTTTTGTTTGTGTGCATGTTTGTTTTAGGATTGGTCCTTCTGCTATAAAATGAATCTAAGTTTATGATTCCTAAAATTGTGCAAATTGTGTGGATCACCTCCCTAACTGTCATAGATTGGCAGTTCCTAATAATGTTCTATGAATGGTATGGTATATAATTAAATTAAAGAAATAATGAAATGTTCCTTGAAAGAAACTGCTACTGAAAATTATTTCACTGGTGTTTGTCCTGACTTTGCTTGCCATTGAGAGAGAGAGAGGTGGAGAGACAGTAAGAGGTCAAGAGAGGTGAGGGAGAAAGGACTTTTTAATATGCTTTGGTTTTTCACAAGGAGTTCTTGTTCTAGACTAGAATAGAAATTAGGGCAAATCATTTAACTCTCTGATGGGTTGCATCTCTGGCAAAATGAGGATATTGTAAGAGGACCCTGGGCAACATCTTAGTCAACAAATAGTTATGAATTCTATTCTATGTGTGAGACACCTCTAGGTACTACGTTTAGAAGAAAACAAATCAGCCCAAATCCTTACAACATTCTAGGGGTGGTGGGAAGTGGATGAGAAAACAACTATTATACAAAGTGATACATGCTAAGAAGTAAAATAAGACCATAGTGGTTAGAGAGAAATAGGCATTGGGATTCAATATGATTTTATCATTGTGAACTATCTAGGAATGTTCTATGAAAACTTTAAATAAATAATTTTATTTACTTATTTAACTTATTTATTTGCCTAAAAACTTAATCACTTTTAAGTCCACACCACTTCTTACTGTGGAGATTAACTTCTTCCCTCCTATCCTGTATAAGATTGCTTTTGTCTTCAACTAACAGAATATCCTACTGACTGGCTTAACTGGAAGGACTACTTTTCTCAGGTAATTCATGGTAGGCAGTGACATGTGCTGGTTCAGCAGCTCAGAGATGTGATTCTCTTGGCCTTCCCCTCATGATCATAAAATGGCTGCAGCAGCTCCAACTGTCAACCTCTCTCACACAGTTGTGTTCAAGTATTACCCTAACACAGTTGTGTTCAAGGGCAGGCAATAGGGAAAAGGATGGGGTAGAAGCTTCCTCTTTGCCTTTTCTCTTTTCAAAAAGTGAAATATTCTTCTCAGGGGAACCCAAATAGACTATATCACTCAACCACTCCTAGTTGCAATGAAGCTAAGAAAAGGGATGATTGTTTGAGCCTCTATAGTAGAGAGAGGCTAGCAGAAGAGAGCGGGAAACAGATTTTTCATAGCCCACCATCGCTGTCTACCTTTGTCCTGTGAGATTCCTGCCCCCATCAGAATGATTCATGCAGTAGGAATAGCTAGTTCTCCCTCCACCACCCAACTTTCAGGGGAGTTAGTGATGTGCTCCCGGGTCCCTCAGCTGCACGTTGTAGGAGGGAGGGGAGGGTGGGAGTCACGGTTTAGAGCTCATAGGATCCCACATGGGGAAAATAATTCTTCGGCCAGGTAAGCATACGGTAGGCTTCCTTCCTACAGCCTAAAGAAGCCTTTTACTCGTGCTGGGTTTCATTTTTCTTATCAGCTTTGAGGCCATTGATAGCTCTAAACATCCTAAATTATGCTACAGAAAATGATAGTGGACATCTGCTTTCTTCCCTCTTGGCATGAATTCTCCCTTCTTCTTCTTCTTCTTTTTTTTTTTTTTTTTTTTTTTGTTAAGAGCATCTTGATTTTTCTTTAAATAACTACTCCTTCTCCAGTGTCAGTCCCTATCTGTCAGGTGGGACTGTCCTCACGCCTTAGGTCCACCTATAGGCATTAGATGCAGATTCCACCCACCCACTCCCTGCCCCTGGCCATGATGACTGATTTAGAGATGGGCATGTGGTCCAAGCCTGGACGATGAGTTTGTACTCCTTTTTGCACAAACAATTGGGAAAGCAAGCCCTCATTCTCCTGGGGTACGTAAACTATAAGCATGTGAGTCTGGGATGCCAGTGACCATTCTACCAACTTTTAGGGCTGAACTGAGAAGGAGATCAACACAGAGAGCAGAGCAGAGGGATAGGCCAGCAGAGAGAGCACAGGTATGTCCTGGCACCATCGTTTGAGCCCCAGCATCCAGCTATGTCTGAAATAAGAACTACCTCCTGTGTTTTCAGTTATGTGGGGAAAAAAGTTCTCTACTTGACTTCAATCACTTTTTGTATTTTTTTGAGTCAAGGTCTTGCTCTGTTGGCCAGGCTCACTGCAGCCTCATGGTTCACTTGCAGCTTCAAACTCCTGGGCTCAAGTGATCCTCCCACCTCAGCCTCCCAAGTAGCTGGAATTACAGGTGTGAGCCATGGTACCTGGTGACTTCAGTTACTTTGAGTTGACTTTTTTGCAACAGAAGGGGTCCTGATGAGCCAATACGCATGGTCTGATAAATAGTGATTTATGAACTGAACTTAGGGGTTATCATGAATCTTGCTTTTCTGAAAAGGTTTGCCACCCTCTTGGCATCTAGAATAATCCCTGAATCATTTCCTTGGTGGTTTTTCTCTTTCATGATGTTTTGCTCAACTTTGGTCATTGCTGGCTGTCTCCTTGCTGCCTCACTGACAGTTCTACTTGGACTCTGTCCCTCTAATGCCTTTTTCCTTTTACCAACTTTCCTCTATTTTTCTTTTTTCTGCTTCTCACATGCTTATTGGATTTGCATAGAGTGGAGCTTAGAGTCATGGTACCAGCAGACCCACAAGACAGCAGCTTTCTGGCTGAAAGCCCCCAACCCCCCTCAACTCCACACCCCACCCACACATACACCTTGTTTTAGATTCTTCTTGATGCTTTTCAGTAGTGTATCATAGACTTTCTGTGATAAGTCACTGTCTACACATATAATTATAAGGTTGATCACGGAGATAAAATAGAAAAAAGTTTTCATTTCCTTCTGAATAATTTTGGCATCAATTTGGTTGAGTGTTGTAGTGACTGTGGGGATAAAATACTAAAGATATGTATGCAAGAATACTGGAAATTATGATTTACAGAGTTTCATTGTAACAAAAAAGAAAATACAGCTCTGGCTATAATGTTAGGGGTTCACTGAAGCCTAATTGTCCTGACTGGCAACGTTCTAGGCTCACATTTCATTGTCTTTCCAATTTTGCCTGAGAGAATGCCTGGCATCTCCTTCCCTTCTCAATGGACACTGTTGCACCTGCTCCATCTAAGGGCAGAAGCAGCTAAAATATGTCCAATATTATCTCCCTTTTCAAATACAACAATCAATTTTCTGATCTAGTCTCATCTTCTCATCTTCATATGATTCTGGTATTTACCAGTTCAAACATTAATAGGAACAGAAACTGATCAGATATCATAATCCTATTGATAAGCTTAACATCCTTGGAAATGTTTGTTATGTGTCATACACTCTTCTTAGCACTTTAGGAATACATCTCACTGAATCCTCACATCAATTCTAAGAGATAGGCACTGTTAACGCCCTCATTTTACAGATGAGGAAACCGATGCACCCAAGACTAAATGACGGCTCAAGGTCATACGGGTGGGAAGTGGGGCAGAGCCACTTGCACATAGCTTTGATTTTTTTTAAAACACTAGTTACTTTAGTTGACTATTGTCTTGGGAAAAATGGAATGCGACGTGTCACATTATCACCTGAATAATATAAATTGTATCTTATTAAATATTTATTGATTTTTATAAAGATGGAAAAAGCCAGACACAAAAGCCAGTAAAAAAAAAAAAAATGTTTGCACAGTAGTCAAATCACACAATAAGTTCTTTATGTCTGTTTTATACTTCCTATTCCAGATACTCAGAATGTTCCTAGAGGGGCGGTGTTCTTCCTAGCTGCTCTGAAATCATGTTGTTTCAAAATAAAAACAAAAACATAAAGAGACATTCACTCACATGAAGGAGTTGTCTTCAGTTTTCTGGCCAGTATGGCTTTCGCTTCACCTTCCACCCCCAGCGCCACGGCAATAATGTTGTGTGCAATGCGTGGGGCATATCTCATGAGTAAAACTGTCTTCAGGTTTACAAACGTTCTCCCTCCCACGATGACTCTGACGGACTCATGAGCATTTTTCTCTATCAGGTACCCGTAGAGCCTGCACAGAGGCACCCTGCTTCGGAGGCAGTCCTCCAGAGTGAACACCTCCTTGTCGGTGCTGTCGTCCAGCACCACAATGACATGGGCCTGGCGGAACGCCTCCTCCACCTTCGTGCAGATGGAGACACTGCGCAGGACGGGAGACGCCAGGTCTTGGGTCTCCACCACAAGGCTTTTGAGATGTTCTTCCGCCTGCTTGTTGTCAAATAGAGTTATGCTAATTTCTGTATGCATCCCAAACACCTCGCCGCTGGTCAGTATGGGAATTAGGTTGTAGCAGGCAGGAGCAGAGGCACTGATAAAAACGCAAAGCTGCATTGTGAATAGTTACATCCTTTGTCCCTTTTAAGCCTTTATTCTTAATAGATATTTCTGCATGTGCATCAATAGGGTGGTTTAATATTTAAATAAGCACACACATAGCTGCACTGACATTCTAAGGCTAGAAGTCAAAAGTAGAACAAAAACTTCTCACTACCAATCCCTTGCTCTGGCCATCTGAAATAAGTCCCCAAATAAGAAATATACCTGTTTATTAGGTTTTTCAAAGAAAACAGAATTCCCCCTATGCATAAATCAAAATAAAGAAACTGTATTATATTACTGTAATTATGTGTTTATTTCCTCCTAAAAAGATAAAGATATAAGTTTCAGTTAGCCATAGCTCTTTTTTAAAAAATACAACCTCATCTACACAATAATGACCTTTTTTTTTTTTTTTGGAAAGGACTATCTTTTCCAAATTCTTACACAGAAAAATCCTTACAAAGATGGCAGGATCAACATAGGCTATGTAAGGTGTATCTGTAGCCACAATTCTGCAGTTGTCTACAGCTGTGACTACCAGCTGTGAACTGTAATGCCCGTCACGGGAAGTTCAGAAACGCATCTGGGCATTTCTGGTATTCACAGTGGGTTTGGGGAGGTGTATAATGGGGGTTTCAACAGTATCTGTACTGACTTAATTCTTTGAAACATCTAAAGAAGATGTGATAGTTATTAAATCTGGGTGATAGGATCATGGATGTTTATTGCATTATTCTCAACTCCTTTCTGTATGTAAAATATTTCATAATAACAATTTTAAAAATGAGTATATATTAGGATACACATGCACGTATAAGCAGGAAAGTGCAAAAGACAAACTGAGGGGTGAGGAAAGGAGAAGGGGAGGGAGAGAGAGAGCAAGAGAGACAGACAGACAGTGCAGAGAAAGAAAGAGAGACAGTATGACAACAAAGACTGCATGTGCCCAGACTGGGAGCAAAGTGGAGCACACATGAGAAGGAGAAAAGCAAAAGGGAGCAAGGTGAGGGGAGTGGGGTTACAGAGAGGGAGTGGGTGCATAGAGAAAAGCCAACGAAAGCTCTAGCAAGTGGGAAAGAGGGACAGAGCAACAGTCAGAGAGGGTGAGCTTCTGCAAAGCAGCCATGCTATAGAGTTGTTTTTAGACCAAGTGTATGTGTTTGTGTCTTGTAAAATATAAAACTCATTTATGAGTTATATGGACGATATAAACACACACACATACACACACACAGGCATATGTATATGTATATACATATAAGTACACATACACACAAATTTCAAACCTGACATTCAGGTACTCTTCCATCATGAAATTAATCCCATCTCATTGTCCTTTCTAAATATAAAATAAATCTCATGAATCCTGGGATTTGACTGTCCTACCTGGTGATCCAGACCTGCAAGGGGTTGATGCAAGTTTTCAGGGCTTCTTCCTCCTGCTCTTTTTCTATATGTGCCCCCAGGTTCTCTTGAGCAATTACCATCATCAGCTCAGTCGTCATGCTAGAGGCGACATTGTAGTAAAGCTAAATATTGGGAGATACAAAGTCAATATCGGAGAACAGATAACTAGTTGAAATTGGCTATAATGGAAAGTTTTTGTTTAAAGTCAAAATACAATAAAAAGAGACATGAGAGAATGTCTCAGAAAGCAAGATATGTGAAAAATAAAATAATGTAAGAGAATTATCATTGTTAGAACAGATAAGTTAACTTATATACCTGGGCATGCTCCAGGAACTCATTATATCCTCCCAAAAGCAAACCCTTTCCTCCACGATCCAACAGCTCTCTCCAGATGATAGGGGAATTCTTGTGACTCCACTGATTCTTTTCACACACATCTTTTAGCCAATCCTGTTGAATGATATTCCAAGTGAAGTCATATATTAAATCTGCCTGGAAATTCAATTTAATACTTTAGAATTCAAACATTATAATACTAGGTTGCTTTTAATGTCACTACATACACATAATATAATTTAGATATCTTTAAAGAGTAAAATGTAAATATAGAAAATAGTGATGTTAGTAACAGATTAATTAGATAAGAAAGCGTATTCTTAGGCCGGGCACGGTGGCTCACGCCTGTAATCCCAGCACTTTGGGAGGCCGAGGTGGGTGGATCACGAGGTCAGGAAATCGAGACCATCCTGGCTAACACGGTGAAACCCCGTCTCTACTAAAAATACAAAAAATTAGCAGGGCACGGTGGCGGGTGCCTGTAGTCCCAGCTACTCGGGAGGCTGAGGCAGGAGAATGGCGTGAACCCAGGAGGTGGAGCTTGCAGTGAACCGAGATAGCACCACTGCACTCCAGCCTGGGCAAAAGAGTGAGACTCTGTCTCAAAAAAAAAAAAAAAAAAGCAAGCGTATTCTTCAAATTAATTGACCAAATAAAGGTACTGAGGAGACCTGGGATGCAAGTGTTTAGCTTAAAGAGAGGTTACATGTTCCAACTCAACTGATTTTTTAAAAAAATTCAACTAGTTTTGCCCTTATTCTTCTACACATGCAATATTTCCTGTCTTAGGGGCATATAAAATTTGATACTGTTTTTTAAATCTGTGAGTGTGGTTTATGTAGTTCAGACTAAATTAATAAGCTAAAAGTTATTTGGAGCTTTCCGATAATATCAGAAAAAGTTTAAATTATCATTATCTGATTTGTATAGGCTAGGCCTTCCAATGACAAGATCTGAGTAGAGTCAAACAGAAATATTTTTATCAGCAAAGTACATGGCAGCAGTCTTAAAAACCATGTCATTGGAGGCATGGGTAATGAGGCCACCTTACCAATAAAATCCTGGAAACTAATTTCCTTGCTGATACTGAAGATCTGCCTGCCTTTATCTCACTGAAAGCAAACAGTGCTGCTGTGAGGATTCCAACATGGCCCCTCTAGCCACACCATAGCCAGACCAATGAAGTACTGGGCCCATGAAGGAAAGAGACATTATCCCAAAAAACCTTCTTCACCCCGCAGAGCATGTTAATGTCCCAGCAGGAGCTGCGAGGGCATGTACAGGACTGGACCCTCACAGTGCTGAATCAACAGTGGAACATGAAGTTAGACAAGGGAGAATTTACTAGTATGAATCACTTTTCTGTAATTCAAGACTGTATACCCTGGCAAGGACCTCAGAAGACAGGGACAACATGTTGCCAGACTGGCTCTTAGAAACTTGGAGAAAGTAATTAAATAAAATAGAAATGCCAGACTTCATGGAAGACAGTAGAAGAATGGATCAAAAGACTAGTGATGCCAGGTGTGGTGGCTCACACCCATAATCCCAGCACTTTGGGAGGTCGAGGCGGGGGGCAACATCTAAGGTCAGGAGTTCGAGACAAGCCTGGTCAACATGGTGAAACTCCATCTCTACTAAAAATACAAAATTTAGCCGGGCGTGGTGGTGGGTGCCTGTAATCCCAGCTACTCAGGAGGCTGAGGCAGGAGAATTGCTTGAATCTGGGAGATGGAGGTTGCAGTGAGCCGAGATTGCGCCATTGCACTCTAGCCTGGGTGACAAGGGTGAAACTCCATTTCAAAAAAAAAAAAGACTAGTGAACGTGGTACTATGGAAGGCTAGAAAGCCCGCCATTCAACCATGTTCTCTGCAAGGGACTGGAGGATACGACATGCACCTAAGTGATAAGGAATGCACTGGTGAGAGAGGTGCACTGAGAAGGGTGCACTGGTGTCACTGAGAAGCCCAGTGTGGCTGTCCATTCTAGGCCAAGGCTGTTTTGTGTTTTTTTTTTCTTTTTTTAGACTTCTATTTTAAGTTCAGGGGTACAAGTGCAGGTTACATAGGTAAATCTGTGTCATGGGGGTTTGTTTTACAAATTATTTCATCACCCAGGTGTTCAGCCTAGTGCCCATTAGTTATTTCTCGTGATCCTCTTCCTCCTCCCACCCTTCACCCTCCAATAGGCCCCAGTGTGTGTTGCTTCCCTCCCTGTGTCCATGTGTTCTTATCATTTAGCTCCCACTTCTAAGTGAGAATATGTGGTATTTGGTTTTCTGTTCCTGTATTACTTTGCTAAGGATAATGATCTCCAGCTCCATCCATATCCCTGCAAAGGACATGATCTCATTCCTTTTTATGGCTGCGTAGTATTTCATGATGTATATGTACCACATTTTCTTTCTCCAGTCTATCATTGACAGGCATTTAGGTTGATTCCATGTCTTCACTATTGTGACTAGTGTTGCAATGAACACATGTGCACGTGTCTTTATAAAAGAATGATTTATATTTTCGGGGGTGTATACACAGTAATGAGATTTCTGGGTTGAATGTTATTTCTATCTTTCTATGCTTCCACCAATAGTATATAAGTGTTCCTTTTTCTCGACAACCTCGCCAGCATCTGTTATTTTTTGACTTTTAAATAATAGTCATTCTGACCGGTATGAGATGGAATCTCATTGTGGTTTTGATTTGCATTTCTCTAATAACTTGTAATGTTGAGCATTTTTTCATATGATTGTAGCCAAGGCTGTTAAAGGACATGCTGCTACACACCTGAACTCCCTGGCAACTGAGATGATAAAATCCTGAAATAATAGAGGCCAGTGGGCAGTGCCAACCAGAGAACATTTATTGTGACAGAAGCACTACCAACCCAGCAGATAAGATAACTTAGCTGAAGACCAGACCAGTAGAGAGTGAGGGAAATCTATAATGGATGGTAGAGAAGAGAGGAAGAGAAAAGAGGTGATAAGTGTCAGTTTGGCCCTGAAACCATGAGCAGTGGAGACTATAGTTCATTTGACTATCCTTTCTCTTATCAAGTTCCCCCAGGGAAAGATGGCAACCAGAATCCTGGAGGAGCTGTTCCAAGATGGTGTGAACTGATTATAGGGAGCATGTGGATCCAAAAGGCACAACAGGTGGACTGTAGCCAGTGCTGTCATGTACACTCCAGGTTCCCCCTTCACAAATGAGGCACTCACTCTCCCAGGCCCCTGGTGTATTAGAGGCTGGTAACTTAAAGTCTGACTCCATTCTCTGTCTAGGAATTGACTTCAGCCCAAGAAAATTGCCTTGCCTAAGGTTAAGTTCCTTCCCAGGGACAGCTGATATCCAATGGCTGGTTGAGGAGGGAGCACAAAAGCTCAGCTACCTTGCCTCAGTTTGGAATAGTTCTGAAAGGCCATCAAGAGTTCACTGTGGGATCCGCTGAGCCCTCTGTTGCAGCTATGTCGAAGTTCAATTTCTCCCTTTACCGAATCCTGCCACCCTCATTCCGTTTCAGAATGCTGTTCCCAAGACCACTTCCCAGTAAAGCCCCTTCACCAAAATCTACATCTCAAAGTCTGTTTCTGGGGAAACAGAGTCCCAAAGAAGGGTATACCAAATAAGTCATTGGAAATCAATACCAAGGAGAATGAAAAGTTAACAAGTGCAGTGTAAGCTACCTGGATTCTTCAGGGGGTGCAGTCAAACTTATTCTACTTATTGATTAGGGTCTCATTTGTTCTACTAGGTATTAGGAAAAAAACATAAATATTATTTTGAGGCTGGTAAGTAGGGACTTGTTTTACTAGTATTCTAATATCACTAGTACATGAACAGTCATTACTAGAAGCCAATCTAATACACCAGTTAATATTTAATCAAATTAAAACACATTTTGTGCATGAGTGAGTTCAACAAACTATAAAGGTTTCTTACCTCCCAAACCTCAGGACGTTGTGTGATTTTATGTATCCGAAAATCAGGAAGATTCTTTTGTAAATAGTCTGCCAGAAGTTCTGTTTTAGCATAATATGGACAATCTGCTCTACCTAAAAGAGTTCAAATTAGCAATGTTTTCTTTCATCATGCAGAAATTATTATGTAGTTCTAAGTATTTGCTATGTAATTACAGAATTAGTCATAGTTATGATATAATTTGATAACATAAAGTTGCAGTATAAACTGCTATTACATAAACTTCTGATGTTTATTAGATTAATACAAATAAAATAAACTTATAAGAGGTCAGAATCTTAAGTAATAAAATGTGGAAAGAAAAAAAACCCTACTGAATATTTATTCTCTTCTAGTAATATGCTAGACCTCACTTCCTCTAGGAGGCTGCTAACTACTACTAATTCAGCATGAATTAGTACTGATAATGAACTACTCACTAATGGCCACCAAAAGATAAAGTTTGAAGTCAGGAGTGGTGGTAAAATCACTTTTGGATTTGATGTGTGTCAGGAAGTTGTGGGGGTGGGAAAGAAGAATCTGGGATAACTTCTGTTTTCTAGCTTGGGCAGATGATGCTGATCTTAACTAGAGAAAAATCATGAATGAGAAATTTAACTTTAGTCAAGTGCAGTTGGAGGTATTTGTAGTATGTCTAAGTGGATATGATCAGCAAGTAGCTGGAGATATATATATATATATACTCATACATACATATATATATATATACACATATACATACATACATATATATATATATATGTGGGGTGCAGGTGCCATGTAAGGGTTTCAGACACACAATTTGTAGCAATCAACACCCAGGAAGTTAAAGCCACTACACCAGATGGAACTGGGTGTCTGGTAGAACAGGAGGGATGGGGCAAAATGCGGAGCCCTCTCTGTAGCATTCTTCCTCAGTTAAGATAACTTAACTCCTAAGTTATCAACCTGTCTGAAGCTACCCCTGTCTATCAGTCGTCCTGTCTAGTTCAAATCTATGGTTCATCTCTTCAAACCACTTTCTGGTCCATGTCTTAAATTATCTTTCTCCACTATCCTTTTGGGAAATGAGCGTGATAAAAGCCCCTTATCCTGGATGAACTCAATTACTTGCCTTTTCTGTAGCTGGGTCCTACCTGCTAGCCACCACTACAGAAACATGGTAGAACCAAGTGGAGGGCACCTTTAAAATTCATGGTCACCAGCTTTAATTGGCCCTCAACCCTGTGTGGAGATCCCTCTGTTTCCCTGATCAGCACTCTCTTCTGTTCTCCACCATTACTATTCCAGACTTTTTCCTCTTCCTCCAAATCTTTTCCTTCTCCGCAACATTCCTTTGCATTATCAGAACACAACAGACAACTTTGCTTTTTACTTTACAAAAACCAATCCAAACAAAACAAAATGGCATTAGTTTGGAAAATCTCCAACCTCCTCCATCACATCTATATGCCTGTCTGCATTTGGACTCATCCTTTCCTCCTTTCTTCATTTCAATGGAAGAGGAGTCCTACCTCCTGTCTAATCTAATCCCACCACTTATGCTCTGAATCCCACCCTCATCTGCCTTCATAGGAACCTTGCTTAGTTAATTATCCTCGCTTTCTAGAGTCTTGTATCTGTTTCTAATAGTCCCTTTCTGTCATATTTAAATATACTCAATATATTATGTTTCTCCTGTCCTAAGAGGCAAAAAACTCATCTCCCCCTCTAGCTATTGCCTTTCATATGTCCTTTTTGATCAGAATATCTTGAAAGAGTCCCCTATACTTGCCATCCTCAGTTCTTCACTTCCATTTATTTCTCATCCACTGCAATGTAGCAGACCCCACAATTCTCTTGAAGGTCACTGAAGACTTCCATGCCACTAAACCCAACGGATACTTTCCGATCCTTTTCTTGTTGACCCTTGGCGGCATTTGCCACTACTGCCCCTTTCCAAGCTTTTGAAACACCTGCGATAGTGGGGGCATTCTCCCAGTTCTCCTACTTCTATGGTCACTCCTTTCTATCCTTTCCAGGTTTCCATTCCTTTATCAACCCATTAAAAGTTATCATTCTGAGAAGCATTTTGTCTTTATAACTTACATATTCTTTTTGGCCAATCTGCTTCATTCCCTTGGCTTCCAGTAGCAATCTATATTTCCAGTTCAGATCTATCTCCTTATCTAGATGCCTACACCCTCCTGTATTTTCCCATCTCCTTCAAAATGTCTCATAGGCACTCAGGTCTATGATGTATTTTGTCACCATTCCCCTACTAAATGTGCTTAGTTGCTTATATTTTTTATGTCCATCTCCCTAATTATCTAAGAGTAGTAAGAGTATCCAGAGTAGTAAGAGTATCCAGAGTATTAAGCCTACACTTCCGCGTTTTTTTTTTTTCAGTGACTCCTAATCTCTGCAATTATTCAAACCTCTGCTTGGGAACAATGTTTAACTTCTTTTTCTCCCTTATCTGCCCTCCTCCACTCAATTAGACATCCACTTCTATAGATTCTGCCTCTCTAATATCTCTCCAATCCATTCACTTCTCTCCATCTCCATTGTTTGCCACTCTAGGCCAGGTCACTATCAACTCCCTCCTGGACTATAGCACTAGTCTCCTAACTGGTCTCTTGGCATCCAGTCTTTTTCTCCCACACTATAGCCGTAACATTCAGATAAAATTCAAATTTGATTAGGCCCTCCTCCCCTTCCAAAAACCTTTCATGTACTCTGGATAAAGTCTAAACTACTGAATGTGGCTCAAAAGAATCTACATTATCTAACTCTAGCCTCACCTTATGAAATTCTCTTCCTTGTACTATTTGCTTCAGTCCTAATAAACATATTTCAATTTTATGCTTATTTTATATTTTCAATTATCAACAAACTAGTTCTCCTTGCTGTAACCCAACTCCCAGTTACCCATGCCTAAATTGCTCCCCTCCTTTCTACCTCTTCTCTGTTATCATCTTTCAGGTAGCTGCTTAAAATCTCTCCCTCTGGGAAGCCCTTACCTGATTAAGTAAGGTCCCCTGCTATCGTTCCTATAGAACCCTGCCCTGCAAATGTCATACATGCAACATTCTCTGCAAGTGTGTTTTCCACTGACTTCCCACCATACAGTTAGTCAGTGTTCAAAAATATTCTTCCAGGCCAGGTGCGGTAGTGCATGCCTGTAATCTTGGCACTTTGGGAGGTCAAGGTGGGCAAATCGCTTGAGCGTAGGAGTTTAAGACCAGCGTGGGCAACGTGACAAAACCCCACCTCTACAAAAATACAAAAATTAGCTGGGCATGCTGGTGCATGCCTGTAGTCCCAGCTACTTGGGAGGCTGAGGTGGGAGGATCGCTTGAGCCCAGGAAGTCAAAGCTGCTGTGAGCCATGATTGCACCACTGCAGTCCAGCCTGGGTGACAAAGTGAGCGCCTGTCTCAAAAAAAAAAAAAAAAAATCTTCTGTGAATGGTAGATGTCAATTGTGTTCAATACATCAAAGAGATCAAATAAGTCAAAGACTAAACAGCTTCTATAAAAGTCAGTGGTGACTTTGGTGACAGCAGTTTCTGTCAGGAAGCAGAAGTAGAAGCCTTCTTCCAAGATTGATTGGAAGGCAGAACTGGAGATGGAAGAGCAGTCTACTCTTTTAAGAAACTTTATGAGGAGAGGAGGTAGGTACCATGGATTGTTGTAATAAAAGCCTTCTCAGTTGAGTCCTTGCTGTCAACCAGCACTTTCAATCATTCTCTCCATTGCTGCCAAGACAGGCTTCCTAAAATGCAAACTCATTAAGACTACTCTCCTGCTTAAAATTTTTCTATAATTCCTCATTGCTTTCAGGATACAGTTTAAACACCTTTGCTTGACGTACATGAAATGCAAGGACCTGGCTCCTGCTCCTGTTGTAGCCCCAGGTCCTGTCACGCCCCACATATCCAGATCTTCTGTTAGGCCAGGAAGCTTCCTGCCTCTCTGCTTTTATCTGGAATAGCCTCCTGAGCTCACACCTTCACAACTCAGCACCTGTAATACCTTCCCCAGCCAGTTGCTTGTGTCCTCCTCTCCCTCATCCCCCAAACCCAGATTAGGAGTCTACGCTCCCAGAGACCTGTGCAGATCTCCTTCATTGCGTTAATCACACCGTATCAAAAGTACATGTTCTGTGCCCCATGAGACTGAAAGCTCCTCGAAGGCAGGGATATGTTTCCCTCCATTGCATCCCCAGTGTCCCACAGTGCTTAGCGCACCGTCACGGTCCAGTAAATAACTTTGAATAAATCCATAGCAAAGCACGGAGCGGTCCGTATAGAGGCTGCCAAGCCAAGCGGCCATGGGAGGTGAGCTGTTGTCGGCGTTTTGAGCAATCTGCGGGTGGACGCGGGGATCACTCACCCGCGATAACGAATTTGGCCATGGTCGAGAGAGACTCAGACGCAGGGACCGCGGCTTCGCGGTTTCCTGGCAACCACGCAGCCAAGGGTAAGGCGCAGGCGCACTACAAAGTCTGGCGCCCAGCTGAGGTTAGGTGTTTAAAGTTAGGTCTTGAATGGGTTACGTTGCGATACACGATCAAACATCGCCCTTATAAGCTCTGCGGTATCCCCGATCCCCACCCCTGTATCCAGGGAAATGGGTCATTCTCCTCGGTAAACTTTCTTCCGGTAAGTCCTTCAGCTACAGCCGCGAACGTATACTTTTTGACCTTTGAGGGAATCCGTAAGATCTCGTGAGAAGCGCAGCTGCTCGGGGAAGCTGTCTTCGCCGCTCCTGTACGTAGCCACGGCCTTGTGCTGTAAGGTGAGTGGAGGACCAGCTTGGGCTTAGCGGCTGCCCGTATCACATCATAGACTTTTTACTTCGAGAAGAAAAGTCTCACGAGTTGTTGAAAGGAGGTGGGTTAATGCTGGGCGGCCCAGCTGCAGGACAGGCTCTTGAAGTTGGTTCTGGGGTCTGGTGAGGCTGGCTGGTTGTATAAGATCTTCCTCTTAAGCGCAGGCCACATGCGGACATCGCTTTCGTTTTCTGCTTCTTCCACTGAGCCGTTCTACCTGCCCAGGTCCCTATTCTTGATGGTCTGGGTTCGGCCGTTGCTAAATGGTCATGTTGAAAATGATCTATCAGCCGGGCGCGGTGACTCAGGCCTGTAATCCCAGCACTTTGGGAGGCCGAGGCGGGTGGATTACCTGAGGTCAGGAGTTCAGGATCAGCCTGGCCAACATGGTGAAGCTCCATCTCTACAAAAAATACAAAAATTAGCCGGGCGTGGTGGCACACGCCTGTAATCCCAGCTACTTGGGAGGCTGAGACAGGAGAATTGCTTGAACCTGGGAGGTGGAGGTTGCAGTGAGCCAAGATCGCATCACTGCACTCCAGCCTGGGCGACACAGCAAGACTTTGTCTCAAAAAAAAAAAAAAAAAAAAAAAAAAAAAAAAAAAAACAGAAAAGAAAAAAGAAAATAATCTATCAATGTATCAATGTTAATCCCCTAATTTTCACCGAGGACATTTCCATAACAATGCCAACAAAAATCTCTCCTACAGAGAAAGCGTTATGGAACGCTTTTGCACCAGAAAAATCTCATTAATACAATGGCTACTTCCAAAGTGACCTGGCTTCTTTGAAACTAGACACATTGTGGTAGATTGGAGGGAGCCCATATTGGTAAAAAAACACTTTTACTGTTTTATGTAAATCTGTAATGGCTCCATAGGTTCCCCATTTTCTCTTCTGTTAAATGCATTTCATTTTTTTAAGTAAAAGTTTTATTTTAATTCTTATTCTTTTCATTACTTCTTCCTCTACAGGAAAACCACAGCACGTGTTCTTTTTCACTAGTAGAAGTGACGTTGGTTTCGTATTGACAACTTTGAAGCCATTTGGAAGTGTTTCAGTGGAGAGCAAAATGAATAACAAAGCAGGCTCCTTTTTCTGGAACCTTAGACAATTCAGTACATTAGTTCCAACAAGCAGAACTATGAGGCTATATCGTTTGGGACTTTGCAAACCAAAAATAGTTCATTCAAACTGGAACATTTTAAATAACTTTCATAACAGAATGCGATCAACTGACATCATTAGATATCTCTTTCAGGATGCATTCATTTTTAAATCAGATGTTGGCTTTCAAACAAAGGTCATAAGCACTGTAACAGCCCTTAGAATTGAAAGACTACTTTATGCTAGAAGACTGTGTTTTGACTCGAAGCAGTCTCTTGTCCCTGTTGATAAATCTGATGATGGATTGAAGAAAGTAAACCTTAATCATGAAGTCTCTAATGAAGATGTTCTTACCAAGGAAACAAAACCAAACCGTATCAGCAGTAGAAAACTGTCTCAGGAATGTAATTCCCTGAGTGATGTGTTAGATGCATTTTCAAAAGCGCCTACATTTCCTAGTAGTAACTATTTCACAGCAATGTGGACAATTGCCAAAAGACTGTCTGATGACCAGAAGCGCTTTGAAAAACGACTGATGTTTAGCCACCCTGCATTTAATCCGCTCTGTGAACATATGATGAGAGAAGCCAAGTTCATGCAGTATAAGTACCTACTGTTCAGTCTTTATGCCATAGTGAAGCTTGGAATCCCTCAGAACACTATTTTGGTACAGACTTTGCTGAGGGTGACCCAGGTAAAATAAAAAGGAGATTTAAACATGTATTTACTTGGTTTAGAATATTTTGAAAGAATGAAGGGATATAGATACGTAGCCTCCTTAAAAGAGACTATCAAATGGAATGGTAGTTTCCTTTATATTTATTTCTGCATATATATTATATGATTTAGAGGCCTTAAGTTAGCTAGTTATTTTCTTCCTTTTGCTATGGAAATTTATGAAAGCCTTCCCCCTTTACCATCCCCAGGGTTGAGTAGTGGTGAAGAAGCTAAAATGAGGAGAGATGCAAGATATACAAAGAAAGGCTGGGTAGTTGAAGAAGGAGAGAAGGGAAGGGGAAGGAAGAGAATTTAGTCCATGGTAGAATTGGGATTCAGGCCCAGTAGATGATGCCTAAACTGATGAGCAGAATGGTAGTGAAGGGGATGGTGTTTCAAGTAGAGAGGATTGCATGCCCTACCATTCCCAGAGGAAAAGTTTGGCAAATTTGAAGAGCTGAAAGTAGTTTGGTGTAGCTGAAGCACAGAATGATGGAGTTGTATGTTTGAGTCGGTGGGAACAAGTTTTGTACATGGTGATCAAAGGAGAGGAGTGAGGGGCGAGAGGCTTAGGGGCAGAACAAGAGGCTAGAAAAATAGGAACCAAATCATAAAGAGCCTCTTACGGCTAGCTAAGGAGTATGCATTTATCCTGTAGGTGATGGGAATCCATTGAAGAATTTTAAGCAATGGGTTGACGTGCTCAAATTTGTATTTTAGATCACTGAATGAGTGGAAAATGGATTGGAAGAAGGTTAAAATTGGATGGAGGGAGCCATTTTTAGTCTAAAGCAAGAATGTCAGTGTCCTCTTTAATGTCACTGAAATGGTGCCAAATGTAAGGAAGGAAGGATTAGCTTGTTAATCATTTATGTTTTAGGAGTGTACACTTCTGACATATAAACTCAATGATAATGAAGTAATTTTTTAGCCAGGTGTGGTGGCTCACACCTGTAATCCCAGCACTTTGGGAGGCCAAGGCAGGAGGATCTCTTGAGCCCAGGAATTTGAGACCAGCCTGGGCAACAAAGGGAGACTCCATCTCTACAAAAAATACAAAAATTAGCTGGGTGTGATGTGCTCGCCTGTGGTCCCAGCTACTTGGGAGTCTGAGGTGGGAATATCGCTTGAGCCTGGGAGGTCAAAGCTGCCGTGAGCCATGATCGTGCCACTGCACTCCAGCCTGGGTGACAGAGCCAGACCCTGTCTGAAAATAATAATAATAATTTTTTAAAAGACAGGAATTTCTTGGGGATAATCTGGCATATATCCTGTCTTGCTATAGAATTCAGTAATTGGGTTCATAGCTATGGGAAAGTTTTTAACTTTTTACATTACTGTGATTTCCATATATCCTTAAGGAATAATTTTTATTTAGTGTATGTATGTGTATTTGTTTAAACCACAGAATATCCCTGTTTATTTGTAGGCTGTGTATTAGTTCCTATGTAGTTATTTAAAAGTGACTAATAAATCACCTTACCTGGTCAGTGATGCTCTTACTAGATTTTGGACAGATATTCGCACTGGGATGACATCTGTGTTGGTGAGGTATGAGTAGTAGATTTTTGTAGTCAAAACATCTGTATGGATGATGGTGTCTCACTGACCTGTTGGAATAATGTAAAGACATTTTAGAGGTGAAAGGACAGTGTGCCGTCAATGAATTTGCCCTTCAAACACATAGACAAGTGGTCTTTTCTTTCATGGTAGATATTGATGGAGTGCTGTAAAATCGTTAAGGAAACCCTTTCATAGGAAAGAAACCTTTTTTTCCTTCTAACCATAACCATTTCTTATTATTACCTGGTTCTGACTTAAGACTTTGGGATTCATTGGTTATGTAATTTTAGCAAAAGAGCATCTCTCTCTTCAGGCTAAGTTTCCTCAGATGTGATTTTTTGTGAGGTGTATAGACTAGTTGTGATTAAACTGTACAGTACTACTAGTTAAGCTGTGTTGTTACTATTCACTTTCCAAATTATGCCCACTATTTCTGGAATCAAACTTAGTACCCTAAATAAAGGGACCTGAAAGAAGAATCTGTGGGGTGTAGGCTTCCCTTGAGACCCAGATAGCAGTGGTAGAATGTGGCAGGAGATGTGAATCAGAAGATTCACAAGTAAAGTTTCAGCTTGATACCCAGGAAAGGATCTAGGGAAATTGTAAGGGCACAACCATTTAAGGATCTTTAGAGATGGGCTAGTTACCTTCTGTACCTCAGTAGTTCTTATATTCCTGCACTTTAACTGTTTTTGCCTTTGTAATGACCTTGAGTTCCAAGAAGAGGTAAAAATAATGTTTAATAAAAGTTGTTTCAGAAGCAGTGGAATATAATAAATATCAAATGTGTCTTCAGTGATAATGGTGAAGGTAAAAAAGTGTTGATGCATAAAGGGATGTGTATCAGTTAGCTGGAAAATTCAGTAAGTATGACTTTTTATTTCCCAAAGATGCTGTTTATTGTGGACTGACTATAGGAATTGTTGGCTTGATACTCAATCGTTTTATTCAGTACATCAGTTCAGTGTTTTTGCTTGGGTAAGATAGTTTACTATGGGCTCATCACCTGTAGTGTTTTTGTAATTATATTTCAATAGGAACGTATCAATGAGTGTGATGAGATATGCCTTTCAGTTTTGTCAACTGTTTTAGAGGCAATGGAGCCATGCAAGAATGTTCATGCTCTACGAACGGGTTTCAGGTGAGAACTCTCTTATGCTTTCTTCATGTGGTTTTCTTTGTTCCTCATATATCTGGAATAAAAAAATTGAGATGAAAACTAAACTCCTTTCTTGAGGGGAGGAGGAGTTGGGGAGGGTTTGTTGGTAGTTACAGCCTTTCATGCCTTATTAAGCTTAAAATCCTGACTCTGGATGACATAGGTTGGAAATACCTCTCTTAGGGTCCATAATAACAAAGATGTGAGTAACATTGAAATCTAAATTAATTTATTTTAAAACATAGTACTGGCCAGGCACAGTGGCTCACGCCTGTAATCCCAGCACTTTGGGAGGCCGAGGCGGGCAGATCACGAGGTCAGGAGATTGAGACCACGGTGAAACCCCGTCTCTACTAAAAATACAAAAATTAGCTGGGTGTGGTGGCGGGTGCCTGTAGTCCCAGCTACTTGGGAGGCTGAGGCAGGAGAATGGCATGACCCCGGGAGGCGGAGCTTGCAGTGAGCCGAGATCACACCACTGCACTCCAGCCTGGGCGACAGACCGAGACTCCGTCTCAAAAAAAAAAAAAAAAAAGTACTGATGTGGGGTAGGAGAGAATTGACATGTATATTTAATTCAGAATAGTTATTTGGGGACTATGTGAGGGTTGACACTGACCCAGCTTGAAAAGGAATTTATAAAATTGATATAAATGATCTAATGTCATAGATTAGTGAGAGTAAAACTTAACTCCCTTTGACATTGACTATGCATAGGATATGTTACTATAATCTCCTGACATAATTTGTTCTTTAGTAAAGACAGCACAATAATGTGAGAGAAAATAGCACTATTAATAGATTGGGTCTCGATCTTTAACTACTTACACTCTCTCGAGCAGGTAAATCATTTCTCTGGGCTTCATAATCCTTTTCTGTAAGAAGGGGCTGGACCAAATGAAATTTTAAGATTTTTCTTCTGCTTTGAAGATTCTATGATTTTAATATTTATTGTGTTTGATAACAGAATACTAGTTGATCAGCAAGTTTGGAAAATAGAAGATGTCTTCACATTACAAGTTGTGATGAAGTGTATTGGAAAAGATGCACCGATTGCTCTTAAGAGGAAACTGGAGGTAAACACATGAATTTTCTCTTGTGGATGAGATTTGAAAAAATTATTTCTTATAACCTGCTATCACTGCCTGAAGTCAATTTTCTAGGAGGGCATTGCTGGGCCTTTAGGTTTAGCTTCGCTAAAGTGAATGAATAGAAGTACCCTTATATTTATTTATCTGTATATATACATGTATATTTATTTATCTATTTGTCTGGTCATATTACCCAAACTTCATCCTTTTTATTTAAAAATAAATGTTTAGGCCAGACATGGTGGCTCACGCCTGTAATCCCAGCACTTTGGGATGTCAAGGGCAGGGAGATCTCTTGATCCCAGGAGTTTGAGACCAGCCTGGGTAACTGAACAAGACCCTGTCTCTGCCAAAAAAAAAAATCAAAGAATTAGCTAGGCGTGGTGGTGCATGCCTGTAGGTGGTGCATGCCTGTAGTCCCAGCTACATGGGAGGCTGAGGCAGGAGGATCACTTGAGCCTGGGAGGTTGAGGCTCCAACCTGGGTAACAGCACAAGACCCTGTCTCAATAAAAATAAAAGTTTATTTTGTCACAGATAGTAAATTAAATTAAAGTTTGTTTTTCTTTAGATGAAAGCCTTGAGGGAATTAGACAGATTTTCTGTTGTGAATAGCCAGCACATGTTTGAGGTACTAGCTGCCATGAATCACCGATCTCTTATACTCCTGGATGAATGCAGTAAGGTGGTCATAGGTAAGAGGAGTTTTTCTTTCATCATTTGTAATACCTGAGCTTCTGTTTTAGACTATTTTTGTTTTGTTTTAAAAACTTTGCTTTTATATGAAAAAAGAATAAAGCATGTTGTATTCAAAACAATCTGGTAATTTTTGTTTGTTTATTTAACTCATTCTTCAAGATAATATCCATGGGTGTCCTTTAAGAATAATGATCAACATATTGCAGTCCTGCAAAGACCTCCAATACCATAATTTGGATCTCTTCAAGGGACTTGCAGATTATGTGGCTGCAACTTTCGACGTCTGGAAGCTCAGAAAGGTGAGTACGTTAACAATTTAGAATAAGCCTCGCAAACTTTTAAAACACATACTAATTCATTTAGCATTTTA
Source organism: Symphalangus syndactylus (assembly GCF_028878055.3). Taxonomy (NCBI): domain Eukaryota; kingdom Metazoa; phylum Chordata; class Mammalia; order Primates; family Hylobatidae; genus Symphalangus; species Symphalangus syndactylus. The sequence goes on from NC_072430.2 coordinate 111,316,962, forward strand.
AGTATTTCTCTTTCACCTTTATAGTAGTTAAGATACCCAAATATTCCAATGATGAATTGACTTTTGAAAAATTAGCTCCTTATTATTCCTGTTTGGGGGCTACTTGCTAATATGAATAGTCCCTAACTTAGGATGGCTTGACTTAATATTTTTTGACTGTTTGATGTTGCAAAAGCAATACGCATTCAGTAGAAACCATACTTTGAATTTTGAATTTTGATGTTTTCCTGGGTTAGTGATAGGTTGTATGATACTCTCTTTTCATGCTGGGCAGTGGCGGCAAGTCGCAGCTCCCAATCAGCTGCGCAGTCATGAGAGTAAACAATGCATATTGTATTCAATAAATTACTTGAGATATTCAACACTTTTATTATAATATAGGCTTTTTGTTAACTCATTTTGCCCAACTATAGGTGAATGTAAGTGTTCTAAGCATGTTTAAGGTAGGCTAGGCTAAGCTATGATGTTCAGTAAGTTGGATGTATTAAATGCATTTTGACTTAAAATATTTTCAATTTATGGTGAGTTTGTTGGGATATACCCCACGGTAAGTCAAGGACCATCTGTATGCTATTCTATCTTTTGGTCATCTTTCTATTTGAAACAAAAATTTGCTCTTGTGTTTGGTTTTAAAAGGGTTGTATGGGCTGGGCGCGGTGGCTCATGCCTGTAATCCCAGCACTATGGGAGGCCGAGGTGGGTGGATCACCTGAGGTCAGGAGTTCAAGACCAGCCTGGCCAACATGGTGAAACCCCATCTCTACTAAAAATACAAAAATTAGCAGGGCATGGTGACATGTCCCTGTAATCCCAGCTACTGGGGGGCTGAGGCAGGAGGACCACTTGAACCTGGGAGGTGGAGGTTGCGGTAAGCTGAGATCATGCCACTGTACTCCAGCCTGGGCAATAAAGATCCAAACTCTGTCTCAAAAAAAAAAAAAAAAAAAAGGGTTGTATGATACTTTTGTTAGATATTTAGCATGATTTCCGTGTTTATACTTTGTTCTTGTTAGATTTCGAATAATAAAGATGGGTGATGTGACAGGCTTATGGTTTTTGAAGAATAAAATATCACTACTTAATGGTCACATCCATTCTTTTACCCAGAGTAAAAGCCTTTAAAATCAGGAGCTGTGTTAAGAATATAAGCATTTAATGAAGCACCTGGTAAAAACTTCTTTTTGCAATGAAATAGGTGATAACTGTTAGACCTCTAGGTTCAGTTTATTTTGGAGAGTAAGGTAAATATTGAGTTTACTGTGGAAATTGGTTATGGAAAGAGAAGTAATAATCCTAAGTAAGAAAGATTGAGAAGGAAATGGAGGTGACTTGAAAGTTTATTTTAATCATAATGTTTCAGTTCCATTTTCACTTACAGGTATTAATATTAAATATAGAAATTTTGGGGTTATGTCTTACATGTTAGAATCTAGGAAGTATTTAAGTTTGGGAATGCGAGGAGTTCAACATTGAGTTGGTCATTTTGAAAACCTTCAGAAAAGGCATATTTAAAAGTAATTTTCAGATATGTTGTATGAAAAGCATGTAGGAAAAGATTTATTTTTAAATCAGATGGAAACATAGAAATTACTGTATGCCCTGGTTCTCAGCTTAAAAAAGATTGCTTATTAACTTGATACCCAATTCAAGAATTAATAGAACAGATTTTGTGAGGGAAAGATAATTGTTCTTTTTCAGGAAAATATTCTGTTTCAGGATATATTCTGTTGATCAGGACAGTTGAATTGCTGCTTAGATTTTTTGAGATCTAAAAAATTACTATTAGCATACTGTAATTATTAAAGAGTTTTCCCTCAATTTTCTCTTTTTAAGGTTCTTTTTATCCTCATTTTATTTGAAAACCTTGGCTTTCGACCTGTTGGTTTAATGGACTTGTTTATGAAGAGAATAGTAGAGGATCCTGAATCCCTAAACTTGAAAAACATTCTATCTATTCTTCATACTTACTCTTCTCTCAATCATGTCTACAAATGCCAGAACAAAAAGTATGTACTTGTTTTTTTTTTTACCTTTTTTATTGCTATATAACTTACAGAAAAGGTTATAAATCATAAGCTTAATGAATTATTACAAGTGAACACACCCATAGTCATCATCCATGCCAATAAATAAAACATAGTGTTCCTTACTCATTTATAAAGTTAAACAAAATTTTATTTTATATTTGTTGCCCTTTGTCTTGTTTGTTTCTTTGTTCTTTATAATATATTAGTTAATTCATTATAGGAGTTTTGATTTCAAACCCTCCCAGCTTATCCTCGCAGCTCCTAAGTTCATAGTTCATTTTAACTGTATTAAAAAATGGAGAAATCTATCTTTTAAAAAATTTGACTTTTTTTATTATGGTAAGAACATTTAGTAAATTTTAAAGTGTGCAGTACAATATTGCTGACTTTATTATTATTATTATTTTTTTTTTTTTTGAGACAGAGTCTCGCTGTGTCGCCCCAGCTGGAGTGCAGTGGCGCAATCTCGGCTCACTGCAAGCTCCGCCTCCCGGGTTCATGCCATTCTCCTGCCTCAGCCTCTAACGATATAGTTAACAATATTGTACAGTGGATCTCTAGAACTTAATCATCTTGCATAACTGAAACTTTATACCTGTTGAATAGCAACTCCCCTATTTCCCCCTTTCCTCACCCCTGATGACCAACATTATAATCTCTGTTTCCATGACGGACCTTTTCAGATACTTTATATAAGTGGAGTCATGTGGTATTTGTCCTTCTATGACTAGCTTATTTCAGTTAGCATAATGCCCTTCAAGTTGATCCATGTTGTAGCATGTGGTGAGATTTCCTTCTAAGGCTGAATAATATTCCATTATATGTATATATCACATTTTCTTTATCCATTCATCTGCTGATGGATGTTTAGGTTGTTTCCCTATCTTGGCTATTGCAAACAATGCTGCAGTTAACATGGGAGTGCAGATGTCTCTTTGAGATTCTCATTTCAATTCTTATGAATTGAAATATATCCACAAGTGAGATCCCTGGATCATACAGGGATTCTGCTTTTACCAAGGGTTCTACTTTTACTAAATGCCTTTTTTTTTTTTAGCATCAGTTGAAATGATCATATGGTTTTTATCCTTTATTCTGTTGATATGATGTATCATATTGATTGATTTGCATATGTTGAACCATCCTGGCATCCCAGGGATAAATCCTACTTGGTCATAATGAATAATCTTTCTAATGTATTATTGAATTTGGTTTGCTAGTATTTTTTTTTTTGAGGATTTTTGCATCAGTCTTCATCAGAGATACTGTGCTGTAGTTTTTTTGTTTGTTTGTTTGTTTGTTTTTTATGTGTCTTTGTCTGATTTTGGTATCAGGGTAATACTGGACTTGTAGAATGAGTTTGGAAGTATTCCCTCCTTCTCTGCTTTTTGGAATAGTTTGAGTAGGGTTAGTATTAGTTCTTCCTTAAATGTTTGGTAGAATTCAGCAGTGAAGCAGTTTGGTCTTGGGCTTTTCTTTACTAGGTAGTAGTTCTACTTTTACATTTTTCAAGGAAGCTTCATACTGTTTTCCATGTACCATTTTGTATTCCTATCAACATTATGCAAGGGTTCCAATTTCTCCACATCTTCTCCAACACTTTTTAGATTTTGTTTTGTTTTTTTTGATAATGGCCGTCCTAACAGGTGTAAAGTGATATCTCATTGTGGTTTTGATTTGCATTTCCCTGATGATTAGTGATGTTGACCATGTTTTCACATACCTGTTGGCCATTTGTATGTCTTCTTTGGAGAAATATTTAAGTCCTTTGCCTATTTTTAAATCATATTATTATTTTTGCTATTCAGTTACAGTATATTATAATATATAAACATACTACAAATATATATATATTATGGGATGCAGAAAAAGCAATACAAGAAAACTTAAAGCATTAAGTTTTATATAAACTTATAGCAATAAGCATAAATATATGAGTTACAGGAATTCCTTATATATTTTGGATAATAACTTCTTATCATATGTATGGTTTGCAAATATTTTCACCCATTCCGTAGGTTGCTTTTTCACTTTGTTGACTGTTTCCTTTGCTGTGCAGCTTTTTAGTTTGATATAGTTCTCTTTGTCTGTATTTGCTTTTGTTGCTTGCACTTTTGGTATCACATAAAAAAAAATCATTGCCTAACTAAGCCAATCCATGAGGCTTCTCCTACACATTTTCTTTTAGGAATTTTATAGTTTTAGGTCTTATGTTTAAATCTTTAATCCATTTTGAGTTGATTTTTGTGTATGTTATAAAATAAGGTTCCAATTTCATTCTTTTGCATGTGGATATCCAGTTTTCCCAACAGCTTTTGTTGAAGAGCATATTCTTTTACTATGTGTAGTCTTGGCAGCTTTGTCTTTTTTATGGCAGTACCATACTGTTTTAATTACTGTAGCTTTGTAATATATTTTGGAATCAGGAAGTGTGATACTTCTAGCTCTGTTCTTTTTCAAAATTGCTTTGGCAGTTCAGATTCCTTTGTGGTCCTATATGAATTTTAAGGTTTTTTTTTCTATTTCTGTAAAAAAATGCCATTGGGATTTTGATAGCGATTGCACTGAATCTGTAGACTGCCTGGGTTAGTATGGACATTTTAACAAGATTAAGTCTTTCAATCCATGAGTGCAGACTGTCCTTCCATTTATTTATGTCTTTAATTTCTTTCATCAACTTTTTTGTAGTTTTCAATGTACAAGTCTTTCACCTCCTTGATTAAGTTTATTCCTAAGTATTTTATGCTTTTTGATAATATTATAAGCAAGATTGTTTTCTCAATTTCCTTTTTGGATAGTTTGTTATAAGTGTATAGGAACACAGCAGATATTTTTACTGCTTCCTTTCTGATTTGGTTGTTTTTCTTTCTTTTTCTTTTGTTTGCATAATTACTCTGGCTAAGATTTCCAGTACCTTGTTGAATAGAAGTGATGAGAGTAGGCATCCTTGTCTTGTTCCTGGTCTTAGAAGAAAATATTTGTTTTTCATCATCGAATATGATGTTAGCTATGGTTTTTCATATATGGTCTTACTTACGGTGAGGCACATTTCTTCTATACCTAATTTGTTGAGAGCCCTTATCATAAAGGTTGTTGAATTTCATCAAATGGTTTTTCTGCATCTAATTAGATGATCGTATGATTTTTCTCCTTTATTCTGTTAATGTGGTGTATCTCATTAATTGACTTGCATATACTGAACCGTCTTTGCATCCCAGGGATAAATCCCTTTTTATTCATGGTGTATGATCCTTCTAATGCTAATATTTTGTTGAGGATTTTTACATCTGTGTTCATCAGGGATATTGGCCTGTAGCTTTCTTGTGTGATAATGCATGTGTCTGGCTTTGGTATCAGGGTAATGCTGGCCTCATAAAATGAGTTCTTTGTCTTCAGGTGTTTGGAAAAGTTTAAGCACATTAGAAGTATTGTTAATTCTTCTCACAATGTTTGGTAGAATTCAGCAATGAAGCCATCTAGTCCTGGCCTTTTTCATTGTTGGGAAGTTTTTGATTACTGATTAAATTTCCTTATTCATTATTGGTTTGTTTAGATTTTCTATTTCTTTATGATTCAGTCTTGGTAGGTTGTATTTTTCTAGGAATTTATTCATTTCTTCTTGATTATCCAATTTGTTGGCATACAGTTGTTCGTGATAGTCTCTTATGAGCCTTTTTTATTTCTGTGGCATTGGTTTTTATTTCTAGTTATAATGTCTTGTTCATCTCTTACTTATTTGAGTCTTTCTTTTTTTGTCAGTCTAGCTAAAGGTGTGTCAATTTTGTTCATCTTTTCATAAAACCAAGTCTTCGTTTTGTTGGTTTTTTCTACTATTTTATTTATTTCTGTTCTAATCTTCATTATTTCCTTCCTTCTGCTAACTTTGGGCCTAGTTTGTCTTATTTCAGTTTTTTGAGGTGTAAATTTAGGTTTTTTATTTGATAGCTTTCTTTTTTTTAAGATAGGTGTTTATTGCTGTAAGTTTTCTTGTTAGTACTGCTTTTTCTGCATCCCATAATTTTGGGTATGTTGTGTTTTCAATTTTATTTGTCTTGAAATATTTTCTAATTTCCCTTTTGATTTCTTCTTTAACCTATTGGTTGTTCAAGAGTGTGTTGTTTAATTTCCACATATTTGTGAATTTTCTAGTTTTCCCTCTGTTGATTTCTAATTGTATTTCTTTGTGATCCGAAAGGATACTTGGTCTGATTTCAGTTTTCCTAAATCTGTTATGACTTATTTTGTGACCTAACATATAGTCTGTCCTTAAGAATGATCTATGTGCACTTGAGGAAAATAAGTGTTCTGGTGCTGTTGGCTGGAATGTTCTGTATGTGTCTGTTACATCCATTTCATCTGTAGCAGGGGTCCCCAGCCCCCAGGCCATGGACTGGTACCAGTCCGTGGCCTGTTAGGAACTGGGCCGCACAGCAGGAGGTGAGTGGCAGGCGAGCATTACTGCCTGAGCTCTGTCAGATCAGCCATGGCATTAGGTTCTCATAGGAGTGTGAACCCTATTGTGAACTGTGCATGTGAAGGCTCTAGGTTGCATGCTCCTTATGAGAGTCTAATGCCTTACGAAACACCCCCCATCCCCAGTCTGGAAAAATTGTCTTCCATGAAACCAGTGCCAAAAAGGTTGGGGACCACTGATCTATAGTGTTCTTCAAGTCCTTTGTTTTCTTACTGATTTTGGTCTGGATGTTCTATAAATTATTGAAAGTGGGGTTATTGAAGTCTCCCTATTGTTGTATCATCTATTTCTCCCTTCAGATCTGTTATGTCTTCCTGATGAATTGGCCCTTTTATCATTATGTAATGACCTTGTTTGTCCTTATGACAATTTTTAACTTAAAAGTGTATTTTGTCTGATGTAAGTATGGCTACCTCTGCTCTCTTTTGGTTACCATTTGCATGGAATGTTTTTATCCGTTTCTTCACTATCAAACTATGTGTATGTCCTTAAATCTAAAGCGAGTATCTTGTAGACAAGTTATAGGTTGGTCTTTTTTTTAATCCATTCAGCCATTTTGTGTCTTTTAATTGGGGAATGTATTAGTCTATTCTCACATTGCTATACTACCTAAGACTGTGTAATTTATAAAGAAAAGAGGTTTAATTGACCAACAGTTCCACATGACTGGGGAGGCCTCAGGAGACTTACAATTATGGCGGAAGGCAAAGGGGAAGCAGTCACCTTCACAAGGTAACAGAAGAGAGCCAAGAGAAAGGGCGAGGAAGTGCTACACTTTAAGCCATCAGCTCTTACTATTACGAGAACTCCCTCACTATTACGAGAACAGCATGGGGGAAACTGCCCCCATGATCCAATCACCTTCCAACAGATCTCTCCCTCAATACATGGGGATTCAAATTTGAGACGAGATTTGGGTGGGGATACAGAGCCAAACCATATCAGGGAGTTTAATCCACTTAATGTTTAGAATAACTATTGATAGAGAAGGACTTACTGTTGCCATTTTGTTGTTTTCTGTCTTACAGTTTTATCTTCTATCTTTTCCTTTCTTTTTATCTTCCTTTGTGACTTATTGATTCTTTTGTGAGATGTTTCAATTCCTTTCTCTTTTTGTTTTGTGTAGTCTCTAAAGGTATTTCATTTGTGGTTACCATGGGTCTTACATAAAACATCTTATTGTTTTAACAGTCTATTTTAAGCTGAAAACAACTTCCATTGCATACAAAAGCTGTACACTTGTCTCCCCATACTTTGTTATTGATGTGACAGTTTACATCTTTTTATATTGTATATCCATTAGCAAATTTTTATAGTTACAGTTATTCTTAATAGTTTTTTTAGCATTTATACTAGAACTAAAGCACACCACTATTACAGTATTACCATATCCTATATTTGTTTATGTACCTTTACTAGTGAGTTTTATACTTTGCTGTGTTTTCACATTGATGTTTTGTGTTTTTTCATTTCACCTGTCTTTAGCATTTAGTGTAAGAAAAGACTAGTGATGACAATTTTCCTTGGCTTTCATTTGTCTGGGAGTCTTGATGTACATTTTTGAAAGACGGTTTTGCCAAGTATAGGATTATTGGTTGGCAATTTTTCTTTCAGCACTTTGAATACATTATCCCAGTCCCTTCTCTGGCCTGCAAAGTTTCTGCTAAGAAGTTCACTGCTAGTCTGTTGGAGGCTCCCTTGTACATGAATAGTTGCTTTTCATCCTTGTGGGAGAAATGAGTTGCTTTTAAAGTTCTTTTTGTTTTTGAATTTTGACAGTTTGAGTACAGTGTATCTTAATGTATATTTCTTTGGATTCATCTTATTTGGGGTCCTTTGAGTTTTATGAATCTGGATGTCCATTACTCTTTCTAGATTTGTGAAGTTTTCAGCCACTATTTCCTTAAATAAGCTTTCAGCTCCTTTTTTTCTTCTCCTGAGACACCCATAGTGTGCACATTGGTTTGCTTGTTGGTGTCCTATAAGTGTCGTAGGCTTTAACTCTTCTTCTTTCTTTATTCTTTTTCCTTTTTGGACCGGGTAATTTCACATGACCTGCTTCAAGTTCTCTGATTCTCTTTTGCTTGCTGAAGTGTGCTGGTATGGCCGTCTAGTCAATTTTTCAGTTTAGTTATTATATTCTTTAGCTCCAGAATTTCTGTTGAGTTCTTTCTATAGTTTATCATTTCTTTGTTGATATTCTTATTTTGCTCATATATCATTTTCCTAATCTCATTTACTTTTCTGTGTTCTTATAAGACAATTATTTTTAGTTCTTCGTTGGGCAGTTCATAGATCTTCATCTCTTTAATTTTGATTACTGGACATTTATTTTGGTACTTTGATTGTGTTACACTTCCCTGATGCTTTTTCTTCCTTGTAGCTTTGCATTGGTATCTGCACAATTGAAGAAACAGTCTCCTCTCCCTGTTTTTACAGACTGGCTTTGACAGGGAAAGACTCTCGTTAATCAGTTTAGCTAGAGATTCTGGGGGCCTCTGAAACTTTTTCTCTAAATTTTTTTTTTTTTTTTTTTTTTTTTTTGAGACGGAGTTTTGATCTTTGTTGCCCAGGCTGGAGTGCAGTGGCGCAATCTCGGCTTACTGCAACCTCCGCCTCCCGGGTTCAAGCGATTCTCCTGTCTCAGCCTCCCAAGTAGGTGGGATTACAGGCACATGCCACCATGCTCAGCTAATTTTTGTAGTTTTAGTAGAGACGGGGTTTCGCCATATTGGCCAGGCTGGTCTCCAACTCCTGACCTCAGGTGATCCACCCACCTTGGCCTCCCAAAGTGCTGGGATTACAGGCATGAGCCACCATGCCTGGCCTGAATGTGTTTATGGATTTCTAAGTAGAGGGATTTACTGGTTTCTTTTTCTTAATTTCCTTTTTTTTTTTTCAGTACCGGGGAATATCTTGCTCCCTCTGGTGTCTGACTGCTGTACTACAGTCAGGGACATAGATGCTCCACTCCTTTCTCTCCTTCGCTGTAGAGAAGCCTTGAGTTGTGCTGTCTGCTGTAAGCCACTGACCCCTTTTTTTCCTTCCTAACTGCTCCCGGGCATTCAGACTATGCTGGTTTCATCCGCTCTCTTTGTGAGGTGAGACAGAAACCAGCTCCTTGGACAGCTTACCAAAAGGCTAGGATGTTGAAGACATGCTCCACTCCTCTCATTTCCTCCTGAGGCTGAATCCTCAGGTTGTGTACCTTCTCTCAATCTCTCAGAGCTGTGCTGAGTGCAGGAAGCTGTCCACCCCTTTTCCTTTGTTCTTAACTGCCCTCAGGCATCTGAACCCTCTGGTTTTGTTAGTATTCCATGTGAGTTGAGACAGAATCAGCCCCTAGGGCAGCGCAGTGAAAAGCCGGATGTTGGATGCACACTCTACTGTCTCCCTCCAAGGGAGAAGTCCTAGGCCAAGGTGATCTCCTTGGTGCTGAGCTATGCCGGCTTTGGGGAGGGGCTGACCTAGGTAAAATGTTCTTCTTGCCTGTTTCAGTGCAACTCCTCTTGGTTTTGTTCTTATCTGGAGTATGACAATATCTTAATTGGTTTATGGACTTTTCATAAAGGTATTTTTGTCTATATGTCCTTGTTAAATCAGTGTTTCTGAGAAGCTGTGAGAACTGGACCTTCTTCTAGTTCAGTTTTGACCTTAACTATTCATTTGGTCTCAGGCTACTGCTTTCTATTCTTTTAATTTTAACCACAGCCATGCATTTCTACTGTTAAATACAGTAATTCCTCAAATGTGCCAGCTTCTTTCATACCTCTGCTTTCTACCCAGAACATCTTTTCTTACTCTTTGGATCAGTCAGGGTTCATTAAAAATCATAAAAACATATAAAATGTCATTTGTTAAAACAGTGATTAAAAGCATGGACTCTAGAGCTAGCTTGCTTAGGTTTGAGTTTCAGCATTGCCATTTGTTAGCTGCTTGACTTTTGGCAAATTACTTATCTGTGCCTCAGTTTATTCACTTATTAAAATGGAGATGAGCTATGTCTAATCTCATTGGGTTGTTATTAGGATTAAATGAGTTAATCTATGTCAAGTTCTTATGACAATGCCCAGCACATGGTAATTTTTAGATTTGAAAAAAATTAGAGTGTAGGTCACAGAGGCCTTGGGGGAACAAACTAGGGCAGTTGTGAAGGTCTCAGTGGCAAGATGCACAGGCCATCTGTTTGCCATCAAATGACTTGACTCCAGCTGCTAGCTTTCCTTTTAGTTTTCCTTCCAGATTTAGATTTCTAAAAGAGAACATCTGATTGACTGAGTTTGGGTCAAATGCCCATCCCTTAAGGGCAGTTAATCAATTAAGTGGTGTCAGGCCAACTAAAAAGCAACTTCCCACTGTACTGTCCACTGAATGGACAGACTTAGTTCATACTGCATTTTCTGTGTCTTCCCTAATTGTCACCATCAGGGTCGCTGTGCTTGTCATGTCTTACCCAATCTCTGGTGAAGCCTTGTTGTCAAATGTCCTCCTAGGACATCCTTGTTGTCAAGGCTCCACCAGAGATTGGGTAAGACATGACAAGTTGTGTCACGTCATTTGTGTGTCAATAAGTCTGTCTCTGCTCTTCAGTTGGTAAGCTCTCCAGAGTCAGACCCAGCTGCCTGTTTTTCTGAACTTAGTACAGGACCTGCCAAAGAGTAGACATTTAATAAAGGTTGAAAAATATCTCCCAAATTCAATCTTCCTTTACTCCCCTGGCTTGATTTTCTTCTGAGGCTGGCTCCCATTGATGCCTTGTACTTTCTTGACAAATAATATCAAGCTAAGTGGTAATTAAAACGCCAGAAACAGCCCCAGAGGGATTAAGAGAGTAAGCACTGGGCAGGTAAGAGTTTTTCAGGTGACTCTAAGCAACCTGAGAGATAACTCGTTCCAACAAAATTGTTATGTTGGAAATAGAGGGGGGATAACAAAGGTAACAAAGGCTAGGAGGACATTTAATAAAATGGCAGTAGTAGAATTAGTACAGGAGGAGAATCATGAATGTTGTCTTTTTGTCTGTCTATTCTGCTTTCATTTAACCTGGTGGTTTTCAAACAGGGATGATTTTGCCTCCCAGGGGACGTTTGGCAATGTATGGAGATGGTTTTTAGTTGTCACAACAGGAGGGAGGTCTGTGCTACTGGCCTCTAGTGGATGGAGGCCAGGCGTGCCGCCAACATCCTACTATGCACAAGATAGCCCCTCACAATAAGGAATTATCCAGCCCCAGATGTTAGTAGTTCTGAAATTGAGAAACCCTTACCTAATTCTAAGCCTCACACCTCAACATTTCTCCAAAGGAGAAGTAGGGGCAATTTGGCAGATATAGCAAGATTAATTAGTCATCATTTCCTGAATGCCCATGAATGTACAGTTGCCTGGATTTGGTATTTTGAGGGCTATAAAAAAGAAGTTTGTATTCCCTGTTCTTCCTAGACCATTTATGAAAACAACTCTCTTGTATATCCAGAGGAAGGCAGTACATGGTAGGCGCCAAGTAAGTGCTTTATGGAGGAGGGAGAAAGGAAGATGGCAACTTAGGCTGGAGTAGCAAAGGTTTTGGAAGCAGAATAACTCAAAGTATTTGGGAAGAGAGTTGACTAGAAGAGATGGTTAGATAGGAGAGTGGTAGGAATTCTGGCTTAGCTTATTGTATATCCACATGCTATACATTAATCATTATTTCATTTATGATGGCCCATGGGGGAGAGGGTGTGTTAAATCCAGAGTATCTTGCTGGGCTTCGAACCCAAGGCACAAATAGGTAACGTTTAAGCTCTGTTGTTTTGGTCCTTTGGTTTCTTCTCTTCTTGATCTGTATTTACCATCTTATGGATAATCCCACATTTGCATCTGTGGTCATTAGTGTGCTCCTTAACTCCAGACCTGAGTCTCTGTGGGTTGCATATGGTCACTGCACATCCAGAAGTGTCTCAAGTTCAGTAATTCTGGAAGTCAGCTCATTTTTCTTGACTCATCCTTTTCCAATGACAAGTTCCTCCTCCTGTCTTCCTCATCAAAGTTTATTTGTTTGTTTAGTCAGCATTTGCCAAGCACCTGGACATTTGGGAGAAAGATGAATAAGACAGTCATACTTGCCAGAGGATTCTGTGTAATGGGTAAGGTAGATACGTAAATTGGCAATTAAATATAGCATGAAAATTCGAGTGATCTAGCATATTAGTCTGTTTTCACACAGCTGATAAAGACATACCCGAGACTGGGCAATTTACAAAAGAAAGAGGTTTAATGGACTCACAGTTCCACATGGCTGGGGAGGCCCCACAATCATGGCGGAAGGTGAAAGGCACATCTCACAGGGCAGTAGACAAGAGAGAGAGCCAAGCAAAAGGGGTTTCCCCTTATAAAACTATCAGATCTCGTGAGACTTATTGACTACCACAAGAAGAGTATGGGGGAAACCACCCCCATGATTCGGCTATCTACCACTGGGTCCCTCACAACACAAGGGAATTATAGGAGCTACAATTCAAAATGAGATTTGGGTGGGGACATAGCCAAACCATATCATCTAGGATATTTGGAAGTAGAGGAGGGATATATCAGGATGCCAGCCTGGTGAAGAGGAGGGTCAGGGGTATCAGGCAGTGTCGCCTGGAGGGGTTGGCATCTGAGCTGATCTTAAAAGATGGAGAGATGGGGGTTTACCATGGAAAGATAAGCAGGAAAGAACATTCCAAGTGAAAGGCCCTCTATATGCAAGACCTGGAGGAAAGAAACAGCAGAGCACGTGCAGGGAACCGCACACAGTTTGGGCTGCTGAAGCATGAGGTACAGGGTGAGGAGTGGGGCAAGAGAAGACCAGAGGGGGGATCATTACCCAGGCTCCCAACTTCCTTGTCCACACCATCCCCTGCCCCCGCATCCCACTGCATGTTCCAAAAGCAATCAGTTACTAATTTCAGAAGTGCTGGCTTGCTGTTGTGTGTATGATCTGTTATATTCCTCCCATTTCATCATAATTCCTATAGTTTTCCTGGCCTTATCACAGCCCTTCATCCTCCCCAACACTTCTTCCCCTACCCATGGACCTCTCAGTTGATTTCAGTCTCATTGTTAACAAGGGCTTGCGTCCAGGCATATTTGCCCCGGCTGTGAAGAAACACTCCTCTGTACCTTCATCTCACCAGTTATTCACTATCAGGCAAGTAGCATGCGCTTTCAGGGCTCTGCTCAAATCTTCTTCCCTTACTCCATCTTTTCCACCTATTCAAATTCTCCTCCCAAAAGCTTCTGTTTATTTTCTTTCCTCTGCGAGATCACAGTACTTTGCATGTATTTCTTTTCTTATATAACTATATGTATCATATGCCCTGAGAGTCAGATTGATATGTGTTCAAAGGATATCTACCATTTATTAGTGGTGTCACTCTGGGCAAGCGACTGCCCCTGATTTTTGTCTTTTCTGTCTTCATTTGTGCTTAACTACGTTATACTGTGTAACATTAGCTCTGGGTGGTAGGATTAGGCTTGCAGTTCTTTTAACCCATAGTATTGATAACTAGATAATTTTAGTTGGTTATAAAACTGTAGTGGTGGTCCAGGCATTATAGAAAATCTAGCATAATTATGAAAAGGTTCTGGAGCCTGACACCTTATGTTCTAATACTGCCTTTGCTACTTCCTTGTCTGTGTGTTCTTAGACAAGTTACTCAACCTCTAAGCCTGTTTACCCATTTTTTTAAATGAGGAGAATAATAGTAATACCCATAGAGTTTTTTAGTGTGAGTTAAATGAATTAAAGTCTATAAAATGTTTGTCTTGTGCAAGACATATAGCAATAGCCAACATTTCTTGAATGTATACACTTATTATGAGATAACCAACTGTCCAGAACGATGTGTGGATACTTACTTGCAAGCCTGATTTTCTTATGTCTTTTCTTTGGAATCGTTAAAGATATTGGCCTTCTGTATATGTTGGGAAACTGACTTTTCTTTGTTCCCCAGACAGTTCCTGGAAGTTATGGCTAGTGCTCTGACTGGTTATCTTCACTCTGTTTCTTCTGAAAACTTATTGGATGCAGTGTATTCATTTTGCTTGATGAATTACTTTCCCCTGGCTCCTTTGAATCAGCTTCTGCAAAAAGACGTCATCAGTGAGCTGCTGACATCAGGTAGGATGTTAGTGCAGAATTGTGACCAGTTCTGCACTACCACTAGCTACCATATGACTCTGAATGGGGTCTTAGTTGGAGCAGCGTTAGTTGAAATTTGCAGAGCAGGTGTTGCTGTGGAAAGGGCTGATAATGGTGAAGTCAAAGGATAGTGCTTCAAAGCAGCAAACCTGCAGACCCTTCTTTAATGACAAGTTCTACATGTAGAAAAAAATAATAAGGAATGCATCATTATTCCTTTTATTTACACTCTATCCTTCTATACAAAGGCTAACTGTTCAGGTTGTTCTTTATGCTTTGATCAGAGCTGTTTTAATTCCTAATCCTTACTTATCACATTTGAAGCCAACCTTAGTCAACTTTTGCAGCTGTAAACACTTGGTCGCTCCTGGCCTGTGATGAGGGAACACCTGTTAGATCAAGAACCCAAATAGCCACCAAATTAATTAGTTCATTTACTCTTGGAACCAAATTAACTGTTGACTTTTAGTCTTTAATATTAAATAAGGTAAAGCAATATCCAGGTAGATGTACAAAATTTGAAGATGTGTCTGAGAATAGAGTAGTTCAGAATTAAAACATAAATAAATAAATGTTATAAAATCCCAAAGTTGAGTTGTAGAGAGTCAGTCAATACCACGTGCTGATTTTTCAGGCAGTGTAATAATGGAGAAACAGCCTTGAACCTCGAAAACCTGGATTCTAATTCCAACTTTGCCTTAATTACGAGGCTTTTTAATATTCCTGGGCATTTCCTTATCTATAAATTGAGGAGTTTAGACTAAATGACCTCTAAAGATATTTGAAGCCTTAAAACATTATCAAGTGCAGGGCTTTGATTTAGACCCTGTGGAAACCAGGGAGACAGAGAGAGTCCTTGTGATAAGAAAGAGATAATTAGAAATACAAGTGCATTTATATATATATTTATTATTTTATATCTATTACTAAATATGTATTAATATCGTTTTTTAATGTTGCATTTATTTCTTCTTAATGAAATACTCTCTTTTTTATCTTTTAGATGACATGAAGAATGCTTACAAGCTGCATATTTTGGATACTTGTCTAAAACTTGATGATACTGTTTATCTGAAGGACATAGCCTTGTTACTCCCACAGCCGCCGCGGGAGCTGCCACCGTCACATCCAAATGCAAAGGTGGCAGAGGTGCTGAGCAGCCTTCTGGGAGGTGAAGGACACTTCTCAAAGGCTGTGCACTTGCCACACAATTATCATATTGGTATGGGACATTATATTATTTCCTTTCATTTTATTGTATTTACTTTCCTTTTCTGACAAAAAAAATAGGTATTTGCGGCAGCAGTTTAGTGTAGTGCAGCACTGCCTCTGGAACTGGCCTGATTCTTGCCTCATAAAATTCTTGTGACCAATAAATGAAATTCTACACATTTTTATGTGTCTAAAATCCTAAGACTAGTATCTGACACATGGTTAGCTCTCAATATATTTTAGCTACTGCTATTATTGGTAGTACTATTAAACATTTTGAAACAGAAAATCACTTGGGGCTGGTCACGGTGGCACACGCCTGTAATCCTAGCATGTGGAGAGGCCGAGGCAGGCAGATCACTGGAGCTCAGGAGTTCAAGACCAGCCCGACCAACATGGTAAAATCCTGTCTCTACCAAAAAAATACAAAAATTAGATGGGCGTGATGGCATGCCCCTGTAGTCCCAGCTACTCAGGAGGGTGGGGTGGAAGGATTGCTTGAACCTGGGAAGTTGCTGCAGTGAGCTGAGATCACACTACTGCACTCCAGCCTGGATGACAGAGTGAGACCGCATCTCAAAAAAAAAAAAAGGAAAAGAAAAGAAAAAGAAAGTCACTTGGAGCAATGTTTGAAAAATTAATATCAATTCTTTCCTTTCAGATTTTGAAATCAGAATGGACACTAACAGGAATCAAGTGCTACCACTTTCTGATGTGGATACAACTTCTGCTACAGATATTCAAAGGTTGCTTACATATATTTCATTTGCTGGGCTTTCTAAATTAAAATCCTAATTCTAAAAGACTTCATATTAAATAGCAGTAGTAAATCTAAGACTTGATGTTTGTATGGAGCCTGCAGCACACCAAGAGACTTGTCATCCATCAATGTACTCCTTAGAAAGTGTAAATGTGGACATTATGGTTGAATACAATGGACTACAGTTGGGTCATTTAATGAGACACATTTTTTTAAAATTAGGTTTTGAAGCTATAGTTCAATAAAACAATATAATTGAAACTATCAATGCAGTGTAAACTTTGGACAAGATAATATAATAGTGATCATAAAGAATAAAGACTTGAGGCTTCTACAAAAATCAAATACCCAATAAATATTTTGCTCTACCACCAAGACTTTTCCAGAGGTAGGGAAACCATAGTTTTTTAATTAAACTGTATTTGTATGGGTTAGAACACATTGAAGCTAATCCTAGGTGGTTTGCTTGGCTCACATATTACAAATAGAGTGTCTCTGGGGAGAAATATGATGCTATACCATGAGAGAACATCCTGCCTCTTCAGTAGATGCATAAGATCATGCCATCATTGCACACACCTGTGGGTCAGTTACCCTTTATGTAAAGGCTCTGCTACATGGATCCTGACCCCAAGGAACTTGTATCTCCTGTTAACTCCACTGGACACACATACACATAAATACGATAGAAACATACAAAAAAAATCTGTAGGGATCCAAACTCTTATCTGCCCATCCCTCTTCATTCACAGACAGTTCTGTGACTTTCACCTCTTTCTGAATGCATCTAGCTTATTTCTTGGCCATCTTTTCAGCCGCTGTCTTTCCTATCAGTGCTATCTGCCCTCAGAAGAGGCCTTCTCTCTGACCTCATTCCAAGATCAATTTTCTTTTTCAGGTACTCCACTCTTCTGGCATAACAAAATAACAATTGTTCTCAGCATAAAGTCATGAGAAGTGAAGAATGTGAGCATTCCTTTAAAAACATAAAATTTGTCTTATAACAGCTAGAGTATAGGTGAAGGCAGTAAGGATATAAATGTCTTTTTTTTTTTTTTTTTCCCAGTAAACTTAGTATTTCCAAAGTGCCAGGAACAATGAAAAAACAAATTACACCTTCCACATTTTTGTTATATTTACAGATTTTATTTTAACAGTCTTGCCTTTCTCTTGGTGTTTTCTTTCTTGTGTGTAATCTCCTATTTCTGTTTTTTTAAATGCTGCTTTCTCTGGGAGATAATACATATAAGAAGAGCATTTACTATTTGGTATTATTTACACCATTACTACTACTGGTAGAATAAATAATTATACTCAGATCAGAAATCAGCACTGCACAGAAAACCCTTAAAATTGGTGCTTTCATATCTGAAAATTTTCCTCTTCAAAAATGTAGCCATCCTTAAAGGGAACTGAGAGGTAACTGTGTATAATGTTGTATATTTTTGATTTATAAAGTAGCCTTGTATAGTGGAATATCTGCAGAGGCCAAGTAAAAGAAGTGAAGGATTGTTAGGAATATCGAAGATTGTGGTCAGTGGAGAGCTCAACTTGGAAATCTCCAAAGAACAGGAATGCAGCAAGACTATATGGTAATATCAATAACTGTTCTTGTTTTGTTTATTTCTGTTTTCAGAGTAGCTGTGCTATGTGTTTCTAGATCTGCTTATTGTTTGGGTTCAAGCCACCCCAGAGGATTCCTTGCTATGAAAATGCGGCATTTGAATGCAATGGGTTTTCATGTGATCTTGGTAAGAAAAAAATGCAAATGAAATATTCTTTAATTACTGATGTACATTCTAACAGCTGCCAGGAATCTTGTGGTTGACACTGGTTACTAGGACTAGAGGCATTGTCAGCATTATTGGAATAAGTGCTTTAGTTACTGTTTTCTTTGAAAAAGAACATTGCTAGTACGCGATTTGGGTTCTGCTCAGCTGATTACTGTCATTACTAGAGCTTTTACAAATGTTGTTCTGGTCAGCTTTAATCCTTTTTTGCTAAGAGGAAGAATGCAAATAATATATTTTCATATTTAAGATACACAAAACCGTATTTAATTTCCAGGTTATCTTGAACAAGGGAAAGAAAGATGTTAAAGCTTTGTTTTCATGGCCTGTGTGAAGCTGTTACAGGATGTTTGTTGCCAGAAAGGGCTGGATGATTCTAAGAGGATGGGTCTTTCTCTTCCCTCTTATGCTTCAATTTTATTTTGTACCCCACAGCTTCTCTTGAACAGCCTCTTCTGATGTTTCTAGGTAGCAGGAACCTTACAAATACATTTATATGTATGTTGCTGTTGGAATCTATCTAAATGCCACTCATTTGGTCCTGCACATAGTGTAAGATGTAAACATTCCAAATCTTCTATTATTATACTTTAGTATTGGAAATGGATTACGTGTGGACTACTGAGATTAAGATGACACCTTTCTCTTAGTGGGCTACTATTTAAGACTTTGTTTTTTTATATTGCTGATTATATATATTCTAAGGAAAATTTTCTCAAGAAAGCAATTTTTGCACCATTTAGAGGACCTTTAAAATTTGTATAATTTTCACAGTTAAAGCTTTCTTAAACCCTAACATGTAGTCTTATTATGCCTTTAAAATATGAGTAGTTATAAGGTCACATTTGCTTTCAAAAAGCTATTGTCCTCATGTTACTTTACTATGTTTGGATCTCTAAAGTGGCTCTTACGTTAGCATCGTCTCACAAACTGATTATTTTCCTCTTTCTTTGGTAAGGTCAATAACTGGGAGATGGACAAACTAGAGATGGAAGATGCAGTCACATTTTTGAAGACTAAAATCTATTCAGTAGAAGCTCTTCCTGTTGCTGCTGTAAATGTGCAAAGCACATAATAAAGTGAAAATCAACCTTTTCATATTAGGAGACATGCATTTGTAAAAATAACGTTAATAAAGACGACAATTCAGTTGTCAATGGAATTAATCTATCTGCTAAGACAAAAAATGTTACCTCAGTTCACTATTAAAATTAATTTTAAGAATGGAAGAAATGTTGTTACTGCCATTTTAAAATATGCTGAGAAAATTCCAGAAGGGTTATTTTTCCAACCATACCTATTCCCTCTAGTGCCCAGATATTTGATTTGTGAGCTGCACGTTTCACCTTTTCATCTTTGATCTATTAAAGATCTTAGTTGTGAGGGGTCACAGGCAGATTGATGTGGGTAATCCTTGTGTTTGGAATCTGAATATTTATATTCCTGCTCTAAGCTGTTCTAAGACTTGGGGTTATGCCTTTAAATCATTTTCAAGCATTGGCCAAATAATAATTGGACAAGGTTCTAAAGTTGTCAAGTGTGTAAGAATTAGTGAGGTAGCTGTTGAAAATGAGTGAGGATGGTATTTGTATTTGTAATAAGCACTGCAGGTAGAGATATTTCATGGGTTATAATAGAAGCACAGATGAGATAGTATGTAGATGGTAAGGAGTCTTGCTGTTGTTGGGGTCGTTCCTTTCTCTTTTTTCCCCCTTACCCCTCCCACAATTTCATGAAGTCTTTTAAATTGAATATATAGCTGAATTGTATTGTGAATCAGACCTGAGGACTATTTTTTCGATTATGTGTGTTCATTCTTTGTTCAAATATTTGTCCAAATTCAACTATTTTGTTCAATATGCCTGTCTACCTGGTATTTGGCTCGCTGGGGATATAGTGATGAATAGGCATGGTCTCTTGTGGAACTTACAGCGTGGGTTCCATGCAAGTTGGTGTTATTCTACCCCCAAGCACACAGACATGCAATTACTAGACATCTTAGTATGTGCCAGGCACTGCTAAGTATTCATCCGTGTGCTGCCTTTTCATGATCTGAACCCTTTGAAGTGTAGCTACTATTATGATTCTCTCTGTGTCTTCATTTCCTCATCTCTAAAATCAGGATAGGTATTTGCCCAAGGCTACACAGAGTAGGGGAGGGTTAGAGTTTGAATGTGAGCTGACATGGGCTTGTAAGAAAATACAAAAACTGGGCTGGGCGCGGTGTCTCATGCCTGTCGTCCCAGCACTTTGGGAGGCCGAGGTGGGCGGATCACGAGGTCAGGAGATTAAGACAATCCTGGCCAACATGGTGAAACCCCATCTCTACTAAAATACAAAAAATTAGCCAGACATGGTGGTGCGTGCCTATAATCCCAGCTACTGGGGAGGCTGAGGCAGGGGAATTGCTTGAACCCAGGAGGTGGAGATTGCAGTGAGCCAAGATGATGCCGCTGCACTCCAGCCTGACGACAGAGCGAGACTGTCTCAAACAAAACAAAACAAAAAAAAAAGGGTACAAAACCTATAGCAATATGACAACAGCTGCCAAGTTGTATCAATTTATCCAGCTTGCATTTGGAAAAGGTTAGAGCTAAAAGGAAATTTAGTGATTAATTGTTACTTCCCTCATTTTATGGACAAGGAAGGTAAGGCTCAAAGAATTTTCCTTTCCTGAAGTCTCAGCTATGCCATTGGTTCCACATCATTTCATCCTCACCTGCTCTTCAGCTTGTGTCCCAGGAGATCAGGCTTCTGGTTCCAGATTGGACAACCTCTAGTTTTGTATACTTGGCCAAATGATTTAACCTTATAAGCTTCAGAACAAGATGCAAATATTCTGTTATTAAAGAAACTAAGGTTTTGTCTTTAAATGTTGAGTGTGCATCAGTTTTGAGTAGCTAATTATGACTCCTCTTCAAAGGATTTGACAAATTTGTGAATATTTATGACCACCTTTTAGGGTAGTAGTTTTCAGTTTGTACTAGTTAACCTGGCAGATAAAAAGGCATCCCTCTTTTACTAGCATTCTAGCGTTAGCATTCTTCATTGCTTTGTCTCAATGAAAGAAAAATGGGCAAAGAGCTGATGAACATGAAAAAAGTTCAGTCTACTTGTAAAGACATGCACATTCAAACAGAAGAGATGGTTTTGCCTTTCAAATTAGCTTTTTTTTTCTTTTAAGAATTGCAGTGCTGACGAAGGTATAATGAGGCAAGCACTTGCATAAGCTGTTGGTAGACTGTAAATTAATACCTTTCTGGAATGTACTTTGTGGGGTTTTCTTCTCCCATAATTTAAAAAATAGCTTTATTATTGTATAATTGACATGCAGTAAACTGCATATATTTAAAATGTACAATTAGGTCAGTTTTGACATACATACAAACACACACACATCTGTGAAACCACAATCGAGGTAATGAATATATCTATCACCTCTAAAAGGTTCCTGTCTTTGCTTTTTTCTCTGTCCCCTAAGAACCACTGATCTATGGCACACATAGAAAAAATATTAGGAAAGATAGTAAATGCTCATTTTTGTGTGAGATATCCAAATTTTTTTTTCAAAATCTCTAATGAAAAGGTTGATCTTGCTCTAAATATAAGATATAAAATTGTATTCTTGAAATGGCTGCATGCAATTCTTTTTTATTATCTTTTAATTTTAATTTTTAGTTTTTTAAAGATGGGGCCCTGCTATGTTACCCAGGCTAGCTTCAAACTCCTGGGCTCAAGGGATCCTCCTGCCTCAGCTTCCCAAGTAGATAGGACTGATTATAGGTACAGGTTACTGTGCCCAGCTCAATTCTTGACTGAGACATTTTATTCAGCTCTCCGAATTCTCAGTAGTTACCACTGAATAGAAACTTTCTTTACACAAAGCTGATAGAACAGTTTAGAACTTTAAAAAACATTCAAAAATTAAAAGTTTTATATATATGTAGCCTAACAACTCTTCTTGTCATTGACAAAATGTGATGGTATTTTTTTTGTGGTAACACACATGGACCTCAAATGCAACTGAACTATTCATATCAAGTATTTTCAAATAACAGTGACATTCCAATTTATAGAATGTCATGTGTTGTGAGGGTAGTCACCCTGCAACTGGCTTGGACATGTCTAAGCAAATAGAAGTTTCTGTAAGATAGAGATTTGGGGCATCTACTTGGAACTACCTATGGGGAGCTGGCATTCCTCAAATCCCAACTGACTGCACTTTTCCATGAAATTACCCAGCAGTTATGATGGTCAGTGGCTCACTCAGCAGCAAGCTATTTAGGTAGCTGGCGAGGTGACAGGACACAGCCTTGTCTTCACACAGCACATCACAGCCGGGCAGCAAAGGACAGATCTCTCTCATACTCTTTATTCACAGGGCCTGAGAGGTGGACCATCAGACTCCACCCTGTTTTGGGCTGCCTTCTAGGGAGACCTAGGTGTGGAGCTTGCTGGCCAGGAGGGCAGTGTCTGCCCAGAAGGCAGGAGATGGCTATCTCTTTTTTTTTTTTTTTGAGACGGAGTCGTGCTCTGTTGCCTGGACTGGAGTGCAGTGGCGTGATCTCAGCTCATTGCAAGCTCCGCCTCCCGGGTTCACACCATTCTCCTGCCTCAGCCTCCCGAGTAGCTGGGACTATAGGCGCCTGCCACCATGCCCGGCTAATTTTTGTATTTTTAGCAGAAACAGGGTTTCACCGTGTCAGCCAGGACGGTCTCGATCTCCTGACCTTGTGATCCGCCTGCCTTTGGCCTCCCAAAGTGCTGGGATTATAGGCGTGAGCCACCACGCCCAGCCCAAGATGGCTATCTCTTAACACACTTGTCACCCATTTGTGCACACAGGTGTGCTGTGACTCACTCGTGGATCCAAAAAAAGCTGAAGCCTACATTTCCCAGAGTCCCTTTCAGCTTGAATTCCAAATGTGACTTTAGCTTCCTGCATGCAGATGTACCTACTTGAAACTGGGAAGGCCAAATGAGATGGAGATAATGTTTCTGCCAACAAACAGCCACAGAGCATTTTATTTTTCTAGAATAGCAATAACAGAGACCCCAGTGTGTGGTGTGGCAGGACAAGGAGCGTCCATTTTGCTGGTGGGTATTGTGGCTAACATAATGTGGCTCTGGAGGCAGCAATGGGTGGCATCTTCATGACTTTCCAGCTTCCAGGCTATAAGCAGAGATAGCATCTCTTCTGGACAGCCAGTTCTGTGACGGTGTTCTGAGAGTCATTCCTGGAAGTCAGACTAAAGGCTGCTCCTTCAGCCCTTCCATTCATCTTGTAAGCAGGAGGCTTCTGTGCGTGGCCAGAAACTAACAGAAGCACATTGTGTCTAAACTAGATTACAGTGGTTTCTGTTACCAGCAAGTAAATCCTGATTGATAAAGATACTATAATATATGCACATATATATGTTATAGAATCAATAAAAATTGGATACTTTGCTTTAAAAGTTTGTGAATTTTGCTTTTAAAGAATTTCCCTCAGGGCCGGGCCCAGTGGCTCACACCTATAATCCCAGCACTTTGGGAAGCCAAGGCAGGAGGATCGTTTGAGCCCAGGAGTTTGAGACCAGCCTGGCAACATGGCAAAAGCCCACCTGTACAAAAAATACAAAAATTAACTGGGTGTGGTGGCATGCACCTGTGGTCCCAACTACTCAGAAAGCTGGGGTGGGAGTATCACCTGAGCCTAGAAGGTTGAAGCTGCAGTGGGCCAAGATCGTGCCACTGCACTCCAACCTGGGCAACAGAGTGAGACCGTGTCTCAAAAAAGAAAAAAAAAATTAAAAAGAATTTCACTCAGGGTGTCAGACACTTAATGTTATTAAGACCCACTAGGAACACCTGTGTATACTGCTGGCTGGTTTTACATGTCACCCCACCCTAAGCAGGTTTCTCTAGGCAGCAATAAAGCTTCCGAGGCAGAGGGAGGGAGAAACCAACACACCTGCCTTTATTTTCCACTTGTTCTCCTTGCACCCAGTTTTCACCACACTTCCCCATGCTTTCACTACAGCTCTGCCAGGCTCTTCTCAGGCAACCTCTTTACACCAGGGGCCACATAATCCTGAAGAGGGAAGGGGAGATAGCATCAAACTTTCACCCAATTATTTCAGGCAATCCATCTCCCTCCCTCCTCGCTTGCTTGCTTGCTTGCTTGCTTAAAAAATGCAGAATAGCCCGGGTATGGTGGCTTACACCTGTAATCCCAGCACTTTGGGAGGCCGAGGCAGGCGGATCACAAGGTCAGGAGATCAAGACCATCTTGGCTAACACGGTGAAACCCCATCTGTACTAAAAATACAAAAAATTAGCCGGGCGTGGTGGCGGGTGCCTGTAGTCCCAGCTACTTGGGAGGCTGAGGCAGGAGAATGGTGTGAACCTGGGAGGCGGAGCTTGCAGTGAGCCAAGATCATGCTACTGCACTCCAGCCTGGGTGACAGAGCGAGACTGTCTGAAAAAAAAAAAAAAAAAGACATGAAATGTATTAAATACATAAATAGAGCTTTCACCTTGTCATAACTTTTAAGTTAAATTAGACAAAGAGCCAATGCTATTCTATTCAAGAACCTTTGAAGTGCTCAGCTGTTGCTTACGCTCATCAGAAAAATACTCCATCTTATTAAATGTGAGTGCTGAAGAAAACCTAGTGTTAAAGAAAATCAATTAAAGATAAATAAAACAGAGGGGCAAAGCCCCGTTCACCAGCTTGGGTTCAGATGACGTTCCCCCCACGACCACTGCTCCTGTGCTGTTGCAGGCTATTGTAACGGGGGTTCCACGTTGTCCAGGCCACAGGCCAAGTCTTGGATGCACCTGCTCTTTGCCCAGCTGCCCCAGGGCAGAACTCTGCACAGACCACAGTGCCTTAAGAGAGGATGATAACACCCCTCAGTGTTTTCCTTAGAGTGCTCCATGCACCACACAGCCATTTTTCAAAGCATCCCCCAGGCCGGGGTTAAGGCAGAACAGGTTTTCCAGTCATAGCCTCCCATTTAGCTGAGTAACGTTTCTTGAGTGATCTTGTAAATGAATAGCTTGAAAGAAAAACAGGTAACTAAGGCAGTGCGGTCACATTGTTTGAGAATACGGATGCAAAATTACTTGTGAATTTACTTGCTCATTTTTCCAAAGGATGTACTCCGTACACTTAGAAGTATTTCACTCATGTGGGGCTCTTTGTAGCAACACAAACCGAACAAGGTACTTCTGAAACTCATATTTAACTGTGATTTGATATCATCTTGATTTTCTTAAATTTTTTTAAAATTGTGATAAAATACACAACATAATATTTACCACCTTAACCATTTTTAAATGGACAGTTCAGTGGCAGTGAGTACATTCGCATTGTTATGTAACAATCACTACCCTCCAGCTCCAGAATCTTTTCAACTTGCAAAATGGAAATACTGACACATTAAACAGTAACTCCCATTTCCCCTTTCCCCCAGTGCCTGGCAACCACCATTTACTTTCTGTCTCTATGAATTTTACTACTCTAGACACCTTATAGAGTGGAATTGCTCAGTATTATCCTTTACTGACTGGCTTCTTTCACAAGGCATAGTGTTTTCTGGCTCATCTGTGTCATGGCATGTGGCAGTATTTCCTTAGCCCAAGCACTTCGGGAGGCCAAGATGGAAAGATCACTTGAGGCTGAGAGTTGAAGACCAACCTGGGTAACATCGCAAGACCCCCATCTCTACAAGAAAATTAAAAAGGCTTGAGCCCAGGAGATTGAGCCTGCAGTGATCCATGATCATGCCACTGCACTCCAGCCTGGGGAAAGAGTGATACCCTGTCTCAAAGAAAAAAAGAAAGAATTTGCTTCCTTTTAAAGATGGAATTATATTCTATTGTATGTATATATCACATTTTGTTTATCTGCAGATGGGCCCTTGGATTGTTTCTACCTTTTGTATCTGTGTGTGTGTGTGTGTGTGTGTGTGTGTGTGTGTGTGTGTATTTCCAGAAACTTGTTATTCTCCTGAGTGTTAAACTGTTTTAAGTGTTTGGTTTTTCATTTCTAGAACATTCTCCTATCCTAAAGTTTACCTATCTAGCTATCTATCATCTATCATTTTTCCTAAGGATCTTTAGTTGTTTACTTTTTAATGAAGTATAATATATGTTATGATAGTATATTTTATGTATCCTCATATCCCTTCACTGTGCATTTAATTTTTAGAAATAACAAAAAGTCACATAGGGAAAATTCATTAAGCTGAGTGGGTGATTAAGTTAACAATAGCAATGACCATGTATTAAGTGCCTACTGTGTGCCAGGCACTGTGCTAGCATTTCACACCCATTATATCAGTCTTCACACCCCTGTTTGGTGGTTATTAGTGATTACTAATATTCATTTTATAGATGAATAAACTGATACTCAGGGCCTTAACTGCCTTTCCTAGGGGTGCAAACTAGAAAAAACGCAGAGCCAGATCTGCACCCAAGTCCTTCTTTTCATGCGCGTCCGTGTGAAGAGACCACCAAACAGGCTTTGTGTGAGCAACAAGGCTGTTTATTTCACCTGGGTGCAGGTGGGCTGAGTCCGAAAAAAGAGTCAGCAAAGGGTGGTGGATTATCATTAGTTCTTACAGGTTTTGGGATAGGCAGTGAAGTTAAGAGCAATATTTTGGGGGCAGGGGGGTGGATCTCGCAAAGTACATTCTCAAGGGTAAGGAGAATTACAAAGAACCTTCTTAAGGGTGGGGGAGATTACAAAGTACATTGATCAGTTAGGGTGGGGCAGAAACAAATGACAATGGTGGAATGTCATCAGTTAAGGCTATTTTTACTTCTTTTGTGGATCTTCAGTTACTTCAGGCCATCTGGATGTATACGTGCAGGTCACAGGGGATGCAATGGCTTGACTTGGGCTCAGAGGCCTGACATTCCTGCCTTGTTATATTAATAAGAAAATAAAACAAAATAGTGTTGAAATGTTGGGGCGGCGAAAATTTTTTGGGGGGTGGTATGGAGAGAGAGAATGGATGATGTTTCTCAGGGCTGCTTCAAGCGGGATTAGGGGCAGTGTGGGAACCTAGAGTGGGAGAGATTAAGCTGAAGGAAGATTTTGTGGTAAGGGGTGATATTGTGGGGTTGTTAGAAGAAACATTTGTCGTGTAGAATTATTGGTGATGGCCTGGATACGGTTTTGTATGAATTGAAAAACTAAATGGAATAACAGAAGGAGAAAAACAGGTATAAAAGGTCTAAGAATTGGGACATCTGATTAGAGAGTGCTTAAGGAGATTCAGCGTAGTCCTGCCAGCAAAGATTATTTATTTACTTCAAGAGTTAAGAGTGGCAGTTTGGGGATAGCACCAGGAGATATCAGCTGTGATGGCTTGGAGAAACAGTGTAAACAAGAGCAGGGCATGTATGAGTAGTTGAGAACGGAGAATAGAAGTATGACTAGACGGAAAATAGTAGGGATGACAAGTTTCTTGGGGGCACAGTCTAAGTTGGTCTTGTGTCTGGAATGAGACTGGGGCCTAATAAAAAGGAGCTCAAATGGGCTGTACCTTATAGCATTCTGAGGACAGGCCTGAATTCTGAGAAGCGAAAGTGGTAAAAGTATTGTCCAGTCCTTTTTAAGTTGGTGGCTGAGCTTGGTGAGGTGTGTTTTTAAAAGACCTTTAGTCCGTTCTACTTTTCTTGAAGACAGAGGACCGTAAGGGATATAAAGGTTTCACTGAATACTAAGAGCCTGAAAAACGGTTTGGCTGATTCAACTAATAAAGGCTGGTCTGTTATCAGACTGTATAGAGGTGGGAAGGCTAAACTGAGAAATTATGTCTGACAGAAGGGAAGAAATGACTGCGGTGGCCTTCTCAGACCCTGTAGGAAAGGCCTCTACTTATCTAGTGAAAGTGTCTACTTAGACTAAGAGGTATTTTAGTTATCTGGCTTGGGGCATGTTGAGTAAAGCTAATTTGCCAGTCCTGGGTGGGGGCAAATCTTCAAGCTTGTTGTGTAGGGAAGGGAGGGGGCCTGAATAATCCCTGAGGAGTAGTAGAATAGCAGATGGAACACTGAGAAGTTATTTCCTTGAGGATAGATTTCCAGGATGGAAAGGAAATGAGAGGTTCTAAGAGGTGGGCTAGTGGCTTGTACTATAGCATAGCCTGCCTTTGCTGGTGTGTGGCGATTAGGCCTGGTGGAACTGCCATCAATAAATCAAGCGTGATCAGGGTGAGAAACAGGAAAGAAGGAAATATGGGGAAATGGGGTGAATGTCAGGTGGATCACAGAGATATAGTCATGGAGGTCAGGTGTGGTATCAGGAATAATGTGGGAGGCCGGATTGAAGTCCGGGCCAGGAACAATGGTAATTGTGGGACTTAACAAAGAGTGAGTACAGCTGAAGGAGCCAGGGAGCAGAAAGTATATGCGTCAGGTATGAGGAAGAAAATAGATTTTGGAAGTTACGAGAAATGTAGAGAGTGAGTTGAGCATAGTTTGTGATTTTGAGGGCCTCTAAAAGCATTAAAGCAGTGGCAGCCGCTGCACGCAGACATGAGGGCTAGGCTAAAACAGTAAGATCAAGTTGTTTTGACAGAAAGGCTACAGGGTGCGGTCCTGGCTCTTGTGTAAGAATTCTGACTGCACTAACCATGCCTAGGAAGGAAAGGAGCTGTTGTTTTGTAAGGGATTGAGGTTTGGGAGATTAATCGGACACGATCAACAGGGAGAGCACGTATGTTTTTACGAGAATTATGCCAAGATAGGTAACAGATGAGGATGAAATTTGGGCTTGACTGAAGTAATGGGGGCTGTCTGTGAAGCTTTGTGGCGGTACAGCCCAGGTAATTTGCTGAGCCTAATGGGTGTCAGGGTCAGTCTAAGTGAAAGCAAAGAGAGGCTGGGAGGAAGGGTGCAAAGGAATAGTAAAGAAAGCATGTTTGAGATCCAGAACAGAATAATGGATTGTGGAGGGAGGTATTGAGGATAGGAGAGTATATGGGTTTGGCACCATGGGGTGGATAGGCAAAACAATTTGGTTGATAAGGCATAGATCCTGAACTAACTTGTAAGGCTTGTCTGGTTTTAGGACAGGTAAAATGGGGAAATGATAAGAAGAGTTTATAGGCTTTAAAAGGCCATGCTGTAGCAGGCGAGTGATAACAGGCTTTAATCCTTTCAAAACATGCTGTGGAATGGGGTATTGGCATTGAGTGGGGTAAGGGTGATTAGGTTTTAATGAGATGGTAAGGGGTGCGTGATTGGTCGCCAAGGAGGGAGTACAGGTATCTTATACTTGTGGGTTATGGTGGGGAATACAAGAGGAGGATGCAAAGGAGGCTTTGGATTGGGAAGAAGGGCAGCAATGAGATGTAGCTGTAATCCGGGAATAGTCAGGAAAGCAGATAATTTAGTTAAAGTGTCTCAGCCTAATAAGGGAACTGGGCAGGTGGGGATAACTAAAAGGAGTGCTTAAAAGAGTATTGTCTAAGTTGGCCCCAGAGTTGGGGAGTTTTAAGAGGCTTAGAAGCCTGGCTGTCAGTACCCACAACAGTTATGGAGGCAAGGGAAAACCAGGCCCTTGAAAATAAGGTAATGTGGAGTGGGTAGCCTCCATATTGATTAAGAAGGGGACGGACTTATCTTCCACTGTGAGAGTTACCCGAAGCTCGGCGTCCGTGATGGTCTAGGGGGCTTCCGAGGCGATCGGGCAGGGTCAGTCTTTAGCCGCTAAGCCAAGAAGATCTGGGAAGGAGTCAGTCAGAGAGCGTTGGGCCAGAGTTCCAGGGGCTCTGGGAGTGGCTGCCAGGTGAGTTGGACAGTCCGATTTCCAGTGGGGTCCTGCACAGATGGGACGCGGCTTAGGAGGAATCCTGGGCTGCAGGCATTCCTTGGCCTTGTGGCCAGATTTCTGGCACTTGTAGCAAGCTCCTGGGGGAGGAGGTTCTGGAGGAACGCCTGGCCGCTGCGGTTCAGGTGTTTGGAAGTTCTTGTGTGCTGGAGATGTGGCTGGGGTTTGTCTCACAGTGGAGGCAAGGAATTGCAACTTTTTTCTATTATTGTACACCTTGAAGGGGAGGTTAATTAAATCCTGTTGTGGGGTTTGAGGGCCGGAATGTAATTTTTGGAGTTTTATTTAATGTTGGGAGCAGATTGGGTAATGTATATTGAGAATAAGATGGCCTTTTGAAATTTTAGGGTCTAGGGCTGTAAAGTGTCTCAGGGTTGCTACCAAATGAGTCATGAACTGGGCTGGGTTTTTATATTTGATGAAAAAGAGCCTAAACGCTATCTGATTTGGGATAAAGAAAAAGGAGCATTAACCTTGACTATGCCTTTAGCTCCAGCCACCTTTTTAAGAGTAAATTGCTGGGCAGGTGGGGGAGGGCTATTCGGGGAACGAAACTGTAAGCTGGACCAGGTGTGAGGAGGGGAGGTGATAAAAGGATTATAGGGTGGAGGAGCGGAGGCTGAGGAAGAATTGGGACCTAGCTCGGCCTGGCGAGGAGGGGAGAGGTGAGATGGGTCTGTAGAAAATGAAGATTAGAAAGACTCAGCGACACTTGGGGTTGGGACTGAGGGGACAGGTGGGAGGGAAAGGAGGAAGATTTGGGACAAGTTGCACTGGGCACAGAGACTAGGAAGGGACCAATGTGTAAAAGAATGCCTGGACGCCAGGCACCTCAGACCGTTTGCCCATTTTACGACAAGAATAATTTAGATCTTGCAGGATGGAAAAATTGAAAGTGCTGTTTTCTGGCTATTTGGAACTACTGTTGAGTTTGTATTGGGGTCAAGTGGCATTGCAGAAGAAAATAAGGCATTTAGGTTTTAGGTCAGGTGTGAGTTGAATAGATTTTAAGTTTTTGAGAACACAGGCTAAGGGAGAAGGAGGAGGAGTGGAGGGTGGAAGGCTGCCTATAGTGAAGGAGGCAAGTTTAAAGAAAAGGGAGAGTAGAGACACGGAGGGAAGCGGTTCGGGGGTTCTTACCCTCCAGAAAAGTGGGAAAGGGGTCGGGGCACAGAGATACAAGGTCGGGGCATGGAAATAAGGGATCGGGAGTGCAGAGATATGAGGTTGAGGCATAGAAATAAGGGATCGGGGCACAGAGATGTAAGATGTCGGGGCATGGAAATAAGGGATTGGGGCACAGAGATATGAGGTTGGGGTACTTGCGCCTCCTCTAGAAAAGCAAGACTTGCCGCTAGGGTGAAGGAGAAGGGGTTGGGGGCTTCTTGCCCCCCAGAAAGGTGGAGAAGGGGTAGAGACATGGAGAGAAGGGGTTGGGGTACTTGCCCCTTCCCCAGAAAAGCAGGACTTGCCACTAAGGGTGAAGGACCAAGGCAGGCGTCCCTGTGTGGTCTGACACCTCTGACACCTGGGTGAATAATCAGAGAGGCATCCCTGCAATGATTAAACACCAAGGGAAGGCTGCCTTCCCAGTCCGTGACCGGTGCCGGAGTTTTGGGTCCACGGATAAAACGTGTCTCCTTTGTCTCTACCAGAAAATGAAAGGAATTGAAATTAAGGGAGAGATTGAAGTGTGGCACCAAGATTGACAGGAGAAAGAGGTTGAGGGGTAGTGAGGGAGGTTGGAGAAGAGAGTTAAAAAGAGGTCGCTTACCGGATTTGAAATTGGTGAGATGTTTCTTGGGCTGGTTGGTCTGAGGACCTGAGGTCGTAGGTGGATCTTTCTCACGGAGCAAAGAGCAGGAGGACAGGGAATTGATCTCCCAAGGGAGGTCCCCCGATCCGAGTCACAGCACCAAATTTCATGTACGTCCCTGTGAAGAGACCACCAAATAGGCTTTGTGTGAGCAACATGGCTGTTTATTTCACCTGGGTGCGGGTGGGCTGAGTCTGAAAAGAGAGTCAGCAAAGGGTGGTGGATTATCATTAGTTTTTATAGGTTTTGGGATAGGCGGTGAAGTTAAGAGCAATATTTTGGGGGCAGGGGGGTGGATCTCGCAAAGTACATTCTCAAGGGTAGGGAGAATTACAAAGAACCTACTTAAGGGTGGGGGAGATTACAAAGTACATTGATCAGTTAGGGTGGGGCAGAAACAAATGACAATGGTGGAATGTCATCAGTTAAGGCTATTTTTACTTCTTTTGTGGATCTTCAGTTACTTCAGGCCATCTGGATGTATACGTGCAAGTCACAGGGGATGCTATGGCTTGACTTGGGCTCAGAGGCCTGACACTTCTGACCCCAGAGCTCATGCTTATATCATCGCACCAGTGTTACTCAAGCTTTCCTGGTGATTACAGTCACATGTACTTGACAAAACCACAAACTGCTGGGCCTGTCCCAGTGATACTGAATTGAAATTTACTAAGGAGAGAGCTGGGAGATTACACTGCTTGAACAGCATGGTACCAGGGAACCAGAGATGAACTCCAACCCTTCTGTTAGCTCTTAGTGGGCTGGTCAGCTGGATGTAGAAGCTAAATTGACAGCAGGCAGATTAACAAGAGAAAAATGTATAAATTTTACTAGTTTTACATGTACATGGGGATCTTCGCAACAGAGTGAAGTCTGAAGAAGTGGCCAAAGTAAGATATTCTTATACTTTTTAGACAAAGAATGATAAATTTGAGAAGAAACAACAGGAGAAAGAAAATCTGGCTAGGACAGTAAAATTTTCTAGGGGAGTCACAGGAAATATATGAGGGGGTGTAAAGCAAGTGGAAGATAAAGGTTATTTTGTTCGTAAGTTTGTTTATTCGGGTTCATTGCAGCCTCTAAGTCTCTGGTGATAAGGGCTATTTTCTCATCCTGGTATGGATAAATCTCAGGGCCTTAGAAGAGTATCCGTCCCAGAGGATTCTTTATCCCTTGCTCCATACAGGAAGAGATGGATCAGCTCTTCCTTTCTGAAACTAGAATTTCTCCATTGCTTTCCCATTAGAAATAATCAACATACAAATTTTGGGATGGCACATCCTTCACTCCTCTAATGGTATCTACCATATTTTTTTTCAAACATATAACATGCTTCTAAGGTAATAAGATTAGGTTGTGCAGCTCACAGATAGCTCTGAAGGCAGTTCCTATAGCAGAGACTCAATTGTTATGAGCATTAGCTATTGGCATGACAGAATAGGCTTCAAAGTGACTTCTTTGAAGGACAAGATTTATTTGAATGTTCTGCTTTAGAATCATTAAAATGAGCAGCCTCACTGCCATGTTGGCCCTACGCACAGTAAGATTAGAGAGACAGCATTTTACAGTGAAAAGAGTAAGTCAACCCTGGTTTGGGATCTGGATAAATAGCTTAACTTCTCAGAGCCTTAGTTTCTTCATCTGTAAAATGGATTAATACCCAATTTGAAGGACTATTGTATACATTAGAAATAACTATATATACCTTGTCATGTAGTAGATGCTTATAGCAGTTCTTATAATAATAAAGCAAAGTCCCCGTGGTGTACTGTAAATGTGAACCACACTCCTCAGCAGTGATCCTTGTGTGCTAAGCTAGTGGACAAGAGTTTCCAGCTAAAGTAGATCTGGAACCGAGTCTTGAAAAATGTGTGTAGAGAAGCGTCTGTACTTTTCTTATGTGGATGGCGGTGGCGAGGGGGCGGTGGCGGGTGCGACTGCAATACTTAAAAAGGAATTCTATTGTGGCAATAAATGAATATGGCAAGAAATGAGTGTGGCAAGAAATGAATGACAATGGCCCCTAGGTGGTGCTGAATCATCATGGAAGTGCAGGCCGGACACTTGGTATTTGCGGAGGTGACTTCCCTCTGGTTTGAATTTCAAATAAGAGCAGGACAGCTCCCTGGGATGTCTGCGAAAAAAGACCAGGCAGAAAAGAGGCTTTTCACTAGGAGCGAGTGCACAGTTCTCTTGCCTGTGAGGCCCCTTCAGGTCTTCGGTTTGCTTTAGTTGGAAACGGGAAGTAGGGTCAGGCCAACTTGTATTCATTTGCTGAGAGCTATTGGAGCTGTGACTGATTCTGAGAGATCAAAGACCATTTATAACACTCCTGTGGGGGACACTTTAACCAGGGATGTTAGTGCTAGCCCCTCCAGAGACGAAGTATGTTTGCGGGATGTGGGGATCCCTGGAATATACAAATATGCATGCTAATGAATTTTAACAAAAATAACCCATTATTGTTTTCTGTGCAACACTGTGCATTTCTCAGCTACACCTGTCCTTTCCAACCTCAATTGCTGGGCAACCTATTTTTCTTTCGGCATCAGAAGCGATAGCATCTGGGAAGTGAATCTGATGAATTCTGCCTGGCAACCAACATCTTTCCAACTGCCAGATCCTGGGGGAAGAAACTGAGATGCTCTGGAGCTGGTTCAGGGCCAGAATGCACCTGTCCTTGAGGGCCTGGTGATGGGGGAAGGAGGCTGGCCAAATGCAGAACTTCTGAAACTCCACTTCCTGAGTTCATTTCCATTTTGGCAAAATGTGACTTAGGTTTCCAAGGGAAGGAGTTTGCATGTATTAAAATGTCTCAGTGGCTGAAGTTGCGTTGTGTCCTCCGCTAAAGCCTCCTACCATCAATTCCCATCTCCCAACACGTTTTCAACTGTGGTGTTTTGGGAAGGTAACCATAGCAACTAATCTTATTCAGAAATGACTGGACCTAGGCAGTAAACGGCAAGGTAACCCCATGGTAATTTTCAGTGGAAACCCAATATTGATTTTAACAATTGTACAGGCTGAGCACTGTTAGCTATTTACTAAGCACTGTTCTCCTTTAAGACATTTGATTCTCACAACAACCCTGTGAGGTAGTCATCATTATCCTCTTTAACACTCGAGAGTTGGCCCATGGTTGTACAGCTAATTAAATCTGCTGGACCCTGAAATCAGCTTTTTTCTCTTATATAGACTCTGCCTTCCAAGGAAAACTGGAGAGACGCCTTCCAGTGTCTATTTTGCAGGTAGTAAAAGTGAGTCACGGAATCATGGAAATTGTTCAAGGCAACAGCAGAGCTGCAGATCCTTTGCCCTAATCCCAATAATGCCTTTCTGTTATATGTAGAGCTTTAGAGCTCTCAAGATTATCTCATCTATTGCTCACAGCAGGTCTTTGTGATGATTATATCTATTTATAGATGAGAAAATTGAGACATGAAAAGGTTAAATGGCATTTCTCAAGGTCACCAATTACTATACTGAAGAATAACAAAATCCGTTTCTAATTCTCTGCTGCCTTACTAGATGTGGTGCTTTAAAAATATTTCATCCAGTTATCTATTTCAGAATGTATCAGATACATTAGGTACCATATATTATGTGTGGTTGACAAGATTTTCAGGATGAACTTCAATTCATCAGAGATAAACTTTATATCTAATGGGATCATCTTTATGGCAATACTGTTTATGAGTATGAATGTTTTTATGTGAGAATTATATATTCTAATGAATCTTTAAAAATCCATACTTCGTGTGCTATAGATGCAAAATCATAAATTTATCTCTGTAAATTGCCTAAGATGATGGTAGAGAAGGGTGTTACGCTTGAAATTTTTAGTGGTGTAAAAGCTTCAATAGTCTGAAGAGAAAAATGGTCTGTAATCTTTAACAGAGCCACCTGCCATGCATGGGGCCCAGTGTATGGAGAGGAAGGGTGGGGGCGTAACCCCGATCCCACAGGGCATGTTCGCTGGCTTAGCTTTGTTCACTCAGTGGGGTAGGGGCACAACTCATGAAGTGACACCCAGAAGCCTGGACTCCAAGTTCCTTTGAGAGCTTGATGTAGACCCTTCAAACATTGGTCAGGGGTGGGAGTGCGAGGTGAGAGTAGGAGGTGTGGGAGGGTGACTGGAGATAGAAGCCTGACTCTTGCCTGGAAAAGCCCAAAGGCAGAAGGCTGCCTGGAGCTGCTTCTGATGGCAGAGCAAAAACAGGTGGCTGTAAGAGGGCTTTTGGCTTCCAAGTTTTGCAGGGAGACGGGATGGCATGGATGCATAATATTTCCTGTGGATTAAACGAATGCTGAAGAAACTAGCAGGCTTGAGTCATCCTGAAAGGCACCTGTCCTAGAGGATGTCCTGCCAAAGCTCAGAAATCTCAGCAAAAAGAGGCTGTATGGGGTCTTCACAGTCAGCCTGAGAGTGCCTTGTGGGGGTCAGGTCAGGGAACGCTGTGGTGTAAGAAAAACGCCGTGGAAAGAGAGGTGGGAGTAGGGGTGTCTCTTAAGAACCCACAAAAGTCACTCATGTGAGGAGGAGCCAGCACTTGGTCATCGAGCACACAAAGGGCATCCTCGCAGACTGCAAGGTCACCGGTGAATAGGCCCAATTTACCTCTAGTCCCTCCTCCCCACCTGGCCCTGGAGATGCCAGAGGCAGCACAGTGAGCGGGGCAGGAGGAGCAGAAAACAGAACAAGGGGGACAAACAGCAAAAGAAGATTCCACAGCCTCCTCCCCCTGCTGCTCATTACTGAGCTGGAAGAAAGGAAGGAATCTTAAATTGGGTGAGAGTTGAATATTTTGAGAATAGATCAGGTGATGAGCTTTTTAATACCTTAAAATGAGGCTCTTCTAATAGCCATGTGCAACCAAAAATACTCTGGCATATGCCGGAGATGGCCTCTCTGAGGTGGGAAGGGAGAGCTGGCAGAGCCAGTGTGATGGGCAAGGGAGGGAAGAAGATGGAGCTGTTTCCAGCCTGCTGGAGCTACTGACCCAGCCCGTTCAGTAAACTAGTGTCCCCTAGTAAGAGTCTTCCAAGTTAATCGAATGAACCCCTGGATTTCTTCTTGCTCTGTCACCCCCAGCAGTGAGGCTCACTCTAGAGTTCAGATCCTATGTGTTCTTTTTCTTTTAACATCTGGTAGAAAAAGCACCCCCTGGCCTCTTCCACTGGGTTTCACATTTTCACTTTAGAGTTATTACCAAGTAGAAAAGTGACTTTTCCCTAAACTGCAGGCAAGAGCTGCAAACTCCCTCTAGGTGACTTTGTTGGGCCTTCAGAAGGAGGTTAGAATCTGAAGGGAGTAAACATTACAATTAGAAAAAATTATCTCTTACAATAAAACATCCTCTCATACTGTCTGTAATAGCATATAATGTTACATGGGCCCGAACAGGATGTATTCATCTGCAATTATTTATGCTCACCAGGGAAAAATTATTTATTTATTGTTTTAATCATGATTAACCAGCAGTATAATGATAGGGTGATAATGATAACAACATGAAGAATGAAATGTTTGAGGTGCAAATGGAAGGCAAGATGCTAACCCTAGATGCTGAAAGTTTCTGGTAGGGCACAGAGGCAGGAAGTCTATTCTTCAGTGGGGTGTGTGTGTGTGTGTGTGCGCGCATGTGTGTGTGTTGGGGGAAAGACATGGTATAGGGGATACACTTATCCTGAACAAGGATGAGATAGGAGTGGCCCAGTGCTCTTCTGACTTCCAAAGCCTGCTTTGCATTTCAAGTTCAGGAACTTAGGGCTCTCAAGGACCTTTTTCCTTCCATTCCTCCCACAGAATGAGAACAAATCCTGGTTAGAGCTACAGGGATCTTCCCAGCTTGTGAAAATTCCCATGTAATTGTTTCTGAGAGGCTTTCTTTCTCAGAAGTTCCAGAGAATTCCAGCTTCCCAAGGTCTGACCTTGAGTCATCCACACACCCGTTTTCCACCTTCTCAGCTCTGGAACAGGGTTTGGTTCCGTGGCTTATGACTTTCCCAAGGTTTCTGAGCTCCGCCCAGCAAGTAAAATATGTATCCCCTTCACTTAAGGAAGCAAAATTTTGTGGGCAAATTATCAATCATGGCAAATCTTCATCTTTTGTATCTGGCTTTGGTTTAAACAAATGGTTAAAAGTACCTCCCAGCTAGCTTTGGTGAATGAAGTTGATAAAACTAAGTTACATTCTTTTTGATTAAATATAGGCATGAAGAGTTAATTTTTCTCTTCAGATAAGAACTAACTCTGAAGGCAGTTCCAGAAGAAAAGTGCATCCAAATATTTTGAACAATGACAGCATCATGGGAATAAGTGTATGGCGCGTCTCCCAGGAAGAGTATTTGAAGCCCAAACCGACAGATACCACATAAAATACAACAATAGCCACTATCTTTTAAGCATTTTCCTCAAAGGTTGATTAAATGAAACACTTCAACTTTGGGGTAAGCATTATTAATGCCCGCTTTATAGATGAAAAAATTCAGACTTAGACTTACCAGCCATGGCGCTTTGAGCAATTAATTTAAATTTTTAGATTTGATTCCAGAGCCATATATCATATATGACATAACTTTGTACCAACCAAACAAAGCAAGTCCTTTTCAAACAAATGCTTTATTGATTTTCTCTTATTTATATACTAGGATATGAAGGTAATAATACATTTTACATGGGTACCTTTCTATCAAGTTGGAATGAATTTCCGCATGAATAAGAAAGGCCTATTTTCTCTTCATTTCTGTATTTTGAATAGTAGAGAGGCAAGGGAGAGAGAAGAAGGGCCATTGGGCTGAGAATCAGGAGACCTGGGTTCTAGCCTCTGTCATTTAAATTCTCTAGGATGCCTGTTATTCCAGCACTTTGAGAGGTGGGCAGATTGCTTGAGCCCAAGAGTTCGAGACCAGCCTGGACAACATCGTGAAACCCTGTCTCTACAAAAAAAAAAAATACAAAAATTAGCTGGACATGGTGGCATACATCTGTAATCCCAGCTACTCAGGTGGCTGAGGTGGGAGGATTGCTCGAGCCTGGGGGGTTGAAGCTGTAGCGAGCCATGATCGCACCACTGCACTCCAGTCTGGGCAAGAGAGGGAGACCCTCTCTCAAAAAAAAAAAAAAAAAAAAAAGAAAAAAGAAATTCTCTAGGTCTTAGTTTCCTCAGTGATATAACAGTCAAGTTGGGACAGACCTTCTCTAAGATGTGGTGCTTTCCCTTCTTTGCAAATGCTTAGCATAAGCCCAGATTTCCAATTCCAACATCTGGTCAAAGGCCTTCCCCCTTGCCCTGAACCATGACTTAAGCTTGTAGAAGGGTATGCTGTCATCCTAGGACTAAGAATGTGCAGTGCCTCATAAATCAAATTCAACATTAAATTGCACTGCAAACAAAAAGTTTCACACAGTTACAATGTTGCTGTATGGAATTTAATGAGCTCCATATGCCTGACCTCTGGATAGAAATGATTTGGGGAACTGTAGCTGTGAAAGAGTCTAAGGGCATCAGCATCTGGTGTGAGCTACTCGGAGTGAAGAGAATCGACCACATTTTTGTATTATTGCCAAGCTTGGAAAGGTAGAAATACTCTGCAATCTGTGTGCTCACCTTCGGAGAGAATGCTGACAGTTTTCCAAAATTTCTCTCACTCATCAGGAAGTTGTGGAGTCCAGTGGATTCTGACTTCCTTCCTGCAGTGCTCCCAGACACTCGTGCCTGTGAGGCCACTGGGCTTTAGCTCTGTCCTGGGGAGAGCAGGCTCTCTTGTTGGACATAGCGGTGACTTTTGATTGACTACTTGTACTTGTTTTGGTCGTCTGTGCCACCCATAAAAAGGTTCTGCCTAAAACCCAGATCTGACAATGTTATTCTTCTCCTTTATTTAAACAATTTTTTTTTAAGACAGTTTCTTTTGGTCTTGTTGCCCAGGCTGGAGTACAATGGTGTGATCTCGGCTCACTGCAACCTCTGCCTCCCGCGTTCAAGAGATTCTCCTGCCTCAGCCTCCCGAGTAGCTGGGATTACAGGCATGCACCACCATGACCGACTAATTTTGTATTTTTAGTAGAGACGGGGTTTCTCCATGTTGGTCAGGCTGGTCTCGAACTCCTGACCTCAGGTGATCCACCCACCTCGGCCTCCCAAAGTGCTGGGATTACAGGCGTGAGACTTCTCATTTTTTATGCACATACTGTCCAGTTTGGCCTGACCCACTTTTTAGATTCCTTGGTCATTATTCTCCATCTTTGGCATTCTGTGCTCCAGCTACTCAGAGGTCTTCCCCAGCATTCAGATTTCATCTTTCGGAGCCTTTTCACATGCTTTGTACTCTGAGGAATCCCTGCCACCTCTTCACCTGGAAAGATTCTCCTATATGAGTGTAGATTGAACAACACTTTCCTGAGTTCTCTCTCCTCACCTGTTCCTGCCCCATTTGTGGTTAGTCTTTGCCATTTCTCTGTTCCCATGACCCTTAGATGCAGTGAGGGATAGAAAGAAGGGCTGTATCTTCCCCCAGTAAACTGGGGAACTCTTCAGGAGTAAATATGTGTCTGATTCTTCCCTTTCTTCACTGAAGCAGCGTATAGTTGGCTGTCAGTAAATGCTGAGTGAACAAATGACAGAGTGTATGAATAAACAAAGTCCTCAGAAGCCAAGCAGAGTTTTCATCTTTTAATCCTTCTTCACCATATTTCTCTGATTATGTTGCATATCATAATTTATGTCCATCAAAGGTTTAGGCCATACATACATCCTTTTTGAAGGCTATTGTTCAAGGGCACGAAAACAACTAATGTTCCTTTGACCTCAGGAAGTTGCTGTGAAACAGGACAGAAAATGTACCCCCTAACCAAAAATAAAAGTTAAAAAAAAAAAAAAGAACAAGCCAATAGACTTGCTTGTCTCCACAAAATGCTCCCTGAACTCGTTAAGAATCTGGATGGACACTTGTCTGAGAGATGTGCTTTGGGTGCAGTCATTTTCTGTGTTACTGTTTTGCAAACAAATAGGTCTCCCAAATGGGAAACTGACCAGAGGCAATAATTTAGATCTTTATATAACAAAATTTAATTTTGACATTTTTGTACTTACCTTTATTTCTAACCCTGAGATACCCAATCC
This sequence comes from Symphalangus syndactylus, assembly GCF_028878055.3. Classification (NCBI taxonomy): domain Eukaryota; kingdom Metazoa; phylum Chordata; class Mammalia; order Primates; family Hylobatidae; genus Symphalangus; species Symphalangus syndactylus. Next base: position 111,358,157 of record NC_072430.2, read on the forward strand.
ATGAATTAGCACCTTCTTGATCCTGGATTCTGAAAATAAAGAATCTTTGTATTTTGGAGATTCTTAGTATTGAATATCTAAAATAAAAATTGAGAAGAATTGATAGCAGTATTTTAAAAGGACATGGTAATATTCAAACATACCATCTCATGTGATTCTTATAACAGGCTTATGAAATGAACTGGGCAAAAATTTAAATTCTTGTTTTATAGATGAGGAAGCTAAAGCTCACAAATGACTTGCTCAAAGTCAGAGAGCTGGGAAATTGGCAGTAATAAGACATGAACCCTTTATGATTATAAAAGTAACCTCATCTCTCAATTACACATATTTAGACGTGCATATGTAGTATAGCACAATAGTTTTGGCTACCTTTGCCAGTCTCTGAACTGCCCCAGCAAACAATTCATCCTGGGACTAACTCCCTAGTTACTCAAGTTGTTTCTCTGGGTCATTTTCATGCTCGTGAGCATGTAGAAGAGAAAATGGGACTGAGAAAGGAAAACAATGAAGATTGACCATTTGTTTGATTAAAGTTTTGATGCAAAATGCCAACTGATATTATTTAGAAGGAGAAACAGATTGTGAAATTACAAGGGTGGTTTTGTTTTTTTGTTTTGTTTTGTTTTTTAACTAGGACTATCCCCTTTCTCCATTCTCAGAGAGATTCAAGGGCAGATGATGGTAAAGATTATAGTGATTTCATTTATTTGACTACCTGGATTCTCTTCAGAAAAAGTGATCCAACATGTTAAGAACTCAGTTATTGATAAAAGCAATGGACAATTTGAAAGACAGTAAATTGGGTTTTTCCTGGTAAGTCTGCTCTTGTTAGAATAATGAAATTTGAAGGTTTAAAACATAGCTTGTTTTGAAGTGATGCATGAGTTCCCAAAAACCTTGTTTAACATATTGCTGGAATAATGCATATGAGATGGTTAAAAATGGAAGTAGAAAAAAAAGTCCCCAACACCCTTAGAGGAATTTGCAATTCATAAAGTTACTGCCAATTTTGCATTATAGTTGCTATGGTAACCATGCTAGGCTTCTGCTCAAATGTTTCTCAGAAGGGGAAGGAATAGTATATAATAAGCTCTTCAAGTGTAATTTTTTTTATTGTAGTTGAATTAGTGTGTAATTCTTATGTGAGCATTTTAGTAATCCATAAACATGCACTCTAGTTATGATTCTGATTTTTTACCTCAGTATGTTTAAGCAATGTGTGAAAAGTTGCTGGCTACTATCAATGCTTGGCAATTAATTTTAAAAATAATAACAAAAAACATTAGCAACAGTAATTAATTATAAAAGCAAAAACAAAAATGCATTTCAAACCTGACTCTAGTAAATTTCCCAGACCAAAGCATTGGCTTGCTTATTGATTCAAAGTGCTTTCAGCCAAGCTTTTAGCTTGCATTCACGAGTCACCCCTTGGCCCCTCTATGTTTTTCCTCAGAATAATCCTATATATTGAATAAGTGAAGTATCAAACAGAGCCAGTTGGACCAATTAGTCTAAAATAAAACTTTCATTTGGCCATTTAGATAGGGAGCTATTTTTAAGTGGTAATTGGATTTTTCTTTTTTTCCTTCAGCTTCTAGGGAGTGAGTCTAACAGCTGAGGTGGAGCAGTACGTATCTAGACATGGAGCAAAGGTTGTTCAGGGTTTGATGCTTCATGGGTTAGTTTTGAATGCAGAAGAAGAGAAATGGGCTTTGGAGTCCAACAAGCCTGGACTTAGCTTTAGCTTTGCATTTTACTAACTGAGGTCTTGGGCAAGTCATTTACCATCTGGGGCCTCAGTGTCTTCATTTGTTTAAACCGGATGCTTATGCCTTTCTTGCAGTGTTTGTAAGAATTAGAGCTAATTGGACATGAAGCGTGTAACTCAAAATTGGCATAGTGTATTAGTTTCCTATTGTTGTCGTAACAAATTTAGTGGCTTACAACAACACATAGTAATTGTCTCATAGTGCTGGAGGTCAGAAGTCAAAAATGGGTCTAACTGGGCTAAAATTAAGGTGTGGGCAGGGCTGTCTTCCTTTCTGGTATCTCTAAGATGATCAGGTTTTTTGCCTTTTTTAGCTGCTAAAAGCTGCCTGCATTCCTCAGCTTATGGCCCCTTCCACTATCTTCAAGGTTGGCAGCGGCCAGTGGAGTGTCTTTCGTATCCCTTCACTCTGCTACTGACTTTCTGCCTCCCTCTTCCACTTCTAAGGATCCTTGTGGTTACATTGTGCGCACTCTGATAATTGAAGATAATCTCCCTATTTTAAAGTCAGTTTAGCAGCCTTAATTCCATCTGTAATCTTATGGGTCTTTTGCCTTTCCATATAAACTTTAAAATTTAGTTTGTTACTAGCTACAGAATAACTTGATGGGATTTTTATTGGGATTATGCTGAATCTATAGATCAATTTGGAAAGGATTGACATCTTGTTAATATTGAGTCTTCCTATCCATGAATACAGAATATCTGTCCATTTATTTAGTTCTTCTTTGATATCTTTATCAAAGCTTTATCGTTTTCCTCATATAGATTTTATATACATTGTTTTTGATTTATGCCTAAGTATTTGATTTTGGGGGTTCTAATGTAAAAGATAACATGTTTTTAATGTCAAATTCCATTTATTCATTGCTGGTATATAAGAGAGTGATTGGCTTTTATTAACCTTGTGTCCTGCAACCTTGCTATAATAGTTTATTAGTACCAGGATTTTTTATGTTGATTCTTGCAGATTTTCTACATAGACAATCATGTCATCTGCCAATGAAAATGGTTTTATTTCTTCCTTCCCAATCGGCATATTTCCTTTTCTTGCCTTAGTGCGTTATGTAGGACAAATGTACAAAGCTGAAAAGCAGTGGTGAGAGGGCACATCTTTGCCTTGTTCCTTATCTTAGCAGGAAAGCTTCCAGTTGATTAGCAACCAAATTCCATCTGCAACCTCAGTTCCTCTTGCCATGTAATGTAACATATTTATAGTTCCTGAGAATTAGGATATCTTTAGGGTGAAGGAGGATGTCATTATTCTGCCTACCATACACAGTAAGCACAAATAAATGGTAACTATGGAATTTTCTATCATTATCATTACCATTATTATGTATAGGATTAGTAAAACTAGTCCTTACTCTACCAAAAAGAGTGCTCAAAACAGGATTTGAGACAACAGAAAAAGTTGTCAAAATCCACAGCCACCTTAATCAAATGTTGGCCTGCCTGGAGTTCTTTGCTGCGTCTCTGTTGTCTGACAATCAAACTCTAACAGATTTGGGTGGCTCCATAGTTGGACCCCATACCTGGAGAGCCACCACTGGGATGAAGTTTCATTTCAAGTGTCTTGTCTTAATGTGTTTTTAATTATGAGAGGCTTTATTTCATTCGTGTTAACTTTTAAAAATTATTTTTGTGGCTGGGCATGGTGGCTCACGCCTGTAATCCCAGCACTTTGGGAGGCCAGGGCGGGTGAATCATGAGGTCAGGAGATCGAGACCATCCTGGCTAACACGGTGAAACCCAGTCTCTACTAAAAATACAAAAACAAAATTAGCTGGGCGTGGTGGTGGGCGCCTGTAGTTCCAGCTACTCGGGAGGCTGAGGCAGGAGAATGGCGGAGCCCAGGAGGCAGAGCTTGTAGTTAGCTGAGATCGCGCCACTGCACTCCAGCCTGGGCGACGGAGAGAGACTCCAAAAAAAAAAAAAAAAATCATTTTCTCAAAATGCACTAATTCCTAAAGCCCAGGAATTCCCCTTCAGGAGGAAAGCCTTAAAGGACTCGAATGAATAAACCTAGAGATGGCAATGGGAGCTCTTGATAATGTGCATCCAGGAATGGTATTTTGACACTGGAGAGTAATGCCAATGCCTGTCAGACCCCGTAAGAAAATAAGACGACCAGAGACATGCCTGCTCTTCTTTCCACAACAAACAGAATGATAGAGAAGAATCTGCACATGACAGTCGATTCGTAAGAAGGAAAACATTCTGGCCAATGTTCCACCTCAGAACACTGTGACCAGAGGAGATCATTGGAGCAACATCTCTGGAGGTCTCATCTGCTTGGGATGGTTTAGGTGCGGTTCTGGGTAATGTTAGGCAGATGGCTGAGGGCCACCCAATTCCTTCCTTCCCTTATGAGTCAGTGAATTTCCTATCTCTATCTTTAAATTCTCCTTGGACTCAGTAGAACTGTCTCCTAGGTGGGGTGTACATGATTGCTTCCACAGTTCTCTCCAGGGCAATCGAGCAACTGAAAACATCTGTTTTTCACTGTCTAAAATGGATTTATCCCCTACGAGTTGCAGGTTCTCTGACTTCACTCAGTATATTCTAGTTTGGGGGAACAGTGTCTTAATGTTACCACCACACTCTCTAATTAGTCCGTAAGAAGGCTTTATTTCTACTTGTCCTCTTCTTTCTCATCTATATGTTTATTCAAATTGCTTTTTCCCCTATGAATCTTTAAAAATCTCTGTTCTTATAATTTGCTATGATTTCAATTATTATCATTTTTCTTGGCTAGTTATTTCTCCCTCCTTTGATTTAGTCAATATATTTTATCAAAATAATTTAATGGTGGTTCTTTTATAAGAGCAAACAACCACTTCTCTAAATTCCTATTTTTTTTGCAATTTGATTTGCTTAAGGAGAATGTGCTTGAATTCCTAGTCTTAAGCAATAGGAAAGAACAGCTAATACAAGCTAAAGAACCCAGGTGATTGTCTCTTTTCTCAACATATCTACTCATAATGAGTAAATGTAAGAAATCCTATTTGCATTATCCCTACAGTTTTCATCCTTAGGTCCTTTACATTTCTATGCTGCTAAAGTATATATTTCCTACTGCTAGGAGAAGGGAGGAATGTGAAAGAAGGAATTTATGTTTTTTGTTGACTTCCCTTTTGCCCAAATTGACCCTGTTTGGAAATACAAGCTATCCTTTCTGTTGCATAAAAGGAGATAAATGTTGCTGTTTACTGTTAGTAAAACAAATGGAAAAGAGCAAGGATATTCCAACTGTAAAGTTGTTCCTTTTACTTGAGAACAGGGATAGAATCTTGGACTCTTGAGTGTGCAAATTCAATAAATGCAATAGCAGTTAAATAAATAAGTTGATATTTAAGTATGTAAAATGATTGTTTTAAATTCTATCCAATAATTTCAGAGACTTTGCTTTGAATATCATCTCTCTTTTTTTTTTTTCCAGGTTTTTGCGCAATGCAGGGTTTTTTCCAGTCTTTTTGAAATACAACCTGAATTTACTGAAGTTTTATTTCCTAGTCTTAATACACTTGAGCATCTCCAAATCTTAAGTCACTTTCCAGACGCAAGCTGGCAGATACCAGAGGAATAGACTTGAGTCAGTCATCATTATGGCTGAACTGCTAAGACAGTGAGGGTTTCAGTGAGGTGAAGTTGCTAGCTCTGGTGTCAGACTGACCCAGCTTCTCTCCCTGGCTCTGCCATTTACAAGCTATGTGGACAAACCTCTTAACCAGAGTGAGCATAATAATCACCCAAACTAGGATACTTTTGAGAGTGAATACTGATGTCATCAATAATTATGCCAGGATAACATGTATAAATCAGGACTCTCTTGGCTAAACCAGAATGCATGGTCACCCAACTCTTAGTAGAATAAGCTCTTTCCTCTGTAAAATGTGTAGGAAAAAATGTAAACATTTGAAAAATACCATCTTATACAGTGGCTCGTGGGTTAAATGAGATAATAAATAAAGAGTTCTTAGTATACAACCTGGCATGTCCTAAGTCAATAAATGTTAGTTATTATTGTGAATACATATCTGACTTCTCATGTCCTTCAGAGCAATTTAAAATGTGAAATAGTATTGATAATTCATAGCTACCATTTGCTTATCATATATAACTCACAAAGCTCTTGGTTTTATTTCTTGAAGCATGTGTGCCATTTTCCCCTGTTTCCCTTAAGTACAATAGTCAAGTCTTGCCATCCCAGCCCTTCCACCTGAATGAATTACTTTTTTTATTAAATCTATTATACCAGAATGCTACTTATTGCCCTTGGGTTTAGAGAAAGGGAGTATAGAGGAGGCTATCACAGTTCTGAATTTAAGTTTATAATTTTCTATTGCAATCTAATCACCAATAGGGAATTTTCTTCTCCAGTTTTAGTTCCTGTGCAGATATCTGCCTGAAAGCTTCAGAAAATGTTGCATGGCCTTTTCAGAGGCTACCTATGATTCTGGAGGCTGTTAGTGTTGCTGCTCTTGCAATAAAAGTTTGTCTTTGAGAAAAAAATACTTCTCTGATGCCCTGTTTTTGTTTAGTAAAGAAAACAAGAATTGGAGATATTAGAATGTCCTTAATACCACTGTGATGAAAAACTCAGCTTAATTGTTCAGGAAGGTTTGTGATAGGTAAAGAAGGTGGACACCTTGGAAAAACCTCATATTCCTCTTAGAAGGATTCTTGAAAACCCATCTCCAGAGCTGCTTGATGGGCCCAGTAATTTCATGCTTGTTTCTGTTTTTGTAAGATCTTATGGATATCTATGGACAAATGTTTTCCTGCTAGCGTCATCAAGATACTAGTTGAGTTATTGATGACTTGTCTCTGTGAAGAGCTCTGTAAACTAGCTTCATTAATTCATCGAGACATCTATACATCCATTAATCTGTGTATCTGTTCAACAAATGTTTATTAAGCCTACTAGTATGGACTAGGAGCAAAAGATTTTAAGCAAGTAATATTCAATCTTTGCCCTTGTGATAGATTTGCAAAAATGTCTCCAATTATTTGCCTCTCCATCTTTGCTTCATAACTTTATAGTGCTCTTCCATTTCTGACTCTGGTCTCAACCATAAGACTTGCTTTGGCCAATGACTTGTCAAAAAGCAAGTCATTGGTCAAGCAAAGGCTTTAAAGTATTTGCAAAATCAGGCTTGTTATCACTCTTACCTTCTTCATCAACGTAAGACTATCTGTGCTAATCTGTTGGGTGATTAGAGACACTTGGAAAAGAGATGAATTAGCACAGTCATTCCAGCCAAGAGTATCCTATATTGGCTGATAACCAGCTGACCTCTATACATCAATACATCTTCCTAAGCATGTGATATTGTCCAACTGAGGCCAGAAGATCCACCCACTTAACCCAGCCAAGATCAGCAGAGCTGCCTAATCAACTATCCCAGAGGCATGAGTAAGGACTGCTTATCGTTGTATGCCTTTAAAGTGTTGTGGTTGGTTGATAGTCAGCATTATTGTGGGAACAGTTAATGATACAGCTTCAGACTCTTGTTCTCATCTTTTCTCCTTGACAGTCACATTCCCATTTTTCCTAAGACATGTTGTGTATCTGCCAACTGGATGCTCTCACACATCCCACAATGATTTCTTTGGAAGAATGCAATGGCTGTTTTGAGGTATTTATCTCTGGCGAGTTCATGCTTCTGAAAGACTTGGATCAAAACTGCATAAACCTTGAGTGTCTGTGAAATGGAAGAGACGATTCATTCACTTGTTTATCATTTATTGGGTGTTTGGGTACTGGCTCTGTATCAGAAACAATGCTGAGCCTTAGGGATGGCGGGGGCAAATGTAAATAAGTTTGTTTGTGCAGATCTTGCATTCTACTGGAGGATGCTTCAAATGGGGAAACAAACCAAAAAAGTACAATATGAAAAGAACAAATACAGAGAAATCAGCACAGTTTTGCTTATTTTCCAGCCTACAGAGAGATAACTTTTGATGGAAACACTTGAAGAAATGCTAAAATATTATTAAATCATTATTCATTCAATAAGTACACGTTGAACACCTAGTATGGAGAAAACAATGAACTAGATACTTGAAGGTTATGCAAAAATAAGTTCTTAACAGGTTTATAGTCTAGAAAGGGTGGCCAACATACAAAATTAATATGAAGCAGAAGGAACAAAGTGCTAAAACAGAGGTTTAAAGTATAATGTAAGCTGAGAGCAAAGAATGACTAATTCTCATTTGGAAAATCATGGAATGCTGTAAGAACACAATGGAATTTAAGCTGGATTTTGAAAAGATTTGGAAAGAGAAAACTGAGAGGTGCTGCAGAGGAAGAACACCTAGAAATAATGAGAGCCTTGAGCCCTATGTTCAGTCCTTAGCAGTGCAACTCATTGGTGTGACTCTGGCCAGTTTTAATGTTCTCACCTCAAAAATGAGTAGAGTGATGCTAAATGATTTATATAGACCCTTCCAGCTTTAATACCCTGAGTCATCTAATTCAGTTGCCCATCATATGCTTAAGCACAATGAAGTGGCCAATAATTTCCACTAAGGACAGGCCAGCATGGGCTCAGTTCATGGGTGTCACTCTGGAAATGCTATTCTTGGAGTGACAGAATCATTAGTTCTTGTTCGGAGTCGGGAGAGTTGGCTATGTAGGGAGGTTCTATCACAGAGTAAAAAGAATGTCACACAGACCTGGCTTTGATGCTGGTGCTGTCACCAGCAATGTTCTTCGACCTAAGTTACTTAGCCTCTTCTCGCCTCAGTGTTCTCATCTACAAAGTGGGGATGATAATCCTGCTATATAAGGTGAGGAGCAAATAAGGTGGGACATGCAACGTTACCCATTAATAATAGTTCACTGTGGATAACACATGAGTGAATAAGCGAGGTATTTGTATGAGGATGTCCCTCTCTATACATAAGAGATGTGTTCCTGAAAGATCACAGGTGATTTGAATTGTCTAATACCTCTTTCATATTCAAAATGTGTTGGTTTAAAAGTCTTTGCTGTGACTCTTCTTAACAATTTATTGTTTATTAGATTACATAAAGTTTGAATTTATAAAACAGGGTAATTATTTTCTTAAAGAATGAATTATGAAACTAGACTGACCATGGAATAAACTGGTAGTTTTCTATGCAGTATTCACTTTCCCCTTCTTTCTTAGAAAGATGTTACTTGAGGCACCAGAGTGCTCAACTAAAAGACTACATTCCACAATATTTCTTGCATGTATGGGTGGCCAATGTGATGTAAACTCAAGGCAGTAAATAAGGCATCAAGAAGAATCCCCTTACTCTATCCCTTTTTCTCATCTAGAATGAAGGTGAGACATTTGCAGCTTTGAGAATGGAAGTCACACGCTAAAGATGATGGAGCTGCAGCCCCCGATGACTTTGTGTGCTGCAGCACCAGCCCTGAACTGCCCATCTTTGGACTTTCCTTTCTGTGAGACAACAATAAGCTTCTCTTTTGTCTAAGCCTCTATTAGTTCTGTTCTCTGACATTAGCAGCTTATTGCAGTTTCTAACTGATGCCCCTAGCAATATTAGTGAGATCATCAAGTTCAATGGGCTGGCATTGTGTGTATCAGAATTGAAAATCAGAGTAATAACCATGCCTGAGCACAACCCCCTGGGAATCTTTTGAACAAGATCCCACAAGATTAACTAGATAATATTAGGAATGCTGTTATCGATAAAGTTTATTGAGCATTCACTTAGATGCCTGGGAACAATGCAGGAAGGGCACCTAGTCTAGTCTTGAAAAACCACAGATGTCTTCATTAGGAAGGTGACGTGAATGCTGAAAACCGAAGCAAAGCCCCTAAAGGAAAGGTGGAAGGGAGTGGAGAGGGTGGGGAAGGGTGTTATGGGCAAAAGAAACAGTGTTTGCGAAGGCAGAGGCAAAGTGAACTTGTTCTATTTGAGGGAACTGTAAGTGCTTTATAAATAAACAGAACATCGTGTCAGAGGTCAGGATAGGGAGTAGATAGAGGTACTACTTCAGGCCAGAAAACTAGGCAGGGGAGCAGATCATGCAGACTTTTAAAACCACACTTACACATTCCGATCTTTCCCAAAAGGAATGAGCTTCCATTTTCCATATATATATATATATATATTTTTTTATTATTATACTTTAAGTTCTAGGGTACATGTGCACAACGTGCAGGTTTGTTACATATGTATACATGTGCCATGTTGGTGTGCTGCACCCATTAACTCGTCATTTACATTAGGTATATCTCCTATCCCTCCCCCCTCCCCCCACCCCACAACAGGCCCCGGTGTGTGATGTTCCGCTTCCTGTGTCCATTTTCAAAAGATCACTGGGATGGCAAGGCAGAGAAAAAATGGGGTGGATGGGAGTTTGTTGTTTCAGTGAACAAGGTATAAGATAATGGTGACTACTGTAGCATGCGGCATTGGAAGTATAAAAGGTAGACAAATTCAGAAGATAATACAAGTTGGAACAAATACGACTTGATAATTGATTGACTTAGTAGTGAGGAAGATGCCCAGATTCTTGGCTTAGGCCAGAAGACAGGGGAAGGAGTGGCATTAATACTTGAATATGTATCAATGCACATTTGAAAATCTCACAGATTGTATATTTGGTGTTTCTTACAAATATCCCAAGTGTGTTTCCTGTTTAAAAATTAGCTTGATAGCAATTGGCTTAGTGAAAATCCAATTTTATTGGTAAGAAGGGCAAGCCCTCTGGCTGTTCTCTGACTGGTTGGTATCTATTTCCTGGGGTATAATAAAGGGTACCCCTTGCCAAAGGAAGCTATTACCAGATCTTATTTATTTCCTGATTAAAAAGGAGTAAATCATAGCCGGACATCTGTGGAAAATGAGTTTTTAGTACAGATAAGGTAGTTAATGTCTAAATGGGAGTCTCTCCTGTGATGATAAATGTCTACTCTGTTGAAATAGTTTCCATAAAACTCAATCAGTACGAGGGTAGAGATATTGTGCAACTGTCAATGAGGCAATAAAGGGATGCTTGTTTATTGGGTTTATAATCAACAACAAATCCTAACTCTTATAAAAAATGAAAATGTTTTGGTGTACCAGTTTAGCAATATAGGAGCTTCTTTTTCAGAAAAAAACCATATTCTAATATGAATTTAGTATAACATTCAGTGGATAATAGAAAAAATGTGGAAGACATCACTAGGAAAAATAGCGAACAATTCCCATGTGTGGGAGCACAGTGCTAATAGTTCTTAGAACAAATACTAGCATATTGCTGTCAAGTTAGTGTACACAAGGGGTGGGCTTTTAAAAGTCATTGTTCTGTATAAGCTTTGCCTATAAAATCCCTCACTGCTAGATTGTTGTCTGTATTGATGGACTGATGGAATGTTGCTGCAAGAGGTGAAGGGTACCTTTACCTTCAATTCCTGCTTCTTTTTCTCCCTTAAATACCTTGATGAAAAATACTGAACTGCTTCAATGACATTGGATGTAATTAGAAACACACAAATCCATTGTGCTCCGTGTATGTCACGCTACTGCTGTCCTTGTCGCAGTTGCTTTCCATAGACTCTGGTTGAGTAGGGAGGGTAAATAGGAAAGCAAGGAAGATGTGACCATTTCCAGAGGGTTGGATTTTCTTTAGGTTATGAAGATCACTGGGTTCCACTAGGATATGTGGTTATCTTCAGCTGGTTGTGGTAGAAACCAGCAGGACTTCCTCTTTTGGAGACAGTTATCTAGAACCAGTTTCTATTAGTTAAGATCCACTAGGCTGCTTTAACAAAGAGACCCAAACATACCATGGCACACGTAAGCTAGAAATTTACTTTTCTTTCACATAACAGTTCAGAGGTGGGGATGAGCAGAGGTCCAGGATGGGAAGAGGATTCTGCTCCACTGGCCATCTTGAGTTTCTTCGAACTTGTTGCTTTCCCTTCCCAGACTATTGTCCTCAGCTGCAGGGTCAAAGTCAAGTCATAAGCATCACATCCTCTTTCCAACCCAAGGGAAGAGGGAAAGAGAAAATTAAGGGCAACCAGCTTTCTTTTAATGATATAACCCAGAAGCTGCTTGTCCCATTGGCCTACCTGCAAGGGGTCCTGGACAATAAAGTCTCTAGCTGGATGGCTGTGTCTCCAGCTAAAACTCAAAGTTTTCTAGTACTAAAAGGAAGTTAAGGAAAATGATATTGGAAGGCATATAGCAATCTCTGCTGCACAGTCCTTTTAATTTGCTTTAGTGACTGCTGTCTTTCTCAAATTTCATTTCTTGGGTGTTTGGGAAGGTGTCCCTGCATCTTATTGATGATGCCCAGATGGTGACTATTTATTACTAAGGAAGAAACCATTGGAAACTATATATTTCAAATGTCATGTTTAAACTGACATAGTTTGAATATTTCATACATTTAAGTTATTCATACATGAATACACTTCACTCTTCATGTAGCAGACTCAACATGGTGGTAATTACATTGTCTATCATACTTACCTTCCTACTTGCATATTCAAGTATTAATGCCACTCCTCCTGCCTTCTGGCCTAAGCCAAGAATCTGGGCATCTTCCTCACCACTAAGCCAATCAATTATCAAGTTGTATCAGTTCCAACTTGTATGCTGGGGATTTTCTTGTGTTGTTCCACAGCTCTGTCCTTGGAACCTGGCAATTAAGATTTGCTACCAAGAAATAAATAATGACGACACTTGAAATGAAATGGGAGGCTTTGTATGTTTAACACTGAAGGAAAAATATATTGAGTACATTTGTATTTCAAAATATTATAGAAAGTTTTGTTTCTATGAAGTCCAATGCATCTCAGAAGATTCTGAGTTTTGTTTTCTCCTGCAATATTAAAATTATCTTTCCTAGGACTACCATGGTGCTTTTGGATGGGTTGGGGCCGGTGAATTGAAAGGGCCTAGTCTTTGGATGTTTAGGAGACACCCAGGATTTACTATCTGAGAGCCCAAAGGAGACGTGGGGTCATTCAGGACTCTCTTCACACTTTGAGCACAGCAGTAACAACATAAATATAAATAGTATAAATATAAAGATATTTTGGAGACAGGGTCTCACCCTGTCGCCCAGGCTGGAGTGTAGTGGCTGGCTGGATCATGGCTAACCGCAGCCTTGACCTTCTGGGCTCAAGCGATCCTCCCACCTCAGCCTCCTGAGTATCTGGGATCACAGGCATGCATCTTCATACCCAGCTAATTTTTTGTTGTTGTTGTTGTTGTTTGTTTTGTTTTGTAGAGACCAGGTCTCACTATGTTGCTCAGGCTCGTCTCCAACTCCTGGGCTCAAGTGATCCTCCAGCCTCAGCCTCCAAAAGTGCTGGGATTATAGGCAGGAGACACCATGCCTGGCAGCACTAACAATATTTTATTTTACTTATCCGTCTTGTAGTATGGTTGCCTATTTTTTTTTTTTTTTTGTAGTATGGTTACCTATTTTTCTCTCCAATAAACCTTGAACTCCTTGAGGGGAAGAACTCTGTCTTTTCCCCTTTGTGTTTCCAGGGCCTATCACACACTGGCACAAAGTAGAAGCTGTGTGAGCTAGATGGGAATGGATGGAAAAGGGAAGTGGGACAGTATCTCTAAATAGGAGCTGGGAAACTTCCTTCAGTGTATGAGAACAAGAGGAAAAGATGGGCATGGATATACAAAGTCCAGGACGCCCCTGACTGATGGCTTCTGCATACTCTGAGAGGGAGGAGGAGCTATCTTCAGTGGGTAGTGAGAGGGGGTGGGGAGTCCAATACTTTTGGGGAGCAGAAAACTTCAAAATAGTTACTGTGGGAAATAGGAGAGACCGTTGATGGGGAAATACAGGGAGTTAGCTTGCAATACTTAGAATCTTTTTCACTTTCTGTCCCATCTTCTATTTATTACCCTCTTTTCCCTTTTGGTTTCTTCCTTTCTCTGTTTAAAGATGCTAATATGCTTGCAGATTAAATGTACAAAAATCTTCCTCAAGCCCAAATCCCTCTCCAGAAATTGACTTCTCCCTCGCCCCTGTAGAGACAAACTCCTAAGAAGAGTTGCTGTCCTCGCTTCTTGATCTTTTCCTGTCCCTTTGGACCTCACCCATTGACCGCCTTCTATTCCCTTCATTGAAATTATTTTCAGCAAGTCCTCACGATATATCCCTCTTGCTAAACCCAATGCAAACTTGAGGTCCTTTACTCACTTGATTTCAGAGCAGCTTTTGACTGCTCCTTCATTCGTGAAATATTCTATTTTCTTTGCTTCCAAATTATTCCCGTGTCTCCTATCTCTTATCTTCCACCTGATCTTAAGTGCTGGTGTCCCTCAAGGTTTTGTCCTGGGCCTTCTTTCTTCCATGTTTTCAGTTATATTGCTATACTGATGACTATAGAATCCACATCTCTAGCTCATTTATCTGTCCTTAGCTCCAGACTCATATTTACAGATGCTTCCTGTACCTCCACACCTGCATGTCCTAAACTCTTCCTGTCCAGAACTCAACTCATCACCATTCATTTGACACCTGCTTATTCCCCCATGTTCCCTAGTTTAGTGAATGGCGTCTGGCAGACAAGCCAGAAATGAGGACATCATCCCTACCTGCAAGTTCCGCATCACCATGATTTTCCCTTTTAAAACTTCTTCTCAAAACACTGCAGCACATTAATGCTGCCCTAGGCTAGCCACCAAAGTCTATTGTCTACATTACTTCGACAGATTCTGACTGGTTTCCCTATTTTCAGTCCATCTCCTCTCCCAACCCAGATATCTGCATTGCAGCCAGAATGACCTTTCTAAATGCAAATTTTATCATTTTCTTTCCTGCTTAAATTTTTAAAAAGATGTCCCCTTTTCCTTCTCCAGGAAGTTTAAACTTTTACCTGGCATAGAGTTGTTCATAATCTGACCATTGATTATCTCTCCTGCCTTATCTTTAACCCCTTTCCCCACCACCACCCCAGCAATCTAGGCCACATCCAAATTGATCTGCTTTCAGTTTCTTGAACATACCATTCTCTCTCATCTCAACATGACACTTCTGTCTGGAAATCTTTTTCTTCCCTCCTTCTTTGCCTGGCTAACATTCGTTAATTCATTTAACAATCTTTTTTTTTTTTGTTAATGTACTGTAGTATTAGGGAGGTATTATCCTAAGCACTAAGAAGATAATAGTGAATAAAATAGAGAAGTCCCTGTCTACCAATATCAGGACTGTGGATGTTCCAATCAGGCTTTTTTGTCATCTGTCATGGCAAACATCCAACTAGGTCTCATTTTGTGGATTCTTCAGAAGTCCCCAAGGGAAACTTTTCCCTGTACCCTTCCCTAGGGGGAGATACTGGGTGGCTCGCCAATTTAAAGGGAGAGCTGAATGACAAAACCTTGGAGAAACAATACCCAAGAAAGCTCTAGGATCTTAAGGTCAGGAACCCTTGGATTGGCTCCACCTGGTGCTAACCTTGAAATGGCTCAGTTCCTGCTAGGTTCCTAAAATTAAGATATGTTGGAGGAGAATTTCTATGTGTTTCCTTGATTAAGATTCAAATTTCTTTAAGGGTACAAAGTTTCAGTTATGCAAGATGATTAAGTTCTAGAGGTCCATGGTACAGTGTACTGCCTATATAGCTAATAATGCTATGTTACATACTTAAAAAGTAACTAAGAGGGTGGATCTTTTTTTTTTTTTTTTTTTTTTTGAGATGGAGTCTCGCTCTGTCACCCAGGCTGGAGTGCAGTGGCATGATCTCGGCTCACTACAAGCTCCACCTCCCAGGTTCACGCCATTCTCCTGCCTCAGCTTCCCAAGTAGCTGGGACTACAGGTGCCCACCACCATGCCCGGCTAATTTTTTGTATTTTTAGCAGAGACGGGGTTTCACTGTATTAGCCAGGATGGTCTCAATCTCCTGACCTTGTGATCCACCCGCCTCAGCCTCCCAGAATGCTGGGATTACAGGCATGAGCCACTGCGCCCGGCCGAGGGTGGATCTTTAAAGTGTTCTTATCTACACAAAAAATTTCAGACTCCTGGGAGAGAGAATCAGGTTGACTTAAGTAGGTTCAAATATCTACACCTACAGGTTGGATAATGGGTCTGGAAACTAGAGCTACTGTAACTACCATTACAGTGGTCTAGATAGGAGATGATGGTAATTTGGATTATAGTCACAGTGGAGACAGAGAAAAGTGGATGACTATGTTAATGGGCAGAAGCCAACAGGATTTATAGAATAAAGTGATTGTGAAGGTGGAAGGAAAAAGGAAAGAGAATCATGAATGATGCCTAGATTTGGGGCTCAAATAACTGGTGGAATGTGGAGCCATTTACTGAGATTGGAAGAATGTGTAAGGAGGGAGATTTATGTTAGTGGGGTTTGGGGGAAAGACAGGAGAGCTTGAATCTAGTTTGATCATAGTATGTTTGAGATGTGCAATCAGCCATTGGATATGAATCTGAAGCTCAGTGCAGCAGTGAGGTCTAAAGATATAAATACAGGAATCTTCAGCATAGAGATACTAAAGTCATGAGCCTAGATGATATGACATATGGACAGATGGAAGGTAGAGAAGAGACAAAACCCTGGGACTGAGCCCTGGGACACAGCTATACTTAGAGATTATAATAGATGAGAAGTCTGCAAAGAGGCTGAGAAGGGAGGCCAGCAAAGTAAATGAAAAAAAAAATGGAATTTCCCACCATTGTCAAAGAAGCCAGATCGTCAGCCTGGGCAACAAAGTGAGACCCTTCTCTACAAAAAAAATTTAAAAAAATTAGCTGGACATCATGGCACATGCCTGTAATCCCAGCTATTTGGGAAGTTGAGGTGGGAGGATGGCTGGAGCCCGGGAGTTTGAGGTGGCAGTGAGCCATGATTACACTACTGCCCTCCAGCCTAGATGACAGAGTGAGATGCTCTCTCTTAAAAGAAGAGAAGAGGAAGAAGAAGAAAAAGAGAAGAAGGAGGAGGAGGAGGAGGAGGAGAAGGAGAAGGAGAAGAGGGAGGAGAAGAAGCCAGATCTTATTATCAGTAACAGATCTTCTCCTGTGTGTATGCCTGTTCAATGTTGAAATGGATAATCTGCTTTAGTTGTCTTGAAGTTGGATTCACTCTTGCCCTCCCTATGTATTCGAATGTCTCTGATATAATCCATCACTGTTCAAAGTTTCATGGATATATCACCCAACCCAGAAGGTATGTGTGGCATCATTAACAGTCTGACCACATGCTGTCCCTCTTCTCTATGGTGCTTATTTTCCTGTACAGGCTATCACCTGTCCAATTAATCCTGCTCTTCTGTGTTTACGGGGGAATTTCCCCCATCTAATTCCTGTTATGGTCATGTGCTTTCTGCTGTTGATGGCCCAAGATCTGCACTATGGTTAGGCCTTTTTCTAAGCAAATAGAGTAGTATTAGGGCTAGGTGGATGCTAAGCAATCCTGCAATTCCAACCCCTTACTTTCCCCCCAGCTTTATTGAGGTATAATTGACACATTAAAATTGTATGTATTTAAGGTGTATAACTTGATGTTTTGATGTATGTATACATTGTGAAATAATGACCACAATCAAGCTAACATATCTATCACCTCACCACATCAGCATCTTCAACAGATATCTGCCCTACTGTGTTTATTACGGCATTATTCACAATAGCCAATAGTTGGAAACAACTAACCCCCTATTTTTAAGGCTAAGGAGGCTGAGGCCTAGAAATGATCATCCTGTGTGAAGGGATGTGATGATGACATTTTAGCAGTTCTACTAATGGAATGAATTCTTTCTGATGAATGAAATGAATTCTTTTGTATATTCTAAACATAAATTCATAAATGTCATAGACCAAGAGACATCAACATCTGGGGCTGAGGCAAGCTAGGTGGTTGTGTAAAGAAAATGACAACACCAGTTCTGCCATTTTTATGACTCTATCATTAGGTGGCATGAATAATATTGTAAAGTTCATGATAAATAATAACATGCCGTATACATGTGAGGCCATCTCTGTGCTCCAGATAAGACAGGCAAATACTGAGCAATTTTCTCAAAAGTCGTTTGCACTCAAGAGAGGAGCTTATCCCCTGTTCTAAGAGTCCTCTGGCTTTAGATTTCTCAGCTCTTATAAGCACATATGGACCTCTAGCCCCAGACTAGGGTAGCCCTTACATACAGTCAAGGACCTTTGTGGGCTTAAGCAAGAACCCTTGAGATTCTCCCCATATTTTGGTATGGGCCAACTGGCTCAAACCTGCTTCTCCCTGTAAAGCAAATGTTCCTAAAGTACCAAAAGGCACCTGAGGGTGGGAAGCTAGGCTGCATGGCAAGCTTAGTTCAGGGGCAAGCCCTGGAATGTAGCAGGGCCATTGTATGTCCTCTAGGAGGCATAAGAATGTTGGAAAGATGGCCGGGCGCAGTGGCTCATGCCTGTAATCCCAGCACTTTGGGAGGC
This sequence comes from Symphalangus syndactylus, assembly GCF_028878055.3. Classification (NCBI taxonomy): domain Eukaryota; kingdom Metazoa; phylum Chordata; class Mammalia; order Primates; family Hylobatidae; genus Symphalangus; species Symphalangus syndactylus. The sequence continues at coordinate 111,376,344 of NC_072430.2, forward strand.
CGAGGCAGGCGGATCACTAGGTCAGGAGATCGAGACCATCCTGGCTAACACAGTAAAACCCCTCCTCTACTAAAAAAATACAAAAAAATAGCTGGGCGTGGTAGTGGGCGCCTGTAGTCCCAGCTACTCGGGAGGCTGAGGCAGGAGAATGGCATGAACCCAGGAGGCAGAGCTTGCAATGAGCCGAGATTGCGCCACTGCACTCCAGCCTGGGTGACAGAGCGAGACTCTGTCTCAAAAAAAAAAAAAAAAAAAAAAAAGAATATTGGAAAGACTGATAGGCAGAACACACCATTAAATAGAGGTGAATAACACATACTCTTGAAATGAAGACAAATGCATTTTAGCTTGATTTTATTTTCTATCTTTCCTTAGGGGGCCAAGTGGCCCACGAGTCCCACAGGTGGAATTGCTATTAATCATGATCATTTACCTTCCAGAAAGGAAAAAATGAAGTCCAGTATGTGCAAGCTGTATTTCTAAATTTCAGATATATTTGGAAACCATAGCTTCATTCTTCCTAATAATTACCAACTACAGAAGGAGAGAAAAAGCTTGTAATCAGGGATGCAATGTCAGCCTTTTTGGCACTTTCATTTAAGACACTTAACCAGCCTGAAAAAAACATTATTAGGTTTCCATTCCAGATTGGTTCCAGAGAAAGCTTTTCACTTTCCCTCCTATGACACAGATTTTTAATATAAAACACACAGGGGCTACTGGGTAGAGAAAGGACAGAATCAGAAGGGAATTTAAACATCTGAAATTATAATAAAGATCACTCTATAGACAAGGTGAGAATGATTTCTAAACATATCCTCTATCCCTGCCCCCAACACATTCCGTTCCCCATTGACTGCCTTGTGTACCGATGTTGTGAGTACTCTAGGTCTAAAGGACCAATGCCAGGCAGGAGGACAAAAACTGTAATGCCTGAGGACAAACACTGAAACCAGAAACTTCACTTAGGGCAACAAGGCACAAACGAACCATGGCCAAATTCATCCTCCTACTCCTTCTCTCCCTTTCATCTTAGTATGGATCTTACAAATTTAACTATCTGATATTTTTTAAAATGCTCAGTGGTGAGTTCTCATTTTAAAATAATGGTGTTACACAAGCAGCTCATGATAATCTGTATTGTGGAATAATTTGAGCCCTGTACAGCCACACTCCTGTTTCCATTTCTCCCAGGACTGACAGGATCATTTTTTCCTTTTTCCCTTTATTTTTCCTTCCTCTTTCTCCTTCATTTAATTGATTCCCCACTTGTTCCCCACAGTAACAAAACATGGGTTTGAGGCTGCCTACAGAAATATGGGAAATATTAAAAAAAAAAAGAAATAGATGAAGAAATTGGGGTGAAAGGAAAATTGGATTGCAAAAATGAGAGGCAGCCAGGGGTGAGGTTAACGTTTGGCAGAAGAAATGATAAAGTTCTATTTGAAAGCCAGAGGTTGGCCACAAAGTTTGTTTTGAGCTTCTTGGGTAAAAGAGGAAGTGGGATTAGTTGCCAATAGCCAAAAACATACCAGTTGCTCAGAAGAATTTTATGTACTGGTTCACATTTTATTTACCTACTTTTGACCTTTTTGTTGCTTCTCCACTCTATTGGTAGCTGAAACAGAAAGATGGAGCAAAATAGAAGCTGTAGGCTGATTTGAGGCTGAGCCTTTGGTATAGCAGTGGTTTCTACATCAAGCTATACACTAGATTCAGCAGTGGAGGAAGAGCTTTGAAAAAATACACACCCTTGGGACCCATTCATGGAGATTATGGTTTTGTAGGTATGGGGTGAACATGAGAAATATGAATTTTTTTCTCCAAACATATCTGCTATAGCAAGTCCACAGCACACATTTAGAAACTGCTGATGTAAGATGTGGTGAGAGGTGTCATGTTGCAGGCCAGGTTCTCCATGAAACAGATTTGCATGCAGAAAGTTGATTGGGGGCACTCTTGCGGTCAACACCTGTAAGGAGTGAAGGAGAAAAAATATGGCAGAGGAAAAAGTCAGGCTGTGAAGCAATCATTGAAAAGGGCTTTGGTCAATTCCAAGAAGAACTTTGGAATAGCTCTGCATATCTGTCTGAATTAGGGTAAGGGAGATGGGACTTTGTATTTCCTCCTTGACCAGTCACTGGAGGGGAACACAATCTTGGAGGGTGTGGCCTTCTTCAATGGAGGTAATCTCTAGAGAGGGACTCATCATGAGCTGTCTGTTGCTGATACTCTTAGCAGCTGGGGAAATGAGACCTTCAGTGCTGGAAAGTAGAGTCTGGATGGCACAAGGCAGCATACACTACAGTCCACCCCTTGACCCATTCAGATTGACTTGCTTCATATATGTTTGGGGAACAGCCAATTTGAGATTCTGGTGGCCCTCTTTTCCTGGGGGGGATCTTATAAGTAGAAGTTTAGTGGGATGAGCTATAACCCCTATGACTCTCTGTCATCCATAGGGATACCTTATTCTTTTAAGCATCTCCATGTCTTTCTAAGGGTTGGTCCTTCTTGGCAACCACTCTGTCCTTGCTGTTCATTGGTCAATAATTGCATCTACCTTGTCCCTGAGGTCTAAGTTCTCCCCTCCCACATCTGTATTATGTTGGGATCCAGTGATCTACATTGCTGTCAGCAAGCTCAATTCTATAATAGCATCTCCTATTGTCAACCATGAACTACAGAAGTTGCTCAATACTGAGCTTCCAGTGATGCTGCTGCCCCTAGCACTGGGCCATTCCTTATGGGTTTGTTAATAGAACGCTTTCTGGGCCCTCTTGTGGATCAGTCATCTGGTGGCCTTTTCAGCTTTATCTGCTACACCCATGATTGTCACTCTTCTGATGCTTTAAATCTTTCCTGTCACCTGTGCCACAGTATTTCTATACTACTTAGTGTGGGCCATTGCTTTCTGTAAGCTATTAAGGATGCTCCTGGTAGCATATTATCATCATTAACTGGGTTCTTGCCAAAGGTTAATTGAGTCCTACTCTACTCTCATATCTATAAATTCTCCTTTATCCACTTTTATGTTCCACCCACTCCCTTAATCCTTAGAATTCAGCCCCATACATGTTCTCCTGGCCTCTGTTGACCCATGTTGTATGGGTTCTACAGCTCCTGTGGCGTGCCAGTCCTTCCTTGCTTAGCATGTCCAGCACTTCTTAGGCCAAATTTTCTTAGGTAAGTTAAACCTAATTACTGTTTTAGTGGTCAGAAGGTGGGTGATCAGGGCAGATCCTGAGTGGAATCTATCTTGTCTAGCAAGAGAAAAGTCCTTCTGCCTTGTAGTCCATCAAGCGGGACATTGAAAAGAAAGAGGGGGCCACTTCTGCAGAAGATTCAGAAAAATCTAGTGACTCAGATTAAATGCATCAACGCAAGCATTTCCATTTCATATCTCAAGGTTCCGTTCCTTCCTAATCAGGGTCTTGACCTGGGTATATAGACCCGCCAGGAATCTTGAGGTATTGGGAGTGATGCAACTCTTATTCTTATAAATCTTGGGCTTGATCATCAATTTTGTCTGTCTTGCAGTGGCAGGAAATGAGAGTCACTTGATAATGCTGCAAAGCCACCTTTGGCTTTTGCACTCAATCTAAATTATTGATGAATTACCCATATGATGCCTATTTCCCCCATGTTTCTCAAATGCCTCATACATTGGACCTGCTAAACATTTCATTTCACTAGTATATGGTGCTGTCTCACCATCAGTGAAAGTCTTCCCTCACTCTGGCATCTAACTGCCATCGGTGACAGCCATCATTATTGCTGCCTGGCTCATGGGTGATCCAGCTCCAACATCTTATTTGTGAGCCATTGTTTTGAGCACTCCTAACACCCTACCTGCTGCAGATCAGGTTCCCTGGGAGGTGGTAATCTTTGGATCAACCTTTGTGGGAAAGAGAAGAAAGCAAAAGTGGATAGAGGAAGAAACTGGTCTGTGAGGCATTCACAACCAAGACCTCAGCCCATTCCATTGTTTGCTCTGCAGCTGTGGCCACTCTGTATCATCATCCCCAGTTGGGGCAAGGGGCTCAGGCTTTATATACCTGACCAGTCATTCACTGGGGGCTGCTCCCAGGTAGCTGATACGCTTAGGTTTAGCAGAGAACAATCTCTGCAGCAGGACTCAGTTATGAGCTGTCAGCTACCAATACTCCCAGGAGCTGGGAAAATGAGTGTCTTAGTCCTGAAAGGGAGGAGGTATTTGGATGGCCCAACACAATGTCCACTACAGAAAGAAAAGCAAGTTAGGGCTTGAACTTTGAGTCACTTACAGAAAACATACAAAGTCTGATCTGTTTGCTGCTATAAGGACAAATATCATAGAGCTGTCTGAGATTAAGACTTAGAATGCTAATATAAATGTGGAAAGATGAAGGAGAAATCATTAGATGATATTTTGGTTATACAAATCAAAAATGTCTCCTGATGGTCATCATTTCTTTAAAAGTCTTCTCTTTTCTCAGTCTAAGAGAGCCTGTGATTATTAACTGCAGTTCCCCCAGGTCTCTATTCTGAAAGCAGTCTGGTCCATCTTCTTAGAGAATACAAGCATCAGCAGGTGTGTTACCTGTCCTCCAGATAGGCGGATTGCAAGGCTATTCACAGCTTGATCAATTGTTAATCCGGCCACTGATTTAATGAGAGTCGATTAAGAGTACAGAAGGGAAAGAAGGAAGGAGAACAATACCACATTAAATATACTTACAAATTATAGGATGCATCTCAATTTCAGAAATGTTAAAATGTGTGTAATTATGTGCCTCAGGAAGGGAACAATACAGTATGAGACAGGAGTAAATGTTATGATAAAAATGGAGAAAATATGGGAAAAGCCATGGAAAGACCATTCCAGAAAAAGCAGGAAAAACCTCAGGGGAGAGGTACAATTTTAATAGCCTTGAAGAAAGAAAATATGACACACTTACATATGTGTGTAATTCTGCGGTTGCTGACCTTTGAAACATCTATATTTATCTATTTAGGCTGGTCTAATCTGGCAGATAAAATCACATTTTTCTGTTGCATTCTTTGTTTTAGCGGAGTCTCCTAGTATATTAAATTTGTAGGGATCTAATTATTGATCTACTTACATTGTATTTTTATTCAACAATTTAAACGATATTTGCATATATATCATGTTATGGTGTCAAGAGACCTTACAGCAAGGGAAACCTATTAAAATATCAGTAAAGCAAATGGTGTCTACATTTGCTTTGCTACTTGTTAACATTTGCCAGTTGAGTGTGGTAGTCTCCTAGTAACAACAGGGACAAAATAATAATTTTGTAGCCAGTATTACATACTTACCTCAGATTCACAGTAAAGTGTTAGAGATAAAGTAATTCCCAGTTACCACCACATTTCATATTTGTGAGTAGTAGAACTAGATAAGGAGGAAATAACATTAAATGATGAAATCACAATATTTTGGCAAACCTTAAAGCATTTTTTTCATTTAAAATGCTTCTTTCTTCTGCTTATAGAATTAATACAAGCTCATTGTAAGAAATTTAGAAAATATAGACAAATGAAGATTGGGATGAATTATTCATGTATACTTCTCAGTAAGGTAGGAACAGCAATTTGGCAATTGAAAATTGGAACAATGCCACCATGAAGTGACTTTTGAATGTTACGATACACACACACACACACACGCACACACACACTCTTCATTCTATAGCTCAAATCTTCTAGAAAACAGTAATAAGACTGCCTTGCCCCCTCATTCCTTTCTTCCTCCCCTCCTTTTTGATCTTTCTCAATAAACTAACCCCTTGTGAATAATGTGAAATCCACTTTTACAAGGTTTATAGAACAAGGAGCCATGTGCTATAATAGGACTTGTGAGGCAATTTTGAAAATAACAAGACATTCAAGATGATTTCAAAGTTGGTGTCACTGCATTATCCTGAAAACAATTGTTTTTCCCAAGAAGAAATGCCAAATATTGGCCATGACACTTCAGAATTGTTTTAGAGCGGTGCTCTTAGATGTCATAGTTATGGTGATGTATAATGGAAAATAAGATTTGTTGATTTAGGGAAACCACATCACGTATAAAAACATCCATTTGTAACCATTTGGCTAGTCTTTCTTTAAAGGGATTTGATCACGTCTACTAAATCTCTCTAAAACGAAATCTCTCTTGTGTTAGTTGTGGGTCTGCCTTGTAAATCTTATTGGAAAGAGTTAAGATACAAATGATCAGTGAGTGGAAGTGGAACTTTGGGCCATATATCTATGCAGTGAATACTGATGGTATGACAGAACAAGAGCATGGCTCTTGAAAGTGAGCTGTATTATGGAGGCAGATGGTCAACTGAGTATATGTCATTCACCATAACTTGGTCTAAACTAATTACCTAATGCAAGAAACAGATGTCTGGAGAGCCTCATAAACAGAAATGATACATGGATGACTTTATAGTGTGGCTAGAATGATGGCAGCTATTAAAATGCCATTGATCTCCAAAAATAGAAAAAAAAGTATGTCAAATAGTATTTTATAATTATTTTTTCTCTCAGAATTTAAAACATCATATTACCAGTAACATGACCCATGCATATTAGTAACCATAAAATAGGGCTATTTGTGAGACTGCTTACTCTGCATAGGTCATCAGGGTACTTTATTTAAATTATTGCTCCTCTGGATGGAATTGTATTCCAGTGACCTGCAAACATAAATGCACCTCTGAAGGTTTCCAGTGCCCAGGCAGAATCTGTTCTTACGAACAATGCAATGTTTGCTGTATCCATAAAAGGATGCCAATGAGAAAACTAAGACCTGCTCTAAGAGGAATAAAGTCAGCTTCTTAACTCCCAATTTGGTTTGGGAGATCTATCTCCCATAGATCATGTTACTGATAAATACAGTGGCTGCACATTAGTCTTAATTTAGGATCTCTGATTTGATCAAACAGAAGCTTACAGATTTTAATAAATCAGATCTTTCTAGTACTTTCTGTTTCCTTTTATTTCACATTAGAAAAGTATAAAGAACGATATAAAACAAAGATAGTTACTAACCACCAAGATTTAATAAATGCTAATATTTTGCCACATTTTCTTCAGATCTTGGGGCGGGGATTGGGGACAGTGGGAAGAACAAAACACTCTAGGTAAAGTTAGGAAGGACTTTTCTTTTCTTTTTTTTGAATTTTTATTTTAGGTTCAGGGGTACATATGCAGGTGTGTTATTTAGGTAAACACATGTCATGGGGGTTTGTTGTACAGATTATTTCATTACTCAGGTACTAAGCCTAGTGCCCAAGAGTTATTTTTTCTGATTCTCTCCCTCCATCTACCCTCCACCCTCAAGTAATCTTCAGTGTCTGTTGTTCCCTTCTTTGTGTCCGTGTGTTCTCATCATTTAGCTCCCACTTATAAGTGAGAACATGTGTTTGGTTTTCTATTTCTGTGCTAGTTCACTTAGGATGATGGCCTCCTGTTCCATCCATGTTCCTGCAAAGGACATGATCTCATTCATTTTTAGGGCTGCGTAGTATTCTATGGTGTATATATACCACATTTTGTTTATCCAGCCTACTATTGGTGGTCATTTAGGTTGATTCCATGTGTTTGCTATTGTAAGTAGTGCTGCAACGAACATATGCGTGCATGTATCTACGGTAGAATGATTTCTATTCCTTTGGGTGTATAATGGTAGTTCTGTTTTTAGCTCTTTGAGAAATTACCACACTGCTTTCCACAATGGCTGTGGAAATTGATTTACCCTCCCACCAACAGTGCACAAACATTCCCTTTTCTCTGCAACCTTGCCAGCATCTCTTATTCTGTTATTTTTTGACTTCGTAATAATAGCCATTCTGAATGGTGTGAGATGGTATCTCATCTTGGTTTTGATTTGCATTTCTCTAATGGTCAGTGATGTTGAGCCTTTTCTTCATATGCTTGTCATCTGCATGTATGTCTTTTGAAAAATGTCTGTTCGTGTCTTTGCCCACTTTTTAATAGGGCTGTTTATTTTTTTCTTGTAAATTTTGTTTAATTTCCTTATAGATGCCGGATATTAGACTGTTGTCTGATGCATAATTTGCGAATATTTTCTCCCATTTTGTAGGTTGTCTGTTTACTCCGTTGATAGTTTCTTTTGCTGTGCAGAAGCTCTTAAGTTTAAGATCCCATTTGTCAATTTTTGCTTTTGTTGTGATTGCTTTTGACATCTTCATCATGAAATCTTTGCCCATGCCTGTGTCCTGAATGGTATTGCCTAGGTTGTCTTCTGGGGTTTTTATAGTTTTGCATTTTACATTTAAGTCTTAATCCATCTTGAGTTAGTTTTTGTATATGGTATAAGGAAGGGGTCCAGTTTCAATCTTCTGCATATAGCTAGCCAGTTATCCCAGCACCATTTATTGAATAGGGAATCCAGGAAGGACTTTCCTAAGCTCATTTTTCTCTCTCCTCAAGAGCAACTCTTATCTCAAAGTTGATGTATATCCTTCCTTTCCATGATTTTATATTTGACTTCAAGCATGTGTATGCATAAACAGCATATGGAATAAAAATATACATAAATAGCATCATTCCTATACATATTCTACAACCTGCTTTTTTATTAAACGTTATGTTTTCTAATTCCTATCCATATCAATACAAGTGCATCTTGATCATGTGCTTTTTGTCTGGTTAAATAAGTCTTATTTAACTCTGGTATGGAATTCCATTGTTCGAGATACACCGCAATATATCCATCTATCCATTTCTCTATTCTCGAACATTTTAATTGTTTCTAATTTTTCTCTACTACTAACAAAGTTTCAATAAACATCTTTGTACCTGGAAGTGAAATTACCTATTCATATCTCCATTTTTTTGTATTTTTAAATTTTCTTATTCATTTGAGGGAGCTATTTAAGTTTTCAAATACAATCTGCTGTTGTTGTTGTTGTTATATGATGCAAATATCTTCTTCAAGAGTATGTTTTATTTTTAAACATTAAGCTCTCTTTTGTTTGTAGTCAAATTAATCAAACCTTTCCTTTTGTAATTGGTGTTTTTGTCTTGTTAAAGAAATCTTTTCTTCTAAGATTTAGTAGAGATTGTAACCTCTAATTTCTACTAAAAATATTAAAATTTTGTATTTCTTATTTAAATGCTTAATCCGTTTGGAATGTTTGACCATACTGGGAGTTAAGAATTTAATTTAATGCTTTTTTTCTATATGAAAAATAACCATTACCAGTTTTTGAATACCCAGTCTTTTCTTAATGACCTGTAATACCATCTCTTTCATATATCAAGCTCTCATGTAAGGGGGACATTACTAGTGCTCACCAATATCTGGCTCTTCTGTCTTCCTGGATATCCCAAAGACTACTTCTCAGCTCTTTACCAGGACCATGTACCTAGAAATGGCCAATGGCTTGTGAGGAGAAAGGATGTGTGTAATTCTGGGATGAGACTGTGAAACATCCTTGTTCTATTTCCCTCATCTTTGTTTCAGTTTCCCTCTTCTCCTGTGTTGGAAAGCATGAAGAATGTATGTTGGGATGAGGGAGCCCACACAAGATAGAGCTACCTGGATTGTCACATCACTTTGTGGTCATCTGTACTAACAGCAGGCCCTGTGTGAGTAAGAAGTTAACTCTGAAGTGCTAAACCTCTGAGATGTCAGGACTAATGTGTTACTGTAACTTACCTTGATCAATACGCCATGGTTCTGACTGTGGGCTCTCTATTTTCTTCCACTGCTTCATTTATCTATCCAAATACCTTACTGCATTATCTTAATTATTTTGGCTTTGTATAAAGTCTTGCTTTCTAATAGGGCAAGTCTCTATCCTCCTTCTCTTTCTTGTCTTTTTTTGTCTTTTTATCTTTCCAAATGGATTTTTGAATAATTATCGAGGTTAACAAAATTGCTGCTGAGACTATGATTAGAATTTTATTAAATCTGTACTTTAAGTTGAGAAAAAATGACATCTTCATTATACTGAGTCTTCTATCCAAAAGCATGATAAATCTACTCCATTTATTAGGTTTAACCATATTAAAGTACCATCTTTTGTAGATTGAAAAAGCCATAGGACCTGTCTGAGGTATCATTTAGAGACAGGAAAAGAGGATCAAGCTCACACAGTGAGTTGAAGAAACAATGGAGAAAGGATAGAATATTCCTGCCTGTCCCGTCAATGCCTGTCCTGTCAATGCCTGTCCTGTCAATGCCTGTCCCGTCAAGTCTAACTTAGGCAGTAAGCTGGTCATATGAGTTAGATCATGAAAGCTTTACATTTTTCTAACTGATTAAATATGTAATTTCATACATAGCAAAAGAATATATATGAAAGATATGTGCGTAGGGCAGTGGTTCTTAATTGGGGGTGATTTTTGTCTCCTAGGGTACATTTGGCTATGCCTGTGGACAGTTTTGGATGTCACAACTGGGAAGATGGTGCTACTGTCATTCAGTCAGTAGAGGCCAGGGTACTGCTGACCATCCTACAATTGCACAATTGCTTGCTTATACCTTATTTATTTTTTATTTTAATTATTTTTTAGAGATGGGGTCTCCTGTTGTACAGGCTGGAGTGCAGTGGTGTGATCTAAGCTCACTGCAGCCTCGGGCTCCTGGCCTCAGTTGCCACCCACAACAAATATTTATTTGAGTTTGAGAACCCTGATATGAAGTGATTTGGAATAACAATAAAACAAATACCGTATCTCACAATGTGGCTTAAAAAATTAAATTGAAAATTCATTTAAACATAAGAAGTCGCCACTATACTGATTTTTGAGTTTATCATTCCTTTGCATTTCTTTATAATTTGACTCCATATGCATGCATCCCTAAAAAACATATGGTTGAGTTTTGCATGTCTGTATACTTTATAAAATGGAATCCTACTGCATACCATGTTTACAGGATCCATGTATGTTGAAGTGTGAAGCTGTAGTTCAATTGATTCATTCATTTTTCACAGTTGTATAGCATTCCATTGGGTGAATTTAACATACTTTATTTAGTGTCATGTTGATTATTTAGGTTGTTTCCAGTTTTCTATTCTGAACAACATTATTATGTACATTGTTGCATGCACCTTTTGGTGCACATGGAAAAGCTTTTCCTCGTGGTATATGCTTGGAATTAAACTGCTGGGCTACAGAGTATATGCATTTTTTGCTTTATTGGAAAATGCAGATGAGCTATATACATTTTTGTCAGCTGTGTGTAACTGTTCCTGATGCTCCACATCCATGGGACTCTGTGTCTTTATAATTTCTGTCAATCTGGTGAGTCTAAATGGTATCTTTTTGTGATTTTAACATGCATTTCCTAAATTTATAATAAGGGGGCAACATTTCATATTTTTATCAGCTATTTGTGTTTATTTTTCAGTGAAATGCTTGCTTATACCTTATTTATTTATTATTTTAACTTTTTTAGAGATGGGGTCTCCCTCTGTCACACAGGCTGGAGTGCAGTGTTGTGATCATAGCTCACTGCAGCCTCCAATTCCTCGCCTCCAGCAATTCTTCTCCCTCAGACTCCTGAGTAGCTAGGATTACAGGCCCATGCCACCACCTCCAAATAATTTTTAAACTTTTTTATTTTAGAAATAGGACCTTGCTGTGTTGTTCAGGCTGGTCTTGAACTCCTGGACTCAGGTGATTCTCCCACCTCAGGCTCCTGCATAGCTGTATTTATGTCTTTTGCCCATTAAGTTATTGGCCTTGTTTTCTTTTAGGAGCTTCTAAATATTCTGCATACTAATACTCTGTTTATTATATGAATTGCAAATATCATCTACCAATTGGTGGATTGTTTTCACCTGTTAAATAATGTCAGTATTTTCTTTTTTTGGTTCTTTAAAAGTCATATTGAAGAAAATTACTTTCTAACCTAAGACTATAAAGAAAAGTTCTATTTGAAACTTTAACCTGAGTGGAAATATATTTTTGGTTATATTTTAAGGGATCTAGTTCTATATTTTCAATATACCTAGCTAATTGTCCAAGCACTATTTCTTCAAAAGTCCATTTTTCTCTTACTGATATGCAAAATCCCTTCTATCACATATTAATTTTACATATACATGTGTGGGCCAGTTTCTGGACTCTATTTTGTTTTATTGGTTTATTTATTTATCCCACACCAATATCATGCTATTATGCTATTTTTGTAAATGGGGCTTAGTATCTGCTAGGATGAGTCACCCAATCTTTTTCTCCTCATTATGTAGAAGTTTTTGTTCCTATTTTTGGCAATCTTGGTCTTCAGTACAAATTTTAGAATTAGCTTATCAAGATTTATAAAAAATCTGGTTAAGATTTTAACTGGAATTGCATCGAATCTATAGATTTAGAGAGAATTGATATCGTTACAATATTTAGTAACCCCACCCCACCAAAATTTATTCAATTTTTCTTATATATTTAAATTTATTCAATTTTTCTTATATATCCTGGCAATGCATTAAAATTATTTTCATGCAGTGATTCTGTGTTTGCAGTGAGAGGGCCTCGTTCTACATCAATCCATCTGCCTTGACTGGTATATCCTCAAATACTGTTAACCAGATCTATATTTTTAACAAGATTCTTCAAGAAATATATAATCTAGTGATAATGGTTAATAGCTATAGCTACACATAGAAAAGATTAAATCAACTAAATCTGTAAAGAATTTTCAGTTTACTTGAATTAATGTGGGTTGGGATAATTCATGATTCTCACTTGAAGTATTGCCTTTTTATTGACCTCTTCCCTAATCTTATGTCTAGAACAACACTGAAGCTTCTTTTCCATTAAAATCTTCTAACATCATCTTCTATTTTAGCATATCCATGTGAACCCTACTTTTCCCCAATAGACCTCAAAATTACATTAATGCTTTCTTGCCCAATACCTCAAATGATCAAAAACAAGGATGTTTCCCCTCCAAATATTTATTATAGCAATTTTCAAACAGTAAGAAAATTTGCAAGAACAGTAAAATAGAAACCATATACCCACCACCTATAGAAACCATTTAAGGTATTAGTATTTTCCCCTATGTACTTCATCTCTCTCCTATTCTAGTATTTATCAATCATCTATTTTGTTGAACCTTTTCAACATAAGTTGCATTATTATGACCCTTCATCCTTAAATACTTTAACATGCATCTCCTAAAAATGACATTTTTTCTATGTAACACAATGCTATTATATACCTAAGAAAGTATTAATGATATTCCGAAAACCATCCCCATCCAATATCAAGTCCATATTAAACTTTTCCCATTGGTGAGTTTTCTACTTCTACTCTTCCTTCTGTGTTAGCCAGCATTCCTCTTTAAAGCGGAGGTTTTATCACTAACTAGAGAAGTAAACATTAGTTGCTTCTAAATAGCCAAATTAAATTAAAATTCAATTTCTTAACCTGGGATTTGTAGTGACCACAGGAAGCACTTCGGAGTTTTCTGACCCTCTTTAAATTGTATATATATACATACATTTTTTGGGGGGCTGGGGAGAAGAGCCATACTATACTCAGGTTCTCAAAGGTGTCTGTGGTACCCCAAAAGATTAAGAACCACTCTTCTAAATGTTCCTTGTTATCCAGTGTGAAACATGGAGTTCTCTGTGTTGACATACAGAGGAACTATACCAAATGAGAAATAGCCATATGTTCCATTTCAGACTGTGTATTGCTGATTAAAAGCCAAATGGGAGTTATAAAATTTGGGAAAGTGAAGGAAAATAAATGCAACTATTAATTAGGATCTAGTTTATGATGCTGTTGTGAAGAATAATACATCTTTAGCTTAAATAATATTCAATATCTTGATCATATGTACCATTAGGGGAAAATAGTGACTAAGTTGTTGTTAGTCTATAAAATTAAAACATACCCTAAAAATTAAAGCATTGACTGGGTATGGTGGCTCACGCCTGTAATCCCAGCACTTTGGGATGCTGAGGCAGGTGGATCATGAGGTCAGGAGTTTGAGACCAGCCTGGCCAATGTGGTGAAACCCCGTGTCTACTAAAAATACAAAAATTAGCTGGGCGTGGTGGTGCATGCCTGTAATCCCAGCTACTCAGGAGGCTGAGGCAGGAGAATCGCTTGAACCCGGGAGTCAGAGGTTGCAGTGAGCCAAGATCGCAGCACTGCACTCCAGCCTGTGTGCTAGGGTGAGACTCCATCTCAGAAAAAAAAAAAGAAAAAAGCATTATCATTTGCTGACAGGCACTAATGACTTCGATGGTGACAGGTTAGCTTAGTTCACACATTTCATCGATGATTAAAGTTAATGAGTGAAGTGTAAGCAGGACTCTACTTAATGAATGTGCTAATTGTTTTCCTTGCTGCAAATGTTAGTGTTGCTTTTAACCACAATATACAGAAGATTAGGAGCCAATTCATTATACGTTATTTAATGAGTTATATTTATACTATATAATGGCATTGTTAAATTCACACAGTACCCTGCTTAATATTCAAAGCACTTTACTAGAGCACACTATTTTAAGCTCAAAGCTGTCCTTTGTCATGGGGAGGCAGGAAGAGTATGCCAATTTTAGCTCGTGAACTCAGCCTCTGAATTCATGCTGCCTGGATTTAAGTCCTGGCTCCTACTTAGCAACTGTGTGACCTAAGAAATGTTACTGATCTTTCTGTGCCTCAGTTGTCTCACTCATAAAGCAGGGTGAGTAGTAGTATCTACATCATGGGGTGTTATAGAATTTGGTGAGTTACTGCTTGTAAAGGGTTTGTTGCAGTGCTGGGCATGCTGCAAGTCTCCGAAGTATGTTACATGATTCTCAGTTACACTCCTTCCCTCATGATCCATTCTCCACGCAGCACTCAAAGTGAACTTTCAAAACTGAGAATCCCTTTATGTCACCTGGCTGCTTAAAATACTCTGGGGACTGCCCATGGCAAAGGATTGAAATCCAAACCATTCACCATGGCCAGGACTGTTCTCTAGACTGTGCCTAGCTCTGTGCACTCATCTTTCTCTCCTCACCCGTGCCTGGCTCCTATGCTCCAAGCACACTGCTCTTTTTGTTTTTCAAACACACCAAATTCTTTTCTGCTTCAAGGACATTGCCTGGACCTCCCTTCCCCCAGATCCTCTGGCACGTCTGATTCATATGCCAACTCAAGGCAGATTCAGGAATGAAGGCTGCCTTCCCTGACTACCCAATCCCAGTTGCACCTGGCTGTTGCCACAGCCCTGTTGAATGAATAGATGAATGAAATTTTGTGAACCTTCAGGCTCATGGCACACTATCATCACTAGTCCTTGCTTTATTCTATTTTCTTTATAGCTGTTACCCCTTAAACAATGCATAAATACACACACAGGTTATTTATTTATCTGAATAAATCTGCAGTGATGCATAAGTCCCTTAGAACTCAGAATCTCCTTGGCTGATACTGTCATTCTTTCCATATGCTCTCTTGGCTGGTGGTTCTCCAAGTTCAATGTGTGCTGGGCCTATCTCCAGAGTTTCTGAATTAGTGGGCCAGGGCAGATCTCTTTGGAAAAGTGACATTCAAGGATGAGACTTAAAGGATGAGAAGAAGTCCAATCGCATGGGAGCTGGAGGATGAGAGTTCTAGGCAGTAGGAACAGCAAGTGCCAATAAGCTGAGCCGAGGAAAGAGCTATAGTGTTTGAGTAACAGAAGGAAGGTGAGTATGGCTAAAGCTTGGAGGGAGAGTGGGAAAGAATTCCAGGCTGACCTTGAACAGGAGGCAGGGGTCTGATCAGGCAGTGCCTATTGGCCCTGTGGGGGAGGGTAGTTTGTGTTCAGAGTACAGTGAGAAAGCTTTGCACAGGGGAGAAACATGATCCAATTCACATAGTTTTAAAGGATCACTCGGGATGCTGTGTGGACAAAGCCTTGTAAAGGGGCAAAAGTTCAGTAATGAGATTCATTCTACTCCTTCCTTTGAAGCAATCCTCTGGTCTACACTGACTTCCCACAGAGTCCACTGTGTTTTTTGGGCTCTAGAGCTGCTATGGAAGTCCTTTAAAATAGGTGGTTGCCATTGTAGCAAACAAATGAATATAGCGTCTGCCTCAATTCCCAACTTGGAGGAAAAGCTTCAAGCTCACAGTCTCTGTCTAGGGAGCAGCCCATGTCTTTTTCTGTGTAGGGGAACTCTGTATTCTGCCTCACCTATCCTGTTGCTCTGGCCCAGCTGTTGGACCAGGAGAGACACCAGGGCAGCCAGAATGCAGGCTGGCCTGCAGTTAGCGAGGTGGCCCGGCACAGGGCTCTGCCTAGCAAAGTTAATGATAGTGAACAAACCACTCCCATCAGGCACTGTCTTTTGCAGCAGCAGCAGTAGCAGATGGTGGCAGGACTCGAGGCTTATGTGCAGAGAAACATCATGAGGCTGCAGGAGCCATGAGAGCGAGGTTATGAATTAGAGTCAGAAGTGAGCAGAACTTATTGGCAAAACTAAAAGGCAGTGGAAAAATACCCAGAACAAAATGGGTTGCTTGGTGATGGTGGAAGAGGCAGAGGCCAAGGCAAAGCAACACTGGGTCCTCAACCTGGTTGAGTCCATTAACTTCTGTTGCTGGGAAGTAGAATGAATGGAAGCAAACAGGGCCGGGTTTCCAGAGGGGTGCCAAGTCTTCAAGGTAATCCGTTTCAGGCCTGCCTCTTCTGGGCTTCTCTGCCTTGATGACCTCCCTTCTATACATGTCCTGAAATACCCTCCTACCCACACTCATTACACAGAGTGCCCCGAGCCCCTTGCCAATGAACCCACACCCACACCCCACCTAGGAATGGAAATTCCTCCTTGCTTACTGGAATTCCTTTACAGTCCTCAGATGTACAACTTGTTATAATTTAACACTGTTCTATCATTGTTTAGGCCAGAATAATGTCTTCATTTTTAGTTGAAACTTTAGTATAAATTTGCCTTCACAGAAAGAAATGAACACCTGTTGTACCAAAATATGAGAAAGCAGCCATCTGACTGTAAATTACTATAGAATAGCAAAATCTCCCCTAACATATAATTTTTAATTCATTGAACTTATGATTTATACATTTTTTGGTATGTAAAATTCTAAAAATTAAATATAAAATATGGTAATATTTTCTCGGAGGTGCAAAAGAGATGCATCGCTTACCTGTTTAAAACCACTGATTAGGCTGGGTACAGTGGCTCATGCCTATAATCCCAACACTTTAGGAGACCAAGGCGGGAGGATCATATGAAACTACGAGTTTGAGACCAGCCTGAGCAACAGAGCGAGACCCTATCTCTACAAAAAATTTTTAAAAACTCATTTATTAGTAATTCATAACCTTTAGGGAATAATCTCAGATCCTTAGAAGGAAATTGGAGGCCCATCTCTTCAGCCTCCTCCACCAGCCCGTTTTTCTGCTTTGTTTTCCAAAATGCAGAGGTCCTGCTCCATCTGTATGGAACCACCTGTAATGTACTGACCAGGTGTGCTGTCTCATGCCTTGTACTGTTGTAGCATGTCTGGTCTGGAAGCCTCTCTCCAACTTCAGGCCCCACTAGTGTGAGTGACTCCCCTCCTTGATCACACTTGGAGCTGACTTCTTTCATTACCTTGTGATGCGTTCCGCTGGATGTTTCTGTTTACTTGTGCATTCAGGGCTAGGATCTCAACCTCCAGAAGACAGGGACTGTGCCTTTAACTTTCTCCAGGGACTAGCTCTGTGCCAGGGCATGTATAGCGTGTGGCCCAAAATAAAGGTTTATGGAATGAAGCTGCAAAGTCTCGTGCCATGGTCTCAGAGGTACGGCTTGGGGTTGCCCCAGGAAGACAGGTTTGGTACTCTCAATATCTTTATTACAGAATATGTATACAATCCTTCTTCACACATGATTCCTAAATAATGTCGTGTATGGGTGGCATGCTTCATGAAGTTTCAGGGTTTTAAATACATCTCCCTTCCCCCAGGTCCCACCTAGAAAGGTCAAGTGTGTTGTACAAACCCTTCCTCTGTATGTGGCCTCGATGAGGAGATCAAACACCTCACCTGTCCCAGGAGCAGAATGTTTTCTGGGTCTCGTTGGAGTCTGGCTTTGATTACTTTTTAATCATTGGCTTCAGTCTGTGGGAACTAAACCTTACATCCCACCTCCTCAGAGGCGTTTTCTCTCTCTGGACAACTTGTTCATTCCTTTATAGCAGCGGTCCCCAACCTTTTTGGCACCAGGGACCAGTTTCATGGAAGACAACTTTTCCATGGATGAGGGAGTGGGGGGGGGTTGGTTTTGGGATGAAACTGTTCCACCTTAGATCATCAGGCATTAGATTCTCATATGGAGCGTGCAGCCTAGCTCCCTCACATGTGCAGTTCACAGTAGGGTTTGTGCTCCTATGAGAATCTAATGCTGCTGCTGACCTGGCGGGAGGTGAAGCTCAGGTGGTAATGCTTGCCCCTGCTGCTCACCTCCTGCTGTGTGGCCCAGTTTCCAACAGGCCACAGACTGGTACCAGTCCACAGCCTGGGGGTTGGGGACCCCTGCTTTGTAGCACTCAATACAATTTTACTGATATATTTATTTCTTTACCCTCTCTCTCAGAGTTGGGTATGAGCTCTGCAAGGGTGGGGATGGTGCCTGTTCTATTCATTGCTACACAACACAGTGTGGCTTCAAAGGTACCTGATGAGCAACTGCTGGGTTATGTTTGGGTTGAAATACCCTCCAAGTGTCATACTACTAACTGGCATGCCCAGCTTTGAAAAATATCACATAATTTCTCTCTCTCAAAAAAAAACCAAAAAAACCCTGAAAGATGTGAATTGCTATTACTGTTTTACCAGTAAGGTAATAGCCCAAAGAGAGATTGACTTGATGAAAATCACAGTCAATGAGAGAAATAAAGACTTGGACCCAGATTTTCTGATAGAAAGCCAGTTTTTTTACTTCTACAATTATATTTAGAGAAAATTTTAGGAGTGCTAAACTACGCAATGCTATTCCAAAGGTCACCTGGTGGAAATTCTATTGTCCCTCTGCCCAGTGCTTGCTAGAGAAGAGAAAGAAAATCAACAGGATGATAATGAAATGATGGTAGAAATGATCCAGCCTATTGAACATGCTGCTTGGCTTTTCCTTAAAGTTGTTATAGTAACTTATTATAAAACAATAAGACACAAATCTTTAATTCAAACCAAAAAAATAAACTCCCTGTAGTCTCATATGTGTGCCATCGCATCTTTAGGGAGCTTTTTATTAGTTGAGTTGATAAGCATCGACATTGAAGTCTTATCAGTCCAACAAGAGTGAAGAGAATTCAGATGTGAAATTCAATCTGGTCAAGAATTTGTTATTGGGCAGGAACCAATAAAAATGAGGCTCTGAGTTCATTATTCTAGTTTTTAGAATGCCCTGTCAGAATAAACACTAGAAAATATTTTATTTTCAAAACATAATGTTTTATACATATTAGTGTAAAGCACTATGACTCAGATATTCTAGTTACCATATCTAAACATTATGGCAAAAATTGCTATAAGAACACATGGAGATAGTACAAGCTTCTATGAATTATGATGAGCAAATGGCATTGATTCATGTCTCAGTGAATTAAAAGCTTGGGAAATGTCTATAGACCTTCCCCTTTGATGTATTGTCTGCTAATCTTTATAAACAATTTCTTGTATATTCTCATGATAAATTTAGATGTTTTAATACAATGTTTCTTAAATGATTTTGATTACAATTCACAGTGAAAACTACATTGGAACCCAATGTACACATACATATGTATATATAACTGGAAATGTGTCTTACAACAATACCTTTGCTGTGTACCATGTATTCTGGTACTTTTTGTTTTATTCTTTCCTATTTCATTAGTTAAAACAAATTCTGGTCATTATCCAGTAAGCTGACTTCATGTCCCATTCACGGATTGTGCCCATAATCTTGAAAACTCTTAGAGGGTGTTCTGGGCACATATTGCTTTGCAACAAACAACTGCTACTTTGTGGCTTAAAACAAAAACAGTTTTTATTACATTTCAACATTTTATTGGTCAGGAATTTGGGCAGTGTTTGGCTGGGTGATTCTTATGTTCCATATGGCATTAATGGGTTCACTTGGCAGCATGTGGCTGAAGAATGACTGGTTTGAAGGGCCCCAGATGGCTTCACTCATATGTTGCTGGAGATGGCTAGAGAACTTGGTTCAAGTGGGACTGCCAATAGAAGGGCCTGCATGTGCCCACTCTGGCTTAGAGACCTCTAAGTAGTTGAATTACATGATGGCCCAAGAATCCACCAAACAAGGTGAAAGCTCTATGACCTTTTATGACCTAGCCTTGAAAGTCCTACTGTGTCATCTCCATGGTATGCCATAGGTGAAAGCAGTCACAGAGCCCACCCAGATTTAAGGAAAAGGAATATAGATCCTAATTCTCAGTGGAAACAATGTCAAAGAATTTTTGGACATGTTTTCAAAACCATATAAGTAACATTGAGTCATGTTTCTCTGAATTAAGAGCTGTGGATATATCTATGGACCATCCCTTTTGATCTAAAATTTATAAACAGTAACTTCTCTATTCTTAAATTAAATTCAAATGTTGTAATACAATGTATTTCAAATGATTTGACTATAATCCACAGTGAGAAATACATTTTTCATTACAATCCAGGACATACACAAACTACACATACATAACATTAAAAATGCTTTATGAAACAATACTTACACTGTGTACCTTGCATTCCATAGCTTCTCTTGTATTCTTTTATATTTGTAAATAATGATAGCTATTACCCACTAAATGAATTTCATACTCGTTAATGAATTGTGACCCTAAGTTTTAAAAACACTGTTTTAGTGGATGATCCCTTTTTTCAGTTTAGGCCCAAATTTGCCTTTTTGAGACCCTTAGCTCTTGGAGATCAAGAAAGTGGTTTTATTATTCTTTGTTTCTGATGCCATTGTTGATGTTCAGTAAATGTTTCCTGAGTCTTTAATTGAGAGAAAGAAAAAAAAGAAAGGAATGAAATTTCTCTCTGTCTACAATTTTACATTTGTCTTCTATTCTCTTTGACCTTAGTGTTACAGTTCAGTGAAACTTGTGCAGAAGTTATACATCGTGATATATAACAAGGCTAGTGGTGACTGAAGATCTATTATTCAGTTGAATTTCTTTCTTTCCTTCCAGCCTTCCTTCCGTCCAACATCTAGCAGAAAGATAGAAATGTAGACAGAAAACACTAATACAAGTTCATAACTGAGATGGTTGACAGTCTGTCCGAAGTGTGCAGAGTAGGGAGTTATTACTTCTGCCTGTGGTAGAATTGGTGAGGCCACACAAAGCAAAAGGCATTTAGGAGGATGAAAAGGACTTTGTTAGATAGATGAGAAGATGACATGTTTTCCTAGTGGAGGCACAACATGAACAAAGACTAAGAGGTGAGATGTGTCTGCAGGGGTTCCTGAGAGTCTGTGACATTCATGTGAGTGTGGAGGACAAAGAGAGAAGGGAGGAAGGGAAGGATGGGGAGAGAAAACTGAGGAGGTGAGTTGGGGCCATGTCAAGAAAAGCCTTAGGACATATTAAGTCATTTAGATCGGGGTGCTCCCTGGTACCTGTCAGTGTCTTGTTAGGAACTGGGCAGCACAGCAGGAGGTGAGCGAGGAGCAGGGGGCGAGTGAGTGAAGCTTCCTCTATATTTACAGCCACTCCCCATCACTTGCATTACTGCCTAAGCTCTGCCTCCTGTCAGATCAGTGGCGTCATTAGTTTCTCACAGGAACAAAAATCCTACTGTGAGCTGCGCATGCGAGGGATCTAAGTTGTGTGTTCCTTATGAGAATCTAATGCCTGATAATCTGTCACTGTCTCCCATCACCCCTAGATGGGACTGCTTAGTTTTAAGAAAACAAGCTCAGGGCTCCCACCGAGTCTACATTATGGTGATTTGTATAATTATTTCATTATATATTACAATATAATGATAATAGGAATAAAGTGCACAATAAATGTAATGCACTTGAATCATCCCCAAATCACTCCTTGCCCCAGTCCATGGAAAAATTATCTTCCACTAAACTAGTCCCTGGTACCAAAAAGGTTGGGGACGGCTCTTTTAGACTTTATCCTGAAAGCAACAGAGGAGTGTTTCATCATATGACACTGTTCTTAAGAAATTATAGGCAAAGGTCAGCACATAGAGATATGAACCAATACAACCCTGCCAAAGGCCCTCCCAAAGTAAGCATATGTCTCTTTACTTCCAGCAGAGGAAATTAACAGCACCAGACTTTCTTCATTATTAACATGAACAAATGGTGGCTTCGGTCTGTGATCTATAGCTGTAAGATAAGCTGCTACGCTCTATCCCAGGAATACACTGGAACCTGGTTTAGGGACTCAAGGTGGGGACTCAGGACAGCTGAATTGCTTTTGGCCACTCTTAGATTCATAATCTCTGGTGTGACATGACACTTCAGAAAACTGGGCCCTAGTTTTCTCCACTGCAAATTATGAAGTGAGATTAGATCAATGATTTATATCAGCAGTTGCACGTTTTTTTTTTCTTATAAAGAGCCAGATCATAAACACATAGGGTTTGTGGGCCATACGGTCTTTGTAACAACTACTCAGCCCTGCCATTGTAGCTTGAAAGCAGCCATAGACAATATAAAAATGAATTGGCGTGGCTGGGTTCCAAAAAAGCTTTATTTACACGTGCTGAAATTTGAATTTAGTATAATTTTCATATATTATGAAGTATTGTTCTCATTTTTTTCAACCATTCAAAATGTGTAAAATACCTTCTTAGTTTGCAGGTTGTAAATACCAGTGGTGGGCTGGATTTTGGCCTATGGGCTATTATTAGCCAATCCCTGTTCTCTATGGTTACGTCAAAGTATAAGCTTTCTATATATGCCCTATTTCCTTATAGGAAATATAGAATGGTTTTTAAAAGTTCAACAACAGTATATTTTCTAATGTTTGTACATTTAATAATTTAGTTTTAAACATAGCTAACCTGTATGGATAAGACATGTTGGTTATAAGGGTGCTTACTTTTTGGTAACAAAGATTTGTGGAAAAACTATAGGACCAAAATAAATTAGCTTCCCTGACATTCCTACCATGACTACAGATACTTTAAAGAATTACTTTATCAATTCTTATGTTGTCACACAGAGGGATAAGAAGTTACAGGATTAATATTTTTAAAACTTTTTTTTCAAGTGAGAAAGAGCTGAACAGATATTTCTACACCCATGTTCCGACAGTATTATTCACGATAGCCAAAAGGTGGAAATAACCCAAATGCCCATCAGGTGAATGGGTAAACAAAATATGATATACACATACAATGAAATATTATTCAGCTTTAAAAAGTAATGAAATTATGATACGTGTTACAACATGGATGAACCTTGGAGACATTATGCAAGTGAAATAAGACCGGTACAAAGAGACAAATATTGCATGAATCCACTGAAATGAGAACCCAGGGTAGTCAAATTCATAGAGACAGAAAGTAGAATGGTGGTTGCTGCAGGCTGAGAGAGGGAAAAATGGGGAATTGATGAATGGCACGGTTTCAGTTTGGGAAAATGTAAAAGTTCTGAAGATGGATGGTGGTGATGGTTGTATAGCAATGTAAATGTACTTAATAAATTTAAAAATGGTAAAATTTATGTTATGTCTATTTTACCACAACAATTAAAAAAAGGAGAATAATAGAGCAATGAAATAGTTAACCTAGCATCACACAAGACAGAAAGAAGATCGGAATCAGCTGCAGGACTAGGACTTGGGATAGTGGTGCAGGGCTCTTTGACCACAAGATGACTGTGACAACTTTAATGTCTGTCTTTTGAGCACTTTGTAATGGACACTTTGCAATATTATTTCAGAGAATCTCAAATGACGTTTTACAGAGTAGGAAACAGAGGTTCATTTGTCAAGGAACCGACAGGCAAGGTTGAGAAGCAAACCCATGGCTGTGCTTCCAAAGCCTTTGTGTTAACCACCACAGAACACCACTTCCCCGAAATTCTGAAGCCACCTATCTTGGAGTATGGAAGCCTCTGGCACTGAATGCAGGTGTTTCAATGTAAATCATGGAGCCGTTGCTACCCCTGAAGGCGAGAGGCTCCCGTAACTGCGCTGCCTGAGTCTGGGCCCGCGGCACAGGACCTGGTGCTGTTGGTTTATGGTAAAGCAGGAAGGTGGTGCCTCGTGCTGGCAGATGATGCTGCGGGCTAGGTTGGTTTGTGTCTTCACTCTCAGGAGCATGGCTAATACAGCCTTTTAGCTCACAGATTCCCACCTCAAATGTTTACATGACACCACTAAATAAAAAATATGTGCATGCCCTACCTCCCCCACTTGACTGTAAGATAAGGGCAGGAACTGGGCCTCTTTAATATTTATACCCTCCGTAAGCTCACCCTGTGCTGGGGTTTGCATCAAGAAGGCACTCAGCAAATATTTGTTGAATGAATGTGTAAATGAATGTTAAATCATCTGCCTCCAGATTTTCCTTTTGTTTCCAGTTTTCCCTTCCATCTGATATATGCAAGTACCTCCCGTGTCCCTTTCACAGATATTACAGATGCCCTCAACTATTTTTTGTGTTCTTCTGGCCTGCTTTTTCTCATTGCTGCTGCAACAGACTGAGGGCCAAAAATAGAAACCTCCTTGACAACTTTGCAGAGGACTTACATTCCTGATTCCTAAGGTAGCAACACTGACTCTGTTGGAGCAGGACGGGAATTTCATGACCTGTCACATATTTGATTTTGCCTGATTTTTACAAGGGATAAAAGTTTTCCCTGCATGGTGGTTGATGCAACTTGCAATCACTGTTGGAAGTTAGGGTTTGGGACAAATAGAGGAATGTCATCAAACAGAGGAATGTCACTACTTGTCTTAAGGGTACCTCAAAATTCTTGAAAAGGAGACAGAATTTCTTTTCCTTTCTTTTTTTCTCCTTCACTTCTTCCCTCCCTCTCTCTCTCCTTTCTTCTTATTTTCTTTCCCTCTCTGGATATCTCTGGTTTATGGCAGGGCCCATGACTCATATGTGTTTTCAAGCCAGTGCATATTATGAAGACACAAGACAAGAATGTGTATAAACACATACTCTGCCATAATGCTGATTTCTTTGGATTAAACTGGGGGAAAAAAACAGCAACAGACACTGCCTCAGTCTAGAATTATCTGTAATCCATATACATCAGCACATGGCTTCCAGTATTGTGTTATGGGGAATTAGAGAAGAGACCTGGCTTCTTCTCTCAGGGATACTACAGTATGCTAAGAAGATAGGACAGAGATAGAGTTAATAATACAAGTTAGCAGCTAAGTGGTAAGTGGGTACTAGTAAAATCTAAATAGTCACTCTTAATAAAAATCATTTCCATTTATGCAGTGCTTGCTAAATTCTAGATACCATGCTAAGAACTTTGTATCCTTAGCTCTTTTGAATTCTAACCATAACCCACAGCCTCAGTACACAGGTGTGGGGAGGCAGTGAAGTGCAGTGGTTGGTGCCAGGCTATGGAATCAGACTGCAAGGTCCTGGTCCCTGGTGTCTCTTGGCATTCCCTACGCAGAGAGAGAATATTCCTTCCTAGACATTGAGTCATTGTGCCAGCGTCTGCTACCAGCCAGGTGACCCTTTGAGTGCAGATGCCCCTCTCTCTGTTTCCATTTCCTTGTCTGTAAAATAAGGATAATCACCATGGAACTTACCTTATAGAGTTTATATTAAATGAGATAATGTAAGTATAGTGCTTAAAACAGTGCCTGACATAGAGTCAATGACCTATAAATATTAGATTTTATGACCCTGAGGCTCAGAGAAGTTAAATAACTTGCCAGTGTTCATTCAATAAATTTATATCAGAACAAGAATTCACACTCAAACCTGACTGATCCCAAGGCCCTCTGATCTTAACCACTTCACGGTAATGGTTGTTCAGAGAGCAGTAAATCATTATGGATTAGTGTAAAAAGGGGGAAGATTTACAGAGAATGTGAGAGAGTTTGAAGGATGGAGTAGAATTTATTGAAAAAGAAATGGTAACTCTAGGCTTCAATGTAGAAAAATCTAGAGTTAACAAAGTGCCTCTCCCCACTTCCTTTGCCCAACGACTACCTCTAGGTTTCCTTTTTTTCCAATGAAGAAGACACAGCAGCTAAAATGCTCATCCCTGGGGATGGGCAAAAATGCTTCCTGCCCTTCCCTAAATCTCCTATAGTGGTGCTCTCGGTCATGGTTTCTTTTGTTTTATTTTAGGTTTTACTTGCTAATGTGCATGTGAATTTTAAAAATCTAATATTTTAGCACTTAATTATGTAACTCATTTATTTAAGTTAGAAACAATGTTTGTAAATGTGGTAGGAAGGGTGTACCAGCTCTTCGCTCTTTGAGAGAACTAGGATCCTCTCAAAGTTAAGGAAATAGGGAAACTGTGTGTATATATGCATGCATTATTTTTCCATCTCCATCTAGGAACACAACAGAAGTTGGGGAAGCAAACACTCTTGGCATTAGAAGCTACAGGAGACTGGCTAGCACAAATTCAATCTTTGTAGTTCACAAAGATTTGCAGATTATATTTTACATTTTCTAACCTTAGCATTGGCCACAATAAGGGTCTCTCCTTCCTTTTCCATGTTAACCCTTGTAATATGCTTTGGCTGTGTCCCCACCCAAATCTCATCTCAAATTGCTCCCATAATTTCCAGGTGTTGTGGGAGGGACCCAGTGAGAAATAATTGAATCATGGGGGGCAGTTTCCCCCATACTGTTCTTATGGTAGTGAATAAGTCTTAACAATATCTGATGGTTTTATAAGGGGTTTCTCTTTTTGCTTGGCTCTCATTCTCTCTTGCCTGCTGCCACGTAAGACGTGCCTTTTGCCTTCCGCCATGATTGTGGGGCCTCCCCAGCCACATGGAACTGTGAGTCCATTAAAATTATTTTTCTTTATAAATTACTCAGTCTTGGGTATGTCTTTATCAGCAGTGTGAAAACAGACTAATACACGTTGGGCTCAGAGTCATTAACAGACTGTGTGGAGAGAGGATGGATCACATTGTCTGGGGTTGGGGGTGGAACTTAGGGAAGAGAGCGGAAGGAAGCAGCCTTAACAGGGCCAAAGGACTGTGGGAGAAGAAGCACAACTGTGGGAGAGGCTGTGGGGAGCCACTTCGTGCAACCAGAGCAGGGAGGAGGAAGCCTCTAGTCCCTACCTGGGTGAGCTCCAGGAGGCCTCAGATAGACCGGGGGGCCATACCCCAGAGCAGGCGATCTTCTGGTTATGCATGGAGACCCTTGCTTGCATCTGAGGCGGAGAACTGGCAAAACGCTTTTGTAATTCCAAATCTTTGTTTGACACCTTTTTGTTGTTTCCACCCAAGTCCTCCCATCGCTGACCCCCACCATTACCAACTGTCAGCTGAATTCCACCAATAAAGAAGACAGGGACATGAAGACAGTCCTAAATGGATCTGCTTAACCAGCTGACAGCCACTTTTGTTACTAACTGTATCACCCCCCCTGCTATGGTAAGGGGTGCAGGGTCTAAGTGAAATCAGTAGCTTTATGTACTATTCATTTCTCCCCTTTCACCCAACAAAATCTGAGATCACTGAACTTGTCTACCTTACAAAATGCCCTAAAGTACATTTGAACATCTTGTGATGGCTACATTTTGTTTCTAATCTATGTCATGCTTTATCTTCTCTTGCGGTAAGCACCTTATTAGTTTTCATGGCTTCCAATCTACTTTCTAACTGATGCTGGAGTTGTTTCTCTAAACCACAAGTCTGCAATTGTCATTTCCTGCTTTTCATTGTCATCTGCTTTAAAAAAAATCTTCAGTTTCTTTTCTATCCCAACTAAAATGTAATATGGAATCTCAATAGGTAAGACATTCTCAAGCAGCCCTGCTCTGTGAAAGTGGGGTTGGGTGCAGGCAGAGTCCTGCCCCCTCAGCCTGTCTCACCACATCTTTTGCCCCCTTGACCTTGACCAGTCCCCCTCCTGTCAGTGGCAACCACAGGATCTGATACAACCTATTTTGAACGTGAGCATCCTCAAGCCCATGTCCCGCTTCTCCACTCTCTTCTTCAGCACTGCTCATGCGGCTAGAACTCCAGGCCTCTTATTGTTCCTCCTGCCCTTGCATGTTCTCCCTCCTTTCACTTCATTGCTCTTCTTCTCCTCTTACCTGCTGATTTCCCACTCAGCCTTTGAGAAGGAGCTCAGAAGTCACTTTCTCTTAGAGTCATCTATAACACCCCCGTGAGAGCTGTTCACGCGCTGTGTCCATGACTCTCTCTGTCCACCCACATTATGCCATTTACTAGACTGCTTTGCAGGTCTTCTTCTGCATCAGTGTCATCCCTCACTCGGCCAAAGATGCCATGTCTTACTGGGTGCTATGGGTTGAATATTTGTCCCCTTCAAAACTCATGTTGAAATTTAAGCTCCAATGTGGTAGTATTGAAAGGCGGGGCCTTTAAGAGGTGGTTGGGTCATGAGGGCTCTGGCTTATAAATTGATTAATCCATTCATGGACTAATGAATTAATGGGCTGATGGATTAATGGGTTATCACAAGACAGGGACCGGTGGCTTATTTTAAGTTCTGGGATACATGTGCAGGATGTGCAGTTTTGTTACATAGGTAAACGTGTGCCATGGTGGTTTGCTTTACCTATCAACCCATCACCCAGGTATTAAGCCCTGCATGTATTAGCTATTTATCCTGATGTCCTCCCTCCCCCCACCCCCCACCCCCCCCCAATAAGCCTTGGTGTATGTTGTTCCCCTCCCTCTGTCCATGTGTTCTCATTGTTCAGCTGCCACTTATGAGTGAGAGCATGCAGTATTTGGTTTTCTGTTCCTTTGTTAGTTTGCTGAGGATAATGACTTCCAGCTTCATCCATGTCCCTGCAAAGAACATTATCTCATTCCTTTTTATGGCTGCATAGTATTCCATGGTGTATAGGTACCACATTTTCTTTATCCCCTCTATCATAGATTGGCATTTGGGTTGATTCCATGTCTTTGCTATTGTGAATAGTGCTGTAATAAACATACACATGCATGTAGCTTTATAATAGAATGATTTATATTTCTTTGGGTATGTACCCAGTAATGGGATTGCTGGGTCAAATGGTATTTCTGGTTCTAGATCCTTGAGGAATCATCACACTATCAGTCCACAATGGTTGAACTAATTTACATTTGGAACCAGTGGCTTTATAAGCAGATGAAGAGAAACCTGAACTAGCACACTCAGCCTCCTTAACATGTGATGCCCTTTTCTACCTCAAGACTCTGCAGAGTGTCCCCCACCAGCAAGAAGGCCCTCACCAGATACAGCTCCCTCAGCCTTGGACTTCTCAGCCTCCATAACTAGAAGAAATAAATTATTTTTAAAAATAAACTACCTAGTTCTAAGGAAGCAACAGAAAATGGACTAAAATCGTAGGTTATAAATGACCATTGTTTGTTAAATGGGGAAAAATCATGCACTGAGCTCATGTCAGAATTAAAAATTAACTTGAGCCCATTTATAGTTTAGCAAATTTGGTGAAAGTAACTGAGCATTTTCTTATTAATAGTGTAGTAAATCAACAGTGCAGTTTTGTCCTTTAAGCTACATCATTGAGAGAAAATGGACTTTTTTGGCTACATTTTCAGTCAAGATGTCCAGAGTAAAATGAAATGGAAGAAAATGGTTCCTTAGCATTCCTGGGAAATGATCTCCTTCTCTCCCAAGGCTCAGCTCACATATTTCCTTTTCCCTGGGGAGGCCATCGTTGGCTTCTCAGTCCTATGTTTGTCTCTATTTAATTCTTCTTCTGATGTTCCTCTCCACTGCATGATCCTCTCCACTGCATAATCCACTCCTGAATTCCCTACTCTGGACTCAATCAAGATTTTGAGTTGAACTATGTTCATCTATGGAAGCAAAAGCTGGGTCCTATGGTCTTTAGTGCTCTGTCTCTTTGATCAGGTAGTGAATGATTTGCATCTCCAAGGACTCTTTTTTCCAAAGCCTAAGCAAAAAAAAAAAAAAAAAAAAAAAAAAATTATTCAAGAAAAATAAGTCATTTTGAAGCATATGTCATTCGTCGTTTTGACCCACGTGAGGGAGTGTTATAGGAAGGGAAAGATTGCTATTCAAAAACAAAAAAGGAAAATTATGTAGCAGCTTCCACATTTTTAAAGATGTGGCAAAATTTAATTAAGGGCAAATATGTCCTTGCTAGAAGAGTCCAATAATGGGCATAATTCAGAATGCAAAAGAAAGCACTAAGTGTGATGAGTTAGGTAGTGTGTAACAGAAAAGCTCACTTATTCTCTGGTAGGCAAGGGGCTCTTGGAGCTGGGAGAAAAGGAGAGCTGGAAAATGGGAATCTGGATAGGTACAGTGTGCCACAGCAACATGGTGGCAGGCCAGAGGCCAAGGCCAGAAAGTTCTAGTAAGCAGTTTCCCCTGGTTGGGGGGAAGGGGGGGCGGGCGGTGGTGGTGGTGGAGGAACTGTGAGTATAGTATTCTCTTGTGTGCACTTCTCGGTTGTTTATTATATCATGAAGTGCTAGTGCCTCTTCATTAATCCCAAACATTCAAATAAAGCCCATCATACACAATGGCCTTTAGTTGGTGGTGAATTATGGAAGCATGGAGGAGAAGGGTGGCTGCACACAGCAGGGAGAGGAGAGAGAGAGCAGCTACAGGAGGTGGGAAAGTAAGCAAGGATCAAAACTTCAGAAGAAGCAGGAAGTCTTGGCAAGAGGACATTAGAACATCAATAGACCTCCAGGGAATACCGCAGATTCATTGGGCGAATGCTCTACACCTCCTAGTTCATGAATTGGGGACTCAATCATTTTATTTGAATAGTAAAGGAAAGAGTGGCCCCAGGAAGCTGGGGGACTTGGGGAAATTTGAGCTACAAAAGGAATGTATAGCAGAAGAATGTGCATGCTGTCTCAAAAGGATGCTTTTCCACACTCTGGCAAGGCTATTTTACTACCTGGGCATCTTGATTTTAGAGGGCTAATATCACATTTGTCACATTAAATACAGTACAGTATTTTGGTGTAAAAATGTGAAAACATCTTTGTAACTTTGCTTTTGATATTCTTATATATTCTTGATATTATTATCAATGTCCATTTTAGAGTTTAATTTTTTTGGGACACAATAAATTTTTTAAAATCAGATCTTAAAAATTTTATTGTACCTTTGCAAAGCTTGTGAGTCTTCAGCCCTGTGCTCAATATAGCTAATGGATAAAATGTTCATACACCAGAGTAAGCTCTTGCAGAGGTAAAGCCAATTCCCAAAGAGGCCTTATCAGCGTCTCTCGACAAACACAGATAATTAACTCACACAGACAAATGCTTGATTTGGACCCTAATTTTTCAAATGGAATTTCAGTAGGCTAATTAAAATAGCATAGAAATAATTTTTAGTGTAGGTCTTTATCCATAAGCCTTTTGGTTATCAATTAGAGACTTATTTCTAATAAAAAGAAAAAAGCAACAATGTACTCAGTAATTAGTAAATTAAAACCTTCAAAGTAAACCTCAAGGCCTGATAAGAGCCCTAATTTTTTAAACTATTCTCCTGTCAAGAGACTATTTAAAGTACAGGTTTTATAGATACTTTCCTTTTAAATAGAATTCTCTTAGCTAATCAGATGCTGAGCGGCGTTGCCTTTAATTTTATCTGGCCAAGCTTCCCTCCATCTGTTTTCCCATAATGCTCTCATTCCCTCTTCCAGATGTTTGGCATGGCATCTCAACTTGATGTCTATTTCTTCTTGTTCTCCTTCACCTCACATGAACCTTCCAAGTCATAATTCTTTGGAAATAGACACAAGGAGCTTTATTTCAAATTACCATCCTTTACTTAAGAGGTTCCATCTCTAAGGTCAGTAGAAGTCATAAAAAAAATTTCTATCTCACTGTAGAATTTTTGGGTTGTATATATTTTTAAAAAGAAGCCAAAAGTACAGGAGAGTTAAGCAACATCTCCATGTTCACATAAGCCAGAGACTGTAGAGTAGGAATTTAATATCAATAATTGTACTTTTAATTCTTTTTTAGGATTTGATTTACTGAAAACTAAAGCTATTCTATCACTCTACAGCTTCAACTTTGATCAATGCCTCTATCCAATAGGGGGTCAAGTACCTGAAGGGAAGGAAAAGAATTGTCTGGAACATATGGCAGGAAAGGATCATTTGTGTGTGCCTGCTGAAAAGACAAATGACTCGTCTTCCCTGCCCTCTCGCTGTGTCAGTGATCTCTGCCGCTCAGCTGATCATAGACAATCTTGTGCTCTAGCTAATCTGCTGCTTTTCAAAGTAGACTGAATGGAAACAAAGGTTTAAGTATCTGGAAACTAAATCATGACTTTAAAAAAATCTAGTGGCATGAAAAATTTCCTTGATAAAAGTATAGAGCATGTTAGGAAAATTCTTTTCTGAGGCCACCTGCTGACATTCTATTTTATAACTGGAGAGAATATTGCCTTATAACCCAAACTTAGATAGAATGAAAGCTTTTTGACCAGGAAGAAAAAATATACCATAGACCTTATTTTAAAAAAGTTCAGTAGTTTTCATGGTCTGCAAAATGGAAAAACTCTCCTTCCCATCATTCAAAAAATAGTTTGTTCGTTCCACTATCTCATGCCCATCCTTTATTCTTCCAGCCTTACTGCCAACATTTTGGGAAAGTCGTTATTGGCTCATGCTGCACAAGGGCCATGGCCAGCAG
The DNA here is from genome assembly GCF_028878055.3 of Symphalangus syndactylus. NCBI lineage: Eukaryota > Metazoa > Chordata > Mammalia > Primates > Hylobatidae > Symphalangus > Symphalangus syndactylus. The sequence goes on from NC_072430.2 coordinate 111,409,122, forward strand.
GCTCTTGCCAATCCTATAACTGTCCTACTAGAAGTCCTCCCAAGGAAAACCATACATTTATTTAAAAGAAATACCTCAAGGTATTGGGAGAGAAAATGAAGCAACACAAGGATCCACTTAAGTGCATGGGTGGAGCTGCCCTGCTAGGGACAAATAAGAACAACTTCTTGCCTGTCTTAGAAGGGAAGAGAGGAGAAAAACCAAACTCAGGGATAGAGGAATAGGTCCAAGCAATGGCAGAAGACATCTCAATCCTTGATGTAATATTGCCCCATGACTTCCATTCATCTTTAGGAAAGTTCCCAAACTCGGCTGGGCGCAGTGGCTCATGCCTGTAATCCCAGCACTTTGGGAGGCCGAGGCAGGTGGATCACCTGAGGTCAGGAGTTCAAGACCAGCCTGGCCAACATGGTGAAACCCCATCTCAACTAAAAATACAAAAAAAAAAAAAAAAAAATAGCTGGGCGTGGTGGCGGGCACCTGTAATCCCAGCTACTTCTGGAGGCTGAGGCAGGAGAATCACCTGAACCTGGAAGGTGGAGGTTGCAGTGAGCCAAGATGATGCCATTGCACTCCAGCTTGGGCGACAAGAGTGAAACTCTGCCTTAAAAAAAAAAAAAGGAAAGTTCCCAAATTCGTAACATACTGGAAGCTGGTGGATTTCTGTGGACACCTGGGATTCACTTGTGCATGGTATCTACATAGATGTGCAAGGTGCAGGAGCATGGGGATGTTGGGAAATGAGAGGAAAGAAATGCAAGAAAGCATGGAAAATGTGGAGAGAGCTTTTAATAGGCATAGGCTGTGGCATTTGGCTTCACTCAGCTCTTGGGGAATGGGTTCCCTGACTGTTTTAGGTTAGACCATGAAAGAGTCCTATTACCTATGGAGTTGGCTTTGAATTGATCAGCCTGGCATTCCAGCCCTGTGTGATCTTCCCTTGATTGACTACATTCTAGCCTCCTTTTCCAAACCTCCTTATAAATGAACCGAACTGTGCTGGTCACTTTCCCCTGAATGTGCATATTAAATTCCAGTGCCACTGGTAACTGGCTGAGTGATCATGGAGAAATTATTTAACATCTTTGATTTCCAGTCTATTCATCTGTAAATTGAGAATAATCTCATAGGATTCTTTCAAGAATTAAATTTGATAGTGCATAAAAAAAATCTGTAACCTGCTTCTCACTCTGTAGACACTTGATGAGTCTCACCTTCAACCCTTGCTTTTCCATTTGTTCCTTATGAAATTTTGCCCCTACGGATCCTTTTGCCTTGCCCCTGCCAAGTTCAAACTCTAAGTACTTTAACTCCTATCATACTTTATCAAATATTGCCTAGCATTTTAGTTATTAACGCCTCTCTCATCTCTTCTAGCAGATTGCAAACATCCTAGGAAAATTCATCTTTATATTCCTTAGAGCACCTACCTAAAGAGTTTGCAAATAGTATATGCTCCATAAATATTTACTGAGTAAATCCTCCATTATTGTTTGCCAAATCTCTCCACATGATTTTCAATTATGAAGATTTAAATTTAAATTTATTCTATTAAAGTCTCAAAAATAAGACAGGATTTCTCTACTAAATATTTTCCACTCAGTTTCCAAAGGCTACATTTTAAATATCAAGCCACATTCCCTTGAAGACTATCACTGCATAGGTCATAACCAGTACAATGTTTTGACATAAATCAAGTCCATAATATGAAATCGAATAGAACTTATTTTGAGCTTCCTACTAATGAAGGAAGGAAAATAAAATCATCTGGGAAAGAGCTGCCAAATATTGGACAGTCTGCTAATGTAAAAAAATGGGATGTTTCTTTTCACCATCTCTAAATTATTTGGATGGCAGGTGTGCCTGTTTTATGTTGTTGCTTATGCTTTCAATTGAAGAGTAAACTTTGCCTGTAGCCTGTTAATCATCTGAGCCTTTTGGAAAACTTAATTGAGAGGTCATTTGCTTTGCTTCCTTCTTCCTCCACATCTCCACAGCATATCAGCAATCATGGTGACGTGCCACTCTGCTGATAATTCATATGGCTTATTCAGAAGCACAGATCACGGCTGTTAGACCTGCCAGATGTTCCCGGTCCCTAGCTGCAATTAAGTTCCAACATAGCCCAATTTGAAAGAGATTGAGAAACCACAGTTCTCATTAAGAATATTCATGAGTTTGCACCTTGAAAAGCCAGCAATCACATGATGTGCCAGAATGGACAAGATCGTTTGAGAAGAGAAAAAAAAAGATGCAATTTAAAATAAGTTACCAGGTATGTGCTACGGGAAGTTGTGAAGTGAAACAGGGGGTATGGAATTGCATGAACTATTTGAACTGTCAGTCAAATCTGTCTTAATAAGAATTTACAGGGCTATCCCAGGGCTGTACATTATCATCTGAAAAGCTTAAAAAAGAAAATCACTCAGGCCGTGGGCCCCACCCACAGGGCTAGTCTAGATCAAGAAAAAGAAACAACATTGTCTTTGGCATCCTCATTTCCACACATAAGGAGTCACCTCTAGACAGTTGCTATGGTAACCATGAGTGTGTTCTTCTTAGACATTAAAAATGAGAACTCAAAGCATCTTCAGCTGGACTGGAAACATGCCATGTGTAGCATATTCAAAGAAGAGTCAGCCAACCAAATTAGGCAATGCAGAGGTTATCAGAGGTTCCTCGTGTCATCTTCAGGAGAAATAAGGAAAATAGTCTTTTTTATGAAACTTGTCTGAAATGGTAGGATTCAGTTTAGGAACCATTTTCTGTTGAGTCCATTGTGATCCCTGGAGATAGAACCCTTTGAATAGATGAAGAGCACAGGATTGCAAATTAAGAAACCAAGGTTCTGTTTCTGTCCCTAGCTTGCTGTGAGACTTGGGCAAATCACTGGTCTTTGGTAACTATTTCCTTATGTAATGAAGGAAAGACTTCAAGAGACAAATTTAGACATATAGGGGTTGGAAAGGGCCTTATAGACAATGTGTTTCACTCTATAGTGATCACCTGTTTTTTCAGGGCTTCCAAAATCCATTTCCCCTCTATTCTGTAGCTCTTGGTTTTCCTTTGGAAATCATTCTTTCCTCACTCTTTGTTCTGACTCCACCTTTGGTTCTAGAGAAGATCATTTTACCTCGGTCTGGCCAGTTGAAGCACTGTGTTTGCCATTACGCAGTGGGTGTTTTTGGAATGTGACTGAAGTCAGCCTGAGTCCAGTGAAAATTCTGAAACTTCTTCTGGAATTATGGTGAAGGACAAACTCTTTTTGGGTTGTAAACCTGGAAATGTGAGGAAGAATCTTATTGTAGTGGGAGAATGTGCCTGAGGATGCAGCCAACACAATAAAAAGCAGAGTCCAGTAGATGAAGAGCAGTAGTGTTCTGATGATGTCACTTAAAGCACCAAGAGCCAGCCATGCCTGGTTGATATACCCTTTTCAGTTATTAAAAAAACCAACAAACCCCTTTTTAAAAGTAAGCTAGTTTAAACTGGATTTCTTTCACTCATACAAAGCCCTCATTTTATAGGCTTAGGAAACTGACACCAAGGACGATGGCTTGTCCAGACCTCGATAAAGTCAGAGGCAGAACTAGAACCAGCTCTTGAGCTTTTCAGTTCAAAGGCTTTCAGGATACATCTAAACCTTGAATTTTATGATGTTAAGGTACTAACATCTTTGAAATTTCCATTTAACTGACTCTTCTTTTCAATAACATCAATCTTCTTATAATTCTTGATAGATTTATTTTCTGGCAGCCTTTTGCCGTTTCAGAATTCACTTATTTTTTAACTAGTGTACCTACCAACCAAATTAGAAACAAATATAGCAACAATTCACTACTCAAATTAATATCTTGGTACAGTGCAGATCAAATAAACAATGGGCTGTCTTTAAGAATTTTTTCAATGGATTTATTTTTCAAATCTATCTTCCAATAGATTTTTCAATGCATTATAGCATCATAACCTCAATTTCCAATCAGAGGCAGAAGAGATGGAAGTCTTAAAAAGAAAGAATGTAAAATTAGAAGAGATTAATATTTAGCTAAAGACTGGGTTCCATGGACTGACTGTCTCTCAATCTATAGCTAGTGAATTAAGAACCAAATTACTATAAGTTTTGCTAAATCTGTCAATCCAGTTTAAGAGTTTCATTCTCCATAAGCAGTGTACTCCCATAACCCATCATCCTTCTCTCTATTATAACACTTATGTTAAATATCTGCCTTCTTCATTGGGCCTTGAGCCCCTATATGCCAGGGACCTTGTTTTAATCATTTCTTAGTCTCATGAACACTCAATCATTTTGCATGCTGCATGTGTATGGAGTAGAGTTAGAACACACAGCCATTCCCAATTTGCTACCGAGAGCATTGGACCATAATACTTCTTTTAACTGTCTCCATGGGCTGGTGTCAAGTTCATTTGTCTGTTATTAGTGTGTGAGAGAAGAGTTTCTAATATATTCAAACTAATTTCTGGTTTTGAAAGTTTCCACATGGACCGTTTTTAAGCAGAATCTCATGGGATTTTAGACCCTGAAGTGTCATATCTAATTGTTATCTCTTCATGTTCATGTCTTCAGTAATCATCTAGAAGTGATATTATGGACTGGCACTCAGAGGCGGTGTGAACTGTGAGAATCTACATTCTAAAATCTTCTCAAATCTTTTTTGCTATCCTTCCCATTTGTCTCACATCATCTGGGGTATAGAAAGTGTGAAAGTTTTTAGTTTTATATACCTTGAAGAATTGAAACCAACCAGAGAGAGACTAGAATAAGGAACATTATGGAATTGTATGTTATTATGTTTACATGTTAATTTGTAAAGTTCTGCCCCGTTCAGAACAGAGAAGTAGAAAATGCTTCTTTTTTTAAATCTAGAAAAGAGGTGACAGTAAATTTGTCAGTGTATCACTATTTATTTTTTGAACTTGGAAAAGTACAGAAGAAATCAAAGCAATGTTAATTTTAAAAAATAAGAGAACATATCCAAACAATTTTTATTGGAGATTTCAATTTTATTTTTCCATTTAAAAGTAGAATATTCATTTAAATTTGTATATTAATTTAAAAGGAGAGAACAGCCAGCCCTACATATAATATCTCATTTACTCTTCATGACATCCCTAAAAATGTAAATATTATTAGCCACAATTCATAAATGAAAGACTAGTTTTAGGGAGGCTACATAAATTGCCCAAGGTCATGTAGATTATAAGCAGCTGAAATGGACTGGAAGTCAAATGTGACTGACTCACAGTTTTTGTCCTAAATACTCTGCTACAGGCTTCTCAAAACATTGTCTCGTTTACCTATGTAACAAACCTGCACATACTGCACATGTACCCCGAAACTTAAAATAAGCCATTGTCTCAATAGGACCTTTATGTATTATGTGTCAGCCATATGCTTTACATTCATTACCTGGTAATTCACAAGAATCCTGTGAATTGGATATTAGTACCCTTCACAGACCAGGAAACAGACTTAGGTGACTTGCTCAAGATCATCAAACTCCTAGGTGGCAGAGTCAGGCCATTAGTCACCATTCATTCTTTTAGCTCACCTTGATTAAACACAACCTCTGTGCTGGGCATCCCAGGAGCCAGAGTTGGGCCAGGGTGAGAAGGAAACACATACTTCCTATTCTCAGTACTTTAAATATTACTGAAATATTTTGTGAATGAAAGTGTTGACTCATGGAGAAACTAAAGAATGACATTGTCACAGCATTCGTTTCTCTGAAATTAGACTTTAGTCTCCCCAAAGGACATGTGCATACTACAGAACCTCCTAGAACACTCTTTGAGAATTACTGAACTCAGTGTAATCCGTTTGCTTTTTAATCTAGGCACAGCTTCTGCTTTCACCCTGGGGCTGTTAAACGTTACTGTCTTTATTTCCCATCTTCTTTTGCCCCATATCTGCCAGGTCCCTCCTATGGAGAAGAGCTTGACTTGACCTGCTGCTGCCCATTCCAGCTACATTCTGCTTGTCTCCTTTCTTCCACTGCCAGGCACCTCCAATGAGGGCCTTATGCCCTCTGCTTCCATTTCCACACTGCCTAGTTTTTCCTTGAGTCCCTGTAATCTTCCACTGTCTGCACCCCAAACTCTCAGTACTAGTTTAATTACTTAATTACTAGTGTGGTTATCTTTTCTTACTTAGCTCCACCAGCTTCCAACTACAAGATCAAGTTCAGACCCCTTAGATTGGATTTTCAGTGTTCTTCACAATCTGGCTTGAATGAAAGTTCTGGGTTTTTTCCCCCCATGTCCCTCTGATGCAAACATCTGTGCATCACAAAACCGCTCTACTCTCTGTTTCCTGAATATATTTTACACATTCTTGTGTAAAATATGTTGCGTCAGGCACATATAGCAGTTTTCTTATTAGGCAAATGATGTATGGCTTACGGTACTCATAAAGCAAAGGCCACAAGGATACAGAAAGCTGAAAGTTCAATTAAATTATGCAGAATTTTTCTATTAGAAAAATCTAGAAAGAAGATATTTTAATTTCAGCATACATGAATGATCTGGACTTTAGAGTTCAGCATGTGTGTGTGTGTATTTCTTAAATTATATAAAAGGTGAGGTAGAGGGTGAACAATGATCTTTTTAATACTTAGTTACTTAAATCTCTTGAATGACCACTAATTACATGCAGAATTTGGGGGAATTTTTCTAACACATTAAGCCTCAATTTCCTTATTCATAAAGTGCTGATAATTGTAATACCTGTTTGATGGTATTGTTTGGGGGAATTAAAAGATATTGCACGTAAAATGCTGAGCACAGAGATGTTCAGTAAGTGCTAGTGAGAGCTGCTGCCATTCCAGCTGCTCGTTATTCTACTGCTATGGTTCAAATGTTTGTCCCCTTTGAAACCTGTGTTGAAACTTAATCCCCAATGTGACAATGTTGAGAGGTAGGGCCTTTAATAGGTGATTGTGTCATGAGGGCAGAGCCCATGAATCCCCATGGATTAATGCATTCATGAATTAATAGGTTAATAGATTAGTAGGTCATCATGGAAGTGGAACTTGTGGCTTTATAAGAAGGGGAAGAGAGACCTGAGCCAGCAAGCTCAGCCCCCTTACCCCCTTGCCATGTGACACCCTGTACTGCCTTGGGATTCTGCAGAGAGTCTCCATGAGCAAGAAGGCCCTCATCAGATGTGACGCCCTCAACACTGGACTTCTCAGCCTCCAGAACTGCACGTAATAAATTCCCCTTCTTTATACATTCCCCAGTTCTGAGAGCCATTATCAGCCTACCACAAGATTCTTGAAAGGAATGATCTGTTTCCTTCACATTTGTGCCTCCCACAAGACACCAAGTTGTGAATAAAAGATGATGAGTTTATGGATGTTCATTAAATTATTAAAAAGTAACAATAACATTATTACTTTTAATAATAATAATCTTCAGTAAATTACCAGAAAAAGTTCATTCTTGGGCCAGTGATGAGACTATGTGTGCCTAAGGACTGATCTTAAAAAAATCAAAGCAGGGGAGGTGTCCAGCTTACATCCATTGAATGAAAAGCATAACCTTAAATATTTTATAATTAGTTAATAGTTTGATATATCAATAAACTGTTAGAAAAAATTCTATTAAAAAAATTCTGTTGCATATCAAACCTTTACCCACGTGGCCCAGTCCTGTCCTGAATAGTTTCACACTCAAGCATAGCCTCGAAGGATTCCAGTGTTTACCTACCTTCCTCTCAAACATTTAAAGGTCCAAGCACAAGTGTAACAACTCTTAATAAAATGCCCTGTTCTTAGACGGGCGCAGAGGCTCATGCCTGTAATCCCAGCACTTTGGGAGGCTGAGCCGGGCAGATCACCTGAGGTCGGGAGTTCGAGACTAGCCTGACCAACACGGCAAAACTCCATCTCTACTGAAAATACAAAATTAGCCGGGTGTGGTGGCACATGCCTGTAATCCCAGCTACTCGGGAGGCTGAGGCAGGAGAATCGCTGGAACCCAGGAGGCAGAGGTTGCAGTGAGCCGAGATGGTGGAGCGCCATTCATTGCACTCCAGCCTAGGCAACAAGAGTGAAACTCCATCTCAAAAACAAAAGACAAAAATGCCCTATTCTTCTCTGGTCCCCAGTCTACTCTGAAATTTTCTGAAACAATTGAGCCTCTCATTGTATTGACCCTAAAGAAAGAACACTTCCATCCATGCTGGCCCACTGTGTTTACTCCATTTATGCAGTAAATGTGCCTCTATCCTCTGCCTTCTTCACTTCCCACCTCACTCAGAGGGGCTGGGAGGCATGGACACTATTAGGACATAGGTGGAGGGGGACATTTCACAGGACTTGGAATTCATAGCCACTGTATGGCTGAACCAGCTGGCTTTTACTTCTTGCCTCCTTGTAGTGTTTGCCAGGCACAGAAATACATTAGCTCTCTTCTGATGATGTATTCACTATCTAGAAATCAGATGTTTGGCAAACAGCCCACCTGAATCCAGTCAAAATAAGATGAATAATTCTTCAACTAATGTGAGATTAAAAAGACAGAGTCTGTTTGTATGTATAAAACCATTTTCTTTCTTAGAATCTTAGAAATCACAAAACATACCCTAAAGTAGGCACTGCACTTCACTTTATCATTGCAAAGGAGAAAACTCAAAATAAAGGCTTGCTACTGAATGGATTGCTCAGTCAAAGAAGAGCCATGGCACATTAAATTCAATAAACCACTCAAGCTTCTGATCAAATATATTATGGGAACACTATAGGCTACAGTTTAAAAGATTAATCCAGGAAGAAACAATACACTACTGTATTGGCTTTCTTGCTGGCAGTCTCAGCTTCAGGCACAAGACGATGCTACCTGATAGTTGCCATGGTAACCATGCGAGTGTTCAGCTGGAGCATTTTCAAACAGAAAAATATAACATCATACATGAGTCTCTGTTTAAAGAGAAAGAGGATGGGAAGCAGTTTGGAAAAATGGTAGCATGGGAGTCTACCAGCACAAATTCTGCAATGTAAGGCTTGTGAGTCTTCTGATTTTTGTGAGGCTAATTGAGGGTACCACACCACACCTATTGATGGATGTCCAAAATTGGAGGTATAGTGAGTAACTTTCAGGCGAACAAGGGTAAGAGCTGCATCCGTGATGCTGAGGAGGTTGGACAGGACTCTCTGTCATCCTGAGACTTGGGTTTGCTATTTTCGCCAAACTGTAACTCTCTAATGTCTTGCTGAATTCACCAGCTCCTAGTATTCACAATGGATTATTTAACCACTTGCTTCATGTGCCTTGTCCTGACTCTGCCTCCATGCTCTGCACACCATTTCTTTGTTGGTCGTAGGTTTTTAAAGACTGAGGAATTCATTCAATGTTTTCTTCATCCTTTCAACCTATCCAAACATTGCCTTACCACCGAGCTCATGCCTTTCTTCTGTCTGCAGCTGCCTCACCCTGCGATCACTACTTCCTCCCTAGCATCGCTTGCGTTTTACCACCTGTCCTCCTCATGCTCATGTGCTGGTTGGCTGCTTTATTTTTTTGAGCCGTCAGCTTCCTGGTTATAAACTACCCCCATGGGCCAGATCTAACCTTTTGTTTGCCCGACACAATGTTTTGAAAAACTGAACCAACATCCAGTCAGGAGATTTCACATAACATTTCCGAGTCTGACAACTCTAGACCCATGCTCTTGGTAAGGCGGCACTTGTCTAGAGCTAAGGAGTGACTGTCCCCTTTAAATCAAGGTCGTGCTCCCTCACTTGGCTGCATTACCACAGTTACCGACTCCTGTAGCATCTGAAAGGCCTGAAGGAACTTGAGGATAGGGACAGCACCACACACTGCTCCTCCCGCTGTGTTCCTAATAGACTTGCTTCCTCTAGAGCCTCGTTCCTTTGCCTGGTTGGTGCATAATATAGATTTAATTTATCAATTAAAATTAAAGATAATTTCATTTATTTGATGAACACTTATTGCTTACTCAGGCTCTCCTCCTCTAACCCTTTATCTATAAATCTGAGCTGCCTGTGTGCTTGAATACCAAGAAAGCCTTTGCAATGTGGTGGACTTTCTAGTAGTGAGAGTTTCACCATCCATGTGGTTCCTGTCTAGGTATCTTTCTTTAAATGGAATGAAGGGAACACTGGGCAAACTGGAGATCTACATCATGGCAATTGCTGCAGGACTACTGTAGGAAACCGTTCTTATGGTCCTGCTCCCATCATTCATCCACCTATTCATGTGTTCCGTTAGCCATTCCACCAATGCCTACTGGATACATTTCACAAGCAACCATTATAGAGAGTGATCACAATGAGGAAAACAGTCCAAGTTCCTGCCCTCAGGATGCTTATAGTCTTTGGACTATTTCTTCCCCCTTGACCCAAACGGCTAAAGCAGCTGCTAAGTGAACTTCATGACCAATTCCAGAGAGATCAAATTGTGTCAGAGACAAGTCAAAAAAAATAAAAAGGAAGAAGAAGAAGAAATGTAAATGGTCAAAACATTTTAATGTCTGCAAAACATGGAGAAATAAAATTAAAACAATAATGACATATCTTTTTAACAACTAAATTTAGCAAAGATCATAAAAAAAATTATAATGCCAGTGTGCAGAATGTGTGAGGAAATGAGCCCTCTTGTTTCTTTTCATGAGAAAATGACTTGGCACAGTGTTTTAAGGGGGCAACTTAGCAATTAATGTGAAAAATGCATACATATTTTATGATTTAATAATACAATTTCTAAGACATTCCTAGGAAATAAGGATGTACCCTAAAATTTAGCAATACAGATTTTTTGTGGATGAGTTGTTAATAATAACAAAATATACAACTAAGTAATAACTAAAGAAACTAACCTATGTTGAGCACTTCCTAAGTTCCCTGCCTTAAGATACCAAATGACCCTGTGAGGGAGGCATGATTGCTAGCTGAAAAAATGGCTCGGAGAGGTTAGAAAAGTCCATGTTGATATAGCTCTAAGGAAGCACAACGGGAAAGAGGCTGAGCCTATTTAGTGATCACACCATGTCCCTGTTGCTTCTAGTGGTGAAAAGTCAAAAGAACATGGAGGTTTCACATTAGGGATCTGGCTTAATAAATCATGGAGCAATCATGCTATGGAATGCTGCTCAGTCACAAAAAAATAACATAGATGAAGATACATCCACTTGAAAAGAGGTTCAAAATATGCTGCAAAGCTGGTTATTAAATAGTGTGTATTGTGTGGTCTCAGGTGTGTAAGAATCCATTTATAAGCACAGGTAAGGACAGAAACATTCAGAGATGCAGATAGGAAGGTTCAATTAGTGACTCTGGGTGGTAAGATGATTATTTCATTTTCCATTCATTATCTTTCTTATCTATATTTTTGTTTTCTTTAAAAGAATCTGTATTGTTTGTGTACTAACCTCTATATTTACATTTTCAAAATATAGTGGCATTACTGACTTAGATTTAGCATTCCAGGTGGCTACATGACACTCTGTCACTTGCTTGCCTGAATTAACATTCCCTCCCCTGGGGTGTTACAAAAATCATCCTGGATTGAGAGCAGGTCGCTGGGTTTCAGGCTGAGTGCATCTAGTAATGCGTCCACGATGTGACCCGAGGCAAGTCACTTCGGCTCTCCTGGCCTCAGCACAATGAGCCGGCTGGGCAAGCTGAACGCTGAGGCCCCTTCCGGCTCTGACATGCGATGCACTCTTATGCGTTCATTTTCTCCTTTGGAGACAGCCTGTAACCATTTCCAGTCTACAGGAGAAGGACTTGAGAATGCAAAATCATTTTGTTCTATAGAAAAGCATGGATAAACACCTGCCTAACCCATTTTAAGAAATAATAACATGACATTTATAAACCACTTTGCACAGTGTTTATGAATTCCCTCCCTTGAGGCTCTGAGTTTGACTCTAGTTATTTACATGCCTGCATTTGGGCAAAGGATTTGCAACTGCAAGCGAGGGAGGACGTTTTCTCCTGAGTTGATTGTGAATTGAGTGTCTCCTATTATGTTGCTAGTGCAAAATATGTTAAGACCAGTTTCTCTGACACAGAAAATGACCCAGAAAAACAAAGTGGGACTTCATTTCAGCTCCATCTTCATCTCCAGCTGTATCTATGGACAATAATCCTTCCAGAAAGCAGCTGAATCGGGCTGGAATTGCATATCAGAGTGGCAGCTTCGCCCAACAAGGGCGACTTAGCGCAGCATGACGCACTGTTATGAGGGGTCCTTTTCCTCTGGGAATGAAGATCTCAAGTGGTGTTTGAAATCCCCCATTTCTTGCAAAATACTGCTAAGGCTGCTGAGCTTAGGTTCCATTTTGCGGGTTTTCATCTCTGCGTATGCAACAGAATTCCAGACAAGAACATGAAATAACACAAACTGTTTTGTTTTTGAGCATTTTTGTTTAGTCCTTAGATTACTAAGGACTAACATTTGAAAAATGAAGTGAAAGTGAGTTCATTTATTTTATTTCAAATTTGGGGCACTGAAAGTCTTAAAAATTTTTGATTCAGCCAGGCAAGGTGGCTCATGCCTGTAATCCCAGCACTTTGGAAAGCGGGCAGATCATGAGGTCGGGAGATCGAGACCATCCTAGCTAACACAGTGAAATCCCGTCTCTACTAAAAATACAAAAAATTAGCCGGGCGTGGTGGTGGATGCCTGTAGTCCCAGCTACTCGGAGAGGCTGAGGCAGGAGAATGGTGTGAACACAGGAGGCGGAGCTTGCAGTGAGCCGAGATCATACCACTGCACTCCAGCCTGGGCAACAGAGCAACAGAGTGAGACTCTGTCTGAAAAAAAAAAAAAAATTGATTCAAGTTAATTTCAGATATATATCATTCATATCTGCATACAAAACAACTTCACTGGAATGAGGATTTTCATTGAAAGTGAAGTTACAAATATGAACACCCGGAGTGATCCACAGAAAAACATAAAATGCCAGTGCCCAGAGGCGCTGCCCTCTGGATGGGTACCACTGCTTCCTCCACAGTCCAACCCAAGGAAGCCGAAGATCTCAGCTCCCGTCCCCCACCCATGTAAGACCTTTAATGAGATGTTCGTCTGTCAAATGAGCTCCTTTCTAGACTCTTCGTCGCAAACTACTCTGGGCCAGTCTAATCTCACTGTCTCCCAAACATCCCCTATTTGCTCATGACTCTGCACCTGGGATGCCCTTCTGCCTCCCTAAGTGTCTCTCATTGTTCAAGACCCTGAGTTCAAGTACCAGTTTTACTCCAAAACTAACCAGGTTAGTTCACACCAATGTTACCCGACTCCAACCCCATGGCTCTGAGACATATTAGGTGAGCATTTCAGCCTTTCTAACATATTGAATCATTAAGCAAATTTCCCTAATACATCAAAGTACATGTCTGATATTGTATAGAGCTGGTCAGCACAGGATCACAGGCACTGATTATTAAATGTTCAGGTGCACCGTAAGCCAGTGATGTCACATTGATAGCTAAAAATCAGCCACGTTGAGAATATTTTACCACAGGAAGTATGCTTCAAATCACTTGCCCCTGTAATAAGTGTTGGCTGATAATATTATAAAAGCATGTCTTTGTTTATAGATGCTAAGGTTAAAAACCAAAATCTGACCTTCCATGGTAGAACCCCGCTTGACCACTTACTAGCTATGTGACTGTGTTCAAGTCATTAAATCTAAGCTTCATTCAGTATCTTTATTTGTTAAATAGAGGTATCAAAAAAGTCAGCATTACAGGGTAGAAATGAAAACAAAAATCAGACATCCAGGTAGTATGGTTGGTAGGATGTCTACATAAAGTATCATTCAATAAACATCAAGAGATATTATTGTCATTATCATTATTATTACTTTTTTTTTTTTTCTTGAGACAGAGTCTCACTCTGTCACCCAGGCTGGAGTGCAATGTTGTGATCTCAGTTCACTGCAACCTCTGCCTCTCAGGTTCACGCAATTCTAGTGCCTCAGCCTCCTGAGTAGCTGGGATTGCAGGCATACGCCACCACGCTACCATGCTACCACACCTGGCTAACTTTTGTGTTTTTAGTAGAGACGGGGTTTCCCCATGTTGCCCAAGCTGGTCTTGAACTCCTGACCTCAGGAGATTCACCCGCCTTGGCCTCCCAAAGTGCTGGGATTACAGGCGTGAGTCACCACGCCTGGCCCAATGATTATTACTTCTTATTGAGGAGCATGTGAGCAACAGGGATACCTAAAACTATGGTCACTGCTAACTGAATATGTTTTAGTCTATTTTAATTGATATATATATTATTTATTTACTTAATAATTTTATCGTGCTTATTTAAGGTATACAACAACACAATGTTATGGGATACATAGAGACAGTAAAATAAGGTTACAATAGTGAAGCAAATGAATGTATTCATCATCTCATGTAGTTATTACCTTTTTTTTTTTTTTGCTAAAATCAACTCATTTTGCATGAATCCCAAATACAGCACCATTTTATTACCTATAGTCCTCATGTTGTACATTAGCTCTCTAGACTTAGTCATCCTACATATCTGCCACTTTGTCCTGTGACCTACAATCTCCCCATTTCCTTCTCCCCTGCAACCACTGTTTTGTTCTCTACTTCTGTATATTTGTTTTTGTTTTTGTTTTCGGATTCCACATATAAGTGAGATGATGCAATGTTTTCCTTTTTTTGGTCTGGCAGATTTCACTTCACATAATGTCCTTCAGATTCATCCACATTGTGCCAAATGGTAAGATCTTGGGTATTTTTAGGGCTGAATAATATTCCCGTGTGTGTGTGTGTGTGTGTGTGTGTGTGCATGTGTGTGTATCAGTCACAGTTTCTTTATCCATTAATCAGTTGACAGACACTTAGGATGTTTCTATATCTCGGCTACTGTGAATAATGCTGCAATGATCATGAGAGTGCAAATATCTTTATGAGATGCTAGTTTTATTTCCTTTGGATGTGCCCAGAAGAAGGATTACTAGGTCATATGGTAGTTTTATTGTCAATTTCTTTAGAAATCACATACTGTTTTTCATAATGGCTCTACTAATCTACATTTTTACCGACAGAGTACAAGTTCCTTTTTCACCATACCCTCACTAACATTTGTTGTCTTTTGACTTTTTGGTAATAACCATCCTAATGAGTGTGATGTGGTATCTCATAGTGGCTTCGATCTGCATTTCCCTGATGATTAATGATGTTGAACACCCTCTCATATACCTGTGGGCAATGTTTATTTCTTTGGAGAAATGTCTATTCAAGTCTTTTGTCCATTTAAAAAATTAGGTTATTTGTTGTATGTGTTCTTTATAAATCTGAATATTAACAGCTTATCAGACATATGATTTGCAAATATTTTTTCTCAATCCATGGGCCATTTCTTCATTTTGATCATTGTTTCCTTTGCTATGCAGAAGATTTTTATTTTGATAGATTCCCATTTATTTGTTTTTGCTTTTGTGAACTGAGCTTTTCATGTGGTACCTAAAAAACATTGCCAAAGCCAATGCCCAGGAACTTTTCCCCATGTTCTCTTCTAGGAGTTTTATGGTTTCCAGTCTTATATTTAGGTCTTTTATCTATGTTGAAGTGATTTTTGTGTATGGTATTAGAGCCCAATTTCATTTTTTTACTTGTGAAAATCCATTTTTCCTAGTACCATTTCTTAAAGAGACTACTCTTTCCCCATTGTGCCTTGTTGGTACCCTTATCAAAAATTAGTTGACCATAAACGTTTGGATTTATTTCTGGGCTCTGTATTCTGTTCCACTGCTCTATGTGTCTGTTTTTATTCCACTAGTATACTGTTCTAATTACTATCACTTTGTAATATCACTTTAAATCAGGAAATGTGATGCCTCCAACTTTGTTCTCCTTTCTCAGAATTGTTTTGACTATTCTGGGTCCTTTATGTTTCCATACACATTTCGGGATTGTTTTCTCTATTTCCGTGAAGAATGCCATTGGGATTTTTATAGGGCTTAAGTTGAATCCACATAATATTGCTTTGGGTAGTATGAACATTTTAACAATATTATTTCTTCTGATCCATAAGCATAGGAAATCTTTCCACTATTCTTCTTTCCTTCAATTTCTTTCATCAGTGTTTTATAGTTTTCAGTGTACAAAGCTTTTAATTCCTTGGTTAAATTTATTCCTAAGCATTTTTTGATGCTATCATAAATAGGATTGCTTTCTTAATTTCTATTTTAGTTAGGTTTTCATTGGTATATAAAATGCTATTAATTTTTATATGTTGACTTTGTATCCTGCAGCTTTACCGAATTCATTTATTAGTTCTGCCAGTTTTTTCTGTGTGTGTGTAGAATCTTTGGGGTTTTTAAATGTAGGATCATATCTGCAAATAGAGGTAATTTTACTTCTTCCTTTTTGATCTAGATGTCTATTACTTCTTTCTCTTGTCTAATTGTTTTGTTAGTACTTTTAGTATTATTGAATAGAAGTGGTAAAAGTGGGCATACTTGCTTTGTACTGTATCTTTGTATCGAAGCTTTCAGTTAGGGGCATTCTGAGTTTGACATTTAACAGTTGTGTGAATGTGAATGAGTGACTTAACCTCAGAATATAGGTTTTTGTACCCTTAAAGTGCCGACAGTAATATCGATGTCATAATGAGATTAAAGTATAAAATCAGCTAGCAAAGTTTATGGTCTTTAAAATAGTCCCACTTAATTTTAGTTTCCTTCCATTCCTTCCAACAGGTAGTCAAGAACGTTTTCATCAACTTTCTCTTTATTCCTTCACTTGGCTGACTAGCAGAAAAGGATCTGTTCCCAATGGTATCATTTAGAAATTCAGATATTTAAATCTTGACTAAATGATCCCTTACTCAGTGATAGTTCAGAGTTAATAACACCCTTTGACGACTGCTGCTTTTATCAGCTGGGCTTTGACTTTATTTTAATTTCAGATCCCAATGACAGTTTTTAGGGTTGCTTTCAGCAAAATCTACCATTTGATTATCCACAAATAGCACATCTTTTATCCAAGTAAGATAAGTAGCTAGCTTAAGAACAGAGAGTCATCTAAAGTCACAGGAACTCTTAAATTTATATCAACAGTTAATCTTCTGTGACCATGTTGGGTCTGTTGGTGGATATGCCAAACAGGGAAGACAGTGAAGTGGTGGCTTAGCGTTCTCCAAAGGAATGAGCAAGGAGATGAGGCAAAGCACACTCTGAAGGTGAGAGGGACAGAGAGGGAAAGGCGTGTTACAGAAGTGGCCAATTAAGCCTTTCTCTGAATCGTATCAGAAAACTCTTGAGCATAAAAACTCCTTGGCTTCTTTCCAATGAGTCAACTTGATAGCTCTAATGCTACACACACTTTGAAATGATTATTTGTTCTGTGTTTAAAATGGGAAATTGAAGTTTAGCAAAGTCATTTGGACTAGCCCAGAATCTCATGCAAAGCAATTGGTTCAGAGCTATTAGCGTGGCAGATTTCTCGGTCCATTAAGAGTCTGACATAGTAGGAGGCGTCTGCTTGTGATTCTTTCCATTTCTAGATCCAGAAAAACTGCCCTTTCTGAGTCTTTAGTCTGTTTCTCTGATTATCTTTTAAGTGTCTCAGGAAAGTTTTTCCTCGATTTGGTGCTCACTGTTCCAAGCCTTTTGCTTCTATCCCTCTCTCCTCGCTCCCTGGCTGTTATTTTTTTATACACCATCTTTGAGAAACCACGTCATATGGAGATCTCCTAAATTTACTGTTCTCTACTCTTCACTTTTTTTCTTGGCTGTCTATTTAGATTCCTCCTTTATATTCTTGCAGCAATATTTCATGTATTCACTCTTTTCCTCTAAATGGTTGCCAAAATATGCAGCTGCTTCCTCCTCAATATTGTGAAGATCTGCCTTCTTTATCTATCAAAAGTTTTTTAAAAAAGACTTTATTTCCAAACCCTAACTTCGAGTTAACCATATAGGAAATGACGGAGTCTCTAGACATCTACTGTTTGATCAACTGGTCTTTTCCCTCTTGACTTTCACACCCTAACTTTTCTTGGGCAGTCCAGGCTCAGGCAGGCACCAACATTACTTCCATTGCCTCTACTCCACTGTACATTCTGGTGTCTTGTCCAGGCAGCCGCAGTGAGCACAGTTAAAAGCAGCACCCTGCCAGCCTGCAGCCATATCCTTCTTGTGACTAGAGTCACTGGCAAGACATCCTTGTAGGGTGGGATGGAGATCTTCTCTCTCTCACTTCTTATTCTTCTTTGCCAACAAATTGAAATTCCAACCTGTCTGAAGTAAGAGGAAAAAGTGCTTTTCCTTTTTCTGACCACTTTCCACAAAAGAAGAGTGGCATTTATCTGTTTGGTGTGATGGTGAGGGTCAGGCATTCAGTGGTCTGCTATTGGGGCAGGCAGTCAATGCTTAAAAGGCTGCATGTACTTGTGGCATCATTCTCTTTGTCTCTTTTGTATTCCTTCGTCAAAAGGAATGAGGCAGCCCCAGGTCCTCTATGCAGCAAGTGGAGTGAGAATCTGCTCTGCATGTCCGATGTCCTTGTGTGTGTGTGGCAGAGGCAAATGAAGAAAAAGTATTAGGATGCCTATATTGGCCTCAAGTCCAAGGTTCTTCAATATAGTTTTGGTAGCACTATATAGATTTTTTTAAAACCCCTGTATCTATTAGCTAGTTTGGGGCTCAGAGAAAAGAGGGGGAGTGATTACCATCTCAAACTCCAATAAGACTATGTTATTTCCTTTTATTCTTGATTATTAAAATTAAATATATATAAAACAACAATTATCTATATTTTCATAACTCATTTTTTTCTCCTTAGGTATTCTCACATCAATCCTAAGAGACAGAAGAGTTAAAAGCCATATCATGCTCAACGTGATTCTAGCAGCAATTCTATGAGAGGGATGGGGCTCACGGAGTTAGCTACATTCTATAGATGGGAAAATAGGCACAGGGAGGCAAGATGACTTGCCCAAGGTGGGACCACATCTCTAGATAGCGGAGGAGGCACCACGATGACCCTATCTCATTTCCAATAGAGGAGGCCAGCCTGTCTCTCTTGCTTTGTGTTAGGTGCTACTGAACATAGTGGATTCTCAGTCAGTATTACTGGTTCAATATACATTGAAAGATTTTTATTTAGTGAATTGAGTTGTATTTCTACAATTCAAGAAGAGAAGAATTAAGAAGAGACACAGTATGGCTGTTAAAGAAAATGGAGCTCTTTCATCACTGCTCAAATACAGTCCTACTCTATTCTTTAAGCTATTCTTTCCCTGGTCCTACTATTTTCTCTCCCAGCATCCCATGCATCCCCTCCTGCCTGCCACGGACTCTCCCTTAGTCTGTGTCTATCTGGCTTACTTAAACATCTTATTAGCTAATCTTGTGCCTTGAGAAAATCATTTTATGTTTTGCAACTTCAATTTTCTCAAATTTAAAATTAAACCATTAAATGAAACCTCTAAGATTCCCTTTAGGCTGGACATGGTGGCTGATGCTTGCAATCCTAGCACTTTGGGAGGCCGAGGCAGGCGGATCACTTGAGGTCAGGAGTTCAAGACCAGCCTGGCCAACATGGTGAAACCCCGTCTTAACTAAAACTGGAAAATATTAGCTGGGCGTGGTAGCGCATGCCTGCATCCCAGCTACTCTTGGGAGGCTAAGGCACAAGAATCCCTAGAACCTGGGAGGCGGAGGTTGCAGTGAGCTGAGATTGTGCCACTGCACTCCAGCCTGGGCAACAGAGTGAGAGACTCTGTCTTCAAATAATAATAATAATAATAATAATAATAATAATAATAATAATATTCCCTTTAGCTCAAACCATTAGCAGAGCGGGGAGACTTGTTTGAGTGGGAGCTGGGGTCCAGATGCTTTGGCTAGTGAATGTGGTCATCTCTCCCCTCTATTACCAACAGCTTCTACAGATTTAATATTTAATTAATATTAAGTTCCCTCTTTTGAAATAAACAGTGAGATTGCTATCTCCTAACTGGACTCTGACTAATACCAGGAGAAATTTTGTTTTATAGATTATTTTTACCTAATAAGGTTCTGCTTCATCTTTGGGGAAGATACTCACTGCCAGAAAGAAGAGGAAATATAGGAGGAAGGTGCAATCCATGATTGGGGCCAGGCTAGCAGAGGTCAGCTGAGTTTTTATTACAGTTTTCTGGAAATACAGATTAGCTTCCATTAGAAAAGCGAAAGACCTTTTAGATGCTCAAGTAGACTGGAAAGTAGTGTGGGTTAGAGAACATAAAGGCAACAATCTTCCCTCCAACCTAAGAAAATAGCTTTCAATTTCTCCCTGGAGACCTCAAAATTATAAGGTAAGCATATTTTTTGAAAAGTGGGTTCATTATGGTCATCAGGTTCTAAACATCTGTCTGTGCCTATAGTAGCTACATTCCACATGGGTTGAGGCATGGCCTGCTCTCACTCCAGAACTTCATATGTGTTATTGCCTCTGCTGCAAATAATATTCTCACTTTCAACCTTAAACTCCTTCCTCCTGCCTCATTCCTACTTGTCTTCTCTCACAGCCCTTCCTCAACTAGGTTAGGTGCCCCAAATATGTCCTGCTATAGAAGCATATTCTTGTTTTTTATTGCACTCATTACAAAATAACGAAATGACTTCTTTCCACATCTGTCTCCATAACTAAAATGTAAACTCTGAGGGAGTTACATGTGTGTTTTATTCCACTGTACCTGGCACAGTGACTGGCACATAGGCATTCAACTACAAATATTTAATATAGGTACCAATAAGGTGCTATGTTTTATGGGGTGGTAGTGGTGAGAGTTAATTCCTTGTAGATTTTCAACTTGTCTGTTATATTTTGCATCCTGTCTGTCTAGACCAGTGCTCCCAGGTGATTTTGGTAGCATTTGCTAAGGGACGACATTTTGAGAAGCAAAGCTAGACATTTGGAAAAAATGCACAGAAAATGGAGCACAAGGGCTGAGGTCCTGAGTGGATAGAAGTGAAATGAAGCTTAAGTGTTCCCATGTTTGATGCTGTCTGCTTTTCTCCCCACCCTTTCCATCTTGGGCTTTCTATCCTCCCCCAACCAAAGTCTATTTCTTGGAAAGCATTCACATTCCTGGGTTAAATGGCAGAAAAGAGTAAATGATCATGTTACTTGTTCAAGATGGTTTGTATTTTTCACAAGGAACAAAGCCCCTATTGGTTTTGAACCAAAGGAATGGAATTCAAATTGTGTAATGTCAAGTTTAAGAAGCCAGTAGGAAATCAGGAGACCACACTTGTAGGTGACTGAAGACTCGGCCCACATAGGAAGCTCAGTACAGGGAGAGTGTCCAGCACAGGGTGGGTGCACAGGCGCGCATGTTGAATCAACAAAGTCACACCGGTCTAGCATATCCCTCAGTGAGAAGAAAATACGTAAGTTGTATGTGCACAGAAATTCTGTGCCATCATGAGCCTTCTGGAATTGTCCATGGGACTCATTGGAGAAACTTAAAAGAATACATCCTACCTAGATAGTGTTTCCTCACTCACCATGGAAAAAAAAACCCTGAAAATAAAATACTGTTAAAATGAATACTATCCTGGCTGAAAGTCTGCACCTTTGATAAGTGATTTGCTCTGTTAGACAGGCAGAAATTAGCATAGAGAACTTTGGAAGAGGCACCAACTATCAGTGGCTTGGAATTACAAACATGGAGAAGAATGAATTTCTGTGCTCAATTCCTTACATTCTCCCACCATTAAGAAAGATGCTATCATTTCAAAATGAAGATATGTACAGTCTTGGACTTTTGGGGAACTTCTCTTGGAAGTTATTGGTGCTTCCAAAAATGGGTAGTCTGTAACACTTTGTAGGGAAGATCTATACTGGGGAGGGCTGGAGCTGTCATAATCTTTGTAGAGAACTGGAAGGCTGCCATGCTGTGTTCCTGAGCATTCATTACTTCAGTGAGGACACCTTCATTCCTTACGGTTAGCCCGATGAGCCACCAAGCAATGTTGATGGATTGGTAAGGCTCACACCCTGACTCCAATGCTCCATCAAGGTTAGATATGCTTGACTTTGCTGCCTTTTCAGTAGTTTTGTGTTTACTTCCCTCTTTTCCTATATTTTATACATGCCTCCACGTGACACTTATTGATATCACTGTTGCTGAGTTTGGGCATACTTCCAGAGAAGCTCAGATTTGCTCTTACTTTTCCATCCAATAAATTCATCTGTTAAGCATTGGGAGAAGAATTCTGGAAACTCCATCACTAGTTGGCAACTATCACATTTCTTAAGAGAAGAAAAATCTTTAATCTAGTTGAAACCATATTTCTTGTGCTGGAATGGATTTAAGACAAAAAAATATATTGCACATTTGGGCACAGACCTTGATTTTTCAACATGCATCTTTCGTGTGTTAGGAACTGATGCTGCACATTTTCTCCCCTGGGGATTTTCCTTTTCTTAAGGCATTAAATTGCTTGCTCAGATGTATAAAGGATGTACCACCTTGAATGGATGTGCTAATTAGCAATGGTAAAATTTATGTATGCAACATTGATAAGGAAGGAGAGATTAAAATCCTATTTCATTTATGTATTATATGTTTACAAAAAGGAAAAACATAAGGTAAAGTGACCTCTTTTGTCTAGCTGACAATTTAGAAATGAAAGGCATGCATGCATTTTTCAGAAGGAGGTGAGCAAAATGTTTTATGGCTTTCTGGCAGATATTCCACACCAATAGTTCCGAAGCCCTGCCATCCATGAGCCCCTGAAAAAAATTCCATGGTTAGCCTTT
The DNA here is from genome assembly GCF_028878055.3 of Symphalangus syndactylus. Taxonomy (NCBI): domain Eukaryota; kingdom Metazoa; phylum Chordata; class Mammalia; order Primates; family Hylobatidae; genus Symphalangus; species Symphalangus syndactylus. Next base: position 111,431,900 of record NC_072430.2, read on the forward strand.
GTTCTTGTGTAATGCCTGTTTGCATTCCTCTATCCAACTATAGCCCCGTTCATCTTGTAGATGACCACCATCAAAGGGCTCTTTAAGCCTGGGCAACTCTATTACCATTTACCCTTGTGATATTTCTATTCTCTAACTCAGAGGTTCTCAAAGTGTGGTTCCCACACCAGCCGCACCTGCATCACTGGAAACTGGTTAGATATGAACATTCTTAGGTGAAACTCAAGACCCACTGAGTAATAAATTTGGGGTGATGCTCAGCAGTCCATGTTTTAAAAGACACTAGCTGATTCTGATGTATGCCCTAACTGAAGAGGTGTTGCCTCCTAATTTGAAAAGGAGGATCAAAAGACTGCCCTTTGCCCTAGTCCAAAGTAGTGAACAACTAACCACAGAATAAGTAGTAACCCCATCCTAATCGATTGTTGATAGTGTCATGCTCTTGAAGGTCAGCCAATCTACAGTATCACTCCAGGAACTGCTTCTGAAAGTCAGCTCATCCCTAAACCACACAGCTGAAAGTCAGCCAATCCCTAAACACTCTTGCTTCAGAAAATCTGCCAACACCTGAGCTCCCTGTTCCTAAAACCCTTTACGATAGCAAGTCTTGCTCTGTTCAGAGAGACAGATTTATAAGAGTAGCTCTTCATTACTTAGGAACCAATAAATTTAGCCTCTTTGTTTCACATACAGATATATGGGATGTTAAAAATTTCATCCTCTAAAAAATGATCATTGTAGATTTAGAAGTCAAAATTTGTATTAGAGAGGTTTTACCAGCATTGTTGAAATGTTGGTGATGGGGATGTTTGAGGAACATGATATGCTTGTCAAAGACAAGAACCAACTATGAATTAGAGATAATATTTTATAGTAAAAATGATAAAATAAACAAGAAATAAAATATAATTATCCATTACTAAACATATAGAGTTATTATAAACAATGAACAATTACTTTATGAAAGTTTTGATATAGTAATATCAGGAAAATAGGGAAGGAAGAAATGGGGTGATGTCGGTGCTAAATCATAATTTTCTATAACAGGAAGCCCCAACCTGGGCAACACAGTGAGACCCCATCTCTACAAAACAATTACAAATTAAAAAAAAATTAGCTGGACATGGTGGCATGCACCGGTAGTCCCAGCCACTCAGGAGGCTGAGATGGGAGGACCCCTTGAGCCTGAGTGATCGAGGCTACAGTGCGCCATGATTGTGCCACTGCACTTCAGCATGGGTGACAGAGATTTTGTCTTAAAAACATAAAAATAATAAGAATAAATGATGTCACAATGGACATTAATTAAATTTTAATGCAACTCAAGAAATATTTGTTGAGCATATGCCTTGGCTTGTTAGATGCTAGAGATATGAAGATGAAACTGTCAGAGTAGACATGCTGTAAGTAATTTCAACACAATCCAAAGAAGAAATGAATTGATTCTGATAGTGGTGTTGGTGGTGAGAAAAAAAATTGTAAAGAGGAGGTCCTAGAAAGTATGCCTTCTAAGGATGAGTAGATATTCTTAGGCAGACTGAAAAGGGAAGTACATTCCAGGGTGAGGGAATAACATGGGTGAAGGCAAAAGGTCCTGAAAGTGAGAATGGAGATAGGGAAATAGTGAGTAATTTGGGGAACTGGTTAGAAGTAAGACTGGAAAAATAGTCTGGTGATGGGATTTAAAAGGTCTTGAATGCCATGATCAGAAGTTTAGATTTATCGCAAAGGCATTATTTTCATTTTTCCTAAGGAAGTAATATTAGCTTTTGCTATTTTTTTAAACTTTTAGGTTCAGGAGTATCTGTGCAGATTTGTTATATAGGTAAATTGCCTGTCATGGGGATTAAGTATACAGATTATTTTGTCATCCAGGAAATAAGCATAGTACATGATAGGTAGCTTCTTGTTGTTGTTGTTTGTTTGTTTGTTTTTGAGACAGGGTCTCACTCTGTCACCCAGGCTGGAGTGCAGTGGCATGATCTCAGCTCACTGCAATCTCTGCCTCCCAGGCTTAAGCCAACCTCCCACCTCAGCCTCCCAAGTAGCTGGGACTACAGGTGCATGCCATCACACCCAGCTAATTTTTGTATTTTTAGTAGAGACAAGGTTTCACCATGTTGACCAAGCTGGTCTCGAACTCCTGACCTCAAGACATCCACCCACCTCAGCCTCCCAAAGTGCCAAGATTTACAGGTTTGAGCCACCATGCCTGGCCCTGATAGGTAGTTTTTTGATACTAACTTTCCTCCTTCCCTCCATTCTCAAGAAGGCCAGAGTGTCTGTCCTTTGTGTCCATGTATACTCAATGTTTAGCTTCCACTTGTGAGTGAGAACATGTGGTATTTGATTTTCTGTTCCTGTGTTAGTTCACGTGGGTAATAGGTTCCAGCTCCATCCATGTTGTTGCAAAGGACATGACCTTGTTCCTTTTTATGGTTTTGTAGTATTCCATGGTGTATATATACCACATTTTCTTTATCCAGTTTACCATAATGGGCAATTAGGTTAATTCCATGTATTTGCTTTTGTGAATAATGTTGCTATACATGTGTGCTATACATGTGTATGCGTCTTTATGGTAGAACAATTTTTATTCCTTTGGGTATATACCCAATAATGGGATTCCTAGGTCAAATGATGATTCTGCTTTGAGTTCTTGGAAAAATTGCCAATCTTCCTTCCACAATGGTCCATGTATTAGTCTGTTCTCACACTGCTATAAAGAACTGCCTGAGACTGGGTAATTTATAAAGAAAAGAGGTTTAATTGACTCACAGTTCCACATGGCTGGGGAGGCCTCAGGAAAATTACAATCATGGCAGAAGGGAAGCAGGCACATCTTACCTGGCAGCAAGAGAGAACATGAGTGTGAAGGAGGAACTATCAAACGCATAAAAGTATCAGATCTCATGAGAACTGACTCACTATCACGAGAACAGCATGGGAGAAACCACCCCCATGACACAATCACCTCCCACCAAGTCCCTCCCTGGACACATAGGGATTATGGGGATTACAATTTAAGATGAGAGTTGGGTGGGGACACCGAGCCAAACCGTATCAGTTGACTAATGTTAGTTTTAATCTTTTGGTATAATCCTAAACTTGAACAGACTAACCTCTACTGTTCTCAGTAGGGATGTCCTATGGCCTGAACTATGTTCCCCCTAACATTCATATATTGAAGCCCTAACCCTCAATGTGACAATATTTTAGAACAAGGTTAAATGTGGTCAAAAGGCTGGGGCCCTAATCTGATAGGATTAATGTCTTTACAAGAAGAGACACTAGAGATCTATCTCTCTCTCTACCACGTGAAAATATAGTGAGAAGGATGCCATTAGCAAGCCAGGAAAAGAGTCCTCACCTGAAACTGAATTGTGCGAGAACCTTGACCTTGGACTTTAAGGCTCCAGAACTGTGAGAAAATAAATTACCATTTTTTATGCCACCCAGTCTATGGTATTTTGTTGTGGCTATCCTGATGGATTAAGGCAGAGTGCTACTGGCATTTGGTTGGTACAATCCTTCATTATTCAGGACTATCCCATGTATTATAGGATATGTAGTGTCTCTGGTCTCCAACTATAAAATTCTAGTAGTGCTACTCTGTCACTATGACAACAAAAAAATGCTCCTACACATCTCCAAATGCTTCTTTGGGGGCAACAGTACTTACTGCTTCTGGCAGAAAACCACAAAAGGAAGCCTGTGAGAAGACTAATACAATTAAAATAAGATTTATTATATTCCTTCCTGATCTCCTAGCGACCATAGGAAGGACTTTTACTTATTAAGAGTAAGGCATATGGTATAACAGCAAAATACAATGACAACAATAACCTTGATGTTCCTAAGAATCTCTGGTGTTGGAATACAGTCTTTTATTTTGAGAAAGTCAAGGCAATACCTTGTCTTAGTACCAAATGACTAACATATTCATGTATCACAGTGAAAAAAAAAAAAAAACCCAGAAAACAAAAACAAGCACTTTGCATCCTGAGATAAAAACAAAACAAAGGGAAAACAATAAAGGGACATTCTTTAACACTAGTCTTCAAAATAAATAAAACCTTGAATCCTTTCTACTTAGTTGCTAACTCTTTAGGAAAAAGTAATTCCTGATTTTTACAATACTAAATCTGGCAGATGTGTGATGACCTTGAAGATACAACTATGTGAGGAAATTGCTATCTATCTCATCTTAAAAAATACTAAATTTAACCTTGGTAACCTTGTGGGGTTTCTTGTCCCCCACATCTGTTCTAAACCCTTTCTAAAACCCTGCAAGTAAAAATACTTGAGAACATTCCAACTGCAACAGAAATTTCATCATGCTCCATTATAATCTATTAGAGGCAATTATTTTCTGATTTATATCACCACAGATCTATTTTATTCTTCTCAAATTTCATTTACATGGAATCAAACACCATGAGTATTTTGTGTCTGGCTTTTCTTGTTTGACATGTTTTTGGGACATTTTTATTTTGTTCATTTTTTTTAATTGCTGAGGACTATTCCAATTAATGGATATAACACAATTTGTTTATATGTTCTTCTGTTGACAGATATGTGGATTGTCTCCAGTTTTTGGCTAATATGATCAAAGCTTCTAGGAACATTATTGTACAAGGTTTTGTGTGTGTGGATATATACTTTCATTTCTTACCTAGGACTGGAATTATTGAGACTTAGGGTAGATGTATGTTTAACTTTATAAGAGACCGGAAACAGTTTTTTTGAAGTTTTTATAGAATTTTACATTCCATCAACAATATATGAGGGGTCCAGGTGTTCCATATCCTTGCCTTATATTGTCAAACTTTTAAAATTTTACACATTCTAAGTAATTGCAAAACCGTGTTACTTTGTGCCTTTAATTTGCATTTCCATGACAATCATGTTAAGCACCTTTTTTGTGTTCTTATTGGCTTTACATAAATTTATTTTTGTTTGTTTTGTTCATTTGTAATTGAGTCATTGGTCCTTATCTTGTTTATTTGTAAAGAGTATTTTGTATTTGTGAATTTGAGTTCTTTTTTCACGTATATTGTGCCTCGTAAGATTTTTTCTTCTTCCCAGTTTGTGACTTGTCTTTCATTTTCTTTTTTTTTTAATAATTAAAAAATGTATGGGTACACAGTAGGTGTATACATTTAGGGGGTACATGAAATGTTTTGATACAGGCTTGCAGTACATAAAAGTCACATCAGGGTAAATGAGGTATCCTTCACCTCAAGCATTTATCAGTTCTTATGTTACAAACATTCTAATTATACTCTTTTAGTTGTTTTAAAATGTATGATATTGTTGACTGTAGTCACCCTGTTGTGCTATCAAATACTAGATCTTATTTATTCTGGCTAACTATATTTTTATACTTCTTAACCGTCTCCATCCTCCCCATACCCCACTACACTTCCCAGCCTCTGGTAACCATCATTCTACTCTCTATCTCCATGAGTTAATTGTTTTAATTTTTAGATCCTACAAATGAGTGAGAACATGTGATATTTGTCTTTCTGTGCCTGATTTATTTCATTTAACACAATGTTCTCCAGTTCCATCCATGTTGTTGCAAATGACAGGATCTCATTCTTTTATATGGCTGAATAGTTCTCCATTGTGTATATGTACCACATTTTCTTTATCTGTTCATCTGTTGATGGACACGTAAGTTACTTCCAAATCTTGGTTATTGGGAATAGTGCTGCAATAAACATGGGAGTGCAGATGTCTTTTTTGATTTCACTTCTTTTGGATAAATATCCAATAGTGGAATTGCTGGATCACATGCTAGTTCTATCTTTGGTTTTTGAGGAACTTTCATACTGTTCTCCATAGTGGCTATACTAATTTTCATTCTCACCAACTGTATATGAGGGTTCCCTTTTCTCCACATCATCACCAGCATTTGTCATTGCTTGTCTTTGGATAAAAGCCATTTTAATTGGGGTGAGATGATATCTCATTGTAGTTTGGATTTGCATTTCTCTGATGATCAGTGATGTTGAGGGCCTTTTCATACACACTTTTGCCATTTGCATGTCTTTTGAGAAGTATCTATTCAGATCTTTTGCCCATTTTTAAATTGGATTATTAGATTTTTTTCCTGTAGAGTTGAGCTTCTTATATATTTTGGTTATTAATCCCTTGCCAGATGGATAGTTTGAAAATATTTTCTCCCATTCTGTGGGTTGTCTCTTCACTTTGCCGATTGCTTCCATTACTGTGCAGAAACTATTTAATTTGATGTGATCTCATTTGTCCATTTTTGCTTTGGTTGCCTGTGCTTTAGGGGTATTACTCAAAAAGCCTTTGCCCAAACCAATGTCCTAGAGAGTTTCTCCAATATTTTCTTTTACTAGTTTCATTGTTTGAGGCTTTAAAGTCTTTAATCCATTTTGATTTGACTTTGTATACAGTGAGTGATAGGGGTCTAGTTTCATTCTTCTGCATATGGATATCAGTTTTCCCAGCAATATTTAGTGAAAAGACTGTGCTTTCACCATTGTATGTTCTTGGGAACTTTGTCAAAAATGAGTTCACTGCAGATGTGTAAATTTATTTCTGGGTTCTTTATGCTGTTTCATTGGTCTGTGGGCCTGTTTCTATGCCTGTATGATGCTGTTTGGGTTGTTATAGCTCTGTTGTATAATTTGAAGTTAGGTAATGTGATTCTTCCAGTTTTGTTCTTTTTGCTCAGGTTGGCTTTGGCTATTCTGAGTCTTTTTTGGTTCCGTATAAACCTTAGCATTACCTTTTCTTTTATTAGTAGTATTATATTTAAGTTCTAGGTTACATGTGCGGAATGTGCAGTTTTGTTATACAGGTATACATGCGACATGGTGGTTTGCTGCACCCATCAACCCGTAACCTACATTAGGTATTTCTCCTAATGTTATCCCTCCCCTAGATCCCTACCCACTAGAGGCCCCAGTCTGTGATGTTCCCCTCCCTGTGTCCATGTGTTCTCATTGTTCAGCTCCCACTTAAGAGTGAGAACATGCGGTGTTTGGTTTTCTGATCTCATGATAGTTTGCTGAGAATGATGGTTTCCACTTTCATCCATGTCCTTGCAAAGGACATTAACTCATCCTTTTTTATGGCTGTGTAGCATTCCATGGTGTATATGTGCCACATTTTCTTAATCCAGTCTATCACTGATGGACACTTGGGTTGGTTCCAAGTTTTTGCTATTGTGAATAGTGCCACAATAAACATACGTGTGCATGTATCTTTATAGCAGCATGATTTATAATCCTTTGGGTATATGCCCAGTAATGAGATTGCTGGGCCAAATGGTATTTCTAGTTCTAGATCCTTGAGGAATCGCCACACTGTCTTCCACAATGGTTGAACTAATTTACACTCCCACCAATAGTGTAAAAGCGTTCCTGTTTTTCCACAACCTCTCCAGCATCTGTTGTTCCCTGACTTTTTAATGATTGCTGTTCTAACTGGTGTGAGATAGTATCTCATTGTGGTTTTAATTTGTATTTCTCTAATGACCAGTGATGATGAGCATTTTTTCATATGTCTGTTGGCTGCATAAATGTCTTCTTTTGAGAAGTGTCTGTTCATATCCTTTGCGCATTTTTTGATGGGGTTCTTTGCTTTTTTCTTGTAAATTTGTGTAAGTTCTTTGTAGATTCTTGATATTAGCCCTTTGTCAGATGGATAGATTGCAAAATTTTTCTCCCATTCTGTAGTTTGCCTGTTCACTCTGATGATAGCTTCTTTTGCTGTGCAGAAGTTCTTTAGTTTAATTAAATCCCATTTGTCAATTTTGGCTTTTGTTGCCATTGCTTTTGGTGTTTTAGACATGAAGTCTTTGCCCATGCCTATGTCCTGAATGTATTGCCCAGGTTTTCTTCTGGGATTTTTATGGTCCTAGGTCTTCTGTTTAAGTCTTTGATCCATCTTGAGTTGATTTTTGTATAAGGTGTAAGGAAGGGGTCCAGTTTCAGTTTTCTGCATATGGCTAGCCAGTTTTCCCAACACCATTTATTAAATAGGGAATATTTTCCCCATTGCTTGTGTGTGTCAGGTTTGTCAAAGATCAGATGGTGGTAGATGTGTGGTGTTATTTCTGAGGCCTCCGTTCTGTTCCATTGGTCTATATCTCTGTTTTGGTACCAGTACCATGCTATTTTGTTTACTGTGGCCTTGTAGTATAGTTTGAAGTCAGGTAACATGATGCCTCCAGCTTTGTTCTTCTTGCCCCGGATTGTCTTGGCTAGGCAGGGTCTTTTTTGGTTCCATATGAAGTTTAAAGAAGTTTTTTTCCAATTCTGTGAGGAAATTCATTGGTAGCTTGATGGGGATAGCATTGAATCTATAAATTACTTTGGGCAGTAAGGCAATTTTCATGATATTGATTCTTCCTATCCATGAGCATGGAATGTTTTTCCATTTGTTTATATCCTCTCTTATTTCCTTGAGCAGTGGTTTGTAGTTCTCCTCGAAGAAGTCTTTTACATCCCTTGTAAGTTGTATTCCTAGGTATTTTATTCTGTTAATAGCAGTTGTCAATGGGAGTTCACTCATGATTTGGCTGTTTGTCTGTTATTGGTATATAGGAATGCTTGTGATTTTTGCACATTGATTTTGTATCGTGAGACTTCGCTGAAGTTGCTTATTAGCTTAAGGTGATTTGGGGCTGAGATGATGGGGTTTTCTAAATATACAATCATGTCATCTGCAAACAGAGACAATTTGACTTCCTCTCTTCCTATTTGAATACCCATTATTGCTTTCTCTTGCCTGATTGCCCTGGCCAGAACTTCCAATACTATATTGAATAGGAGTGGTGAGAGAGGGCATCCTTGTCTTGTGCCAGTTTTCAAAGAGAATGCTTCCAGTTTTTGCCCATTCAGTATGATATTGGCTGTGGGTTTGTCATAAATAGCTCTTATTATGTTGAGATACGTACCATTGACACCTAGTTTATTGAGAGTTTTTAGCATGAAAGGCTGTTGAATTTTGTCAAAGGCCTTTTCTGCATCTATTGAGATAATCATGTGGTTTTTGTCGTTGGTTCTGTTTATGTGATGGATTACATTTATTGATTTGCATATGTTGAGCCAGCCTTGCATCCCAGGGATGAAGCCAACTTAATAATGGTAGATAAGCTTTTTGATGTGCTGCTGGATTTGATTTGCCAGTATTTCATTGAGGATTTTCACATCGAAATTCATCAGGATATTTGCCTAAAAATTCTCTTTTTTTGTTGTGTCTCCACCAGGCTTTGGTATCAGGATGATGCTGGCCTCATAAAATGAATTAGGGAGGATTCCCTCTTTTTCTCTTGACTGGAATCGTTTCAGAAGGCATGGTACCAGCTCCTCTTTGTACCTCTGGTAGAATTTGGCTGTGAATCCATCTGGTCCTGGACTTTTTTTGGTTGGTAGGCTATTAATTATTGCCTCAGTTAAAGAACCTGTTATTGGTCTATTCAGGGATTCAACTTCTTCCTGTTTTAGTCTTGGGAGGGTGTATGTGTCCAGTAATTTATCCATTTTTTCTAGATTTTCTAGTTTATTTGTGTAGAGGTGTTTATAGTATTCTCTGATGGTAGTTTGTATTTCTGTGGGAATGATGGTGATATCCCCTTTATCATTTTGTATTACATCTATTTGATTCTTCTCTCTTTTCTTCTTGCTAGCAGTCTATTTTGTTGATCTTTTAAAAAAGCCAGCTCCTGGATTCATTGATTTTTTGATGGGTTTTTTGTGTCTCTATCTCCTTCAGTTCTGCTCTGATTTTAGTTATTTCTTGCCTTCTGCTCACTTTTGAATGTGTTTGCTCTTGCTTCTCTAGTTCTTTTAATTATGATGTTAGGGTGTCGATTTTAGATCTCTCCTGCTTTCTCTTGTGGGCATTTAGTGCTATCATTTTCCGTCTACACACTGCTTTAAATGTGTCCCAGAGATTCTGGTATGTTGTGTCTTTGTTCTCATTGGTTTCAAAGAACATCTTTATTTCTGCCTTCATTTCATTATTTACCCAGTAGTCATTCAGGAGCAAGTTGTTCAATTTCCATGTAGTTGTGTGGTTTTGAGTGAGATTCTTAATTCTGAGTACTAATTTGATTGCACTGTAGTCTGAGAGACAGTTTGTTGTGATTTCTGTTCTTTTACATTTGCTGAAGAGTGTTTTACTTCCAATTATGTGGTCAATTTTAGAAGAAGTGCGATGTGGTGCTGAGAAGACTGTATATTCTGTATTTGGGGTGGAGATTTCTGTAGATGTCTATTAGGTCCGCTTGGTCCAGAGCTGAGTTCAAGTCCTGGATATCCTTGTTAATTTTCTGTCTCATTGATCTGTCTAATATTGACAGTGGGGTGTTAAAGTCTGTCATTATTATTGTGTGGGAGTCTAAGTCTCTTTGTAGGTCTCTAAGAACTTGCTTTATGAATCTGGGTGCTCCTGGATAGGGTACATATATATTTAGGGTAGTTAGCTCTTCTTGTTGAATTGATCCCTTTAGCATTATGTAATGGCCTCCTTTGTCTCTTTTGATCTTTGTTGATTTAAAGTGCGTTTTATCAGAGACCAGGATTGCAACCCCCACTTTTTTTTGCTTTCCATTTGCTTGGTAGATCTTCCTCCATCCCTTTATTTTGAGCCTATGTGTGTCTTGGCATGTGAGATGGGTCTCCTGAATACAGCACACCAATGGGTCTTGACTCTATCCAATTTGCCATTCTGTGTCTTTTAATTGGGGCATTTAGCCCATTTACATTTAAGGTTAACATTATTATGTGCGAATTTGGTGCTGTCATCATGATGCTAGCTGGTTATTTCATCCATTAATTAATGCAGTTTCTTCATAGTGTCAGTGGTCTTTACAATTTGGTATGTTTTTGCAGTGGCTGGTACCGGTTGTTCCTATCCATATTTAATGCTTCCTTCAGGAGCTCTTGTAAGGCAGGCCTGGAGGTGACAAAATCTCTCAGCATTTGCTTGTCTGTAAAGGATTTTATTTCTCCTTTACTTATGAAGCTTAGTTTGGCTGGATATGAAATTCTGGGTTGAAAATTCTTTTCTTTAAGAATGTTGAATATTGGCACCCACTCTCTTCTGGCTTGTGGGTTTCTGCCGAGAGAGATCCGCTGTTAGTCTGACGGGCTTCCCTTTGTGGGTAACCCGACCTTTCTTTCTGGCTGCCCTTAACATTTTTTCCTTCATTTCAACTTTGGTGAATCTGACGATTATGTCTTGGGGTTGCTCTTCTCGAGGAGTATGTTTATGGTGTTCTCTGTATTTCCTGAATTTGAATGTTGGCCTGCCTTGCTAGGTTGGGGAATTTCTTCTGGATAATATCCTGAAGAGTGTTTTCTCACTTGGTTCCATTCTTCCCGTCACTTTCAGGTACACCAATCAAACGTAGGATCTTTTCACATAGTCCGATATTGGAGGCTTTGTTCATTTCTTTCTACTCTTTTTTTCTCTAATCTTGTCATCTCACTTTATTTCATTAATTTGATCTTCAATCACTGATATCCTTTGTTCTGCTTGATCAAATTGGCTACTAAAACTTGTGTATGCTTCATGAAGTTCTCATACTGTGGTTTTCAGCTCATCAGGTCATTTAAGCTCTTCTCTACACTGGTTATTCTAGTTAGCCATTCGTCTAACCTTTTTTCAAGGTTTTTGACTTCCTTGCAATGGGTTAGAATATGCTCCTTTAGCTTGGAGAAGTTTGTTATTACTGACCTTCTCAAGCCTACTTCTGTCAATTCGTCAAACTCATTCTCCATTCAGTTTTGTTCCCTTGCTGGTGAGGAGTTGTGTTCCTTTGGAGGAGAAGAGGCATTCTAGTGTTTGGAATTTTCAGCCTTTCTGCTCTGGTTTCTCCCCATCTTTGTGGTTTTATCTACCTTTGGTCTTTGATGTTGGTGACCTAAGGATGGGGTTTTGGTGTGGATGTCCTTTTTGTTGATACTGATGCTATTCTTTTCTGTTTGTTAGTTTTCCTTCTAACATACAGGCCCCTCAGCTGCAGATCTGTTGGAGTTTGCTGAAGGTCCATTCCAGACCCTGGGTATCACCAGCAGATGCTGCAGAACAGCAAATATTGCTGCCTGATCCTTCCTCTGGAAGCTTCATCCCAGAGGGGCAGCCACCTATTAGGTGTCTGTCGGTCCCTACTGGGAGGTGTCTCCCAGTCAGGCTACATGGGGGTCAGGGACCCACTTGAGGAGGCAGTCCGTCTGTTATCAGAGTTTGAATGCTGTACTGGGAGAACCACTGCTCTCTTCAGAGCTGTCAGGCAAGGATGTTTAAGTCTGTAGAAGCTGTCTGCTCCCTTTTGTTCAGGTAGTCGTGCCCCCAGAGGTGGAATCTAGAGAGGCAGTAGGCCTTGCTGAGCTGTGGTGGGCTCCACCCAGATAGAGCTTCCCTGCTGCTTTGTTTACACTGTGAGCATAGAACCACCTACTCAAGCCTCAGCAATGGCAGCCGCCTCTCCCCCTGCCAAGCTCCAGCATCCCAGGTCGATCTCAGACTGCTGCACTAGCAGTGAGCAAGGCTCCGTGGGTGTGGTACCTGCTGAACCAGGCATGGGAGGGGATTTCCTGGTCTGCCAGTTGTGAAGACCATGGGAAAAACACAGTATTTGGGCAGGAATGTACCGCTCCTCCAGGTATAGTCACTCATGGCTTCCTTCAGCTAGGAAAGGGAAATCCCCCTACCCCTTGCACTTCCCGGGTGAGGCAACACCCTGCCCTGCTTTGGCTCACCCTCCGTGGGCTGCACCCACTGTCCAACCAGTCCCAGTGAGATGAATCAGGTACCTCAGTTGGAAATGCAGAAATCATCCATCTTCTACATCGATCTCACTGGGAGCTGTAGACCGGAGCTGTTCCTATTTGGCCATCTTGGGAGGAGGGCCAGCATTACCTTTGCTATTTCTGTGAAGAATGTCATTGGTATTTTGATAGGAATTGCATTGGTTCTGTAGATTGCTTTAGGTAGTATAGCCATTTTAACAATATGGATTCTTCCAATCCATGACCATGGAATATCTTTCCTTTTTTTTTTTTTTTTTGGTGTCCTCTTAAATTTCTCGCATCATGTTTTACATTTTCATTGTAGAGATCTTTCACTTCTTTAGTTAAGTTTATTCCTAGGTATCTTGTTTTATTTGTAGCTACTGTAAATGGGATTAATTTCTTGATTTCTTTTTTCTAATTGTTCACTGTTGGCACATAGAAATATTACTGATTTTTGAATATTGATTTTGTGTCCTGCAACTTTACTAAATTTGTTTATCCATTCTAATAGATTTTCAGGGGACTCTCTAGTTTTTTCCAAAAATAAGACCATATCATCTGAAAACAAGCAAAATTTGACTTCTTCTTTTCTAGTCTGGATGCGCTTTATCTCTTTCTCTTGTCAGATTGCTCTAGTTAGGAGACCCAGTACAATGTCGAATAACAGTGGTAGAAGTGGGCATCCTTGTCTTGGTCCAGATCTTAGAGGAAAGGCTTTCAGTTTTTCCCCATTCAGTATGGATCTGTTGTATATGGTTTTTTATCACGTTGAGGTATGTTCCTTCTATATATAGTTTTTGGGGGGCTTTTATCATGAAGGAATGTTGAATTTTATCAAATGCTTTTTCAGCACCAGTTGAAATGATCATATGGTTTTGGCCTTTATTCTGTTGATTTGATGTATCACATTGATTTATTTGTGTATATTGAACTATCTTTGCATCCCTGAGATAAAGCCCACTTGATTATGATGAATGTTGTTTTCATGTGTTGTTGAATTGTTTGCTTCTATTTTGTTGAGAATTTTTGCATCAATATTCAACAGGGATATTGGCCTTTAGTTTTCTTTTTATTTTTCAATGTGTCTTTGTCTGGTTTTGGAGGGTAACACTGTCTTCATAGAATAAGTTTGGTAGTGTTCCCCCCTCTATTTTTTTGGAGTAGTTTGAGTAGAACTGGTATTAGTTCTTCTTTAAATGTTTGGTAAAATTCAGTAGAAAAGCCATTGAGCCCTGAGCTTTTCTTTGCTGGGAGACTTTTTAGTACAGCTTCAATCTCATTACTTGTTATTGGTCTATTCAGGCTTTGGATTTTGTGATGGTTCAATCTTGATAGGTTGTATGTGTCTAGGAGTTTCTCCATTTCTTGTAGGTTTTCCAATTTATTGGCATATAGTTGCTTATATTAGCCTCTAATGGTCCTTTGAATTTCTGTGGTGTCAGTCGTAATGGCTCCTTTTTTATCTCTGATTTTATTTGAGTCTTCTCTGAAATTTTGTTTAACTTTTCAGAAAACTAACTTTTTGTTTCATTTATGTTTTGTATTTTTTATTTCAATGTCATTTATTTCTGCTCTGATTTGTATCATTTCTTATGCTAATTTTGGGCTGGTTTGCTCTAGTTCTTTAAGCTGCATCAATAAGTTGTTTATTTGAAGTTTTTCTACTCTTTTGATCTAGGTGCTTATTGCTATAAACTTTCCTCTTAGTACTGCTTTTGCTGTACCCCATAGGTTTTGGTGTGTTGTGTTTTCATTTTCATTTATTTCAAGACATTTTTTAACTTCCTTCTTAATTTCTTCATTGACCCACTGGTCATTAGGAGTATATTGTTTAAATTCCATATGTTTGTATAGTTTCCAAAGTTCCTTTTGTTGTTGATTTCTAGTTTTATTCCCTTGTGGTCAGAGAAGATACTTATTCTGGTTTCATTTTTTCTTTTTTGAAACTTTTAAGATTTGTTTTGTGGCCTGACATATGGTCTTCTTGAGAATGAGTCATATGATAAGGAGAAGAATGTATATTTTGCAGCCATTGGATGAAATATTCTGTAAATATCTATTAGGTCCATTTGTTCTGTAGTGCACATTAAGTCTGATGTTTCTTTGTTGATTTCTGTCTAGATGATATTTTCAATGCTGAAAGTGAGGTGTTAAAGTCATCAGCTATTATTGTATCGGGGTCTATCTCTTTCACTCTAATAATATTTGCTTGATATAGCTAGGTGCTCCAGTGTTGGGTGCACATATACTTACAATTATTACATCCTCTTGCTGAATTGACCCCTTTATCATTATATAATGACTCTCTTTGTCTCTTTTTATAGCTTTTGTCTTGAAATTTATTTTATCTGATGTAAGTATAGCTACTCCTGCTCCCTTTTGGTTTCCATTTGCATGGAATATCTTTTTCCATCCATTTATTTTCAGTTTATTTATGTCTTCATAGGTGAAGTATGTTTCCTGTAAAAAACAGATAGCTGGGGCCAGGTGCAGTGGCTCACGCATGTAATCCCAGGACTTTGGGAGGCTGAGGCAGGAAGATCACGAGGTCAGGAGATCGAGACCATCCTGGCTAACACAGTGAAACCCCGTCTCTACTAAAAATACAAAAAACTTAGCCAGGCATGGTGGCGGGCGCCTGTAGTCCCAGCTACTCAGTAGGTTGAGGCAGGAGAATGGCGTGAACCCAGGAGGGTGGAGCTTGCAGTGAGCTGAGATCACGCCACTGCACTCCAGCCTGGGCGACTGAGCAAGACTCATCTCCAAAACAAACAGACAAAAAAAAAAAAAACAGATAGCTGGGTCTCATTTTTTTATTTTTATCCATTCAGCTACTTTATGTTTTTTTCTTGGAGAGTTTAGCTTATTTACATTAAATGTTATTGTTGATAGGTAAGGACTTCCTTGTGTCATTTTGCTATTTGTTTTCTGGTGGTTTTGTGGTCTTCTCTTCCTTCCTTCTTTCCTTTCTGTCTTCCTTTGTGTGAAGGTGGTTTTCTCTGGTGGCATATTTTAATTTCTTGTTTTTTCATTTTTTGTGTATCTGTCTTCAGTTTTTTTATTTGAGGTTACCATTAAGCTTGCAAATAACATAACCCATTATGTTAAAGTGATGACAGCACTGACTGTAAAAAAAAAAAAAATTAACAAGCAAAGAGATAACTAATAATACTACATTTAATTTTATTCCCCTTTTAACTTTTTATTGTTTTATTTATATATTATTGTGCTATGTCTTGAAAAGTTGTTGTAGTTATTTTTGATAGGTTTATCTTTTTGTCTTTTCTACAGAAGATATGTGTAGTTCACACTGCAATTGCAGTGTCATAATATTCTGTGTTTGTCTGTGAGTTTTGTACCTTCAGATAATTTCTTATTGCTCCCTTTTCTTTCAGAATGAAGAACTCCCTTTAGCATTTCTTATAGCACAGGTCTGGTGTTAATGAGCTCCCTCAGCTTTTTGTTTGCCTGGGAAAATCTTTATTTCTCTTTCATGTTTGAAGTCTATTTTTACTGGATATACTATTCTAGGATCAAAGTCTTTTCCTTCAACACTTTAAATATGTTATGTCACTTTCTCCTGGCATGTAAGGTTTCCCTGAGAAGTCTGCTGCAAGATGTGTTGGAGCTCATTTGTATGTTATTTGTTTCTTTTCTCTTACTGCCTGCTTTTTAGATTCTTTCTTTATCCTTGACCTTTGGGAGTTTGATTATTAAATGCCTTGAGGTAGCCTTCTTTGGGTTAAATCTGCTTGATGTTCTTCTATAACTCTCTTACTTGAATATTGATATGTTTCTCTAGCTTTGGAAAGTTCTTTGTTATTATCCCTTTGAATAAATTTTCTACCCTGATCTCTCCCTCTACCTACTCTATAAGGCCAATAGCTAGGCTATTTTCTAGATCTTGTAGGTGTGCTCCATTCTTTTTTATTCTTTATTTTTTTTTTTGTCTCCTTGGACTGTATATTTTCAAATACACCATCTTCAAGCTCACTAATTTTTTCTTCTGCTTGATCAATTCTACTGTTGAAAGACTGTGCATTCTTTAGTATGTCAATCGAATTTTTCAGCTCCAAAATTTCTGCTTCATTTTTAAAAATTATTTCAATTTCTCTGTTTAATTTATCTAATAGGATTCTGAATTCCTTCTCTGTGTTATCTTGAATTTCATTGAGCTTCCTCAAGACAGCTATTTATTTTTTATTTTTAATATTTACATTCTAGGGTACATGTGCACAATGTGCAGGTTTCTTACATAGGCATACATGTGCCATGTTGGTGTGCTGCACCCATTAACTCATCATTTACATTAGGTATATCTCCTGATGCTATCCCTCCCCCAGACCCCCACCCCATGACAGACCCCAGTGTGTGATGTTCCCCATCCTGTGTCCATGTGTTCTCATTGTTCAATTCCAACCTATGAGTGAGAACATTCAGTGTTTGGTTTTCTGTCCTTGCGATAGTATGCTCAGAATGATGATTTCCAGCTTCATCCATGTCCCTACAAAGGACATGAACCATTCATCCTTTTTTATGGCTGCATAGTATTCCATGGTGTATATGTGCCACATTTTCTTTTTTTTCTTTTTTTTTTTATTGTACTTTAAGTTTTAGGGTACATGTGCACAATGTGCAGGTTTGTTACATGTGTATCCATGTACCATGTTGGTGTGCTGCACTCATTAACTCATCATTTAGCATTAAGTATATCTGCTAATGCTATCCCTCCCCCCTCCCCCCACCCCACAACAGTCCCCAGAGTATGATGTTCCCCTTCCTGTATCCATGTGTTATCATTGTTCAATTCCCACCTATGAGTGAGAACATGCAGTGTTTGGTTTTTTGTCCTTGTGATAGTTTACTGAGGATGATGATTTCCAGTTTCATCCATGTCCCTACAAAGGACATGAACTCGTCATTTTTTATGGCTGCATAGTATTCCATGGTGTATATGTGCCACATTTTCTTAATCCAGTCTATCGTTATTGGACATTTGGGTTGGTTCCAAGTCTGCTATTGTGAATAGTGCCGCAATAAACATACGTGTGCATGTGTCTTTATAGCAGCATGATTTATAGTCCTTTGGGTATATACCCAGTAATGGGATGGCTGGGTCAAATGGTATTTCTAGTTCTAGATCCCTGAGGAATCACCACACTGACTTCCACAATAGTTGAACTACTTTACAGTCCCACCAACAGTGTAAAAGTGTTCCTATTTCTCCATATCCTCCCCAGCACCTGTTGTTTCCTGACTTCTTAATGATTGCCATTCTAACTGGTGTGAGATGGTATCTCATTGTGGTTTTGATTTGCATTTCTCTGATGGCCAGTGATGATGAGCATTTCTTCATGTGTTTTTTGGCTGCATAAATGACTTCTTTTGAGAAGTGTCTGTTCACGTCGTTTGCCTACTTTTTGATGGGGTTGTTTGTTTTTTTCTTGTAAATTTGTTTGAGTTCATTGTAGATTCTGGATATTAGCCCTTTGTCAGATGTGTAGGTTGTGAAAATTTTCTCCCATTTTGTAGGTTGCCTGTTCACTCTGATGGTAGTTTCTTTTGCTGTGCAGAAGCTCTTTAGTTTAATTAGATCCCATTTGTCAATTTTGGCTTTTGTTGCCATTGCTTTTGCTGTTGTAGACATGAAGTACTTCCACATGCCTATGTCCTGCATGGTAATGCCTAGGTTTTCTTCTAGGGTTTTTATGGTTTTAGGTCTAACATGTAAGTCTTTAATCCATCTTGAATTAATTTTTGTATAAGGTGTAAGGAAGGGATCCAGTTTCAGCTTTCTACATATGGCTAGCCAGTTTTTCCAGCACCATTTATTAAATAGGGAATCCTTTCCCCATTGCTTGTTTTTGTCAGGTTTGTCAAAGATCAGATAGTTGTAGATATGTGGCGTTATTTCTGAGGGCTCTGTTCTGTTCCATTGATCTATATCTCTGTTTTGGTACCAGTACCATGCTGTTTTGGTCACTGTAGCCTTGTAGTATAGTTTGAAGTCAGTAGCGTGATGCCTCCAGCATTGTTCTTTTAGGTTAGGATTGACTTGGCAATGCGGGCTCTTTTTTGGTTCCATATGAACTTTCAAGTAGTTTTTTCCAATTCTGTGAAGAAAGTCATTGGTAGCTTGATGGGGATGGCATTGAAACTATAAATTACCTTGGGCAGTATGGCCATTTTCACAATATTGTTTCTTCATACCCATGAGCATGGAATGTTCTTCCATTTCTTTGTATCCTCTTTTATTTCATTGAGCAGTGGTTTGTAGTTCTCCTTGAAGAGGTCCTTCACATCCCTTGTAAGTTGGATTCCTAGGTATTTTATTCTCTTTGAAGCAATTGTGAATGGGAGTTCACTCATAATTTGGCTCTGTTAGTCTGTTATTGGTGTATAAGAATGCTTGTGATTTTTGTACATTGATTTTGTATCCTGGGACTTTGCTGAAGTTGCTTATCAGCTTAAGGAGATTTTGGGCTGAGACAATGGGGTTTTCTAGATATACAATCATGTCATCTGCAAACAGGGACAATTTGACTTCCTCTTTTCCTAATTGAATACCCTTTATTTCCTTCTCCTGCCTAATTGCCCTGGCCAGAACTTCCAACACTATGTTGAATAGGAGTGGTGAGAGAGGGCATCCCTATCTTGTGCCCGTTTTCAAAGGGAATGCTTCCAGTTTTTGCCCATTCAGCATGATATTGGCTGTGGGTTTGTCATAGATAGCTCTTATTATTTTGAGATATGTCCCATCAATACCTAATTTATTGAGAGTTTTTAACATGAAGGGTTGTTGAATTTTGTCAAAGGCCTTTTCTGTATCTATTGAGATAATCATGTGGTTTTTGTCTTTGGTTGTTTACATGCTGGATTACATTTATTGATTTGCATATGTTGAACCAGCCTTGCATCCCAGGGATGAAGCCCACTTGATCATGGTGGATAAGCTTTTTGATGTGCTGCTGGATTTGGCTTGCCAGTATTTTATTGAGGATTTTTGCATCAATGTTCATCAAGGACATTGGTCTAAAATTCTCTTTTTTGGTTGTGTCTCTGCCTGGCTTTGGTGTCAGGATGACCCTGGCCTGATAAAATGAGTTAGGGAGGATTCCCTCTTTTTCTATTGATTGGAATAGTTTCGGAAGGAATGGTACCAGCTCCTCTTTGTACCTGGTAGAATTTGGCTGTGAATCCATCTGGTCCTGGACTCTTTTTAGTTGGTAAGCTATTGATTATTGCCACAATTTCAGAGCTTGTTATTGGTCTATTCAGAGATTCAACTTCTTCCTGGTTTAGTCTTGGTAGGGTGTATGTGTCGAGGAATTTATCCATTTCTTCTAGATTTTCTAGTTTATTTGTGTAGAGGTGTTTGTAGTATTCTCTGATGGTAGTTTGTATTTCTGTGGGATCATTGATGATATCCCCTTTATCATTTTTTATTGCGTCTATTTGATTCTTCTCTCTTTTCTTCTTTATTAGTCTTGCTAGCAGTCTATCAATTTTGTTGATCTTTTCAAAAAAAAAAACAGCTCCTGGATTCATTAATTTTTTTGAAGGGTTTTTTGTGTCTCTATTTCCTTCAGTTCTGCTCTGATTTTAGTTATTTCTTGCCTTCTGCTAGCTTTTGAATGTGTTTGCTCTTGCTTTTCTAGTTCATTTAATTGTGATGTTAGGGTGTCAATTTTGTATCTTTCCTGCTTTCTCTTGTGGGCATTTAGTGCTATAAATTTCCCTCTACACACTGCTTTGAATGTGTCCCAGAGATTCTGGTATGTTGTGTCTTTGTTCTTGTTGGTTTCAAAGAACATCTTTATTTCCACCTTCATTTCTTTATGTACCCAGTAGTCATTCAGGAGCAGATTGTCCAGTTTCCACGTAGTTGAGCAGTTTTGAGTGAGTTTCTTAATCCTGAGTTCTAGTTTGATTGCACTGTGGTCTGAGAGACGGTTTGTTATAATTTCTGTTCTTTTACATTTGCTGAGGAGAGCTTTACTTCCAACTATATGGTCAATTTTGGAATAGGTGTGGTGTCATGCTGAAAAGAATGTATATTCTGTTGATTTGGGGTGGAGAGTTCTGTAGATATCTATTAGGTCCACTTGGCGCAGAGCTGAGTTCAATTCCTGGGTATCCTTGTTAACTTTCTGTCTCGTTGATCTGTCTAATGTTGACAGTGGGGTGTTAAAATCTCCCATTATTATTGTGTGGGAGTCTAAGTCTCTTTGTAGGTCACTCAGGACTTGCTTTATGAATCTGGGTGCTCCTGTATTGGGTGCATATATATTTAGGATAGTTAGCTCTTCTTGTTGAATTGATCCCTTTACCATTAGGTAATGGCCTTCTTTGTCTCTTTTGATCTTTGTTGGTTTAAAGTCTGTTTTATCAGAGACTAGGATTGCAACCTCTGCCTTTTTTGTTTTCCATTTGCTTGGTAGATCTTCCTCCATCCTTTTATTTTGAGCCTATGTGTGTCTCTGCATGTGAGATGGGTTTCCTGAATACAGCACACTGATGGGTCTTGACTCCTTATCCAATTTGCCAGTCTGTGTCTTTTAATTGGAGCGTTTAGTCCATTTACATTTAAAGTTAATATTGTTATGTGTGAATTTGATCCTGTCATTATGATGTTAGCTGGTTATTCTGCTCATTAGTTGATGCAGTTTCTTCCTAGGTCTTTACAATTTGGCATGATTTTGCAGTGGCTGGTACCGGTTGTTCCTTTCTGTGTTTAGTGCTTCCTTCAGGAGCTCTTTTAGGGCAGGCCTGGTGGTGACATCTCTCAGCATTTGCTTGTCTGTAAAGTATTTTATTCTCCTTCACTTATGAAGCTTAGTTTGGCTGGATATGAAATTCTGGGTTGAAAATTCTTTTCTTTAAGAATGTTGAATATTGGCCCCCACTCTCTTCTGGCTTGTAGAGTTTCTGCCGAGAAATTGCTATTAGTCTGATGGGCTTCCCTTTGTGGGTAACCCGACCTTTCTCTCTGGCTGCTCTTCACATTTTTTCCTTCATTTCAACTTTGGTGAATCTGACAATTATGTGTCTTGGAGTTGCTCTTCTTGAGGAGTATCTTCGTGGCATTCTCTGTATTTCCTGAATCTGAATGTTGGCCTGCCTTGCTAGATTGGGGAAGTTCTCCTGGATAATACCCTGCAGAGTGTTTTCCAACTTGGTTCCATTCTCCCCATCACTTTCAAGTACACCAATCAGACATAGATTGGTCTTTTCACATAGTCCCATATTTCTTGGAGGCTTTGTTCATTTCTTTTTATTCTTTTTTCTCTAGACTTCCCTTCTCGCTTCATTTCATTCATTTCATCTTCTATCGTGGATACCCTTTCTTCCAGTTGATCGCATCGGCTCCTGAGGCTTCTGCATTCTTCACGTAGTTCTCGAGCCTTGGCTTTCAGCTCCATCAGCTCCTTTAAGCACTTCTCTGTTTTGGTTATTCTAGTTATACATTCGTCTAATTATTTTTCAAAGTTTTTAACTTCTTTGCCTTTGGCTCGAATTTCCTCCTGTAGCTCAGAGTAGTTTCATCATCTGAAGCCTTCTTCTCAACTCATCAAAGTCATTCTCTGTCCACCTTTGTTCCATTGCTGGTGAGGAACTGCGTTCCTTTGGAGGAGGAGAGGCGCTCTGCTTTTTAGAGTTTCCAGTTTTTCTGCTCTGTTTTTTCTCCATCTTTGTGGTTTTATCTACTTTTGGTCTTTGATGATGGTGATGTACAGATGGGTTTTTGGTGTGGATGTCCTTTCTGTTTGTTAGTTTTCCTTCTAACAGACAGGACCCTCAAGCTGCAGGTCTGTTGGAGTTTGCTAGAGGTCCACTCCAGACCCTGTTTGCCTGGGTGTCAGCAGCGGTGGCTGCAGAGCAGCAGTTTTTCATAAACCGCGAATGCTGCTGCCTGATCATTCCTCTGGAAGTTTTGTCTCAGAGGAGTACCCGACCATGTGAGGTGTCAGTCTGCCCCTACTGGGGGGTGCCTCCCAGTTAGGCTGCTCAGGGATCAGGGACCCACTTGAGGAGGCAGTCTGCCTGTTCTCAGATCTCCAGCAGCATGCTAGGGGAACCACTACTCTCTTCAAAGCTGTCAGACAGGGACATTTAAGTCTGCAGAGGTTACTGCTGTCTGTTTGTCTGTGTCCCGCCCCCAGAGGTGGAGCCTACAGAGGCAGGCAGGCCTCCTTGAGCTGTGGTGGGCTTCCACCCAGTTCCAGCTTCCTGGCTGCTTTGTTTACCTAATCAAGCCTGGGCAATGGCAGGTGCCCCTCCCCCAGCCTCACTGCCGCCTTGCAGTTTAATCTCAGACCGCTGTGCTAGCAATGAGCAAGACTCTGTGGGCATAGGCCCCTCTGAGCCAGATGCGGGATATAATCTCCTGGTGTGCTGTTTTTTAAGCCCATCGGAAAAGCGCAGTATGAGGGTGGGAGTGACCTGATTTTCCAGGTGCCGTCTGTCGCCCCTTTCTTTGACAGGAAAGGGAACTCCCTGACCCCTTGCACTTCCTGAGTGAGGCAATGCCTTGCCTTGCTTCGGCTTGCACACGGTGCGCTGCACCCACTGTCCTGTGCCCACTGTCTGGCACTCCCTAGGGAGATGAACCCGGTACCTCAGATGGAAATGCAGAAATCACCAGTCTTCTGTGTTGCTCACACTGGGAGCTGTAGACCAGAGCTGTTCCTATTTGGCCATCTTGGCTCCACTCCACCCACATTTTCTTAATCCAGTCTATCATTGATGGACATTTGGGTTTGTTCCAAGTCTTTGCTATTGTGAATAGTGCCACAATAAACATACATGTGCACGTGTCTTTATAGCAGCATGATTTATAATCCTTTGGGTATATACCCAGTAAGGGGATGGCTGGGTTAAATGGTATTTCTAGTTCTAGATCCTTGAGGAATTGCCACACTGTCTTCCACAATGGTTGAACTAGTTTACAGTCCCACCAACAATGTAAAAATGTTCCTATTTCTCCACATCCTCTCCAGCACCTGTTTTTTCCTGACTTTTTAATGATCGCCATTCTAACTGGTGTGAGATGGTATCTCATTGTGGTTTTGATTTGCATTTCTCTGATGGCTGGTGATAATGAGCATTTATTCATGTGTCTGTTGACTCCATAAATGTCTTCTTTTGAGAAGTGTCTGCTTATATCCTTCACCCGCTTTTTGATGGTGTTGTTTGATTTTTTCTTGTAAATTTGTTTAAGTTCTTTGTAGATTCTGGATATTAGCCCTTTGTCGTCAGATGGGTAGATTGCAAAAATTTTCTCCCATTCTGTAGGTTGCCTAAGACAGCTATTTTGAATTCTCTGTCAGAAAGATTTCTCCAGGATTGGTCATTGATGCTTTATTTGTTTGGTGATGTCATGTTTTCCTGGATGGTCTTGATGCTTGTGGATCCTTGTCAATGTGTAGGCATTGAAGAATTAGGTATTTATTGCGGTTTTCACAATCTGGCCTTGTTTGTATACCCATCCTTCTTGGGAAGGTTTTCCAAGTATTCAAAGGGAATTGACTGCTATGATCTAAATCTTTGGTCACTGCAGCTGTATCTGCATTAGGAGATACCCCAAGCCCAGTAATACTATGACTCTTGTAGAATCATAGAGGTACCTTGGGTGAGATCTGGGAGAATTCCCTGAATTACCAGGCTGAGACTCTCATTCTCTTCCCTTACTCTGGCACAAAAATCAGAGTCCCTCTCTCCGTGCTGAGACGTCTGGAGCTGAGGGAGGTGGTGACTATGCTGGGTCAGACACAAAGCCAGCACAGCACTGGGTCTCATCCAAGGCCCATGGCAACCACTGCCTGGTTACTACCAACTTTCACGCAAGGTCCAAGTAATCCATCTCAGATGATTTATTTGGGTAGGGAGTGGGGTAAGGGTCAAAGTTGTTATAGATTGAGTTATCCATGAAACAGACTTACATGCACGAGTATTCACAGCTAAAATACTCTTGAGGGATGAAGAAAGCAGAATTGGGCAGAGGAACTGTAGTGCAACAGGGGCCTCAGTGAATCCTATGAGGAGCCTGATATTTTGTCTAGCTCTTTAGCATCATTCCGAATGATGCGAGAGAGCTGGGCTTTTGAACCTCTGCATCAACTAGTTATGGGATTTGGGCTGCCACCAGGGAGAGATTGTGATATTGGTTGGCCAGAACAATTCCTGGGGAGACAAGTACTCAGTTGTGAGCCATTAGCAGCCACCAACATGCTAGCAAAAGAGAAAATGAATCACAGGGCGGGAGGAGGAGTCAAATGAATGGGGTACGGGTGGGTTGGAGGGATGTAGGGGTGATGAAATATAGAACTCATGACAAGATTCCTTGTTTTATTTTTCTATATGGATATCTAGTTTCCCTCCCACCATTTCTTGAAAGACCTTGAATTGACTTGGTGCCTTGGTCAAAAGTCAATTGCGTGAGTCAATAACTCTAGTCTATATCATGTTTTATTAACTTATCAATTCTTATGGCAATATCAAACAGTCTTGATGACTATAGTTTTACAATGATTGTTGCTATTGTGTAGTGTAAATCCTCCAAATTACTGAACTTGTTCATTTCCAAAATTGTTTTTGCTCTTGTAGATCATTAGCATTTTCAGAAAATTGTTAGGATCAGCTTAAATGTCTTCAAATAACTTTGCTAAATTTGTTTGTATATTAAATCTATGGATAAATTTGGGGAGAATGAACATCTTAATATTAAATTATTCAATTAATGAATTTCATATGTATCTCCCAATGTATTTGTGTTTTCTTTAATATTTTTCAGCAATCTTTTGTAATTTTCAATGTGTAAGCCATATATCTCCCAATGTATTTGTGTTTTCTTTAATTTTTTCAGCAATGTTTGGTAATTTTCAATATGTAGGTCTTGTATGTCTTCCTTTAGTTTAACTTCCAGTTATTTAGTTTTAAAATGCTATTGTAAATAGCATTTTAAAATAATTTCATTTTCCAATTGCTTAGTGGTAGTATATAGAAATACAATAGATTTGCACATTGAACATATATCATACTACCTTGCAAATTCACTTGTCAGTTCTAGTCGTTTTTGGTAAATTATAATGAGTATTTTAAATGCACAATCATGCATGCAATCCTGTAGTTTGCATATAGTGACAGTTTTACATTTTCCTCTCCAAACTTTTTGCTTCTTTCTCTTTTCTTATTTCACTGGACTAGATTGCAGTACAATGTTTAATAGACGTGATAAGAGTGTACATTTTCCCATATCATAGAGGAAATGTATCCTTCATTTTGTGATATATAATATTGGCTATTGGTCTTCCATATATGACCTTATCACATTGAAAAAGTGCCCTTCTATTCCTCATTTGCTGAGAATTTTTATCATGAATAGACATGGAATTTTGTCAAATACTTTTTTTGCATTTATTCAGATATTCATATTTTTAAGTTATTCTGTTATTGCCAATTGCTGGTTGATTTTTCAAATAATAAACTAACTTTATATTCTGGGAATAAAATGAACTTGGTCATGCTTTTTAGGTATTTCTGTATTCAACTTACTAATTTTTTAAAAGTTTATTTAGTATAACCATTATGGAGTACAGTTTGGATGTTCCTCAAGAAACTAAAAATAGAACTACCATAGGATCCAGCAATCCCCCTGTGGGACATATGCCCAAAAGAAAACTCAGTATATCCAAGAGATATTTGCACTCCCACCTTTGTTGCAGCACTGTTCACAATAGCCAAGATTTGGAAACAACCTAAATGTCCATTAGCAGATAAGTGGATAAAGAAAATGTGGTATATATAAAATGGAGTACTATTCAGCCATAAAAAAGAATAAGATTCTGCCCTTTGCAACAACATGGATGGAACTGGAGATCATTATGTTAAGTGAAATAAGCCAGGCACAGAAAGATAAACATTGCACCTTCTCACTTATTTGTGAGATCTACAAATCAAAACAATTGAACTCATGGACATAGAGAGTAGAAGGATGCTTATCAGAGGCTGAAAAAGATAGCTGGAGGTGAGGAGGAGGTGGGGATTGTTCATGTGTACAAAAAATAGTTAGAAATAATGAATAAGACCTACTATGTGATAGCACAACAGGGTGACTATAGTCAATAATAATTTATTTGTACATTTAAAGATAACTAAGAGAGTGTAATTGAATTGTTTGTAACACAAAGGATAAATGCTTGAGGGAATGGAGACCCCATTCTCCATGATGTGATTTTTATGCACTGCAAGCCTGTACCAAAACATCTCATGTACCCCATAAATATATACACTTACTATGTACCCTCAAAATTAAAATTTAAAAAATTGTTTATTTGAATCTACGTTCATATGGGATGTTGGTCTATGCTGAGATCTCACCATTGCACTCCAGCCTGGGCAACAAGAGCGAAACCCCATCTTAAAAAAAAAAAAAATTTGTTAAGTAAAGTATTGTTATTGGGGTTATGCTAGCATCATAAAAAATGGGCAATTTTTACTCCTATTTTCTGAAAGAGTTTTCTTCTATTTTTGATTAAATAAACCCCAAAATTTGAAATTTCTTCGTAGGAATGTTTTGATTGCAAATTCAATTTACTAGATATTGAGTTATTTAACCTTATATCTTTTGTGTCAGTTTTCATAAGTTGTTTTTCTTCAAAGAGCCTGTCCAATTCACCAATTGGTATTGGGAGACAATTCTCCATGGGTCTGTTGTATTTCTGCGCATGTTGAGCCGAGACACCAACAGCTTTTGTTTCAGACTATCTTTTCAAGATGTTTGTATGGAGAGTACTCTAGAAAGACACAAATAGTTTCTGTTTCTAGAGTCGAAGGTAGATTTGTTTGCTGTCCAGTAAAATAAAGATAATGTCTCCTTCTGGGGCAAACTTCAGGCAGGTTTGCTTACAGCTTCTTATCTAAGCCTTGAGATTTCTCAGCTCTGACACCAGCTGTGTGCACAACACTCATCTGAACTGCTTGTGTCACCCTATGGAAGGGAGGATTAAAGAGGAACTGACTCAAGCATGAAGCTCATGTGGCTTGCTGTGCCATGAGTTATAAAGGCCTTAGTCTGTGACCCAGGAGTCTCATATCTTCTGCCAACATACATAAGCCTGGCAGGCCAACTTGTAAGCTTGCAAATAGAGTGAAATCATCATAGTTCTTGACAATTTAAGATCCTTCACAGTTCCTGACAATTGGCATATGTTGATTATCATATGCTTTCTTCTCTTTTAAGTGTCTACAGCTCTGTAGTGAAGTTGCTACTTTCATTTATATTACTGTTTATTGGGGTTTTCTCTCTCTCTCTCTCTTTCTGTGTGCATGTGAGTCCTTTGATCAGTCTTGCTAGAGTTTTATCAATTTTATTAGTTTTTAATTTTTTAATTATTACTATTTTTGAGATAAGAGTCTCACTCCGTTGCCCAGGCTGGAGTGCAGTGGTAAGATCTTGGGTCATTGCAACCTCTGCCTCCTGGGTTCAAGTGATTCTCCTGCCTCAGTCTCCCCATAGCTGGGATTACAGACGTGTGCCACCATACCTGGCTAATTTTTGTATTTTCAGTGGAGATGGGATTTCACCATGTTGGCCAGGCTGGTCTCGAACTCCTGACCTCAAATGATCTGCCCATCTTGGCCTCCCAAAGTGCTGAGATTACAGGCATGAGTCACCATGCCCGGTCATCAATTTTATTTTTTTAAGTGACATCTTTGACTTAACTTTCTCTATTTTTGTCTGTGTTTTATTTCATTAATTTCTGCTCTAATATTTCCTTTCTTTTATTTATCTTGGGCTTAATTTTCTCTTCTTGTTCTAGCTTAATTGGCAAACTTAGATTATTAATTTGATTATGGCATTCTTATTTTCTAATATAGGCATTTAAAGTAATAAATTGCCCTCTAAAATTGCTTTAATGCATCTCCAAATTTTGATATGTTGGATTTTCAATATCATTCAGTGGAGAATACTTTCTAATTGCCTTTTAAATTCTTATTTTACCCAGGGGTTATTTAGACATGTGTAGCTAACTTTCCAAATATTTGAAGATTTTTGAGATGTCTTATGATGAACAGTTGCTAATTTAATATTATTTGGGACAGAGGACATATGCTGTACATCTACCCTAGCAAATGCTCCTTGTGCATTTGAAAAGAATGTATCTTTTTGGATGTTAAGTATTGGGTATTTTTCTAAAATATCAAAAATAGTAATGGGGCTAATAGCAGTTTTCACACCTTCTATATTCTTATTGATTTGGTCTATTTGTTTTATCTATTACTGAAAGATGGGTGTTAAAATTTACAACGTTGGATTTTTCTATTTCTTCCTTTTATTCTCTTAGCTTTTGCTCCACGTATTTGAAACTCTGTTATCAGGCACATGCTCATTTAGAGAACTGTGATGTCTTCTTGAAGACTTAAACGTTTTATCATTAAGGTCCCTGTTTAATTCTGGTAACATTATTGATCTTGAAATCTACTTTATCTGATATTACTGTAGCCACACAGCTCTTCTTAGTATTTGCATACTTTATGCTATATATGTTTTATCTTATAGTACATTTTAACTTTTCACCTGTCTTTAAAGTAGATTTCTTGCAAACAGCATAGAGTTAGGTCTTAAATTTTTAATCGTACCCAGTAATTTTGACTTTTAAGGGAGTATTTAGTTAATTTAAAATTAATATAATTAATAGTATGGTGGAATCTAAGTCTGCCACGTTGCTGTGGTTTCTGATTCTCCCATTTACTCTTTGGATTTTTTTGTTCCCTCTTTGATGACTTTCGTTGGGTGATTGAGTATGATTTTTTATTTAAATTTTTCTCCTCCTCTCCTCAATTGACTTTTTAGTTGTACTTTTTTGAATGTTTGCTTTAGATATTACAATATGCATCCTTAACACAGTCTACTTTCTTTTTTTATTATTATTATACTGTAAGTTTTAGGGTACATGTGCACAATGTGCAGGTTTGTTACATATGTATACATGTGCCATGTTGGTGTGCTGCACTCATTAACTCGTCATTTAGCATTAGGTGTATCTCCTAATGGTATCTCTCCCCCCTCCCCCCACCCCACAACAGTCCCCAGAGTGTGATGTTCCCCTTCCTGTGTCCATGTGTTCTCATTGTTCAATTCCCACCTATGAGTGAGAACATGCGGTGTTTGGTTTTTTGTCCTTGTGATAGTCTACTGAGAATGATGATTTCCAGTTTCATCCATGTCCCTACAAAGGACATGAACTCGTCATTTTTTATGGCTGCATAATATTCCATGGTGTATATGTGCCACATTTTCTTAATCCATTTTATTGGTGTTGGACATTTGGGTTGGTTCCAAGTCTTTGCTATTGTGAATAGTGCCACGATAAACATACGTGTGCATGTGTCTTTATAGCAGCATGATTTATAGTCCTTTGGGTATATACCCAGTAATGGGATGGCTGTGTCAAATGGTATTTCTAGTTCTAGATCCCTGAGGAATCACCACACTGACTTCCACAATAGTTGAACTACTTTACAGTCCCACCAACAGTGTAAAAGTGTTCTTATTTCTCCGTATCCTCCCCAGCACCTGTTGTTTCCTGACTTTTTAATGATGGCCATTCTAACTGGTGTGAGATGGTATCTCACTGTGGTTTTGATTTGCATTTCTCTGATGGCCAGTGATGATGAGCATTTTTTCATGTGTTTTTTGGCTGCATAAATGACTTCTTTTGAGAAGTGTCTGTTCATGTCCTTTGCCCACTTTTTGATGGGGTTGTTTTTTTCTTGTAAATTTGTTTGAGTTCATTGTAGATTCTGGATATTAGCCCTTTGTCAGATGAGTAGGTTGTGAAAATTTTCTCCCATTTTGTAGGTTGCTTGTTCACTCTGTTGGTAGTTTCTTTTGCTGTGCAGAAGCTCTTTAGTTTAATTAGATCCCATTTGTCAATTTTGGCTTTTGTTGCCATTGCTTTTGGTGTTTTAGACATGAAGTCCTTCCACATGCCTATGTCCTGAATGGTAATGCCTAGGTTTTCTTCTAGGGTTTTTATGGTTTTAGGTCTAACATGTAAGTCTTTAATCCATCTTGAATTAATTTTTGTATAAGGTGTAAGGAAGGGATCCAGTTTCAGCTTTCTACATATGGCTAGCCAGTTTTTCCAGCACCATTTATTAAATAGGGAATCCTTTCCCCATTGCTTGTTTTTGTCAGGTTTGTCAAAGATCAGATAGTTGTGGATATGCAGCATTATTTCTGAGGGCTCTGTTCTGTTCCATTGATCTATATCTCTGTTTTGGTACCAGTACCATGCTGTTTTGGTTACTGTAGCCTTGTAGTATAGTTTGAAGTCAGGTAGCGTGATGCCTCCAGCTTTGTTCTTTTAGGTTAGGATTGACTTGGCAATGCGGGCTCTTTTTTGGTTCCATATGAACTTTCAAGTAGTTTTTTCCAATTCTGTGAAGAAAGTCATTGGTAGCTTGATGGAGATGGCATTGAATCTATAAATTACCTTGGGCAGTATGGCCATTTTCACAATATTGATTCTTCCAACCCATGAGCATGGAATGTTCTTCCATTTGTTTGTATCCTCTTTTATTTCACTGAGCAGTGGTTTGTAGTTCTCCTTGAAGAGGTCCTTCACATCCCTTGTAAGTTGGATTCCTAGGTATTTTATTCTCTTTGAAGCAATTGTGAATGAGAGTTCACTCATCATTTGGCTCTCTGTCTGTTATTGGTGTAAAAGAATGCTTGTGATTTTTATACATTGATTTTGTATCCTGAGACTTTGCTGAAGTTGCTTATCAGCTTAAGGAGATTTTGGGCTGAGACAATGGGGTTTTCTAGATATACAATCATGTCATCTGCAAATAGGGACAATTTGACTTCCTCTTTTCCTAATTGAATACCCTTTATTTCCTTCTACTGCCTAATTGCCCTGGCCAGAACTTCCAACACTATGTTGAATAGGAGTGGTGAGAGAGGGCATCCCTGTCTTGTGCCAGTTTTCAAAGGGAATGCTTCCAGTTTTTGCCCATTCAGCATGATATTGGCTGTGGGTTTGTCATAGATAGCTCTTATTATTTTGAGATACATCCCATCAATACCTAATTTATTGAGAGTTTTTAGCATGAAGGGCTGTTGAATTTTGTCAAAGGCCTTTTCTGCATCTATTGAGATCATCATGTGGTTTTTGTCTTTGATTCTGTTTATATGCTGGATTACATTTATTGATTTTCGTATGTTGAACCAGCCTTGCATCCCAGGGATGAAGCCCACTTGAACATGGTGGATAAGCTTTTTGATGTGCTGCTAGATTCGGTTTGCCAGTATTTTATTGAGGATTTTTGCATCAATGTTCATCAAGGATATTGGTCTAAAATTCTCTTTTTTGGTTGTGTCTCTGCCAGGCTTTGGTATCAGGATGATGCTGGCCTGATAAAATGAGTTAGGGAGGATTCCGTCTTTTTCTATTGATTGGAATAGTTTCAGAAGGAATGGTACCAGTTCCTCCTTGTAACTCTGGTAGAATTCAGCTGTGAATCCATCTGGTCCTGGACTCTTTTTGGTTGGTAAGCTATTGATTATTGCCACAATTTCAGAGCCAACACAGTCTACTTTCAACAATATTTAATTATATTACACACAGTATAAAGAACCCTACAATGATATAAAGAGGCTTTTCAGCTCCCATCTTACCCTTTGTCTTCTGGTGGTTATAAATTTTACTTCTACATTTGCTATAAGGCCCAAAACACATTGCTACCTTTTGCTTTAGACAATCTCTCTCTCTCTTTCTCTGTGTATATATATATATAGTATATTTACCATTTCAGCTACTCCTCATTCTTCCCTGCAAACCTTCAGAGGTGAATTTTTCTCACTTCTCCTGCTCTGTCCTCAGTCTTCTAAGTATTAACCCAATGAACTTAGTGAAGGACTGTGGGTAAGAGTTCCTAAATTGGTGTAGACTTGATCTGTGATTAGAGACCCTTGCATTTCAAATTTACTATGTCAGTCTACATGTGACCATTAAAAGTTTGATTTTGCCTTGTTTTCCCATACTCCTGTCTACATCGAATTTTCCTTCTCTCAACACTCTGCCAGGAATGAACACAACCATACATCTCTTTTCTCCTTGAAAGGGCTTGTGACTTAATTCATTTAGGTTTCTTTGTATCCTCAGCTCTCTGACAGATTTAAAAAATAAAAAAAAATCCAGAACTATGATTTCATAACTTCTTTTGAATGTCCTTGTTGCTAAGATGAAAGAACAGTATCTGTGACTTTCCACACCTTTAAAAAAAGTGGAAGTACCCCAACGTCTCTCCCAATTTATTTGTGGAACTCAGTTCCTCAATGAAAGTTAATATAAGCCCCATGGCTTTTCTAATCATTTTCAGTTTAATAAAAAGGTCTTATTGTCAGCTGTTCAAATGTTCGCTCCAGTGCCATCATAAATACTTTAAGTTTCATTTAACTTTCTCTCTTTTCTCAGGTCCAGCCTATTGCTGGCTGAACACCAGCACTGAGGGAGGAGGGCAACACTGGCTCTCCTCTCGCCCCTCTGGTGCTTTTCTCTGTCCTCCTGTCTTTCTAATCTGCTTCCAGATCCCTCTGGGGGGAATACTGGGAACGGGAAGAAGCAAGGAAGCAGGAAATACCTAATTGACCAACACCTATTCTGGCTGTGGTAGATTTCATTTTTTTTTAACCCACCTCCTTTTTGAGATCTTTCATGGTTTCTTAAAGACCTAGATCTCTCTCCCCCCACTGCCAGGGAATCTCTCACCTGACATTCCCTTCATGAAGATACATCCATCTCTATGACAACTGGCCTTTTATGCATCCTTAGCCCTTATGCATCTGTGCATCTGCTAGTGACTTCAGCTTCAGTTCTGCTGAGATTTTTTTCTCTCAAGTATTCCTCTTAAACAAAACCGAAGACATTTCACACTGCCCTTGCTTGGGGTCCTCATGTAGTCCCAAGGAAATACTTATACATCCTTTGTCCTAATCAACTCTGAGAGCACAGGCTGCCCTGAAGCTGCCTCTCTCTACCCTCCAAGGAACTAGCCAGATATCCCTTACCCTTTAGCTTTTCTAGGTGGATTTAATACATTATCCCCTACTTCTAGGGACCACATATGAAACTCCCTGGGCAATCGTCTTGAAGCCTTTTCCTTAGTCATGAAATGCAGGTTAAGAATGTCCAGCGCTCCATCATAGGGAGATAGGATTCAAAACCTATAGAATCTACTCTCCATAATGCTTCCTAACCTCCAACTCCCACCCCATCTCTAGACTCTATAAGTGAGAAACTTAAGAGTCACAAAATCAGTTTTTCATCTTTAGAAATTATATGATGTTCCACCTTACTTTGGAATGTAACATCTTTATGTCTCAATGGAAATTGCATTAAAAAATCCATGAACCATGTAGGTCCATCTCAAAAAATCCAGCTCTATTTGTAACCACAAAAAATTAAAAACAACCTAAAGTTCAGCAATATGGGACTAGTTAAATAACTTATGGTACAACTATGCAAGAGAATATTCCGCAGCTCCCCCCACCCCAAAAGGACGAGGATGCTCTTCATCTGTTGATATAAAATGATCCCTATAGTGTTAAGGGAAAAAAGGAAGAGTGTGGTGTGTACATACAGGATGGTATTGCTATTTTTAAAAAGGCTTTTGCTTGTGTTTAATAAGACATCATCTCTGATAGGATACACAGGAAACTGGTTGCATCTGAGGAGGGACATTTGGTAGCCAGGAATAGCTTTTTGTACTTTGTGAATTTTAAACCAAGGGAATATACAACTATATTTTGAAAGAAGATAATATTAAATTTAAAAATGAGTGTACAGTAAGGAAATAAAGATTATAGCTGACTTTCAAGCAAGGGGTTTGGCTGTGAAGGGCAAATGTGAGGAGATGAGCTAGTATGAGCTGTAAGACTGAGAAATGATGTTTCATTTTTTGTAGCGGGGTCATGGCTATTGCATGATTTGCATAAGCCTATTATACTGACTTGCAACATCCTTCTTCCCCCCAGGTAATCAGTTGACACCCATTCCAAGGCCTGTTCTTTTTTTTTTTTTTTTTTTTTTTGAGATGGGGTCTCGCTCTGTCACCCAGGTTGGAGTGTAGTGGTGCGATCTTGGCTCACTGCAACCTCCACCTCTCAGCTTCAAGTGATTCTCCTGCCTCAGCCTCCCAAGTAGCTGGGATTACAAGTGCAAACCACCATGTATGGCTAATTTTTGTTTTTTTATTAGAGATAGGGTTTCACCATGTTGGCCAGGCGGGTCTCAAACTCCTGACCTCAAATGATCTGTCTGCCTCAGCCTCCTAAACTGCTGGGATTCATAGGATGCTGAGGATCTTCCTGAGAAACCTTGAGCTGTATCCATGATAGAGGTTTGGACATAGCTAGACATGTCTGTTAGGTGGGGTTTAGTTTGAGGCAGGTAAGCAGAGACTAGATTATTAGACAGGACAGCCTCTGAGAGAGAGAAACACGGAGTTGTGTTTGGGGTGTATTGTTCACATAGAAAATAACTGCACAGAGCCCCCTGTGGCAAGGTATCAGGCCTGTTGAGGGCATGCTTGTTGTTGGTCTTCTAATGAAGATTAAGGCAAAGTGATAGGAATCATTACCTTCCCTTCTGTCTGCAAATCCCACTTGTCCAGGCACCACAAGGGTGCAGATCAGTAGATGCTAGCACTGTTACATTGAGAACGCTGGTGGCCACAGCCATCAGCAGATTCTGCATGCTAGCTTGAAAGCCTACCTCAGCTGAGGATGAGGCCGGCACTTAGGCATGTTGCTGACTCAGCTAGAATCTTCAGAGGCTACTGAGCTGGAGGCAGCGGTGCCAGTAGCTCTCTAGTGGTGTGTGATGGAACCTTAACATGGGCGAGCTAAGGGTGGGCTGGGAGAGGCAGGTCACTAGCAAAGCAGCTCAGCAACAAATGAACACAGCTTTTTCATGAACATGTGTGAGACCTCCCTTTCCTTTGGGAACCCTAGGCATACCTGGAGGCAGGAGTGGGTGGAGGTTAGGTTAGAATTATCTGCAAGATGCTAGAGAACATTTGTAAACTGGCAATTTTTTTTTACCCGATTACAATTTACATTTAATCTGGGAGCTGGTGAAACTTGAAAATATTTGGGTTGTTCTATTTATTTGTAGTTTACCTTTTGTATAAGAGAGGTTTGTATATGTTTATTAGCTGGGGGTTGAATAGTTAGGAGGAAGAGCTTGAATATAAGGAAATATAAGCAAGGAAGAAAATAAACCAATTTGTCAGGGTCCTGATCTCAAGATGAATTGGGGGGTGATGGTAGAGAGATAGGGTCAAAAGCAGGGCACCTTCTCTTCTAAGTCAGGAGGGGAGGAGTTGAAGTAAAGGCAGATTTTTAAATAATATGCGTTGGACTTCCTCAATACAGTCAGAGGCTGTGTCATCTGCTGAGAGATGAGTAAGTTAAGAATGGGTGGGGCTCTTGAGAGCAATGAAGGTTTGACCATCCATTGGGGCAATTGAGGTGGAGCTGACTAGACAAAGAAAGGATTGCTGAATGGTGCCAAGGATCCCAGTGAAGTTGAAGGCCGTGAATTTGAAGTGGCAAAGATTTCTCTGTCCTCCTAAGTCTTCAATTTAGAAGCCCTCCTTTGGGCTTCCAGGGCACTCTGCTCTTCCATCCTGATTATGCTTATCACACTATGGGGTAACTGTTGAACTCCACCCCACCACCCCAACCCATCAGACTATATGCTCTGAGAAGGAAGAGAACCTCCCTCTTATTTTCTGTGTATTACTCTGAGTCTAGCAATTTCTTCTACTGTTTCCAGTGCACAGTGGATGCTCAATAAATACTGGCTGAATAAGCATTAGCACTGTGGTCATCATGAGATTCTTCTATTGCTCCCAGAAGCCTGGGTAGAGAAGCAAAGGAGGCAGATGGTGTAAATGATCCAAGGTGGTTAGAAGGTTTGCAGGGTAGACATGGCACAGGGTGAAGATGTTAAGGGTGCTGGCGAGAGTCTTGCTGACACAGTGCACCAGGAGGGCTGGGTCGAGTAGGGTTTGAGAGGTGGCACACATCCAGATGAAGGAAAGGTTTGGGGTGAGGCCATGGGAGCGGAATGCTTATGAGAAAAATGAGGGTTGAAGCAGGGTTGGGATATGACCTTGGCAGTCCAAATGTCTCCTGGTCTCTAAGCTCTACTTTTCAGTGAATTCCTCACGATCCAGTGGGAACCTCCCACCATCAAAGGTAAGGAGGGGAAAAGCATTTAAATAACAAATAGATTCTAGTTGAAAATAGATTTGTGAGAGAAGAAAACAGATATTAGAACTTTACTTCTAAACCACAATATTGACATTAAATTTGTACAGATAATTTTTCTTCAAAGTAGATAAAATGAAATTTGCATAATCATGTGGTTAAACTTTGCAAGTGTCATAGCTTTTGGTCACTATTATTACCCTGGTTTGCAAAGCACAGACCATTCCCAAGTCATCTTTGTGGACCCTGAACCAAGAACATGGGGGTACTGCCCAGCTGGCTGGCACAAACCTGGAAGCAGTCTCCAAGTCTTGAGTTCTTTATTTTACTGGTAACTAAAACCTATTTCTACTGACATGTCAGTCAGTTAAATTTACATGTCTGTTTGTTTTATGGTCTTTTTTTGAGCTACCAAAGACTTCTGCTTTCCATTTTGCAGATATTCTATTTAGATAATACCAGGCAGGGAAACAAGAGAAGATTTGCACAGATTTGAAAACTCCATAAGTTTTCAAATAAGTGGGGAACACTCACAGGTTCAGGAAGACTGCATTAAGAACTAATTTTTTCTGGGATAATTGAACTTCACATCATTCTAACAAATAGGTACTGAACATGTACTCTGTGAAAGACACTGAACAAATGGAAAATATATATTGTTCCTGCTGTCAAGCAGTTTGCAGTCAGGTAGAGAAGGATTAGAATGACATAAGTGACTACAGAAGAAAGCAGAACTGTGGAGGAGACAGAAGGACAACTGCCTTGGGTAAGAAGAAAATCTTCAAGAGGTCAAGGATCAAGTTTTTTTGTGAAAGTTTATAATCACAATCACTTCATGCCCACAGGATGCTCTGTGGATATTCCCTTGGACAAAAACTGTCATGAACAAGGATACCTTCAGAGACCCTGCTCTTAAATGCAAGGCCAATGGGAGCCAAGGTGAAGTCCAAAGAGAGGTACCAGATGGGCAAGAACAAGTCATTCTCCCAGAAACTGTGGTTTTAGATGTTTTTGTTGTTGTCAGTCTTTACAAATAAAAAAATAATATACATATGAAATAAGTACTGAAAATGTCATGGTTTAAACGACAAGCACTTATTTGGCACATAAATCCATGGGCTGGACTCAGTGATCCTTCTAATCTGTGCTGGCTTCTTCAGGCCTCTGGGGTCAGTTAGGTGTTTCTGCCTCTAAAAGGCGGCCAGCTATTGGCTAGTGCAATGGGGACACTTGCTCTCATCATCTGAAACTCTAGTCCATGCTTGTTCCTATGTGGCATAAGCACAGCCTGAGGGCAAACCCCAGTGCACATATGCTTTTTCATGCCTCTGCTTGTGTCGCATTGGATACTATTCCATGAGCCAAACAAGTCACAGCGCCAATCTCAGAGTCGGTGCAAGAGAGCACCACTACAGTGTGTGGAATCAGGGAAGGGGCAGAGTTGTACCCATTTTTGTAATCTACCACTCCTTGCTAATTGACAAAGGAGACAGATAGTAGATCACACAACAAATAGAAGGTCATCACAGTAGGTCATCACATATTCATAGTAGGTCATAGTAGGAGACTTCCTATTATTACTAGTGATTAAAGAAATATACATTAATATGAGCTTCTAGTCCTCATTTTGTAGAAGAGAAAACTGGAGGCTCAAAGGCTTGCTAAGATGATGGGTAGGTGACTATGACTATCTAGCCTGCAGACCAAGATCCCCAGCTCCAAGTTCAGCAGCCAAAGGCAAGTCTCGATTCATACTCTGGCTCTACCATGTCTTAGTAGTATAACTTTGTATAACATTTCTATGACTCAATTTCACCTCTGTAAAATGAGAGCAATAGGCGGGGTGCGGTGGCTCATGCCTGTAATCCCAGCACTTCGGGAGGCCGAGGTGGCGGATCACAAGATCAGGAGATTGAGACCATCCTGGCTGAGGTGGAGCCAAGATGGCCGAATAGGAACAGCTCCGGTCTACAGCTCCCAGCGTGAGAGACACAGAAGACGGGTGTTTTCTGCATTTCCATCTGAGCCACTGCTGCTGACACCCAGCGAAACAGGTTCTGGAGTGGACCTCTAGCAAACTCCAACAGACCTGGAGCTGAGGGTCCTGTCTGGCAGAAGGAAAACTAACAAACAGAAAGGACACCCACACCAAAAACCCATCTGTACATTACCATCATCAAAGAACAAAAGTAGAAAAAAACTACAAAGATGGGGAGAAAACAGAGCAGAAAAACTGGAAACTCTAAAAAGCAGAGCGCCTCTCCTCCTCCAAAGGAACGCAGTTCCTCACCAGCAACGGAACAAAGCTGGATGGAGAATGACTTTGACGAGTTGAGAGAAGAAGGCTTCAGACGATCAAACTACTCTGAGCTACAGGAGGAAATTTGAACCAATGGCAAGGAAGTTAAAAACTTTGAAAAAAATTAGATGAACGTTTAACTAAAATAACCAATGCAGAGAAGTGCTTAAAGGAGCTGATGGGGCTGAAAGCCAAGTTTTGAGAACTACATGAAGACTGCAGAAGCCTCAGTAGCCGATGCGATCAACTGGAAGAAAGGGTATCAGTGATGGAAGATGAAATGAATGAAATGAAGCGAGAAGGGAAGTTTAGAGAAAAAAGAATAAAAAGAAATGAACAAAGCCTCCAAGAAATATGGGACTATGTGAAAAGACCAAACCTACGTCTGATTGGTGTACCTGAAAGTGATGGGGAGAATGGAGCCAAGTTGGAAAACACTCTGCAAGATATTATCCAGGAGAACTTCCCCAATCTAGCAAGGCAGGCCAACATTCAGATTCAGGAAATACAGAGAACACCACAAAGATACTCCTCAAGAAGAGCAACTCCAAGACACATAATTGTCAGATTCACCAAAGTAGAAATGAAGGAAAAAATGTTAAGGGCAGCCAGAGAGAAAGGTCGGGTTACCCACAAAGGGAAGCCCATCAGACTAACAGCTGATCTCTCAGCAGAAACTCTACAAGCCAGAAGAGAGTGGGGGCCGATATTCAACATTCTTAAAGAAAAGAATTTTCAACCCAGAATTTCCTATCCCGCCAAACTAAGCTTCATAAGTGAAGGAGAAATAAAATACTTTACAGACAAGCAAACGCTGAGTGATTTTCTCACCACCAGGCCTGCCCTAAAAGAGCTCCTGAAGGAAGCACTAAACATGGAAAGGAACAACCGGTACCAGCCACTGCAAAAACACGCCAAATTGTAAAGACCATCGAGGCTAGGAAGAAACTATAGCAACTAACGAGCAAAATAACCAACTAACATCATAATGACAGGATCAGATTCACACATAACAATATTCACGTTAAATGTAAATGGGCTAAATGCTCCAATCAAAAGACACAGACTGGCAAACTGGATAAGGAGTCAGGACCCATCAGTGTGCTGTATTCAGGAAACCCATCTCACGTGCAGAGACACACATAGACTCAAAATAAAGGGATGGAGGAAGATCTATCAAGCAAATGGAAAACAAAAAAAGGCAGGGGTTGCAATCCTAGTCTCTGATAAAATAGACTTTAAACCAACAAAGATCAAAAGAGACAAAGAAGGCCATTACATAATGGTAAAGGGATCAATTCAACAAGAAGAGCTAACTATCCTAAATATATATGCACCCAACACAGGAGCACCCAGATTCATAAAGCAAGTCCTCAGTGACCTACAAAGGGACTTAAACTCCCACACAATAATAATGGGAGATTTTAACACCCCACTGTCAGCATTAGACAGATCAACGAGACAGAAAGTTAACAAGGATATCCAGGAATTGAACTCAGCTCTACATAAAGTGGACCTAATAGACATCTACAGAACTCTCCACCCCAAATCAACAGAATATACATTTTTTTCAGCACCACACCACACCTATTCCAAAATTGACCACATAGTTGGAAGTAAAGCTCTTCTCAGCAAATGTAAAAGAACAGAGATTATAACAAACTGTCTCTCAGACCACAGTGCAATCAAACTAGAACTCAGGATTAAGAAACTCAGTCAAAACCACTCAACTACATGGAAACTGAACAACCTGCTCCTGAATGACTATTGGGTACATAATGAAATGAAGGCAGAAATAAAGATGTTCTTTGAAACCAACGAGAACAAAGACACAACATACCAGAATCTCTGGGACACGTTCAAAGCAGTGTGTAGAGGGAAATTTATAGCACTAAATGCCCACAAGAGAAAGCAGGAAAGATCCAAAATTGACACCCTAACATCACAATTAAAAGAACTAGAAAAGCAAGAGCAAACACATTCAAAAGCTAGCATAAGGCTAGAAATAACTAAAATCAGAGCAGAACTGAAGGAAATAGAGACACAAAAAACCCTTCAAAAAATTAATGAATCCAGGAGCTGGTTTTTTGAAAAGATCAACAAAATTGATGGACTGCTAGCAAGACTAATAAAGAAGAAAAGAGAGAAGAATCAAATAGATGCAATAAAAAACGAAAAAGGGGATATCACCACCGATCCCACAGAAATACAATCTACCATCAGAGAATACTACAAACACCTCTATGCAAATAAACTAGAAAATCTAGAAGAAATGGATAAATTCCTCGACAAATAGACCCTCCCAAGACTAAACCAGGAAGAAGTTGAATCTCTGAATAGACCAATAACAGGTCCTGAAATTGTGGCAATAATCAATAGCTTACCAACCAAAAAGAGTCCAGGACCTGATGGATTCACAGCTGAATTCTACCAGAGGTACAAGGAGGAACTGGTACCATTCCTTCTGAAACTATTCCAATCGATAGAAAAAGAGGGAATCCTCCCTAACACATTTTACGACGCCAGCATCGTCCTGATACCAAAACCTGGCAGAGACATAACCAAAAAAGAGAATTTCAGACCAGTATCCTTGATGAACATTGATGCAAAAATCCTCAATAAAATACTGGCAAACCGAATCTAGCAGCACATCAAAAAGCTTATCCACCATGATCAAGTGGGCTTCATCCCTGGGATGCAAGGCTGGTTCAACATACGCAAATCAATAAATGTAATCCAGCATATAAACAGAACCAAAGACAAAAACCACATGATTATCTCAATAGATGCAGAAAAGGCCTTTGACAAAATTCAACAACCCTTCATGCTAAAAACTCTCAATAAATTAGGTATTGATGGGACGTATCTCAAAATCATAAGAGCTATCTACAACAAACCCACAGCCAATATCATACTGAATGGGCAAAAACTGGAAGCATTCCCTCTGAAAACTGGCACAAGACAGGGATGCCCTCTCTCACCACTCCTATTCAACATAGTGCTGGAAGTTCTGGCCAGAGCAATCAGGCAGGAGAAGGAAATAAAGGGTATTCAATTAGGAAAAGAGGAAGTCAAATTGTCCCTGTTTGCAGATGACATGATTGTATATCTAGAAAACCCCATTGCCTCAGACCAAAATCTCCTTAAGCTGATTAGCAACTTCAGCAAAGTCTCAGGATACAAAATTAATGTACAAAAATCACAAGCATTCTTGTGCACCAATAACAGACAAACAGAGAGCCAAATCATGAGTGAACTCCCATTCACAATTGCTTCAAAGAGAATAAAATACCTAGGAATCCAACTTACAAGGGATGTGAAGGACCTCTTCAAGGAGAACTACAAACCACTGCTCAATGAAATAAAAGAGGATACAAACAAATGGAAGAACATTCCATGCTCATGGGTTGGAAGAATCAATAT
Organism: Symphalangus syndactylus; assembly: GCF_028878055.3. Lineage (NCBI taxonomy): Eukaryota > Metazoa > Chordata > Mammalia > Primates > Hylobatidae > Symphalangus > Symphalangus syndactylus. Next base: position 111,474,693 of record NC_072430.2, read on the forward strand.
CGTGAAAATGGCCATACTGCCCAAGGTAATTTATAGATTCAATGCCATCCCCATCAAGCTACCAATGACTTTCTTCACAGAATTGGAAAAAACTACTTTAAAGTTCATATGGAACCAAAAAAGAGCCCGCATCGCCAAGTCAATCCTAACCCAAAAGAACAAAGCTGGAGGCATCACGCTACCTGACTTCAAACTATACTACAAGGCTACAGTAACCAAAACAGCATGGTACTGGTACCACAACAGAGACATAGATCAATGGAACAGAACAGAGCCCTCAGAAATGATGCCACATAGCTACAACTATCTGATCTTTGACAAACCTGACAAAAACAAGAAATGGGGAAAGGATTCCCTATTTAATAAATGGTGCTGGGAAAACTGGCTAGCCATATGTAGAAAGCTGCAACTGGATCCCTTCCTTACACCTTATACAAAAATTAATTCAAGATGGATTAAAGACTTATATGTTAGACCTAAAACCATTAAAATCCTACAAGAAAACCTAGGCAATACCATTCAGGACATAGGCGTGGGCAAGGACTTCATGTCTAAAACACCAAAAGCAATGGCAACAAAAGCCAAAATCGACAAATGGGATCTCATTAAACTAAAGAGCTTCTGCACAGCAAAAGAAATGACCATCAGAGTGAACAGGCAACCTACAGAATGGGAGAAAATTTTCACAACCTGCTCATCTGACAAAGGGCTAATATCCAGAATCTACAATGAACTCAAACAAATTTGCAAGAAAAAACAACCCCATCAAAATGTGGGTGAAGGACATGAACAGACACTTCTCAAAAGAAGACATTTATGCAGCCAAAAAACACATGAAAAAATGCTCATCATCACTGGCCATCAGAGAAATGCAAATCAAAACCACAATGAGATACCATCTCACACCAGTTAGAATGGCCATCATTAAAAAGTCAGGAAACAACAGGTGCTGGGGAGGATATGGAGAAATAAGAACACTTTTACACTGTTGGTGGGACTGTAAACTAGTTCAACCATTGTGGAAGTCAGTGTGGCGATTCCTCAGGGATCTACAACTAGAAATACCATTTGACCCAGCCATCCCATTACTGGGTATATACCCAAAGGACTATAAATCATGCTGCTATAAAGATACATGGACATGTATGTTTACTGCAGCACTATTTACGATAGCAAAGACTTGGAACCAACCCAAATGTCCAACAACAATAGACTGGATTAAGAAAATGTGGCACATATACACCATGGAATACTATGCAGCCATAAAAAATGACGAGTTCATGTCCTTTGTAGGGACATGGATGAAACTGGAAACCATCATTCTCAGTAAACTATCGCAAGGACAAAAAACCAAACACCACAAGTTCTCACTCATAGGTGGGAATTGAACAATGAGAACACATGGACACAGGAAGGGGAATATCACACTCCAGGGACTGTTGTGGGGTGGGGGTAGGGGGGAGGGACAGCATTAGGAGATAGACATACCTAATGCTAAATGACGAGTTAATGTGTGCAGCACAACAACATGGCACATGGATACATATGTAGCAAACCTGCACATTGTGCACATGTACCCTAAAACTTAAAGTATAATAATAATAAAAAATAAAATAAATAAATAAATAAATAAATAAAAGACCATCCTGGCTAACACGGTGAAACCCCGTCTCTACTAAAAACAAAAAATACAAAAAATTAGCTGGGCATGGTGGCCAGCACGTGTAGTCCCAGTTACTCGGGAGGCTGAGGCAGGAGAATGGTGTGAACCCAGGAGGCAGAGCTTGTAGTGAGCCGAGATCACGCCACTGCACTCCAGCCTAGGAGACAGAGTGAGACTCCATCTCAAAAAAAATAAAAAGAGAGAGAAATAATACCTACCTCACAGATTACAAGGACTAAGTGAGATCATGTGAAAACATTCTTTGAAGGTCCTGGTACCTGTTCAGTTCATACCTCCTCTTTTTCTTTCTGATGCAATTTTGTGAAACCAGCTACAAAATAAAGCAAAATCAGAAAAGCCCAGACAAAACAAACTAGCAAATAAATAGATAAAACTATAGGGACTAAGAAGAAAATGCAATTTTTATGTTTAACTGGTGACTGTTCATTCTGTTGTTAATTCACCCAGCAATTATTGAGTGCCTCTTCTGGACTTGACACTGTGCTAGGCATTGGGAATGCAGTGGTAAACAGAAAGAGGCAGATTCCTACCCTCATGAAGCTTAGAATCTAATGTCAAAAACAGACAATAACCAAATGATCACATTAATTAGTGCTATACAATGCACTTGGTTAGTTTTAGTAGGAGAGCATATAATTGAAATATGTGACCCAATTAAGAGTAGGAGGGGGCCAGGAAGGGTCTCCTTGATAAATGGATGAGTGAGTTGAGGTATGAAGGGGACAGTGATTATTTCATCCAGACCACGGTGGTGTTATAAGGGGCCAAGCCATTTGGTCTCTGTGGGGAATGACAAGGAGATTATATTAACCCTAGGCAATGGGAAGTCACAGGAGGGTATGAGCAAAGTTGAGATTTGGAAAGCTTTCTCTGGGATGAGGGTGGAGAACAGATTAGAGCAGGGAAGAAATAGATGCAGCTAAATTACCAGCAGATTATTGGAATTACAATTGGAATTCCAATAACTGGAAGATTATTGGAATTACAAATCACTGATTATTTCCATTTTTTAAAAAATAAAGTAATGGTAGACCTGTTAATTCTACTTTGTGAAGCATACATCCTAAGGAAATATACCCCAGATATTTGTACACTGATCAGAAGTGGTCAGTGACTAACATCAGACCACTAATAGTACGTTTTAGAATGAAATTATTGGCTAAATGGGTTTTAGACAGCTAAGTTATTGTAAAATCCATGTGTGTTGATCCTTAAGAACCAACAGGGTCATATTTATTTTATCGTTACCAATTTTAAAAATCCATGTACCTAGCCAGGTTGTCCCTACCCTAGTGTCACATTGCAGGGAGAAATATTAAGTTGGCTGTGATATTTCAACATGAAGAGATCCTGCACAGCTGCAAAGTACGGCAGGAAAGTGTAGATGATGTGAAGATGTTAAGTGTTAAACAAGCTGAATACAAATTATTAGCAGCACACTGATTATTAGGAAAAACTCATGAGCAAAGTTCAGAAGAGAAACTGAAATATTTCCTCAGGCTTGGGTACTTGGTTTAAAAAGACTTCAGAGTAACACTTGAGTTTAACAGTAGTGTTGGGAGTGGAATCTACTTATTCATCATCGAAGGGGCTCGATCGCATTGCTTCCCAAAGAAAGTTGAGAGACTGTGCTCCTCGCACTGTGTAATTGTAGCTTGATCCACCAGTCACAGATTCTTAGAAATAAGTAAACACAAAGATCTTCAATTGAGACTCTCAACTTCAGCATCTTCATGATAATAACTGTACATTCCAAGTTTTTGGTACTTTATAGCACCTTTTTTTCTACAACTGTAAAGTGCCTGTGGGAAGTGATTGTATTTTAAATATCTCAGCTTAATAAAAAATGCAAGAAGTTAAAGGTAGATGTGAGAAACATTCAGATACCTGCAAAGCCATTTTTAAAATATTAGTGAAATTGGTGACTAAAAATGAAATTTCAAGTTGCTGCTGAATCTCCCAGAGTAAACCTAGACTGCATTGAATGTAATTGTTTTTCTCTTTCAGAGTGACAACTATAGCTTCCATAAGAAAGTTTTGGAGGCTCCTAAAAATGACAGATAAATGAACTAACCTAAACTGCAAAATTAAACTATAGGAAAGAGTATGGACCTTGAAAAGAAGGGTATGGTTCAAATTCCTTCCCTCAGTTGGGAAAATCCCATTACCCTTTGAAATTGCAGCTTCCTTGTAGGAAAAACAGGGATAAAAGTAACTATCTTTCAGGGTTGATAGGAAATTTAAATGAGGTATTGTATATGCAAGCATCTGAGGAACACTCAATTAGAATATTAGAGCCCCTTCCTTACCTTTCAGACTTGAATGAGTTTCTTGGTGCATTTTCTTCCTCTTTTCCAGCTTAGCCAGCTTGACGATTAAAGCAACACCTTTCCAAGTAACATCGGAAATTTGACCTCCTCATCAGAAAAATGTGTATAGACATCTCTGCAGTCGGGCTACCCCATGTAAAACTTGGATTTTGGCTTCACTGTGGCTGCAGGTATTTGAGGATGCAATTAGCTGATCTAATCTCACTCAAATTCCTAAGTGCAACTTCTTACGTGGTTTTCATCTAGCCATTCTATCTATCCCAACAAGAATCTGTTGCTAGACCTCAAAAACACTGAGTGCTGTCAGGAAAAAATGTGCAAGGCACCACAAAGATTATGGGGCATCTACTATGGAAAACCTAGACATTGTCTAGAGCATTGTTGGTGGTTATCTCTGTCTTTCATTGCCTTTGATGTATTTTTCAACTCTCCACATTGTAGAAAATGACTGATAATTCAAATGATTCTTTTCCATAAAAATGCAAGTGAACAATCTTCGGTGGAATGCAATGGACTAATTTTGTAGGTATTTGTAAATTTATTTTAACATTTTGTATTACCTATGTATATATGTGATTCTCTGAATTCTCTTTTGAACTGATTGTAACATCTTACTGGATCTCATTAATTAATGCATTAGATAAAGTCTTTGACCCATGTTCATTTTATATGAGAGTCTTGATTTTATATTAAAAAATAATCCTTTGAGAGTCGCTAATCCTGACAAGGGTGATTCTCCCAGCACAGTGCACCAGCTCTTCAGCTGATCCTGACAAGAGGGATTCTCCCAGGACAGCGCATCAGCTCTGCTAAGGGACAGACTGCCTCCTCAAGCGAGTCCCCAATTCTGTGCCTTCTGACTGGGTGAGACCTCCCAACAGGGTTCGACAGACACCTCATACAGGAGAGCTCCAGCTGGCATCAGGCCAGTGCCCCTCTGGGGCAAAGCTTCCAGAGGAAGGAGCAGGCTGCAATCTTTGCTGTTCTGCAGCCTCCACTGGTGATACCCAGGTGAACAGGGTCTGGAGTGAACCCCCAGCAAACTGCAGCAGACCTGCAGAAGAGGGGCCTGACTCTTAGAAGAAAAACTGACAGAAAGCAACAACAACATCAACAAAAAAGACCCCTAACACAAAAACTCCATCCAAGGTCATCAGCCTCAAAGATCAAAGGTAGATAGATAAATCCATGAAGATGAGCAAAAACCAAAAGCAAAAACGCTGAAAATTCCAAAAGCCAGACAGCCTCTTCTCCTCCAAATGATCACAACACTTCTCCAGCAAGGGCACAGAATAGGGCTGAAGCTGAGATGGATGAACTGATAAAAGTAGGCTTCAGAAAGTGGGTAATAACAAATTTTACTGAGCTAAAGGATTATGTTCTAACCCAATGCAAAGAAGCTAAGAACCATGATAAAAGATTACAGGAGCTGTTAACTGGAATAACCAGTTTAGAGAATGACATGATGGAGCTGAAAAACACAGAATGAGAACTTTGTGATGCAAAGACAACTATCAATAGCTGAATTGACCAAGTGAAAGAGAGAATATCAGAGCTTGAAGATTATCTTCCTGAAATAAGGCAAGCAGACAAGATTAGAGAAAAAAGAATGAAATGGAAAGAACAAAACCTCCAGGAACTATGGGACTATGTGAAAAGACCAAACCTATGACTAACTGGAGTAGCTGAAAGAGATGGGGAGAATGGAACCAAGTTGGAAAACATACTGCAGGATATCATCCAGGAGAAACTCCCCAACCTAGCAAGACAGGCCAATACTCAAATTTGGGAAATCCAGAGAACCCCAGTAAGATACTCCATGAAAAGATCTACCCCAAGACAGATAATCCTCAGATTCTCCAAGGTCAGAATGAAGAAAAAAATGTTATGGGCAGCCAGAGAGAAAGGCCAGGTCACCTACAAAGGGAAGCCCATCAGGCTAACAGCTGACTTCTCAGCAGAAACCCTACAAGCCAGAAGACATTGGGGGCCAATATTCAATATTCTTGAAGAAAAGAAATTCCAACCCAGAATTTCATATCTGACCAAACTAAGCTTCATAAGCAAAGGAGAAATAAAATCTTCTCCAGATAAGCAAACACTGAGGGATTTTGTCACCACCAGGCCTGCCTTGCAAGAGCTCCTGAAAGAAGCACTAAACATGGATAGGAAAATCACTACAAAAACACATTGAACTACACAGACTAGTGACACTATGAAGCAACTACATTAACAAGTCTGCAAAATTAACCAGTCAGCATCATGATGACAGGATCAAATTCACACATAACAATATTAACCTTAAATGTAAATGGACTAAATACTCCAATTAAAAGCACAGAATGGCAAGCTGGATACAAAGACAAGACCCATAATGGTGCTGTATTCAAGAGGCACATCTCATGTGCAAAGACGCACATAGACTCAAAATAAAGGGATGTAGGAAAATTTGCCAAGCAAACGGAAAGCAGAAAAAAGAAGGGGTTGCAATTCTAGTTTCTGACAAAATAGACTTTAAACCAACAAAGGTCAAAAAAAGACAAAAAGGGCATTACATAATGCTAAAGGGTTCAATTCATCAAGAAGAGCTAACTATCCTAAATATATATGTACTCAATACAGGAGTACCCAGATTCATAAAACAAGTTCTTAGAGACCTACAAAGAGACTTAGACCCCCACAAAATAATAGTGGAAAACTTTAATACCCCACTGTCAGTATTACACAGATCATCAAGACAGAAAATTAACAAAGATATTCAGGATTTGAACTCAGCTCTAGACCAAGTGGACCTAATAGATATCTACAGAACTCTTCACCCCAAAACAATATAATATACATTTTTTCAGCACCACATGGCACTTACTCTAAAATTGATCACATAATTGGAAGTAAAGCACTCCTCAGCAAATGCAAAAGAACTGAAATCATAACAAACAGTCTCACGGACCACAGTGCAATCAAATTAGAACTCAAGATTAAAAAGCCCAGCCCAGACCACACAACTACATGGAAATTGAACAGCCAGCTCCTGAGTGACTCCTGGGTAAATAATAAAATTAAAGCAGGAATTAAGAAGTTCTTTGAAACCAATGAGAACAAACAGACAATGTATCAGAATCTCTGGGATGCAGCTAAAGCAGTGTTGAGGGAATTTTATAGCACTAAATGCCCACATCAAAAATGTAGAAAGATCGCAGATCAACACCCTAAGATCACAGCTAAAAGAACTAGAGAACCAAGAACAAACAAACCCCAGAGCTAGCAGAAGACAAGAAATAACTAAGCTCAGAGCAGAACTGAAGGAGACAGAGACACAAAAAACCCTTCAAAAAATCAACGAGTCCAGGAGCTGGTTTTTTGAAAAAAATCAGTAAAATGGACAGACCACTAGTGAGACTAATAATGAAGAAAAGAGAGAAGATTCAAATAAACACAATCAGAAATGATAAGGGGGATACCACTACTGACCCCACAGAAATATAAACAACCATCAGATAATACTATAAACACTTCTATGTGAATAAACTGGAAAATCTAGAAGAAATGGATGAATTCCTGGACACATACACCCTCCCAAGACTGAATCCCTATATAGACCAATAACAAGTTCTGAAATTGAGGCAGTAATAAATAGCCTACCAACAAAAAAAAAGAGTCCAGGTCCAGATGGATTTACAGTTGAATTCTACTAGAGGTAGAAAGAGGAGCTGGTACCATTTCTTCTGAAACTATTCCAAACAATTGAAAAGGAAGGACTCCTCCCTAACTCTTTTCACGAGGCCAGAATCATCCTGACACCAAAACCTGCCAGAGATACAACAACAAAAAAAAAACTTCAGGCCAATATCTCTGATGAATATCGATGCAAAAATCCTCAATAAAATACTGGCAAACCAAATCCAGCAGCACATCAAAACACTTATCAACCACGATCAAGTTGGCTTCATCCCTGGGATGCAAGGCTGGTTCAACATACACAAATCAATAAACCTAATTCATCACATAAACAGAACTAAAGACAAAAACCACACGATTATCTCAGTACACGGAGAAAAGGCCTTTGATAAAATTCAACATCCATGTTAAAAACTCTCAGTAAACTAGATATTGAAGGAATGTATCTCAAAACAATAAGAGCCATTTATGACAAACCCACAGCCAATATCATACTGAATGGGCAAAACCTGAAAGCATTCCCTGTAAAAACTGGCACAAGACAAGGATTCCCTCTCTCACCACTCCTATTCAACATAGTGTTGGAAGCTCTGGCCAGGGCAACTAGGCAAGAGAAAGAAAGAAAGTATATTCAAATAGGAAGAGAGAAAGTCAAAGTGTCTTTTTTGCAGATGGCGTAATCCTATATCTAGAAAACTCCAACATTTCGGCCCAAAAGCTTCTTAAGCTGGTAATCAACTTTAGCAAAGTCTCAGGATACAAAATTAATGTGCAGAAATCACAAGCATTCCTATACACCAACAACAGACAAGCAGAAACCCAAATCATGAATGAACTCCCATTCACAATTGCCACAAAAAGAATAAAATATCTAGGAATAAAGCTAACAAAGGAAGTGAAGGACCTCTTCAAGGAGAACTATAAAGCACTGCTCAAGGAAATCAAAGAGGGCACAAGTAGATGGAAAAACATTTCATGCTCATGGATAGGAAGAATTAATATCATGAAAATGGCCATAGTGCCCAAAGAAATTTATAGATTCAATGCTATTCCTATTAAACTATCATTGATATTCTTCACAGAATTAGAAAAAAACTGGCTGGGCATGGCAGCTCACACATGTAATCCCAGAACTTTGGGAGGCCAAGGCGGGCAGATCACGAGGTCAGGAGATCAAGACCATCCTGGCTAACATGGTGAAAACCCATCTATACTAAAAATACAAAAAATTAGCCGGGCATGGGTGGCAGGCGCCTATAGTCCCAGCTACTCGGAGGCTGAGGCAGGAGAATGGCATGAACCCAGGAGATAGAGCTTGCAGTGAGCTGAGATCGCGCCACTGCACTCCAGTCTGGGTGACAGAGCGAGACTCCATCTCAAAAAAAAGAAAAAAACTATTTTAAAATTTATATGGAACCAAAAAAGAACTCACATAGCCAAGGCAATCCTAAACAAAAAAAAACAAAACAAAACAAAAAAAAAAACGAAGCTGGAGGCCTCATACTACCCAACTTCAAATTATACTACAAGGCCACAGTAACCAAAACAGCATGGTACTGGTACAAAAACAGGCACATAGACAAATGGAACAGATAGAGAACTCAGAAATCAAACTGCACATCTACAACCATCTGATGTTCAACAAACCCAGCAAAAGCAAGCAATGGGAATAGGATTCTCTACTTAATAAATGATGCTGGTAGAACTGGCTAGCTATACACAGAAAATTGAAACTGGATCCCTTCCTTACACCTTATACAAAAATTAACTCAAGATGGATTAAAGACTTAAACATGAAACCCAAAAGTATAAAAACCCTAGAAGAAAATCTAGGCAATACCATTCAGAACATAGTCATGGGCAAACATTTTATGAAGAAATTGCCAAAAGCAATTTCAATGAAAACAAAAATTGACACATGGGATCTAATTAAACTAAAGAGCTTCTGCACAGCAAATCAAACTATCATCAGAGTGAACAGACAACCTACAGAGTAGGATAAGTTTTTTGCAATCTATTCGTCTGACAAAGGGCTAATATCCAGAATCTACAAGGAACTTAAGCAAATTTACAAGATAAAAACAACCCCATTAAAATGTAGGCAAAGTATATGAACAGACACTTCCCAAAAAAAGACATGCAGCCAACAAACATATGAAAAATAGCTCAACATCACTGATCATTAGAGAAATGAAAAATCAAAACCACAATGAGATACCATCTCACACCAGTCAGAATGGCAATTATTAAAAGGTCAAGAAACAACAAATGCTGGCAAGGTTGCAGAGAAATAGGAATGCTTTTACACTGTTGATGGGAATGTAAATTAGTTCAACCATTGTGAAGAAGAGTAGGGCAATTCCTCAAAGATTTAGAATTAGAAATACCATTTGACCCAGCAATCCCATTACTGAGTATATACCCAAAGGAATATAAATCATTCTATCTTAAAGATACATGCACGCATAGGTTCATTGCAGCACTATTCACAATAGTAAAGACATGGAATCAACCTAAAGGTCCATCAATGATAGACTGGATAAAGAAAATGTGGTACATATACACCATGGAATACTATGCAGCCATAAAAAGGAACATGTCCTTTGCAGGGACATAGATAAAGCTGGAAACCATCATTCTAAGAAACAGGACCCACAATAAACAAATGAATACAAAGATTTTAAAATGTGAATCACCTGGGGATCTTGTGAAAATGGAGGCTGAGATTCTACCTTTCTAACAGTGCCTGGGGTCATACTGATGTGGCTGGTCTTGAGCCCACATTTAATTTAATTTTAGATATTAGGTTTTAAATAGTGTCTTAGTCTATTTGGGCTATGATGACAAAAATACCTTTGTCTGTTCAGGCTACTATAACAAAGTTATAAACAACAGAAATGTATGGCTTACACTTCCAGAGGCTGGGAAGTCCAAGAAAGGTGCAAGCAGATTTGGTGTTTGGTGAGGGCTTTGCTTTACAGCTGTTGCCTTCTTACAGCATCCTCACATGGACATTCTCACATGGAGAAAGGTGCAAACAACCTCTCTTGGGCTTCTTCTATAAAAGCACAAACCCCCATCCATGAGGGAGCCACCCTCATAACCTAATCACCTCCCAGATGCCCCTCCACCACCACACAACTGCACTGGGGATTAAGTTTCCACAAATGAACTGGGGGAGGACACAGGTATTTAGACCACAGCAAATAGCATGGTAAATGAAGATCTTTCTGTGACTCAGTCTCCTTTTCTGTAATTGGGGTTATTAATTGATCCTGCTACATAAAGGGTGTTTGTACATTAAAGTACAGTATCTTGGACATAGTAATAATTCTATACCCTTTTTTTTAATAACTCTATCACTTACTTAATTTTTAAAAGACTTCCCTGCAGAACAGCATGGCATCCTTCTAAGGAGTTAAGAAAATTATAATAGAAGCAAGAAGGAGATAGGAAAGTTAAGGTAAAAGACATCCACCCTCCACTGACAATATTATTTCCAGGAATGGTAATAACAAGTAGAAATTTTGTGAAATCTGGGAGGTCTCAGTGTATAAATGTGGAATTGGACTTCTGAATATACAGTATTTGGGTTTATTAAACCCCATAATAATTTTAGTAGCAATTACTTCTCTGAGTGTAAAATTAATCTCAATTTATAAAATATAGTAGAAATTTCATGTCTATCATTTTATAGAAATTATTTTAGAGATATAGGGTAAACCCACAGGAATAGGAATATACAGATTGCATTAAATTATGTATATTTTATTTAAAAAGCCAATTATGCTGGAAAATGTTATTATTTTATAAACAGAGAGCTAGGATTATGTAGATTATGTAGATTATATACGGTTGGTTTTAGAAGCTAAGATATAGCTTATTTTAAACAGATGCTGTATTTCAGAAATGCACTTCAGAAATCTGTTTTTTCAATATATATAAAGCTGAGAAACTTCACCCACCCCCCTTTTTTAGGAAAATCCTCTGATGAACTTTACATTAAGATATTTCACAGTAAAAGAAAAAAAAAACAGCTTGATATTATGCTCTTTGGGGAGTTTGGTTTTTGTCTTTGGTATTGTGTGGTCTTATGTTAGAGTAATCCTGCATAGCACTGTAATCTAGTCACAGATCATTGTTATTAGTGTCAATGATAATTATACCATACATTTTGATGGCATCACAGTCTTCAGAGGGTTTTTCCATACATTACTTCAGTTAACGTGCTCCACAACCTGAGAGGAAGGCAGAACAGGTATAATTTTTTTTCTTTTCTTACAACAGAAGACAAGTGAGATTTGTGGAAAATTGCATGGTTGAGAAGTGGAGGAACATGATTCAGAACCCAAGGCTTCTGAATTCTAACTCATTATTCTGCACCCAGACCATCTAACGTTGCACTGAGACTGACAAGGAAGGCAATGATCTGTGATGACCTTGCTGAATATATTAAGCAGAAATGAGAAGATGTAGGACAACAACCTAGGGCAAAATGCAGATAAGGAAAGGAAACCTGTCCTAATTGGGTTGTCTTTCCTTTAAGTACCTGAGCAATGGTTGGAAGCAGAGACTCAGAATGATAGCCCTCTTGATCAAGTTTTTCAGGATGATGATTCAGGGTGATGGTTTGGAAGCATTCTCTTTGAAAACTAGTTGGTAGTCAATGCAGAATGAAATACTGTCCAGCTGAGAAAGAGATGGAAAATTATCCAGTGGCTAATTCCCAAGCTGATGGCCCTACCCTACCTCAGTTCTATCCCCACCTCATGCCCTACAGATTGCTGGGGTTTCTGGTGGAAATCCAACTCCTCTTTAAAACCTCCTCCATTTCCTCACCCTCCACCTCTACTCTTAGCACTCGAGAGCATACATTTCATCTTTGCTCCTCTTCCCTCCCCAGATGATCCAAATAGAAAATACATCAGCACATGGGAAAGCGCAACGTTGATCATCTTCACGGAAAGGCTGAGGACCCTGCGCCTGCCACACATTAGCCAGGGTGAGCAAGCAGTGAGAGGGAAAACACTTTTTTCAAAAAGCCAACTGGTAAGGAATGTTACCAAGCTACCATGTAATTTTCTGTAGCTTTCTGGCTGTGTGTCACAAGCCTGTTAAGGCCTAGCCATGTAGGATTATCCCTGTTACTTCCAAACTTCAGTTTTGTTTCTGAATTTAATTATCCACAAAGTTTCAGAAAGATCCACATAACTCAAGATCAATTACGTTCATTTATTTTCATGTTTTCTGGGATCTGGCTGGTGTATTGGCTGGATCATCTGAAAAGCAGATACCAAGATGGAGTTGAAAGTAGAAGAGATTTTAGAGGCATAACTTTTGTGAAAGATAAAGGGGAGAAAAAGCAAGGAGAGCCTTACACCCAGATCTGACACCTGTGAAAAGATAGAGGGAGGAAAGGAAGATTAGCCAGAAAGGGCCTCAGACTGTGGTACAGCTACAAGAAATTTGCTCCTAGAGGCACCTTGCATTGGTTCAATGGTGAGCACTTATGCCAGTTCTGTGCTCAGTCATTGGTTAGAGGATGTCCAGGTAGCACATAGTCCCAGCTTGAATACAGAGTCGCATTCTGAAGCTACCCATGGCCAGAAATTGACAGCGGTTTCTTTCTTGAAGGTAGAGCTGACTTGCACACTTCCACAGCTGGGCAAAGGAAAGAAGATGGTCGCAGCAAGCTAAGTCCCTACGTGTGTATGTGAGAGGCTACATCTAGTCAGTGGATTTATGCCATCTGACTACAGCATAGATACAGATTCGTCCATGCATCCATGCATCTGTGGACCCATGTATCCATCCATCCATCCACCCATCCATCCATCCATCTGCTCATTTCTTGCTTTAGATGGTGGCAGCAATCTGCTGAAGCTTCTGTCAGAAGAACCTCTCCTTGGTGCTGCCTCAGAAATCGAATCTAGATTTTGCCTCTTCTGCTAGTAAGGCTGTAAGTTCTGAGTGTCAACCAGCTTATATCTCCACCCAACCTGCCTCCAGCTCTCCTTGTGACCGTAAGTCAATGTATTATCCATCTGAGACCAAGCCCTTAACCACACCTTAATTGCTGCCAGTCTGATATACCAATTATTTGAATCCCACTGGTACTTTACTCCACTAGGTGGATCGTAATTCATGTTACAGTCCCTTTGATTCAGTGTTCCAGGCACAAACAATGCCCACCAAGCAAATGATTAAGTTTATTGCAACGTCCTTGGGTTCAGGGTCAATGAGAGCAACTGACAAGCAGCAGAGGTAGTGAGCTGACTTGGCTGTGTGCCTTCCAGTTCTTAAGTCATTGAAGCTGTTCACCTTCAACATGACCCTGGCTTTTGGTAATAATATTTCATAGCAGCCTCCATCCAACTAATGTGGCAACAAGCCATGCAATTTTGAGCCCAGAGAAATCATGGGCCTTTTGAGAGCACATTATTTTGGAGGATGAAGTTGGTGGAAATGTGTAGGGCTTGGCAGGTAATAAAAAGAGGTTGATTTTTTAAACAAATAATTCTAGCAATTAGAATATAATTCTCTTTGAAATCAGCTATCTCTAAGGTCCTTTCATTTCTTTCATCCCATTACTTACTCTATCAAAGAACGCAAGTTTCACCATAATTGAAACCAATTTCCCCCCTTTTTTTCCCCTAGAACAATGTTCATGTGTTGGCAGGCTTTCTCTCATGTGGCTTAAAGGACCACATGTGTTTGCAGGCATTCTATCAAGTAGTTTAAAGAGCATAAAACTTGCAGTAATATTTTTGGGAGTAAATTTTATTGTTATGGCTTTAAAACACAATCAAATAAAAATAAGAATTCCATTAGTAGTTGAATATTGTAATAATAGAGTTGAGAATAAATTTTACTGTTATAGGAACTATAAAACAGCAATAATAAAACACTATTATTGTGAATAAATTGTGTGGAGATAACTAACTAGAAAGCTATAAAACACAAAGATAAGAAATAATCTAATCACCAGGAAAGATGTGATAATAATTCACCCTTGTTAGCGAGGAGCCCATGGTTCCACTTCATTGGCCCTGAGTTCCCTGGGTTACTGCTTGCATTCCATAAGGTCACAGAAAGATAATCTTTGGCCAGGGGGGTTGGCAGGAGACCACATATTACAGGGAAATTGGACGTGGGGATTGAGGAAAATCCAATTATCAGTGACAGTTAAGAAAATCCTGTGTAGTAATACCAAATGTCCTCATAACACATTTAAAAAATTATTTGCAGGTTTTTAATAACAATTTGTATGTATTATTTGACTGCATTTTTATGTGTTTTTAAACTTATATTCTTTTGTTTCAGAATAACTGTATGGAACTACATATTGGTAGCGGGGGAAGCCTTTTGTAGTCTTTCTTTTTATTTAGACTACCCATATCCCTCTGCCATGAATCCATCTCAGCCCATTCCAATTAGCAAGAATGGAAAGAAGACACCCTTAACTTCCAGGTCCCCCTCTCTTTCTGTGGAACTGACAGCACCATTAGAACCCTTGCTCCAAAATTAGTACTACCAAGGTTCCTGCCAGTCCCCTCACTTGGGTGAGGAAGAGAGTGGCATGGGTGTTGCATTTTACCCCTCATTCTGAACAGCAAAATTCAAATTCAGGATTTTTGAATTAACTATATCCCGAGGGAAGGATGCAAAATGCTAACAATGCAGTTTTCTTTAAGGTGCCATTATCGTAGGCAAGCTATGCTGAGTTTTCTGTACTCACCGCCTCCACTTTCTCACTTCCCTTTCCTTCTTTAACCAGCTCCAGGCAGGCGTTTGTCCCCACCACGTATCTACTGAAATTGCTCTTTTCAAGGTCTCCAGGAGCCTCTATCCCACTGGTTATGATTGGTTAGTTCTTCGTCCTCGTTTGACCAGTGGGTAACTCCCGTTTTTTTTTTGTTTGTTTGTTTTTAATGCTTTCCTCATTTGGCTTCTGGGACACAATAGTCACCCATTTTTTAACTACCTCACTGGCTGTTCTTCACAATTCCCTCGTTGGATTCTTCTCTTCTACCAAGTCCTCTAAATGTTAGGTCAGCCCAGGTCTCAGTCTTTGTCTTTCTCTGTCTATACCCACACCCTAGATGGACTCCTCTAGCCCGGTGGCTCTAAACACCATCGTGATATTGTGATACAATAGGAAATACATATTTTGTCTTTGTCCCTGGTTCCTGACACAGAGCTCCTAAAACCCTTGGAATTTCCTCAGTGATAAGATCAATAAAGGTGAAACGGCCATTTTTGTTATTCTTGACATCCCTTTTGACTATGTCTAAGTTTAAGTGAACAGGTAACTTTTGGAAAGTTTCTAAGGATGGTGGCTGGTTGCCAGGAGAATCAGCCATGTGATTAGAAAGTTGGAACTTCCAGTAATCCCCTTCCATCTCTGGGGAGGAAAGAGGGACTGGAGATTTATTTAATCACCAATGACCAATGATATCATCAACCATACCCATGTAATGAAGTCTTCATAAAAACACAAGGAAACAGTTTGGAGAGCCTCTGGGTTGCTAAACATATGGAGGGACTGGGTGGATGGCATGCCTGGAGACAGCATGGAAGTGCTTATCTCCTCTATTTTTTTAACTGCATTCTCTTTACTTGAAACTGTAACATTTGTTTGTATAATTGTTTATTTTTCTCTCAACTCTACTGTGAGTTCCATAAAAGAAGGGACTCTGCCTTGTTCACCCTTGTATCTTAAGTATCTAGCATGGTATCTGGTATACAGTGGGACTCATGAGATTTTTGTAGAATGAATACATGAATATACAGGACAGAAGATTTAAACTGGGTTCCTAAATGCCAAGGACTCCATTTAAATACTCTACCTGCTCTGCACTAAAGTTTGCCTTGCTCAGTTAGACTATTAGCAGTGGTCTTAACGTGAGTCTTTAATTTTACTGGTCAATGAGACTCAAGCATAACTTGGCTATGTCTGAAAGCATGGTGGAGTATCTGACAGAGTCCTTTATGTAAGAGGGGTGTGGGGTAAAATCCACATGGGAAAGAACTGAAACTGTCTTCACTGCTCAGATTTGAAGAGATCTGGTTTTGTTTAAGAAGCTGGTGATGTGGTTCATCAGAAAAAGAGAAGGCATTTGAGCCCAATCAAAGCCTTAGATTGAAGGAGGAAGTGGAGATTCTGAGTAACGACCAAGTTCATTTTGACCAGAGCAGAGTGTTCTTTCTGGTCTCATGAACAGGCTCATGATTCAGAAAGACAAGCCTACTATTCCCATCCAACCTGTGTGAGGGGAAGAGCAGGAATGATTCCTCCTGAGTACGAGTGATGGGGGTTCCTAGAAATACTCCGAGGTGACTTTACATAGGAAGGAATTTTATTTCAGGATCTGGTGAAGTTGAGAGCTCACGTAAATTTGGTTTTAGAGAAGAAATGAAATATCAAATGGTACAGCATTTCCCCCATTGGAAAACGTGTTTGAGGACATGAGAGAGTTAATAAAGCAATTGCCCGAGTCTCTTTCTGCTGAGACATCCACTAACTGACTTATCTCATCTTGATTGTGGGAGCCACAGTCTTGATGCACTCATTCTCAAGGACACTTGATCCACTGCCAGAGAGGCCCAGAATTTTCTAACTTACTCTGTGGCAGAATGAAGCCTCTGCTTGGAACCCTTTATCTTTTGGGGATGCTGGTTCCTGGAGGGCTGGGATATGATAGGTGAGTGGAAAGTGGAAAGAGGGACTGATTATTATGATTTAGATTGTCTAAATTGAATGTTTTTTTTTTTTAAGACCAATGCAGCTGGCTTCTCCTTCCTTACTACTCATATATACCACCATGAGACGAGAATAATAAAGACCACTGAAATTAATCACTGAATAATCATAATCCTCTAATAATCCTTGAATAAGTAAATACATATCTAGCAAACATTTCCTAACACAATGCATGAGATATACCAATAGACATGTCATGTTTTGTGATTGGAAAAAAAATTGTAATACAAATTCTATATCCCTCATTTTCATAGTATCTCAATTGGTAAATCACATTATCCTAATTATTAAGAAAAATGTTAAAATGACCAAATAATTTCACCTAGAGATAAGTACTATTAATGTTTTCAGATAGCTACCTGATTATGTATGCAGCACTATTTCTGAAATATTTCAGTTAAATTGTATTACAGAAATTTTCCTATGGCATTAGCAATTTACTTAAAACATAGTTGAAATTGCTAATAATATTCTGTCATTTAGTCAATTCCTGCTCTTTCATTTTTACAAATAATGCCATGATGAGCAACCAGCTACATAATTTTTTTTGCTTTTTGCAAATCTTTGATTATTTCTCTAAGAAGTGGAATCACTGGGTCAGTAACTGAGGAAAATGTAAGGATCTTGCTACACATTGCCCAATTACCCTCTAGAAAGATTACACCAGTCTACACTTCCAATAACAGTGTATGAAAGCACTTTTTAAGTGTTTGGCAAATTGACAAGTAAAAAATACACATTATTGACTTCCTTTGTATTTTGTTGATTTATAAGAATATTATTACTAATTTTATCATTTTATAAATTGCCCATTAATGTCATTTGCCCATTTCTGTGGTCTCCTCCTATTCTTAATGAATCATAATTTCTCTAAATACATTCTATTGAAATCTGTGTGTGTGTATGTGTGTGTGTATACTTTCCATATAAAGGGTGTTTTTCCCTTGTTCATACACAAATCATTATTTTGCTCATTTAGCATATCTCATGAAGTATATGTGGTTATAATTGGTATTTCCTCTTTTGCTTCATGGTTAAAGAAATCTTGCAATGAACTTGCTCTCACATAACATAGAAACCCACTCCAATTTTTGTCCCACAATAATTGTGTGACCTCAGCTTGTTACTTATCTTTATAGACAGTTCAATTTCAGATACTTACAGAGTCCAGGATCTCTGTAATATCAAAAACCTGTTTGAATATTTCTTTCTCATTTTTCCATTAGTTTACTTGGTTTCATATACATAAGGCATTTATTTTCCTTTCTGAAATTCCTCATCCATAAATTGGAAATGAAGACTCTTACATATTTTACAGGAAATACAAAAAAAATTATGCTGCTTAAAAATATCAAGAGCCTTAAACATAAATCTTTTGGCCTAGTGTTCCTGCCTCTGGACATCTATACTGAGGAAATAAACTAAAGTCTGAAAGAGTTTTATGCAGCTCTGGGATACAACTTTATTTATAACATATATATTCTAATATTTGGAAACAACTTGAATGTCTATGTTAGGTTATGTAAATGCTGATATGTGATATAGGACAATGGGCTATTATTCATACAATAGAAAAATAAGTATAAAACTTTTTAATGGCATAGGAAAATGTATCTTTTATGCTCAAGGAAAAAGGCTGTATATAAATCTAATGGAGTACTTTAAAAAATAAAATAAAAATATGTACTAAAATGGTAATTGTTATCTTTGGTTGGTGATATTTTTTCCCTTCCCTCAACTATTATTCATTTTGCAAATATCGTACAATGAATGTGACATAAAACTTTGATTTAAAAAATTAGATTCCAAGCCCGGGTTAAATTATTGAAGTGACTAGGCTCAGGCAGTGGGACTCAGATGAGGCAGCTTCCATCGGACGGTTCCTCATGACTGCACTTGACTGTGCTTGTCTTTATTGGCCGTTTTTATTTAAATTATTAGTTATTGATATAAAAAATAATGGTCACTTTTATGTAACTCTCGCCAACTCAAAACATGTTAGCTGCAATTTTTGATAATCTTTATTCACTACATGTGATAATAGTCTGGAAAATTTAAAATTAATAAAGATTACAAGCTTTGTAATATTTCTCTTGAGCATTTAGGGAGGTAATCTCCCATATGTTATACATTGCATACATCCTGAAAAAGTGTAACTCTGTATAATCATTTGGGATTTAGCAGTATCAATCAAATGGCTTGAAAATGTTCATCCTCTTTGATCTACTAATTCTTCTTTCTGGAATGTAGCTCAAGGAAACAATAGAAGATAAGAACAAAGATTTACACAATAAGGTATTATCTCTAGAATTATTTACAATAGTATAAAAACAAAAAGGGACATAGCTTTAATATGCGGCATAGAAGAAACTGTTTAAATAAATGATACTATGTAACATATTCTTACTGTCAAATAGTGTGCAACCATTAGAGTTTTCATTGGTTTAAGGAAACGTCTTTGGTAGAATACAGAATACAAAGAAATGAATACGAAATTATATATAGATATAATCTGCACTGCATTTAAGAAAAATAAATATGCACAGATAAAAGTCTGGAAGGAAATATGCCAAAATATCAGTAGTAGTTAACTCAGGGAGGTGGAATTATTGATAATTCTTCCTTCTCTTTTCTATTTTTCTCCCCCTTTTTTACCTCTCCATACTTTGTATATTTTCCATGTTAGGCATATGTTAATTTTGTAAGCAGAAAAATAAAGTTTGAAAATACAGAACTATCATGAAATATTCATATAACTATTTATTCACCAAGTATTTAAAATACAAAATTTGCCTCAATATTCATTAGGATTTTTTGCCTCTTTATACATTCCAGTCAAAATGCTATCAGACCATCATCTTTGATCTGCAGACTTTATTAATAATGTACCCCAAAGGATCATTTTCTCTATTAAACATTTTATGAATTCCTGTTCAAAAAGAATACACAAAGTACAATAATCTTTTCATTTGATCAGTGAGATGAGACTGGTGATAATTTGGGAGATTAGCCAGCTTTTTCCTCCCTTCTCTACATGTATTATGCATCACCCAAGAAATTGCCTAGAAACAGAGAATAGCCTTTTTTAAGTATATGGTTTAAGCATTCATTTGAACAAAGTATTCGAGTTTCTGAGGTTTACGTATTGTGTTTCAGTTTCATATACAAGTGATAAGCATTTTTAATATCAGGGGCTTTCACTTAAATCCCAGACCATTCACTTTTTTTGCATATGAAATGGACCCAGTTGTTCAATGCTGGGTTTAGGAAGTAACAGACTCACACATTTTGTAGACACTGTAGCCAAGAGTAAGGCAAATGCCTGAGGGTGTTGGGTTATCTTTATTTAATTTATTCCCCTCAGTGTTATGGCATTGCCAGGGAATCCCAGCCCAACTGAAACAGGAATTCACCAGGTGCAAACCCCACTTTTTAGTGTACTCCCTTTCCTAGACCACTGAGTAGATAACTGTGATAAGGAAAAACCCAAACATTTGCTAAACTATGTGAAGGAAGGAAGAAGAGCCAGCTTCTGTGTTCTCAATACTGTTGGGGAAGCATTGTCAATAATCTCATTTCCTGGGAGGACAGGATGGGCCAAACAGCCAGTGTGAGGAATGAGAGACAGGGAGTGGGGGGTTGGGGGGAGTTAAAAGAATATCCTCTTCATTTGCTTCATTCCCTCTCCTCTTTCCATTCTGAGAAAGGGTTAAAATGATTTTCCAGTGACTTTATAATACTTATTTTTATTCTCTTTATAGTCCCAATCAGAGGTAGAAAATTTGGACGATTTTTTAGCCCTTAAAAGTGGACTAATGAATACTTCATCTGTTCTTTCTAGGATGTAATAAAAGAATAGTTAAGCCTACGTAACAAAGTCTTCAGGAAAAAAAAAAAAAAACTGGGATAATGGTATTTACCTTAAGAATTATTGTTACGATCAAATGAAGATAGATAGATAGATGATGATAGATAGATAGGTAGATAGATAGATAATAAACAGATAGATGGACAGACATGATATAGATATCAAGTTTTTAGAACAGTTTCTAGCATACATAATTGCTAGTAAAATATTGGTTGTTATTATTGGCTATGCTTGAGTTTGGAATTCTCCGTTTCCTGATATTAACACAGGCTGTGCACCATTTAATTGGTATTTAATCAGGCACTAGCTTATCATACCTCATGCCTTGTTATTTAATGACTAAGTTATTTTGCTTTTGATGTGTTTATGTCTTATTGTCTTAAGTAGATTTTTAATTCTGCAAGAAATAAATCTTCTTTTCAATTACTACTACCTATTACTACTTTTGCATAGAGTAGTAAGAGTATATACCCACTGGGTTGTTGAGTGACTTAAATAAGATAATAATGTAAAGTGCTTTGACCAGTGCCTAGCATATAGTGCTCAGTAAGCATTAACTATTGTTAGTATAAAATATACATATTTGCTGATTAGTTTATAAAGACATGAAATGTGCTCCTGAAAATGTATGTTAAGAATGAATTTTTAAGGATCAATGTCATGAAAATGGCCATACTGCCCAAGGTAATTTATAGACTCAATGCCATCCCCATCAAGCTACCAATGACTTTCTTCACAGAATTGGAAAAAACTACTTTAAAGTTCATATGGAACCAAAAAAGAGCCTGCATCGCCAAGTCAATCCTAAGCCAAAAGAACAAAGCTGGAGGCATCACACTACCTGACTTCAAACTATACTACAAGGCTACAGTAACCAAAACAGCATGGTACTGGTACCACAACAGAGACATAGATCAATAGAACAGAACAGAGCCCTCAGAAATAATGCCGCATGTCTACAACTATCTGATCTTTGACAAACCTGACAAAAACAAGAAATGGGGAAAGGATTCCCTATTTAATAAATGGTGCTGGGAAAACTGGCTAGCCATATGTAGAAAGCTGAAACTGGATCCCTTCCTTACACCTTATACAAAAATTAATTCAAGATGGATTAAAGACTTACATGTTAGACCTAAAACCATAAAAACCCTAGAAGAAAACCTAGGCAATACCATTCAGGACATAGGCATGGGCAAGGACTTCATGTCTAAAACACCAAAAGCAATGGCAACAAAAGCCAAAATTGACAAATGGGATCTAATTAAACTAAAAAGCTTCTGCACAGCAAAAGAAACTACCATCAGAGTGAACAGGCAACCTACAGAATGGGAGAACATTTTTGAAACCTACTCATCTGACAAAGGGCTAATAGCCAGAATCTACAATGAACTCAAACAAATTTACAAGAAAAAAACAAACAACCCCATCAAAAAGTGGGCAAAGGACATGAGCAGACACTTCTCAAAAGAAGACATTTATGCAGCCAAAAAACACATGAAAAAATGCTCATCATCACTGGCCATCAGAGAAATGCAAATCAAAACCACAATGAGATACCATCTCACACCAGTTAGAATGGCCATCATTCAAAAGTCAGGAAACAACAGGTGCTGGAGAGGATGTGGAGAAATAGGAACACTTTTGCACTGTTGGTGGGACTGTAAACTAGTTCAACCATTCTGGAATTCAGTGTGACGATTCCTCAGGGATCTAGAACTAGAAATACCATTTGACCCAGCCATCCCATTACTGGATATATACCCAAAGGATTATAAATCATGCTGCTATAAAGACACATGCACACGTATGTTTATTGCGGCACTATTCACAATAGCAAAGACTTGGAACCAACCCAAATGTCCAACAACGATAGACTGGATTAAGAAAATGTGGCACATATACACCATGGAATACTATGCAGCCATAAAAAATGATGAGTTCATGTCCTTTGTAGGGACATGGATGAAACTGGAAAACATCATTCTCAGTAAACTATCGCAAGGACAAAAAAAAAACACTGCATGTTCTCACTCATAGGTGGGAATTGAACAATGAGAACTCATGGACACAGGAAGGGGAACATCACACTCTGGGGACTGTCGTGGGGTGGGGAGAGGGGGGAGGGAGAGCATTAGGAGATATACCTAATGCTAAATGACGAGTTAATGGGTGCAGCACACCAACATGGCACATGGATACATATGTAACAAACCTGCACATTGTGCACATGTACCCTAAAACCTAAAGTATAATAATAAAATAAAATGAATTTTTATGAATTTTAAATACACCAGAAAATACATGTATTTTCTTTACAAAATGATCATCTTTTGTAAAGCAATCAGCCTCAACATATTACTTGCACCAGTATATATTTTTATATTAGAATTTCTCACTCGGAAGCACCCTTGTTTATTAAAAAATCAAATGAATGCTAAATATTAGAAATAGATTTGTGAATAACATGAAGAAGATGATCGTTTCTCAACTATTACAATGTAAATAACATTTATTTCTTTTAATCTTCTTTTAAAATTCATATTTATTGTTTTAACCAATTATTTAGACAATCCTATCTCATGAAGACATTGAGATTGTCTTTTCATTTGGACAAGCTAATAGGACAAACTTCATTCAACAATGTAATAAAACATTTTTAATTTTGAGGACAAAGAGCTTCTGTTAAGTTTAAATTATTATTAATATTACTAACAATTAATAATAATAAGTCTAACTCTAAGTTTAAAGTAGTGGAATTGTGTGGAGAAATTGATTTCCATTCGAGCAGCTTAATGTGGTACATGATGCTAAGTGAACCAGAAAAAAAATAAAATTAGGACTTACATAGATATGACTGGAACTTACATTTTAATTAATTCTATCAAAACATTTTGTAGTTTGGCATTGTTTGAGGATAATACTAGTTGGATGGCTAAATTATTCTTTGTACAATTTTTATTTTTAATATTATGCAGCAAAATAGGGCTTTTGCTTTGTTTTGAATTGTATTTTAACACTTACTAGGAACTGACTATATGTCAGAAATTGTGCTTATTGTTAAACACAGATTATCTTATTTAATCCTCATAAAAATCCTTTGGGAAGGTACTATTATTATTCCCATTTTACAAATAAAGAAATGAAGACTTAGAGAAAGAAGATACAATACTATTTTGAGCATTTTTTGAATGCTCAAGAAAATGTAGAAGAATAGGTAAAAGTCACAGAAATGTTATCTAATTAGATCTCTAACACACTTCATTGCAACTCAGTATCATTATACAAAAGTTTGTACCTCAGCAGCTCCAAAAGTTCATACTCCAATGCCATTAACATAGTAGTCATTCTGCACATATTTGCTGGGTAAATGAATTACCGCTTAATATGCCCTGACAATAAAAATATAACCCCATTTCTTGCTTACATAGGGCATTTAAACTAGGAAACTAAATCATTCAACAAATATTTGTGCAGCTTAGAGATAGAATATTACCTGTATGACTTACTAGCTCTGTGACTCTTTGCAAATTACCTAATTTCTCTTGGTCTCAGTTTCCTCATTTGTAACATATGGAGAATAACAATTTACAGAGCTGTAGTGAGAATAAAATTATATACTGTGCATGAATGTTTCTGTCAGGTGTGAAAAGAATATCTGGCAAAGAGGAGGCACTGCGTAGCTTTATTAAGCTGATTGTTAAAAAATAAACATAGACATTTGGAATAAGCCCATATCTATTAAAAAATTGAATAGATAGTTAATTAGCCAGGCATGGTGGTGCATGCCTGTAATCCCAGCTACTCAAGAGGCTGAGGCAGGAGGATTACTTGAACCTGGGAGGCAGAGGTTGCGGTGAGCCAGATCACGCTATTGCACCCCAGCCTGGGCAACAAGAGCAAAACTCTGACTCAAAATAAATAAATAAATAAATAAATAAATATTAAACAAAAATTTTTTTAATTAAAAAAAGAGAGTTAATAATATTTTAAAGCAGAAAGCACCAGGCCAAGATAGGTTCACTGGTGAATTCTGCCAAATATTTAAGGAAGAAATTATACCAATTCTCTGCAATCTCTTCTAGAAATAGAAGCAGAGAGAATGCTTCCTAACTCATTTTATGAGATCAGTATTATCTTAGTGTCAAAATCAAAGAATTAAAAGAAAAGAAAATTACAGACCAAGATCTCTCATGAACACACATAGAAAAATCTTCAATGAAATAGTAGCAAATCAAATTTGACAATGTATAAAAAGAATTAGACACCACAACCAAGTGGAATTTGTCCCAGGTATGCAAAGCTGGTTCAACATTCAAAAATCAATTAATACTATCTGTTCTACCCACAGGCTGAAGAAGAAACATAACATGATTATATAAATAGATGTAGAAAAAGCATTTGACAAAATCTAACACCCATTTGTGATTAAAAAGGTAGTAGGGAACTTCCTCAACTTGATAAACAACATTTCCAAAAAATCTACAGTTAACATTATACTTAATGATGAGAAACTAGAAGCTTTCCTACTAAGGTCAAGGCAAGGATGTTCCCTCTCAGCACTCTTTTTCGACATTATATTGAAAGTCCTAGCTAATGTAATAAGACAAGAAAATAAAATAAAAAGTGTACAGATAGGGAAGAAAGAAATAATATGTCTTTGAAGATGACATGATTATCAATGTAGAAATCAGAAAGAATCAACAACAAAAAAGTCTCCTGGAATAAGCAATTACAGCAAAGTTGCAGGATACAAAGTTAATATTAGAAAGTCAATTGATTTCCTATGTAACATCAATGGACAAGTAAAATATGAAATTAAAAAGAAGTTACCATTTACATTAGCACCCCTCAAAATAAAATACTTAGGTATAATTCTAACAAAATTTGTATGAGATCTATATGAGGAAAACAAAAAACTCTAATGAAAGAGATCAAAGAAGAACTAAATAAATGGAAAGCCCATGTTCATAGACAGGAAGACTGAATATTGTTAAGATGTCAGTTCTTCCCAACTTGATAGCAAGTTATTTTGTGGTTATTGACAAACTGATTCTAAAGTTTTTATGGAAAAGTGAAAGAACCAAAATATTCAACTCAATATTGAAAGAGAAGGACAAAGTCAAAGGACTGACAGTACCCCACCTCAAGACTTAATATAAAGCTACAGTAATCAAGACAGGTGTTATTGGCAACAAAATTAACAAATAAAGGGAGAAAACAGGGATCCCATAAATAAACCTACATAAATATAGTCAAAAGATCTTTGACAAAGGAACAAAATCTTTTGAGCAAATAGTGCCGGAACAACTAGACATCCAAATGCAAAATAAGTGAATCTAGACATAGACCTTGCACCTTCACAAATATTAACTCAAAATGTATCATAGACCTGAATAGAAAATGCAAAACTATAAAACTCTAGAAGATAACATAAGAGAAAACCTAGATGACTTTGGGTATGGTGATGAGTTTTTAGATACAACACACATGGCACAATCCATGAAAGTAAGAATTGATAAGCTAGATTTCATTAAAATTGGAAACTTCTACTTTGCAAAAGACAATGTTAGGAAACAAAAAGACAACCCACAAACTTACAGAGTATATTTGCAAAACACACATCAGATAAAGGACTGTTATCCAAAATATATAAATAAATCTTAAAACTCAACAACAAGAAAAGGAATAACTTGATTAAAAAATTGGCAAAAGACTTGAACAGACACCTCACCAAAGAAAATATAGAGATACCAAGTAAACATAAAAAAGATATTCCACATCATATGTCACTAGGGTATCACAAATTAAAACAAGATAATAATACTTGTTAATAAAACAAGAAGATAATACCTCACACCTATTAGAATGGCCAAAATCCAAAACACTGACAACACTAAATGCTGACAAGGATGTGGAGCAACAGGACCTCTCATTCGTTGCTGGTGAGAATTCAAAATGGTACATCCACTTTGGAAGACACTTTGGCAATTTCTTACAAAACTAAACAAACTCTTACCATATTATCCAACTATTGCACTCTTTAGTATTTATCCAAATGAATTGAAAACATATCAACATTAAAAACTTGTACAGGGATGATTATAGCAGCTTTATTTATAATTGCCATATCTTGGAAACAACCAAGGTGTGGTTCAGTAGATGAGTAAGGGTAAATAAACTGTGGTATATCCAGACAATGGAATATTACACAGCACTAATAAAGAAATTGGCTTATTAAGCCATGACAAGACATGGAGGAAACTTAAATGCATACTCTTCCATGAGAGAAGTCAACCTGAAAAGGCTGCATACTGTATGAGTCCAACTATGTTACATTCTGAAAAGACAAAACTATGGGGAAGTAAACAGAGCCGTAGTTGCCAGGGGTTAGAGAAAGGGAGGGATAAATTGGAAGAATACAGAGGATTTCTAAGGCATTAAAACTATTTTGTGCCTGGCTCAGTGACTCACACTTATAATCCCAGCACTTTGGGAGGCTGAGGCAGGAGGATTGCTTGAGGCTGGGAGTTTGAGACCAGCCTGAGCAATACAGTGAGATCTTGTCTCTACAAAAATTAAAAATTAACGGAGTGTAGTGACTTGGACCTGTAGTGCCAATTAATTGAGAGGCTGAGGTAGGAGGATATTCTGAGCCCAGAGCCCAAGGCTGCAGTGAGCTATAATCATACCATTGCAGTCCAGCTTGGGTGACAAAATAAGACCTTGTTTCAAAAACAAAACAAAACAATTTAGTATTATACTATAATGGTAAATATGTGTCACCAAACATTTGTCAGAATCCATTCAATGTACGAAGAGTGAGCCCTAATATAAACAATGGACTCTGGGTGATAATGATGTGTCAAAGTAAGTTCATTGATTCTAACCAATGTACCACTGTGGTGTGGGATGTCTATAGTGGGGAAGATTTTGCATGTGTGAGAATAGCTGGTAAATGGAAACTATCCGCATTTTCTGCTTAATTTTTATGTGAACCTAAAAGTGTGATAAATAATAAAGTTTATTTTTAAAAAGATAAACCATTGCAAAAAAAAGATTAGTTATCACCATTATATGGAGTACAGTGGTTAATATTGCAAGGTCTTCAGTCAGACTGTCAGGGTTTAAATCCCTAATAACACTTTCCCTGTGATTCAGTTTCTTCATCTCTGAAATGGAAATAATAAGAGTACCTATCTCAGAGTTTTAAAGAGAAGTAAATTAGATTTAAATTACTTAGAACAGTGCATGTCTCATAAGTTTCACTTCAATAAATCTTAGTTATTATTTCATATACAAATTTTAAAGTATTTTTATCTACAACATTTTATTGAATTATCCTAGCCTCCCTGCAAGGTTGGAATAATTGTTCTCACTCTACAGATGAAGAAACTTCAGCTCTGAGTGGCTCAATGGCTGTCCAAGGTCTCACAATTAGTAAGTCACAGAGCCAAAGACTCCAACACAGGCCTTTGTCCTCCAAATCCTGTGCACGCTGATTCTACTACCTTTTTCAACAACCCGCCAACCCTCAGGATATCCCAGTTTCATCACTGCTTTTCCTCCTACTTTCTTCCCTTTGCAGATCCTTAGCCCAACACAGACAAGAGATTGTGGACAAGTCAGTGAGTCCACGGAGCCTGGAGACGTATTCCTATAACATATACCATCCCATGGGAGAGGTAAGGAAGGACACATGGCAGGAGATTGGTGGTTGTCACAACCTGCTTTAGGATGGGCAAAGAATGGTTCACTATTAATATCCATGCATTAGAGAGGCTGAAAATGTGGTATTAAGATCTGCCGATACATTGAGTTCAAGGGATTCCTGAACATCTCCCCACCCGCCACCACCACTGAAGCTGTAAAAGCTGGTGATATGAAATTTTAAAAAATTAATAACAAAAAGAAAATGGACAAGAACATCCCAGTGAGCCAGTTTTGCTCCTGTGAACATGAACCAGAATTAACTCTTATTTTTGTTTGTCAAGTTCTTAGCAAGTTTAAGCTGAGCAGCATTGCTGTTTATATGGGTGTGAGGTGGAGAAGCCTTCTGATTGAATCATATTCAGCTGAAAATGTATTTATTTTAGGATTTACAGGACACATGCAGTAGTTCTTAAGAGGGGAAAACTTTTTTAAAATTTTTATAATCTATCCATTTGACAAAGTGCTAATATCCAGAATCTACAAAGAACTTAAACAAATTTACAAGAAAAAACAAACAACCCCATCAAAAGTGGGCAAAGGATATGAACAGACACTTCTCAAAAGAAGACATTTATGAAGCCAACAGACATATGCAAAAATGCTCATCATCACTGGTCATCAGAGAAATGCAAATCAAAACCACAATGAGATACCATCTCATGTCAGTTAGAATGGCGATCATTAAAAAGTCAGAAAACAACAGATGTTGGACAGGATGTGGAGAAATAGGGACACTTTTACACTGTTGGTAGGAGTGTAAATTAGTTCAACCATTGTGGAAGACAGTGTGGTGATTCCTCAAGGATCTAGAACTAGAAATACTATTTGACCCAGCAATCCCATTACTGGGCATATACCCAAAGGATTATAAATCATTCTATGATAAAGACACATGCACACATATGTTTATTGTGGCACTATTCACAATAGCAGACTTGGAACCAACCCAAATGTCCATCAATGATAGATTGGATTAAGAAAATGTGGCACATATACACCATGGAATACTATGCAGCCATAAAAAAGATGAGTTCATGTCCTTTGCAGGGACATGGATGAAGCTGGAAGCCATCATTCTAAGCATACTATCACATGGACAGAAAACCAAACACCGCATGTTCTCACTCATAAGTGGGAGTTGAATAGTCAGAACACATGGTCACAGGGAGGGGAACATCATACACTGGGGCCAGTTGCGGGGTGGAGGTCTGGGGGAGGTATAGCATTAGGAGAAATACCTAATGCAAATGACAAGTTGATGGGTGAAGCAAACATGGCACATGTATACCTATGTAACAAACCTGCATGTTGTGCACATGTATCCTAGAACTTAAAGTATAATTTTTTAAAAAAAGGGATGGAACCAAAAAAAAATTATCTTGCATGTACTTTTTAAGTATAAATAGACAAGACCACGTAAATTATACCTTAAAACTACACCCTCTGTAATCGCTGTACAGTAAAACTGGAAAGGTCAGAATATTATTTAATGTTTTACAATTTATATGAGAATAAACTGAATTGTAGCCTCCCCCCCAAAAAAAGAAATATTTGTATTGCTATTAAGATAAGTTTGGTGGTTTCCAAAATTGGATACAGTGAAAAATTAGCTTCTGCTTATGTACGTGTGTGTTTGGATGTGACATTATGCAAATCTTTTTTGAGGTATAAATTTCTAAAAATAGAGTTGCTGGGTCAAAGAATACACACATCTACATTTTTCTATAAATGCACAATTTGGCCTTCAAATGACCTTTACCAATTTATTCTCTCAGCATTTGGGAATATATTCATATTTTCCAGACTTTTTTTCAACAAGTACAAGAAAAGATTTATACTTTCTTATATAGCAGTCACCCCAAAGTACTGAAAGTTCTACAATTTTGAAAAGGTCCAGTATGGTCCATGGACACTTTATGACCTGGTATCAGAGATGTGTTCACACCTGGCTTGACCACTTGCTGGCAGTGTGACTTTCACAAAGACACTTAAACTTTTTAATCCTCAGCTTCCTCATCTGTGAAACAGAAATAGTAGTATCTATCTTGTAGCACTGTTGTGAGAGTAAATGAAATAAACACTACTACTACGTACTGAACAAGCAATAAATACAGCATATTTGTTGCTGCTACTGGCTGCTATTTGTAGCTCTCTCAAGACTTAAGGCAGCTGCATCTCACCTAGTCCCATCACAGATATAAACACAACTACCCATGTGGTAAGCTGTTATTCTTTTCAGTGAATAGACTGAAATGATAATACCCTCACTTAAGTATTACTACTGTTATAATACATTTTATCTATACCTAGCCCATGCTAAAATGAATGTCAATTGAGATATAACAATTATCAAATAGGATATTTGTTATCCCTCAATTAACTTTTTTTTTTTTGAGACGGAGTCTTGCTCTGTTGCCCAGGCTGGAGTGCAGTGGGCCATCTCGGCTCACTGCAATCTCCACCTCCTGGGTTCAAGCAATTCTCTGCCTCAGCCTCCTGAGTAGCTGAGATTACAGGCACTCGCCACTATGCCCAGCTAATTTTTTTGTATTTTTAGTAGAGACAGGGTTTCACCATCTTGGCCAGGTTGGTCTTGAACTCCTGAGCTCTTGATCCACCCACCTTGGCCTCCCAAAGTGCTGGGATTACAGCCGTAAGCCACCATGCCCGGCCAATTAACTATTATTTACTATAACTTGGTTGTTGTCGGAGACATCAACTATATAGAAATTGATTGTAAGAGGTGTGAAATGCTGATGATTGTCTGAATATGTCTTATGTTTGTGAATTTTCTTATTGCATTCATTGTTATGGAACCCCAAGTTATGGACTTCCAGACCAAGGTATAAGACTCTTTGTAGCACAACATAAGACTTGTAATTAAATCAGCCACTATTCAGGTCTACTCAATTGAATCAAAACAACTAGCTTAGGACTTGATACAGAAATTTCTGTTGGCACTTGAGAACACGTGAGAAGGCCATACTCAGGTCTTCTCTAATCTTGGAACCATGGTGTATTAGTCCGTTCTCATGCTGCTATAAGGACATACCTGAGACTGGGCAATTTATAAACAAAAGAGGTTTAATGGACTCATAGTTCCACATGGCTGGGGAGGCCTCACAGTCATGGTGGAATGTGAAGGAGGAGCAAAGATATGTCTTACATGGCAGCAGGCAAGACAGTGTGTGCAAGGGAGCTGCCATTTATAAAATCATCAGGTCTCCTGAGACTTATTCACTATCATGAGAACAGCTCAGGAAAACTTGTCTCCCACCCCATGATTCAATTACCTCCCATCAGCTTCCTCCCATGACATATGGGGACTATGGAAACTACAATTCATGATGAGTTTTGAGAGGGGACACAACCAAACCATATATTCCACCACTGGCCCTTCCCAAATCTCATGTCATCACATTTCAAAACCAATCATGCCTTCCCAACAGTCCCCCAAATTCTTAACTCATTTCAGCATTAACTCAAAAGTCCACAGTTGAAAGTCTCATCTGAGATGAGGCAAGCCCCTTCCACCTATGAGCCTGTAAAATCAAAAGCAAGTTAGTTACTTCCTAGATACAATGGGGGTACAGGCATTAGGTAAATACACCCATTCCAAATGCAAAAAATTGGCCAAAACAAAAGGCCCACAGGCACCAAGCAAGTCCGAAATCCAATAGAGCAGTAATTGAATCTTAAAGCTCCAAAATAATCTCCCTTGACTCCATGTCACACATCCAGGTCATGCTGATGCAAGAGGTGGGCTCCTACAACCTTGGACATTCTGTCCCTGTGCCTTTGCAAGGTACAGCCCCACTCCTGGCTGCTTTCATGGGCTGGCATTGAGTGTCTGCAGTTTTTCCAGGTGCACAGTGCAAGCTGTCAGTGGATCTACCATTCTGGGGTCTGGAGGATGGTGACCCTCTTCTCACAGCTCTACTAGGCAGTGCCCCAGTGGGGACTTTATGTGGAGTTCCAACCCCACATTTCCTTTCTGAACTGCCCTAGCAGTTCTTCATGAGGTTCTTAATGAGGGCTTTGCCTTTGCAGCACACTTCTGCCTGGACATCCAGGCATTTACATACATCATCTGAAATCTAGGTGGAGGTCCCCAAACCTCAGTTATCGACTTCTGTGCACCCGCAGGCTCAACACCATGTGGAAGCTGCCAAGGCTTTGGGCTTTCACCCTCTGAAGCCATGGCCTGAGCTGTACCTTGGCCCCATTTAGCCATGGCTGGAGCAGCTAGGACAGAGTACCAAGTTCCTATGCTGCACAGAACAGGGGGGCCCTGAATCCAGCCCATGAAACCAACTTTTCCTCCTATGCCTCGAGGTCTGTGATGGGAGGGGCTGCCATGAAGTTCTCTCACATGCCCTGGAGACATTTTCCCATTGTCTTGGTGATTAACAATCGACTCCTCATTACTTATGCAAATTTCTGCAGCAGGCTCGAATTTCTCCCCAGAAAATTAGTTTTTCTTTTCTATTGCATTGTCAGGCTGCAAATTTTCCAAACCTTTATGCTCTGTCACCTCTTGAATGCTTTGCTCCTTAGAAATTTCTTCCTCCAGATACCCTAAATTATCTCTCTGAAGTTCAAAATTCCACAGATCTCTAGGGCAGGGACAAAATGCCTCCAGTCTCTTTGCTAAAGCATAGCAAGAGTCACCTTTGCTTCAGTTCTCAGCAAGTTCCTCATCTCCATCTGAGACCACTTCAGCCTGGACTTTATTGTCCATATCACTATCAGTATTTTGGTCAAAGCCATTCAACAAGTCTCTAGGAAGTTCCAAACTTTTCCACATTTTCCTTTCTTCTACTGGGCCCTTCAAACTGTTCCAACTTCTGCCTTTTACCCAGTTCCAAAGTCCTGTCCACATTTTCAGGTATCCTTATAGAAGCACCCTACTCTACTAATACCAATATACTGTAGTAGTCCATTTTCACAATGCTATGAAGACATACACAAGACTGGGTAATTCATAAAGGAAAGAGATTTAATTGACTCACAGTTCAGCAGGGCTTGGGAGGCCTCAGGAAACTTACAGTCATGGTGGAAGAGGAAACAAGTCCTTCTTCACATGGTGGCAGCAAGGAGAAGTGCAGAGTGAAAGGGTTGGGGGTAGCACCTTCTAAATCCATCAGATCTTGTGAGACTTATTCACTATCATGAGAACAGCATGGGAAAAGCCCACCCCCATGATTCGATTACCTCCCACAGGGTCCCTCCCATGACATGTGGGGATTATAGAATTCAAGATGAGATTTGGGTGGAGACCCAGCCAAACCATATCACATGGACATCAGCAAAAGATATCACTGGGATCTGTAAAGGGATATCAGATAATAAGCCTCACCTGAAATTTCTGGCATGATTGTGTGCCACATGAAAGCTAAGGCTGGTGGTCAATTGAAGGATGTACTGTTATACGATGTTTCTGAAGTGTTACTGGTGGGTTATTCAAACTGTTAATTCTTAATAACTTATTTGTAAAGTGCAATAGTGGAACCTAAGACTTGATGACAGAATAGATTGTTAAAGAAAGGGAAAGATGGGAGGTTCAGTTTTCTGTTTCTTTTACCACACAGTTGTTGCAATCTAGAGCAAAGATAACAGAGTTCAATGTGTCAGTGAAAGAAGCAGTTATCTTAATCAGAGGCATGCAAACAATCTTCCTACTGATAGCCACAGGCCTCCCTTGCTGTTTCAGATCTATCAGTGGATGAGAGAGATCAGTGAGAAGTACAAGGAAGTGGTGACACAGCATTTCCTAGGAGTGACCTATGAGACCCACCCCATGTATTATCTGAAGGTGAGTGAGAAGGCTGAGAATTACCTTAATGGGAGAATTATCCAGTCTGAGGGTATGTGTTTACTATTCAGGGACTCTAATCCAAAATGTGGAAAAGAGGCTATGCAGAATCACTTTGCTTTTTCCATCCCAAACAGGGTTCTTAAAGTTCAAAACTCAAAGATGCTCTTGCCTTAATTATCTGGGTGAAATCAAGTTCAGGAGTGAAGAGAATTTGGGAGAACTGAGTGGAACCATGGGGGTAGGGCTGAAAAACAGCAGGGCCCAGAAGTGCACAATGTCCACTCATGCTTCAACCAGAGCTAGTTCACTTCTCATCTGTATTTTAAGTTGTTATTTTGTTTATATTTTTAAATTTTAGGGTGTTCTTTTTAAAAAAAGAAAAATGTTTAAAAACCACAGATAATCTTCATTTTTAGCTTCTTCCTTTTATGATTAAGGGAACAAAGATCCAGAGAAGTGAGGTGACTTGTGAAAGGCCACAGAGCCAGATGTCAGCACAGATGTCAGCATCTCCTACCCCTTTTGCATGCAACATGACCAAAAGTATTTGGGACCAAAAAGCCATTTTTCCACAGGGCCAGGACCCCGGGCTCCTGGTTCTGCACCAGTGATTTTCAATTCGGGCTGCACATTAAAATCACTTGGGAGCTGCCAATAATCCTTATGCCTAGGCCCCACCTAATTTGGTTAGAGATTTTGACCCAATTGTTTCAGGATGGGACCAGGCATACTTCGAACACTCTCTAGGTGATCCTAATGTGTAGCCGGAGTTGACAATCT
The DNA here is from genome assembly GCF_028878055.3 of Symphalangus syndactylus. Lineage (NCBI taxonomy): Eukaryota > Metazoa > Chordata > Mammalia > Primates > Hylobatidae > Symphalangus > Symphalangus syndactylus. Next base: position 111,510,327 of record NC_072430.2, read on the forward strand.
CTGCACCAAACAAGTGGTTTTCAAAGGGCAGCACTTAAATCATCATCATCATTAGCAGCAGCAGCAGCAGCATCACCACCTGAGGGCTTGTTACAAATGCACACTCTCAGGTCCCTACAAAGGTCTACTAAGTCAGAACCTCGGAGGCTGGAGCCCAACAGTCTATTTTAACAAGGCTTCTTCCAGGTGATTCTGCTACACACTCAAGTTTCAGAACCAGAGTGCATTTTTACACTTGATCATAGCCAAAAGGCTGGGAAGCGATACCACAGTGCATTTCTAACAAGTTCCTAGGTGATGCTGATACCATTGGTCCAGAACCACTCTTTAAGAACCACTACTAAAGTAGTATGGCATTAAGAATCAGCATTACTTAGTTTACTGCCCTCTTACTACTTAGTGTAGGTGTGTTAATTTACAAAGTACAGCCCTAAATTTGAGAGTTAACTACAACTCTTAAAAAATTATTGGCTCTGAAATAGAATTTACTCAGGGATTATGTGAGCAACTGGTTGATATATTAAGCATGGGGCACCTGCCTACCTGATTTTCCATAGGCCATCCAAGTCTGCTAAAGCAGCCAAAAAGACATCTAAATATCCTCTGCCTAGGGCATATTAAAAAGAATAGAACATAATAAAGAGTTGCACATAATAAAGAGTTGATAAAGATAAACATGTAAGTAGCATACATGTACTCATAAAAAGGCTAATTATAAGAGGATATTGGCGGGTGCGGTGGCTCATGCCTGTAATCCCAGCACTTTGGGAGGCTGAGGCGGGTGGGTCACGAGATCAGGAGATCGAGACCATCCAAGCTAAGATGGTAAAACCCCGTCTCTACTAAAAATAAAAAAAAATAGCTGGGCGTGGTGGCATGTGCCTGTAGTCCCAGCTACTTGGGAGGCTGAGGCAGAAGAATTGCTTGAACCCAGGAGGTGGAGGTTGCAGTGAGCCAAGATCGCACCACAGCACTCCAGCCTGGGTGACAGAGCGAGACTCTGTCTCAAAAAAAAAAAGAGAGATCATTAAGGTAAGAGGTGGATTAGGAATTGTCCTGACAATTTGAAAAATAGATGAGGCTAAAAGGAGAAGATTCCTTGAATATGATAGATCCAGCCATGTATTTATCTCATTTTGTAAGTTTGTCATAGAGAGGAAGGGGGCCTTCATCACCTCAGCTCCCAATGGTTTTCAACAAATAGCCCTGGTCTAGGCTATTTACAAATCCAAAACAGATGTGACTGTTCCAAGCCTGGGAGTGTTAACAGCCTCTTCTCCACCAAAGAGAATCCACAATTAGCAGATTAATTCCCACCCACCCACTGCTCTGAAAGAGGGGAATCTTCCTTAGAGTGAGGCTGCACTGATGTACAAGAATAGCAAATGGGGAGAAGGAAAGAAGGTTGGGCTGGCAGGGAGTCAGGGAGTCTCTGAGGGGAAGGGGAATTTGTGTAATTGAATCCATTTGAAATTTCAAGAATTTTGAGTGGAGATTGGGATTCATTTTAAAGCCCTATGATTCTTGAATATTACCTCTTGTGCACTTCACCACTCTAAGTGAACTCTAAGTGCAAAGGTTTTATAAGGTTTATCCATATTTAGCCTTTTAGCTTGTGGATTAGGGGTTATGCCTCTATCTATAGTTAGGAAGTAATTTAAGGTATAGGGAAGATCATTCTTTGGGTGGGTACCATGGGGAGCCAGTGCACAGTCCTGAGAACAACCATCAAGGTAACCGGCAGGAGAACAAGAGTAGCAGAGGAAAGAATCATATTGATGGGTGTCTCATTAGCATCCTTGCCTCCCTGTTGAAACCACAGAGTGGAGTGAAAAAGGAACCTCTAGGGGAATTAAAAATCTCATAACTTTGCACGGTGGCTTACAATAATCAGCAATTGTTAAGTAATGGAGCATGGATGTCTTCTCCAGATCAGCCAACCATCTGGTAATCCCAAAAAGATCATTTGGATGGACTGTGGAATTCATGCCAGAGAATGGATTGCTCCTGCTTTTTGCCAATGGTTCGTCAAAGAAGTAGGTGTCTTTAGCTTCCTCATACTGGTAAATCACCCCCATAAAATACCTGTCACTTCATGGCTGCTTACAAACCACGCTTCTTTCACATGTTAGTGATGCAACTCTTTACTGTGCTAATCCTTCACCTCAAGTGAAATAAAATTAATGAGTAACTTCACTGAAAACTGAATATTCTGATCTCTTTCTAGTGCATCCAAAATAATTTTTATTGGAGGGTAAACATATCTAAATGTAGAAGAACATATGTCTATGGAGTCAGAGATGAGTCTGAATCCTGGCTGTGCCTCTTTCTAATAGTATTTGGCAGATTTTCTAGTTTTTTTTTTTGTTTGTTTTTTGTTTGTTTTTTTAGACAGAGTTTTGCTCTTGTTGCCCAGGCTGGAGTGTAATGGTGCAATCTCAGCTCACCGTAACCTCTGCCTCCTGGGTACAAGCGATTCTCCTGCCTCAGCCTCTTGAATAGCTGGGATTACAGGCATGCACCACCATGCCCGGCTAATTTTGTATTTTTAGTAGAGATGGGGTTTCTCCATGTTGGTCAGGCTGGTCTGGAACCCCGGACCTCAGGTGATCCACCTGCCTTGGCCTCCCAAAGTGCTGGGATTACAGGTGTGAGCCACCATGCCCAGCCAGTTTTCTAGTTTTTCATCTGTAAAAAGAGTATGAAATAACTACTTCATGGGTCTGTAGTGTGGATTGAGAGATTTAGCATATGGAAAATACCCAGCACAGTGAATTTTTGTGTATTACTTATAATACTCCCTTGAGGGAATAAGAAATCTTTAAAAGTAATATAGAATACTTTCTTGGTCAGTTTTTTCAGAAACCCAAACACAGAGAAACTCATAAAGAGTAGTTCTCAGAGTGTTGTCCCAAGATCAACAGTATCAATACCAACTGCAAACTTACTAGAAATACAAAGTCTTGGGCTCCATTTCAAACCTAGTGAATTAGAAATGTGCAGAGACAGGGATGGCAGGAGGTGAATGAGGTAAGGGAGAGTAGAGGCCAGCAATCTGTGTCTTAACAGGTCCCTCAGTGATTCTGATGTGTGATAAAGTTTGGGAACAACTACCGTAATAAGACACAGAGGAGGGCTTGGGGACTGGAGGGTGGAGGTGTGATGTACAGTCACCTCTTATAATTAAGTTGAAATTGGTAGAAAATTAAGAGAGAAAAGATCTCTTCTCAAAATAATTCTGAACATTTCTTTCTTAAATTTCCAGATTCTACAAAACTATAAAGACAACTCGAGGATACGCAAGCTCCTTAGGAACCTGGACTTCTATGTCCTTCCAGTTCTTAACATAGATGGTTATATCTACACTTGGACAATTGTGAGTACACCATGTTTGGTCTTGGGATGAGCTCATGAACTAAAGCTCAATTCAGGTTAATTTTTCCAATGTTAGCCATTCCAGCTCTAAAAATATTTTATACCTATGTAAAGAAAGGAACCACATTTGGGATAAAAATCAGCTTAACATTTTTAATCAAACCATCTACATTAAGTTTAGGCCTGAGGAAGCCTAAGGCCTTAGAGTTGAAGTCCATTACAGGTTTTTTCTTTGTTTTTTACTCTCCTCTTCCATCTTCTTAATGTTTGTGGATTGCCTGCCACCCAATTAGGATTATATTGATAAAAATTCATGTACCAACTTGCATCCATGTCAAATCAGTTCTAGAAGCATGAAGGCAATGAATAATGTATAAACACAAAACCAGCCTACATTTTTCAATGCAATCATTCACACAGGGCAAACATCACATAAAGTCTTTTTATGCAGCAGACAACTGTCTCTTTAAAATGTTCCTAAAGTCTATCACTCCTCAAATAAGAGCCCCTATTTCTAGAGAGTATGCATTGCCTCCCCTTTTCCATTGCTCCACTAAGGATTTCAGGGGCCCCTTTCTCTGGAACAGCCTTTCTGGCCTGGTGTGTGAATCGAGTCCTCCCTCTGAGCTTGTCTGATGACACTTGTCTTTATTCCCATCTCCACTCATCTGTCTTCAGCTTCCAGAAATGTGCAGAGACCATCTCTGACACACCTGGAACGGCCTTTTTCCATCTGTCAAACTATTTCCCTTTTATCCTGTATCACTTGGATGTAAAAAATGACTCCAAAGCAAACGTTCCCTGAGTAAGCAGATCAGGTCCACAGGCACTGCTAATCTGCTCATGAGGAAAAAGCCAAACTACTTCCTCCAATTTAATTGTTTACATGTATGTATACTTTTGGTTGTACAGATGTTCCTAGTACTGGGGGCTGCTAGCCCATCTGTAAGACTAAAAATTATACATACAAGCTGCCTAATGTTAAAGGGAAGTTCTTCCAGATAATCCTAGGAAACATTTTTCATGTTCAAGGACCACCTATCTTCACTAACACTGTGATTTATGAAACCTTAGAACAGCAACATCCCTATGTTCCTCTGCTACAGGATCGTCTTTGGAGGAAATCCCGTTCACCCCATAATAATGGCACATGTTTTGGGACGGATCTCAATCGAAATTTCAATGCATCTTGGTGTAGTAAGTACATGCTTAGTAGATGAATTATGAACAAATAAAGCTGAGAAGAAAAGAGGTGAATTACTAAATGTATAATTTTTGAAAATAAACATCTAATATGGTACAGCTTTCTGGGCTTCCTAATGAGTTTTATTCCCTCTAACAGGATAATATTATCTACATAGCAAGAGCTATCAGCATTCAAGTACAGGACTCCAAGTGAAGCTGGCTAAACAAGAACAAAGTAGGCCTAGACCAGTGTGAATATATTTCAAACCCATCCCTTTGTTTTTAAATATATGAATTATCATAAAGAAAAGAAAAATCAGAGACTTATTCCTTGCAGATTATTTCATAGCAGGGGGCAGGCAGTAAACAAAGCAAACATTTTTCTCTCCTTATGGCATTTTCATGTTTCCAAATCTCAATATGCCCAGTGAATTGGAAGCAAATAAAGAAGGAGGAATGGCTGAGAATGTTGCCATTAACCAGATGGGAAGGATTAATATTGAGACTTGGCAGCTGTGTGGTCTTGAAAAAATTGCTTCATCTCTCTGCTTTAGTTTTCTTTTACGTAAAATGTGGGTCACAGTAGCCCTACCTTATCAGTAGGTTGTTGTGGGGATTAAATGGGATGCTACATAGGAAGTGTTGGGCACAGTACCTAGCAGATAGGAGGTGCTCAGCTAATCATTCTTATTATTATTAATGAGGATTACAGACTACTTATGTCCTTGCTAAATAGCTCTAATGAGACTCAAGCTAGTAAGACATGAAGGAGAAACTTAAATCAAAAAGACAATGTCAGAACCTTACCCAGGAACCCAAGAACTGCTTTCCAGGCATTTGTTTCAGGGCCCACCACAGGTTTAAGTAAAAGTACACTGGCTGGGCATGGTGGCTCCCGTCTGTAATCCCAGCATTTTGGGGAGGCCGAGGCGGGCAGATCACAAGGTCAAGAGATCGAGACCATCCTGGCTAACACGGTGAAACCCCATCTCTACTAAAAATACAAAAAAAAAAAATTAGCCAGACGTGGTGGCAGGTGCCTGTAGTCCCAGCTACTCGGGAGGCTGAAGCAGGAGAATGGCATGAACCCAGGAGGTGGAGCTTGCAGTGAGCAGAGATTGCGCCACTGCACTCCAGCCTGGGCGACAGAGTGAGACTCTGTCCCCCCCCCCAAAAAAAAGTATACTAAAATGCCATTTCATTTTGTATCGCCTTTCCCGGGCTATGGAATCATGGAGTTTGTTTCTAAATCCTAATGTTATCCCTTTCTGCTATCTGAGTTCCTTCTAGAATGGTTATTCTTCAGTGACTATCCAAGTTGACTAATTTAGCCAGGACTAACTCAGACAACCAAGGGCAAGCGCTGATTCTACTCACAGAGGCCCTGAGTATAGATGACTCCTTGCCATTGGTCATTTCCAAACTGAGATCATGCAGCCTTCTTTGTGGTTTCTTCCATATTCTAGGTATTGGTGCATCTAGAAACTGCCAAGATCAAACATTCTGTGGGACAGGGCCAGTGTCTGAACCAGAGACTAAAGCTGTTGCCAGCTTTGTAGAGAGCAAGAAGGATGATATTTTGTGCTTCCTGACCATGCACTCTTATGGGCAGTTAATTCTCACACCTTACGGCTACACCAAAAATAAATCAAGTAACCACCCAGAAATGGTGAGTCCACAGCGCCAAGGCCTCAAGTAAAACCTCAGCAAGACCTCTGCCTTCCTTTTTCTGACTTCCATTTCCACGATTATGGCTCCAGCCACCCTTTTGTTCTCTCTGCTTATCCCTATATTCTTTCTCCTGCTTTTGCACCTTGCCAGATGCCTGCTGGGAAGGCTTCGGGTTAAATGCTGCTTTACCTACATTAATTAACTACCTGTTTCATAAAGTGTCAAGTTGGGAGACATCTTAGGTATTCATCTATAATATAAATGAGATGATTATGTTAATAATCTGCAGGAATGCACTTTCATTTCTGTAAATTCTCTTGAAGCTCCGTTCAGCAATTACAGCTTTTGAACCGTGCTTTCAAGAACTTGCCAGCTGTTAGTGGAATATGGCATATCTAAAATAACATGGCTAAATAATATCTGCTCTCTTCTCTGCTAAACACAATGCTCTATTTTCTTCTAAACTCTTCCTTCAGTATTTGCCTAGGATTATTTGTAAGGGGAAGTACCAGCGAAATGCAAGCTGGAGCAGGGAAACTGTGTTTGGTCTTATCCAGGTCCTTCTCTGAAGCTGTGTTTACCCAAGCACTGTTGGGCAGAATTACTGAGAAGGACTGGGCTCTTTGCCCTTTTGTGAACCAGAGGACAACAGACACAAGTCAAAGAGAGGGTAAATTTAGAATTGCAAATTGTAATATTTGTTTTCCTTTTATTTTTAAATTTTTTCCATTTTAATTGTGGTAAAATAAACATAAAATTTACTATCTTAACCATTGTTAAAGTATACAGTTCAGTAGTGTTAAGTATATTCACATTGTTATGCAGCCAATCACCGGAACTTCTTCATCTTGCATAATTGAAACTATGCCCATTAAACAACTTTCCATTTCTTCCTACACGAGTCCCTCACAACCATCACTCTACTGTCTGTTTCTATGAATCTCACCACTCTAGATACCTCATATAAGGGAATCATGCGGTATTTGTCTTTTTACGACTGGCTTTCACTAAGCATATTATCCCAAGTTTCCCCATGTTGTAGGGTGTATCCGAATTTTCTTCCTTTGTCAAGCCAAATAATATTCCATTGTGTGTATATACTACATTTTGTTCATCCCATCCACTTATCTGTCAATGGACACACTTGGGTTGCTTCCACCTTTTGGCTATTATGAAAAATGCTGCTATGAATATGGGTGTGCATTTCTCTCTTAAGACTCTGCTTTCAATTTTTTTGATTCATATCCAAAATGTAATTGCTGGATCATATGGCAATTCTATTTTTAATTTTTTGGGGAACCACCATACTGTTTATAATAGAGGCTGCTCCATTTGATATTCCTACCAACAGTACATAAAGGTTTCTCCACATTCTTGCCAACACTTGTTATTTTCTGTTTATCTTTTTTTTTTAAACATGCTCCTCTTTATATGCAAATGCTGAGAAGAAGTGGGGCTAAGCTTGCTCTGTTCTTAATATCACAGAGGCCTGATGACCTATTGGTTAGGTTACACCTTTTGCACATCTCCCTCTGGAGCACGACCCAGAAGACACAAGGCCTGAACACTAAATGAAAAACCACTATAGACCTTTGTTGGAAGGAGCCCTTCTCCCAACAGTCAAAAATATCCAACAATACTCAAGTACCTTTCTTGCAATTATTCTTTCTTTTCTTGGTCCAGGAACACTTGTACTACATGATCATTTTGTAACACATGGACATAACTAACATCTGCCTAGATCTTTACAATTTACAGAGAGATTTATAGCTGTTATCTCCTTTGACCCTCATGATAGTATATTACATTCACTTTGGAGTGTAGAAATTGAAACTCTGAGTTAACTTTATCTTCAGAACTCCATAAATAGAAAGTGGTGGGGCCCAGGCTAGAACTCATGTCTTTAGACTCCAGAGGCCACATTCATCATCCCACTACCTCGCACTGCCTCTCTCTGCCCAGAAAGGATGTACAACTTCTAGGAGTCATTATCAGATAGATTCCCAGTCAACTATGCATTATATCCTTCTCATTTGTGAGCCCTGGAAGTTCTATTTCTTCAATAAAGAAATCTACAGAAGCAGTTATTTCAGTCAAGAAGCCCAGAATGCTCCTTTTTCCCAGTTTCAGGAATATTTGTTGTAGATTCCTACTTCTGCTTAAAGGGATCTGTGACAAACACAAATGAATCTCCAAAGACAGGTAATTAGAGATCTTTGATGGAAAGGGGTCTTCCACCAACAGAAAAAGGAGGCTAGTATATTCCAGTATTTTTCTTGGGTACTTCATTCTCTAATTGGTTCAGGAAAACAGATACTATGTGACCATTTTGCAAAGTTTGTATTCAAAGGTTGGAGGGTCTTGTACTGCTGATTGGCTGTCTGGTTAGAGCCCTGTGCTTTGGCCAGAGGCCAGAAGGAGCAAGACAGCAGGAGGGACCTGAGGCAATGGCACCACCACTGCTGGACAGTAACTCTAAGAAGGGAATAACTGGCAACTCCATAGCACTGTATACAGAAACCAGTAAATCAAATTGAGAAAGATGGCTTCAATTCTGTATCTCTTACAGTCTCAGGTGCTGAAGAGTTCACATAAACAGTCGTCCCCAAGCCTTTTCAATAAAAAGACTGTGAATATTTTACTACCACATGTCTACCTTATTGAAGCTACTGAGCAGTGTTTCTAGGTTCTTGGGGGCAAGCTTTGATAGATGAGTGCACAAAGACACAGAATCAAGCCAACTGCTCCAAGGAGATTTCCATTTCTAGTACTATTTACAAGCAGCAGAGACTAGTAATTAATCTCTATTATTTACAAAACCAAAAGTTTATAGAAATCATGGTAAATATTATACTACATGATAGACAGCTTGGCAATCACTATGTAGGAGAAACATAACTATATATAGCCTCTTTCTAAACTGCTCTGGAAATTAGAATAGCTATAAGAATTCTAATGTTTTACATGCTTACATTCTTTCCATTTGAACTCTCTTTGTATCAACCTCTGTACTCCATCCCAAGCTCTGTTGCCCCCACCCCCACTAGGCCAGGGCTTTATTCAACCATTCTGTGGGCCTTCCTGTGAATATATGCTTACAGGAAATTCTCTGGGCCCGGAGAAGGAGTTGTTAAGCAGGCCAGAGGTTTTTAGAAATGTATATTATGTACTATTGGCAAATGAGTTTTTATTATTTTTATTAGAAGTACCTATAAGCTGAGAAAAAAGGGCAGCAGAGAAATTGGCTCTATTATAGCCTTGCAACGTAGCGTCAGAAGGAGAGAGAAGTACAATCAGGAGTTCCACCTCCAGAGACAGAAGTTGAATTCTGAAGTCTAGGGGATTTCCATTTTATCTTCTCAGAAACGTCCAAATTGCTAAGCTGAGGATCACAACTGAATGCCTCTCATATCTATCTCTTACTCCTCTCTGCTTCCCCATAGTAATTCCTCATGGAATCATTAAAATAGAACTCAAAAGTTATTTTATCAACAAAGAAGGGTAAACTGGAAAGACGGTTTCCTACCCCACAGCCAGGATTCCAGGAAAGGGAATGATATCGGATAAAATAAATGACAGCTGGCAATGAGAAAAAAAAATTTGTTGTCTAGGGAGAGCTGCAGGAAAGAAAAAAAAAAAGCAAGGAACCATTGGGATGGCAAGTGTAGTCTGGGTCTGATGCATATATCCCAGTGAAAGGTAAGGACCCACAAGGACCAGTTAACGTGGAGTTCCATTAAACACACAAACACACACACACACACACACACACACACACGAGAATTAAAAATAATTAAAGGCAATTCGTATCTCTGCTAGAGACTCTTAAAGAACTTCAGAAGGGAGTGTGGTTGGTAAATCACAACGCTTTTCCCAGGCCCCTTCTCTCAACTTCATCACATACAGCAGCTACCCTGAATCCTGCCCACCCCTCACTCTCATTTCCTTACCAGAATTTCTCTCTCCAGCAGACCATTCTTGTACCTCCTCCCAGTGTAAATGATTAAACCAGCTTTTTTGGCCTCTCCTACCCATTATCTCAATTCTGGATAACACAAACCCAGGAACTGAGACAGACTCAGAATCCCTTTTTAGGAAGTGAGAGAGAAGGTGAATGGCCAAAGATGGCATTCTTAGTAGTGAGTGGAGAGAAAGCAAGTGACTTGCAAGTATGTTTAACAGAGTGTTTTTCCTTTGATCTTAGTCATACACGGAAAGCCCCAAGTGCCTTAAGAACACTGCCCACAACCGTCCAGTATGATCCCCCCAACTTCCTTATTGCCTTTTTGCCAACAGAAATGTTGTTCCTTTTGAATTTCGCTGGGCCAGTTTCCTCTCTAGACAAGCACTACTCTGCAACATCTCAGGGTTCAGCTGGACAATACAGAGCTGGGAGAAGGAGAATCTAAAACGAGACCTGTCCCTAGTCAGGCATCCAGGGAGCTGGTGCACCTGGAGTGCAGTCAGGAAGCCCTGAGGGGTAAAGCTATGGTGGATCACAGTCCAGGCAGGGAGGGAGACTGTCAGGGGAAGCAGTGGGATATTCCATCTGACAGGTAGAACACACATGTTTAGGCTGGGGAATACCTAGAGGGTCTGTCGGCAAACCTAGGCGACATGCATCAGGTCAATAAGCCCAGCCAGTAGACTTGGGCCTCAGTTAGTGACTCTGATCTCTGGAAAGGGGCTGCAGAGGTGACGTGGTGGTAGGTGTGGGGATGGGTATGACTTCCAGCTCTGAAATGCTATATATATATAATAAGATAAACGCTGTAAGGAAAAAGAAGAGGGGGGTCAGAGAGAGGAATGAAGAAAGGGCTGTGGGGATTCAAAGTGGGGAGAGATAGAATCCAGTTGGAGGGATCAGGTAAGGCCTCTTGGAGAAGTTGGCATTTGAAAAAGTCCTTCGAGGCTGGGCAGAATTCCAGCAGGCAGAGATAAGAGGTAGGGATCCCATGTGGAGGAAATATCCTGAGGAAAGATAGAGGCTGAGGAATGTAGGGTAAGGCTGAGGAATGGTAGGAAAATGTTTGTGACTATCATCTAGGAGGGATGACAAAATACAGTGTTGGGAAGGTGGGTTAGAGTCATGTTGGAGAGGATCTCAAAAACTAGGCTGAGAAGTTTTTACTTAATTAAGTGAGCAACCAGGAGCTCTTGAAGACTTTTCCATAGGATCATGATCATAGCTGTATGCTACAAAATTTCATCTGGAAGCCAGGTAGGATCACTTGAAAGAAGGATTGGTGAGAGAAATCTATTAGAAGATGCAACAGACCATTTCAGAGGTAGAGTCTGACATAGAATGATGGCACTGGAAATGCAACTTGGCAACTGTTTTAGACAGGGAATATCAGAGATGCCTGCAGAATTCTACATGTGTGTTTGGAAGAGAATGCAAGCCCAGAAATACGAAAGTCAGAGCAGCCTTATTAGTGGGAGAGATGGTGAAACTGGATTAAGTGTGCTGAATCTGAGGCACCAGCAGGCTACCTAAGATGTAGACATCCGATGGGAAGTTGGAAAGGTGGCCTAAAACTCTGGAGATGAATCTGGACAAAACACCAAATGCTTGGATTGTTGGGTTTATTTTAAACACCAGATATGTGTCTCTGCATTTCCCACCTACAGATTCAAGTTGGACAGAAGGCAGCAAATGCATTGAAAGCAAAGTATGGAACCAATTATAGAGTTGGATCGAGTGCAGATATTTTATGTAAGTATCTTTTTTTGCCTCTTCAATAGTATCTAAGGCACAAAAGAAGTCAGTGGACTTTGGATGGCGAGATAGGTGGGAGAGGAACAGAAGAGTTCCTGGGATCAACAGGGAGTTGTACAAATCAAAATGACCAAGGATAAAAGGGAGTCTGTACCAATCCAGAATTATACTCTCTAGGGATAAGGTATGAACTAAAAGAAAAAGAATTAATGTGCTGGCTCAGACCAGAACTTCCCCTGGCTTCAGTTAAAAAGAGCTGGCAAGCTAGAAGGCACAAGAGTTAACAGGAAGGACATTGTCCACTGACCTTTGGTCAGTCAATTCAGTTCCCAGAGGACCCATCAGGCTAAGAAAGCCCTGGAGAAAAAATCTAAAGACAAGAATTTAGTTGAAAGGAGAGCGCACTGTTTCTCCCAACCCCAATCTCCACCTTCTCCACCCTCCATGAGCCCCCCTCTAAATACTTGTATAGTATTTTTCTTGTGGGTCATTTTGTTTCTGTTCCTTTCTTTAAATGACTCAGTTCACTCTTGCCAGGCAATATTAGGTTGCCAAGTCAGTGACTCAGCTAAGAAACTTTAGCCAAACCTCTCTATGTGCCAGACACAGTGCCAGGTATGATGGGGGACAGAGATACTGAATAAGATGTGGTTCTTGCCCTGCAGGGGCTTACAACCAAGGAGAAAGAGAAGACAGCTATTTCTGAGACCCTGATCTAAAAGAGCTTCTTTATCTTACTAAGTGAACCTTTAGTTCCTGAAATGGCTATAGAAATCCGTTCTTTCAAAGTATGATTTCTACCTCTGCCTTCATGTTTTCACCTGTAGATGCCTCATCAGGGTCTTCAAGAGACTGGGCCCGAGACATTGGGATTCCCTTCTCATATACGTTTGAGCTGAGGGACAGTGGAACATACGGGTTTGTTCTGCCAGAAGCTCAGATCCAGCCCACCTGTGAGGAGACCATGGAGGCTGTGCTGTCGGTCCTGGATGATGTGTATGCGAAACACTGGCACCCGGACAGTGCTGGAAGGGTGACATCTGCCAATATGCTGCTGGGCCTGCTGGTGTCCTGCATGTCTCTTCTCTAAGTGCATTTCACCCAGGCCTGCTCAACCCCAGTGGCATGAGTATGGCTGGAGGAACGGTGTGCTATGGTTGTAAAGAAACCAAATAATTTAACTAAAAATACTTCCTATTTCAATAAGGAAAAATCATGTCTGCGTTTTAATATTTGCTTTTCTGTGAGTTGAGCTTTATTCCTTTATACTAGGAATTAGTTAGGTACTGCTACAATAATGCTACAAACCAAACCTCTCTAAAACCAAGTGGTGCAAATCTACAGGTCATGATGCAGTGATCTTGGTTGAGCTCGCTTACGCATCCATGGTCAGTTTCAGGGCAGCTGGTAGATCTCGGATGAACTCACTCTGGGGGTTGGCTACTGTAGGCTAGTATAGGATAGCCTCAGCTGCAATGAGGAACGGGGGCTGTGCTCCATGTATCTTCTCGTCCAGCACATTAGTACCATGCACTCATGGCCATGGTGAAGGAGCAAAAGCAGCAGAGCAAGTCTCAATGTGCAGGCGCTTTTCAAACCTCTGCTTGCATCCTATTTGCTAACATCCCATTTGCCAAAGGAAGTCACGTGGCTGAGCTCTGCATCAAGGGGTGGAGCAGAACAGAAGGTGGTGAGTGAAGAATTGGGGCCATCAGTGAAATGACTCTATCTGGTGTTTATATCACACCCTTGAGCTTCACTGGCTTAGCTTCATAGTCGGTAGCTCAGCTACAATTCAAGGCAACTCAACTAGATGGCTATTATCCTATTCAGCTTTAAACGTGGAGAAGCCTATGAGTTCCAGTGGAACCCCACTGCTCTTGAAATCTAATTAAAAGTCACACAATGAGATTCTGACAGGGCCTTTTGTGTTCTACTAATTTTTGTGATTTACGATCTCAACATTCACTAAGGAAAATGAAGTAGGAATAGGTCTTCTGCCCCAGGGTCTGGGGATTTTTTCTCATCTGTTTTCTTCAAAAATTTTGCTTATGCTTTTGAACCAGGTTCTTGCTTTCTTAATTTTGTGTTAATGAGTTAGTAGCAGCATTCAGAGGATAAGTTATACAATCTCTCTTGATGACTGTTGCTGGTTTTATTTATTTATTCATATAAAAAAATTTAAGGATCTACTAGGTGCATTTTGATAGGTTCTGGGGTTACAGTGGTGAATAAGATAGACATAGTCCCTGTCTATTTGAAATTTATATTCCAGTGGGTGAAATCAGGACTAGCCGCCATAAATAATTGGAATAGACACGCTGTTTCATACCAGGTGAATCCCAGGTCTAGGGGAGTACAATAAGCAAGAACACAAATAAATAAACTAAATATTGCAGTTTGTGACACATACTATGAAATGAGAAGTCAGTAGAGAGGAGAGGAAGGCCCACATTGTATGTGTATGGATATCTAGGCATTTAATTGTGCTATCTCATCTATTAAATTGTGAGTGCTGTTAAAGTAGCAGCCATGACTGTCATTTCCTATGTATCTCTATGTGACACCTTGAAATGGTGCTAAGCAGTTGTCAGGCTTCAAATAAATGTAGTTGTGACCAGCTGACAGGGCATCCTTGGGTGTTCAGTCACCCATTGCCAAATTTCCTTGTTGGTCACAGTCACAATACACTTCTTGGTTGTAACCCTTTTATTGCCTTTCTTTGTCGTCTTTATTTCTTCATGTTTTGCTAGTGTGTGGCTGATAAGGGTCAGAAAGGAAAATGTCAGAGGCAATAGGGTTTAATGAATCAGGGAACTGCTATTTACATAAAAATGCCAACTCCACAATTGTGGCACTGTCAGGAGGAAATGGTTTGGTTTCATCAACGGTCAGCCTAGAAGGGAAGAAAACTAGTGTGACCACCCAGTGCTATATTCAAGAAGAAAGCAGGGGAGCCGTGCTTAGAGACGCCAGTTATCAGTGTTCATCTACCTTGGGTTTTATCTCCAAGGCTATTTTAAAAATAATTCGGACCTCTGAGTACTATGGGAGCTCTGATCTACAAAGTTTAATTCATGTCTAGAGATGGAGCTCATGGGCAAATAAAGTCAGAAGAGAATAGAGAGAAACTCAGTTAATCAATCAGCTTGCCTGAAACCTCCCACGTGGATTTTTCCAGATTTCAGGATGCGATCATAGCTTCCTTGAGGGGCTTCACCTGTCTCTGGGGGAATAGGATACTGGGAAACATGACACATTTTGTACTGCTTCTGGAAGTTTTTTACTTCCTGTGAAAGAATCCTAAGAACAGGGATAGAAAGATGGTAAATGACCACACTGATCTTTCTAAGAATGTTTTCAACTTCGTGGTGGAAAATGATATTTGGCTGGGAAAACTTCACAGCTGATGCTATTAATGCAATCTTGAGAGTATCCTGTTTGTAGTTTGGTTAGGTCTGGGATTTGATTTCATCCTACTTTAAAGCTGAAAAGTTAGTTTGTTAATGCTTCATGTATGTTAGTACAAGGCATGAAACTCCCAGTCAGAGTCAAAGGACACTATTTCCCAAAGCACCTGAAGCAGCACAAGCATCAGCATATTTACAGGGATTCCTCCTTCTCCCAAGCGCCAAGAGGATGATGCAAAGAGCCCAGATGCCACGTGCATATGCAGCGAGTTGTGCAACTGAGAGAAACACTAAGCTTTGGAATTCACTGCTTCTACAGCAAGCAATAAGCAAGCCTGATCTTATCCCAGAAGAAGACATGTCCCCGTCCCTCAAGGTTGCTTGCTTACTGCAAATAAAACTGAGAAATGGCCCAGGTAAAAGTGGTCAGGGCCTTGCATCATTGGCCCAGCCAGGAAGATGTGCAGGAGAAAAAGAATCTCTAAAGGACTATCTCCCAGTAGGTTTTATGTGTCAGGTTGAATCCTATGAAATTGCTGCTTTTGTGGGTCAACAAAGTTCAAGTATTGGTGATTTTACATGGTTCAATTTAAGATTATCTCAGTGCTAATCAAAGTATTTTTATAATGCCTCCTTTTTTATTTTTAGGAAGTTTGACTATTCTGCCTTTTCTGTTACTAGTTCTGTCTTTCCACCAAACTCTATCAGTGCTTTTTCCATAACTTTTCCTACAAAGGATCTAGATCTTCTTGACTTACAGGTGAATTTAGAGTTTAAAATGATGTAAAATAATAAATGCAGGTGATACATAAGCTTCTAGCTCTCGGGTTTTTTTTTTTTTTTTTTTTACAGCACTGTCAAAGTGAGTTATATTTTTGTTTTCACTATGTATGACCAAGCTCTTATTTCTCTTCCTTATGCAGTTTATCAGTCTGATATGTTATTAAAAATGTATTCTTTACACCACCCCAGTATTATTCATATCTTATGTATATCATTTGAATCTGGTATAAATTTATTATGTCACTAAGAGAAGCCCACTGCCTAAGAACATAAAATTGCAGTACTAAATACAGAGTTTTTAAAAAAAACCTATTAATAATTATTAATTTATTTTATGATGTGCAGCGATTGAAATATTTTATGTGTATTATCTTGTGTGAAGATGTTACCAGGAAGTCCCAATCCAGAACCCAAGAGAGGGTTCCTGGATCTCATGCAAGAAAGAATTTAGGGCAAGTCCATAGAGTAAAGTGAAAGCAAGTTTATTAAGAAAGTGAAGGAACAAAAGAATGGCTACTCCATAGACAGAGCAGCCCCAAAGACTGCTGGTTACCCATTTTTATGGTTATTTCTTGATGATATGCTAAACAAGGGGTGGATTATTCATGCCTCCCCTTTTTAGACCATATAGGGTAACTTCCTGATGTTGCTATGGCATTTGTAAACTGTCATGGCGCTGGCGGGAGTATAGCAGTGAGGATGACCAGCAGTCACTCTCATTGCCATCTTGGTTTTGGTGGGTTTTGGCCGGCTTCTTTACTGCAACCTGTTTTATCAGCAAGGTCTTTATGACTTGTATCTTGTGCAGACCTCCTATCTCATCCTGTGACTTAGAATGCCTTAACCTTCTGGGAATGCAGCCCAGTAGGTCTCAGCCTTATTTTACTCAGACCCTATTCAAGATGGAGTTGCTCTGGTTTACACATCTCTGACAATACTCATAAGAATCTTGAGTTAGATATTTTATTTATTTGATGAAGAAACTGAGACAGAGAGGTTAAGAATATGCCCATCCATGGACACACTGTTTTTGTTTGTTTGTTTTTAGAGACAGGATCTCACTCTATTGCCCCAGGCCAGAGTGCAGTAGCACAATCATAGCCCGCTGCAGCCTCAAACTCTTGGGCTCAAGTGATCCTCCATCCTTAGCCTCCTGAGTAGCTGTGACTGTAGGTGCACATCACCACATGTGGCTAATTTTTTATTTTTTTGTAGAGACAGCTATGTTGCCCAGGCTGGTCTTGAACTCCTGGCCTCAAGCAATCCTCCTACCTCAGCCTCCCAAAGTGCTGGGATTACAGGTGTGAGCCACTGCACCCGGCTGATAACACTGTTCTTAATGATTGATTAGTTTTATTGGAATAGAAATTTTCCAGTTTTAGGATGTCAGAAGTACTGTCTAATGGATACTGCCAGTGCTTTGCCAAAACTCCTTCAGGTACCTTCTCCTGCATCCCTCTCCTTCTTTGATGTGTTTTTGCCTCCAATGGCTCATACTCATGTGACTTTTTCCAGTGGCTACCCTTGAGCTACTGCATGTACTTTGCCTGCAGCCACAGAGAGTTAGAAGTGTGTGACAGTGACACCTGTTAAAAGAAAATCTTTAGTCAGATTAAAGTTAACAGATTTTAAGTGAGCAAGGAATGATTCACGAATCAGGCAGACTCCTGAGCTAGAGTAGGCTCAGAGAGACTCTGGCAAAGTCGCATAGTGGAAAAAGATTTATAGACAGAAAAAGGAAAGTGACATATAGAAAACCCAAAGTGAGGTACAGAAACAGTCAGATTGGTTACAGCGTGTCATTTGCCTTATTTGAACACAGTTTGAACAGTTGGCCCCCTTTGATTGGCCAAAACTCTCTGATTGGCACAAGAGTAGGTTACAGTCTGTTTATACCTCCATTTAGGTTATAGCTCACTGTGTACAGAGAAACCTTTCAGATGAACTTAAAATATGTTAAGAAAGCAGCTTTAGGCTAAACTTGATTTAATACATCCACCACCAGAAACCCCCAGTCTCTGCTTAGAGGGTAACGGATGAGTCCAGGGGTGTGAAAGCCCAGTTCTCTTGCAGTGGGAAGTGTAATTAGTTCCAGAGATAGTGTGGGACAAGGTTAAAGTTACCCTCCAAAGAACTTGCCTTGAGGTTGCACCCTTGCTTGGCTTCCTTCCTTTCTTTGTCTGGCTTCCTCACTCCCTTACTAGTTTATTTTGGGAGTACCTCCTTAATAAATCACTTATGCATGACTACTCACATCTGGGCCTGCCTCTAGGGAACCCAATGTAATTGTCAGTGTTTTGGAATTATTACCAAAACATCATAAGTTTTTAATTTCCTAAAATAACCTTTAATACAAGTATTACTATTATTCAATATTCAGAATATGCCTGGAGATTACAAATGTTGTACGAACAGAAATATTTCTATTTTGAATATTTTCTCATTCTAGAACATGAAGAGTCTTATTCCAGAGAAGACTTTTATTTCAGGATAACATATATTTTTAGTTGAACCTCTTGTTGAAGGCACAGTAAAAATAAGATTAGTCTTTATGGGCTTGTAAATTTTAAAGTATTTGGTGTTATGATAAGACTTTATGAGAAAATAATAGCTACTTATTATAGTTTTCCACTCTACTGTAATCAAGACTGCATAGTCTTTTCTCAGCTACTCTGAAAAAGGACTTTTATTTCTCTCAGGATTTATTCATTTAAAATAGTTAAAAAATAAAACTCAAAAGAGCTTTAATGGTGAGTGTATTAAGTCT
This sequence comes from Symphalangus syndactylus, assembly GCF_028878055.3. Taxonomy (NCBI): domain Eukaryota; kingdom Metazoa; phylum Chordata; class Mammalia; order Primates; family Hylobatidae; genus Symphalangus; species Symphalangus syndactylus. The sequence continues at coordinate 111,529,237 of NC_072430.2, forward strand.
TATCCTGCCAACATGTTCCTTTCCTACACAGCTCTTATCATGTTTTTGCTGAGGATTTAAAAAAAAGAAAAACATTTTTGAAAGTCAGCTCCAAAATGATACTTCCAAGAAAAGACTAACGGTGTCCTTTTTATTTACATAGATGGTGCAAAAGCAACCACAGAGGCACAAAGGAGGCAAAGAGTAATGTGTCTTCCCACTATGAGTTTGAACAACAAAAACCCAGTTGACTAGATAGAGGATCTTGAGAAGGTGAAGTGTAAAGTCAGGTTAGGATCAGGTGGTTGAAGAGCCTGAATGCCAGACCAGAGTCTAAACATTCTCCCTGTAGGCTGTGGGGAGTACTAGCAGAAGTAGTAAAGGAGTAAAGAGGCAGAGGGAGTAAAGAGTAAAGATCACTCTGGAAGGATGATCTAAGGTGAAATAATTAGAGGGAAGAAGTCACGAAAAACAGTTCAGAAAATATTATACTGGGCACGTAACCACCCAATGGGTTCATTTTGCCCCCTGCCTAGATAGAGCTCATTTACCAAGACGGGAATTACAATAGAGAAAGAGCTTAATATATGTAGAGCTGGCTAAATGGGAAATGGGAGTTTTATTATTACTCAAAGCAGCCACCCTGAAAATTGGGAGGCTGGAGTTTTTCAAAGATAGTTTGGGAGGCGGGAGGCTAGGACAGGGGGAATGCTGATCGGTTGGGCATGCAGTCATAGGGGTATGGAAAATGGCCCCCACGTGCGGAGTCTACTTCTGGGTGGGAGCCACAGAGGAATCACTAGTCCAGGTGAGGCATCATCAGAAATGCAAAAGCCTGAAAAGACATCTCAAAGGGCCAATCTTAAGTTTTACAATAGAGGTGTTATTTACAGAAATAATTGGGGAAGTTGAAAATCTTACGACCTTCAAAATAATGGCTGGTAATCCAACCAGGCCTACGTCTTAGCATAAATCAGGCCCCTCATCCTCCTAATATGGTGGCCTTCCATTAGTTTTACAAAGGTGGTTTAGTTTGGGGAAGGGCTATTATCATTTAAACTATAAACTAAATTTTTCCCGAAGTTAGCTTGGCCTATGCCCAGGAATGACCAAGGGCATTTTGGAAGTCAAAGGCAAGATGGAGCTGGTTAGATGAAATCCCTTTCACTGTCGTAATTTTCTCACTATTATGATTTTTGCAAAGGTGGTTTCATACACACATGAATTGAATAACAACAAAGTTGAGTTGGTGGCCACAGAAATTTCCATTCTTTCCCCACAAAGTGACGGAAATCAGAGAGGCTATTCAGAAGGATTCAAGTATTATAAGATCATGAGAACTTGTCTTCAATCATCTTTGTTTCACCCCTGCCTGAGAAAGTATAATAATGCTGAAAATTGACTTACAGACCTACGGAAGCCAGAAGGGAAGCAGAATGGAAAAACGAGGAGCCATGTGTTTTCAGATAAGAAATAGGAAATGCAGAATTGTCACACTGAGGTGTCAGTTGAAATTCAGGGTTAGTTTTCAATCTTATAGTCAGATGTTGAGTCACATGCAACCTTCATTTCAATCTCATATTTCAAACCTCATTCAATATGGAAACTTGAAAAAGCTTTTAAAAAATTAAAAACTATCATCTCCATCAGTTTCCTCTTACACATACGCTAATTCACCCTATGACATTTACTTTATAATTAGGTTTGCAAGTCTATCACTTTAAAGGTTGACTACTTTCTCAAAGGCTGTTGCTTCAAAGATTTGTTGTGCAGGAGAATTCTTATTTCAAATAAAAATTTACCTTGAAGCATAAAATATAAGTCAGATAAAAACAGAACTGCTCTGTCTGATTTGGGAAGGCTAGGTAATGGGTCTAAAGATACTCCCTGTTCCCCAATTTCCCTGCAGACCTGAAGTACTTACTACTCAAATTGTGGTCCATGGGCCAATAGCATTAGTTTTAGATGAAATCTTGCTCAAAATTCAAATTTTTCAACATCAGAACTTGCGTTTAACAAAATCCCTAGGTAATTTGATGCTCTTGAAAATTTAGGTAGCACAGCTTTAGAGTACAGACATCACCTGGAAAGCTTGTTAAAACCCAGATTCTTGTCCACATCAATAGATCAGTGGTAGAGCATGAGAGTCTGCATGTTTAACAAGCTCCCAGGTGATGCTAATATTGCTGGTCCTCAGACTACTGCACATCAAGTGGCAAGAAGCTAGAGTAGTGATTCTCCAATGTTAGTGGGCATCAAAATCATCTGGAAGGCTTGTTAAAACCTGAGCTGGTGGGTTCCATCTCCCCATCAGAGTTTCTGATTCAGTAGTGGGACAGAAGGCGGGAATGTGGAGAATCTTCCTATCTAACAAGTTCCCAGGCAATGCTGATGCTGTTTCTCTGGGGAACGCACTAGAGCATTTGGCTCATAATTAGGAAAAGTTGCCACTAGGTAAGCAGAGGTATCTTGATTTAGTTTTTGAGTAAAAAGAAGTAAAATACAAAAGAAAGACAAAAGTTTCTGCCCTTAAGGATCTTAGGGTCTAGTTCAAAATACAGAAAAGTAAACAAACACCTCACAAAATGATAAGTACTAAAATGAAGACCACATGCAAGCATCTAACGGAGAAGAGCCATTAACTCAGCCTCTGTGGGGTGGGCGTGGGAGCGGGCTAGGGAAGGGTTCATTAGTTTTCTTAGAATGTGAGAAAAACTTGGAAGTAGTCTGATTGCTTAAATGATCTGCACTCTGTGCAAGACACAATCTTTAATTTGAGATCCTGATAATAGCCATGGATATACCAGTTAATTATGCATTTGTAATTAAAAATAATCTCAACATCTTTTATGAGGCAGGATGGGGTAGTTGGGGAGGAGTGTTGAGAATCAGGGGTTTGCAGCAGAAGCAGTGGAGAAGGAGCTAAACCTGAACATGCCCTCCTCAGAGTGGGGAAGAAGAGGTTGGAATTAAATCATAGTCAAGAAATAACCGGCCGGGCGCAGTGGCTCACACCTGTAATCCCAGCACTTTGGGAGGCCGAGGCAGGCGGATCACGAGGTCAGGAGATCGAGACCATCCTGGCTAACACAGTGAAACCTCGTCGCTACTAAAAACACAAAAAATAAGCTGGGTATGGTGGTGGGCCCCTGTAGTCCCAGCTACACAGGAGGCTGAGGAAGGAGAATGGCGTGAACCTGGGAGGCAGAGCTTGCAGTGATCCAAGATTGCGCCACTGCACTCCAGCCTGGGCGACAGAGCCAGACTCTGTCTCAAAAAAAAAAGAAAAAGACAAGAAATAACCTGGTTGTCTCTGGCTCTTTACTTCTCAGAAAGTCAAGCATCTGATGTTAGCTCCTGTTCCCAAATTTATTGGTTCATATAACTAAAAGATCTGAAGGGAGTTCAAGAATAAAAGAATCCAGGGATTCCAGAGATGTTATCAGAGTTTAATGAGTTTCCATATTTTAATTTTGCATCAGATCTTTTTCTGTTGGTTTTATTGAAGCAGGCTTTTTCCACGTGGGAGCAAAATGCAACCCCTGCTCTTATTGTCCTTCCACCCATCCCCTGCAGCTCTAGTCCTGGATCCTATCCTCTCCACAACCCTGGAAAAAAAGTATTTACCTTTTGTAGTGGTTCCAATACAAGTCCCAAAGAGGGACTGAATGGGCCTCCATGAGTCAAGAAGTTGGAATATGCTGTTGTCCCAGCCCAGGTCACATGTTCACTCATAGACCAGCTTCCCAAACCACATAGATTGAGATAGGAAATAAAATCAGGCCACTTGTGTTGGAAGAAGAGTGAGTAGACACTGGTCAGTTAAAAAGCAACAACTGGCTGGGTGTGGTGGCTCACGCCTGTAATCCCAACACTTTGGGAGGACGAGGTGGGTGGATCACCTGAGGTCAGGAGTTCAAGACCAGACTGGCTAACATGGTAAAATCCCGTTTCTACTAAAAATACAAAACTAGCTGGGCTTGGTGGCAAGTGCCTGTAATCCCAGCTACTTGGGAGGCTGAGGCAGGAGAATCGCTTGAACCTGGGAGGCAGAGGTTGCAGTGAGCCGAGATTGCACCATTGCACTCCAGCCTGGGCAACAAGAGCGAACCTCCATCTCAAGAAAAAAAAAAAAAAAAAAAAAAAGCAACAGCTTCCCCCATCCCAGAAAAAGCACAGGGCCTTTCTACAAGTCTCAGAGTTCACCCTAGCAGATTCTAAGTGTCATATTCTCAAAAAGAAGGTAAAATCATTTATTTCTCAACTATGTGCTAGGCATACATTCAAAATTAGGTTCAGGATTCCCCAGAGCAAAACCAAGGTCTATTCTACCCACAGTGTCTACTTAATTGTAGCAACCATGTCTCTGTGCCCTTACACAAAATCTTCAGGAATCCATTTTCGCGAACCATTCCCAGGATTCAGGTAAGTGAGAGACACTGTAGGGAAGTGTTAACAGCAAAAACTCTGAAACCGTATTGCCCAGGTAAAGCTCCGCCCACTCACTTCATGGCTGTGTACCTGGGGCAAGTCGCAGAACGTGTTTGTGTCTCAACTGCCTCATTGATAAAATGCGGATAAGAGGACCTACCTTACACTGCTGTTGGGGAGATTAAGTAGGTTAATGTTTGTAAAGTGCTTCGAATGATGATTTTCCACGACAGAGTGACTTGTCCACCCTAGACCACCTACTCTAATCACAATGTAAGTGCTTAGTAAGTATTAGGAGTTAAGACTATTAATACTAATGATACTGTCAGAAAATGTGGTGTCTGATGCTCCTGCCACAAGGAAGGCTATGTTCCCACATCACTTTCATTAGGGTTTTTCTCTAGGGGTAAATACAGAGAGGGTGTCCAAACAGGTGCTGTGGCAGAACCCTGATTCAGCTTTGTTTTCCCGGAGCCTGGGCTGAAGCAAGGTGTTATCTGAGCTTTTCAGATGTGTGTCTCTGAAGGTCCAGGATTTTCAAACGATGAACATTTAAATCTACTTTCAGTGTGAGGCCAGGGAACAGAAGAGAAGTGGAAATATCCTTGGCCATTTCTTGCAGGTGCCCAACCCAGGGGTCTGCTTATTGCAAATATTCCTGTGGCCCCTCCTTTCTCCCCAAATTAACCAGGATGCCCAAAACTTGAACCCAGGCTTGCAAAGAAAGCTAGCTACAAGAGGCATTTTTAATTAAGTGCTGTTAAGATCACTTTGGCAGTGGTGATGGGGTTTCACAGACATTATTAAATAATAGAAAAAATGTGTATACATTTTTCTGGAAGAAGCATACAGACATTTTCACATTTTAAAAATATTTTTCAAAGAGTCTGTAACCCCCCCTTTCAAAAGATAAGAACTGCTGACTCAGAGGGATACTAGTTGAATTTAAGCAATTCAGGTAATTAACTGAAATCAATCAATTCAGTTAATATGTTCTTATTTGCCTGATAATCATATTTTTGTTACTTTAAAGGAAAGCTTTTGATAGAGAAATCTGTTATCCCATTCTTTTTCATGATGATGAGGCTGATATCTCCCCAAATGTATTTTTGCTTTGCTAGCCAAAACCTGACAGCTAGCCTCCTCTAGTCAGCAGGGTGTGCTTCGAAGACACAGTTGTGTGTGCTGGTCTTCATTTGCTGTGAGTCTAAATGGAAACCTATAGGTGCTTTTCTGTGTCTTTGGTGTTTTCTGAAAATATCTCATTAGATGTCTCAATATGCTGGTAAGGTGGAATCTCAAACAATCACCACATAGCAATAGGGCCGAAGAACTCGGGCTTCCTCCACTCCAACACTCTGCCTGTGCATATGACTTCTGCTCCAAGTCCTTGGTCCAGTCCTTAACCCATTTATGCCTGAGGTTGCAATTTTTTGAATTTTTGCGATCAGACCTTGGCAATGACCTTGAGCAGTGGGATATAAATAACTTCCACATGCTTAGCGTTCCAATAATGGAACGCTAGGCATAATGGTGTAAATAATGTTGGCACTTCTTCCAGAGATCCCGGGGACAGGGTCCTACTGGTGCCAGGCACTCATTTACAGTAAGCAGCATCTGTTACCAGCCTCAGGGGCAGAAGGTGAGAGTAATGATCACAGATCTCTGCACCAGTGGCTTCCCCAACCTAGTTACTTGTTTGTAATTAAGATGACAATGCAGCCAGGTGCGGTGGCTCATGCCTGTAATCCCAGCTCTTTGGGAGGCTGAGGCGGGCAGATCACTTGAGGTCAGGAATTGGAGACCGGCCTTGCCAACATGGTGAAACCTCGTCTCTACCAAAAATATAAAAAATGAGCCAGGTGTGGTGGCGCATGCCTGTAATCTCAGCTACTCGGGAGGCTGAAGCAGTAGAATCGCTTGAACCCAGGAGGTGGAGGTTGTAATGAGCCGAGATCATGCCACTGCACTCCATTCTGGGTGACAGAGAGAGGCTCTGTCTCCAAAAAATAGAAAAAAAAAAAAAAAAAAGACAATGCATCACATTTTCACTTCCTTCAGGAATTAGTACATTTCAATTTGAAGAGGCAGGAGAAGATGGCTAGGTGTGCCCAGAAGGCCATGAACAAGTGCTTGTTTTCTGGTTGGTGGCACTGGAGGAAGGATGATAGCAGGCGCCGCACACAGAGGGTTTTCCAGGAGGTGGCAGTGCGCCCTAAGGCTGGATCTTGGCTGTGCCTGCCTTGTGTTATCAACCAAAGAATATTGTAATTGAGACATAACATTATAATGCATTCCAGACCACACAGCTACTCGAGTGTCACCTCAAAATGCTTCTTACTAGTTTCAAAGTCACTGTAACCAGGGTAGGGAGCTGGAAGTGAGGTAGAAGGTGGGGAGAAATGGGAGGGAGCTCTTGGAGACAAATCCGGCAGCGACACTTAGCATTGCTGTGAGTGGAGTTTCAATGCCATTAGACCAGGAGATACCCTGATGCATATTTACAACTGCTCCCAGGTTCACCTCTGAAGACCAATAAAAGAAACTGAAGGACTCATATTGTCTGCATTTTAATTCCCAGGTTTACAAGAAATATTTCATTATTCTAATTCACAGGGAAATAAAGCGTCTTCCCTTTTTAAATGAAAGGTCTCCTTGTTCAGGGTGAAGAGCAAAGCAAATCAGTCTCTCCCCTGAGAGGTAAGGTTGGCCCCAGATACCAGGCAATGAGGGGAATGGCCACGTGTGGATGATGGTGATGGGAGGAGAGAGGAGAAAAAAGAACACTGGCTGTTGACGAGATCGTGCGTATGAAACACACATAAGAGATGTATTCACATGGAGTCCATCACAGGCGGGGCAGATTGACTCTGTAATTCCCAATGCCTGACAATGACATCTCGGGACAGACTAAGCGATGGAGGAATAAGAGGGAGGCTAGGCAGGTGTCTTTCCCCTGCAATAGGCTGTTGGCTGGGGTGCTGGTTTACGCAGGCATGTTTACAGAAATGAAAGAGCTGGATAAGATCAGAGCAAGGAGTGCTACAATGACTCCTTAGTATTGTCATATCGTTTACTAGACACGTTTCTCGCCTGGGAGCCTGACTTCCTGTTTACACAGTTCTTATTTGTATTTTTTTTTTTTGTTTATAGCTCCTTGGACTTAGCCAGAGACCTCCATATGGATGAGAGAAGAGTAAAGTCAGCCAGGTGGATTGCTTGGGCAATCTGTGCAAATGAAAATGATACTTAAAGAAAAAAAGCCCAGCCTTTAAATGCCTTTGAACTCATCCAGAGTCTGTATGTGGTTTCCCTTTAATTTAGAAAACTAGTTGCTTTCTGATTTCCTCAACCCTCTTCCACTGGAACTTTGTTCCATATTCTCCACAAATCCTTTCTTCTGCGAAACTCTCTTTATTCAGCTCTCTTACCTAACTCTAAGAGTGACCCATGTTGAGAATGCACAAAGTAGTGTTTTCATGCCTTGCTGATAGCACTCAAAATATGCCTGCCTTTCCCATGGCCAAGTGATGTTTTTAAAGCTAAAAAACAAAGCAGACAAACAAACAAAACATTTACCACCAAAAAATTGGTTTTCAGTGCTGGGGTGATGTTCTTCCTATGGCCCTCTGCCAACAGGCCAGGCCTTCCTAGCAGCGACCAGACTGCCTTCTGGACAAGTAGGGAGAAGTGCCTATTTTGCAGAGAGTGGGAAACCATTCACCAAGTGCAGAACTGGGTTATTTAATGGGGTGGTGGCAGCTCAAGAAAGCTCATCAATAATCAAGTGAGGGGGGCAGAAAGGGGAAGGCTGGAGAATTATTGAAGCAGGTGGGCTTTCAGCATGGGGACTCAGCAGAAGGCAGGAGTGGAATGCAGACTCCTCTGGGCAGTGCAAGACACAGAATGTTCAGATTCCCACAGAAGAGTAATGTGCAAGAGGTGAGATGCAGTACATTCCCTAGAGGCAATGAAATCACCAAGAAAACCTATAAACATTATGGTGAGGCAGCAAGGTCCTATAAACAAAATAAGTAGACATTGGATAGATCACAGAGAAAATGCATGTTAACTCTTTGCAACCTGTACAATAACAGGAATCCCAAATAGAACACACAGCTAGAACTCTAAGACATGCAGCAACATTTCTAATGAGATACCAACTACCCACTCTAGTGAGAGGAATGCATGGTCTACCCTCAGCTCATTATCATGTTTATGATTCCTGCATTCAATTGTTTTCCAAAGATAGCTTTTCATTTGAGTCCCAATCTAAGGAATCAAGCATTTGCCTGATGCCGAAATATCTAAATCCAAGTATTTCCTACAGTCTGGCAGGCATGTTATATCATTAGCCATATTTAAACTCAGAAATATCAGCCATGAAGATAGTAAAGGTGGTACCAGGATGATACAAATTATTCATGGAAAATGGTGTCATTGTTGTGCAGAAAGGGCGTAGCCCTAAAAAGCACCTCATTCAAAGTCAGTAAGTGCAGGAGATAATGTTTCTATTCTTCATCACAGAGAGAAGTATACGGTGAGGTTTACAAGGGAAACCCGTATCACACAGCTCCAGAACGTGCAGCAAGCCTGCAGCTTTTAAATGTTTAGAAACATTTCAGAAAAATGTCATTTAAGAAATATTAAGAAAGAGTTAAATTTCACAGGCCAGTGCAGGAAGATTGGTGGGAAAGATATTGAGACATCTTTTACATGATCATATTACTGACCTAGGTTTCTTTGTGGCTCCTGTTGGTGGAAACATTTGCATTGAGTCAGCTGCCAGATCCGCAAAACGCATTTTCTTCTGTTGTTTTTTAAGCTTAAAAGCATAAGACTGGGAGCAATATCTAAAATCATTTGGTCCAAACTTTAATATTTTAGCATGGAACTCTTTGCAAAAAAACAAGCAAGAAAACAAAAACGTACCTGGATAAATCTTTATACACTTAGGGTTATTTGGCTGTAGGCAAGAGAAATTAATGAGCTAACTTAAGCATAAGGAAATTCACTTGAAAGATACTAATGCTTGCACCTGATAGAAGGGAGGATGTAAGCGTGAGGCTTTGAATATACAGGTAATTCTCTTTGTGATGAAGAGAAAGAACATTGTCTCACACACTTACTGATTTTGAATGAGGTGCTTTTTAGGGTTGCGCCCTTTCTGCACAACAGTGACACCATTTTCCATGAATAATTTGTATCATCCTAGCACCATCTCCTCAATCTTCATGGCTGATATTTATGAGTTTAAATACGGCTAATGATATAATATTCCTGCCAGATAGTCAATAGGAAGTATCTGGATTCAGATATTTGACCATCAGGCAAATGCTTGATTCCTTAGATTGGGGCTCAAACATAAAGCCATATTTTGAAAAATAATTTAATACTGCACAACCAAAGTGGCAATGAATGAACTTTCACCTTTTCTTTTGCCATTGTAGTTGCTGGTGTGAGGGTCAAACTCTAAGGGGAGAGAGTCTGATTAAGCTGGGGTCACATGTTTTGCTGTACCTAGGTGGTGAGAGCTTCTTATAGAAACCAATAGCCTGTGTGGCTGGTAGTCAGGACATCTTGAGGCTTTATACAATATGAAGGGTGTAATTCTTCACATGGAAATTTGGGAGCTGTTAGAAGAGAGGAATGGGTGCTGAGAAACAAAAATTCATCAAAAAAAACCACACACACACACAAACATGCACCCCACACACCAAATAAAAGAGATGAACAAAGCTGAGGACAGAAAAGAAAAGGAGCCTGGAACCCCAACCCTTACCCATTATAAAAGTGTCTGGGACATTCCACGACACAAAACAGACACCACTAACGTGACTCGTCTTCTGAAGATTTGGTATCATGAGATCTAATTTATTATTCCCCACACTTTCAGGGCATGCATTCCACACTATCTTTCCACCAATATTTCCTTCAAAAATTCTTAATGATCATAGTTATAATTTAAATATCAACACAATATTGACTGTTATCAAAATGTGATTGTGGAAATCACTAGTGTAGTCTCAAATCCATATGACTTTCTACTTCTGGTCCCATGATATGATTGTACTTCTTCAACTTCTTTGAAGTTAGGTGTGACCAGGTGTTGTCCAACGAAATGTGAGTGGAAGCGTTGTGCATCACTTCCAGGCAGAAGTGTTAAGAGCCACTGCATAGTTTGTAATGCTTTCTGTCTGCAGCTGCTGTGATCAGGTAAGCACAGGGTGAGATACAGCCTGCGTCAGCCAGGATCCCTGACTATGGTGGGAAGACTCCCCTGCTGATCCCTGCAGAAGGTACTGTGTTAAGCCACTGAGATTTAGGGATTGTTTATTACTGCAGTTTAGCAGATCCTTACTGATATATTTTCTTTTACTCTGACCTCATAGAAGGAGAATATATTGTTTGTTCTTCCAAAAAAAATACTTAGAATTATGGGTATGCTGTACCCATACAGAGATCATGGACTTTACTGGGCAGAAACTGAGACTCAGTAAACTAGTAAAATTAGTATATTAATCCTTAATATTTGTCTTCTCCAACCTCTTTCTGATATGGTTTGGCTGTGGGTCCCCACCCAAATCTCATCTTGAATTATAGCTCCCATAATTCCCATGTGTGGTGGGAGGGACCTAGTGGGAGGTAATTTAATCATGGAGGCGGGTCTTTCCCGTGCTGTTCTGAGGATAGTGAATAAGTCTCACCAGATGTGATGCTTGTATAAAGGGCAGTTCCCCTGCACACACTCTCTTTCCTGCCACCATGTAAGACGTGAGTTTGCCCCTCCTCACCTTCTACCACGATTGTGAGGCCTCCCCAGCCACATAGAACTATGAGTCATTAAGCCTCTTTCCTTTATAAATTACCCAGTCTCGGGTATGTCTTTATTAGCAGCATGAGAACAGACTAATACACCTTCTAAGGCAGGAATTCACTTGGCTATATCCCTACTTTGAAACTACACAGACATGGGTTTGAATTCAGGCTGTGCCACTTACAAGTAATGAGATACTAAGCAAGTGATGTAACCCCTCTAGACCTCAGGTCCCTCATTTGTAAAATAAGAGCAATATTTTTTTCTGCCTTGCCAGGTTATTGTGAGGATTTGAGATATAAAGCACGTATCATGGAAACTGGCATATAGCAAGCTAGTATGACGGTTGTTAACCTTCTGTCTCTTCTTGGACCCTTCCAGAGGCAGCATAGACTCATCACATCAAACCAGTTTCACCACACAGAACATCTCTAATTGCTAGCAAACTCTTTCTTATTCAGCATAAATCTGCCTTAGCTTCTATTAGACATTTGGGGTGCTTCTTTTACCTTCTTGAACAGCACAGACCAGTCTTAGTCTTTCCTCCATATGACAACTTATCATATATCTGAACACAGCTATCATGTTCCTTCTAGAGGTCTTCTCTCCTCTCAGAAAAGCATTCTCAGTTTCAGTTTTCATAAAATTGAATTTCTAGACAACTCATCTAACCGGGGGACTGTGTTTTAAAATCTCTCTGTAGTATCTAGTAATTAATAGGTGCTAAATAAATATGCATTCCTCTACTCTTGAGTTCAGATTTCTGAGGCCTTTAATATGAAGCCTAGGGCTGGACACACCTTTGATCTAACAAGCACAGAGCACAGAAGGAGCCACCTTCTCCCACATCGCCTGCTCCCTCCTCTGATCTGATCTGGATACCGTACTTGTAAACGCAGCCTGAGATGGCAAATCTTTTATTTAAAGCCAAGTCATGCCACAACCAGCTCATGGTCAACTAAAATTCTTAGATTTTTAAAAACTAATCATTGTCAAGTCAGGGCTCCTCCATGTTGTCATTGCCAAGTCAATTGTTAACCTAATTAAAGAGTCTTTATCCCATTATATATAATATTATTGTTTTGGGCACTAGGAAAGTCTACCAAACTTTCAGTGTCCTTTTTCTGTCACCTAACATATTAGCTATTTCTCCCAGTTTGAAGTGTCCCCTGAATCTAATCAGTATGCTTCCCTCATCATTAATAATTGTTTTGACTAGGGAAAGATAGAAATCACTTTCAGGGTGGTAGAATTCATAAAGTGACATTCCCTTAGAGGATGTTACTTTCCCTAGTATAGTGGACACCCATAATGTTATCTGCCAATGGCCTTTCTTGGAAACCCATCTCTTCTCTTTCATGTGGCCACAAGAGTAGGCTTCTGGGGGTATGTTTGTACAATGCTATATCCACCCCAAACCTTTGCTCCTGGCTGCTGTACCAAACTTCTGTTTACCTCAGTGAGGAAGGCACCAGGTTCAAGAGGCCAAAGAAGAGACCTAGAACCAGCAAACAAGACATAGGGTTTTATTAGAGGCTTACATATAGAGGAGAGAGTCCAGTGGCAGTGGTTGAGCTGGACAAGATACCTGCCTTACCTATAGCCCAGTGGTTCCGGACAAGATATCCATACGGCCCAGTGGGCAACCACTTGCAAACAACATGCAGTTTATATACCATTTTCACTTAACCCCTTCCCCTAAACGACCTCCACCTGGCAACCTTGATTTACCCCACAACTCAGGGCCTCAATCTCCATAAAGCTTGTGTTCCAGGGGATGGGTCTGGGGCTCTGATGTTTCTCAAAGACAAGGAACAATCTCCATGTTGCCCAGTCTCAAGTTCCCTAGCTTGGAGCACACCTTCAGATGCATCTGCTATCCAGGGTCATTCTAAGGGTGTGCTTAAGCCACTGCCCTCAGGTACGTTTACCCTACACTGGCTAAGATTGATTGGTCTAGGGCTAACTTGACACAGGACCAATAAAAATTCCTTCTACTGGGACCAAAAATTGGGACAATGGAGTCCAGTCCAATCTCCCAAGTGGAAGAGAGTGAAATATTCAGAGCTTTATCATGACTGTGCTTTCCTCCACAGGGCCTGGCAGGCAGAGAAGAAAACAGTGAAGCAGGTGCAGAGGTGACAGAAAGGAGGAGAATGTGGGTGGCCTTCTACTGCAGCTGACCTGCAGCCCATAGGTCCTCTGTGGTAACCTAATTTTTTTTTTTTTTTTGACAGAGTCTTACTCTGTTGCCCAGGCTAGAGTGCAGTGGCACGATCTTGGCTCACTATAACCTCCACCTCCTGGGTTCAAGCGATTCTTGTGCCTCAGCCTCCTGAGTAACTGGGATTACAGGCGTGCACCACCACACCCAGCTAATTTTTGTATTTTTAGTAGAGATGGGGTTTTATTATGTTGGCCAGGCTGGTCTTGAACTCCCAACCTCAAGTGATCCACCTGCCTCTACCTCCCAAAGTGCTGGGATTATAGGTATGAGCCATCGTGCCCAGCCTGCACCCTTATTCTTGAAACACATCATCTTTTTGCATTCAGTCACTTCAGAGGGCTGTTACTGGGAAACCACTGAGTCCTAATTAATTGAAGCACCTTCTGATTCTTTTATAACCCATTACTCATCAAACCCACCTTGAACCAAGGCTCTGACTTCTATTTCATTTATTTGTTAGCTTTTGTTTCGGTTTTTCTTTCTCTATCCCAAGTAGCCTCTGTTTAAAGCCAGGTTCTCTAGAACCAGAGCCTGAAGTAGAGATTCAGGTGATCTGATTTATGGAGGGAGTGCTCTTCAGGAAATGGCTGTATGGGAGTGAGAGGACCAAAAGGAAGGGAAAGGGCTGAGCCAGGAGGTGGTTTCAGGTGAAGTCTAGACTTGGCTTGAGGCCCAGGAAGATCAGAAGACAAATGCACCACAGATCGGCCCCAGCTCGAGGAGAGAGGGCTGGATTTTTGTGCCTTGTCTGTCAGCAACTGACTGGGAGACAGGGAGGGAAGTGGGCAAGGCAGTGCAGTCAGTTACTAGCAACTCACCAGCCGCCCTCTAGCGGCAGGGGAAGGGCCCTGCAGCCTGATGAAAGGGATGAGGGTGGGGTGCCAGTCCTGCCTACCACAATTTTCTTCATTCTACCTATTCCATCATCTTCCTTCTTCCAGCAGGCCACTTCAGGGACAGGTCCTCTCAGACTGCTCAGGACAAAAACCACCTGATGAATCCCAGTGGTCCTTTTTTACCCTTTGTTGTTATATATATTTTTTATTATTCTGTAAAATATGTTGAAATTAGTATCAAGAGTAGAAGCCGTTATACGAAGCCCATTAGGGCAGGGGTGGGTGGTGGTGCCCGTCATGATTCTGCATATTGCAGTGAATACCTGGGATTTTATTGCCTATGTCCATTCCCCCTTCTTTCATGATGACAGCACCCAAGATTTCCTTTGGGAAAAAGCCCCACTCCCAGTAGGAGTGATCTGACTTTGTTCCAGGGGTGAGTTCTGATTGACGCAAGCTGATCTGCAAAGTCCATCTACCCCTTCCCAGGCCTCGCAATTATCTTCGAGATGAGAACACAATCTAATTTGAACCAATAAAATGCAGGGAGACTTTGAATTTCCAGGGGGATAATGCTTCCTAGCTCTTGGTAAAGACTAAGGAAAGACGCTTTCTCATCTTTTGATCGGCGTGGGGAAAGGATGTGATGTTTGGAGACATACAACCATTTCTGGAACCTCAGCCTGGGACCAACATGAAGAAAAGATCTGACACCCAAAGTGGATGAAAGCCTCTCAAATCCATGGCGCCCCTGAGAATATGGTGAATCTCTGCCTCAAACCATACCTAAAGCCAAATACCTTGAAGCCGTCACTATGTGAACCAACAAATTCCATTATTTGCTTAAGCTAGTTTCAAATGGGTTTTTGTTTTTTGAAACATAAACTATCCTAAGTGATAGACTGCAGCAAGTGGGAGGAGGAATAGATTACAGTCGGGGAATGTCACCACCCACTTGTTTTTGGCAAACTTTCATGTGTAAACTCTCCTCTTAAGTCTCATAATTTGTTCAGATTTAAAAGCCGGAACAGACGATTCAGCATCCCCGATAACCCTTCATAAAGCATCCTGGCCTGAATGCTGAGTGCCTAGCCTTCTACTGCAGGCATCTGATTTTAGGATCTGGTTTCTGGTATACTAAGCCATTGAAATAACATCAGCTTCATTTGGAAGACCTCCAATTGTTAGCAGAGCTTTGCAGAAATATCTCCTGAAATGAGAAGAAAATGACCTCTCCCGTGGGGGTCTCATTGAAAGTTTATTAATAAAACATTTGATTGAAACTGTGCATTAATGTCCTTCTGCAACCACTTTGGAAATCGTAAAAGTACTCCAGATAGCTTAGGATTTACATGTATCATTTCATACTATGCCCTATGCTGTCCTAGAACTGATTCCAGGCGTGGGCTAGGTACAAGAGTCCACGGAGGGCTGCACAGAGGACACGGCAAGTCATGATCTGGTCCATTTTTCTTCCTCTCCACAGCCCTTCTAGAGCTCTCTCCTATGAGGGCTGCGGAATTTGCCTCATGCCTGGAGGTTGTGGTGCCCCTAGATGATTTTTAAATATAATAGTCCCAGTTATTATCATAGTTAGATATCTCTTTGTTTCTTTTCTCCATTTACGGTGCCTAATGCCATCTTTGACCAGATGGAGAATGCAATTAAAATAAATATAATGTAATATAAAAATAAAACAGAACATATTGCTTTTGCAGGGCAATCTGGGCCCAAGATTTTCTGCAGTGGAAATTACTGGCTAAATAAACCTATCTCCTCATTGACACAAAGCTGCGAAGAGAGATTGGTTACAACAACAAGAGAAAGAAATGTGATTATTTCCTAAATTGAAGCAAAAGAAGTTTTGTCCAAATGGAAAATTATTGAAGCAGAAAGTTGAGGTTTTTAAAAAATTTTTTACATAAACACCATCAGCAAATTCAATAACATCACAGTGCAGGTGCTACAGGGGATGACAAGATGAGTAGGGGGAGTCATCTTCCAGAAGAAGATTCTAGTTTAATTGAGGAGAATACATGTACATGGAGGGAAAAACAGAAATACACAGTGGGTGAACTTAAGTAAAGAGATTATTGTAGCTCTGTTCTGGCCAAGGCCCTGCTTCCTTGTATGGCTGCGTAAGGAACTCATCCTTCCCAATAAGACATTTCTAATACAGAGTGACTAAATAATAACCTTGACCACTAAATCAACACAGACCCTGTCTCATTAAAGAGATCTTTGATATAAGTCACAGACTCCAATGCGTGAAAGTGAGAATTTGTTGGAAGGACCCATGTGTATCACACAGAACTCAACAACCCTTCATCTCTAGG
Organism: Symphalangus syndactylus; assembly: GCF_028878055.3. Lineage (NCBI taxonomy): Eukaryota > Metazoa > Chordata > Mammalia > Primates > Hylobatidae > Symphalangus > Symphalangus syndactylus. Next base: position 111,545,863 of record NC_072430.2, read on the forward strand.
AAAGAAGAAATCAAAGCCTGGAGAATCAGTAGGGACCAAGGGAGCTATTGCAAATCTTTTGGTGGCACTAGGGCTCCTTGCCTCTACTTCCCTCCATGTGCCTACTTTATTTGTCTCTCTTTTCACAACTTTTGCACAAGGTGAGACATCTCTATCACAGCCCTAGCATCACACTGCTTCCTGGCATCAAAACCCCCAAGTAACTGATGACCATACTGGGTCCAGACTCCTAGCAGAGAGTCTAATTGGCCCAGATTGGGGCAGGTGTCCATCTCTGCTCCAATCAGCTATGACCAGTAAAGTAACTGTTGATCAGTACAGAAATAGCTACAAGAGTCCACCCATTTGGGTAGGTGAACAGTTCCCAGAACAGGGGCTGGGAAGACATACCAAAAGGTCTTCTACTACAAATTTGGTTCCAATTCATTATATTCATTCTTGGCAATGTATTAAATTCTTTCACTTATGATCATTTCTGTGGGTTGCAAGCCATAAGAGATATCCTTATTCTTAAGTAGAATTTATGTTTGATCCCTAAGTCCCATGTCTAAAACTTAAGATCATGGCTGACATAAAGTCTATACCCTTAGAATAAAGTCCTATCTATAATCTTCATTCTTTTCAACTGTTCCCTTTAGAACCATACACATACTAACTTAGCATATCAAAATTAGTATAGGCAAAGTTTTACCCAAAGGATTTCTAATTCTAGATAAACAGAGAGGTTGGGAAAGATTAAAGAGCTATATTCTATCTATTGTATGCCAATTGGAATATCTGAAAAATCAAAAAAGGAAGCAAACAAATGATTATCCCAGAGAGAAGTCTGATCAGAAGGCATACTACAGTCATGGTTAGGTATTTCTGTTGATATCTTGATTATGCTTAACCAATTACAGATCTTTTATTTTTGTTACTCTTCGATATTTTGATTATCAATGCAGAGAACAAATCGTAACATTTCTTGAACATTTGCTACATGCAAATCATTTTATTTAATGTAAAGATAACCACTTAATTCTTATATTAGTCCCATGAGGCAAATATTTATGTTATTATTTTGCAGATAAGAACAGTAAAGCCCAGGAAATTTGAGCGGCTGCTCATAGTCACACAGCTAGTGAGCCTGTATTTGTCCATGGATACAATAACCCAGTTCTGTCCACCACTCAAAATTTGCCTCCCCACACTGATGTCTCCCTTAAATGTGTATATATATAATATATATGATGTATGATTGCATATCCACAGAAAAAATAACAAAATGCATAGAAGTTCTAGGTCTTACCTCTGAAATCAGTAACTCTACAACCTTAGGAAAATCAGTTCACCTTTGCAAACCCATTTTCTTTACTTCACTATACATAAAAGAGCTTCCAGCAGCAGGTGTCATGTCAAAGTACTGAAACGAAATGTTATACAGACCAGACAGTGGGTCCTCCTCAGGATCCCCACAATGTTAATTTCTCTGCTTCCTATTACTAATCATCGGATTAGTACGAGAGGTAAGCAATAAAATAAAATAGCATCCTCTGTTTCCCTTGACTTCTAATTCCTAAAGACAGCTTGGAGATGCCTATGAAAGTTCGGGTGGTAATAGAAGGGAAAAAGTTAGCTCTATTTTTAATAACTTGGTATTTTGGCTCGTGATTGAATCATCACTTTTCTCCCACTGCCGGTTCCTCCTTTCTGTATGCATTGCTCTTCCCTTCTCCTGCAGCCAGAAGGTGGAGTGGGGTCATCTTCTGAGCAGACCTTAAGTTCTTCCCAGCCAAATCACCCTAGTGCTATGTACAGAGCACTATATTGGAGAGTTGCAAGACCTGGGCTGGACTGGAAGTCTCGACTCTGCCATCACCAACTTGGGTAGCTGGGGAATCAGATCTTATCTTTGGCCTTCAATCTACCTATCTGTAAAATGAGAGAGCTAGAGAAAAATATCTTCCTAGGCCCCTTCCAGCTTTAATGTTTTATCACCTTGCTTGAGAAGAGACAACATTCATCAAAGTTTACCTGGTCTCTGCAGCCAATCCTTTCCAGGGCTTTTTGGCCCTGAGAACACTAATGGGGTTTTCTTTCAAGCCCTAGTTCTTCCTGCTTTCTGAGCCTAACAGATGTGAGGTCAATATACAGAGAAGAGCACAGCGGATGATATTCACTTCCCATGTCATTTGCACATTTCATTGTGACATTTTGTGGTTCATTCTGCATGTTTTGCTGATGCCTACTCTAAAAAGGCATGTACTTTAAGAGGTTCCTTTTCATAAAGAATACTCGAGTGAGCAGGGCCTCCAGGCTGCACAACTCCAGGTATGAAAGATACCTCTGGATTGTGCAACCTGAGGGCCTATTATAGTGGTGGGGGGACTGGGGAAGAGGGAGTGGTGCAGTCTGTAGCAGACTTTGGCACTGCTGCTCAGGACTGTTATACTCAGAGTGTCAGAGGGCACAAACTGGTTAGCACTTGGGTCAGGTATTTTTAATTCAGATATTTGAAATTCCAGCTTCACTATTTATTTGCCATTTGATCTCAGGCAAGATATTTAACCTCTCTGCACTTCCCTTTCTGATCTGTAAAAAGAGAATAACGTTCATTCCTACTTCACAAGATTGTTGTTGAAGATAAAAAAAAAAAAACTCTTTCATATAAAATGCTTAGCAGAGTGCCTAATAATAAAACATGTTAATTATTATCATTATCCCTTCAAACACACATGCAAACATACAGAATAAATTTTTTAAAAACAAAGTTTTTATTATAAGACACCAAGACCAATTTCCCTATTGCATAAGCAATAAGCAAAACACATATGGTTTTTCATTTCTTTGAGTTTTCAAGTAAAACTATGGGTATACAATTCAGAGCTGAGCCAAACTGAATTTCCAGGAAAGCAATACCCGAGAAAGTTTTAAAGAAGAGCAAGATTTGTTGACTGAAAAGCATAAACACATCTCAACCTCAGAATCAGAATGGCAGCAGACAGCATGGCTGGCCTCTGACCACTTACTAATGAACTGCCACCTCCATGAAGACCAGGGTACACTGGTCAAATTTAACTCCATTCCATAGCTCTACTCCGTGTTCCTTTATTTCATTTCCTTACTGAGATAGTACATCCCCAGAAAGGGCTTAGGAAAACTGAGTGCTTTCATGCAATAAAGTTATCATGGGAAACATGGCAATGATGGAATATATCATTTTGGACATTGTGAGCATTCTTCCAGCTATGGTTTGAATGTGTGTCTCCTCTAAGACTCATGCTGAAATTTGATCCCAAGTGTTGGAGGTGGGGCCTAATGGGAGGTGTTTGAATCATGGGGGTGGATTCCTCATGAATATTTGTTCCTTGAGAACTGGTTATTTAAAAAGAGTCTGATACCTCTCTGTCTGTCTCTCTCTGTCTCTCTCTCTCTGTCTTGCTTCCTCTCCCACAACGTCATTTCTGCACACATAGGCTCCCCTCACCTTCTGCCATGAGTGGAAGTAGCCTGAAGTCCTCACCAGATACAGCAGATACAGATGCCAGTACTATGCTTCTTCCACAGTCTGCAGAACTGTGAGCCAAATAAACCTTTTTCTTTTTTTTTTTCTTTTTTTTTTTTTTTGAGATGGAGTCTCACTCTGTCACCCAGGCTGGAGTGCAGTGACACGATATTGGGTCACTGCAAGCTCCGCCTCCCGGGCTCACGCCATTCTCTTGCCTCAGCCTCCTGAGTAGCTGGGACTACAGGCACCCGCCACCACGCCCAGCTAATTTTTTTTTTGCATTTTTAGTACAGACAGGGTTTCACTGTGTTAGCCAGGATGGTCTCGATCTCCCGACCTCGTGATCTACCCGCCTCAGCCTCCCAAAGTGCTGGGATTACAGACGTGAGCCACTGCACCTGGCCTAAACCTCTTTCTTTATAAATTACCCAGCCTCAAGTTTTCCTTTATGGCAACACAAAATGGACTAAGACACCATCTATGTGTAAAATTTTCTGCCCATATGCTGAGGTCACACATACAAATAGCTACAGGGTTCAGACAGGCAACATAATTGAGTAAAATGAACTGGCATGGGACTGTGGGCAGACCAGAAAATACACACCCTGTCTAAAGAAGGAAACTGCTATACTGCTTCAGACTACTATTTCCATGCTCATTGAGTGCCATCTTATCTTTTCATTTTACAGAAAAAGTAAAAACTCTGAATTTTTATGTGAAACTTCTCAAATTTTTAATTGATGGCAACTTGTGCAAAAAATTTAAAATACCATTGGGGTCTGTCTTATCCCCACAGTCTTAGCCACATTGGAACACCCAGCAATAATCAGAGCTCAGAATCTTCAGATGATTGGAGGGGATGAGGGTGGTAGTGAGACAGACTTCAGTTCCTAATGCATTGTTTTTATCAAACCTATTGTGGTTCGTCATAACATCTTAAAGGTACAAATGATTTTCATACTTCTGCTTCCAATCATTAAGGAATAACTAGTAATGAATCTTCCTTCCCACCATAAACAAGTATAAATATGGTCAAAATATATGAGGCATCTGTTTTCAAGCATTGAACAACAGGTAGTGAAAGATTATGATTCCTGAGAGAAGGGAAACAAACAAGGTTTCCATAGCTTTCTGCTGGGGAAGCACTTTCCTTCCACAATGTAGAAAACTGGGGCCCAAGTGGAGCGGCAATCTTGCTAAGTTGAAAAAGCAGAAAATAAGATTCCAGGCTACAGAAGTAACTGGAATTTGCAGGGCAGGGTACCAGAAAAGAGAGACCTCCAAAAGCAGATGTCTCAGAAGTCTGTGTGAGGATTCACTATAGGTCTGTGGCTGAAGAATGCACTGAGACTTTTTCAGGGCAAGACCCAACAAGGTCTAGTAGAGAACAGCTGCTGTGGGGCTGAGAGCTGAATGGAGAAATAGGAAGTTGTGCAGTACTGAGAAACACTGGAGTCCTAGCACATCCAGAGTGAAGAGAATGAAGAGAAAGTAATGAATGTTATGGCAAAAAAAAAAAAGGGAACATAATGAAAGTAATGCCGTTGAAAGTAATGGCAAAAACCACAATTACTTTTGCACCAACCTAATAGAAAAAGAACCACAGCACAAGATTAAGGTCAAAATCACCATAGAATTGCCCTAAAAATAATTAAACCTAAAAACTTATATAGTTATTTAACTACTTCCCAGAACAAAACTAAACATTCTTTAAAAGAAGATGAAACAATTCAGATTCCTATAACATATCATCCACAAGATCCATTATACAACACAAAATTAATAGATATTGGAAGAGGCAGAAAAGTGTGACCCATAATAAAGAATAAAAGCAATAATATGCCTAGCCAAGACAGAAAAGAACATGAAAAAAAGATATTGTAAATTAGTTCAAAGGCTTAAAGGAAAAGATTGTCACTGCAATTGAACAGATAGGAAATCTCAACCCAGGAATGAAAACTGTAAAAAAAAAAGAATACAATTCTGCAACTGAAAAGTGCTATATCTAAAATGAAAAAGTCACTGGATAGACTTAACAGCACGTTGGAGACTACAGAAGAAAGAGCGAATGAACACAAAGCCAGATCAAGAGAAATCATCGAATCTGAAAAGCAGAGGAGAAAGATGAACACAGATTTATTAATTTGTAGGGCAATATTACATGGTCTAACATATAATAACATATGTGTAAGTGGAGATCCAAAAAAGAAGAGAGAGAATTGGGCAGAAAAATAAATGAAGATATACATGAATAATTTTTGGCAAAAGTTTACTCAATTTGGAGAAAAATATCAATATATACATCTAAGAAACTTGACAAACTCAAGAATAATGGTAAATTTTATGTGCAAACTTAACAGGGCTAAGGGATGCTTAGATAGCCGGTAAAACATTATTTCTGGGTGTGTTTGTGAGAATGTTTTGGAAGAGCTTAGCATTTGAATCAATAAACTGAGTAAAGAAGATCATTGTTACCAATGAGGATAGACATCATCCAATTGAGGGCCTTAATGGAATAAAAAAGGTGGAAGAAGGGAGGATTTGTTTTCTTTTTCAGCTGAAATATTCATTTGCTCCTGCCCTTGGACATCACCACTCCTGGATATCATGTCTCTGGGCTTGGACTGGGAATTACATCACCTGGCCTCTGGTTCTTAGGTCTCAGATTTGGACTGAATTACACCACCAGCCTTCCTGGTTCTCTAGCTTGCAGATGGCAGATCATAAGACTTCTGAGCCTCTATAGTTGTGTGAGCCAATTTTCATAATAAATATATCTATATATCTATGTCTATCTATCTCTATCTATCTATCTCTATCTCTACATCTATATCTGTCTCTTGTTGATTCTGTTTCTCTGTAGAACTCTGACTAATATATCAAGCAAAACTTTTTTTAAAAAAATCACATAGATAGATCATAGCAAATTACTGAAACCAAATATATAAAAAAAAATTTAAAGGAACCAGAGGAAAAGAGAAGACATCTTACATCCAAGAGAATAATAAAGTGGAATAAAATGGCTGATTTATCCCTGGAAACAATTGAGGTAAAAAGACAATGTAATGACACCTTTAAAGTGCTAAAAAACAGTAAGAACAACTCTCCACCAGAAGTATATATGCAGTGAAAATGTTCTTTAAAAATTAGGGTGAAATAAAACATTTTCAGGTAGATGAAAGTTGAGAGAACTCCAGCACGTGGGTGCTACAAGAAATGCTAAAGGTAGCTTTTCAATTTGAATAAAATAATATCAATTAGAAATTTGGATCTTTAGGAAGAAAGGAAGAGAATCTAAAATGGTAAATATAGGATTAAATGTAAAATATGTATTTTTTCTCTATTTATTTTGCTGAATAACAATTCACTTTTTAAAAGAAAAATAATAAAATTGTATTTTTTATTACTTAGATACATTATCTATACACACACATATGACAACAATATACGGCAATAAAAGTAATTACATAAAATTTTATTATTGTAACATTCATACATTCTGTGTGAACTGGTAGAAAATCAACTCTAAGTGCATTATGATGAATTAAAAATGCATGTTTTAATGCCCAGAAAAGTGGTTCTCAAAGTGTGGCTCACAGACCAAGTGTCAGCATCACCTGAGAACTTGTTCAAAATGAAAATTATTGGCCTCTACTTGGACTTACCAAATTAGGAACTCTGGTTAAAGGTCCCATCAATTTTTGTTTTAATAAGCTTCCCAGGTGGTTAGGGAAACACTAGACCTTAGAGTCACAAAAAAGCAACAGAAAAATGTATAAAAGACATCTTTCTAAGGCAATAGAGAGTAATAAAGATGTCTATAGGAGTAAATACTTCTCAGCTCATTTTATGATGCCAACAGATCCCTGACACAAAAACCTGTCACAGAACATTAATTACAAGTACAGAGAATTGTAGACTAATATCTCTAATGAATATAGTTACAAACCTTCTTAATAAAATGTGAGCAAATTAAATTCTGTGGAACCTAAAATGAATAATACATCATGGCCAAGTAAGGTTTAGTGCAGGTTTATAAGGCAGGTTTAATATTTTTAAGAATCAATCAACATAATTCACCACATTAACAGGAAAATAGAGAATAACTATATGCTCGTCTTAATAGAGGCAGTAAAATATTTGACACAATTTGAACACTCATTCACGATAAAAGCTTTCAGTAAACTAAAAACATAAGTGAAATTTTTTCAACCTGATAAATGGCATCTACAAAAGGGCCAAAGCTACTATCATACTCAGAGAGGTGAATCGCTGGACCTTTTCTCTAACATTGGAAGCAATGGCAACAAAAGCCAAAATTGACAAATGGGATCTAATTAAACTAAAGAGCTTCTGCACAGCAAAAGAAACTACCATCAGAGTGAACAGGCAACCTACACAATGGGAGAAAATATTTGAAACCTACTCATCTGACAAAGGGCTAATATCCAGAATCTACAGTGAACTCAAACATATTTACAAGAAAAAAACAAACAACCCCATCAAAAAGTGGGCAAAGGACATGAACAGACACTTTTCAAAAGAAGACATTTATGCAGCCAAAAAACACATGAAGAAATGCTCATCATCACTGGCCATCAGAGAAATGCAAATCAAAACCACAGTGAGACACCATCTCACACCAGTTAGAATGGCCATCATTAAAAAATCAGGAAACAACAGGTGCTGGAGAGGATGTGGAGAAATAGGAACACTTTTACACTGTTGGTGGGACTGTAAACTAGTTCAACCATTGTGGAAGTCAGTGTGGCGATTCCTCAGGGATCTAGAACTAGAAATACCATTTGACCCAGCCATCCCATTACTGGGTATATACCCAAAGGACTATAAATCATGCTGCTATAAAGACACATGCACACGTATGTTTATTGCGGCACTATTCACAATAGCAAAGAGTTGGAACCAACCCAAATGTCCAACAATGATAGACTAGATTAAGAAAATGTGGCACATATACACCATGGAATACTATGCAGCCATAAAAAAGGATGAGTTCAAATTAAACTAGAAGTCTTAAGGCAAGAAAAAGAAATAAAGGGCATAGTGACCAGAAAGAAAGAAAAGCAAAACTACATATATTCACATATTCACATGATGATGTATAATATTCTAGATATATTTCCATATACTAGCAACAACTAAAAGTAAAAATTTTTAAATAAATATTTTAAATTGCATTTAAAAATATAATAATAAATCTAATTAAAGATCTGCAAGACTTCTACCTATAAGAAAATTAATAAAACCTTTTGAAAATGAAGAAATACACCATGTTCATGGATTGGAAAGATTTCTGTTGTTAAGATGTCAATTCTCCCCAAAGAAATTTAAAGATTCTACACAATATCAATTAAAATCTCAACTGATTTTTCTTTTTTTAATTATTTGAAAAATGTTTTAAAACTTAAAATAGCCAAAATAATTTTGGAAAAGTTGGAATAGGTGTATTGTTTTCCAAACTCACTATGAAGGTATAATAATCAATAGTACGGAATTGGTATCAGGATAGACAAATAGGTCACTAGAGCAGAGCAGAATTTAGAAATAGACACATATAAAATCAACTGATTTTCAGCAAAGGCACCAAGGCAATTCAACAGGGAAAGAAAATCTTTTCAACAAATGGTGCCGGCTATATATAGCGAAGAAAAATAAACTGTGACCCTTACCTCTCACCCTCCGCAAAATTAAGTTAAAATGGCCTCTAGACCTAAACAAAAGGGCTTAAATTACATGGTTTTCTAGAAGAAAATAGAAGAGAAACACTGAATCCAGGTGTTGGCAAAAATTTAGACAAGACTCAAAAGCACTGATCATAAAAGAAAATAATTGGCAATATGGTAGCCATCAAAATTCAAATTTTTCTCCTCAAAAAACACAAGTAAGTGAAAAGGCAAGTCTGGGAAAATATAATCATATTAATTGTATCTGAAAAATTATCGCCCATAATTTATAAACAACAACAACAACAAAATTTCTATAAATCCACAAGTCAAAGATAACCAAATTTAAAAATAGGTGAAAAACATGAGCAGATAATTCACAAAAGCAGATATATAAATAGCCAATACACATGTGGAAAAGTGCTCAAAATCATTAGTCATTAGGGAAAGGCATAAGGAAATTTCCAGTATAATGGAAATGTTCTATATCTTGATTGGAGTATTATTTACCTCGGTGTATATTTTCACAAAATTCACTGAAATTTATGGTTAAGATTTACATCTGTGTGTATATTTTACCTTAATTTAAAGGAGCATACACAGCTTGTATTTTTTTCTAGCTGATTTGTTGCTATTATACTATTTGTACTTGAGAGTAGATTTCATTCTAAATTGCTCATTTTTGTTTTGTCATTCATTCATTCATCCCTTTTAAGTTTTAGAGAAAACCAACCTGTCATCAATTTCAGTATGAATAGGGGAGCATGGGAGGGTGAAATGCCGTGGCCAGTTCAGTTTAGTTTATTATAGCACGAATACAGTGAAGAAATGACCAGGATATCAACCAAGGAGTTGACATTGGTAATGGAGAAGAGGAAAAGTGCGAGAAAGTTTGATGGTATATACAATAGGACTGATTAGCCATGGTGGGCAGAGTAGGGCAGTACAGTAGAGGGAGAAAAGTAGAAGTACTTCTAGGTTCCTGTCTTGAGTGACTAAAAATGAATGTCAGTACCCATTAAATAAGAAAAAAAAATACAACAGGAAATAAGTTAGAACAGGAAAGGCGAACGGGTAATGGGCTGATAAAAGACGATGAGTTCAGTTGTGTACAGATTGAGTTCAAGTGCCTAAGGGAAACCCAAAAGAAGAGGTCAAATAGGCAGCTGGTCATAATATCCAGATCCACTAAATCCTCATTAGGTTGCTACAAAAGTAATTGCAGTTTTCGCCATTAAAAGTAATACTTTCTGCTTTGCAGTAGAAACTTGGGTTTGTCCCTGCATATCGTTTTTCAGTCTCATGTATAAAAATGAATTTAATCCTTCTGACTCCTTTCACCAAAATATTCCAAGGCCAATGACAAATGTTTGACTTGGTTTGCATTTTGAAAATAATCATCTCCAAAGTTTAGATCAGGCTCTATTATGAGCTATCATGGTAGGAGTACAAAGCATCTGAGTTTTGGAATCAGGCTGACCTTGATTCCAATCCTTGTTCTGCCATTTAGAGGCCAGTTGATCTTGGATAAGTTAATTTATGCATCCTGGCCTCAATTTCTTCTTCAGCAAAAGGGGATTAGGAATCCTATCTTGCAGCAGTGTTCTGAGATACTGTGTGGGAAAGAACCTAGCATACAATAAATGCTTAATACATATCCATGTATTTGTAGCCTTCCTTTCAGAGGATGAAGAGTTGATGTTTTACAAGCAAAACAGTACTAGGTGAAATTGTAAAGTATGAAAAAATGCTAGACCATTTTCTTCCCCATGCCTCTTCAAAGTCCAAGACTTTCTTTCCTCTTTTCATCATCAAAAATCAGCTCTCAGGAGAGGATGTGACATCAGTCCTTTGCCTCTCATGGTTAAGTTTACATCATCCCCTCCTTCATGTGCCTGGGGGGACTTCACATTCCAGGCCTTCTATGCAACAATAGAAAGAATGGCTTTGTTTCTGGTTAGGCTCAGTGTACTGGTTAGAAGGAGGCTGTGCCTGGCAGGGTCCCTTCCTGGAACTCCTGAAATCCTCCTTATGAAAGTAGCTAATACCCTCTCTTCTGTGCCTCCAAGCTAGTAGCTTAAAGCAAAAGAAAACACTATTTCACTATATCTAGTATATACTTGTCCCCAATTAGCCATCTGAAGCTTCTCTCTCTACCCTCCCCATCATCTACCCACCTCCCTGGCTGTGTGGTTTTATTTTGGATTTCAATTATTTTGTTATTAGTAGTAGTAATTCTCCATAAGAGACAAATAGGGGGAAGGGGAGTATTTGTCTATTATTTATTGCTGTTTAGGCTAAATGTCTGCAGGTTAATTAAATAGAGAAGATCCCCCCCCCCCCCCCCCCGGGAATGTAGTAGGTCCCTAGTGGTCCAATAAGGTAATAAAACCATGGTGAAACTGAAAGCATTATTGCATGCTGCTTTATTCTCATCAGCAAAGACGTCCAAATACAAATGTAGTCAATTATTGGGTGATTCAGAACAGGAATTTTTGGAATTTAATTACGAAAGTGGTCTGTGTGGGCACTGCAGTCACTGATGGGCAAATGACTGGGAACTGTCCAAGGGCCTGTGACCTGATGTCTTGACTAAGCACATTCACCCAGAAAGGGATGGTTGAACAAAGAATTCTGCTCTGGCTTTATCAAAGAAAGTGTCTACCACTACTACAACCTCTCTTCTGTGTGTGTGTGTGTGTGTGTGTGTGTGTACCACCTCATTTTCTTTGTTCCTTCAGCCTCCCTCCATTAATTTGCTAAGTCCTCCTAAGGATCTTAAATTCCTCCAAACAATAGGACAGATATGTTCAGCATCTGAGCAACAATGAAATCAATAAAGACTTTGGAGGGGAGCAAGAAGAATGGTGTGTGGTAATGGCAATTATTCACTGAAAGCAATCTAACCCATTTTTAATTTAATTTGGAGTGCCATTATTTCAGGATTCCAAATGCTAAGGTCATTTTAATCATGCAGATCTCATGTCTTATTGAGCTGTGGCAGAGAATTATTCTTTTTTGTGACCCTGACTTAGCAAGGACATGCTGGGCAAACAGCCAAGGTGCAATACGCTCAATAATAATAATAATCTATACCTAAAGTTAGAGTGATGGTTATTAGCCATTGTCTATTCTGATAGGAGGAGTGTCACCTTTTCAGACCCTTTAGCTGTTTGACTTAGCACTTTCTTCAGTGAATGAAAACCATCATCAAATCAACTATCTTTCTTTCATGGGAGGAAAGAAGGCATAACACACATACTATAGAGAAAAGTTATAAAGTAACAAAATTTTTTATATATAAAAGAGAAGTAGGTATAGGGGGAGGGGTTTGGGGAGGAAAAGGAAAATAATCTGACCTTGGAAAGAAGGAAAAAAAAACCTCTTTCCTGGGGAGTTTTCTTAGAGTGTAGGAAGAACCAGAGATTTATTTTGAACCCATTTCCTCTTCACAAAAAGAAAAAGAACTTGGAGATCTACTTCCTGTAAAAGAGCAAACAGATACTCAGTCCCGGGTCATTTTAGTCTGTAAGCAAGGTTTGTATTCTCTTTTCTAATAGCTGTTGTTTGTTGAATTCAAATTGTATACAGGAAAGTTCGCCCGTCCTTTGCATACATTAACATTATTTAATTTTCACTGCAAAACCTGCAATATATATTTTCCTCAGTTCATAGATGAGAAAAGTGAAGCTTTAAGAGGAAATATGTAATTTGTCCACAACAAGCAAGAGACAGAGCTGGAATTTTTCATTTAGAATTCCAAGCCTCCCACTTTTTATTCTGCGTCACCAGGATTTTTTCAACTTGCAGAGGTATTTTGTTGTTGCTGCTGTTTGTTTTAATGAAGAATTCAAATATGGCCTTCCAAAATATTTTTTTCTTGATTTAGATAGGTTTCAAAGCTCTCAAAAAAGTACTGAAATATCTGATCATGTATTATCTCCTTTTCAGAGTTTGATTTTAAAGGAACAATTAGTTAAAATAGGCCTAAAAAGTTGGCGGGCACTGGATTTGGAAGCTAAGATTGGCACCCATGGTCTTAGCAATTAGCTCTCATGAGAAAGTAGATACTGAACCAGAGGACACTTGATGTGTCCTATCCTGGGCCAGCTTGTGCTAGAAGATTCTATGAATGGGTTGAAACCAGTTTGCTCTGTGATGTTGAAAGCCACTTATTTTCCCTGGGCCTCACTAGACAGTGATATTAGTAGAAATTTTGATCACTATCTCATTCTGCAAAAAGCTGCCAGGACTAACAAAATAATACTAGCAAAATACTATTTGGTATAAACATATAAGTGAATTATTGTGGTTTTTTTTTTTCTTAAACACAACTCCAAAACATTAATCCCTCTAATTCACCTTCTAGGGAATAAAGTCACAAGCTAGTCAATAATTCAAATTCCCCAGTAAAATGAGAAAGTATTATTGACACTGAAGAGCACAAAGGTTAATTTATTTGCAAAAATCACCTCCTGCCACCTGCTTCGGGTGGAACAAAAATATGTCAAGACTCATGAGAAAGCAATCACCTTCTCCCTACACCTCGACGTTTCTGTTTGTTTTGTGTGTGTGTTGGTTGGGGACCTAGGTCTCAGGAAGACATGTTGGAGAGATGTTTGGGTATGCTTGCTACATATCTAAAAATGTGTATGTTCTAACTTTGTCCATGAAGCCATAGGGATCAAGAGGAATATTGGCAAATGTGGATGACAGCCAAGCACATTTTGCCAGCCAGGCAGATTTTTCGCAAGCCCCTTTATTTATTTATTTTTTAATGATTTGCAAGCCGGTAAATTGAATTACTCAGCGTTGATTATAAAATAGGTTAGTAGGGAAGCCCAGAAGGTCAACTTGTTCACCATTACAACTACTATCTTTTCTCTCTACCTGATACTGTTCTTCAGAGAAATCACTCCTATTTTTTTTTTTTTTTTTTTTAATTTTTTTTGAGACAGAGTCTCACTCTGTCAGCCTGGCTGGAGTGCAGTGGCACGATCTTGGCTCACTGCAACCTCTGCCTCCTGGGCTCAAGTGATTCTCCTGCCTCAGCCTCCTGAGTAGCTGGGATTATATGCATGTGCCACCACGCCCGGCTATTTTTTGTGTTTTTAGTAGAGACGGGGTTTCACCGTGTTGGCCAGGCTGGTCTCAAACTCTTGACCTCAGGTAATCTGCCCACCTCGGCCTCCCAAAGTGCTGGGATTACAGGCGTGAGCCACCATGCCTGGCCATCACTCCTATTTTTAATCTAATCTACAAAAACTATGCATTTCTTCAAATTAGTCCCAATAATTCGAATAAGAGAACACTAATTTTAAGTCATGACTTGTTGACATTTGACTTTTAAACTTAGTCATGAGCTCATTAAGAGGCTTTTTGATTTAAAATACCCTTGCTTTGGCCAGGTGCAGTAGCTCACGCCTGTAATCCCAGCACTTTGGGAGGCCAAGGCTACTGGATCACTTAAGGTCAGGAATTTGAGACCAGCATAGCCAATATGATGAAAGCTCGTCTCTACTAAAAATACAAAAATTAGCTGGGTGTCATGGCAGGCACCTGTAATCCTAACTACTCAGGAGGTTGAGGCAAAAGAATTCCTCAAACCTGGGAGGCAGAGGTTGCAGTGAGCTGAGATCGCACCACTGCCCTCCAGCCTAGGCAACAGAATGAGACTCTGTCTCAAAAATAAATAAAAATAAAATAAGTAAAATAAAATGTTCATGCTTTAAAATGCATTTGGGAATGATGTATAGTGGATAATTGTTCTTTTACTGTTATTATACAGAATCCATCCTCCCTTCTTTCAGTAACAGAAATCTAATTCCCTTTAGGGGACATGTATCTTCCACAAGGTGTGTAGTCTGAGTAGGATTATAAATGAAGGCTCCTCCCCAACCCCTTGATAAGTGGTGGAAGTGTAACACCCAACAGGCTCTCCTTGCCCCCTGCCTAGGCAGAGCCAATTTATCAAGACGGGGGAATTTAAGTAGAGAATTGCAACTCATACAGAGCCAGCTGTAGGGGAGACCAGAGTTTTATTATTGCTCAAATTAATCTCCCCCAAAACTCGGGGATCAGGATTTTAAGGATAATTTGGTGCATAAGGGGTTGGAAAATGGGGAGTACTGATTAATTGGGTCAGAGATGAAATTATAGGGAGTGGAAGCTGTCTTTTGCACTGAGTCATTTCCTGGGTAGGGGTCACAAGACCAGATGAGCTAGTTTATTGTTCTGCATGGTACCAGCTGAACCATGGAGTACAGGATATGCAAAATATCTCAAGCACTGATCTTAGATTTTACTATAGTGATGTTATCCCCAGGAGCAATCTGGGGAGGTTCAGAATTTTGCAGCCTCCAGCTGCATGACTCCTAAACCGTATTTTCTAATCTTGTAGCTAACTTGTTAGTCCTGTAAAGGCAGTCTAGTCCCCAGGCAGGAAGGGGCTTTGTTTTGGGAAAGGGCTGTTATTGTCTTTGTTTCAAAGTTAAACTATAAACTAATTTCCTCCCAAAGTTAGTTCAGCCTATGCCCAGGAATGAACAAGGACAACTTGGAGGTTAGAAGCAAGGTGGAGTCAGTTATGTCAGATGTCTTTCACTGTCATAATTTTCTCAGTTATAATTTTTGCAAAGGCAGTTTTATAAACCTCACTATGTCAAAGGAGCCTCTGTCCTATATATGTTGAGAGTGGCACTTGCCCATCTTAGCACCAGAGCCTGGTAAGATAGTTAGGTAAATCTTGAAACTGGGAATTCTTTTTTTTTTTTTTGAGACAAAGTTTTGCTCTTGTTGCCCAGGCTGGAGTGCAATGACGCGATTTCAGCTCACCACAAACTCTGCCTTCCGGGTTCAAGCGATTCTCCTGCCTCAGCCTCCCAGGTAGCTGGGATTACAGGCATGTGCCACCACGCCCAGCTAATTTTTTGTATTTTTAGTAGATACGGGGTTTCTCCCTGTTGGTCATTCTGGTCTCGAACTCCCCATCTCAGGTGATTCACTAGCCTCAGCTTCCCAAAGTGCTGGGATTACAGGCTTGAGCCACCACACCTGGCCAAAACTGGGAATTCTAAAACAATTTGCTTCCTTTATTTTCCTCAGTCAGTCCTATTCCTCAGTTTTCGCTTTAATTCTGTGAGTCCTCCTAAATCATACTTCTCTCCGTACTTTATAAATTCTCATTTCATGTAAGTTAACCATAATCCATTCCTTTTGCTTGCAAACAAGTATGCTGCTACACTATCTTTCTGAAAATACTACAATTAGCTGGAAGCAATGATGTGAAAATCAAAGCCTAACTGGACCAGGGATGTGGATGACTTGTCTTAAACAGCTCAGGCTTTGATCTTATTTCTCCTTTGTATTGTTTTAAAAGTATCTGCTGGAGGAAAAAGGAATATTATAATGAAATCTCCCAACTAACTACCAAGTCTCTTGAAGAAGAAGTCAAAACTTAAGCTTCTCTAGTATTTGCCTTTTTGAATTCTGTACCCTGAATGGAAAGTCTTGGTATCCAAGCCAATTCTGATACAAAAAATAAACAATATAAATCAGTTAACTGAAAAATAAGACCAGGTCAGATTTCCATCTGACTTTTTTTTTTTTTTGGAGACTGAGTCTCACCTGCTCTGTCGCGCCCAGGCAGGAGTGCAGTGGCGCAATCTTGGCTCACTGCAACCTCCGCCTCCTGGGTTCAAGCAGGATTCTCCTGTAGTCCCTGAGTAGCCGGGACTGTAGGCGCCCACCACCATGCCCAGCTAATTTTCATATTTTTAGTACAGACGGGGTTTCACCATGTTGGCCAGGCTAGTCTTGAACTCCTGACCTCAGGTGATCCACCCACCTCAGCCTCCCAAAATGCTGGGATCACAGGTGTGAGACACTGAACCCAGCCTCCATCTGACATTTTTTATCAGCATCCCTTCAAAAGGCAACATTGGGAAATCGTGAATTAAATAAATTTTGAATTCTGTTTCAGATCATGCCAATTCCTTAGCTTTTCAGATTCCAAAATCTGCTTTCAAATTAGGTATTTCATTAGCTTTAATGTATCTTCTAACCTGAAGCGGACTCTGAGTTGCATTTTGTAATTTGGGTTCATTCATAATTTACTCTTCAGGAAATTATTATATGAGTATAACAGCTGGAGATGATCGTCCTCCCTCTTCTGTTCTGAGCATTGAAGTAATAACAGCAAGTTAGCACAAGTTTCTTTGGCTGCTCACATGAGCTACTTAAGTACATTATGGTTGAAACCACATGAAGGTAAAGACAAGAAAGAGAACTAATATTTATTGAACACATGCTCTTCGCCAAGCATTATGTAGGAATTTATTATTACCATTTTTAAGAGAAGAAAACTGAGGTTTGAAGATGCTAAATAATCTTTTTTGTTTAATATACACTTATTGGAGATTTACCATGTGTCAGGAACTGTGCTAGGCCCTGGAGATACAAAGGTGACTGCTGTAGTAGTAAATGGCAGATCCGTGAATCAAACCTAGGTCCATCTGTCCCTGAAGCCTAGGCCATAACTGATATATCTCCTACGGCACATCTCCTAGGTCAGGATCTCCTCTCCTGATATGAAAGTGAGATGAAGAGCCAGAATAGAGCCTGTTTCTCCAATGTTTTGGCATCAAGACAATAGATTCTTGAAATTTTTATAATTAGAACCACTTCTAAATATAGTGAAGAAATTTCATAATTCTCAATCTTACGATTTTAGTTTTCCCAAGGTTCCTTTAAACTTGAGAACAAGTATTATTACTCTCAATTTACACACGGGGAAGAAAAACACTTAATGAGATTAAATTACTTAATAAGGGTCCTGGAATTAAAGTAAGAAATGGTCATCTGGGCTTGACAGTCTGGGCAAGATAGTGAGTTAACACAGATTATTGGCTACCCCCACTGTACTACAACTTAACCTTGGAGATGCTACAGGAGAGGTCAGAGGTGGAAGGAATACAGAGCCTTAATAATTTACTGTTAACTGCAAGTAGCCCTTGGGGAGACCAAAAGTAGTAAGAAGAACAGCCTTGGAAGGAAGAAGGTCAGAAACCAAAGAAAAGGGAAGAACTCAAGGATGGCTTTCTTTCTTCCACATTATCTTGGGGGAATATTTCTGTCCATCTACTGCTGCCTCAAGGCAGGCCAGTGCCAGTCTGAGGTGGCCTTACCTAAGGGCAATAATGGAGCTCAGTAGATTATTGGGACTGGGAAACAAAACATCCAAAGTTAGATACATGTTATAGTTCAAAATCTCAGGAACCCAATGGGTAGATTAAATAGCAAGTGAATGAACATAGCTGAAGTAAAAATTAGTAAGCTAGAACATTATATACAAGGGGTCCCCGAACAGGAACTAGAAAGGGTAAGAATTGGAAGAAAAAAGGTAAAAATTAAGTAATATAGAAGATAGAAATAGAAGTAACAGACTCCATCAATTATGAGTCGAAAAAGGAGAGAAATCAGTTTCCAGATGAAGAGAAGAAAGTATTTTTAAATGTAACGGTGATGAATTTCCCATAATTGAATCAAAAATATATATCCTTTGTACCCTTTGTTCTGTGCTACTGCCGTATGTGTTCCACAAAAAACAGTCAACTAAGAAAGAAAAAGATGTGTAATTCAGGAAACAGGGATTCCATCATGGGAGAGAGGCCAAGGAAATTCTTTAGTTAATGGGAGGAAGAGATCCTAGAATGATTGTCATGTGGCAGACCTAGGGAGCAACCAGTCCATGTTAGAGGAAAAGGTCAGAGGCTCTGAGAGAAATGCTTTCAAGACAATAAAGTCTTAGAATATTTGATATTTAAATGTATTGTGAAGAGACATGCTGGTGACAGAAACTTTAGGGATAAATTGGTATTTGGTGTCTACAAAACTAAGCAAGTAGAAAAGCAAAAACAATTATGAATGCCAACAAAAACAAAAAATTATACAAGAAAGAAAATATATGCTGATAATATATTAAAAGCTTGCTTTTGAATAATTTCTATCATATATACATTGAGCTCAAAAAACAGAAAAATGGAAAGCCGATGGCATGCATTTCTTAGGGCTGCTCTAACAAAGTACCACACATCAGGTGGCTCAAGAAGAGAAATTTATTGTCTCACAGTTCTGGAGGCTAGAAGTCCAAAAACAAGGCGTTGGCAGGTTTGGTTCTTTCTGAAGACTGTGAGGAAGGATCTGTTCCAGGTCTGTCTCTCTGCTTGTAGATGACCATCTTTATGTTCACATAGTGTTCTCTCTCTCTTCAAGTCTAAATTTCTCCTTTTTATAAGAACACCAGTCATACTGGATTAGGGTCCTCACTTTATCTCAATTATCTCTGTAAATATCCAACCTCCAAATAAGGTAACATTCTGAGGTACTGAGGGTTAAGAAGGTAACATGAATTTTGGAGAGACATAATTCAACCCATTACACTGCCCAATTCATTTCATGAGGCCAGTATATCATTAATATCAAAATTGAATAATAATTTAATTGACAAGAGATGTCATCAAGATGGCTGGCTAGAAGCACTCACCTCCTCCAGGAAGAACAATTAGAACAACAAACAGGCAATCACATGTTCAATAGAGTGTCTGGGGGAGAACACTGGAATTCAGCAAAAAAGTGAAGACCCTCTGAGGCACAGAGACTCAGGATGGCAGCATAGAGAGGAAAGCAAAGCCCAGCTCAGATTGACTCAGAGCCAAGAGAGACTCACACTGTGAGGGAAAAGGTAAGTGGAAGATCCCTGCCATCCATATTTCCACCACAGTTAGCTGTGTCAGGCCTCTGAGCCCAAGCTAAGCCATCATATGCCCTGTGACCTGCACATACACATCCAGATGGCTGGTTCCTGCCTTCACTGATGACATTCCACCACAAAAGAAGTGAAAATGGCCTGTTCCTGCCTTAACTGATGACGCTGTCTTGTGAAATTCCTTCCCCTGGCTCATCCTGGCTCAAAAGCTCCCCTACTGAGCACCCTGTGACACTCAGTCTGCCCGCCAGAGAACAACCCCCCTTTGACTGTAATTTTCCTTTATCTACCCAAATCTTATAAAACGGCCCCACCCCTATCTCCCTTCACTGACTCTCTTTTTGGATTCAGCCCACCTGCACCCGGGTGAAATAAACAGCCATGTTGCTCACACAAAGCCTGTTTGGTGGTCTCTTCACACAGACGCACATGAAATTTGGTGCCGTGACTTGGATAGGGGGACCTCCCTTGGGAGATCAATCCCCTGTCCTCCTGCTCTTTGCTCCATGAAAAAGATCCACCTAAGACCTCAGGTCCTCAGACCCACCAGCCCTAGCAACATCTCACCAATTTTAAATCGGGTAAGCAGCCTCTTCTCTCTTCTCCAGCTTCTCTCACTATCCCTCAACCACTTTCTCCTTTCTACTGTTCAATCTCTCCCTTCTCTTAATTTCAATTCCTTTCATTTTCTGGTAGAGACAAAGGAGACACATTTTATCCATGGACCCAAAACTCTGGCGTCGGTCACAGACTGGGAAGGCAGCCTTCCCTTGGTGTTTAATCATTGCAGGGATGCCTCTCCGATTATTCACCCATGTTTCAGAGGTGTCAGACCACGCAGGGATGCCTGCCTTGGTCCTTCACCCTCAGCAGCAAGTCCCGCTTTTCTGGGGGAGGGGCAAGTACTCCAACCCCTTCTCTCTGTGTCTCTACTCCTTCTCTGCTTTTCTGGGGGAGAGGCAAGAACCCCTCAACCCCTTCTTCTTCATCCTTAGTGGCAAGTCCCGCTTTTCTGGGGGAGGGACAAGTACCCCAACCTCGTATCTCTGCGCCCCATCCCTTATTTCTGCACTCCGACCTCTTATATCTCTGTGCCCCGATCCCTTATTTCCGCACCCCAACCTCTTATATCTCTGCACCCTGATCCCTTATTTCCACCCCCCCGACCTCGTATCTCTGTGCCCCAACCCCTTTCCCACTTTTCTGGGGGGTAAGAACCCCTGAACCGCTTCCCTCTGTGTCTCTACTCTCCCTTTTCTTTAAACTTGCCTCCTTCACTATAGGCAACCTTGCACCCTCCATTCCTCCTTCTTCTCCCTTAGCCTGTGTTCTTAAGAACATAAAACCTCTTCAACTCTCTCCTGACCTAAAACCTAAATGCCTTACTTTCTTCTGCAATGCTGCTTGACCCCAATACAAACTCGACAGTTGTTCTAAATGACCAGAAAACAGCACTTTCAATTTCTCCATCCTACAAGACCTAAATAATTTTTGTTGAAAAATAGGCAAATGGTCTGAGGTGCCTGACGTCAGGCACTCTTTTACACATCAGTCTCTCCCCAGTCTCTGATCCCAATGCAACTCGTCCCAAATCTTCCTTCTTTCCCTCCCGCCTGTCTCCTCAGTCCCAACCCCAAGCGTCGCTGAGTCTTTCTAATCTTCCTTTTCTACAGACCCATCTGACCTCTCCCCTCCTCACCAGGCCGAGCTAGGTCCCAGTTCTTCCTCAGCCTCCACTCCTCCACCCTATAACCTTTTTATCACCTCCTCTCCTCACACCCCGTCCGGTTTACAGTTTCATTCCATGAGTAGCCCTCCCCACCTGCCCAGCAATTTCCTCTTAAAAAGGTGGCTGAAGCTAAAGGTATAGTCAAGGTTAATGCTCCTTTTTCTTTATCAGACCTCTCCCAAATCCGTGAGCATTTAGGCTCTTTCATCAAATATGAAAAACCCAGCCCAGTTCATGGCTCCTTCAGCAGCAACCCTGAGATGCTTTACAGCCCTAAACCCTAAAAGGTCAAAAGGCCATCTTATTCTCAGTATACATTTTATTACCCAATCTGCTCCCAACATTAAATAAAACTCCAAAAATTAAATTCCGGCCCTCAAACCCCACAACAGGACTTAATTACCCACACCTTCAAGGTGTGCAATAATAGAGTAGAGGCAGCCAAGTAACAATGTATTTCGGAGTTGCAATTCCTTGCCTCCACTGTGAGACAAACCCCAGCCACATCTCCAGCACACAAGAACTCCAAACGCCTGAACTGCAGCTGCCAGGGGTTCCTCCAGAACCTTCTCCCCCAGGAGCTTGCTACAAGTGCTGGAAATCTGGCCACTGGGCAGAGGAATGCCCTCAGCCCAGGATTCCTCCTAAGCCATGTCCCATCTGTGTGGGACCCCACTGGAAATCAGACTGTTCAACTTACCTGGCAGCCACTCCCAGAACCCCCAGAACTCTGGCCCAAGGCTCTCTGACTGACTCCTTCTCAGATCTTCTTGGCTTAGCAGCTGAAGACCGACACTGCCCGATCACCTCGGAAGCCTACAGGAGCATCACAGACACTCTAAGTAACTCTCACAGTGGAGGGTAAGTCCGTCCCCTTCTTAATCAATATGGAGGCTACTCACTCCACATTACCTTCTTTTCAAGGGCCTGTTTCCCTTGCTTCCGTAACTGTTGTGCGTGTTGACGGCCAGGCTTCTAAACCTCTTAAAACTCCCCAACTCTGTTGTCAACTTAGACAATACTCTTTTAAGTACTCCTTTTTACTTATCCCCACCTGCCCAGTTCCCTTATTAGGCTGAGATACTTTAACTAAATTATCTGCTTGCCTGACTATTCCTGGGCTACAGCTGCACCTCATTGCCACCTTTTCCCCCAGTTCAAAGCCTCCTTCACATCCTCCCCTTGTATCTCCCCACCTTAACCCACAAGTATAAGACACCCCTACTCCCTCCTTAGCGATTGATCATGCACCCCTTACCATCCCATTAAAACCTAATCACTCTTACCCTGCTCAATGCCAATATCCCATCCCACAGCATGCTTTGAGAGGATTAAAGCATGTTATCACTAGCCTGTTACAGCATGGCCTTTTAAAGCCTATAAACTCTCCTTACCATTCCTCCATTTTACCTGTCCTGAAACCAGACAAGGCTAACAGGTTAATTCAGGATCTGTGGCTTATCAACCAAATTGTTTTGCCTATCCACCCTGTAGTGCCCGTTGATCTTAAAGATGCTTTTTTCACTATTCCCCTGCACCCCTTGTCCCAGCCTCTCTTTGCTTTCACCTGGACTGACCCTAACACCCATCAGTCCCAGCAGCTTACCTGGGCTGTGCTGCCACAAAGTTTCAGGGACAGCCCTCATTACTTCAGCCAAGCTCTTTCTCATTATTTACTTTCTTTCCACCCCTCCGCTTCTCACCTTATTCAATATACTGATGATCTTCTTTGTAGCCCCTCCTTTGAATCTTCTCAGCAAGACACACTTCTGCTCCTTCAGCATTTATTCTCCAAAGGATATCAGGTATCCCCCTCCAAAGCTCAAATTTCTTCTCCATCCGTTACCTACCTCGGCATAATTCTTCTTAAAAACACACGTGCTCTCCCTGCCGATCGTGTCGGACTAATCTCTCAAACCCCAACCCCTTCTACAAAACAACAACTCCTTTCCTTCCTAGGCATGGTTCCTAGCCTTTGGATACCTGGTTTTGCCATCCTAACAAGACCATAATATAAACTCACAAAAGGAAACCTAGCTGACCCCATAGATCCTAAATCCTTTCCCCACTCCTCTTTCTGTTCCTTGAAGACAGCTTTAGAGACTCTAGCTCTCCCTGACTCATCCCAACCCTTTTCATTACACACAGCTGAAGTGCAGGGCTGTGCACTCGGAATTCTTACACAAGGGCCAGGATTGCATCCTGTAGCCTTTTTGTCCAAATAACTTGACCTTACTGTTTTAAGCTGGCCATTGTGTCTCCGTACAGTGGCTGCTGCCACCCTAATACTTTTAGAGGCCCTCAAAATCACAAACTATGCTCAACTCACTCTCTACAGCTCTCATAATTTCCAAAATCTATTTTCTTCCTCACACCTGATGCATATACTTTCTGCTCCCCGGCTCCTTCAGCTGTACTCACTCTTTGTTAAGTATCCCACAATTACCATTGTTCCTGGCCCAGACTTCAATCCAGCCTCCCAAATTATTCCGGATACCACACCTGACCCTCATGACTGCATCTCTCTGATCTATCTGACGTTCACCCCATTTCCCCACATATCCTTCTTCCCTGTTTCTCACCCTGATCACACTTGGTTTATTGGTGGCAGTTCCACCAGGCCTAATCGCCACACACCAGCAAAGGCAGGCTATGCTATAGTACAAGCCACTAGCCCACCTCTTAGAACCTCTCATTTCCTTTCCGTCGTAGAAATCTATCCTCAAGGAAATAACTTCTCAGTGTTCCATCTGCTATTCTACTACTTCTCAAGGATTATTCAGGCCCCCTCCCTTCCCTACACATCAAGCTTGAGGATTTGCCCCCACCCAGGACTGGCAAATTAGCTTTACTCAACATGCCCCCAGTCAGATAACTAAAATACCTCTTAGTCTAGGTAGACACTTTCACTAGATCAGTAGAGGCCTTTCCTACAGGGTCTGAGAAAGCCCCTGCAGTCATTTCTTCCCTTCTGTCAGACATAATTCCTCAGTTTAGCCTTCCCACCTCTATACAGTCTGATAACAGACCAGCCTTTATTAGCCAAATCAGCCAAGCATTTTTTCAGGCTCTTAGTATTCAGTGACAGACTAATGGTCTTTTAAAAACACACCTCATCAAGCTCAGCCACCAACTTAAAAAGGACTGGACAATACTTTTACCACTTTCACTTCTCAGAATTCAGGCCTGTCCTCGGAATGCTACAAGGTACAGCCCATTTAAGCTCCTGTATAGATGCTCCTTTTTATTAGGCCCCAGTCTCATTCCAGACACGAGACCAACTTAGACTGTGCCCCAGAAAACTTGTCATCCCTACTATCTTCTGTCTAGTCATACTCCTATTCACTGTTCTCAACTACTCATACATGCCCTGGTCTTGTTTACACTGCCAGTTTACACTGTTTCTCCAAGCCATCACAGCTGATATCTCCTGGTGCTATCCCCAAACTGCCACTCTTAACTCTCAAAGTAAATAAATAATCTTTACTGGCAAGGCTATGCTGAACCTCCTTAAGCACTCTCTAATTAGATGTCCTAGGTCCTCCCAATTCTTAGTCCTTTAATACCTGTTTTTCTCCTTCTCTTATTCCATTTAGTTTTTCAATTCATACAAAACTGTATCCAGACCATCACCAGTAATTCTAAATGACAAATGTTTCTTCTAACAACCCCACAATATCACCCCTTACCACAAAATCTTCCTTCAGCGTAATCTCTCCCACTCTAGGTTCCCACACTGCCCCTAATCCCGCTCGAAGCAGCCCTGAGAGACATCGCCCATTATCTCTCCATACCACCCCCAAAAATTTTCACCGTCCCAACACTTTACCACTATTTTGTTTTATTTTTCTTATTAATATAAGAAGACAGGAATGTCAGGCTTCTGAGCCCAAGCTAAGCCATCATATGCCCTGTGACCTGCACATACACATCCAGATGGCTGGTTCCTGCCTTCACTGATGACATTCCACCACAAAAGAAGTGAAAATGGCCTGTTCCTGCCTTAACTGATGACATTGTCTTGTGAAATTCCTTCTCCTGGCTCATCCTGGCTCAAAAGCTCCCCTACTGAGCACCCTGTGACCCTCACTCTGCCTGCCAGAGAACAACCCCCCTTTGACTGTAATTTTCCTTTATCTACCCAAATCTTATAAAACGGCCCCACCCCTATCTCCCTTCACTGACTTTCTTTTCGGACTCAGCCTGCATGCACCCAGGTGAAATAAACAGCCATGTTGCTCACACAAAGCCTGTTTGGTGGTCTGTTCACACGGACGTGCATGAAAACCTGCAATCCAAGCTAAAGGAGAGACCCACAGCCCTTGCAGTCCTTGAGACTTGTATGGAAAGCTGTCTTGGGTTCTCACAATTGCATTATTCCAAAAAGGGATTTTATAATAGGTTCTCCTCAAAATGGCAGCACATTATCATTTTAAGAGTGAAGCCAACATAAGAGTGCATCGTGTCCTAGGGTCCAATAGGTCCTGTATCTCCACATCCCACTACATTCATCCAAAGGGCTACTATGTCACAATGCTAGCTCAATCCAGCAGTGCAGCCATGACTCTGGCACTTCCCACATTGCATACTACATACAATATTACAGTGAGGATGCTGCCTCTAGGACAGAGGAAGCCAATGCATGTGCTCCCCAGAACTCAAGTGCTGCTAACCTGGGGCCTGACACCACCACTGCCTGTGACCCTGTGCCCCAGTGGTGGAGCTAGTGCTCCCTCCAGGGACCCAATGACTAGCAAGAACAGGGCCTGCTGCCACTGCTGGCACTCCTGTCTCCTCCAAAGCAGACCTGTCATGGGTCTTCATGTGCCCCCTAGGGACTTGAGGACTGGCCTGTCTGAGACCTACTGCTGCTGCTAACAATCTTATCCCCTTCAGCAGCAGAACCACTGAGCATCCACATGTGTCCTCCAGGGGCCTGAGGAATGGCCCTCTCCAGTGGCAGAGCTGCTGTGCACCTGAGTGTGGCCCCCTGGGGCCAAACGACCAACCCATTTGGCATCCCCTTCTCCAGCAAAGCCATGCCACAGCCTCTACCACAGCCTAGGCCACGGAGGTACTCACAGACATGCTGACATTGATTAAAACCAAAGAAATCCTGTGGAGACTACACTACTGTGCCATCCACAACCAAAGGCAAAGTAGACTATCCAACCAACACTACAGGATACAATACACGCACAGGAAAAAGTCTTTTTCTTTGAAAGCTACTCCATAAAATTGGAAGAAATGGCTGTTCCACAGGATGTGCAGATATCAATGTAGAGATATAAGAAATATGAAAAAGCAAGGAAATATGACACCTTCAAAGTAAAACAATAATTCTCCAGTAACAGTTCCCAAAGACAAGAAAATCTCCAAAATGTCTGAAAAAAATTTTACAATAAAAATATTAAGAAAACTCAGTGAAATGTGAGAGAACACAGAAAGGAAATTCAATGAAATCAGAAAAATAATTCATCATCTGAATTAGAAATTCAACAAAAAGATAGGAGATAGATATCATAAAATAGAACCAAATAGAAACCTTGGAACTGAAGAATTTAATGAGTGAAATAAAAAATAAAATGAAAAGCTTTAATAATAGACTAGATCAAGCAGAAGAATGATTTTCTGAACTTGAAAACAGGTCTTTTGAAATACCTGGTCGGACAAAAAAAAAACAAAAAGAAAGAAGGAATAAAAAAGAATAAAGAAAGTAAGAGTCTACAGGACACGTGGAACATCACTGAGTTTCAAAAGGAGAGAAAGATGGGAAATAGCACAGAAAACCTGTTTAATGAACTAATAGCTGAAAACTTTCCAAGTCTTGGGATATGGACATCCAGATACAAAAAGCTCAAAGATCCGCAAATAAATTCAACTCAAAAAAGTCCTTTCAGAGGCACATTATAATCAAACTGTCAAAGGTCAAAGATAAAGAGACATTTCTACAAACAGCAAGAGAAAAAGCGTCAAGTCACATAGAGGGGAAACTTCATCATACTAACAGCAGATTTCCCTGATAGTCCAGAAGAGAATGAGTTTTATATATTCAAAATGCTGAAAGAAAAATATGGCTAGTCAAGAATTCTATGCCCAGCAAACCTATCCTTCAGAGATGAAGGACAAATAAAATCTTTCCAAGACAAGCAAAAAGTGAAAGAATTAATCACCACTAGACAGGCCCTACAAGTAATGCTTAAGGAAGTTCTACATCTGGACATGAAAGGATGACATCTACCATCATGAAAACATGTGAAAGTATAAATCCCACAGATAGAAGAGATATACAAATAGGAAATAGAGAGGAATCAAGTGTTGTTACTAAAGAAAACTACCAAAATGAAAAGATAAACAAGAGAGGAAGAAAGAGACAAAGGCGAGAAAACAATAAATTGACAAGAATTAAGTCCCCACTTATCAATAACAACTTGAATGTAAATGATTTAAATTCCCAAATTAAAAGATACAGACTGGCTACTGGATTTTTTTTTAAAAAAAGACCCAACTATTTGCTGCCTAAAAGAGATTCACCTCACCTGTAAAGAACACACACAAACTGAAAGTGAAGGGACGGAAAAGATAGTACACACAGATGGAAACTAAAAGTGAGCAAAAGTAGCCATACTTTTATCAGATAAAACAGACTTGAAATTATAAAACCCCCAAAGAGACCGAGAAAATCATTACATAATGATAAAGGAATCAACTCAGGAAGAGGATATAACAATTATAAATATATATGCACCCAACACCAGCACACACACATACATAAAATAAATATTATTAGAACTAAAGGGAGAGATAGACCTTAAAAAAATAGGTTGGAATTTCAACTCTCAGCATTTCACTGTCAACATTGGACAGATCGTCTACACAGAAAATCAACAAAGAAACTTTGGACTTAAATAGCACTATAGTCCAAGTGGACCTGACAGGCTTTTACAGAATATTTTATACAATAGTTTCAGAATGCACATTCTTCTCATGGTACATGAAACACTAAGATAGACCATATGTTAGGCCATAAAATCAGTCTCAACAAATTTTTAGAAATTGAAATTATATCAAGCATCTTTTCAGGTCACAATGGAATGAAACCAGAAGTGAATAACAGAAGAAACTTTGGAAACTCTACCACCAGATGTAAATTAAACAACCTACTCCTGAACAGCCAATGAAGAAATTAAAGGTCAATGAAGAATTAAAGATACTACAAAATTTATTGAAACAAGTGAAAATAGAAATACAACATACCAAAACCTACGAAATACAGCAAAAGCAGTACTGAGAGGGAAGTTTATAAAAATAAATGTTTACATCAAAAAAGTAAGACAATTTCAAATTAACAACCTAATGATGCGCCTCAAGGAATTAAAAAAGCAAGAGCAAATAGAACCCAAAATTAGTATGAGGAAAGAAATAGTAGAGATCAGAAAAGAACTAAATGAAATAGAGAATGAAAAAGTAATACAAAAGATCAACAAAATGACAATTTTTTTCAGATAAAATCAACAAACCATTAGCTAGACTAAGACGTAAAAAAGAAATCCCAGATAAATAAAATCAGAAGCAAAAAAGGAGACATTAAAACTGATACCACAGAAATACAAAGGATCATTACAGACTTTTATAAACAACTATACACCAACAAACTGGAAAACCAGAGGAAATTGATCAATTACTAGACATATAAAACCTATCAAGATTGAACCTGGAAGAAATAGAAAACCTGAACAGAGGAACAATGGATAACAAGATTGAATCAGTAATAAAAAGCCTCTCAACATACATACAAAAAAGACAGGACCAGCTGGCTTCACTGTTGAATTCTACCAAACTTACCAAAACAACAACAATGACAAAAACAAACAACAACAAAAACACTAACATAAATTCGTCTCAAATTATTCCAAAAAATCGAAGAGAAGCAAATTCTTTGAAACTCATCTTACAAGGCTCATCTTACTACCCTGATATCAAGCAAGACAAGGACACAACAACGATAAAAAAAAACTACAGACCAATATCCCAGATGAACATAGATGCAAAAATTCTTAACATAATACTACCAAACCAAATCCTACAGTACATCAAAAATATACAACATGATCAAGTGTTGTTTATCCCAGGAATGCAAGAATTGTTCAACATATGTACATCATCAATAAACATGATATATCAAATTAATATTAATAGAATGAAGGACAAAAGACATATGATTACCTCAATAGATGCAGAAAAAGCATTTGATAAAATTCAATATCTCTTCCTGATAAAAACTCTCAATAAATTAGTTATAAAAGTAGTGTGCCTCAACACAATAAAGGCAATATATGACAAATCCACAGCTAACACCATACTGAATGGAGAAAAGCTGAAAGCTTTGACTTTAGGAATTGGAACAAGGGCTGGGTATGGTGGCTTATGCCTGTAATCCTAGCACTTTGGGAGGTCGTGGTGGGAGAATCACTTGATCTCAGGAGTTTGAGACCAGCCTGAGCAACACAGTGAGACGTTGTCTCTACAAAAAATTTAAAAAATTATCAGGGCATGGTGGCACATACCTGTAGTCCCAGCTGCTCAGGTGGATGAGGCAGGAGGATTGCTCAAGCCCAGGAGGTCAAGGCTGCAGTGAACCATGCTCATGCCACTGCGCTCCAGCCTAGGTGACAGAACAAGACCCTGTCTCAAAAAAAAAAAAAAAAAAACACACAACAAAAAGCAAAAAAAAAAAAAAAAAAGAAAAAACTTACAATAAGACAAGGATGCCCACTTTCACCACTCTTATTCAACATGGTACCAGAAGTCCTAGCCTGAGCAATCAGGCAAGAGAAAATAATAACCAATTTGGAAAATAGGGAGTCAAATTATCCTTTTCTGCAGATAAAATGATATAGTGAAACCTAAAGGCTCCACCAAAAACCCCTTAGAACTGATACATGAATTCAATAAAATTTCAGGATACAGAATCAACATACAAAAATCACTATCATTTCTAAGCAACAATAACAAGCTAGCTAAGAAAAAAAATCAAGAAAATGATTCCATTTACAATAGCTACAAAAAAACCCATATAGGAGTACATTTAACCAAGCAGGTGAAAGATTTCTACAATGAAAACTACAAAACACTGATGAAAGAAATGGAAAGGAACACACAAAAAAACAGAAAGAAAAAAACCTAATGTTCATGATTGAAAGATCTAATATTGGGCTGGGCATGGTGGCTCATGCCTGTAATCCCAGCATTTTGGAAAGCCAAGGCAGGTGGTTCATCTGAGGTTCAGAGTTCAAGACCAGCCTGACCAACATGGAGAAACCCCATCTCTACTAAAAATGCAACATTAGCCAGGCGCATGCCTGTAATCCCAGCTACTCGGGAGACTGAGGCAGGAGAATCACTTGAACCCAGGAGGCGGAGGTTGCGGTGACCCGAGATCATGCCATTGCACTCCAGCCTGGGCAACAAGAGTGAAACTCCATCTCAAAAAAAACAGAATTAATATTGTTAAAATGGCCATACTACCAAAAGCAATCTACAGATTAAATGCAATCCTTATCAAAATACCAATGGCATTCTTTACCAAAATGAAAAAAAAATCCCAAAATGTGTACAAAAGATCCCAAGTAGATAATTCTAAACAAAAAGAACAAACTTGGAGGTATCATACCACCTGACTTCAAAATATATTACAAACCTACTGTAATTAAAACAAGATGGTGCTGGTATAAAAATAGACACATGGACCAATGGAACAGAATAGAACACAAAGAAATAAATTCATTTATTTTATAGACAACTGATTTTCAACAAAGGTTCCAGGAATATATATTGGGAAAATATAAGCCTCTTCAATAAACGGTGCTGGAAAAACTGGATATCCATATGGAGAAGAAAGAAACTAGGCTCATGTATCTCACCATATACAAAAATCAACTCAAACTAGATTTAAAAGATTTAAGTGTAAGATCCCAAACTAGAAAACTACTAGGAAAAAAAACAGGGGAAATGCTTCAGGACATTGGTCTGGGAAAATATTTTATACCCCAACAGCACAGGCAGCAAATGCAAAAATAGGGGAATCTATCAAATATCTAAAATAGTATTATATCAAACTAAAAACTTTGCACAACAAAGGAAACAATCAATGTAGTAAAGGGACAATCTGTAGAATGGAAGAAAATATTTGCAAACTATACATACAAGTGATTAATATCTAGAATATACAAGGAACTCTAACAACTCAACAGGAAAAAAAAATGACAACAGCAACAGCAATGAATAATCTAACTTTAAAGTGGACAAAGGATCTGAATAGGCATTTCTTTAAAAAAGACATACAGGCCTGGAGTGGTGGCTCACGCCTGTAATACCAGCACTTTGAGAGGCCAAGGCAGGTGGATCATGAGGTCAAGAGATGGAGACCATCCTGGCCAACATGGTGAAATCCTGTCTCTACTAAAAATACAGAAATTAGCAGGGTGTGGTGGCATGCACCTGTAGTCCCAGCTACTTGGGAGGCTGAGGCAAGAGCATCACTTGAACCCGGGAGGTGGAGGTTGCAGTGAGCCAAGAGCGCACCGCTGCACTCCAGCCTGGCAACAGAGTGACACTCTGTCTTAAAAAATAAAAAGACATACAAATGGCCAAGTATATGAAAAAATCCTCAAAATTACTAATCATTAGAGAAATGCAAATTAAAACCCCAATGAGATATCACCTCATCCCAGTTAGAATGGCTATTATCAAAAAGACAAAAATAAAATAAAATAAAAAGCAAATGCTGGCAAGGACACAGAGAAAAATGATCTCTTATGCACTATTGGTGGGAATGTAAATTATTACAGTCATTATGGAAAACAGTATGGAGGTCCCTTAAAAAAATAAAAATAGAACTATCATATGATCCAGCAATCCCACTACTGAGTATTTGTTAAAAGGAAAGAAAATAAGTATATTGAAAAGGTATCTGCATTCTCATGTTTATTGCAGCACTAGTCACAATAGCCAAGATATGGAATCAACCTAAATGCCCATTAACTAATGAATGGATAAAGAAAATGTGGTATATATACACAACGGAATACTACTGAACCATAAAAATGAAATTCTATCATTTATGACAACACGGATGAGCCTGAAGGACATAATTTTCAGTGAAGTAAGTCAGACAAAGAAAGAAAAATATTGTGTGTTCTCACTCATGTGTGGAATCCAAAAAAGTTGGGCTCATAGAAGTGGAGAGTGAAATAGTGGTTATTAGGGGATAGGCAGTGTAAAGGGGAGACGGAGATAGGAAGAGGTTGTTTAATGAATACAAAATTGCAGCTAGATAAGAGGAAAGTGTTCTAGTGTTCTAAAGCACTACAGGGTGACTAGTTAACAATAATTCATGGTATATTTTCAAATAGCTAGAAGAGAGGATTTTGAATGTTCCCAACACAAAAAATGGTAAATATTTAAAGTGATAAATATGCTATTGTCCCTGATCATATCATTACACATTGTATAAGTGTATTGAAATATCTCTCTCTACCCCATTAATATGTACAGTTATTATGTGTTTATTTAAAATAAAAATGGATTTAATAGAATAAGTACTGATTTATTACAGTATAATGAAGACATTTATAGGTCAGTTTCATGAATGAACATAGATGTAATAATTACCTGGTAATCCCAGATGCAAAACATTGTTTGATAAAGTTCAGTACTTACATTTATAATTTAGAAAATCTTAGAAACTTGAAAAAATATCTAAATGTGACTGGTGAAGCAATTAAGTTAAAATTACAAAATGTAAGGTAGTATTTTTGTGACAGGGCAGGAAATGACTTCTTAAACAAAACTTGAAAAGCATAAATCATCAGGCCAAAAAAAGAACTAATTTACACTGAAATTAAGAATTTTACTTCAATAAAGGGCATCACACATTAATAGATATCTACCAAGATGAAGAAGATATTTGAGGCATCTTAACCAACAAGGGATTTTTTTTAATATACAAAGATCTAAAAATGGATAAGGAAAATATAACTCCAATAGATAAAATGGGCAAGGCAATTTTACAAAAGAGGAAATCTAGAAAGTTAACAAGCATGTATCAGGATTTTTAAACTCATTGGTAATCAGTGAAATACAAATTGAAACAATTAGATTGACCAAAAAAATACACAGTTGGATAATACCAAGTATCAGAGAGGATGTGGGGATATAGGGACACTGGGACTTTCAGGCACTGCTGAAGCAAAGGCAGGCTATAGGGCAGTTTTTCACTATTTAGTATTATTAACTAGGCATGTGTCCTGTAAGTTAGCAATTCCACTCTGGATATGTATCCTGGAAATCATCCTTGGGGTCTGTAAAGTAACATGTATGACCATGTTCATTGCAACATGGATTAAGGGAGCAGGGATTTATAGGTAACTTGGGTATCTATCACTGTGGTAGTGGATAGGAAAAACGTGATGGAGACAAAATATGGAGTATTATGTAGCAGTTGGAAGCAAAGAATTACAAAACATTACATTGCACCCCGTTAATATACATAATTATTATGTCAATTAGAAATGAATCAATACACATATGCTTGGTGAAAAAATTTGGAAACAGAAGATATATATTATTATTTACAAAAACTAAAAAGTTATGCACACACAAAAATACATCTATTTCAAGACAATTTTGAATTAAAAGGATACACATAAAGCACATTAACCTATGGTAGTGTTATGAGAATAAAATGAGATATGCAAACAGAAGAAAAAAGGCAGAAGGAATGAAGGATGAAAGATGCATTAGTTAGCTATTGTTACAGTAATACTGCATAATAGTTACTAGAATTTCAGTGGTTCACAAAATAAACATTTATTTCACACCATCTGAAAGTCAGTTTGGAGTTGGCTTATCTAGGCTAGGAACTTGGTTACAAGCTAAAGGTTGGGTCCAGGCATGTTCCATATGTTTCTCACCATTCTTAGATTAGTGACTACCAAGTTATGTTTTTCTTATGATGAAGAGCAGGTGCTCAAGTAGGCAAGCCTAACCATGCTAATGCAATGGGACCAATATCCTGTTAACCAAAGCAAGTTATTCAGCCAAGCCCAAAGTCCAGTGTCAGGAAAAATGTTCCACACACCAGGAGGAATATTCCTCCTGGCTATGGCAATGGTATAGATATATAATAATAATACAGATAGGCTAAATATTTGGAATCAGTAATTCCATCTACCATAATGGTGCCTAAGTAGATATGTAGGTATGTAGGTAGGTAGGTTAGATAGATTTATGGTATTATATGTGTGCATATAAATATATTCATACTTTAATAAAATAAGAAATAAAGAGGAGACTTGCATGGACAAATAACAATAAGGCATAAACTGAGGAATATGATAAATAAATTCTGTACACTGAAGGCCCAAAAAACCAAACCAAAACACTAAACCACACTAGGAACAGAAGGGAATGGTAAGTGAATAGGAAGTTCAGGCTGAGTATCAGAGGTGGCACTGCAAATGATTTCAATTAGTTATTGCCATACTCATTATAGGAAGGAAGAGCACAAAGAAAATATATTACTCTCTTATTTGGAACTTGTAAGTGTGTTGGGTTTGTTGTTGTTGTTGTTCTTTGATAAAGATAAGTTATCCCATACTGTTAAATAGAGCTATAATCTGCTTCCGTTGTAAGCAATGCTGCAATATGGTCAAGAATATCTAAAGCTTTGGAGTTCTAATATAAAGTGAGATGAGGCCCACTTTGGCTCTATTCTGAGCTGCTTAATGTACCAAAGTCAGCTCTTTGCTGTTTGTTGTACATTTAGCATACTAGAAGGAAAATCACACATGGATTTTACATAGGGGCCATTAATGGAAATCAGCTAATAGAAAAAAAAAATGGTGAAATGACCACACTTAAACTTAAAACTTCCATTTATCCATAGAAAAATCAGCAAATTATTGGAAAGAGATCTTTGCAAAGCAATGTGGAATTGATATCTAGAACATACAAGAAACTTTGCAAACAAGCAAGAAAAGGACAGGAAACAAAAATTTTTTTAAAAATGGGCAAAGCACATGAACAGGCAATTGACAGATAGGAAAATTGAAATAGCTATTGTGTGTATGAATGATATACATCCTCATTAGTAATCAGACATACAAATTTTGGGGTTTTTTTTTAACAAAATGAGATACGATTTTGCACTCATTAGATTGGCAAAAATTAGAAAGTGCTGGCAAGAATATCCGGAAGTTTTGTCCTTACTGGTGGTGAATTATAAATTGGTAGAAACATTCTGTATCACAACCTGAGAGGTACTTAGTGAAATAAAGTATGAGTGTAATAGAACTCAAAAATTCCCTTCCTGGATACATACTCTAGAGACTCTCTTGCTCAGATCCACAAGGAAACATGCTCATATAAGATTATCGCAGCATTGTTTATGGTACCATAAAGGTGGAAGCAATCTGAGTATCCACTAGAGAATCTGAGTAACCCATAGATATCCCCTAAGGAAATGAATAAGTAAAGTGCATTACATGCAGGAGTCAGAAATGGTGTATGCATGTATTGGAAAAATCTGCAGGATTCAGAAGCAATGAACTAGATTTATATAGAGGAAGTATATAGAGATCTCAAAAATACTATGTTAGATAAAAATGAGAAAGAAAATGAGATTCATAGCACATTACCATCTACAGAACTTTAAAAAATATATAAATGACACTATACATATTTGTAGGTAAACACTAATATACTAAATAAACATATGGAAGGTGGTTTAGAAGGATCTGTAAAACACACTTGAGAAGGTGCTGATGAAAGTGTTGCAGTGGATGATTGGAGATGGACACGAAAGGGGTAACAAACCAAAATAAAATAAGGCTTTGCAGGGATGATAGCGTTCAGTGAATTGTCTCAACTCCATATACCTATGCTAATAGATAAACAGCAATTGAGTCCCTCAAACAATTCTCTCTATTTCTTTAAAAAGTGCAGTGATCAGAAACTATGTTTTCAAGTTTCTGATGAAGTCTAGCATCAGAAAACACATGAAAATTGAAGAAAACAAGGCCATTTGTAGATTCTTTTAGTCAATCGTTCATTTGCACATAGCGGTGGGATGGTGCTCATCTAGAGAGATTTTCTATTGGTTTTGATACAAGTTTGCTGCAGATGAGTGAGTGAACAATGGCATTTGTTTAAGTTAAATTGTTTTCTCTTTGTTCACATGCAGTGACCATCATTTAAGGACTAAACATTTATCAAATAACTCCACATTTCTGATCAAATAGCTGATTGCTGGGAAATGAACAGTCTGAAAGCATTCCTACAGGAGTCAGCCAGCTCCAAATCTCTCTCTCTCTCTCTCTCTTTTTTTTTTTTTTTTTAACAAATAGAGACATCAAGAAGGACTTGAACCAAAAGCAAGCAGAAAGTCAGACTGAGCGTCAAAGGTGGCACCTCAAATAATTTTAATGAGCCGTCTTCCTACTCATTACAGGAAACATTAATGTAATGGGAATGCATTTCTCTCTTATTTGGAACCTGTAAATATGCAATTTATTAATAAAGATAAGTGGAAACCATGCTGCAAAATAGTGCTGCGATGTGATTCTCTTCCTAGCAGAGCTCCAACATGGGCAAGAGTGTCTAATGCTCTGGAGTTCTAATATAAAGTGAGACACAGCCAGGCACAGTGGCTCCCACCTATAGTCCCAGCACTTTGGGAGGCTGAGGTGAGCAGATGGCTTGAGGCCAGGAATTCAAGACCAGCCTGGGCAACATAGCAAGGCCTTGTTTCTATAAAAAAAAATAATTTTTAAAAAATTGGTTAGGCAAGGTGGCCTGTACCTGGAGTTCCAGCTACTCAGGAGGCAGGGGTGGGAGGATCACCTGAGCCCAGGAATTTGAGGCTGCAGTGAGCCTCCAGCCTGGGTGACAGAGCCAGACTCTGCCTCAACAAAATAAAAATAAAATTTAAAAAATAAAGTGAGATGCGAACCTTTTACATCTGGCTCTACTCTATTCTGGGTTGCTTAATGTACTAGTGCCAGCTCTGTGCCACTAGACATATATTTAGCATATTGGAAGGAAAACCAAAAACAAGGATTTTTACATAGGAGCTAATCTGATAATTATATGGGTATCCAAAAGTCAGACAGTAAGGGATAGTAAAAACAATATAATTAAACAACTTGAATGAGGCAGGGAGACTAGGGGAATCTATCTCTGAGACTAGATGCTGCATACATTTTATCAAAGAAGAAATTCTAAAGAGAAATTTCATGCAGATGCACGTTCACTCCCAGACGATTGATGGGAGCTAATGATCCCAAACATCCCCCTTGACCTAGTGTTCCATTTTCAGGGAGAACTCAAATTGTGATTCTAACAAAAAACAGAACAGTTAGAAGAAGAAGAAGATCAGGGAGGATTTAACTTTTGGCAACATTCCAGGTCAATTCTTCCAATTCCTGAGGCTTGGGAGCGGAGATCAGCCATAAGAAATTTGGGATCCCTAAGAATGATAAGCTACAAACTCCAATTATTTTCGGTTAAATGTTTTGCTGTCAATGTAGCATTTCCTTTTGCCAGAGACTTCCAGGACATTTTTGAAGCCACACAAATGTTGCCTCCAAAGAGAGAGGCATCATTACCTCCAGGTCCCAGATGGTGAGGTTGAGGGGTTAAATGAATAGCCCCAGGCCACACACTTCGTTTCCAGGAATCAGATGCCAATATGGGATTATCTCTCCAAGTTTCTGATTCTTTGTACAGCAAATAAACCTTTCTAGAGTAAGACATATCATATGACATCTGCTGTTTATACAATATGAGAAACTCTCCTGAGCAGTGTACAGCTCTTGGGAAGTAACATCTACCCTTAGAAGTACCCAGCACATATTCATCTATGACACCTCTTCATAACATGGGGTATACATTATGTTTCTGCAGTAGCAAGTAGGAGAGGCTTGTTAAAAGCACTGGCATTGAATGAGCACTGGACCTTCCAAGTCATTAGCAAGATTGAGACGTGCAGTAAGCAAACACAGTGGCTCTTAAAAAGTACCTTGTGTCATTTAAAGAGCCAAAGAAACTATTTACTATCCTGAGAAGGCAGTATCATGTGGACAGGAAGAATACAGACCTTTGAATTAGACCTGGTTTGATTCTTGTACTCCACCACTTACTATCTGAGTGAACTTGAGCCTCCTTTTCCTTGTCTGTAAAAGTGAGGAGGGGGTACTAGTTGAATAAGGCTTTTGTATATTATGGGTTGAATTTTGCCCCCTGGCACCAAAGTCCTCACCCCAGTACCTCAGAATGTGACCTTAGTTGTAAATGAGATCTTTGCAAATACAGTCACATGAAGATGAGGTCATTGGGATGGGCCCCGATCCAATATGACTGGAGTCCTTATAAAAAGAGGAAATTTGGACACAGACACACACAGGAAGAAGATGGTGTGAAGAGACAGAATACCACGTGAAGACAGAGGATTGAAATAATGACTCTATAAGCCAAAGAAGTCCAGGACTGCTGGCAAACCACGAGAATGTAGGAAGGGGAATGGGAGGACCCTTCCTCTGGAGTTTCCAGAGATTGCACAGCCCTGCCATCATCTTCATTCCAGACTTCCAGTTTCCAGAATTGTACAATTGTACAACAATCAATTACCACACCGTTTGTGGTACTTTGTTACAGACAGTAGCCTTAGAAACGAATGTATTTTAAATAATAAAAGCAATTCCTTATGTAAAGCATGTTGTAGAACCTCAATCAATCCAAGTTCTCTTTCAAAGAAAAAGATTCGTACATTGGTATGCAGACAAATACGCCTCACTTTCTCCACTATGATCTGACCACATGGCAGATGAATCTTTAAGTCTGCTTAAATTCTACAGAGTAGTGCCAGAAATTATCTGGTTTCCTGAGGGATCTCTGGGTTAGGACTGAGCCAAAATTCCTAGATCTGAATTAGAACAGAAGAAACTCCTGAATGGAACACAAACTGC
This sequence comes from Symphalangus syndactylus, assembly GCF_028878055.3. Lineage (NCBI taxonomy): Eukaryota > Metazoa > Chordata > Mammalia > Primates > Hylobatidae > Symphalangus > Symphalangus syndactylus. The sequence goes on from NC_072430.2 coordinate 111,585,554, forward strand.
CATTTATTGAGAAGAGCTGAGATGCTTTCCTCCAAGGGACACTGTGACACAGTGTCAGGCCTAGCCTAGATTTTCCCTGCATACCTCCTTCCTGGTAGCTGGGGCCTGTCAGCACTCACCTGCAGGCTTGTCCCCGGCCAAGGTTCTGGGACTCTATAACCCTCTAAGGAGTATCTGCTTTGAGAGGCTGTTTGACACAGTGGCTGAGAGTGGACGCTGGAGTTCAACTGCCTGTGTTTGATCGCAACTCTGCTATTTGCTGTGTGTCTTTGGGCAAGTTTCTCTCTAAGCCTCAGTTACCTTCTCTGAAAAATGGGCATATTGATAATCATACCCAGCTCATAAGCTTGTGATGAGGATTCGTTGACTTAACCTACTAAAGCTTAAGGATTGCTGTCAAGTTCCTAGGGTGCCTATTATTGTTTCTGCTGTTGCCATTAAGATCAGGTCCCTGCCTGTCCTCCAGTCCTGACTTTCTAACTCAAAGTCTGAAGCTTTGTCTTAATGGCTTGCTAGAGAACCAGGGCCTGAATCAGACTCTTTCCGCATCCTTCCACCATAGTCAAGGGAGGGAGTGTGGTGTCTATGACCCTTCTGTCTCCCTAAGACATCCCTGATGCTATTCACCTGCCAGGATGTCTGAATGCTTTGAACTGTCTACCCCTGTGCTCACCCCCTCATGGTATCATCTTATGACACTCTGTGTTAACTCCTCCAATGGCAGGAAGTGATTGAGCTGTCACCTGCTGCCTGCCAGCCGGAATGGACTTGCTTCACATCTCAGCAGCTGGACGGTGCCTAAAACACCTGCCCAGACAAGCAGGCTGCAATGCCTCCTATGTACTCTAGCTTCCTGCAGTTAAAGGAGCCATGTCTAACCATGAGACTGGATGTTTCCACACCCCACCAAAATGGAGTTTGCCTGTTTTGACCACAAAGCTGCCAAAACATTACAAATAGTGGGGACTAGATGGACACTTGACAATCTCTAGTTAATAATGGCAAACCTATCACTCAATGGTATTGTATTTAATTTACTAAACCATAAGATTAAGCAGAATGGGAAATTCAACATTTGGAAGACTTTATAATATAAAATTTCATTTTGCAACATTCATTCTCTCTAACTGCCTAAATGAGTGGTATTAATATTTAGAAAAAACATCAATAGCAAAATACAAAGTCAAAAAAGTTTAGGTCCCTCCTTTCCCTATGATGACTTTAACTATAAGGTATTACTTAAGTTCTACAAAATAAACAGCTGGAAGGGCAATTGAGCTACAGGAACACCTAGGCAGCAAGGCTTGTTATAAACGAAGGTTTGTCAAGTACTAATTGTGTTCCTAACTATGCTAAATGCTTCATACACATAGTACAACTGAATCCTCATAATAAACTTGTAAATTAGTTACTAGTCTTTTTTTTCTTACAAATAAAGAAACTGAGGCACAAAAGAGTTTAAATAACTTGACCGAGATTCAAAATCTACTGTAGGTGAGATTTTAACCTAGACCAAAGTCCAAACCCCGCACACTAAGACATAAAACTCTTCTACACTCTTTCTTCCTTTTTCAGTTGATTTTGGCTCCTACAGCATGACAGTGTCCAACTAAGCATGCTCCTTCTAAACACATTCAGTGACATTTGCTTGTGAGAGCCACAGCCAGCAAACACTACCCTTACTGTCTCCAGCACAATGCAAAGTCACTGTGGCCCGCAGCGAGTTGCATTTCAATTTCATTAACTAACCTTGGTAGAGGCTGGGATGGGGCAAACTCTAGAACTGGGTTCTCCCAGCCAGCAGCCAGCTTGGATGGGGCAGAATATGAATGGAACTTGCCTTAGCATTAGAGGTGATGGTTCACCTCTAGACGAGATAGGCTCTGAAAAGTGATCCTTGAGGATTTCAAATACGTTGATGAAAATGGGAGTGGTGGAGGAAATGGAGAAAATTTTTAAGAATGTGCAGGCAGGAAATTAGTGGCAAAAGCTACCCTCTACCCGCCCCCCTCCTTCGCTCCCAAATCAGAGAAAATGGCTTTAGGAAGTTGTGCCTCAACCCCATTCCTGTTTCCTCGCCGTAAATCTACCCTCTAAGTAATCCTCAAGGAATTGGAGTGGTTGCTTTCTCCCTGGCAATAACGGGAATTCCAACTACAGGACAATTAGAATACACCCAGAACTGCCAGTAAAATGTTTCAATGACTTGACTTCATTGGTTTTATAAAACGAGTGAAAGAAATCAGAGACAGTCCAAGATCCTCGCCAAGACGTGAAATCTCCTTATGAAGTAGACTGCAGGGAACCGTGTGGGCTCCGGATCTCAAGTGCTTCCTCCAATGTGCTGCTTTTAACTAATGCCATCTGCGCGGGGCCCTGTGGTCTCAGGAACACCAGCTCGTGACACAGACTTGAGATTTAGTCGCCACTTCCCTGAATATTTGTTCTGTGTTTTTGAGAGGATCCACTTGGTTTTTCTGAGCCTCGGTTTCCCCATTTGACACTTTCAGGTGATACTGTGTTTCTACCTGTTTCAGGTATAGGTACAGCTTGAGGTCTTAGAGGGCAGCCAAACACTTAGAAATGCGATGGATTTTTCCCCTCCCCACTTTACACTTCTAGGTTGCTCTTTGAAGCCTCGGCATAAATTATCTCTGCTCTTATTGACTCCCTATTGCAAATGGGGGTGTGTGTGAGCGTGCGCACGTGTATTTGTGAATGCGCGTGCCCAGCATGTCTGTCTCCTTTTCATTCTTTCTTTGTTCTTTCCCAAGGCTTCTGTGAGAGTAGCAAATAGAATGGAATGTCCTTGTCCAGCCTGCTCCCCCTCCTTAGGAGGAGGAATGGACCACTTCCTACCGCCCCCTTCCTTCATGCCCCCTCCCCCATCCTTATCAGTGCAGTTGATGAAATGAAAGCCGAGGAAGAGTGATTCGATTATTGCCTGACCTTTGCCGGTGCTGGAAAGAGTGTAGATCCGCGTGCTTTCCTCCAATCCCCCTTTGGGGCTTTTCTGGACGTGTCCCCATAGGAGCCCTCCTGCGGCTGGGTTAAATCAGCCTCAGTGGGCTGAATGTGGTTCAAAACCTAAGCGGACCCTCCCCCCAGCCCCCACCCCCACCCCCACCCCCACCCCCACCCTGCTTTATCCCACGTGGCGTTCATTACAAACAACAATTACTGACAGTAATTAGCTGTCCAGAATAACAAGGACGTTGTATTTTGCTCAGCTTTAGTGCAAAGGCGCATGAGAAAATCTTACTGTGTTCCAGCACAATAAAGTACACCTGAAATTCCCCTTTTAGAATTCTGGAAAACATGACCCATGCTACTACTTCTTGATCACATGTGGGAGCAATTCCTCTCTTCATTAGGCTGGATTTTCCTTTTGGGTAGAGCACAAACAGGTGGAGAGAAAACTGATGTTTAAGAAAACAGTCGCTTTGTCCATAATTTTTTGACAATCCTGGTGCTTGATTGGGAATATTTTACCAGACATCCACTGTTATATTTCTCGGATTATACACCTTCAGGTGGTGTTGAAATTGTCAATATTGAAACAAAAGCAACAATTAAATATGAAGCAAGAGAAGAGAAAGGGTGAGAAGTTAATACTCTATTTAAACCACTGGAGGGGTTGGAAAGCTGACTTACCAAAATAGCAGTAACAAAAAAAATCTGAAAAACAAATTCACCACCAAACAGTTTCTACTGCTCCATTTATTTCAACTAGTGTGATATTAATAGAACGCCTAACAGCAGGGAGTAGGAAAATAAATGTATTCTCACTCACAAGGGAATGACTAAATGACTCACAAATGCAAAAATAAATAAATGGCTCCCTATGAAAATCTGAAACTATATTACCCCAACTGAAGCAACTAAGCTTTTTAACTGTAACCTAACATGTTAAATTCAATCAGTTTTATTTGAGGCCACAGATAGATCGAGCGATCAATCTCCATTATCCTGGGCTTTTTTTCATCTTCATAGTGCTATTTTTCTTCCTATGAGACATTTCAGTTCATTTCCTTGAGCCTTCTTCAGTTTAATGGCTGATTTTCAGACAAAAAAAAAAAAAAAAAAATCCCCTTCCTCTAGAGGGAATGGAGAAAAATAGAGCAATGAAAAAAAAATTTAAGAAGGGCATGTCTTAATTCTATGTAGTAGAGAGAATGAGGACACAATGTGAGAAAAAGATAACAGGTAGATAAATAATGTGTATTACAGCTGGTTTCAAATGTTATGTTAAATGTTAACAGGTGCTGCCTCCTGACACTATAAAAAGATCAACTTTTTGTCTCCTTTACAATTTGTGAACAGGTAGGCCCTGAGGACCAGAATGAGGTCATGCCAATTAACTCAATCACTCTGATTCCTGCAATCAGAGTGATAATGACATCCTTAGCAACCATCCTATCACTATGGCACCAGCCCACTGCTGTAAAAACCCTCTTCATCTACATTGGTTGTAGGTTGGGTGCCAAAGCTGTGATCCTAAAATACACAGGCTGAGAATTTACGTTAAACCTTCCCCACCACCCCATCTCATCCAGGGGCATGACATCTTTCCTCTCTCAAAAGAGGTGCAGTGAGAAAATAAAATTTTCATTGGCTCCAAAAGTTAAGGTTTCGGGCTTTCCCCAAACCTATATAAATCATTAGTTGGCTCTTTGGAATCACCTTCTATTAAGAGAAGCTAATGAGCTTTATCTTTCAACTTTATCCAGCCTGATTACACTGTACATACCTAGTTTCGCATAAAAACTATTCGTTACTGGACTGCTTTTATCAACAGACATTAATAGTTACTTCACAGGATGGGAGCTGATACTCCAAAGGCAGCAAAACAAAAACCATCAATGACATCTAGGGCTATCTTCCCCAGAGTACTTTAAATAATATTAGTTCCCTAGAGATAGATCAAATATATATAACAAACAAAAGGAGAGCAATCAAGAACATGTAGTCCAAAAATATCTAAAAGCATTTTTGGTGGGTACATTTGCAACAATAAGCTTCTCCAGCTTATAGTGTTTCAGACTGAGCCAACTTTCATTATGCCGAGCCTCTCCTATCTGCCCCTCATTATATTGGATACTTTGGGAAATCCATAAAAATCTAAGAAACTTGAGTCTATCCTTATCTTCAAGGAAGCAAAAATCTATTTGGTGAGAAAGACATCTGAATAATAACAACAACACAGATCTAATAGGAAGATAAGTCTTTATGGTGTAGGGTCTTCATGGCCATCAACTTCCTTAAAAGACTCCGACAGTGTATCTTAAGAAATAATAAAATAAAAGAGAGAGGAGAAGGAAGAAGGTGGGGAGGAAGAAAAGAAGGAAGGAAGAAGCAACCAGTCTAAGAAGCAACCAGAGACCAAAGATCAACAAAACACACCAGCAGTGTCAAGATAAGGCAGCTGATAGATACCTCAGGGCCTTTGCAGTTGATCCCCTGGAGGGAATCCTCTTTTCCCAAATCTTCAAATGACTTATTCATTTTCACACAATATATCACTTACTATGTACTTTTTCCTTGTTTATATCCTTCCCTCTCCTCCCCTTCCAACCAGGAACTCTGTCCTAAAATAGTGCTAGCACAAGGTAGGTTCTCAACAAATTTGCTGAATCAATGAACGAATGAATGAATGACTAGGAATAGTTAGTTGTGTGGGATGGAAACTGCATATTGGAGGAGAGAGTCTGGTAAGCACAGTGAACAGCACAACTGAAGTTAGGGCTGTGTTCTCAGACAGATTCCCTAAGCACCAATGAGAGTGTCGGCAGGCCTAGGACTTCAGAAATGATTTGCAGAGGCCACGTTATCTGTAATGTCAGCAGTTACCATATATTTCTCATTGACAGATATCAATTCTCCCTTTTTCCTAATTGATTCCAGTAACATAGATACCCTGAGTGCTGTATACAGCTCACTGATTGCTAGGCAAACATTATTGAAGTGTCAATATTTGCTCTTTTTCCTAGAGCATCATTGTCGAAAAGACTGCAATTCATTTGGGGACATGTCTCTTACATTTGATGCACAGAGAGTGCCGATACAAACTAAGTCTTCATTGTATTATTCTTTACCCTTGCTCTGGTCACAGGGATGGCTTGACTCACCAGCCATCGTGGCTGTCCTTAGGCAGCTTTGGACATCTCCCCCACTGGTTGCTGCTACTGGTGACTGCTACACAGTGTTATTGTCACCTCTTCTGATGAGCCCTGAAAAAGAGAATCTAGAGAGGCTTGGGCTCCTGCTAGTCAAGATTCTTAATCCTTCTCTCCTGGACCACCTTAGATATGGCCGCTGGCTTTCCTGTCTGACCACGGGGTCCTCAGTATCTTGAGTTAATCTGAACCAAGTTTTGACCTAAAGTTCCATTGTCATGTGGGTACATTATTTCAAGGATAAACACATATAACAGACTTTGGAACATTCTCTTCCATTGTGGCAAAACAAGCTCACAGTTCCTTTTTAGTTTGTTTGTTTTCGCCTTAGAGAGAAGGCACTTTGCCTTGGCAGAGTCGGTGACCTGAGGCTAGGTCCCCATTACTCATATGGAGGTGATTTTTCCTATACTCATTTCCAGTTGCAAATAGAGCCATGTTCCAGTGCTTTCTGTCTTCTGGGAAAATTCCTGTAGCTAGCTTCCCTTGGAGCATGCGCCCTGCTGCCTCATTAAATTAGTGTGTGCTATTCTAGCCCTGAGCAGACCTGTTTTCAGAGTTACTTTCCTCCCACTCCCACTGGGCGAGAATTCCAGACTTAGAATCAGAATAGACCAAATCACTGTTATATACATAGGGGTTTCGAAGACATTTTGTGACCAGGGTCTTTGTTTCTGATGACCCCAGAAACAGAAGTGTTTTAATTTCTTGATATCTAAGTTGAAGATATTGATAAACTGCTTCACTCCTTCCAGCTATGTTAATGGCAATTGAGGAGCTTCTGAAAACGAAGAAAACCTGTGATGATCCTGAAAATATAATCTGATATGACGTGCTAGGCAGTGATATTTCTGATTAGTCATCACGAGGCCACCTAGACTTTCAGTTTACTTCTAATTGTGTTTCAGATAATGCTATTCCCAGTTAGGCAGATGATCATTATAATTTCTGGTAATGAAATGGCTAGGGAGCCCATTCTGTACTGGGAAGAGAGCCAGAGCCCAGCACTTTATAAGAAACAAGTGTTATGGTCTAGGACAGAGAAATGAAGCCAAGGTGCTGTTGAACATTTACAGTATGTATCAGATTGATTCTATCTCTCTCATACTTAGGATTGATTTATTTTCAAAAGGACATTCCTCAGCTTGAAAGAAACTCTGCAGAAAGCAAAGACACTACATTTTTTCTCACCCCTTTGTACCATTTAACGTGCCAAAGAATCACTGTTGGCCTTCTATGATGGCTAAGCCATTTTCTCTCACCATGGATAATAGTGGTTTGGTCCATAACTTACACAACTGGCATCAATAAATAATAATGGAGCTTTTTGGTGAGTTATTAAAATGATTGTGGATAAGAACTCTCTAGATGAAAAAGGAGAATAGAAGGGAAGAAGAAGAAGGAGGAGGAGGAGGAGGAAAAAGGAGCAGCAGCAGCAGAAGGAGAAGAAGAAGAGGAAGAAGAAGAAGAGGAGGAAGAGAAGAGGAAGAAGAGGAGGAAGAGAAGACGAAGAAGAAGAAGAAGAAGAAAGAAGAAGAAGAAGAAGAAGAAGAAGAAGAAGAAGAAGAAGAAGAAGAAGAAGAAGAAGAAGAAAAGAAGAAGAAGAAGAAGAAAAAGAAGAAGAAGAAGAAGAAGAAGAAGAAGAAGAAGAAGAAGAAGAAAGAAGAAGAAGAAGAAGAAGAAGAAGAAGAAGAAGAAGAAGAAGAAGAAGAAGAAGAAGAAGAAAGAAGGAAGAAGAAGAAGACGAAAGAAGAAGAAGAAGAAGAAGAAGAAGAAGAAGAAGAAGAAGAAGAAGAAGAAGAACAAGAAGAAGAAGAAGAAGAGGAGGAGGAGGAGGAGGAGGAGGAGGAAGCCTCCCAAAAGGTATAGGATTGTCAGCACTTCCTTTCATGTTTCTTATCATTTTACACTCAAGTACCTTTATAACAAAATAATCACCTGGCTTTGACCTTCTGGATCTTTACACCTTCCAGCTAAATGCTGAAACCCTGAATCTAAATGGCTCCTCTTGAATATATCAAGTAGTTCTTTATTCAATCTCATAGGCATGAAGAGTTCATTCTCCTTCAAGGTTGAAATCCATCTCTGTTGAGTCTGTACACATTGATGGCTCTGCAATTTGTTCCCTAGGCTTCTTTGTCAACAGGCTTCTGGCTAGGTTCGGTCAATGGGAGGCACCAAAGGGCAGGAGGAAGGGAGACCCCAGCATAAGTTCTCTCTTTCTTCTTCAGGTCACAGTTCACAGTAGTGATTCTATCTTCTCTGTGGTTTAAGCTGCCCTCCCGCAGCCTCTTTCTCTGAGGTTCCAGCTCCTACAAAGTAGTCCCTGGTGTCTGGCTTCTGTAACATCACATTTTCCCTGTGATTCTTCAGTCCTAAGGGTGGCAGCAGCTTCCTGCTATTGTTAATCTCTGAGTTGCTTCACCATTTCCTGTTTGGTTTCTCATCTCTTCTGTCGCCTGCATAATTAGGTCGTGTATTCAATTCCCTCTGTCTAAAATACTTGGAGGAGTTACTGTTTTCCTCATTTGATTCTATCACAGCCCATTCTGTTTGTTTTTGGGAATCTTCTTTGGACACCTTTACAGATGCAGATTAAGCCATCGTTCAGATTTCAGGTCATCTCACTAATAATTAAAATTAATAATAAGGGCAAAACAATAACAGTAGCACTTCTCCCTACTCAACCATAGCTTTTGATGTCCTTACATACAGCCCATGTTATGCTAAGCATGTTACTCACATTAGCTTACCTAATGCTCTCAAAACATTTGAAGTAAGTATTATTATTATCATGCTCATTTTACAGATCAGGAGACTGAGGCTGAGAGAGTAACTTGACCATGGTAAGACAGATAACAAGTGTCAAAACATTGTTTAGGAAGTATGTTCATTTCATGCCACTAGTTTTTAACCCACTGGTCATACTGGCTCTGAACATTCTGATAACAACCAACTTCATATTGTAAGGCACAGTAACTCCTGAGTGTGATCACCGAGGAGTCCAAGCAATGTGCCTTTCAATAGCGTTGTCCACTCTCTACCTTAACCTTCAGGGGTTACTTCCTCTGCTTAGAGGCATTAAAGTGGATATTTTCCATGTCTTAAGGATACAAGGGAAAAAAGAAATGTCCAGAGTTGAGGACAACTTTTTTTTTTTTGAGACGGAGTCTGGCTCTGTCGCCCAGGCTGGAGTGCAGTGGCGCAATCTCGGCTCACTGCAAGTTCCGCCTCCCGGGTTCACGCCATTCTCCTGCCTCAGCCTCCTGAGTACCGAGTAGCTGGGACTACAGGCGCCTGCCACCAGGCCCGGCTATTTTTTTGTATTTTTAGTAGAGATGGGGTTTCACGGTGTTAGCCAGGATGGTCTCGATTTCCTGACCTCGTGATCTGCCCACCTCTGCCTCCCAAAGTGCTGGGATTACACCGCGCCCGGCCGAGGACAACTATTAATGTCTGATAGGGTGCTCGCGAGGGATGAGAAAACCGCCTTGTACCCAGGGAGGACAGACTGGTCGCCTGCGGATGCCTGCAGGCCTCTCATTCTCTGAGCTCCCTGCAGGCCTGGGATGCTGAGAATTGCAGCCTCTGGAGCAGGTGTGCTCAGGCTCTGATCTTTTCTTACCCAAGGGCTAAGAGATAAGCTGCAGAGAAAAATTAATAAGAGTGAAGGAAGGAACAGTCTTAAGAGGAGGAGGGGAGCCTTCTGCAAACAAAGGGAGATTGTCTAGATACAGGCTCCATCCTTTCTGCTGGTTTTTCTCCTCCTTTCTCTCTCCATTTTTTTCCTAAGCTTTGTTTTCAGACTGATTTGCCTACACATTCTTTTCTTAGCCTTTCTCCTTCCATGTCTAAATATGGGGTGGGGGGGTCAGAACCAAATTAGCTAAACATTTTACCTTTGGGACTGAGTGATAAAAATAACAGCCCAGTTTCAGCTCTCTGAATCATTTCAATAGTATTGGAAGCATGCAGAGGAGCTCCACAGGAGGCGGAGCTGGGAAGAGAGGGGTTAAGACTCCCGCCCTGTATTAGAACTTGATTTATGGCATGGATCAAGTTCATGTTCCTCTCAGGATCTGGTTTTGAGCGAAAGAAATGACAGTCTTCCAAGTACGAAGTCCAAAATGGTCACGCAGTGTATTAACATGCCACCCTGGCCTCCAGGAAATAGGCAGAAGCAAGAACCTGCAAGCCCACAGCTTGCTTTGAAGTGTGCAAAACATAGTTGGTCCTTCAGCCCAAGGGTGTCTTCAGAAATAAGAACGGTCAACTTTCTATGATCCGGGGCAGCTTCCCCAGTTTGTGGTTGAGGAAAATCTTTTGATTTTCCCGTTTTCTTTTTCTAGCTACTTGCCTTCAGTACTCCTCCCAAAGAGGTGGCAATGGGAAGGAATTAAGAATACTAGCAGATTAGCCAATTACTGCTTGCGTCTAAACAACACTGATACTGTTTGCTTGGCTCCCTTTTTATTTTATTTTGAGTGCACAAAAAGCTATTTTCGAATTTCAAAAAAGCAGGAGATATAGTGAACCTTCCAATTACATTCACGTTTAGATCTCTGTGTCTAACATGTCTTCAATTTGACTATGTGAAGGGAAAAAAAGAGACATTCTCGTTTACCTTCTTGCACAAACTGGTAAATAGTCCGTGTGTGTTAGCCCTTGAGGAGCCACATGCACATAACATCTTTTTACACCCCAAACCAGCAAATGATGCAATGATTTAACCCTGCAATCATAAGAGCTATTAAAAATGCAGTTTTTATGAAAAAGGGGTATTTACATGTAACTACAATGATGGTGTGACACACAAAAAGCAAAACAAATGCAAAGGTAAGTCCTGCAAAAGATAAGTACCTGCTAGTGTAATTATTATTAAAAAGAAGATGAGAAATGGCAGATGGAGAAAATGGAAGACATGTAAGTGTGGTCTGAAAGACAAAGGAAAAGGGAATAAATGATGTCTTAACATTGAGATGTTCACCTCAGCAGCAATTATCACTGGCAAATTCTGCTCTGACAAGGGGAGACATGGGTTGATATAAAAGGGCTTTTTCATTTTTACTTCCTAGAGTTTGTGAATAACTGGCTTCCCAGGTGACAATTACTCTGCTTCCTCCAAACACAATTCCCTACCCCCTTTGACCCCTTGCAGCACAAACACTTCAGAAATAAAAACCCCACTGGGCCCTCTGGTGCTCTTCTTTCTCTGAATTGCAAGTCTGGCCTTGATGGTCTGGATTTTGGAGGATGGAAATAGGAAGAGAAAGGCTGCATTTAAGAGAAAATCTCCTTTTCACAATTGGGTGGCTCTCCAATATCACCTGGAATTAAAATATATTTCCCTGCCACCCTGCTCTGTGAGACTGTCAGTCAAAGACCCAGACAAAGGATCACACGTTTTCTAAATCCACTTCCACCTGCTGGAGTCTGTGATTGTCAACATTTGAATGTTCCAGAGGAAAGGAGCTACTCATCTTCAGGAAGGTGCTAGTGTGCTGACTTTAGGATATCCATGGAGGCAATGTAGGGTGTCATCATCTTCTTTCACTTAAAAATCTCTCCCCAGGGGTGCCAGAAATCTCACTATGATTTGTCTGTAGCATTGGGGTGAAGCAATGGGCCATATTTGTACTTTGTAACATCCTAAGAGGATATGTTCTCAGAAAGATGGGGCCAAACAGTTCTCTTTTCCTAAAGAACTCTTTTTCCTCTTTTGCGATTCCTGTATCATGGGGGTAGTTGTCATAATCAGTGACAAACACTCTAGCATGAATTAGTTTGTTCAAATTACAATTCTACAAGCACATTTTTATAAAATAACAAACAAAAGTCAGTTTTTGAAGATGCTAGAAATCTATTGGGGGAAGGCTGGACATAACTGCAAAGGTTATGAAAATTATAGGACAGTGCATTCGTGACAAATGAATTACATAAATATAAAATTCTGCAGCAGTTTAGAGTAGGGGGAATCATGGAAAGCCTCTAGGAGGAGGTAGGACTTGAACTAGGAAAGATAAAATATAAGTGGAAAAATGTAATCATCCAACGTTTTGCTACAGTCACCATTGGGACACTTTTCTTTGAGGGGATGATATCATCTGAGCTAATAGTTTTGAAAAGTTGATCTGGAAGGCACCAGACCTATTCTGGCTCATGCTACCAGGCTGTCTTCCCTGCATTCTCACAGGTTCCCCAGCCCTCAGCCCTGCCACTTATTCTACAAAGAGCAGTAGAGGGGTCTAAAACTCTAATTGGATCCTAATGTGACTCCTCATTGGTTTTGGGAGAAAATTTAAACCTACACACCTAGTTTACAAGCAAGGTCTAACTTCAACTCTCCCCCTCCCCAACACTGAATTTCAGCCACGTTCTCTCTCCTCCTGGCTTTGAACAGTGATTCCTCCCTCCCTCCCACCACCAACCTAGTTAGCTTGTGCGCATCTTTCCATCTTCATGCTACAGATCATTTCTTCCAGAAACCTAATCTGAACCCCCAGACTAGATCCCTTTCTTTTTTTTTTTTTTCTTTTGAGACAGAGTCTCTCTCTGTTCCTAGGCTGGAGTGCAGTAGTGCAATCTTGGCTCACTGCAACCTCCACCTCCCGGGTTCAAGTGATTTCCCCCCGTAGGCCTCCCAAGTAGCTGGGATTACAGGCGTGTGTCACCATGCCTGGCTAATTTTTCTATTTTTAGTAGATACAGGGTTTCACCTTGTTGGCCAGGCTGGTCTTGAACTCCTGACCTCAGGTGATCCACCCACCTCGGCCTCCCAAGATGCTGGGATTACAGGCATGAGCCACTGCACCTGGCCCCTAGATCCCTTTCTACTATGTGTCAGCACTGTTCAACCCAGTGAATCTGCCGCTGACAAGTGAGTCACAGTCTCTGCTCTTGGTGGAGTTCCCATTCTGGTGGGACAAGACACAGAATCATCAAATAAACATAAATATACATGATAATTTCAGATGATGTTAAGGACTGTAATCAAAATAAAACAGAATGGCAGGCCAGGTAACAATGAACAGTGAAGGGGATGTGTCCTGCTTACATGAAAAAATAGGGAGTTTGGGGCCTTCCCACACGTTCCTCTTGAACCCTGCGCTTCCCCATTAGCAGTAATAACAACTTAATGTGATAGCAGCCATTCTTTTTTTTTTTTTGAGACAGTCTCATTCTGTCACCCAGGCTGGAGTGCAGTGGTGTCATCTCATGAGTTCAAGCGATTCTCCTGCCTCAGCCTCCCGAGTACCTGGGACTACAGGCGTATGCCAGCATGCCCAGCTAATTTTTTTGTAGCAGCCATTTTTTTAACCTATTTTCTGTGCTAGATTAAAAATGCAGGGTCAAGGTCTATCCATTTCTTTATTTGCCTCTGGTTGTTAACATGGTGCCCAGAATATAGTGCTTGATAAGTACCGGTGGAATGAATGAGAGATTAGAAGGGAGAAAGACTTGGAATTTAAAGGCTGTTATAGTTGTCCAGTTATAGCTCATGAGGGCCTGGGCTAAGATGGCGTGACACTCAGGATAGAAAACAGAGGCTGGATGTGATGAGTGGTATTGTAGAGGAAATAACAACAGGAGCTGGTGAGTAACTGGAAAAGGGAAGGAGATCAGGAGGAGTAAAGGACACCACCTTTAAGTCTTTGAACACGGGTTACAGGGAGAATGAGAGACAGCTAACTACTCACTAAAACCCGTCTTCTCCAGGACACACAGTCAGAAAATATTACCCAGCCTCCTTGGCAATTACACCATGTGACCAAGTTCTAGCCAATGAAATGTGAACAAAATGATGTGTGCCACTCCCAGGCCCGGCCTGTGTAAATCTCCACACAGGATTCTCAGTGCCCTTTCTCCTCCTGCCATCTGGATGTCAATGCTTGGGACTTCCTCAGAAGCCATGCACTGAAGATGACAGAACCTCCCCTCACTCTGATCCCTGAATGGCAGTGAGAGCAGAGCACACCCTCCCCTCATCCCTGACCCCTGGAACCACCTTGAGCTATTTCTAGATCAAGAGATGTCTATAGATCAAGAAATGAATGGAAATAGGAAATTTAGGCGAAAAAGATGGTTTGGGTTTGGGCAAACCCAAACCACCCTAAAACTAAATCGAGAACACTGATCAATTTAGTTTTAGGAAGTAGAATGTGAAGTTTCAAAAATATTCAGTTGAAGGTGTCTCAAAAGAAGGTGGAAAAGCTAGTTCAGAGTTTAGAACCAGGCTGGGGACATGATGAATAGAGATGAGGTCATTTGTTTAAAATGGGAGTAAGTGAGGTTAATAAGAGGGAGGGGATAGAGGGAACACATGGGCAGAATCTTTAAAAATCACTATGTTCAAAGATCAGGAAGAGCAGATGCTGCAAGGGACAGAGGAGTGGTCTGAGGAAACCAAAATGGTGGACACTGAGGAACGAGAAACGGAGTGTCCCAAATCCTGGGGCAAGGCCCAGGAGGAAGGGGGCTTGGGTATGGTCAGGGAATGTGACACTGCTGGGGCCAGAAGTGGCATCAGGGCCAGTGGTGGCCTCAGAGCCAGTGGTGGCCTCAGAGCACAGTGGAAATAGAAACCAAATTGTACACTGGTGGCTTGTCCAGTATGTGGAAGCCATCATATTGCAGTAGATCATTAAAAGCTACATCTTGATTACCTAGGGGAAGTCGCAGAGTAAAGAAAAGGCTGTTCTCACCTTGAGTCTGGAGGGTCTTGAGGGTCTTCATTCTACTGAATGAAGCTGTAAGATGGAGAAGGAATAAGGAATGTGAAAGTCTCTGGCAGAGAATTTGGGAAGTAACAGTATGAAGGGCCTGAAGGATACATCTCTGTCAACAGAGGGACCCTTTCGTAGAACGGTTCTCCTTCATTGAAGGAGAACATAACTGCTTTGACTCCAATAAGGGTAGAGAAAGTGGGAAGGGGTTAAGGTGCCTGGCCTAGGAGCACATGGCAAAAACCTGGCCCATGAGGACCAGATTCTCCCTGCAGGCTTCATACTTGCAAGATCTCCTCTCACCCTTTTGTTCTCAGTCTACTTTGAAGCACCTGTTCACTTTTGTCTAGAGTCTTACCTCTCCAGTTCTATGTACTTCTGGTCACCAAATCTTAAGACTGTGTTCAGCGTCGTTGACTTGGGGCCTGAATGGTGCTTCAGTACCTTAAAAAGAGATGATATATAATTATGGGAAAGCCAATACACTGTCTGAAAGAGTAGAAAAGAAAAACCTGTTTTACATTTGTAACATGATTACTACAGAGCCTGTTCTGGAAAACAGATTGCATCTCTTGAATTGTGAACTCTCAGGGATGTGCACCCCTGGGATAGAAAGGAAAATCTATTTTCTTCCCCTAACACAGAGCCTTAAACATAGTAAGACCTCAGCAAATGTTAGCAGCTCTTATTAATATTATTATTAACAATTCTGCCCTGGGGATTATGTAGTCAGCCCAGAAACATTATTGTAAACGTTAGAGCAAAGGGGTCTTTGATCATTTACAATGAAGTCCAGAACTTCCATGGCAGGGATACCTGGGAGGGGGATGAGAAGAGGAGGCAGGATGACCATGGGGCCTCGGCTTTCCATTAATGAAGAGGGTCAAATTTATACTTTAATTATTTCACCAAATGAGATGGTATCTTCAGTCTCAGAGATACCCTGACAGGACTGAAAGAAGCCATTCATCATACAACCTTAAACTTGTGTTCCATTTTTGGATCACACTGCCTATGGTTTCCTAAGCATTAATATTGTTCATAAATATTTTAATTATCTTGCGAGATTAAATTGTATTGCAATCTTATATTCAGTGTTATTAGGTTAAATGTAAACACAGGTTACGGGATTCAAAATGTGCTTACCTATTTAAATGATTTTTAAGCCCCATTTTGACTTTTCTTCATTTTTCAATTACGTGAAAGTCCTAATGCATCAGAAATGAGGTTGCCTGCCCTCTCTTGACAGATGAGAGTTCTGGCTAGAGATTAGCTAGTTTAGTGATTCTTAACCAAAGGAACATGTCTGATTCATCGGTGGAATCTCTGGAAAAACAATGCCCCGCCCACCCCAAGATTCTGATTCAAGAGATCTGGAGTGTAGCTAGGACCTGCATCTATTCTGAAACATCCTTGGATTTCCTGGTCCACAGTTCTGATTAAGATCCACTGACATGGTCCAGTGGTCTCTCCAGCCTCCCCACCTGGGGCTCCACCCACAGGTTCACAGCCTGCATGTCATTGACAAACATATGCCCTGACTTGAAGGGCCTGGGGCAGGTGCATTTGCACTCTCTTAATATCAGCAAGTGAATCACTTATTTCTTGCCATCCTTATTAAATCAGAGCCCTGAAGCAGGACCACGATGTGGTGCCTCCTAAAAACCATGTGCATCTGGCTTCGGAAAAAATTAAAAAGAAAAAGAGCCAAGGTTCTCTCACCTACCCCCTTTCTCCCCGTGCTCCCTCTCCCCCTCTTGAAATTTGGTGTGGGAGGCACATGTCCCAAAACTTAAATTGCTGATTAACCGGGAAGCTTGCTTTATGGACGGGACTTTAGTTCCTATGCCACTGGTCATAGAAATGTGATCGATGAATTAGCACTTTCTTAGCATAGCAGTCCCTCAGTCATGCACTCTCTGTATCCTAGGACTGTGGGTCTTGCCCTAGGGGCACTCTTCCCAAAGAGGATCTGGAGTCAAATGGTCCTGCTCCTCCCCTCCAGGACACAGAGGACACTGGTACAGCTGTGCCTCTGGTGCTCCAGGAAAAGACTGAGCATTTGTTGACGTGCCGCAGACTCCTGAGGGACGGTACAGGACACAGATGCTGCTTATAAAGGGATTGACCATGTGTCATCTTTGTGCTTCCAGAGGGTCACGGCACATTAGCACTGGGCTTGGTGCCTCTCAGAGGGTAGGGCATTCTAACTCCAGATTTCATTCAAATTCTGGACTTAATGTCTGCGCATTTGACACTAAATAATATCCTGTCTTACGAAATTGATGATCTTGTCTTCCATTGTTCTATAACTTTATATATGAGTGTATCATCTCCCCCACTGGACTGTAGGTTCCCAGGACAGAATTGTTAAGCTGCCCATCTTTGTGTTTCTACAACCTAGTACACAGTGTGGGTTCAGGGATTTCAGATAAAATAAACAAGATTTCAGGAAAGTAGCCTAAAACCTAACTTCTAGTTCCTGGTGCTATTAATATTAAGTCACATCCAAACATTCATGATCTTTGTGTAGGCTTTGTTGCTACTGTCAGAAAGATACTGAGTAATAATGTAGATCATCACATACACCCCTGTTGTTAAAGGTAGCTCTGTACAAGTAAACAGATCTGGGCTTTGTCGATTATTAGGGAATCATCTACGGACATCATCATGTCAAATTCCTGAAGTCTCTTGAATATGAGAAATGCCAAGACAAAAGACAAGAATAATACTGAGTGACAAATGAGGTGTATAGCTTTGGACTTTTCTTATTTGAGGTCCAGGTTAGGCATAAGTAGATATTAATAGTATGACAATTGCTGAGAGCCTGAGGAACTATGAACTCTGATACAAAACTGGTCGGAATGCAAACCAGTATCATCTGGTGTAAACAAGATTTACATACTTACTTAATTCATCAACTCTTTTACATTTTTTAGCAAAGGAAAGTTATAATTCATTGTAATTTTTTTCAACTTCTATTTTAAGTTCAGAGGTACATGTGCCAGTTTGTCATATAGGTGAACTCATGTCATGGGGCTGTCCTTTGCAGGAACATGGGCAGAGCTGGAGGCTGTTATCCTTAGCAAACTAACTAAGGAACAGAAAAGCAAATACTGCAGGCTCTCACTTATAAGTGGGAGCTAAATGATGAGAACACATGGACACATAGCAGGGAACAACACACACTGGGACCTATTAGAGGGTGGAGGGTGGGAAGAGGGAGAGGATCAGGAAAAATAACTCATAGGTACTAGGCTTAATTCCTGGGTGATGAAATCTGTACAATTCTTTTAATTAATTAATTAATTTTAAATTGACAAAATTTGTGTATATCTATCTTGTACAACATGCTGTTTTGAAATGTGTATACATTGTAGAATGGCTACATTGAGCAAATTAACATGCAATCCATCAGTTCTACTTCTAGGAATTCAGACTGAGGAAGTTAACCTAACAAGTGTGCAAAGATATACATGAGGGAAATTCATGAAAATATTGGAAACAACACTAATGTGCAATACTAGGGAATTGTTAAGTAATTTACGATATGGCCATACAATGCAATATTATGCAGCTGTCAAAAAGGTGAAGGTAGGTTTTTAATACTGTCTTTCGTCATTTATAAGATGCTTTTTTATTCTTTTAGCATCTCTGAAATAAGGACGTGTCTTATAGTCAAAGGAGTCTGCCGCTTATAATCAGCAGCAATTTTTTCCTTTTTAATGGGCACATAATCTTACAATTACATGTATTTTTGATTAAATGAAGTATGGCATATTGATGTGAAATATGGCCACTATGCATGAAGTTAAAAAGGAATCCTATACAACAGTCCATAGATAATATCACATTTATGTTAGTATATATGTTGATTTCTGGAAACAGATGCATTAAATTCTTGATTGTGATTGTCTCTGGGTAGGGTTATAAGAGCTCTAACTTTTTCTGTATTTTTTTCTAAACAATTTACAACACTCATGTATTATCAGGAAAATAAAGGTATTTTTATTTATTTATTATTATTTTTTTTTGAGACGGAGTCTTGCTCTGTCGCCCAGGCTGGAGTGCAGTGGCGCAATCTCGGCTCACTGCAAGCTCCGCCTCCCAGGTTCACGCCATTCTCCTGCCTCAGCCTCTCCGAGTAGCTGGGACTACAGGCGCCCGCCACCATGCCCAGCTAATTTTTTGTATTTTTAGTAGAGACAGGGTTTCACTGTGGTCTCGATCTCCTGACCTCGTGATCCGCCCGCCTCGGCCTCCCAAAGTGCTGGGATTACAAGGGTGAGCCACTACACCCGGCCAAATAAAGGTATTTTTAAATAAGTGAGTTGCTTTGTCTTTTTCTTTCCACCCAGTGCGGGGCTGTTACTCGAAGTAAGAAAAATTCCGGGACTGACTGCCCATAAAAGAGTCAGGAGAGCAAAGTGTTGCCTTTCTCACCTCCGACCATCATCAGCAACGTGGTCACAGCCGCAAGTCTATGGTTCTTGGTTTCCAGTTCCCAAACTCAGACGTCTTTTTGTGAAGTACACTTGCATAGCTGAGCTCCTGGATGACCTATTTCAAGTTTAGCCAAGCAGGATTTATGCCACGCTGTCTTAAGATGAGGGCAAGGAGACATGTTAGGGAACCCTGCTTGGTGAGGGAACAGAGAGGAAAGAGACAAAGTAATTGAGGAGAGAAGCTACCTATTCTGATAATGGAAGAATAATGGATGGAGAAGAATGATAAGGCGTTCTGAAGCTAAGTTTGCCATTTATCTTCTTCTAACCCAACAACCTCATATGTTTGGAAAGGTGTGGCTGTCAGGACAATACTACCTCCACCAGGACTGCAGTGTTGAACATTAAATGCTCAAAGAATTCAGAATGTGAGAGTGATCATTTAAAAGTACTAGGGCTTTTTTTTTTTTAAAGCATTTAATTATATTACATTATTTAAACAACCATAATTAGATGATAACCATAGTCATTTAAATTTATTTAATGTGTGATTTTTAAATTCCTAAGCATTGTGCTAAGTATAATGTTATTATCAATTAAATTAGCATTCTTACCACTTTTGCTCTCAACTTTTCAGCCTTCCACTGCTATTATCTGAAGTTTTATAGTAGCATCTTATCTGTAAAGGATCAGTGTGGTTATCCCGTCTGTTCCATTAATAATATTTTAATTAAATGAGATGACAGCTGTCCCTCCTCCATGTCCTCACTACCTTGTCGCTATCGTTCTTTCCAAAGCAATTTTTTTTTCTGGTCTTCCTCATTTTTGCTCCTTTTTCTCCCCCATAGATAAGCTTAGCTCCTGGTGTCTTTCACAAATGAATCTGGAATTTCTTCTCTGATCCTCTCGCCGCCTACCCCAATCTGTTTTCTCTCTGTCTTTTTGATTTCAGTACCGTATTCATTTCTTCCTTTCAGAAGATTTTCTTACTTCTTTCCATCTCTTGTCTTTAGTGCTTTCAGTTGTCTTGGGGTTCCTTTCTTCTGAGTTCCCACTTTTTCCCTAAACAATTCAATCATGTCGCTTTCCATTTCTGTCTATTTTAAAAAATCAGATTGCACCTTAGGTTCTAAATACTCAGTTTAGGAACACAATTCTTATATAAAGAGACAAAATTAGTGCCACCTTCATCATGGAAGACCCGGTGACCTCACAACTGACAGCATCATATAAACAACCCCCATGGCAGCCATTCATTTATTTATTCAACTCCAAATATTGTTTCTCTAGTGATCTTTCTTGGTGAGAAATGAAGGATATTCACTTTGGAACAAGTAATCTACTTGATACCCAAATATAACTCCCAGGAGAATGTGTTTCTTAAATAGTTCATCTTCCAGGATTACCTTTTACTTAAGACTGTGTTGCCATTGTTTTGAAGTCTTCCCTCTTGTTGATAAATAAATATCAAATTAAAAAAAAGTCTAGTGTTATATTAAACTTGAGACTTAAAAAAAAAAGGCGACTCAGGATTCAACCCTTATTCTATCCAAATTGGCTTATCTATTTCTAAACTGTGCATGTAGAAGCATAGATAGAACTAGAAAATACTTTACTGGGTTCTTGTTTTACGGATAAGGACCCAAGAAAGTAGAGCATTTGGACTTGTACTCTTCAATACAATAGCCATTAGCCATACCTGGGAATTTAAGTTTAAATTAATTAAAATTTAAAAATAAAAAGTAATATTTATTAGTCACACTAGCCACATTTCAAGTTCTCAGTATCTACAATGGCTAGTGGCTGCCCTATTGGACAGTGTTTGTCCTGTTGGACAGTCTGCCCTATTGGACAGACATACAATGTTTCCATTTTAGCAGAATGGTCTTTTGGACAGTGCTGGTTTGGGCCACATAAGGCTGAGATTCAAGAATCTGGGACTCCCTAGCTGGGCATGGTGGTGAGCGCCTGTAGTCCCAGCTACTCGGGAGGCTGAAGCAGGAGAATCTCTTGAACCCAGGAGGTGGAGGTTGCAGTAAGCCGACATTGCGCCACTGCACTCCAGCTTGGGTGACGGAGACCCCATCTCAAAAAAAAAAAAAAGAATCTGGGACTCCTGTAAGCTAAAGACCCCAGTGCCCTATAAAGAAATGTATTTTATAATGTTTCCTTACAGTATAGGAACCTGAGAGGTCACATACGCAGGGAAAGTGAATTACATATAATTTCATACAGTTGACCGCTCATGAAAAGTTGCTTTTCAGCTTACAAAGCATTTTAACATCTATCATCCTATTTGAAGCCCACAAGAGGCCTGCATAATAAGAAGAACAAGTGTTCATCATCTTCATTTCACAGACGAGGAAATAGTGGCTCAGGGAAATTAGGACTTGTCCAAAGCCATGTTTCTTTTAAACTAAGACATGAACCCAAATCTTCTGCTCTAAATCCCTTGATCTTTTTATCATATCAAAATGCACTGAGAGAATGGGTGTCACCAAAAAAAAAAAAAAGACTGCGTGTATTAAGAACATTCTAGAAGCCAGGTGCTTTGCCAGGTATTTTATATGTGTTATCTTATGTAATCCAGCCTGAGCTTTAGTCTTAAATGTCCAATTGCCTACTTCACTTCCCACTTTGAAAATCTAATAAGTTTTCAAACTTACAGAGTCTAAGGTAGCATCGCAGATAGCCTAGACAAGAGATGGTAGTTCAGATGGAAGTGATTTTAGTAGAGGTGGCGAAAAATTAAGATGCTTAGTGTATATTTTAGAGAGCAGGTTCACCGAGTTTCCTGACGGCGGGGAGAGGGAACTGAGGAACCAAGAGGGACTCAAAATTTTCACATAATCACTTTGATGGATGCTGATGCTCTTTACTGAGACAGAGTGTTTGCTTAAAAATGTAAATCAGATGAGGTTGCTCCTCTGTTTAAATCCCTCAGTGGCTCCTTATTGCTCTTACAGCAATCCCTCACCTTGCCCTACAAGGCACTCCATGATTTGGCCACTCTCCAGCCTCTCTTCCACCAAGTACCCATTTGTTCTGTGTGCTCAGTCCCCCGCGGCCTCCTCTCTGTCCTCCAGCTCTGCACTCCTGTCTCCTCCTTGGGCTTTGCTTTTGCTTCCTCTGCCCAGAAAACTCTACCCTTGATGCTCATTCTCCTCTCCTCAGATCTCAGTTCAGATGTCACCTCCTTAGGGAAGCCTTTTCTGATCGTTCTGTCTCAAGTGCTCACATGTTCACTGTCAAGTCTGCATTACCCTGTTTATTTCCTTTGCAGCACTGCATCACAATTTTAATTAACTTGTTCACAGATTTTTTTTCCTTATTTATTGTCTAGGAACCCTGTCACCTCTGCTTTCTGAAATATATGCCCTTTAACTTTGAACAGTGCATATTAGCTTAGTAGATGCTCAATAAATATTTACCTAATGAATATTTATTCAACAAATAAACAACACTGAGACTAAGTACCATTATTATTTCCATATTACAGCTAAGGAGACAGAGGCCTAGATAATAATTTGCCAATTGCTTCACATTTAGTAGGTGGTACAGCCAAAAATTGATCCCAAGCATATCTGACTCTTGCTTTTAATCAAAGATCTATATTGTGACCTTATTTTTTAAAAAAATTCCTTGTATTTGTTCATCAAACATTTATTGGACACTTACAATGTACCAGGCACAGCAGACCACACTGGACAAATTCTAGCTCTTCAAAAACGTGATACATTCCTTGTCTTCATGTGACTTACAAAGCAAGCAGGCAATCCTTTTGTAAGGTGAAAAAATGATCACCCATTCATTTTACACATTATGTGACTCACTTAAACCTGCACATACTTGTTATAACAAAAGAATCATAGGAATAAGCTAGTTCTTGAAACGGCATTTTGTCCCCCTTCCCTCCCATCCCAGATGACAAGAATCCCTTCTTTTAGATAATTTTCTCTAATGGATGTCTTAGAAGATTTTGTAAATAGCTGACCAAAGTAAAATATATACAACTTACTCGGGACCATCCAAGTGGTTTTTCATAACAGACTGAATTATTAGTGATACAGATGTGATCCCTTAAATTGGCATTAAAGGAAAACCTGGAGGAGTGAGTTGAAAGAAGTGAGTTGTATATTAAAAACCTGCGTTCAGACGGGCACAGTGGCTCATGCCTGTAATCCCAACACTTTGGGAGGCCAAGGCAGGCACATCACGAGGTGAGGAGTTCAAGACCAGCCTGGCCAATATGGTGAAACCTCGTTTCTACTAAAAATACAAAAATTAGCTGGGCATGGTGGAGTGTGCCTGTAGTCCCAGCTACTCGGGAGGCTGAGGCAGAAGAATTGCTTGAACTTGGGAGACAGAGGCTGCAGTGAGCCGAGATTGCGCCACTGCACTCCAGCCTGGGCAACAGAGCGAGACTCCATCTCAAAAAAAACAAACAAACAAACAAACAAAACCTGAGTTCTAGTTCCAGTTCTAACCCTAAACTAATGACAGCCAAGTCACAACCTTTTAAAAATTTCTTTTCTCATCAATAAAATGAAAAAAAAAAGAGTGCATACTACCTACATCATAGGGAATCAGGAATTCCATGTCATAAGACAAAATTGTGTGAAACTAATGAATTCGTAAAAATGCTCTGAAAAGCCAATGGTTCCATGAAAGATGTTTCTAGGACCTCATTTGCTCCTTAAAGGATGGGGAAAGTGGATGGGTCACAGGTACAAAGGGATAGAGAGTTCTGTTTTCTTTCCCAGCCTTATTCTTTCACTCATTCATGCTGGGATTCCATGCCTCTGAGCTTCCAGACACACAGTTCCTTCTGCCCTCCATGCCCTTTCCTCACTGATGATTTTCTTGTTCTATTTCAAGACTCAGGTTGAACCTCACTTTCCCTATACAGCCTCCCTGACTCCTCCCTCTAAGCAGAGTAATTGTTCCTTTTTCTGTGTTTTTTGAATAATGTGATATACTTCTCAAATCCAGCTTATGTTAACGTTATAGTGTCATCTGTTTATAGATCACTAGATTGGGAGCTTCAGGAGGGTAGGGACTGTCCAGTGTTCATGGGATTGTCTTCCCCACATCCACCTTCCAGTAACAGCTCCTGTTCACCTACACCCATGTGGTTATCATAGGGTCCACCATCCTAGTCCAGTGTGACCCCACACCTTGCCCCTGCTGATGGGTTGGAGGTAGGCACCTGACAGAAGCAGAGAATCCCACCCCACAGGGCAGAGTAATCTGGTGAGCTCCTGGTCCAGGGCTAATCGGTGGCTTTCCTTGGGAATTCTGGAATTGCAACTGAGAAAAGGAATTTAGTGTCTCTGGTTTTGAAGCAAGAAATTTCAGAGCAATTGGTAGCCCTGTTTTCTGACAATAAGGGCAAAATCAATGGAAGTCTTTAGAAATAGAAGAATGAAATAAATGAACTGAGGGGAACAGAGCTCAGATGGAGGGTCCTGAGCTCTTGAACCCCCTGTTCTAGAAGTCATGTTTCACTGCTAGGGTTTGCACAAAGACACCCTAGTATCCCTATAATAAACTATACCCTAGAGTCCTTATAATGAACTCCCTATTGTGCATAGACCACTTCGAGTTTTTGCCAACACCAAAAATAAATAAGTAAACATAAATTTTCAGTTCTAACTAATAGAAATTGCCTTGCGCATCTTTGGAATCCCTAGTGTTTGGCACAATCTTTAGCTCATTGTCTACTCACTAGTTAAATTAGTAAATTAATTAATTCTAATCCCAATTCCTGTGTCATACAGTTTTTACAATACTAAACAGAAATGCCTGACCTTATAAATGACCAAATACAAAAATGTAGTTGTGTTTTTAGCTTTAAAAATGGACTTAAAAATATATTTCAACTTACCCTCTAAACAAATCTTCAAAATATTTATAACTCAATTATAAATATAAGCATCTATTAAGTGAACCGAATATTTGGACATCCCATTACAGTAGGGTAAAAATTGCTTAAGGAAATGCTGGTAGCACACAGTGGTGTGAATGGACAGGAGAGTGATGTTTTGACCTTAGCTCTATAGCTTAGGACTGCTGGGACTGAACCTCCCTGGGCTTCAGTTTCCTCCCTCAAAAAACAAAGAACAGATAAGATAGGGAGTTGGGCTTAGAGAAAATCTACGCTCCTGACCTCACAAATTTATTATGACTCTTAAATGAGGTAAGATGTTAAAGATCTTGGACAGCTGTAACGTAACAACCAAAATGGGTATAGCTTTCACTATTAATAGTTCACCATTATTGTCCTAGCATTGCTAGTAATTACTTTGATAAATTGTTTTTTCTTTATTTTATGCCTGTTAGAGCTGTTATTAAAAATCTAAATAACCAAGTCGAATCAACCCAATCAGCTTTACTATTATAGTACTAGAAGTACTACCACCCATGATTGGTTTGTGACAACCAATATAAAGGTCCCCTTAGAGAGAGATGGGGGACGGGTGGAAGAATGGCTCAGAATATTCTTCTGAAACACTCTTCGGTACCTTTCCCTTTTCTCTCAGCTTCTCTCTCTTTTCTTCACCTCGCACTGAGTGCTATTTCCCAAAACAGAAGTCTTTTATTATAATAATAGTATGTTAGACTTTCCTGACATTTTATTTTGAAGGAAATCCAAGTCACTGAACAAGCAAGTGTTGTCTCCTTTAAACGGTTGAAGAAATTGGCCCAGGGAGGCGATGCCCCCGGAAAGTCACACGGCTGGTGAGTGACAGAACCAAGAGGAAAGAACTGAATCTTCTGCTCAGACCATCTAGAATACATGAACAATGCCATTGTTCTCTCTATTCCAAAATAACTGAGGCAGGGAGGCCTAAATGCTCTTTGTTGCCATTGGGAAGGAAAGGGGACAGAAATGAGCGGGCGCTTAATCACTGTGCCCCTGGCCCAATTTCCTCACCCTTCTTCCTCTCAGT
The DNA here is from genome assembly GCF_028878055.3 of Symphalangus syndactylus. NCBI lineage: Eukaryota > Metazoa > Chordata > Mammalia > Primates > Hylobatidae > Symphalangus > Symphalangus syndactylus. The sequence continues at coordinate 111,611,851 of NC_072430.2, forward strand.
GCTCTCCAAGAATTGCAGGAAATCAGACCTCTAATATGGAAAAAATAACACTTAGCAAAGAAAATGGCAAACATTCCCACCGGGGTTCTGTTTTCTGAGAATGCACTGATTAGCTTTTCAAGGATGAAGTCTCCGGACAAAGAGCAGGATGGAACCTGGGAAACACGTGCCCCAGGCTCGCTGAGGATCCCCCTGTTAAGGGGCATCTTGGCTCTGTGTGGAGTGGGGGACACAGCACTTGGGGGAAGAGGAGGGGAAAGAGAGAGGCCATATGCCACAAATGGAGATCCCCACCATTGTCTTTCTTGTCCTGAACCCCAAAGCTGAGGCCACAGTCCAAGCTTTGGGCTGAGCGTAAGCAGTGCGTGCATTTCTCCAAGAACCATGATTACCTTCAGATCCAGAAAACCCGCCCCCAGAATGATGAGAATTTCTATTAGTAAAGATAATGACAGCCAGCACTTATCAAGCTTGTTACATGTGCCAGGCCTGACTCCCCTCATTCTCCATGCATTAAATCGTGTAATTCTTAAAATCATCTCCAGGAGCTAATAGAGCTTGGAGAGCTAACAGAGCTTGGAAAACATGGCGGATAATTCATAATTAGTGTCTGGTTGTGCTTCACCATGTTTTTACATTTATCTTGCAATATAGGGCTTCTGATGTTTTGGAAGTTATTCTAAACCAGAAGAGGAAGTCCTGTTGGAAAGATCTGACACAGAAGGATATGGAAAAGAGGCCCAGTGTCTCTCTCCAGCCATGTCCCTGTTTCTCTGCAGCAGTTAGGGTGTTAGGGTTTTCAAGGGCTTCCCCAGGAGACTGAAGTCTGCAGTAACTTAGGGCAAGAAAAAAAGAAGCCACATGTCATCAGTTTTGTAGGAGAAAACAGCATTAAATGTAAAAGGAAGGCTTACCCCAGAGATACTACAATGTAGATGATAGAGATTTTCCTTCATGTGCTCAATTGTGCATTCTGTGGAAGATTGTATCTGTTGTCATTTGTGTACTCAGAGCCTAGCACGGGGATTGCCAGCATGTAAAACAGTCCTAATAAATATTTGTTGAATGAATGAAAAGAGCGATGGAAAAGATAAACAGTTCTCTGGGACCATTCAAATTATTTTGCTGTTCTATAATTTTTACGTCAAATATTTCTTGAAATTATATTATCAGAGAATTTATGAATAGAAGTTTAAAATTCATTTAATCCATTCTTTTTATTTCTTAGGAAAGAAAGAATGGGGCCCAGAAAGGCTAAGCAATGTTCCTCAGGTCACAAAGCTCACCAGAGGCACAGCTAGAGCTAGGACAATGCTTCCTGACTCCTCATCCACCATCATTTCTGCCTGTATACCATGTTGCCTCACACCTGGCAATAAGAAAACTCATCTTTGTCCTTACTGTAATGGAATAATGTGGGTTTTTTTCTTCATTATGCAGCTTTCTTCTTGATTTTCCTCTTGGTTCTCCTCTTGATTCACTGTCTTGAAAAGTGCTCTGACTTTTTTTACCCCTTAAGACTTTTGCAAGAAGATGCAGCAGAAGTATGGATGAGGAACAATTGGTAGTTCTGGAAAAGTGAGTGGGTCAGTGCAAGAGTTGGTGTACACTGTAAATTATGAACACACGAAATAGAACTATTTGCAAGGCTGTGTTGAATATTCTGAGAGAGTTGACCGCAAAATAAATAGGAAGGCTCTTGCATTGCACTGAGGAAGCACACCTGAGCTGCCCATCTTTTCCTTCTTGCCTATGGTTCAGCCTTGGTTCTGGAAGGATAAACACATGTGCCTTGGCCTTGTCCCAGAGCAACAGCCAATTCAGCCACCTGGGAGCCTGGCCAATTAAATTATTTCTCATGAGAAATTGGAATTGGGACCCAGAGACTGTGTCAGTGGGGAGCCATGTAACAGGTTCTGTAGAGCCTGGGACTAACGAACTTTAGAGGCAGCTATGCTAGAAGTGACAGTAGGCCATATGCAATGGGTGAGGAGGCAAGGAAGTTCGTTTGTGGAAGGAAGAGAAAATATATAAAGAAAAGGAGAAATGAAATGAAAGAGGGGGAGAGGCCTGATAACTCTCAAATTCCCACAGTGATGATTTTTCCAACAGGGTTTCATATAATCCCTCTACATCTTTTTTATTAATCTTTTTACCTTGATACAATTGTAGTACATTTTTGTTCTTTGCAAGGAGATGTTGACGTCAGAGTTGGAGCAGCCAATAGAGCAGAGGATACATTTTGCTTTTAAAGTGAACTGCTGCTGGAAAAGGAATGCAGTTTTGAGAATGAGGATGGAAGAGAATAGAGCTGGCAGAAACAGGAAAGGGGCCCCAAGAAGACTGAGGCATGGAGAATGCCACAGCAGCGAGCCTGGGGAGATTGAAGGGCGTGGGTGAATTGGCTGTCTTCCAGACACCCTGTTGACTTGGTGCCCAACCATTCACATTTTCTGTCCCCAAGAGCCAATCAGCTGCTCATCAGCACAGCACAGGGAAAGCATCAAAGGGATTTAATAATGGTTGGCAAATGTCAAATTACATTGAATCTAAACCAAATTCCAGACATTTAGGGCTATGCAGTCATTAACAATCAATTAGTGCACTTGCTTTTCAGTCAAAGCATTTTTAATACCCTCTCCTTTCCATGACAAGAAAACACATGCTTCGCCTCCTTCTCCCCTCAGCAGCTGAGCAATGCATCCCTCCTCTAGCTTAGTCAGTGAAGGAACAATTTAGTCGCTGTTCTCATTGTGGTTTCCTCTCCTTGTTTGCACTTTCAGGAGTGGAAGGAACTGTTAAGTGGCATTTATACAGCCCATCCTGCAAAATGTGGGCTAAGGAAGGAGAAATTGGTCATTTTTCTCTTTCTTAGGAATCATGAAATAATAAAAGTAAAGATGATGTAGAGAATCGTCCAAAACCTTTTCCCTAGTAGGAATCATGAGACAGTGGACTCTGGTACTCAGAGGAATGATGCATACCAACTACACAGGGAGGATGTTACGTGAACTCATTTCACCTCTAATAGCCCATGTTCTGATGCAGCAGGATTACATTCCAGCAACAGAGCCAGTAAACATTTACCACAAAACAAGACGTCGTTCTATTGATTGCTGCGTATCTGCTCCATCCTTCCCTTTCCAAATTAGCTCAGATTTATGGCAATTCCCTTCCTGTTCCATGAGCCAACCACATCATCTCTGGGGTGCTGCAGGTCAGAGGAAGGAGATAAGCAGGGATCTGTCTCTGAGCATTTTCAGAAAGAGATTTCACAGGGGTTTTGAGAATTCCTCTTTTGCTCATATTTTTCCCTGCTAGGTCTTCCACAGGCCTATTCTCAGAATACACAAAAGCCCATTTTTGCAAACTGCAACATATATTCCTTCCTCCAATTTTGTTGATTAAAAAAATCTGGACATACAACTGGGCTTAGCTCAAAATGCTTTGTTGACAGACAACAGACTCATATGGGGTCTTCAAGCTCTCTCTCTCTCTCTCTCAGGGTCCTCAAGCTCTTAGTCCCAGGGAATTTCTGCTTAAAAGCTGAGCTTCAGTGGCAAAAAATGGCAGCGAGGAAGAAGGCAAAGTTTTAAAAAACAAAGAGGACTTGCAAAGCAGAGGGTGCCAATGGCTTCTGAGAAGCCAAGGGTAAGACACAGACGGTAGTCTTACATCTTAAAGCAGGCAAGTTCTTCAGTTTTGGTAACAGGTATTTCTCTTCTTTTTCTTTTCTTTTTTCTTTCTTTTTTTTTTTTTTTTTTTTTTTTGAGACAGGGACTCACTCTGTCTCCCAGGCTAGAGTACAGTGGTATGATCTTGGCTCACTGCAACTTCTGCCTACCAGGTTCAAGTGATTCTCCTGCCTCAGCCTCCTGAGTAGCTGGGATTATAGGCGTGCACTACCACACCCAGTTAATTTGTGTATTTTTTATAGAGATGGGGTTTTGCCATGTTGGCCAGGCTGGTCTCGAACTCCTGGTCTCAAGTGATCCGCCCGCCTTGGCCTCCCAAATTACTGGGATTACAGACATGAGCCACTGCGCCTGGCCAGTAACGGATATTTCTATGCTCGGTTTGGGGCCTGGGCCAGAGATTATCTCAGCAAAGGGCGAAAGATGCCAAGTCCATATAAGAGGACTGAATCAAACCCAACCAAATACAAACTGCTATCCCCAAAGAGTTACCACCATAGATGTCTTTTCTGGGAAAAGACCCAGGGATAGTCGATTTCAGTACACTTTCAAGAGTGGGTTCCTGGAACTTTACCTAAACAGCTGCCTTCTTGGAAGTCACCCCATAGTGACTGGTGGTAGGGCAGTTTTCTTTGTGACAGATCCCAAACATATGCAGTCCAATGAACAGACACACCACACTTTAAGCAAATCATAAGTACAGATGTTTAAAAATCCACATTTTTCAGAAAACTAGAGAAGGCTTATTTTCTTTGTAAAAATGTTGCTTTGCTTCACAGAATGATCCCTCTCCCAAAGTGTTTCTGAGACTGAGGTGGTCCGGGATGACCCTGAGAGAGCGTGTTAAAATGCAGATGCCCAAGCCCCACCCTGCAGAGGGTATGATTCAGGTTTGGGGTGAAACTCAGAAAATTGAATTTTTTTAAAAACACCCTTGATGATTCTGATGCAGGTGGTCTTGGCCCACACCTTAAGAAACATTGCACACAGTGGGTTTCTGCATGCGTTTAAACAGAAGTCCACTTCTGTTTGGAAAATAATTATGTTGTGTAAATCAAAGCCCACCTTTATTGTAATGGAAAGGACTGGAACTAAGGGAGAAGGTTTATATTTGGTATTTTACAATCCTAACTCTCTAAGATTCATAAGATAGCTATTTTATTATTATTTTTTTTATTGCTCATGTGTCTTGTTAAGAAACATTCAAATTTGTAAGTATGTGATTGACACACCTTATACAACATGCATTCCTGTGCTGACCTACTGTCCGGCATATCACAGTGTTTAACAAATAGACATGTGTTGGAATCCTCCATGTTAGCCTGCAGTTTCCGGTTTCTAATTCTCCCTAGGGGGATCAGCAAAACAACCCAAATCATTCTCTTGGTAGCACCATTCTAAATTAGGCTGAAAAATGAACACCCTCCAACTGGGAGATGATGACTTTTTAAAGGTACAGAGGAAGAGGGAGGAGGAAGAAGGATGACCTAGGGGAGATGGGGCTATGTCATTGGGGTGACACTGGAGAAGGAAGACCAATGTGGGCTTGGGAGATGGTTTTTCACTGTGAATTTTTTTTTTTTTTTTTGCAGATATCAGAAGGTAGAGAGGAGACAGAAAGGCAAAACAGGAAAAGAGAATAAATGGGAAGAAAAATGAAAACAAAGAAACCAAGACTGGGAACAGAAAGTTGTTACCAGTTCTCAGCATCAAAGACAAGATTTACATTTTGCCCATTCATTAATATTGTCATCATGTACTATATGTGCATTGGAGTATAGTTAGATATTTCTAAGGAAAGAGAAAATAATTTTTTGCAAGTTTGAGACAGCATCAATTCACTTAAGGTTTCCAGTGGTAAATCTTTTGGTCTTTGTTTCCATGAGTTCACCAAAGCATGTAAATAAGATCAGAGTTTTAAAATTTCTAATAGTCTGGGTGCTTTGACTAGCAATCCTATAATTCTAGTTCATGTATTTCTCAGAACAGTCTGCAAACTTAACCCCAAGAACAGAATGTTGTCGAGCTGCGAAAAGTGTGTTGTCATTGCTTAGGTTCTGATGTTAGAGTTCACAAATGATGATCCTTTAAATATACCCCCAGTGACTCAAACACAGCCTCATTTTTATAAAGGACTGTTGACTTTCTGCTCACAGCAAAATAAGGATGCTGAAAGTTGTTGATTCAAAGAACAGAAGCAAGGCCAGCAAGTAGGGATGTGTAATTGCCATTGTTATCTAACAAGAAGCTGCCCACTTGCTGGTAGCTCTTTGCTGTGATAAGCTCTGCAGACCCAGGTTCCTGTAGACTCTCATTTTGGTCATGTAGGAGACTTTGCCTGCCAGAAAATATTGCTTCAGTTCCTTTATGAAATGGTATAACTATCCTGGAGTTCTGCAGTGATGGGCAAAAAACTGCCTGCCTGATTACTTACACTTCCCACCTCCTGAATCCCCAAATTGGGCACTCGCTTCTATTTTTTTTCTATCCATTATCTCCCTACCTCTCATCCTCCCTGCACTTAAAAACTTTTCATATGAACGGATGGAATAAACGCATTAACTTTAAGGTCCATATGATAGATACGGCATAAAGAATGATGTGTTCCTGATTAGTTGTAATTTAAAAAGAAGGAAACCCTTCGGCTAAAACAATAAATATTTAATAGTAGAATATCAAGTGTTTGGGAGCTGATTGGAAAAATATTTTGGGGGCTGAGTTGTGTGTTCATGTGCATGTATAGGCAGTGGCCTGGGCATCTCAGAACTGTGCCATGAAGGTGAGCACATTTTGAAGCTGTGCCTCACAGCATGCATTGGTTTCCGGGCATTGACTGTTGATTGGGAAACCAGGGGAAAGGCTAAGACTTCCTTGGAACAGTCAAGATCTAATGCTCAGGGCTCCATCCCCAGAACAATGGCAGGACGTGGCCAAGAGCCCACCCACCGAAAGTGCCTGTACCTGAGGGAATGCGTGTTCCAAGCAGGGGAAAACGAGGCAGAGAATGTGCATTCACTCCACTCACAGGCCACATTATCTTTTTCCTCTTATGGGATCTCTGCATCCTTAAGTAACTTCCCAGTCATCAAATCAGTCTTTATTAAATTTTCACATGCACTTAGTTTTCGATTCAATTTGAAATGTGCTCCGAGGAGCATCATATGGACTAAATAATTAGCTAAAGAGAAATGGTACTGCATAGATTTTAGAGAATGGCACAGAACAGTGCCTCTTAAATACCACCAGTAGTAACTGAGGGCTTTTATGTAACACAAAGATGTGTACTTTTATTTTGGGTTATTATTTTCATTTTTATTTAAAGGAAAAAATAGCTTATCAGACCAGTAGTTTGGGGGATATTTTTGCCAAGAACAAAGCTAAAACAGGTATTTGGGGTTTAAAAAGTGTGTCGATTTAAAAAACTATTAAAGAAGTAATAAATAGTGCAAGGATAATAAAAGAATCTTGAAGGCTGTGCTCAAGTACTGAAGTCTAAGAAACACTGCCAAGTCCAGGAGAGCATCACTGCATATCAATTGCCCTGGATTTACTCCTGTTCTGCAAAGGATGTACTATATGACCTTGGACAAGTTGGAACCTCTCTGAACCTCAGTTGATTCAAGTAGAATGGTGACATTGAAGGAGATTGCCAAGATCACCTCCCATGGTAGCATGTGATGATGCTATTGATATTACAGGTTACCTTCTGCGTCTAGTGAGGTGGAAATGGGGAAATGATGTCAATCGTGATACTATGTCTGGAGACATCATGGACATAAGCATCGAGTTGACTCCTCCTCACCCTGAAGCAGTGAGGTATAGAGAAAAGTCTGCCACTTACTGTGTTCCCTGGGCCTTGATCAAGTTACTTACTCCATTTGAACCCCAGTTTCTCTACTTGTTTTTTGAATTATGTTTTTAATTGACAAACAAAAATCATATATATTTATCGTAAACAACCTGTTTTAAAATGTGTATACATTGTGGAACAGCTCAGTCAAGCCATAATTAACATATGCATTACCTCATATACTTACCATTTTTGTGGTGAGAACATTTAAAACTTATTCTGTTAGTGATTTTTGCACAAATACATTTCTAGTAATTATAGTTACCATGTTGTACAATAGATGCTTGTATTCCTCCTGTAGAACCGAAATTTTATAACCTTTGACCAATATTTCCCCAACTCCTCCTCACTTCAAAGCCCCTGGTAACCATGACTCTACTCTCTGCTTCTATGAGTTCAGCTGTTTTAGATTCTGCATATAAGTGAGATAATGCAATATTTGTCTTTCTGTGCCCCCAGTTTTACCATTTGTGACAGAAAATGGTCATGCTGATGAATAATACCTATTCAGTGTATGCAGTCTTATTGGACAACTCAAATGCAGTGTATGTAAAATGAAAAATCTCATAAACATAAGTAAATGTTTATAAAACAAGCATAAATTTTGTTCTTCCACCCTCCTGTAACTTTGTCATCACTTCCTCATTTTTAAATATAGTGTTGTTGTATGTATAGCTATATCATGATCAGGCAAAAAAGTTAATAGGTTAAGTTCAAGCCAGTCACTATTGATAGTTTTTAAAATCTCAGATAAAATATTTAATGTTGGAGAAGGAATTAGGAATTGGCTCATGGATAAAACAGAAAACCATCACCTGCCAGTGACCTCAAAATCTTATTTTAGTTAAAAGTTTTAACCATCTCCTCTTCTAAACCTGTAAGTGGAAAACGAGCTACAAATAATAAATTATTTATCAACTCCACTGAACTCTGCTTTTTATGAGACTTCTTTCCATTACCCCAGCATTCCCAACTCCATATACAACCTCAGATTATAGCCGGTACGCACCTTCTTCCCCCTAGGACATGCAGGTTACACTTTCAGACTACTGCCTGTTGGATTCAAATTATAGTTGTTTTTGCACTTAAGAATCCTTGTTACCAAGCTTGCCTATTTGATCGTCTAGTTGACTAGGAGACAAATATTTCTAGAAGATGACACACAAAGAACTTGCAACTTCTAAATAGGGAGAACATAGAAGAGAAAGTAGAATCACCCAATATAAAGTATAGAGTCATTTTGTGCCAGGGCAAGCAACCCCGCAGTCTGGAGTCATCCCTGAATTTATATTATATTGTAAAAATAGATGCTCAAAAAGGTTGTAAAGTGGGCAATATATATATTTAGACCAGTCTTAAGCAAAAATTTCATTTCTAAATATGTAAGCTTAAGTCTTTTAGCATATTCACTTATGTAAACCATCTCATTTCCTTATGGCAGATAGATTAGACTTACCACCCTCTTGTCTAAACATTTCAGTACAGTGCAATTTGTCCTTCACCTAAAACGTTCAATTTGATATCTTTTTGTAAGTCAGGGAAGTGGAATAATAAGCCTTCTTCTAGGTAATATTGCCAAGCTATCTTATCCTTCCTCACTCAGAGAAATTTCCAGGTAAATGATTTTGGTTATCAGAATTAAATTACTCATCTAGTTCCAGAGCTACTGAAGACATAGGGAGTAGGGGGCAGGTCTTCAGACTCCAGGGGCTGTGTTTTCCCCACTACATCATGTGGTTTCTTGTCAGTCAGCTTTGGGCTGCCGTGTTGCCCAGCTCACTTGCCTGTTCGGGAGATGCGGCAGCTGATGCTTAACACTTCAAAACCATTTTTCCCGGCCCCTGCAGCACCTACTGTTCTCGTCACCTTGAGTTTTATAAGAGCAAGAACTTGATCACTCTCAGCTTCCCTTCCAAACCCGCTGTCACACTCCTGACACCTGTTTCCTGTTCAGGGACATGAGAAATGTCTGTATCCATGCAGCAAATTCAGTCACACTAGCCACGGTTTCTAAAGTAAACATTTATTGGAAAGTTTCTTGTCAGATTCATTTGATTAGGGATAGAGGTTATTCACCACCGTATCCACTTCTGTAAGTCCAAAGAATGCAAAGAGAGCTTGACTAGTGCTGTGTCCCATGTGACAAATGTGTTTTACTGTTGTTTCCTGTGAATGACACCACTTCTCTTGGGGAATCGCTGAGCTCAGGATGCTGAGGCAACACCACCAGCTGGGTTCTCTACCTTCCTCCTTACTGGTGATGCTCTTTCCTGGAAGTCGTGTGTGGCAGAGATTTTAGTACTTTTCTTTTCAGTTCTGAGAATTTTCCCTGGGGCTTTCATCTCCCTCTCTTCTCTGGGTCTGAAGCTGCTTGTATTTCCATCTAGTTTTTTGTACTCTCCACAGCCAGCTGGATTTCCTGGCTTCCGGTTACCCATTTCCTCCCCACTCAAACCATCTCCTGTCATTTTACTTCCCCCCTACCCCTCACCTAAATTATTCCCTCTGATCTTTCCCCTTCCTCCTTCCTTCACAAACTGCTTCAAAGATCCTTTCCCAATAGGTTCCTATTAAACACCATCCCGGAACAAACTGCCTCGTTCTCTCGCCACATAAACTGCTTTCAATAAGCCTCTCCCAACCCCCTCAACAAATAACATCTTGTAATCTATATCATTCTAAAATATTGCTTTTCATAATCTCCAACAATTGGCTCCCTTTTTCCCCTTGAAGAAATAAACTCAGTGACGCTTCTTATTTGGGCATTGAGTTACCTCAACGAAACTATAAAATACACACATACGCGCACACACACACACAACTTCCCAAACGAAGATAACCTAATACAACCTTTTGCTTTCCCTTTCTCCAAGAAAGAAAACTTTCACGAAGTAAGTACCCGCTTGTGTCTTTCGAAGATTTTTTTCCCCAGTGAAACAAGCTAAGGAGAAATACAGTAAAGCATTCCAAGACCAAACACATTCTACTGTTTATTACACATATTACATTCTTAAATAAAAATGCGTCACATAACATTTTTTGCATAGATATCTTACAATATACCAATTTAAAAAAGAATTATGAAACAGACCAGTAACAAAAATAAATTTTTTCTTCATTAATAATTTTGTAACATTAACATACCACCATCATATAATACAAATAATAGTTTTAAATCTTAAGACTTTTGTACAGCAAAAAAACTTGACAAAGTAATATATTTATATATATATATATAAAAAGCTTAAAAAAAATAAAATGTCAAAAAAAGGCATAACCGAGGGCTATAAGACTGGGTACTTCTGTGATATATTATAAATACCAGAGAAGGCCTGAGAGAATGTGACGGGGGGAGGCGGGGAAGGAGACGGGGCTGGGAGTAGGTCTCTCCAAACACACTTGTTAGACACATCTGGCAAAAAGAAAATGTATAGTGCAAAAATAAATTTATTCAAGCAACTGTTAAGAGGATAATAAAGATTTGAAAGAAAAGTTTCGGTGGCTGGGAAGTTGTGTGGGAGTAGGAAGTGGGAGAAGGAGCTTGACGCGGGGGCGGGCGGGGGCTTGTGGAAAGGAAGGGGAGGCTTCAAAAACATTAGACATTTATTTTTGCCTCTGTGTTAGCAAGGAAATCTTGGCCATTAACAGGTGTATTTTTCCTCCCTGGAATGAAGCAGAAGTGAAAGATAAGGAAATTAAACTAAGTCTGGGTTTAGATAGGAAATGCATGCTGGGAAGAAAAAACAAAAAGGTTGAGAACCAGCCAATAAGCCCCAAAGCCTTCAGGACCTAGGTTTGCAGAAATCATTCTGCCTCCAGTCCAAAGGCCTAGGTTTAAAATGTCCCCTCTGCCCACCCCCAACCCCTCCCCGCTATGTGGAACTCCCAGTGTGGTTTCGATATACTGGCAATTATAAGCATCCATCCCCCCCAAAAGATATTAGGCACTGGTGGCTACTCCTCCGAAACGTCAGTAGCCTGTTTTCCTTCCGTGAAGGTACGACAGGTACATATGCGCATGTCTAGGTGCGAGCATATATACCACCCTCATTATGCTGACGTGGGGTCCATCTTATGGCAGTAGACAGAAGCTGGACTCACAGCAAGTTACGATTCCAAAGCTCACAGTTGAAAAAAAATTGTATAAACAGTCCCCAACAAAGAACATTATCAACCTTCCCTCATGACCACTGAGAGGGAGCCCTGTTTGAAAGGAATATCTTGTTTGGGATATTTGTGAAGTGATGGCCCAGGATTTCTCTCTCTGTTTTTGACACCTGTTTCCCGAGGACTTTTATGTTAAATGCAAAACACCTGAAGAATACAGTACTGTATTGGAAGGATGCACGTAAGAAAGTTAACTGCAGCTTTATTTTTCCCTTTTCTGGGATCTATTAGGAACCAACAGAGGAGATTTAAGAGTGTTGAAAGCAAGAAAAAACCCTGAAGCCTCAGGCAGTTCGTCATGGGAGGTCACGTTATTTACAAGAAGTTTTTGCTTCCTTTCACACGTTTCTGTTGTTCCATCTCAAGTATTCCCAAAGATCCTCACTGAGGAAAGTAGGCCATCAAAGAGACATTGATGTATACTCAGGATAGGCCCTCTAGTTTTCAAACTGAGATATCACCATGTTCACCGAAATTTAACCCAGACACCCAGAATTTGAGTCCTCCCCTCCTGCCCCCCAACTCTTGTGACTGGCAGGCAGCCACTTCCCGAAAATGCAAAGGAAAGCTTCCAGGAGTAAATTTCAATCAGGTTCTATTTACTGAATGTTCATTTTGGCAATGTACTGGGTGCAAAATTGCAGCCAGAAATGTTGGCCCTCTTGAGATTTCAAAAAAATTCTAATAAACTAAAAAATGAACCTGATTTTTGTAGTTAAATGTGTTCCATCTTTATCTTACTTTGCCTACCTTCTTCCTGCACCTAAAAGTAACTCATGCAAAAGAGAAGACAAAAGCACTTCCCACTTTTTATTTAACATTTTATGAAGTGACTTCCATAAAGGAAATCATTTTGAACCATCAAAACTGGTCACTGGGTTTTGTTCTTGCAACTTGAGTTTCTTTCTTTTGGCTTTGCCATAAAACGCAGGAATAAAGGCAAGAGGCAATGTTCCGAATGCACTGGAAGAGCCATCCAAAAGCCCCATTTCTTTCCCCTTTGATGTAAATAGACATGGATAATCTGGAAAGCTTATCCCAAACAAAAGTCTTTATAAAATCTTCTCTGAAGCCAGAGAAGATTTTTTAAAACTAGGATTCGGTTCTGCTAATCAGGCATGAGGTTGGCTGTCCTTTTACCCTGTTATCATCAGGCAATCAAAGATGTACAAAGGGCACAAGAGGTGCAGGTGGAGAGGAGATGGCGTCGAGAGGAGGATATTTGAAGGGCTTTGCAAGGGAAAGCACACAGAGAGGAGGAAATGGTCAGCATGAAGTTCATTTTGGGGTCTCCAATATTTTTACAAAAATGCAGCTTTGTCATGGAATCTGAACATCTCTTTTTCTGGACATAATACTCATTACCACCAGGCATTGAGCTGAGCCATTAACCATGGATGGGTCAGGCGGCCAGTAGCTAGGAGCAGCATTATAATTTCAGGTTTCCATGTCTATGACTTACAGTCATGTGGCAGGAGAAAGAAGTATAATTTGAAATTACAAAAAAACAAAAAATTGTCAGTGGCTTAGAAACTCTTTTTCTACATGTCCAACTCTGAACCCTGGATAAAAGCGTGCTTGTTAGGACACCACCAGAAACACCAGGCCGGGTTTTTCCTTTCAAATTTGGATCCCCTGGAGTGTTAGGAGATAACAATTGAAATGAGAAAGGGGTTTAATGTGTTTCAAATGTCCATTAATGCACTGTTTTAAATAACCAGTCCTCTTGGGAGCAAAATGTCTTCAGGTTACTTCTTGGAAAACCTGCTCGATCCAGAGGCTCTTAGCAACCATCTCTGCCACTGCAGAGGTGATGGACATTTTATTACAAATCCATTTCCAAAATGATCAGGACTGGTCATCATTCACGGGTGTCAAGTGGGCTAAAGAAGAACAGTTTCAAAGCCATCCACTTAGCACCCACCAAATTCTTAGGCCAATTCTCACAGTCAACAAATGACTCTGAAGCAAGCAAGCACCACCATTGAGTTTCAATGCACCCTGCTCCAAGAAAGGTCAGGAGCAGATTACAAAGGACCTCACTGATACAAAAGAGAGAGAAATTACTGAACATTTCAGACACTGATGAGGACCAAAGGGCCTTTGTTCTGCCACATTCAAATGAGACCACAGATGACAATAGGGAGCAAACAAGCAATGATTACTCTTTTGCATTTTTTAAACTTTCTTTTTAATAGAGCCTTGCATTGGTCAGTTCGAAAATTAAATTAAGTATTATAAACCCTTAATAATAGCATTTCGAGAGGCAAGAGCAGCTCCAGCTTGGGAGAGAACATTTGCAAATCGTGGTGGCCATGGCTTAATGCCATCACTGGCGTGTGCGTGCATTCATGCTGGAGGCTGCTACATAAAGGAAAAGAACCAACAGAATTCAGGGTGTCTAAAAGTTTCATCTAGTGCACTGACTGGAGGCGCTACAGTTTAATACAGCTGAGGTTCAAGGTCCCTCACACATCCTTCATCCAGGAAGGATACACCACACATTCAAATATAATCCCATGGTACGCCCTGATGGACTGGCCACAAAATGCACTCAAATGCAGTAGAGAACTACGAGATTGTCAGCAAGCAGTGCTCCAGAAATTATTTTTAAGTCATGTCTAGTTTTAAATCTTTGGAATAAAACTGATTTTAATACCCTCCAACTAACATACATATAATTGCCTCCGGCAAATGGACAGATTTTATGTGTGTGTGTGTGTGTGTGTGTTAACGGGTGTTTTTTCTTTTTTTTTTTCGTTTTGTATTATTTTGTTTTTTTGTTTTTTTTTTGTTTTTTGTTTTTTTTGGTCTAAATAGAAAAAAGGAAAAGGAGAAAGTAAATTCTTAGGGCCAGACCTCGAAATGCCCCAAGTGTCCAATTGGCAGCTACAGCATTTGTGAGGAGGTTCCTTTGCCCTCAGACGAGTAGTTTCAACATTTCAGTGAAAACAAAGGTTGCAGAAAGCTGAAAAGCCAGATCTTGAAGGTTGCTGTCATATATGTGTTTGTGTTTCTTATATTATTATTTTCTTTTGACTTCAGTTTTGCATCCCAAATATGTATGGGGTGGCATTTTAACAGTCAATGAGTCAAACAGTCAGAGGAGGACAGGAGGGGAGCCAGCTGGTAGGAGGGAGCAGCAACCGTGTGTGGACCAAGCGCCATTTTTGTTTTATAGACGTGTCTTGAAGGGATGGTCCCAGAATATACAAAATATACAATCTGTCCTAATAACCACCCCGCTTGCTTGCATAGGCCATTTGATGGTCCTAAAGGCAGTCTTTGGAGTTGAGGCCAGTGCCAGCTAGCTAGGAATGTGGGTAGATAGAGACCACTATTAGATGTGTGTGTGTGGTATGACAAATAAGGACTGTAGACTCCTTTGGAGTCAGCTTGCAGAGTAAATGTGAGGCCTCTGTTAATCCTGGGGGTTCTAGGTCACAAGTTATGGTGGGCCTAGCCAAAAAAAAAACAAAGAAAGAAACGTGTCTCTCCTTTTAGACAGCCCATGAGAGAAACACCTCAACCTTTTCCTTAAATGTCAACCCTTTGCTCCCACAATGGCGTTTTAAATCGTGTATTGTAACAAGTAGGGGAATGGGAGCTCGGTGGGCATGATAGAGAAGATAGGATGATCTTTTGTGAAGCCACTAGACTTGGGAGGCATCCTCAGTTTTCCCCACTCCTGGAAAGAGTGATATTTTTGGCTTTTTGTCAGGTCATAAACCAGAGTTAAATTAAATACGCAGCTGCCCTCTGAGACTAGCGACATCTATGCTGTAACTGGTTATGGGGTAGCAATGACACACAGCACAACGGTTGATCACTATGAGCTGAGGTCATCATGCCTCAACGAGGATGACAGAACTGTGATGTCCCATCTGATTGGCTGCTTCGAGAGCTGGACATCCAGGTGCCGAGAGAGTCCTGGAGAGGTTTAGTCCATGGAGAAAAGATAAAACATTTAAGCTTCCAAATAAGCTTTTCAAGTTTTCATTAGCAAAAACGGAGAGATTAAAAAGAAAAAATCTAGCACTGGCAATAAGGTGAGGCTCAAGGGATATACTGTGATTTATCATCAAGGACTTTATTCTCTTGGCCACTCTGCAGTCATGCTAGAAGTTTCCAGAATCCCTAGTGCATATGGTGTGCAAAAGTCAAAAAGTAAGAAAAGAAAACTCCTCCCTTGAGAGTGAAGTCTACAGAAATGCAGGCCAGAAAGGTGTAAGGTGTTATTCCAGAGTCTGCCGCCGCTAAGGCCGTTGGGATCGACGCGAAAGATCTCAATAGTACTAAGAACCAAAACCAGTCAACAGTTCTGTGAGGAAGTCTCACGCACGGAATAGTAGGACTTTTCACACACAAAGGACAAATCAACCAAGAGTTAATTTTGGCTACCAAACTGCAATTTGGTTTTCTAGGTCATTTTCCCCCAACTATTTAAAAAGAAACATTAGTGCTACACATATGCAACTTTAAGATGCTGGATTCTCCTATCAAGTTGCACTGAGAAGCAAGTTAAATAAGCCCCTCGGACTGCCGTCCACCTGCAAAGACGTCACATCCATTTTCTTTGATTTCCATTGGCAACAGTGGGAAATAATTCCAATAGTGCTGAAGTAAGCAACCAGTCTGCCTTGCTGAGTTCACCTGGTTTCCTTCTTCATCTTCTTCCATCTGGCTAGGGCAAGGCATAAAGAATAGACGTATATATTTTAAATATAGTTGAGTGCATGACAGTGTGTATGTGTGTGGGTCTGTGCGTGTGTGTATATATGTGTGTGTGTGTACAGAGGTTTATAAGTGAGAACTTTCTTCTGCGAGGCAATGGGTCCCCGCCTGAAGTCCAGCCCCCTGCCTCATGGCGTTTCCTTTAGACACTAGCCGATGCCACGGCAACTCTGGCCTTTCGGTTTTTTAGATATGTCTCTTCATGTGGAGGGCAAGATGGTCAGACCTGGAAAAACACCTAGGAGATATAAACAACAAGGATGTTAGAGAGCTCCCAGCAAACAGCTTGACTTGCATCACTCCTTAGGAAATGATTTCCCTTACTTTAAACAGAGACAATGCACATGCATTGAGAAACAGGGCCATGTGTTGGGAAGGTAAGTTTGAGGGGCAAAATGCTTGGGTTTAAATCCCATCTCTTCCAATAGCTGTGTGACTCTGAGCACATTAACCTCTCTGTACTTTAATTCCTCCTCAGTAGAGTGGGGATAATTATAGCATTTACCTCATAGGTGGGTTGTGAGGATTAAATGAGATGATCTATGCAAGGTACTTAGAATACCGCCTGGCACACTGTAGGATCTCAGTGCATGTTAACTGTTACAATCATAATTGTGATTATTAAAGAAGAGAAGAATGGGAAAGTGCTTTTGAAACCTGTGTCATGCCTGCATACTGTAAATATAATAAAGAATAATTAGTCTGTATCATAAAAGGGTGGAACTTTGAAATTTCAACACCCAGATTTCAATTCTAAATTTCATTTACAATGAAAGCCTAGAAATACTGCTTGTGATACTACTTATAGGCTTATCAGACACTCCATATTCAACTCAAAAAAAAAAAAGGATGAAGAAGGGTGCTCACAGTTATTGAGTATGTTACTATATGTAGGCCCTACGCTAAGGGTTTTCCCAATATCACGCCAATCTCACCAACCCTCCATGGTAAGTATTCTCACCCTTTGTGTGTGTGTGTTGGGGGCAGAAAGGAGGGGGGTGAAGGAAACTGAGGCTAAGGTGTTTCTTGGAACCTAAGGCCCATAACTGAGTGCCTTCTTCATGTCAGAGTGGATCCAGTGGTCATCTTCTTTCCTCTTTCCTCTAACACCAGCTATTTGATATTCTCTTGGGTAGCAACCCTTCTGCATTCTCATTTGTGTGAGGCTGAAGTTGTGGCCACAGTACTCTGCTAAGCAACAGCCATATGACCTGTAAAGGCCAATGAGAACCAGCCCTGGGACATCTGCTGAAATTATTGGAAGAGAGAAGCTCTCTTTCCACTGGGATCCTGGAATGACTGGTGTCTATATTGCCATTGTGGGAAAGAGGTGGCTTGAGAATGAAGTCAACAGAGAAAAAGGGGATCTGGGGGATAGAAAGAGTCCTGATGATAATATCAGAGAAGCTGGTCCAGCGAAGCCTAAAGACAAATCTAATTCTGTTCTTCTTAGTTACCTGAGCACATAAATACCCTTGGAGACTAACTGCAGTCTAAGTCAGGTTTCTGTATGTTATAAATAATAGTATGGGTGTTTCCAAATCCCTGCAGGCTTCAATCTCAGGTTCTGAATGAAATCCCAGTGAAGTCAGCCTACATGACAGCAGTCATTCTGAGCTCTGAGTGTATGCTTTCTCCCTGGATCATTCACCTGAAACTAGCTGCTTTCTAACCTATGAGAAAGTTCCCAGGCTCCCTGAAGCCTGAGACATCCCTACAGTCCAAAACTCCTGTCAGAATGTTAGCAAGCTACACTGTTCAGGTTAGCAGGGTTTCCTGTTCAGGGCAGGATTTCCCAATGTTTGTTCATTCTTAAAACAAACAAAAAATATCCACCCTTTCCCTTGACTGCAACATTCTCCACACCCCCTATTTGTGTCCATTCCTTAAATAGGTACATGTGTAGGATAGAACTCCAAGGGAATGAAGTGAAATGGGACAAGGGTAAAACAAAAACCACATAAAAATGGGAAAAGTACAACAGAAAACAATCTAATCCAATAACATGCTGCATAATAACAATTCCAATTATACCCACTTACTTCCAGCCCTGACTTTGTATGAGGAATATACTTAGATAATCCCTTAGAGATGCCTCTAAAGGGGGTTTGGTTTGCTATACAACAGTGTCACTAAGTTTTCTTTAAAAACTAGTACTCCATGTCACTGGTACACAGAAAAATCAGTATAGCCTGCAGGGAATTTAGCATCTAACTGGCATAACTCATGTCCTGAGGGTACAACTCAGTATTGCCCACTGCCTGTTCTCTTTCCCTCTCTCCCTCTCTTCCTCCCTGCCTTCTTTCTTCCTTCTTTTTCTCTCTTTCCTTCCTTCTTTTATCCCAACAACCTGGAGAAAGAAGATCCAAGTTGGGACACTGTGTTTGTACGTATTTCTTTTTTAAATGTAACATCCTTATAAGATCCCTATAAAGAAGGTACCATTCTTATTCCCACTACCAGATGAAATATTCATCAGAAAGAGGATTTGAACACAGGCAGTCTGACGCCAGAGCCCACACTCTTAGTCACATCTGCTTAACCACATTGAGAAGAAGAGAGAAGTGGGCTGTCAATTTAAGGAGCTTCTGGTAGGCAGAATAATGCTCCCTCCAAAATGTCTACACTTCATGCCCAGACACTAGGCCTATGTTTGGTTACATGATAAAGAATTAAAGTTGTAGATGGAATTAATTTTATGAATCAGCTGACATTAAACAGGGAGATTATTCTGGATTGTCTGGTTGGGCTCAATGCCATCACAAGGGTTCTTAAAAGTGGGAGAAGGAATTGAAAGAGAACCAGAGAGATGTCAGCACGAGAAGGACTCAACAGCTTTAATGATGGAGGAATGGCATCATGAGCCAAGGAATGTGGGCACCTTCTAGAAGCTGGAAAAGGAAAGGAAATGGATATTCCCCTAGAGCCTCCAGAAAAAAATGCAGCTCTGCCAAAACCTTGAGTTTAGCCCAGTGAGACCTATGTTGGACTTCTAACCTAGAAGTTTCTAACCTACAGAACTGTAAGATCATAAACTTGAAAAGTAAATAAACATGATACTAAATTTGTGGCAAGTGGTCAAGGCAGCAACTAGAAAATTAATCCTGAGGTTAAGCTGGTCAGGCCTGAGGAGGAAGTACCTGTGAGAAGCAACAACACAGACACCCAGAAGCCTGCCTGTCCAAGAGGAATGCAGGGATTTGAGATGGTAAGGAGTGAAGAGAGGGCCTGGCAGTGGGAAACCCCTTTCCTTTCCCTACTATATCCTAGGAACTCTCGGGAAATTAGTATTCTTGATACAGAACTTGATTTAAAAGAACCATTCAGAAATGTATGTGTTCGGCTTTGTTTCTGCCTTTACCAATTACTGGGTATTTAGCAATATCTGTATAAGCAACTCCCTTTATCCTTCAAATTCAGGGAAAAAAAAGTGGAAAAAAGTAAACCAAACCTTTAACATGGTAGGAAATGCAACTGCACCCCTACTGAATCAAATGAGCATCATTATTTGTTCAAATTCCAAAAAAATGTATGATGCTTAGGATTAGACCAGGTCCCTTACTATTGAGGTTTTGATTTAAATTCAATACCCCTGCAAGGTACTTAGTCATGATTAATTTATACTTATTAATTTATACTTACTGAATTCCACATGGGAATAGTAAAAGGTATTAGATAAACTTGGCATCTAGAAGTGCAGAATCAAATAATTTTAAGGGTAATATACCCCTAGAGGGTATTTATAACTTTACAGCAGCCAGGTGACCTTAAATAAGAAGGTCCTTAATGATTGAAATTTGTACATAATGGAGAACTAGTCAACCCCACAGGCATTTCTCTTGTTTATGAAAAAGGCACACTAGGCCAGGCGTGGTGGCTCGCACCTGTAATCCCAGCACTTTGGGAGGCCGAGGTGGGTGGATCACTTGAGGTCAGGAGTTCAAGACCAGCCTGACCAACATGGCAAAACTCTGTCTTTACTAAAAATACAAAATTAGCCAGGCGTGGTGGCAGGTACTTGTAATCCCAGCTTCTTGGGAGGCTGAGGCAGGAGAATCGCCTGAACCCCGGAGGCGGAGGTTGCAGTGAGCCGAGATCGTACCACTGCACTCCAGCCTGGGCAACAAAGCCAGACTCTGTCTCAAATGAAAAAAAACAAAACAAAACAAAACAAAAAACAAGGCACACTAAAGTCATACAGGGATTAAGTTAACAGCAATCTCCTAGGTGACCAAGGGGCTAAGATACGGGCTGGTATTTCTTACCACTTATAAGTGGGCTGACATAAAGATCAAAATGAACCCTCTAAACTGCCCAAGAACTGGAATGTACTACGCTAGTAGCTGTCTCCCTGGATTATAACTGCACTGAGTCAGTTGGTAGAATGAGGGCCTGCATGTTACCACTGATGGAAACTGAGCCCTATTTACCACCATCAGCAGCCTCCAACTCTGTGGGCTGAAAAACCACTTATCCCTCTAGCCACTGGTCACTGTCCAGTCAGATGGTGAAGAAATGGCACTACTACTGTGCTTTCTTTTTCTTTCCTAACCCAAACATGAAGCCAGAAGTCACAAAACCCAGTGTCTGCAAGGCCAGGCAGATAAAGTAAGTGCCGTGGGTCAAGTGTAAGAAACACAGCACTCTTGGGCTATCTGTTTCCACTTCCGATAAGGCATGGATACAAAGAAGTATAGCTCTTCTTGTAAGAAGAAACAACAAAAAGCGGGACAATACTTGGCAACCAATGGCTTGCCTTTGAGTTGTGCAGCCATAGGGAGTGGTGGGAACAGTGTAAACACAGTCATCACATGGCTATGGCAAATGGGTAATGATTGCTCTTCAGCTACATCCAATTACAGCCACATGGGAATGTGAGCCCACTGTGGCCAGATCTGATTTTTCCAGACAAAGCCAGAAATACAAACTTTTTTGTGTGACATTTAACGATTTTAAATGTTGGCCAAAAAAAAAAAAAAAAAAAAAAAAAAAGCCAAACCAAAAACGTCATGAATTTTTTAAAACTACCCTATAGGCAAAATAAAAGCATACGTTAGACTTGGTACATGCTTAAGGAAAGGAAGTCGAAACCCTATTTAACTTCTAAATAGGGCAGTGTAATCGTTCAAATTTTAAGAGACAAGAGGTGGTGCACTCACACATACTGCGGTACCAGTAGGATGCCATGTCCTGCCAAGGGCTACAGATGCCCTCTGTTTCTGAAGGTAAACATCTTCTGAGGAGTGCCAACCCTCGGTCACTCCAGACTTTCCTTTCATCTGCTTTGGGATCACTCCAATTCCCCATGTCGCCTCCCTGACCTGGCTATTCTTAGCACAGTCACTGCAATTGAAACGCCAAGGTGCTGCCTGTCATGAGACACTAATGGGAATACAAACCCTCATTTCTGATGTTGTCGAAAATGCACTATTGGCCTGTGTCACAGGACGCTGATCTACTCAATCTCCCACAAATACCATGTTGCAGAATTTGTACCATCTGCTCAGCAAATTTCTAGCTCCAGAAACTGTAGTGTATTTTGATGAAGAAAACAAAGCAAAAGACTAACCAAATCACCCATCTCTGACATCTCTTTCAGTGAAATAACCAATCGGTTTGGAATATTTCTCCACGTAAATCATACAAAAGACCAGATTAAATCCAAATATATTAACTGCTGGAAGGTTGTAAATCAATAAGTCAGTTGATTTGACGAGTGGAATACTAACTTTGGCAATTTCCCCATAAGAACTCTTTGTCCACATACAATAATTACGGCAACCCATAATGCTCACAATCTCCAAGTAACAGCCTCCACACCCTTCAGAGCTGAGCAACTTGTGTGTACATGCTACCATCACACTCTGACCACTCACAAAGAATTCATCTTGGTCCCAGTTGATGTAACAGAACACTCCTTCAAAAGACTATGGACAGAGAGTCACCATCTGCAGGGCTTCTTTATTAGCCAGAGTGAGAGAGGCACAAAGCAGAGAAACTTGAGATGGAAATAGAAGGAAGATGGGGAATAAGGAGAAACTCTCCTGGAGCATACTCTGTAGAAGACAGCTGCTGATTCATGTAAATACAGGAGGACTTCTAGGTAATGGATGGAAATTTAACAATAACTTGTATTCTTGGGTAGAAGAACAGAGTTCCAAGGGAATGGGAGACAATAACTGCATGAAGTACACTTCCTCAGCCCTGGGGTGGGAGGTTATCTCTGGGCTCCAGGATGCATGGGGTCTTTATTTAGTACTTAGAGAATGAAGATAAGAGGAAAATAGCTTCCCAGGAAGAAGGGGAAAAAAAGGAAGAAAAACATAACTCCTCCTTTATAAGCATCCTAAGGGAGCACTAAGCCAACGTGACCAGTCTGGACACCCCTTCCCTATTCACCAAA
Organism: Symphalangus syndactylus; assembly: GCF_028878055.3. Taxonomy (NCBI): domain Eukaryota; kingdom Metazoa; phylum Chordata; class Mammalia; order Primates; family Hylobatidae; genus Symphalangus; species Symphalangus syndactylus. The sequence continues at coordinate 111,634,700 of NC_072430.2, forward strand.
CACTACTACAGAGGAAGCCCTGGTGAGGGGGAGGTGTGGGACACAGGGACGAGGGGAGGCAGGATGCAAAAGCGATCACATTTCCTCCCAAGCAAAGCCAGGCCCCTGCTGCCATCCTGCAAGCTGGGGAACCCTGAGGCTTTCAGGGGCTTTTATCGTATTAGAAGCATTTTTCTCATCATAACCGAGACCTTTAGTATTGCATTAAAAAGATGGTTAATTTTCTTAAGCTTCCTTTTAAACACAGAAATAGGATTAGAAGGATAACACGCTCAGATGCAAGCCCATTATTCGATTATGTCTAAACCTAATCCTGCCTTCACCTTGGCCTGCAGAGTCTCCATTTTGGGGTTTATTGGTTGATAATGCCAGGGCTGTCAGATACTATTACTTGGGTAGTATCTGTTGCTACGTGCTCTTTCTTCTACTATCAAATGCAGAAAGAAGCCTTAAAATTGAATTACAGGAGAAGTTCTCAAAGCCTCATCATTTTTTGCACCCTTGTACCTATTTTCAAGGAAGAAAGAATGATCTGGGCCCCCAAAGAATGGGAACTTTGTTCAGTAGAATTCATTTCCAATAATGGTTCAGAGAAAAGCCTTATGGTGACAGGAACCCTAACCTTCCTTCCATTAAGCAAGCTTTCTACTCTTTCTTATTACTATAGATGAGGGAAAGTGGTATTGACGTTGATACAAAGATCAGAAGTCCCTACAGGTGACCATTCTCTGTCTCACTACTTTTCATATTTTACTGAAGTTATCTGTCACATCTTGTTGATACCCAGTGACTAACACCATTTCTGGCTCAAAGCTAGTGTTCAGTAAATGCTTGCGTAACTTAACCAAGAATTCACACCACCTCTTGATTTCATGCAAGAGGGTACCCCCTCTTCTCACTGGTCCTCTCCATGGAGAAGTAAAAGGCATTCCCAGGTCCAAGTGTCTGTGAGTCAGACCTGTGATAAGTCCAAGCACACGGGTGCTACTCACCCTCCAACCCACTTCCCCATCTCTCCTCCCTAGCCCATCAACTTCTACTTCTCTTTACCTGTCGCAGTGGTTGCATTTGAAGGGCTTTGCACCTGTGTGTTTCCTGTAGTGCCTCGTGAGCTCATCACTTCGTGCAAAACGCCACTCACATCCCTCCCATGAGCACTTATAAGGCTTCTCACCTGCAAGAAGAGATGGAAGGACCGTGGTCAGCAGCAGGAACAAAAGGGATTACACCCGACCAGCCTGTGCTGCCTGCTGGTCAGGCTTGGGAAAGGGCTGTTTAACTCATTCCTGAAAGACTAGATTTCCTAACATAGTATAACACTGTCTTTTGGGTTTTTTCTCCAAGTCTCCTGGTGTTTTGTTTTTTGTTTTCTTTTTTGCTAACCTTCAAAAGTGGTTTCACCAGATCCTCAAATCTGGAGCTGTCATTTTAGTTCCCAGAGTCAGAGCATTTCCTTTGACTGGTGAAGGATCAATTTTTATTTATTTTCTATTCCCCGGAGCACTTTCACCCCCACAGTCCAGGCAGAAAGGAAATGTGCTATTTTCATCTGAACCACAAATGCTTCTAATTCTATTTTTCTCCAGAACCTACAGTCATTTGCCATTTCAGGCTTTTTAGTCTTCTCCCTCCCCTTCCCTCCTACCACAAGCTGCAGCCAGGTAGCTGACTGACAAAGCAAACAGCTTAGGTCTCCCAGAGCCACTGTTCCCTCCAGTAAATGTGATGGATGGACAATGAGGAGAAAGGTCTACAATTTGAGAGTAAAACAAAAATCACTTGACAATCCCTGGCATTTATGGAAAATACTATCACAAAAGTCTGAGTTAGGAAGCTCATAGCCTAACAACTGCAGAGTGTTCTTATTAGAGAATAATATACATTATTGTAAAATATTTTTAAAATCAATTTGGAGAGCAAGGTTTTAGCCACAGGGAAGCTGCTTATAAGCATGAAATTCAAACACTTGTGCTCAAGTGACCTTTTCACACAGTAAATACAGATGGAAGGATATGTAAGAGAAAGTACATGACTTTGCCTTAGACCTTTTTTTAACTCATCACGTCTGTCACCAAACATGACAAATATTTACCCTTCCAACTGTATGGTGGACTGGTTCCAATTAAAAAGAAAAATAATCTTTGGAAACCTGTGAAATCATGAAGCTGAGTTACTGAGCCCTATCACTGAGAGGCAGGTTAGTATGTGGTTAAGAGCTCTGAAGCCAAACTTCTTGGGCTCAGCTTCTAGTTCTGTCCTTAATTGTCTGACCTTGGGCAGGTTAACAAACCTCTGTGTGTCTCTGTTTTCTTAGAGATCATAATAACAGGTACCTCAAAGGGTTTAGAGAAGATAAATCAACACACATGCATATTATATATTAATTAGAACAATGCCTGGCATATGTAAGAGTCACATAACTAATAAACATTAAAAACTGCCAAACTCAAAATTTCAGGATACCTAGGTGCCAAAGTACTATGGCGTCCCATTATTTCCCCAGTTTTAAAAGCTAAATCTTTACTAGGCAGCCCTGAAGGAGACATTACCCAGGTACTATACTTGACCTACTTTCTTCTTTCCACCTTTCCCCTTCCCTTTAAACCTGACTACAAAGCATTCACAATTCTTTATTTGTATCACCTAGAATCAAACCAAACATGCTTGAAAATTTTATTTCATTAAATTGGTGCCCTAGTGAGCCACTGCTCTGTAAGACCCACAGAGAAGGGGAATGAGAAACACGGGCATTTCTTTTAAAGGGAACCAAGAGGACATGAAGGAGGGCTGGAGGCACAGGAGGAAACCCATTCAGTTTTGGAAACCAGGAAAAAAAGAGGATGAATCATGAACAGTGTTAAAAGTTCACCTTCTGGCTCCTTTAAGCCAAAAGTTTAGAAAAGATGTGCTGGCTGAAGAAAAGGTAGCCAAGTGGAGGTGCCACATAAACTTTGGAGTCAGCATACTTGGGATCTTGCTGAGTTCATTCCAGACTCTAGAACTCAGTATATTTGTCTGTTAAATGAGGGTGAGCTTATTAATAAACCCAAGTTTATAGTGAGGTTTCAATCAGTTGTACATAAGAAATGTTTGTTCAGCCTTGCACGCAGTCAGTATTCAGTTCCTGTCTCTACTCCCTTTCCTCTGCCTATGTTCACAGAGATTACCAGGAAGGCAGGCCCTGAAATTGCTGTCAATAAAAGCCTTCAGAGCTCATGGCTCCAGAAAGCCAAGTCTACAGACATTCTGGGTACCTGAAATATTAGAAATACAGAGTCTTCTAAGTTTTAAGTATTTTCTCAGCATATTGATGGAGAATGAATCCAAAACAGGGAGTGTTCTTTAGGACTGCTCAGAATGAGTAGGACACAGAAGGGGAAGTAAGAGATCCCAGCACCCTGCAAGCGAGACGTGTTAGCATCATGTATTTAATGCTGCTGATCACCCACTAGGCTCTGTTATCTCAAGGGGAAATCTGGCACAAACAAAAAAAGGAGAATGAGGCACCTAAGACTTTGGAAATTCAAAATGCCCTCCACCCATGAAGGCCTTCAAACGTAATTAAAACTAGAGGTTCCTGGAACCTTGGGGACCAAACACTTCCTAGAGGCACCTAGGAAATTCCATGAAATTCTGCAGCAACAAGCAGAGACATCTAGTCCCCAGAATCAATCCCATAATCAAACTGACTTGTCTATCACAGGCAACCACATTCTGAAGGACACAGGAAGGGCAGATAAAATGAAGAAGACTGAAGTGGACGTCTTTGGATATTTTTTCCCATTTCAAACTGTTTGCTTTTCCCCTTGCTGAATTCCCTTAACTAGTTTCATTTTGACAAATAATATTAAGGATATGGTTCTTTTCCAGAAAATGATAAGACTCTTAGTTACTTCCCGGTACAAACCAACTCTCCAACCCAGGAGCTATTTCAGTGTCGTCGTGGCTGTGTCCACTATTGAGAAACTGCAGATAGCTTGACTTAGCTCTGAATCTTATCACCTGACATTGTTTCCTGCTTGCAGCAAACACTACTCAGAATATTACTGAGGACAGGCTCCTTTGTGCCCTGATATTTTAGCCATGTTACTATTATAGTGATTTATCAAGCTATTTTTCCACCATCTGGCTAGTTTACTGACAAGTTGCCATTCCTACAAATACTAATAAAAAATTTAAAACAATCAAGAATGCCCAATGAAGGAGCAGTGCCTGAACGCAGAACTCAGAAATCAGAGAAGCAGAAAAAATATAAATAAAGAATTGGGAATATGACTTTATATTTAAGACACAGGAATTGTGGAGTTAGACTGGCCTTGTTTCCAGGTTCTATACCCACCTCTATAAACCAATTCCTACTGGAAAGGCAGGTCAGGGAAATTCTTCTGTCAGTATTTCCAGCATGGCCAAGACTGCATCTCCCTAAACACCAACAGCCACAGCTTGATCTTGGGGGGTGGACATACCTGTAGCCATGATACATTTGTTTTCATCCTTAAAAGCCTACCTGAAGATTTCTGCTCATTTCATCAAAGGCTGAATTTCTTTCTTTATAAAAGAAAAAAAAGAAAGGCTTTCTTTATGAGAGAGAGGAAAACTGCACATCAGTGGTACCGGAGCAGGTTTCATGCAAAATCAGCTCTTCTCTTCCACTCTCCCTTCTTTGACTTTCCCTTCTCTCCTTCCTCCACTCCAGATACTTCTCCTGGGTATAAAACAGAAACTGTCATGGCCTTGCACAACACTATGCTGTATTGCACTTGGAATGATGCACACTGTTCAGCTCACTGCACCTCTAGAGCGAACAAAAATGCTCAAGAGTGGTCTATGTGAGACAGATAGATGGAAGAGAGACTTAAAAACCCAGGACTCCAGTCCAGGAAGGGCATGCGAGTGAAGGCAAGGACACCACCCAGAGGGTGGGTGAGGCAGTGAGGCTGTGTCCCCACAGCTCACAATGCTGGAGGCAGAGGACACCCTCAGGACCTCCCAAATCTCAGCGTGAATATTAAGAACCACTTTGTCTGGCAACAACCCTAGGATACTTGCTTCCCTGGGGGAGTATATGCCACCTCAGAGATGACAGTAAGTCTCATCAGGTGAAAACAGACTTACAGCCAGATGAGGGCTCGTAAGGAGAGGTGAGGGTGCTTGAGAAACAGGACTGACATTTAGAGAGGTTAAATCATGTCAAGAACTCGCGTTCTCCCACAAAATTCATCTGAAATGAAATGTGGTCTAAACCAGTGTGACATTTTGTTAGTTTCTTACAGGGTCACTCTCCATATATCGTGATCATCAGAATTGACTGATCAAAAAACACTGCCATAAATACTTTTTGAGCATGCATCTATGATATATGTAGGCTTATTCATGAATCACACAGATGTACTAATGTCTTATTAGGATATTATAAAATATATACTCAATAGACCAATTAAAAGTGAGAATAAATTAAATATAAATAGAAGTCATACATATTTCTTCTTGCCTTCAAAAAGACTGTGTTGCACAACCCTACTTCTGGCCACTGCCCTGTAGGATAAATAAAAATAGCTTTGCTCTCAGCCCCACCATCGCACTGGTCTTAGGGCTTCCATTCATGGCTCCTACAGTCTATTCTACTTACAACAGTCAAAGCAATCCTTTGAAAATGTAAATCAGAGCATGAGTGACTCTTACAGGGGGACTTTGTCTATATATTTCCATATAAATGGTCTCTTTGACATCCACTGGATTTTATGCATTTAAAAACATTATTCTGCAAAGGGTTCCACAGGTTTTGCCAGACTGCCAAAGACATTCACCCAAAAAAGGTTAAGATGAAATTAAAGTGTAAATGTTCCAATGGCTTTCTATCGTTCTCAGAAAAAAAGTCAAAAGCCAGGCAAGGCTCTATAGTACAGCCTACATGATCTGGCTCCTGGCTACCTCTCCAGTATCATCTCCTGCGCTCCCCTCCCCGATTCACCACATTGCTGCCCTGCCTGCAGGCTCCCACCTCGAGGCTTTTGCACTGGCTCCTCGCTCTGCCTGGAACACTCTTGCTTCCTCACTTCATTCTGGTCTCTGTCTGAATGTCTCCTCCTCTTTGAGAACTTCCTTCACTATCCTCTGTAAAACAACAGATTCTGTCACTTTCTCCATAGCACTTAATTACTTTGAAATGAAATTGCGGCCGGGCGCGGTGGCTCACGCTTGTAATCCCAGCACTTTGGGAGGCCGAGGCGGGTGGATCATGAGGTCAGAAGATCGAGACCACGGTGAAACCCCGTCTCTACTAAAAAAAAATACAAAAAATTAGCCGGGCGTGGTGGCGGGCGCCTTAGTCCCAGCTACTCGGAGAGGCTGAAGCAGGAGAATGGCGTGAACCCAGGAGGCGGAGCTTGCAGTGAGCCGAGACTGCGCCACTGCACTCCAGCCTGGGCGACAGAGCGAGACTCCGTCTCAAAAAAAAATAAAAATAAAAATAAAAAAATTTAAAAAAAGCCGGGCGCGGTGGCTCACGCTTGTAATCACAGCACTTTGGGAGGCCAAGGCAGGCGGATCACGAGGTCAGGAGATTGAGACCACAGTGAAACCCCGTCTCTACTAAAAATACAAAAAATTAGCCGGGCGTGGTGGCGGGCGCCTGTAGTCCCAGCTACTCGGGGAGGCTGAGGCAGGAGAATGGCGTGAACCCAGGAGGCGGAGCTTGCAGTGAGCCGAGATTGCGCCACTACACTCCAGCCTGGGCGACAGAGCGAGACTCCGTCTCAAAAAAATAAAAAATAAATAAATAAATAAATAAAAAGAAATGAAATTGCATATTGCTGGAGTGTATTTATAGTCTGTTTCCCTCACCAGAGCATAAACTTCATGCAGACATCCATTTTGCGCTGATACCAACAGCACTAAAGCAGTGCTTGACTCAATCCTGTCCAATACATTAAGTGAATTTAACAAAGCATCCCGATTTGCAACAAAAACCTGAGTACACCTAGAGGGGCAGAATAGCCTGTGTGATTTCCAATCCCTCACTTTCTAGGTATTAAACTGGTTTAAGAGTGGAAATGTTTGCTTGGTTGCTTAAATCTGACATCCTTCTTTTACATGGACTAAAATGTGGTAAGTTTTCCTTTACCATCAAGTATCACTTCTACTTCTTCCCTATCTTCCACAGCCTAAAAGATGAGGATCCTGAAAACTTCCTATAACCTAATCTCACACATAGGAACCTAGCCTCCTGAGCAACATCCCCTCTGGGAAGCAAAGTGCGTCATTTTATGAAACTCATTTGTAATGTTTATCTCTGAAGATGTATTTGAGAGAGCATAAGTGATATGTCAAAAGTACTGTGCTATAAATTTGCCTTTAAGATAGAGAGTGTAGCATAAAATATGAACACGTGGCAGAATCGTGCACTCAAGGTTTAAAATCTGTTGAAAATAAACTCACTAATACAAATGTTCTGCGTTCATTTCCTGATCCGCAAAATTTCAAATTCTTAATCCAAATTCTAAAGAGATTAGGATTTTGACCTGCCTAGATTTCTGTTAAGACTAATTTTACCTGTTTCCTTTTATTTACTTATTTTTTTAATGTGGTTCTAGACATTTAGGTATGTCAAGGTCCTAGTGTCTTGAGGACTTGGATTAAGAATTTGGAAACTCTGCAGATCAGGAAATGGAAAAGAAAACTGGAAAAGAGGAATACTTTGCAATGAGTTAATATTGCTGCCTAGTACATCTAGAAGAAATCAGCAAAGACCCATCAATTGCTTTCACATCACACTCAGTCGCACTAGAGAATTTAAGCAAGCTGGAGAATAAAGACATTGTAGAGAAAGTGTCACTAAGCTTTCTCAGCACTGGAAACAGAGTAACCGGTAAACTTCACTCCATAGCTTGTCAATGTCTTCTCAACGTGTAGGTGATGCAACTAAAAAATACCTATGCTAAGTCACTGAATCTGCTTTGGAAAATTGACTCAGAGCCCCTCTTAAATTCCAGCTGGGTCTTAAATATTTTTTTTTCAAGGTTTTTTGCATATCTGATTGATGGAAAATAAAAATTCTTTTCTAGAATTCCCAAAACACTTATAATAGCTACTATATAAATTAAAAGGTACTCATTGATGATCCATGTGGCTTTTTCATTCATCCATTACTTGCTTACCCAAAGGCGAGCTCCAAGTAACTGAGTTTACACAGTGCACCAGTCACTTTACAGAGCATGCAAACATTTGCCCTATTTGTTTTTATTCTTTTTTTTTTTTTTTTTGAGACGGAGCCTCACTCTGTTGCCCAGGCTGGAGTGCAGTGGCGCACTCTCGGCTCACTGCAAGCTCCGCCTCCTGGGTTCACGCCATTCTCCTGCCTCAGCCTCCCGAGTAGCTGGGACTACAGGCTCCAGCCACCACGCCCGGCTAATTTTTTTGTATTTTTAGTGGAGACAGGGTTTCACCGTGTTAGCCAGGATGGTCTTGATCTCCTGACCTCATGATCCGCCCACCTCGGCCTCCCAGAGTGCTGGGATTACAGGCGTGAGCCACTGCGCCCGGCCTGTTTTTATTCTTAAAACAACTAAAAAACAATAACTGGGCCTGGGTTAGGTTTACTCCTCACCACCTTAAAATGTTTGTTCAAAAATCTGTAATCCAAAATTCAAACCATATCCTCAACGAGGTACAGCTCCTACTTCAGAATACGGAGAGAGGTGAGAAAAGATTTTAACTGAATACTGCAACTGCTGACAACAATTGTGTTTTGTGTCCAATATAGTAGCCACTAGCCACACATGGCAATGAGCGCTTGAAATGTTGCTGAGGTAACTAAAAAACTGAACTTTTAATTTAACCTTAATTAAAATTAAGATTAAAAAATTGAAGCAGTGTAAAAATATTTCACACTCTTATTTTGGTAGAACTGCATTTAACTTTCACCATTGAAAATTTAGCATGAGATACCCTGGAAACATACAATACACACTGGATCTCAAAGAATTAGTATTAAAAAAGAATGTAAAATACTTCTCACTAATAACTGTTTAAATATTGATTTTATGTTGAAATGATTATATTTTAGATATATTAATTTAGGTAAAACATATTAAAATTAATTTTACCTTTCATTTAACTTTTTAAAAAATGAGATTACTAGAAAATTTAAAGTTACATATGTGGCTTGCATATATTTCTATTTTGGACAGCACTGGTTTAAAATATATTTTCTATGTAGAAACCCCATCGACTCAAGCTTAAAAGCTCATCCTTCCCGTATTTTTCTCCATGTCCAGCCCATAGCCTAGAACACCAGTGTTCCCATTTCTACATTCCAACCCATGGTAGAAGCACTCTCCCAGGCTCAAAATCTTAGAGTTATTTTTAACTGTGAGAAAGCTAGGGGAGGAAGGACTCAGTAAACAAGTCCAAGTACTCCACCTTTGTGGAATCTCTCCTCCCCACCCCTGGCTTTTATTCTCATTACTATCAACCTTGCTGTGTACAAGACCCTGAATGCCTCATCAAACGCAACAGCAGCCCTTCTCTGTTTCGAGGGATCTCCTCCCTGTTGCTGCATCAGGATCACCTGAAGCACTTATTAAAAATGCAGATTCCGAGTTCCCATCTCAGACCTTGCATATCAGAATCTGTTTTTAGCATCTCTGTGCATGGGTTCAGGAATCTGAAGAAGTGACATTTAAGCCGAGATACGAAGGAGGAGTTAACCAGGTGCAGGCGGAAGAAAGCTTTGCAGGTTTAAAAAGCAGCACATACCAAGGCCCTGGGAGCAGAAGCAGCTTGGTGCTCTTAAGAAACAGTCATTAAACCAAAAGGCTCAAAGAAGCCTTCTTCTCTGATCCCTACCCCACCCCCAAACTTAATAGAATGTTTGGAGTCTCTCTCACTGGCCAGGATGTAAATTCTGTGAGGACAGGGGGCCACATTTGACTTGTTCTCCACTTTATCCACAGTGGCTAGCACAAATTTTATACACAGTAGATGCTCAGATAATATTCTTATTTACATATTGAAACCATAAAAGTGTCATTAAGAAATATAAAATAATTTTTCTCTTTAAATTGTTCTCATCCCCTATATCCATCTCTCTTTCCATAAGCAGTCCCCTAGCACAGTGGTTCTCAAACTTATTAGAATTCACTAAACGGCTTGTTTAAAACACAGGTTAGTGAACCCCACCCTGAGAGGTTCTGATTCAGTAGGTCTGATTCACAAGGGGAGGGCCCAAGAATCTGCATTTCTAACGAATTCCCAGATGATGCTGATGCTGCTGGTCCAGAGACCACACCTCAAGAACCACTGCTGTAGTGGGGAAATAAAATGAACTCAGCATCAAAAAATAGATTATTCTAGTTCTGGCTCTGCCACATAATAGCAATGTGGCCTTGTAAAGCTATTTAATAACTTCTTTAGGGACTTATGGCTCTTAACTGTGTGGGGAAGGAATTAAAAAAAAAAAAAAACTGTCCCACTTCCCTATAGTCATGAAGATTCGATGGAACCTAGTACCTGAAAGTGACTGGTCAGTTACAAAGTCCCAAATGAATAAAAAGTGTTATTAATGATGTTTGTCATTAAAGTTGCTATTCATAGTGGTGATATCAACAGGGAGTTTACAGACACACAGGAAGCCAGTGAGAGATGTGGAAACAGAGAACTTTGTCACCTGTATGTCCGGGGCAAAGGCACAGGGCTTCTCTATAAGACTCAAACTGGAGCCCAACCTGCCTCGTGGAGCACAGCCATGAAAATACACAGGACTAAAGAAATCCTCTGGGGTCATGTGCCATTTTTAACAACTGTTAACTTTTTCTAAAATGTTTATTTCGAGACAAAGTGTTAGATTCTTGGTGAATCTGTTTGAAATGTTGGAGGAAGACTGTGTTGGTCATGAAAATTAGTTACCAATCCAGACGCTGAAATAAATTTAGCTGCTGAAAATTAAAGAACTTTTGCAATGTGTAATTTGTTATTCCAATACATGTGTTTTCAAACACCGTACCATGTTTCTCATAACCCAAGGAATGCCACAAAATTATTTTTTATTTAATTAAAAATGTATGCAGTATTCTAGTAGTTTCTAGTGGGCTGAGAGAGTTTTAGCCAACAAACACCACTGCTCCCCACCACCCCGACACAAGGCAAAACAAAAACTCATAACTGTTTAGATATTACTGTAATTTTCAAAAGACTGTAAACTCACTTAAGAATTTAGACCTCAACAACACTTATACCTGAAGCTGTATGTTCTCAAGTTTTGAAACAGGTAAGCATGATCATTTGGGGAAACGACATTTATTATTTTTTTTAAGCAACAAGTTTAATTTGCTTGCTTTTTTTTCCATTTTACTTTGTTTATATTCTTTTTTCAAGGTTAACTTCAAAAATTATTTTTCTCAGCTTTTTTGGAGTTAAATCCAAATAAAACTTAATGTCATCATGGAAATTTAAATATATTTTGGTGATTACCAGTTACAATAAAGTTAAAAGCTAGGTATATACTAAATTTGAAGAAAAATGTTATTAAAACATTAATCTTTCTCTTTCAAGATGACAACTACACCATGTGAATTTGTTTGAAACTCATTTGTAGAACATTTTATTTCCAATTAGCAGCAATGTTATCACTCTGTAAGTCAAGTTCTCACAATTCAGTTTGATGTATTAAATAGAAATTTGATTATTAAAAAACGTTAATTTTAAACTCACGCTTAGTCAGCCTTTGTTTTTTGTTTTCAAATGTAAAGATCACCATACTGCAGAGGACATATACAGGAACAGACTCTTACTACAATGACCAAGCTATTATTATTAATTATTATTATTATTATTTTCCTTAGAGACAGAGTCTCACTCTGTTGCCCAGACTGGAGTGCAGGGGTGCAATTACAACTCACTGCAACTTTGAACTCCTGAGTTCAGCCTCCCAAAGTAGCCTCCCAAAGTAGCTGAGACTACAGGCTCTGGTGCCACCATACCTGGCTAATTTTTTTTCTTTTTTTTGTAGAGACGATGCCTCCCAATGCTGCACAGGCCAGTCTTGAACTCCTGGCCTGAAGTGATCTTCCCACCTCAGCCTCCCAAAGCACTAGGATTACAGGTGTGAGCGAGCCACTGTGTCTATTCCCAAACTATTAATTTTTGAATCACCTTAAAAGATTTTCAGAATGAAGAGAAAAAAATTCACTTTTACTCCAAACAGCATGTTCCAAGCATGGGTAATGTCAAGGCATCACTCTGAAAGTGATACCACTAAATCAGAAGTACACCCTGTAGAAGTAAACCAACATAGAAAAGGAAACTTCCCCTAAAAATCCAGTCAATTCCAGAGGTTGGCAACAGGTGTACAACTCCTGGTGAGTATAGCCAAGGAATTCATTTTTCTTGCAAGGAGGTTCGTAGTAAGAAAAAGATACTCGGAGAACACACAGCTTTGAGGGAGGGTAGGTCTGCATAACACCCTACTGGGGAGGCTTTTGGGAAGCCTGAGGGCAGGTGAGAGGACTGTGTGTCTGCGAACCACAGAAAATGCAGGGACATGGAGGGCCAGGACAGGTGGGGAGGGGAGACTAAACTAGGCCTTATCAGATCAGGGACCCATGGTGGTCACCCATTGGTACATATCACATTAGTTGACAATGTCTAATTTACTTTCCTGGATACACTAAATTTTGCTTTTTTACTTTTTTGCTAACCAAAAATTTAGAAAATATACACCTAAATCATTTATTATTTGGATAAAAGTTAACTTTCTGCTACATATGTGAGATATATATATATATATATATATATATATACACGAAAAGAGATAGATCAACGGTATTAAAAAAAAAACACAAGAAAGGATAATCCAAAAACCACCTAAGATCTGCTTCTGGAAGCTATAAAGTAAGTGGCTTCAGCATCCTAAATTTGTTTTAATTAAGCTAATGATAACAAAAATTGATATTCCTTGATTATATAAATGCAGATGGTAGAGAAGTAGCTTAACCATATCACTAGCTCATATGGTAATTTTCTCTAAACTTAAAAAAAAAAGGCAATTTTATCAATCTTCAAGAAGCCCAAATGAGATCAGATGTGGTAGCTCACACCTGTAATCTCAGCACTTTGGGGGGCCAAAGCGGGCAGATTACCTGAGCCCAGGAGTTTGAGACCAGCCTAGGCAATGTGGTAGGTCCCTGTCTCTACAAAAAATTAAAAAATTAGCCAGGCATGGTGGTGCACACCTGTAGTCCCAGCTACTTGGGAGACTGAGGTGAGAGGATCACTTGAGCAGGGGAGGCCAAGGCTGCAGTAAGCAGTAAGCTGTGGTTGCACCACTGCACTCTAGCCTGGATGACAGAGCGAGACCCATGTCTCAAAAAAAGAAGAGCCCAAATTAGATAATTTATATCCAGATCATGGAGAGAAGGGCCCTCCCTGGACCAGCTACCATTCATGTTGAATAGATATTAATCCAGTTTTCTAGAGCTTTTTAGAGGCAAATATCAAATCAGTGAGGATTTAAAACATCAATATGTCTACATAATTCTCTTCCAAGATGATTAAACATTTTTTTAGAGACTAAATTTCCCCATTAGCTAAAGCAACCCAAATATGTACCTTACTCAAATATAAAGCCTAAGAAAAGAGTAACCCCCCCAAAAAATTTTCATTTGTTTGTTTTGACACATAATAATCAAGGATAGATGCTCTTCACATACCACTGCCTATGTACTTAGGAAAAGATGTACACAAAACCATGTCACTTATTTTTCTACCTTATCACCCATCACTTCTTACATAACCCTCTAGTCTCCAACATCCCTAGACAGCCCCCGCTCCCCAACTCCCGCCCAAGCCTTTCTCACTTGCTGGGATGTCCCCTGCTCAGAATGTGCTTATTCTCCACATGTCACCCCATCCGCAAGGATTCCTCTTCCTCAGAAAACTATACCTTTATCTAAGTTTTTACTCTTTGGCCAGTTATTTACTATTTCCTGTAGATATTTATCTTTTTATGCCTTGGTCCCTTGCCCTGCTTCTCCTCACACACATTAAATGAAAAGTGCTTTTAAAACAAGGACACCTTATACCCCCAGTGGAATAAATGCTGATTAAGTATCTAGTGTATGTCCAGGCACTGGGCTAGAAACTTTCTCATTGGCCTCTTTGTAATCAGGCACAAAGTCTAGCACAGGCTCAGACACACTGTAACAGGCACTCAATACAATGTTTGCTAACTGAGACATCAGACCATCAAAATCCAACAGCACGAAAAGCTTTGTTACCACCTTACCTTCCAGATTCATAAACCCTAACATGCATTATCTCCGAAACACTTCATCCCTGTCCACGGGTAAACAGGAAAAGTCAAATACTTAGACTTCTGGTCTAACTCACTGGCAATGAAAGAAACAGTCTCTTCAGTGTGACAAGTTAGATTCAACCAGCATTAATTGTTGGTTCTAATATATGCCAACCAATGACACTGCTAGAGATTAAAGCTAAATGGAAAGGCTCTTCACGTTAGAGCAGCTCCCAGTTAGGAAAGCACCACGCATACATACAAAGAACATGAGACTCAATGTGTTTGACAGATGTGTGTAACGTGGACATGTGAAACAGAAAATCCCTAAGACTTGGTAGCACTATTACGGCAGGTGTCCCAGAGACGATCAGCCTTCCTGAAACTTGAAGGACACCAAGGACAAGGGCAATAAGTATTTCCTGGAGAAGGAACAGCATGCACAAAGGCCCAGAGATAAGAGATAGTGGTTTATCATCCTGAGGCTAAGGGTAAGTATGTGAGGAGGACCCTTAAGAATGGACTGAAGAGGTGGTAATGCCAAACCCTGAGGAATCTTGGTGACGAACTATCCCCTCAAGAGACTGACTCGCTTGAGGCCAGACCTCACATCTGTGCATAGTTGTGCCCTCAGGGCCTGGCACAATGTGTGGTCCTAGTACTTCCAAAGCATATCCTGTGGGAAGTGGCTCTAGATGGACTCTGATAGAGTTGGGCACTCCTTTCTTCTGCTCACCTAACTTCCTCTAGAAGAGACTATCATATTGTTTGAGTAAACTGTTTACATTCTATGTAGCTCCACAAAACCAAATGGTCCCTTTAAGGGCAGAGGCCAGGCTTATTCACCTTAGTATTCCCAAGACTTAGAATGCTGGACACATGTCAAAGACCCTCAATTAACCTGGCTGAATGAACATACCCATATACTACTGGTCCATCTCCAAACCTTCCTTTAAGCAGCTACCTAGATCTTCCTACATCTTCTTTCTGCTGCTCCCTAATAGGAATCATTAGGAAGAAAACACAATGACTGAAACCACCCGTGAAATCTACATTCACATTCACACACACACACACACACACCCTGCCCTCCCCTCCAATCTGCAAACAACAGCACAAACATATTGACACCCACATATGTAGAAACACCCCCACACAATCTGTCATCCTATATACCTCTAACCTCAAACAGCCTTAATTTTTGTCTTTACTAAACTCACAGCTACAAAATACCTTCTCTTCATTCTTCTACTGAAGAATGAAGGCATTCTTGGAGGAAAATGTCAATGTAATGTGACTTTATACTTCGGAAGGGGGAAAAAGAGGTGCAAGAAATATTAAGATGCAGTTAATTTGACTCCATATGCTTTTGTGCTTAAGTTATTAATTTCCCAGTCACTTAATATTACTCCAGTAATGTAATATTCTCATGAAATGCAAAATGTAAATTATGTTTCCATTCAGAACTTAAGCCACTCCACAGAAACCTAGTTTTCATGCAATTATTTTGATCTTGCAATATGCCACAAACTACAATGTACTAGGATGTTACCCTTATCATTTCATACATTTAGAATTTCAGAACTCAAGAGTTTTCTGTTAAAATGTCTGCATTAAAGGCTTTTTAAAAAGGATTATTAAGACTAAAAGCATAGCAGCAACTGCCAGTTGTCCTCTATATTCATTCTTCCCTTATCCCTAGGTAAGAGTATCCCTAGGTTTTTGTTCAGCTTATGGCCACCCAGAATAAAGACTGTATTTCCAAACTCCTTTGCAATTGCTTGTTGACATATGACCAAGTTCTGGCTGATGAGACGTGAGTGGAAGTGGCAAGTGCAATGTCAAGCTGTACTTTCATTTATTTATTTTTGAGACAGAGTCTTGCTCTGTCACCCAGGTTGGAGTGCAGTGGCATTATCTCAGCTCACTGCAACCTCCCCTCCCTGGTTCAAGTGATTCTCCTGCCTCAGCCTCCTGAGTAGCTGGGATTACAGGTGCCTGCCACCACACCCAGATAATTTTTGTATTTTTAGTAGAGACAGGGTTTCACTATGTTGACCAGGCTGGTCTCAAACTCCTGACCTCAGGTGATCCACCTGTCTTGGCCTCCCAAACTGCTGGGATTACAAGTGTGAGCCATCACGGCCAATCAAGCTGTACTTTTAAAAGTAGGGACATCCCCTCCCCTTTTCACTTTCGAAATATCTGCATGAAAACTAGATTCCTGGAAAGCAGGCCTGGTGGCAGCCATCTTGAATTGCAGGGACCTGAGCAATACCTCAGAAATGGAAACCTTAGGGATGGGTGACCAACAGAATGAAAGCAGTTTGGGCTTCTGACAGTTCTCAGTGCAGACTTTATATTAAAGAGAAAAAGAAATCTTACATCTTTAAGCTCCTGTTAGCTTGGGTCTTTGTCACAAAAGCTTCATTTAGGATCTAATTAATTCAAAGCATAACATACATGAACAAAGGAAATCTCGCTTCTTTTCTCCAGGAAGGTTGTCAGAGTTCTGGAGATGTTGCCCCATGTGTACAAGTACAGTTTACCGGAAAACAGACACACACACACACACAACTCACCATCAGGAGACCTGTGCTCTAGTCCTGGCTGTTACCACTTATGATGCACCCTCAGGAAAGTTACCTACTCTGTAAGTCTCACTTTCCTCCTCTGCAAAATAGAGCTAATCCCTTCTTTGGCATAGCCCTCACAGGATTATTGTGAAATGTGAAGAGAGATGATTTCTGTGCAGATGCTTCATATGCTGCAAAGCACCACACAGGCAGGGCAATTATTAAAATATTTTATCCAAAAATCCTTCTTTATGCAACGTGGCTCATATTAACACCCAGTACCTGAATATACCTTTCTGGTGAATAAAGAGCCTGCAATCACCTGATTCTAGCTAAGATGGTTAGAGATCAGTTTGAGATGTTAGGAGCAGACCACCTCCAGAGGCCGGTGTTTCATTCAACCATCCAAGACAAGACCTCAAGCCCCAACTCCTCAACTTAAATGTGGCATTGATTAGAAAGCCAAAGGGTTTTAACCAAACAGTACAAACTCAATACCATATGGAGAGAAACTGCCCAAAGCCCATATACTACTAAAATATGGTGCATATCTTACTACATCTCATATCTCATCTGCTGAGATATATTTGGCTTTTTCTATTAGATATACGAATATGTGAGTGGCAGAATCAATCTCTGATGAAATGTCTATATTTTCTTTCCTCGTGTAGATATACATATAGTAGAAAACTAAGTGTAGGGGAAAGGTACAAAATGTTATACGTAACAAACTAGACAACACATGCATCTCTGTAGAGAAAACACCTCAAATAATCAACATCAGCCAAGACTTGTGGTCCAATTCCACCCACCTTCAATGGGTGATAGGGTTTTTTAAATCCAAGTAAAATTAGCTGTTGGCTAATATTTACTGGGCTCTCACTACATGCTGAGCACTACAGAACCTAAGGGCTTTATGTATATTCTGTCCTCTAATTCTCTCAACAGCCCCCATGCTATTATCCCTCCCCATTTTCTAGATGAGGAAATAGAGGGTTGGAGAAATAAAGCTGTTCCCCAAGTTCACCCAACTTACATGTGGTACAGTCAAGACTGAAACTCAGGCCATCTTACCTTCAGAATCCACATGCTTAACCACTACCTCACTCTGCCTTTTATATAAGCAGCAACAATGGAAGTGGAATCAATGCTCATATTCCCTTTGGAAATATTTTCTGATAAAACAATGTTTCAATTGGAAAGAATGTCAGAACTATTTAGATGCACCTATATAATAGCTGTTCTAACTTTTTAAAAATGAATAAGCAAAGCAATCGAATCTACTGAGACATGAAGCCAGGAGTGCAAACTACAACTCATCTGCTCTCCCCTAGAACCCATGGTCTCATTTTCAGCTCACAGAACGGTACTACTGACTACTAGACCTTAGTGTGGGTAGAAAAATTTTTTTTCAGAGAATACCTCATATTAACTTTACCAGCATTTTTTTCATTTCATTCCCTTACCTTCTCAAAAAAATCTGTGTCACTTAACAAGTTCTACATAAACCAAAAATGGAAACCCCCAAGGCCAACAGCAAAGCAAGGATTTCATTCTTAACCCATACCTCAGCATAAGATGAGCTGAAGCTTCATTTCTACCTGCCGCCCCTTTCTGAGGGGTAGGTACTGACTGGGCTGGAGTGAAGGAGAAACACCAGGTAATAACATCCCTGTTCCTGGCATGTTCTTTACATATCAGGCAGCCCGATGGTGCTTTACCTGTGCTATTTCACAGAAGGCTTGCGAGGTAGGTGGTGACGTTTCCATCTTAGGGAGGGGAACATGGAAGCCCAGGGATAGATACCTAGCTACTACGTGGCTGAGCTGACTTTTAAGTCTGGGTCTGACTCCAAAGCCTGTTCTCCTGCACCATCATGCTGGGGTTTTCTAGAAGCCAAGAAAGGGACACAGAAGCAAAAGACCCCACCCTTCTTCCATCACAGTCCATCCTATTTGCTGTGCCAGAAAGCCCTGCAGAAGGGTACAACGTGGATGGCTCCATGTTGGGCTGTTTCCTCCAGTTCATTAGCAGGGGTGAGGTCCTCTCACCCCTCTGCTACATTCTCTCCCACACCTCACCAAGAAGCTGATCAAAGAGGAGTACCAGTTTGTGTGCTCTGCAGGGACTGAGAGAACAGGCAGTGGCCAGACTGTGAAAGGACTTAAACAGACCTGCAAAATCCAGTCTCCTACACCCTAGCACAGGTGGCTACCGAGTACCCAAAATGTGAGCACTCTGAACTGAATGTGTTCTAAGTGTAAAATATGCACCAGATTTTGAAGGCTTTCCAATAGAAGAAAGAGATAAAGAAATGTAAAATAGCTCATTAATAATTGTTTATCAATTATTTACATGTTGAAATGATAATGTTTTGGATATATTGAGCTAAATAAAATACAGTATTAGAACTAATTAGTATGGTTAATTACTTTTTAAATGTGCATGCTAGAAAATATAAAATTATATATGTGGCTCACATTACATTTCTATTGGAAAGCGGTCTTAAGAGATCATGTTCAAGAATTTGTACTTTAAGAACAATGGCAGCCATTGTGAGCTTTTAAACGGAGGCATAACATGATCAGAATTGAACTTCAAAACATTACTCTGGCTACAAAATGGAGAATGGGCTGCCAAAGGCAATGAGCCAATGTGGGGAGAGTTCTACAACTTCTAGGAGGTTCTACAACTGCCCAGGAGAAAGAAGATAGTGCCTGAAACACAAATGACTTTGCTTATTACAGCAGAGATGGAGAAAAGCAAACAAATGTAAAACATATTTAGAAAGCAGTGCCCATGAGATGAAAAAAAAATTGATTGAAAGGACATCTATCAGGGATGCCTCCCAGGGTTTTGCTATGAGCTGAGTGGATGGGCCATTCAGCATTCATCCTCTGGTATTTATGTATCTATGAAAAAAAATGGTCAATCAAGTATCCTAGGGTCCCAACAGCCTTTCTCCATGAAGTTCCCCTGCAAGAGGCATGAATCATACATGTTCTGGGGACTTTGGAACTCATGCATGCTGTTCCAAAGTGCTTTCCTTCTGAAGAGCTCCCAGAAGAAGTGCCTCAAGATTTTGCCAAGTCAAGAAACACTTTGGAAAGCTGTCGGAAATGATGGTAATGGATGCTACGACCGGGAAATAGGCTGAAAGCACAGAGAGTGGGATGGACTGGGGTGGAAGAAGGGTGGGGTCTGCTCCACTGTCCCTTTCTTGGCCTTTTCTCTAGGAAATGCCTGCGTAATGCTGCAGGGGACAGGCTTTGGAGTCAGACCCAGACTCGAAAGCCAGCTTGGTCACTTATAAGCTGGGCGTGTCTACTCTTGGGATCTTCTAGGCTTCCATGTTCTCATGCCTAAAATGGGAAAATCACCACCTACCTTGTAAGGATTTCATGAAATGGCTGTTATCATTCAGGCTTTCTCTTCCACTCCAGCCACGTCAATACCTGCCCCCAGGAAGGGATATCAGGTGTAAACAAAACTTCAGGGCATCTCACCTCTCACAGGTGAAAGCATGACAAATCTCAAGAAAGGCGAGGTGGGTTGATTTGGTGTTAACTGCACAGAGAACCAAACAGCACCCCCACAGCTGCTGTGGCATCGGAGGCCTGCTCCTTCCAGGGCAAGCGTTATCATGAATAATTAAAGCCAAGCTCTGCTTATCAAAATAAATGAACAAAGGATGCCTCTGACACAGCAGTTCCCCCACCCCAATCTTTTTTGTTTTAGGAGCCACTTTTTCTCAGCTACTGCTCCTACCAATCTGATCATCTTCAGCGGCATCCCTATCAATTTGGGGAAATCAGCAAGCTTCTCCTCCATATGGAGCTGTGGCCGTAAATCACAAATATGAGTGTATGTAAAATTATATAGCATAGGCCCAGTGTAATAATAAACACATTTATATTTTATAACTGCTGTTTTCTCCACCTTCAAGCCACATCATTGCCTGGGCCCCAGAGGTTCCTAAGCACTCCCCACCGGCTCCTGTGTGCAGCCGTCTTGCTTTGTGTGCAATTTCCTTCCCCCTCGTCACAGACCGCTATCTGCCAAATGCCAGCCGGCTCTTCTTTGTGCTGCGGTGGGCAAGGAACCATACCAGCTCACAGTTCTGTCTGCAGAACACAGACACAAATGAGCAGGTGACCTCTCAAACCGTGTCGAAATGGGCCCTTGACCCAGAGACCTCAAAACTTCAGTGGGTTCGCTGTCTAAATCACCCAACTAAAAAGACCTATGTTTGCACAACGTGATTGTGTTTACACAAAGATTTAACGCCCCAATAGAGCAAAAGCTGTTCAGTTAATTTTAATTATTGCTTTACTCTTCTTGCAACAGATTTTTTAAAAAATGCTTAACGGTGAGCTTGTGGTAATTGATCCCACAAGCTTTGTACCTATGGTCCTTGTAGCTCATACAATGACAGGAGTGGGAAGGATGTATGAAAAGTTTTCCCTGGCTGCAAAGGATTCTTTCTGGCTTTGCTCATTAACTATTCCTTTTGGATAAGATGCACACCAGGAAAACCACAAAAACAAAACAAAACAAAACAAGACAAACTTTAACATCTAACCGTGAGAGGGGGGAGAAAGATACACAGGTGGGTTCGAAAGCATTCTAAATGCTTAGTAGCCAACTGTCAGCAAGGAAAAGGCTATTATCAAATTGGGTTGGGGGGGCCCGCCAATTCTAACGATTTATTAAGGTTATTTCCATGGCAGGTAGAATGAAATAAAAAAAGGGGAAGTTTGAAAATACAAAGATGTATGGGAACACAGGATCACACACAAAAATATCTACAGACAAACAATCCTCAAAAGAGTGGAGCCCTCAGGGGCAATGTGTGTTATTCCTTCAGCCTTCCAGGAATTTGTCTTTTGGTGTTAATACCTTTTCTTTCCTCAGATCTCTGGATATAATATAAGTGCCCATCACTCTGAAGTTCCTGTAGATCCTTTTGGCAGAATGCTAGAAAGCAGCTATTCTTCTTCATTGTGTGCTTTTCTGAATTCAGAAGAGAGACTGCTGCACATATCAAGCAAAATCATAACCTGAGTTTGGGATCTATGCCCATGAATAGACTTACAATTCCTATATTTACCAAGGGTTTTTATTCTTAAGACTTCTAACCCATTATAAATATCCTCAAATAACTGGGCAAAAACAAAGATAAAATTATCCTGAATTCCACACTTACCATACAAACAAAAATAAAGGCACAGAAATCATTTCTTCAACCTCACCTAGCAAAGCTCTGGTGTAACTGAGAGGAGCATACAACTCACATACCAAGATCTACCCATCCATAGCTTCCTTTGAATTCTTTAAGGCATCTCCATTTGGGTTTTCCAGCTTAGTAATAAAGAGGATTGCTAAGACGCTTTCTTTCAAGGGGTTCAGAGAAAAGTTTCTATTTGCTATTTCTCATCAAGAATTATCTAAAATATGCAAATGCAGTAGTACTGAGATATCACTTCAAAAATCAATACCTTGCATTTGTTTGCATCTTCAAAACCAGCTTTCTTTCTTAAAATAGGGGAACACTAAGATCAAGGATTCTTAAGTTCAACCAAAGTAGACAGAATGTAGGAATATACAAGATAATCACTCAGTTTTCTTAGCTAGTCTGAATTAGTAGTTATACTGAACAAGTAAAATAACAACAAATAGTAAGCCATTTATTTGTCTGAACCATAAACAAAACTGAATTCATTTATATTGTTTCAACTTAGGCCCCCAAAAGAAATAACTGATCTCTAAAGGAAAAACAGAGTAGGGCAGGCTCTGTGATGGTTCAGCAGTGAAACCTTTGAAAAATGATTCTTTGAGCCTCAGTTCCCTTATTTGTACAATGGGTATAATGAAAAGACTTACCCCATCGGTAAGTGAAGGTTAAATGGAAGGATGTATGTGAAACACTTGGCAACTGTAAAGATCAATACAAGTGATATTATTATTGCTTACTTGGGTAATGCACTAACATAGAAGCAGCCATTCCCAGGCTTGGTACCCAATTGCCTTCTTACTCCCAAAGCTGATCTGAGTAGGAATGCCTCAGCTTACCCTTTCTTTAGCACATCTGCTCTGGGAAGCTAAGTAACCCACTGCATCTTCAGGTCATCAAGATAATATTACTAATCCCCTACTGGGTCTAAAACTAAGGTCCAATAACAACTGTGATCCAAAACATGGCACTTAGCATGACCCCACAAGGCCAGCTCACTAATGGCAATCTCTTCAAGTGGCAATGGATAAGCTAATATATGTAAAAGCCACAGGTGTCACGTACTCCCTACAGCCACATTCACATGTATGAGAGGAATAAAGTCAGCAGTATTATCTCCAAACGGCAAGGACAAGGCCATACAATTATAATAGCATATTGTCCATTGTATCTGGGGATGACACGTCTGACAATGTTATTTTCTACGCATGTGAATGTAGCTGAAAGGGCCAATGCATAATTCACAGCTCCTGACAAAATGCAGACATAAAGTATGTGTCCATTAGATAAGGCAATTTAAATCCTTTTACCTGAAATAGCACCTTTCTCCCTAAGAACTCAAAAAGCTTCCAGTATGCTCCTCATGGTGCTGGTGCGAACCAGAACAGTGAATAGCAGGAAATGTACTGAGGTAGCAAATACCAGCACAATATACAGTTTTCCCAATACAAGTTTTATTTTCCCATGGAAAACACATCACTCTTATTTCTTCACTAACAGTTAATCTTCTTTTTGGTAACGAGGAAGCAACTGTTACATTTCAGCAAGGCCACTGTACCCAGGGGGAGAATGACAATACCATATGACGGTGTGGCTCTTCAGCGCCTGGTCAGCTAGGCCCATTTCCTGGCAAAGCACCTCCCTCCCACATACCAGCCTGGCAGCTGATGTGATCAAACCTCTGCCTCACCAAAATCTCAAATTATTACAGGTCAGGAGCCTTCTGCAAAAGGGGAGGGCATGAGGCTCAGGAAGAGTCACAATCACGAATCTTCAATCTAGAAGGTTAAGCATTTAGTGGAAGTAGGGAGATTTCTTTCTTATCATAAGGGGAAAAGCGGCACATCATCTAAGTCCTGACAGAAATAATAAATAATGCAATATTTTCATTTCGTCAATATTGTTAAAGATCATAAAAGGGAAGAGGGCAAGACCTGGTGGGTGGGTCATCTTAAAAGGATTAGGAAATGTTTTGCAAGTGGTTCAGAGCAACCTACAGAGAAGAAGACAGCTAAGGTTGCATTAGGCCAGGGTTTCTCAACCTTGGCACTGTTGACTCTTGGGCCCACATGATCCTTTGCTGTGGAAATTGTCCTGGGCATTGTAGGATACTTAGCAGTATCCCTGCCCTCTACTTCCCAGATGCCAGTAGCATACCCCCAACCCCAGATATGACCATGAAAAATGTCTCCAGACATTGCTAAATGTTCCCTGAGGGACAAAATCTCCCCTGGTTGACAACCACCACATTAGGCAACTAATGATCTCACATTTTGGGAGAGTGGCTAGACCAAAAGATTTGCTGTCACACTTAATGGCCTCTTCAGACATTGACAGGATGTCCCAATACCCTCCTTGAACCATTGTGTGACTCTCCCATTCCTGCTATGCCCTTCTTAGCCTCAGAAGTTCTTAAAAGTTCAGGAAAGGCCCATCTGTGTGGAATGCTCTCCCAGTGCACACAGGCCACATAAGGTTTTGAGCACAGGGTGTCCAGCTACAGGCTGAGAGGGGCTGAATCTGGCTCTGCTCCTCAAGCACAGGGAAGCTGCCCCATGCAAAGGGTACCTTTTTCTAATTCACACAAAAGCATATTATGGCTTAGCAGCAGCCCTGCCGGAGGACTAGCAGCCATCAGATTCGTCCTTTAAAATTTTGTCAACCGGCTTGCTTGATGTCAAAGGTAGCAGTTTTGTGTGGCCATGAGAATTAGCAAAGCAGGTTTTCAGGACTGAGGAGAACCAGGGGTTGAAGCAGCTCCATGGAATACCTCCTTTCTTCATTCCCCAAAGCATGCTTGCTTGTATGCCTGCACTCTCACTATTGCTTTAAACATGGAGACATCAAAAGAAAAAAGATTTGCTCTCCCAGAATAGTACAATGAGAGGAAGCTCAGAAGTATGCACTGATGTTCATTTATCACTGGGTTAGTAACCATGACCACTTTTGCCTTCAAAGACCCCTGCCTTGGGTTTCCAGGGTCTTGCCAGAGGCACAGTGAGGCTGTATAACCACATCCAATCAACCGGTGAAGAGGGTTGGGTAAAGACAAACCGGTGAAGAGGGTTGGGTAAGACAAACTCCCCAGACTTTTTTGAACTTTTCAATCTGTATCCTGCTTAAGTCAAATAGGGACAATCCATAATATACTTGCAAAGTTGTTATTCTGACAGTCTGCTGTCAACAAAGATGAAATACTCAAACAAAACCACCCCCCTCTCAAAGTCAGAATATAAAACTTGTCAAGTGACAAAGGGATATTCTGACTTCTGATGGTTCTTCATAAGTAAATGGCTAATTCATTTAATGGGCAAATGCTTTTGAGTGATTAACAACCGGTCCTTTTAATAGAGATAGCAGAAATAATATTATACCTTTCTGTAAGTTTTTCTTTGATAACAAGATTTTCTTTTGCAATTTGAACACTACTAACGGTTAGCTGGTTTCCTTTAGATAAGTGTTAACAGTGCGATCTTCTCGCAATCACCTAGCGTAGCTGGAGGCCTTCTGCCTATGTTAGGGGTACTTTAAGTAGAAATGATTCCATAAAGCCTGAATTTATCTTATGGTGGAAGGGCTTGCAGCTCAGCCTAGGCCTCCTCCTGCTTCAATTGTGATAGGGTATGGTGAATCTCATTAGTATGGGAAACCAGTAACAGTCATTAGTGTCAAATAAGAGTTGCCTTTGCTAACTATTTCTGTGCACAGTCACACAACATGCTCTGAGTTTTCTCAATAAAACAGCTCCTTCCCAAGGGAATAAAGCTGCCTCTTCAAGGGGCCCCAATTTACATACACTTTCTCAACCATTTAAAGTGAAATCTCCTTGGAGCACCACTTCACTTCTAAAGAATCTTCCTTATCACACTTCCAGTGAGAATTTCAATAATGATGAAATGGCAACTTCTACTTCAACAAGAGAGGACAACAATATATAAAGTAATTACCTTTTTACTTGTTTTTTAAATCACAAAATTGATTTTAGATTTTGCATCACATTTGTTCATCTGCCATCAGGAAAGCAGCTATGGTGCAAAATGTGTTGTTGCCACGTAAATGCAATGTCCCAGTGAAAAGCACCTGGGCACGTGCTGTGCACATCAAAGGAATAAAACCCATAATAGGAAAGTCAAGGGTCTAGAAGCCTCCCTTTACTCCTTCATAATAATACAGTTGGGAAAATCCCATAATGCGTTTAGTCCATTCTATTTCCTACTTTATACTCTGATATCAAGAAGAATGGCTACAGAATAATTTGGTCTGCTTAAGAAATAAGGTGGCACTATCCTTAAGATGTTAAAGATGCTGTCTTGTTATAAAGTATTTTTAATATCTGCACAAATTCTATTACTACTCATATCAAAATACAGGTATATAATATTTTGCCAGTTTTTTTTCCTGAAGAAGACCAAAGCTGTCATTTAAGTGATGTCTTCAATGTCTTGTTTCCTTTAAACTATATTTATAAGGTATGCCAAGACTTCAAGACTTTAATGTGTTTCCATAGCTAAAGGATTTAGTTGAGAAGGCAGGCTGAGGGGCCGCAGGTGCCAGACAATGTGTAGAATTTGCACTTATGCTCCATTAATTGCCAGCGTATCTTCCTCTCCCTTTTCCTCCCCTCCCCCCTGGCTAAATCCCTCTGGAAAACAGCAGAGCAGCAGGCCCAGACTGGTACCCAGCAGCAACTCCAGGAGCAGAAGTAGCCAATTACCCTCCAGAATACAAAGTGGGGTGGGGGGTGGGGGGGAAAATGATGCAGTTACCTAGCAACCAGAAAGAGCAGAAACAGCTGTGTAGCAGGCCCAGGCTGGTACCCAGGAAGAAACAGGATAGCCAATTAGCACACTGTATTTAATGCTGATGTGGTTTCCTAGTAACAAGACGTACAAGTCTGTCTGTTGCATTTTCCCCTTCCCCTTCTCACGTTTTTCTCAATCACGCACAGTATTACTATTTGCCCTAATTACTGTTTCTCCACTGCTTCCAGCGACCATTATTTTGTCCCCAGAGAAATTGGAAGAACTCAGGAAAAATCTTCTGTAATGACAGTATTTAGTTTCAAATTCAGTTTAGTTGTAAGCCTTGAGACACTAAACAACAACAAAGAATGAAAAAAACAAAAAGCCAGCAAATTGCCCTCTGCCTAAATTTTTAAGTAGCCGATGGTACCTTTTCTAAACGCTAATATTTACATGCAAGTGAAACAAAAAAATTTAATACATACTGTCATTTTGCCACACATTACATTTTCAAATAGGGTGAATCCTCTGTGTACTTGAATTTATTCATATTGATTTTCTGACATTCTCTCCTGAACACTAGGAACATAAAATGTCTTATTACCCATATCAAGGAAGGGAGATGTATCTTTTGTTGCTCTTTTTAAAATACCAATACTAGTTTCAACAGGCTCATGACCAACTGAGAATTCAATATGAGGGATCATTATTTCCTTTCTGCAACAGAAGTTCAGTACAGGCAAAGGATGTTGCATATCCCATAGTAAGGGGATTCCAAACACCATGTTATAAGTTCATAATCAAGCAACGAATTCCATGAGATGACATTAAACTACATAAACACACAAAATGAAGACAGAAACCTTTTAAACAGGACTACTGCACAGTTATTCTAAAATATTTCCTACCATATCTTGGTGCTCTTCTACACTTGAATATGTATCAGAGTCAAGCTTTTTGTTGGTTCTATTCATTAGGACACAGACAGAATCCTACATTTTTTAGGGCATCTGCTAGACTCCTAGAACCACTCTCATTTAACATCGGCTTCAATATTAGAACAAACTATAGTCCTTATTACAAAACATCCCTGCTAGGAAAATAGCAAGGTCTATTAGATATTAGATACCCTAAGACACCTAACTAGGCAATACTCTACCATGGCAGTCAAATTCTTTCTCAACTAAGGATGGCTTCTGGTTTCCTGCCTGCAACAAAATGATTGATAGCTTTTATCATTTTTAGCTCACCTAGTGAAACGGATAAAACAATGATGGCCCAACAAATTTGGGATTAAAACATCTTTTTACATTATTTGCCTGAAAACAATATGTACCACTTTACTGAATTCCATACATGTTATAGTAATGGAAACGGGATACATTTTAAAGGCAGAAACAACAAAATAAGCCTAAGTATATGTTTTATAATACCAGACAAGTAGTTTAGAATATAAAAGGAGTTTTAATCTGTAAATGTGTTTTATTTTGCAAACAAAATAAAAGGGGTCTTACATGAATGCAGATAACTTTTCAAGGGAAGAAAAAAAAGATGTCAGTTGCAAAAAAAAAAGGGGGGGTATGCCAAGGACGCTTGGTTTAGGACAAAGCTGGACTGAGGCTCCATAAGGAACCAGCAATGGGGCATTCTGATCTTTCCTCCCCTACAAGATTATGGGGTCCAATCCTGGGTCAGTCCCCAGCTCCATAACCATACACGTTGAAGGAGAAGGTAGGGTGAACAGAAATATGGAACAAAGCATGCTAAGCTTATTCTCATTGCAGACATCCTTAAATAATTGAAGTGCTTTCACCTCCATTATATCACCACCCATTGGTGACTGAACATGGGGACACTGCAGGAATGAGAAGTAACTCCATCAGTGGTTGGCTGAAAAACCAGCACATTAAAAAGTCACCAACTTTTAATTATTTTAAGTGATCTTGCCTCGACCAACATTTAGCTTAATAACGTCATGTCAATACATTAACAAATTGTTGAAAGGAAGCCACTTTTAGAAAATGTAGAAAATCCAGTAGCAGAGGAGGGGTAGAAGGGATGGTGCTGGAGTGAAATGGGGGAATGCCATCCCAGTTCCCAACACTCCCCCATCATGTCTCCCTACCTGTTTACAGACTACTGAAATTCTATTAAGTTTCCCTTAATTGAAGGTTAAAAAACTAACAATAGAAGATTAAAGTGTTATACACTGGTGGACGGATATATAATCCACCGACCACAACAGTCTACAGTGTATTGCTACCAGATCCTTTCTGCTGTTAAGGATAGAGGAAAGCTGCAGGGCAGAAAGTGACAGAGTACAGGAAGGGATCAGATATTAGGTACTTAGGTGGAGAATGCAGAAGAAAAAACCCCCATATTTTAGAAAACAAGTTTGGCCAGGGCTATCCAGTTTGCCTCCATCAGGGTGAAGACAAATAGAAACTGCCTGCCTGGAAAGGGTTAGGCGTTCTCCATT
Source organism: Symphalangus syndactylus (assembly GCF_028878055.3). NCBI lineage: Eukaryota > Metazoa > Chordata > Mammalia > Primates > Hylobatidae > Symphalangus > Symphalangus syndactylus. The sequence goes on from NC_072430.2 coordinate 111,664,020, forward strand.
CGGTACCGGAGTCGTGCGGCAGAGCTTACTGTCACCTGACACATTCTGCCCCTGGTGGACCAGATTCCCAAACAGCTGCATTTACTCATCAGAACTAATTTCCTTATATGAAAAGTTTGTTTCCTGATGATCCATTATCAAGGTTTCAACTGTAATTTCTACTACATTCAAGCTGAATATTTTTCAAAGAAAGACAGGTCATCTTACAATTATTTTTCATCTGTCCTTATATTTTAACTTTTTTAAAAAGAGGATCATTCAAAACAAACTTGTTTAAAAAAATTAACACATGAGTTTCCTAAACTCTGTTTTCTTCTAATTCAAACACAATCACTACATTATTATTTCAACTTCAGGAAACATAGAAAATTCCTGCCTACCATCAATTCTTACAACGTCATCTTAGCCTTCACTCTTTACAAAGCTCCACATAGCTTTCCTCAAACCTTCCTATATTATATGCACAGGATAACCATGATCATGATGGTAATTAACACTCATATTATAATAGAAAACAGCCTCTGTACATTATCAATTTATTAAAAGGAACAGTTTTTCTAAAAGTTTACACTTGGCCTTCTCAATGTCATTTTTTCATTTACACAGACTTCTCATGACCCTCTTCTTTTCTTCTCTATCAAACAGAACTCGCCCACCCTTGAAACTATAAAATTCTATTACTTTCACTGCCTTTTCTGAAATGAGATTCCTCTTTTCTCTTCTCCTTCCTCCCAGTTCCCCCACACCCCCCATCCAAGCTATATTCTCTTCTGAGATCAAGTTCCAAATATAATTATTTTATGAAACCGTATTTCAGGCTTTTGTGTCAAAAAGCGAGGTCCTCGGCAATAATAGAGGGACTAGTGTATGTACAGTGGGTGTTCAAAAATATTGTTTATGATGAAATACTCGTTAATTTCATGTTTTTCTTTCTCCTCCATTCTTATTTTAACATACTTATTTGCTTTGTGACTATCAATTATCCGTTAAAAGGACATCTGGAATAGGCGTCCCACAAAGCCTATATTTATTATCATAGTATAATGATAAAATAAATGTGCTTGCTGTGTATATGCTGAGTTTAAGCCATGCTTCCCAATATATGTTTACATTAATTTATCTTCATAAATGTTAGGAGTTATCACATTGCTAAATTATCATGTGGTAAAGTTTTAAGATTTTACTGAATCAGAAAATTCTCCCAGCGATTGTTTTTCACCACCTCATTTCATACCCTTTCTTTTCAAACTTCTCTTAAGCTCTTGAATACGCTAAATCCAAATTATCAAACCCTCCTATTCAGCTCTCTCCACCTTGTGAACTGAACATTTAACCCTTATTCTTGTTTCCATCCCATAATCGGGGTTTAATGAGTTTCTGCCTCAACACATGGATAAACTTCATTAGCAGCCATGTGTCTCGGCATAGTAAAGGCCCTTTAATATCTTAAAATTGCCCCATTTCAGTTGCTATTGTATGAATTCAAAGAATTCTTATCTATGGCACTAGGAGGTTGAAAGTGGTCGATGAACCCCCTACAGTTCCACACTGAGGTATTTAATTTTATCCTGCTGATACGCCTGACCTTGAATTAGGGCTTCTATTTATATAAATTACTATATTATCACATTGACATCATTTAAAAAGATGAACAGCATCAATAAACACTCTGTCCAGAAGGAGAGAAGTGACGTGTTATCTCTAAATCTTCCATGCTGCCTCTGACTGCTGATGCAAGCCCCCGCTTTCATTCACTGCCCCATCACCACCCTTTAGCACTCCTTCCCAAATGGACCACCCTGTTCTCCTTTGCTAGTCACTCCATGGTACAGTGCCTGACATCTATGGGCACTTAATACCTGTTCGCAGAAAGACTGAAGAACATATACAGTAAATAAGAAGCAAAACAATCTACTGAGTAGGATGTAAGCCTATAGGTCAGGAAACACGGGTCCAATTTAATTTCTAACAAGAGGGAGGTCCTCAATTTCTCCCACGTTGTGATAATACTGACCTTTCTTATTTGATAGGGACAGAGTATTAACATTTGTCATTTTAATGCGTGAACTGAGATTGGCATCTCTCTCTTTAATACTAACATTAAAAAAACGAAAATAGTAACAACCATAAAATAGTAGTTTTATCAGTAACAATAATAGGTCTGGAAATGGAAGACCATTTCTTTGTAATTTCCTTGTACTGCTTCTCAGTCACCTGATGAGGCAATATGTTTAAGGAGCCTCCTAATTCTCACCTATTTAGAGAGGATATTTAGTTTTCATTGTCCATTTGCATTTAAACTATACATCTTTAATTTCCTGTTAATAACAGGTTACTTTTAAAAAATTCACTTGACTTGTTTCCCCTTCATTAGTAAGCTCAGAAGTTAAGAGAGCTCCGACTGGAGCAATACTTTTCGGTGCAAATCCTTGCCCAACCATCTGTGATGAGCTGTGTGACACTGGGCAAATTACTTGACTTCTCTGGGTCTCATTTTCCTCATCTGTAAAATAAGATGGTACTTATGTCATTGGGTTAGTATAAGGATTAAAAGGGTTAATATTTGTAAAACATTTAGAACAATGTCTGGGACATAGCAAGTGCTTTATATGTATTTGTTGAATAAGTAAAATAAATTGTATTTCAAACTTTAAAGGCCTTTCATTACATGGGTGACATAACACTTCTGTTTGCCTTTTGAATGCTACACTGGTCTTTTTGTTTATAGTATTTTTAGCCACCTTTTCATTTGAAAATAAACTATTTCCCTAAATTCTGATTCAACTTAGAGATTGTGCCACTTTCTGATTCAATAAGATGGGCCCCAAAGCAAATGTAAAATGCGAAGCAAATTGCACACTTGTATTACTTTTCTACCTGAAAAGCATCCTGTTATATTGTTCGGTATAAAATCTAGAGAATGCTTATCACCAGCCATGGTTTAGGTGACAGCAACTTCATTCTATAGAGAGAGTCCTCCAAGCAGCACATTCAGAGAACATGGCTTCTTCACATCTCCCTTCACTGTGACCAAGAATCAAAGATCTAATGACTGGCCGTTGTCCTGACTTTACCAATATGACTCACTCGTAATAACATAAATGTGGATGTGCCTTTATATGGATTTTCAAATTTGAAAAGTCTGTTCACTTAGCACAAAGCACCATTTCAATGAAAGGTTTTTATCTCTTCTCAGAAGTAAGAAGAAATGTAGAAAATACTTCCTTCTTTTTTTACACACAAACTTAAGATTTTTTAAAAATTGATTTTTGCTGAGAATGAGCATATTTTTTTTTTTAACATTGGAAGTGAAGGTTACCTTTCATCAAAATATAAGGATTATTTAGCTGACTCAAGAAGATGAATACAACTATGATCATAATGGTAGAATTTGTGAGAAAGAAAAATATATGAAGACCAGAAAACAGAGTAGGAGAGAAAGGTCTGCAATGACTTGGCTGCTAAGAACATTTTTACGCTCATGCCAACACTAGGTGCTCTTCCCAATGAATAAACCATACGTCCATTTTTTTAAATTTTTATTGTTTTTGAGACGGTGTCTGGCTCTGTCACCCAGGCTGGAGTGCAGTGACGCAATCTCGGCTCACTGCAACCTCCGCCTCCCAGGGTGAAGCAATTCTCCTGCCTCAGCCTCCTGAGTAGCTGGGACTACAGGCACGCGCCACACACCCAGCTAATTTTTGTATTTTTAGTAGAGACGAATGTTGGTCAGGCTGGTCTCAAACTCCTGACCTCAGGTGATCCACCCGCCTCGGCCTCCCAAAGTGCTAGGATTACAGGCGTAAGCCACCGTGCCTGGCCCTTATGTCCATTTTTATATGCTTCACTAAATTCTGCTACTTCATAATATTCCCTTTGCCCCATTCCTCGCCTCGTCATCCTGCACCTCCAGCTCAGTAGCCCCATCTCTAACTTTACTTCCTTGGGCAACCTGCGTTTGTGCCCTAGCTACCAATGTGAACATCTGCTACCTTAAAAAATAATAAATAAAAAAATCACCTCATTGTCTAATATCCTCCAGGGCAAAAATTTTTAAGGATTCAGCATCCTCAAAAAATAGCCACAGAAGGAAAAAAATGCATATCTTTTTCAGCTCAAGTAAATTCTGTCTATATAAAGATGAAATGAATAACACCTTAAAAATTCTTCAATGCAAGCAAATCCACGTTACCAACATGTATTGTCTTCCTTTATGCTTATGAGAGGAAGACACGCATATTTTATTTTACTTCATTTCTTCACTGTATCTCCTTTGCAATGTATTACCATATAGAAGAGATATAGCATGTATCTGCAACTCTAGAGAACAAAATGCAAATACTTCTCTTCTTTCTCTGGGATGGTATTCTTATCTCCCTTTTTTTCCTGTCCCCAAACACCTCCCCAACTGGAAGATAAGAAATATTTTGACTGAATTAAAGTGAGTCCTGGGTTAAAATAGCTTGCCTGAATCCAACTAGAGCCCATTTTTTAAAAATCTTCATTTCCACATTTGGTCAGCAGCTCTCCCAGCTCCAGTCCTTGTATCAGCAGCCTCTTTCCAACCTGAATTCCCATCTCCATATACCTTTGCCCTCGAGCTTTTACCAGTCCATTTCCTTTATATGTTTGCACTTAATTTGATTCCATCCTTCATGCTGTTTTCATTATTCTTAGTCCATCTACACCACATAAATTATCACCTTTGTTTTCAGCTCCAATTCACACCAATTCCAAATAAATACTTCTGATTCTCATCCATTTAATCCAAATTAATTCATATTCTCCCCACCCTCCATCCCTGTCTCTACCTCCCCTTTTATCTGTTTATCTCTCTTGTAGCACCTACTTTCCGTGCATGTCTCTGAGGAAGGTTTTACAGGCAAAATGCTTCTGCGGATGCAAGGTAACTGCTTTCTGTGTTGTGGGAGGAAAGCCATGATCTTTCTGCCTTATTGCCAACTTCTGTGGGCTAATGCTTGCATATCTGGTTTATCCTCCACAACTTGTGTCCACAGGTGTCATCACCCCACATCCCATTGATCAAACCCCACTGGGAACGAGAGAGAAAAAGCTTCTTGCTGTTTTGCGGTATTTAACTTTGGCTAACTGGCTTATTTCTGGTTTACAAAGCTGTTTTTTCACTCAGTCATCACTAATATCAACAACAATAGTAACAGCTACAATCAACCCCACTACTATCTGTAATGAGTTCTTACTATCTATCAGGTATTTTTTTTTTACAAGTATTTTATGAGTATCTGCTCATTTAATATTCAAAACAATCTAGGAGTAGACACAATTGTCTCTATTTTAGAAATGAGGAAACTGAGGTCATAAACCTAGGAAGCGATAGTGCGAGGACATAAACCCAAGTCCAACTGATCACAAGGCTCAGCTCTTAACTGCTCTGCAGGCTTTTCTAACAATGCCTGGTGCCTCCCTGAGTGAATTCCCAATAGGAGTCTTTCCACTTTAGTCCAACATGAGGCAAGTAGTTGCAGGTGCCAGGTAACATAATGAGCTCCACCTTGGTAATCACTCTGAGTAGACAATGCTCAAAAAAACAAAGCACCAAATAATGTATCAACCCTAACAGTCACCCTTCTGACATCTCTGTTGGAAAGAGGGGATAAGAAAGAAGAAGAAAATGCTCTGGACTCCCTAAAAAGAATCTCTGCTTTCCCAGAGCTGTATAGCCTCCATGCTAAGCAGGACGTGCCCTTAGTGCCAATAATTCAGAAAGTGTCCATAATCATGAACTCCACAGCCCCAAGACAACACAACATTCTTGCCCTTTTCTGCCTTCTCTGGTTTCCTGGAGGGGCCAGGAGATGAGTCATGCACTCCAGCCTGGGAGCACAGCAATGTCTTTCCAATATCTTGCCATTACTTTACTCATTGACTTTAGAAAGAAAGAAATATCAATAAAAACTACCTTCAGAACAACATCAAAGAAGCAAAAACTGACAATAGCATGAAGCATTAGCCTTGGTGTGTACATGTGGAGTGGTGAACTGGAACCCAAATTCCGATGGGAAACCATGAGGGGGTCTCTATGCCTGAGCCATGGGATATAAACATTATGTTAGGAGACTGTCCCATGAACCAAGCAAGAGCCACACAGGAAATTAAGTTCAGAATTAGAGCAGTACAGGCCCAAGTCCTGGTGTGCAAGGAAGTAATGTCAGTCTTCATCCTCCCATGGGAATAACTCTGAGGTTCATAACAGTGATTTCCTCTGTCATATATTATATATTCGAACTTCAGGAAAGTTCTTCTCTACTACACAAAAACAGTTCACGGACCTCCAGAACACTACAATTGAAAGGGGCCTTAAGAGCCAGATTGTTCAACAGATGTGGAAAATGAGGCCTGGTGAGGTAAAGGAACAGGCTCAAGGTCACAGAGCTGGACAGTGGCAGAGTTACAACTAAAGACCAGGTTGTTCTGATTTTCCAGCCAACAATCTCTCACCCTGCACACTTCTTTGGCGGCACGGCCTAGAAGGCCCCCCAGAGCACCAAACATTTTTCCTAGCTCATATGCTATCACTGATTTCTCTCCAAGAATGCTTTTATACTTCCACTTACACCTTTGGGGATTTTCCCTATTCAGCTCGCAGTGTGCAAACAGTATGCAAAAACCATACAGGTAGCCCACTTTTGGAGACTTACTTAAAAACCACCAATCACAGTAATTGCTACTAGCATCCTAGGAGCCCAGGAAGAGACACCACCCCTAAGCTCCAATCTCAAAGCAGAGAACAAAGACCAGTTCCAAGAAAAATAAGAGTTTCACGCTTTTCTGTGTAAATCCCACTTTTCCAAATTATCCCATTGCTCAAAAGATCAGTATGATTGGAACTTAGGGATGGTGTCTCTTCCTGGGCTACTAGGATGCCCTGAGTAAAATACACAATCCCCATCCCTCCCCAACCCGCTCTTGCCACACACATAGCAATGTAATCACTTTGCAACTTCTCAGTAACAAGCTCATTAAAAAGCAATTCTGTCATCTCTCCATAAAGCACGCGCCAGAGAACAATGCAAAAGAGAAGATGCCAATTAATTATAGAATGATCACATCTAATGAACTCTGAAACTCTCCTGCTGTTGGTGACTTTGATGAAAAATCAGGATGCTGGGAAAAGAGTGAATAGGGACACCCTAGCTACCTTGTTTAACTGTGAATGCTTTCAAATGCATCCTCAGATCCCAGTGTTGATCAAAACTGTGCAGCTACACTCACAAAACAATGCAAAGTGTCAGGAAAGCGACAAGTGTCTGTGTCACAAACAGCTATGAGTCACTGCCAGGGCCCCCTTCAGCCATCCTCAGAACTGTGTAATTCTATGCTGTGGTTGGCACTGTAGGGACAAACCCATGTCCTGTGCTTGGGACATCTTGAGATCTTAAGGTAACAAGTGAGTCATTCTTTGTCCCTACCTGGGGCCTCCCGCCTGTCTATCACCTCCTCATCAGCAGGGGTGCCACTCCTCAGAACAAAGAGGAGCCCTCCCACATGACGAGGCTACAGGAGGGGAAAGGAGAAGAAACCACGTGCGGCCAACTTGTACCACTACCTGTGTGAGTCCTCTGGTGGGCCTTTAAGTGGGAGCTTTTTGTATAAACTTTCCGGCACCCGTTAAACTGACAGCGGTGAACCCTCTTCTTGTTTTCGGGACATGCTTCAGCCCCTAGCCCTCCTTGGTCACTGTCGCTCTGTCCACTCTTAACGGCCCCCGCAGCCGTCACGGCTGCTGCAGCTGTTGCGACCCCTCCCACCTTTACGGAGCTGAGAGCAGCCTTCTTGGCCACCAGTTTCAACGTCACCGTGCCATCCACAGCAGAGAGAGTTTGTGAGGTTTTGACCAGATGGCGGCTGAGCTCAGGGGACGATGGGGGCGTTAATGAGGTCACTGCGTTGAGCTGGGCCTGGTTGACGGCTGTGTAGCTGTCTAGAGAAGAACTGGCCGGCTGGAGGCTGAGGCAGGTCTCAGATAGCAACTTGTCCCGAGAGAGCAAGATGTCCACTGCCGAGCTCTTCTCACAGATGGCCGCTTCCACGGGGAGCAGCAGGGGGTCTAAGCGACGGAAGCTTTCCTCAATGCCCGGGGGAGGGGAAGCGTGGAGGAAACAGTCCAAGTCCTCACCAAAGGTCTCTGAGATCCTCCTGGGCTCCGTCTGTAGGTAGCGTTCCAATTCAAGGCATGTCTGCGAGAGGAAGAAGGAGGGAGAGAAACAGCCATCAGAGGCACAGAACACCATGAGGCCACACGTTGACAGGCAGATGGGGAAGGTGCAGAGAGAATGGTTTCATGGCTTGTATCAGAAATGCTTTAGTAGAAGGTCTGACCTTGTTATTTATTCTCTGAATACCTCTGAAAGGTTCATAAGGGTCACATCACATGATTTCAATTACTCTAGCTGAAGGAGAACAAGAGCCCCAGAAGAACTATCTCATACCTTCGAGATTCCAGAGAACATCAAATGATGATCTATTGCCCCTCAATCCAATTTAGCAGGTAAGATGCTCCAATTTCCCCTCTAGAAATTATCATGCAAGCAAGAAGCAAATAGAAACAGATAAGGTTTTCATACTAAGACAACACTTCCCAGAGTCCAACTTCATTACTCAAAATAGACTTGAGCACATCACACAAGTAAGTCAGTTTTCCCACTTGCTTTGAAGAACAAGCCATGTTCACTCAAACTAAGAGGTGACCTCAGTAACAAACAACAGCAAGCCCTGCCTTGGGGATGGATTCCATAACCAGCAGGAAAGAATACTGTTCTAAAGAACGTCTACCATAAAATTTTTGAGGCACAAGACAAAACCCTTGTTGTTTATAGCAAGTTATTAAAATACAATGCTATATACTTTGTGGCAAGGGGCATAAATCCCATTTCAATGGTTTAGCATCTCTGACTACATGATAAAAATAAATTCAAACATAGCTATTTAGACCACTTAAAGATAGGACCCAACATATTTCAACATAAAATTTTTACCTGATAAAGAAACAGGGGAGAAGAACAAAAACGTTTAGTTTCAACAAATCTTCATCCATGGCACTCTTAAGTTTTTGTAAGATGGGGGAGTGCTTTTATGGCAAAAGTCGATATTTAAGAAGTTTGTATTCTAAAGTCCTCTTCACTCCAAAATCCTACAATTCCAGAATCTTGTATAAAACTATGTTGCTAACTTGCACTATCAGCTCAATTTGCTCTATCTTCTGGATTCAACAAAGAGCCACTGATGGCAAATTTAAAACGTGAGTAGCTCCAAATTTACTGCCCCTGTAAAGCTCCTATGTTTTCAACCGATGTTCTGATTCTAGGCGTTTATTCTATTAAGAATATATTTTAATGATATACCTAGTAGTGTTGTATCTGTCAAGGATTTTATTTTGGTGACATTTCAAAAGACTGGTTTTTAATCACACTTCTGGTAAAACTCTGCATTACTGAATAAGAAAATCAAATTTTTAACTATGAATCAGCTTTGGGTCTCACTGTTGATTTTCAATGGTAAGAACTAATGAATGGTTCCAATCTTCATTCAACACTCATGTCACAAGTTTTCATTCAACTACTGTGCTCACAGCAAGGTACAAGGCTTTGTATGTGGTAGAGGGAGAAGATATAGCAGTAGGTCCACATGATGCAGGTATAAAATAAACAACCACAAGCTAAAAATTATGTAAATTCACATAGAAATGTGATACCAAAAAAACAGTATAAAATGTGTTGATAAGTTCTTAGGGGCTGAGTGGACACCAAATTCTATACTCAATGTAGTATTAATCAAGGAAAGCTTAGTGAAAAAGTAAGTTTTGATTCTGTTTTACTTATTGATTAAATAATAGCTCTGACTCAGTAGCTTCCCACCACTCTAAGTTAGAAACCAGTATGATGACCTTCTCAGGTCTAGAAATATGAATTATCCTCACTTGCTTCTTCTGAACTCCACTTCTCAAAAATTTCCCCTTCCTTATTCCATCTCATTGCTAGAAATTATCATTTACATCTCCCCAATATTGAAGCCCTCAGTCTTAGCTCCATTCAATTCATTTCTGAATTATAAGATTCTACTCCTGAAACCTCCCTTAAATTTCTTCTTCCCTTTCTGAATCATCACCTACCAAGCACAGTGCCTGGCACCTAACAGGTACATAATGTCTGTCAAAGACAAAGCCCACTTTACACTGTTACTTTGATCATTCTACCTCTTCTACTCTTCAAAAGCCATCTTTGAAACCCTACCCTGGACCATGCTGAGGAGGCAATTTTAGAAATGACCACTAATACATATCTCTGGGAATACAACTGCAATGCTTCTTGAGCTTTGCCCAAAGAGCGGTACCAGATCTTTGAGACACAGATATGTTTTAGGTAAAAATCAGTATGCCTGGGCAACACAAGACCCTGTCTCCACAAAAACTAAAAGAAAATTAGCTGGGTGCAGTGACTTGTGCCTATTATCCCAGCTACTCAGACGGCTGAAGTGGGAGAATCACTTAAGCCCAGGAGTTCAAGGTTGCAGTGAGCTATGGTCGTACCACTGCACTCCAGCCCTCTGGGCAAGACAGCGAGACCCTGTTTCTACCAAAAAAAAAAAAAAAAATCAGCTAACTCATGGGGTATCAGATGTCCTTGAGGTAGTTCCCTGCCTCCTCTACAATGACTTTCACATACTCAATCATCACTGCCTGTGAATAGAGTTTTTGTATGCCATTTCTTTACATACTATCCAGTTCAAAGACTGAAAAGTCACTAAGATATTGTGATTATTAGAAGGCTCAGATCTCTTCATATTCAGAGTTCTGCAGGACTGAGATATTCTAAATACATTTACACACTCTTCTGGGAGGATTAAGTAACTTACCCAGTACACCCTGGTGTGAATTGCAGGAGCACATGAGTCATATTTATGATCTAAAGATGAGAGACATATGATCACTAAAATGTGGAAAAATCTGGACCACTTCAGAGTGGCTATAACTTGCAATCCTAATACAAGGCATTCTTATTCCTCCTGAAAATTGAAGAAGCATAACTACCCATTGGGATGTGCTAGACAGTCCTGTCAAATCATTATGAAATGATTGCTGTCTTAGGAAATACACTTCTTGTATCTGCTGGAGATGAAGTTAAGGTAGAGGAGAAGATTTTGTCAATTGGAAACCCCAGTGAGGGGGTTAAAGACTTTTCCCATCAGGAGTATGGAGATTAAAATGTTAAGGATGAGGAGGATTCTAATATTAGATTATTTCCAAGCCAATGAGAACATTTACTTCCAACATTGTTTGTAAATGATGATGAGAACTCTCATAAGAAATGTCCATGATAGGCCGGGTGCAGTGGCTCACACCTGTAATCCTAACACTTTGGGAGGTCGAGGCAGATGGATCAGTTGAGGTCAGGAGTTTGAAACCAGCCTGGCCAATATGATGAAACCCCATCTCTACTAAAAATACAAAAAATTAGCCAGGTGTGGTGGCGTGCACCTGTAATCCCAGCTACTCGGGAGGCTGAGGCAGAAGAATCACTTGAACCTGGGAGGTGGAAGTTGCAGTGAGCCAAGATTGCACCACTGCACTCCAGCCTGGGTGAGAGAGCAAGATTCCATGTCAAAAAAAAAAAAAAATGCCTATGATGTTTGATGGGAATTGAGGTATTAATATTTCCTCATGGATTTTAATATACACACACATACATATATAGAGAAATAAATGTGTATATGCATGTGTGAGTATACATACATATATTTCCTAACTCCATCCACTGAAAGAAGCTACAGGCAAAGATAACCCCAGGAGCAATGAGCACACTTAGCCCAGGGATCTTGGTTTCTAAATATCATTATCCAATAAAGGGAACCAGGACTCCCTAGAGAAATAGTTGTTGGAAGGGCCAGAACAATGAAAATAAAAGTTGAGCCTAGAATATCATTGTACCAAAAGATAAGGAAGTGCTCATAAAGTGATGAAATCATGTCAGAAAGACTCAGAAGCCAACTTAAAGGAGCTCTCAATGGCCAAATGAATAATAATAGGTTATAATTCATAAAATAAATATCCCTGAATCCATACTGACATAAATAAATGACTGAATAAATTAAAAGATAGAAGGAAAGGGTCAGCTCCTCATTACAGTAAAATTATGATTCAAAAACACAGAAGGAATGATGGAAACAGAAAATCACCATTAGGCAAACAGCAAAGTAAAAATGATTACAAGTAAGAATTACCAATGGATGCTAAAACCAGTAGAAAGATGTATGATGAGAAACAAGGTATCTGCCTAGTTTCAAAGTATCCACCGAACAAAATATTTATTTGTTAATTACGAAGACAAAATATAATAACTTTACAGTGGAGAAACCTGGAAGAAACCACCTTAGCCATATGATCAAAGTTAGCAGCACAAGGAACAAGTAATACTGATCACATGTACCCCTGATATGATAAGCTGACAAGGATACAATATTATTCTATGATTATTCAAAATGGATAACCTCAATCTAATCATGAGAAAACAGACAAATTTAAATTGAGGACTATTCTACAAAGGAAATAGCCAGTTATTCTTTAAGTGTTGGGTCACAAAGAACAAAGAAAGACTGAGAAGTTGTCACAGACTGGAGGTGAATGAGGAGATATGGCAACTAAATGCAATGGATCCTGGCCTGGATCCTGAACCAGTAAAAGGACTGGTGGAAAAAATAATGTAATTCAAAGGAAGTGTATAGATTAGTTAATGATATTATATCAATGATAATTTCCTGGTTCTTATAATTGAACTATGGTTGCATAACATTAGGGGAAGCTGGACAAACAATATTTGGTAACTCTATGTACTGTTTTTGCAATATTTCTGTAAGTCTAAACTAACTTCAAAAAACAGAGAGAGAGAGATGAAGACCATCAGCAGGCTAAAAGTGTCTCTAAACTGTAAATTTGGATATAGAGTTCAAATGTTTTTCCACCAGAACCAGAGATTTACTCTGTTCGAATGATACTCTTGCCAGCAAACTCCAAATCTGAGTCAGCGGATGTCAGTTTAATGACATAAATTATGCCTGTCTGGCACTCACCTTGGAGGTACAAGGCTTCCCTCAGCCTGACCTAACCATACAACTTAAGGCTTGAGCTGCTGGATCAACCCCCAACCCCTAAAAAATTCATTACAGTCAGCAATGGGAAGAAAATGTTCCCGAGTGCAAAGTGATTTTCCTCTATATTGATGAGTCACAGATGAGCTTTGTGAAGACTCTCTTGAAATCTCAACTTTGAAATGCATGGCTTCTCCTGGCTTCCTAATAAATATCACCGAAATTCGTATTGAAATGATCATCTTGAAACCTTTTTTAATACTCTCTTCATGCTTTTCATAGCCTTCTCACTTGTTGCAACATGCTTATTAAAAGTAATAATCCAAGACCTAGATAAAAAATAATAGACTTTAAACCTATTACTGCCTACTACATCTATGATAATTTTCCTGCAAGGAGGACCTGACTTTTCCTCTCCATTTGTTTATTTATTCAATCATTTGTTTGTATCAGTATGAATTCATTTTTATTTTATTCTATGGATTGTAATCCACTATTACAATTACTCATTTTTGTTGCTCAGAGGCAGAAGTTTCCAGAGACAGGATTTGAAAGAAAACAGGATAATTCAAGTTTTGTGGCACATATTAAGTTTATCAAAAGCTCTCTGCTGCTGGCAAGAGGCAGTTACTTTTACAGCCCTGAGAACAATATAAGACATTTGGTCATATATGGGCATGGTGCCAAGGTTACCAAATGGCTTCTGTTCAACCTGTCTTTATCTCATCATCAATTACGTGGAACTTGCCAGTCAGGATTGCACACATCTCCTGTCACATTGACTATTTCCCCTACAACCCTTACCTAAAGGGTTTCCTTCACCTATTTTTCTTGTCCTTACTTTCCCAAGCCCATATGCTCGAAACAATCTTCCTTTCACCTTCCCTCCCACTCATCATTCTTTCATTCAAAGTTCAACATAAAGTCTATCCCCTTCAGGGAGCCCAATCTAGAAAAAGATGGAGTCAAGAAAATACGCTGACTGTCAAGTGTTGAAAGACACTCCACTTCAACCCTGGACAATTAAACAGTATTTCCAAAATGAATCTTAGAGTCCACAGATTAGTGGGATGTCTGGTTTATTAAGATCATGATTTTAAAAGCATTGATATTTCTTATACCAGATGTTCCTAAACAGTAAAGTTAAGTGATTACAGCTAAACCTGTACCTTTGTTTTCTCACATGGCAGATATGTCTAAGTGTTTGAAGTGATGGAGAGTTGTAAAAGCTAGAACTTTCTGAAAAAATGAGCTAGAATCGTCTCACAACTCCCATCCATTGCAACCACTATAACTACAACCATGTTTAGTTGGGGCAGACTGTAGTCCAGCCTCTTCAATACCATCACGTTTCAAACAAATTATCTGGAACATAAAAGGTTCTAGTTTTTATTTCTGTGTCTTTTAATTTGAACATAAGACAAAACCATTGGTGCAATATTTTTGCTACTACCCAATAACTATGCCACTTTGGGTCATTATGGGAGTCTCCAGATCCGTGTATACTCAAGTTAGTATGTAAAACAAATTTAAAGAAATTGCAATTTTCTAATGACTTTTTCTGGTACAGAGTCAATGAAATAAATGGCCACCAACTATACTCAAATGTTTCTAATCAATTTTCAGTCATTTGTGGTCCTTTAGCCAGCTGCCCTTAATCTCAATCATTCCACCTATCTCGCCTAAAAGGGCCAAGAGTTAAAAGTACAAAGAGATTAAACAAATTGGGGACAGAATGTAGATATAAAGCATGGGAAAGTGCAGCTTTCCACCGTGTGGAAACCTGCAAAGTCATGCTTCCTCTGAGATCAGATCTGGATCTGAAGGATGATGATGATGGTGGTGAGGAGGATGATGCTTCTGGCGAGGAAGGGATAGACTTTGGTTCCCAGAAAGAATGTTCACCTAAGTAATTGCACAAGCAGGTAAACTGCACTTGGCTGCCCAGGGGAGCCCCTTTCTGACATTTATTGTGTGGTTTTTGTCACATGCTATTAACCATGGTATCACAGTCCCCAAAGAGTTTGAAGTAAAGAAAGAGAGAAACAAACTCCTTGCCTTTCTCCTGGGAGGGTCCCAAAGTTCAATTAGCTTTTTTGTGCTTTGAAATCTTCAAACATCCCAGAATGGAAATTCAGAGTGACATAAAACAAGCTACTGTTAGGAGGGAAATGTGGGCTTCTTTCTTCAAGCCACCCTCTAAAATACTCATTCATTTCTAACTTACTAGACGTGTTTACATATCACTTTTTAGCAAAAAAGGCAGATTCTCTGACTCCAGAAACCAACTTGAAAATCTGGATTGCAAAGACTGATATTGATGGGAACTTTGTGATTCTCTTTCTCTTCAAAGAATGATACAATGTAATGATTCTGACACATTCCTAGGCTTTCAAAATTAAGTCAGAATTCAAAGACAGGAAAAGATGTGGGAAGCATGGTCAGGGAGATCTGGTACATTTTTATCAGGAGTTGGAGGAGGAGGAAAAAGATGTACTATGCTTAATAAACTCAGGAGGTTCATGAGAGAATCTCAGATGCCAAGCATCTGAACCTTGTTGCCTGCCTTCCTGGGTTTCAACATTGTAAACAGGCTTGAGAAAGAAGACAGTAACACTGAATCTACCTTGTGGCAGAAAGGATGCATGAACCAGTGCAAGAATCCACCTTGGGAGACCTAGAGAGTGATTCCTAACAAGATATTAAGCATATGTTCACTTTTTCTTGACTTTCATGACCAGGAAATATTAGGAGAGTATGAATTTCGTCTAGAAAATGTGGATAATCAAGTAGACAGTATGAGTGAAAATCTTACTGCATTTTTTTTTAGCTATTAGGTTAAAAGAAAACCCACATCAATAGCACACCCCAGAGGTACAATAGCATTACACATTACTGTCAGGATTGCTGAACTCCATGAAATAACCGGGGGACTACAACAAATGTTAAGACTGCATTGCTTTTGACTGTTTCTCACATCTACTGGTTGCTAGAGCTGAAACCAAGTTATATATTTCCCCCTGGTAATTTGTAAATTTTGAGAGACAATGCTGTGAAAACTAATTTAAATCTAAACAAACATGAAAGTTGAAAAATTTCTATCAAAACCTCTTCCATGTTTCTCTTCTCCTATTTTCAACAAACAAAGAAAATATTTGTATATGTTTCCTTGGGGAGGTGGGTGGTGAGGACGTTGGAGGGGGAGAAAGGAGACAAGATTAAAGGCCTAGGGAGAGGGTGATGTCTTTGAAATTACTTTCCCCAGGCACATGATGCAAAGCAGCCTCAAATACCCCTTTCATCTTCCAAGGATTCCTTAGTTGCAGTGCATAAAAGAAATTCCCAAAACAACTCAAATCTAAATTAACCATCAAAGTGAGCTTTAAAGTCACATAACCTGGGCAGAGCTGGTAGCTGTGGCCCAGGCCTCACACTCCTTGAAGGAAGGCACTGGGTTCCCCTACACTTCCAACAACTTGGAAATGCATTGTCCTCATTCATTATGTCTGTGATCCTCAAAATTCAGTGCGACCATTAGGGACATCATGGCCCATGCACAGAGAGGCTTCTCTAACTTGGTTTAGAGTTGTTTTTCCAGATGTTACTCTGCAGGACATACTGACTGGGAGTCTATTGGCCTGGCCTCTACCCACAGTGGCAGAGAGCCCTTAAGAAGAATTGCTCACTATTACTTGGCCACTGGACTATAACTAAATTACAACTTCTAAGTAGTCAAGAGACACTGCTCATGCAGAGCTGGGGCCTAGAAGATGCTCCTGTATGCTATCCCCTCATCTCCTATGCCCTCATCTCCCAACCAGGCCCCTATTCAGGTTGGCACACACTGGTGGAAATCCCATTTGTTACATATAGATTGAAAGCAAGTTGCATTAGACGGCCCTGCTTTGGTCATTACACTTCCACGGACAAAATGAAATTCACGCCTTAAAGAGTCAATAAAAAATGATCCTACCCATACTACTGGGAAGTGCAAAGGGCTAGATCTGGACTGAAAGTGAGATTTAAGAAAGAGAAAATGCAGGAGAGACGCTCCAATGGGAAAAACCCATCACATCCCATGACAATGGCAACCAGTCGGTCCCTGCTCTGAAAGGAGAGGACTCTAACCAGTTCGTCAAGAGCCCAAGGACGTGGGAGGAGGCCTCTTTTCAGAGGAGTGATGGCTTCCCAAGAACAACAATGGCCCTGTCGCTTTTTCAGCTTCCCATTAATTTTCCATAAAGAGCAGTTTTCTTGACGAGCGCTTGTGTCAGGCAGGGCCTGATGCTTCAGAAACCTGTAATTATTCTTGGCTCCCCACCCCCTACAGCCTCTGCACCTGTGTCAGTTCAAGGCACCAGCTGGCCATGTCTTGCCTCCTGCTTCTTAAGAGGGGGAGGGGGAGAGCCATCATTGAAAACCCAAACTCACATTACTCGCCTCTTCTTCCAAAATGCAACAACAAAACAAAAATTTTAAACTCACCAATCTCATTCCACCCCCCAGTGGATCTTGCCAAAGGAAACAAATAAACATTAATTGGCTAGAGAGCCCTCATTCAAACCAAAATTACTGAAAAACACAGTAACAGGGAAAGGTCTGACAAGGGATTATTAATCCTGTTTTACAGCCCGCTCTTAGGCGCCCCCACCCGCTCCTGTTAACTTTGCACACAAACTCACACACCCTCCTCAAACTCCCTGGGCCCCTTTACACTCAGTGGCCAAGATGGGAACATGCCGAACCAGTTACATCATCTCCCCTTCCTCTCCCAAATCACTTGCACAGGCTGACTCAGGCTACTGGGATTTTTTTTTTTTTTTAAAGCAAACTCATTTCATTGGCTCCTTCCTGGAACACAGTTATCTCCTTCTCAGTTGGGTTAATTAATATACCCTTCCCTACCCCCATAAAAAACACACAGACACATACGATTACTTCTTGTACTCCAAAGCACAGCTGCACACGTGTACAACGTTCTCTCTCTCCCTCGCAGCTTGAATTTCCCAAGAATAACAGGTTCAAAGCCCATTGGGCCCTCAGTGGCAGATGCAATTTAGTGGCTGGTAATCATAGAGGATGCTTTCAAAACGGAGAGCTTTGAGGAACTTCCACTGTGGAATGTTAAAGACAAGGTGGGGGCACTAGGAGGAATGTTTGTTCTACTCAGAATGCATAAAATGGCAGCCAAAAACATAATGAAGTCAAGCCCTAAGCTGTTTTTCCTGACACGGATTGTTGTACTTTTACTTGAGATACTTGGACTTGATTTCCCACAATGTTTAAGGTCGCTGTGTGGGTGTGCCAAGGGCCGCTCACCCCAGTTAAAGAAACAGACTGGCCATTTGCATACTGAGAGGCAGAAGAACAGGGGCCCAAGCATTGGCCCTGGTGCCAGACTGCCTGGGTCCAATATCAGGTTACACTACTTACTAGCTCAATCCCCCTGGGAGAAGTTAACCCCTCTGTGCCTCAGTTTCCTCACCTGTAAAATGGGGTAATAGTAGTACCTACAACACAGGAGCATTGTGAGAGTTCAATCAATTGACATATGCCAAGTACTTGGAAGGGCCTGGCATGCACACTCTGTATGTTGTAGCTATTCAATAACTAGTGTTATTTTTCATTACACTTCCAAACAGACATAAAGAAACCTATCGAGGGCACGGAGATGGAAAATAAAAAATACCAAATAAGTTTCCAGGGAAAGTAAACTTGTTGGATATAAAAGTTTAAGTAAGCAGGGGACTCTGAGTTGGGAAGATCAACCCTGACTAGCTGGGTGACTTTAACTTCAATGGGCTCAGTTTTCTCATCTACCAGCTGAACTTCTAGGGGCCCACTAATCTGGAATTCTATGACGAAGCGAAACAGTAATAGGAGAGCAAAGACTGAACAGTGAGAAAAGCTCATTCAGAACAAGTTCAGAGGAACTGATAGATAGCTCTGCTGTCATTGAGTGGTTAAAAAAAAAAAAGTTTGGAGAACCTGGAAGAAAGTGGTCTTTGAACCCTCCTCTGACAGGGACCTCATGGCCTTTATTAAAAGCCCTAAGACACTCAATAATCCATGTTTACAGGATGCTATGAAGGTTTAATTTCCTGCTTCACCATGGATACAAACCTCACAGCATCTAAAATGTAAACTTCACGAGAATGTGACTCCTCAAAGATACCAGACCTGTGCCTGACTTGCAGCCTGCCTCAAGCATTTGTCAAATGAATGAATGAATGAATGAATGAGTAATTGAATCAACTCTCAAACAATCAAAGTGAAAGTCAACAGTGATCACAATCCTGGGTAGGAAGAGATTCAAGAGTATCAGGAAAGCCAGAAATTCTTCCTTCTTCACCAAAAGAACATCAGAAGCAGCGTGCATGTGTTTATTACCAACATTTCTGGTAGAACACGTCAGTATTTTCAGAGTTAACTATAGGTGTTATTTACTTGTCTCTAACGTTTTTCATTTGGAAAAAAAAATTAATGCTTACTGTCTGGGACATATCCGGATTTCTAAACAGAGAGGCCAATTTAGCTTCATAGGGTAGCCCTGAGAGTATGCACCTGGGTTGGAAGTAAAAGCTGTCTCCTTGCCTTGGAGAATGCCCTCTCCCTCTGCCACTTCCTCTTTTCTCCTCTGGCCTCCAGAAACCACCAGGAAGAGAAGCAATTAAGATGAGTGAACAAAACGCTATTTTCAATTGTCATTTTTTATTGCTGAAAAGAACTCTGGCCTGGGAATCAGGTTCAGTGCCTGCCTTTCCCACACCACCCCTCCCCTTTCCAGCAAACTACTGAATCTGAGTAGAGAATTCACTTCCTTCCTTGAAAAATGGATGAACCACACTCTCAAAGACTCCTTCTGGCTCAAACTTCTTGCTGATAATCCTTCAGTGGCCTGTTGTCACTCTCAGTTCCTTACCACGGCAAACCAGACCCTACATGATCTGACCTTACTCTCCTCTACTCCTCCGCTTCTCCCCTTCAGATACGACACTTCTCGCACAAATGCCCCCAGTTCATCCCTCTCTCAGAGCTCTAGTAACTCCGTCTGCATCCCAGAACACAGACTCCCCAGGTCACTGCACACCTGTTTCCTTTTCATTGATTATGTCTTAGCTTCATTGTCACCTACTCAGAGAATCCTTCTTTGACCTGCCTAGAGAAACTAGCCCAAACAGCCCAGTCATTCTTCATCATACTACCTCATTTTATTTGCTTTTTAGTACTTACCAAGTCCTGGAAAGGTCTAAATTATTTGCTTGCATGTTTATCGTTTATCTTTCCCTACTAGCATGGAAGTTTCAGGAGAACAGGGATTTAGTGTATGTACCAGTGAATCCCCAGCACCCAGCACAGTACCTGGAAAAGACATCCAAAACATACTAGTTGAATCAATCGATGAACCAATGAAGCCACTAATCAATCCTGGAATTCCAGGGAACACGTGAGCTGGTGTCTCCAGCCAGAAAATCTATCCTAAAATGCTCACCTTATTAGGTCAAAAGGCTCCCTCATCATTTCTCCTCAGTTCAAGTTTTTACACTGAGAAGGCACTTGCTGATTCGTACTCATCAGACAGAAGCCAAATGGAGCCTCTTTTCAGGGTGGTCAGTTGTGGGTGCTCGTGGCTGCCCATTTCAAATAGGCACAAAGAGAGCTTTTCTCCTCAGCAGTCCATCTTGCATCATGCATTCACTAACATGAACAAAACCCACCCCTCCCCTCTCCTCACCTGCATGATGACTGCTTATTAACTGGTATCCTGGGGGAACAGATCAAAGAGAGAGGCTCAGCCCACTTTATTCCCATTCCTGTCACCTAACAGGATCTCCCTGAGAAAGGCAACTCCAGCCACTGGTCTCCGAAGCACTTGAGGGTCACAGGAATTCGTTCCCTGACATTAGCAGCCCCACTTCTATCAGTCCTCACATGAAAGGTCCTTAAATGAAGAGGTCCATTCAAACCTAGCAGTTGGCGAGGACTCATGTTTTCTGTAAGCCCCACACACCACTTACACAGGTGAGGTCCTTCAAAATTCCTATGTGGGCCCATCCTGGTATCCTTGCCATAAATTCCTAAACACAGAAGCTTTTCCTTCCCTTCCACTCCCTTTAAGAATTTTACATGAAAAGGTATCTCTACCGAGAAGTGCTATTTATTTCAGGATCATTATTTCACAGATACAGAACCCTCGAACACTGAACCTGGAAGTGAGCCAAAATCCAATTAAGAGGGTATGGAGTTTGAACTAGGCAAGAGTGGAGGATGGAAATATGGAATATAAGCAGTACAGGGTTCGTATGAGTGTGAGTGTGTGTGTGCATGCACGTGGGCATAGTGTGCCACTGTCAATGAAGTGTAGATTATCTTTAATGTATTTTGGATGCCTTTCTCTCTAAATCTTTCGTTGTCCCCAGAGTCACAAAGCTGTTCTTTCTCTTATTCATTATGTCAGGCAATAGGAATCTTTCCCATCCTGGCTGGGGAAAGATGAGGGAGAGGGGAAGAGTTGATGTTCCATCATGTAAAGAAAAGTAAAATTGTGCTTAGCCCAATTCTGAACCCCATTGCAATGTTGCAGATTTCAAATTAACAATTCAACCCAACATGACAGGGAAAAAATCAAGTGCTGAGGCCCTGAAGTTTGGATTCCAGTAGCTCTGGCACCTCACTTAACCTTAGGTGGCTTGACTGATACCAAATGACATGCACTTTCAGGCACACCAGACTCTCACTGAAGAAGAGACACTAATTTGAATCATCACTGCCATCCCCTCTCCCCTTTGTTCCTGTCTGAACCAATTTCCATATAGTTTCAAAGAAATCATCAGCCCATGCAAAGGGGAAATCCCAGTGGAGCAAGAACTACATTAGCAGCGTAAGGGGGAAAATCTAATTTCCAATCCAGTTGCTTTGTTGTTTCAACCTCCAAGGAAGGTTGCTACATATGCACAACACAAATTAAGTTTTAAAACACCATCATGATTTAAAATTAATAAAAACTCTCATGGGAAAAAGGTGGTCCTTGATACAAATCTTCTCATACAATGAAGGTCAACTCCACCAGAGCTTGTGGGTAGTCTGGGTCTTTGAGGTCTCAATCATCTCAGCCAAAAAAATATTTAAGAACAGCATATATTCATTGAAACCATTGCATCTGCTACTTATAGTTAATGGTGAGTTGATTCTTAGTCTAAGGCAGTATCCACATTAAGAATTCTTAAACTACCTTGTTGACAGATCCCATGGAAATGTATTTTAATGGTCCAAATTAAGAATTCTTTTTTGGCATGACAAGATATGCCAATACAATTTCCTAGTGCCCTACTTACTAGAATAAAACTCATGGCAAGACACCAGTGTGACTACATCATTAATTAACCTGAACCACATACCGGAACATTGCTGCTAATAAAACTCCTCTATAAAGAAAACATGTTTTCTCTGCTGAGAATCCTGGAATGTAGGCCCCAGCAGAGCTGCTGCCTTAATTAAGGAGATATTTCGATGTTTGTGTCTGTGTCTGCGATTGCCATGAAATTTGGTCATTTATTTGGCTTGATCTTCAATAATTTGAGTTCTTCCTTGCGTGTGCTTTTTTGGAAAAGAAAATGAAAATGGCGCCTACACTATCAGGATTTGCTAACTATGTGAATGAAAGGATCATTTTTGCTAAGGTAGGGGATGCTTTATCCTCACTATTTTAAAAGCACACCCTGAGCTTTCAGCCCATGATGTACTGAATCAGAGACCTGTAGAAACCTTCCATTTTCTCTAGAAAACAGGCTGACAGAAACAGGAACAAAGTTATAACAACTCTAACACCCAGGTGAAACTGGGATTTTTCCAATCCATTCCATATGAAATGACATACATTTCTTTTTTCTTTTACAGAGTATTCTTTTGTGAAAGCATCTGAAAATGCTTATCAATACTTATCTGGTAATCTTGTAACCTTGGAGTCCCCCTGTGAGCCTGTAATAGGCAGCAAAGATTAAAATCCCCATCCTATTTATGGGGAACCTAACTTAGTAAAGAAAACTGAGTTTTTCACCGTTCTGTAACCATATTACCAAAAAGACCAGAAACAGAACGAAAAGTTTCCTGGCCATTAACAATTAGGTTTTTTTTCTGGTCCAACCCTGAACTCTCCACCAAGGATCTCAAAACATTCTAAAAATCCAACAAACCATTATCTCTTACTACCTTGGAAAAATAAGGATTCCTGATGAAGATTTTGGATCTTCTCAAGTTGGAACTCACCAGATCCCAAACTTCATTTCATAAGCTTTTCAACTACATTTCTCTATGTAATCTCTCCTAGTGAGACTGGGGCAAGTAGTCTTGGTTTTGACAACACCCTTAATTATGCAATTTCCGAGTTTTCTCCGGTCATTGCATGTCTTGGTTGAATTGTTAAAAGCAAATGGGATTTCAGACATTTCAACCTGTCAACACCAAGTGTAGTCATTGAGAGGAAAAGAAATAGAATTAGAATCATTTTTTAAGATTTTTTTTTTCTTTTTTGAGACAAGAGTCTTGCTCGGTCGCCAGGCTGGAGTGCAGTGGCGTAATCTCGGCTCACTGCAACCTCTGCCTCCCAGGTTCAAGCGATTCTCCTGCCTCAGCCTTCCGAATAGCTGGGACTACAGGTGCCTGCCATCACACCCAGCTAATTTTTGTATTTTTAGTAGAGATGGGGTTTCACCATGTTGGTCAGGATGGTCTCAATCTCTTGACCTCATGATCCACCCACCTCGGCCTCCCAAAGTGCTGGGATTACAGGCATGAGCCACCAGGCCTGGCCTGTTTTTTTAAGATTTGAATTGAGAAAACTTATAAACAATTTATTGAAGACCTTATTTTGGTTATTTGATTAATACCAAATACATAGAAACTCAAATTTATATAATTTTTAAAGGGAGGATTTGAACCTGCTATCCAGCATTTTAAAAAACATTTTCTAATTTTAATAAATATGAAAATACAAATTGGACTAAATAAGTCAACATTTTTCTCCCAGTCCTTAGAGACTAATGCATTTTCCAACACCAGTATTATCTATCACCCATCCCTTTTGTTCAAAATAGAAAATGCAGTGAGGAAAAGAAAAGCATGTAAGATATACAGGCAACAAGAGGAGGAAAAGTAGGAGCAATGGAAAACAGATGAACAGTAAGCATCTCATTCTTGTATAAAAATCTTGGATGCCAGTAGCTGCTCCCATCAGTAACACACCTCTAACCAAGAGGATCATCAAACTCTGGGAAGCAGATCACCTCAAGGGCACAATTTACACTTGGCCCTGCTCCCTACATGGAGCCTAAACATTAGTTGTGTCTATAATCACCTGTTAGTAACAGACTAAAAAGAAGGGTGGGCCAGTGGGTGAGGAAGACTACTGTGATTCAGAAATGTATGGTGGTAGAAGACCATTTCTGTTAAAAGCAGGCAATTAAGTATCTCCTCGTAAGGGGTACCTGATCAGTCTTGGACACAAAATCCTTCAACTTTGAGACTTTTTATAAGTATGTAAAATAAAAGACTTTTCATAAGTATGTAAAATAAAAGACAATGTGGAGTCATGGAGAGAACACAGACAAGTCAGGATAACTTCTACCAGCTCCTTCTACATAATTAGCTCTATGCGTTTCCTCAAGTCATCTCATCTTCAGTCTCTGGTTTCTTTATCAAGAAACCAAAAGTATTAGTATATATATATATATAGATATATAAAATGGACTATATATATATCCTTCCCAATGGTATGAAAATCCTCTGTGAATATAATAAATTTCTCATGACCAAATCTTGTTTGTTTAGGGAACCAGGGTACGAGGAAAATGGAATTCCCTACTCTGATCCCTCTGCTTACAGCAGTGCCATGCTCCAGGTATCTCAATTTCAGACTCTGGACTGCAGTTTCTGCTCAGTCTCCTAGACAAGGTCCCATGATACAAGACCACATACTTGTCCTTAGGGTGCTGCAGTAGGTAGATGCTATTTCTGAGGATGCTTTCCTCTAAAAGGTAACACATCTTCCCATAAATCTAGGTTAGGAATCAAACTCAAACACATTCAGGGACCAGGAGCATAACATACATTAGTGAAACAGTCAAAGAATATGACAATAGTGAGGGGTGGGGACTGTGGTAAACTGGATAGCGCATGGCATCTAAAAGGGGAAGTTGGTACATAGCACCAGCTCATTGATATCATGTGGAACACAGAGGTCCAGAGTTGTCAAGTGTTTTTAAAGGAAGCCCAAATCTTTTGGGGTTTATGTGGAATCTCCCCAACTGTTTCAATGTTGGCAACTAATATTAAAAAGTTAGAATGCGTGAGACAAGCAAAGGCCCACAGCTGCCAGTTTGAGCCTTCTGTTCCAAATGAAAGCAGAGGCAAAAGAAAAAACCAGAGGCATATTTAGGCAGTTCTTTCTTCCCTGTGGATCCAAATTATGGTGTAACTGACTCTTAGGGTAGTTACCAGCTGGAGAACCTTAAGCCTCACATCCCAGAGAGTTTCCCTAAGAAATCCCTTATTTGAGGAGAGACCCAGCTGAAGGAAATAATGATGAGCTGCACTTTCATTTGGCCCTGCTCAGCTCCTCCTGCCCCGCAGTACTCGGCTGGAATCCCTGCTCTCAGTAAGAATCTTGTCACAAGAATGAGCTATCTGTAGAGAAGGCACCACGAAATGTCAAGCAGGAAGAGGCAAGAGCTCTGACAAACCCAGTGAGCCTTGAGGTCTGGCACCAAGCTTTAAACTTCTTTTGGGCATAATAAATAGCTGCTCAATAAATACTTCTTCAATGAATTTTTTAAAAATCTTGATTAGGAGCTACTATTATTTTTCATTGCATGCTCTTCACTGAGGTGACTGGGAGATTGGTAGATTTTGCCCAATAAGATAATGCCTTGGGAGAAAAAGCTCTGCTAAGATAAACAGGTGACACCTGTTTGAACTCTGATGGCCTTTCGGGGCAGGGTCTGTTATCTTGTACTTCTTTCAAATTAATTCAACAATTATTTACTGAGCTTCCACTTTACATAGGACATTGTGCTGGAGACTTCAAGGGATTCTAGAGCTCAATATCTGCCTACAAGGTGCTCATGGTATCATAGGAAGAAAGGGATAGAAATACATGCAATTCAAGGTAACACAGCACATGCGACTAAGAACTAGGCTGAATAAAGTGGTATGGCAACACAGAGAAGGAACCCAGTCACTCTCCCTGCAGAGGTCAGTGAAGGCCTTGTGAAGAAGTCACATTTGAAACAGACCTTGGCAAATGAGTGAACTTTTGCCAAGCGGAGAAAGGGAGCAATGACATTCTAAAAAAGTGCACACAGTGTGAGCAAGGGTGTAGAGAGATGAAAGCCCCACTGTGTGTGTGGAAAAGGATGAGCAGTCTAGGGTTCTGATGAATGGGGTACACGTTACGGAGCAGCAACAAATGCACCCCCTCGGGCCTAAAAAATGTCTTCTATTTTTGGCTGCCAATTACATTGGTGGTTTGCTCTGGGTTAAGCTTTGCCAACGCACTTCTAAAAGGCAGTAACTGTTTCTCTAGATCTTCAGTGATAACTCAGGGAAAGATTAAAGAGCTCAAAAGATATTAGTGAAACTCAGCAGCCGTATTAATGTTGCCTAGTGATATTCCTGAACCTAAATGTCAAAAAATCATTCAAGGCATTTTCTTTTTCAGATTGATACTCCCAATTTAAAAAACAACACAACAACAAAAACATAACAAATCAAAATGAGGACAAAACCCAAAAAGATGGAAATAAATACTACCAAAAAAAACTTAGCTAAAATACAATGCCACTGGATTAAGCACAGAATTAAACTCATCTCTGAGTTGCCTGGTAGCTGAAGCAAAAAGATCGAGTTAGGAAATTCTCGTCATCAAATAAAAGAAACGTCAGTTCCTCAGAGATCAGTTGATCTTCATGTAGAGTTTAAAGTAAAAGGAGAAGGAGGAGGACAAGAAAACAAGGAAGAGGAACAAAAGGAAGAAATGACATGAAAAAATAATCCCTCCATTTATCAAAAAAAAAAAAAGTTAAAATGTTTTTATTTAAAACCCTCAAATATTTTGTCGGTTGAGGGAACTGAAGGTTCGGGGCCTGGGTATGTTTTTCTGCTTTGTAGCCTCTCTCTGTTGATGTTTTTCTGGCTTTCTAAGCAAAGAGGAAACCTCACCCATTCCTGTAGACATGCATTTATGACCACATTCTCCTGGCCAGTAACCCTCCGTGGCTCGTGGAGGCTCTCTCAAGGGTGGCATGTCAGGCAAATGGATTTGGCTACGGAGCTACTGCTTCTGTGGCTACTACTCAGATTCAATGCAGGCGCCTTCAGCGAGGGCTCCAGGGCAAGGCTCACTCATTAAGGACAAAATGTGCAGGCACATTTGACCTTTGGAAATCCAGCCCTGGTCTGAAGCCTCCAGATTCAAAACAAAAGCTTCAGGGCAGGAAAGAGAGTTACAGGAGGCACACTTCCAGCTTGAGGCCCATCCCCCACACATTCCCCCTGTGACTGAGAGGCTCACAAAACCAATAGAGCAGCATTATTAACTCTGCAATATCATAAGAGAGGGCTTCGCTCTCTGCCTTGGTGGAGAGAGAGAGGCCGGGGAAGGGGCAGGCTGGCTCCAGGGGAAAGGATGCTTCATTAGAGTCTTAACTCAAGGGAGGCAACTGCTGCGTAAGCGCAACAGATGAACGCAATGTAGAGAGGCTCCCATAAAAACCCTGGCCCTGGTCTAGGAGTTGTCACAGTGGGGAAAAAAAAAGCATAGCTAGACTGAGCAAAGGCTGGGTGGCAGAGAGCTGTCGTTTGGCATAGACTTCCAAAATGCCAGCAAGTGAAAAGTCATGTCAAGGGACTAACCTAAGGCAGAAGTTTTAAATGTGTCATACAAATGGGATGCTCCTTCATCTGCCGTCACAAATTTTAAAGCATCCACTGTCAATCATTTTTCACTCTGTTTTGTTGGGTTACCGACAAGTACCCAAATGAACACTTACAAATTTTTTCACCAGAACGAAATAATAGCTCTACTTCATGAAAATGACACCACCAACCCTATCCTTGTGTTCCTTCTGATTTGCCTAAGACTCCCACCCAGCTGGGTCACTCACTGTTTCCCTCTCATAGGTCATATGACTCAAGCCAACTGCCTCTATCACCAACTCCCATGACACCCAATGAACACAGGTCGGCTCAGTCTTCCCCTTTCTTTGAAGATCTGTGCTGGTCTTTCGGTCACCCTGCAACCATCCCCAAGCAGCATCCATATTTGTCATTTCAGGGCAGCAAATCTGCTGACATTAAAAGTAAACCAACTAAGTTTTCAAACACATCTTAATCCCCAAATCCTTCCTCCAGTCATGCAGATCAAGTAAATGTCTTATCTTTATGAAGTCGTGGTTGGCTTCAGCTTCTCTAATTCTGGCGTTTGATTCTAGATAGAAGGTTAATTACACCCTGTTGCACATCAGACTTGCATCAGTTCAATCCATTTGCTGTTAAAGAAGCATCACACTTCCCAGAAAGGTTTTTTTCCCCTTTAGCCACACACCAAGCCAGAATCAGACAAATGCAGCCTGAACTATTTATTGTTATTATTCACATCTGTCAACAGGGACAGTGACAACTCACCAGTCAGTTCTGGGGCAGAACTTAAGGAACGGAACTCTCATATCTATATTGTAAAAACAAATTGCCACTATTGATGACCATAACTACCTGCTGCTTACATGTATACAGACTTTGTTAGGAAATACTGTGCAGTAACATATCATT
The DNA here is from genome assembly GCF_028878055.3 of Symphalangus syndactylus. Classification (NCBI taxonomy): domain Eukaryota; kingdom Metazoa; phylum Chordata; class Mammalia; order Primates; family Hylobatidae; genus Symphalangus; species Symphalangus syndactylus. The sequence goes on from NC_072430.2 coordinate 111,692,961, forward strand.
AAGGCCTGACTGGCAGGCTCAGTCAAAATCTCTTATTTGACATGATTTAATATGTAACATGGAAAGACCCAATAACTTTTCCTATTCTTTACTTCACTCATTTTTTTCCAATGGAAGAAATACTACAAATATACTAAGAAAGAAGTTGAGGGTTTCTTTTAATAAACCTTTAAACAATAATACACTTATTCAACACTAGCAATATACCTACTATATAAAGTATGACAACTTTTTTGCTTAGCAAGATGAAAATTACAGGTAGATACATGGATGGGAAGTTATAAAACCCAAAAAGAGACTAATCATAAATGAAATACAGGTGTCTGAAAGTTTTAAGTGTTCTCAATGTCTGTTCCATTTTAGATTCCTTTTGAGTGGTAACTGTAAACTTCCAGGAAAAAGTTTTGAGAAGAACATTTTTGGGAAGATGAGTAGAAATATTCCTTGATTATTCACTGTCAGATGTGACTGTGAATGTCACTAAGGAGTATTCTTTCCTGGCACCCTAATCTTTCCCTTATTTCCCAATCACAATTTAAGCTTCTGTGCCTATTTATCTTCCAGGTCCACCTCTAGACTTTAAGTTCCACAAGAGCATGGGCAATGTCAGGTTCACCACTGCATCCTCAGCACATAGCACAGTGCATGGCACGCGGAAGGACCCCAGGAAAGGAAGAAAGAGATAAGGAATGAGGAAAGGAAGGAGAAGGATGGAGAAATTAAGTGAATCAATTAAAGAAAGAGAACCAAAAAATCACCAAAGAGAAATAAATTACAGCGATGAAATTAAGCATTCTCTACTTCCTTCTCAAGAGTTGCAATGGTTTATTATGAACGAGTATGACCATTCTAATGGCTTCATCCCCTGCTGATGGGTGATGGACCCTGCTCCAGCAAGGGCCAGTCAACTGCAGGACTACAAGTAAATAACATTCTGATATAAAGTGACCAACAGGCAAGTGGACAGGTGAATACATAAAGGACAAAGCCCTCTATGCAGCCAGGGTGTTTCTGAGATTCTCCTGTTCTCATCTCTTCATATATATCACCCTTCCTTCCATTGAGGCTACCATCTATATTCCTCACATTCTCTCCATTTTCTCTTGCAGGTGACTTTGGGGGAATTCAAGACACACTAGAATCAAGCATATCTTGGATCACTCCCCTCCCCTGACCACTCCCAGTCACTTTCTGGCCTGTGCTCTTCAAGTACCAAGGCCTGGAACAATATGGCCTTGCCCCCTTCCCCTGAGTCAGACCAATGTAAAGCTGTCACAGCTGCTTCCTGTCTTGCTTTCTGCACCAGATCCCTTTCCCTTGCTTTACGGGACCCTCCCCTTTACCTCCTCTGGAATATTCCCTTCTCTTAGTCTCCTTTCTCCTTAGGGGACCCTTTCTGTTGTTCTGTGTTTCCCTTGGGGGTCTCCACTCCCACAAATAAGTATCTTCCAGGATATCCTGGAAGTAAGGCTTCTGGACTTCCTTTCTTCCTTTTACTTATTCCTGCTTAAGAGAGAAAGTGGTAGCACTGGAAGAAAAAACAAAAAGAAGAAAAAAAAACAGAAAAACAGAAGAAAGAGAAAACAGTGCATGGCCTATTCATCTCTCATCCGGCCTCTTTCCTGGAGGGCTTTACTCTGCCCTCTTCCATGAGGGAAGCAGCTTGGGGCCAGAATATGAATGCCCCACTGATGCCCAGATAGGACAGGTAGGGCGCGGAGATTCCTGGCAACCTGCTATTCTATGCGACATATACTTTCCCATGGTGTAAGTCAGCCCATGGGCTAGAAGGGGTTGGGCACAGGGTAAGTATGGGGAAGCTAGATTGAGACTGCACTTGCCAATTGGGTATAAACCCAGTTTCATTAATAATAAAGCTGATATTTGACCTCTGTCTGGTTCCTATACCTATCTTCTTAAATAGGTTGAGAGGGGTGAAGTGCGGCAAATTTGTTGCTCCCATTAAAAGAACAGCAATTCTACTATAATTATAGACAGTGGTTAGTGGTCCAAATTATTGGTCCTCTTAAGATGCCTGCTGTTTTTTCAGTTAACAAATAAAATTTCAAAGAACAGAAACACAGAATAACATAAGTGGTCCACCATTCCATCACCCAAATTGCTCTTTAAAAAATTAAAAGCAATGATCATATATGAAGGTCGAAAAATTGAAACAGAACAGAAAAGGTATAAAAAGTAAAAATCTGCCTCTTTGCCCCCAGCACTCTCCCCTCCTTCTCCCTCAATTTGTCAAGTACTTATATATCCTTTTATTTGAAGTGTTATGCATATCAGCATACATAATAGACACTTTTATTCCTTCTTTTTTTCCTCATTTACAGAAGATAATTGGCTTTTCATTTTAACAGCTGAAAGGCCCCAGGTGCAGAGTGGCTGGGGCGGAAGAGTCTGGAGGCTTCTATCCCCCACTCCACCCTCTGCCATGGCTTCCCTGGGCCCATAAAGATTTCACCCCTCTTTTCTAGGTGTTCTTACGACCACACCCATCCAATTCCCTCTGAGAAAGTGCCTGAAAATAAAATACGTCTTAGGATAGCTACGTGAGATGGCGCCATTGGGAGAAGCTGGCAAAGCTCCTGTATAACACGATATGCTGGATACTAACACCAGCCCCTGGCCTTGGTGGCTTCGATGGGTTCTGCTGGCCAAAGTCGTAACATCAGCCAGTTCTTGAAATGTTTTAGGATGTGTTAGATTTTCTTTAAAAGACAAAACCATGTTTTCCAATAAAGCTAACTGTAGTGAACTTGGAATGTTACCACTTGATCTGAAACATTTTTTTAATAGTTGAGTAAGCTTCTATCTGCTTTTTAAAAATCAAAACTAAACCTTAAAAGTACATAAATATTTAATTTCACAGAGAAAGGTATGGCTCTCCAGATGGGGAGTCTGTCCAATTCATGATCTCAAGCATTTTATGGCAACACTTCCCTGCAAATCATATTGGTGGCAAAAATCCAGCTGCACACTCAAGTGTTTTGTCACATTCCTGATCCCAGAATTTAATTTCTCATGTGAAAGTTTGAGCCAAAGGTATGTCCCAACAAATCCCTACAGAGGTTGGTCGAGAGGCTGACATTCCTGTCCCTCTTCACCTTCACTTACTCATGGAGTCTGGGGCCAGGGCAAATGGAAGCTGTGAGATTCAGGGACCCACTCGACTTGACCTAGGGTCTACCCAGTCAGGCACAGCAAGAGAGGCTCCTCCCAAGCCACCGTGCAGTACTGCTTCCCATGGTCATTCTACATGCAAGCTTTTGCTTTCAATGGATTTATAAAGACAAAGCTACTCAACCCAAAAGGACAGTAATGAGCAAAAATCCTGGTAGCCTAGTGATCAGATCCAGCCGACAATGGTTTTTTGACATATATAATATTTTTATTTTGTCCATTTTTTTTTTAAATCAGGGGACTTCAAATAAAAATTCAGATTTCTAACTTCTCTTGAAAAACCAAAAGATCTGGCAACAGGTTCTGCAACTCTTTTGAGCAGTATTTGGCTGGAGCTGAATGGCAACTGCCCCTTCAGATAGGGTCTATACTTTCTATGTCACCACAGTTCCCACCACTCTCTAGTGCCTTATACTGTGCCTGCCTCACTCACTGACATTACCAGGCTGACTCCCAGGGGCCATCTTTATGACTCCTGCTCTCTGACTTTTCCTTTGCCAACGTCTGCTTTGGGGGCAGGGATCTCCTATCACCCCTCCACCCTCACCTGATTCCCCATTCTCTAAATTCTTGGTGCCCTTAATATATGATATACCCAGTCATTACCTGTGTCGTCTATTGTCTTTCCTTTTGTTCAAGACAACAAAAACAAAGGAATGTCTCCTTACACCCAACTCTGTGTTCTACCTAAAGGATGCAGTTTCCATCAGCTCTTAGGGACTGATAAATCTGTCTTTTCCCCAGTCCCACCCAGTCATGTTGATTTCATAGTCAATAAGAAGAAACTGGTGTGTTTTCTTTTTGGAGATGAGTCTTCAATAATTTTCTGAGGAGAAAAAATTAAAAATCTGTTAAAAGCAACACCCCCACTCAGAGCTGTCACCCTCTCTCCAGGAGGCTCTGACTTTGTCTTCTAGACTAGCCATACATTTTTCTAGCACTTATCACTGCTGAGGTTCAGCAGGGGTGCCAGACTAACATAGAGAAAGAGGCCTCCTGGGCCCATACCCCAGGCTTGCCCATATCTGCTCTACTGGCAGCACTGTTAGTAGTCCAAGAAATCTCTGATGATCCATCCCAGCTGACTCCTGTGCTCACGCTCTGCTCAGCGGTGGCGCTGTCCACTGTTGATAAGGCACTCCTGCCACAGTTACTGGCAACAGCAAGACATCGGGAGAGCCTCTCACAGACAGAGCTGCAGATATGCCTTCATTTCAACCAGTACTCTAGGTAAGGCAGTATGATAGTGCAGCTTTGTACCTGACACCTGGGCTCCCCAATCCCTGTCAGTATGGCATCTGTCTTAAGCAGGAGGTAAATCTCAACATATTCATTTGAAGAGTTCACAGGGGCTTGGCCACCACAGTCAATGTGGTCCTCGGGTCTGAGTTCAACTTCCCTTCCAAGCTGCAGTTACCTTCTACCAACTTTATCCTGGGCTAGGACAAGAGTCTGCATCTCCGAAAGCAACATACTGCTCTGTCATTCTGACCCCAGTGTGCCATAATCTAGCAGGTTTCCATGGAAGTAGACATATAGGTAAGTCCAGGACTTCCTATCCAGGTAAGTCCAGGACTTCCTATCCAGGTAAGTCCTCATCTTCTTATTATCTAACAACATCTGACAGTGTGTTGTTAATGAGTCACTGTAGCCACACAGACGTCTACTTTCAGAAGCAAATAGTCCCCAGAATTCTCAGTTTTACCCAAAACCCAGACTTCCTTCATCCCTGAATACCACCACCACCCTCCCCCACAACCTCACACACATACACACATATACAAATGCACATGATTGTTTCATGAGTGTGGTAAAATATAATTGTTAAGAATGTATTTTAAAAAATAAAGAGAAGCATATTATATCTAACCAATAGTTATACAATACTGTATTCCACAGACTAAGTTTACTTTGCAAAATTTAGCTTAAAGCGAACACACATGAATACACACAAAATAAATTACGAAGTTTTACGTCCCCATTTAGACAACCAGTAGGAAATTTTTCAAAGTACCACAATTAAGGCACAAGTAACAGCCCCATTGGAACAAATAAAAAGTCACTAAGTTCCTGCTCGGAAAACTGAACAGAAATCATAAAGAGGAAGAAAGCCAACAAGAAGTAATAGTTTAAGGCTTGAAACAAAAGCCTCCCCCACTGCAGAATAGAAAACAATTACACTGTACAGCATGTAACAGTTTACAAAGCACTCTCACATCCATATAGCATTGGAATAGAGCAATCCTACTATTATAAGCCTTGCATTTCACATGGGAAATATAATTTAATAATTTGCTTTGTTTTATACTGACAAAGTCAGGACTAAATTCCAGGTTTTCTGATGCCAAATCCCTTGAATTTTCCACGACACCAGTATTTTTCAAACTTCAATTTCATTTCACCTTCACGGATTTTTACCAAATCAGCATTCCATCTGTACAATCATTCCCCTATTATTTTCATTTTTAATTGCCTCACTAAGGCATTATATATTAAGGCTGCATGCGTTTTAAATTCTTTTCCTGCAAATGTTCAATTAATAGAAGATAATCATAAAATTAAAAACAACAAAATCAAAACAATATTACAAACTTTCAACTGGATGTTTGCCTGTCAAAAGCTCTGAGTGTAAGACCTGTTCTCTTTATTTAAAAAAAAAAAAAAAAAAAAAGGAAGAAAGGAAGGGAGGGAGGGTGAAAAGGAGGGGTGAGGAGAGTTTACAGAGAGGTGTTAAAGACATGGCACCTCAAAGCTGACTGTCTCCTTGAGTTAAAAGGACTGAAAGAAAACAGCAATGGGAATAAAACTGCCTCCCGAGGTAATTCTGTGTTATCAACATTGTGCTTATGAAGCCCTGTGGAGCTCAGCCCACCCTTCGAGAAGCAGTTCCCTCAGCCATGCTGCACCATGCCTTGTGTTAACATGTGAATATGTTTAAAATACTGCAAGGAGGCTCACAAGTCTTGAGGGCCCAATACTGGCTTGGACTTAAATAATGATCTCTGAAGCTCAGGCCAGTTATCTGCAAATTGAGGAGGGCAGGGGGAAGGGATTGGAAAGAAATGTCTAATACTCCTCAAGTTCTGATATTTGTGAAGTCCTAGTAGCTCTATAAATATGGGGCATAATAAAGAGCTCCTGGATGCAAAAGCTGGAGGAAAACGGCAGTCGCATCTTGGGTAGGAGGACAACTGGTTTGCATTCTGGTTCTCTTTTGCAGGGAAAACCGTGCAAGGACATTCTATGACCACATAATGTCTGCCTTTCCCTTTCTTTTTCTCTCTCTTCCTTTTTAGAAATATTTTTTCAGAAATATTTTAATAGTAGCTAATTCACACAGTTAAATAAATAGTCATTGGTTTTGAAAAATTTTACACACACACATACACACACACAAAATAGTAATAACCTTGGGCCATTATTTGGCACTCAAAATTTTTTAAAAAGAAAAAAAGTAATCAGAGATTGGAGAAATGGAGGAACACCCAGCAGCAAGTAATTTTTTTAAACGGCTTTTTTTAATCAGGAAAAGAATGACCCTAAAAATCACCATCTGGTCAACCTAAATGATATCCTTAGTAATATAAGGAAGCCAATATAAAAGAATACACTTTTTAAAAACACCTCTAATGTAGAATAGCATCCTAAAAGCATTAGAAAAGGAAGGCCAAGTGCCTTGCTGGCAGTATTTGAGTGCCAAGGGTAGGAAGAAAACACATTACTTGATTCTCAGGAAAAGTACTTTATTATAATACCCTGGACTTTTTCACACAAAAAGCATCACTTCCTCAGTGAAACAAGTCATATAAAATCCACTTCCACAAAAAAATAAGCAGTTACAGTGGTTAATGGAATTCTCTACAACATGATTCTATGTCAGACTAAGAAAACTAAGAACTGGTTACATGTTTTTCACACACACACATACAGACACACACACACACACACACACACACACACACGGAGTTTTTACTACAACTGACCAGCTGGGTCTCTGGGAGTGGCAAAAGAAACTGTGACAATAGCAGGCTTTTTTGTTAATGAGGGATGTCTGATGGGAAAAAGAAAATTGTTTGGTATTGTCTCATTTTACTCCCACTTAGACCAAGAGGCTGCATGCTCAGGAAAATCAGAGTCAGTTTCCAAATTGGAAAATGTTACAAATACCAATAAGGAATGAACATGCTCTAGAGCAACTGCTAAGCCCAGGCAGGGGGAGGGGTGAACCAGATGGTCTTTTCCATCCCAGATTTCGATGATCTACAACAGAACCTGAATGACTAGGAAAAAGTGAGATGTGATTTGGAAATTGCTTTATAAAATAGAATCCCAAACAAAGACACTCAACAAGGCAGAGACATCTAAAAGGAAATGAAAACGGTTCTGGGTTGAGAGCAGAAAGCAAGCCAGTTTGAGACTATGATTGATAAATAAAGCTTGTCCCCAAATCAGAACATTTTGAAGCGGAAGGTGCCTTAGAGAGATGCTAGTCACAAGCCCAAATGCATGCTCACTGGGCCAGAGATCAAAAATTAAGCGAGGTGGAAATAGTGGGGACAGGGTTAATTGAAGAGTGCACGATCTGTCTAAAAGCATTCAAATTAAAAGGAATTGAAATATGCATGCTGGCCAAATAAAACACATCTTCAAGCCAGTTCAGTCTAGGAGCTTACTGTTTGTATGTCTGATAATCTCACTGTTCCTAAATCTACCTACACTGTTCACATGAGGAAACTGAGGACTAGAGAAGTCACATCATTTGATGATAACCACAGAGCAGCGAGTATATACAGCGAAGCCAAAGTGCTAGGATTATGTTACACACTGAGATGATGTTAAACAACAGCAAAAAAAAAAAAAAAAAAAAAATGACATTAAGCCAAAGTCCTCCGCACGCCTTTGGTTCAGGTATACTCAGTTCACATGGTTTATTCTTTTAAGAACAAATTAAATTATCATCTAGTTAAACACAAAGCTAGTGAGAACTGGGGGAAGAAATAGAGGGAGGTTGTACTAAAAAAGAAAAAAAAACAACAATGAAAGGTTCAGAGTCAGACATTTTATTTCTCAAAAACAATAGTTAAATTTATAGTTAAATTTGCTGCCCTGAATCAGACATGGTAAATAGAGCCGATTTTACAGACAGGTAAAGTAAGGCACTTACAATGATTGTGTCATGGTTTATTTTGTAACATATTTTTTAAAGTTAGGTGTTCAAGTTTCCTTCTAGATGCTTCTCAAAGAGCAAAGTGAGAAAAATAACTTCCATTCCTGGTATTGGCTATTAAGAACCTTTTTTTTTTTTTAAGTGTAATTCCGGGGGAAAAAAAAAAAAACCTCAGTGAGATATATCAAGTAGTGGAAAATCTTCGCAGGAAAATCATGAAGTAGAGAGAAGGACGAGAACATCCTCCCTTGGGGCAGCTGGAAAGAGACTAGACAAAGAACTGAAAAGTTCCTTTGGGGAGCTCACCTCCTGCTAGCCAATGGGACTTTCCTTCCCTGGTTTCTCTGTAGCTAAGAAAACACAAATATATAATCTACAGAAGGAGAGAATGCAGCCTTCACACAGGGCTGGCATCTCTGAAATAAATCTCTCCATAGGTGCTAGGCTAAACCTTAAATATGAAGATATAATCTTTTGAGTTTTATAGCAGCATATGCATGATTCTTCCCCTCCCCCATAAAACTCCCAACAGGAACAACCACATCAAATTATTACTTTTCAGAGGCCAATTCAAAAACACCCTACTTTATCACAGAAAGAATTTTCCTTATGTATGTGAGTGCTTCCATTATGTCTTATTTGAAGGGGGAAAATGAAATAAAAATCCTATCTGAGATATTTATAGATCTCATAAAACCTGATTCACTCTCATAAGCTGCAGTAAGCTCAGTCATCAGGTAAGGCAGAAATGGCAGGTGTAGTAACCAGCACTGTATTATGTTATATATGCCTAATTCTGGCTCTTAAAAAAAAAAAACTGCATGCTAGAAAAACCTAAGATACGTAAGTCGTAAGTCAGACTGGACAGAAATAAAGGGGAAGAGATTGGACATTTGCATGAACAAGCCAAGCAAATTCCAAGGATGTCAAACTAGGCCCAGTTTCCAGGGACAAAGGGTATTGCTAGTCCTTCCCCAGTTCCAAGCACAAATTACTTAATGAGAGTTTCTCTTGTGGATGGATAAAGGTATACCATATCCAATGCCCAGCATTCCGCTTTCCCCTGCCTTCCATCATTTATTGTCTCTTGGGCATTCCAGGCTCACTGGGATCTTCAAGACACCAAAGACACCACTGAGAGAAAGAGCATTGTGCCTCTGTGTATTATTATTGAGAGGAAAATGGGGAAGGAAAGAGCATTTGTTCAGTGGATGTTATGTGCCAGACACTAGGTCAGAGAGCTGATTCTTATCAGGAATTAAGAACTCCACAAATGACAAACAAGACTCAGAGATGTTAAAAGTGACTTTCTCAAGGTTCCACCTCTGCTTGATTTCAAAGCCTTCATGTAATTTGTCTACTATGAAACACTGTGACCTTAAAAAGTGCCTTGCACAGTCCAGTCCTTTTACAGATAAGAAAACCAAAGCCCACAAAGAAGACAGACCAATGAACTACTGGAATCCATACTGGGCCACTGATTGCCAAGTCATGACCTTTGGCTTCTGCCCTAATGTCTCCTACCTAAACAGCAGTCAGTATAGATATAACAATTAAGAGTGCTGGGCCCTGCTGAGGCTTGGATCCCAGCTCAAATACTTCCAAGTTGTATGATTTTAAGCAAGCCATTCAATACCTCAAATCTCAGCTTTTCCATCTGTAAAATGGGGATAAATAGAATATGCATTTCATAGAGTTGTTGTGAGCATTCATTGAAATGATGGATACAGGTGCTCAAATGAGATCATCTTTAGGAAGTGTCTGATACATATGAGACAGTACTATGATGGTTATTTTTATGACAGTAAGATTAGCCAAGTGGAAAGAGGGAAGAGAAAATTTATTCTACCAATGGTTTTTCGCAACTTATTTGCTTTGCAGCCACAGTAAGACAACTTGCTTAAGTTTCCTGTGGCCCAATTTTCTCACCCCTGAATGGGAAATTCTGTAATATCTGTCTGCTCCCTAGTTACAGAAAGAATGTGCCAATGACAAAAGACCAGGAGCAAAACACCCTGAGCCCTTCAGAACAAAAGCTCAACACAGATGTTTGTTAGATTCTCATATGCAAACATGAAAAGCCCCATCACAGAGGAAATCATTTCTTGATCCATATTAAAGAAAAGCAAGAACCTTGAGAAGAGGAGGAGAATGTACAAATTAGGGCTGAACAATCTTGGAAGAAATGAAGTCGACTCAAGTCTGACCTTGAGCAGCATCTCATCACTCTCAGGGGAATCAGTTCTGCGTAGGGCCTCACAGAAGACATCCTTCAACACCATAGTCAGAAGCTGCACTTCACTAACATGGTCTGTAGTGCCCATATGAACAAAGGCTAAAAGCTCAAAAGGCAGGGGGTGTTGGGGTGGAAAGAATCTATTTCCACTCCTTTGTATGCTGAGCAAATTTGCTGCCTCTCCAAAAATAAGCACCAATGTTACGACCACTCCATTGAATTCCTGCTAACTCGGCTCTGGAAGGTGAATGTGAGAACGGGGTCAAGAGCAGGTGGGCACTCCCTTGCAGGGCAATTGCTCCACGGCTAATTGCCGTTTTCACAGCTGGGTTGAGCTTTCCAAAAGGCATCCTTCAACCCTGAGCTCTAAGCTCCTCTCCTGATGTTCTCTCTTGCCAACCATACCCCCATCAAAGACAGTTTACAGATGAAAGGATGTAGCTACAGGACATACAATTTTGCAAACATCACAGTTTGAAAAAGAGGCGTTTCTAAGGCTTCTTTGTGAAGATCACCACACGCCCACAGTCATTACCACAGGAGCTAAGCCATCTATGGGTGTGAAGGCAGCCTCCTTGCCTGAATGTCCTCAGCAGCAATTCTTCCACAGTCTATTTTTGCTCCTCTTACTAGAAAGATGGATCCTTTGAAATTCTTTATAAACAGAGTCTACTTCCAAACACTGTGGTTGGTCAGTAAGAAAATGGAGAGCTGCTACCTAATGCCTCTCCAGCATCATCCAACAGATGTACATGCATGCATCCAGCCCTTTCAAACCATGGAGCAGGCTGAGGTGAGTGGAAAATCATGGCCAAGGGCCTACTGAGAATGAATTATTTGAAACCCAGCAAGGCTGGAGTTTAAAGCCCAACACCACAAAGTTTCCAAATACGGAACTTGATCAGGTTAAGCAAACTCCTGATGGGTCACAGGAAATGTGAGCCAAACAGACTGCCTTAGACACTTTAGGGTGACGGAAAGCAAAGCAAGAAGTATGAAACAACACTTGGGCAGCTGCTATTAACGAAAGTGCCAGATGAAGCACATCCACCGGCATGATCCTGTTTTACTATAAACCTCTGCTCCGTGTGGATTCCAAATTACACAAGTCATTAAATATTTCAATATAAGAAGTAGATAACCCCAACTCTGATATACCATTAAACCCTCTATACATCAATGGCTCAATGCCTTGGCCGCATATTGGAATTGCCTGAAAGCTTTACAAACACTGATGCCTGGGTCCTTCCCAAAGAGATACTGATTTTATTGGTCTGGGGTGCAGCCACGACTGAGAACCACTGAAAAAGGCATAGTCAAATCTTAAGTCATAGTCATAACATGCTCCTCAAATAACTATCGAATGCCCACAGTGTGCAAAGCTTTCTAAGAAGCAGGTGATACATTAAAAGTTCACTACCAAAACTATACCCAAGGCATCAACTCCTTAAAGCATAGACTTAACAGGAAAAATAACACAACAGAGAATAAAAAAAAAAAAAAAAAAAGCTTTATTATAACTCAAAACTGTAAAGCCTCACAAGGAAGTAAAAAGTTCTGCAAAAGAGTATGGAAATCATAGCAGTTACAGTTGGCTGGTAGCAAGGGAGGGAGTTTGGCACCCATTTGAAAGTTAAGGGATGGGTGGAACTTGGACAAAGAAAATCAGGAAGGGGAGAGGGAGGAAGAGGAAAAAGGCTAAAGGAAACAACAAAAATAAAGACAGAAGCAGGAAAAGCATAGTTACTTAATTTGGATGGCATTTACTACACGTGAAAAGGGGGGAAACTTGCAAATATTATGTAGACCCAGTGTTGGAACACCCTGACTCTTGGAAGTTTGGCCTCATGCTATGTATAAGAGGCAGCCATGAACAGTTTGAAAGCAGGCCACCTGGGGTGATGGTGGCAGAAGGGTAAGTCCAGGGAGGTGACAGGGATTGTGGCAAGGCAATGGCCAAGGGTGCCATCCACAACAGGCTGATGCTAAAGCACCTCAGAAGCCAAGTCAGTGGGATTTTTCAACTAATTTTAGACTTCTGCTAATTAGATCTTTTCATCTAATTTTTTATCAGATTCAAGAAAAAGAAAGGAGTTACAATGACTAGAATGTCAAACCTAGATCATGAGACGAATAATCACATTATTAAAAGAAATAGGGAAGCCAGGAAAAAGGAAGCAGTCCATGGAAGAAGTTGATGAGTTAGGGGTTTAGAACATATTCAGCTGAAGTGACGGTAGAACAACCCCAAAGCCCATCTTGCTTGTTGCTTATTTCCGGTTAGAAAAAATCGAGGGCCTGAAACCCAGGGAAATATCTGGAGGTGGAGATGTAGAGTATAGCTGTGAGGAGATGAAGAAGTCCTGAACTGGAAAGGGGATTTTAACCTCTGAGATGTTAGAGGTGAAAGAGATCTGTGAGACACATTCCAGGAGAGAACTTTCACCATCGTAACTACTGATTCAAGGAGGTAGGGAAGGGCAAAAAGTAACTGGGGAAAAACCGGGGCAAAAAAGTCAAGTGAGCCTTCCATTTTCCTTTCCTCATTAGGGACAATGGTAAAAATTAGGCCTACTTCATCCATCAGACCTCAAAAGACTTTTTGAAAAACCTCTCAGAGGTTGAGTTTCTTCACTACTGCTTATTACAACCCTCTCAAGAATTTAAAAACATTTCAAAAGATTTTCATAAACTGGCACATAGGTTGCTGGTAAAGTTTCAGGCACTCTCTTTGTTGGTGAAGTGTCAGAAACAAAGCAATTTCACGTTTATTGCTTTCTACTTCCATCTAGTTCTATATTCCATCCAACCCCCTACAACATATGCCCCACTGCATACCCTTCACACTCCCGCTCCATTTGTTATTATTTAAATGACAATAATTTTTATAAGACTCGAGTTATAATTGGGGGCTATTTTTTCGGTACAGTGTATATTTTCCAATTTACCACACATTAAAAGTGGAAAAAGAATCAAATTACACAAGCCTTCTCCAAAATATTCAATAACTTGGTCTAGAACCTAGCCAATCCCAAAATTCCATGTACCAGTACTCTTAAAAGTAAAAAGGGAATTTTCTTGCCTCCTTTGAAGGCAAAAAAGAAAAAGAAAAGAATCAGAAGTGAGTCAAGGGGTATTCAGGTGACAGAAAGCAAGTAAACTGGTCTGGGCATCTGAGAGTCCTGGGCCCTGAAACCATCAGTGTTAATAAGCTGTGTGACCTTGGAGAATGCAATGCCTTATCTGGCTTTAACAGTCACTTAGTTCAACCCAGTATTTTAGAGCTGAGGAAACCAAGACCCTTTCAAGATTTGAAATTCTGAGATTCTATGTTCCTCGCTTTGGTACAAGGCTGAGAACCTGACTTTCAGAATGACCCTCAGGAAATGTCAATACACCCACATTCAAAAATAGATATCACATATGGCTCTACATTAATTATTTTAATTACCTCTAATCATTTCCGAATGGCACAGACATGGGCGCTGTTTCCTGGCCATTATGGACATGTGTATTCACATTGTATACTCATCTGCCCTAAAAGTATCCAGCCCACGACGTGCCATTAGCTGAAGGCTTTTTCACAACAGAACTTGGTAAATCTCAAGCATGTTTTATAAACAAGGTTGGAACAATGTGGGTAATACAGATAGGCACAGGTCAGTGTTCCAACACAGAACTGAATGTTTCTTTCTTTCTTTACTTCTTTCTGGCACTCATGCTCTATTCTGTTTAACTTAATTTTGAACATGCTTTCTCTGCCTTACTAGAGTCAAGCTCCTAGAGGGCAGAATCTATATCCAATTCAATTTTGCATTGCCCAAATACAGTATTATGCACATAAAAAGGGCTTAAGGAATGAAGTATTTACTGTGGAATATTTTCTATACTTGAATATAAACAACAAAAATCCCACAAGGTGTGACTAGGTCCATCTACCAGCTCAAAGAGGAATGGTATCCCCCTGAAATCAGAAGTCACTCCCACCTCATCTGGGCTGATACTAGACTCAGATCTTAAGGCTACTGCAAACGCTCAGCTGTAACATTTATATATCAAGCATGTGGTACTGCTTGAATGAAGGGGGGATGGACATGATTCGTTTAAAAAGGACCAGGTTCTTAGGGTCACACTAGATACCCCGAGAAGGAAAACTAAAGGGATATAGGGTGGTAGAAATAATTCTGCCAATTAGCAGGAACTAATCTGGGCAAGGTGGGGCAGAGCAAAATCACGAACAATCTTAGGTAAACGCATGTCCCAGTAATGGCAACATTTTGTTTATTTGGGGAATTTTAGACAGAATAAGGATATGTATATTCTACAATGAGTATACAATATAACAGAGATCAGTGCTTTTTAACTTGTCAATGTTACATGTAACATGAATAATTAGACACTATAATTTGTTTCACCAACTTTAACACCATTAGTAGTTGAGTTTTCCAATCACTGTACTTGGTAAGATTTGGCATTTTGGGGTTAAAACATTCCGCCTCCCCACCCCCAATCATTTATGCTAAGCAAGCAGTCAGTTGATTTGGGAGAACAAAGGGATTTCTGGACAGAGGAAATCTCTGCCCCTCACTCTCTGGCACCATTCCAGTTAAGTTGGGGAGCTGTCCTAAACTTTCAGCAAATCGCAATTCTAACACATATGCTAACTGATACATCAAGTGAACTGGAATCACAGAGCCATTTTCTGCATTTGCCAGTCGTGGGGTCCAGCAAAGATAATTAAAAGTCCATTGCACAATACTATAAAATGAAAAGATAAGGGGTATCTCCACCAACCCCATCCGGAATCAGACCAGCTATCCTATCAACTTGAGCCAGATGGGACTGGCCAGAGGAAATTGTATTCTTCTTTCCTCAACAGGCACAGAGAGCAATTAAAGAAGATTGTAATGTCTTCTTGTACTCAAAAAGTTAAAACACAAGAATTCTCTGAAGAGAGTAGAATGTGAAGATTCATAAAAGAATGGCTATTAAAGGCCCCATTAGGACCCTCTCTGAACTATCTCCATTTAAGTAGAGAGGCAAATTAGCCCCCACTGGCATTTATGTTTAGAATGGGCTGGCAGAAAGAAGCAGCTCACATTTGGATGCTTAAGGTCTCTGACATACCCACACATAAATCATTTCAGGGCAAGGCTGTCATCTGGCATCTTTTGCTCTGCCTTTTAAATGGATGGGACCCCAACATCCCATTCTCTTCAGGGTAAGGAGTGGGGGTGGGAAGTTCATGGAGAACAAAGAATAGTGACTTCCTTTCCCCCCTACTAAGGACAGATGTAGTAAAAAATAACTGCATTATAATGTTTGCCCACTTTAAAATACCAAACTGCAAACAGGTAGACTGAATGATAATGTTTGAAGCCCCTGAATCTACACAAAGATGTGTCTATTAAAAGAACATGGAAATGAATCTATTAAAGAAAGGCTAAGTGTGTGATTGATTGCAGTCACATGTGCTTTCATTTGTAGAGTTACATCTGTTTAGTGATTGCATCTTCATAAAGATAAATTCTGGGTAACGGGCAGTTATATTTTTATTTCATCTACCAAGTTGCTGTTTCAAATAAAGAAACAGATTTACAGTAACTGAAGAACACACAAATCACATACAAAAAAAAACAGTTATTTTATCCGTTCAGTGTGGCTAGCAAGGCTCCTTTGTGTCTACAAATTTCCCTGGGTGGTGCTGTTGCCAAGAAATTCTAATTCATGACAAGGTTTTCTGCGAATTGGGGACTGAGGCAAACCTGCGGATGGACAGACCCTACAGTTTGCTTTGTTTTCCTGGCTGATATAGCACCTGGCAGCCCAGGCCTGCAGAAGGAAGTGCAAAGGCAAGATCTTCACATAAAAGGAGAAGCAGTGTGGCTCACAGACCAAATCCCATCCCTGGTACCATGAGGCTGTTCTTGGAATGCAACCATTTCTGTAGGTTTTCCCCTAGAGATTCCTTACACCAAAGGCCCTCATAAAAAGTGTTTCAGGGTGCCTGAAACCAAGATGAAATTGCAGTGTTAAGGGGACACTTTAGTCCTTACAGTAGCCAAGTATGCCATTAGTTTAAAACAATAGGGGAATGGGGGAGGAGAGAAGAATGTTCTATGATTTATTTATTTGTTTCCAGTAGCAGTGGAAAATTTTCTCCAAGCAAAGAGAGGCCTCAAACTGACCCCATCTGCCAATTATGAATCAGCATTAACAACAAACATAATTCCATAAGACTTTTCAAGCAAACATGCGATGCTCCTCAATGACACGATGCAAAGCTAAGTCCAAATAAGACTTAGATCATCACTGCTTGACCTGAACTCATGAAATAGCAGACTAGAGATAAAACATATAAAAGTTCTAAAAGTCTTTGTATATTCTAGAAGAAAATAAAAGTATTGTATCAAATTCTTTTTATTTTCCAAGTCAGCAGTGTGTTCAAAAAAAAAAAAAAAGATCATGATTTCTATTGGCAAAAAAAGTCATGAATGAGTTTCTCTTTACCCATAATCAAGTGGTACCCCATAAGAAACTCTGGTTTCTGTCCTACCCTTGACCTTTTCCTACTTTTGCTCAGACAGCTCTTGGAAATTTTCCTGCAAGTTTTCAAAGCGCTTAAGGCTAGTCTTAAGAATTGCGCGTCAGCTGAATTCTATAAAATAATAGACCACATAAGCACAGTGTAATTTACAGTTATATGACAGGCAGAAAGATGATGTTACTTGGGCCGAGTGCTTAAGTATGCAGTCAGAGCCCAGGAATGGAGAGCCGTTAATGTGTGAAGTCCATTTGGATTTTAGAATTATACCAGCAACGATTATTTTCAGACTTGGAGCTATGTGGCTAAGGCATCATTGCCAGAAAATCCAATGTCAAAACGAGGATCTCCGTGACAGGAGGTGGCCCTGTCACAGTCACTGACACTGTCACAGGCTCACTGACTATTAGGCAGGACAATTATCCCATATCTTAAGTTTAAAATAAAATCCCCAAATCGTTTATCTTCAATTTTCAAATGTAAAATGTTCTTGAGTTTATCATCGAAGCCACTCTTTCTCTAGAAACCAAGTCAGATTATCAGAATCTCCACATTTTGCTCATCTCCATGAGCCCAGGTACATTGTTCACTTTAAGAACATCTAATAATTACTCCTCATTTGACCTCTAAAATCTGATTACTCCAGAGCATAAGGAAACTTCTTCCTGTCTGGGGTTCTTTGCAGAAATCTTGTTGAGCTGTTTTGAGCAAAAGAGTCTCAAAATTTCATTATCTGATAGTTGATTCGGAACTAACAGTTGCATATCACCATCACCACCCCTTATACTCAGAAGCAGCGAGACGGTTTTGGGAGGGGGAAGAAGGAAGGGATAGAGGTTAAAGGTTCTGTTATCAGTGTAAACCTATGGTCCTAGTCGCCTTTATATAGAGCATTTGTGATTATGGAGTCCAGAGCATAAAGCTCACTGGAGTGATATATTGTTTATTAGTGCTTCCCCACAAGTTATGCATCAGCATTGGCTATAAGCATGCCGCTGAATAAGTTGGCTAAGGGTTTTAAGGTGAGAGTGGCTGGCAGTTGGAGAGGGTTAAGGCAAGAAATGAGGGGGTTCCGAGGGGTGAAAAATCCTTTGCCTATAGAAACTAAACTAGAGCTTCCCTGAAGTGAGAGGAGGCAGAGCAGCAGGGGGAGGAGGGGAGAAGGAAGAGCAGAGATGGCTTCTTAGGAAACAATAGATCTAATACATCCTCTAATTGTCAAACCAATGATGTTTCTTTTCAGATCTAGAGTTTGTCCTGGATGGTCCAGCCAGATCTAGAAAAGCAGGTTTCCTGTGAAGAGACCTTCCTCCAAATCTGGCTTTACTACTCTGAAAACTTGAACCAAAACAAAGTTGCATGATTCATCAGTAGGGAACGTTCTAACAAATAAAGCCAACTTTCTTCCTTCTAACACTGCTTAACAGTTAATCACAAACAAGGGCTGCCTTGGGCAGGCTGACTAAATCAACAGATTCCCTTCTCTAACCTGTCTAGACAGTTGTTAATATGCAACCGATTCCATACCAGTGGGCTGACAGTGTGAAATGAAGACTATTTCAGAAAATGAAATTCAGGCAACATTTTGGTTTAATTAGCATTGGAAATAAAAGGAAGAAAAAAAGATCCAGTGAGACCCTTCATGAGATACACTCTCGTTAAGGATAAGGAAAAGGATGCATTGAAGAAAGACTCTATGCTAAAAATATGTGAACTGTGTATGTGTTTATAGAGAGACAGAGTCAAGCATCTGCTCGCGTCCTTGGACAAGAATGCATGTGTGGACACACGGACACCAGAGGCCAATACCTGGAGGAAAACTCACAGCCTCTGACCAGAAGTGAACTAGTAACAATGGTACAGTTAAAGGATCCGCTTTGCCACTCAGCTCCTTATACCAAAAGCCAAACCTCTTTTGCTAAAGCAGAGAGTGTTACATCTCAGCCTCAAGCTGGCAAATCCTACTTTGGATCCCGGCAGAGGAAATTCAGCCGTTCATTAGCCTTAACAAGCTGCTGTCACTAAGCGAAGAAGTTACACGAGCAGCCACACACCGAGCCTCTCACAGCCCTCCCCCCAAGGGCAAGCGGGTTTCTCCAGGACGGACTGTACAAGTTCACACTTCCTATGTGCAAATCCGGATTGTCTTCTTGGACTTTCCATGGTGCACACTGTAGAATTTTTAAATACCCGTGTCCCCCCGCCCCCACCCACCATCTTTCCTGCAGAATGTCCCCTCAGCAGCTCCTAATCGCTACTGAAAAAAAACCACTGTTTCCGCAGCAGAGCCAGCACTTTCCACTAACCAGCACTTTCTTTATTCCACTTCACAAAGCCCAGTGAACTTGTCACCAGCCCCGCTTCATCCTCCCTGGGACGGCTAGCCAACTTGGCATCGGTGCCCTTCAGCATCCTAGGAGTTTCTTAACTAGTCCTCTAAGACAAAGTCAGAGGCATGGAAGCACACATCAGCCTTTGTCCGAGGTTGTGTGCCTAACTAGAGAAGGACCCTAAACAAAAAAGAGAAACAAGGACACGCATAGAGGGTGTTCTCTTTCTGGAGGCATCACACTGGGAAAACCTACAATTCATTGTCAGCCTCAGCTACATCTTCCCGTCCTCCTTGAGTATCTTTTGTCACTGGGCTCTTCTCTCTTTTGCCTACCTTCTAATCTCAAAATCAAGCTCCTATTCTTTATTGACACTCGCTAATTACTGAAAAACACTCCGCTTTGCTCCTGCCCACCCTCCCCCGCGCCCCATCCGATGGTCATAAGCACCAGTTGAAATAGATGAACCTGATTTCAGGTACCAAGTGGGTAGAGCTCATGCATGCGAGAACGTGGTCCCTGTCAACAATCGCTCCTAACACCCCAAACCACCTTCCCACCCGGCTCCTCCGAACCCCAGAAGTTCGGCAGGTCTCTGATAGGGGACAGCAAACCCGACAACGTGTGCGCAGGGATGTGTGTTGGCGACTGAAACGCAGGCAGCTCGGACCGGCTGCTCAGCTCGGCACACTACGAGGTTAGGGGTGGGTGGAGAGGTAAGCGCAGATGACTGTTTCAGAAAACATGTTCAACAACAGACAGCCAAAAATGAAGAAAAAAAATCAAACAAACAAACAAAAATTTCAACCCAGAGCCCACACCAACGCAGCCCCTGCGTCTCCGCCGCCACCACACGATTTGCACAAGTAATTTAAATCATTCACCTGCTGCCAGGTCTCCTCCAGGGATGGCAAAGCTGAGAAGTAGCCGGTGTCGTGGACAAGTTGTAGCTCCTGGAATATACTATAACTAGCCAACACGTCCATGCTGCTGCTGCCGGGCAAAACGGGAGGCGAAACCCTCCCCCGAACACAGTTGGGGCTGTTTGTTTGTCAGTCTGTCTGGCTCACCCCCCAAGAAGGCAGACATCCAGTGGCCCTTTTGTTTTGTTTTGTTTCAGTCAACTAAAAAGGAAAAAAAAAAAAAATCAATGCAGGAGAGGGAGAGAGGAGGTGAGAGAGGAGCGAGTGAGTGGGGTGGATGGAGAGAGGCATCCAGCGTGTACAGTGCAGACGACTGCCAGGAAAAGGGGACTTCTCCACGGGAGTAACAATTCCCTTCCAGGGCTCTAATCACTCCAGCTCGTGGATCAGGAAGGGGGATGCAAACTCACTGACACGAAGCTGCCATCTATTTCTGCAGCGCTGTTCGCTCCTAATGCAATCTTTGCTCTTTATTTTGGGAGGTTGCATTTTTTTCTCTCGCGATCGCTTCTCTTCCCCCCCCCTTCCCTTCCCTCCCCACCCCCCACCCCATCCTTGCTAGTTTGTAGTCTTCCCCCTCCCTTTTCTCCTCCTCCTGCTCTTCCCCCTCCCCAAACTCCCTCCCTCCGCTCGGTTCTCCGCGCAGCCGTGGGATCTCGGAGGAGGGCGTCCATTAGGCCGCGTGTGACCATGTAAGGTAAACAGGGGGCTCATGAAGTCACTGAAGACCAATGGGGAGCCCGGATCAGGGCCTGGGGCGGGGCTTGGCCCTGGCGGCGGGCGCGGATTGGCACGCTGCGGATCTCCCTGCTGCCTTACAAGGCGGTGCAAGGCGAGCTATTTTTAGAGGGCTATATAAGGGGGCTGAGGCGGCCGCCCGGCGACCGGGGAGCGCGAGCGCAAGGGACGGGGAGGGTCGTGGCGACACTCGCGCCAGCTCCCGGGACGCCGGGGCGGCTGGGCTCGGGCTGGTCGCCGGCCTCCGACCCTCGACTAGATGCCTGGCGCAGCCCGGCGCGTCCGGAGTTCGCGCCCCTCAGAGGGAAGGGGTCGCGCGTCGCCGCGGCGGCCCTGAGGCTGGCGGTCGGGAGGTGACAGTCCAGAGTGCGGGGTCAGGACGCCTCCTGGAGGGGGCGCGACGCAGGGGGCCGCGGGGAAGCCGCCGAGGGCGCCGGAGCGGGGACACTGGCCACCCCGCCTCTGCCTGGGCACGGGGCAGGGACCCGCGCGAGGCGGTGCCGGGGAGGTCCTCACGTACTCAAAAGCAGAAAAGGCATCCAGGGCCCCTTCCCGAACTCCCCACAGGCTGCCAGGGTGCAGAGAAGAAGCGCCTGAGGAGGAAGTGCCACACAATGGGAGAGAACAAAGGGGAACGGAGCGAGACCGCGGCCTGCGCCCGCCCCCCGCTTGCGCACAGTCCCCGCCCCGCCCCGCGGGCGCCGCCGCCGCCGCGCTCCCGCGCCTCCTTCTGACCCCGAGCCCGAGCGAGAGACCTGGTCGGGAGTCTGGCGGCTAGAGTTGATTGCAAGGGGCCTGTTGCTCGACTGTGCGTTAAAAAGGCCAGAGAGAGCCTAGGTAGACGTGGGGCGCAAGCTGGAGCGCGCAGCTTGCGAGGGGGCCTTTACGTGAGGCTCACCATGGGGTCTCCAGCGAGGTGTCTGCAGAGCTGCGATGGTGAGAGGAGGAACTCGATTTCTCGTTTTCTGGAGTTGGGATGTAGACAGAGATCTGTTACATCTGAGATGAAAACCCTGCACAATACACGTTAGGGTTGGCCAATTGTTTGCTTGACCTTAAATGGTTAGTGTGGTTTAAGCTTCCCCAAAATGCGCTGTGAGCTGAGCTTCCACTTTTGGAATGATTGCAGAATTCGGTGCTTAAGAGATGAGAAACTTCGTTCTACCAGTAATGGAAGAAACGCTTCACCTTAATCACCCTCCTTGTCTTTCCCCTCCCTTTGAGTATGTAGGACTCGATAACACAACATTTGAAAGATTCTACTCTGTGAAACAAGCACAGATTGGAATTCAGTATTTGCCAAGGAATATTAAACATGAATTACTGGGATTGAGGAAAGCCTGATTTATTTACTTGTTAGTGTCTGGAATTCTGTTGGCCAGATTCATAGCATTCATTGTATGAGTATAATTGGAACATTTACTCTAATGTAGATGCAGATGCATCTGCAATTAGATGTGCAAGGACGCTGCCAGCTAAATAGCTGCATGACTTTGAGCGAATTACTGGGTCAGAATTTCTACATACCCATCTCAGAAAACAGAAATAGTGGGATCCGCGTTGTCTAGTTGTTATGAAGTGTCAAAATATCTTTGATAACTCACCTAGCATAGTATCTGACGCTATTAGGTGAATACTAAATATTAGCTATCATTGTCTCCCCACTTGAGCTATGTAAACTAATAGGACCCTTAGGAGGATATACTATTAATAGAATCTTGGAGATAGAGGAAAGGTAGAAACCCCTTGCTAGTTTGTTACAAGGTCTTCCCTTCTCCATGCTCTCCCCTGACCCCCATGCTATTTCAACTGGGGGGATGGGCAGGAACCATTGAGAAACACTAGGGCAAAAGACATGTTCGTGAATAATAGGGGAAGGAAAGGAACTTGGGTATAGAAAACTAGAGGCAAAAGGTGAGGCAAGACCAACCATATAATTTGGTACTTGAGACTCAAGTGAACTTATTTTGTGTGTGTTACATTATAACCATTTTTGAATAAAATAGGACATATTGGTTAACGTGAGTTTGAAGATTTTACAAATAATAGTTCCCATTTATTAAGCACTTCGAATGTGCCGTATGTGCATAAACATTTTATATGCAGTGTCTCATTTAATCTTAAGGACAGCCCCAAGGTATGTACTTTTATAATCCCCAACTTTATGGATGAAGATACCCAGGCTTGGAAATACTAAGTAAATTGGTCAAGGTCTCACAACCTGGAAGTGGACAAGCAGGGGTTCAAATCCAAGAGCATCTGACTCCCCACACTGTTCTGCACTGAGCTTTGTATGGGGAAAAATGGGGTTCCTCAGCTTTAAGTCAATGTGTGTTTACAAAAATTGCTTGGGTGGGGCCGGAGGAGGGGGCTTCCATCGAGACTTTTCCTATGTACCTATCAGCCGTCTGACTTGCAGAAGGACTCAACCAAAATTTTACAAAGCAAATACTGCAAACCTCATTATGATCTTTGCTCCAAGCTTTGTAGAATATTTTAGATTCATTTTAAGAGATTTATACAGCAAGGCATTCTGAAAGGCACATTTTCAATATTAGTTATATTTAGCTACTTTTTATAGCCTAGAGACCCAAGATTCACATTGTAAAACACATGCAAGGTATCCAAATGTACAAAGTAGAGAACTTTGGCAGTTCAGCAAACCAAAATAAACTGCACTGTTGTAACTACCACTTACTGATTACCTTCTTTGTACCTAGTATTTTACACATACCTCTGATCTCCCCAGTCCTGTGAGGGAACTATTAGTGCTCCATTTTCATAGATGAAGATACTGAAGTTTAGAGAGTGCATGTAATTTGCTCATTACCATGTGTCTAGTAAGTGGGTAAAAGCAGATTAGAATACAGGTCTGCCTCCAAATTGACTCCAAAATCTGTCTTCTCCACGAGTATTGCCTTGGGAGGTATTCATTTTACTTCTAATAATGTCACTCTTTGGAAGTAATCCTATAGGAAACACCCTAGAGTAAATAATAAATTATCCCCCCACCCGGGAGAGCTTAGAAATAAATGAGGATATTTTAAGAATAAAATAGTAAAAATTTAATATGTGAATACACACATTAAAGGCATCAGGCAGTTTCCACCAGTAAAGTTTTGCTTCATTAGTATAGGAAGTCTATTATCCCACTGTGATTAGTACTCCTCAAAAGTAAATCTACTTAAAACTGGGACCAAATTTCAGACCAATCAGTGAAGAAAGGTTTGCTTAAGACTTTATTTGAAAATAAAACTCAATGTTATTAAAATACATTTATTCTGTCCTATATGGGCATACCTCATTTTATTGTACATAGCTTTATTATGCCTTGCAGATACTGCTTTTTTATATAAATTGAACGTTTGTGGCAACCCTGCTTGGAACAAGTCTTAATCAGCACAATTTTCCCAACAACACGTACCCACTTTGTGTCTCTATGTAACATTTTGGTAATCCTCACAATAGTTCAAACTTTTTTTGTTATTACATCTGATATGGTGATGTGTGATCAGTTATCTTCAGTTTTAATATTGTAATTGTTTTAAGGCACCATGAACCGTGCCCAAATAAGACACAGAACTTAATAACTAGTGTGTGTGTGCGTGCTAATTACTCCACCAACTGGCTCTTCCCCTCCTCTCCTCAGGCCTCCCTATTCCTTAAGACACAACAATAATGAAATTAGGCCAATTAATATCCCCACTATGGCTCTAAGTGTGCAAGTGAAAGGAAGAGTGACATATCTCTTTAAATCAAAATCTAGACATAAGCTTAGTGAAGAAGGTATATCAAAAACCAAGATAGACCAAAAGCTAGGCCTTTACACCAAACAGTTGGCCACTCTGTGAATGGAAAGAAACAGTTATTGAAGGAGATTAAAAATGCTACTCCAATAAACACACAGATGATAAGAAAGCAAAACAGCTTTATTGCTGATATGGAGAAGGTTTTAGTGGTGTGAATGGAAGATCAAACCAGCAACAACATTCTTTTAAGCTAAAACCTAATCCAGAGCAAAACCCTAACTCTCTTCAACGTTATGAAGGATTAGAGAGGTGAGGAAGTTGCAGAAGAAAAGTTGGAAGATAGCAGAGGTCGATTTATGAGGTTTAAGGGAAAAAGTCATCTCCATAACATTAAAGTACAAGGGAAGGAGCAAGTACTAATGTAGAAGATGCACCAAATTATCCAAAAGACTGAGCTAAAATCATTGATAAAGGTAGATGATGCAGCCTTCCATTGAAAGAAGATGCTTTCTAGGACTTTCATAGCTAGAGGAAGAAAGCAATGTCTGGCTTCAAAACTTCAAAGGACAGGTTGATTCTCTTGTTAGGATCTAATGCACCTGGTTCCTTTAAGTTGAAGACAATGCTCATTTACCATTTTGAAAGTTGTAGGGCTCTTAAGAATTATACTAAATCTACTCTACCTGTGTTCTATAAATAGAAGAACAAAGCCTGGATGACAGCACATCTGTTTATATGATGGTTTACCGAATATTTTAAGCTCACTGTTGAGACCTACTCTTTAGGAAAAAAGATTCCTTTCAAAATGTTGCTTACTGCTCATTGACAATGCACCTGGTCATCCAAGAGTTCTAATGGAGATATATAAGGAGTTGTACATGTTGTTGTCATGCCTGCTAACACAACATCCATTATGCAGCCTGTGGATCAAGGAATAATTTCAGCTTTTAAATCTTATTATTAAGGAAATACATCTCATAAGACTATAATTGCTATAGATAGTGATTTTCTGATGGATCTGGGCAAAGCAAATTAACAACCTTGTGAAAAGAATTCATCACACTAGATGCTATTAAGAACATTTGTGATTCATTTCTGGAAGAGGTCAGAATATCAACATTAACAGGAGTTTAGAAGAAGTTGATCCCAACCCTTCTGGGTGACTTTGAGGGGTTCAAGACCAGTGGAGAAAGTAACTGCAGATATGGTGAGAACAGCAAAAGAACTAGAAGTAGAGCCCAAAGAGGTGACAAAAATGCTGCAGTCTCATGATAAAACTTACATGAATGAGGAGTTGCTTCTTACAGATTAGCAAAGAAAGTTCTTTCCTGAGATGGAATCTACTTCTGGTGAAGATGCTATGAACATTGTTGAAATGACAAACTATTTAGAATATTATTATACATAAAATGAGTTGATAAGGTAATCACAGGGTTTGAGAGGATTGACTCTAATTTTGAAAGAAGCTGTACTTTTGGTAACATGCTATCAAACAGCATTGCATGCTACAGAGAAACCTGTCATGAAAGGAAGCATCAGTGTGACAAAATTTATTGTTGTCTTTTTCTAAGAAATTGCCACAGCCCCTCCAGCCTTCAGCAACCCACTCTGATCAGTCAGCAGCCATTGACATTGAGGAAAGACCTTCTACCAGGAAAAAGATTATAACTTGCTGAAGGCTCAGATGATAGTTACCAATTTTTAGTAGCAAAATATTTTAAAATCAAGGTATGTACATTGTTTTTTCTTAGACACAATGCTATTGCACACTTACTAGAGTATAGGGTAAATATAACTCTTACATGCACTGGGAAACAAAAAACTTGCATGACCCACTTTATTGTGATATTTGCTTTATTGCAGTGGGCTCTAACCAAACTCAGCCATATTTTCAAAGTATGCCTGTATTTAACAATATTTACATTGTTAGTACAACTATGTGCTAATTGTAAAATGAATAAATCAAGAAAGTTGTTGTTGGTTTAATTTTTCTACAAAATGTAAAGCACCGGCTGGGGCCCAGAACACACATGGCACCTTGACATGCTGAGTATTTTGAGCCAAAGGAGATTGGGAGAGCCACTAAAGCAGGAATTTCTCTCTGACCTTCCCCTACTCCTATTTTCTCTCCTGAAACAGATCATAGAAACTGAAATTTCTCTCCCTCAAAGCAAGCCATAAAACCTAAGGAGGTCACTCTCTGACCTCCTCCCTTTTGCCCTGAAGACCTTCATGTGACAGGTGTTCTGCCCCTCCCTAGAGGCCAAAGAGAATCTGAACAAACAGGCCTTGTTAAGTTTCCAGTTTATTACCTTTAGGCCATACCTCCTTTTTATCCAATCGTACTTCAACACGACTGTTCATCCTTCATCACACCTAAGCATTAAAATACAGTTTTCCCTGGGTCTTTGTGTCTTCATTTTTGAAGGCTCCCATGTCATGTAAAACTTTGATTAAATTGATTTGTGATACTTTTCTCTTGTTAAACTGTCTTTTGTTATAGGAGTGTCAGCCATAAACCTTGTGATAAGGGAGGAAAAGTTATTACTTTTTCTCCCGAACACAACTTACAATATGCCTTATTTCATATTTGACTTTTACAGGATAATCAAAAAGAGGGTCATTTTGTAAAAATGTTAGAGGGCTTCATCAGTTTCCCCAAGGGTCTCTATTAGTTTTTTGTATTCAAAGTATTCTCTTCTGAAGCAGCAATATAGTCACCCTCCCTGTTGATTTTTACCTTCACTTGTTAGTTTAACTCTACAAATCTCTATTTGCCAGTGGCCTTATCAAACTTACTTTCATTGACATCATAAAATCTAACACTTTTGGCACGATTTGCAATTTTACTTTGCAGTATAATTGAATATATTGCATTGTGTTGTAAATGTTTGCCACTATGAGAGCAGGAGAGAAGACTGGTGTTAAGAAGGGATGTTTGAGTGGGGGACTAATTTATAAGTGGTCCTGTCATTAATATTTTTGTGTACTGACTTTTTCTTCCATTCACAATCTTACTACAGTGGAGGAAAGTGTGAACTTGGGTTGTGTCGTAGAAAACGTGAGTGTCAGAGAGGGGGAGGTTGGTAAACAAGACTGCCTGAGGAAACATGGTTTGAATTTGGAAGAACATGAGAACATGTATGTGGCCACTTGTGAGAGTTGTTTCATCATTGAGAAAAATGAAATGGTAGTCCCATCAGGCCTCTAGTGTCCTGGATAAAAATATTTCTTGAAAATACGTCTCTCTGTTTTCATTCTGTGCTCACTTTCTGCCCATAATTTGACTTCCCACTTGTTCTGCCTACAGGGAAAAATGTACTGGTTACAACCACAGGAGCCTGGTCACTGTGGCAGTACTATTGCTATTGTCAATGTCAAACATCCAAAGACATTTTAGTTAATATGTGTGTTTTTTGTTAGTTTAATTAGCATGGGTCTGACTTCCTAGGTTTGTTTAATTTTAAGACACTAACATATTGAGATTTCTAGACATGATAGGCTTTAAAAAATGGTCTCGGTGAATTAACCAAGAACTCTTATTATCTTCTTCAGAAGACATCCCAATCTTGCCACTAGCTTTTAGAATTCTGTGGGTATATTATAGTTTAACAAAACATTTATTTTTAAATAAAATGCCAAAGCCAACCCTGAATGTTACATCTTACATTGCAGTGGGTCATACAAAATGGATAAATGGCCTGGTAGATTGTGAGTTATGGGCGTGTGACCCAGGAGACAATTTGCTGCTATCTTCTAACTCAAGTGATCTATTGCTTAACAAAAATTCACCTACCATCATGAGAAAGATAAGGAATTCACAAGTCCAGCAAAAGTTCACTGTCAAGAATGCTCTGTCCAACCTTAGAATGTTGGACTTTGAATGTCATTATGACCTGTGTTACATGATTCCTGTGGAGATAAATATCAGTAGTCAGTTTTCTAGCTTGAGCTATCAGCACCTAAAGTGTCAGTATCCTCTATGAAGAACAAAATCATCATTTGAATTCAATCAGTCATTCAACATATATTATGTAAACCATTCAGTCATTTAACATATATTATGCAAAGAACTTAGGTTGAAAATAAAATGGTAAACACAGACATATTACCAATATCAATTTCTGAGAGAGTAGTACTGTGTCTCAGAAGTTAGAAAAGGCATTTGAAGTGTCTAGTCCAACCTTCATCAGATCTGCTGCTTCCCTTTGCAACATTGCTTTCAGGAGATGCCCAGTTCCTCCAATGGTAGGGAGATCCCAGCAAGCACTAGGATAAGCTGCTATGATTGAACCTAATTGGATGATTTTCCCCATCTAAGAATAGCATCACAAGCTATTCAGGGGTCTCTGGACAAAGATTTTGGAAAAGAAGCCAGTAGGAAATGAGAAAAAAAATATAAAAAATAGTAAAAAATCAATTTTGCTGTACAATGACACAAATGTCCAGATAGTTGTGAAGCCAGTGAGAAATCAAGTTGCTAATGTTTTAGAGATTCTTAGCTTTTGCGGCATGTGAGGCACAATTTGTAAGATAGTGTTGTGTTTCATCCTGAGCATTTTTTGTTGTGACATGTTGAATACAACACAGTGTAATTATTAATATGTTAAATATCACTGTCAATGTTTTATCAGAATATTATCATTTTTCTTTTAGAAGTGCCATTTCCAAAGGGCTTGGTATGCAGTTAATGGGATTTAACAGCAGAATGCATCTTGGATTTTGTAATGGAAATCAATGGGAGAATAAGATTGATTTGATGGAAAGTCTCTGTACTGCAAACTTTGCTGACAATGACCATTCCTTTAAGTGAGAGATACCTATTCCACAAGTGCTCAATGATGAGTTTTTATGTATATAATACATCTAGATAGTTTGGAAAATTAATAATGTCAGAAGCAGGTTTTTTTTTTTTTTTTTCTGACTAGTCTCTCATTTGAATCTGATTAAATTTTCTTTACCGGAAGGATGCTTACTTGAGTGCTTTGAAAACTCAGCTGAGTCATAGTTTTTAATGCTGGTCCCTGCTCTTCTCAGGAGTAAGTTATCACATGCTTTAAAATCCTCCATTTGGGCCAGACGCGGTGGCTCACGCCTGTAGTCCCAGCACTTTGGGAGGCCGAGGCGGGCAGATCACGAGATCAGGAGATCGACACCATCCTGGCTGACACGGTGAAACCCCGTCTCTACTAAAAATGCAAAAAAAATTAGCCGGGTGTGGTGGTGGGCGCCTGTAGTCCCAGCTACTCTGGAGGCTGAGGCAGGAGAATGGCATGAACCCGGGAGGCAGAGCTTGCAGTGAGCCGAGATCACACCAGTGCACTCCCGCCTGGGCGACAGAGACTCCGTCTCAAAAAAAAAAAAAAAAATTCCTCCATTTGTGCCATCTAAATGGGAGAAATAATGCCTCAATGCCCCCCTCAGAATGCTTCACAATTCTCTCCTAACTCTCTTCTCCTCCCGCTTTGCAATGCTCAAAGATTGTTTGAAGCAAATGTGGTCATGCTTTATACTGTGTCATTTCATTTTGGCTTCTCCCAAACTGGGCATCATGGAAGGTATGCCCTTAGCTGCTCTGCCTCCCTTTGGTATTATTTGGGAAGCCAGTGCAATCTCATTTGATGAAGACCAAAAGGTAGCATAACTCAGAGAGGCTTAGTCCTCTTACCCAATTTGTCCAAATGGGAAATTCCACCCAGCTCTCCTTGTGCCACATATAAGCCCCAATCCTTTCCTTTTCTGTGATATCAATTTTCAATCTTTGAGGAATATTCATGTTAAAACAATCTTGTTTTGTCCTTTCTACATGTTCAAAACTATTATTTTAAAAAACAATTTATTAAAGTACATACAAAATATCTTTAATAAAATTTTAAAATAATATTGCTTTCTATAGTATTGTTTGGACACCATATTGTTTGTGCTGGATTCTGTCAGCTTGGCCTAAACAGGAGCAGATGATATTAGCTCAAATGATATCAAATGTGCTTGAAAGAATATAGAAGTTCTAAGGCACGTAGAAAAATTTTCTTAGTTAAAATTACCAAAATCTACCCAAAGTATATGAGATGTTCTCAAAGAACCCACTTTACAGAGGGATTTAGAGTAATATATTTTTCAGAATTTAAGGCACTTCTCAATCTATTAAGAAACAGTTACTGTTACATTTATCACATTTTAAGGGAAACTATAATCTTGAATATTGTAACATTTCAAAAGGTGATACAATAACAGGCCTTTTTGTGAACTAGTAACAGCATTAGCCAAAGGAAAGCTAAAGAGTAAGGATTGGTTAAATATAACTTTCTTCCACACTGCCCTGGGGTAACTGTTGTCCTAAGTGACCTTTAAAGATAATTTAGAATGGAAACGGATCTACTTTAGTAGCTTTACTAAGTATTTGACAACCTAGAATTTCCCCTTTTTGATTTGTCTTCACCATAGCAACCTTCTGATCTGTGATTTCCTCTTTTGAATGAACTGACTTATATGAGATTTCCCTTTGTAAACACATAGTATCTATTTTTATTTATTTACATACTTGTTCCTTATTTCTTCTATTCCAGAGAGGAAGTATGAACAAATACAATAAAATACAGGAACTACAATACAAAAAAATAGTATTAAATAAAAGACAGAAGTCAAATACCAGAGGATAAGGGAGAAAGAAATATAATAGATATACATTGTTATTCTAGCTCCTTGTAACTTTGCTTAGTGTGAATCAATGCCCCTAGAACACAGAATCTCACCTATTTATGGTTATGTACTGGAAAAAATTTTCAACATTGCTATATGTTTAAAAAGTTTATGATAAATTCTTTAAAAAATTAACTTTTAAGTCATAGAGAAAAGAGAAGGAGGCAGCAGATAAAGGGGAGAAGGAGGAAAGGGAAGAGAAGTGTGAAAGTAAGACCAGTTTTGAGTGAGGGCGTGTGTGTGTGTGTGTGTGTGTGTCCACACAAATGAACCTTCTTTTCTCATTTTGATGTTCCTTCTGCAGGTATTTGAATGAAGCTAGTTTAGAATAATTTATTGAATGCTCACTAAGCGCTGAGTGCTGTACTAAATACTCTCGCATGATTCTCTCATTTAATCCTCCAAACAACACCAGGAAATAGATATTATTGGCATCATCCTTATTTTATTAAGCAGTTAAGTAAATTGCTCAAAATTACAGAGCACGGAAGGAGTACAGCCTGGATTTGAACCCAATGAGCCTGGATTTCAAATTTTAGAGTCCTAACTTTTAAGCTGAAACTAACAATAAGGGCAAAAGTAATAAGGTCCTCAGAACATGTCTGTGTTTTTTACTCCTTTTTTGCATCCCCTAAAACCTGGCACCATGCTTGACACAGAATACTTAATACATACTTAGTACATGATTATATGTCATAGAAAGAAACAATAGTAGTCATTTGGTTACATTTTTCTCTATGTCCTCCATCCTTCCTGCATGATTTCTATCCATTTGTCCATCCATCCATCAATAAATACAATGCAAGGATCCATGATGACTTATGAAGAATGGAACGGGTTCAAAGATTAGGGAGATATCAGCAAGAACCATATATATTTAGAACATGTAGATTGCAACCAAAATTCAAATAAAAATTTTTAATGTTTTTTGCTTCTTAATGTAGACTTAGCTTTAAACATTTGCTATGTCAGTGTTTTCTAAAACTTGCAGTTATTCTGTAACACATCCCCAGTCTCTACATGTATCTGAATTTTACCCACCCTTCCGCAGATTTAACTAATTTCTCCTAATGTTTGCAGGACAAAACTAAGGAAATGTCTAGACCCTCAGGGTAAGGGAAGCCCCTAGAGACTGGCATGTGAATCACAAACTCAAATGCTTATGGACCAGACAGGTAACCTCAATGAGTAAGGTGGGCCAGGTGAAGATGTTGGATAATTGGAGAAGGCACATTCCATTTAAAGGAGATGGTTACTACTCAACTCCAGCCATCTGTGACAATACAGATCCACCATGTGCTGCTAGATCATCTTATCTTTCGAAGAAAGCAAAAAAAAAAAAAAAAAAAAAAGATTTTTTTTTGTGAAATCTCGTGATTTTTAAATTTTGACAAGGAATCCAGATATACAAGAAAAAAAAATATTTCGCAAAGAACAAAAACTACACAATAGCGGACCAAATTTGGCCAATGGGCCACCAACATGTGACTTCTGTGTGAGTACCCACCCCTTCCTCAAAGCAGTAGGGGTGACTACTTGTTGGTCTGCTTAGCAACATCCTTCACCAGGAATTATCCTGCCAGTTATGGCTTAAGCATTTAGGCGAGCAGGGGCCCCCATGCAACCCACCTGAAGGAGGCCATTCCATTTCCAGGTGGCTCATAGTTATCTCTTTCTAAGACTGAGCTGTAGTCCAGCAGACCTCTAATTTATTCATATTGGGGATGTTCTGTCTTCTGTAGCATCCCCAAAATACATCTCTTTTCTTTTTCATATACCAGCCCTTAAAGAACATGAAGGCAATTATCAATTTTCAGTGGCTGCTGTGAGGAATACTAGAAGGAAATCTATTATTTCAAGTGTGGTCCAACTAGTGCAGAGGCAGAGTTGGGTTCTGTTTTCCTTTGTTTCCAATACTGTATTTCTATCAAGGCAACCTAAATCTAATTTTGTTTTGTAAGTCCATCTCATGGTTAACTTATATTAAGTTTAAAATAAACTAAAAACCTTTTGGTCATTTTTTAACATGTGCTACTATAAAAATAGGCCTCCCTCATTCTTGCTATTTTACCCCAAAACAGGACCTTTATGTGTACTTATTAAACTTCATCTTTTTATATTTGGCTCATTTCCTTTCTGTCAAAATCTCTTTTAGATTCTTGATTTTATGGTCTAAAACATTTGCTATCTTTCTCGATTCCATATCACCTATAAATTGGATAGGCCTGATAATAACAGCTAACATATATAAAGTTTGCTATGTGCCAGGCACTGTTCTGAATGCTTTACATATATTATTTCATGCTCACAACTGTCTCAATTAGCTACTAATCATATACCTATTATACACATATAAGAAAACTGTGGCACAGAGATGTTAAGCAACTGATCCTGGACCACACAACATCTAAGTGATAGGAACAGGTGAGGTGACTCCAAAGCCTGCAAGCTTAGTTGGTATCCTTTGTTTTACCCCATCAGATCTCAGAGGGCAATGTAGACAGACAACACTAGAATGATAAACCCTTTTAAAAACTGCCCTCCTGTAATCCCAGCACTTTGGGAAGCCAAGGTGGGAGGATCACAAGGTCAGGAGTTTGAGACCAGCCTGGCCAATATGGTGAAACCCCGTTTCTACTAAAAATACAAAAATTAGCTGGGCATGGTGGCAGGCACCTATAGTCCCAGCTACTCGTGAGGCTTAGGCAGGAGAATCACTTGAACCTGGGAGGCGGAGGTTGCAGTGAGCCGAGACTGTGCCACTGCACTCCAGCCTGGGCAACAGAGTGAGACTCCATCTCAAAAAACAAACAAACAAACAAAAAAAACACACATAAATAATAAAAATTGGCCAGGCACAGTGGCTCACACCTGTAATCCCAGCACTTTGAGAGGCCAAGGCAGGCGGATCACAAGGTCAAGAGATCGAGACCATCATGGCTAACATGATGAAACCCCGTCTCTACTAAAAATACAAAAATTAGCTGGGTATGGTGATGCGTGCCTGTAGTCTCAGCTACTTGGGAGGCTGAGGCAGGAGAATCGCATGAACCCAGGAGGTGGAGGTTGCAGTGAGCCGAGATCGTGCCACTGTACTCCAGCCTGGTGACAGAGTGAGACTCCGTCTGAAAAAAAAAAAAAGCTCTATTAAAATGCTAAGAGCATAGATTATTATTCCCATTTATCAGATAAAAAAGCTGAGGCTTGGAGGTTAAAGCAACTTGTGTGAAACCACATAGGAAGTTGTGGCAAAGTAAGTGCTAGTCCCCACATCCCTTGCACTCTTTCCACTGCCTAACTTTATCTCCAACGTGCTGTTACCTCAAATCTGATTAGTGTTGGAGGGAGAGCTACCCATGCTATGGCCACTCATTAAGTGCAAGCATTTTCTCCCTGGTGGAAAATGCTCCTGATTATTTACGCCCTTCCCCCACTTTTTTTCTTTGCTGCCAGAATCCTAATGCTCTGATTGAAATATGTTCAGTTAAATATATACTTGCCCGGCCTCCCTTGTAGTTAGGGATGCCAGGGGCACAGTTCTGGCTAGTAACATATGAAAACAAGTCTTCTGGTATGCATTAGTTTTCTAGGGCTGCCATTGCAAAGTACCAAAACCTGGATGGCTTCCAGAAAGGCAATGTATTGTCCCATAGTTCTGGAGGCTGGAAGTCTGAAATCAAGATGCTTGTAAGATTGGTGCTTTCTGAGGGAAGGATCTATTCCAGGCCTCTCTCCCTGGCTTGTAGATGCATGCTCCCCATTCACATGGCTCTCTCCTAGTATGCATGTCTCTGTGTCCACATTTCCCTTTTTTATATTGGGTTAGGGTCCACCCTAATGACCCCCTTTTAATTTGATTACCTCTGTAAAGACCTATCTCCAAGTAAGTTCAGTTTCACAAAGAACAAAAACTACGCTGATTCAGAGGTACTGGAGGTTGGGAAAAACATATCTGGTTCTGGAGAGGACAAAATACAACCCATAATGAGGGGGGCTGGTATGGGTTGCTGGAGAAGCTTTTGCTTTCTTTGTAAAAGGGGACAACCATGGTGTGCCTTCCTTCCACTGCCCCTCCTTCTCTCTGCCTTATATACTGCCTCAGTAGTTGGAGCTACCCAGCCATGTCATGATTATGAGAGAATGACCCAGAGAACTAAGGAACTGAACCTATACCAGAAACTGCCTGAGTCAGGATATCTTGTTACATAAGAAAAATAAACCCCTATGCTAAAAGTCATGTAGTTGGGTTTTCTGTTACTCATAGCCAAACACATTCCTAACATACTACCATTCTCAAAAATCTAGCTTTGTATGATTTTATCAAATAATACCCCAATTAATCCAAAGTAATTATCAGACTATGTTTACAAATGATTTAGATGGAGAATGGGGTTGAGTAAATCAAGCAATGAAATGTTTTGAAAACAATGTCTAAGAAAAATATGTTCACTGTGAAATACCATACAGCCATAAAAAGAATGCAATCATGTCTTTTGCAACAACATAGATGCTGCCGGAGGCCATTATCCTAAGCAAGTTAATGCAGGAACAGAAAACCAAATACCACATGTTCTCACTTATAAGGGGGATGCTAAACACTGGCTACTCATAGACTAAAGATGGCAACAATAGTCACTAGGGACTACTAGAATGGAGAGGAAGGGAGCGGAACAAGGGTTAAAAAAAAACTACCAATTGGCAACTATGCTCAGTACCTGGGTGATGGGATCAATCATACCCCAAACCTCAGCATCATGCAATATACCCATGTAACAAACCCACACATGTACTTCCTAAATCTAAAATTTTTAAGTTGAAATTATTTTTTAAAAAGTATGTATGTTGAAAGCTGTGCACCAACAGCTTCAAGCTTCCTATTGTTGCTTGTTTTTGAAGGTGACTGGTGTCTTCCAGGCCCCAATGTTGTTCTTGAAAAGCCAATAAAAAAGATCCTGTTTGCTATTCTTAGCATTTATATATACTAAGGCTGGTGTGAGAGAGAATGAGGTCATGACTTGTTACCCTCAACTGTGGACATTTTAGCAAGTCCCTCTGTGTACTTTGATGATTGAACATGAAATCATCTCTGCAGTTAAATTTTATTGCTTTAAATGCACCTCTGTTTCCCTTCCCATGCTGGGTCCTGTAATGATCTTTCTGGAGTTTGTTTGGAAAGTCAAAGAAGCCTGACAACGGTGGCCGTTTTGTCTCCAGATATTGTGAGCGTGAAAGAAACCACTGGGGACAGGGCAAGATATCCTGCCAATGAGACAGGTAGGATGTCCTTTGAACAGGACAGGGCCTAGGGTAGGGCAGGGAGTCGCACTCTCAGTGCTGTGCAAGCTCAGGCTTAGTGCCTGCAGGCCCTGAAGCTGGGTGCCTCTTAAGTGTTCACCCTGGATGCTTCTCTTGCCTCTCCCTAGTCCTAGCCCTGCCTCTGAGTAAGAATAATCTCTAATGGACACCATTATCCTCTTGCACTCATTTTAGTTGTTGTATGTCTGCTTCTAGGTTCTAACCTGGACGTTTTAATTAGTTTTAGTTGAACAGCTATTTTTTAAAGCCATAATCCTGAGAACACATTGACAGAGGAAGGGATTTTCATTCTTTCATACCCAGGCATTTAATATTTTACAATGGTAACTCTGAATAACTGAGTACCTAGGTTTGAGGCACTGTACTCATATTGCATAGGTGTGTTGCATATATAATGTGCAAAACTCACTAAGAAATTCTGCAACCTAGGCATTCATAACCCAACCAAGAGAGATGAAATGCCAGGCCCAGGCCCCACAGAGGAGAGGGCCACTCTCTAACATAAGACTATCTTGCTCCAGGTCGACTTGCTGCCTGTTTGACTCCCCTCCCTTTGGGCCTCAAAATCTCTGCTTTCTAAACTTTTCTGGTATTAACTCCCTCAATCACCACAAACACTATCTCTATATCTCCTGGTCAAATTTTTCTTACTTGACTAAAAGATTTTATTATTGCTTTGCTTCTGTGGTTTCTTTCTCTTTTCCACTCAAAAAAAAAAAAAAAAATCATTGAGTTGAGAGTAGATCAGTATGTCAAGTTTTCTCAAAACATTCTTTAAAGCCATTTTCTGACTTAAATGTCTAGAAGGCAGAGCTAAATGGGGCCACCAGGTAAGAAAGCAGGACAGCTCCACGCACTTAGGGGGAATGAGGAGGGAGAAAATGGAAAGAAAAAGAATCTTATTAGGTTTTGTAGGTCAGGGAAATCCTTTCTAGCCTGGATTTTAAACCTTCTGAATTTTAATTGAAAGTATTTCTCCAGGGTATTTACTTTAACATGACTATGCACTCTCAAAAAAAATTCCCTATCCATATAAGAAAAATATTACAAATTCCAGGAAGGCAAAATTGCATTAGAAGGAAGAATTTGATGATGTGCCCTTACTTCGGACAGTAACCATGAAATTGCTGGCAGCCACAAAAGCTTCCAGACTTCTATTGAGCATCTCTGCTGGGAAAAACATAATGCTTCAGGGTATGATACATGACTCCATACTCCCAACTAGGAATCACCATTAATTCTTAAAAGAAGTGAGCAATATTCCCCTCAAGATTTGTGACCATCCACTAAAGAAAATGTCCCCAAATTTGACAGTAGAAGATTGGTTTAATCTGGGGGCTATTGTTAGAAAGGTATGAAAGTTAATGAACAAAACTTGACGTCTCCCTGATTTCTCCAGTTTTGACCTCAAATGCAAAATAATGCTTGTTCCCTGTATAACACACACACACACACACTCCAAAAGATAGAAATTCTCAGTTGCTCACTTATAACAAGCACAGAATCAAATGCTAAGTGTTAACCACTCATCTTTTAAAAATTCATGTCTACCGTGTACATCTTGGCCCAAACTAGAAATTATTCTCTTTTTTCTGCATGTTGACTTTTTATCATAACTATAACATCATTCTTAGTAATAATGAGGATTATAAGAATACACTGGTTTAAATAGTGTTATCTGTCTTTCTGACTCAATATATATTTTTATATTGTATCTCCTTATCTTCATTGCATTCCTATAAAGCAGGTTGCTTATCATTTCTGATTTATAGATGTAAAAACCAGGGCATTGCAAAGCAAGATGATATGAGGTCAAATAGTCATGAAAAAAATTGGTCCTTTTACCCACTCTCTATATTAGAATTAATTCACTCCCCTGAAATTCAGGAAATGGGCCAGGGCGTGGTGGCTCACGCCTGTAATCTCAGCACTTTGGGAGGCCGAGGGAGGCAGATCACCTGAGGTCAGGAGTTCAAGAGCAGCCTGGCCAACATGACAAAACCCCATCTCTACTAAAAATACAAAAATTCGCTGGGCGTGGTGGTGGGCACCTGTAATCCCAGCTACTCAGGAGGCTGAGTCAAGAGAATCCCTTGAACATGGGAGGCAGAGGTTGCAGTGAGCCTAGATCGCGCCACTACACTCTAGCCTGGGGACAGAGTGAGACTCTGTCTCAAAAAAAAAAAAAAAACAAGAAACAAACAACAACAACAACAAAAAAAACAGACAGAAAATGGAGTGTAACAATACGTAAGAAAGAATTTTCAGTTGAAAAAGTGATTTAGCCTTAGAACATGTTTCCAAATTAGGGGTCTTTCTTTCAAATTGCCTTATAACATAGGACAGAAAACGGGGTAATTGGGTGCTTTCAAAGCTGACCCACCTGAGCCAGGGCATTTTAGGACAACCTTGTAAGAATTCTGAGTCAAATTCTTGTGATGCTATGACTAAGTATCATGCTTTGGCTGCTTTCCCCCACCTCTTACTCAGATTCCCCCAGCCCCCTTCTTAAGGAGAATCCCTTTAACCCCTCCTAGGAAATATCTCTTCCCATAGCACTTCAGAGTCTTTGCGGCAACTCTGCTGCAATGTCCCCACTTGACACTGTGCTTCTTGCTGTGGTGTTAGGGCTAAGTTTTCCTTTCATGGGACTCCAAGCTAGAAGTTGGTCTCAGCACTAATGAAAGATGCACAGTATGTCCATTGCTCAGTCAGCCGTTCTGATCCACTGCTGACGTTGGAGGTGTTCCTTGTCTCCAGGTTGCTGCTTGATTCGTGGGAACCACCCCAAATCCCCCTCCCACTTTCCACTCAGGTTCTGTTCTACAAGTCTCAGAGATCTCTGCACCACAGGAGACTCAGAGACAACAGTATATGGGTATGGTCATAACCTTCCACTGTCAGCATGTAGAACATAGGATGATTCAGCTCCACCATGAAATGAGAAGATAGAGGGAGGGAAACCATCCACTCTCTACAGCCTGAGAGACTGTTAACCTCCCCGCTCAGCAGCCGTAGGGTAGGAGTGGCACTAACCGATCTAATACTCCGGTAGTCAGGGTTCTAATTCTAGCTCGGGCACTTTCTTTGCCTCAATTTTTACATTTAGACCTAACAACTTTTTTTTTCCTGGTAATGACTGTCCATCAGCCACATGTTCCTAGATTTTAGTATAATATTTTTACTGGGCGGTTATTGGATTTTGGTCCTCTAGCATCTGTAACTGCTTGCTTTGGTAACTGTATCTGACTTTCCTCTGAGAACTCCGTCTGCTCTAGTCACAGCCCAAGAGCTTCAGGATAGAGTTGATGTCTTCTCAGCTCCAGGTATGAAGCATGTGAACCGACCCTGACCCATCAGCAGTTCCTATTTCCTTGGGTTATGTGGTTGATGCAGAGATGGGCAGCCAATCAGAGTGAATTTCAGAACTTTCCTAGACGCTGCCTGAAGAGACTTGCTCTAGCTCCATCAATCTGTGTTGGGTGTTGTCATGCTTGGAGCCTAAAGCCACTGAACCATATCACATACAGTCTGAGAATGAGCCAGCCTACGAGAAGCAATGAAGCAGAGCCAAGAAATGGACTCTGGTGGCTTTGTTGAGGGCTGAATCACACTGACCTGAAGCTGTACCTGTTCTTGTACCTTTAGAAACAAAACCCTTTTGCCGGGTGTGGTGGCTCACACCTGTAATTCCAGCACTTTGGGAGGCTGAGGCAGGTGGACCACCAAGGTCAGGAGTTTGAGACCAGCCTGGCCAACATGGTGAAACTCCATCTCTGCTAAAAATACAAAAAATTAGCCGGACGCGGTGGCAGGCACCTGTAATCCCAGCTACCTGGGAGGCTGAGGCAGGAGAATCACTTGAACCCAGGGGGTGGAGGTTGCAGTGAGCCAAGATCGTGCCATTGCACTCTAGCCTGGGCAACAAGAGCAAAATTCTGTCTCAAAAAAAAAAAAAAAAAAAAAAAAAGCCAGTTTAAGTTGTGTCCTCTGTCACAATGTCCATAAAAAAATCTACTAACTGATACACTATCTTACTTTTTCTCACTGCTTATATTTTCATAAAAACTGGCTTAGCCAATACACAGTTTTATTGTGAACAGCAAATAAGATAATGCATATGAAGGAAATTTCAAGAAATTTGAAAACATGAAAGATTAGTGTCATTCCACCATAAAGGTAACCTCCTCTTGCTGTTTTTTTCTCTTCAGTCATGATATTTAAAATCTGATTCCTGTGAAGAAGTTGTGCAAACCGACTTATGAAAGAAGACTTAGTCCATTAAAGGTTATTTGGCTGGATTTTTCTTTCCTTCCTTTTGGAATTGAGCTCAGTAAAACATAAGCCCAACTGAATGAGCCTCTCATCCTAAATTCCTGCTAGTCCCTAACTGCCCCACCTCCTATCACCAAGTTCTATCAAATACTTTTTAAATGTCCAGTTAATCCATTCATTTCTTGCCACTACCTTAAATAAGGTTCTCATTATTTTTTCCTGAACTTGTAGTGTAGGCCACTGAGGGAGGAAATGCAGGAGGCATTTCAGCTTTAGTTGGAATATTGGTTATATAATTGCTGCCTAACAAATTACCCCCAAACTTAGTGGCCCAAAATAACAATAAACATATATTATTTCACAGTTTATGTGGGGTAGAGTTTGAGAATGGCTTAGTTATATGGTTCTGGTTCAGGGTCTTTTATGAGGTTATAGTCAGTATATTGGCTGAGGTTGCTGTCATCTGACAGCTTGACTGGGGCTGAAGATCTGCTTTCAGTTTAGCTTGTTCACGTGCCTGGCAAGTTGGGGCTGGTTATTGGCAGAAGGCATCTTTCATGCCACATAGTCCTCTACATAGGGCTGTTGAGGGTCCTCATGACATAGCTGC
This sequence comes from Symphalangus syndactylus, assembly GCF_028878055.3. Taxonomy (NCBI): domain Eukaryota; kingdom Metazoa; phylum Chordata; class Mammalia; order Primates; family Hylobatidae; genus Symphalangus; species Symphalangus syndactylus. The sequence continues at coordinate 111,734,740 of NC_072430.2, forward strand.
AGGCTTCCCCTAGAGCAAATGATGCAAGAAAGAACAAGAAAGAAGCCACAATATCTTTATGAACAAGCCTCAGAAGACATGCTTCATCATTTTCACAGTGTTCCTTTGGTTATACTGATCAGCCCCATCTAATATGGGAAGGGGTACACAAGGGCATAAATACCAAGAGACAGGGATGTCATCTTGGCTACCACAGTTAGGAAGTAGCTACCAAGACAAGTGTCATCTTGGCTACCACAGTTAGGAAGAATGAAAATGTCAGTTTGGGATGTTCAGTTTTGGATATAAACTAGTTCAACAGTGTCAAGGTAGAGATGGACAGTAAAGAGCTGGATTGATGGGCTGTAGTTCAGAACAAAGATAGGCATTGGTGAAACCATGCCCCAGAGAGTTAAAGAAACCAACTAACAGAAATTTTTGAGTTTGAGGGATGGCAGATAAGAAAAGAAACAACTTATTGAAATGCTGAAACTTCTTCCACCTATGAAATTTTAAAAACTGACTGAAATTCGATTGAAACCAATATGGCCAACTGTAGTGTGCACAGAACAAGCTTGCTGATGTTGCAGCCCGAATTTCCATTGCATGTTTCATACTAACTCCCCCCAAATTTGCACATGCAACCCATGAGGTAGCATAAAGAGATAACTGCACATGCCCCAGGACTTTCCAAACCTCCCCCTTCCTTCCAACAATCACTCATGAATCCTAGAATCCACCACTAGACCTTTTCTACTAAACATACTGCCTTAAACCAGCACAAGAAGACAGATTTGAGGCTGGACTCCTAACTCCTTATTGGTTGACCTGTGGTAAAAACTTCTCTTTTCTCACAAATCTGGTACCATAATTTTGGCTTCTAGTGTATCATGCAGTGAGGCCCCTGTGTTGGTAACATGAGGATTCATCAGCACAAGGATAGCAGCTGAAGCCATGGGAGTGACTAAGATCACCTGGGAAGAGTGAGAACATGAAGGACTGAATTATCAATATCTAAGGATGGATAGGGAAAGAAGAGCCTGCACAGAAGACTGAAAACTATGTAGGGGTGGTGGGAAAGCCAATATATAGCAATATCATGGAAGGAAGGAAAATCTTCAAGTTCCCACTGAATTCTAGAATTCTATGATCCCAGTTGACATCTATAATGATAGTGGGTTTTGCTAAGGGACTGATACAAGTAAAATAAAATGGGGGAAAAAACAAAGGTCCTTAAAAGTTGATATCTACTGGATTAAATGTCTCATTGTCTTTGAAACACAAATGGAGAATTATTTCATTTTTGGTGGAGGTGATAGATTTTCTTTTTCTTTTGCAAGTTGAATGTTTTGTTTCTCTACACATTCTGTCCATATATTTCCTCCAAAACTTTTCTGGTCATTAAAAGAATACTGATTATTATCTGAAATATCAGACTTGGTTATCAACCTGTCATACTCTCCTCCTGTCTGTTGAGGCAGTAATCATTCAATTATGTCCTCTGAGATTTTGAAGGTTTCAGAGTCTCTAGACCACCAGGGGGTTTAGGGCACCACGGAATAGCATAGTTTATAAGAATTCTGCCAGGCTTAGAGTTTTGCGTTGGTTGATTGGTGCTTTGGTGAGCTCTAGTTGTGAAAATAAAGCTTTAGGAAACACACATTTAATAGAAATATGAATGAGTCACAAATACATTAGATTTTTTGTTTTGTTTTGTTTTGTTTTTGCCTTTGAAAGCCTTTGGGTTGGGTCTGTGTGGCTTAGAGATTTGTTTTGTTTTGTTTAGGACTATTTTAGTCAGTCTATGAGCTATTTATCCTGCACCTGACCAAATATATTTGCTCTGACCCATTTCATAGACAGCTGTTTTCTATTTACTTTCCAGGAAGAAAAGTGCTTGGTCAGCCAAGAAAAATACTGCAAATGTTAGCAAGGGAATCTGTGTGACAGCTTAGCAAACCAATTGTATTTTGACCCTCTTCTCTATATGCTGCAGGGTTCAAGTTCAAGTCCCTTCAGATGGGATTGAATCAGGAGGAAAATAAACTAAATTTATGTTAATATATAAATCAAATTTTTTCCATGTAAATGAGACCTACAAATGGGATTAAAACTTGCACTCCTGAATATCTTATAATGGTAATTGACAGTACTAATATCACCAATTTTCTTCTCTCTCCTTCCTTCATTACTGAAAAGGCACAGGAAAACACTTCATTCATTTCTGGAATATAGCCACCTCTGTCATGGAAAGCAACAAATGTTATTTAACAGCTACACAATAAAGCATTTCACAATACTGTATAAAGATAGTCGAGGCCAAAGGAAGCTACTGTCCAATGTGAATTTATCTGACGCTTAGCTGAAATGCTGTTAGGATGGCTGTGCATTCATCACCTTGGGGAACGCCCTATTTATGGCTTGAATTGTACTCATGTCCTCCCCCCAACAAAATTTGTATGTCGAAGTCCTAACCCCCTAATGCCTCAGAATGTGACTATATTTGGGGATAGAGTTTTAAAAGAGGTAACTAAGTTAAAATGAGGTTATTAGGGTGGGCCCTAATTCAATGTGACTGGTGTCCTAATAAGAGATTAGGATACACACACACAGAGGGAACATCATGTGAAGAAACAGGGAGAAGGTGACCATCTACAAGAAAGAGAGAAGGCTTAGAAAAAACCAACCCCACCAACACCTGGAACTCAGACTAATACAATTCTGTTGTTTAAGCCACCCAGTCTGTGGTACTTTCTTATACCAGCCCCAGCAGAGTAATGCAGCTGCAATGTAAGGCAGAAAGAGCTCTGCTGCCTGGATTTATGACATGATTGGGTCTCTAAATCTCAGGAACCCAAGGTACATCGGGCAATGTGACTCCCTCCACTTCTGCCCTTGTCAGCCAATCAGCCCTCTACCCCTGAGTCTCATCTAAACCTGTTCTTGGATTTAGTTATTTTTTAATCCAGGTGCAACATGTTGCAATCTAAATTAGCCCCAACAATAAGTAGCTAGAGAGCTTCATTCCTTTCAGTGCATGCACACACATGCAAACACACTACCTATGTTAATAACTAATAAATATTCTAATAAGTGTTCTAATGGCCGCAAGAGGCAAATTCTTAGCAAGCCAAGGTACTCTTGTAAATGAGCTACATGGGAGAAATTCAGAGCCCATTTATGTTATGTCCCTTCAGTCATATATTAAAACATGAGGATTTAAAATGAATCTGTCAGGTGTGTAGTGAAAAGCCCCCTCCTAGACGTTTTTTTTTTTTTTTTTGGCTTCTTAATATACTTTAGAATATATATTTGGGAGTATGCCCACAAACATGAATTAAACAGAGGAGATGGAGACCATTAACATAGGAAGTAAAATAAGTGCTAGAAAATCATTTTTAAAATCTGAATTACATTATCCTAGTTAATGCATAATGTTTATGGAATTTTTGCTCTTCAGGGCAACACTGTTTTCTCTGGATCTCCTAACTTCTCTGGAAGGGACGCAACAGAAAGAGAGGGGACAGGAGCTTCAGTTTACAAATGGAAAGGCAAAGGCACAGAGAAAAATCCCGTCAGGCTCTGCATCACCATTTAATGCAGGGGTTCTCAGTCTTGCCTGGGCACTCTTCCCTCTAAGAACATTTTAAGCACACACCCTCAAAGTACATCTTTACTCATTTCTTTGTAAATGGTATACTTGTACTACTGTATAATGCAGCATGGACATTATAAAGCATACACCAAAAATAGTGACTTTGTAAGGATGAGTTTAAAATTCATTTTCCTCTCGTGGATTATCTTGTGTTATCATTCTGCTTTGGAAATCACTGAATTATTAAATAGGATGTGGGAATGGAGGTAGATCCTTGGGCTTCCTCAAACACATCTATTTGATCATGCTGCCTCTCCAGTTTTAAAAAGTAATCTTGTGTGGCAAAGGAGCATGTGCCATGCACTGCTTATACTCAGGGCCACAATATCATCTCTTTAGAAACTCCCTGTGGATCATACATGAAGCAGAAACATATGGACTTTTTTTTCTTTTCTGTTGACTAGGCAGTCCCTATGGCCATGGTATCATTGGTCCAAATACTCAAGTTTACCTGGAATTATACTCTAAGGTATGGTCATATGTTGCACTTAAACAGCACAATAGAAGAAAATAATAGGGTGATGAGAATTAGTTGAGCACATTAAAGATTTTAGTCTTCTTCTCATTGTAAATGAAGACAAATATGTAGGATAAATTAAGGCAAGCGTCTTCTCCCGGCAACAGATACATGGAAGCAAGCACTTATTTTAAGCCAGGCAATTTCTTTTGTTTTATTTCAACTTATTTTTCTTTGTATTAAGTTTGAGTTAAATTAAAATCCACTCTTATTGTTTAAAGCAGTGTGACATTACCTAGTATAATAAAAACATTTCTAGTTATCTAATCTCTCTTAAAGCAGCTTTTTCTGGGCAGTCAATGATTATATCTGGGTTGTGGGATACAGTGTGGGTTTTGTTTGCTTGCTTTGTTTTTACTTCCTGCCTTTAGTCTTCTGTATTCAAAGTATCTTAGCCATGTAATATATATATAGAGAGAGAGTTGAGAGTACAAAAACTATAATTTTCCTTTTAAAAAAAGTCAGATATTTACATCTAAGGGAATGAATAAATAAATCTGAAAAGTTGGTTGCCTCCAATGTTGAAAGACTTTGTAGATCAGAGCAAAACAAAAGATATAGTTCTCTGGGGGTTAACTGCATATGTTGTCCCTATGGAAATGAAAATGTGGCCAGCTTTGATGTCCCTCCCACACTCCCGCCAAGTAGAGACAGGTTACACATCCCCACCTCTCCTGCACTGTCTATTTCATGATCAAAAGTACCCCCATCTGCAAGATAACTGGTTAGACTTTCAAGACACTGCCTCAGCCCTAAAACCAATGTTTATATTTAGCTGAATAAATTATAAAAGTCCCAAGTCACAGGAACTTGAGATTTTAAAGCTGGATGATATTTCAGAAATCATCTAGTGATTCAGTCCCTGAACTTTCCAGCTGAAGACATCACAGCCCAGAGAAATGAAGTGTCTTACTCAAATTCACCAACATGTTAGGGACAGAGACTGGACTTGACCTTGTGCTTTTTTTTTTAACTTTTATTTTAAGTTCAGGGGTACATGTGCAGGATATGCAGGTTTGTTACATAGGTAAGCGTGTGTCATGGGGGTTGTTGTACAGATTATTTCATCGCCCAGGTATTAAGCTTAGTATTCATTAGTTATTTTTCCCTGATTGTCTCCCTCCTCCCACCGTCCACCCTCCAACAAGCCTCAGTGTTTGTTGTTCCCCTCTACGTGTCTGTCTTCTCTTCATTTAGCTCCCACTTGTAAGTGAGAACATGTGGTATTTGGTTTTCTGTTCCTGCATTAATTTCTAAGGATAATGGGCTCCAGCTCCATTTATGTTCCTGCAAAGGACATGATTTCATTTTTTTATGGCTGCATAGTATTCTATGGTATATATATATATATATATATATATATATATATATCACATTTTCTTTATCCAGTCTATCATTGATGGGCATTTGGGTTGACTCCATGTCTTTGCTATTATGAATAGTGCTGCAGTGAACATATGCATGCATGTGTCTAAGTGGCAAAGGACATGAACAGACACTTCTCAAAAGAAGACATATATGCAGCCAACACGCATATGCAAAAAAGCTCATCACTGATCATTAGAGAAATGAAAATCAAAACCACAATGAGATATCATCTCACACCAGTCAGAATGGCTATTATTAAAAAGTTAAAAAATAACAGATGCTGGTGAGGTTGTAGAGAAAAAGGAATGCTTATACATTATTGGTGGGGGTGTAAATTATTTCAAATATTGTGGAAGACAGTGTGGTGATTCCTCAAAGGCCTAAAGACAGAAATATCATTCCACCCGGCAATCCCATTACTGGGTATATACCCAAAGGAATATAAGCCTTGTCACTCTTACTTGAAGCTCAACAACAGCCACTGTGTTGATCCTGGGCTTGGCACATTTCTGGTTCTCATTTCATTTGTCCTGGCTTATGAATTCTTTTTATGGCTTTATTATTGTTTTAGTATTCTTAAGTGGTCTCACACTATTTGGATAAGAGATGGAGAACTATATATTTATATTGTAAAGATCAGGAGAGCTCTCCTGACTCCCAATCTACTGCTCTTTCCAAAGAGGGAAAGGAGGACCGTGGACTTATTATTGTTCCTTCACTGTTGCTGACAATATCTGCTGTGTCCGTGGAGCCACGAAGGCTCGAAGTAGCAAGCAGCATATCATGCACACTCACAGACTTCCTTCCTAAGTGGAAATTCCTAAAAAGTGATTTAAAAATACGTTTGCAGGTAATAGAGAAAATTTATGTATCTATTCAATAACTTTTCTCATAATCATGAATATTCCATCTTTACCAAAGGTGAAAATAGAGATCCTTGTTAGAAATCATTACAATGGAGAGCTTTAAAATGTAAAATAAGTGTCTATTTGGGAGAATTTAAATTTGTGCAAAGTAGTTTTGTATTGACTTAACAAACCAAGAGATAAAAGCTAAGAAAAGAAACATTTGTAAAGAATAGTTTGAGACAGCAACAGCAATAGATGTAGCAGTAGATGACGCTTAGAAAGTGAGAGATATTCTTTTCTGGGAAATACAGTTGATCTTCTATTACACTTCCTTTTCCATAGAAATACACTATGATGTCAGAAAGACAATGATGTGGAAAATCATAAGATCTTTGACTGACTACAGAATCAACAATTAAAATCTATTGTTTTAAAAAAGTATCTACATAACATTTGAGTGATAGAGGGAATAGGGAAAAAATGCATTGAATTTTTCTGACTTTGAAAACACAGCTAATTAGCAGTAATGCTGAAAAGAACAGTAAGTTGAGCTTCCAGGTCCAGTAGGAAATTAAATTAACAATGACTTTTAAAACTCAGTTATAATTCAATAACTTACCTCATGCTAGATGATTGCTCATGATTCTTGTCAATAACCTTTTAACAAAAGCAAATCGTAAGGAGAAAATCACCTATTACATTACTATTTCATTCATTTATATTTTTATAATCTATCCATTTCCACTCTTTGTTTGACAAATTCATAACTAAGGTTGTGGATTTTATATCTTCTATAGAACATTATCATCCTCACAGAGAATGGTGGCCATTCTTTGAACAATCTGCCTTTAACTTACTGGTCTTCAATCAAGGCGGTCAATCATTGTTGGAACAAGACAGGGTGAGTTTGATGCAGTGAACACACATCTATCAAATTCAACTTAAAGAATACATACTCTATGAGGGTTTATATTCTGTTCTTAAACATCATACAAACCCCTCCATAGTCAAACACGGAAGCAGAGCTCTTAATTATTCACTCTCCTGGGGATGGGTTGAGGGGGTTACATACTATGGAAATAATATGTGAAGAAATGCCAAATTCCAAAGCAAAACTTTTTAGACATAGGATTACATCAGGGAGTAGCCTAGTACCAGCTTTATTTTCTAGATTAATACAGAGAGGTATCCATCATCTTGTTTGAGGAATAAAAGCCAAATATGTAAATGTGTACTGATTTTATCTCAATAACAAGATTGATAGTAAAAATAATAATTAGGTAGCTGTGACATAAAAAATTAAAGGATTTATATCCTGTTTATGTTAATAATAATAGAACCTCAAGGTATAGCAATAAAGAATTAACTTATTTTAAAGCAATTATGTAGGAGGCAGCTAATAAAATTACATTGATGTTATATACACTTGTTCTTCCATGAGAACCACAGCAATCACATAAAATTAAATTTAAAAGAATGCATTAAAATACTCACTACCCAAAGGTGATCAACAGATCTTCCTTAAGCATCTAACTGTGATAATTAGGAAGGTAATGTTTGATTTGCCCATAAAACTCATTATTTCTTTTTCTATTCCTGGGATTCATTTATCTCACTTACCTGTGACCTGTTTAGTATGGATCTGGGTCACTTTTAAATGAAACATTATGCATTTTGGGGTAATAAGAAGGCCACAAAAGGATAGTGGATATAAATAAAATGCAGGCATTCCCTAAGTTACAAACAACCAACTTAAAATACATCTACATGTGAGCCCAGCCCTGGAGAATGAAAAGTATAACAAGTCTTGCCAATCCTGATAACCTCCAGGATCATGCAAGTAACATAAATGAATAGAGTGACCATGTGAATGGGAGGCAAACAACCACTACCAGGTCACTGAATTACTGCCACATAGGAATAAGGAGCAGCACATAATAACATTTCTGAATGTTTAAATGTTTGGACACACCAACTCAAAATTTTAAAAAATAATTCAGGGGCCTTATAAAAGACGTGGCAAGCCATCATGGGCCTGCTTCAGTGTAAACCCCCTGAATATTAAAGAGGGATAATTTGTAGACCTTCTTTATTCAAAATTTGTAAATCCAGTCTCCTGGGATTTTTTTTTTTTTTTTTTTTTGAGACAGAGTGTCGCTCTTATTGCCCATGCTGGAGTGCAGTGGTGCAATTTTGGCTCACTGCAACCTCCGCCTCCGACTCCCTCTCCCAGGTTCAAGCCATTCTCCTGCCTCAGCCTCCTGAGTAGCTGGGATTATAGGTACATGCCACCACAGCCAGCTAATTTTTGTATTTTTAGTAGAGACAGGGTTTCGCCATGTTGGCCAGGCTGATCTCGCACTCCTGACCTTTGGTGATCCACCCGCCTAGGCCTCCCGAAGTGCTGGGATTACAGGCGTGAGCCACCGTGCCCAGCCTTCTAAACATGTTTCTAGAATGTGAAATAGCTCATCTATGATTGGTAAACAAGAGAAAGATGTTAATAGAACATAAATGACACACTAGTTCGCACAGTTTTTTTTGCCAGCACATTAGTGTTTTGTGTCTTGTAGTAATGGCTGCTGGATGCAAAGTACATTAGCCCAGCTCAATGCAGCAAACCACGGGGGAATACAGTATTGTCCTGTTCATTCTGTTCTGTCTTAGAAGCGATTATTTACAGTTTCCCCCCAATCTTTGTGCATTTTGGCCTTGTCTCAATAATCTGCAGACATAATCTGTTAATTTTTTAAACATCCCTTTAATCAAGCTACCTTCATTTTAAGTTTTATATGTACTATAGTATATATTTAGTAAGAAATTAATGACCGATTTCTAAACTACTAGAATTTAATTAAAATATTGTTTTTATTGATGCTGTATTTGCAGTGTTGCCTCAGTGTTAATTAGTCTCAATCTTATTTTTCCCAAAAGCACTGTTATTTTTGGCATAGGCTTTTGCAAAACACAATGTTTTGGGTTTTTTTTTCCCCAGGAATACATTTATCACACTATAGCTAAAATGTTGCCACTTATTGAGATATGTATGTAGGGTTTCAAATTTGATCTGTTTACTAATTTGTTAGTATCCTTAAGCCAGCCTTTCAATATGTGGGATTCAATTTTGGCTAAGCCCTTTCCTTATATTATTTCATTTAAATTTCTCAACAACCTTATTCAATTAGCAGCTATGTATTGATTGGAAGCTAGGTGCAAGGCAGCCTGCTAGACTCTGGGAATATAGTGGTGGACCAGACAGATCTGGCCCTTACGCTCACAGAGCTAAGCTCCTTTATCAGGTAGATACTCGAATAATCCCTATTATAAATTATCACTTGCTCTGGACTTCAGGGTTGCCTATGTCAATGGAGCATTCTAGTTCTTTGAGGCTGAGAAAGTGAGAGGAAGCCTCTTGTCACTGGATTCCCTACCACAGCTTTCAGGAGGCAGCAGGTGGGTTCTCCCACACCACATACCTGCCAATCCACCCCTACCCCACCACCGCCAAAGAAAGCTGGAAGCTCCCAGGGGTTCTTCATTGCTGACCTATTCTTGCCCCACTCTCAACTCTCAGCCATGTGACCCTGGCCCTCTGACTTCAGAACTTGTTGAGATTTAGTCTTTCCGGGGCTTGAACCTCAGCTTTCCCTGCAACTTTCTAGCTGAAATTGTTTCTCTGCTCACGTTCTCAGCTTTCAGTCTTGCCTGAGACAGCTATCTTCTATTCCTTCTCAGCCCTGCAGAACCAATATCCAATCATTTGGCCAGCCTGGCTTCCCACAACGGGGGTTTGGATATTGGGCTCCATTCTTGCCATGTCTGGGACTTTTGCACAAACATTCTTCAATTCTCTATAATCTCTCCTTGCCACTCTGTGGAAACCATTGTCCCATGGAAACAACTTGTCTACATGTCCAGCTAGTTCTTTCAATCATATTCAATTTATGATCTAAAAAACTACAACTGTACTTAAAAGTCTCAATAGTGACCCAGCATGGTGGCTCACGCCTGTAATCCCAGCACTTTGGGAGGCCGAGGCGGGTGAATCACAAGATCAAGAGATCGAGACCATCCTGGCCAACATGGTGAAACCCCATCTCTAATAAAAATACAAAAATTAGCCGGGTGTGGAGGTGCATGCCTGTAGTGACAGAGCAAGATTCTATCTCAAAAAAAAAAAAAACAAAAAAACAAGTCTCAATGGCTTCCCATCACCTTTAAATTAAATCTGGACTCCTCTCAGAGGCCAAAGTCCTGTGTGACCTGCTATTTGCCTCTTCTCAAATCTTAGTTCTGGCCACCATCTCTCTTTACTTCCATGTTTACGCCACACTAGCCTTCTAGGCTCTTGAGCATGGCAAGTTATTTTCTATATTAGGACTTTTTCACACTTGGTTACTTCTGTCTGGTGCTTTTCCACTCTGCCTGAATGATTCTTTCCCATATTTTAAAGTCAGTATAAATGTCACCTCCTCACGGAAGCCTTCTGTGATCATCGCATTACTTCCTATCCCTGCTTGCTGTAATTTACCTCTACAGCACATATTTCCTAAAGAGGGTCCATATTTCACCACCATACACCCTGTGTTGGCTCAGGAAAAGTCCATAATACATAAAATTTGAATGAATAAGCTACTTACAGCATTATTAGGAATAATACAACAATAATATTAACTCAATGGGACTAATGCTATAGTATAAGCACATAGACATTTGAAGGCTTGACAAGGAGCTTAAGCACCATTTTAAATTTTGTTCCTAAGGAAACAGTTCCAAATCTAAAATATCAACTTAAAATATTTTAGAAAATATTTGTGATTAATTGGTGGTTGCCTGTAACTACTTTCAGGTTACCAGGAGAAATGCTGGTGATAAAAGAGATTGAAAGAGGGGTTCAGTTGTAGTGAGAGGGAGTTTGTGAGGGACCTGGTCTTAGAGTGAAAAATTTTTACCTGAATTACCTATTTGAAACAATAGGTAATTCTTGATCAGAGGAGTAACATGACAGTCTTTCTGCTTGCACACAGTCAAATTATCTGCTGGTTTTAGAATGGATTGGACCAAAGAGAGATGAAAATTAGAACAATCATCTGAGAGGCTGCTGCTATCTATAGCTAGCTAGCTGTCCATCCATCCATCTATCATCTATTAATCAATTTATCTGACAAAGAGAACTCAAACAAGCAGGGAACTATGGGAACTAAAAGGAGCTATAAATTCAAGGGGCATCTTAAGGGATTTTAGGAAGGAATTAGGCAGAAATTGTCCGTCTACATTATTACACCATCTTCAGAATGGAGACCTCAGTCTAATAAATGTCCCAGCATTATCTGCCATTTTGAAGACATTCAGAAAGGAGTCACAGGGATAAAAGAATTGCCACAATGAACAAGACCCTTGGGCTGTTCCACTCGTGCCATTGGCGACGGTAACCCTGGGTGCCCTGAGAGTACCTGCTTCTCCTCCAGGAGTTCAGACACAGTGTCAGAGGACCACCAAGCATCTACCTGTACACAAAAAGACTCAGGCTATAGAGCTGTAGAATGCAGGCTATGTCAGAATGCAGTTCAGAAAGGCATGTAAAATAAAGGACTCACATACCAGTGACAAAACTCCACCTGCAAATCACATAAATGTCTTTGCATCAGCTCTGTCTATGTTGAGCAGCACCCATTCAGGAAGAAAATGGAGACCTGATTCTATGAGCATGTGGGAAGATTGATCCTCACTGAAATCACTACCAATTCCTTTCACTTTCAGCATCTCATCCAAAATTCAATTAATCTAGAAAACTTTCTACAGTTACCACTAAACTTGTTGTTTTTCCAGTAGCCCAAAGTATATAAGCCATTTAAAGGGAAAGAATGTTCACAAAATTTAGAATCTTTAATATCAACAAATTAGACTATATAAGGAATCACTATTTACTCTATAAATAGCTAATTTTTTCAGTGCTTCACAAGATTCAGCCCTCACTCATCTTTTCAAGAACACAGCTATTGCACTAAGTGGCACACCTGTGTATTAATTTGGTACTTCCTGTTATTTGTTTTATAATTATATTCTTTAATCATTTTATGAGTGTCTTCTGTCTAACTATATTATAAACCTGGAGGTACAAACCTAATGTATTAAGTTTTTTGGTATCATCCTGTAGGTCCCACTGCTGTTTCTTTATACACAGTGGAAATTCAATAAATGCCCTTCCCATCAGACCGAGTTGTTAAGTCAGAAGAGAAGTCAGTGTTTTATAGTTAGGTCTAAATCTTTTGTGACTGGAGAAGAAAGGAAATGGGCAGGTATTTTAGCCTTAAAATGGCAAGGGAATTTTTTTTTTCTCTGTAACAATTTGAGTAGATGATACTGGATTTACCATGTAGCAGGGATCATGGAAGCGCAATACAAAACTCAGATGACAGTATGAAATGTATTTTGTGTGTATTCACAAAATTCCACAGAATCAATCACCATCCCTTTGACCGAGTTAATATGAACTCCAATGGCAGTAACCCACGGACCTCTAATAGAATTCACCGATGGGAAATAGTAACAGTTCCCGTGGAGGCATTACCTTCACTGCCAACTGTGATCTATGGATGACAGCCTCCCAGAAAACACATTGACACAATAGGCTGTAATGGCTCAGACGGGGCCTTTATGTGATATTGGGCCAGTGATCCGCAGACAATGTCTCACCGGGAGGTTTCTCAATTGCCTTCACCAAGGCTTTCCCTCCTGCTTTCCGGCCTGTCCAGGTACTTTCCAGAGCTCAGGGATGTTTGCCTGTGCTCTCAGGCTATAGAAGCTTGCCTCACAGCATCTCCATTACACAAATGAGCCACTAAAAAGCCAGTGAGAAAATGAAGACTACCTACAGATAAAATATTTTATTCAATCTGCAATGATGTTGGTGCAGATGCATTTGTTTATGAAGTGTAATCCAGCTCCAACAGCCAGATTTGGACTTTATTCCTTAGCAAGCTCTGTTGAACAGTTTGAAAGCTGCTTTGTCCACAATAAAGAGGCTCTGCCACCCCTGAACCAGTCAATCAGTCAATAAGTATCTGGTGAATATACTCAGAATTGTACAATGGATTGTTGTATTTGTCAGAGAATAATTGGCTTCTGCCCTTAAGGAGTTTCTAATAGAGTTTAAAAAGGTGAAACTGACCCACGTGAACTCCCATGTAATTATGGGCTAAATTGCTAGGTTGGTGTACTCTGCATTCTGTGTTACTTGATGATTGTGCATTTAAAGATGTCTAATAACACCTATTCTTCACATATCATTGTTTTAATTTAGTGACACAATGGGTATATGACTTGGCAATGGGCAATAACTCCGATAGTACAAGGAGAGGAAAGAGTGCATTCATCAGCAGATGCTGAAAAGGCTTGAATCTTACATTCTAGAATAAGTCAAGGGCATCTGGAAAGAAAAATTGGAAAGTAGGAAAGAGAGAGGGGATTATTAACATTTGCAAATACTTATGCCCCAGACACTTGACAAGTGACCTCATTTTATCTTAACAACAGCCACAAGAGATAGAGATTAGCATCATTTTATACTTGAAGAAATAGAAGCTCAGAGAGATTTACTTGTCTTGCCTAGGTAATACAACCAGGAAATGACCCAGCCAGGCCTCAAACCCAGATCTGTCTGCTCCAAAGTCCATTCTCTTTCTACTGCACCATCCTAACTCCCTATCACACCTTCTATCGTCTTGAACAAAGCACATGGATAATGACTATCTCTTCTGTCCTGCCATGTGAATTGTCTTCATAATGGTCCCTTTAGGGTTGGGTAGGAAAAGAGAGAAATCAAGCAAAAGACAACAAAAGTGAAGAACAGATTTAAGAGCCTGCCTTCTGCCAATTCACAAAGCCAAGGCCAGAGTTGATATTCTGCCAGGGCGCCCCAGTCCAGCATACCAACCAGCATCCATCCGGACTGGTCAGTGCAAAAGCCATGTAAGATGTAACATATTTTTAAAATATCATCTCCCATAATGTCCTTACTGGATCTCTGAAATTTGGGGATACTGACTATTGGTTTTGAGAAGAATAATGTCAAATGCAGCTCTAAGGTCAAAGGAAGGCCTACGAATTACATTTATTGCTGAAAGAAAATTTACACTGGGAAAAAATCAGTTCTTTCAGTTATACATATTACTTTTTTTTTTCAAATCTTAAGATTGTGAGAAAGCAAGCACAAGGTTTTGTTTAAAGTTTTAAATATATATTATAATTGTCTGCTTTGGTCTAAAATTATGATATAGAAGAGATAGATTTTATTTATTGTATAGATATTCAAAAGACATAATAATGATTATTCTAATTACCCAATCCATCTTCAATATCTAACTCCTCAGAGGTAAGCACTTTCAACAATTTAGCATGTATCTAGCTGTTTTCTATCCATAGAGGAACATAAAATATATTTGAAATATATGTTTATTTTACAAAATTAAGTCATATAAACTACTCTGCAACTTATTTCTTATACATAATGCATCAAGGGCATCTTTCCTTGTCAATACATATAGATCCATTTTGTTCTTTTCAATAACTACATGACATTTTGTGTATGGATATACCATAACTTCAAGTCTTATTGATATATACTTAGAGTGTTTTCAATATTTTGATATCTTAAATATGCTACCATAACATCTTTGTGCATTTTTGCACACTTGCATAAACATATTGGTAAGAAAAAGGTATCTTTTTAAATACATTGGTCTCCTTTTAGCAAATTGATGTCAGGTATTCATCTGTGTCTATTTTTAGAAATTAATGCATATATTTATAATTACTCTATATAATTTACTGATGCATCATTGTACCAATATAATATGTTGGTATTAGAATTATATATTTCATGCATTCTTGATTAGATGCACTCCCCACATATAACATTGCATTGATAGTTTCATAGCAATTCACTTTCAGTCACAGTTGATAAGCCCCCATTGCAGTGCAAATCAGGCACCATCCCAACAGGTTTTAAAGCACTCTCAGAACCTCAGAATAGTAACTCAGTAACGACCGGGATAATCAGAGAAGATTTCTTGAAAGGGCTCAAACTTCGGCTATGCCTTGAAAGGCATTAAGGCATAAGGAAGATTTGGATAGGCTAAAAGACAGGGACCCGATAATGTGAACCCGAGAAGTCAGGACCACGGACAGAGCAGAGGTAGGCTGGATGGAAAAGTGCACTTTCAGAGGAGTCCTGAGGGAAAGAGTAGGAGACACAAAGTGAAGCTTTATAATGAGGGTTTTGAAAAACAGGTCAGAAGGTCTAGATCTGATATAGAACCAGATAAGGGCTAGTGAGCAATTTGAGAGAGTATTTAACAAAGCTGGAAACTATGTAAAGTAGGGCAACCTCACAAATAAAAATGGAAAATTAAGTGAGACATTCCATAGAAAAGATTAACATGGTCCACAGTAACAGCTACTACCTACTTAGAGTTTACTCTGTGACAGGTCCCGTGATAAGTGCTTGGATTACACCATCTCAGTTAATCCTCCTCATGACCACTCTTTGAGTCTGTATGATTATTAATCTCATGAGTGAGATATGCTTAGGCTCAGAGAGGTTAAATGGCTTGCCCAACTTCACATAGCTTACCAATGACAGAGTTTGGATCCCAACCCATGTCCAAAGCCAGGAACCAAAGCTGAAATGCAGTTTTGTATCACAAACATTATGGAGATTTCATTTCACATGAACTCACAGCTTCAAAAAGGAATTGCTCCTTCCTTTTCCACTGTTTCCCTCCTTCCATGGAAAAGTATAAAAAGACAGTTTTATAAAAAAAAAAAAGTGAGTTCAAATCACCCTGTGATAGTTCCACCCAAGCTTATAAAGTCTTTGGGAAGTAAAGTGAGCTAAACCCTAATATTGTTTGTCAACTCACTGAGTTACTTCACACAATGTCACCTAACCTCTAGGAATCTCACTCTCTTCACACACAATGAGGTAGAGGAGAGGATATTACAGATGCCTCCTAGCTCCTAAATTACATGATACTCTTAGTCTTTGCATTTTGATGCCAAATGATGCTGATTAAAGGAGGACTTAGCTAACAAAATCTAAATCTTACTTGGTCCCAAGAACTAGATTATAATCTCTTGTAATTTTCATATGCATTCATTAATTTAATAATTTATAAATACTTCTTGAGTACCTACTATATACCTACTTTTCTGGAAGATGTCCTACATTCCTTTCTGTGATTTAAGTTTTAAGCCATTTAATCTCTACGCCAACCATATTAAATATTTTCTCATAAGAATGATACACAGATTAAGTCATTTGCCCTAGATTACATAGCTCTATAGCAGAATCAGGATTTAAACCCAGAGAGGCCCCAGAGCCACAACTCAATCTTAATACTTTGCTCAATAATCATTGCACCCTGTCTCCCAGGAAGCATCCCACTGCCTGATAGTAGAGTTAGTACTTGGCTGAGGCTGAAAAAATGAAGGCCTTTAAGAGAGGTTGTAGAACTCTATAGTTTGTGCTTTGAAATTATAAGACGAAGTTTGAATTCTAGTTTTAGTGCATGCTGAGTGATCTTACTTTTTCTGAACATTTTCTCATCTATAACATGGGGATAAAAATAGTGCCAAAAATTAGGTGGGCATGGTGGCAGTCTCCTGTAATCCCTGGAATACTTGGAAGGCTGAGGCAGATGAATTGCTTGAACCCAGGAGGCGGAGGTTGCAGTGAGCCAAGATCGCGCCATTGCACTCCAGCCTGGGCGAGTGACCGAGACTCTGCCTTGACAAAAAAAAAAATCGTGCCTATTCCACAGGGTTGCCATGAAGCATAAAGACAATGTCTAGTGCCACAAAAGGAGTCAGAAAAAGCACCTGAATTCCTTTAAGAAAATGTTCTAGAACTTTGGATATTGGGAGGCATTTATAAATACAGAATCCATCTTTACTGCAGCTACCTGATTAACTACTTTGAAGAAGCCACTAGAGTCTAAGATTTGCTAATTCAGAAGTGCAGACATTTAAACATTAGAGTGCATTTTCATGGAAAACTAAATTCTTAGGGTTACCCATGTTTCCTATAAATAATCACTAGGAACAAGAGTGGACAATCACTGTGCAAAACCATGGAGCATTCTAGGAATACTCATACTGAAAGGAGGGTACATTTCCTCTCTGATGGGGGTATGCTTAATATTGAAGATGCCTTGTGTTTTGTTTACCATTGGTTGTATAATGATATTCAACACCTCAGGATCATTGTGTTAGCACCAGAATAGCTCCACAAGGGAGATTAGCAGGACTGTTTGTGTTCAATTGATTCCTTGATACATTTCCTAAATGAGGCCATTATTTGCATTTTCCATTTTCCAGATAGCTAATCCAAATGTAGAGCTTCTAGTAATTGCCATAAGATACATAATGAGTTTGTGGTTTTGAAAAGTAAAAAAAAAAAAAAAGAGTAATCACAATACCCATTCCCACTTCTCTAAATGTTAAACTCCTTTCTCTTCTGAATAACTGTGCCTACATAAATAATAAATATCTGAGCTCATGGACCTGTAATTTTAGAGTATGACAAAAATGCAACTAACCATACATGAAAAAAGGTTATAGATGAGATGTACTGAAAACTCATCATACTAGAATTATACAGTGCAAGGCAGAACCTAAATCACAGACATGACTAACACCTATAACTTAGTTTTTTAGTAATACAGGATTCAGAGTCAGCAGATTAGGGTTCAAGTCCGTATTTCTTCACTTACTAACTGGAGAAATAACTTTAGCAAATTTCTTCTCCAACACTCAGTGTTTTAATCTGTAAAATAGGGAATAAAAATACTACTTACCTCACTGGGCAATTATAAGAATCAAATTATATAATGCATGTAAGCTGCTTAACATGTGGTCTGGAAGATAATAAGAACTCAATAAATGTGTTCTTACTGCAATTTCAAGGCACCTTGTACACATTGTTTCTGATCTTTTAAACAACCCTTTAAAATAAATGGCATTAACTCCATTGTACAGATAGGGCAGTGCAGGCTCAGACAAGCTATGTGACTTGTACCAAATTAAATAACTGCTAAGTGGCAGAGCCTGGTCTTCCTGACCCAGAGCTCAGGCATTTTGATCTGCTCCATTCTGCCCTTCAAAGTTACCTTTGTCTCCATACAAACCACCATCCTGACTGAAATGTTAAAGCTACTCCATCCTAAGTCAGTTTCCCTGGCTGGCCCAGTACTCAAATCCAAGCACAATATTCCAGCAAGGCTCACCAACTAGACAAAGAAATGCCAACAAGAACATGTTTTACAATATGCCTTTCACCATAGAAACTGCACACTTTGACAGGCATATGTTAGCAGGAAACAAGGTAGCTTGCTTTCCAAAGTGTTAGTAGCTCTTGCGTCTCATAACCGAAGGAGAAGAGCAGCATCTTTTTTTTATTGGCCCATAAACTTTCAGTTGTGTGAGTTTGGCACAAAATAACAGTTGTTAACACAGCAGGCCACCTCTTGGCATTCCAGTGATGGCTATATTAGTGCCACCACAAGGCCCAGGCCTGCCATAAGCCTTTCATGAATCCAAGTGCCACTAATTTTCCCCTTATAAAAACCACAAGATGGTATTCAGGCTGTGCCTTACAATTGATATCGTTGCCGTACAGTGATAAGATCATTAATTTTAAATGCCTACTGTGATTTGGTCTTGTAACTGCACATGGGCCCAATGCCATGACTGGGATAGTGGCACAAAGTAAGCATAATAGTATTTTTACAGTGAAATCTGATTGCAATGAATCCCAAGGACTGAGGAGAAATACAATTAAGGATTGTCATTAAATACTAATTCCCCCTTTTCAGCCCTGCACTCATCCCAGCCTCTTGTACATTACATAAATTTTATCTTACAGGACTTAGAATAGAGCTAAAATAACTATCTTACTGCCTTTCATAGATGCTGGTAATGAAGGGAAGAGATAGTGGGGATAAGATAGAGGAGAAAGATAGGATAAAGAGCTGAAGGCCAGTGTTGATTGTAGCTTCATTAATAATTCATAATCTCCTCTCCAAAACAGAGTTTTCTCCTAAATTTCTTTCTCAACTGATGTTGCCATAATTCTCCTTTGACGTCCAGTCTTGAAGTTACAAAACCAGATCTTTGACTTGTCCTTGCTTTTTTGCTCACAGTCACTAGGTCTGTAAAAATATCTCTCACATCCAACCTCCATTTCCATTCCCACTGCTTTCATCCTAACAGAGTTCTTTAAATCTAAAAATGGAATTATTGCAATCATCAGTTTATCAGAAAGTATATAAGGAGAATTATTTTTATAGAGATAGGGTTTTGCCATGTTGGCCAGGCTGGTCTCGAACTCCTGGCCTCAAGAAATCCTCCTGCCTTGGCCTCCTAAAGTGCTGAAATTACAGGCATAAGCCACCATGCCCAGCCCAGAAAGCAGACAAAAATTCAACTCTAGCTGCAAACAAATCTAGGTTTAAGTTCTGGACCAGATATGTGCTAGCTATATGACCTTGGACAAATTACTTAATCTTTCCAAGCCTCATCTGAAAAATAGAGATAACAATAAGTAACTACCTCTAGGATGTTATAATAATGAAGATAATGCATGTCAAGTGCCATAATTTTTAAACTGTTTTTCATAATCAATTTCTTCCCTCTTTACTTCACTCTATACCTCTTTCAAGTTTCTCTTACTAAAGTAAAGCAACTATAAGAGTATCTTCTGTCCCCAAACATAAACTAGGTCTCCAGTGTATAAGACAAATACCAAAACCCCTGGCCTCTTATTCAAGCCTTTTACTATCAGACCCTAAGTTACCATCCCAACCTACCTCCCCCAACACTGCTCCTTGATTGGAATCCTCCCCGCACTACCAACTAAAGGCTTATGGCAGGATATAAGGATTTGTCCTCTCCTTATATACTTTCCAATAAACTGATGATTGCAATAATTCAGTTTTTAGATTTAAAGAACTCTGTTAGAGTGATAGCAGTGAAATTTACCATTTCATCACTGTCACAGTTCATATTATTTTTCCACTTCATCTCCATCTCATCTCCATCATCTAGACATACACACATTTTAAGACCTATGTGAAACCTAGCACCCTTTAGAAATGTCTTCTTGACACTTCAACCTGAACTACACTCCATTCTCCACCAAACCCTGTAGTTTATACCTATTTCCTATGTCGTTTATGTTACAAATCACATACTGCCAAACTTAAACTCCTTATTTCATGTATATGTTTTACTTTTGTCATTAAATGAGGATGTTCTTTGGTTCCAAGCCAAGGAACCACCTTATGAGTGAAACTGCCTCAGAAGAAAGCCTTTTCATTCTTCAGTAACTACTTTCTTTTGGATGCAGTCCAAAATGTACACATCTTAAATGACACCTAGATTGATAACTTTTGGAAGATGGTGACTTTTAAACAATGAGAGCTTGGACCCAGAAAGGAATGAGAAAACAGCGTCCTTGATGCTGGCTTGGTAGTAGCTGAAGAGAAGCCAGTGGTATCTTAGATAGAGGCTCTTATTCAGTGCAGCGGAGGGTTCTTCCCGAGATGCCTGAGGCAGGTGCCTGGAAAGAAGGAAAGGGTTCCTTGGGCTACAGCTATATGTCAATGGATGGAGATAGAATCCTCATCTCATGCGGCAGAGACCAAGGAGCCATAGACCACCCACCTGTGGAGGGATTCAGAGGAGGGAACCCATCCCAGATAACATCCATAGGTCTCCCATAGCATTCCTGTTTCTGACCATGGAATTCATACCACAAAGCCTGCTGTTTGAATGGAGCTGTTTTATATACAAACAATCATAATGAATAAGAAATAAATAAGGTGCCAGTGTGTGAATGGATTCTACTTCACAAGGAGATAAATTGTCCTCACCCTCAGTGTCCTTCCATCCTTACTAAGCCAGCCAACTGTTTCTCCCAGCCAAATTGAACCACAAAGTGTTGGTCCTGATTCATTTGACAAGTATAAAGTCAAGTTTCTCATTCCCAGAAGCCATTAATGGTTGAGCCCAGAGTACCAGAGGGTGAGCAAAATCAAAACCATGGGTGCATAGGCAGGTCAGTACTGGAAACTGGGAGAAAGTGTCAGGTGGTTCTCAGAAACTGTGTCACGATACAGGGTGGTCATGGGGAGATACAGATGCCAAATATCAAGAACTAAGTACCACAACCAGAAGAAAGGAGCAAGCTAATGACAGGCAAAGGTTTTGGGATTATCACCATCTTCATTACCATCTTCACGATCATCATCATTATCATTGGTTTAAAGCCCCTTCTCTGGGCCCCTTTGCCCTAGATATGTTTTAGAATTCAGAATTTTGGGACTTCAAGTACACTAATTAAATTGATCTTAATGCATTAATATTTCTGCAGCAAATTACGCTAAGTGGAGTTAGAGCCATTAAATAGCTTCTCACTGGTTCAAGTCAGGCTTTGCCACTAAATGAGTTTTGACACCAACTTACAAACAACTGAAACAATTTTGTTATTTCAAATTTTGGGGATTTTAGAATTACAAATGAGGGATTATGGACTAAGAAAAGACTTATGAAGTGCCAGGCACTGTGTGAGCGCCTCCACATACCTGTTTGATTAAACCTTGGACAACAGGCATCATCTCTACTATGAAATAAGGAAACTAAGACCCCTGGAGGTTAACAGCTTTCTCACAGTCATCTGATAACTTGATTATAACCTGCAAACCACAACTAGAGGAAGGTGTAGGATTTGGCCATACAAAGAATCAATGAAACCAAAAGTTTATACTTTGAAAGGATAAACAAGATTGATAGACCACTAGCTAGATTACAAAAAAAAAAAAAGACAGACGATCCAAATAAGCACAATCACAAATGACAAAGGTGACATTACAACCAATCCCACAGAAATACAAAAGATCCACAAAGACAATTATGAACACCTCTATGCACACAAACTAGAACAGCTAGAGAAAATGGATAAATTCCTAGAAACATAGTCTCCTAAGATTGAATCAGGAAGAAATCGAAACCCTGAGCAGACCAATATCAAATTCCAAAATTGAACCAATAATTAAAAAACCAACCAACCAAAAAAAAAAAAAGAAAAAAAAAGCCCCAGACCAGATGGATCCACAGCCAAATTCTACCAGTCATACAAAGAAAAGCTGGTACCAATTCTACTGTAACTATTCCAAAAAATCAAGGAGGAAGGACTCCTCCCTAACTCATTCTATGAAGCCAGCATCGCCCTGATACCAAAACTTGGCAAAGACACAATGAAAAAAGAAAACTACAAGCCAATATCTCAGATGAACATACACAAAAATCCTCAACAAAATACTAGCAAACTGAATCCAGCAGTGCATCAAAAAGTCAATTCACCTTGATCAGGTAGGCTTCATTCCTAGGATACAAGCTTGGTTCAACATACACAAATCAATAAATGTGATTCACCACATAAACATAATTCAAAACAAAAATCATATGATCATCTCAATAAATGTGGAAAAAGCTTTTTATAAAATCCAATATCCTTTCATGATAAAAACCTTCAAGAAAGTAGGCATTGAAGTAACATACCTCAAAATAATAATCACAATTGCTTCAAAGAGAATAAAATACCTAGGAATCCAACTTACAAGGGATGTGAAGGACCTCTTCAAGGAGAACTACAAACCACTGCTCAATGAAATAAAAGAGGATACGAACAAATGGAAGAACATTCCATGCTCATGGGTTGGAAGAATCAATATCATGAAAATGGCCATACTGCCCAAAGTAATTTATAGATTCAATGCCATCCCCATCAAGCTACCAATGACTTTCTTCAAAGAATTGGAAAAAACTACTTTAAAGTTCATATGGAACCAAAAAAGAGCCCGAATCGCCAAGTCAATCCTAAGCCAAAAGAACAAAGCTGGAGGCATCACGCTACCTGACTTTAAACTATACTACAAGGCTACAGTAACCAAAACAGCATGGTACTGGTACCACAACAGAGACATAGATCAATGGAACAGAACAGAGCCCTCAGAAATGATGCCGCATATCTACAACTATCTGATCTTTGACAAACCTGACAAAAACAAGAAATGGGGAAAGGATTCCCTATTTAATAAATGGTGCTGGGAAAACTGGCTAGCCATATGTAGAAAGCTGAAACTGGATCCCTTCCTTACACCTTATACAAAAATTAATTCAAGATGGATTAAAGACTTACATGTTAGACCTAAAACCATTAAAATCCTACAAGAAAACCTAGGCAATACCATTCAGGACATAGGCGTGGGCAAGGACTTCATGTCTAAAACACCAAAAGCAATGGCAACAAAAGCCAAAATTCACAAATGGGATCTCATTAAACTAAAGAGCTTCTGCACAGCAAAAGAAACTACCATCAGAGTGAACAGGCAACTTACAGAATGGGAGAAAATTTTTGCAACCTACTCATCTGACAAAGGGCTAATATCCAGAATCTACAATGAACTCAAACAAATTTACAAGAAAAACACAAACAACCCCATCAAAAAGTGGGCAAAGGACATGAACAGACACTTCTCAAAAGAAGACATTTATGCAGCCAAAAAACACATGAAGAAATGCTCATCATCACTGGCCATCAGAGAAATGCAAATCAAAACCACAGTGAGATACCATCTCACACCAGTTAGAATGGCCATCATTAAAAAATCAGGAAACAACAGGTGCTGGAGAGGATGTGGAGAAATAGGAACACTTTTACATTGTTGGTGGGACTGTAAACTAGTTCAACCATTGTGGAAGTCAGTGTGGCAATTCCTCAGGGATCTAGAACTAGAAATACTATTTGACCCAGCCATCCCATTACTGGGTATATACCCAAAGGACTATAAATCATGCTGCTATAAAGACACATGCACACGTATGTTTATTGCGGCACTATTCACAATAGCAAAGAGTTGGAACCAACCCAAATGTCCAACAACGATAGACTGGATTAAGAAAATGTGGCACATATACATCATGGAATACTATGCAGCCATAAAAAATGATGAGTTCGTGTCCTTTGTAGGGACATGGATGAAACTGGAAAACATCATTCTCAGTAAACTATCGCAAGGACAAAAAACCAAACACCGCATGTTCTCACTCATAGGTGGGAATTGAACAATGAGAACTCATGGACACAGGAAGGGGAACATCACACTCCGGGGACTGTTGTGGGGTGGGGGGAGGGGGGAGGGACAGCATTAGGAGATATAGCTAATGCTAAATGACGAGTTAATGGGTACAGGAAATCAACATGGCACACGGATACATATGTAACAAACCTGCACATTGTGCACATGTACCCTAAAACCTAAAGTATAATTAAAAAAAAATAAAAATAAAAATAAAATAAATAAATAAATAAAAATAATAACAGCCACTATGAAAATTCCACAGCCAACATCATACTGAACAGGCCAAAACTGGAAGGATTTCCCTTGAGAAATGGAACAAGACAAGGATGCCCACTCTCACCACTCCTATTCTACATAGTACTGGAAGTTCTTGCCAGAACAATCAGGCAAGAGAAAGAAATAAAAGCCATCAAAATAGGTAAAGAAGAACTACCTCTCTTTACTGACAACATGATTCTATACCTAGAAGACCCTAAAGACTCCACCAAAAAGCTCCTGGAACTAATCAATGACTTCAGTAAAGTTTCAATACCTAGTAACATATATAACTAAAGAGGTGAAAGATCTCTACTAGGAGAACTGCAAAACACTGCTGGAAGAAATTATAGGTGACATCATAAAACAAATGGAATAACATTCCATGCTCATGGATTAGAAGAATTAATATCATTAAAATGGCCATACTTCCCAAAGCAATCTACAGATTCAATGCTATTCCTATCAAGCTACCAGCATCGTTTTTCACAGAATTATAAAAAAACTATTCTAAAATTCATATGGAAACAAAAAAGAGTCCAAATAGTCAAAACAATCCTAAGCAAAAAGAACAACGCCAGAGACATCACATTACCTGACTTCAAACTACACTATAAGGCTACAGTAACCAAAACAGTATGGTATTAGTACAAAAACAGACACATAGACCAATGGCAGAGAATAGAGAACCCAGAAATAAAGCTGCACACCTATAGCCATCTGATCTTTGACAAAGTTGACAAAAATAAACAATGAGTAAAAGATCCCCTATTCAATAAATGGTGCTGGGATATCTGGCTAGCCTTATGCAGAAGAATGAAGTTTTTGTACCCTTACCTTTCACCATATACAAAAATGAACTGAAAATGAGCTAAAGATTTAAATCTAAGACCTTAAACCATATGAATCCTAGAAGAAAACCTAGGAGACACCATTCTGGACATTGGCCTTGGGAAATAATATATGACAAAGTCCTTAAAAGTAATTGCAATGAAAATAAAAATTGACAAGTGGGACCTAATTAAACTAAAGAGCTTCTGCACAGCAAAAGAAACTATTAACAGAGTAAACAGACAACTTACAGAATGGGAGGAAATATTTGCAAACTATGCATCGACAAAGTCAAGAACCCCATTTAAAAAATGGGCAAAAGACTTGAGCAGATATTTCTCAAAAGAAGACATACAAGTGGCCAAGAAACATGAAAAAATGCTCAACATTGCTAATCATCAGAGAAATGTAAATCAAAACCACAATGAGATATCATTTCACACCAGTCAGAATGGCTATTCTAAACATGTCAAAAAACACCAGGTGGGGTGCAGGCTGTAATCCCACCACTTTGGGAGGCTGAGGTGGGAGGATGGCTTGAAACCAGGAGTTTGAGATCAGCCTGGGCAGCATAGTAAGATCCTGTCTCTACAAAAATAAAAAATAAAAATAAAAACAGACGCTGGGAGGCTGCAGAAAAAAGGGAATGCTTATACAGTGTTGGTGGGAATGTAAATTAGTTCAGCCACTGTAGAAAGCAGTTTGGAGATTTCTCAAAGAACTTAAAACAGAACTACCATTTGGCCCAGCAATCCCATTGCTGAGTATATATCCAAAAGAAAATAAATTGTTCTACCAAAAAGACACATGTACTCTTATATTTATTGCAGCACTATTCACAGTAGCAAAGATGTGGGATCAACCTAGGTGCCCATCAATGGTGGACTGGTTAAAGAAAATGTTGTACATATATAATTCATGGAATACTATGCAGCCATAAAGAAGAATGAAATCATGTCCTTTGCAGCAACTTGGATGTAGCTGGAGGCCACAATCCTAAGCAAATTAACACAGGAACAGAAAATCAAATACTGCATGTTCTCACTTATAAGTGGGAGCTAAAGAGTGAGTACTGTTTAAATGGTTCTGAATGGTTCCTGGTTACAGTTGTGAGGATTACAGAAGCGAGGGTGTCAAGGAGATGGTCCAAGGAGCTCAGTGAGTACATAAAGAAGGCAATGATAAACACTGGGGATTACTAGAGGGGAGAGGAAAGGGAGAAAAGGTTGAAAAATGAACTATTGGGTACTATGCTCAGTACCTGGGTGTTGGGATCAATTGTACCCTAAACCTCAGCATTACACAATGTATCCAGGAAACAAATCTCCATATGTACCCCCAAATCTAAAATAAAAGTTGAAATTATTTTAAAAATATAAAATACAAAATAAAAATTAGCTGTGTATGGTGACAACTCCCTGTAGTCTCAGCTACGCAGGAGGCTAAAGTGGGAGGATCCCTTGAGCCCAGGAGGTTGCAGTGAGCTATGACTGCATAACTCACTCTGGCCTGGTGATAGAGTGAGGCCCTGTCTAAAAAAGAGAGAGAGAGAGAGAATCATAAGCAAAGCCATGGACAGTTGGCAGGGAACCTAGATTTCTAAGAAAATTTCAATTTGATATGGATCTAATTTAACTATATTCTGGAGTCTATATTCATCTTAATTGCTGTTTTATTGAATACTTCCTTGATGACTTTGGATTGTATTGGAGTAAATTGGGCCTCTTATTCTGATATTGATCATTCACACCAATGACTCATTTTTCTTCTAATGACCAATTGACCAATTTAGGGAGTATATCTAAGTTTATTTTAAAAGTTATTTTGATTCCACAATATCACTAGCAATTACCTGGACCTGTGGTATCATGAGATCTGCAAGAGATAATATTATCTTTAAAAACTAGTTTTTTATTTAAAAAAAAAAAAACAGTACGAGTAAAGAAGAAAAAGAGATCGTGTTATCCTCCCTTTGGTCTGTAGATCATACTTATGCATACTACAGAAGTAAAATCAGACAACACGACTACCCAGTGATGTGGGGGCCAGCCTTCCCAACAAACATCAGTGTCCCTGGACACTGGCCCTGATCTTTCATCTGATACTCCCACTTGCAGCCACTCTCTAGGCAGGGTGCAGTTCCAAATTAGAAGCTCTGCTCTGTGGAGTTGTTAGGTCGGCGGCATTGGCTCCCACTCCCAGCACATCCTATTTTGTGCCTCTCATCCAGTCATTCTGTCATGATGACCAAGTGAGCTGGAACCATTTGGGAGGGACAAGAGAGCAGATAGAGGGGAAGCAGAAACCACCCACCTTCCCTACTTTTTCCCGTGTGCCACCTTTTCTGAGCTCCTTGGACCATCTCCTTGACACCCTCGCTTCTGTAATCCTCACAACTGTAACTAGGAACCATTCAGAACCATTTAAACAGCAGTGATTCCCTGAGGATTTATCATCCAGAAACTTCTCCAAGTTCCAGGTGCCCAAACTCCCTCTCTCAAGTAGACAGACCCTTTTGGGAAATAAATAATATTCTTTGGCATTTGTTTTCCTCAAGTGTTGGTTTTCCAGAACATAGTTAAGTCACTTGCCACATTTATTTCCCTCTGGACTTTGGTGCCCTGGGAAATAAGGTGGTTTTTCATATTGAACCTGCTAAAATGCAGTTTGGAGCAAGTGAAGTGTAGTTAGGCTGGGAGAAGAAGGAGCAGTTCTCTAGCTAACGCATGTGAGGATTTTTACTTGACTCCTATTAATACTAATGCACAGGGATCTGCCAAAATCCCTGTACACAGAGATGAAAAAGTATGCTTTGGTGTAGAG
Organism: Symphalangus syndactylus; assembly: GCF_028878055.3. Classification (NCBI taxonomy): domain Eukaryota; kingdom Metazoa; phylum Chordata; class Mammalia; order Primates; family Hylobatidae; genus Symphalangus; species Symphalangus syndactylus. Next base: position 111,763,219 of record NC_072430.2, read on the forward strand.
ATTTCCTGTTACACTGTTGATAATTCATTGTATGATGTGATCAACTTATACTATAATAATGGCACTTCTACATCACACTTTGAAGATGCTTTTTATTGACTTAATGTGAATATTATTGCCATCGTTTATTATAAAGAAGTATCTTGTAGTAATTGAAATACAATATGGTATCATTAATCATTCTGAATACAAAATGTTAACTTTAAACTGGTCACACTGTATTAAATGCTCCTCTAACCATAGAGCAATTTGATTTGCAAGCCTGTAAAAAGCTGGATATTTGGGATGTCGTGTAACTAGCACTTACAACACATATCTGTATTAGATTTTTCAACAGATTGCTTTAACTGAGATCATATTGTTTTGTTTGGGTAGATCTTCTCTTTCAATGTGTATTTACTAAATAAAATGATTGTCTGAAGTCATTTTCACACAACCAGAGAGTAGGACTGTTTTCCTTGCTTCTGTGTTGACTTTGAAAACTATTTTTAACTATCTTACCCATATTTCCAATATTTATCTTAATTAAAGATAAACTGGTATCTTAAATAAAGGAAGTTGTACTGTCAGACCAAAAAAAAAAAAAAACCTACTGAAAATGAGATGAAGGGCTGATGACAGCTTTCTACCCACACGTCATTCTGTTCTGTGCTGCTCCAGAAGTCCCAGTTGTTGTCAAGTAGAGACTGAGATTTTATAGGTCAAATTATTTTGGGGTCTTGTGCTTCTTCTCATGCAGCTGAATATGACTAATTACAAAAATTGCTTCTAACTTGCAAACCACAGGTACAGATAGAAAATTTTCTTTATTTGGGCTGAGAGATATACGAAAGAAGAGTTATTCAGTTTGGGATATAATACTAACCATGTAGTGAAGAAAAATTTAAGTCTATCTTTAATCCATCTTTTATATCAGAAAATAATTCTTGGGCATATGACAGTTTATCTACATTCTTACATAGTTCAACTTTAAGAAGCTGCTTTCTTTATCCCAGTCATTTATAAAAATAACTCACTGGGTGGTATTTTCATATTTAAAACATTTATACAATAATTTCACTTTTGTTAAAACAGTCTCTTTTTTGACTAAAGAAGTAATACATGCTCATAACAGATAATCCTTAAAATACAAAGAAGAAATTAAGTCAACCATAATGCCTCAAGGCAATATTTTCAAAGGCTCATGTAACCATTTTAAATGATGCAGAGAAGTTTAAAACACTCATTGGAGACATTTCCTTTTCTTTTCATTTGGGATAAACTGATTAGCAATTTAGAACCCTTGATGGGATAGGTAACAGTGATTCTACGTCATTTCAAATTCAACTTTTGTCAGTAGCATTTCTCTCCATAAGCACATTTATTTTTGCCCATTTTGCAAAGAAATTAAAATGAAAATGTATGAAGAGTCCCAGAAGGTAGTCTCTTTTGAAAAGCTGTTTACTTGCCTTGGGCATGGTTTGGGAGGGTAAAGGTCAAGGATGGGTCACAAGAGAGCCCCATGGGCTGTCCATTCAGACACGCTCAATACTCTTTCATCTCTCTCTGTTTTTGTTGACACCAGCTGTGCCTACCTTAATCCTCCCTGTGAGTTTACATCTTTTTTCTTAATAATCTATAAGCAAACCATAGAAAAGGGGCATGTGCTGACTAGAAAGTAACGGTTGGGGAGCAGGTGATGGAAAGAAAAGGCAAAGGAAAAAAGTGTAATGGGGAACAAATTCCTTTTATAAAACGTCAGAAAACCAACAGTGGATTTGACAAGATTTGATTTGACTCAGAGCATCAGCGGAAGCTATAATTCTTAAACATTATCCAACACCTGAAACAAAGGAATAATAATATGCTACATTTCTTACAAGAATCTCAAAATGCTTTCCACAAATAATCTTTTTTAAAAACTATAATAGGCGACAAGTACATTTCATGATTTTGAAGATTTTGAGAATCAGAAATGTTCAATACAACTAGCATTATAGATGATATGTAATGCTTGTATTTTGCATGTACGTTTCTAATAAATAACACTACCTAAGTGAGATGCTATCCCTTAGTCACCCCCTTTCCTAAAACATAAGGATGGGGGTGAAGTGAGGTCTTAATGGATTTCTGAACCTCTCAGTGTGTGAAGAAAAGGAAGCAGGTGGTAGAAGGAAAATCAGTGCGCCTTAGTCAAATTTATTGGCCAAAAAGAATATGAAAATGCATTGATTAGATTAGAGGGAAAGATTTTAGAAAGAAAAAGAAAAACAAAAACAATGAAAGTCCTGAAAATACACTGTGATGGCTACTATCTGAAAAATCCAATTAAGAACATGTTAATTGCTTGATGTTTATATTGCTACACTCATTGTTTGACAATGCCCAATTGTGACCCCACCTGTGGAAGGCCACAGGTTGGAACTGTGTGTTGACACTTATAGAAAAAGTGGTGCTGATGCTGTGATCTATGAGGAAAAATAAGAGGCAACAAAGGAATCAAAGGCAGATAATACCTTATGCAACATCTAGAGAATTTTTAGCATACTTATTACTTTGTTTCTCCTGAAAAGGAAAAAAAATCTAATATGAACCACAACGTGGGGGTAGAGTGGGAAAAGGAAGGAAGGAAGGGTCATCTCTTCAAAGAGATGGGAGCCCAGGCTGGATGTGATGGGTAAGGCTGAGATGCTGAGTGCCCTGCAGTAACCCGTGGCAACAGCCATTCCCAGAACAGCTGTCAAGCAGTGACTTAAATGGATGACCCAAGTGCTGGGTTTGTTTTTATTTGGTTGCTTGTTTTTTAACCCTGATGTATGACTTTGAACACCTAGGGACTCTCTTTTGGAAGAAACAAGCTGGCAAATATTTTAGGTTCAGAATGCATTTTTTCTTAAATACCCAAGGGAAACAACTTCACTGCCATGAACACCAAAGAACTGGTAAATATATTACCCTTAAAAGCCCAATTCCAAAATTTAGTGCATGCCTTGTACAAATACTGTCATTCTAATTAATGCTTTCTGCTGGTTTTAAGAAAATAGTGCCACAAATGGAATTTCTTTCCTCCTATCCTATCGGAGTCAGAATACCCGAATCCAAACCCTAACTCTTCCACCATTTATTAGTGTGTAATGTAAGGCAACACTCCACACTTAGTTTATACTTCTACAAAATGAGGGTAACAATAGGACTTACCTCCTCACAATGCTTTGAGAACTAAATCAGTGCAGGTAAAGCATTTAGCACAGTGCATGGCTCATTATTAATGTCCAGAAAAAAGTTAGCTAGCTATTATTACTATATTTTAGTAAATATAAAATGCTATTGATTGTATGATACATCATTATTTTATGTATCACTAAGAAAAATTTATGCCAATCAACTATAACACAATGCTTTCTTACTGGCAGTTTCTTATTTTACGCTTTGGTGAAAGTTCTTTTAAACTTACTACATATGTATTTTTTAATCATATATTATTCTTGTGTATACATTAAAAAAGAAATACCAGTTAAATAATTTATTCCTAAAACGTGTTAGAATTACAGCCTGATTCTACTGATTTTTTTTTTTTTTTTTTTTGAGGTATCAAAGCTCTGTACCAAAACCACCAGGGAAAACTGCTGATTACAGAAAAACTGGGTTTATTAAACTTGCTGAGCAAAAGAAAGCACCACCTTAAGAGTTTCAGTATTCTCAAAAGGCGAGTCAGGGAAAGGTATCACTCATGTTCCATGAGGTGTGGGGGTCGTCACAAGGTGATCTGGGGCAGAAATTATTAAGTCGGTGCAAAAGTAATCGGGGGTTTTTAATTGCAAAAACCCCCAATTACTTTTGCACCAACCTAGTAGTAAGTGAGAGCTGGGCAGAGATAGGTTGAAATTTGTAATGAGAAGTCAGTGGTCTTATCTTGGAACATATTAGTCTGAACCAGCTGGTATCAAAACCCCTTATATTTAGTTTGCTATGCATGTCATGGTTTGTACAGTTTATCTGACCCATTGCCATCAACATCCACATTTTTCCATCCAACATCATGCTCTGTGCCATTAAGAGCATTGGTGATGCCCTGCTTCCATTGCCTACAGTTTTCCTTTGCAGTAGCTGGCTCCCATTTTGAAAGTTTCAACGTCCATGTGTGTTACATCATGACTGCTGCTTGGCTGATGGTGATTTTGATATGCCTCGTGGATTTCAGAATTGACAGAATGTGAAAAAATTGTGCAATTTAGAATCAATAAAATAGAGTAATAATTTGATAACAATAAAGTCTAATTCTCATCTCGGAGAGTAGAACCAATCAAATGTTTAAACTCCCATTAGAGAAGTAGTTAATTCTGGGAGATAAGTAAAAAAATGTATCATAAAACTACAGTGCAAGAATATTTACCTCCTTGTAGACAGATCCTGATGACCCCTCTTCAAACCTAAAGGGGAGTTTTTGTTGTTTGTTTTGTTCTGATCCTTATAATTGTAGCATTAATTTTATTTCCTCAACTTAACAATTTACTTTTTCAAGTCTTTTTCTACTGGGAAAGTATCTTGTTCCCAAAGAAATAATCTAAACCATGTAAAGAGACAAAGCCTGAAGTGTTTTGCCTGTAGAATTGCTGTGCCACGGGATGAAATTAAAAAGGATAAAGATACTCAAAGGTGCATTTTTAACTGGATTTTTTAATTGGGTGGATTTGAACTTGGCTCCACTGTAACTTGCCCAATAAGCATAATGGTAGCTCCCAAGAAGTCAAGTCCAGGAGCAATCAGGACTGCAACTTTTGGACTCACTGATTTCCAAGAAATGATGTGTGTGCCTGTTCACATACTGTGTGGGGATGCGGAGGGAGAGAACCGAAAATCTATTTATATTGTTAATATTATGCTTTCCTCTGAAAGAGTATCCAAAATGTCAGACTTACAGATAATGGCCACATTGCCTTATGCCTAGAATGGGTCAAGGAAGAAATTTCATGTATTACCAGGCAAATGAAGAGTTTTAGAAGCCCCATACAGTGAACAGATGTTAGGGCTCCATTCCCTCTTGTGCCTGATAGTAATTCAAATTAAAATAATACTAAGTCAGAAAATGAGCTTTTATTTCTCCAACACATTCTGATTTCTCCATGACTATTTTGACATTTTTTTTTTTGAGATATGAAAAATCTTGTTTCTTCTTTTTGAACAAAAGAAATGTCAGCCACCCGGCATTGCTAATGTCCTGAACATATGCTTTGTCTGCCTGCTGGGTAATCCGCACTGGGTGGCATCTTGGTTTGCTTCTGGATCAGGAAATGCTCTCAGCTTTAGGCTGTGCAGAATGGAGACATTCGAATAAAATCATGAACGTTTTTTGTGTTCGTTTGTGAGCAAAATCCCTCCCATACCCCTTCCCTAACCCAGCGTCAAATGGGTTGTTTCTCAAAGTACAATTCAGATTTTCTTTACTGCAGATTATTCACTCTGTTGGGTTTCTTTATCTGAAATTATCCTGGGGAACCTTTGTGTTTGAAGCTCAAAATGATATGAAAAGTCAAGTTAAAAAAAAAAAAAGGCAAACCTAAAAGCCGAAGGCGTGTGTTGGAAGCAGGAAAATCATTCCTTGAACTCCCCAGGAGTTGATCAAAGAGACAGCCATAAATTGCAACAAAGGCAGAGATCTACTCTGCTCTGAAAGCCAGCCAGAAACACTGGAAATGTTTCATTATTTATTTCATTAATTCTGTGATAGCAACCTCTACTGACAAGATTTGCAAATCTAATCATTTATTAATGAAACGTGTCTAGTAGATTTTGCCAAAGATCTTCCTGAGGTCCCAGCCTCTGAATGGCGGCAGCCCTTTGCGAACTCCCAGCTTGCTCTCTTGTCACAATGTCCCACAGAGGTTTCCAGGATCCTCACTAGAGGTATGTCTCTCCCTCTGAGCTCACAGGATATTCAAAGATGGCTCCCAGGCATAGCCTGCTCTAAGGACCAGCATGATGGCCACTTTCCAGGATGAGTATAGCAAACATGGTTTCTATTCATAGAGAACATTTTTTGAGAATCACAACATGGTATGTATGGTTTTAAGTCATGGTACAGACAGGAATGGATCTTTTAAGCTGTATTTGCATTGTTCTTACTCACCTTGATGCAGATAAGGTTAACCTGACTCTTGACTAAGACACTGATTTTTTTCTGGAAATTTCTCTGTGGTTTCAGATATTTCCAACATCTCAGCCTGTTTCCTTGGCGACTGTCTAAGGCTTTATTCCCTATAAACCAATGTGGCATGATTCATCAGTAAACAGTGAAGCAGCAGCCACCCAACTTACAGGATTCCTAAAGATTTCCTGAAAAGCGATCCCTGCCCTGAGCTATTTCGCAGGCTCTGTTGTTGATATTTCACAGAGCGCAGCTAAAAAAATAATAAAAGTCCCATAACCATGTGCATGGGGAACAACAGCGTTTATGGAGATAATGAAATGCAGAAATGAAAACCCCTCAGCAAAGCCCCTTTAGATGTGCCTAAGCTCTGTTCATTAATCTGTGATAATTAGACTTATTTGCAAAGGTTAACAGCAGTGGCACATGGTAATTAAGCACTCCTTCTCTACCAGAGGGATCGAAAATGCTTCTCATGTGACACGTTTCCAGTCTTCAGGACATTTTATGTCTGCTTTATAGCTCAGGTTTCCTATAGGAGAAAGAAGTTTTCTATACAGCCATGACCACATATCACTTTCTATAACAAGAAGTAAAATATTTTACTTGTAGATTCTGAACTGAGAGTAACCTAGGGTGAGAATCATCACCTCCCTCACTGACTGCTATGTGACCTTGGGCAAGTTATTGAATTCTTTTTGCCTCAGTTTCCTCATCTGTAAAATGGGGATGATAGTGCCTTCTTCAGAGTGTTGTGATAATTTAACAATGACAATGATAATAGCTAACATTCACTGAGCAATTAATATGCCATGTACTGTTCTAAGTCCCTCATATATACCCATTAAGTCTCATTTTACAGTTGAGGAAATTCACACGCAAGAGATTGAATAGCTTGCCCAAGACCAAGCTTTGGAAGCAAATAATTTAATTCACTTTAAGACATTCAAGTCCCCTGAGAGCAAACTTCCAGAAAGTGAGCACAGATTTACTGCTTTGAAGATGATATCTCCCACTTGCCTCTAGAATACAAATAATATTTACGCACTGAAACAACCTTATCCTTGGCAGTAGTCATCATCTGGGCTTGGGCTAGGTATAGTGGCATATCTATGAAGGAATCTACTAATGAAGAATTACTGGAATACAGAAAGGAGATGTTCCACTTTTCTTCAGTTTTAATAATTGCATTAAATGCGGTAATATATGCAGAGCTCATAGCACAATGCTCGGTGCATACTGAATGCTCAATAAATAGTAGCTATTATTATTATGACAGACATGAATGCACAGAAAAGCTGCACAAAGGGTGCAGCTTGTCTCTAGACATACTCTAGACGCACATGTCTCTAGACATACTCAAGATTGCACTCATCCCTAAATTCATACACAGTGGGATTGTGATCCATTTCAGTCAAAAATAGCTAGGTAGTTTATTGTATTAAAAAGAAGGGAGGAAAAAGGGAAAGAAGGGAGGGAGGCGAGAGGAAGTGAGGAAAGAATAGGAAACATATTCTAAAAAGTAACCATACTTGCCAGTTCTTAAATCTTGGAAAGCAAGATTTAAAAGGTCGTAGGTCCTAATAAGAAGAAGGTAGTTTTGCTTGTATTTTAAGATGTTACCAGACCAAGGCAGGACATCATAATGGGATACAATTGGCTTGCTCCAAGACAGTGCTCATTTTTAACTCATATTCCAGGAGAACCTCACCTTTGTTAGTCTTGCTCTCTGTTCACATTGTGGTTGAAGCCATGCTCATGTTTCTCACAGGCAGTCTAGAGTCAGGATCTCAGCAGAGAAATGAAAGTCCAAAGCCTGAGCTTGGCTGATTTTCCATCCACAGTTGGTCCGTTCATTAGCAGTTCCTGACTCCTCTCTGCATGCGTGTGCAAATGGGCAGCATGGCACTTGGTTTTGCAAATCCTCTTTTTACTTTTTCTTGGGGGGTGGCAGGTGTGGGGGTGGTGCTTTTGAAAGACAAGCATTGACACTTTCCATAAAAAAAGACAAATCCCTTACAGCACCAAGGAAAGAATTAAAGGAGCTCTAAGCAATGATTTGGGAAGTTCCACCAGTGCTCATTCACATGGGGAATCATTTCCACACCTTCCTGCAGCTGGGAGGAACACAAGGCGATCTCTAGTTTATTCTTGCATTTCCCGTATCTCACCTTTGTCAGTTCTGACCTGAATTTCCTCTGCAGGATCAACCTTTCCTTCAGCTTGTGGCATGCAGACACTGTTTTACGAGAGAGTATCCCTGAAACCAAAACAGCCCTGTTTGCTTCAGCTTTCTTTTTCGAAGGGTGGGGAGGTTTCTAATTGGGCTAACTGGCAACAAATGGCATATTTTGGTGGAGTTTTCCATTCATATATTAAAAGAAGACACAAGATTTAACCAAGTAATTGTTCAGGAGGAGACACTCTGATGCCACCATTCTGTGGTACTGAATGAACTCAACGTAGTGGAGCTTTAAAAAAAATGTGTAAATATCTTTAGGTTGTCCAGTTTGCAGCACATGCAGTATTCTTTCCATTTTCCCTACATTAATTGAACCAGACAGAATATGAGTCTGGTCTTGCCTGCCCTCTCTGACTCTTCTTCTCATTTAATAATCCTTTTACTTAAGACTTCCTTTTCCCCTAGCTTATGACAGTGGATCTGATGACGCAACATAAGAGATCTTTGCACACTGAGCCTCAGAGATAAAGTTCAAAGTGTAATTATTGAAGTAGCTGTGTATCTTGGATTTGAATTCAGAGAAACTGAGCTTGAACGACGAAGACGGAAAGAGATAGAAAAAGATTCCTCTTGTTAAAGTAAATTAATTAGTTGGATTTATATGAGGAGACAGAAGGGAAGAAGTCAGGCTGTGTCCCATATTAATAACTCACTTGGGAGAAGCCAGATTGGATTGAAAGCAAAAGACAAAGAGGGAGGGGGCTATTGTGCTACCTTATAAAAGAAGTAGCCTCGGTTTTCCTGTCTTTGCACTCTATAACCCGTACATACACAAACACACATCCTCATTCCTGACATGAAAATGATGTCATCTTTCTTTTTGACTCACCAACCAGACTACATTAATCCCCTGCAGCGTGAGGGCCAGCAGGAGGCTGCTTAAGGGACTTCAGGCCTGTGAATAAATGATGACCCAGTGGTTAGGGGCGGCAGCCTAGATACATTCAGGATGCATTAAAGCAATTAGCTGGAAGAGGAGTGAGAGCACAATTTCCAATCCCCAAGAAGGACCAGACCATGCTTGGAACAGGGTGAGGAACTCTACAGCCTACAGCTGGTAAGAGCCACTTAGCAAAATGGCTGCACATGAAAGGAGCTTACAGTCTCAGCCCCTTGGCCTTGTTTGATACTAATGCCATTAAGGGGGCATTTCAGGATCATGGGAGCCATGAAACTGATTACTTTTGCAAATCACTGCATTAGAACCAGCCTTGTCAGAGAGGTTTCCAAATCATGGTTTGTAGACTGGTGTCCCACTGGTTGAATCTGGCTCATGGCTGCTTTTTGCCTGGCCAGACCATCTACGTTGGGCCAATATTTTAAAAAATTAACAGATTTCACAAAAATATGAATTTCTAGATTATCTCAAAAACCCAGCCCTGCGTGACACCAATCTGCCGAAGCTGAGTTCTAGTTTTTCTCTTGAACTGGCTGTATGCTCTCCACTTGGCCCCCATCCCTACTGCTTCCCATTACCTTACTCCCATCCCACTTCACCCATTTACTTCAGTCATTGGCATCTACCTGGGCCTCTGTAGGTATTTGAGTTTGTGACCTCTTCTTTTTTTTTTTTTTTTTTTTTTTGAGACAGTCTTGCTCTGTCCCCAGGCTGGAGTGCAGTGGTGCGTTCTTGGCTCACTGCAAGCTCTGCCTCCCAGGTTCAAGCGATTCTCCTGCCTCAGCCTCCCGAGTAGCTGGGACTACAGGCACACACCGCCATGCCCGGCTAATTTTTGTATTTTTAGTAGAGACGGGGTTTCACTATGTTGACCACGATGGTCTCGATCTGCTGACCTCATGATCCACTCATCTTGGCCTCCCAAAGTGCTGAGATTACAGGCATGAGCCACCGCACCCAGCAGTGACCTGTACTTTAAATGGCTTCTGAGTTAGATTCAACCAGAAACATAAGGTTACATTCTAGAACCGCCAAGCACATTTTGTGCATGGATACATCTCAGTTCCTGCATCTGAAAGGTTTACCACTAGCCTTGCATGGCAGCCTGCTGTAAACATGGCCACAACTCTTTGTGAGGCTTCCACCCTCACAAATGCAGAGATGCAGCACTGGAATATACACACTCCACTATTTCAACCTGGTCAGGGATGATGGCCATGGAATAGTTATTAGAACAAAGGAGTAGTCTGAACATGGAATTTCAATCCAACAGATTTGGGCAGTGTTGATGCCCACCAGAATAAGAACAGCCAAGAATGTCACAAGCTAAATAAAATGCCAGCCAAAGCAGCCTGAGATCCAGAAACTGCTTGGCATATTTTGTGATACTCACTTCACAGTGGGATGAGAGGCGAGAAATAGCCTCTAACATACAAGAACAACCTAGCCGAGGTCCACAGTTCTGATTTCTCTTAATATGTACTAGAATCTTTCTATGATGTTCCCTGCCTCTTTAAATCAATAGAGCTTTGTCTCTTTTTCTCTTGTTCAGATGAATTTCCAATTGGAAATGTCATTTAAAGACAAAGAAAGAGCTCTGATGACTTAAGGAAACCAAATCACGCCTCTTCTATGAAACTTCCTCCTCCTTCCTGCCCTCCTCCAAACCCTTAGATGCTTTTCTCACTTCTTGCTTTTAATCTCTCCTCTCCTCCTGCCCAATCACTTAGCCTAAATGGGATGGAAGTGCTAAGTGGCTGCTCCCTCCCTCCTCTCAGCTGTGCCACATTTGGGTGCTCCTAAAAGGCATCTCCCAGGCTGCTGTTGGCACCAGAGTCCTATGTTCGCAACCCCTTTGCTTAAAACTAAAAGACAAAGCATGTGTTTAAAAGATGGCTGAGACACATGTGTGACTACTCTGCCCCCAAAGAGACTATTGCAGACCGCAGTAAAAAGTATCTGGTACAGGGTCAGAAAATGAATAATTCAAACTTTCCTCACATGCTGAATTAACCTTGACTTATTTCATGCCTCCCCACCCCCATCACACTGACTTTGCTTCTCTCTGGGCTGGAGTGGGCTGGAGTCATTCAGGTGTGCATTTTAATCCCTCCTGGAAACTTCTGCTCTATTTGAATTACAGAAAGTGAGTGCGATTGAATAAGTGTGAGCTCACTGCCCTGCAGGAAGGGGTGTCATGTGGAAGCCCACAGTGACCGATGCTTGGGGCTTTAGCCACACCCATGTAAAATGACCATGGATGTCCTTTCACTAATATTGCCGGCCAGAGACTAAGGTGACTTGAGGTTTAGGAAATGTCCCTCTTTTCCTTTTCACAACACTCATTTTTCTTTAAAAAGTCTTTTTTCCAATTTCCTTATATTACCCCCAATAATAAAAACTGCCTCCTTCATTGCACCAAGAAAATAAAACCTTTTTTCTGACCCAGCTCTTGGAAGGCAGGCAGAGTAGGCACTCTTATCTGTTTTAAAGTCATCTCATATTCCACAATACAATTACAGAATGTGGTGGTATCTTTCTCCCTTTATGTTAGGCACAAAGCCATCCAGGGGAGCAAGGTCTATGAAATAGGAAAGCCCAATTTGCACCCACATTGTTTTCGCAGGGTCTTCCCCTGACCTGCTTGGCAGGGGGAGTAGAAGCTGGTCAGAAGACACATGTACAAGACCAGCTGAAAGGGGGATATGAACACACCTGGGTACATAGTGTGGTTTTCTTGGTTAGGTTATGAAATAAATACTGTGTGTCTTAGAGGCGACGTCTTTAAAAGAAGACGATGCACTCCAAGGTGAAAGGAAATCTGGGTTTTGTTTTAAGAAGCTTGTTCTCATTGGTAGGGCAAGGCTCGTTTCTGTAAGAATGCTCTCAGCACTGTCCCATAGAACTTTCTGGAATGATGGAAATGGTCTGTCTCTGTGTTGTCCAATATGAGAGGCACTACTCACATGTGGCCATTGAATGATTAACTTTTAGCTACATAACTGAGAATCTGCATTTTTAATTTTATTGAATGTTAATTTTTATTTAAATAGCCACATGTGCAAGACAAGGTGACCAGACAGATCCTATTCTCTGCTCCCTTTGTTTGTTTGCTTGTTTATTTAGAGCCAGCCCTGAGTATATCTATTCCCAAATACTCCCACCAGAAATTCTTTCAGCATTATCAACAAGGAGGAAGGAAGGGAGCAGCTTCCTGGATTGGATTCAGCTTCCTGTAGGTGCCAGGCCTGGGAAAAGTGCTTCCACATATCAAACTCATTTATCTGTGGTTGAATCCTTACAACTCTGCTCTATATGACACTCTGTCCTCATTTTATAGCTGAGGAATCTGGAGGTGACAAATTTTGGTAAGTGAACTAAGCAGAAATGGAGTTTGAGTCTTTGCATCCAGTCAGATAACCTTTCCATTACAAAGAGGTGGTGTTATTCCCAATGCTATCCCCATTTCACAAAGAGGGAAAACAAGTCACTAATTACAGAATAAAGTCCAGGGAGAAGTGATAGGCACAGAAGTTTGTGGTCTTTGTGGCTATGCATATCTTTCAGATTCAAGTGTATGTTGAAAGTACTCAGTGAAGGAGTGTCTAATAAACTTTCATTTTTTGGCGTCCAAGGTGTGGCAGGCAGGCCTGAAATGACCAATTCAAAGTCTCTCTTGTTGCTACTGAAGCATGTTTGAGACCTGCGAGGAGGAGGAGGCCTCAGAGCAAAGAATTTGGAGCTGCTTCCAATCTGAAACTTCCTTAGCGTTGTAAAAAGCACCCTTCATTCAAAATCGCTCAGTGCCTGGACTCAGAGAAAGTGGGAGAGTTACCAAGGCTCAGATACGTCTGGCACCCCTAGCCCCGGTGCTAACCAGGAGGGTGATGAGGAGAAAGCTTTTCTCTGCTGGTAGCCATTCACGCAAGAAGTTTCCTAGAAGGTGATGTTGATTGTAATTAGAGCCTCCTCTCTGGGCGGGCGAGGGGGCGGGGCGGGGGGGGTTGTCTCAAATCCCAGTCCCGCAAATGCAGCTGGTGGCTGGGAAGCTGCCGCCTGGCATTCTCTCCAGAGAGAGTCTCAGCTGCTCTTGCTGTCTAGAATGATCACTTGGTGTAGTTTCCCAGGGTATGGGGTGGGGGGAGGGGGAAGATGGCAGCTCGGCCATGACGCGGAAGGGGACAGTGACCGTCATGCAGGCGGCTTTTCACAGCGTGTGTCTGCCCCTGCCTGGGCAGCAGACTTCAGTTCCTCCCTGGTCCCTTGCTGGCTGTTCACTTTCTACACCAATGGGCTCTGAGGTGACAAGTTCAATTCCCAGCTCTGTCAAACCTGCATTTTCTTCCGTGACCTACTTTTCCCACTCTGCAGTGTTGGAACAATGCCTCGCTCTGTTCCCTGTTTAGACCCATCTTTTGCCTGCGCTGGTGCAGAAGCCCAGGCCTTTGCCAGGCTTTTTGCCTTGAATCCCTGACAAGTGTTGATGGGAAAAGAAAAAAGGAGAGGGGGAAAAAAAATCCTTGCTATAAAACAGTCCAGCTCTCCCACAGATGCCCAGACTCCGGAGGGAGCAAAAGCTTCTCAGCAGCAAGGAAAGAAATCAAAAGGTTGTGCTTCTCCTCTCATCACCTCTCCCCTCTCCCCAGCCCCCTAGGCACAGTGAGAAGAAACTGAGGCAATGCCAAGAACACCCCGACCTCATGAGCTTCAAAGAAGCTGCTGCTGCAGTTCCTGGTTCTGAGGCACCTCCAAGACCACTCTCATCCAAACTCTCAAAACACTCCCCTTGGGTGAGCTGTCCCTTAAAAGGAACAGGGCTGGGCCTTCACAAAGGCTCCTGTGAGACTTCTACCCCCTATGGGTCTGGTAGCACCAACGGATTTCTTTTTTTTTTTCTTTTTTTTTCAGCACCAAGGGATTTCTCATGCTATGACCACAGACATCATCAAGAAGGTACAGAGACCAAGTGGCCAGTGAATTGGCACACATGAAGACTCTTTGTGATCTGTAAAGAAAGTGTAAAATCTGCAACAAACTGTGAAATAATCTGACATAGGAAGAGGTGGATGGTACAGAAGAACAATAAAATAATAGCCAGCCTTTATTGACTGGTTGCTTTATGCCACTACTGCTCTGTGTGCTTTCACATGTATAAAATGTGTATTTGTCAGAAGACCCTTTGAAACAGGCCCTACTGTCACTCCTATTTTATAGATGATGAAGCCCAGGACAGCACAAGGCTAATGAGCGGCCCTGCACCCACAGAGTCTCTCCAGAGCCTGCACCTGTTACCCTCAGCTCGCCCTCCCCTCTGCTCCATCTTACACTCCAAGAGCAGCTTGGTGGGCTGTGTCCTCCACAGCATGCCAGCAACCCCCTCCTCCCACTCCAGCAAACCCCAGCCAAGACCACTCTGGCCCTGTTCCCCCAAGTGAACCCGAAACAACAGCCTCCTCCAGAACATCCTCCCTACTTCAGTTACTCCATTAGTTTCCTAAGATAACGTGGGCAAACATTTCTCGAATAACCCCTGTGGACAGCTGCCCATGCTGGGCACAGATAGGGCCTTCCCTGAGCTCACCCCTTCCTAGACCCTCCCATTCTGGGGTGCGCACATAGTCTATGCAGGGAGGTGTTAAGAGGAAATCTGCTGGGGGACAGCAGGGGATGATTTTCCTCTTGGATAAAAGGAAAGAGCTCTACAAGGAACATGTTTTTTGCATCCTCTTTTCTGTTTGGCCCGCTGCCACATAAGGACACAGAGTTTAGAGTTGAAGCATCTTTCTCGAAATTATGAGGGAAATCATCTCTGAGATATTAAGGATAAAAATGTGAAAAGTCCCAGGAACTTGACGTCATTGAGCTGCTCCACCAACCCTGGAACTGCTGACTTCCAGACTTATTGTTAGATTTTTAAAAATTAATTTATATGATTAGTCTACCACCAGTTAGGATTCTGTTACTTGCAGCCCAAAGCACCTAACTGATAGAGTTACCTAAAAGCAGGCCCCAAGAAAGGGTGTGAAATGACTTCTTCTTCTCAGTGTTGGCCCTGCCTTACCACTGCTACTCACCTGACTTACTTATCTCCTGCTCCTCTCCCCAGATGCTCCAGGAAAGGCCAATCTGGACGTCATCCTGCCTCATTTCCTGGCCCCTGCAATCACTACTCCTTCTACTGGAAAATTCCTCCCCAGTCTTCCCAAGGCTGCATTCTTCTCTCCACTGACTTCATCTTGTCAGAGAGAAGTCCCCTGAGCACCCAACTTTGAGTGGCCACCCAGCAACTCTGTCCCAGTCACAATTTCCTTCATAGAAGTTATCACTCTATATAAATATCTTGTTTGTTTAATGCCTCTGCACTTGACAGTTTGTTTGTCTTACCTAGAACATTACTTGGCTCATAGCAAAATTCTAGACACTGGTGGGCACCAGAATCCCCTGCAGTGTTTTTTTTAGGAGTTTCAGGGGGTCCTTCTCCTCCTCTTTTTCCACCCGCTACTTTTCTTCCTTCTCTCCTCCTCTTCCTTTCTCTTCTTTCTTTCCTCCTTCATCTGCTCCTCCTTCAAATCTGACTGATGCCCTTTGTGCCTCCATTGATGGTGTAGATGACCTATGTCCCACATTAATCTTTCCAAATCGTTAGAATCACGGTAAAAGTCCAAAAGCTGAAATCTCAGTTTTATCATCTCCAGTAAGACTTGATTTTTAAGTATCATTCTAAATGGGGATTCTGTGATGGAATGACAACGTGAGGCTGTTTCTAAGCTTCTTGTGTTCGTTTCACTGTATCGCTATGGTGGTTTTTAGTCTTTCAGACATTTTAATCTATGCTTAATTATGCTCATTCCCAGAGGCTCCTTAAAAGCAAATGGCGCAATTTCTAAAAAATCAAATAAATAATACACATGAGGCCTGCTAGGACTTGATAGGAGCCTATCTGAGCAGTTGAAGGAATGGCGGCCATCAGAGGGCCTGAGAACAAGGGTTTTAGAGAATCATCGCCTTCCCTTTCACCATTCACAGCCACTCAAGACAAATCTCTGAAGCCTGGGGAGATAGAGTCTTTGCCAACTCTGTGCCCTAGCCTCTCCTCTCAAATTGGAATTGAATCTGCTAAACTGGATTGGTTTTTGTGATCACTTTACCAAGAAGGATAACTGTAATTCATCTTTCTTCCAAAGGGGGCAACATGGAGTCCATCCCAGGGCACCGGGGAAAGGGACCCAGAGGCTGTCCTGCCACTCTGCACTAACAACAAGGAACAGTGTAAGGTTGGGGCATCGATGTCCCTTTCTAGGGCACCTGGAGCTCTTTGGGCTCACGAATGGACATCTGCTGATTTTGCCTGTCTGGAACCTGGTCACTCTCTGCCACACTTTGGATCTTCCCTTGTGGCGAGCAGTCAAAGGGACCATCAGTTAAGGCTCCACACTCTTATCTAGCCAAGAGGTTGGAATGAAGCCCAAGCTGGGTCAGTCAGATTCGCATAGGAATTTTAACCTTGAACAGGAAAAGGAAAGAAATTGAAGATGACGTGAAACACTGGTATTTCCCTAAAGAAACTATTACTTCCTGCTACTTAAATTCTCTAGTTCCAGTACTTTCTGATACTTGATTTTCAGCATTGGCTTTTGCTAAATGACTACTACATATCCTTCAATTAACTCCTCTTTTCCCTTGTGAGTTGCCGGAGTAAAATCTGTAACTTACAACAAAAGGACTAAATTATAGACTTTTTAAGCCATGCAGTCCAGAGTTTGACACCTGCTCCCACCACTGACGCCTCAGAATATGTTTATGTTATACATCCTTGACTAACTCAGGTATTAGCGGAAATAATGCCCAAATAATTATTTCTCGTCCCCACCCCCCAAAAAAATCTGGGTCACTTCTCCCCCGATCTGCCATGTAATTCTCAAGTAGACAACACAAACAGCAGTTGCAGAGGCTAAAGGGAAAAAAGTGTTAAAAAAAAAAAAACTTATCTGTCTTAAAAGTCATGAATGAAATAAAGGAAGCTGTGTTCATAGCACCTGATTCACATGATTACTGTGGATGAGCCATCAATATGTAGATAGAAAGAAAATAATTGGCATAAGCTCCTTGAAATTTCTGCCTACAGCCTCCCCAAAGAGGCCTTGGGGAGATTCAGATAGCATTTGAACAGCCAGGGTTCAGTAATGAGAACTGACATTCTAGTGTGTAGTACAAAAGGCACTTCCCTCCCAGAACCATGAAAAGTACTTTAATCAGCCAAAACGTTGCTACTGTAAAAAAAGAATAAAAAAGGAGGGGGAGGGGATAAAACAGCCCCCTCATTTATTGTTTCTCCACCACTGCTATGCCCAACTCCTACTGAATGGACGAGCCCCTTTGGCATCATCTTATGCCTACCTCATTAATGCCACTTGCTCACTGCTATGCCAGAAAACCCAGCTGATTCACAGGAAACCCTGAGCTGAAGGTTGCCTGGGTTTCGAGTTGCTTATGCACACAATTCACACTCCATGTGTTAGAAGCCCCCTCCATTCTGCAAATCACTCAGTGATCCTGAAAAGTGGGAAACTGGCTTTGTACTATCTCTGGCTCCTCCCTGAGCAGTCAAACCCCAGGATGCCCACAAAATATCTGATTCCTTGTAAACTCAAACAACCATCACAAAGAAGGAGAAAAGGTCAAATCCTCAAGTGAGGCACCCAGAGTGAACAGCCTGAGATATTGGAAAAGGTAAGCTGAGAAAATACTCAGACTCCTCTAGCAGAAGCTAAAGATAAAACAAGGCTTGCTTCATGCCCAAGGCAGACATTGAGCAGATTCCATTCTGAGAAGTTCATTGGAGGGTGAGGTCTCCTTCTCCATATGCACCCCCTCTGTCATCCTCTCTGGTAATCAGTCTTGCCTCCTGGCATGCTATGTTTTTCTTTGTCCCCTTCCTTCTAGCTGAAGCAAATACTCTGTTACTAATAATTGTGGTTACCCACATCATTCACAGACAATATTTTCAAGGCAATAATCATAGAATATCTTAGTGAGGCATCAGATTCTGAGGACTTTGGATATATATGCAGATTGCTTTATACAAATAGCCAAACACATCCTTTAACACATGTGCAGAATCTAAGAACTGAAATCTGATTGAAGTCACACCCCCCTTTCCTGAGGGAATCCTGCATTGACTTACTGGTCTGTGGGGGTTATAAAGACCTAGTCCCCTTGCCCTGATTCAGGACATCTCTGAAAATCCATTCCAGCTCCAGAGTGCCCCTGTAAGACATGGGGAAAAAACAAAACAAAACAAACAAAAAATGCCATGCTGCATCGCAGTCCAACATCTCCCTCTGCTCAGTCCTGCTTTACTTATTCCCTCAACAATGTTGACCCTGAGAACACTTCCCAATGAACTTATTGCATTAAATTAAAAAAAAAAAAAAAGCTAGAAAAGACTGAAGAGGTCTTAAAACCCAACCCCCTACCCAGTCCACCCAGTAGGACTCGCTTCTGTGCAATCCTAGAGATAATCAAATGGCCTTCCCTTTAACCTTCCAAGTGTTTGGGGTTCCCAGATTCTTACACAGAAGTGAAGAGGAGAAAATGCTCTTTGGGGTAGGCAAATCTCTGACATCAGAGACGTTTGACACCATGGAATTCTGTAAGGTGATGAACTAGGGTCCAGAAAGAGAGAACAGCTGCTTGGCCAAAGGGTGCTACATGAAATTACTAAAATGTGATGCTTGGTCGGGTGAGGTGGCTCATGCCTGTAATCCCAGCACTTTGGGAGGCTGAGGTGGGCAGATCACTTGAGGCCAGGAGTTCAAGACCAGCCTGGCTAACATGGTGAAACCTCATCTCTACTAAATATACAACAAATTAACTGGGCACAGTGTGGTGGTGCATGCCTGTAATCTCAGCTACTCAGGAGGCTGAGGCAGGGGAATCACTTGAACCTGGGAGGCAGAGGTTGTAGTGAGCCAAGATTGTGCCACTGCACTCCAGCCTGGGTGACAGAGACTCTGTCTCAAAAAAAAAAAAAGTGTTGCTCCAGTATATGTGAGTATCAAAATGCTGACAGAGAGAAAACATCAAATAGTACCCTGGTACTGTGGGCTGAATGTTTGTGTCCCTCCAAAATTCATATGTTAAAAGCTAATCTTCCATGCAGTAGTGTTAAGAGGTGGGGACTTTTAGGAGATAATTAGGTCGCAAGGGCTCCACCTTTATGAGTGGTATTAAGTAACTTTGTAAAAGAAGCCTGAGGGAGCTTGTTTGCCCCTTTTGCCATGTGAAGACACAGCAAGAAGGTGCCATCTGTGAAGTAGAGAATGAGACCCTACCAGACACCAAATCTGTTGGTGCTTTGATCTTGGGCTTCCCAGCCTCCAGAAGCAGAAAATTCTGTGAGCAAGAAATTTCTGTTTATAAATGACACAGTCTAAGGTATTTTTATAGCAGCCCAAACAGACTAAGACACCTAGTGTCCTTTCCCTTATAAAACCAAGCTAATGAAGGAATACAGTGGGCAATCCTGCCAAGAGTGGTATGGAAACAACACAGGGAATTTATGATAAAAGGCCAAGGAAATGGGCAAGAAAAAAGGAGCTGAGAATACAAGGACACTGCAGAGAGAACCATTAAACAAGCATCATGCTCCTGGCTTATCTCCTTTGCACACTGAGCTCCCAGAGGCTTCCAACAGAGCTTAGCACAGTGAAGACCGACACAGAGAGAGTTTGGCTTGTCATGTGTCTAGCATGGCAGAGAAAAGTTGAACGAGAGGCTCTAAAACATGGAGTCAGCCGATTTGTAATAGTGAAACTGGATATTAATTTTTACAATTTTTGCAGTTACTGTCTACAGACATGGTTATCAATGTTTTTGATATGGCCTAAACTAAAGATGGAGAAAAAGTCAGCTGATGATGAGTTGATGTGGATCTTCTTTTGGTAGGAGAAGAAGTTTTATCTGAGATCAAACTCTAGATTGTAAAAGAAAACTCCCCACAAAGGGACAAGCAATTTGTATGAGTGTGTGTCAGGTCCAGAACAAGACATTAGGGGTGGTGTGGACCTTTGTAAAATATATTCCAAACACTTTGCTGGCTAAACGATTACGTTTGTGGCTAAATTTCACTGCTGGTCTGCCAGTTTGCAACTCCTGCTCTAAAAGATGACTGTCTTCCCAGATAATCTGAAGCAATCATCTGCTGCTCACACTCAGAGGGTGAATTGATGGCCTTACAGTTAGGCTTCTGTTTTATTCCTTGTCAAAGAATAGCCTCCCCCCACCAACCCTACCCACTCCACCAACTCCTCTCTGGTGTTTGCAGCCACCATCCCTATCACCATTTCTAGATTAGAAAAGAAGGCCAATGCAACTGCCAAAATGGAGAGGAAGAAAGAGACCAAATTGGGAAAAGAATGTTGGATAACATTAGCAGAAAACTAAAGGCAGGGTGAACACTATTCCTCCAAGGTTGCTCAGATGTAATATCCCAGCTATTTATATAGAATTAGACTTCAGCATCTGAAGACAGCTTCCTCATTCTTGAAGAAAAGGAAAGCATGGACATCTATTCAACACCTGGACCATGTCAACCAAATGCCAGCTACCTTACCCCGAGGGTCCCAGAAGAAAGCAGGGTGGGGATGTGAACAAACTCTACATTTTTCCTTTTAGCCCTGAAGATGCTGGTTCTTAGGCTACAGTTCAGCTAATTTTCATTATTTAACAAGTCAATATGCCTATGAAAGCAGGAATACAGGAAACAAAGGAATAATCCATACATTAAATGTTTGAAACCAATACTAATACAGACTAAAACTTAAAGAACTTAGGCTTAAACTGTGAACATGTGGACAAGAAAATTACTTCTGTTTTCAAAACTCCTAAGCAAAGGCCCCACCTCCCAATGCCACACACTGTTCTATTTTCTGAGGCTGTGATCAAAAGCACGTACCAGCACTAAGTACCTGAGATGAAAGTGGGAAGAAAGACAATAAATTCAAAACCAAAATCAAATGGAGTCATTTACAATGGGACCGCCCAAACTTCACATTGGAAAGGAAATAGAAGAATTTTTTTAAAGCAGAAACATCTTCTAGATGATTTCTCTAACCCACTTACTTTACAGATAGACAGACTAAGGTTAAAAGTGGTTATGTGATGGGACCATATCTTAGTCAGCTCGGTCTGGTAGAACAAATTACTGTAGACTGGGTGGCTTACACAGTGTTTGTTTCTCGTGATTCTGCAGGTTGGGAGGTTCAAGAGCAAGGATCCATTGGCAGATATGAAGTGCAGTGAGGACCCTCTTTCTGGATTACAGACAGCTGTCTTCTCTCTGTATCCTCACAAAATAGAGAACAGAAAAAGGAAAAAGCAAGCTCTCTCCTGATCCTTCATATGAGGGCACTAATCCCATTCATGAGGCCCCAACCTTGTGACCTAATGACCTCCCAAAGGCTCCACCTCCCAATGCCATCACATTGGGGGTTAAGATTTCAACATACCGGCCGGGCGCGGTGGCTCACGCTTATAATCCCAGCACTTTGGGAGGCCGAGGCGGGTGGATCACGAGGTCAGGAGATCAAGACCACGGTGAAACCCCGTCTCTACTAAAAATACAAAAAAATTAGCCAGGCGTGGTGGCGGGCGCCTGTAGTCCCAGCTACTCGGAGAGGCTGAGGCAGGAGAATGGCGTGAACCCGGGAGGCGGAGCTTGCAGTGAGCCGAGATTGCGCCACTGCACTCCAGCCTGGGCGACAGAGCAAGACTCTGTCTCAAAAAAAAAAAAAAAAAAAAAAAAAAAAAAAAAGATTTCAACATACCAATTTTGCGGGGAGCACAACATGAAGTCCATAATAGACCAACTTTATGTGCTAATTATTACTTCAGGGCTTGAGGATGTTGAGTCATGTCAGTTTCCATTTCGAATTTCATCTCCAATTGGTTAAATAATTTCATCTCATTCCTGAGATTATTTGTCTCGGCTTCTCCCCATTTGAAAACACTCTTTAAACTCCAGAAACTCAACATTCAATTTGACAAATATGTATTAAGCACCTCATCATGTATACCCAGCTCTAATTCTAGGTGCTAGAGATCCAATGGAGAGGGGTCTGTGGAGAATAAGATGAGCAAGGAGCTTATGCTCTGAAGGGAAGATGTTTAGAAGCATTAGTTGGCCAAGAATATCAAATGTATTAATCTCATTTTGTCGCAGTTAATTTCTTCATGTAACTTAGATCATCTCATTCCTTTACATGGGTGTTCTTTCATAAAAAGAACTTGGGCTTTCTCAGAAACTAGATCCAAAGACATGACTTGTAATATGTGTCAGTACTATTGTCATCACAGGATTAAAAATAACACTGCTAAGGTAGGTTGCAGACATTGTTTACATCCACCCCATGACCTCTTGCACCAGTCTACATAAGAATACAGCAACATCTGGAATGGATCATGGAGGGGGCACTGGAAGAGTATTAGAAGTAGACTAGTAAAAAGGAAAAGAAAAAAAAAAAAGAAGAGAAAGAATGGAGAAAAACAACCAGGAGGGAGGAAAAATAACACTAATAAAAAGAAGATGGAGCTAGAGAATGAAATAGAGAGAGGCGGAGAAAGCATACTGGGACTAGGTAGAGGCCAGGGAGGGACAACCTAGGCACATCATTTAGGGAGGTGCTCATTCTTGAAGGGCCTAGATGTCTTGCTTTCCCTACCCTTGTCCCAGCCCTGGTACCAAGGGCCCCTTAGTAACCACACCAGTGCCATTGGTACCCAACACTGGCCGGTAACACATGTAATACCATCTGGGCATAGAGGAAGAAAAACTGCTGAATTAAGTTCTCTCTTTTATGCCACTCCTTCCTAAAGCTGCTCTTTCATTGCAGGCCACACCAAGGTCTCTTCCTCTCCATTCAGGCTTGGTGAGCTGTTGAGCATTTAGGGATTGTTGCTTACTGCATGTAACTTTTGTGTCTCCAACTGATGTGTGAGCAATTTGAAGACAGGCACCATGTCTAATTGTCCAGAAGGCCAAGGAAAGGGATGGGTACACAGTAGCTTCTCATTAAATGATTGAATGAATAATTGATTGATTGGTTAGTTGTGATGATATTGCTCATCTGCAGAGCTGGAAACAGAGATAATGAACTTCAGTTCATTATTTGACCTTGGGCCATCTACTCATGCCTGCATCCCCTGAAATACAAGAGGTTCCCTATCCTGTTCCCCTAAGCACCCACGTCATCACACACAACAAGTATTATGAGAAGAGCTGAGGGTGATACTTCATTTGTATTAGAAGCCCTAGTGAACAACAGCAGAAAAAGCAGAATATAAAGCAATCCTCTCACTAAAAAATGTTTAGTTTACTACTATCTCTACTTGAATAAGAGAATACCCAGATTGCCATCACTTTCATTTATAGGGGGAAAAAATCTACTGTATATGCAGC
This sequence comes from Symphalangus syndactylus, assembly GCF_028878055.3. NCBI lineage: Eukaryota > Metazoa > Chordata > Mammalia > Primates > Hylobatidae > Symphalangus > Symphalangus syndactylus. The sequence continues at coordinate 111,786,941 of NC_072430.2, forward strand.
TGGAATTCAAAAGAACCAAATTTCCATAGGAAATTACCCATTTCCAATCCAGTTAGACTACTGTTAGTTGAGATTTTAATCCCAACATTACAAAGGAATTAAAGTCTTTGGGTCTTTTTACATTTTGTAAATAATCCTTTAAACACAAGGAGGAGCTTTAACCACTGTATAACACCTGTCTGGGGCATGTAATCTGCCCTGGTCCTTCAAGCCAGCCTGGTCCATCAGCCTGGCAGACACAATCTGGCCTATGCAGGTGAGTAGTGAACAATTGCAGGTGGTTAGGACAGCCACCCTCAAACACCGTTTACTTGATCTAAATACACTCAGAATCTGACCTCATCTTGGCACCGCTTCTAAACTACTAGATCTGCAACCCTCTTTTGGCCAACTTCTTTAGACTCCTGTTTGGGCAAGGCCTAGCTGGTATTGGTCCTCAGTGTGATCCTTCTCTGGGCTCCCATGGGCAGCACAGCTCTGGCCCCATGGGACATGCCACGTGGCTGGTATTCTGACTCAGCCAACCCCGGTGGCCCTGTGAACACAGTGACAGACACTGGGAAGCCATTCACGAACCAGAATGAAGCACTCGCTGAAGTCTCAGTTGGACTGAAACAAGGTCTGCACATGGCTGGCAGGTGAAGCGAGGCAGAACCCCCATCCCTGCTGTTATTTACTTCAATGTTTGTACCTGGGGTCTGAGGGGCCCTCAAGGAAATACATGTTTTCTGTCTACTGATGGGGTTCAAATATGCACCCAGACAAGATGCCTCTGACAGACCAGGAAGGAAGGGAGAAGGGGAGGCAACTCGAGGCAGTTTGCAGGGAGGAAAGGTAAGCACCTGAAAAAGACCAGACCGTGAGGAAAAGACCCTGGAGTGTGGACCAGACTCAGTAACAGACCCTGAAAAGCTGAGGGAAGTTGGGGTTCTGACTCAAGCTGGTGGCAGATATTCGCGCACTCCCCACTCAGACACCTGACGTGGGTGCATCAGTGAGAGAAAGGATAGAGCGTGTGAGATGAAAGGGCTGGTCTTATTAAGCCCTACAATACCCTGGAGTCCAAGCACCCCGGCTGTGGGACCCCTGCTAAGTGAACATAATGCCGACGAAGAATAGCTCTCCTCTTTTTGACAAAGCCTGCCAAGGTGTCAAGGCTTGAGAAAGAGTGGTGGGTGCCACAACAGAGATCAGGTTCAGCCATCAAGGCCAGCAACAGTGCAGCAGCTCAGCCCAGAAGACTGGGCTGACATGCAGGCCTATGTTAGATGCCTCTTGGGAACTCTTAGGCATATCTTTCGGTGAAAGGGTGCGGGGGATGGAGGGGAAAGTTGGCAAACTTTTACAGAATTGGTGGGGATGTGAGTACCAAATACAATGGGACCTTGCTCATCTGCTGGTAAAGCTTGAGGATCATTTAGTTACACCAGAGTTCTGAATATTCTAGTCCCTTTTAAAGGGTGTCATGAGATGTCTGATCTACCAGGACCAGCCCTGCTATTCTGTTCTGTCCTAGTAATCAGAGGTCCCTAACCTCTGAACCATCAAGAACTTGAGCTTCCATGATTACAGAGAAGGGCTCTTTCTCCCATGTAGAGAACTAGGAAGTAGTTGGTGACCACTACGTCCACATGGGCTCCCTCACCCCATCACCAAGGTCCCCTGTGCTATCCATAGTCTTCCCTCACCCTGGCAAAGGTGATGCAAAGCCTTTACTCTACACACCCATCCAACCTGAGCCTTATCATCTAACATACTCACATGGGGTCTCATTGTACTCTATGCACCCCCAGTTCAAGAGGATGACAAGTGAACCTTACTGTAAATATCTTTTCATGTTTGTAATCCTCCCACACATGCCTCCGGTTTCCCCCCTGGCCCTCCAAGCTTACAGTCTGTTTCCTTCTGTGGTGAAGTTGGGCAAGTTCCGATGCTTGGGGTGCAGAGCCATGAATCATGAGTGAGAGGCTCTGGGAACACCAAGTCCACACTACTCTACTTACAAGTCCTAAACTGCCTAGTGGGATCCAATGCTGACCCCAGTGGAGTTCTTTACCCATGACTGGTGTCCTCAGGAATGTGTCTGTGGGAAGAAAAGTCTCGAATGCTGGGGAATGGAGCCATCAATAGCTTCTTTCCTATGTTGGAGTGCAAGAGAGCCCCTAAGGCTGGAGCACTCCCCAAGTAAGCAGGCAGAGACAGAGACCTGAGTCCTACTGCTGAGTCATTTAAATCTGCTTTACATCCGGTTTTCTCAGGGCATGGAAAGGACAGGGCTCCCAGTGGAGATATCATGTAGCTAGGGCCTAGAAGTATTTTTTCAGCACATGAAATTTAGAAAGAATTTGAATATTTGATGCTGGGGAGGTAGATTATGGAGTGAAATGGTCAGGGAAAGGAAACACTGAGTTCAAGTGCTTCTAAAGGACACTTAACTGATCCAAATATTTGTCAAGCTGAATCGCTACATCCACTCTCACCTGCCTGAAATCAATATGCTCAAGTCAAACACATTTGCCTGCATCTGAATGTGGAGAATGAACTTCTTAAAGCTGAACTGGCAGCTGGAAGGGGAGAGAGAAGAGCTGGACAGGGAGCCAGGACACCAGAGTTCTTTTCCACTGTGGTGGGACCTGGAAGAAGCTGTTGAATCTCTGTAGGGTTAGCTCTTAAATGCTGTGAGTCTTTGGAAAGCTGTGCGAATAACTGCTAAACACCCAGGACAGCTTATGCATTTTTTGAAAAAGGTAAGTACTTATCTGTTGGAACAAAAGCTCCTCTTTTTGTTTTAGCCTCGAATTCTCAGGCAGTGAATGCACTACCGTGCGCACAAGGCAAGGACATGGCTGAGCACGTTGTCTTCTTCACTTTATATGCAGCTTCCTTAACAGGTCTGTGCCAAGGTCTTTTCATTCTGAATCACTTGAGCTCTATTCAAAGAGGAGACAGATAAAAAAGTAACCGAGTATAGTGGCGCACACCTGTAGTCCCAGCTACTCGGGAGGCTGAGGTGGAAGGATCACTTGAGCCCGGGAGAGATTGAGTTTGCAGTGAGCTGTGATAGTGCCACTGCACTCCAGCCTGGACAATAGAGTGAGACCCCAATTCTAAGAGAGAGAGAGGTTGGGAGGAGGGAGAGAGGAAGGGAGAGAACTTTGGGACTTTGATTTATCCTTGTTTTCTACCAGATACTTGCAAAATGGGAGCCATCTGGTGCTAAAAGAAGGCCTGGTGTTTGCTGCCTTCTCTGGGGGGTGTTCAACAGGGGTATTACCACCTGTGTTAGGCCCCACCCTGCACACACACATACATATGTTCGGTTATGTGCTGGCTCCTTGTGAGTGAGTGAGTATCAGGAAGGACTGGGGATTCTGTGGCTTTCATTGGCCACAGATGAGTCTACACAGCTCCAGCAGTGGTGCATGCAGGAGAATCAGGTCCCCCGATTCCCGTCACCACAGCTGTGCAACCAAGAACACACTGTATCTTGTGGCCAGCCTTTTTCCTGTGGAGGAAAAGGTACTTCTGGGCCTGCACATGCCGTTTATGCCTTGGTCTAGGAAGGAGAATGTGGCAATGAAAAGTCACCACTTTGGCATATTCTGCCATCCTTGCTCTTCGGGGTCTTTATAGGGCAGTATATGCCAAAATATGGCATATTCACATTGCCATCCTTAATATGGTTGATTAATTGCAAAAATACCCTCAGCCTTTTGCCCCTTCCTGAGGCCACACCTTTGCAATGTGACTTTGCATTTGTACCCATCAATAAGTGGAGTCTATTTCCCCATCCCTTACATCTAAGCCTGCCTTGGAACTCACTTTGACCAACAGAATACGGTATAAGGGATGATGTGCCAGTTCTGAGCCTCAGCCTCAACAGGTTTTGGGCACTTCTGCCCTCTCTTTCTCAGACCCCATGATTACCCTGCAAACAAGCTCACACTACTGGATGACAGAGACATATGGCCCAGTCATCCTGTCACCATCACTGTTTGTCAAACAGCTGCCTGACATATGAATGAAGTCTTCCTAGACCAAGCAGCCCTCAGCCATCCTGCCAGCTGACCACAGATGCACGAGCAAGCCAAGCCAAAATCACCCAAACCTGGCCCAAGTCAGTAGAACTGACCCATAAGCTGGTGAGCAATAATAAATGCCTGTTGTTTTCAGTTACTGAGTTTTGGGGTGACTTGCTACACAGCAATACCTGACTGATACACTTACTCATGACAAGTTGGTATAATACTAGCTGTTGGGCATTCAGATACTTTATTTCACAGATTGACTGGACTCCTGCCATATATATAACCAGGACTGTTCCAGGCTCTGTGGATACAGTATCTCTGCTCTCCTAGAGTTTACATTCTAAAGGATGAAGATAAACCACAAATAAATAAATGAGCATGTAAATAATAACAATATCAGCATTAGTAAGCAACATACAGACCATTTAAAATATTATATGATAAAATAACCGTGCATTACTGGTCTGGTGGCCAGGGAAGCCACACTGAAGAAACATTTAGACAGATCTGAATGTCACTGTAGAGTGGGCCATGTAAAAATTGGAGAACAGCACTCCAAGCAGAGGGAATTGCAAATGCCAAGGCCTCAAGGTTGGACTATAGTGTCTGAAAAAACAGAAGACTGTGCCTAAAGCACAGTGAAAAAGGGGATGTGGGAAGGGAATGGAGAGAACAGGTAGGGCATTTAAGCCAACATAAAGAATTTGGAATTTATGCTAAATGCACTGAGCAAGCTATTATCACTTTTAAAATAGGAGAGTAACATATCTGATTAATGTTTAAACGGAGTCCTCTGGCTGATGGGCACAGAGTGGTTATTAAGAGGAAGACGTGGAGGAACTGAATCAGTTAGGAAGCTCCTATGATAATGCAGACTGAGCCAGGTTTATAAGCAATGGAGATTAAGAGATCAAATATGTTTTGGAGGAAGAAGTGACAGGACTTGGGATGAATTGGATGTGGGAGTCAAAGGAGAGAGAGGAATCAGGATAACCCCTAGATCATGGTCCAGTAACTGAATGAACTGAAATGCAAGAAACTCATAGATTAGGGGCTGGACATTCAAGTCTGTGATGCCCGTTAGGACAAGGGGCAGGCCTGGTGTTTTGGGAAGGGGTCAGCACTGGAGGAACAGGTTGGATGTCACTGGCATAAATCTTAGACTGGATGATGTCACTGGAGGACAGCAATTAGGAGTGACAAAAGCCTAGGACAAAGACCTGGACATTCCAACATTTATGGGTTGGGCAGTTGAGAATGATCCAGCAAAGGAGATGAAGAAGAAACTGCCAGTAAAGTGAGAGACAGATGTGGAGATCTCCAAGACCAAGAGAGGAGAATGGGCAAGAAGAAAGCACTGGTCCATTGTGCTAAATGCTCCTGGCAGATACGGGGGACAAGGACTTTGCTGCAATCATTGAATCTGGCAAACATTCAAATGCATTTTGCCTTCCTTAGGGCAATAATGAATCACAGAACCTAAAGTGGATTGTAAAGTTGTTATCTGGACTCTCTGTCCTACAGGCCTCTACTCTAGATAGCTGGGATTAGTTAATACCAACCCCTGCCCCGACTTAATCCTTGTTCCCATTGGTTCAGTTATTCCCCAAACTCCATGACTCTCTCTGCAGGCCCAGAAATATAATGACCCATCAGGTTCATCAATATCTAAATTCTCTGGAAACCATAAGCTCCCTAAGGGCAAAGATGGTGTCTGTCTTGTTCATGCTGTATCCCATCACCTAGGATATTACCTAGCCACAAATACATTCTTGACAAACACTGGGTACATGGAGCAATGTTGAATCCCATTTGCCTTCCTACCATCAGTGCTGGCCCCCATGTCTAGGCTGCCACTACCTTATCCCCTGTGGACAGATGTGAGGCATTTTTTTCAACATTCCCCAAACTCCAGTTTCTCTGGGTTGGGGTCCTATCTTGCTCTTCGGGGTCTTTATAGGGCAGTATGCTATGGCTAGGGCCAGATCCCTGGACTGCAGCTGACTTCTCAGCTGTAGATATCTCACTTGTGGGCTGGCGAGCTGCTCTTTGGTACCTGTGCCATCCCTACAGTTGGGACAAGCTTAACCTTCACTACATCCAATGGTCTCATCTCCCTCGATCTCACCTTTAAGATTTTTGTGTTTATTGTTGTGGAATCTCCTAATTGCTTTGTATTCAATTCACACATCTGCAGGGTCTGTATGGCTGGGTGATAGGAGGGGTTTGTGTCAACTTGACCCGAAATATCGTCTATGTAAAAGTCAAGTTTATAATACCTGGCAGTGGCATCAGGGAAGGTGCATGTGACTTTTTGACCCCTAAAAAGGCATTTCAGTTAGTCTGCAATGCTTACCAGGATGTTTGTGCATGAATCAGTATCAAATGTTTCACTTTCAGGATTTCATTTGAACCCTCTCTCAAAAGAGGGCATTTGGTAACCATTCCACAGGAATCTAAAACCACTCACTTGCTCATCTGAGTACAATTCTGTTTTCTGGGACATGGTCAGGTGTTACAAGGCAGAGCCCTGAAAATTTAACCTCATTTAACCTGAGCAAATATCATCCTTTAATCATAATAATGGGTTTTTTTTTTTTCAATTAAAGGCTTTGGTAATTATACTGAGCTTAACTTGGTAACAATTCTGCTACCACCTTCTACTGTAAGGATCTCATATTTGCTTGGCCTGTAAAAGGAAATTATCACAGAAGCAAAATCAGATTTTGGTTGAAGTCAAGAAACATATTAAATCTGATGCTTCACAGCTGAACACAAGCCTCTCCACCTCCAATGGACTCCTGACTGTGTGCGGACAGACACTTAATAAACGCTTTTGATGAAGGTCTCTCCGTCTTAAAATGAAATTAGATTGTTCTGACAGTATCTCCTCATCACTAAATTGCTGGTTGTTATCCAGCAGCCTGTGATCCTCTAGGTGTTTGCAAATTGACTGCTTAATGTTTTGCATTTCTGTATGTCCACTTTTTGAGGGTGAGCAGCCACCTGTATAAATTCTGATATAGGTGATGTGTTTGTCTTTTGGTGGTGGTCTTGGGCATTTCATTGACACACACACATACACACACACACACACATTTTTGTTTCAGAACAGTTTCCTAAGCTCCTCATTCATTCACTTTGTACATATTGATACCAAACCTATGGAAGGACATTAGGCTAATCCTTGGGGACACACTGATTAGACAGCAGATTCTTGTCCTTTTGGGGCTTAAAATCTAGTGATTGCAATTTCAGATAGTAGTTAGGACTATGGATAGAATAAATTGGCACCACAATGGAGACTAGATGGGGAGAACTCTCCATATAGAAACATTTTAAGCTGTGACCTGAAGAATAAAGGAGGGAGAAGTAGAGGTGGAAGGAAGTGACAAAAGCAAAGGCCCTGGGGTGAGAAAGAGCTTAATTTGTTCCAGGATCTAATGGAAGGCAAAGGGGAGTGGACATTGGGAGGAGGCTGAAACACGGGTGAAAGGTGGCCATATTATCAGATGCCTTGTAGGTAGGGTGAACATACATCCCAATTTGCCAAGAATAGTCCTGGTTTAGACCTTTGTCCTTGTACAATTATGGATAGGGCCTCCTCTCACTCTCAAAAGTGTCCTGGTTTGCACGATAAGTTATCTGGTCACCCTGCTTTAAAAGCATGTCAAAGAGCTGGGTTTTTATCCCATGTGAGATGGGAAATCATTGAAGGGTATGAGGCAGGGGTATGGCAGGACTAGATTTATGTTTTCAGATTGTTTCACCGTCAGTCTGAAGGGAGCCAGGTGTGGAAGTGGAGAGAGCTATAGGAAGGCTATTGTAGTGGCTCAGGGAAGAGCTGAAGGTCAACTGAGCGTCACATTTAAAAATAGATTACACTAAGCAACATTCTACCATCTTCTTTCTTTCAGGCTCCTGGTGCTGGTTCCAACAGAATAGACACGGAGATGCATGGCCTAACTCCCACCCCCTCTTCAGGACTGAGCCATGCAGCCCCCCATCTGCCAGAAGTGTTAGCTGTTGACGGCTCACAGCTGAGTCCCTCCCCAGGCATTGCTGAAAAGAGCCACCTTGCTCTAGGATGTGCCCCCACCCTGGGGGCAGCACACATTCCAAGTGATTAGTCCATAGTGTGGTACAAAGGTTGTACCCATCTTGCCTGAATTCAGGATCTCTTGGAAAAGCCACCCCAGCTCTGCAGCTCCTGGTGGGGTGCTGAGGCCTCTGCTGCAGCTGCATGGCAGTTTACTTTCCCCTCTGCCTAGTCCTGCTGCCTTCACTCCCCAACAGGTAGCGTTCCCCAGAGAACTCCCTGCCCCCAGTCACCTGTAAGCAAATCTCCACTGCAGTCTGTGGCCTGGGAAACCTGCTCTAGGATCCCAACGTGAACACAGCTTCTCATTGAAATGTTTCTGGGTGTTAATCTGTCCTGCCATCTTTACATCTAATCAAGAGGTAGAGCTTCCCCTGGTGTTTCTGCTGGGTACATAAAGGATCTTTTCCATTGTCTTTTATGTCCTTTGTAAATTGAATCACCTAATTTGTTTTGACCTGGATAATTTTCTCCGTTAATGCTTGTATTGGTTCACGACACTGGGTCTCTGTAAGCAGACACCCTTACCACTTTTTATTGCATCCCAAGTAGTTATTTCAGATATTGTAAAACAACAGTTCTCCTTTAAACACCTTGATTTTCTATTACCTAAATTTAGTTTCTTCTTTTGGTACTTGAATTATTTCCTTAGGGAATGTAAAGATCCCATAAATTCCTTTTTTATTTCTTTTATTCATGAGATTATTCCTAGTACTTCTAGATAGTAATTTGAAATTTATTGAAATAAATTACAATAGGACCCCATTCTTTATAGTTCATTATCACCAAGAATGCAATATATCATGGATTAAATCATGCTCTCCCCAAATGTAACTACAACCAACAAAAGACTGATGCAGGGCCATTAGAGGATAATAGGAAAGAGTTGGCAATCTTTTCAAAGTAGCGTGTTGAGTCTTCGCACCTTCACAGGCATAAGGGGAATGAATGTGCATGTAGGTGAGCGAGTAAGAACCAGGAAAGGGTGGGGGCGTTTCCACACACTTTAAGCACTGGGGCTTGCCCATGCATCTGGTGGGAAGTCTTTTGCCTGGTTTCCAGCCATCTAGCCACATGAAGTCGCCAGTCCCCACCTCTGCTAATAGTAAAGACGAAGTGGGAAGAGAGAAGGGGTGTCTACGTAGACTTATACTTTAATTCTCTCCATTCACTCATTCAACAAATATTTTTCAGTTCCTCCATAGTACCATGCCCAGGTGGCACCATGCAAGGTACAGAGCATCTCTGTACGCACTCTGACTCCTGACTTGAAATGTGCCTCTTGGTGCTGAATCCCATAACAGGGTAATAAAAATATTCCAATTTTTTTCCTTTTGATAACTTTTTTCATTAAAATTCAAATTTTCTTCTATTTCAGATCACCTGCTCTGAGCATGCCATCTACTGTGGAAATCTTCAATCTTTAATTAATTTTTCCTGTTGCAGGAAGATTAAGTCTAAAAGGGTATCTTCCTTAGTTGATGCAGAACTAAATAACACTGTCCTCAGTACTTCCAGTAACTTGCTTACACTCTTACTTCTAAAGCACTGAATGTATTATCTTATGTGCTTGTCACCCCCAGCTTATGTCATAGGAGAAAGTATACGGAGATCAGGTACAACTTCATTTCAACAACTTATGAGCTATTGGATCAGTCTCCTTATTAATCTCTCAGAGCCTCAATTTCCTTGTTTAAAATGGGGACAATACCTACCTTAAAGAATTTCTTGAGGATCAAAAGAAACCCTAGTAACAAAGCCTTGAACCATGTCTGACTTATAGTATATATTCTAACTGCAAGTTCTTTTCATGTTTTGTCCATGAATTCTTCATTCATTCATCCAACAACCAAGCATTCACTGATGCTCCAGTTGTGCAAGACACTGTTTTAGGCCTTGAGGATACAAACTGCACAAGCAGGACAATGTACGCGGTGTTATGCAGGGTCTGGTCCAGTGGGAGGAGAAGACAGTGACTGTGGCCCATGATGAGTGACAGAATGAAAAGTAATCAGGAAGATATGATAGGAAATACAGGGAGAACGGGAGAGTCTGCTTCATGTTGCATAATCAGAGGGCAGCTCTGGGCAGGCAAAATTTGAGCTGAGACCTAAGTGACAAGGAGTGAAGCCAATGGAACATCTGAAATAATAGTTTTCTGGAAAGAGAGCCTAGCTAGTGTGAGCCCTAAAGTAGTCAGAAAATGGGCTTGGAGGGTTTTATATGAGGAGTAGTGGGAAGTAGGCAGAGGCCTGGTCATTGTAGGTCATGTTGGCTACAGTGAAGAGTTTGTGTTTGATTCTCAGGGCAATGAAGAGCCTTTGGAGAATTTAAAGCAAAGTGGGGAGGGGGAACAAGAGCTGATCTACATTATTCTGAACAGCACCAGGAGGGATAGTACTGGATAATAAGAGTGGTAAAAAGAGACCATTTAGGAGGTTATGGCAATTGTCCAGGGTGGCCTGGCCTGCCACAGTAGCCACAGAGACGGTGAGAGGTGAGGAGGTGCCAGGTACCGTCATGGGAGACATAATGACATTCGATCAATGCTGAACTACATATATGACGGTGGTACCATGAGATGATAATGGAGCTGAAAAATTCCCATCACCTAGTGACCTCGTAGCTGCTGGAACATTGCAGGGCAATGCATACACACATGTATGTGGTGATACTGGTATACACAAACCTACTATGCTGCCAGTCCTATAGAAGTGTAGCACACAGGATTATGTACAGTACATAAGACTTGATAATGATAACAAACAACTATGTTACTGGTTTATGCATTTACCATACTATTATCGTTATTTTAGAGAGTACTCCCTCTACTTATTTAATAAATATAGTTAACTGTAAAACAGCCTCAGGCAGGTTGTTCAGGAGGTATTCTAAAGAAGGCATTGCTATCACAGGAGATGACAACTCCATGCATGTTATTGCCCCTGAAGACCTTTCAGTGGGATACGGTGTGGAGGTGGAAGACAGTGATACTGATGATCCTGACCCTGTGTAGGCCTGTGCTAATGTGTGCTTGTGTCTTAGTTTTTCACAAAAAAAGTTTAAAAATAAAAATACAAAAGAATAAAAAAGGTTATAGAATAAGGATATAAAGAAAGAAAATACTTTTGTACAGCTGTATAAGTGTTTGTGTTTTAAATTAAGCGTTATTACAAAGGAGCAATAGAGTTTTTACAAATTAAAAAGTTAATTAATGTTAAAAGTCACTGTAAGCAAGCTAAGGTTAATTTATTTTTGAAGAAAGAAATTTTAAAAATAAATTTAGTATAGCCTAAGGGTACAGTATTTATAAAGTCTACAGTAGTCTACAGTAATGTTCTAGGCCCTCATCTTCACTCACCACTCACTCACTGACTCACCCAGAGCAACTTCCAGTCCTGCAAGCTTCATTCACGGTATCTTTTAAAGGTATACCACTTTTTATCTTTTATACTGTATTTTTACTGTACCTTTTCCGTGTTTAAATACTCAAATACTTCCTGTTGTGTTACACTTGCCTACAGCATTCATTCAGTACTGTGACATGCCATACGGGTTGTAGCCAAGGAGCCATAGGCTGTATACCATATAGCCTAGGTGTGTAGTAGGCTACACCATCTAGGTTTATGTTAGTACACCCTATGATGTACACACAACTAAATTGTCTAACAGTGCATTTCTCAGAACATGTCTCCAGCATTAAGCAATGCATGACTGTATATATATCTTAGAGTAAGAGCCAGCAGGATTTAAAGCTGGACTGAATATAGGAGGGAGCTGAGGAAAGCAAGGGATCAAGAAGGATTCGTAGGATTTGACTTGAGCCATGGAACGATGGAGATGCCATTATACACTGAGATAGCGAACACTGGGAAGGTGCACATTAGAGGTCCAGCAGAGAATTCTAACAGAGACCAGTACAGAATAAAAACCAAGAAAGTGTGAAAATACAAAAGCCAAGAGAATGGTAAGCAATGAGGGTATGATTCACAATTTTTATAGCCACTGGACTTACTTCGCAAATATTCCATTATCAGCAAACAACTTTAAGCCCCGTCACCAAACTGGCAACCCCAAAAGTCATTTTGGTACTCACGTCTCAAATATGTCAGTGTTATCGGGTTAAACTGTGTCCTCCTCTCCCCTCAGGTAAGATATCTTGAAGTTCTAACTCCCAGTACCTTAGAATGCACCCTTTTTGGAGATAGGGTCGTTACAGAGGTGATCAAAGGAAGATGAGGCTATCAGGGTGTGTCCTAATCTCCTATGATGGATGTCCTTAAGAAAAGAGGAAATTTGGACAGAGACACATACACAGGGAGAGAACCTGGTGTGAAAATGAAGGCAGAGATCAGAGTGATGGAGCAGTAGCCAAGGAAGTCAAAGATTGCCTGCAAACTACTAGAAGCCAGGAGAGAAGCACAGGACTGTCTCATCCTCACAACCCTCAGAAGGAACCAATCCTTCTGTCACCTTGATCTTAGACTTCTAGCCTCCAGAACTGTGATGATACATTCCAGTTGTTTAAGCTGCCCAGTCTGTGGAACTTTTGCTAGACAGCCCTGGCCAACTCCTACAGTCAGTGTGTCAGGAGGGCAACCACAGGTCTTCCAAAAGACAAAATTGCTTTCTGGGACAATGTTAGCCACTGTGGGCCATATCCATGGGCTTTATTCTTGGTATTTCAACATGGAACTTTGTTGCCAATGCTTGTAAACACTTGCAACAAAATTACACGGGGTGAGTACTGCTGGGGAGTGGTGGGTGATGCAGAAACCCCACATTTGCCAAGAAATGGAGAGATGACCTCAAGCCTCAGGGAATAAATGAAACAGAACATCTGAGGAAAGCAAAACCTGAGTACATGAGTTCAATACAGAAGCAGTGAGAAGAACCTTCCATAAAGGAAAACATTGCCTATGCAGCATTCAGCCCCAGGAAGTGGCCCTGGGGAAATGCAAGGTGAAGCTGCCCCACTCTGTTTGCCCAAATTAGTGATAACTTGTTTTGACAATGTACACATTTGGAAAGTCTCTTCTTTTACTCTACTCATTTCTGTTCCCACAAGGCACACGCTTGGTTTCTCTTTTTATCCTAAATTTATAAAATTCAAAAGAAAATATGACTTTTACTTTCAAAAATTTAGGAAGTATTCTTGAAGTATTCTAGTTAAGCTGGTTTTGATCATAAGGAACAGATACCCACAAATGTACTCAGTTTAAACTGGGGTTGGGGGTGGGGGCTATTATCAGGATTTATATGAGGTAGTAAGAGAGAGATTCTATTGAAACCAAGAACTTCAGTAGTAAAAATAGACCACGCTTATGTAGTGTGCTAGGGTTTTTTTTGTTTGTTTGGGGTGTGTGTGTGTGTGTGTGTGTGTGTGTGTGTGTGTGTGTGAGACAGAGAGAGAGAGAGAGAGACAGGGTTTCACTCTACTGCCCAGGCTGGAGTACAGTGACATGATCATGACTCACTGCAGCCTCCACCTCCTGGGCTCGAGCAATCCTCCTGACTCAGCTTCCCCAGTAGCTACAACCACAGGTGTATATCACTATGCTCAGCTAATTAAAAAAAAAATTTTCATAGAGATAGAGTCTCACCATGTTGCCCAGGCTGGTCTTGAACTCCTGGGCTCAAGTGACCCACCTCGGCCTCCCAAACTGCTGGGATTATAGGTGTGAACCACGGTGCACCAAGCTGAGCCAGATGTTTTTGTAAGGGCTTTATGTGTGTTAACTTGTTTGTTCCTCACCATATCCCTAAGAGGCAGACACTGTACTGATCCCCATTTTACAGATGAGGAAACTAAGGTTAAGTGCCTTTGCCCAAGGTTACACAGCTAGTAAGTGATGAGCCGGGATTTGAATCAATGGCTGGTGTCAAGGAACATTCCTTAAAATACGAGTCAGCTACCCCAGGGGAACCTGAATGGAACTGAAGTAGATTAGGGATTCTCCCTGTTGCCCTCCATCTTCCCACCCTTCTCCCTCTTCCTCTCTCCCTCCTTCCACATTTCTACCTTTCCTCCACCTCCCTCTGTCCCTCTCAACATTTCCGTTTCCCCTTTTGTGTGTGTCAGCTCTGTTCCGTTTTGGCCACTGACTTACTTTTTCTCTCTTTATGCTCCGTGTAGCTTCTACTTACTCCTAGCTTCTCAGCCTGGATATGGCCCACTGTGACTGTTCCAACCTCCCATTGCTCATTAGCTCATTGAGATTTCTTAGTACAGAATCCCAGTGGACAAAATCCTACTGGATCAGCCCATGAGGTACCCCCCACTCCAGTCCAATAGGGTATGGCTACATGTTGAGTTACAGGAACTAAAAATGAACAGCCCCCGACCATGCAGGGCCAGGCCCAGGACAGCTGCTGCGAGTGATGCCTGGTAAGCATAGGATCATCTTTGTTTTTGCAGAAAAACTATCTACTGATTAATTCTGTCACACATAAGCCTGCCAATCAAATCCCTACCCCTCTGTGGCCTATGCCCCCACACATGACGTCCCTGGTGTAACGATACTCACACATGCTGTGTGCCTCTGTGAGATGGTAATAGCGGATAGTGAGTGAATAAATGAGAATCTTGTCTGGCCCCTCCAAGAGAAGACAAATGGGCCTGTGTTACAAGGTATATCTGATCAATGGGGAACCCAGGCATCAGGAGGAGGCTAGGGACAGGGGACCACGCCATTGCATGGTGACACTCAGCAGACATCTGCCTCTCAAATAAACCAGAGTCCTCAATCTGTGTTGAGGGTAAAAGCTGGAACCTAGGAGAGAGACGCTGCCTGGGTAAAGAGACAGAAGGAACTCAGCCTAGGTCCAAGGGGGAGCTCATTCCACCTAGAAAGAGAAGCCTGATCTCTCTGGAAAAAAAGCAGAGATGTTGAGCTACAAGGAGGCAAGGCTCACAGAGCCAGATGAAAACATCCTGCTTAGAGCATGTGGAATGTCTCTGTTAGACTTCTGCAGTCACTGAACAATAAACTAGGCTCCTACAATATATATCTGCACTTGGTCACCTGAATATATAAAGGTGTTTAAAAAGCAAGTCTGCAAGCCATTTCTCTCTTTTTTTTTAACTGACTCTCTCCAAAAAAGTAACTAAATGACACATTACTATGTTTCCGCATAATCTCTTAACAGATTTGCGCAGATTTGTCACAGTCCTAGACAGGTGTTAGTATCTTTGTTTATCCCAGCCTTCCACACCTTGCAAGATCATTCAGCCTTCCTTCTAGAAATTTTATTCCCTTCTTTGACACACTGGATTGACTGAAAACAGGTTTTGCATATACTTCAAGAGAATAAAAATATTTTTTGCATTCAAAATAGAATCACCACAGGCACAGAGACAGTTAGACATTTAAACAAAGGGTACATCAAATCTTCTATTCTTCTAGCTAATCTATTTTCAGTACTGCCAGAAACACCTAACAAACTATAGTCTCACAAAATCAGAATCTGTGGTACTAGTATCATGTGGCGATGATTAACCTTGTCAACTTATTTTTTAAATAATCCTCATCGTTTATACCATTGTAGTAAAGGGTTCCCCTCTCCCATGCAGCAAGTCCAGAATGAAAGTGGGTTGTTGCCATGGCAACAGAATACAAGGCAGAGAACTCCAGAGAAGGGGGGTGGGTGCATCTCTACACTCAAGGCCATAGCTGCAAGAAAGCCCCAGGCTCCAGGATGGTGGCAGCAAAGAGAAGCAACCTGCCATGACATCACACTGCCAGATGGCCTGCTGTTGACATAGGGTTCCCCCCAACTAATTATTTGCATAAATCTGTATCATTCATTCAAAGAAAAATAAAGAATTCACTCAAGTATACATTGACATACTTATTAGACAGTTTTTCTCTTTGAACAACTTAGTATCAGAAACATTCCCCAAACACCAAGCACATAGTTGCCTTATACATGGAAGCTGTTTAAGAAGCATGTATTTCACGATATATTGGACCCCTTCCTGAACCAGGTATTGCTCAAGATCCAGAGCAGAGTTCTCTCTCTCCAAAGAGTTCACTGTTTAGTGGGTGGACAAGCATGTATAAAGATCCATAGAACCTTATATATCAGCTTAATGACAGACTTGCCCAGGGTATCACAGGGGTGAGAATTCAGGAGAGGAGACCACCACCCTGGAGAAATACACAGGAGGAGAGAAAGGAGACAACATATGTGTCACATGACCCCGAGGATGAATGAGGAGCTATTGATCCTCTATCGTTTGCTCTGTCTGCTTGCTTTGAGATTGTTGGTGGAGGAAACGGCACAAGCAAAGACCCAAAGGCAAAAAGTAGCGCAGCCTACGTAGGGGAAGCATATGCAGTTTGCTGGTGTTGAATACAAATCTGTAAGGCAGGGACTGGAGGGAGCTGAAGCTAGACACACAGGGAGCTAAGATGTTAACAGGACATGTAAGTCCCTCCATCTGGAGAGCTTGGACTATATTTTCTGGCCAATGGCGGCACCAATGTGATAAAGCCTGCTTTCTGGATAGACTCAACAGCAGTGGGGAGAGTTGCTTAACAGATAAGATTGGAGTCCAGAGGACCAGTCCCAAGACTGCTTCAAACATCCAGGCAAGAGACAGTAAGTGCCTGACTTACATGGAGGACTAGGGATGGAAGAGTGAGGAGACATTCTAGAAATATTTAGTGAGTAAAGTCACACAGCTTCTCAGCATGACTCACCTTCCCAAATTCCTAAGACTCAAATCTCCATCCACGTCTCCATACCAATTTCAACACTAAAGAAAACCTGGAGGGAGGAAGGATAAGATTTGCAGCAACTAAAGCTCCTTCAATAGTACATAGCTTATACCATATATTCATTGAGCCACTTAAAATGATCTGGGTCACTTTAAACCCTGTTGGCTAAGTTGATGAACAGGCAAAATATTTCTTTCTTGAATATAGTCCAGTATATTGTTTTCCATAATTAGTGGTCACTGGGGTCAGAAAAAGAATGGAGATTTTTAGAGAGATTCTGAACAATATGTCAATGCCAACTGAGAGTGGCAGGCACAACAAAACTGATAATACTTCATATTGAGATAGGATCATTCCTCTGTGGCTTTCCTAGTTTCACAGTGAATATTAATTTTTAGAGCATTCCTATGAAGTAGAAAAGTGGCAAAGCAAGTTGGCTCCATTTCAGTGTGTGGGGTGGGGGTGGTAAGATACTAGTGCAGAGAGAGATGAACTGACTCGTCAGAGGCAAGGCTAGTTGGAGGAAATCCAGAGGGCAGTTTGGGCTTCTTGGTTTCTTCTCCTGGTTTTATCATCTAAACCCATCCTAATGAAGTTACTGTCTTTAACTCAGCCTGTCCAGATCTCATCTAAAAAGAGGAAGCAAAGACCTGGGTAATTTTCCAGATAATTTCTTTAAAAAAAAAAAAGGAACCTCTCTTTCCTCCAAATTGTTTATAATTGATGCAATACAGGAAGTCTCACTGCTTGTTAATGAGTTCCCAAACTCAAATTTTGCTATTTAATTTCTTTTTGAAATCTGCGTTTGCCCGAAATATCTCAGTAATTCAAGTGGAAAAGGAAGTTTTGCCTAAATTATGAAAATGACCTCAATTTCCTTCTTTGCGTAGCTAAGGGAGAAGTGGGCAGAACATGGTATCTGAGCTGTAGGAATCAAACCCTTCCCCACAGCCTGGGGTACATGGATCCCCTCTTGGTGTTAGGGAAACCCCACACTCAAGTTCAACATTGTGATCCTGTTTTCCATCGTCAATCTGTAAGTCTTCATCCTTTACTCATTTGTATCTCCCAGGACTGCAACAGACACCACCTGCTTTGTTCCATTTACGCATTAGTAAAAACACAGGACTTATACTAATGATTGGAAGAAATGACTCATTTCAAGTTCTTGCTACAGGGTCAGTCTTGGACACAGTTTATTTTATATGTATATAAAATGGGTAAATTGAGCTAGCAGTGATGAAGCAAGGAAATGACTGCCCTGCCTGCTTTTTTGCCAAAGCACACGTCCCAGTTCTTTGTCTGACTCTAGTCCCTGTCATCTGCCAGGCTGCTTTTGTCTTTCCCTCATTCGGCCACTCTTCCCTTGCTCCTTTCTTCTTGTATCTCTCGGGATAGAGACACATGCCTCTGGACGGCTTCCATTCAGTGAGAACCTTGGATAACAAGGTGGTCCACAGGCAGCAGTTCAGCTGAAAAGCAGCAGCCCTATCCTGAAGCTATTTTGGAGGCAGACTATGAGTCGATAGCAGGACACCAACAGTTTGCCTCTTCACTGGGGCTCACAGACAAAAGCCTCAGATCTTGATGATGAACAGCAGCAGCTCCTTTGGGCAGGCATGTGGGCTGTCCTACTGTTCCCGGCAGTCAGAAGAGCCAAGAACAAAAGATGTCCGCCAGGCCGCCCTGGTACCCAGCCGGAGCACACTGGGTGTCTTGCACACTCACATCCACACACTGCCCGACTCCCTGAGGCAGACACCCCAGCATGGAGATTGCTCTCTTCTGGATTCACACATCTCCCAAAAGGAAGAGCCCCTTTCTGAGATAAAATCACTGCATTTTTACACCCTAAACAATTAGACAAGATTTCCCAAAATGTAAGAGCAGTTAGTAGTTAGTAGACTCCATCCAAGGCGGTGAAGGCAGGAGGAGAGAAAAGGAGGGAGGAGGGAGGAGGGAGAGGGTGGGGGAAGGAGAGCAGCAGCTTTGGAGTCTTTGTTTCTCTCCCATCTGGCTGAAAGCCAGAGGCGAAGATCGAAGAGACCTATCCTTTGTCCACTGATCTGACAGTCATCCCATGTTACCACTCGGCAAAATCAAAGTGAAATGCGTTCACACATTCACGTCCGTCGCTCAAAAGGTTGCTAAGAAATCTGTCTTCCTGTGCCTAATGGCAGCAGGATTTCTATGCAACAGTCCTGTTTTCAAGGTCATAATAAAATGAAGAGAGCTCCACTTTTTCCACTATAGTCCATCATTCTTAGCATGCTCCTGTCCTCCCAGGGACCCAAGCATGTGCTCTGTGACTTTAAGGGAAGAGAGAGTTCTTCCCAGCCTCTCTCTATCGAGTCCGGTTAGGCTGTAGCATGTAAAGTTCCAGGCCATAAATAATTCAAAAGGCATGAAGAAGATTTTCTTCATTCTCCATCTATCTCTGCACACAACATCCCTCCCTCCCTTTCTGGCTTATAACAAATGCTAATTTAATCAACTGGCAGTAGATTGTACTGGTTGCTGACTCATGCCAGACACAGCCCCTATGGACTAACAGAGCTATGCCATCTCATTTGGAAATGAACAATAAAGAAGTGTGGTCCTGAGCTGACCACCTTCCTGCATTTGTCCTTTGTTTCCTCATTTTTCTACCCTCCTCCCCTAAAAAAGGTTATTTACAAATGTATCCCCTGACATACACGCAAGCAATTTACATGGCAGACACACCGCCTGCAAGGGGCTGAGCTACATGCAAGCTATGTGGCCTCTCAACTGCCTCTAAGGACACATGGGACTTCCCTAGTGGTCCTGAAAGCCGTTCTCTAGAAAGACCCTGTGCATGTGGCAGGGAGAAGGGGAGAGCAGGCAGTGCCGAGGGTGGGAAGGGCGGGAGGCAGAGCCTTGTTATCCAAGCTGTGAAAGCGCGTGTGTCAGTGAGAAAGCATGTGTGTTCTGAAACCGACAGCACCGCATGGAAGCTGATTAAAAAGTGTAGGGGAGCAGCTCCCCCAGGAGAAGTCCTTTTCACCTTACCAAGCTGGGCGGGAGTGGGGACTCTCAGACCCCTGGGAACAGCTGAGAAAGGAGAGTGGGAGAAAGAACTTTCCCAAAGACAAGACAGTGGGTGCAGCAGGTAGAAGGGCAGTGGGTGGAGAGGATAGAACATAAAGAAATGCCTCCAAAAGAAAGGACCAAGAGATACGGAGATATTTCTGGGAAGCCTAGGGAGCCCCATGGCCTATTTCCTTTTCCTTCTGCTCTTTCACTGTAGCTATAAATATTTATCTTATGAAGAAGCATCCTCCCTCCCCACCCCGGAGGGATTTATTTAAAGCCCACACCATCACGATCATGCAAATATTTGCTGAGTGCTATTGTATAGGGTCCTCTGTGAGGACACAGAAGATCGTTTACCTTCTTACCTTCCACTTTTGGTGTGCCAAGCACCATGCTGCCCCTTATTTTGTTAGCTTTCTCCTTTTAGCACCCCCTCAGGTACACAGAGCTGGTAGCATGAGGCCCATTCTACAGAGAGCTGGAGCTCTGGGAAAGGGCTAGCGCATGGCACAGTCACGGCTGACACTACTTCCACCAGACACCCTGCTCCCTGGGGGTTTGCACACAGGAGGTCTAGCTGCTTAGACATTAGGTTATCACCTATTAAGCAAACGGAGCAGCAAAACATCAGAATTTCTGGAAGGGTCTGACCCATCTGGTCACCACACCCTGCCCACAGTGCTGACTATCCCTGCTATTCTTCTGGTCTTGAATTGTCAATGAACGCTTTTATGTGTAATTGTACACCTCCCCAGCCCACCACCACATTGGATTGCAGCTCCTCCTGGCCAGGAGCTGAGTCTGGGGAGCTTTTGTGTTCCCTGACAAGGCTAAGAGAGAAGGCTTGCAGAGAACAAATTCAAATTTTCTGGTTGATTGCAAGCACACTTTCAGTCTCTTAAAACGAGAAACCCTACCCCAGTCACCTTTATTTCCAAATCCTCACATTGAGGCTGGTGTCTGCCGTGGTCGTTCTCCCAGGATGGTAGCTTTGTCTGCATTCCTTTGGGTTATTTTTTGAGCGTGTGTGCATATGTGTGTGCACACATGTATGTGTCTCAGACTGCATTGTTACGTGCCCCTGTTTGAGGGTTTTTCTCTACGAGGCTCCCTGCTGACAAACAGGACACGCACAATGACAAAAGTGCTTTTTCTCTTAGACCAATGAGAATTCATAATCCACTTCCTACAGAAGCCCAGAAAGGGAACCAAACAAGCAGCCCTCTTCTCCCCCAGCATCCTGAGTCATGTCACAAATATTCTACACTCTTTTCTTCTAATTTATGGTCCTACAACTTCAAGGTCATTGGGAAGCTAGGAAAGAATTGGCCCCGCCTGGGGGAGGCTTTTGCACCCAGCACACAGCATTCTAACTGCCCCGCTTCACTGCCAAGAAGGGAAGGCGTGGTTCACTTTGTCCTTATTTGACCAGAGGCGAGGCATGGAATGCTGCCTCAGTGCCTGGGCTGTAAACTCCTGAGGTGGTCATAAATAGGCACTCGGCCTGGTATGGCTTCTTGGCTAAACATTTGCACAGTAACTCAAATGAGGCAGCAGACATGAGTCAGGAGGGAGAAATCAGCTCAAGAAGGGGTGGGGGCTGGAGCTTAGGCTTCTCAAGCCTTTGAGATGATGCTTTAGCCAGAGATACTTAGCTGAGCCTCCAGGGACAGACTGCGGGCCCTCCCCCATACACTGCACCACCTGCCAGAGACATTTGCAAAGCAGCTTGTAAGACCAGCTAAGTAAAGAGCTACTTGTCCATACTCCATGCATGAGGCCAAAAAGGACCTTGTGTGTTTCTGAAAGGGGCAATAAAAAGACATTAATTATTTTATCCAGATTGAACATTCACAGTTTCATCCAAGGTTATATACAAGCTGAGAACTTAAAACTCAGGGATGATATTGACCTTGCAAGGTTAAGTCTGGCGGAAATACAAAAAGATAATAGTTATTTCATTCCAGTGATCATTATTAAGTGCCCGGTGATCAGTGGATCACCAGATTTATCCTTGCTTCCCAGAGACAGGGTGCCAGTGGCTGGTGGCCAGAAGTTTTTAAGCCCACACACCATGTTTCCTATTCTCCGCTGGGGACAATGAAAGGGAGAGCCTCTCCCAGCTGCTACATGCCACCCTCTAAAGATCAGAAATAAAGTATGTGCTGAAGAAATGAATGGATTATTTCCTTTATTCATTCACAATAAAACACAGTGCTGCCCCGATATTGTGTTTCTCCATAGTAAGTCTGCCTCCCCCTGCTCCTGTTTAACAATTACGGTTTGCTAGGACTGCAAAGACCACAGATTGGGTGGCTTAAATAACCGAAATTTATTATCTCACAGTTCTGGAGGCTAGAAGCCCAAGATGAAGATGTCAGCAGGGGTGGTTTCTTCTAAGGGCGTCTCTCTTTGGCTTGTAGATGATCACCTTCCTGTGACATCTTCACAGGTCTTCCATCTTCACAGGTCTTCCCTCTGTGTCTGTTTACATCCTAACTTCTTCTTACAAGGACACCAGACATCATGGACATCACGGATTAGGGCCCACCCATATGAGCTCATTTCATTTTCCCTCTTTAAAGACCCTATTTCTAAATGCAACCACATCTTGAGGTGCAGGGAGTTAGGACTTTAACACATAACACAATTCATTCCATAACAACAATTATAATTTTTTGGTGTCACAGGGCCAAATAACTTAATCCCCTCCTCTCTGTGTCTGCATACACATTTTGGCAAATGCAAATAATGCCCCTGACACAGAAAGACACAGGATCTGCCCTTACCATGTCTGCCCACACCCTCTCTCCAAAAAAAGGCTCTATCAAATAATTCCATGGCGTTTCAGGTTTTAACAACAGAAAAAAAGGTCTTTTTCTTTAAGTATGAATTTTCTAGTCAGTCTTTCTACTGCTGAAGGAAAGGGGCAGTGACAATGCCTTGCCCTTTGTTCATTTATTCCTACCACCTGATTCGCTTGTTGTGGTATGAAGGCAGCTTCTGTCTGGCTGTCTCATTATCAACATCACATCTGAGCAGTTTATTTTGGTAATAGAATGAGGTTTCATTTATTTTGAACATAAACTGAGATTCAGCATTTGACCAGCCCAAGTTGTAGGAAAAACTCCAAGTGGCAGGGTTATACCTGGTTCTCTTCATCCTGCATCTTTCCTCCACCAGGTAACCCCAGATCCCATGAGGTGGCAGTGGCACCACTGCCCCAGCCCAGAGTCATTTCAAGGAGGAGCAGGTCGCTTCCTGATTCCCAAAGCATCTGCCTGTACCATTGAAAACTTATTCCTGCTCAGGTAAGTCCTAACTATCCATCCAGCCCCACACAGCCCTTTTCAAGAACGGGAATGCTGAGCTCATGGGATGAATTTTGGTCCCATAACTACAAAATAGTTAAATGAGTAAGCATCAAGAAAGAACACACCTGTGATATTTTTGATGCTTTAAAAACTCTCATTTAAAATTTCCTGGCCCTAAACCCAGGTTGAGTGTGTGTGTTTTGTTTTTTGAAATACCTCTCTGAGCCCAGCATGCTGGAGACATGACAAATTTGGTGTTTTGAACCATATGCCCGTTTGAATTTTAGAGATGCACATTGGTTAGGTTTTTAGAGCACCTTCTGGTAAATTAAGTCAGAGGTAGGTATCAATGCTGGTATATACTCAAGCAGACAAGAAAAATTAATTGCAAGAATGGCGCAGGAAAATACCTTCCATTTATCTTCTTCCTATTTCAAAATTCAAACCTACATTTCTAGAGATTTAAAGACATGACAATAAGGAAGTTTTAATTGGCCAAGATTTGAAGCCAAAGAGGCTAACCTCAAGGAATTAATATTATTTGTTTATCTACTACGTACGGGGTATACAGCTGTATACTGTCATAATTAGACATGTAAATCTCTATCCTCCAGGATCACATCATCAGAGTAAAGAGACCAAAGATGCTTGAAACTGTAACAATGGAAAGCAGGAAAACCTGATCAGTTCCAACTGGGCAGGATGGACATTCCGTGCCACTGGGGTTCAGAGTGGGAATGATCACTGCAGTGAAGGGGTCTCAGAGGAGGTGACATTTGAATTTGGATTAGGGGCTTGGAGTGGGAGAATGATATTATGCCAAAACTGTTGTCAGAGGTGAGTTCCCTAGCACAGGGCACAGGATGTGCCGGGGCACGTGGGGAGCAAGCTTGGGAGGCAAGCTTATAGACCCTTGCCATGGCCCAGGCACAAGGTAGTTCACACGGGAGCTGAGGTATGGCAGTGGTGAGTAGAGGCAGAGACGGGTGGGTAGAGGAAGAGACAGCATCTGTGAAGAAGAATAAGCAGAGCTTTGAGGGCTGTGAGGAACGGAGGACAGGGACCAGGGTCCTGACCACTGACCAGCTTTCAAAGGAAGACAGCTGCCCACGGGGAAGGTCTGGCTCCTAGACCTTCTTCCTAGCTGGGCAGCTGTCTCAGCTCCCTCTCCTTCTCACATGCTCTTAAAATAGCAGAACTGTCCAGCATGCTGGGCTTTCCGGTGGGAGTCCCAGGCCATCCCAAGAATGCAGCCCTGCCCTCTGAACAGATAGGAAGAATGTTCAGAGCACAGGTATGAATTATCCAGGGGCAGTTGTCAGACAAAAAGTCCCAGAGCTCCCTCTGGCTTCAACCCCAAAACAAGATCTCCATTCCAATTGTACTCAAGTGGACATAGTCCAGCTGTGACTGGGATCATTCGGACTTCAGATCACATACCTTTGTCCCCTTTTGGATATTGTTGTGACTTTTTTTGTCGGCGCCTGTTAAGCATCTATTGTCTTCATTCCCCTTTTCCAATATCCCTTATTTCTATTTGAATTTCTCATATGATCCTGGGGCTCACGTGGTCTACGTGAGGTTAACCAGGCATTCCATCCACGTGTCCTTGTTGACTATTTAAGCTTCTGGTTCAAATGTCACCTGAAGCCAGATACCTCTAAACTTTTCATTTATATGAAATAACTTCCCTTTATTGTCTGAGCTAGTTTGAGCTCGGTACCCTCTGCTTGCATGTAAAAAGTCCCTGACGTGGCCCAGTGTGGTGGCTCATGCTTGTAATTTAAGCACTTTGGGAGGCTGAGGTGGGTGGATTACCTGAGGTCAGGAATTCAAGAACAGCCTGGCCAACATGGTGAAACCCCATTTCTACTAAAAATACAAAATTAGCTGAGCATAGTGGTGAACACCTGTAATCCCAGCTACTTGGGAGGCTGAGGCAGGAGAATCACTTGAACCCTGGAGGCAGAGGTTGCGTTGAGCCAAGACAGTGCCATTGCACTCCAGCCTGGGCAAAAAGAGTGAAAAAAGTCCCTGACGTAGGCTCCTTGTTTAATTATGTTATCGTAGAAAGGGCTCTGGGAAGGAAGACAGAACATGGTCACTCCAGGCCCTACTCTGGTATGAACTGGCCCTGTGTCCTTTGTCAAAGCTCTGTATCTCTCTGGGCTTCAGTTTCTTCATCTTAATGTGATGAGCTGTTCAAGCCAATTGTTAGTGATCCTTCTAGCGTTGGCATTCTGACTCACAACACCCCTGTATATTGAGACTCTAGTGAGCTTGGCCATGCACCTCATGATCTGCCTCTGTCTGACTCCACACCGTGGCCTATGAATACCAGGTAGACTGCCACCGTCAAAGACACTGAGGAATTAAATGTGGTACCAGATTTGAACACATGTAGAAATGAATGGACAGTAACATGCACATACGTTGGATAGTTAAGAGTGTTTTCCTTTCTTTTTTTAGGGCAGAGAGGACATTGGCAAGCATGAGAAAGGCATGGGCTGGGGTCAGTATGTCTAAAATGTCACTTTTAGACATATTGATCTGGGCTGAATAAAAACCAAAGAAGAAGGATCCAACTCACTGTGGGAGATTTCACACTTAAAGGGAGGTTCTCAAACTTGAATTAGCATCATAATAGCCAGGTAATTTTGAGATGGGTAAGGATAAACATAGAGCCAGAAATAGAGAGAGAAACCTACCTGGAGATGTTAAGATGGAGGCAGTGACATAGCTGTGAGAGCTGAAACTGGGGACCAAATGATATCCCTGGGGATGTGGGGAGGAAGAAGATTGGAGCCTTAAGGACTTGAATGTCAGAGACAACCACGTTTTGTAAGGAAGAGAAAAGGAAAAGGAAAGGCCATTAGAAGGTAAAGGAGGAGATCAGGCACGGTGGCTCCCGCCTGTAATCCCAGCTTTTAGGGAGGCAGAGGCGGGAGGATAGCTTGAGTCCAGGAGTTCTAGACCCGCCTGGACAATATAGTGAGACCTCCATTCTCTATGAAAAGGGAAAAAAAAAAAAAAAAAAAGACAGAAGGTAAAGGAGGAAAGAGAAGGGAAGTAAGTTTTGCAGTTACTGCTCACACATGGAAACCCATGAGTGTGAGTGTTAGGAAAGCCAGGGAGGAAAAGAACAGTGTAGAAGAGGCATCCTTGGGCTGATCTCATGGAGCAATTTTCCCATTGTCCAAGGAATGGGCAGAGGAGAGGTAAGGAAGCCAAGCTCAGGTCAGGGCAGCAGCACCCAGACTGTGGCACTCCCAGGATGGACGGGTCCTTCCTGGATGGATCTTTCACATTATGGACTGTAGCAGTTACTTTTGATGCCCTGCATGGTGCCACTTCCCTAAAGTCAGATCCACACTGCCAACACCTATCCCAAGCTTGCTACTAAAGTTCTCTGTTTTGCCGCCTCAGGGCTTCTCTGAAGCTCTGGGAGCTTCACACAGTGAAAACGCAGACAGCCAGAGAAGTTAAGTCACTTTCCTCCTGTCTCCAACCACTGAGAGTCAATGGATCGCTACTCCACTCCCACTCTGTATGCCCACAGCAGAGATCTCCATGCACCTGTGTGTTAGTTTTTCCTCCTCCCCTGCCTCAGTTTCCCATGCCCTCACTTTTGCTTCCTAGGATCACCTCCCAAATAAACCACCTGCATTCAGTTCTTGACTGAGGCTGTGTTTTCAGGAGAACCTAGGCAAGACAGAGATGAGCTAGCCTCAGTGGTGGCAAACCAAGAAATGCTGGCAGAAGCATGAATGCACATTCCCTTTAAAGCCCCAGCACACTAAGTAAATGGAAAAGATCTCTGCAATGACCAAAGACTGAGCTGTATCCAGTGGGTCAGATAGAGATGCTACTCTGGATAGGATCCAAAGGCCCTCAGTTATAAATTTCCCTTGGCAGGGTGAACATGCAGTGCTAGTTCCAAGGACTCCGTGTTGAAAACACAAACAGGCATAAGCTCCATCCACATGACTGTAGAATCACACTTCTCCTTTAGAGGGTTACCTTCCCCAGTTCAGAGGCTGCAGTCTGGGAGCCTGGGGTAATATGAAACCCGAAAAGTTATTTTGTTTTACCATTCAACACATCCCCACAGTGTTTTAAAAGCCAAAGTAGGCCGGGCGCGGTGGCTCACACCTGTAATCCCAGCACTTTGGAAGACCGAGGCTGGCAGATCACGAGGTCAGGAGATCGAGATCATCCTGGCTAACACGGTGAAACCCCACCTCTACTAAAAATACAAAAAATTAGCTGGGCGTGGTGGCGGGCACCTGTAGTCCCAGCTACTCGGGAGGCTGAGGCAGGAGAATGTCATGAACCTGGGAGGCAGAGCTTGCAGTGAGCCAAGATTGCACCACTGCACTCCAGCCTGGGCGACAGAGTGAGACTCCAGCTCAAAAAAAAAAAGCCAAAGTAACTTAGTGGGTATGATGTTTAAGCCAAAGTAACTTAGTGGGTATGATGTTTAATTGTAGTAGAAGGAGCCTAGCACGAAGCTTATACTAAGCCTCTTCAACTACTCATGCTGTTGGCTGGCACCTGTAGCCATCTGAGTCAGCAACTCCGACTCCAGCATATTTAGGAGAAAGGACTTTCGTTTCAATCTACTCTTCCATTGGTTCCTGCAGCTGTGTCCTCCACATTGCCTAGCTCCTAATTTCCTATCTCTGTTCCACCTTGAATTTCTCTGATGGTTTTGCTGCTGATCACGTCCTTGGACCTGCAACAACCATTTAATACACTGTTGTTTCTACTCTTTGGGGAAGAGTGGTCCTGGGAGGGTTGAGCCAACTCTCCTCATTTTTCCATTCCAGCTTGGATTCTGACCCCTTGCATAGTTTCCTACTCCCTAGGGATGTTTCTAGGTAACTGACTCTACCCAAGCCTCAAGAAGATCATAAGGGAATTTCCAAAGCCAGGAAAGGAAAACAAAAATCAAGGCCTGATATCTCTGGTCCCCAAGAACATCAGCACTACCCTATCATGGAGAGCCCATGGCTGGTCCTCTCTCTTGTCTGTGGCCCGCCATGTTGCTCAGGCTCTACTCCTCCTCAAAGCCTTTTCTCTTCTACCATCTCTCTCTCCTCAAAGTGCTAGTTTTCAGACTCCAGTGTTGGCTGACACTGGAGAGGTCCTTCTGTTCCCTTTTGAAAACTAACTATCAGCTATCTTTTTGCACAGGATCCTCCTATGCTGGGCTGCGTTTTACATTTTCCCTAAGTATTTAAGAAATTAGTTGCTTTACTACTTTAATCAAGCAATTTTAACTCTTCATTCAGCCAACTTACTCCTTGTAGAGGAGACCTGGATCCTACCTTTACATATCCACTGACTTATCTACAGCTTCTTCTTAAAGAAAATAGAGTGAAGTGATATCATTTCACTTTACCCCTAACCTGGACCTGATGCGTTGCCGCTATTTCAATTAGTCATCACGATGACAAATACATCATTTACCATCTATAAAACTTGTCAAGGCTTAAGATTCAAGGGGAATAAAGTAAACCCTGTGGCCCAACAAGGATGTTTTGTGTTCTCCCCTCAGTGCTCTCTCAAAGCTGGGGATTTGGTATCTGCCTTAAAGGCAGAACGGTCTGAGGCCAGACATCTGCACATACATTTCCTTCCTGTTTTTGTTCCTTTAATCTAGCACAATGATTTTCAAATTTCACTGTGAATGAAAATTAGAACACAGGGATATATGTTTTAAGGGTGATATAAGGGCTTTTCAAGGGTAATTCTGAGTTTATATGATGTTCACGTTAGGTGTTGATTATAGAACCTAAAAATACCACTCCTAAGATGTGACTCTTCTGTTTGGAAAACTTCCTTCAGTGTGAATTCTGCCAACAAACTAGCATTTCTAAATGGCCACGAAATTTCAAATAGCACTTTTTTCTCTTTGGAAAGAGAACTCAGCCCTCAGGCCCAGAGGGGATGCTGAAAGCCACCCCTGACCCCCAAGTCACCACTTAGCAGCTTCTCTGCAGTGCAGGGCAGGGAGAGCAATAGAGAACAGGAGCTCAGCATTCTTACTGGTCAGCCGGTGACCTGGGGCTGCAAAACCCAATACCCATCCACTTCAGCTTCACATTTCAAAGTGAAGATCTCCTTGGGCCCATGGTATGCATCCTGAATTTCCCAGCTTTTTTTCAAGCCCTATTTTATCTGTCGCTGCTTATACCTCTACTCAGGTTCATGGTAAATGGTCTGCTTCTGTCAATGACTTTTTCATCTATGTCAGGGAAAGGCCCATTAGACAAATCCAATGGGACAAGTTCAGAGAGTTTGTCAGTTCCCGTCACTTTCCGGTCTGGCTGTGCAGTGGAGCACAGACTCAAAACAGACTTGTCAAGATATGCAGCTTCTTCTGGAAGAAGTTTATCTCAATGGAGAGAAACACATGATGAGTAAAAACAGCAAAACACCAGCACGTCAGCCTGGTGAGCTGAAAACAGCTGTCGGTGAATAAATTAAATCAGACTCTCACTCCTCAAAGTGGGAGTGGGGAGACAATGGTATATATCTAAGAGCATTTGGGGCTGCTCAGTGAGAGCCTGATATCAACGAGGAAGCTAAATTTCTTGTCAATAATTAGTTTTGCTATTTTCAGCTTATCAATAATCAATAATTATTGATAAGGGAAGTGAAAGATAATACTTTATATCTTATTTCACTGAGACAGTAAAGAACTTCTACATTTTCCCATTGCCAAACTGAGCAAGCTCCCAACATACCCGCAGCCTCACATAGTTACCCTCCCCTCTTACTACAGAAAGTAAACCCTCCCCACTGCAGTCCAAGGCAAGCCCTTCTCTCATCCAGCGGAACCTCTTCCTCCACTGCCTTGTCAAGCACTCACTCCTAGAGTTGTCCTCTGCCTTCTATGTTATCAATTTCCCTCCACTTGGCCATTCCCTTCAGCTTACAAGCATGTTGTAACAAAAAAATAAAAACATTAAAAAAAAAAAAAAAAACAGCCAGGTGTAGTGACTCCTGCCTGTAATCCCAGCACTTTGAGAGGCCAAAGCCGAAGGATTACTTGAGGCCAGGAATTTCAAACCAGCCTGGGCAACATAGCAAGACCCTGTCTCTACAAAATTAAAAAAAAATACAAAAATTAGCTGGGCGTGATGGTGTGCACTTATAGTCCCAAGTACTCAGGAGGCTGAGGTGGGAGGATTGCTTGAGGCTGGGAGGTCCAGGCTGTGTGAGCTGTGATGGCACCACCGCACTCCATCCTGAGCAACAGAGAGAGACACTGTCTCTGAAAAAATATAAATAAATAAAAAATTTACAAACCAAAAAGCGCCGGGTGCGGTGACTCATGCCCGTAATCCCAGCACTTTGGGAGGCTGAGGCGGGTGGGTCACAAGGTCAGGAGATCGAGAACATCTTGGCCAATATGGTGAAACCCCATCTCTACTAAAAATACAAAAATTAGCCAGGCGTGGTGGTGTGCACCTGTAGTCCCAGCTACTCTGGAGGCTGAGGTAGGAGAATAGCTTGAAACCGGGAGATGGAGGTTGAGGTGAGCCAAGATCGTGCCACTGTACTCCAGCCTGGGCGACAAGAGCGAAACTCGGTCTCAAAAACAAAAACAAAAACAACAACAGGTTTTTTACTCCATATCCCCTTTCAGTTGCCACTACTTTTCCTGCTCCCCTTTTTAGCAGAGTCTTCAACTTTCTCAACTTCCTCCTCCTCCCATTCTCTTGAAGAATCTTCAGGGAACAAAAAGTTATTATTAAGGTCACCAATGATCTCCACATAAGCAAATACTCAGTTTCACAACATTTGCTCTAATTGGTTGCTCCATATAATATAGTATCTTTGCTTGTGATAATTTGTTTACTATCACCCCTGCCCCCACTATCATATAAGCAATTCTCAAGGAAAAATGGCAAGTTTGCTCTGTTTACCATGTATCCCCAACTCCCAGAACACCATGTGCCTAGCATATGTTAGGTGCTCAATAAATACTTGTTGAATGAGTGATTCAATCAATTGATTAATCATCATTAGGGGTTATAAAAAGGACGTGGCTCAGCTGGTACCTGTGTATCGGTAAGTAGTAAGAATCAATGTTTCTTTGAGACAAATCTGTGTTACTTATTTAACCTAATATTTTGCAATGGTCTAAAAAGCGATGCTGTCCATTCTCAGAAATGGAGGAGTAAGGCAAGAGAAAGGAAGCTGATATTTTGAATGTCCACTACCTGGCAAGTACTGGACCAGCCACTTGCATATACATTTTCTCAATTACTCCTCACAATACCCAGATGATATGGGCGCTAGCATCTCCATTTTGCTGATGAAGGAACTGATGTAAAAAGAGAGATTAAATAGCTTGTCCAGGTTATCCCTAAGGTGATTTCAGGATGAATGAGGAAGCCACGCTGTTCTCTAGTTACTTTGGGCTAGATATTAAATGCTGTGAATTCACAAAGTTTCAGAAGAACTGGACTGATAAAGATTAGTGTAAGTCAGAATTTCCAAAGTAAAATACATATTTAATTTGGTACATTTATGGTGCTGTTTTTATTGTCAAAGAATGTCAAAAGTCACTAAAGTAAATAAAACAATGAAGTTCAATGTGACTTCATTGTTTGTTTTCTTTTTTAAGCATACTCACCATCACGCTAGGCTTGTAACCTTTACCCAGAGGACACATGCTATAGTATAGCTATCTGGCTAACGGTGCCTGATAAAATACAGGATGTCCAGTTGAATTTGAATTTCAGATGAAACACAAATAGTGTTTTAGCATAAGTATGCCCCAAATGTTGCATGGGGACATACTCATTCTAAGAAAAATTTGTTTATCTGAAATTCAAATTTTAGCTGTGCTTTTGCATTTTTATTTGCTAAATCTGGCAACCTACACCTGGCCAAATGCCCCACCACCCTCCACATACTTGTCCTATCTCTCTGCCAGACAGATTTTGTCAAGGAGGTCAAGACAGAAAAGAAGGGAGAGAGGACAACTTTGAAAATACCTTGAAAAGAGAAAAGCCTAATGATACACTGTCTTGCTTTTTATGAGGCATGGCCGGTTTACCTCTAGACTCCTTTGAGCCCCATCCCACCTCTCAGGCCTTCTCTTTTTTACTCAGAAATTGAATAACCATGAACAAATTCCTTATGTTCTCTAGCCTCAGTTTCTCCATCTGCAAAACAGCAGCAGTCTTAGGTGTCAGAAAAAAAACAGGTGATGTGAGATGACTGACTTCCATAGATAATGTTTGGTCTAGACTTCTCTGAAGCTTCTAAACAGAAACCTAAATGATTAGAAGAAAGCAGCCACGTGAGGGGAAAGAGAGAGAGAGAGAGAGAGAGCAAGAGCAATCTTGCGGTTGTATCTGTGCAACTGTAGATAAGATCAAGAAGACAGAGCCGGACAATGTGTACAAAATGTTTAATAGGGACAGCAGATTCTATACTGACCAGCTTTTCAACAAAAATAAAAGAAACCAGATTTTGAGTAAAGTAAAAACTTGACAACTGGGGCAAAAGTAGGACTAATCTATAAATCACTCTTCCTGAAGTGGGTTTAAGTGGCAACTTGAAATGCATGCTAAGTGAGGAAGAAAATATAAAGATTGGGCATAAACACAGCAGGGAGTTATGATCAAATTAAAGTTGCAATGAAATTAACCCCATCAATACTTGCTACTGTGTATAATGGGCATCTTAAAATAGGGCAGTGTTTTGGAATGAATAGTGCCCACCAAAATTCATATGTTGAAGCCCTATGTGACTGCTGTATTTGGAGATAAGGTATTTAGAGGTAATTAAGGTTAAATGAGGTTGTAAAGGTGGAGTCTAATCCAACAGGATTAGTGGCCTTGTAAGAGGATGAAGAAATCTCTCTCTCTCTCTCTCTCTCTCCTCCCCGCTCTTTTTCTCTGCCCACACACTGAGGAAAGGCCATATGAGCACATAGGAAGAAGACTGCCATCTGCAAGTCAGGAAGACAACCATCATCAAGAACTTACCATGCTGGCACCCCGAACTTGGGCTTCCGACATCCAGAACTGTGGGAAAATAAATTTCTGTTGTTTAAGCCGCCTAGTCTATAATATTTTCTTATAGCAGCCCAAGCTGACTAAGACAGGCAGTCAAGAATTAAAATCTGCTTGGAGGAGCACCAACATACCCATTTTAAAAACCTTATTATGTGAAATGGCTAGTTATTTAAACTCAAGAAGAACATGGAACAAGAAAGAGAAATAAAGTCAGTGAGATGAATGGACTAAAACAACCTAGCAATTAATGGAATAAATAGTCAGGAATGAAGCCCCTTTTCCAGTGTTAGGGTCAGCCTGGGATTTATCAAGGCTCTAAACAAAAGGAATTGATCATGAGAGGTTAGCAGAGACATATGGGTAGTAGCACTGCGAGAGTATTCAGCACTAGTTGGAGATTTGGATTCTAACTTAAAAATTCTGAGACTTTTGATCTATTAATTTATCCATTTTCATTGTTCTTTTGCTTTGACTATAAAGAAACAAAATAAGGCACAATCAAGTGAAACCTCTTGTCCAAGGTTCATTCATTCAAGACATATTAAGGTATGGGAGAATTTGAAGACATAGGAGTTCCTGCTCACAAGGACATAGAATTTGGTAGGAATGATGTTCAGAAAATCCAAGCCATGAAAACCTGGGTTTGAAAAGACATTGGGTAAATAACTGTTGTAAGATTGAATGAATGGGTGGATGTATTGATGGATGGACAGATGGATGAGTGAATGAATGAATAAGACAGTGGTTGTTACAGAGGTTCACAGAAGGCTTGGGTCCTGAAGTGGCAGCCTCTGGCTGGGTTGAACCTATTTGACCATAGGCATTGACCATTCTCTGACAAACTGATAGCACCCTGTGCCTGATGGCTCCACTACGAGCTCCAGATAAATACAGACAATATTGTATCTGCCTCTGCTTTCCTAACAGCACAGCCTCAGCTCCAGAAATCAGGACCCTGACTGTCCCATTGACTCTTGATGAACATTCTGAGCTCCATTCTATTCCCCTTGTCGTTACTAGGGTCCTGTTTAATTTACCAATTTATTCACTTATTTATTCAAGAAATATTTATTAAGTGCTTACTATGTGACAGGCATTGTTCTACACTCCGAGGATACATTAGAAAGCAAATGTGCCTCATCTTCTGCTGAGTAGAGACAGAAAATAAACCAACGAAGTAAATACCTCAGTAGTAAGCGCTATGGAGAAAAGGCAGGAGAGAGGGATAGAGTACGGTAAAGCTGAGAGTGCAAGGTTTAAAGCTGTGGTTGGGGAAGATTCCACAGGAAGGAGACCTTTGAGCAGAGATCTGAAGGAATTGGCAGAGAGGCCCAGGCAGCTACCTGGAGGGAAGGTGCTCCAGCCAGAGGAAGGAGCAAGGCTCTGAGGTGGGAGTGTGCCTGGGATGAAGGGGAAAGCAGTCGGTGGACCATCACATCAGGACCAAGGCAGTGATGGAGGAGGAGGACATGATGAAGAGGGAAGAGGAGAAGGACAGACCCGTGTAGGACCCTGGAGGCCCTAGGAAGGATTTGAGCTTTTACCTTCAGCCATTAAGTCTTGATAGGATTGCTCTGGCTGCTGGATTGAGATACTGAGAAGTGGGGGAGGCCCAAGCAGAAGCGAGGAAGCCAGGTGGGTAATAATCCAAGTAATAGAGGATGGTGGCTTGGCCCAGGTGTTTGTGGCAGAGGTGGTGAGGATATCAGGTTTTAAATACATTTGGGCAGTAGGGCCAATAGGATTTGCAGATGGTTTGGGTGTAGGGTTCACATGAGGAGACTCCTGTCAAGCACCCCTGGTATCTACTGACATTGCTGCATGACATCTTCTGCTAAGGAACCTCCATGAACTGGTTGGCCCAGTTTGAACTGGGATTATTCCAGCACCACCAGTCTCTCCCCTATACTCCCACATATAACTGTGGTTTGGATTGGTGGTAACTCTGTTCCTAAGCCCTCCAGTGACTCATCATCCGTTTCCCAAAGCCCAGCCCAAGCTCTAACCTATAATTCTCCATTTTCACCTCTTTCTATCTGCACTTTGGTTAGTACAGCATAGAAACTGTAGATTTTGAAGGAAGAAAATGGCCTACATGATAAGAGCAGGTCTGAGTAAGGAAAGCAATTCCAAGCCAGGAGAACTGTTAAGGGAAGGCATTAGCCCATGTGTGGTAGCACTGAGATGATCAGAACACCAGGGTCAGACAGTGAAAATTAGCACCTTTCTAGTTTTCAACCCAGTCCCTGTTCCCAGATTTCAAGATATTTTAGGTCAGAACAAGATTTATACAGTTGCCATCTGAGAGCAAGAATAAATAGAAAATCTAAAGGCAGTGGCTCTTGCAAACTCATAGTCTTAGCTATGATTGTTTAAGCAACAAAGAAAGAAATAAGGCAGAGAGAAGAAGGAACAAAAAAAGAGAAGAAAGATTGATGATTCTTTCCCATTAACTGTTTTATGAAAACCAGCAATAGGTTACTACCACATTCTATCTACACTATCTGTTTACCTAACTTAAAAAAAATCCAATCCATCAACCCCTATATATTACTTTATGATTTAAAGGAGGACTTTTACTTTAATTTTTTACTTTAGACCCAGGGGTACATGTGCAGATTTGTTACATGGGTATATTGCATGATGCTGAGGTTTGGGCTTCTAATGGTCCCACTGCC
This sequence comes from Symphalangus syndactylus, assembly GCF_028878055.3. Classification (NCBI taxonomy): domain Eukaryota; kingdom Metazoa; phylum Chordata; class Mammalia; order Primates; family Hylobatidae; genus Symphalangus; species Symphalangus syndactylus. Next base: position 111,822,880 of record NC_072430.2, read on the forward strand.
CAAGTAGCAAACATAGTACCCAATGGGTAGTTTTTCAGTCCTTTCCCTCCTCCCTCCCTCCTTCCTTTTGGAATTTCTCATCTTTGTGTCCCTCTGTTTTTCCCATCTTTGTGTCCCTCTGTATCCAATGTTTATCTCCCACTTATAAGTGAGAACATGCAGTATTTGGCTTTCTGCTTCTGCTTTAATTTGCTTAGGACAATGGCCTCCAGCAGCATCCATGTTGCTGCAAAAACATGATTCCATTGTTTTTCGTGGCTGCATAGTATTCCACGGTATATGTACCACATTTTCTTTATCCAATCCACCATTGATAGGTACCTGGGTTGATTTCATGTCTTTGCTATTGTGAATGGTGTAAAGCAGAACTTCTTCACCGTAGCAATTAAGAAGAAATCCTCTCAGGAAATGAGACTGAGCATGTTAAGTCTAACCAAACAATTTTTAGTATTAAAAAAACACACCGCATAAGTGCTTTCCAACACAATTGATGCAATAGATCCTGACTTCCTGCTTTTCAGAGTCATGATCAGGATTTCCAGACACTCAGAAGTGTTGGGGGCTGTGTGTGTACATGTTGTTGTTTTAAAGGATTTAATACTATAATTCTCACATGTGGAAATTTTCCACTGACTTTAGTTTTACTAGTATGAGCCACCAAATCCACAAAAATTGCACTAGGGCAATTTGGAGGCATACTTCCAACCTCCTGGTGGAGTAAATTATCAGATGTGATGAAGTAGTTATTTTCTAGGGCTTGTTGTGTTTTTATTCCTCCTACAGACAAACCATCTCAAATTAAATAGATTCCACACGGTCCTAAGGAGGCTTCTCATGCTGTATTTTGTATATTCAGTCATAGTGTCACAACAGATGTTAAAGGGCCAGCCGCAGGGTATTTTAGTGATAGGATGTGAATGGGAAGTGGAGAACTTGAGGGCCTTACCCTGAAGAGATTTCGATAGAGGGAAGTGAGTGGTGGGGGAGCACCAATTTCAGCCCCTTAAGAAGGGGCTCTGCATCTCTGGGGTCTTCCAGTTGCCTAAAGTAGCAGGTTCTCCAAAATGCTGGATCCCTTGAACCTATCCACTCCCCTCCCCGCTTAATTATGAAAATAATAGTTCCAAACAGCTACTCTGATGATGGACTATTCCACCAGATATAACTCTTCACCTATGTCCCTGATGATGGTCTCTTAGCTGTTTGTTTTTTTTTTTTTTATCTCCCAGCAGAAACTGAAGGGGCCAGATTCACTGTCAACTAGAGTAGTTCGCACTGCCCCTGTTACTTTGAATTTGTACAACTGGGGACTTGGAACTCAGAACCTTTGAGACTGCATCTGAACAGCATCTCCATGCATGGCCAACGTAGCCCTCGGCAACAGCAGCCACAGTGTGTAGGGCCCACGAAAGTCACACTGTGATCTTGTCTCCACCTGCCTCCCCTCGCTGGCCTTCATTTATGAGCAAAAGATAGTATCCCTGATGCCCAAGTCTCCCTTCCTTCCATTGTGTATAATTCGGAAGGTATAGGAGTAGAGTGGTCCAGTGTAGCTCCTTCAAAGGCAGGCAGCCACCCTCTGTACAGCTCTGTTCCTGACTCTCACTTTACACGGGCTGATCAGAAACACATAGTGCCGGTCGGCTTTGGGGGTGCAAGCCCACGCACAATCTTTTGCTAGGATCTGCCCCTGCCTAGGGTAACTGCCAGAGGGCCAGTTCTAGATGTCCACGTTTGGGCCAAAATGAGAATACAGATAACTTGTTCAAACCTAAAGTCTAGTTAACGCGACAACAGAATTTAATAGGCTCCATATTCTTTTAACATACCTCTGGCTTGAAATTATAACTGAAGCCAGGAGTTACAAGCTTCAGTGAGCAGATTAATGAGAAACTTTAAACTCTCGGGAGACAGTCAACACTGGTTGTTTGAGTAGACAAATCTTTCTGTTAGAAATTTCCTTAATAGACAGTTAAGAAAATTATTACTGAATATTTACATACCAGTTAACAACATTTAAGTTGAATTAATCCCTTGTCTATATCTTAAAGTTGAGCTTCTAAGCCTGCTTCTTATGGCAAAGAGATTTCTTATGACATTAAAAGTGTATTTTAATCGTTCTAAGAACTTTTGTCTTATAACCTTGAAACTATAAGTGTTCTTTATGGAAAATGAAATATTTTAAAGCGCATTATAGGAATTTGTTACTGAACCTTGTGAGTTTTAGTAGAAAACAGCCTGTGTTGACTTGTTCTATGTTTGTTATAGAACGTTGATATAAACAACCAATCTCGTGATAGTTAACTCAGTATTAGTTCACTGCTCTAGATCTAATCTACTCAACCACCATAAAAGGGCTGTGCACTGTCTCTTAAAATTAAGAACATAGCTAAAGGCATTCCTGCTCATAAAGATTTATTTTACAAGTATAATTAAAGTGATGATAACAATGAATCTTTTAAACACAATGAGAACTTATTTTCCACATTAGTAACAAGATTCTAGGGATTCCACTGTTTTCAGTTCAGAAAATGATGTCCTCTACATTTAGTTTTTAAATAAACAAGCAAGTTGAAAAATCAAAAGAAAATCATGCAAAGGGTAATTTTCATTACAAACTAATTAAGATGAGAATATAGGCATGTAGGACCATACATGAAAATATCTAGCACAGAAGGTAGCATATACTAGGCTCTCAGTAAATGCATGCTGAATCTGATTTGCAACAATTAAAGTTCCTTTGTACTAAAGTTAGTCCATGGCATGAGACAGAGGTAACAGACAAAAGTCAAGACATAATAGAATCCTCTGGGAAGTTATCTAACCCCACCTGATGCTTAAAATTCCCTCCCTCCTGCCTCCCTGAACCCCTTTCTCTTTTTGAATTATGGATTACCAGTTCACAGGCATTCCCTACATTCCCCCTTCCAAAACCGGCATACCTGCAATATAGACCCCAGAGCTGCACCCAGCTTCCTTTTCAAGGAATGACTTGATGTGGGAGTGTACGTAGTGGACCTCCTCCAGCCTTCAGCTATTTCAGGCCCTGCCCTGGCTGCAGAGACATTCTCCACCTGAGGTCACGCTTTTGCCTTCAGCTATTTCAGGCCCTGCCCTGGCTGCAGAGAGACATTCTCCACCTGAGGTCACACTCGTCCTGGGATAGCCCCCAACCCTTGACTGAGGGAGATGCCCACAGGAAAACCACATGGATGGGCAATATTCACTCTAGCACTCCCGACCAGCTTGGCCAAGGCCTTTTCAGGCTCGTATCACAGGTCAGCTTTCTCCCTTCCCCAATCCTGGTTTTGTTTTCTTCCCTTCTCAGGTGTTGATCTGATGAGCATCTTGCTTTGGAAACTTGGGCTCAGCATCTGCTCTGAAGAGACAATCTGAGACAGCTGTTTCACATTTCAGTCTCTTTATGGGATTGCTGCCAAATGACCAATCTGACCAATACATCCAGGTGAAGAAAGAGGAATGGCTGGAACCTCATTAGACTAAATCAGGGGTTCTCCAGAGTTTAGCCTTTAGAAGTAGAACTATTTCTTCAAATAAGGCCGTACAGCAGAATGAAGTGGCACAGCTCTACTGAAGCATCTGAGGTAGGCCACGGAGCCTTAGAGAGATGAAAATCAATGGACCGAATAGATCAGTGGTTCTCACCCCACACCAGGCATCAGAATCCACCGGGGGCATTTGAAAAACACGAATGTCTGAGTCTCACCCCATTGATTCAGTTTCAACATTATAAAAGTCCTTCAGGTGAATCTTATAGACATCTTGCGCTGAGAGCCATTAAAATCATGAGCTCTAAGGCCCTTCCACCTTTCACGGTTCTCTGGGTCCATAATAACACAAGATTACCCTTACTCCAGTACAATGCAAACATTTAAAAAGAGGGCCTCAACCATCCAAGGTTAGGGAATCAGCTCTGGCCTTTACACTAATGGAGGGCTTTATTTTTTTATTATACATGTAGCACCACTAGCTACACTCTCTTCCAGAAATCAAACAACTGAAATTACGGATGTGCTTAAAGTCCCTTTGATTTCCCTCCACCCCAATATTAAAGGACTCCTCCTAATGTTCCTGGATCCCTTCTCTCCTCTGCTGCTACATTCAGCCCCCAGATTCCCCAAAACTTAATTATAGAGCCCATACAACTGCGAGGAGATCCCACAATGGCTTTCCCTGTGATTCCCAGGAGATTTCAGTAGGACAATTCGTTATTCTGACTTCTGTGGCTTCATTTCCTATATCTTATCGATAGAGGAAACAGCAGAGATTTAGGCAGTTCTCAAATATACATGTTGGCCCTCATATTTATTGTCTAGTCTCAAACTATCTGAAAAATAAAATGATTAACTTTACTTTTTTTTTTTTTTTTTTTAAAGCAGAGTCTCACTCTGTTGCCCAGGCTGGAGTGCAGTGGCATGATCTCCGTTCACTGCAACCTCCACTTCCCAGGTTCAAGCACTTCTCCTGCCTCAGCCTCCTGAGTATCTGGGATTACAGACGTGTGCCATCACACCCAGCTAATTTTTGTATTTTTAGTAGAGATGGGGTTTCGCCATGTTGGCCAGGCTGGTCTCGAACTCCTGGCCTCATGTGATCCACCCACCTCAGTCTCCCAAAGTGCCGGGATTACAGCTGTGAGCCACTGTGCCCAGCCAACTTTTCTCTACTTACTTGTAAAATTTTTTGGAATATGGTTGGTTCTCTTAATAGGTGCCCTTTTGAATACTTGCTTTTGAATGATATTTTTTCTTAAAGTTGACAGCTAGTGTTAAAGCAGTTTGCACAAGGTTTGGGATTATTCATGGTCAACTGGTACTCAAAGACCTTTCAACTCTTGGTCAACAGCTCTATTTAAGTGTTAGAAAAGCAGGAGCACCTGATTGCCCCTTTTGCTGAGACCCTCTGAGTAAACTTTAATCCACCTAATGATCTGATCTCCAATTCGATTGCCAAACTGATGCCAACAGAATTGTGATAATACAGTCAAGTTAAATGTCTTCAATTTTAGAAAGCCAACATATGGTAACACCTGATATCCTTTCCAGAGACATATATGCATTTGTATATATGTTCATAAAGATAGGTGGTATTGGGCTGGGCGTGGTTGCTCATACCCGTAATCCCAGCACTTTGGGAGGCTGAGGTGGGCAGATCACCTGGGGTCGGGAGTTCGAGACCAGCCTGGCCAACATGGCAAAACCCCATCTCTACTAAAAATACAAAATTAGCCAGGTGTGGCGGTACGTGCCTGTAATCCCAGCTACTCGGGAAACTGAGGCAGGAGAATTGCTTGAACCCAGGAGGTGGAGGTTGCAGTGAGCTGAGATTGTGCCACTGCACTTCAGCCTGGCGACAGAGCGAGACTGCATCTCAAAAAGAGAGAGAGAGAGAGCGAAAAGGCAAGCCACAAAAAATATTCATGATACATATACATAACAAAAAATACCTAAATACCTACCCACAATAGATTCTTTTAACTGCTGCGTATTATTCCACAGTATGTATGTATCATAGTTTATGTTTAATCTCTTAGTGATGATCATTTACTCTGTTTCTGATTGTTCACTATCTAAAACAGCACAGCAATAGATACACTTGTACATCTTTGAGTGTTTTCTTAATGAATTACTCAGAAGTGGAGTGCTGAAGAGCATTTCAAACCACAAAGGCCAATGGAAATATATTTCCACCCTATGGGTTTTCTCCCATCTTGCAAATCTCATTCTGAAACTAGCTGTCTGATCTCTCTTTGCCTGGGCCCTGCACATTTTTACTCCTTTTGGAGACCCTAACATGCTTAACCAGAGTACACAGGCTTGAGAAGACTTAAGAATTCTAATGAGGGGGAATAAAAGGACATAAGAAAATGAGTAGACAAGAGAGCTCTCTAATATTCTTGGCTTCTCAGCTTTCTAAAAGAAATTGTATTTATGGCATAGTTATTGACTGGAGCCATATATCTTGCATGCTGATGACAGGCAAATATCCTGGGGTCTTTTGAAAAAAGGAATGTATCAAGTACAAACTCAATTAACTGATTAAATTTTTTGATTACTAGAGAGAGATCAGACATCTCTGCATTTTTCAGTCTTAGTTATTGAAAGTACTTTCAAATATACATTAATCAACTTTCCTGCTTTGGTAAGTACAATAGCCTGAACCTCGCTGACTATTTCTTTACAGGTTTAAAATCTTGAAATCCTCAGGGTCATAATTTGAACATCAATCTCATCATACCTGACGTCAATACGGCAAGTGTCCCTGGCACATTTTGCCTTACAGTAGGCTCTAAACTTCTTAAAGGCAAGAATCACATTCAAATTCTGACTCTATCAGGTGTCACGTTTGTGATATTCAGTAAGAGTGTCTAATTCTCAGTTTCCCCATCTATGAACACGAAGAGACAGCCTACCCCTCAGGTTGTTGGAAGAATACAAATTCCTAACATATAGTGAATAACACACAGCAGGACTTGGTGAATATTCTTTCCTTCCTCCTTAATAATTTTTTCTTGAATCAAATTTAAATGAGTGGAGGAGGTGAGAATAAATTTGTTCTAATACTAGGGCATAAAGAAAAAAAATCATGCCTCACTATATTTTGCTTTGCAAATTGCATTTCTCATCTGAAAGTGGGGTGACAGAGAATTCCAGCACACTGAGATTTCTAATTATTTGGTTCCAGTTAGTAATTGGGCATACACTTGACAACACGTATCACATTTCCTTTGCCCCAGCGATCCCACTCAGTCACTTATCCTAAGGAAGGAATTGAGAATGAACAAGAATGAATAAACAAGGATATTCACTGACCCATTGTTTATAATATTAAAATATCAGAAACAACATAAATATTCATCAATAGGCGAATGGTAAACATATTTCGCATCAACCATACATCAGAATAATATAAAACCATTAGGAATTATAATTCGCTTTTTATTTATAGAGTTATAATGTGTCAATAAAATATTGTTAAGTGAACAAAGCAGATTACAAGAGTATGTATAAATTCGGTATTCTAGTTTTGTCAAAACATATGTAGGTGTATGTATGTATTTATAAAAAAAAGTCTTGAAAAATACACATCAACATGCTCATATGTTTATGTCTAAGGGGTAGGATTATGAATGATTTTCTCTTCCTTTTTAATATATTTCTTTTGACCTGAATTCCTTTACAACAAGCACATATTACTTCTGTAATCAACAAATAATAAAGCACTTTTATTTTAAGAATTACAATTTTTTGTTGCAAAAAAATGCCAATCAATGATTCTGTACTACAAAATCCTGAAAAACTCAAATTTTTATGGACCTTTTCTCATTGATTCTCAAACAGAAGGGAGAAGTCTCATTATTGCTGTTTATAGATCAAAGTCAGGCTTTCTAAACCTTGGCACTACTGGCATTTTTGGCTGGGTAATTCTTTGTTGTGGGGCATTGTCCCATGCACTGTAAGATGTTTTGCAGCAGCCCTGACCCTTACTCACTAGAAGCCAGTAACACACACCCTTTCCCCAAGTTGTGACATCCAAAAATGTCTCTAAACATTGTCAAATGTCCCTGGTGGTGGGGGGAGGAGGAGGGAGGAAATTGCCCAGTTGAAAACCACTGTTCTCAGAAAACTCGAGGGCTGGAATTAAAACTCACGTTTACCACTCATTGGGTAATTCGACCTCTCTGTGTTCCAGTTCCTCATCAACAGAATGACTATCTAACCTTACAGATATCTTTTGGTCCTGAAATCTAGAATTTTATGGGTTTGTAGGAAATCAACTGGGTTAAATAGAAAGTCTAGCATCATGCAGAAAACCAAAAATACAGATAGAAATGGGGTTAGGTTTTGTGATTGCAATTTTGTACCTGTTCATTCACTTGTGTGGCAAATATTTATTGTCTACTACACCCCAGGCACTGTGATAGGCACTGGGAAATAGTAGTAAACCAAAAAATGAGATCTTTTCTTTCATGGAGCTTACCTTCTGCTGAGAAAAACAAACCAGAATCATGTAGGGTTAATAAGTAAGAGTATTTTAGATGGTAGTAGGTGACATAAAGTAGGTAACATGTAATAGATAACTACTGGAATGGTATTGGCGGAAGTAAGTAACATAGGATAAGGTGGTCCAGGAAGCCCCCAGAGGAGTTGTTACTTGGACTAAGATCTGAGTGATAATGACGACAGAGCCAAGCAAAGGTCAATGGGAAGAATGTCCCCATGACAGAGGGAATTGATGTGTATAAGCAGTGACATGGAAAAGAGCTTAGAACTGCATTCATGACAATACAATAGCAATATGTACATGGTTAGAGAGGTACCAAAAGAAATCGTGTCAATTTATATTATTAGTATCATGGGGAAAATGTAAGTGGAAAAATAATCTCTGATTTTTCCATAGGAGAGTGATTATAGTGGAAATTAGATCCGGGAAAAAGCTCTCATATCATGGCCTTCATTCATAATGCAATTGAAAAATTGTGTTTGGGGAAATTCTGGAAACAAATGTCCCCAAAACTCATCAATGCCTTTCTATCATCATTTAGTACTAGGAGGGGGGTGCCAAGAAGATGTCTACTGAATTGCTAAAGCAATAAATTGAAGAGATAATCTTTTTCATGGTTGGTATGCTCAGGGGGAATGGGTCCAGTAGATAAAATGATAACTAGATTTAGTTGACAATTTGCTTTGAGTAAAATGTCGAGCTTGTAAATAATTTAAAAATAGCCTGTCATTCAATTGCAGTGTGTCCTTTAAGAAATTTTAATCGATGCAAAACACATTTCTCAAACACAGCTTCTAACCCCTGTGAAACCAGCTATTGGTTTAAACAAAAAGCTGTGACACAATCAGATCTGTGTGTGCAGCAGCTTACTAAGGAGAGTGAATTGAGCTACAACCCCAGAATTTCATATTATAACAATATTCTGCAACCTAAGAATTAGCTATTGAGATGATATGTGATGTGGAAACACACAACTTGTTCAGCTCTTTTTGCTCAAGGGCACTGAGAAGCTGAGGTTTCCATCCACTCATCAGAAACAATCAACATACACATAAACTTTTGGCTGCAAATGGATTGTCTGTTTGGTATCTTTGCCAAAAGCTCAGCATTATAGACAAAAAGAAAGTGAAAGGGAGAGAAAGGTGGAGGGAGAGGAAAGATATAGCAACTGTCTGAAATTAGGGTCTAGTGTCACCTTGAGAAGATGAACTCAAGAATAAAGAATTCTACTACAGAATTTGGGGGGTGGGGGAATCTCTCCTCACTCCCACAACTATCAGTAATCTAAGCTAAAAATCCCTTTCTACAGTGACATCCATGTCAAAATGGGGAAGAATAGTGATCACCCTAAATGTAACATGAGCAATTTGTTGCCTTTTCCAGGCCCACTGCTTTCCCACTGTAGGTGCTGCAGAGGCAGTGGCTTTTCTTCCTCTTACCCTTCTTCAACCCTGCCCAAGGCTGCACTGCTGGGGCGCATAGCCTGGTGGCCTCCTCTGACTAAGCTGTTCTTTTCCTGAAGAACTTTTTTTTTTTTTTTTTTTTTTTTTCTGAAGAACTTTTTATCAAAGGAAACCAATCACTGTCCAGCCCCTAGTGTCAGGAGATGCAGCAGCAAAACCCCAAGGGCAATAGAAAGCTCTGTTTTTTTATGTTGAAACTCCTGGAGAAGGTGTCTTGGGTTGTTTGTTTGTTTGTTTCTTGCTTGGATCTGGAGAACATTCTATCTCTCTCTTTTTTTTCAACATTGACATGGATTATAAAGATATCATCCCAAATTGCTAGCATGGCAAATAAACCAACACAATTAGAGAATAAGGACACCTCCTGAGCATTTAACTGAGGTTGGCTAGGTGTTTATTTTTAATGAATTGATGGCCATCGATTATCAAAACATATATGTATTGATTTTATCCCTTAAATCTTGGAGGCTAAATAATCTGCAAAGCTGTTAATCCTGGATAGATTTAAAGATAATAGATAATGATGCATTATTCATAAATGTTGTACAGCAGGATATCCATTATACAACTGTTAATCTCTAGCAATATCACTTTCACATACATCTGTTATTATTTTATTTAAGCCAGATTGTCAGAAATTTTAGGAATGCTAATTTTTAACATTCAGCTTTATAATGAAATATCCTTTTTTTCAGTCTAATGCAACCATGGAGACTGCATGAAGATGTTGCTTCCCTCCCTCCACCTCTGGCCCGATTTACATATAAGCATACTCACAAAGATATGTCTACAGGCTGCATGGCTCTGTTATTGACTACTGAACGGCTTCCAGGCTGTCTTTGTCTCAAGGTCAATCAGACTCAAGTTCCACTTTTTTGTTTCCTCTTGTAGGAAGATTTCTTTATTGGTAAGCTTATTTAAATTCCTTTGCAGATATTGAACCAAATCTCCTCAGGCTGCAGCCTCCTGGGACCTTTTACTCTGGGCTAAATATAAATAAATACCCATATAGGACAGCTTTTGATGAAACATTAAAGATCACTCTGGTTATATGGCTTCTAGATTTTCTATTTTCTCTATGAAAAACCCATGGCGGTAGAAAGAACCTTCGCCACGGAAAGGAATAGATTTGTAAATTGCTGCCTATGGACCTCCTGGGACTTAATGGCACAGGGCAAAGAAGCAGCTGATCTTGGCAAAGGAAGCAAGATAAATAAAATTAGCCACCAAATCAGCTCCTTTAAAAATACCAGCTGTCAACTCCCTCCAGCGTTTATGAATTTGGGGGCATGTTACTGTCACATTGTGTCTCACCCAGGACCAAGCAGCATTGCTCATTTCAACTGGGAAAGTGTCCCTAACTCCCCTCACAGGGAAAGCTAATGCAAAAATTTGCTCTTTCTCTTTCACTCTGTCTCCCTTGTCATGTGTGCAAGGAAGAAACCAATCCAGGCCAACCAAGAGTTATTGCTCTAATGATTATACTTGTTATTGTTTGTTCTTAAACTATTCACCAAGTAATCCCTTTAAAGGATAGGGCTACTGGTTTTAGAAAGTAAATTTGCTAGTGGAGATGAGAGATAAGGCTGGAAGAGCAGAAATAAGAGAAGGGCAGGAATCCTGCAATCTTTGTGGGGTGTTTGTCTCTCTATTGTAGCTCCCCAATGGGATCTAGCCTCTGCAGCTTTGGGAAAGAGGCTTGTACTACTTGACCAGGCATTGAAACTGTGAGGTACAGCCTCCTTCGCAGGTGGAGATGGGAGACACACAACAATTTTAAAAGCTAACCTTAGCCAGGCCCTGCACTAATTGCTTTGTAAGCATTATCTCACTGAATGCTCCAAACAACCCACCAAGATGGGTAATATTATAACCCCATTTTTTAAATGAGCAAATTGAGTAGTTAAGCAGTTTGCCCACTCTTCTGGAAGACGCACCATGTGGCCTTGTATGATGTATGAGGCACCCTGCTCTTGCTGGGACTCAAGGGTGACCAGCAAACCACAGACACATTCTGGAGCCAATCGTTTATGCCCAAGCTGAAAGCATGTGCTTCCAGGTGCATGTAGATTCTTCTGGCCCGGTGAGAAATCTCTAAGCATTGCTGCATTGCTGGGCAAGTCATCCAGGGAGAATCAGCTGGAATCACATGGATCACATGGAGACCCTGGGGAAAAAACACTGTGACAACTCCTTCTCCTTGTACCTATTTGCAGCCAGGGGGAAGAACCGGAATGGGATCAGACACAGACTAACCATTTTAATCTTAATTTGCACCTAACTATGTACATCCTTTGGCTGGAGGCCAGGTGAATTTCCTGTTACACTTTACAGGAGCAAAATCATGGTTTTTTTTGTTTGTTTTATTTTTTTTTATTTTTTGAGACGGAGTCTCAGGCTGGAGTGCAGTGGCGCAACCTCTGCTCACTGCAAGCTCCGCCTCCCAGGTTCACGCCATTCTCCTGCCTCAGCCTCCCCGAGTAGCTGGGACTACAGGCGCCCGCCACTACGCCCGGCTAATTTTTTGTATTTTTTAGTAGAGACGGGGTTTCACCGTGTTAGCCAGGATGGTTTAAGCATATCTCTTATGTTGCTGTTGATTCTAAGGAAAAAAAAAGAAGTCTTACAAAGCTCAGTCCATAGTTGGCACATAAAGACCATGTGTTGGTTCATTAAAATAGTAATTTTTTGTTATTGTTTATTTTTTAAAACACATGAAGCTTTTCTACTATGCTTGGATCAGAACTCTGTATAATCCATAGAAAACCACAATCATTGCACAAAAGAAAGCTTCCATTCCAAAACAGGCAGAATATCAGAATACAAACAGGCAAAATCCACACTCCACAAACTGAATGCAGGACCTGCAGTGAGTGAGCCAGAAGGGTTGGCACAATTCAGACTGGGGGGAAAAAAAACTATTTTTCCCTCAACCATAGTAAACATGAGAGTGCTTTACTCATAAAGAGCTTTCCAATGCTATTATTTTTGTTTGAGCTTCACAAGGCAATGAGGGAGATGTGGTCATCCCCCTTTCCAGATTTAGATCAGCTACACGACTTATCCAAGGTCATGATCAGCAGTGGAGGGAACTCAGGCTACATGTGGCCAGTTATTTAGCTAGTCCAAGAAAATGGAAGTCATCAGGATTTTTCTGCCTGAATATTTAGCACAAGAGCTGGTCATGGACACCAATAAAAACACACACTCAAAAGTAACCTTTACCCTCGATGCTGTCTGGGCCCTATCCCTGGGAAGGAAGGTAAATGCCACATGTGCCTGCATTTCTCCCATCACATTCTCTGTTTCTCCTAGGTGCAGTGGGGGGACAGGTTGGTGAGAGTCTCTAACCCCCAAGTAACCCCTTAAAAGGGCTACTTGAAGAAAATCAGGGGAGACCAGGGACAAAGCACGGTGGGTTCCCTTTACCTTCCCATGCTGGAGTGAAAGCATTTGTCTGCCCTGATGTGGCTCCTCTCCTCACTAAATTATTATGTGAGGCACGTGGTGACAACACAGAAGGGTTTTCCATAAATTTGACTTTAAAGGGGATAATACTCGATGTTAAATCGTTAAATTAAATCATTCTTTACAAGACATTTTTACAATTTCAAGCCATGTTCCCAACTAGAGCTGCATAGTAAATTAATTACTGCATTAGTAGTTCATTGGTGACTATTGTAAACAATGTTTGTACTAAAAAAAAAATACACAGAACTATGTTCCAAATATTTGCTCACATGTTTTGAATGCATTAAAAAGTACTTGTACGGTTTGAGGGGAGAGCATTCTTAGCAATTTTGTTGCCTGCCCCATTTTATCCTAGAAAGAGTTATATTCACCTCCCATTGGCATATAGGGTAATTTATCACAGTTGCTTATGTAGTTCTGGATAATATAACTGAGGACTTTTTAGAATTTGAACCAGGTCAGAGAAAGTTAGTTATTAATCTAGTAAAAACGACTTTAATATGTTGGTTTATAGATATACCAAGAAGAAAGACAAACCATTTTTTCATCTCTAATGGCGAAAAATATGAAAGGTAAAAATCCCATGGTAGATAAACATACAACACAAGTCACATACATTATATCTAGCCATGCCTGTTCCAAAAACATTTTGTTTTATTTTTTAAATAAATGGTTAGTCTTATAAAACAATGTGTCATAAAGAGAGTATACTTTAGCAAGGTGGTTCCAACTAAAGTGGGTAAGAAGTATAATTTGGGTAAAAACGTTCCCTATGTTATCCATGTAAGAGTAAGCTATACTCAATTGTATATGAATAACCTGGATTGGTTTTATATGTAATTTAAGTTTTTTCTAAACATACATACTTAATGCATAGCTGAAAGTCACAAAGAATCAACATAGTTCTACTTGAAGAATGGGTTTTTGTAAGAAACATATTTACATGTCTTGTATCTGCAGAAACCATTTTCTCCAAACTGAAACTTGGCATAACTCATTTGATAAGCTGAAGTATACTCATGGAACAATAAGTATATTTGAAATCAGGCCTGAGCCCCAAAATTGATCATCTCTGGCAGCTATATCTCTGCAGAGAATAAGATCACACCTGGGCACACATTTATGTGACAGCTTGTGTACACTGTGTACACAGGGCAGAGACACATCAAAAGAGAGCTAAAATCCAAAGAAAAAAAACCACCCAAATGTCCATAAGCAGTGAAATTGATAAAGAAGTTGTGCTATCTACATATAATGGAGCACTAAGAGCAATGATAGGGCATGAACTATTACTATCCTTGCAACATGGATGAATGTCAAAACCATAATGTTGAGCAAAAGAAGCCAGACATGCGAGAAACACGATGTATTGTTTCATTTCTAAACATTTTCATTAGTCTATGATGTTGGAATTTGGGATAGTTGTCACCTTTTGAAGAGAGAGGTAGTGAACAGGAGGCGGCCCGAGGGGTCTTCTGGGGTCCTGATGTCTTCTATTTCTTCACCTTTAGACTGCTTACACAGTCTAGTCTCACTTTCGGAAAATTCATCTAGCTATACACTTATGATACATGCACTTTCTATATGTTAACTATACTTCAATAAGAAGCTACTTAAAAAATAAAAATAAGCTGGCAGCAGTGGCTCATGTCTGGAATTCCAGCTACTCAGGAGGCTGAGATGGGAGGATTGCTTGAGCCCAGGAGTTTGAGGCTGCAGTTGACTATGATCGTACTACACTAAAACAGAAAATAAAAATTTAAAAAGATCACTAAGATAGTGAGCTCCCCCCAAGCATGGTAAGCCTAAAGTGCTATGCAAGGTTTGAACTCTCCCCCATGCCCTATGCAAGGGAGCAGAGCTCCCAGGAGTTTTCAGACAAAGGAATGGGGACTCGAGATTGTAAGAAAAACCCTTGTCTTCTCAGACCATTGCAGTAAACAAAAACTTCTCATTCAAAACAAAAAAGGGGGGTGGCGGCGGGGGGGATGCCTGTGGCCTCTACAAGACAAATATCCCCTAGTGTGTGTTTATTCAGATTAGCCATAGCCTAGTCACACACAGCCAGGGATTCCCCGGAGGGGTTTCCCACGGTTCTAATTAGATGAACTATTTGCCAGAAGTGTAGACAGCCTCACTCCCTAGAAGAGACCATGTTAGCTTTTGGCAAAATAACCTGCTGGGGAAAGAGTGAATTCTACAAACTTCCTCTGAGCACCACCCAGATTTGAGAGGATATTGTAAAAGTATACTACAGTTCTCCTGCCAAAATTAAGAAAGGGAGGTTTTCATTTGGTTTGAACTTTCTTCAAGAAATACACCAAAGTTAATGCATGATTCCATTTGGGGAATACGGGGCTCCACCTTCCTCACCCAGACCATTGCTCTGCTTGAAGCCCAGAACCTTCTCAGTAAACAAGACAGGGAAGCTCACAAATGGGGAAACAAAGCTCAATGCTCCAAGTGAGATTAGGGAAACACCAAAATAAATACTGACAACCAAAAAAGACAATAGATAAATACCCTGTCATTCAGCAGGAGCAAGAGGGAAAACAGAACATCATTCTCAACTCTGGCTCTGCTGTCCCTTTATAGCCTTATGTAAATTACCTTATCTTCCTGAAAAATGGATATGTAATGCTCTCTCCAAGTCAATGCAAAGAAGGTTGATGGTTGTTGAGGGAAAACAGGATTTTCCTGCTTCTCTGGGCATGGATCCATATTGCCCCAGTGACAAACATCTTTCTCAAGCCTGACGTCATTCACCATAATCAAGACCCTCTGGTCTCTTATGGAAAAAATCCTGGATCTGTATAATCTTTGGTTCTTCTTCTAACCCTGTCACTTACTTGCAACATCATCTTCAGCTAATCATTTAACCTCTCTGGGCTGCAAATACTTTGCCAACTGCAATTGCCCTCATCATTCATCAAATACTCAGAAGAGCAGGATAAAGAATTGCTGTCTATTGCTTTTCACAAGCTTAAGTAACTGAACAGGAAGGCCAGTCTTGCTTGCTGTGCCCTCCCTTCCCATCTCCATGGGTAAGCCCTGCCCAGCTCAGCCATGGTAACTGAGTCCTGCTTTCTGCAAGAGTGGGGGTGGAGCATGTGAATCTCCTGAGTCAAGGAGAGGTGAACTCTCTTACTCTCTTTCATTGTGAATTAGGGGCCTCTAGCTGCTACCCAGGATCCTCCCAGGATTATTGACCCTCTGGTATTTTCCCTTTCCATGACTTAAAAAGAGACTTTTAAAATTCTCAATTCGGTAAATCCAGTTTTTAAAAGAGTGATCAATGCCAAATCATGATAAAGATAAATTTTATTATGGGGGGGGTTTGGAAGTACAGTTATGACCATTGACAGTTTAGAAAGAAGAACATACTTTATAGTAAAAGGTTAGAAGTTAGAGCTCCCAGAAGGCCAATGAGAAATAAAGTGAAAGCATTGCTGAGATTGAAATTTAAGCAAAGGGGAAAGTGCCATTTGATTTCCCCCAAAAGAGTGATTTATATTCACGTTTTTAGGGCACACATCTGTGGTGAAAGTGAGCGACGACACCTGTAGATTGAAGCCCTTCAGCACTTCCAGCAATGCCAACGCAGAATCAAGAAAACAAACGCTTCTCTTAGTCAAGCATGTAATCACGTATTTCCAGATGAGAGGCACAAAAGACAATTAAAGGTTTGGGAAATTGGATGTATATAGAAATACTAATGGAACTGGCTTCCTATATCCTGGAGAAGAAAAGACTGGTAAGAGTAGAGGGCTCTCCACTTCCCTGTGTGTGAAGGAATGCATGTATGTAACCAGTGACTCTGAGAAATATTTGCAGGGAAAAGTAAGATCATTAAGGAACAACCAGATATGTTTTACTTGCATTTGAACAAGAGTTTTAAATCTATGAGTTTTTAAGCTACAGAAATCCTTGGAACTATCTCTAATATCAAAAGAGGTCTTGGGGTCTGCCCAAACACACCGGAGCAGAGTTATCCTTAATGTCTTTCCTCAGCTGGTTTGATGAGCAGCAGAAAGAAAGCTAGAGGAACTTTGGGGTAGCCCTCAGAATTGTAGTTTTATGACCTTGACAGCTATTAAGCTCAACAAGATGGCAGCAGTCTGATCAGAAATAATAGTGACCTCAGTTCATCTTCCTCAATTATCATCCAATTACTGGCACAGGCCTACATCATTTTCTCAAACGGCACAGCCATGCTGAACCCAAATGATGTCACCAATGTGTAGTCATCCAGGTGTGACACCTCAGCGTCATTTTAGACTCATCTCTCTCCCTCACTCCTCACTGACAGTCTATCAACAATGCCTTCAAGTCTTTTTTTTTTTTGTCTTTTTCATCTCATGTCCATCACTTTCTTTCCTTTCCCAGGGCAAAATCCCAGTTCAGGCAATCATTAACACACTATTTAATTCCTGTCTCCTAAATTCAAGTTCTTTGTCAATGTTTCTCAAAAGGGGGCCAAAGACCACCTCCAACAAAATCACCAAGAGAGCTTGTTAGAAGTGCAGAATTCCCAGGCTCCAGACCATTCACCCTTGGAGAAGCCATAGTTGAGGTTGGCATTCCAGAATCTAAATTTTTAACAGGTTCTCCCCATGTGATATCTGTATACCCTAAAGTTTTAGAAACCCTTTTCTACCAATTCAATCCACCTGGAGATTATTCATTCATTTATCTAACAGTGCATGCCAGGAACAGTTCCTCTTTTCATCAAGCTGTTTCATACATTAAAAAGTCTTAACTGTGTTTATCAATATTAGAGAGGATAAATAAAACGTGATGTGTTCATACAGTGGGTTACTATATAGCACTAAAAAGCACCAATTACCGCTACACACAACAACACAGATAACTCACGGACAATGATGAGCAAAAGGAACTAAAAGTATAACAGTACATACAATATGTTCCATGTATATGGAGTTTAACAGCAGGCTACTCTTATGGTGATAGATGTGAGAACAGTGATTTCTAGGGGGTGATATTGACAGGGTACAGACACAAAGCATACCTTCTGAAGTGTCAGAATTGTTGTTTAATCCAGAGGTATTTACTTGTGTGTGTATGTGTGCATATGTATGTGTAAGTAAAAGTTTATTGAGAATTGTGTACTTTGCTGTATGTGATTTATACTTCAATTAATATAATAAAAATTAATAAATGTAGTTCTGTGCTTTCGAAAGAGAGGAAGGAGCAAGACAGAGAGAGAGAAACTTGAGTGATTTCACCATTGACTGAAGAGTAAAATCCAAACTCCTTAGCATGTCTTTTAAGATCTTTCACAATATATTCATAACCTAACTTCAAACTGAAGTCCTACCACTTCTCTTCTCCAGTCAAGCTTACCCTCTTGTGTCTAATTTTATTGAATAGAACTCACAGTTCCTCAATTTCCTTTGCTTCTTCTCCTCCTTCCTTTGCGATCACATCTCATCAACTAGACTATTCTTTCTCCATCCACGTCTTAACCCTACTTGAAGCTCCAATTCTGTTTCCTCATGCCCTCTTTTCCTGACCACTTGTGGGTTGAATTGAGCTCTCCAAAAAGATATGTTGAGTTCTATCTCCTGGTACCTCATTTGGAAGTTAGGGTCTTTGTAAATGTAATTAGTTAAATTAACATGAGGTGATACTGGATTAGGGTGGACACTAAATCCAATGACTTGTGTCCTTATAAGAAGGCCATGTGAAGACAAACAAAGAGAAACATCCTGTGAAGACAGACACAGAGATGGGAGTAATATGTCTGTAAGCCAAAGAATGCCAAGAGTGGCCAGCAACCACCAAAAGCTAGGAAAGAGACAAGCAAAGATTCCCTGCTAGAGTCTTCAGAAGGAACCCTGCAACACCTTGATTTTGGACTTCTACCCTCCAGAACTGTGAGAAAATAAATGTTATTTGTTTTAATCCATCTTGTATGGGGTAATTTCTTAAGACAGCCCGGGGAAACTAATACAACACTCCTACCCAAAGTTATCTCTCTTATTTCTTGACTTCTACAGCTCCTAAATTCTAAACATTTCACTTGACGCCTATGGTAGACATCCTCTCACGTGCCCCCAGTTATTCCTACCTCATGGTATTAGTCATTTTGTATACCCCCTTTCACACTGATAGGACTCACCCATGTCACCGATAGTATATTATGAAAATGATGCATTATTTCTAAGCGTGAGTCATAAAGGACATTGCAGCTTCTGCCTTGCTCGCTTGGACCATTCACTCTTGGAGAAGACATATTCTTAGAACATTCAGGACACCCTGTGGAGAAGTCCACCTGGTAAGGAATGGAGAACTCCTGCCAACAGCCATCATGAACTCCCATTTATATAAGTGAACCAACCCGAAAGTGGCTTCTTCAATCCTAGTCAAGCCTTCAGATGACTTAAGCCTAGCTAACATGACTCAAGTCTAGCTAAGGTCTTGACACTGCAACTTTGTAAGAGATCTTGAACCAGAACGACCACCTACGCCACTCCTGGATTCCAGACCCACAAAAAATAAGGAAGATAATAAATGTCTGTTGTTTTAAGACACTAGAGGGTTATGGAGTATTTTTTCTGCAGCAATAGATAAATAGTATGACCTCTATTATAATATACCGTCTCCCATTTCCTAACCCTTCTTGGGAAGATCTTGACTTCTCAACCAGATTACAAACTCCTCAAGGGCGGGGGTCATTTCCTGTGTCTCTTTGCATATGTACACACACACACACACAAATACACACATATGTGTGTGTACACATATACCATGTGCCTGGTGAACATGTGTGAGTGAATGAATGAATAAGCACAGTATACCCCATTAGATAAGCTTTCAGAATACTGCATTCAACCAACAAATGTATCTCTTATTTCAAAATTCAGCTTATGAAAACTTCCCTCACAGTGAAGTATTTGAGAAAAGCTGTGTTTGAAGCCATTTTGAAACCATCCTTCTTTCTCTCCCACCCATTTCACTGCCTCTCTGGTGTTGCTTGTTGGCTTCTGAAATGTAGGTCACCTCCAGTGGCATGACCTAATTAGCAGACGTAATTTAACAGAAAAAATAAAATAAAAGAAATCCTCTGAGATGGCAGATTTGAAAGAAAGAAGAGTGGTTCTTTCATTTTATGTTTTTGGCAATAGCTTCCCTACTAAAGTTATCCCCTTTCCACCCCCCAAGCTACTTTGTAAAGCACAAAGAAGAAAGGTAGAAACGCATTCAGGAGCAGCTGGAAATGATGAATTTATAATGATCACAGAAGGACTAAGAGTAAGCTTTACTTCACTAAAGTGGCTCCATGGGGCTGCTTCTTGGCAGCACAATCAGTGAGACTTTGGAGGAAAACGTATTGATGATGCTGATACAAAGTACCACACACTCTAAGGATAGAAGGCAACCTTATGGCTCATCTAATCCAACCCCTCAGGAAATGCTGTGACACCTGTTGTGTTTGTAACACAATAAAACTCCACACACAAATTATCCAAACAATAGATTTTTTTTCTTTATACACTTGGCACTCTTGTTTTAGAAAAGAGAAAAATGGCAAGCAAGCTAAACAAATTTTAATAGTTCATCACAAAATTCACTTGCAGGGGATGTCATCAGGCCAGGCTGGATTCAATCCATCTCCCTCACCTCTTCCTCTCAGAAGCATGATGCTTGGTTACTGTAAAATGCTTAAGTGCTTTCTGAATCACCCCAGAAACACTTAACTACACTGATCATAATTGAATGCATTATTAATTCCTTCTTTGAAACTGATATTTCATGTTTATCATTAGACAATTTCATTTATCCATCCAGCGAAACGCAAAAGCCTGCATAACCTGCCTAGTGATTGACATTTATTCCCATTTTACAGAGGCACAGAAAGGCTAAGTACTCACATAAGGTCAAACAGCTAATAAAAGATGAAACCAAGAAGCAAACCCAGGCAATTTGACTATTATGTTCTTAATTCCCTACGTTACTTTATTTATTTATTTATTTTTGCTTTCAAGTCTTTGTTTTTATTCAACTTGTATTTTAAGTTCTGGGGTACATGTGCAGAACGTGCAGGTTTGTTACACAGGTAAATGTGTGCCAGGGTGGTTTCCTGCACAGATCAACCCATCACCTAGGTATTAAGCCCAGCATCCATTAGCTATTCTTCCTGATGCTCTCTCTCTCCCCTTCCCCCACCCCCTAACAAGCCCAAGTATGTGTTGTTCCCCGCAATGTGTCCATGTGTTCTCATCATTCAGTTTCCTCTTACAAGTGAGAACATGAGGCATTTGGTTTTCTGTTCCTGTGTTCGTTTTCTGAGGATACAGCTTCTAGCTCCATCCATGTCCCTGCAAAAGACATGATCTTGTTCTTTGTTATGGCTGCATAGTATTCCATGGGGTATATGTACCACATTTTCTTTATCCAGTCTATCATTGATGGGCCTTTGGGTTGATTCCATGTCTTTGCCATTGTAAATAGTGCTGCAATGAACATACGCATGCATGTATCTTTATAATAGAATGATGTATAATGGGGATTGCTGGGTCAAATGATATTTCTGCTTCTAGATCTTTGAGGAATTGCCACACTGTCTCCACAATCCTTGAACTAATTTACATTCCCATCAACAGTGTAAAAATGTTCCTTTTTCTCCGCAGTGTCATCAGCATCTGTTGTTTCTTGACTTTTTAATAATCACCATTGTGACTGGCATAAGATGGTGTCTCATTGTGGTTTTGACTTGCATTTCTCTAACGATCAGTAATGTTGAGCTTTTCTTCATGTTTGTTGGCCACATGAATGTCTTCTTTTGAGAAGTGTCTGTTCATGTATTTTGCCCACTTTTTAATGGGTTTTTTTTTCTTGTAAATTTATTTACATTTCTCTCTCTTTTTTTTTTTTTCCTGAGATGGAGTCTCGCTCTGTTGCCCAGGCTGGAGTGCAGTGGCACAAACTCAGCTCTCTCTAGCCTAATTTTTTGTATTTTTTAGTATAGATATGGTTTCACCATGTTGCCAGGCTGGTCTCAAACTCCTGGCCTCAAGTGATCCACCCACCTCAGCCTCCCAAAGTGCTGGGATTCCAGGCATGAGCCACTGTGCCTGGCCTACATGACTTTAAATTAACTATAAAACTATATTCTTTATCTACTTGGAATCTATGGGAGTTTTCTGTGTAGACAGCATATCCATGTATCCCTACAAGTAACTTCCTAACTGTAGGAAAGAACCCCAGTCATTTTTTGCCCTTTTTTCATCCCATCACACTCACGGGAAATGTCCCACTACCACTGATACCCAAAGTTTATCCATCACTCTCCATGTTTCTGAACATGGGATTTTGATACGCTCTCCTCCTACCCACTTTCTATTAAGAATTCCTACCCTATCATTGAGAAGTTTCACTGAGCATGAGGAGCTCTGCAGATTCACTTCTCAGTGAAACTGATAAAAATTATTTTTGAAAACAATAATTTAAGGTCTCTGCAAACAGCCTTACCAAAATATAGTAAATGAAGAAACACTTATTCTTGAAAGTCTACTAAAACTAAAAAGTACAAGTGTTAGCAATATTTGAACCAAGACCAACATACCGCCTTCCCTCTCCCAGCTCAGTAAGGTGGAGATTTCATTCCAAACTGCAGCTGAAAACACAGGGCTTCTTCTCCCTCCTGCTACCAGTCTGAGGGCTATTTTCCTGGTAGGAGTAGGGCATTTGGTATTTCTCATCTTTACCCCAGCTTTCTGTTGCTGAGGCTAAGTTTTGGGTGAGTGTGGCCAAAAGGTGAGGGTTCCCTTCTTCTGCCCAGCAGCCCCCGCTGCTATGAGAATACTGAGGCCCTATCTTGGGGATGCTGCTATGAGAATACTAGGGCCCCAGTTGTGCTTATCTTGGCTTGTAACACTGGGATTCCATGCCAAAAGCAGCAGCCTGGTGCTGCACCCTTCTCATCCACTAAGCACTCAGCTTCTAAAGCAAGAATGTCACTCAGAGGAAAACACACTGTGATCCCTGCCCCCAACACCAGAACCTGGATCACAGATTTTGTTTGAGGGAAGAAGCAGGTTATAGAACAGAGAGCTCCAGATCTCTCCCCAAAGGAACTGACTTTATTTCAACAGTGTGTGAAAGAGTACAAGCCTAAAGGTGTTCTCAAAAGCAGTGGCAGTTGTGATGTACGGCAATTTGAAGTTGATTGAGAGTCGCTGGACATTCAGACAAAGCTGTAGGACAGCTAGTTTGCTGGAAAGACATGAAGAAAGAGACATCTTACCTTCCTGAGGTAAGAACAAATTGCAAATATCTGGCCTCAGAACTTTTCCTTCAAAGGAGCCCAAATCTGATTGGATTAGGCTGTGAATCAATTTATGCCTGGGCATTGTTGAAAACAGAGAAATCAAGCTGGAAATTAATAAAGTTTAAAGTTGTGTCTGGTCAAGGAAAGAGAAAAACAGTCAAAGTAAGCCCAGTTAAAACCACTATCATTGCAGGTGACTGTGGGCATATCTAATATTACGCCCCTGAAGAGCAACATCAGAGACTTCACACTGCCAGAGGGATGAGATGGGAAGGAGAAATAGATTTCACTAAAGTAATTCAATCAATCATTAAAGAAGTAAACAAGCAAATAATAAAAATCCCCGGAGAGGCTGGCATTTAGGGTTGTTACAGTGTATTATCCAAAATATACAGTTTCTAACAACAAAAAAAGATACATGCAAAGAAGTAATAAAGTACAATAATAATAAAATATGACCTGTATACTGGGGTAAGGAGAGGGTAGGTGGCAACAAAAATTGACTATGAGCGTGATCAAATGTCAGTTTAACAGAAACAGGTTTCAAAGTGGCATTTATAAACACGCTCATAAAAACTAAAGGAAACCATTGTTAAAGAAATAGAAGTAGGTGCTTGGTTCAGCAGCTCATGTCTATAATCCTAACACTTTGGGAGGCTGGAGAAGAAGGACTGCTTGAGGCAATGAGTTAGAGACCAGCCTAGGCAACATAGTGAGACCCTGTCTCAAAACAAAAAAAAAAAAATTAAAATTTGCTGGGCTTAACGGCACGCACTTGGAGTCCTAGCTACTCAGGAGGCTGAGGTAGGAAAATTGCTTTAGCATAGGAGTTCAAGGTTACTGTGAGCTATGATTGTATGATTGTGCCAATACACTCCAGCCTGGGTGACAGAGTTAGACTCTGTCTCTAAAAAAAGAGAAAGAAAGGTAGGTACGATGACAATTTTGCATCAAATGGTGAATATCAATTAAAAGATAGACATTCTATTTTTTTTTAAAAAAAGAACCAAATTGAAATTCTGGAGTTTATAAACACAATAACTAAAATGAACATTTCACTAGAGGGACTCAGCCATAGATGTGAACTGGCAGGAGAAAGAAATAGCAAGCTCAAAGCTATATTGATAGAGTTTATGCAATCGGAAGAACAGCAGGGAAAAAATAATGAAAAATGAACTAAGCATCAGAGATATATAGAATGCCATTAATCATACTAAATGTGTATAATGAGAGTACAAGAAGAGGAGAGGAAAAGCAGAAAAGATATTTGAAAAAATAAAATCCAGGTGCTATGACTAACGCCTGTAATCCCAGCACTTTGGGATGTCAAAGCAGGAGGATCATTTGAGGCCAGGAGTTCAAGACCAGCCTCAGCAACATAGTGAAACCCATCTCTACAAAATACAAAAAAATAAGCTAGGTATGGTGGCACGTGCCTGTGGTCCCAGCTACGTGGGAGGCTGAGGTAGGGGGATTGCTTGAGTCCTAGAGGTTGAGGCTGCAATGAGCTGTAACTGCACCACTGTACTCCAGCCTGGGTGACAGAGTGAGACCCTGTCTCAAAATAATAATAATAATGTCTGAAAAATACTAATCTACATATTCAGAAAGCTCAATGATCTCCAAGTAGGATAGACACAGAGAGATCCACAAATAGATGGTAAAAATATTGAAAGCTGAAGACAAGGAGAAAATCTTGAAAGCAGTAAGAAAAAAAAAAAAGACACATTACTCATAAGGAAACCCATATTAGGTTAACAGGTGTGTTCTTAACAGAAACAATGGAGGCCTGAAGGCAGTGGGATAACATTCAAAGTGTTCAAATAACCAGGAATCCTACAACCAGCAAGGCTGCCTTTCAAAAATGAAGGTAAAATAAAGAACAAACAAAACCTGAGAGAATCTGTTGCTAGCCAATCTGCCTCATAAGAAGTATTAAAGGAAGTTCTTTAGGCTGAAAGCAAGTGACTCCAGATAGTAACTCAAATCCACATTAGAAAATAAAGAGCACTGGAAAAAGTAATTATGTAATTATAAAAGACATTAGAGATGCATAGTTCTGGTTCTTTCTTATTTAACTGATTTAAAACACAATTGTCTAAAACAATATGCACATAATGTATTGTTGGGCCTATAACATGCAGAAAAGTAATATATTTACCCACAATGGCACAAATAAGGTAGATGGGAAAAAAGTTTATTGGGCAAAGGAAATGACTCCAGATGGTAACTGGAATCCACAGGAACAAATGAAGAGAAACAGAAATTATGAATAAGAAGATGAATATAACAAAAGTTACAAATATATACTTGTTCTCCCTTCTTTTGTTAGCTTTTTTAAAAGACATAAAGTAAACAAATATAACAATGTATTATTGGGATTGTAACATTTATAAATGTAATACGTACGATAATAATACCAAAGGGGAAAAAGGAATACAATTATAAAGGAGTAACATTTCTATATTTCGTGGGGATGAACTTAATATAAATCTGAAGCTATTTCTGATAAGTTAATATGTATATGATCCCTAGAGCAACCAGTAAGGAAATAACTCAAAACATTAAAATACAAAAATCAGTAAAGCTGGATACATGACATTATGCATTTATGAAAACCCATAGAACAATACAACACAGAGTAAATGCTAATATATAGACTTTAGTTAATAATTATTATCAATATTGATTCATAAATTGTAATAAATGTCCCCTAGAAATGCAAGATATTAATAATAGTGGAAATTATGGTGGTGAAAGACAGGTTAAATGGCAACTCTTTTACTATTGGCACAATTTTTCTGTAGACTTAAAACTACCTTACAAAATAAAAACCTATTAGAAAAAAAAAATCTCAAAGTCTCTGACCAATGATTTTTTAAAATTATTAAATAAATTTAAGTGGTATATTAGAAAATCTTTACTTAATGCTAATAAAAGCACTAAAAGAGGAATAGAAGAATGAAAAAGGCATGAGACGGAAAACAAAAAACAGCAGATGTAAGTCCAACTATATTAATATTAATCTTAAATGTGAATGGATTAAACACCCCAATTAAATGTCAGAGATTATCACACTAGAAAAGTCCAACTCGGCCGGGTGCGGTGGTTCACGCCTGTAATCCCAGCACTTTGGGAGGCCGAGGCGGGCAGATCACGAGGTCAGGAGATCGAGACCATCCTGGCTAACACGGTGAAACCCCGTCTCTACTAAAAATACAAAAAAATAGCCGGGCGAGGTGGTGGGCGCCCGCAGCCCCAGCTACGCGGGAGGCTGAGGCAGGAGAATGGAGTGAAACCCAGGGGGCGGAGCCTGCAGTGAGCCAAGATCGCGCCACTGCACTCCAGCCTGGGTGAAAGAGCGAGATTTCTTCTCAAAAAAAAAAAAAAAAAAAAAAAAAAAAAAAAAAAAAAAAAAAAAAAAAAAAAAAGCAAAGTCCAACTCTACGCTGTCTATAGGAGACATATTTAAGATTCAAAGATTAAAATATATTGAATGTAAAAGGATGAAAAAATATTATGAAATAGTAACCACAAGAAAGCTGGAGTGGCTACACTAATATCAGGCAAGACAGACTTTAAAAGGAAAAAAAGTTACTATAGATAGAAAAGGACATTTTATAATGATAAAAGGAGCAATCTATGAGGAAAATATAGCAATTAGGAACATATATACATTTAACAAGAGAGCAGCAAAACAAAAGGAGCAAAAACTGACAGAAATGAAGGGGAAAATGAACAATAAAAAGAGACAATAATAAAAGGAGAAATTCAATGATAATAATAAGAGACTTAAGTACCCCAGTTTAAATAATGGATTTAAAAAACTAAGCAGAAGATCAACATTTCAACAACACTATAAACCAAATAGACCTAACAGACATCTATGAATAACTCCACCCCAAAACAGCAGACTATAGATGATTTTCAAGGCTTAAGGAACATTCTCCAGGATAGAACATAAGCTAGGCCATAAAACAAACCTCAACAGAGTTAGAGGAATAAGTATAGTCCAAACTATGTCCTCCAAATTTGATGGAATGAAGTACAGAAATTAATAACAGAAGAAATCTTGGAGACTCTGAAATATTTGGATATTAAATAACATACTCCTAAAAAACCAGTGGGTGAAAGATAAAATCAAAAGGTAAATTAAGGAAGACTTTGAGATAAATGAAAATGAAAACATAGCAAAATCATGAAATATAGCTAAAGCAGTGTTCACAGGGAAATTTATAGCTTTAGATACTTAAAAAAGGAGAAGGATCTCAAATCAATAACCTAACTTTCCACCTTATGGCACTGAAAAGAAAAGCAAATTTTCATGCCCAAAGAGAGCAGAAGAAAGGAAATAATAAAGATCAGAGGAAAAATTAATGAGAGAGAATGAGAAAAATAATAAAGAAAAATCAATAAAACCAAAATCTGCTTCTTTGAACACAACAAAATGGACAAACCTTTAGCTTTGTCAAGAAAACAGGAGAAAACACTCAAATTATTACAATCAGAAATGAAAGAGGGGACATTACTACCAACCATACAGAAATAAAAAGATTTATCAAATAATACTATAAACAAATATATGCCAATAAACTGGACAACCTAGATGAAACAGACAAACTCCAAAAAGGAAACCGACTGCAGAACAAACAAACAACCTTAATAGACCAATAACAAGTAAAAAGATTGAATCAGTGACCAAAAAACGACGCACAAAGAGAAGCCCAGGCTCAGATGGCTTCACCAGTGATTTTTATGGCACATTTAAAGATTAATACCAATTATTCACAACTCTTCCAGACAATAGAAGAGGAACACTTCCTAATCCGTTCTGTGAGGCCAGGATTACCCTGATGCCAAAATCAGACAAAGGTATCACACAAAAAAAGAAAACTACAGACCAATATCTCTTACGAATATGGATTTAAAATTTCAACAAAATACTAGCAAACTGAATCCAGCAATATATAAAAAGAATTGTACGTCTGTATTCCCAGCAATTTGGGAGGCCGAGGTGGATGGATTGCTTGAGTCCAGGAGTTCAAGACCAGCCTAGGCAACACGACAAAACCCCGTCTCTACTAAAAATACAAAAATTAGCCTGGCACGGTGGTGCGCGCTTATAATTCCAGCTACTCAGGAGGCTGAGGCAGGAGAATTGCTTCAATCTGGGAGGCGGAGGTTGCAGTGAGCTGAAATGGCAACACTGCACTCCAGCCTGGGTGACAGAGAGAGACTGTCTCAAAAAAAGAAAAAAAAATGTACAGCATGACTAAGTAGCATTTATCCTAGGAATACAAAATTGGTTTAGCATCCAAAAATCAATAAATACAATGCACCTTATTGAAAACAAAAACAAAAACCATATGGTCTTTTTTTGTCAAAAAACCATTTGACAAAATTCAGCATGCTTTCATGATAAAAAATATTTGACAGACTAAGAACGGAAGAAAACTTCCTCCACCTGATAAAGGGAACCTACAAAAACCCACAGCTAACATCATATTAATACTTAATAGTGAATGTCTACATACTTTCTCCTAAGATCAGGAAAAAGACAATGTTGTCTGCTCTTGCCTCTTCTATTCAATATTGAACTAGAGGTTCTAATCAAAGCAACCAGGTGAGAAAAATAAATAAAATGCATCCAGATTGGAAAAGAATAAATAAGACTATATCTATTCACAGATGACATGAACTCGTATTATAGAAAATCCTAAGGAATCCATGAAAAAAACTACTAGAACAAACAAGTTCTGTAATGTTGCAAGATACAAAGCCAATATTCAAAAATCAACTGTATTTCTATACACTTGCAACAAAGTATCCAAGTGAAATAAAAAAAAACAATTCCACTTAAAATAGCATCAAAAATAATCAAATATGTAGGAATAAATTTAATGAAAGGAGTACAAAACTTACACACTGAAAACTATAAAATATTGTTGTAAGAAATTAAAGAAGATCTACATAAAATAGAAAAACATTCCACTTTGATGAACTGAAGGATTTAATATTGTTAAGTTGGTAATACTCCCCAAACTAAGCTAGAGATTCAGCAAAATCCCTATCAGAATTCCAATTCGCTTTTTTATAGAAACTTGTAAGGCAATCCTAAAATTCATATGAAATTGGAAGGAGTCAGAATCACTAAATTCATCCTAAAAAGAGTAAAGTTGGAGGATACACACTCACCAATTTCAAAACTTACTACAAAACAACAGTAATCGAGACAGTGTGATGCTGACATATAGTTACAAATAAACATGTACACCAATGGATTAGCACTGACTGTCCAGAAGTAAACCCATGTGTCTCAACTGTCTTTCTATAATGCCGAGACAATTCAATTGGAAAAAAATAATAATTTTAACAAATAGTGCTGGAACAAATGCATAGCTACAGGCAAAACGATGAAATAGGACCCTTACCTTAAAAGCTAACTCAAAATGGATCAAAACCTAAGTATAAAAGCTAAATTTATAAGACTTATAGAAGAAAATATAGAGGTAAATCTACCTGACCTCAGATTTGACAATGTATTCTTAGATACCACACCAAAAGCATGATCAACAAAAGAAAAAATATGTAAGTTGGACTTCATCAAAATTTAAAACTTCTTTGCTTTAAAGAACACGGTCAACAAAATGAAAAGACAACCCACAGTATGGGAGAAAATATTTACAAATCATATATAAAGAACCTGTATACAAAATATATAAGAAGGCTTCCAACTCCTTAATAAAAAGGCAACTCGGTTTTAAAATGTGCAAAGGATTTGAATAAATGTTCTCCAAAGAAGATACACAAATGGCCAACAAACACATGAAAAGATGCCCATCTATTAGTCATCAGATAAATGCAAATCAAAGCTACCAGATGTCACCACACACCAAGATGGCTAAAATCAAAAAGTTAGGTAATAACAAGTATTGGTGAGGAGATAAAGAAATCAGAAACCTCATACACTGCTGGTGGGAATGTAAAATGGTACCGCTGCTTTGGAAAACAGTCTGACTCTTTCTAAAATTGTTAAACATAGTTTGTCATATAATCCAGCAATTTTATTCTTAGGTATATACCTAAGAAAAATGAAAATGTATGTCCATAAAAATACTTGTACATGAATGTTTATAGCAGTGTTATTCATAATAGCCAAAAGGTAGAAACAGCCCATACATCCATCAATTAATGAATGGATAAATAAAACGTGGTATATGTATACAGACTAAGAATGGAATGGAATATTAGACCACAAAAAGAAAGGAAGTATTGATACATACTACAACATGAATGAACTCTGAAAACATCATGTTAAATGCAAGAAGCTAGTCACAAAAGGCCACATATTACATGAGTCCATTTATATGAAATGTCCAGAGTAGGCAAATCTACAAAGACAGAAAGTAAATTAGTGGTTGCTTAGGGCTGGGAGAAATGAGGAGTAGGGGAGGGTGATAGCTAAAGGGTAGAGGGTTTCTTTCTGAGGTGAAAAAATTATCCTAAAATTGACTGTGGTGATGGTTGCACATATCTGTGAATGTACCAAAAACCATTGAATTGTACAATTTAAATGCATGAATTCTATGGTATGTGAATTATGTATCAATAAAATTATTGTTGAAAATTCAACGGCATTATACAAAATGTCTGATCAGTATTCTTTAAAACTCAAAGTCATCCAAAACAAGAAAGGTCAGAGAAACTGTCACAAACCAGAGGAGGCTAAGAAAACATCATGTCCAAATGTCATGTGGTGTCTTGGATGGAATCCTGTAACAGGAAAGAGGCATTTGGGAAAAACTAATGACTCCTGTATAAAAGGTGGAGTTTAGTCAATAATAATGTACCAGTGAGGCATCTTTACTTGTGACAAATGCGCCCCCAGTGAGGTAAGATGGTAACAACATGGAAACTGGGCGAGGGGTATGCAGGAACTCTCGGTATTATTATTGCAACTTTTCTATAAATCTAAAGCTACCTCTAAAATAAAATGTTTATTTAAATTTCAAGGAAAGGAATCCCTACCCTAGCTCAGTGTTTCCGAACTCCTCTTATTTTTAGGAGTTAGCTATAGATGACTATGAGCCTCCTTTGTGGAGGTGCCAATGAAAGGTTGTTAGGGGTGAATGCTGCTGGAAAGGGCAGGGAGGAGATGGATTACACTTCTGGACATCATTTAAAAGAGACAGAGGAAGTAGTAAAAAAAAAAAAAAAAAAAAAAAAAAAAAAAAAAAAAGGCATGGCAGAGGCTGTCACCTAATCCTAGTGGCCAAAGTTGAGCCTTAGCTGCAAACACTTAGAAGGTTAGAGAAGAGCAGCTGGAAAGGAGGAAGGGGTCTGGCTGACTGATGGAGGGGGCTAGGCCAGGATGTCGGGTGTCAGATGGGTTCCCCATAAGTTGTCAGTGCAGAAAAGGAGCAAAGAAGGCACAGGAGCCTCAGCACCTGCTCCAGGTCATGTAGATTGTCATTTTCTCCTCACCAGATAATTATTTGCAAGTGTCCATTTCTCACAAAGCACAAGAACAGATAGAGATGACCATAGACATCTTTTCTCCTGGCAACTCCCACTGGACTAGTGTCCTGAAAGGCATACATACTTTGTGAAATGTTTTTTGAGGACACAGCCTTACAGGAATATCTTATAAACATAGATTTCATTGCCAAAACAAGCAAATGTTCAGAATGTAGGACTCTAATAAAAATAGCAAGATGAGAATCTGATCAGAATATAGAAGAGAAATCACTTAGGCATTTTATTGGGCATTTACTACAAATTGTGTCCTAAGTCAGAGGCTGGGGTAGGGGGTAGCAGACAAAAATCATCTCTCCTGGCCCCTGAGAAACTCACAATCAAGGTGAGTCTGTATGAGAGGGGAGGAGATGAGGAAGACAGTGGTCCAGAAGAGAGAGAACTTAAAAAGGAAGAAAGAAAAAGAAAAAATCACAATACAAAGCCAAAGGGCTAATCATAGAGATCTAAGCCAATCTCTCGCCCCTCCTGCAAAAACTCGAGTCAGAAGAAAACCTATCCAAGGGGTATAAAGTGTAGAGGAGACATGAGAAGCAGTAATCTTGGCTGACCCTCACTGAGCATTCACTGTGTACCTGTAGGAGCCATGCTAAGCACTTGACATGCCTTATGCCGTCTAATGACACAACTCTATAGGAAGGCACATTTTAAATCCCCATTTTCTAAATTGTGAAATTATAGTTCAGTAAGGTTCCATGACTTGCCCAAGGACACACAGATAGGAAATATTGGAACTGAGGAAATCAGTCTTTCTCTAGATCTATGGGCTTAATGTCTAAACAACTTTGTCTAGGCAAAAGAATGCAAGCTAAAAATAACAGATTCTTTCCTCATATTAAAATGAAACTTTGCACAGGGATGAAAGAAAAAAAAAATCAAGATCTAAGTCCTCCATCCTTAAGTCCAACCTTACAATCAGGGTCTGCCTCGGCCTGATGGAGGAAGATGGAAATAGGAACAAAAGAGAAATGGTAAATGCACAGGTGTTAGCCACACTCCAGGGAGCCCCTGCTGTTCTGCAAGGGGAAGGAGGAGATGGCCTCAGCTTCCAGTTAGCACTTCCCATCCCAAGACTATTGACAGTGAGACAGTGACACAGAGACAGCAGAGAGAATTAATAAACAAGTACTTGGAGCCATTACTGCTTCAGAATTACATATGCAACCAGCTAGTGGCCATTTTAAGATGAGGGAGGGGAGTGGATAGACACAGTAGGAAAAAAAGGCAGAAATGTCTGTTGAACAATGGCAAAGAGTCAGATAAGTTTATTTGTTTGTTAGAGCTGAGAGATCTCAACTCCCTCGGGCAGAAGCCTGTTAGCCTCATCGCTGCAAGGTTTTTCCAGTTAGAGGCATAAATGAATGCTTATGGGTTCTTGAACATATTATACACAATATGTAAAAGCAGACCCATGTATAATAATGTGTGGAAATGTCTTGGCCATATTTCTGATGTCAGAAGATCTTGTAGCCAAAGTAGGAGTAAGTGTGGCATCTGAGACACATTCCAAGAGCCCCCATTCAGTTTGGTATCACCCAGACATTTTGGTACAAGCAAGCCCTTTTCAACCCATACACTCAACTTCCAGACCTCAAATCTCTCCACCTTTACTCATTGTCCCCATTCTAAGATCTAAACCGGCCTTCCTAGTTGTCACTTTTGAATGAGGCTAATGTGACTTCACATTCCATGAGTCTGAATATATGAATTTTAAGAAATTACATGAGTGACGTGAATATATTTGTGTAGATGGAACCCACTTGAATAATGCTTTTTAAGGTCACATTTTCTTACATTTGCCAATAAGAAATTCATGATAGATTTTTTTTCTTAAATGCCTCCCTAGTACCTTCAATACGTATTCTGAATCAGAAAAATATGACTCTACAGAAGCATGTATGTCGCGTAAAATTGTAAGCTGCACCTATATTGAAGTAAAATATGGGAAGAAGTTGTGGGACTGGATTCTGCTTAGGAAGGACATAATCTGGGGATCTAGTTGTCAGTATGGATGATAACTGATACCTACAGTTCTCAGCTTATACTGGGGTATTCCTCCACCACTGATTACCAATGCCGGATTCTGTTTCAGTGGAAAAAGCATAGGATATTAGTGGCGGAGAGCCAACTAGAATACATTTTGTTGACCCTCTTACTTCACAGATGAAGAATCTAAAATCTATAATGTTGAGTGACTTATTCAAGATCATGGAGCTTTGCAAGTTTGTTAAACATCCCAGGTCTCATAAACATTTTTAAACTTGGGCTCAGCCTATGTGACCCAACCTGCTGAGCATATGAAGTCATTACAAAAATTTTCTCTCATTGCCAGGCTAGGAAATGAAGGCCATTGAATACTGTTACCCAAAAAGGATTAGGGTGTCAGGGGCAGGTACAGGTTTTATGGGACTTGAAGTTTATAAAACTTCGAAGCTTCTCTGAGGAAAAACAATGCTAAGCTAAAAATATAAATTGGGTACAAAAAGAGAATGTTTATTTAGAATGAGGAAACAAAATGCAATTAATTTTTTAAGTGGACATGAGTTGGGCATAGTGGCTTGCACCTGTAGTCCCAGCTACTCAGGAGGCTGAGGCAGGAGGATCACTTGAGCCCAGGAGCTTGAGGCTGCAGTGAGCTATGATGGCACCACTACACTCCAACCTGGGCAAAAGAGCAAGACACTGTCTCTAAATATAAAATAATAAGGTGGGCAAATATCACATACATCACAAATACCAAAAATGTAATGTTTTTATTAATTAACTTCCTCACATGCCTATAATACTTGTTCCTCTACAATCTTTGCTGCATGCTCTTTAGTAACTTCTTCACATGACAAGGATTCTGTAACTTTTTCCTACAGGAAAAATTGAAAAGCAATTCATTCTTTCCTCTAGCATCATTGACCAAAATTCACCTTTTATTACTGACAGTTTAGAAAAAATTTTTTATTTTTTTTAGTTCTAGAAGTCATTCTTGTGTAAACTATTAGGATAGTTGTCAAATCTGGAGGAACTTATCAAATTTCTTTTATACATACGAAGTATAAGATGTGGAATAATTTTCCAAAAGCTAACTTCTGGCTGTATTTGAAATATTGTTATTCCCTGTATACCCACATACTCCTAATCTCAGACATCGTATTGGGATACCATCAGAACAACCCAGCAAGAGGGAACCTGCACTTCACAGCAATACATTCTGCTCCTCTGCCCTTGGTGTCTCTCTGCACAGGGCAAGAAATCTGTAGGGCTAGGAGACATGTCTGCTCAAAGCCCATGCCCCCTACTTCTTGATCTCACTCCAAGTACACAGGACCCTGGAATTTCTTGGTCAAAGAGAGCCTACCTAGATCTCTTCCTGGAGTCTTTCCTCCCAAGGACAAAATGTATCCTTAAGTGTGATCATTCCTTGGCCAGCTTCAGAGCCATGGACAGAGCCCATGCAAGTGAAGGGCCCTGAAGCTTAAAATGCACTAGCTTCATGGCAAATCCACCTCTATGCAGGGGCTCTGCGATGAAGTCTTTTGCATCTTGTACCGCAACCCAATCTGGAAGCTACTCCACCCACCAAAAGTACAGTCTATAAAAACTTCACCACTGCCTCGGCATGGCAACCATGCAGAGGAAGCAGTTAGAAAGAGATCAAAGAGATAGAAATGTGTGTGGCTCTGCACACTGTGAAATCTTCCTAGATAATGGTTAAATGGCAGCAGACATCTTGCCTGTCTGTCCTTCTGAGCCAGCATGGCTCCATCGTGGCATTTCTCAGAGGAAAGCCCATGGCCATGCAGTGCCTTCAGTGTTCCCATCTGGCAGAAGTTGGGCAACATTTCCAAAAACCTAATCTTTTCACATTCTCTTCTTTCTTCTTAAC
The DNA here is from genome assembly GCF_028878055.3 of Symphalangus syndactylus. Taxonomy (NCBI): domain Eukaryota; kingdom Metazoa; phylum Chordata; class Mammalia; order Primates; family Hylobatidae; genus Symphalangus; species Symphalangus syndactylus. The sequence goes on from NC_072430.2 coordinate 111,858,545, forward strand.
CTCAGGTAACACACCAGGCACCTGGACCCCTTAACAGCCCAGGACACTGGCCAGATGACCCCCTCTGACACAGTCAGTAGAGGGCAAACTCCCACTCTCTTCATGCACTGTGCATTGGAGTGAGGCAAGGAAGGGAGTGTGGGAGGAGTGGCCAAGGAAGGTTGCCCACCCTGGTCCAAAATGAAGACTTTTCAAGAAAAAACTGACCACTTTGGGGGCCTCTCATGCACTGAGCATTAATTTCTCAATGCTTCTCCTCCCCAGCTCCCCTCTAACTCTTTGGCCCCTGTGCCCATGGTTGTCTCCTCATGCCACCACTGCATCTGCTCAGAGGACACCCGCCTGATGACCAAGATGAATCACTCTCAGGAAAGCTCCTGGGCAACGCTAGGCAATCCAGCAAAGCCCCCCTAGACTTTCTCTAGCATGCACCCTGGCTCCCCACAACCACGGGGTCTTCAAAGGAGTTCTGGCCATCTCTCCTGACCCTCTGAGGTCCACTTTTCAAGCACTTTTATTCACATTCAAGGTATGAGATTAATAACACCCCCTACCTTAAGGTATATGTTTTGAAAAAGAGGACAATGTCTTAAGCAGAAGATTCAAAGTGAATGAACTTTAATTAAATGTCCAATAAACAGAGATATAGACATGGATTTTAAGAAAAACTCCTAGGCATCTTAAAATAGCTTAGTGCATTTAATCCCCACATTTAAGCTTCCCTGTAATGGGAAGAAATAAATAAACTGAGAGCTTTGGGGTAGGAAGACAGGGTCAAGGGGTAACCTGGGAGGGAGCTAGGTGACTTGTTGCAAAAGTCAGAAGACCATGAGTCAGGGTGGGGACAGTATAACACTGTCATGAATTCTATCTTGCTGGCTTCTGTGCATGTGCACCCGCGTGCACGCACACACGCGCGCACACACACACACACACACACACAGAGTACGAATGCCTTTGTGGGAGGTGCTATTACCAACAGCAAGTCTAAATCTAAGTCTCTCATTTTGTATTCCCTGCACCGTAAGGGGCAGCCCAAGGGGGTCGGGGTGGAGGGCGGGTGGGAGGGGCATCTAGAAGGAGAAGGACAGATTTAAAAGGAAAGATTTACGAGGCCATGAAGACGTTCTTCCCAGACTCCTGAGTGCAGGAGTATGACTTATTTATTTTATTTTATTTTCGTTTGTAACCAAAACCTTCCCCTGACTCCCATTGGCCCCAGCTGAGAGGGGAGAGAGGGCCGGCCCGTCAGGCGTTGATCACCGGGCCAACGGGAGACAGTGTGGCGTGATGCTGACGCAGCCCACTGACAAGCCAGGGAGGCCCAGGGGAGCAGCTCTGAGCGGAGCAGCCAGAGCCAGGCAGGTAGAGAGCTGACAGCGGGGGAATTGCTAAGAGGCGCCGGGCTGGTGGGGGCAGGATGGTGAAACAGTTGGACTGGAGAGAAGGTGTGATTTGTGATGCACAAACTGTCGTTTACCCCCTCCCCTTGGAGTCCTCTCCACGTCCCTCAGCTCCATCAACCTCTCTCCGGTTTAAATTTCCTCTCTCCCTTCCCCCTCCTGCATGCTCACTCCGTGGGTCCCCGCATTTCTATTCCATAATGTTTCTCTCCCCGTCTCCTTTTGGGAGAAGGAAGGGAGCAGATGAACACACACTAATAACATCAAAATGTCAAATAGTGATCAGCTGGAGGGGGCAGTCTCTCTGATGTCCTCAAGGCATCCTATTTAGGAATTGATATCCGCAGAGCCAGAAGAAAGCACAGCTGCTCTGGGGGCAGGCTAGGGAGTTAAGGGGACGGCTGTGTCAGTGTTGGGAATTCGTGCACTTACGGTGCAAAAGCACAAGGTGCATGAATTACCAAGGGCCTCAAGGACTGCCTGGTCCCACTCTCCTCCCTGGAGAGAGGCATCCCTGGGAAAAGAGGAGCTTGTGTCTCCAGACCAGAGTTCTCTTTTAAGAAAATGGAAGTTGGGAGGGAAAGGGAGAGAAAAGCTTCAAGCCTATGGATAAGTCCTGAATCCTCCTCAGACTGATGTGCCCATTTATTGAGAATCTCAGAATTCTTCGCAAAGGTGTCCCATTTAAGAAAATCCTCCATCCTTTTCAGGCAAAAGCAACAAACAGTAACAAAATAAAACTTTACTCATCAGACGGTGGTTACCAGTCTTTCTCTGCCATTTTTCTGGATGATGTTTAAAACCATGAGACTCCTGCTGGCCTTTCCCCTGTTACTGAACATAACCACATAGCCCTCTTACACTGGATGAAGCACTTTCTCCATAATGTTCACTTCTTTAATGGCAGGACAGACGCTGCTGTTCTGACGACTGGGGTATTCAGACTGATGAGAACCACTAGTGATTCTCAGCAGTCCCAGCATCACATGCTTACTGTCCTGATGACCTGTGAGTCACCACTCCACCACCTCCCTATATGGGTGAGAGGTGACATCAGTCCCAGTCTATAGATGGAACAACAAAGGCCCGATTGAGCAGATGTGCTTTCATGAGTCTGTCTCATACTATCTATTGCCAGGAAACAGGGTACAGTTGGAGACATATTGTTGCATCATCTGAAGGCCTCGTATTACAAGACATGACTATGAAACTAGGCTTCACTCTATCACAGGAGTGGGAGCCTCAGACTTTAGCCCCTAGTTCCAATTCTGACACCTGCTTAGTATAGAAGTACTTAGGTCCAGGAGTCAGAGGCTTGAGTTCTAGACTTAGAATTACCACTTAGTAATCACTTTAATCATGTCACTCACCTGCTAAAAATCTTCCTATGGCTCCCTATTGCCCTTAAAATAAAATCATAACCCCTTATCATGGAATTCAAGACTGTATCATCTGGCTTTTGCCATCTCTCTTACCCCATCTCACACCTGTCTCCCTCTCACTTGCTACTCCCCAGACACATCAGCCTATCTTTCTGTTCCTTTAAGTCACTCAGGCTGGTTCATACTTCATTGTCTTTGTACATGCTGTTTCCTTTGCCTACAATGTCCTAAAAGTGTCTGTAGTCTGCTAATCATTTGACCCTTAACAAATACTGCATTACTCAATAGGGAACCCTCTCCCAGAAAAAGGTGTTTTTTGGGGGGTTGGGAGGAGAATTTGAAATTTGATATATATTTTTAAAATCCAAGTAGTCATCATGGGGAAAATAAGAATCTGTCATTTGTTCATTAATTCATTCATTTAGCAGATATTTACCAAGCACCTTCTATGTTGGACTTCATTACACAACATGGTACTGTTTCTATTCGAATTACAATACATAAGCAGGGATGGAGAACTATGAGTTTTTAGAGGCTCTAGAAGTTCTAAACTAGCCCTGGCGTCAGCTCATGTGTCACCTCTTCAGAAATGCTTGTCCTGATCACATCATAAATTAGCTCTTCTTGCTTTCCCTCCACTTTCTAACACAAAACCCTGTTGTATAGAATAGAATAATATAATTTACCACTGCCTTAATTTGTTGATTGATGTATTTACTTATGTACCATCTGTCTCCACCAATTCATATTTAAGTTTCATGAAGGCATAACCTTGTCTCTCTTAGTCACCACCAGCACACAGAACAGTGCCTGGCACACAGAAGGTGTTTGAAAAATGTCTGCTAAATAAATGAAGTAATGAACGAATGAATGTAATCTTGGGGTAGTCGCTTAAACTCTCTGGGCCTTGGCTTTTTCATCTCTAAAGAATGATCAATAACAACAATACAAAAATACCTGCCTGAGTCAAAATGTTGGCAAGAGTTTGAAATAAAATATGTATACACTCAATTTCCTAGAAAACAGAGCCTGAGGCAGGGATCAAGTGCTGGTGCGTTAAGTAGAAGGTACAATCCCTAGGCATTGGGAATGAGGGAAAAGGGAAAGAAAAAACAGAAAGAATGAGAAGAAATAAAACATGGGTGGGCTTCTACATTGACTACTGCTTCATGTGAAGCCACAAACGGACACATTGGTCACTTGACAAGGGCATCCATTGGACCACACAGGACATCTTACATGGAGAAACTCTACCCTGAAGCAATGTATCGAGAGAACAGAACATTGGTCAATATTCACCCATTGGAGATTTTACCGCCCCACACTTCCATATTGCCTTATCCTTACCCATGTCTCCCCAGTCTCCCCTGAAATCAACTCCTCTGTCCTGTAGTATGACATTTCACCCAAGCCTGGGAGTGTCTGGAAGAGACGGAGTCTCCAGATTGACCACGAGTGGTGAAACCCTGCAGCCCCACCCAAAACTCTTTGGCTTCAAAAGTGACAGGTACTTCAGAACAAGCAACTTCAGCGCAAGCAGGAGGCAGGGAAGGATGAGAGACTCTCATGCAGATAAGAGAATACCATGAGGAAGAGAGGATGCACGCAAGATAGATTTGATACAGCATGAGAAAGTGGTTTAGAAACTGTAAAGCCGCAAACAATGAAAAGTGATGTTGTTTTATTGGTCTTCTTTGAAATGCAACTGTCTTTCCATCTCATAGTCTCTGCACTTGTATGAGTTTGATGAGCTTTCAACTAGACTGCACAAATGAAGCCTTCCTTGTTTCCACTGTTATTGTTGAAACAGTACCTCTCTGAAATAAGCCACTTCATCTCCTCATAAAAAATCCTTATATCCAAAATAGGATCTCTAAATGGATTCTGTTAAAGTGGGGTTTTTTGCTTGCTGTATTTAGTTTCTACCCTTGAGAGAATGCAGCTAATATGAGCAATCCATATGGAAGATACTTTTCAAGTTACCTCCTTATCTTTTGATTCTCCCTCCATCAGTCTGCTTTTATAACATCAGCTTCTTTGGGCCCATTCTTATATTGTCTACACAGTGATAAATTTTAACACACCTCCAACATGTCATTAAGTGTTAATAGCACAGAGCCCATGTAATGGTCAGAATGAAAAGATTTCCCTGCCTGAAATGCCTCTATCAGCAATTACATAACTTGTTGACATGTGGCCCCTTCATCAGGTTTTATCTACAAATCCAAGACCCATACAATTAGGGGTCAACCTGAATTGGGGTCAACTTGAATTGGGGTCAGCCTGAACTGAGGAGCCACATGTGTTCTGGACTTTGATTGCATTCCAGAGCTCAGCTGAATAAAATGCCAGGCACATAGTAAGATACATACACAAACATAAACATATCATGTACATAATTCATTAAATATGTTACCAAATGAATGACTGTAGCCAGTTTAGAATGGAAATGCAAAAATTAAAAGCAAAAGCACAGGCTCTAGAACCAAAGTGCGTGGGTTCAAATCCCAGGTTTATCATAAACCAGCTAGTGTGACATTAGACAGTTGGTCTGACCTTTTTGTGCCTCTGTTTGTGCCTTGGTTTTTTTCTCCTGTAAAATGGGGATAACAGTCATACCTACCTCACAGGTTTGTTGTGATAATTAAATGACATCGGGATTATAAGTGTTTTAGCCTAGTAAGAGTGCCTAGTGCACAGTGAACAAGGGATGCAGGTTAGCCTGGATGATAATTTCAACCGTGCTGCTAGCCACCCACCTGCCCATCCAAATCAGGAGAAGGGTGTCTCTTCAATCATGCCATCTGTCTTCACTAGTTCAACCAGACCCAGGCTTACGTATGTTTAAAATCCAGTGTAAAACCCGCCTTTTAAAATTTGTGTAGCCAAAAAGAATCTCACACTAGGCATGGCATTTTCTGTCCCTTGGTGATAGACTGCGTTTTTAAACATGGTGGTATCAATTGATTTAAGTATTTTATTGAATAATTTTACTGTTCCTGTGCCCAGAGGCTTTTTAAAGCAGGGACCAATTTTTTAAATCAAATAGATAAATGTGTAGTCGTTGCACTTGAAATAAAAGCAGCACAAGCAGTAGGGCTAGAATTTCCACTTGAGCTGTAAAACTATTTGCCTAATAGCCTGGAGGGTTTCCTAAAATTTAGGGAAGAAGCAGTGGGGGCTGGTGGCTGAACTTCACCGACACCATCTTAAGCCTTTTACATACTGTCACCCAGCCCTGAAACCTATGTTCTCAAAGTACCTACCAGGATCTGGGCCACATGGGAATCTTCTTATCCTCCTGGGGAGAGGTAATCTGACCTTAACTATTTCTTAAGTCCCTTTAACATTCAGCTGTGTCTCTCCTCTCAACGGTAGAATAATGAATAATGAGTCATCATTTTAGACTATTCCTGCAAACTGTTGCCTGTAACTATTTTGCACACTGCAAATCACCTTAATTTTAGCACAAAATAGCTCTCTACTATCCAAAATACTAACTTTTTTCTTCTGGAAACACTGAAATTAAACAAATTAAAAATCAGCATCATTAATAGTAGAGCATTCTAACATTATATACCTCCTAATGTGATGCAATATGAGTGTACAGCATCACTTTTGAAGGATGTTCAACCTAAATTGGACCAAGCCTAAGGGATAGAGAAAAATACTATGGCCCAATAAAACAAGAAACATCTAGAATGTGGGATGTTCTACAAAATAGCTGGCCTAGTCTCTCAAAAAACACGATGTTGTGAGAAAAAAAAAAAAAGAGAGAGAGAGGGCAGGGTCTATTCCAGTTAAAAGTGACTAGAAACACTGAATGGAATGCAAGACCTTAATGAATCTTGGTTTGAAAAATAACAGGTGTAAAAGATACTTCGGGGATAATCGGGGAAATTTGAGTTTATTGGATGATATTAGAGAATTACTGTTAATGATCTAGAAGTGACTATACTAAAGGATGTTCTTTTTATTTTTTAAATTCATATATGTCTTTACACATAACTGAAAGTGCTATGACAGTGCCTAAGATATTTACAACTGTGCAATAATGTGTTGTGAAATAAATTATCTAAAAGGCAGCAGAAATACGTTGTGAATGCATATAAAACTGTAGCGTGTTCACAGATATATTTTTTATATAATTACTGGTTCTGTAGTGTTTCAAGTTATGTTCTCAGAAAGAGGAACAAAATGCCCAAGATTAAAGAGAAAGTATATGAACCATGTCCCAGCACCAGTGTCCCCAGCAACCCCAGCCCCAGTCTGAGGCCGTCTGGGTCTGCAGCTCCATGGCAACAGGGCCGTGGCTGGGATGGCACTCTCCTGACCCTCCAAACTGCAGGTCACTAAAAGGCTCTTATTTTTAGAAGATGCATATTGAAGTATTTAAATCTGAAATATTACATCCAAATGGTTAGTAAAATATTAGCTATTCCTGAATCTAAGTGGTTAGTATATGGGTAAATAATTGTACTATCTTTTCAGCTATTGTGTATGTTTGAAATTTTCATAATAAAGAACTTTTGAAATGTGAATTTTTTAATGTGAAATTCTGAAATTATTAACAATTTGGGAACTTGGAACCCACGTTTCTACTTCAGGAATTGAGGGCTGGAGGGTGAAGGAAAAATAAAGCCAGTATTAAAACCTGGCTTCTAAGCCCTATTCAGTGCACTGTGTGCTTTCTCTGCACTCTTGGTCATCACGTCAAAGGAAATATGCGATAATTACTCTTTACGTGTGTCAACATAAATAACAAACAGAGAAAGGCTCTCTACAAGGAAAGACCTTTAAACTTTGGAATAAAGCATTGATTGCAATGGGAATTACACATACTATAGTAAATTATGTGTGTATTAAGGGAAGTAAAGAAAGAGAAAGAGTTTTAAAGGAAAAAATGAGGAGGAGTACATAAGTGTTTTGAAATAATTATCCTTCTCTACAAAGATCAATAACAGGGTGATGCTAGTCTGAAGTTGATCAGGCAGTGGCTGGGCAGATGTCCTTGGGGAAATATTTTTTGCATAAGGTTGTGATGGCCTTTGTGCAAGGTTGTGGGTTTTGTAGAGTCTTTTTTGTTATAAAACATAAAAGCATGAGACCCCTCTCTTCATGGCCTTCCTTGGCTCTGTTTGTCAGGGTTTTCTTAACATTAGTGACTCCATTTTGACTCTGACAACTTTCACACATGTAGTTTTTGCTATGCGTTTTATGAGCAAACAGATGAAGTACACAATATTGTATGCATACAGTGTATCTAGTCCATTGTTTACTAGACTGAACCTCTAACATTCTCTCTCACCTCCCATGATCAAATGTCATGTTTCCATACCCTTCCATAATGCAGACTTCCAAGTCCTAGACCTGTTAAAACTGGGGTCATCTCCCTGTGTTTCTCATAAGATTAGTTTCTAAATTCAAGATGATAAAATTCCTCAGTACAATAATTGACAAAGAAAACATCTCTTGGAACCAAATACATAGTTTAATCATTGTGGTGGAAGAAGGGACATTTATTTGATTATGAAATAGAGAGCAACGAGGATTTGTTTAAATTGGCAAAGCCAGCGTTGTTTGGAGCTTCTGTGTCTTATACGAGTCATAGTCTTCAAAGTTATTGTTGCAATCACAAATATATGAGATTGACCATTGTGTTACTCATATTGTGCCTCTTCCTGGGTGTCATAACCATAAGATAGTAAAAAAGTACATGAAATTTTCATAATCAGAGGTCAAAGTAGAACTAAAAACAGTACCTGAACTGACTATATTTTGGACTGTTTTTATTTGGAGGATTTATTCTCCTGAAAAACACTTTAGTCTGCCAACTTCTACAAAGAATTATTCTACTAGGAAAATGAATTACCACATTGCAAGACATCATCATATAATCTCATCTAGACCCCTGCTTCTGAGATACCTCACAATGATAGTATTTTATTCTTTCCTTTAACACCTAAAAAGAAAACTGTGCACATTCATTCCATGTCATGTTTTCACTCTTTTGTGCTTTGGATTTATTACATTCTCACTGGATGACAAGCAGTGTTTTAAGTACCTAGAACAGAGCAGACAACATTGAAAATAAAGATTCCTGTTTCACGGATGTTACATTCTAGTGGGGAACAGAGGCATCTCAATAATAGACACAAAACACTGAAGCCTGGGGGTGTGAAGAACCTACCTCAGATATTGTGGTCCAGAAAGGCCTATGCAAGGAGTGACCCTAGAGTTGAGACCATTCATCAGAGTTAACCACATAGAGAGCTGGGCAAGGGCATTCCAGATAGAAGAGCCAGCAAATGCAAAGCTCCCAGGGCAGCCACAAGCCTGTTGGGCTCGAAGGGCAGAAAGCAAGCCCAAGTGACTGGAGCATGGTCACTGACAGAGTGAAATGAAATGTAGGTCTTGGCTAGAAGAGTGAACTTGACTCTAATTGCATTGGGCAGTTATTGGGGGTCTGGAATCAGGAGAGTGGCATGATCTGATTTATACTTGAAAAAGGCCTCTTGGGCTGACATTTATGATCAGAGACTATCTACTGACATTTAGCCCAAATTCCTCCCACTGCAATTAAAGTGCATTCTCTCTCCTCACAGTGAACAGATGTTATTTGATGCTGATATCAGCTCACATGCCTAAGGAAACATCAGATGGCTAATATCAAGATTGCCAGAACACTAGAATGAATGTAGTCAGAAGACCGGAGTAATAATCATCTACCTGAATTACACTTAGAGGCCACAGATGAAAATGAAACCCATTTCCAGCACCTCTTCCCCACTAATGAGCATACCAGTTCTTTCCTTAATCCTCAAAAGTGACCTTACATTCACATTGGTTCTCAAACTTCAACTTCCCACCAAGCAATCTGTGGCAACAGCAACCTTAATATCTCAGAAGACTGTCTTCAGTATTAATGGTAGGGATCATAATGATGTAAAAGGGTATTAAGATTGGATGGGGGCGGCCGGGCGCTGTGGCTCATGCCTGTAATCCCAGCACTTTGGGAGGCCGAGGTGGGCGGATCAGGAGGTCAGGAGATTGACACCATCCTAGCTAACATGGTGAAACCCATCTCTACTAAAAATATTTTAAAAATTAGCCAGGCGTGGTGGCGGGCGCCTGTAGTCCCAGCTACTGGGGAGGCTGAGGCAGGAGAATGGCGTGAACCCAGGAGGCGGGGCTTGCAGTAAGCCGAGATCGCGCCACTGCCTGGGCGACAGAGCAAGACTCCGTCTCAAAAACAAAAAAAAAAAGATTGGACAGGTAGGACTTCTGGTGAAACCTCCCCCCAGCAAAACAATTTAACTGGTGATAATTATAAAAATCAAAATACATCATTTAAAGTTTCTGGAAATTGTCCTAAGAACATAGGACAAATGGAAAAATATTCATTTAACACAATTTACCAAGTTTTATAAAAATGGCAAGTGTGTGGCATTTTAGCCATGACCTACTTCTTTAACCCTCCTCCCCATCCACTCAATTCCATGTCACAGAAACTGTACCCTGACCATGAACAGCCAAGAAGACAGGGACTTCCTCTCCCCATAGCACACGGTCTAGGGCTATGGTTTCACCCTGGGAGGGGCATGTTGCCAGTCGTATTACTCATTCTCTTCCTTCCAGCCTGGTGTTGCAGAAACTCTATTCAAGGCAGGCGTGGCCCTAGAGGACAGGGCTCCTTTCCCCAGTCCTACACAATTGTAGCTCACTGAGAATCCTGGGGCTCTGATCACCCTTGCCCCAACTCACCCATAGGAGAAGTTCCATGTTAGAAAGGACAGGCTGAGAAGACCAGAGTCTGGCACTCCCTCCCACCTGCTTCCCCAGACGGCTCACACAACTGGAGTATAACCCCTAGCTCTGGTGCAGTGGCACAGGGTACTGCCCAGGGGATGTGGTGACCCCAAGGATGTACAGCTCTGCAGCTCTGCCTGCAGGGGCTATTTGGAACACAGAATGGAGAACTCCATGCCTAAGGATGTTGCGAAAACAAGGGAAATCTTGGTGGAGAATAATTAAGAAGAAGCCAGTAGCTCCAGGATACAAGCAAAAACAGCAGAGCATTCAGAAGTTTAATAGACAGAATCGGACAAAGAGCAGCCAGGAAAAGCCCTCCTGGGATCACAGTCAACACAAGATAGGATTCTCCCAGGTACAAGGGGCTTAAACACAACCTCTGACCAAACACTGGCTTGAATAATAAGCCTTCATGACCCAGAGTGACTCCTAGGAAGCCAGGCTTAAAAATAAAATCACACTCATCCTGGGCAAACTGAAAGATATGGCATGCCCAAGACTAAGCCCTCTTGGGAGCAATCAGAGAAAGAAACTCCAAGCTACTAGTCCATGGCTGAATATGGGGGCAATAAACATAAATTCTCTGAATTATTAAGGCAGCCTGTAAGTCACACACACATCCAAAGATAAAGAGTAAAAATCTAACTGGCTAAGGGGGCTTAAGTACCACCTTTGGCCAAAGAGTGGCTTATATGGACCCAGACCCAGGGGCAGCCCCTAGGTAGCCAGGCTAAAAGATAAAAACCAGGGGGAAAATATCTAAGCATGGACGTCAGAGGTTGCACACTGTGGTAGAAACAGACATCACAGGATTAGTTCAGTCAAATCATTAAACAAATAAACAAATGACAAAACATACAACAAACACCATCAGTCCTGGAGGTTGGGAAGGAAGGGAGTCAGTGTCCAGGGCTGCTGTAAAATATTATTGCAGTGTCCAGTTTCAACACAAAATTGTGAGACCTGCAAAGAAACAGCACTTGTGAGCACACATTTCCCAGACCTTGGTTTCAAATACCATCCTCCAATAAAAGGAAATAGAGTCTCTTGAAGAAATGACTGAAACTAGCACTTGGGCAGAAAATAGAAGATAAACCTGGAGCATCTTATAGTGCCAGAAAGTAAGGAAGTGCTAAAAGCAAACAAAACCCCCACATTGATAGGGGTATGTCAAAGGGACACAGAAGCCAACTGAAAGAGCTCCCGGTGGCCAAAGCTGGAACAATTTGAGCAAAAAAAAAGAATAAAATAGTATTAGATTATAACCCACAGTATAAAATAAATATTCATGGGTCCATACTAATCTAAAACAATGATTGAATAAATAAATAAATGGGGCAGAAGAGCCAAATCTCCTGGCAGCAGAATTTTAGATAATTTATGTAGATACTCTTCCTTTTAATGAAAGGACCATAAAACCCCAATCCTTAAATACAGACTGTTCATAATGACTTCCTTCCAAAGAGTACCACGGAAGAGGGGTAACTTAATAGTGGAGAAACCTGACAAACACTATCTCAGCCAAGTGATCAAGGTAAATATCAACAGTGACAAACCATGTTGATACTATCTACCCTTCATACGATGTGAAGAAAGTGACATTTGACATCTACGGTTTTCCTTTAAACCCCTGTAACACCAATCTAAGTGTGAGAAAAACATTAGGCAAATTCCAAATTCCAATAGAAGAGCATCCTATAAAATACCTGACTGGTACTCCTTGATCTTGAAACCATCAAGGCTATCAAAAATGAGAAAAATCAGAAATTGTCACAGCCAAGGGGAGCCTAAGGAGACAGGCAAACTAAATGTAACATATCATAAATCGGATCTCGGAACAAAAAAAAGACACTAAATAAAACCTAAGGAAATATGGGGTATATATTCAAAAGAACTGAAATGAGGAACTCAAACAGATGTTTCCATGTCCACATTCATAGCAGCATTATTCACAATAGCCAAAATGTGGAAACAACCCAAATGTCCATTGACAGATGAATGGATAAACAAAATGTGGTACATACATACAATAGAATATGATTCTGTCTTTGAAAGCAAGGGAATTCTGACACACGCAATAACATACATGAACTCTGACAGCATGACACAAAGTGAAATAAGCCACACGCAAAAAGACAAATGTTATATGATTATACTTACATGAGGTACCCAAGTAGTCAAATTCATAGAGACAGAAAAGAGAATGGTGATTGCCAGGAGCTGAAGGAGGAGAGAATGAGGACTTAGTGTTTAATAGGTACAGTGTTTAACAGGAAGATGAAAACGTTCTGGAGATGAACGGTGGTGATGGCTGCACAGCAATGTGAATGTACTAATGTCACTGAACTTTACACTTAAAAATGGATAAAATCGTAAATTTTATGTTATATACATTTTGCCACATTTTTTTCAAAAACTAAGGAAATCTGAATAAACTATGGAATTTAGTGAATAATAATGTTTCTATACTGGTTCTTTCATTGTGACAATTGTTAATACCAATGCAAAATATTAATAATAGAGGGAACTGGGGACAAGATATACATGACCCCCTGCTATCGTCTCAATTTTTCTGTAAATCCAAAAAGTCCTAGAAATGAAGTCTATTTTTCAAAAGGAAACATAAAGGAGAAATAGGTAAAAAAAGAGACATGAACATGAAACACAGAAAATAAAAATTACAAATGACAGATGTAAATCCAACCATACCAGTGATAATATTAAGTGTGACTAGATTAAACAATCCAATCAAAAGAAAGAGATATCAGATTGGATTTTTTACATGACAAGATACAACTATATGCTGTTTATGGGAGACATATTTTAGATTGAAAGATACAAATAGGTTGAAGGTGAAAGGATGGAAAAAGATACACAAAACAGATATACAAACAGCAACCACAAAAGAAATGGAGTGGCTATACTAATATCAGACACAATAAATATTGTGGTTATCCTGTTTGTGGCACCAGTTATTATAAACTCCTTCTTCTGCAGAATGGACCTTCATTGAAAATCTGGTTCAGATGTCAAAACAGATACCAGACCTACACCAACGAGGTATAAAAAGCTCCATTACTTCTGTAGTGAGGCGTTCTGAGGGCAGCAGGGCAGGCTATCCAAGCTCATCCAAATGTGGGTTGAGTGAGTAGGAGAAAAAGACTGGCTTGGGGTTTCTATCGTGGCCAGGCAATTGGGGCAAGATGAGAGCTCCTGCGCACCCCACAATAGAGATCCATTCACTTGGGTTGAGGAAACTCCAGGCAAGAGTATCAGCAATGTCTTCAAAGAAGCCACAAAAGTGTCCAGAAGAGAGGCCAGGCACGGTGGCTCATGCCTGTAATCCCAGCACTTTGGGAGGCTGAGGTGGGTGGATCACTTGAGGTCAGGAGTTTGAGACCAGCCTGGCCATTATGGCAAAACCCCGTCTCTACTAAAAGTACAAAAATTATCCAGGTGTGATGATGTGTGCCTGTAGTCCCAGCTACTCAGGAGGCTGAGGCAGAAGAATTGTTTGAACCCGGGAGGCAGAGGTTGCAGTGAGCCGAGATCACACCACTGCACTCCAGCCTGGGCAACAGAGCAAGACTCCAACACACAAAAAAAAAAAAGTCCAGAAGAGAAAGAGAATACATTAGATTTCTAAGCCCTGCCTTGGCTTCAGTGCTTGAAGGGTCAGAAAGCCAGGTTAGCAATGTGGGAAAGGAAGAGCAGAAAGGAAGAAGAAAGCTGACCACACCCCCTTCATTGACTGTTGGCCACCAATCTGTAGCAGGTCTGAGCTGCCATGCACAAACTGCATGATTAACATGAATACAATTTCAATCCCTCCTTCTAGGAGCTCTCTCAGCCCAGCAGAAGGAGTGAATGTGTAATGCTTGAAGTGTGCAGAGAGCACTAAGGGAGCAACCAAGAAGATGACATTTGCACAGGCCCTTGATGAACAGATCATCTTCTGGTTGGAAGGAAGAGCATGTGCAAAGGCAAGGTAGCTAAGAAGGCAAGATGGACTTAGGAAATTACAAGACATTTCATATGCATCCTGTGTTCTTGTCCAGCTAAAAACTGTTAGGAAATGGGATGTCTGCAAGTATCAGATTATGTAAGACCTGGTTAGAAAAAAAAAAAAAAAAAAGGCTTTACCTGCAAAGAAACAGGTAGCCATAAAAGAATAGTAAGCAATATTAGTAAATGGCATTTGCATTTATTAAAATTTCTTTTTGGAAGAAGTATGGATGACTGGCAGGGACCAGAATGGAGACCTGGATCATAAATATGAGACTACTGTGATAGTCCAGGCAGAAGACAATGAAGGCCTGAATCAGAGCCAACAGTGACAGTAGATGGAGTGAGGCGGATAGTTTCAAAAGGAAGTGACATGTGAGGAGGAAGGTGACCTAAAATGTCTGAGTTCAGTGACTAGATAGATGGTGATACTGTTATCTAAGCATTGCCTGAAGAAGGAAAATGAACTGGAGGGAAAAATGATGAGATCAACTTTGGACTTGCTGAATTTGAAGAGTCGGCCATAGCTGGGCAAAGCTGTCAAGTATCATGTTGGATATTTAGGAATGGGATCAGCACAGAGATCTGGTCTGGGGGTGTCCAGAGATTTGATTCAGTTGGCGTGACTGCAAGAGGGGCAGTTGAAGCCACAGGCATTGATGATCCCTGTGACAGATCCTGTCATTTGGGTTGAATTTCTTAAATTCTTAAAGATATGCCCAGCATACATGTAGACAACCAATTTAGGCTTAGAAAATTCTTCAAAAATATTCAAAATACTAAAATTAAACATATTATCTTACATTAACAGCAATAAAAATAATTGTTTCATATCCATGGAAGAGATGATATTGTTTGCATCTTTAGAATAGGTCTAGTTTTGCATCTTACTCTTTTGTTCAATTAAGAAAATCTGGCCAGGCGCAGTGGCTCAAGTCTGTAATCCCAGCACTTTGGGAGGCCAAGGCGGGCAGATCACCTGAGGTCAGGAGTTTGAGACCAGCCTGACCAACATGGTGAAACCCCATCTCTACTAAAAATACAAAAATTAGCCAGGCATGGTAGCACGTGCCTGTAAGCTGAGATAGGGGAATCACTTAAACCTGGGAGGCAGAGGCTGCAGTGAGCCGAGACAGCGCCATTGCACTCCAGCCTGGACTACAGAGCAAGACTCTGTCTCAAAAAAAAAAAAAGAAAAGAAAAGAAAAAAGAAAAAGAAAAAGAAAATCCTGGCAGGGCATGGTAGCTCACACCTGTAATCTCAGCACTTGGGGAGGCCAAGGTGGGCAGATCACTTGAGGCCAGGAGTTCGAGACTAGCCTGGCCAACATGGCAAAACCCCATTTCTAAAAAAAACACATAAATTAGCCAGGCATGATGGTGTACACCTGTGGTCCCAGCTACTTGGGAGGCTGAGGCACGAAAATCACTCAAACCCAGGAGGCAGAGGTTGCAGTGAGCCTAGATCGTACCACTGCATCCCAGCCTGGGCAACAGAGCAAGATCTGGTCTAAGAAAAGAAAAGAAAAGGAAAAAAAAAAAGAAAAAAAAGAAAAGAAAATCTTAACTAACTAACTCACAATTATAGGTTGTTGGGAATAGCAGCTGATAATTGATGGCTTTTCAGATAGTTCTGAGGAGTCCGAACAATCATATGTTCAAGATAACTTTGGAGAGTTATCTTGCTGAGAGATACCGTCAGTGTTCTGCCAGATGCTAGATTGACAAGCATATCACTCTCAAAAGTGGAATGTTGAATGTTTGAACTAGAGCTAATGGGAAATAAATTCTTAAGCCTCTTTTTGGTTGCATTTACCTCTTGAAAGCATTTGTTATTATTTTCTTGTACTCTTTTGCATGTGGTTTTGAAATATGTGCAATGATATATCATTGTTATTTTTCCAACCAGCCAAGAAAATTACCTGTTGGAAAAGAGTAAAAACCTCAATAATTAAGCCAGTTGCACCACAATTTAGTCTGCTAAAGAATATCTGACTCACACCTGTAATCCCAGCACTTTGGGAGGCCAAGGCAGGTGGATCACTAGGTCAGGAGATCGAGACCATCCTGGTTAACACGGTGAAACCCCGTCTCTACTAAAAATACAAAAAAATTAGCCAGGCATGGTGGCGGGCACCTGTAGTCCCAGCTACTCAGGAGGCTGAGGCAGGAGAATGGTGTGAACCCGGGAGGCGGAGGTTGCAGTGAGCCGAGATTGCACCACTGCACTCCAGCCTGGGCAACAGAGCGAGACTCCATCTCAGAAAAAAACAAGTATCCGAGAGCTCATCTTTAACATTAAAATCCATGTAGGGTTTTTTTACCCTGATGGACTTGGTTCGATCTATTCAAGATACTGAATATATATCACTGAAGATACATAATTTGAAAAAACTACTTGAAATCATAGAAATTATGTTTCCTGGAATTATTTGACATTAAAGAAAAATGGCAAGGTTCTTTCATACAACTTTAGGAAGCAATTTCACAATACCTGGTAAAATTGAAGTTGCACCTACCCTTGAATTCAGCAATTCCTCTTCTAGATATAAACTTTGCAGGAACTCCTACCACATGCAGGAGGACACATGAACTATTCATTTCAGTGCCGTTTATGACAGAAAAAAACAAAGAGCCTAAATGTTCATCAACAGGAGAACGGATGAATGAACTATAATAAATTTTCACTAAATGAATTTAAGCCTAAAAGTATCAACATGGATAAATCCCAAAAAATTCATGTTGAGGGGGAGAGTTACACAACTATATTAGTGTATCATACCACTTATAGCATATTTTAAAACATTACAATAACCTGAATATTATCTGTACATCATATATATGCAGCAATGTTATTAAAACAGTAAATAATAAACACCCAAACGAGCAGTTATGTCTATGTTACTCAGGATAGAATAGGCTATGGAGTGTCAATAACCACATCCCAAAATCCCACTGGCTTATAAAGACATATTCTTCATCTGATGTGAGTGTGATATGAGTCAAGTGGCGCTTGTATCTGGACATTTGGGGCACATGGCCTGCAAGATGCACCACATCAGAGAAGGAGGGGGGTGACCACCCTTGCTCTGAATGCCTTGATCCAAAAGTGGTTTCAATTCACATTTCTCTGGCCAAAACTTCATACAACCCCAACTTAGATTTTTTAGCGAGCTCTAACTCTCTAGTATAGTGGTAAATTCTGAAAGAGGAAAGAAAATGGGATCTGGGAGGAATTTATAAGGTCCTTTAACTGATTCTGAAATATTATAACACTTTTTAAAAGCCTCAGGGTGCTTATGGTGCATAAACTCTTGGTGAAGCTATGTGGAGGCCTGATGAAGCTGCATCTATGGATGTTCACTGCGTTGTTCTCTCTGGGTGCTTGTTTGTATTATCTCATTAATTTTTAAAAAACTGATTCCACTTCTTCCCTCATTTCAACACTTGTATGAGACCTTCTGCTTGGTATCCTGTGGACCTTTATAGAGTAAACAAATATTTTTTTTCACAGTGTCTTGAAATCACAACATCTGGCTGTGGCTTTGTCATATTCACAATTTTAACTATTTCTTTCAACACAATCAAGTTAAGGAAGCATATTGTCAATCACCAGTTATTCTCTGGGAATAAAGTTATGAGTGCTTTGGTATCCAAGTATGACTTATTTTGTTCAGCAAACATTGACTGTACGTCTTCAAGAGCCAGGCACTATTACAGATTCTAGGGACAAAGAAGTCTCATGTTCTCATGGAACTTCTATTCATGGAGAAAGGAGACAGATGGTAAACAAGAAAGCAAAAAGTAAACAAAATAATTTCCAGGCAATAAGGTCTGAGAAAAAACAAAACAGAGAAATGAGACGGAGAGTTCTGACTCTGATTGATTAGGGAACTGGCACCTTAGTGGCAAGAAGGAGATGGTCATGATAAAATCTGGGGAGACAGTATTCCAGGCAGAAGGATCCTCTAGTTCCTTGCTGAACCCACAGCCAGTGCTCCCCCAGTATCCATCCTAACACTGCATCTCACAGTATGACTCCTGAAATAATTGTTAATTAAACAAAATCCTCTCTCCTAGTAGCATGGAGTTTTAGGAAAATATAACCTAAAGACATCAAGCACTTCACCCTTTCATGTATATGCCACAATACCGCCCGTTGATGTGCACAGGAAAAAAATACCTGCCAGTCTTCACACATGTGATTAAAATTTCTCTTCCATTTTGTGTGTCATTGATCTTACATGCCTTCAATATGTGAATGGATAAAAAGAATTTTGCTGATGTTGTGTTCCCCTTTATTTCCAGGTATAATGTTTTAATCAACTTTGTTCTTTGGCTTCTTGACAAAAGGGTGATCTGTAACATTTTTCCCACAAAAAAAGGAATGTAAAATATGCTATTCTCTTCTCTACCTTTTAGAGACAAAATTACTCACTTATGTATCAGGATTTCTTATTTTGCAGTTGTTCCGGAAAAACTCAAATGGCTTAACAGAGAGGATGTTGGGCTTTAAGAAGACAGGTACAAGAGTAATATTAATACTATTAAAAATAATTACTAATTATAATATTTATTATACATTTACTATGTGCTTAGTATTGCACTAAATGCTTACACGATTTAATTTAAACTGATTTAAATTTCATAACAACACTATGGGGTAGGCAGTATGATTCAAATTTTGCGAATGGGGAAATTGAGGCTTAGAAAGTTTAAATAATTTATCTGTGGCCACATGGTTCTAGAAGCAAAAGCTGAACTCAAGCAATCTAACTCTGTATCTGCACTGCAAAAATCTAACAATACCATGACTATACCATGCTGCTTAGATGAGGGTGGGAGGTGTGGAATTAAGGAGAAAGTCAAAGTTGCTGAAGGAAAACCAGGCAACAGAAGCAAGCAAAGGAGAACGTCAAGAAGAGCGATTTTAAGAAGTTGCTGATAGTGCAGCTGACCTCTGAGAGTGAGCACCTTCTTAATTCTTTCATCTCGCACCCTAGGCATCTCTCTGGCCTTGAGCTAGTCCTGGCTCTGGGGAAGTAGAGGAATAATAGAAGATGAAAACAGGCAGAAGGGGAGGATCATGTAGAACTCTGTGCGTTATAGTCAGAACTTTAGCATTTACTCTGAGATGGGAAGTTATTGGAGGGTGTTAGGAGAGGAAATAGCATTATCTAATTTAAGCCCTCAACTTTGGTTGTGGGTTGATAACAGGGTGGAGGAGGGTGAGGGCAGAAGCAGTGAGACAAGTTAAGAAACCACTGCAGTAATTCAGGCAAGAATGATAGTAACTTGGACCAGGTGGCAGTGGGATGGTGAGAAGTAGTTAAACTCCAGACAGATTTTCAAAGTAAAGCTGACACAATTTGCTGTGGGACCAGATGTGGGAAGTGAGAGAAAGGGAGGAGTCAAAGATGACTGAAGCATTTACCTTAAAGTCAAGCCATCTGAAGCCTAACAAAAGGCTGTTGAACTTAGAGTTTACAAGATGCTGGATGGCCTTGGTGAGAGCATTTCCTGGGGAGTGGTAGGGGTGGAAGTAAGATGGGACTAAATTGGGTAATAAATGAAAGATAAGGGAGTAGAAGTAGTAAGTATAAACTATGCTGTGTGTATGTGGAGAGGAGACTTGATAGTAGCTAGGATACCCTAGGTTAAGGAAAATGCACATAGATATTTTTAAGATGGGAGAGAATTAAGTATGTTTATGTGCTGAGAACAAGAAAGCAATAGAGAAAGATTGATTGAAAACACTGAATACAAAGAGCAAACCTCCTGAAGAGATGGGAGTGGGAGTGATGTAGCCCAAAGCACAGGTGGAGGGGCCAGATCTGGACACAGGAGGATTTTGAAGGGAAAGAAGGAAGAAAGGAGGGGTATGGCTGTCACTGTTTCTGGGGTGGGAAGGGAGAAATTGAGGGAGTTCCTCCCTGGCAGGCTATACTTCTTTCTGCGAATTAGAAAGTAATATCATGAGCCAAATGTAAGGTTGTTCAGAGTGAGAACGGTGAAAATTTTTAACATTCTCTTGGAATAAAGAAGCATAGGATATGGGCTGCCATGAGGGCCTTGCAAAAGCTGGAGATTGTAAATATGTAGCTGAATCAATTCACATGGTTGTTAAGAAACTGACTTACATAGCAGGAAACTGCTTATACAATATACTTCAATCCAATAACACAGTGGGTCTCATCTCTGTTTCTTATGAATTGATAAAACGTGATCTACAGGGCCAAAGCCACAGTTTCAACTATTTAAGAAGAATGGTGCCCACATTTTTCCATTTAAGTTATGTATAGTGCAAAACTACATCAAAGCCTAGTGCTAAAATAGGTTTAGGCCAAATTCAGATTTATTTCACGAAAGAGCTCCAAATCCTTTGCTTCTTTCACACACTGTTTGGAAGAATATATCTGTTTGTTTTCAGTCTTGTCCATTTCAACATCCAGTTTTTCTAGTAGTAAGAGATATCAAACAATCATGAAAATTTTTAATCTCACTTATTTTATTTACATTTTGTAAAGGCCTGTATCATTTGGTATTTACCTGAAACATAAATCTTAAAATTAAACTATTTTGTTATTGAAATTTTTCCAGTATGCTTTTAAGACTTCTGCAGTCTCTCCATTTGAGAAAGAGATAATTGAATGTAGTAGAAAACTGCCTTATCATTGCAGTAGTTGTATAATTTATTTTTTTCCACTGGGCAATGTGCTTAGCAACTTGCACATTAAGCCTTCTATTAAGATTATATTAATATCATAAATATGCAAAAAGGAAACCACTCTGAAAGTTCAAAATAATAACAATAACCTTTCCCTCAAGTAAAACCTTTTATCTTGAGATCTCTATGCACTTTCCCAACAAGCCTGAGTATCCTTGCCCAGCCACTTTTGCAAGGAGACAGTTGAAATGCCGCCTTCACTTTATTCACTGACTCCAAATGCTAGTTAGGATCACCGGAAAGCAAAGCAGATGCCTAATGTAATCATGATTTTAATTCTTAACATTTCCTGCAGCAGCATTTATAACCTTTAAGAAAACAGGACCTCTAGTCTGTAAAAAGCCCCAAGTGGATGTCTCTTTCTTCTTTGCTTTATTCTTTAGCCATGGCAAGGAAGGGGCAGAAGGTTGTAATTCTGGCAAACTCCCACACATGCAACATGGACTCATATCTCTCACAAAGGACACACATGCACACTGATGCAATCATGTCTAGAAATGAATCAGGGCCCTTGAGACAGGAGCTCGTGACTAATGCTCTCCCAGGAGCCCAGGGGCAGCTTGGCGAACCAACTATATCGGGGCCAGAACAGAACAAAGCGCAGGTGAGCAATGAGCTATAGCACAGGGAGAGGGAGGGGCTGATGCATGTGGTTCCAGGGCTTGAAACACATCATCTGAAGGTAATTCCCATGTAATTATAGAGTGCCAAAAAGGGAAACTGAGCTTTGGCCTGGGTTATGCGTGCAAACGCACTGTAGGATCTATGGTGACTTCCTTTACTTTTCTGGGCCTCAGTTTCCTCATCTCGAAAAATGAGGAATTGTATCACATCAGAAAGACTCCTTTCTCCTTCCACACCCTATGAAATACGCAAAGGCATTGTTTCCTGTTCCCTCAAGCGACATAAAGAATGTCATAAAAAGAAGTGGCGGGAATTGTCCTCCTAAAAAATATTTTAGATACTCAAAAACGACTGACAAGTTCTCCAGGTTGTTTCAGCACTATTTGTTCTGTTTGAAACACTAAACAAGCAGGAATGGTGGAGAAAAAAAAGTGTTTCTCTCCTTATCCTAAAGTATAGTCATGCTGTTTAGGTCAATGATAGACCGCATATGATTATAACACCATGTTTTACTGTACCTTCTCTGTGTTTAGATACACAAATACTTACCAGTGTGTTACGACTGCCTACAATGTTCAGTAAAGTAACATACTGCACAGGTTTGTAACCAGCCTAGGAGCAATTGGCTAGATGATACAGCCTAGGTGTGTTGTAGGCTATACCATGTAGGTTTGTGTAAGTGCATTCTAATGTTTGCACAAGGATGAAATCGCCTTATGATGCATTTCTCAGAACATATTCTCAACATTAGGTGATGTATGACTATAATGTCCATGGAAGACATTTTACCAACACATGTACACTTTTGTGGGTATTTCTCTGACAATGTCTAGTATCCTAGAAGTGCATAACTGCATAACGTGGAGTGTGGAGTATCTCTCACCACAATGCATAATTCTGCCTAGTCACCACTTTCTCGAAAACATTTATCCCCTAGAGCATCTTTTTCCTGGAATCACATCTCAGGGAGGAATTTATTAAAGAAATAACCAAAATCCATAAATTTGTCAGCCTTGTTTCTCACCTGAAGGAGAGGTAAAAAAGAAAGATAACCTTCCCCAGCTTGGGTCAGCCGGACTTAAATTGAAGGGGTCTTTAAAGCAAATATATGAATGTTTGGGGAAAGGGAGGCAAGGAAGGACCCTTGAGAGAGATGAGTGACTGCTCAGTCTCAAGCAGTGTCTATTACATACAAATATCCCAAGGTTTCCCCTTTGCCTTTGACAAAGTGGGAGGAGGGGACAGGTTGTCCCAAATTTTTCTTTTCAATTGATGTGACTGGAAACCAAATTTTTTCTACTGTGGAGGGTGTCTGCAGTCTTAATTACTCCCTTCAAATGGAAGAACATTCCTCCCATGGAGGAACTGGAGAGAGCTGAGCTGAACTGAACTGTAGGTTGATCATATTTCAAGGTTTGCTTGTAATCAATACTACTTTGGTCACCCCTAGACCGTTACTGCAGAAGCCTCCTTACCAGTATCAGGATCCCACTTTGCTCGCAGCCACTTCCTGGAGTTCTTCGAAAACTCTAAAAGAAAACAAAACCCAAACACATCACATCAGAAAGATGAGGCATTAAGAAACTTTACAAGCTTAAGAGGAAGTAGATGCTTGTGTAGGGGAGTTTTTAGGTTAGGGTGAAAGAGACAGACATAGGAGGAGAGAAAGTCAGTTCTATCTCCAGAGAAAATAAGAAGTTGTTTTGTTGAAGATTAAACCTGTATCAGGGCAGAACCAGTTCCACCAATAAAGTAGTACTCTTTATTGCTCCTCAAGTGTTTGGCATAGGTATTTTCCACTTGCAGCTAGCGTCTTAACTGTACATCTAAAACTGACATTTGCAAAACCAAACAGGTGAGGGGCCATATTGGCTCTGCAAAAGAATTCACATCCCTAATACACAGAAAATATGATTTATAAAAATCCACTTTTTTTTTTTCATAGAACCATTCAGGAGCACAGCAGTGACACAAAGTGAATATTCCTAGACTCTAACATTAAAAAAAAAAAATCTACTGTAGCATGGATCTATGCCTGAAACGGTAGAAGAAGAACATAAAGGAGAAATTTGGCATCAGAAAAAAAAAAAAAAAAAAATCTAGAGCGGGGTGAAGCCAAGATGGCCGAATAGGGACAGCTCCGGTCTACAGCTCCCAGCCTGAGCGACACAGAAGACAGGTGATTTCTGCATTTCTGTTTGAGGTACCGGTTTCATCTCACTAAGGAGTGCCAAACAGTGGATGCAGGACAGTCGGTGAAGCACACTGTGTGCGAGCCGAAGCAGGGCGAGGCATTGCCTCACTCAGGAAGTGCAAGGGGTCAGGGAGTTCCCTTTCCTAGTCAAAGAAAGGGGTAACAGACGGCACCTGGAAAATCGGGTCAGTCCCACCCTAATACTGCACTTTTCCAACGGGCCTGGAATACGGCACACTGGGAGATTGTGTCCCACACCTGGCTCGGAGGGTCCTATGCCCACGGAGTCTCGCTGATTGCTAGCACAGCAGTCTGAGATCAAACTGCCAGGCGGCAGCGAGGCTGGGGGAGGGGCGCCCACCATTGCCCAGGCTTGCTTAGGTAAACAAAGCAGCCAGGAAGCTCGAAGTGGGTGGAGCCCACCACAGCTCAAGGAGGCCTGCCTGCCTCAGTAGGCTCCACCTCTGGGGGCAGGGCACAGACAAACAAAAAGTCAGCAGGAACCTCTGCAGACTTAAATGTCCCTGTCTGACTGACAGCTTTGAAGAGAGTAGTGGTTCTCCCAGCATGCAGCTGGAGATCTGAGAACGGACAGATTGCCTCCTAAAGTGGGTCCCTCACCCCCGAGCAGCCTAACTGGGAGGCACCCTCCAGTAGGGACAGACACACCTCACTCGGCCGGGTACTCCTCTGAGACAAAACTTCCAGAGGAACTATCAGACAGCTGAATTTGTGGTCTCACGAAAATCCGCTGTTCTACAGCCACCGCTGCTGACACCCAGCCAAACAGGATCTGGAGTGGACCTCTAGTAAACTCCAACAGACCTGCAGCTGAGGGTCCTGTCTGTTAGAAGGAAAACTAACAAACAGAAAGGACATCCACACCAAAAACCCATCTGTACATCACCATCATCAAAGACCAAAAGTAGATAAAACCACAAAGATGGGGAAAAAACAGAGCAGAAAAACTGGAAACTCTAAAAAGCAGAACACCTCTCCTCCTCCAAAGGAACGCAGTTCCTCACCAGCAAAGGAACAAAGCTGGACGGAGGATGACTTTGACGAGTTGAGAGAAGAAGGCTTCAGATGATCCCGAGCTACGGGAGGAAATTCAAAACAATAGCAAAGAAGTTAAAAACTTTGAAAAAAAATTAGACGAATGGATAACTAGAATAACCAATGGAGAGAAGGGCTTAAAGGAGCTGATGGAGCTGAAAGCCAAGTATCGAGAACTACGCGAAGATTGCAGAAGCCTCGGTAGCAGATGCGATCAACTGGAAGAAAGGATATCGCTGATGGAAGATGAAATGAATGAAATGAAGCGAGAAGGGAAGTTTAGAGAAAAAAGAATAAAAAGAAATGAACAAAGCCTCCAAGAAATTTGGGACTATGTGAAAAGACCAAACTTACGTCTGATTGGTGTACCTGAAAATGATGGGGAGAATGGAACCAAGTTGGAAAACACTCTGCAAGATATTATCCAGGAAAACTTCCCCAATCTAGCAAGGCAGGCCAACATTCAGATTCACGAAATACAGAGAACGCCACAAAGATACTCCTCGAGAAGAGCAACTCCAAGACACATAATTGTCAGATTCACCAAAGTTGAAATGAAGGAAAAAATGTTAAGGGCAGCCAGAGAGAAAGGTCGGGTTACCCACAAAGGGAAGCCCATCAGACTAACAGCTGATCTCTCGGCAGAAACTGTACAAGCCAGAAGAGAGTGGGGGCCGATATTCAACATTCTTAAAGAAAAGAATTTTCAACCCAGAATTTCATATCCAGCCAAACTAAGCTTCATAAGTGAAGGAGAAATAAAATACTTTACAGACAAGCAAACACTGAGTGATTTTGTCACCACCAGGCCTGCCCTAAAAGAGCTCCTGAAGGAAGCACTAAACATGGAAAGGAACAACCGGTACCAGCCACTGCAAAAACATGCCAAATTGTAAAGACCATCAAAGCTAGGAAGAAACTGCATCAACTGACGAGCAAAATAACCAACTAACATCACAATGACAGGATGAGATGCACACATAACAATATTAACTTTAAATGTAAATGGGCTAAATGCTCCAATTAAAAGACACAGACTGGCAAACTGGATAAGGAGTCAGGACCCATCAGTGTGCTGTATTCAGGAAACCCATCTCACGTGCAGAGACACACATAGACTCAAAATAAAGGGATGGAGGAAGATCTATCAAGCAAATGGAAAACAAAAAAAGGCAGGGGTTGCAATCCTAGTCTCTGATAAAATAGACTTTAAACCAACAAAGATCAAAAGAGACAAAGAAGGCCATTACATAATGGTAAAGGGATCAATTCAACAAGAAGAGCTAACTATCCTAAATATATATGCACCCAACACAGGAGCACCCAGATTCATAAAGCAAGTCCTGAGTGACCTACAAAGGGACTCAAACTCCCACACAATAATCATGGGAGATTTTAACACCCCACTGTCAACATTAGACAGATCAACGAGACAGAAAGTTAACAAGGATACCCAGGAATTGAACTCAGCTCTGCACAAAGTGGACCTAATAGACATCTACAGAACTCTCCACCCCAAATCAACAGAATATACATTTTTTTCAGCACCACAACACACCTATTCCAAAATTGACCACATAGTTGGAAGTAAAGCTCTCCTCAGCAAATGTAAAAGAACAGAAATTATAACAAACTGTCTCTCAGACCACAGTGCAATCAAACTAGAACTCAGGATCAAGAAACTCACTCAAAACTGCTCAACTACATGGAAACTGAACAACCTGCTCCTGAATGACTATTGGGTACATAATGAAATGAAGGCAGAAATAAAGATGTTCTTTGAAACCAACGAGAACAAAGACACAACATACCAGAATCTCTGGGACACATTCAAAGCAGTGTGTAGAGGGAAATTTATAGCACTAAATGCCCACAAGAGAAAGCAGGAAAGATCCAAAATTGACACCCTAACATCACAATTAAAAGAACTAGAAAAGCAAGAGCAAACACATTCAAAAGCTAGCAGAAGGCTAGAAATAACTAAAATCAGAGCAGAACTGAAGGAAATAGAGACACAAAAAACCCTTCAAAAAATTAATGAATCCAGGAGCTGGTTTTTTGAAAAGATCAACAAAATTGATGGGCCGCTAGCAAGACTAATAAAGAAGAAAAGAGAGAAGAATCAAATAGATGCAATAAAAAACGAAAAAGGGGATATCACCACCGATCCCACAGAAATACAATCTACCATCAGAGAATACTACAAACATCTCCATGCAAATAAACTAGAAAATCTAGAAGAAATGGATAAATTCCTTGACAAATACACCCTCCCAAGACTAAACCAGGAAGAAGTTGAATCTCTGAATAGACCAATAACAGGTTCTGAAATTGTGGCAATAATCAATAGCTTACCAACCAAAAAGAGTCCAGGACCTGATGGATTCACAGCCGAATTCTACCAGAGGTACAAGGAGGAACTGGTATCATTCCTTCTGAAACTATTCCAATCGATAGAAAAAGAGGGAATCCTCCCTAACACATTTTATGAAGCCAGCATCGTCCTGATACCAAAGCCTGGCAGAGACATAACCAGAAAAGAGAATTTCAGACCAATATCCTTGATGAACACTGATGCAAAAATCCTCAATAAAATACTGGCAAACCGAATCCAGCAGCACATCAAAAAGCTTATACACCATGATCAAGTAAGTGGGCTTCATCCCTGGGATGCAAGGCTGGTTCAACATATGCAAATCAATAAATGTAATCCAGCATATAAACAGAACCAAAGACAAAAACCACATGATTATCTCAATAGATGCAGAAAACGCCTTAGACAAAATTCAACAACGCTTCATGCTAAAAACTCTCAATAAATTAGGTATTGATGGGACATACCTCAAAATAATAAGAGCTATCTATGACAACCCCACAGCCAATATCATACTGAATGGGCAAAAACCGGAAGCATTCCCTTTGAAAACTGGCACAAGACAGGGATGCCCTCTCTCACCACTCCTATTCAACATAGTGCTGGAAGTTCTGGCCAGGGCAATCAGGCAGGAGAAGGAAATAAAGGGTATTCAATTAGAAAAAGAGGAAGTCAAATTGTCCCTGTCTGCAGATGACATGATTGCATATCTAGAAAACCCCATTGTCTCAGCCCAAAATCTCCTTAAGCTGATTAGCAACTTCAGCAAAGCCTCAGGATACAAAATCAATGTACAAAAATCACAAGCATTCTTGTACACCAATAACAGACAAACAGAGAGCCAAATCATGAGTGAAGTCCCATTCACAATTGCTTCAAAGAGAATAAAATACCTAGGAATCCAACTTACAAGGGATGTGAAGGACCTCTTCAAGGAGAACTACAAACCACTGCTCAATGAAATAAAAGAGGATACAAACAAATGGAAGAACATTCCTTGCTCATGGGTTGGAAGAATCAATATCGTGAAAATGGCCATACTGCCCAAGGTAATTTATAGATTCAATGCCATCTCCATCAAGCTACCAATGACTTTCTTCACAGAATTGGAAAAAACTACTTTAAAGTTCATATGGAACCAAAAAAGAGCCCGCATCGCCAAGTCAATCCTAAGCCAAAAGAACAAAGCTGGAGGCATCACGCTACCTGACTTCAAACTATACTACAAGGCTACAGTAACCAAAACAGCATGGTACTGGTACCACAACAGAGACATAGATCAATGGAACAGAACAGAGTCCTCAGAAATGATGCTGCATATCTACATCTATCTGATCTTTGACAAACCTGACAAAAACAAGAAATGGGGAAAGGATTCCCTATTTAATAAATGGTGCTAGGAAAACTGGCTAGCTATATGTAGAAAGCTGAAACTGGATCCCTTCCTTACACCTTATACAAAAATTAATTCAAGATGGATTAAAGACTTAAATGTTAGACCTAAAACCATTAAAATCCTACAAGAAAACCTAGGCAATACCATTCAGGACATAGGCGTGGGCAAGGACTTCATGTCTAAAACACCAAAAGCAATGGCAACAAAAGCCAAAATTGACAAATGGGATCTAATTAAACTAAAGAGCTTCTGCACAGCAAAAGAAACTACCATCAGAGTGAACAGGCAACCTACAGAATGGGAGAAAATTTTTGCAACCTACTCATCTGACAAAGGGCTAATATCCAGAATCTACAATGAACTCAAACAAATTTACAAGAAAAAAACAAACAACCCCATCAAAAAGTGGACAAAGGACATGAACAGACACTTCTCAAAAGAAGACATTTATGCAGCCAAAAAACAC
Organism: Symphalangus syndactylus; assembly: GCF_028878055.3. Classification (NCBI taxonomy): domain Eukaryota; kingdom Metazoa; phylum Chordata; class Mammalia; order Primates; family Hylobatidae; genus Symphalangus; species Symphalangus syndactylus. Next base: position 111,887,984 of record NC_072430.2, read on the forward strand.
ATGAAAAAATGCTCATCATCACTGGCCATCAGAGAAATGCAAATCAAAACCACAGTGAGATACCATCTCACACCAGTTAGAATGGCCATCATTCAAAAGTCAGGAAACAACAGGTGCTGGAGAGGATGTGGAGAAATGGGAACACTTTCACACTGTTGGTGGGACTGTAAACTAGTTCAACCATTGTGGAAGTCAGTGTGGCAATTCCTCAGGGATCTAGAACTAGAAATACCATTTGACCCAGCCATCCCATTACTGGATATATACCCAAAGGACTATAAATCATGCTGCTATAAAGACACATGCACACGTATGTTTATTGCGGCACTATTCACAATAGCAAAGAATTGGAACCAACCCAAATGTCCAACAACGATAGACTGGATTAAGAAAATGTGGCACATATACACCATGGAATACTATGCAGCCATAAAAAATGATGAGTTCATATCCTTTGTAGGGACATGGATGAAACTGGAAAACATCATTCTCAGTAAACTATCACAAGGACAAAAAACCAAACACCGCATGTTCTCACTCATAGGTGGGAATTGAACAATGAGAACTCATGGACACAGGAAGGGGAACATCACACTCCGGGGACTGTTGTGGGGTGGGGGGAGAGGGAGGGACAGCATTAGGAGATATACCTAATGCTAAATGACGAGTTAATGGGTGCAGCAAAACAACATGGCGCATGGATACATATGTAACAAACCTGCACATTGTGCACATGTACCCTAAAACCTAAAGTATAATAATAAAAAATAAAAAAATAAAAAAAAATTTAGTCAAAATGTATCATACAGTGTTGTTGAAAGAAATTGCACATACATGTAGAAAACAACTTTACATTGGAAAAATCTTTAATGTTCATGGATTAGGTTTTACCTAAATTCCTATTACTTGCAATTGTGCTCATCCCACAGATGTTTACTCATAATCTATCTTGCTCTTTATAAATCCAGTCAACAACTATTACATGTCTTTTATGGACTCAAAATTTCAAGAACTCTATGAGAGGCATACAAACAACATATACATAACGCACAGCTATCCATGACATGGATTTCAACTGTATCCCCCAATAACCCAGTTTCTTTAGATCATAAATGGATGGGCTTTATCTTCTAACAATCCACACAATCTGTAGCAGATTTTCCAGATGGTTAGCAATGGAATGACCAACCGTCCAGGTTTTCCCAAGACTGAGGGAGTTCCTTGGTTGTGAGAGTTTCAGTACTAAAACCAAGAAGATCTCAGGCAAACCTGGATAAGCTGGTCATCCTAGAGAGTTGAGGGAGAAATGACATCATTCAATTATATCAGTGTAGTAATCACATACTTGTCCTCTGCTTCTTCCTTGTCTTTCTTTCCTTCCCTTCCTATCCCATCTTACTCTCTTAGGGTAGCTCTATGGCACAGTGACTAAGAACCAGATTGTGGTTTCCAAATAGATACAGGTCTAAATTCCAGCTTTGCCATGACTTTTTAAAAATCTTCTACAATTGACTTAACTTCTGCCGTCCTGCTTCCTTACTGTGACACATGAGAAAATGCATATGAAGTACATACCATCGTGCCTGACACATACATCATGCTTTATACACATGTTAGTCACTATTGTCTCTGGATCATGCCCTTATGGATACTTCCAGCTTCCAGGGTTCTGGTTCTAATGAGACCAATATCAGGGCATGCTATATATCAACAGGAATTAAACCTTCCCACCGCAGTGCATTTGCAGAGCCATATGCAAATCAATCCTTTGACGTTTCATTAATGAGAAGGCAAAAAGTAGGTACAACTGAAGGCAAGAAGTAGGTATAACTGAAGCGACATTCTGATTACGCAGAACTTTTCCAACTTTTCTCATCCAATCTCTTCAACCAACCCCCTTTCATTATTGTTCCTGTATGCTTGACACACAAGCACATAGAGACATACACATCACATAAACACACAGAGGCACACACATACACACAGAGGTTTTTATATGGCTGAGCTGGGAGAAGCCAAGTAAAACACTTTTGCTTTTGTTTCTAGACTATTTAGCAAATACGAGGAAAATGACGTGGCACTAAAGAGGGGACTTAGAGAGACAAGGCCAGCGGGTGGAGGAGGAGAGGATGTGCTGGGAAGAGAATGTGCAGAAAGGAGATTTTTTTTTGGCCACGGAGTTTTTGCTAAAAGCAGCTAGGAAGCCCCACGGCTCCAGTTTGCGTGAACTCCTGGTAATTTCCTTGGGGAATCCCGCCTCAGAGAACCTCTACTCCGAGAATTAGGAGGAAGCTGAGCTAGGTGAGTTTCCAAATGGAGGGGGTGGGTGAGTGACTAAAAGCCTGAAGACCGGCCCAGATGAGTTTCCCGGTGGGCGTCCCCTGGCTGCTCTGACAGCCACAATAGGAACTCAGTCCAGAAGAGGGGAATGCCGAGGCCAGGGACCATTGCTAATGTTTTCCTTTGTCTCTCAGCTTCCTGTGTTTGAAATGAAGGCATCCGAGGCTCTCTGTGGCCACTCTCCTCTGGGATTCTTTCCTCAAGAGGTGTTCTTGAGTTTGTGAGAACTGCCAGGAAATGGCGTGAGTCATGTCTTCTTAGCAGACAATATTCAGCTTTAGAAATTCCCAGAGATATGACTTGTTTATAGGAAAGGAAACAGGGCTATTCTGAGCTGCCAGGGGAAGAGGAAAGCGCTGCTCATTTTTTAAAATACCGTGTTGAAAGGTCATACACGCGGCCAGAGTGCCAGCAAGAGCCCGGTATAGACACTGATGTTAGCAGTTCATTTGCCTACATTTCAGGAGATATTTTTGAGCGTGGCATTTTAAAATGTGAGTTCCATGGCATTGAAATTCCACTCCCAGTCTTAAGCCCAAAGGCACGAGCAGGCTCCGAGGGGGAGTCAGTGGGTTGGAGGGGTGCGGCTGAGGTGTTGTTAGGCCTGGCTGAGGGGAGGGGAGGAGCACATACAAAGACACCACCTTTCTCTATTTTCTAATTTCACATTTCTTGAGCAGCCGGCTGATTTTTATTCCCATATTCCATGCTCCTTTCTTCTACTGTCTTTTCTTCATAGTGTTAACAACTGCCAAGTCCATTGTCCTTACCTTAAAGGATGGTTCAAAGCAGCCAACTTTGGAAAATGTGTCCAAGGAGAGAAACTCAGGGGGATTCCTACTCCTGCAACCCTTGCTTCTGGCATTGGACCACTTTCTTGTGCAAAAAGTTTGGTCCTGAAATGTTTGAACTCATAAAGTCACTGTTTACACATCTGTCACTGTTAGCAGAGCCAGTCAGCTGACCACAGAGATTGATTTCCAAGGAGAAAATAATCCACTGAGTATTCACTGATTCAACAATAATTAGCCAATGTGATAATTTCAGATACCACATCTGATAAAATCAACACCTTTTCCTAATTATAGAGTAAACATTTCAATAGGAATAGAAGGATGCTCCTTCAATGTGATAAAGATGCTCTTGGCTTAAAGTAAATAAAGATTATAATTAATTGGTAAACATTGAAAATCAGAAACAAACACAAAGAATGTCCTTTAGTATGATTATCACTGTTTTTGGTTTTTGTTTGTTTGTTTTTTGGGGATTTTTTGAGACAGAGTCTCGCTCTGTCACCCAGGCTGGAGTGCAGTGGCACAATCTCCACTCACTGCAACCTCTGTCTTCCAGGCTCAAGCGATTCTCGTGCCTCAGCCTCCCGAGTAGCTGGGACTATCAGCTAGGATCATTATCACTTTAGATTCTCTGGTTAATGCAGTAAGTTATAAACACAAAAGGAATAAATTTTTGTGAACTAAGGTACTGAAGTACATGAAAATCACACAAGTATAAATCTGAAAAAGTCAAAAGAATTAACTAAAAGCTTTCTTAATTTTAAAAAAGAGTCATAAAGTGGCTTGGAATAAGATAAATACCTAAAAAGCAACAGTATTTCTATATACTGGCAATAACCAGATAGATAATATAAAGCAAAAGAAAAGCTATTCAAATAGCAACAAATATAAAATACTTATAAACTCAATAAGAAATGTATTAAAAGTTTTAAATCCTTGATTGGGGGATATATTTTTAATAATTAAGAGGAAGAGTTATATTTTTATTAGATGGAAAAATTCAACATAAAGATGCCAAGGCTCTTCAAACTTACTAAAATAATTCTGTCTAAAGATCCGACGGGGCGTTTCTTGAAGGTCATTAGAATGAACATTGACGAATTGCTAAGCTTAGTGCTTATCTTATTAAAAACATTCAAAACTATAAACAGGAAAACTAGCAAAATACAAATATTCTTAGGGATCGGCCTTGTCAGATACCAGAACCTATTGTAAAAACTGAAACTGTGTTTGATGTAAATATAAAAATATAAAGAAAAAGAAAATAATGGAATCCCTTGAAACAGACCCTGTTATACATATGTGTCACATTTTATAGATGGCCTCAGAGTTTACAAAGTTTTCCACCTGCATTATCTTTTATGCTTCAGAATCATGCTAGGAATCAAGTCGTATTATTATCCTCAGTCTTAGTTCTGAAGAAACTGACACTCAGAAGTGGCTTGACCAACATAATAATACTAAGATAAACCCAGACTTGAACCTAGATTTTCTGACTTCTCTTACCAGGCCTCTTTTCACTACATCGATCTCACAATACATTGGAGAATATACTTTTTTTAACAATACTGAAATTAGGGGAGAAAATGTTTCGACTTGCCCTTACACCATGTACTCCTGCTAACAATAAACAAACAAAATCCTGTAGTTGTTTGATGAAACACAGAGATATGACACTGAACTAGGGTCTGTGTCTGTGGTTGTCCCCCACTGAGTCCACTCACAAAGTACGAAGCTACAATGCTTCCTATTCACCTCCTCCCACCCCCACCCCCACCCTATCACCCCCATCCACCCCAGATGAATTACTTATTGTCACTAAGACGTAGCAGTGCCCAAAGGGAAACTGAAACTCTCCAACACATTACTGTTAAAAGAAAGTATAGTCAGTCTGTTTCTGGGGAGGGGTTAGATAATTAGAGAGCAACTAATCAGGAGCATACAGTTAAGAGTAAGGACAAACAGAAAGAAAAGGAGTAAGCAACTCATACATAGTGCAGACCTACTATGTGAGAGAACCACTCATCTCTGACATTGTAGCAAAAAAGCAGCTGTCAACAATAAACATAAATGCTAGCCTTGGATGAATGGGCACAGCTGTGTTCCAATAAAACTTTATTTCCATAAACAGGCAGCAGGCAGACTATACATTGATGACTCCTGTACTAAGCAATTTAAGATAGTTTTTCCATTAAATTATCCTAAAAAAAAAAACCCTTTAGATAAGAAATCAGAGGTTACTCAACATGACCACCTGACATTAAGATGGATACAAGTATTCGCCTCAGTAAGTGGCAGAGCTGAAATCTGAACTCAGGTCTTGTGACTCCCAAGCTGGGAAGCTGGAAAGTGTGTAGTCTTCTGATAGGGCAGCCTCCTGTGACTCAGAGGTGTTAACTGGATTTTATGGGTGTGAAGTCTCAGCAGGTAGAAGAGGCCTGAACAGGCTGCATCTAATGAACTAGACATGTGTTGCACTGAACCAGGCTGGGAGTATATGGGTGTTGCAATCATTTAACAAAGTAGGGAGGTATGGACATGCCCACTCACCTCAGACACACCCCTCGCCTCCGAGACATCAAATCCACTCCCCCTAACACAGAGCAGGGTGCAGTTGTGGTCAGAAGTGAGTGGGAGAAGGAGGGTAGGCAGATGGGTGGTTGTTTATGGAAACCAGGAAATCCCAAAAAATAAAGTCATCTAGAGCAATTTGGGCAACTTCTTTGAGTCCAAGCTTTCCTTTCTGTGGAACAGAAATGTCTGTCCTCTTTCTTTTCTTTTTTTTTAGCAAGATGTCAGAATAATACAATAGGAAAAAAAAAAAAAACTCTGTGTAAAGTTCATTGGGCCTCAGGGATACATGTCATTTGATGACATAGTCTCATTGTCACCTGACGCCCCATGACTTCAGCTGGCTCCAGAGTCTGCATGTAGCTTTCCGTGGGGAACTCTGCCATCTTTACATTTAACACATCTCTGCTGACGGACCAGCACTATTGAGCTGGTGCTTTGACAACCACGTCGACAAGAGACCAGAAGAGATGCCATGTAAAGGTGAAAGGACAGTGACTAGGGGGAGCAAATGAGCTTTTAAGCGAGCCTGACACCATCTAGCTACTTTTCATACTCCCTCCTGTGAAAAATCTTGACATATTGGTACATTGCTATGAGTTATTTCTTTATATATCGGTGTATAGTGGCCTAATATTATTTGCTCTTGCAGAGTGTTATCTAGGACTACAAACTTATTTTATTTTAAGCTCAATGACATTTCATCAAACAGTTAACACAGCGTGAGTAGCTAAAAGTCACTTCAGGACAGTACATGAGGCCTCTCAGATGTCGTTGCTTTATTGCTTGACTGGATAGTTCTCTGAATTTCTCTACTTTTGATGGTTCCTGTTTTTACCCAGCTTTGTCTGTTTTGAGCTGTATTTTTTCAGTCCATTATTACATATTATATTATTTATTTCACCACAAGATTTATTATCTACAGTAATGAAAACTAATTTGTTTCATTTGCCCATGTTAGCTATGTCTAAAAGGGAAAACAATTCTCTCTTGGTCTTACAGAGAGGGGTAGAATGGAAAGGAGATGGGGACAGTCACCGAGGAGTCTCTAAGAGGATTCCATCCTGGAGAACCCCTGCTCTGGGCTTGGAGAACTGGGCTCAAACAAGGCAGGGTTCATGTCAAACCCTTGGCAAATTCTCTCAATTTGGGACTGAGTCTCTCACGGTGCCTAGATTTTGATGATGCTTTCTGGAAACTCAGAAACTGTTGGTCCTAATCTCAATTCAGCTATTGACATTTTGGTCTTTTCTATTTAAAGGCACAAAATTGACTGTTTATTTTCTAGTTGCAGTTTAATTTTGTTTTGTTTTAAGCTCTCTTAGTTGATTTCTGCCCAATCAATAAGATCAGCCACACATTTAATCTGATTCTGTCATTGAAATAGCTGAACACCCTGGCAATTCTACAACCTACTCTGGGTCAGTTCAGTCCATATAAACTCAGCCCATTTCCAACACCTCTGTGACAGCTTTCTCATCTGTAATATGAGAAAACACTCACCTAGTTCACAGAATTGTTGGAAGAATTATATAATAAACAAGATTGTACTATATTTTTTAACTGACAACATACATTTTCCTAATAAAAAATAACATTCTTAATAAAACAATACATGTCTCCAAGAAGACGAACACTAGATTTCTTGGGTGTTCTGGGTGTTGTAGCACTTTGCTGGTGTTGACATGAATTTGCCAATCAGAACAGTTATATTCATTAATAAGAATAAACATTGACTTTTGCAGTTCTGTACTGATTATAATTTAGCCCTCTTTAAAAAAAGCTATGAAAGTATAACATACATATAGAAAAGCGCATAAATGTTATGTGTGATGAAGTTTCATAAAATGAACACACCTGTGAAACCAACACTCAGATGAAGAAACAGAACCCCTACAGCATCCCAGAACCAGCCCCATGTGCCCCATTCCAGGCATTCTTCCTCTAAAGAAAACTCCTTTCCTGACTTCTAACAATATAGATTAGTTCTACCAGTTTTCATAATTTTTTATACATGGAATTAAAAAATTATGTAGTATTAGTACAGATCTTTCTAAGCTTATTTAAGCTTAGTTCATAAAGACGATATGGGTTCTGAAGCAGTCTTTCTTTTCTAGGCTGACTTGAGGAAAGAGACCTGGAGGAGGAGGGTGAGTAGAGGAACCCTATAATTTGTCATCCAAACTGGGACACCTTTGAGAGTGAAAGAAGGTGCTATTCATAATAACAGTGGACAAAAGGCATAAGCAGTGACTGTCCCCAGCAAACCAGGACATGTGGTAACCCTGGTGAGAGGGGATGGTAGAAGGTAGTAGGGACACACTGGCAGAAAAAAATCTGTCTTTGGGGCCCTAAAATAGAATCCATTCCTGTTGCCTGATATGGATTCAGGACTGGGGGCTGGTAGCACACTTCTCAAGAAGTATTGTCACTGGTGGAAAACTCAGGTCAATATATACTTACTGGATTCCTGCTACATGCAAGGCACTGCAATGGCACCAAGATGGCTTGGGCACTGTCTCTGCCCAAAGTAGCTCACAGTCTGATAGTGGCAATGAGACAAGTTCACAAATAGGTGAACTGTAAGGTGGCTGCCAGTGGAAATGTGTGAAGTATTATGTGGATTCCAAGGGTGCAGAGAGTGTTATTTGGATTACAAGGAATGGGAGATCGTGCCCACTGGGAGACATGGAAAAAAGCAAGCACCATGGGGTAGGTAGCATTCAGCATGGTCTAGAATCTTACTTCAATGGTCCTCAACTATGCACATTAGAATTAGCTTTTCTAACACCCAATACTCAGGCAGCACCCCAGAACAATTAAATCAGAGTCTCTTGGAATAGGGCCCAGGTCTGAGTATTTTAAAAGCTCGCCCAGGTAACTCCAGTGAAGAGTGAAGCCTGAGAACCACTATTCTAGAAAGATGGGTAGACATTAGCTGGCAGGAAAGATGGGGCAGAGAGGAGGCCATGGAGAGAACAGCTGTGAGTTAGTATATTCCCTCTTTGGTAGGCACACAGAGAAGAGTTGACCACTGGGAATTAAATATGGAGGAAAAGCAGCAGGGCAAAAATAATTTAACCCCCTTCAGGAAAAAAAAAATTAATTAATTATGAAACCATTTGCTAAGGCCGATAACAGGGATGGATGGGGAAAAGATGCACTGAACACCAAGGGAACACAGAGTGGCAATAAATCCATCATAAATCGCACAAGCCATCAGATAACGTCTGTTCCTCACATTAGCATCCCATTAAGCTTCTATTAGTGATAGCAAGGAAACTGAATGAAACTGGCTTCCTGGGTTAGCACTAGCAGCCAGGGAGAGTTAACAAGCTGCAATCCTTCACTGGTACCTTTAAGGACCTGAGGTCCATTTGTAAAGGATGCCTAGAGGCCCCAAATCTTGACCTATCACGCTCATGCTGTGGGAGTTTGTGGGGGGGCTGGAATTAATCACAGCAGGGACACAATTTACCGATCAATACCAGCCAATTAGAAGGCTCCCTGCTGTGGAGAGTTCCCTTGGAATGCCAGATGACCTTTGCCCTTGACTTTTTGTGGGGGCAGATGTTTCTTTAGCACAGCTACTGATAAGGATGGTGTTCCGAGGGGCACAGCTCATTTCACATGCCAACCGCTGCCCGGGCGTCTTAGGGCTGAACTTTTTGAGCACTTAAGCATGAGCTACCTGCCAATGGAAGGTAAAGAAAGACAGGAATGGAAATTATGGCAATAATTAATTTACAGCCATTGTGCCACTTTTTCTGTGAACTCAACCCTGACCTTCAAGAAGCCACTGACAAGAGCAGAAAGTTAGGAAACTCAGTCTGTGCCAGGAGTTCACTATTGTGTTGCTGTCCTGTTCTGCAGCCTCCACTACCTGTCAGAGGGAGGAGATTCTAAGGCCTGGAGAACCACCTAGAGGGAAAAAGCCCGATAGCTACCACTGCTTTCCATGATCTGGCTTGGGGACTCCAGCTAGAGCCTGGGTGGGCCCCAGAACCCCCATTCTTCCAGGACTTCTGGATAGCTGTTTGCCATTGTTGTTTACAAGTCTTGGCCAGTATTTTTTAAAATCAGTTTTCTGACATCTTTGCCACAGAGGTAATGTGCCCCAGGACACGGAAAAATAAATAAATAAACATTTATTTATTTTAAAATATTTACTTAAAAAATTAATAACTATTAGATAATTCTAGGAAGTGTTCTGAAGTTTACCATTTTTTTTGGTCACTTACTTTTTTTAGTCATATTTTAAGGCAAACAATCTATTGTTTACAGCTTTTCCTGGAAACTCCAGGACTTCAAGCATTTGACCTTATCCTTCTAGTTGCTTCATCTTCTCTTGCAGGATTTCCATCATGGCTTCTTCGGATGCCAATTTGGGGAATCCTTCTCAACATTTTCCCTCCTAAGTATTCCTCTGCCCCTTTCACCACAGAGAATCATGGTTTTCAAATGAAAAATAAAAACAAGTTTGGGGCTGACTTTAATAAGTACAAGACATGGGGCAAATCATACAGTGATTCCCTCCCTGTCCTTACCCTAAACCACAAACCTTTTTATTTAAGTCAAACCTGATATAAATGATGATCAAAAATATCACTGAAGTGAAAAACTTTTGGAAGGTCAAAAGTGAGCAGATATGAAAGGAATTGTGAGCAGATATGAAAGGAACATCATCATCATAGATTTTGCCTTGGAAATGTAGACAGTGGGGGAGAGTTTTGCAAACCAATGACACATAAGTGTATTAGCCTCGAGAGTATTTAAATATTTAAATGCGCAACTTGGCAGAAGCCTCCATCTTTCTATATCGCCCTGCACACCCACTAGCTCCTTAAGTCACTATATGTCCCTCCCCAAATGTGCAACTGTTACCCTGTCCCCTGATCTGAGGAAGGACTCTGCCCAAGTTCTTCACTTACACAGGAGAGGGCAATTGTCCACATTCCTTTCTACTCTAAATGCTTTTCAATCTCTGCTGTGTTGCAGTCTTGCCAAAAATGTTTAGCCTGAATCTTATCATGCAGGGAAAATCCGCACAAATCCAGAGTGTGGGACGAGGATGTGTGTGTGTGTGCCTGGTGGGGGTAGGGGGAGCACAAAGTGGCAAAATGCTAAAACAATTATTGAATCTAGTAAAGCATAGCAGGATTCTATAATCATTTCAATTTTTTTATAGGTTCAACATTTTTCAAAATAAAAAGTTGGTAGAATAACAGGAAGCCACAAGGACCAAGAAGCTCACATTTCTAAGGCTTTCTAAGTTTCAGCTTGAAGCAAGATACATCATAAAGCATTGTCTAGGTACAACTTGCACTTTCCTGTCCAAGCCTCAGACCCTGTTCTTCATCTGGGCCCACAGAGCAACAGCTTCCGCTTTTGTGCCCAAAGAAAAATGCTAACCAGCTTGTAATTGCTGTAAGGAGGTCTGTTTGATGGTTTACACAAAAATAATAGACATGCTCAAGAAAAATTCCAGATTGTAATGTAAAGTACAAGGTCATATAGAATGTCATTAACCAACTTTCAGTGTGGCATGATGGCTCATGCCTATAATCCCAACACTTTGTGAGGCTGAGGCAGGTGGATCGTTTGAGGCCAGGAGTTCGAGACCAGCCTGGCCAACATGGTGAAAGCTTGTCTCTACTACAAATACAAAAACTGGCCCAGCATGGTGGTGCATGCCTGTGGTCCCAACTACCCAGGAAGCTGAGGCAGGAGAATCACTTGAACCTGAGAGGCGGAGGTTGCAGTGAGCTGAGATGGTGCCATTGCACTCCAGCCTGGATAACACAGTGAGACTCCATCTCAAAAAAAAAAACTTTCCATTTTTTAATTTTAAAATTCTTATATTATTTGTTACTTTTCAAAAGTTTATTCAAACAAGTGAAAACACACCTCTGCCAGTGAGTGAGAACACAAAGATGCACCTCTTGCTGACTCAGCACTTGATGTATTGCATTTCATGGCCCATGGATTAACTATGATACTCAAAAAATATGTTTCTACAATGATATTTGACACAGGAAATGAAACAGATTATTAAAAACAGTTTTCAGATTTTCCCGGGCAAGATGGCCGAATAGGAACAGCTCCAGTCTGCAGCTCCCAGCGAGACCAATGCAGAAGTGGGGTGATTTCTGCATTTCCAACTGAGGTACCCGGCTCATCTCACTGAGACTGGTTAGACAGCGGGTGCATCCCACAGAGGGAGCCGAAGCAGGGTGGGTGTTCCGCCACCCAGGAAGTGCAAGGGGTTGGGGAACTCCCTCCCCTAGCCAAGGGAAGCTGTGGGGACTGTACCATGAGGGATGGAGCTATCCAGCCCAGATACTATGCTTTTCCCACTGTCTTCGCAACCCGCAGACCAGGAGATTTCCTCGGGTGCCTACACCACCAGGACCCAGGATTTCAAGCACAAAGCTGAGTGGCCATTTGGGCAGACACCGAGCTAGGGGCAGGAGTTTTTTTCCATACCCCAGTGGTGCCTGGAATGCCAGTGAAACAGAACCATTCATTCACCTGTAAAGGGGCTAAAGCCAGAGAGCCGAGCGGTCTTGCTCAGCAGATCCCACCCCCACGGAGCACAACAAGCTAAGATCCACTGGCTTGAAATTCTCACTGCCAGCTCAGCAATTTGAAGTCAACCTGGGATGCTCGAGCTTGGTGGGGGAAGGGGCATCCGCCATTACTGAGTCATGAGTAGGTGATTTTCCCCTCACAGTGTAAACAAAGCTATCATGAAGTTCGAACTGGGCCGAGCCCACCACAGCTTGGGAAAGCCCCTGTAGCCAGACTGCCTCTCTACATTCCTCCTCTCTGGGCAGGGCATCCGTGAAAGAAAGGCAGCAGCCCCAGTCAGGGGCTTATGGATAAAACTCCCATCTCCCTGGAACGGAGCACCTGGGGGAAGGGGCGGCTGTGGGCACAGCTTCAATATACTTAAATGTTCCTGCCTGCCAGCTCTGTGGATCTCCCAACACAGGGCTCAAGCTCTACTAAGGAACAGACTGCCTCCTCAAGTGGGTCCCTGACCTCCGTGCCTCCTGACTGGGAGATACCTCCCAGCAGGGGTCGACAGACACCACACACAGGAGAGCTCCAGCTGGCATCTGGCACGTTCCCCTCTGCGAGGAAGCTTCCAGAGGAAGGAACAGATAGCAACCTTTGCTGTTCTGCAGCCTCCGCTGGGGATACCAAGGCAAACAGGGGCTGGAGTGGACCTTCAGCAAACTCCAGTGGACCTGCAGAAGAGAGGCCTGACTGTTAGAAGGAAAACCAACACACAGAAAGCAATAGCATCAACATCAGCAAAAAGGACAACCACGCAAAACCCCACCGGAAGGTCACCAACATCAAAGACCAAAGGTACACAAATCCACAAAGATTAGGAAAAAACAGTGCAAAAGGGCTGAAAATTCCAACAACCAGAATGCTTCTCCTCCTCCAAAGGATCATAACTCCTCGCTAGCAAGGGAACAAAACTGGATGGATAATGAGATTGACGAATTGACTCAAGGAGGCTTCAGAAGGAGGGTAATAACAAACTCCTCCAAGGTAAAGGAGCATCTTCTAACCCAATGCAAGGAAGCTGAGAACCTTGGTAAAAGGTTACAGGAACTGCTAACTAGAATAACCAGTTTAGAAAAGAACATAACTGACCTGATGGAGCTGAAAAACACAGCACAAGAACTTCATGCAGCATACACAAGTATCAATAGCTGAATGAATTAAGCAGAAGAAAGGATATCAGACATTGAAGATCAACTTAATGAAATAAAGTGTGAAGGCAAGATTAGAGAAAAAAGAATGAAAAGGAATGAAAAAAGCCTCCAAGAAATATGGGACTATGTGAAGAGACCGAACCTATGTTTGATTGGTGTACCTGAAAGTGATGGCAGAATGGAACCAAGCTGGAAAACACACTTCAGGATATTATCCAGGAGAACTTCCCCAACATAGCAAGACAGGCCAATATTCAAATTCAGGAAATACAGAGAAAACCACAAAGATACTCCTCGAGAAGAGCAACCCCAAGACAGATAATCATCAGATTCACAAAGGTTGAAATGAAGGAAAAAATGTTAAGGGCAGCCAGAGAGAAAGGTTGGGTTACCCACAAAGGGAAACCCATCAGACTAACAGTGGATCTCTCTACAGAAACACTACAGGCCAGAAGAGAATGGGGGCCAATATTCAACATTCTTAAAGAAAAGAATTTCAACTCAGAATTTCATATCCAGTCAAACTAAGCTTCATAAGCAAAGGAGAAATAAAATCCTTTACAGACAAGCAAATGCTGAGAGATTTTGTCACCACCAGGCCTGAAGAGCTCCTAAAGGAAGCACTAAATATGGAAAGGAACAACCAGTACCAGCCACTGCAAAAACATATCAAAATGTAAAGACCATCGACACTATGAAGAAACTGCATAAGCTAATGGGCAAAATAACCAGTTAGCATCATAATGACAGGATCAAATTCACACATAACAATATTAACCTTAAATGTAAACAGTCTAAATGCCCCAATTAAAACACACAGACTGGCAAATTGGATAAAGAGTCAAGACTCATCATGTGCTGTATTCAGAAGACCCATTTCACATGCATAGACACACATAGGCTCAAAATAAAGGGATGGAGGAAGATTTACCAAGCAAATGGAAAGCAAAAAGAAAAGCAGGGATTGCAATCCTAGACTCTGGTAAAACAGACTTTAAACCAACAAAGATAAAAAAAGACAAAGAAGGGCATTACATAATGGTAAAGGGATCAATGTAACAAGAACTAACTATCCTAAATATATATGCACCCAATACAGAAGCACCCAGATTCATAAAGCAAGTTCTTAGAGACCTACAGAGAGACTTAGACTCCCACACAATAACAGTGGGAGACTTTAACACCCCACTGTCAATATTAGACAGATCAACGAGACAGAAAATTAACAAGGATATTCAGGACTTGAACTCAGTTCTGGACCAACCAGACCTAATAGACATCTACAAAACTCTCCACCCCAAATCAACAGACTATACATTCTTCTCAGCACCACATCACACTTATTCTAAAATTGACCACATAATTGGAAGTAAAACACTCCTCAGCAAATGTAAAAGAATAGAAATCATAACAAACAGTCTCTCAGACCACAAGCCAATCAAATTAGAACTCAGGATTAAGAAACACACTCAAAACTGCACAACTACATGGACACTGAACAACTTGCTCCTGAATGACTACTGGGTAAATAATGAAATTAAGGCAGAAATAATGAGTTCTTTGAAACCAATGAGAACAAAGACACAATATACCAGAATTTCTGGGACACATTTAAAGCAGTGTGTAGAGGGAAATTTATAGCACTAAATGCCCATAGGAGAAAGCGAGAAAGATCTAAAATTGACACCCTAACATCACAATTAAAACAACTAGAGAAGCAAGAGCAAACAAATTCAAAAGCTAGCAGAAGACAAGAAATATCTAAGATCAGAGCAGAACTGAAGGAGCTAGAGACACATACAAAAAAAAATTCAAAAAATCAATGAATCCAGGAGCTGGTTTTTGGAAAAGATTAACAAAATAGATAGACCACTAGCTAGACTAATAAAGAAGAAAAGAGAGAAGAATCAAATAGGCACAATAAAACATGACAAAGGGGATATCAACTGATCCCACAGAAATACAAACTACCATCAGAGAATACTATAAACACCTCTATGCAAATAAACTAGACAATCTACAAGAAATGGATAAACTGCTGGACACATACACTGTCCCAAGACTAAACCAGGAAGAAGTCGAATCCCTGAATAGACCAATAACAACTTCTAAAATTGAGGCAATAATTAATAGCCTACAACCAAAAAAAGCCCAGGACCAGACAGATTCATAGCCAAATTCTACCAGAGGTACAAACAGGAGCTGGTACCATTCCTTCTAAAACTATTCCAAACAGTAGAAAAAGGAAGAATCCTCCCTAACTCATTTTATGAGGCCAGCATCATCCTGATACCAAAACCTGGCAGAGACACAACAAAAAAAAGAAAATTTCAGGCCAATATCCCTGATGAACATCAATGCGAAAATCCTCAATAAAATAATGGCAAACTGAATCCAGCAGCACATTAATCCACCAGGATCAAGTCGGCTTCATCCCTGGGATGCAAGGATGGTTCAACATATGCAAATCAATAAACGTAATCCATCACATAAACAGAACCAATGACAAAAACCACATGATTATCTCAATAGATGCAGAAAAGCCTTTGATAAAATTCAACACCTCTTCATGCTAAAAACACTCAATAAACTAGGTATTGATGGAATGTATCTCAAAATAATAAGAGCTATTTATGACAAACCCACAGCCAATATCATACTGAATGGGCAAAAGCTGGAACCATTCGTTTTGAAAAGCGGCTCAAGACAAGGATGCCCTCTCTCACCATTCCTATTCAACAAAGTATTGGAAGTTCTGGCCAGGCAATCAGGCAAGAGAAAGAAATAAAGGGTATTCAAATAGGAAGAGAGAAAGTCAAATTGTCTCTGTTTGCAAATGACATGATTTACATTTAGAAAACCCCATCATCGCAGCCCCAAAACTCCTTAAGCTGATAAGCAACTTCAGCAAAGCCTCAGGATACAAAATTAATGTGCAAAAATCACACGCATTCCTGTACACCAATAATAGACAAATGGACAGCCAAATCATGAGTGAACTCCCAATCACAACTGCTACAAAGAGAATAAAATACCTAGGAATACAATTTATAACGGATGTGAAGGACCTCTTCAAGGAGAACTACAAACCACTGCTCAACGAAATAAGAGAGGACACAAACAAATGGAAAAACACTCCATGCTCATGGATTGGAAGAATCAATAATGTGAAAATGGCCATACTGCCCAAAGTAATTTATAGATTCAATGCTATTCCCATCAAGCTACTATTAACTTTCTTCACAGAATTAGAAAAAATGACCTTAAATTTCATATGGAACCAAAAAAGAGCCCATATAGCCAAGACAATCCTAAGCAAAAAGAATAAAGCTGGAAACATCACACTACCTGGCTTCAAACTATACTACAAGGCTACAGTAACCAAAACAGCTTGGTCCTGGTACCAAAACAGATATATAGACCAATGGAACAGAACAGAGGCCTCAGAAATAACACCACACATGTACAACCATCTGATCTTTGACAAACCTGACAAAAACAAGCAATGGGGAAAGGATTCCCTATTTAATAAATGGTGTTGGGAAAACTGGCTAGTCACAGGCAGAAAACTGAAATTGGACCCCTTCCTTACACCTTATACAAAAATTAACTCAAGATGGATTAAAGATTTAAACATAAGACCTAAAACCATAAAAATCCTAGAAGAAAACCTAGACAATACCATTCAGAACATAGGCATGGGCAAGGACTTTATGACTAAAACACCAAAAGCAATGGCAACAACAGCCAAAATTGACAAATGGGATTTAATCAAACTAAAGAGCTTCTGCACAGCAAAAGAAACTATCATCAGAGTGAACAGGCAACCTACAGAATGGGAGAAAATCTTTGCAAGCCATCCATCTGACAAAGGGCTACAAGGAACTTAAACAAATTTGCAAGAAAAAAACAACTCCATCAAAAAGCAGACAAAGGATATGAACAGACACTTTCCAAAAGAAGACATTTATGCGGCCAACAAACATATGAAAAAAAGCTCATCATCACTGGTCATTAGAGAAAGGTAAATCAAAACCACAATGAGCTACCATCTCACGCCAGTTAGAATGGCGATCATTAAAAAGTCAGGAAGCAACAGATGCTGGAGAGGATGTGGAGAAATAGGAATGCTTTTACACTATTGGTGGGAGTGTAAATTAGTTCAACCATTGTGGAAGACAGTGTGGCAATTCCTCAGGGATCTAGATCTAGAACTAGAAATACCATTTGACCCAGCAATCCCATTACTTGGTATATGCCCAAAGGACTATAAATCATTCTACTATAAAGACATATGCACACGTATGTTTATTGCAGCACTATTCACAATAGCAAAGACTTGGAACCAACCCAAATGCCCAGCAGTGATAGGCTGGATAAAGAAAATGTGGCAATATATACCATGGAATACTATGCAGCTATAAAAAAGGATGAGTTTGTGTCCTTTGCAGGGACATGGATGAAGCTGGAAACCATCATTCTCAGCAAACTAACACAGAAACAGAAAACCAAACACCACATGTTCTCACTGATAAGTGGGAGTTGAACAATAAAAACATATGGGCACAGGGAGGGGAACATCACACACCGGGGCCTGTCGGGGTGTGGGGGGCAAGGGGAGGGATAGCGTTAGGAGAATTACCTAATGTAGATGACAGATTGATGGGTGCAGCCAACCACCATGGCACATGCATACCTATGCAACAAACCTGCACGTTCTGCATATGTATCCCAGAACTTAAAGTATAATAATAAAAAAAAACAGTTTTCAACAAATTTGGAGGTTCTTTATGAAAAACTAAATTTCCTTATTCAGGAAATAATCCTTTGAGGGAAAAATAATACCATGTTCAAAGGATCAACTTCCTCAGGAAGAGAATTTAGAGAAAGTTCTTCCTTCCATATAACAAATCCATGTTTAGATTGCTTTATCAAAAGACAAAGTTCTCACAATTCACTGAATCAAAGCACTCAGAGGACAAAATGGCAAATTTTCAGGAGGAAGCCACTCCTCTAGACATGGGAGAATTTCAGAAATAATTGTATTAACCACATTAACTAGTAAACTAGGTTTTCTGCAATGTTCATGACACCAAAAATGAATAGTCAACTTATTTCTGTCTAAGAAAATTTAGACTAAATTACTTTTTAAGTTTCTTGATTTAACGTGACCAAATATATATATATATATATATATATATATATATATATATATACACACACACACACACACACACATATGTAGCATGGTATATGGCATGCTTCTGAATGCAAATTACTCACTTTACCACTGTAAGGAAGAAAGGGTAACACCTTTTCCTCACCCATCACAAGAGTCATGGCCAACAGTCCTATGACAGAAGACAAGTTAGCAAGAAAAAAGCACAACAAATTTATTTAGCAAAGTTTTACTTGACACAGGAGCCTTCAGAAATGAAGACCTGAAGACCCAGGAAAATGTGTATTTGTATGCTAAGTCTGAAGAAAGAAGTAGATAGTTACGGAGAAACATGATTAGAAAGATCTGACCTACTGGTAATCAACTGAGAAGGGAACCTAGCAAGGCCTGTTTGCTCAGATTCTTCTCGGCCTCTATGTAGCATACCTTCTCCCTGAGTATGGGGCAGGTCACCCTGGGATGAGAGCCTTATGTCCTACTTTCAAGCAAGGTAGGTTGGAGAATTCTTTTATGACCATGCTTCACACAGAAAGGCAGGGTAAGGTCACAGTGACCTTCTTACTTCTGAGGCCCTCCCAATCTCCTGCAGTTCAAAGTACTCTGGGGTAACATTTTCAAGGCCCCAGTGCCACATTGTTTACCATTTTTGTGCCCAAAGAAAGATACTAATCAACCTATAATTTCTGTAGTATGTTTGATGAGATCAAAAAACAATGGATATGCTTCATAAAATATCATATTCTAATGTAAGTATGATAGCAGTTTTATATATTTACTATAAATATATAACATTTTATTGTATATTTACATTTATTTTACTAATTTATTTGGGGTTTGTTTGTTTTTGTTGTGGTTGTTTTTCTTTAAGATGGAGTTTCACTTACATCCAGGTTGGAGTGCAGTGGGGTGATCTTGGCTCACTGGAACCTCCACCTCCTGGGTTCAAGCGATTCTCGTGCTTCAGCCTCCTGAGTAGCTGGGATTACAGGCACGCTCTATCATGCCCAGCTAATTTTTGTATTTGTAGTACAGATGGGGTTTTGCCATGTTGGCCAGGCTGGTCTTGAACTCCTGGCCTCAAATGATCTGCCTGCCTCAGCCTCCCAAACTGCTGGGATTACAAGTGTGAGCCACCATGCCCAGCCTCATTTATTTATTCGTGTGTGTGTGTGTGTGTGTGTGTGTAATTGCCTAATAGCTTATACCTTAAGAGAGCCTTAAATAGTATAAGAAAAGATAAACAAAGGGCAAGACCGTCACATCTGTGTGGCTACAAAAGGAAAATATTCCTTACACAGCATATTTCCTACATGATTGACAAAGCTAGTAATCTGCATTCAAAAGCATGTAGCCCATGTACTACAGGCTACATACAGGCTCTCAGGCTAACGATCAGAATAACAATTATGAGTAACTTTTCCTGAATGCTTACTAAGTGCCAGGCACTACACTAAGTGTTGTTTTGTTTTTTGTTTTGTTTTGTTTTGTTTTTGAGACAGAGTCTCACTGTGTCACCCAGGCTGGAGTACAGTGGTGCGATCTTGGATCCCTGCAACCTCCGCCTCCCGGGTTCAAGCGATTCTCCTGCCTCAGCCACCCAAGTAGCTGGGATTACGGGCGCGTACCACCATGCCCAGCTACTTTTTGTGTTTTTAGTAGAGACCGGGTTTCACTATGTTGGCCAGGATGGTCTAAAACTCCTGACCTAAGGTGATCCACCTGCCTCAGCCTCCCAAAGTGCTGGGATGACAGGCAGGAGTCACTGTGCCCAGCCTTACACTAAGTGTTTTGCTTAATGTTATGTGCCTTGTTTAATCCTCATTTTTCGAAGGAGGCTCCTAAGACTCAAAGAAGTGAGCTGCATAAAGTCACATGATTGATAAGCGGTCAAACTGAGGTTCAAATACAGGCCATTGAATTTCAAACTAAAAACCCATGATCATTCCAGGCACCACCTTAAAGTTCTACTTACAAGGGGCCAGAGAGTGGCACATGGCCCAGGACGAAAAAGTGAGTGAGGATATTCAAACACAAGTCACATCACGACATGGCAAAAACAGAAAAATTTTGATGTTCTCCATTTGTTCTTCAGACAGAGAGCTCAAACATAAGAGAGTAGGGCTCAACTTTAAGACAGAAACTGCCCAGCACCATCTGCAGGTGGATTGCATTGTTTGGGGAGGGAGTCACATGACCCAGATCTGCTTCCTGCCTCTGCTTGCAGAAGTCTAACACTTTGAGGGCTAACACCAATCCTGCTTGCAGGATTCTAACACTCTGAGGCTCCGAGGGTGTTAAAGTCCCTGTCTCCCACACTACCAACCCCACTGTCAGCTTGACCATGAGTGAATGCCTTCACCAATGTATAGAAAGGACCCTGCTAATAGGAAAAAAGATGAGCCTGGAGCCTAAACAGGAAGGCTTTCTCTTCCACAGATTGGAAGCACCGCTAAAGAAGCTGGCTGACTTGTGAGGTTCAGGGATAATGAAGTATGAATGTACAGCTCCAGGTACTGTGCTTGGAGCATATGAAACATGCAACACATGACTACTGTTGTTATACAGTTTTCATTCCCACAGTCTCTAACAAAATATAGTCATACGTCTTTTTTAAAAAATCTGTGTTGGATTCTAGCGCTGAGAAGAAGAGAGGCTACCACTAATATAGTATGAGAGAGTGGTAGACAGAGAGATCCCTGGGGACCCACATTTTTCAGGGAGAAACCCCAATTCTTTCTGCCCTTCAAGCAGTGGCACATAGCAGAAAGTGAAATCATTCATTGGACAGCTTGATTGGAAACTGTGATTTATATTGCAGGGATCTTTTTGCCACAATCAGGCCATTATTTCATACAAGCCATTATTTCATACAAGCCATTATTTCATAAAGTTTTACATTTTAACCTGTAACTCAGGTACCAAGTTTCCTCAAGCTACACATTCCCACTCATCAACAATATCATTGGTTTGACATTATACATACAAAAAAGCTATTTTTTAAGAAAAACAGTTATAAGCTGATACATCATTTTCAACACACCCTATATATAAAGTTGCTGTGTTTCAGAGGTTATTTGGATTATTTTAATCTATTGAAAAAAAAAAGCTAACACGACACTTTTGGACACTTCAGCCTCCTTTTTCTTTGCTTTGATGGTGTTCTTTTCTCCTTTTCTCCCTCTAGTTTTATCTCTGTTCAAAAGCAAGATTTTAAATCCTGTAAGTAGAAATTGGAACAACTTCTGGGCTTTGCACAGCACCTAGCTAGTTCTTCAGGATATTCTTTGTTCTATTTTTTAACATACATTTTTAAAGGTAATAATAAACTAAACTTTGACCTTTAAAATCTTCAAATAAATCAATCAGCAAGAGAAATAACTAGGTAAAGAGCAGAATGAAAAACAATCAAACAAGGCTGGAAAGTCATAGAAAATTCCTAAAATGGTGTGTGTGTGTGTGTGTGTGTGTGTGTGCATGTTGTTGTTCTTATTGTTCATTTGTATATGTGTGATTAGAGCAACATTTGAGTAAAAAAAAAAAATA
This sequence comes from Symphalangus syndactylus, assembly GCF_028878055.3. Classification (NCBI taxonomy): domain Eukaryota; kingdom Metazoa; phylum Chordata; class Mammalia; order Primates; family Hylobatidae; genus Symphalangus; species Symphalangus syndactylus. Next base: position 111,910,144 of record NC_072430.2, read on the forward strand.
AGAAAATGAGGAAAGTGATAGTTGCTTTTGAAGTCATTTTATGAGGCAAAGATTTGTAAAGCAAAGGAAAAGAGAAAGGGGTCGTGCAATCAGTGCCATTCCCTGAGCCCCTGCCTGCACCAGCCAGCTCTAGCCTCTGCAGGGCCCTTGTCTGGGCATTGTCCCTTGGGCTCTTTGTTCTTAGTTGCCAGGAGAAAGTGGTCATTGTTTCTCTACTTCTCTTCCTCTTTTTGTTTTTTATTTTTTTCTTCTTCTTCTCTTCCATCTCCTCATCTTTTTCCCTACTCTCCTTCCTTTGCTTTTAAATCCAGTTTGGTATAGGGGTCCTTTCTTGATTTACTTACAAGCATGTTTCTTCTCCTGGTACAGATAACTTTCTTTGATCAAAGTATGACCTGTGAATCAAAACTCCTGCTACCAAAGTCCCATGTTGTACCACACTAAAACCTACAATGTCCTCCCTGAAGTTGTTTTCATGGCTCAACGAACATAAGAGCCAAGTCAAAGCCAGACATAAGATGAGTTCGTATTTGAGGCTAAGGGAAAATTATTTCTGGGGGAAGTAATGTGCTGGCTTAAATTCACATGAAATATAAATGACTAATATCAAATATTTTGCTGAAGCAGAGACTGATGGAGAAAAGGATGAAGATAGAAAAGGGTGTCAAGCCCTTTAAAAGAAAGGGAGCTCTCAGTAGATGGGAGAAAATTATGCAGAAAACGTAGGCAAGTTCACTGAAGGCCAACTGGGTATGGAGTTCCACTTTGCCTTGAACTTGTTCTACCCCTCAATGTCAGGGTTATGTGAAAGTGTCCAGTTACGGTCATTCAGAATCAGACAGAGCATAAACACCTCTCTCAGAAGAACGGGAAGTGTCTACAGAGCATCATAGAATGCCAGACAGTCTAATGGTCTAATTCAGCCTCACAAAAATGTGGCTTCACTGTCCTACTCTAGGCGGCTATCTGAACTTTTCAGATGAATAATAAGAGCTAAGGAGGTTATTCCATACAGTCTGTGATTGAATCTGTAGTAGAGTTTGTCTGAATTGGCTCGACATCCTTATGAGTTATCTCCCTGTTGATCAAGAAGTCCACAGGCCCACCATCAAAATGCTCACTCACTTTGCCTCTCTCCCTCCCACTTTCTCCTTCTCTCTCTCTCTCTCTCTTTCCCCCCCGCCACCCCGCAACATACACCTTAGGTTTGGGTCAGCCAACAACTCGTAACCCCAGCGCAGCTCCTGAAGCCCCAGACAACTACCTTCTCACCTAGGAACTTAGGCAAAGCTGGAATTTCCAAGTTTGTCACAAGACAGTTTGTTGGGTGCATCCCATCCCGTTGCTCCCCTAGCAAATTGCATTTCTCTGTGATGACTTTATTCTTATGGACCTTCTACGTTCTCAGGAATTTAATGGCCCTAATTTGTACTAGACCCATCTAACTCCAAAAGTCCATGGCAAGAAGCAATTTGTCATTTGCTGAGAACTCATTCTAATGTTGCATTTTCTAGGGAAGAAGGTTGGTTGATTTGTATAATCAAAATTTCTTACTGAGGCTTAGTTGCCTCTTCTAAAATTTTGCTTCCATGGCTATGTTATGGCATTATTCTCAAGGGATTACAAAAGGTCTCCCTATATGCATTTCCTTCAGGAATGTCAATAATCTACTATAAATTTTCTATAAATAATAACAGCCTCACTTATTGAATGCTTACTATGGATCAGGCACTATACATTTGTCAGATCATTTATGGTCAAAAAAATCCTATAGCCAGGCCAACTACTATTCCCATTTTACAAATGGTAAAATTGAGACTCAGTGAGCTTGAGATGCTAATTAGTGGAGACATTCTAGGGTATAAACTCAGGCAGTCTAACTTTAGAAGCCTATGAGCTTAAACACTACACTATCATGCCCCATATGTGCTTCTAACCACTATATAATGCCACTACATAAATCTTTTACAAAAGACTGGGAGCTCCTCCCATGTAATTTGTGTGCAGATTTACTCAACTTTATATTCCCGTAGGGCCTGGCATGTAAGAAGATGGCCAGCATAAAAGCCATAAGATGGCCAGCAGAGAGACATGAAGTCTCCCTGGTTGTTACACAGAACATTCTTCCACACCTTCCCATTATATGATCTGTGTTCATGGCTAGAGACAGTGCCCTAGGAAAGATAAGCTAAACAAGACTCTGCAGTGGCGCTTGGAATTAAATGAAAGTTCTTTCCTTCATCTCTGGACTTTACAATGGGGCAGTTCCCAAACTTCCCAAACAGAATTGCTGTCTCAGCACATTTTCCCCAAGCCCACACTCTAACTTCTTAAAGAGAACCAGGCTTGAGGCAGAAATGAGAGCTTTCGTTTCTTGACTCCCCTAAATCCCTATCCTTGCAGTCTGTTCTGGCTCCAAATGTGAGCAGTGCTCACTCTGGCCATTTCTGAGGCCCAGGTGAATTTTATCCACAAAGGAAACGACTGTGTTACCCCATCTACATCAGTAAGGGTGATCTATGTTGTTATTCAGTTGGCTACTTCTGGCAATGATGCTTTTAAACGTGACTAGCTCCCCTTTAGATAATTTCAAATGTATTTGGAAGTAACATAACAGAACACATTGTGTAAAACTATGCATAGCAAAACCATTTCTCCAACAGCGATTTCAGTGGACCAGAGTCTGCTTATTTCAGAAGCCCCCTGGATGCCTTAAGAATATTTGTCTCATTATCCCCATTATTTTCCCCTCCAGGGAACCATCCCTAATAAACTTTGCTATGTCTCTTCTCCTGGCTAGTTTTAATATGAGCCAGGGGAAAGATTTCAGAAAAGCAAGAGTTCTTTTCTGCCTGGGCTTGCAAAATTGTCTTTTGCTGCAGATGCATCTGTTAGTAATGATTGAGACAATCTGTGCGGCATAAGACAACTTGTTGAGAGATGACTCTAAAAAGATCCTCTTCCAATAAATGTTTAACCTCTTAGTACCTTTTCGTTGACAGCAGGATCATGAATTTAATGTCCCCAGAAGATGAGATGATGTCTTCTCACTTGGCATGACCATCTTAAAGTAATGCTTATACCTTGGAACAAGAGGTCCTTGAGAACTTCAGGGGCCCCAAAACTATAAATATTACCTGAAAGGATACTTGAGGTTCGAGTACCATTCCCAAGTTCTGGCCCTCTCGGATAAGCTCAGGATAATTGAGTTTAGTAAAGATGATCACTGAGAGGACTGGAACCCCTCAGCCTTCTTCACGTGGCCAAGAAGACCTCAAGTCTAAAATCAAATTTTCAGGAGGCTGAGAACATCAGAAAACTATTAGTTCTCTAACCCACTTCTTCTCTTATCATCTTTTTGCCTCTGTCTGGAAATGAAATTAGCATGGTTTCCATCCAGAGATTTAGAGTAGTCTGGGTATAATACCAGGCCCAATGGGCCCAAGACAAAACTGGAGTCATCTTCAGGTATCCCATTTCCCTCGTAGCTTTATTTGTCAACACAACACATTAGCTGATAAGGTAAGTTCACTCTACTCAAGCAGGGATTACAGACTCTGAGGAGCACAAGGTGACATGCAGGAGGACAAGAAGCACGGGAAAACCCATGGTACATTTTCCTGGAGTGCCAATAGAAGAGGAAATGGCACTATTTTTGGAGCATTACAAACTAGAGTAAAACGCAAACTTGTAGTAAAATGCAAAATTCATGGACTTTTAAAATAAAACGTAAAACTGCAAATACATTTTGAGCTCGAGGCAAGAGCTTCCCACTCCTTGCCTAGATCTCAGGGGGTCAAAATGTTTGTTTTCCTCCTCCATTAGGGGTGCTTTGATGGGTATTTTAGAAAAACTGTCCATATGTACCTCTCCCAGGGCTACTGACATTTTAACAAGGTACTCGTATTGAAAAAAAAAAAAAAATCTGTTACCAAAAAAAAAAAAAAAAAACAGAATTAAAGAAAAAGTAAAAAATGAAAGAAGTGTTTACAGTAGTCTTCATATAGTTATGGCATTACAGTTGGCTCCTCATATCTACGGGTTTGCATCTTCAGACTCAACCATGGATTGAAAATATTCCAAAAAATTAAACAAAATTAAAAAAAATAAAAATTACAAATTTAAAACAATACTGTATAACAACTATTTACATAGCATTTACATTATATTCAGTATTATAAGCAATCTGGAGATGATTTAAAGTAGACGGGGGGATGCATATAGGTTATAGGCAAATACTACATCATTTTATATAAGGGACGTGGGCATCCATGGATTTTGGTATCTGTGGGGGGCCTGGAACCTACAACTATGACAGTAGTCCTCAATACACCTCATTTTATGTAAAAGTAGAATCTGAGGTCCAGAAAGGTTTGGTAATTTGTCCAACATCACATAACCCTAGGTGGCAAAGCCAAGACAGGCAATGAGCAGAAATAGTGAAGTAAGAAGGGCCTTGGCTGGCCCCCTCACATCACTGCCCACAGTCAGCCATCTGCTCCATCCCGTGAAAGGGCCACCGGATCTGCCCCCAGATGCTGTGTCGCTGCAGCTTTCCGGGCCTGTCCTGTGGAGGATGCTTCCCACCGTACCAACGGCACAACAGCAGCCTCCCAGACCCAGGAAGGGAGAGTCAGCTTAGGGTTATTCTCTCAGCATACACCTCCGTTGAACTTCAGTGATCCCTCCAGCCTAGCTGGGGATAGTTTTGTTGAGACAGACCTGTTACTCTTTGCCAGTAGAAAGGAGGTCCTTGAAGGGATTGTATGAAAATTAGAAAAATGAGCGACCTGAGGACGCACGACTATATTGGTCCTAATCTCTCATTTCTGTGTGTCTCGCTCAGAGCCTGATTCCCAAATCTACCACTCTGTTTCTTCCTCAGTTTCTATTTATTTCTGTTGCTGTTTGTTTTCTTTCTACTCTCTTTCTCCCCCTTCTTCTTATATTTTCTCTTTATTTGATTTGAAAAAATTATCATTTGTAACAAGCCTGAGGCTATAAGCATCACAATATGTAATTAAAATACGTAAAGCAAATGACAGCTTTAGTACATTGCTTGGAGTTTTGTTTCATATTTATTAATATGTCTGCAATTTAATTGGAAAGATTTCAGCCTAGTCTGTCAGATATGCTTATATGCTAGTCTAGGCTTCTACTCCAGGAGAAGTCAGTCACCTTAATGGAAAACCCATACTTCTGGGGTGCTCTGTTGGCAAGATATCAGAATGGACGCCTCTAGAAGCAGCTACTAAAAAATGCCGCTTCTTTCTATATCTCAATCAGCACCCAATATTTTGTTAATTAGCATAGTGAATTTTAGAACTATTAAAAGGGGCTACTTATTCAATAAATTAATGACTTTCTAATTGGCATATCACAGGATTTTTCACATATTTATTCTACTCCTTAAATACCCTATTTTATAGCAGTGGATTCTGAGGTTCAAGAATGTTAGAAATGGGCTTTGTTGGTAAAACTGTGTTCTATATATCTATATATATATATAGGCTAAAATATTTAAGACACTTTCCCCACCTGTGCTTAAACAGGGGATCAGAATCTAGCCAGGCCTATGGACGATCTCTTTTGAGATGATGCCCAGAGCTTGTTTTCTGAATGGCCCCATGTCCAGCCATTAGCCAGGAGGATCTCTGCTTGCCTGAACTGCAGTTGGAACAGAATCCTGCCTCTGGAATATCTTCATGTCCACCTCAAGTGGATTTTCATGCAAGCAGGGATGCATGCACCCAAAAGGACAGAAGCCTAGGATGCCATTGTGTTTGCAGAGCAGATTATTGGAGCTGTTTTGTGCCTATTTATATGACTGCTTCGTGGATGTTCACATGTGTGGCAGAATTTGGCCTGAGATCTGCTTTCATGACAACCTGATAGGAAGGTTGTAAGGCAATAGCTAACCCACAACTACCACAAACTTCATCAGAGGTTCTTGTTACCTACCGAAAAGGACTTGAGAATTGTGTGTTAGGTTAGTTCATAGCAAAAATATAAGAAAACAAGCAAAGGCAGCATTGTTTCCTATTTCTGCTGCCTCTAGAGGACTCTGAGAAGGAAACATGGAGAAGAGCTGGTTTAACAACAGTGCCCTGTACTAAGAGACTCAGATGGAAACCTAGGTTCCCCATAGCTACCACCAATTATCTATTTAATTTTGGGCAAGTCACTTAACCCTGTGAGTCTCGAGTGCTGCATCTGTAAAGCAGGAATAATTGTTTACTTGCACCAAGTGTTTCTTGAACTTTGGAAGTTATTACTCAAAGAAGTGGTAGCTTTGCTTTTGGGTAAAGATATACTTCCATGACTTCAAAATATTCCAACTCCTTTTTTTTTAATCATTGGAGATTTTTTTTGGTTACAGCTTTATTGAAATATAATTCACACACCACTCAATTCAACCATTTAAAGTACACTGCTCAACAGCTTTTAGTATATTCATAGAGTTGTGAAACCATCACCACAAGCAATTTTAGAACATTTTATCACCCCAGAAAGACACCCTATATCCTTTTGCTATCGCTCCCTAATCTCCCCATTCTCCATCAGCATTAAGCAATCACTAATTTACTTTCTATCTCTATGTCTCTACTTTCTTTTTTGGGCGGACCAAGTCTTACTCTGTCGCGAGAGCTGATCTCGGCTCACTGCAACCTCTGCCTCCTGGGTTCAAGCAATTCTCCCACCTCAGCCTCCTCAGTAGCTGGGATTACAGGCACCTACCACCATGCCCAGCTAATTTTTGTATTTTCAGTAGAGATGGGGTTTTGCCATGTAGGCTAGGCTTGTCTTGAACTTCTGACCTCAAGTAATCCACCCATCTCAGCCTCCCAAATTCTATGTCTCTACTTTCTACCAATTCTGGATATTTCATATAAATAGAATCTCACAGTATATGAACATTTGTGGCTGGCTTCTTTCACTTAGCATGATGTTTTCAAAGTTCATTTATGCTCTAGCATGTATCAGTACTCCACACCTTTTATAGCCAAATAATATTCCAGTGTATGGATATACCACATTTTATTTATTAAATCATTAGTTGATGGACATTTGGTTTCTTTCTACCTTTAGCTATTATGGATAATGCTGCTAGGAACATTTTATGTGCAACTGTTTGTGCAAACAGATGTTTTCATTTCTCTTCAGTAGATACTAGGGGGGTGGAATTACTGGGTTGTATGGTAACTCTGTGTTTAGCCTTTTAAGGAACAATCAGACTGTTTTCCAAAATGGCTGCATCATTTTACATTCCCACCAGTGGTGCATAAGGATTCCAATTTCTCCATACCCTTGCCAACACTTGTTGTTTTTTGTTTTTTAATTACAGTGGGTATGAAGTGTATCTCATTTTGGTTTTCATTTACATTTCCCCAATGGCTAATGTGTTGTGTGCCATTTCTTGTGCTTGTCGGACTTTTAATATATCTTTTTTAGAGAGATTTCTATTCAAATCCTTTGCCCATTTTAATGTCTGGTTATCTAGTATTGAGCTGTAAGCATTAATACTCTAGATATAAGTCCCTTATCAAGTATATGATTTGAACATTTTCTTCTCCCTTTCTGTCAGTCTTTTTTACTTTGTTGTATTCTTTGAAGAAGAAGGGAAGTTTTTAATGTTAGAGAAGTCCAATTTATCTATTTGTTTCCTTTTGTTTGTGCTTTTAGTGTCATATCTAAGAATCCATTGCCAAATCTAAGGTCACAAAGATTCACCCCTATGTTTTCCCCTAAGAGTTTTATAGTTTTGCTCTTACCATTAGGTCTTCAATTCATTTTGAGTTAATTTTGGTATATCGTTTAAAGTGGTAATCCAACTTCATTCTTTTGCATGTGGCTATCCAGTTACATCGGCACAATTTGTTGAATAGACCATTCTTTCTCCTTTTAATGAACTTGGTACCTTTGTTGAAAACCAATTTACCACAGACATGTAGGTTTATTTCTGGATTCTCATTTCTGTTCCATCGATCAATATGCCTATCTTTGTCCCAGAACCACACTGTCCTGATTACTGTTACTTTGTAGTAAGTTTTGAAATTAGAAAGTGTGAGTCCTCTAACTTTGTTCTTATTCAAGATTGTTTGGGTTATTCTGGGTCCCTTGCATTTCCATATGAATTTTCAACTCCTTCTTGTCTCAAAAAGGAAAACTATTCTAGTGTTAGTGGGTTGCAACATCTATAAATGGCTTTTAATTGTTGCCTTCTTTAGACTTAAAAGCAAAGAAATCTAAAATTTCTATAGTTCTGTGTCCTTAATATAGTAGGAATTTCCTGAAAACAAGTTTATCAAAGACTGAACATTCTTTAAATTTTCTCTTGCACAATTTCTTCTCATTTCCCTAATGAGAGATCTTTTAAAACTGTTGGGCTGGAGAAGCTGCCTGCTAAGAATGCTCTCAGACACTTGGCCACATCGTCCTTAATTTCAGGCTTCTAGAGGCTCTCACTGGCCAGAGAAAAAGAGACAGCCAATAAGAATTAGTCCAATATCAATTCGGCAATCTGAAGAAAAGAATAATTTTTAAAAAACATTCTCTGAAACCACTCTCTTATTTAAAATTCTTGATTCAGGAATAACCTAATAAAGCTGTTTGCCCTTACCCTCCCCACTTCACCCCCACAGGATAATGCAATGGTCTCCAGAACCCATGTGAAAATTCTCTCTCAAATGAGCACATTGAGAGGCAAGGAAAATGGTGTTGAAAGCAGTGGAAACCTGCAGAGAGGAGAGGAAAGGATGGCGAGCACAATAAGAGCATAAACCAATAGGAACAGAGAAGGGAAGAGAATGAAGAGGAGAAAGGGAAAGGGGAGCTCAGAAAGGGAGAGAAGCATATGGCAGGTATCAATTATTTACCATTTATGTACAATAAAAAAATGCACTTTAACTACAGGAAGAGCACCAAATCCACTCAATAACCATTTAAAAGCATATGGAAATAAAACACAGCCATTTAAAGGGTTGTAATAAATGTGCAATGCTCTTTGTAATGCCCCTGAAAGAATACAAGTGTTAAGCCTTGGTAAATTACACTTAAAAGTAAGTGTAACATAAAAACGAAATTAGACATACAAATAACCTCATACTTAGGCATTTTTTTAAAGCCTCTTTCAAACAGTTAATTAGAAAAACCTCTAAGGAGCATAACTTTTCTTTTTCCCGTATTCTCTTCTTTTAACAATAGAGCCAAGCAAATGGCAAGAGCAAATAAGCACAGATCTGGGATGTAGGAAAGGTCTGCATCATGTCTTCTGCTCTGAAAAAGGGAAAATGGAGGAAGAAAATAAATAGACGGCACTGTTGGAACTGTTCCCTTCACTTACTAGAGAACTGAATGAAATCCTTTAAACAAAGGTCACAAAAAATATGTAGTTGGCATCACAGGCTCTGTTTCCCAACTGCACATTTTAATAGATTCAATGTTCTCTTCAAAATGCACTAGCCAATCAGAAAGTACTCTCCACCTCATGTGCCCAGTCTTCATTAACATCTGCGGTGGAATATAGTCATGGTTCCAGTAAAGCAGGCCCAGCATGGTTCAGCCTTCAAGGGGAGAGAATTGAAAGGAGTTTTGCTCTGAGGGAGCTGTGGCCATGAGATCCCAGATTAAAGCAGGGGGCTGTGAGCAGCTGTGTTCCAGCCTGCAAATTCCACATAACAGCTCTAATCACAAACCAGAGTTCTCTCATCAATGAGGAGCATATTGTCTTTGCCACCCCATCCAGTCGGTCCTCAAATCTCTTCTGTATTTGGAGCCTAGTACATGATACATATATAATTTTATGAATGTTGCAGCTTGGGTTTTCAGGAAGCTGATTCTGAGACAGAGATTAGTGTGCAGAACATTTTTAGGGAGTGCTGTTAGGATTTAACTCTTAGGAAAAGAAAGGGGAGAAAAGGGGACAGGAGAGGAGGGGAGGGAAGGGAAGGGGCAGGAAAGGAAGGGAGTAAGACTAGGCAGAGGGACAAAGCTGGGCTACAATGAAGTTTCAGTGGACATCTCGCTGGCCCACTGGAGAATTCTGAAGATGGACTGACCTCTCAATGCTATTCCAGGTGGGGAGAGAGCCAGGCCTCTCTACCCCTTCATCAGCCAGTCATTGGATGCAGCTGCCCAGGAAGGGGCTGTGACCTGTTCAAGGCTGCTCTCCTCATCTGAGACATCCCTGAAAGGAACTGAATGCTGTGAGCCATCTGCTTGCAGACCAGTGGCTGGGAAGTCAGACCTAAGTCCTGAAAGACGATTAAGCAGCACATCTCCACGTCCACCACGGAGAACAAATAGAAAAGTCCCACTCAGGTTCCTGTGTGCATTCAGGAAACATGTGTTGTATCATTTTAATGGGCATGGCACAGATCTGTGATTATGGATTACTTTAATGTTTTCCAGCAAGTCTTCAAGCACAGAACACAAAGAGTTTTGGGCCCATTGCCTCACCCAAGTTCTCTGTGAGGCAGTACTGCCTCAAGGACTCGCCTGCCCATTTTACACTTTGGAAAACTGACAACAGCAAAAAACAATTGACCAGAGTCTTTGACAGGCAAGCCCTTCAGTATTTAAAATAAAAAGGCATCTTGAGGAGATGATAGTAAACCTTGCCTAGAAAAATAGTCGATGCATTGACATAGGGTTATAGGTGGACATGAAAAAGGGGGATGTAGCTAATGAGAAATACCCTAGAGCTCTAAATTCTTTCTTCCTCCCTGGCTTCTTTCTATCTTTGCAGATGCTGGAGGGCATGATATAGTCAATAAATTATACTCTGACCCCATTTTCTAAATTTCATTAAAAACATTTTTTTTTCTGTATCTGAAAATGCCTCTCTCAACTCTTACAAAGACACTCCTGGGTCTGTGTTATTACCCAATAAGTAACGTGCTACTGTGTGCGCTGACTGTAATCAAGCCCGTGCCGCCGTCTTAACAATGCACCTAAGTGTGCCACAGACCTCCAGTGCTCACCCTGTTGTGTCATTTCACTTAATTAATAAGCGGAACAAAGATTTCAGAAAAGGGAGAAATTCGATTACGCAGCACTGTAATGGCACCCAAGTCTGCTGTAAATACTGAGTGGGGTCTACCCCCTTAAAATCTCCATTTGCTCCACCGTTGTACAGTAGAAATGTCAGCGCGACTCCCCGCACGTCCCCTTTTAGTTGACCTTTAGCTGCATCTCTCAGTAATACTAAACCATTAGTCATGCCTGGGTCAGTGATGTGTCAATAACAGAATAATTATTGAAGACAGCCTTAAGAGGAAGGACATCAGCCTCAAATCAGCATTAGCTCAACTCAAACCGCCACCAGGGCTTGTTGAATAAATGAATGCATGTCTAATAAAAGGCCTCTTTACATCTGGAGACCTAAAGACTGTTGATTCCATTAATCCAAAGGGTTATTTGTAGCTGCTAAACATGTTTTTAGACCGATAAGTGGCAGGCTTTTACTCTTGCTGACTGCAACCCACCCTTCTCAAGTAGAACAAATTCACTGTACTTAATGGCTCTGGCATTTTAAAAGGAAGTTGGTCAGCAGGGCTGTTTGGGACATCTGCACCTTTGCAGAACACTAAATGCAGGGGAGAAACTCTTCCCACTCACAGGAGATGCAATCTTGAGATTCTGAAATCAGGGTGCCTCCAAACTCTGCGCTAGACCTCTGGTGGAAACCAAACAGCGAAGTGCTAATAAAAGAAATAAGGGACACTCAGAGAGGCAGCGCAGCTCAACAATTAACATCAGAAACGCAGGAAATAGACATGCACACCGGGAGAGCACCATGTGAAGATGGCAATTGTGCTGCCAGAAGCCAATCCCAGAAGCTGGGAGAGAGGCCTGGAACACATCCTTACCCAGCACCTTAGAGGGAGCATGGCCCTGCTGATACCTTGATCTTGGACTTTTAGCCTCCAGACTGGTGAAACAATAACTGTTTATTGTTTAAGCCACTCAGTTTGTGCCATACGGTACTTCGTTACACCAGCCCTGGCAAACTAATACACTGGGGTAATAACTTGCAGCTAGCAGGCCTTGTGCGGAATTCTATCCTCATCATTCAGTTGTTATCTTGGGCAAGTTACTTAGAATCCTTGACCCTCTCCTATAAAACCAGGACAATAATACATGGTTTATCTGTCTCACAAATTTATTATTGGGATCAAAACTTTACATACACAAAAGCGTTTTCCAAACTCTAACAGAGCCCAGGGAAGGAGAGAGAGCTCAAGCTAGGAAACGTAATATAGATGCTCAATAGCAGTCTTTATATACTGTGACAGTCTTCATTAAAAGCAATATATAATATTTCTGTAATGCTTGTTGACTGTTTTTAATGACAAGGTGTTTCTTCTATGTTCATTGTAACCAGAATAAATCCCGTGGTTCCTCAGGCCCAGTTGTTGCATAGAGCTCCATTAAAGAAAAGAAAAGTTCAAGAAAAAGTGACTTTAAAGGGCAGTCATCTGTAGCCTTGATATGATGTAATAAAAAATAGCATTTTACCTCTGTGGTCTTCCTCCTCAAAACCTAGAACCCTAGTTTAGCCATAAGAAAAACATCAGGCAAATTCCAATAAAGGAACACCCTACAAAATACCTGACCCGTACTCCTCAAAACTATTAAGATCATCAAAGGAAAGCTTAAAAAACCACCACAGCCAAAAGGAGTCTAAAGACATATTGCAACGAAATGTTATGGGGTATCCTGGATGGGATCTGATATCGTTTGAATGTTTGTCCACTCCAAATCTCATGTTAAAATGTGATCCCTAGTGTTGGAGGTGGGGCCTATAGGTGGTGTTTGGGTCATGGGGTGGATCCCTCCTGAATGGCTTGGTGCCCTCCCTGTGGTAACCAGTTACCACGAGATCTGATTGTTAAAAGAATTTGGAACCTTCTCCCCTCTCTCTTGCCCCCTCTCTTGCCCTGTGACACACTGGCTCCCCCTTTTGCCTTCCCCCATGAGTGAAAGCTCCCCAAGGCCTCAACAGAAGCCAAGCAGATGCTGGTGCCATCCTCGTACAGCCTGAAGGACTGTCGGCCAAATAAACCTCTTTTCTTTATAAATTGCCCAGTCTTAGGTATTTCTTTATAGCAATGCAAAACAGGCTAACACAGGAGCCTAGAGCAGGAAAAAGACTTTATGTAAAAAATAAAAAAATCTGAATAAACTATGGGATTTCATTAATAATAATGTAAACATTGGTTTATTAATTATCGCAAATGTATCATACTAATGTAAGATGTTAATAATAGGGGAAACCAACCACAGGGATATGGAAACTCTCTACCATCTTCTCAATTATTTTGTAAATCTAAAACTGTTCTAAAAAATAAAGTTCATTTTTAAAAAAGCAATCCAAATTGCTTTTATCTTTTGAAGAGTATTAGAGAAAATTAAATGTATGACTCACAAAAACATTTTATTTATTTATTTATTTTTTGAGACAGAGTCTCGCTGTGTCACCCAGGCTGGAGTGCAGTGGTACGATCTCAGCTCACTGCAACCTCTGCCTCCCAGGTTCAAGCAATTCTCTGCCTCAGACTCCCAAGTAGCTGGGACTACAGGTGCCTGCCACCACGCCTGGCTAATTTTTGTATTTTTTGTAGTTACAGGGTTTCGCCATGTTGGCCAGGCTAGTCTTGAACTCCTAACCTCAAGTGATCCACCCACCTTGGCCTCCCAAAGTACTAGGATTACAGGCACGAGCCACCACACCTATCCACAAAAACACTTTTTAAAAATCCCCATATCCTCTTCTCTCTAGGTGTTGATAACTTCTCCAGAGCCTCTTACTCCGCCAAATCTCTACACATACATACGCATGCAGACACACACACACACCCTGCCTGAAACATGTGGCTTTTTTGTCTCTTGTGCTCCCCTGCTGATACAGTGCCATCTCCACTGTTCCCATTCCCCATCAAGAGACAGCCCCTCTAGAACACCTGGGGACTCAGTAGTTCCATGTCCCTGTTCTTCCCTCAGTGCTCACACGAAAAAGTATGAGGCATTCCCTGGAATATATAGTTCTGCTCCATGTCTGTCATTCAACCCAGCAACACTGTAGCCCCCGCTTTGGCCTTTTCACCCCTTTTGGCATGAGGTAGTAATTGGAGTCTCCAGTAAGAGTTTGTTTTCATGAGTAGGTTTTTTCCCCAGGGCTGTTATAACCAATTATCTCAAATTTGGTGGCTTAAAATAACAGAAATGTATTCTCTTGCAGTTCTGGACATTGTGAAGGAAAAGTCTGAAATCAAGGTGTTGGCATGGCCACACTTTCTCCAAAAGTTCCAGGGGAATATTCTTCCTTCACTCTTCTGGCTTCTAGTGGCTCCGGCTGCTTCTTGGCTTATGGCAGCCTGACTCCAATGTCTGCCTCTGTCTTCACGTGGCCTTCTCCCCGTGTAGCTCTGTGTCTCAAGTCTCCTTCTCTTTTCTCTTATAAGAACACCAATCATTGGATTAAGGATCTGCCCTAAATCCAGGATGACCTCATCTTGAAATATTTAACTTAATTACATCTATTAAGACCCTCTTTCCAAATAAGATCACATTCACAGGTACCAGAGGTTAGGACTTAGATGTATTTTTTGGGAGGAAGACAAAACCACTACAATGAGCATCCACACAGGATACACAAATTCTCTAACACTGGGCTCATTCTGAGATTTCTAACCAGATAGCTAGTCCCCAAACCTCTAGGTCAACAATCTCTACCTTTGTTCTTGCCAAGTCACTGCCCAACCTGCCGAACCATCAGACACGCCCATGAATCACGGTAGATCTTCATCTCCTTATCTAAGTCTCTTTTTGTCCAAACTGGTTAACGAGATGTAGCAAACTGAAGGGAAGTGCACAGACCAGACCTTCACCTTGAATTGGAGAAGGGTCATAAAAAGGATCTGTGCTTAACTTGCTGCAGCTCCACATACTCAGGACAACTGGCATTAAACATGCGATGCTATTCAAAATACCCTAACCTGGTTGATGACTGCTAAGGATTAGATTTGGGACAATTATGTGCTAAAGTGATTATTTTGTTGGAGACAATGGAGTGCAATGTCCTCTGAATATAATAAATGTTTCTACTATTAACCCTTCTGAAAAGAAATGCAACCTCTGGCCTTAAATATTTGAGGCCTGGCTTTCTAGAAAAGTGGCTTTCTGCTTCCAAATGTAATCCACTTTCTATTACATTGCATTGCCTCTCAAAATATCCCCAGACAAGGGAAACTAGAGCCCATCACTAAAATATATGTTGGGACATATTCAAGTGCCACATAATTATACACTGAGAAAATATTTAACCACACTTTCAGGTCAGCATTTTTATTTTATCCTCTAAGATTATTCAAATTTTAGAAAAATGAGAAGAATAGAACTGAGAACTTTTTGTTCCATTACTCCTAAATCAAGAAGACCTCACTATCCTTCTTTGTGTCTCTTTTTTCTTTACTAAGAAATTTGTCACTCATGCTGTTTCTCTGACAATCAATTCATTGATCTTCACCATTCCACTCCAGGAATATTTGAAATGCAAATGAGGTCACAGGTCTCTTTTCCATTAAAAAAGGGTCGTTCAGAAACAGTAAAATAGTACAGTTCTATAAATCCTCCATCTTTCTAATATGTGTACATACCAACATTTCTTTTTCTTTAATTTTTTTCTCTTTGTCCGAGCAGAAAAATAAACTGCTAGCAGAAGCATACACTAGTTAATCTCCCGAAACACAGGAAATCACTATATTGAAAGAATCTTTATTCATTTGACTGAAACCCTTCAATTTCTTAGACACTAAACATCAGCAGACTTAGCAAAGCTCTTTGTATCTATCATCTACTCATGCATCATTCATGTAAAAGGTGACCTGGGTCCCATTAGTTGACTAGCTGATCTGAATCTTTTGGGTTACTCAGATAAGTCATTTCTAGTGGTCCTCCTTTTAAAATTAATGGAATAGAACAGAGTACATGCTACTTAAAAGAATACCCTGCTGGGAATTTCTCACTAAAGTAAGGCTAATTCTTTTCTGTATTTCGCCTTTCTTTCCCACCCTTATTTTTGCTTTCATTCCAAAGAACTGTATTTCTGAATTTATTTCAGATCCAGGAGTACAGAAGATCAATGTCAAGGCCCCAGCTGGGACTCAACATACATGAATTTGAATCAGTAACCACCCTCTGGTACAAAGCCTCCTTCTCTCAAAGTGCTGTCTTTCTGCTCAAGGCGTTTGGTGAAGCCCCTTGAGAACAATGACCCAGTCACTCCTTGGAAGCCCTGTTGATGAGAGCCTCATAGATAGTCAAGGCTTTCCCTATAACACCCTACAGATCAGAGCAATTGCTCATTTCCTTATTTGCCATGCAATTATGACAAACCTCAACTGTGATTATGGCTTTTTAAATATGTCTATGTCTTAGAGAATTTAAATAAATGATCAATATCCTGTTTAAAAATTCTTCAGTGGTACCCCATAAATTTCAGTTCAGAGTTTAAATTCTGAAGCTTAACACACAAATTCCCTAGTGGTTGCCCTCTGCCTATCTTCCTACCATCATTTCCCACCTCTTCCACAGGTACATTTTATTTCTACCATCCTGAGCTACTTAACATTTTTCATGTTTCTGTACTTTTGATGTCTGGGATGTCCTCATCCTCCCACTCCCACCCCATCTCTAATTAAGTCTTTCTCATCCTACAACAGCAGTTCAAGCCTTATCTCCCAGGAACCTTTCCAAAACTCCCACTCTGATCTAGATATCCCTGCTCTTTGTTCTTAATGTTCTTGCACCTACCTCTAAGATAGTACTTATCATGCTATTGTGCAGTAAATGCTAGTTCACTTACCTGTCTACCATGCTAGTTCAGAGCTACTCCTTTCACTTGTCAATGAAAGCATAACTTTTCGCCAATCAGAATCTAAGTGTTAAAGAAATGGCCGCTGGGTCCACCTAGTATCTAAAATAGGAATGGATCAACCTGACCAAGAATTGATGTTGCTTTTATCAATATCCTCAATAACAAGATTTTCAAAAATTAACTATGGGATTTATCATATGGTCTGGTCCTAAAAACAACTCACGCTATTCAATTAAATTACTTATATGTAAAAACTATTTTAATATCTTTTTATATTTTGGGGAAAAAATTTCTACCTGCATTCTTCAAACTGTAATTGAATCCCTAGGAAGTTGCCTTTAGCTGCTGTCTTATGATTTGATTGCCTCACTAAGAGCAAAACCACTTCCCTATTGAGGAATTATTTCAGTGTCCTATGTTTCATGCTATAATATCTTTCTTATGTCTTCTGACACAACAGGTTTTGCCTTGTTTTCAGCCCCCTCTATAATGGTAACCTCTTCTACCACTGCATGGCTTTCCTGCTCAATTTCCCTGTTAGTCAAAACTTGGTTACAAGTTTCAGAAAACACAGCTCAAACCATCTTAAACTAATTTAAAAAGAGGCAGGGATGATTTTCCTGGTACATGTAACAAAAATTTAGGGCACAGCTAGATTCTAAGGTTGAAATGATGTCATCAAGAATCTGCCTCTTTTCCTGTTTGCTGGTTTTATTCTCAGGCGGGGTCTGTAACAAGGAGAGGAGATGGCCTTGTCCATGCCTCCAGCTTTACATTGCCCTTTCAGACAGCAAATTCCATACAATAAACTGCCACTTTCCTGAGAGTTGAAGCAAAAATGCCAAGGGAAATCTTATTGGCCCAGCTTAAGTCACATTCCCATTCCTAAACCAATCACTGTGGCCTAGAAAATGTGTTCTTTTGATTGGCTAGAGTGGGTCAAGTGCCTACTCCTGAAGTGAGTCAGTCAATCTCCTTCGAAGTACAGGGCCATTATGGTAACTACAATGCAAAAACCTATAATAGAATCACTAAAAATAAAAGCAACAAATTAAAACATACTGCCAGAGATAGTCATGTAACCACAAAGGAAGACAGTATAAAGAAAGAGAGGAGTTATAAAACAAACAGAAAACAAACAACAAAATGGCAGTACTAAGTCTTTACTCATCAGTAACAACACTGAATGTAAATGGATTCAATTCTCCAACAATTAAAAGGCATAGAGTGGTTGAATGAATAAAGAAACAAGATCCAATTGTATGTTGCCTACAAGAAACCCACTTCACCTACAAAGACACAAATAGACTGAAAGAAAAGGGGTGGGAAGGATATTCCATGCAACTGTAAACCAAAAAAGGGCAGGAGTAGCTATACTTAGATAAAATAGACTATGAATCAAAGACTGTAAAAAGAGACACAGAAGTTCACTATATAATGATAAAGAGGTCAATTCAACAAGAGGATATAACAATTCTAAATATGTATGCACCCAAAACCACAGGTCCCAAGTATATAAAGCAAACATTAATAGATCTAAAGGGAGAGATACACTGCAATATAATAATAGTAGGGGACTTTAACACCCACTCAGTAATGGGCAGATCATTCAGACAGAAAATCAACAAAGAAATATCAGAGTTAAACTTCACACTGGACCTAATAGGCATAACTGACATTTATAAAGCATTTCACCCAGCTGCTGCAGAATACTCATTCTTTTCATCAGCATATAGAACATTCTCCAGAATAGACCATATATTAGGCCACAAAACAAGTTTGAACAAATTCAAAAAAGTGGGAATCATATCAAGTATCTCTTCCTACCACAAGGAAATAAAACCAGAAATCAATAACAAGAAGAACCTCAGAAAATACATAAACACATAGAAATTTTAAAAACATGCTCCAGAACAAGCAATGGGTCAAAGAAGAAGTTTAAAAGGCTATTAAAAAATTTTTTGAAACAAATGAAAATAGAAATACAACATGCCAAAATCTATGGGATACATAGCAAAATTAGTATTAACAGGAAAGTTTATAGTAACAAATGCCTATATCAAAAAATTAAAAAGACTTTAGATAAAAAACCTAATGATGCACCTCAAGGAACTAGAAAAGCAAGAACAAACCAAACCCAAAATTAGGAGAAGGAAAGAAATAATAGAGATCAGAGCAGAAATAAATGAAATTGAGATTTTAAAAAACACAGAAGATCAATGAAATGAAAATTTGGTCTTTTGAAAAAATAAAATCAACAAACCTTTACTTAGACTAAAAAAGAGAAAAGACTCAAATAAAATCAGAGATGAAAAGAAGACATAACAACTGAGAACACAGAAATACACAGAACCAATAGAGACTATAATGAACAACTGTATGCCAACAAATTTAAAAACCTAGAAGAAATAGATAAATTTCTGGACACATACTACCTCCCAAGATTGAGCCATGAAGAAATAGAAAACCTCAACAAACCAATAATGAGTAATGAGATTGAAGCCATAATAAAAAGTCTCCCAGGGCCTAATTTCTTCACTGATGAATTCTGCCAAACATTTAAAGGACTAATACCAATTCTACTCTAACCCTTTCAAAAAAAATTGAAGAGGAACATCCAAACTCATTCTACAAAACAAGCACTGCCTTAATACCAAAATGGGACAAAGACACAACAAAAAATAAAACTACAGGCCAATACTACTAATGCACATACATGAGGGAGGTGGCACAAGATGGAAGAATAGAAGGCTCCACTGACTGTCTCCTCCAAGAGGACACCAATTTAACAACTATCTACACACACACACAAAAGAAAAGCACTTTCATAAGAACCAAAAATCAGGTGAGTACTTGCAGTACCTGGTTTTAACTTTATATTGCTGAAAGAGGCACCGAAGAGGTAGGAAAATCAGTCTTTGCCAACTGATTGCCAACACCACCCCTTTCCCACAACCCCCAACCATGAAAGCATGGTGCAGACAGCATTTCTGTGCACTGGGGAGGAGTGCCCAGAAACATTGTGAAGCACTGAACTTAGTGCTGTGCTGTTCTAGCAGAAAGTAAAATAGGACCAAATGCAGCTGATGCCTGCCCACGGAGGGGGCATTTAAACCAGCCCTAGCTGGAGGGGAATCACCAATCCCAGTGGTCAGAACTTGAGTTCTCACAAGCCTCACCACCATGGGCTAAAGTACTCTGGAGCTCTAAATAAACTCTAAAGGCAGTCTAGGCCACAAGGACTGCAACTCCTAAGTCACTTCTAGTGCTGAACTGGGCCCAGAGTCAGTGGACTGGGGGGCATATGACCTACTGAGACACCAGCTAGGGCAGCTAAAAGAGTGCTAGAATCAGCCCTCACCTAACCCTATGCTGCACAGCTTGTGGCTCCAAAAGAGACCTCTTCCTTCCACCTGAGGAGAGAAGCAGGGAGAGCAAGGAGAACTTTGTCTTGCATCTTGGATAGCAGCTCAGCCACATCAGGATAGGGTACCAGCCAGAGTCATGAGGCCCCTTTCCAGGCCCTAGCTCCAGATGACATTTCTAGACACACCCTGGGACACAAGGGAAACTGCTGCCTTGAAGGGAAGGACCTAGTCATGACAGGATTCACCACCTGCTAACTGAAGAAACCTTGGGCCCTGAATAACCAGCAGAGATACCCAGGTACTGAGGGCCTTGGATGAAACTCTGAGATTTGCTGGCTTCAGGTGGGACTCAACACATTCCCAGCTGTGGTGGCTATAAGGTAAGACTGCTTAAGAAAAGTGGAGGGAAAAGTAAAGGGGACTTTGCCTTGCACCTTGGGCATCAGCTCAGCCACAGGAAGATAGAGCACTAAACAGGCTCTTGAGGTCCCTGGTTCCAGGGTTTGGCTCTTGGATGGCATTTCTGGACCTGCCCTGGTTCCTAGGGAGGCCACCACCTGAAGGGTGAATCCCAGGCCAGACAGGATTTACCACAAGCTGACTGAAGAGCCCATGGGCCTTAAAGGAACATCAGTGGCAGTCTGGCAGTACTTCCCAAGGGACTGTGGTAGCACTGGCCATGAAGTGAGGCTCCTCTGCCTTCGGAAAGCATACGAAAGAGTGAGAAGGACTGCATCTTGTGATTTGAGTGCCAGGTCAACCGCAGTATAACAGAACACCACGTAGACATTTAAGGTTTTTTACTCTAATCTCTGGCTCCTGGATGGCACCTCTGGACCTGCCCAGGACCTGGAGGAATTCATTGCCCTGAAGGGAAGGACACAGGCCTGACTGGTTTTGCCACCTGCTGATTGTAGAACCCCAGGGCCTTGAGTGAAGATAGACAGTAGCCAGGGAGTAGTTACCGTAGGCCTTGGAAAAGACTCATTGCTATGCTGGCTTCAGGTCTGACCCAGTGTAGTCTAAGCGGCAGTGGCCCCAGAGGGGCTTGTGTCATTCCACCCCCAGCTCCAGGTGGCTCAGCACAGAGAGAGACTCCATTTGTTTGGAAGAAAGTAAGGGAAGAAAACAAGTCTCTGCCTGATAATCCAGAGAATTCTTCCAGGTCTTACCTAAGACTGCCAGGGTGGTACCTCTCTGAGTCTGCAAGAACCACAGTGTTACTGGGCTTGGGATGCCCCCTAAAGTAGATACAGCTTAGACTACAACACCCAAATCCTTTTGAATAGGACTTCCCAAGAAGGATGAGTAGAAACAAGCCCAGACAGTGAAGGCTACAATAAATACCAAACTCTTCAATGCCCGGGCACAGATGAACATCTACAAGTATCAAGACCATCCAGGAAAACATGACCTCACCAAATGAACTAAATAAGGTACCAAAAAGAATCCTGGAGAAGGAGAGTTGTGCACCCTTTCAGACAGAGAATCCAAAATGGCTGTTTTGAGGAAACTCAAAGAAATTCAAGATAACACAGAGAAGGAATTCAGCATTCTATTGGATAAACTTAACAAAGAGATTGAAATAATTAAAAAGAATCAAGCAGAAATTCTGGAGCTGAAAAATACAATTGGCATATGGAAGAATGTATTAAAGTCTTTTTTATTTCTTTTACTTTAAGTTCTGAGATACATATGTAGAACGTGCAGGTTTGTTACATAGTTATATATGTGCCATGGTGGTTTCCTGCACCTATCAACCGGTCATCTAGGTTTTAAGCCATGCATGCATCAGGTATTTGTCCTAATGTCCTCCCTCCCCTTGCCCCCCATCCCCCGACGGGCCCCAGTGGGTGATGTTCCCCTCCCTGTGCCCATGTGTTCTCATTGTTCAACTCCCACTTATGAGTGAGAACATGTGGTGTTTGGCTGTCTGTTCCTGTGTTAGTTTGCTGAGAATGATGGCTTCTGGCTTTACCCGTGTCCCTGCAAAGGACATGCACTCATTCTTTTTTATGGCTGCATAGTATTCCATGGTATATATGTGCCATGTTTTCTTTATCCAGTCTATCATTGATGGACATTTGGGTTGGTTCCAAGACTTTGCTATTGTAAACACTGCTGCAATAAACATACATGTGCATGTATCTTTATAGTAGAATGATTTATAATTTTTTGGGTACACACCCAGTAATGGAATTGCTGGGTCAAATGGTATTTCCAGTTCTAGATCCTTGAGTAATCACAACACTGTCTTCCACAATGATTGAACTAATTTACACTCCCACCAACAGTGTAAAAGTGTTCCTATTTCTCTATAGCCTCGCCAGCATCTGTTGTTTCCTGACTTTTTAATGATTGCCATTCTAACTGGCATGAGATGGTATCTCATTGTGGTTTTGATTTGCATTTCTCTAATGACCAGTGATGATGAGCTTTTTTTCATGTTTCTTGGCCACATAACTGTCTTCTTTTGGAAAGTGTCTGTTAATATCCTTTGCTCACTTTTTGATGGGATTTTTTTTTTCTTGTAAATTTGTTTAAGTTCCTTGTAGGTTCTGGATATTAGCCCTTTGTCAGATGGGTAGCTTGCAAAATTTTCTCCCATTCTGTAGGTTGCCTGTTCACTCTGATGACAGTTTCTTTTGCTGTACAGAAGCTCTTTAGTTTGATTAGATCCCATTTGTCAATTTGGGCTTTTGTTGCAATTGCTTTTGGTGTTTTAGTCATGAAGTATTTGCCCATTCCTATGTCCTGAATGATATTGTCTAGGTTTTCTTCTAGGGTTTTTACAGTTTTGGGTTTTACATTTAAGTCTTCAATCCATCTTGAGTTAATTTTTGTATAAGGTGTAAGGAAGGGGTCCAGTTTCTGTTTTCTACATATGGCTAGCCAGTTTTCCCAGCTCCATTTATTAAATAGGGAATCCTTTCCCTATTGCTTGTTTTTGTCAGGCTTGTCAAAGATCAGATGGTTGTACATGTGTGGTGTTATTTCTGAGGTATCTGTTCTGTTCTGTTGGTCCACATATCTGTTTTGGTACTAGTACTAAGCTGTTTTGGTTACTGTAGCCTCGTAGTATAGTTTGAAGTCAGGTAGCATGATGCCTCCAGCTTTGTTCTTTTTGCTTAGGATTGTCTTGGCTATATGGGCTCTTTTTTGGTTCTATATAAAATTTAAAGTCGTTTTTTCTAATTCTGTGAAAAAAAGTCACTGGTAGCTTGAAGGGAATAGCATTGAATCCATAAATTACTTTGGGCAGTATGGCCATTTTCACGATATTGATTCTTCCTATCCATGAGCACAGAATATTTTTCCATTTGTTTGTGCCCTCTCTTATTTCCTTGAGCAGTGGTTTGTAGTTCTCCTTGAAAAGGTCCTTCACATCCCTTGTAAGTTATATTCCTAAGTATTTTATTCTCTCTGTAGCAATTGTGAATGGGAGTTCACTCATGAGTTGGCTCTCTGCTTGTCTACTGTTGGTGTATAGGAATGTTTGTGATTCTTGCACATTGATTTTGTATCCTGAGACTTTGCTGAAGTTGCTTATCAGCTTAAGGAGGTTTTGGACTGAGATGATGGAGTTTTCTAAATATACAATCACATCGTCTGCAAACAGAGACAATTTGACTTCCTCTCTTCCTATTTGAATACCCTTTATTTCTTTCTCTGGCCTAACTGCCCTGGCCAGAACTTCTAGTACTATGTTGAATAGGGGCGTGAAAGAGGGCATCCTTGTCTTGTGCCAGTTTTCAAAGGGAATGCTTCCAGCATTTGCCTATCCAGCATGATATTGGCTGTGGGTTTGTCATAAATAGCTCTTATTATTTTGAGATATGTTCCATCAATATCTAGTTTATTGAGTGTGTTTTTTTTTTAACAGTTTTATTTATTTATTTATTTATTTTTAATTATACTTTAGGGTTTTAGGGTACATGTGCACAATGTGCAGGTTTGTTACATATGTATCCATGTGCCATGTTGATTTCCTGCACCCATTAACTCGTCATTTAGCATTAGGTGTATCTCCTAATGCTGTCCCTCCCCCCTCCCCCCAACCCACAACAGTCCCCGGAGTGTGATGTTCCCCTTTCTGTGTCCATGAGTTCTCATTGTTCAATTCCCACCTATGAGTGAGAACATGCGGTGTTTGGTTTTTTGTCCTTGCGATAGTTTACTGAGAATGATGTTTTCCAGTTTCATCCATGTCCCTACAAAGGACACGAACTCATCATTTTTTATGGCTGCATAGTAGTCCATAGTGTATATGTGCCACATTTTCTTAATCCAGTCTATCGTTGTTGGACATTTGGGTTGGTTCCAACACTTTGCTATTGTGAATAGTGCCGCAATAAACATACGTGTGCATGTGTCTTTATAGCAGCATGATTTATAGTCCTTTGGGTATATACCCAGTAATGGGATGGCTGGGTCAAATGGTATTTCTAGTTCTAGATCCCTGAGGAATCGCCACACTGACTTCCACAATGGTTGAACTAGTTTACAGTCCCACCAACAGTGTAAAAGTGTTCCTGTTTCTCCACATCCTCTCCAGCACCTGTTGTTTCCTGATTTTTTAATGATGGCCATTCTAACTGGTGTGAGATGGTATCTCACTGTGGTTTTGATTTGCATTTCTCTGATGGCCAGTGATGATGAGCATTTCTTCATGTGTTTTTTGGCTGCATAAATGTCTTCTTTTGAGAAGTGTCTGTTCATGTCCTCTGCCCACTTTTTGATGGGGTTGTTTGTTTTTTTCTTGTAAACTTGTTTGAGTTCATTGTAGATTCTGGATATTAGCCCTTTGTCAGATGAGTAGGTTGCAAAAATTTTCTCCCATTCTGTAGGTTGTCTGTTCACTCTGATGATAGTTTCTTTTGCTGTGCAGAAGCTCTTTAGTTTAATGAGATCCCATTTGTCGATTTTGGCTTTTGTTGCCATTGCTTTTGGTGTTTTAGACATGAAGTCCTTGCCCACGCCTATGTCCTGAATGGTATTGCCTACGTTTTCTTGTAGGATTTTAATGGTTTTAGGTCTAACATATAAGTCTTTAATCCATCTTGAATTAATTTTTGTATAAGGTGTAAGGAAGGGATCCAGTTGCAGCTAATACATATGGCTAGCCAGTTTTCCCAGCACCATTTATTAAATAGGGAATCCTTTCCCCATTTCTTGTTTTTGTCAGGTTTGTCAAAGATCAGATAGTTGTAGCTATGCGGCATCATTTCTGAGGGCTCTGTTCTGTTCCATTGATCTATGTCTCTATTGTGGTACCAGTACCATGCTGTTTTGGCTACTGTAGCCTTGTAGTAGAGTTTAAAGTCAGGTAGCGTGATGCCTCCAGCTTTGTTCTTTTGGCTTAGGATTGACTTGGCGATGCGGGCTCTTTTTTGGTTCCATATGAACTTTAAAGTAGTTTTTTCCAATTCTGTGAAGAAAGTCACTGGTAGCTTGATGGGGATGGCATTGAATCTATAAATTACCTTGGGCAGTATGGCCATTTTCACGATATTGATTCTTCCAACCCATGAGCATGGAATGTTCTTCCATTTGTTTGTATCCTCTTTTATTTCATTGAGCAGTAGTTTGTAGTTCTCCTTGAAGAGGTCCTTCACATCCCTTGTAAGTTGGATTCCTAGGTATTTTATTCTCTTTGAAGCAATTGTGAATGGGAGTTCACTCATGATTTGGCTCTCTGTTTGTCTGTTATTGGTGTACAAGAATGCTTGTGATTTTTGTACATTAATTTTGTATCCTGAGACTTTGCTGAAGTTGCTAATCAGCTTAAGGAGATTTTGGGCTGAGACAATGGGGTTTTCTAGATATACAATCATGTCATCTGCAAACAGGGACAATTTGACTTCCTCTTTTCCTAATTGAATACCCTTTATTTCCTTCTCCTGCCTGATTGCTCTGGCCAGAACTTCCAGCACTATGTTGAATAGGAGCGGTGAGAGAGGGCATCCCTGCCTTGTGCCAGTTTTCAGAGGGAATGCTTCCAGTTTTTGCCCATTCAGTATGATATTGGCTGTGGGTTTGTCGTAGATAGCTCTTATTATTTTGAGATACGTCCCATCAATACCTAATTTATTGAGAGTTTTTAGCATGAAGGGTTGTTGAATTTTGTCAAAGGCCTTTTCTGCATCTATTGAGATAATCATGTGGTTTTTGTCTTTGGTTCTGTTTATATGCTGGATTACATTTATTGATTTGCATATGTTGAACCAGCCTTGCATCCCAGGGATGAAGCCCACTTGAACATGGTGGATAAGCTTTTTGATGTGCTGCTGGATTCGGTTTGCCAGTATTTTATTGAGGATTTTTGCATCAATGTTCATCAAGGATATTGGTCTAAAATTCTCTTTTTTGGTTATGTCTCTGCCAGGTTTTGGTATCAGGACGATGCTGGCTTCGTAAAATGTGTTAGGGAGGATTCCCTCTTTTTCTATCGATTGGAATAGTTTCAGAAGGAATGGTACCAGTTCCTCCTTGTACCTCTGGTAGAATTCAGCTGTGAATCCATCAGGTCCTGGACTCTTTTTGGTTGGTAAGCTATTGATTATTGCCACAATTTCAGAACCTGTTATTGGTCTATTCAGAGATTCAACTTCTTCCTGGTTTAGTCTTGGGAGGGTGTATTTGTCGAGGAATTTATCCATTTCTTCTAGATTTTCTAGTTTATTTGCATAGAGGTGTTTGTAGTATTCTCTGATGGTAGATTGTATTTCTGTGGGATCGGTGGTGATATCCCCTTTTTCATTTTTTATTGCATCTATTTGTTTCTTCTCTCTTTTCTTCTTTATTAGTCTTGCTAGCGGTCCATCAATTTTGTTGATCTTTTCAAAAAACCAGCTCCTGGATTCATTAATTTTTTGAAGGGTTTTTTGTGTCTCTATTTCCTTCAGTTCTGCTCTGATTTTAGTTATTTCTAGCCTTCTGCTAGCTTTTGAATGTGTTTGCTCTTGCTTTTCTAGTTCTTTTAATTGTGATGTTAGGGTGTCAATTTTGGATCTTTCCTGCTTTCTCTTGTGGGCATTTAGTGCTATAAATTTCCCTCTACACACTGTTTTGAACGTGTCCCAGAGATTCTGGTATGTTGTGTCTTTGTCCTCATTAGTTTCAAAGAACATCTTTATTTCTGCCTTCATTTCATTATGTACCCAATAGTCATTCAGGAGCAGGTTGTTCAGTTTCCATGTAGTTGAGCGGTTTTGAGTGAGTTTCTTAAACCTGAGTTCTAGTTTGATTGCACTGTGATCTGAGAGACAGTTTGTTATAATTTCTGTTCTTTTACATTTGCTGAGGAGAGCTTTACTTCCAACTATGTGGTCAATTTTGGAATAGGTGTGGTGTGGTGCTGAAAAAAATGTATATTCTGTTGACTTGGGGTGGAGAGTTCTGTAGATGTCTATTAGGTCCACTTTATGTAGAGCTGAGTTCAATTCCTGGATATCCTTGTTAACTTTCTGTCTCGTTGATCTGTCTAATGCTGACAGTGGGGTGTTAAAATCTCCCATTATTATTGTATGGGAGTTTAAGTCCCTTTGTAGGTCACTGAGGACTTGCTTTATGAATCTGGGTGCTCCTGTGTTGGGTGCATATATATTTAGGATAGTTAGCTCTTCTTGTTGAATTGATCCCTTTACCATTATGTAATGGCCTTCTTTGTCTCTTTTGATCTTTGTTGGTTTAAAGTCTGTTTTATCAGAGACTAGGATTGCAACCCCTGCCTTTTTTTGTTTTCCAGTTGCTTGATAGATCTTCCTCCATCCCTTTATTTTGAGTCTATGTGTGTCTCTGCACGTGAGATGGGTTTCCTGAATACAGCACACTGATGGGTCCTGACTCCTTATCCAGTTTGCCAGTCTGTGTCTTTTGATTGGAGCATTTAGCCCATTTACATTTAACGTGAATATTGTTATGTGTGAATCTGATCCTGTCATTATGATGTTAGTTGGTTATTTTGCTCATTAGATGCTATAGTTTCTTCCTAGCCTCGATGGTCTTTACAGTTTGGCATGTTTTTGCAGTGGCTGGTACCGGTTGTTCCTTTCCATGTTTAGTGCTTCCTTCAGGAGCTCTTTTAGGGCAGGCCTGGTGGTGACAAAATCACTCAGCGTTTGCTTGTCTGTAAAGTATTTTATTTCTCCTTCACTTATGAAGCTTAGTTTGGCTGGATATGAAATTCTGGGTTGAAAATTCTTTTCTTTAAGAATGTTGAATATCGGCCCCCACTCTCTTCTGGCTTGTAGAGTTTCTGCTGAGAGATCAGCTGTTAGTCTGATGGGCTTCCCTTTGTGGGTAACCCGACCTTTCTCTCTGGCTGCCCTTAACATTTTTTCCTTCATTTCAACTTTGGTGAATCTGACAATTATGTGTCTTGGAGTTGCCCTTCTCGAGGAGTATCTTTGTGGCGTTCTCTGTATTTCCTGAATCTGAATGCTGGCCTGCCTTGCTAGATTGGGGAAGTTCTCCTGGATAATATCTTGCAGAGTGTTTTCCAACTTGGTTCCATTCTCCCCATCATTTTCAGGTACACCAATCAGACGTAGGTTTGGTCTTTTCACATAGTCCCAAATTTCTTGGAGGCTTTGTTCATTTCTTTTTATTCTTTTTTCTCTAAACTTTCCTTCTCTCTTCATTTCATTCATTTCATCTTCCATCAGCGATACCCTTTCTTCCAGTTGATCACATCTGCTACTGAGGCTTCTGCAATCTTCGCGTAGTTCTCGAAACTTGGCTTTCAGCTCCATCAGCTCCTTTAAGCCCTTCTCTCCATTGGTTATTCTAGTTATCCAGTCTTCTAAGTTTTTTTCAAAGTTTTTAACTTTTTTGCTATTGTTTTGAATTTCCTCTCGTAGCTCAGAGCAGTTTGATCGTCTGAAGCCTTCTTCTCTCAACTCATCAAAGTCATCCTCCATCCAGCTTTGTTCCGTTGCTGGTGAGGAACTGCGTTCCTTTGGAGGAGGAGAGGTGCTCTGTTTTTTAGAGTTTCCAGTTTTTTTGGTCTGTTTTTTCCCCATCTTTGCGGTTTTATCTACTTTTTGTCTTTGATGATGGTGATGTACAGATGGATTTTTGGTGTGGATGTCCTTTCTGTTTGTTAGTTTTCCTTCTACCAGATAGGACCCTCAGCTGCAGGTCTGTTGGAGTTTACTAGAGGTCCACTCCAGACCCTGTTTGGCTGCGTGTCAGCAGCGGTGGCTGCAGAACAGCGGGTTTTCCTGAGACCACAAATTCAGCTGTCTGATAGTTCCTCTGAAAGTTTTGTCTCAGAGGAGTACCCGGTTGAGTGAGGTGTCAGTCTGTCCCTACTGGGGGGGTGCCTCCCAGTTAGGCTGCTCAGGGGTGAGGGACCCACTTTAGGAGGCAGTCTGTCCGTTCTCAGATCTCCAGCTGCGTGCTGGGAGAACCACTACTCTCTTCAAAGCTGTCAGTCAGACAGGGACATTTAAGTCTGTGGAGGTTCTTGCTGGGTTTTTGTTTGTCTGTGTCCTGCCCCCAGAGGTGGAGCCTACAGAGGCAGGCAGGCCTTCTTGAGCTGTGGTGGGCTCCACCCAGTTCGAGCTTCCTGGCTGCTTTGTTTACCTAAGCAAGCCTGGGCAATGGCGGGCGCCCCTCCCCCAGCCTCGCTGCCGCCTTGCAGCTTGATCTCAGACTGCTGTGCTAGCAATCAGCGAGACTCCGTGGGCATAGGACCCTCCGAGCCAGGTGTGGGACACAATCTCCTAGTGTGCCGTTTTCCAGGCCCATTGGAAAAGCGCAGTATTAGGATGGGACTGACCCGATATTCCAGGTGCCGTCTGTTTCCCCTTTCTTTGACTAGGAAAGGGAACTCCCTGACCCCTTGCGCTTCCCGAGTGAGGCAATGCCTCGCCCTGCTTCGGCTCGCGCACAGTGCACTTCACCGACTGTCCTGCACCCACTGTTAGGCACTCCCTAGTGAGATGAAACCGGTACCTCAAGCAGAAATGCAGAAATCACCCGTCTTCTGTGTCGCTGGGGCTGGGAGCTGGAGACCGGAGCTGTTCCTATTCCGCCATCTATATTGAGTGTTTTTAGCATGAAGGGGTGTTGAATTTTATTGAAGGCCTTTTCTGCGTCTATTGAGATAATCATGTGGTTTTTGTCATTGGTTCTGTTTATGTGATGGATTATGTTTATTGATTTGTGTATGTTGAACTGTCCTTGCATTCCAGGGATAAAGCTGACTTGCTCCTGGTGGATAAGCTTTTTGATGTGCTGCTGGACTCAGTTTGCCAGTATTTTACTAGGAATTCTCACATTGATGTTCATCAGGCATATAGGCCTGAAATTTTCTTTTTTTATTGTGTCACTGTTTAAAGTCTGTTTTATCAGAGAGTATGATTGAAACTATCACCTTTTCTTGCTTTCCGTTTGCTTGGTAAATATTCCTCCATCCCTTCATTTTGAGCCTATGTGTGTCTTTACACGTGACATGGGTCTCCTGAATACAGCACACTGATGGGTTTTGACTCCTCATCCAATTTGCCAGTCTGTGTCTTTTATTTGGGGCATTTAGCCCATTTACATTTAAGGTTAATATTGTTATGTGTGAATTTGATCCTGTCATCATGATGCCACCTGGTTATTCTGCACATTAGTTGATGCAGTTTCTTTACAGTGTCATTGTCTTTATATTTTGGTGTGTTTTTGCAGTGGCTGAAACCAGTTTTGTCTTTTTATATTTAGTGTTTCCTTCAGGAGCTCTTATAAGGCAAGCCTGGTGGTGACAAAATCCCTCAGCATTTGCTTGTCTGTAAAGGATTTTATTTCTCCTTCACTTATGAAGCTTAGTTTGGCTAGATATGAAATTCTGGGTTGAACATTCTTTTCTTTAAGAATGTTGAATATTGGTCCCCACTATCTTCTGGCTTATAGGGTTTCTGCAGAGAGATCCACTGTTAGTCTGATGCGCTTCCCTTTGTAGGTAACCTGACCTTTCTTTCTGGCTGCCCTTAACATTTTCTCCCTCATTTCAACCTTGGAGAATCTGATGATTATGTGTCTTGAGGTCACTCTTCTCGAGGATTATCTTTGTGGTGTTCTCTGTATTTCCTGAATTTGAATGTTGGCCTGTCTTTCTAGGTTGAGGAAGTTCTAAATAACATCCTGAAGTATGTTTTCCAACTTGGTTCCATTCTCCCCATCACTTTCAGGTATACCAATCAATTGTAGGTTTGGTCTTTTCACATAGTCCCATATTTCTTGGAGGCTTTGCTCATTCCTTTTCATTTTTTTTCTCTAATCTTGTCTTCATGCCTTATTTCAGTAAGTTGGTCTTCAATCTCTGATATCATTTCTTCTGCTTGATTGATTATTGATACTTGGGTATGCTTCACGAAGTTCTTATGCTGTGTTTTTCAGCTCCATCAGGTCATGTATGTTCCTCTCTAAACTGGTTATTCTAGTAGCAGTTCCTGTAACCTTTTATCAAGGCTCTTAGCTTCCTTGCATTGGGTTAGAACTTGCTCCTTTAGCTCAGAGGAGTTTGTTATTACCCAACTTCTGAAGCCCACTTCTGTCAATTCATCAATCTCATTCTCCGTCCAGTTTTGTGTCCTTGTTGGAGAGGAGTTGTGATCCTCTGGAAGAGAAGAAGCATTCTGGTTTTTGGAATTTTCAGCATTTTTGCACTGGTTTTTCTTCATCTTCATGGGTTTATCTACCTTTGATCTTTGAGGCTGATGACCTTTGGATGGGGTTTTTGTATGGGAGTCCTTTATGTTGATGTTGATGTTGTTGCTTTCTGTTTTTTAGTTTTTCTTCTAATAGTCAGGCTCCTTTTCTACAGGTCTGCTGCAGTTTTCTGGGGGTCCACTCCAGACCAAGTTTGCCTGGGTATCCCCAGTGGAGGCTGCAGAACAGCAAAGATTACTGCCTGCTCCTACTTCTGGAAGCTTCATCCCAGAGGGGCACTGGCCTGATGCCAGCCAGAGTTCTCCTGTATGAGGTGTCTGTCAACCCCTGTTGGGAGGTCTCTCCCAGTGAGGAGGAACAGGGGTCAGGGATCCACTTGAGGAGGCAGTCTGTCCCTTAGCTGGTGCGCTGTGCTGGGAGAATCCCTCTTGTCGGGATCAGCTGCTCTCTTCAGAGCCAACAGGCAGGAGCAATAAAATCTGCTGAAGCTGCACCCACAGTGGCCCCTTCCCCCAGGTGCTCTGTCCCAGGGAGATGGGGGTTTTGTTTGTAAGCCCCTGACTGGGGCTGCTACCTTTCTTTCAGAGATGCCCTGCCCAGTGAGGAGGAATCTAGAGAAGCAGTCTGGTCACAGCCACTTTGCCATGCCCAACCCAGACCTCCCAGCCTCCTTAGCACTGTCACGGAAAACCACTTACTAAAGCCTCAGTAATGGCAGACGCCCATCCCCCCATCAAGTTTAATCATCCCAGGTTGACTTCAGACTGCTGTGCTGGCAGCAAGAATTTCAAGCCAGTGGTTCTTAGCTTGCTGGGCTCCATGGGAGTTGGACCTGCTGAGCGAGACCACTTGGCTCCCTGGCTTCAGCCCCCTTTCCAGGGGAGTGGACAGCTCTGTCTTGCTGGGGTTCCAGGCACTCCTGGGGTATGAAAAAATACTCCTGCAGCTAGCTCAGTGTCTGCTCACACAGCTGCCCAGTTTTGTGCTTGAAACCCAGGGCCCTGGTGGTGTAGGCACACGAGGGGATCTCCTGATTTGCAGATTGCAAAAACCGTGGGAAAAGCATAGTAACCTGGCCAGGTAGCACAGTCCCTCACAGCCTCTCTTAGTTTGGGGAGGGAGGTACCTGGCTCCTTGCATTTCCTGGGTGAAGCAACACCCCACCCTGCTTCTGCTCACCCTCCATGGCTACACCCACTTGTAACCAGTCCCAGTGAGATGAACTGAGTACCTCAGTTGGAAATGCAGAAATCACCAGCCTTCTGCATTGGTCTCGCTAGGAGCTGCAGACCTATTTGGCCATCTTGGCCCCTCCCTCTGCATTAGAGTCTTTTAAAAGCAGAATCAATCAAGCAGAAGAAAGAATTAGTGAGCTTGAAGAAAGGCTGTTTGAAAATATACAGTCAGAGAAGACAAAAGAAAAAATAAGAAAAAACAGTGAAGCATGCCTATGGGATCCAGAAATAGTCTCAAAAAAACAAATCTAAGAGTTATTGGCCTTAAAGAAGAGGTAGAGAAAGAAATGAGGATAGAAAGTTTATTCAAAGTGAAAATAAGAAAACTTCTCAAGCCTAGAGAAAGATAACAATACCAATCACAAGAAGGTTATAGAACTTCAAGCAGATTTAACCCAAAGAAGACTATCTCAAGGCATTTAATAATCAAACTCCCAAAGGTCAAGGATAAAGAAAGTATCCTAAAAGCAGCAAGAGAAAAGAAACAACATACAATGGAGCTCCAATACCTCTGGCAGCAGACTTTTCAGTGGAAAAGTCTGACCTTATAGGCCAGGAGAGGGTGGCATGACATATTTAAAGTGCTGAAGGAAAAAAAACTTTTATCCTAGAATAGCATATCTGGCAAAAATATCCTTCAAACATGAAGGAAAACTAACAACTTTCCCAGACAATCAAAAGCTGAGGGATTTTATCAACACCAGACCTGTCCTACAAGAAATCTTAAAGGGGTTTCTTCAATCAGAAAGAAATGGACATTAATGAGCCATAAGAAATTGTCTGAAAGTACAAAACTGATTTACATACATGCAAAAATCCTCAACAAAATACTAGCAAACTGAACTCAACAACACATTAAAAAGATCATTCATGACCAGGCATGGTGGCTTATGCCTGTAATCCCAGCACTTTGGGAGGCTGAGGTGGGAGGATCACCTGAGGCCAGGAGTTCAAGAGCAGCCTGGCTATCACGGTGAAACCCTGCCTCTACTAAAAACACAAAAATTAACTGAATGTGGTGGCACACACCTGTAATCCCAGCTACTTGGGAGGCTGAGGTGGGAGGATCACTTGAACTCAGGAGGTGGAGCTTGCAATGAGCTGAGATTGTGCCACTGCACTGCAGCCTGGGTGTCACAGCAGGACCCTGTCTCAAAAAAAGAAAAAAAAATCATTCGCCATAATCAAGTAGAATTCATCCCAGGCATGCAAGGATAGTTCAACATAAGCAAATCAATAAACATGGTACATCGCATTAACAGAACCAAGAACAAAAATTATGATTATTTCCATAGATGCCAAAAAAGCATTTGATAAAATTCAACATCTCTTTATGATTAAAAAAAAACCCTCATAAAATGGGTTTAGAAGGAACATACCTCAAAATAATAAAGGCCATATAAGACAAACCCACAGCTAATATCATACTGAATGGGGAAAAAATTGAAGGACTTTTCTCTAAAATCTGTAATAAAAAGAATGTCATTTTCGTTTATTATTATACTAGAAGTCCTGGCCAGAGCAATTAGCCAAAAGAAAGAAATAGGCTTCCAAACTGGAAAGGAAAAAGTCAAACTAGTCTTGTTCACAGATGACAGGAGCATCTACTTAGAAAAATCTAAAGACTCCACAAAAAAACTGGTATAACTAATAAATAAATTCAGTACAGTTGCAGGATACAAAATCAACATCCAATATCAGTAGCATTTATATATACCAAAAGCAAACAATCTGAGAAAGAAATAAATAAAGCAATCCCATTTACAATAGCTACAAAGAATATAAAATACCTAGAAATCAATTTAACCAAAGAAGTGAAAGATCTATACAAGGAAAGCTATAAAACACTGATGAAAGAAATTGAAGGAGACACAAAGCAATGAAAAGATATTCCATATTCCTGGATTAGAAGAATTAGTATTGTTAAAATGACCATACTACCCAAAACAATTTACAGATTAAATGCAATCCTTATCAAAATACTAATGACATTATTCACAGAAATAGAAAAAAATCTAAAATTTGTATGGAACCACAAGAGACCCAGAATAACCAAAGCAATCCTGAGCAAAAAGAACAAAGCTGGAGGTGTTATGCTACCTGACTTCAAAATATATTACAAAGCTATAGTGACCAAAACAGTATGATGCTGGCATAAATACAGACACATTGATCAATGGGACAAAATAAGGAACTCAAAAATAAATCCATGTATTTACAGCCAAATGGTTTTTGCCAAAGTGCCAAGAAAAAAAATTGGGGAGAAGACAGTCTCTTCAATAAATGGTGTGGGGAAAACTGGGTATCCATATACAGAGGAATGAAATGATATCCTATCTCTCATCATACACAAAAATCAAATCAAAATAGACTAAAGACTTACCTAAGAACTGAAACTATGAAACTACTAAAAGAAAACATTGGGTAAATGCTCCCAGACATTGGTCTAGGCAAAGATTTTTTGTGTAAGACCTTAAAAGCACAGACAACCAAATAAAAAATAGACAAATGGGATCACATCAAGCTAAAAAGCTGCTGCACAGCAAAGGAAACGATCAAAAAAGTAAAGAGACAACCCACAGAATGGGAGAAAATATTTGCAAACCATCCATTTGACAAGGAATTAATAACCAGCATACATGAGGAGCTTGAACAACTCAATAACAAAAAAAAAGATCCAATTTAAAAATGGGCATAAGATCTGAATAGGCATTTCTCAAAAGATGACATACAAATGGTCAAAAGGTATATGAAAAAATGCTCAACATCACTAATCATCAGAGAAATGCAAATCAAAACCACAATGAGATATCATCTCATCTCACCCCAGTTAAAATGGCTTTAAAAACAGAGACAGAGAGAGAGAATAAAGACGCTGGCAAGGATGTAGAGAGAAGGGAACTCTTGTACCCTGTTGGTGGGAATGTTAACTGGTGCAGCCACTCTGGAGAACAGTACAGAGCTTCCTTAAAAAACTAAAAATGGAACTACATATGGTCCAGCAATTCCATTACTGGGTATATATCCAAAACAAAGGAAAACAATATATCAAAGAGGTATCTGCACCCTCAGTGCAGCTCTATTTGCAATAGCCAAAATATCAATGGATAAAAAGATGAAGAAAATGTGGTGTATATATACATAATTGAACAGTATTTAGACATAAAAAAGAACTAAATCTTGTCTTTATAGCAACATGAATAAAACTGGAAGTCACTATGTAAAGTGAAGTAAGCCAAGCACAGAAAGACAAATAAATATTCCACGTTCTCACTCATGAGGAAGCTTAAAAAGTTGATCTCATAAAGATAGAGTAGATTAGTGGTTACCACAGGCTGGGAAGGGTAGGGGTGAGGGGGATGAAGAGAAGTTGATTAAGGGGTTCAAATACACAGTTTGATAGAAAAAATAAGATCTAGTGTTCAATAGATCAGCAGGGTGATTATACCTTACAATAATTTATTGTACATTTCAAAATAGGTAGAAGGGAGTAATTCAAATGTTTCTAGCATCAAGACAAGACAAATGTTTAAGGTAATGGATATCTCAAGTATACTGATTTGATCTTTCAAATTATATGAATATATTAACACATGTATCCCCAAACTATGTATATCTATTATGCACCAATTAAAAAAACAAAAGAACAACAACAACAACAAAAAGTGCAGGGCCAAAAATCTCCACAAGACCAAGGAATTTTATTACCAGAAAAAAGGAGAAAGAAAAAGCACGCTGGGCAGAACAAAACAAGAGACAGATCCTATTTCCCTTCCTCAGCAGTGCTTTGAGAAATATAAAGAAAGAACATTCCTTAGTACCTTCCAAACATTTCTACCAAGCTCTTCTAATAACAGAAGAGAATTACAGTTGGCCCTCTGCATCTGTGGGCTCAGCATCCATAGATTCAATCAACCACAGATAAAAAATATGCAGAAAAGAAAAATATGGGAATTCCTTTTCTTGTCATTATTCCCTAAACGATATGGTATAACAACTATTTACATAGCATTTATACATTTATTTATACATTGTATAGATGCTATGTAAATAGTTACACAATGTATAAATAAATGTATAATTGTACAAATGTATATATATGATACATTTATACATTGTATTTCTTGTCTAAACAATATGGTATTAACAACTATTACATAGCATTTACATTTTATTAGGTATTATAAGGAACCTAGAGATGGTTTAAAGTATATGGGAAGATATGCATAGGGTATAAACAAATACTATGCCATCTTATATAAGGGACCTGAGCATTCCACGGGGTTGGGGTGTTCCTGGAACTGATACCCCATGGATACTGAGGTATGACTGTATATCAGTCCAGATTCTACCAAAGAAACAGAACCAATGTATGAAGATTATATATATACAAATATGCACATATATGAGTATATATACATATATATCACAAACACTCACATATACATATATACTATATATATGCACACATATATAAACACAGATTTATTTCAAGGAATTGGCTTCTGTGGTTGTGAGGACTAGTGAGTCAGAAGTCTGTAGAGCAGGCCAGCAGGCTGGAACTCTCAGGCAGAAGCTGATGCTGCAATCTTGAGGCAGAGTTTCTTCTTCCTCAGGAAACCTCACTGTTGTTCTGAAGGCCTTTCAACTGACTGGATGAAGCCCACCCATATTATTGAACATAATCTCCTTCACTTAAAGTCAACAGATTATAGATATTAGTTAGCCACATCTACAAAAGACCTTCACAACAACATCTAGAGTAGTGTTTACTGCGTAACTAGTTGCCATCTCCTAGCCAAGTTGGCATAAACTAACCATCATAGGGGGTGAACATAAAATAAAATATAGGCATCTTTGAGGCCAGTCTGAAGCAGCATTTCTTTGAAGTCTTGGTTTTTGGCTTAAATTTTTTTGCATAGGTAACATTTTAGTCTAGAGTATATCCATATTTGTTCTTATATATAAATAATGTGGAGGCTTTTTAACCCCCAAAAAAATCTGTGGATAAAAATGGTGGTTTCAGGAAGGTAGTCCATGTTTATTAGCTCTCTTTAATTACTCCGGACACTCTGCCTCATTTCCAAAGAGGTATACACAGTCCAGGTGAGATGCATAGGCATGGTAGGCAATTTTTGCATCCAGCTATATGTCCTCAGCTGCCTCAAGTTCCAGCTTGGGTTAACAATTCCTATGCAAGTCATTAGAGTCCAGTGACATATCTCTAATTTTCTGCCTTGGCCAACGATGCTCTCTGCCAGAGCAGCAGGACACTCTGGAAGTGCAGGGCACTGTACTCTCTTCCAAAGGAGGACAAAGTTGGCTCATAAATGTCCCCCTCCTAGGTACAATTTTGAGATATGGCCTACAAGTTTCCTCAGAGGGTCTCCCAGAGAGATGGAGCCCCAGTTGTCCCAGTGTTAAACAACTCAGGAATGCTCTTTTATCAGGTTTTTCCTCCATTCTTGTCTTGTTCCCCCATTCCCTCACTTCTGTTTTCTGAGATCATTGCCCAAATAAATTACTTGTACTCACATCTTAGGCTCTGCTTTCAGAGGAAGCCCAGACCAAGCTAATAGGCATGTTATTATGTCATCTGAGCCTTTAAGGCAGTGGGATTACAAGAGTTTAAAAATTTCCCAAAAAACCGACAGTGTCATCACAGCCAACTTACAGCTTCTCATGCAGAATCACTGTTGCAGTTAATATAAATAGAAAACCCAAAGTCAAGTTTGATGGCCTTGACTTTTTCTTGAGATCATGAATGTAAACCTTTGCTCATGCCACACTTCTAGGAAAGCTGATCCTTCTGTCACCCCAACTTCAACCAACGTACTCCACCCACATTCATGCTGCCACCATATCCACCTATCAAACTGCCAACCATCCTGACATTGTCTTCTGTCATAGTTCCTGATCCAATAGAAAAGATAAGACCAGAAGACAATAAGCTGTAGGGGGACAGGGACTGGGTCTCATTCTCCTTTTTCTCCCCTCACCCAAGTATTTCTCTCCTCAACACTCCCAAGAGCCTACCACCATGCACACAGTAAATAATAAATATATATGGAATAAATAGATACACTGGAATAGAACAAATTGCATTGTAAGTATCTTGCTTGCCCCATTCAATATGAATGATTACTATTTTTCTCTTTATACAGTTTCCACCTCATAGGGTCATAGAATACTGAAAAAGCCTTTTATATAGCACAATGTATAACAATCTATAAAATAATGTTTTTATCTATAATAATATAGGCATGGCAGCAATTCATATGCTCTATATTATGGACAGAATTCCCACTTGCATTAAAGTTTATAATTTTAATTAACTTTTTTGTATGACACTGTACTAGATACTTCAAGTATTTTTATCAAGAGACTGACATGAGGAGAATAGAAGGCTAATTTAGTTGTGGTGGCATATAGGATAGATTGTAGAGTGAAATGTCTTCAGGCTAGGAGACTTAAGCATTATTGTAAAAGTCCAAGAATGAAGGAGGATGGTGACAGTAAAACTGGAGAGGGGGAATGGATTAAAAGACATCACAATAGGAGAAAGAAAAGATTCAGGTTAATCAGATGCTATGAGAAAAAATTGCAGCATTTAAGACTGGGTGAATGAGAGAATGATGACACCTTAATGAGGCTAGAGAAGGAGTTGGGCTAGAAGGTATTCTGATGAGTTAGTTTTACACTCATTAAGTCAGAAGTTACGGAAACACTCAAGATGGCAATGTCCGTTCAGCAGTTGAAAATGTGGTAATGACACTCAGAAGTCATGACTAGAGATTCAGATGTAGACATTGCAGCTTAATAGGCATCAGCAAAATCCTGTTTCCATCCAATTCTGGGCTGTCTGTGTCTGTGTGATTAGATGGCTTATTTTCAGAGCATCCCCCAAAACGACGGTTCCTACAGCCTATGTTCTGACTTTTACCCGAGTGACATTTTACTTCCATAACCTGGAAGAGGTTTTTTAAAATCAGATAGCGAGAAGCTGTTCTCTTTAAAACAGCCATGCCTGATGAGTTACAACTGTTTCTCAGCTCCGGATTGCTAGAGGTCTACCTTCCTCAGCAAGTCTACAACAGCACACTGATACAATTCATGCACGATCTTCATCTGTATTCTAACCTGAGGGGGTTCATTAAGTTGGGTCAATAGATATTTATTGAGCATATAATATGGTCCAGGAACTGTGCTCACATAGAGGAAATAAAAATGATTAAGACATACTGTCTGCCCTGAAGGAACTATGAGCCTGTCTGGAAAACGTATAAACACGTAGATAAGACAGTATGTGAGATAAAGGAAGAAAAGATCTACTCTGCGTTGAGGGTTCAGGGAAGGTATATAGAAAAGAGGTGCCTGGAAGGACATCTCACAGACCACCAGGTAGAAAATGTGAGAAGAAACAGGACTTCCAGGCAGGAGAAATATTATGTGGGAGGCACAGGGGCTGTGAACCGCATGGTCTATTAAAAGACCTGGAAGAAGTTCAGCTGGAGGTTGGCTAGTGCAAAGGATGTGAGGCAGAAAATGGCTGGACATGAAACTCAAGAATAAGGACCAGAAGATCTTAGACCTCGTTTGGTGGGGCTTTTGAATTACCGGGCACCGACTATGTACAGTTGAGGCCCATCATAAATAAATCTCACATCACTCAACATGGCATAAGCTTGGATCATTGAAGACGATTTCTAGTCACTGAAGGTTTTTGTGAACCTTCTGACCATAAGCCACTCTCCCAGGCTCAGCCCTTGGAATGGGGATCATAGTAATTTTGTTTTGTTCATCTAAACTGCTTTTCCTCCCAATCAAGATCTCATTAATTTCCATTCTATCTATCCTATGCCCTTTAGACTCCTATCATATGTTTTAATTATTTACTTGCAAGTAACAGAAATGTATTCAGACAAGTTTAAATCAAAAACTTGAGTTTAACATAGGGTATATCAATGTCTTACAGAAACTCAAGACAGGGGCACATCTTGGCCTCAAAAGAGAGTGGATTCAGGAACCAGAAGAACATTCAAGAGCATCACTTCATCTCATCTCTGCTTCCATCTGCATGTCACAGAGACCAAAGAATAAAGCTAAAAGGCATGCTCTGCGTCTTTGGTGTATATGGCAGAGAAGAAACACCCACCACACAGCAAGGAAGCTTTCAATGATCCAGCCCCCACATAGGAATCTGACTGTTTTCAATCATTCTCAATTCCAAATCTACAGGGAAAGGACTCTGGTCCAGCTCAGGTTAGGGGAATACCCTTGGACAATTCCATGTGCCCAGGGAACAGAGTCACCTTGTCAGGAGTATCCCCATGGGGCAAACCACTGTGGCTGGTTGGACCAGTTGAGGGTGTTTTAGGCTGTGCAAATCCTCCACAGGTTGCAATCCCAACAGCACCATCACCTGAGCAGCTAATTCAGGGAGGATTCCCCAGACTTTAACCCAACAAATCTTTGACTGGCCTTCTCCTGATTCTGGAGAATGCCCTAATTTTCTTTAGCTTGACCTTTCATATTAATCACCACACCAGTATTCTTTCTCTAGCCTTCAACCTGGTTTCTCCAACTAACTCTGATCTTTAAACTATGCCTTTGAGCCCCTACCTTATACTTCTCTCACCTTCTCCAGCACAGAAGTCTCATCTCCCTATCATGGATCCACTTAATCCAGCTGATGTGCATCTTTCACCCTAGATAACAGATTAGGATGTCATAGAAACCTTTTGCATTTATTTACCCACCAATGCCACTGCTTCCAAAGAGTCTGATAAAATTCAAGTTAATAAAGGTTTGGGGTGAAGGGCTATTTTACACAGACTACAAGCAGTTCTCACTTTGCATGGTTCTATGTTAACTGAATTGTGTGCATATCAGCACTGTGTCCTCTCTTTTGCACAATTCCATGGTAACAATCTCAGTTGCCACTGAACCATGTAAAATGATGACACAGTTCTGCTATGCACACAATTCAGTTGACATGGTACCATGGCAAGTGAGAACTGCCTGTATTCTGATTTGATTAACAGACTCATGGCAAAAGATTATTCCATATAATGGCACATACAACACACCAAGAGTTTCCCTGTTCTGTTCAACTCCCTCCTTGAGTCTTAGAGCTTTTTTCAGCATCAGAAATCAGAGAGGTTGTTAAGTGGCAGGGCTGGCACATATCTCAGGCTACCTTTCCTTGCTCACTTATCCTGTCAATTTTCATTGTTACCCTTTTATTGTCATCAAGTTTATGGGAGAAAAAGATGGCATCATATTAAGGCATAATTAGGATAATAAACGGGACCTGTGGTTTGTTTTTGGACTGATTCCACTTGGGTACCACACATAATCACCTCTAGCTGACTGCTTGATGATTGACTTTGACAAAGTGGTATTATTTACTGCTAATGGATGAGATGATGATTTATTACTAATTGCTCTCTTTTTCCACAATTTTTATATTATGTTAAACAAAGGATTACAGTTGGGGTAATAAATATTCACTGGAAAAAAATGTCCAGCAGCAGAGTTCATGAAACTAGACCCTAGAGGAGCCATTTCAATACTCGATACTAGACTTTAGAGAGAACTGTAAACTCAACAGCATATCACTATTCCTCTCTCCCACCTCTTCTGCGAACTGCTACTTCGGGCCTTCAGGAGTTTCTACCCCACTCCAAGTTCTTAAATTACCTCCGTCCACCTACCCTATGTTTCATTCATCCTCTCTCCTGATAAGATCTTAGTGAAAACTCGGTCAAAGAGCTTAACTTGTAACACGGCACCTCCCCTGAGTAATTTTGGAGTTCAAGAGTCTTCTGGAGAAAAAAGGAGAAGAAAACAAAGCTCTTTCTAGATGAGAACTGAAGATGGGATTAAGATTTATTTCTTTCCAGAAAGATGAGTAGGTAGAGAAAGATTTAGGGTGATAGAGATGAAGATAATTAAATATAAATGAGGGGCCTTAACTCTTATAAACAGTGGTGAAAGCTCTGGGGCAAGATGGAGGCTATATTAACCACTTAATTGCACCTCTTGTGGAAGAGGGACAGATGCAGGCCAGAGTGCTCCTAACTGGAGTGGGACTTGACAAGCTGATGTGAAATGTGAAAGAATGCAAGTGCTGATACTGGATTTAGAAGAAGGGTGTGGATAGAGAATGGCATTCATTAACCAAACCCTTGAGTACAAGGTTAGGAGAAGGAATCTGAGATGAAGCTAAGCTGAACAAGAAATAGATTGAAAGCCCCTTGAGGCCAGGAACCACCTTTTTACACTTCTTTATAATCTCCACAATGCCTAGCACAGTGCCCGAAGCATAGAGAATACCCTGAAACTGTTTGTTGACTGATTTTTGGCAGACAGACTAAAGCAGTAAAAAGCAACATTCTCTCCATGCTAATAACTAATTTTTTTTAAGTTTGCAGACCACATTTGTAATAGATGCTACACTTTTATTATCAGGAAATGCAATATCATTGACTTAAGCCTTATTCTTTTATCTGCCTTTCACTCGAGGTTTTCATCACAGGCTAAAATTTTATATACTTTATAATTATCATATACGGCAGTATCTGATTTTAATTTTGTACCCTTGATCAAATTTTATTATTGAGTAAGTTGCTTTCGAAGGTGGTTTATGCTATTTTTCCTTGACTGAACTTGCAGATCTCTTATTGCTAAATGTGATTTCTTTTAGCATCTTAATATTATATATT
Organism: Symphalangus syndactylus; assembly: GCF_028878055.3. NCBI lineage: Eukaryota > Metazoa > Chordata > Mammalia > Primates > Hylobatidae > Symphalangus > Symphalangus syndactylus. Next base: position 111,954,014 of record NC_072430.2, read on the forward strand.
TTGATTTGAATTCTATTTCAGATTCCAAATCTGAAATACATGAATTGCTTTATTAAGTAATATAATGTAAAATGAATTTAATAATGTTTTAAATTTTATGGAATGTTTATGTGCCATTACTGGGCTGTCAGCAGGAGGGGCCACCCATCCCCACCTCAGTCCTTAGGCTTCACCCAGAAAAGCCTGGACTCCAGCAGTAGACACAGTGGTACAGCACAGATGTTGCCATGGTCCACATGCACAACAGAGCTGAAGAAGTGATATGTGACCTGGATCCTGAAGGATGAGTAGGAGTTAACCAGGCAAAGAAGAGAAGGTAGAATATTCTAGATAGAAAATGAACTGCTTTTCAAGGCAGAAAGGCTCACAGAAGACAGAGTGGGGAATAACGAAAAGGTCAGTATAACAAGAATGTAGGGTGAGTGAGAATAGGAAAGAAGAAAATTTGGCTAATTAAATTATTTAGAGCTAAATCGTGCTAAGAATTTACATGGACAAATTTTAACCTATGGGCAACTGAAGGCTCTGAGCCGTAAGAAGGAAAGTAATATGTTTACATCAGTATTTTAGAAAACTAACAGTAACACAATATAGAGGATAGAGTTGAAAAAGAAGGCACTGAAGAGACCAGTTGGGAGTTACTCTACTGAAAAAGGAGGTATAGTATCCAGAGATAAGTGGATGGTCTTCAGGAATAATTCAGCAGTAGACTCAACATGACTTATAACTTATTAGATACATGAGCAAGACAGAAAGAAATGACCCGACATTTCTAATTCAACCCTATGTATGAGAAATTTTATGTTGACGTGTTCTATATTTTTTAAAACTTTTGCTCTTTCAGACTTTGTCTTCTAAAGAACTTTGGGCTAAATGGAGTAAAGAATACCATAAAGGAGAAAAACTAACATCGTTTCAGCACCTACTAAGTATTGGCTTTAAGCTAAACACTCACATTTATTCCTCACAAAGGCCCTGTGAGGATTATCACTGTTTTTGTATGGATTGAGAAACTGACGATGCACAGAAAAAAATTAACAACCTGCCCAAGGTCACACAGTTGACAAATGGCAAACCCAAAAAATTCAAACTCAGGACTTTTGTCTTTGAAACAAATATTTGTTTCACTGTCTAATGTTGTCTCTCAGTAGAATAAAATATATGCTCATAAAACTCTATATTTTTGCCAGTAATTTCATCAACAAGAATTCAAAAGGGCTTTGAATTTCTACCCTGGAAATAATAAGGAAAAGGAATTAAGAAGTCATTCTGAAATTCTGAGCACACGCAAAACTCTAATGCCTCAAGTTCCATTAGCAGCTTTAAAACTGGCTGGTGGAGCAGGCATTAGAATTGCTTTGCATTTGGTTTATTTGTATTACCCAGCAGTGTTATTAGTGGCAATAAGAATTACTTGCAAACAAAATGTACCACTTGTAATGCACATTCACATTTAGTCAGGAAAAGACTATTTAAAAAATTCCAAGAGACTTAAGTACATTTTAAATAATTTGCACAGAAGGATTTCTAACAGGATATAGATTGGTTGGTTAGTTGGTTGACTGGATTAAGATATACCACCAGGTTCTTCCAGGATAGTACAATGAGGATTTAATGCAGAAGAAATGGTTGATTTTACTGGTTGAATGATTAATCAGCACAACTGAACCTTAGTGATTGAAAATGTACAGTGGCACTGGCGTTCCTATACTAACTCTTCTTTATTGATTTGAACCCAGGACCAAAAGGTTTTATCCATTCACTTAATAAATATGTATTGAGTGACATACATGTGCCAGTCACGTTTTGTATGCTGGACATATAGACAGCAGAAAGCAAGACAGTCAGGCATGGAGTTTACATTATACAGATGGGGAGTAGGTGAAAAGTAGACGATAACTGATAAAAAGCACAGATAATTCCAGATAGTTGATTCATGCTGTAAAGGCAACTAAACCTGGTGATGTGTCTGTATTGGGTAGTCAGGAAGGGGCTCCTGAGGGGATGAAATTTGAACTGAGGCTTGAGTGTTAAAGAGAAATACCCAGGCAAAGGTCTGGGAACAATATTCTTTCCAGGCAGAAGGGAGAGAACACAAAAGTCCTAAGGCAAGGATGAGTCTGAGGTTAGCGAAGGAAGGAGGCCAGTGTGGCTGGACCATAGCCAGGGAAAGGGGATGCGAGGAGGTTAGAAAGGAGGGCAAGGGCAAGTCATGGGGGGCCTGGAAGACCATGTGTAGCAGGATGGCTAGCTGGCTGGCCACCAACGATTCAGACTGCCCTCCATAGCGCTTTTCACTGCCTAGAAAGCGTCTCCCTGACAGAGACTACATTTCTCGCTCCCCCCACTAGCTTCTAGGGAAGTTCATGTGACTCTTAACTGAAATTAAGGCTGTTGAGACAGAAATAATTTGTGAGGGTCCCCCCGGGAAGACAGGCCAACAAAGTTGTGTGTGTACCAGAGTCTGCTACGAGCTGGAAGGCTTTTATGGGAAAGTTTAGAAGAAGGGAGGAGGACTCCTTATACCAGAGTTGTCCTGTTCAGTGGAGGCTACAATACAGAGGTTACAATCATTAGCTGCAGATTACATCATACAGGCTAAAATGTGCTATGTGCAAGACAATCAGTAAAACTTCATGATTCAGAAACAAATCAGCAGAACTTCGTGATTCAGAAACACATCAGCATCCTTTTCACTGTCAATAGGATATGTATTAATCAGTGTGTTAACAGTTTGAGGAACTGACAATCAGATTCTTCACTCAGGACAGGATATACTCCATGAATCATAAGAGCTCCCCCGGGGTGGGGGGGTTATTTGGAAGCCTGCCAAATGTGGCCTGTAGGTTATCACGACCAGTTCTCATCTGTGGAATGTGAGTTGCTGTAATGGGGTCATATTAATGTCACAGCAGTTAAAAAATGGGTGTGCCTTTTCCATTCTCTCTTCCTCCATCTGCCAGCTGGATGTACAAGGCTCTGAGGCCATAGCAGATGACAGGATCACAAGAAGAAAAAACCTGGGTCCCTGAATCACCATGTGGAGGAAAATTGCTCAAAACCAGGAACACTTGCACCAAACTATTACCTAAGCCAGGGATATGTTTTCATGTGTGAAGGAAGCACTGAACATTTGAGTTGTATTCACCACCACAGCCAGTATCACCTTAACTAACATGCCATAATAAGGAACTCAGATTTTATTCTAAGTGCAAGCAAATGCCACTGGAAGGTTTTAGGGAGGGGAGGAAAGTGAAGTGGTTTAGGTGTTGAAAGTCCACTGTGGTTGCTATGCAGAGCCCAGAGGCAAAAGAAGCTGAGAGAACACTAAAGCGGTTTCTGCCTTAATCCAGGGAAGGACTGGCAGAATTGGTGAAACAGAGGAGGTAGAGAGGAATGAAGTAATCTGAGATCAACTTTGGAGGCTGAGCCAAGGATTTTCTAGCTGATTGGATGTCAACGGTGAAGGAAAGAAAAGAGTCATAGGAGACTCCTGGTTTGTGGCTTGGTGTCATTTCATCCAGTAGGAAAGCCTGAGGAGCAGACTCAAGGGAGATATTCTGAGTTTAGTTTTGGTGGTGTTATGCTCACTGTTCGTGAGAAACCTTAATCTATTATCTAGTGGTTGTGCAAATATATATATATGTAAACACACACACATATATATAGCCTAAGAGAAACGTCTAGTAACTTCTTTTACAACCGGTGAAGAAATGGAGAATACTAGTATTAGAACAAGCACATAATTAAAGTCACTGATCATTAACTTTTCATTACTAAAAGTATAGCAATATTAAATAATAAAACTAAAGGCTGAATGAATTGTATGATGAATTTGTGAATGATGAAGTTCTGTGTCTAACAACACTGTTGTCAGTGCAAATATTGAATCAGATATATTTTAAAAATCAGTTACCATTTTTTAAGCTTCCTTTTCAACTCACACAAACATGAATGTATATTATCCAAATGTGGCAAACTATTCGAGGCTTGAAGGACTTTAAAGATTACCCAGTAAAACCTTCTCAATTTAAAAATGATACAGCCAAGTCCCATATAAAAATGCCTTGTCCAAGGTCACAAACCTGAGCAGTTCACCTGATATGAAACTCTGTGCAGTTAATCCAATTCTCAGCATTAAGATATCTCAAAAACATATGAGAAATCAGAATCGCCAAAGCCAAGAATTGCACACAATATGCTTCTCTTTATAGCAGGTTTTCTTAACTAAAGAATATTTCAATGCACATATTAACTGTTCAACCAAAAGAGGTGTCAACATGAAGAATACTGAACTCAAATATTATTCAACAAGTCTATACTCTAATATTTACCTATCTAATTTTGTAATCATATGTTTTGAATTTGGTGGTAAAAGGTATGATATTAGAATAAGAAAAGAATAAATATCTGGGCTTTGGAAATGCCTTGCTTCACCTATAAGAATTATGCAGAAGAATCTGGAATAAACATTGAAGGAATGTGTGCACTTATACTTCATTTTTCATTAAGGAAACATGAGACATTAGTGCCACTAATTGTTTTTCTATCATGACATGGTTTTGAGACTTCATCTGACATCTCCAAGGCTAAAACCAGAAGAGTTACATGTCCCATATTTCAAAGACCCTCCCTGCAGGACTAGCGAGGTAAGAAGTGGCCCGAACTGGTCTGGGAACCTTAGCCCATCATTCACAGCCTGCTGCACACAAGAGAGAAGATTCTTCAGAGAAATTCATGGGAGTGGGTTTTCCAGTCTCCATCTCCATGGAAAAGGAAGGGAGGGTGGTCTGCCTCCCCCAATTCCCTGCAAACCCTCCCAGCCAAGTGGAAGGGGCTTTGACACAACCCCTTGCATTGGAGAGACCAGCATCTTAGTCCACTAGGAAAAGGTCTTAGGAGATGGAGCAAGAAAGAGTTCTTGAGAGAATCTAGACTGTCCTCCAAGATAGTGACTGTCCTCCAAGATAGTAATTGTCCCTGGAGAATAAATGAGCTGAAAAGACGATAGAGTGAGTCAGCTGCACCTCTATCAGCACAAGGCAGGATGAAGATTTTCTGGGCCATGTGATGCCACTAGGGGTACCCATTCTAGGGGCCTCTTGACAGGAATCAGGATCAGGGACCCCCCTAGCAAAGGAAAGTTCAGTGGAGTATATGACTGGAGCAAAGAACTGAGAGGGTGTCACAAGAGGTCAGCCAGAGAACACACTCCCCTATGCAGGACAGAGTCCCCTGTGTGGGGGGCTCTGGTGGGGAGGGTCCCCAACTACCTACAAAATACACCATCTAAAGAAATTCAGCAATGGGGCATTTGCCACACAGGGAACTCTGACACCGTTGTACGAGTAGCAGCCAAATTAGAAACTCAGTCACCGTCTACCCCTCCTTCCTTTTTGACAGCCCAACTCTCAGAGAGTCTGAGAGCAGCCTGCTGAGTGGGGGGAGCTGAGAATGAAAGAGCCAAGTGGAGAACCAAAAAAGGGAATCAGGCCATGCTTCGTTGCCTGTCTACAGCCCTGAGGAATTACATTTCCTCTGAGAGACCCTGGGACAAGGTGGAGAAGGGGATGTGTTGGGGAAGGAGCTTCCATTAGATGGAAGATTTAAGTTTTTACATTAGATTGGGTTGTGCTATTTTATTTTATACTTGAAAATAAGCCTGTCTGTTAACACTTTGAAATTGACTGAAAGGCTGTGTGGTTTGCCCAAGTTGCCACCCAGGAGGCAAAGAAGGGAAATCTGATCGAGTATAATAATTAAGGCCAGACGTGGAAGAAGGATAAAATTTGTTTCTTACTTAAACTCCACCCTTAATAAACCAGTTAGAGTTGTAGTAATGAAAAGCCACCAGTGAGATGCTGAGTTAAGATAGGAATATAGTCATGTCATAGCTCATACATCCAAGATTCCTTTCCAGTCAAAATCCAGCTACAGTGTATCTGTAACTAGGTGAAATGAGTTTATAAGAGGCCTGAGAATGTTTTCTAAACAATTTACATATTAATTTAACAAATAAATTTGAGGAATTTTTTAAGGGAAAGCAAATTAATGCAAATGAAACTAAGACCAGAAAGCTGATATTACTAGGGAAGCATATTGATTAGGCATCTTCAATGTGCTAAGTGGTATTTAGAGGCATAAGAAGAATTAGAAGATATGGCTCCTATTCCTGGAACCAGCTGGATGAAATAAATCCATGCTTAGAAGAAAAAAAAAACACTAGAGAAAATAATAATAAAGCAAAGTACACACAATCAACTGCTATAATAAGGGTAAGAGGATATACTGCTGTACAGAAAAGCACACACATGAAGATGGAAGCATGGTGAAGAGGATTTGTATAATGACAAAAGGGGAAACAGACCATCCAGAAAGACAGAGGATATTGAAAATGCTTTCCTGATGCAGATTACAAAGCTCGGATAGAGATGATCCGTGGTAGTCAATGGAGATTTCCATTATATGGGCATCTGTTGGCAGTCTCATTACAGAAAAAAAAATGAGTGCCTAAGAAATCAAGTAGCTTTGCTGCGAATTTTACTGCTAGGAAGGATACCATGGGGAAATGGTTAACAGGAATTTTTTTTTTTTTTCTAGCCAGAAGAGTCCGTTGATAATCTTAACCAGTCAGGATGCTTCAGGGAAACTGATGGTGATATTTTGGACTTCTAAATATAGAATGAATTAGAAATAACCTGGACTTAGGAAAATAAGTGTACCTAAAGCTACATTAATGAAATGATAAAGATTGAAATGCAACCCAATTAGAGAAACTATGGAGAATTTAGTTGGCAAAAGGATTTCTTTGAATTCAAATTTGAGCAGAACAGAGACTCTTTGTTTGAAACGTCAGCAGGCCCTTTGCTCTCCCCAATGACATATGGCTTTAAAGTCTAGCTTAGCTTTAAGTCAATCAATTAATCTGGGTTTCTCTGTGAACTACCTTTAAGACTCCAGAAAGACATTCCGAGGTGCATGGGTAGGTTGAGTGGTATAAATAGTGCCCCATTTGAGGAGAGAAGCCTTTCTGCCTTATTCCTAGATGGTCGGTCTTTGCATAATAACTCTGCTACCTACTTGTTGCCACTTGTGAATTTCCTGTTCATAGAGGACATTAGGAGAAACTGTCTCGTGTTTGGGGTGTACCAAAGCATTTGAACGAGAAGAAGAGAACTCTGAACATTGGGGAAGGCTGCTCAAGTTAGATTTTTTGTCATAGTGCACATTAAGTTGTGCTGACCCAGATATTCCAATTTCAACTGTTTCCCACATCCACTAGAAAATCTTGGTATCAGCAAGCATGTAGCCTGGCGAGCTGGGAGTATTAACTTGTGGTCTGACCAGGATTCTTCATCATTTTAGCACAGTCTTGGCCGTGGTTAGCAAGGCAGTTCTAACCTTGTTATTCTAATTATTCTCTCACTTTGGGTGTGATTCCTGTTAGTCCTTCCACTTAAAACAGATGCAAGAGTGACCTGTACATTGGGAAAGGTCATCTGTGTCCCGATTTTTTTATCTGGAAGTTTTCACTTATAAAGACGTTATAATTATAATTATTATTATTATTTTGTACTTAAATCGGGCAGTGATGAGATCTAAAACACAACTCTAGGTCTGATTATTTTCTGAAGAAAATAACATTGTACCTTATATACACCATGGAATACTATGCAGCCATAAAAAGGAATGAGATCATGTCCTCTGCAGGGACATGGTTGGAGCTGAAAGGCATTATCCTCAGCAAGCTAACACAGGAACAGAAAACCAAACACCACATGTTCTCACTTATAAGTGAGAGCTGCACAATGAGAACACATGGACACAGGGAAGGAAATGGCACACACTGGGGCCTGTCATGGGGTGGGGTTGGGGGAGGCAGAGCACTGGGAAAAATAACCAATGTATGCCAGGCTTAATACCTAGATGATGGGTTGATAGGTGCAGCAAACCACCATTGCACACGTTTACCTACGTAACAAGCCTGCACATCCTGCACATGTACCCCAGAACTTAAAATAAAAATTAAAATAAATTTTAAGAAAAGAAAGTTTAAAAAAAAGAAAATAACATTGTACTGAAGCAAAACTCGTTACTCTGTCCTTTAAACATAAGATGTGAGCTGTAGATTATAATGAACCACTGAACAGTTCAAACCAAAATTATAACTTTTGATTAAGTAGTATGGCTTGGCTGCTGAATCACCAGTGTGAAAACCTATCCCTGGAGAATGTGGAGCCCGAGATGATATGGGTAGCCAATGTTGGTGGAAAGAGCAGAAATTTTTGAAGAGTGACCAAAGTCAGGAACATAACAGATAAATTCTGAAGAGCAACAGGCAGTATTTATTGATTCATCCCACAAATGTGTAGGAGCACATACTATGTGCCAGGTGCTGGAAGAAGAGCAGTGACATGCTCCAGGCTCAAAGTGCACTGACCTAACTTCAGAAAGATGTCTGCATCGCCTCTATAATCTCAGAACATTAACCCATGAGTGATCTCAGATGTTATGAAAACTGGTAAATGTATCACTCAGGATGATTTTGGTGGTAAGTAATAGAAAACCCAACTCAAACTGGCATTAACAATGTTAATTTATTGGCTCAAACAACTGAAAGCCCAGAAATTATGTAGACTTTGGAGACAGTTTGATTAGGGCTCTGGCTCCAATTTTTTATAAAATTGGATCTTCCTTCTTTTAAGTGCCACCTTTAACTGTAGGCTAGCTTCCCTCTTGAGGACAAAATGGAAGCTATAGTTTAGGGTTCACATTCCCATACCAGATTATTCAGAAAAATCAAGCTTCCCAAGCAATGGCCTAAAGTCATAAGCCATTGATATTTACCTCTGCATCAATCACCATGACAGAAGGGAAGGAATTTTGCTGATTGATTTAAGCCAATGAGGGTACATACCTGAACCTGGCAGTGGGGGTAGTCCCAGTCAACCTCATGGCTGCTCTTCCAATGGAGAAATAAATGCTAAGAGAAGCATGACAGCAAACCTAAGCATTCATTCAGATATCCAGTATTAGAAACAGAAGATTTATCAAAGGCTTCCTGTTTAGGCAGCAAACTGATGAGTTGCAGAAGACATATACTCATTGCTGTTGGCAAAAATCTCAGAAAGCACAGGAAAGTCTATGAAAGGCAAAAGTTTCCATGTCTGCTTCTGATAACCTCAAAGCGTTTTCCTACAGCCCCCTTTTAATGAGTTCCTCATTCATAGGCCCAAATATTTGAACACAGTGACCTTAAAAACTTAACTACAGATGACTGGTCCAAGAAGGAAGACCTGATCCAAAAGCAGCAATCTATGGACTGGCCTATAAAATGGCCTAGCATAAGAGCTTAGTGCTACCGGGATTTTCTATTCTGGGTGGTGACTACCTGATTCTGTCAGATCTTATAGGGTGTTGGACTATAAGACATACAAGTCAAAAATAGTGAAGAGGTCTAACCTTCCCTGCAAGCTAACAATTTAGCTGGCCATGCTTTAATGGATGCTGGCAGAAAACACAAGACACCTGTGTAAGAGACAAAGGACTTATTACAGCTCAGTGAGCATAAGCTTCATATTTGCCTCAGTTTCTCTTGTCCCCCACCCCTCTAACTTCTAAAGGTGTGACACGGAACAGCCATGCAATGTAGTAGGTGATATAGTTTGGATGTCCCCTCCAAATCTCATGTTGAGATGTAATCTCCCTTGTGGAGATGGGGACTGATGGGAGGTATTTGGTTCATGTGGGGCAGATCCCTCATGACTCGGTGCTGTCCTCATGAAAGTGAGTGAGTTCTCATGAGATCTTGCTGTTTAACATCATGTGGCACCTCCCCTGCACTCTCTCTCTCTCTCTCTCTCTCTCTTGCTCCCACTCTCACCATGTGATAAATGGGCTCCCCCTTTGCCTTCTGCCATGATTGTAAGCTTCCTAAGGCCTCACCAGAAGCCAAGCAGATGCCGGTGCCATGCTTCCTATACAACCTACAGAACTGTGGGCCAATTAAGCCTCTTTTCTTTACAAATTACCCAGTCTCAGGCATTTCTTTATAGCAATGCCAGAGTAGCCTAATAGTAGATTTGCATCACACTCGAGGAATCTTGAACCTAGAAAACCTAAATATTTTATAATGAATTGCTAGCAAACTTGCCCTATCTTTGCCCCAAAGGAGACATTATCTTTATTATACGGAACAGAAAGTAAAGCCATCTTTCACTCTGGAGAGTGACCCTATCACTATTTTCCAAGTCCATTTGCCATGTAAACACCCATGAAAAGATAGTCCAAAACAAAAGTTGTCAATGTCCCTGATCACAAGATGTGCAGAAATACAAGAGACCCAAGGAGAATTGTCTCCCAACAGCAGCAGACAATAGAAAGCTACAGAAACTGACATAAACACAAAGAATAGGCTGTAAGTACTGACAGCAGAAGCCATGAGGTAGAGAGAAAGAAAGGAATGAAAGCTATTACATTAGCGGCAGGAGAAATAAGCAAGAAAGGACATACCATCATCATGCCAATGGAAGTGTGTTGATATCTATAAACATGAGCTGCAATCATATTCTCTCATTAAATAGATAGTGTAGTACTTCTGAAGAAGTTATCAGTGAATGTGGGATCATTTTGTTTGACAGTGGAAATTTCTCACACTAGCCACTACCCTACCCTGTCACCATAGTCAAGCAAGTCAAGCTAGAATCTCTGACTGTGTCAGCCTTGGGGGTTTTGTAGAAAATTTGTATCATGGAGATGTGGGCTAAATACTGGAGGTGATTCACTTCAGAAAGCTAAGCATTGGGAAACCATCTCTATCACAGTAACCATTTATGTTAAAGAAATTGATTTTGCACTGTTTTTAGCCTCCTGTATTTTATTTCTTACTTTGCATCTTAATCCAACCTTGTTCTCTAGACAAGAGATGTTTATTGTTATTTGTCAGTGGCAATAGCCAGATGTTCTAGATATACCTTTGTTAAAGGCAACACAATTATCTCAAAGGGCAATATTTATTTTAGACACTAACTTGGCCTCTGTTTCCAATTTGTCTAGTTATGGTTAGTTCATTGTACTTTGTCTCCAAAAAAAACAAATATCCCAAATTTTTTACATGAAGTGTACACTCAAAGCAGGCATTTTAAGTTGTTACTACCTCTTATTTATATTGCATTAAGTATTTTATTCACTCCCACAATAATGACAACTAAAAAAAAAACTTCCTGTTCATTGATAATTAGATGTTTTGCTTCATTTGGACTTCCTCCAACAATCTTCTGTTCAGATTCAGCTCTTATAATTAATTATCCTCTTGCTGAACAACTAAAAACTGAAGTCTGACCAAAGTACATCTCATCCCACACAGATGTCCTAGTTACTCCACAAAAGGTTAATTAATCATAAGAGGTGCTTTAGAGCAGGAGGTGCTGGAAGAAATTCAGACCTAGTTTCTGGCAACACAGAAGAACTACCATCATGCCCCTTGTTATTGAGCTCACACTGAGAGAATCATTTCAACGGAGCAGAAATCCAACTGCATGAACAAAATAGCTGGTGGATATAATATCATGCCTCAGATAATGGATCACACCACTTCTCAGTCACTGATGATTCAGAATCCCAGCCTGCTGCGAGAGAAGGTCAGCATTGTTTGTCCTCATTTAACAGAGGTGCCTGAAAATCCCAAATCGCAACAATGGCAGAAGCAATCTTCATTGTTTTCCTCTCTTTGGCTGGGTGCCATTTTGTAATACGAATGAGCCCTCCTCTCCAGCCAAAAGAGTCTACACACAGTCGTCCAAATACACACAGTCGTCCAAATACACCTTGCATTTTCCAACCTGTGGCTTCAGTCATGCTAATCCCTCCAGTCCAGGAATAAACTTGTCTTCTTCCACCATCTAGCCAAACCCTATAATTCAGTCAAGAACCAGTTCAAATAACTCCTTCTCATAAACCTGCATGCGGAACATTCCAACCTAATGGAAGTGCGTCCTCTTTTGATTCAGGAGCAGCTGTGGTGCGTTAGAAGGAGCACTGTCCTGAAACAGAAAATAGATGCAATATTGGCTGCATTAAATGTGTAACTTTGAGCAAGATATTTAACTCCTGTGAGCCTCAGCTTTCTGTTCAATAAAACAGGAAGAAGAATAGCTACTTTGTGGGCTTTATTGTGGAAATTAAATAAAATCAGAATTATGAAAATGTTTATAATTTTGTTGCTGCTCAGCACATATTTCTTTGCTTACTTGATAATTGACATCCCTGTGTTTTAGTTTGCTTTCTTTAGTTGTTTTTTCTTCCCCTTTTAACAAAAGATGTGAGAGAAAGTCACCTTAAAATAGTTCTCAAAATGGTAATCATCATCATCCCTTTCTGGGAACAGGGATGTAATAAATCGTGTGCTCTGAAGTTCTATGAGATTTCCTTTTGGAGGAGCAGGGACAGAAAAGAGGTCACGACTCAGATCAAGAATCCGAACCCATCATGGCCAAGCACTGGAGGACTCATTTCTGGTGCTGGAGATGGCTGTGAATTGAACAGAAGAGTCCACTGTAATAGGTCATGCTGTTAGAGGTAGCATCCACCGGAGATGAGCCCAACTGTGGCTCCCCTTACCTACACGAGGTGTCCCTCTGTTACCAGCATGTTTTCCTAGACATGAAGAGAGACTGCATATGAATTTCCAGGTCCCCTTGGGAATCAGAAAAAAAAAGTGCTCCATATTCTGGAGATGAAAGGGAAGTGATGCTCTGGTGACAGTCATAAATTATCTCATCGTGTCTCATAAACTGTTAGCATGCATTTTCTCCCCAACAGACTCTAAACTCCTGAAGGCCAAAAATTAGTTTGAAGTGTTTTATCTGTCCCTCAGGCCCTGAGCTCAGTGTGCACTTAGGTTCTGGTTTGTTTCCATGGGCTTTACTGGATTAGCCACTCTTCTCGTTCTCTCCACCATCTTTTCCTTGTTTATTGTTTAGCCATAATTTAGACCATATTAAAGTGGATTCTAAATCAATATCGAAGACTGTAGATGGTCAATGTTTTCTCCTTGGTGAATGATTCATTCAATTTCTCTTGGAAGCTCCCATTGAAACAGAGAATTAACAAGCTTGGGGGAAGGAGAGAGCGGGAAGGGAGCAGGAAAGAGGATATTTGGCTATGGAATAGGAGGAAAAAATGCAATTTGTCTTTCAAGAATAAGATTCTGTGAGAAAAACGTGGCAATTCTAGTTCATGGAGATAGCAAGGTGTTCATGCCACTTCTGAAGCACCAGATCTTACCAGCCTTCTTGTCTACCATGTTTATTTGGTTCTTTGGAAGTCAGTCTTGAGCCAAAAGTATATGGAAGATTTTCGTCCTGTCCACAGTGTCAACCGATAAAATACGTTGATACAAATAAATAACAACTTGTGTTCAAAGCACCTTTATTCAAGGGTTCAAATTCCTTTTCCAGCATGATTGTGCCCAGTCTCAGAGATAACAGGGTACTTATCAAACTTCTTCATTTTAAAGGTGCCAAAATTGAGTCAGTAAAGTCAAATAGCAAGTTCAGCCAAATAGAATTGGAACCCAATTCCATCATATGTATATATATATATATATATACATATATATATAATTATTGTAATTATTATCATTCAACGGCATTTCTGACGCTGATACAGCCCACTGTGCAGGATTCAGCCAGCACCTCAAATGCAGCCAACAGTGATGGAGACAATGTTTCAATAAAAAAAATTGTCCTGAGACCACAGCACTCCCAGTTTTGAAAGCCTTAAAATAAACTCCAAATTTATTCATAATGGAAATAAATCACAGTATCCAAGGTACAAAATTATTTCTATGGCTGCTCCAGTAAACATCAGAAAAGGCCTTGCCAGCTCCTTCCTGTTCAGCCTACTGGTGTATACTAGAGGAGTTTTTAAAAGAATTACTCTTATCTGTCCTCATGAAAGCTAAAAAGCAAGTCTTATCAGGTCTAAAAAGAACACGTTCAATTTCAAGTCTTCTAAAAAACCTTCTGGTTGTATTTACCCACTTTCTCAATTAGCAAGGGTTTGAAATCCTGAAAAGCTTTCTTACTGCCTTAATTTTATAGTCAATGACATATATGCAGATATAGATATAGATATGTAAAGAGATATAGAGATAGACATATATCTCATCTATCTCCCCAACTAGATTGTTAAACTCATGAATCCTATCTATAGCTAGAGTCTTCATCAATGTGTTCGTGTGCTCAGGCTGCCATTATAGAACACAGACTGAGTGGCTTCAACAACAGGAATTTATTTTCTCACAGTTTTAGAGGCTAGAAGGCCAAGACCAAAGTGTCAGCATGTTTGGTTTCTTCTGGAGCCTCTCTCCTTGGCTTGTAGATGACCACCTTCTCTCTGTGTCCTCACATGATCTTTCCTCTCTCTGTGCACAACTATCTATATCCTGATCTTCTCTTTTAATAAGGACCCCAGTCACACTGGATTAGGGTCCACTCATATGACTTGATTTTACCTTAATTACTTCTTTAAAGGCCCTAACTCCAGTACAGTCACATTCTGAGGTACAGGGGTTAGGACTTCAACATATATAGTTGCAGGCGACACAAATCACCTCATAAGACTGTATCTCCCAAGTACTTATGGTTTGCCCATGGAGAGGCCTCTGTAAACGCATGTTGGTTAATGACTTGATGTAAATAAATATAGAAGCTAATTGTGAATGGATGGAAAAGTACGGTGAGCTTGAAAAATCATCCCACATCCTTACCCTTTCAATTGTAATTCAAAAAAAAAAAAACGAAAACAAATACAGAACTCCTTCCTAATTCTGTATAAAGGCACGGGTGGTGGTGCCACACACACCTCTCCAAAGGAAGCAAGGCCTGCAGTGTGCAAGGAACATTCCCCGAAGCTACCAAGCAGGGATGAGGCTTTCGAAAGCAGGCCAGACAGCAAGAGAAAAAGGCACTGCTGTGACAAGGTTTGAAGAGAAACTCCATGATTCACAGCAAAAGTATAGGATGCTAGGCTTTTTTTCCCAATTATTTAAAACGATGTAACTGGAGTGTTATTTGACATCAGAGAAATCTAGGTCGAAGTCCTGTCTCTTATCATGTAGGTGAACTTGAGCAAATTACTAATTGTCTCTAATGTTCCTCTTCCTCATCTGTAAAAGAGATAGCAGCTTTATTGTGAGAATTAAATATGCTAATTCACTTAATGTGTACTGACATTAATTGAGTATTCAATTAATGTTAGTTTCTTTCCCTTTCTGACTTCCTCCTCAACCAAGACACAGTTTTTCCTCTTCAACCAAGCACAGGCTCTCTAGAACACTGAAAGACCCCACTTCTCTCTAACACACTGTTTCTCAACTTTAAAAATCCACATGGCCTCCTGATCATATAAAACTTTACTTTTCCACACCCCCTGTTGAGATTTGTAACTGTGACCTCTAAGATGGGTTGGAATATTAAAAGGCAAATAATGCACACAGATTCCCCAAATCTCTCTCTCCAAGCCACAGAGAGCAGGGAAGATGAGCGTGAATATCTGTCTGTGTGTGAGTGAGTGCAGGGTGCATCAGAGCGGATTCTCCCATGCTGCTCTCCAGTTACTTAGCCCCTGTGTAAGAATTAAATTATTCCCAGAAGTCACAGACAAGTCAAGTCAGCTGTTTTACTTAAAGGAGCAAGACAAAACCGAAAGCCCAAAATGGAGAACTGGAGAAGAAAGCAGTTGTTTGGATGACAAATAATCATTGAAGCTCTTTCCAGCAACTCAAGGCTGGCTCTCAACACCTGATTATTTTCAAGAAGAAACGCAAATGATACGTGTTTGTTTTGTGGTTTATCAGTAAGCCAACTTGCTTGGTGTTTGCTAACCCTCTGCATTTGACTATATGGACGCAGCATTGGGAAGGGCAGGGAGGAAGTGAAAGAGGCATCTTTTAGATTTATTTTGCTTCTCAGTCTGTCTGCATCCTGGCAGGAATCCACCAGGCTTGTTTAAACACATTACCCATTTGTTAGACAAAGGGAGCTAAGCTGTGCCAGGTGCCTGTGGCATCATACAGGGTTAAGCAATGGCAGGAGAACATTTCCACAATTATCTTTTAGTCTATGATAGGCCTAAAGGAGCCAGCAAAGTTTGTTTACCAACCCTTCCAAGAAGTCTCAGTGGGAGATGTGGGGGCACTGAAAAAAATAAAAGAATATATCACAGAAAATTATTTTAATAAATGGAAAAAGACTCAAGATGTCTACACCCTACCTGTAACTGCATATTCTGGGTCACCTTTGTCATAATCTATAATTTCATGTATTTGATATAAGCTACATTCTTCTAAATTGGTTTGGTCCAATGCCAATCACACACACACACACATATACAGCCACATTCAAAAAGACTAAAAAATCTTTTTTAGTCCTAAAATCTGGGCTACAGTAGTGATCAGACATCTAAGAGTAACCTTCTAGGATCTGCTACTTTTCCCTTTCTGAAGCAAAGCATTTTGACATACATAGGTCATTCTCTGGCAAAAAAAAAAAAAAAAGAGAGAGAGAGAGAGAGAGGAAAAGGCAGAGCTCAGCAATTGCTTTATCAGAAGAACTCGTAGGCATTAAATTTGTAACAAAGCTAACCCATCTAGTGTTTGGCAGCACAGTACTCCCAGACACCCACACACACACACACTCACATGTGCCCTGCAATTCTGCTCTATCAGCCCCTAGTTCTTCCCACTTGGCTCTGGGAGAAACAGACTAAACATCTTAACCCACCCTTAACATTTTCTGTACTCAGAACAACCTGATTAGAACCAGATCTCACTTTTAATTCTGTTCTTTGAGACATCTTCCAGAAAGAAAATATACCTGTCTAGGGAAAGTTTAGAACAATGGCTAGAAATAGATACTGAGGCCAAATGAACACTTTTTGCCTTTGACCTGAATTAAAGGCAGCAAAAAGCAGAATTGGAAAATAGAATGGCTCCCTCTCTTAGCCTCTCTGGCTGTCAGCTCTCCATGTTAAGTGCTAAGGATACAAGATGAGCAGGACAGATGTAGTCTCTGCTCTCATTGAATTCACAGAACAGTGGCAGAAATAGACAAGTCAAGAGACAATTTCAGGACAGTCTGATCATGGCCTACAAGTCCTTTTGCTATCTGACCCAAACTTAGCCATGATAAAGATTTGGGGAGTCAGAGAAGTCCTTTAAGCAGAGGCGTGACATGATCAGATCTGCTGTTTAGAAAAAGCACTTTGGCTGCAGTAGAGAGAATGAATTTAAGAGAAGTACAGTTAGTGGTGGAGAGACCAGTTTTAAGGCAGTTGAAGTAGCCCAGGGGAGAGATGGTGGTGGCCTGGCTTACAGACTTGGCATGGCAATGGCGAGAAGTGAACAGATTCAAGCAATAGCGAGGAAACAGAATCCCTGCCTTCCTTCAACCGTGGGAATAGAAATGATGCACAGCTTGGGGGGAGGAGGAGTGAGACATTTCATTTTTTGCCTAATATTCTTCAAATACAAATTATCATTCCACATTTTCCCTTAGAAAATCACCATCTCTCATTCATCTTCACTGCAATTCTTGGTAATTGAAAGAAATATGGAATCCATCATTTATTTTGAACCCAGAAAGGTCACACAGTTCTCCTGGCCAATACAAGTGGTTCGCTTTGAAACCATCCCACGTGTATTTTCCACAGGCCCTGAACAGCTACCATTTCACTTCTGGCACTTGTTCATCATTCCATTTTCTCAAAGTGAATGACTGAGCAAATGGTAATCAATGTTCCCAATAAAAGTTTTAGGAGATAATTACAGTGACGGGAAGCATAGTCATTACAATAGTCATGCTGGGTTTGTTGTGATGCTACTAATCACACCAAGTTTTCTGATTCATGTAAATTGCAGGTACCTTTACTCCTCTAGAATTTGCTATTAATAGATAATATTATTATGCTAATAGCTGCCTAAAGTATAATTTAAGAATTTCAAGTGATCTAAGCCAGATATTTTAAAACACTATAATAACCTAACAGATATGAGCCAAAAAATAAATTTTATCACATTTAAGGAAATTATTTTGAAGGAGAGACACCTGCAATTTACACATTAAAAAATCAGTTATACTACATGGAGCTGAGTGATTTAATGTATGCATGTTTTTTCAATTGCTCAACAAAACAGAAATTGCAAAATATTATACTATCTAATCTCTGGTTTATTGTTAATCCATGAGTGTTTATATATATATGCTACATGCATATACATGCTCCATGCATATATATGCTACCATTTGTTCATTCACTCAACAAATATTAGCTAAGCATACACACTCCTGAGCAACTAGAAGGGGCAACATAAACTCAAATAAGTATAATACTGAAATATGTGCTAAATAGAGATAAATACAAGAAACTACAGTGCTATAAAGAAAGATGCCTTTAACTCCATCATAGAGGGCTTCCTAGAGAAGGTGATTTTTAAGGTGGGTCTCAGCAGAAAAGTCAAGAGCACAGCAGAGAAACCCAAACAGTTGGGGGATAATCCAGGAACCGAAGAAAAGGCTATTCAAGGATATGGTAAGATCGGAGAGCCGCAAGAATGTAGACAAGGTTCATTAGGATAGGGTCAGGAGAAGACTAGGAAGCGCTTAGAGTGCCATAGCAAGGTCACTGGAGCAGGGAAGAAGCACAGACACATTATCTTTGACTTGCTCTTCAGAAAAGAGGATTATGCTTTGCTGATATTGTTTTATATAAATTGAAAGTTTGTGGCAACCTTACAATCAAGCAAGTCTATCAGCAACATTTTTCCAATAGCATGTGCTCACTTCTTGTCTCTGTGTCACATTTTGGTAATTTTAACAATATTTCAAACTTTTTCATCATTATTATATCTGTTATGAGATCGGTGATCAGTGATCTTTATTGTTATCTATTGTAATTGTTTTGGGGTGCAAGGAACCATGCCTTATAAGATGGCACACTTAATCAATAAATATTGTGTGTGTTCTGACTGCTCCACCGACCAGCCCTTCCCCCACCTCTTTTCCTCTCCTCAGGCCTCCCTATTCCCTGACACACATAAATCTTGAAATTAGACCAAATAATAACCCTACAATGACCTCTAAGTGTTCACATGAGAGGAAGAATCCTCTGCCTCTCAATTTAAATCAAAAGCTAGAAATGATTAAGCTTAGTGAAGAAGGCATGCAGAAAGCCCAGACAGGCCAAGGTTAGGAGGTTGGGTCTTTGGGAGGTAATTAGATTTAGATGAAGCCATGAAGGTGGAGCCCCCATAATAGGATGAGTGCCCTTATAGGAAGTGGAAAAAATACTAGCACTCTCTCTCTCTGTTCTACCATGTGAGACCACTGTGAGAAGGCAGCCATTTGCAAGCCAGGAAGAGGGCCCTCCGGAGGAATCCATTCAGCTGACACTTTGATCTTGGACTTCTCAGACCCCAAAACTGTAAGCCATCAATTTCTGTTGTTTAAGTCACACAGTCTGTGGTATATTGCTATAGCAATCTGAGGTGACTAAGATACACCCCTTCCCTCCCATCGTCCCGACCTGCTAACTCAGGTTCATCCTTCAGCTTTTGCCTTAAATATTACTTCCTTAAGAAGTCTTCCTCGAACCACTATGATTGGTCAACGATCCCACGTCCATGCCCTCCTCTCTTTATACACTCAAATACAAACACACACACAATGTTGAAATGTCTCAACACTCACTAAGGGTTTGGTCAGTGTTACTTGGAGATTCATTAATTATCTGCCAGGTAGTTTAATAGGAAATAGTTTATCTATCCAATTACCTCTAGCTTCACAGTCCCCACTTGAAATCAGGGCTCCATTTGATTGGGAGTGGTGGGAGGAGGACAGTGAGGGCTTGGAGAGCAAGGGGCAGCTGGAGAAAGATAGTGGGGGGGATCCCTTAGTGGAGGGATAATGAGAGGAAGCAAAGGGACCCCCAGAAGTGGGGAACTCCAAAGAGCTACTGAGAACTGTGTATCTGATTGCACAGAACATCAAGTTCTGGATGTAGAAAATTCCAGAGAAAGCTAGTGTAAAAATAAATGCTGTTGGAGAATTTCCTGTCTGAATCTGGTCTTTTCAGCTCCACTGGGAAGTAGTACCCTGTTTTAATATCATCCCATTTCTGCCACCTGTATCACTCTTCTAATCTTTTAAAGCAGTCTTACTCCTATTAAAAGACTGCAGCCTTCCCACAGGGCAGTTTTCAAATACCTGACGCCCCATTCAATCAGGGCAGCACCCGGCCATACATATTTAGGGATTTTAATCTTTCCACATAAATCACTCCCTCCAGCTCCTTAATCATGTGTGACAACTTGCAATGACTGCATATTGTGCTCTGATTTCCCTGAAAGGTCTTGCAAACTAAGTATGGTTAAGCCGAGTCAGTAACTTCGATGGAAAGCACAATAACCAGACAGGAAATGCATAAAATGAGTCCACACACAGCACATGTCTCTCTGAACCTAGCTCCCCAGGGGGGGTCTAGAACCCTGCTGTTTTCTGAATGGGGGGACCAGCTCACAAGATGACGGTGTGCTCTCCTCACCTGCAGAACCTGAGGAGTCAGACTAGGGATCCCCAAGGGCCCTTTAAGCTTTAGTATGCTCTGAGCTTGTGCTCCCAATTTCCCTTAAGAGGCAGATTGCCCTAATCAGAGTTATAACAGAACCAATCAAATTGGAATAGCAGGAGGACTTTAAATCAAACCAGGGAGAATCCTTGGACTTCATCAAGATTCCCGAGCCACAGCGGCTAGGAATAAAGCAATGCTCTAGCCCTTTATTATTCTGAATTTTAAACTGTGATAACCCAGTACTTTCTTGTCTCTTAAACAGGGTCTCTTGATGATGATCTCTGCTTCCTTTCACTGTGACTCCTGAAAATCAGATTTCTGGTTCCAGATTCCTGTGACTCTGATGGTGATGATGTGATGTAATTCTGTGCATTTGTTTTATCTACAGATACAAAACCAGAGAGAAGAACCCAAATGCTAATTCTCATAATATTATTAGGTTGGTGCAAAAGTCATTGTGGTTTTTGCCATTTTTTTTTTTTTTTAAAGTAATGGCAAAACCACAATGACTTTTACATCAACCAAAAAATAAGTTGGTGGGTTTTTTGTTTGTTTGTTTTGTTTTGTTTTGTTTTTTGTTTTTGAGACCGAGTCTTGCTCTGTCACCCAGCCTGGAGTGTGGTGGAGCCATCTTAGCTCACTGTAAACTCCACCTCCAAGGTTCAAGCGATTCTCCTGTCTCGGCCTCTTGAGTAGCTAGGATTACAAATGTAAGCCACCATACCTGACTAATTTTTGTACTTTTGGTAGGGATGGGGTTTCACCATGTTGATTAGGCTGTTCTCAAACTCCTGATCTCAAGTGATCCATCTGCCTCAGCCTCCCAGAGTAATGGGATTACTGGCGTGAGCCACCATGCCCGGCCCAAAAACTAAGTATGAATAATACTTACCTGAGTGCTTAATCATAACACGCACTCTCCAAGCACTTCACTCATAGTAACTCATTTTAAACTTCATGAAAACCCTACAAGGTAGATGAGAAACTAAGGCAGAGAGATTAAAAAACTTGCCCAAGGTTGCACAGATAGCAAGAGGAAATGCTGAGATTTGAACCCAGGTAGTTTGACTTCATAGCCACTCTGCTGTTCTATCAAGATTCTTTAGTATTACTGAGATTTCTGTCTCAAATAAAATTGAGAAGCTGGGCATGGTGGCCCACCCCTGTAATCCCAGCACTTTGGGAGGTGGAGGTGGGGGGATCACTTGAAGCCAGGAGTTAGATACCAGCCTGGGCAACATAGTGAGACCTCCTCTCTACAAAAAAATTAAGAACCAGCAAGGCATGGTGGCATACACTTGTAGTCCCAGCTACTCAGGAGGCTGAAATAGGAGGGTTGCTTGAGCCCAGGAGTTCTAAGTTACAGTGAGCTATGACTGCAACACGGCACTCCAGCCTGAGCACCAGTGCAAGACTTTGTCAAAAAAAAAAAATTATTTTATTTTAAAAAAAGGAAATTGAGAGCATAATAAGAGCTGACAAGAAAATGATTTTTTTAAGATGATAATAATGAGAATCTCTGAAATGGGAGAAAAAGCCATTGGCTCCTCCTGGAAGGCTGGAAAGAATGTAGGGCTGTGAGGATGATTCAGTGAGGGATGAAGATGATAAATATTCACTAGCTATGGTCCAGCAGCCCACTTCAGTGTGGGGAAGACAGTTGCTTAAAACTAAAGGACACTGGGCAGGCAGGTGCGTCATTGACTAGAGAGTGGTTGAAATGATGATCATGAATGTACGCTACTTAGGAGAGGGAGTGAGGAAAGTTGGCACCAAGGGAAAGTAGATCAAGGATCTGGGTGTTTCTCAACATAGATTATCTCATTTAATCCTCCCAACCATATGAGGCTTCATAATCATTTTCACTGAAGTCCTCGGGAAGTTAAGTAAATTGCCCAAGGTCACAGAGCAGGTAAGAGGTAGTATTTAATAAATAGGCATATGGTCAGGCAGGCTAATCCAGAGGCTGTGCTCCTAGTCCAGGCAACTCTACTTTCATGCCTCCCTGAAAGGGTCCGTGGAAAGGGGAGAAAGATTCCAGGTACAAGAAACACCAAAAGTAACTCGATAACCTGGGCCTGGAAGCAGCAGAGGGAAGGGGTTGGTAGGCATAAGTATAGGGTTTGTCTTTAAAAAGAAAGATGAGATCTTTTCTTCCCCTGAGATAACAGGGAAAAAGTAAAGATGAAGTGCACATACAAAGACATTCTAGCAAGAAAGGAGAGGCTGGCTCGTGTTAGATGAGTCTCATTTCCTCAGTGAATTAAAACAAAGTTCATCTGCCAAGGTCTTTAATCCTAGAGGGGTTGAGTTGGAGCTAGAGTTTAAGACAATGGCATGTCTGAAATAGTTGTTGTCTTGGACTCTTTGAATGTAAGTATTGCTCAGCAGCTCTAGAGGCCCTTTCTGAGCTTACATGATCTTTAGAGTGAAACTGTTGGCCCTGATTTTGTGATTTTCTCTAGCAGTGGCTAGAAGTACAGAAGTAGGAACAAAGAAAATGACTGGAGTCCTTTGCTCAGTATTGGAGGTTTCTTGCAAACTCATAGGTTTACCAGAGTGTTTAAATTATCCAGTTTCTTCTAAAGAGGAAAAGTTTGAGAGCTGATAATCCATACAGTGAAAAATCAAGCCAAAGTGAACAGGAGTCATGGACACTGGCATCAACTGCTTCGGCTCAGCTCACATTGGTCCCTCTTGCTAGCTGGTGACCTTGGACAAATTACTTAACCTCTCTGCCTCAGTTTTTTATCTGTATAAGAGAATATTAGTTAAACTTACCTTCCTAATATTCTTATAAGAATTAAATAAAACATATAAGGCAGGTAGCACTGTGTCTGAGACATAGTAAGTGGTCAATTAATGTTAACTTTTATTGAGTCTCAAACAAAGACCTGTCTGGTATTTCTAGTTGCTCTATGTCTTCATTGCTCAACATTCACTACTAGAAGCATGGCATTTCAGGCATAGACCTGTATGTACTAAATCATGTGAGAGACTACAGTCTCCTAGCCACTGGCAATGGCTTGTCCAGCCATGGTGACTAGCTTTGTTTTCAAATATAAGCAAACTGGTGACCTAATGGACTATGAGTTTGCTCCAAGGGAAAGTAGCCAACTCTTCCTTATTTAATGCCAATAAGACCTTGACCTTTCCTGCTTTCTATGCCAGCCCTTCTCTCTTAAAGCAAACCCAGACCACAAGTCTAGCCAGACAGTCGATATGAAATTAAGCCTAGAATTTTAAAACATTGCCCAGGTCTTTCTCAACAATTACAATTTCTTTTAAGCATTAGACTTTCTTTATGGGGCCCCCAAAGAGTTGCAGAATAGAACTAGTATTGTTAATCCTTCTTCCAAATCTCTGTAGTCTATTCAGCATCATTTCTTTTTATATTCTCCCAGGTGTGATACTTGTGGTCTGGGCTTGTGTTCTTATTCTGCATAACAAAAAGATTTACTTGAAAATGTGATTAGAGTACAAATGCTTTATGTACTTAGATGTGTTAAATATCTACATTCTTAACGCCCTAAGAACTTCCTTTTCATGAAAGAAATGTTTTTTCTCTTTTTCTGGGAAATAAAAGTAGTAAAATTCAGAAGCCTAATGACCAAAAACATCAATGGCATTCTTTTCTCTGAATTCTTATGTGGACTTGTGTTCTCTTCCAGGCCTGTCTCTATTTGTTGCACATGTCACTATCTTCTTCCTCCTGCGGGCAAAAATATTCTTGTCCCTCCCACAGTACCTAACAAGTCCGCAAAAGTAGAGAAGTATCTGAATAAAAACTTACTTGACTAACTAATTGACTGAAAATACTTTTTGTTTAATTGATTCATACAGACCAGCGGACCAGGAAGGTAACTGAATAATGGAGGCTGGTTATAAGACAATACAGAGCAGTGGCGACTGCAGTTACGTGAAAACTGTGTGTCCCATCTGGGGGTAATTGGAATTCAGCTCTGGCTCACCTTTGCCATGTGGCAATGTAGGTCCTGTATTACTAGATGTTCCCGCTTTTAGATAGAGGAAAAAATTTTAATGTGAAATCTCCCAGCTTTTAAGTGCTGGCAATCAATTAAAAAAAGAAAAATTTTAACATAGTGCAGGCCCAATATAACACATCAGTGAACCAGGTTCACCCCAGGACCAACAGTTTGCAATATCCTGAAGAAAAATTTCCACGAAATTGTGATGAGTAATTCAAACTCTCCTTTATCTGTCTTTTACACCAGACCCCCCTTCAAGCAGCTTGATGACCACAGCCCATGCTCCGTCCCTCTATTGCCTGTCATAGCTGGGCTAGCTGTCATAGCAAAACTCATCCCTGAGTCAGTGCAGAATAACAAAAACCACATATTCACACTGCCAGCTGAGCCCTTTCATGGTGTTGTATAAAACTGAAATGGTGGTAATTGCTAGAAATGATGTCCAGGTTAAACGTTGTGATGAACCTTTTTAAAGGCCTGGACGATTTCATGATTCTATCATAGTCCCAGCAAAGCTACCTAAAGAAGTAACATAGATAATCAAGTGTTATATTTCAGATATCAGCTGATTTTCTGCAGTGGGAGAGACAGTCAGGGTCAGAAGGAATATTCCATTCTCCCCATTCCCAGTAGCTCCAAATTGGTTGGTAGATAGCAAAGATTCCCACCTTCATAAAGCAGCAAAAACATGTCCCTGGTAAAGGAAGACTATTTAACCAATAATAGGAAGACTATTTAACCAATAATAGATTTGCATTCTTATCAGAGCCTTTTTTTTTTTTTTGACATAAAACTCTATCTTCATTCAACTTTTGGAGCCTAGGTAAGGCTCAGTACTTTTTCTAAAACAAAACACTACTGACATCCCCTAAAGATGAATTCCGTGTCATATCAACCTTTCTATCCCCAGCATTTGGCACAATACTATCACAGAACAGGGACTCAACAAATATTTGTTTAATGAATAAATTAATGATGGAATGATTGAGATCAATCTATGCCTCAAATGGTCTTGATTTATAGTCATGCTGGAGAAAGGGGATCAAAAAGAAAGGAGGACAAAGATAAGCATCTTAAAATGCAGCATGCAGTGCTTTTTTTTTTAAAGATACTTTAGAGAATTGCATGGTAATTTATCTAATCCACCCTGTCAGGAAGAATCTGAAGATGCAGTCTCTGCCTCCCTGCTAAGTCTTAGCGTGTGCTGATTTGAGGTGGCTCCAGAAGTGAAGCTAAACAATTAATTGCACTATTAAACAAACACTTTATGTTCCCTTGAAAACCTTTAATGAGAGCCTCAGTGTCAGAGAGGAAAAGATGCTGAGACATCAGAACCATGAAAGAGACATTAAATTTCTTTCTGCCTGCAGCCCTGTGGCGGTGGTGTCTGCGCCCCATTCCTGCCAAGTTCACAGTCTTTAACATGACACTGAGCTTGACAGAGAAATTGCAGGTACTTGAGTATGTATCTGCATTGCAACAGATGTCAGCATCACGTTTAGAAGAAAATTGAATTACAGATGGAAGGAGCATGGGAGTTGAGAGCATCTGTTATATGAATCTGTATTTGAGAGAATACATTTGAAAAATAAGTCTCCTCAACTTCCGAATGAACTAAAATTGCTCGTGATTCTTACTGCCATCCCTCTCTGTGTGTGTGTGTGTCTCTCTCTCTCTCTTCCTCATTCCCTCACTCCCTCTCAACCTTTTAGAAAGAATAACATAATTGATGCTTTTTCACACTGTCAAGGTAAAGAATATTGGTAGAAACTATTTTGGAGAGTAATGTGTCATCTGTATCAGTAACAGAATATCAACTAAAATATTAGAATGTCCCAAAGATTCTTTCCAAATAATCCTAATATTCTTGCCCTAATAAAAAGCACCATGTTGTCTGGATGACCAATCATGTTTGGTCAGCAAAAAACACCTAGAACCTATATGTGACCTTCTTTGCTGTCATTGTTCATTTCTTTTTAGTTCATATGAGAAGGGACCTTCAATCCAGGTAGTTACTATCATTTCATTCAACAAAGAAGTCACTGTCTGAGCCAAGAATTCTCAGAGGATAGTTTATAGCTCTAAGTAAAATCATTTCTGATAAATATGACCCTTAAACTACACACAGGACACAGCTCACTCCTTCCCAATCATGTCCTGACAATGGCTCAACTCACACCTAACAGAAGCAGTTACAGTTACATGGACTGCAGGCTGCAAAGGAAATGATGGAAAGCACACACTCATTTTACACAGGTCCAATCACCAGCTGCCGGACTCTTATGCCCTTTCGGTTATCTGCAGTCTCATCTCCAATTGTGAAAGACAGGTGAGTTATAGATTCTAATAGGTGGAACAGTGATTATCTGTAACCTCTTTGTATCACCCTGGAGACCAACTCATGCTTGGACCGGATATCCAAGTGCCATTAAGCTGCAATAGGACTTTAGTTCAGCACGCCCAGGCCCCACCACTACCACCATGAGTTTCAGTTAGCCCCTCAAGTTCCACTAAAAATTCACTGAGATTCAAGATACTTCCATGGTGCCCTCAGCATGGTTCCCACACCAATTGGTGCCCAAAAGTGAGTGAAGGGAGCTGGGAGGAAAGTGGAAGCCTTTTCCCCAAAATAGCAAGTAATTCCGCAAGGATACATTCTACACCAAGGAGTCAGGATACTGAAGGAGAACGGTGGCTGTTTAAACGTGGCTGTGCAAAGAGCTTTTTAAATGACCTAATAAAGACCATTGGAAGCTAGAACTAGGATCAATTATCCATAAAAATGAAATGTAACCCACCTTTACAGGACTTTTGAAGAGCCTTTACTTTCATCCCCTGCCCCTTGAACAGTGATGCTATACTTGGAAGAGAGTCTCCCTGCATGAAGGAGCCAGGAATCAGGATTTCACTGGGCGTGTCATGATGCTTTCCCTCCACCATCACTCTAATCATGATGAATGTCATGGCTTTGGCACATCTGGCTAAAGTCAGGAGTGTGAGGCAGCCACATCTGGACTCTGGTATTATTTCATCTCTAATTTAATAGCTGACTTCCCAGTTCTGAAGCTGACAAAGGACTTGAGCATCAAAAATTGAAAGGATGATCACTAAACTTTGTTGGCTTCCAGGCACTTGCTCTTGCCTCAGGGAAATTTATACCCTATTCCACTGAAGATACTGCTCAAGTGACAGTCATAACTCAATAACAGTGTTCAGAAGATTTTCCAAAGATTGACATTCTTACTGAGATTCCTTTAGCCTATGGTTTGGGTCAAATCCAGACTGTAGAAACTCCCTTTATGTACCAGGTTCAAGGTCATCAGTTCATCAAGGAAAAAAATACCCATTCCCATTTTCAAACTTCCCAATCCATTTTTATCTTCTTTGTCTGCATTAACCTCATTGATCCTCTCACATCTTTGCACTATCCCAAGAGCATTATTTTTTAAATTTTATTTATTTATTTATTTTGAGTTGGACATTCTCAAGAAGGCTTTGCTAAAATTTTTCTTACAGCTGTTACCACTTAGAATCACTTACAAATTCTCTTATTTTAGGGCCCTTGCTCTCAGTATTTAAATTTAACTTCATAATATTTGCAGAAAGCTGGATTGGCCAAGAAAATTCACTGTAAGACTCAAGGCCTCTGTTTACTTATCTTTGAAATTGATTTCTTTATATGGATCTAATATGACTTTATTAAAATATCAAACTTAGAAAATATAGAGTAAAATACTATGTAACTGCTCCCTGTACAATAATCTTAAATGAATTTAGCTTGTTCTTCCATAGATGATACCAAGGGTAGTTATTCAACCATAGAAGTGGCTGAAAAAATGAAGATATTACCTGACAATCTGAAGCTCCCAAGACCTTTTATTCCCCTTGGAAACATCTAACGAGCTCCTACCATGTGCAAAGTGTGAGACAAAGTGCCAAAGGGGTGAAAAGGAACTTAGAGACAACCCCGGCCCTTGCAGTTGCTCATCATCCAGGAGAAAACGCAGACCCGTGGACATAATGTCAGATCGTAGAAGCAAGGCCAGAGGGAACTGGGAGGTTAAGTGTGGGGCACGCTCTGAATAATCAGATTACAAAGCAGAATAGGGGTGTCTGCTTGTGTTGGTTCTAAATCCTGCCCTGAGAACCCATACGTATGGGTTCGCCTATCCAGGTCTGCAGCTCGGAAAGTTGACCTTATGCTTGGGGGCTGTCCATCACAATGTACTATATTATTTCTATCCGAAAAAATGCAGGTGAGCGTACTCCTGCTGGCACCTCCTCAAAGCACAAATGGGGTGATGAGCCCCGAAAAGGGCTTATTAGTCCTGGTTTTGCGTGTGGAAAGTCAGAGAGCGATAAAGCCATTTCATTCCCCATCGACCTGGCACCCAGCGCTGCAGGGGTCAGAACCCCACGTGAAGCTGGCATGCCGCACTCCCGACCACGCCAAGAGGCCTCTGGTCCCCTTCGGCCACTCTTCAGACACACCAATCCGCGGCCCCCCGCAGCATTTTCAACAATCCACTTCCGACTACCTTTTTATGACTTTACAACACAGTTTTTCCTCGAATTTTATGGCATTTCATTAAAGCCGCCAGAAGGTGATACTGCCCCTTTTCTAGGAGTGAAATAAATTCAAGTTTTATCGCTTCTGGAAATGCCCGAGCAGCTGTCAAGACATTTGATAGATTTTCTCAATTACAGGACTTGTGGAGCATTTTATACTTACATCTGCACCGAAGCCCAATAGAGTCGATGCTCGTCTTGCCTCCCTCCCTTTTATCCCATGCATCCTTTTAATGACCAATTTGTTATTTTTTCCCTTTTATTTCTCCTTACCTTCTATTTTCTGCATTTTGTTTCTCTTTTTGCTATTTGGTTTAGAGAATGATGCATTTCTCACACAAATTTACATTATTTGTAAAAGAGAAAGGAAGTGGGGTGGGGAGGCAGGGTGCCTAACCAGGATCTATAGAAGTAAAAAGGGTAAATTAAAATTTAAAAGCAAATCAATTTTTGCATAAAGGAATTTACTGGTAAAGTCAGGTACCCTTTGCACATGCAGTATTTATCAATGTGGCATCACAGATGCTGAGTTTTTTCCTAATGGGATAGAGGCTCCTGGTTGTGTGACTTTTTACACTAATAAGGCTATTCATTGGTGTTTTTCTTTATTGTCAAAATAAAGAATATCAGCTTTCAGTGACAACTTCAAGGATGATTCAAAACTGACCAACCATGGTCCCAGTAGATGCTAAATATATTTAAAAGGCTCATGTGTAACGTAGACCAGACCAGTAGAATGTGCAGACAGACTATGGTTATGGCAGATAACATCTATTTCATTGGTTTTAAATGTATCTTCTTGTGGGTGGAGCAGAAACCTCAGAAAGAAACTGAATGGGTGGTCAAAATATCTTTGTTTTCATGAAAATGCTTTTCTTTTCTTGTTTTCTTGTTTTTTTTTTTTTTTTTTTTAAAGAAGGTCTTGCTCTGTCACCCAAGTTGGAGTGCAATGGCATGAACACGGCTCACTGCAGCCTCAACATCTCGGGCTTAAGTGATCTTCCCACCTCAGCCTCCCAAGTAGCTGGGATTACAGACACATGCCACCACAGCTGGCGAATTTTTGTATTTTTTGTAGAGATGAGGTTTCACCATGTTGCCCAGGCTGGTCTCAAACTCCTGGGCTCAAGCGATCCTCCTACCTCAACCTTCCAAAGTACTATGATTACTGGTGTGAGCCAGTGCAACCAGCCAGAAATGCCTTTCACTTAAATAACATTTTAAAACTTTGGAGTATTTTCTCATACATTACCAAGTATAACATCCCCAGCAATACTGGAGAGTAAACAAGATGACTATATCAGAGATGAGGAAACTCAGGCTCACAAAGGATCAGCACTTTGCCCAAGATCAAAAGCAGAGTCTTAATTCCAATCCAGCTCTTCTAACTCCAACTGTAGTGTTTTTCCTCTATTGTGATTTCCCACAGTACGTGACAGTCTCAACAAGAAACTTAATTCCCCAGTTTCTGTATAGAGCGCCTTACCAATACCTTACAAGTACATGTGACTTTAAAGTCTTCAAAATGTGCCCACATCACTCTCTGAAATCTCCCCTCAGTCATTCTTTTTTGTTGTGTTTGTTTTTGTTGAGACAGGGTGTTGTTCTGTTGCCCAGGTTGGAGTGCAATGGCACAATCATGGCTCACAGCAGCCTCAACCTTCCAGGTTCAAGTGATCCTCCCATCTCAGCCCCTTGAGTAGCTAGAACCACAGGTGCATGCCACCATGCTGGGCTGTGTGTGTGTGTGTGTGTGTGTGTGTGTGTGTGTGTGTGTGTGTGTGTGAGAGCGAGAGAGAGAGACAGAGACAGAGAGAAAAAAGAGAGACAGGGTCTCCCTACATTGCCTAGGCTAGTCTCAAACTCCTGGGCTCAAGTGATCCTCTCACCTTAGCTTCCCAAAGTGTTGGGATTACAGGCATGAGCCACCATGACCAGCCTAAGTCATTCTTTATACCATTACCCCATTTAATATTTTATAGCCCAAATCATACTCTGAAATTATATTCCTTATTTATTTACTCATCCATTTATTTGTTTCAGTTATCTACTGCTATGTAACAAATCACCCCAAACTTAGTGGTTTAGAAAAAAACTATATTTTATCACTTCTCACAAGTCTGTGGGTTGACTGGGCTCAGCTGAGTGATTTTCCTGCCCCACATGGTGTAGGTGAGGTCACCCATGTGGTTGCATTGAGCTGGGAGCTTGGCTGAGGCTGAAACACTCAAGACGGACTCACCCTCCAGGCACTTCCTCCATGTAGTTTTTTAACATTCAGCTATCAAGTTCAAGCTTTTTTACAGCGCAGCAGCTGGCTTCCAAAAAGGAGCATTCTAAGAGCTAACGCCCCAATGTGTAAGCACTTCTCAAGCTTCTGTTTGCATCACCCCTGCTAATATCCCATTGGTTAAAGCGGGTCACATAGCCGAATCCAGAATTAGTGTGGGTGTGTGGGTGAGGACCACCCAAGGGTGTGAATGTCATGTGTCATAAGTCATTAGGGGTTAACAATGTGACAGTATACCCCAGTATTTGGAAAGGGAACCACTACAATGTCAACTCTATGACAAAGGAAACTTTGTCTTGTTTATTGCTGTAACCCTAGCACCGGAAAAGTTCCTGGGAAATAACAGAAGCTCAGTAAATATCTGCTAAATAAATAAATAACTGAATGAGGTGCAACCCTATGATTAGGAAAGATTTTATTAACTTCATTCCCTTTTATTAAAATAAACTTTAATTAAAGTCTAGTCCCTTATACTCCTTCCTAGCCATTACCCCTCTTAAAGGGTAACTACTATCCTGACCTCTGGTATGATGGATTAGTTCTGCCTATTTCTGAAATTCTATCTAAATGGAAACATACTGTATGTACTCTTTGTGTCTGGCTTCTTTCATCACTATTATGTTTGTGAGGTTAATCCATGTTGCTGTGTGAAGCTGTGGTTTTTGATTCTCATTATTTATAGTATTCCATAACATGAATACACTACCATGTATTTATCTGTCCTACTATTGATGAATATTTGAGTTGTTTCCAAGTTGGAGCTATTATGAACAGTGTTGTTATGAACATTTATGTTTGTGATTTTTGGTGAAAGTATACATTTCTCTTAGGTATAAATGGAATGGCATATACTCAGCTTTAGAAGAAACCCAAAGAGTTTAGCAAAGTGGCTGTAACATACACTCCCCCAGGAACATTTAGGTGTTCCAGTAACTTCATAGCCTCATCAACACTTAAAATCATCTGTCTTTTTCCTTTCAGCTTTCTAGGGGTGGGTAGCGATATCACATTGTGCTTTTAATTTGCTTATCCCTGATAATTAATAAATGGTGGTTTATTAGTTTACTATGGCTACTGTAACAAATTGCCATAAGCTTGGTGGCTTAAGACAACATAAATGTATTTTCTCACAGTTCTGGAGGCCAGAAATCCAAAATCAAGGTGTCAGTAAAGATATATTCCCTCTGGAGGCCTAGAGCAGAATCTATTTCTTGACTCTTCCAGCTCCTGGTGGCTGTTGGGATCCCATGGCTTGTGCCTACATCATTCCAACCTCTGCCTGTCTTCATGTTCCCTTTCCTGTGTGTGTCTGTGTCAAAACTCCCTCTGTCTCTCTCTACATAAGGACAAATATAATTGCATATTGGACTTATCCAGATAATCTAGGATAAGTTTCCCATTTCAAGATCCTTTACCTTAATCACATGTTTTGTCATATAATATGTATTCTTTGGCCATATAATATTCATAGGTCCTAGGGATTAAAAAGTAGATCTATCCTTGGGTGGAAGGATATTTTTCAGCCTACAGGTGGGCAAAATGTATATGTCCTATTTTGTCAATTGCCTGCTTAAGTCTCTTGCCCATTTTTTTATTGGGTGGTCTGTTTTTCTTACTGATTTGTTACAATTTATTATTCTGAATACAAATCCTTTAACAAATGCATATATTACAAATTCTGTGGCTTGCCTTTTCACCCTTCTAATTGTATCTAGTTCTTAATGTAATTCAATTTATCTCACTTTTTAGTAGATTAATAAAGAAGAGAAGCCCAGTGACTTCTTCAGAAGGCATATCTAATTAGAAGGGAGTGATCAACCTTGTGTTCATGTTACCAAAGTTCATTAATGGATGAATGGGTTTTTGGAGTGCTGTAAAACTACTGGGTATTTAAATGTTTCCTTTAGCATTTATAGCTTTTATTTTTAAAGAAACAAATTAAAATAATAGAGTAGTAAAATTTTTTAATTAAAAAAATTTTTCAAATTTGGTTTCTCAAAATTCCAGTTGGCTTTTTTGCAGAAATTGACAAGTTTATCCTAAAATTCATATGGAAACTCAAGAGATCCAGAAAGCCAAAACAATCTTGAAAAAGAAAAAACAAAGTAGGAGGCTTCACACTTTTCAATGTCAAAACTTACTATAAAGCTATAATAAACAGGACAATGTGGTACGGGCCATAAGGGTAGGTCAATGCAATAGAATTTAGAGTCCAGAAATAAACCTATGTACTTGGTCAATTGATTTTCAACAAGGGCGCCTAGACCATTCAATAGTATTTTCAACAAATCATACTATGACAACTGGACAACCACAGGCAAAAGATCGTTGGACTCCCTACCTTACATCAT
Source organism: Symphalangus syndactylus (assembly GCF_028878055.3). Classification (NCBI taxonomy): domain Eukaryota; kingdom Metazoa; phylum Chordata; class Mammalia; order Primates; family Hylobatidae; genus Symphalangus; species Symphalangus syndactylus. The sequence goes on from NC_072430.2 coordinate 111,987,841, forward strand.
ATACGAAAATTAATTCAAAAGGGATTCAAGGCCTAAATGTAAGTTCTATAACTATAAAACTTCTGGAAGAAAATGTAAACATAAACCTTTATGATCTTGGATTAGGCCATAGTTTGTTAGATACAACACAAAACGCAAAAGCACCAAAATAAAAAAAACAGATAAATTAGACTTCATCAAGATGTTGTGCTGCAAAGAACACTACCAAGAAAGTGAAAAGATAGCCCACAGAATGGGAGAAAATGTTAGCAAATCATGTGCCTGATAAGGGACTTATATCTAGAATGTATAAAGAATTCATACAACTCAATAATAAAAAGATCCAGGTAAGATGTGGAAAATAATTAATAATAATAAAGATATGTAGCCCAATTTAAAAATGGGCAAAGGATTTGAATAGACATTTCTCCAAAGAAGATATACAATAAACACATGAAAAGGTATGCAACACAATCAGGGAAGTACAAATCAAAATTACAATAAGATACCACTTCATACCCACTAAGATGGCTAGAATCAAAAAGATAATATCAAGTGATGGCCAGGTTATGGAGAAATTGCAACCCTCATACACTGCTGATGGAAATATCAAATGGTACAGCTGCTTTGAAAGAAGAGCCCGGCAAGTACTAAAAAGATTAGAGTTACCATATGACCCAGCAATTTTACTCCCAGGTATACACCAAGAGAAATGAAATCTATACCCACACACAAAACTTGCATGTGAATGTTCATAACTGCATTATTCATAATAGCCAAAAAGTAGAACAACCCAAATGTCCACCAACTATGGTAAATAGATATATAAAATGTAATATATCCATATCATAGAATTACTCCTTCATAAAATGAGATGAAGTACTGATACATGATATAACATAAATGAACCTTGAAAACATTATGCTGGCCAGGCGTGGTGGTTCACACCTGTAATCCCAGCACTTTGGGAGGCTGAGGCAGATGAATTGCTTGATTTCAGGAGTTCAAGACCAACCTGGGCAACATGGTAAAACCCTGTCTCTCTTTTTTAAAAATACAAAAAATTAGCCAGGCTGTTTGGGAGGCTGAGATGGGAGGATCACTTGATCCCAGGAGGCAGAGGCTGCAGTGAGCTGAGACAGCACCACGGCACTAGAGCCTGGGCTACGGAGCGAAAGCCTGCCTCAAAAAAAAAAAAAAAGGCCAGGTGCGGTGGCTCACGCCTGTAATCCCAGCACTTTGGGAGGCTGAGGCAGGCGGATCACCTGAGACCAGGAGTTCAAGACCAGCCTGACCAACATGGAGAAACCCCGTCTCTACTAAAAATACAAAATTAGCTGGGTGTGGTGGCACATGCCTGTAATCCCAGCTACTAGGGAGACTGAGGCAGGAGAATCACTTGAACCTGGGAGGCGGAGGTTGCGGTGAACAGAGATCATGCCATTGCACTCCAGCCTGGGCAATGGAAAACAAGGAAAGAGAATATTATGCTAAATGAAAAAGTCAGTCACAAAAGACCACATATTGTATGATTCCATGTGTATAAAATATCCAGAATAGATAGATCCATATAAACAGGAAGCAGATTAATAGTTGCCAATGCTGGAGAGGTTGTGCGAGAGAAATGAGAAGTAACTGCTAATGAGTATGAGGTTTCTTGTTGGGGTGATAAAAATGTTCTTAAATTGCTGGTGGTGATGATTGCACAACTCTGTAAATACACTAAAAATCATGGAATTGCACACTTTAAATAGGTGAATTATGCAGTATGTGAATTATATCTCAAGAATGCTGTTATGTTGAAAAAACTTTTTACTTTTTTAATCTAACTGAAGCTCCTCTCTCTGTTTGTTAGGAATATTTTCACTAATTCTAGCCCATGTTATTATCTTTTAATAAGCCAGAAAGCATTTTCTACATTTGAAAAATACTGAGGATATTACTCTGGGCATTTGATATATTTCAGATAATATTAATGTTATCATAAGAAATAGCCTGTGGTCTGGTAGAAAAAATCCTGGACTTGATGCTTTAATATTTAATAACAAGGTGCTTTAAGCAAGTCACTTAACTTCTCTGAAACTTCATTTTAAGAAATAATAAAAAAGAGTTGAAGTACCTAATAGAGTTGTTAAGAATTAAGTAAGGTGCTTGCCACATTTATATGTTCTCTGAATTGCAGACAGAGTTTAGATATTGAGAAGACCCAAATTTTACTTTTAGCACTGCCACTTTCTTACTGGCTCTGTGACTTTGGATAAGTTACTTACCCTCTCTGAACCTTATTTTCCTTATTGATAAAATCTGAATGATTTTAGTTAAAATTATGGGCTTTCATAAAGAGCATGTCTTTCAAGCCAGCATAGTTCCTAGCTTGTGGTAGGAAGCAATTATTACTAGCAGTATTAATAACGGTAAAATACTGTAGAGATGTAAGATTTATGACTACTCTGAAACACTAATATGGCAATATCCCACCTGCTTAAAACAGCCAATTCCACTACATTAGGAGAAAAGGAAGGTATAGGATGCTTAACTCGGTGTGGAGGCATGGGTTACAGGCAGTGGGGAGGGAATGTAATTTTCTGATTTAAAGCATGTATAAGAGAAAAAAAATTTGTATCTAATATATCTATTTTAAAATGCAAATACCCTATCCCATTTGCTATCCCTTACTATTACCTAATATTTATTAAATGCTGGCTATGTGGGCATATGAGTCCCCTCAAACACTTTAATATGGGAAGATGGACAAACACGTTCTTTTTTATTGTTCTACAGTAAACCATTGTTATGTTATATTCTACTGATTTGAAATTTATAATTGTGTCAGGACATTATGAGACATAAAAGATTTATCATGTAAATGAGTAATATAAACATAATTTTATGAAAGCTCTTTAAGAAAACTCATTGTGTGGCCGGGCATGGTGGCTCACACCTGTAATCTCAGAACTTTGGGTGGCTAAGGCGGGTGGATCACCTGAGGTCAGAAGTTTGAGACCAGCCTGGCCAACATGGCAAAACCCTGCCTCTACTAAAAATACAAAAATTAGCCGGGCATGGTGCACACGGCTGTAGTCCCAGCCACTCAGGAGGCTGAGACAGGAGCATCGCTTAAACCCAGAAGGCACAGGTTGCAGTGAGCCAAGATCGTGCCACTGCACTTCAGCCTGGGCAACAGAGTGGGACTCTGTCTCAGAAAAAGAAAAAAAGAAAGAAAGAAAACTCATTGTTCGGCCAGGCACAGTGGCTCATGTCTATAATTCCAGCACTTTGGGAGGTTGACATGGGTGGATCGCCTGAGGTCAGGAGTTCGAGACCATCCAGTCCAATATAGTGAAACCCCGTCTCTACTGAAAATACAAAAAATTAGCTGGGTGTGGTGGCGGGCGCCTGTAATTCCAGCTACTAGGGAGGCTGAGGCAGGAGAATCACTTGAACCCGGGAGGCGGAGGTTACAGTGAGCCGAGAACCCGCCATTGCATTCCAGCCTGGGCAACAAGAGCGAAATTCCGTCTCAAAAAAAAAAAAAACTCATCATGCATTTTTAAAAAATGGAACTTGTCTCTATCTCTATAGTTTTATGAACCAGTTACTTGTAAATGCCTATCCATGTGTCTTTTTTCCTAGACTGAACCCTTGTCCATTAAAAGCTGGGAACTTACATGTTTTTATATATCCAGTGCCAAGTGCAGGGCCTGGCACACAATATGCATTCATTCAGTAAATGTCAACCAAAGGCTTGTTGTTTCGAAGTACTGTACTCGGAATACTTCTGAATTCATTTACTTAAGACCAGCTAGTACACACATCAAAAATTGGATATTAGGGAATTTTTGCTGACTTTCTTGTAGTTATATGTTTCTGTTAAGTTATTAAACTTCACATCTGAACTTCTTTACGAAATGTGGTACGATTTAGAGTTTCACGAATTCAGTCCTTTCCCCAAATTAATCTGAACTAGTAAAATTTCATTGGGCTAAACCAGTATTCGTGTTTTCAATTTTGGTCTTAAATATGCATATTCTTAGATCCAGACTGTTCATACCTGATAAATTCACCACTTTTTTTGGTTATCATGATTTAAGGACGTTTATGAGTTGGAAGTAAATTTAAATAAATTATTGGTTACATTTGCTTTGTAACTAATGTTAGCATTTATTTTAGGTGGAAGGAACACAGGTGTTTGTTAGAATATCTTTTGTATTTCCTGTACATTTTTTAACTTTTCAAAAAACTTAAAAAGAGGCCAGGCACAGTGACTCATGCCTGTAATCCCAGCCCTTTGGGAGGCGAGGCAAGCCGATCACCTGAGGTCAGGAGTTCGAGAGCAGCCTAGCCAACATAGTGAAACCCTGTATCTACTTTAAAAATACAAAAATTAGCCAGGCTTGGTGGAGCGTGCCTGTAGTTCCAGTTACTTGGGAGACTGAGGCAGGAGAATCGCTTGAACCCAGGAGGCAGAGGTTGCAGTGGGCCAAGATTGCACCACTGCACTCCACGCTGGGCAACAAAGCAAGACTCCATCTCAAAAAAAAAAAAAATTCAAAAGAAACATTAGGAAGCTGCCTTGAAGGGTGTTCAGTGAGAAGTTGTTCTGGACCCTAAAATTAGGATGATCAGGTGGTAGGCAAGAAAATCAAGGACAAGCAAATCAAACATACAGAAGGAAAGTCAGTGAAGATATGGATGAAGGGTCTAGCGCCTGGAAGGCCATCATTGGGCTCTTCTAACTACTTATTATAATGAGTTAGTGGTATTTTTCACTCGGTTATCAGTTTGTTTTTTACAGTTGATTGGTTTTTGTGTCTGTGAAATACCCAGAAATCACCCTTCAACCTACAGTTTCACATACATTCTCTTCAAAAGGACAAACATGTTCATAGATAATGAACTATCTATATCAAGCTAGAATCCAATTCTTCCATAAACTTATTTGTATTTATGTCTTCTTAGACTTCTCTGACACAATGGTTCCCAAAATTGTTTAGGGTGTTGGAAGAAAAGAGATAAATAGATATTTCTATAATACGCAGGGCAAACAAGATGAGAGAGAGAGAAAAAAAGGCTCCTTCCTGATGATAATTAGCTTTATTTTGCACACGAGATTGTATTACCCTTGTCTTGGCAGGCAAAGGTTGCCCTTGTTCATAAATTTTATCCTGCCCACAGACTAATCTAACTATAGTAAATAATTTTCTCAATTCACAATTCTGCTTTCTCCAACCTGCTCATTATTTTCTATATTTTTGCTATAAGCACTACAAAATTGCATGTTTCATTACCAATTCAACATCCCTCTGAATGACGCATCTCTAAGTCCATTCCTTACCTACCCTGCATCAAAAGTGCTATATTCTTCAGTCTTTCACACTGCAAAATCTCTATTCAATAAAGAGTAGTTAATTTTTGATCAGGGAAGTGGGGGTTATAATATGTTTATAACACTGGCAATATTACAGAAACTGAGAAGCAATATTTTATTTGTCAGTGCAGAGTGGTGGCAAGAGCATCAGATTGGGAGCTGGAAGATCAAGAGGCCTGTTAGCTGTGCGACCTTGGGCAGGTCTCTTCATCTTCCTGATCTTCAGGTTCACCATGTATAAAAATCTCACCCACCTTCCAAGGTGATTTTGAGGCTCAAATAAATGAAGTAAAAATACTTGTAAATTGTAAAGAGCTACATAAACATGAAATGTTATTATTTAAAATAACATAAATGTTAAAGGCCCAGCTTTCACTCCATGGGCCTGTGGCTATAACTTTCTGAAGGAAACACTGAAATTGAACCTACACTATGTGCTTCTGTAGTTACTATTTGTGCCCCTGTAAATCCTTCTGCTACATCCTTGTGTCTTGTGGGTGTTGTGTTGTCATTGTTTGTTTTGGTTTTGGTTTTGCTATCTGAAGTATTGATTTTATAGCTTCCCTCAATGAGGACAAGTGAAAATTTTCATAGGCAGAAATTCATCTCCATACAGGCTATCATTCCATCATTTCACAGCACTAAGGGAGACAGCCTACAGAACCTTAAACCTTTTTTTAAAGACCTCAGTGATATATGAACATTCATTTCAAAACGCTCCCACTAGAGTAATTCTAATCCGGGGAGCTCTAGGGACTGTTTGCACACGGTCTATACGAAGTCGTTTCTCAGGCACTTCTTCTCAATGTCATGTAGCCAACAGGCTGAATCAACCACATGCAATAATGAAAACATCCTGTATTTATAGGAGTATTTCTCCAAGGAACATCCTTCAGCAGGAATGCCCGAAAGAGTTCTAAGAATTGAAGGACATATTTCAGATGTGTCTAACCTGTCTCCAAACCCCGATAAAAATGGTCAGGATACCAAATTGTGCCTTTCTCCGCCTTGTGCTATAAAATGAAATGGGAGAGTTGTTTGGCTTTATGGCTCTCTGTGTCATTGTGTCTTTTTGCTATTACATGGGTGTAAAAATAAATAAATAAAAATAAGCAATATGAAGCATTATGCCATGTCACCACCTCACCAAGCAGCTAAATAACTTCTAGTGTGAAATTTGTTTTATCTTAAGGAATCTTTTTAAACATCAGTCTGTACAAAATAGTCTACAGGCATATAATTTTTAGATTTCCCCACAAACATAAACAAAAATCTTGGCGACTAGAAATACTAGAAGGAGAAAAAAAAAGATAGGGAAGATTTGCAGCAAACCAGTTTACAGTTTCTCCTCTTTAAAGTGAAGAGGAGTTGGACTAGATTTGCTTTAGGATGCTTGTACTGCTTAAATTTTTGAAATACATAAACAAAGAGTACACTGAACAGTTAATTATTTTATAATAGAAGATAAAATATATATTTTTCAAAAGCCTTTCCACAGATAGCCTTTATTCAAAGTGACCTGAGAGCAGAGAGGATCCCAGGATTTCTGGGACAAGGGTTATTGATTATTTCCTTGGTCATGGTGGGGAAAAGGAAGGACTTCCTCCAGAGGAAGGTGCTCACAGCCATAACCATGTAACAGACCTCCATGTCAAAAAGGCCGACAAGATCTCAAACTCCACTTGGAGGCTGATGGATGTGGATCCCATCCATGGATCAAGGACCTTTGCCCAGGGTTGGTGCTGACCCAAATGATGGAATTTTTATCCGTCCTCCTTGCTGTCCTAACCAGATTTGGAGATCTGCTCGCAACTCTGGATGGTGTGAACGTTCAAAGCACAAGCTTAAAGAGGTGAAGGAAGTGGAGGTAAGGAAAGTCCCTTGATCACTATCTAATACCATGAAGACTGGACATAGCCAGTATGTCTAGAGCATCTACTATGTGGCAGGTACTAGAAAGACATATGACCTATACTGCCTTATTATAGTATGGCAAAAAATGGGTTGTTCTCTCCATGCCCCTTGTTCCTTTCCATCTTCACCCAGCAGATGACTTCAGTTAGTTGCTCAAGGTGATGTTACAGGAAACTCAATAAGTTTGTCCTATGGATGCTCTACTTTGAAGAATCTGGAATACCCATGCCTATATAATGTAGGACCTGAGGACCCACCATCTATTCCAATGATCTACCATCACCACCCTCTAAAGATGAAGAAAGGTACAAGAGTTTCACCAACCTTGGCCTAGTCTAGTGCCAGGAAAATGGAGCTAGGACAGGGTAGGGAAATCACAGAGGCAAAAAAAAAGAAATCAGGAAAAAAAAGTCTGCTTGGAAACCCATCAAAGGCTGACATAGTAGGGCTGAAAGGCAACCCAGTGAAGAAGTCTTATACCTCACTCTGGACTTTGTGTTTTTCCATGATCAGCTTATACTGAGCTCTTCTAAGCAATAGACTGTTTCTCAAGACTTTATGTTGCATGGCTATAAGATCCTTGTTGCAACCTACAAGGTCCAGAAGAAGAAACTGAAGCCCAGAGAAGTTAGGTAATTTGCACAAGAATACTTAGCTAGTAAGAAGCAGAGCCAAGATTCCAGCCCCAGGCAGCTTAAATCCAAAGCCTATGTATTAGTCACTACCCTACACACCTTCTCACCAGTGACAATTCTCCTGCCACATTTCCTCTACCCCACTAATGTACACTGGTAGTGTAAAAATTCAATATTCATCATTTTCTTCTCTGATGAAAAAGTTATTTGCATTGATGGTGTATTTATTTGCATATTTCTAGGTGCTCCCTAATATTCTAAATAACTTCCTCCACTATTCATTCCACACTTATTCAACACATAGCTCCTGAGTTTCTAAGGCAAGCGGGGCATTGTGCCGGGTGCTTAAGAAAGTCACAGTCCACTGAAAAAGATCACATTAAAATGAAAATAAGTGCTTGGTTTCCCATGGTACGGTAAGGCATAACCAAGAGATTAAAGCTTGCTTATTGAGCTGCAATCCAAAACCACATTATTGGGCTATAATTTTCTATTTGATTGACAAGAAAGGACTGAGCGACTGGCCCAAGGTCAAGCAGCTAGTCAACAGCAGTTCATTTCATTTACTTTATTGTCTCTGACATACCATGTTTTCATGATTCACCCCCTCTTAATAGCTTTATGTAATGTTCAAAACATATTTTATGTTTTATAGACATTTTTTTAAATTTAAAGCCAAAGAAGCAAAAGCGTCAAAAGCTAACGTTGGGCTGGATCACGTTTCAGCTGTCAGTTTTAAGGACAGCAGAGTGCCTATAAGGTTTGGCTTCTCCCCAGGCACATTTCCAGGCTATGGAAGCCGTTAATTCTGCCCTAAATGCATGCTGTGTCCTCATCTCCTCAGTAGCCCTCTATCCAGGCTGAGACTTAATTGGTTTGGGTTGGGTAACTCATAGTGCCTCATTAGGGCATCAAAACACATACTAGGCTCTCTAGTAATTTTCTCCCTTGAAAGAACATTGATTGGCTCCTTCATTGGGAAAGGAATTAGCTAAAAGACTCCCGGGCTTGTACAAAGAGATTAAGTTCACAATGAATAATTTCAAAGTGTATTGTACAATCAGATTTCTTTGAGCCTATCTGTTGGTCAAATTTTTCTTTTCTTGCTATAACTTCTTGCACATCTACCCAAGAGCAAGTGACTATTAGTTACCTTACAGAAATTAAATAGCCTAAGCGTTCTGAAGTTTTTACTTGCCTGTCTCTCCATTTTCCTTTGACTGAGGTGAACTTTGTTAATGCACTGACAGGAAAACTACCAAAAGATGGCTTTTCTGCTGAACCTGATCATTAATTACTCCATCTCCCATTCTTGCTATAGCAGGCTTGGTCAGCACCCTGTCCATATCCCTTCTCTATATACATCAAAAAGTGCTAACTGTGAATACCTACCATTCTCTGCTTATGTTTTCTGGCTACAAGAGACAGGTTAGCCCTCCTACAGGGCAAGCTGGAAGTGCTAGGGTGTCTACGACCCTGGAAGCAACCTTCCATCAATGACAGGTGGGATTTGGTTGATAAATACCCCAGATTTCTCACCTCCCAGTTGGAATAACTCTGAGGTATGTTTTACACTCTCTCCCAGAGTTCCTGAGCAGAACAGGCTCAAGTTGCCTAAAGTGATGACTGGTTCGCTAATGCAAATTTCAACGGCTTCTTTTTGTTCCGTCTCATTTCCATACTCCACTATCAGTGTGTCTTGGAGTCACCTCCCAAATATACTACTTCCATTTGATTCACTGTACCAGGGTCTGCTTCTGAGGTACCTAAAGCAAAATAGTCATCATGATCTAGTTAGTCTTTGGCTCTCACCACCTGTCACTTAAATCTTGAGGTCATTGAGACAACAGTTACCCTGACATGAAGGGAGCTGAGCTTTCTCAGTTGATTCTGTGTTCACTCTATGAGCCAGATCTGGGGGCTAAGGGAGTAGACTTGCCAGGAGTCTGTTTTCATTAAGGTTCAAATAACTTCCTGGAAAGTAACTTACCATAAGAGAAGGAAAAAATTGAGATCTACCAACTTGGTCCAAGGACTTTAGATCAGTATTGTTGGGAGGAGGGAAGTGGGTTTGAGTAGTGCCTTTGTATACCTTTTACATTCTCTTACTCAAAATACCCTTACCCCACAGCCATGGTCTTCTGAAGGCCCTCTAGTAGGGAATGGTAGGGACGAGTGAAAGCAGGGCAAGGAAAAAGAGGGAGTAAAATAAACTAGAATCAATAAAATGGTTGCCTTTCTTACAGTTGCTGAAGGAGGTCAAAACAGAGACTTGCTGTGTTTTTGCTACTGTACCCTATTTTTACCCTCAGGTTGGTATGTCATGGAGAAACACTAAAAACATTTTGGTCAGCATCCCATAAATATAATTCCCCTGACAGTAGCCTGACTTGGTGTAGCCAAAACATTCAATTTCAAAAAACCTGTGAATTTTTCTGTCAAGACAATATTCTGAGACTTTCCTACTAAAAAATAAAATTAAATTAAAAAATAAAGCCATTTCCTTCTCTCCACACACAAACTATATATTAACCATATTGCTACTGACAGCCTTGAGGGCGCTGGCCTGCTGGCTTTCTTTCTTATCACTTACTTTCTTAGAAATCTGACATGACCACTAGTATCAGCATGAACAAGATTGTGAATGGGACCTACTCATGGGATTATGGATTCTGAATCCTCCAGGAGTGTCCCATAATGCCCCTGTCAGTTGGTTTTGCCTTTGGGCATCTAATTTAACTGACAAATCTGAGGAATCACATGGAGGCAGCCACCTCCCCAGCGACTTCACAGATGGGAGCCCTGCAGTGAGTAAGTTATTCCAGCAAGTTTGACATTACCTTATGTTGAACATTCTCCTGACAGGTCTGCTCATTTCTTAATGGCATAAAACAAGTCACTGTTATTAAGCATGAGTCTCCCTTGACTTGATAAATACCATGGCCCCATTTCTGGCTGTTTTAATGGATGTCCTAAAGGCATCTGAACATGGCATTTTACATTTGGCAGAAGCTCATCAACAACAATTTTTTCTAATTAGACTTGGAAGCTTCAGACTTAAATGCACAGGGTCAAATATTCCAACATGTGAGGGACATCCAACTCTCTGGACAAGTGCACTTTTGAGAGTGAACGGAGGGCAGGAGGGCATTCATACTGCCTAAGCACATGTGGGTACATTTTGCAAAATCAACTTAGCTGCAGATTTAACCAGAAATCAAATCATGTCCTGGCATTATGCCTAGCAGGCATTATATAGTTGTTAGTTTCAATCACAAGAACAATTACTTCAAGTTATGGTGCAGACCAGTGTTCAAAGTCCTCAGGCCAGCAAAGTCTTCCTGTGATGCTGCTAGCTGCAAAAATCAGCAGATGAAAGAAGTGCAATACTTTATACTTTCAGCTTTTATTAATATTTTGTCTGTCAATTGGCAACAGGCACAGAGCCCTGGCACTACACCAAACACCATGTGTACAGTGCCAAGAGAGCACAAATGAATGAGGAAGACATGACCCTCAGGCTCAGAACACTGACGTCTACATGGAGAGTCAGGCTGTACTGAATAAGCATGCCCAAAACTGAAAAGAAAATACAGAACTCCATATAAAGATGAGATAAGGGGCCAGCCACAGTGGCGCATGCCTATAATCCAAGCACTTTGGGAGGCCAAGACAGGAGGATTGCTTGAGCCAGGAGTTCGAGACCAGCCTAGGCAACATAAAGAGACCCTGCCTCTACAAAAAATTAAAATATTAGCTGGAATTTGTGGCATGCACCTGTAGTCTCAAATACTCAAGAGGCTGATGAGGGAGGATCGCTTGAGCCTGGGGCTTACAGGATGCAGAGTGCTATGACTGCGCCACTGCACTACAGCCTGGACAACAGAGTGAGGCCCCATCTCTAAAACTATATATCTGTATGAGATAATGAATACAAAGCATTTAGTTCCATGCCAAGGAGACGTCTCCCACAGTAAACACAAAGTGAGGAGTAACTATTACTATTTTATTAGAAACTTAAATTCATAATTACATAAATGCTGGCAGGAAACAAAGTTAGATTAGAAAGAAATGAGTTCTGGGTTTTAGAGAGTTAGGTTGCAGCAGAGAAAAGACAGGATCCATTTCCATCAGAGAGAGCTGCTTAAGCCACAACACAGTGACAGAAGTGGGTCGATTTTATGCAAGGGCAGCAGATCTAGCTAACCCTGAAAAAGGCTTTCCTCCATCAAGGAAAGGTTAAAATAAAAGGTTATCTAGTTAGGAAGGTGGACATTCACTTCTGAGGCTAGGCAGAGGAGTTTAGATTCAATAGAGTCAAAAAATAAGGATCTACTGTAGGTTCTTTTGACAGGCCAGCTACATAGTTTGTAGGACCCAAAGCAAAACAAAAATGTGGGGGCCCTTGTTCAAACATTGTTAAAAATTTCAAGACAGGGACAAGCCAGTATTAAACCAAGCATGGTTCTTTTATGAGCACAGGGCCCTGTGGCAATGCACAGGTCACATGACCATGAAACCAGCCCTGTCTTTGGGAGCGTAATGGTGAAAATGCTTTTCAAGGATTGTGATTTTAGAATCTACTCATGAGATGCATTGGAAAAGGAAAATATTAATAGTTGAGGTAGAGATCCACAAAGTTAACTTTTGCTGTAATTTGCCAAGAGATATTGCAGAAAAGAATCTGGGAGAAGTTGACAATAGATAAGATGTAAGCCATAAAGGAGAAAGAGGGTTTCAAATGATCTCAAGTTTAGCAGGAGGTTTAAAAAAAAGGGGAAGTACAATAAATGACCTTTTAAACTGACCAACTCATTTCATTAACTAATGCTATTATTCCCTCTGTAATATGTACAGCTGATGTTCCAGCATAGTGCATGCTAGTGCCAAACGGAAGCTCCAGGACACAATGGTTTTTGCCACTTCTGTTCATTTCTGTATACCTGGGTCCCAAAGCAGTGCCTGGCATATAGTAGTCAGCAAATACATAAATAATGGATGAATGAATGAACTTGTCAGGAAACTCATCTCTAAGAGACTGTGATTCTACTTCTATAAATTGAACTCTTCTGAGTTTACCTAAAATCAGTTACTTTCCCAAAACTGTCAACGTCATTCATTTTTGTTATAATTTAATCAATTACGAAAACAAAGGAAATGTCAATGTGAAGAGAGTTGCTTTTATAAAAACTTGTTTCAATCCTTGGACTCAATAAAGATGAGTTATTGGGAGGTATGCTGTCAATTATATGTGGACAACTGTGAAATTTGGGGGCAAAATAAATAAAATTCTAGAATTTTTTACTCAAACTGCTTTGCAAATCATTCTATGTTCTCACTCTATTTTTGTTTTAAGTTTCAGAGTACATGTGCAGGATGTGCAGGTTTGTTGCACAGGCAAATGTGTGCCATGGTGGTTTGCTGCACTGATCAACCCATCACCTAAGTATTAAGCCCAGGATGCATTAGCTATTTTCCTGATTCTCTCCCTCCCCCTACCCCCCGACAGGCCCCAATGTATGTTGTTTTCCACCCTGTGTCCATGTGTTCTCATTGTTCAGCTCCCACTTACGAGTGAGAATATACACTATTTGGTTTTCTGTTCCTGTATTAGTTTGCTAAGGATAATGGTTCCCAGCTTTATCCATGTCCCTGCAAAGGACATGATCTCATTCCTTTTTATGGCTGCATAGTATTCCATGGTATATATGTACCACATTTTCTTCATCCAGTCTATCATTGATGGGCATTTGGGTTGATTCCATGTCTTTGCTATTGTGAATTCCCTCCACTTTAAATAGATTAAAATTGAAAATTAGAATGTTATGTGTGTATTTAATGCAAGAAAGACAATGTAGACTTTACACAGCAGACCCATGCTCAAAGAAAAGGCCTCAGCCCTATGTCAAAAGATAACTAAAGGATTGTAATTTATATATCATCCGACTGCATTTATCATTTTTTATAATTTGTTTCAACTGAATATTCTAATGAACTGATCAACCACTAGACCTGAATGTATCAGATACGAATAAATGGAAATAACATTGAGAAAATAAATGAATACATAAACTAACTTAAAGGAAATAAACATGCCAGCGTATTAGGACAATGGCCTAATTACAGATTATAGTAATTGTGTATTATGTAATTATATTTATAGATTATAGATAATAGATTTTATATATATATATATATATATATATTTTTTTTTTTTTTTGAGACGGAGTCTTGCTCTGTCACCCAGGCTGGAGTGCAGTGGCACGATCTTCGCTTACTGCAAGCTCCGCCTCCCAGGTTCATGCCATTCTCCTGCCTCAGCCTCCTGAGTAGCTGGTACTACAGGCGCCTGCACCACACTCGGCTAAGTTTTTGTATTTTTAGTAGAGACGGGGTTTCACCGTGTTAGCCAGGATAGTCTCGATCTCCTGACCTCATGATCCGCCCATCTCGGCCTCCCAAAGTGCTGGGATTACAGGCGTGAGCCACTGCGCCCGGCCTTTTTTTTTTTTTTTTTTTTTTGAGTCAGGGTCCTGCTCTGTTGCTCAGGCTGGAGTGCAGTGGCACAATCATGGTTCATTGCAACCTCGACCTCCAGGCTCAAGTGATTTTCCGACCTCAGCCTCCTTAGTAGCTGGAACTATAGGCACATACCATCATGCCTGGCTAATTTTTTTAATTTTTTGTAGAGACAGGATTTTGCCTTGTTGCCCGGGCTGGTCTCAAACTCCTGGCTTCAAATGATCCTCCCAACTTGGCCTCCGAAAATGCTGGGATTATAGGCGTGAGCCACCACGCTTGGCCAATTTATATATTTATAATTTAGATTTTATATTTATACTGTAATTAGTATATTAACTTACACTTATATTTGATATATATTCTTAATATCTATCAACTCAATTATTTGCATTCTCTTTCCTAGTACTTTCCTGATATCAAGTTCCCTGAGACATGAATTTTAATCAGAATGCTACTTGAATTTTAATCAGAATCATAGAGTAAAAATTGCTCTGGGAGAGTGTTTTATAGAAACTCTAGAAAAACCCAGTGAAATACGCCTACTCCACAACTGTATATGCTGTTCTAATGACCAGATAATGGAATCCCCAAATACAGTAGCCTTTTACCATTAAAAGCACGAGTTGTTTTGGAACAGAGAGAGTGATGAGAAGCAAAATTGATAAGCTGTATGGGATAGGCAGAATCGCCCTCCAAAGATGTCCAAGCCCTCATCCCTGGAATCTGTGAAATATGTTACTTTGCATATCACAGTGGACTTTGCAGATGTAATTAAGGTTATAGACATGGTTATCCAGGTGCCCCTAATCTAATTACATGAACCCTTAGGAGAAGTGAATCATATTTCTGTTGTATACCTGTGCTGAAGTTCGGTATATGCTACCCCAAAATATGGTACCTTGGCATTTGAGAAAACAGCAGAAGCAGGAAGGTCATTCTCACCTTGACATTGCCTCTTCTCCCCTAAAGTAGGCTATAAAACCTAGCTGAGGCCAGGCATGGTAACTCACGCCTGTAATCCCAGCACTTTGGGAGGCCGAGGTGGACGGATCACCTGAGGTCAGGAGTTCAAAACCAGCCTGGCCAACATGGTGAAAACTCATCTCTACTAAAAATACAAAAAAATTAACTGGGGCGTGGTGGCACATGCCTGTAATCCCAGCTACTTGGGAGGCTGAGGCAGAAGAATCGCTTGAACCTGGGAAGCGGAGGTTGCAGTGAGCCAAGATCACGCCATTGCACTCCAGCCTGGGCAACAAGAGCGAAACTCTGCCAAAAAAAAAAAAAACACCTCGCTGAACTTCCCCTGAAATAGATCATAAAACCTTCTTTCCACCCTATACCTGGAAGAAAAGAACATCGATATCACTGAAGAGACAGGGAAGAATCTGAACAAACAGGCCTTGCTAAGTGCCCCCAGTTTATTACCATTAGCTCATAGCCTCTTTGTCTAATCATACTTTCCCATGACTATTCTTTTCTTCCTTAAACTTAACATAAAAATACATGGGTTTCCCTGTCTCTTTGGATCTTTATTTCTGAAGGCTCCTATGTGATGTAAAACGTCTATTAAATAAATGTCTATGCTTTTCCCTTATTAATCTGCCTTTATTATAAGAGCCCCAGCTGTGAATCTAGCAGGGGGTGAGAAAAGAAATCTCCTCTATACCTGTTTATATTTTCTACATTTCAACATTGAATATTTATTTCTTACATATATAGTTACATAATTAGGACAATTGTTCTTAATTTATATGAAAAGAAAAAAACAAAATAGAAAATAACTCCCAAGACTGTAGGACCTGAGAATAGAGCAGGCTGCTTGGAGATGGGCAGAGGAAGACATGGCAGAAACTTTAGTTGTTAGGATTATTTAGGACTATTGTTGTTAGGACTATTTAGATTACAAGTGAAAAAAACCAGCCTGGATCATGTGTCCATCCCTGGCCCAATTATAGTCACCAGCAGAGTGATGCACCAATTGTGGGTGGAAGAGCCACCCAACCAACATAGAGTGTGAGAGAGGATGCCCAAGGGAAGTGGGAGAGGCTGTTAACAGAAGAAGGGGGTGAAGAAATGCTTACTCGCCAAAAAAGACTCCATTACAATATCTCCAAACCTAATAGAAAGAGAGGAACGGTCAAGGGGCATGAGAGGAGGGGGCATAACCAATGATAGGAAGAAGAGTAAAGAGAAGACCATCATAAGCTCAGTTTTTATTTATTTATTTTTGAGATGGAGTCTTGCTCTGCCGCCCATGCTGGAGTACAGTGGGACGATCTCAGCTCATTGCAACCTCTGCCTCCCAGGTTCAAGTGATTCTCCTGCCTCAGCCTCCCAAATAGCTGGTATTACAGGCACCTGCCCTACCACGCCCGGCTAATTTTTGTATTTTTAGTAGAGGCAGGGTTTTGCCATGTTGGCCAGGCTGGTCTCAAACTCCTAAGCTCAGGTGATCCACCTGCCTCAGCCTCCCAAAGTGCTGAGATTACAGGCGTGAGCCACTGCACCCGGCCCGGCTAAGTTTTAAACACATTCAAGTCTTGGTGTCAGAAGTTGTCTCCAGTGTCAATGCTCTAAAGGTAACTGCAAATGAATTATTACAGAGGTAATGAGACTTGCAAGTCATCAGCATTGATATGCTAACTGAAGTAGGTTTGTCAGGAATCTTTCTATGTCTCGGGAGAAAAACCCATTTCTAGTTAGTTTAAACCAAGGCACTGAAAAAGTCCAGGGTAAAATCCAGAGACTCAGCTGGATCTAGATGCTCAGACAATGGTATCAAGTAGTTGTTTCATCTCATTTTCTCAGTTCTGCTTTGTCTGTGCTGACTTCACTCCCAGAGAGGCCCTTGTCACATAAATGGCAAGAGGATCACCAGTGATCTGAACATTCATCCTACAAATTTAGCAATGCCATTGGAAAAAGAGTACCGCCATTGCAACAGTCCCAGAAAAAGTCCTGGTGCTCTTTGAACTGTTTTGTTTTTGTTTTTATTTTGCCACATCTGCAAATAAATTCCTACGGCAAAAGAGAAAAATACATATGGATGAGCCAGCCCTGGATCATATATGCCCAACCCCAGATCCACAAGGAGGGGTCAGGAGTGGTTCAAACAAAAAATATGTTGGAAGCTGGGAGAGGAGAATGACTCCTCTCCCAAACAGTCAGGGTGTTATTACCTGAAGAAAAGATACTAGGTGAGCAGAAACAGCACAATTCCATTATAAAGCTATGTGGATGCCATACTCAAGTTCCCTAGAACTCTGAAAGGAGCTCTTATAATGTATAAATAGGCCGGGCACAGTGGCTCACACTTGTAATGCCAGCACTTTGGGAGGCCCAGGGAGACAGATCACCTGAGGTCACGAGTTCAAGACCACCCTGGCCAAGATGGGGAAACCCCGTCTCTACTAAAAATACAAAAATTAGCTGGGCATGGTAGCGCACACCTGCATTCTCAGCTACTCGGAAGGCTGGGGCAGGAGAATTGCTTGAACCCAGGAGGCAGAGGCTGTAGTGAGCTGAGATTGCGCCACTTCACTCCAGCCTGGGTGACAGAGAAAGACTCCATCTCAAAAAATAAATAAACAAAAAATAAATAAAGTATAAATAAAACTAACCCATGATAAGAGCACTACAGGAACACTGGCCTGAGCAGCAGCCAGCAGACGTGTCAACTGCAGGTGAGTGATAAGCATAAAAAGAGGGCCCAGAGGAAAGCCCTCCTCTCTTTCCTCTTTCTTTTGATTCCATCACATTTTCCACCCAGTATGTCAACTGAGGAAGCCTGGACCTTCTATCGGGTGCTCAATGACTGCTCACTCCCTCACCCAAGTTAGGTGTGCAATCTCTCTCCTCGATCACAATAACGTGAAGTGTGGAGTAGTGGCTCAGTGTCCCAGACCCGTCTGACACCTGTACAGTTCTTCCCTGACGAAAATCCTAATGCAGTTGGTTTTCCTCCAAATGTATAATAAGCATAATAAGCACAACCCATATTATGTTCCTTTGATCAAAATTATGCAAAGAACCAGATGTTTACTTTTCATTATATCTTACAGATAACAGTTGGTGCTTGAACGACCTATCTGACGTTTCACTGTCCTTGTCTCTTGCATTCTGTTTGGGGGAAAGGGAGGTGGGCACATGCACAACTGTGGTTCCCCCGCTCCCCGAGATTATTTTCTTAGACTGAACTTGAACATATTAATACAGCATTTTGATTATTTAATAATGCTATATAATATAGCATTTTGATTTTTTATTACTACAGAAACAAGTTACCACAAATATAAAGGCTTAACACAACACTCGTTTATTATCTTGCCATAGCCATGGGTCAGAAGCCTGGGCAGATCTTGGCTCAATTAGTTCCTCTGCTCCAGGTTCCATAAGGCCAAATCAGGGTGTTGGCAGAGCCACATTCTTTTTTGGAGGCTCTGGGGAAGAATCTGCTTCCAAATTCAAGTTGTTGGCAACATTTTGTCCTTGGAGTTGTAGGACTGAGGTTCCTGCTTTCTTTTGCTGGCTGTCAGCAGGGGATTGCCCTTTGCTCCCAAAGACCTCTTCAGTCCTTGCCGGTGGCCCCCCACATCTCAGAGCAAGCAACAGCACTTCAAACCCTTCTCACACTTGCAATCTCTCTGATTCCCTCTCCTGCTTCCTATTCCACTGCCTCTCTATGGCTTCAAGCAGAAAAAATTCTGCTTTGAAGGGCTTGTGTGAGTAGATTGGGCCCACCTGGATAATACATGTCCAAGACCTTAATTACATCTGCAAAGTCCACTGTGATATGCAAAGTAACATACTCACAGGTTCCAGGGATGAGGGCTTGGACATCTTTCGAGGGCGATTCTGCCTATCCTATACAGCTTATCAATTCTGCTCCTCATCACTCTCTCTGTTCCAAAACAACTCATGCTTTTAAAAGTTAAAAAAAAAAAAAATGTGTTTGGGGATTCCATTACCTGGTCATTAAAACAGTATATACAATTGTGGAGCAGGCATATTTCCCTGGGTTTTTCTAGAGTTTCTGTAAAACACTCTCCCAGAGCAATTTTTACTCTATGTTCACCAAGTAGCATTCTGATTAAAACTCACTTCTCAGGTAACTTGATATCAGAAAGGTGCTTCCTAGGATGGAAGATGCATATAATCAGGTCAACAGAAATCTAAGTGTATATTAAACATATGTTAATATACTAATTAAAGTATAAACATAATTTATGTTTATACTTTAAACTATAAACTGTTACTATTTTAAACTATAAATAATTTTAAACTATAAAAAATAAATATATTAAGATAATTAAACACATATATTTAAATGATGGCATTCTGATTTATACATTGGTGTCAACTGGATTTGGTAATATAACCCAATAACCAAAAGAATGATCATGTTTTAGAGTACTTAAAACATCCAGTTTTCTGACTTTCATATGGTGGCTCAAATGAGGTGATCCTCTGAATGACTGAATCAGCAGATCCATACAACATTCTCATCATGGTCCCCCTCCCCAGAAAATCAGTATCAAAGAAGAATATTGGAAGATAATTTTTACAGATGCTAACTGATACAACATAGGCACACAAGCTTTCCAAGAGTGTCTATCAAGACAGAAGAGCCAGTAGCCCAGGACCTTGTGAGAGCACACTAGTGATTACTAAGTAGGTCTGAACACAGGGTAATGTGGAATAAGCCATTCTGTAAGAGGTGCAACTTACCTAGCTACCTCTCTTGGAATCTTGACTGTAATTGTTAAGGAGTTCCATTAGGCATCTCAAACAATTCCTGGAGATGTTCTTTATCAATGGATATCATACAGGTAACTAAAGACTCCCACACTATGGTATGGGAACCAAACCTATGTACATATATGTATATAGGAGACAGCCAAGTATAAAGGGGTCACTGGAGAACCTCCAACCAGCCTGCGCACTGGGAGAAGCACACACTGGGGTGGGGCCTCCGGAAGTTCGTGCTGTTTGCAGCGGGGAGGAGCCTGGCCTCTCCTGTTCTGCGGTCGTACCTGGAAATCAATCTGTGAGGCGGGAAGACTGCTAGCAAAACTCTCGCTTTGCTGAGAGTCCCTGTTTCCCTTTTTTTCCTTTTCACCCAGTAAACCCTGCCCTTCTCACCCTTCAAAGCATCTGCGAGCCTAATCTTTCATGGTTGTGTGACAAGAACCCGGCTTTTAGTTGAACCAAGGGGAAAGTCCTACAACATATATATACATGCATGTATGTATTATATGTGTGTGTGCATTTAAATAGGATCTGTGTGGGTATGGGGTTGATTTACAATCCCCTGTGACTTGGTTGCAGCCCATGTCGTCTGTGTGAATAATGCGTCTGCATCAGAACCCTAAACCCTGCTCCTTTTCTAGTTACACCATCTTGGTTTTCAAGCTGCCATAATTTTTTATTATCATTAGACACCACATCCTACTTTTCTTTCTTTATCACAGCTCAACTTCTGGAATGGGTATTCCCCGTCCACTGCTTCACCATCTTACATCAGAATTGTTGAAGTTGTACTTTTATTACTGTACTACTTTCTTCTCTTTTTTTCTTTCTCTGTACTTTTTTGTTTACACTATTTATTATTATATTACTTTTCTCACTCTTCTAGAAGTTGTGCACTCTCTGTAAGCTCTTAAATCACCAGCCTAGGAAGAGAACTAGGAGGTCAAAGAGGAAAGAGGAGCCACTTGCCAAATTCCAATTTCAGGTGGACACCATGAATATATCATAGAACAGGTCAACTGCCCAGGACTTTCAGAAAAGCTTGGTTTTCATTAGATTCTCCTCCAACTCTTTCATAATCTAGGCTTCCTGCCCTGTGTTAATTATATTTCTGACCCAAAACCAACAAACTAAGAGGCTGCATGTTGTGATGGAAAGTGTATTGGACCAGATGCCAAAAACTGTGAGTTTTAGGGCCAACTCTGAAGCTAGCCAGCTGTGTGACCTTGAACAAGTCATTTCTCCTCCAGACCTGTTGTTCCCTCACTGCTTCAATGAACAGTTAATAAGATTTTGTCCATGATTTCTTCCAGGTCAAAATTATGTCATTCTTTCACCCTAATTCCCTTTCTTCTTACTGGCAATATATCACATATAATAACATAGTTTACAATTCTCATGATCCAGGTTAAGATTTATTACTACTTCTTACTAAACATAAATTACTACTCATGAATTACTTAACACCAAAAATGAACACTTACATGCAATTACAAAAAAAAAAAATTTTGTTAGCTTTATTTGAGGTATGATTCAGCAAATGAGGTATTTAACAAACCACTGTGAAAGCAAACCTTAGTTTTAAAACCCAGCAAATAAAAACTGGATCTGAGAAACTGGAGCTAAGATTGGCTGGGGTCCATCACCTTTATGAGGGTAGAGGGACTTAGAATACACCATTTATCTAAGAACTAGGCAGATAATCTGGAGCAAGAGGGCAGGGGGTGGTAAATTGGTGGGAAAATTAAAGAGACATTTTCCCCAGCTGTTTGATTTTTCATGCTGTTGAGTTTTAAGGTTACAGTATGTAACCAGAATATGAAACATCACTGGGAGGAAGGGAACTCATTTAATATTATGTTAGTTGTAGAATTATAACTAGGTGTAAAGCAAAGAAAGTAGTTATCTATTATTCATTCCTTCTGAATAGACATTTCCTGTCTGTGAACACAAAGCATGACTAGAATTCACTTGCTGAAACTCAGAAATGCTGTAAGAGAACATTTCATTTTCATTTGATCTGACCTTGTGTATGGTAATGGAGCTTCTTTGAACACTGATGCTTGTCTGTTCTCCTTATATTATGCCCCTGAGAATTATTCCTATTCCTGACCTCATAGATGAGGAAATTAACCTCAGAGAGTTTTAGAGACTTGTCCAAGGTCATCGCCAGGTTCAATCTCTTTAGGTAGTCCTGAACGGGTGTGGCCACAAAAATCAGTGAAGTTAGTTATCTGCGTATCTATATGTGACTTCCTATATTATACGAAGTATTTCTCTCACTGATAACTGAGCACATCCAATCTAGCATGTCAGACTGACCAGAAATTAACATGCATTCTGTTCATTCCAAATATCCCTAGCTGCTTAGTGAACCTGTGAATGAATGAAAGATGGCTTCTCAGCATGATGATAGAAAAAAAAATTTCTAGCTAGAGACGTTGTACCAGACATAGATGCGCTGAACATAGATGTACTAGATATAATTGAGCCTCATGCTCAACTGCTAAATCAAGTGCCCTGCCTCCTGACCAAGGCCTTGATTTGAACCAAAGCATAAAACCCAAACTATAAAGAACCTCAATAAACTGAGATAAGCCTTTCTTGGTTTTCTCTTGTATTTAGTTTTTCAAATTTAATTATGAGCTAAATCAACTTTAAAATTCAGACCGTTTTGACCTAGAATCTAATCTACTATTTTCTAAAAACTATTAAGTCAGAATATAATCCCATTGAATTGATATGTCATCCAGTTCAAGCCCTCCAAAAATTGATACATTGATACATAGGTAAGTAGGTGGAGGGATAGAGAGATGAAATGGATGAATTCCCCTGCCAGGACTGCAGTTATTTGCTCCAACCTCTAAAACTAGCTAATATACCTCTTCACCTAAATACCCCCTTGCTAAAATCCTGACTGATTAAAAAGCGAACTTAACAAATTTTCTCTGATGAGCTTTTTATCATGTTCATAGAAAGAGAAGTCTGATATAAAGTAGTAACACAAGAATAAACAAACCTATGATTTGGAGTAGCAGCTCCAGGGACAATAATAAGGTTTTCCAATCTCCCAGATCATAATTAACAGTGTAAGGAATTAAAGAGAAGTTCAGGAAGGAGTGTTTAAACCTTTTTGTAAATTTAAAAACAAGTAATGATCTCCATTGCTGTTCTCCAGGTTTATTCAAATTTGGACAATTAGGACAATTAAACATAAAATAGAGACAGCTCTAAAGAGGGAGCTACAACAAAGCAGAATAATTGCTGGGACTGGCTATCAAATTTACATAAAAAAAGATTAAAAAGCTGATTTACATTTAAAAAACAAGATCAGGCAATATCTAAAATAGATAACACAACCTACTGAGAAAAGCTCTTTTCATCAATAAAGGAGAAGCAAAGGTGATTATACATAACAAAACTAATCTTCTATATTGCTTTAATCACCTAAAACCACTTTAACTGTTTATTTGGGAACCATTTTGTGGGGGAAAAAAAATATTGCATGTAAAAGCACCTAATTTCTAGGTTGCAATAAAACACAGACACCATCAAGATCATGCTTACATATTCTCAGCTCATTACCTGCTCTCTTCTCTAGATCCTGTCTTCCCTAGGTTATTAAAAATTCTCACCACTTACAAATTCACTCATTCTAGAACTTGAAAATTTGCCATGTAATTGATATAACAGATGCTTCCAGAACAGACGTTCTGCTTATTGTTACAGCATCTCATGAACAAAGTAGATTATAAAGCTTTTTCCTTCCTGGACTAAGCACTTACATGGTATTTTGAGCTTTTTTCAAAAATTAAAAAGAACGTAATTACCTGAATTTTAATATGTACTGTAGGATAGGGGAAAAAAATCTCTTTGTCTCTTTACCCATCTTAGGTTCTCCAGGTGGGACTCTGTAAATTAGGCTAACAAAAGACAGATGCAAGAGAAAAGTATACACATGTATTTAATGTAAGTTTTACATGACACAGGAGCCTCCATCAGAAAATGAAGACCCAAAGAAATGATTAAGCTGAAGTGTTTTTATACCAGGTTTGATAAAGAGTGAAAAGTCATGCAAAAACATGACAGGACAAAAGGGTATGAACTAAGGTTCTGAAAGAAACTTAGCAAGGCCTGTTCATTCTGATTCCTCATAGTGTGTCCTGTCCAATAAATCCAAAAACACTTACTGGCTTTGGTTCTGAATCTCTTGGTAGATATTTTCAGTTTAAAAGAAAGAAAAATAAGAAGAAAAAAGGCCAGGCATATTTGCTATTTGCCCTTGCTGAAATAATAAGATATTTGAAATAATTTTTTTTTTAAGAGCTCTATGGTCAGAAGTTAGCTTAATAGGAAGCTGATATTCAGGCTACAATTTTTGTTAAGTCTCCTCTGTTGTTCTGTCTATTGGATCCTGCTTCTATCATGGGAACGCCTCAGTCTACTGAAACCTCTCTTACTGAACCCCTGCTAACTATATGGTCAGTCCCTCTGTCCACATTTTTTTTTCTTGTTGGCATGATTTTCGCTGAGGATAATGTGGAAATTCATGTACCTTTTTGGGAAACTTGAGACCTCCCCAAACTAGCTCCTGTAAGACTTCTTTTCATTTGCTTCTGTTCCTCCTTCCTCCCTTTGGCACTTACAATCTGCCATCCAGTTCTCTCGAATCCTTGATTTATTCTCCTTCAAATCCTTACCTCCTCCATTTAGTGGTCAGTGGATGAAAAATTACTAACAGGAAACACCAAAGGTAAGAAAAATTCCAGTTTCTGCCGGGTGCGGTGGCTCACGCTTGTAATCCCAGCACTTTGGGAGGCCGAGGTGGGCAGATCACAAGTTCAGGAGATCGAGACCACGGTGAAACCCCGTCTCTACTAAAAATACAAAAAAATTAGCCAGGCGTGGTGGTGGGCACCTGTAGTCCCAGCTACTCAGGAGGCTGAAGCAGGAGAATGGCGTGAACCCAGGAGGCGGAGCTTGCAGTGAGCCGAGATCGCGCCACTGCACTCCAGCCTGGGCGACAGAGCGAGACTCCGTCTCAAAAAAAAAAAAAAAAAAGAAAGAAAAATTCCAGTTTCTATAGTCAAACTTTAGGTAGGCTTCTGGACCTTCTCCTAGGACTATCTATGTACATCCTTGTTGAATCCTGTAGTAAATTACTATAATTTTTATGTTGCCTCAGCATCCTTTTGAGTCCTCCTCTGTGTGTCACCTAACTGACACACCTCAAACTCCTTCTTGGAAAAACTTGCATTTTTTCTCTGTGCCTTTGAGATATAAATTTTCTACCCTTTCCTCTCTAGAATTTGATCATCACCATTTGGAAATACTGTTGTCCTTTGATATCCACAGAGGATTGGTTCTAGTACCTCCCACAAATACCAAAATCCATGGATGCTCAAGTCCGTGATATAAAATAAGATAGTATTTTCATATAACCTATGCACATCTCTTCCTATATTCTTAAAATCATCTCTAGATTACTTATAATACCTAATATAATGTAAATGTTATGTAAGTAGTTGTTATACTATATCGTTTAGGGAAAAATGACAAGAAAAATGTCTGTCCATGTTCAGTAGAAATGCGTGCTCTTTAAAACAATATTTTCAATTCTGATTGGTTGAATCCACAGAAGCAGAATCCATAGATACAGAAGATCTCTTGTACAAATTTCAGGGAGATGACTGTCATCAAAAAGGAAAAAAATGAACTGTTTAGAAATTGGTCAAATAAAAAATCTTAAAAGCCTTTTCCACAAAAAAACTAGTAAAAAATTTTAGCCAGGCCAAGTGTGGTGGCTCACACCTGTAATACCAGCACTTTAGGAGGCCAAGGCGGACCGATCACAAGGTCAGGAGATCGAGACCATCCTGGCTAACACAGTGAAACCCCGTCTCTACTAAAAATACAAAAAATTAGCCAGGTGTGGTGGCACACGCCTATAAACCCAGCTACTAGGGAGGCTGAGGCAGGAGAATCACTTGAACCCAGGAGGCAGAGGCAGAGGTTGCAGTGAGCCAAGATTGCGCCACTGCACTCCAGCCTGGGCGACAGAGCTAGACTCCATCTCAAAAAAAAAAAAAAAGCTTTAGCCATCTGAGCAGATAATCTTAACTTGTATCATTTATCAGGTCTAGCTAGTGAGTCTTGAATTATCAGACTTGGTCCAAGGCTAAAAGTTTAGAGTAAAAGATGTAAGATCTGCTTCTATCTGTATGTTTATGTCATTAAATATAATACAGACATACATTTTTGCCTGGGTTTGCTGGCCAGACAGGTGTATTGTCTCTGCTAGATGGTTAAGGTTATAATTATAAATGCAACCTTCAAAAAGAATACACAGTAAAAATGAATTCCTGAATTGCTTGATGCACATCAGTCATGGAGAAAAAAAAGAGGAAAGAACCATGTTTAACTCTCTTGTTTCTTTGCTTCTATGATATTTTTTGTGCTTGCCTGATTTGTCAACAACAAAAACAACTTGAGACAGAGGTTAGCTTTGTTTGATGTCTCATAAAATTGTAATGAACAGTTCACATATAATTGTTAAGAATGAGTGAGTTACCGGCTGGGCACGGTGGCTCATGCCTGTAATCCCAGCACTTTGGGAGACCGAGGCTAGCAGATCACAAGGTCAGGAGATCGAGACCATCCTGGCTAACATGGTGAAACCCCATCTCTAATAAAAATACAAAAAATTAGCTGGGCGTGGTGGCAGGCACCTGTAGTCCCAGCTACTCAGGAGGCTGAGGCAGGAGGATGATGTGAACCCAGGAGGCAGAGGTTGCAGTGAGCCAAGATCGCGCCAGTGCATTCCAGCCTGGATGACAGAGCAAGATTCCATCTCAAAAAAATAAAAAAAATAAAATAAAAGCACTTAGTTATTAAAAAAAAAAAAAGAAGAAGAAAGAGTGAGTTACCAAATGAACTAAATAAGGTGAACTAAACAACGTGCCAGGACCAATCCTGGAGAAACAGATATGTGACCTTTCAGACACAGCATTCAAAATAGCTGTTTTGAGGAAACTCAAAGAAATTCAAGATAACACAGAGAATGAATTCATAATTCTATCAGATAAACTTAACAAAGAGATTGACATAATTTAAAAGAACCAAGCAGAAATTTTAGAGTTGAAAAATGCAACTGACATCCTGAAGAAAGCATCAGAGTATCTTACTAACAGAAATGATCAAATAAAAGGAAGAATTAGTAAGCTTGAAGACAGCCTACACAAAAATGCACAGAGGAGACAAAAGACAAAAATAATAAAAAAGAATGAAACATGCCTACAAGATCTAGAAAATAGCCTCAAAAGGGCAAATCTAAGAGTAACACCCCACAAGCACACACAAAAATGGACAAAGCAAAATGGACAAATGGGACCACATCAACTTAAATAGCTTCTGCACGGCAAAGAAAACACTCAACAAAGTGAAGAAACAGCCAACAAAATGGGATAAAATATTTGCAAACTACCCATCTGACAATGGATTAATAACTAGGATATATAAGGAGCTCAAACAGCTATATAGGCAAAAACTTAATCCAATTAAGAAATGGGCAAGGCTGGGCATGGTGGCTCACCTCTGTAATCACAGCACTTTGGGAGGCCAAGGCAGGAGGATCGCTTGAGCCCAGGAGTGTGAGTCCAGCCTGGGCAACAAAGTGAGACCTAGTCTCTAAAAAAAAATAAAAAAAGAATAGCCAAGCATGGGGGCACACTCCTGTGGTCCCAGTTACATGGAAGGCTGAGACAGAAGGATCACTTGAGTCTGGGAGGTCAAGACTATAGTGAGCTGTGTTTGTGCCACTGCACACCGTCCTGGTTGACAGAGTGAGACCCTGTCTCAAAAACTAAATGAATACATATTTTTAAACGGGAAAAAAAAATTTTTTTGTGTGTGATGGAGTTTCGTTCTTGTTGCCCAGGCTGGAGTGCAATGGTACCATTTCAACTCACTGCAACCTCCGCCTCCTGGGTTCAAGAGATTCTCCTGCCTCAGCCTCCCGAGTAACGGGGATTACAGTCATGTGCCACCATGCCTGGCTAATTTTGTATTTTTAGTAGAGACGGGGTTTCTCCATGTTGGTCAGGCTGGTGTCGAACTCCTGACCTCAGGTGATCTGCCCGCCTTGGCCTCCCAAAGTGCTGGAATTACAGGGGTGAGCCACTACACCCGGCTGGGAAAAAATATTTGAATAGACATTTCCCAGAAGAAGACATCTAAATGGCAAACAGGCATATGAAAATGGCTCAACATCATAGATCATCAGGAAAATGTAAATCAAAATTACAATTAGATATCATCTCATTCCAGTTAAAGTGGCTTTTATCCAAAAGATAGGCAATAACAAATGCTGGAGAGGATGTGGGGAAAAGGGAGCCTTTGTATGCTGTTGGTGGGAATATAAATTAGTACAACCACTATGGAAAACAGTTTGGAGATTTCTCACAAAAGTAAAAATAAAG
Organism: Symphalangus syndactylus; assembly: GCF_028878055.3. Lineage (NCBI taxonomy): Eukaryota > Metazoa > Chordata > Mammalia > Primates > Hylobatidae > Symphalangus > Symphalangus syndactylus. The sequence goes on from NC_072430.2 coordinate 112,016,487, forward strand.
CTACCATACAATCAGGCAATCCCACTGCTAGGTATATACCCAAAAGGAAGGAAATCAGGATATCTAAGAGATATCTGCACTCCCATGTTTATTGCAGCACTGTTCACAATAGCCAAGATTTGGAAGCAACCTAAGTGTCCCTCAACAGATGAATGGATAAAGAAAATGTGGCACATTTACACAATAGAGTACTATTCAGCCATAAAAAAGAATAAAATCCCATTATTTGCAACAACATGGATGGAACTGGGACTCATTGTATTAAGTGAAATAAGCCAGGCACAGAAAGACAAACTCATGTTCTCGCTTATTTGTGGGAGCTAAAAATGAAAACGATTGGCCAGGTGCGGTGGCTCACGCCTGTAATCTCGACACTTTGGGAGGCCGAGGCGGGTGGATCACAAGGTCAGGAGATCGAGACCATCCTGGCTAACACGGTGAAACCCCGTCTCTACTAAAAACACAAAAAATTAGCCGGGCATGGTGGCAGACGCCTGTAGTCCCAGCTACTCGGGAGGCTGAGGCAGGAGAATGGGGTGAACCCAGGAGGCGGAGGTTGCAGTGAGCCGAGATTGTGCCACTGCACTCCAGCCTGGGCAACAGAGGAAAAGTCCGTCTCAAAAAAAAAAAAAAAAAAAAAAAATTAAAATGATTGTTGAACTCATGGAGATAGAGAATACAAGGATGATTACCAGAGGTTGGGAAGGGAGCATGTAGGGAAGTGGGGAGAGTTAATGAATACAAAAAAAGTTAGAAAAAATTAATAAGACCTAGTATTTGATAACAGGGTGACTGTAGTCAATAATAATTTAATTGTACATTTTTAAATAACTAAAAGCATAATTGGATTGTAACATAAAGGATAAATGCTTGAGGGGATAGCTATCCCATTTTACATGATGTAATTATTATGGATTGCATGCCTATATCAAAGTATCTAATGCATCCCATAAATATAGACACCTACGTACCCACAAAAATTAAAACTTGAAACCTAAAAAAAGAGTGAGTGAATTAGATGAATATAAGTGGGATAATAGTTTATAAGCAAAGTTTTTCAATAACAATTATGTTTTAGAAAATATGTCTAGTCAAAAATAGTTTCAAAATCTTTTTGGTAACTTTTTTTTTTTTTTTTTTTTGAGACGAGTCTTGCTCTGTCGCCCAGGCTGGAGTGCAGTGGCGCAATCTCGGCTCACTGCAAGCTCTGCCTCCCGGGTTCACGCCATTCTCCTGCCTCAGCCTCTCCGAGTAGCTGGGACTACAGGCGCCCGCCACCACGCCCGGCTAATTTTTTTGTATTTTTAGTAGAGACGGGGTTTCACCGTGGTCTCGATCTCCTGACCTCATGATCCGCCCACTTCGGCCTCCCAAAGTGCTGGGATTACAAGCGTGAGCCACTGCGCCCAGCCTTTTTGGTAACTTGAAACCTTAAAATGAAATTAAGTAATAGACACTTATTAAATATCTGTGTCATTTCTAAGTAAGTTAAAAATATTGAAACACTAATTACTAGGCACAAGTTTATGTACTTTGGCATCTTGTTTTTATATAGTACAGAGAAGCTAAATAGATTGAAGTTTGTTTAAAAACATGAAAAATTGCTTCTAGAAATTATGAAATGATGAATGCTGTTATAAGAGAGTTTATAATGCTTGCTAGTTTTCACTAGAAATTAAGGTTACTGGCCAGGCACGGTGGCTCACGCCTGTAATCCCAGCACTTTGGGAGGCCAAGGCAGGCCGATCACGAGGTCAAGAGTTCGAGACCAGCCTAGCCAACATACTAAAACCCTGTCTCTACTAAAAATACAAAAATTAACCGGGCGTGGTGGCGCACACCTGTAGTCCTAGCTACTTGGGAGGCTGAGGCAGGAGAATCACTTGAACCGGGAAGTGGAGGTTGCAGCGAGCTGAGATCATGCCACTGCACACCAGCCCGGGCGACAATGCAAGACTCAGTCTCAAAAAAAAAATAAAACCAAAAAAAGAAATTAAGGTTACTAAGAGTTAAACATTATAATTAACATATGTAATTAAACTGCCAGAAAATACGAGGGAAAACTTTCTTTGCTTAGAAATAAGACGCAGTTGATAATGAAAGTTATGTAAATGACACATTTTTGTTTTTTAAAAAGGCTGAATGACTTTTTTTTAAGTTTTAAATGATTTATGGAAATGTTATCTTTTGTGATCAAAACTGACTAAGATTGGATGGATTTATTAAAAGATTTTATTCAAAATTAGCTTTAGTATTAATAGTACACTAATGCAAAAGTGGAATTTGGTCTTCTCTGTTAAAATAACAAAGTTTTCTAGAAGTATTGGTCTGAGAATGTGAAGGGTTTTTTTTTCTCCTTTTCAGTAACTGATCTAGAAAACAAAGATTTTGTGTTTTATCAAGATCATTTTTGGGCTTCATGTTGTATTTTATTAGGTCTTTGATTACATTTTATTCACAACTATGTAACCTTTTGTATTTGCCTTTAAAATCTTTCGTTGTCGGCCAGGTGCAGTGGCTCACCTGTAATCCCAGTGCTTTGGGAGGACAAGGCAGGAGGACTGCTTTAGCCCAGGAGTTCAAGACCAGCCTGGGAAATACTGCAAAACTCCATCTCTACAAAAATAAAAATAAAAATAAATGAGCCAGGTGCAGTGGCGCATGCCTGTAGTCCCAGCTACTGAGGAGGCCAAGGTGAGAGGACTGCTTTAAGCCAGGAGTTTGAGGCTGCAGTGAGCTATGCTTGTGCCACTACACTCCAGCCTGGGTGACAGAGTGAGACCCCGTCTCTAAAAAAAATGTTAAAAAAATAGAAAATTGTTTTTCTATTTAAAACCGTCACTTTAATTAGCCAATATCATATTTAATTTTTTTAAACCTTTTGACATTTTGACATACTTCCCAAAATCGAATTCTAAATTAAGTCTTTTTGACCTTGAACTTACTTTGAGATTTACCAGTTAGGCCTCTTGAAAACTACAAAATATGTGTTTCTCTCACCTTGTAAAAGAAAGATATTAAAATAATTAGGCTTACATATATTTGATGCATTCAATTATATAGTAAGTGTGGTCAAATAATGAGTAATGCTAAACCTAGAGTTATAATTAGGAGCGTATTATTGATATGAAAATGTGTGAGATTTTTAAAAGTCTAATGTTATCAGTAACAATTCTGGCAATTATGTTAAAATGTTGTATCCACAGAAATAATTAAATTTCCTTGTCAACTGCTGATCATAATGAACTCTCATCAGATTTTTAACCATGGCCATATTAAGTCTTTGTCATCTACAGGCCATTACTATTTTGATTTTTCTCTAAAAGTATTTGCAATCAGCGATAGTCCAAAACTGCTTTTCTTCGAAAAGATTCATAGAAAAGACTTTGACAAATACCCTTGAATATAGGTTTCTAATAACCATAAGATCATACCATTGGACTGTGTGAGAATTTTCAGAACTCTAATGAAGAAATGAACGGCTTCATGAAACTGCCAAGCAAGATCAAGCAGATCAAGAATTAATTACATGAAACTGAACTGATGAAGGTAATGTTTTCATGACTTTTAATTTGAAATTTTTAAATTTGAAATTTGGTTCTTATTGTAAAGTTTCCTTTTACAGATTTAAAGAAACTATTTCTCTTAAGCTTTCTAGAGCTTGCAGAGATCTGGTAGCATATACTTTTGTGAACAGAATTGGAACAATTACTTTTTCTTCCTACCTGATCCTGCTAGGATTCAGAAACTATTTATGAGTATTCTTACTTTTATGGCAATATAATTATTTATACTAGTTTAATAAAAATCTGTTCTCCTTGTAACAGGACACAATTGGAAATACTGGTTATGTTACCTCACCAAGGCTTTGACTGGAATATCCTATTTTCAAATATGACAGACAACTTTAAAGAACTAAGGTTGACTTTATGGAGCCAATAAAGCCCCCGCTTGGATAAACTGGCCTGGTACTTTGAAAGCATTGTTCACATGGTTGCCTTAGAGGTAGGTAAAGAATGTCACCTCCTGGCAGCACTAGTAACCTCAGGATATTTTGGGGACCTAAAGCAGAGAGGAATTCAGCAAAATCTAGAAGTACTTCAGGTGAATTTTTTTTTTCTTTTTTTTTTTTGAGATGAAGTCTCGCTCTTGTGCCCCAGGCTGGAGTGCAATGGCACAGTCTCGGCTCACTGCAACCTCCACCTCCCAGGTTCAAGCGATTCTCCTGCCTCAGCCTCCCGAGTAGCTGCGATTACAGGCGCCCGCCACCACGCCCAGCTAATTTTTGTATTTTTAGTAGAGACGGGCTTTCACCATGTTGGCCAGGCTGGTCTCAAACTCCTGACCTCGTGATCCGCCCGCCTCAGCCTCCCAAAGTGCTGAGATCACAGGCATGAGCCACCACGCCCAGCCACTTCAGGTGAATTTTAATGGTGAATCTTTAGCTTGGCCTCCTGGCCTCAAGAGGCTTTTCAATGTCTAATCTGAGATTCCTTATAAAACGTTCCAGCAAAGCAAATTTAAAGACAGCCTATGTGGCCAATCGCTACTCTTGCTGAACTTGTGTAAATAATTAGATCGAGTTTAATGAGACTAAATTTATTTTGCAAACAAATTAGTTTTACTTTGATTATCTTTGATAGAGATGAAGGTGACTATAGAGAGAAAAATTTTGTTTCAGAAGAAAAGTATAGTGCGCCCATTATTAGATGCTAGCTCATTGTTTTTGAGAGTTTGTTATCTACCTGAAATCTGCGCTGGATCCTGAATTTCTCTAGTTTCCTCCAATATCTGGCTATGACTCTCCAAACAAATATTTCCAATTTTTCTCCCAGTCTTGTGGCTTGGAATCACTAAAAATTAAAGCACCCCTTTTTCTGAAGCCCTGCAAGGTGAAATTAGATGGCTTGATACAGACTGCAGAGAAATCACTACAACAGCTATGTAGAGATAACCTTTGGGCCTGCTGCTGTATGGACTACTCAGAAAGCTCACTGGAACACCTGAAGCAAACTTTTGCAAACAAGGAAAATCTGTCAGATTATCACTGCCTGCCCCTGCTCCAGCCGGAGATGCTTTAAGTCCAGCATCTAGAAATCTTGACTGGCTGCCCTCTGGAATTAAAAACTGAGTTATTTATAGTTTGTTCTAACCATTACACTTATTTTTGTTGTTATTATTGTTTCCATAGAAATGCCTCTTGTTACATATCTGATTGTTTGCACTGCATTAGTGCCTAACTTTAGTGGAAGCCCATTTGCAACACCTCTGCCTGAAGTGAGACAACTGCTAACTGTTTAACTCGACTGAGCTTAGGACTGAGAGGTCTGGTTCAATAGCTAATGAGACAATCCACCAAACCAATTTCTGGATGTGAAACTTCTTGAGGAAGTTTCAGACAGGGGACTATTGGGGCTCAGAAGATGAAATCTCAAAGTATGGCACTTTGGCACGCTGAGTACTTTGAACTAGAAAAGATTGGAAAGCCTCAGAAGCGCGATCTCTATGACCTTTTCTCCGCCCTCCTGTCTCTCACCCCTCTTTCTCCCCTGAAGTGAGGCATAGAAACCAAAATTTCTCTTCCCAAAGGCGGGCCATAGAAACTAGAACCCCTATCCCCCAAAACAAGCCATAAAACCTAGAAAGGTAATTCTCTCCCTTTGCCCTTCTTCCTTGAAGAGCCTCATTCCAGAGGGGTCCTGTTCCATACCCAGGAGGAAAGAATGCTACTCAGAGAGGCCACAAAGACTCTGAACAGAAAGGCCTTGCTGGGTTTTCCCCTGCAGTCTATAATTCAATCGTACCCTTTTTGCCCAACACATTTCTATATGGCTATCCATTCTTCATCAAACATAAGCATACAAACAGATCGTTTTTCCTGGGTCTTTGGTCTTCATTTCTGAGGCTCCTATGTAATGTAAAACTTTAAATAAATTTGTTACGCTTTTCTCTTGTTAACCTGCCTTTTGTTGTAGGAGTGCAGGCCATGACTCTTATGAGGGGTAAGGAAGGGCATTCATTATACATTTCACCCCTAGGAGCTTGAGAAATCAAAAGCAGTTAAGCAGATCTCAAAACTGACAGATTAATTGCCATTAATACATACTTTTATTCTTAAAGTTTCTTGTTAAATTACCCTAGAAGTTAAGAAAAAATTTACAATTATCCCAGTCATGAATTTGAATTGATTTAAAAAATAAACAAAAAACAATCAAACCAAAAAAACACAAAAGACTAGAAATTGGGAGAAATTTCCATTTTAATCCATTTATAAAGAAGCAATGAAATGCTGATAATAGCAAGAGCTTTCAATATATCAACAAACCACAAATCAAACGAGAATAAAAACAAAATTCAAACTTGAGACAAGCAAGGTGAAGACAGATTAGATTTTAAACTGTTTTACAAATTATCTTAAAATATGTTCATACTCGTCTCTAGCAGCCATGTCTTTAAACTCTTCATATGAAAAGTGCCTATTGTACATTAATTAGATGGAATATTTATGATTGCATGTATTTGTGAATAATATATAAAGTATTTGCATGTTATAAAAGACTTCAAATATGATCTGGCCAAGTTGGGAATCACTTCTATTTTTTAATCAAATGAATCCGGTTTTCCCACTAATTTCTATTATAAATCAGAAATGCATTCCCAAAGAAAACAAAAAAGAAAGTTCCTGCCCCCGCCCCACCCACCAAAATAATAATGGTAAGAACGTGGCCAGTTCTGTGGCCTTTCTGGAATTGTGGGCCCTAGTATATCGAGCTCCTCAGCTCCTCGATTTGCATTTTTAATGTGGAAAGGTATCAATGTGTACCTCTTCTTATGTGAGTAAATTTGTAACTTCCCACATCTGGCTTATGCAAAAGTAATACCTATAAAAAGTCACAAAAGGTAGACAACAAAATACATTAAAGACAAACCATTAACCCCCACACATATAGAATGAAACAACAGCATACTATGAACTCATATAATAACAGTATTGCAAAACTTTAAACTTCTCCTAATATTTGTGGTTCTTCTCTCATGAGAATAATCCTAAAGCCCTTGCCAGAGATGTGGGTACCGGGGAATGAGACCAAGAGAGAGAATGAGCTAAAACTAAATTACACCTTCAGTTTTGCCACTAATATTCTCTAGGACTTGGTCAGTGGCTTATCCTCAGAGCATCTTAACTTACCCATGGGCAAAAGGACCTCAATGCCTTTCCTGCCAAACTCTAAAAGAAAATGAAAGTCACTCTGAATCCCTGTTATAAAGGTCCTATAAATATCTATAGCTGTTATTATTATAGGAAAACATGCTTCAGCCCCAGATACAACTATTTCAGCTACACACGCAACACAACCAGGGAGAGAAGACAAAAGCTCGCTTTCACTAAGTAACCGTATGAACTGGAATATAGTCAGTGGTCACCTGTCACCCATGTAATATTTTTATTATCCATAATAGGCTAAAATATAAAATATATAAAAGACACAGCCTATACATTAGCAGGTATTCAAGGTAAAAAGGAAGAGGGCAAAAACACACACAATAATAAGACAAAAACATATAACAAAAAATGCTATTGCATAAAGAGGTAAACAATAGATGAATCTCACAGGCATAACAATGAGCAAAAGAGGCCAGATACAGAGGAATACAGGCTGTGTAGTTCCATTTAGATGAAGTTCAAGAACAGGTGCAAATAGGCCAGGCGCTGTGGCTCATGCCTGTAATCCCAGCACTTTGGGAGGCCGAGGCAGGTGGAGCACTTGAGGTCAGGAGTTCGAGACCAGCCTGGCCAACATGGTGAAACCCTGTCTCTACTAAAAATTACAAAAAATTAGCCAGGCGTGGTGGTGCACGCCTGTAGTTCCAACTACTCAGGAGGTTGAGGCAGAAGGATCACTTGAAACTGGGAGGTGCAGGTTGCAGTGAGCCGAGAAGGTGTCACTGTACTCTAGCCTGAGTGACAGAGCAAGACTCCATCTCAAAAAAAAAACAAAAAACAAAAAAACAAAAAAAAAAACAGGTGCAACTAATCTGTGTTACTAGACGTCAGAGTAGTGGTTTCCTGTTACAGGTGGGTAGAGGATAATGGACTGAGAAAGGGCAGGAGGTGCTGAAAATGTTCCAGATCTTAATCTGGATAGTGGTTTCCAAGGCAAATGCATATGTAAAAAGCCATCAAGGACACCATAAAGATGGAAGCCCTTTATGTATGTTATACATACATTTAAAAAAATAAAGAAAGTCTATAGATGCCTTAAATGTGATTGAACGTAGCTGTGTAGAATTATAATGAATGAAGGTCAGGGATATGGTTTGGATGTTTGTCCTCACCAAATCTCATGTTGAAATGTGATCTCCAGAGTTGGAGGTAGGGCCTGGTGGGAGGCGATTGGATCATGGGGGTGGGTTCCTGATGAATGGTTTGGCACCATCCCCTTGATGATAAGTGAGTTCTCTCTCAGTTAGTTCACGTGAAGTCTGGGCTGGGCGCAGTGGCTCACGCCTGTAATCCCAGCACTTTGGGAGGCAGAGGAGGGCGGATCACCAGGTCAGGAGAGAGAGAGACCAGCCTGACCAACATGGTGAAACCCCGTCTCTACTAAAAATACAAAAATTAGCTGGGCATGGTGGCACGTGCCTGTAATCCCAGCTACTTGGGAGGTTGAGGCAGGAGAATTGCTTGAATCAGGGAGTCGGAGGTTGCAGTGAGCCGAGATCACGACACTGCACTTCAGCCTGGCAACAGAGGGAGAATCCATCTCAAAAAAAAAAGTGTGGGACCTCCTCCTTCACTCTCTCTTACTCCCACTCTCGCCATGTGACACGCCTCCTTCATCTTCTGGCATGATTGGGAGCTTCCTGAGGCCCTCGCCAGAAGCAAATGCCAGCACCACGCCTCCTGTACAGCCTGCAGAACCACAAGCCAAAATAAACCGCTTTTCTTTAAAAATTACCCAGTCTTTGGTATCGCTTTATAGCAACGCAAGAACAGACTAACACAGTCAGAGGGATTCAGGGCAGCCTGGAGTGGCCAAGGAGGAGGACTGTCCCTCAGAAATTGTTTAGAAATGTGGTTTCTGCATGATGAGGGACTTGACCCGGAAAAAAAGACACTGCCCATGAGGAATACCAAGAGGTTTCTAGATAGACAAAGACTGTGTTTCCAAGTTATCAAAAATAACTACGGCGAACACCAAAGACTCAAAGATGAACGACCTGGCTTTCAGCAGAACAAATGGCAAACATATTCTGGGACTCAAGAATTTGGGTGACATTCGCTATCCTGAAACAGTTTCGGGTCAGAATATTTAAAGTCTTCTCACAACTGGTGAAAGTTAGACCTCAAACAACTGATGATGTCCACAGACGCCTCAGATGCAGTCATCAAAATGCCATCTATTTATTCCGAGAGCATTCGGAGAAGCAGCCATGGGCGGATCCACTGCCTGCAGACAGAGGAGCCGCCCCTTTCTCTCTCTACCTTTCACACTTAACACTTCTTTAGCCACAAAATAGAGAGAAGGCCTGGGTTCCCTAGAATTAGAACTCCTGACAGAAATTCAGGAGCACATGATTTATCGAGGACATACTCATCAGAAAATAGAGACAAAAACCGCTGTGAGGGGGTGAGGGAAGCAGGGGAAGAGGTGGGAATAGGGTGGAGGAAGGGAGGCCTCTGCAGAGGTGCAGAACTTGAGCTTTGCCTTCAGTTCCCTTCATGTCAGTCACTACAGGCTGAGCAGAGAGGGCAATAACTTCCTGCAAACAGCCTCCTATTGATGGGGGCAATTCTTTGGAGAAAGGGAAATTGTGTGATGTTAGCAGCCAACACTCCCGGCAGCTGGAGACGCTGCTGAAGATGTTGCAGCAGCCTGGTAGAAGGAATTAGGTTGGACAGTATCCATGACAGTAGCTACTTGAGCACTACACCCATTTTTAAAATAGCAGCTCATGTTGGCAATTAGACCAGTTATTTTAACACAGTTCTCTTGCTTTGCATAGCCAATGTCTCAAAAAATGATTTGATTGGCCAGGCACGGTGGCTCACACCTATAATCCCAGCACTTTGGGAGGCTGAGGCAGGCAGACCACAAGGTCAGGAGTTCGAGACCAGCCTGGCCAATATGGTGAAACCCCGTCTCTACCAAAAATATAAAAGTTAGCCAGGCGTGGTGGTGGGCACCTGTAGTCCCAGCTACTAGGGAGGCTGAGGCAGGAGAATCGCTTGAACCCGGAAGGTGGAGGTTGCAGGGAGCCAAGATTGCACCACTGCACTCCAGCCTGGGTGAAAGAGCAAGACTCTGTCTCAAAAAAAAAAAAAAAAAAAAGAAAAGGCCAGGCACGGTGGCTCACGCCTATAATCCCAGCACTTTGAGAGGCCGAGGCAGGTGGATCGTGAGGTCAGGAGTTCGAGACCAGCCTAGCCAAGATGGTGAAACCCCATCTCTACTAAAAACACAAAAATTAGCTGGGCGCTGTGGTGGGTGCCTGTAATTTCAGTTACTTGGGAGGCTGAGGCAGGAGAATTGCTTGAACTTGGGAGGAGGAGGTTTCAGTGAGTCCACATCACTGCACTCTAGCCTGGGCGACAGAGCAAGGCTCCGTCTCAAAAAAAAAAAAAAAAAAAGAAAGAAAAGAAAAAGAAAAAATCATTTTATTTTCCTGCAAAAGAAATTTCATTTTAATATCAGACACACAGATTGGCTTCCATGATACTTCATATCTCCTGTGTTCAAAGCAATGATAAAGCAAAGTAATTATAATTATCACTGGGCCACGGAGATGGGCTCAGGTTTGCCTTTAGAAATGAATTTCCGGCCAGGCGCATTGGTGGCTCACGCCTGTAATCCCAGCACTTCGGGAGGCCGAGGCGGGCGGATCACGAGGTCAGGAGATCGAGACCATCCTGGCCAACATGGTGAAACCCTGTCTCTACTAAAAATACAAAAAAATTAGCTGGGCATGGTGACGCATGCCTGTAGTCCCAGCTACTCAAGAGGCTGAGGCAGGAGAATTGCTTGAACCCGGGAGGCGGAGGTTGCAGTGAGCCGAGATCACGCCACTGCGCTCTAGCCTGGCGATACAGCAAGACTGCCTCAAAAAAAAATTAAAAAATTAAAAAGCAGAAATAAATTTCCTTCAGATCCCAGGAAATTTGGGAGTAAGAGAGAAATAGAACAAAAGTTTGGGAGGAGGACAGAAATTGTCTTCTCTCAAGCTATAAATCACAGAAATTGAATTAGATCATCTCAAATTGAGGGACAAAAAGCCAGTTACAGATCCATTTCATGACACTGCCTGACATGGATTCCATTTGTGACTCACTGAGTAGCATTACTTATTCTGAGTGCTCCTCTGACAATGCAGGCACTTAACATGAAGACATGTGTAACATTACAGGAGGAAAAAAGAAAGAGCAAAACCCCACAATTTGCCCAGAAAGCAAACTCCGAGTGCCAGTGTATGCATTTCTGAAGCCTGTTCTCAGTTTCTCTGTAAGTTCTGTTTTCTGCATGGCTCCAAATTTCTAAGATCCTATTCTCTTTCCAGACACAATCAATACAGTCAAATCCTTTATTTTTTATTTTATTTACTTAATTTTGAGACAGGGTCTGACTCCTGTCACTCAGGAAGGAGTGCCATGGTGCGATCATAGCTCACTGCAGCCTCGATCTCCCAGATCCCACCGCCTCAGCCTCCCGAGTAGCTGGGACTACAAAAGCATGCCACTACACCTAGCTAATTTTTTTTTTATTTTTATTAGAGACAATGTCTCGCTATGTTGCCCAGGCTGGTCTCAAACTCCCAAGCTCAAGCGATTCGCCTGTTTCATTCCCTCAGAGTGCTGGGATTACAGGCATAAACCAATGTGCCTGGCCAAACCATTTTTATCTTATAAAGAAATAGATCAACACTAGAAGACTGACTATACAGTAACTGGGTCTATCAGTCAGGGATCCAGACATGGTAATTGGGGAAACTTCAGGGAGGAGTCTATTTGTGGATATGGGTAGAGCTAAAAAAAACCAATAAGCATGGTGAAGCACCCTGGGGCTAGCAACAGCAGTGCTGCTGCCAGGTCTAGGGGAGAAGGCAGAAAGGGAGCGGTGCCATGGCTGCCAGAGAGAGGCTAGAACTTGAGAGCTGTGGCCCCAGGAGAGAACTCCACCCTCCGGCAAAGCAAGCTGGGTAAGTAAACACTCCAACCAACCACTCTCCGACCACTCGGCAGAGCCACCCTAGTGTGAATTCTAGGAAATTAAGATCTGCCCCATAGAGTCCACACAGAGCACAGAGCAAGGGCAGAAGAATAGAGGGCAGATCTAGGGCAGCCGATGGATAATGCCTAGCACAGAAGTCAGTGATGCACAACGCGGTCTGGATATACTTTGTAAACAGGTTGGAAATTACAGTTCCAAAAAAATTATTCGTTCCCTTCAAATTATTCCTTTTGGAATTAGCCAGGCACTTGTAATCCCAACTACTCATGAAGCTGAGGCAGAAGAATCACTTGAGCCCAGGAGGTCGAGGTTGCAGTGAGCCAAGATCGCATCACTGCACTCCAGCCTGGGCAACAGAGCAAGTCTCTGTCTCAAAAAAAAAAAAAAAAAAAAAAAAAAAAAAAAAAATATATATATATATATATATATATATATATATATATATATATATTCCTTTTGGGAAGCTCTTCATGCATTATTGATAATCACAACTACCATGTGTCAGGCACTGAACCCAATGCTTTGCCATTAGTTATTTTATGTTATTGAAGCCTGACGATAACTCTGTGTAGTGGGTCAAATTAGCTTCACTGTGCAAATGATCAGCTTGAGGCTTAGAGTGGGCTAAGTAACTGCTCTAACGTTACACAGCAAGGATGTGAAGGAGTCAAGGTGAGAAGCCCCAGCTCTTAGACCTCTGAGCCTGTGTTCTCTCCTCTGTCCTGCTTTTCTGTAACAAAGATGCTGCCATTGTTTAAAAGGGTTCAGAAGCCCTCCTCTGTGATCACTTTTAGAATGCCTTCAGGAGCCTTACCCCACCACCACCCCTCCCAAAAAAAAAAATCCATCGCATTACTTTATAGTCACAGATTTTTAACAACAACTGAAGAAAGATGGTGATGATTCATCCCCACCATGTTCGCCAGATGTAAGGCCAGATGACGTTTCACTGTTTCTAAAAGTCAAATTCAACTCACCCTCAAAGGACTGAGGATATTAAAAATAAGTTCTGAAAGACAACTCAAAAAAGAAAACAAAACAACAAGATGTTGTCTCAAAAACAGAAAACAACATCTGTATTGATGGACACCCCAGATCAGAAAGTGGCGGCTTTAGGACTGTGTAGAGAGCACTCTCTAACCGTGTTTCCCTCTGCTGTCACACCACAGCAATCAACACAGAAGAAGATTTCTGTGACCAAATGTGTGAGGGTTTCTCCCTATTACCAAGCAGGGGACACCAGCTGGGTGTCCTCTAATTCAGTTCCAACACTATCTATTAGTGTCAGATCCCACAGCTTGGGAGTTCAGACCCCAAAACTGACCCCTCCGCCAAGACACACACACACACACACACACACACACACACACACTGACCCCTCCGCCAAGACACACACACACACACACACACTGACCCCTCCGCCAAGACACACACACACACACACACACACACACACACACCAGGTGCAAGTCTGAGCCTCTGGAACTTCAAGTTGAGGTTCCCGCGACCCCCTCCTTGGGGTCAATTAATCTGCTGGAGCAGCTCACAGAACTCACGGAAACACTTATGTTTACTGGTTTATTATAAAGGATATTGCAAAGGGTACAGATGAAGAGAAGCGTAGGGCGAGGTATGGGGAAAGGGGTGCGGAGCTTCCATGCCCTCCCTGGGCACCCTCCTCCAGGAACCTCCACATGTTCAGCTATCCGGAAGCTCCTTGAAGCCTGTCCTCTTAGGTATTTATGGAAGCTTTGTGACATCGGTGTTTCTTCCCCCAGAGTATAGGGTGAGACCCTCTCATGGGAGGATCTTAAGACCCACGGTCAGGAAGGCAGAAGAAGGGTAGAGTCCTGCCTTGGGGCAGGTGAAAGGAGGGCAGGAGAAAGTCAGAGGCCTGCCCCTGAGGCCTAATACACCCAGCATTCTAACAAAAGACTGGAACAAGGGCTATGAGAGCTATGAGCCCAGAACTGTATAGATACCATAACACCACAAGGACCAACAGCAGTTTTCCCACAGAGTAATCCCAGGCCTCCAAAAGAGGTCCACGCTTATTTACAAGAGCAGGAAAATCTCCAAAAATAGAGCCACGGGTAGCTATGCGTGTTTGCGAATGGACTGCCTCCACCCTGCTCTCCCCTCATCAGATGGGAACCAACAGAAGGGCAGGATAGGGCTGCCTCATCCACCTGCTCTAGCCAGCTCTGTGCATGCACCATGCCAGCACACAGCAGATCCTCCAAAGATGTCCATTGAATGAATGATGGCTGGAACGAAAGAATAGATGGAATTCTTCTTCCTACCTAGGGTATAATCTTTGGTTAAATATCACATACCCTTTGACATCATTTTGCATGAAGAACTGTCAACAATGAACACAAAATGTTTTGCCCCTTCACTTATAAGGCCCGCAAGTCATCTCCAGAATTATCTATGGGAAAGTAAGAAATAAATAACCACTGACTCCTCTCATCCTCCACACCACACCAGCTTCCCTCTCCCTCACATGCTCAAATGTCAAACAATTGCCCGGGTCTGTTTGGCAGACATCAAGCATCCTTTTCTTGCAAGGCTATCCAAAAAATAATGAGTATTATTATATCTCCTCCACGGCCATGTAATTGGCTAATACTAAAAGTGCTAAGAGAGATAGCGTTTTGCTGGTTCACATCTAAAATTTAGACAATCAACCATGAATGCCTCAGGCTGATCACATGCTGAGAGAAGCAATAATAATACGTCTGGCCAGATTTCCCTGCCAACTGGAAGGCCCAGGTTTGGGGAGCAGATGTGCTGTGGAGGTGATACATTTGGTGTTCAGTGGGGAGGGTCTGCAGGTCTCATCTGTCTTCTGCACCCCTACTGGTCAGCTCAAACCTCAGTGCTAATGCCAGCTGCTTAAGGACCTGATCTTGTGTGTATGTTCCAGTCATAGAGGAAAGAAATGCACCCTCAGGAGGAGACAGCCCCAAAGCGTTCTGTGACCTAGTGGCACTGCCAGGTTTTGCTTGCAGGTGCCTTTTTGATGTGGACTCAACCCTTCCTTTCCTCATGGCCAGAGTTGGGTGGCATTCTCTTAGGTAATTGTGCAATCCTGCTATGAGTGCAGCTCCTGCATATAGAATCAGCCTGCAGATCCCATGTCAGCTGGAAGCCACAGATGACCAACTGCAAAATCAATAGGCCTCTGTCGCTGCCACAGGAGGGAAATCCAGAGCTTATCAGCAGCATCATGATAAGTACCTATTTGCCTGACATCTCCTCAATCAATAACTTTGTTATTGTTTGCATTATCTGACTATAAGTTTGGTCAATATACCCAGCTAATGGATAACATGAGCCAGGATTGCATTTCAATCTTTTTTTTAAGTTTAACTGTCTCTGTGCCACAAGGAGTCATTAAGTGAACCTCACCAGTCCTGCTTCTGTCCTTCCTGAGTTTTATCAAATCCTTCTCTGATATAGGCTGTCTTGAGACAAGGAAATTAATGTTGCCCAGGTCTAAACAAAATTGAATAAATCCTGCCTCTCTTTGCTGTTACTTTTATTAGGTTTTCACAAAGATGAGCAGATGGTTTGAGGGTGTGTGTATGTGTGTGTGTGTGTCTCTGTGTGTGTGTGTGTGTTTCCTTTACTTGATGCACTGGAGAGAAGATAATAAACTTGCTAGTGGGTAGATCAAGATGCACAATGTAAATGGTGCAAATGTGTATTGGTCTAAAGAGGTTTTGAACCCCTCTACATGATTAGCCTAAGATATATATGGTAAGACCACAATAAAAATAAATATATTTGAATTGTGTAACAAATCAGTTCCATGCACTGTATCAGAAGGGCCCTGGCCAGTCTCATGAATTACTAGCAGATGGCCCAGCACACAGAGATGGCTCCACCTAGCCTCTCACCTTTTTTGGGATTGCACAGGGCTCTTGTACCAGATCAGGCTCAAAAGGTTATGGCCAATAATAAGAGAAGAAATAAAACTTGTAGTAACAACAATGTGCAAGGCACCAAATGCTTTGATTTTCTTGTCGCATTAAAAATATTTACTGGTTTCTCCAGCCCAGATTTAGTGGCAACCCCAAGTACAGAGGAAATAAACAAATCACTCACTTACCAGAATGAGCCTGGTGGCATCATCGCCAACTTCATCATTCTGCCCTTTGGTGCTTTTTATTTTCTTTTTTGATTGGTTCTAGTAAGTTATTTATACATAATGGTATCGGTGATGGGGTATAAATACATAGATCACAGGAAGTGTTTTGTTGTTGTTGCTATTGTTTTTCTTTTCTTTTTTCTTTTTGGTAAATTAACTTTACAAGTGTCCTACATCGTTTTCAGATTGTAAACTGCTGTTTCCTAGTTCATAGACTTCTAGAACCCCAGAGCCAGGCTTAGAGCACATCCAGTCTGTTCCTCTGATTCTACAGCTGTGATAACTGAGGCCCAGAGAGGTGAATGACTGCCCAAGTCAAACATCTCCTCCACCTCAGCATTGGATCTCAAGTTTCTGCCTCCAGACCCCCTGTCCTGCAGGACCTTTTGGTTTGCTGTCCTTATTTCTCTTCTTCTGATCCCTCATCTGCTCATTCCTTTGCTGATCATTAGAACACGAAGAGGGATAAGGTGCAGCTGCCTAAGGTGAGGCAGACGCTTGACCTCTATCACAAACCCTGATCTCATCCTTCAGGTCCTCTTTGCAGTTTGTAAGGGAGAGGAAAGCAGGAGGAGAGAGTGGAAACCAAGGAAGTATCCAAGAGGAAGAGATAAGGAAAAAAGAGCATGGGGAGAGGTTTTTGTGTCTACCTGCTTGGATACCAGGAGAAGTAAATAAATGCCTCCCCAACAGCTCTCCTGCCCTCCTCCCACAATTGTGAAACTAAAGTCTTAATGAGAATTGATCCAGCAAACAAATAGATCCAAAGGGGTAATAGGACTGATATGGATGTATCATGGGAAATAAGGAGTCATAGAAAATTATGAATGAAAAATAAGCATAATCAATATATGATTAGAGATGCAAGGGGAGTGGGTAATGATTCCAAGGCACTGACTCCTTTGTTTCACATCATGATGCTCATCACAGGAATCTATGTGCTCCAGACTG
This sequence comes from Symphalangus syndactylus, assembly GCF_028878055.3. Classification (NCBI taxonomy): domain Eukaryota; kingdom Metazoa; phylum Chordata; class Mammalia; order Primates; family Hylobatidae; genus Symphalangus; species Symphalangus syndactylus. The sequence continues at coordinate 112,033,821 of NC_072430.2, forward strand.
GGCCATGCAATTATGACCAATGTGCTAGCTCCCTATGCTGACTGGCTGGACTGAATTAATTACTTTTATTATAATTATTATTATTACTATCTTAAGGAGACAAGGTCTGGCTCTGTTGCCCAGGCTGGAGTGCAGATCTGGTGTGATCTCAGCTCACTGCAACCTCCACCTGCCAAGTTCAAGCCAACCTCCCACCTCAGCTCCCAAGTAGTTAGGAATACAGGAGTGCACCACCGCGCCCAGCTGATTTTTGTATTTTTGTAGAGACGGGGTTTTGCCATGTTTCCCAGGCTGGTCTCGAACTCATGGGCTCAAGAGATCTGCTCACTTCAGCCTCCCAAAGTGCTGAGATTACAGGCGTGAGCCACCATGCCCGGCCTGAATTAGTTACTTCTTCAGCTTCCTCGTCTTCTAGCTAAAAACCAAGATCACACCTTCAAATGCTATGATTTCACATTTACATTCTGCTCTTTTTCTTTCTGTCACGTGATCCTATCTTTAAATTTGGGAAGGATGGGGAGAGAAGGCTGTTGAGAGATGTTGCATGAACATTTATCTTACAAGCCCATGAACCTGAGAGAGAATTCAGCAAGAAAAGTGAGACCAACAGGTTTGTGTGGAGCCTTCCAGTGTGGGCCATGCTGGGTTGGCCCAAGCCATACAAATGGCCTACCCATTTTCCCTTCTTCTGTGTGGCCACACTTTCCTTTGTTGCAGATGATACCTGGCTAATGTCCTGTCTAGGATCCCAAATTCTAACTAGGTTTCCTCCTTCATGAACTGGTGGGTTTTAGTTAATGATCCACTCCTTCAAACACTCAGTTCTGATCCAGGACTGACTCAAGGCTTCCCAAGTCCCTGCTCGCAAATAACAGAATTCTTTGGAAATAAGTTCTTTTAAGAAAGTGTATCCTTGGCACTGCAATCTGAAATGTAGCAATTTGGCCTCTCCGACCATCTTCATCTGTGTGTTTCTTGCATACAGAATTAAACTGGAAGGTCAGAGCCATTGTCTGTTTCTAGATCTGATTTCTTGCTTCATAGTCTGGCGGGGAAGTGCTTTATTCTGGTATATTTACATTAGTCCTACTAACACATTTCCAAGTTCTCCAGCTGCCATGCTACGTGAACCAGGTCAAGTCTGGGAGGGAGAGGTTTGCTTTTCCTTCCTGTGACCTCAGGACTGATTTAATTAAACATCTCCTCCAGCCCCGATTTATAGTCTGAAAAGTGTTCTCGCAGAGGCCCTTCGATGTGCTCTGCTTTTCAATTAGCTGAAATGCAGCAAGTTAAATCGAAACACCATTCTGAGTGTCTGCTGCCACCCTGAGCACAGTTGCAACAAGCGCATTCATCTCTGTGCATTTAACTGCAAAGGGTTTAGATAAATGAGCGGTGGTTTCCTTTGGTAACTTAGCACGGCTGTGTAAGACAGATGAGAGGATTGCTGAGTCCCTCCCTGAGCTCCTGGGGGCTGCCAAGCTATCTCCCTGGATTCCCGCTGTAAGAAGGAAATAACCTTTTAAATCTTATTTTATAAACACAAATTCTTTTTCTTTAAGATTAAAAATAAGAAAACCCATTTAACACATGGGGTAGGGGGGCTGAGGAAGTGAAGGAGAAAAAAAGAAAACGGATGTCACAGTGGAACTGTCTTAAGCCTGTCCCTGGTGGCTTTTTGTTCTACCATCAGGCATCAGATGTCCTCCCCAGTTTGACAATCCTGACCCCCCAACCTGCCACCTAGGAATGAATGAAACCAAATTTCCCATAGGAAATGCTCTCTGCTAGTCTCTCAAAGGCTTCAGCCTCAAAATGAAATCTGACAAAAGAAACAAATTAGATTAAACTGCAGCGCTAAGGGCTTTGGATTGCTCAGATAAAAGAATCTACAGAGAGTTGTTAGGGCTGAGCTCAATCATCTTCTGCAACTTGGAGAAAAAATCTGAAGTCTTCCTTCCTACAGCTGTTCTTGCTGGCCATGGTGCAGTTTTTTTTATCATCATATGAAGGCAATAAACAGATGGTGGGAGATGGAAGGGCTCACGAGGGACCACAACCCGCGTGCCCACAGAAGCCGGGCAAGTAACATATGTGGACAAAACTGATCAGTGAGGATTTTTATGTGAGCTCTCCAGATTTTTAAATGTTGACAACTCATTCAATTAAAAAAAAAAAGAGTCCACCACTGTTACCGCAATGTTTACTGAGCACTTTCTATGTGCCAGGCACCTTATGAAATCCATTATAAAGTGCATCCTCACAACAGCACAGTGAGAGGCAGATGCTGTTATTACCTTCAGTTCATCGATGGGGAAAAGCAAATCTCGAAGTGGCAGAAGCAGCCCCTGCCCACAGCTGGGGCCCCGTTTCTATTCACTACCCTAGACTGCTTACGAGTTCTGTAGATGGCCGGGCGCGGTGGCTCACGCCTGTAATCCCAGCACTTCGGAAGGCCGAGGCAGGTGGATCACGAGGCCAAGAGATCGAGACCATCCTGGCCAACATGGTGAAACCTCATCTCTACTAAAAATACAAAAATTAGTTGGGCATGGTGGCGGGCGCCTCTAATCCCAGCTACTCAGGAGGCTGAGGCAGGAGAATCACTTGAACCCGGGAGGCGGAGGTTGCAGTGAGCCAAGATCGCACCACTGCACTGCAGCCTGGACGACAGAGCAAGACTCTGGGGGAAAAAAAAAAAGTTCCGTAGATAAAGAAATTGATGCTCACTGGGATTCATGTGGCCAGAATCATAACAATAGTCGGGTGATTTTTTTTTTTTTTTTCAAAATAAATAAACTACAGAAACGGAGTGTAGAGCGTGAAGAAGACATGCTGGAAACGACAGAGAAATATAAGAAAGAAATATGTGTCATTGTTCCACGATATTCAGCCTTGTCCTAATGGTTGCGTAGACCAAGAGATTAGAGTTTTTATTTTAAAAACTGTGAATTTAAGCATCAATGATGTTGTTTCTATGATCATTCCCTGTGTTTGAAACCAAATGGTGAAACAGCCTCACGAAAATGTGAGGTTCGAATGTAGTCGCCATTCTGTGTGTAGACAATGCTGCCCTCTCGTGGCTAACTTCTGAATAGAATTATTTTGTGTTTAAAATCAGAACATTTTTACGTTCTCTATTTTCCCGAAGTATTCTGTAGAATGTTGCATCCATTTGCAGCGCATATGTGATAATAAGTACATTACTTACATAGCACAACACCTTTGCATATTTCATATCTAATTTGGGATCGAGTTTGTATCATTTTTGCGATTGTTTTATAGGGCACTGGAAGAAATGAATGGAAAAAAATTATGATGCTACTGGGCTCCTGAACTTTCAGAATTCAATTCCTCAGGGAAGAAATGTTTTCTCATGACAGTAAACTTCGAAGAACTCTAGGACAGAAAATGTTTGCGTCTCTAATCTGAACATGATCTTACAGAAATGACTGTCCTCTTCCATTCTAAGGAAAAGGGTTTGTTAATATTTGGAGGAAACGAGATCAGTTCATAAATATATTTTTAGGTAAAAACATGGTTCATGGTTGTGCATAGAAAATCACTTTCTGGTTTCCTGCAGGGCAGGAATTACAGAGAAATGACAGACCAAGAGGAGGCTATCAGTAAGAGTTACCATGCCAAGGGTAGACGCTGCAAAGCAGTTTTCTTGGACCTGAGTGACAACTCCCGAACCACTGAACAGAAGCCTGCTGCCTGCATGCCTGTGTTACGAGCCCCCGTGCTGTGAGAGGACACATCGACACAGGAGCTGTAATGTGAACAGTGGATAGACAGCAGTCCTAAGCAGAGGAAATGCCTTTTACAGAAATAAGGCTGGGGAGTACTTTTATAAAAAGAAAGGAATTGGCCGGGCATGGTGGCTCACGCCTGTAATCCTAGCACTTTGGGAGGCCAAAGCCGGTGGATCATCTGACGTCAGGAGTTCGAGACCAGCCTGGCCAACATGGTAAAACCCCATCTCTACCAAAAATACAAAAATTAGCCGGTATGGTGGTGCATGCCTGTAATCCCAGCTCCTGGGGAGGCTGAAGCAGGAGAATTGTTTGAACCCGGTGGGTGGAGGTTGCAGTGAGCCGAAATCACGCCACTGCACTCCAGCCTGGGCGACCGAGCAAGCCTCTGTCTCAAAAAAAGAGAGAGACAGAGAGAGAGAGAGAGGAAGGAAGGAAGGAAGGAAGGAAGGAAGGAAGGAAGGAAGGAAGGAAGGAAGGAAAGGAAGGAAGGGAAGGAAGGAATCAAGCTACCGTCAAGGCCCATCTTCAGGAATATTTGCAAGTGAAAGGAACCTTTCCACCTAACAGATCAACTGTTATTCTTAGTGGAACTCTAAATCTGAAAATAGTTAAAAGTCAAAAATCAAATATGCCAAGAGTGGACTGAGGCCTGTGGGGCATACGTCACTTGGCAGACATACTAATGTGGCCTGCATTGTTTGTTCTTTTAATCAAAATATTTTACATAAAAATCCAACTTTGGGTTTCTCAGTAAAGTCAGAGGACTTGGCATGACTGGGCCCATCCTTCCACTGGAACTGACAAGTGACTGCCCCTTTAGAGACAGCACATCACTTTTGTTTGCCATCATCCCTACCCCTCCCTGCCATGAACCCAGCTCATCTCACCAGTTTTCACTAGTTGTCTGCACTCTGTAGACCTTTAAGTTACATCCTTTTTGGTTCTGTCTCTGAGAATTGTGAGGCACATATTTATTCTTTAACATCCACAAAGCTCAGCAAATTTAAATAGCACTTGGGCAGGGGACAAAGTTTATGAGCACTAATTCTGATGTATTCCTTTTCATTTCCCATACATTTTTCTTCCACTTTATCCTGTCATCGTTACAACATCCCGCAAGGGTTTTAGGCATTATTTGAATTACAGGTTATCTCTAAAACACCTGAAGTTTTTGTAAAGGAAGTTTTTATATAAATCTACATTTAAAATGATTAAAACAGGCTAATGGAAAGCACATTGAATTAGGAAGCAGAAAACCTGGGATCTTACTCAAACCTTTTTCCTGGATAAAGTCTGTGGCATTAAGTAATCCATTTAAACCCTCTTTACCTTTTAATATTCTATAAATAAGAGACAATGATACTTGTTCCTCCTAACTCACAAAGATTTTTTAAAAAACCATAAATCAGAAGACATGTGTTAAGTATTCAGAGTCTACAAAAGAAATGTATGCTAGAAAGACCAAGATAGCATCAGATGATGCAGTATTTGATATACAGTAAATATGAAAGAGTTATTCAAAGGGGACCTTATGAAAAAGGAAGCTATTGCTATATAATCATATCTTATATAACAAATAATAACTTTTTTAAAGACAGAGGTTGGGAGAAAGGAAATAAAACTCCTTACAATTTTATTTTCTTTTTTTTTTTTTTTGAGATGGAGTCTTGCGCTGTCTCCCAGGCTGGAGTGCAGTAGCGCGATCTTGGCTCACTGCAAGCTCTGCCTCCCGGGTTCACACCATTCTCCTGCCTCAGCCTCCCGAGTAGCTGGGACTACAGGCACCCGCCACCATGCCCAGCTAATTTTTTTATTATTATTATTTTTTGTAGAGACGGGGTTTCACCTTGTTAGCCAGGATGGTCTCGATCTCCTGACCTCGTGATCCGCCTGCCTCGGCCTCCCAAAGTGCTAGGATTACAGGCGTGAGCCACCAAGCCTCGCCTCTTTTTTTTTTTTTTTCTGGAGACAACATCTGGCTCTGTCACCCAGGCTGGAGTGCAATGGCACAATCTCAGCTCACTACAACCTCCACCTCCCGGGTTCAAGCAATTCTCCTGCCTCAGCCTCCCAAGCAGCTGGGATTACAGGTGCGTGCCACCACGCCCAGCTAATTTTTGTATTTTCAGTAGAGACAGGGTTTCACCATGTTGGCCAGGCTGGTCTTGAACTCCTGACTTCAGGTGATCCACTCACCTCGGCCTCCTAAAGTGCTGGGATTACAGGCATGAGCCACCAGGCCCAGCCACAATTTTTATTTTTAATGGACTTGATTGATTACTGATTGCTACTGCAACCATTACTTAAAATTTTTTTTTATATACTTAATATATGTCTAAGTTATGATATGGGGTTCAGGACAGACTATCCCAGAATATTTTCAGCTGAAAGAATTTGAGAAAAACAATAGAAGCAGCAAGTCTACTCTCATCATACCGCTACCCTTCTCTGAAGCAGGTGCTAACAGCTTCATGTGAGAGGTGTTCTCCCTATGCCTGAAGGAAAAAAAACATCCTTATCTCTGAAGACCTAGGGTCACAGAAAAGAATCTGAACAATCAGGTCTTGCTAAATTTCCCCCAGTGCCTTACCATTAGATCACACCCTTTTCACCCTATTGTATTTCTCCATGACTCTTCACTGTTCATCAAACCTAGCATGAAAATACTCACGTTTACCCATTTCTTGAGGGTCTTCATTTCCTTATGAGGGCTCTCATGTCACATAAAATTTATATTAAATACATTTGTATACTTTTGTTAATCTGTCTTTTGCTGTGGGGACCTCAGCCATCAACCTACGATGGGTAAAGGAAAAGATATTTTTCTTCTCCTACAGTTAAAAACATAAAAATTAGAAAATCCCTGGGAAATATTTTTATATCACCAGCAAATATCCTGACTAATCAAAGTGAGGCTTGCCATCAAAAGGAAGTCAGGATTCATGTATTTCTATTATGACCTTTCATTTCCTGCTGCATATTATAGTACATAGTAGACATTCAACAAATGTGGTTGACTGATGGATGGATTCATTTAACCGGTAATTATCAAGCAAGCACTATCAGGCAGACTGATCCAAGCACTATGGGAAGTGGGACTCGGCCTCCCTCTCTTATGACAGACTGGGCATGTGTAAACTTCTGTGCCTATGTTGCCCCATCAGCCATCTGGGGTTTCTAACTCCTAATATCCTCTAGTAATTTTGTTCATTGTAGTGAAAAACTGTCACTATACTCCTGGACTGAAGATTGCTGTAAGACTGTGGTTCTCAGTGGGAGGCAAAGGCATTTGTTGAATGTCTACTATGTACTATAATACACAGATATATTAGAAATAGATGCATCCTGACTTCCTTTTGATGGCAAGCCTCACTTTGACTAGTCAGGATATTTGCTGGTGATATAAAAATATTTCCCAGGGATTTTCTAATTTTTATGTTTTTAACTGTAGGAGAAGAAAAATATCTTTTCCTTTACCCATCATAGGTTGATGGCTGAGGTCCCCATAGCAATGGGAGGCAATATTGCTCCCCGGGGATATTTGGCCATGTCAGAATACGCCGTTTATTGTCACACTAGAGGGAGGGGTCCTACTAGCATCTAATAGGGAGAGGCCATGGATGCTGTTAAATAGCCTATAATGCACAGGCAGCTCCTCCGTCCCACACAAAGAGTTAGTGCTGCGGTTGAGTAGAAAAATGCTCTAAGTTCACACATAAGTGTAATAAAGATCTTTGTGGGGTCACAAGGATGAAGGTCATCAACTTCATGCATAATGATTGAAATGGGAGGGGTCTAGCAGATCCAAACTACTTGATAATTTCGTATTTCACAAAATATTGACTAATCTTTGTCATAATAGCTATTGCTTACTGTCAAATGAGATTATTATCTCTTCTTAAAAGCCCATGTGTTTGAACTCTGTGGAAAGTAACACTACAAGAAAAAAAATCAGGGAGAGTTTGAAGAACTGTTTTGTCACTGTTTACATTTCCCTCAACCCAGGAAGATGAGAGAAATTCTTGGAGCTTTCTAAATGCTTTGCTCAAATAAAGTGAAACCCACATCCACAACATCAAACATGCCAACAAGACATCACTCCCTTGAAATTCAAAGAGAAAAATAGTCTCAACAAGAACTGTGGAAGCTTAGGGTAGTATAAATGTTTTAAACGATTTTCTTAAAAAAAAACAACAAAACTTATTCTGAAAACTAGTATCCTTAACAAAGGAAGATCAACTCTACATAAGAATTTTAAAAACACTCAGGTGGAAGTAGAACAAAAGCAAGAAGATATACTTAGACACAAATGCTGTAACTGTTTTCCGTTGACAATGATTCCAGAAAATTTCTCCAATTAGGCAAATAAAGGGGTTTTAAAGGCATTCTCAGATGTGCTTATTAGTGTGGATTGTTTCTTTTTTGTTTGCAAACAGCGTAAGACAAAACGGAGTTTCATCACTCAAGGAGTTACTCAAGATAAAAATGAACAAATTACTTTTTCGGGTGAAAATTTTTACTCACTTTTTAAAATCTAATTTCCACTCTACCTAAAGATAAGTTATGAAATCAGTGCTGTAGAAAGGGTGAAAGAGAGCACACATGTGGTGCCTTTGCTTTTATTGTCTTTGAGCCAAATCCTTGACATTCATTATTAATATATTATGTTCTTAATAGATATTATAATCAAAAATCATTTGCCTGATTTTTCCCTTTTTGACCCATAGGTCACAGAGTATCATATTTATAATTCTGCTTTAGAAAGAAATTTAAGAAAGGGACAAAATAGCCTCATTGCTTCATTGATTAACAAGTTGAGTTGAGTCTCCGAGCCCCTGACCTCACTCTAGATTTGGTGCAGCAGAGAGAGGAAGCTGGACATTCAGGAGAGGTCTGGGTAGAGTATTAGCCAAAGACAAAGCACTACACTGGCTCTCGTGTAGCTTAGATACCAAGTGAAAAAAATGATATGAGAATGTAATGAAAGCCTAATAAAATCCATTTCAAACCACTGCAGGATAGGGTCAAGAGTCCTAGGGAGAGTCCAGACAGGGACATGTGTGACCGCTGAAATTAACATCTCTCCTGGCAAGCCCCACTGCTTCACTTTGGCACCCAGCTCAAGAGCTCATCACAGTGGTTAGAGGCATTCAACCTGCTGGGCTCCTTCTCCCACCAACTCAGCTGCTCCCCTTGTCCCCTCAGGGATTCTTTCTCTGGCCCAGTGAAAGATGACCAAGCAGACACAGCAAAGTATGTTTTTAGAGGAAGAGGAAGAGGAAAAAGGGGAAGGAGACCATGGAAGCACTTGTAAAAACATGTTTGGGAGAAAAACAAGCCTGGACTTCTAGACTGATACTATTTTGCTTCTAAATAAACCATTGGAAAATACTGCATAATAGTAGCTAACTTTTATTGAGTGTTTACTATGTGCCAAGCTCTTTCTAAATACTTTTCATATGTCAGTACAAGTTTCACATCAGCCCCTGTAGTTTGTACAGTCATCACCCCACTTGTCAGAAGGGGAAAGTGGGACACACACCCTTGGTTACGCAGCTAGTAAATGGCAGACCTGGAAGAGGAATCCAGGAAGCCTGACTTCAGAGCCCAGGCATGCTCCTCATTGTCTTCGTCTCTCCTTGTCTATCCAATGCCTATGCTGGATGTCCATTGCTATGGCATGTTTTATAGAGAGAAAATGAGAAGCACAAAAGCTGTATGACCATCCACAACCCTGATGCTATGAAAACCCAAGTATTTAATGCCTCCATTGTTTTTCTGCACTACTGGGCATATTTAACCAAATAATTTGATGAAAATAGTCCTGGAACCAAATCCAGTGTAGCAGGTACATTAATAGCACGAACAATAGAAAGCAAAACACAGATGAAGAATTGTGCTCTTTTTATCAGTTGGATTGTTCTCTAATCATTTCATATATATGAATGTCTGAAATTACAACTATAAATCCCTCAAGGATAGGAATATATATTTCTTTTTAAATATCATAGAACATTGACATGTAGTATGCTTGATAATTACTGGTTAAATGAATCCATTCATCAATCAACCACATTTGTTGAATGTCTACCACGTACTATAATATACAGCAGGAAATGAAAGATCATAACAGAAATAGATTAATCCTGACTTCCTTTTGATGGCAAACAGGAAAACATAAATACTTTTAAAATCAAAAATAAAAGCATTCTCCCTTTTTTTCTTATCAAGAGAACTCACAAATCCATTTGGGGTGGCAAGGTGGTCGGTTTAAAAACCCTGCCCTGACCTGGATTCCCTGATGGTTACAGGAGGCCATGGAATTAGTGCTGGCTGATTAAATGTAAGCAAAAAATCACAGGGTGGAGCTTCCAGGAAAGCTTTTGAAAAAGGCACCAGCTCTGCAGGTCTCTGCCTCTCATCCTTCTACTTCTTCTTGCCTGGAGCATAAACACATGGCTGAGTTTCCAGCCAGGATGACTGTAGAGAAGCAGGAAGGAGCCCAGGTCCTCAGTGACCTTCACAGATACCAGCACCTGCCCTGGACTGCCCTGCTCTGGGTTCATGTCACATGAGGAAAATATCCACCTTCCTCATATAAGCCTAGGAAGCCAGGTTTCTCTTCCATGCAGCTGAACATAATCACAGTTGCTGATGACTGCTTATCTGGTCTGTCCTCCCTCGCCCCTTACTGGTTTTGAGAAGCCATTATAATTCTTCTAATTCTGTATATATAGCCACAGGCAGAGTTTTTTGTTTGTTTGTTTTTTGTTTTTTTTTTTTTGTGAGACAGAGTCTCGCTCTGTCACCCAGGTTGGAGTGCAGTGGCGCGATCTCGGTTCACTGCAAGCTCTGCCTCCCGGGTTCACGCCATTCTCCTGCCTCAGCCTCTCCGAGTAGCTGGGACTACAGGCGCCCGCCACCACGCCCAGCTAATTTTTTTGTATTTTTTAGTAGAGACGGGGTTTCACCGTGGTCTCGATCTCCTGACCTCGTGATCCGCCCGCCTCTGCCTCCCAAAGTGCTGGGATTACAAGCGTGAGCCACCACGCCCGGCCAGAGATATTTTTAAAGGGGAAAGAAACTCAAGGAGATACAATAATTACTAATTACACATTATATAACTCTTATAGGTTTGATTATTTTTGGAAATTATTTGGAAGAAAAACATTAGATATTTTACATTTTTTTCTTCAAGGTCTCCATCTGTTTATTTTTTACACCTTTTTGAAGAAATCACTGTTCATATTATTTGCCTCTTAAAAGTTTCTCTCATATGAAGTTTTTGAATGATCTCCCACGAGACTTTCTAGTTGATTTTAATTACTATTTCTTGTTCCAAAACTAAACTGTATCATGACATCTGGGATCTTCTAGATAATATTAGATTTGAAACATTATGTAGTTTATTCTTAGAGTTGAAATCAAATCTTCATATAATTTCTAAGGCACTTATTGAAATGACTGTTCAAAAAAAATTGCTAAAGGAATCAACTTGTTCTCTCAGATGTTTAAATAGTATCCTAGTCATCACTTAAACAACGTTGCATAGTTAGCCTTGTACTCATATAGCATAAGCAAACGTATTTAGGTCAACCTCAATATTTTTTGGAACCGTACATATTTTTTCACTTCACAGAACTACCTCACAAACTTGATATGTTGATATGCCATCTGCTAGCTTTACAGTCTCAGTTATTCATATATCTCACGTCAAAACACCACCTCACTTTGCTTAATTGCCTCATAATAGAGAGAAAAGTTTGTTTCAGATTGGGAGTTATTGGAATGACTGTTTTATTTACTCCCAAACATTAACACTCTTCACCTTTCAGTGTGAGGATCTAACTTTTAACTTGGTTAAAAGTTACTTTAGAAAATATTCAAAAATAAACGTACTAAATGAAGAACCAAACTCAGAAAAACTTGCCTGGCACTTACTCAAGTTATGCAAACTCATAAATAACTAGGAGATGAAGTTTGGTACTGATGAATTGCTGCATAGCATGGGAAATTTATTTTCTAGGGCAGTCTCTGGCTTTTAGAAGCTTAAATTACATACATCTCTTAAATACAAATGACTGCACTAGCCAGTGGGCTCCTAAAACTCTCCTTTCCTCTCCACTGTCACTATCTAGAATTTCTTTCTCCTGTCTCTCCTCTTTCCTCCTCTTCCCCAACTGTAACCCTTGTGCTATGGAGGCCCCAATCTGCAGGGGTAGTAGAGATGGAAACAAACGTGAGAGAGGAATAAAGAGTCAACCTTCATCACTCATTTCTTCTGTCCCTCCTGTGCTTTGTAACTTCTCGAATCACCTGTTGAGGGCAGGGGGAGGGGCCCTCCTTATGACCGCGTATAACCTGCTTCATGATCTGGCTTCTAGGCATTTTTTCTAGTGTCATTGCCTAAAAAGTTGACCAATTCCAAGGAGGAACCTTACTCAATTCGGTGTGAGCATCAGCCCAGTGTGGGTCTAGCTCCTCCCTGACCTCCTGGGATGAACATTCTTCCCACGTGCAGTTTCCTCATTTCACATCTTCCTGACTACAGACTGAGCAACTTGAGAGCAGAAAATGTCATTCATTTTTTGTATCTTCAAGGACCAGGAGGCTTGCTCAGTGTCTGGTGCTAAACTGCAAAAAAAAAAAAAAAAAAAAAAAAAAAAAAAAAAAAAAAAAACAGGCAGTGCTTAAAAAATACCTGCTGTAGCATCACTAAATGACCCTAGCACCTCTCCAAGTGCCTCGTCCCAGAGACCCTACTCTTGCCCTCACCCTACACGCTCCCCACCAAAAGTTACGCTTACATTGTAAAGAAGAAAGATGAAGTTAATTGAGTTGATATGGTTATAGATAACAGCCAACATTTAGTCAGCCTTTATGCTGTCTACATACTATTGTAAATATGCTACATCTATTGTGACCTTTAATTACTGAATCAACCCTCTGAGGTCTTAATGTTCTTCCTGAGTTAGAACTCCAGATCATATGTTCTCTACTCTGTTAATAGCCACTGATAGAATATTGCCAGGCATTAAAAAACAAGCGTGACAACTAGGTAGGAGCATACAGAATAAGAAGATAAAAAGTATATGTGCCTATAATCTATAGCTGTTGAAACGTATCATTGTAACAAGAGCTGAAAAGAAATGATAAGCAGTCTTTTTAAATATGTTATTATTGTTTTAAAAAAAACTTGTAATATAATTCAAAGGTACTTTTAATGAGCTGGACCTATGTTTCAATGAATATCAGAACCAACAGTTAATGGAGGCTCTTAGAGAATGCTTGAAATTCTTAACTCTCCTTTTGCTTTTTATTTTTAGTCTTTGCCTTCTTTGCCAAATCCCCAAGCTGAGTGCTCACTTCAGACGCTGAGAAGAGTGGAAGTGGGGGAGGAGAGCTAACACTTGTTGAGATCGGTGGGGAGGGACAACTAATGTTGCTTCCATCTTGTGTAAAATGTATATAAACACATCTTCAAATCTTTCTTTCCAACCAAACCCTCAGCCCCACCCAGAAGGAAATTACGGAGTCACCAGTAACTGTCTACTGTGTGGCAGGCTCCAGAAGGCTCCGTGGCACAGTGGCTTTTTCCACAGTGGAACAGAAGAGGTAAGTCAGGTTAGAAACCACGTTCCTCCAATGAGGAATTAAAAGAAGCCTTAGCAGAAAATCAGTGAGGGATGACTCCAAAGCAGATTGAGAATCAAGAGTTATTTCAGTTGGCCAGGTGTGGTGGTTCACATCTATAATCCCAGCACTTTTGGAGGCCGAGGCAAGCAGATCACTTGAGGTCAGGAGTTCAAGACCAGCCTGGGAAACATAGTGAAAACCCATCTCTACCAAAAATACAAAAATTGTCTGGGCGTGGTGGCATGTGCCTGTAATCCCAGCTACTCGGGAGGCTGAGTCACAAGAATCCTTGAACCCTGGAGGCGAAGGTTGCAGTGAGCTGAGATCACCTGGGTGAAAGAGCAAGACTCTATCTCAAAAAAAAAAAAAAAAAAAATTATTCCAACTCAGGGATTTGTGCTGGCAGATTTGACCCCTCCCGTATCTCTATATCTCCTGATCCCGAATTCCGCTACCATTCACCTACCCCAGAACTATCCTATTGGAGAGGGTTTCTACCCTAGCCAACCTCGATTGGTTCAGGAATATGAGAATCTCCTATCCCAATACGTGGCTGGAAAGGAAGGTAGAGGAAGGGTAAGGCCACATCTGTCAGAGACAGGATATGTTCCTGGCTCTCTAAGTCAGAACAAATTTCCCAGTCAGCTACCTCTCAATCCTGCTGATCTCTTACCTTTGGTTAGGCAGGCTGTAAAGTTAATAGGTTTCTGTGAGCTGGGCAGATGAGCCTAGTCTAGGCACTTAGGCAATGCGCTTAACTGTTGCTGTAGGAAAATCCATGGTAAGCACCCCGCAATCAATCACCAATAAACAATTGAAACCCAGCTCCTCATAACCGGGCATTGTCCATATAGCCAACATGAGCAAAGGGTTGGGGGTCATTGTCCAAAGGCTTTATGCAGAGTTTTAATTTTTTTGTCATTGTCATTTTTATTGGACTCTTTTTCTTGCCATATTCTTTTGCCCAGCTTAAGCAGAACTTAAGGTTTTTCTAATTCAAATTTTTAAAGTAGATAAATAAAACATTACAAACATAGTTAAGGCCTTCCAAGACCCCTCCTTGATTTCATTATCTCATTCTACATGGGTAACCATTGTCCTCAATGTGGTGTTTCTCATTCCATGCATGACTATATACTTTCACTACATATGTATGTGCTCATTAACAACATATATTTTTGCTTTGCATGTTTTCAAACTTTATATAAATGGTACACCGGCCAGGCACAGTGGCTCATGCCTATAATCTCAGTACTTTGGGAGGCCAAGGTGAGAGGATCACTTGAGGCCAGGAGTTCAAGGCTAGCCTGGCCAACATGGTGAAAACTCGTCTCTACTAAAAATACAAAAATTAGCCGGGCGTGGTGGTACACACCTGTAGTCCTAGCTACTTGGGAGGCTGAAGCAAAAGAATTGCTTGAACCTGGGAGGAGGAGGTTGCAGTGAGCCAAGATCATATCACTGCACTCCAGCCTGGGTGACAGAGTGAAACTCTGTCTCAAGAATAATAATAATTTTAAAAAAATAAAATAAATGGTACACAGAACTTGAATCTCTTACTGCTTGCTCACCATTGTTTTTGAGATGTATTCATGTTTACATGGCTCTAGTTAATTCATTTTTAGTTGTAGCACTCTATTATGTGAATTATATGTTTCTATTCATTAGTATTCTATTACTATTACTACTCATTATAGTCTTCAATTGTGGTCATCAATTATGTAACTATATCATAATTTGTTTCTTAATTCTCCTAAGGAACAGAATAAGCGGATGATAGAATATAAGCATTGTTAACTCTAAAGAGAAATTTAGTAACATTTAACAAAGTAATCAAACCAATTTATACAATTTATACTCCTACTAACAGAGGTTGAGAGCTCCAGTGTTTCATAATCTCAGAAACACTTTTCCATCTTTGTCAAATTTTTCCATTTTTGTCCATGTGATGGAGGTAATATTTAATCTCATTTTTATCATGGTCTATATACACAGATTTAAAACATTTTTTCTTTTTTTTTTTTTTTTTTGAGACGGAGTCTCGCTCTGTCGCCCAGGCTGGAGTGCTTTGGTGCGATCTCGGCTCACTGCAAGCTCCGCCTCCCGGGTTCACGCCATTCTCCTGCCTCAGCCTCCAGAGTAGCTGGGACTACAGGTGCCTGCCACCACGCCCGGCTAATTTTTTGTATTTTTAGTAGAGATGGGGTTTCACCGTGTTAGCCAGGATAGTCTCAATCTCCTGACCTTGTGATCCGCCCACCTCGGCCTCCCAAAGTGCTGGGATTACAGGCGTGAGCCACCGCACGCACCCTGCGAAAACATTTTTTCAAAAAGATCTTATAGGTCAGTGGTTCTCAAAGTGTGTTCTGGGGACCTCTGAGATCTATACAGGTAGTCACTGAGGTCAAAACTATTTCATAATAATACCAAGATGTCATTTGCCTTTTTAACTCTCATTCTTTCACAAGTGTACAGTGGAGTTTTCCAGAGGCTATCTGACTTGTGACATGTGATACTGCAACAGACTGAGTACAGAAGTAGATATGAGGATCCGGCTGTCTTTTATTAAGCCAGACACTGAGGAGATTTGCAAAAATGTAAAGCAATGCCACCAGAATTATTTTTGTTTTGGAAGAATTAACTATGTTTTATTTTTAAATCATATGTTAACATATAATGGGTCTATTATTGTTCTTACAAGAATTAATAAATACTTTTAAATATTTCAGTTTTAATTTCTTATGTGGTAAATATTACTAGATATACATATAAGCAAGAGCTCTTTGGGGTCCTCGATAATATTTTAAGAGTATAAAGGAGCCCTTATGAGGCCAAAAAGTTGGAAAATTGCTGTTACAGGTCATACCCTTTTCCCATCATTCCTACTCAAATGAATGCCAGCTGACACTTAGAGGGTGCTGTGTGCAGATGGGGCATTGTGCTAAGTGCTCGGGGGTCACTTTGCCTTTAACCCTTATGATACTTTTGTAAGCAGGTGCCGTGATCAGCTCCACTTGAAGGAGAGTAAGCTGAGGCTTGGGGCAGCTGGATAGAGTGCCGGGGACACACAGCCAGCAAGGGAAGCCATCCCAGCTACTGTCCTCCCATTCTCTCCAGTTTTCTTCTCTTAGTCATTCTCTGAGTCAGCCAGCTTAAAGCCATCTACGCTTCTTTGACTCATCCCTCTCCTTTTTTCTTGAAATGATCTACATTCCCTTCTGAAAGCAGCAGAGGGACTCAAGGTTTGGACGCTGGGTTCCTGGAGCTGCAGCCGCCTGTAAGCGTGGCGAGGCCCCCGGCTTCCAGGCAATAGAGCAGGGAGCCAATGGGGATGTGCAAGAGGAAACCCAGGAAATAGACCCTCCAAAAGGGCAAAACGAAGGGGGAAAAAATATTTGGTAGTCAGGTTCTAGAAGGAATGATTGCTGAGGCCCTGGAAAGGTAGATCCCTTTCTTCCAGGCCCACGAGATGGGCGGAAGTATTAATCATACTCCTCAATCTCTATTCCCACTCACTTACTTCATTCGGCAAATACAATGGTGTGGTAAGTGGGCAGTGATGGGGTAATAATAACAATAACATCTATTGGGCACTTACTATGGGAAAGTGACTATTTTAAATACTTCGTGGATATTAACTCATTTAATCCTCATCTGAATCCAGTGAAGTAAGTACTTGTCTTACACATGGAAAAACTGAGGCACAGAAAAGAAACATCAGAGTGTATGGGAGTGAGCAGGAGAAGCACTTAACTTGCCCCTAGGGGAAGAGGTGATGAAGAAAAGCTTCTCAGATATGGCACATGTATTCGTTTCCTATCGGTGCTGTAGCAAATTACCAGAAACTTAGTTATTTATTACATTTTTTCATAGGTGGTTTTCAATGGCCTACAGAAACTTAGTTATTTAAAACAATATTTATGTTACAGATTTATTATCTGACAGTTCTAGAGGTCAGAAGTCTGAAGTGGACTTCACCGACCCAAAATCAAGGTTGCTGGCAGGGCCATGCTTTCTTTGGAAACTCTAGAGGACAATCTGTGTCCTTGCTTTTCTGGTTTCTAGAGATTACCTACATTCTTTTGGTTCATGGCTCCTTCCTCTAGCTTCAAAGCCAGTAGCATAGCATTGCCTCTCTCACTTTGTTTTTTGTTTTGTTTTGTTTTTGAGACAGGGTCTCACTCTGTCACTTAGGCCAGAATGCAGTGGCACAATCTTGACTCACTGCAACCTCCACCCCCCAGGCTCAAGCAATACTCCCATCTCAGCCTCCCAAGAGGCTGGGACTACAGGCACCACTACTGGTACTTTTTGTATTTTGTGTGTGTGTGTGTGTGTGGAGATGGGGTTTCGCCAGTTGCCCAGGCTGGTCTTGAACTCCTGGACTCCAGTGATCCTCCTGCCTCAGCCTCCCAAGTGCTGGGATTATAGGCATGAGCCACGGCACCCGGCCAGCATTCCCTCCCTGATATCTGTCTGTCCTTAAATCTCTCCAGTGCAATGCCTCCCTCTTATAAGAACTCTTGTGATTACTTGGGCCCCACCTGGACAATCCAAGCTGTTTGCTCATCTCAAGATCCTTAACTTGAACACATTTGCAAAGTCCCTTTGGCCATGTTAGGTAACATATTCACCGGTTCTGGGGATTAGGATGTGGACATCCTGGGTTGCGGGGGGCATTATTCAGTCATTTAACTAATCCTGGCTGATATTTATTGAAAGTCTACCATGTGCACTCTTCTAGGCACTAGGGAGGTAGTGATAAATAAGATCCGAAGACTGCGCAGGAGTCAACCAGGTGAAACAGGATGAGGGAAAAT
Organism: Symphalangus syndactylus; assembly: GCF_028878055.3. Classification (NCBI taxonomy): domain Eukaryota; kingdom Metazoa; phylum Chordata; class Mammalia; order Primates; family Hylobatidae; genus Symphalangus; species Symphalangus syndactylus. The sequence continues at coordinate 112,052,035 of NC_072430.2, forward strand.
GTGCTCTAGGCAGAAAGAACAGCAAAGGCCCAGAGAGGGAAGAGAGCAGGTCGCTCCAGAACATGGGGCTCAGCCTGTCTATTAAGCATTGGCTATCCCTGGCTGCTTATTAGGATCTGCTGGGGAGATTCTTTACCAAAGCTTCCTCTGCCCCCGTCCCTGTCCCCAAGTTCTGACATCAGAGATGGGACCTGGGCATCTATCTGATGTTCTAACATGCAGCCAGGAGAAAAATCACTGGTCAGCAGAGTGGCATGAAAGGACACAGGTGCCTAAGGCTGGTCATGGTGGCTCACACTTGTAATCCCAGCACTTTGGGAGGCCAAGGAGGGCAGATCACTTGAGGTCAGGAGTTCAAGACCAGCCTGGGCAACATGGTGAAACCCTGTCTCTACTTAAAATACAAAAATTAGCCAGGCATGGTGCCGCACACCTGCAGTCCCAGCTACTCAGGAGATTGAGGCACGAAAATCGCTTGAACCTCAGGAGGCGAAGGTTGCAGTGAGTCGAGCACTCCAGCCTGATCAACAGAGTGAGACTCTGTCTCAAGGACACTGATGCCTAGTCATGGGGCTGGAGAGAAAAGCAAGAACCAGCTCATGAAAAATCTTGTAACCCAAGAGTATGGATCTTACACGAAGGGTTTAACCAAGGGGGCAACATAATCAGGCTTGTTCTCTACAAAGGCCCTCTTACTGCACATTGTGAAGGGAGTGGAGAGCGGCAAGGGAAGAATTAGAAGATGGTGGAGACTAGATTTAGCATAGGTATAGTGGGAATGGATGAAATCCATTCCATTTGCAGGAAGCAAAGATAAGAATGGTTTCTGGAATGCCTATAATTATTGCTACAGCCTCCTAACTGGATTTCCCAACCCCGCACTTTTTTCCTTCTGATCAACCCTGCGCATCACCACCAGATTTACCCATCCTTAAATACCATTTATTGTGTTAAGAAATACTAGGCAGCCTAGTAATTAAGTGTATTTGCTCTTGGACCGAACAGACTGGGTTCAAATCCTATCTCTGCCACTTTACTGTGCCCCATTTCCTCATCTATAACATATGATACTAAAAATAGTGTTTACATCACAGGGTTGCTTTGAGTCAATGTAGGAGCATTCTGTAATTACCTGTGTATGGTAATCATTCCAAAAAAAATCATTATTCAAACACCTTCAATATAAAACCTTCTGTTTTCCATTTGCCGGAATGCCAAGGTCTGCCTGTCCAGATCCTTCACCTTTTGGGTCCACCCTGCTACTCAGCCTCGTTGAATTCTGTTCCCAAAATATGTCATACGAACATGCCAGATACAGCACCTTTGCGCCTGGGTCACGCTGCTTTCCTCATTTTGAATGCCTTTATTTCTCCCTGCTACCCTCCCCAGTCCTTCTGTCCCTTAAATGCTTATCACTACTTCTAAAAAAGTGACTCCCAATGCCGTGACTGGTGACCATATGACCATACCCAGCATAATCATCTTTCCCGAGGGAGGACTGCCTGTCATTCCTATCAGGAGGCTATCATTCCAAATAACTCACAAAGCCACTCATGCTCGTAACTGTCACTGCTATTTAAATGATAAGCACTCACAGAAGGCCCAGAGCATAAACTTGTCTTTCCCATGCTTTGTGGAGCACCATGGATGCCCCTAGAAGCCCATGAATAAAAAACAACTTTGCTATGAGTTAAGTTTTCATCAGGACTGTCAGCTGTGAAATATTTAGAGGCTTTCTTGAGTTATTAAACCAAACCAATGTTGCATATCACAAAGAGATAGGACCCAAAATATGTGAATTAATTGACCAAACTATATTTTAGCAGTTGTCCTTACAGGAGAAGCGAAGTCCTACCCCAAGCAGGACTTCACGAAGCATGTGTGTCCTTCTTTGCCTCATGTCCTTTCATTTTTACAGATTTCTTGAGGCATGAATGACAAACAATAGATGATGCAATATTGCACAATTTGATAAATCTCATGTCCTTTTAACCACAAAGCTTTATAATAATAATCATTTTTTATTAGACTACTTAAAATTCTCTTCTATTTTCAAATATGATAGTGTAATATTAAAATCCAAGTTTGCCTACAATAAGGCTTCCACACCTATAAGTTACTAAAAATTTCCCTTGGCTGGGAAAATGTGTTCCAGAATTTGAAATTCCAAAACCAAAAGGATTTTTCTTGTCAATGAAAAATGATTGGCACAGTGGCTCACATTTGTAATCCCAACACTTTGGGAGGCCAAGGCAGGAGGATTGCTTGAGGCAAGAAGTGCAAGACTAGCCTGGGCAACATAGCAAGATCCCCATCTCTACAAAAAAAAAAAAAAAAAATTTAAGAAAATTGACATGTGCCTGTAGTCCTAGCTACTTGAAAGGCTAAAATGGGAGGATCCTTGAACCCAGGAGCTTGAAGCAGCAGTGAGTATGGAGTATGATTGAATCACTGCACTCCAGCCTGGGTGACACAGCAAGACCTGTCTCAAAAAAGGAAAGAAAAGAAAAATGATCACTTTGCATTTTAAACCAAGATGTTATACGCACTCAACTTGCTTTTGGCTGGAAATAAAAGATTTTCTATAAATTGGGCCTCTCATTAACTATCATCTGTCTATAGATTGAACTCAGTTTGGTAGAGAGTGTTTAGAGACAGACGTTAACTTCTGTGTTCTCAGGGAGGTTGAGAGTGAGAGAGTGCATCGAACTGGCCCCACACATCAGACTCAGGCAGATGCTCACAGCGAGGCTGAATGCTCACCTCTCATTCATTCATTCTACCAACATTTAGTGGCCCCTGCATTCTACTGGGCTGAGTGGCTCTGCCCCACCAGCAGCTTACAAACTATTTTGAGAGATAAGACGCAAATTGTCAACCCCTGCAGTGACCGAGCAGGCAGCTGCAGCCTGCTCAGGACCTGAACAGCCCTGAATAGCACGGCTTTATCAATGTAGGAAGCCAGCTGCGGGTGGCTGGGAAAGGGGTGTTGGTGGTGGCAGAGGGACCTAAAGTACTACATACACACTTCCCCTGCCCTGCTGTGTTGGACCAGTCTATATGGTTTGGTTTCTGACTCAGTTTCCTAGACTCTCAACTTCTTAATATTTTTTCCCTGAGAATATTCCTGCTGGAACTGAAATCTTTTCCAGAATCCTTGCCTGTCAGATGAGCCCAAATTGTCAATGCCATTCCCCAGGAGCTGGCCTTTATTTCCTAAGCCCATAGCTGCTGGCTAATGTTCAGCCTGTCTATAAAGCAGTGGTTAACCCCAGCTACATATTAGGATCCGCTGGGAGAGATTCTTTTCCAAAGCCTCCTCTGCCCCTGCCCCTGCCTCCAAGTTCTAACATCAGAGGTGGGACCTGGGCATCTATCTATCTGGTGTTCTAATGTGCAGGCAGGAGAAAAATCACTGGTCAGGAGAGTGGCATGAATGGACACAGGTGCCTAAGGCCAGGCGCGGTGGCTCATGCCTGTAACCCCAGCACTTTGGGATGCTGAGGCAGGCAGATCACTTGAGGTCAGGAGTTCGAGACCAGCCTGGCCAACATGGCAAAACCCCGTCTCTACTAAAAATATAAAAAATAGCCAGGCATGGTGACGCTGCTTTGAATGGACTTTGTATCCAAAATCCATGCAACTATGAATGGACTTTGTATCCAAACTTGCCTGACCATTAAATGTCACCATGGGCCTTTGTCAAAATTACAGATTTCTAGTCCCAACCCAAGACTATTTGAATCAGAAACTCTGGGGAAAGGGCAGCCTCCCAGATGAGGAAATTGAGGTTCAGAGAGATTAAAGTACAGGCTCAAGTCCACACATATGAGTGAAGAGCCAGGAATAGAACCTGGATCTGTGCAATCCCACCTTCTTTTAGGTTAAAATGAGACAAATGGGAGGGTATGGATCCATATTTACCTCTGCTGACTCCCTTTCCTCAATCACAGCATTTTTATTCCATTTCCTGGAGTCATACACTTCTTCAGGTTCCTTCAAGAATACAATCTCCTGTCATAAACTCAAATGCCACCAACAGAAAAATGGGCACAGCCAATGATTGAAGCAGGCTGGGTAGCAGGCACAAGCAGCAGCAGCGGAAGGCAGAGACTTTGGAACACGAAGAATCCTTCCCTTCCCAAGGCAGCAGCCACTACTCAGCTCCTACCAGCTGTTTCCCATGAGAATGTGCACCCAGCTTTGCCTAAAGATTGAGATTTTCAGGTGAAATCTCAAAATGCCACTCCCACAATTACATCACACCATATAACACTCCATCTTAGAGACTGAAAAAGCAAGTGGCTATGGTGTGAACTGCCTATGGAGAAGGCTGCATGGCAGGGAATTACAGGTGGCCGCTAGATGTAGGCCTCAGTCCCACAACCCAAAGGAACTGAACTCTGCCAACAACTATGTGAGCCTGGAAGAGGATCCCAAGTTCCTGAACAGAATGCAGCCCAGCCAGCATTTTGATCTCAGCCTTGTGAGACCCTGAGCAGAGGACCCAGGTAAGTCAAGCTCACAGAAGTTGTATGATAATAAATGGGTGTTGTTTTAAGCTACTAAGATTGTGGTAATTTGTTACACAGCAACAGAAAACCAATGCACCCCCCTCAACCTGCCCTTCTCAGACAGTGCGTCAAACTCCAGAGGTTCCTCTCCCATCTGCCATCATTAATTCCAACCCTAGTTGCCCCGATCGCAGCGGGCTGTCAAGAGAGTATTTAATGTGACAAACTGACTTACCATTGATGACTTACCTACCCCTCCTAGGGATTCTTTGCATTTTTAAGAGAGAACTTAGAGAGGTACTGGCTAAAGGGAAGAATAATTGGTTAAATGATGGAATCTCAGAAAATCATGCAGAAAAGTAGAAGTTATCTGGTGTCTGCAGGTTGTCCCACTGGGCCTCAAGCCATGGTCTTTACCTAAAAATAAGGTCAGTCCAGCCAAGAAAACTCTAGACAGTGGGACCGAGAGTTTGAAAATGGGTTGACACTTATTAGGAAAATTTATTGAGAAAAGCCTCCATTTTCTTCTCCGTAAAACAAGGGTGAGACCTCCCCTGCCCCTGTGACTGGACTGTTGTAAAGATTATGCAAGTTGATGTATATGAAAGCACTCTGTAAGTAAAAGATACATTCAAAAAACATCATTGAAGTGAGGAAGCAATCACAGATCATTTAAGCCAACAGGATCCCGGGCACACATTCGGATTTCAGCCCAGCAGTTTCAGTACTGACCTTGCCCCTGTCTGTTGGCAGGCTTCTGTTCCCTTGTCACCTCTCAGTTTCAGCCAGAGGCTGACATTCACTTCTCCCAGCATCCACGCAGCTGACAAAGGCCAGGGAGGGATTGAGATATCCTCCTCTCACATATGGCAGCCTCATTAACCAAAGAGGAAAAGCTGCCCAGAAGCCAACACAGATCTCTAGAGATGTCCACAGACACCAGACCAAAACAGCCCCATAATAACCCTCAGGCTACAAAAAGGAAATCACCCCTAGTGAGAATGAGAGCACCAAGTCCTTCAAACCCAAGCAGCCAAGCCCCTGAGAGTCCTAGAACACTGTCTCATCCAACAGGGCTCCACTGTGTCCAAATCCGTATCTCCAATGGCAGGAGCAAGTGACCACTTTGCTCTGATGTCTATATGGCATATAGTAAGACCCACATTAGACAAGCAGTTTTAATGCATTTAAATGGACAAGAAAAAGAGAGGGGAGGAAGAGAAGAGGAAGATTTGCCCTTAATATATTTTAGCAAACATTTTAAAAATGCATGAGAAGAAATAAGCCCTTCTAATTTTAAAGCCAGATGTTGAAGTCAAGGACTACAAGATGGATTAGAGGAGGAAAAAAACCTCTCATTCCATAACTAAACTGAATTATTAAATTCTAGAATTCAATAATAGTAAAATAAGAATAATGTTAATACAACCATAACATTACTAAACATTTACTGAGTTTATCATGTGCCTGGAGCTGTGCTAAATGCTTTCCATCCATTCTGTCACTCAGTCCTCACAACAGCCCTGGAGGAGGAAAGGTGTCATTACTGTCCCTATTTAACAGATGAAGGAACCAAAGTGTGGCAAAGTTAAGTTACTTATACAAGCTCAAGCAACTAGTAAATGATAGAGCTGGCTTTTCAAGCCAGCTATGTCTGCCTCCAGGGCCTGTTCTCTTAACCATTATGTCATCTTGCCCCCCTCAAAATGAATATGCAAAACTGTGCCCCTACTCCCCAGAAGAGCCAAGGAGGTTGACCACAAATCTATCAAGTTCATGGTATTCCCTTCTCCCACACTTCCTCATCTAAGAGCCTTGCCAAGCCTGCCTGGAGAGGTGATTCTCTTCCTAACCTCCCCAAACCTCACAATCACCCTCCTCTCTTCAGAGAAGAGATAAGTTCCACACAATCACTGTTAATATTCATTGGTACTTTTTCTTCTTTACAAATAAAATATGAATAATATACTCAAGTCCTAAAACAGTCCATGTGCTTTAACATTTTCAGAAAGTAAGAATCCTCTTTATTGAAGACAATCTAGATAATTCCATTTCCCCTGCAGCTTGGTGCCAAACAAACAAATGAATATAGCCCTAGAATTCAAGGAAGAAATGATTTGCTTTCCCTGGAATAACTTTATATTCTTGTGGTATTTTTGCCAGGCTACATTGAATTTTAATTGTTTGGCATTCTCTTTAAGGACTTTGAATTAGTAATCAATAGAAAATCTGGAGATAATAAGTTTACAGTAGCATTTAAGAAAGAAGCATGAGTTTAAAATGATCAAATGATTGCAACCTGAAATTAATATTCAGTGCATTTGGAGAATGTGAAGTTTAGGCAAAAATGAGAATGAAAGCAATAATGGAACAATGGTAGCCTCTGTGTGGCAGAGTAGATAGATAATCACTTAGACGGGCATTTGGAAGCCAAAACAAGGTGCTACATTCTCAAAGCTGCTCTTCCACAAAACAGACCTAGTCCTTTATGCCATGGAGAGTTTCCTGGAGCACAGTTTGGAGGTATACCTAACTATAAAGAAGGAAGAGATGAAGGAATTAAGGGAAGGAGGATCAGAAGGACGGAGTGAGGGGAGGAGGAAGAAAAGAGGAAGAAGAAAAAGCAAACATGTAGACGCTGAGTTAAATCCAACATGGGCAAATAAAATCTGTATAAAAACAACAAAAAGATTTTCAAGTTTCTAGATTGAAACCTCATGAAATCTAGGCATTAAAAATACAAACACAAAAGAATATTGGGTAATACATTAGAATTCTTGGTATTAGAATTCGACCTGTATAGTTCAGGAGATAATAATAGCAATGTTGAAGGCACAGGAAGAAGTGGAAGAGCATGATAACAGAGAATATTATTTTGGATACTTGTGCTATATAGGTAAACTAAATAGTAGTTTTCCAATGTTCAGTTTTCATAATAATTGTTTTTATTAAGTGCTTTGTATACTCATTTCTGCACTACCACTATTTGTAATATTCTAATCTCTCTGGAAGTCTATCAGATAACTATAATTATCTGCATTTGTACACAAGAAAACTGAAGATGAGTGAGAGTACGTTACTCAAAGACACACAGATAGTTAGAGGCAAAGCTGTTCACCAGTGACAGCTCTGGGGCCACTCTCAAACCTGTTTAATCTTGAACATCATCATCATCACCAACAACAGCCACAACAATGTTAATTGGGCAGTTTACATACAGTAACACTTGTAATCCCCATCATAACCTCTTGAGGTAGTTACTATCATTATTCCAATTTTACATAAGAGAAAACTGAGGCTCAAGTAGGTTAAATCATCGCTAGTCATCTACCTGTTAAGGTGATGGAGTTGGGATATGAACTTAGGCAAGTTGACTCTATGCATTTAATCACTGCATGCTTAATATTTTGTAAATTTTAGAAATATGACTAACACTTTAAACCACTCCTGTGTGAATATCATAGAACTAGCATTTCAATAAATGTTAATAAATGGCTTGCTCTACTGCATTCTTAATATGAGAATTAGCATCAGAATCAGGTCAAATTCAGTTACAGGTAATTTGATGCACAGACATTGGTTTTGTTTTATTTTCATTCTCTTATTTTGATGGAAATATGCTGTAATGAGTGAATTGTGATAAAGCACAATGATAGTTTATTGAAGTAAGAGATTAGAAAGAGCTGATGCTTTTGTCTTACTATCTTTCTAAAGTGACAGTGAATTAACAAATTAAGAAAAATGTTTTAAACAGAAAACAATACAAGAGGTGGCTGGAAACTCTTTTTTTTCTACAGACTTGCAGGTATATATGTATTTGTGGATGTGCATAATGTGGCCTATTAGGTCTTTGTAACCGATTGGGACTTCAGTGCGTTTGCCTGTCAACAAACAGGAAAAATAATGAACTTTGAAGAGCTCAGCTTATCTTTCCTTTTCTACTCTCTTCCTACACTTTAACTTTAAAATTAAATTGGTAAGTTATAGGTATTTATCTAATAACTGAGAGGTACTCTCGAAATAACACATTTTACAAAATATAAATTAATCAGGATAAGAGAGGCTATGCTACATTAAAACATGGGCCAGTGAGGGCCAGTGGGGGGTCTCACGCCTATAATCTCAGCACTTTGGGAGGCCGAGGCGTCCCAAAGTGGATCACTTGAGGCCAGGAGTTTGAGACCAGCCTGGCAACATGGTGAAACCCCGACTCTAAAAATACAAAAATTAGCCGGCCATGGTGGCACATGCCTGTAGTCCCAGCTCCTCAGGAGACTGAGGCAGGAGAATCGCTTGAACGTGGGAGGCGGAGGTTGCAGTGAGCCAAGATCGTGCCGTTGCACTCCAGCCTGGGCGACAAAGCAAGACTCCATCTCACAAAAAAAAAAAAAAAAAAGCCAGTGACTTAACAAAGTTGAATTTCTTGCTCACACAGAGTGCTATGGCAATTGGGCAACTCCCTAGCATCTGTCCTCTCTTTGGGAACTCAATAAACCAGGATGCATCCATCCAGTGGTTTCACTGTCTCAGCACATGGCTTTCCAAATCATAGCTGCAGAGAAAGACAGGAGCTGAAGGATTGCACACAGGCTTGTAATGGTTTGGTTCAGATATGGCATGTGTCACTCCTCTTGTAGCTCAATCACCAGCATCAAACTCAACCAAGAGTGACTGGAAAGGTATGGATGCACACACATCTCTGGTGGGTAAAGAATGTCTCTAACACAGAGCATTATATACATGCTTCCTTACTGCTACTACTACTAATGCTAATACTGTATGTTTATCACAACCAAAGTTTGTTGCTTTTTTCATCTTTTTCAAGAAACAAACTTTCGGTTTTATTAACCAATTCTATGAAGGTTGTTTTGCTTCATTAATTTTGCTTTTATCTTTAATCTGCTGTAAATTCATTTACTCTTTGGGATTTATTTGTGTTGTTCCTTTTCTATCTTGAGTTGAGTACTTTATTTTGAATCTTTCTCATTTTCTAATAAAAGATCAAGCCTATAAATTTCCTTCTGGATACCTCTTTGGCTGCTTTCCACAGTTTTGATATATACTACTTTCATTGTGGTTTCATTCTGAACATTTCACAATTTTATTTTGACTGTCTCTTTATCCAGAGAATTACATAGGGATGTGCTTTGTTAGTCTCCAAATGTACAGATATGGAGCCACTCTCTTTTGTTGTTAATTTATTATTGTATTACATCATAGTCAAACAACATATCACCTATATGAAATCAAACATTTTTTAACTTGTTGAGATTTTTTTTCTGGCAGACTACTGCTATAGATCTTTTTGTAAAAGCTCCTTACATAACTGCTTTAGAGAGTAAGAAAATTTTAGAAAAAAAACAAGCCACAAAAGAATCTCAGCAAGTTAAAAAATGTTTGATTTCATATGGGTGATACCATGTTGTTTGATTATGATATGATACAATAATAAATTAACAACAAAAAAGAGTGGCTCCATATTTATTCAGATGCCACTTTGGCTGCTTTCCACAGTTTTAATATATACTACTTTCATTGTGATTTCATTCTGAACATTTCACAATTTTACTTTGACAGATCCAGGTATTGTATTTTTATCTGCCACATAATGCCCACCACAGCAATGACGCTCACATACAGCACTGGTTGCAAACCTCAGCTCTATTTTGTAGATGTGGAGTTTAAGGAATTGGGTGATTGGGAAAAGACTGCAGGAAAAGCTGACTGGGTGGTAGTGGACATGAAGAATTTTCTTGGTTTATATTAAGTAACTATATCTTGCTCATCATTATATCTTGTATATGTATGCACAATGCATTACATATACATTGTATGCACAATGCCTGGCACAGAGAAGGCAATCAATAAATGTAGATGACTAGATGAATTAGTATTTACCTAGGCAACTATGAGCATCACATGATAGCTAATGGCATAACAGAAATAAAATCCTATTTCATCTTCTGAAATATCAACAGCTTGTGAGAAGGTGTCACAACATTTACGTTACTTTTATATTTTCCCCCATGCACAATGTTAAGCACAAAGTAAATACTTTTTTTTTTTTTTTGAGATAGACACTCACTCTGTTGACCAGCCTGGAGTGCGGTGGCACGATCTCAGCTCAATGCAACCTTCACCTCCCGGGTTCAAACAGATTCTTGTGTCTCAGCCTCCTGAGTAGCTGGGAGTACAGGCATGTGCCACCACGTTCGGCTAATTATTGTGTAATTTTTAGTAGAGACGGGAGTTTCAACATGTTGGCCAGGATGGTCTCGAACTCCTGGCCTCAAGTGATCCACCAGCCTCAGCCTCCCAAAGTGCTGTGATTACAGACATCAGCCACCACATCTGGCAGCAAATACTTCTTTTTTTTTTTTTTTTTTTCTGAGACGGAGTCACTCTGTCACCCAGGCTAGAGTGCAGTAGCGTGATCTCAGCTCTCTGCAACCTCCACCTCCTGGGTTCAAGTGATTCTCCTGCTTCAGCCTCCCAAGTAGCTGAGATTACAGGCGCCCACCACCACTCAGCTAATTTTTGTATTTTTAGTAGAGACGGGGTTTCACCATGTTGGCCAGGCTAGTCTCGAACTCCTGACCTCAGGTGATCCACCCGCCTTAACCTCCCAAAGTGCTGGGATTACAGGCGTGAGCCACTGCACCCAGCTGGCAAATACTTCTTAAATGCAATTTATAAGCATATGTATTAGTTTCCTATTGCGGGTATAACAAATTACTACAAACTTAGTGGCTTAAAACAAAACAGATGTGTTGTCTTACAGTTCTAGAGGTTAGTTCTAAATAGGTCTCACTGAGCTAAACCCATGGTGTCAGCAGAGCTGTGTTCTTTCCTAGAGTTCTAGGAGAGAATCTGTTTTCCTGCCTTTTCCAGCATCTAGCAGCTGCCACATTCCTTGGCTTGGGACCTTGTTCCATCTTCAAATTCATCGGTAGCAGTTCTTTCTCATAATGCTATTTCTCTGTTTCTAACTCTTTTGCCTCTACTTTATCCACTTAAGAACTCAGGATAATCTTCTTATTTTAAGGCCAGCTGATAAACAATTTTAATTCTATCTGCAACCTTAATTCCCCTTGCCATGTAACATAACATTTACAGGCTCTGGTTGTGAGGACATGGACACCTTTTGGGGGTCATTATTGTGTCTATCACAGCATGTAAAACAAAGAAAAAGGACAAATAGAAGAAGAAAAGACAGTGAATGGACACAACGGAGTGATAGAGTTAATAACAGTAATAACACTAGAGATATAAGGATTGGTGCGTGGACTACAAGATTCTCAAACAAGGCCAAAAAAAAGGATCTGTCCCACACTATTAGCTAAATTCAAGCATTTGCACACACATGAGTGCACACACACACACACAAAGTAATATTCTGGTTAGCTGATGTCACTGCTGGGATATTACTGTTTACTAATAATAAAACAAACTACACAAGGCATGAATGGCACGTGTGTTATTTATAGTTTTTGTAGAAGAAGTTCCCAAATTCCTTTCTTCCTGAAAAAGGATTATTTTCTTACCCTTTGCATTCTAGCTCACCTCTAACGTGTCCAAAAATTTCTAGGAAGGCAGAGGAAAGACTCCGCATTTGCCTCCCCAATTGAAGCCACCACCATGCAAGGACTGAAGGTGATTGTCAAAGTGCCCTCCTGAGACTGGGCACCGCTGGCCTAAATTAGAGGAAGAGGCTGGAAGACATCGCCCCTTTGTGCAGAGGGGCAGAGAAGCCATTCCCCATGGCTCCCCACCTGTCTTGCTGGAGGAAATTTCTTGGCTAAAACTCCATGGAAAATGGTTGTTTGGAAAGTGAAGTTCCCCAGAGCTTTGAGAATCAATTTTTTTTTTTTTTTTTTTTTTTGAGATGGAGTTTCACTCTTGTTGCCCAGGCTGGAATGCAATGGAGCAATCTCGGCTCAGTGCAACCTCCACCTCCTGGGTTCAAGCGAGAATCAACTTTTTTCATCATTTTAAACCTACTTATTGGGAAATCTCTCTAAAATATATTACAGCAAAAGAATAATCATACCGAGTCAATACTGCATGAAAAGATATAATAGCATGGAATAAATTATTCATTTCCTTGCCTCTTAAAGAGTACTCTGAGTGCAATTTTAACCATTCTTTCTGGCTGTGAACCTCAGAGTTTTTTACTTCTGCAGAGTAGATAGAATGCCAATCTTCTTTGCATATTTATGTCATTTTTAAAAGGTTTTTGTTGCTGTTGTTTTATTTTGTTTTGTTTTTGCCTCCTCTGTGGCTGTCAGTGGTCATTTTTTAAATTTTGGTTTTGTCAGTGGGACTTCCTTTAACAGCTTACTTCCTCTTCTCCTTTGCTGTGGAAATAGTAACTAGGATACCAATCTAGTTAAACTTGTAAGTAAAATGAGGTAAAGTGAGATCCTAATAAAGATACAAGATACTTACAAGTGAAGTGTATGAGATTTAAGACAAAACCAGAATGACGCTGCAGGCAGGACTGCCCATTCCATCTGGAATGCATGACTGTCTGTCATCTATTTGGCTACTTAGAAGCTATTTTTACCTCTTCTCTATTTTTGTTCTGAATAGGTTAGTGTGAAACAATTGTTTTAGCAAGATGAAATATTGCTATATTTTTTAATGTGCCAAAGTCTTTTTTTTTTTTTTTTTTTGAGATGGTGGTCTCACTCTGTTGCCCAGGCTGGAGTCCAGTGGCACAATTTTGGTTCACTGTAGCCTCGACTTCTCAGGCTCGAGCAACCTCCCAGTTCAGCCTCCCAAGTAGCTGAGAACACAGGTGCACACCACCATGCCCAGCTAAGTTTTAAATAATTTCTAGAGACAAGAGCTTGCTATGTTGCCTAGGCTGGTCTTGAACTCCTGGACTCAAGTGATCCTTCCACCTCGACCTCCCAAAATGCTGGGATTATAAGAATTAGCCACCTCACCCAGCCAAAGTCTTGAAATGGGATAAAATAGGAGTCCTCAGTCCTGGTATTGACCCCCTCACCAAAGTCAAGCCCCTTTCGATGTTTATAGCAACTTGATAAAAACTAGGGCTGTGAATTAAATGTCCATTAACAAAAGAATAGGCTCAGTTGTATAACAAAATACTGTGCAGGTATGAACTATGTATACTACATATTTATAAACACTAAGTGGTAATTATGTTCCTTCTTATATTGTTTAGTTAGAGGAGTGAGTATTGACAGAAAAATGCTTCCCTCTTTGATCCCCCAGGTTGACAGTTCTGAGATGCATTGCACAAGACCCCCCAGGAGGTCCCAGCAAAATCTAGCAACAGTTACTCACAGCACTGTCCAGCTCAGTAATGAACCTATTAGCTGCCCCTCTTTCCCTGCTTTCCCCACTCCCCGCCCTGATCCCTGCTCCTACACCCTGCAGTCACCTCCCCAAGTCAGTGCATACAAGCTTTTGTCTCAGAATTTGCTTTTGAGAGAAGCCACGTTAAGAAAGACATTGCTGGCCAGGCCTGGTGGCTCATGCCTGTAATCCCAGCACTTTGGGAGGATCACTTTAACCCAGGAGTTCAAGATCAGCCTGGGCAACATAGAAAGACCTTGTCTCTACTAAAAAAATGTTTTTAATTACCTGGGCGTGGTGGTGTGCACTTATAGTCCCAGCAACTAGGGAGGCCAAGACAGGAAGATCACTTGATCCAGGAAGTTGAGGCTGTAGTGAGCTGTGATTGCATCACTGCACTCCAGCCTGAACAACACAGCGAGACCGTGTCTCAGAAAACAAAACAAAAAAAGAAAAAAAGAAGACACTGTCAAGTGAGGACATGGTGTTTAGAGTTGCCTTATCCATGTGGCAACCAGGGGGCAAGACCTAGAGAGCTTCAGAGAAGCTGGCCCAGAATGCAGGCACAACTGAGCCACATAATGACCACCTACCTCTAGACATCTTGTTCTGCGAAAAGAATAAGCTCCTATTGTTTAAGTCACTCTTAATTGGGTTTTCCGTTACTTGCAGCAAAGGTACTTTTTTTTTTTCTTTGAGATGGAGTTTCACTCTTCTTGCCCAGGCTGGAGTGCAATGGCACGATCTCAGCTCACCACAACCTCCGTGCCCCGGATTCAAGCGATTCTCCTGCCTCAGCCTCCTGAGTATCTGGGATTACAGGCATGTGCCACCACGTCCGGCTAATTTTTCGTATTTTTAGTAGAGATGGGGTTTCACCGTGTTAGCCAGGATGGTCTTGATCTCCCGACCTCAGGCCATCTGCCCGCCTCAGCCTCCCAAAGTGCTGGGATTACAGGCATGAGCCACTGCACCCAGCCCATGATATGTGAGGCCAACTGAAGACCTCCTTGGGAATATTTTATGTAGAAAAGAAGCAGAGGAACAAGCTCTCCATATGGGGAAGCCTGAGGGTGTAAGCCAGGCAGCTCCTGGTGACCACAGTTCTAGCTTGTGGACAATGCTAATCTGACAGAAGCAGAGAAAAAAAGAGAGAGAGAGTCCTGTGATTTAAATTCTTCTGGCAGTGAATTCCTCTTTTTGCCTAAGATATTTCACACAGCATTTCTATCACTTGCAAACAAGAGTCCTGCCTAATTTAAGTATGAGCCATTCTTGTGTTTTTTGTTTTTTTTTTTTTTAAAGTGGGGAAAAAGTGGGTGCATGAGTGTGAATGTGTCTTCATCTAAGCATAGAAAAAAATCGGAATGGATACACTTAACAGTCGACAGTAGTCATTTCTGGGGAGAGTCAGAATGGAGGGGAGTAAGGAGGACATATGTATCATTTGTACTTTGTAAACTTCTCGATGTTTAAACTTGTTATAATGAGCTTGTATCATTTTGCAATTTTAAAAGTCTAAAAACTACAGAAACTCTGAGATAATAAATGTGTGTTATTTGATGCTGTTAAGTTTGAGGTATACAGCAACGGAAAATACGCACAGGGAATCACTGCAAACTTGACAACCACTGCTTGCAAACCACCCAACAAACCTCAGATAGACAACCACAGGTCCCAATGCCCACATAAAACCAGTAACAATTTGCTGAGTGAAGGACTGATGCTGGGAAGTTGTATCAAATTGGCCTGTGACCATGGCCCCACGTGCACAGATAATTTCCCCTAACATCCAACCCAAGTAAGCCTATGACCTAAGTTTAAAAACAAAACCTAAACCAGCAATCTTGCTCTGCAACTGCAGCTTCAAAACAAGCTTATCCACTCGCCCCTTTCCAGCCCAATACATTTCTAGAGAGAAAAATCTAGAGTTGCCACAGGTCAATGAGTCTGTATAAAAAGCCTAAATGCTAAAGGAGGCAGGAAATATGGGGGACCATTCTACACACACAAGCTGATGGGATGGAACCAGGACCAGAGAGAATGGGGTTATGGGAAATAGATACAGAGGCTGGCTCAGCCATGAGCCACTTAGTAGATAGGTCAAAGCACGTAATCATAAGGACATGACAATCTCAGGGTGGAGATGACGTTGGCAAGTGGAGTGCAAACAGCTAAAAGGAAAGCAGGTGACAGTTCTGAGTGGTGCTAGCAGAACCCGAAATGAAAGGTGGAGTGTGCCAGGAACAGCAAGAGAGGGGACTGGCAAAATCCTGTGTGGGGCTAGAGAATTGGGAGGCAGCATCCACTTACAGGGAAGACCCAGATTTTGGGCAGGGATACTGAGGCAAAAATTCAGGCTTATGAATAGTAAAAGCTACATGGCATACTTACTACATGTGTACATGCCAAGTGCTTTAAACTATATTTCACTGAATTCTGCCAAAAACCCCATGAGGAGGGAACTTTTATCATCTCCATTTTTCAGATGAAGAAACTAAGGTAGACAGAATATATGTGTTTTGCTCAAAGTCACATAGCTCATATATCAGTCAGCTCCAGATGCCATAACAGAATACACAGACCGGGTGGCTTAAACAACAGAAATAGATTTTCTTGACATTCTGGAGGTTCAAAATCTAAGATCGAGGTGCTGGCAGGGTTAGTTCCTGGCAAGGCCTCTATTCTCAGCTTACAGATGGCCACCTTCTTCTGTGTCCTCACATGGCCTCTTCTCTGTGCACTCATGGAAAGAGATCACTGGTTTCTCTTCCTCTTCTTACAAAAACACCAGCCCTGTCAGATTAGGGTCCCACCCTTAGGAACCCCATTTAACTGTAATTACCTCCTTAAAGGCCCTATCTTTAAATATAGTCATATTGTGGGCTGAGGCTTCAACAACATATGAACTTGAGGAAGACACAATCCAGTCCATAATAGCTCATAAGGAGCAAACACAGACAGTGTGACTCCAGAGCCTGATGCTTTTTGTGTGTGTTTATTTTAATACATATTTTATCAAGGTATAATTTAAATATTATAGCTCATTTAGTTTTGAATAGATGCTTATGTCCATGGGACCCACATGTCTATCAAGAACGATACAGTTCTCTTAACCACCACACCCTACCAGACGTCGTGATGACAGAAGGTGCTGCCACTGGTAGATTTCACAGCAGGCAGTGGTCATCCCTAGAACTGTGGACACAAGGTCCACCCCCAGCAAGACTCGATTCTGAGCTCCCTCCCTCCCATGCACACTGCATGGGGCTTCCTGCCTGGGCCAGTCCTCAAGCTCTGCTGCTGTTCTCTAGGTCCCAGGAGACTGACCACTGCAAGCTGTATTTCCCAGGATATTTTTCCTCCTCCCTCTCTGCCTTGGGCAGTATCTCAGCATCTCTTCTCTGGCTCCAGCTTCCAACAGATGACCCTAGTGCCTCCTCTTTGGTTAAAAAAAAAAATATATATATATATATGACCTCCTCCCTGTGGACCTCCAGTTTAGAAGTGGTACTGGTTTTCTGCTATCACAATTCTTTGGATCATCTCACCTTCCATTGTTTGGCTTCTCAGCTCTTCTGTCTCCTGTATAACCAGTTCCCTGCATATTCCCTCTGTTTCAAATGCTCAGCAGGGTTTCTCTCTTCTGGATTATACTTTTCTGGTATACTGACATATTCCCTATTTGTCATAACTGGCTCAGTAACTGGGATGAGTCTAGACATATAGATGGAGCCCAGGCACAGAGGCTGAAAGCTAGAGGACTCATAAGCAGAGGTTTCTCCAAGAGAATACCAGGAATTGTATTACATTTGTTCTCCACTTATTGACAACTTATTGGTCCATCTTGTTATCAAATTTGCACTTGTTTGATTTATTCACTGTCTATGGCTCACCTATTTTTCAGGTAGACCTCTGACTGACATCAAGACAAGAGATGCCTTTATCACCAGCTTCTTCAGCTGTTGTCATAACTGTAAGCTACTATTGGATTTGTCACACTGCAAATACCTCATGTTCTCACTTATAAGTGGAAGCTAAATGATGAGAACACACAGACGCACAGAGGGGAATAACACACACTGGGGCCTATCGGAGGGTGGAGGGTGGGAGGAGGGAGAGGATCAGGAAAAATACCTAATAGGCTTAATACCTGGGTGATGAAATGAGACAAGTTTACCTGTGTAACAAACCTGCAGCTTACCTATGTAACCTATTACCCCTGAACTTAAAAAGTTTAAAAAAAAAAATGTGCTTGCTGATATGAAATAGTTGGGGAGAAAAGAGTGACTAAGGAAGACAGGATGGGACACTAACACTGAGGAGCCTTCAATAGCCTGTGGATATTCCTGGGGATCCTATCAGCCAGTTGGGGGTGGAGGAGGAGGCATAGGCAGAGCTTTTCAAGAGGCAAATGCCCGTCCAGCTCTGGCTCCAGTTTTCCTTATGGCAGCCTCTGCTTAACTATAAAATCTATACTGAGTAGATTACCATGACTACCGCAGAAGGACCTCCACCTCTAGTTTGGCTGCAAAACTAAGTCTTTTCTTCCAAGAGCCTTTGGCTTTAGGAGGGAGCACCAGGCGGCAGACTGCAGCCACTGGCTCACTGCCCTACACGCCAGGGCCTTCTGCAGAACCGCAATAGTTACGAGTCAAGCTTCCTTTCCTCAGCCCATACCACCAAAGCGATGGGCTGTTGGCCTGCCCTGACAGCAGGAGGAGAAGCCCCACTGTCAGGGGGTAAAAAGAAACGAGACGGTTCCCACTTCTCCTTCACTCTACATGATAAATCACTTCAGCTGGGAGAACTGTCGTGAAACGACCTGGCAGCTAATGAGAGAAATGGAACCCGAAAAAATAAAGAAAGGAAGAAAGAATCCTGTTAGTCACAGAGCTTTTCATCTGAACCACAGAACAGGCTCTTGCTTTTTGCTTTCTGTGGGAATAATAAAATCACAGTCCTGTAACTATATTAGCTCCTCAAACAAAAGCAACTCCCTAGAATAAAATTATGAGGGGTTTCTGAGTTGGATTTAGTTTTCACTGGGTAAAGGCATAAATTAAAAGCAGGAACCGGGTACCCTTAAGAAAATCAATGAAGTAACTAAGCTCGCTATTCAAACCAGGAAAACACAGGCTGTGAGGCAGCTTCACTCTGCAGTATATTCAACACCTGGCGAACAAAACAACACCGACTCTGCCCAAGCCGGGATTTTCCCACAGTGGACCAGCAATTTCAGAGGTCCCTAGAATGCCAGGACTGTGTCTTAGACCTTGGAAAATAGGATGAAAAGGACAGGCTCAAAGGGATATTTAGTTCCAAAGGAAAATCACAAAAGCTAAAAGTTATTATAAGAGAAAGGCCCTAAAGCACATTACTGGAGATAAAATTTTAAGGGTAAATACTCTTTGTGGAAAAGCGTTTAGGAAAAAACACAAAGAGAGCATGAATATCATACTATAGGTACAATATGTTCTATCCAAAATAAAAAGTAGGTTCAGAATCACATCAGCCTAATCATGCCTCCTAAGCAGCAGGCTATGTGAGGTATAGAAATGTGGGCTCAGTACCTCTATCCCACATTCTTCATCCTCCCCTGCTCCACCACACCCACCTCCTGCCTTTCAGAACCGCCTTCCTCCAAAGACACCCAGGAACCTCAGAAAGAATGCTTCTCTAAATTATTCATACCACAGTGCCACTTCCTGTCCTTTCCTTCCAAGAAATATTTGCTATGTTAAAATCCAGTGAAAGTGAGCAATGCTTGAAACAAATAGTGAATCACTCCTGGTAATATTTCAGGCACTGGTAAAAATTTCATTGAATGGGGGAGGGAAAGAGGAGTCTCTTTCTCATACCCTAAATTATACCACATATAAAAACAGACTACAAACATGACCTCTTTTACGTGGAGATTCACATTGCATAGGTAGAACATTATTTTTTTAAATGCTGACTTTCAAAAGTTGACATCAACTTCCAATCAAAATACTCATGTATTTAAAGAAGACCAGCAGAAAAATATTTATGAACTTATTTTCAACTTGTCTTCATTTTTGAACTTTTTTATCAGTGAAGAAATGGAAACAACAAAACTTTCTAAAACCCTGTTTGATCTTTGCACACTTCTATTAGTAAACCAAAATGTTTTGGAAGTGTTTTATCCAAATCACACTTTGGTCCTGATAAAATCCAATAAATGATAGGTCTATGTCCACATGACAATTATATGAGGTTCCTACTGTAATACTGGCATTCTCATTTCTGACTGTGGCGGTCTGTTGCAGAGATAGCTATAATAATCCCTCCCCACTGCATGCTCTTTTTTGCTGTGACTTTGCCACTCCTCCCATCAACAGATGAAGTCCGCTTCCTCTCCTCTTGAATCTGGGCTGATTTCATTATTTGTTTCGACCAAGAGATTCTAGTAGAAAGGACTCAGTGTAATTGCTAGGCTTAGGCTTTCTAAAGAAGCTTTAGAATCTCTATCTTGCCCCCTTGGAGCTCTAAGCCTCCATGTAAGAAAGTCCAGGGTATACTGCTGTACTGCTAGAGAGTCACCTAGAAGAACACCGAGGTGCCCCAGTTGACAGCCAGCTCCAGACATGTGAGGAAGGCCATATTGGATCCTTCTGCCCAGTCAAGGCCAGCCAGCACATGAAGAGCAGAGGCCAGACTTCTCCACTGAGTCCTGCTCAAATTGCAGATCCACAGAATCATAAGCAAATGACTGCTTTAAGCTACTTTGCTTTGAGGTGGTTTGTTACATAGCAGTAAGATAACTAAAACACAGACCTTATACAAAAATGACTAAATTGTGTAAAGCTACCCAGAACAGACATCTCAAAGACCAGACACCTGATCTAAGAAAGCATAGTCTGTCTCGCCGGGCGCAGTGGCTCATGCCTGTACTCCCAGCACTTTGGGAAGCTGAGGCGGTGGATCACAAGGTCAGGAGTTCGAGACCAGCCTGGCCAACATGGTGAAACCCTGTCTCTACTAAAATAATAATAATAATAATAATAATAATAATAATAATAATAATACAAAAATTAGCCAAGTGTGGTGGCAGGTGCCTGTCATCCTAGCTACTCGGGAGGCTGAGACAGGACAATCACTTGAACCCAGGGGACGGAGGTTGCAATGAGCCAAGATTGCGCCACTGCACTCCAGCCTGGGCGGCAAGAGTGAAACTCCATCTAAAAAAAAAAGAAAGCATAGTCTGTCTCAGTACAAAAAATGTAAATGATCAAAGTCCATATCATGGTCCAAATCAGAGAGTGTTCCCTCAATATCCATGCTTGCTTTTTTTTTTTCTTTTCTTTCATTTTTTTTTAACAGGGTCTTACTCTGTCACCTGAGGGTCTTACTCTGTCACTGGAGTGTGGTAGTGCAATCAAGGCTTACTGCAGCCTAAGCCTCCTGAGCTCAGGTGATCCTCCTGCCTCAGCCTCCTGAGTAGCTGGGACCACAGGTGCATGATAATTTTTTTAAATTATTATTTGTAGAGATGGGGGTCTTGCTATGTTGCCCAGGCTGGTCTCAAACTCCTGGGCTCAAGTCATCTTCCCACCTCAGCCTCCCAAAGTGCTGGGATTACAGGTGTGAGCCACTGTATCTGGCCATGCTCCCTTTTTACGGCAATGAGTCTCAAAATGTGGTCCTGGACCAGTATTATCAGCATCACATAGACACTTGTTAGAAATGCAAATTCTTATTCTCCTACTGAATGAAAAACTCTGGGGGTGAGGGCCAGTCATCTGTATTTCAACAAGTCCTCCCGATGATTCCGATGCACGCCATAGTCTGAGAACCAGTATAGCAATAAAACCTCTGATGTTTACTGGTATACATGGCCACCTGGACAAAGAGACTAGGTAAGGTGGCTGCATAAGGCCACTTGACTGAGTTCTGTCGAAACAGAAACAACAAAAAGTAAAATAAAAAGTTCTGTCAAAACAGCAAAAAGTAAACAGAAATGGGAAAAGGGGAGTTATCTTCTCTGACTCCTGCTTCATGATGGCTGAATTCAGATGTGACAGCTGGAGCCCCAGAAACAGTCTTAGACAAGAGATGATGCTGAGAAATTAATCCAGGCACAGCAGAGCAACAAAGTGGAAGGGGTATGGGACCCTGGCACTGTGGAGCTGCCATATTAGCTCTAAACTGACTCCCTGATTTTCTGTTCAGGGAGTCAGTTACCTCCCTGAGGTTTCTGTTACCTTGTTTAAGCCTGTTATTCTGTTTTCTATCTCTATAATACCCTAATGCATGATCTTAATAAAGTTAGTCCCCTTTCCCCTCACCTAGTAAGATGTTCTTTAATATAAGAATATTTTCTTTATTGTCACAAGTTATCTTGTAGATTATTTCTTTAGTTGTTTAACTCTCTTCCTATTGGTCTGGAAGCTCTATGAAAGCAGTTACATTTTGTTTATTATTGAATTCCCAGCATCTAATACACACTATCCTCACAATATTTACTGAATGGAAGATGGAAGGATAGATGTAGGCAAACCAAATTTTGTCCAGTTTTTTTGGCACTGATAAATTGACTATGCTTCAAAATAAATCTTTCTTTTAAATACTAAATTTTCAGCAAAACTATCCGCTGCCCACATCCTAGCTCTGTTCCACATTCAATATGAATATGAAGCAATAATATCAGTAACAAACACTTTTAGAAGCTTTAAAATGTGCCAAAGACAAATTCCAATACAGGAGCAACCTACAATATACCTGACCAGTCCTCCTCAAACTGTCAAGGTCATCAGAAACAGGAAAGTCTGAGAAACTGACACGGCCAAGGGAGCCTAAGGAGACATGACAACTAAATATAACACAGTATCCTGGGATGGATTCTGGAACAGAAAAGGACACTAGGCAAAAACTAAGAAACTCTCAATAAACTATGGACTTTAGTTCAAAACAATACTCTATCAATATTGGTTCATTAATTATAACAAATGTACCATACTAATGTCAGATGTCAGCAATAGAGGAAACTTTGTATAGGGTGGGGTGGGGAGGTTACATGGGAACTCTCTACATTATCTGCTTGCTTTTTCTGCAAGTCCAAAACTTTCCTTAGGGCTGGGTGCGGTGGCTCACACCTGTAATCCCAGCACTTTGGGAGGCTGGGGTGGGTGGATCACTGGAGGTCAGGAGTTCAAGACCAGCCTGGGCAATATGGTGAAACCCCGTCTCTACTAAAATTACAAAAATTAGCCAGGCGTGGTGGCAGGTGCCTATAATCCCAGCTACTCGGGAGGCTAAGGCAGGAGAATCACTTGAACCTGGGAGGTGGAGGTTGCAGTGAGCTGAGATCTTGCCACTGCTCCAGCCTGGATGACAGAGTGAGACTCCATCTCAAAAAAAAGAAAAAAACAAAAACTTTCCTTAAAAATAAAGTCTATTAATAAAAGACGTGTGCCAAAGACTGTTACATATATCAACTCACATTGCATGTATTAATTCTCATAGAGACTGAGATAGATAACTATGATGAGCCCTATTTTACAAATCCAAAATGTACATTAAGTTATGTTCCCTAAAGTCCTTTAGGCTTATGCTATATGTTTCTTCTGGATCAAAATCTATTTGATTCAATTATTTAAAATACTGTGTACTGCTTATTGTGTGCCAGTAAGGGACTGAGTTTAGGCAATTATATGAGCAGAGTTAAAACTGGGAGAGCAAGGAGGCTTTGTATCAGCCCACTAAAATTTAAAGGGCACAAGCAAACATTTTCAAGATTTTTCTGTTCTGAAATGTGTTATATTTACATGTTGACAACACATATATTTCTCTAACAGGTAGAAACAACTAAGCTTGATATCTAATTATCATGAAAAATTACTTAAATATGAAGCCACCAGATGGCACATAGCGTTAAGAACACATAAATCATACATCATATGTTACAAAGCTGATTCAAGAGTGGGTTTGTGTCTTGTACTTATAGTGAAGGCTCTATCTCCGAATATATCCCTGGTAAAAGAACATCTCAAATGAGAAAAATCTCTAAGTCATTGCATTACTTTCCAAAGATATTCACTGTAAACCTTAACTATGATTTTGGCTTAGTGTTTTTATTATTGGCTACCCTGTTGACCAAAACAAACATTTGGCACCTTGGCTGGTCAGACTGAAACTCCTGGCCAATGAAATTTGACTATGAAATGTTATGAGTGCTCACTATGATAACATGGTACAATTTAGGCAGAAATAAGCTTTGCTGAAGAAATATTCTACAAAGTGCATTACCCATGAGGTTTGATTTCTATACTCTGAACTGGAATCAATTGGTAATATTCAATCCAAATAGCCACCTGAAACAATACCCAAGTGCAATGGACCAAATGTTTGTGATCTCACAAAATTCATATATTGAAATCCTCATCCACAATGTGATGATATTAGGAGGTGGGGCTTTGGGAGGTGATTAAATCATGAGGGTAGAGCTTTCATGAATGGGTTAGTGCTCTTATAAGAGATCCCAGAGATGTCTCTAGGCCTCTCTCCACCATATGAGGATATGACAAGAAGATGAGAAGATGGCCATCTGCAAGCCAGGAAGTGGGTGTTCACCCACAGATAGAGATGCCGTGATCTTGGACTGCCCAGCTTCCAGAACTATGAGAAATAAATGTTTGTCGTTTAAACCACCCAGTCTATGGTATTTTGTCATAGCAGTTCAAGCCAACTAAGACATCAATGGAGCACTTTGCATCTATGATTTCATTGCTTCTCGTGGTTCCTTCATCTGCCTCACTCTATTTATCCTTAAAAGTTCTGCAGAGAGGCTGGGTGCGGTGGCGCACACCTGTAATCCCAGCACTTTGGGAGGCCAAGGCAGGCGGATCACGAGGTCAGGAGATCAAGACCATCCTGGCTAATACAGTGAAATCCCGTCTCTACTAAAAATACAAAAAATTAGCCAGGCGTGGTGGCAGGCATCTGTAGTCCCAGTTACTCAGGAGGCTGAGGCAGGAGAATGGCGTGAACCCAGGAGGCAGAGCTTGCCGTGAGCCGAGATCGCACCACTGCATTCCAGCCTGGGAGACAGAGCAAGACTCCATCTTAAAAAAAAAAAAAAAAAAAGGCTGGGCGCGGTGGCTCACGCTTGTAATCCCAGCACTTTGGGAGGCCGAGGCGGGCGGATCACAAGGTCAGGAGATTGAGACCACAGTGAAACCCCGTCTCTATTAAAAAATACAAAAAAAAAAATTAGCCGGGCGTGGTGGGGGGCGCCTGTAGTCCCAGCTACTCGGAGAGGCTGAGGCAGGAGAATGGCGTGAACCCGGGAGGCGGAGCTTGCAGTGAGCGAGATTGCGCCACTGCACTCCAGCCTGGGCGACAGAGCGAGACTCCGTCTCAATTAAAAAAAAAAAAAAAAAAAGTTCTGCTGAGAGCTGAGGTGTGCCTGTAGTCTCACCCACTTGGGAGGCTAAGGTGGGGAGGATTGCTTGAGGCCAGGAGTTCAAGGCTGTCGTATGCTATGATCACACCTGTGAACAGCCACTGTACCCCAGCCTGGGCAACACAGCAAGACTTCATCTCCAAAAAAGGAAAGTTCGGGGGTGGCCTCAACTCCTTCATAGTCTTTCTTAACCTGATCTGTGTGGGGTCATTTCTATATACTCCCATAGCACCTTGTGCTGACATTGCTCATAGGATTTATCACAATTCAGTACAACTCAACAAGTGTTGAATGAATGCCAATGAGACACGGTTCTAGGCACTTAGGAATCATTACTGAACAAATCAAAGATGCCTACCCTTCTAAGGAAAGATAGACAATAAACTACAATACATAAATAAATGTTGTAGTATGTTATACTGATAAGTGCTATGGGAAAAAGAAACTGTGGAGTGGATTATGAGGAATGGGATGGACTGGAGCACAGAAGAGATTCAGGTTGCAGTCTAAAATAGGGTGGCCATGGTAGGCTTCAGTGAGAACATGAGATTTCATCAAAATCTTGATGGAGGTGAGGAAGTTAACTCTGCAGATCCTGGAGGAGGAGGATTCCAGGCAAAGGGAAGAGCTAAAGCAAAGATCCCTCCAGCAGGAGCATGATGATGAGATCGAGAAACTGCGAGAATAGTTGAGTCTTGAGCAAAGTGCACCAGAAGCAAGGAATAGAGGGAGAGAGGTGAAGCAGGGAGCACTAATTTTGTCGGACCTGTAGCCATTACAAAGACTTTGGCTTTTACTCTGAGTGAAATGGGGAGCCAGGAGAGCTGAGTTTTGAGTAGAGGAGAGACATTATCTGACTTAGTTTTGTAAGATTTGCTCTGGCCACTATGTTGAGAATAGAATTGTAGTGGGGCCAAGATAGAAGCAGAAAAACCTGTTAAGAGGTAATTATAGGTGAGAGATGATGACGCCTCAGGCCAGAACAGTAGCAGTAAAGGAGGGCAAATTCTCTATATAGAAACTTGGTAGATTAGAAGTGGTATGTAAGAGACAGAGAGAACCCAAGGATAACTCCTGGGATTTTGATCTAAGCAACTACTGCA
The DNA here is from genome assembly GCF_028878055.3 of Symphalangus syndactylus. Lineage (NCBI taxonomy): Eukaryota > Metazoa > Chordata > Mammalia > Primates > Hylobatidae > Symphalangus > Symphalangus syndactylus. The sequence goes on from NC_072430.2 coordinate 112,078,404, forward strand.
ATGGAGTTATCATGAACAAAGCAGGGAGACTATTAAAGAAACAAGTTAGGATCCAAACAGCAGGAATTCAGAAAAGAATATAAACCTGGTCATTTTCTAAAATCCTTCCATTGACACGTTCTAGTAAGATGGAGCAAACAGAAGGAGAGTGGGCATAGTAGTTTGAAAGAAAATCTGGGATTCAGCAGAGGGGAACATTTTAGAAATGTTGCATTTCTCACTTTCAATACTTGATATCACAGACAATATTTTGAGAAAAAAAACACAGAAATCAATGTCTCTGAGTTGAAAAGTGATCCTGAAGAATTAGACTCTGATCATGAAAAAGTCCTAGAAATACCTGAAATGTTATGTTTACAGATTTGTTTACATTTACCTTTATATCTATGGCACAATAATATGACTTTAAAAACCTGTCTAAATAAGTCTAATATTTTTTCAATAAATATAAAATAATTTGGTGATAAATCATTGCATCATTGGAAATTAATTTTTATTGGTGATACAAAAAATGACATTTTAATCAGATGCAATGAAATATGATAGTAATATCCAATACTAATCATTTTCAATGTGCCAGGGACAGTGCAAAGTGATATGTTTGGATCTTTTCATTTCATCCTCACAACAATCCTATGAAGTAGTTGCCATATTTTCCTCTTCAGCAAAAGCTCAAAATAGCAAAGTAAATTTATACTTTCTGTATGTCCCATAAGATTTTCATACTTTGCAATGTTTTTTCTTGGAAAAAGGTCATCAGCCTCTTATTTAATAATTCCTCACCTTTAAGAATTTTAAGAACAAAATCTTTAGCACAGGCCTTTCATACCTGCTCCATATGTTATCCCAAGTGTGGCCTATATCTCTGTTCTATGTAGACCTCGAATTCTAGTTTCCTCTGTCTTGTGTTTAGAATGCTAAGATTGGTTCTCTCTGTTAAGGTCAAAATTCAGGCACAGAATGAGGAGTCGGGGTTAAGAGGATTGGGACACTTAAAGTCTAATGGGTTAGACAAATACCTGAATGCGTAATATAATTCATAACACATGACAGGTGCTCGGCCTGTGTGTGTGTAGCAAGCTCAGACAAGGAAGGGACAACTTAGGACAAGCCCTAAGGAAAAGAAGAGAGGGTGTTTTTTAAACTCCTTTGGCTATATCACATATTGTGGATAATTCCAATAAGCATTCCTGGGCTTCAGCAAGCTACTTAGGAGTGTTTGGTTATAACCCTTACGCATCTTGTATCACTTAGGCCACAAGAGCATGCACTATTTGCTTAATCTTGGACTACAGATGATAGACTAGGTTATACAAAAGTCCTGAAAATGATTCAGTTGCAGCTTCCTGGAAAATGTGCAAGAAATTCTGACACATAATGACAAAAGCATAGGCTCAAAACCACAGTTACGAAAACTATTTAGGACTGTGCCATGGAAAGATATTAGTAACACTTACAGAGTATCAGACAGTAACATATTAGACAATAACATCTGCAGACTCCGTCCATGAATTTGCACTGGGTAATTGTACTGGGGGAAGAGAGGGACAAAAAGAATGTAGTTGGTCCTGGAAGAAGCCTAGTTAAGGAGATTGTGGACTTTGATTAAGAAATTATACTGGCAAGAGCCAGGACTATGAGCACAACAAATTCTAGCTAATTCAATTCCATTTCACTCTTTATAACTCTCATTCATAGTTTGAGAATATAGGTACTAAGGGGCCTCTAATCTTAAAAGGATCTCAGAACTGTAAATGTATCTGCTCCAACTCATGGATTAGGATAGAATAGACATGTTTCCTGATCTATAAATGTAAAATCCTAATGATATGAAAATCTGCTTGTGCAGAGGAGGCATAGGCATATGTGCCTTCCTCTAAGTTCTGTTAGCAAGAAGATATTCCTGGCCGGGCACGGTGGCTCACGCCTGTAATCCCAGCACTTTGGGAGGCCGAGGCGGGCGGATCACGAGGTCAGGAGATCGAGACCATCCTGGCTAACACAGTGAAACCCCGTCTCTACTAAAAATACAAAAAATTAGCCGGGCGAGATGACAGCCACCTGTAGTCCCAGCTACTCGGGAGGCTGAGGCAGGAGAATGGTGTGAACCCTGGGGGGCGGAGCCTGCAGTGAGCCGAGATCGCGCCACTGCATCACAGCCTGGGTGACAGCGAGACTCTGTCTCAAAAAAAAAAAAAAAAAAAAAAAATTCCTGGAAGAAAAATAAACATGTACAATAAATCATTGTCATTTTTTACAGGACTTTTTAAAAAAGTATGTCAAATAGTTAAGAATTTAGTTAATAGGAAGAGATTCCTTGCTAAGAAAAGTTTACACAGAAAAACAACACTAGCAATCATGACATTGAATTTTTTAAGGGTTCTTATTCTCATTTGCTGCCCAGGGATGTACACAGATTAAAAGATTTATTCTCAGTTCTGGAGACCTATGATACAGCATGGTGACCATAGTTAAGAATAATGCATTATGTACTTGAAAATTGCTAAGAGAGTAGATCTTAAATGTTCTCACCACAAAAAAGAATAAGTATATGAGGTGATAGATATGTTAATTAGCTTGATTTAATCATTCCATAATGTTTACATATATTAAAACATCACATTGTATGTACCATAAATACATACAATTTTTTTTAGTAATTTTTTTTGTCTTTTTAGAGACAAGGCCTGGATCTGTCACTCAGGCTGGAGTACGGTGGCATGATCATAGCTCACGGCAGCCTCTAACTCCTGGGCTCAAGTGATCCTTCCACCTCAGCCTCCTGAGTAGTTGGGACTATAGGCACATGCCACCATGCCTAATTAAAGTAATTTTATTTTTTGTAGCGACAGGGTCTCATTATGTTGCCCAGGCTGGTCTCAAACTCCTGGGCTCAAGTGATCCTCCTGCTTCAAGCTCCCAAAGTGCTGGGATTACAGGCATGAGCCATCATGCCCTGACACATACACAATTTTTATTTGTCAACTCTACTTTAATAAATTGGGAGGGAAATCCTGAAGAGATATAATTCTTCACAGCCTTATTGTCAAAGGAAACAAACTTACAGTTGCAAATAAACAAATGAAAACAACAACAACAACAATAAAAGATTCATTCTCCCCTTCCCCATCATATGTACACACCCAGACAAGAAACCTGTTTCTACATCCTCGAAGAAATGGGGAGGGTGGAGAGAGAATAAAAGTCTTGCTGGGAGGAGCTTTTGAAAACAGACCCAGCCCTTCTTTGGATGTTATTAATGTAAATGTGTTGTGTGTGTGTGTTTGATTGGGGGCGGGGTGGGAAGACAACCACTGATTAAGCATCTGAACACACAAGTCAGATACTCTGATAAGGTTAGTTTTACGAACACTGTAACTCCTCACCATGTTATGACAACCTTTTACTAAGCAGAGATGGGACGCTCCTTGGGCATGAACCACTGTATCCTGTAATTGAGTTTAGGTAGTAATGATTCCTGTTAGGGCATGAGTCTTCTGTGTTCTGTTTTCCAGTATTACCAAGACAACACTCATGACTGAACCACAACTAACACAGAGAACAGAAGCACTTTATCAAGATGCACGTGAACTTCAGCTTTAGGATGGGTAGAATTACTGATATCTTTTTTACTTACATATTGAAAGAAATGTCACTATTCTTAACAGGAACTGTTTGCTTGTGCTCCTAAAAATACATCCTACGATAAATTTATTTTACTTTATCCCAGTAAAGCATCAGTTTTTAAGCCCCAAAAGACATTTGCTGTGGACATTTTCTTTGCTTTCTTTTAGCATCAGGTAGCATGGGCATAAAGTCTGAAGGGAAAGAAGCAAGAACCCGATGAATCAGTTAAAAAGGCATGAGAATCCCTATCATTTTGCATTATTACTAATGCTTTAGATATTTGACTATTAACACTCGCTGGTATGAAAGTAGTGCAGTCAAAAATGCAGAATTTGGACAGAAGTACAAAAAAGTGATCCTGTTGTTCTCACAAAGTTAAGAGTCTCCACCTTCTCAGGGCTGCTAATGCTGTTTTCCCATGGCCTGTTGGAAAATACCACTATTTTCTTTGGATTCTTTCCAGGTGCTTTATTGAGAGGGCAAGATGGAGGAAGAGGAGGCTGTTGTGAATCACTCAATTATGGAAGACAAGGAGTGCTGACTTCAATACGCTTCTGTTTCTTCTACATAAATTCTCATAATTGTGGAGGAGGAAGGATGGTCAGAAAATGTAGCACTGGTGACTTGCTGATTGTTATAGCATAACAATTCTCAAATATTTTTATCCTATCATCTTACCTTTATACCCTAAACCAGTGTTTCTAAACCGTGTAAAGATGGAACAATTTTTTAAAATTTCCAATCCATTGCAGACCAATGCCTTTGTAAAATACAGTAAAAATGAATTACTAGAAAAGTAAAATGTTTAAAGCCAAGAATACAAAATATACGCCCAAAAAGTTTATATTATTGATTTCAATAGACATAAAATATTCTGTCAAATTACTATTCAAGTTTATAAATGCTTACTCTCAATGCCTGCACTTACCTTGCTGCAGACAGTAACAAACTATCCCTAACTATAGTTTGACAATTAGTCATACATAGATACACAAACACAGAACATATACACAGCACAGATGCACACACACACTGACGTATCAGAGAAAGCAAATTTCTATCCACTTAAAAAATAGTTTAAATGTATATTATTACATTGCATAGTTTTTAAAAACACTTCATACAAAAAAAGCTGATGAGAAAACAGCAGTCTCCTACCCCATGTCTCCCTACCTTCTAGTGCCCACCCAGAGAGGCAGCTATCTAGTAACCAAACCTGTCAGAAAAGCAACAGATGTCACCCACCCACCTTCCAACCTGACCTTCCTCTCGGGGCTGTCTTACCTATCCTTCTCAATCCCAAGTTGTTGCTTCTGAGACCGTTGCATAGATGTTGTCCTGAGCATTCTTTTTGCTCCCTTCTATACGAAGGTTCCTTTTCAAATAGGTTGTATTATTGTTCAAAATATTTGCTATTCCTGCATTGGGGTGGATTCTACTTCTTCATCCCATTGATATGAGTCTTGGCCATGATTTATGATGTCAGCCTTACAGACATGCTGTAATGGAAGGATTTTAGATCCTTGCCCTGTTAAACTCAGAAGTGACCAGGTGATTTGGATTAGCCAGTGATATACCAATTCCAGGTGAAAGCTTAAAAGGCAGACTTACCATCGCTGTCTTCTCCCTCTGTCATAAGACTAGCAATGTCCCAGATAGAGCATGCTCCATTAGCCTGCATCCCATAAACCTATGATGTAAACCATGGAGAGTTTGGTGTTATTTGTTACTGCATCATAGCTTAAGCTGACAGATATATCCTTGTTCCTGGCTCTTCTTTTTTGGATTACTCCCTCATTTGCTATTCTAGTAGCTTCCTGAGAAAGTATTCATAACAGGCAAAGACCTAGTTGTCTGAAAACAACAGAATACTGGATTTGGTATAATTTTCTCTCAGAATTAGAAAGCATTGATACGTTATTTTCTAGCTTCAATGATGCTGTTGAGAAGTCCAGGGCCAATCTCACTCCTAATCCTTTGTATGTAACCCTTAATCCCCACCTACAAGGTTGTATGTGTTTTTAAAAAAATAACTGTTATTCCAAAATGTCATGGTCACGGGTCCTTTTCAAGAGATTTAAATACCTCTTTCAATCTTAATGTTCATGTGTTTCTCATCTAGGAAAATATCTCCTGTCATTTTTTTCCTTAAGATCATCTTTTAGTCCTTTTTTTAAAAAAAAATTTAGCCTTTTCAAAGTTATGTATGTTCAGTTTGAAGAGTCAACAGCCCTCTCACTGAATATTTACCCTTCTCCAAAGACAGCCACTGTAAATTCTTTTATCAGATTCTTTGGAATTGACTACCATATCTCTAAATAAAATGTTTTAATTGTGGCAATGTGATATTTCTGCTTTAGACATTATTTATTGACTTCCTTATGGAAATAAGCGGTCTCCTCCCTCTGTGCATGCCCACCACATACATTCACCTTTCACTGTGTATCATTATTTTAGTTAGATTAATAATCAGTATTTATATTATTAGAATCTTGAATTTTAGTCAAATATATTAGAACCTTGTATTTGAGCCAAATATAAACTATGATTACTTTTCCTCTCCTACCCAACTCTTTGTTTTCCCTGGAGTTAATAAGTGTATTGTTCTTTTCATTAGTTTTCTAAGAAGATATCACTAATTCAAAACTATCTACCACTTGTTCAAATTTCATCTCAATACATTCAAACACATCACGTTTTCTGTTTGGTCAGTTGGTTAGATGGTTTGCTGACTTATGTCTTTCATGCTGAACACTTTCTTTAAGCGTATGCTAATCCCTGATTTTCCAATCATATTTAAGAAGGCACTAAAATGGTTAAGGAAAGCTCTGTGTGCATAACAGAACTTGGATATATTTTAGTGAGCAATTTTTTAGCAGCCTATATATCTTTTAAATGTTTAGCTAAATATTCTGTAGGCCCCTCTTTGTACTTTTTTCCTAGCTTCTGCAAATGGAATGAAAAAGTATAGCCTCCAATTCCTTCTGCAGGCACTTAGGTATCTCCCTCTACTCTGCCAAGTCAGTCACCTTTCTTCCATCCACTTTTCATCTTCCAAACATAAGTTGAGTTCTCTCAATTTCTATTACCTCCTTTCCTGCCCTTTTTGTCCTTAGAAGGTTATATTAATTTCTTATTGCTGCTGTAACAAATTACCACAAACTTAATGGCTTAAAATACCACAAATTTATTATCTTACAGTTATGGAGGGCTGAAGTACAAAATCAGTCTCAGTGGGCTAAAATCAAGGTGTCAGCAGGGCTGCATTCCTCCTGAAAACTCTAGGGGAGAATCTGTTTCTTTGATTTTTCTAGCTCCCAGAGGTTGTTTGTATTCCTTGGCTCATGGCCTCCTCTTCCTTCTTCAAAGCCAGCAGAAGAGCAAATCCTAACTGTCCTTCCTCCCTCTCTCCCTATAAAGATATTTGTTATCACATTAGGCCCACCCAAACCTCCAAATTAATCTCCTCATCTCAAACTCCTTCACTTAATCAAATCTGCAAAGTCCCTTTTGCCATGAGAGAAAACAAATTCATAGGTTCCAAGAATCAGGACATGGACATCTTGGGGGAGAGAGCATTGTTCTACATAAGGTTTCATACTTTTCTTTTTCTTTTTTTTTTTTTTTTTTTTTTGAGACAGAGCCTTGCTCTGTCAACCAGGCTAGAGTGCAGTGGCACAATCTCAGCTCACTGCAACCTCTGCCTCCTAGGTTCAAGCGATTCTCCTGCCTCAGCCTCACAAGTAGCTGCGATTACAGGCATGCACCACCACACCCAGCTAATTTTTGTATTTTTAGTAGAGATGGGGTTTCAGCATGTTGCCCAGGCTGGTCTCAAACTCCTGACCTCAGGTGATCCACCCACCTTGGCCTCCCAAAGTGCTGGGAGGTTTTATACTTTTCTTATTCCTTACTATGGGGTATCAGGAAAGAGAAGAGTAAAAAGCATTGTTCAATCATCTTGTTTAATCAGGAACCCAAACAGTATGTGCCCTGGGTTCCAATCTTTCAGATTCTTCTCCCATCTACTTCTGATATAGATATAATAACAGCATAGAAATAATCAAATCTCACTAAAGTCCTCAATCCACATATGAAACTAGAACAGGGCCAGGCACGGTGGCTCAAGCCTGTAATCCCAGCACTTTGGGAGGCCGAGGCAGGCAGATCACCTGAGGTCAGGAGTTCAAGACCAGCCTGGCCAACATGGCAAAACCTCATCTCTATTAAAAATGCAAAAATTAGCTGGGTGGGGTGGTGCACGCCTGTAGTCCCAGCTACTCCGGAGGCTGAGGCAGGAGAATCACTTGAACCTGGGGGGTGGAGGTTACAGTGAGCAGAGATCACGCTACAGCACTCCAGCCTGGGCAACAGCGAGACTCCATCTCAAAAAAAAAAAAAAAGAAAAGAAAAGAAAAGAAGCTAGAACAGGCCTCAGAAACATTTTTCATAAACTCTGTCACTGTTTTGGAAAGCAGGCAGAATAGGAATGGGAAGAAAATGAAAGTAGAAAAAAGAAAAAAATGAGAGGGAGGAAAGTTTTTTTTAAAGGAAATGCATATGACAAGATTATGAAATGTGCAGGTTACTTAGTAATCTGGTGCTACCTGTGGACTAGTAGAGAAGAATCAATAGGATTCTTGGGAATAGGAAGTCAACATCACATATGAACAAAAAAGCTAAAGTTAGAATTGGAAGTTCTAAATTCAGACCCCAAATCTCAAACTTACAAGTTTGATCTTGTGGAAGTCAGTTAGGTAACTTGGTTCTATAGCTGAGGAACCTGAAACCTAGAGAAGTTATCTGAATTTAAATTAGCACATTTATATAAAAGACCCTAGGAAAACATCCATCACACAGCAGTTGAATGTCAGCTGTGTCTGAAGCAGACAGTGGCACTAATTGAAAATTTAGCATTTTGGCATTGGCAGTGATACCATAACACAAAAACCCAACAGCTAGAAGGCAGATTGAAAGAAAATCATCTCTTCCATTTCTAAAAAGGTAGGCCAGCTGAGCCACAAGAAAATTCACCTTAATACCTGGATATAATTGCAGATAGGCTATAGAAATATCACTTAAATTTGTTCAAAATTTTTTTTTTTACCAAGTCTGGATGGAACATTCAAAAAAATTTTATCAAACTCCTCCAACATGCCAAACACCATGCTAGGTATTAAGGGTACAGCAATGAATAAGGCAGACACAATCTCTGTCTTCACAGAGATTAGCCCAGCAGGGAAATAGACAATTAACCAAACAATGACAAGTATGATAGGTGCTTTGATGGAAATAAAAACATAGAGTCCAGGGACCTAAACCAGACCAGGGTGTTGGTGTTGGGGAGTTATGTGCGGCTCTCAACAGTTAATGACACACCCTTAAGAGCTCAACTGAAGAGTAGGAGCTAGTGAAGCAAAGATACAGGGGAAGGGTTTGGCAGGGTGTTTCGAGGAGCCCACTCCTTTGACTAGGAAGAGTGACAAGGTACCTTGGAGGCCAGTCAGCCTAAATCTTGTATTACGCATGAAACAGCAACAGGGTTGATGCCAGAAGAAAGTGCTTGGTTAGGAAAGTGTTTTTAGAATGACAGAATTACCGTGATGGAGTCATAATTATTTTGCTTTCTTTTCAAGGTAAAGTTCTTCTCCCCTTTTCATTCTGTAAGCAGGCAGTGGAACACAATGGTTAAGAGTTCAGGTTCTAAAGCCTGTCAGAATGTGCCTGAGTTCACATTCTGACTCTGACACTCACTGACTCTAAGACCACAGACACATTTCTTCTCTGGCTTCAGTTTACTCATCTGTAAAATGCTCCTAATATTAACATTTCCCTCAGTGGGTTGTTGTGAGGATTAAATTAAGTAATATATCAAAAGGTGTTTAGAACAGTGCCAGCACAAAGCAAGCACTCAATACAACTTTTTTTTTTTTTTTTCCTGAGAAGGAGTCTCACTCTGTCGCCCAGGCTGGAGTGCCGTGGTACAATCTCAGCTCAGTGCAACCTCCGCCTCCCGGGTGGAAGCGATCCTCCTGCCTCAGCCTCCCAAGTAGCTGGGACTGCAGGCACGTGCCACCATGCCTGGCTAATTTTTGTATTTTCAGTAGAGATGGGGTTTCACCATGTTGGCCAGGCTGGTCTCGAACTCTTGACCTCATGGTCTGGCCACCTCAGACTCCCAAAGTGCTGAGATTACAGGCTTGAGCCACCATACCCCGCCAATAAATCTTTGCTTGTTACTGTCATTGGTTTTAGTGCCAGCCACTGGACTTTTTGCAACTTCTAAGATAATAAGAGACCACCTGACTTTGTTTACATGGTATTGCTCTCAGTTGCAGAGAAGATGGAGCATGCAGCAGCACTAGTATCCTACCATTTGGCCCTTGAAATGCTAATTACAAGCTACCAGAATCTTGCTGATCAGTTCTCCAGTTCTGACTCTGTGACATGGGAAGACCAGAAAGCTTCAAAGAGGTCTTCATCTCTTTCAGGTTATAAGGAACCCAGACAGAAATGGCAGAGTGTAGCCACGTAGAAATTGGGCACCACAAGAAGCTCTTAACTTGGTGGAGCCACCATGATTCAGGCTGTAATACAGAAGCTCAATATTTGTAGATGCACCTACAGGTGATCAGTCTAAGAAAGACCTGCTTATGCTAATCCAGGAGATTACATCCAAAATTTCAATTGCATTCATTCAACAAATATTTGAGTGCTAGCTGTGTACCAGGCACTCTTCTAGATGTTAAGGATACAGCAGTGAAAAAAAAAGGGACTAGAGTCCCTGCCCTAGAGGGGGCAGACAATAAACACAATAAATAAGTTAATATATAGCACTGAGAAAGTGATATGTGCAATGGAGAAAAATAAGTAGTAAAGGAAAATAGGGAGAGCAAAAGAGCAAAGAGGTGAGTTGTTCAGTGATCAATTTCCACCAGAGTAGTAAGGAAAGGCCTCACAGAAACAGCAGCATTTGAGCAAAGACCTGAGGAGTCAAGGAAGACATGGATATCTGGGAGAAGCATTCAGAGCAGAGGAAACAGCAAGGGCAAAGTCTCTTAGGAGAAAGTGTGTTCAAAGTGTTTGAGAAACAGCAATGAGGCCACCAATGTGACTGAACAGAGAATGGAGGGGAATAACAGCAGGAATTAAGACCAGAGCAGTAAGGGGGTGTACAGGGACTAATTGTAAAAATATGTGCTTTTACTCTGAGTGAGATAGGAAGCTTGTACAAAGATTTGAACAGTCTTAATATGGTCTGCTCTATATTTTAAAGGTATCACTCTGGCTGCTGTGTTGAGAATAGAATGAATGTTAAGGGTAGCTAATACAAAATTCTAGTCAATGATGACGGTAGTTTGGACCAAGCTGCTATCAGTGGAGTTGGGGAGAGTGGTCATATATTTTGAAGACAGAGCAACAGGCTTTGATGACGAACTGAATGTGGGATATAAAAGAGTTGCTGAGTTGGCCTCAGCAATCAAATGATGGAGTTGCCAGTAACTGAGACAAAGAAGGTTGTAGGTAGAGAAAGTTTTTGAGGAGAAGGGGTATGCTGAATTTCGTTTTGGATATGATCAAATGAAGAGGTCTATTAAATATACAAGTAAAGATGCTGAGGTACTTGGAATACAAGTTTGGATTTAAGACTTGGGAGTTGTGAGCATATTTATATTTAAAGACATAAGACTGAATGAGAGCACTATAGGAAAGGGGGTAGGAACAGAAGAAAAAAATTCCAAGGCAGAGGCCTGGGACACTCCAATATTAAGAGGTCATGAGCAAGAGTTTGAGAACAGTGACCAGTAGTGTAGGACTAAAACCAGGAGACTGAAGTGTCCTATAAACTAAGTGGAGAAAGTGTTACAGGGAGGAGGGAGTAATCAACTATGGCAAATGCTGATAGGTCAAGCATAGGGACAGAGAACCTGCTATTGGATTAACTAACAAAGTAACAAAGTAATTGAAGAGTAATTTCAGTGGAATGCTGGGGGCAAGAGGTAGTTAAAATAGTTTTAATAGAAAACAGGAGAAAAGGAATTGGGCAGTGAATATAGAACTCTTTCAAAGATTTTATGGTAAAGGAGAACAAAAAAAAAATGGGACAGTAGCTGGAAGGTGAAGTAAAAGCAAAAACTTTTTTTGTTTTGTTTTTCTGCTTTTTAAATCAATTTTAAGATACAATAGGGAAATGTAACTGGTAAACAGACCAGAAATAGTTGTGAAGAGATTAGTGCTTTCTTTTCTATCTGGAAAGTCAAATTAAAATCACAGCTGGGTATGGTAGGCTCATGCCTGTAATCATAACTCTTTGGGAGGCTGTGGTGGGAGGACTGCTTGAGTCCAGGAGTTTGAGACCAGCCTGAGCAACACAGGGAGACCCGTCTCTACAAAAAATAAATGTAAAAATATTAGCTGGACATGATGGTGTGTGCCTGTCTTCCCAGCTACTCAAAAGGCTGAGATAGGAGGATTGCTTGAGCCAGGAGATAGAGGCTGCAGTGAGCCATGATCGCACCAGTGCACTCCAGCCTGAGCAACAGAGTGAGATCTTGTCTCAAAAATAATAAACAAATAAATAATAAAATAAAACCACAAGATTACTTAGTGAGCATTGGTAACAGCTCCTTTCACATTGATTTCAACTGTGAAGAGTCTCAGCATCCCCATCTTCTCAGCAGGGGAAGAGTTTCTGAGTAGATCTGATGCTTGAATTAGCAGGGTGGAGCACACTCCCTTGACCAGTGCTGGATAAACTGTTAGCATTCATTCACTCTTTCATTCAACAGACACTGCTGAGCACCTACTATTACATGGCAGTTACTAGGATACAAGTTCAACAAAACACAACTTTGCCTTTAGAGAGTTCATGGTTCAATAAAGAATATGTGTAAGTATACACGAAATGAATAGTTATAAGAGTTAAGAGGGGTACCGTATATAAAAAAGACAAAAAAAATTAAGTGGTTATCTATTCAGTAATGGGGACATTTGGGTCATTCACATTTTTTTAGCCATTATAAATACAGGGATACTGAGGATTTCAGTTAATTCCTCACTCAGAAGTATTTATTTATTGATATCTATTATATTAAGACTATAGGAAATCTTACCAAATAAGAAAGAAACCCATAAGATAGCTCCCTCCTTGCTTTAAGGCACTAATCCCATTCACAAGGGGTTTACCCCCCAAGTAGAAAGGTTGAAAATGTTAGGTCATTTGAGAGGAAAGACAATCTGTTTTGTTCATAATTTCCCCAGTCTCTAGAAGAATGCCTGGCACAAAGGAGGTGCTCCACAGATATTTTTAGAATACATGAAATAGGTCACCATGGTCTTGGGGTTAGGTAGGAAAGCAAATCACAGGAGGTAATGAACTAGGGCAGGCAGGGTTCATGGAACTTGAGCTCACAGTGAGGGTGAAAATTATATTCGACAGCAGAAATGAGCAAAAAATAACAGGAAGTTGTGATTACAGAAAAGCTCTCAAATACTACTTTCTCTTTGAAGCCTTCTATAATCATCTTATGGGACCTTCCCCCTATTCTGGACCTCTTTCAAGATACTTTTCTTATACTCTATCAAGTTACATCCATGTGCACTCCTCTTTCATCTCCCTGATATTGACCACATTTTGCAATTGGAAAACTGAGTCAAAAATGGGGGATCACCTGTAGTCCCAGCTACTCAGGAGGCTGAGGGCAAGAGAGTCACTTGAGCCCAGGTGTGCGGGGCTGTCACGTGCGATGACCACTCTTGTGTACAGCCACTGCACTTCGGCCTGAGCAACAGTGAGAGCCTGGTCCTGGAAAAAATTTCTTTTAAAATAGAGGTGGTTTCCAAATCCCAGAGATAAAACTTGGACGCTGAAAGTAGAAATGTCAGAAAGTAGTGAGGTTGAAAATGCTAGAGTACATCCGAAGAGCGAATACCCAACAGAGAAAGGTCAAAGTAGAGAGATTGAAAATCTGGAGTATACCCAAAACGTTAGTAGTAAAATAACTTGCATTGGAATGAATGGATGATTGAATAAATGAATGAACAAAGGTAGATGAGAACAGAGGCCATTAGAGCAGAAGTCAAGAAGAATATATATATATATATATATTTTTTTTTTTTTTTGAGACGGAGTTTTGCTCTGTTGCCCAGGCTGGAGTGCAGTGGCGTGATCTCGGCTCACTGCAAGCTCCACCTCCCAGGTTCCCGCCATTTTCCTGCCTCAGCCTCCTGAGTAGCTGGGACTACAGGTGCCTGCCACCACGCCTGGCTAATTTTTTTGTATTTTTTTAGTAGAGATGGGGTTTCACCTTGTTAGCCAGGATGGTCTCAATCTCCTGACCTCGTGATCTGCCCGCCTCAGCCTCCCAAAGTGCTGGGATTACAGGTGTGAGCCACCGCGCCCAGCCAAAGAATACATGTTTTAATAATTGTTTGAGGCCCACTGGTCTGACAGTAAGGGCCCAAGTGAATAGAGAAAGCTAGCCTCCAGTTAGAAGACACCTAGGAAGTTAGCAAAATAATCAATGATAATAGAGTCTAAATGAAGGTTAGTGTATATAAAAAGGAAGAATGAATATGAGGACATTTTTAAATAAAAACTCACCATATTTGGTGGGTGATAATTATAGGTTATGAGTAAATAATTCCAAAGTTTTGATATTATGTATAGAGCCATGGTAAGAAGAGCAGGAAGACGAACTCAATTTTGAAAACATATTTGACACAAGGATAAGCTATCCAAGTAAAAGCTAGTAATAGGCAACATTTTTCCTAACATTGTTCCAAGTACAAACATTGTTCCAAGTATACTTCACATGTATTATGTCATGTAATCATTACAATAACACTATGAGGTAGGTGCTATTATCATCTTTCTTTTACAGATGGGAAAACTGAGGCACAAGAGTGAACAATTTGCCCAAAGTCATTAGCTAATAAGTGGCTGAGCCAGTGCAATGAATTCACCCCCACCCCCGTCTCCTGCAAATTCGTATTTTGAAATCTTCACCCTCAATGTGATGGTAGTAGGAGATGAGGCCTTTGGGAGGTAAACCCCTTGTGAATGGGATTAGTGCCTTATAAAAGGAACCCGAGCGCTCTTGCTCTCTTTCTGCATTGTGAGATAAAGGGAAAAAACAGCCAACTTACAACCCTGAAGAGGGCCTTCACCAGAACCTGACCATGTTGGCAGCCTGATTTCAGATATCCAGCCTCCAGAGTTATGAGAAATAAATTTCTGTTGTTTAAACGCCACCAGTCTATATGGTACTTTACTACGGCAACCTGAACTCACTGAGCGCCAGGATTTGAACTCAAATGTTGAGAAAACTTTGCCCGGGACCACTCAGAAATTCGCTATTTATTTGATAAATACTTAACAAGTACCACTATATTCTAGACATTGTGCTGTTGCTAGGGAGAGGAAAAGCTGGTAGTGAACAAGACAGATGTGGTCCCTACCTGCACAATTACATGGACACTAAACAAATAATGAGAAGTAGGAATTGGAAAAGTGATAAATTACAGTTAGGTAGGAGGAATGGGTGAGAGAAAAGAATTCCAGGGGAAGTGAAGAGCATGCGTAAATGCCTTGAAGTGAGAGCCTACAGTAGGGAATAAAAAGAGGAGGGCCTGGAAAAAATTAAAATACTATGGCAGGAGTGCAGGCAGCTAGGGGGACAGATGGAGAGGCTGGAGAGAAAGACAAGTCCAGATAATGGAGCTTAGACAATGTGTGGTAAGCAAAGGGAGGCCACTGGAGGAATTTAAGCAGGTCAATGATCAGATTTATATTTTAAAAATTACTCTGGCAGCAGTATGGCAAATGTATTGGAATGAGGCAAGAGCAGTTTTTTGGAGGACCTGAATGGGTTACTGTGTGACTTCAAGCAAGAGGCGACAGTGGTTTAGACTAGAATGGGAATGAAAAAATGGTCATGGGAACACAGATCCAATTTTCCAGGGAGCAGACAGATGTAGGTGATTCTGCTGTGTGTTGGAGGTGTGCTAGGTTTCTGGCATGAACTGGGTAGATGTTAAGATACCCTTTACTGAACCAGGGACTATGGGAGGAGTGTTTTGAAGGAATTATGATATACAGGTTCAGTTTGAAATGCCCTAAGTCATCCAAATGAAAGTGTACCAAAGGCAGTATGTTGGAACTATGAATGTAGGATTCCAGAGCAAGATCTAGGCTTGATTTATGGATTGAAGAGTCTTCGACAGAGGGTATTTGATGCTACTGGGAGAGCATAAGACCACCTAGGAAAGTGTATGGGGAGACTCAGTACAAGGGCCAGGGTTCAGCTCAGCATGATTCCAATGTGTAAGAGGTAGATCAAGGAGGAGCTGGTTGTTAAAGAGCAAACTCAGGTAGGGAGGAAACCTGCGACATAAGACCAGAGGGAAGAGGGTATTTGGAAGCGAGTGTGGTCAATCGTGTCAAATACTGGGAAGAGGGCTTGTAAATGAGGACTTAAAATGATCTGCTGCATTTACAGACGTGAAGCTTGTCTGTGGACAATTCAGAGCCACTTCAGGTGAGCGGTGGAGACACTGGAGAGGGCTGGGAGGTGGGACATGAGAGACTGTCCATGGGGTAAGAGACAGCTGGAGTTATTGGAGAGCAATTTAGGGAGAAGAGAAATCTTTTTAAAGAATTGAGAGACTTAAGCATGTTTAAATACTACTAAGAAAGAGCCGGTAGGGAAGGAAAGGTTGAGAGTAACAGAAGGAAAGGAGACTTGTTAACTGCAAAGTCCATGAGAAAACAGTAGGGTACCTGGAGTACCACGAAGGACAACTCTTTCTTTACAAGAGAAGTGAGTCAAGGGCGGAGTCCAGAATCGAACCCTCTCTGCTTCCTAAAGACACGGCTCCTTTAAAGGACAGAAAAACAATGATTAAGACTTCAGGCCGGGCGCGGTGGCTCACACGTGTAACCACACCACTTTAGGAGGCCGAGGCGGGTGGATCACCCGAGGTCAGGAGTTCCAGACCAGCCTGGCCAACATGGTGAAACCCCGTCTCTACTAAAAACACAAAAATCAGCCAGGTGTGGTGGCAGGTGCCTGTAATCCCAGCTACTTGGGAGGCTGAGGCAGGAGAATAGCTCGAAACCGGGAGGCGGAGGTTGTAGTGAGCCGAGATCGTGCCACTGCACTCCAGCCCAGGCGACAAGGGCTAGACTCTGTCTCATTAAAAAAAAAAAAAAAAAAAAAAAAAAAAGACAGACTTGAAACCCCAAGGAGAGGGCTGCTCAGTTCACTACCAAGGAGAATGGGGACCTAGTGGTGTGGTCCTGGGCGACCTACGAAAGAGCAATTCAGTAGTTTCCAGCCACGGAAGTCCCCCTGCTGGGTTTAGGGTGCAGTGGGTGCGAATCCCTGCTGTAGAAAACAGGCTGAGGAAAGAAAGCGACACAGGATGTTGTCTGGAGAAAGGCGGGCAGGTAGGAGGGGGCATATTTCCAGCGGTCCAGGCAGGTTGTGGCTTGGAGGCCTCCGAGGGCCGTCGACGTCAGCCATGGCCCGGGCAGAGCCCCGCGAGGTGCCACAGTATCCGGGCCAGCGCCCCCCGGAAAAGCATGCTCCGCCGGCAGCCGCCAGGTTTCTCCGCGGAGTCTCGGAAAGGAAAACCCGTCCCCACCGGGGTCCCACGACGCCCCCGGGCCCCAGGACGTTGGCAGAGGTGCAGCAGACCTTCTTCCCCAGCCCGCACGGCTCCCGCGGTCCGGCCGCGTCCTAGCCCGGGCTGCCCGTCCCCAGTCTCCCGGCGGCGTCGGAAAGTTCCCGGGGCTGGCGGCGGTCAAGAGCAGAGCCAAGGCAGCCGCAGACGCCTTCTAGCCCGCCGCTCACCGCCGCAGGGGCAGGCCTGCGCGGGGGTTTCCACCAAGTCGCCGACAGCCCTCGGGAATTCCCCCACTGGGCCACACACAAACCCCGCTTCCTCCTTCAAATTTCCGCTGCCGGCTTTATCGATCCGAAAGCCGCGGTGGGGTTTAGACCACTCCTCCCGGCGCCGGGCTCAGCCCGCCTTCGCCTTCCCTCTCCCGGCGGAACCCCCACCTCTCCTCGCCCGAAGAAACCCGAAGGTCTTCGGCAAGTTCCGTCCCCAGCGCGGGGGCGGGGCCGCTCGAGCTGCTCCGGGCCGAGCTCGGCTGTTTCCGTGCGCGGCCGCTGCGCACTCGGCACTGGGCGGCGCTGGCTGGCTCCCTGGCTGCGGCTCCTCAGTCGGCGGCGGCTGCTGCTGCCTGTGGCCCGGGCGGCTGGGAGAAGCGGAGTGTTGGTGAGTGACGCGGCGGAGGTGTAGTTTGACGCGGTGTGTTACGTGGGGGAGAGAATAAAACTCCAGCGAGATCCGGGCCGCGAACGAAAGCAGTGACGGAGGAGCTTGTACCACCGGTAAGAGGAGCAGGAGGAGGAGGCAGGAGCCAGAGAGAGCCGGGGGGACGGAGGGGGGACGGGGAGGCGCCGGACACCCGCGCTTGGGGCCTTCCCCTCGCAGGAGGGGCCGCGGTAAAGATGGAGCCTCCGCCCGAGCCCCACAACATCGCCGCCGCTCGCAGCGAACAAAGAATAATGGCGGCGGACTGGAGCCAGCGGCGGCCGGGGCGGCAGCGACTCTGCCTGCAGCCAGCGGCGGCGCTCATGGCGGGGGGCGGCGGGCGGCGGGCGGGGTGGGAGCCGGCGGCCGGGGGTGTGTGCGGGCGGCCGGCCGCGGCGAGCTGGCGCCCGCGTTCCCGCCGCCGCCGCCGGGCCGGGCGCGGAGCCGGGAACCCGGAGCCGCCCCGGGGGAGGCCGCCAGCTCGGCCCGGCGCTGCCCCCCGCGCCGCTCGCTCGTCCGGCCCCCGCCGCCCGCCTCGCCCCCAGCCCGACCCGGCCGGGCCTCCGGGGCAGCCGCCGCCTAGGTGCCGGTGGGGGGTGGAGGAGGAAGAAGGCTACAGTTGAGGGCAGAGGAGGTGAAGGTGCCTGCTGCCTTCCCGGAGGCTTCGGTGTCTGCCATGCCCGCTTCGCAAGGGGAAGAGCTGCAACGTCTGACCTACTCTTCTCTCCACTCTTTGTGCAATAAAGTTCGAAACCCAAGGTTTCCTCTCGTGCTGTATTTTATTCATGCCCTTTCCCCCCCGCTCCTACACCGTTGAGGAAATGCTGCTTTCTGCCCTGTGTTGCTTAGTTGAGAGATGAGAGCTTGTGCTTTTGGGGGGAATTTTTGACTCCCTCACCCCTTTGCTTTTTTTTGTTTTTTTTTTTTAAAGTCAGTAGTCATGGAAATGCATGCTTTTTGGGAGAAAGGGTGCTAAGAAAAACATTTATAATAACTTTTTAAACTGTTGAGATCTTATAAAAGGGAAGCTGGTGTTTGAAAACAGTTTCGGTTTTAACCCTTTTCAATAAGGTAATCATCACTTGAGGTCTATCATTCTGAAACACTTCGTTGAAACGAGTATCAGCCGATGTACTCTTGTTTTACATCATTTCGCGGGGTACAACCTTGCCAGCCGCGTTTGGGTCATCTGGATCTCCCCTCACCCTCCGTCCCACTCCCCCTACCATATTAACCACGAATTTCTGTGTGAACTTTAATGAGAGATTGATTTAATACTACTTCTAAAAATAGACTTTAAAGTATCTATTATTTGTCTCTCATGCGGTAGGTAACCCCCGTCTTGAGATTGACAGTTTAAGCCACAAGCTGTATTTTTTCTTCGCCTGTTGGGAAAAGAGGACAGCAGGAAAGTCATTGACACATTAAAAATTAAAAGACAATTTTTAAAGGACGTGCAGTATGACCTATTTAAGTTTGTAGTACCATCTCAAGTTATAATTCTAACCTCAGCTGGCGTCTACCTTCTGAAGGTTTAGTGGAAGACACTTTCGATTGCTGCCCATTGAAATCTTTTACATTTATGGCTCATTTCCTGATTTAAAAGTAAAGCCCCGAACAGTTATTTTAGGTGGTGCAAAAGACGAGCAAGTTTGTTTTAAAAATACTTGTCTGTCACTGTATGATTGCATTGTGATTGATACGTACAAACCTTCTGGTTAGGAACAAATATTGATTGGCAGCAGAAGCACTGTCTTATTTTTCTGTATCCTAGTCACTTTTCCAAAACGTGCTTTGCTGTATTGCTTCTCTTTAAAAGACCACATTAGCAATTTGTCATTTCCAAGAAAATTAAGAAGAGGCAATAAAGGGAGGTTTTCTATAAAGATTGGGGAAATGATTTTATTTCCAAACACTGAAAAAATTATAGTATTGATAATGGTATGTTACCATTTTTCCTTTATGTTGTTCGCAAGCCACTATCAGTTGAGTAGAATTTTTTTTCTTGTTAAGAATATAAGTCGGGCACGGTGGCTGAGGCCTGTAATCCCAGCACTTGGGGGGCCGAGGCGGGCGGATCACTTGAGGTCAGGAGTGCAAGACCAGCCTGGCCAACATGATGAAACCCCATCTCTACTAAAAATACAAAAATTACCTGGGTGTGGTGGCGCACGCCTGTAATCCCAGCTACTCGGGAGGCTGGGGTTGCAGTGAATTGAGATCGTGCCACTGCACTCCAGCCTGGGCAACAGAGCAAGACTCCGTCTCAAAGAAAAAAAAAAGAAAGAATATATGACTCTTCATTTTGAGATTTTTAAAAAATTGTTTACTGATGGCCGAGTGCGGTGGCTCACATCTGTAATCCCAGCACTTTGGGAGGCCGAGGCAGGCGGCTTAATAGGTGAAGAGATCAAGACCATCCTGGCTAACATGGTGAAAACCCGTCTCTACTAAAAATACAAAAATTAGCTGGATGTCGTGGCGCGTGCTTGTAATCCCAGCTACTAGGGTAGCTGAGGCAGGAGAATCTCTTGAACCCAGGAGGTGGAGATTGAAGTGAGCCGAGATCGCGCCACTGCCTTCCAGCCTGGCGACAGCGAGACCCCATCTCAAAAAAAAACAGTTTGCTGATATGTTCTTTCTTTAGTCTTGCCCAAGAGATATTTTAAATTGTATTTTTTATTTTAATTTTTATTTATTTATTTTTTTGTGACGGAGTTTCGCCCTTGTTGCCCAGGCTGGAGTGCAGTGGGGTGGTCTCGGCTCACTGCAAGCTCCGCCTCCCGGGTTCAAGCGATTCTCCTGCCCCAGCCTCCCGAGTAGCTGGGATTACAGGCGCAGGCTGGTCTCGAACTCCTGACCTCGTGATCTGTTCGCCTTGGCCTCCCAAAGTGCTGGGATTACAGGTGTGAGCCACCGCGCCCGGCCATTTTATTATTTATACATTCATAATTTGTGATTTTTAGCAATTCCAGGTGAAACTTCAAACTTACATTCATTAGTACTTGAACATTCACCTGGAACATGTTACTAAATTGTACTTCTGCACTGTTCCAGCCATGGGTAAAAATTACAGCTGGATCTGCTTGAATCTTTTTTTTTTTTTTTCCATGAACACCTACATTTAGAAAGCAAATAAATTATTTGACAGAATTTGCTTGAAGAATGTTAAAAGAACACTTCTTTGGGAATTTAAAACTTACGTGTTAACCTGTTTTGATGAATTTTTTTTCCCCACATAAAGAGCCTGAAGAAACTTAGACACCTGATCCATAAAAATGGCACCTTTTTCTACTTTCTGAAACTCACATTCTTGATTAGGTCTCATTATTAGAAATTTTGGTTTCTTCATAGAGAAGTAGCTTTATTTCTCTCTCATTCTAAGACATTTGGTTTTGTTTGTTTGGGTACAGTATGGTTATGGGGTTATAGTAAAACCAAGTACGTGTCTTCTTCACCTGTTTTTAAATTCTCCTTTTTATAACAAAATTTAACCTAATGCTTACAGTATATTACCGAAATTTATAATTTCATTTATTCCATAAATAGCTTATCAGATATGAGTTATATAAACTTGTTTACAGCCAGCTTGTGACATAGTTTTGCAAATATCTTGATATATGGTGTAACTTTGGCTTCTTTATTGAATAGAGCTCAAATCTAAATTTAGGAATGTAATAAGATGTCAAGATGGAAAAATGCAGGATTTTTTTTTCTTACCCATGTGTAAACTCATCTCTACTGCAGTATCACTTGAGACAACAGTTTATGGTAATTCAAATATTTATTTAGCACTCACTGTGACAGAGAATGTAGTTGAAAGAGCATGAGGTTTGGAATCATAGGCCTAGGTCTGAATCCAAGCATTGCCACTACTATCCTGTACCCACCCCAAAGGAATTTTGTGTCCTAAGGAAGTTTCTTAATCTTTCTCAGCCTCAGTTTCCTTATATGTAAAATTAGAATACTACTACTTATTTCATAAGATTGTGAGATAAACATAAAGTACCTTAGGGCTACAACTAATGATAGCTAGTCCCTTAAGCTTTATTTTAACTTGCTACCTGTGGGCCCTTAGGCAAGTTATCTTAACTTCTCAATAGCTCACTTTCCTTTCTGATCAATGTAGAATAACTACCTCAGAATTGTGGAGGTTAACTATAAAGTAATACATACTAAGTTCCAGGCATTGTGCAAGTGTCAAGTGCTCGAGTGTTGACAAGGCTTTTTTCTTTTGTTTTAAATTTTTTTTGAGACGGAGTCTCACTCTGTTGCCCAGGCTGGTGTGCAGTGATGCAATCTCAGCTCACGGCAACCTCTGCTTCCTGGATTCAAGTGATTCTCCTGCCTCAGCCTCCCTAGTAGCTGGAACTACAGGCACGCACCACCACTCCCGGCTAATTTTTGTGTTTTTAGTAGAGACAGGGTTTCACCATGTTGGTCAGGCTGGTCTTGAATGCCTGGGATTATAGGCGTGAGCCACCACACCCAGCTGGCCTGTTACTTTTTAAATTATTTATGATTACTGTATGTAATACAGTGGGTCAAGCTACAACAAATCCAAAGATGAATTACACTGTCTTATCTCTACCCTCAGGAACTGTTGGGGACACAGTGACTAAGGCAAAATATGTGTCAAACCAGTCAAAGGAAAAAGGGATCACCTTTGGTGAAGTGAGGAGTATATTTTTTATATTTCTAATTTGGTTTTTTGAATAAGTAATTCATTCACATGATCTGTAATTCAAAACATATATAATACAGCAAAATGCCCTACATTTTCTTGCCCTATTACCTAAGTGTTAGCAATTTTTTATTTGTCCTTTAAGAGGTGTTTTATGTGAACACGAGCAAATATGTATGTACAGTCTCCCCTTTTTGTACAAATGGTAGCATTACTAGGTATACACTCTCCTATATCATGCTTTACCCACACCACTTAATATGGCTTAGCAATTTTGTATCAGCACATAAAGAGCTTCTTCATTTTGTAACATACAATTGGAGGCATTTTATTATGTAAGTAGACTGTATTAACCAGTTAGTGAGCTGCTTTTATTCTTAGGTCTTACATGACCTTTTAAACTAAGGGAAACTGCCATCTTGCCTATTTCTTTAAAGAAAAACTTTTTATTTGAATGCAAAATAAATAGTTTGTGACAGGAAATTGTTACTTAAAGTCCCTCATTTCTTGTTTAACTCCAGTTTTTAAAAGTTTAATAAAATGATCAAAATGTACATGAGGAGGCAAGCAAGCCAGGTTAAGAGTTAACTCACAAGGTGAATTTAATTCTTTTGTTGAGGTTCTTACAGTTCTGAACAGACTACTTCTTTCAATTATTATTTTGGCCCAAAAGGTTTTTGTGGCTTGCTTTCTTAATGAGAAAGAACATTTCATATAGTTCAGTGTTTTTTGGGGTTTTTTTTAACAGACAGCCCATGGGATATTATTACCCAGTAAGGCTGATTACTATACTGGATTTCTCCCTGCATTCATTTATTTTTTACATACTTGTTAACTTACTTTGACGATTGTCTAGTATTTCTTAATATAATTATGTGAGGTTTATATTTTGTACCTAAATTTAAAAATAGTGAGATT
Organism: Symphalangus syndactylus; assembly: GCF_028878055.3. NCBI lineage: Eukaryota > Metazoa > Chordata > Mammalia > Primates > Hylobatidae > Symphalangus > Symphalangus syndactylus. The sequence continues at coordinate 112,101,958 of NC_072430.2, forward strand.
CACCTATATGATTGCTGAGATGATAAACTTTACTGCATAGATGATTTTTTTCCCCCGTGGAAACCTTTGGTCAACCAGTTGGACCAAGTAATACGTATTTCAGCCAAAGCACAAAATATGTTTCACTACCTTTTTTTTTTTTTCTCTAGCTTTTCAAAACAGCATTGAGCTACAGTACTTATTTATTTATTTATTTATTTATTTTTATTTATTTTTTTGAGGCAAGGTTTGGCTCTATCACCCAGGCTGGAGTGCAGTGGCACACACTTGGCTCACTGCAACCTCTGTTTCCTGGCTCAAGCCATCCTCCCATTTCAGCTTCCTGAGTGAGTGAGACAACAGGCGCACACCACCAAGCCCAGCTAATTTTTTGTATTTTTTTGTAGAGACAGGGTTTCGCCATGTTGCCCAGGCTGGTCTCGAACTCATGACCTCAAGCAATCCGCCTGCCTCAGCCTCCCAAAGAGCTGGGATTACAAGCGTGAGCCACCATGCTCGAATGGTGTAGTACATTTTAAGTATACATGCTGTTTGTATTTATCTTTAAAATGTACACACTATGACTTTTTTAAGATGATTAAACTCAGAAAGTGATTAATAATACAGCAGCAAGGACACAAATCTCTTTCCAGAAAACATCATTAAGTAAAGCTGTCATGGGCCAGGCGCGGTGGCTGACGCCTGTGATCCCGGCACTTTGGGAGGCTGAGGTAGGTGGATCACCCGAGGTCAGGAATTCGAGACCAGCCTGGCCAACATGGTGAAACCCCATCTCTACTAAAAATACAAAAATTAGCCGGGCATGGGGGCAGGCGCCTGCAATCCCAGCTACTCAGAAGGCTGAGGCAGAATAATCACTTGAACCTGGAAGGCAGAGGTTGCAGTGAGCTGAGATCGCACCATTACACGCCAGGCTGGGCAACAAGAGTGAAACTCTGTCTTAAAAAAAAAAAAAAGCTGTCATGGTATATTTTGTTTTTTGTATTCCCAAGTTGGTGTTTATGCGTTGATCATATATGCCAAAGTTTTTAATGTAAGAATATTGTTTTGAGGTTTTACTAATACTTGATTTAAACTATTACTATGTGCTATTTGGCCAGACGCGGTGGCTCACGTCTGTAATCTCGGCACTTTGGGAGGTCGAGGCGGGTGGATCACTTGAGGCCAGGAGTTTGAGACCAGCCTGGCCAAGATGATGAAACCCCATCTCTACTAAAAATAGAAGCATTATCTGTGCATAGTTGTATACGCCTGTAGTCCCAGCTGCTTGGGAGGCTGAGGCAGGAGAATTGCTTGAGCCCTGGAAGCGGAGGTTGCAGTGAGCCAGTATCACGCCACTGAACTCCACTCTGGGTGACAGAGCATCTCATAAATAAAGTATTACTATGTGCTATTTGTACCTGCTAAGTGATTAAAATGTTTACAAAGTGCTTTGTTGTCGAGACAGAGTCTTTCTCTGTTGCCAGGCTGGAGTGCAGTGGTGCGATCTCAGCTCACTGCAACCTCCGCCTCCCAGGTTAAAGCGATTCCCCTGCCTCAGCCTCCCAAGCAGCTGGGATTACAGGTGCCCGCCACCATGCCCAGCTAAAGAGACAGGGTTTCACCATGTTGGCCAGGATGGTCTCGATCTCCTTTACCTTGTGATCCACCTGCCTCTGCCTCCCAGTGGTGGGACTACAGGCGTGAGCCACTGCACTTGTCCTACAAAGTGCTTGTCTTTACAAAATATTTGGGGATGGGGGTGTGGTAGATCATTGAAATCTGTAAAGGCAGAACGTTTTTTATCTGGAACATATCTGTAGACTAACAAGAGTTAAATGATTTCCCACAGTGCCATGGAATCGTTAGTAAATTGCCTCTTGGGGTGGAGGCAAAGATTAAAGCAACAAACTGATAATGTGAACCTGGTTGTTTTTTCTCTGCCAATTAAATATATACTAGTTCAGTCATTATAGAAGAGCCAGATGCTGGTCAGCTTGCTGAAGTTGTAAGTAGAAGGTGTGGTTTTATCACATCTGTAAATGTAGGTTTTTGAGACAAAAATAAGAATAGACATTAGTTTTTCTTCACATTCAGAATGTCTGACTCCCCTTAATATATACACACTCTTGTCTTATCTACTGGGTTTTTTGTTGTTGTTTTTTGTTTTGCCTTTTCTGTCTCTCTTTTTAAGCTCTGCCAGACAAGGCCCTATGAAGATAGGTTTTACAGGTTGAGAATCTTTTATCTGAAATTCTTGGGACCAGAAGTATTTCCAATTTTGGGTTTTTTCAGATTTTAGAATATTGGCATATACATACATAATGAGCTATCTTGGGGATGGGACCCAAGTCTAAACATGAAATTTGTTTCATATACACATTATACACATAGCCTGAAGGTAATTTGATACAAAATTTTTAATAATTTTATGCATGAAACAGTTTTGGCTGTGACCTGTTACATAAGGTCAGGTGTGGGAATTTTTCATGGCATCATGTCAGTGCTCAAAAAGTTTCAGATTTTGGATGTTTTATTAGGGATGCTCACCCTGTATTATATTTTGCCCAGATGTTTACTTATTTGTCTTCTAGGCTACCAGAAAGAGGGTAGCTTAGAAAAATGTATTCTGGCATTTATTCCAACAGATGAGAAGGCAGTTTCTCCAGTGATGAATAATTACCTATAATTTAATACATGCATTATACATCTCCAGTGATGAAAAATCACTATGTATTAAAAAATTCTTGAAGCTAGGTATATAATCTCAACTTCTAAAAAAAGAAAATAAATAGTAGTACTCCTTGACGAACTTACAGATGCTAAGTTGCCTTTTCTTAGGGTTGAAATAAGGTGATAAAGGAGTTTACCATGAGACTAGCTGTGTGAACAAAGATGAAAAACACCCTTTCAGTTTTCTTCCTCTTGGATGATTCTAGGATCTCTAAAAAATAATCTTAAAAGGGGCGAGGTTTTGAGAGGATGAGGTCTAAGGAATTGATGGTGAGTTTTTTCTGAAAGAAGAGAAGTGACATTTGATTAGATAAGAAAGGGTCAAAAGGGAAGTTATTAATAAAATAGTTTAGGGAGTAGAGTGGATCTGAAAGTTGACTTATGCTGATGGTAGAATGTGTCTTTCCCTAAAGATTACTGCATCTTCTCTGAAACGAAGACGTTTCTTTCATCAATTTTAAGTGAATTTCTAAGGATCTGGTTATCTGCTTGTCAGTTTTTTTTTTTTTTTTTTTTTTTTTTTTTTTTTTTTTTTTTTTTTGAGACGGAGTCTCGCTCTGTCGCCCAGGCTGGAGTGCAGTGGCGCTATGTCAGCTCACTGCAAGCTCCGCCTACCGGGTTCACGCCATTCTCCTGCCTCAGCCTCTCCGAGTAGCTGGGACTACAGGCGTCCGCCACCACGCCCGGCTAATTTTTTGTATTTTTAGTAGAGACGGGGTTTCACCGTGGTCTCGATCTCCTGACCTTGTGATCCGCCCGCCTCGGCCTCCCAAAGTGCTGGGATTACAAGCGTGAGTCAGTTTTTGGTTGTAACTGTATGACAGTACAGATGTAACTAAAAATGTTTGTAATTTACCCAAGGTTAAATAACCATTATTTTTGAGGGCTATTATCCCTGTTGGTGTAAGTAAGTAGTTAGCAGTAGGGGACACAGAAATACCTTGTTTTTCACCACTGAAGTGAAAATTACAGATAATTCTGAATTATTTGTACTCTTTTTTTTTTTTTTTTTTTTTTTTGAGAGTCTCGCTCTGTCTCCCAGCCTGGAACGCAGTGGTGTGATCTCGGCTCACTGCAACCTCCGCCTCCTGGGTTCCAGCAATTCTGCCGCCCCAGCCTCCCAAGTAGCTGGGATTACAAGCATGTACCACCATACCTGGCTAATTTTTTTTTTTTTTTTTTTTTTTTTTTTTTTTTTTGTATTTTTAGTAGAGACAGGATTTCACCATGTTGGCCAGGCTGCTCTCGAACTCCTGACCTTATGTGATCTGCCTGCCTCAGCCTCCGATTACAGGCATGAGCCACCGCCCCCAGCCCTATTTCTACTCTTAAAGGGGAGTAATTTTCTTACATAAATATCAGTAGTAGCTCTGTTGTTTGCTGTGTGATCAATGGTAACATCTTGACTTTATGTATTGCCATTTATCAATCATTTATTCAGTGAAGATTTATTGACCATTGACTTTATTATAGTTGGTGAAATAATCACAAGAAAATTTATCTAGTTAGGTATTTATAAAAATACCTAGGTATTAAATGAAGATTGTTCTAGTTGATATAAGCAATAATGCCTGACTATACGGCTCCTACCCTCAAGAATCTTATGGTATAGTAGGGATGATGAAATAGTATAAGAATGATTTATATGTGTCACAATACATGACAGAATTTTTACTATCTTGAAGAGCTATAGAGTTCAGAAGAGAAGGGGCTTAGTGAGGAAAAGTTTTGTGGGAGAAGTAGAATTTAAGTTGAATACTAAAGAACTTAAGTACAGATAAAATGGAGTGTATTCTAGGCAGTGGAATGGACAAAAAAATGAAGACATGGACATATAATGAACTTGACATACTCATAAATTGGTGAAGAAAGTATTAGATTATAGATCTACATTATGAGGAATGCTGAGTATGAGGCAGGGAGCTTTGAGTTTCACATAAGAGAAGGTAAGATATAAACAGGAATACAATGATGAATTGGGCTGAAATGTAGATTTCCTGACTCCTAATCCTTCTCCTTAGTGTAGATAGAGATATACGGTCATGCACTGTATAAGAACGTTTTGGTGAATGACAGATTGCATATACAACAGTGGTCCTGTGCTAGTGTAAACAAACCTATGAAGAACTTCAGATAGGTCCTTCAGGAGGTATTCCAGAAGAAGGCATTGTTACCATAAGAGATGACAGCTCCATGCATGTGATTGCCCCTTGAAGACATTCCAGTGGGACAGGTTGTGGAGGTGGAAGGCTGTGATGTTGACAGTCTTGACCCTGTGTAGGCCTAGGCTAACGTGTGTGAGTGTCTTTTTAACAAAAAATTTTAAAAAGTGGCCGGGGACAGTGGCTCACGCCTGTAATCCTAGTACTTTGGGAGGCTGAGGCAGGAGGGTCGCTTGAGCCCAGGAGTTTCAACCAGCCTGGGCAAAATGGCGAAACCCTGTCTCTACAGAGAATACAAAAATTAATTAGCTGGGCTTGGTGGTGCATGCCTGTAATCCCTGCTACTCATGAGACCGAAGCAGGAGAACCCAGGAGGCAGAGATTGCAGTGAGCTGATACTGTGCCACTGCACTCCAGTCTGAGTGATATAGTGAGACCCTGTGTCAAAAAAATAAAGTTTAACAAAAAAGTTTAAAAAGTAAAAAAAAAAAAAGGAAAAAACCTTAGATTCTTTTATTGCTTTACTTTATTAATAAATTTGCTTTCACTTAAAAACCCTTTAGAGAAAAAATATTTTTATACAGCTGTACAATGTATTTGTGTTTTAAGCTATGTGTTATTACAAAAGAGTCGACAAGTTAAAAAAATTAAAAAGCATATGAAGTTACAGTAAGCTACAGTTAATGTATTACTGATAAAAGAAAATTTTGTTTATATAAATTTAGTGTAGCCTGGACAGGCACGGTGGCTCACGCCTGTAATCCCAGCACTTTGGGAGGCCAAGGCAGGTGGATTACCTGAGGTTAGGAGTTCAAAACCAGCCTGGCCAACATGGCGAAACCATGTTCCTACTAAAAGTGCAAAAATTAGCCGGGTGTGGTGGCAGGCGCCCGTAATCCCAGCTACTCAGGAGGCTGAGGCAGGAGAATAGCTTGAACCCAGAGGCGGAGCATGCAGTGAGCCGAGATCGTGCCACTGCTCCAGCCTGGGTGACAAGAGCAAGACTCCATCACAGAAAAAAAAAAAAATTTAGTATAGCCTAAGTATGCAGTGCCTATGAAGTCTACAATAGTGTACAGTAATGTTGTAGGCCTTCACATTGCTCACACTGATTTTAGCCGGGTGTGGTGGCGGGCGCCCGTAATCCCAGCTACTCAGGAGGCTGAGGCAGGAGAATAGCTTGAACCCAGAGGCAGAGCATGCAGTGAGTCGAGATCGTGCCACTGCACTCCAGCCTGGGTGACAAGAGCAAGACTCCATCACCAAAAAAAAAAAAAAATTAGTATAGCCTAAGTATACAGTGCCTATGAAGTCTACAATAGTGTACAGTAATGTTGTAGGCCTTCACATTTCTCACACTGGTTCACCCAGACCAACTTCTAGTCCTGCAAGCTCCATTCGTGATAAGCACCCTGTACAGGTGTACCATTTTTTATCTTTTGTATTTTGTATCTTTTATTTTTACTGTACCTTTTCTATGTTTGGATATGTTTCGATAACAAATACTTACCATTGTGTTACATTTCCCCACAGTGTTCAGTACAATACCATGCTGTATGGGTTTGTAGCCTATACTGTGTAGCCTTAGTACATAGTAGGCTCTACCATCTAGGTTTTGTTTTCACAACAAAATTAACTAATGATGCATTTCTGAGAACATATTACCATCAAGTGACACATGACTGTATATGTATTACAGTTAAAAATTGGACATCATAGATTCTTTTTTAAACAGCTTTATTGAAATATAATTCACATACTATACAATACACCCATTTGGTGTGTACAGTTCAGTGGTTTTCAGTATATTCACAAAGTTGTGCATCTATTACCACAATCAGTTTAGGACATTTTCATTACCCCTAAAAGAAACCTACACATCTCTCAGCCATCACCTCTTAATCTCCCCATACCTGCAATCCTAGGCAACCACCTATCACCTTTCTGTCTCTATAGGTTTGCCTATTCTGGGACATTGTGTATAAGTGGAATCATATAGCATAATGTCCATTGTGATAAGCTGCCTTTAACATAATGTTTTCAAGGTTTATTCATGTTGTAGTATGTATCAGTATTAATTTTTATTGCCAAATAATAGTCCATTTTATGTATATATAACATTTTATTTGTGAGTTCACGGACATTGGACTTTTTGACTATTATGAATAATGCTGCCATAAACATTCATTTATGTTGACTTGCCTTCATTTCTCTGAGTATACTCAGGAATGGAATTTTATGGTAACTGTGTTTAACCATTTAAGGAACTGCCGGACTGTTTTCCAATTTGCTGCATCACCAGCAGTGTATTAGGGTTCGAATTTTCCCCCATCCTCACTAACACTTGTTAATATCTGTGTTTTGGGGTTTGGGGTTTTTGTTTTTGTTTTTCTTTTTGTTTTTTTCAATTATAGCCATTCTACTGAGTGCAAAGAGGTAGCTCAGTTTGGTTTTGATTTGTATTTCCCTCATGACTAATGATATCAAGCTTCTTTTCATGTGCTGATTTGGCCATTTGTATATCTTCTTTGGGAAAATTTCTGTTCAGATCTTTTGCACATTTTAAAATTGGGTTGGCTTTTTGTTGTAATAGTTGTTTACTATTCTAGATACAAGTCTCTTGTCAGACACATGATTTACAAAAATTTTCTCCTGTGGGTTGTCTTCATTTTCTTGATGGTGTCTCTTGAAGCACAAAAGTTTTTAATTTTTATGATTTCCAGTTAATCTAATTTTTCTTTTATTGTTTGTGTTTTGGTGTTATATTTTGTACATCATAAATTCTTGTTTATTATAAACATTTAAAAAATATCTCTGTGATCTCTGTAAAGGCCCAGGCAAACAAGATACCATTATTTCATGAAAAATAACTGAAGCTACTAATGTGTATTTGGAGTTATAATCCACCTACCTCAGGTCTTCCCTTTATTCTGTGTCCATATCCTTCAGTTTGTAGTGACAGATGAAAGAAGCAAAGATGAAAATCGAGAAATAATTTTGAGTGAAACATTTTAATTTGAAGCATGGTTGTCTGTTGGTATCGATGGGGAATTGGTTCCAGGACCCCCTCAGGTACCAAATCCACGGATGCTTGAGTCCCTTATATAAAGTGGCATAGTATTTGCATGTAACTGATGAATGTCCTCCCATATACTTTAAATCATGTCTGGATTACTTATAATACCTTATACAGTGCGTGCCCATCACTTGACTCTCATGAGTTCAACATAGGAGTCAGCATGCAGCAAATTCAAGCTTTGCTTTTGGGACTTGGGGATTTTTTTCCCCCAAATATCTTTGATCTGCAGTTGGTTGAATCCACAGATGCTGAATTTTTGGATACAGAGACCCAATTGTAACTATGATTCAAGAATTTATTATTTATTATGAGAGAATTTATTATAATGACTGTGATTGTAGTGTATAACTTATAAACTCTACCATATTTGGGAAATTCACAGTTCCAAACATTTAGCTATGAAGGGGGAGTGAGTAGTCATTCCTTCATTTTTTACAAATAAGCTGAGTCCCGTAGAATTTAAGTGATGTATTTACTGTGTAGAAACTCATAGTAAGTAAAGCATAGTCTTCATCACTGTTGTAGTACTGCATTATCTCTTTGTGAAGTTTTCAGGGTTTTTGCTTTATTAATGGTTATTGATTTTTTTTTTTCTTTGAGATAGAGTCTGTCACCAGGCTGGAGTGCAGTGGTGCTATCTTGGCTCACTGCAGCCTCTGCCTCCTGAGTTCAAGTGATTCTCCTGCCTCAGCCTCCCGAGTAGCTGGGACTACAGGTGCACGCCACCACACCAGCTAATTTTTTTGTATTTTTAGTAGAGACAGGGTTTCACCATGTTAGCCAGGATGGTATCGATTTATTGACCTTGCGATCTGCCCACCTCAGCCTCCCAGAGTGCTGGGGATTACAGGCGTGAGCCACCGCGCCCAGCCAAAATTTTTTTTTTTTTTTTTTTTTTTTTTTTGAGACGGAGTCTCGCTCTGTCGCGCAGGCTGGAGTGCAGTGGCACGATCTCTGCTCACTGCAAGCTCTGCCTCCTGGGCTCATGCCATTCTCCTGCTTCAGCCTCCCGAATAGCTGGGACTACAGGCGCCCGCCACCATGCCTGGCTAATTTTTTGTATTTTTAGTAGAGACGGAATTTCACTGTGGTCTTGATCTCCTGACCTCGTGATCTGCCCACCTTGGCCTCCCAAAGTGCTGGGATTATAGGCGTGAGCCACTGCCCGGCCAAAATTTTTGTTTTTAAGCAATATTAGTTTAGGCTTGTAAGTAGCTCACTTAGGGTAAATATTCTAGCCAAGATCATGAAAAAAATACATTGATTTCATTACGTTCTTAAACAGATCTGCATCAGATTACCATAAATAGGCAGCTATTCTTTCTTTTTTTCCACAATTCATTGTATTCCTACCATTTCCAAATAGAAGTTTATGGTTTTAAATTACTGATGTTAAGTACTTGTTTGGAAGGAATTTATAGTTAAACTAGTTGTAATAATTTATACCTGTCAAGCTCTTTCATATATAGTACATATTTTATCTCTCATTAGTTTCTGTAAGCTCTTGAGAGAAAAGTTCTTTTTTATTTCCACCTTTTAAGTTCAGGGGTACATGTGCGAGATGTGCAGGTTTGTTACATAGGTAATCGTGTGCCATGGTGATTTGCTGCACACATCATCCCATCACCCAGGTATTAAGCCCAGCATTCACCAGCTGTTCTGCCTGATGCTCTTCCTCGTCCCACCCCCAACCCTCTGACAGGCCCCAGTGTGTGTTGTCCCCCCAACCACCGATGTGTCCATGTATTCTCATCATGTACCTCCCACTTACCAATGAGAACATGCGGTATTTGGTTTTCTGTTCCTGTGTTAGTTTGTGCTAAGGATAAAGGCCTCCAGCTCCAACTATGTTCATGCAAAGGACATGATCTCGTTCTTTGTGGCTGCATAGTATTTCATGGTGTATATGTACCACATTTTCTTTGTCTAGTCTGTCATTGATGGGCATTAGGTTGATTGCGTGTCTTTGCTATTGTGAATAGTGCTGCAGTTAACATATGTATGCATGTATTGTTATAATAGAATGATTTATATTCCTTTGGGTATATATCCAGTAAGGGGATTGCTGGGTCAAATGGTATTTCTGCCTCTAGGTTTTTGAGGTATTGCCACACTGTCTTCCACAATGGTTGAACTAACACCACCAACAATGTAGAAGCATTCCAGAGAAAGGTTCTTTTATTTTTGTTTTGTTTTGTTCTAGACAGAGTCTCACTCTGTTGCCCAGACTGGAGTGCAGTGGTATGATCTCGGCTCACTGCAACCTCTGTCTCCTGGGTTCAAGTGATTCTCCTGCCTCAGCCTCCTGAGTAGCTGGACTCCGGGCATGTGCCACCGTGCCCGGCTAATTTTTGCATTTTTAGTAGAGATGAGGTTTCACTATGTTGGCCAGCTGGTCACGAACTTCTGACCTGAAGTGATCCACCCGCCTTGGCCTCCCAAAGTGCCGGGATTACAGACATGAGCCACTCCGCCTGGCCTAATTCCAGAGAAAGGTTCTTATATGTATTATGCTATAGTCCCATAGTATGGGACTACTACTATGTAGTAATTTTCAGTTCTGCTGAAAATGCTGCAGTCGTTACTACGTAGTAGGCACAGAATATTTGTTCAATGAGTGATTCCCTACTAAAGGGTCATAAATTTGAAAGGTAAAGGTTAAGAATAATTCCTTTCTTTAGAGTTGTACAGATTAAAGTAAGTGAACTTTTTTTTTTTTTTTTTTGAGATGGAGTTTCGCTCTTTCTGCCCAGGCTAGAGTGCAATGGCGCAATCTTGGCTCACCACAACCTCCGCCTCCTAGGTTCAAGCGATTCTCCTGCCTCAGCCTCCCAAGTAGCTGGGATTACAGGCATGCACCACCACGCCTGGCTAATTTTGTATTTTTTTTAGTAGAGACAAGGTTTCTCCATGTTGGCCAGGCTGGTCCTGAACTCCCGACCTCAGGTGATCTGCCCGCCTTGGCCTCCCAAAGTGTTGGGATTACAGGCATGAGCCACCACACCTGGCCAAACATATTTTTTTTAACTGAGGAAATTAGATTCATTGTCTAAAGCTTAAAAGGAAGGTTTTCTACTTTGAGTTTTTTTTAACTCTGATACTTTACTATGACAGTACTTCCAGCCTCTGAGACATGAGAAATAGCGTGAGACTGTAGTAATCAAAATGACCTTACCAGAAATCACCACCAGGTTGGTGAAAAACAGTACATCTACATGGAAGGTTGGACTTGATATTGATTCCTTCAAGATTAAAGATGAAGATGCCTGAACTTGAAGCAAGTCTTTCATCAAAATTGTACATAAAGCAGAATACACTGTATGATACTGTAATGGTGGACGCATGTCATTACGCATTTGTCCGTAGAATGTGCAACACCAAGAATGAACCATAAGATTAAAAAAGAAACAACAACAATAGGCTGGGCGCAGTGGCTCATGCCTGTAATCCCAGCACTTTGAGAGGCCGAGGTGGGTGGATCACCTGAGGTCAGGAGTTTGAGACTAGCCTGGCCAACATTGTGAAACCCCATCTCTAGTAAAAATTAAAAAATTAGCCGGGTGTGGTGGTGGGTGCCTGTAATCCCAGCTACTTGGGAGACTGAGGCAAGAGAACCGCTTGAACCTGGGAAGCGGAGGTTGCAGTGAGCTGAGATCATGCCACTCACTGCATTCCAGCTTGGACAGAGTGAGACCCTGTATCAAAAAAACAAAAAACAACAAAAGCAAATCAAAGCCTGTGCATAAAGTGTGTACTATTGCCTGCATGCCATTTGTCAGTTTTGAAGATTAACCATGGTCAGTTTTTAAATGTAGTCCAGTATATCCTTGGTACCTTTGAGTTCTTGGGCTTTTTCCTTTGCTGTTTGACTAGTAAGCAAAATGTAATAAAAGTAATTAGCATATTGCATAATAGTCCACATAGTTCCATTCCCAAATATTACAGAGAACCCCTCACTTTTTATAATATTGGAGGCTTTTATAACCCTGAAGTCTTGAACATTCCTTACGAGTCTCTTAACATCTTTTGTTCTCCATCTGTGAAGTTAGCTAACACCAGAATTCCTGTATTATGACTCCTTCCATAACTTGTGCTGTGTCACCTCAAGAAAACTGAATTTTTACTCTTCCATGTCCAATTTGTAAATAATTCACCAAGAATAACATTTCAAAATTTAGTTCGAAATAACAAATGTTACTTCATAAACTTGTTTAAAAAGCACTTGGACATTCATCTCCCATTTGGATGCAGTGATTTTGACGTAAACACTTTGATTTTCTTAAGTAAATGTAAGTAGGCTATACATATTTAACTTCGGGGCATAATAACTTTTGGGTACTTACAGTTTCAGCATTGAGCTAGTTTACAAAGCAGAACTAACATTTGAAGACAGCTTCATTCTTTAGTCAACATAAAAATTGCTTTTGTCAAAGTAACTGTATGTAGGAAGTATATAATCCTCTTTTTCTTAAAAAAATGAGCTCCAAATAGCCATTTAGTAACACTTCATGTATAGAGGTTTCTATGAGATCAATTCTTTGAAGTGTTCAAAGTGTAAAAAGCTGTGAAACACCCATTAAGTGGGTGTTTGGAATGAAAGGGGAATGGAAAGAGATGAGATAAAAATATTATCTAAAATAATGCATAGTCGTGGCTGGTGCTTTGCTAAGCAGCACTGTCTCTTGGTGGTCACATACATGAAGACTTGTTTCAAATTCGTGAGTATAGTCTTACCTGAAGGAAAACAAGGCAAGTAAACTTTGCAAATACTTAATTTAAAACAAACAAACAAACAGAAAAAACTTTGAGAAAGCACTACAGCTTTCTTGTTGAAAGGCGCTATAGAGTTAGTCACATATTCTGAGATGGCTGTCAAACCATGCAATATGTTTCTATGTATCAGATGACTTTTTTTTTTTTTAATTGAGATGGAGTCTCATTCACTGTGTCACCCAGGAAGGAGTGTAGTGGTGCAATCTCAACTCACTACAACCCCCACCTCCTGGATACAAGCACTCTTGTGCTTCAGCCTCCTGAGTAGCTGGGATTACAGGTGCACCCCACCACACCCAGCTAATTTTTGTATTTTTAGTAGAGACGGGGTTTCACCATGTTGGCCAGGCAGATCGCAAACTCGTGGCCTCAAGTAATCTGCCCGCCTAGGCCTCCCAAAGCGCAGGGATTACAGATGTGAGCCACTGCGCCTGGCTGGCATTATTTCTGACACACTTCTGTTAAATACTTCCTTCGAGAACAATATCTTTCTCATAGAATATGCTACATTTTTAAAAAACAAATTTATTTATCAAGGATGGCATTCAAATACCCTGGTAATTACAAAACTGCAATCATAAAATACAAAATATTGAACTTAAACAGTTTCTCTGAGTTAAATCCAATAAATAAATCAGAGAATTTATTTTCTTAAATAATATTGAAAAGAATCCTGGGGCCAGGCCCGGTGGCTCACACCTGTAATCCCAGCACTTTGGGAGGCCAGTGTGGGTAGATCGCCTAAGGTCAGAAGTTTGAGACCAGCCTGGCCAACATGGTGAAACCCTGTCTCTACTAAAAATACAAAAATTAGCCAGGTGTGGTGGTGCACATCTGTAATCCCAGCTACTTGAGAGGCTGAGGCAGGAGAATCACTTGAACTGGGGAGGCAGATGTTGCAGTGAGCCGAGATCACTCCATTGCACTCCAGCCTGGGCAACAAGAGCAAAACTCCATCCCTGCCCGCCCCCCCAAAAAAAGATTCCTTTTTGCTATATATCGCCCTCTTTTTGGTGATTATAGTGGTGGTTGGGTTATTTTGGTGTTTACTATTAATACAGAGTTTATAAAAGTAAACAAATTTTCAAGCTTGCTTTTATTTTTGTCATATAAGTAATTTAAATCTTATCAAATTCAGATCACAGAGTTAACTTCATGTATAACTTTTCTTGCTTTCTAATATCTAGATTGGAGGCTGAAATAAGGATTTGTTCTCAGGGAAAACTCAGCTTGATAAAGATACCAATTTATTTTCATTTATCACATTGTCTGCTCTGACTTGTTCCCTTAAAATATTTATAAGCTTTGTTACAGTGTGATCAGTCTAATCTAGTCTGAAGTTTATTCAGTTGAGGTTGATCTATGTTGAGGAGTGTGTGTACGTATATGCATACATGTATATGCATATGACATTTGAATATGCCTTTTTGCCTGTCTGGTTTCAATGAAGGTGTGCTATATTTAACACCAATAGACTATTATTAGTATCAGAAACCTGGAGCATTGCTAAGTTTCCAGTATTGATTAGATAACATCTCAGTTCTGCCAGGTTGGACATATGGTAAAGATAAATGACAAGTATTTTAAGGTTAACAAACCCTCCCCCGCTAAAAAAAAAAAAAAAAAAAGTGCAGGAAAAAAAGTAGGGGAAAACAGTAGACAGTGCGCCCTAGTTATTGATTCTTGGAAAGCTAAAGTCTATTGTGTAGCACCTGAACAATATAACACTTTAGAAAATTAAGACATTTGAAGGATGTAAGAGTGTATTAGCAAGGCTTTGGCTGGGCGTGGTGGCTCACGCCTGTAGTCCCAACACTTTGGGAGTCCGAGGCGGGCAGATCACAAGGTCAGGAGATTGAGACCGTCCTGGCTAACACGGTGAAACCCCATCTCTACTAAAAATACAAACAAATTAGACGAGCTCACCCCTGTAGTCCCAACACTTTGGGAGCCTGAGGCGGGCAGATCACAGGGTCAGGAGATCGAGACCGTCCTGGCTAACATGGTGAAACCCCATCTCTACTAAAAATACAAAAAAATTGGCACACACCTGTAGTCCCAGCTACTCAGGAGGCTGAGGCAGGAGAACTGCTTGAACCCAGGGGGCGGGGGTTGCAGTGAGCTGAAATCGTGCCACTACACTCCAGCCTGGGTGAAAGAGCGAGACTCCTAAAAAAAAAAAAAAAATGTATTAGCAAGGCTTTCAAACAGTTACCCTGAAAACTAAGTACAGGCACAACATAACTATGTAGAAATAATTATGTATCACATGTAGGTACTTTTAGATATATTTATGCAGAGTATTTTTAGTTAACATATCTGACTGTGACAAGAAAATAGTCATATAGTTTTAAAATCATGTGCCCAAATATGTGTTTTGCTATGGTTACCCTGGAGACTTTGGAGTTCTGCCATGTGATTTCCTTAAATCCCTGGAATTTTTGATTGCTGAGAATTCAGGAGGAGTTGCCCACTTGTTAGTGTGCAGGGAAATGTGTTTTTCTCATTTCTAGTTGAGGTCATTCTATTTTTTTTTTTAATCATAGCATGTGTTCCATTATTTGAATTTCTTTAGAGTCGAAATTCATGACTCATTTCTTTGAATATTATCTCTGATCCTAAATGGGATCAAAATTGTCCTAGATTTAGGAGTTTTAAAAGTTTACTACGTTGTGGGGAAGATGGATTTATTTTTCATAAACTTGAACTAGAATGTTGACGATTATAAGGACTGGGACACTTCCTAAAGGTCAAAATATTTTAAGGTGAAAGTATGTATTCTTTCCTTTTGCTTAATGATTGAAAGAAAAAGTGGTAATATGGGCTTGCTTTCTATTATGAGCTTTAATTTGTAACTTGATGAAGATTTTTGTTAACTTGCTATAGGTAGTCAGGTAAGGAAACAGTGGTGCCAGAATTTGTCCCTGATTCAGTATAGTTCTGTGCAGGTCTTGAGTAGATGAATTTAAATGCTACTTTATTAGTAAGAGTTCGATGGTCAGCCTTATACTGAGAACTTCCAACCTTCTTCCCAGCTTTATTTTTCTACACGCTTCCCATCATCTGACTTACGTGTTTTACTTCTTTACTAGAATGTAAGCTACATACAAGCAGAGTTTTTAAAATTTTTATTCTGTTCATTGCTTTATTCTCAGTGGCTATTATCATTTATCTTTTTTCCTTGTTTTCTGTACAGTCTCTTATCAGCCACTACTTGCTCATTTCCATACAGGGCTATGGCTCATACCATTTTCCTTATAGAAAAAGTTCTTCCAAAACTTATCAATACTGTATTCATCCTTAATGCCTCTTTGGAATTCTTTCATTCTCCTGACTATTGCTGAACATAGTCTCTTCTTTTAAATGCTGAGGAAGCACTCATTTGACACTTTGCTGAGTTTACCTAAACTACATTTTAAACTTTTTAATTACTACTGTTTTTACTGTGGAAAGGGGTATGAAAGTGTTACAGCCCTTTACTATTGGGAAATCGAATCAGATAAATTTCTTGAGGCTAGGATGGAAAGGAAAAACTTTACAAGTTAAGCAAAAGGACTGTTAATTAACTGTTTAATAACTGTAACAACAGTTATGACCAGAGCAACATAATAGATAAAAGACAATCTCCACTAAGAATCTTCATTGGGTGATAGTATGGCTTGTAGTTTTTTAAAAAAATACTGCTAATAATCTCAGGTTGTATTACAGTCTCATGATTATACAAATGGATGGGAATATCTCTGCATTTGCCTAGGATCAAGAGGTTAGGTGACCTCTTACTCAATGTGTCGTTCTTTGTTATATGTATTGGTATATAGTAAACGGAAATACTTCCTTTACCATAAATGTTATTTTATTATGTGGCCTTGTAATTATGGTCTCAGCTCCTAGGATCAGAGGATTTAAACTTAGAAGACATTCTTCGGCTGGGCGCAGTGACTCAACTCAGGATCAGGAGGTCAGGAGATCGAGATCATCCTGGCTAACACAGTGAAGCCCCGTCTCTACTAAAAATATAAAAAATCAGCTGGGCCTGGTGGTGGGCACCTGTAGTCCCAGCTACTCGGGAGGCTGAGGCAGGAGAATGGCGTGAACCCGGGAGGTGGAGCTTGCAGTGAGCTGAGATTGTGCCACTGCACTCCAGCCTGGGCGACAGGGCGAGACCCCGTGTCAAAAAAAAGAAAAAGAAGACATCTTTTAATTTTTTTTTAATTCATCCCTCTTGTTTTTACAGATGAGAGACTGAAACACAGAAATTTCAGTTTGTTTAACAACCACTGGAGACAATGCCCGTTGGTGACAAATTCAGCTTGTCATCACGTGTTAGGCTGTGTTTCCCACCTACTTAGAACAACATTCTTTGTTTTTCTCAAGATTGAATGAATAATACTACAGAATCACTTGGCTTTTTACTTTTTATATTAAGGGGTTGAATTCCAGAGACCATTATAGCAAAATGATGTATATCTGTGAATTGGTTAAAAAATTGTTTCTTTTAGACATAGCACTATTTCAAAATTTGTTATATAAGCTCATAGTTTCTAAAGGATTAGTCTTATGTTAATTTTAAGATAAATCCTAAAATCCCCCAAATCTTACACCTTAATGCCAAATAAATTTTAAAAACAGAATCATTGAAAGAACAAGAATTAGAAAACTATCAAGCCAGTAGTATATTTTAAGTGACTTTACGATACATTCTGATGTTTCACGTCACATTCTGAGTTCATATGTATCTGGTCTTTTTCTTATTTTATAGCATTATTCAGTCTTTTATTTATTTGTTGCATTTGTTCAGTGAATTAAGAATCTCCTTCGTACCACTTGGGAACCCACATATGTGTCTGGATTATGGCACTGCCAGCTAGACTGGTACTGGGTAAATAGGAAAATTAAAAATTCTACACATGATACTATACCATCTCTTCTCTCTACACCTGAGGGTATAAACAAAAAGAGCAAAAACTTTCAAAGTCCAAAATAATTCTCACCAGCACTTTGAGGAAAGGCCTACTTTTTCTGATGAAAGGTTATATTTGTACTGTTGCCCAAGTGGTTGATATCTACTTAAGATAAAAATTATAAAAATTAAGAAGGCTATCCTCTACCCTAAAAAGGATTGGTAGGCTGCTTGAATGAAATGATAATAAAACACCAGTTGTTTAAATGGGGCTCCTATACATTGGAAATACCACACTTTGTTTTAAAAAGAAATACCGAGTTGTGGAGGGAAGAGGATGAAAAGCATTTTGAGTATGTCTTTGTAACTAAAATTTACTTGTATTCACTAATGGCTTTGTTCCTTTATTGTAATAGAGTAATATTTTCTAAAACAAAAAGTTGTAATGGTGTTCTGTACCTTAAATGTCAAAAAAAATTAAGTAGTCTCAATATGTTGTAAATAAAAATGAAAAAAATGGTCAATCTGTGCATTAGATTGTGTTTAATCAAATGGTAGGGTAAAACTACACATACCAGATGACAGCATAGCTTTGAAAACGTGGCTTGGAATAAAGTCTTTCAAAAATGGTTGTGTATACCTTGTCTACAAAGGAGGTATTATGATACATTTGTATTTATCTTCATTCTAGATAAAATGATGGTTTACAGGGGGAGAAAATGAAGAAAAAATTGTGATTTTTTTTTTTTTTTTTTTTTTTTTGGTAAGACAGAGTCTTGCTCTGTCATCCAGGCTGCAGTGCAGTGGCACGATCTCGGCTCACTACAACCTCCGCCTCTGGGGTTCAAGCAATTCTCCTGCCTCAACCTCCCAAGTATCCCAAATAGCTGTGATTACAGGCACTTGCCATCATGCCCGGCTAATTTTTTGTATTTTTAGTAGAGACCGGGTTTCACCACGTTGGCCAAGCTGATCTTGAACTCCTGATCTCAGGTGATCCACCCGCCTCAGCCTCCCAAAGTGCTGGGATTACAGGTGTGAGCCACCGCACCTGGCTGTGAATGTCTGCTCTTAGTACCTTGACTCATTACTGTCATTGAGTGTATTCATTTGTTTATTTTATTGTTATTAGTTTTTTGTTTTTATATGCCATTTTCTTCAAGACAAAAATTATGGATAACTTACAGGTAAACTTTTTTTTTTTTTTGAGACGGAGTGTCACTCTGACACCGAGGCTGGTGTGCGGTGGCACCATGTCTGCTCACTGCAACTTCTGTCTCCTGGGTTCAAGCAATTCTCCTGCCTCAGCCTCCCGAGTATCTGGGATTACAGGCGCCCACTGCCACACCCGGCTAGTTTTTATGTTTTTAGTAGAGATGAGGTTTCACCGTGTTGACCAGGCTGGTCTTGAACTCCTGACCTCAGGTGATCCACCCGCTTTGGCCTCCCAAAGTGCTGGGATTACAGGCGTGAGCCATCGCGCCCGGCCCAGGTAAATTTTTGTTGTTGTTTGTTACATTTGATGTCTTTCTTATTTTTAGTTTAAAAGACCACAGTTTGCAAAATATAATTCAGTGAGTTAATCACCAGTGATAACCAGAGTTATTTGATAATTTTTTAAGTTTTTTTTATAATTTAGAAATATAGGGTAAATAGGCAAAATTTAAACAAAAATGGTAATTTCATATTAAAAAAGTATCTGAGATTTTAAAAACTTTGTATGCATCTCAAAATCATGATTATAGTTTTGGTTTATTATTTTAAAATGTTATATATGTTTTCTGATATTAAAGTTTGTTTTAATTATGCAAGTAATCCTGAATCCATGCTCATGGGAAGAAAGATACTTCAGTCAATATTAAAATACTGAAATACGTAAAGAGTTAAAGGTGAAAGTCATTCTGTACAGTTCTACAAAATTCTATTTCTCTCTTCAGAGCTACTGCTTATAGTTTAGTGTTTAATCTTGCACACCTTTTGCATGCATAAACCTTTACAACAATTTGTTTTTTTTAAATATAAATGGGGCTCTATTTTACAATGCGTCAATATATTAATATTTTTTTCATTGTTACAATTTTGTAATGGTTCTCTTAATGATGGATAATTGTTTTCAGGGTTTTTTTTTGCTATGATTAAAAAAATTTTACAGTGAATACTATTGAACTACATCTCTGGATATTACTATCGATTATATGGTCAGTGCACTTGTGGCTTTATGAATATTTTAAATAATGTAGTCAAGTCTGTTGATCTTTTTCCTTGTCATCTGTGTTTTGTGGATTTTGGTATTTCCAAACTATTTATATTCATTTCTACAGAGATATTTTCATTTCCATTGTTTAAACTGTCACTTGTAAAATACTTTCTTTTTATAGAACCTTGTGAGTGATAGCAAGATGTATTAGTATGTAATACATTGTGATGGAGTGTAATGATCACAAGGATCAGTGACAGTTTTGATGATCAATTTCAGAGTTATAAAATAAATGAAATATATTCTGGAAAAGTCGTGGGCTTTTTGTGTTATTTGTGGAATCACTAAAGGTAGTCCCTCGCTATTAACAAATTTGTTTTGACACATAATATGTGAGGCACTGAATTATAATAGGCACTAGAAACATTGCCTATTTTCCTGAATCCTTTAGACAGGATTGCTTCCCCAGTTACCAGAGATTTCTCTAACCTTGATTTACAGTAGCTACTGCTGGTAGGAATTGCTCTCTACTCCACTTTTGCTGCCATCCAGTGTTACATTACCCTACAAATATACTAAGCGCTTAGCAAAGCAGAATCCAAATGTAAGATCAATTTTTGTCTTACCCAGAATTTTAAAATTAAAAAATATAAAAGGTATTTCTCTGCGTATGTATATATGTGTACAGTATAGTGTTGCATGCTATACATGGGGTGAGGTATCAGAATGCTTTAACTTTTTCAGTGTTTGGCACCTCTAATTTGGCTCTGTGGCTATTTATTCCAGCTTTCTACCTTGAAATTCCGCAACTTGGGCTCTTGAAATTACCTGGTATGGTGCCATGCACGTGTATTCTTAGCTACTTCAGAGGCTGAGGCGGAAGGATCACTTGAGCCCAGGAGTTTGAGATTGAGATTGAGATGAACTGTGAGAACATGCTACTGCACTCCAGTCTGGGCAACAGAGCGAGACCTCATCTCTAAAAAATTTTGGGCTTGAAACGGGCTGATTTTGTCCTACCACTAGTAATCACTTTTGGAAGTAGCTTACAATTCCTGTTTCTTCCTTCTTATGGGGGGAAATACCCTTATAGGAGGTATTATGAAGCCAATATCTAATAGACTCTGTCATCATTAGCTCACTTCCACTCTCTGCTATCTCTCTGTACCTGATTAGTATAGTTTTGAAAAATTATAATTTTGCTACCACTGCACTTCTCCTTGTTAGTAGAGGAGATTTATGTAAGAGAAGAATCTTTTATTTCTAGACAAAGTAATATCCCGTTGGGAAGAAACAGCCAACGGAGAAGAAATGTTTTTTTCTTCTTTGAAGGGACTAGAACTTTTATAGCTCAGCAAATTTAAACAAGTTTGACAGTAATTCAGCTACATTATGTTTTAACTAGATTTCTGAGTTCATTTGGTAACCTAACCACCACATATATACCTATTTATAACTTGAAATTTGCCTTTAAAGTCACGAAAGCACAAAGCACTGTGGTGCTTGTAACACTCTTCCATATTATTATAGGTAACTAAATGACCATGGAATCTGGAGCCGAGAACCAGCAGAGTGGAGATGCAGCTGTAACAGAAGCTGAAAACCAACAAATGACAGTTCAAGCCCAGCCACAGATTGCCACATTAGCCCAGGTATAAAATACATGGAGAGATTCCAGTTTGTGTCTCTTCCTAGAGGAATACGTTTCCAAGAGAATTTAGTTGTCATTACATAGATAATACATAGAATGAGCAGAGATATTCTTACAATATCAAAATTCCTATTTACTTAGTATTAGCGTATACTTAGAAATGATAGTATTAATTCAATAACAGTAAAATGTATTATTAAACAATAATACGGTATTTTTTGTGAAATGATCCAGAAATAATTACATTTTAAACTTATGGGTAAATGGTGCTCTCAGATAAGGGAAGAAAACCTTGGCTATGTATGACTACTGCTTTTTTTTTTTTTTTTAAATATGACAGATTTATTTTTCAGCAGTGGGAATGCAGATAATATGAAAGCCTAAGTTTATATAACTAAACTAAAAATTAGGATAAGCAAATAAATTGACATGTAAGGAAATTTTAAGGATGATAGCAGTTTTTCGTTTCCGTATATTTTAAATATAATTTCTGATTCTTTCATTTCATCTTTGTCTTTAACATCCTAAGAATATTTTCTCTCATTCTTATGTTTTTGTTTGCATGCATTTTCCTCAAATATTTTATTAACAGCTGTTTACATAGATAGGAATGAGAAAAGTGGTTAACTTAAAAAACAAATAGCAAATACAGACCTGCTAGGTAATAGTGTGATACCGTCTCTTTCAGATGAAGGTTCCCAGGAGAATATGACCCTAGCAGAAGCTCTGATATATGTAGCTTCAGTTTCTCCAAGAGTTTAAGAGTTCTTAGAGAAGTCACCTAGCAAGAATGAATCATGGGAAATAGAGGACTCACCACACTTGGGTGTCTGGCTGAGATAGTGTGAGCCAGATACTGGATTTCCAGCAAGAATATAGTCAGAAGGACTGAGCTGTTTTTGTGTTTTCTCCTAAGACCACCAGGGTTTACCTCCAGCCTTCAGGAATAAGACAAAGCCAAATACATTTAAGGTACTCATACGAGGCAGGCTGCAGGATTGAAGGGGAGAGAGCCAGGACTTCCATCAATATAGGGGCAACAGATAAGAATCTGGGCTCATCTGTGCATTTTGCCCTTTAGAAAGAAGAAGACACAATGCTAGGCCGGGCACCATGGCTCATGCCTGTAATCCAAACACTTTAGGGGGCTGAGGCAGGCAAATCACTTGAGGTCAGGAGTTCAAGACCAGCCTGGCCAACATGGTAAAACCCCATCTCTACTAAAAATACAAAAATTAACCAGGCATGGTAGGACACCTGTAAATCCAGCGACCTTAGAAGGCTGAGGGAGGAGAATTGCTTAAGTCTGAGAGGCAGAGGTTGCGGTGAACTGAGATTGCGCCACTGCATTCCAGCCGGGATGACAGAACAAGATTCCCTCTCAAAAAAAAAAAGAAAAAAAAGAGGAAGAAGATGCAGTGCCAGCAGGCATCTTTATGATGATGGCCCTTAACATATCTATCTCTGGAGTCACACTATTTTGTCCAGTCTGGTTGTCCCCAGAGTCGGCTGTATTGTGTCATCCTGGGAATTCCTTTCTCCCTACTTCCATTTTCTCACAGTTTGTGTTTTTGATATGGTAAAGCATGTTTTTCAGTGGTTTTATGAGAAAGAAGGGTTGGCTGAGTAAAGATAGCATGTTATAAAAATTGAATGTACGGGCCGGGTGTGGTGGCTCACATCTGTAATCCCAGCACTTTGGGAGGCTGAGGTGGGCGGATCACGAGGTCAGGAGATTGAGACCGTCCTGGCTAACGCAGTGAAGCCCAAGCCCGTCTCTACTAAAAATACAAAAAAATTAGCTGAGTGTGGTGGTGAGCTCCTGTAGTCCTGTAGTTCCAGCTACTCGGGAGGCTGAGGCAGGAGAATGGCATGAACCCGAGACCGCGCCACTGCACTCCAGCCTGGGCGACAGAGCGAGACTCCATCTCAAAAAGTAAATAAAAATAAAAATTGAATGTACATGTGCCTTAACATCTGGAAGATGCACAACAAAAATATTAAAAGTGATTAGCTATGGGTGATAGGAATATAAAGGGTTTTTATTTTATTTTTTATATCTGTATTTTATAAATTTATAATGAGAGAAGCCATTATATAAAATTATTAGTGTAGAAAAGGAATTATTTATTGAGTTAGCTAGCTATATTTTCCCTAGAGAAGACTCAGGAAAGAGAACATAGTAATTGCTTCAAATATTAGAAGAGCATTTATATAGAATTGAGATGAGATACTCTGAATAAGGTTATGGTTCTCAAACTTCAGTGTAGGGGAAAGTATGATTGGGTTCCTGTTAGAGTTGACTTTACAGAGTATCCTGTGTGACTCTAATGAAGCTATTCCATGGACCACATTTTGAGAACCAAATAAAACTAAGCAAGACTTATAGTGGCCAGAGAGAAAGTGATTAATAAGTAAGGACTTTATTACTATCCAGAGATGGAAGCTCCCGGTTTTAACCTATATGCCAAAGACTCTGTATTTATAGGGATCTTTCCCCCAGGCTTCACAGTCAAATATTTCACTGCCTGCTAAAATAAACATCTATACAAATTCAGATGTCAGATTAGTTTCATCATCTTCCATTACAACCCCAGTCACCCAAAAGCCTATTCTTACTTCTTGCATTCTCTTTTTCAATTAAGGACAGTCTACCAATTCTCTTTCAGACATGAAACGTGGGTCATCTGCAATTCCCCTGTCACCTCTTTTAACCATTCATAAAGCCGTTTCTGGACTGCTTCCAAATTTTCGTAAAATCACTTCCCTCATTCCCATCTCTACTACTACTAACTGCCCTCTTTTTGGCCTTCATCATCTTTCCTTAACTACTGCATGGGCTTTTTTCGTTGGTCTCCCCACCACCAGTTTCCCCCCTGAAATATGTATCTTTCACACTGCCACTAAAGTGATTTTTTTTTTTGAGATAGAGTTTTGTTCTTATTGCCCAGGCTGGAGTGCAATGGCGCGATCTCGGCTCACTGCAACCTCTGCCCCCTGGGTTTAAGCAGTTCTCCTGCTTCAGCCTCCCAAGTAGCTGGGATTACAGGCGCCTGCCACCACACCCTGCTAATTTTTTGTATTTTTAGTAGAGATGGGGTTTCACCATGTTGGCCAGGCAGGTCTCAAACTCCAGACCTCAGGTGATCCACCCGCCTTGGCCTCCCAAAGTGCTGGGATTACAGGCATGAGCCACCTTGCCCGGCCTAAAGTGATCTGTCTAAAAGCAAACATCACCATGGTATTCAGGAGTTCAAAAGCCCTTCAGTGGCTTCTGTAATACCCTCAGGATAAAATGCAGTTTCTTTGATGTGACATAATACAGGCTTTTTATGACTAGCACATCTAGCCCCACCTGCCTCTGTTGTCTTCTCTATCCCTACTTCATACATCATACAGTAACATACTTATGTGCACCATTGGTGCTGAGCTGCTGGTTATCCCACTCTGCCATGTATGCTGTTTCTCTTTTGTTTCTCTTCGCTTTTGCCACTACTACACTCTGTGCTTGAAATTCCATGACTCTTCCCTGTAAGTAATAATAACAAGTCTAATTTTTTTCTTTTGTTTTAAATTCACATTCTTCCCTGATAGCCTCCCCTTCTCTTAGGTTGAGTAGAGTAATTCTCAGTGTGTCCATTTTTCTTTTAGCAAACCTCATTACTAAACTGAATTGTATTGTGTCTCTTTTCCCCATTCCTTCACATACATACCCCCAATAATTTATTTGAGGTCAGAGACCCCTATCTTTCTCACTTCTGTAGTTTCAGTTCTAACATTATTCCTGGAACATAGGTCCGCAATAACTGTTTCCTGAATTAGCAAATAAAATTCCTATCCTTGAATGTGTTCAAGCATAGGAGCAATAAATAAGATCTGATAGACATGTATGATTTAAGGACCCTTTTAATCTGGATATTGACTCAATAAAACTGCCTTAGTTCTAGACTTAGTAGGTCAGGTTTGCTTATGCTTGAGAGCAGTTAGATTTTAGAACGTGACTTATTTAACATGATATTCTTTAGGATTTTATGTTTCTTCAAGGATAGTATATCTGTTGACCTTGGGTGAACACTTAATCTCATTGAGCAGTTATTTCTGTTTTTAAAATGGAGATCCTTATCACCCAGTCTTCAGTTTCTTCAAATAGCAAAATCAGAAATTGGAAATGAAAGCAGGTGGGAAAATGTAAAGTGCCATACAAATAAAGTGATATCTCATGCAGAGTGTCTGTATTACATATTTGGTATAACATTGAAATAGTTTTTAATTTTTTTGTCACTTGGGAAGAGCTGAAAAGGGTAGGAGTATAGTTTTTGGTGTTTTTTATAGTGTTTTTTCTTAAAGAATATTAAATTTAGTCATTACTTTCATATCAGTGAAATACATATCTAGCAAAAAGTTCACGTTTTTGCTTCTAAAAAGTTATTTCATATTGAACATGAGTACTGCCAAAGAGTGTCTGGGATGATAATTCTTTTGTGTGTTCAACACCATAGGTATCTATGCCAGCAGCTCATGCAACATCATCTGCTCCCACCGTAACTCTAGTACAGCTGCCCAATGGGCAGACAGTTCAAGTCCATGGAGTCATTCAGGCGGCCCAGCCATCAGTTATTCAGTCTCCACAAGTTCAAACAGTTCAGGTATGTGTATAAAAAGTTCTGCATCTATTTTAATAACTATTGTTTATAGCCATATCTCTCTCCTTTCACTAGTTATGAAAATAAGGACACATCTAGTTCAGTTTATTTTATTCACAGAATAGGAATATGCTGCATCTGTATAGTCACCTTAGGTATAGGAACATATATAGAGAAGAACAAACATAAAAGAAAATGACTAATTTCTTAAGCTGCAGAAGAAAAAGAATTGATTGGGGAAAATAATGAAGTACATGAGATAAAGTGGAAGTGTTTGGGAGAAACGGTAGGACTAAAGTACCTCAGTTAAGGGAAATTGAGATGCAAAAATAGTAACTAATTTTCTAAATCTGCAATTGGAGAAAAATAAACCCTTGATCAAAAATTAATAACCTTACCTAAGATATTATTTGAACTTAGAAATTACATAAAGCATTTGTAAAATCAGCTGTGCTTAGGGTTTTCAGTTACAGTGTGTAACTTTGAAATAATATATTCAGAGGGTACATCTTAAGGGTCAGGGATTATACTATGCATGTTATCTAATTCTTTGGAGAGATCTTTCCTTTGGGTTTGATCCACAGGTAATAAAGGCACTGTAGACCTTTGAAGGTGACTACTCTGTTTAACTGTAGGGAACCGAGAACAGTATAGATCATTGCAATTGAGCTTATTGAAAAAAAAGACTTGAACGTTCATTCAAGTAGGCCATAACCCCAGCCTCCCATTTCATATTTTTTGCTTCACAGTCTTCCTGTAAGGACTTAAAAAGACTTTTCTCCGGAACACAGGTGAGTCCTAGGTCCTAGATTTGGAGAGAACTATTATTAGAAAGGAAGGTGAGAAATTATTCTTTATGTCTTTGTCCTTTTCCTCTATAAACATGGAATTTCAACACTTGAACAGAAACCTCAGAGATCTTCTGGGTCTAGGCCATACTTGTTACCTCCCCAGCCTTAATTCTGTTTAACATTTAACATGTTGCTTAATTCTGTTTAACATTTCTCCCCTCTTCCTAATGGTAGTCCAGCATTTACTTGAACACTTTCAGAGAAAGGAAGCTCAATCTCCTGAGGTAACCTGTTTACAATTAGGAGTGATTGCTAAAATATTCTTCCCTGTGATGATCCAAAATATATCTTCCTAAAACTTTTACCTAGTGATCCCGGGTAAACACAGGTTCTATTCTCGGAAACTAGATTAGCAAGTCTAATTCCTGTTCCATTGGACTGCTTCCTCTTCCCCATCCCCCGCACCCTTCCTATTTTTAAGAAAATTTCCAGACTAAACAAACTATTTTTCTTTAGCTATTTATTAGATGGTATAACTTTGTTTCCTCTTCACCATCCTGGTTGTTTTCTTCTGGGTGAGCGCTCTTATGTTTTCTTTACATATAGTAACCAGAACTGATTAATATTTGTAGAGGGGAGAAGTGCTGTCTTTGTCCTGGAAGCATTCTATTAATGTCCTCAGTAGAATTTGTCAGTCATTTTATACTATTGAGTCATTGAACTGCTATTACCCACCTCTACTTCATTCTGTCTTTGTGCTTTTGGTTCGCTTTGACACTTAAGTGGGAGTGTGGGGGAGGAGAAGTAATGTTTTTGTGTGAAATCATCAGTTGTATGAATTTCCATAAGACACTGGGAATGGCATTTGTTAACAAGTAAAAGATAGTGTTGTGCATGTAAAGATCTAAGAACTTGATATTTCTGTGAAATCACAATGACTGAGCAATAGTCCTTTGCCTTAGTTTTTATTCCATTGAGTGCTACCTTACCATTGTCCATACTAATTCCCTAACCATATTCTCCTCTTGGTAATAGTGAAAAAACTTGATTTGCTAGTAAGGAGACCTAGATTCCAGACCCAGTTTGGACATTAATAAGTCAAATGGCCTTGGGCACATCTGCCTTTCTCTTTTTCACTTATAGAAGATCTTTCTATAAAGAACACAAAAATTACTTAAGTTACAGCCACAAAATTTGCTAAGATTACTGTTTTTTTATTGTAATATGTGTTACTGTTGATTGTATTCTTGATTTTAATCTTTATTCTGGGGCAACATAGTTTGGACATGAAGATTTTATGGCCATTAAGTATAGAAATATTCTTTTTTTTTATTTGCTTGTATTCATCTTTAAGGAACACATTTTTCCATTAAGGTCCGTTAAGGTGAGCTGTACTTCTAATTTAAGAGTGTGTATTTATAAAAGAAAAGTTGGACTTATTGAACCCTGGATTCTACAAATAGAGATACAAATATAATATTTTTTTCTTTAAAAGGCCTAAACTATGGAGTATCTATTTTAATAGTTATCTTAGCCAGTTAATGGTAATTAGTGTTAACAGCTAGGAAATAGTTTATATCAGAAGAGATGATCAAACAAGGAGAGGATCTTCTAGATGGGAGACCTCATTAATATTCCAGAATAAAGTTTCCAAAATATACAAGGTACAGTTCTCTTGATGTGAGAATAGATTATTACTTTAAATTATCATTCATTCCTACAACAAACCTTTATTGGTGACATGCTATGTCACTGTTCTAGTTGCTATAAAAGACAGCAATGAGCAAATAATACTTCTCTGTTCTCAAGAAGATCACATTTTAATGAAAAGAGACAGACTATGAAAAAATAAATTGTGTCAGGTGAGGAGAATTAATGAGAGAGATGAATAAAGCCAGGGGAAGGGGATGGAGAATGATGTGGAGGGAAGCGTGTTCTACTTTATGTAATGTGCTCAGGGAACACAGCACAGACCAGAAGCCAATGAAGGAGGCTAAGGCATGCAGATCCAAAGATTTGGAAGTGAGGGTGTACTTGGGATATCAAAGAATCACAGAAAGGTATGGCTGGAATAGAGTAAGTGAGGAGGGAAGTGATTGGAGATGCAATTTACAGCGTAAGTTTGTCTCCTTTAAAATGTCAAATCTACATACTTTAAAACCCTAGAAATAGAACTTTGTAAATTGTTCAGGAGTCTTCCGGAGTTTCAGCAGGGGAGGTGAAAATAATAAACTAGATAAATCTCATTGAAAGCTTGCATAATTGGTAGATGAAAATGATTATTTAGTAAGCATACCTCAAATGCACCTTGTTTTGTTATCTACATGAGTTTTCTTTTTCAATGCCAGCAGTTGTTAAATTACATTTCAGAAAACCCAAGCTTAGAATCTGACTTCTAAATAACTGTTATAAAGTGTTAAATGAGGTCAGACTCCATGGCTTATGCCTGTAATCCCAGCAGTTTGGGAGGCTGAGGCGGGCGGATCACTTGAGCTCAGGAGTTCGAGACCAGCCTGGCCAACATGGCAAAACGCCATCTGTACTAAAAATGCAAAAATTACTCAGGCGTGGTGGTAGGCGCCTATAGTCCCAGCTACTCAGGAGGCTGAGGCACAAGAATCGCTTGAACCCTGGAGACAGAGGTTGTGGTGAACCAAAATCATGCTGCTGTACTCCAGCCTGAGTGACAGAGTGAGACTCTTGTCTCAGAAAATAAAAGTGTTAAATGATTTTTTAATGAAGCATATTAAATCATGTCATTCTCACTATCCTGAAAAATAACATTATTTATCTTTAAGAAATGTATAAATTTTTAATATTTATGCTTATCCTATCTCTTTAAGAACTCTTGTTTTATAATATAAATACTTAAAATTTAGAAATAAGAAAAATGTATACCTATGTAAAATTTTTCTTATTTATAAGAGATACATGCAGATCAAAAGAGTTGGAAGATCATTGATCTAGACTTTCAGTAAGCTTCTTGATCCAATGAGTAAAACACCGTATCTAAGGCCAGGCGCGGTGGCCTATAATCCCAGCCCAGGCAGGAGGATTGCTTAAAGCCAGGAATTCAAGACCAGCCTAGGCAACATAGCAAGACCCTGTCTCTACAAAAAAATTAAAAATTAGCTGGGAGTGGTAGTGCATGCCTGCAATCCCAGCTACTCAGGAGGTCGAGTCTGGAGGATCACTTGAGCTCATGAGTTTGAGGCTGCAGTGGGCTGTGATTGCACCACTGCACTCCAGCCTTGGTGAGTGAGTGAGATCCTGTCTCTTAAAAAAAAAAATCTTAAATTAAAAAAAAAAAAAAAACTATACCCAAACCATGAGTCTCAACTCTACCAAGGGATAGTACTTAAGTTTCCAAAGGACCATATATAGGTTTAGGAAACATCAAATATTACCATTGTTTTGATTGGTTCTAGTTACTTTATAGTTTATTTTAAAATTTCAAATAATCAAAACAGAGTCCTCCACCTTTCCAATATAAACAGGTAGTATGGGTTTTAAATAAACCAAAGTTGAGAAATATAGACCTAAAACTTTATATCTACAAGTGGTAGTTTAGCTTTTTGAAAATTTCTTGACTTACAAATGGCCAAAATTAAAGACCTATTTAAGGAATTCAGAAAGAAGTTAATAAGTGATAGGAGATGAGAACAAAAGGAAGGGGTTCCATCATTGGAATATGATAATGATGTGATGTTTATAATTGGGATGTAATTTTTCATATGTATGTTTTTATTCTGTTATTTATAAAATAGATTTTTGACATGATTTTTATTGATCTCAGTTATGTGGGTCCAGTATGATTTTTTTTTTTTTAACATCAGTTTTAGGCTCACAGCCAAATTGAGAGGAAGCTACAGAGATTACCTGTATACTCCCTCCGTAACTCCGTGGATAGCGTCCCCTGTTCTTAACATCCCCCCGAGACCAGTACATTTGTGTTATAATTTCATGACCCTACATTAACACATCATAATTACCCAGAGTCCATAGTTTACATTAAACTTCATTCTTGGCTTGGTATATTCTGTGACAGTATTTTTATTATTGATTAAGTGATAGATTAGGGACTCCATAGGAATTAGCTTCATGGCTTACTTCTCTTCGGATGGTATTCCCAAAGAGGAGGTGTTGTGTTTATTTCAGTGGTCTGAATTCTCTTTACATTTACAAAGTTGCAAGCACTAAATAGTGATAAGTTAATTCCTTCTGTGTGAATTGACAAAATCTTACAGGTCAGAGAAAGGCAACCTTTTTTTTTTTTTTCATTAAGGGCCATAGATCCAGAGTTAGAAAAAAAAAAAAAGGACACATTAAAAAACAACATTAATTTGTTTCATTTCAAAACTATCCTGTGGGTAGTTTATATGGCATGTTTTAATGTTGTTTTAATGAGTTCCAACTTGGAAGGGGGGTGTTCCTTAATCACTATATGTCCTTAAGAGAAACATGTAAGGATGGGGCATATGAGAGTCAAGCAGTGGACACAGAAAGAGCCACAGAGGAGCTAAGTGAATTCTGAGTGGAGTATTAATGAAGCGAAACAACATTTGTCACAGTACTATCAACTTTGAGTTCAGTCTTGTTATTCCTCAAATTTCTGATCCTTTCCTCAGGCCTTTTCATAGTTCCTGATCTTCTGTATGTGACAAAGTTTGTGCAGAGACTCTTGTGTGTGGGCTAGTTACAGCAGCTACTGATTAACGTGAAACTTTTCTGTGTGCTTCTTTGGCAGTAATTACAGCATTATTCTGCTGAGAATCACATACTAAATTCAGCATTACTCACCTTTTTATCTGTCATTTGTGAATTCATTATATGTTGCCTGTTGATTTTTAGGTCTTTCAGACTGTACTTAGACTTTAAAGTGTTTGGATGGGGCAAATTACTTCATTATAAATATATTTTACCACAAGTTACTAGCTTTATCTGGTTTCATTTTTAAATGAGCATGCATATCACAAAGCCCTGTAAAATGAATGCCTACTTGGGAGAACTATTAGGCTCAGACCACACATAGAGTACGCTTGGAATTTCTCAAGTACTTCTGAATATGTTTTCTTACTGCCATTGCCATACGTTTTGACGTGTAGCTGACCTACATAGACCCTTTTGTCTTGGTTAAGTATAATTCTTACTCTGACCGCATAATGTGCCCCTAGTTCAGGAAAGAGCATAACGTTTCTGCTGATTAGAGAAACTTGGGCAGTGTAAATTTGACAATCAAGCATACTTAGGTAAGTGAACTCTTCTAGTCTAGAAAAGGTGTGAAAATGCCACTGGTTGCTGCTTCTGACAAACCTGGTTTGAGACTAGAACAGTCTGGTTTGAGACTGGAACCACCAGGATTTTGATGCTGGTAAGGATGTCTAGAATGGAGGTACTAAATATTGACAGTGGCTCCACTACTTCCTAGCTTTGTGACTCAGGTGAGTTACTTCTTTGTGCCTTAGTTCTTCCATCTATGGAATGGATATAATAGTATAGTACCCATCTGGCACCTACATTACTGTGAGTATTAAGTAATGTAGTGTATGTAAATGCATTAGCATAACACCTGGCACATAGTCATCTGTAAATTGTAGTTTCTATCATTAATATTCCATGTAAAATTTTTATTCGCTTATCTTATTACTTTTCAGTCTAGGTATTCTTATCAGAAAAACATAGTTCTTTACCTTGAATTTTTACTTAAAAGTGATTATAGAATGCTAACTTTGAAACATGTTAGGAGTTTTTCCTAACTTGCTAGGCACAACTGTCAGGGATGTGATGATGGATCGCCAGTCTTACTGTACAACTGTAAATATATTCATAAGTGTATATACAGTTAAAGAATAATATTTGTATAGTCATTATATAGACTTAGGACCAAATATTTAGCCATCCATTTTATCCCTTATATCAGAAACCTTATTTTAGTTGGTAGTTTTGTTCCAACAGATGTAAGAAAAAACTGATAAGTAATAACTGATGCATTCAGGATTGATTACATGGAGTCCTGAAAAAAAAAATTAAACTGCAGCTATTTTAGGTTCTCTAACTTCATGTTAGTTTATAGGGTAAGTACAGGGAAGGGGAGAGTGATTGGTATGGTTGTCTCCCATAAGAACTGATTTTTTTCTACTGAAGCATGTATAAAGTTTATATATGACTTTTTGTATTTGACTGTTTAATAAAAATTTTATAGGAACTAAATTTGATTATCAATATAAAGTTTTTCTTTATTTTCAGATTTCAACTATTGCAGAAAGTGAAGATTCACAGGAGTCAGTGGATAGTGTAACTGATTCCCAAAAGCGAAGGGAAATTCTTTCAAGGAGGCCTTCCTACAGGTATGGAATTTAATAGTTAGAATCAAAGATGTGGAGGAAGTCTTAGGTAGTTGCAGATAAAGAGATGTCAGAACACCAGTTAGTTGCTCAAGTCAGTTCCTTATAGATTACTTTTCTTCATCTTATTTGTCTGAAATAAAGTGGAAGCTTATCCTACAGAATAAGAAGAGCACTTGTTACTCTCACCAGTCCTAATTTTTTTTTTTTCTGTTTCTGTAGACTGTGCTGGCTGTCTTTCTGTTAAAAGTTTGGAATACAGTTGATAAGGTTATAGCATTTTTTAGTTATAAGCCAACTCTGAGGCTCTGTTATTTATCTATGTAGTAACACATTGCAAACCATTTTTTATGCCATGGTACTTAAACAGATGGCTATTAATTTAATAATTGTCTCAGGGAGATGCTTTACTAACATCCCCTAATTTTAGGGGTAGCTTACTGTTACTTTTGTGTTCAGTTATAGATGTTGCTTAGTCCATGCCTTGCCTCCAAGGTGAACCAAAACCATTTTGTTGCCTAGTCCATGCCTTGCCTCCAAGGTGAACCAAAACCATTTTTTAATGTAAAAATTAGCCCACATTAAATATCTTCAGGAAGGGCAGTTCCATAAATCTTGATAAGTTTACTTCAGCGTTGAAGAAACTTCAGACTCATAATTATCTTCCTTGTTAGTGTAAATTATTTTTTATATATTCCTATTTTTCAAAGGGATGGTTTTTTTCCCCCCCGCTTGGCTATTAAGCTAACCCTTTTCTCTGTCCTTACAATTAAATTAAGAATCCTAAGTGACTAGCAATACATTGATTTTGAGGTCTAAGAAATTTTATATTACCAGTATATGTTATATGTATTTATATTCATAATTTATTTTAAGTATAGCTAGTGTTAGATTTTAACTTTGAAGCGTATCTCCTGTTAGTATATAACACATTTGATCTTGAAGCAAATCCAACCAAATACTACTAGCAAAGTAATTACACAGGTAAATATAAAAGCCAGGATTATTATAGTTTTGGTTTGTAACTCCTTTTTTTCCTATATGATCGGAAAGACAAAGGCATAGAACAATAACTATAAATTTATGTGAATAAGAACATGATATATGAAGATGTCATTTTTTATAATAACAGCATAAAGGGACAGTTTATAACTAGTTTGTTACAAATTTAAGATATCAAAAATTACTTGGGTTAGAGTTGTTTCCCACCTTTCAGTGTGATTATGTTATTCATTTGAAATATAGTATGGTTCCTTTGTTTTTGGGTTTCATTTTAGAGTTTCTCCACCCATCCTTGTTGATCTTTATTTTTTTTCTAGTAAGTGAAACATTTAACACTGTACCAAAAGTCAGAATTGCACAAAAAAAGTATACTCAATAGTGCCTCCCCATTCCTTCCGTCGTTTTCATTTCTTTCCTACCCATCCCCAGTAAATAGCTAAAATCATTACTCTCTGGTTTATCCATCCTGATTTTTTTTCCTGAACAAATGAGCAGATACATGTCTGTTTTCTTATTTCCCTTTTTTCCTTACACAGAAGATATGCTATATCCATTATTTGGGTGTACCATAGTTTATTCAACCACTCGCCTATATAGGCATATAGATTGTTTCCAGTATTTTTTTTCCTTTTTATTTGTTTTTCTGTTTTAGACCTTGGATATATGTCTCCATTATTTTGCAGTTACAAACAGTGCCAATGGGAATAATCTTAAGCGAATTTATTTTCATATTGTTGGAATTGGGGTGAATTCCTGGAAATGGGATTGAGGCACGAACACCTGTATTTCCTTAAATATCACCAATTCCTTATATCGGGGTTGTGCCAATTTTATACTCCCAGCAGCAATGTATGAGAGTGTGGTTTTTTTTTGTTTTGTTTTTGTTTTTTTGTAGCTTTGCTAACAGATTTTGTTACACTTTTTTATGTTTCCCAATCTGAGAAGTGAGAATTTAAAAATCAGGTTTTGATCTTTTTTCCCTTTAGTTGATTGTTGACTTTTTACTTTCCGACTTTGTGTGTGTGTGTTCTTTGAGATGCAAAAGATGTTTTTTAATGTAGTCAGTCTTACTGTTACCCTTAATTGCACCCTTCCTTACATTGAGGTTAAAGATAATACATCTTTTTTTTTTTTTGTACACATTTGGGTTCCTTTTGACATCTAGATGAATCCCTGACCCATAAAGAGTTTATTCATGTAATTTATGTATTTTAAACTTCTGCTGGCTGGGTGTGATGGCTCACACCTGTAATCCCAGCACTTCAAGAGGCCAAGGCGTGTGGATCACCTGAGGTCAGGAGTTCGAGACCATCCTGGCCAACATGGTGAAACCCTGTCTACTAAAAATACCAAAAAAATTAACTGGGCATGGTGGCAGGTGCCTGTAGTCCCAGCTACTCTGGAGGCTGTTGCAGGAGAATTGCTTGAACCCTGGAGGTGGAGGTTGCAGTGAACCAAGATCGCGCCACTGCACTCCAGCCTGGGTGACAGAGCAAGACTCCATCTCAAAAAAAAAAAAAAAAAAAAACCTTCTGTCCTGAGCACTAGCAGCTTTCTGTCAGTTTTCTCATCTTTAACTATATTTGTATTTAGCCAGTAAATTTTACTTATATTTTTAATTATTCTAGTTTTCTAATTTTGTAGGAAAATTTTGAATGACTTATCTTCTGATGCACCAGGAGTGCCAAGGATTGAAGAAGAGAAGTCTGAAGAGGAGACTTCAGCACCTGCCATCACCACTGTAACGGTGCCAACTCCAATTTACCAAACTAGCAGTGGACAGTATAGTGAGTAATAGACAATTTCTGTTTCAAAAAGTGAGGAGGAAAGCTAATAGTTGCATTCTCTTCAGAGAAACCATAGAAGTGCCAAGTCGTCTCAGTTTTGCTGCCATTATTATATTTCCTTTACTCTTCACTATGCAAAGGTCTGTAATGGTAGTATTTTCTTTTCTTCAGAGAGTTTTAGTTAGTATTAGTCAAGTATATAAGCCTTTTAGATGTCCTTTTATTTTTGTGCAGATGCATGAAAAGTCTGAAGTTTTTGAACCGCTAATTGAGACCCTAGGTTTTAGGCCTCGTATGTGTTGAGAGAACATGAGTTTTTTAGATTAAAAAAAAAAATCATTCCTTGAATATATCTCGGTATTCATTTTAATAGTTTGTCTTGCCTTCTGAAGGTAGCATTTTAATATCTTCGTATTTAATAATGTTTCAAGTGGGGATAAGCGTGGCTTGGTTGAGTCAGCACATTCAATTATTCCTTTTCATATGAAAGATAGTAATATACTTTTTGGCCCATGTAAAGCAAAAATTGCTCTTACAAAATTATTTAAAAGTTTTCATTTCTATGATGTCTCTGTCTGGCACTTAGGTCTGTCTTCTTCACCAAAATCTGTTATAAGGCACTTTCGAATTTTATTTTGTTTGATCAAAAGCATTTGTGTGAATGGTACTTTTTTCTCTTTTTCCCTTTTTTTTTTTTCTTTTTGCCTCTCAAAGTGCTTTATTCATTCAGTGATTTTTTTCATTTGGATTTGTTTATTAAACCCAGTGCTGCCCATTTATATGCTTTTCCCCACCCACCTTAGTTACAAATTAAATGTACACATTGAAACTTCTTTACTGAGATAGTTTCCTAATCCCTGAGGGAATCTGTATCAGAAATATGCATAAAAGTTTGAGGCCAGGCACAGTGGCTCACACCTGTATTCCCAGCACTTTGAGAAGCCAAAGTGGAAGGATCACTTGAGCCATCCAGGAGTTTAAGACCCCATCCCTATTTATAAAAATAATTTAAAAATTAAGAAATGTGCATGAAAGTTTGACCCCCATGTTATTTTTTAGTTCCAGTTCAACCTTGTTTTACATAGCTCTAATTTGCATTCCCAACTGTATTAAAGACAAGTTCTCAAGTAGCAAACTTTTTAACTCTGCCAAGGCTGAAACTTTTGAGACTAAATAGAAGGAAGGCATTTTTGACTAAGCTTTTTATCCACTATGCTCAGTTAGCTTAGTCATCTTTTTTCTTCTTAAGATCTTTGTGGCAGATATAAAGTACAACTCTTTACCTACAACTCTATACGTGTGTGTGTGTATTGTCAGTTGAAGCCTCATACCAGATGCTTTTAGTTATTCAAGATGTGTATTCGAAGACATTGATACATGATCTTTATTTTTCCCCTACTTTAGCATACCTGAGGGATACAACATACTCCTGTCAGTAACAAATTCACTGTTACAGAGATTCTCACTTGAACTAGGAAGCATGCTCTTTAGGAAAGAGTCCTATCAGAATCTAAAAAGGGGAAATGAAGGTTAGAGAAGTACCAGCACCCCCATAGATGTTTAATTTGGTACACTCGTCTCCTCCAGCAGCTGAAAATTGCTAGTTTTAAGAGATTCAGCCAGGCACGGTGGCTCTTGCCTGTAATCCCAGCATGTTGGGAGGCCAAGGTGGTGGATCACGAGGTCAGGAGTTCAAGACCAGCCTGCCCAACATGGTGAAACCCTGTCTTCACTAAAAATACAAAAATTAGCCGGGCATGGTGGCGCACGCCTGTAATCCCAGCTGCTGGGGAGGCTGAGACAGGAGAATTGCTTGAACCCAGGAGGCGGAGCTTGCAGTGAGCTGAGATCATGCCACTGCACTCCAGCCTGGGTGACAGAGCAAGATTCTGTCTCAAAAAAAGAAAGAGAGAGATTAATACTTTGAAATTTTTAAAGCTTTGTTCATTATTTTTATCCTGTGTCCTCTCTGTATATGCACACATGGCTTTGATGGAACTGATTTAACATTTTATTCTTGATTTTCATTAAAAGCAATATAATAAATACATATAGCAACATTTATATTTCTTATAAAATGAACATATGATTGTCAGAATTCACCGTAGATATATAAACACACAGTTATGTATTTTGTTTAATAGCTGCATTGTGTTTCACTGTATAAATACAGCACTTATTTAAACTTTCTCCTGCTGATGAACATTTAGGACATTTCTATTGTTTCAAACAATGCTATATAAATATCCTAAGAGTGGAATTATCAACCATCCTGGCTAACACAGTGAAACCCCGTCTCTACTAAAAATACAAAAAATTAGCCGGGTGAGGTGGCGGCCTGTAGTCCCAGCTACTCAGGAGGCTGAGGCAGGAGAATGGCGTGAACTCGGGGGGCGGAGCCTGCAGTGAGCCGAGATCGCGCCACTGCACTCCAGCCTGGGCGACAGGGAGACTCCGTCTCAAAAAAAAAAAAAAAAGAGTGGAATTTTCAAATTAAAGCATATCCTCCGCAAGTACCCTTCCAGGTGGAGGCATGAATTTCCACTCCTTCCTTAAATTGGTTATTTTATTAAATTCATGCTGTTACTAGATTTATGTTACTTGGTTCAGTGTCCCAGGTAGTAAAATCTTATTAGTGATTCTGCTCTTAGGTAGAAAATGTGTATCTGTCATTTTGAACTTGAATTTTTTTGTTTCACTAAATAAAACTACGACTCATGATGTTTCCCTTTTTATTCCGGCCACTCAGATTCTTAGCTAACTTTCTATTTAATTGTATTCTTTTCTTAGTCTGGATTTTCTTCTACAATTGTTTTATATAACTAAGGATACATCCGTTACTTCTGTCTTTTTATTTTTGTTTTAATGAATTGTGTTTTATTGAAAGCTGTCTCAAATCTTTTTGGAATAATAAAGGGTATACATAAATATTATAGAGAAAAACTGTGTTCAGTAGGATTAGACTTCAGTTTCCAAAGTATTTTCCTATACAAGACCTCATTTGATATTTAGAACAATTGTACTTAGTGGCTAGAACCCAGATGCTTTTGTTTTTAGAGAAGAGATAACAGAATCAAATAACAGTTTAGTGATGGCTGGGCACAGTGGCTCACATCTGTGATCCCAACATTTGGGGAGGCCAAAGTGGGAGGACTGCTTGAGGCCAGGAGTTCAAGATCATCCTGGGCAACATAGCAAAACCCTATCTCTACAAAAAAATGTTTTTAGAAAATTAGTAGGGCCTGATGTCCTGTGCTAGCTACTTGGGAGTCTGAGGCAGGAGGATCACTTGAGCCTACCAGTTGGAGGCTACAGTGAGCTGTGATCTTGCCACTGCACTCCAGCCTGGAAGACAGAACAAGACCCTGTCTCATAAGAAAAAAATTAAAACAAAAAACTGTTCAGTGATGAAACTCAAACTACAACCCAGTCTTGTCATATATGGTTTACTATTTTTGCTTTCTTATTCTCACCTTGAGTTCACTGCTCTGTAGCCAAGAAGAAAGTGGTATGTTAAATACAGTAGAATTCACTCATTAACTCTAAATGAGAAATTGTGATTTGTTTCTGTTAACCTTCTGATTCTTTCAAGTAATCATGCAAAATTAATCTTAGAATAGTTGTTACTCATTTTTCGCCCTGCCTAAGATAAGTAAAACCTCTGGGATTAGCTAAACTAGATCCAGTGTATATGCCAGCATCTTAATTTTCACAAGTGTCATTTTGCTAAACTAATCACACTGTAGCCATTAACTCTTCTTACTTGATTGGGCAGTAATCAATTTTCCATGTACAGATGGCTCAGGATGTTATCATTTCCCATAGCTGGTAGATAACTGATCCCAAACTAATTCCCTTCTAATGGACAGTAACATGCTTAATCAGACATGTTGACTTTCCTGCATTGTTTACTTTTTTCTTACTCAGTTAAAATCAGTTTTCCAGTTTTATATGTGATATTGTGATTTTTGGTCCTTCTCTTTCTGAAAAGCTTGACGCCTACAGGGAGAATTGTCTAGAGAGGATATTGCCACCTATCTAAAAATGCTTCTTCCAAATAAATAATCTAATTTTTAAAATAAATTTTTCTATGTACTGTAGCATAAAGGTGATTTAGTTTTTCATAAAGTGAATATCTACTAGTATGAGCAAAAGTTGACTGATTTATTGTTTAACAAATGAATGGCAGGTGTGGCTAATAAGGGCATAAATAACAAAGGGTTCTATATGAGAATGCTTGGATGTGTATTAAGTAATTTAGAAATGACAGTAAAAGATTTTTTTTCTAAATGATGATCGCGAGCTCTGATTTTAAAATTCCATGAGAGACTGTTGATAATTAAGTTACATAGGATATTTCAGTTGTTTCATTGAGTGGATTAGATACCATTAAAGAATTTCTATAAGAAGGAATAGAATGCACTGATGAACTGCTTTATTAGTTATATGTTAAAACAACCATTTATTGGTTGCCTATTTCATGGCTGCCACTGTGCTAAGTGTATGAAAGTATATAAGAAAATTCCTACTCTCCAGAAATTTATTTACTAGTGGGACAAGTATTAATAACATTATGTAGTTAATGCTAAAAGAAAAGAAAGGATCACAGAGTGGAACCTCTCAGAACCAAATAACTTCAGAAGGAATTTAACCTTTTTCCACTTAAAAAAATTTTTAACAGGCATTATTATCATAAATTAGAATGCAGTTCATAGAGTGCATTTCTGTTGTAGAAATTGAATATGGGTTTCCTGAGGGGCAAGTTACTTGAATATATCAGACCCTTCTTGGTGATGTTATTTGCTGTAACTTCTCCTAGATTATTTTACAAATTATTCTACATTGGATTTAATGTTTTAAAAGTCTTATATGGTATTAAACTTGTAACAATAAAATCCATTGGCTTTTAGTTGCCATTACCCAGGGAGGAGCAATACAACTGGCTAACAATGGTACCGATGGGGTACAGGGCCTGCAAACATTAACCATGACCAATGCAGCTGCCACTCAGCCGGGTACTACCATTCTGCAGTATGCACAGACCACTGATGGACAGCAGATCTTAGTGCCCAGCAACCAAGTTGTTGTTCAAGGTAAGGGAATTCAGAATTCACAGGTGTGGTAAATTCTTCAAAATACTAAAATTTTATAAACTCACAGAACAAGTAAGTATCATATTGCAAAGCACCATTCAAATGTAGTTAACATTTCTTCAATATAGATAGTATTTTCCATGAACTCTTCCATTATTCCAATTGGACCAAAATGTCATGGCATAAAAACAACTATTTTCAGTTTTAAAAATATTGCATCTACCTTTAACATCTTTACTATTTGGGGTAGAAGAAACAGGATAGGTTAGAAGGAAAGACAGGAAATCAGGAGTTAGAAAAGATGGATTCTATATCTAACTGCATGGATCTGCTATGAGGCCTTGAGTAAAAGAGCTCCTCTGAGCCTCAGAAAAGTGTTTTGTTTTTTGTTGTTGTTGTTTTTGTTTTGTTTTGTTTTCATCTGTAAAATAAGAGTT
The DNA here is from genome assembly GCF_028878055.3 of Symphalangus syndactylus. Classification (NCBI taxonomy): domain Eukaryota; kingdom Metazoa; phylum Chordata; class Mammalia; order Primates; family Hylobatidae; genus Symphalangus; species Symphalangus syndactylus. Next base: position 112,143,529 of record NC_072430.2, read on the forward strand.
GCACTGAATCTCTGAAAACAGTCTTCAGAAGTTCAGGATTCTGTTTCTCTGCCTTTTTTTTTTTTTTTCCTCAAAAGAAATTTAAATCTTCTGACATCATAAGTTTTTATTATTATTATTTTTTTATTCTAGAGACATAGTCTCACTGTGTTGCCCAGGCTAGTCTTGAACTCCGGGCCTCAAGCATTCCTCCTTTCTCGGGCTCCCAAAGTGTTGGGATACCTCTGCACTTGACCTAGTTTTTGTTTCAAATGAAAACATTATATTCCACAAGATCTTATACCAATATGCAAATCTGCTGCTCTTTAGAGAAAAAGTAGTTGTTAAATTCTTGACAAATTATAGAAGTTGCTTTTTTGTTTTTTGTTTTTTTTTTAGTTTAATTGTTTTTTTCTGTTTATTTCAGGAATCTTTATGGATAGCAGTTAACCATTTTTCTTTGGATTCGTTTGAATATTTCAAGAATATAGTTAATGCCAGGTTAGAAATTTGCTGATTGAGGAAATAATAATAAATTTGTTTCTGAAAATATTTTTATAAATAATAATACATTTTGCCTGTGTTAGGTAATGACAGTTGTATCCTTTCACCATGGATAATTGAATAATCCTGAAACACCAACTGGAGAGAGTCATAACTTATTTAAAGAGCCCTAATGTTTACAGAATATATTCTGTTATTAAACGAGTATTTGAAAAAGATACTATTTTGCTTATTGATGAGAGTAAAACAACTTTTCACTTTACATGCAGGTACTCAAAAATTGTAAAGCAGGATGTCAGTGAATTTGAATTCTGAACGTCAGTTTGAAGATGGTAACATGTTTAGTATATAAATCTTTTCCACTCAAACCATACATTTTAATTGATATTAATAATTAATATGAATAATTTTATAAAGACCTTCAAATTTTTTTAAGTAACATTAGGTTCCATATTCTTAGGAGAGCATATTATTACGCTGTTTTTAGAAGCAGTTTGACAAATAGTGATTGTGTTTGTTTTTACAAATGGTGAATCAGAAAAACAAAACTTCAGTTTATTTAGCCATTATCATTTACATTAAAACAGTGTTTTCAGATAATACAATTGGCATCAAGTGATACACTTTTTCATACTTTTGGTTTTGTTTTAATTCAAAATTTATAATAGTTGACCATAATGCTTTATTTTCTTTTTCATTTTGCTATTTTATGAAAAATCATGGTCGTTTTTATGTCGTGGCAAGAGTCTACTTGAAATTTTTTAATATGAATTTACCAATATCAAAGGAAGACATTGAGGACTATATCTAGGAAGATCATCCAAGCTGTGCCCCACTTACCTTTTAGACTTAAGGTTGGTAAGCATGTTAACAACAGAATAGAAATGCATTCAAATGAAAAATAAAATATAAGATCCAGCGGACATAGGTTACTGTAATAAATACATTACATTGGGAATTATTTCTCAGTAGTGGCACAAAGAGTGCTGATTCTTTCAACACTTTAGCCAGAATCATCTTTTCTTTTTTGTTTCCCTTTTAGTCCAAAATACATGCTTAGATTGATGATTGATACACATAATTAAATCAAGTTGCAGTGTTTCTGTCTTACACCATGCTCACTGTTTTTTTCAGCTGCCTCTGGAGATGTACAAACATACCAGATTCGCACAGCACCCACTAGCACTATTGCCCCTGGAGTTGTTATGGCATCCTCCCCAGCACTTCCTACACAGCCTGCTGAAGAAGCAGCACGAAAGAGAGAGGTTCGTCTAATGAAGAACAGGTACAAATACTGCATTTACTTAGATTGTTGTGGGTTAAGTGTGTCTTCACATTCTGCTGGATGTGTATCTTTACATCTACTGGTAATAGGATCTTTGCATTGGATTTTTTTTTTCCAGCAGAATTAATGGATCTTGCTAAATTTTCTTTATTTGATAAGCTGAACTTAAAAGATAGCTATATGATTATGGGTCAATCTTTGATCATGGAATAGTTTTCTTTCATGCAGTTTCCCCACAGGAGATTTAATGCAAACTTTCCTATATTTGCACTCCAACCAGTTAGCCAGGTTATTTAAAAACGGTTTCTTTTCATGTATAGTATTGTTCAAGAAGATCAAGAGTTTCATATATATATGTTAACTGTGTGTTAAATTTTATCTATATTAAATTTAGTTGATATAAATTAAATGTATGGTGGCCAGTTCATGTTTTAATGAATAATGTCTTTACTCAAAATATAACATTTTAACACCTAAAGATTCTTCAAAAATATGTTAATTCTAAGAATACCATGTTACGGACAAAAATCTTAAAATATAGTCTTCAAAAAATACTACATTCAAAATCCGTGAAATGTTAGTAAAGCAATTCTCAGAAAGTAACTATTGCTGTAAATGATTTTGCCATCAAAAACAATAAAAATAAGTTACTAAATACTAGTTTAGAACTTTCATATAGAAGTGACTGAGACAAACAGAAGAAAATGAAAATAAGGGTATATAAAGGTTTAAAAAGTTTGAAATTGGTGAAAGTATCTCACTGTTCATCCCAGGATACTTCAAACACTGATAGAGTGAAAGAAGCAGGGCTTCCAAGTCCTAGTCCTATCCCTCCATTTTGGGAGAAGGTATTAACCTTCTGTACCTCAGTTTTGTAAAATGGGATTCCAGCACACACCCAAAGTATTGTTGTAAAAGTCAAGTAAGAGAATTCCTTTGAAAGCACTTTGTAACTGTAGTGCTCTGTTGAAATGAGTTTGTGTGTGTGTGCAATTTCACTTACAGCCCAGATCAGCTTTTTTGTTCCTAAAATATTCTTAGCTGTCACAATGTTAGTAAATTATATCTAAACTCTTGAGAAATGGCAGAGATTTTTCTGGGATATTAGAAAAAGAGTTGGAAACAAGCCAAGTGACTTTTTTTTTTCTCCCGAGATGAAGTCTTGCTCTGTCGCCCAGGCAGGAGTGCAATGGTGCGATCTCAGCTCACTGCAACCTCCAGCTCCTGGGTTCAAGCGATTCTCCTGCCTCAACCTCCTGAGTAGCTGGGATTACAGGCACCCACCACCACGCCTGGCTAATTTTTGTATTAGTAGAGACATGATTTCACTGTTTTGGCCAGGCTGGTCTCAAACTCTTGACCTTGTGGTCCACCCTCCTCAGCCTTCCAAAGTGCTGGGATTATAGGCATGAGCCATGGTGCCCAGCCCTCAAGTGACTTTTATTTGTGCCCCATCCATCTGTGATTTTGAGTATTTAAGTTTTACTAAAGAGAAGCGTAAAAGCTGCATTCATAATTCAAATATATTTTAAAATATAAATTAAAATCTGTAAATAAAAATTAAAATCTTTTCAGTTTTTAAAAATGTTTATAAGGAAACCCTTAACTTAAAATTAGAAGCAAGTCTGATCAAGAAGTCTCAAGCAAAGCCTGAATAGTAATATTTAAGACAACACTGCTTACTAAACAGTTCTAAACAAACATAGGAGCAGAATCAGAAAGTAAATCCTTTTGATTATAAAAAACAACAGAAGGACTTCTGTTTATGTCTGTTTATGCCTATGTAGTTTGGCTCTGTGGAACAAAATGTTTCCCCCCGTTGACTGGCAGACCAAATTTCCTTTTTCTTCTGTTTATTTTTCTTTCAGATTTATGACCACTGCCACCAACAAGTTAGGAACAGGGCACACATAACTACAGTTCCTACCAGGCTTTGCTTGCCTGAGATCTTCAGGGAAGCTACTTGACTTACCATGGACTCTTTCATAACATTACTTTGCTTAGATATAGTTACGCTACTCTTTAAAAAGGAAACTTCCCATTGATTCTGCCATAGTTCCTTTTCCCTTTCCTTACCAGATTACTGCTGCTTTTACTTTTTCAGCCTCCATTCACTTGAATCTGGCTTCTATGACTAGCATACCGCTCATATGTCTATAAAAAGGTACAAATTCCCTCCCACTTGGCAAATCTAGTATTTTCTTTCATTTAATTTTAACTCTATGGAGTATTTGACACTTTTGACTTCTCATTGCTCTAAACTCTTCCTTGGCTTACTTCACCTGGTTTTCTGACTACTTTTCGAATTTTTCCTTTGAACCCTCATCCATACCCATGTATTTCAGGCATTACTTTATATGCTGATACTTCCTAATTCTGTATATTCTGGCTTTGACCTTTCTGCCGAGTGCTATTTATTAAGCTCCAGTATATATTATTTTATTAATTCTACCTACAGTGAGGTAGAAGCTTATCCTCACTTTACAGGAGGAGAAGGTAAATATCAGAAAATTCAAATATTTTGCCAAAGGTCACACACTTTATAAGATTAGTAGAACTGAAATTTGAACCCATATCTGGCACTAAAGACTGTAAACATGCTACTTCACTGATTCCAGTATGCAGCCATCTTCTGCTGTGCCTCTCAAACCAGAGCACATGGCAGTATGCTAGGGATGTGTAGCCTTAGGAGGTGAATATGGAGTGCTTTCCTTGAATGTTCATTTTGCTAAAATATTTGACAGAAATTTTATTTTTAAGGTAAAATAAGAGATTTAAAAGAAATTTATACCAGCAGTGGTTTTGCTGCACCCCCAGAATCTCCATATTTGGTTTCCTCTTCTAGTGTGGCTATTTCAGTGGAAAAGTTAAGAGAAGCACACTCCTCCTAAGCATGCTCACTAGGATGAATTTCCCTTATGCACATCAAACACAGCCTATCTTAAACTAAAGTTTGATAGGAAAAGATTGTAATCCAAAAAATTCATCACTATCCAAATTGCCATTTATTTCAAGATGAAGGTAAGTGGTAAACATTCTAAAAGAAAGTGTAGACAGCTCTTCTGTTAATTTGTGTTGCTACAGTAACAACCACGAATCTCAGTGTCTTAAAATTTCTTCCTCACTTCTGTTACATTTTGGCAGCTGCAGGTCAGTTGCTGTGGCTCTCCTTCATATGCCCATCTGGGTCTAGGATCCTGGGCTAGAGCAGCACCTCTTTGAGAAAAGGGCAATGCTTTTGAAAGCATTTGCTTGATTTTGGTGAACATTACGTCTACTCGTGCTCTGTTAGCCACAGCACAGGCAAGGACAAGCCCAAAGTCAGTGGAGTGGGAATGAACTCTTCCTACAGGAAGTGGAGAGTGAAAAATTGTGAAAGTAATACAATCTATCACCTTTGCCTTTATGTAACTTTACATTGTAGGGGGATTTTAAAAGCAGATTCCCTAAAGGCAGAAGTAACTAAGGAAAAGGTTAAATGGATTTGACCATATAAAACTGTAAACCCCCTATTTAGCAAAGTAAAAGATAAAGTAGCAAACATTTTAACAAATAATGTCAGAAGACTAATGAGTTGAGGGATATAAATAGGCAGATTCTTAGAAAATGGATAGGGTAAAAAATTTGAAAAATTCTAAAAAAATTAAAGTGTATTTGATATGAATTAAAATATATCCATTCAACTATATACAACTAGCCATTAAGAGTAAATAAAGATGTATTTTTATTAAGATGGGAAGATGTTCTCGGACAAAAGCAGGTTACCAAAGAGTATGTACATTACTATCAGTTTTTTTAAATTTATTATTATTACACAAGTAAAACATGTTCATTATAAGTAAATTAAGAAACATTACCTAAAAATTTAATTACTTCTAATTTCACCATCTAAAATGTTAACATTCTAAAGTCAGTTTTTTTACTCAAACCAGTACAAAGGTAAATATACATTTTTAATGTATTTTTAAGTAATTTTAAACTTAAAAAGGAGTTGTAAAAATAGTACTACAGAGTTCCAGATACCCCTCATCCAGCTTTCTCTAATCTTAGTATATTACATAACCAGCGTACATTTATCAAAAATAAAAGTACATTGGTATAATGCCATTAACTGAATTATACATTTTATTTCCCCAGTTTTTTTACTTACATAATCCAGTTTGGGTACCATATTGCATTTAATTATAGTCTCCTTCAGTCTGTGAAAGTTTCTGTTTCCTTGTCTTTGATGGCCTTGTCACTTTTGAAGAGTAGTGATCTGTTTTCTTTTAGAATATCCCTCAGTTTGTATTTGTCCAGTGTCTTCTATGGATAGATTGAGATAATAGGTTTTGGGGAGGAATTCCACAGAGGTATAGTGTGTGTGCCCTTCTCATAACATCACATCCGGGAGCACATACATAACTGGCGATGTTAACTTTGATCACTTGGTTAAAGTGCTGTCCAGGTGTCTCCACTGTTGAGCTACCATTTTTCTCTTTGTCCAGCCCATATTCAAGGGGAGGAGAATTAAATTTCACCTCCTAAAAGGGAGTATATGAAAGAATTTGTGGTCATATGTTAAAACCACCACAGTAATTAGGTGTATTTTAGAAGAAATACTTGGAGGCTGTGCAGATATATTCTTTTCAAAGTGTTGCCCACCAGTTTTAGAATTCATCAGTAAATCTTGTCTACAGTAATTATTACTATTTGCTATTCTAAGGGGAATTTTGTATATCTCCATCCCTTCTATATATTTAACAACTTAACAACTGAATTCTATAAACAAGATTTGTTTCTGCTCCACATTATTTATTTTATCAATACAAACACATATTTTGGGAATTATAATCCAATACTATTGTTATTTATTATGTTGTTCATATTGTTCTAGCTTTGGCCATTGGGATCTTTTATAAGTGTCTTCTGTGTCCTTTTGACATGCCCCATTTTTTTCTTTTTAAGCACATCTTTATTTTCTGAGACTACAAGATTGTCCAGGTTCTCATCTTGTGTTTTCCCTTCCCTAGCCTTGGAATGAGCCATTTTTCCAATGATCTCTAGTTCCTTTATTAGAAGATGGTGGCCAATATGGTTCCTGTCTCTACTAAAAAGAGAAAATTTAGCCAAGGTGGTGGTGCACGCCTGTAATCCCAGCTACTCAGGAGGCTGAGGCAGAAGAATTGCATGAACCTGGGAGGTGGAGGTTGCAGTGAGCTGAGATGGCACCACTACTCCAGCCTGAGTGACAGAGTAAGACTCTGCCTCAAAAAGAAAAAAAAATGTATACACACACACACACACACACACCTTCATATATGCACACATTCTTATTTCTGTATCTTTATATATAGTTGGCTCTGTTTTCCATAGTCCACATTCAAGAAAAAAAAGTAACAATATAACAATTTTTAAAATAATACAAATAAAAAAGTAATCTAGTATAACAGCTATTTACCTAGTATTTACATTGTATTAAATATAAGTAATCTAGAGATGATTTTAAGTATATAGGGGGATGCATATACATTATATGCAAATATAATGCCATTTTATGTAAGGGACTTGAGCATCTGTGGATTTTGATACTCATGAGAGTTCCTGGGACCAATCCCCCACAGATACTGAGGGACAACTACATACTTAAATAGGAATACACACTAACATATCTGACTCTAAGCTTTAACCACATGGCTCATTTTAGACTTCTCTTTGCCTATTTGTAACTTCTTTCTCCGAAAGAAACTTGGCTTATATGTTTGTTTAAATCTACTATACATACAGAAAACTTGTAAGAATTGATAATATGTACCATTGTGAGAATCAAGTTTACCAGTGACATTGCAGTATTTATATACACTTCTTTTTGTTTTTGGCCTAATAGTATTTAGCGAAAGTGCTGTTTTCTAAAGTTACTTCACTCTGCTCCTTTTTTCTCCACCCCTTTCAATGAGGTTATATCATATGATTGTAGTACAGTTAGATTTGTCACAGTCTTCAGTCTGGGATTTTCTGACATCCCTAAGTTTTTATCCTTAAATTTGCATATACATAAGTTCACTCTTTGTGCTGTATAGTTTTATGGGTTTTGATAGATGCAGTGTCATGTATCTGTCACCACAATGCCATATGGAACAATTATACTAGTTAACTAACAGTTATATAATACTAAGTATTCTCTTATCCCTTTGAAGTCAGCTTCCCCCATGCCCTGAAAACCAATGAACTGTTTTCCACCCTCATAGTTTTGTCTATTCCATAATCTCTTGCAAATGGAATCTTAAATTATAATTTGTAGCCTTTTAGATCTGGTTCCTTCATCTAGCAAAATGCATTTAAGATTTATTGATTTTGTTGCATGAATCAGTAGTTGGGACTTATCCCAGATAATTCCATTTTATAGATGTACTGTGCTTTGTTTATTCACTTTGAATTTCATCCCAGTTATTTCCAGTTTTAGAGAAATAAAGTTACTATCAACACATAAAGGTTTTTATATGAACTTTCCATTAACATGAGTAAATATCTAGGAGTAGGCTGGTTGCACGAAATGTAACTAAGTGTATATTTAACTTTTTAAATAAACTGTCCATTTGTTTTCCAAAATGGCTGTACCATTTTGTATTCCCACCAGGAATGTATGAGAGTTCAGTTGCTTTGTATCCTTGCCAAAACTTGACATTGTCAGGTTTATTATTTGTCCCCCAGCTCTAGAACTGGTATAATGGATATCTTACGGTTTTAACTTGCACTTCACTAGTGACTTTTTTTTTTTTTGAAACGGAGTCTGCCTCTGTCACCCAGGCTGGAGTGCAGTGGCACCATCTCGGCTCACTGCAACCTCTGCCTCCTGGGTTGAAGAGATTCTCATGCCTCAGCCTCCCTGGGTAGTCAGGATTACAGGCACCTGCCACCATGTCTGACTAATTTTTTGTATTTTTAGTAGAGACAGGATTTCGCCATGTTGGCCAGGCTGGTTTTGAACTCCTGACCTCAGATGATCCACCCGCCTCGGCCTCCCAAAATGCTGGGATTACAGGTGTGAGCTACTGTGCCCAACCCTCACTAGTGACTTTTATGTGATTTGCTATCTATATGTTTTCTTTGATGAAACGTCTATTTAGATCTTTTACTCATTTCTATTATTTGTTTTCTTTTGTTTTCAGTGACCTTTTTTCCAAATCCTTTGTCAGAACAAGTATTTTCTTTCAGTCTGCAGCTTTTTCTTTAATTTTCTTTTTTTTTTTTTTTTTGAGATGGAGTCTCGCTCTGTCACCCAGGCTGGAGTGCAGTGGCGCGATCTCGGCTCACTGCAAGCTCCGCCTCCCGGGTTCACGCCATTCTCCTGCCTCAGCCTCTCTGAGTAGCTGGGACTACAGGCGCCTGCCACCACGCCCGGCTAATTTTTTGTATTTTTAGTAGAGACGGGGTTTCACCGTCGTCTCAATCTCCTGACCTCGTGATCCGCCCGCCTCGGCCTCCCAAAGTGCTGGGATTACAAGCGTGAGCCACCGCACCCGGCGTAATTTTCTTAACATTATCTATCTTTTGCAGAGCAAAAGGTTGCCATTTTGATGAGGCCCATTTTATCAGTTTTGTCCTTTTGTACATCATGTTTGTGGTATTGTATTTATGAATTTTCTGCCTGGATAGGCCCAGCCCACTTACACACGTCTAGGAGCCTATGGACAGGCCCATTGGTGTCCACACACATCATCTGGGGTGCCTGAGGATTGGTTTGTCCTGCCCACCAGCACCCACTGTCTGGAATCATGAAGACCAGCTTGCTCTCACTATCACACGTGCCACCCAGAGGCCTGCAGATAGGCCTGCCCGGCCTGCTGCCACCGTAAAGGCCTTTGTGTCCACATACCAGCCAACCTGATGTCCCCATCCTCAGCAAAGCTTTATCACAGCCTCCACTGACAACCGAAGCCTAAGCCACTGAAGAAATCATAGATGCCATGAGAGAATCATAAATACCACCATTGATGACAGTAAAAGAAATCATACAGAGACAACACATCTGAACCCACCTAGAATCAAATCCAGAGCACCCTACCCAGCTAACACTACAGCTACATCTACAGTAAAAGTCTCTCTCTACAAAAGCCAGTCCATAAAATTGGATAAAGCAGCAGTTGCACAGATAACAAGATAAGGACACAAGAAACATAAAATACTAAGGAAACATGATACCTCCAAAGGAACACAATAATTTTCCACTAACAGATCTCAAAGAACAGGTAATAAAATGCCTGAAAAGGAATTGAAAATAATGATCTTAAGAAAACTCAGCAAGAAACAACAGAACACAGATAGACAATACAAATAAATCAGGAAAACAATTCATGATCTGAATGAGAAATTAAAGAGGTAAATATTTTAAGAAACAAATTCTGGAACTGAAGAATTTAATAAAAAACAGTCGAGCAGAAAGAATTTCTGCTTAAAAACCTTTCAAGCAGAAGAAAGAATTTCTGGACTTTAAGATAGGTCTTTTAAAATAACCCAGTCAAACACACACTAAAAAGGATGAAGAAAGCCTACATAGGACATCATAAAGCAAACAAATATTTCAATTTTGGGAGTGCCACAAGGAGAAAAGATAGGAAAAGGCATAGAGAACCTATTTAACAAAATAATCACTGAAGACCTCCTATGTCTAGAGAGAGATATATACATCCAGATACAGGAAGCTCATATGTACTAAAACAGTTTATCCAAAAAGGTCTTTCAAAGACACATTATTTTCAAACTCAAAAGTCAAAGAGAAAGAAAAAATTCTTATGGAACCAAAAACAGCCCAAATAGCCAAAGCATTCCTGAACTAAAAGAACAACATGGAAGCTATCACACTACCTGACTTCAAAATATACTACAAAGCTGTAGTAACCAAAACATAGTATTGATATAAAAACACATAGACCAGTGGAACAGAATAAAGAACCCAGAATAAATCTACTTATTTACAGCAAATGTGCCAAGAACATACAATGGGGAAAGGACACTCTCTTCAATCAATGGTATTGGGGAACCTGGATATCTTTGTGCAGAGCATGAAACTAGATACCTATCACCATACCCAAAAATCCACTCCAAGTAGATTAAATACTTAAACATAAGACCCCAAACTCTTAGACTACTAAAAACATGGGGGAAATGCTTCCTGACATTAGACTAGGCAAAAACTTCATGGCTAAGACTCCAAAAGCACAAGCAACAAAAAGAAAAATAGTGAAGTGCAAATATTAAACTAAAAAGCTTCTGAACAGCAAAGGAAACAACAGAGTGAAGAGACAACCTGCAGAATGGGAGGAATATTTACAAACTGTTGATCTGACAAGGGACTAATAACCAGGATATATAAGGAACTCAACCAAACAGGAAAACAAACAAACAAAAAATCCTACTAAAAAGTGGACAAAAGGTCTGAATAGACATTTCTCAAAAGAAGACATACAAATGGCCAAGAAATATATTTGAAAAGCTCAACAGTTACTAATTGTCAGATTAAAACCACAATGAAATATCATTAGATAGAATGGTTATTATCAAAAAGACAAGAAGTAACAAACACTGATGATGCAGAGACAGGTGAACTCTTTCTGTTTGTGTTAGAATTTTCTCAATGTTGATGAGAATGTACATTAATGCAGCCATTACGGAAAACAGGGTGGAGGTTTCTCAAAAAAACTAAAAGGGCTGGGCGTGGTGGCTCACACCTGTAATCCCAGCACTTCGGGAGGTCAAGGCGGGTGGATCACGAGGTCAGGAGATTGAGACCATCCTGGCTAACACGGTGAAACCCCATCTTTACTAAAAATCCAAAAATTTAGCCAGGCATGGTGGCAGGTGCCTGTAGTCCCACCTACTCGGGAGGCTGAGGCAGGAGAATGGCGTGAACCTGGGAGGCGGAGCTTGCAGTGAGCCGAGATCGCGCCACTGCACTCCAGCCTGGATGATGGAACGAGACTCCATCTCAAAGAAAAAAGAAAAAAAAACACACAAAAAATAAAAGAACCACTATATGATCCAGCAATCCTACTACTGGGTATTTATTCAAAAGAAAGGAAACCAGTATTGCATCACTTCACAGTAGCTAAGATAGGGAATCAACCTAAATATCCATCAACATATGAACGGATAAAGAAAATTGCAGTGTATATACACAGTGGCATACTGTCAAGCCACTAAAAAGAATGAAAATTCATCATTTGTGGCCATGTGGATGAACTTGGGGGACATTATGGGTTATGCAAAATAACTCAAACATGGAAAGATAAATACCACATGTTCTCACTCGTGTGGGAGCTAAAATTTTTTGAGCTCATGGAAGTAGAGAGTAAAATTGTGGGTATTAGAGCCTGGGAAGGGAAGGTGAGACAGGGAGTATGGGGAGAAGTTGGTTAATGGACACAAACTTACATCTAGGTTGGTAGAATGAGTTCTGGTGTTCTGTAGCACCGTAGGGTGAATATGGTTAAATACAACTTTTTGTGTTTTTTCACAAAGCTAGAAGTGAGGATTTTGAATGTTCACAACCCAATAAAATGATAAGTTTGAGGTGATGGATATGCTAGTTACCATAATTTGATCGTTACATACTGTATACACATATCAGAGTATTACTGTATCTCATAAATATCTACAATTTTATGTCAACTAAAAAGGGAAAAAAGAATTCTTTGCCTAAATCATTATCACACAGACTTCTTTGTTTTCCTCTAAAAGTGTTACGTTTTATGTTAGAGTTTTATATTTAGATCTGTAATTCCCTCCTGAGTTTACTTTTATATAAGGTGTGAGGATGTGTCGAGATCCATTTTTTTTCTATAGGAACATCCATTTGTTGAAAAGACTATTCTTTCTCTATTGAATTGCCCTTGCTCTCTTTTTCAAAAATAATTGACCATATTTTTGTGGGTCTGTTTCCATTGATCTTCATGTCTGTCCTTTAGCCAATACCATGTTGCCTTGAGTTCTGTATAATAAGTCTTGAATTTGCTAATGTGAGTCCTCCAACTTTGTTCTTAAACTTGTTTGGCTATTCTGGTTCCTTTGCGCTTTAATGTATATTTTATAATCTGCTTGTTGATGTCTACGGAAAGTGTGCTAGAATTTTGGTTAGGATTGTGTTGTGTCTATAGATCAAATTGTGAAGAAGTCACATCTTAGCAATACTTAGTTTTTGGTTCCATGAACACAATATAATCTTAATTTATTTTTCAGCATATAGATCCTGTACATATCTTACTTGATTTATACCCAAGTATGAATTGTTTTCTGGTTTTTTTTGGCGGGGAGGGGGATGGGGGTACATATGCTATTTGAAATGGTATATTCAATTGTTCATTGCTGATATATGGAAATAAAATTGGCTTCTGTATATTTACCTTTTATCCTATGACCATTCTAAATTTACTAATTAGTTCTACGAGCTTTGTCAGGGGGGTGTAGATTCTTTGGGATTCTCTACACAAATAATCATGTCACCTACAAATATGGACAGTTTTAATTATTTCTTTCTAATCTACATGCGTTTTAAATTTTTTTCCTTATTGCAATGTTTAGGACTTGTGCTATGATGTTGAATAGGAGTGGTGAGAGAGGACATCTTTGCCCTATTCTTGATTTTAGGGGGTATATTAGTTTTCTATTGCTGCATGTCACAAACTGCCACAAACTTAGTGGCTTAAACAACACAAATGTATTGTCTTCCAGTTCTATAAGATCAGAGGCCTTCATTGGGTCTCACTGGGCTAAAATGAAGGTGTCAGCAGGACTGCATTGCTTCCTGGAGGTTCTAGGTGAAAATGTGTTTCTTTGCCCTTTCTAGCTTCTAGAGGCCACCCACATTTTTTGCCTCATGGCCCCCTTTCTCCATCTTCAACATAGTGTATCTCTGTTCCCCTTCTGCAGTCACATTTTCTTCTGCTTTCCTCTTCTACTTTTAAGGATGCTTGTGGTTTAACTGGGCCCACCCAGGTAACCCAAGATAATTTTCCTATTTTAAGGTCAGCTAATTAACAACCTTAATTCCATCTGCAACCTAATTCCCCTTTGCCATATAAGGTAACATACTCACAGACTGCAGAGATCAGTACATGGACACCTTTGGGGGACCTTAAGTAATGTAATAGCTGTAGGGTCTCTGTAAAAAGCTCTTTATTACATTGTTTAAAAAACTCTCTTTGATTTTTAGTTTCTGAGAGTTTTCATCATAAATTGTTGTTTAATCTTGTCAAATGCTTTTCCAGAATCTACTGGGGCGATTGTGTTGTTTCTCTTATTTAGTCTGTTATTAGAGTGAATTACATTCATATTCCAATTTTGAGATACGCATGCATTCCTGGGATGAACCCCCAATTGGTCATGAAGTATCATTTATACATTGCTGGATTCAATTTGCTAATATTTTGTTGAGGATTTTTATGTCTACGTTTATGGCTAATATGGGATTTTAGTTTCTTTGTCATTAGTTTGTTATTAGGGTAATGCTGACCTTATAAATGAGGTGGAAGTCTTCCCTTGCCTTCTCTTTTTCTGGAAGAGAATGTAATATTTGTATCATTTAAGCCTTATATGGTTGGTAGAATTTGCCAGTGAACCCACATAGGCCTGAAGTTTTCTATTTTGAGAAGTTTTTTTTTTGTTTTTTTTTTTTAATACGGGATCATTCAGACTATTTCTTCTTCAGTGAGTTTTGGAAGTTTGTGTTTTTAAGACATTGGTCCATTTCTTCAAAGTTATCAAATTCATGACCGTAGAGTTGTTTATAGTGTTAGTTTATTATTCTTTTACTGTATGGGATGTCAGTAGGGATGTCCCCCGCCCTTCATTCCTAATATTGATAATTGTTGTCTTTCCTCTCTCTCTCTATTCACCACCCCTACCCCAGCCACCCTCCTTTTTTTTAGTCTGGCTAAAGGTTTATCAATTTTGTTGATTGTTTTTAAGCAACCAAAATTCTTAGTTGCATTAGTTTTCTCCTTAGAATTGTATTGATTTGTACTCTGATCTTTATTATTTTCTCCTGCTTCCTTTGGTTTTTTTAGTTGTTCTCTTTCTAGTTTCTTTTTTCATTAACTGTAAATTTTTTCCTATTAATATATACCTTTGTCTTATTTCAGTTTCTAAGAAAACATCTGCAGGTATCTAGTTTCTTAAGATAATAGTTGGATCAGTTTGGCAAATCTTTTGTAAAGGGCCAGATAGTAAATATTTCAGGCTTTGCAGACCAAGTGATTTTTCACAACTACTCAACTCTGCCGTTGTAATACCAAAGCAGCGATGGATAATATTGACTGTGTTCCAGTAAACTTTATTTACAAAAACAAGCAGGGAAGCAAAGTTTGGCAACCCTTGATATAAATAATTGATTTAAGCCCTTTTTTTCTAACATAAGTATTTAAGGCTGTAAATTTCCATTTTAGCATTGGTTTAGCTGCGTCCCACAAATTTTGGGTTGTCATTTTTATTTGCATTCAGCTTAAAATTTTTTTTATTTCCTTTGAGACTTCTTTTTTGACCTATAGACTTAGAAATGTTTAATGTTCAATTTCCAAATAATCGAGGATCTTCCCAGGTGTTTTATGGCCCAAGAACATACTTTGTATTATTTTTATTCTCTTAAATTATCAAGTATCATATCAATGTCAAATAGGTGTAGTTGATTATGTCATTCAGGTGTACTTATATCATTTTTAATTTTCTACTTATTCTGTCATCTCTGAGACTCTACTTAGTCTATCATCACTGACAGGAGAGTGTATTAAGGCATTCATCCCTTTGTTTATTTCTCCTTTCAGTTCTATTAGCTTTTGCCTCATACATGAGAATTACATCTTCCATTTAGAATTATGTCTTCTTAGAGGATAGACCTCTTTATTATTATATAATGTCTGTCTTTATCCCTGACAATATTCCTTCTTCAGAAGTCTGCTTTGTCTGATACTAATAAAACTACCCCAGTTGGTTTGGTTTGTTTGTTGAGACAGAATCTTGCTCCGTTGCCCAGGCTGGAGTGCAATGGCAATGGCACAATCTCGGCTCACTGCAACCTCCACCTCCCAGATTCAAGTGATTCTCGTGCCTCAGCTTCCCAGATAGCTGGGATTACAGGTGTGCGCCACCACACCAGCTAATTTTTGTATTTTTAGTAGAGACGAGGTTTCGCCATGTTGGCCAGGCTGGTCCCAAACTCCTGACCTCAAGTTATCCACCCACCTCAGCCTCCCAAAGTGCTGGGATTACAGGCGTGAACCACCATTCCCAGCCTCCTTTTGATTAGTATTTGTATAATATATCCTTCTCCATCCTTTTTCGTCTCTGTTTATATTTGAAGTGGGATTTTTGTAGATGGCATATACTTAGGTCCTGCTTTTTTACTGAGCTACATGTCTTTTAAATGGTTTAGATCAGGGATTGGCAAACTATGGCACAAGTAGAAATTTTTAATTTTACATTTATATATTTAATTTTCAATTGTCTTCATTTCCTTATATAAATCCATGTTTTAATCTATTATATTTCTGCCTCAAAAACTCTTTTTTACATTTCTTAGAAAATAGATCTTCTGGCAATGAATTCCCTCTAGTTTTGTTTGAAAAAGTTTATTTCATCACCAAATTTGAAAGATATTTTTGCTGGGTATAGAATTCCGGGTTTATCATTTTTTTCTTTGAAGTGACGGACTTTAAAGATGTCACTTAAGGCCGAGGTGGGAGGATCACGAGGTCTGGAGTTTGAGATCATCCTGGCCAACATGGTGAAACGCTGTCTCTACTAAAAATACAAAAAATGAGCTGGGCATGGTGGCACACACCTGTAGTCCCAGCTACTCGGGAGGCTGAGGCAGGAAAATCGCTTAAACCCGGGAGGCAGAGGTTGCAGTAGCCCAGATCACGCCACTGCACTCCAGCCTGGCAACAGAGCAAGACTCCATCTCAAAAAATAAAAAAAAGATGTTACTTTTTTTCTTATGATTTAAATGGTTTCTGACAAGAAATCTGTGTGTATATAATGCTCCTTTTCTTCCTCTGCCTCTGATTTTCAGAAATTCAAATATAATATGGCTAGGGATTTTCCCTCCCTTCCCTCCTTCCTCCCCCTTCCCCACCATATTTATCTTACTGTTTTTGTGTCTGTGGCTTGGTGTCTTGTCATTAATTTTAGAAAATTCTCAACCGGGTGCAGTGGCTCACGCCTGTAATCCCAGCACTTTGGGAGACCAAGGCGGGCGGATCACGAGGTCAGGAGATCGAGAACATCCTGGCCAACATGGTGAAACCCCGTCTCTAGTAAAATACAAAAAATTAGCCAGGCATGGTGGCGCATGCCTGTAGTCCCAGCTGAGGCTCAGGCAAGGGAATTGCTTGACCCTGGGAGGCGGAGGGTTGCAGTGAGTCGAGATCGCACCACTGTACTCCAGCCTGGCGACAGAGCAAGACTCCATCTCAAAAAAATAAAAAGAAGAAAATTCTCAGATACACTTTCTTCAAATATTTTTCCGTCCTGTCCTCCCTCTTCTTCTGAGATTACAGTTATAAATATGTTAGGATGTTGGAGACTGTCACACAGCTTTTTGTTGTTCTGTCTTCAGGGTCACTGATTCTTTCCTCAGCTGTGTCAGTGTTACTTATGAGACCATCAAACACATTCTTCATCTCCGTTTCCATTTGATTCCTTTTCATAATTTCCATGCCACTGCTGAAATAACCCATCTGATCTTACATGTTATCCACCATTCCTATTAGAGCCTTTAGCATATTAGTCATACTTTGGCATATTAGTCATACTTACTTAAAATTTCTATCAAGGCCAGGTGCGGTGGCTCATGCCTGTAATCCCAGCACTTTGGGAAGCTGAGGCAGGAGGATAACTTGAGCCCAGGGATTCAAGACCTGTTTGGAAAACATAGCAAGACACTGTCTCTACAAAAAAAAAAAATAAACTAGCTGGGCATGGTGGTGCATGCCTATGGTCCCAGCTACTTGGGAGGTTGAGGCAGGAAGATCATTTGAGCCTGGGAGGTCAAGGCTGCAGTGAGCCCTCATTGTGCCACTGCACTCCATCCTGGGCAGCAGAGCAAGACCCCATCTCAAAAGTGAAAAATAGAAGCAAATGCTACTTTTTTTTCTGAATTGATAGTTACATGAGGATGAAGACATCAATGGAATTACAGTATACTGCCATTTGGAGTTACCTAAAAATAGTAATAGCTAACACATCTTCAACATGCTAGGCGCTATATTGTGTGCTTTACATATATTAACTCATTGGATCCTCACAAACCGTTTTTTTTGTTTTGTTTGTTTTTTGAGACGGAAATGCCTGTCACCCAGGCTGGAGTGCAGTGGCGCTATCTTGGCTCACTGCAACCTGTCTCCTGGATTCAGGCGATTTTCCTACCTCAGCCTCCCAAGTAGCTGGGATTACAGGCACCTGCCACCATCCCCAGCTAATTTTTGTATTTTTAGTAGAGACAGGGTTTCGCCATGTTGGCCAGGCTAGTCTCAAACTCCTGGCCTCAAGTGATCTGCCTGCCTCAGCCTCCCAAGCGCTGGGAGCTGAGATTACAGGAGTGAGCCACCGTACCAGCCCTCACAAACCTTTTGAGGTAGAAAATATTACCATGTCTTTTTTACAGTCAGGAAATTAAGGTTAAGTAATAAGATTGTGTTCCTTGACCACACAGAGCTAAAAAAAGAATTTACTGGTTTATATTGAGCAGCTTGCTAAAGAATAATTTTTAATTATTTTTAATCTGTGTTAGATTTTTTTAAATAATTTTATTTTTAATCATGGTAAAAAAATAACAAAATTTACCATCTTAATCAGTTTTAAGTATACAGTTCAGTCATGTTAAGTACATTCACATTGTGGTGCAGTAGATTTCCAGAACTTGTTCATCTTGCAAAACTGACACTCTATATACCAGGCAAACAACAACTCCCCATTTCCTCGTTCGCCCAGCCCCTGCCAGCCACTAATCTAAGTCCTGTTTCTATGAATTTGATTGACTTTAGATGCCTCATAAGAGAAATTACACAATATTTGTCTTTTTGAGACTAGCTTGTATCAGCATAATGCCCTCAAGGTTCATCTACTTTTTAGCATGCAGAGGGCCTTCCTAAGGCTGAATAATATTAATATTACATTGTATATATACCACATTTTGCTTACCACTCATCTGCTGATGGACATTTGGGCTGCTTCCACATCTTGGCTATTGTGAATAATGCTGCAATGAACATGAGGGTTCAGATATCTCTTTGATACCCTGTTTTCAGTTCTTTTGGATCTGTAGCAAAAAGTGGGATTGCCGAATCATATGGTAAATTTTGTTCTTAATTTTTTGAGGAACTTCCATTCCATTTTCCATAGCAGCTGCACCATTTTACAAATTCCTACCAACAGTACACAAGAGTTCCAGTTTCCTCACATCCTCATCAACAACTGGTATTTTCTGCTGGTGGTGGTTTTTGATAGTAGCCATCCTAATGGTTGTGAGGTGAGATCTAGTGGTTTTGATTTGCATTTCCCTAATGATTAGTGATGTTGAGCATCTTTTTTCTGAGATGGAGTCTCGCTCTGTTGCCCAGGCTAGGGTGCCGTGGTGCAATCTCGGCTTACTGCAACCTCTGCCTCCCGGGTTTAAGCGATTCTCCTGCCTCAGCCTCCTGAGTAGCTGGGACTACAGGCACCCGCCACCATACCTGGCTAATTTTTGTATTTTTAGTAGAGATGGGGTTTCACCATGTTGGCCAGGCTGGTCTCGAACTCCTGACCTCGTGTCCACCCACCTCGGCCTCCCAAAGTACTGGGATTACAGGCATGAGCCACCACGCCCGGCCTATATTGAGCATCTTTTTATAGGCCATTTATATATCTCTGGAGAAATCTCTGTTCAAGTCCCTATGCCCATATTTTAAATTGGGTTATTTTGCTGTTGAGTTCAAAAGTTCTTTATATATTCTAGATTTTTTTTTTTCCCTTTCTTTTGAGACAGCATCTTACTGTCTCCCAAGCTGTGGTATAGTGGCATGATCATGGCTCACTGCAGCCTCGACCTCCCGGCCTCCAACCTCAGCTTCCTGAGTAGCTGAGACTACAGGCACACACCACCTAACTAATTTTTAATTGAGACAGGGTCTTGGTTTGTCAGCCAGGTTGGAATGCAGGTGGCAGGATCATGGCTCACTGCAACCTAAGACCTCCTGGGCTTAAGCAGTCCTCCCACCTCAGTTTCCTGAGCAGCTGGGACTACAGGCATGTGCCACCACACTTGGCTACATTTAAAAAAAAATTTTTTTAGAGACAGGGTCTTAATATATTGCCCAGGCTGTTCTTGAACACATGGGTTCAAGAGATTCTCCCACTTCAGCCTCCCAAAGTGCTGGGATTATAGGCGTGAGCCATATACCTTGCCTATTCTAGATATTAACCCCTCAGCAGATACATGATTTGCAGATATTTCTTCTCATTCTGTAGGTTGCCTTTTCACTATTTATTGTGTCTTTTGATGTGCAGAAGTTTTTTAGTTTGATATAGTCCTATTTGTCTATTTTTGCTTTTGTTACCTCTGCTTTTGGTGTTGTATTTAAGACATCACTGCCAAATCCAATGTCAGAGAGTGTTTTCTTCTAGAAGTTTTATAGTTTTAGGTCTTACGGTTAGGTCTTTGATCTGTTTTGAGTTAATATTTGTGTATGACATAAGGTGAGGCCCAACCTCATTCTTTTGCATGTGGATATCCAGGTTTCCCAGCACCATTTGTTGAAGAGACTGATTTTTTTAAATGCCCTGAAATGATTAGTTTGTAAGATTTTCTATTTAAAGGATTGTTACACATTGACATTTAGCTTTAATTTTTTCTTAGTTATTGATATGGATAGAATTTCAAGTTTTGCAGGAATTATGCAGAATATTTTAATTAATAGTAAGAGATGTAATTTTTAAGTAGTCATTTAGGTCTTGTTTATGGAGTTGTTTTTTCGTTTGTTTGTTTTTTTGAGATGGAGTCTCACTCTTGTCACTCAGGCTGGAGTGCAGTGGCGCAATCTCAGCTTACTGCAGCCTCTGCCTCCCAGGTTCAAGCGATGCCCATGGCTCAGCCTTCCAAGTAGCTGGGACTACAGGCATGTGCCGCCACACCCCGCTAATTTTTGTGTTTGTAGTAGAGAGGGGTTTTGCCATGTTGGCCAGGCTGATCTTGAACTCCTGACCTCAGGTGATCCCCCTGCCTTGGCCCCTGAAAGTGCTGGGATTACAGGCGTGAGCCGCCACGCCTGGCCGGATTAAAATTTTAATATAAGGTAATTTCCAAGTCATTCTGTGTATCTTTTCCAATGCTTAATATATACTAAAATGTTGGTTGCTGTGAGCTATTTCTTTAAAAAAGGAAAAAAAGGTAATCCAAAATAAATATGTGGAAATCATTTGCATAATTTTTCCCGTCCTCTTTTGCTTGTAGGGAAGCAGCTCGAGAGTGTCGTAGAAAGAAGAAAGAATATGTGAAATGTTTAGAAAACAGAGTGGCAGTGCTTGAAAATCAAAACAAGACATTGATTGAGGAGCTAAAAGCACTTAAGGACCTTTACTGCCACAAATCAGATTAATTTGGGATTTAAATTTTCACCTATTAAGGTGGAAAATGGACTGGCTTGGCCACAACCTGAAAGACAAAATAAACATTTTATTTTCTAAACATTTCTTTTTTTCTATGCGCAAAACTGCCTGAAAGCAACTACAGAATTTCATTCATTTGTGCTTTTGCATTAAACTGTGAATGTTCCAACACCTGCCTCCACTTCTCCCCTCAAGAAATTTTCAACACCAGGAATCATGAAGAGACTTCTGCTTTTCAACCCCCACCCTCCTCAAGAAGTAATAATTTGTTTACTTGTAAATTGATGGGAGAAATCAGGAAAAGAAAATCTTTTTAAAAATGATTTCAAGGTTTGTGCTGAGCTCCTTGATTGCCTTAGGGACAGAATTACCCCAGCCTGTTGAGCTGAAGTAATGTGTGGGCCGCATGCATAAAGTAAGTAAGGTGCAATGAAGAAGTGTTGATTGCCAAATTGACATGTTTTCACATTCTCATTGTGAATTATGTAAAATTGTTAAGAGACATACCCTCTAAAAAAGAACTTTAGTATGGTATTGAAGGAATTAGAAATGAATTTGGAGTGCTTTCTATGTATGTTCTCTTCTTCAATACTGAACATTTGTCCTTGGTTCTTAAAAGCATTCTGTACTAATACAGCTCTTCCATAGGGCAGTTGTTGCTTCTTAATTCAGTTCTGTATGTGTTCAGCATTTTTGAATACATTAAAAGAAGTAACCAACTGAACAAAAAAGCATGGTATTTGAATTTTAAATTAAAGCAAAGTAAATAAAAGTACAAAGCATATTTTAGTTAGTACTAAATTCTTAGTAAAATGCTGATCAGTAAACCAGTCCCTTGAGTTATATAACAAGATTTTTAAATAAATGTTATTGTCCTCACCTTCAAAAATATTTATATTGTCACTCATTTACGTAAAAAGATATTTCCAATTTACTGTTGCCCATTGCACTTACATTATACTACCACCAAGAAAGCCTTCAAGATGTCAAATAAAGCAAAGTGATATATATTTGTTTATGAAATGTTACATGTAGAAAAATACTGATTTTAAATCTTTTCCATATTAACAATTTAACAGAGAATCTCTAGTGAATTTTTTAAATGAAAGAAGTTGTAAGGATATAAAAAGTACGGTGTTAGATGTGCACAAGGAAAGTTATTTTCAGACATATTTGAATGACTGCTGTACTGCAATATTTGGATTGTCATTCTTACAAAACATTTTTTTGTTCTCATAAAGAGTAGTTATTCTGCTTTAGCTTTCCAATATGCTGTATAGCCTTTGTCATTTTATAATTTTAATTCCTGATTAAAACAGCCTATATTTGTATATATCATACATTGTTTTCAATACCACTTTTAATTATTACTCATTTTATTCACTAAGCTCGATAAATCTAAGTTACTCTTAAAAAAAAAAAAAAAGACTAAGGTGGATTTTAAAAATTGAAAACTGCCATAATGTTAGATTATAATTTCTCATTTGGGGCCGGGCGCAGTGGCTCATGCCTGTAATCCCAGCACTTTGGGAGGCCAAGGTGGGTGGATCACCTGAGGTCAAGAGTTCAAGACCAGCCTGGCCAACATGGTGAAACCCCATCTCTACTAAAAACACAAAAATTAGCCGGGCGTGGTGGCGGGCGCCTGTAATCCCAGCTACTCGGGAGGTTGAGGCAGCAGAATTGCTTGAACCCAGGAGGCAGAGGTTGCAGTGAGCCGAGATAGCACCATTGCACTCCAGCCTGGGCGACAAGAGTGAGACTCCGTCTCAAAAAATAAAAATTAAAAATGTCTCATTTGGGAAGGAAATTCCTTTTAAAAAAGTGTTGAGACACTTAGAAAACTAATGTTTTATATTTAGTCAAGAGTTATTTAAGAAAGTCAAGCTTGTTTAACAACAGAATATGAAGATTTAAGTGTTAATTGCTGGATCCATTTTAAAAAGTAAGATTTTAATTAACATTTATAAATGGTATATTTTCGTTTGTAACAAACCATTGTCTTTTTTCAAGGATGAACAGAGTTTATGAAGGAGCATCATTCTAAGAATTGAGTGATGTAGTCTTTATGTTTGGACAGTTCACCAGATTCTCAAGAAGGCTTTCAAACAACTATAAAGTTTGATGTTTGTCCTGCTGAGCTAATGGGGAAAGTTATAGCATAAAAATTGTGTAACAGCATAGATAATGTCATTTTTAAAAACTGGTTTAACAGAAATCAAGCAAAGTCACAAATATGTTCACAAGTTGGAATTATTTATTGAGTCAAAATGTCGAATTGAACATTTTGAGTGTCGTGTTATAAATGAAAAATTACCTAATGTTTAGCAGTTTGTATTCTCTAAAGCTTTTTTTCAAAAGTTCAGGCTTTCTACTTACTGGGAAGTTGGTGGTCCTCTTAGTCCCTGATAAATCAAGGCAATCACATTCATGTGAGCTGGATGAATTTATAAGTTATAAAGACCTTATCCTTCATACCTTGAGGATGATTGCACTGGTTTTGAAGTCAGTTACTTAATGGTGAGGTGAGAAATGTATCCTGTTGCTAAATCTGTCTTAGACCCTTGGTGAAACTTGAAGATTTCAGTTTATAAAGATAAAATCAAGCATCTTTTGTGCAGTTTTCTTTTTTTAATGCAAGAATGGTGGGGAGGTTTGTTTGTAAGCATGAAACTTTGAGAATCTTTATTAAGAAAATGACATAATTTTTAAAAACCTTGTAGCCAAGAACATATGTGGCCACATTACCAGTAATAAATGTTTTTCTCTTTATATTGGCCAAAAGGGAATAAAAATGTCATCATAGGAATTTGTACATATGCTACTGATTTGCCTAGAAAATAGCAAGTTTGGTATTGCTCACTTTGCAAATATAGGGCCATGTGGCACTTTTATCTATAGGACAGATTAACTCTAATAAAAATGAAGTGGGGAGGGGTTTATTTTTGATATATATACTCTTATGAGTTTTCAAGCTTTGATAGTGTTTAACTGAAAAGTGGCTTAGAAAGGGCTAGATCCAATGTGTTCATTATTAAATAATTGCTATCAGATACAATTTTAAGTTCATTCTTTTTCAAACTCAAGTACCATATTGGCAACCATAATATTGTCATAGGTGCTCTCTTCATTTAGATATTCTTGGGGGGGGGGGCATTTGTATAATATATGTGTACATATATATATATATACATACAGTATATAATCTAAAGCTCTGAGAGCTCTTAAGTCAGGAATGCTGAGTATTATAGTATATTGAGGTCAGATGAAATTTTACATTTTAGTGTGTTCTGTTGCATCCCTTCTGGTAGTTTCTATGACTGCATTACTCCAGCACTCATGATTGATTTTATCTTCTTTCTTCCAAGTATTTTATTTTTTATTAGTTTTCTTTGGCTTGATACTTTTAAATATGTTAGTAGTCACTTGAAAGCCTCTCCCCCAAAAGTATTTGGTTTTTATGCTTTGTCTGTGGCAGCTATAACAGTGGTAAGAACATTCTGAAGATAGCTTTTTAAAGGAACCACTGATTTTTTCAAAAATCATCCTGGGGGAGGAATTTTGGCATTTCATTTGAGCAGGGATTTTGTCAGAAAATGTGTTTTGACGGTAAGTCAGCAGCAGTGCTAGCTAGTCTCTGAAAGCACAATACCAGTCAGGCAGCCTATCCCATCAGATGTCATCTGGCTGAAGTTTATCTCTGTCTCTCAGGACAAATCCCTACTATCTTTTTTACCTTTTGGGGTGACATGTGGAATCATACAAAGGCTTAGGAAGAAATACGTTTGTTTAAACCAGGATGCTTTGCTTACTTGAAGTGACTTCAATCTAGATTTCTTTTCATATTTAACAAATTTTTAATTTTATCATCAGCCACAGTCAGCTATTACCATAAATTGGTCTCTGTTTATTTTGAAGATCACGGCTGCTTCATTTTGTAGGATTAAATAGGGCTAATATATCTTAAAGTTAAGATCTTGAATTAAAGTGGGTTTTAGAAATAGTGTTACATACCTTTTCAGTTGTTTTCAAGAGGCTTTATTTTTGTTGCCTTTGTAGCCCTGAAAGCTGTTGGTATATTTTTTCCCTCATGGACCTAATAGAAAAGTTGTATATTTATTTGGATTATATTTACATCTGTCCTTTGTAAATGTTTGGTGTAACTTGCACTTTTTAAAATGACCCAGTTTGGGTATTAGCAACTTAAATTCCCTCATCAAGTAATTCTCAACTTTTTAGTCTTTCTCCTCTCTTCAAATCATGTGACTTTTTAAATGGAAATTTTTCATTGATTAAAATATTTTAGCACCTAAAAGCTAGCCTTAAAAACAGCTGTAAAAAGAAAACATAAGGAAATTAGATATGACTAGCCCAGTTAATTAAAAGACGGGCTCAAACCTTGTCTTATTTTTCATCTTGGATAAAGATTGAAGGGAAAATAACCCAAGTGTATAATATTTATTTTCAATTTTTAATGAGACTTTATCCTCATCACATTAATACTGTACATAGTATGCCAAAATATCCATTAATTTGTCTAGAATAGTACAAGACTTTTTAAAGCAATTGTCTTCACAGAGACCACATGTAATAATCATTATACTGAAATATGTTCATTTTTAATGGCTTTGTTAACATCAAAGAAATGCTGCCTAAATTTGACTGATTTCAGATGAGGAAGGAGAAAGTAAAGTGTGCATAGTAAGCCTGCAGGTGAAGAGTTGTGAGATAAATAGTTCACTCAGTTGTACAAAGCACAACTAGAACTTTTTGTTGGGTGGCTTACATACATCTTGAATATTCTTAATGTAATAATGTTGACTATTAAGTTGGCTACACAGTCACTGTATGTACTAGGAACTGGTTTCCTTGACATTCTAGAATCAATGGCTAGGAGAGGCATTAATCTTTGAGGGGCTGAACATATCATGAAGCTGAGTCAGTGTGGAAAATTTTCAAATAAACAGGGTGCTGAAGTTCCATCTGTCTCATCTGCTTATGATAAGTTCTTATTGATTAGTGAATGTAGCTTAAGCCTTTGTATGTGTCCTCAGGGGGCAGACCGACTTTAAGAGGGACCAGATAACGTTTGAATGGAGGGATTATATTTCAGGTGTTTTAGCTTGAAATTTATTTTTTAAAAAAAGAAAAATTTAAAAAATATATAAATAGAACAAAGCCGGTGATGCAAGTTGATATTATAAACAGGCAGTTTTAGCACAGAAAGAAAATACTGACCTGTATGCATTCTGGTACGGTGGGTGCAGGTCCCAGCTGGGTATGACATGATACATTTTTAATTATTCTCACCAGCAAGTAAAAGGAAAATGAACAATCTTTTGGAAATGTCTTTGAAAAGGATCAAAGAGTAGGAAATTCACATTTAACCTAACATTACTTGCCTATAGAAGTATGGCATTTCCAAGCTTTTGTCTGAGGAGCATCTCAGAGAAGTGAGAGTAAATCTGAGATAGTTTAAAAATTGGTAGAGAAGGAAGAAAATCTCTGCAAATAATGATTTTATGTTTGTTGGCCAAGTGAAATGATCTGTCATTGTGTTTGGGAGGTTTTATTTTCTTATGTTTTTAAAATTGAATTGGTAAATGCTTTATAGATGTATTTTTATCCAAGTGCCACTCCAATTTGTGTATGTAATAAAATTATTTATATTAAAAGTGGGAAATAATTGTCAACATTTTTTTTGAGTATAGATTTATTAGGGGTGGCAAAGAAGAGTGCTAGTTAGCAGTTTTCCATGTACAGTTGTCCTTGACTGATTTGTCCACATGTCAGTTGTAACTCCCCCACTCCCTGCAAAAGGAATTATTTCTAACCCAGATGTATCACTTGAAAATTTTTAGAAGCAAAATAATCAGGGAAGTTCCTAGAAAGGTGTTTGGCTTTTTGGTTTTTGAGGTTTGGGGTAAAGAAGACTTCCCCCACAACTGTCAGCACAAAACAGGGTATTGATTTTTAACTCTGATGTTTCTATTGGAGTTGAATACTAAATAAATATGAGGGAAATACATTTCTAATAAAATTCCCTACATTCTAGAAACATCCCTGTTTTAATTTTTTTACCTAAATTTTTTGTGCTTTATGTGTAAAGAAAAAAATGTACTGAGTTACAATGCATTTTATTAACACTATGTACATAATAGCTGCTTTGTGTTCAGAATGGTAGCAGTTGCTTTGTATATTAAAGTGATCCTTGTGAATCTGTGAAATATTGTCATAAAGTGCTTTTTCTTACTGTAATCTTTGTGGTATCAACTGTCATAATGCTCTTTTACACAAACATTTATGTGCAGTCACATAAACATGCTTTTAAAAACTCTGTAAGTCTCTTTTTTGGGGATGGGATCTCTTTATATTTTGTTGGGGTTTTTTTTTGCTAGTAGCGTGAAGCCATATTTTATTGGACTTAAAGTTACAATATATTACAAGCTTGTGTTGGAATGCAACAAAACTAATTCAGACAACAACATATCTTCAGTTACTGGATCCCTCATTGTCAGGACAAAACCTGTTTTTCAATAAGATTGAACAGTGCCTACTTATGGATTTGGAGATGTTACTGTGGAGATGACTCATGGAGACATACGACCAGCTGTCTCTGATGACATAAAACACACGTGTTCACTGAAAGGACAATAAGAATATATACCTTCTCAGGTCCCTTTGCAGTTCTAAAACCGTGATCATATGAATCGGAAGGAAAGGGTAGGGGGTATGGTTAATCTTTGCTTAAGATGTAAGAATAAAAAAAATCTCCTATAAACTTCCGAAATAAGTTCTGAGACGAGACATCTGAAAATAAGGAGCTGCATTATTTGTATGTTTCTTCACTGCCAAGATGTGTTCAAGCCTGCTATACCTGCCATTGTATTGGAAGGCTTAATGAATTTCATTTATTTTCTGCAACAACGATTACATAATTTATTGCACAAAAAGACATTTTTGAGAGTGATATTAATTACATGAGGGACAATAGGCATGAACCAGGACTGTTCTGAGCAAATCGGAATCTGAGGTCACCCTGCCATGTTCAGGTGCTTGGACCTTCAGGAAAAGATTGCCCATCTTGTCATTTGACCAGGCACTAAAGTGACAAGACCATCCTTGAGAAGTCACATCCAAAGATAAAATTCTGATCCATTTCTAGTTTTAGTGCTTCGCCACTGAACACTTAACGTATGTCTTTTACACTCAGGTTGCAAAACACAGGCCCAAGACAAAACTCTTCCCCAAATCTTCCGCTGGTTTTTCCATCTCGTAAGTGGTGCCACTATGCATCTGTTAAATTGTTTAGGGGAAACCTAGAAAAGCACTACCTTAATCAGTGTTATCCTTCCTCTTAACTGTGTGTCCTAATTTCTCCACATCTTAAGCGCAGTGACCAAACCGGATGAGAATTCTAACACGGGCCTGACATCAAATGGAAAGGAAGGATAATGCCCAGGAGTTCGAATGCTATCCTTGTTTTTAATTAAGATGCAATTCACGTAACAAAATTAACTTTTTAAGTGAACAATTAAGTGGTAGTACATCCACAATGGTGTACAACCACTTCTATCTATTCCAAAACATTCTCATCACTCCAAAATAAAGTCCCGTTACTCTCCATTTTCTCCTCCCCCCCTTGTCCCTGGCAACCACCAATCTGCTTCCTGTTTCTATGGATTTACATCCGGGTATTTCATGTGAGACTCATACGCTATGTGTATTACTTTTTTGGTCTAGCTTCTTTAACGTGTTGTTGAGGTTGATCCATTGTAACATGTTATCAGTACTTCATTCCTTTTTATAGCTAAGTATACCTTTTATGGTAAGTATGCCATTGTAGATGTATATCACAAGTTTATCAATTCATCCAGTTGAGTTGTTTCTACTGTTTGGCTAATGTTCATAGTGCTGTTATGAATGTTCCTGTACAAGTATTTGAGTCCCTGTTTTCAATTATTTGGGGTATATGCCTCGGAGTGGAGTTGCTGGGTCGTACTGAAATCGCACATTTAACTTTTTGAGGAACTGTC
Organism: Symphalangus syndactylus; assembly: GCF_028878055.3. Lineage (NCBI taxonomy): Eukaryota > Metazoa > Chordata > Mammalia > Primates > Hylobatidae > Symphalangus > Symphalangus syndactylus. The sequence continues at coordinate 112,172,947 of NC_072430.2, forward strand.
AAAGTTCCCCTCAGCAGCTGTACCGTTTTACCTTCCACCATTGATGTATGAGGGTTCCAATTTCTCCACACCTTCACCAACACTTATTTTGACATTTTAAAAATTACAGCCATCCTCATGGGTGTGGTCTCTCATTGTGGTTTTGATTTGCAATTCCCTGATTACTGATGATGTGGAGCATCTTTTGTTGTGTTTGGCCACCTGCGTATCTTCTTTGAAGAAATGTCTGTTCAAGTCCTTTGTTCATTGAAGTTCTGTTGTTGGGTTCTGAGTTCCTTATATATTCTGGGTACTAGGCCTTATAATATTTTCGCCTATTAGTTTTTGCTTTATAATATCCTCATTGTTTTCAAACTAACTTTATGTAGTATGTACACTTCTCAAAAAAGAAACATGCAAAAGGGCAAACTGTAAGAAGTAGTTTTCTGTGTTACGTTTTTTGTGACAGTCTGTGCATATATACACAAATATAATGTATGTTCTCTCCTCCTCCCTCTCCCTTTTTTACACAAAAGGTAGCTACAAACAGTGGTTTATAAACTGCTGCCATTGTACAGATACAGTTTAACCAGTACCCTCTTTTGGGGACATTTGGCGGTTTGAAATTTTTTACTGTTACAGATATACACAGGTTGGTAACTAGGTCTACACAAGTTGTATCTCCAGGATACTGAGAAGTAAAAGTTATTTCTGAATTATGGTTTTCTTCATATTTGGATATTGTTTCCTAATGATTATTAGGTATCTGCTAAGCAATTTTTATTAACTTATGTTGATTACTATTTTTATGTCAAACTTTACAGTCTAGGCATTTTCTAGAATTAAAATTAGAAGTGGCACAGACTTTCATAAGGCTTTCCTTTTCTCATCTCTGTTAATACTGTTTTCTTTCTAATCTCATCCTCAGAAACTGTTCTCAGCAAAGAAACAAGTTTTCAATATGCCATCTTTTCTAGTGTTACTAAATTTTTAACCCCTCTGGTTGTAGAAGGAAAGGTGTAACGTGATTTTAGAGCAGGAAGAGCTAACAATTAAATCTTCAAGTTGGGCTAGGGTGCGGGTGGCTCACGCCTGTAATCCCAGCACTTTGGGAGGCTGAGGCAGAGGCAGGCAGATCACCTGAAGTCAGGAGTTCGAGACCAGCCTGACCAACATGGTGAAACCTCGTCTCTACTAAAAAATACAAAAATTAGCCAGGCATGGTGGCGGGCGCCTGTAATCCCAGCTACTCGGGAGGCTGAGGCAGGAGAATCGCTTGAACCCAGGAGGCGGAGGTTGAAGTGAGCCGAGATTGCGCCATTGCACTCTAGCCTGGGCGAGAGAGCAAGGCTCCCGTCTCAAAAAAAAACTTCAAGATTTAAGGTAAAACAGAGCTAAGGACTGTCCGGTGTCATGCTGTTTATGTCAGTGCTAAGACAGTACAAGTCTCCAGCTTCCCAGAGCAGGGTTCTCTATACTCACTGTACTTACCACATTCATGTTAAAGACCTTGAGAAAGCTACTTCTCTCTAGGTAGAGGTTCTGGGGAGCAGTGAGGTTGTGACTTCGTCTAACACTAACACAAATTACAAGTCTGTTTTACCAACTATTAAGTGAAGTCCTATATCTAGGGCCACTTAACAGTACTGGGGTACATTATATAGTGATTTTTTAAAGTACTTTAAAATTTTATTTTTGTTCATTTTTAAAGAATTGGCAGTAAATGCTTCCCATAAACAGCAATTAAATGGTATTTTTATTGGAGGTGAATCTTTTTACATTATGGTAATTTTGTTATTCAGCATATGCCTTGATACTTTAATATCCCTTAGAATTTATTTCTCCCATACCTTAGGCAAGGAGAAATAAAGCACATAAATTAGGCATATGGTAACTCATCTGTAAAGGAATGTGTATTTTTCATGAGTCAGTGTGAACTCCCTTTATGAACAGGGCACCATGTTACCACTGGAAATACAGAATATAAGGTCAGGCTTGGTGGCTCACACCTGTAATCCCTGCACTTTGGGAGGCCGAGGCAGGTGGATCACGAGGTCAAGAGTTCAAGACCAGCCTGGCCAATATAATTAAAACCCCATCTCTACCTAAAATACAAAAAATTAGCTGGGCATGGTGGCAGGTGCCTGTAATCCCAGCTACTAAGGAGGCTGAGACAGAAGAATCGCCTGAACCCAGGAGGCAGAGGCTGCAGTTTGCCAAGATCACGCCACTGCACTCCACTCCAGCCTGGGTAACAAGCGAAATTCCATCTCAAAAAAAAAGAGCTTCCTTCCTTCCTTCCTTCCCTCCCTCCCTCCCTCCTTCCTTCCTTTCTTCTTTCTTTCTTTTTCTTCCCTCTGTGGCCCAGGCTGGAATCTAGTCGACTCGCTGCACACTCCCCACCTCCGGCTCCCATGATTCTCTTGCCCCGGCCTGCGGGCTGCCTGGGATTGCCGGCGCGCGCCACCACCGCTGCCTGCTTTTACTCCTTTGGCTGGAGGCGCGGTTTCGCCATGTTGGCCAGGCTGGTCTCCAGCTCCTGACCTCGAGTGCTCTGCCCGCCTCGGCCTCCCGAGGTGCTGGGACTGCAGACGGAGTGTCGCTCACTCAGTGCTCGGTGTTGCCCGAGCTGGAGTGCAGTGGCGTGGTCTTGGCTCGCTGCAGCCTCTGCCTCCCAGCCGCCTGCCTTGGCCTCCCAGGGTGCTGGGATTGCAGCCTCTGCCCGGCCACGGCCCCGTCTGGGAGGTGCGGAGCGTCTCTGCCCGGCCGCCCATCGTCTAGGATGTGAGGATCGCCTCTGCCCGGCCGCCCCGTCTGGGATGTGAGGAGCGCCTCTGCCCGGCCGCCCCGTCTGGGAAGTGAGGAGCGTCTCTGCCCAGCTGCCCATCATCTGGGATGTGAGGAGCGCCTCTGCCCGGCCGCCCCGTCTGGGATATGAGGAGCGCCTCTGCCCGGCCGCCCCGTCTGGGATGTGAGGAGCGCCTCTGCCCGGCTACCCCGTCTGGGAAGTGAGGAGCGCCTCTGCCCGGCCACCCATCGTCTGGGAAGTGAGGAGCGCCTCTGCCCGGCCGCCCCGTCTGGGAAGTGAGGAGCGCCTCTGCCCGGCCGCCCCGTCTGGGAAGAAGTGAGGAGCGCCTCTGCCCGGCCGCCCCGTCTGGGAAGTGAGGAGCGCCTCTGCCCGGCCGCCCCGTCTGGGAAGAAGTGAGGAGCGCCTCTGCCCGGCCGCCCCGTCTGGGAAGAAGTGAGGAGCGCCTCTGCCCGGCCGCCCTGTCTGGGAAGAAGTGAGGAGCGCCTCTGCCCGGCCGCCCCGTCTGGGAAGTGAGGAGCGCCTCTGCCCGGCCACCCTGTCTGGGAAGTGAGCGCCTCTGCCTGGCCGCCCATTGTCTGGGATGTGAGGAGCGCCTCTGCCCCGTCCCCCTGTCTGGGAAGTGAGGAGCGCCTCTGCCCGGCCGCCCCTTCTGGGAAGTGAGGAGCTCCTCTGCCTGGCCACCACCCTGTCTAGGAAGTGAGGAGCGCCTCTGCCCAGCTGCCTCGTCTGGGATGTGGGGAGTGCCTCTGCCTGGCCGCTCCGTCTGGGAGGTCTACCACAGAGGCCAGAAGCAATGTGGGGGCTGGACGTGGTGGCTCACGCCTGTAGTCCCAGCACTCTGGTAGGCCGAGGCGTGTTGATCACTTGGGGCTAGGAGTTCGAGACCAGCCTGGCTAACCTGGCAAAAAACATATGAAAAATACAACAGACAAACCAACCAACCAACCCAGCGACAACAAAACAGGTCTACCCTGGAGTCATACTCCAATTTTTTCTATTTTCCTCCCTTTCTGATCCTTTATCCCACTTTCTTTTTCTTCCTCTTCCTTCTCCTTTGTCAAATAGAGGATTGAGTTATTATCATTGATCCATACAAAGTCCCTCTCTCATTTATTTTCTTTAATTCCCACCCCCCATTTCTATTCCCCGTCTTCCCATGTGCAACCTTCCTAATATGTTTGATATGCATCTTGTTGTTTGTATGTATTTTTAGAAAATGTTTGTTTTGTGTGCAAAAAAATTAAAAAAAAAAAGAAAGAAAACGATATATGGATATATGCTATCATCCTTGCCTTCTAGGAGCATAAATTGTATTTGCTAAGATAAAACATTCCAAATAATGTTATTCTGCCCTGAGTTTGCAATCTAGTGTTCAGTTAACAGATAAAAACATTTTGATCGACTACTATTTGAAGATGGTATCCAGGCCATCTACCATGAACTAAAGCAAGCTACCCTTAAAGTGATAATCTACTTGGAAAACAGCATTCTTTATAGTGGGGTTCCAAGAACCTGGCATCATACATACATACATTTTAACATAGCATCTTGGCAGCAGTATTTGGTATTAATTGGGGGAAAAATTAGTGATACCCACTGGATTATTTAACTGCATAACTGTTTAAAGAAATTGGGCAATGTGAGAATCAAGACTTAGTAAAATAGGTTTGGATTAGATTTCTATCTTTAACTTGAGAACAAAACAAGCACACTTAAAATGTACATTTATGGGATAAAATATGTAAGTAAAAAATATGTCCCAACTTCACTGACATTGGTAGTGGACACTGTGATGTGCTGCCCAGATACGCACGTGCTCGCTCGCTCTCTCTCACACACACACACACCCCCCACACCTGAAACACTCATTTCCCCAGCTTCCAGGAATGTTGGTGGCTGATGGCTCCCAACTGACTCCCTCTCCAATATTGTCTTCAGCCTCAGGTTATGACCCTTGTATCCACTAGTCCACGCAGGGTCATAAAGGACCATCACCCTGCCTCAATATGGCCTAACTGCAGGACCATCTCAACTCTAAAGAATTAGCTGAGGACTTTCCCGACTACATCCCAGCCCAATTTCTTCCTCTTTCCCAGTCTGTCTGCTTTCCAAGATCAGAATATTGATCTTGGAAAAAGCATTCCCATATGAACTTTTCACACCCTAATCTCAATCTTTGAGTCTATTTCCCCAAGGAACCTGACCTGCAACAACATTCTAAGCCAAAAGCCAAGAAAATGACTTGATTTTCACTTGGACAACCCAACTATTTCTGATGATTTTTTTTTTCTTGCCTGTGCTTCTAATTTGTAGGGCAAGGGAAAAAAGCTGCCTTCAAATTTTTCTGATTCTTAATGTTTTATGAAAATGGAAAACAACCCAGTAACAGCTTACCTCATTTGGTAGATCACCCAGGCATATTATTGAAGCTCCCCACCTCTAACCCTCCCTGCCCCATCCACGTTAACATCCATCTCCAAAGTTAATGGATCTTAAAGAAACTGAACTCTGCCAGGCGCGGTGGCCCACACCTGTAATCCCAGCACTTTGGGAGGCCGAGGCAGGTGGATCATGAGGTCAGGCGATCAAGACCATCCTGGCTAAGACGGTGAAACCCCATCTCTATTAAAAATACAAAAAATTAGCCAGGCCGTGGTGGCAGGCACCTGTAGTCCCAGCTACTCGGGAGGCTGAGGCAGGAGAATGGCGTGAACACATGAGGCGGAGCTTGTAGTGAGCTGAGATCGTGCCCCCGCACTCCAGCCTGGGCAACAGAACGAAACTCCATCTCAAAAAAAAAAAGAAACTGAATTCTAATATATGCATTTCCAATAACATACCTAAGTGGGACTGGCTTGTCATTATGGTGTTGGTGATAACTGCCAGGCTATATTTTGTTTTAAACAATCTTTCATATTCATGGTGCGGTACTGACATTTTATGGATTCAGTAAGCTATGGATATTTCCATTTCATGGGTATTAGAATTGTGTTGAACTGGTATATCACAGAATGCTCACAAATTTTAATCCATCCGTATTAAAGTGAAACTGCTATTTCAATATATGCAGAAAACAACATACTGGATATTTTCACCTCTGGGATAAATGTTCAAAAGGAAGAGAACGTCCTGGTTTTAAGATTTTATAAAAGAAATCTATCTCTAGTACCAAATACCATATTGAGATTATAATATTCTTGCAGTCTAAATTTAAGCTATTGTGGAAACTTTTGCATTGTAAAAAGAAAAGTTCATGTGTGTGTGTGAGACATCAAAGTGTATCATAGATAATCCTAAAACAATGTAACAATCATTTAACCCAAAGTCAGTGCCCTTTAAATGGAATATATCTTTTTCATTATTTGGTTATAAAATATACAGAAGGTACTGGGGAAGCAACAATGGAAGAGGCAGAAGCATTCTTGGCCCTCAAGGAGCTTACACTCTACAGAGCAATACTAACATTGAGCAATTACAAGTACAATACAAAAGGAGCTTATATGTGGGAAGCTAACCTCTGAGGCAGGGATGAAATTTAAAACTTTTAATGTCATCCTATGCATTGTTAAGGAAGCAGGGAAAACTCAGGAAATAACTGCATTAAGACATTTGAGCAAGGGTAAAACAGAAGGAGAAAACCTCAGCTCTTGACTTGAAACAGACAACCTATTCAAGATTTCAGGTGCTTTTTTTTTTTTTTTTTTTTGAGACGGAGTCTCGTTCTTGTCCCCTAGGCTGGAGTACAATGGTGCTATCTCAGCTCACTGCAACCTCCGACTCCCAGGTTCAAGCGATTCTCCTGCCTCAGCCTGTCGAGTAGCTGGGATTACAGGCACCTGACACCATGCCCAGCTAATTTTTGTATTTTTAGTAGAGACGGGGTTTCACCATGTTGGCCAGGCTGGTCTTGGACTCCCGACCTCAGGTGATCCGCCTGCCTCGGCCTCCCAAAGTAGTGGGATTACAGGCATGAGCCACCGCACCCAGCCAGATTTCAGGTGCTTTTAAAAAAGTAACTGAAATTTTATTTTTACTTAATTCCTTTATATATATATATATATCTGAAATTAAGGCAAAAAGCATGATATGAGACCCAAAAAATCTCATACCCTACTCAACCAACTAAGTGTTTAGGACCTAAACAGGGCAAAAGATTTCAATAGCACTAACAGCTCAAGGAATGTATAGGTTAAACCTTTTGTTTTACATCCAGAAAATCAGAAAACTCGGCTAAACATTGTATATATCAGAAGGTTTTAAAAATAATTTGTAAGATTTAATCTTACCAAAGAACGCTTACTCATTTAAAGACATCTTTATAGCAGCCCTTCATATCATCACTGGAAACTGTTTATTAAAAGGGAGGAGTATGGGATACAGAAATAGCATGAATCAAAATCTCACACTTAATCCTTTAATGTTAATTGGATTTCAGACTGAGTGAAGTCTGACTAAAAATCACAGCAATGGGACAAAGCACTGCTTTGTTTTAAAACTGCACATGTGCTTTCTCCCCTGAGAACCTTTGGTTTAGACTTTTTGTACAGTAAGACATTTCATTAAATATGGTTAGATTTGCAGTCTAAGACCTTAAGTGACACACTCAATGACAACATTCTTATAAATTATAGGCAATTATAAGTCCTCCTTCTGGTTTCTCTTCTGTGCTTCATAAATATGTACATCTTTTTCAGGATCATAGTGAACCTTTCTCACAGTAAATTGCCTCTCCAGCATTGCTAAGAAGTTGTTATCCCGTTCATAGCGAATTCGGCATGCTAAAAGAATCACAGAGTGATTGCTACAGAGATGTTCCAGTGTTTGAAGAAGATCTGTGAATGTTTCTTCTAAATATATGATATCAGCTCCAAGTATCAGGTCAAATTCTCCAGGAGAAAAACTCCCCAAATTTTGTCCCCAAGTCAGCTCCTTAACAACAGTTTTGGGTTGGATATGAGGAGGTAAGTTGGCTTGAACGTTTGATTTAAGAAATTCTAATGCTACTTTTCGATCCGTGATAGTCACATGAGCACCTACAATGTGGAACAAAGAAAAAGTGATGTGCACATCAGTACAATTCTGTTAGGTAGAGAGGGGGTCAAGTTAAATGTAGTGTCTCTTAAATATTGCATCTGATATGAAGAATATCAGTCATGCCTTTCATGGACAGCTGCAATAGAAAAATGACTCACAGCTCCTTTTGCATTAACTACTGGTAAAAGTGACTCTTGATTTGCCTCTATGACATACCTGCTATTTGCTAAAATTGTGCCTATAAATTGCAGAATTGGCTGGGTGCGGTGGCTCATGCCTTTAATCCCAGCACTTTGGGAGGCCAAAGCGGGAGGATCACCTGAGGTCAGTAGTTGGAGACCAGCCTGGCCAACATGGCCAACTAAAAATACAAAATTAGCCAGGCGTGGTGGCGGGCACCTGTAATCCCAGCTACTCGGGAGGCTGAGGCAGGGGAATCACTTAAACCTGGGAGGCGGAGGTTGCAGTGAGCTGAGATCTAGCCACTGCACTCCAGCCTGGGTGACAAGAGCCAAACTCCATCTCAAAAAAAAAAAAAAAAAAAGGTAGAATTAGCCAGTGACACGGCTGATGCTTCTGAATTCTGCCAACAGAGCTGGCCCATACTTTATTCATTGGGTCATTATCTTTAAGTCAGTTGGCCGCAGGGTAAAATGGAATCCAAGAATGAAAAATCTGGGAGCAGGCCAGGTATGGTGGCTCATGCCTGTAATCCCAGCACTTAGGGAGGCTGAGGCGGGAGAAGCCCTTGAGCCCAGGAATTCAAGACCAGCCTGGGTAACACAGGGAGACTCCATCTCTACAAATAATTTTTTTTTTAATTAAGCACAGTGCACACCTGTGGTCCTAGGTACTCAGGAGGCGGAGGTGGGATATCATGTGAGCGTGGGAGATCAAGGCTGCAGTGAACTGTTATTGTGCCTGGGCAACAGAGCAACACCCAGTATCAAAAAAATATATATATATTTGGGAGCAGACTATTATTGCAAAGATGACAAGATACCAAAAACAGGGAAAGGCTGTTTTGTAAGGTTACCGTTTAAAAAAGAATCATGGAAGAAATAAATTGGCTACTAAGAAATCCCAGTCCACTTCTCCTTAGGCTGTTATGAAGCAGCCAACTTAACATGTTTTACATATATAATTATTGAAAAATTGTAAGCTTAAAAATTAATTTTATTAATGTAGGTTAAAACGCTTGTTCTTAATGCTAAGTTTCTACACACAGTGTAGGAAAATTAAACTGTTTCTTATGGGTTGTTGATAAAAAGATCCTTTTTTTTTGACCAATGTGGGTAAAAGAAGAACTTAAGGTGGAGCAAGCACATAAGGTCAGGTCGGATACACCTCATCTACGTTGTAGGAAAGATATAATATGTGTAATACTCTTTACTTCTGGCCCCAGAAATTCTGAAATTTAAAATTATGTTTCAATCTTTCTTAAAATTCTTTCCTTTTGCATCCTTCTTCAGTTTGTAATCTTCACAGGTAATCTTCCCACAGGATTCCAGACTAGTTGCAGTAAGCACTATTTCAGTGGCAGCTGATACTCAGTGTTTCTTATCTTGACACATAAGTTAGGGCAGTAATTCAATTTGACATTTACAGTCCTAGTATGAGATACTGATGAAAATGCTCAATTTGTTAGATTTTACAAGCCTGAACCTACCACTTTGACCATTCGTTGCTAGACAGTGTGTTGCTCAATGGACAGATTTCAATGACAGTTTTCATCTTTTCTGAAAATAAAAATTGCAGACAGCCAGGCCGAGTAGCTCAACCTGTAATCCGAGCACTTTGGGAGGCCGAGGCAGGAGCATCACTTGAGCCCAGGAGTTCAAGACCAGCCCTGACAACATAGAGAGATCCCATCTCCACAAAAAATAAAAAAATTAGCCAGGCGTGGTGGCATTATTCAAGAGGCTAAGGTGGGAAGATCACTGGAGCCCAGAAGGTCAAGGCTGCACTTAAACAACAACTTTAGGCCAGGCGCGGTGGCTCCAGCCTGTAATCCCAGCACTTTGGGAGGCCGAGGCAGGTGGATCATGAGGTCAAGAGATCAAGACCATCCTGGCCAACATGGTGAAACCCCGTCTCTACTAAAACTACAAAAATTAGCTGGGCATGGTGGCACGTGCCTGTAGTCCCAGCTACTCAGGAGGCCGAGGCAGGAAAATTGCTTGAACCTAGGAAGTGGAAGTTGCAGTGAGCTGAGATCGCACCACTGCACTCCAGCCTGGCGACAGAGTGAGACTCCGTCTAAAAAAAAAAAAAAAAAAGAAAGAACAACTTTAACTTAGCACTTAAAGAGCAAGTATTTTCACTTACATTACTGTCATACAATTCAGTAATTTTTCAATGATTATGTATGTATTAAACACATATAGATTGGCTGCTTCATAACAGCCTAAGGAGAGGTGGACTGGGATTTCTTAATAGCCAATTTCTCTCTTCTATGATTTTTTTTTTTTTTTTTCCGAATATACAGAGAGGGTTTTGCCATGTTGTCCAGGCTGGCCTCCAACCCCTGGGCTCAAGCAATCCACCCGTCTTGGCCTCCCAAAGTGCTGGGATTATAGGCGTGAGCCACTGTACTCAGCCCTATCATTCTTTTTTAAAATTTTAACCTCACGAAACAGGCTTTCTCTATTTTTGGTATTTTGTCATCTGAGCAATGAGCCATGGTCATGCCACTGCACTCTAGCCTGGGCAACAGAGCGAGACCCTATCTCTTAAAAAAAAAAAAATGCAGACAGCCTTTTCCAAGGTTTGAGTTAGAACTGTATCTCTGAATTTCTTAACAGTACACAGAACACTCTGCAGGCAATACTGGAGTGACTGAGTCATCTGCATATCACCTCAGTGTTCCTTTTACCAGCTCATACATAAAGGCCTTCTCTAATGCCTGTCCCAAGCATTTCAAAGGCTACTTCTAACCTGGTAGGTATTCCAGAAGTCTGAATAGGATCTTAATGTCAGTTGACCACTCCCTGTAATTCCACACATATCTGAATGACTACCATCAGCCATGGAACAGATACCTACCTCTCCCCTCATACAACTTACATTCAAGTGAGAGATAGGCAGTAAGACGTTTTAAAAAAAAAAAAAAACAGAATATCCGGCTGGGTGCCGTGACTCACACCTGTAATCTCAGCACTTTGGGAGGCCAAGGCGGGTGGATCACCTGAGGTCAGGAGTTCGAGACCAGCCTGGCCAACATGATGAAACCCTGTCTCTACTAAGAATACAAAAAATTAGCCAGGCATGGTGGCAGGCACCTGTAATCCCAGCTACTCAGGAGGCTGAGGCAGGAGAATCGCCTGAACCCGGGAGGCAGAGGTTGCAGCGAAGATCACCCCACTGCACTCCAGCCTGGGCGACAAGAGCAAAACTCCCATCTCAAAAAAAAAAAAAAAAAAAAAAATACAGTGAAACCCAGCAGCAGCATTTCCTTCAGCCCCACTCACAGAGGCACAGACTGGGGACAGCGGAAGGCTGCAGTTAACCTGGCTTGTTTTGAAGCAAAGAAAGGTAGGCGGTCGGTGTCAACCGTACATGAAGATGGTGATAAAATGACTGCCCGTGAGATTTATGCTGGGTAAGGAGGGTGAGACAGTATTTAGTTCAGAAAAGACTAGTGGAAACTGACCCAATGAGACAACACAGTATGCTGTCAATTAGTAATGGGAAAAGAATGTATAAACATGTGTCATCACTTTTTGTTTTAGTTTTATAACACCTTATTTATGCAAACATTCGAGCACATACTATGTACTAGAGATACAAAGATGAGGAAGAAAGTCCTTACCCACAGCTCAAAGTCTCATGCGGGAGAGACACATAAACACAGTTGTGATGCAGCGTGGGAAGAAAAATAATAGAAACATGAGTGTGCGCAGGAAATCACGAGGTCACAAAGGAGAAATTCTTCAAGAGGAGCAGAGGTCAAAGAAAAATTCAAAGGAAGGGAAATCTGAGCTTACGCTTAAAAGATGAGGCATGAACCAAGGGAAAGATGTGAAGAAAGGGCATCCAAGGCAGATGGGACAAGCCAGAGCAGGATGTGTGTCCCAGGAACTTCATGCACTCCAATCTTGCTGAGAAAAAGTGAGGCTGAAGAGTCAGGCAGGATGAGATAACAAAGCCTTACTAAGACGCCTGGGATTTAGCCTGCAGGCAGGCAGTGGGAAGGCAAAGAAGTGTTCAAGCACAGGTCATGCCATCAATTTTGCATTTTAGATGGACCACTCTGACAGCTATTGAGAAAATAGGTTTAAAAAGTCGAAACAGAGGCAGATAGGCCAGGTGGGAGAGTGATGTGATCATGCAGGCAGGTGACAGATGATGAGCGCTCAAGCCGGGCAGTGGGAGTGGACAGAGAGAGACAGATCCAGGAAATAGTTAAAAGACAGAATCAGTGGGACTCCAAGGGGTAGGGGAGGTAGACGGGAAGTCAAGGAGTTGGGTGGGGGCAGTGACTACTTGGAAGGCGATGCCAACTCAGAATAAAGGAGGAAGAACAAGTTTAGAAAGAAAAGAGTTTGGGTTTAAACGGATACCATTTGAGGTGCTGGGAAATAGCCAGGTATAGATATCCAGCTTTCAGTTAAACACACAAGCCATAAGTTCAGCTGAGATTTGCACTCGAATTACAGAAAAATCGAAGACAGCATCTTCCTGAGTATTATATTTCAAGACAGTGGTCCCCAGGCTTGGCTAGGCATCAAATCACATGGGAAGCTTTTAAAATTCAGATTCCCTGACCCCATCCCATTTTACAGAATCCTCCTATCTTCAAGATGGGGTGTTTTTTTCGGCCAGGCACGGTGGCTCACACCTGTAATCCCAGCACTTTCGGAGGCCAAAGCGGGCGGATCACGAGGTCAGGAGATCAAGACCATCCTGGCTAACACAGTGAAACCCCATCTCTACTAAAAATACAAAAAATTAGCCGAGCATGGTGGCGGGCGCCTGTAGTCCCAGCTACTCAGGAGGCTGAGGCAGGAGAATGGCTTGAACCCGGGAGGCGGAGCTTGCAGTGAGCCGAGATCGCGCCACTGCACTCCAGCCTGGGCAACAGAGCGAGACTCCATATCAAAAAAAAAAAAAAAAAAAAAAAAAGATTGGGTGTCTTTATTCTATGGATACAGCAGTTCCCTCTTATCTGCAAGAGATACGTTCCAAGACCCCCAGTGGATGCCTGAAACCACAGATAGTAACAAACCCTGTATATAAGATGCTTTTTCCGATATGTATATACCTATGGTAAAGTTTAATTTCTACATTAGGCACAGTAAGAGATAAACAATAAATAATAAAACAGCATAATTATAACAATATACCATAATAAAAGTTATGGGTGGATCACAAGGTCAGGAGTTCAAGATCAGCCTGGCCAAGATGGTAAAACCCCATCTCTATTAAAAATACAAAAAAAAATTAGCCTGCTGCAGTGGCAGGTGCCTGTAATCCCAGCTACTCGAGAGGCTGAGGCAGGAGAATTGCTTGAACCCGGAGGCGGGGCAGAGATTGAAGTGAGCCAAGATCACACCACTGCACTCTAGCCTGGGTGACAGAGTGAGACTCTGTCTCAGAAACAACAACAACAACAAAAGGTATTTGAATGTGGTCTCTCTCTCTCTAAAAAATATCTTATCATACTCTAGTCACCTGTTTTCAGACCAAGGCTGACAGTGGGTAACTGAAGCTGGGGAAAGTGATCACAGGTGAGGAGGGACTACTATAGTTCCAAGTAGCATAAAGACCAGGGAGATTTTCAAACTAAGAACGAGGGTTTGAGTGTCAGATTGGATTCAAATTCTAAGCACAATCCATTAGCTTTGTGACCTCAGGCAAGTTACTTACCCTCCAAGAAGCCTCCCTTTCACCACTGGAAGGGCGCTGTAAGTAGGTAAGGCCTACTTACCATGCAGGGTCACTGTGGGAATGAAAGGGTGTACAATGCACAGTCCTCAGAACACAGGAACTACTCAGGAATTAGCAGCTGGTTTTTAACAGCAAAGTCTCATCACCCTATATTAATATCTACATAGCACCGTTTTTGTTTTTTTTTTAATCTTCTTTCTTTACCTCTACCCACTAAACTCAGAACGTAAGCTTCTGGAGAAACCTGCCAACCTGTTTACTGCTCCATCCACAGTGGACCTCCAGGCTTGTGGTGGGTTCTCCCCAAATTCAGGAATAAATGACTAAGGTTACAAAAAGGGAATATACTTTAAAAAGAATAATAATTAATCTCTTCCTGACATTTCAAAATCACTACCTGTTTTAGTACTCACTGATTCTATTTTGAAGAGACAAACATTTTCTTACCCTCAGGCTCCAACAGCAAAACTTCTCCAACCTAATACTTTGAAGCGACTACAAATAGTGAGTATGAGAATTATACAGTAGCAGAGAAATGCTTATGACATAATGTGAAAACATCATTTGTATAGGTGTGTGTATAGATACACAAAACACACACACACGCAGACATATATATTTACATATATATAATCATAATTACAACTATGATTAAAAATACAGATGGAGAGAAACAAAACATACAAAAATGCTAATGGTAACTATGTTGCAGAGTCATGAATAATTAGAATCATTGCTGAGTTTTTTTCCCTCTTCTTTAAGCTTATTTTTGTAATAGTTACATCAGTTTTATAACAAAAGTATTAATTTTCATAACTTTAAAAATTATCTCTCTGCTGCTTGAATCAGAATAAATTTCCATGATTTTCAAAAAGTCTTCAATCTAGTTTGTTCATCTCTTATTCCAGAATTATTTGAGTGCATACTGAGTGGCAGGTGCTATCCAAGGGCCAAGGACACACAATGAAACATGGTCCCTTTCCTCAGGAGCCTTGGCCTTCCAGGAGAGACAGACACATGAAACACCTGCCTACAATGAAATGTGACAGACCTGGGATAGAGGTGGGAGTATTCCAAGTGCTATGGGGAAAAGAAGGCAGAAATTAACCCTTTGCAGTGAGGCAGGAAAGGACTCTACAAGGCCACAGTGTAACTTGGGCATGAAGCATGCTTTGCTATGTGGTGGTATCTGAAATATCTTATTCTGACTTTCCCAACCCCAGAGATCCAGATTGCTAGATCAGAAAAAGCAGTACTCAAGAGAGTAATCAACACTCGTGGAGCACTTCCTTTGTGTCACTCAGTGAACCAGCAGATGTTATACACACAATCTCATTGGTTCCTCACTGTGGAGTAAATATTACTATTATGCACAATGTGCAGATGGGGTAATCAATGTTTAAAGGTTAATCAACTTGCCCAAGGTCACACGACTAGTAAGAATGAAAAGAAATGTCAAAACCAAGTATAACTAAGCCTATGCACTTTGCTACACTAACATGTCTATACACCAGCCAAGAAAATTTTGCATGAAGCCCTGGTTCTCAGGAGGAAACAGAGAAACCTCATTTCCCCTTATAGTAACTCTTATATCAGCAGAGAGAGAAGCTGGTGTTACAGAAAAAAAATAAAACAGGCCGGGCATGGTGGCTCACTCCTGTAATCCCAGCACTTTGGGAGGCCAAGGTTGGCAGATCACTTGAGGTCAGGAGTTCGAGACCAGCCTGGCCAACATGGTAAAACCCCATCTCTACCAAAAATAAAAAATTAGCTGGGCGTGGTGACACATGCCTATAGTCCCAGCTACTTGGGAAGCTAAGGCAGGAGAATTGCTGAAACCCGGGAGGTGGAGGTTGCAATGAGCCGAGATCATGCTACTGCACTCCAGCCTGGGCAACAGAGTGAGACTCCATCTCAAAAAATAATAAAATAAATAAAATAAAATAAAATAACTGTGTCTAACAAGCCTGGTTTTGAGTCCCAGATCTCCAGTGGTCAGGACTTCAGAAAGTAGCTTAATCTCCCAGAATCCCAGCTTTGTTTGAAAAATGAAAATTAAAAATAATACCTAACATACACGGGAATGTTATAAGGCTCACCTGAAAAGAATAAAAGGCAGTGTACCAGCAAGGGCTTTATCGATGACTTAAGTGCTGTGGTTGAAGATGGATGGAAACCTCTGTCAATTTACACAGACTTTTAACCACCACCCCTGCCCATGCTCCCTATCGAATTTTGGAAAGCAACAGCTAAGCAGAAAAAGGAATAGTGAAAAAGAATTGGGTTTCTGGAAAATAGGCAGAACAAAAGAGGGACTTAGCTGGTCCTTAAATATCTGTAGACAATGTGATGGGTTTAGAATACTCTGGAATCCTGGATCCTTCCTACCCAAGTGTGGCCTGAGAACCAGTAGTGTCGGCATCACTACTGACATTTCTACTGCTTGTTAGAAATGCAGGTTCCCAGGCCCCCGTCCAGCCCTGCCAAATCAGAATCTGCATTTTAACAAGAGCACCAGGTGACAATATGGAAGTGATAAATATTATACATGGTATCTTGAAAGCTGGTCTACCCTTATGATTAGATAGCTTGAACTATATATGTCAGAAGTTACAGAAATGAGTCAACAGTCAATAATAAAAATAACAATGAAGCCTAAAAATGCTCTAGCTCCAAGCCTCAATTAATGTGTGTATACCAAATTTTAAAATGACAAACCTTGATATCAAGTCAGAACTGTATACTGTTCATACAATTTTAAAAATAAGAAGTCAGCACAAACTATAGTGGGGGCTAGCCCTCCCTACAAGAGAAAAACCAGCAAAGTTTCCTCAGCAATGAAGAAAAGACTATCTGCTCTATCTCCCTCACAGGGTTAAATCAGATAGTGTATGGGAAAGAAAGCCCCTGAATGTGAAAAAAACTCTATACATGGGTAAGATTATTCTCCTTGAATCAACTCACTTTAAGATCGTATTACTGGCATCACAGAATTGAAGGGGGCAGAGCAATCTCCCATGGGAAGTATAAATAACAGAGTGTGTGTGTGTGTGTGTGTGTGTGTGTGTGTGTGTGTGAGAGAGAGAGAGACAGAAATTAGAAAGAGAGAGAAATTAGCCCGTTAGCCTCACTGGAGTTAAGAGCCCCAGCAGCTGGCCCACAACTCGTAAGTATAAGCAAAAGATAATAACCCAGTAAGGGGAAAACCCACAATGGGTTTTGTGCTAAGAAAACAGCAAATGCACCTCTCAATGAGTTCTGCTCACTAAGGAGTCAGCGCATGACACTCACCCAGCAGGGCAGCCACTATGCCCACCAGCCCCGTGCCAGCACCCAGCTCCACGGCAGAGCGGCCCCTGAGCTCCACAGCTCCCATCTCCAGATACGTGGAAAGAACAATGGCCTGAGTGAAAACACAGTGTGATGACGATTAAGGTCAACATGTGCTTGAGTAGCTGCAGGGTTTCAGGTCAGCTACACACACCCCTCTCCCACTTCGAGGTTCAATTCCCAGCTTAACAACACACACAGGAACTTAGCTGGTGCAGCAAGGTAACCTCCCCCTTATAGCAAGCACAGGGTCCCACAGCAGTGCCCAGAGATGATGCCCACACTAAATGGGGTCCTGCTGGATCTGGAAAGCTTAATTTTTTTTTTTTTTTTGAGACAGTCCATCCGTCACCCAGGCTGGAGTGCAGTGGCACAATCTCGGCTCACTGCAACCTCCACCTCCCAAGCTCAAGTGATTCTCCCACCTCAGCACCCCCAGTAACTGGGACACAGGCATGCACCACCACACCCAGCTAATTTTTGTAGTTTTTTTGGTAGAGATGAGGTTTCGCCATGTTGGCCAAGCTGGTCTTGAACTCCTGAGCTCCTGCATCAGCTTCCCAAAGTGCTATAGGATTATAGGCGTGAGCTACCACACCCAGCCTGGAAAGCTTAACTTTTTACTGTGTCACGGCACTTTTATGCTTGAAGTTTACACAACTATTCTGCAAGAACTGACATGAACAATTTCTATCATTTTGTTTAAGAGAATGCCCAGTTCCTAAACCAAACTCAAGTCAGCAAAGCCACAACTTCACCCATGGGGAAAAAGCAACATGGCCGGGCGTGGTGGCTTACGCCTGTAATCCCAGCACTCTGGGAGGCCGAGGCGGGTGGATCACGAGGTCAGGAGATCAAGACCTTCCTGGCTAAC
Source organism: Symphalangus syndactylus (assembly GCF_028878055.3). NCBI lineage: Eukaryota > Metazoa > Chordata > Mammalia > Primates > Hylobatidae > Symphalangus > Symphalangus syndactylus. The sequence continues at coordinate 112,190,862 of NC_072430.2, forward strand.
GCAGTGAAACCCCGTCTCTACTAAAAATACAAAAAATTAGCCAGGCGTGGTGGTGGGCGCCTGCAGTCCCAGCTACTCGGGAGGCTGAGGCAGGAGAATGGCGTGAACCCAGAAGGCGGAGCTTGCAGTGAGCCGAGATCGTGCCACAGCACTCCAGCCTGGGCGACAGAGCGAAACCCCGTCACAAAAAAAAAAAAAAAAAAAAGGCAACACATTGCCCAAGGGTCTCTGAACTGCATTACTCACGGTCATCACCCCACAGGGGCCCTCACCATACATTTTGGGCATCAGAAGGTAAGTTTTGGCCAAAGTTTTGGATACTTGATGTGTGGTTTTAGCATTTGCTTATGACCCTACAGAAAGAAGTGTATAAAGCTAACATAACTTGTTACTATAATTTATTTCTCACAGCCACATGCTGTGAGTATAATTGGCAATTCCTCTTCTTGGTGAGCATTTACGAGTCTTCCCATTTCTCATTATTATTATTATTTTTTTTTGAGATGTAGTCTCACTCTGTCACCCAGGATGTAGTGCAGTGGCGCAATCCCAGCTCCCTGCAACCTCTGCTTCCCAGGTTCAAGCGATTCTCCTGCCTCAGCCTTCCGAGTAGCTAGGACTACAGGTGTGCGCCACCACGGCTAATTTTTGTATTTTCAGTAGAGATGGAGTTTTGCCATGTTGGCTAGGCTGGTTTCGAACTTCTGACTTCAAGTGATCCGCCCACCTCAGCCTCCCAAACTGCTGGGATTACAGGTGTGAACCACCACACCAGGCCTATATCTTTATTATTACCAGAGTAATTTTCATGTAGTTACCTGGACTGGATTCCTAGAAGTCGTAGTACTACATTAGAATATATTGAGATTTTTATTCCTACGTGTTTAACATCCCTAACAATGTTAAAACTGTCAAACTGTATTTATGCCAATCATGCATTCAACATTGAGTTCCCACTGAGTCCTAGGTGTGGGGCTAGATGCTGAGGGCTCAAGTCAGAACAGGGCGGGGAGAGGAAGAAGTTAAAAAGCAGTTACAATTTTTTAACAATTACAACTATGGAAAACTTAAAGAAAACACATAATCTTCATTTTGGGCTCTGCCACTTTACAATACCCTGTGGAATAAAGAGACTAACTCGGCCGGGCGCGGTGGCTCACGCCTGTAATCCCAGCACTTTGGGAGGCTGAGGCAGGTGGATCACTTGAGGTCAGGAGTTCCTGACCAGCCTGGCCAACATGTCGAAACCCCATCTCTACCAAAAAATACAAAAATTAACCAGGTGTGGTGGCGTGCACCTGTAGCCCCAGCTACTCCAGAGGCTGAGGTGGGAGAATCGCTTGAACCCAGGAAGCGGAGGCTGCAGTGAGCCAGGATCGCGCCACTGCACTCCAGCCTGGGCAACAGAACGAGACTATGTCTCAAAAAAAAAAAAAAAAAAAAAAAGACTAACTCGTGTCCAAAGCAGTTGGGGGCTTTCCTTCCTATCCTCTGCGGCAAGTCATTAACTTTCTTCAGCTTTCATTTACACCTTTAAAATGTAATCTATGTGGAGGGACAAGAGGAGTGACTAAGGGATACGGCTTTGAGAGTGGCAGTGATAGTAAAACTGTTTTAAAATTGAAGCGGTAATAGTTGCACTACTCTGTGAATATACTGTATTTTTAAAACCGCACTGAAATGTGCACTTTAAATAGGTGAAGTGTATGGTATGTGAATTATATCTCAATAAAGCTGTTCTAAAAAAAATAAAAAATAAAAGCCAGTCTTGCAAGTGCGGACGTTTTCAGAGGTCCCCCAGGGCTTACTTACCGCATCCCAAACCACCGCTGCGACTCCCAGGTGTCTCCAGTTCTGCCGGATCTGGATCGTGTGGTTTGCAAAGGAAAAAGTTGCAAGAGGCTTGTGGAATTTCTGCAACCCAAATTCCGTTGTCTCCTCATAGGGCACGAGGGCCATCCCGCCTGCACCCCGCCCTCTGCTCAGACCTGCCGTGCAAAAGAATCCTGGGTGACGCTCTGGCCAAAAGATACATTATCTGTTCCTAACTAACTCCAAATGCTTTTACGGTTGTTTACGAGTTCAAAAGAAAAAAAGAAACAGGTGGAGGAAGACTTTGTCCAATTTCTTTTGCATGGCTCTTCCGAATCTGAGTGAGATTTGGCTCGGAATTTGGGTCAACGGATGTGTTTGGGGAAGAAAAAAAAAAAGTCCAGAACATTCCAACTTCCGCAGAATACCCTATACACTGCACTGCTACCACTTGGTGAATTCAGAACTACACAAGCGGCGGAAGCGGCGGTGATCGCCCAGGGCCCCAGGGCAGCGCGGAAAGCAGCGCTTCCAACCCAGACCCGGGCGCCCGGACTGCAGCTGCAGCCAGCCGGGCGGGCCGGGTTCTTTCGTTACGGTTTCGCTACCCACCTCCCCTCCTCCATCGGCTGCTTCAATAGTGATAACAATGGGACCGAACCTGCCCTTAGACTGGGTGTTAGCGGTTTGATAAACCAGAAATACACGGTCGCCGCAGTTCCGTCTCCCCGACCCTGGAAGTGAGCGACACTGCGGGCCTCCAAGCGGCTCGCGGGGACAGCGGGGACTCGGAGGCCTCCCCGAAGTCCCCCTATAGCTGCCCCCCACTCACCCCTCTCCCGGGACAACCAGTGCGCCCTTCCTGCCCGCGGGCCCCGGAGCTGCGGCAACCCTCCAGGGGTGAGAGGGAGACCAGGCGAGGAGGGTCACAGGGCCTCTCAGGATCCCCAGGCCATGCGGGGCGCCGTGAGCTGCCCGGCGGAGCACCCAGGGTTCGGCCGGGCTGAGGCGCCGCCACGCCGGTACTTACGGCTCGGGAGGCGGTCCCGCGTGGGGCGCGCGCTCCGCTTTCCCCGCCCCGGGCTGGCTGCGAAAACCGCCGGCCTTAAAGAGCCCGAGGGAGGGGGGCGGGCGGCCACGGCCCGGAGCCACGCATTTCCGGTCTCCCGGTACCCCGCCTCCGGCAGGTGCCCCTGGAGCTCAGGGCGAGGGCGGGGCCAGGCCGTGGCGCGGTGGAGGAGTGACGTTGCGGGAGGGGGGACCGGGGCTTTCCCTCGTGCGTTCCCAAGGTACCCGGAAGACCTAATCCGTTTCCCCGGCCGCCAAGGGAGGCGCTGTGGGGGCAGGAGCAAGAGTGAGATCCGGGTGCCCAGCTGCCGCGGGTGCGCCGGGAGAGCATGGGGTGCCCCGGGCTCTCCTAGCGGGAGAGAAAAGCCACCCACCTGGCGCTGAATGTGCCCCTCGACCTTTTCTATCATGTGCTCCGCCGCTCTCTGCCTCTGACTTTCTCGCTTGCGCGTTGTGCCTGTTTTTTAAAGGTGGCGCGTTAGCGGATGATGGAGACAGCGCGCTCCAAAGAATGCATGGTCACTCTCGTCCCCGCGTCTCCACGGTGGGGTCAGAAGCGGCGTAATAGCCCGCTTGGCGGCAATCGAGTGGAAAAGTCACAAAACCTTTTTCAACTAAAGCGCAGTGGGGGAAGTGAACACGTGGCGCCCGAGTCCAAGTTTTTAAAGTGGGTCGGGGGGCGCGGCGGGCTCCGGCTACAGTCGGAAGCGCGGAGCTCTGGGCGCGCGCTTGGCTCCAGCCCGGGCCCCAGGCGGCGCTGCAGACTCCAGTGCCCCAGTCTCCCTCCTCCCGATGCCGAGGCGCACCTGCCCGTGAGAACCCACGCTGGACGTGGAAGATGCCGAGGGCCTGGCACCCTGGCCGCAGGCCCTAGCAGAGCGCGCGGCTGGAGTAGGTCCCCTTGAGTGGGACCGTGCGGGGACCGGCATCCTCCCGGGGATGCCTCCTTTTCCTCCTGGGCCCCCTAGCCTGACGCCGCCCGCTGCGCTCTCAGCGCGGCTGCACGTTAGAACCAGCTGGGGTAAACCTCCCTTACCAGTCCCCGGCCCCGAGAGCCGGCCATGGGAGGGGGCCCGAGCGCTGATTTTTTGTTTGGCTTTTTGCTTTTGTTTTTTTTGAGACGGAGTCTCTCTCTCTCTCGCCCAGGCTGGAGTGCAAGGGCGCGAACTCGGCTCACTGCAGTCTCCGCCTTCCAGGTTTAAGCGATTCTCCTGCCTCATTCTCCCGAGTAACTAGGATTACAGGCCTGCGCCAGCACGCCAGCTAATTGTTGTGGGATATTTTTTGTTTGTTTTTTTGAGACGGAGTCTTGCTCTGTCGCCAGGCTGGAGTGCAGTGGCGTGATCTCGGCTCACTGCAGCCTCCACCTCCCGGGTTCAAGCAGTTCTCCTGCCTCAGCCTCCGAAGTAGCTGGAATTACAGGCGCCCGCCACCACACCCGGCTTTTTTTGTGCTTTTAGTAGAGACGGGGTTTCACCATGTTGGCCAGGCTGGCCTCAAACTCCTGATCTCCAGTGATCCACTCATCTCGGCCTCCCAAAATGCTGGGATTACAGATGTGAACCACTGCCACCATCCCCACCCCTACCGCCCGAGCGCTGATTTTTTTTTTTTTATTCAGAGTTTCGCTCTTGTCACCCAGGCTGGAGTGCAATGGCATGATCTCGGCTCACTGCAACCTCCGCCTCCCAGGTTCAAGCTATTCTCCTGCCTCAGCCTCCCGAGTAGCTTGGATTACAGGCACCTGCCACCACGACTGGCTAATTTTTGTATTTTTAGTAGAGACGGGGGTTTCACCACGTTGGCCAGGCTGGTCTCGATCTCATAACTACAGGTGATCCACCCGCCGCGGCCGGCCTCCTAAAGTGCTGGGATCACAGTCATGAGCCACCGCGCCCGGCAAGCGCTGATTTTTTTTTTTTTTTTTTTTTTTTTTTTTTTGAGACGGAGTCTCGCTCTGTCGCCCAGGCTGGAGTGCAGTGGTCTGATCTCGGCTCACTGCAAGCTCCGCCTCCCGGGTTCACGCCATTCTCCTGCCTCAGCCTCTCCGAGTAGCTGGGACTACAGGCGCCTGTCACCACGCCCGGCTAATTTTTTGTATTTTTTAGTAGAGTCGGGGTTTCACCGTGGTCTCGATCTCCTGACCTCGTGATCCGCCCGCCTCGGCCTCCCAAAGTGCTGGGATTACAAGCGTGAGCCACCGCGCCCGGCCAGCGCTGATATTTTTAAGAGCTCCCGGGGGCCCCGAGCCTGCTTACCGCGGCGGGAGCCTGGCGGGGGCCTGAACCTCCCTCTCCTGGCCTCTTCCGTCCTGTAGGCGGCGTCCCCGGCCTCCAGATTAATCTTCCATGGGAAGGCTGGGGCCTGCGGCTTAGAGGGTAACTTCAGGGAACTTGGAAGACCACCAGTGAGGGTCTTTTACCTCCTTTTTCGTTTTCTTTTTTGGTCCTCTCGCTTTCTCTCTTAGTATTTCCTTTCTCTCTTACCTCCTGCACTTGGTGTTGTTTCTGCCTCTCAGCTTTCCCTTTATCGAAGACCTCCCTTTCTTGCCCTTATTTTCTCTCTGTCCCTTTTTGCAGGAAGAACCAGCATTGGGCACAAGAAAGAATATGTATGGGCTTTGGGGCCAGACAAATATGGAAAATTTAAATTCTTCCTCTGACTCTTTAAGTGGGATGACTTTGGGAAATTACTAAACCTCCCTAGATCCCACACTACTCATCCCTGAAGCCTGGCCTGGAGCCTTGGGCCCCTTCTGTTTTTTCTCCCTATTCTCCATCCTTTCTGCTGAAATCAAGCATATGACCTCAAAAAACAAAGCAAAACCTTCCCCACCTCTCCAGCACTCTAACATGGAACATGTGCCTCATTATATTTACTTATGAGTTTTCTAGGAAGGTGTCATTTACTTTTTCTCAACCATCTTGTCCTCCCAATGTTCTAAGCTGTATCAGATGGCTCAGGAAGCACCAAAAGGAATATTGAGGAACATACGCAACTCGTATAGCAGTGTAGCCATTAAGCAGAGCTCTGTTTTTATCAAAGTAAGCCAGTGGTCCACTGAATATTTGAAAATACATTTTTAATCCTAAAAACAAGTTGGTGTGTGGCAGACTACGTATTGTTTAGAATAGTCGGCCAAGTGTGGTGACTCACGCCTGTAATCCTAACACTTTGGGAGGCCAGGGTGGGAGGATCACTTGAGCCCAGGAGTTCAAGATCAGCCTGGCCAACATAGTAAGACCCCATGTCTAAAAAAAATTTTTTAAAGGCCAGGTGCGGTGGCTCACGCCTGTAATCCCAGCACTTTGGGAGGCTCAGGCAGGTGGATCACAAGGTCAGAAGATCGAGACCATCCTGGCTAACACGTTGAAACCCCATGTCTACTAAAAATACTAAAAATTAGCCAGGCATGGTGGTGGGCGCCTGTAGTCCCAGCTACTCAGGAGGCTGAGGCAGAAGAATGGCGTGAACCGGGGAGACGGAGCTTGCAGTGAGCTGAGATTGCACCACTGCACTCCAGCCTGGGTGACAGAGCGAGACTCCGTCTCAAAAAAAAAAAAAAAATTAAAAAAAAAAAATAGCCGAGCATGGTGGTACACACCTATAGTCCCAGCTACGTGGGGGGTTGAGGTGGGAGGATCATGTGAGCCCAGAGGTGGAGGCTTCAGTGAGTCCTGAAGTCACACCACTGCACTGTATCCTGGGTGACACAGCAAGACCCTGTCTCAAAAAAAAAAGAATTTCTGACAGTCTTTTTTTTTTTTTTTTTTTTTTTGACGCAGAGTCTTCTCATTCTGTCACCCAGGCTGGAGTGCAGTGGTGCAATCACGGCTCACTGCAGCCTGGACCTCCTGGGTTCAGGCGATCCTCCCACCTCAGCCTCCTAAGTAGCTGGGACTACAGGTGTGTGCCACCACACTGGGCTAATTTTATTTTTTGTATAGAGAGAGTCTTGACATGATGCCCAGGTTGGACTTGAACTCCTAGCCTCAAGTGATCCCCCCACCTCATGCTTCAGCCTCCCAAAGCGCTGGGATTACAGGCGGGAGCCACTGAGCCTGGCCTGTCCTGACAGTCTTGTTAGGAATATGCAAAAAGATAGATTTACTTTCTGCATTATTGGTAATTCCGCAGTGCAGTTTAATCGTAATGTTAACAGTGTATAAAATAGTGCTTTGGCTGGGCAAGGTGGCTCACGTCTGTAATCCTAGCACTTTAGGAGGCCAAGGCGGACGGATCACCTGAGGTCAGGAGTTCGAGACCAGCCTGACCAACATGGAGAAACCCCGTCTCTACTAAAAATACAAAATTAATCGGGCATGATGGCGCATGCCTGTAATCCCAGCTACTCGGGAGAATGAGGCAGGAGAATCGCTTGAACCCAGTAGGCGGAGGTTGTGGTGAGCCAAGATCACGCCATTGCACTCCAGCCTGGGCAACAAGAGTGAAACTCTGTCTCAAAAAAAAAAAAAAAATAGTGCTTTTTACTTTTATCTGAATGACTGAAATGGCCTTTTCCCAATCCTATGACTCCTGACTGCAAAATAATGGTAGAAGGACACTTAGGCCTTTGTCCCTCCTGTCTTCTGGAACTAGTCCATGTCCAAGGTCATAGTAGAAGCAGTCACCTTGCTACTACCTTGGCACAGCTTGATCCCTATGTCCCCCCAGGCATGTTCCCTTTTTAGGCCAGGGTGGATACCCAACCCCGTGCTGGGTACATAATTCTCTCTGCAGAAAGAATGCAGAGTGACTATCAGACATCTGTTGTTACTGCCTGCCCAACATCTATTTCTCATTTTCCTGGTATCAGCAGTTCTCTTCTGCTGATGGTCAGAAGCCCAGCTTCTGGAGTGTAAGTTCTGCATCAGCTCAGCTCTGCAATTTATTAGCTGCGAGGGCTTGGGTGAAATGCATTAACCTGTGTCTCAATGTCCTCATCTATAAAATAGGGATAATGTGATTATTGTATGAGTAAACAGCAAAGATAACCTGAGATTAAAATGAGTTAACTTATCTACTTAGAACTTCGTCCAACAAACACATTTTACAGAGCATTCGCTTATACTGTTATGTGTTTGGACTGGTCTATCCTCAGCCCTCACTACATGATCGGGCATATGTCCCAGGCCTGGCCAATATGAACACGTTCCTTCCACCTGGCCACAGGTAGGTGAGACGTGAACATGTAACCAAGGCTGGGCCTAACCAGAGCCCATTCTGAGACTAGAGACTCTCAGAGAACCAGCCTGTTGGGGAAGGATAGAAATTTAGAGGTCCTATTGGTCATCTGGTCCCAAGAGAACAAAACTAGCAGTAAATGTGGCCAGTGAAGGCACTGATGGAGAGAGAGGCTGCCTCCTGTTGATGTTTGACCACCTGGATCCAGCTGTCCTGGAATTTTCAGTTATTTGAGACATTAAATTCCCTAATTAGCTTAAGCTGTCATTTGAGCAGCTTTTTTGTTGTTGTTGTTGTTGTTGTTGTTTTGTTTTTGGTCTCCTGAAGAAGAAAAACAATCCTAATACATTCAGTCTGGGCTGGTCCCTTGAGCAAAGGAGAGATATAAAGCTATGCCTGTATGGGGCCATCTTCACTGCGAGGTATAGGTGGAGAAACCATTCTACAGAGAGCAGTCACCAGCAGAAACTTGGGGCTGAGCTGCCAGCTGCCAGTTTCCCAACGCCTCTCTTGTCCTGAGCCCTTCCTGGCTGCACCTGGGTTCTCAGGTCCCGTGGGAACCCAGGGTAACCCGACGAGACATTTTCCTTTCTTGATTAAGCTCGCTGGAGTGCCTGTGACATACATGCAGCCAGAGTCCCAGTGAAAAGGATGTTTTTTGTTTTTAGGAAGTGATGTAAACAGAATATAAATATTCTATAAGTTCCTCAGACCTGTTTTGATAATGGCTGACTTCCATCCTATTTGCCAAACAACCTGATCCTAACAGATGGCTTGTATTTGAAAGACGTCAGTCCCCTCACCACACTTGCTGTCTGCAAGTGACTTGAGCTAGCACAAACATCAATACATGTTTGTGGAATGGAAGCATGATCTCTGGCTCCATCTTTCTGTCCATTCCAGGATGAAGAGGCAGACCCTGCCTGCCCCTGCCACCACCCCCACCACCACAAATGGCCCTGGGTGTTCTGTCCCCTCTCCAGTCCTGAGGAGGCTTGCCCCTCAATTTGTTCCCACCACCATCTCCTTTTTGCCTTTACACGTGAATGAGAGTCCCCTGTTATCTGAAGGCTCGAACTCTTTTCATTCTCTCCAGCATGCTATCTTGCTCCTTCCGTCACAATCAGGATTTGAAGAGTGATCCAAGCTTACTGTCTCTGGCTTTGCACTGCTCAGTCAGCTGCCTGGAGTCTGTCTCTGCTCTCTGTACCCCACTGAGATGAGCTACTCCTGGCCAACATCAGGTCTTGCCACTATCTTGAACCCCCCAGACTTCTTTATGGCACTGGACCCAAGAGGCCCTTCTGTCTGAGGGGTTCCTTCCCATGACGTTGGGCCACTAGTTTCCGGTCTCACCCTCTTCCCCTTCTCCCACCACTTCCACTCAACCTCTAGGTTTCACCTAGGCTAGTGTAGCTTCTCAGAGGGCTTGCTTTTCTTTTTCCCTGCACTTTTGCCTACTTAACCATTTTACTGTGATTTCAGATTCAACATGTTCAAGAGTACCACCTCCACACAAGCCAAGTCCTCTGCTCAGCAGCCACAGCGGTGTAGTGGAAGGAGCGGGGAGGTTGAGATTGCAGGACTTGAACTTGAGTCCCACATCTGCTATTCTCCAACTATTCAACCATAGGCAAGGCACTAAAACTCCTTGAGCCTCCATTTCCTCAACTGTAAAGTGGAATTGGCAATAATACCAAACTCATGATGTATGCAGACACTCCTTGGACACTGCAGCACATACCATAGAGTAACACAGTATACAGCACAAGAATGAAGAAAACCAGCCTGGAGTCAAAGGACTAGATGTAACTCCTGGCTGTGTCTTTTCCTAGCTGGACCATCTTGACCAATGAATTAGCATTTCTGTGCCTCATCTTTCTCATCTGCAAAATGGAGATATTACCATGCCCCCCAGGCTTGTTGTGAGAGGAGAAGGTAGTTAAAACATGCTCAGTGCCTAGAGCAGTGCCTAGTGGACTATAAGCATTTACTGAATACTTGCTGTTACTTACTTCTTCATTCTTGGGTGTTGCACCAGCTTTTTCCTGGTAAACAGGATTTGTAACCTGAGAGCCACACGTATGTAGCTCCTTCCTCCCATTCAGTGCCCATATATATATATATATATATTTTTTTTTTTTTTTTTTTTTTGAGACAGAGTTTTGCTCTTGTTGCCCGGGCTGGAGTGCAGTGGTGCGATCTCAGCTCACTGCAACCTCCGCCTCCCAGGCTGAAGCGATTCTCCTGCCTCAGCCTCCCGAGTAACTGGAATTACAGGCACCCACCACCATGCCCAGCTAGTTTTTTGTATTTTTAGCAGAGACGGGGTTTCACCATGTTGGCCAGGCTGGTCTCGAACTCCTGACCTCAGGTGATCCACCGCCTTGGCCTCCTAAAGTGCTGGGATTACAGGTGTGAGCCACCACACCTGGCCCAGTGCCCATAATTTTCATCTGGGTGGTTGATGCTTGTATAATCCCAGGTGGCCAAAGTGGCTCTGCCTTCATGGGAATTTTCAAAGGACTAGCCCTGGGGGATGTGCCCTGGGAAGAAGCCCAGGGTTTCCTTCTGCTCTTCCTCCACCAAGCTGTGGGGTCTGCCTCTGACCTTTGGACCCAGAGAAGGACTTGCATCATTTGCCATCTTTCAGGTTATGTCTGAAATTTTTTTGTGTTTTTTTAGAGACAGGGTCTCGCTCTGTCACCCAGGCTAGAGTGCAGTGGTGTGATCAGAGCTCATTGCAGCCTCAAGTGATCTCCCGTCTTGGCATCCCAAAATGCTGGGATTATAGGCATAAGCCCCCACCCCAGGTCTGTCTGAACTTTAGGATACTTAATGTATAACAGTCTTCTTGTTTCTCCCTGAAACCTTCTTTCCTCCTCTGAGACAAACCCCAGTATTTCCAGACAGGCCACCTAGTCTCCCGTCCATGTGCCAGCATCAGCACACATTGGGCAGCCACACCGGAGCTTAAAACACTACACCACTCTGCTGTCAGCCTGAGGGCTGCCTCCCAGGTGGGGCGGGAGCGTCTCCAGGCCCCCACTGCCATCCCATTGGTCAGTGCCCAGGCTTTGCAGATGATCACTCTACACCCTCCCCTAAAAACCTACTGTCATCATCATTATATTCAATTCAAAAGCCTGCTGTATTTTTCTTAATATTCTACCTTGTTCCAGAAATTTTCAGGCAGTCTCATTATTATGGTTTTTACAATTCACAATGATCTCACTAGAAAACTAACCACCAAAATAACCCAAGAATCCAGATTAAATTATGAGCTCAGTGTGCTCAGGTCATCTGTTCATTTGATTGCCATCTCCCTAGGGATACAAAAGTCAAGGTCTCTCTTGGGCTTTAGGTTCATCTGGGACCGCAGCCCAGGAAGTCATTGTATTAGTTCCCATGGCTGCCATAAAAAGGACCGCCAATTGGGTGGCTTGGGAAAAAAGGAATGATTCTCTCACAGTTCTGGAGGCCGGGAGTCTGAAATCAAGGTGTCAGCAGGGCCATGCTCCCTCCAGAGCTTCCAGTACAGAATCCTTCCTTGCCTTTTGTAGCTTCTGGTGGCCCTAGGTATTCCTTAGCTGGCATCAACATAACCCCAGTTTGCCTCCATCTTCACATTGGCGGTCCTGTCCCTATGTGTCTGTGTCTCATTCTCCCTCTCCTTAGAAGGACACCAATCACTGGATTTAGGGTCCACCCTAATCCTGTATGGCCTCATCTTTACCTAATTGCATCTGCAAATGTGCATATTTGCAAATAAGGTCACAGTCACAGAGATGGAGTTTAGGACTTCAATGTATCTTTTTGGGGAGCGGGGCAGAGGGCGGAACAATTCAACCCACAATAGTCGGAAACCAAAACAGCAAAGACAAGCAAATGAGGATAAAATTGGAATTAAAATATTTCTATTTCAAAACTCTGAATCTGATCTGGGTATGATGGCACATACTTGTAGTCCCAGCTACTCAGGAGGTTGAGGTGGGAGGATCACTTGAGCCCGAGGAGTTTGAGTCCAATCTGGCAACATAGCAAGACCCCATCTCTAAAAAAAAAAAAAAAAACCTGTTAGGGATTTGTTTCAAAAGCATAGGATAGGTTAGGCATAGGGGCTCTCGCCTGTAATCCTAGCACTTTGGAAGGCCAAGAGGGGTGGATTGCTTGAGTCCAGGAGTTCGAGACCAACCTGGGCAACATGGCAAAACTCTGTCTCTACAAAAATATACAAAAATTAGCCAGGTGTGATGGTGTACACCTGTAGTCCCAGCTACTTGCGGGGCTGAAGCAGGAGGATCGCTTGAACCTGGGAGGTTGAGGAGACTTCAGTGAGCCGAGATCTCCAGCCTGGGTGACAAAGTGAGATACAGTCTTTAAAAAAAAAAAAAAAAAAAGCATAGGATAGTGCTTGAGAGCCTGGGTTATTGACTCATACTGTCTGAGTTTAAATCCTGCAAAGATCAATTTCTTCACTTTTGTAAAAAATTGAATAATAGGGCCGGGTGCAGTGGCTCACACCTGTAATCCCGGCACTTTCGGAGGCCAAGGTGGGTGGATCACGAGGTCAGGAGACCAAGACCATCCTGGCCAACATGGTGAAACCCTGTCTCTACTAAAAATACAAAAATTAGCTGGATATGGTGGCATATGCCTGTAATCCCAGCTACTCAAGAGGCTGAGGCAGGAGAATCACTTGAACCAGGGAGTCGGAGGTTGCAGTGAGCTGAGATCCTGCCACTGCATTCCAGCCTGGTGACAGAGGCAGAGTCTATCTCAAAAAAAAAAAAAAAAAAATTGAATAATAGTAATGCCTACATCTTTGGAGTGTTGGGAAGTGGTGGTGAATGCACGGCAACATACCAATCACCATGTGTGCACCTGCACAGAGTTACTACTTCCTCAACAGCACTTAGCCATCATTAACCCATGAGAGTATGGGATAATTTCACCTGGTTTACTGTTTTCTTTATTTTTATTATTATTATTATTACTATTATTTTTTGAGATGGAGTTTTGCTCTTGTTGCCCAGGCTGGAGTGCAATGGCGCGATCTCAGCTCACAGCAACCTCTGCTTCCCGGGTTCAAGTGATTCTTCTGCCTCAGCCTCTCGAATAGCTGGGATTACAGGCATGCGCCACCATGCCTGGCTAATTTTGTATTGTTAGTAGAGACGGGATTTCTGCAAGTTGGTCAGGCTGGTTTCGATCTCCCGACCTCAGGTGATCCGCCCGCCTCAGCCTCCCACAGTGCTGGGATTACAGGCGTGAACCACTGCACCTGGCTCTGTTTTTTTAGTTTACTGTTTAGAATCTTAAGTTTTCAAAAAGCTGGAATAACTTAAATGAATCCAATGTTATCAAGCCTTTCATTGTGCATGATAATGGGCTACTTTGTACCACACAGCAATTTTTTTATATAAGGTAACATGAATTATTAATATCAAGTTATTATGACGTATAGCTATTGCAGTGAACTGGAAGAAAGTGGCCACTTGATTTTATTTAAACTGAAGTTTACCATAATGACAACAACATAGGACAACACATCCAACCATCAGCCAAGTTTGAGAGCTGACTGTTCACACAGCAGGCAGTTAGAATGAGTTTTGCCATGGAATTGCACTGTATCCAATTTTCATTAATTGAGTAAATCAATGAAGGTAAATTGATTAGACTACTAATCTCCAATAAACAGAAGACCTCAGTGATTGAATGTTGTGCTGATAACAAATTGGACCCATTTTCCTAATATTCTTGAGAAAGAATGTAATTAGGGAAAAGAGAAAATTGAGGACATTTTTGAATTTATTATTAATGTTCCTCTGTTAGTTCTTTAGAGTTCTTGATTCTAATCCAGGTTACTGTAAGATGTTTTAAATTAATCTTTTATTCAATGTTATAATATAGGTAGTATTAAAAGCGTTCTTTAAAAAATTTAAAGAAATTGAGGCCGGGCACGGTGGCTCCGCCTGTAATCCCAGCACTTTGGGAGGCCGAGGCTGGCATCACAAGGTCAGGAGATCGAGACCATCCTGGCTAACACGGTGAAACCTCATCTCCACTATAAATACAAAAAATTAGCCGGGCGTGGTGGCAGGCGCCTGTGGTCCCAGCTACTCAGGAGTCTGAGGCAGGAGAATGGCATGAACCCGGGAGGCAGAGCTTGCAGTGAGCCGAGATCACGCCACTGCAAGCCAGCCTGGGAGACAGAGTGAGACTCCGTCTCAAAAAAAAAAAGGAAAAAGAAATTGAAGGCCAGGCACTGTGACTCACATCTGTAATCCCAGCACTTTGGGAGACTGAGGCGGTGGATCACCTGAGGTCAGGAGTTCGAGACCAGGCTGGCCAACATGGTGAAACCCCATCTCTACTGAAAATGCAAAGAATAGCCAGGCATGGTGGTGCACCCCTGTAATCCCAGCTACTCGGGATGCTGAGGTAGAAGAATTGCTTGAACCCGGGAGGCAGAGAATGCAGTGAGCCGAGATTGCACCCTTGCACGCCATCTTGGGCAATAGAGCAAGACCCCATCTTAAAAAAAAAAAAAAATAGAAATTGAGACAGAATTTTTAACGATTTTTTTTTCTTTTTAGAGATGGCGTCTCGCTGTGTTGCCCAGGCTGGTCTTGAACTCCTACACTCAAGCGATCCACCTGCCTCGGCCTCCCAAAGCACAAGCATGAGCCACTGTGCCTAGCCTAAAAGAGTTTTTTTTTAAACTGAGATCCTTAATTGCTGTACACTAGAGATTAAGCTGATATCAGAAAACACATTTCCTTGCACTGTCTAACCCAGCAGCAGTTCTCACATTTTTTGGTCTCAGGATCTATTACACTCCTTAAAATTATTGAGGACTCCTAAGAACCATTCATATTTATTGTGTTAGAAATGTTAAGTTTTAAGAAGTTAAAACTTAAAATAATAAACTATTTGTTACTTTATGTAAAGGTAGCAGCCATACCTCCATTATGGATTAACATCACAGCAGTGACATCCTCACATATCAGGGAACCCCTGGAAAACTTCACAGTATACTCATGGGAGAATGAGAACGAAAAGGGCAAATAACATCTTAGTATTATTACAAAAATAGTTGCAATCTCATAGATGCTCTAGAAAGGTGATAGACTTTCCCAGAAGCTGCAGACCATATTTTGAGAACCACTAGTCTACACTGCTTCTTAGCCTTCTTAGCAAAACTATCTTTTGTCTAAGTTACTGTTGTTCAAGGACTAAATAATAGGAATACTTATAACACTGACTTCCTATCACTGACTGTAAATATACAACTGATATGTTATCAATTTTCTTGTTATCTTTAATGTGAAAGCAGTACAGAGAGTGTGTTCAAAGTGGGCTTTGGAGGCTAGTGTCCTGGATTCTAATTTCAGTGCTTAGCTGCGTGACCATGGGTGAGTCACCTAGCCTTTCTGAGCCTCAATGTCCTATCTGTAAAATGATCATTATATTACTATTTATCTTTGCTGTGAAAATTAAGTGAATTAATCTATTCTTCAAAAGTGGAGAAAGAAAATAAAGTAAAATTTTTATTAGGAAAAAAAAAACAAAAACTGGCTGGGTGCAGTGGCTCACGCCTTTAATCCCAGCAATTTGGAAGGTCAAGGTAGCCGGATCACTTGAGCCTAGGAATTCGAGGCTGCAGTGAGCTATGATCACACCACTGCACTCTAGCCTGGGTGACAGAGCCAGGCCCTATCTCAAAAAAAAAAAATCAATGTAGAAGAAAACTAGTTTTTCACCCCTCCTTCGAAATAACTTGAGGCCGTTTGCCCATATGCCTGGGTCCTGGCCAGTATGATGTGAGATGTAATGCCCCTGCCTAAAAGCCCTTTCTTCCCCATCTGCACACCCTCAGAGGTGGGCAAACTGGAGAAGCTGGATCCCTGAGTCATTGCTTAGAGGAGAGTTGCTCAACTCACAGTGGATTGTGACATGAGCAAGAAATCAATCTTTTTCATGTTAAGCCACTGACATTTGGAGTTTATTCACTATTGCAGCATATAGCCTATCTCCATTAATACACAAGGGCAGGCCATTTGAGCTGGGGAAAGGAGAGGGCTCTGAAGAGGTGACATTTAAATGGAAATTTAAAAGAGTAGAAGAAAACAGCCACTTGAAGAGCCAAGGGAATGGCATTTCAAGCAAGGGAACAGAAACTGCAAAAGCCCCCAGGCAGAAGAGAGAAACTGTCAACTGACCAGCCAGGAGCAAGGGGGAAGTGGCACAAGATAACCCTTAAGGTTAAGTCAAACAGAAGAATGAAAGCTTTGAACTACCCGAACTCCACTAACAACTTACACCCTGCAGGAGAGGCATTTTTGCATCATCACTACCCAACTGTGTGAGTCACACACCCTGGGTGCCCTCAAGGGTGAGGCTGGCTGCCCTGAAGACACTACCATACAGCTAAGGAGTTAGCTTAAGGATATTCAAAAAGCCTTAAAGAATAAAGCTCCAGCTGGTGCCAAAGAAAGACAACCCATAGACAGAGTCTTGGTATAACTGTGTTCACCACCATCTTTTTTAAGTTCTTCTCTAGCTTCTCAGTATTTCCGTAAGACCTGACTGCAGAGAGAAAAAACAAGACAACTGCTCAGCACTACCTTGAGGGAATATGCAGCATAAATAGCTACATTTGGATTTTTCATTTTGCTGATGAAATCACATTTTTGATCACAGCTCCTGGACAACTGCAGCCATGCTTGATGCTCTTGTTCTACAACAAAATAGAAGCAGCAGCTAGGAGAGAAGTTTCCAGACTTGTGTTCTGTTGGGTTTTAGAGTCACATCTGTGGCTTTTAGCTGGAAATGGCTGGACAACTATTTGTTGGATGAATGAATGAATGAATGAATGTTACAATACATCCCATCAAATTATTGCCCACCTCACTCCAAAAGTGTTTAAATGCGAATTCGACTTATTAGGTACCTCTGAGTTAATGATGCTGAAGAATTTGTAGTTACTTTCATTATTTGTGTTTCATTAACCTAGGGTTCAATAATATTCACAGGTGTAGTACATGTTTGGGCAAGAAGCTATTGACTGTCTTATCTTTTGATGATTCCAAGAAAAGGTATGGAGCCATTTGCCTTTTCATACTTTATAGGTTAATTTGTGTGTAATTAGAAAAGCAGGTGCATTTTAACTGAGTCAAACCAAAAGACAACATCAAGGGGAGAATAGTAAATAGTCAAGTGAAAATGCTAGCTTGTAATTCCAAGAGCTCATATATTTATAGCAGTGCCTCTTCCCAGGTGACACAGGGCTTTTGGAATTCAGGTTTTCCTGGTGGTATGTACAGGGGTGGGAGTGGAGTTACATGCTAATGTGACCAGAGAGGATGCAGTGCTGAGGATCCAGGGCAAGATGGAGGCAGTGTCCCCGACTGGCAGCCTCCAGAAAGCCTTGACCTACAGATGTGTTTTGTGTGTCCCATGCAGACTTGGCTCTCATGGGGTTTTGTTTTTTAGTTTAGTGTCAATATTTGAAAGCAGGGAGATGTATCTTAGTCCATTTTGTGCTGCTATAAAAGAATTATCGGCTGGGCGCAGTGGCTCACGCCTGTAATCCCAACACTTTGGGAGGCCAAGGCTGGCAGATCACGAGGTCAAGAGTTCGAGACCAGCCTGACCAACATAGTGAAACCTCGTCACTACTAAAAATACAAAAATTAGCTGGGTGTAGTGGCACGCGCCTGTAATCCCAGCTACTTGGGAGGCTGGGGCAGGCGAATCACTTGAACCCGGGAGGCAGAGGTTGCAGTGAGCCGAGATCGCACCACTGCATTCCAGCCTGGGCAACAGGGCGAGACTCCGTCTCAAAAAAAAAAAAAAAAAGAATTATCGAAGATTGAGTAATTTATAATAAGCAGAAATTTATTGACTTCTGGTTCTGGAGACTAGAACATCCAAGATCAAGGGGCTGGCATCTGGGGAGAACCTTCTTGCTGCGTCATCCCATGAAGGAAAGACAAAAAAGGAGTGAGAGAGAGCAAGAGTTCAAACTTGCACCCTCAAGCCCTTTTATAATTATTATTAATCAATTCATGAGGGAGGAGCCTCATGACCTAAATACCTCCATTAGGCCCCACCTCCCAACACTGTTGCATTACAGATTAAGTTTCCAATGCATGCCTTTTGGGGGAACACATTCAAACTATAGCAAGATGTCAGATAAAAATCAAGATAGTAAAATTGAGATAATTATTTGAAATGGCTTTCTTTGCAAATTTTGAAATATCTGGCAAACATGGGTCCAAATGCCCACAAGATGGCAATGAGCTAGAGCCAAGCTGGCTCTTCCCCTTTGGACATTATGGTCTCCCCTCAGTGTGCCGCGGTTCCCTCCTCTGCTTGTTGTCTTGTCCCCACAAGCTTCATTCATTTACTTACGGTACTGTCAGGGTCTGTGAGGGAGCACCAGTAAACAGCCTCTCACTTTATCTTCTCTGGGTTCTAAACAAGCTGAGAAATAAAACAATGACTAAAGCTGAAGGCAAAAACATCCCCTCTATTTACCAAGAGAGAAGAAGTTGGAGGGCGAGGCTTATATCTGCAGGCAGATGGACCTACAAAGAATGCTAAGGTGACTCATCCAGCACTGAATGGGGCAGGCCTCCCACGTAATTCCTATAGCATGAAGGAGCAGAGGAGAGTGCAGGTTCTGCTCACAGGCCTGCTCCTAGAGGCAGAAAGATCTGGACTGAGCCGCACATAGGGAATTTATTGCCAATGCATGCTCCAGGGCAGAGAGGCCTGGAGTGGCATTCACAGAGCTCCCATTGAGGAGAAGCAGCACTCCTCAACTCAGCGGGGCCTCACAGGTCTGGAGTTGATGAAGGCTACAGGAAGATTTCTTTAACATCCCAAGCAAAGAGTACCTGATGTCCTCCCCATAGTCATGCTGATTTTTTTTTCAAGGGGTTTTCAGCTCAAGTAAATATGGTAACATTCAGCTACCATGGAAACACAAAAGTTTCTAGGAAGAAAAAAGCAGAACTCACCATCTACTGGGGCAAATCAACTAAAACAAAAAGCAAAGGCAAGAGAATAAAAAAAAAGAAATGAATCAAAAGGGAATCCAAGATGTGCTGTTAAGATAGATGCTAAATTGAGGAAAACAAGAAAGGGCCCAGGCACAGACAGGTGGCCAAGTGGGGTCCAGGGGCCAGTGACTGAGGTATAACCACCATATTCATTGAGCACTAGCTGGTGCCATGCACATTTGTGGCGACGCAAAGTAGGTCATGTGAACCCCACTTTAGAGATGAGGAAATTGAAGCAGAGAGTGATTCCAAAAGGCCAGTGGAAAGATTCCACAGGCAGCCCCACTGACTCCGAAAGGAACCTTTCCCCTCTCCTTGCCTGCTGTTTCAGCCAAATGAATGGGGCTTCATAGAGAGCAGGAGCAGCCTGAAGCCTCTGGGGTGGCTGGAATGGACTCCTTTAAAGAAGGGCATGGCAAGTGCTGTGGCTCACACCTGTAACCCCAGCACTTTGGTAGGCAGAGTGGGGAGGATTGTTTGAGCTCAGGAGTTTGAGACCAGCCTGGGCAACACAGAGAGACATTTTCTCTACAAAATACAAACAAAATTAGCCAAGCATTGTGGCACACGCCTGTAGTCCCGGCTAGTCAGGAGGCTGAGGTGGGAGGATCCCTTGAGCCTAGGAGGTCGAGGCTGCAGTGAGCTATGATCATGCCACTGCACTCCAGCCTGGGCAACAGAGCAAGACCTCGTTTCAAAAAAATAAACAAAATAAAATAAAAAGAAGGGCAGGTCTGGAGCCAAGGCCCTCAGCTGGGGCTGGAAACTCAAGGCTTGCCCTGCCCAGAGAGTCCAAGCATTGGCGCATCTGCCTGCTAACAAGCGCTCATTTTCATCTTCCTGTTCATACTCTTCCCTGTAGTGCTGTGACCTGACCGACCCCTCCTCTGGCTGTCCAGTCCCCACTCCACACCACAGAGCAACACCTAGCCAAAGAAGGAAGGTGGGAAAAGGCTAAACACCCAGGGATATGAAATCAGCCTTCACAGACACCGTTTTTGACCCTCTCCAGTCATCAGCAACAAGGTTTCCAGAAAAGCTGGGGAGCTGTGTGGCAGGAGAACCTTCTTCCAGGGACTTCCTTGACTCCTGATTCAGTAGTCACGATGCCACCAGCAGACAAACCTAACACATACCTGTATAGAGTCACGTTCACTCAGTAGTTCTCTAAGAGAACAACTGTGTAAATTTCCTTAATAGGAAATGTTTTTAGAAGGAACATATGGAGAGTCAAAAAGTGGCTAAATATAAATCTATATTTACAGAACTGAATCAGGAGCAAAGAAAATTTGAATAGAAAGAGCTGGGTGGATAAGTTTTCTCTCAAGACAGGTTTTTCTGTGTGTATGTTCAGTGTACGTGAATTTCTAGAACACCAGTGTTACCTACAGTTAAAAAAAGAAAAGAAAAAAATCTGATGCCAAAAATAATTTTGATGCCAGTCACATTACAGAAGTACCCAAGGCTCTATCCCTCTATCCACTAACTTTCTTTGTTTTTTTTTTTGGTTTTTTTTGCGACAGAGTCTCGCCCTGTCGCCCAGGCTGGAGTGCAGTGGCACTATCTCGACTCACTGCAACTTCCGCCTCCTGGGTTCAAGCCATTCTCCTGCCTCAGCCTTCTGAGTAGCTGCGACTTACAAGCGCCTGCCACCATGCCCAGCTAATTTTTTGTATTTTAGTAAAGACGGGATTTCACCCCATTGCCCAGGCTGGTCTCAAACTCCTGAGCTCAGGCAATCCGCCTGCCTCGGCCTCCCAAAGTGCTGAGATTACAGGCGTAAGCCACCACGCCCGGCCTCTATCCACTAACTTTCATCAGCAGTAAATCCATTTGGTTGCATTATACACGTGGAGATGATCAAATAGAGCATAGATTTTTCTTTTTCTTTTTTTTTTTTTTGAGACGGAGTCTTGCTCTGTCGCCCAGGCTGGAGTGCAGTGGCGCGGTCTCAGCTCACTGCAACCTCCGCCTCCTGGGTTCACGCCATTCTCCTGCCTCCGTCTCCCAAGTAGCTGGGACTGCAGGCGCCCGCCACCACTCCCAGCTAATTTTTT
This sequence comes from Symphalangus syndactylus, assembly GCF_028878055.3. NCBI lineage: Eukaryota > Metazoa > Chordata > Mammalia > Primates > Hylobatidae > Symphalangus > Symphalangus syndactylus. The sequence continues at coordinate 112,212,055 of NC_072430.2, forward strand.
GTATTTTTAGTAGAGACGGGGTTTCACTGTATTAGCCAGGATGGTCTCGATCTCCTGACCTTGTGATCCGCCTGCCTCAGCCTCCCGAAGTGCTGGGATTACAGGCGTGAGCCACCGCGCCCAGCCGAGCATAGATTTTTCTAATAGAAGTTTCAAGCTTAAGATTTTTTTTTTAACTAATTAAAGTAACCCTAGGAGAAATGTTTTACATTATCGATGCTGAAAGAAAAAAGAGGCAAACTTTGGGCCGGGCTTGGTGGCTCACGCCTGTAATCCCAGCACTTTGGGAGGCTGAGGTGGGTGGACCACTTTAAGTCAGGAGTTCAAGACCAGCCTGGCCAACATGGTGAAACTCCGTCCCTACCAAAAATACAAAAAAAATTAGCTGGACGTGGTGATAGGCTACAGTAGTCCCAGCTACTCTGGAGGCTTAGGCACGAAAATCACTTGAACCTGGGAGGCAGAGGTTGCAGTGAGCAGAGATCACGCCACTGCACTCCAGCCTGGGCAACAGAGCGAGACTCCATCTCAAAAAAAAAAAAAAAAAAAGAGTGGCAAAGTTAGCAGGAATGAAGGAAATTCCCATGGCTTAAAAAAGAAAAAAAAAGTGAGAAAGGAATGAACATTTATTGAGCAACTAACACCTGCAAGATTGTTGGCGGGCATTCTCTCCTTTGAGTTTCATAATATAACTTGTATTAGTCTATTCCTGCATTGCTACAAAGAAATACCTAAGACTGGATAATTTTTTTTTTTTTTTTTTTGAGACTGAGACTCACTCTGTCGCCCAGGCTACAGTGCAGGGGCATGATCTTGGCTCACTGCAACCTCCTCCTCCCAGGTTCAAGCAATTCTTCTGCCTCAGCCTCCTGAGTAGCTGGGATTACAGGCACATGCCACCATGCCCAGCTAATTTTTGTATTTTTAATAGAGATGGGGTTTCACCATGTTGATCAGGCTGGTCTGGGTCTCCTGACCTCGTGATGAGACTGGATAATTGACAAAGAAAAGGGGTTTAATTGGCTCACAGTTCTGCAGGCTGTACAGGAAGCATAGTGGCTTCTGCTTCTGGAGAGGCCTCAGGAAACTTACAATCATGGCAGAACGCAAAGTGGGAGCAGGCACCTTACATGCCCAGAGCAGAAGGAAGGTGGGTGGCAGGGGGAGGTGCCACACACTTTTAAACAACCAGATCTCACAAGAACTCACTCACTATCACAAGAACAGCCCTGAAAGGGAAATCCTCGAGCATGATGCAATCACTTCCCACCAGGCCCCATCTCCAACATCGGGGATTACAATTTGACATGATATTTGGGTGGGGACACAGATCCAAACCATATCATAACTCTAAGGTAACAGGATGATTATCCCTTCCTTATAGACCAAAAATCTCAATGCCAAAGATCACACTGCTAGTACATGGCAGGCTTGGGGTCCAAAGCTAGTTCAAAGCTAACTGTCTGGGGCCAAAGCCCTTTGCCCTGGTAAATACATCCTGGTTATTCAGGATGGCACCAGTGGGCATTGGTCCTGATGTTCTTATTTCCCCTGCTCCCCCCGCTCCCAAGTTTTCAACTAAAATCTGTTGGAGGATTTTCTTTCTTTCTTTTTTTTTTTTCAGACAGAGTCTCACTCTGTCGCCCAGGCTGGAGTGCAGTGGCGCGATCTCCACTCACCGCAAGCTCTGCCCCCCAGGTTCATGCCATTCTCCTGCCTCAGCCTCCCGAGTAGCTGGCGCCCGCCACCACGCCCGGCTAATTTTTTTGTATTTTTAGTAGAGACGGAGTTTCACCGTGTTTGCCAGGATGGTCTCGATCTCCTGACCTCATGATCCAGCTGCCCCGGCCTCCCAAAGTGCTGGGATTACAGGCGTGAGCCACTGCACCTGGCCTCTTTCTTTTTTTTCTAAGACATGGGGTCTTGCTATGTGGCTCAAGCTGGTCTCGAACTCTTTGCCTCGAGCAGTTTCCCACCATGGTCTCCCAGAGTGCTGGGATTACAGGGATGAGGCACTGCACCCACCTGATTTTCCTTCTTTCTTCAGGGAAAACTACTTCCATGAAAACATTTGATAGTAAATTTTTCTGTGAAGAAATTCTGGGCCAAGTGCAGTGGCCCATGCCTGTAATCCCAAAACTTTGGGAGGGTGAAAAATTCCCTCATAACTTTTATTTGTATGTTGTTACTTTTATTATGATTATTTTATTTTATTTATTTATTTATTTATTTTGAGACTGGGTCTCACTCTCTTGCCCAGGCTGGAGTGCAGTGGCACCATCTCGGCTCACAGCAACTTCCACCTCCCAGGTTCAAGTGATTCTCCTGCCTCAGCCTCCCGAATAGCTGGGATTACAGGTGCCTGCCACCATGCCTGGCTAATTTTTGTATTTTTAATACAGACAGGGTTTCACCATGTTGGCCAGGCTGGTCTCGAACTCCTGACCTCAAGTAATCCACCTGCCTCAGCCGCCCAAAGTGTGGAGATTATAGGCGTGAGCCACCGCACCTGGTCATATTACTATTATTATTTTAGAGCTTTACTGGCCACATCAATTTCCAAGCCGTGAAGAGAAAGTCCCCAGTGTCAAATAAAGGTGCTCCCTCTTAAAAAGGACAGGTTAGGTTTTATGACTCACAGGGCCAGTATCATACATATTGAGCAAGTTTGAGTGAAAAGCTATACATATTTATGAGAGGAGCCTGGCACACATGCAGTGGGTAATTTTTGTATTTTTAGTAGAAACGAGGTTTCACCATTTAGCCAGGCTGGTCTTGAACTCCCGACCTAAGGTGATCCTCCTGCCTCGGCCTCCCAAAGTGCTGGGATTACAGGTGTGAGCCACTGCGCCCAGCCCATAAGGGTGGATTTCTAATGAATAGCTAAGCACTATCCCTTTAGTGCTGTCCTCTCAATAGTGAGTTATTGCAAGAACTGGTTGTTTTAAAGTGTGGCAACTGCCTGCCCCCCTCTCTTGTTCCTGCTTTTGCAATGTGAAATGCCTGTTCCCACTTCACCTTCTGCTGTGAATAAAAGCTCTTCAGAAGCCAAGCAATGTCTGTGCCATGCTTGTACAGCCTGCAGAACCATGAGCCAGTTAAACCTGTTTTCTTTGTAAATTACCCAGTCTCAGGTATTTCTTGTTAGCAATGCAAGAATGGTCTAATACTTATAGAGACTTTACATGTTTACACAGTATATTAGTCCAGTCTCACACTGCTATAAATTGCCCAAGACTGGGTAATTTATAAAAGAAAGAGGTTTAATTGAGTCAGTTCCACAGGGCTGGAGAGACATTAGGAAACTTACAATCATAGCAGAAGGGGAAGCAAACATGTCCTTCTTCACAGGCAGCAGGAAGGAGAAGTGCCAAGCAAAAGCAGGAAAAGCCCCTTATAAAACCATCAGATCTCATGAGAGCTCACTCACTATCATGAAAACAGTATGGAGGTAATCACCCTCATGATTTAATTACCCCCCACTGTGGGGATTCTGGGAACTACAAGTCAAGATGAGATTTGGGTGGGGACACAGCCAAACCATATCACACAGTATGATGTAATATACTACTTTACTCAACTGGATAATTGGAAACAAACTGTAACAGTATAGGGTAGGTCCTGCCAAGTCTCCTGCTGTTGCTTTCCTTTACTCAAATGTCAATGGCAATTTAAAAAAAAATAGAGACAGAGTCTCACTATGTTGCCCAGGCTAATCTCAAACTCCTGGCCTCAAGCAATCCTCCTGCTGGGGCCACCCAAAGGTCTGGAGTTACAAGCAAGAGCACTATGTCTTTCCAATGGCAATTTTTGAATAAAAAGATTAACTACTAATTCTGAGGCAGTGGAGATTGAGGAGAAGGAATGAGAAAGATGGCCAGCACTGCTTGCTTCTCTGGCTGTCCAGCAGATTCTGTGTTAGATGCTGAAACACAAAAAGGAACAAAACAGAACAGATCAGACAAAAAAGTATTGGGAAATATACCCATCATTTCTTCATCCTTCATGAATGTCTTTGAAGGATGATTGTAGAAGGAACTAGAGGAGGGCCGGGCGCGGTGGCTCAGGCTTGTAATCCCAGCACTTTGGGAGGCCGAGGCGGGCGGATCACGAGGTCAGGAGATCGAGACCACGGTGAAACCCCGTCTCTACTAAAAATACAAAAAAATTAGCCGGGCGTGGTGGCGGGCGCCTGTAGTCCCAGCTACTCGGAGAGGCTGAGGCAGGAGAATGGCGTGAACCCAGGAGGCGGAGCTTGCAGTGAGCCGAGACTGCGCCACTGCACTCCAGCCTGGGCGACAGAGCGAGACTCCGTCTCAAAAAAAAAAAAAAAAAAAAAAGAAGGAACTAGAGGAGTAGGTAACAGCAGCACTGATGGAAGATTCTGAGAGGCAGTAAGTCACATCTAAGGAACTCTAGCCAACTGAAAATAAGTTATTTATCTAGTATTTTAAAAGCATCTTCAGTGTAATCAATTAAAAATTTCCTAAGAAAAATGGGCTTGCTCATACATTGTTGGTATGAGGATATATTTTTATAAATGTTTGAGAAGGCAATTGACAATATGTATCAAAATTCTTTTCTTTTCTTTTCTTTTTTTTTGAGACAGAGTTTCACTCTGTAACACAGGCTGGAGTGCAGTGGTGCAATCTCAGCTCACTGCAACCTCTGCCTCTCAGGTTCAAGCAATTCTTGTGCCTCAGCTTCCTTAGTACCTGGGATTACAGGCATGACTGGCTAATATTTGTATTTCTGGTAGAGATTGGGTTTTGCCATGTTGGCCAGGCTGTTCTCAAATTCCTGACCTCAAGTGATCCATCTGACTCAGCCTCCCAACATGCTGGGATGACCAACATGAGCCACCGCACCCAACCATATAAAATTCTTAATGTCACTGCCATAACCTAGCAGTTCCACTTAAAGAGTACACCTATAGGAGTACTTATACCTGTAATAAAAATTTTGAATAAGGCAATCAAATTAACCAACATATGCATAATGGGAATCCCACAGAGGGAGGAGAAAAAAAAAGAGGCAAAAATAATATTTGAAGAAACAATTGCCAAAACCTTTCCAAATTTAATGGAAAATATTAATTTGCACATTCTAGAAACCCAATAAACTCCAAGTGGGATAAACTCAAAGATACCCACACTGAAACACATTATAGTCAAGTTATCAAGTTATCTCAAGACAATGAGAGAATCTTGAGAACAGCAAGAGAAAAATGACACATAATGTACAAGGGATCCTCAAAGAGATTAACAGCTTACTTTTCATCTGAAACTGTAGGGGCCAGAAGTCAGTAGAATGACATATTCAAAGTGCCGAAACAAAGACCATCACACAACAATTCTACATCCAGCAAAATAGACTTCAAAAATTGAGACATTAAGACATTCAAATAAACAAAGATACACAAAAACTGAAAAAATTCAAAGTGCTGAAACAAAGACCATCACACAACAATTCTACATCCAGCAAAATAGCCTTCAAAAATTGAGACATTAAGACATTCAAATAAACAGAGATACACAAAAACTGAAAAAATTCATCTCTAGTAGACCTGCCCTGTAAGAAATACTAAAGGGAATCCTTTAGCTACATGAAAGAACACTAGACAGTAATTGAATCCAAGAAATAAAGAATCCAAGAAATAAAGAGCACCAGTAAAGGTAAAAATAAAACTGCAAAGGTAAATATAAATAACATTATAAATGGGTTTCTGTTTGTGTCTGTAACTCTTTTCCCACCTAATTTAAAAGACAAGGGCAGCCAGGCATGGTGGCTCACACCTGTAATCCCAGTATGTTGGGAGGCTGAGGCAGGCAGATCACCTGAGGTCAGGAGTTTGAGACAAGCCTGGCCAACATGGAGAAACCCCATCTCTTCCAAAAATATAAAAATTAGCTGGGCACAGTGGTCGGCGCCTGTAATCCCAGGTACTCAGGAGGCTGAGGCAGAAAAATTGCTTGAACCTGGGAGGTGGAGGTTGCAGTGAGCGGAGATCACACCATTGCTCTCCAGCCTGGGCAACAAGAGCGAAACTCCATCTCAAAAAAAAAAAAAAAGACAAAGGCATAAAGTAGCACCTGTAAAACTGTGTTCATGCATATATAAATCATAAAGATGTCATTTGTATGGCACTATAATACAAAGAACAAATGACGATGGGGGATGTATACCATTGAAATGAAGCTAATATTAATCCAAACTAGATTGTTTTAAGATTCTAATCGTAATCCCCAGAGCAATCACTAAAAAAAGAGATAACTAAAACATACATAGTAAAAGGCCGAGCACAGTGGCTCATGCCTGTAATCCCAGCACTTTGGGAGGCTGAGGTGGGTGGATCACCTGAGGTCAGGAGTTTGAGACCAACCTGGCCAACATGACGAAACCCCATCTCTACTAAAAATACAAAAATTAGCCAGGCATGGTGGTGGGAGCCTGTAATCCTAGCTACTTGGGAGGCTGAGGCAGGAGAATTACTTGAACCTGGGAGGCAGAGGTTGCCGTGAGTTGAGATCATGCCATTGTACTCTAGCCTGGCAAAAAGAGTGAAAGTCTGTCTCAATTAAAAAAAAATATATATATATATATACACATATATATGGGAATATATATGTGTATATATATATGGGAATATATATATGTGTATATATATATGGGAATATATATATGTGTATATATATATGGGAATATATATATGTGTATATATATATGGGAATATATATATGTGTATATATATATGGGAATATATATATGTGTATATATATATGGGAATATATATATGTGTATATATATATGGGAATATATATATGGGAATATATATATGTATATATATGGGAATTATGAAACCACATAATTCTCTCAGCACACGTAGAAAAAGCATTTGACAAAATGCAACACCCTTCTGTGATTAAAAAAAATACACAACAAACTAGAAGCAGAAGTGAATTTCTTCACCTGATGGGAATATATGGGAATATATATATGTATATATATATATGGGAATATATATATGTGTATATATATGGGAATATATATATGTGTATATATATATGGGAATATATATGTGTATATATATATGGGAATATATATATGTGTATATATATATATGGGAATATATATATGTGTATATATATATGGGAATATATATATGTGTATATATATATGGGAATATATATATGTGTATATATATATGGGAATATATATATGTGTATATATATATGGGAATATATATGTGTGTATATATATATGGGAATATATATGTGTGTATATATATATGGGAATATATATGTGTGTATATATATATGGGAATATATATGTGTGTATATATATATGGGAATATATATGTGTGTATATATATATGGGAATATATATGTGTGTATATATATATGGGAATATATATGTGTGTATATATATGGGAATATATATGTATATATGGGAATATATATATGTATATATATGGGAATATATATGTGTGTATATATGGGAATATATATGTGTGTATATATATGGGAATATATATGTGTGTATATATATGAGAATATATATGTGTGTATATATATGGGAATATATATGTGTATATATATGGGAATATATATACGTATATATATGGGAATATATATGTGTGTATATATATGGGAATATATATATGTGTATATATATATGAGAATATATATGTGTATATATATGGGAATATATATATGAGAATATATATATGGGAACATATATATGGGAACTATATACATATGGGAACAAATATATATATATGGGAACATATATATATATATACGGGAATAAAAATAATACACCAGAAAATATCTATTCAACACGATGGCAGTAACTAAAGAATGGAGAAACAAACAAAAAAGACATAAGACATATGAAAAACAAATAGCAGGCCAGGCGCAGTGGCTCACACCTGTAATCCTAGCACTTTAGGAGTCCAAGGTGGGTGGATCACCTGAAGTCGGGAGTTTGAGACCAGCCTGACCAACGGAGAAACCTTGTCTCTACTAAAAATACAAAAATTAGCCGGGCGTGGTGGCACATGCCTGTAATCCCAGCTACTAGGGAGGCTGAGGCAGGAGAATCACTTGAACCTGGGAGACGGAAGTTGTGGTGAGCGGTGATTGCATCATTGCACTCCAGGCTGGGCAACAAGAGCAAAACTCTGTCTCAAAAAAAGAAAAAAACAAAAGAAAAGAAAAAAGAAAAACAAATAGCAAACTTAGGGAAAAAAATGATAACAAACTAGAAAAAATAAATGAAACAGAATAGAAAACCAACAGAGAAAATCAGTGAAGCAAGATTGCTCTTTGAAAAGATCAACAAAATTAACAAACAGTTGGCTAGACTGACCAAGAAAAAAAGAAAGAAGACCCAAATGAAAAAGGGAATATCACCACCAACCTTATAGGAATAAAAATAATTACAAGGGTCCACAAACAGATCTTGAAAGAAAACGATAATAATTACAGGGGAATACTATGAGCAACTGTATGCCGACTAACTTGGTAACTTAGATAAAATGAAGAAATTCCTAGAAAGACACAAACTACTGGCTTAAGCAATAGGAAATCTGAATAGGCCTATAGTAAGTAAACAGATTGCCGGGCACAGTGGCTCACGCCTGTAATCCTAGCACTTTGGGAGGCCAAGGCGGGCAGATCACTTGAGGTCAGGAGTTTGAGACCAGCCTGGCCAACATGGTGAAACCCTGTCTGTACTAAAAATACAAAAATTAACTGGAAATCGCTTGAACCCGGGAGGTGGAGGTTGCGCTCACTGCAACCTGGGCAACAGAGCGAGACTCCGTCTCACACACGCAAAAAAAGTAAACAGATTGAATCAGCAATTTTAAAACTTTTCACAAAGAAAAGCCTAGGCCCAGATGACTTCACTGGTGAATTCTGCCAAAATTCTTCTTTAAAGAAGAATTAATACCAACGATTCACAAACTTCCAAAAACTAGAACAGGAGGAAATGCTTCCCAATTCATTTTGTGAGGCCAGTATTGCCCTAATACCAAAACCAGACAAAGACATTTTAAGGATTATACACCATGATGAAGTGGGATTTATCACAGGAACGCACGGTTGATTTAACATCCAAAAATCAATTGAAATAATATGCCATATTAATAGAATAAAGGACTGAAACCACATAATTCTCTCAGCACACGTAGAAAAAGCACTTGACAAAATGCAACACCCTTCTGTGATTAAAAAAAATACACAACAAACTAGAAGCAGAAGTGAATTTCTTCACCTGATACGGGGCAGCTATGAAACACCCACAGCTAGCACTATACTTAATAGTCAAAGACTGAATGCATTCCTCCTTAGAGTGAAAGGATGTCTGCTCTCACTACTTCTGTTTCATATTGTAGTAAAGGTTCCAGTCAGGGCAAGAAAAAGAAATAAAAGGCATTCAAATTCAGGAAGAAAAAGTAAAGCTATCTCTATTTTCCAATGACATGATCTTGTAAATAAAATATCCTTAGAAATCCACACCAAACAAAATAAGACAAAATCTATTAGAACTAATAGACAAGTTTAGTAAGGCTGCAGGATAGTAGGTCAATATACAAAAGTCAATTATATTTTTATATACTAGTGAGGTACAATCCAAAATGAAATTAAGAAAACAATTCTAGTTACAATCGCATCAAAAAGAATAAAACACTTCTGGATAAATTTAATAAAAGAAGTGCAAAATTTGTACACTGAAAGCTAACAAGTATTGTTGAAAGAGATTAAAGACCTAATAAATGGAAAGCTGTTCCGTGTTTGTGGATCGCAATACACTATTATTAAGATGATAATACCCTCAAATTGATCTACAGATTCAGTGCAATACCTATCAAAAATTCCAGCTAGACTTTTTGGAGAAATTGGCAAGTTAATTCTAAAATTCAGAAGAAAATGGAAGAGACCTAGAATAGCCAAACCAGTCTTGAAAAAGAAAGTTGGAGGATTCACACTCCTCAATATCAAAACTTACTACAAAGCTCTAGTAACCGAGGCTGTGTGGAACTGACATAAAGAGAGACATGTAGACCAACAGAATAGAATTGGAAGTCCAGAAATAAACCTTTACATTTATGGTAAACTGAGCATCAGCAAGGGTGCTGATATGGTTTGTATCTGTGTCCCCACCAAATCTCACGTTGAAATGGAATCCCCAGTGTTATGGGTGGGGCCTGGTGGGAGATGATTGGATCATGGGAGGAGATTTTTCGTGAATGGTTTAGTGCCATTCCCTTGGTGATGAACGAGTTCACGTGAGATCAGATTGTTTAAAAGTGTGGCATTTCTCATTCTCTCTCTTGCTCCTGCTCTCGCCATGTGATGTGCCTGCTCCCCCTTCACTTTCCACCATGATTGTAAGGCTCCTGAAGCCCTCACCAGAAGTTGAGCAGATGCTGGTGCCCTGCTTGTACAGCCTGCAGAATTGTGTGCCTATGAAACCTCTTCTCTTTGTAAATTACCTAGTCTCAAGCATTTCTTTATAGCAACTCAAAAAGGGCCTAACACAGGTGTCAAGAGAATTCAATGGGGAAATAACAGTCTTTTTAGAAAATGGGGATGGGACAACTGGTATCCACATGCAAAAGAATGAAGTCAGACCCTTACCTCACACTGTACACAAAGATTGACTCAAAATGGATCAAAGACTAAAACATAAGAGCTAAAATTATAAAATTCTTAGAAGGAAACACAGGAGTAAATCTTCATGGCCTTAGACTAGGCAATGCCTTTTAAGATGTAACACCCAAAGCACAAGTGACAAAAGAAAAAATGGAAAATCGGACTTCATCAAAATTAAAATATTTGTGCTTCAAAGGATAGCATCAAGCAAGTTAAAAGACAATCAGCAAGAGGAAATATTTACAAGTCATTTGTATAATAAGGGAATTGCACCCAGAATACATAAAGAACACTTACAGCTCAACAATTTAAAAAAACACTTAAAAATGGGACAAGGATTTAAATAGACATTTCTCCAAAGATATACAAAAAGCCAATAAGCACATGAAACAATGCTCAACTGTAGTTTTTTTGTTTGTTTATTTTTATTTTATTTATTTATTTTTGAGAGAGAGTCTCACTCTGTCACCTAGGCTGGAGTGCGGTGGCTCGATCTCGGCTCACTGCAACCTCTGCCACCCTGGTTCAAGCAGTCCTCCTGCCTCAGCCTCCCGAGTAGCCGGGATTATAGGCTCCTGCCACCATGCCTGGCTAATTTTTGTATTTTTAGTAGAGATGGGGTTTCACCATGTTGGGCAGTCTTGAACTCCTGACCTCCTGATCCACCCGCCTCGGCCTCCCAAAGTGCTGGGATTACAGGCATGAGCCACCGTGCCCAGCCAATGCTCAATATTATTAATTCACAGAGATTGCAAATCAAAAACATAGTATGATGCCACTTCATACCTGCTAGGATGGCTATAATCAAAAAGACAGATTATAATAAGTGTTGGAGAGGATGTAGAGAAACTGGAATCCTAATAAGTTGCTAGTGGGAATGTAAATGGTGCAGCCACATTGGAAAATAGTTTGGCAGTTCCTCAAAATGTTATAGATAGAGTTATGATATGACCTACTATTCTATGCCTAGATATATTACCAAGAGAAATGAAAATATATGTCCACACAAAACCACATACACAAGTTTTATAGTACCATTATCCATAGTAACAAAAGGTAGAAATAACCCAAATGTCCATCAAATGGTGAATGGATAAACAAAATATGGTATATCCATATAATGAAATATTATTCAGCCATAAAAAGAATGAAGTACTGTATATGTTACAACATGGATAAACCTTGAAAACATTATGCTCAGTGAAAGAAGTCAGTCACAAAAGACCATATTTATGTATGTATGTGTGGCTACATGTATTGTATGATGCTATTTATGTGAAATATCGAGAAGAAGCATATCTATAGAGACAGAAAAAATAATAGTGGTTAATTAGGGTTGTGGGGGTGAAGAATGGAGATTCATTGCTAATGGGTACAGGATTTCTTTTTTGGTTGATGATGTTGTACAACTCTAAGCATACTAAAACTACTCTTTTGTACACTTTAACTGGGTGAATGCTACAGTATGTGAATTATATCTCTATAAAGCTGTTTTTTTGTTTGTTTGTTTTTGAGAAGGAGTTTGGCTCTGTCGCCCAGGGTGGAGTGCAGTGGCACCATATCGGCTCACTGCAATCTCTGCGTCCCGGGCTCAAGTGATTCTCAAGCCTCAGCCTCCCAAGTAGCTGGGATTACAGGCACCTGCCACTATGCCCAGTTAATTTTTATATTTTTAGTAGAGACAGGGTTTCACCATATTGGTCAGGCTGGTCTCGACCTCCAGACCTCAGGTGATCCACCCACCTTGGCTTCCCAAAGTGCTGGGATTACAGGCATGAGCCACACCATGCCTGGCCTATAAAGCTGTTTTTAAAAAGTAAGCTTTTAAAGCTAATAATTAGTCAAATTAATATGTTAATACAACTTCAGGATAATGTGATAATTTCCTTATAAATTTTATTCTTATTTTAGAAAACAAGCTTCAAAGTTTTTCATTGTAAAAGTGTTTTACAATGAATAAAGTTTATATTCTATGTCTTCACTTTACCTCAAGGAACAATACTAAATATTAACAACTTGACATTTCCCTTCTTATTCCTCCCCAAGAAACCCCAACAATAGATAGTTAATTATTAATTTAATAATAACCAGAAAAATATCTGCTAAATCAATGGATTTTTTTTTTTACTGCAACCCACACTAAGAAATATTTTATTTTGCCAGGCATGGTGGCTCATGCCTGTAATCCCAGTACTTTGGGAGGCCGAGATGGGCGGATCACCTGAGGTCAGGTGTCCAACATGGCAAAACCCTGTCTCTACTAAAAGTACAAAAATTAGCCGGCTGTGGTGGTGTGCGCCTGTAATCCCAGCTGCTCAGGAGGCTGAGGCAGGAGAATCGCTTGAATGGGGGAGGCAGAGGTTGCGGTGAGCCAAGATCATGCCACAGCACTCCAGCCTGGGCAGCAAGAGCGAGACTCCGTCTCAAAAAAAAAAAAAAAGAAAAGAATTTTCTTTTGCCTCATAGCACATAACAACATATAAGTAACATAAATAGGTGTTTTATGAACTGATATTTACCTATTACTATAACACACTTTGATATTTTCTTTTCTTTGGTGTTTTGTTTTGTTTTGTTTTGTTTTTGTTTTTTTGGAGATGGAGTTTTGCTCTTGTTGCCCAGGCTGGAGTGCAATGGCGTGATCTCAGCTCACCACAATTTTCTTCCTCCCGGGTTCAAGTGATTCTTCTGCCTCAGCCTCCTGAGTAGCTGGGATTACAGCCATGTGCCACCACACCCGGCTAATTTGGTATTTTTAGTAGAGATGGAATTTCACCATGTTGGGAAGGCTGGTCTTGAACTCCTGACCTCAAGTGATCCACCCGCCTCGGCCTCGCAAAGTGCTGGAATTACAGGTGTGAGCCACCACACCCGGCCTCAGTAAGTTGATTGTTATGACTACAAATGGGTCCCCCAAAACAGGTCTAAATCATAATTAGTCTACTTGCTATGTGAAAGTATGTGTTTGGCTTTTTGTTTAAGGAAAAAGCAAAAAAAAAAAAAAAAAAAAAAAAGGAAAAAATTCTCAAAAATGAATGTTCATCAGCATTTTTATGGGAAACAATCTGATGGAACAGGAGGCCAGCCAGGTAAATCATACAATCCAAGCAGAGAGAAATCATGGGAACATGTCTCTGAATGGAGAGAGAAACATGGCTCCACAGGAAGCTTGCTTATTGAGATGCAGGACAAATAAAGTGGGTGAAAGAGGTTAAAAAAAAGAAGCACTCTGAGAGGAGATTGAAGTGTAACTTTAATACACAAAACAAAAGCTGTATTCCACACTTCTGATCATCTCCCGTCTCTTACTCCTCAGGCTTTAAATTCTGACTTTCTAATACCTCATTCAATCATATTGAATTAGCCTGAAGTTTGATTTGGAGGGCTGGTGACCCAGCCTCATTTTGGCCTGATGACATTTTGGGCTTGGGACTATCTCCCTTTTTTAGTACTTAGCTCAACTGCAGAAATAATACCAGCAATAATAATATCATCCCCTTACCATGCACCTCTAATTGAAATGTGAATGGATGTGCTATTGGCCAAGGGCCCTGTCCACTAATTATGTATCATCTGAAAATCTGACCTAAGTATCTGACAATTAAAGAGGGATAGCTTTCATCCTGCTGTTACCTGTTCACAGTTATGCCATCTGGCTCTTATACCCAGAAGAAAACTTGGCATCCGTATTCAACCAGAATGACCATCAATTCTCAAAACATCTTATTTTCTCTTTGCCAAGAACGAAGTGACAACTGATCTCAAAGTGTAAGCACTTAACCTATAAAACAAATGACTTGGGGGAAGAGGCATTTTCTCAATGAAAAATAGGGTTGAGAGAGTATTTTTGTGTCATCAGACATCTCAAACTATGTTTTAATAGTATAACCTAATTTATATTTTCTTTGTGTTTGTCTCTGATTTTTCAGTTCATTTTAATAAATACTTTTTGAGCATCTGCCATATGAAATGAAATGAGCCAAGCACTAAAAGGATACCAAGTTGTAATAGTCAGGGAAATGGCTCTAGCTCTGTAGGAATAAAACATCAGATTTCAGGCCGGGCACGGTGGCTCATGCCTGTAATCCCAGCACTTTGGGAGGCCGAGGAGGGCAGATCACCTGAGGTCGGGAGTTCGAGACCAGCCTGACCAACATAGAGAAACCCTGTCACTATTAAAAATACAAAATCAGGCCGGGCGCAGTGGCTCACGCCTATAATCCCAGCACTTTGGGAGGCCAAGGTGGGCAGATCACGAGTTCAGGAGATTGAGACCATCCTGGCCAACACGGTGAACCCCGTCTCTACTAAAAATACAAAAAAAAAATTAGCCAGTCATGGTGGCGGGCGCCTGTAGTCCCAGCTACTCGAGAGGCTGAGGCAGGAGAATGGCGTGAACACAGGAGGCGGAGCTTGCAGTGAGCCGAGATAGCGCCACTGCACTCCAGCCTGGGCTACAGAGCAAGACTCTGACTCACAAAAAAAAAAAAAAAAACTACAAAATTAGCCGGGCATGGTGGTGCATGCCTGTAATCCCAGCTACTTGGCAGGCTGAGGCAGGAGAATCACTTGAACCCGGGAGGCAGAGGTTGCAGTGCACCGAAATTGCACCATTGCACTACAGCCCGGGCAACAAGAACGAAACCCTGTCTCCAAAAAAATAAAAATAAAAAAATCAGATTTCAGCAGCTTAACCCATTGAAAGTTTACTTAACACTCAATAGCTCAATGATGCTATTCTAGATCACAGGACAAATTTCTTCCATGTAGTGATCCAACGACTCCGGTTCCTTGTATCTTGAGTTCCTGCCATATTCTAGGGCATCAGAATCTTCTGCTTCAAGCTGGTGAAGAGATGAAAGAGTAAAGAAGGCTTGCACACCTAAAAACACCCAGCCCAGAAGCAACATCCATCACTTCCACTTTCTTTTTTTTTTTCTTTTTTTTTTTTTGAGACTGAGTTTTGCTCTTGTTGCCCATGCTGGAGTGAAATGGCGCGATCTCGGCTCACCACAATCTCAGCCTCCCAGGTTCAAGTGATTGTCCTGCTTCAGCCTACCGAGTAGCTGGGATTACAGGCGTGCACCACCACGCCAGCTAATTTTGTATTTTTAGTAGAGATGGAGTTTCCCCATGTTGGTCAGGCTGGTCTTGAACTCCCAACCTCAGGTGATCTGCCCGCCTCAGCCTCCCAAGCTGCTGGGATTACAGGCGTGAGGCACCATGCCTGGCCACTTCCACTTTCATTCTACAGGTGAGAACAGTCATGTGGCCACACCTGGATGCAAGGTATTGGCCAATGTAGTCCCTGGCTAGGTAGTCACATCCCTGCAACAACTTCACAGTAGGGAAGGCTGGAAACAAGCTAGAGACCCCTTCATTTATATTGTGTAAGATGTAGCTTCTACCTTCAGAGAACTTTCATCCAGAAAAAGAAGTAAATAAATGGAGAGACATTTCATATTCCTGGGTAGGAAGACCCAATATTATCAAGATGTCAGTTCTTCCAAATTTGATCTACAGATTTAATGCATTCCCAAAGTCCCAGGAAGTTATTTTGTGGATATCAACAAAATGATTCTACAGGATGTGAAGAGACAAAAGAACCAGAATAGCCAACACAGTACTGAAGAAGAACAAAGTTGGAAGACTGGCCAGGCGCAGTGGCTTGCCCGTAATCCCAGCATTTTGGGAGGCCAAAGTGGGCAGATTGCTTGAGCTCAGGAGTCCGAGACCAGCCTGGGCAACATGACGAACCCTATCTCTAAAGAAAATACAAAAATTAGTTGTGTGTGGTGGCTTGTACCTGTAGTCTCAGCTACTTAGGAGGTTGAGGCAGGTGAATTGCTTGAGCCCAGGAGGCAGAGGTTGCCGTGAACCAAGATTGCACCACTGCACTCCAGCCTTGGCAACAGAGCAAGGGCCTGTCTAAAAAAAAAAAAAAAAAAAAAAGGCCAGGTGCAGTGGCTCACACCTACAATCCCAGCAATTTGAGAGGCCAAGGTGGGCGGATCACTTGAAGTCAGGAGTTCAAGACCAGCCTGGCCAACATAGTGAAATCCTGTCTCTACTAAAAATACAAAAATTAGCTGGGCATGGTGGCACATGCCTGTAATCTCAGCTACTCGGGAGGCTGAGGCAAGTGAATTGCTTGAACCCAGGAGGCAGAGGTTGCAGTGAGCTGAGATCAAACCTCTGTATTCCAGCCTGGGTGACAGAGTGAGACTCTGTCTCAAAAAAAGAAAAAAGAAAATTGGAGGACTGACTCTGTGACTTCAAGACTTATTATAAAGCTACAGTAATCAAGTCAATGTGGTATTGGAAAAAGGACAAACAAATAGATAAATGGAACAAAGAACCCATAAATAGACCCATATACATATATTCAACTGATCTTTGACAAAGGAGCAAAGACAATACAATGGAGCAAAGGCAGACTTTTCAACAAGTGGTGGCTGGAATAACAGGACATCCACATACAAAACAATGAATCTAGATGTAGACCTTACTCCCTTCACAAAAATTAACTTGAAATGGATTATATACTTAAATGTAAAATGCAAATTATAAAACTCCTAGGCTGGGCGAGGTGGCTCACACCTGTAATCCCAGCACTTTTGGAGGCGGAGGCAGATGGATCACCTGAGGTCAGGAGTTCGAGAGCAGTCTGGCCATCATGGCGAAACCTCATCTCTACTAAAAATGCAAAAAAAATTGGCGAGTCCTGGTGGTGCACGCCTGTAATCCCAGCTACTCAGGAGGCTGAGGCAGAAGAATTGCTTGAACCCAAGAGGTGGAGGTTGTAGTGAGGCAAGATCGCACCACTGCACTCCAGCCTGGGTGACAAAGCAAGACTCCATCTCCAAAAACAAACAAACAAACAAACAAACTCCTAGAAGAAAACATAGGAGAAAAACCTAGATACCCTTAGGTATGGTGATGACTTTTTAAATACAAAATTAAAGGCATGATCCATGAAAGAAATAATAGATAAGCTGGACTTTATTCAAATTAAAAACTTCTGCTCTGTGAAATAATATGTCAAGAGAATGAGAAGGTAAGCCACAGACTAGGACAAAATATCTTCAAAAGATATATTAAGATTATTACCTAAGATACAAAGAATTGTTTTTTTTTGAGACAGAGCCCTGCTCTGTTGCCAAACTGGTATGTAGTGGCACGATCTTGGCTCACTACAACCTCCGCCTCCTGGGTTCAAGTGATTCTCCTGCCTCAGCCTCCTGAGTAACTGAGATTACAGGCACACGTCACCATGCCTGGCTAATTTTTGTATTTTTAGTAAAGATGCAGTTTCACCATGTTGGCCAGGCTGGTCTTGAACCCTTGATGTCAGGTGATCCACCCACCTCGGCCTCCCAAAGTGCTGGGATTACAAGCATGAGTCACCGCATCCAGACCAAAGAATTCTTAAAACTCGACAATAAGAAAAAAAACAACTTGATTTAAAAATGGGCCAACAACCTTAACAGACACCTCACCAAACAGGATGTAGATGGCAAATAAGCATATGAAGAAATACTCCACATCATATGTCATCAAGGGAAAGCAAATTAAAAGAGTGAGACACCACCTCACACCTATTAGAGTGACCGGAATTCAGGACACTGACAACAACAAATGCTGGTGAGGACATAGAGCAACAGGAACTGTTGCTGGTGGGAATGCAAAAATGGTGCAACTAGTGTGGAAGACCGTTTGGGAGTTTCTTACAAAACTAAACATACTTTTACGATATGATCCAGCAATCATGCTCCTTGGTGTCTACCCAAAGGAGTTAAAAACTTATGTCCAGGGTGGGGAATGGTGGCTCACACCTGTAATCCTGGCACTTTCAGAGGCTGAGGTGGGACAATCACTTGAGCTCAGGAGTTTAAGACTAGTCTGGGCAACATAGTGAGACCTCATCTCTACAAAAAATTTAAAAATTAGCTAGGCATGGTGGCGCACACCTGTAGTCTCAGCTACTTGGGAGCCTGAGATGGGAGGATAACTTGACTCCAGGAAGTTGAGGCTGCAGTGAGCCATGACCACACCACTGCACTCCAGCCTGGGTGACAGAGCAAGACCCTGCCTCAAAAAACAAGAAAAGAAGGAGGGAAAGGAAGGGGAGGGGAGGCGAGGGGAGGCGAGGCGAAGTGAGGGGAGGGGAGGGGAGTAGGGAGGGAGGATGGAGGCAGGGAGGAGCTGGGAAAGGAGGCAGAGAGGGAGGGAGAGGGGAGGCAGGGAGGGAAGGGAAGGAAAAGAAAAAAGAAAGAGCTCTCAAGCCATAAAAAGTTATGAAGAGGCCAGGAACAGTGGCTCACGCTTGTAATCTCAACACTTTGGAAGGCCAAGGCGGGTGGATCACTTGAGGCCAGGAATTGGAGACCAGGGGCAACATGGTGAAACTCTATCTCTACTAAATATACAAAAATTAGCCAGGTTTGGTGGTATATGCCTGTAAACCCAGCTACTCAGGAGGCTGAGGCAAAGAATTGCTGGAAAACGGGAGGCGGAGGTTGCAGTGGGCCGAGATCGCACCACTGCACTGCAGTCTGGACGACAAAGTGAGGCTGTCTCAAAAAAAGTTATGAAGAAAACTTAAATGCATATTACTAAGCGAAAGAATCCAATCCCAAAAAGGCTGCTTACTGCATGACATTTTGGAAAAGGCAAAACTATGGAGTAAAAATATCAGTGGTTGCTAAGGGTTGGAGCCTGGGGTTAGCGCAGTGAAAATACTCTGTATGATACTGTCATGGTGGATACATTTCACTATACATTTGTGCAGACCCATAGGATGAATAACACCAAGAGCACTAATGTAAGCTATGGGCTTTGGGGGATATGATGTGTCAGTATGGCATCATCAGTTGTAATGAGTGCACCCTTCTGGTGCAAGGTGTTGATAATGGTAAAGGTTATGCATCTGTGGGGACAAGTGTATGAGGTATCTGTTTACCTTCCTCTCCATGTTGCTGTGAACCTAAAGCTGATCTTAAAAAAAAAAAAAAAATCTTGGCCAGGCGCAGCGGCTCGCGCCTGTAATCCCAGCACTTTGGGAGGCCGAGGCGGGCAGATCACCTGAGGTTGGGAGTTCGAGACCAGCCTGACCAACATGGAGAAACCCTGTCTCAACTAAAAATACAAAATTAGCCAGGTGTGGTGGCGCATGCCTGTAATCCCAGCTACTCGGGAGGCTGAGGCAGGAGAATGAGAATGGCTTGAACCTGGGAGGCAGAGGTTATGGTGAGCCGAGATCGCGCTACTGCACTCCAGCCTGGGCGACAAGAGCAAAACTCCGCCTCAAAAAAAAAAAAATTTTTATTTTTACCTCGTTAAACTCCTGAGAGCAAGATGGGTCACCAACAGCTGTACCGGAGCCACCTGCGAAAATTTGGCCAGGGTTCTCGCTCTTGTCGCGTCTGCTCAAACCAGCACGGTCTGATCCGGAAATACGGCCTCAATATGTGCCACCAGTGTTTCAGTCAGTATGCGAAGGATATCGGTTTCATTAAGTTGAACTAAATGATCTTCCTTCAAAGGATTATCCAAGGCATCTACCCAATGAAAAACCATGATACTTTTTTGTACATAAAATAAACATTTATTTTTAAAAAACCTTTAATTAAAAAAAAAAGAGAAAAGAAACTTCATCAGAGTAGAAAAGAGTTCGTAGAAGAGGTGCATCATGGAGGAAGTAGCATTTGAAATGATCCTTGACAGAACTGCCAGACAGCCTTAGTAAGAGCAGCATTCCGGAAGGAGCGATGATCACTAATAAAGCAATAGTGGTGGAGACAGAATGTTGAGTAACTAGTTTTCCTCACAAAGTTTTGCATAGGGGAGAGATTAAGCTTTAAACATGGGTTAGATCCCTGCTATCTAAGGCCTCGAATCTCAGGGAAAGAGGTTTTTTTGTTTTGTTTTGTTTTGTTTTTTGTTTTTTGGTTTTTTGACACAGAGTCTTGCTCTATCGCCCAGGCTGGAGTGCAGTGGTGCCATATCGGCTCACAGCAAGCTCCGCCTCCTGGGTTCACACCATTCTCCTGCCTCAGCCTCCCGAGTAGCTGGGACTACACAGGGAAGGAGTTTTAATTCCATTCCTCCATTATCATGATCATCATGCTTTTTCTTTTTTTTGAGACGGAGTCTCACTCTGTCGCCCAGGTTGGAGTGCAGTGGCACGATCTCGGCTCACTGAACCTCCGCCTTCTGGGTTCAAGCAATTCTCCTGCCTCAGCCTCCCGAGTAGCTGGGACTACAGGTGCGTGCCACCATACCCAGCTAATTTGTTATTTTTAGTAGAGACAAGGTTTCACCATGTTGGCTAGGCTGGGCCTGGAGGTCTTGAACTCCTGACCTCAGGTGATCCACCCGCCTCAGCCTCCCAAAGTGCTGGGATTACAGACGTGAGCCACCATGTCCAGCCAGATCATCATGCATTTTTAACACAAAGGCCCAAGAACAATTATAGCATTAATTGTTGACAAGTAATGGCCCCAGACCAGAAAATACATTCAGTCAGAAAAGACTTCATTTTGCAGAGGGCAACACTAATGACAGCATCAAATTGCATTCACAGAGTCCAGAATTTTGTTCCCATGTGTTTTAATGTTTATTAAATCCAATCCAAACATTTCCACTACACTCTTGCTCTACTTCTCCCCAGATTGTCTCATATATTTATCTAGAGATCCCAGCGGTAGCCTTACACACCGACATCACAAACCACCTGTGCCTCCTCTCAGGTAGGGAAAAGGAATCTTATCAGGGCTGGGAACTCTAAATACCAAACCCAAACACTGTATATTCCACAAATATGATTTCCTTTTCCTTCAGCAGACAGTGCAGTCACAGTATTAAGTTCAACAGTGGTGTATGATCCATACTAGGAATTTTACAGGCATAAATATTTATTTTTAAAATTTTAGGTGCAAAGTAACAGGAGGAGTACATACAGCAGCATTGGAACACCTTAGGAAGGTAGTAATTAAACTTTTTCTGAAGTTGCTTTGTAATTCTAGCGTTCTGGGAATTGTGCCTTTCATGTGTATTCCTCCAAATCAGTTGGGGTTTCAAAATATACCCAAGTAGAGTATTTGAGAAATTCTAGTTGCGGGTGGGATCTGACTGCTTTGCATTGTGCTATATACATCAATCTATTAATATTAGTTGTTCCCTTTTTGGAACACCGTAGGAAATAAACAGACAAATTAGCAAATAGCTTACAAGAGAGACGGTGGCTTCATGTCTTCTACAGAAGTCTTTCTTGAGGCTCTATGACTTGCCTTTACTTATTCTTATTCTTTTGATTCCATTTAATATAATTCAGTCTTACAAAACTGTTTTTAAGCCATGCATGATATAAACTAGAACTTAGATATCTAGACTTCTTAATATTATATGCTTAATTTTATTTGCTCCATAAAATAATTATAAGGAAGCAATAATTTTCTTTCTTTCTCTCTTTTTTTTTTTTTTTTTTGAGATGGAGTCTCGCTGTGTCACCAGGCTAGAGTGCAGTGGTGCAATCTCAGCTCACTCTAAGCTCCACCTCCCGGGTTCACGCCATTCTCCTGCTTCAGCCTCCTGAGTAGCTGGGGCTACAGGCGCCCACCACCACGCCTGGCTAATTTTTCATATTTTTAGTAGAGACGGGGTTTCATCATGTTAGCCAGGATGGTCTCGATCTCCTGACCTCGTGATCGTGGCCTCGGCCTCCCAAAGTGCTGGGATTACAGGCGTGAGCCACCGCGCCCAGCAGGAAGCAATAATTTTCATAACAACCAATATTTATTTTTTATAAGTTCACATTCACAACCATTTTCCCACTATTGAATTAGCAAAAATTTAGAAAACACTGTTGGTGAGAATATCATGAGATAAACATTTTCATTCACTGATGCTGTGAATTTAAATCAGAACAAACTTTCTCAAAAATGATTTGGCAAAAATGTATCAAGAATTTAAAACATCTATTCCATTTGTCTCAATTATATACATACGCACAGAGCTAAAAGAAATGCCCCACCCCTTGCCAAGTCAAGGTGTTAATGATAGTTATTTCTTGGTGATGGGATAATAGGTAGTTTTTATTTTGGAATTATATTAAAAAATTTTATACCCAGTGAGAAAGTATTACTCACTAATTATAGTTATTTTAATCACTGAAGAATATTTATACAGGCTGGGTGCAGTGGCTCACGCCTGTAATCCCAGCACTTTGGGAAGCCGCGGTGGAGGGATCACTTAAGGTCAGGAGTTCGAGACCAGACTGGCCAACATGGTGAAAACTCGTCTCTACTAAAAACACAAAAATTAGTCAGGCGTGGTGGTGTGGGCCTGTAGTCCCAGCTAACAAGGAGGCCAAGGAAGGAGAATTGCTTGAACCCAGGAGGCGGAGGTTGCAGTGAGCCGAGATTGCACCACTGCATTCCAGCCTGGGTGACACAGTGAAGCTCCGTCTCAAAAAAAAATACACAAAAAAAGAATATTTATGGAGAATTTTAATAAAACAAAATATTCACAATATGCAGTAAAAAACACTATATTTTATAAATAATATAATAGCAACTAATTTTGTATGTATATAAGTGTGTATATGTATAAATATATGACCATTCACCTAATAAATACATCTGCTTAGCAAGGCCTAAAATGAAGAACAAGCAAATCAAATCTAAAACCATGTTAGCATTTTTGGAAAATGTATTACGGGTTATTTTTAATTTCTGGTTTTATTTAGTTTTTCATTTTTTTTAACACTGAGCTTGTATTGCTTTAATATTTAAAAAAAATACTATTACAAAATCAATTAGAAAAAAACTCTGCCGAGCATGATTATATCATACATGTGTTCACTGCACTGTTACAGATCCCTCACTGGACTGTTACAGATCCCATGAAGTTGTCACCTTCCTCATTATACCTGTAATCCCAGCACTTTGGGAGGCTGAGACAGGTGGATCACCTGAGGTCAGGAGTTTGAGACCAGCCTGGCCAACATAGTGAACCCCACCCCCGCCCCACGCCCTGTCTCTAGTAAAAATACAAAAATTAGTGTAGTGGCAGGTGCCTGTCTCTATTAAAATTAGTGTAGTGGCAGGTGCCCCATCTCTACTAAAAATACAAAAATTAGTGTAGCGGCAGGTGCCTGTAATCCCAGCTACTTAGAAGGCTGAGGAAAATTGCTTGAACCCTGGAGGCGGAGGTTGCAGTGAGCTGAGATTGCACCATTGCTCTCCAGCCTGGGTGACAAGAACGAAATTTTGTCTAGTCCCAGCTACTCGGGAGGCTGAGGCATGAGAATCACTTGAACCCAGGAGGTGGAGGTTGCAGTGAGCCGAGATCGCATCACTGGACGCCAGCCTGGGCGACAGAGTGAGACTCTGTCTCAAAAAATAATAATAAATAAAAATAATATTATATAATATAATAAGGGGATTATATTTGGTGTTCTCTAAGACAACTTCCAGCTCTAAAATCCTCTAAGTCCATGAACCATACAGCAGACATCTAGTAAATAGTTGTTAAAATAATGGACCAGGCTGGGCACGGTGGCTCACACCTGTAATCCCAGCACTTTGGGAGGCTGAGGTTGGTGGATCACTTGAGGTCAGGAGTTTGAAACTAGCCTGATCAACATGGTGAAACCCTGTCTCTACTAAAAATACAGAATTAGCCAGGCGTGGTGGTGCATGCCTATGATCCCAGCTACTTGTGAGGCTGAGGCAGGAGAATCGCTTGAACCCAGGAGGCAGAGGTTGCAGTGAGCTGAGATCGCACCAGTGCTCCAGGCTGGGCAACGAGAACAAAACTCCTTCTCAAAAAAAAAAAAAAAAAAAAAAGGACCATTCTATTGTAAGTCTCAAAAGACTCCAACCTTGAGGTGTCAAAGTGTGATAATCAGAGGATGGCCTTGGCATTAAGGAAACAGCTGGAATCCTGGCTGTGTCTCACTTTCCTCATTTGAGCAGTGGGGATAATAACACCTCTCTCAAAAGACTGAAGAGGAACTGAAATTTGATCAGTCTGCAGGCCTTGTGTGTTGGCTTGCATGGAGTAGATGCTTCATACATGATAGTTTTCTCCTCAATAATCCAAGGCATGATCTGTCAGATTGCACTGGACCATGAGTTTGCAATCCCTGGATCTAAGCTCCCCTTTTGGGCCCCCACATCTGGAAATGGAAGGGTCCCATTTGTGAGGACTAAGTGGTATTTAGCTTTGGGATGTTGAGACAGGGGTTCCGGAGAGATGTGCATGCAGCTGCCAGAGTGGCCAGGGCAAGTCCTCTGATCCCGAGCACAGAGAATGAGGCAGCAGGGAAAGCCGGGGCAGGGGCGGAGGAGAAGCTTCGTCCTGTGTCTTCCTTCACGCCGGCTTGTCCACCCATCCACCAAACTTTCTTCATCTTCCCCTCCCTTCCTTCAGAAGACATCACCGATGCAGATTACCTGGCAGACCCCCTGCTGGGTAACAGAGTTTGAAAACTGAATACGATATTGGCTCTGGGCTGGGCACAGTGGCGCATATCCGTAATCCCAGCACTTCGGGAGGCTGAGTCAGGAGGATCGCTTGAGCTGAGGAGTTCAAGACCAACCTGGGCAACATATCGAGAACTCCTCGCTACTAAAAAAAATCAAAGTAATTAGCTGGGTGTGGTGGTGGACACCTGTGGTCCCAGCTACTTAGGAAGCTGAGGTGGGAGGATCACCTGAGCCTAGGAGGTCGAGGCTGCAGTGAGCCTCACTGTATTCCAGCCTAAGCGAGAAACAGAGTGAGACCCTGTCTCAAAAAAAAAAGATATTGGCTCTGCCTTTAAGGATCGCTGGTCTTCTAGGGGAGGCAGATAATAAATAAAAATCACACCAGGCATGGTGGCTTACTCCTGTAATCCCAGCACTTTGGGAGGCCAAGGCTGGTGGATCACAAGGTCAGGTGTTCAAGACCAGCCTGGACAACATGGTGAAACCCCATCTCTACTAAAAATATAAAAAAAATTAGTCAGGCATGATGGCGGGTGCCTGTAATCCCAGCTACTCGAAAGGCTGAGCCAGGAGAATCACCTGAACCCCAGAGGCAGAGGTTGCAGTAAGCCGAGATCGTGACATTGCACTCCAGCCTGGGCGACAAGAGTGAAACTCCATCTCAAAAATAAGTTAATTAATTAAATAAATAAATATCACAAGCCTGCCCACATGATCAGCCCTGCACACCAGTGAGGTCCACAGGAAGGAGGACTCAGATCTGTCGGAGGGGCTGGTGGTCTATGGGACATGGTGAGAGACGGCTTCCCAAAGGCAATCCCCTCAAGGTCATTTTTCTTTCTGACGGAAGTGGATTTTGCCCTAGCGATCAAGATGTGCTTGAGGTGGAGAGGGGAACACCCCATCAGGAACTCCCAGTGGAGATGTGAATAGTCCGGCTCCTCCATGATGGAACCTTGGGGAACTCCTCTCACCAGAGAGACGGGTGTGATGAAAGGGGGCTTAAGACCAGATCCTGAGGGGCATGAATCACAGTTATGAAGTAGGAATAGTCTGGTGAAGGCAATGGGCCATTCCCTGAAGTAATTTAAAGTTCGGAGGGACACAAACACACCTGTACTTTATGGAGCAAACTCGGAGGAAGGTGCTTCATAGTTTGGCGGTGGGCAGACTGGAGCCTAGGAGGCCAGCTGCAGGGCCAGGCAGTCCAGCATGGGGTGATGAGGTGGGTCAGGCTCAGGGAGAAGCAGGAAGGAGAAGCGACAGCACGCAGGAATGCAGGGGTGGCCGGGAGCTGCTGTCGCCATTCCTGAGGTGTGTAGCTGTGGACATTGCCTGGCTGAGTAACTCTGGGCATTGTTTAGCTTAGTCTGTTGCTGATACTGCCTGGAGAGATCATATGGTCACTAGCTTGTTTGTCATTGTTGTTGTGTGTGACTCTGGGAAAGGGTCTTCTGCCTCTTTCTTTCTTTCTTCTATTTCTCTTGAATATTACCATTTGTATTCAAACTTGGAATTCTCCTGAACCAATTAGAGAGAGTTCTGATTTGGAGACTAGCTCCAGAAAGTCACTAACTTCCCATTTATCTTTCTTTTATCTCCATTCTATGGAATTTTCCAGCAATAATACTATTCTCCAGAAATGCATTCTAGGTGAGACTTTTTTTTTTTTTTTGAGACAGAGTTTTGCTCTGTCACCCAGTATGGAGTGCAGTGGGACGATCTCGGCTCACTGCAACCTCCACCTCCTGGGTTCAAGGGATTCTCCTGCCTCAGCCTCCAAAAGTGCTGGGATTACAGGCGTGAGCCACCGCACCAGGCCTAAGTGAGACCTTTTTTGGTCTCCATATTTGAGAAAAAACACAGTAATAAATGCTTTCTTTTGTCCAAACACACTAACGTGTCCAAACACACTAACTTCTGGAGAGTGACTGAAATTCAGGTACTAGAAGTCTACTATGGTTTGAAGGTTTGTGTTCCCTCTAAATCTCATGTTTTGAAATGTAATCACCAATGTCACAGTGTTAAGAAGTGGGGCTGGCTGGGCACAGTGGCTCATGCTGATAATCCCAGCACTTTGGGAGGCCAAGGCCGGCGGATCACGAGGTCAGGAGATGGAGACCATCCTGGCCAACATGGTGAAACCCCGTCTCCACTAAAATACAAAAATTACCTGGGCATGGTGTCATGCACCTGTAGTCCTGGCTACTCAGGAGGCTGAGGCAGGAGAATCGCTTGAACCTAGGAGGCAGAGGTTGCAGTGAGCCAAGATGGTGCACTGCACTCCAGCCTGGGCAACAAGAGTGAAACTCCTTCTCAAAAAAAAAAAAAAGTGGGGCTTTCCAGAGGTGATTAAGTCATGACAGTGGAGCCCTCGTGAGTGGCATTAGGCTTGACTGACTTACAAAAAATCTTAACCAACTGTGTTCAGCCCTTTTCCCCTTCTGCCCTCTGCCATGTGAGGTCACAGTATTCCTCCCTCCCGAGGATGCAATGTTCATGAAAGCAAACACTGGGCCCTCACCAGGCAACAAACCTGCTGGTGCCTTCATCTTGGACTTCCCAGCCTTCAGAACTGTAAGAAAAGATTTCTGGGGTTTTTAAAAATAAATTGCTCAGTCTGTGGTATTTTGTTACAGCAGCAGAAACAGACTAAGATGGGGGATCAGATAGGATACTTTTTTTTTGAGACGGAGTCTCACTATGTCACCCAGGGTAGAGTACAGTGGCGTGATCTTGGCTCACTGCAACCTCCACCTCCCAGGTTCAAGCGATTCTCCTGCCTCAGCCTCCCGAGTATCTGAGATTACAGATGTGCACCACCATGCCGGACTAATTTTTGTATTTTTAGTGGAGGTGGGGTTTTACCATGTTGGCCAGGCTGGTCTTGAACTCCTGACCTAAAGTGATCTATCCATCTCAGCCTCCCAGTGTGCTGGGATTGCAGGTGTGAGCCATTGCACCCGGCCTACTTTTTACTGAGAGACTCAGGGATACTATGCCTTCCATAGAATTCAAACTTTGACTCAACAACAAAAGCAAAAAATTCTGTGTATCACTGGCTTTTGAGATTATTTGTAAGATGTAGACATCACTGAATGCCAAATGCCAAGAATAAAATTTCTTCTAAATTCATCATGAGTGGCTTCTGGTAAAATAATATGGCCTGCCAAAATCACCTTTTTTTTTTTTTTGAGACCGAGTCTCACTCTGTCACCCAGGCTGGAGTGCAGCGGCATGATCTCGGCTCACTGCAAGCTCCGCCTCCCGGGTTCACGCCATTCTCCTGCCTCAGCCTCTCCGAGTAGCTGGGACTACAGGCGCCCGCCACCACGCCCAGCTAATTTTTTTGTATTTTTAGTAGAGACGGGGTTTCACCGTGGTCTCAATCTCCTGACCTCGTGATCCGCCCGCCTTGGCCTCCCGAAGTGCTGGGATTACAAGAGTGAGCCACCGCGCCCGGCCAAAATCACCTTTAATATTACAATTCACAAATTATCAAATCTCTTGTTTTTGTCTTTTGATATTTCATTTACTGTTTCCAAGCTTTTAGATAAGTTATAATTCTCTGAAGATATCATAACTGTTTCTGTTTTCACTACTTTGTTATGACTTGATTTATATGTTTAACTGTTAAATCTCAAGTTTTTGGGGGGCCAGGCGCTGTGGCTCACACCTGTAATTCCAGCACTTTGGGAGGCCGAGGTAGGTGGATCACCTGAGGTTAGGAGTTTGAGACCAGCCTGGCCAACATGGTGAAACCCTGTCTCTATTAAAAATATGAAAATTAGCCGGGCATGGTGACAATGCTTGTAATCCCAGCTACTTGGGAGGCTGAGGGAGGAGAATCACTTGAACCCAGGAGGTAGAGGTTGCAGTGAGCCTAGATCACGCCACTGCACCCCAATCTGGGCAACAGAGCAAAACTCCGTCTCAAATAAATAAATTAATTAATTAATAAGAATAAGATTTTTTTGGCATAATGTAAGTTAAATTGTTTTTGATATTGCTAGCATTAAGAAATACATTTACAAGGGGTTTTACTTCTCCACAAAGCAGATAATTTTCATGTTTTGTAAACTGCTTAGTATGGTATAAATGTTAGATAATTTAAGCCAGAGGAAAAAGATTTTTCTCACTCCACCACTCCCTTGGAAAATATTTAAAATACAGTAGTCATATTTCTAATTTCCCTTTGAAGGTACTTTTGGATAGATTCCAGGAAAACGACCCTTTGTAAAACAGATGAATGTTTCATCTAAAAATTTGGTCTGCTTTGTAAAAAGTTAACTACCAAACATGTTTAAGTGTCCATGTTGGTTACTGTGGTACAAATTATATTCAGTAGAAGTTTCACGCTGAGAAAAACCATGAAGTGCATAAGATGAATGCATTCATGGTAATTATGCTCTTCAGGAGCTAGAAAATAACTACTTAGGAAGATTATGCATGAGAGTAATTGCTGTTTAATGGAGAAAAACTGGGGAAAATAATTATAAGAGTAAAGAAGACATTTCCTAACCATCTGTCATTTAAAAATCAGAAACAAAAAAAGGAAACATAGCATGTTTTTCAGAAAGACTTGGAAATGATGCCAAAAGTCAATACTCTGGTGGTGCACGCACAAAAGAGCTCTCAGAAGAGTCTGAGATTACGATATAAAAATGGTCTAAACACCCAAGGTGTATTTACTATTACAGTTAGTCACCTTTATTTGACATTTGTATGTAGCCAAGAGGAGAGAACAAACCCAACGGAGATATCCATTACTGGAACCAGGAAACACCAATAAGAAGACATTTTCTCCCACTAGAATAAAAAAAAAGGTGACTATAGGGAAAAACAGTCTTCTTTTTTTTTTTTTTTTTTTTGAGATGGAGTTTTTGCTCTCGTTGCCCAGGCTGGAGTGCAATGGCACGATCTCGGCTCACTGCAACCTCTGCCTCCCAGGTTCAAGCAATTCTCCTGTCTCAGCCTCCCCAGTAGCCAGGATTACAGGCATGCGCTACAACACCTGGCTAATTTTGCATTTTTAGTAGAGACAGGGTTTCTCCATGTTGGTCAGGCTGGTCTCGACCTCCTGACCTCAGGTGATCCACTCGCCTCGGCCTCCCAAAGTGCTAGGATTACAGGTGTGAGCCACCGCAGCCAGCCGAAAAGCAGTCTTCTATTTATCACTTTGAATTTCCTATTTTGTTGAATGCATTGAAGAAATATTAGTAAGCTAATAAAGGACTATATTGTTACAGGCTTTATTCCCATAACATTTTATTGGTGGTCTCTTCTGCTGAAGCAGGTATTCTTAAGGCTATAGATAGGCTGGGCATTGTGGCTCACACCTATAATCCCAGCACCGTGGGAGGCTGAGGCAGGTAGATCACTTGAGGTCAGGAGTTCAAGACCAGCCTGGCCAATATGGTGAAACCCCATCTCTACTAAAAATAAAAAATTGGCCAGGCAAGATGGTGCGTGCCTATAATGCCAGCTACTCAGGAGACTGAAGCAGGAGAATTGCTTGAACCCAGAAGGTGGAGGTTGCAGTGAGCCGAGATCGCACCACTGCATTCTAGCCTGGGTGACATAGCGAGATTCCATCTCAAAAAAAAAAAAGAGGGGGCCTATAGATATTAGCCTCTGAAATGTGCCTATCAGAGTCTCCAATCCTGACTTGGAGGAGCTGACAATCTGGATGTGGAGGAAGAAGCAATACCATGAATTATTCAGTGTGACTGGTTTGCTGTTGTTTAACAATACAGGAATTAATAACCAGACAAGACAATAATACAAGAGATGTGAGGCAGTATGTGATTAAGGGTGCAGCTGGAAGTAATCTCTCTCCTCTAAATTTCTGGAACACTTTAGCTGTGTTCGTTATGACACTTTCCCCCTTCTCTCTGTTGCTACTGTTATTTCTTGTCTTTTTCTCTTGACAGCAGTGAACTACTGCAGGGCAGTTCTATGTCTGATTCGTCCTTGATTCCCCACACAGAGCCTAGCCTAGGCCTGCCTAGCACTGCTGCCAGGAATTATTTATTTCAATAAAATGAGGGACATAGGGGATAAGTTTTGGATGTGAAGAGGGAGAGGGGAAGGGTGTTGCTTGCTGTGCAGATTCTCACTTTGGGCAAAACTAGATTTTTTTTTTTGAAACAGGGTCTCACTCTGTTGCCCAGCCTCCCGAGTAGCTGGGACACATCACCATGCCCAGCTAATTTGTGTGTGTGTGTGTGTGTGTGTGTGTGTGTGTGTGTGTGTGTGTATTTTTTATAGAGACAATGTCTCACCATGTTGCCCAGGCTGGTCTCAAACTCCTGAGCTCAAGCAATCTGCCCACCTTGGCCTCCCAGAGTGCTAGGATTACAGGCCTGAGCCACTGAGCCCAGCCTTTATGTATGTGTGTCTGTGTGTATATAAAAAATTATCTGGAAAGCTTTTAAAAAGATCCAGAAATACCCAGGCAGAGAGACACTCACTGCAAGCTCCACCTCCCAGGTTCACGCCATTCTCCTGCCTCAGCCTCCCGAGTAGCTGGGACTACAGGCACCTACCTCCACTCCTGGCTAATTTTTTGTGTTTTTAGTAGAGACGGGGTTTCACCGTATTAGCCAGGATGGTCTCGATCTCAGCCTCCCAAAGTGCTGGGATTACAGGCGTGAGCCACCGCGCCCGGCCATGAATTAATATTTATGAAGTACTTGAAAAACACTGTCTAGCACAAAGTAAGGACTCAACAAGTTCAGCTTTTATTATTTTTTTTAAAGTATTTTCTGTATTGTAGCCCCTTGACCTACATGAGAAAGTTGAGCTTAAACAGGTTAAGTCAAAGACTGCAATCTGGTCACTCACTGTTGGCTTGCCTGGTTTAAACAAATGTTTAAATGGATTGCAACCATTTGGAACCTGAGAGGTTTCATATGAATATGAAGAATTCTGGCTTATTTGAGTAACGGGATAATCTCTTAGCACTGGGCCAGCATTCCTGCAATGCACCCTTTGGCTCTTGCTGACCAGTGGCTTCTCGTTGCAGATGGAGCCCGCACTCTCCAGTTCATCACCACCCCAGCATCCCTACTCTTGCATCTAACGCTTTCCACTATTTTGCACCACCTGCCTGGCCCTTATGGGCAACTCAAGGAAGAAAGGAAAGAAGAGATAGAGGAAAAATGGATTCAACAAATGAAAGTGTTCTTTCTGACTATTGCTGTGTTTACAAACATTTTAATCATCAAAACATGCTTTATTTGATAGAAGGATCAAATCTGCCTTTGTAAAACAAGAGACTATTTTAATCATTAAGACAACACACGTTTGATTTGGAGGCGTGTTCTAATTCAAAACCTTGCAAAATATAATTTCTTCTTGTCTGGGAGATGGTGTCTTTCTTTGGGGAGAACCTTGAGAGAAATGTCTATGAATGTGTCTGTAGAATGAGGATAGGCCAACAAACATATTTTGAAATATTTTTTCTTTCTTTTAAAAAAATAGATACTTTAAAAAGAAAATGCTTATTTAAATTACATAGCTTTTTTTCATTCTCAGTCATCATTTGTGGTTTCAATCAGTATTACATTTATTCCCCAGAGCTAGGATTGCTGTGTTTTTAGAAAGGGAGCCTGTTTGAAGGGACTCTATACTCTTGCAGTAATTAAAATCCTTTTAGGAATCTTTGACTTTGACTTACTGCTCTGTTTTAAATTACTGAAATTATTCAACTTCCCCATTCTAACCCAGGGAAGGCTGTAGTTTTTTTCATTTATAATGGCACAATACAAGTTTAAAGATAGCTGTCTCCACATGAATGCATCTGCAAATCCATCTCTCTTCTCCCTTCTCCCATCCAGGTTAAGAAGCTCCACTGTGCTTTGTCCATCGCAAGTTGAGAAGTGAGGCCCCAGCTGTCACATACAGTGAGTGGAGAAGCTGAGCTTCCCTCAAAGTCTGGGCCTGTATGATTTTATTTTTTTTGAAACGGAGTTTCACTGTGTTGCCCAGGCTGGAGTGCAATGGCACTATCTCAGCCCACTGCAACCTCTGCCTCCCAGGTTCAAGCGATTCTTCTGCCTCAGCCTCCTGAGTAGCTGGGATTACAGATGTGCACCATCACACCTTGCTAATTTTTGTATTTTTAGTAGAGAAGGGTTTTCACCATGTTGGCCAGGTTGGTCTCGAACTCTTGGCCTCAGGTGATCCACCCGCACAGCCTCCCAAAGTGCTGGGATTACAGGAGTGAGCCACCATGCCCGGCCTTCTATTTGCTTTATATTTATCTTTCCAAACTCTCTCTCCCACCCTTCTTTTAAAATTGTATTTCAAATTCATGATTTTGTTTTAGCTAAGCTTCTTTTTTTATTATTCTTTTTCTTTTTTTTTTTTTTTTTATTTTGAGACAGAGTCTCCCTCTCTCCCCAGGCTGTGGTGTGATCTCAGCTCACTGCAACCTCTGGCTCACTGCAACCTCCACCTCCCAGGTTCAAGCAAATCTCCTGCCTCAGCCTCCCGAGTAGCTGGACTATAGTCGTGCGCCACCATGCCCAGCTCATTTGCATTTTTAGTAGAGATGGGGTTTCTCCATGTTGGCCAGGCTGGTCTCAGACTCCAGACCTCAGGTAATCCGCCCGCCTTGGCCTCCCAAAGTGTTGGGATTACAGGTGTGAGCCACTGCACCCGACCTTAGGTAAGTTCCTTTTTTTTTTTTTTTTTTTTGAGACAGAGTTTCACTCTGTTGCCCACGCTGGAGTGCAATGGCATGACCTTGGCTCACCGCAACCTCCACCTCCTGGGTTCAAGCAATTCTCCTGCCTCAGCCTCCAGAGGAGCTGGGATTACAGGCATGCACCATCACGCCCAGCTAATTTTGTATTTTTAGTAGAGACGGGGTTTCTCCATGTTGAGGCTGGTCTCAAACTCCTGACCTCAGGTGATTCACCCGCCTCGGCCTCCCAAAGTGCTGGGATTACAGGCATGAGCCACTGTGCCTGGCCTTAGGTAAGTTTCTTAAAGGAAATGCAGAGTTCAATTACTTTCACCTTGCCTGTATATAAAAAATTATCTGGGAAGCTTTAAAAAAGATCCAGAAATACCCAGGCAGAGAACAAAGGGAATTTGCTCCCTGCTCCCATAGAGACATTAAACTGAAATTGCTTGGATCAGCCAGGCACGGTGGCTCATGCCTGTAATCCCAGCACTTTGGGAGGCCAAGGCTGGCACATCATGAGGTCAGGCGTTCGAGATCAGCCTGTCCAACATGGTGAAACCCGTCTGTACTGAAAATACAAAAATTAGCCAGGCCTGGTGGCACATGCCTGTAGTCCCAGCTACTTGGGAGGCTGAGGCAGGAGAATCCCTTGAATCCAGGAGGCAGAGGTTGCAGTGAGCCAAGATCGTGCCACTGCACTCCATCCTAGGTGACAGAGCAAGACTGTGTCTCAAGAAAAAAAAAAAGAAATTACTTGGATCCTAAGAATGGGTATTTTTTTAATTGTGGTAGAACAAACAACAGCAACAACAACAACAAAAAACCCACAGCGTAAAATTTGCCATCTTTTTTTTTGAGACGGAGTCTCGCTCTGTCACCCAGGCTAGAGTGCAGTGGCATGATCTCCGCTCACTGCAAGCTCCGCCTCCCAGGTTCACGCCATTCTCCTGCCTCAGCCTCTCCGAGTAGCTGGGACTACACGTGCCCGCCACCACGCCCGGCTAATTTTTTGTATTTTTAGTAGAGACAGGGTTTCACCATGGTCTTGATCTCCTGACCTCGTGATCCACCCGCCTCGGCCTCCCAAAGTGCTGGGATTACAGGCGTGAGCCACCGCGCCTGGCCCAAAATTTGCCATCTTAATCATTTTTAAGTGTACAGTTTAGTAGTGTTAAGTAAATTTACATTGTGATGCAACAGATTTCCAGAAGTTTTTCATCTTGCAAAGCTGAATCCCTACACCCTTTTTTTTTTTTTGAGACAGAGTCTTGCTCTGTTGCCCAGGCTGGAGTGCAGTGGCATGATCTTGGCCCACTGCAACCTCCACCTCCCAGGTTCAAGCGATTCTCCTGCCTCAGCCTCCCAAGTAGCTGAGACTAAGGCGCTCACCACCATGCCCGGCTAATTTCTGTATTTTTAGTAGAGATGGGGTTTCACCATATTGGCCAGGCTGGTTTTGAACACCTGACCTCGTGATCTACCCGCCTCGGCCTCCCAAAGTGCTGAGATTACAGGCATGAGCCACTGCGCCCGGCCATCTACACCCATTGAACAACTCCCCACTTCCCCTTCTCATCAGCTCCTGGCAACCACCATTCTACTTTTTGTTTCTATGAGTTTGACTACTTTAGATGCCTCATATAAGTGGAATCATACAGTATTTGTCTTTTGTGGCTTATGTCACATAGCATAATGTCCTCAAGTCTCATCTATGTTGTAGCATGTGTCAGCATTTCCTTCCTTTTTAAGGCTAAATAATATTTCATGGTATGTACATAATAACATCTTCTTTTTTCTTTTTTTTTGAGATAGAGTCTCACTGTGTTGCCCAGGCTGGAGTGCAGTGGTGCGATCTCGACTCACTGCATGCTCCGCCTCCCGGGTTCTTGCCATTCTCCTGCCTCAGCCTCCCAAGTAGCTGGGACTACAGGCGCTCGCCACCACACCCGGCTATTTTTTTGTATTTTTAGTAGAGACGGAGTTTCACCATGTTAGCCAGGATGGTCTCCATCTCCTGACCTTGTGATCCACCCGCCTCGGCTGGGATTACAGGCCTGAGCCACCGTGCCGGCTCATAACACATTTTCTTTATCGATTCATCTATCGATGGGCATTTAGGTTGTTTCCACATCATGGCTATTGTGAATAATGCCGTTGTGAACACGAGTGTGCAACTACTATATATCTTTCCTCTTTAAGGCTGAATAATATTTCATGGTATGTACATAACACATTTTCTTTATCCATTCATCTATCGGTGGGCATTTAGGTTGTTTCCACATCTTGGCTATTGTGAATAATGCCACTGTGAATACGGGTGTGCAAATACTATATCTCTTTGAACTCCTGCTTTCAATTCTTTTGGATATGTAGCTAGAAGTGGAATTGCTGGATCATATGGTAAGTATATTTTTAATTTTTTGAGGAACCTCCATTCTGTTTTCCATAGCAGCTGCATCATTTTACATTCCCACGAACTGCACAAGTGTTCCAAAGAGCATGGGTATTTTTAAAAGCTCTTTCAGTAGAAGCTTTCTGTTTATTATCTTTTGCTTTCCTTTTTTCTTCTCCATCATTGCCTTAACACAACCTATCTCGTTTGCCTGGACTAACTGATTGGTTTGATAAATTTTCATATATTTTCTTTCTTTTTCTTATTGGAGGCTATACAATTCAATTCTTTTACGATAGACTTTAAATTTTTTTACACGTTTATTATTTAATAAATACTTTTTTCTCTCTCTCTCTCTTTTTTTTTTTTTTTGGAGACAGGATCTCACTCTGTCACCCACGCTGGAGTGCAGTGGCATGATCTCGGCCCACTGCAACCTCAGCCTCCTGGGTTCAAGCAATTATCATGCCTCAACCTCTGGAATAGCTGGGATTACAGGGGCACACCATCACCCCCGGCTAATTTTTATATTTTAGCAGAGACAGGGTTTCACCATGTTGGCCAGGCTGGTCTCAAACTCCTGACCTCAGGTGATCCACCCACTTTGGCCTTCCAAGTTGCTGAGATTACAGGCCTGAGCCACCGTGCCTGGCCATAAAATACTTTTTTCTAACAAAATCGAAAGTTTTTACTGTTTTTATCTTTTCTTAAACACATTGTTTAACAAGTATTTTAAACAATTTAGTTTATTAAAGTATGCTTGAATAATTTGTTGTATAACTTTACCTCCCACCCCATCATAATAGTGTTCTCTGGAGGTTTAATATTCTTTTAAGCACCCTCACCCCATAATTGTTTTTCACAATTGTTAAATAAATTTTCTGACATAATTTGTCAATTTGTGTGCTAAAATCTGTTTTCTGTATACAAATGTATCTGAGTCACTTTTCTTCTTGCTACTTTCAAGAAGACCTGCTACAATACAAGGTATTATTCAAAATATGTAACAGCCAGGGCCCTGGAATCAAACTGAGCTGACCAATCAGCATGCTCTCTTCCTGCGGAGGCGGGGAGCGGTTGAAGGAGAATGGGAGGATTGTGGTAGCGGGGAGCGGTGGAGAGACAGACACTCACCAGCCAGAATAGGGCACTAACCCATCAGAATGGGCACTGACTTTAAGCAGTCTCTTTGTTCACACCAGTGCTGCTGTCCTTGGTGACTGTCAGCCCCAGCCTTCAGAGAGACAAATAGAGACAGAGACAGAGACAGAGACTATATGCAGTATTTTTTTTTCTTTTTCCCGAGATGGAGTCTCACTCTGTCACCGAGGCTGGAGTGCAGTGTCGCAATCTCGGCTCACTGCAACCTCCGCCTCCCGGGTTCAAGTGATTCTTCTGCTTCAGCCTCCCGAGTAGCTGAGATTACAGGTGCACGCCACCATGCCCTACTAATTTTTGTATTTTTAGTAGAGACGGGGTTTCACCATGTTGGCCAGGCTGGTCTCGAACTCCTTACCTTGTGATCCACCCGCCTCGGCCTCCCAAAGTGCTGGGATTACAGTCATGAGCCACTGTGCCTGACCTTTTTTTTTTTTTTAAAGATATTTACTGTTCTAGTGTGGAATATTGCCTGGAATGGAATGGTTTAAATATTACCATAGTGTAGTTTAAAATATAAAATGGGATTTGGAACCTTATTATGATAAATTTCTGTATATGATGTATGTGGTTGTCTCCCCCCGCCAAAGTAAGGAACCCTTTTACAGCATGTTAAGAAGGTATTTTTTGGTATGAAAGAGTGACAGGCCTTTAAATCTTTCAGGGATACATATAAGCATAAGGATTCAGCCTCTATGGGGAAGGTGTGTGCAGCACTCAAAGTTGCTAACATCAACTTCCTAACTTTCAGCCAGGGTTCTCACTGCATTTGGCATGGCTCTTATGAGAGAGTGGAGAATTTCTGACAGCATAGCACACTAGCTTCTGACAGATGGGGTTAAGCTGCCAAAAATGACAATCAGGGATTCAATAAGCAATTTTGGTCATTAAATCGATTTTATATTATTACTTTTTTTTTTTTTTTTGAGACGGAGTCTCGCCGTGTCACCCAGGCTGGAGTGCAGTGCGCAATCTCCCTCACTGCAAGCTCCGCCTCCCGGATTCACGCCATTCTCCTGCTTCAGCCTCCTGAGTAGCTGGGACTACAGGTGCCCGCCACCATGCCCAGCTAATTTTTTTTTTTGTATTTTTAGTAGAGACGGGGTTTCACCGTGTTAGCCAGGATGGTCTCGATCTCCTGACTTCGTGATCTGCCTGCCTTGGCCTCCCAAAGTGCTGGGATTACAAGCGTGAGCCACCGTGCTCGGCCTATATTATTACTTTTTATTAGGTTGGTGCAAAAGTAATTGTGGTTTTTGCCATTACTTTTAATGGCAGAAACCGCAATTGCTAATCTTCCGTTTGTCATAGGACTTTAAAACCATATATTTCCCCTCAATTTTATTCTCCTTTTGGTTTAATAGTTGTTAAGACATTTTTTCATAATTAGCACAGTATGTTTGACTGCAGACCCTTCTTTTTTTTTTTTTTTTTTTTTGAGATGGAGTCTCACTCTGTCACCTAGGCTGGAGTGCAGCAGTGTGATCTTGGCTCACTGCAACCTTCGCCTCCCGGGTTCAAGCAATTCTCTGCCTCAGCCTCCTGAGTAGCTGGGATTACAGGCGCCCCCCACCATACCCGGCTAATTTTTGTATTTTTAGTAGAGATGGGGTTTCACCATATTGGCCAGGCTGGTCTTGAACTCTTGACCTCGTGATCCACCCACCTTGGCCTCCCAGAGTGCTGGGATTACAGGCGTGAGCCACTGCGCCTGGCCAACTGCAGACAAATTTATGATACTTCTAGGCTATAAATCTTTAGAATTCTGTGAATTTCAATGAAGTAGTTCTTCAGTTATATTTATATATGTTGTAAATATATATATATATATATATATATATTTTTTTTTTTTTTTTTTGAAACGGAGTCTTGTTCTGTCACCCAGGCTGGAGGGCAGTGGCATGATCTCGGCTCACTGTAACCTCCACCTCCCAGGTTCAAGCGATTCTCCTGCCTCAGCCTCCCGAGTAGCTGGGACTACAGACGGCCACCACCACACCCAGCTAATTTTTGTATTTTTAGTACAGTCAGGGTTTCACCATATTGGCCAGGCTGGTCTTGAGCTCCTGACCTTGTGATCTGCCCGCCTTGGCCTCCCAAAGTGCTGGGATTACAGGCGTGAGCCACCGTACCCGGCCTTGAATATATTCTTAGTTTAGAGAATCTTCCAAAATACAAAGCACTCCTAGTTAGGTATCAGTGAGTTTGAATTATTGGTAAGAGTTTCAATTGTTGAAAAAATGCCAAAAATATTGTTTGATTTCACATAACAAGCTTGTTAAATATATATTTTTGTGGAAAAGAATGAAAAATTGTTTTATTTTACACCCGAATTGCAGTAGTTCAGCAGTGTAGATGCTGTTTTCCCTCAGCACCTTGAAGATACTACCTCACTGGCTTCTTTGTGGCATTTAATCTCTCAGTTGAGAAGATGGTTGCCTAATTGTCATTCCTAATTGTCATTCCTTTGCTCCTAATCTGTCTTTTATCTCTGATAGCCCTTAAAATTTTCTTGTTGTTCTTGATGTTTTAAAATTGTTCTGTAATGATTTGACTTCTTTATCCTTTTGGTATGTATACGCTTTTGTAAAAATTAACTTTCCCTTCATTTTCTTCTGGAGTCCTCACAATCTAACCTCAATACTCCTTCATGGTTCTCTCATGTTATTCTCATCTTTGACCATGTTTACGTGAAGTCCTCCCCTCCAATTCAGTAATTCCCTTTTCAAAGGTATCCAGCCTAGAGTTCATTTTTTCAATTGATTTTTTAATTTTAATATCTATTTTTAAATTTCTACTTGTTTCTCTTTCAGATCTACCTATTTCTTGTTGCATAATAGATTTTTTTTTTGCTTCCTATTTTCTTGTTCTTTTTTAATGGAGGAAATATCTTTATCTCTTTAAGTATCATAAGCACATTTATTTTCAATTCCTTATCAAGCGGTTCCACAAAATTATTATTATTATTATTTTATTTATTTATTTATTTGAGACAGTCTTGCTTTGCAGCCCAGGCTGGAGTGCGATGGCACGATCATGGCTCACTGCAGCCTCAATCTCCCGGGCTCAAGCCATCCTCCCGCCTCAGCCTCCTGAGTAGCTGGAACTGCAGAAGTGAGCCACTACGCATGGCTAATTTTTTAATTTTTAGGTTAAGGACAAGGTCACGCTGTGTTGCCGAGGCTGGTCTCAAACCCTTGACCTCTCAAAATGCTGAGATTACAGAGAAGAGCCACCATGCCAGACCTAATTTTATCTAGAGTGAATTCATACTCTTAACTGGGGGGGTGGAATTCATATTCTTTCTTATGTAAAATATTTTAATGTGGTTTTGAATTTTACTTTGCAGGAGGCTATTCTGAGCGGAAAGAGCTGTAGTCTTTTATTTTCTGTTTCCTGTTCCCTCCATGCTCCCTTTTTCCTACCTGACAGTATTGCCTTTACCTCCACATGGCAGCCTGGGACCTCAGTTCAGAAGCAGAAACGCAGCATTTTCTCTTGGTATTCCTGCCTTACTTTGATATTGTAAATATCACAATATTTACAATATCAAAGTAAGGCAGGAATACCAAAAAATTAAACCCACATGTCAATTTGAGAAAAATTTATAGGACTATGACATGCATTAATTTGTCTTTTAAAAAATCTTCCAGGCCAGGTGTGGTGGCTCACCCCTGTAATCCCAGCACTTTGGGAGGCCGAGGCGGGTGGATCACGAGGTCAGGAGATTGAGACCATCCTGGCTAACACAGTGAAACCCTGTCTCTACTAAAAATAAAAAATAATAAAAAAAAATTAGCCGGGCGTGGTGGCGGGTGTCTGTAGTCCCAGCTATTCGGAGGCTGAGGCAGGAGAATGGCATGAACCTGGGAGGCGGAGCTTGCAGTGAGCTGAGATTGCGCCATTGCACTCCAGCCTGGGCGACACAGCGAGACTCCATCTCAAAAAAAAAAAAAAAAGCTTCTATTAAAATGTTATATTTTTTTCTTTTGATTCCTTCATTACATCAGGCTCTGTCCTTGAATTCCTCTTTCTCAACTTCTGCTTCCATAGCCTTAAG
This sequence comes from Symphalangus syndactylus, assembly GCF_028878055.3. Classification (NCBI taxonomy): domain Eukaryota; kingdom Metazoa; phylum Chordata; class Mammalia; order Primates; family Hylobatidae; genus Symphalangus; species Symphalangus syndactylus. The sequence continues at coordinate 112,253,513 of NC_072430.2, forward strand.
CCATGGGGTATCCAACTTTTTTCAGGCTCCATCACAAGAGGGAGCCCCATTGCTAGTCCCTATCCTCAAAGCTCTCTGCGTGATGTTGTCTACTGTTACTCTTCACTACCCTGTGGGAGCCAAAGCCCTGGACATAAGAACAGAAGGCAAGTAGGTATACAGCTGCAATTCAGCTCTCTTCACTGTGTAATTTTTGTTTGTTTCTGTGTCATGGAGGTATGCACATTTTTGCATTCTGAACCAACTACATCATTTTTATTTCCCCTTTTTATAAACTTTTTATTGCTACATGTTTGAAATGAGGGTACAGGCTGAAGGTGGAAGAGGGGGAGAGAATGATCAAAGAATGAGGTTGACGCACCTCTTAGGCAGATATTAATTGTGTCCTTCTGCTTATATTCAAGGTGCAAAAGTTTAGGCTGGGCGCAGTGGCTCACACCTGTAATCCCAGCACTTTGGGAGGCCGAGGCCGGTGGATCACCTGAGGTCAGGAATTCAAGACCAGCCTGGCCAATATGGCGAAACATGTCTCTACTAAAACTACAAAAATTAGCTGGGCGTGGTGGCACGTGCCTATAACCCCAGCTACTAGCGAGGCTGAAGTAGGAGAATCACTTGACCATGGGAGGCGGAGGTTGCAGTGAGCAAAGATCAAATCGGCCTCAAAAAAAAAAAAAGTTATGTTCATTTTTTATTTGACAAGCTATTTTATACATTTTAGTTTTTATTTCTTTTTTAAATTTACCAATAAAGCAAAGACAAACCATTTAGTTTTTATTTCTGATTACAAAAGCAATAACTTTTTTTCTTTCTTCTTTTTTTTTTTTTTTTTTTTTTTGAGATGGAGTTTCGCTCTGTTGCCCAAACTGGAGAACAGTGGCCGATCTCAGGTCAATGCAACCTCTGCCTTCTGGGCTCAAGCAGTTCTCCTGCCTCAGCCTCCTGAGTAGCTGGGACTACAGGTGCACATCACCACGCCTGGCTAATTTTTGTATTTTTAGTAGAGACGGTGTTTCACCATGTTGGCCAGGCTGGTCTCAAACTACTGACCTCATGTGATGTGCCCACCTCAGCCTCCCAAAGTGCTGGATTACAGGTATGAGCTACTGCTCCAGCCACAGTAACTCTTAATTATAGAAAATTATTAAACTTCAGGAAAGGAGAAATACTAGTTTGGAAAATGGTGAGAGAGATGCTTTACGGATGCCTCCTCTTTGAAGATGTGCCTTGAAAGATGAGGATTTTAGCAGTAGGATTGTGAGGAAAGAAAAGAAAAAGGGTATTTTAAAGGGGGGGATGGAATCCAGATATGGAAATAAAAATATTCCACATGCTTCACAGGATATTGCTGGGTACATGGAGTAAGGGTGGATATACAGATAAAGCTGGAAATGATTTGGGATGAGATTTTGCAGATCTTGAATGTAAAGGAGTTTGGCATTTATTCTTCAGGAAATGAAAATTCAAGTTCTTGGCCGGGTGCGGTGGCTCACACCTGTAATCCCAACACTTTGGGAGGCCGAGGTGGGTGGATCACTTGAGGTCAGGAGTTCAAGACCAGCCTGGCCAATATGGCGAAACCCTATCTCTACAAAAAATACAAAAATTAGCCAGGTGTGGTGGCAGGCGCCTGTAATCCCAGCTACTTGGAAGGCTGAGACAGGAGAATTGCATGAACCCTGGAGTCGGAGGTTGCAGTGAGCCGAGATCGCTCCACAACACTCCAGCCTCAGGGACCGAGTAAGACTCTCGTCTCAAAAAAAAAAACAAAAGAAAAGAAAACAAAATCCAAGTTCCACATTTGTCCTTAAAAAAAATTCCTGTAAAGCTTTTTTTGTACCACAGCACAGAGAAGTACAATGTTACATTTGAGAATCACTATTTTGTTCATTTCCTGTGAGACAAGTTTGAATGTAAAATGGGAGGAAAAGCCCTGTATTTTAGTTCCTTCCTGATTCCCCCTCGCCCCCCCGAAGGTAGGCAGGGGCTGGGGAGAAGAGGAGTTATGTATTCACTCTCCGCAATTAAACACAAGTAAAAATCCATATCTATCCCTAACGGTAAACAGTCACATAACCAGCACTTTAACTATAATCACAGAAAACGTTTTATGTTGCTACAAGAGCAAATGTATAATCAAGAAAGATTCTTTGTAATGTTATCTAAAACCTGAAAAGTCTGTAGTTTTGGTTGGTTGCCCAGTAAATTGAAAGGACTTTTTCTTTTAATCTTGGGTTTCGTTTTTCTTGGTCTAAGGCCCAATCTATTGCCAGTGGTGAGTCAGAAGGGATGCCTGAAATAGTTCTTGTGAAGTTATCTGTATTTGTGGCTTATCATCCACGGATGGCCAAGACTTTCTCATTCATCTATATATTTCACAAAAGCCTAGCACAGTGTTCCCATGTTAAATGTTTGCTGAATTACAAAAAAGCGTTTCAACTCATCTGTCAAATATGTGAGACAACAAATAGCATTTTGTGATGTGTTCACGGATGTGTAGTTAGAAAAATAAAGCCAAAAGTAACCCAGAGGTTTCCTTTTCCCTTTTCCTTGACCAGGAAGAACTGTCCCATGAACGCTATTCACTGATGAGGGAAAAGTTCTGGTAAAGATATTTTTTCAAAATATTAAGATAAAACTAAAAGCACTTATTTTCAGAAAGTGATTATCATTAGCTAGAAAAATTGAATCACAAGGCCAGGCATGGTGGCTCATGCCTGTAATCCCAGCACTCTGGGAGGCCAAGGCAAGCGGATCACGAGGTCGAATTCCAGACCAGCCCGGCCAACATGGTGAAACCCTGTCTCTATTAAAAATACAAAAATTAGCCGGGTGTGGTGGCGGGCGCCTGTAGTCCCAGCTACTTGGGAGGCTGAGGCAGGAGAATCACTTGAACCTGGGAGGCGGAGGTTGCAGTGAGCCGAGATAGCACCACTGCACTCCAGCCTGAGCGACAGAGCAAGATGCCATCTCAAAATAAATAAATAAATAAAAATAGAATTACACATAAAATAGTGGTATCCAGCTTATGGGACGAGAGAGTAACGGAAGCTGGACCCCTCCAGAAACCTAAAAAAAAATGAAGAAAAAAAGGCCGGGCGTGGTGGCTCACATCCGTAATCCCAGCACTTTAGGAGGCCAAGGTGGGTGGATCACAAGGTCAAGAGATCGAGACCATCCTGGCCAATATGGTGAAACCCCAACTCTACTAAAAATACAAAAATTAGCCGGGTGTGGTGGCGCATGCCTGTAATCTCAGCTACTCAGGAGGTTGAGGCAGGAGAATCACTTGAACCTGGGAGGCAGAGGCTGCAGTGAGCCAGGATTACGCCACTGCACTCCAGCCTGGCAACAGAGCGAGACTCCTTTTCAAAAAAAAAAAAAGAACAAAAAAATAGATTGGTGAGGCCGGGTGCGGTGGCTCACGCTTGTAATCCCAGCATTTTGAGAGGCCGAGGCGGGCGGATCACGAGGTCAGGAGATCGAGACCACGGTGAAACCCCGTCTCTACCAAAAATACAAAAAAATTAGCTGAGCGTGGTGGCGGGCACCTGTAGTCCCAGCTACTCGGAGAGGCTGAGGCAGGAGAATGGTGTGAACCTGGGAGGCGGAGCTTGCAGTGAGCCGAGATTGAGCCACTGCACTCCAGCCTGGGGGACAGAGCGAGACTCCGTCTCAAAAAAAAAAAACAAAAAAATAGATTGGTGAATATACTATACTATATTATGCTGTATTATAACATACCATATTATAATATACTAGTGATGCTCAAACTAAAGGAGCCCACAGATTTTGAAGAATATCATCATGAGGTAGAATGAGAGAAGGTATGAGGGGTCTTCTCACTTGTTACTTCTCACTTGTTACTTTTCTGTCCCTGTCTCCATAGGTAGTGGTGGCTGAAAGGAAGGACTGACACCTTTGTGCTACCAGAGCACTTTGCAGAGGAGCTGTTAGTGACCCTGTAGGAGTCTGCTGGCCATACATCTGGGTGTCACATCAAGAGAGCATGAGAAGTTGGACAGGAAAGGTCCAAAGCAAAATGGTTACTAAAGGCCGTCCCTGATCCTGACCCTAAAAGAAGAAAAGGCCCTTTGCTCTTGGCATGCTTTTGCAGGAGTGTCTCAGTCTGTTTGGGCTGCTATGACATTGACTGGGTGATCTGCCCGCCTGGCCTCCCAAAGTGCTGGGATTACAGGTGTAAGCCACTGCGCCCGGCCTCGAGGTCAGGAGTTCAAGACCAGCCTGGCCAACATGGTAAAACCTGTCTTTATTAAAAATACAAAAATTAGCCAGGCATGGAGGCGCATGCCTGTAATCCCAGCTACTGGGGAGGCTGAGGCAGGAGAATGGCTTGAACCAGGAAGATGGAGGTTGCGGTGAGCCGAGATCGTGGCATTGCACTCCAGCCTGGCCAACAAGAGTGAAACTCTGTCTCAAAAAAATAAACGAACAAACAACAACGATGTGTTTCTTCATGGTTCTGGAGGCTGGGAAGTCTTTGATCAAGACGACAGCAGATGTGGTGTCTACGGAGAGCCTGCCTTCTGGTTGGTGAGCAACACCTTCTCTCCGTGTCCTCACATGGTGGAAGGGGAAGAGGCAGCCCTCTGGGGCCTCTTTCATGAGGGCACTAATTCCATTCATGAGGGCTCCCCTCTCAAGACCGAATCACTTCCCAATGGGCCCACCTGCTAATACCATCCATCACCTTGAGGATTAGGTTTTTAATATGTGAAGTTTGGGGGACACAAACATTTTGATCATAGCCAGCAGGTAAATTGGTGTTGCTCTAAACTAAGGAAACAGAGAGGACTCTGGGAAATGCTCCTCCCTCCCTGGGGCTCCTAAGCTTTTCAAATATTTTCATCATTGCCATATATCTCTCCTCAACCACTCTACAGCCCTGGATTAGAATGTAGCATAAGCCACGACTTTCAATTTGCTTATAATCTGGTATAGAGATTCATTCATTCACTTAACATACATGCAAGCACCTACAATGCCAGAAAGACAGAACATTTGCCAAACAAAAGGTGCAGCTACTATATGCAATGAGATTTGGGAAGCTGTCTCCGGGGGTCGGATAGCCTGGGAAGGCTTTATCAAAAACTCATGATTTGAAGTGGGACTTGTAAAATGGGTGGGATTTAGACTGGAGGAGAAGGAGGAGGTAATGCTGGAAGCACAGAGGTGTGAGTAGGAGACATGAGGGAATGCAAACTGGAAAGGGAGGTTCCAGGCCAAGTATGGTGGCTCACGCCTGTAATCCCAGCACTTTGGGAGGCCGAGGCGGGCAGATCACTCGAGGTCAAGAGTTCGAGACCAGCCTCGCCAACATGGTGAAACACTGTTTCTACTAAAAATACAAAAATTAGCCGGGCATGGTTGCAGGCACCTGTAATCCCAGCTACTCGGGAGGCTAAGGCAGGAGAATCACTTGAACTGGGGAGGTGGAGGTTGCAGTGAGCCAAGATCATGCCACTGCACTCCAGCCTGGGTGACAGAGCAAGATTCTGCCTCAAACAAACAAATAACAACAAAACAAATTTATACTTTAAAAGGGTGAATGCTGCTATGTAAATTCTATCTCAACTTTTTAAAAAAAAATTAGACTATTTATTTATCATCCCTGAATGGAATTAAACTAAATGATAAAAATTTTCTTAAAATCAAGGTAGGAGTCACTTTTTAACCAAAGATTATATTCTTTTTTTCCTCTTTTTTAACTTTTGTTTTAGGTTCAGGGGTTCATTATGCGGTTTTGTTATACAGGTAAACTCATGTCACGATAATTTGGTGTACAGAATATTTCATTACCCAGATACTAAGTGTAGTACCTGATAGGTATTTTTAAAATATGAAACGCTTCATGAATTTGCATGTCATCCTTATGCAGGGGACATGCTAATCTTCTCTGCATCATTCCAATTTTAGTATATGTGCTGCTGAAACTGGCACCAAAATTTATATTCTACAGTGTATGTCAAATGAAAATTGCATCTGATCTATGACTATTATTCTGGAAAAATCTCTTGAATTGTCCAGGGTATAGTAATAGTCAGGATTAATATATTCTGTACCATCTCTTAATAAATGCAGTGCAGCAAGTTTTTCCTCTAGCGTTGGAGTCCATCACTGTTGCTGTGGATCGGCAACAAATGAAGTCATTGGTTTGCATTTCAAGCCTCCGTCGTATGAAAAATACAGGTTGTGTGAACATAATTGACTTGTCAGAAATCAAAGACATAGATAATCCAATTTCTCTGAATTCTGTTTTTTGAGACTGAGTCTTGCTCTGTTGCCCAGGCTGGAGTGCAGTGGTATGATCTCCACTCACTGCAACCTCCACCTCCTGGGCTCAAGTGATTCTCCTGCCTCGGCCTCTCGAGTAGCTGGCTGAGCATGCGCCACCACGCCTGGCTAATTTTTATTTTTATTTTTAGTAGAGACAGTGTTTCTCCATGTTGGTCAGCCTGGTCTCGAACTCCTGATCTCAAATGATCCACCCGCCTCAGCCTACCAAAGTGCTGGGATTACAGCCGTGAGCCACCGCACCCAGCCTTGAATTCTTAAATTCTATTTACTTCATACTATTTCATCTAATTCCTTTTCCTCACTTGTATTTATCTTACGATTAAGTTTTCCTATCTAGTCCTAGTGAACCTTAACATTCTTTCGGGCGGCCGCGGGGGACCAAGGGCGGGCGGATCGGCGGGGAGGGGGCGGGGAGGTGGCGGGGCGCGGCCAGGCCAGGCCCGGGGGCTCCGCATGCTGTCGCTGCCCCTGAACGCCCCCGCCGCCGCCCTAGCCGCGGAGCCGCACGGAGCGGAGCCGGCGAGCTAACCCGAGCCAGCCGCCGGGCGTCCCGGAAGCGGCGGCGCAGGGAGGGGCCCGACGCGCGCACGTGGCCCCGGCGGCCGCCGTGGCGGACAGCTGCAGCGCGAGGGGCGCGGCGTTGGCTGCCCCGGCCCGGGACCACGCGTCTACTTTCAGAGACCCGCCGGGGCCGCAGGAGAGAGCCCGGGCGGCGCGGACAATGAGGGCCCAGTGAGGCGCCAAGTGAAGGTCACTGTCAAGTATGACCGCAAGGAGCTACGGAAGCGCCTCAACCTAGAGGAGTAGATCCTGGAGCAGCTCACGCGCCTCTACGACTGCCAGGAAGAGGAGATCCGAGAACTGGAGATTGACGTGGATGAGCTCCTGGACATGGAGAGTGACGATGCCCAGGCTGCCAGGGTCAAGGAGCTGCTGGTTGACTATTACAAACCCACAGAAGCCTTCATCTCTGGCCTGCTGGACAAGATCCGGGGCATGCAGAAGCTGAGCACACCGCAGAAGAAGTGAGGGTCCCCGACCCAGGCGAACGGTGGCTCCCACAGGGCAATCGCTGCCCCCCGACCTCGTAGCAACAGCAATACCGGGGGACCCTGCGGCCAGGCCTGGTGCCATGAGCAGGGCTCCTCGTGCCCCTGGCCCAGGGGCCTCTTCCCCTGCCCCCTCAGTTTTCCACTTTTGGGGTTTTTTATTGTGATTAAACTGATGGGACTTTAAAAAAAAAAAAAAATTCTTTCTATATATAATACATTCTCCTGAAAAAACATAGTCTTCCCCAAGTAGATACAATTTTTATATTTTTATATTTTTTAATCTTTTTTGGTTTATTTTAAAACACAGTTGAGATCATTCTGTACATACAATTTAATAGTATCTTGCTTTTTAGGGTTTTTTGTTAAGGTTTATTACACGTTCTTAAACACCATGCCTTTCATCAAGTGAAGATATTTAGCCATACGAATGGTTACATATTTTTATTGTTTTTAGTTTTCTGATATTATAAATAATGTTGCAATGGACATATATGAACATAAATCTTAGTCCTCTGACTGTACTTTTCCATATTTTAAAATCTTTATTTATTTATTTATTTTGAGATAGGTTCTCATTCTGTCGCTCCAGCTGGAGTACAATGGTGCAACTCACTGCGGCCTTGACATCCCTGGGCTAAAGCAATTCTCCCATCTCAGCCTCTCAGAGTCTCAAAGTGTTGGGACTACAGCTGTGAGCCACATGCCAGAATGACTGTACTTTCGTTTTTTTGTTGTTTTTTTTTCTGAGACCGAGTTTCACTCTTGCCGTCCAGGCTGGAGTGCAGTGGCCTGATCTTGGCTCACCACGACCTCTGCCTCCCAGGTTCAAGCAATTCTCCTGTCTCAGCCTCCCAAGTAGCTGGGATTACAGGCGGCCGCCACCAAGCCCAGGTAATTTTTGTGTTTTTAGTAGAGACGGGGTTTCACCATGTTGGCCAGGCATGTCTCGAACTCCTGACCTCAGGTGATCTGCCCACCTCAGCCTCCAAAAGTGCTGGGATTACAGGCATGAGCCACCCCGCCCAGCCAATCTACTCAGGATTTTTTTATGGGATTCTTAAATAAGAACCTATAAGTGCCAAACCTCAAAATTTCCCCTTTTTCTCACAACAGCAGTTGTCCTGGCCTCATCCAATCCTTTTGATTTCTTTTTTTAAAAAGCCAAAAATCAAACAAGAGTGTTGGGATTTAAAACCAGTTTTAATATATCTGCTAGGTATTAAAAGTGCTACTAGTAGGTACAGTACTACTAGGTACTAAGTCAATAATTCCACTCATAGTTTTGTGTTTTTTTTGCCAAGTTCTGTTGCTCTCCTCTTTAGTGTATCCCAGACCATTCCTACCAACATTATATGCCAACCTTCCTTGATGCAAGTTTTCCTTTTACAGTCGTGATCTTTCTTTTTAGAGATGGGGTCTTGCTATGTTGCCCTGGTCTCAAACTCCTGGCTTCAAAATAGGAAGATGTGTTTCTCTCGTGTTCTCTTTGGATGGCTGCTGGACCACTGTTTCTGTGCACAGGCAAAGGGGCGGAGCTAAGGAACAGTCATCCCTCCTCGCTGTCCATTATCTGTTGCAATATGGTTATTTTCATCTTTGTGCCACAGGCTCATTGCTCACAGCATTTTCCCTCTCGTGTACCTGCTGCCTCCTGATTCTCACACATATGAGTGTGACCCTGGGCAGGTCCTTCTGTTAAGAGCTGAAGCAATATGAAGAGACTTCGTGGCCTTTTAACTACTTAGTTAGATCTTTTGACTTATCTACATAACTTTTGTAAAGTTACAAAACTTAAGTAGAGTTTTGGCCCACAATAAATAACCACCTTAGAAACTCTAATCAAGGTAAGTAGACCAATTTCCTAAGTGGTCTCTAATTATGTTATTAAATTTATTGTCAAACCAACTATGACCATAAATTGAAGTGCTGTGGTTAGAGGGCACATTTCTGGTCAAATGAATCACAAACTCATGTCAGCTGGTCAAGGAATAATATGCTATTTTCAATTTTTATAGTACTAGGAAGCAATAAATGACAAGGACTCACATGCAATAAAGCTGTTATCAGTCTGTGAGAAAAATCTCATATATTAGTAGTTATGTTATAGCTATACCAACCTAATAAATTCAGATGTCTTTTGCATATTGGATTACTTTCCCACCACAAGTGAGCTACAAATAATGTTTGTCTTTCTGAAGACAAACATTTGTCACAGTCATTCCTGCTAGTCTTGCATGAATCACACTGGTTCATCTGCTGTGACTTAGAAGATTATGGCCAATGTTCAACACAAGCCAAAGTGATAAATGTGCACTTAGCTCATGTGAAAGCCCATGTAGACCCATTTCTGGAACAACGGGAGGAAGATTTATGGCAGTAAGGCAGTGGCATGTGTGAGAATTTCCACAGTGGTGGAGCTGAGACATGGATGGAATTGGAGTGAGAGGTTAGACCCATCAAGTTTAGAGAGAACTGCTGAATCAAACTCATGGCAGCAAGCCAGGTGCAATAGCTCGCACCTGTAATCCCAGCTGCTTGGGAAGCTGAGGCAGGAGGATTTCTTGAAGCCAGGAGTTTGTGATCAGCCTGGGTAACACAGCAAAACCCCATCTCTAAAAAAAAGTTAAGAAAAAAGGCCAGGCGCAGTGGTTCACGCTTGTAATCCCAGCACTTTGGGAGGACGAGGCAGGCAGAGCACCTGAGGTCAGGAGATAGAGACAATTGTGGCTAACACAGTGAAGCCCCATCTCTACTAAAAATACAAAAAAAAAAAAAAAAAATTATCTGGGCTTGGTGGCATGCACCTGTATTCCCAGCTACTCGGGAAGCTGAGGCAGGAGAATCACTTGAACCCAGGAGGTGGAGGTTGCAGTGAGCCGAGATTGCGCCATTGCACTCCAGCCTGGGCAACAAGAGCGAAACTCCATCTCAGATAAAAAGAAAAAAAGAAAGATACAGAGTCAAAGAAGGTTTCAGATCGATGCTAACCTAGATCCCCAGATTCACCCAGTGGACATACTGTAGGTTCTATGGCACATGAGGGCCCCCAGCCCTGGTTTCGGCACTGGGCAGCTCTGCTGTTAAATGAGTGGAGTCATAATTTTATCTCTTTTCCTTAGAGGACTCTCAAAGTCAGTGAGGTGACAGGTGACAACAAGAGTTTATAAAAATCTTGATGTCCGATACAGCAAGGAACACATTTTATGTTTTTTTCAAAAAGATAATTATCGTTAGTAAGAATGGTAAAGACTTCTTACCATTACTCTCTTTTTTTTTTTTTTTTGAGACAGAATCTCGCTCTGTCACCCAGGCTGGAGTGCAGTGGCAAGATCTCAGCTCACTGCAATCTCTGCCTCCTGGGTTCAAGCAATTCTCCTGCCTCAGCCTCCTATAATCTCCTGCTGGGATTACAGGCATGCGCCACCACACCCAGCTAATTTTTGTATTTTTAATAGAGATGGGTATCATCATGTTGGCCAGGCTGGTCTCGAACTCCTGACTTCAGGTGATCTGTCACCCTCAGCCTCCCAAAGTGCTAAGATTACAGGCGTGAGCCACTGCAGCTGGCCCCATTACTCTCTTTGAGGTGTCATGTAATTGAAGAAAATGCATTTTCGTTATGTAGATAAAAATCAGACCCTACCAAACAATTGCCTGAGTTGTTCTTATTTGTACCCAGCCCCCTCTTTAATTTTTTCACCACCAATAAGGACAAAGCGGCTACAAATACCAGAGATCTCAGTAGCAAGAGTGGCCCCTGTCATGGAGGAGGCACAAGGTTAGGGATGTCCCATTGAGGTAGGTTTGATTTTTTTATAGGCTTGGGACAGGACTTGTGGTGAGGGAAGAAGTTCAGTTCAGGCCGGGCGCGGTGGCTCACGCCTGTAATCCCAGCACTTTGGGAGGCCGAGGCGGGCAAATCACGAGGTCAGGAGATCGAGACCATCCTGGCTAACACGGTGAAACCCCGTCTCTACTAAAAATATAAAAAATTAGCTAGGCGTGGTGGCGGGCGCCTGTAGTCCCAGCTACTCGGGAGGCTGCCACTGCACCACTGCACTCCAGCCTGGATGACAGAGCGAGACTCCGTCTCAGAAAAAAAAGAAATTCAGTTTCCTATTATGGTAACTGGCCAATTATAGCGCACACTTTACAAATTATATTTCATTTTGGTGAAAACGCACTTTGGAATTAATCATAAGAATCTTGAGAAAGATGCAGAAGTAAATCTATTTTTCTGCTTATCATTATGAAGCATAATGTTTACTTTTTTTTTTTGAGACAGAGTCTCACTCTGTTGGCTAGGCTGGAGTGCAGTGGCATGATCTTGGCTCACTGCAACCTCTGCCCCTGGGATCAAGCAATTCTCCTGCCTCAGCCTCCCGAGTAGCTGGGATCACAGGCGTGTGCCACCACGCCTAGCTAATTTTTATATTTTTAGTAGAGACGGCATTTCACCATGTTGGCCAGGCTGGTCTCGAACTCCTGACCTCAGGTAATTCACCCTCCTTGGCCTCCCAAAGTGCTGGGATTACAGGTGTGAGCCACCGCGCTGGGCCCAATGTTTACTTTTTAAGAATTAATTTGATAGAGATTTGAGGTTGATAGTGTCTTCAGATGGCACTAACAGTCATGAATACAGTCTAGAGTAACCTCTTAGCTTTCTTGTCCACCTCAACATGAAAGATAACATTTGGCTGGGCACGGTGCAGCCTCGGTGACAGAGTGAGACCTTGTCTCAAATAAAGAGAAAAAGAAAGGGGAGGGGAGGGGAGGGGAGGGGAGGGAAGGGGAAGGGAGGGGAGGGGAAGGAAAAGAAAGAGAAAGAAGGGAGGGAAGGAGGGAGAGAGGGAGGGAGGGAGGGAGGTTAGAAGGGAGAAAGGAAGGAACGGAGGGAGGGAGGGAGGGAAAGAAGGAAGGAAGGAAAGAAAGAGAAAGAAAGAGAGAGAGAGAAGGAAAGAGAAAGGGCTGGGCGTGGTGGCTCACATCTGTAATCCCAGCACTTTGGGAGGCAGAGGTGGGAGGATCGCTTGAGTTTAGGCGTTTGAGATCAGCCTGGGCAACACAGCAAGACTCGGTCTCTATAAAAACTTTTAAAAACAAGCTGGGTATGGTGGTGTGGGCCTATAGTCACAGCTACTCAGAAAGGCTGAGGCAGGAGGATCCCTTGAGCCCAGGAATTCAAGGCAGCAGTGAGCTATGATCAGGCCATTGCATCCCGGCCTGAGCGACAGAGTGACACCCTATCTCAAAAGAAAAAGAAAAAAAATAATTCAAGGAAACAAGGATCACGTTATCATACAGGAAGAGCCTTAAATTTATTTGAAAAGGTGAAAAATTGGAGAATTTAGATGTTCTAACTATTGTTAATCTCTTGTGGCTCTTCAGATGGATAGCAAGACCCAGGTTGCTATCACACACAGGTGTGCTGCCATAGCCTGAGATGCTCTGATCTAGAAAACTTCTAGAGGACTTGAAATACAGCTAGGTAACTCTTTCCTCTCCAAAGTTACAAGAGTTCCACAGAACTCCTCCTACCCCAAACAATAAGATTCCTGTATCAAATGCAATAACAGTTTAACATATAGGCTGGGGGGCGGGCCAGTTGCGGTGGCTCATGCCTGTAATCTGAGGCCTTTGGGAGGCTGAGGTGGGCGGACCACCTGAGGTCAGGAGTTCGAGACCAGCCTGGTCAACATGGTGAAACCTCAGTCTCTACTAAAATTACGGCGGTGGGCGCCTGTAATCCCAGCTACTCGGGAGGCTGAGGCAGGAGAATATCACCATAGAGTGAGACTCTATCCTAAAATAAATAAATAAAATAGAGGCTAGTCTGTGTGCAGTGGTGTTTACAACTATGATCACCATGAGTTACAGATTTCTTTGTTCCTTCTCCACTCCCACTGCTTCACTTGACTAGCCTAATCCTTCCAAAGGAAACACCTAGGCACCAAACAAAAGATAGAACTCAAAAGTAGAGTATGACATGATGTCAAAGAAGCCTATGGGGGCATTGTGCCCAGATACAACTTCTAGTGGCCTTGGACTGGCATTTTATTTTTTTTGAGACAGAGTCTTGCTCTGTCGCCCAGGCTGGAGTGCAGTGGCCCAATCTCGGCTCACTGCAACCTCCACCTCCCAGGCTCAAGCGATTCTCGTGCCTCAGCAACCTGAGTAGCTGGGATCACTTCAAGTGATCTGCCCATCTCAGCCTCCCAAAGTGCTAGGATTATAGGTATGAACCACCGTGCCTGGCCGAAGCCCAGAAATTTGTATAAAAGTGGGCCCTGAATAGGATGATACCAGCGAAAGCCCTGACAGAAGTTAACACAAAATCTCTTTTTGGAGACACTTTTATAATTCAAGGCACATGGAATGTCTAATGAACAGTTGCACTTTGCTAAAAATGTGCTCACAATGAAAAATTACAGAGCATGTTGAGGAAGTGATCTACAGGGGAGTCAGGAAGCAAAATGGGAGAATTAGCACCCTAAGAAACTGAGACAGTAAATTATAAAATAAGAAACAACAAAAGAAAACAAAGAGGCAATCAAATCAAACAACACAAAAAGGAAAAAATGAAAAGTAATATGCTATTTAGTAAAAGAGATGTTAGAATATGACCTAAGAGTACATACTCCTACAAACTCACTGATTCACAATGGATTCAAATTGAAACTAGAGAATTGAAAGTAAGCTTGAAAATGTTTGGTTATACTTTAGAATAAATTACCTGCAAGAATTATGAATTATGTGTCTCTCATTGGATTTTATTACCTCATTGGATTTTATTATCTCATTGGATTATGTGACTCTTGTTGGATTATATTAAAAGCCATGTGACAGGTTTAGCATACATTTTTCATTGATTTTGAGCTGTTATACCAGTAAATTTTTTTCATAGAAATGTTTTCTGGGCTGGGCGCGGTGGCTCACGCCTGTAATCCCAACACTTTGGGAGGCCGAGGCGGGTGGATCACCTGAGGTCAGGAGTTCAAGACCAGCCTGGCCAACATGGTGAAACCCCATCTCTACTAAAAATACAAAAAAAATTAGCCCGGCTTGGTGGCAGGCGCCTGTACTCCCAGCTACTCGAGAGGCTGAGGCAGGAGAATCGCTTGAATCCGGGAGGCGGAGGTTGCAGTGACCCAAGACAGTGCCATTTTACTCTGGCCTGGGGACAAGAGCACGACTGTCTCAAAAAAAAAAAAAACAAGTGTTTTTAATTTTTAACGTCTTTAAATTATCAAAATAACACAACTTTTTTATTTCAGATATATTCTGAAATATAGGAGACCAAAAAAAACCCCCCAAAAAAACAAAAACCCAATAGTCTCACTACCCAGAAACACTATTAATTTTTTTTTTTTTTTTTTTTTTTTGAGACAGAGTCTTGCTCTGTCACCCAGGCTGGAGTGCAATGGTGAGATCTCAGCTCACTGCAAGCTCCACCTCCTGGGTTCACACCATTCTCCTGCCTCAGCCTCCCGAGTAGCTGGGACTACAGGCGCCCGCCACCGCGCCCAGCTAATTTTTTACATTTTTAGTAGAGACAGGGTTTCACCGTGTTAGCCAGGATGGTCTCGATCTCCTGATCTTGTGATTTGCCCGCCTCGGCCTCCCAAAGTGCTGGGATTACAGGTGTGAGCCACTGCACCCGGCCACACTATTGATATTCTAGCAGTCTCTTCTGGGTCTTTTTCCTGAACAATGTTTTCTTTTTTTTTTTTTTTGAGACAGAGTCTCGCTTTGTCGCCAGGCTGGAGTGCAGTGGCGTGATCTTCGCTCACCGCAACCTCGGCCTCCTGGGTTCAAGCGATTCTCCTGCCTCAGCTTTCCGAGTAGCTGGGATTATAGGCATGCGCCACCAGGCCTGGCTAATTTTGTATTTTTAGTAGAGACGGGGTTTCTCCATGTTGGTAAGGCTGGTCTCGAACTCCTGACCTTCAGTGATCCGCCCGCCTTGGCCTCCCAAAGTACTGGGATTATAGGCGTGAGCCACCACACCCGGCCCTGAACAATGTTTTCTAACAAAGCTGAACTTACACTGAGATGTTGTTTAGTATACCCTTTATTTTATAAATTTAACCTACATCATACACATTTTCCCATGTCCTTAGAACTTGCTGTAAGTATAGTTTAAATGGACGTATAGTATTTCTTCATGGATACACCATTTATTTAATAATTCTCATTATTGCATATTTAAATTGCTTCCTTTCTTTCATTGTTATAACTCTTCAATAAATATTTGTGCATTAGTCTTTGTTTATGGGTTTAACTATGTCCTTAGGCTACATCTATAATTTTTTAAATCAAGGGACAATCCTTGATCTTTACAATTCATGTATTCAAATGTATTTTATTTCAATTCGACAAAATTCACTGAGCATTCACTAATTGCCACGTAACTTTTCCCTAGACACTTATTATTTGTCTTTGTTTTGTTTTTCTGATTGTCAAAGTCATCACATACATAATTTGGAATTTATATGTGTGTTTTTCGAAAATGAAAAGCCAGGAAAGAGGAAGCAACAGTGAATTCAGCTCTTTTCTGTGTTCAGTTTGTAGGATCTAAGCCAGCAAAAAGAAAACTCCAAATTGAAGAACTTTTGCTGGGCATTTTAAAATTTGCATAGCACGGTGACTCACACATATAATCCCAGCACATTGAGAGGCCAAGGCAGGTGTATCACTTGAGGTCAGGAGTTTGAGACTAGCCTGGCCAAAGTGGTGAAACCCCGTCTGTACTAAAAATACAAAAATTAGCTGAGTGTGGTGGCGCGTGCCTGTAATCCCAGCTACTCTGGAGGCTGAGGCATGAGAATCGCTTGAATTTAGGAGGCAGAGGTTGCAGTGAGCTGAAATTACACCACTGTACTCCAGCCTCGGTGACAGAGTGGGACTCTGTCTCAGCAAAACAAATAAATAAAAAATTTTAAAAAGTAGACAAGGCATGGAGGCTCATGCCTGTAATCCCAGCACTTTGGGAGGCTGAGGCTGGTGGATCGCCTGAGGTCAGGATTTCGAGACCAGCCTGGCCAACATAGTGAAACCTCGTCTGTACTAAAAATACAAAAAATTAGTTGGACATGATGGCAGGCGCCCGTAATCCCAGCTACTCTGGAGGCTGAGGCAGGAGAGTTGTTTGAGCCTGCAAGGCAGAGGTTGCAGTGAGCTGAGATTGCGCCATTGCACTCCAGCCTGGGCAACAAAAGCGAAACTTCGTCTCAAAAAAAAAAAAAGTAAAAATTTGCAAAGCAAGTTTGCTGAATGGGTACAAAGGTGATGGAGTGTTGGTTTACTTCACTTGATTTTTAGAATATGTCTGCACCAAATCAGTAAGGTGAGTCAAATTACCACCTTCCCAGCCTTTCTTCCTGTTATAATTCTGTATTTGGTGGCTATTTTTGTAACGACATTAAAAAACTATATCGGTTTACCAAAATGTCTAATCAACCAAAACATACATGTTTCAGAGCTGTGTTTACAAACTCCAGCTCTTCATTACTTACTTCAACTAGAAGAAACACTAACCCTCTGATCAAATAAACCAAATTTACTCACAGCAACAATTTCCTAGGAAATATAAATTTAA
This sequence comes from Symphalangus syndactylus, assembly GCF_028878055.3. Classification (NCBI taxonomy): domain Eukaryota; kingdom Metazoa; phylum Chordata; class Mammalia; order Primates; family Hylobatidae; genus Symphalangus; species Symphalangus syndactylus. The sequence goes on from NC_072430.2 coordinate 112,270,481, forward strand.
AAAACAATTAAGTTGAACTAATTTCAAATAGGCCAATTGATTTCCATTCTATCTTAGACACAGAGGTAGACAGACTATTTTATGTCTGTTTAGATTCTGCCATAGCAGAGAAAATGATTTAAAAGTCATAGTGCTGGCTGGGCGTGGTGGCTCATGCTTGTTATCCCAGCACTTTGGGAGGCTGAGGCTGAGGCTGAGGCGGGCAGATCACGAGGTCAGGAGTTCGAGACCAGCCCGGCCAACATGGTGAAACCCCCATCTCTACTAAAAATACAAAATTAGCCAGGCGTAGTGGCATGCTCTTATAATCCCAGCTACTCGGGAGACTGAGGCAGGAGAATCACTTGAACCCGGGAGGTGAAGGTTGCAGTGAGCCAAGATCATGCCATTTCACTCCAGCCTGGGCAACAAGAGCGAAACTCCATCTCAAAACCAAAAATAATAAGTAAATAAATACATGTCGTAGTGCTAAAACTAGAAATAAGGCAAAAGGTTACAGATAGAGCAGGAGTGATAAATCAAAGGACAATAGTTCCTGTTATTAAGTTCTCTGCTCCAGTGCTCAGTTCTCCTAGCATACAGCTCTGACCTCAGGTCCACTGCTTATCGTTGTTTGTGCCCTGAATTATCCCAGGGGGCGCCATTCACAGCAAGCCCTGGCAGAGGACTCAAGCGTTGCAATTCAATAATGCAACAGACTGAGATGACTTCAGAAAGAAGAAATGACAATAGTTTATTGTATGAAGGGATATATTTCTGAAGAAACAAAGAAAAGTGACAGTTGTGTATACAGTTCAGAAAAATGAAACACCTTTTTTGCAGGGGAAATGTCTTTTGCCTTGTGCACCAGGCTAGGCTGGAACCATCTCCAAATTTTTGAAAGTACACTGCAAAAAGCTGAGGCTATGAGTGTCCTTCAAAAGGTAATGTGGGGAAATAGAAATCTAAGAAATATAAGAAAATAGAAATTACTTCAAGTTAGTGCCTAAATAATCCCTTAAACAATGTTCAATGGTGAGGAAGAGGAAACGCAAAATGAATAACAGGAAAAACTACAAGCTGGTCTTCACTTTGCAAGAATAGTTTCTCTTGTTCTTCCACTGCTCGCCTGCCACTTGAGCCTTTTCACACCATTGGCCTAAATAAATAACTAAAACAATGTTTTTACATTTTTTTTAGAGACAAGGTCTTGTTATGTTGCCTAGGCTGGATTCTAACTCCTGGGCTCAAGGGATCCTTCTGCCTCAGCCTCCTACGTAGCTGGCCCTGTAAGTATGGCCCACTGCTCCCAGGTAATAATTTAAAAATATGAGAAACCATGAGGATAGATTCTGACCCTGTGTCTTCCAGCCTGGGCAAGCCCAATAAAGAGTCGGGTTGGATGCAACCAGGACTCATGGATGTCTTCCAAGGCTGGTTTGCTGAAGATGGCAGCTTCCCCTGCCCTTTTTTGAGATGGAGTCTCGCTCTGAGCCCAGGCTGGAGTGCAATGTCGCGATCTCGGCTCACTGCAAGCCCTGCCTCCCAGGTTCACGCCATTCTCCTGCCTCAGCCTCCCCAGTAGCTGGGACTACAGGCACCCCCCACCTCGCCCCGCTAATTTTTTGTATTTTTAGTAGAGATGGGGTTTCACCGTGTTAGCCAAGATGGTCTCGATCTCCTGACCTTGTGATCTGCCCGCCTCAGCCTCCCAGTGCTGAGATTACAGGCATGAGCCACCTTGCCCAGCCTCCCCTGCCCATTTTTAATCTTTTTCTAGGGCCAGAACCCTGGAAGATTCAAGGAGACAGAGGAAGGGTGTCATCTAGCTCTCCACTCCCGTGTCTGTGTCTAACATGTGGCACACTGTGTTTGCTAGGCATTTCTTCTATTTCATGACCTGATTAATCAAATTTTCACTGTTCATATACTTTTCCTTTGGAGTCACTATGCATCTTTAGAAGCCATACCAACTTTTCCTGTGCAGTAAGGTGGAAACAGTAAGAGACTGGGAATCAGGCAAAACCAGATTTTGAATCCTAGCTCTAAACTCTGGGCAAGTGACCTGTACCTTACTTTCTTCATCTGAGTAATGGGAAAAACAATGAGCTCCTCATGGAGAAATAATTTAATAGCTGAAGATCGTTTGAGACAGTTCCTGGCATGCAAAAGTCTTAAAGAAAATGAAATTAGTGTTGACTAGCCATTTAGAGAGGAAAAGATTGGGCTTAGAGCCAGATAGCTAGAGCCCAAGCATGTTGGCTTGTCACTTAGAGCTATGTGACCTTGGGCAGGTCACTTCAGCTCTGTTTCCTTATTCCCTAAGATGGGAATAATGAGAGCGCTGCTTTGTGGGTAGTCGTGAGGAATGAATGAGTTAATCCACATACAGGACCTAGAACAGCACCTGTCACATAGTAAATTCTCAATAAAAATCTTAGCCATTATGATCCCCAGGCTCTGAAGTAAAAAATTATTTCCCCAATCTTATAAGCTTGTTGGGAGGGTTATATGAGACAACCTATAAAAGTACTTACAGCCAGGCGGGGTGGCTCATGCCTGTAATTCCAACACCCTGGGAGACAGAGGTGGGCAGACTGCTTGAACCCAGGAGTTTGAGACCAGCCTGGCCAACAAAGTGAGACCCTATCTCCACAAAAAAAAAAAAAAAATTAAAAATTTAAAAAGTGCTTAGCAGAGCTCTCAGCTCATCTTAAGTCCTCAAAATTAGGTATTAACTTGATGATTATTATTACTATGATTATTAGTTCACGATATTGAAAAGTTCTGTAGTAAAAGCTTTCTATATTTCTAACAATAATTATTTAGTATTAGTAATTAATTAAATACTATCACTAGTTAGTAGAACCAGCATTTTCACATATGGCTGCTAAAAATGTGAATTGAAAAGGGCTACACTAATATAATTAAAGCATAAAACTTATTAGCCTTTTTGGAAATTTCCTACTTTACTACTTTCTAACTCTTTATAATACAAATTTTCTGAGTTTTTCTACAGTTTGTCATATGAGTTCGGTAAAGATATATTTATTTCCTTCAAAGTAATTTGACTCAGTCCCTTGGTATTCAGCTAAATTGAACTCCGGTATTTTGGAACAGTATCTGTTGACACAAATATATTTGGCATCACTGGGGAATTTAAAACTACATACAGACAGTGTCATGATCCCTCAAACTCAAGGCGACAGTACTATTACAGGGGACAAGAGTTGCTAAAAAGCTTTACGTTGTCATTTCTGTACTGAACATATGGGCATTGTAGTTTCTGGTAGGAAGTGGCAGTTACAAAGACTAAACTATAGTTTTGCAAACATTCTAAACAAGGTATTTAGGATTGCTCAAGAAAATAAGCATGAGAATCTGGTAAGATACACATCGAGACACGTGCAACCTCTCACTCACCTTCTATCTGATCCTGAGGTGACTGCATGGGGTAAAAATCAGTTCCCTCACTCACTTCAGCCCAGAGGCATATCTGATTCTCACCAACCTTGAAGATACGGGCTCATGCTCGAGATTTTGTTTGGGTTCTGCCTAGGTATTTCTCGTCTCAGAAATTCCCTGATGGCTAAATTAAATGAAAAATCTAAGAATTCAGAAACTGACAGGCCCGGGAAGAATATTTGTGATTCTGAATCTTTTGCAACAACATTTTGTTTTTCTAAGTAAAGAAGTAATCTGAGGCGGCCCTTAGTGCTGAATGACCAGACTTTGTCACCTTGCCTCGGTTTCAGGTTTTCATAGGGCCTTCCAGAGGTCAAGAGAGGCATTGGCCACTTCTATATTAAACAAAAAACAAAAAGAAGAAGAAAAAGATATGCCAAAATAGGGTTACAGGATTCGTGGTGTAAACATCAGTATTTAACAAGTAAGCAATTCCAACACCCACATGCACACACACATTCAGTTCAGTGTAATTATTATATTCCCAAAGTGATTGGGGGATTATTAGGGGATTTATTTAAAATATTGGTTCATAGTTCATGAGAGATGAGACAGTAATGAGACAGAGAGCTAAAGTTGGTCGATGCCGTCTTCTTTCTTCAAACCTGCCAGTGCTTCTATTTAACTGTGGGTGTGACCTGGTGGCACTGAGGCCCTTGGTGATAGTGAGGCCCAGAGCTAGTGGCCTCCTGATGTCCTCTTTTCAGTCTCAAGACGTTTGCTCCTGGAAATGTCCAGCTTATATAGATAGGCACCACTGCCTATCTTTTCTTTTTTTAGATAGAGTCTTGCTCTATCGCCCAGGCTGGAGTGCAGTGGTACGATAATTGCTTATTGCAGCCTTGACCTCCAGGGCTCAAGCTATCCTCCCACCTCAGCCTCTCCAAGTGCTGGCATTACAGGTGTGGGCCACCGTGCCCAGCCCTACCTATCTTTTTTTTTTTTTTTTTTGAGACAGAGTCTTGTTCTGTTGCCAGGCTGGAGTGCAGTGGCGCAATCTCAGCTCACTGCAACCTCTGCCTCCCAGGTTCAAGCGATTCCCCTGCCTCAGCCTCCCAAGTAGCTGAGACTACAGGCACACACCACCACACCTGGCTTAATTTTTATATTTTAGTAGAGACAGGGTTTTACCATGTTGGCCAGGATGGTCTCGATCTCCTGACCTCATGATTCGCCCACCTCGGCCTCCCAAAGTGCTGGGATTACAGGCATGAGTGCTGGGATTACAGGCCTGAGTCACCGCGTGCGGCCCCTACCTATCTTTTTAATGTCAACTTTCTTGTGTGGTCAAGTGAGCAGATGGGCCCAAGAACCTGGGCTCTTACTAATGGCATTTTTTGTTTTTTATTGTTATTTTTTCCGATTCACATGCCCTGAGTTTGATCCCTTGTTTTTGTTGAATAACTGTCAAAAGCAGCCTAGGGTGGAAGGACAAGTGTATGTAGATGGAGTCGATTGGCCTTGGGGTGGGCAGTTTGGGGGAGGATGTGGAGAGCAGAAGGAAGCAAAAATAAGTACATACACCCTGTATTAGTCAGGGTTCTCTAAAGGGACACGACTAATAGGATAAATGAATATGTGAAGGGGAGTTTATTAGGAGAATTGACTCACATGATCACAAGGTGAAGTCCCATAATTGGCTGTCTGCAAGCTGAGGAGCCAGGAAGCCAGTCCAAGTCCCAAAACCTCAAAAGTAGGGAAGCCAATAATGCAGCCTTCAGTCTGTAGCCGAAAGCCCGAGTGCCCCTGGCAAACCACTGGTGTAAGTCCAAGAGTCCAAAAGCTGAAGGACTCAGAGTCTGATGTTCAAAGGCAAGAAACATCCAGCACGGGAGAAAGATGGAAGCTAAAAGACTCAGCCAGTCTGCTCTTTCTGTGCCTGCTTTTATGCTGGCAGCTGATTAGATGGTGCCCACCCAAATTGAGGGTGCGTCTGCTTCTCCCAGCCCACTGACTCAAATGTTAATCTCCTTTGGCAACACCCTCACAGACACACCCAGGAACAATACTTTGCATCCTCCAATCCAATCAAGTTGACACTCAATATTAACCATCACACATCCTTAAAGGAAGCTATTGATGCAGGCTCTTTCTGTAAGAGAAGACCCCTGAGTATCATAAAAGGGGTCTTGAGACTTATCTCAAAGTCTCCCAAGAGGAGCATGCTGGTCAAAGTTTGGTCCAACTCTGAGCTGTGTTATTTCCCACAAAGCCATTACCACTGACTTGATAGACATTTCCAAACTGGGCAGAGCACTCATGACTTCTCTCCCAAACCTGACTGGCAAAAATTGTCCACTTCCCTGAAATTTTGTTTGGAGATATCAGAGGAGGGTTACATTTCTGCATTCCCTAGGGGGAAGCCAGGAATGTGGGAGTTGGGGTTGGGGAAGGGAGAGTGAATGAGTGCTGGAATCCTGGCAGATGGCAGTTGCTACCCAGGGAGCCAGAAAGGCTTGAGGATGAGGAGCCTGGTGTGCAACACAGGGACAGGGAACAGACGTAGGAAGGGAAAGGAAGAGCAACCAGTTGGCTTTAAAGAGGGGAAGAGAGGTCCCATTGAATGACCCTGCAGAGAGGACTCATGAAAAAATCAGGCTGGTTTCAAATGATGGCTTATCCAGTTTATCAGATTGGGGAGTAGGATGGCCAAGTGGGATAGCAGGGGTACAAAGAGGGATTTGGACTTGGGGTCAATGCCTTAGAAGCACTTCTTTGTCTTGCCTCAAACCTTCAAACTGTGCTACTAAATAATTAATATGAAGGTTACAAATTTTTTGATACATGTAGTCTGGGCTTCATGCAGGAGCCAAGGAGCCCCTATAAAATATGTCATCAGGTTCAGTGGCTCTCCAGTGGCTTCCCATTTCCCCCAGAATACACTCTAAAGTCCTTTCTAAGGCCTGCAGGCACTTTAGGACCTAGTGGTACCTTGCTGCCTCTTCTAACCACATCTTCCATTCTCCTCCAACCCCTCTTCCAGGTACCTGGCCCCTTGGCTTTCCTCTAAGGCTCCGCTTTTGGGCTGTTCCCCAAATACCCATAGAGCTTGCACCCTCTCACTTCATCCAGGCTGCTTTCTATGCACCTTGTTAGCCTGCCTGGGCTGCCATAACAGAGTACCACAGATGGGTGACTTAAAAACCAAATTTATGTTCTCACAGTTCTGGAAGCTAGAAGTCTGGCATCAAGGTGCTGGCAGGATTGGGTTCCTCTGAGGTCCGTGAGGAAGGCATCTGTTCCGGGCCTCTCTCCTTGGCTTGTAGATGACCATTTCCTCCCTGTGTCTTCACACGGCCTTCCCTCCACATGTCTATGTCCAAACTTCCTCTTCTTTTTCTTCTTTTTTTTTTGAGAGAGAGTCTTGCACTGTCGCCCAGGCTGGAGTGCAATGGTGCAATCTCAGCTCACTGCAACCTGTGCCTCCTGGGTTCAAGCGATTCTCCTCCCTCACCCTCCCAAGTAGCTGGGATTAGATGCACCCGCCACCACACCTAGCTAATTTTTTGTATTTTTAGCAGAGACAGGGTTTCACCATGTTGGCCAGGCTGGTCTCAAATTCCTGACCTCGGGATTCTCCCGCCTAGGCCTCCCGAAGTGCTGGGATTACAGGCATGAGCCACCACTCATGGCACAAACTTCCTCTTCTTTTTTTTTTTTTCTTTGAGACAGAGTTTCACTCTGTCACCCAGGCTACAGTGCAGTGGCACGATCTCGGCTCACTGCAAGCTCCGCCTCCTGGGTTCATGCCATTCTGCCTCAGCCGCCCCAGTAGCTGGGACTACAGGCACCCGCCACCACGCCCGGCTATTTTTTTTGTATTTTTAGTAGAGATGGGGTTTCACCGTGTTAGCCAGGATGGTCTCGATCTCCTGACCTCGTGATCCACCCACCTCGGCCTCCCAAAGTGCTGGGATTACAGGCATGAGCCACCACACCCAGCCAACTTCCTCTTCTTATGGGGACACCACACACCATTACTGAATTAGAACCTGCCCTAATGATACCATTTTAACTGTATTACCTCCGAAAAATCCTGTCTCCAAATATGGTCACATTCTGAGGTACTGGGAGTTAGGACTTCAACATGTAAATTTTGGGGGGTAGAGAGGGAGGCAAAATTCAGATTATAACAGCCCCTTATTGATTGGAGAAGACTCCCCAACCATTCTTTATAAAATAGTGCCCTTATTAACTGAATATATTTATTCATTTAGTTTTTCTTTTTTTTTTTTTTGAGATAGAGTTGCACTCTTGTTGCCCAGGCTTGAGTGCAATGGGCAGTGGTGTGATCTCAGCTCACTGCAACCTCTGCCTCCCAGGTTCAAGCGATTCTCCTGCCTCAGCCTCCCAAGTAGCTGGGATTACAGGCATGCTCCACCATGCCCGGCTAATTTTGTTTTTGTTTTTGGGTTTTGTTTTGGTTTTTCTTGAGACAGAGTTTTGCTCTTATTACCCAGGCTGGAGTACAATGGTGTGATCTCTGCTCACAGCAACCTCCGCCTCCCGGGTTCAAGTGATTCTCTTGCCTCAGCCTCCTGAGTAGCTGGGATTACAGGCATGTGCTACCACACCTGGCTAATTTTGTATTTTTAGTAGAGATGGAGTTTCTCCATGTTGGTCAGGCTGGTCTTGAACTCCCGACCTCAAGTGATCCACTCACCTCGGCCTCGCAAAGTGCTGGGATTACAGACATGAGCCACCGCACCCAGCCTCATTTAGTTTTTTTGAAGGTCTCCTTCTACTTAAATGTCAACCGCAGAGTGCCAACTTCTTTATGAACTGATGTATCTCCAGTACCTAGCTCCCTGCCTGGACAGTAACAGGCCCTCGATAAATGTTCAGGAATGGATGAACACATCGGAAGCCATTACAAATTACTTCACAAAAAGGTAATGACAGAGAAAGATGTTCAAGGTATATCGTCAAGTGAAGAAAGCAAATTACAAAAGCCTCCTGGGTGCGTAGTTTCATTTTAAAATCATGTACATATTATTTATTTGTATTCAAATAAAGCTTAGAGGCCGGGCACAGTGGCTCACGCCTGATATTCCAGCACTTTGGGAGGCTGAGGCGGGCAAATCACCTGAGGTCAGGAGTTCAAGACCAGACTGACCAACATTGTGAAACCCCATCTCTACTAAAAATACAAAATTAGCTGGGCGTGGTGGTGGGCGCCTGTAATCCCAGCCACTTGGGAGGCTGAGGCAGGCGAATCACTTGAACCTGGGAGGCAGAGGTTGCAGTGAGCCAAGATTGCACCATGGCACTCCAGCCTGGGCAACAAGAGGGAAACTCCATCTCAATAACAAAAACAAAAAACTGGCTGGGTGCAGTGGCTCACGCCTGTAATCCCAGTGCTTTGGGAGGCTGAGGCGGGCAGATCACGAGGTCAGGAATTCGATCAAGATGAGCCTGGCCAACATGGTGAAACCCCATCTCTGCTAAAAATACAAAAAAAAATTAGCCAGATGTGGTGGCAGGCGCCTGTAATCCCAGCTACTTGGGAGGCTGAGGCAGGAGAATCGCTTGAACCCAGGAGGCGGAGGTCGCAGTGAGCCGAGATTGCGCCACTACACTCCAGTCTGGGTGACAGAGGAAGACTCTGTCTCGGAAAAAAAAGAAAAAACCAAATAAACAAATAAAGCTTAGTGAAATATGCCACAAATTACTAATAGCAGGTGGCTCTTTGTTTTTTCTTTGAGACAGGGTCTCGCTCTGTCACCCAGGCTGGAGTGCAGTGGCAAAATCTCAGCTCACTGCAACATCTGCATCCTGGATTCAAGCAATTCTCCTGCATCAGCTTCCCAAGTGGCTGGGATTACAGGCACTCGCTACTAGGTCCGGCTAATTTTTGTATTTTTAGTAGAGACGGAGTTTCATCGTGTTGGCCAGCCTGGTCTCGAACTCCTGACCTTAGGTGATCTGCCTGCCTTGGCCTCCCAAAGTGCCAGGATTACAGGCGTGAACCACCGCACCTGGCTGACTCTTGAGATTTTGATTTATTTTTCTCTCATTGCTGTGTATTTTCTAATTTCTCTGTAGTGAATATAAATTCTGTAAGAGAGAAAAAACAATAGAAGTTATGAATGGTTAATAGAAGATATGTTGTCATACTTTTAACTGGCTGTTAGGTTAAGAAAGAAAAAAGATGCTCTTTTTCTTTTCGGTGGGAATGGTGGGAAGCACAGCAAGTGGGTGATGTCTCCGAGCCCAGCAGCTGGGGACATAGCCTGTGCAATCCATCCTATCTGGATTCACGTCCTCACTTGCCACTTTCTAGATCTGTCATCTCGGGCATGTCTGTCACTCACATTGTCCTGGTTCTTCATCTGTAAAATGGGGTAATATTGTACTTACAGGACATATTGCCTCTAGTCTCTGGCCCAGGCTGGAATTTTATTCTTTTGATCCTCTTTTGGGTAGAAATCATACTCTGCTGGCATTTTATGTTTCTATAAAAGAATAGGGAGAAACCTGCCCCTCAGAGTGATTTGGAAATATCAGGACACCAAGGGTCAGAGACTAGTCCAGGGGTTTGGTTCTCCTTTTATTCCCCTTCAAGGGCAAGCCAAGCAATATCCAGATACTGCTCACATTGCTTCTGAGTACAGGGCCTGAACTAGGGTGAAGTAGTAAGGTGCTTGCCACAGGCACCAAACCTAAGGGGCACCAAAACCATAGTACTCATCATAAATAATATGTTAATGCAATATTTTAAAACATAAAATTATATAAAAATTTACAGTGAACAAGATAGCAATAATTTTGATAAAGACATGGTAAGTATTAGTAATTTTTCCTTTGTCTCAGGCTCCCTTATGGATGAGTTAAGCACTGCTTCCAGCCCACAGCCTGAAGGGAGCAGACCATCAATTATCCAAATCATTATTAATTACTTCTTAATTATAATTAATTATCCAAATTGTCTTGAGCCTCAGGAGCTGCATTGCTCATTCTGTGTTTGTTTTGCTTTCAGTCAAGCCCTTGTTAGGATATCAATAGGGAATATTCATTTTTCTGACCCTGTTTGTTCCTTTCCTCTATATAGATACCTAATCATAATTGCTACCTAATTGTGGCGCTTCTACCTCACTGAGAACTCTGAGGGGCAGGTTTCTCCCTATTCTTTTATAGAAACATAAAATGCCAGCAGAGTATGATTTCTACCCAAAAGAGGACTAAGCAGAGTTTACAGATGTTGCAGATTCCTCCCCTGATACTTCTGTGGAAGGGCACCCAGACCTGGGCATACCTTGCTTCAAGAACAGGCCATAGCACACAGTCTGCTTATTCCATCCACTTCCTGGGAGAAAGGAAATTCTTATGTGATGGAGTTAGGCAGGTCTTTGGTCTTGGTGGAGGGTTTCCTGAGGGACTTTCATGTTACATATCCCGGGATTTTTGTGGGTATTAGTTAATCATGTAAAGCAATACCCGGTACACATTCACATGGTAATTGCTAGTTAAACGTAGCAATGATAGGCCCATGCCGTGGCTCATTCCTGTAATCCCAGCACTTTGGGAGGCCAAGGCGGGCAGATCACCTGAGGTCAGGTGTATGAGACCAGCCTGACCAATATGGTGAAACCCTGTCTCTACTAAAAGTACAAAAAAATTAGCCTGGCGTGGTGGCACATGCCTGTTATCCCAGCTACTTGGGAGGCTGAGGCAGGAGAATCGTTTGAACCCAGGAGGTAGAGGTTGCAGTGAGCTGAGATTGTGCCACTGCACTCCAGCCTGGGTGACATAGCGAGACTCTTAAAAAAAAAAAAAAAAGTAGCAATAATAATCACATTTAAAATCTTGTTTTATGGCCAGGTGCAGTGGCTCACACCTGTAATCCCAGCACTTTGGGAGGCCAAGGAGGGTGGATCATGAGGTCAGGAGATCAAGGCTATCCTGGCTAACATGGTGAAACCCTGTCTCTAATAAAAATACAAAAAATTAGCCGGGCGTGGTGGCATGTGCCTGTAGTCCCAGCTACTCGGGAGGCTGAGGCAGGAGAATTGCTTGAACCTGGAAGGTGAAGGTTGCAGTGAGCCAAGATTGCACCACTGCACTCCAGCCTGGGTGACAGAGCGAGACTCCGTTTAAAAAAAAAAAAAAAGTAGCCAGGCATGGTTGTGGGTGCCTGTAATCCCTGCTACTTGGGAGGCTGAGATGGAAGAATCGCTTGAACCTGGGAGATGGTGGTTGCAGTGAGCCAAGATCGTGCCACTGCACTCTAGCCTGGGTAGGTGAGTGAGACTCTGTCTCAAAAAAAGAAAAAAAAGAAAAATATGATGTTCTTAATGCGTAAATTTTAGGAAATTTCCCCATTACTCTTTTTAGTTTGATTTAATGTGTGTGTGTGTGTTGTTTTCAAAAAAATATAAGTTGAATATATATTCAAAATATAAATTGATGTGACAAAATAAACTTATAGCAAATTTGTTTCTGAAAGCACCTGCAGAAAGCTGCGTTCTTTGTAACTCTTAAAAAACTCAGAGACAAGGAGAAAAATGGAGTTCTTTAGATGCCAGATAGTGCATAAGACTTAGATTTGGTTACAGTAATTTTAGCATAATCCATTGTAAAGTGATGATCTGGATGAACTTCACAATAGTGAAGAAACTGGTTTTGAGATTTGGGGATTTTTTTCCCCTTCACTTGAAGGAATGTTGCTCACCACACCTCTTCTACTTGCCCCATGTTTTTAGATTAATGTTTCCTGGAGAAGTGAAACACACTGAGATTAGATAGCTGCGTTCTGTAAGAAGTCTGACTATTCTGAGATTACCTTGCTATAGGGAATGTGCAACCAGTCCCACATGTGCCAGCCTTCACAGGCTAGTCACTTGATTTGCAAGTCATCATAAACTTTCAGTCTTGGGGATGTGATTTGGAGAAGAGTGAAAGAACCCCACTGACAGCTAGAGCTAACACTCCAGACATATGGCCCCAGGTGAGAAGTCTCAGCCAGGTCCAATCGTTGTGTCCACTCCAGCTGAGGCCCCAGTCATCCTGGAGCAGGGATGAACAGTCCCTACAGTGTCCTGCCTAATTTCCTTACCCAAACTCATGAGCTTTATACAAGGGTTGTTGTTTTTTAAAATGCTACAGGAGAACAGAAACTAGAAGCAGAGGCATAAAAGAGAATAGGAAATACTGAACAAAATAAGGAATCATTGCACACAATTCTCAAACTGTGATCGTTAGTACTGTCAATTCAACTTTTTCATCTATTTGTCCATTCATTGAGGAAACATTTGTTGAGAGTGCTACAAGCTAGTTAGTGTGGGAGATACTAAAAAATGACTAAATTAGCTCTGATCTCAGCAAGTTCCTAGTTTAATGGGGGTGTCAGAGAAGTAAACAATTAGCATACACTGTAATACAATGTTGCTCTATAGTAAGGGTTTGGAGAAGGAACTGATTGCTTTGAAGATGCAGAATCTCACAGCCTTGAGGGAATCAAAGAAATTCATAGGCACTCTGAGGCTCAAAGACTGAATAGAGGTTTATCAGATGGCCAGAGCAGGGCAGCTACTGAGTTCCCAACTCTTTAGATCTTGAAGCTAACACTATGGCTGCAAAGAACAGGACAGGCCCAGTTTGGACACTCTGGCTTCAATTGCTCCTGTGAGCTCAGAGTTTTTCTTTTTCTTTCCTGAGCAAAGCATTGATTACATAACCAGAATTTTTTTTTTTTTTTTTTTTTTTTTGAGACGGAGTCTCGCTCTGTCACCCAAGCTGGAGTGCAGTGGCGCGATCTCGGCTCACTGCAAGCTCCACCTCCCGGGTTCACGCCATTCTCCTGCCTCAGCCTCCCGAGTAGCTGGGACTACAGGCGCCCACCACTGCGCCCAGCTAATTTTTTGTACTTTTTAGTAGAGACGGGGTTTCACCATGTTAGCCAGGATGGTCTCGATCTCCTGACCTCGTGATCCGCCCACCTCGGCCTCACAAAGTGCTGGGCAGAATTTTTTTTTAATAAGAGTATTCATGGCCAGGTGCTGTGGCTCATGCCTGTAATTCCAGCACTTTGGGAGGCAGAGGTGGGCAGATCATTTGAGGTCAGGAGTTCGAGACCAGCCTGACCAATATGGTGAAACCCCGTCTCTACTAAAAAGTACAAAAAAGTTAGCTGGGTGTGGTGGCACACGCCTGTAGTCCAAGCTAGTCAGGAGGCTGAGGCAAGAGAATTGCTTGAACCCAGGAGGCAAAGGTTGCAGTGAGCCAAGATTGTGCCATTGTACTCTAGCCTGGGTGACAGAGTGAGACTCCATCCAAAAAAAAAAAAAAAGAATGTATTCTATTTCATCTGTGTGTTGAAAAGAAACAGCTCATGGAGTGTGTGGTATTATTCAACATAGAGTCATCAAACAAGCACCCTACAGAAGCAAGGTCTGCTCAGCAGAGGAGACAAGGACCTGTTCCCAATAAAATTCAATCTAAGTAGGTATTTTGTTTGTTCATTTGTTTTAATGTGCTTTCTATACAAACATATCTCTTAAGACAAGTTTCCTGGGCCCTATATCCATCCAGATTGCTGTCCTAATCCCTTCTGATAGAAAATTTCTAGAGGTACTTAAGGGTAGACTACATGCTGTGAGGATAAAAATAGAGTTGTCTTAACAATAGGGCAATAGAGCCATCATGAGAAAAAGATGACGTCCTAAAATCTATGAGCTTTGTTTCTAGGGGACAAATCTGGTTCAAAAGACTTCCTCAAACTTTTCCCTGCTGTCAAGTTTAATGCAATTCCTCCTCCTCCTCCAGTTTTGCCTTTCTAATATCAGCTTGATTTGAGAAGGTAACTGTCAAAAAGGCTACTAGAATAACCTGGAGGGAATGTGTTAAGCCATTGAAAGAAAATGGTTCCAGCTGGCCGGGTGCAGTGGCTCACACCTGTAATCCCAGCACTTTGGGAGGCTGAGGTGGGTGGATCACCTGAGGTCAGGGGTTCAGGACCAGCCTGGCCAACATGGTGAAACCCCGTCTCTACTAATAAAAAACAAAAAATTAGCTGGGTATGGTGGCACATGCCTGTAATCCCATCTACTCGGGAAGCTGAGGCAGGAGAATCATTTGAACTTGGGAGGCGGAGGTTGCAGTGAGCCGAGATCGTGCCATTGCGCTCCAGTCTGGGCAACAAGAGCAAAATCCTGTCTCAAAAAAAAAAAATTCTCGCTCTGTCACCCAGGCTAAAGTGCAGTGGCGCTATCTTGGCTCACTGTAACCTCCGCCTCCCAGCTTCAAGAGATTCTCCTGCCTCAGCTGGAATTACAGGCATCTACCACCATGCCCAGCTAATTTCTGTAATTTTAGTAGAGACGGGGTTTCTCCATGATGGCCAGGCTGGTCTCAAACTCCTGACCTCAGGTGGTCCGCCCACCTCGGCCTCTCAAAGTGCTGGGATTACAGGCATGAGCCACCAGAACTGGCTAGTTTATTTATTTATACTTGTGTTGTTCCAAGATTAATTTTGTAGTAAGTTTATTTCCTGAGCAAGTGTAGAGGGCAGCTCTCTTATAAAACTAAGTAACTGCAAACAACATGTTGTTATAGTCATTGGAGCTGGGAGTAGAGCAGGCATTTGCTTTAGAAAACTAGGAGCCTGAACAGACACTTCTGGAAAAAAAAAAAAAGGATCTAGGAGGTGATCTGAGGAAGTCTAGCAGTGGGCTGAAAAGGCTGAGTAAGATTTTAGACCTTTTGCAGCACCTAGGCAAATGAAACTGGAAGCAAATACACCAGTTTACAAGGCGGAGAAGAGTAAAGAGCCCAGGAAGGCAAAAGGAAGCTCCTAGTCTCTCTTAAAACTGCAAGCCCTTCCTAGAATTTGTCTCATAAAATACCCTGATGTTTGGAATTGTAATCACAGTGGAAATTTGGGGCAAGAACTGACCTGTCCAATGAGCATTATCTGCCCTGGTGATATGGCAAACTAACACCCTTCCCATTTTTTTTTTCAGAGCATCATTTCACATAAATTAGCTGTCTCATCTCAACTGACTCACTTGGCAGAAACAAATCTATATTCTGTAGAAGAGAGAAGGCAGGGGAATAGTTCAGAAGGAGTGAAAAGAGATAAGTGGAAGAAGAATTGGGCAGTTTACTAAATTATAGGTACCAGCACCATCGTATGCCCAATCTACTGAAAAATCCAGATTGGAATTTTTTGAAATCAGGAATGAGAGAAGTTGAGCTGTTCCACATCATATTAGGCATAACAGTAATTCTTAAAATTTTTGTTAAGAGCTACCTTTGAGGATTTCATGATAACTATAGACTTTCTGCCGAGAAAAAAATGTATATATAACTTAAACACAAAATCCTATTATATTAGAACAACTAGTTATGATACCTGAGATGGAAACAATTAGTCACAACACACACACAATAAACTGTATATCCCTGATCTCTTGACTGTCATAAAATTGTTCTGGCATCTAACCTAAAGTCTCATTCTGTAGTTTAATCCTCTCTATACGTTTTCTGTCTTCTTAGCTTAAGAAAAGATCATTACAAACTCCTTGTTTTTCACATACTCTTGCAAAGGGCTATGAAATTTTATTGCTATTTTTCTTTCTCTCTCTCTCTTTTTTTTTTTTTTTTTTTTTGAGACAGAGTCTCTCTCTGTTGCCCAGGCTGGAGTGCAATGGTGTGATCTTGGCTTATTGCAACCTCTGCCTCCTGGACTCAAGCGATTCTCCTGCCTCAGCCTCCCAAGTAGCTGGGACTACAGGCACGTGCCACCATGCCTGGCTAATTTTTTTGTATTTTTAATAGAGACGGGGTATCACCATGCTGGCCAAGCTGGTCTCAAACTCTTGACCTGTGATCCACCTGCCTTGGCCTCCCAAAGAGCTGAGATTACAGGCATGAGCCACTGTGCCAGGCCTGTTGTTACTCTGGTTTTAAACAGAAACTTCCTTAATTTTTCCTTACAGAATGTGGTAAAGAGTGCTAGTTGCCTTCCAATATCCATTTCTTCCTTTCGTATTAATCACCCTAGCTATATGATTATGTTTTTTTTTTTTTGAGCCTTCCCTGCAGCTAGGTATGGCTATGTGACTAAGCTTTAAGCCAATGATTTGTAAGCACTATGCTATGTGGGCCTTCCAAAAATTTTTCTTTCTTTTCTTTTTTTTTGAGACAGAGTCTCGCTCTGTCGCCCAGGCTGGAGTGCAGTGGCACCATCTTGGCTTGCTGCAACCTCCACCTCCTGGGTTCAAGTGATTCTCTTGCCTCAGCCTCCTGAGCAGCTGGGACTACAGGCGCCACCATGCCCGGCTAATTTTTTTGCATTTTTTTTTTTTGAGATGGAGTTTTGCTATGCAGCCCAGGCTGGAGTGCAGTGGTGTGATCTTGGCTCACTGCAACCTCCGCCTCCATGGTCCTGGTTCAAGCAATTCTCCCGCCTCAGCCTCCCGAGTAGCTGGGATTACAGGCAGGCACCACCATGCCCAGCTAATTTTTGTATTTTTAGTACAGACAAGGTTTGACCATGTTTGCCAGGCTGGTCTTGAACTCCTGACCTCATGATCTGCTTGCCTCGGACCTCCCAAAGTGCAGGGATTATAGGTGTGAGCCACCGTGCCCAGCCATTTTTTTGTATTTTTAATGGAGACAGGGTTTTGCCACGTTGGCTAGGCTGGTCTCGATCTCCTGACCTCAGGTGATCCACCCCCCCGCAACCTTCCAAAGTGCTGGGATTACAGGTGTGAGCCACGATGCCCAGCCCCCAAAATTTTTCTTTCTTTTTTCCTTCCTCCACCCTGCTGTCTGGAATGAAGACCCAATAGCTGGAGATCAATAGCCATCCTAGGCCATGAAGGTGGAGGTGATGGCCAATGTTGTCTGTTGACTCCCTTACTGGAAGTTTTGCGAGAACAGGAGCCTTTTTTTTATCTTGGTGAAAGCAACATCCCCAGCACTTAAAAAGTATGTGACATGTGCTAAGAGCTCAGGTATTGAATGGATAGTGAATGTATGAGTTAACTCTGGACCTATATAAAGTCTCAGCTTCTTTCACAGAATCAAACTCTTGCTTAATTCAAAGCACATTCCTCCTACTTGCTTCCCTTTGCTCTCCCAGGCTTGCCACTGTTCTAGAATTTTTTTTTTTTTTGAGACGGAGTCTCGCTCTGTCACCCAGGCTGGAGTGCAGTGGCGCGATCTCGGCTCACTGCAAGCTCCGCCTCCCGGGTTCACGCCATTCACCTGCCTCAGCCTCTCCGAGTAGCTGGGACTACAGGCGCCCGCCACCACGCCCGGCTAATTTTTTGTATTTTTTAGTAGAGACGGGGTTTCACCGTGGTCTCGATCTCCTGACCTCGTGATCCGCCCGCCTCGGCCTCCCAAAGTGCTGGGATTACAAGCGTGAGCCACCGCGCCTGGCCTTAGAATTTTTTTTTTCTTAATTCTCTCCATATTCCTTTCATTCAAAATGTTTTAAAATCTATTTCCATAACAATGCTTCCCAATATCTTCCTGGTTAGCAAGTTTTAAATTCTTCAGTTTTCAAGGTCATAGATATCTATTTTTGTGTGTGTCTGTTGTTAAATGCAGGCACTATTTTGTACCTTAAAATAGGCATCGTCTCAAGTCTACAAGAATCATCCAAAATGGCATCTAATGACTTTCCTAGGGTTTCAGACAATTTTTTTTCTTTGAGACGGAGTCTTGCTCTGTCGCCCAGGCTGGAGTGCAGTGGTCTGATCTCGGCTCACTGCAACCTCCGCCTCCCAGGTTCAAGCGATTCTCCTGCCTCAGCCTCCCTAGTGGCTGGGACTACGGGTGGACGCCACCAAGCCTGGCTAACTTTTGTGTTTTTAGTAGAGACGGGGTTTCTCCATGTTTGTCAGGCTGGTCTTGAACTCCTGACCTCAAGCAATTCACCCGCCTCTGCCTCTCTAAGTGCTGAGATTACAGGCGTGAGCCACCGCGCCCAACAAGAGCAAAACTCCGTCTCAAAAATTAAAAAAAAAAAAAGCAATCCCATTTTACAGGTTTTATAGAAGAAATTGGGACGCAGAAGTTACTTCCGCAAGCTTACATGACTGCTCAGGGTGAGGGTCCCTTATCATGATGATCAGAAAATAAACGTAGAAATCAAGCTTAGGGAGGAAGTGACATTGTGTGTGTGTGTGTGTGTGTGTGTGTGTGTGTGTATATATATATATATATACACATATTTTTTATTTTATTTTATTTTATTTTTTTGAAACGGAGCCTGGGTCGCCCAGGCTGTAGTGCAATGGCGCGATCTCGGCTTACGGCAACCTCTGCCTACCGAGTTCAACTGATTCTCCCGCCTCAGCCTCCCGAGTAGCTGGGACTACAGGCGCGTGCCACCACGCCTGGCTACTTTTTTGTATTTTTAGTAGAGACGGGATTTCACCATGTTAGCCAGGATGGTCTGGATCTCCTGACCTCGTGATCCGCCCGCCTCGGCCTCCCAAAGTGTTGGGATTACAGGCATGAGCCACCGCGCCCGGCCGGGATTGTTTTTAAGGGTTAAATAAATATACCACAGTTGGAACACTGTCTGGCACATAGTGCTTGCCAAATGGTAACTATTCATCTTCATGGAATCAAGACTGTGGCACCTCACTGCATGGTTCTCAGTTTTGCGTGAGAAAATCGTGCTTTATGTGCTGTTTTTAGTACAAGAAGGGAAATCTGCAAGTCCCTGCCTAGAGGAGTGAAACAGGCAAGAAAAGGGAGTTGGTGAGTCCCAGCATTTCAGAGTTGGCAGGGACGAGTTAGGCCCCTATTTTATGGACGAGGAAGTGGAAGGGTGACGTGTCCTCGAGTCTCATTAAGACCCACAGCCACAACTCTTTATGGAGAGTAGGACCAGGGCCCCAGGGTTGCTATGATCACGTTGCAGGTGAAAACTAACGCTCATTGGAAGACAGGAGCGGAGCATTTAGTTACAAAAACAGTTAACAATTTGGGTGTAACCAAGTTTAGTGAGCAAACGAAAGCTATCAGACTCGGAAAAAGAGTTGCTAATGGAGCGCACTCTTTACTAATAACGGCTTTCTACAGAGATCATTGACACAGCTTCCAGTTACAAATGCCCGTGCGCTTCCAGTAGGACCGGAAAGCTCCCAGCAGCCCGCGATGAATGAAAACCCGAGTCCGGGCTAGCGGCGTGAGGGGCTGGGCAGCTGCCAGGCGGGGGCGGGGCAGTGGGTCACGTGCCTGGCTTCGAGACGGGCGCCGGAGGGGGAACTCTGAGCATGACTGGTTCCTCCTAACCAGGTGACCGCAGGTCGCGTTCCGGTTGGCAGGCACCGGCCAGGGCCAGCAGCCTTCAGTCGGTAGGCGGCGGCGGAAGGAGGAGGAGCTCCAGCCGCGCTCTCTCCCGGCAGTGGCTGTGCCTCACAGCGCTTGTTGGGTTCCCCACCCCTTTTAAATAAGCCGGGCTGGTCACCGCCCTCGCAGACGAGTCAGCTCAAGGGAGGCGGCGGCAGCGCGGCGGTGGGGGTGCGGCCGAGGCCCGAGCCCTGCCCGGGGCCGGGCCGCGGGGCGGGCGGGCGAACCGCGGGCGAGGCGGCGTCTGCTTGCGCGGTGCAGCCCCAGCGTAGCCCGGGGCTGCCGGTGCCGGCCGCGCCATTGTTGGGGGAGGGGGCGGCTGCTGAGGGCGGCGGAGTAGGGGGCGAGCGAAGGCGGCGGCGGCGGAGAGGAGCGGAGGCTCCCCATGGGGAACACGCTGACTTGTTGCGTGTCCCCCAATGCCAGCCCAAAGCTGGGCCGGCGCGCGGGGTCGGCGGAGCTGTACTGCGCGTCCGACATCTACGAGGCGGCGTCCGGGGACGCGGTGGCGGTAGCGCCTGCTGTTGTGGAGCCTGCCGAGTTGGATTTCAGAGAGGGCGAGGGCCACCACCTGCAGCACATCAGCGACCGCGAGATGCCCGAAGGTAAGGAGGCGGCGGATGCCATCCGCCCTCGGGCTCACCTCTGCCCGCCGCCACCCCTAGAGTCCCCCGGGAGGCATCCGCCGCCTCGGGCTCCTTCCTGCCGGTAGCCGGCTTTCCCGGGGCTGGGCTCCGGGACGAAGGCTGGCTCTGCCTCGCGTCCCCACCCCTTATTCTTTCCCTGCTGCGTCTGGCCAGTTTCTTTCCCTCCTCCTTACCATAACGCCCAGTTCTTGCTCCCTCTTCCCATTCTCCCAAGCCGGCGTGGGACCCTCTAGTCCGCCGCCCTTCTTGTCTGTAGCTCTGTTCATTGTCTGGTGGGACTTTGCTAAGACTTTTGGGGTATATTGTTTTCCTTTTCTCAATGGAAACTCAAATACCTCAACTTCGGAGTACTCATCCCATCCTCTCCCTTAACCCATCCAGATGGTACCTAAGTGAAGGAACCAGGTAAGGGTCTGATTGTTCCTTCCTCCCATCCGTGAAGGTAGCTGATGCCCGCGTCAGTTTAGACCCAGATGTTTGGGGATTTCTTATTTAGACTCAAATTAGAGGTTGCCATAGGAGACACTATATGGTATTCCTAATAGGTTAAGTCGGCTTGAAAGAAGCTGCTTTATTCCTTCCAACTATAATTTGAACACAGAAAGGAGGAAAATGGGGGGAGGGGCGTAAAATGACTGTGAAGAGTGTGAGAAGTTATTACCAGGGGTACAGAAAAGTTGTTTTTTTGAGACGGAATCTCGTTTTGTCGCCCGCCCAGGCTGGAGTGCAGTGGCGCGATCTCGGCTCGCTGCAACCTCTGCCTCTCGGTTTCAAGCGACTCCTCTGCCTCAGCCTCCCGAGTAGCTGGGATTACAGGTGTGCGCCACCACGCCCAGCTAATTTTTGAATTTTTAGTAGAGACGGGGTTTCACCATGTTGGTCAGGCTGGTCTCGAACTCCAGACCTCTGGATCCGCCCGCCTCGGTCTCCCAAAGTGCTGGGATTACAGGCGTGAGCCACCGCGCCCAGTGGGTGTTGTTAACTCAAAGGAGTTTAGCCACGGAATTCTGATTACTTTAAAATTCCCACGGTGACAAATATATCTCCAGCCATTCTCCGGTGACTTAACAGACTTCATTACCTGCTTGTTCTAAAAGAGAGGTGGGGTGGTTCATGGTTAGAAGTTTCAAAAGAGACAAAATATAAATTTAGACTTAATTTATAATGTAATGGTTTGGAAGTTAAAATGCTAGACCCTGCCTGCTCAAGAGTGTTTGTTTCCGTGACTCCCCTTCCTTCCTCCCAATCCTGCCAATAGAATCCTGGTCAAAGATGAGAATGTTGGAGTTCGCTAAACTGTTGGGGTAGGGGTGAGGAGAGAGGAAACGTTTAGTTTTTTGCCTCTAGAATTTTGGAAAGAGATAAGTCTAGGTCAAAATAATTCCGGGTAACAGCGTGATTCTTGAATAAAAACTAATTCCTTTGAAGTAGAAAAACATTGTATCATAAAGATGTTTAAATCCAGTGGGCTCATTTGTTTCATTTAAATGCCAGAGATTTCATTACTATAGAAGAAATGTGTTAGAACTCTTATATTTAAACTTTGCTTGGACTTTTAATTTCTTTAAAATAATAATTAAGCTTCATGATGGACATGCCTTTGTAACTAGGAACTACTGTACTCACCTTTCGGAATATTCAAACATTGTGAAAGAATGAACAAATATGTGAGTTAATTGATTGTACCTTTATACACAAAGCATGTAAGTACTTGTGAAAACTTAATGCTGTCTTAGTGATGTCAGGTAAGCTTCTGAGTGATTTTACACACCAGTTAGTAGATGGGTGGGTGGTGTTGGGTGAGAGCCCCAAATAAGGCTCTCACCCGGTGTACATGAAAATACATACTTTCATGTACATTTAATTTAGCTCTTCCAAAATAAGGCCTGTTTATATTCCCCGTGTTGCTAATGAAGAAATGAAGAGTTAGGTATCTGGAATGACTGTAAGACAGCCACTCAACAGAACTAAGGTTCTCAGTTCTCAGACTGACATGGAGGTGAGATATACCAAGTTCAGTTCTTAAAAAACTTTTAAAAATCCAGAATACATCATGTATTTTACCCATAAAATAGTCCTGTTTTTGAGAACTTACTTCGGTCTTGATTAGTTCCTTTCAAAGTTGAAGTTTATTTTACACGATTCAGAGGCAACATTTACATCTCTTTTTTTTTTTTTTAAGAGAAAGAGTCTCACTGTGTTGACCAGGCTGGCTTCGAACTCCTGGCCTGGGCTCAAGCAGTCCTCCCACCTCAGCCTCCTGAATAGCTGGGACCACGGGTGTGTGCCATCTTGCCTGGCTCCATCTTATGTCTATACATTCATTTCAGTGGATAAGAATAAAAGTAGAGGTAACAAAATGGCCTAAATATACCCATCAAATAAACAGGTTGATAAATTTTAAGGAGTTTGTTCTGGTAACTGTGAATCGAAGCTGAGAATGCCCTGGACAGAGAAATATTAGGAGAAGCTGGCAAGAGGGAAGGTAAGGTACCAGGCGTTAAGCATAGGATGATGATAAAGAGTGCTAAATCAGAAAAGTTGAAAAAAGAGAATTTGTAAGCACAGAATTTACCATTGTATGTTAGTATAACAGTTACACTTTTATTTCAATTTGTCTCAAAATTTATTTTTGTGGCATTCAATAAAGTGGTAATAGAAATCTCAATTTCGGCATTTGCCTATTATTCATAAGTTTCCATAGAAACATGGCCAGAACACCAAATATAAAGTATAGACACATTGAAAGTTTGCTTTTAATATCTTTATTTCAGACAATTTTATATCAGTCTCCCTGGAAACAGAAATTCTTACTTAGATGTAAAACATTTGGCTGGGCGTGGTGGCTCATGCCTGTAATCCCAGCACTTTGGGAGCCTGAGGTGGGCGGATCACGAGGTCAGGAGTTCGAGATCAGCCTAGCCAACATGGTGAAACCCCGTCTCTACTAAAAATACAAAAATTAGCTGGGCGTGGTGGAAGGCACCTGTAATCCCAGCTACTCAGGAGGCTAAGGCAGGAGAATCGCTTGAACCCGGGAGGCAGAGGTTGCAGTGAGCCGAGATCGTGCCACTGCACTCCAGCCTGGGCAGTGGAGCAAGCCTCTGTCTCAAAACAAACAAACAAACAAAAAATTTAGCTTTTCTACAATGAAGAATTATTTTTGTTATTTAGACAAAAATCATACATAAATGAACACTCGGCTTTGTTCTTCAAGCTATTTCTTTTCTTTTTTTTTTTTTTTTTTTTTGACAGAGCTTCGCTCTTGCCTAGGCTGGAGTGCAATGGCACAAACTTGGTTTGGTGCAACCTCTTCTTTCCGTGTTCAAGTGATTCTCCTGCTTCAGCCTCCCAAGTAGCTGGGATTACAGGCACATGCCACCATGCCCAGCTAATTTTTGTATTTTTAGTAGAGACGGGGTTTCGGTATGTTGGCCAGGCTGGTCTCGAACTCCTGACCTCAAGCCGTCCAGCTGCCTTGGCCTCCCAAAGTGCTGGGATCATAGGCGTGAGCCATGGCGCCTGGACTTTTTTTTTTTTTGAGACGGAGTTTCACTCTTGTTGCTCAGGCTCGAGTGGAATGGTGCAATCTCGGTTTACTATAACCTCTGCCCCCGGGGTTCAAGCGATTCTCCTGCTTCAGCCTCCTGAGTAGCTGAGATTACGGGTGTGTGCCACCACGCCTGGCTAATTTTTTGTGTTTTTAGTAGAGATGGTTTCACCATGTTGGCCAGGCTGGTCTGGAACTCCTAACCTCAGGTGATCCACCTGACTCGACCTCCCAAAGTGCTGGGATTACAGGCGTGAGCCACCATGCGTGTTCTCGTCAAGCTATTTCAGAGAGATGCTCCTAAGAACCTAGTAAACATTTCAGATAGACTCAAAGTATTTTCTACTACCTCGCGTTTATTTACCGGTATGTCTAACATAACTGACGGTAGTATCAGTAACACAAAATAAGATACTAAGATCTTATTGTCCAATTTTATTAGTACTCTCGACTTTTCATAGAGCATTTTATGTTCTGACGTTAGGAGCTTTGCTAATTTGCTGGCTAAAGGCTCTCTCTGAAGTGACCCTTTCTATTCTCTTCCACTGATGGGTGAAGGTAGGGAAAGAATTGGCAATGTAACGTGGAAAAACCTTTGAGCAACAGATCTTTCCTCTTTCTAGTAGCTATTTTAAGCCCTCTTTTTTTTTTGGTTTTTTGAATAATAGGTTTGATGTAAAAGACGTAGAGAATACAGAAAAATCATTGATTATGGTATGCATATGAATATAAACATTTTATTTTAGAAAAATGAGATCATTCTATATGAGCTGCTTCGTAACTTAACAGCAGTGAAATAATGTCGTAAATTCCTGAATCACTGCTTGACATCCAGAGAGTGCTCCAGGATATCTTTCCATGCCAGGACACCCTGCTCTATCGTATGCCTTCTAGTAACTGCTTAATGTACCATCAGATGGTTGGAGTATCATTTATTTACCTATCCTTTATGATTGGGCATCTTTTCTAGTAACATCATACACAGTCTCATTACATTTGATTTCAAGGGTACTGATAAAAACATATTTTGATGACTGATGCCTTGTACCTCCCTATAGAATTCAGTTAAATCTATGGGTTGAGTCATTTTGTAGTTAAGATATTTTAGTATTGAATGTTCTTATCGGCCAGGTGCGGTGGCTCATGCCTGTAATCCCAGCACTTTGGGAGGCCGAGGTGGGTGGATCATGAGGTCAGGAGATCGAGACCATCCTGGCTAACACGGTGAAACCCCATCTCTACGAAAAATACAAAAAATTAGCTGGGCATGGTGGCGGGCACCTGTAGTCCCAGCTACTCTGGAGGCTGAGGCAGGAGAATGGCGTGAACCCTGGGGGGCGGAGCCTGCAGCGAGCCGAGATCGCGCCACTGCACTCCAGCCTGGGCAACAGAGCGAGACTCCATCTCAAAAAAAAAAAAAAAAGTTCTTATGCCAAATTGGAGTTAGCATTGACTTTTTCCTGGACATTAGAATTCATCATTTAATATTTTTTGTTTCTTGGTAGCCTATCTTGCATCTTTAATTCTTAATAGCTACCACTTTAAAAGATTTGATGCTTACCACTTTAAAAGATTTGATTAGATGACAAATCAAGAGAGAGCATTAGAAGAAATCTTAAAAGATATGGGAAAACTGGGAGAAACTTGACTAGTTTTGGGTGTGCTGAAACAGATGTTTATTGAGTACCTTTAGGTGGCCAGGCTGTGTTCCAGATTCAGGGCAAATAGTGGTATACAAGACAGAGCCTCATCCTAACTCTGATCATTACATTCTGGAGGGAGCTAGGGATAGATAATACATGAATAATCAAGAATGTTAGGTGGTGAGGTGTTGAGGAAAAAAGTAAAATAGGGTCATGGATTGGGGAAGAGGACAGTTACGTGGGGGTTGTGGGGATGAAAGATGGCTGCTCTCCTTACGTGACCTGTGAGCAGTCCTAAAGTGAGAAGGCAGCCTTGTGAGGATGGTTGGCGAGAGCCAGGGGTCCATGCAGACAGATAGTTACTTGGAGTTCCTTGAATGGGAGCAAACTTGTTTTTGGCCAAGGACAAAGACACAGGGTGGCTGCAGAAGAGTGAAAAGGATGCCAGGACTATGGTGGGTTAAGGCCGTGTATGTATAGTGGGCCTTGGCAAAGAATACCAACTTTAGTTGTGATAGGAAACCATTGGAGGATTATAGTCTGGGAAATATTTTTAATTCTTTTTTTTTGAGATGGAGTCTCACTGTGTCGCCCAGGTTGAAGTACAGTGGCTCAATCTCGGCTCACTGCAACCTCTGCCTCCCGGGTTCAAGCGATTCTACTGCCTCAGCCTCCCGAGTAGCTGGGACTACAAGCACGTGCCACCACACCCTGCTAATTTTTTGTATTTTTAACAGAGATGGAGTTTCTCGGTGTTAGCCAGGATGGTCTCGATCTCCCAACCTCGTGATCCGCCCACCTTGGCCTTCCAAGGTGCTGGGATTACAGGTGTGAGCCATCATGCCCAACCAATATTTTTAATTGTTTAAGAAAAAGATCAGATGGTGGCTTATGCCTATAATCCTAGCAGTTTGGGAAGCAGAGGCAGGAGGATTGCTTGAGCCCAGGAGGGGGCTGGGACTAGCCTGGACAACATGCTGAGACCCTGCCTCTACAAAAAGTAAATTAGCCATGTGTGGTGGCACACACCCATAGTCCCAGCTACTCAAGAAGCTGAGGCAGGAGAATCTCCTGAGCCCAGGAAGTCAAGGCTGCAGTGAGCTGTGGTTGCTCCACGCCCTCCAGCCTAGGTGACAGTGAGACTGTCTCAAAAAAAAAGATCAGACTAGCTGCAAAAGTAGGTAACAAAGTGATGAATAGACAAGTCACAGAAAAATAAATGCAGATGATCCTTAAAACACAGCTTCACACTTAAGAGAAATACAAACGAAAACTATGCTGTGATTTCTCTTCTGTTGGGAGAAGATTCAAAAACTTGACAATACATTCTTTGGTGTGGCTGCGAAGAGAGTTGCATTCATACGTTGCTGGTTAAAATGCAAGGTGGTTTGACTCCCTGAAGAGGAATTTGGCATAATCTCAAACATTGCAAATGCATTTAATCCAGAAATCCTACTTCAAGGAATTTATCCTGATGGCATACCCCATAAATATGAAATAACATGTGCATAAGGTTTTGTTGCATTATTTTCAATAGCTAAATATTGGAAATAATTAATATGTCTAGTAAGAAATTGGTAAAATAAACTGTTATATCCACACAGAGGAGAACTATGGAGCTGTTAAAAAAAAAAAAAAACTTTCTTTACTGCTATGGAGTGATACCCAGATATCCAGGATATGTTACATGAAAAAAACGAGGAGAATGTACAGTAATGTACGAAATAATATGTATTTGCTTATTTAAAACAACAACACTGAAAGGAATTCTTGGTGGTGGTGTGTGACTGTTTTTCCCTTAATTTCAGGGGCAGCCAAAGTGCATATTTGCTCAAGATGTTATTTTGGTATGGGCTTTCCAATAAATGCTAACTGTATACTTTTGCTTTTAATTTGCAAAAACTTCGTTTTATAACTTATTGTGCATTATGTGGTATATAGCAATTGCTTTTTTTTTTGGGATGAAGTCTAGTTCTGTTGCCCAGGCTGGAGTACAGTGGCACGATCTCAGCTCACTGCAACCTCTACCTCCTGGGTTCCAGCAGTTCTCCTGCCTCAGCCTCCTGAGTAGCTGGGACTACAGGCATGTGCCACCACGCCCAGCTAATTTTTATATTTTTAGTAGAGAAGGGGTTTCACCATCTTGGCCAGGCTGGTCTTGAACTCCTGACCTCAGGTGATCTGCCCACCTTAGCCTCCCAAAATGCTGGGATTACAGGTGTGAGCTACTGCGCCCGACTTACAGCAATTGCTCTTGCATTTCATTTTATTATCACTATATTTTGAGTTAGGTAGTATAAGAATTATACTTGTTTTACATATGAGAAGACAGGCTTTGAGAGGTGTAAATTGAGTTTTCCAAGGTTTTTTAATTTGTTTTTTGTTTTTGAGATAGTCTTTCTCTGTTGCTGAGGCTGGAGTGCAGTGGTGTGATCATAGCTCACTGCAGCCTCCACTTCCTGGGCTCAAGTGATCCTCTTGCCTCAGCCTCCCAAGTAGCTGGGACTAAGAGTTTTCCAAGGTTTAAAAAGATAAGACTTGGTATGGTCAGGTGTGGTGGCTCATGCCTGTAATCCAGCACTTTGGGAGGCTGAGGCGGGTGGATCACGAGGTCAGGAGATGGAGACCATCCTGGCCAACATGGTGAAACCCCATCTCTAATAAAAATACAAAAATTAGTTGGGCGTGGTGGCACATGCCTGTAGTCCCAGCTACTTGGGAGGCTGAAGCAGAAAAATTGCTTGAACTCAGGAGGCAGAGGTTGCAGTGAGCCAAGATCACGCCACTGCACTCCAGCCTGGGTGGTAGAGTGAGACTCCGTCTCAAAAAAAAAAAGGCTTGGTAGATCAAGAATGTAAATTTCAGATACATGGCATATAGGATTAGAATTTATAGAATGACTCATGGGCTTCTTTCGATACTGCCTTTTTTCCACCTTTTTTTCAGTTAATTAAGCTTTAGAGTTAATAACAGTGGATAATGAAAAATGAAATGGAGGTACTTGTAACCCAGACTTTTTTTTTTTTTCTCCTCTCTGTATGAAACAGGGTCACAACTCTGCCTGTCGCCCAGGCTGGAGCACAGTAGTGCCATTAGAACTCACTGTAACCTCAAATCCCTGGGCTCAAGCTATCCTGCCACTTCAGCCTCCCAAATAGCTGGAACTACAGGCATGTGCCTCCACACCCAACTAATCTTTTAAAAAATTTTTGTAGAGATGGGGGTCTCACTATGTTGCCCAGGCTGGTCTTGAACTGTTCTCAAGTGATCCTTCTGCCTCAGCCTCCCAGAGTGCTGGGATTACAAGTGTGAGTCACTGCACTGCACCCAGAAATATTCTTAAAAGTCTAAAAAAGGAGTTAAGTGCTATTAAGAAATACACAAAGGGAGAAAGGTATACTATAGCATATGAAATGTCACAGCTCAGTCACAATCACCAAAACATAGATTGAGGAGTGAAGGTAAGTTAAAGCAAGACTGAACACTGACATAGAAGGAGGTAGAGAAGTGGTTTGGAAACCAGATTTAGGATTGTCAGAAGCTAGGAGAGCAGAAGCAAGGCATGAGTGAGCATGAGACTGGCGCTTGGCTGTGTGCTATGTGACCTCAGATGAGACAGGGCAGCTCAAGACCCATCAGGTAAGACTTACCTGATGGGTGGAACGTGTGAACTTAGATAAAATCTCAGAGTTTACATCATAATTGAGAGGTTTGAAATGTTTGTGTTATGGACCGTAAGACTAATACAGTGAGCAGTATGGTAGAGCAGGTCAGTAAATGCAGTAAGCCTTTAAATAAACAGATGCCCAGCAGTTGGCCCAGAAGCTGCCAATATCTCCTGTTTAATTGGGATATATTGAAATCAATATGTTGAAATCAATCTCTTTCTCTGAAATATGCTGCTTCTGTCAGTTACTTTCTTGGTTGCTGCCTTCTCCCTTTGACAAGAAAAATCATTTCTTTACAGTTTACAATTGCATAATTTTAACACTTTTAGCCTTTAGTAATAATACATTTCACTTATTCTAAGTTCCATATTTTTACATTTTTAATTAACATCTGTGAAATTGAGATGGCTGATAGATTCAAGGAAGAGCAGTGTTCAATGTCAGTGGATCTTACAGATTTCTTTCCCTGAGGGGTGTTATATTAAGACCTGAGTTTACTTTTTTTTGTCTTACTTGATCCCCATCATACTATCACACTTTCAAATTAAGTTGCAATTTAAATTGATAATAGAAAACTGGTGGGTCTTAAAATACAATTTTAGACATAACCCCTAACCATGATATCAAAAACTATTTCTTCTAGTTTCAAACATTCTTAGGAGTTTTTTGGGTTTTTTTGTTTTGAGACAGAGTCTTGCTCTGTTGCCAGACTGGAGTGCAGTGGCGCCATCTTGGCTCACTGCAACCTCTGCCTCCTGAGCTCAAGCAATTCTCCTGTCTCAGCCTCCTGAGTAGCTGGGACTACAGGCACACGCCGCCACACCCAGCTAATTTTTTTTTTTTTTTTTTGTATTTTAGTAGAGACGGGGTTTCACCATGTTGCCCAGGCTGGTCTTGAACTCCTAAGCTCAGGCAATCCACCTGCCTTGGCCTTCCAAAGTGCTAGGATTACAGGTGTGAGCCACCACACTCAGCCCATTCTTAGGAGTTTTTAAAAAAATAATTTTTGAAGGCATTCACATATAAGATGCATGGTAATTGATGAGTTTCTATTTTCCAGACATTTCTCTAAATTTTGTATGTGCATGTTTGTGGAGCCTAATGCCTTAATAGCTGGCAGTCTTACCTTTGTGATAGTGAGAATAGAGTAGTATCATTTATCAGAGTCTCCCTAGGTTCTTGGGGAAAGAGTTAATGGAGAGTGCAGAAATGATACTCTGTGTGTGTGTGTGTGTGTGTGTGTGTGTGTGTGTATGCATGCGTTTACTGTCTAATGGCTTAAATGTCCATTCTGTAAAATAGCAATGTGTGGTATTTATTGTTAGTGCAAGTTATATAGCAAATTGTATCAAATAAATAAATGCAATTTACAGCCATGGTGATGTTCCTCATTCACATCAGTAGGAATTTTTTTTAAGCATCCAAAGCTGTGGAAGGAGCTAAAACTGGTAAAATTGGTGGCATTATATCCTAATATACCCTTAACTTCTTTAGAAAGCAACTGAGCACTATATATTGAGCGATGAAAACAATCTGACCTTTTGGTCTGATTATCCCACTTTTGTGAAAAATCTTTCCTAAGGAGATTTTAAAAATAATTTTAGGCCAGGCGCGGTGGCTCACGCTTGTAATCCCAGCACTTTGGGAGGCTGAGGCGGGCGGATCACGAGGTCAGGAGATCGAGACCACGGTGAAACTCCGTCTCTACTAAAAATACAAAAAATTAGCCGGGCGTGGTGGCAGGCGCCTGTAGTCCCAGCTACTCGGAGAGGCTAAGGCAGGAGAATGGCATGAACCTGGGAGGTGGAGCTTGCAGTGAGCCGAGATCGCGCCACTGCAGTCCAGCCTGGGCGACAGAGCGAGACTCCGTCTCAAAAAAAAAAAAAAAAAAAAGAAAATACCGTAAAATCGAAGGTTTTCCTCCTAAGAGCAGAGCTTTGTAAGTACCTAAGTCCCCAACAATATGGGATTGGCTGAGTAGAGTATAGGAATAACACTTGATGGACCATCATTTATCCATTACACAGTAAATATTCTCCATTGGAGTGGAGATCATTTGTAAAATAAGACCTAAGTTATATATGGATTAGAGCTACTTTTTTTTTTTAACATGCATAAGACTGGGCACAGTGGCTCACGCCTGTAATCCCAGCACTTTGGGAGGCCGAGGCGGGCAGATCATGAGGTCAGGAGTTGGAGACCAGCCTGGTCAACATAGTGAAACCCCGTCTCTACTAAAAATGCAAAACGTAGCCGGCCATGTTAGTCCCAGCTACTTGGGAGGCTGAGGCAGGAGAATTGAACCTGGGAGGCGGAGGTTGCAGTGAGCCGATATCAGGCCACTACACTCCAGCCTGGGTGATAGAGCGAGACTTCGTCTCAAAAAGAAAAGCAACTTAAAGTAATGGTTGTGAGTTTATAATTTGTAATTTGTTTGTTTGTAATTTGCAAATGAAGCATTATTTTGACTCTTGCAAATTTCTGTTCATGATAAGATATTAAAGGAATGAGCTAGAGGCTTTTACCTATCCCCACCTTTAGTGTGATCACATCAGTATTGCTGATAAACCAGGCCTCTTAGTTGCAAGTTCAAAAAATCTATCTCAAAATAGTTAAAAATTAAAAAAAAACTGTATAACCAGGGATTCACATAGTCAGTTAGGGACTACTTGACCCAGGAATTAAGTGATCTCAGAACTTGTCTCAGTTCTGCTCTTCTGTTGATCTCTCCTGAAAAGACACGCTTCATGATGGCAGAGGGAGCCACTGGTGGCAGCTCCTGGCTGGCTAACAGTGCTAGAGTACAGCCCTGCCTTTCTCCTCTGGTTCTTGGGAAGTCCCAAGAGAAATGTAATTGATTGGCCAGCTGTAAGTCACATGCCCACCCTAAAACCCCTGAGTTGAGGGAGTGCCAGCTTGTTACTTGGATTAATTTGGCTTTTTTCTCTATATCTTATCATTTCTTTTATCCTAGTTGCCTTGGATTCTTTTTTTTTTTTTTTTTTTTTAAGTTGTAGTCTTGCTCTGTTGCCCAGGCTGGGGGACAGTGGCATGATCTTGGCTCACTGCAACCTCTGCCTCCTGGGTTCAAGCGATTCTTCTGCTTCAGCCTCCCGAGTAGCTGGGACTAGAGGTGCACGCCATCACGCCTGGCTGATTTTTTTATATTTTTAATAGAGATGGGGTTTCACTGGGTTGGTCAGGCTGGTCTTGAACTCCTGACCTCATGATTTGCCAGCCTTGGCCTCCCAAAGTACTGGGATTACAGGCATGAGCCACCATGCCCAGCCGCCTTGGATATTTCTTATATTTACACGGTAGCACATCTTGGTTTTCTTATATTTAAATATATAGCACATCTTGGTTTGGGGTGGGGGAGGTGTGTGTGTGTGAAGCCTGCTCCTCTTTGATTTTGGTACTTAATTTTCCTGGATTTCCATTGAAAATTCCTAATTAAACTTTATCATGACATAGCTACTGATTGATAATATGGCTTCTTCTGTAAACATTAGTTTTTTTTTAGATTCAAATGGTAGTATATTTGCTTTCTTTTTGAAAGGAAGTAGTCATGAATCCTTTTAGAAGCTTTAGGTAGAGGCTGGGTGTGGTGACTGACGCCTGTAATCCCAACACTTTGGGAGGCCGAGGGGGTCAGATCACAAGGTCAGGAGTTTGAGACCAGACTGGCCAGCATGGTGAAACCCAGTGCCTACTAAAAATACAAAAAAAAAAATCCGGGCATGGTGATGCGTGCCTGTAGTCACAGCTAGTTGGGAGGCTGAGGCAGGAGAATCGCTTGAACCCGGGAGGCGGAGGTTGCAGTGAGCCAAGATTGCACCACTGCACTCCAGCCTGGGCAAAAGAGTGAGACTCTGTCTTGAAAAAAAAAAAAAAAAAAGCTTTAGGTAGAGGCAGCTGTGAAAGTCTTTGCCTGTCATTTTATGCACAAATGATTTTATTTTTCCAAATAGCTTAAAATTGTCACATCATCTTTTCAAGATGTGGAAAAACTTAAAACATAATTTTTGTGTGGGTCTTTTATATAAGAATAGTTTTCTCCAAAAGCGGTTTAAAAAAGTTCAGTGAAGGAATTTCCATGGAGAACAAAGCAGTTGGTTTAGGTATGTAAGTTTTCAGTGATCTGGCAGTACTATTAAAATGGATGATTCATAATTCATTTTAACCAGGAAGTCCCAAATTATGTTCATGTAAGATTCTAACCAAATTACTTGGAAGAAAGAAAAGGATTCTAGGTAGATAAATTTGTGAAACGCTGAGTTAGACAGTAATCACTACTAGAATGATTAGTTTTTAATGTATCAGTGTGCATTTTGATTTTGTAAGAGCCAGGGATAGAGTATATTGTCATTTGACTACTAAATCGCATTTTTAAAAGTAGAGCAATTATATTAATATGTAGTTTTGGGAAATATCACCTTAACTGTTACTCTGGATCT
Source organism: Symphalangus syndactylus (assembly GCF_028878055.3). Lineage (NCBI taxonomy): Eukaryota > Metazoa > Chordata > Mammalia > Primates > Hylobatidae > Symphalangus > Symphalangus syndactylus. The sequence goes on from NC_072430.2 coordinate 112,304,204, forward strand.
TGGCCCAGTTTCTTACAAGATTGTTTAAGATAAGTGGCTTAAAATGGACCTTGCTGGGCCGGGCGTGGTGGCTCACCCCTGTAATCCCAGCACCTTGGGAGGCTGAGGTGGGTGGATCACCTGAGGTCAGGAGTCTGAGACCAGCCTGGCCAACACGGTAAAACCCCGTCTTTCAAAATAGAAAAATTAGCCAGCGTGGTGGCAGGCACCTGTAATCCCAGTTATTTGGGAGACTGAGGCAGGAGAAAATTGCTTGAACCCTGGAGGCGGAGGTTGCAGTGAGCCGAGACCATATGCCACTGCACTCCAGCCTGGGTGACAGAGTGAGACTCCATCTCAAAAAAATAAAGGGACCTTGCTGAAGAATATCATAGATTTTTATTTTTTCCCCTCGTGACAATTTTTATTATCCCATATTATGGCAAAGTTTGTTTCATGAAAATTCAAGAGTCTGTTTTGTAGTCTTGCCTAAATATATTATCCAACTTTGGTGCAAGGTGGACTACAGGCAGATTTATCTTGACATAGATAGGGGCAAAATTTTTTAGAAACAGCCCTAAGATCTGCTTTAAAACGTACTCTTGATGAAACACCAAATTAACCATGCTGTTAGAAGGAAGAAGTGAGAAATTGAGGGCAAACGTTAATCATTTTCTAACATGTTCCTGTATATTAGAACACAGAACTTCTATTCAGTCCTCTTAAATCTGCCATGATGAATGGCCCCCCAAAAAACCACAGCTAACTGAATTAGTTTACTTGTTGAATGGAGTTAGAATTAGCTGTTTGTCTAAAGAACGTTTGCCAAAAACAACTCTTTATTTTGCCATATTTGATGTATTGAGCTGGTGCCTAACAGTAACTGGACACAGCATCACTTGCTACTTGAGATTGTTCTTGAAATGTGCTAGTAATAGCAGCAGAGAGGAGAGTGTGGTTATATTTCTATTTGATAAGTTGAAGGAGGAGGGCATGTGTATGATTCATCTAACATTTGTACCAGATTATTTAGGCGCAGATTTTTTATTAAAAGTCTCTGACACAGCCTGTTTTTGTTCCACGTGTGTGGAGAGATTATACAATTTTGCATTCCCCAGGAGTATTTCTGTATTGTCTTTATTTTCTTTGTATTTATTACTAAAAACTTACCTGAAGACTGTTAAAAGTGATTAAAATGGATGTGTATTTATTTCAGAAATCATCTTTTCTACTCACCTAAAGTATCACATCTTTCTCCTCCTCTTCTGTAGATTTAGCTTTGGAGTCAAACCCTTCTGACCATCCAAGGGCAAGCACAATTTTCCTGAGCAAATCTCAAACGGATGGTAAGACAATACTGTTTTTTCCTTCCAAGGAAAAGACTGAAAACTGTTTCTATTTTATTGGATGTATTATAGAAGGTATTTAGAAGAACTGATGTATTAGTTTAAGTTTTTCTTTTCATATGTTCACTTATTTTAATATGTGATATACTTTCCTTTAGTTGTGATTGTTTAGTAATAACATGTAGACCTATTTACAGGTTTTGCCACCTTTTTATAACACAATTAATTGGCCACATGATTTAGTAACATGGATTTTTTTTTTTTTTTTTTAAGAGGCTGGAGTGCCTTTATTGCCCAGGCTGGAGTGCAGTGACGCAGCGTCAGCTCACTGCAGCCTCCACCTCCCACATTCAAGCAATTCTCCTGCCTCAGCCTACCAAGTAGCTAGGACTACAGGCATGAGCCACCACGTCCGGCTAATTTTTGTATTTTTAGTAGAGACGGGGTTTCACCATGTTGGCCAGGCTGGTCTCGAACTCCTGACCTTGTGATCTGCCCTCAGCCTCCCAAAGTGCTGGGATTACAGGCGTGAGCCGTCTGGCCAGTGTCATGGATTTATGCTTATTTCTCCATACTTCTTTGACCTCTTTTCCTTGCTCCAAAAGAGTACATTTTAAAGATGAAAGGATTTAAGCTGCAACTTGGTTTCATTTGAACAACAACAAAAAATCAGTTCGTATACAGGGATTGAATCTGTGATTTTGGCTTCCTTTTATACAGTGCTCTAACCACATGAGCCTATCACATTCAAATTTATGCTACTCAGAACTTTTAAGCTATTAACTTTGCCATCCTAATGTAGTGTAAATATAAGCATGCCCCATGTTTATCTTCCTTAAAATTATGTTAAATGCTAATTTATTTGCTAAAAAGCTATATACAGCCAGGTTTTTCAGTTGATTTCAACAGCAAGAATACAAGAAGTGGGGGTTCTATAATATTTGAAGTTAATGCAGCACAACACAAAATGGAGGGGTTGTAAGCAGCATTTTCGAAGCTCGTGTGGACTTTGTCTTGAGCTGGTCATTTCTGGTTAGGATAGTTGTATTTCTCAGTTTCTTTCAGAGCCATGGGCTTCTCACACATACGGAGTGTGGAAGTAGTAAAAGAAGAGCTATCCCATGCTCCTCTTTCTTCAGTGGTAAGGAGTGTGTGCTTGTGATACTTGTCTAGCATCAAAGGAAGAGGCAGTATAGGAAACAAAGCGTGGTCCAAGTCCCTCTTGGAGCTTTTAGTCTTCTGGCCTTTGTTAAAATGATTTTATGTGCTGTGAATATACCATGTTCAATTAGGTTAACATTCATTTTAACATTTAAATTTAAGGTAGTTTACTTTCCACTTGTGTAAAGACCTGTTTATTTTTTCAGTAACATATTAGTAGATGACCAGTAAGTGGTTCAGGATGTTTGCAGTGATTGTGGTGCAGCTAGAGATTGGCACCTAGCCAGAAACTGGTTCTTAGAGCTGTCAGCTGTTATAACGATCTTGGTAATTAAAGTAAGCTACCTGTAAATGTAGAATTAAAAAGTACTACTGGATGATGGTTCAGATATGCAACAGGGAAACCTATTAGCTAAATTTCTCATTTAGCGTAATTTGTTTTGCCCCTTTCTTTTGTACGTAGGGATTCTTTCATTTCATTCAGTAATAGAATATCTGTTAGGTCAAAAAGTAAAACTAAGTTTTTAGATTTTATTTTATGGGATTCATCTTGCCAGATGATTTAAATGATGAGTTTTGTTGGAAATTATTTTTTAAATGGAATTTTATCTCATTTTGTATATTGGTAATCAGATGATTAGCAACTACTTTTATACTGTGGCATTTGTATCAGAATTGATCAGCTAATTTTTTTTATTCTTAGTGCGAGAAAAGAGGAAGAGCAACCATTTAAACCATGTAAGTAAACAGTTGGAAAGCTAAGAAATTAACAGTTGAATTAAAAGTATGTCTGTCATGATTCCATAAAAATATAATGGGGACCCAATACTGTTAGTATGGGCCTGTTTTTGTGGATTTTCTAAATCGTTTCTATTTTTCTAAGAATCAGATTTATGCAGGAAAGTCTTTGACTTCGTGTACCCATTTGTTAAGGGTTTCTGACATTTAAGTTAAATTTCAATAATTTGGTTGTGGTATAAATATCTGCCTTAAATATTTTTGCCTAAAGTTTTTAATCTTTTTAAAAATCAAGTAACAAAATTATAATAGCTAAGTTCGTTTTTAGCACTATATGTTGACTTCCTGTCACAGCAAGTGAAAGCTTAGCTTCCTCACTCCACCGTGACCTTATTTTCTTCCCTCTGTTTCTCCCACATATATCACTTTTTAATTAAATCAGTAATTGATGTTTACATTGTTATGATTATGCAGATATTATTCACTGCTGAGTCATATATTGTTCTCACTGTCTTCTCCTTGTACATCCTTTGTTTCTCTTAAATATTTCTGAAATCTGAGCATGTCTTGCACATCTCTTCCTAGCCTCCACTAGCTCACACAGCCAAATGCAGTAGTAACCCTTGGCTGGTCTCCTTGCTTTCATGTCTTTTTTTGTGTGTGTGCGGAATTAATTTCCTGACTATATTCATTTGGCTGTTTTCTAACAGCTATTTTCCCCCCAAATGTTGTAGCATTTGCCACATGCCTATCAAAAATATTTTCCCTCTACTAAAACACATCTGTTCCATTTTTCTCTTGGAGACAGCTTTCCTCAGCCTTTTGTCATCCTCCTCAAATATAGACAGGCTTTTCCTAAGACTGTTCTGTGCCTGTTTTCCTGGGATATCTCTCCGAAGTCACCTGGGATCTCACATAACTGTCCTCTTGTGTTGGGTCCCCTAAATCCTAGATTCTGTGTTTCCCTCTATCTTGTTATCCTTCCTAGTTGTACTGGAGCACATTTTCCTGGGAAAGGGCCCATAGACAGACATATTTAGAGATCTGGCCTGTCTGAAAACCTCCCCTATTTCTTTTTCCCTTTTTTTTTTTTTTTTTTTTTTTTGAGACAAAGTCTTCCTCTTGTCCCCCAAGCTGGAGTGCAGTGGTGCGATCTCAGCTCACTGTAACCTCCGCCTCCCGGGTTCAAGCGATTCTCCTGTGTCAGCCTCCCGAGTAGCTGGTATTACAGGCGTCTGCCACCATGCCCAGCTAATTTTTGTATTTTTAGTAGAGACGGGGTTTCACCATGTTGGCCAGGCTGGTCTCGAACTCCTGACCTCAGGTGATCTGCCTGCCTTGGCCTCCCAAAGCGGGGATTACAAGGCATGAGCCACCGCACCTGGCCTTTTTTTTTCTTTTCTTTTCTTTTTTTCTGTTTTTTGAGACAGGGTCTCACTCTATTGCCCAAGCTGGAGGGCAGTGGTGTGATCTCGGCTCACTGCATCCTTAACCTACTGGGCTCAAGTGATCCTCGCATCTCAGCCTTCTGAGTAACTGGGACTACAGGCATGTGCCACTATGTCCAGCTAATTTTTGTATTTTTCCATAGAGATGGGGTTTTGCCCTGTTGTTCAGGCTGGTCTCAAACTCCTGGGCTCAAGCCATCCACCTGCATCAGCCTTTCAAAGCGTTGGGATTACAGGTGTGAGCCACTGCACCTAGCCAAAGCTTCCTATTTCATAAGAGTATAAAATGCTAGGTTCACTCTAAATTTCATAGTTCTGAAGACATTTCTCTATTGTGTTCTCATTATAGTATTCTTGAATCCGTTGCCATTGTGTGATACAGTACGTGTAACCAGTTTTTACATGTCTCTGGAAGCTTTTTAGTGCCTTCTCTATCCCTGAGATCCTGAAATTTCATAATATGGCTTGCTATGGACCTTTTCTTTTTTCCTTTTTTTTTTTTTTTTTTTTTTGAGACGGAGTCTTGCTCTGTTGCCAGGCTTGAGTGCAGTGGCGTGATCTCAGCTCACTGCAATCCCCACCTCCCAAGTTCAAGCGATTCTCCTGCCTCAGCCTCCCAAGTAGCTGGGACTATAGGCGCGTACCACCAGTCCTGACTAATTTTTTTGTATTTTTAGTAGAGAAGGGATTTCACCGTGTTGGCCAGGATGGTCTCGATCTCCTGACCTTGTGATCTGCCCGCCTCGGTGTCCCAAAGTGTTGGGATTACAGGCATGAGCCACCACACCCAGCCTGGACCTTTTCTTTTTATTGGGACCAATAAGTCTGTAGACTATGTCTTCTAGAGAATTTTGTTTTCTTTGTTCCTTCTTTATCCTGATATTCTTACTATTCAGATGCTGAGCTTATTAGACCAGTGTTTCTGCATTGATCTTTTTTTTTTTTTTTTTTTTTTTTTTTTTTGAGACGGAGTCTCGCTCTGTCGCCCAGGCTGGAGTGCAGTGGCGCGATCTCGGCTCACTGCAACCTCCACCTTCTGGGTTCACACCATTCTCCTGCCTCAGCCTCCCGAGTAGCTGGGACTACAGGCGCCCGCCAACACGCCCGGCTAATTTTTTGTATTTTTAGTAGAGACGGGGTTTCACCGTGTTAGCCAGGATGGTCTCGATCTCCTGACCTCGTGATCCTCCCGCCTCGGCCTCCCAAAGTGCTGGGATTACAGGCTTGAGCCACCGCGCCCGGCCTTCTGCATTGATCTTTAATTGTCCCCCCTGCCCCGCACTCTCCCATTTTCTAGTTAGTCTTTTGTTCTACTTCTTGGGCATTCTTTTACTTTATGCTCTAACCCTTCTATTGAATCTTTCATCTTTCTGAGGGTATTTTAAGAATTTTTTAAAGTTTTCATTTGCTCCTGAATTTTCACCTCTCCCATGCATTCCTTTTTCCTATTGTTTTGCTCTCTGTTGTTGGAGGCTTCCCTCATGTGTAATAGTCCTGGCTTTCTCTAATTGGAAGCAGGACTTTTGTTAACTGATGGTTCTTACTGCAAGGACATTGGAGGCCAAGCCAGCCTTTAATTTAGGAGACATCAGTCTGTTATCTGGTGGGTCTTGTCTTTTTTCTTTTTTTTTCTCCTTTCCTTTCCTTTCCTTTCTCCTGTCCTGTCCTTTCCTTTGCTTTTCTTTCTGAGAGAGTCTTATTCTCTCATTCATACTGGAGTACAGTGGCGTGATCTCAGCGCCCTCTGCCAAGATGCAACCTCTTCCTCCCGGGTTCAAGCGATTCTTGTGCCTTGGTCTCTTGAGTGGCTGAGATTACAGGTGTGTGCCACCACGCCCAGCTAATTTTTTTTTTTTTTTAGTAGAGACAGGGTTTTGCCGTATTAGCCAAGCTGGTCTCGAACTCCTGGCCTCAAGTTCACCCACTCAGCCTCCCAAAGTGCTGGGATTACAGGTGTGAGCCACTGTGCCCTGCTGGGTGCGCCTTCTCTGAGACTGTTCAGTTTCTTCAGAGAAGAATCTCCCGATTTTCTACCTGGGGAGTACAAGCATGGCTGCTCATTTTCCAGAAGCAGAGTTGAAAAGGGAGGTGGAGTTCCCCTTCTCAGGGTGTAGTTTTTTTTTCCCATTTCCCAGATTTCAGTCCTACTATTTCTGAGCCCAGAACCTTCTATATTCCTTATAAGATGGGAGGACAGGTGGACCTGGGACTCCAACTACAAATTTTCAACTGACCTTGCTGGCTTTTATGTTTCACTCTACCTTCCAAGGTGCCATGTGCCTCTGAGTTTGAAGCCTGCCTTGGGTTCTGTAAGACAAACTAACTTGATCCTGTTCCAGTCACTGTGTAGGCACTAAAGTTGTGCTTCCATATCAGTTACCACTCCTTTGTCTTTTTCATCTTTCAAGATTTATTAAAAATCATCTGCTGTGGCCGGGTGCGGTGGCTCACGCCTGTAATCCCAGCACTTTGGGAGGCTGAGGCAGGAGGATCACTTGAGGCCAGGAGTTCAAGACCGGCCTTGCCAACATGTTGAAACTCTGTTTCTACTAAAAATATAAAAATTAGTCGGGTATGGTGGTGCACACCTGTAATCCCAGCTGCTCGGGAGGCTGAGGCAGGAGAATCGCTTGAACCTGGGAGGTGGAGGCTGCAGTGAGCCAAGATTGTACCACTGCACTCCAGCCTGGGCAACTGAGCAAGACTCTGTCTCAAAAATAAATAAATTTGTAAACTCTGTCTCAAAAATAAATGAAATAAAATAAATAGAAAAATTATCTGCTGTCAATCCTGTAGCCTGATCCTGTGTATAACCTTTATTTTATGTCTTTAATTCTAATGAAATTTCAGGAGGGCAAGGAAATAAATTTATGGTCAATCTGCCATGTTTAACCCAAATTTAGAACCTTTATTTAAAATGTAAATCTAAGTTTAAATTCAACATAATGATACTAATCCAGACATTTTTTAGTTATACCTATAATGAGCATATTATACTCTTCTACTAAGGCATTAGGAATTGTATTCAAACTCTGCAGCCTGCTATATTGCCCCATTGCTGTGCAACATAGATGGAGGTGTTTCATTAATGCACAAAATGTCAGAAATTTTTAAGTTAATTAAAAGTCATTAATTTTTTCTTTTTTGAGACAGATTCTGTAGTAGCATTTACCTCTTATTTTAAATGGGTTAAAATTAGAGGCAGTAGGCATAATGGGAAAAGTCAATGGGCAGGCATAGGAGTTCAACAGGTACTTTACCTTTAAGGTTTCAGTTGTGACTCAGTAGATTACTAAGTATGATTATTTTCTATCTTTGCTATTCTACCTTAAGTCTACAGGTAGTACCCCTTCCCTTTCTTGTTAACGATTGTCATTTGTGCAGACTAAATGAAGATGAATGATATATTCTTTGTCCCTATTTTGTGACTACCTGAAATAACATCTGTGAACTTTCAGGAGTGTTTTGTTGTTTGGATTTTTTTTAAGTATTTATATTTTGTATTATTATGTTTGTCAGTAGAGTTTGTTGAGGTTGTAAGCCAGCATTGGTGAGGCTTTAGCCTAAAATAAAGGAAATTGTTGAGTTTTCCAGCAAGATGTTGGGGGAATTACCTATTGCCAGCTATAATTGCTTTGCTCAGAAGCTTAATTCTGCCACCCTCTAGTCTCAAGAGATACAGGGATGCTCTTGATAACAAAAAATTTGGATAGTTGAAAGTTAGTGGTGTGTCTCATGCTATATATTGATTAGCAGAGAGGTTTCTTTTTCTTTCTTTTTTTTTTTTTTTTTTTTTTTTTGAGACCAAGTCTCTCTCTGTCACCCAGGCTGGAGTGCAGTGGTGCGATCTTGGCTCACTACAACCTCCGCCTCCCGGGTTCAAGCGATTCTCCTGCCTCAGCCTCCGAGTAGTTGGGATTATAGGAGTCCACCACCACACTTGGCTAATTTTTGTATTTTTAGTAGAGATAGGGTTTCTCCATGTTGGCCAGGCTGGTCTCGAGCTCCTGACCTCAGGTGATCCACCTGCCTTGGCCTTCCAAAGTGCTGGAATTACAGGTGTGAGCCCCTGTGCCCAGCCCCACCTTCCACTTTGAATGAATGTATTTGAATGAGTCAGTTTTTATTTTTTATACTGTATGTGTTTCTTGAGACAATAAAAGTATATACATTAGCACACATACACAGTTAATGTAAACTATATACATTAAATATAATAGCTTAAGAAACATGAGTTTAGATATAGTTGAAAACATTTCTAGGTTGAAGGAGAATTTGGTCCTTCAAATAGTAATACTTTTTAAAAATAGAATATCTGGGACTTTTTGTTAGTAAGAATTAAGTGACTGCAGTAAAAACATCTGAAACAAAATGGTGTTACACAGTATGGATATTTCTGATTATTGGCTACTGGCAATTTTTTAATGCATGCACTTTTAAAAGCAATGACTAGACCTTCTCCCTGCCCTGTCTTTCATGTATATGTGTGGGATACTGATGGGAGAGTGTGACAACGTGGTAAAAACTATCATATTAATAGAAAGAAGGAAGGCTCATCTGAATTAGTTTTTTTTTTTTTAAGTGTTAAAATTATTAGTATTCTGTGGTTTTAAAAAAAAAATGCTACTGTTACTTTCAGCTATTCGATGACTGAGATTTGGTTACTGACCTAATTTTTAAGGAAGAGAATTGTCTTAACATAGTTCAGGCTGTTTCAGTATTTGACTGTTGCACTCTTCCCAAATAAATGGATACTTCTAAAGTGTTTTAAAGATGGTTTATTTTCTAGAGGGCTCAAAAAGTTCATAGTCACCTCCTTGATACAACTGCAGATAAATTCTGCTAATTTGTGTCTGTAGTAGCATTTACCTTCCAAATTGTAACTGATTTAAATAATTTGTCAAACATTTGTTGAACTCCTTAATTTGTCCCCAGTTCTGTGCTCAGCAGCCAGAGGTATGAGGAGGAAGAGTCCTTCCTTCCCTGGAGAAGCTTACTTTCTTGTGAGGGGATACTCCACAAGCAGTTGGTATCATGTAACAAGTGGTGAATTAGATGGATGAATGTACCAAAAGGGAAATGTTTTTTGGTGCGGCTGCTGGCAAAGGGATCCCAGAAGGTAGATGGGGTCAGGCTTATTGGGATAAGGAGGAAGAACAAGGTATTCCAGGCAGAGCAGCATGAGTGAGGCAGGCAAGTGCCATGATGCCTGTCAAATAACTTATAGAATAAAATTAATAACATTTTGAAATGGAGAGTGTTCTCTGAGGTTCTCATTTGAATAATGTAATGGCAGTTTTATTTAAATATGAAGTGCAAGTTAAATTCCTAAAGTTGTTTTTGTCATCTTTTTTGTTTGGAATATTAAAGTGATACTTTTTCTCCTCCACATGAGAAAACAGGCCCTCTCACTGAGGGTGATGGAGCAGCCCTGGCAGACGAAGCCTCTGACTGTGAAACACTTGTTTCTCATACTGTCTCCTGAACTAATACATTTAATATTAGTAACTTAGTAAATGTAGTATTAGGCTTTCATTTACTGCAATAAAATGCTCTTATGCAAATATGATTTAAGGCATTACATTTTACTGTAGTGAAGGAATAATAGAAAATCTCAGCTGCTTTTTATTGCTTAAGAAAAAAACACTGAAATCTTACTGTAAACTTTTCCCATTAATTTATACAGGGAATGCATAACAGATGCTTGCCAGGTTTGATTATAGGTACCACAAGAGCAGCATTTCATAACCCATTCCTCAAACACTGTCTGTTGGGAGAGCCTCCACTGGGTTTCCCATAGAGCTGCACATGATACTACACTCAGGCAGTTCATGGAGTGTAAGAAATATCTTAATGCTTTATCATTTGACATTTTAACCAAGGAAAAACCACACTTTTATAGGTTTAACTTACTGTGACATTTTCTTCTATTTCCCTTCCCCTTCAGGTATCTCCAGGGCAGCTTACTAAAAAGTATAGCTCATGCTCAACAATATTTCTAGATGACAGCACAGTCAGCCAGCCTAATCTTAGAACCACAGTAAAATGGTGAGTACAACTAGGCTGCCAAGGGCTGAGTGACAGACCCCCTTATGCTAAAAGCATCCTAGCCATCCTTGGTAATTTCAGCCATTTGATTGTCCTTTTCAGCAATGAGTTTAAGAAATTGGTTTCAAGGATCTAATATGAATTTTCATTTCCTGTTTTAATCTTAGGCTGCATGGTGGAAGGGAAAGCCAGTTAGTGAAGAAGCAGTCCCAGAAAAGTGTAGCTATTTATTTAATGCATTTATGTTAAGACAGTGTTGAACATAATGTGAGAAGGAGAGGTGCTTTTTATTGTATGTTTCTGGAAAAACATTAGTTTGTTATGAGTTACAGGCCTAAAACAGTATGTACTCCTTTGCAAACTACTCTTGGAAGAAGGAACAGCTTGTCCTCTACTGGCACCATAGTGTCATTTAAATTTTCCCTGTCGTGCATGAGCACTTCTTGGGCACAATGAGATGCACTTTCAGAACACCCTAAGATGAACCTTTCAAGTTTATTTAAAAACCAACAACAGCAGCAAACAACTCCATTGGGGTTGTCAGGAAACTATTAACATCTCCTTGGATGAGCGTTGATTTTCAGAACACAGTTTGGGAAGTGCTACACTAGAATATTAATGTCCTTATCCCTAATTTTACTTTTTAGTCTAAAAACATAACTAGCTTATAAACTTAATTTTGTTTCTAATGTACTAGCTTTTTTTTTTTTAGTTAATTGTCAGTAACTTCTACTTTAAAAGCAGCAAATTTACACTCATAATAATGTCACTTTCCTCTCTCACTTAAAACAATAGTTGAAATCAGGCCGGGCGCGGTGGCTCACGCTTGTAATCCCAGCACTTTGGGAGGCCGAGGCGGGCGGATCCCGAGGTCAGGAGATCGAGACCACGGTGAAACCCCGTCTCTACTAAAAATACAAAAAATTAGCCGGGCGTGGTGGCGGGTGCCTGTAGTCCCAGCTACTCGGAGAGGCTGAGGCAGGAGAATGGCGTGAACCCGGGAGGCGGAACTTGCAGTGAGCCGAGATCGCGCCACTGCACTCCAGCCTGGGTGACAGAGCGAGACTCCGTCTCAAAAAAAAAAAAAAAAAAAAACAATAGTTGAAATAGAATTGTGTTTCAGCACAAGCTGCACTCTGACTCTGTCTAAAGTCCTGAGCTTTGGCACCTACTGAGTAATCATTCAATGTTTGTATTCAGCCAAGGCCCTAAATCCTTGAGCTAAAAAACCATTCCACTTTGGCTAGAGTCCCCGGCTTCTTCTTCTTTTTTTTTTTTAATTATACTTTAAGTTTTAGGTACACGTGCACAATGTGCAGGTTTGTTACATATGTATCCATGTGCCATGTTGGTGTGCTGCACCCATTAACTCGTCATTTAGCATTAGGTATATCTCCTAATGCTGTCCCTCCCCCCTCCCCCCGCTTCTTTTGAATTCAAAAGATTCTGATGTTTCTATAAGATTCAAAGTAGTTTTAAAGATTAACCTTGCTCAAACAAGTATAATAGATTTCATGCTTTTCCCCCCCATTTTAGTCTTAATTTTTAGATATCTACTTTTGGAAGTACAGTAAGTTTTAATTTGTTCTCAGTAAGTTTTAGAAATGATCATTTGGTATATTTCACTATTGGTTAAATAAAGGTTTCACTAGTATGGCAAATTGACTTTTAGGAAAGATTTTGAAAAATGTTTATCATGGCTTAATAGTGCATTATTCTCACAGGATGGGTGAGCCATATAAGAATCACTTATGCAACTTTTTTCAAAGTATATGTCTACAAACACATTCATCTCACCTCCACCTTCCCTTGATCTCCAGGCAGTCACAAGCCTTTTAGGAAAATGGAGAAGGCATGTGAGGCATAATTACACAGACAAGCACATCCCAGATGATTCTGATCTTAACCCTAACTCAGTCATTCCCAAAATTTGCAGCACATTGGAATCATCACCAGGGGAACTTTAAAAACAACCCTCAGGCTGGGCATGGTGGCTCACACCTGTAATCCTAGCACTTTGGGAGGCCGAGGCAGGTAGATTGCCTGAGCCCAGGAGTTTGAGACCAGCCTGGGCAACACGGTGAAACCCCGTTTCTAGTAAAATACAAAAAAATTAGCCAGGCATGGTGGCGTGCACCTGTAATCCCAGCTACTTGGGAGGCTGAAACAGAATAGCTTGAATCCGGGAAGCAGAGGTTGCAGTGAGCCGAGATCGTGCCATTTTACTCCAGCCTGGGCTACAGAGCAAGACTCCGTCTCAAAAAAAAAAAAAAACAAAACACACAAAAAGACAACAAAAAACACTCCTCATGCCCCAAGTCATACCCAATGCCAATTAAATCAGAATGTCTCAAGTTAGAAGTTAGGCAGTTTTTAAAGCTCCTCAGGTGATTGCAGTGTGCAGAATGTTTGAGAACCACTGCTTAATTGAATGTAGGAGGATGAACTGCTTCTATTTGGTGGGACCTTGGGCAAGTCAGTTTTAAGCCTTGGTTCCCGTATCTGTAAACTGGGTGTTGGATTAAATGTCATGTAAGTTTCCGTGGTCCTTTTCAGCATATAACTTCAAATTCTGTAATGTTAAAATCAGTTTGGACATGAAAATGTTTGAAGCACTATAGAAGTATCCATCTTAGATGTTAATGTTACAGACTTTTTAAAAAAGTGCTAACATTGTATAGACTTAAAATTCAGATTTGCCTTCCCTCAATTATTTTGAGCCTCAGTTTAGAGACTGAGGGCAAATGGAAGCATATAACTTACCTAAGACGACAACTTGTTTCCTGATACACAACATCTGTGGGTAATTTAGGACTACAGTAACATGTATCTGAAAAGTCGTGTCTGTTCACTAATATTTTATTTAAACCAATGTGGAAATACTTGCCATTAATATTACACTTTGTAGTTTTATGCTGCATTGTTAGCAGTGCTTATTTCAGGATAGCTACACCTATCATTGGTTTTGTGTGCACTTATTTACTAATAAATTTTCTACTAATGATGCAAAATTGATCATAAATGATTTTATTTGGTATAAAACACTTTTATTTACTTTAAGGGGAAATAATGAAAAATGGGTGGGTAGGTGATAATTAATTAAATCAACTGAAATGCAGAGCCTAACAGCTTAAAAAGCAAAAAATAAAAATAACCAAAAACCAAATAGTTTAAGCATGTATACAAATAGGTAGAACTTGTATAAGGTGAAAGGTTCTACGGGCAGAAGAGCAAATGGGGATATATGTAATTATTTATATATTATAATCATCAACAGAAACATGTATTTTAACAGCATATTACTGGGTTTTGTTTTTGTTTTTTTTTTTTTTGAGGCGGAGTCTCGCTCTGTTGCCCAGGCTGGAGTGCAGTGGCGCGATCTCGGCTCACTGCAAGCTCTGCCTCCCGGGTTCACGCCATTCTCCTGCCTCAGCCTGCTGAGTAGCTGGGAATACAGGCGCCTGCCACCACGCCCGGCTAATTTTTTGTATTTTTAGTAGAGACGGGGTTTCACCGTGTTAGCCAGGATGGTCTCGATCTCCTGACCTCGTGATCCACCTGCCTCGGCCTCCCAAAGTGCTGGGATTACAGGCGTGAGCCACTGCACCCGGCCTTACTTAGCATTTTGATTCATGTATTTTTGCTGAAAGGAACTAAAACAAGGGGAAAGTACCCATACGGTACTGTTCAGAACTAGAGGATTTCAGGGCCGCTAGGAGGGTTCCTCCCTTCCCTCATTTAAGAAATGTCTTCAGGCCTAACAAATGTTTAAATCAGTTGTTAAAAATAATTTTTTTTTTCCCTTCACAGTGTGACCTTAGCAATATATTACCACATAAAGAACAGGTGAGCTCCTTTAAAACCTGTCTTGTTATTCCAGCTAATTACTTTGCATGATATCAAGTTCAGTATTAGGTCGTAACTATAGACATCATAAGCTATAGAGTGCTATTATAGTATTGAACTGAATCATTTGTGGTTTTTCTGGTCCCCAAGACGGTTTCAACTATTAAATTACTGAGGATCCCAAAGAGTATTTGTTTATGTTGGTTATATTGATATTGATTGCATTAGAAATTGAAATTGAGAATTTAAAAAAAAAACCCTATGTTTAGTTTCGGTTTCTCAACCTTGGCACTGTTGATATTTTGAGCTAGATAAGTCTTTGTTGTGGGGGCTGTCCTGTGTATTGTAGGATATTTAAGAGCTGTCCCAGGTTGTGACAACAAAAATATAACCCCTGACTGAGAACCATATTGTTAACATAAATAATATTTTTTCATGAAAAATAACTCTTTTACAACAACAAAGTTGAGTAAAATGTGTGTCCTGTATTTATATTTTTGCAACTCTCTAGTGTCCAGCTTAACAGAAAACAGCTGGATTCTCATCTCTGTCTTTGCAATTAGTTTTTTTTTTTTTAATTTCAACTTTTATTTTAGATACAGTGAGTACATGTGTAGATTTATTACATGGCTAATGGTGCACCCTGGTAGTGAGCTGTAATTTGTTTTGAAGAAGTGATAAGAAGATGACCTAGCCTCATGCAAGTATATAGTTGGTAAAAGGTATATTTTTAAAGCTTTCAGATGGTTGTGGGTATTCTGTATTTTTTAGTTTATTTTTATTTATTTGTTTTTTTTGAGACGGAGTCTTGTCTGTTGCCCAGGCCGGAGTGCAGTGGCACGATCTCGGCTCAATGCAACCTCCGCTTCCCAAGTTCAAGCGATTCTCCTGCCTCGGGCTCCCGAGTAGGTGGGGTTACAGGCGCATGCCACCATGCCTGGCTAATTTTTGTATTTTTAGTAGAGATGGAGTTTTGCCATGTTGACCAGGGTGGTATTGAACTCCTGACCTCAGGTGATCCACCCGCCTCAGCCTCCCAAAGTGCTGGGATTACAGGCATGAGCCACCATACCCGGCCAGTATTCTTTAATACTACCCAACAACTCCACAAGTGCTAGTTTCTTAAAATGGTTACAGTGGAATTTTGTGTATCAATGAATTTTTTATTAGTACTCACCCATCTGTCTTGTACAATAAATGTATCATTTCCCCTTACTTGGTTTTCTAATATTATGCATTGGTTATATGGAAAATATTGGTTCACATTTCTTTTTTCTTTTTTTTTTTTTTTTTTTTTTTTGAGACAGAGTCTCGTTCTGTCACCCAGGCTGGAGTGCAGTGGTGCAATCTCAGCTCACTGCAACCTCCACCTCCTGGGTTCAAGCGAGTCTCCTGTCTCAACCTCCCAAGTAGCTGAGATTACAAGTACACACCACCATACCCAGCTAATTTTTTGTATTTTTACTAGAGACAGGGTTTCACCATGTTGCCCAGGCTGGTCTCGAATTCCTGAGCTCAGGCAATCCGCACACCTCAGCCTCCCAAAGTGCTAGGATTACAGGCGTGAGCCACCACGCCCAGCCTGTTTCACATTTCTTGACAGTGTCAAAAGCTCACTTTTGTTAGTATCACCACCAATTTTATTAAAAAATCTTTTAAGTATTGAGAAGCTGTTAAACTCACATAATAAGGTACAAGTTTCTCCAAATCCTGATTTTTAGTTTGAAAGCTTGAATTTTATCATTGCAACAAATAGTGTTATTTTCTTGAAGTGACAGGCTCACTTCATTTTTTTAAAACTTTTTATTTATTTATCTTTTGAGACTGAGTCTCACTCTGTTGCCCAGGCTGGAGTGCACTGGTGCTATCTTCGCTCACTGTAACCTCTGCCTTCCGGATTCAAGTGATTCTCCTGCCTCAGCCTCCTGAGTAGCCGGGACTACGGGCACCTGTCACCATGCCTGGCTAATTTTTGTATTAGTAGAGATGGGGTTTCACCCTGTTGGCCAGGCTGGTCTCGAACTCCTGATCTCGAGTGATCCAACCGCCTCAGCCTCCCAAAGTGCTGGGATTATAGGCGTGAGCCACCACACCTGGCCACTTGTTTCATTTTTGAGAATGATAGTTGTACTTTCAAGTAAAAATGATATTCTGTGAAAAACAATGGCTTGTTTAGCTCACAATTAAATCACAAGTGCTTTTCTTTAACACAACTATACCTCGGTATGCAGAATTACTTTATGTGAACTTTCTGCTTACTCCAGAATAGTGAAAAGAAAGGTCAAGATTTAATAATACCATTAATTTTTACTGCCTCAGCAAGGATATTCGTGAGTGAAGCAGGTGTTTTTCTTAAACTGCAAGAGGCAGTAAAGAGTAGCATGACTACTAGTATAATTTGGTAGCACTGCCTTGATTCATGCTGAGAAGCCAGCAGATTACCCACTTTTGCTGTTATACACTCATTACAAATGTCAAACAGTCAAAAAGCAAGCAATAGCTTAGTATTCTTTTTTTTTAATTATTTTTATTTCTAAATTTTCAATCAGCTTTCTCAGGTTGAATAAATATTCTTATAAGAACAGTTTTGACCTCAAGGACCTCTTGGAAAAGGATCTGGAGGGTCTCCAGAAGTCCACAGACCACACTTGGAGAACCACAGTTTTGACCTCAAGGACCTCTTGGAAAAGGATCTGGAGGGTCTCCAGAAGTCCACAGACCACACTTGGAGAACCACTGGTTTTATTAAATGAGCACAATGTATTAGTTTTATAAACTTGTAAAGATTATCAAAGACTCGTCTCTTTTAAAATAAAAAGGCAATAAGGTTTTTAACTCATCAAACTACTTAAACAAATACATGTCAAGAATGTAATACAGAGAACTAAAGAGGAAAAGCCTGGGAAGTCAGAATCTCATTCATAGTCATTAAAGTTCTAAAGATTTTATTGCCCACCACTACTGCTGTGTAAAATGTTCTTGAGTTCCAATGAGGGGTTAGAAGAGTGAAAATATACTTTATTACCATTGCCTGTTAGGGAGGGCCAATACTTAAAGGCAATTCTGAATCGTCATTGTAGAAAAGACTTCACAGTACAGAACCTCATGTGCTGAGTAAAAAGAGGTCAGAAAATCCTCTGAAGGCTGGGATCCAGGAGAAGAATTTGTACAACTCTTTGCTTTGGTGAAGCAAACACCAAAGGAAACAGGAGGCATCTCCCGTCACCCCTAGCAGACATTTTACTCAGATATTAACAATTCCTGAATTAACTTCTTCAATGCATATTCTTATTTTATAGAGATGCAAATAGATCCCTGGATATTTTTGATGAGAGATCACATCCACTTACAGTAAGTGTCACTTTTTTTGAGGTAGTATTTTTCTCTCATAGAGTTGTGTTTATTTCATGCTGATATTTATAAATAGTCCTAACAAATATACATGATCTCTATGAAGATAATTAGAAAACAATTTAAATTTAAATTAAAATGGTGTAAACATTTAAAAATTCACTTCCTCAGGTATATGATAGCCGCTCATGGCTAATGACTATTGTCTTGGACAGTGAAGCCTTTGAGCCTTATGGTTACAGGAAACTAAAAATATTTTTTCAGGCTGGCGTGGTGGCTCACACCTGCAATCTTAGCACTTTGGGAGGCCAAGGCAGGCGGATCACGAGGTCAGAAGATCAAGACCATCCTGGCTAACACAGTGAAACCCTGTCTCTACTAAAAACACAAAAAATTACCCGGGCACAGTGGCGGGCACCTGTAGTCCCAGCTACTCAGGAGGCTGAGGCAGGAGAATGGTGTGAACCCGGAAGGCGGAGCTTGCAGTGAGCCAAGATCGCTCCACTGCACTCCAGCCTGGGTAACAGAGTGAGACTCCATCTCAAAAAAAAAAAAAAAAAAATTTTTCAAAGTTTATTTAAGAGAATCCTGACATATGATTAGTAAGACTTTCGAGCCTACACGTAGTTTACATTGTGATAGAATTCTGTGGATAGAAAGTGGAAAGGAACATAAAAATTTTCTGAGTTGTACCTGTATTTTTCCTTAATGATAAATGGTGATGAGTATTGAATCATTATGATATTTTAAGATCCAATTGTTTATATTTTAAAAACTAAAAGTCATGTCACTCAACCAGAATTATTTTAAGGGGTACATGGGCTCAAATGTCAACACTGTTTGTCTTAAGAGTACTTAGGCCAGCCAGGCATGGTGGCTCACACCTGTAATCCCAGCTCTTTGGGAGGCCAAGGCGGGCAGATCACCAGGTCAGGAGTTTGAGACCAGCCTGGCCAGCATGGTGAAACCCCACCTCTGTTAAAAATACAAAAAATTAGCCGGACATGGTGGTGCACGCCTGTAATCCCAGCTACTCAGGAGGCTGAGGCAGGAGAATCACTTGAACCTGGGAGGTGGAGGTTGCAGTGAGCCAAGATTGTGCCACTGCACTCCAGCCTGGGCGACAGAGCGAGACTGGGTCTCCAAAAAAAAAGTACTTAGGCTGGGCATGGTGTCTCACGCCTGTAATCTCAGCACTTAGGGAGGCCGAGGCGGGTGGATTGTCTGAGGTCAGGAGTTTGAGACCAGCCTGACCAACATGTTGAAACCCCGTCTCTACTAAAAATACAAAAATTAGCCGGGTGTGGTGGCACGTGCCTGTAATCCTAGCTACTCAGGAGGCCGAGGCAGGAGAATCGCTTGAACCTAGGGGGTAGAGGTTGCAGTGAGCCAAGATCATGTCATTGCACTCCAGCCTGGGCAATAAGAGTGAAACTCAGTCTCAAAAAAAAAAAAAAAAAAAAAAACTTAAATTTTTTTTCTTCAGTGGATACTAACATTGCATCTTTTCTTCTTTCAGCGAGAAAAAGTTCCAGAGGAATACTTTAAGCATGATCCTGAGCACAAATTTATTTACAGATTTGTTCGTACTCTTTTTAGTGCTGCACAGCTAACAGCTGAATGTGCAATAGTAACTTTGGTAAGATATTTCTCATTTACAAAGTGTCTTTAGAAATTAGTCTTGTACACAGGGTATGGTCCTATTTTTCAAATAAAAATAGGTTCCTGAAATTATCATCAGAACTTTAAGAGAAACTTATGAAAGGAACGTAAATACGTACATTCGCGTTTAATCATCATTATAGTTGAACATGTTTCCATTGCTTTTCTCATCACAGAACAGTTGCTACAAAAGGCAGCCGGGGAGATTTCTGGTTTCTCCCCCTACCCATCAATGCACATGTACACATTCAGTGTGTGCACATACAAGGCATGGTGGCAGGGCTGGGGGTGATGGGGAGTGGTAACAAAACCATGTGGTTCAGAGCCAGATACTGATTCCAGTGTAGGTCTAAGCCAAGTCCCAGGCTCTGTTCCCCAGGTATTTCCGATGTGTGTTGTGATTGAGAACTATTGCCCTAAATTCTTTGTTCCTTGGATGATGAGTTTTAATCATCTCTGCCTACCTCTTGTGCCTGCTTGTGATGGTGCCCAGCAATGTGGTACCAGTAATACTTGGACAAAGGCTTTGCTGGTTAGCTTACTAAGCTATAGCTGTGTCCTTAACTTTATGTCCTCCATATAGAATTCCTATGGTAAGATTTTATCATTGAATAATAAATCCTATTCAAGTGGTTAGGATTGTTTTACACCTCCCCACAGCAAACCTATAGAGGAAGGTCAACTGCATGGCCTGGAGGGAAAGAATACTTAGGTCAGTACCTACTCCTTTAGCATCCAATTGGAATTTAGGAGAGAAGGCTTCTGTGCACTTGAATAGAAGCCCCTCAGTGGGTACTGGATCAGACATAGGCCTTTTCATGGAGCTGTAAGCCATTTGGAACACTTAGCAGATACTGTAGAGAAGCAGGAGTGGTGCTTCCAGATGTAGAGAGACAGGTGATACAGGAGGGAAAGCTGTATAGGAAGAGGGGGAGTTCATTTTAGATGGTTTAAGCTCTATGTGCCTGTGAGGTAGCAGTGGCAGTGTCCAGTAATCATTTGAATGTACTAGACTGGAGCATGAATCTGAGCTTAGAGGTAAGGAATGAAGAGTTATAGTAGCTGTTCAAATACAGAGAAAAGTTCCAGAATGAAAGTGGAGAAGCTAGGCATGGTAGTGCACACCTGTAGTCCCCTGTTGCTGGGGAGGCTGAGGTGGGAGGATCACTTGAATGCAATAGTTTGAGTCCAGCTTGGGCAACATAGCAAGACCCCCATCTCTAAAAAAAGAAAAGAAAGTGGATAGAAGATAGATCTCTAAAGACTGTTAGCATTTGAGGGACAAGCCCCCAGAGGGAGTGGAAGGAGGAAATCCAGGAGAAGGTAATAAAGGAACAGAGTTCAAGATAAGAGAGGCTGTAGTCCCAGTGTTAAATGCTGCCAAGAAGTTTCTCATTCTGTAAACATTCACTGGGTGCCTACTCTGTGCCACTATTCTTGTTTTTTGTTTTTGTTTTTGTTTTTGTTTTGTTTTAATTTTTTAGTAGGACTAGGGTCGAGCTGTGTTGCCCAGGCTGGTCTCAGAACTGACCTCAGGCAATCCTGCCAGAGTGTTGGGATTACAGACGTGAGCTAACAAGTGCTAGAGTAGAGGAGAGGCAGATTGAACAAAGTTCTTGCCTTTATGAGCCTATGTTCTAGTGAGGAAGACATTTTTTCAGGTAGTGGTAAGTAGCAGGTGAAGCAGCATAAAGGGATACAGAGTGACAGGAGGGGCTCACTATTTTAGATAGAATGATCAGGAAGAACCTCTCTAGAGGTGACATTTGAGCAGTGACCTGATCAAAGCAGGAAGGTAAGGTGTGCCGGCATTACAGGCAGCCAGACAAGTGCCAAGACTAGACAGGAACATTTTGTGTGTGTGTGTGTGTGTTCAAGGAACAAACAGCAAGGCGTCCAGTGTGGTTGGAGTGAATTGGAAAGAGTGGAGGAGGTGAGGTCACGTGGGCAATGCCACATGTAACTCATAGGGCCTTTTGGCTTGCAGCCCACAGGAGGGTTTTTTTTGTTTTGTTTTGTTTTGTTTTTGAGATGCGGAGTCTTGCTATGTCACCCAGGCTGCAGTGCAGTGGCTCAATCTTGGCTCACTGCAACCTCCACCTCCCAGGTTCAAGCAATTCTCCCTGCCTTAGCCTCCCGAGTACCTGGGCTTACCAGTGCCCATCACCATGCCTAATTTTTTTTTTTTAAGTAGAGACGGGGCTTTGCCATGTTGGCCAGGCTGGTCTTGAACTCCTGACCTGAGGTGATCCGCCTACTTTCGCCTCCCGAAGTGCTGGGATTACAAGTGTGAGCCACTGCGCCTGGCCAGGAAGAAGTTTTTATTCCAATTTGATGGGTACTTTAGGTAGATTTTGAGCAGGGGAGTGAAGTGCTCTTAAGAGGTTGTGCTGATGGCTTGAAGAGAGTAGACCATAATTGGCAGAATAGAGGCAGAGAAGAGAGTTAAGAAGCAACTAGGGTGATACAGGTGAGCAGTGACAAATGGCAGCTCAGAATCAAAAGCGAGCAGCCTACCAGTGAAGGTGGACATAGCAGGAATTGTGCACAGTCTGGTGTGGGGTAACTTGAATGTAGGTATTTGGCCTCAGCAACTAGGTGAATGAAAATGCCCTGTACAATATTAGGGAAGACTTGGGGAGTGGAGCAGTGGGATGAAGAGCTCTGGGGACTTTGGCAAGAGGAGTCTCAGGAGAGTGACAGCAGCAAGGGACAAACAGGAGTGGGTTAAGGAGAGATGGGAGATGAGAAGCTGACACCAGGACATGATGCTGAGCAAATGAGAGGACATATCTGGGGAGTTGTCGGGAGGGGGATGGGAACAAAGGAAACACATTGGGGAAAATCTCTGGCAGAGAAGGAGAAAGCCTTCAAAAAGATGCAGTTGTGGGGCAGTGTTCTGCACAAGTGGGATGGGATCAACTGCACTGATGGAGTTGGCTTTAGTGGGAAGAAAAGAAATCTCACACTGACACAGGAGGGCAAGTGGTATCAGTGAGCATCAGCACATCACCAGCTTACCCGTAAAGGCAACAGGAAGTTGAGGGATTGTCTATGTTGTTTCCCTGTGGTCTAATTATTCTCATTGAGATTTGAACCCTGTGAAAGAGGTTCATTCTTAGGATACTGAGAGTGCAGAATTTGGGGGAAAGGGAACAGAATCTCTCTTAAGAACATATCATGTTCAATACCCATTTTTGAAAACACAGTTGAGTTTGGAGAACACTGCCAGATCTGATATGCCTGTCTGATAACCTTCAGACAGTAAATAAGCTCTGTTAAAATGAACTTTTTTCAGGCTTGGCGCAGTGGCTCATATCTGTAATCCCAGCACTTTGGGAGGCTGAGGTGGGCAGATCACTTGAGGCCAGGAGTTTGAGACCAGCCTGGCCAACGTGGTGAAACCCCGTCTCTACTAAAAATACAAAAATTAGCCAGGCGTGCTGGCGGGTGCTCAGCTACTTGGGAGGCTGAGGCAGGAGAATCGCTTGAACCCAGGGGGCAGAGGTTGCCATGAGCCAAGATTGCATCACTGCACTCCAGTCTAAAAAGATTTGTTTTTGTCTTGATACAGAGTTAAAACAGCATATACACATACTCTTCCACAGAGAACCCTTTGAGGTAACAGCAAATTACAGCTTACCTCTGAAATCTACTCAGCTGTTCACTTTGCTCAATTCTTTGAAGGATGTTTGGTAGATGTAAAATAATTCATGAAATTGTCTCATAAACTGCTTGGCAGGTTTAGAGGAATACCAGGGGTCCAGAGACATCCTTTTGTCCATCTGTGTTCCTTGTGGAGGCACTGAACATGGGGAATATTTTACAGCACTAAAGACCTGTCATGCTGCTCTGCACAGCAGCCACTGGGTGGCTCTCTTGACCAGCAGTTCTTCAAGCTAGTGCCACAAAAGGGTTAGTTACTATGAAAAGAAGGTAAAAATGTGCTCAGTATTACTTGGGTTTTACATATTTGAGCATAATATAACTACCTGTAAAATTACTATCTACCATCCAGGTATGATACATTGTACCTGGTAGGCACTCAGTATTTA
The DNA here is from genome assembly GCF_028878055.3 of Symphalangus syndactylus. Lineage (NCBI taxonomy): Eukaryota > Metazoa > Chordata > Mammalia > Primates > Hylobatidae > Symphalangus > Symphalangus syndactylus. Next base: position 112,327,838 of record NC_072430.2, read on the forward strand.
TTGAACAACTCTATTACGAGTGTCAAGAGTGCCTCTCTTGATGATGCCCTTTGCTGAGCTGTCCAGTCATTCCCGTGACCAAAATCGGGCGGGAAATGTATATGGGCAGAGTAGGCAGCAGAGATATCTGACCTACAACTGTGATTTAGTGTCTTGCTTTGGCTGACTAAGCAAAGTCTCTGTAGAACATAAGAATAAAAGGCACTTATTTTCTGGTCAAAAACAGAAGAAATTTGTCAGTCATGAATTCTTATCAAAGCATTTCGGGGCCGGGCGCGGTGGCTCACACCTGTAATCCCGACACTTTGGGAGGATCGGGTGGATCACCTGAGATCAAGAGTTCGAGACTAACCTGACCAACATGTTTGAAACCCCGTCTCTACTAAAAACACAAAAATTAGCCGGGCATGGTGGCGCATGCCTGTAATCCCACCTAGTCGGGAGGCCGAGGCAGGAGAATCGCTTGAACCTGGGAGGCGGAGGTTCTGTGAGCCGAGATCTCACCATTGCACTATAGCCTGGGCAACAAGAGCGAAACTCCGTCTCAAAAAAAAAAAAAAAAGCTTATCAAAGCATTTAAACTGAACTAAAATCAAAGACCAGTGCTCTATTTTACAGGTTTACTTAGAAAGGCTTTTAACTTATGCTGAAATCGACATTTGTCCCACCAACTGGAAAAGGATTGTTCTGGGAGCCATTCTTCTTGCCTCCAAGGTTTGGGACGATCAGGCTGTATGGAATGTGGACTACTGCCAGATCCTCAAGGACATTACAGTTGAGGACATGTGAGTTTGTAAGGTTTTGGTGAACTTCTAACCATTTTCCAGTATCTTATTCCTATAAAGTTAACAATTTAAGGAATATTTTTAAAGGTTACATTATGCAGATAATGGAAATAGGCATAAGACTATATCTATCTATCTTTAGTATAACAGTTCACAACAGAGCAAGACTCTGTCTCAAAAAAAAAAAAAACTACGTATTTTCCATCATTACTTGATAGGTTTTGATGTGTAATAATCTGCTTGGTAAATTGAAAAATATTTTTTGGGTGGTTTTTGGCAAAAATCTTACAAGTATACTACCAGAACAACATAGCACAGTAAATATATTTTATTTTATTTATTTTTTTTTTTTTTTTGAGACGGAGTCTTGCTCTGTTGCCTAGGCTGGAGTGCAGTGACGCAGTCTCGGCTCACTGCAAGCTCCATCTCCCAGGTTCAAGCGATTCTCCTGCCTCAGCTTCCTGAGTAGCTGAGATCACAGTGGGATTACAGGCACGTGCCACCACGCCTGGCTAATTTTTGTATTTTTAGTAGAGACGAGGTTTCACTGTGTTGGTCAGGCTGGTCTTGAACTCCTGACCTTGTGATCTGCCCGCCTCGGTCTCCCAAAGAGCTGGGATTACAGGCATGAACCACTGCGCCTGGCCTCTTTATGGCTTTTAAAAAGTTATCTGCCAGTTCAAGCTCCTTTCTCTTTTTCATTCATTCATTCATTCCTTTATATTTTTTCATGTGACCAGTAGGGTATAAACAGCCCTTAAAGGGCATATGTCTGGCCTTTGAAATAATTGTTTGGCCACTATTAAGGTCTTAGAGCCTCTGGACTATTGAGACGTTACATATTTTCAACCTGAGTCACACATTGTATATTTGCTTTTGCTAGTCTTTCCACATTTTATCTGAAGGTCTGTTTTTACAGAAGCCTTGAGATATGAAGATCCCTGTGCCCCTGACCCCTCCCCATTAGGAGGGTTTTTTGTATTTAGAAATTGGTCTCATGAGTTAGGAAGCTCCAGCGTTCCCCTCAGGCGGTCTGAGAAGCACTGCTGGGGCATCACCCAATGCTCACCACACTTGAGAGGCTCCCTGGGCACTCGGACAACCACAGCACTTCTTTGGGGGCCTTGAGTTACCTATGAGAATGCAAGGATCCTTGCTGAATCATGGAGTTCCTCACAGATGGCACCAATATGACCCTGAAACAGCAGCTTCATCAGGGTTCCTTCCAGGCTGGCCTCGTGACGGCTGTGAAGGGAAGGGCCTTGGAGCTTGGTAGGCAGGGTGAGCCAGGGAAGCATTTCCAGCAAAGGCTCTTCAGGGTGCCCACCAGATAGTGAGAATGGCTTTGTAGGTGGCATTTAGAAAAATATGAAGGAGCACCTCTTGATGATGTTGAGCAGCGGAGGAAGATCAAGGTCATGACAGGCAGTGGCAAGAGTTTGTTTTTATTGCCTTTGCCCATTACTTCATATGACTGTCACTCAGAATTACAATACCATATATTCACAACTGAAGTGAGGATACTTGTGACTAAAAAGGAACCAGTAATTGTGGTAGCTGTTGAAGTGGCTTTTGGTGAAGTTGACCACTTTACTGTTTACCGAACAGCCCTAGTGATATTGCTGGTAGCTGTTTTAGCAAAGGGTGTGACAGCAAATGAATTTGAAACAAATGGAAGTACTTTTGGAAATTGCAGAAACTAAAGTGACTTTGATCACTGCTGTCATCAGTCTGCAAACTGGTTTCTTGAAGGAAGCAAAATTTATTATTATGAACACTTAGCCCTACCATGATGGCAGCTAAAATGTTGTCAAAACCTGCAACTGAACTGACTGGGGCTGTAGTTCAAGATACAGTATCAGAGAACATGCAAGGAAATGTGCAGGTTTCTACAGATGTAAGCTTCGGGAGCAGCGGTGGCAGGGGCCAGCTCCAAGAAGACCGGTTCTAAATAGTGCTGTTTGTGTATGCCCAGGGAAGCACCAGGAGCTATGCTACAAACAGGCTGCTTTTGTTTATGATCTTTGGAAAGCATTTCAACAAACTGTTTAATATACATTTGTCTCATCCTCCTGCTGTTGACGATTTGTAGTGGTCTCATTTTGAGTCTAAACTGAAACAATTTTAAATTGGTGTTTATCAGGTTTTTCTTAAAAATTTTCAACATCTACATGTCCTGTTAGAATATATTTCCCTTTAAAAGAATAAGTTAAACTGAGCAGCTGCTATTCAGACGGTTTGCTGTGCCTGTAAAGGGTTTGCTATTCAGCCACCTAGCCATTTAAAAACAACAAAATACCTAGAAGATGCATATTCTGTAGGCATAATGCTTTTCTTCAGTGATTAAACTACTCTATTAATACGTGTGTTAATCCTATGAAGTACTATATTTCTACACAGTTAAAATGTATTAGTGGAAAAAATATAAAAGGGATTGTGAAGTGCATTTATTGCTGTAGTAAATTAAGTCCTGGTTAGCTGATTATCAAAACATTATCTGATTTACATTTCTATAGGCTTATGGGCATATGAACAGGAAATTAATTTTGGAAGTAGGTTCAGTTGGGTTTTTAAGCTGAGCAAATGAGAAAACCACATCTCTGCTCATATTAACTGCTCTCCATACAGGAGATCATCAAGCATTTGTTGACTTAGCCAGTGGATAAAACATTAAAACTTTAAAACCAAGAAACCAAATAGGTTGTTTAGGTATTTATCATTTTTATACAGTTAACTCCTTATAGGGATTACTGTGAAAGTGGTTAAGATTTTCTCTAGTTTTATGTTTATTTGCTTAAGCATTTGGCAAGGGCAGCTGTGTGGTCATGTAGCCGACTACTACTCCCAGCCCTTTCCTCTCCCACTGCATTCAGCTCACTCCTACATTCTGTTCTGACCAGGATGGTAGATACTGAGCACCTCAGGGTTTCATTCCCAACTCAGAAGAAACACTGAGTTTTTAAGTCCGGTGACCTACCATAAGTCATATCATAAAATAGGTTTAGTCTAGCCAAGACATCCACCTTTTGATCTTTCTGCCTTCCAGAGTTTAAAGAGTATCCTTACCATGTCGTAGTGACAATTTCTCACCTTCATAATATTAAAGTGAGCAGAAACTTGCATTATGCCCTCTGACATAGCCACATGCGCTGGGACAGGGGGAGGGGATTCCCTTCCCCTGTAATGTAGCTTGCTTATTTATTTATTTGAGATGAATCCTTGTTGTTTTTGCCTCAAGAGTTTTTCTCCCTCAGAGATAATAGCAGTGGCTCTCGATGGATCCATTTGTTGCCGTGGTGATATGCCCACTCCTTTTGTTGGTGCTTCTCTACTTCAATAAGCCCCTTCCTGTTATCAGCCTGGTGAAAATGTCTGCAAGTTCTTCAGAGCTAATAAACAGCATACATCATTCCTTTCATCTGATCACTATAGTGGGGCCTTGTGAGTGAGCGTGAAGTATGAATTGTACAGCTGCACTAATGGAACTCTGAAGAATGAGGCCCGAGTCAGCAGCACAAGTGCATCAGAGGCCGTAACCTTCAACCTTCATCCCAGTTCCAGAGTGCTGGGATGCAGAAGGGACCACAAGTAACTGTACCTTGTGTGAACATTAGTATGTTAATACATCTGGGTAGCCTATATTTTAAAACAGAGTTTAGAGCCATTCTAGTTGCTTAGAATGATATTTTTGAAGATAGCCTAGTTGATTGACATTGTCCTGTGCTGGTTCTGTTGTGTTCTTCCTCCTCCAGGAATGAAATGGAAAGGCATTTTCTGGAGCTTCTTCAGTTTAATATTAATGTTCCTGCCAGTGTTTATGCCAAATACTACTTTGACCTTCGCTCCTTAGCAGATGACAACAACCTGAATTTTCTATTTGCTCCTCTTAGCAAAGAAAGAGCACAGAACCTAGAGGTAAGGCTATGAAGTCACTAAGTGAGGTTTTCCATCAGCCACCAAAGCCAACATCTGTGACTAAATCATATTAAGTAGTGATTAGGAAAATGGAAAGCTTTAAAATTAACTAACACTGAAGAGCTTATTAGCCCTTTGGCATCAGATTTCCTGTCTTTTATGGTTTATACAAGGATCAACATTATTTAAAAATTATACATATTAACTCTTCTGTGACCAAAATTCAGAATATTTTAAATCACATTTAATCTGTTGTTAATGAGATTTCCTTTTGAACTTCTACCCTTTCACATAACCATACATGAATAATTTTTTTAGCTGGGCACTGTGGCTCATGTCTCTAATCCCAGCACTTTGGGAGGCTGAAGTGGGCAGATCACTTAAGGTCGGGAGTTCAAGACCAGCATGGCGAACATGGTGAAACCCTGTCTCTACTAAAAATACACACACAGGCCAGGCGCGGTGGCTTACGCCTGTAATCCCAGCACTTTGGGAGGCCGAGGCGGGTGGATCACCTGAAGTTGGGAGTTCGAGACCAGCCTGACCAACATGGAGAAACCCCGTCTCTAATAAAAATACAAAATTAGCCGGCCGTGGTGGCATGTGCCGGTAATCCCAGCTACTTGGGAGGCTGAGGCAGGAGAATCAGTTGAACCCGGGAGGCGGAGGTTGCGGTGAGCTGAAATTGTGCCATTGCACTCCAGCCTGGGCAACCAGAGTGAAACTCTGTCTCAAAAAAAAAAAAAAAAAAGTACACACACACAAAAATACAGGCATGGGGGTGCATGCCTGTAATCCCAGCTACTTGGGAGGCTAAGGCATGAGCATTGCTTGAACCTGCGAGGCGGAGGTTGCAGTGAGCCAAGATTGCACCACTGCACTCTAGCCTAGGTGACGGAGTGAGATTGTCTCCAAAAAAAAAAACAAACTTTTTTTTTCTTTGTGACTGTATTCCTAATTTTATCTACATACATAATTCACTTGCCACTCTTGACTGCCTTACTTATTCTGTTTGCAAATTCATGTCATGGTTTATATATCACAGTGCAGTCCCATGAGTTTTTTTTAGGTCTCTTGGGTAAGCCAAGATACCTTTACCCTTCACTATATAGGATGCAGGTGTTTTCAAATGCTGGATGTAAGTGCTGGGCATGGTGGCCCACACCTGTAATTCCAGCATTTTGGGAGGCCGAGGCAGGCGGATCACTTGAGGTCAAGAGTTCAAGACCAGCCCGACCAACATGGTGAAGCCCAGTCTCTACTAAAAATACAAAAATTAGCCGAGTGTGGTGGCAGATGCCCAGTTACTCAGGAGGCTGAGGCATGAGAAGTGCTTGAACCTGGGAGGTGGAGGCTGCAGTGAGCCAAGATCATGCCACCGCACTCCAGCCTGGGCGATAGAGCAAGAACCTGTCTCAAATAATAATAATAATAATAATGTAGGAAGTACATGGGTTTTTAATGGAAATGGTAACTTTATGGGGCAAAGTAATATTTATGGCTTATGACTGGTGAGTATACAGGAGAATTACAACTGAAATGGACACATATTTTAAACTAACACTTTCTGTGGTACCTTGGTGGTACTTTAGAAGAATATGTATTTCTAGGCTGGGCTCAGTGGCTCATGCCTGTAATCCCAGCACTTTGGGAGGCCGAGGCAGGTGGATCACCTGAGGTCAGGAGTTTGAGACCAGCCTGGCCAACATGGTGAAACCCCGTCTCTACTAAAAATACAAGAAATTAGCTGGGTGTGGTGGCACATGCCTGTAATCCCAGCTACTTGGGAGGCTGAGGCAGGAGAAGCGCTTGAACCTGGGAGGTGGAGGTTGCAGTGAGCTGAGATCATGCCATTGCACTCCAGCCTGGGCAACAAGAGCGAAACTCTGCCTCAAAAAAAAAAGAAGAAATAAGAAATAATATGTATTTCTGCCATAATTAACGTGCATGTGAAGGAACACCTTTTGGCGCATCAGTCATTAGACCTCTCATATGTTCCAGCATAGTCCAGCACACACCTGCCTCATTAAAATGTGCTTTGAGTATATAATAGCTAAGAAGGATTGGGTAGAATTTGAATAGCTGAATAAACTTATTTTTTTGCACAAGTGTATGTTTGTTATATTTAAGGAATAAGTTAACAGGTAACAGATGCTATCGCTGTTAGGAGCCTGTCACAATACCTTTGACATCTTTGGGAATCCAATTTTTTAATAATATAATAAATTGCCCTTTGTTCTCTGGGAATCTAATCGTAGCCCTTAAAGGATATTACCTTGGTGAATTGGCAGGAAGTAGTGTCCCCAGAACCTGGCAGTGTAAAACCAGCCAAAGTAGCTGTAAATGCGAACCATCTAAAGGAGTCTACATGTGTGGCTTTCATCAATGGTGCTTTTTCAAAGGTGGGAACCCTTTTTAAAATTGTACCTGTTTTCTATTTGATTGACTTTCCTAGGCTATTTCTAGATTGTGTGAAGACAAAGACTTGTGTAGAGCCGCTATGAGAAGGTCTTTCAGCGCTGATAACTTCATTGGTATTCAGCGCTCTAAAGCCATCCTCTCTTAAAGGGAGAAATGAGGGGTTATAATGTCATGGGACCTTCATCTACAGAGACTGGAGAAATATCACCTTTCCTGCTCAGAAACCAGCAAAATTAGTGTTTTCATCAAAAGGAAAGATCTCAAATTCAAGAGACTCGTGGACAACAAGGATTATACTCCATAGGAAAGAATGGGACCTCTTCCTATGGAGGACCACAGGAAGAGGTCAATGCAACAAAACACTCTTCTGTCCTTTTTTAATGTAAACAGAGTTACAAAAACCACTCCAAAGTGAAGGCTTCCATCCCACACACAGATATTTGCTTACTGTGTGGGCCGATAGCTGTGAACTATGTAAGGTTTTTTAAACAATAGTTTAAATTTTTAGACTTTAAAGACACTAACCATATAACTTTTATGTTTCTTCCAGTTTTTCTCCCCCCCCCCCCATTTTGCTGCATATGCCTTTAAAATCAATGCAGTATTACCATTAAAACATGGGACTCTAAAGCCACTTAGGAGCAGACTGCAGCATTGTTAGGTATTGCAGGGTTCTTCCTCCCTACTGTTACCACTGAAGCTGCTAGTCATTGGCAATCATTTTAAACCAAAAAGCTGCTGGATAACATTTGTCATTCATATTCTTTGCAAGCATTACTTTAGCATTTTAGCATGTTTGGAGTCATAAACAGAGGAAGTATCAGTTATTGATATCTACTTCTATTGGCGTCCATGTTGCATTTCTTGTGAACTATAAATGGTGCTTCTCATTTTCTGATAATTTTTCTCGTTAAATAAATGTATTAAAAGATATTTTCATAATGCCAACCAACATGGTGGTTCAGTGACGATGAAAAAAAGTAAAGCAGTTTTAGGCTTTAATATAGTTTGGGCCCTCCAGGGCACTGCAGCATGAGTATAAATGCTATAAACCTTTAAAAAACATCATTTAAAAGTTTTTTGTTTTGTTTGTTTGTTTTTAAAGAGATGGGGTCTTACTGCATTGTCCAGGCTGGAGTGCAGTGGCTTTTCACAGGTGCAATCATTGGGCACTCACTGCAGCCTAGAACTTCCTGGTCTCAAGCCATCCTCTAGCCTCAGCCACACAAGTAGCTGGGACTACAAGTGCGCCTGGCACTTGTCTCCTGAATATTAAGCTTTTAATTTTTTGTTTTGGTCACTCTTGATAGCAGACATTGACTGAAACAAAAAATTAAAAGCTTTATATTCAAAATTTGCAAAATGAAGCTGGGTGTTGTGGTGCACACCTATAGTCCCAGCTACTTGGGAGGCTGAGGCTGGAGGATTGCTTGAGGTCAAGTATTGGAGGCTGCAGTGTACCATGATGGTGCCTATAAGAATAGCTACTACACTCCAACCTGGACAACATATCAAGACCCCATCTCTTAGAAAAATGCAAAATTAAATGCAAAAGAAATGGGCTGGGCATAGTGATTCATGCCTATAATCTCAGTACCCTGGGAGGCTGAGGTGGAAGGATTGCTTGAGTGCAGGAGTTCAAGACCAGTCTAGGCAACAGTGAGACCCTGTCTGTAAAAAAAATGATAATAATAAATATAGTTGGATATGGTGGCATGTGTCTGTAGTCCCAGCCACTCTGGAGGCTAAGGTGGGAGGATCAGTAGAACCCAGGAGGTCAAGGCTGTAGTGGGCCATGATCATGTCACTGCACTCCAACCTGGGTGACACCCAGACCCTGTCTCAAAGAAAAAAGCAGAAGAAAAATGTTCAGACAAGGTTTTGTAAAGGTTTGTAGCATTTATATTTCTACAAGTATCAAAGCTTAAAATTACACTGAACTTTTGGAATACCTTGTATCTCCATAAAGTGCCCTCGTCTTTTTAAAAGTAGTTACCTGCAGAGCTCTGCTCTATATGCTTTGATCACCGAAGTTTCTTTAAAGGAAGATTTTGAACAGCAGTGTTAATTAACATGTAATAAAAGGAATTGGGCCCTAATGATAGAAGGTGATATGAACGGCTGTTTTATTGTCCTACACGCTACCAAGCTGTAGGTGTCCCATTAAGTCCGGCTATTTAAGAAATACATAACCCTTAGGAACTCTTACTTCAGGCTTTAAAAGGCAAGGAGCAAATAATTTTAGGAGACCGATAATGTCACCTAAATTTGAAATACTAAAAAAAGGTTAGTGTTCTCAACTATGTGAAATCTGTTTCTCCTACTTTATCAAACCTAATCCTAGGAATCTTGCTTATAAACAAAGCGTTTCTGGGACAGGAGTACTTCCTCTATTATAGCAATGCTTCACATCATATTGTGCTGCAGTTTCCATCATTTTTAAAGGACAGAGACATAAATGATAAATAATGGTATAAAAATATTACAATCTACCACCTCAAAAAAAACACAAATATTGTTTATGGAATTCAGAGCTTGGAGATTCAAGTATTGATTGCAGTTTTATTTTGAAAAGAATGCTACAATTTATGTGGTTTTTATTTCTCATGTTTATATTAAAAGCTAATAAACTATATTTTAATTAAAATAATGGCTAGTGTGTTTGTAACACTTCCATTCACATAGTGTTACATCTCTGCCCAGCCCAGTTTTAAGTCAATCCTGATACGTCTTAAAGCATTTTCAAACCAACCATAAGTTGATTTGATCCATGCCTCTAGTTAAGATGTAGTGATCCATTTCTTTTGCACATGCTCTTTTCAACCTGAAGATAATTTATTACACTTAAAATCACTGGCCACAATACGTAATGGCATAATGCATTAGATGGCATCTTGAATAGTTGGTTATCACGTCTGAGAGGGAAAAGCACATTAGAATATAAAATTAAGCAAAATGTATCAAAGAGGAATTACAGAAATAGTGTAGAATTAGAACGAGGTATTTGAGGTTTTCAGACAAACAGGAAAGAATGGAAAGACAGGAACTAGAATTTGTGTTGCTGTTGAGAGGGTGTCTTAAGCCACATAATTTGACTTTAACGTGCTATTTTCAAGCTTACATTTCAGTTAAAAATATACCAAGTCACTATTAGGTTTCTTTAGAACTAAGAGTCTAGCCACTCAGCTTTAGCAATTCTCAATAAATCCTGATAGCATTGCAGTATTTTCATCCACTTTAATTCTTCATTACCTAAATATTTAAGTAAATGATCACAGTCAGCCATGGTGGCTCACGCCTGTAATCCCAGCACTTTGAGAGCCCAAGGTGGGTGGATCACTTGAGGCCAAGAATTTGAGACCAGCCTGGCCAACATGGTGAAACCTCGTCTTTATTAAAATTACAAAAAAGACGGTGTGGTGGCTCACGCCTGTAATCCCAACACATGAGGTCAGGAGTCTGGCCAATATGGTAAACCTCGTCTCTATTAAAAAAAAAAAAGGCCAGGTGTGGTGACGCACGCCTGTAATCCCAGCTACTCGGGAGGCTGAGGCAGGAGAATCCCTTAACTCTGGAGGCGGAAGTTGCAGTGAGTCAAGATGGCGTCACTGCACTCCAGCCTGGGCGACACTGCAACTCCGGCTCAAAAGAAATAAAATTACAAAAACATTAGCGGGATGTGGTGGCACACGCCTGTAATCCTAGCTACTCAGGAGGCTGAGGCACAAGAATCGCTTGAACCCAGGAGGCAGAGTGCAGTGAGCCGCGATTGCGCCACTGTACTCGAGCCTGAGTGACAGCATGAGACTATGTCTCAAAAAAAAAAACTCATCACTGTGTCTTGATAAGTTGCCGACTAGGATAAAAGATCTTAGAAAAAAAATCTATCATACGTCACTTTGTAAGGTGGTTTGCACCCTGTGATATGCCAGTTATAAGGAGAAATGCTGACATATTTGGCCAAAGGTTTAAAAGAAAGTTTGGGAGAAGGACATTGGACATGAATCTGTGACTTGAAGAACAAGTTGGTAAAATAAGTATCACTAAAGCTGCTCTCTTCCTTTGACTTTTAATTCTAGAAGGCAATACAACAACTTTGATAAATGGGAAATTGGGTCAGTTGAGGAAAAGAGTATAAATGACACTGAAAAGCAGGTAGGTTCTCTGACAAATGGGGCATGGAAACTAAGTTGCTAGTGGGGTGGTAACTATGAAATTTTTCTCAAGAGTTCTGTAGCTAGGGAAAATTTGTTCCCTAACATGAGACTTTAAAAAAGGGCTGATTACCTGGACTCAAATTTATGTTCATTTGTAGGTTTTTTTTAACTACTATAATACAGACCCCAGTGAAATATTAACTTTGGTATATTGTGAATTGAACTTTCACATCTTCATTACAAGACAGAATACCTGAAACATATTTGATAGGAGTCTGGGGGTGAAGAGTTAAGAAAATGAAAGATATATTTGAACCAAATTGCCATTTTTATAGGCCTTTTGGTTGCCTTTTGGCAATTTCTTATGTTTCATCCTAAGATGACCACTTAGGGCTCAGTGTTTCTGGTTAAAGAGAAATTTTACCCTGGCCCTTTATTTTACATTTCCTCTTTATGTAATCCACATGTCTATACATTATTGAAATCCAACAGCACTAAATCCTGGCTTTATAACAGCTCAAGGTTCATTTCTTGGTCTAGTTTTCCTGCATTTCTAAGTATACCTTGAGCTTTTTAAAGCCAAAGCCAATTTTAACCAGAAAACAAAATCAGTCTTGATTCTGTGTTCAGGCTCTGCAGTATTTCTGGGAACTAGTTTAGCTATAGTATGCAGGTTAACTAGAATCTTTCATCACCCAGCCTTTCTCCCTAACTACATTTAAGATAGCTATGACAGACTCTCAAGCAGGCTTTTTTCTTTTTCCTTTTTTTTTTTTTTTTGGAGACGGAGTCTTGCTCTGTCACCCAGGCTGGAAAGCAGTGGCATGATCTCGGCTGACTACAACCTCCACCTCCCGGGTTCAAACGATTCTCCTGCCTCAGCCTCCTGAGGGCAGGTGTGTGCCACCCTGCCCGGCTAATTTTTGGAGTTTTTAGGGGCTTTTTTTTAGATGGAGTCTCACTCTGTCGCCAGGCTGGAGTGCAGTGGCGCGATCTTGGCTCACTGCAACCTCAGTCTCCCAGGTTCAAGTGATTCTCCGGCCTCAGCCTCCCAAATAGCTGGGATTACAGTTGTGTGCCACTACACCCAGCTAATTTTTGTATTTTTAGTAGAGACGGGGTTTCACCATGTTGGCCAGGATGGTCTCAATTTCTTGACCTCATGATCTGCCCGTCTCGGCCTCCCAAAGTGCTGGGATTACAGGCATGAGCCACCACACCAGCCTCAAGCAGGCTTATTGAGTATAGTACTACTTGGAAAAGCACTTGACAGCTGGCAGAGAAATCTCCCAGGTAAGTGCTAGTTTTTATGCAGAATCTGTAGATTACACCCAGCACCTCTCAACAGATTAAGGATTGTATTACCTTAAAGTCTAATTTCTGCCTACTTACCCATCTGGTAGACCTGGCTGAGGCTGACATTGTGCCAGCAAGCAATACCTAGGAGCCCTTCGGTGAAGCCTGCTCCCCTAGTATATAGGAGCAATCTGTTTGGTTTCTAAGGCAATTTCCATCTAAACTATTTGGCAAGTGGGAGAACGCGCACTTAAATGTGAAATTTTAAGAGTGTTAGTTTGTGGTTTAGGATATCCAGGGTGCAGGAAGAACAACTAACTATGAAAGTGAAATGGTATAGAAATTAAGAGGAATCTCGAGTCCAATGAAAGAAGGTTACAGTCTTTAAAAAGGGACAGGTTTAGCCGGGCGCCTTGGCTCACGCCTGTAATCCTAGTACTTTGGGAGGCTGAGGGGGGTGGATCACCTAAGGTCAAGAGTTCGGGACCAGCCTGGCCAACATGATGAAACCCCATCTCTACTAAAAATACAAAAATTAGCCTGGCGTGGTGGCACATGCCTGTAATCCCAGTTACGCAAGAGGCTGAGGCAAGAGCGAAACTCCATCTAAAAAAAAAAAAAAAAAAAAGGGACAGGTTTGGTGATTATTATAACTGCTGTAAGGGAGCAAAGCAATTGGAATGTGATTAGGAAAATTCAGTAATGGTCCCAGAACCTAAGGTCTTCAATGAGCTATCAGTAGTATCTACTTCAAAAGACCTCAAAAGATTCCCAAATTAGACTGCTAGCTTTAAGGAAAAAAAAAAAAATATGTTGCTTTGTCTTCTAAACCTCAATTCTACAAATGTTTACCTGCCACCCCCTAGCTGGTGGCTCCTGTGTCTCCTCGGTGTGAGAACTGTCTCTGACAAAGGAGGAACTTCAAGTGTTTTACGCACCTCGTCTTCCACCCGCTCCTTCACTCTTAGGTGAAGATCCTTAGGACCCTCCCTCAACAAAATCATCCCAGCCTCACCCTGACCCAATGTGGCAATGCTTGATGTTGGTCACTGTGACTCATTGCCAAAGCATTAGCATCAGGTTCCAGGACATGCAGGTGTCATGAGGCTCACAGGCTAACCTGCCTCTTTTAATTCCCCTTCATCACCTATTTGAGTCCACCTGTGTTCCCCAAAGCAGCTGTTCCCAACTTACTGCACTTACCCGATCTCCTGACCTGCTCACAACCCTAGTTAGTCATGTATCCTCAATCTAGGCTGTGGACTAAGTAGCATCTGCACCTTCCAAAATCTATTTCCTCTGGCATTAGATGCCTTCTTTAAAGTAACCCTCCTCATCTAGTGGAGAGGAGTACATCTCTAACTCTAAAATCAACCTTCTATATCCACCCTCTCCACTACTTTATTCCCTTCTGCTTTAAAATTGCATTCATCTCCCCAGTTTGGGGATGCAGCAATTTTTGTCCAGTTCTTTAAATGTCCCAGTGATTCTCACGATGTGGTCCCCAACCCACCTGCCTCTCATCAGCTGAAAGTGCCTGTGAAAAACAAAGCTTCTCTAAAGGCAGTGTGGTGTCCTGCACTGGATCCTGGAACAGATAAAGAACATTAGTGGAAAATCTGATGAAGTCTGCAGTTAATAGTAATGTGCCAACATTGACTACTTAGTTTTAACAAATGTTAACATTGGGAAATGAGTAAGGGGCATACAGAAACTGATTTTGGCAACTTTTGGTAAATCTAAAATTATTCCAAAATTAAAAGCTTTTTTTTAAAAAAAAAATAGCTTATTGCACCCCAGAGCTACTGAATCTCAATTCCTGGGGCTGAGATCTGGGAATTGACATTTTTAACATGAACCTCAAATGACTCTTACGCAAATACAAATTTGAAAACCTAATCTTGCCGGGCACGGTGGCTCACGCTTGTAATCCCAGCACTTTGGGAGGCCGAGGCGGGCAGATCACGAGGTCAGGAGATCGAGACCACGGTGAAACCCCGTCTCTACTAAAAAATACAAAAAATTAGCTGGGCGTGGTGGTGGGCGCCTGTAGTCCCAGCTACTCGGAGAGGCTGAGGCAGGAGAATGGTGTGAACCCGGGAGGCAGAGCTTGCAGTGAGCTGAGACTGCGCCACTGCACTCCAGCCTGGGCTACAGAGCAAGACTCCGTCTCAAAAAAAAAAAAAAAAAAAAAAAAAAGAAAACCTAATCTTTCCATCTCCTTTCATTCCATGTCTGAACAGCGGCTTCCCCATTGTTTTACTTACCTTAACTTTGCCTTAATCTGAGTCAATCCTTTAAATCTTTTTAACCATAAAATATAAGTCTCCCTTTTCACAAATGAGAAAACTGAAATACCCAGAGGTTGTGTCCAGGATCACATGGCACATAAGTGGTGGAGCTGGGATTTTAATTCCTAATAAGTCTGGCTCCCAAATCCATGCTCATAACCACTCTGCCTCTCAACCCTGTTACCATCCATAGACAAGCTAACGACCTGTGTAACTAAATCACTAAAAGAACCATTGTTACCAGTATTACCCTGGGCCCACCTATTTCTGCAACCTTCTTTTTTTTTTTTTTTTGAGACGGAGTTTCACTCTTACTGCCCAGGTTGGAGTGCAATGGCGTGATCTTGGCTCACTGCAAACTCCGACTCCCAGGTTCAAGTGATTCTCCTGCCTCAGCCTCCCGAGTACCTGGGATTACAGGCATGTGCCACCAGGCCTGGCTAATTTTAGTAGAGACAGGGTTTCTCCATGTTGGTCAGGTTGGTTTCAAACTCCCAACTTCAGGTGATCTGCCCGCCTTGGCCTCCCAGAGTGCTAGGATTACAGGTGTGAGCCACCATGCCCGGCCTATTTCTGCAACCTTCTAAGCCCAACAGTCCCTCTCTCTGTTCCAGCTTGTGACTTTGCCCTTTGCCCCCTTTTCCAATAGGGAAAAATGAGTGACAAGAAAGCACGGGGAAGATGTGCTAACTACCGTGTCCCGGACATGTAAGGTACAGTTGCTCTTCTCTTAGGATTCAACTCAACTATATTTTCTAGTCTGCCTCTCCTAACTACCTTATGCATCAATCTAATAAAGTTCCTAGTGCTCACCTTGACATTGAATTACACACTCTCATATTGCTAACTAAATTCTTATTGGATTTATGTTGTCTCCTACAAATATTTTAAGCTAATTACACATGTTCTCCCACATACTTATGTCTCAGAGCATTGGTGGAGAACACTGACATCCCAGGCATTAAAATGAGGTGGTGTTCGGTTGATGGTGGCTAATCTGCATTTTGCCAAAGCAGCATCAGTAGGTGGTCTGACAATAGTATCTCAGGCTTACTAAGCATCTGTCCAGATAATCAGGGAAGAGCCAGCTCAGTCAGTTTCACTGTCTCTTCTGGGCTCCCTGACTTGTATTTAGAGCGCAATACCAAGTTGCAGATCCAACTGCTGGGTGACAAAAGTTTTGGGAGTTCCTGCCCTCCAACCGGACGCACAACACAGCATCATCTCTAATCAAATTGGCTCAGTATAAATGGAGGGTTTATAAAATAGAACGCAATCTCAGGCAAATTCTCTGTTCTTCCACGTATCTGCCTTCATCAAGTGACTCATGAGACAATCACAGGATCGGCAGGAGTGAGACCTAGGAAATATATTCAAGTAAAACATGTTTCTTAACTAGTTCTGTTTCTGGTGACTGGAATTTGCTTGATTTTATTTACTAATAAAATTTTCGCTGCTTATATTTTAAGTACATCTGAAAAACCTGATTATGAAGTTAGAATCCGTATTATCTCCTCAAATACTCTTAGAAAGCAGTGTCTCTCTATAAAAACATGAGGAGAAAAAGACTTCTACAGCATCTTTTTATTGTCTTTACCATTACTTTAATGCGTTTTAAAATTTATCTACATTAATTGGGAACAAAGAAAAATAGACATTTCTTTGTTTTTCATAAATAACTAATCTTCATATTTGATAAAAATCTCAAACGATTATTTTACCTTCCCACAAATATAATACATACAAAATTTTTCTGAAGTAAGGTCAACAAATTAAGTATCTTGAGACTAACATAACCACATACAACTGCTGTTTCTACTGACTCCCAGGAACGAAGCAGAAACAAAAACTCATCAAGCTGCTCTGGGTTTCCTTTTGTAAGTGTTACAGATTCAGGACTGTAATCATGTATCATCTTCCAGTACTAACATATGGATTCAAATTGATTGTCTACGAATAAAGTATCGCTGGCTCTGGTGTAACTTCTGATTTAACATAACAGTGACTACAGCATGGGATAGGCACTATACATATAAGGAAATCATAAAAAGTATCGAATGCCCTGGACTTGAACTACTGACTCGGTATGTGCCTCATTTGGCTCAGTAATAAATTCACCTGCACCAAACCCGTATCAAAAGTCACCAAATCTCTCATATATATATATATAATATATATTATGTATATACACAACCCACAAAACATACATACTATACATACTTTGTAACAACATGAAGTCATACTGTCTTAAAATGATGCACTCACAGACAGACATTATCCTGGCTGAAATAAATCCTATTGTCAGCAGGCTGCTAGCTTTTGAGAGTCTTGACTCAGGTTAGCTACTTATATTCTGCCTACTCTTCACCCTTCTTTAATGTCTTGGCAGTTCTTTCACAACCGCCCTCCCCAATCCAGACAGATTTCTTTCCCAGGATCACTTGATTGGACTTTGGAAACAAGAAAGAGCATGCAGAGGGAGCAGGCAATTCTTAGCCACTGTCCCTCACACCTGCCTATATGTGTGATGTGCTCTGTCCTGTTGGCCACATTTAGTGTTAGAAAGCAGTTATTCAAAGCTTTGTCCCTCCTACCCCCCTTGGGCTTTCTGTAGAGCACAAAAGTGAAAGAAGCTTCTTTGGCTGGGGTAGCAGTTCATTAAAATATACAACTACATTTCCTAGCTCTGGGGTTCCCATTCTGTACTGGAGAGTGCAGGTCACGGATGCTGTTATTAAGGTTTGGTGTGTGATCCATGAGGTTTTCTCCTGGCAGCCGGTGTCAGGATTAGTGCAGCTCCACCCCAGGAGGAAACAGCCTAATGAATACCAACTTTGAAACAGTGCTGTCGGCACGTTATTTAAGCTTGTACATGCGCACAATTACACACAACACACACATGGGCCTTGGTCACTGGCAATGGTCGTGAGAAAATATGACAAAGGTTTGCAAGGATAAACCAATAAGGCACCAAGAAAAATTATTTCCAGTCAATTTTACCATTTCAAAATGTAAGAAGGGAAATCATAGAAAATGTGAGAAGGGAAATCATTAAAAAGATTTCCTAAAATCTGGTCAGCTGATTCACTGAGAGGTCCCATTAGTTCCTTTAGACAACCTACCTGAATGGAATCCTCACCCCCTAAACTATGAAGTGAGGCATTGCTTAAAATCAAACTGAAAGGGATAGCCCTGAAGCTGTACACATAAGAGACTCCAATGGGCCCTAAGTCCTCCCCAGCTCCACAAAGCTGGCTGTGAAGAAGTTGCTGAACTATTCCATAACCTTTTATTTTACAGTTGTTTTCATGAGCATGACTTGTTTCCATAATCACATGCAAATTGGGGGAATTAAGTATATGGATGGAAACAAGGGGTGGCCGTAAGTAGATCCAGTTTCTCTCCCCTGGGGTGGCTGATCTCAGTAAGACTTAGGGAAGCAGGTGGGCTTTTATCTTTGTCTCTCTTAGGGGATGAGGGAAGAGAGGGACAGCAGAGGTGAGAACAGAGACAAAGAAGTGCCTCTGAAAGTTGGTCTGGAATTAGACCCCAAAGATCCTGACTAATATTGCCCCCCCCCACTTGGGCTTAGCGTCCTTTAAAACTGGCTTATTTTTAAAGTAAATTAGTTGTTCAGCATGTTGCTAAAACGAAAAAAAACAAATTCTAAAAATGAATTAAATCACTTTCATCCACTTCATCCCACAACTTTTGGATACACTGCGCATCATTTCTAGATTTCTCCACAAAGAAGGAGGGACAACCCAAATGAGGCACAACGACTGAAGGCAGCAGAGCAGTCTGTGTACTTTCTGGGAAGACATATGAAATGAGGGAAAAGGTCAAGGTGATCAGAAAAGGTTCTCTCATTTGAAAAACAGGAGAGGAATTGGCATTCAGTCAAGGGATCTATTTCAAGATTCTAGGAAGAGGCTTCTTCCTAGAAGAATAAATAGAGGAATAAAATAGGCACAAAGTTCTGTAGCTATTTGTACGAGGTTTTGTAGAATCCACTGAAATTTTAATTCAGAGGATAAATTGGGTAAGAGCAGTGCATTTTAATAAATGTGAAGTTTTTGAGAGTCCTTAAAACTTTAATACTAGGTTTCTTCCCACCAGTAAAGTGTTTAAATTCCCCTTGGGAACTATGCATTTGTCTATTTAACATCCATGAAGTAAAAATTGACCTAGGCTTAAATTTTACTTTTCCAACTTTGGTATAAATGAATTACAAATGCCTACACTCCAGTTGTTTTCCTAGACAGGACTTTCTCAAATGTTAATTGCTCTGGCCATTTTAGCTTCCTAAATTTAGTCCCCAATCCTGGTCATTGGTGTTTTGCTGGCTGAGGCACTGTCACCCCCCTTCCCCAGTAATGGCCCCACACTCTTCATGAATGAATGCTTAAACAGATTAGGAAAGCAAACAGAATTTTCTAATAGCAAAGAAACCTCTGTGTGTGTGTTCATCAATATAAGCGTTCATAATGAATGAAGAAATAGTTAAACAGATTAGTAAAGCAAACCAAATTCTCTAATTGCAAACTGTGTGTGTGTGTGTGTGATCATCAATATACAGGCTTTCTCAGAAGAGGAAGAAAACTATAGAGGTAGCACTACACTGATCTATATTTTAAAAGGTTGTGCAAGCATGTTATGCGTCTCTTTTGTTTTCAGAGACGGCAGAGAGCAACGTCTTGCTGCTCTCGGAATATCTGGCTATAAACTAGTCCAAAGTCCAGGGACACTTATTTTCCCTTATTTGGGCCAATGTTTGTTCACAGGTAGCCAGCCTCCCTCCCCCAGTTCAAGCACTTCATTCAAGGGTGGGTGTGGTTTCTAATCACAGCCCTCCAGGAGAGGAGGAATAAGAAAAGCAAAAAGGCTGTTTAACATGATAAAGGGGGAGGGGTGAGGGGGTGGAGAAAATAAGTGTTGGAAATTTACTTTAATTATTAGAAGTATATCCATTTCAGTCCTTACATTTAAAAAGGAGCCCCCTTTAGCAACTATTGCTAAGTACTGTCCAGAGGGAGTGGGTTTATACTTTTACCAAAATTATAACACAAGTTCCTTTAAAAAAAAAAGGTGGGGGGGATCACTGAAGCCTAAGAACCGCCCACTACCTCTCAGGCACAAAGCTGCCATCTCACCAGCCTAAAATTCAAGCTCCACCAATCACCATCGCTTAGGCTCTCACTATTGCAAATATTTATGCCAGATCCTCTATAATGCTACCTCTAACTTATTCAAGACACAACGATGGTGCTGTTAGGAGTGAGAATTATTACAAGCACTACAGAAAAGAAACTGAATCTCCCTCTATAAACAAAGCTAAGGCTGAACACAAAATCGCTAAGCACTCCCTAACCTTGTCACTTTGGGGAGGCCCTGAGCACATTATGCTCCCCTCCTAGGTATGACCTGGGGCTATAAACTGCAGCTCACCTTAAAGAATCATGGACACTTTAAGCAGTGGAAGGAGAAGCTGGATGAAAAAGCACACCCAACAACTTCCCAGTCACAGCAACCGAAACGTTCACTGTTCACATTTTTTTTTAAAGACACACGTATAGGAAATATATTTTCCCAATTGAGACCACACAGTTCAAAGAAACCTGAACCAAGTGGAACTTCATTACAACGCCAACCTTAGGATTGTAAAGCCCCCAAAGCAAAGGTAAATTGTTGCCAAAATGCAACAAAGTTACAAATTAAGAAAAATACATATAAATTAAAAAGAGGGTTCCCATAAAGAAGGCAGTAAGAAACCAAAACAGAATACACGTGAGCTGGGCCCCTTGGAGAAGACCTGGGACAGATTCTTCCTCGAAAACGCCCCTCTTCCCTCTCTCCAAGTCGCCGCGGGAGGGGGCAACAGCACCATGAAGGTAAACGGAAGTGACCTTGGCAAAACTACCAAACAAAACGCCCCCCTCCCCTCAGCTCTCCGGCCGGGTCCCTCGGCGGCAGCCTCCTACACGTGCGACAGGGACACCTGCTTGTGGTAGGTGGCGGCGGGGCCCGGCGGCCCGGTCCTGCCTGTGAGCGCGGCGCTCGCCTCGGGGTAGTCCCCGGCGGCCATGGCGCCCCCACTCTTGTGGCCGCGCCGCGGGCGGCAGCAGCAGCGGCTGGTGAAACGCCGCCACGATTCCACCGTCTTGCCCGACCAGATCCAGACGCCCGACGTGATGCCCACCACCAGGCACATGAAGTACTTGAGCATGAGCACCCAGTACTCGGGCTTGGCGCGCGGCTGGCCGGCGTCGGGGCCTGGGCAGGCGCAGGTGAGCGCCGCCTCCCAGCTCTCGCGGTAGTGCTGCTCGTACAGGTAGCAGGCCACCACAATGCTGGCGGGCACCGTGTAGAGCAGCGTGAAGATGCCGATGCGGATCATGAGCTTCTCCAGCTTGTCCGTCTTGGTGCCGCCCTGCTTGATGACGCTGCGGATGCGGAAGAGCGACACGAAGCCCGCCAGCAGGAAGAGCGTGCCCACCAGCAGGTAGAGCACCAGCGGGCCCAGCACGAAGCCGCGCAGCGAGTTCAGGTTCTGGTTGCCCACGTAGCAGATGCCGGCCACTGGGTCCCCGTCCACGGAGCTCAGCGCCAGTGCCGTGATGGACTTGACGCTGGGGATGAGCCACGCAGCCAGGTGGAAGTACTGCGCGTAGCCCGCGATGGCCTCGTTGCCCCACTTCATGCCAGCGGCCAGGAACCAGGTGAGCGACAGGATGACCCACCAGATGGAGCTGGCCATGCCGAAGAAGTAGACCAGGAGGAAGACGATGGTGCACAGTGCAGGGCCCGTGGTCTCGTAGTGGATGTGGTTGTGCTCGCGGCTGCAGGCCACGCTGGCATGGCCCACGACCAGGCGCACCAGGAAGCCCAGCGACACGCACAGGTAGCAGGCTGACAGGAAGATGATGGGGCGCTCAGGATAGCGGAAGCGTTCCATGTCGATGAGGAAGGTGGCCACTGTGGTGGACGTGGAGATGAAGCACAGCACCGACCACAGGCCTATCCAGAAGGTGGCGAACGTGCGCTCGTCGGCACTGAAGGACGGCTGGTAGCAGGGTACCGCGCAGTTGGGCACCTGGCCCGTCCGCACCTTGTTGTAGAGCGGGTGTGACTCCTTCAGAATGGGCACGAAGGGCTCGCGACACTTGCACACGGACGGGCCCCCAGCGGGGCATTCGCCCCCCGAGGCCGGCGCCCGTGGCAGGCCTGGAAGGGTGGGCTTGGCTGGGAAAGGCCTGGGGGGCGCCGTGGTGGCCTCGCTGCGGTTGTAATCCATGCAGAGGACCTCGGCGTCGCGGCCCAGCACCGGGAGGCGGTCGCAGCTCATGCGCTCGGGCCAGGCGAAGCCGTACTGGCGCATCAGCGGCGAGCAGCCGGCCTTGGCGCGCTCGCACACCGAGCGGCAGGGCGGCAGCGGCTTGTGGTAGTCGGGCAGACAGATGGGCGTGTACATGGAGCATAGGAAGAAGCGCAGGTCCGGCGAGCATTGGATCTCCACCAGCGGCCAGAACTGGTGCACCTCCAGGCCCGCCTCGTCCTGCGTGTCGTGGTTGAACTGGTTGGGCATGTGCGTCAGGTTGTAGCCGATGCCGCGGCACATGGGCACCGTGATTTCCTGGCACAGCGGGGCCTTGGACGCGGCAGCCGCCCGGCCCACCAGCTGCGCCAGGAGCAGCAGCAACAGCGAGGGCGGCGCGGATGGGTCAGGCCGAGCCATCGCCCCCTCCCTCCCCTCGCCTCCAGCAGCCCGCGAGGGACGCACACAGGCAGAGGAATCCGGGCCGGGGCTTCTCCCTCCGGCGTCTCGTGTGTGGCGCCGGGGCTGGCAACCTGTTGGTTGCTTTTTCCTTTAAAGAAAACCGTCCGAAGATAAACTGCTTCGGGAAGGCGCTGCCTCCGCTGGCAGCGCTCCGCTCCTCGCCGGATAGAGCTGGGGAGAGACGGTTAGGGCTCGGATTCCAGGGAAAGGACTCTTTAAAAAAGAAGGGGGAGAAGAAAGATTGCAACCACTCCCTGTTGGAGGGGCGTCAACGGTTCGGTCCCCGCGAGCCGTCTCCAAATCTCTTAAGTTAACCCCTTTCCTTTCCTCCCCGCTCCGCCTCCTGTACCAAACTACTGACTCCCCCACCCTCTTTCCAAGCTGGGCCCTTCAGGCAGTGCCCAGAGACCAGAACCCTCAGCTTCCCGGAAAAGGGCACAGGAACCGGGAGAAGAACAGGGAGAAAGGGAAGGTTCTCACCTCCACGGATCCCGCCGAGAGGAGCAGACAGTCCCCAGCCAGCCTGGGTCCTCCGTCCCTGGGTCACTCCGCTGAGAAGCGCGACTCAGAGCCGGGCTGGCGCCGGGAAAGTTTAGCGACAGGCTGGGCACCCGTGGCAGCGGCACATGGCAGCAGGTGGGGGCGACTCAGAGTGGGGGGCGCCCCCAGAAAAGGGGCGGCGCAGGCCAGTCACTCGCTCTCTCCTCCTCAGGAGCCCCCCGCATGATCCAGACGGAGCCGGGCAGGGGCAGGCCGTGCGTTCTCCCCGGGGCCGGGAGCCGGACGGAGGGCGAGCGCGCCTGGCAGCACCTGGGCGGGAGGAAGGCAGGAGGCGGGGGCCGTGGGACCCCTCCGCCTCACAGCACCGCGAGCAGCCGGCGCTGGCCCGGCCGGGACTGCATGGTGAGCGCCGGCCGCCGCGTCCCGCCCGCCGCTCGCCTCCTCCCCTGCAGGGGGCTCCGCGCTCCAGTGGACTCCTGGGGGCGGTGGCGACGCTCTCGGGACGTGCCCTGCTCGGCTCCTCCCCCGCGCTCTCGCACCCTTTCGCCCACCTCTGGCGAGCACGGAACCGCGCGCGGCGGCCACCACAGCGGGCTCACGGCCGCAGGCTGGCTGCCCTCTCCCACCCCGCCCGGGTCACCTGCTTCTAATGCCCGCCGGGAGGCCCCGCCCCGGCTCCGCCCCCTCAGGCCCGGGGGCGGTTGGTGGGCCGCCTCGCCACGCTCTCCGCGCGTCCCCGCCCACTGCCCCGCGGGCTCGGCTTTTCCCCCGGCGCCCTCTGGCCCCTCCCGGAGCGGGCAGCCAAGAAGCGCTGACCAATCGCGGGCCGGGAGGCGATGGAGGCGGGGCGAATGCTAATCTTGCCGCTCTGGGAACCCGGGAGGGAAGCCCTCGCCAGAAGTCCCTCCGGAGTTCTCTGCCCGCGCACTGGGTGCAGGACTCGCTCCTGTAACGTCCTGGCTTATGCACCTTTGCTCCCAGGGCCCCTGCCCTTTCTGTCTGCAGCTAAGCGTCCTTACAGAGTTCAGTGCTTCTTTGAAAGAACTGCTCAAGGAATCATTCTTAGGCGTGGCTGTCTCCCTTCTGCCCTGTCTTGGAACTGTGTGAAAGAAGAGAATACTTACTGAGCCCTTTACTGTGTGCCCAACAAAGTGTTAATCGGTTACATCCTTTTTTTTTTTTTTTTTTTTGAGTCGAGTTGTTCTGTCGCCCAGGCTGGAGTGCAGTGGCGCGATCTCGGCTCACTGCAACCTCCGCCTCCCGGGTTCAAGCGATTCTCCTGCCTCAGCCTCCCGGGTAGCTGGGATTACTGGCGCCCGCCACCACGCCCGGCTAATTTTTGTATTTTTGGTAGAGACGGAGTTTCACCATGTTAGGCTGTTCTCGAACTCCTGACCTCGTGATCTGCCCGCCTCGGCCTCCCAAAGTGCTGGGATTACAGGTGTGAGCCACCGCGCCCGGCCCGTTTACATCTTAAGACAAGATCTCACTCCTTACAATTCTGAGGCAGGTACTCCCTACAGGTGAAGAAACCGAGACTGAGACTTGGCCAAGGCAACCGAGCTAATCATAGTTCCCCCAAGAAAGGGCGACCTCGGCAAGCAAGTTCACCTCCGTATTCCGATCACCTGGCACATCGTAGCCGCCCAAATGGCAACCCTGGGATTCAAACCCAGGTAGTTGGTCGGTGGCACTCACCATCGTAGCCACCCCTCCCCCCATACTATCGCAGCCTCCCTGGCTTCGGCCTTTACTTTTGCATCTCTTAACAAAATCTTGTTGTGACAAGAAAATGGATTTCTTTCTGCCTTTAGAAGACCCAGAAAGATGTGAGTCCTTTATTAGTTGAGGTTTATAATTCCAGGCAGTTCCGAAGTCGCCCGCAGAGAGAAGCGATACTGACCCAGGGCTCTGTGCTAGGCAGGGCGCCGGCCT
This sequence comes from Symphalangus syndactylus, assembly GCF_028878055.3. NCBI lineage: Eukaryota > Metazoa > Chordata > Mammalia > Primates > Hylobatidae > Symphalangus > Symphalangus syndactylus. Next base: position 112,352,916 of record NC_072430.2, read on the forward strand.
CCCCGTCCCCTTCCGTCCCCGGCTGCCTGCTGCTAAGCCGCGCACTTGCGCGCCGCGGGGGGTCGGAGGGCGCACCGACGGCGGGGACACGGCGGTGCTCTTCAGTTGCGCAATTATGCAACAAGTTTTAAATGTCCTTAAAATGCCTGTTTTCTATGTGTTGTAATTAGATTGGAAGACTGAGGTATTTAGCATACTTGAAATACATTCCCACGCCTAGGAAGAGGGTTTAAATTTTTTCCTTCTCCCCAAACTCTTCCTTCCACTGGGCAAAGGGCGAAAATAGGCAAGAGGGCCTGGGGACACTTGAAGGGATAGGGACTGCACTAACTGGACTAGATCCAGATCAACCGCGGGTTACTGTCGATCTCCTGTCCTGGATCCCATTGCCACAGGTTGGAAGAATAAATTGCGGAAGTGCCACTCCCCTCCTGCGTAGCAACAACGCTTTGTGGGCAATAATGAAGAACACGTGTATTAATCCCAGTCTCCAAGTTACAAGAACAAATACCAGTCACTTAGCAGATATCAAAACTATTAATAAGCGTTTAAAAGGCCGGGCGCCATGGCTCACGCCTGTAATCCTAACAATTTGGGAGGCTGAGGTGGGAGGATGGCTTGAACTCAGGAGTTTGCAGACCAGCGTGAGCAACATAGCAAGACCCCCCACTCTAAAATACATAATTAAATAAATGAATAAATATACCTTACATCTTTCTTTCTCTGGAATTCTACAGGTGTTCATATTTTATCTCTTGTGTTTTGGAATTACTTGCCACTCTGGGTCAGGAAGCATCCCGGGGTTGAAAATAGTGGGAGTTGAAAAGCTGTGGGCATAGCAGTGAGCAAGAAAGGGAAGCCCTCAGTGGAAAGTATGTGCAGGCTATGAACATGCCAAGGGAGGCCCATCTCATTCTGTGCTCTTTATGCAACGTGTGTATTACTGGGGATGGACAAGTGTTGGCTAATAATAAAAATTATTTGAAGTTGGAGAATGTTAATCACTCACACTGGAATTTAGCCAGAATATTTGTGTCATTTCACACGGTTCTGTCAGAGGCATTTGAACCAGAGTGACTCCATCTTGGATAGGGACTGGGTAAAATAGGGCTGAGACCTATTGGGCTGCATTCCCAGGAGGTGAAGACTTCTAAGTCAACAGGGTGAGATAGGAGGTCAGCACAAGATACAAGCCAGAAAGACCTTGCTGATAAAACAGGGCGCAGTAAAGAAGCCGGCCCAAATCCAGCAAAACCAAGATGGCCGGGAGAGTGATCTCTGGTCGTCCTCACTGCTTATTATACCTTAATTATAATGTATTAGCATGCTAAAAGACACGCCCACCAATGCCAAAGCAGTTTACAGATGTCATGGCAACCGTCAGGAAGTTACCCTGTATGGTCTAAGAGGGGGAGGAACCCTCAGTTCCGGGAACTGACCGCCCCTTTCCCAGAAACTCATGAATAATCCACCCCTTGTTTAGCATATGATCAAGAAATAACCATAAAAATGGGCAACCAGCGGCCCACGCCACTGCTCTGTCTATGGAGTAGCCATTTTTTTTTTTTTTTTTGAGACAGTCTTGCTCTGACGCCCAGGCTGGAGTGCAGTGGTGCGAGCTCGTCTCACTGCAACCTCTGCCTCCTGGGTTCAAGCGATTCTTGTGCCTCAGCCTCCCAGGAAGCTGGGATTACAGGCCTACGCCACAACACCCTGCTAATTTTTGTATTTTTAGTAGAGTCGGGGTTTCGCCATGTTCACCAAGCTGGTCTGGAACTCCTGGCCTCAAGTGATCCGCCCACCTTGGCCTCTCAAGGTGCTGTATTACAAGTATGAGCCACCTCGCTCGGCCCTTTCTTACCAAACTTGCTTTCACTTTACTCTATGGATTCGCCCGGAATTCTTTCTTGCACAAGATCCAAAAACCCTCTCTTGGGGTCTGAATCAGGACCCTTGTCCAGTAACGGTTCTGAAGCAAACAATGTTATGTACTGGTTTGTAAACCTTTTCTTCATCAACAGCAAAATCTTAATTTTGCTTGGAGATCTCTAATAATAATAGTGATAGCAGAAATAAAATGGAAAGAAACTTATTTCAGCTGGGCAAGGTGGCTCATGCCAGTAATTTCAATGCTTTGGGAAGCTGAGGCAGGAAGATCACTAGGGCCCAGGAGTTCAAGACCAGCCTTGGCAATATAGTGAGAACTCGTCTCTAAAAAAAAAAAAAAAAAAGAGAGAGAGAGACATTTGTGTTGCTTTTTGTCTATATTTTGAAGGCACTTTAAAATATGCTGGCTGTTTAACATGTATTAGGCAGGGTGCTAGACCTCATTTAATCCTCAGATGAAGAAACTGGCACCATAATGACTTTAATAACTTGCTTGAAGTTATTTATTTAGTCTATTGAAAGAGTCAAAATAAAAATTTTCTTTTTTTTTTTTTTTTTTTTTTTTTTTTGAGACGGAGTCTCGCTCTGTCGCCCAGGCTGGAGTGCAGTGGCGCCATCTCGGCTCACTGCAAGCTCCGCCTCCCAGGTTCACGCCATTCTCCTGCCTCAGCCTCCCAAGTAGCTGGGACTACAGGCGCCCACCACTACGCCCGGCTAATTTTTCTGTATTTTTAGTAGAGACGGGGTTTCACCTGTTAGCCAGGATGGTCTCGATCTCCTGCCCTCGTGATCCGCCCGCGTCGGCCTCCCAAAGTGCTGGGATTACAGGCGTGAGCCACCGCGCCTGGCCCAAAATAAAAATTTTCATACACTGTGATGACTACAGTTCAGTAACAACATACTGTAAATGAAAATTGCTAAGAGAGTAGATTTTAAGTGTTCTCACCACAAAAAAAAATGAAAAATATGTAGAGGTAATGCATATGTTAATTAGCTCAATTTAATCATTCTAGAATGTATACATATGTCAGAACATCATGTGGTACATCATAAACATATACAATTGTTATTTGTCAGTTAAAAAATAAAATACCTCACAATTTTCACCTGAGTCATACTTTATTACCGAACAAACTAGAAAACACTGAATTTTTTTTTTTTCTTTTTGGTTGAGGGGACAGGGTCGCCCTCTGTCACCCAGGCTAGAATGCAGTGGCACAATCTTGGCTCACTGCAGCCTCTGCCTCCTTGGCTCAAGTGATCCTCCCACCTCAGCCTTCTGAGTAGCTGGGACTACAGGCATGCACCACCATGCTCAGCTAATTTTTTAAAAACTTTTTGTAGAGACCAGGTCTCACTATGTTGCTGAAGCTGGTCTTGAACTCCTGGATTCAGGCAATCCTCCCACCTCAGCTTCCAGAAATGCTAGGATTACAGGTGTGAGCCACTGTGCCTAGCCAAATTTTTTTTAAAATGCAATGTTTAAGCATTTAGAACATTGCTAAGCATCTTTGTCTATTTATTCACTCATGCATCCGTCCATCTATCGATTAATCCATCCATTCACCAAACATCAAATTTCTGAGTTGAAGACACTACTGCCATACAAAACATAATCTGACAAAGCCAAACTCATGAAATTTAACTGAAATTATTGTCCAAATTGTGTTTATTAATTGATGAAAATACAGAGGATAATGCTAAATATTCCATCTAATAGGCGTGTGACATTTCATAAGTTTTGAAGTATTGGTTTTGGATTTTTGCCATCAGGGAACAGTTATATCATTTTAAAACTTTCTAGAAGGCCGGGCGCAGTGGCTCACGCCTGTAATCCCAGCACTTCGGGAGGCCGAGGTGGGCGGATCAACTGAGGTCGGGAGTTAGAGACCAGACTGACTAACATGGAGAAACCTCATCTCTACTAAAAATACAAAATTACCTGGGCGTGGTGGTGCGTGCCTGTAATCCCAGCTCCTCAGGGTCTGAGGCAGGAGAATTGCTTGAACCCGGGAGGCGGAGGTTGCAGTGAGCCGAGATCGTGCCATTGCACTCCAGCCTGGGCAACAAGAGCAAAAACTCCGTCTCAAAAAAAAAAAAAACTTTCTAGATTTGGCTGGGCGCAGTGGCTCACGCCTGTAATCCTAGCACTTTGGGAGACCAAGGGCAGATTGCCTGAGCTCAGGAGTTTGAGACCAGCCTGGGCAACATGGTGAAACTCTGTCTCTACTAAAATACAAAAAAGTAGCCAGGCATGGTGGCGGGCGCTTGTAGTACCAGCTACTCAGAAGGCTGAAGCAGGAGAATTTCTTGAACCCAGGAGACAGAGGTTGCAGTGAGCCAAGATTGTGCCACTGCACTCCAGCCTGGGCGACAGAGCGAGATTCTGTCTTCAAAAAAAAAAAAAAAAAACTTTCTACATTTATGTTGTTTATACATGCATTATTTTGTTGAGATTCTTGAGAGTTCAATGCTGTAGGAATGAATGAACAGGTACCCTTTGTATGTATACTATTCAATATCTTGATAATCAAGCCTGGAATATTATGTTACATCTAGGCACCTTCAATAAATATTTGTGAAATAAATAAATGAGTGAATGACAACTGATATTAACTTTTTCAATTTTAGCAACTGGCATTCAGTCTTTGAATGCAGATGAACTCTCCCTCTGATGTTGACCAGGTCCTGTTAAATGAAGCCTAAGTCCAAATTTTGGCTCTGCCTTTACAAGCTAGGCAACCTCAGGCAAGTCACCTAACAGCTCCAGGCCCCCTTTCTTCTCTGTAAAATAGAGTTAGAAATAGTTATCTACCTCTTAGAGCTATAGTGAGGAGTAAGTATATTTATATGGTAAAGAGCTTAGAACCATGTCTAGCCCCTAAGTCTCTATAGGTCTTGGCTATTATTATTAGTTTCTTCTGAGGTTCATTCTGTTTTTCCAGTTTTCTGTATTTTCTTTTGTATATTACTTTAACAATGGAAAAAATAACTATTTTTTTCCAGGTGTACTTTATTTCTGAGCACACCGCAGACTCTCACCAGCTATCTCTGGCGCTTAGATATTGATAAATTTAGTGCCAAAGCAGGGATCATGTCACTTGCCCAGGATCAAAGTGCACACACCTGATTATCAGTAACCATGTGTGTGCACACTTGCTGGCTCAGGATAGAGAGCCGCCAGCCAACCCAAGTTCCTCACAGGTATTTCCAGACTAGCTCCCAACATGTCCTATAGCATCTCTGATCACTCCTCTTCCCATCATATCAGATACCTCAAGACACAAACCAGGGGATTAAAACGATGAGCCATTTTTCCCGGGTTCATAATGAAAATATCTCTTGTAAGTGGAATAATTCAACAGTAATCTTCAGTCCTCTCCTCTCCCACAATGCGGTGGAGATTATAGAAGAGTAAAAGCAGCTTTCTTTTTCTCCTGGGGGTAATGGAAGTAATGGGCTAATCTTTGCCATGCTGATCAGTGGCCCTCAGCTGCGCGTTACAATCACCTGGGGAGCTTTTAGAAATACTGAAGCTTGGGACCTGTTTAATCAGAGTCTCTGGTTGAGGGACAGAAAATGTGTTTTGGTTTATTTGTTTGTTTTGGTGGTTGTTTTGTTTTTAAATCTTAACCTTGTTTTTGGCTAGGGTGGAGAACCACTGGCATAGATGGTTTTGGTGTTTCCTCAGTACAGCCCCCAACTTGGGCCTAGCTGAGTCTTTTGCAAAGAGGGTTATTCATATCAGTGTGTAAAATGGAACACCGGGAATAGGTATAAAGAACTGCATTCTAGGCTAATTGCATCCGAGTCTGTTTAGGCTGAAGGAAAAATTATATAAAGCAACAGAATTGTGATAAAGTGACAACAATGATGACCATTATAAGAGCTACTGATAAGAATCGAGCACTTCCTAAGTGCATGCGCTGTACTAAGCATCTGATATTTTATGCACACCTTTTTATGCCTAAGAATCCTGTAAGATTGATTTTATTATTCCCATGTTATTGATGAAAAATCATGGCTGGGCGAGTGGCTCATGCCTGTAATCCCAGCACTTTAGGAGGCTGAGGTGGGAGGGTCTCTTGAGCTCAAGAGTTCGAGACCAGCCTGGGCAACATAGGGAGGCCTCCAGCTCTACAAAAAAAAAAGTTTTTATTTTTATATTAGTGGGGCATGGTGGCAGGCACCTGTGGTTCCAGCTGCTCAGGAGGCTGAGATGGGAGGATCACTTGAGCCCCACAGGTTGAGGCTGCAGTGAGCCATGGTCACACCACTGCGCTGCACTCCAGCCTGGGCGACCAAGTGAGACCCTGTCTCGAAAACAAACAAAAACCTGAGGTTCAAACAAGCTGAGTGACTTGCTGAAGCTTGCACACCTTCCAACTTGGAGGGTTTTCCTGGCCCCAAAGCTGATGCTCTCATCCACTGCAGCCTTCACTGCAGCCTAGCAGCAACCATTCATCAAGTACAGGGCCCTAAGAACCACCAGATGGTAAATCTTGAGATAAGCAATTTTTCTTGTTCCTTAGCACCTTTTTCCTAGGACCAGGTCAACTCTCCAATTCTGGTGTGGCCTCTTGTGGCGGGGTGGTTCAAGTGTGGAAAAGCTGAGGACCTGGGATTCATCTTGAATCCAGTAAGCGTCCAGAGGCAACATGTTCTTTGGGCTTTGCAGGGCAAGCAGGAGGTGGAGTGCTCCTTAAGCTAGATTATAGAACCTCCCGGTATCTTGGCAGAGGGAGCTTCAGTTCATTAAACATTGACTCTGCACCTGCTGTGAGCCAAGCACTGGTGCCAGGGTCACAAGATGAAAAGGCAGGAACTTACAATGTGGGGCATAGTGGGAGCTCACACCAGGCACTTAGCACAACCTGGTGGTTCAGGGAAGACCCAGGCTGGCCTATGAGTTAGACGGTCCATCAGGGTTTAGTATAGGAAGTAGAAACCTCTGTAGGTATTTTTTTGTTTGTTTTTGTTTTTTGAGACAGGGTCTTGCTGTGTCACCCAGGCTGGAGTGCAGTGGTACAATCAAGGCTCACTGCAGCCTCGACCCCCTGGGCTCAAGCGATCCTCCCACCTCAGCCTCCTGAGTAGTTGGGACTATAGGCCTGTGTCACCATGCCCAGCTAATTTTTGATTTTTTGTATAGATGGGGTTTTGCCACATTGCTCAGGCTGGTCTCAAACTCCTAGGCTAAGCCATCAACCTGCCTTGGCCTCCCAAAGTGCTGAGATTACAGGCGTGAGCCACTACACCTGGCCTCTCTAGATATTTCAAGCAGAGAAAAATTTAATACTGAGAATCAAGCAGAGATTACACAATTGTCGAGAGGGCTGGAGAGATACACGCCAGGGGGGTACCCCTGGAGTATTGAATTCAAGGGCCCACCACAGTGGCCATGCTCCAGAAACCAGGATGGTGGTGGTGCTGCTGCAACTGCCTGTGACAAGGCAACTGCCACATGAAGCTGGAGACCAGATGGTCAGAAGGGACACTGAGTCCAGCAGCATTCAGTGCCTTTACCCTGCTTGCTTTATGCAGCCGCTGCCGCAGCAACAGTGGAACAGTAGCTTCTACTTTGCCTTCCAAATCTCACATGAGAACTTATTTCAGATCCACACCTGAGCTATAAGGGAGTCTGGGAAATGTAATTTTTTTTTTAAAGATAAGGTCTCTCTATGTTGCCCAGGCTGAGTCTTGAACTGGGCTCAAGTAAGCCTCTTGCTTCAGCTTCCTGAGTAGCTGAAACTCTAGGCACTCACTGCCACGCCTGGCTCTTGGAAATGTAGTTTCGAGGTTTCCAATCTCTCCAACTAGACTACTAGAAGGATAGAAAGGAGGCCAGGAGAGTGAAGACTCAGTGTCTACTATGTGTGCAAAAAGAAAGTGAGAAGGACTTCCTGGATGGAGGAATCAGCCCAGGCAAAGGGCACAGAGCCAGGAGTGAGGCTGGCACAAGTGGTGAACAGCTGGGGATTACCAGGTTATCAAGAAGTAACAGAAGCAACTGAGTCAAGGTTTGTACCTGAAAGTCAAACTTGTACCTGATTAGTCATTCATGTCTAATCAAAGTATTCTTTTTGCCTTTCCCCCCCCTTTTTGTGGAGAAGAGGGTCTCACTACATTGCCCAGGCAGGTCTCAAATTTCTGGGCTCAAGCTGTCCTCCCACCTCTGCCTCCCTAAGTGCTCCGATTACAGGGTATAAGCCACCACGTCCAGCCAAAGTATTTTTTAATGAGTTAAATTCATATACACACTCTACCTAAAACACTTATTTATTGATACAGTATTTGATTTATCCAACTCATTACCAATGCAAAAGGACAGAGGAAAGGAGCAAAGAGCACAAGAGAGAAAAAACAAGAGTGTTGGGTGATATCCACAAAGAAAACAGAGCCTTAACCTTCCCCAGGCTTCATGCTACAAACACTATTGATTACTACCCGAGTCATCTCTCCTTTCAGTTTCCTAACAGAACCCCAGTTGGTTTTTTGTGTTTTGATTTGTAGGCATCTACCCTTCTTTTCACAGCCATGTGCTTCAGTGGAGGCAGGAACTCCAGGCCAAGCCCAAAGACGTAACACACAGTTGGTCCAGTTGACCATGTTGCTCCCTCCTGCCCGTTTTTTTTCCATTTTTTCTTTTCCTTTTTTTTTTTTTTGAGATGGAGTCTCGCTCTGTCCCCAGGCTGGAGTGCAGTGGCACTGCACTCACTGCAAGCTCCGCCTCCCAGGTTCACGCCATTCTCCCGCCTCAGCCTCCTGAGTAGCTGGGACTACAGGCCACCACGCCAGGCTAATTTTTTGTATTTTTAGTAGAGACAGGGTTTCACCGTGTTAGCCAGGATGGTCTCGATCTCCTGATGTTGTGATCCACCTACCTCAGCCTCCCAAAGTGCTGGGATTACAGGTGTGAGCCACCATGCCCGGCCTTTTTTTTTTTTTCATTTTTTCTTTTTCTTTTTTTTCTTTGCGACGGGGTCTCAATCTGTCTCTCAGGCTGGAGTGCAGTGGTACGACCACGGCTCACTGTAGCCTCAACCTCCCAGGCTCAAGCAATCCTCCCACCTCAGCCTCCTGAGTAGATGGAACTACAGGCACGTGCCACCACGCCCAGCTAATGTTTGTTTTCTTTGTAGAGACGGGGTCATCCCAGGCCAGGTGTCAGGCACATGACTAAAGAAGCTCCCAGATGATTCTACCCCCAGCCTCAAGCCACTCCCTGCCGTTCAAGTCTTCCCATCTGAGGCCCCAGATAGCATGGGGCAGAGACCAGCCACCCCCACTGTGCTCTCTCCCACTTCCTGATTTGCAGCATCCGTGAGCATAATTAAATGGCTCTTGTTTTACACCACTAATTTGGAGTGGTTTGTTACACAGTAATGGTAACTGGAATACCCAAATACCCCCAAACCCACCATCCCGTGACATCTTAGATAATCAGGTAGACAACTTTTTTCTTTTTGCCTGACCCAGTTGGTGATCAACTTCTACACTGAAGCTTGAGAACTTTCATCCGCTGTACTTTTATCCTATTGAGCCTGTTGATGATATGCATGTGAAATGTCTAATCCTTTAAAACACAAATCTTCACCATTGATCTTAATATCCTGCTGCAGTGAGTTCCCCAGGTCAATTGTGTGTAGTGGGGGAAAAAAGTACCTCCTTTTATCCATTTAAACATGCTTCCTTTTTATCTCATCTTGTCCTCTTGTTCTTCCCCAAGTAAAGCGATTTCCATTCTGTGGGTACCTACACACAGAGACCTAAGTTGAGACAATAATTTTCCTTTGAGCTGGTCACCCAGAAGGCCTCGGGCACACTGGGACATGAAGCAGTGGATTTTAGTTGGTGACTTAAAGGTGGTGGAACACTCCATTCTAATTAGTCACAGATTTAGTTCCAAGCTTTAAAAAAAAAAAAATAGTCTCTAAATTCTGCAAGAGGCAGGCCAGGCATGGTTGCTCACGCCTGTAATCCCAGCATTTTGGGAGGCCGAGGCAGATGGATCACCTGAGGTCGGGAGTTCCAGACCAGGGAACTTCTTTTGAGACAGGGTCTCACTCTGTCACGCAGGCTGGAGTGCAGTGGCGCATTCTCTGCTCACTGACACCTCCACCTCCCAGGTTCAAGCGATTCTCCTGCCTCAGCCTCTTAAGTAGCTAGGATTACAGGTGCCTGCCACCACACCCAGCTAATTTCTGGTACTATGTTCACTCTCTGCATGATGGGATAATTCATATACCAAACCTCAGTGACACACAATTTACCCATGTAACAAACCTGCACACATACCCCATGAACCTAAAAGTTTTTTTAAAAACCCCAAAGCCCACACACCAACATATTTAAAATACAACAACTTGTCTCAGATTCACCTCTTAGTGAAAGAAAATCTGCCATCCTGAGGCATATGAAATTGCCAAAATCATATTTGCAGATGGCAATAAAAGATTTATGGAGTGCTTTCTTTTTTTTTTTTTTTTTTTTGAGACAGAGTCTTGCTCTTTCGCCCAGGCCAGAGTGCAGTGGCGCGATCTCGGCTCACTGCAAGCTCCGCCTCCTGGGTTCACGCCATTCTCCTGACTCAGCCTCCCGAGTAGCTGGGACTACAGGCGCCCACCACCGCGCCCGGCTAATTTTTTGTATTTTTAGTAGAGATGGGGGTTTCACCGTGTTAGCCAGGATGGTCTCGATCGCCTGGTCTTGTGATCCGCCCGCCTCGGCCTCCCAAAGTGCTGGGATTACAGGCGTGAGCCACTGCACCTGGCCCTTATGGAGTGCTTTCTATGTACCAAGCCCCTAGATAAATGCTTCATGCATTATCTCATTCAATCCTCACGACACCCAGTAATAATAGGTTATTTTATTTTCCCGATTTTACAGATGAGGAAACCTAGGCATAAAGAGATTAAGTAGCTCGCCTAGGGCCACTCAGTGTGTAATTGGCAATGCTTCACTTGCAGGGATTCCTCTTGCTGTAACTCTATTGTGGTTTTATTTTAAATATCTGTGCCAACTTACCTTTGCTATTAAATACTTGGGCAAAGATTAATGCTACATCAATTTCATTCTTTCTTTTTTTTTTTTTTTCTTTTTTTGAGATGGAGTCTCGCTCTGTCGCCCAGGCTGGAGTGCAGTGGCGCGATCTCGGCTCACTGCAAGCTCCGCCTGCCAGGTTCACGCCATTCTCCTGCCTCAGCCTCCCAAGTAGCTGGGACTACAGGCGCCCGCCACCACACCCGGCTAATTTTTTGTATTTTTAGTAGAGATGGGGTTTCACCGTGGTCTCGATCTCCTGACCTCGTGATCCGCCTGCCTCGGCCTCCCAAAGTGCTGGGATTACAAGCGTGAGCCACTGCGCCCGGCAATTTCATTCTTTTGATGTACAGCATAATGAGCGGGGATAACGGTGGGAAAAATCACAGTCACCTATGTGTGCTGGAATGGACCTTGATGATCCTATGGTTTTTACCTCCTCATTTTACAGATGAAGAAATGGGTCAAAGAAGATTTTGGATAAACTTAAACTGAATGAGAGAAAATTAGAGAGTCCAAATACTCCTGGGGAAACTCCAGGTAAAGCTTCCCTGGGCAAGTAGGGGCTTTGACTTATTTGTTCTCGCCCTCAGATGTGCAAGTCTGCGGCCTTTGTAAATACAACTTTGTGGCCGGTAATGTTACTACTATTATTTGGTTTAACATTCGTCACAAGTGAATATTATTATTTATAGAATTGTAAGTCTCTGTATTGTGAGCTTATAATCTAAACCAGAGAGACAGCTGGTGATCACAGTTATCCGAGTTGAAAAGTGGGTTCTCTCGGGTTTCTCTGAATGTGTTCAGTTTGTTTGGATTTCGTGTCATATGTGACTGGCCTCCCAGCATATTTATTCTGGCAGTGAAAGGGGTAGGGTGTGTGAAAGAAATCTCTTGGAGAAGTTTTCACTGAAAACTTGGTATTACACATCTAAGTCTTTTCTTGAGCACTTCCAGGAAGTAAAACAAATCTCAGAAAATGTGAGACTTGTTGCTTGTCCATATTTCTCCTCTAAGACGATTTCAGCGTTTCTCAGAATTGTTAAAAAATGTTTTCTTCTGTTTTAGATCTCTCTCCCACCCCTCACATCCGTGGGTTTATATCTACTCTTCCAGTTACCCACAACCCTTATCCTGCTTTGTTCAGTCTTTCCTAGACTTTTTGGTATTAAACTCCCTTTGAGACAAAGTGTCTGGCCTGTTGCTCACTAATTTTTTTCAGAGCAATTTCTCAATATAAATTACACTCTCAATTACTTTTCTCTTCCTAGAGCAGTGAATCACATTCTAAAAAGCCATTAGGGTGGGGGCAGCTGGATGCAGAGCTGAGAGTTTCGAGCCAGTGCCAGCTTGTCAACCTCACTCTCTGTTTACCCTGCTGCAGCAGGCCAAAGTGCAGCCTTTGTGCTGAAGTCACCAGCCAAGGAAGTACCTTCAGTGCCCATTTCTGCTACACTTATGTGCTTGGGGTACCTATGTGATGGGGAGGCCATGTTTTAGAGAATGGGTTTGTGCTTGGAGGCAAGAAAAAAAATTAGCTGAATGCAGGATGGCTTGATATTTGAAGCCTGTGGGAGTTTGCTTTAGTGCCTCCACTCTTCATCCCTCCCAATATCCGTACCCTCTGCCATGGGACGTTGCAGTTCCTTCCATCAAGAGATGAGTATATTCCCTACACATCGATTCTGACCATGACAGCTGCTTTGGCCAATAGGATGTTACAGATATGACACAAGCAGAGACTTGAAAATGTTCTTGTGTGATTGGACTTGCTCCCTCGCCTCTCTGCTATTTCCATGAGAAGAGTATGCCAGGGTGCCAAGGCTAGCCCGCTGGTCCCAGCAGGAGGATGAGAGATATGTCGGGCAGAGCTGCTCCAAGGAAGGTGCTCCAGGCCCAGCCCTGCCTGGAACAGAGCAGCCCAGCTGACCCAGAGGTGTATAAGCAAACCCAGCCAGGATTAGCAGGTCTGCGTAGCCAGCCTTCCAATGAACAGCAGATGCAGGAGCTGGAGTAGGAAGTGATTGTTGTTTTAAGCCTCTGAATTTTTAGGTGGTTTGCTATCCAGCAATAGCAATGAGGTCATGCTCTCTGAGACCTAACGATGATTACCTGAGCAACTAGAAACAAAAGCACTTTGGCCGGGCACGGTGGCTCACGCCTGTAATCCCAGCACTTTGGGAGGCCGAGGTGGGCGGATCTCCTGAGGTCAGGAGTTGCAGACCAGCCTGACCAATATTGAGAAACCCCGTCTCTACTAAAAATACAAAATTAGCCAGGCATGGTGGTGCATGCCTGTAATTCCAGCTACTTGGGAGGCTGAGGCAGAAGAAGTGCTTGAACCCGGGAGGCAGAGGTTGCAGTGAGCCGAGATAGTGCCATTGCACTCCAGCCTGGGCAACAAGAGTGAACTCCGTCTCAAAAAAAAAAAAAAGCACTTTGCAAATGTACAGCCATGGGAACTTGGAGAGTGAACTGAACAGGCTCTGGAGCCTGAAAACCTGAGTTACAATTCACCCTCACTCTCAGCTCACTCTGTAGACTTGGGCAAATAATTTCACTTTTCTGGGTCTTACTATAAAGTTACAGAGCTGACTTGCGGACTCAAAACATAAGAGCTTCAGAGGATGTCAAAAAATTGATATGAGTCCTAGAACTTCATTAGCAGAGGTGAGGAAGAGATAAGGAAGGTAGGAGGGAGTTTAGAGGGAATTTTGAGTATAAAATATTATTGCCTGTAGTCCCAGCTACTTGGGGGGCTGAGGTGGGAGAATTGCCTGAGCCCAGGAGGCTGAGGCTGCAGGGAGCCAAGATCGTGCCACTGCACTGCAGCCTGGGTGACAAAGTGAGACCATGTCTCAAAAATAAATAAAATAAAATACTATACTCAAATAAAAGGGGCAGATCTGTTGAGTTGTGAATTGGAGAATTTTGAAGAAAATGTTTGATTAAAGCTGAAAGGTAGTCTTGAAGCCCAGATATAAAGTAGTCTCACTTCCCCAGAGATCAAAGACATTGCCCTGAAAGTGTGGGCTACATGAATGAGTACGTGAGAGAAGAGTGACCCTGAAAATGGTTTCTAGAAGGCGCCTTCCTGACAGCTCTTCCCTTCCCATGGAATAAAGCAAAGCTGGGGACAGTGATGAAGTGTTTGGTCAGGTGGAGAGACAATAGGCCTGACTAGCAGTCAGATGCCTGTCTGAGCTCCTTCCTTAGTTACCTTTAGTTCGTCTTGGTCACTCAGTATCTGACCTTGGACGAATCACCTATCTTATGGACAAGTGGATGAAATAGGATTCATTTATTCATTCCATTCTCATTACATGATCCCTTCCAGAAACTATTCTGGATGAGATGGTGAACACGTGGTTCCTGAGGTGGCTACCAACTCAGGCTAGACAAACTTCTCATATATTGTCATTCATATCAAAATATATACTACTAGGCCAGGCGTGGTGGCTCATGCCTGTAATCCCCAAACTTAGGGAGGCTGAGGTGAGAGGATTGCTTGAGCCCAGGAGTTTGAGATCAGCCCCTGGGCAACACAGGGAGATCCCTTCTCTACAAAAACTTAGCCAGGAGTGGTAGCATGCACCTGCAGTCGCACGTACTTAGGAGGCTGAGGTGGGAGGATTGCTTGAGCCCAGAATGTCAAAGCTGCAGTGAGCTATGATTGTTCAACTGCACTCCAGCCTGGGCAAACACACACACACACACACACACACACACACATACATATATATATATATACACACACATATATGACTAGATCCTTTTTCAGAGGGGAAAATTATGGCTCAGAGAGATTAAGTGGCTTGTCCAAAGTCACGTGCTTTATATGAGAAAGATAAAAAATTAAGTTTTTTTTACCCTAAAATATATGTCGTTTCTATTGAACTATGTCAGAGGCAGAGCCTGGAATGAGCAAGGCGGGTTGGGGGCAAAGAGGTCCACTTTGGTGGGACTGAGGAGACAGATGCAGAGAGTGACTCAGTGATAAGATGAAAAGGGTAGATGGGGCAACACTAGAGAGGGCTTTGGATGCCAAGATAATGATCTGGAATTTTGTTTAAGTGTTTGAGTGAGAGGCAGCATGCACAAAACTTTGTGTTGGGAGTGTAATCTAGCCATCCTAGGCTAAGCAGATTGTTACAGAGGAGGTCTTCAGTTTAGGAGATTCCTGGAAACCATGATAGAAGCCCAGGAATGAAGTGAAGAGGCCCAAGCTAGGCTGGTGGGTGCAAAGGTAGAAAAAGACAGGCAGACACGAAGCCATCATTCCTCAGCCTACTCTGCCTGGACACGACTTTGACATTCCACAACACGCCTCCCTCCCTGGCAAGTCATAATTACCGTGACAGTTATCATCCCCAGTTTTGCAGGTGCATAATGCTGTGATTGTGCAAGATCTTGAGGGTCAAAGATCATCAGGTTCTGCTTCCGTCTCTGGTTCTCTGTTCCCAGATTGTCACAGATTGAAAACTGATGGGGGCCATGTCTTCCAACACAGATTCAGAACTGCACCCAGCCTGCTGGCTGTGTCCACTGAGAAATCAGAAACATAAATCCACTTCCTGAAAGCAAAGACTAAAGGGTAAAAGCAGTTCTTAAAAGTTATTTTTCTAGTATTCAAAATCCTAGAATTTTGATTGATTCTTTCATTAAAAGGGGGATAATTGGCCAGATGCGGTGGCTCACGCCTGTAATCCCAGCACTTTGGAAGGCCAAGGCAGGCGGATCACGATGTCAGGAGTTCTAGACCAGCCTGGCCAATATGGTGAAGCCCCGTCTATACTAAAAATACAAAAATTAGCCGGGCGTGGTGGCACGCTTATAGTCCCAGCTACTTGGGAGGCTGAGGCAGAAGAATCACTTGAACCTGGGAGACAGAGGTTGTAGGGAGCCGAGGTTGCACCACTGTACTCCAGCCTGGGCAACAGAGCGAGACTCCATCTCAAAAAAAAAAAAAAAAAAAAGAGGGGGGATTATTAAAATAATATGCAACTGTTAAAAAAATTAAGTTGATTATGAATGCTATTATGTAAAAAGGGCTATCCTCTATTGTTAAGTGATAAAAGCAAGTAAAAACTGTCATGTGCACTGCTTCTGCTAAAAGCATTATTTAACATTGTTTAAATATGAAGCCTGGGAGGCCATTCTCCAGGTCTGTGACAGGGTCGTGGAGAAGAAGGGGGCAGAATGGAAAAGCCACTTTTTGCTTCTGCATTGTTATAGTAGCTTATAAGCAGGTTATGTTCCTAATGGAAAGGTCTTTTTAAAGCATTCAGAACATCCCAGAGCAGGTAACCCTCATACTGCCTTTCTCAAGCTCAAGACTACTTTAGGAAAATAGACAGAAATGCTGCTTAGGAAAATGCAGGCAGGGAGAGCAACAGTAAAGCCCTTCCTTGATTCTATGGACTTCTCCAGGCTAACTCCCCAACATACTGTAGTGTGGTTAAGAGCGTGGACTTGTAAATTAGCTGGTCATGGTGGTGAGCACCTGCAATCCCAACTACTTGGGAGGCTGAGGCAGGAGAATCGCTCTTGAACCCAGAAGGTGGAGACTGTAGTGAGCCGAGATCATGCCACTGCACTCCAGCCTGGGTGATAGAGCAAGACTCTGCCTCAAAAAAAAAAAGGAGCATGGACTTGTTTCGTTGAGCAAGTTACTTAATGTCTCTGGGCTTCAATTTCCTCAACTGTAAAATGGGCATGTTGTGTTAAGTGAGATAAGATTTAATTAAATTAAATTAAATTAAATTAAATTACAATAGACATTAAGCTTGACATATTCATACAAGGATGTAATCTGTAGCCACAGAGTGATATTCACTAGCATGGAAAGATGTCCAAAATACATTGTTGGTGAAAACAGCAAGTTACCAAACAGTATTTATAGACTAATCTCATTAAAATTATACACAGAGTTCATTTTAAAAAATATTTTCTGAATTTTTGCAATGAGCATGTGTTACATTTAAAATCGTAAAAGCCAATAAAGCTATTTTGATCTTGAAGAAAAAAATAAATATTTAAAATGTCACTTTGCACACAGTGTCCAACACCCAGTTAAGCTTTCAATAATTACTGGCTATTACCGTTATTATCTACTTAACATATCAAATGTCTAAGTGACCTTCTACTTTCCCTTGACTCTTTAGATTTTTATTTGCTTACCCATCTGTTAGAATGTGCACCCTATGAGGGCAGATTTTTTTCAAGTTCTTTTAATTGTTTTTCTCCCCTGTTGACACAAAGAATACATTCTTTCTGGAAAAAAGAAAAAAAAAAAGAAATGTAAGAATCTCTCCTAATCTCAATCTCTAAAGATAATCATTATAGATTATCTAAACACTGTTGGGCAACACTGAGAGCTTTTTCCTGTAAAGGGCTAGATAGTTAATATTTTTGGCTTTGTGGCCACACCATCTCTGTTGCAACCACTCAATTTTGCCCTTACAGCAGAAAAGCAATGTTAAGGAAAAATTATTCATAACTTTTTTTTTTTTTTTTGAGACACAGTCTTCCTCTGTCACCCAGGCTGGAGTGCAGTGGCATGACCACGGCTCACTGCAGCCCCAACCTCCTGACTCAAGCAATCCTCCTATCTCGGCCTCCATCATAGCTGAGACTACAGGCTTGCACTACCATGGCCTGATAATTTTTTAATTTTTTGTAGTGACAGGTTCTCATTATATTGCTGGTTTTGAACTCCTGGGCTCAAATGAGCCTCCCTCCTTGACCTCCCAAAGTATTGGGATTACAGGTGTGAGCCGCCAGACCTGGCTCACAGCACTTGTTAAATATTGGAAGGGAGACTTTACTTAGAAGGCAACTATCACCATAGGAATAGGGACCCGTGTGGTCTCGCAGTGGGCTCAACTTCCGCAAGGGTAAGCGGAGATTGACAGCCAAGGAGCAGGCTTGGTGGCAGTGGATGGAAAATTACTAAGAGGAAACATCAGGAGTAAGGGGTCTTCTTGCTAGACAAACTCAGTAGAATTCTTGCTGAAGGCAGACCAGGGTGATAAAGATATTGAGGGTGGGGGATGTTCACTAAACTGACGTAGTGGGATCTTGCTCCAAGTAGATTCTACAAGGACAGGGAGGGAAGCCCAAGGTCAGCTCAGTCAAGCAGAGGACTCAGGGGAGCCTGATTCAAGTTTGGTCAAAGGAGAGCGTCTCTGTGAGCAGCCATAGACAACACCTAAACGAATAGGCGTGGCTGTGTTCCAGTAACACTTTATTTACAAAAACAGGATTCAGGCTGACTTGGCCCTGCAACCACAGTGTGCCACCCCTGCCGTAGAACCATGTGGTTCAACAGGAACATAATGAGAACCACATATGCAATTTTCCATTTTCTTGTAGTTTAAATAAAGGTGAGATGAGATCAATTTTTCTTTCTTTCTTTCTTTCTTTCTTTCTTTCTTTCTTTCTTTCTTTCTTTCTTTCTTTTCTTTCCTTTCTTTCTTTCCCTTTCTTTCTTTCTTTCTTCCTTTCTGTTTCTTTCTTTCTTTCCTTCCTTCCTTCTTCTTCTTCTTTTTCTCTCTCTCTCTCTCTCTCTTTCTTTCTTTCTTTTTCTTTCTTTTCTTTCCTTCCTTCCTTTTTTTTAATGGAGTTTCACTCTTGTTGACCAGGATGGAGTGCAATGCCAGGATCTCAGTTCACTGCAACCTCTGCCTCCAGGGTTCAAGTGATTCTCCTGCCTCGGCCTCTGCCACCATGCCCAGCTAATTTTTTTGTATTTTTAGTAGAGACAGGGTTTCACCATGTTGGCCAGGCTGGTCTCAAACTCCTGACATCAGGTTATCCACCCACCTCAGCCTCCCAAAGTGCTGGGATTACAGGTGCGAGCCACCGCACCAGGCTGAGATCAATTTCAATGTTATGTTTAATGTTCAATGTTATGTTTAATTTAACCCAATATATCCAAAATATTATTTCATCACAAAATCAAAAAATAATCAAATAATAAATTACTAAAATATTTTACATTCTTGTATTTTACTAAGTCTTCAAAATCTGCTGTGTATTTTATACATATGGCACATTTCAATTCAGACCAGCCACATCTCCCTTGTTCAATAGGCACCTGTTGGACAGCTGAGCTGTAGAATCTAGATTGTCGGCGGATACAGTGGCTCATGCCTGTAATCCCAGCACTTTGGGAGGCCGAGGTGGGTGGATCACCTGAGGTCGGGAGTTCAAGGCCAGCCTGACCAACATGGAGAATCCCCGTCTCTACTAAAAATACAAAATTAGCCAGGAGTGGTGGCACATGCCTGTAATCCCAGCACTTTGGGAGGCCGAGGTGGGTGGATCACCTGAGGTCGGGAGTTCAAGGCCAGCCTGACCAACATGGAGAAACCCCGTCTCTACTAAAAATACAAAATTAGCCAGGAGTGGTGGCACATGCCTGTAATCCCAGCTACTCGGGAGGCTGAGGCAGGAGAATCACTTGAACCCAGGAGGCAGAGGTAGCCGTGAGCCGAGATAGCACCATTGCACTCCAGCCTGGGCAATAAGAGTGAAACTGTCTCCAAAAAAAAAAAAAAAAAGAATCTAGATTGTCTTTGTAAGCACATAATTACACACACACACACACACACACACATATATATTTGTTGTTGTTGTTGTTGTTTTTGAGACCGAGTTTCACTTGTCAGCCAGGCTGGAATGCAATGGCGCGATCTCGACTCACTGCAACCTCCACCTCCTTGGGTTCAAGAGATTCTCCTGCTTCAGCCTCCGGAGTAGCTGGGACTACAAGCGTGCACCACCACACCTAGCTAATTTTTGTATTTTTAGTAGAGACGGGGTTTCTCCATGTTGGCCAGGCTGGTCTTGAACTCCTGACCTCAGGTGATCCACCCGCCTCGGCCTCCCAAAGTGCTGGGATTACAGGCGTGAGCCACCATGCCCGGCCAATTACATATATTTTTAAAAACAAAAGTAGTACAATAACTTTTTACTAAATAATCTTTCTTAGATATCTTTCCCTACCATTCTACAAAGATCAATTTGTATTTATTGGGCCAATTATAACATTCCATTGTTTAGATTTATCATATTCTATTTTGTCAGTTCCCTGCTGGTGGACATCTGTATTGTTCCTAATTTTGGATTGTTATTCAAAATAGTGCAGGGATTGTCCTTTTACATGTAAGTTTTGGCACTAGGCTGGGCGTAGTGGCTCACACCTGTAATCCCAGCATTTGGGAGGCTGAGGAAGGTGGATCACTTGAGCTCAAGAGTTCAAGACCAGCCTGGGTAACATGGTGAAATTCTGTCTCTACCAAAAATACAAAAAATTAGCCAAGTGTGGTGGTGTGCCCCTGTGGTCCCAGCTACTCAGGAGGCTGAGGTGGGAAGATTGCCTGAGCCCCAGGGTCGGGGGTCAGAGGTTGCAGTGAGGCAAGATCTCACTACTGTACTCCAGCCTGGGCAACAGAGTGAGACCCCATCTCAAAAAAAAAAAAAAGCTTTGGCAGCTATGGGAGTATATCTTTAAAATAAATTTTTTGTAAATTGAGTTGCTGGGTCAAATCTATAATGACATTTAACTTTTTACTAGCAATTGCCAAGCTGGAGGGCTGAAACTCTACATTGTTTTCCTTTTCTTTTCTTTCTTTTTTTTTTTTTTTGAGACTGAGTCTTGCACTGTTGCCCAGGCTGGAGTGCAGTGGCAGATCTTGGCTCACTGTAACCTCTGCCTTCCAGGTTCAAGCGATTCTCCTGCCAGCCTCCCAACAGCTGGGATTACAGGCACGCACCACCATGCCCAACTAATTTTTTTTTTTTTTTTTGAGATGGAGTCTCGCTCTGTCACCCAGGCTGGAGTGCAGTGGCGCAATCTCGGCTCACTGCAAGCTCCGCCTCCCGGGTTCACGCCATTCTCCTGCCTCAGCCTCTCCGAGTAGCTGGGACTACAGGCGCCCGCCACCACGCCCGGCTAATTTTTTGTATTTTTAGTAGAGACGGGGTTTCACCGTGGTCTCGATCTCCTGACCTCGTGATCCGCCCGCCTCGGCCTCCCAAAGTGCTGGGATTACAAGCGTGAGCCACTGCTCCTGGCCTAATTTTTGTATTTTTAATAGAGACGGGGTTTCGCCATGCTGGCCAGGCTGGTCTCAAACTCCTGACCTCAAGTGATCTGCCTGTCTCAGCCTCCCAAAGTGTTGGGATTACAGGCATGAGCCACCGCTCCAGCCTCTTGTTTTCCTTTGTATCTCCAGCATGTTGGCACTCCATGAATAATTGTTAAGTGAATAGATGGCTGAAAACCTCCCAACAGGGGTGTAGGAGACGAGGAGAGAAATAAGTAAATACAATGGAATACATGGAACAGTTAATGGCACATTAAGGAGACACAGATTGAATCCCGGGAGGTGATGTAATGAAAGATACTTGTTTAATATTTCAACAAGCTCCTCTGAGCTCAGCCTAGCTCCTACCCTCTTCAGAAAGCATCTAGGCCTGGGCCTCAGGCTATGGCATTTGGGGTTTCCCTGGAAAAGTGCTCTCTACATTTGGAGTCCAGTGTGAATATCAGTCTATCCTGTTGTGAGCAGGACAGAGTGGTGGAGCAGGGAGAGGGACAGCTGAAGTTTCTACCATCTCCCAGGAACCTCAGGAAACCCCCTGCTCTGCAGAATCAGGCGGACTCCCAGAAGGTTGGGAGTCCCATCTGTGGAGGTCTTTCACACCAGCCTACTGCCCTTCTGGAAAAGGGGAGGCTTTCTCCCCAAGACACAACGACTTGTCACCACCATGGCAAGGAAGGTTCTACTCTCCAGTGGCCAAGCACATGGCTAGAAAATCTGTCTACAAAAACCTGAACTTGTCTTGAGGTCTCCCTTCCTCCACCGGGTGAGAACTCTCCCTGGTACTATCTCTCAAACCAGTGCCTCTGGCCACATTCCCAGCCCTGCCTGGTCCTGTCCGGCCACAGCTAGAGCCTCCTGGCTAGCCTCCCATCCATCTGTGTCCCTCGTGCTCCAGTTTGTCCACTCCCCAGCCAAATCCTCATCCCTAACATCATGAAACCTGGCTTTTATGCAGCACCCCCAAGAAGGCAGGGTCTGGCTTCTGTGCCTTTCTCAGAGCCTGCCCTAGAGATTAGCATGTAATCACTCTTAGTTAAATAAAACGACAAAACAATTACTGGATTTGCAAATTGAACAATTTGCTATCCAAGGTCTTCCTTATGGAATAATTCATTGGACAAGTACTATCAAGTGCCAGTGATATGCCAGGCACTGTGCCAGATAAACCTGAAGGACAGGGTCCCTTAAATTCATGGAGCTCATGATCTCTGATCCATATCTAACACTTCCCTAAACAAATTATTTTCACAGCTCCCCCAAAACATCCATGGATCGTTCTTTACTTTTATTCAGAGCAAATGTTTATTTCGGCACCTAAGATGTACTAGCATGATGCTAAACTATAGCTTTTAATTTAGTCCTCACAAGACTCCTCCAAGGAAGGTAACACTGGCCCCACTTTGTACCTGGGGAAAATGAGATGAGGTAACTCCCAATTCCACATCTGCCCACTGGCGAGTGGAGTCAGCATTCCAGCCCAGGCCTGCCTCTCTTAGCGTCCAACCCTGTCCTCCTGGAGCTCCATTACCTGGCAAGGAAGTATTTGACCCTCCAGGGATGGGGGCATTCCAGTCCAGATAAACACCTGGAGCCCAGCAGGCATTCACTCGTGTGTCCGTGTGTGTGTGTGTGTGTGTGTGTGTGTGCGGGGTGGGGGAGGTGGGCGCGGTGGGGGTGGCTGGGGGAGCTGTTCCATTTGACTGGGGAACTGGAAATAAGGATATTGAGAGAGAAAACCGGGAGAGATGGGAAGTTGCTGTTTGCAGAGTTTCATGAATTGCTTATCTCTACATCCCCAAACCTTAGTCCTCAGCATTTCTCATTGTCACTTCTAATAACACATTTCCTTCTTTTATTATGGGACTGCTTTATAAGTGTTGCTGAATGGAAGCTTCCTGAAGTGCCTGGATGTTAAGTGGCTTGTCCAAGCTCCCTTGGTTAGTAGTGGGCTGGGACTAGAATCCAAATTTACTTTCCAGATTACATAGGAGGAGGTGCAGAAGACCGGAATCTCCTCCACCCCACCCCACCCCACCCCACCCCCCCACAGCTCAACTGTGAGCTGGAGGCTGAACAAAGACAGAACTTCCTGGATCTAGATGACTCATCTGTTTGTTCTTTCCTAGCCACCTCCAGAAAGCCACGCTGAACATGCCATTTTCCTCACTTGGACTCAGTGATGGGGAGACTGACCATGTCTCCTCACCTCCAAGACGGGGCAAGGAGTTGGCTAATGGCCCAGCTTCATTCCTGGGGCATCTACCTTTGAAAATGTGTGCTCCTACTTGGAGCTGTTTAGCATGGCTGCTTCTCTTTACACATGAGGGGACTGGGGTCCTGAATGACTGACTCACCCAAAGACAAAGTCAGTCCCAGGAGAAGCGAGGGCTGGCTGAGGTCTTACAAATCCAAGTTCCTGGTGTCTTCTACTCTAAAATGCTGCCGCCTCCCATTTCAGCTTATATTTCCCCTAAACTTTCTTTGCCTCCATTTTGTCCAGGCAGTGAATCTTGAGGTCCTGAGTGACAGGAAGAATGTGGAAAACAGTCAGCTTTAATCCAGCCATTCTGCTCCTAGATATTCACCCAAGAGAGAAAAAACACCTATCTTCAAAAAGACTTAGACACGGTTTTTTGTTTGTTTGTTTGTTTGTTTTTGCTGTGTTTGTTTTTTTGAGACAGAGTCTTGCTCTGTCGCGCAGGCTGGAGTGCAGTGGTGCGATCTCAGCTCACTGCAACCTCTGCCTCCTGGGTTCACGCAATTCTTCTATCTCAGCCTCCTGAGTAGCTGGGATTACAAGCGTGTGCCACCATGTCTGGCTAATTTTTGTATTTTTAGTAGAGATAGGGTTTTGCCATGTTGGCCAGGCTGGTCTTGAACTCCTGACTTCAGGTGATCTGCCTGCCTCACCCTCCCAAAGTGCTGGGATTATAGGCATGAGCCACCGCACCCGGCCTTTCTCGGTATTTTTATTTGTAATAATCAAAAACTGAAAACAGTCCAGGTGTCGACTGACAGATGAATACACAAATTGTGGTAGATCCATGCAACAGGTTATTACTCATCAATAAAAAAGAGCAAACTAGCTGGGCGCAGTGGCTCAGGCTGTAATCCCAGCACTTTGGGAGGCCGAGGTGGGCAGATCACGAGGTCAGGAGTTCAAGACCAGCCTGACCAACATGGTGAAATGCCATCTCTACTAAAAATACAAAAATTAGCTGGACGTGGTGGCCCACGCCTATAATCCCAGCTACTCAGGAGGCTGAGGCAGGAGGATCGCTTGAACCTGGGAGGCAGAAGTTCCAGTGAGCCGAGATCGCGCCACTGCACTCCAGCCTGGGGGACAGAGCAAGACTCCGAATCAAAAAAAAAAAAGGAACAAACTACTGATCCATATGACCGCATGAATGAAGCTTAAGACATTATGTTGAGTGAAAGAAGCTAGAGACAAGAGTACATGCCATATGACTCTGCTTACACGATGTTCTAGATCATGCAAAACTAGAAATCAGGTCCATGTTTGTTTTCAGGGGCTGGAAGGATAGGAAGATCCACAGAGGACAGAAGGAGGAGAGGATTACTTGGAAAGGGGCGTGAGGAAAGTTTTTTGGGTTCATCTTAAAAATGTTCCATATCCTGTTTTTTGGGTTTTGTTTTGTTTTGTTTTGTTTTTTTTTGTTTTTTTTTTTTTTTGAGACGGAGTCTCGCTCTGTCGCCTAGGCTGGAATGCAGTGGCGCAATCTCGGTTCACTGCAAGCTCCGCCTCCCAGGTTCACGCCATTCTCCTGCCTCAGCCTCTCCGAGTAGCTGGGACTACAGGCGCCCGCCACCACGCCCGGCTAATTTTTTTTTGTATTTTTAGTAGAGACGGGGTTTCACCATGGTCTCGATCTCCTGACCTCGTGATCCGCCCGCCTTGGCCTCCCAAAGTGCTGGGATTACAAGCGTGAGCCACCGCGCCCAGCCTGTTTTGTTTTGTTTTTTTGAGACAGAGTCTCTCTCTGTCGCCCAGGTTGGAGTGCAGTGATACGATCTTGGCTCACTGCAACCTCTGCCTCCTGGGTTCAAGCAATTCTCCTGCCTCAGCCTCCCGAGTAGCTGGGATTGCAGGCGCCCACCACCATGACCAGCTAATTTTTTATATTTTTAGTAGAGACGGGGTTTCACAATGTTGGCCAGGCTGGTTTTGAACTCCTAACCTCAGGTGATCTGTCTGCCTCAGCCTCCCAAAGCACTGGGATTACAGGTGTGAGCCACTGTGCCCAGCGAAAAATGTTCCATATCTTGACAGGTGTGTAGGTTACATGGATGTATGCTTTTGTTAGAACTGACCAAATTGTACACAAGATCTGTGCACTTGGATATCATAAGTTCCATCTACATTTGAAAGATGGGGGAAAAGGTAGTACATGACTGTTGCAAAACTATATAGAAGTAAAGAAGTAAGCAAAAATTATTCCTTTTTGGGGGGGCAGGGACAGAATTTCACTCTTGTTGCCCAGGCTGGAGTGCAATGACGCGATCTCAGCTCACCACAAACTCCGCCGTCTGAGTTCCAGCAATTCTCCTGCCTCAGCCTCCGGAGTAGCTGGGATTACAGGCATGCGCCACCAAGCCTGGCTAATTTTCTGTTTTTAGTAGAAATGGGGTTTCTCTGTGTTGGTCATGCTGGTTTCTAACTCCAGACCTCAGGTGATCGCCCACCTCGGCCTCCCAAAGTGCTGGGATTACAGGCGTGAGCCACCACACTTGGCCAGTGAAAATTATTCTTATTTCGCCATATTCAAATTTCACATCTCTGAGTTAACTGCTATTCATTCTTTCATGCAATAACCTTCCAGAGAACTTTTCTGGGCATATATGAATGTCATTCTGTGTAATGGGCTCACCCTGTACCTCACACTGTAACTGGCAATGGGAGAGGAAGAGGCAACAAAGTTGAAAACAGCCATTTCTGAATCTCAACAATTTCCTGTTCTTCTGTTTTAATATTAATTGCTTTTCCATGTTAGAGCCCTCAGAAAGATTTTGTGGATGCCACTAATGGGTAAAAGAACATTTTGAAGATACTGTATTTTTCTAAATTGTTTTTCTTTTGAAGAGCCATACCCCTTCCATCCCACCTCATCCCAGGTTCCCAGGTTCCCATCTCCTCAGCTCCCTCTTCTTTCTTTCTTTCTTTTTTTTTTTTTGACGGAGTCTTGCTCTGTCACCCAGGCTGGAGTGCAGTGGCTTGATCTAGGCTAATTGCAATATCCACCTCCCAGGTTCAAGCGATTCTCCTGCCTCAGCCTCCCAAGTAGCTGGGACTACAGGCATGCGCCACCATGCCCAGCTAATTTTGGATTTTTAGTACAGATGGGGTTTCTCCATGTTGGTCAGGGTGGTCTTGAACTCCTGACCTCAGGTGATCCACCTGCCTCAGCCTCCCAAAGTGCTGGGATTACAGGCGTGAGCCACTGCGCCTGGCCTCCCTCTTCCTTCTTGACATCTAAGGTGACACTGTCTAATCTCCATTGCCTTTTTTTCCATTTCTTTTTCTTTTTCTTTTTTTTGAGACAGAATCTCGCTCTGTTGCCTAGGCTGGAGTGCAGTGGCACAATCGTGGCTCACTGCAACCTCTGCTTCCTGGATTCAAGCAATTCTTCTGCCTCAGCCTCCCGAGTAGCTGGGACTACAGGCGCCTGCCATCATGCCCAGCTAATTTTTGTATTTTAAGTAGAGATGGGGTTTCACCATGTTGGCCAGTCTGGTCTCAAACTCCTGACCTCAGGTGATCCATCCACCTCAGCTTCCCAAAATGCTGGGATTACAAGCATGAGCCACCGCGCCTGGCCTTTTTTTCCCATTTCAACTGTGCAAAATACTGTCATCTTTCACGGGCCTGAGCCCTCTTGAGGTACACCGAGACAGTGCTCATCTCTCATAGGCTAGATCAGTGGTTTCCCAAGAATGAGGACTGTTTTTAAAAGTCTAAACACCTCAAAGATGGCCCTTTATGACACTTTTTATATCTACTGAATGGGAAAATACAGAAAAGAAAAGCATATTAATTAAATGCAATGCTTCTAAATGGATTTGCATTTTATTAACTATAAGAATATCTACATGCGGCTGGGCGTGGTGGTTCACGCCTGTAATCCCAGCACTTTGGGAGGCCGAGGCGAGTGGATCATCTGAGGTCAGGAGTTCGAGACCAGCCTTGCCTACATGGTGAAACCCTGTCTCTACTAAAAATACAAAAAATTAGCCGGGCATGGTGGCATATGCCTGTAATCCCAGCTACTTGGGAGGCTGAAGCAGGAGAATCGCTTGAACCCAGGAGGTGGAGGTTGCAGTGAGCTGAGATCGTGCCATTGCACTCCAGCCTGGGCGACAGGGCAAGACTCTCTCTCCAGGAAAAAAAAAAAAAAAAGAATATCTACACGCATTAAAATATTACTAAAATAGGCCGGGCGCGGTGGCTCACGCTTGTAATCCCAGCACTTTGGGAGGCCGAGGCGGGCGGATCACGAGGTCAGGAGATCGAGACCACGGTGAAACCCCGTCTCTACTAAAAATACAAAAAATTAGCCGGGCGTGGTGGCGGGCGCCTGTAGTCCCAGCTACTCGGAGAGGCTGAGGCAGGAGAATGGCATGAACCCGGGAGGCGGAGTTTGCAGTGAGCCGAGATTGTGCCACTGCACTCCAGCCTGGGTGACAGAGCAAGACTCCGTCTCAAAAAAAAATAAAAAATAAAAAAAATAAATAAATAAATAAAAATTACTAAAATAATAGTAATAGCAGTTACTATTTATTGTGTACTTGTTATGTGCCAGGTATTTTGCTAAGTGCTCTCCATGCATTTGCCTATAATTTGGCCCATAACTCCTCAGGGTGGATACCATTTTATCCTCATTATACAGATGAGGAAACTGAGGCACAGAGAACATTAGTAATTTGCCCAAGCTCCCACTGATGAGCAGTGGGGGCCCAGAATTCAGTCTGACAGGCACAAAGGATGTAGTGCCACTTGATCCTGCCTCTTTTATTTACTTGCTCTGCAGACAAGGTTTGGCTGCCTATGAGTTCTCCAGTCCCTGGTTTAAACTCCCAGGAATGAGACTGCCAGGAGGCAGTCACGTGCTATTTGGGGAAGATGGGTGCGGAGCACTCAGCCTCAAGCTGTTGGCTGGCCTGGGACCCCACTAACTCCGGCCCCATTCTTGGAACACATCTCAGTCCTCTGAGCTCAGGGGGCTTGAGTAACTCTGCCCGGGCAGGGCTTGTCCAAGAGTCCCCAGACGATGGAGGGGTTAACAGTTGAGAAGCTGTTTGCAGACCATTAGAAACAATAATCACCTTACCTGTAACCTGATCTACCTCAAAAGAAGGGTCTTGATTTTAGCAAACAGTGTAAGTGGCCTCTGTGTAAAGTGAAGGGGTGGAGCCGGCTGCCTGACTGCTTAGCTCTTGTTTCTCAAGCCAGGCCCAAGGGTCAATTCCTGGGCCTACAGGGTGAGCTCACACCCTATTCTGGCTGCTTTCTCCCCCTGGAATTCTGAAAACGGCTGCCCTGTGTGCAGTGAGTTGCTACAAGCCCCACAGGGCTGCTCTCCTGGCCCAACTAGGGGGAGCGAGTGACTTTCTGCTTGAGGTCCTCTTGACCAAGAACAGTCATGAACTCTTTCCTGTGTGCTCAAGGGCACACTCTTCTTTAATCCTCGCCTCTAAGCATGATTGCTTGCTGTGCTTTCCAATTCACAGGTGAGAAAGAACAGACTTAGAGACAGCAGTGTGAGGAAGCCAGAGCTGGTTGTTAAACTTCAAGAATTTTTCCGGGCACGGTGGCTGAAGCCTGTGTCCCAGCACTTTGGGAGGCCGAGGCGGGCGGATCACGAGGTCAGGAGATCGAGACCATCCTGGTTAACACGGTGAAACCCTGTCTCTACTAAAAATACAAAAAATTAGCTGGTCATGGTGGTGGGCGCCTGTAGTCCCAGCTACTCGGGAGGCTGAGGCAGGAGAATGGCATGAACCCAGGAGGCGGAGCTTGCAGTGAGCCAAGATCATGCCACTGCACTCCAGCCTTGGCGACACAGCAAGACTCCGTCTCAAAAAAAAAAAAAAAAAAAAAAGAATTTAGTAAGCGAATGGTTAAACATAGCCATTGGTAAGCCTGAGGTGGTAGGACTGACTGAGCCCAGAAGTTTGAAATCAGCCCGGGGAACACAACGAGACCTCGTTTCAAAAAATAAATAAATAGGCCGGGCGTGGTGGCTCACACCTATAATCCCAGCACTTTGGGAGGCCAAGGTGGGTGGATCACTTGAGGTCGGGAGTTCAAGACTAGCCTGACCAACATAGTGAAACCGCGTCTTTACTAGAAATACAAAAATTAGCCAGATGTGGTGGTGCATGCCTGTAATCCCAGCTACTCAGGAGGCTGAGGCAGGAGAATCACTTGAAACCAGGAGGCAGAAGTTGCAGTGAGTCGAGATCATGCCATTGCACTCCAGCCTGGGCAACAGAGTGAGACTGCCTAAAAAAAATAAATAAATAAAAAGTTTATTACATAAACTTATAATTAAGTAAATTATGTTTAGAACAAAGGTAATAAATACACAGAACTCATCACTTACTAATTATTTGACTGTGTTTGTATCTGTGCTTTGGAGGTTACGTCTATTGTATCTGTATGGTAGAAGTTCTGTGGAATACAGTGTGCTAGTCTACTGCTTTTCCCAACTCTCCATTCAGCGACATCATGCTGGTAACTTGAAACTGGTCATGGTGGTGTCAGAAGTGTACAAACCAGAGCGACTCCATCTTGAATATGGACTGGGTAAAATAAGGCTGAGACCTACTGGGCTGCATTCCCAGGAGGTGAAGACATTCTAAGTCACAGGGTGAGATAGGAGGTCAGCACAAGATACAGGCCATAAAGACCTTGCTGATAAAACAGGTTGCAGTAAAGAAGCTGGCCAAAATCCAGCAAAACCAAGATGGCCAGGAGAGTGACCTCTCGTCTTCCACACTGCTCATTATATGCTAATTATAATACATTAGCATGCTAAAAGACACTCCCACCAACCCCATGACAGTTCACAAATGCCATGGCAATGTCAGGAAGTTACCCTATATGGTCTAAAAAGGGGAGGAACCTTCAGTTCCAGGAATTGCCCATCCCTTTACTGGAAACCTCATGAATAATCCACCCCTTGTTTAGCATATGATCAGGAAATAACCATAAAAATGGGCAACCAGCAGCCCTTGGGACTGCTCTGCCTATGGAGTAGTCATTCTATTGTCCTTTACTTAATAAACTTGCTTTCACTCTATGAATTTGCCTCAAATTCTTGTGCAGGATCTAAGAACCCTCTCAGGGTCTGCATCGGAGCCCTTTCCAGTAACAGTGTGGGTATTTACACCACAAGAATTGACAAATGTACAGATCAGGGCTTGCATTTCTTTCCAAGCTCCTACTGATGGGCAGAGTGCTGGTTGTTAAACATTGACCAGTACCCTAGTGCTTAGAGAGGTCAACTAACTTGACAAGGTCACAAGGCTCATGGAGGAGCCAAGCAGACAGTTGGACTCCAGAACACTTATTGCTGTACTATTGTATCTCTTCAAAAATAATAAAGAATAACTTCGGGCCGGGCGTGGTGGATCACACCTGTAATCCCAGCATTTTGGGAGGCTGAGGCGGGCAGATCGCCTGAGGTCAGGAGTTCCAGACCAGCCTGGCCAACATGGAGAAACCCCATCTCTACTAAAAATACAAAAATTAGCTTGGGGGTGGTGGCAGATCGCCTGAGGTCAGGAGTTCCAGACCAGCCTAACCAACATGGCGAAACCCCGTCTCTACTAAAAATACAAAAATTAGCGGCCGGGCGCGGTGGCTCACGCTTGTAATCCCAGCACTTTGGGAGGCTGAGGCGGGCGGATCACGAGGTCAGGAGATCGAGACCACGGTGAAACCCCGTCTCTACTAAAAATACAAATACAGTAATCCCAGGTACTCAGAGGCTGAGGCAGGAGAATTGCTTGAACCTGGGAGGCGAAGGCTGCAGTGGGCCGAGATCGCACCATTTTACTCTAGCCTGGGCGACAACAGTGAGACTTTGTCTCAAAAAAAAAAAAAAAGGAATATCTTCAACAAATTAATTTCTAGGAAATAGTAAAATAGTAGACTTGAAGGAGGGCTAATGGTTAAAGATGAAGAGACTTAAAGACATGCCATTCCATCACAGTATGCACACTTTCTTCTGATTAGTGTAAAAAAATATGTAATTGATGAAGCATTTGCAAATGTGAGCACTCATTAGATGTTTAATGATATGAATGAATTATTATTTTTCAGTGTTATTATCTTTTTTGTTCATATTAATGTATCCAACTGAGTAAGTATATTATCTTTTACAGCACTGAGTAGTTAAGAAGAAATGATCTGATGTCTAGGATTGGCTCTGAGAAAAATAATACCAGAAAGGAAAAATGAGTAGGCATATAGATCAGTGGTTCTCAAAGTGGTTGCCAAAAGGCAACATCAGCATCACCTGGGAACTTGTCTGAAATGCAAGTTCTCAGGTCCCACCTCAGACCTACTGGATCAGAAATCCTGAGAAGGGGCTAAGCACAGTGGCTTATGCGTGTAATCCCAATACTTTGGAAAGCTGAGGTGGGCAGATCATCTGAGGTCAGGAGTTCTAGACCAGCCTAACCAACATGGCGAAACCCCGTCTCTACTAAAAATACAAAAATTAGCGGCCGGGCGCGGTGGCTCACGCTTGTAATCCCAGCACTTTGGGAGGCTGAGGCGGGCGGATCACGAGGTCAGGAGATCGAGACCACGGTGAAACCCTGTCTCTACTAAAAATACAAAAAATTAGCTGGGCGTGGTGGTGGGCGCCTGTAGTCCCAGCTACTCGGAGAGGCTGAGGCAGGAGAATGGCGTGAACCCGGGAGGCGGAGCTTGCAGTGAGCCGAGATTGCGCCACTGCACTCCAGCCTGGGCGACAGAGCGAGACTCCGTCTTAAAAAAAAAAAAAAAAAAAAAAAATTAGCTGGGCGTGGTGGTGTGTGCCTGTAGTCCCAGGTACTAGGGAGGCTGAGGTAGGAGAATCGCTTGAATCCAGGAGGCAGAGGTTGCAGTGAGCTGAGATTGTGCCACTACACTCCAGCCTGGCGACAGAGCAAGACTCTGTCTCAAAAAAAAAAAAAAAAAAGAGGCCGGGCGCGGTGGCTCACGCTTGTAATCCCAGCACTTTGGGAGGCCGAGGCGGGCGGATCACGAGGTCAGGAGATGGAGACCACGGTGAAACCCCGTCTCTACCAAAAATACAAAAAAATTAGCCGGGCGTGGTGGCGGGCGCCTGTAGTCCCAGCTACTCAGAGAGGCTGAGGCAGGAGAATGGCGTGAACCCGGGAGGCGGAGCTTGCAGTGAGCCGAGATCGTGCCACTGAACTCCAGCCTGGGTGACAGAGCAAGACTCCGTCTCAAAAAAAAAAAAAAAAAAAAAAAGAGAAAAAAAAATTACCGGACGTGATGGCACATGCTTGTAATCCCAGCTACTGGGGAGGCTGAGGCAGGATAATCGCTTGAACCTGGGAGGTGGAGGTTGCAGTGAGCCAAGATCACGCCATTGCACTCCAGCCTGGGTGATGGAGCAAGACTCTATCTCAAAAAAAAACAAACAAAAAAAAAACAAAAAAAACTGAGATGGGGTCCAGCGATCTGTGTTTTAACAAGCTCCCCCCAGCTGATTCTGATACACACTCAAGCTTGAGAAACACTGGTTAGATGAAACAACTATACACCTGATAGTTGTTGAGGCTGGTGACAGGTACATATGTCTTTGAAATTTTCTATAATAAAAAGTTAAAAGAAATGATTAAGCACATTGGAAGGGAGGAGTGTACATATAATGGGGGAAGGGTCATTGCTGGAGGACCTCTGGATATAGAGTGAGACAAAACAGATTCTTGTGCATGTGTCTGTGTTGCCTTTTGAATTAAACATCTAGAATAATGGCTGCATTAGCTCCTGCCTTTAACAGGCAGCTCTGCTCCCCCACCCTGCCCCCCACCAACCCCAGTTACTCAGGTTTCTCTTCATTTGGAGCCTAAATTTTAACAGGATTAGATCCTGGAGCCTCAAATCTCTTACAGAAGCAGCGATTTGAATTTTCAGCTTCCACCTGAAACTGTGTCACCGTAAAATATGCTACCCACTAGACCTGCTTTATCAGCTGCAGACATGATGCAATTAACTAATTTTCTGCAGCCTCTCACCACACGAGCTGTGGAACTTCTAGCCCATTGTATGGCTCGTTTACTTAGCAGATAGGGCCTAAGAGCCTGTAACTATTTACCTCCCTCTGGAGGGGCTGTCCCAGACAGGTGAATTCATTAGTTGGTGTTTGTAAAGCAGCAGGAAAACCAAAAAAGCGTTAGGCAAGTTTTTATTTTTACTTCTTTATTTGGCCCGAATGCCACTCAAGCGATGTCGTGTCCTGTCCTGGGTTGTCAGTTTGCCTCCCTTCATATCCACCCCCTCTTCTCTCTAGCCCATTTTTCTCTTATTCAGAAATGAGAGATGCCCACAACTCCACAACTGGAAAATTCTTCCCATTTTGTCCCAGAGGATGCAGAGGTCTGCCTGCCCATCACATGGGATATTTAGCGATCTTTAGGTTTTTTCATTTAAATGCCAAGGCATCTCTGCTTCCTGTTTCCGGTGTCCTTCTGCCCCATCTTTGAGCAGTGGTCCTTTCCCCACTTCCCTTTTCTCTCCTCTCTCTCTCTTTTTTTTTTTTTTTGAGACAGAGTCTTGCTCTGTTGCCCAGGCTGGAGTGCAGTGGCACCATCTCGGCTCACTGCAACCTCCACCTCCCGGGTTCAAGCGATTCTTCTGCCTCAGCCTCCTGAGTAACTGGGGTTACAGGCAGGCGCCACAACGCTAGGCTAATTTTTGTATTTTTAGTAGAGACAGGGCTTCACCAAGTTGGCCAGGCTGGTTTCGAGCCCCCCGACCTCAGGTGATCCACTTGCCTCAGCCTTCCAAAGTGCTGGGATTACAGGTGTGAGTCACCATGCCCGGCCTCACTTGGTTTTTTTTTTTTTTGAGACGGAGCTTCACTCTGTTGCCCAGGCTGGAGTTCAATGGCGCAATCTCGTCTCACCGCAACCTCCACCTTCCAGGTTCAAGCAATTCTCCTGCCTCAGCCTCCCAAGTAGCTGAGATTACAGGCATGTACCACCACACCTGGCTAATTTTTTGTATTTTTAGTAGAGACAGTGTTTCACCATTTTAGCCAAGCTGGTTTCGAACTCCTGACCTCAGGTGATCCACCCGCCTCAGCCTCCCGAAGTGCTGAGATTACAGGCATGAGCCACTGAGCCCCGGCTCCCTTGTATTTTTAATAGAAAAGGCACAAGGAAAAAGTTCAATGGTGAGAAGGAAGGAAGAATATTCCTCAAGTGTAATTAAAGGTAAGAAAAATGACAGTTCTTTTGTAATCCAAGTTTGAAAATATTTCTTTTTAATGTGGTAGGATAAAACAAAGCATAACATTAAATTGACCGTTTACCCATTGTTAGGTGATAGTTCAGTGGCTAAGTACATTCACACTGCTGTGCAACCGTCGTCATCAGCACTTCCAGAACGTTTTCGTCATCCCATACTGAACTCTGTACTCATTAAACATGGAATCCCCATTTCTCCTCCCCACCCCTGGCAATCACCACTCACTTTCTATTACATCTCTGTGAATTTGACTACTCTGGGTACCTCACATAACTGGAAACCTACAGTATTTGCTTTTTTGTGTCTAGCTTAGTTTAGCATAATGTCTTCAAGGTTCATTCCTATTATAGCATATGTCCAAATTTCATTCCTTTTTAAGGCTGAATAACATATATATTATAATTATATATAATGTATAATGTATACACATCATACATATATGTATGCATAATATATACACAACATACATATACGTATGCATAATATATATACACCATATTTTGTTTATCCATTCATCTGTTGATGAACATTTGGGTTGTTTTTCTTTTTTTTTTTTTTTGAGACAGAGTTTTGCTCTTGTTGCCCAGGCTGGAGTGCAATGGCGTGATCTCGGCTCACTGCAACCTCTGCCTCCTGGGTTCAGGCGATTCTCCTGCCTCAGCCTCCCCAGTAGCTGGAATTACAGGCATGTGCCACCACGCCTGGCTATTTTTTTTGTATTTTTAGTAGAGACGGGGTTTCTCCATGTTGGTCAGGGTGATCTCGAACTCCCGACCTCTGGTGATCTGCCCAAAGTGCTGGGATTACAGGCGTAAGCCACCGTGCCCAGCCCATTTGGGTTATTTCTGTTTTTTGGCTAGCACGAGTAATGCTGCTATAAGCACTGGTGTGCAAATAACTGTTTGAGTCCCTGCTTTTAATTCTTTAGGGTATATACTGAGAAGTGGAATTGCTGGATCATGTGGTAATTCTATGTTAACTTTTTAACTATGTACTTCAAAATATTCCATTGTATTTTTCACATTTTTTTGGCAATTTAAGTTCTGTTTTCTTTCTTTTTTTTTTTTGTTTTTTTTTTTTTGTTTGTTTGTTTTTTGAGACCGAGTCTTGCTCTGTCTCCCAAGCTGGAGTGCAGTGGCACGATCTTGGCTCACTGCAAGCTCCACCTCCCGGGTTCACGCCATTCTCCTGCCTCAGCCTCCTGAGTAGCTGGGACTACAGGCGCCCGCCAACATGCCTGGCTAATTTTTTGTATTTTTAGTAGAGATGGGTTTTCACCGTGTTAGCCAGGATGGTCTCGATCTCCTGACCTCGTGATCTGCCCGTCTCGGCCTCCCACAGTGCTGGGATTACAGGTGTGAGCCACCGTGCCTGGCTTTAAGTTCTGTTTTCTATAAATTGCCCAATGTCTGGTATGATTTTCTTTTTTTTTTTTTTTTAGATGGAGTTTCGCTCTTGTTGCTCAGGCTGGGGTGCAATGGCTTGATTTTGGCTCACCGCAACCTCCACCTCCCTGGTTCAAGCGATTCTCCTGCCTCAGCCTCCCTAGTAGCTGGGATTACAAGTGTGCACCACCACACTGGGCTAGTTTTTGTATTTTTAGTAGAGATGGGGTTTTGCCATGTTGGCCAGGCTGGTCTCCAATTCCTGGCCTCAAGTGATCTGCCTGCCTCAGCCTCCCAAAGTAGATAATTTTTATATAACCTGAATATTTTTTCTTTTATCTATTGTATATGTGGCAAATTATACACATTTAAAAATGTTTCCACATCATTGCAGATGAAAGTGCCTGTCATGAGCTCTTTGATTCTTTAAGGAATATTTATTGATGAGAATTGTTATTATTATTTTTTTTTTTTTGAGAAGGAGTCTTGCTCTGTCACCCAGGGTGGACAGTGGCATGATCTCATCTCACTGCAGCCTCTGCCTCCCAGGTTAAAGCAATTTTCCTGCCTCAGCCTCCCAAATAGCTGGGATTACAGGCATGCGCCACCACGCCAGGCTAATATATATATATATATATATATATATATATATATATATATATATATTTTTGGTACAGATGGGGTTTCACCTGTTGGCCAGGCTGGTCTTGAACTTCTGACCTCAGGTGATCCACCCGCCTCAGCCTCCCAGAATGCCGGGATTACAAGCATGAGCCACTGCGCCTAGCCATTATTATTTTTTTTGAGACGGAGTCTCGCTCTGTCACCTAAGCTGGAGTACAGTGGCATGATCTCGGCTCACTGCAACCTCTGCCTCCTGGGTTCAAGTGATTCTCCTGTCTCAGCCTCCCAAGTAGCTGAGATTACAGGTGCCCGCCACCAGGCCTGGCTAATTTTTGTATTTTTAGTTGAGACAAGGTTTCACCATGTTGGCCAGGCTGGTCTAGAACTCCTGACCTCAGTTGATCCGCCTGCCTTGGCCTCCCAAAGTATTGGGATCACAGGCATGAGCCACCATGCCTGGCTGATAATTTTTATTATTATAAAAACAAAAGCACACAGGCAGCCATCTGTATGTAGCATAGGGCCTGCCTTATGGTAGGTGCTCCATACATGTTTGCTGAATGACTAGATTCCTTTTGGAGGACACATGGTTTCATTTGTGTTTCTTTTTTTAGGATTTGCTATCAGTCAAACCCAGAAACTGTGTTGTTCTTCATAACTCTCTACACAGTTTTCCCTAAGTTTAACCTGTTCTACCAGTCTCAGAAAAAGAAAATAAATTAAAAAAAAATTCTACTATAAAAATAGTAGATAATTCAAGCTTCTGCTATTTGAAAAGCACTGCAGGGAAACTGTACTGCAAATGGATTTGTCAAAATGAGAAGAGTTAGTGATCAAGTAACCCATAAATTAGAAAAAACCACGGTGGCAAAGGGACAGTGGTTCTTACCTTCCTACCAGTGTTTCGGGAAGGATAATTCCAGTTGTAATGGCTGCCATGTATTACAGCCTTACTATGTTAACACCAAATAATTTGCTGAACACTAAGGAGCTATTATTTAATAACTGATTTAGTCTTCATAATAATTCTTCAAGTGAAGTATCATGATCCCCATTTCACAGTGTGGAGGGCTCAGGACAGCTGAGTCCCACACTGAAGGTCACCGTTGTGATAGATGGTGGAGCTGGGAATTCATCCCTGTCCCTTCGGTGCAGGGACCATTATCCTAATCTGTTCTCATGGAATCCCTGACACTGGATCTGGGGTATAACAAGAACCATGGCCAGGAATGGGTGACTTTGCAAGCATGTGTGTGTGCAGAAGGAGACAGGAAGGGGGTCCTGTGGTTTTGCTTGGGGCCCTGTGGTTGGATATGGGAGCCCAGGTGGGGTGGCTGTATGTCCGTGAGCCCCTAAAGTCCACAGCCTCACTGGCAGAGCACTTCCTCCTTCTGGGACTGCCTTGGGGCTGGAGGAGTCTCTGTGACTCCACTATGTCTCCAGGTTGTCATCCCTTGGGAATGGTCCTGCTTATCTCCTCTGTGAAGCTGCCTCCTAACTGTAGCGCATTGAGATCTTTGCCTTTTCCAACTCTAACCACACCAGTTTGTAACCCATACTTAACCCTTTTCCGGCTTGCCCGGAGAATACTCGCAGGCAGCGCTTGTGTAGCATTTACCCCCAAGATAACTTTGCCACAGTGTATCTCACTTTTATTATTATTTTTGTATCACTCTAATATATTGAATTTGGAAACAAAAGACATCATTCTATTTTTAACATTCTG
The DNA here is from genome assembly GCF_028878055.3 of Symphalangus syndactylus. Taxonomy (NCBI): domain Eukaryota; kingdom Metazoa; phylum Chordata; class Mammalia; order Primates; family Hylobatidae; genus Symphalangus; species Symphalangus syndactylus. The sequence continues at coordinate 112,391,202 of NC_072430.2, forward strand.
TTTTTAGAAACAGTATTTCCATTTACAAAATATAGTAATTCTCAATCACTGAAAATGTCAAATCCTAGAAAACACAGCATTCCTAAACGCGATGTTAACATCATTCTGGAATGGTTGTTGGCTGGATTCTTTTGACGAATCTGATTTTTTTGAAATAGATAATTGTGATGATTCAGACAATTCTGATGTTAGTTCTATTTAGAAATAACTCTGAAAACAGTTCTTTTCTTTTGAGACAAAGTCTGACTCTGTACCCCAGGCTGGAGTCCAGTGACGTGATCTCGGCTCACTGCAACCTCTGCTTCCTGGGTTCAAGGTATTCTCCTGCCTCAGCCTCCCAAGTAGCTGGGATTATAGGTGTGCACCAGGAGGCCCAGCTATTTTTTTTTTAATTTTCTTTTTTTTTAGTAGAGGTGGGGTTTTGCCATGTTGGCAAGGCTGGTCCTGAGCTCCTGACCTCAAGTGATCCATCCTCCTCAGCCTCCCAAAGTGCTGGGATTACAGGCATGAGCCACTGCACTGGCCTGAGAACAGTTTTTATATTTTATTTTTACATTGAGGTCAGTCAGATTTGCTTCAGCCTCAAATATCGTGTTTATGTAAAATTAAATGAGTGCTGGCAGTGAGCTGCACTTTTATTTTTCTAAATGGGAAAAGGGTTAATAAGGGCTTATGTTCATTCTTGTATTGCTCTTTAAACTTTGTTCCTTGTCACAAAAGAAAAATAGTCACCCCTTTGAGGCCAGAGACCTGGGTTACACTTTTTTTGTACACAACCCTTCCTAAATAGAGCACTAGACTCAACTATTGACCGACAAAGTACATTTTTAGTGGACACTCAGAGCTTCTGTAAGAGTCAGCTAAGAATAATTGGTATGAACAGCTGTTCTCATAGAAGAGGAAAAAGAGGAGGACAAACCCCTCAAACTCAGTTTTATGATTCCGGAACGAATGAAAGCATGCTGTGTATCTGTTATTTATTTATTTATTTATTTATTTATTTATTTATTTATGAGACTGGGGTCAAGGTCCCACCAGCACTCAGGCTGGAGGGCAGTGGCATGATCACGGCTAACTGCAGCCTCAACTTATTGGGCTCCAGTGATCCTCCTGTCACAACCTCCCGGCTAGCTGGGACTACAGGTGCATGCCACAACGCATGACTCATTTTAAAATTTTTATCATGTAGAGTCAGAGGTCTTGCTTTCTTGCCCAGGCTAGTCTGGAACTCCTGGTCTCAAGAGACTCTCCTGTCTTGGCCTCTCAAAGTTCTGGGATTATAGGCAACAGCCACCATGCCTGGCCTGTATCTGTTTTTAAATGCAACCAGCAGAGCTTTAAGGGGAACCCTACCCTGCTTTGCCCAACACACAATTTCAGCTATCATTTCTGTCATTCTCATCCTGACTTCTGGGGTGTAGCTAGTTTTCTAGCACCTCCTTTGAAAACAGGGAGTGCCTTAGGGAATCTGGAGGCCTTGGTGGTGGCAGTGGTGGCAGGAAGATGAGGGGAAGGACCAACATTTTCCTTGGAGGCCTGAGAATTGTTTTACGCATTTTTTTTTTTTTTTTTTTTGAGAGGGAGTCATGCTGTGTCACCCAGGCTAGAGTGCAGTGGCACGATCTCGGCTCATTACAACCTCTGCCTCTTGGGTTCAAGCGATTCTTCTCCCTCAGCCTCCCAAGTAGCTGGGACTACAGGCATGCACCACCATGCCCAGCTAATTTTTTTTTTTTTTAGTAGAGACTGGGTTTTGCCATGTTGGCCAGGCTGGTCTAGAACTCCTGAGCTCATGTGATCTACCTGCCTTGGCCTCCCAAAGTGCTGGGATTACAGGCATGAGCCACTCTGCGCCCAGCCTATTTTATCCTTTTAATGATCATAATTTAAAATAGCATATAGAATTATAATTCAAATCCTTTAGGGGTTTTCTCTTTTTTCTTTTTTTTTTTTTTTTTGAGAAGGAGTCTCGCTCTTTCACCCAGGCTGGAGTGCAGTGGCGCCATCTCGGCTCACTGCAAGCTCCGCCCCCCGGGGTTCACGCCATTCTCCTGCCTCAGCCTCCTGCGTAGCTGGGACTACAGGTGCCTGCCACCTCGCCCGGCTAATTTTTTGTATTTTTGGTAGAGACGGGGTTTCACCATGTTAGCCAGGATGGTCTCGATCTCCTGACCTCGTGATCTGCCCGTCTCGGCCTCCCACAGTGCTGGGATTACAGGCGTGAGCCACCACGCCCGGCCCTCTTTTTTCAACTTTGTGAATCATTTTATTTTATTTTCTTTTTCTGACCACATTTTCTTTTTTGTATCTGTGATTTAAAAAAATTTTTTTATTTCCATAGGTTTTTAGGGAACAGGTGGTATTTGGTTACGTGAGTAAGTTCTTTAGTGGTGATTTGTGAGATTTTGGTGCACCCATCACCGGAGCAGTATACACTGAACCCAATTTGTAGTCTTTTATCCCTCATTTCCCACCTGCTTCCCACCCTTTCCCCCCAAGTCCCTAAAGTCCATTGTGAGTCTGATGGGGGACTTGCTTTTCTGTGATTGGCTTGCAGATTTTTGGCCATAGAGATTTGTTGTGATTTCTAAGCCAGCTGCTCTCATCTGTGAAATTGTCCCCAGGCAATCTTCTGTTACATGTGTCAGTTACAGAAGTCCTCACTGAAAGAAGCAATGCACCTGGAAAATGGAATCCTCGCCAGGTGCAGTGGCTCATGCCTGTAATCCCAGCGCTTTGGGAGGCTGAGGTGGGTGGATCACCTGAGGTCAGGAGTTCGAGACCAGCCTGACCAACATGGTGGAACCCCGTCTCTACTAAAAATACAAAATTAGCCAGGGGTGGTGGCACATGCCTGTAATCCCAGCTACTTAGGAGGCTGAGGCAGGAGAATCTCTTGAATCCGGGAGGCGGAGATTGCGGTGAGCCGAGATGGCACCACTGCACTCCAGCCTGGGCAACAAGAGTGAAACTCCATCTCAAAAAAGAAAAAAAGAAAAAACAAAGAAATACCTGACCCCAACATGTATTTCCCTCCCAGGTGTGGAAGGCTTTTCCCCTCATTTCACAGATAATAAGGCCAAGTATATCTGATACTGGTGGGTTGGGGGAGGTCCCCAAATGCCGCTGGTGTCCAGGCTCTTGACATCATGGTGAGAAGGGATTCAAGGATGAGTCAGAAAACAGTGAAAGTACAGAGATTTGTCACAAAGCGAAAAGGACACACTCAGGAAAGGGAGGGCGGTGGACTCAAGAAAGTCTCACAGTGAGGTTTAGGGTTTCTATTTTTATGGGGTTCTTTAACCAAGGGATAGGTTTTTCGTGAAGATTTCTGGAAAAAGGTGGAGATTTCTTGGAACTGTGGGGCCACCCTTTTTTTTTTTTATGAGGCACAGTCTCGCTCTGTCGCCCAGGCTCGAGTGTAATGGTGTGATCACAGCTCACTGCAACCTCTGCCTCCTGGGTTCAAGTGATTCTCCTGCCTCAGCCTCCCCAGTAGCTGGGATTACAGGCGCCTACCACCATGCCTGGCTATTTTTTTTTATTTTTAGTAGAGGTGGGGTTTCACTATGTTGGCCAAGCTGGTCTTGAACTCCTAACCTCAAATGACCTGCCCACCTCTGCCTCCCAAAGTGCTGCAATTATAGACCTGAGCCATTGCGCCCAGTCTGGGGCCACCCATTTTTACATTAAATATGGGTGTTCCTGGAGCCATGCTGGTGCTGGTGGCGGGTGTGCATTTAGTATGCTAATGAGTGTATAATGAGGTCCTAAGAGAAACTGAGGTCAAACCCAGTGCCATGTTAGGCCCAGTCGGTCTTAGCCAGTATGGTCCATACCCTGGTTTTCTCAGGGCCTTAGCTGTCCCTACCTTCTGCAGCTATTTCAACAGTTTCCTCTTGCTAGTAATATGAAATTGTTGCTTAGAATTTTCTATTCTCCTGCAACCACCCTGTCCTGTCTCATATTTACGCCATATTTACCCAGACTGTGGTCCGCAAGCAGAATGTGTGTGGAGAGAGGTTGCCGGGATCAGTCAAGGAAAATGGAAAAGACTGTTTTTCTTTTCATTGAAAATCCTCCTCAGGAGGTGCTCAAAGGCTGGTAACTTGGAAAGAAGGCTTTCTGAAGCAACAAGGTTTCTGAGCTAACTTGTTCCCTGGCTCATGGCAAGGATCGGTCATGTCATGGAAGATGGTACCTCCAACGTGAGAACCACTAGCCATACGAGGCTACTGAAATTTAAATCAATTAAAGTGAAGTCAAATCAAGCATTCATTTCTTCAGTTGCATTAGCGACATTTCAAGTGCTCAATAGCACATGTGACTAGTGACTGCTGTGCTGGACGAGCTGCTATAGGGCACTTCCATCATCCCAGAATGTTCTACTGGACAGTGTTATTCTAAGGCAAAGCACTCAGCAGAGGCTGCCTAACTGGTCCCAGCAGTGGTGAGCTGCACCATGGCCCCAGGACCCCTAGTGAGGCTAGAGTGAGTATACATGAATAATGTTACATGTATAGCGCAGGTTTGGCCATTGGAATGAACACTTAATGACACTTTCAACTAACACTTATTTCTTAAACACAGCACTTAGTTATATGTTATTCCAACAAGCATCAGAAACTCCAGTACTGTGCAAGACACAATTTCTTTTTTTTTTTTTTTTTTTGAGACGGAGTCTCACTCTGTCCTCTGTCGCCCAGGCTGGAGTGCAGTGGCGTGATCTCGGCTCACTGCAAGCTCCGCCTACCGGGTTCACGCCATTCTCCTGCCTCAGCCTCTCCGAGTAGCTGGGACTACAGGCGCCCGCCACCACACCCGGCTAATTTTTTGTATTTTTAGTAGAGACGGGGTTTCACCGTGGTCTCGATCTCCTGACCTCGTGATCTGCCCGCCTCGGCCTCCCAAAGTGCTGGGATTACAAGCGTGAGCCAACGCGCCTGGCCGCAAGACACAATTTCTGTCCCTTGGAGTTCATAACCTTCAAGTTGAGGTAGGAAATAAATAATAATAAGCTGTGATAAGCTGAAAAGTGGGCATTTGCCAAGGGGCAATAGATATTTTGGAGAAAGGGATCAAGGAAGATTCTCAAAGAAAGGGATATGTGGGCAGTTTAAAAGAGTGGCTAGAAATTTGTTAATACGGGGGGCCCGGACACGGTGGCTCATGCCTGTAATCCCAGCACTTTAAGAGGCCAAGGCAGGCAGATCATGAGGTCAAGAGATCGAGACCAGCCTGGCCAACATGGTGAAACCCCATCTCTACTACAAATACAAAAATTAGCTGGGCATGGTGGCACATGCCTGTGGTCCCAGCTACTTGGGAGGCTGAGGCTGGAGAATCACTTGAACCCAGGAAGTGGAGGTTGCAGTGAGCCGAGATCGCGCCACTGCACTCCAGCCTGGCAACAGAGCGAGACTCCATCTCAGAAAAAAAAAAAAATATATATTTAGAAATTTATTAATAGGCTGGGGGAAATGTCCAAAGCAGAAGAAACTGCAGAACACTTTGGAGAACAGTAAGATGTTTGGTGTGGCCGGGCGGAGTGGCTCACACCTGTAATCCCAGCACTTTGGGCGGATCACGAGGTCAGGAGATCGAGACCATCCTGGCCAACATGGTAAAACCCCGTCTCTACTAAAAAATACAAAAATTAGCTGGGCGTGGTGACGCATGCCTGTAATCCCAGCTACTCCGGAGGCTGAGGCAGGAGAATTGCCTGAATCAGGGAGTCGGGGATTGCAGTGAGCCGAGATCGTGCCACTGCACTCTAGCCTGGCGACAAAGCAAGACTCCATCTCAAAAAAAAAAAAAAAAAAAGTTTGGTGTTAGAGAAATGTGGAGCAGAAGTGAGAGTGGCAAGATCAGCCACCACATTTGTAGGGCCTGTGCAAAATGCAAACGTGGAGATCCTTTTGCTCAAAAATTATTCAGAATTTCAAGATGGAGACAGGTGAGCATTAAATCCAGTCAGCACACAGGTTGCGTGCTCATGAACCAAGCTATCCTGGTGGCAGGAGATGAAGTTAAAGAGAAAGGTAGGCCCATATTATCAAAGGCTTTCCCATTCATGCTCTGGAGCTTGGGCTGTGTCCTGAAGGTGACAGAGTCATAAGAGATTCTTAAGCTGGGGTGAGGCAAGATAGGGCTTGCATTTTTACAAAGACCATGTTGGGGGCAGCACGGAAGGAGCTGGCAGGAAGGCTGGCTCAGAAGTGATTGGAATGGTCTGGAGAGAGAGGATGAGAACAAGAGGATGTCCCACCCCCCATGGGACAGAGAGGCGCTGGGACTCTGAGAGCTACGTAGGCGGTGAACTTGATGCCAGGCCCCAGCTTGGAGAGTGTACATGCAACCACCTGCCTCCTGTTGAGATTTCTTGTGCCTCCTTTGCAAGCTCTGGAGTCTTTGGGTTCCCATTGCCCACACAGGGCAAAGGCCAATGGTGCAGGGACAGTGGGAAGGGCTGATGCCGCACTTGCCACAAACCCCTTGCCAGGAACTCTTTCAGGAATCCCCCTATTCTGTTTTCCAAGACCCTTTGGACTTTCCAAAACTCTTTGGAAAACAGTAAATCTAAGGGGAGCCAAAGAATGCCCCCTCTCCTCTCCAGCCCTGGAAATATAGCATTTAGAGGAAGCTAAATCATGGTTGCTTCAATAACTCCTCCCCTGGATTTGCATTTCCTGACTTGGACATTTGTGACATTCCAGGGGTCATTGTCAGAAGGTTTCACTTTTCATTTCCTGGTGGAATCAGGACGTGCCCCTTTTGCGGGGAGTGGTGGTGGTGAGGGAGCCGGTGTGCAATGAGGTATCCGCCAAGAGCACAGGGCAATTCCACAACACAGCAGAGAGGGGTGCAAAGGAAGTGAACGTGCCCTCCTCCCCTACCAGACAAAAAAGGAAACCAGTGTGTATTCAGTACGAGGACTCCTCCCTTTTGATAAAATCTCTCTCCTAATCCTCATTACAATGCCTGAAGGTGTGCATAACGAGCCTTTTACACATGAACGCACTCAGGCTCTCCCAGGACTGGAGCTACCTGCCCATTGTCACTTGTTGATGGGATGTGGATTAGAACTCTGGTCTTCTCATTTCCGGATGGCTGCCCCACCCCCAGCTGCCCCTCCCAGCTGGAGTCAGTACCTAGGAACAACCATGGGTCATCCTGGGTACAAAATTAGCCAGACATGGTGGCACATGCCTGTAATCTCAGCTACTCGGGAGGCTGAGGCAGGAGAATTGCTTGAAACCAGGAGGCTGAGGTTGCGGTGAGCCAAGATCTCACCATTGCACTCCAGTCTGGGCAACAAGAGCGAAACTCTGTCTCAAAAAAAAAAAAGGAAGAGGCGCAGTAGTGAGACCATCTTGGGTAAATTCCGACTGTCTTGTTTCTAAGATGAGGGAGACTTTATTTGAACCTTGCAAGGAGCGGATGTCTCCATTAGCTTATTTGTTTTGTTTTGTTTTTTGAGATAGAGTCTCACTTTGTTGCCCAGGCTGGAGTGCAGTGGCGTGAGTGGCAGTGGAGTGCAGTGGTGGCTCACTGCAACCTCCGCCTCCTGGGTTCAAGCAATTCTCCTGCCTTAGCCTACTGAGTAGCTAGGACTACAGGCGTGCACCACCACACCCAGCTAATTTTTAACTTAGTAGAGTCGGGGTTTCACCATGTTGGCCAGGCTGCTCTCGAACTCCTGACCTCAGGTGATCTGCCTGCCTCGGCCTCCCAAAGTGCTGGGATTACAAGTGTGAGTCACTGTGCCCAGCTCCATTAGCTTATTTGTAAAAAAGAAATGAATAAGTAAAAGCTAGGAGTCTAGTCTGACCCAGAGAAAGGGAAAGGGGAGGCATAGTTAACGCATTTGAGGGGAAATAAGAAACACAACCAACAGAGTGAAGCAGGTATAAGTTGTGAATGGGCTGCACTGGGCTAGGTTGTTGGAAGAAATTTTTAAAGAAAAATGCATGAATATGCTTGTAAGTCTGAGTTGGTGAGGTAATTCTGGACTTTCTAGAAATGTGGGGATATGGTGGGGGCAAGTGGGAGAGGGAGAATGAACTTGGACATTTATGAGATCAGCCTAACTTCAGGGTGGCTCCCTTCCCCACAGATCGTTCCCTGTACCTTGAGCTCTAACAAGCAGGGGCCACATCTGATTGTTGTAGGGATCTGAGGGGAGGAAGAGAGAGGCGAGAACACCGGGAGAGACGTGGTGTTTTCCAGCTGAAGAGATATCTGTACAGATGCGCAGAGGAGAAGGCTGCTTTCTCAGGTCAGTCGCTCATTTAAACTGGGATATTAATTTTACGGATAGGAAAAGATCTCCTAGACATAAAAGTTTTGCTGACAGAAAAAGTCTACTACCCATGGGCTCTGGATGAAAGGCCTGGGCCTCCGGGGTATCTTCTGGGCTGCAAAAAGGGCTAGGCTGCTCGAAAGGTACTTGAAACAAATAAAACAGTGACTCTAAAACGCACCCATATGTCACATTCTTAGAGAAAAGACCTTCTGTAATTAGTTACAAGCTTTAGAGAATAAAATCCAATTTACCTGTCAAAGAGAAAGGCTGAATTGCACCCCTCCCACACTGATTGTTGAGGTGGCGGGGGGGGGTGGGGGGGGTGGGAGGGGGGATATAGCTTGTAGGCCCCTCCCTCCCTATCCCCTACCTTTCTCCTCCCATCCCCTTTATTGGTGAAGACGGAAAGAAAAAGTTGGAAAAATCCTCTAAGGACACACAGTGTTCCAAGCACAATCAGACCACTAATTACTGTTAAGCCCGAGCCCCTTTTTGTGCTCTGAGGGGGACTTCAGTGTGTAGCAACCACTTGGGTCTTTTCATGAGTTCAGGCTAACTCCTGAATAGCAGATTTTTTTTTTTCTTCCCCTTTCAACGTTTGCTTGCCGCTGCCTTTCTTTTCCTTCATCTTCATCTTCACCTTCTCCTTTTTTCTTCTTTTTTTTTTATGCTTTTCCCCCTTCTCTCCCCACCCCCACCCCTGCCCCGCCACCCCGTTTTTTTTTTTTGTTTTTTTTTTGTTTTTTTTTTTTTTTGCTTTTGGCTTTTCTGATAGCATTTTTCTTCTGGCGTTGTGTTTTAAGTCTCTAAATGAAACTTGACTGTCCCCACGGCCGGTTGGAGAAGCACAAAGGCCTCCCATTCCACTGGCTACAGTAACGCCATTGTGTGTCCTAACAATGCACTAATTGGCGGTGACAATTGTGGAGCTGGGGAGGAAGAAGGGGGCCGCCTTTTCCAATCAGGGAGCCACCGAAATAAAAGGAGAGGAGGAGAAGGAGGAGGAGGACGGGAGGCCCAGGTTCCTGATAGAGAGGGGGAATAGACCCACAGAGGGAGCGCAGGGCTCTGGTTTGTACTGGGCTTTCTAAATGAATAATAAAAACAAAGGAGAAAATCTTTATTTTGGAAAAAAAAAATGTAGATTTTTGCCACAGTCAGCTTTAGACCCCTGGTGGCGGGGGTGGGTGAACACCCCTCCAGGACAAGTCTGTGGGAAGGGGGGCCTGAACAGAGCTGACTTCCATGGCCAGCGCTCCTGGGGCTCTGCAAGCTGATGGAAAAGTGGGAGAGGCTGGTGAGAAAAGGCTCCAGGGAAAGTTCTCGACAGGATGGTTGAAGGTCAGGATGTCGAGAGGTGTGGGCAAGTCCCCATTTCAACCACATTTCCAAATGGGGGGCAAGGCAGACAGGGTAAGGGTTTTGTCATTTATTTTATGGCATATTAGACTCCCAGGAAGTCCAGGAGATGTGGGAGGCTAATCTGACCTTTAAAATGACCCTAAAGAGGAGTGGGGTTGGATGGTAGATACGAACAAATTGGTGACCAGATCATGCTGCTGGGGCTCAGGGCCTGTTGGAGAGTGCCCGAGAAGCCCTAAGGTCACCTGGCGCCTCAGAGCCTTCTAGTTCCAGCCTATGCCCTCCTTCACATGCAGTGACTCCCCTTCCCAGACCAGCCTCAAGTGTGCCCTCTCCCGGGGTAGCCGTGAGCACCCGGCCTAAAAATATATTTTTTTTTTTGTAGAGACAGGGTTTCACCACATTGCCCAGGCTGGTCTTGAACTCCTGAGCTCAGGCAATCTGTCCCCCTTGGCCTCCCGAAGTGTTGGGATTCCAGGCATGATCCACCACACCCAGCCTGTGCCTTTAAATTTCATTTCATGAATATTTAATACTCTAAACTCAAATACTCATCCAATAGAAGAGCTAAATAAAGAGCACTTGAATCCTAAAATCTTTTGGTGGGGGCAGCACTGGAGACAGGTCAGGAATTGGCTCAGGATGCCTTGGGTCTCAGTGTGGTGCCAGGGAACAGAGAGGCACTTTTGCACCCTGAGGTTCTCTTTCCACTCAGCTCTGTAGGAACCAACCCTACTTCTTGAGTAGATCCTCTCAGTTAGTCAAGTTATTTAACACCCTTGCTAAGTCCCTGTTACTGTGTCAGCAATGTAGCAAGCTTCTGAAGAAGGATGTCTTCTCCATTATTAAGAAAAAAAAAAAAAAAAGAAAGAAAGTTTTCCTGGCCCTGTTATAGCTTTGTGAATACAGAGGCCAGGAATGGTGCACCCTGGCAGGGTTCACTCTTTTTGTTTTTTTTTTTTTTTGAGACGGAGTTTTACTCTCATTGCCCAGGCTGGAGTGCAATGGTGCTATCTTGGCTCACTGCAAACTCTGCCTCCCAGGTTCAAGTGATTCTCCTGCCTTAGCATCCCGAGTAGCTGGGATTACAGGCATGTACCACCATGCCTAGCTAATTTTGTATTTTTAGTAGAGATGAGGTTTCTCCATGTTGGTCAGGCTGGTCTTGAACTCCTCACCTCAGGTGATCTGCCTGCCACAGCCTCCCAAAGTGTTGGGATTAAAGGTGTGAGCCACCGTGCCCGGCTCACTCTTGTTGGATGTTCATGCTGCTGTGTCTATTGAGTGCATAGGCCAGGTGAGATTGCAAAAACATAGAGCCAGGAAGGAAATCGTACTGAGAAATTGTGCAGGAAAGCCATTGGGTCAGAAACCATGTCTGGCTAACTTAAAGAGAGAACTATTTGTTGCACAGTTGACACAATTTAAGGAATAAAAATATCAGGTCTTTGGAAGAAGAGAATTCAGGCAGTTTCAATGGAGCAGAAACCAACAGACAACCTCTTCAGAGGCTGTAGTCAATGCACGTGCTTAGCGTTCACAAGATTCAAATTCCTGCTGGCCAAGCTTGAGCTACGGGTCTCACCCTGAAGGCAGTGGACTTTGCTGACAGGCCACCAGGACTATGTGGAATAAGGGTGGTATGGCTACTGCCTTCTGAGGGAAAAGTGGGGTGCCATTACCTTCAAGAAGGGGACAGGGTTCTGGGGAGACCCCACAGCCTTTTACATTTTATCAAGCCTTCAGGAGGGGTACTCACTTTCCTACATTTATGTATGTATGTAGGTATGTATGTATGTATGTATGTATGTATGATTGAGACAGAGTCTCACTCTGTTGCCCAGGCTGGAGTGCAGTGGCACAATCTTGGCTCACTGCAGCCTCCACCTCCTGGGTTCAAGCGATTCTCCTGTCTTAGCCTCCCAAGTAGCTGGGATTTCAGGTGCGCACCACCATGCCCGGCTAATTTTTGTATTTTTAGTACAGACGGGGTTTCGCCATGTTGACCAGACTGGTCTCGATCTCCTGACCTCAGGCGATCAGCCCACCTCAGCCTCCTAAAGGGCTGAGATTACAGGCATGAGCCACCTGTGCTGGCCTAGGAAAGACAATTTTTGACACAATTAGATAAATGTGATTTGGAACTGAGATGATAGAAGGAATTATTATTCATTTGTTAGGTGTGTAATGGTGTTGTGACTGCACAGGAGGAAAAAAACATTTTTTAGATGCATACTGAGGGATGCGGGGATAAAATGTCATTATATCTGGGATTTGCTTTGTAATATATCCTCAGAGAAGAGAAAAAAAAAAGAAAAACAAGAGTAGATAAGCCGGGCGTGGTGGCTCACGCTTGTAATCCCAGCACTTTGGGAGGCTGAGGCGGGCGGATCACAAGGTCAGGAGATCGAGACCACGGTGAAACCCCGTCTCTACTAAAAATACAAAAAATTAGCTGGGCATGGTGGCAGGCGCCTGTAGTCCCAGCTACTCGGAGAGGCTGAGGCAGGAGAATGGCATGAACCCGGGAGGCAGAGCTTGCAGTGAGCTGAGATTGCGCCACTGCACTCCAGCCTGGGCGACAGAGCAAGACTCCATCTCAAAAAAAAAAAAAAAAAAAAAAAAAAAGACTAGATAAAACAAGGTGAAAAACTGAATAAATCTTATTTTTGAAAATATCCATTGAAAACACCTTGTGTGGACTACATTTGAGCTGTTTCGCTGCCCGGGGGACTGGTTTTTCGCAATTTTGGTAGCACTAGTTTCTGGGGTTTGTCCACACACGCTGACCACAGCACTGGCATTTGGCACAGTCTGTCAACCGGTGTCTGGCCTCTGATTTCCCCTTGTTGTGGAATTAAACACGTGTGAGCAGGAGCTACTCCCTGAGGCATCGGCTGTCAGGCATCTCTTCCGAGCACTATGGCCGCCCACAGCTGCTTCCTAGGTTGCCTCACTCATGGGCAGCAGTGAGAAAGCCATTTGGGACAGTTGACCCAGTTTAGAATTCAAATTCACTCCCTGTCTATGCAATTGGAATTTATTTCCTCTGCGAAAGGCTTGAATCTCAGAGCAAAATACCTGTAGCTAGGCTTGGGTGTGCATGTGGTGATCCTAATGGAGAAAAACCCTGGTTTATCTTCCTGACGACGTGTACCTTGCAGTATGCTCAGAGCCTGACATTATTAAGAGTGTGTTATTACAATACAGCACAGAATCTACGGCAATTTGGATGTCCTTGGGCCTAGAATTAATATGTGCTTTGTATAGTCTTATAATTTGGGAGGCAATTTTCCATAACACAGTGAGAGATGTTCCTTTATACATTTGAGATAATTTAGCTCAGTGTTCATTTGGAAAAATTACTGTGCTAATAGCAGCTCTTTAGCCTCCAAACAACAGACCGTGTTGGGAGAGTCTGGACAAAGGCTGGAGGAATTTCCCCCAGACCAACAGCTGCCTGAGGTTGTATGGCAGGATCTGAAATATTGTATGAACTCATGAACTCTAGCTGATTTGCTTAAAATCAATACCCCTTAATGGAGGAATATGAAATAAAGGTGGAGAAATAATGAATTTCCCCGTTGTCCAGGTAAATTGGATGTCAGTGCACATAAATCAGAATCTCTATATGTTCGGCTATGGGAACAATCTGTTCTTCCTGCTAGACTTCTCTGCCCAAGCTACAAGAGAATAGAGGCAAATGAGGGAGAATGAACTATATCTTTCTCTTAGGTGTGTTTTGTCTCAGGCTTCCTAAGTATTGTGTAGCAGGGACCTTTGTTATCGTGGGGGAGGAATCTTCTACCCCAATCAGAATCCAGTATAATAATGTAATAAATGCAAAACACTTTTTTTTCTCAATGAGGAATGTGCTTTCCAACGATGCTACTTTGGAACAAGTCCCAGGTAAAGCCCCAGTAGACCCAAGTTCATTTCCAGTTGCATCCTTGCCCTTTGGCACTTGCTTCCTACACAGACTGATAATCCAGTTATTGCCGCTGTGGCTGCACCTGATGTGCTCAGCATTGTGGGCATGGAGATAGAATAGTATCTTTGGTAGGAGACTCTGAACTCTTTGGCGAAGTATTCCGTCCGTGAGATTACGCCTGTAATCTCAGCACTTCAGGAGGCTGAGGTGGGTGGATCACCTGAGGTCAGGAGTTTTGAGACCAGCCTGGCCAACATGGTGAAACCCCATCTCTACTAAAAATACAAAAATTAGCCAGGCTGGCCAGGCGTGGTGGCTCACGCCTGTAATCCCAGCACTTTGGGAGGCCAAGGCGGGCGGATCACCTGATGTTGGGAGGTTGAGACCACCCTGACAAACATGGAGAAACCCCATCTCTACTAAAAATACAAAATTAGCCGGGTGTGGTGGCATATGCCTGTAATCCCAGCTACTCGGGAGGCTGAGGCAGGAGAATTGCTTGAACCTGGGAGGCGGAGGTTGCGGTGAGCCAGAGATCGTGCCCTTGCATTCCAGCCTGGGCAGCAAGAGTAAAACTCTGTCTCAAAAAAAAAAAAATTAGCCAGGCATGGTGGCTCATGCCTGTAATCCCAGCTACTCGGGAGGCTGAGGCAGGAGAATCATCTGAACCCGGGAGGTGGAGGTTGCAGTGAGCCAAGATCGTGCCACTGCACTCCAGCCTGGGAGACAGAGCTAAAACAAACAAACAAACAAACAAAACGAAACAAAAAACCCCCCAAAAACCTTGGTTCTTCTATGGAAGCCAGATGTATCTGGACATAGCTCAAGATTTCCTGAATTTCCTAAGCCTTTCTGGGCAAGAAGCACCTAGTGATTTTCTATTTTGTTTAATTAAATTAATTAATTTTTTGAGATGGAGTTTCGTTCTTGTTGCCCAGGTTGGAGTTCAGTGGCACGATCTCAGCTCACTGCAACCTCTGCCTCCCGAGTTCAAGTGATTCTCCTGCCTCAGCCTACTGAGTAGCTGGGATTACAGGCACACACCACCATGCCCCGCTAATTTTTGTATTTTTAGTGAGACAGGGTGTCACCATGTTGGCCAGGCTGGTCTTGAACTCCTGACCTCAGGTGATCCACCTGCCTTGGCCTCCCAAAGTGCTAGGATTACAGGCATGAGCCACCTCACCCAGCGTGATTTTCTGTTTTAAAAACCACCATCCAGACTGTGAGGTTCACATTCATTGGATCGGCCTGAACTGGGAACAGACTCTCACATGCATTTGAGGACCAATCACAGGATAACTGGGAGGAATGAAAAAATGAATGGGAGCATACAGAGCTCCCTTTTTAGGCCAGCTTAGTCGCCTGCAGCCGCGACCTGGACACTTCTATTCACTAATGCTCTCTGGCAATGACATATACTGATAAATACATGCTAATCACACCCTGGAAGAAAATAAAGGGGGTGTAAAGGTAAGGCTTTATGCAAACAATTGCAGTCCATGAGCAGCAAGTTCTAAAGTGCTGTGACTTTTGGGAAGAAGAGAAGCAACAGCTATTAACTGCAGGGCAGCTACCGCCATTCATCCCTCCAATTCCTCTTGGCACTGTTCCCACCGTGGACCATCGATACAGCAAACAAATGTTTATTTCAAGGCAAATTGCTTCATTTAAACTGGTGGTTCTTCACCTCCAGAATGCATCGGGTTGCCCAGGGAGCTTTTAAAAAATACAAATACTCAAGCCCCATCCGGAGAGATTCTGAGTCAATTGTCTGTGATGAGGCCCGGAGATTTTGCTTTTATTTCTGTGTTTCGAATGCAGGAACCATGGATTTAAACCATCATCTTGAGCCGTCATCAAAGAACAGGACATGGGAAACAATTAAGGGAGATTCAATCATCCTCGTCTCCTGAGGATAAGAGATGAACAAAATAGTGTCTCTTTCCACGGTTCTGACATTTTTGCCTATCTTCTCTTTGATGTCAAAACTTCCTGGAGTTATCCAGCCTCGCCAGTTTCCTACAACTGGGGGAAAGCTAACCTATCCTGTGTGATTCATCTGATTATGAATCCAGGCTCTGACTACATCGTATGTCTAGTTTGGTTCAGTGAAACATTAACCCGTTTCTCTTTATCGTGGATTGTGGCAGGTTTCGTGTGACGATGAAGTCCAGTTATTTCTTGGACAGAGTGGGTGTGAGCCCAGGCCGATTTCCTGAGGGTGGAGTGGCAGGGACCGGGCATAAACTTGTTTAGGTGTGTCTTAGGGTGTAAGGCTCAGGGTTCATCTTGGTAAATGTTTTACCAGAAGAACCTTTTCTAGTCTCTTTTCCATGTCTTCCTTTGGGAAAGTGAGTTTAAATGGAGCTTCTCAAGGTTCCAAGTGGATAGTTGTTGTACCCCTGGCCTTTTGAGTGAGTGAGGGTCAGCCCAGGCATGAGGCCCTGCAGATATTTCTGATCGTTTCTCAACCCCCAGAGAGCTGCCGTCTTGAGGAGGAACAGTTTCTCTTTACTCTCCACTCTTTGCTCCTTCTTTGCTCCCAAAATATGGTCCCTGAAGGAAGGACAAGTGCTTTTGCCTAGCTGGCCACCTGGCCCTTGGCCATCTAATTTGGAGAGTGCAGGAATGGTGAAATGGAATCAGGGCCAGAAGGCTTGGGGAAAAGCTTTGGTGGGAGAACATCCATGCATGAGCTTTGGCAGCTTTGTTTTGGAACTGAAAGCAATCATGCTTAGATTCAGCAAATAAGGCCCATGACACTACATCTGCATCTTTTTAAAAGTTACACTACATTTTTCATAAGCATGGAAAGGGCTGATGAGAATATTGTAGGTTGATGAATTTTTTTAAAAGTCTATCTGTAAGATATTAGAGATAATTTAAAAGTGGCTCATTTTTTTTTTTGAGACAGAGTCGTGCTCTGTCGCCCAGGCTGGAGTGCACTGGCACGATCTCAGCTCACTGCAGCCTCCGCCTCCAAGGTTCAAGCAATTATCCCTGCCTCAGCCTCCCCCAAGTAGCTGGAATTACAGGTGCCTGCCACCATGCCCAGATAATTTTTGTATTTTTAGTAGAGAGGGGGTTTTGCCATGTTGGCCAGGCTGGTCTCGAAAACTCTCGACTTTAGGTGATCCGCCCGCCTTGGGCTCTGTGCCCGGCTGTGGCTCATTTTCAATAAAGCTCAAATCTTGACTTTGAATTAATATATAGGGCTCACCTTGGGCTTTCACCACCCCCTCAAGAGCAGTATTTTAATCAAGTTGTTATGAGAAAGGAAAGTATTTTCTGCATTGTTTATTGAGAGAGAGAACTTTATACATTAGGAACTGGTGCACTTAAATTATGTGACAGATGAACTTAAAAACTAGAGGTATTGTCAACAATACAACTTCAATTTTATATTATTACAGTTACTGATATTTTTTAAATAATGTAAACAAAAATATAGATAAGTTATGCCAAAACAAAAGGTAATAAAATCCAAAAAACAGAAAGAACACATATATAAGTTAGCACATTAGCTACTACAAATAACTTAACATAAAGTGATGTAACAGCCCAGACCCAAAATTTTAGTCATTTCTGTACTGTGTGAGCAGATATAAGAAAAAATGGCATAGACCTGACCCAGGAGCTAGAGAACAAGTTGTGCAGAAGTTTTTTACGTCACCATGTTCAATACTCTCCATTTGCAACCTAAGCATTTTCTCTCCTTTAAAAAAAAAAAAATATATATATATATATATATATTTTTGAGACAGAGTCGTGCTCTGTCACCCAGGCTGGAGTGCAATATATATATATATATATATATTTTTTTTTTAAGAGATGATGGTCTTGCTATCTTGCCCAGACTTTTCTTGAACTCCTGGGCTCCAGTGATCCTCCCACCCCGGCCTCCCAAAGAGCTGGGATTATATGTGTGAGCCGCTGCGGCCAGCCACTTTCCCTCCTTTGACCATTCCTTCTTTTAGCTACTATTCCTTTTTTTTTTTTTTTTTGAGACGGAGTCTCGCTCTGTCGCCCAGGCTGGAGTGCAGTGGCGCAATCTCGGCTCACTGCAAGCTCCGCCTCCCGGGTTCACGCCATTCTCCTGCCTCAGCCTCTCCGAGTAGCTGGGACTACAGGCGCCCGCCACCACGCCCGGCTAATTTTTTGTATTTTTTTAGTAGAGACGGGGTTTCACCGTGGTCTCGATCTCCTGACCTCCTGATCCGCCCGCCTCGGCCTCCCAAAGTGCTGGGATTACAAGCGTGAGCCACCGCGCCCGGCCTCTACTTCTTTTTTTGTTTGTTTTTTGAGATGGGTCTGACCATATTGCACAGGCTCCTGGGCTCAAGCAATCTACCCACTTCAGCCTCCCAAATAGCTGGGACTGTAGGCACATGCCACCATGCCCAGCGTAACAGTAAGATTCTGATAGGTGACCAAAGCTAGAACCTAGGCCTCTAGCAGCCAAAGCCTAATTTGATGGCTCAGTGGACACACAAAGTTAATTTGATAGCTCACGCCAAACAAAGAGACATTTTTATCACAATTTATCTAAGAGGCTTTCCACTTCTTATTTGGAAAACAGGTGGCAACATAAAAAGAAAATCTTTGAAAGGTGAAGGATAAGAAAATCCTTGTGTTTGTGTAATTTTGAACCTGAAAAGGCTAAGTTCACTGACTTTACAGATTCAATTCTGGATGGCTGGTTTTTATTTCTCTACCCATTGGCCTTGGTGACATCATGACATTCCCCTGAGTTTGGTTAATGAAAGCAAACAAACAAATAAACAAAAAGAGATTTAAGAACAGCATAAAACAAAGTGAAAACATTATGTGGTTGTATCTTTTGTATTTCCTGGCAAAAGTGCTAATGGCACTAAGAAGCCAATGTTTGTACCATTCTACTTTAACGATGTGTTTCCGACATGATTCCCTTTACTGCTGAGGTTAAGGCACACCAGGCTGAACAAAGTGAGAGTTCTGACATGCATCATGGAATGCATAGGCTCCAAGAGCATCTATATGAAGAGTAGCCAGCAGGGAAGAAGCAAACGGATCCAGATTTAGCTGAAGGGTCCTGCAGACTTCAAGTGGTTCAGACTAGACTAGAAGCACGAGACAGTACTACCAGGCACTCCTACAGGGACAAGAGACACAAGGGAAGGCCAACATGGAGAAGGAGCCACAGGCCCCAGCTGTCCTCTAGCTGGTTTATTAGCCATGAGGCCTGCCTCTGGGCTGGGGCTCAGAACTAGGGGCAAGGAAGATCCGGGGAAAAGAGAGAGGCTGGTTTGCAGCTTCATGGCCAATAGGAGGGAGCCCTCCTAAGAGTTAGGAGTTGCTGTGAGTTGCCATAGATGCCTGAATCTTCTACCCTGGGCAACAACTAGCTTCATTCAACGTCTGGAACTTCATTCAAAGTCTTGTCTTTCTAACAAGACGAGCAGCCAGTGGCTTCTCTTTTCACAGGGAAAATCCAAAGCAAAACAGCAGTTGTCTCACTTGAGTTTAGCAATGCTTTCCATCACACCAGCGGCCACTTTATGAGGACAGTGCCACAAAACATGATCATTTGGAGCTTACTTTTTTTTTTTTTTTTTGACATGGAGTCTTGCTCTGTCGCCCAGGCTGGAGTGCAGTGGCGCAATCTCGGCTCACTGCAACCTCTGCCTCCCGGGTTCAAGCGATTCTCCTGACTCAGTCTCCCAAGTAGCTGGGATTATAGGCATCCACCACAACACTTGGCTAATTTTTGTATTTTTAGTAAAGAGGGGGTTTCACCATGTTGGCCACACTGGCCTCAAACTCCTGACCCCAAGTGATTCACCCATCTCAGCCTTCAAAGTGTTGGGATTACAGGCATGAGCTACTATGCTCAGCCTAATTTTTTAAATTTTAGTATAGACCTGATTTTCACCATTTTTGGCCCGGCTGGTCTCAAACTCCTGACCTCAAGTGATCCGCCTGCCTTGGCCTCCCAAAGGGCTGGGATTACAGGCATGAGCCACCAATCCTGGCCAAGTGGAACCCACTTTAAATAAAACTGACAACTACCGGCATGCTTAGGAGGGTATCCCATACTCTTGTCTTTTACTTAGAGTTTAACAATGACTTGGATTTTCCCTCAGCCATGCACCCATTAAAACACACTAAGGAAAGACCCTTGAGTCAGAGATTTTTTAATCCAATGAAATTAGAATCATCTACCAATAAGGAGACTGCTGGGTGCTAGACTTAACTGTTGAAACACCGTTCCACATGACAGTAATCAACACTTGTCTGTTTACATTAACTGAGCAGAGCTTAGTCACCCGTCACTAGATTCGACCTCGAGCAGACAGCTCTACTTGACTCAGGGTCGGAAGAGTGGTACAAGGTGTGCAACATATGAAGCTCCTAATGCCCGTCACTAACAAGCGACACGGAGGCAGGGGAAACGGAGAGTGCCGCTACCGATTCAGGTCACGCCAAGGAGGGAGGCTCTTTCAAGGTCTTGCTCCAACTTCACATTTTCACATTATTTCAGAGTAAAAAGAAGTGGTGCAGACAACTCAAGAAATAAAATGGGCAAAAATTATACACATCTCTATTTACTAGGAGAAGTAAAAAAATAAAATAATCCCTGTGTTGAAACCAGGCAGTATTGGGATCAGGAGGTGAAGATGTTTCATAATCTAGTGATTTCAAGAGAGTGTGTCAGATCAATGGAGATGAATAATTGTGCACACACGAGCAACAGCACTGGCTTGACTCTAAAGGAGGACCAGAATGCGTCTCTACTTCCTCTGCTAATGCCCCTCTGCAGAAAATGTTCAGTGTGCGTGGCATCGTGCTAGTCCCACCTGGATATATTAATTTATGGACGGCCTTTTTTAGCCAATGGGTAGAGAACAAACTCCCAGGTTTGGAAGCCAAGCCTCTCTGAGGAGGCACAGAAAAGAACTATCCGATGTCCATGTTCAGTGTGTACACACAACACACAGAGACAAAAATAGAGGCCAGGCTCCGTCAAAGGACGCACTCTAGCTGAGCAAAGGCTGCATTCGGCAACTAGGGTGGTGTGAACACCTCGGATCTCACTGCAGCCGGAAGGAAGTCACAGCATAGTCCCTTTTCAGGAGTCTGAGGGATACCACTTGTGTCACAAACCACAGATCCCAAGTATTAGACGTATTCCCTTCTTGGTGGAGGCCTACTCTAGAAGAATCAAAAAGCGATGACCCACTCAGTGAATCCAACGTTAAAGCTCCTAACTAGGTGACCCTTTAGCACTACAGACGTAAAAATGACTATAATGCACTCCCTCGAAAAGGCAGTGAAGCAAAGGGGGCCGCTGAGCGTTTACATGGTTTTCATATAAAGAGGCTTTTAACTTTGGAAAAAGCGGGCCTGGAAAGAACACTACTCCCACTCCAGTTGACTGCTTTTTAAGTACTTTGTGGCCTTCCTGCCGCGGTGCAAAATGAGGTCTATTTTAGGAACTGGCTTCTTTACTGCGGGGTTAGATGCCAACATTTTACCAGGGTTGGACGATCTCACACATGAGTTTCTGGCACTTTTAGGAGGGATTTCCTCAAGTGATACACTAGGGAATGAACCTTTCAGCAAAAAGCGGTTCCCTGGAGTCAGTTGCCAGCTCCAGGAGATTAATTGGCCATTTTTTCATATGTTTTATGTGTAAGATATTTAATATGGGATGAAAAATGGAACACGAGGAAAAGCAGGTATTAGTTTGGTTTGAAAGAGGTGGTAATCCACAGATTTGCTTTTGTTTCGACAGTTTCTAAGCAGTGGAACAATTACCTAACAGTGCACCAAGTAATTTGTTAGAGTTGAAAACAGTAAGGGCGTTCATGTGCGCCAAGGCATTCTGGGCTGAAAACAGCAATTTTGAATTTTCATGGCAGACCCAACTCCTAAGCTGGCTCCACTCTGTCCTATCAGATTTTGGTGGTGGTGGCAGAGAATGTCATAGGCCTGTGGCTGGCACCGACCAAGCTGTCAGGGTTGTATGAAAAGGAGAGGAAACAGGAGTGCTGGACATGGACCCAGCTCTGGGTAGCTGATCGTGATAACACATCGATTTTTTGTTTCCCTTTTGAAAATAAGCAGAAAATGATGTGGGTGGAAAGTCCTCCTTAGGAGTTCACAGGGACTGCTCATATTTAGCAGGGCCCTCTAAATGGGGACTGGTGAAAACAAGTATGTTTTGAACAGGGATCCAGAATTTTGCCCTGGACTCTCGGCAGGTATGACCCTGGGTGCCTGTGAGCTAGGAGAGGAAATTCTGTACGCAGGGCAAACATGTTACAAGGGGAGGAGATGGCCCTGCACTTCAGGTCTCCAAATGCAGTGTGCTAGGAATGGCCTCGCTGACAGTTGGAATCACGGATACATTAATTACAGCGAAGGCAAAAGTAAGCTACAGTGACAGGGAGCTGGGGGCGGAGGGAGAAGGCACTTTGCCATGGGAGCACATCTGTTTTATAATAAGCAGGTCTATAATTCTCTTGTGAAAGATCATGTTCTGCTATCTTCTCTGAGGCTGGAAAATATAAATACTGTATTTTACCAAGGGGAGGAGGAAAGGAGATGATCAAATTTGTTTGCCTGTTGCCAAGTGTTTGAGATTTTCCACTCTTTTTCTTTTGTGTGCAACATTCTCTTTAACTAGAGTGGGGGAAAAGTCAACCTGCTTTCCTAAGGGTAAAAGGCACCGTGAGGCATCTCATGAATAGGGCCCTGGCCTTTTAACAAGTTTTCAAGCCTTGGTTGCGGCTACTGTATAGTCAGAAAATAAATGCATGCATGGTGTTGAGCTATTAAGGTGAAATGTGTGGTCTGGGGCCAAAGGAACTGGTGTGGGTTGAGAGGTAAAATGCTTACATCTAACTGCACAAAAGTCAGTCTGAAATGTCACATCTCTAGATGGACGGAAGTATCATGAGTTGGGGTCTTGGGGAAGCAGCGTGTGGGGGAAAGGAGCAATGGGGTTGAATGTACCAAGTATGTTGTGAGCCACTGATCCTAATAGCAGCAAAACTACTAAACCATGAAGACATAGAAGGCATCTGCTCAGCGCGAAAGATACAGAATCTTCTCATAAAGTCTACTGAGAACTGTTCCATTATAAACGTATTTTCTTCCTCTAGGGAGAGTTAAGGGGAAGCAATGGGAGCTGTCAGGGTCCCAGGGCTGTCCTACCTGCCATTTTGGTCAGTGACTGCCACGCACTCTTCCAAGGGCACTGCAGCAGGAGAACGCTACCTGCCAAATAGCAAAGCAGCTCTCTTTCTTACTCCTATTATTTATTTTAGCACTCTTTGTTTTACTTCAAGGTGGCAATTATATATGTCTGTGTGTGTATATATATTTATTTAAATAATATTAGATCTAATTCATTAATTATACTTGTAAGTCTGTATTTTCTTAATAGTCCAAAGTTGGTATTTTGAAGTTCCACGTTACTCTGATTTTTTAAACAAAAAATGAGAAAGCAAGAATGGTCACATTGACAAAGGTTGAAATGAAAGTGCAAGAAGAACAACGAGAAATAAACCACTTAAAATGAATAGGTAGGAACTGCCTCCACAGGATTCTGAGAAAAGAAACTAAAACAACCCTCTCTGTGAATATACGTACCAGATAGCCTTATCTACCAGGCTACACGCCGATGTCTTTAACAACCACCCCAGGACATTTCCTCCGGCCAGCAACAGGAAAAAAATCACAGATATCAACCAGGGGCACCCGTTGAAAACTGTTAAGAAAGCCATGTGTACAGCCTGGAAAACACGGTGGAGCGTCACATCATTAGGCGGGTGATGGGATTCGTACCGGCGAACAGACCGACAACACGCAGTTATTGGTCGCAGAGGTTTCTTCTCTTCTCAGGAAAAAAACTTCTGAGATTAACTTCAAAACCAGAACCATCCCTCCTCATAAATGAGGGTTGTATGCTTTCTGTCAGAGGGGACTTGGCTCCTGTTTCCAGCCATCGGCTCTGCTTATGTGACTCCCTGCCTCCGCAGGAGGAACTGAGGCGGGAGCGCCACGGACACTGGGTCCTGGAAGGACCCAGCAGTCTCTTGTGTTTTGAAGGTTTTCTTTTGAAACAGATGATGATGGGTGCCTGCCTCAGTTACCTCAGCCTCTGTGAAGGCTAAAAATAAATAACACAAAAATAACCTAAAGCACTGTTTTGTGCAGGAAATGCTTCCTCTTGTGTCTTGGGTAATAAAATGTCCCAAGAGACAGAAAAAAAAAAAAAAGTCTGAACTATAAAGCATTGTGTATACCACGTTTTGCCTGGGAGCAAGCAGCTGAAATTCTTGGCTAAGTGTAATCCAGCTATTGGTAGTTTCTCGAGCCACAGAGGTTCTGCGGATCGTCTGGACAATGATGTACACAGAGCATACGTACAGGTATTTGTGTCTATATAAATAAATATATATATCTATATCTAGCTGGAGAAGAGACATACTCTTCTTCCAAAGGGGTCTAACTGGCTAGTTAGGAAGCCGCTCTGGGGCTGATGGATTGTTGATTGGTGAATCCCTGGCCTTCGGGTCAGCTGGAGTCAGGTGTTCTGGTAGGACAGCTCGAACATGGTGCAAGCCTCCTCTAGACTCTCGTCCATGTTCAGTCTCTGCCAGAAAGACTTCTGCTTCTTCTGCAGCTCTCGGCGAACACACCTCGGGCAGGGGACAGACTTTTCTTTGCATTCAGAATGGAAAACGGCTCCACAGCTTTCACACCTGCAAAAGTCAACCATAGATATGATGAGCAAGACTGAAGCCAGCAAGACACAAATGGGAAGCCCTGTGGCCTCGGGTGCAGCTGGTGGCACAGTCTACTGTTCTGGACAACCCTGCCAATGGGAAGAGAGATGACTCATTGAAATGAACTGTTTGCTTTTCCAAAATGCTCAAGGTTGAATTTCACTTGAAAAACATTTTTGCTTTTCTGATCTGAACTAGGGCTTATGAGTGGGGGGGAGTCTGCAGTCACCCAGCAATTCTGGTTATAGTGACAATGGACACAACAGCAGAAGCTCTCCATTGAGAAGGGAGTGGGCACTGACTCTATGGTGAAGCGACAGAAAATGAGAGGGGAGTGCCTCGTGAAAATGCTCGGCACACCAGTGACAGCCACAGCGTCACATCTGTGGCAAGGTAGCTTTCCACATCAGTTAACACGAGCTAAGTGGTTCTCTGTTAACTAGCTGCCTTTATTTGACAGTTTGAAAAGATAAAATGACACATTTTCATTTTCTGAATGACATCCTGTGGTCTATGAAATCTTGTGGGTTTTTTAAAAATTAGGAAAAAACTCCTACCTTTGTAAGTCTACCTTTATAACATGAGCATGAACATTAAAGCAGGAGACAGTGGGGAAGAAAACATTTTTCCAACAATATGACAGATATTATAATTTGTAGAGAGGAAACATTCCAGGTGGATGACTCGTTTGTTGTTTGGCCTGGTGGAAGCCTGCACGGGAGTCTGAATAACTTGTTTTTACAGCGAAGTTTTTATTTATTTATTTTTTTGGAGATAGGGTCTCACTCTGTCACCCAGGCTGGAGTGCAGTGGCGTGACCTCAGCTCATTGCACCCTCCGCCTCCTGAGCTCAAGTGATCCTCCCACCTCAGCCTCCCGAGTAGTTGGGACTACAGGCACCCACCATCACACTTGGTTAATTCTTGTATTTTTAGTAGAGACAGGGTTTTGCCATGTTGGCCAGGCTGGTCTGGAACTCCTGACCTCAGGTGATCCACCCGCCTCGGCCTCCCAAAGTGCTAGGATTACAGGCGTGAGCCACTGCATTTGGTCTGCAAAGCTTTTAATAATGAGTAACTGACAAGCTCAAATACAGCTGCTCCAGTGAGTGGTTTGCCGATATGGATTGAGTGAGTTTTCATCCTTCCACGAGGGTAATAGGCAACTTGTACCAAGTCTTAGGAGCCCAGGGAATTGCACCTATGTAATTTTGTTCAGGCTGCAGCATTCAGGGAGGGTCCAGAACTGGACTGGGTTCAAAGAGGGTTGCGAAGGAACCAGTCCCGAGGGCTCAGCCTCAGGCTTCTTTTGCTTTTTCCACAGCGTCTTGAGTTTCAGTGCTGGGTGCAGGATGGTCTTGGGGGCATTATCTCCTAGTCTGCCACTGACTTACCCCATCACCATTCAGGACCCAGAGGGCTTAGTGAAAGGAAGATCTTCCTACCCCCCCTCATACCTTGGAGAGGAGGCAGTGACTTGGATGGAGAGACACTGTTGTGGGGTGGGGGGGTTGGAGGGGGGAGAAAGAGAGAGTGTGTGTGTATGTGTGTGCGTGCGTGTACACCTATTCCAGCAGAGGCACAAGAAGACAGGACTTCCTGCACCCAGCAGATCTACCCCCAGCTTGGCTCTCTGGGTCAAGTGAAACATACAGGTGGTGAGGCCAGCTAGCAAGGAGCTTCACATCAATTCCTGGCTGTGTGACTGCTATGAACTGAACTGTGTCCCCCTGTTAGTCATATGTTAAACCCCTTACCCACAATGTGACTATATTTGGAGATACCGTGCTTAGGAGGTAATCAAGATTAAATGAGGTAAGCCGGGCGTGGTGGCTCACGCCTGTAGTCTCAGCACTTTGGGAGGCCGAGGCGAGCGGATCACCCAAGGTCAGGAGTTCGAGACCAGCCTGGCCAACATGGTAAAACCCCGACTCTACTGAAAATATAAAATTAGTAGGGTGTGGTGACGCATGCCTGTAATCCCAGCTACTCGGGAGGCTGAGGCAGGAGAATTGCTTGAACCTGGGAGGTGGAGGTTTGCAGTGAGCCGAGATCACACCACTGCACTCTAGCCTGGGTGACAAGAGCAAAACTCTGTCTCAAAAAAAAAAAAAAAAAAAGATGAGGTCATGAGGGTGAGACCCTGATCCAAGCTCATAAGTGTCCTTAGAAGAAGAGCACAGGGAGCTTGCTCTCCCCAACTCCGCATGCCTCTGAGGCAGCGCACTGTGGGGACATACACACTCCTGCAAGCCAGGAGGAGAGGCCTCGCCAGAAACCAACCCTGTTGGCACCTTGATCTGAAACTTCCAGCCTCCAGAACTGGGGGCAACACACTTCTGTTGTCTAAGCCACCCAGTCTGTGGTTTTCCGTGTGACAGTCTGAGCAGACTAATGACCTTACGCCAAGTCACGTTGCCTTTCTGAGCTTCCTGCGCTTCACTGTCCTTATCAGCTAAATGGAGACTACATAGCACCCACCTCCTGGGGTGCTGCAGGCCTCAGGTAACATCATGGATGCAGTGTATTCCCAGTTTCTGGCCATGGTGGGAAGTGCTTAGCGAACAGCAAGGACTGCTCCGGCCAGGGTGCCCCCCAGGCTGCCTGCTGCCTTCTGTGCAGCTGCATTGCAGCCTGACTTCACCCATGTCACTATGGAGACCTAAGGACATCTCAGTCAACCCCCTCCTTGCCTAGATGAGAAAAGAGACTCCAAGAGGGCTAGGGATTGCCTAGTGGGGATGCAGTGAGTTGGAGACAGAGTTGTGACTGGAACCCAGGGCTCCTGGCAGCCTAGCCAAGGCCCTTACCGAGCACCACACTGCCGGGCTGAGGCCTGGCCATCCCAGTGAGAGCAGGGAGCCATCGCATAGGGAAACACAGGGCTTCCAATCAGAACACCTGTGTCAAACCACAAATCCTTTGTAGCTGAGTGACAGTGGGCAAGTTACTAAAGTTCTTGGTGCTTTGGTTTTCTCATTTGTAAAATGCTGCTCACGGTGAACCCCTTCCTATTCACTGGGTTGCTGTGAGACTAAAATGAGAAACATACTTGTAAGTGGAAGGACTATGCAAAGGCTGTGACGCCGCCCCTCACAGGTGACTCTAGTACCCGTCTTGTTGACACAGGCGCTATCCTGGACATGGCAGGGTCACCTCTAGCATCTTCCTCTTCCCAGCCCCCTCCTCCTTCCAGTGAGGATAAAGGTCAGACCCATGTCTTCTAGAGCCTCTCTCATCTGGGCCAGCTCCTTCCTAGTGGCAATGGCTTTGTCCCCACTGGTCACACCTTTGTAACTTTCTATCACTAAAGTGACACTAATGGTAGCTTTATCATATAAATTTCCTCCTTCCAGCCCCCTTTCCCCTGCTGGGTTAGTCAGTGATTTATACACCTAGGGATGTTGCCCCAGCGCAGTGATTGATAAGGAGGAAAAACCCTGGGTTCCTTCAGTACCACTCCCTTATCTCTGCTGATACCAGGCTCCAGTGAGTGAAGAGATTGGGTCTTATCGGATATTTCTGGTGCAGCAAACACCCATGGGGTGATGGAAGAGCTGAGCGCACCTGCTCTTTCTAACCAAAGGTCAGTAACTGAACACAAAGCATGAGATAAAAAAAAAATTAATGATTTCAAAATAGAACTAACCCCTATTTTCTAACAATTTGTAACCCAGAAGGTATCTTTTAAACTGTAGTATGGATAGATTGATCAATGACTTTCCAAATTCCAAGAATCTATAGTTAATCCCTCCCCCAACCCTTTTCTCTTTAAAGGAAAAGAATAAGGGGAGGAAAAGGAAGGAGAAAGGGAAATTGTTCTCTTACATAAGGTTTATGGAGCCCTGTAATAAAAATGTAAAGTTCAGGATAAATATTTACATTAAAAAAATGTAATATATGGGTATGTTCCTCTTTGAGAATAGGATTTTATTTTTTCACTTTAAAAAGATTCATTGGCCGGGCGTGGTGGCTCATGCCTGTAATCCCAGCACTTTGGGAGGCCGAGGCGGGCGGATCACAAGGTCAGGAGATCGAGACCACCCTGGCTAACACAGTGAAACCCCGTCTCTACTAAAAATACAAAAAATTAGCCGGGCGTGGTGGCGGGCGCCTGTAGTCCCAGCTACTCGGGAGGCTGAGGCAGGAGAATGGCTTGAACCCGGGAGGCGGAGCTTGCAGTGAGCCGAGATTGTGCCACTGCAATCCAGCCTGGGCGACAGAGCGAGACTCCGTCTCAAAAAAAAAAAAAAAGATTCATTGGCCGGGTGCAGTGGCTCACGCCTGTAATCCCAGCACTTTGGGAGGCTGAGGCAGGTGGATCACCTGAGGTCAGGAGTTCAAGGCCATCCTGGCCAAAATGGTGAAACCCCATCTCTACTAAAAATACAAAAGTTAGCTGGGTGTGGTGGTGTGTGCCTGTAATCCCAGCTACTCGGGAGGCTAGGCAGGAGAATCACTTGAACCTGGGAGTCAGAGTTTGCAGAGAGCCAAGAAATTGCACCACTGCACTCCAGCCTGGCAACAGAGCGAGACTCCCTCCCCCTGCATCCCCCCCTACCAAAAAAAAAGATTCATTGAGCCGGGTGCGGTGGCTCACGCCTATAATCCCAGTACTTTGGGAGGCCCAGGTGGGTGGATCACCTGAGGTCAGGAGATCAAGACCAGCCTGGCCAACATGGTGAAACCCTGTCTCTACTAAAAATACAAAAATTAGCCAGGCATGGTGGCATGTGCCTGTAATCCCAGCTACCCATGAGGCTAAGGCACGAGAATCGCTGAAACCCGGGAGGCAGAGGCTGCAGTGAGCTGATATTGCACCACTGCACTCCAGCCTGGGTGACAGAGCAAGACACCATCTCAAAAAAAAAAGATTCATTGGCCCCCCTGAGTACTCACTGAGTTTCTTGACTGTATTTAAAATATGATTTAGCACATACAACTTTTCAGGAACACATCTTTCATATAAGGCAAATCTACCAATGTAATCATCTCTGCTGAAAATTGCAACAGGTAATGAAAGAGAAATGTCCCTTTGGTGTTCCTGCGTGATACATCAAATGAAAGCTGGTGTCTTCATTCTGAGTCATCCAGTCCAGTGATAAGCAGTTTCACTGCTTGTTGGATGTTGCTGTACATCACAGAAAACAAAGACTGACATCCTCCCTTTGCAGTGTCCGCAACTGCAGGGAGACATTTGTTACTGACCAAAGTCATCCAATGGGTTTTTCCGTTTTTTTTTTTCTTGAAAACATTCATTGCTTCATTTTTTCTCATATCTAGGGATCTCAACCTTGGCCCTACTGACATTTTGGGTTATAATCCTTTGATGTGAGGGGGTGTCCTGTGCATCATAGGATGTGTAGCAGCATCCCTGGCCTCTCTCGACTAGATGCCAGTAGCCACGTCACCCCCTCCTCCCAGTTGTGACAACCAGCAATATCTCCAAACACTGCCAAATGCCTCTGCGGGGCAAAACCATCCCTGTTGAGAACCACTGACCTAATCTAGTGGAAAATGCATCACAGAGGGGGTACCCAGGGATACTTACACAGGACCCCCACACTGAATTTGCAAGTGTCACCTGCTGGCTTACGTTCTTACCAACCAATAAGGTCCAGTGTAGTGTACTTATTCATTTAACTTTCACAAGTACGTATTTTAAACACATCATTTGATTTAAAATAGTTGAAACCACTAATATTAATATTAACCAGTGATTTCTGTTACTTCCAATGGCAAAAACCGCACTTGCTTTTGCAGCAACCTAAATGGAAATCATTTAGAACATCATTTAAGAAGTCAATATCAGTGACACAATGCTGTGCATCACTCAGTCACTCCCTATCAACTCACTCTGATTTTTCTTTTTTTTTTTTGAGACAGAGTTTTGCTCTTGAGGGTGGAGTACAATGGCGCGATCTCGGCTCACCGCAACCTCCACCTCCTGGGTTCAAGCAATTCTCCTCAGCCTCCCAACTAGCTGGGATTACAAGCATGTGCCACCACGCCTGGCTAATTTTGTATTTTTAGTAGAGACAAGGGTTCTCCATGTTGGCCAGGCTGGTCTCGAACTCCTGACCTCAGGTGATCCACCTGCCTCGGCCTCCCAAAGTGCTGGGATTACAGGCATGAGCCACCGCGCCCGGCCTGACTTTTCAATTCTACCTAAAAGCTGTCTTGGTGGTGCGTCTTAGTCCCATTTATTTGCTCTTTGGCCAAGAACCTCTGCGCTGTTTCTCTGTGGTATTTTCTGCTTCTTTATGTCCTACCTGGGCCATCTAACAAATCAAAGCTAAAAGTTTTACATCTACTTCATAAAATAAATTGCTTTTATGCAACTGTGAAGCAGTCAGGTTTCAACAACTTGTTTTTTTTTTAGACGGAGCTTCACTCTTGTTGCCCAGGCTGGAGTGCAGTGGCGTGATCCCAGCTCACTGCAACCTCCACCTTCTGGTTTCGAGTGATTCTCTTGCCTCAGCCTCCCAAGTAGCTGGGATTACAGGCACCCGCCACCATGCCCAGCTAATTTTTTTTTTTTGGTATTTTTAGTAGAGACGGGGTTTCACCACATTGGCCAGGCTGGTCTCGAACTCCTGACCCTGTGATACGCCCGCCTTGGCCTCCCAAAGTGCTGGGATTACAGGTGTGAGCCACCGCACCCGGCCAGTTTCAACAACTTCTGCAATAAAAAGGAGACCAATACTACTACAATGGGGTGCCTACTGCAGAGAGTAGACCTCAGCTTCAGTGAGGAGCCCCGAGTCCTTGGTGCAGGTTGGCCTTGGTGTCACAGGGGTGTCACAGGGGTCTTGGGTAAGTTACTTTATCTCTAAATCTCACTCTCCACAGAAGTAAAAGAGAAGCTTGGGTTAATCTAAAGTTTCTTCCAACTTGCAGATTTTATGCAGGATTTGGGGGCCGGGGGAGCTACTCTGGGTTGTACTCTCCTCTCTCCAAATTGTCTTGCTCCAAGGTCTGTGAGTGAATGAGTAGGAATGTAGCTTGGCTACCCTCTCCAGAGAGTCTCAAACTCATAAGCTGGGACTGCATGAGATGAACCTTAAGGTGTAAAGCATTACTTTTTATTTATTTGCATTGATTAATCAAGCTATGAAATAGCTTATATGAACTAGTATATACAGCTCTGACTCAGGAATTTGGCCAAAAGGAGCTGAGTTTGCCCCTATTTAATAAAATTTCAATTAAAAATTAAGGGTTCCTTTTTTAGCCTTCTCCCAATCCTTATCAGTGCCTCTTCTTCCCAAGGGAAAAAAACATTAATTGTTAAATGTTGTCAAGTTTTTTTGGGGGGTGGGGATGAGGAGGGCCAGCTAGGGACGACAGCCATTTACCAGCCTATGTGGAAATATGTTTGTGTTTTAACTGTTGGGACAGCTGCACCAGAGTTAACTGGGTGCATGTCAACACTGGATACACCACAAGACATGGGACCAGGAAGGGAGGACCGGAGTTCGGCTTCTGTGGATGCTCTTGGGAGCACTCCTAATTATTTGTGTGTGCCCTGACAGACTGGTCCCCTTCTTTGGGATAGGAGCAGGGGAACATCTCCCCCATTTTGGGGCAGCATAAATCTCACTTTGAATTTCAATGAATGCACCATATGCATGCCTGTAATCCCAGCTACTCAGGAGGCTGAGGCAGAAGAATCACTTGAACCCAGCCTGGGTGACAGAGAGAGAACTGCACTCCAGTCTGGGTGACAGAGAGAGACTCTGTCTAAAAAAAAAAAAGAGCACCATGGAATGAGACTATATATTTTATGAACAGTCTTTGACCCAAACATTAGCTTACTGACCCATAGCAAGTGAGGAAGAAGTTCATACCCTAGAAATCTAATAGTCCATCACCAAGAGATAGGCCAGACATGATGCTCTTATTGTAGTTATTGAAACTAGGAAAATGAACCTGCTGCAAACTAGCAGAACTAAATATGTGCAGGGGGAAAAGGTTTGCTTCTCAAATATTATGGCAAAGAAGCAAGAATTCCTGGCTGCAGACAGTTTCCTGTTCTGGAATGCTGATGATGTGAGACCAATTAGAGACAGGCCCAATGGCTTTGTCTGCACCCTTCCAGATTCTAGCTGCACACAGGGAGGTCACAGGAAACTGCTAAAGGCCCCTGCCCCGAGTTGAGGTCACTGAAATGCTTCTGCTGTGTTCACGTTGGGTTCTTCTCCTGCTGTATTTTTATTTTTGGCTCAGGCAATGGCCTCAGATATTTCACTTGGATTGAAATTCAGGCTTCAGTTTGGTTGGATCTCTGACAAGCAAAAGGACAGGCCTGCAGAGCAGGGCAGAGCCTTGGCTGGTTTCCACTCTGCAGAGCCCACAACGAATGGGGTGGGGCTCAGAAATAAGTGCACGTTATCAGGCATGTGAGTGTGGTTTTGCGTATGGCTACTATGCAAGGCACCTCATACAGCCACTAGCTATTATTGGTTTTTCCAAAAAACCAAGATTACTTAAATCTCTTAGCTAAGGAGGGTAGTTACTGGATCCTGGTTATTTAAATGTTTTGGGTTGGTGTTTTCTTTTGTTATTGTGTAAGTAAACATAAGCAAACAATTTGTAATTTGCTTGAATAGGAAATCAGCCAATATAATGTATAGTTTATGCTTCCATGTGGGCCTATATGCTATGCATGTACTTATAGACATACACAGGATACTAGACATTCTAAGGTAAAATGAATTAAATATGATTAATAGGATTAATTTAGCTGTGCCAGGCTAAATTAAGCCATAATTCCAGCACTTTGGGAGGCTGAAGCGGGCAGATTGCCTAAGGTCAGGAGTTCGAGACCAGCCTGGCCAACACGGTGAAACCCCGTTTCTACTAAAAATACAAAAATTAGCTGGCGTGGTGGCTCATGCCTGTAGTCCCACCTACTTCGGAGCCTGAGGCAGGAGAATCGCTTGAATCTGGGAGGCAGAGGTGGCAGTGAGCCAAGATTGCACCACTGCACTCCAGCCTGGGCGACAGAGTGAGACTTCATCTCAATAAAATAAAATAAAATAAAATAAAATTACAAAAGTTCTCCCATTTTTTTTTTTTTGAGATGGAGTCAGGCTAGTCTTGTTCTCCTGACCTCGTGATCTGCCCACCTTGGCCTCCCAAAGTGCTGGGATTACAGGTGTGAGCCACGGCGCCCGGCCAGTTTTTCCTTTTTTTTTTTTTTTTTTTTTTTTTGAGATTAAGTCTCGCTCTGTCGCTCAGGCTGGAGGGCAGTGATGCGATCTTAGCTCACTGCAACCTCCACATCCCGGGTTCAATCGATTCTCCTGCCTTAGCCTCCTGAGTAGCTGGGATTACAGGCGCGTGCCACCACACCCAGCTAATTTTTGTATTTTTAGTAGAGACGAAGTTTCACCATGTTGGTCAGACTGGTCTCAAACTTCTGACCTTGTGATCCGCCCACCTCAGCCTCCCAAAGTGCTGGCATTACAGGCATGAGCCACTGTGCCTGAGTTCTCCCCCACTTTTTTTTTTTTTTTTTTTTTTTTGAGGCAGAGTTTCACTCTTATTGCCCAGGCTGGAAGTGCAGTGGCGTGATCTCGGCTCACTGCAACCTCTGCCTCCTGGGTTCAAGTGATTCTCATGCCTCAGCCTCCCGGGTAGCTGGGATTACAGGCACCCACCACCACGCCTGGCTAATTTTTTGTATTTTTAGTAAGGATGGGGTTTCTCCATGTTGGTCAGGCTGGTCTCAACCTCCCAACATCAGGTGATCCGCCCGCCTCGGCCTCCCAATGGGTGCTGGGATTACAGGCGTGAGCCACCACGCCTGGCCTCCAGTTCTCCCATTTTTATTAAGTCAGTCAGTAAGAAAGTAATAGATATAATGTAATATAATAACTGGAGGTTTATCTGATTCCAGAGCTAGTAAGCCTACTTGATTCCAGTGTTCTCATGTGAATGTGGCCCCTTTTCTATTACTAGCAACTTGGTCCTTTA
Organism: Symphalangus syndactylus; assembly: GCF_028878055.3. NCBI lineage: Eukaryota > Metazoa > Chordata > Mammalia > Primates > Hylobatidae > Symphalangus > Symphalangus syndactylus. The sequence goes on from NC_072430.2 coordinate 112,425,555, forward strand.
AGTTACTCAACACATGCCCAGATACCTGCTAAGACCCAAATCTGGGAAGAACAATTGGTATGTCCTGCAATGATCTTTTTATCTGCACTTTAAGCCCCATAGTTAATTAAGGAGAGGTTTTCCCTGACGGCAGCCCACAAAGCATTTGCACTTTTAGTTTGTAAACCAAGTTCAGCTAAATACCTTTGACAAAAGCTTTACTTAAATCTTGGCTTTAAAATAGAATGTAAATAAGGGTTAATTAATTCATTTGTTAATTTTGCTACCCTACTGGGGACATTAACTCACTGCCATCTTTTGTGCAAATGCTTAATCAGTGCTTCTTGCTAACTGGTGGATGGTGACTGAACTTCTCAGTTATATTCTAAGTATGTGTATAAAATTATAATAGATTTGACCTTGATGAAATAGTTTTCTTGGGATAGGGAAAATGGATATTTCTGATGCTTCTAAGTTTTTATTTTAAGGTTCATCTGGTAATTAATATAATTCTCGAGAAACAAATACCCATTTTGGTATTTAGGAAAATCTGTTTAATATTGGACAAAGTAAAGGAACTGATGGAGGATTTAAACATTTCTACCATTTCTGGGAAAAAGCTAGACTGTATTATAATTGTAGCCATAGAGAAATATAAACAAGATAAATGGTTTTCTGTAGAAATTCCTAAAGTCGTTTAAAATGCCTAAGAGCCAAAGGGGTGTTTAGAATTATCTTGCTACATCTAAGATGAAGGGAGTGAATATGAGATTATTAGGCGAATGCAGATTCAAACAAATGATCTTGGTTTATATATGAACTTCTCATGATTTACCAGTCTACCTTCTTAATGTAAAACTGAAACATTTACCTGCCAAGTTTTTGAAGTAAGCCTTTCAAAAAGAACTAATAACGTAACAGGAAGATACGCACCTAAGACTCTGAATGGGACTCACTTGTATTTAACACATGACATTTCAGTTCCTCACAGGACTAAGACACTAAGTACAACCAAAATGAAAAAAAGGTCAAGCATGGGTACATTAGAAAATGCACATTAATGTACATGAATCTAATGTACATTAGAAAATGCACATTAATGTACATAAACCTAATGTACATTAGAAAATGCACATTAATGTACATAAACCTAATGTATATCAGAAAATGCAAAAAGTTGGCCAGGCGTGGTGGCTAATGCCTGTAATCCCAGCTCTCAGGGAGGCAAGAGGCGGGAGGATAGCTTGAGCCCAGGAGTTCAAGACCTGCCTGGGCAATACAGCGAGACCCCGTTCTCCCGAAAAAGAAAAAAAAAAAAAAAAAGACGAAAATGCAAAAAGTCTAGAAGATAAGCCCTATCAAACTTTATGAGCAGCGTGATTAGTTGCTTAGGAATAAGTTACTGGTTATTGATGTAAATTTAGGAGAAAGCCTTTAAATAAAAGACCTAAAGTGTTTTGCCATTACTTTAGATTATTCTCCTATTTGTCTCTCTAAGACAATGCTCTTCAAAGATGGTAACCATAATTTTCTAATACTCAATTTATTCTAGGCTGGTGGTGCTGAAAGTGTGGTCCCTGGACCAAATGCGATGCAGCCAAGCCAGCATCACTAGAGAATTTGTTAGAAAGGCTAATTAGTGGCCAGCACAGTGCCTCACACCTGTAATTCCAGCACTTTTGAGAGGCTGAGGCAGAATGATCCTGCCCAGGAGTTCAGGACCTGGGCAACACAGGGAGATCCCATCTCTACAAAAATAGAAAAAATTTAGCTGGGTATGGTAGTACACACCTGTGGTCCCAGCTACTGGGGAGGCTGAGGTAGGAAGATTGCTTGAGACTGGGAGGTTGAGGCTGCAATGAGCCGTGATGGTGCCACTGCATTTCAGCCTGGGCAACAGAGTGAGACTCTGTCTCTAAATAAATAAATAAATAAAATAAAGGCTAATTATTGGGTCTCCCTCTAGACTTAGTGAATCATAAACTCTGGGCTGGGGCCCAGCAATCTGTGTTTTAACAAGTCCTCCTGGGAATTCTGATGAACACAAAAGTTTGAGAACTACACTTCTAAGTCAATCATTGCTAAGGACAGCAGGGCTCTTATTTTTCATATAATATATTTAAAACAAAAATATGGACTTTGCAAAATGAAAATAGGAGGTGATATTAACTAATGTGGGTTTTGTTTTTTGTTTTAGAGACAGGGTCTTGCTCTGTTGCCCAGGCTGGAGTCCAAGTGTGATCATAGTTCACTGCGGCCTCGAACTGCTGGACTCAAGGGATCCTCCCACCTCAGCCTCCCAAGTATTAATAGCTAGGACTACAAGTGTGTGCCACCACGACTGGCTAATTGAAAAAAAACACTGTTTTTGCAGAGACAAGTTTCTGCTATGTTGCCCCGGCTGGTCTCAAATTCCTGGCCTCAATGGATCTCCTGCCTTGGCCTTCCCATGTGTTGTGATAACAGGTGTAAGCCACCATGCCCAGCCAACTAGTGTTTTTATATAGGGCTTTACATTTCATATCTATTAATATTTTCTCATAACTAATAGGTTAAAATCTAATTTTGCTTTAATTGTAATATGGAGTTGTTCATGTAGTTTTTGGCCATTTGCATATTCTTTCAGTAAATTGGTTCATGTCCTCTGCCCATTTTCTACTGATATTTTACTAATTTTTAAATATATCTTTCATATTAAGGAAATCAATACTTCGTCATGTGTTGAAATTATTTCTCCAAGCTTCCTGTTTATGTTTATCTTTACCTATAGAATTTTAAGCATTTAACACTTTTTATGTTTTTTTTTTTTTTTTTTTTTTTTTTGAGACACAGTCTCTGTCACCCAGGCTGGAATGCAGTAGTGTGATGTCGGCTCACTGCCACCTCCGCCTCCTGGGTTCAAGTGATTCTCATGCCTTAGCCTCTCAGGTACCTGGGATTACAGGTGTGTGCCACCATGCCTGGCTAATTTTTATATTTTTAGTAAAGACAGGGTTTCACCATGTTGGCCAGGCAGGTCTCAAACTCCTGACCTCAAGTGATCCACCTGCTTTGGCTTCCCAAAGTGCTGGGATTACAGACGCCCAGACAACTCTTTATGTATTTAAAAGCATTTTGCTTCCATGGCTTAGAAAGTCCTTTCACACTTTAATATTATAAAAATAATAGGCTGGGCACGGTGGCTCATGCCTGTAATCCCAGCCCTTTGGGAGGCCGAGGTGGGCAGATCACGAGGTCAGGAGTTCGAGACCAGCCTGACCAACATGTGAAACCCCATCTCTACTAAAAATACAAAAATTAGCTGGGCTTGGTGACGTGCACTTGTGATCCCAGCTATTTGGGACGCTGAGGCACGAGAATCGCTTCAATCCGGGAGGCTGAGATCACGCCATTGCACTCCAGCCTGGGTGACAGAGCGAGACTCCATCTCAAAAAAAAAAAAAAAAAAAAAAAAAAAAAAAAAATATATATATATATATATATATATATATATTCACCACCATTTCTTTCTAGTACATTTCTAGTACTCTGTGGGTTTTATTTATTTTTACATTAAAATATTTGATCCACCTAGAATTTATCTTGATGTAAGGAGTATGGGCAGCATTATTTTTCTTTTTCCAAATGGCTAATTAGTTCCCAATTCCTAATATGGAATAATACTTTTTTTGTTCCACCAATTTGCTATGCCACCTTTATCATGTATTAAATTCCCATATTACTTGGGTCTATTTCCATACTTTCTGAATTTTTTGACTCTTTTTTTTTTTTTTTTTTTTTTTTGAGACGGAGTCTTGCTCTGTCTCCCAGGCGGGAGTGCAATGGCCCGATCTCGGCTCACTGCAAGCTCTGCCTCCCGGGTTCATGCCATTCTCCTGCCTCAGCCTCCCGAGTAGCTGGGACTACAGGCGCCCGCCAACACGTCCGGCTAATTTTTTGTATTTTTAGTAGAGATGGGGTTTCACTGTGTTAGCCAGGATGGTCTCGATCTCCTGACCTCGTGATCCGCCCGCCTCGGCCTCCCAAAGTGCTGGGATTACAGGCTTGAGCCACCGCGCCCGGCCTACATTGTTTTACAATACATTTTTATATCTGATAGAAACAGTCTCCCTTCATGTATATAAAACTTTGAGAAGTCAAATTCTATATAATTCTCTATTAAATATACTAGGGAAGTTTACTGCCCTGATCTTTATATTACAGTTTTATTTATAAGGTTTATTTAAAATGAGATGCATCTGTATAATAAAAATCTCAGGTAGTTAAGAACTAATCCTGGCTTTAGATATTGGACGTTCTGAACATCTCAGATGCTTTTCATTTTTATATAAGGATAAAGGCATTGTACAAGTTTGGTGGGTTAAACTAATTAGACTGATTGTTTACATGTTTATAAAATTAGCAAACATGGTTCAATTGTTTAATAATGTATAAACTTTTAATAATTAAAATTACTCTACTTTACATTAACCAAACATGTATTACCTTGGAAATATACTGCAATAATGCTTTCCTCCTGATATATATTAATATTGAAGGAGGGAAGAAGGAGGGAAGGCCCGAACAGCAAAGCATGTTTTAGCAGTCCCTTTCATTCAGTGAGAACATTCGTTGGAACTTTTGTTTCCATTCTGTGTATTGGTAAATGTTGGATGGAACCGATAGTCACAATAATAAGAATAGTTCTGCTGCGTACACAAGCCATAAGCTGATATGTAAGAAGTCACTGAAAACCTTATTTTTTTCAACATCACACATACTCATAAGAGAGAAATATGATATAGAAGGCTAAATAGTAGTATTTCAGCAAAGGAATCTCTCAAAGGGAGCAACAGTCACATTGGGAGGCCAATGTGAGCTTCTAACTTAGGCTGAAACATCAAGCTGTGCTAAGTAAGAACTAAGCTTTTTCTGTTTTATTGAGACAGGGTCTCATTCCATCACCCAGGCTGGAGTGCAGTGGTGTGATCACGGCTCACTGCAACCTCCGCCTCCTGGGCTCAAGTGATCCTCCCTCCCACCTCAGCTACCAGTGTAGCAGAAGCTACAGGTGCACACCACCATAGCTGGCTCATTTTTGTATTTTTTGGAGAGATGGGGTCTCGCCATGTTGCCCAGGCAGGTCTCAAACTCCTAGTCTCAAGTGATCTGCCTGTCTCAGCCTCCCAAAGTGTTGGCCTCCTTTGGCCTCCCAAAGTGTTGAGCCACCGCACCAGGGGCTTTTCCTTTTCATTGTCTTTGGGTAGCAGCCTGCCTGAGCCACCTCCCCAGACCCCTCTCTGAGAAAAAGTGAGGTAACAAACTAATGGGGGGGTTAGCCTGGGAGAAGGAGACTTGAGTACTGCTTGTAGGTACTTTGGAAGTATTAAAGTCCCCCTAACTAGATCTCTCACTTTAAAACAGTATATCTTAAATGTGCTTTCAGGGAAGCCAGAGGAAGGGAAAAGTCATTTTGCTTGCTGCTTTGACATTCACATCATTTCTGTCCCTAAGCCCCTGAGCTGGTGCTTATTTCAAGCACTGCAGGAAAACCACGCTCCGCCCAAGAGGTTGTTACCTCAGGCCTCTGAGCTCATTCCACGCTGCACTCCCTCTCTGACTCCTGTGTCTTCTGCTACCAAGGGAAATTTGCTTGTCTCTTTGCAATCTAGAGTTTGAAGATTTTCTTTCCAATCATTGATATAAATTGCTTTTCCCCCAGTCTTTTCATTTAAATTTCCTTTCTCTCCACCATCAAAGATTCGCTTTCTAGAAAAAAACGTGGAATTCGGGGTGGGAGTGGTGGCTCATGCCTGTAATCCCAGCAATTTGGGAGGCCAGGGCAGGAGGATTGCTTGAGCCCAGGAGTTGGAGACCAGTCTGAGCAACATATTGAGATCTTGTCTCCACAGATAAATTAACCAAGCATGGTGGTGTGCATCTGTAGTCCCAGTTACCTGGGAGGTTGAGGCTAGAGGGTCACCTAAGCCTGGGAGGTGAAGGCTGCAGTGAGCCCTGATAGTGCCATTGCACTCAAGCCTGGGCAACAGAGTAAAACCCTGTCTCAAAAAAAAAAAAAAAGAAAAAAGAAAAAAATAGTAGGACTTAACTCCATTCTCAAAGAATGGTCTTAAGATACTTCAACCTTCCAACTCTCAGAGCCAAACTAGATCTTTCAGTCTAAGTTAAATCAGTTCAAGTTAGTGGCTTCCAATATTTCCAAGGCAGTCTTTGAACCAGGTTCATTATTTGTGTACTCTATTATGCTACTGGTTTTATAAAATAACAATTCACACATTTATTTTTCATATGAATTACTTTTTAATGCTATCTTCCCTTGTTTTCTCATCAAAAGGCTACAAAATTCTTCCCATTAAATGTGGTGGTGATGATCCCAACTACACATCAACCACCACAAGTGAGACTAGTTAAAGGTAAGTGGCAGAGTCCTTTACCCCGCAGGTTGGTTTGTGGGTTCCCCAGATTTCAGGGCTACTGCTGTGACAACAGGGTAGGGCGGAAAGGGTACTGCTCTGGGATTCAGCAGCCTGAATCTTCCAGTAGCTCCAGGTGTGGTTTGGAGGGGGATTCCGGCCTTCAAGGAGGTGGGAGACATGGGCAGACTATTGCTAAGCTCCCCCTGGCTTTACAAAGGTTCTGGCTCTGGTATAATTTTATACAGAGGGTTAACATGGGCTGCACCTTTCTCTCTATTTTAAGTGCTCTGAAAGCATCAGGAGCTGAAAAGATAATTATTAATGGTAGCTGTAGATAGTTGTGAAGATGTTTCCTGAGGTAGCATTGTTAAGTGTTTTAAATATTCAGAATCCTGCAGGGGCTTAGTAAAAGTGTGATAATATACATTAGATACTTAAAAAAGATTTTTTTAAAGACAAATTTAATGAGGTATTACTATCTGTACTCCTATAATTAGTTGTATGAAAGAAGTCTTAAAAATAACAAACATGTATTGACAAAACCAAGATACTATTGTACCCTTTGTAATTCTAAAGCATAGAACAGTTCATTTCAGAACATACTGCTCAGTCTGAAAAGTCAACACATTTTGTTTGGAAAGGTAAATACTCCTTCTCTGCCCTATTGTGTGTTCAGGTTACTTATTTACAGTCCCATGGGGAAGAAAAAGCACATGCTAAAAACCAACCTAAAAGATGTTTTGAAAATGAAATTATCTGAGTAGCTTAGCAAAGCTCACATTTTTTACATCATCTCTCTCCTGACATTAAAGTCTCCATTGACCCAGTAAAACACATCTGTCTCTAACATATGCTAAGAAAGTTAGCCATCACTCAATAAAGTCACATATCTCGGTAATGCCTACTTAAATAATGAATTTCCTGAAATCACTTTAAAAGCCATTTAAAAGAAAATATGTTAATAACTACAGATTATAGTTAAAATTACAGAATAAAGCAAACTCTCTATTCATTCATGAATTATTTATTGAGCAGTTACTAAGTGTTGTCTTAGATGGAGCAGTGAGCAAAATATAAAAAGTCTATTTCCTTACATTATTTCAAAACGGTGGACTGAACTGCAGTTTAGATTTGTATCTAAATCCCTTTGGGTAAACAGAATAAAAATCAGCCAACTTTACTGAAAACATCATGACAAACTATCAAACACAAATACAAAATGCTGAGCAATGGAGCGGAAGCAAAGATCTTACTCCTTTTGTCAATAAAAGCTTAAAACAGTGCCATATGCCTGGTATGAAGGTCCAGCGGAGTGGTGGCTTGTCAAAGATCACACAAGTTAGTGGCTAGGAACGACATCAAGACTTCTTTGTTCCTAGTCCAGTGATCTTTTTGTTTTCTGTTTTTGAGATGGGGTCTTGCTCTGTCACCCAGGCTGGAGTGCAGTGGTGCGATCTCGGCTCACTGCAACCTCTGCCTCCTAGGTTTAAGCAGTTCTCTGCCTCAGCCTCCCAAGTAGCTGGGAGTACAGGCACCCGCCACCACACCCGGCTAATTTTTGTATTTTTAGTAGAGATGGGGTTTCATCATATTGGGTATGTAATGTATGTGTATTTGAGTCCAGATGAGGTCATAATCCAGGTATTTAGTCTGTTTGTGCAAGGACTCACAAAAACCAAGGCCGAGCAAATAGGAAGCCACGGGGAAAGCCCAGCTTCTGGGCAGTGCTTCTCTCCCCTTCTCCTCCGGAGTTTTGTTCCACCTGCCCCCGTCCCCGCCCCTTCCCCACCAAAAAATTTTGCCTAAACACTTAACATGAAAGTCTCTTTCAAAAAGTGACAAACTACAACTGGTTCCTCAGAAAAATGAAAGAGTCTTTGTAAGGTTACTGACACATCTGGGGCTTGATGGTTTTTAGGCAGGTAAGTAAGTGACAACTTTAGGCAAACTCCTGACCTCATGATCCACCAGGCTTGGCCTCCCAAAGTGCTGGGATTACAGGCGTGAGCCACTGCACCTGGCCCAATGATCTTTTTATGGACTGGCCTGCCTGTGTTTATTCGATGGATCTTAATGATTTTAGAGCCAATTAAAATTTTTTTCCTCTAGCCTGGGCAACATGGTGAAACCCCATCTCTACAAAAAAATACAAAAATTATCTGGGCGTGGTGGAGAGCATCTGTAGTCACAGCTACTTGGCAGGCTGAGGTGAGAGGATCGTCTGAGCCTGGGAGGCAGAGGTTGCAGCAAGCCAAGATGGTGCCACTGTACTCCAGCCTGGATGACAGAGCCAGATCCTGTCTCAAAAAAAAAAAAAAATTTTTTTTTTTTCTTTAAAAGTACCCATTAATACAAATTTATAGATTAAATGTGACTATTTTTCTGGTTCTGATACAATATGATAAAAAATGCTGGATATAAAATTATATATTCAATATGATTCCAACTTTAAAAATACCTATGTGTAGAAAAAATAGAGAAATGGAGAATATTTTCTTTAATTTTCTGTACTTTTCAAATTTTCTATAATATCAATTAATTTTATAGTTAGAAAGTTAAAATGAGTTAAACGATGAACATTTCCCCTTTAAACAGCAAAAAATTAAGCTGACTGAAATGCTTAAAGCTAAGATGATCAACACAATATTAACCAGATACCTAACTAGAAGCTTGGTAAGAAATGTGTCTAGGTGACAGCCATCTATTCAAGTGACCAAATGGCCTCAAAACACAATGGTGGCTTCAGCAGCTAGGATTGTGTTTATAAATGCACCATATTTATCAAGTGGCTTAATGGCATAAAGGGTCAGGTCAGCCCTGAGGTTTTCACAAAAGTCTCAGCAATGTTAGCAGACACTCTGAAACATTTCGACATATGAATGCAGAAGCCACCAGGCCAAGGTGAAATGTTATTTACCAAGTTACTCTTTGACCAAAGTTTAAAATCCAGAAAAATTAGCATTGTGCTGAAGAGTTTTCATTAAAGAAAACTGTCATTGACACAATAAACACATTAAAGAGTGGGCAGTCAGAGCTGAAGAAGGGTCAAATTCCATCTGGGGAGTCATCACCCTGCCTCTGCCATGCACAAGACATGTGAGCTGTCTGGGCTTCAAGTTTCCCACCCCCAAAATGTCTAAAGGGTCCCCACAGTCCCTTCTATCTCTGTTAGCTTATAATTCTAAAACACAAGCGAGAGTCTGGTCCTCCACCATTGGTATTAGAGAACCACTGACAAAGTTCCTCAAAATGTTCCTCTTCAATACCAGAGAAAGAAAAGAACGATTAGAAACAAACAGCTCCTCCAAAAAGGTACTCTACAGAGGAGCACAAGTTTCCTTTAGCTGCTTCTAGGATCCTACACCTCACTGCAATACTCACTGAGTGGCTGCTTCCCAAGAAAAGCCACAGAAAGGAAATATCATTAAAAAATGGCATATACATTGGGGGAAGCTGCTCCCTCCCTGAAGCCCGGCCTAGCCAAGGCTGTTGTTCTCTATTGTTGAACAGGATGTAACAAGACTGCCAAGCGCAGCCCACAAAACTGCTAATTAGGTGCCCTGACAGTGTTTGTTTTGGAACCATTTACCAACAAAGGAATGTGTCAGGCTGATTAGGGAGAAAAGGGTATGTAATGTATGTGTATTTGAGTCCAGATGAGGGCATAATCCAGGTATTTAGTCTGTTTGTGCAAGGACTCACAAAAACCAAGGCCGAGCAAATAGGAAGCCACGGGGAAAGCCCAGCTTCTGGGCAGTGCTTCTCTCCCCTTCTCCTCCGGGGTTTTGTTCCACCTGCCCCCGTCCCCGCCCCTTCCCCACCAAAAAATTTTGCCTAAACACTTAACATGAAAGTCTCTTTCAAAAAGTGACAAACTACAACTGGTTCCTCAGAAAAATGAAAGAGTCTTTGTAAGGTTACTGACACATCTGGGGCTTGATGGTTTTTTGGCAGGTAAGTAAGTGACAACTTTAGGCAAAATCATCTCCACATTCAGCCTCCATGGAGCTTTCTCCATGTACTGTGCCCAGGGGGCAAATCTAAGGATAACAGGGCAACAGAAAACACAGCTCTTGATGGACTGATTGTTCAAGCTGTGCTGAGAACAATTACGCATCTCAGCATCATCTATGGGAAGAAGTAGTTTCACATTTTATAATAAAGCAGGTTCCTTCTTTTTAAACAAGTCTTTATAAGGTTTGAGTACAATTAGGCATTTGAAGCTTCATGTGTACATGAGGTTTAAAGACGGGAAGAAAGTGCCAAGGCAAAGAACAAAGTCCATGCCCCAACAAGTTTAGGTCCTCAGGAGCAGAGTGGTATGGATTGTAGTGAAACACAAAATGACAAAGACCAATTCAAAACGTTGAGCGTGTTGGGAGGAGTCTCCTTGTTCTTCAGGACAAGCTGGACATTTCTGAAGTCTGGCCAGATGGATGAAAGCAATGGGGCTTGGACTAAGTTTCATGGGAGGCCGCCTTTTTTGGTAAGATTACCTGACAAAATAGATTTTAAAAATGAAAAAGCAGATAAACCCTGTTAGAAGCTCATCTGCTAAGCACTTTTCCCTGAGGCTGATGTTTGTTCTCAAGACTGATGTAGAAAATATTCTTTAAATGTGTGCAGATTGGCTGGGTGTGGTGGCTCATGCCTGTAATCTCAGCACTTTGGGAGGCTGAGGCGGGCGGATCACTGAAGGCCAGGAGTTTGAGACCAGCCTGGTCAACATGGCGAAACCCTGTCTGTACTAAAAACACAAAAACTAGCCGGGCATGGTGGTGCACACTTGTAATCCCAGCTACTCAGGGGGCTAAGGCAGGATAATCGCTTGAACCCGGGAGGTGGAGGTTGCAGTGAGCCGAGATCCTGCCACTGCACTCCAGCCTGGGCCACAGAGCGAGACTCTGTCTCAAAAAAAAAAAAAAAAAAAGTGTACAGACTAGATGTAGTAGCAGAGTATGCTAACTCAAGTGGTAAGCGGGTAAGATTTTCGTGTTAATAAGTTCAATGCCCTGTGTGCCACCATTATTTCTTAGAAGAGGGGATGGAGTGGTCAACTACTTGTGCACAAAGAAAAACTGGCAAGCAATGCTCAACCTACACCTCTGGATTCCAATGCTTTAAAAAACAACCCTTTTTAGAAGAGTAACCACAGAGCTGCCGATGCCCTAACACAGGAAGAACACCTCCTCTGATGCCTTCCCTGGTGTTAGTGAATGTTGCTGACCAAGGCAGGCTTATGCTCTCATCAGTGAAACACCTTAAATGGTATGTCAATTGCTTCAACCTTATATAGAAAGCTGTAGTGTTACCTCAGACTTGTGTTATGCTCCTCTATCTTTGGAGGTATTTTATATTCCCTTAACTAATTAGTTTATTTAAAAAACGTTGTCAGTGTTCTTATGAATGCATATATACTTAGGCAAGCTTAAACCAAACAGTAAGTATTTATGTAATGCTTAGTCCATTTCGTGTTGGTAAAACAGAATACCTGAGATAGGGAAACATTTTTTAAAAAGTTTATTTGGCTCCTGATTCTGGAGGCTGGGAGGTCTAGGAAACATGGCACTGGCATCTGCTCAGCTTTTGGTGAGGCCTCGAGCTGCGTCACAAATGGCAGGGAAGTGGAAGGGGAAGCAGGCACGCGGAAAAGGACCAAACACAGGAGGGAACTCGCTTTCTAGCAACCCCATATCACCAAACTAACCCATTCCCTCCAGAACTCATCCATTCCTGTCAGAAGGAGATTAATCCATTTTAATGACCTCATCACCTCTTAAAGGCACCACCTCCCTACACCTCTACGCTGGGGACCAAGCTTCAACAAGATTTTCTGGGGACACACCATATTCAAACCATAGCAAATGCCTACCAGATGGAGGATACCAACGTCAGTTTTCAGTAGAATCTTCTCATAGAATATTCACATTTAAATACAGTGCCAAGTGGCATAAAGGTCATAAAGTCTTTAAGTACAATGTTCTTCATAGTGAAAAACCTAGGAGGATGACTTACATGTCACATGAAAAACTCAGAAAGCCAAATGGACAGGACAGAAATGATGGAACTGATTTATCACAGTTGGTTTATTTTCTAAGTCCCATGTTAAAAATGCACGCTGAGTGTTTTTAAGATGAAGTGTTTATGTACTTGTAATCTCGAAGCATTTCAAGATTCAGAAATAGCATCTTCGCAGAAATGTAGAAAGCAGGATTGTCTTCTTAACAGCATTAGGAAAGGGATCTTAATAATGAGAGAAGATTAGGGATGTATAAAGATGTCAGAAAGAAAGCTGCATAGGAGGCAATTTAAGGATTAAAAAAAAATCTAAGTCCTGGGTCATTTTGTGGATTTATGTGACTTTTTTGCTTTTATATTCATTGTTTTCCCTTAAATTGTAGAGCAGTGTCAGCCTAATCTTCTGATTTGTAATTCTTTTTTTTTTTTTTTTTTTGAGACGGAGTCTCGCTCTCACCCAGGCTGGAGTGCAGTGGCGCGATCTCGGCTCACTGCAAGCTCCGCCTCCCGGGTTCACGCCATTCTCCTGCCTCAGCCTCTCCGAGTAGCTGGGACTACAGGCGCCCGCCACCACGCCCGGCTAATTTTTTGTATTTTTAGTAGAGACAGGGTTTCACCGTGGTCTCGATCTCCTGACCTCATGATCCGCCCGCCTCGGCCTCCCAAAGTGCTGGGATTACAAGCGTGAGCCACCGCGGCCGGCCTTGATTTGTAATTCTTAAAAGTTAGAGCCCTTCCTGGCCAGGCACGGTGGCTCACACCTGTAATCCCAGCACTTTGGGAGGCCGAGGTGGGTGGACCACGAGGTCACAAGATCGAGACCAGCCTGACCAACATGGTGAAACCCTGTCTCTACTAAAAATACAAAAATTAGCTGGGCGTGGTGGCATGCGCCTGTAATCCCAGCTACTCAGGAGGCTGAGGCAGGAGAATTGCTTGAACCTGGGAAGCGGAGGTTGCAGTGAGCCGAGATCGCGCCACTGCACTCCAGCCTGGTGACGGAGCGAGACTCCATCTCAAAAAAAAAAAAAAAAAGTTAGAGCCCTTCCTTCTTATTCTCAATCAAGGAGGGCATGTTTCGTCATTTCTATTTTTTTTTTTTTTTTTTTTTGAGACAGAGTCTTGCTCTTTCCCAGGCTGGAGTGCAGTGGCGCGATCTCTGCTCACTGCAAGCTCCGCCTCCCGGGCTCACACCTGTAGCTGGGACTACAGGCGCCCACCACCACGCCCGGCTAATTTTTTTTGTATTTTTAGTAGAGACGGGGTTTCACTGTGTTAGCCAGGAAGGTCTCGATCTCCTGACCTTGTGATCCGCCTGCCTGGGCCTCCCAAAGTGCTGGGATTACAGGCGTGAGCCACCGCACCTGGCCTTCTATCTTTTTAGGACGTGGAATTTTATCATTGTTTTGTCAAAATGTTTATCTCTCCCAAGGCTGTGCTTTCCTTGTAGTCCTCTAGGAGGATAAATCCTGGATTAGGCTTTAGTAAAGCAGTTTTATAATTCAGGATATTCTTATTGTATTTAAAAATCTTGCAATCTGGGCTTTAGGGTTTTTCTATTTAGGTTAAAGAGTGGTATGTATTTAATTTGTGTTTGAGGCTGGGTGCAGTGGCTCACACCTGTAATCCCAGCACTTTGGGAAGCCGAGGCGGAGGCGGATCACCTGAGGTTAGGAGTTTGACACCAGCCTGGCCAGCATGATGAAACCCAGTCTCTACTAAAAATACAAAAAAACTAGCGGGGCATGGTGGTGGGTACCTGTAATCCCAGATACACCGGAGGCTGAGTCAGGAGAATTGCTTGAACCCAGGAGGCAGAGGTTGCAGTGAGCTGAGGTTGCGCCATTGCACCCCAGCCTGGGCAACAAGAGTGAAACTCCATCTCAAAAAAAAAAAAAAAAATGTGTTTGAGAAGAAAGAATATCTCAAGGTAAAACTGTCAGCATTATCTTCTGAATGGAGGGGAGGTTGCTTTGGTGCAACAAACAGGGGTTTGCCTATGGAAGTCTGGTTTAGGCAGATCCTCAGCTTCACAGGTACCCCTTGCTGAACCTGACCTGCCAAGGGATGCATAGGAGGTGGAAGCTCTGCTGTTGTCTCCACAACAGTACTTTGGCCATTTTACAGAAGAAAGGCATATCTTTCCCCTAAACCAATCTAATCATGGCTTACTGCTCCGAGTGTAAAGACTCCCAAGGCAGCAAATAAAATGACATTTCAAAATAGCAGTTTTGGAGAAGACTTCTTTAATGACAGAGGTACATAATTTTTTCAAACTGATTTTAGGGGGTACATGGCAAAATGTTTTGAAGACTACAGGTACAGAAAGAGCAGTAAGATATAATGGAAAAAACATGGATTTTGGAGTCAGATGTATTTGGATTCAAGTTTTGGCCTTATCTCTAGGGCCAAGTTAATTGCCTTCTCTGAACCTAGGTTTCTTCATTATTAAAACGGAAGTAATACTATTTCCTCAGAGGACTGGCAGAAAAATTAGATAAGATATGTAAGTTGCTGGCACTAGTATTAATAAATGTTAGTGCCATTCCCTTACAATCCCAGCACCTTCTCTATATCTGTCAGAGGTGGGATCCTAAAAATTAATACTAAGGGTATATTTTCAAATTATATAGTCATGAAACTTCCTCCTGCATAATGATTAATTTAAAGAGGAAAAGAAAGCCTGAAGGAGTTGACGAATGTTTGCTATATAGTCATAATCAAATGAACACGTTAAAACTGAGTATATTCTAGTACTGAAGAACATAAATCAGTGACTCAGGTTCAACGCAGAGCTCCCTCATACAGAAGGAACAACAGACACTGGGGACTCAAAAGAGGGGAGGGAGGCAGGGAAAGGCTGAAAAACTTCCTGTGGGTACCCTGTTCACTACATAGGTGATGGGATCAATGAAAACCCAAACCTCAGCATCAGGCCACATATCCTTGTAATAAATCTACATACAGGTCTCCGAATCTAAAATTTAAAAAGCAAAAAAAGAAAAAAAAAAACCCAAACCTAAAAAACACAGAGCTCCCTAATATTTTTAGAAACTGTGGAACTTCTTCCTCACTCAACATGCACATCACTTCTGTGGATGATGGAGCCCTTCTGGGAGCTCCAGGTCCACCCCTCTACTGTGCTCCTCCCACACTTTCATAGAACTGCCTACTGGCCTGTCTGTCCCTACTAAACTCAACTATTTGTGAGCAAGTAGCATGCTGTGTTCACTGTTGTCTCCAGAACCTAGCCCAATGCACACACATGGTATGCTCAATAAATTATTTATTAGGGTCAGGATCACGTTTGTAATCCCAGCACTTTCAGAGGCTGAGGCGGGTGGATCACCAGGAGTTCGAGACCAGCCTGTCCAACATGGTGAAACCCCGTCTCTACTAAAAATACAAAATTAGCCGAGTGTGGTTGCACATGCCTGTAATCCCAGCTACTTGGGAGGCTGAGGCAGGAGAATCGCTTGAACCTGGGAGGCAGAGGTTGCAGTGAGCTGAGATCACACCATTGCACTCCAGCTTGGGCAACAAGAGTGAAACTTCGTCTCAAAAAAAAAAAAAATAATTTATTAAAAGTACAGGGCTGGGTGTGGTGGCTCACCTATAATCCCAGCACTTTGGGAGGCTGAGGTGGGCGGATCACCTGAGGTCAGGAGTTTGAGACCAGCCTGGCCAGCATGGTGAAACTCTGTCTCTACTAAAAATACAAAAATTAGCCAGGTGTGGTGGCGGGTGCCTGTAATCCCAGCTACTCAGGAGGCTGAGGCAGGAGAATCACTTGAACCCAGGAGGTGGAGGTTGCAGTGAGCCGAGATCGTGCCACTGCACTCCAGCCTTGGCGACCCAGCAAGTTGACAAACGAACAAACAAACTAGTACAAATTGTTCTTATGCTTGTTAATTTTTTTTTTTTTTTGACAAAGTCTTACTCTGTTGCCCAGGCTGGAGTGCAGTGGCACGATCTTGGTTCACTGCAGCCTCCGCCTGCTGAGTTTGAGCGATTCTCATGGCTCAGCCTTCCAAGTAGCTGGGATTACAGGTGTGTGCCACCATGCCCAGCTAATTTTTGTATTTTTATTAGAGGTGGAGTTTCACCATGTTGGCCAGGTTGGTCTTGAACTTCTGACCTCAAGTGATCCAAGTCCTGCCTAGGCCTCCCAAAGTGCTGGGATTACAGGCATGAGCCACCGCGCCCGGCCCTGAATTTTTTTTTTTAACTGAACTGTAATTATGCTATTCAAGTGATATTTGGACCTGAAAGGACATTAAGTATATTTCTGAGGACATAAAAATGCCAAATTTAGCAGGATGGTCAAGGGTATGTGGTAACAAATTCACTAAATACCTTATTTCTAAAATTTTTACATACAGATTTTATTTCAAACATATGCAAAAGTAGAGAGAATAGTATAACAAATCCCTGTGTACCTATCACCTAGCTGCCACAATTATTAATACATGGAAATTTCTTTCACCTGTATCATCCCCCTACCCCATCATCAGATTATCCTCAAGCAAATCCCAGACATCATATTACTTAATCCATAAAGATTTCAGTTACACTGAGATTTTAAATTTTACTATTCAAATTTATTTTTATTTATCACATTTATTTATTTAAAACATTTTTATAGACATGTTTTGAATCAGCAACTCCGTATTTCTGACTAAAATTTTCCTTTAATAAATTTTTTATTAGTGTTTCTTTTTGCCTTTTCACAGGGTTGTATAAACCACTCTTGGTGTTTAACTGGAAACTGAACACCAAGAGAAAGCTCAACAGGTTTCTGAAAAGTGTTAACCTGGAATTCCAGGAAAGCTGGTCAATATTCCTTCTGACTCAGACATTTGTACAGGCTTAGAGAACTGCATCTGATCAAGGAAGAAGGAGGATTCTCCATAGTTTTTACTACTGAGTAAAGGCCCCTATGAACCTAGACATATGCTAATGTGGTTATTTTGGTGAGAGTCCAGCATCTTAACTATGACCACAGCTACCTTAGAGGAGTGATTCTTTTTTCTAGGGTGATTCGTAATCATATGGAGTCCTTGAAGATACAGATTCTGGAGTTTTAAAAGCCAAGTCTCACAAAAGATTCTGATGTACAGTCAGAGGACAGCACTCTGCCCCAGTCAAGGCACAAGTCCAGGAACTGAGGGCTTTAAAAATGTATGCAAAACCCAGTGCCTAGATCTCAGTTTCTAATGTCTTTCTTTAACAAAAAAACCATGGCTCCTTGGACACATGTCTGTTCCTAGGATTAGGGCAGGAAATAAGTAAGATGAGCCTGGTGCATCTGGTAGTGGCGGAAAGTAACGAAATGCTGAAGACCAAACCAAACCAAAAACAACTACCCCCCAGCAAAAATCCCATAATGGGTGGGGTATGTCAAGGGAACAAAGGAGCCTACTGAGAGCTTGAATGGCCAAAGCTGGGGCAGTCTGAACAATAAAATATAGTACTGGACTGTAACCCAAAGTATAAATGAACTATGCACAAGTTCATACTGATATAAATAAACAACTGAAAAAAATAAGTGAGGAAGAGACAGATCTCCCATGTGGAAGGATTCTAAATAACTTTATCCATACTTGGCTCCCAAGGAGGTGGAACATAACTCCCCACTCCTTAAGTGTGGGCTACACATAGTGACTTCCTTCCAAAGGGAACAGCATGGAAAGAGGGGGAGGAAGAGGAACTTCATGGTGGAGCAACCTGACACAAACACTACAGTGATGTCATGTTGATCGTATGTTCCCTTGATATGATGTGATGAAAATGGCACTACCTCTATGGCCTTCCTCCCCAAACCCATAAAACCGACTCTACACATAAGAAAAACATCAGGCCTATCCAACAGAGATATTCTATAAAATACTGACCAGTACTCCTCAGAACTGTCAAGGTCATCAAAAACAAGGTCTGAGAAACTGTCACACCCAAGAGGAGCCTAGGGAGGTGTGACAACTAAATATAATGTGGTATCCCGGAACAGAAGAAGGATATTAGGTGAAAACTAAGGAAATCTGAAAAAACTATGGACTTTAGCTACTAATAATGTATCAATATTGGTTCATTAATTGTAACAAATGTACTATACTAACGTAAAATATTAATAGGGGAAACTGAGTGTGTGGTATATGGGAACTCTGTACTATTTCTGTGATTTCTCTGTGAATCTAAAATTGTTCCAATAAGGCTTATAAAAATTGTTCATCTTTGGCCGGGCGCGGTGGCTCACGCTTGTAATCCCAGCACTTTGGGAGGCCGAGGCGGGTGGATCACGAGGTCAGGAGATCGAGACCACGGTGAAACCCCATCTCTACTAAAAATACAAAAAATTAGCCGGGCATGGTGGCGGGCGCCTGTAGTCCCAGCTACTCGGAGAGGCTGAGGCAGGAGAATGGCATGAACCCGGGAAGCGGAGCTTGCAGTGAGCCGAGATTGCGCCACTGCACTCCAGCCTGGGCGACAGAGCGAGACTCTGTCTCAAAAAAAAAAAAAAAAAAAAATTGTTCATCTTTGATCTTAGAGTCAACTGTTCAGCTGAACAATTTTTAAATTTTTATTAATAATAGACTATTTTTTAGAATAGTTTTAGATTAAGAGGAAAATTGGGCAGAGTTCCCATATACCACCCCACCACCACCTGTTGTGTTTTCTTTATTAACAACATTTTGCAATCCTGTGATACATTTGTTACAAAATTAGTGAGCCAATATTGATATATCATTACTAACTAAAGTCCGCCATTTAAGTTAAGGCTCACTCTGTGATGTATGAAACCATAGGTTCTGACAAATGTATAATGTCATGTATACAACACTGAAGCATCATACAGAATAGTTCTACTGTCCTACAAATCTCCTGTGCTTCACCTAGTCATCCCTTCCCAGCCACCAAATCCCTGTAACCACTGATCTTTTTACTGTCTGTATAGTTTTGTCTTTTCCAAAATGTCATATAGTTGGAATCGTATAGTACGTAGCCTTCTCAGAATGGCTTTGCTCACTTGTGATACATGTTTAGGTTTCCTCCATGTCTCTTTGTGGCCTGACAGCTCACTTCTTTTGTTGCTGAATAATATTCCATTGTATGGATATGCCACAGTTTTGGCTGCTTCCAGTTTTCAGTGATTATGAATAAAGCTGCCATAAACATCCATATGCATGCTTTTGTGTGGATATAAGTTATCAACTTGTGTTATTTCAAGGTATTTTGTTTAATGTCCAAATATTTTGGGATTTTCCAGGTATCTTTGTTATTGATTTCTAGTTTAATTTCATTATGGTTTAAGAATCATACTTTGCATGATTTCTACTCTTTTAAATTTGTTCAGATTTTTTTTTAATGGCCCAGAATGTGGTCTCTCGGTAACTGTTCCATGCGACCTTGAGAAGAATGTATATTTTGTTGTTGTTTAATGAAGTATTCTAGAGATGTGAATTAGATCCAGTTAATTGACAGTGCTGTTGAGTTTAACTATATGCTTAGTGATTTTCTGTCTGTTGGACCTGTCAGTTATGGACAGAGAAATGTTGAAGGCTCTAACTATAACAATAAACTTGTCTCTCTCTTCTTTCAGTTCCATCAGTTTTTGTCTTACATATTTTGACTCTATTCATACATTAAGGATTGTTACATCTTTTTGGAGAACTGACCCATCCTTATCCTTGCAGATTCTTCCTCTCCAATCTTCATTCTAAAAATGAATCTGGACACTCTTTGTTACCTGATATGTTGGAGTTTGGCAATGTTTTTTTTTTGCAACTCTAGTATCTCATTATGAATATCTCACTCTGGATATCTCATTCTGGAGATAAAGGTAGTGAGTGAAAGTTTGGTATTATTCCTTTCAATATTCCATAGCATTCACTGGTGAAACCATCTGGCCTCTCTGTGGGAACATTTCAAAATTACTAATTCAATTTCTTTACTTGTTTTAGGTTTATTCATATTTCTACTTCTTGTTGAGTCAGTTTTGGTAATTTGTCTTTCTAGTTATTTGTCCATTTCATCTAAATTTGTCTAATTTGTTGGTATAATGTTGTTTATAATACTCTTTTATAATTCTTTTAATTTCTGTACCTCTTTTCATTCCTGATTTTGGCAATTTGTATCTTCTCTTTTGATTTCTTGATCAGGGTAGCTAAAAGGTTGTTAACTTTGTTGATCTCTCAAAGATTCAACTTGTGATTTTTCTGTTTACTATTTCATTGATATCTGCTCTAATCTTTATTCTTTCCTTCCTTCTGCTTGCTTTGGATTTAGTTTGCTCTTTTTTTATCTAGTTTTTTAAGGTGAAATTTCAGGATATTGATTTGAGAGCTTTCTTCTTTTCTGATACAGGTATTTATGGTCATAAATTTCATTCTAAGTGCTACTTTAGCTGTTTTTTATATATTTTATATTTCATTTTCATTCATTTCAAAATATTTTAAAATTGCCCTTGTGCATCCTTCTTTGACCCATGAGTTGCTTAGAAATATATTGTCTAATTTCCAAATATTTTGGGGTTTCATATATATATGTGTGTGTGTCTGTGTGTGTGTGTGTGTGTGTGTATATATATATATTTTTTTTTTTTTTTTTTTTTTTTTGAGATGAAGTCTCACTCTGTTGCCCAGGCTGGAGTGCAGTGGTGTGATCTTGGCTCACTGCAACCTCTGCCTCCTGGGTTTAAGTGATTCTCCTGCTTCAGCCTCCCAAGTAGCTGGGATTACAGGTGTGCGCCACCACGCCTAACTAATCATATTTTTTTCTACTGTGAATCTTTAATTCCATGTGCCAGAGAACACACTTGGTATAGTCTCAAAATTAATTGAGACTTGTTTTGTGGCCCAGCATATGATTTATTCAGTTAGAAGCATTTAGAAATTCTTTACTAAACATGCTTTTTTTTTTTTTTTGAGACAGTTTTGCTGTTGCCCAGCCTGGAGTGCAGTGAGTGGCATGATCTCTGCTCACTGCAACCTTGGCTTCCGGGTTCAAGTGATTCCTGTGCCTCAGCCTCCTGAGTAGCTGGCATTACAGGAATTTGCCACCACGCCCAGCAAATCTTTGTATTTTTAGTAGAGATGAGGTTTTGCCACGTTGGTCAGGCTGGTCTCAAACTCTTGTCCTCAAGTGATCCACCCACCTGTGCCTCCCAAAGCGCTGGGATTATAGGTGTGAGCCACCGTGCCCAGTCATTAAACATATTTTATTGCAATATAATTCACGTACCATAAAACTCACCCCTTTAAAGTATACAATTCACTAATTTTTAGTGTAGTCACAAGACCATGCAACCATTACCACAATCTAATTCCAGAACATTTTCATCACCCCAAAAAGAAACCTATACCCATGAGTAGTAACTCCTTTTCCTCCTTCCCCCAAGCCCTAGACAACCACTAATCTACTCTCTGTCTCTATGGATTTGCCTATTTTGGACATTTCATATAAATAGAATCTGTAATATGTGGTTTGTGTCTGGCTTCTTTCCGTTAGCATGTTTTCAATGTTAATACATGTTGCAGCATGTATCAGTACATTTTTTCTTTTCTTTTTTTTTTTTTGAGATGGAGTTTTGCTCTTGTTGCCCAGGCTGGAGTGCAATGGCGCAATCTCTGGCTTACTGAAACCTCTGCCTCCCTGGTTCAAGCAATTCTCCTGCCTCAGCCTCCTGAGCAGCTGGGATTACATGCATGTGCCACCACATCTGGCTAATTTTGTATTTTTAGTATAGACGGGGTTTCTCCGTGTTGGTCAGGGTGGTCTCGAACTCCCAACCTCAGGTGATCTGCCTGCCTCAGACTCCCAAAGTGCTGGGATTACAGGCGTGAGCCACCACGCCCGGCTACTTTTTTTCTTTTTATAGCTGAATAATTTTCCATTGTCTGGATATACTACATTTTGTTTATCCATTCATCAGTTGATAGACAATTGTTTCTACTTTTTAGCTATTATGAATGCTGCTGCTATGAACATTTGTGTACAAGTTTTATGTGGTATGCATTTTGTTTTTTTTTTTAGATAGAGTCTTGCTGTGTTGCCCAGGCTGGAGTGCAGTGGCGTAATCTCAGCTTACTATAGCCTCTGCCTCCTGGGTTCAAGTGATTCTCCTGCCTCAGCCTCCTGAGTAGCTGGGGTTACAGGTGCCTGCCACCATGCCCGGCTAATTTTTGTATCTTTAGTAGAGACGGGGTTTCACCATGTTGGCCAGGCTGGTCTTGAACCCCTGACCTCAGTGATCCACCTGCCTCGGCCTCCCAAAGTGCTGGGATTACAGGCGTGAGCCACCATGCCCAGCCTGGCATACATTTTTTAGAGGTAGCTAATCTCTAGGCTATGGGCTAAGTTACTGTTCACCAGTGTCTTCTAATTTTACTCCCAGTGGTTCGTCCAGTTTGGGCCTTCCTCTGAGACTGCAGTTTCCCACTGCCTCTCACTTGGCCACAAAAAGGCTGTGAGGAGTTTCCTCCCTTTAAGAGGTAGCTAATCTCTAGGCTATATAAGCTCTATAAGCTAAGTACCTGCTCAGGAAACTGGAGGCTGAACTCTGCCTCTGCCTCTGTGTGTGTGTGTGTGTGTGTGTGTGTGTGTGTGTGTGTATCTGCATGTCTATGTGTTTATATGTCTGTTTTTCTGTGTCTGTTTTTCTGTGTGTGGGCCAACCCAATTCCTGCATGTTTACAAATAGTCTTTACGTTTTAGGAGAGGCTAAACGGGCTGAGTCAACTCTCAATATGTTAGCTCTAACCTACATGCTTCAACTCTCCCTGGCTACATGCCTTACCTTCTGTTCTGAACCACAGTATAAGTGAGCCCTGCAGGGTGGGAAATGAGCCATGACATTCATGCCCAAAGAGGCCAGTGCACACACATACCGTGTAGATTTCTATTACGCTTTTGGGATGAAAGGAAAAGTAATATGTATCATTTTGTGAATCATCCATCAATCCATGGATGTGATGATGCCCAAATATTACTTTGGTTAGAAAAATCATCCCACATAAACTCCCATTTTTCTCTCCTTTGGATCCTAAAACTTTCATCACTCCACTGCAGTGCATGCATCTGCGGAGAAAAGCACATGGCCAGGCAGCAGCTGCTCACCAGTGTCCTCTAGTTTTACCCCTGGCGGTCGGTCCAGTTTGGGCCTTCCTCTGAGAATGCAGTTTCCCACTGCCTATCATTTGGCTCTGAAGAAATTATTAAGATGCTTCCTCCCCAGTCTTCATTCTAAAATTGAACCTGAACACTCTCTATTACCTAATAAGGCAGAGTTCGGCAATGTTTCTTTGCAGCTCTGTTATCTCATTCTGGATAAAGGTAGCGAGGTAAGGGGTGGAAATAAATACAGGAAACCAAAGGGGGAAACATGTTCTCCAAGGACAAGGAAAACCTGATCCAGGGTAAGAGACAGAGATACAGTACTTGACTAAAAGTTGGCCTGATTTAGCCAAAGAAAATGGCATATTACACATTCGGGTGTTCTTTTATGAAATAAGATATTCTGTACCTGCTTGTTGAAATATCCTCAAAAGGGTAGAGGATCTCTCCATTGTTACAGATTTCGCAGATGAACCCCTTCTGGCTACAAAGACTGCAGCTGTACACGTGTGAGGTGGCAAATTTAATGACCTTGCCCAAGAATGGAGCCAGCTTTCCCTCTATTACCTGCAGAAAGAGAAATGGGACAGGGAAGCACATTTATTGAGAACAGAAGTCTTGTACACACAGGAAAGGAAAGGAATTTCTTTCCTTTACACAACAGGAAAACCTCTAATTATAATTTCTCAGCAACTCTGAGGAAGAAAAGACATAGTAGTTTTGCTCCAAAAGAACTTTCTTGTTTAAACCACTGGAGGTTGTAAATTAAGATGCTGAAACTTCTTTTGTATTCCTCTTGCTTTGTAGTGTAGTGTAGAAGACTAAGGCCCAACAAATGGGGAACCCTGCATGGACAGACCAACTTCACAGTTAGGGTGTGGTATAAGAGGAGTGTGGTAGGTTTCCCAGAGCAAACTGAAAACATACAGAGTAAATCTGAATGCATAAGTTTATGTTGTAAATACAATAATACCTTTTCTCTGATGAATTAATGGGATAGTTTTTTCACCATCTTCCCCAAGAACATATAGTAAATGGGGAAAAATAGTTTTCTTTTGCTGCTGGTAAGTATAGTAAAAAAAGCTTGCAATTTGGCAGCCTGATGGCCATTTTCAGCCTGTAGGTTTTTTTTCTTTTAACTCGTGATTTTTAAAATGAAGTAATTTAAAAATTGGGAAATTTCACATAAAAACCCAGATTTTTGGAAAAATCAGATGATCTAGCGCAACTAGGCTTGGATTCAACATGATGATGATCCTGGCCACGCCAGGGGGCTGCCTGTTTCCACTGAGATATCTGCTTTCTGCCTGACAGCTGTTCCCACCAGGCCCCAGGGTCTTGCATCTGCCTGCCTTCCACAGTGGCCTCACCTGTTGGCTTGCATACATCCCTGAGTTTGGAACTCATGTTCTGTTGATCATTTCTCACTTAACTAATACCCATGGGCTTCAAGGACTTCAGCATTTCACACGCCAGCTAGATAAAATCTGCCTTTGCTTCTCTCTAATTAATGCAGACACAAATATGTGCTGGTTTTGTTATAAGAAAACAATTGAAGATTACATTTAATTTGGAAATAGCTAGAAATAGCTGAAAATAGTTTCTTTCAAATGAATATAGTTACATTATAATTTTACATAAAAATAATATCTGAGGGAGGCCGGGTGCTATGGCTCATGCCTATAATCCCAGCACTTTGGGAGGCCGAGGCAGGCAGATCGCCTGAGGTTAGAAGTTCGAGACCAGCCTGGCCAACATAGCAAAACCCTGTCTCTACTAAAAATACAAAAAATTAGCCAGGTGTGTGGCAGGTGCCTGTAATCCCAGCTACTCAGGAGGCTGAGGCAGGAGAATCACTTGAACCTGGGAGGCGGAGGTTGCAGTGAGCCGAGGTCATACCATTGCACTCCAGCCTGGGCAACAAGAGTGAAACTCCTGTCTCAAAAAAGAAAAGAAAAAGAAAAAAATAGTATCTGAGGGAAATGTAGTATAAATCATACCTAAAGAGAAATTACAATGTCTAGGTGAGTAGGTAGTAGTGACTGGTAATACAAAAACAAAAGACTACAAAAAATGTAATCATGCCTTTTGTAAAAAATGAAGCTATACATAATACCAGAGATAAAAACTGAAGTGGTTTTTAAACATCATGGAATGATCCATGTTTTAGAAATAAATATAATGGTGGTTCCATTCAATTGCCAGACAGGGTACCCTCCCACGTGTGGAAATGTCTGCTCCAAGCCAAGGCTAGGCTTTGGGTCCCACGAAGATGATTTCTCTGGAAGACTGTGGTGAGGTTGCACCAGGAGGTGCCTTTGCCTTTTGCCTCCCACCCTGGTCATTGGCAAGGGAAAGGAGCTGGAGGTACGGGGAGAAAGATCTCCTTCAATTGAAAGTCCCTCTCCTTCAACACTGGAGAACTGAGCCATGCATTTCTTCGAGGTCCAAGGCCATGCTTGGTGCATAGGCAAGACTTGCTTCGGCCCCAGGTGTGGTGACTTAGACTTAGGAAACCAATTATGAGTGGAAAATGAACCTCTAGTTCAACTGTGCCAGATGAAGCAGCCCCCCCAGTGCCTACCCTACCTTGCCCCTCCCCATCATGTACCGTGAAAACCCGTCGGGTGGCCTCAAGGCAGTGCCTGCAGGCCAAGGCCCTTCTGGGGGTTTCCATCTTTCTTCCACCAGACTCCAAGCCCACTCTCCTCCAAGACAGTGTTGTCTTTTCTCACCCAGAGTATTAACACTACTAAGTCTTTCACCTTAATTTATGACTCAGGATTTATTCACGTCCTGCCCACTCTAGACTCACAGAAATAAAATCAAGTGCTAGACACACTGGCTGCCACTAAGGCACTAGCCTTGGAAGCTGGTGGTGGCAGCGGGGGGTGCCAGCTGGCGTGCTGGGCCCTGGCAGTGCCTCTGCTGATCGAGCCCGTTCTCAGTTAAAGGGTGTTGAGTTGGGTCATCTGTCCACCAACCCAGACTTCATGTAAGCAGCCATAGGCTGTGGGCAGGTAGGACGTCAGAGATGCAGCATGAGGCTCTTAAAAAAAACCTGGCCATTCGCTGCCTCTAATTCCCTACTGCTTTGGCATATTGCGCAATGTATTACCTCCTTAAAACAATAAAAGAATAACTTTTCTATGAAAAAGAGATAAATAAATATAATGGTGGTGAACTCTAGGGAGGGCAATAAGTCAGAAAAGCAAAAATATATATATACATATTATAAAAGCAAAAACACAACTATATACAAATTTGTATACTATATACATATATACATACACACATATATATATATATATATATATATTAGCTCTCCAAACTCATTTTCTATTTCTTAATATGTATCTCCTGGTGCAAGCAAATTGTCACTTTGTATATAGCTGTGTTTTTGCATTTGAAAAAACAATGTATAATAATTTTGCATTAAACTGCAGAAGGCTTTGTAAGAGTAGAGTTTTTTTCTTAGCAAAGGGGGTAGAAATTATCCTTGCTGTTCTGAGTCAAGCATACATTTCCCACCATTCTTCAACTTACTTTCCTCTCCACTACCTTTAGGAAGCCATAGATAGACCTTCTTTTATTATGTTCTCTGAGGAACCATTAACTCCAATAAACCCCAGTAAGGCATGCTCCTAATACCAACACACGATACATACTTTCTAAGAAACAGCCACTACCAAATCATATATCCAGCCACCAGTAAACACTTTTTAATGCGTGATGGGGTTATTTCTAAATTGTGATGGTAGCACTTCAGTTGAGTTTGGTTTTCTCATTTTACTCTTCTCTAAACAACCAAACTTAATGAGGCATTTAAAGAGAGGCACTAACAAACTATAGTCCATTTAGGGGGAAACAACCAGGATAGAGAACAGTCTGGAAACCAGGTGAGTAAAGGTTGATGAAACTTGGAAGAGAAGACCTTGAGGAAGACATGAGAGTTATCATCTAGGATCTAAAGGAGAAGTTTGAGCATCTTGTGCATAAAGTTTTTTCTCTATTTAGATTTCCTTGGAGAAAGGGTGTGAACATTTTGAAGGCTCTTGAAATATTTCACCAAATTTACACTGTTAGCAATGTATATTTATTCTTAAATAGGGGCGTTAATAAGCTCTGGGGATTGGTATCTGTATAATATTCAGTCTTCCTTTAAAACAA
The DNA here is from genome assembly GCF_028878055.3 of Symphalangus syndactylus. Classification (NCBI taxonomy): domain Eukaryota; kingdom Metazoa; phylum Chordata; class Mammalia; order Primates; family Hylobatidae; genus Symphalangus; species Symphalangus syndactylus. Next base: position 112,453,247 of record NC_072430.2, read on the forward strand.
TGTGATACATATCTCCATTTTATTAAATCTTCACTTATTATTGCTTAATACAAATTTATTTCCTTGTACAAGCTACTCACATTTATTATTTAGTTTAAGGTTAAACTTTTGTATATTTTTCTTATTAGCTATTGCTGGTATATTAGAATATATTGACATTTGTGTGCATTTACTATATGACAATAATTACTGAATTTCCATTGATGCTAATTACTTTTAGGTGATTCTTTTGGTTTTTCTAGTATTATATCTCTTGTTTATGTTTCATTTCTTGTTGCATCACCCAGGGCTCCTAAAATAGTATTAATAATGGTACTAGTGGTTATTTTTATTATTTCAGTAAGAATCAAACTGGAACTTACGGAGTTTATGGTGAGTGACTCATTTTCTCCATCAAATACATATATCCTGTCATTCACCACATTTCATTTATTCCCCCTCTTTTAAAATAACAGCTATACTGAGATATAATTCACATACCATGTGATTCACCTATTTAAAGTCTACAATTCAATGGTTCTTAGTTTATTCACAGAGTTGTGAAACATCACCACAATCGATTTTAGGGCATTCCACTAACTCTCTGAAAAAACTCTATATCCATTAGTAGTCACTTCTGTTTTCCCTCTACCATGCCCCTGCAAGCCCAAGGAACCAATAATTTACTTTCTGTCCGGGTGCAGTGGCTCATGCCTGTAATCCCAGCATTTTGGGAGGTCGAAGCGGGTGGATCACCTGAGGTCAGGAGTTCACGACCAGCCTGGCCAACATGGTGAAACCCCAACTCTACTAAAAATACAAAAAAAATTAGCCGGGCAAGGTGGTGCATGCCTGTAATCCCAGCTACTTGGGAAGCTAAGGCAGGAGAATTGCTTGAACCCAGGAGGCAGAGGTTGCAGTGAGCTGAGATGGTGCCACTGTACTCCAGCCTGGGCAACAAGAGCAAAAACTCCAACTTAAAAAATAAAATAAAATAAATATACTTTCTGTCTTTATAGATTTGCCTATTCTGGAGCGTTCATGTAAATATGATCATATAATATGTGGTCTTTTATGACTGGCTTCTTTCACTTAGCATAAAGTGTTCAAGGTTCATGCTGATTTTCTTTTAAATGCCTTCACTGTAAGTCTCTTTTTTCCATCCTACCCTAGACTTTTATCTCTCCTCTCTAGATTAATAAACTAATCTCCTAGTTTTATTTCTAGATGTCAGTCTTTTTTCTTAGATCCATCGTGCATACATATTAATCAGTTTTAGACATCACTTTCATCACGTATCATCTCTTCCCTCAAACCTTTGGTGAATTCTTCATTTTTGAGATGGAGTCTTGCTCTGTCACCCAGGCTGGAATGCAGTGGTGTGATCTAGGCTCACTGCAACCTCTGCCTCCCAGGTTCAAGCGATTCTCCTGCCTCAGCCTCCCAAGTGGCTGGGATTACAGGCATGAGCCACCATGCCCAGCTAATTTTTTGTATTTTTAGTAGAGGTCGGGTTTCACCATGTTGGCCAGCCTGGTCTCAAACTCCTGAGCTTGTGTGATCTGCCTGCCTTGGCCTCCCAAAGTGCTGAGATGATAGGTGTGAGCCACTGGGCCTGGCAAATTCTTAAGTGTATCATTAATCAAAACTCTTCACTCTTTCATTTCATAAAATTATATTGAGTTACTATGTCCCAGATACTCAATGTAGAGTGAACTGGATAAAAACTGGAGCTTACATTTTGCCTGGTATGCAAGTAGATTCCATATTAGCCATCCAAACTCATTTTGTATTTCTTAACATGTACCTCCTGTTGTGAGCAAATTTTCCCCTATGTAGAACATGCTTGCTCTTGCTCCTGTGCCTTCATCCATGTCATTCCTCTATCTGGAGTTTCACTTTTCCTAACCCTTACTTAAATTTCATGTAGGCTTCATGGCTCAGATCTACCCTGTCTTGATCTAAAAATCCATCTTTGGCTACTTCAGACACCATAAATCTCTTGTGTTTCTCCCTAGAAATTAACTTTTACATCATATAATTTAATAGAGAATTTGATGCTGTTTTGTACTTTTTGCTTTTAACATATGATTGTTCTGCTTATCCAACTGTAGACTGAACATTTAAAATTGTTCAGGGATCAGCTATTCAGGGATCCTTTTGCTTCTTTTTACTTGATTTACTTGATTAATTGCTCTTCCCATTTGTCAGCTTAGGTTCATGGCCATGTTCCAAATGGCTGAAGCTGCTGGAATTTTTTTATCCAGAAAAGTGAGGTAATAGTACGAAGTTTATTTTAGAATTTACAAACATTCCTTTAATACTGTAGAAAGGAAAACTTTATATTTATAATTTTCCAGGGGTAAAGATATATTCAGAAAGGTTAATCTTGTTTTTGAATACAACTATTAGAAGCACTAGGAACAGAATCCGGCCATCCTAGCGTCTGGTCCAGAGGTTTCATCACTATGAAGAAGTGGGCTCCAGGTGTGATTTCTCCTAGGGTTCTTTTTGAAAAAGCATACATACATAGACACACACACACACACAAAATTATATAAATCATTTTATGTATAATACATATATGAATGCATATATACACACATATACATATATATTTATGTTTATAAATATATTATTTATTTATTTATTTTGGATAAGTGCTCAAAAATAAATCAATTGTCTTTCCTCCCACCATCCCAAGAGCCTTAACTTTCACTCCCACTTCCTAGCCATCTTGGTAGGGGCTTAAGGTTAGGGCCATATTATACAAACACTAGGAAGGCAGGGGAGCCTCAAATATTAGACCAAAGCCAGAGGAGCATACTACCTTTGGGTTCCAACCAAGAATGAAGAATAGAAAAGAGCTGCCAGAATGCCACTGGGCCATTGGATCTGAAAATGATTATGGGTGAGACAAAGTCAAATGAGGCGTCCTGGCCAACAAGTACACAACAGTGAGAAAAGTCAGACATTTGAACTCTGCTATGTCAACCCTAAACTGCTGTGACTTGCTAGAGTGACCACAGTCCTCAACGGGGCTCAGCGTGGGGAAAAGTCCTAGAAACAGTGTGCTCTGGCTAGAGTTGATGCAGGGGAATCTAGTATCACTGAGACCAAACCAGGACCAACTAGGACAAAATAAACTTCAAAATGACTTCCTTAACTGGTCAAAGCTTATTATTATTATTTTTTAAATCTAAACATGGTAGAGTTTTTGCTTCTCAGAAACTGGGGTATTTTCCAATGGATAGTGGTTTGACTCATTAGGGAGTCTCCCAGAGGGGCTGGCCTTTGGGAGCTTTCTATACCCCATCATAACTCAGTTGTCTCTGGGTATTGGGAAGCAGTGGGGTAGAGTGGAAAAAGCAAGGCTGATTTGAGGACAAATTCTAGCTCATGTACTTTCCAGCTGTGAGACTTTGGCAAGCTACTTAACCTCTTTGAGTCTCAGTTTCCTTAACTGAAAAATTAGGACAGGGTTGAGAGAAGGATCAGAGTTAATATATTGAAAGCATCGAACATAGTGTCTGACTTACAGCAACGGATCAATAAATAATAGCTAATTAGCTTATCCCAATCTAAATAGAGATTTTCTATGGTTTAGACTCACTCCTCCTTTTAAACACTTGAGATTTACATCAAGGGGAAGGAAAAAAGCTATGAAGGCCACATGTCATTTTTTTTTTTTTAAAGGAAGGCATCAAGTTGTTCATCTGTTTGGATGGGATCAGTAGAAATTAATGTAAAGCAGTCACATCCATTTCTTTTGATATTGCTGTAAGTAAGAAAACAGGGCTTGTACAAGCATACGTACTTTTGCCAAGGCCAAAATGCTAGGGGGAAGACATTTAACATACCTCAAACTTAATTTGAATCACTTATGTAAGATAACATCTTAGCAACACCTGGAAATTGTGTCTTACTCCTTTCCTACTTGTACTTAAATTAGTCATAGGCTAATATAACTTTATAACAACCCCTCAAAAAGTCAAAAGGACACTTCATCTTTAGCATTAGAAGGCTGGTAATTTTTAGTTAAACCAGGTGGTCATTTGGTATATGACTAGTGATAGTGAAACAGACCTGAGATGAGGTTTAGTTATCTCTATTTATTCCCTCAAAGGGCATGTCTACGTGAACAAAATCATGACAGTGTAATTAGAAGGAAACATGTGTAGCTCTTCCCCCATTTCCTTGCTTCCCTGCACTCAATCTCCTTCCCTTTCTCCATATACCAAATGCCCTATCTCCTTGAGAAAAGGCAGATGTCCAAAATAGGGTGAAAGTTTGTTTCTGTTTTCCATTAAACTTAATGTCTTGTACTAAGGAAGGTACTAGTCTGATTTATTTACTTGGGGAGTGTGTATATATGACTATTTCAGAGGTGTTATACTAACTGGGTATTCAAAGAATACACATTTCCATTTGTAACAAAATTAGGTGATCTTATTGCCCTGTAGCACAAGGACAGAATGTAGCATCAAGCTGATATCATCTTCCAGATTTTGCTATTTTTCACTTTTGCAGTCTGTCTATAAATTCTTTTTACCATCATTTTAGGTACTTCTAGAACTCAAGGAACTGCCAAATATCACTTTCCACCATCCAGTCCCTGACAAATATGCCAAATATGCTTACCCTTCTTGTGTGAAAGAAGCCCATGAAAGCTGCCTGGTTGAACTTCCAGCTCAGGGATACACACATTTTGCCTCCCTCTTCTATTCTGGTCAAGATGGTCAGCATTGGAATTTGAGGCCTATGGCTTTCTTGCAGACTAAGACAACAGGCTTTATTTGATTTACTTTCTTGCAGACCAATCAAAAATTACAATTAAGTTAAAAAATAACCTAGTGCTGCCTTCCCCAAACCACAGTTTCAGTAACAGCTGCTTATTACTCATGTGTGGCACCAGGAAATTGCAGTGTCATGTTCAAGGTCTGCAGCCAATAGAGATCTGTGGGATTGGGAAAAAGGCACAAATGATTCTTTTATGTTGGTTACCTTCACTCCCTCAGCACCACCACAAAATTCAAAATTTATGGGGTGGAGGGAAGACAGAGAACTAGTAACCTGGGCAAGAAAAAAGAAAGGAAAAAGCTCTTTCTCATCGAATTTCCTTATGCATCGGCTAATTCCTTCCCTCTGATTTGTCAATTTACCTTCCATTTCAAAACAAGCTTCCTTAGGCATTCTGTAACATCTAGATTCAGAGCAACTGTCGGGAATGCTTTGGTGAAGAGGACTGCCACACTTGACAAACAACTCCATCTCTGAAAGTCTAACCAAAAGACCCAATTCACAGTGAACGGTCACCTGCCACTCACTAGGAACAGGCTGGCTTGACGAAATGGAAGAATCAACATTGTCACACATTGTGAAATAATTTCCCATATAATTTAGTTGCATTTGCCTGGCCAGACAACCATGAAAGGTTGCATTTTGTCTCTAGTGTCATTTCTCAGTTCATTTAATAGATGGGTAGAGTGAAGTCTAGTGGCCTTGGCCAGGTGAGTTCATGGGAAGTTAGGAAAAAACAGCCTGTGGATTCTGCTCAAGCTTGAAAATCCTAACACACCTCACGAGACTATTCTGAATCCTCAATTTTAAATTTTACTCCTCTTACTCATCAATCCTTAAAAATAGAAAATAAAAAGTAAGCTGGATGTAGGGGCTGATGCCTGTAATCCCAGCACTTTCGGAGGCCAAGGTGGGAGGATCATTTGAGCCCAGGAGTTCCAGACCAGCCTGGCAATGAAGTGAGATCCCTATCTCTGTAAAAAATTAAAAAATTAGCCGATTGCAGTGGTATGCATCTGTAGTCCAAGCTACTTAGGAGGCTGAGGTGGGAGGATCCCTTGAGCCCAGGAATTTGAGGTTGCAGTGAACTATAAGCTATGATTGGGCCACTGTGCTCTAGCCCGCATGACAGGGCGAGACCCCGTCTCAAAACAAATAAATATCACCAAAGTATATGGGATATTCCTATTTCAAAAAGTTGTTCAAAACTCCATTTTCCCATAATTAACCTTTGAGCTCCTTATCATGGCTCAATGCTGGGATGTTTGTACATAAACATAGAAGTATCTCTTTTCTAATTAGCTGCTCCTCACCCTCCCCAATCCATTAGGGGACTACTCTAACAAGACTTAAAGTTTGGCTAATCAAGCACTTTACTGAGGGTGGATTGTGATGCCACCAATTAGCTCTTATCTGATCCTCTCCCAAAGGTGGTAATTTCTGCTTAGAGCTGGGAAACTATGTGATAGTTTCATCTGGTTTAATGCAATTGGGTAGATTTATGAGTGGCCACCATCATTCCAATCAAATTACATTTTGCTCCCTGCTGGAAACTAGGTCTTAGGGAATAAAAGATTTTAAAAATTTCAATTTCATTTTTCTCAGTGGCTAGAATGGCAAAGATGAAACCGAGAAGGCAAATTTCTTATTTTATTTTATTGTTATTATGCTTTAAGTTTTAGGGTACATGTGCACAATGTGCAGGTTTGTTACATATGTATACATGTGCCATGTTGGTGCGCTGCACCCATTAACTCGTCATTTAGCATTAGGTATATCTCCTAATGCTATCCCTCCCCCCTCCCCCCACCCCACAACAGTCCCCGGAGTGTGATGTTCCCCTTCCTGTGTCCATGTGTTCTCATTGTTCAATTCCCACCTATGAGTGAGAACATGCGGTGTTTGGTTTTTTGTTCTTGCGATAGTTTACTGAGAATGATTATTTCCAGTTTCATCCATGTCCCTACAAAGGACATGAACTCATCATTTTTTGAAGGCAAATTTCTTATCCAGAAAAATATATGGGATGGGGTCTACTTCAGACAGCTTTTCTGCACTAAATGCCTCAAGGGGTGTGGCTTAGTCAAACCACAACTCCATGGAACTTAATGAAGCATTTGCAAAGAGTAAGTACAAGAATGTGGTCCAAATATTCTGAGCCCAAAACAGGTTATATGATCTGATATAGGTACATGTGTTTTATTTATGAGGAAAATAAGCTACAGTATTTTAAATTGAGACAATTCCAGAAAATTCTCATAGATGGTCAGCAGAATTTTGCTCCTCTGTTGAGTTAATTAGTTACATGTTTGAAATAAATCTGATTTAGGTCTCTACTATTCCTTTTAGCCCGAGTTCTGACATTATTGACTCATTGAGCAGTAAATGAGGAAAAGTTCTAAGGAGACTTTTTAACTCACCTTCCTTTCTTAATATATGAGAAAATTGAGCCCAGAGAGGTGATGAGCTCTACCTAAGATCACCCAGCTGATTAGTGACAGCTTCTGACTGGCTTTCTTAAGCACCCTTTGCTACTCCAAGGAAGGGGCATTTCTGAGGGCATCTGAGGTCACAGTGTAGCCCCAGGGTTTGGTTCAGCCCAGGAATTCTGAGGTCACTGGATGCCTACTGACCCACCTTGTAGAAATGGAAGATTTCTAAAACGGAGTCCCTGCACAGAAGCAGGATTGTACAGACTAAATTAGTCCAGGTTTAGATCCACAGTTTTGATCTGAACTGGATCTGCCTTTGGCTTATTGAAAAATAATACCTCTAGTCCTTATATGAAGTTCTTGTATAAAAATTCTTTTAATGGTCACATCTCATGCAATTTTCTGAATATGAAGATGATCTTTAACAGTATCTTATTGGCTGAACTACTGGGAAACTCATAAATTAAAGTTACACAAAATTCTGTGACAGAAATGGATTTATCATCAACTTAAACCCTAGGCGGCCGGGAGCAGTGGCTCACGCCTGTAATCCCAGCACTTTGGGAGGCTGAGGGGGATGGATCACCTGAGGTCAGGAGTTTGAGACCAGCCTGGCCAACAAGGTGAAACCCCGTCTCTACTAAAATTACAAAAAGTTAGCCGAGGGTGGTGCTGCATGCTTGTAATCTCAGCTACTCAGGAGGCTGAGGTAGGAGAATCACTTGAACCCGGGAGGCAGAGGTTGCAGGGAGCCAAGATCGCACCATTGTACTCCAGCCTGGGCAACAGAGTGAGACTCCATCACAAACAAACAAACAAACAAACAAACAAACAAACAGCCTAGGCTATTTGCCAAGACTAGAGAAGTAACTTTATTAAAAGGAGAAGCAACTACAGCTGAGGAAAAACAGAAAGCAAAACAAAGCAACTCCCTGTATGTACGTATGTGGGAGAAACTAAAGAAATATGACTTTTCAGAAACAGAGGAAAAACAAAAGTAGCATTACCTGATCATGTAGGCGAATGAACCATAAGAGTTAGGAAAGACATAAAAGGCTGAGAGCAAAGAAGAGAAGAAGTAGGGAAGGATGAAAGCAACAATAGTAATAATAACAATGATAATGATAATTTAAAAAGGAAAAAATTGGGCTTGATGGTTCTGTGGCAATTTTTTTTTAAGTTTAAAAAATAGAGAACACAGATGCTTACAAAGAGGGAAGAAAGTTTCATTCCTCAATGAAGCTGATTGAGATCTGAAATGGGAGTTGGAAATCTTGGTTTCTATTCCCAGCTATGTCCCCAGTAAGCTCTACGACCTTTTTTGTTAATCACTTAACTTCTCCATGCCTCAGTTTCCTCATCTACAAAATAAAGTGATTCTATTCAGTCATTCAAAACTAGATGATCAAGAAGGATCTCTTTCAGTTTGAAGATTGTACAATTTTATAATTAACCAACAAGGAAGACATCAAAAGAAACTTGTTGAATAGCTCCAGGAATGTTGCAAGGGAATATCTGCGAAGCTAGATAAAAGGTGAGTTTAACCACACTAATTAGAAGATACTCCAGGAAATTTTCAACAAAAGTGAAATAATGTCACCAGCTTTTTGTTCCCCTGCCTGCTGAGCTCCATTCAAAGAGGGAAGTAAGGCCTTTTAGGAATCATCCCCTCACAGGTGTGCAACCAGATATCAGTTTTCCTGAAAACCTCTGCAAATCCCTTCCTTTCATCAATGCATTTAATTAGTTAATGTTTAGATAGCACTTTCGGGATGTAAAGTACAATATAAGGGCTCAACATTATTATTACTTAACAGCTTTTATGGGACCAGCCATTCCTGAGATTAAATGAGAAACTAAAGTGAGTCCCTGGTTAGAAGGTTGTGATCTAATACTTTGCTGGCTCACTGATGAGGAAAAACAAGCCCTGCATGTACATTGAAATAGGTGCTTTTATTAGCCTGTATATCATTGTCTAAGATGATTGGGGATTTTTACTCTTTGCTTCAAGGTCCACAAGTAGAAGCCACAACTTTCAACACAGTAGTGATTACAATTTCACATGTCCTGTATTTCTAGAATATTATCTGTTGTGTCTGCAGGGTCTGTATGCCTGGGCACCTGTACATCCAAAATATGGATTCAAATACATGGGAATTTGCTATACAATAAAGGTGGGGAAGATGAATTTTTAAATAAATGATGTTGGGGCAAGTGGTTGGCCATCAGGGACAGCAAATAAGCTGGATCCCTAACTCATCTCATAAAAACTGTATTTTCAGGCTGGGCATGGCGGCTCACACCTGTAATACCAGCACTTTGGGAGGCCGAGGTGGGCGGATCACCTGAGGTCGGGAGTTCGAGACAAGCCTGACCAAAATGGACAAACCCTGTCTTTACTGAAAATACAAAATTAGCCAGGCGTGATGGAGCATGCCTGTAATCCCAACTACTTGGGAGGCTGAGGCAGGAGAATTGCTTGAACCTGGGAGGCGGAGGTTGCGGTGAGCCGAGATCGTGCCTTTGCACTCCAGCCTGGGCAACAAGAGTGAAACTCCATCTCAAAACAAACAAACAAAAAAACTGTATTTTCTTTTTTTTGAGATGGAATCTTGCTCTGTCGCCCAGGCTGGAGTGCAGTGGCATGATCTTGGCTCACTGCAACCTCTGCTTCCTGGGTTCAAGCAATTCTTCTGCCTCAGCCTCCTGAGTAGCTGGGACTACAGGCGCACGCCACCATGCTCGGCTCATTTTTGTATTTTTAGTAGAGATGGGGTTTCACCATATTGGCCAGGCTGGTCTTGAACTCCTGACCTCATGATCTGCTCGCCTTGGCCTCCCAAAGTGATGGGATTACAGGCATAAGCCACCATGCCCGGCCTTTAAAAACTATATTTTCTGATAAACTGAAGACTTAAATATAAAAAGAAAACCATAAAATATTTTTAAAACTATAGCAAAACATTAGGGAAAAATATTAGAAATTTAGAATATTAGAAAAATAGAATTTACCCCATTTATGTGGGGTAAATATTTTGTAATCTTAGATGCTATAAAAGAGTAATAAATCTAAATATATAAACAATTAGTTTAATATAAAATATCATTTAAAAGTCAAATGACAGAAACAAAAAAAATTTCCTATTTATATGAAAAAAGTGCCAATTTCCTTAATATACACAAAGCTCTTTTAAATTAATAAAGAAAAGACCAATGATATAACTTAAACACAGGTTAATAAAAAGGCAATTCAGAAAAACTACCAATGGCCAATAATAATATTAAAAAGATGCTCAACTTTACTTCTCATGGAAAAAACACAAATTAAAACAACACTGTGAAGTTATTTTTTATTTATCAGATTGGCCAGGATTAAAAATACTGTTAATATAGAAAATTAATGTGTGTTCAGGAAAACAGGCACTCTCAAGACAGTGAGTGAATGGAAGTATTAAATTAGTTCTACCTTTTCAGAAGGCAACTGGCAATATTTATCAAACTGCAAAGCATGCATACCTTTTGACCTAGCAGTCTCACTTTAATGAATTTACACTACAGAGATATTCACACAAGTGTACAGGGAAATGTAGAGGGTGTTCACTGCAGTATAGGTCCTCAAAGAGAAACACTGGTACAGATTAAAAACACACACACACACACACACACATACAACTTAGGTTTAGCTGGGCATGGTAGTGTCAGTAGTGTGCACCTTGTAGTCTCAGCTACTTAGGAGGCTGAAGTGGGAGCATCCTTTGACTCTAAGATTCTGAGGCCAGCTGAGCAACATAATGAGGCCCTGTCTCTTAAAAAAAGCAAACAATAGGCCAGCCGCGGTGGCTCATGCCTGTAATCCCAGCACTTTGGGAGGCCGAGGCGGGCGGATCATGGGGTCAGGAGATCGAGACCATCCTGGCTAACACGGTGAAACTCCGCCTCTACTAAAAATACAAAAAATTAGCCAGGCATGGTGGTGGGTGCCTGTAGTCCCAGCAACTCGGGAGGCTGAGGCAGGAGAATGGCGTGAACCCGGGAGGCGGAGCTTGCAGTGAGCCGAGATTGTGCCACTGCACTCCAGCCTGGGTGACAGAGCAAGACTCTGTCTCCAAAAAAAAAAAAAAAAAGCAAACAACAACAACAACAACAAAACAGGTTTGAGTTACCTTGCTTAACTTACCTAGCTTACACCTCAGTTACTTTAGGTATAAGATAACTCTGTTATGCAGCCAGTAAAAAGAATGAGGTAAGTCTTCATGTGTACTAAATGTGTATACATGCCCAAATGTCCACAGTATAATGTGAACTGGAAAAGACAAAGCACAGAAAAGTGGCATAGTTTGATCCCATTACAAAAATGTAACATTTGTAATTGTGTACAATTGTCTGGAAGGACACAGACTGGCCACAGTGAACAAAAGCTACCACTGTAGTGGGATGTAGGGGAGAAAAGGGCTGACATGAAAAGCTCAGGCGATCCTCTGCCTTAGCCTCCTGGGCAGCTAGGACTACAGGTGTGAGCCACTGCACCTGGCTGATTTTTAAATAATGAATATGAATTGTCACTTTTATAACAAATATTTAAATTGTTAAAAAAAACCAATGATGGCTCTACAAAGCATGGCTTTAGAAGTAAACAAACAATCTGCATATGCATATATATAAACATTATAAAAATGTAGAAAATCTCTATTTTTTGGTTTTAGATGACCTGTGTTTTCACTTGTCCCTAATAACATGTTTATTTTCACAAAAGTTCTTGAAAATTGCCTATCAGTGAATCTGTCATGACTATATCAGGCTTGTTTGCTTCCCATGAGACTTGTTTGCCTAATCAGAATGTTCCCTTACTTATGAGTCTCTCAGGCTTCTAAGGTAGCCCATTCAATTAGAATGACTTATGCAGTGTCAACAGCCATATCTAATACCAGGCGATTTAAGGATGGTTTTTGTTTACATGATTAACACTGAATTCTAGACACTTAATCTTATCTCTTTAAATACTTGACTGGGACTTAAGTAACCAATCAGTTAGGATGCATATTGCTGTTTTCTATTAGGAATTCACTCACATGTTTTAAGTGCCCTCTTCCAGCCAAGATTCAGGTCTGCCCCGCCAGGGCTTTTTCCTTCCTGCCCTAACAGAGATGACCCACTCTTACTGGTTCCATCCCTTCAGGCACATTTGTAATGAACAGTAAAAGGAGGAGAAACAGTATTGGTATCAGATTTTTTAGTCCATTCCTCATCTATTCAGAGGTCACAATAATTTCATACCACTCAAAGTACTGTGCCAAGGAAGTATATTACCCAATCTGAAGATTTTTTACCACTTAGTTTGAGGTCATTCCAAGGAAAAATCAATGTACTGACTGACCTGCCTTAGACGTGGCCCGAAGAAGGAAATGAAAACCATGGTTTTGCAATAGGAGGGCATTCAAAGATAAGATTAGTTTCAAAAAGAAAAGCATTTTGAATAGCATGCCCACCTGAGACATGTTCAGAGGTTCAGTAAAATCTAAATAGAAAAGAGTCCTAAAAAAGGAAACAGACAATTTTCCTGAGGGTTGAGGGCAGACAGTCTGTGATCTGGCTCAGCCCCTAATGTCCTTCTCTGCACCACCTTGATCAGCTGCCTTTCCCACGCTAGCTTCTCTGCAATACCAGGCCAGAGGAAGGGAGAGCTGACGTCTATCTAGATTCATTTGCTCCTGCTAGCAGCTCTAGCAGAGGGAAACCATCCACCGGGGCAGAATTTTGTAGGAGTTGTAGAGGTTTCAGTTTTCCTTGGGCTCCCTGTCTTTCATGAATGTGACTAATTGAAGAAAAAGGATTTTACTTCGTTCCTCACAGTCCGTTTTCTTAAGTGAGGAGAACTCAGCTAATCGAAACTCCAAGCAGCTGTAGACTAGCTTATGTAAACTGAGAGAAGAGGTTTTGTTGGTTATCTCTTTTTAAAAAATTACATTAAAAAGCTGAAGTATAACACATATAAGGTAAAGTGCACAAATCTTAAATATATAACTCAATGAATTTTTAAACATGTATGTGAAGCTACTACTGTCTTATCTGCTCTCCTGTCCTCTAGTTCCAACCATTCCAAGCCATCCTCTATGCCATCACCAGAAAGATCTTATTAAAATATAGATCTGACCAAAGAATACTAATAATGACATCAGCAACAATCACCACCATTCCCATAGCACTGAATGACTGTTTGATATGTGCCCATCACTGCTCTAGGCTTTTATTTATTTATTTATTTGAGACAGGGACTCCCTCTGTCATCCAGGCTGGAGTGCAGTGGTGCAATCTTGTCTCACCGCAACCATCTCTGCCTCCTGGGCTCAAACAATCTTCCCACCTCAGCCTCCCTAGTGGCTGGGAAGACAGGTACATGCCACCACGCTCAGCTAACTTTTAAAATTTTTTTTGGAGATAAGGTCTCCCTATATTGCCCAGGCTGGTCTCGAACTCCTGGGATCAAGTGATCCTCCTGCCTTGGCCTCCTAAAGTGTTGGGACTGCGCCCAGCCTTGCCCTAGGCTTTTAGTTCATTGCCTCATTTATGATAATACATGCAAAGCACTTAGAACACTGGAAGGCACACAGTGAGTATTAAAAAAATACTATTATTTCTGGCCAGGTGCAGGGGCTTATGCTGTAATCCCAGCACTTTGGGAGGCCGAGGCGGGCGAATCACCTGAGGTCAGGAGTTTGAGACCAGCCTGACCAACATGGAGAAATCCCGTCTCTACTAAAAATACAAAATTAGCCGGGTGTGGTGGTGCATGCCTGTAATCCCAGCTACTGGGGAGGCTGAGGCAGCAGAATCGCTTGAACCTGGGAGGTGGAGGTTGTGGTGAGCCGAGATCACGCCACTGCACTCCAGCCTGGGCCACAAGAGCGAAACTCTGTCTCAAAAACAAACAAAACTATTATTTCTGTTATTCACAATAGTTCCAAGAGGTCAATATTTTTGTCATTACCAATTTATAGGGGATAAAACTGAGGCTTAGAAGGCTTAAGTCATGTGCCCAGGGTTGCCCAGCTTGGAAGTATAGAGTAGGGAGCTGGACTCTCAGAGCTTAAGCCCTAAGCACTAAGCTTTAGTGTCTTGCTGTTTTTTTTTTTTTTTTTTTTTTTTAAATGAAAGCCCCTGAAGCCTCTTCTGCCCCTGGAGGATGAGGTTTAACTCTTCAGCATGCCCTATAAAGTCTTCCCCAAGCTAGGGACAGCCTCTCTTTCCAAACTTGCTTCTGTCTTTATCTACCATGTACTCATATTCTGCTCTTGTGTTGCCTGCCTATTCCCTGAAAAATCTATTATGATAACAAGTACCATTTATTGCTATTACCATGTATGAGTTCTGGGTGCTTTCTGTATTTCATTCCAATTCTCTCTGTAACTTCCCAAAATGAGTATTATACTCATTTTGCAGGTAAGTAAACTGAGACATAGAAAGATTAAAGAACTTGTTTATGGTCAGAGAGCTAATATGCATCAAAACTGGAGTTTGACCTCAGGCCTGTCTGATTTTAATGCAGGTTCTTTCTCCTCTATGCGAATTCCTCTCAAGTCACACTCTTTCACATCTGGCTCAAATGTCACCTAGTTTCTAAGGCATTTGTGACTTTGGTCACCAGTTTGCTTCCTCTTGCTCTACTGCCATCCATACTTATGAACAGATCACTTGTTAAGAAAGAAGTGTTCTTGCCTAATTTCTATTCTAGGCCTTTCCAAGTACATTCAACCTTTGCATTCAAAAAGCTAAACTAAGTATTTCTGGAACATTCCTACTGCAAGCCCTGTATCCAAACATTTAAATTGCAACTTTGTCCAAAAAAAATGACAAGTCTTTGACCAGACGGGGTTATGGCCTAATGGCATGAACACAGAGGGCAAATGGAGAAGTTGCTGCCACTCGAGCACCACATGGACTTCAGAAGAACCTCTAGGGGATGTGTGATTCCTGAGCTCCTGGGACATGGGTCACTCCTGAGGAATGAGCTAGCCAGCTCTCTAAACAAGAGGACAACGGAGGGTGGATTCTGTGGGCTGCCAGAAAGGCCATAATGGGCAATTTTTAAACTGATTGTGAAAAGCATTTTATTATTGGAATAGCTAACATTCTTGTTGATTATGGAGGGTAAAAAAAACCCCTAACATTTGAACATTTGGTACATGTTCAGCTCCTTCTGTACATCAAAAGTGAATATTAATGTACAATCTATACAAGTCTCTCAAATTGTCAGGAAGTGGCTCTGTAATTGCTTCCCGACAAGTTCTCGCAGCATTTGGTTGTCATCACTCAATCTTACTTGTATTTAAGATTATAAAATAAGTTAATTGTTTAACTAAAAAATTAGCCTGCTCCCAAATGGACAAAAGATATAATCAAACAATTCAGGCCGGGCATGGTGGCTCACGCCTACTACCTCAGCACTTAGGGAGGCTAAGGTGGGAGGATTACTTGAGGCCAGGAGTTCAAGACCAGCCTAGCCAACATGGCAAAACCCTGTCTCTACTAAAAACACAAAAATTAGCTGGGCGTGGTGGCATGTGCCTATAATCCCAGCTACTGGGGAGGCTGAAGCACAAGAATCACTTGAACCCAGGGGGTAAATGTTGCAGTGAGCTGAGATCGTGCCACTGCACTCTAGCCTGGGCGACAGAGTGAGACTCTGTCTAAAAGAAAAAAAAAAACGAACCCAAATTGATGTAGTAATAAACATATAAAAAGTTTAGATTCACAAATAAAAAATAGATATGCAAAGTCAAACAATCATAAGAAGTCTTTTTTTTTTTTCTTTACCTCTAAAATGACCAAAGATTTGTGTTTTTTAATGACAATGGTTATGCTCCAGTGATATGGAGAACTTGCTTATACTGTTGATGGGTATAGATAATTGTATCCAGAACTTTGAAAAGGTTCAGAATATAGTAGTTCTGAATATAGAAACTCTCTGAATATAGTAGATCCTCTTCTGAATTTCTGAATTTATCTTAGTCAGAAGGTAAATGGTTTTGCACAAATATATATATATAATAGTATTATTTATAATAATACAGAATTGGAAACCTAAATACCCAATACAAACAAGAAGGTTAAACTAATTATGGCAATGGAATCTCATACAGGCATTCAAACTAGCTAATTCTTCTGAAGATTATTTAGTAAGTTTTTAAAAAGGCAGGATAAAAACTGATGTACTATAAAGAATGAGCCATACTTTAAACCTACACATTCACAGAAAAGAATAAGCTGGATGTGTAACATTAGATAACGTTAACCTTGGTTCCATTATAATGATTATAGCACTGGCAGCTAGCAGCTGCAAGGTATTGATCCCATTGAATCCTCACCACATCATTATGGGGGTCTTACTACTCCTGTTTTATAGATGAGGATACTGAATGGAGGAGCTGGGACTCAAACTCAGGTCTACCAAAGGCTAAGGTCTGAATCTCTGCCATGCTGCCTGGAGGGTTATTTTCTATTCAGTAACTATGTGTGCTTCCCCAATTCTCTGTAATCAGCATACTTTTATAATCAAGAAAAAACAATTTAAAAATGGTAATTGGGGCCAAGAAGGCCCTTTGAAGTTCCCTGTTCTGTCCCTTGACAGCCTGCGGTATGGTTGATAGTCCACCACTGAGTCTTCTTACTCTTCTCCTTGGCTCTGGGCTCCCTTCCTTCAACTTCCCTTCCCTTTCTCCTACTCTTTCCAGTGAATATCATGGAGCTACTGGGCCTAGTGAGGGAGGGAAGCCCTTGCTGCTTGGAGGCACCATCCTGGGGTCAGTCTGGCCTACTGGTTTTCTTCCTTCTGCCTCCCTCTTTTGCCTCCCTCCTGCCTGCCCTTAGGCTTTCCACCACCTCTTGGGAATAAGCCTGGTTCAAGGTCCTGGTTTAACAAAACAACACAGGGCATCCTGGGGTTAACTCTGGGCTTGGCCTTTCACAGTTCTATGATTAAATCGCATTTTTCAGTGGTTCTGCCTTTAAACTCAAACCCCTTTAAAGAGAAATTTAAGGAGAGCAAAACATAGGAAACAGTGCCAAATGCCAGTAACATATTTTAGTCGTTTGGGGAATGGGCAGCTTTAGAAACCACAAATTCCCACTTATGCAAGGGCTACTTGAGCTTTTTTTCTTTATTGCTTGGTGACAGAAACCTGGCTCTTAGACCATGGTCAGAGTTGTTCTCTCTTGTTTCCTCTTCTCTCTTTCTCTGAAAACAGTTATAAAAGGCCTGGGTTGGCCGGATGCAGTGGCTGATGCCTGTAATTACAGCACTTTGGGAGGCCGAGGCAGGTGGATCACCTGAGGTCAGGAGTTCGAGACCAGCCTCACCAACATGGTGAAACCCCATCTCTACTAAAAATACAAAAATTAGCCGGGCATTGTCATGGGTGCCTGTAATTGCAGTTACCCGGGAGGCTGAGGCAGGAGAATCGCTTGAACCCGTGAGGCAGAGGTTGCAGTGAGCCCAGATCGTGTCATTGCACTCCAGCCTGGGTGACAAGAGCGAAACTCCATCTCAAAAAAAAAAAAAAAAAAAAAGGCCTGGGTTATCACAATGGGAGTTGGTTAATCCTACAGTCTAATCAAATAATAAAAGTCATTGTCTACTGATGATGTTGTTTATTCAGACTAAAAGGCAGACTACATCTATGTCTAAGTACCTGTTATACAAGCTCGATAAGCTCAGTCATACCGAACTACACATTCTCAGCCAGTAATTACAGTTTTTAAAAAATTAAAAAAAAATTTCTTTTTCCTGAGATTCTCGTGCCTCAGCCTCCCAAGTAGTTGGGATTACAGGTGCCCGCCACCATGCCCAGCTAATTTTTGTATTTTAGTACAGACAGGGTTTCACCATGTTGCCCAGGCTGGTCTCGAACTCCTGACCTGAAGTGATCCACCCACCTTGGCCTCCCATAGTGCTGAGATTACAGGCATGAGCTACCGTGCCTGGGTGAACTACACATTCTCAACTTAGGAGGCTCCACACCTGTGACGTTACCATTGGTTGACAAGGCTTTGGTACCATGTGCTCAGCTGAGTGTTCTGTCTCCTTCCCCCTAAAGGAAGTGGCTGAAAGGGGAAGATGAGATTAGAATATTGTTTTGTGACTATACTTTCCAAAACCATGGCTGGTGCAATACAAAACTGAAAGAATTTCAGATAGCTCTTTTCTGTGGCCTTAGATCTGTTTTGACTACCAGGGACTAGGCATCAAAACATCAGAGTCCAGTGGTGAGGTTCTTCTTCTCAAGCCCCTGCCATTAGAGTTTGATTAAGGTATAGCCCAGGCAGCCCCAGCACACAAACTGGTAAACTGCATTAAATCACCACCAAATAATTGGAAATAAGGTGCTAGTGAGCTCAGGTTTTCACATACATTTCTTAAATTACTGGCAAAAGTGAACTAGTCTCACTTGAGAATAAGATGACAGCAGTGAAAGTGTTTAAACATTTCTTTATATAGTGAGCATTGAGCATTTTGGTGGTGAGCATGTGTAAGGTGTAGTGTGCAAGTATAAGCCAGAGAAGCAGCCCTGGAGTGAGGCAGCTGACCGTCATCTGAGTCAGCAGTCAACTAACATGGGTCCAGGCGACTGGTTTTATTACATAAATGTTAAAATGGACTGATTCAGTAAAATTTGTGAACAAAAAACTAGAGAAAATAACCATAAAAAAGATGGAAAAAGATACAAATATCCTCAACAAAATACTATCAAACTAAATGAATCCACATATAAAAAGAATTATACACTATGACCAACTGGGATTTCTCCTGGTAAAGCAAGGTTAGTTTAACATCTGAAAATCAAACAATGTAACAGACCATATTAATAAAGAACAAAAGCCATATGATCATTTCAATAGACATAGAAAAAGCATTTGACAAAATCTAATACCCTTCTTTGATAAAAACACTCAACAGGCCAGGCATGGTGGCTCATGCCTGTAATCACAGCACTTTGGGAGGCCGAGGTGGGAGGACTGCTTGAGCTCAGGAGTTCGAGATCACCCTAGGCAACACAGTGAGACCCTGTCCCAACCCCCATCCCCCACAAAAAAAAACACTCAACAAACTAGGAATAGAAATGAACTTCCTTATCTGATACAGGACATCTGAAAAACTCACAGTTAACATCACACTTAATGGTGAAAGACTCAATTTTTTTCCTAGGAAGATCAGGAACTAGATACGATGTCTGCTCTCACCACATCTATTCAGTATTTTACTGGAAGTTCTAGCCAGGGCAATTATGCAAGAAACAGAAATGAAAAAAACTACAGAATGGAAAGGAAGAAGTAGAACTATCTCTAGTCTCAGATGACAAGATCTGGTATATAGGAAAGTTGGAAACATTTTGATGACACAAAAGTTAGAAAAAAAATTAACTTTTAAATATATTTTGAACAAGACTTTGTAACTATATCCATGTATATTGCTTCTACTCTTGAAGAGACTAAATGGCTAACCCTGTCCAACTCAGAGTTATGGAAAAGCTTATTAAGGAATCTCATTCCGAATAAGTAAAAAGGGTAGTGTTACTATCAAAGCATGTAATACATTCATTTTCAACATAAAGATGATGTATCTATATTTTATTAATAGAAAATCAGTTTCTCTTCCCCTACTAAATATATTGAATACTATTTAAATATGTATTGAAAGTATGTTTAAAGAGTGTCAAAGTGCAGGATGTCAAATGACCAGCCTTCCTGGGCGCCCACATAGTTCAATCTGGCCCTGCCTACTCCCAAGGGAACAGACGATATTAGTCTGATAGGCCTGCTCCAGGTCCCTTTGGAGTGGATCATGAAAGACTCCATATGAACACAGGGCCTAGAGTAAGATCAAAAACAAGCCATCATCATGTGCTGCTGAAACTGAGTTCCTTGGGTAGATGAAGCTGAGAACCCGCATGTCTCTCTATGAAGATCTTTTAAGGCACAAGGAAAGCCATGTAAGGGATAGGGCTGCTCAGACACTGCAGAGTTAGTAAAATAAAAGCTCCACACCAGCTAGTCATATCCACTGAATCTACGGAGCAATCCGGTGGCGTGGGAATGTTTTGGTCTGAAAGCTCTGACTAGTTTCTACTCTCTTCCTTAGAGCAGCGACTACGGCAGTGATCCTGTTGCTCTGGGTTTATTGGCGTATGTTGGCCTTGAATTTAACAGATCTTCTCTGACTAACTCAGACAATTATATATCCTGACAAACTGCCTTAAAGCTTCCTGGAGTTCTTGAACTTTGCTTCTTGTTTGTGCTTCAGCCCTGCTCTTCTAACTGTAGCTTGCTTGACATGGGGGGTTTTGGGCCTTTTGCAAATCTATCAGCACCTCCAAATGATGTCTTTCTAGACCAATTCTGAAATCCTGTGTAAAATACTGTGTTCATCAAAGCAGGAAATAAAGAAGCAGATGGAGAAATGATGGCCTTTTAAAATTTTTTTAAATATGTGCAAGATTTTGTAGCTTCTCTACTCTCCTGAATCCCAGTAACATTACAGAAAAATGAAAACAAAAACCAGTGACTGTTCAGGTTTTTCTCAACTGTGCTATGAACTTTCCATTTTGGAAGGGTATATGAAATAGACACATCTTAGTAAGTACTGTGTAAGTATTCCAATTGATTGATTGCTCACAATAATTAGTTATCTCAGATACTTAAAAATGATTTTATTAATAATTAGGATTGCAGCTCTGATAGGAAAACGATAAACCTAGGGGAACAGACGTAAGAGAGTTTCATAAGCAGGAACTTTTTAACAATTTCCCTGAAGAAAATGCTTGAGTACACTTTAGAAAAAAAGATTAGCATGAGTCCATATCACCCTTCCTGAAATATTCAAGAATGCTTAGGCAACTGGGAGGAATCATATCTGAGCAGAGAGTGACTGAACAGTGGCACCCCAATTTTTTGTCTTCTAGATCAGCATAATTTTTTTAAGTTTCCAATTTTAAATTAGCCAAGTAAAGATGCTAAAAACAAAACAAAAGCTACCATCTATTTTCACCAATATTTCACAAAAAAGGGGATTTTAACACCAAAAAAGTGGAAAAGTATAATTTTTAAAAACAGGAATATTTTAAACTAAATATATGTGATATTATTAAAATCTGGTGAAAACTCCATCCCAGATGAGCCCCAAGCCCATGGAGGGAAATGGGGAATCTTTGTAATATGAGTCTAGGGTATTCCAACAAGAAAGAGAAAGAAATAACCTATAGATTAAAAGCAATTAAAAGTAAATGAAAGCCAAAGTCATTGCATAGAAGTGAATTTCAAAACAGAAGAATCAAGACAGTGTTTTCAACACTGTCAAGGTGAAAACACCTTTACAGGTATTGTCATAGCTGCATTCCACCTGTGTTATTTATTTAAGCTTTATTTAAATTGAGTCATTTATGTTTAAAAGTTTATTTAAAATGAAAGCCTTATAGAAATACCATAAATGGGAAGCCAGTATCCCTTGCCATAAAATGAAGCTAACACAGATGCTGGAAGGCCCTGAGCCTGCAGCCAACTCTCTGTTGAAAAGGGAGATCAGCAGATGTTAGGGGTTCCAGTCATACCAGCACCAGAATGAAACTTTCTGTTTGATTTAATCTGAAGGACAGAAAGAGAACTGAAGGGAATAATTTTCTCATTATGTGATTCAATGTCATTTTAAGCCACATCTATGTAACTGCCTAAAATAATTATCTGTACCAACTAATATTGTCTTGGTAGACAATCTATGGAATCAGAGGAATCCTCATATAATAATTAAGAGCACTGGCCAAAACAGCCTTCCTGAATTCAAATTCTGACCTTGCCATGTACCAGCTCATGACCCTGAGTAATTTACCTTCTGTGCCTAAGGTTTTTATCTACGAAATGGGGAAAATAATACCCACTTCATAGGCTCATTGTGCAGATCAAACGAGTACAGTATATACATGTAAAACCCTTAGAATAGCAAACAGCACATATTAAGAGCTGAAAAAATGTTAGTTATTATTCTTACTATCCACACTTTGGGAAACACCAAATTAGGATACTGGTCTAGGCCTATGTTAGACTGTATCAGGCATACAGTAATATAGCAACACATTTCTGGAAAGAACATACGGCTAGGGAATAAGAATGACAATTCTTTTGCTGATATACATTTAAATGAATAACTTACTACAAAGCATCTAAGGCAATTTACGGTTCATTTTGCTCATGTTTCCTTCCATGCCTCATTTACTTGACCAACAGCAAGTCTGAATGATATATTATTGCCTTTAGGGCATAGTACACAATGCATTTGACACAAAAATATCACATCACAGAGAAAGGATTTTAGGATCTTAACTGTAAGTCACTATTTAGGTAAACAAGGCTGCCCAAATATATTAGCTGTTAAATTATGAAATCAATGTCTCATCTACTTGGAGTAAACAACAGAATTAACATAGGATTTAATTGTCAGAGTGGCAACACATGTTATAATTTAATTCATGTTATGAAATACAGTAAGGGAGGACTTACTCATCAGTAAACAATCAAATAAATATGCTAACATCAAAAAGCAGTAGTTCTAGGGGGCTCCTAAGATGGATTAGTTGGTCCTGAACAAGAAAGACATATATTAACATATCTAAGCTTGTTGCCTTTCATGTGTCTCATCCCTTTTGTCCCTGGAACTATATTTAGTACAAAGAGAACAACAGCACCGCCAGGGCAGTCAAGTAGAAAGAGAGGGCATTAATTTAGTAGAAGTTGGTCAAGGTTAGGGCAGGAGATAGTGGACAAGTACGTATTTGGCTAATTGAACTACAAGATAAGGTTATATTGGAAATCTATGGCAATCTCTAGACCCTATATTGGGCCTATGTTGATGGTGGTCTCATTCAGAAAGATCTGGATTATAAAAATATCTTTCTCAGTCCCTGTCCATTCATTGTAGGACGGTTTCTTCCATCTCTGCAACAGGCTTCTCTGTAACATCTTTACCACCTCCCTTTCCTCTCCACCCAGTTCTGGCTCTTCCTTCCTCTAGCATTTCAAGGTGTTCCTTTTCCTGCTGTTCCTTTTTGATGTCATGATTCTCCATTTTTCTCCACAGACCTCTTCATTGCTAGGCTGCTTCTCCTCTGAGTGGGTGAAGTTACCATCCTTGCTTGCTCTGCTCTTTCAGGCAGGACCCTCAGCTTTTCTATTGAATTGTGCATCAAACACAAACTATTCTTTCTTGATGAATGTTGTCTGCCTTTTCCTGCTTTTCTTCATACACACACACACACACACACACACACACTCTTGGATAATTCCTTCACTCTAGTTCTTTTTTTCATTTTTTTTTGAGACAGAATCTCGCTCTGTCGCCCAGGCTGGAGTGCAGTGGCACGATCTCAGCTCACTGCAACCTCTGCCTCCTGGGTTCAAGTGATTCTCCTGCCTCAGCCTCCTGAGTAGCTGGGATTACAGGTGCCCGCCACCAAACCAGACAATTTTTGTATTTTTAGTAGAGACTGGGTTTCACCATGTTGGTCAGGTTGGTCTCGAACTCCTGACCTCGTGATCTGCCCACCTCGGCCTCCCAAAGTGCTGAGATTACAGGCGTAAGCCACCGCGCCAGCCCCTTCACTCTACTTCTATTATGTCTATAAGCAATAAAATGTTCCAGACTCTGACATGAATTACAGTCTACTCCCCTTACTTGGTAGGCCACATTGTACCTGTTCCCTAGGACCTATTTCTCTTAGAGGCTTCAGTACTTTAGGATACCAAAAAGAGCAGAATAAACTCAGGGGCAATGCAATAAACTCTTTTTCCCTGTCTGTTATTGTGTTTGCACTGGTCTGGGTACGAAATCAAAATGAGTACCCAGGAGTGGAGCTCCCTAAACTTAACTAGTATTAGCAGTGGCTCCAGTTTTTAGTGAGTTCCACACTCTACCTATAAATGGCCTCTATGTTCTGGGGTAAGTCAACTTTTTTGGATCTGTCCAATTACTTTATGGTGATATGAATGGGTCATTTATGAAAGTAAAAAGTGTCCTAGAAATGTCACTTTGTCACCAAAATAGGGAGAAAAATCTCCCCATACATTCAGGAGGAGCTTGCAGTATGCTTGGCACTGTTGCACATGCTGGGGATGCGGGTGAACAACCCAGACAAGGCCCTGCTATGGTGGGGCCGTGACTTCCTATTGAAAGGCCAAGGAAACTGATTGCAGTCAACCCTGGTCAAGGAAATCAGGTTAAAACCACCTTAGTGAGGAGGAGAGGACCACTTCTTTGGTAGATAGGCCACTATGTTAACAAAGCTCCACCTCCCTCAACTAGAGTACACATTTAAGAGCAGACAGGAGGTTTTTTTCAGCACACACACACACACACACACACACACACACACACACGGCCCTAACCAAACCCAAAAGATAATGGGAATCATCTGTTCTGCTCTCATGTGCAAACCTATAATTTATGGAAAGATGGGAAAGAGAAAGTCCCTTAGGAGGCCTAGCCAAGTTCTGTGGTGAAAATTCAAGCGTACTCAAAGCTCAAAGCTCAGACTGGAAGAGGTGGGGGTGGAAAGGAGCAAGAAGCCACAGCAAAAATAACATGTCTTGGAGGCAGTCAGCTCTCTCCTTTCTCCCCATTTCCAATGCCATTCCTGGGCCAAGTTGCCTTCCTCCCTTACTCCTGCCACCCCCAGCCCTTCTACATTCACACATTTTCCCTCTTATTTTTTTTGAGACAGAGTCTTGCTCTGTCGCCCAGGCTTGAGTGCAGTAGCGTGATCTCGGCTCACCGCAACCTCTGTCTCCGGGTTCAAGTGATTCTCCTGTCTCAGCCTCCTGAGTAGCTGGGATTACAGTGGCCTACCACCACACCTGGCTAATTTTTTGTATTTTTTGTAGAGACAGGGTTTCACCATCTTGCCCAGGCTGGTTTAGAACTCCCAAGCTCAGGCAATCTGCCCGCCTCGGCCTCCCAAAGTGCTGGGATTACAGGTGTGAGCCACCGTGCCCTGCCTATTCATTCATTTTTTTTAAAAATTGCAAATTGGCTTTAGTGCTCATAATTCTTGTCACGAGGTGATGTCAGGAGTATAAATTATAGGGCATCCTAGAAAACAGGTAGTTAACATCAAATGAGAATGTATGTTAATAAAACAAAACGGAGTTACCAGAAATTTTCAAATTATGGAAAGGAGATGGTTTCCTTAAATACATGACTGTGAATAATATATATTAGTAACTTACTACTAAAGAATAGAGCTGGGCACGGTGGCTCATGCCTGTAATCCCAGCACTTTGGAAGGCCGAGGCGGGTGGATCACTTGAGTTCAGGAGTTCGAGACCGGCCTGGCCAACATGGTGAAACCCCATCTTTACTAAAAATACAGAAATTAGCTGGATGTGGTGGCGTGTACCTGTAGTCCTAGCTACTCAGGAGGCTGAGGCACAAGAATTGTTTGAACCCGGATGGCAGAGGTTGCAGTGAGCCAAGATCGTACCACTGCCCTCCAGCCTGGGTGACAGAGAGAGATGCTCTCAAAAAATAAAAAAACAAAAAAGCAAGAATATACTGTAAGACCTGACAATAGAAAACGCCATCATTTAAGGGCTCAGTTGCTAGCAACATCATCTACCAAACTCTGAGTTTGAATTTCAGACTATATCATGATGGCTACATACTGTTATTTTTGCTTCTTCTATTGGGCCATTGTCACTTAGCTTTATAGTATTGCTTTTGGAGGATATGATTACCAAAGCAAATCAACTACTATTTTCATTGTATTTTTTTAAAATGCCAGCATCAGTAATTCTTGCTGGGCCATTTGAAAAAGCATTTTTATTACACTTTATTATTGGCTAACAAACTTCAATAAAATTTTAATAAATATTTTATTAGTTTTCTTATCAGTAACGTGAAATAAATTATTATCCATGTCAGAGATGGAAAAATTGAGGCCACCTAAACTAAAAAAGATTAGTAGTGGTAGTGGATGTGAAATAAATGTCAAATTGTTCATGTAGGAAATACTCTTTGTAACATTTCAGATAGTTTCTAACATCACTCAAGGTGTTCTTGCTATCCAGGGGTAGTTTTAACTGCTGGTCAGAATAAAAAACTGAGAGAAAGAATCTGTGGTCATGGGGGTGTGATAAAGCCTCATTACAGTTGTAAATCAAGTGACTCTTGTTAAGGGACTTTGAATTGCAGCCCTCATAAGGCATTCACTATATGCCAAACTCTTCTAAGCATTGTACATATTTGTAACTCACTTAACCTCTCACAACCTTGTGAGGCAGGTAGTTTAATTGTCCTCATTTTGCAGAAAAGGAAACTGAGGCATAAGTTTAAATAAATTTCTTAAGGTCACACAACAGGTAAGGGGTGCTGGCAAGATACAAACTCAAGCTGTCTGGCTCCAGACTCTCTGCCCACAACTATTATGCTAAACTGCTTTTCAGAGGCCATGCTGAAGTAAACCAATAGACCAGGGTTATTTAAAGATTTACTTGAAAGTCAATTGTTTACTTGAACTCGGGAACGAGCAGTCCTAAAGAAAAAAACCAAAGAGGTTTTCAGTTCACAAATGCTCACTTATGCAATAACATAGTTTGAATGAACAGATAGCCCCCTTTTAGTTCATTCTTACCCTCACTACCTCTTCCTATAACTGATTCATTCATTCACCCCATATTTATGAGGTACTTTTTCTTGCCCAGGCACTGCTCCTAGGATTGGGGTCCAGGATGCATAAGATCAAGACTTGCTTTCAAGGCTGAATCTTTCACTTATGGATTTCTTTTAAAGGCTCTTGCAAGCACGCCTGAGAACTAAGTAACTCAGGTGACATTTTATCTGGGGAAGGCATAACACAGTCCTGGCAAGAAACATAAAATGGTACCCTCTTGAGCTCCCTGGCCTCGAAACTGAGGACACCCTTCAAGGTGAGCCCTTCTAGAGCCTGGGTATGAGGGGCTGGTGATTTCCTCCTAACTGTATTCCTCTCCTCTCAGTTCAGAGGACTCTCAGCACACTCCCACCTAGAATGTGTGTCTTGTCTTATGCTTTTTTTCAAATTCACTGCATCACAGTACATTGAACCTAGCACTGAACAGATACTGGAAAGGCTGTAAAATAGACTCCATAAGTCACGCAGTGTCAGTACTTTCCTGTGGTGCTCATAATCATTTTTGTAAAGGGGATGATATTCTTTTTCTTATTGTAGTAAATGTACACAGCATACCATTTACCATACACATCCATACCAATGCATCATAATCATTTTTGATTGGTTACCTTTCACAGATTGCATTTTAAAATACTATAGCTTCTCCTCCACTGTTAACCATTTCATGAGTAATAAAATTGCAGTTGAGACAATAAGCTGGTTTTCCTAACTAGCATGGCTGGCCATATCAGTTTCTCAGAAAGACTTCAACTTCTCTCCTACGCTGAGATGATTTCAATCCTGTGGAACCCTTCCCTCTCCACCCTTGACAGATTCAGAAGCTAAATCCAAGGTCTGAAGATTGCCTCCCTCATCCTAAGCAGCTGAAACAACTTCTCTCGCCACCCCTTTCATTATCCCATTCCATCCACCCCATTGCCATCGGTGGGGTGGAGACTCATTGCTTAAAGTGTGCTGAAGAAAAACCCAGAAGCAAGAAACTAGAATAACTTGCTCCTGTTAACAAAACAAACCAGAAAACACAGTAGGGGCCAAGACCTCACAGTCGCCGAGTTCCAAATCCTTCCTTATCCCAAGGAGACAGACTGCCTGCCTCGCTATTCTAAGCTCAGGCGATGTGGCTTAAGCAAACTCATACAAGGAATTCAAGCCTCAAGATCCATTTTCAGCTTCCCCCAGCTACCCATGTGCCTTTTTATCCTTACTCCATTTTGCCCAGACAAACGTGAAAGCCTGTGTAAAGACCACTGCATGTCTCACTTTGAAAGGACTTGAATACCCTCATGAACTAACTCCTGGCTCCAATCTTTGGTCTCATGGAGACGGAGAAAGCAGCAGCCAGTTGGAAAACAAAAAAAGGGTTGTTATCTCTATGTTAAATTAAACTCAGATTTACTTAATATCCCAGCCAACTTATGCCACAACTATTTTGGCCCTTTCTGCCACCCCAAAGCCTTTTGTGGCCAAAATGTACCATTGTGCTGCTGTTTCACACTGCGTGCCAGCAGGCCTCTGGGCCAAAGCCAAGGAACACCCTTCCTTCTTTGGGTTCTGGGGGAGCAGGGGAGGGCTGCTAATTCCTTTTGTGACCACTGACTAAAAGCTGAGTGGTCAACAATTTGTTAAATTATACACACACCTAAAATGTCAGCTGCATCAGAGATTTTTGCTATCTTTTGCATGGCTGAAGGGAACCTTTAGGCTGATGGCAATTTTAGAAGCTGGGTTTTTTTAACCATAAACTGGGGGATGGATGCTAGCAGAACTCCAGACACGCGGGATCCTGGGTAGCAAAGACTCATCTTTGACAAGTGTATATGTCAATAATTCAAACCAATGGAAGGGGATAGGAATTAAAATTAGCCACAGTTATAAATACATACACATACATATGCATGACAGAGAGAGAGAGAGAGAGAGAAGCTCTCCCTCAAAAGTCCTTTTTGGAATCAGGCCAGCTATAAATACAAAACCACACACTGACACAGGTCAGTCATAGCTACAGATACAGAATGTGCTAACCTGAAAATTTTGAAAAACAAAACAAAAACAAAAAGCAAGGCCAGGTGCAGTGGCTCACACCAGTAATCCCAGCACTTTGGCAGGCCGAGGTGGGAGGATCACTTGAGCTCAGGAGTTGGAGACCAGCCTGCAAAACACAGCGAGACCTTGTCTCTACTAAAAATAAAAAAAATTAGCTGGGTGTGGTGGCGCACACCTGTAGTATCAGCTGCATGAGAGACTGAGGTGGGAGGATTGCTTGAGCCTGGGAAGTCGAGGCTGCAGTGAGCTGGGATCATGCATTGCATTCCAGCCTGGGTGACAGACAGAGTCCTGGTCTTAAAAATAAATAATCAAAAAAGCAAAAAGCAAATTCGCAGCATCATACATCCATATCTAATTAGGCTGCATTCCCTTTTGGACTGCAATATATTCTGTGGATTATCCAGTTGCTTTGTTCTAGCATCTTGCTGTTTTTGATGACTACAGGTCATTGGTGTAGACAGAATAAAATATTTTGACCACCGTGGCACCAGTTGAAACTGACCTATAAATAATTTTAGGAGTTACAGCCTATTTGGGGGAAACTGGGCAGGAAGCTGGGCCTGACCAATATAATCCCAATATCTACAGAGTCTTTCCAAGCACTGGGTTTTTTGCCATGCATGGTGATGGCACTCCAGGGCAAATGATGGGTGCATTTGCCCTTTTCTTTCCCCCCTCTTTGCCCTATTATTCCTGCCTTCCAACCAGTGGAAAGACATGGTAGAGTTTCAGAAATGGTGGTGGTTGGGGTGGTGGGGTGGGGTTGGCTTTGCTGCCAGGTGGATTTGATAGCAGTTTGCCTCTAGAAATAGAGAATGTGAGTGCTGGGAGATAACAGTCCAATTTAGTGGTTCAGAGTGTGTGCCCATTTCTCTAAAGAAGGGAGTCCTTCCACTGCAGGAGCAATCGTGCAGCTGGCAGCATTCATTCTTCTTTCTTTTAATACGTTTGAAACATTTCACGCAAAATTGAAAAAACATAACAAAACAGGACATGTGCTAGAACAGGACAGCTTGGGTTTGAATCCCAGCTCCTCCACTTTAGCTGGACGACTTTGTGCCAGTAAATCTCTTTGGTGAAATGTGGATAATAATAGCATCTATTATTATAGGTATATTATATAGGGCTATTGTGTGGATTAAATGAGATAATCCATGTAGATTTAGGACAGGGTCTGGCCTAATGTAAGCACTCAATAATAAAAGTGAGTAACATTTTTTGAGCATATACTAAAAGGGAGCTATTTTTAATCTAATTATTTAGTACAACCTTCTCATTTTACAAAGAAAGATTTTAAGCAGCAGAGGTATTTTGTGACTTGATAAAGGATAAACTGTTGCTGTCATCCTGGGTCGTGGGTTTTCTGGCCATCCCTTCCTCTCTCCTCTTGGCTAAGTGCTATAAAATGACAGTGAACCAGGCAGGCCCCTTGCCTTCAGTGAGACTGCACCATACTAAGTCAGGGATGGAGCAAACAGGCTGAGGATCCTGGCCCTTTCAGCATATCTGCCTGTCTGCCAGATGATCAGTCCC
This sequence comes from Symphalangus syndactylus, assembly GCF_028878055.3. Classification (NCBI taxonomy): domain Eukaryota; kingdom Metazoa; phylum Chordata; class Mammalia; order Primates; family Hylobatidae; genus Symphalangus; species Symphalangus syndactylus. The sequence continues at coordinate 112,483,740 of NC_072430.2, forward strand.
TGTCCCCAGCAGGCAGTAGGCAGAGAAAAGAGAAAAAGGTGAAACTCAAATCAGTAGTTTTATTACCCGTGATTGCCTAGCCTACTTTCTCTCTGTGCCCTTGACCTCTGCTCTAGCCAAGAATCCTTTCACAGTCTCTTTCCCCTGATTTCCTTTGTTGTTCAGCTCTAAAGCTTCCCTTACGGTGCCCCATTCCCTTAATGTCCCTTATAGCCCAAGTTCTTAAATAGTTCCACCTCTTGCAAACCTCAGCTGCAACGGGCTCTCTGTTGTTAGCCCAAACACAAATGCCAACTCACAGTTCACCAGATAACCTGACTGGTGCTGCCCGTTTTAGGAGGAAACCCACTAGGTGGCATATTATCTTCTGCATGTTTTTATTGGCCAACTTTTGTTTACTGGGCATTATTTTAACTGCCACTGAATTGTAAGGTATTAAGACAACAATTCGTCTTTAAGGAAAATATAAAATCAGTATATTTAACTTGTTTTAATAAGCTGTCCTTCAGCTCATATTTGTCAAAATGCTTAAAGCTGCTATTTCCTGACAAAAAGTTGAAATAGTTGACCTTTGGCAAATGGAAATCCAGCCATTTGTCAGTTAGAACTGAAGGTGCTGAGCCTACACTCAGCGACCTGGCTCTCATTCCAGGTTCCTTGCTGCACCCAGAAGCCTGGAAACTTCGTGCAAACTGGCTGGGAGCCCCCAGAAAGCAGATACACGCAGAAAGACTTCCACAATTTCAATACTTCTCGAGCTCTATAAAATCACAGAACGAGGGCCCTAGAGCTGGAAGGGGCTGTAAAGATTGTTTAATCCAATCCTCTTACTTCATGAATGAAGACACTGAGGACTCGAGAAGTAAAGTAATACAGTTTCCATCCAAATACATGCCTGTGGTCCTCTTCCTGGGAACTGATACAGTTGCAAGGCCAAAGCCAGAATAAAAAGTGACCCAAATGGGCTGTACTGTATGAAATTGTCATCTAAAGATGCCATACATCTTTAACAGAGGTTAACAGGATGGAAAATAATCCCTACCAGGGTTAAGTTAAAAATCCATTTTTTAAAAAGAAAGAAACTCAGCTTTTACAAAGTGATGAGAAATGATAGGGACTGGAATATTTTCAGAGGTAAGCTGTGCCTCCACTTCTGACTAAGACTTAATGGAACAAATGCATTCAGGGAGATGCATGGAATTTGAACACAATTCAACATCAGTTAATTCTAAGAGTAAAGGCCCTTCGGTCCAGTTCCCTTCCACCTCAATGTTAAAGGAAGCTAGAAAGCCAATTACATTCACAGCAGGGCCTCTCCCCTACTGCAAGGGAAGAATGTACTGCAAATTCTATGTGTGCTTTACAACCTAGTAAAACTATAATTGCAGGTGGGAAGGAACATGGCGTCTCTTTGTTTCTGCCAACATTTCAGTCTGATAAGCTTCTCTCTGCAGCTGCAGAAAGAGCGTGGACTCCATGGTTTTCTTTAAGCACAAAAATGTGTACTCCAGGATTCTACAAAATTTACAGAAAGACTGCTTTTTGTTAAAATTCAAAAGATGTCTGTGCATAGCCCACCAAAAGGTCATGCATTCTCGCAAGAAACAAGTGCTGAAGGTGCTTCCCTTTTTCAGCAAGCCAAAATCCACCTTCGGGTGCAAGCCCTGAAGACCTCTCTCAGCAAGAACAAAGACTGGCAAGGTTCAGAGGGTACGTAGTACCTACCACTCACTCAAGTGCAGGCCTAGGGAGAGTTCCTTGGCTCAAGAGGGTGGGGGCTCTCCAGGTGCAATTCCCCTATGGAGCCACTGGGGAGGTCTGGTCTAGGATCATCCTGGAGGCAAGAGGAAATGAAGCTTTTCTGCATTCCCTAGCAAAGTGCTGCTCCATATGGTGACTGTATAGCTGCAGCTATAGCAGGTTTCTATGGCCTAGAATCCCCTCTGGAACATGAGGGGGAAAACTGGGACATAGCAAGCATTGCTTTTGTGGCAATGGTTGTGGTCTAGTGTCCACAGATGCAATGTCTTGATGACGCTGAAGAAAGCTTCCAGGAGCCATTTATACAAGGTCCACACCTCACAGCAACACTAATAGCAATACTCTACCCCTAGTAAAGCACCTATCTCCTAAGCCCTTAAGTGTCAGGCAAAGTTCAAAGTGCTTTATGCATACTAACTCTAAGGCCTCACAACAACCTTCGGGGGCAGGTACTATTATTCTCACTTCAGAGATGAAGTGCTTAAGGCACAAAGAGAGGTGACTTGCCCAAGGTCACCTAGTATTTCTGGGGTGAGCTGGCATTTGAACATAGGCAGGCGGCCTCCAAAGCTCCAGTGTGTGACCGCTGCAGCAGCCAGCACCTCTGCAATGCCCAATGTTGGATATCATCATCCCTTAGGAGACCTTTGCTCCAGGCAGAAACTCCATCCCACGTTCACCTCACACTGGCGTGCTGGCCTCCTAAAAGCTCCTGACAGCCATCTTAATTTCGATTTCTATTTAATTTTCCACCTCACAAAGCAATGCCAGGGTGAGGGAGTCTAGTGATACCTTTAGAATATGATTTATCAACCAACAGCTTAAGGGAATGTAGGGCTTCCTTGCTGCCACCTGACCTTTGTCTTCAGCCTTCCTAATGTTTGCATTGCTGCCCTGACCTTGCAAAGTGACCTGGAATCGCTTGGCTGTTTCCTTGTGTGTGTCCACTTTCAGAGTCCAGCTGTCAGCCTGTGCAAGTCTGTCAATTAGTATCTCAAGGGTTTGGGATGGGGTCTGCCGCCTTTTGAGGAGCACAATCTAACACTAACCTCTAAATTCCTTCTCGTAATTCAGCATTCATTAGTTTGACGGAACAAAAGCAGGCATTCTCTATTATAAAGCAGAGGTCAAAACTGGTGGCTGTGTTTTGTTTGGCATGCAGAGTGTTTAAATATTGAGAAATTTCACATAAAAATACAGATTTCCGGCTTCTCTTGGAAAACGGGAAGAGCAGACAACTCTGGGGCTACTGAGTAACAGCTGCCCCCTTCAGATATGGAAGCTTTCTCTGGCTCATCCGCACAACCTGTCTCCCCTCGGGCCTGCTTCAGGGACAGATGCCATTTGCCTGGTCTCTGCAGGAATCCCAGTCAACACAGCTCTATTCTAGAGCCAGAATTCCCTCCTTTAAAACGTGAAATGGACCAGGCGTGCTGGCTCACGCCTGTAAACTCAGCACTTTGGAAGGTTGGGGCAGGCAAATCACTTGAGCCCAGGAGTTCGAGATCAGCCCAGGTAACATGGCGAAACCCCGTCTCTACCAAAAAACCCCACAAAAATTAGCTGGGCATGGTGGTGCAAGCCTGTAGTCCCAGCTACGCAGGGGGCTGAGGTGGGAGGATTGCTTGAGTCCAGGAATTCAAGGCCAGCCTGAGCAACATAGGGAGACCCCCACCTCTACAAAACATTTAAAAAATCAGCGGTAGCATGGTGGCGCATGCCTATGGTTTCAGCTACCTGGGAGGCTGAGATGGGAGGATTGCTCAGGCTCAGGAAGTCAAAGCTGCAGCCAGCCATGATCACGCCCCTGCACTCCAGCCTGGCCAGCAGAGTAAGACCCTGTCTCAAAAAAATAAATAAAATAAAATAAAATTCCAGGAGCAAATGTGTTGATGGTTCACTAGGCTTTAGCCAGAAGTTCAAATAAAAGCCAAACAACAATATGAAAAGCTGCCCCCATCAGCCTTCTAATGTTTCCTCACAAAGATGGGTGTAATATTGTTGAAAAGCTGCAAGTTCCAAATATGGAAGGAATTGCAGGCCACTATCACATGGAGACAATGATGTCCGCTAAGACACATGTGGCAATGCTGTCTTCTGAGGTTGTCATGCATCCTGGTTACATTTCTGAATTGGGTGAAGTGCTGGAAACCTCCTCAGCCCTCAAACACCTGAATATAGTGCCTTCTGCTTATCCCTCTAGTCCCTTGAAGACCAACTGTGGGTGTGGTGGGATGGCTAGTCCAAGGCATCAAGGGATGAAATCCTGCTGGACATCACCAAGTGGAACAGAATCATGAGCAGCTTTGACTACAAGTTCCTGGCACACAGACAGATTGCAGGAGTTTGACCATAATCAGTAAGAATCTAGTCCGTTTCTGAGAAAATGTGCCCTTTCAATTTCAGGGGTAACATGGCTCCTGATACACAGTACATGCTTAATAAATACTTGCTGAGGCCGGGCGCGGTGGCTCACGCTTGTAATCCCAGCACTTTGGGAGGCCGAGGCGGGCGGATCACGAGGTCAGGAGATCGAGACCACGGTGAAACCCCGTCTCTACTAAAAATACAAAAAATTAGCCGGGCATGGTGGCGGGCGCCTGTAGTCCCAGCTACTTGGAGAGGCTGAGGCAGGAGAATGGCGTGAACCCGGGAGGCACAGCTTGCAGTGAGCCGAGATCGCGCCACTGCACTCCAGCCTGGGCGACAGAGCGAGACTCCGTCTCAAAAAAAAAAAAAAAAAAAAAAAAAAATAAATAAATAAATAAATAAATACTTGCTGAATGAATAAATGAATAGGGAGAAAGCACTCAGCGAGGGGCTTGGTGACAAGAGTTGGGCTCACATTTCAGGTGCACAGGTGGGATGGAAAGATTTAAAACTCAATTCCTTGTTCTTGCACCTCAAGGCACATCCCAGAATCTTTCATTTCTGAGGGAAGTGAAGCGATACCGTTTTACTCATTCTATGAATGTTTTGTTGAGACAATTTATCAGAATAATCCTGAAGCATGCAGACAGTGTTAAGAAATGTCACAGTTGGTAGCGAAAATTTTCTTCAGCTTCCCCCATGGAAGAAACACTGTAGATCAGATCATTAGAATGGTTTAAGGTTACCAAGGCCTCAAAGTTCTCTTCCTAGTCCTCTCTCTCTGGCTCATGATTACGGGCCAAAATTTTAACTTATAGTCATAGCCTCTAGAAGCCTTCCCTGATGGCCAAGTTACTGGGTGTTCTGGTTACTATTACTGCAAAACAAATTACCCCAAAACCTAGTGGTGAAAAAAAACCAACGAACAAAAACCTAGTGGTGCAAAACTACCATTTTATTATTGGCTCACACATTTTGTCAGTCGGGCAGGACTCCAGGAAGGACACTGTGGAGATGGTTTGTTTCTGCTCCATAATATCTGCAGCCTCATCTCTAGCCTAGGTGAGAAGACTTGAAGGCTAGCAGCTGGAATCATGTGGAGCTGTCTTCACTCATCTCTCTGGTGGCTGATGATTGCTGCCAGCTAGAACAACTACCGTATGAGGCCTGTTCATGTGGTTGTTCTATGAGGGCTAATCTGGTCTTCCTTACAACATGGCCACTGGGTTGCCATGAGTGAGCATCTCCAGAAAGCACCAGGTTGGAGCTATATCACCTTTTATGACTTGGCTTTGGAAATCACATGGCATCACTTCCATAGTCACAGACCTGCCCAAATTCGGGGAGAAGGAACACAGATCCCACTACTGGATAGGAGGAGCATCAAAGTCACAGCGTAAGAAAGACATGTGGGATGGAAGATACTGTTGCAGCTATCTTTGCAAAATACAATCTGCCACACACTTGGTCAGATGTATTCCCCAAGTACCCTAGGTTCAACTCCGCTGACATCAACAATGCCTATCTGCCTCTCTCATCAGACTGTGAGCTCAGTGAGGGAAGGGACTGTGGCTTAATCACCTTTGCCTCCTCTGTGACTAGCTCAATGACTGGCACACAGAAAGCATTCAATCAATACACACTTGTTGAATGAAACTGAATAGAAACGAAGAACCAGAAAGACTCCTGGGGCCCTTTCACGATGGCTGTTGGTGGCATAGGTTTCTACCACTGGCAAGACCGACGCTAACCTTACTCTATATCTTTAAGTAAATGTTCTTTGAAAACGGGCCCTCACTTTGTCAGTATTATGATTGCTCTTTTAATATAGGAAACAACAAAAACCCAACAACAACAACAGCACTCAGGTGACTGCATGCCAAGGGACTCCCAGGAAAGTGATTTCAGCACTGACTAAACACCATCCAACTCCACAGCTGCAGCCTCAACTGGTATTGTGTTGTCTCTACCTGAGGGGCTCGAGTTGGCTCCTGGAATCCTTATCTCAACTGAGCTCCTTCTCACCTGGGCAACCAACTACAACACACAGTCATCTTTCTGATCTGGCTTCCACAAAAGGCAGTGACTTTGTCCTTAGCGCCGCACATTTGCTGCCGCAGCCCGTGCCGAGCTCCCCCGTTCCTTCAATCATCTGTAGATCAGGTTAGATTTGGCTGTGGCGCCTGGGTCTGCAGAACAGAAAAGTCAGCTTGCATAAAGGACAATCTGCACCAGCACCTTGCTAATCACCTGCTTTAACCCACTCAGCTAACTGGCCCCATCATCAAAACATCAGAAAACTAGTAGTTATGCTCAGCAGGTAGTAAAGACATCAAGACTGAAAGTGAGGAGTCAGAAGACCCAGCTCCAGTCCTGGCACCTAGCAGCAGTTGTCACTCTTCCTGTTCCCCTCCCCGTACAATGTGAAACACACTGGGAGACCGAGCATGAGGCATGAACTGTTCAGCACCCACTCAAGGTACACCTGCTCTCTTGAGAAACAGCACTTTTCCATTTGCTCCGCTGCCTGCCTATCAAAACTTCAAAGAATAACACTCAATCCCTTCCTCCGCCCCAGAAAGATCTTAGCCTGTGCATTCATTTTTTTGAAAACCCACTTGTTTAAAAGGCATAATTTGTTCCCCAAATAGCTCATGGTCTTCTTTCCTAGCTCATTAATTGGTTGGAAGAGCTGTGGCTAAAATAGCTAACAGAGATTTAGTGATGTTTTAATGGAGGCCTCGTTCTCGTCTCACCCCAGATTATGTTCAGGGGTTTCTGAAGGCAGTGCCGGCTGCAGCGGACACAGGCACTGGCCATGGAACAACACAGGCGAGCTGTCACGCTTTGTTTTTCTGCTTGTTAAATCCGAATGCTCCTAATTAGTTATCCTGGCCGCTAATGCCTGGGTGGACAATGGTGAAGGGATCAGGGCTGCTGAGAAGCTATGAATACAAGTTCCTTGGGCTCCTGAGGCTTGGGACTGGTGACTCGGTTGTGGGCACTGAGGCGCTGTGTTCCTGTGAGCTGTGGATTCAAAGATGTTAACCCCTGTGTGAATAAAGGTCATCACCTGTTACTTCTTTGGTGAAAGGGCAGCTGTGCTGGGTGCCCACTTAGGCTCGGCCTTTGTCTGCTGACTCTGTGAAGAGCGTCCATAGAGAAAAACGTTCTCTGATAATGGGTTTGTTTGGTGGGGCAGGGCCATGCAAAATAACTCACATCACTTCCTTGAAGAAGAATTCAGTAAAGTATGTTGTTTAAAAGTGGCCTTGAAATACCTTAAACATTGCCTTTTCGTGATCTTACTAGCTAGAAAACAGCTGAGGTAAGACCACTGTTTGAATTATTTCTTTAGGGGCCAATTCCAACAAATGTTGGGGTCACAAGGATGACAATTTCTAAGCTCTGTGGGTATGCTGGACTAGTAAAAAAGTTAACTGAAGAGTTAATTGTTCAGGATATGGAGTGTTCAGAAAGTTTACAACACTAAACAACTCACCATTATTCTGACATAAGCAGAGATTTTTATTTGGTTTTAGAATTCTGTGCATTGTTATTTCATCACCAGCTTTTCTAATTTTGTTTTGTTTAGCGGCTAATGTTAATCAGTTTGCTTTGCTTTTCAGGGGAGAGAGAACCAGTGAGTTCACCATAGTATATGTATGAACATATGTACATATACGCCCTGTCACCCATCCATCCACCCACCCATCCATCCATCCATCCATCCATCCATCCATCCATCCATCCACTGAACATTTCTATATTGCATAAGTTACATCAGTTGCTTAGTGTAAGTGTGTATTGCTTTAGTATAAAACAAACAGTTTAGGCAGTGCTAGGCAATTCCAGAAAGGTAGTGTACATCTGGTCACTCCTCTCTCTTTTCACAGCTCTTGAGTGCTGTGGGTCCTCCCACCTGGCATCCTTCCCACTTCACAACTCTTTAGTAAGTACTCCAAATTCCAGACTTTCCTGTCCTTTTTCTTTCATTAAAACTTATCTGTGGAAATGTCTCCCCGCCCCCAATATCATGCCATGTTTTCAAATGAATTTCTGCCAAAATAATAATTTATTTTTTTGGGTAATACATTTCCTATAAACTAGAATCTAAATTGCCTTCACCTAAAGGTAGGGTCTCATTTGGAAATTTAGGGCCCAGGGAAGGAAAATAATGAGAAAATTAGCTCCTTAGATTGTCTCACAAGAGGGGTGTGTGGTGTGCGGGGGTGAGGTGGTGGGCAGTGGAGGGAGTAGCGGGGAGGGCCTACTCTAACCAGCCACCTCACCCATGGGATCATCCAGTATCCTTTCTCATGAATCGCCACAAATAGAATCATTCAATGCTTAACTTACATATGCCCCCAAAGGTGAGTAATACCAGAAGAGTTAGTCATTAATATACATTTTAGGTTTTGTCACAAGAGCACAGGTAGCCAAAATTTAGAAGTAAAATCTGACCTTTTCTTTCAGCAAGTAGAAGGAACTTTAGAAGAATTCTCCTATCATTTACACAGTCCAAAGACTGACATTTTAAACCAGCGTTCTGATTTGCTCCTTAAGAACAACTAAGAACTCTTGACCATTTATTTATATGTACTAATGTATTCTACTGGTAAAATCTGGAACCTTTTCATCAGTGTTAAAAGTGCCAAGGGGATGTGAGTAAGGAGATGGTTTGTCACATACTTAACAGGGAAAGCAGATAGCTGACGCCAAAAGTTAAGGCATTGAGAGTTACGGTACAAGTCTTGCCATCTCAGGTGAGCATATATTTTTATTGCATTCCTGTCTTAAAGCCTTCTCATGGATTTGTGATAATGCTGGATAGACTGAAAATAACAAAACACAAATTCTATTCTATTTATCCTTCTCAAAGTAGCTAACCAAGGAAAGCTCTTAAAAAGCAGTGCCTCAGTTTCCCCATTCAAAACATGCACCAATACTAGTCCATGCATTCACACACGCTGAGTTGTTGCCTGCTACATCCTTTATAAGGAAGTACTTGGTCATTTTCAAAAACCACCATGCATTCATACCTCCTCAAAGAAAGTTTGTAAGATTTTATTTTTTAAAAAATGAGCAGTACCTTCTGTTAAAGTTATATTCAAAGAGTTTGGATTGAATATGTTTTTCTAACAATATCTAGTTTGCAGAACATAAATTCACCTGGAATTCTAAACACAAGAAATGAGTAAAGGAAGGCCATGCTCCCTGCAGCTCCTAGGATCTGGAGAGTCTCTGCCTGTGTCTTATGCTTCTTCCTTGGCCCTGCTACTAGGCCAGGTTTACTTGGCTCCATTTTACATGTTATGGCTAAACGCTACCAACTGACTGTAGTCATATAATGACTATATTCAACTACTACTTTTTCGATGTGCAAGTCATACCAGTGAGCAATTCAATCACTGGTCAAACAAACAATTAATTCTAAGCATTAATTTTGCCAATAACTGGTACTCAGTGAACAGTGAGCAGGTGACAATTGCTCTCAGAACAACTGGAGGGAATCTCCTTTGCAAAGCAATTGTCAATCCTTGCTGTTTCTTTCCTCACATCTAAATGTACAATAGTAAGGGAAAATGCATGCAAAAAGGACAGTAATTCAATTAATGAGAAGGGGGAAAACTGTCTTGAATGTAACAAAAGCAGTGGTAAGGTAGCTTGAAATCTTCAGCCAAATTGTGTTTTTTTTTTTTTTTTTTTTTTGAGACAGAGTCTCGCTCTGTCGCCCAGGCTGGAGTGCAGTGGCGCAATCTCGGCTCACTGCAAGCTCCGCTTCCCGGGTTCATGCCATTCTCCTGCCTCAGCCTCTCCGAGTAGCTGGGACTACAGGCGCCCGCCACCACGCCCGGCTAATTTTTTGTATTTTTTAGTAGAGACGGGGTTTCACCGTGGTCTCGATCTCCTGACCTCGTGATCTGCCCGCCTCGGCCTCCCAAAGTGCTGGGATTACAGGCGTGAGCCACCGTGCCCGGCCATCTTCAGCCAAATTGTTGAATTGAGTCTATCTGCTAAAATTTTAGGGATTGTTACTTATAAACATAAAACCAGACAGAGGACAATAAGATTGCAATTTTTTTGGTACCAGAATTCTTTCAGCATCTTTAAGTATTATTAGTGCTTTGTGTACTATATTATTTTAAAATTATCTCTAAATTATAAATCTCCTTTCACCATGTTTATTAAATTCTTACTTTTTTTTTCCTTTTGAAGAGGAAAATGTCTGTTTTGCTTTTTAAATAAGAGCTAATGTGAAAAATCAAATTAAGAGAAATGTGTAGACAGGAATCTGTGCATTTAAGAAGAATATCTGTATTATTTTTTCTGATTTATAACTCTTGAGTCACTTGCTTTAGTTTATTTTCCTTTCCCCTGCAAAATCTGAACATTAAAAGCCCCTTTTTCTATAGTTACTTGATATGACAGACAGGTCTGCTTTTACAGAAACCTTTAGCAGTGAGGAGAAAAATCAAACAGGGGAAAATAATTTACTCTAAAATGCCTGAAACTGACAAGAAGCAGGACGATGAAGCAGTCCAGAAGAGGCCAATAAGGCCCAGGACGCCATAAGGCTGGTGGTTGGGTCAGTTAGGTAGGGTTTCCCGATATCACCACACGCCCTTTCACAAAGCAATGGTATTTTTTGTTCTTTTCTCCTTGTGTCCTTTCCATTACATATTTGCAAGAAAAATTCAGATCTAGAAAACATGCTTGTTATTTACTTAGAAACCAAGGAAAGATGAGGCCGGGGATGCCCTTCAGTGCTGATAGCCAAGATGCAGACAGATCAAAAGCTAAATCCAATTTAACCCACCTCAGGCAGAAAAAGTAATCGAATTAAACTTCCTCTAAATATAAGTTTGGGGCTCTTAAATCCAGGCACAAAGAACCAGGTTAGAGTGAGCTGTTAAGTAAATGGATGCATTGAGCTCTAGTTGCCCCGCCCACAGGGTGTTTGATAAGCTGTTGATTGCCTCGATCACTGAAAACTGATTAAGCTGCTTATGGGGCTCCAGGGGCTAATGGCCTGGCCACCAAGAATACCCCTGCCACTGATTTAAGTAAGCTGCTTGGCATGTATGGTTTGATTATTAAAGGAGGAAAAAAAGAAAAGGGGGTGGAGAGAAAGACAGCAGGGTATAGGAAAGCCTTAAAAAGCAGGCTGTATCATTCCAAATGGATACATTACTTTGACACCCTAAAATGAATATGGAATTACTCTGATTCTTTCTCTTTGTCAGATATCAAAACTCACGTTTGAAAGGCTCCCTCAAAGAGTACTCACTTTGGAGCCCACCCATTCTATTTTAAACCATCTTTACAAGAATGTTCAGTGCCTTTAAACATACTTCTCAAATGATAAGAGTCTGTGTCCTCAGGCACTATGATCAGGTAGACTCCAGAAAATAGATAAATGTATAACAAGCGTTTTAACCAATTCTTCCCCTTGAACAACAATTTTAAGTAAAAATATACCCCTTTCCACCCTAGCCAGCAGACCACTGCTGCTTGACTATGTAGTAAAGGTCAGGCAGGACCGAAGGAGTTGGGAGAGCTGCTATGTGCAAATAGGTTTCAACTTGACATATAAATGGAAATGAAAACCTTAGTCTTTTCTTAGACCTCTCCAACTAAATGCTCTAACATCATGTCTGCCATTTAATTTAAAATAACTTTCTGGCAGGGAGCAGAGGCTCACGCCTGTAATCCCAGCTCTTTGGGAGGCTGAGGCAGGCGGATCACTTGAGATCAGAAGTTCGAAACCAGCCTGGTCAACATGGTGAAACCCTGTCTCTACTAAAAATGCAAAAATTAGACGGGCCTGGTGGTACACGCTTGTCATCCCAGCTACACGGGAGGCTGAGGCATGAGAATTGCTTGAACTCAGGAGGCTGACGTTGCAGTGAGCCAAGATCACACCACTGCACTACAGCCTGGGCAAAAGAGCGAGACTGTCAAATAAATAAATAAATAAATAAATAAAAAACTTTCCTAGCTCTGGGGGGACAAAAAGAACACAAAAGTCTTAAGTTATTAAATTAAAAGACACAAAAAATCCTCGAAAAGTAATTTGAAGTCAGAAAAATGACTGAAGGATATGAGCATGGTTTTTAAGTTGACCTAAATTCTTCTGGATAAAACAACCAGAGAGGAAAACAACGACAAAAGAACAGAATCACAGCAGTTTGAGATACTCTGAAAGTTGTCACAATTATTATTATTATTTAACGAACTCTTGAAAGAATCATTATCTAGTGTCCAACAGCTTCTCAGGAGTGAGTTGTTGATTTAAATGATTAACCAAAGCTTAACATATTTAGAATTTAGGGCTGAACACACAAAAGGCCAGTTTCTTCCTAGCTGCTAATCTGGTCAATCATTAAAAGTACAAGTGTGGCTAGGCGTGGTAGCTCACGTCTGTAATACCAGCACTTTAGGAGGCCAAGGTGGGCAGATCACTTCAGGTCAGGAGTTCAAGACCAGCCTGGCCAACATGGTGAAACCCCATCTCTACTAAAAATACAAAAATTAGCCGGGCGTGGTGGCACATACCTGTAATCCCAGCTACTTGGGAGGCTGAGGCAGGAGAATCGCTTGAACCCGGGAGGCGGAGGGTGCAGCGAGCCAAGATCACGCCACTGCACTCCAGCCTGGGCGACAGAGCAAGACTCTGTCTCACAAATGAAAGGAAAAAAAAAAAGTACATGTTCTAATAAAAGTATAAAAGGATGATTTCAACTCTTACATGCTCCGTTATGTTTTACTAAACTTTAAAAGCCATTCAATTTTTTGGCTTGAATACAAGTCAAGGGCTTAACATATTCAATGCCTTTTACATCTTTTCATACAAATTTTTAATTGGTAAAATTCACACACCATAAAATTTACTCTTTTAAAGTAAACAATTTAGTGGTTTTCAGAATATTCACAAGACTGTACAACCATCACTGCTGTTTAATTCCAGAACACTTTCATTAGCCTCCAAAGAAACTCTTTATCCATGAGCAGGCACTCCTCATTTCTTCGCTCTCCCCAGGCCCTGGCAACCACTAACGTACTTTCTGTCACGATGGATTTGCCTATTCTAAACGTTTCATGTAAATAGAATCATACAGTATGTATTCTTTTCTGTCTGGCTTCTTTTACTTAGCATGGTGTTTTCAAGATTTACCCATATTGTAGCATGCATCAGTACTTCACTTCTTTCTATGGCAGAATAATATTTTATTATATGGCTACAAAACATTTTGTTCATCCATTCATTAGCTGATGAACATTTGGGTTGTTTCCACTTTTTTGCTATTATGAATAATGCTGCTCTGAACATTTGTGTACAGGTTTTTCTGTGGACATACGTTTTCAACTCTCTTGGGTATATACGTAGGAGTAAAATTGTTGGGTCATATGGTAATTCTATGTTTAACTTTTTAACTGTTTCCAAAGTGGCTAACGTACTTTGCATCCCATCAGCAATGTATAAGAGCCCCAGTTTCTCTACATCCTTGCCAACATTTGTTATTGTCCTATATATCTTTTTATACTAAGTTTCCCCCCCATTCTGAATAAGAATTATCAGGGTTTGTGATGAAAACTACCCCAATGATGGCAGAATACAGTGCAAAGACCAAAGTCAACAAAGAGACTTCTCCAGGAAAGCAACAAAAACGAAACAGCCCCTCTGAGCACTTACCTGCTGCAGGTCGGCGAGGGAATACAGGTGGATCTGTTGAAGGAGGTATTCTCTGGGGAAAATTCTGAAAACAAGGGCAGATAGACAAGTGAACTGTGGTGTTGCCATAACACACATTTTTCTGGTAAGTTTCAAAGTCTCATTCAAGAATTCCTTTCCTCTGCCCTCTCCACTTTCCACCTATACTTCTCCTCCTAAGCCTTCTGAGGAACCTGTAATGTCTTTTTCTCAGATATTTTTCTTCCTAACACAGACACCAGAATGGAGGTAAAAGTTTGATCTTTGACTTCTAATGTAATCTTAAGGGCTACAAGCACTGCGTGGTGGCCCAGGCCTGAGGAACAGAACATCAGGTTTCTTGTACCAGCTGTGTCCGTAATAAGCTGTGTGATCTCTGGCAAGTCCCCACATGCCCACCTGGCTTCAGCTTCTTCACAGCAGAATGAGGGTGGTTTAATGTGATGTCTCTAAATATCTTTCTAGTGGCATTTTTCTATATCTAAATATATTGATTTTGGATTTCAGAAAAACTGGAGTGGCCACTCATGTCTAGAGGCTTCTATGGCTTTCATTAATGAGGAGGAGTGATACTGAATATCACATTAATGAACTATCCTCTCATATGTATAGTGATGGCAATTTTAGAACCTCTGTACAAATGAGAATAATGGGACAAGATATTTTAAATTAGGACTCTTCAACAAAGTTCAATATCTTTAGCTGCTGTCTGTTCACAGCATCTGGATAGATGACAATGAATGAACTGAAAAAAATAATCCATTATGGGTAAGCAAACAGGTTACCAAAGTGTAGATGACTGGAAAACAACACACACACAAACTAAACCCAAAACAAAATCCATGATACTAAGACTTTTCTCTTTGTCTTATTTGGTACTATGCAATTTTCTTGTGTCTTAAATGAAAGAAACCACCAATTTATCCAATTCACATTTATGACTATTCATTATATGCCAAGCACTATGCCAGGCACTAGGAAGACAGCCCAAGTATGAGGCCAAGGAGCATAAAGTCAGTGAGAGAAAGACACATAAGCTGATAATTACAATACAATGTGGTAATTGAAAATGATAAAGAGTTATGCATGGGGTACATATTTTTTGAGTAGTCTAACATGGTGGATTCCAACCCTGGCTGTCTATTAGAATCACTTGGAGAGCTTTTAGAAAACCACAGGGTATATGCCTGGGTAGAGCCCATAAATCAGTGTTAAAGAAAACAAAACAAAAACTCTCTTGGTGATTAGTACAGCCAAGGTTTAGAACCACTGGCCTAATAATCTTGCTCACTGGGAAAATCATTATTCAGTCTTTCAATTAACTATGCATTAGTTGCCAAATCCTAGATATTAAATCATTCATCCTTCCATCCATCCAATATTGATTAAGCACACATTGCATATCAGACACTATTAGACTACTGAAAATGGAGCACTGAATCAATTAGACGAAGTCCTGACCAAACGGGGGACTGGAGTAGGTGTATTCTAGTAAGGACCTCTCCTGGAAAGTAGGAAAGTCACTGAAGAATTCTGCTGGAAAGCACTGTTTCACCCACAGGAATGAGACGAGTGACAAGGGCATTATATTCTGGGAAACTGAATGCAGTTCCTAAGGCTGGGCTCCCTTCAACTCTAATGGTTCAGGGCTGCACTTGTGACAGGAAGCAGAGCACAGGTCCAGCACAGCTGGGTAGGGCATAGAAAAAGTACTCAATTCCTCCATGTAGGATTAGCTTCTCTACAGGAAGGCCCCTGTCGTGGAAGGTAGACCATGGTCCCTGGAGGGACCATGAGATATAATCAACCTCCATTTTCTTTTTTTTCTTTTTTTTTGAGACAGAGTCTTGCTCTGTCACCCAGGCTGGAGTGCAGTGGCATGATCTCGGCTCACTGCAAGCTCTGCCTCCTGGGTTCACGCCATTCTCCTGCCTCAGCCTCCTGGGT
This sequence comes from Symphalangus syndactylus, assembly GCF_028878055.3. Lineage (NCBI taxonomy): Eukaryota > Metazoa > Chordata > Mammalia > Primates > Hylobatidae > Symphalangus > Symphalangus syndactylus. Next base: position 112,499,533 of record NC_072430.2, read on the forward strand.
AGCTGGGACTACAGGCGCCCACTACCACGCCCGGCTAATTTTTTTTATATTTTTAGTAGAGACGGGGTTTCACCGTGTTAGCCAGGATGGTCTCGATCTCCTGACCTCGTGATCCGCCCGCCTCGGCCTCCCAAAGTGCTGGGATTACAGGTGTGAGCCACTGCGCCCGGCCAACCTCCATTTTCTTTTATTTATTTATTTATTTATTTTTTTTTTAATTAATTTTTTTTTGCACACAAAAACAAACATTTTCTAAAAATACATACAAACAAAAAGATGCGTATCAAACATATTAGGAAGGTTGCACATGGGAAGTCGGGGAATAAAAATGGGGGGTGGGAGTTAAAATAAATGAGAGAGGGACTTTATGTGGATCAGTGATAATAACTCAATCCTCTATTTGACAAAGAAGAGGGAGAAGGAAGAGGAAGAAAAAGAAAGTGGGATAAAGGATCAGAAAAGGAGGAAAATAGAAAAAATTAGAGTATGACTCCAGGGTAGACCTGTTTTGTTGTCACTGAGTTGGTTGGTTGGTTTGTCTGTTGTATTTTTCATGTTTTGCCAAGTTGGCCAGACTGGTCTCGAACTCCTAGCCCGAAGTGATCAACCCGCCTCGCCCCCCAGAGTGCCGGGACCACAGGCGTGAGCCACCACGACCAGCCCCCACATTGCTTCTGGCCTCCGTGGTAGACCTCCCAGACGGGGCGGCCAGGCAGAGACGCTCCTCACTTCTTCCCAGACGACAGGTGGCCGGGCAGAGGCGCTCCTCACTTCCCAGACGATAGGTGGCCGGGCAGAGGCGCTCCTCACTTCCCAGATGATGCCAACCTCCATTTTCAATAACACAAGCACATGACAGAAATGATCAAGGGACCTCTTCCTCAAGGCAGCCTACAGGAGGTCACTGAGCTTGGCACTGAAGATACATCATTTTATCTCATCCTCACAATAGCCCTGGATGGTAAACACAACCTTCATTTTACATAAGAGGAAACTGAGGCACAGAGACAAAGACCAATTTGCTCAAGGTCACAGAGCTGAGTTTCAAGGCCAGGACTTTCTGACTCCAAAGGCCTATGCTCCTTCTAATTTCTTGGGGCTGGGGGTGGGGGAAGGAGGGAGGTAGGTTTGAGCTGACCATCTAATTTAGTAATATCATGCATATCTCTTCTGGATGGATGTTTATTACTGTAGTTTAGGCCGGTGGCAGTATAGAGTCACTGATGCTTTTTGAAGCAGGAAAGCCACAATGATGTGCCTCTGAAGGCAGCAGGGAGGGTGGAGAGACTACAGACAGTTGACAAGGCATGTGAGAGTCTGTTCTAGGGTAGACAAGGGGACAGTGAAAGGAATGAGTGGGTAGATACCAGAGACTTTTTGGAAGAATTGAGAACATTGGGAATAAGTGAAAAAGGAGAAGGGAGTCTAAGATGACTCTGAAGTATAGAGCCTGGGGATCAGAATGGTGATGCCATTGGCCAACTGAGGGCAGGCTTCCAGGGGAGGGAATAAAAAATTGAGCTTCCTATGTGCTGAACATCCAGTGCCTGTGTGGGGAACAGCAAGCATGGATCTGGGCCTCAGATGTAGAGGACCCAGGGCACTTCTGATGGGAGCACAGAGCGGACAGCTGAAGCCATAGGAATGGAGGGAATGGAGTGAGGAAAAACCTGAATGGGAAGGGGGCTGAACCCAGATGAGGGTTGTTTGTTTTTACTTTGTTTACCTTACAATCTAGAACTATCTAAAAGTGTACTTTGGTAGTCTGCAATTTTCTTATTATATTTTGAAAATTATGTTTTTGAAAATAACCAGAATGTTCACATGTACATCCACAGTTCCTAACATTTCTCTGTATTTGTAAAATGTTCTTACCTTCATACCCGTTATCCAGCTTCCCCTAATGCTTACATCTTACATAACGATGGCATATTGATCAAAAATAAGAAATTGACATTATGCAAATTGTAGACTTTATTCAGGTTTCACCAGTTGTTTCACTAATGTCCTTTTGCTGTTCCAAGATCCAAGGACCCATACTTATCTGCAGGAAAGGAAAACTAGGGCAGTCTTTCAGTGGGACTCAAAGGGAGCAGAGTATGATAATATGAGAGACAGAGGATGTTTAGGGGTGACTAAATTGAAGGAATAATCTTACTGAAAGGTAAATGCTTAATAATGAAATCCCTTAAATAAAGTAAAATGAAAGCAATGTGGCAGCAGTGCTAAGAAATGGAGTCCAGTAAGCGGGCTGCAAAATCATTGCAAGACTAGCTCCTGCCTCTTCTGCTGGTTTGTAGAAACATAGCTCAGCTGGAGAAAGAGTTAAAAGGAAGATGAAATGATTTACGGCAGGGACAAGTGCAGGAGAGCATATCTGTAATGTTTTGCTACTTAAAAGTCCTTTCTGCTTTAAAATTCTAAAATTTTTATGATTAGGGATATACAGGATATCAGACTTATTTACAAATTTACAAACCAAATCACACTGGCATACTCTTCCTGGAGTACTATAACCACTCGGTTATCACATAGTCAACAAGCACTTCCTGAGTGTCTAAAATAAGGCATCGTGCTACGTGCTGGAGATGGATACTTCAACGAATACAACTGATGAGCAACAAAGAGAATTTCCAATTTCTCCTTACTAGGCAGGGTCCTTCTTGCTTCCAAATACTATTCATTATTCTTCTCACAAAAATTAACCAACTTTGGTCACAATCATCTCTAATATTCCTTCAAATTATTTGTACAGCACAGCTAAAGTGGCAACGTATTTATTTAATGTTTCTATGTGTATATATATTTCACATATAGTTTATTTTCTCTCTCCTTTTATATGAGATTCTAAGCCCCTCCAGAAGCACTACTGTCTTCTCCATTATGCTTCAGTGTCTAATACTATAATTTACATGAGGTCAGTCATAACAGACACAAAGAACTGGAAAATGCAATATATACAGGACAGATAAAGGAACCCAGCTTATTGTGTCTGGAGAAGATGTTGTGTCCAAGAGATTTAGTGGTGGCCATTAAAAATAAAGACTTTTAAGAGAGATAATGCCAATCATCTTTTTTTCTCCCTGGAGGATGGGAGTTGTATGAAAGCACTGAAGTCAAATATGGGAATAAATTTCCTGAGAGGGAAGACTGGTAGGTATTAAAATGTATCTCTTATAGTAATGCTTTTTAATGTAAATAAAAGAAGAAAAATATTTTTTTTGCAGCTATTTAGAGATAGGGACTCACTCTTTTGCTTATAGGAGGTAAGGGTTTCCAAGGCAGGGCCAGATAACTTACGCACACTGCCATTTATTCCTCTTTCCCCTAAGGCAGACTGAATTTGCAGGACATTCTCTAAATATTTTCTTTAGGAAGACCAAACAGAGGGAAACTCTGGGTAAATATGGACCTAAAAGCCAAGCTGAGGAAAGTGTGGGCTGTGGCAACTTCCCATCTGGGTGATTCCAAGGGCTTTCCTCTGCTGTGGCTGAGGTCCTACAAGTGGGCCTGACAGGAGTCCTTTAGGAAATGAATGGGAAAAGTAAAGATTCCCAGGAGCCAGTTTGCCTTAAACTCTGATTAGTAGAAGGGGGTCCGAAAAACAGGACTAAGGAAGAGGAGTTGTCTTGGTGGGGGAAAGGGTAGCTCAGATGTTGGGGCAGATGGTTGGAACTGTCTTTGGAATGCTCAAGTGGAGGCACCAGTGAGTCCAAGTGGGCGATTTGTGGGCCCCCAGCTTATAGGTTTTAGGTGAAGCCATGAGAAAAAGTGATAGTCCAGGGGGGCACATGCTGGGAAATGAGAAAAGATTGGTTCCTGGTGAAACAGTACTATTAATATTTAGGAGCAGATAAACAGAAAGAGGACTGGGAAGGAGTAGGTTGACAGGGAGGAGAAAAAGCAGAAGAGCCAGCACCAGGGAAGCCAAGGAAGGAGAGAATTTCATGAAGGAAGAAGGTGGTCAATGGCATCAAAGGTAGTGGAGAGGTCAAATAACGTGAGGAAGACTCTCATGAGGCCTGGAAAGTGCCTGCTGGCACACAGGAATCCATCAGTGACCTCAGACAGGGTGGTTTCAGGGGAGGACGAGGAAAGACTGGAGAGGGGTGAGGATTGTGGGTTACTCTTTTACGAAGTCAACTTTAAAGAAAAGGAGGGAAATTGGGCCACAGCTAAAGAAGGATGTAGGACTAAGAAAGGATTTTTTTTTTTTAAAAACATAAGAGAGACTTGGGCATACTTAAACGCTAACATTAAGAAGCTACTATAGAAACAAAAGCTGAAGACACAAAAGTAGAGATAATTGATGAAGCCTGGCCTTCAAAAGGCCTAAAGGAAATGGGATGTGGACCCAGCTGGAAGCTCTTTCAAATACACATGTTTGCACATGTGTACGTGAGTACATGAAAACACACATACACACTCCCCTCACAGCACGCGTGCGCGCACACACACACACTCCCCACACACAGTATTTTCCTAACTGAAACGGTTCAAGTATTTACTAAAGTGTCATATAAAAAAGATTAATAATTACTCAGCGGGGCACACTGGCTCACACCTGTAATCCCAGCACTTTGGGAGGGTGAGGTGGGAGGATCACTTGAGCTCAGGAGTTTGGGACCAGACTGGGCAACATAGCAAGACCCTGTCTCTAAAAAAAATACAAAAATTAGCTGGGGGACCGGGCACCATGGCTCACGCCTGTAATCCCAGCACTTTGGGAGGCCAAGGCGGGCTGATCACCGGAGGTTGGGAGTTCGAGATCAGCCTGACCAACATGGAGAAACCCCATCTCTACTAAAAATACAAAAAAAATTAGCTAGGCATGGTGGCGCATGCCTGTAATCTCAGCTACTCGGGAGGCTGAGGCAGGAGAATTGATTGAACCGAGGAGCTGGAGGTTGCAGTGAGCCGAGATCGCGCCATTGCACTCCAGCCTGGGCAATAAGAATGAAACTCTATCTCAAAAGAAAAAAAAAACAAAAAACAAAATATAAAATAAATTAGCTAGGGGTGGTGGTGAATGCCTGTGGTCCCAACTACTCAAGAGGCTGCAGCAGGAGGATCAATTGAGCCCAGGAGGTTGAGGCTGCAGTGAGCCATGATCATGCCACTGCGCTCCAGCCTGGGTGATAAAGCAAGACCCTGTCTCAAAAAAAAAAAAAAAAGTAATTACTAATTTATTAAATTTAACCCCTAAACTTCATTATATTAAGAACCAAAAGCCACAAACTAACTGAAGGTTATCTGGCTTAGCAGTCCTTTGGTAAACAGGATCCTTGTTGCAGAAGAGGCTGCTCTGTTTAGGGCCTTCTGTGCATTAACTGACCTCACTGTATTGCAGGGCTATTAATCATCATGTCTGGCAGCATTTCTGCAGTGGGCAGCCCTGCTTATGCCAATGCAAGCCCTGACACCAGAGCCAAAGAATAAATGAGATAAGAAGAGTCAACTCCACACTTCACTCACCCATCAAAGGAAACGATATCACTAGCAGATAGCACTACTGAGTTTCCTGGTAGCAAAGAACATTGAAGAAACGTGCTAGAAGATCATGAAAACCAACTAGCACAATCGCTTCTAGTGCTAACATTTTCTATTTTATCATCTTTAGAATCACCTGACACACTGGGAAGGTAACTTAGGCTTCATTTATAGATTGCTCTAATAAGAAAGGTGAGAAAAGATGAAAATTAAAAAGGAAAAAGGTCATATATGATTCAGAGCCCTTATATTATGTAGCTGGTATTTGGGGTTAAAAATGCAGAGATAATTGCCTACGCAATCAAAGGCAGTAGTCTTAACAAAAAGGTAGAAGGGCCTCATTCCATTTTGTTCCATGACATGAAGTCAAATAAATCAAGACTCATTTAACTTGACTAATTTCTGAGAAGTTCAACTCAGCTCCCACCAGGCCCCAGTGCTCACGAGAAAAAAGGGATTGGGTGAGGCTGTAAAGTAGGCAGACCCTTTGCAAGGTTCTGATAGATTTGATAATATTACCATTTTCCTAAAGCTCAGTTCTTAGAGATGCACAACCAGCATTTAAAGACTCAATGATTAAAATGAGGGAAAAATTTGCAATGGAAATATCTCATCTCAGACAGGCTTTAAAGAAAAGACCCACAACACACACACACGTAAAATTAAAATGATAGCACAACACCGAAAGCAAACTCCACAATTTGATTCTAAATGATAAGGGTCTAAATAAAGAATATGGATAAAGATGCATAAGGAATAATTTTGAAAGGAAAACCATTTATTCACGTAGTTTTACTGTCTTCCAAGAATATGTGCTCCAGGGTAGGTAATTTGTATTAAGTTGAGATGGCCAGTGTCTTTCCTTTGGAGGGCACATATACCCACACCGAAATCAGCAAAAAGCACTATGAAGCATCCCCAGGGAGATGCAATTTGATGTTCTTGATAGGAGCTGCAAACTCTTCCTGAAATAGTTACATTAGGCTGGATGTGGACAGGATTCGTATGTCCAGCTATACTCTGAGCTAATGGAAAAACAATTTTAAATCAAAGGCACATATTTCGATAGCAGCCCATGTGGAAGAAACGAGCTTCAATCACTTCTCTAGGTACCTCATTTTGCAAATCTCATTGGCTGAAAAAATGGCAAGATTGCATCAGATATTATATTTTGGCAGGTAGTTACAGGAAACAAGGGTCTCTTTTACCTGCTTATTCAGAAATTGTACTTAAGTTTCTTAGCCACAATCTAAAGCCTCAGGTAGAAATATTTGGGATGTAATTTTATTGTGGCATCTGATTATAAAAATGATAGATTATATCATAGCTGTTACATACCTAGCTCAAATTCTTAAGGTGTTTAACAGTTGCAAGAATATAACATTTCCCCTGCAATGACTTTTATTTTTGTTTTCTCTTAGAAAATGATTTTAGAGGCTGGGCACGGTGGCTCACATCTGTAATCCCAGCACTTTGGGAGGCCTAGGTAGGTGGATCACCTGAGGTCAGGAGTTCGAGACCACTCTGGCCAACATGGTGAAACTCCATCTCTTCTAAAAACACAAAAGAAAAAAATTAGCTGGGTATGGTGGCTCACACCTGTAATCCCAGCTGCTAGGGACGCTGAAGCAGGAAAATCACTTGAACACAGGAGGTGGAGGTTGCAGTGAGCCAAGACTGCACCACTGCACTCCAGCCCAGGTGACAGAGTGAGACTTCGTCTCAAAAAAAGAAAAAAAAAAAGAAAATGATTTTAGAGAATTTATGTATTTCATTTAATCTCAGAATAAGAGAAAACATCCTGGCTTTTTGAAAGATCTCTGAGTAAATAAAGAGCTATGTACGTATGTAGTTTAGTAAAATTAATATATAACTTCCCAGAATTCCTTTTGAAAGTTTTCAAATCTGTTTAGTCATGAATGACACTGCAGACAGTCTGTAGCACCCTTTTACAGTGCTGATATTGGTATATACATAATTTGCTGAATTAGATCTCTGGAGAAAAAGAAGGGAGAGGGAGTAGCTATTAGGATATCAGGAAGATAGATGACTCAAAAACCACACTTTTAGAAGTCATCTAATGGAAAAGAATTCTTGAAGTAGAATGAGGAGAAAGGTTGCTATCAAAACTACCAAAATGACATGCTTTATTTCTGAGTCCTGATAGATTCTGCAGCTAATCTGTTAAGGCTAAAGCCCCACCTGCAGCTGATGAAATTTTTAATTAGCTAACTGGAAAAGTAGCCACAAAAGTCGGGTAACCTTAAATCTTACAGAGAACATAAAGAGTTGTCTTCATTTAGTGAGCTTAAAGAAGCGTTATCCGCAAGTTTGAAGAGCTAATACTTACTGGTCTTTAATGAGACAAATTTAGTGCTAATATTTTTGCTAAAATAGACTTATTCTTCTAAAATTCAGTATTAACCAGACCTTGCACACTTCAGTCTCAGATTTTGGTTGTAAGATACTCCTCATATGCAGTTCAGAGACATTGCAACTCCAGTCTGTGTAGATTGTGCTTTAAGAGTTAGGCTGCCCTGGCCAGGCAGGGTGGCTCACACTTGTAATTCCAGCACTTTGGGAGGCTGAGGCAGAGGATCCCTTAAACCCAGGAGTTTGAGAGGAGGCCTAGCAACATAGTGAGACTCTGTCTCTACAAAAAATAAAAAATAAAAAAATTAGGTGGGCATGGTGGCATGCAGCTGTAGTCCCAGCTACTCAGGAGGCTGAAGTAGGATTGTTTGAGCTTCGGAGGTCGAGGCTGCAGTGAGCTGTGGTCATGTCATGGCACTGAGCAACAGTGATACCTTGTCTCAAAAAGAAAAAAAAAAATTCTGCCCTAAGAGACATGTTCTTAATAAACTGCCCTCCTAGATCAAGTGTATTTGATTTATAAGAGCATGCAATCTTTTCTCTCTGTATCAGATAATCCTTCTGCCTAATATATTTGACTTTTTAGGGGGTGAGGGGAGAAGAGGGAGTGTTGATATGAAGTGATTCTACCAGCTCATTTAGTATTAGATTGCTCATGCAATCTTTTGTTGAGTACACTGAATAATAATCTCCACCTACTTCTTCCAAGATCAATAACATGTAGGTATGCCCACACATCAAAACACCATTTACACTCATTTCATTATGTTTAGACAAATATTTACCAGCATAAAAAAGATGTTCACAATATACTAAGTGAAATGGTTAAGGACAGTATAAAACCACTTTCAGCGCCGGGCATGGTGGCTCACGCCTGTAATCCCAGCACTTTGGGAGGCTGAGGTGGATGGATCACAAGGTCAAGAGATCGAGACCATCCTGGCTAACATGGTGAAACCCCATCTCTACTAAAAATACAAAAAATTAGCTGGACATGGTGGTAGGCGCCTGTAGTCCCAGCTACTCGGGAGGATGAGGCAGGAGAATGGCATGAACCTGGGAGGCGGAGCTTGCAGTGAGCCAAGATCGAGCCACTGTGCTGCAGCCTGGGCAGCAAAGCAAGACTCCGTCTCAAAAAAACAAACAAACAAACAAAACAACAAAAAAACAAACAAAAAAACCAAACCACTCTCATGGGGAAAGATCATCTGCAGAGGAAAAGGTCTGGGAGGATATGCATCAAACTGGTAGGATATGGGTGGCTTTCTTATTTTTGTTTTCTATGATAAACAGTATTCTTTTGTAATAAGAGAAAAAATAAGTTTGGCCAAGTTGGGCAGAATCTTCATTCATTTAATTAATTTATTCAACAAGTATTTATTAGCCCCCACTATATGTACAGCTCTAAGCAGTGAATATAACAGATAAAAAGTCATGACATTTTGTAGCTTACATCTAGTAGAAAGGGCAGAGCCAGTGCATGTGGCTGCATAGGTTGAACAAAGCAAAACGTCTATATTCATACCTGATGGCCTAAGAGACGGAGGCAGACAAAATAAAATACCATGTTTAACGGTAATAAGTAAGCAGAGAAAGAAGACAGGAGGCGTGTGTGGTGGGCAGTGGGGTACAAACAGACACTGTGTTGCCATTTAAAACAGAGTGGTCAAGGATGCTTCATTAAGTGATGGCTGCTCAAAGACCTAAAGGAGTTAGGAAGCAAGCTTGGTTTCACACTGAGAAACAAACCGATAAAAAAAAGAAAAAAGAAAAAAAAAAAGGAAGCAATCTCAGCAGTTATAGAGGGAAAGGAAAAGCAAGCATAGAAACTAAGGTGGCAGCCAGCTTGGTATGCCCAAGGACCAACAAAAAGGCCAGTGTGACTGGAACACAGTGAATTAGGGGGAAAGTAGTGGGCGATGAGGCAGAGAGGTAATGGGAGATGAGACCATGTATGCCCTGGGCTTTTACTTGGAGCAAGAGATGAAACTATTCATTTGGGCCAGGAGTGACATCATCTAATTTATACATTAGCTATAGTCTTAAGAACAGACTGAAGGGGGCTAAGGGTGGTACAGGAGACCAGTTACTGGAATAATCCAGGCGAAAGGTGATGGTGGACCCAACCTGCAGCAGTGAAAGTGGTGAAAAGTGGAATAGATTTTGAAGCTGAAGCTGACAGGTTTGCTGACTGGATGCAGAATATGAGAGAAAGGTGTTTGGCTTGAATCACTGGATGGACAGAGATGCCATGAAGCAAGATGGGAAATACTGCAGGAGGAGTGGTTTGCAATGTGAGTTGGGGTGGGTGGGAATACTAGGAGCTAAGTTTTGGACATATTAAGGTTAAGATATTATTAGCCAAAGAGCATTTCAACCTTTGGACTTAGCCTCAGCTACAGTGAACTCACTAGACAGACAGTTTTTTTCTGACATAACAAGGGAAGGAGGGGGAAGGCAGTCTTGGTAAATCAAGTGACATTTATGGGGACTGGTCTAAGAGCAGAGAAAGCTGCTAAATTTTGCTTGAAGGAAGAGGAAGCAATGAGAGTCTGTCAGGACACACACACACACACACACACATACACACACACACATTTTTTTCTAGTATTCACCAGGACAGTGTTAATAAAAATGGCAGTCTTTATAATAGAAATTTCTCATCATTTGGTAAAACTGATATTTCAGTGGGAACTCCTGCTGGATATAATCATAATTTCAAATAAAATGTGACACCAAAGATAGGAAGAGATGGCTTAGAAGGTAGAAGAATCACTTTGGGTATTCTCTTGAGGCTCTCAAGCCAAGCCATTAAATTGCTTCGGAATGGTCTAAGTCAAGGACTAAACCTGACAAACGCGTAGGAGCAAATGCTCCCTGAGAACACAATTCTGTTCTAAGCAACCAGGGAAAGAGGCCTAATATTGCCTACTGCCCTCAACTAGTGCTGGAGAGAGACAAGTTTTACATTTATACCATAATGGGCTGTGGATTTGCCAGGCACCCCAAGCCCCCAAATCACATTTTTGATGATTGAGAATGGGAAATACTGAAGCATCCACAGAAATTTCCCTGGACTGGATTTCACTTCAACACTCAGAAAAGAAAATATGACTTAAACTGGGATTTCTGAAAAGCTAGTCCAAACAGCTGGTGTCAGTCTGGTAATGTTTTTAGCAGTCCAAAGTAAAATGAGAAAAAAAAATGTAGAATGATTTCTAAATCTACTTGATTTTAAAAAGCTGTTTGATTTCTAAAGCAGTTTGCCTTCTTTTTTTTTTTTAGTATTACTATGTTCTTACATGAAATGATGGTGAGAAATAGAGGGTAATGTTTTTATTTCTGTTTTGGCTAAAGATATTTACAAGGCAACCCTACAGTTATCTTTGCATTTTTGTTTTAAGTTTACAGGTCTGGGACATAGGAAGGTATGGCAAATGCTGACCTGGAGTAAATGCATTTGCTAGCACTAACCCAATTGTCATGCCTGGTTCTCCACGGCTGATCAAGCTTGCCAACGAACACAGGAGTGCCCGTCTCAGCAATCCGCCTCCCTGTTTAAGGGACACCACTGTCTGCCACCTCCCTGCCTTCCTTTACACTCTCAGAGTGTAGCATCTTAGAGTCATAGTTCCGTCCCTTCCCTCCCTCCCTCCTTCCTTCCTACTTTTTTTGTTGTCTCGCTCTGTTGCCAGGCTGGAGTGCAGTGGCGCTATCTCGGCTCACTGCAAGTTTCGCCTCCCGGGTTCAAGTGATTCTCCTGCCTCAGCCTCCTGAGTAGCTGGGACTACAGGCGTGCGCCACCACACCCAGCTAATTTTTGTATTTTTAGCAGAGACGGGGTTTCACCATGTTGGCCAGGATGGTCTCGATCTCTTGACCTCACAACCTGCCTGCCTCAGCCTCCCAAAGTGCTGGGATTACAGGTGTGAGCCACTGCACCTGGCCTCTCTTCTTTTAAAAAAATTATTATTAAATATTTTTAATTGACATATAATGATATGTATTGATAGGGTACAATGTACTATTTCAGTACATTATACAATGTACTATTTCAGTACATTATACAATGTACTATTTCAGTACATTATACAATGTACTATTTCAGTACATTATACAATGTATAATAATCAAATCAGGGTAATTAGCACTTCTATCATCTCAAATATTTATCATTTCTTTATGGTGGGAACATTCAAAATGCACTCTTCTAGCTATCTGAAAATACACAACAAATTGTTAACTACATCCACCCTACAGTGCTATAGAATGCCAGAACCTATTTCTCTAACTGTAATTTGTATTTGTTAACCAACCTCTCCCTAACCCTCTCATCCCTCTACCCTTCCCCATCTCTAGTGACCATTGTTCTACTCCCTACTTCTATGTGATCCACTTTTTCAGTTCTTGCATATGAGTGAGAACATGGAGTATTTGTCTCTCTGTGCTTGGCTTATCTCACTTAACATTGTCTAGGCTCATCCATATTGCTGTGAATGACAGGATTTCACTCTTTTTTATGGCTGAATGGTACTTCATTGTGTATATTTACCACATTTTCTTTGTCCATTTGATGGACACTTCCACAGTGACTAGTGGGATCCCCATAAATAAGGGGAGCAGATATCCATTTGACATAATGATTTCCTTTCTTCTGGCTACACACCCAGTAGTAGGATTGCTGGATCATATGGTAGCTCTATTTCTAGTTTTTTGAGGAAGCTCCATGCTGTTTTCCATACAGCCTGTACTAATTTACATTCCCACTAACAGTTTATAAGAGTTCTCTTTTCTCCACATCCTTGCTGGTGGTTGCTATTTTCTGTCTTTTTGATAGTAGCCATTCTAACTGGGGTGAGATGATATCTCCTTGTGGTTTTGATTTGCATTTCCCTGATGTTTAGTGACGCTTTCTCTTCTTTCTAAATACCATCTGCCCTACCTATCTAAAAGGGCTGCTATAAAGAACAAATAATATATTTAAGGGGAAGTACTTTGTGACTAATGAAATCATAATTATCTTTATATACAGTAAACTATTCTACACATAATTACTATTATTAACAAACTTTTATTGCATCACTAGCATGTGTGGTCTTCTATTTTAGGTTTCGAGGACAATCGTGGCCTTTAAGGGCCTTCTGATCTAGCCAGCAAGAGAGGATATATACATAAGGAGATGAAAACCATCCAAGCCCTGGCCAGGCACAGTGGCTCAGCCTGTAATCCCAGCACTTTGGGAGGCCGAGGCGGGCAGATCGCGAGGTCAGGAGATCGAGACCATCCTGGCTAACATGGTGAAACCCCGTCTCTACTAAAAATACAAAAAATTAGCTGGGCGTGGTGGCGAGTGCCTGTAGTCCCAGTTACTCAGGAGGCTGAGGCAGGAGAATGGCGTGAACACGGGAGGTGGAACTTGCAGTGAGCGGAGATCCAAGCCCTTAAGTGCCAAATGTGTGGTCCAGATGATCACTGCTGGAAGAGACCAGAGAAGGGATAAGCTACTGAGGACAGGTGGGAAGAGGCAGCACTTGAGTTGGCTTTAAAGTAAGAGAAGCCAAGTGAAATCGAGTCGAGAGGACTGGGAGGCAGCTGGTGTCAAGGAAATGAGTATGTCATTTTGGCTGGGCTGGGGTGGCTGTGGTCCATCAGGAACACAGTGGAAGATTCTGGCTCGTGGTGTGGTCCACACAGGAACCACGTGGAAGTTAAAGTTGTGCATGTAGGTCAGGGTCAGATGACAGAGAACCTTGAAAACCCATCCAAGGGTATTGCGTTATCCTGTAGGTAGCTGAACTACTCACTGTCTAATAAGACCATTTTACATATTTACAGTAGTACATATGTTAGAGGGACTGAGGAGGAGTGCCATGGGGAGGTAGGATCCCCAGTTAGAAAAGCATTAAAATGAAAAAAAAGAAAATTATTAAAATAGCTAGGCGCGGTGGCTCATGCCTGTAATCCCAGTACTTTGGGAGGCGGAGACGGGAGGATCACCTGAGGTCGGGAGTTCAAAACCAGCCTGACCAACATGGAGAAAACCCGTCTCTACAAAAAATACAAAATTAGCTGGGCATGGTGGCACATGCCTGTAACCCCAGCTACTCGGGAGGCTGAGGCAGGAGAATCGCTTGAACCCGGGAGGCAGAGTTTGAGGTGAGCCGAGATGGCACCATTGCACTCCAGCCTGGGTGAAAAGAGCGAAACTCCGTCACACACACACACACACACACACACACACACTCTTAAAAGAAAAGAAAATTATTGAAATAAGGTGATGAGAGTAGAGACAAGGGGGATGGCAATGGGAATAAAAAATAAGGGAAGAATTTGGCTCTTAGAGAACCTTAAAGCAAAACTTTTGGACTATGTCAAGGTTCAAACTAGGGGAAAATAAGGGAATAATGTCATAATTAACTGAAACATACCTGACCACATGGATATATATACATACACACACACACACACACACACACACACACACACACACACACACACATATATATTTTTTTTCTGAGGCGGAGTCTTGCTCTGTCTCCCAGGCTGGAGTGCAGTGGTGCAATCTGAGCTCATTGCAACCTCCGCCTCCCAGGTTCGAGTGATTCTCCTGCCTCAGCCTCCCGAGTAGCTGGGACTACAGGTGCATGCCACCACGCCCTGCTAATTTTTGTATTTTTAGTAGAGACAGGTTTCACCATGTTGGCCAGGCTGGTCTTGAACTCCTGGCCTCAGGTGATCTGCCCACCTTGGCCTCCCAAAGTGCTGGGACTACAAGTGTGAGCTGCTGTGCCTGGCCCACATGGATATATTTTTCAGGGAAAAAATAATTTCAATTTGAAGTGGGGATGTCCAGTAGGCAGCTGGACATAACAAACTAGTGAGTGATCTCCTCAAGGAAGAGTGCTTGGCCAAACGTTGTCACCTTATAGTCAGTGTCGATTTACAGAGGGACCATGGCTCTCCCTGCAGATGACAACAAAGTGCCCTGATAAGGCCAGGTGTGGCAGCTCATGCCTGTAATCTCAGCACTTGGGGACGCCGAGGCAGGTGGATCACTTGAGGTCAGGAGTTCAAGACCAGCCTGGCCAACATGGTGAAACCTGTCTCTACTAAAAATACAAAAATTAGCCAGGTGTGGTGGCACATGCCTGTAATTCCCAGCTACTCAGGAGGCTGAGGCAGGAGAATTGCTTGAACCTGGGAGGTGGAGGTTGCAGTGAGCTGAGATCGTGCCACTGCACTCCAGCCTGGGTGACAGAGAGAGACTCTGTCTCAAAAACAAAACAAAACCAAACAAACAAACAAAACAACAACAACAACAAAACCAAGTGCCCTGAGAAAGGGGCACCTTCTGCTAGCTCACATAAAGTTGCCCGATTGGCTCCTGTCAAGGCTGGAGGATTATGCAGAAGGGCAGCCGAGGTGTTGGGTATTCCTAGCATCAGGGAAATGGAGGATGTGGAGGCAGTGAGGTCAAGGAGAAGGGGGAGACTCGGACAGGACAGAGTGCAGAGAAGGACAGGGAGAAGGAGGTCTAGGAGAAATGGTGACCAACAATGCCCAGGAGGCCAAAGAAACAAGGGCCTCAGGAAGTCAAGGTGTCAGAGAAGAGTGCAATCCACAGTCAGCCTGCAAGGGGCCACGTCAGAAGTGAGTGGGCAAAAGGGAAATGGAGACAGTTCTGAGTGCTTAAGATGGGATCTTAAGGGTGGTAGTACGAACAGGGTTTTTTTTTGTTTTGTTTTGTTTTGTTTTTTTAGTGAGAAGGCAGGTAAAAAAAAATTAGAGAGTATGACATTAATTAACTATGCTAGAAGCAGCGAGGGAGGATTAAGGGGCATGGTCCCTGAAGGATCTGGGTGGATCACTACTGATGGGCCAGAGTCCGCATCTCATAACTTCTACTGATGCCGTGTGCTCTGCACAGAAAGGCGTGGCAATTCCCTGAAACCCAGGCTCTTGGATGCCTCCAGGCTCATCTTCCTTTTGCCTCTTCTCCCCTGTTCACCTCCTGGCTCCTCCTGAATTATGATCTGCTTAAAATAAAAGTTATAGCAGCTAATATTTCCTGAGAGCTTGCTCTGTTCTGGGCATTAAATCCCTGAATCCTCGCACTTTCCTTATGAGGTGGTATTGTCTCCAGGTGAGAAAACTGGCTCTGAAAGATATCAGAGACAGAAATGAGCTCTGAGCTCAGGCAGTCCAACTTAACTCAGAGTTTATAATAAACCACCTCCATTTGTGTCCTCACTTTTTTCTTTTTTCTCAGTTTGCCCCACCGGGGCTTGGTAACCCAGCTCTAATCTTTAGCTTTGTGGTGAGGCTGCTGCTCCAGGTAATGGTCCCTCCCTCAAATCACTGTACCACAACTGCCTGAGGGGTGCATTGTAATGGCCTAGCCCAAGCCTTAGGACACCCCAACACATCTTCTGAGGAACTTTGAAGTCGACCTGGTGTTATTTCCTCTAGCTCTACAAGCCTCTTCATGTCTGTCTTTTGACAGAACCACATCTAGACATTCGGCATCCTTTGAGATGAACTTCCTGACCGAGTTATGGATCCAGTATCTGAGACATCGCCAAACTCTATTCTTAATATGTAATTACATGGCCTTGGTGTTAAAACCTCGAATGCCTAGGCCCGGGGAACCACCATAAATGAATTAAATGGGCTGGAGATGAGAAAAATAGGGCAGCAATGTGTTATATGCCAAGTGGCACTGGGTTTGGGGAGACAAACTAGAGCAGAAGAAGTTACAGCAAAGTGGCGAGTCAAGTGTCTAAAGCTGATCTCTGCTACACAGAGATCAGAACTCATTTCCCAAGAGAAACCAGAAAGCTTCACTTTGTGTGTGCATGAAAACTCCTGATTTTTTTAAAGTTGGCAACTATTTCACAATTTCAAAACTTTGTGGGGCCATCCCCGTGAGGCCAAACAAAACATGTCTGCTGGCCAAATCTGGCCTTGAGGCGACACATTCTACTGTGCCTGTGTGTGACACATCCTGCTGTTCCTGTGTTCAGCAAGAGCTGAGGCTCTTCCTAGCAGTTCTTAATGTCCCTCCCAGAAATTTCCCTAACAGCTGCTGATCCAGATGTGTCCTGACATTGCCATGTATGCCCAGATTTTCCACACATGCACCTTCATGTGTGGACACTGTAAATAATTCTTCTCATGAAAAGTTAACTAGACCTTGAACTAATTCAGCAGGGCCGCCATCTGGGAGTCCTCAGAAACAGTGAATTGTCAGCACTGTAAACATTTTAAGCTTCGAGGAGGACACTGACTTTTTCTAAACTAATCACCCCTGCCAGTCAAGATGTGCAGTATGGGTTCAAGAACAAGGCGTTCATTTAACAACAATAACAAAAACAGTGAGGATGAATACCGGACAGCCATCATAATGAAAGGTCTAAAAGCAAACTATGACTTCCCTAATAAGGCGACGGCCAAAGCTGGCTCCCTGGCGGTCGAGCGCCAATACAATTAATCAGTCTGTTTTCAGTTTTCTCACGACAGCAATATTAACAGTTTGCTTTATTCTGTTTATATGGTGCTGACAGGTCTTCGGCATGTTGGGCCTACTTGCTGGAGATTAATGGCCACTCTCATATTGAGGTAAAAACCAGGCAGGAAGAGAATGCCTTTTACGACTAGATAAGAACTGGATTCTCTTGCTTTTTTTTGTTCCCCGTCAACTCCTCCCTCTTTCAATTTCTATCAGGGATATATAAGATTAGTTAAGTCCAACAAGTTCACCTCACTGTTTAAACTCCCCCACTTTAGATGTTGTATCCTCAGGTAAAACAAAGGGAGCCTTAAATATTGATTTTGGATAAACTCATTACATATAAAGGTATTGGTGACTAACTTTGTTTTTAAGAAGTCAGATTCAGCCTGGGCAACATGGTGAGAGCCCGTCTCTACTAAAAATACAAAAATTAGACAGGTGTGGTGGCACATGCCTGTAATCCCAGCTACTCAGGAAGCTGAGGCAGGAGAATCGCTTGGACCCAGGAGGTGGAGGCTGCAGTGAGCCGAGATCATGCCACTGCACTCCAGCCTGAGCGATAGAGTGAGACTCTGTCTCAAAAAAAAAAAAAAAAAAAAAGGAAGTGTGGCTGACCGGGTGTGGTGGCTCACATCTATAATCCCAGCACTTTGGGAGGTTGAGGCAGGCGGATCACCTGAGGTCAGGAGTTCGAGACCAGCCTGGCCAACATGGTGAAACCCCGTCTCTACTAAAAATACAAAAATTAGCCAGGCGTGGTGGCACATGCCTGTAATCCCAGCTACCCAGAAGGCTGAGACAGGAGAATTGCTGGAACCTGGGAGGCGGAGGTTGCAGTGAGCCAAGATCGTGCCACTGCACTCCAGCCTGGGTGACAGAGCAAAACTCCGTCTCAAAAAAAAAAATAAAGTGTGGCTGGCTGCAGGAAGTATGGACACCCCAGCAAAACTCTTGGAGATTATTTCACTAAATAGTCGTATTTCAAAATAAATCATCCCTGGTTGTTTAGTGGGTAGAAAAACAATTTTTTAAAATTACATTGTAATTAAATTTTTTAATAAAAAAGATTTAAAAAAATTCAACACCAGCCCCCCTCAACTTACCCCCTCCCTCAAAAGCCGTAAAAGTACTACCTGTTACTAGCACATTTTTCTCTGCCTCAGGTTTGAGAGAAATGGTAACCCTAAACAATATTTTAACAACATGTAAGTATAGGAAATCTAAAATAACAAAATTTAAAATAAAGCAGTGCTTCCTCAGTTTCTGTAGGAATCAATGTCTCATTGTTGGCTGGTAGGGAGACTGCTCCACCCATTTTATGAAACAGTCACATGGAGAAGCATGCACTGTATAAGCAGAAACTATAGGCCTGGGTTCAGCTAGCTTTCCATCCATTCTCCCTTGCTCACTCCTTTCTTGACATAGCAGCAGGAAAAGAGGATTAATTCTAGTAGAGAGAATAACGGGGTGGCTTTTAAGTGGAATATTTTAGCAAATATTTTAAAAGCCAGATATAAGAACAGTCTAGGATAAGAAAGTGATATTAATAATAATAATAGTATTTACTGTATGCTTACTATGTCCAAGCACTGTTTTAAGCACTTCAGTTGTGTGAACTCATTTAATTCCCACAAGGGAATGCCTTGAGAGCAAAGTAATAATTTTTGCCTGAAGGGCAGGGTATTTGAGAGTAGAACAATATACCGGGTTAGACTTGGGCAGATCTTGAATTCTATACTTCTATTTTAAATAATTTATCTAACACAAAGGTTGGATTGAAGAGGGAAGAAATGTTAGGCTAGTTACAAGGACACTGCAATAGCCTTGAGATTCTCAACCAGGGTAGTGTATTAGAAGTAAAAAGGAGAGGAAAGATTTGAGAGTTATCTCAGAAACAGAACCATCTAAATTTTTTGGACTGATTTGACTGCTCTTTCACTCATTTGCTTATTCACTCAACAACTGTTTTTGAGTGTTTTGGATGGGTCAGACATTATGCTAAGTGAAAAATAGGAAGGTAAGAAAAAGAAGACTCTGAAGATGATTCCCTCCCCAAAATTGGGCTACTAGCTATTACTCAGTGGTCTGAAGTGACACTTAATATACATCCATCCCTCCCTCCATCTAACCATTCAGTATTTACTGAACACCTATCTTGTGCCAGGCATTGCATTATATAATGGTTATGAACAAGTCCAGGAAAGAAAAATATAGGGAAAAGGGAAAATGAAGGGGAAAAATGCTATCTTCATTCTTATAGCTTTGGGAGTGCCTTGTTTCTAGAATTCCCATTTCTTTCCTGGTGGTCTGGCCATAAGGCACAGTACATGGTGGTAAACCACCAGACTGCTGGAATCGAGTAGAGATTCTTAGTCATCCATATGAGGAGAGGACCTTCTATTTAATTTCTAAATGTGTGCCCTGATTTGGCATATTTTAAGCAGAGCAAAACATTATACCATAAAGGTATCTAACATGATTCCTATGTAGAGATTTTAATATTGTCTAGAAATACAGGCACAAGAAAACTAAGCTCTGAGCAAAGCCAGAAGGTACTGAAAATAATAGAACATACTTTGAACATTAAAAATCTTGCATCTGGTTTAGCTGGTAAATTAGTTTGAGACATATAATTCTATTGCCTTCCAAGGAAAGCCCTGATCTTTTAAAATTAAGATCTGCCTAGACTTTGTAAGAATAAATCCTGACCACTTTCTGTGCTTTCTGAAACACAACTAGGTAATAGAATGACTACCACTGAGAAGTATTTTGCTTTATGGCAGCTGTCTTTTCATTATTGTTTTATGAGAGCTTGTCTAGATATTATATATCCCTCACTATCTACATTTAGTTCTTTTTAGATGCCCAGGGTTATGTCAGTTTCTTTGGATCTAATTGGATCTCAAAACTCCATCACTTCAATACTTTCCAAAGGTTCTTAGGCAGTTAGGCTTACCTCCAAAAACATTTAACATGACTAATGCATGCTGCTGGTCATTTCTATTAAAACAAAAAAATTAAAAGGTATTTTTAGAGATTTATGAACACCATCAACAATTATTTCAAGTATAAGCTAGTTTGTATATGCCAAGGGTGAGACTTTAAATGCCTATAAAATCTGTCTGTAAAAAAGGAATTTTATGAGAGCAGGCACATTTTAGTTTCAACTTTAAGGATCTGAGCCTGCTTTGGACTTGGTGTTCTATGAACTATGAGCTAACTAAGTTACGGGAAAGCAGCCTGCACCCACGGTAAGATGAAAAGACAGAATCCTGGGCCTGTGCATTTTAATTATAGCTCTACTGCCTGCATCATTGACCAAGTTTGGGTATTTGTTTCTGTACAGAAAATAAGATTTGAGGCCCACACAGTGGCTCACGCCTGTAATCCCAACATTTTGGGAGGCTGAGGCAGGAGGATCGCTTGAGTCCAGGATTTTAAGACTAGCCTGGGCAACAGAATGAGTCCCTGTCTCTCTTCTATAAAAATAAAAATAAAAATAAAAATAAAATAAATATATAAAATAAAATTTGAATAACCATCTACTTATTTCCCATTGAAAATGCTTTTTAGTTATGAACTATTTTAAACATGCTTATTTTTTGCTGATGAGAAACAGGAATTGAAATTGGGAAAAGTATAAAATACCACATAAGTGACCAATACAGATATTTCCATGATTATTATCTCAAATTAACATATTGGTAAGAGAAGCCTTCACCGTCCTGGCCACTCGATCCATGGGTGAAAGCCTTCAGTAACGGTGAATGTTATTTTCATTGTGCTTGGCTTAACCAAATGGGGACCTTGGAGTAAAAAAAGTAAAAATATGAGCCCAGAGAGAGGCTGGCAGTGGAGAGGCGGAGGGAGAGTCACAAAATTAAAGGCGGTCCGTGCTGGAAAGGCCCTCTGGAGATAATCTCACCACCCTCCGTGGGCGGGAAAGAAAAACAAACGGGAGCCGTCTGAGATTTATGACTCTTACCTGCGGCGGAGATCCTCTGCCACCGCTGCCCGGCAGCTGAACAAATAGGCTCGGAGCGACTTCAGCCGCTGCCGCAGCCGCAGCACGGCGGCCAGCGGCTCTGCATGGTGGTACAGCATGGCGTTCTCCTGCTGGATGTCGATGAGCGGCTCCTCGTATACGTACTCCAGAAACTCCTTGGCCTGCTTCGACACCTACAAAACAAGCGTCGTCAGTCAGTCCTGGATAAGCACCTGGCTCTCCACACCTGCTCAAACTAGGAACCATCGCTGAAATATCAAAGGAACACGATTATTTTCTCAATACAGACAAATGAAAAAGTCTGTAGTTGAATTAAATGTAAATTTTGACTTCTCTCTCTTCCAGACATTCAACTGTAAGCTAGGAAGGAATTTATTAATTCTGTACCTTGACTGTAGTGGTGATTATAGGAACCTACACATGTGACAGAATGGCACAGTATGGTGCCGTTAAACTGACCTATTATACCAATGTCAACTTGCTGTTTTAGTTTTTGATATTGTACCTTAGTTGCCTAAGATGTAGCCAAGGGAGGAAACTGTGTGAAAGGTTCCCAGAACCTCTCTGAATTGTCTATGCAATTTCCTGTGAATTCACAATTATTTCAAAATAAAAAAGGAATTAATTAAGAAGACTGTCTTAACACAAATGCTGATTTTTAAAAATGACATAAATTTATATGTACATATATATGTATGAATATTCCATAACATTTTTTAAAAGTAGCCACTTCAAAAATAGGTAAATCAAGGCCGGGTATGGTGGCTCATGCCTGTAATCACAGCACTTTGGGAGGCTGAGGCGGGCAGATCACTTGAGGTCAGGAATTCGAGACCAGCCTGGCCAACATGGCGAAACCCCGTCTCTACTAAAAATACAGAAATTAGCCAGGCGTGATGGCACATGCCTGTAATCCCAGCTACTTGGGAGGTTGAGGCGGGAGAATTGCTTGAACTCGGAAGGCGGGGGTTGCAGTGTGCCGAGATCATGCCACTGCACTCCAGCCTGGGCAACAGAGCGAGACTCCATCTAACAAACAAACGAACAAACGAAAAGAGTAAATCATTTACATATTACAACATTCAAGAAGGATAAAAGGATATTATTTGCAGAATAATCTGACTGACTAGCAAACAAGCTCAAATATACTGCTTCAGTGACCAGAAAGGAGTTGCTCTTATTACAACTTTGAACTTGGGCTAACTCCAGCCAATATATCCATCCAATTCTGTATCCATCTCGAGTGGTAATCCACGGTAATCCACAAGACTATGAAAGTTCATTTTATAATGTCATTGTCATCAGTAGAAATAAATAGTACATGGAAACACAATATCTCAGAGATACAGAGGGAGTGGCTTAAATAATGCATAACATGAGGGTAATTTTTCAGAATCTCTACATACCAATCACTGACAGTGAGATGTAGATTGGCTACTGATACATAGAAAGTTGGCTCAGTTTCTATTTATGGAAGATAAAACCTCTCTAAAAAGTTTCCATTAAAATCTCTCTAGGAGCAAGGTTAGAATTCAACATTAAAATAAACAAAAAACTTTGCTTATTAAAAAGAAAATAAAAAATCTACTATGTTTCATATGATAGGCTAGAAGTATATTAATGAAGATATATAGGATACAGTTCCTACCCTCAAATGGCTCACTGTTTAGTATGAGACAAATATTTAAAACAAAACCACATGTAACATGCAGCGTGTACCCTGTCATCTGCTACAAAAGAGGTATGGATGGGGCCCACTGCTAGCTTAGAGGAGGGAGAAATCAACTCTCCTGGTGGGGAGAGGGTTGGCAAAGCAGGTGGCACTGGATCTGGGTGTAGAAGATAAACAGAAATTCACTTGGTGAACAAATGTGGGACAGAACAGAGTACAACAGGCAGAAACAAACATAAAAACCCCTCTGTATGTATATGTGATAATTAAATATATGGCTATATGCTGATTATAAATTTCTCGTACATAAACATAAAATTCAATATGATCATTTTCTTATATTGCAAAGCTTATACCAAAGTTTATGTTCTTTATAGGAATGCAAAAAATACATCATTTAAAAAATAAACTTCTAATTTTTTTCCTTATAAGCAATTATTTTTGAGGTACCTGTTGTGTTGTGTGATCCTATAGCATCCTGCAGAGTTAGAGTTACAGAATTAGAGAAGTTTACAGTCTCTGAAAATCCAGGTCACAAAGAGGCACCTAGAATTAGCCAAAATCTTCAACTATCTAACCAGATTAGAAATAACAGTTATTCCTCACTTTTATTTTTGAGGCATATATTAATAGACACAGGCATATGCCAGATACTGTAGCAGGAATTAGGCATTCAGTGGAGAATAAAACAAGCATGGCCCTGTCTTTAGGTATAATAGCCCACAGTTCAGTGGGAAAGAAAGAATTGTGTTTAAATATTTTATTTATCATGATTAAATATTTGCGATATTTAAATATCTTAAAATGAGGAAAAGACTGATGGTGTTTTGGGAAATGAAGTAAAACCCACTTGAAACTGTTGCTAAAAAATGATGTATTGTACAATTCAATTAGTCTTTCTGGCTCTATTGAGCAGTGTTTATATGGAGTCAGAGCCCTGCTGAATTAGGTTAACAATGCTACCTTTTAGTAGGTGAACAGAGCGACAGAGGGCACTGGCCAGTCTCCCAGGCCTTAAAAGGCTTCTCTCTTCAGGTGGTACTTAAGCCCAAAAGGAAGAAAAAAATCTTTTACAGAGAAAGTAAAAGCAGTGAGACAAATAGAACAGCAGCCACTGACATCAGTATTCATAAACTGAAATTACAAAAAACAAAAACAGAGCTCGTTTCAACCATGTCGGAGGCGCTGCCTTCACCAGTTGTTACTAGCAGTAGGCATATGGTGCACATCGCTAACGCTGCTGCCTAAGTACATGAACAAATCCCCACCATGTTCAGCCATTTTTGGCAGCAAGGCTGAGCACATGCACTCATTTTTGAGAATCAGGCACTAACAATCGGTGAGGGAATTTTTGAGAGAACTCAAAATCTGGCATGGCATACTATTTTTGCAAAATAGAGCATTGTATCCCCACTGATTTCCTAAGTTCTAAATGACCCTCCACACTGGCATGAGGATTGCACTCTCAAACTCTACTCGAATTAAAAAAGAAAATGTTAAAAAAAAAAGTTACTTAGGAACAAAAGCCAAAGATATTCAGATATTCTTAGGTGATAAAGTTTATGTGAGAAAAAGTTTTTTTGTTAATATAAATATTACATGAATTATATGTGAACACTGACTATGTTCCAACTAAGAGCTAGAGCTACTGTCCTACTTCTTGCCAACCAAACTACGAAAAACCTAAAAAGCCTGCTGCCATTTCTGATGTAAAGAAAAATTCAGCTCATAGTCAGGTGCAGATGAATGAGCTCAAAACTCTATTTTTAAAAATGAATGGTTTTGGCTGGCACTCTTTTCCATGATACCACTCCATTCACATTAGTATTAGTATTGACCTATTAGTATTTTACCAGATAATATTTAATATTTATTATATTCATTCTATTCATATGAATGAATTTCTATAGCTTTTGTAGCTTATAAACAGAATAGTTTAAGCTATAAGAACTCAACTCTGTGACCGTGATTGTGCTGCAGTTTGTGAACTGATTCTTTCTTCACAACCCTGCCGTCTACATGATTCAAGAGAGATGAGAAGGAGGAATCCAAGAGGAAAGAGGCCTCCTCCCCTACCTCACATTCAGGAGGAGTTGGAGAAAATGGTAAAATCACATTATGATTAGCTACAAACTAATAATGACCAGATTTGCTATTTACACATATACATTTATAAGTAAACATATATGTCACTTGATTTGAACATTATTAAGTGTGATCAGTATAGATTCGAACATAAGACGACTTTTGTTATGCTAGTGACAGCCACTTCTTAAAAACAAAGTTCTTGAATGTTGTTCAGGTTTGCGTAATCCTGAGGCAGAGTGTTCTGGTATGCTCCCCCACAAAAATAGCCCCTGGTGATAACGTAATAGGGCAAAGGGAATGTTTAACCATAGACAGCAATTTGGAGATGACATGGTATTATGGTGGTGGTAGTGAGGACTTTATTTTTATTAAAGGAAGAAAGTGTATCAGAATAAAACATGAATAAGAAGGACTCGTAGAATAACAAAGACTAGTAAAGATAATCTAATTCAATTTTTCTCAACTTGTGTTCCAAGGAACACTAGTCCCACAAAAAAGACGTTCTGAGGTCCAATAAGATGTATGCCACACACCACTTTCTTTCCTTGGAGATTCAAAGTACAGCATGTTTGCATATTAAAACTGAGACATCTCTTACCGAAGAAAACCTGCTTAACCCAGCCACTTCTCAAAGCTATTTTACTACAGACACGGCAGCTGTTTAGTGCTGCACAGGATGCATGGGCGGTGGGAGTATGGGAGATAAGATCCAGCCTGGACCCCCACTCACCAACCAGAAGAAAGGGCGTCTTTCTCTACCTTGCTGCATCCTCTTGCTAAGCTGTGAGTTTGCTGAGCTGTGTTCTGGAGGGGCCCTTTTCCAATTCCTATAAAGCTGGCCTAGCTGTGGCCCTCCTTTTTGCGTAACATCTACTAATATGAAATAATTTGGTAATGCTCTGTGGAATACACTTTGAGAAACACTGAACTAATCCATTGGCTGTATTTAATAGAAGAGAAAATTGAGTACAAAGAGCGTAACTTATTTGTGGTCACGTCATGGCAGAATTAGAGCCAGAACTCAGATCCCTGGATACTCTGCTCTGTGCTTTTTAGCATTGTTTACATTCACAATTCTTATTTTTTTTTAATAATGTTACCATACTCTTATCAGCTTATCACTCCATAAAAGAGTTTTCCTGCCCCTTCTCCATCTCACAGCAAGTAGGCTACAAATGAAGACTAACCTATAATGTAATTAAGCAGGACACTGACATGTAGGATCCCATTTGATTTTAACTTTAAAACTGAAGTTCAGTAACATTTCATTTATACAAAAGTTACTTATTTGTGCAATTTATTTTATTTTATTCTATTTTAGAGACAAGGTTTTGCTCTGTTGCCCAGGCTGGCTGGAATGCAGTGGCATGATCATAGTTCACTGTAACTTCAAACTTCTGGGCTCAAGGGATCCTCCCACCTCAGCCTCTGGAGTAGCTAGGTAGGACTACAGGTGCATGCCACCATGCCTGGCTAATTTTTAAATTTTTTGTAGAGATAGGGTCTTGCTGCTGCCCAAGCTGGTCTCAAGCAAATCCTTCTGCTTTAGCCTCCAAAAGCACTAGGATTATAGGCATGAGCCACTGTGCCCAGTCTATTTGTGTATTTTTTTTTACTGTCTTTCTCCTTTCACTGGAATAACAGCATCCATAAGGGCAGAAACTATGTCCCCAGTGCCTAGAACAGTGAGCACAATAAATATCCAGTAAATACTTGTTGAACAAATGCATGAATAATTTACAATGCTCTGGCCATAACTTTGAAGCGTACACTCTTGCTTTAGACATAGTTCCTACAGCTTGGTTATTTGTTTCTAAGTTCCTAACATATTTAGAGTCCATAAAGAAGAAAAGATAGCTAGAGGCAGCACGGATACAACATAAATGACAGCTGACATCCTAGCACCAGGGGAAGAGAGGCACCTACAGGAAGCTACAAGGTGAAAACAAAGAGCATACAACCCTAATTGAGGGCAACTTGGCACTATCCATCAAACTCACAAATGTACATACCTACATCTAGGAAGTTATCTACAGATAGTTTTGCTTATCAATGAAAAAAAATTATATTCGATATTATGTAAAAAGTTATTCATTGAATTACTGTCTATAATAGCAAAAGACTGGAAAAATCTAAATGTCCATCAAAAAAAGAACTGGTTAGATAAATTAGTGTGTGTGTGTGTGTGTGTGTGTGTAAATATGTATGTAAAATTCATGAAATATTTAAAAAAATGCAAGGAAGAGTTTTATTATCTAAATGGAAAGCTCTCTAAGCACAGGGTGTATACTATATCATCATTTTTGTATGAAAAAATACATGTACATAAAATATGTCTGGAAGGATACACGAGAAATGAGTGTTTTGGTTGCCTCTGAGAAGAATGGGGTGAGTAAAAAGGAGATTATTTATGTATGTACGCATGCCCCCTTTTACTTTTTGAACCTTGAACTTACTGAAAGTATACTATATTCAAAAAAGAAGAATGAATAAAATATAGCAGTGCAAGGCATTTAGGGAAAAACAGCCTCACTTACCACATTAAACTCTCAAATTATCTATCACAGGACAGAATAATCATTTACATTTATAATTCTGGTTCAGGCACAGTGGCTCACGCCTATAATCCCAACACTTTGGGAGGCTGAGGCAGGAGGATTGCTTTAGGCCAGGAGTTTGAGACCAGCCTGGGCAACATAGCGAGATTTTGTCTCTACCAAAAACTCATTTAAAAATTAGCCAGGTGTGGTGGCATCCGCCTGTAGTCCCAACTACTCAGGAGGCTGGGGTGGGAGGAATGCTTGAGCACCAGAGTTCAAGGCTGCAGTGAGCTACAATAGTGCCACTGCACTCCAGCCTGGGTAACAGAGCACGACCCTGTCTTTAAAAAAAAAAAAAAAAAAAAAAAAAAAAAAAAAAGATTCCAAGGCATTAAAAAAGTTAACTTTTAATATATATTTTCTTAAATAAAATATGACAGTTAAAATTTATAAAATCATAAAAGTAATATAATCCCATTACTGAAAATTTGGAGAATAAAGATCAACAGAGGAAAAAAATATCTATAATCTTACCACCGTAAAATAACCACTTATTGCTTTGGTAAAACGTTTCCTTCCTGTATTTATTCCCATCTCTATCATAAAAATTCATAGCCAAAATCATAATAAAATCAATTCTAACGGTAATGCTTCTTAGTCCTGTTAAAACAGTCACTGTGGGCTAATGGAGGAGAAATTAGGAAACCTTCAGTTTAATTACACTTTGTTCTCAGAATCTCCAAATGACTCTGATCAAGAGGTTTTTCCCATCAGTGAGCTTTTCCTCAGCTCCACAAGGGCAGTAGAACTTGCCTTGAACACCTCTCAAGATGTAGAGATAGGAAATGGTTTATGTAACATGGAAAACCCCTAGCTAAATGGAATGTGAATATTCAAGCTAGGATGCAAATAAATTTTTTTTTAACAAAACTAAGGGAAACTATTTGGAAGAGTTGGAGTTGTTTGATTTCCTTACCATCTCTTTGCTACGCTTGATATTTTTGATTGGGGGATAGGGAAAGTTATCTTCAAAGAGATTTTATTAGAAAATGGCTATAGAAATTGAGGATAGGGTTTAGCGCTTCCTAATCTTGGAGCTCAATTCAATCTTCAGTATAACACCAGAAAATAGATGAAATCCTGCTTTAAAAATAATTAGGATTATTAATACTCCAGAGGGCAGGCCAGGAAATGCTTAAGATGACAGATTTCATTCTGTTCTGCAAAACCATTTTTTACTCTTTTAAATGGATATTCAAGCCAGTCACGTACTTGCTATTAAGGATAGCAGGCAGATCTAACAGAACGATGTCTGGTCTTGGAAACTGATAGGTCTGAATTGATCCTCACAATTAGGAGAATTAAGTTAAATCCTGATATCTGAGAAAAGACAGCCAGACACTGGACTAAATGGAATATAGTTACTTAATGCCAATGAGAGATGATCCAGATAAAATCCACCAGGTCCACTTTTGCTTTAAAATCTTCCTTGGTCCATTAAGAACTTAGGAAGGAGTGGTCTGACAAAGGAGATTTTCCTCATGTGCAACATGGATGAAGCGAGTGTACCTAATATCTTCAATTACCTACCTATCCTCTCAAAATCAAATCTAATTACTTGAGTGACCACCACAACAAAACATCCTGCTTTACAGAGAGATTTTAAGTGTCAACGATGGCTGAATTGGTGATTTCTGTGACCTTCAGAGCTCATTGCAAACAGATTCGGATCTCCTCCTCCATTTCATGCCATCATCAACCATGCTTGCCTTTTAATTTTTCTTATTCAGTGCCACCTTTTCTGCTTTTGCTTTACTAATTGGTGTGTATTCTGGTGGCAGGTGCCACACGCCTAAGCTCTCAATGGATCACAGGGCTTGGACTGCCTCACTCACTTGCTCTGTATATACCTCTCATAGCTGTCAAAGCCCCGCTCCAAGCAGATTAATCCAAAACTTCTAAACCAAGCTCAACTATCATTCTTTCCCTCTAAATGAGTTTTCATCTAATACACACATGGCAAATATATTTATAGCCTATATTCAAAGTGTTAAGTACAAGAAGCAGAGGATAGAATGATAATTTTGTCTGGTAGACAGGAAAGAAAGAATCAGGAGAGGAAAAGAGGTTTTAAGCTGGGTTTTAGGATTTGCTGTTGTGGGTGAGGGCAAGAGGAAGACAAGAGGTGTGAAACAGCATGGCATGACAGGGAAATAGACGGATGGCTGTAATATTAATGAAGAGATTGGTGCTGGGAAACGGTTATGGATGAAGGAGCTAGGAAGGCAGGCAGGGACTAAGGATCATGAAGGCTAAGAGAATTGTATTTGTCCTGTATACAATCGCAGTCAAAGCTAACCATAACTGAGGGCTTATGATGCGCCACACCCTGTGCCAGGTGCTTTCTGTGAATCACTCATTTAAGCAAACAGCAACCTTATGAACTGGGTTCTATTATTATTTCCATTCTAAAGGTGAAGAAACTAAGACTGAGACAGAGTAAGAAACGTATTTAAGGTAAGATTAGGACTTTTCTTTTGAAATATACCAGCCAGAGAGCGACACTTAAAGGCAGGAAGTGCAAATAGGAGGCTCCTGACTTCCTTCATGTAAGTGAGACTGAGGGTTTGAGTTAGTGTGGTGGGACTGGAGTACAGTGGAGAGCATGGCCTCAAGAGCTAAAATAAAGGCTTGGTTTTGCTAACTGCTTAGGCAGTGTAGGTGTGCCAGAGGGAGGATTCCAGGATGTCTCCCACGTCTGGCAGTGGTGACTGCGGGGCATTCACCAAGACAGGTAATGTGCACTCGGGGGAACATCTGGTGAGTGTGATGTGATAAGGCCAATTTGGGAACTGTTGAGTTTGATGTTCCCAGGGGACAGGCTTCATTCTTTCATTCATTTAATATACATTCCTGCTTGTCTACTATGTGCCAGAACTGTGCTAAAACACATTCCGTGTGCCCAGAGAGCTCACCTTTATAGAGAAAATAGACAAGCAACTAGCTGTTATATAGATGTTATGATAATGAAAATAGTAACAGCTTCCATTCATTAAGTGCCTATCACAGTCATTTGCTAAGTGCTTTTCTTATATTACCCCAATTCACACAACTCTTTTAGGTAAATATGTGAAAATATGATGAGAACAAATTTGGTACACACTATGTGCTAGGCACTGTTCTAAACATGACACATGCATTAACCCATTTACCCAGCAGTAACTCTATAAGGCATTAATATCCTCATTTTACATATGAGGAAACTGACACCCATAGTCTAAATAACTTGCCTAGGTTTAACAAGTGACAATGCTAAGACTTGAACCTTGGCAGTCTGGGCTCGTTTTACAGATTACAAAACTGAGGCTCTAGAAAATTCAAGCAATTTGCCCCCAAAAATCAAGCAACTGATAACAGGTAGGGGTTTTAACTCCAAGCTCCTGCTATTAATCCCTTAATAAGTGCAGTTCTCAAGGTCCACATGACATGATGGTGGCATGAAGGCGAGAGTCAGCAATGCCATCAATGGGGAATGGTGGGGAGCAACAAAAAAGCTGTCACCACGGAGGACATGCCTTCTTTAGCTCTCAAAGAATAAGCAAGGATTCCCTAGATGGATAAAAATATCTGGAGCACAGGTGGAAAGATGGTCACTAAACAAAAGAAGGGGTTCTTCTTTCTCTCAAGTTATGAGGGAAAACAGGATAGGTACAAATATAGATAGATTTGCAGATATTCATATTCATATTTCATAACTTCATTTTTCTCCTTGAAGTAGGAGACAAGGTCTTATGCTGAGAATAATTAGGAAGAGGCATCTTGAAAACAGTGAAGATTTGGATGATTATTGGGTAGAACTGGAAACAGAGTTGCCCAGGGATATATTAGAAAAGGACATAAGCCAATTGACCACTCACAATTTTCATGTTTGTTTTATTAGACTCCAAAGATTCCAGGTAGGTGACAGCTCTAGGGCCGTTCCCCACCTACTTGCTCCCAGGTAACATAGTTACAATGAAAATAAGTCTCAGACATCTGTTAGCAAGGTGGCATCAAAACAGACATACACATATAGACCAATGGAACAGAACAAGAACCCAGAAATAAATCCATGCATTTACAACCAACTCATTTTCAACAAAGCTGCCAAGGACCTACACTGGGGAAAGGACAGTCTCTTCAGCAAATGGTGCTGGGAAAACTGGATATTCATATGCAGAAGAATGAAACTAGACCCTCTCAGGATATACAAAAATCAAATAAAAATGTATTAAAGACTGAAATGTAAGACCTGACAAATAAAATGACCAGAAGGAAGCATTGAAAAAATGCTTCAGAACATTGGCCTGGGCAAAGATTTTTTGGGTAAGACCTCAAAAGCACAGGCAACAAGAGCAAAAATAGATAGGTAGGATTACATCAAGCTAAAAACCTTCTGCATAGCAAAAGAAACAACCAACAAAGTGAAGAGACAATGTACAAAATGGAAGAAAATATGTGCAAGCCATTAATCTGACAAGGGATTAATAACCAGAATATATAAGCAATTCAACCCAGTAGCAACAAAAATAAATCTTATTTTAAAACAAGCAAAAGATCTGAATAGACAATTCTCAATAAACACATACAAATAGCCAACAAGTATGTTAAAAAATGCTCAACATCACTAATCTATCAGGGAAATGCAAATCAAAACCACAATGATATATCATCTTACTCCAGTTAAAATGGCTATTACTCAAAAGACAAAAAATAACAGATGCTGGTGGGGATGTGGAGAAAAGGGAATGAATGCTCAGACACTATTAGTGGGAATGTAAATTAGTACAGCCACTGTGGAAAACAGTATGGGAGTTCTTCAATAAACTAATAATAGAACAACATATGACCCAGCAATATCACTGCTAGATATATAACCAAAAGGTGGTAGATATGGAATCAACTTAAGTGCCCATCAATGGACAAATGGATAATGTGGTATATATGCACAATGGGATATTATTCAGCCATAAAAAAGAATGAAATTCTTGTCCAGGTGTGGTGGCTCATGCCTTTGGGAGGCCGAGGTGGGAAGATTGCTTGAGCTCAGGAGTTCGAGGCCAGCCTGGGCAACATGGCGAAACCCCGACTCTACAAAAAATACAAAAATTAGTCAGATGTAGTGGTGTGCACCTATGGTCCCAGCTAGTTGGGAGGCTGAGGTGGGAGGACTGCTTGAGCCCAGGAGGTCAAGGCTGCAGTGAGCCATGACCGCGCCACTGCACTCCACACCTTGAGTGACAGAGTGAAACCCTGTTTCAAAAAAAAAAAAAAAGAATAAAATTCTGTTATTTGCAGCAACATGGATAGAACTGGAAATTAAAGTGAAATAAGCTAGCTCGGCCCAGTGGCTCACTCCTGTAATGCCAGCACTTTGGGAGGCTGAGGAGGGTGGATCACAAGGTCAAGAGATCGAGATCATCCTGGCCAACATGGTGAAACCCCGTCTCTACTAAAAATACAAAAACTAGCTGGGCGTGGTGGCACATGCCTGTAGTGCCAGTTACTCAGGAGGCTGAGGCATGAGAATCACTTGAACCTGGGAGGTGGAGGTTGCAGTGAGCCGAGATTGCACCACTGAACTCCAACCTGGCAACAGAGCAAGACTCTGTCTCAAAAAAAAAAAAAGAAAAAAAGAAGTAAGGCAGGCACAGACAAGAAAAATATCACATATTTTCACTCACATGTAGGAGCAAAAAAATTGATCTCATGGAGGTAGTGAGTAGAACGGTGGTTACCAGAGGCTAAGAAAAGTAAGGAGAAGAGGGGAATGAAGAAAGGTTGGTTAATGGGTATAAAAAAATAGTTGGAAAGAGAAGTTCTAGTGTTTGATAGCATAGTAGGGCAACTATAGTTCATAAAAATTTATTGTGTATTTCAAAAATAGCTAGAAGAGAACACTTTGAATGTTCCCAACCCAAAGAAATGATAAATATTTGAGCTGATGGATACCCTGATTTAATTATTACACACAGTATGTATGTATGAAAATATTACAAATACCCCATAAACATGTACAACTATTATGGATCAATTTTAAAAGCAGTCATACAGACTGTTTCCATATAAAGCCCCTTGCACAGAAGGTACATTCAAGGCAGATGTCACAACATTCTGGCAGAAGGATCAGAAAAGCTTCTGGTAATACTAGGTAATTGAAGTATGTTATCTATTATGTGTGTATGATTAAGGATCATAACAGAATCCTAAGCCTAGAGTGCTACTCCAGTAGGGAGTTAGATTCCTGGACTTGCCAAATTCTACTACCTTTTTTATGCAAGGGTAGAAATGCTGTACCATATAGCTAGCCAATTTATATATCTTGAAGACTACTAGGTTGAAAATAAAGTCGAGATTTCCAATAGGCAATTAAAGCCACAGATTTCAATTTTAGTAGCAAAACTGGAGCTGCAGATAAAAGTAGGAATTATCAGCATAAGAATCCTGGTAGTTAAAACGATGTAAGTGAGGGAGATGCCCAATAGAAAGAGTATAAAGTGGGAAACAAAATAACGAATCTTAAGGAGCCCACTATTAAAAGTGTAGGCAGAGGACAAGAAATTAGAGAAGGTGATTGAAAAAGAAGAGTTAGAGGGAGGAGAACCGGGGGTGTGTTATCCAAACCAAGGCAGGAGAATTCAAAAGGAGTATGGTCCATCTGGTCAAATAGTGTATCCTAGAGAAGTCCAGTAGAATAAGAAACTGCCAAGGGTCAACAAGATTTGGCAAAATTGTGTTGGAGAAGAGATGAGATTTGGCAAAACTATGATGGAGAAGAGAGAAGACCATGAACACAGGCAGAAGGGATAAACTTCCATAGGACAAGTAATGTTTCTCTGGTGGCTGGAAGGAGGACAATGAGGATAGATGCGGATGTAGGCACGTTTATAGGTCAGTTGACAGGATTATTGCATAATCACCTCTATTTTCTCTACGAAGTAGAAGATAATGGCACTTCACAGGGTAACTTGGACTGGGTATTTCATCTTTTTAAGATCACAGATGTTGAAATAAAAGAATCTGATGAAAGCTACTGATATAAATGGAATACAACTTCAACAAGCTTCCAACATCACATCTAAGTACCTACTGGCCCCCATGGCCGCAGACAGCTTTTTTCTCTTATTCCATGCTCCAAGCAATAGCCAAACCCTCCTATTGTTCACACAATTCCATCATTCTCACTGATTCAACCATATCATTCTAGCAATTCTCTCTTCTGGATAGTTTACATCAGCATAGAAAACATACGGCTATTTTTTCCATTAAAACAACAACAAAAAAATCAAACCTAACTTGACCCCACTTCCCTTCAAGTTACTCCTGACTTCTCTTCTTCCTTTTATAGCAAAACTTCTCAAAAGAGTTGTCTATTCTTGTTTCTTTTTTCTCTCTCTCTATTCTATGTTGAACCCATTTCAATCAGACCTTTGCTTCCACCACTCCATTCAAACTGCTTTCATTAAGGTCACTAATTACCTTCACATTACTAAAGCCAATCGTCAGTTCTCAGTGCTCATCTTATTTGAGCTATCAGCATCTGTCACAATTCATCTGGAAACACTTTCTTCACGTGGCTTGTCAGACACCCTGGGATCCTTCTACCTCACTGCTCACTCCTTCTTGGCCTCCTTTGCTGGTCCCTCCTCTTGTCTCTAGGCTCCTAAGTTGGAGTGTCCCCATGCTCACTTTTCTCCTCTATTGACCTGCATTTTTATAGCCACTAAGCCCGCTATTTATACTTCCTGAAGAGCTTCCTTGGCTGTTAGCAGTTACTTTGCAAAGCTATTAGCATATACCTGTGATTCTCACTTGCTCTCCTTTTTAAAAAACAACAGTGCTGATGAAGGCCTGAGGATGGCTCAGTGTACTGTTCCTTGCTGTTGGCCCCTAGTCAGAAGTCTTCATAGCTTCTCTCAAGGTTCTGGTTCTAGTTCCAAAGGCCTGGATTTGCTAGAAGACTGACCTTCACATAAGTAGGAGCACTACTCTACTATAAGAAATATCTCGGGCCA
This sequence comes from Symphalangus syndactylus, assembly GCF_028878055.3. Lineage (NCBI taxonomy): Eukaryota > Metazoa > Chordata > Mammalia > Primates > Hylobatidae > Symphalangus > Symphalangus syndactylus. The sequence goes on from NC_072430.2 coordinate 112,535,267, forward strand.
CACAGTGGCTCATGCCTGTAATCTCAGCATATTGGGAGGCCAGGACAGGCAGATCACTTGAGGTCAGGAGTTCGAGACCAGCCTGGGCAACATGGCGAAACCCGTCTCTACTAAAAATACAAAAATTAGCTGGGCATGGTGGCATGTGTGTGTAATTCCAGCTACTTGGGAGGTTGAGGCACAAGAATCACTTGAACCCAGGAAGTGGAGGTTGCAGTGAGCCAAGATCATGCCATTGCACTCCAGCCTGGGTGATGGAGTGAGACAATGTCTAAAAAAAAAAACCCGACACAAACAAATCAACAAAAACAAAACAAAACAACAACAAAACAAACAAAAGAAATATCTTGGATTATATAAGTCCTTGCCTAGAAAGTCACTAGTATGTTCATGTGTGTATTATTTTCCCATTTTTATCTTCCCATAGTGTTGTGATGTTGAAGATAAGATCAAATGAAAAATAATAAAAGAGACTCCTCTCTCTCAGAATTCTCTCTAGCACCAGAAGTAAAAACTGCTCTATATGTCTTTTTAAATGAGGAAACTAATAAAAGTCATAGTTAAGAAGCCTTTCAACTGTGAGATATATAAGAAGCATTAGGTAAGGTCTTACAGCTTTTATGAGACTAGCTAATCATATCTGCTTCAAATTGTTTGATCACCATCTTTATAATCTACCTGAGAACATATGAACACCTGAATTATTATTATTAAGTGAACTGAGTTTTTGTACCTACCTTATATTTTGAAGTATCCCAGTTGTGGACTATGCGTGCTGGGATGAGAAAGCTGTCATCCACGTGGCAGCTACTGCAGTAATACCACCCACTGTAGTTGCACACCTTGGCTTTCCCATTGGAAAGACCTATGGATCGCTGGCAGCCTGTTCAAGGAAAAAGAAAGAATCTATGATTGCTGTTGCACTTTTAACACTACAGAACAAGGTTATAGAGCTCTAACATCACAGAACAAGGTTATATTTCATTTACCTCAAGGTAAATGAAAGTCTGCAACAAAAAAGAAGTTACAGAGAATAGAGGTGTACAGTTGTGTCCTCTTCTCCCTAGTCTGACAGCCTGTCCCTTCACCTCCTAGGGTATTGCTGTAAGGGTCATAAACTGGTCCCCCGTCTCTGGTTTCTTCTGATTCCATCTCTTCTGCATACAGCTGCCAGAGATCAGTCTCTCTACAACCTCGCCTTTATCTCCTCACTGCCCTGCTCAGAACTCCATTTCCACTAGGCACTTTGCTGAGGGCATCTCATACAGAATCTTGTTTAACCAGCACCACTTCTCTACGAGGAAGATAATATTGACTCTATTTTATAGATAAAGAATCTAAGATTTTTATGAGGTTAAGTATCTTGTCTGAGTTCACCTAGCCAAAAAAAGCCAGAGTTTGGATTTGGCTCTAAATTGGATGCTAAAATAATCCCCAAAACTGTTATGTAGCCTTACTTTGCTTACCAAATCATTGTAAGGAATTTGGCCTCTGATTGGCTCCATCTCACTTTTCTAACTTTCCCTTTCACTACTGTCCAATGGGAATGTAATCGCTTTATTCCAGTCAGAGAACTCTCCTCATTGTTCCCCAAATAAACACAGCATGCTTACTCCACCCTCCATATATTAACATGTATTACCTCTCCTTATACAGCACCCTCTCCTCTGCTCTTTACTTCAACAAATCTTGCCCAAGACTACTGGTTGCCTACAATGCCCTTTTCAGATCTAAGAAAGTCCATGACTCTGTAAGCACTGTCTTGGTACTGTCAGCGAACCTGGTAATAATCATAGCCCTTCCATAGGGAAGCCATTCATTTTCTTTAGATAGGAAGAACTACCTTCTACTGAGTATGTAAATTCCATCACAGTCATCCCCAAGGACAAAATCCTGGCAGATCCAGAACAGGTAATCAAGAATACACAAACAGTATCATTAATCTGACATTTCTGGTCTACAGCTTTCATTTTAGAAATCCTTCCAGGTGGCCCATTTTATGGTTGGGTGCCAAGAACTATATGGATCAAAGAGATCTGGCACTAAGCCTATTTCATGAAGTGGGGCAAAAATGAATTACTCTTTCAATACTACTACAATTACTACTATGACTACGACAACTACTACTACTAATAATAATATAATAATCAGTGTTGTAACCCTTCCCATTACAAGGAGGTCAAACACATTTATTTAACAAACTACCAATCTAAGAAGATTCTGATTCACATGAACTCCATGAATGAAAGGATCACAAGGCTCAACAGAACTTTCATTTTCATCACAAATACAATGGCATCAGTAATTAAGCAGTTTCCCAGTGCATCCTCTAGAAAGAGAATTAGATCTCATTGTTTTTAAATACATGAGAAATGGGAAGAAGATAAGTAAATATATTAGTATTAGGCTTCCAGAGCTTGATCCAGTTCCTTTCTAGAATGGCTATTTCTTTACTATTGAGCAGCAAAAAAAATCATAACAAGCTCCTGTTCTTCAGACTGGCTAAGGAATGAGAAATGTGTGAAAGATGAGTTAGAACCAACACATATGTAGCTCCTGATTGACAAAGGAGACCTTGCCACAGTCACAGGGCTGTGAAATGTTGGAATGCTGTTCACTGCACTCACTGACTGCATTACTCATTTGGCATTTAGCATGTGCCTCTTTAAATTATCATGCCTTTTTATGGGCTTGTCCAACCAGGATCACGCTAGAAACTCCTCAGATCTATTTTTTTTTTTTTTTTTTTTTTTTTTTTTTTTTTGAGACAGAGTCTCACTCTGTTGTCCAAGCTGGAGTGCAGTGGCACAATCTTGGCTCACTGCAACCTCCACCTTCCGGGTTCAAGTGATTCTCCTGCCTCAGCCTCCTGAGTAGCTGGGACTACAGGCACATGCTACCATGCCCAGCTAATTGTTGTATTTTCTTTTTTTTTTTTTTTTTTTGAGACGGAGTCTCGAGTCTCGCTCTGTCGCCGAGGCTGGAGCACAGTGGCGCGATCTCAGCTCACTGCAACCTCCACCTCCTGGGCTCATGCCATTCTCCTGCCTCAGCCTCCTGAGTAGCTGGGACTACAGGCGCCCACCACCACACCTGGCTAATTTTTTGTATTTTTAGTAGAGACGGGGTTTCACCACGTTAGCCAAGATGGTCTCGATCTCCTGACCTTGTGATCCGCCCGTCTCGGCCTCCCAAAGTGCTGGGATAACAGGCGTGAGACACTGTGCCCGGCCACATTTTTGTATTTTCAGTAGAGACGGGGCTTCACTATGTTGGCCAGGCTGGTCTTAAACTCCTGACCTTGTGATCCACCCGCCTCAGCCTCCCAAAGTGCTAGGATTACAGGCGTGAGCCACTGTGCCCGGCCCAGATCAATTTTTTTATCCTCAGCACTTAACACAGAGCTTTACAAATAGCAGACAATCAATAAATATTTATGTTGAAGGGATGATAAACTGAGTACTATCTGGCGCATGTACACTCACATAAACTGTATATATATACAGAAATTTTAATTTTCCATAGTGATTCCAAAACTGATCCTCTTAACTTGATCACCTGCTTCTGAAAACAGCCTTTCATTAATATCCCTGTTAAAATATATTGCCCATTCTAAGAACTATATATTACCCATGTTCACATAGGAACTGTGGAACTGGCCAGGCATGGTAGCTCACACTTGTAATCCTAGCACTTTGGGAGGCTGAGGCTGGTGGATTGCTTGAGCCCAGGAGTTTGAGACCAGCCTGGGCAACATGGTGAAACTCCGTCTCTACAAAAAAATTAGCGAGGTGTGGTGGCATGGGCCTGTAATCCCAGCCACTGGGAGGCTGAGGTGGGAGGAGCACTTGAACCCAGGAGGTCAAGGCTGCAGTGAGCTGTGATCATCCCACTGCACTCCAGCCGGAGTGACAGAGGAAGGCTCTGTCTCAAAAGAAAAAATAAAAATTTTAAAAAGAAGGAAAGAATGAACTGTGGAACAAAGTTCAGTTGAACTTAATATATCCTAGACAGTGGGATACTGCTGTTTCCAAAAATTAGTAGACAAACTGACTGAACACTAAAATAACACTGAGTAGAATCCAATCCTTCCTAATGACTTAAAAGGTGACCATGATATTGCAGAAATTCAGGATCATCATTATAGTTTAAGTTCTCACCAAAGAACACTAAAAAAAATTTTTTGGATATAACAGACATCAGTAAGCATTTGCTAGATATTTATATATTCCCTAGTAGGCACTACTGGGTTTATCTGTCTATAATTTTAATGAGTTTATTCTAATTTTCTGGATGCAACACACATAGGCAATATTAACATAAACAAACATGCATTTTAAGAAAGCCTATAGCCTAAGAATGTTCACATCAACCGGGCACACAGATCCAAAGCTCACCACGCTGGGGGATCAACTCAGTTAACGAACTGAGTTAAACATCCTCGCAACTATGCACAGGTCTCCAGGCTCATAAAAGACAGAGATGAGAGAACATGGATAGGGTCCATTCAGGTTTTAGTTTGGACAAAAGCAGCTGCACATAAACACCTACCTTTAGTCCTTGGGTGTCTTTACTTTCATACATTATTTAGAACCAGGCTATCCTACTCCTGGTGCTGAAATCATCCTAATGACCCAGAAGTAGGTTTGAACCTGTCTGCATGCTCAAAACTACTTTAGGCACATGGTATACAGGCCATCACTAGTCTAAAGGCAGGAAGCCTGAGTCTGTTCTTGCCTAGGCACCACTGTGACCCTGACCATCAAATTCTCTAGGCCTTGCTTCCTCACCACAAAATAAACGTGTTAGCTTTATTTAATTGGTGAATTGCCAAAGTTGAGTGAGCAATGGAATTTTCTGCAGACGTTTGTGAGAAAGGTGGACTCTTCTTCCCACTGAGATGATGTTGACTCTGTAGATCTTGGGTAGGGACCAAAAATCTGCATTTCTAATGAAATGAGCATCCTCCCCGTCCCATCCTATCCCCAACCCACACATGGGACGTTGACGGGTAAAAGCTGAGGATTGCTCCCTGATTTCTAGGTGACCTCCGAGGTCCCTCGAGCTCTAAAATTCTGCTTCTATTCAACAAAAGTGCAGAGAGTGTGCAGACTGCTCAGTGAAAAGCTCAGAATTTGTCACACAGTTTACCCTCTAGGCTTCAAAAAAATCAATATTTTAGGTACTTAGTCAATTTCTAAAAAACTCGCTATGTAGAAACAACCTGACTTCATTTTACCAGTGTTTTTCCAGAGCATTCTTGTCTCCACTGGGAGTATCCTATTCACTTTAAAAAGAATGAAAACTTTTAACCCCCAAATCCAAAGTATTTGTATTTGAAAGAACATAGAATGGTTGGAAAAGAAGATTAGAGGCTAGTTAGTGTCCTGATGTAGATTCATTTTCTAAAAAACAACACATGCCATTTATTTGAAGAAGGAAACACGAGTTTTTTCAATTAACTGCAAGATTTCCTTTACTATCACAGTAGCAAATCATGGGCTAAAAATGTCTGAAACAATTCCCCATAAAAATACACAATCTGGGATTTTACTTTATCATTGTGGGGTTTTAACAGAGAAAATTTTTTCTTAATAATCACCATTACAAAAAACCATTTTTTTACACACGGTGCCAAAGCTGGACGCTGAAAAGTGACATTATGGGGAGAAAAATAGAGCTGTAAAGTAGAGACAAAAAAAAAATTAATTGAAATAACTAATTAGGGCTTATTTACATATTATATTTTTATGTACTTTCAAACAGACTTTTCAGCAATGTTTCTAAATTAAAGGGCATTTGTAGTAAAGAACACTCCACATGTTGGATCAAAGCAAATACATTCTTCCCAGACTCTTTTTGAAACTTTTCAGAGTATATTCAATTCATAGGAACAAAAAACTATCTCACCAGAGAACCCACTGGCCTTTTTTTTATTGTTGCTTCCCACTCCACTTCAAATCTTTAATGAACACATGCTCTGAAGAGCTTAGCCTCCCCTCTGATACACTCTTGGAAACAAATGTCACCATTTAACCAAAATCCTATTTGCTGCATGTACAGTCCATTTCCCAAATGGCCTTTCACTAAATACACCCGAAAGAATCTGTTGCTGGGGGTTGTGCAGAATTTTGGCATACTTCTCCACAAAAGCACAATCTTTCTTCTAACAAGTGTACCTAGTTAGCTCAACTGGCTGCAGTTGTTGTTATTGAAGCTGCCACCTTGAGGAAGAGCCAGCCACCTTCTCTCTACTTTACGACTATTACCTTCAGTTCTCCTTTCCCTGACCAGCAGTTGGAAAACTCATGGGCATAAGAGGGAAGAACGAGAAAGCTGTGGCTGGATCCAAGTGAATCTCTCTCACTAAGGAAGGACCTCATACAGTGCTAAGTGTAGTCAGTTATGCCACCCACTTTCCATCTCTTAAAGTAAGCTTTTACCTAATTCAGTAAGGTAAATCTAGTGTTTTGCATTTAGAAGGTAGAAATGCTCTAGGAAAAGAACAAGGGCAAATAAAAAAGAAGGAAGGAAAAGAGATAAAGAGGGTGAGAGGACACATTGTCGTTTTCTCTGTCAAAATAGAAAAAAAAATCTGGCGAGTTTCACATCCTCTTTTATTTTATGCACTAAGTAGGGAGAGATGTCCACAGGAATGAGCAAGGGGACTTCCCTGTCCCTCCTTCCATCCCTCCATTTTCCTGGTTGGGGACAGTGAGCTGCAGTAAGCACTGTGTAAAATGTTGCTTGAAGGCCTAGACTTTGATCATATGCTCTTTAGATCAGATTTCCCAAAATGAAGAAAAATAGACATGCAGGTTCAAGGACTTGCTATTTTACAAGGATTAGGGGTTAAAGTCATAAAGAACTTAGCTTTCCTAGCTTATAGTCTCTAACCATTGGCTCATTAAGTAGTCAAATTTTGAACCTGTACTTTAAAAAACAAGGTATTACATTTGGTATACAATTCAAAGTCCTCCCTGGGATTAGCACAAAGTTGGGCACAGTGTTTAAAGAAAGGATTATTTGACACAGGGCACAAGCAATTTTTGCAATGTAGCTTTGAGGTCCATTAAAGGAAGTAAAGGCAAAGCAAACCTGGGCCCCATACTTGCATCCTCCACTGTCAGAGGGAACAGAGCTGAAATTTGAGACTGACCACACATATGTAGTCTGAAGTTAACATGGTGAAACTGAAGCTATAGAATTCTACATAACTGTAAAGTAGAAAGGGGGTAAAGAGTGAGGGACACTGAGAAACATCTACTCAAAAATCAGTGATCCAAAACTTTTTGCATCCCAAGCATCCAAGTTATTCTGTCTTTGAGACAAGGTGGTGACCCATAAAGTAGGAGCTATTTAGCCATAAATCAATTAAGACATTAAACATTTAGATGGAGAATCAGGCACATGCCATTAAGTATACATTCTGTTGGCTACAAAGCAAATAGTATCCACAGCATCTCAAATAAAACTAAAGGAACAATAGGGGAAATCCGGAAAAAATAAATTGTGTGCCACCTGTAATTGCTAATGAGGATAGTATGGCATGCAGCTGACAGTCTTTGGGTTGAGTTCATGGACTTTAGACTGCAACACTTCAAAATTATTTTCTCCATAAGCCTTTAAGTCCCTTCATAGTGAATTCTCTTCCCAGGAGTTGAAAACTTCACAGTTGGGAGGAAATACACATGCTCAAATACAATCCTGAAATGTAATGATGGTTGTTTCCAAAGCTACACAGAAATTCATTTCTGTTCATCAGAACTTTTTTTTTCTGATGGGCTTCATTTTATGTTCATCTACAAATTTTATAGCAGTGAGAGGTTATATATGAGAAATTGTCATTTCTTGTTGGCTGAAACTGACTCATAAAGTTCCGCTGCACAAGCCGGGTGTGGTGGCTCATGCCTATAATCCTTTGGGAGGCTGAGGTGGACGGATCTCTTGAGGTCAGGAGTTTGAGACCAGCCTAGCCAGCATGGTAAAATCCCTACTAAAAACAGCATGGTGAAACCCCTACTAAAAACACAAAAATTAGCTGGGCGTGATGGCACATGCCTGTAATCCCAGCTACATGCCTGTAATCCCTGCCTCTCCTGGGGCAGGAGAATTGCTTGAACCTGGGAGGCAGAGGCTGCAGTGAGCGGAGATTGTGCCACTGTACTCCAGCCTGGGCCACAAAGCAAGACTCTCTCTACAAAAAAAAAAATAAATAAATAAAGTTCCACTGCACAGAGAGCTGACACATGTTAAAAAGCATGTTCCTACCATGGGTGACACACATTTAGGTTAACTTCAGCTGGCACTTGTAGGATGGACTGCTGCTATACCTAGGACAGCTCTGTCTTAAGAATCTCACAGAAGTAAGTAACTCCTCCTAGACGCACTGAATGTACCTAACCAAAGAATTTCCAGCCGGGCACTGGTGGCTCACACGTGTAATCCCAGTACTTTTGGAGACCAAGATGGGAGGATTGCTTGTGGCCAGGAGTTCGAGGTTATAGAGAGCTATGATCGCACCACTGCACTCCAGCTTGGGCAATAGAGTGAGGCCCCATCTCTACAAAAAAGTTTCTAAAAATTAGCCAGGTGTGGTGGTCTGCACCCGCAATCCCAGCTACTTTGGAGGCTGAGGCAGGAGAATACCTTGAGCCCAGGAGTTCAAGGGTTCAATGAGCTATTATTGCACCACTGCACACCAACCTAAGTGACAGAACGAGACCCTGTCTCTAAAAACCCTGTCAACACAACAATATGGCAAATATTATGTTTGTAAAGTATTAGTACTGTGCTAAGACACAGTGAATGTTCAATACACATTACATCTAGAGAGAGAGACAAGAACAGACAGATGCATGAAACAGATTAAAACCAACAGACATAAACTGTCCAAGACAGAGGCCATCTATGAAGTATAATCATGTATTACTAGATTATACTTGCAGAACTAAGGCAACCAAAAAAATAAAATCAATTCAGATTAGAAACTCCAATCTGAATACTAATTGGTTTAAAATGTAAAGCAATTCTTTTTTTTTTTTTTTTTGAGACGGACCAGGCTGGAGTTCAGTGGCGCAATCTCGGCTCACTGCAAGCTCCGCCTCCCGGGTTCACGCCATTCTCCTGCCTCAGCCTCTCTGAGTAGCTGGGACTACAGGCGCCCGCCACCACGCCTGGCTAATTTTTTATATTTTTAGTAGAGACGGGGTTTCACCGTGGTCTCGATCTCCTGACCTCGTGATTCACCCGCCTCGGCCTCCCAAAGTGCTGGAATTACAAGCGTGAGCCACCGCGCCCAGCCAATGTAAAGCAATTCTATAAGCTGTTAAGAGTTATTTGGGTTTTCTCCCTCTGAATATTTAAATAGCTAAGTCAGCTTTGACATGTAGGACCTATGTTGTGTTAACAGTGCTAGAGGTACTATATTTAAATAAGAAATGAAGTGAAAATCACATGTCAAGTAGTTACGGCTGACTGAAAATATAAACTTACTAAACTCTACAATGTTTATTTAATCTCATGGAATGTTGTTATTAAGATTATAAATCGTGTGAAATAAATTAATAAATACCAAGTAGATTCCAACTCAAGTTGAGAAGTGTCAAGATTTATTGGTCTTTCAGGTAAACAATGATTGAGAACCTAAAGTCAATATTTAGTCAAAATTTATCTTGAAAGGCAATAAATCTTGATTTTTGCTAAAGCACGTAAGTAAATATGTGCACCATTTTAGAGAATCTGCTTTCTATCTATGAAATATCTACCCCAAAAGTTGTAAGTATAATGATCTGTAATACAGATTTTCACTTCCCAAGACATGACTTGAGTTGTTGAGTTACTTTTAATTTTTCTTAGGATAAGATGCTTCAATAGTGCTTTTATTGGTGTAAGATAAGTTTAACATTAATAATAAAATCTTACAAATTCAGCTTCTAGTATATTGAAATCAGTCTAAACTTAGTATTTTTTTCATCCTGTTTTTCCCTAACAGTCTATGACTAGACTTTCTCATTTACTTCTGTGTTCTTTCCCCAAAGTCTTTCAAGAAAATGGTAAGCAATTTAAAAATAAAAATAAATAAATAAGAACTCAGCAAATGGATAAACACTTACATTATAAGCAAACACCTTATGTAAGACAGGCTGACTATAAGCCAGGCACTGTCATAACTACCTTACATACACACAAACGAACACATGTAAATACATGTGTATGTCTATGTTCATTTAATCCTCATACCAATTCTATGAGGTAGGTATTATGCCCATTTTACAGAATAAGAAACTGAGGCAGAAGATGAAAAAGTAATTCTGTCCACTGTTGTACAGCTACTTAAAAGGCAGAGCCTAATAAAAGTGGCAATGTGGCATTTTATGACTAACACCAATCAACTATAAAGGGGAATTTCCAAGTAGTTATCTCCTTTTGTAAGACATTAGAAAAACTGTCCCCTGCAGATGACAAAACAAGGACAAAAAATATGAATCAATTTACATAAAAGAACATAATTTAGCTCATCAATGAATATAGCCTGGGACATCACAGGCATTAGCATCACCTCTGAAGATGAAGGGTGAGGGGAAGAAGAATACAAATCTATAAAGTAAACAGCAGAAGATAAGAGATGAGGAAAGGAGGAAGCAATTGCTATTAGTTGTGGAGATCGAGGAAGGCTGTGTCGACATAGGGGCAGTTGAGCTGGGTCTCGAAGAAGAGAAGAGATTTTGGAAAAGGAACGTTCATTCATAAAGGCTCAAGTCAGAAAAATGGAAGCACCTTTGGAAACACTGGATATTCTAGTTGTCTGAGGCTCATTGTAAATAGAGGAGTATGAAGAAAAGAGCTAGGAATGATAAAGTGAAGCTAGAACATAAGAATCCTGAGTGCTCAGAGTGAGAAGTCCTAATTAACAAGATATAGCACTTTGGAAGGCTAAGGCAGGCAGATCACGAGGTCAGGAGTTCAAGACCAGCCTGGCCGACATGGTGAAACCCCGTCTATACTAAAAATACACACAAACAAAAATTAGCCGGGCGTGGTGGCGGGTGCCTGTAGTCCCAGCTGCTTGGGAGGCTGAGGCAGGAGAATCACCTGAACCCAGGAGGTGGAGGTTGCAGTGAGCCGAGATCGTGCCATTGCACTCCAGCTTGGGCGACGGTATGAGACTCTGTCTCAAAAAAAAAAAAAAAAAAAAAAGATATAGGAACAACCAGAGTTTGAAGCAGAGCAGCAATGTAAACTTAAAAAAAAAAATTTTTTTTTTTAATTTTTGAGACAAGGTTTTACTCTGTCACCCAGCCTGGAGTACAGTAGTGCAATCATGGCTCATTGCAGCCTCAACCCTCTGGGCTCAAGTGATCCTCCCACCTCAGCCTCCTGGGTATCAAAGGTTACAGGTGCGTGCCACCGCACCTGGCTGATTTAAATTTTTTTTTTTTTTTTTTGCAGAGACCCAGGGGTCTTGCTGTGTTGCGCAAGGCTGGTGTTGAACTCCTTTCCTTAAGCTATCCTCCCGCCCTGGCCTCCCAAAGTGCTGGAATTACAGGCATGAGCTACCATGCCCAGCTGCAATGTACGCTTTGAAAAGATTAATTAGCAAGAAAAGCTGGAAGGGGAGGGAACTAGTTGATAAGTTATTGCGCCAGTTTGAGCTTGATTAGGTGGTGGTCTTGGAAACAGGAAGAAAGAAAGAGAAGGAGATAGCATGGGGACAAAATGCAGATGATCTGGCAACTGACAGACGTTGGGGGCATGCAAAGGGACTGTTAAAGATGCTTATGATGTTTCAAGCCTGTGACTCATGTGAGAAATCCATCAATTAGAAGGAGCAGGTGGTTTGGGGGAGAAAATGCTATTTGAAGCATTCAATCCAAAAAACATAGTTCAAAAAATTTGAGCTACCAGATCTACTGATGCCTAAAGCTCAGGTGATTGAGAATAATTCCCCTTATTGTACAAATCAGTTTGAATTGTATATTCTGTTAGTTGTTACTGAAAGCATTTGATATACTTGATATCAAATGATGGTTGGTGAAGGTCCTATTTTTATAACCTACTACTTTCACTTAAATTTACCTAAGATGCAGAGGTCTCAGAATATAAAATATTATGTGGTGGCTGGGCTCGGTGGCTCAAGCCTGTAATCCCAGCACTTTGGGAGGCCGAGGCAGGTGGATCATTAGATCAGGAGTTCAAGACCAGCCTGGCCAACATGGCGAAACTTTGTCTCTACTAAAAATTAGCTGGGTGTGGTGGCGGGAGCCTGTAATCCCAGCTGTTTGGGAGGCTGAGGCAGGAGAATTGCTTGAACCCAGGAGACGGAGGTTGCAGTGAGCCAAGAATGTGCCATTGCACACCAGCCTAGGTGACAGAGCGAGACTCTGTCTCAAAAAACAAAACAAAACAAATTATGTGGTATGAAATAATCAACATCTATTTCAGCAGAAGACATTTATTAATTTATAAAGAAGTGAGAAAAAGCTAGATGAAGAAAAGAAGACATCATTGTAGGCCTTGACCTTTGGTAGCACAGCAGTTCTCAACCAAGGGAGACTGTTGTCCCAGCAGGGGATATTTGTAATGTCTGCAGACATTCTTGGTAGGATGGGTGGGTGAGCTACTGATATCTTATGGATGAAGGCAAGGAACACTGCTAATCATCCTACAATGCACAAGACATCCCTCCACAACAAAGAAGTATCTGGCCTAATATGTCAATAGTGCCACTGTTGGAAAAACCCTATGACAACAGAAAGACAAGAGGGCAAAATAAGAGATCAATATGCTGATCCTACTTAATCACTTCTCTCTGCTAACAATGGATATACCATTTATTATGGGAAGGAGGAAAAGCCCTTTCACCAGTTCTACTTTCTTACCTTAAAAAATGATTTATGCTGGTAGGTTGAATTAGTGTCATGAAAAAGAGGCACCATCATCTACTAGACTACCTGCTAGTAACATCTGCTCCAAGCTTGGCTCTTTTCTTCACAAATTAATCTTGGTGAAACACTGCTTACCAAGAACTCTTACTTGAAAAACAAGTGCATAAACAGGGCTCACCTGAGCTGATGATTTCAGACGTGAAAGCTGCTAGTGGTGGATGGAAAGAATGCTTCTTGTCACAGTTGACCTCCCTCTTTCTCTATCAGTTCTATTTTCAACATGGGGCTACCAGGATTCTCTATATATTCTCCTGCAATCTCAGACAGGGAAGGAAGGTCAACCTCACCATCCTTGAAACAAGATAAATGCTGGGCTGGGCTACTTGAAGCACTGAGAGCTTCAGGGGAAGATGTCTAATTAAATAAACTGTCTTGACTGGATGTGGTGGCTCACGCCTGTAATCCCAGCACTTTGGGAGGCCGAGGTGGGCGGACCACCTAAGGTCCGGAGTTCCACAGCAGCCTGGCCAACATAATGAAACCCCGTCTCTACTAAAAATACAAAAATCAGCCAGGCATGGTGGCACATGCCTATAATCCCAGCTACTTGGGAGGCTGAGGCAGGAAAATCGTTTGAGCCCACGAGGCAGAGGCTGCAGTGAGCTGAGATTGCACCACTGCACTTCAGCCTGGGTAACAGAGTGAGTGAGACTCCATCTCAAAAATAATAATAATAATAATAAAATAAACTATCTTACTGGAATGTTTCTCTGAACCAGTGCCAAGCCATATTAGAACCCGAGACAAAAGGAGAAATCAGGAATTCTAATCCTGTCTCTAGTTAAGCTTTTATATTTTGTTCATCAGGACTTTTTACATTAATTTTGATTTTTAAAGAATATCATATTAACATATTTTTAAAATCTTGATTACAAGGGGTTTTTCGGCACTTCCTTAAATTCTGTACCCAAAGCACATGCCTCTCTCAGCTTACCCTAGTCCCAGTCCTGTTCTGAACACTTTTGCCTCACAGAGAATCCAATGTATGCTGCACTTAACATTTTCTACAGTGATTTCCCCTGGTATTTAGCATTATATTAAACCACTACTAACTCTCTTTTTGCAATTCCCCAGTTACATCTCTCTTTTATGATTGCTTCAAAAGGCCAAGAACCTCCTATTGGCTTAGAGGTTCAGATTATTTTGGGGGGCTACCTGAAAAGCAACCTGTCTTTTCTTACTGTTTCTGGAACTTACGTTTTCTCCCAGCTTGGATTTAGAAGTCGCTTCTTACATCAATCTCCTCCACTCTGTAGCTTCTATCACATACAGTGTCCTACCAGGGTCCCCTCTGACTTCTCTTTCATGCCACTCCCCATTCCTAATGCCTGCTTCTCTTTCCTCATATTTTACGAGAATCTCATCTCTTTGAACTTTACAGTATCCTTAAAACAAAACCTGTCCTCTTCTTTGCTAAAACCTCCTAAAAAACCCTGACACCATTTCTTAGAGAAATTCTACTTGAGCCATTTTGGTAATGATAACAATTTGATAAAATTAAAGTCATAAGAGTGGATCCGAGTAGTGCTAGGAACAGTCTCAAAGTGAAAAAGATTACTTTCATCAGCTTCCTTTAAATCCATGCTTGAATTTCTTCATTTTCACCCCAACCAAATTCTTTATGTTGTGCAAGATTTAGGGACTGTCTTGGTCTATTTTCTCTTCCTTTATTCTTTTCCCTTTTGCCTTCTTTCCAGGCTTTTCTATCTCTTTAGAAGCACATGTTTGTGACCACCTCCAAAGCTAATCATTTAACTATACATTTAGTATTTGCAGATAAGCTATTTATAGCAGGTTATTTAGGCTTACTAGGTAAGACACAAGTGGAAAACTCCTATTATCTGGAACTCCTGCTTCTGGGGAATTCCCTAGAGTGATATTCCTAGCTTCTCTCCCCGTCCCTTATCCAGCCCTCCTCACAGATGGAGAAATTAGGTATCTGACTGCTGAGTTAAGAAGAAGGACCCGGGCATGCTCAGCTTGGCCTTCAGGAAGCAGGTTTCTGTCTGCTGTGATAAGAGGACATGATGGCCTTCAGGAAGCAGGTTTCTGTCTGCTGTGGTAAGAGGACATCATGCCCTTCAGGACTCCAGCTGTGGCCAGGTGAGTAAGTCCATCTAATTTAGGGGTCCACTCTATAATAATAAATGTGATCTATAAGCAATATATGTGATATTTTAATCCCCATCTTCCTGCCTCTTGGCATAAGAAAGAAGAGGTATTATTCATTTATTAACCCTATAAAACTCCTGCAAGGATAGTGGCCCACACAGACAGCATCTAATAATGGGAGTGGAGAGGAAAGGGAAAGGCACTCAGATGCATGTCGGTGGGTGACATTATTGAGAGATGAAGATCACACAGGAGAGTCAGGCTAAAGGGGCTGCCTGGAAACCTTTAGCATTATCAGGAACCTTTTACTCAAGTTAAAACTCTCTATCCTAACAATGGGTGAGAAATATCATTTTCCCAAAGGTTTTCCATCCATTATTAGGCCATAATAAGACTTCTCTTTATCTAAGAGATCATTTGGGGAGCCTCCCTGTAGTTTCCGGGCAAAAAAATTGCAGTGATGTACTAATTACTGAATTAGGATATGTCACTTTTGGTTCAACTGATATTTTATAACATTTGAATTGTACATAGTCAAGACAGTTTAATCTTCCCTCAAAATAGAGTGTTGAAGAGGCTGACCCACAAGACTGTGAAAAGGCTGGCTCGGGGCCATATAATAAATCAGTGGCGGGACTATAAACAGAAGACCAACTTCTTGTGCTCCTAATTTATTACTTATCCCACTGAGTGTGGATGCCTCCCAGCCACCACATCATGTGTGTCTATTATTTTGTCTGGTCTGGGGCTCAAGAAAAACATCTTTATTGATGAAGATGGAGAAGGAGACCAAGACTCAAACTAAGTCAATTCTGTGTCAGAGGTACAAGTCTGCTAATTTAAAAGAGAAGCAATTTGCAGCAAAGTTTTTAGTTCAGCCCTACCTGATTTACTTCCTTTATAGAAAAAATATGGGTAAGACGCAATCCTTGGTACACTGGTATATACCTGGTTAGAATGTGATTTTTCAATCTTTTGGAAATTGATACAAACCCATATGTCTTAGGTTTTAGAATCCTGGTTTCCTTTTGAAAGTGGTATATGGTAAGTACGACTTTTTTTTTTCAGTTAAAGGTAATAAAATCAATTTTGTGGTTACTTTTATGTCCATTTAAGAAAGAAACACCTATTTTTAGCCAAGATTTAAGAGGGATATCTGGGTTAGATAGTGGAGATCACTGAGTCACTGAGTGTGCTTGCCCATCGTCCCACCACTCTGAGTTGCGGCTCTGAGAGGGCTGCAGACAAGCTGAGCAGTCCAGAGCTGGTCAGTTTCTTGTCTGCTTGGTCCCAGAAGCACCCAAAAAGATATCACCAGAAATCTCCCTTCCCCAGGTGGATGCTGTCAGTGTTGGAAGTAGCTGACTGGAAATGAGGGAACAGGGCAAGTAGGCCAAAGCTTCCTCATTCTCTGGGGGGAAATCACACACATCATTCATCCTCCTTTCATCCAGGTTCCATTTTTGCTGTGGAAATGTTCCATTCAATGTCCTGGACTGTTGTATAACAATTTGTCTAGTCTTTGTCCCCGATCTCTGGCAGGGAGCTTCTAAAACTCTTGGAATTTCCCCAAGTAATATGAATATCTTTGTTATTCACGAGCCCCTAAGATCACACCTGAGTTTATGCTAATGGTGAGTCATAGTGGGCCACTAAATAGCTTCAGAATGGGGGGTGGTCAACAGAAAGACCAACCACACGATTAGAGGGTTGGGACTTTGAGCCAGCCTGACCTCCAGGGAGGGGAAGGGTGCTGGATATTAAGTTCAGTTGCATGGCCAATGCATCGTGCCTACATAACGAAGCCCCAGAAAAACTCAGGACACTGAAGCTCAGAGGAGCTTCCTCATTGATGATCGTATCAATTTGATGGGAAGGTGATGCAGCCCGATTACACAGACAGAGGGCACAGAAGTGCTGCATTTATGGCCCTCCCACACCTTACCTTCTGAGTCTCTTCATTTGGGTGTTCCTGGTTTTTATCCTTTATAATAAAACTGCAATTGTACGTATAGCATTGTCCTGAGTTCTGTGAGTTGTTCTAACAAATGATCAAACCTGAGGAGGGGTAGGAACCCTCAAATTTGTAGCCAGTCAGTCACTGTGCAGGTGGCCTGGGAACCCCCTGAACTTGCACTGGCATCTGAAGTGGGAGCAGTCTTGTAGAGGGCTGAGCCTTTTAATTTGTGAGGTCTGTGCTAATTCCAGGTGGTCAGTGTCAGAACTGTATTGCAGTATCCAACTGGAGTTGAAACAGATTATGTGCAAATAAACCGTGCAAATAAACTCTGACAGTGCAGTGCCGAGAGCAGGGGATTGTACCTTATATCTGAGGAATCCTAGTCCTGCAGAGAGGGTATTATGGTTAAGTAAGTTAGGAAATGTTGTATACTTTTCTCTCACATTAGTAGAATAAAGGCTCTAAGAGGTCTTATAGTCAAAAATTTAAAAAAAGAGAGAAGTGCCTGGAAACTTGCAAGATTATAATTGGTTTGCTAAATAGGGAACATGTTAACTGTATCTACAGATGACTCTAACCTAGGATTCCTAGAAAAGATGGTGAAAGCAGGAAACCTGACAGTGGGTGTGGGGATGGCGGTTCAAGCATTACAGCGGAGAGAATCTGATAGGTCCTAAGTCAGTGTGCCGGGATGGAGAGGGTGTTTTTGAGAAAGTAACATTTATGCTAGTGGCCTGAAGAATGAGCTGGGGGTCGTGCTGGGGATGGCAATACTCTGAGGAGGCAACTGCACATGCAAAGGCTCTAAGGTGGGTGAGCAGAAAGTGGTGCATCTGAGGAACAGAAGAAAGCCAGTGTGGCTGGAACAGTGTGTAAGGGAGAAAGTGGCAAGAAGGCCAGAGTTGAAACTGAGGAGGTGGGCAGGGTCATTAAGGATGCTGGTCTTCATTCCAAAAGAAGTGGGAAGGCACTGAAGAATTGTAAAGAGAAGACTACCAGGGGTCAATCTGAATTTTAATAAGATCACACTTGCTGCAGTTGAGACAAGATTTAGAAAAAGTCAGAACGAAAGCAGGAAAACTGGTTAGAAGGCCACTATAGTCATCTTAGTGAAAGATGACCCAGCTGCAGCAAATAAAGTGAGGGAGGTAAAGGAGATCTCAAAACTCAAACACCAACTATGTTTACCAAGTATAAAATAAAAATGAGGCATGACATTAGGATGTATCAAAAAGGAAGCTGGAATGTAGGTAAAGAATTCGGGCTAACTCCTTCCTTTCTTTATACTCGCCACCAGGTAGACCCTGTTAGAACATCACTAACGTTTCCAGAATGTAAGGAAAACATGGAAACCTGGAGATGTTTCAGCAGATTGATACCCCAATGGCTAACATATTGAACATATGTAGAAGAAATAGTTAAAGGAAATGTGCCTATATAAACTAGAGAAAACTGAAGTATGGGTTGATTCATTCACTAAGAACATCCTGGCCGGGCATGGTGGCTCAGGCCTATAATCCCAGCAGTTTGGGAGGCCGAGGCCGGCAGATCACCTGAGGTCAGGAGTTTGAGATCAGCCTGGCCAATATGGTGAAACCCCGTCTTTACTAAAAATACAAAAATTAGCCGGGCGTGGTGGCACATACCTGTAGTCCCAGCTACTCAGGAGGCTGAGGCAGGAGAATCACTTGAACCCAGGAGGCGGAGGTTGCAGTGAGCTGAGATCACACCATTGCACTCCAGCCTGGGTGACAGAGTGAGACTCCATCTCAAAAAAAAAAAAAAAAAAGGAGCATCCTATGTGCTAAACCATTGTTTCTCAAACTTTGTAAGCACTCAAATCAATAGGAAAGCTTGTTAAAAAATCCCAGAGATTCTGATTTCAACAGGTCTCGGGAAGGGTCCAGTCATCCCTACCCAAATCACACTCATGATTCTAATGTAAATAATACTCAAATCACACTTTGAGAGATCCTGGGGTAGACACACTGGTGCTGGGGCCCTGCCCTCACAAAAGTACAACGCAAAGTCATAGGCCCATGACAGGAGGCCACAAGAGTGGAGGGAGGGAGGCTGCAAAGGAGAAATGTTCGATTATATCTGGAGCATTAGAATTAGGGGTGGAGGGGAAGGCGGTCAATAAAGTCTTGCAAAAAAGTCTTTAGGGGTGCAAAAGATTTTTCACACCCAGAAGTCTTCAATAAAGTACAATGCAGAACCATAACCAACATGGTCAAACATCAGCTGTCCTCCTGATCTCACTACTTTTCAGGCTTGCTCCATTTTTCACCTGAAAAAAGGGAGGGAGTTTCACACTCTTTGGTTTTTTATTACTGTAATTTAATTAAAACTTTTTTATGTTAACATACTTCAAGGTACAAAGATGGATAGGCATACATACAGGCATCTATCCTACTGCAAAATTAACCTGTACTTTACCCCCACACCTCAATTTCTGGGACTGTGTGTGGTCCAAGTTTGCTGAATGTACAAATGATTAGATGAAAATATTAATGCAAGAAATAAGTTGGTACTGCTATATTACTAGATTTCCTTACCTAGTGGATATATTTTAAAATGGCAAGTTTTTCACTTAAGTATGTTTCTGTCTTTAGGGAGTATAATAGATTTTAGAAAATCTCTCAAGTAGCTTTTATTCTTAGGTCCATGAAAAGCTTAGTTTTTCAAGGAGCTTAGCTAGAAATTAAGGAGACTCTTAACCTACCCAAGTCTATCTTAAAACTGTACCTACACCAGTTTCTCTCCCAGTGAAAGGTCAGTAAATAAAAACTTTGAAGTCAATGTGGAATCCAATGGTACATTAACACTCTCTTTAGAAGTTACGCCGGAAATGAACACACGATGAGAACAATGTTAACCAAAAAGGAAGCTACAAAAAGGGACAAGAACTTTCCAGACCAAAGTATAGCAACAAAGACTAGGAGAAATGAACGGCTTAAAAAAAAAAAAAAACGACAGCACAGCTATGGCCTATGAAGTTCAGGAAGGTCCATCAAAAGATCTATATCTTCTGAAATTCAAAATGATTTTATTCTTCTGAAACATATCAAAGACCAACATGTGACTTCTATGATGAGAATACCAGGAATAAATCAAAAAAGCAAATTTATATCCTATAAAATCAAAGGGCCTACTTATATAAAGTGATCAAATCTCTTTGAATTTTAGGATATGAAATAGTTTAAAACACAAATTATATAACATTCTTCTTCCATAGACTTGCATTACTACTTTAGTATGTATTCATATTCCTCTTATACATTTATTTTTATTTAAAATTATTTCCTGGCCTAGAAACTTAGACTGCAAAAAGTAAAGTAATTTATTTAATGATAGACATCAGAGCCAGGAAAAGAATTTCTATGTCCTGTCTCTTTAGTCAATTGATATTTCTACTAGTTTAAGTTCTCTTCCCCAGAGGAAAAAGGTATTACTTATTAAATAAGGTTTAAACGAAGGACCACATTAATCTCATTTTCTCTAACCCTCTATAGACATTCAAAGGATCACAAAATGAGAGATAAAAGGAACCACACAGAGCAAAGTCGGTCCCTCTAAAATATGCCAGACAGAGGTGGAAGAGTTGGAAGGAAAGTCTAAGACCTTTGAGTTCAACTGTGTGTTATAATTACTTATTTATTTGCCTGGCTTCCAGTTTTCAAATTCTGTAAGGACACAAAATGAGATTGATTGCCTTGTTCACTCGGCAGAAAGCATAGTGCTTAGCACATAGTAAGGCTTCCATAAACATTTGCAGAAAGGCTGAATGAATAAATCTCTATCTTGCAGATGAGAAAATTCTAGATCAGACAAGTTAAATGACTTGTCTTGAGGTCAAAATTCCAGGCCTCTTGCCATTCTACTCATTTTCACCCATAGCCATGAAGTTTTCTTAAATAAGAAAAAGTACAATTCACTCTGGATATTTTTGTTACCTTGGCCCAACAGGATTACACATAGTAACGCTCTTTTCTCCTCTAAGTGACAGCCTTCAAATATGAGGGGATAATACTTGTGTCTTCCCTATTCTAGGTTACATTGATTTGCATGCTATGGTTTTTAGTTCCTTCACTATCACACATCAATAGATGTGGATGAGTATTTTTTTTTTTTTTTTTTTTTTTTGAGGCAGAGTCTCGCTCTGTCACCCAGGCTGGAGTGCAGTGGCGCAATCTTGGCTCACTGCAACCTCTGCCTCCTGGGTTCAAGAGGTTCTCCTACCTCAGTCTCCTGAGTAGCTGGGACTACAGGTGCCTGCCATCATGCCTGGCTTATTTTTTTTATGTCTAGTAGAGACGGGGTTTCACCATGTTGGCCAGGCTGGTCTCGATCTCCTGACCTCGTGATCCACCGGCCTAGGCCTCCCAAAGTGCTGGGATTACAGGCATGAGCCACCCCACACTCAGCCTAGGACATGTATTCTTAAAGAACAGCAATACATAACTGAAGTTTCCAGATATGGTCTGGCCAGGGCAGAGTGCAGCGAGAATATTACCTCTTCTTTCTGGATCTGTTTTGTAAAAGCTTTTCTTTTCTTTCTTTTTTTTTTTTTTTAGACAGGATCTCACTCTGTCACCCAGGCTGAAGTGCAGTGTCATGATCATAGCTCACTGAAGCCTAGAACTCCTGGGCTCAAACAATCCTTTTACCTCAGTCTCCTGCACAGCTGGGACAACAGACATCAGCCACCAGTCTGGGCTATTTTTTTTTTTTTTTTTTTTTTTTTGTGGAGACAGGGTCTTGCTATGTTGCTCAGGCTGGTCTCAAACTCCTGGCCTCAGGCAATCCTCCCACTTCAGCCTCCCAAAGTGCTGAGATTATTGTCGTGAGCTACTGCACCAGTCTTGCAAATGGTTTTCATGTAGCCATAGCAACACAAATGCTGGCTTCACAGCTGCCTCATTTGTATGCCCACAAGGGCTGCTGTTAGCTCAGGTTTTCTCTACCTTCTATCTTTGTGGTTAATTTTCTGAATATAAATAGAGGACTATTTCTTCCTACTAAATCTCATCTTGTTGGTTTTGATCCATCCTCTAGCTTACGTTTCAGAATCTCAATTCTATCATTCAACATATTAGCTCTCCAAACTAGTTTTGTGATAGCTGCAAATTTGATAAGTATGCCTATGGTATCTTTACCCAGGTAATTATAGTTGTAAGTGAGCAAATACCATTAGGTTGGTGCAAAAGTTATCGTGGCTTTTGCCATTAAAAGTAAGGGCAAGAACCGCAATTACTTTTGCACAAACCTAATAATAACAGCTAGCCTCATAGGACACTCACTGTGTGCCAGGCAGCGTTCTAAGTCCTTTAACTCAATTTATTCTCACTACAAACTAATAAAGCAGATGTGATTATTTTCTTACATCTGATGAAACAGTGGAGGTACAGAGAGTTTAAGTAGTTTACCTAGGGTTGTACAGCTCGTGAGTAGAACTGGAAACCCAAGCAGTCTGGCTCCAGAATCCTTGCTCTTAATTACTAAATTATTCTGCTTCTCATTATTATTGTGTACCTTTACTGACAAACTTCCAGACTGAGAGGGAACCATTAGACAACAATCCTTGAGTAAAACTGCGAATTATTCACAAAACAATGCACATACTACAATCTCTGATAACCCAAGTTAACAGAGATTGTAGCATGTGCATTATTTTGAGGGCTTTGCCAAATGCTTTCCTGAACACTAAGTGCTATATAGCACAGACCTGACCTACTTATCTAGTATTCCTCAATTTCTTTTGTGTGCCCTCAGGCTATAAAGTCCTGGGAGTTACAGACCACAACTACACTTCCTCTTGTATCTCCCAGAGCACCTACTACATCATGAACACACGACAGGAAGTTTTATCTTTGATAGATGGTAGCAAAAGCCAAGGAGATTTTCCCTGAGTCAAATTCTGTGGGAACTAAGGACAAAGTTTAAAGTGGGGTTGGGGTAGGGGGCCACTTTAGCTCTTTAGCTTTCAAATTCTCTAGTACAGATTCCCTGACATGAGCAGAGACAGGGATGTAATGGTCTCCAAGCCACTGGCCATGATGGCTTGACCCTTGGTCACCCTATCCCATTCTTCAGCTCACCCCCTTCAAGACCTCCATAGCCTTGGGAGGCTGGGTGTTTCTAAAAGTATTTGAAGGGCACAACCTGCACCTCATTCTCATTTGCATATCCCAAGGTGCCTGTCAGAGTGGGTGTAGCACACAAAGAGGGGTTTGAAAACTCCCAACTAAAACTTCACCTAAGGATTTTACTATAAGCAACCCCTCCACGGTTATATTCAAAGTTGGAAAAATAAAATTTAGCCCTTTATCGCACACAAATACCTAGGGATTTCTTCTCTGGGAGACAACAATCCAAAACACTCAATAAGAAAATGACTTAGACAATACAACATAAGAAGGCAACAATACGCTAAACATTTCTCATGTATCCAAGCTGTTTGTATGTTTGGGGAAGCGGCATATCTGAGTTTTCCTTCATTGTCTTTTCCTCCCCCAATTAGCTACATACCTATTCCCTAACTCTAATAAATCTTCACCTTATTACTTCTAAGTGGGAGGCAAATTTGAAAAAAGTAGTAAAGATAATAATTGGAGATAACAAGGAAAGTCAATTTCCTTATTTCCACCTCTCAGTTCCTTAGAAGATCTGGCTCTTTGGCTACTAAAGGATCCCCCAATTTTTCACATGGGAATGAAAACAGATTTTGGCTACCTTAGAACTTCTTGTTTTTCAAGAGCATAATACACAACGACCCTTCTGGGCACTTAGAAACCAACAGATCTTTCTTTACCTAGACTCACATTCGTAAGAAGTTCCCAAATTCGATTTCTCTTTTTCTTAAGAATTGCTATTCTACATAATTTACCCAGAAGCCAATAAGTAACTAACTAGGTCCACCCCAGAAATACTGCTTACTTCCAGACTGGCAGCCATTTAATGAGTAATTAACCACCCCATACTTTCTATCAAGGATGCTTGTATTGCTAGGGTAAAGGTATCCTTTATGTCTAAATGATGCCATAAAACAGGCCTTTGCCAGAAATACGCCCTCATTTATCATATGAAATGCCATGTGGCATTAGCAAGGTCGATAATGTTTGTTTAATATATTTTGCTTTCATAGGAGTTTGAAATGATTTGTTTTTGCAGCTGTAACAGAGTTAAATTAGGGATTTAGCTTCAGCTTAGCTAGTTGAGCATATATAACTAGGAGCTATTAATTATCTGCCTAGAATCCTTTGGTCATCTTCCCACAACTTACAGCATCCTTGGAGGACTAAGTTACACCAAAAGCAGTCAGATTTTATCCTCGAGTAATTAATCTTGGCTTCTTGGTTACTAAGGGGAGGCTAAAAATTTGGGTTTTTATTTCTTATTCCACAACTCCCCCCACTAAGCATATAAATGTTATTAGTACATAGATTTTTTTCTAAAGTTGAGCAAGGAATTTAAGACAAAACCTTAGTGCAAAGGCTAGTTTCAGACATCCATTCCCACAAATAAAAAACTAAAAAGCACAACTTTTCTGGCCTTAAAGCACCAATAATCAGCCCCCTTCTCTTTTTCTTTCTTCTCATACTGCTGTTCAGGCTTAAACAGAGTACGGGGAGAGGAAGTTAGCTACAAAGATAAACTCATCAAAAGCCTGTCCTACAATTCTAATTGCCCTCTACCTGTTTGTGAACGTTAGCTGGGAGCAACCGCTGAAAAGCTTTGGGGGAAAAAAGCAGGGAGGAAAATAAGGCAGGGGAGAGAAGAGAAGAGGGGAAAGAGGGGGTGGGGTGGGGAAAGAAAAACTAGAGTGCAATTCAAACAAAAATGAAACTCTCTCTCTCTCTCTCTCTCTCAAACACACAAAGGGAGGAAAATGCCCCCCCACCCCCCACCCCGGGTCCTAACAACATACTTCTTTATCAGAGGTTCATTGTCAATCAATTAGCCCAGGCAGCAGGGGTCTGTCGGGGGGGGGGGGCACCCAGGGAAACAATGGACAGCCCTGTTGTATTACTATTTAATCACTTTTGCTAAATAAATAGAGCAGCCCCGAGGTGCTGTCATGTCAAGGGAATTTATAACAAAAAAAACTTCATTTTTCATTGGTCATTACTTTTTTCCCTTCAGGACAAGAGAGGGTTATTACTGTAGCCTTAAGTTCCATCTTTGTGTTTCTTGCCTTTGATTCCCACTCAGACCCTGCCACTTTCTGGCACTAATTTGTCAGGCTGAACAAAGAGGGGATTTGTACCTCCTGTAAGGTCTCAATTAGGAATGGCTTCTGCTGTATTATGTGCCATTCAGAGAAGACACAATGCCGGTAATTACAGGAATTTGCACTAAATGGCTGAAGAATTCACAGCAAAACTTCTCCCCACCACCTCTTGGTTTTACCCCTCCCAAGGGTTGGAGGGAAAAAAAGGAAAGCAAAAAAGCTCTTAATGCCAGAGAGATGTAATTACCAACAGCAGTCCCACGAGGTTAAACAGCAGCCAAGGAGTAAAACCATAAAATCTGACACAGTGAAAATGGTGTAGGGGATCCCCCAGGCTCACTGTTTTTCTTGCTGTCTTTGCTGTTAACATGTTCAAATTCAGTTCAGAATTGGGAACATTGCCCTACAGTGGGCCATCCAATTTCATCTCCAGATTACAAAACAGTCATACAAGGAACACTTCCAAAGGTGAGCTTTGCATCTCTTGTCACACTAAGAAACAAGTCCTTGGGCCCTTTTATTATAGTACTCAATTGCTAGGTTTCTTGATTGCTAGGAAATTATAAGAAAAATATCTGTGTGTGCTAGTGCCAAGAAAACCATGTATCTATTAAATGCAAATAGGTAGGTACAAATGTCAAATTCCTAAAGAAAACAGAGCTGCTTAGGAGGAATAAGTTCTAGTGTTCAATAGCACTGTAGGATGACTATAGCTAACAATAATATGTAGTTTCAAATACCTAGAAGGGAGATACTGAATGTTCCCAACACAAAGAAATGATAAATGTTTGAGATGATGGATATGCTAATTACCCTGACCTGATCACTATACATAGTATTGCAATATCACTATGTACCCCATAAAGATGTATATTGTGTCAATTAAAACTTTTTTTAACTAAAAAAAAAAACTGAGCTATTGCCTTAATCTAATTTATATGGCATTTTGTGAATAACCTAATTTACAATCACATACAGGTACGTACTTCATAAATATTTTAATAAGCTGTATAGTCATTTGTTTTAGCATTAATACTATAACACCACAGATTCCCCATTGCCAAACACAATTTTAAACCTCAACCAGTAATTTCACTGAAGAAGCATGCCTCATTTGCTGCTACAGAGGTGTCCCTGAAAAGCTGTACCACCAAATTAACTGTTCCTAAATGCCATTCCTACCATGTGCTTCCCTGCTCAAGAACCTTCTGTGACTTCAGGGTCAAACATTAAATGTAATCTGAACTGTTTATTTTTATAGGTCAAAGATGACTGAAAATCTGCAATTTCACATAGTTCTACCTGGCACCATCTCTGAGAGTTCTCTAACCCAGTGCATGGGCCTCACATCTGTAGCAATTGTCACAGCTGCCTTTTGACATTCACTGATGTGATTATTTGATTCATGTCTTCCCTAGTGGACTGCAAATTTCATGAAGGCAAGGACCATGTCTGCTTTCCTCCAGCACTGACCCATCTAGGTGCATCCAAGTTTCTGGGCACACAATAAATGACAGAATGAATGAAACAACTAAGTTTTCAAATTTCAAGAAGTAGAACTAGCAAGTGTAAGGGTCCTAGAGGTAGGCATGATAATAGTAGGTTCCAGGAACAGCAAGAAGACCACTATGAGGCTAGGCGCAGTGGCTTACGCCTGTCATCTCAGCACTTTGGGAGGCCGAGTGGGGCGGGGGGTGGGGGTGGTGGGGGGGGGGGGTGGATCATGAGGTCAGGAGTTCGAGACCAGCCTGACCAACATGGCGAAACCCCGTCTCTACTAAAAATACAAAAATTAGCCGGGCATGGTGGCGCACGCCTGTAATCCCAGCTACAAGGAAGGATGAGGCAGGAGAATCACTTGAACCCGGGAGGCGGAGGTTGCAGTGAGCCGAGATCATAACTCTGCACTCCAGCCTGGGCGACAGGGCGAGACTCCCTCTCAAAAAAAAAAAAAAAAGAGGAAGCCATGGAACAGTCACACATAATCAGATACAACTATCAAAAATCAAG
This sequence comes from Symphalangus syndactylus, assembly GCF_028878055.3. Lineage (NCBI taxonomy): Eukaryota > Metazoa > Chordata > Mammalia > Primates > Hylobatidae > Symphalangus > Symphalangus syndactylus. The sequence goes on from NC_072430.2 coordinate 112,562,529, forward strand.
TACACATTTAAGAAATATACCGTTATGTATCAGCATATATTTTTAAAACCATAACCTCAGGCATTTTTGGATAACCATGGTCCATTTTTTTCTGCAGGGGCTGTTTAAGTTTTAAAGAAGGATATAGAAAATTCTTCACTTACAGAAAGAATTTAATGAAATAAGGCCAATTGCACTATTTTATAGATTTAAAAGCCAACATTTGTGTCTCCCCTGAATAGCAAGTAAATGACATCATAATAAAGAGCTACTTCATACAATCTTCCACTTTTAAAATTTATTCATCCAAACTATTTAAAGGGGGAAGAACTAAGTAGACATAAAAACTTATAAAGGGGCATGCTAAAACCATGAAATACAGTGAATTAGCCTCTCCTTAAAATAATACATAAAGCCAAAACTCATCAAAAACAATGTGCTGAAGTTTTTGGCATTTTGGAAGATCAACATGCTATGCCACCAGCTTTTTCACTGAAGGTGTGTTTTTATGAGGATGCAAAGTTAGGAGACATAGGTACAAAAGGAAGAAGCAGCTGGTTTAGATTAACTGTGTTTGTGAGAAACACAGATCAATTTTTAACGTTCCATCTGCTATAATAATCTCTGATATAATGAACAGTCTCCCAGGTAATTTAAAAAACATTCAGAAGTTTGCTTAACAGGTTTTGGCCTTTTTCTTTTGAGACTCTGCCCCCTACAGGAGATCAGGAAATAAAGTATTCTTACCTAGAAAACCAGAGATCAGCCTGGCGCAGGCGGTGGCTCACGCCTGTAATCCCAGCATTTTGGGAGGCCGAGGCGGGCGGATCACCTGAGGTCGGGAGTTCGAGACCAGCCTGACCAACATGGAGAAACCCCCATCTCTACTAAAAGTACAAAATTAGCTAGGCATGGTGGTGCATGCCTGTAATCCCAGCTACTTGGGAGGCTGAGGCAGGAGAATCGCTTGAACCCAGGAGGCGGAGGTTTCAGTGAGCCGAGATCATGTCATTGCACTCCAACCTGGGCAACGAGAGCGAAACTCTAACTCAAAAAAAAAAAAAAAAAGAAAAAGAAAAAAGAAAGAAAACCAGAGTTCAAGTGCTGATATGAAAAACAACCTGGTAAACCACAAGTATCACAAAGCAACTGAATGCAGCAGTTTCTGAGGGAAGAAAGGGCATATAAATGGAACAGCTTTTCTTTCTTTTCTTTTCTTTTTTTTGGGAATGTGCCACACTATACAAATTAAGACGGACTTCTCCCTGTCCCAAATTAGAAACCTGTCTCTCTCTCTGCCCCATTTATTAGAACTCCGAACCAAAGCACAAAGTTAAAAGTCAAGCAGTGCAAATGAATTTTAGACTGCCTTCCTCCCCCGATTCCGTACTACTACCCTTACCCAACCTATCCTCCACAAGCCAAATTTAGTGAGCACAAAATTTAGACAGCAAAGGGAAGCATCCTATCATATGGAACCTAACTAAGGCAGCTGCCAGAAATTCCTATTCCTGCCCATTATATAATAATACGTTTCCTGTTCTTTTCCACTCAGCTTCCTTCTCCCTCTTTTGCTCATTTTTCTTTTTTTTCCTGATTTCATTTCTCCAGCTGCCGGATGCGAATGAGCTTGCTGAATGGCACCTTCTTACCTACATTTCTCCTTCCTCTTGAGTGTCAGGAATGCTACGAATGCAGTGCAGAGCATGGGCAGTGCACACTCCATCAGAAGGCGCACCTCTGAGAGGGAGGTGAATTAGGCAATACCTCTTGTGAAATACCTGAGGCTTTTCTTCCCTCTTTTACTAGAAAGTTTCTTGATTCAGCTACTCCAATCTCCACATCTTGAGAACTAAGCTGAGCTGTTCTTCCTTACTCCAATAACACAACAGATTTGCTGACCACGTCTGTAATCTAAAGCTACGGAAGTGTACCATAATTCCAGGATGTCCAGAGTAAGCACTTAGTAAATTATTATTGAATGCCTGAACTTAAAAATATATGTACTAGTATAAGACACTGAAATGCAGTAATTTCTATTTTTTAAAAAAACTGCTAAAACTAGTATCTCATTTCAAAATCATTTTCCAAAAGTATCTGGGTGACTTAACACAGGTCTTTCATACTTACAGATACATATATATAAACTAGTAGAGCTTTTTTTTTTTTTTTTTTTTTGAGACGGAGTCTCGCTCTGTCACCCAGGCTGGAGTGCAGTGGTGCAATCTCAGCTCACTGAAACCTCCGCCTCCCGGGTTCAAGCGATTCTCCTGCTCAGCCTCCCGAGTAGCTGGGATTACAGGCGCCCACCACCACATCCGGCTAATTTTGTATTTTTAGTAGAGACGGGGTTTCACCATATTGGCCAGGCTGGTCTCGAACTCCCAACCTCAGGTGATCCGCCCGCCTCGGCCTCCCAAAGTGCTGAGATTACAGGTGTGAGCCCAGTCTAGTAGAGCTTCTTAACTGGCTCAGTGTTTCTGGTCTCTCCGATCCCACTCTGCAAGTTTCTGGTCCACAATCACTGAGGCCCTTGAGTCAAAGCAAGGATGATTCACTCAGTCCTCACTTTGGGTAATTTATTTTCCATAGAAAAGACTAGCATCATAACTAACCTACGTTCAAAACATGGGTTTTCAATGGCCACCTTTATTTGGCTTTTTTCAATGCAGGAGCAAGGACAAATTTTTAAATGTGGTTTTGGCTGGTGGTGAGCTTCTTGATCATTTTTAAACAACATCTTAAATCTAATAGACTTGAATTAAAACCTTTCAAGTCAGGTTTCCATTTAAAGCCATTCTTATGGTAAATTTAATGTCACAAACTGTGGGGTTTAATGAAAGGAAAATAATTTTATTTAGTTTATAATAGATATCTAGATCGGGTTCAGTGAGGTTTTAAAACCTTTTTTTTTTTTTTTTTTGAGATGGAGTGTCGCTCTGTTGCCCAGGCTGGGGTACAGTGGTGCAATCTCAGTCTTGACTCACTGCAACCTCTGCCTCCTGGGTTCAAGCGATTCTCCTGCCTCAGCCTCCTGAGTAGCTGGGATTACAAGCACCCACCACCAAGCCTGACGAATTTTTGCACTTTTAGTAGAGATGGGGTTTCACTATGTTGGCCAGGCTGGTCTTGAACTCCTGACCTCAAGTAATCCACCTGCCTTGGCCTCCCGAAGTGCTGGGATTTCAGGTGTGAGCCACTGTACCTGGCATAATTTTGTTTTTTTGGTAATTTTACTGTTTTAGGAAAGGTGGAAAGAATGGGGAGTAGAGGAAAGATGCAGTAACAAGCTTTTACAAAATAAGATTGTTGACCTCAAACTCCACTTTGCATCTCATCCTTACATAGCAGTTCCAGAAGGCCCGGGCTTCCCCATGATGGGCATAAGCCCATAGTGACTCAGTGGTCATCTGCTGAATCATCATTTATTCTGCTTTTAGCCACCCCCATATTTTCTGTCAAGACTGATTTTCTAGATTTCACCTTAAGAGGATTTGACAAGGTCAAGATCAATGACAGTTACTGACTGTGGCCCTTTTCTTTGCCTAAGGAGTTTTAGTAGTCAGCTTTAGACTTGAATGTTTCTTTTTTTCTTTTTTTTTTTTTTTGGAGACAGAGTCTTGCTCTGTCGCCCAGGCTGGAGTACAGTGGCGCAATCTCGGCTCACTGCAAGCTCCGCCTCCCGGGTTCACGCCATTCTCCTGCCTCAGCCTCTCCGAGTAGCTGGGACTACAGGCGCCTGCCACCAGGCCCGGCTAATTTTTTGTATTTTTAGTAGAGACGGAGTTTCACCGTGGTCTCGATCTCCTGACCTCGTGATCCGCCCGCCTCGGCCTCCCAAAGTGCTGGGATTACAAGCGTGAGCCACCGCGCCCGGCCTGAATGTTTCTTATGAGACAATTTGTGACATCCATGTTCACAGTGACCTTTATTCAAGAAAGCAGAGGGAATGGAATCACAGCCGATTCAGGGAAGCCTAAATTCTAGTCTGGTTAGGCTTTAGCCAAATCATTTTGATTCAACGGGATATATCATAGCTGCTTCTATTTACTTCAACAGCATGGGATAAAGATGGTCGTCCTTATGTTTTAATATAGTAATTTAATATAGGATGTTTTAATACAGTAAGCTTCTCAAGGAGAGATGCCTTTTATAAACAGGATGTAGCTGTGACTAGCCTATTAAGGGGATTTTTAAAGTGAATTCTAATTGTGGGGTTCAGGATTGTTCTTTAATGAGCTATAGGCTGAAAATCTGCTTCATACCTGCACATTTGAAACTCTGAGCAGTGAGTCCTCGTTCCAAAGACAAAGTCGTCAAAATGCTCAGGAAGCTGGTAGTCACAGATTGGCGTTTGTTCTTCCTGAGTTCATGCCCACCCATTTGATCCTTGGGTTTGTTCCTCAGTGTGACTTGCAGGTTTTGCTCTGAACTCCTCGCCACATTGGCAGCTATCTTCAGAGCCTCCATCCATTCCTGAGCCCTCTGTCGGGTCTCAGCTCGGAGGCGAAGGACATCCTGGGGGAAAATGACTTGAAAGCAAGAGTCGCAGCCGTCCAGGTTGTCCATCTGGACAGCCAGACACACGTCCACGTTGTAGCTCAACAGTGGATCCTCGTCTAGCTTGCCAGGCTGAAAAGCCATAAGGTAAGCCCTGCTCAGCACAAATGTAAATGCCTTCCAGTTGTTTTGGACAGTCAGCCTGTAGAGAGTCCCTGATTTGAGGATGTTTTGGTACTGTTTGGAGCTATCCAGGACAGGGGACGGTGGCAGCAGCCCACTGGTTTTCTTCTGGAAACAATGATTCTGTGTATAGTCATCATGATGGCCGAGCCCTGGCGAGACTGTCAGCTCGTTCTGCCGCCCCATGTAACCAGGCACAGCAGCATGCACGACTTCCCAAAGCTTCTGCCCCCAGTCCAAAGCCTCCCATGGTGACTCTGCCTTTAGCTGTAGCTGAGTGTTGTCATACAAAACAGTATCCACCATCCTGGCCTCCAGGTTGCCTAAAACAGATATGCTCTGGAAGTGTGAAAGCTGGTACGTGGCATAGAGGTTTTGATTCCCACTGCTGTCGAGGCTGTAGAAGTATAAGTTGTAAGGTGAAAGTTCTGCATAACAGCTTTGCCAGTAACTGTCATGGTCCTTTCTAATCTCCAGGTAACCCTTCTTTAGAATGTTTGGGAATGTCTGCTTGTGTTCTAAAAGAAAAAGAGAGAGGCAAAGTATTGATTAGAATTAGTTATAAGAAGGCAGGCACAAGAAACCACACAGATCAGGGACTGACAGTCTTCTGGTTCAAATTAAACAAAATAAAAGTAGTAGAATCCCACGATGGTACCTAACTGGCAAGAAATAGCTGAGGAAATCTTGAGTCTAAAAACTGTAACTAGGAGGCTGGGTGTGGTGGCACACACTTCTAATCCCAGCATTTTGGGAGGCCAAGGTGGGAGGGATTGCTTGAGCCCAGGAGTTCAAGACCAACCTAGGCAACATAGTGAGAGCCCGTCTCTATAAAAAATTAAAAAATTAGCTGGGCATGGTGGCACATGCCTGTAGCCCTAGCTACTCAGGAGGCTGAGGTAGGAGGATCACTTCAGCCTGGAGGTTGGGGCTGCAGTGAGCCGTAATCATGCCACTGTACTCCAGCCTGAGTGACACAGCGAGACTCTGTCTTAAAAATAAAACAAAAATAAAAACTAGAACTAGGGTGGAATCACGTGTACAAGAATAAGTATGGGGCATGGAACGTGCAACATCAATGGAGCGTGCAACATCAATGTGAGATGCAGAGGTCTGTGTGGAAAACAGAAATACTGGAACAACTGTGACTAGCTATGCCTTGTGAATCTAGGAACCAATCACGCTTTGCCAGGGTTCCATGTTTTCTAGGTAACAGTCTATTAGGTTGGTGCAAAAGTAATTGCGATTTTTACCATTACTTTTAATGGTAAAAAATGCAATTACTTTTGCACCAACCTAACAGTACCAAATACACAAGAGAGAACGTGCCTTCTGCCACTGGACCTAACTCCCTGCTAATACTTTTCTCTCTCCTCAGGTTGGTAAAGCGAGGAAGGGTCAATGAATAGGAGAGAGCATAAAATGTGCTGCTCACAAACTCTCATTTCTCAGATACCTTCAGCAGCCCTCAGGGCCAGTTCATGGGCCTTCTGTCTAGTAACCAGAGATCCAAGCTTGACTCGACTAGCTCACTTTTTAGGTCTCTGCTTAGATGGCAGTTTTCTCTCTGAACCTGACTGTGCTTATGCTGTCCCCTGAGCTTGCAATGCTCCTTCCAAAGGCTTCAATCAGCAACTGCACACTTACCTTCTTTCAGAGAGTCTGTCCTGATTCCCCCAACCTCGCCTACACACATGCATGCATGCCTGAGTCAGTATCAGGTATCACTACTAAATTATTCTTCTATCATGGGCTCTTAGTTCAGGCTATATTATAATAGCTTATTTACATGTCTGAACAAATAAATAAGTCTTAAATTTTTTTTAAGGCTGCCTTTCCTGCTGGACAATCAGTTCCACTACGGGCAAGGTGGAACTAAAATCTCTCTTTTCATTCTTATACCACAGCACATTGAACATTGCCTTGTACATAGTGGGTGCTTAATAAGTATTTGTTGAATTAGAAATAAGGTACTAGCACAATGCTCAGCACGTGGTAGGTATAATTCACCTCCTATCTTCTTTTCTCCCTTCCCCTCTGTTTTACAAGTCATGCCATCCGTAATCAATGATTAGCTGCAATATATACTAGTTTAGTACTTAATAAAAGGGGACTATCACTTGAGAGATTTCCTGACATTCTTATCAGACATGAAAATGACATCCAGCCAGGCGCAGTGGCTCACGCCTGTAATCCCAGCAGTTTGGGAAGCCGAGGCGGGTCGATCACCTGAGGTCAGAAGTTCGAGACCAGCCTGGCCAACATGGCGAAACCCATCTCTATTAAAAATACAAAAATTAGCTGGGTGTGGTGGCATGCGCCTGTAATCGCAGCTACTCGGGAGGCTGAGGCAGGAGAATCACTTGAACCCAGGAGGCGGAGGTTGCAGTGAGCCGAGATCATACCATTGCACTCCAGCCTGGGTAACAAGCGTGAAACTCCGTCTCAGAAAAAAATAAATAAATAAAAAAGAAAGAAAGAAAATGACATCCATGTGAAGGATGTCAATCATCTCCTCCCTGGTAGAGACTTTAATTTCTGAAATGTTTCTCAATCTCTTTGCCAACACACATTGGAGACAGTCATAAACTAATTGAGTCATTCCCTAAAAAAGATAAATCATACTGCCAAAGGGTATGATTTCTGCTTTTGGCTAAAGATTTCTGCTTTTGGCTGAAGAAAAAAAGAGTAATACAGGTCTAGATCTTAAAATAGCAAACCAAAAGAGAAAAGGAGAGAAATGAGGCTGAGAAAAGCCAGTTTTACCTGCTTTACATCTCTGGTCCTGACATTCATTAGTATTTCTGTGGTAACTCAAAAGCCATTAATTTCTTGCAACCCACGCTAATCCCTTTGTAGAAAGAGATAATGGATGCCTATTTGCAGGTTATCTTTCTCTTCTGATAATGCAATAAGGGAGGCAGTGCTGTTAGCGACACTGCTGCCACCTCTCCTGATCTCATTTCCATCAAGCACTGATGATAGTTCAATCTTTTCCATAATAAGACTTAAAACTATGTGTCCCTCTATCCCCATCCCTACTGTGACCCAAAGGCTCAGATGAGTCCGCTGAGTAAAATAAAAACCACCTCTCCTGCTTTTAGCTAGGAATTTTCCTCCCCTCTTCTTATCTCCCTGTGAGCTTTTAATAACAGCTCCCAGGAATTAAGAATTCTACTTTAATTGGGCCCAAACCAGCAGCAAGCCTGGCTAAAACCTCACTTCTTTCTAACTATATGAGCTAGGGTGGCAGGTGCCAGCTTGGGTAGACTGAATGAGAAGACCTGTGAGGGAATCTTCAAGGTTCCCTCACCTTCTAGATGCAGAATAAGAAGAAAAAATGCACTGGGTTCCAACATTTTTTCCCACTCAATAAACAACATTTCCTATCTCTGTTCTCCCAACTCAGCTTCAGCCCTCTTTAAGTGGTACATTAAATTGAAACAGAAAATAAAAACTGTGAATCCTAGAATCCTAGGAAATGGCCTTTTATTTTTTGAAACAAGGTCTTACTCTGTCACCCAGACGGGAGTGCAATGGCATTATCATGACTCACTGCAGCCTTGACCTCCCAGGCTCAAGCAATCCTCTCACCTCAGCCTCCCAGCCAGCTGAGAATACAGGTACATGCCACCACACCTGGCTAATTTTTGTATATTTTTAATAGAGACAGGGTTTCACCATATTTCCCAGGCTGGAGAAATGGTGTATTCTTACAGGCTGCTGTTTGTCATGTAATTTTTTGAAAAATAAGAATCGGCGGGGCACCGTGGCTTACACCTGTAATCCCAGCACTTTGGGAGGCTGAGGCGGGCGGTTCACCTGAGGTCAGGAGTTTGAGACCAGCCTGGTCCGACATGGAGAAACCCCATCTCTACTAAAAATACAAAAATTAGTTAGGTGTGGTGGTATGCACCTGTAATCCCAGCTACTCGGGAGGCTGAGGCAGAAGAATCTCTTGAACCCAGGAGGCGGAGGTTGCAGTGAGCCAAGATTGTGCCACTGCACTCCAGCCTGAGCAATAGAGAGAGACTCCACCTCAAAAAAAAAAGAAAAAAAGAAAAGAAAAATAAGAAGAAAAATAGCAAAGGTGATCAGGAAGCTATTTTCTGGAGTATCCATTCCTCTCTGGAGGATCTGTTTATATCATACCTTATTAATTTATTGTGTGTGATATAAAAGTTATATATCTGATCATAAAGGGCTAGAGAACTACCATTTCTCTTTAATCTCCAACAATTCTTTCTACTGGATCTGAAGTTTATTTATTTGAGACAGGGTCTTGCACTGTCACCAAGACTGGAGTGCAGTGGCACAATCATAGCTCACTGCAGCCTTGAACTCCTACAGGTTCAAACAATTTTCCTGCCTCAGCCTCCTAAGCAGCTGGGAGTACAGGCGCACGTCATGATACCTGGCTTATTTTTTTATTTCTTTGTAGAAAAGGGGTCTTACTATGTTGCCCCAGCTGGTCTTGAACTCCTGGCTTCAAACAGTCCTCCCACTTTGGCCTCCCAAAGTGCTTGGATTATGGGTGTGAGCCACTGCACCCACACTAAAGTTTATTTTTAATATTTTTGCTACTGATAAATCAGAAGCTATGCATTTAAATCTAAGTTTTCATTAATTTACCATAGTTCACTTTTTGTTTCTCTGGGCCATATCATTTCAACTCATTTAATTAACCCCACATATATTCTTTTAAAGTATTCAATTTCATAAATAATAAAATCTCACAATGACTAATTTGATAAATGAATATCATATAATAATGAAGTGAAAGTGTTTGACTTCATAAATGAGTATCATCACAGATGAATACAGTTGACTCTTGAAAAGCATGGGTTTGAACTGTGCAGGTCTACTTATACCTGGATTTTCTTCTACCTCTGCCACCCCTGAGATAGGAAGACCAGCCCCTTCTCTTCCTCCTCAGCCTATTGAGCATGAAGATGAAGAAGATGAAGACTTTTATAACCTAATTCCACTTAATGAATAGTAAATATATTTCCTCATCCTTCTGATTATTTACTTATTTTATGGAGATGGCTATGGCCACCATGGTGTACCTGTCAGCCTGTTTGTGATTTATTTCCTTCCTTCCTTCCTTCCTTCCTTCCTTCCTTCCTTCCTTCCTTCCTTCCTCCCTCCCTCCCTCCCTTCCTCGCTCCCCCCTCACTCCGCCCCCCCTCTCGCTCTCTCCTTCCTTTTCTTTCTTTCTCAAGACGGGGTCTCACTCTGTCACCCAGGCTGGACAGCAGTGGTACAAACATAGCTCACTGCAGCTTTGAACTCTTGAGCTCAAGCAATCCTCCAAGATCAGTCTCCAGAGTGGCTGGGACTACAGGTATGCCCTACCACACCTGGTTCTTTTTTTATTTTTTGTAGAGACAGAGTCTTGCTATGTTGCCCAGGCTAGTCTCAAACTCCTGGCTTCAAGCAACCCTCCCACCTTGGCCTGCCAAAGTGCTGGGATCATAGGTGTGAGCCACTGTGCCCAGCATTGATTTTCTTTCTTTCTTTTTTTCTTTCTTTTTGTGAGATGAAGACTTGCTCTTGTCCCGCAGGCTGAAGTGTAATGGCATGATCTTGGCTCACTGCAACCTCCGCCTCCCCGGTTCAAGCAATTCTCCTGCCTCAGCCTCCTGAGTAGCTGGGATTAGAGGTGCCTGCCACCATGCCCGGCTAAGTTTTGTATTTTTAGTAGAGACGGGGTTTCACCATGTTGGCCAGGCTGGTGTCGAACTCCTGACCTCGTGATCTGCCTGCCTCGGCCTCCCAAAGTGCTGGGATTACAGGTATGAGCCACCGCGCCCAGCCTGATTTTCTTAATAATATTTTCTTTTCTCTGGCTTACTCTATTGTAAGAATACAGTATATAATACATATAACATACAAAATGTGTGTTAATTGACTGTTCATGTTATCAGTAAGGCTTCTGGTCAACAGTAGGCTATTAATAAAGTTTTTGGGGAGTCAAATATTAAACATGTATTTTTTTTTTTTTTTTTGGGACAGAGTCTCGCTCTGTCGCCCAGGCTGGAGTGCAGTGGCATGATCCTGGCTTACTGCCAGCTCCGCCTCCCGAGTTCACGCCATTCTCCTGCCTCAGCCTCCCGAGTAGCTGGGACTACAGGCGCCAGCCACCACGCCTGGCTAATTTTTTGTATTTTTAGTACTGACGGGGTTTTGCCATGTTAACCAGGATGGTCTCGATCTCCTGACCTCGTGATCTGCCTGCCTCGGCCTCCCAAAGTGCTGGGATTACAGGCGTGAGCCACCACACCCGGCCTAAACATGGATTTTTTTATGGCATGGGGGATTAGCACACCTAACCCAAGTCATTCAAGAGTCAACTGTAATATAACTTATTTTGCAAATGAGTAAATTATCTAATATCACAAATGATCCAGATAGGATCACTGACAGTATCACCATTTCCCCAAAGAAAACAGAGAAAGGTGAGCAAAACAAATCACTGTACCCATGAATTTCATACTGAAACCACAAGACAAATTCCTCATGAAAAAGAAAAAAAAAAAAAAGAACTATTTCTCCATTGCTTTCTACTGTGGCTAATACAAAGACTTAGTTCTGTTCCTCCTCAATGAAGATACCCTTTTCCTTCTCTTCCTCATCCTTACAATATCCAGTGCAGTGGTTTCAGGACAATAAATGCTACTTACTGAAGAGGAAGAAGGGAATTTTCGCTGTCATGCACCTGATTCACTTCTCTACTGCCAGCACACCAAAGAGTTCCTCTTTTGCCACTATTTCCTCTATCTGTTCTCAAAAAAGTTTCCATCCTCATGGCCGCCTTCATCAAGGTTGAGTCTTCCTCCTTCCTGGCCTCTTCACCCACTGTTGCCAGGCTAAACTCTCTGGGTATCTCACAGTCCCTCTCACATCCCTCCTCAGGCTAACACTCTTCACAGGTTTCTGGGTGCCACAAAGTAAAGTCCATACTCCTTAGCTTGGCCTTAAACATTTCATTATAGAAAGTTTCAAACACACTTGAAAAGCATGTAGAAGAGTAAGATGAATGCCAGGTACTCATTGTTCAGTTTTAAAAATCCCAATTTTCTGCCATTCTTCTTTCATCTCTCCTACGCTTCTCCAACTCTTGCTTTTTATTTGTTTTTCTTGCTGGTATGTTTGAAAGCAAATCACAGACATTTGTTTTATTTCACCTGTAAATATTTCAGGGTATATTTCTAGTCTAACAGATAAGATCTTTAAAATATATACGATACTTCTTTCACACCCAACAAAATTAATAATTCCTTATCTAATACCCAGTCTGCGTCTAATTTTCCCAGGTTGTCTCAAATATTTCTTTTTTTTTTGAGACGGAGTCTCGCTCTGTCACCCAGGCTTGAGTGCAATGGCGTGATCTCAGCTCACTGCAACCTCCACCTCCCAGGTTCAAGCAATTCTCCTGTCTCAGCCTCCCGAGTAGCTGGGATTACAGGCGTGTGCCACCACACCCGGCTAGTTTTTGTATTTTTAGTAGAGACAGGGTTTCACCATGTTGGTCAGGCTGGTCTCGAACTCCTGACCTCAGGTGATCCACCCACCTCGGCCTCCCAAAGTGCTGGGGTTACAGGCATGAGCCACTGCGCCCAGGCACATTTCTTTAATATAGATAGTTTGTTCGAATGAGTTCATATGTTGATTTCGTTGACATGTCTTTTAAGTCTTTTTAAATCTGTAACAGTTCTCTCTTCCTCCTTTTTTTCATGCCATGTATTTCTTGAAGAAGCTGGTTCATTTATCCTGTAGAATTTCCCACATTCTGGATTTGGCTGAGTGTATCTTCACAGAATTACTTCAATGTTCCTGTTTCCCATGTTTTCTGTCAACTGCTACTTGGACCTCAAGGTTCAGTGAGGTTTTTTGTGTTTTGGTTCTTGGTGGCTTTTTGGTTTTGTTTCTGTTTTGTTTTTGTAAGAATATATCACAGGTGGTTGTCCCACTTCTATGGATGTTAAGATAATTAGGGGGTTCAGAGTATAATAGCCTGACCCCTCCATCATAAATTTCCTCAGGAACCCCTCACACAGTGCTGCCACTCTTAACTCCACCATCTTTCCATCAGCTGACCAAATCACCATGTCCATGGCTCACCCCCTCCTGACCTTCATGCATTTTCTCCACAGTCCCCCACCTAGATCTTCCTTCGTCTCTGCTTGTCCAAGTTCTCCTCATACTTGAGGGCTAGGATAAAATCTCATCCATTCCTGAAGCCTTTCTTCATCCCTTCTAGTTGAAAACAACTGTCCTCCTCTGAACCCTCATGGCTCTATGTCTATACCATTATGACGACTCAGAGTCATTTTTGCCTTATATTTCAAATACTATTTCATGCTTATCAAATATTTATTAAATTTTATAATAAAAATTATTCCCCAAATCAGTAAGAAATGTAAAAGGAAAAAAATTCCCATTTCTGCACCCTAGCACCCACAAAATTCTCCTGCCCAGACTGTATAGTGTTTGCTATGAACCCTTTAGACATTTTAATAAATATATACAGATAAAGTAATTAGGTATGTTCACATATGTTAGCGTATATAATTATTGACTATTAATGTGCTTTCATTTTGGTTACTTTATAAAATTCTGCCTTTTTAAAAAATACCATGTTCTGGCCGGGCGCGGTGGCTCATGCCTGAGTACTTTGGGAAGCCAAGGTGGGCGGATCACAAGGTCAGGAGATCGAGACCACCCTGGCTAACATGGTGAAACCCCGTCTCTACTAAAAATACCAAAAAAATTAGCCGGGTGTGGTGGTGGGCGCCTGTAGTACCAGCTACTCGGGAGGCTGAGGCAGGAGAATGGCGTGAACCTGGGAGGTGGAGCCTGCAGTGAGCCGAGATTGGCCCACTGCACTCCAGCCTGGGCAACAGAGCAAGACTTTTTTTTTCCTCAAAAAAAAAAAAAAAATACTATGTTCCAGATCACAATAAATGAAATGTTTAGGTAACCTACTTTACCTTTCAGTCTGGGCTGCCTGAGTCAGAATAATGAATGAACCCACAGGAATAGGATTCTGAAGATCAGGCAATAGTTGGAATGAAAGACAAAGTGCAACATTTTAATGTTTTCAAAGAACTCAAAAGCCATGTGGTGCCAATATTCCAAATCAAAATTATCTAGGAAAATTTAAATGAAATACTTATTATAATAAGATTAATAAATGTGAAAAGAAGCCAGAGCAGAAAGTGGATGGAGTACTCATAAGACTGCAGTATAACACTCTGTCCTAGACAGGCTCACCCAGACTGCTTCTCTGTCAAAGTTTAGCAGATCTATGACACTTCTTTCACTGGATCATCTTTCTTTTCAGTTTCTCTACAGGCTATCCAGGCTATAGTAAGCTGAAAGGATAAATGATATTATCTGGAAGTCAGGAAACAGGGTTTACAACTGTTATATAGGCTCAAAGACAAGGAAGCAAAGCAATTTGACCCACATTTATGGAGCACCAACTACGTGCAAAGCAGGGCACTAAGCTTTGTTGCAGACATGAAGGTACAGAAGTTCTTAAGGTCCTTACAATTTGGTTGTGGTAAATTACTCGAATATAGACTTCCCCATCATTACAAATTTTTTTGTTTTTTTTTTTTGAGACAGGGTCTTGCTCTGTTGACCAAGCTGAAGTGCAGTGACATGATCATGGCTCATGGAAAGCATCAACCTCCCAGGCTCAAGGGATCCTTCCACCTCAGCCTCCTGAGTAGCTGGGACTACAGGCGTGTGTCAACCACGCCCAGCTAATTTTTTTTATTTTTTGTAGAGACAGGGCCTCGCTATGTTGCCCAGACTGGTCTCAAACTCCTGGGCTCAAGCAATCTTACTGCCTTGGCCTTCCAAAGTGTTGGAATTACAGGTGTGAGCCACTACACTCGCCCTCCATCAATATAATTGATTAGCTCAAGATAAAAGAAAAGAAGTATCACTTCAGAACAAAGATACTCCTTTGATTTGGCTTGTCTTCACTTATGGCCAATACCAATAATCTGTATTCAACTGCTACTTTCTCTTGCCGTTTAGGCCCCATTTCCAGCTTTCCAGACAGCATGCTACTTGGTTCAACCACACCTAATGGCTCTGGCCCAGGTTCTGCCAGCACTGCACTGACAGCCTAGAGCATGAGAGAATGTGGTCAGACTTCCCGAGAACCATTCAACCACCTACCAGCCCCACTCCCTCCTCTAAGGCTGAGCACTTCTCCAAGGTTAGTTACAACCTCTAGGTTTCAAGATTCCACTCTAGCCACTGACTCTAATTCCAGGGGGACTACTAAACTTCATCTGTTATACACTGCCCTACTGTCAGCTCCACCCACCCTTGGTCTCGAGTAACAACCCCTTGTGGCACTGTCTAAAGCAAAGACAAAAATCAATTTTCATTGACTGCTATTGACTTCCTGGAACTCTGCACTGAGAAAGATGCTGAGACACATGCGGACTCAGTGGGAAAGAACACTGGGGTGTTGCTGTGGTAGGTAATAATATGAGTTATGCATTTGCCCTCTGGTTTTAGGATCTTGACAACACAGTTCCTTACCCTCTTTGACTCTAGAGACAAATTCTGTCTTCCACAACAGTAATATCCTAGACCTTTTAGAACGCTTCATAATAAAGTTCTTATCAATTCCAACCTGGTCCTCCTTCATTCTTTACACAGGCATTTTTCTCAGTCCACCTCATCTGCCTTCCACTCCATCTTCATGAGGGCCTTCAATCACAAAACTCTTCCACCTTACCCCTTACAACCTCTTCCCTGTTTCACTGGACTCCTAGCTTCTCAAGATCCTGTGGTCAGTAGTTAAAACTCGTTTTCTCTTACTTCTCCGATTTAATCACCAGTTCTGGATCACACCATCATCTATATTCTCTATTTAAGTCTAGCTTTCTTGAGCAAGAGATAGAAGTGCTAACCCTAGCAAATACAAATTCATATTGCTCACTTTCTATCACATCTTTAATCCTGATAATCTATTCTTTTATTCATTTCAGTGGGTCCGAAACACAATTCCCAGAACAGTATTTCCATACCATCTTCACTTTCCTCAAGCACCCAATTCCACGGTCTCTTTCTCTGTGCACTGTAGGGAGCTCTTGTATATATAAGATACTTGGCTTCACTTCAACATCATACTAACCCATGTCCTGCAGAAGTGCCACAGAGCCCAGTGGTTAAGGCCACAGTTGCTGGAGCAACCAGCCTAGGTTCAACACCCAATTCTGCCCTTACTGCCTATGTGACCGTTGACAAATTATTTAACCTGAGTCTCAGTTTCCTCATCTTTAAAGTGGGGCTATCATAGCAGTACGTACCTCACTGTACTGTTGTGAGGAAGAAATAAGTAGCTCTTAGGACAATGCCTGACACTATGTAAGTGTTCAACAGATGTTTTCTGTTTCAGCCTTTTAGTATCAAAAGAAGAAACAGTTTGCTTCCTTGCTATAGCAGACCCTTCCACCTCTACTCTGTTAAAAAATTCCTTCCTACTTCTCTAGAATCCGTTCCTCTATAATATGTTGCAGTTCTCTCTCTACTAATCTCCTTTTCTCCATCTTCCAATATCCTAAGGTTTACCGTGTCTATTAAAAAATTATTTGCTTGACCTACTCCCTTATGGCTGAACCTGTATTCTTCCTTCAGATTCCATATGCTTACAATGCCTCTTCTTCCTGGTCTACATGACCTGGCCTCTGGCTATTGCTCTGACCTCATCTCATATCATCTTATAACCCTTCTCTTGCTCCAGCCACAATCCTCTCTTATGTTCCTTGAATAAGCCAAGCACATTCTAGCTCCGAGGCCTCTGAGTTGTCATGTTCTCTGTCTGGGGCTTCTCTCCCCAGCTCCAATACCTTATTTGCCTCTCTCAATTTTTCACCTCAAAAGTGCTGTCCTCAGTGAAGCCATCCCTTAAACACTCAGGTTAAAGAGCCCCTCAATCGTTCTCTATCACACCTCTTGCTTTATTTCCTTCAAAGAACTCTCTCCTCCTGAGAACAGGGACCTTGATATCTCTCTCCTTCCTGAATACCAGAGGCTAGCTCCATAAATATTGTTGACTGTATCAGCAAAGGACTTTGCTAGAATCTGTGGGGATACCAAACCAATCAGACACAGATCCTGTCAACAGAGTTTATAGCCCATAGTGGAGAAAAGATGGGCCCCAAAGTATCTGCAATATGCAGCATAAAGTACTCAGAGCCTTCTAACATGCAAGAGAAGAAAGAGAGGGCTTTTGCTTGGGAATTTCTTAAAAGTCATGAGAAGGAGGTGGTATCTGAGGTAGACTTTGAAGACAGGATAGAATTGATATTCAGAGACGACAGGAAGGGGTAAAGAGCATTCCAGATGGTGGGCCTTCACTCAGATTTTCCCTTTCCTTCATCTATTATCCTCCATCTATCCCCAATTACAGCCCTTCTTTTCCTTTTCACAAGTCCCACTTTCTCTTTATTGCCACTATCACACTAATCTGAGTCCTCATCACACATCATGACGCCTGGCAGACCTTCTGATTGGTTTCCATCCCTTAGTTCTTTCCACCTACCAATCATTCCATGTACTGTTGGGGCCTGAGGAGACCCACTGAAGAGCCTTCCTTTTCCTCACCCAACTTTTGAACCAATTGAGATAGACAGAGGGTGGTCGGATACATGGGGATCAAAACATCAGACAGCCGGAGGATGCAACTTAGTTGCGTAGCAGCAAATTGAACCCCAGGATTTCAGAGACTTACCTCTGAGTCACAAGCATCACTGGATAGCCAGAGGCCTCCCCTCCTGGGAAACTGCCCGTGAAGGGCTGATGGCATGGAGGGGCAGATCTGGGGGAGCGGACCAGAATTAGTGCTCTTAGGAGAGCAGCTGAATTACCTGGTTCCTCTCCTAAACTTACCAATAAGCCACTCCTCCTTCTCATGGGTGGAGTGTGCAAAGGGATGGACGGAGGCCAAGAGTGCTATTCCAGCTGATGTCCCTCTACATGGACACATAAGGCCACTGAAAAGGAGGGTCCCTGCTACCCTATCACCACCTTTCACCCCACCAACTTCCACATTTCTTATTAAATATCCTTTTAATCTTGAGTCTCAAGACATGTGTGGTTGCTTCTTGCCAAATATATCACAGTAAGTCTATTCATATGGCTTTGAAGGTCCTCCAAAGTCTCAGCTCACTACTCCAAAATGTACCCCTGTTCTAGGTTAGCCTCCTGACCATCTGATACATACACTGTGTTCTTTCCACCTTGACTTTGTGCTCAACCCTCAAAGCTTAGCTGAAATAGCCTTTCCTCAATGAAGACTCCTCTGGCATTCTGAATCACAATCATCACTCTTTTCTTTGCATTCCTGGTTAATAAAACACAGTTTTCCAAATCAATTTGTTTCATATTATAGTACTCGACTATGTTTAAGCCAGAAACAAAGGGAAAAAATGAACTAATTTTAGGTCTTTGTTCTCCCCATTACAGGCATATCAGGGCACACTAATCATGACACTGCCACACATGTCCATAGCAAAGAACATGAAGAGAGCGATACCACAGGAACCAAAGCTGGACTGCATCTTGCACATATTTAATATGCTCCACAGGCCCTCGTACAGTATTGGCCAGTGGAGTACACAGATGGTATCCCACAAATATTTTTATTAACAAATTTGTTCTGGTAGAAATGAACTAGTCTTTTCTATGGCTACTTTGGAGATTTTCTTTTTGGGTAAAAAGAGGATATTCCATTCATTTTCCCTTCATAAACCTAGGAAAAAGATTTCCTACGTCAGCTCTAGTGGAAACAGACCTGTAACATATCTGGCTACATATTAACTAGATATACCAGTTTAGGGATCTCTTCCATCCAGTTCTTTGCTATGGGCAACAGTGATAGAGCATAAGTCAATACATTCCTGGCCAATTTTTCTCAAGTGTGAACCTGACTAGGAGATCACAGATCCAACTTTTTAAAAGCAGAGTTTTTCTGTCTTCTGTGATGAGGGCAAGCCTTAGCCTTTGTTGAGCTTTTGGACCCAGGAAACAATTCCAAACATCACCTTTCAAACCATGCTTATTCTTTGCCATGGTGAGCTTTTGGCTCTATATCTCTAATCTACAGGAATTAAATATAAAAGACCCTCCCATACTTAGGCTGCTGGATTTTAGGCATAAATGGCATTCCATTACAATTTCTTGATGCAGCCTACAGAATTATAGAATTAGAATTAGAACTGGAAGAGATCCTAGAAATCCCACTAGCACATCCACATGTAAGGCAAAACCTATCAGCTGCCTTCATTAACAGAACCCTAATTTTGTTCAGGTATGGGGGCAATATGCTCAGGAAAGATGCCTCTCCCCTGCCCTGTAAAAAGAATAATAATTTGTTTAATCCAATCACAGTGATCCTATTTTCTTTTGCCAGAGATTGCCTTAGGGGTGGACATGTGACCCAGTTCTGGCTAAGGAGCGGGTGCAACTGGGAGCCTCTGGAAAAAAGACCCAGAAGAGATGCCCTGCCCTCTCTCTTCCTGGCTTTTACTGTTGGTATTTAAGAAAATGATCCTAACACATTTGGGAAGTTAGGAAAATGTTTTTAAAAAATGATCCTTGGGGCAGCTGTAGCCACTTTGTACCAGTGAGGGGAGAGAAGAGAAATCACCAATATACCAAGGACAACAAAGCAAAAAGATGGAAAGCCTGTAGGTCCTGGATGACCCCAAGACCACCTACCCCTGGGTATCCTGTGAAGTGTTTATTGCAAAAGTCCTCGGCATTCACTAAGTGCTCAATAGTTATCTGTCAGATAAAAGAAAAATTACAGTGATATTTTGGCCTTACTATTTGTGCCACTTTGGTTGAGTATTTTGTTACTTGCTTCTGAAAGCATTCTAACTGACTGAACACATTTGGAAAGAGGTTCCAGGAAGCAAAATGACTTGGCCAAGGTTATACCACAAAGTGGGCAAGTTGAGAGTGGAACTCCAACCTCCAGACTTTAAATCTAGATCACACTGTGTTTTATTTGTGCTGGAGGGAATGAGTCCTAGCCTTCCTCAGGCTGGAGAAGTGGTTTAACACAGTGGTTATGTGCAGTCTTGGAGTTAGGCTTGGCTTAGAATCCTAGCCCTGCCACATACTAGCTGCAAAGGCTTGGATGAGGTCATCTTCTCTAAGCCTCAGTTTCCTCATTTGTAGAATCAGGATAATATCATCTATTATGTTAAACTGTTGTGAGTATTAACTAAGATAATGAATGAACACTTCTTAGCACAGAGCCGGGCATAAAATTATCGCTCATTAAGTGATCGCTCTTACTGACAGTATTAATAATAACAAACTTCATTCAACTTGAATCAAGCTGTAACTAATGAGGAAGGAAAGAGTAGCCCCTTCCATTCTGAATAAAAAACAAAACATCACTATTCTGTCCTGATTTTTAAGCACCAATACACAGAATTCAACCTTCCATGTGTTCATGCTTGGTACAGTACAGTTTTCTACAATACAGTTGATCTCTTCAAAGGACTTCCAATCTGGTGTGGGAGATGGATGGACAAGCAATTATCTATCGTGCATAGCAGAGTAAAATGTGCCATGGGAACATCAAGTGAAAGGGAAAAAAAAAGAATTTTAATTGAGAAAAATCTGGAAAGGTCCCAGGGAGGATGTGGGATTTGAATTGGTCCTTGAAAAATAATGGAGGATTTTTGGAAAGTGAAAAGGGCAGGGAAAGTATTCTGGGATGAAGAGACAGCAAAGGCCCAGGAGCTTGAAAGCACATGGCACTTTCAAAAATGGCAAAAAGTTTCAAAAGAAAGAAGGTGTGGGTGATAAGGTTGGGAAGATACCTGGATGCTTTATAAAGTTTACACTTGATTTTGTAAGAAGTGGGGAACTATGGTTCACTTTTGAGAACAAAGTGACATGAAAAGATTTGTATTTTAGAAAGAAAACTTTAGCAGTTTATAAAATTAATAACCATAGTTTTCCTTAGCCAAAAAGAAAAAAAAATTAATAGGACAACCAGGAAAAAATATCAGACATTTTGATTTAAAGGTTCCCATACAGAAGTGTTATGAATCAGAATGTGGGCTGTCAATGAGGCATATTGGGTTTCCAAATAGCTGCCACAGGCCAACATTCAATAATGTAACCAATGGAAACTATACAACCATATAAAATCAATTTTCTGTGACCTATTTTAGCAACTTCTTTGTACTGACTAATCTTGCTGAAGGGTGAATCATAAATTCAGCAAGAGACCATGTCCTGGTGACCTCACTTGTTCTTAGCCTGCAGGAATATTCCCACCTCTACTGGCTCCAAGGCTTTTGAGAAACATCATAATTGAAAAAGCAGTCATTTTAGTATAAGTCCCAAATTTGGCTTTTTTTTAAAAAGTGAAAGATGGGGAAAAAGGGAACTGAAACAGAGTAACACAAAACCTGGGATAAAGAAACTATACTGCCATGGTTTTTCTAGCCCTAAAGAAAATCTCTGCTTGAGACCTTCTCCTGAAGTACTTAGAACAAGAAAATACAGGCATAGGAATGGTACCAGGTCACCAGAGAGTGAAACCGACGGAAACAAAAGCCCAGTTGACCACTGCCCTTGCCAAGCAGATGAAAATGTGAACACAGTCAGAATGGAAAAGTAAGTTAGATTCTGGCAGTTTGTTGAGTTTCAGAGCTCTATAGCTAATGCAAAGGATTTCTTTAAAAATTTTTTATTTTAAAAATTGCAACAGCGGTTCACCCAGAAGTAGAGTTACAAGACACACAGAAATCTTTCTGTGTTAAATAATTTCAACCATACCTACGTTTTCATTACAATTTTTTATTATCTGACTACAGTAACTAGCTTCCACACAACCATGAGTCTGGGTCAATTCAAATACATCCTAGAATGATATAATTTTGGAGTTGGGAAGGACAATAGAGATAATTTAACCTGCCTCAGTAGGTTTGTAAACCAAATGCAATAGACAATAAAGTGGTTTTTCCAAACTTACAAGGTCAATCAGGAGTAGAGTTTGGATAACCTTTCGGGTCCTAGTTGAGGATTCTTTCCATATAGCCTATGTATCTATACTTTGTTATAAGTGTGTGTGTGTATAACCTGTATTTCATATGTATGTTCACATGTTCACATGACTTTTTATGTTCTTACCTTATGATACATTTATGTTTAGATTGTAATTCTGAGATGTTAAGACCTTGTCTTCTTTATCCTACGGGAAAGTCCTTGGTGCTTATGATTGTGTCATTACTCAATGAACAAGAACAGATGACAGTGATGCAGAGGGAAAAGGGTTTAGTACAGACACTAGTGAAGAGCATGTCTTTATACAACTAAGATTAGTGCTAAGACTAGAAATCAGCCATTCTTTTTTTTTCCATTTTCTGGAGTTGACTTGTAAGAAATCAGCCATTTTGGTAGTAGGATCAGGGCCCATTCTCAGGGCTAGTTCCCAGTCACACCCTGCTACAGCTACCAAGTGCATAGCAGATGCTGGGATGGCAGTAAGGAGAGGCACTGATCCTGAGAAAGCTTTGGCGTCCACCACCTACCTTGAGGTTTTCCAGAGATAATTGCCTCTGCTGTCACTTTGCCTTAGATCTATTTCTTCCCATCATCACTTCATGATTTAACCCTGAGACAAAACTATTCAATCCTCAGATGATGGAAATGGTGTTAACTATTTAGATAGGAAAAAAGCCACATCCCATCAACTGGTGGCAACCTTCATCCACTGGCACAGCCGACATTCCTTCTTAAGAAGTCAGAGCTAGGTCTGCCTCTGCGTGAGGCAAGGCAATCTCCCAAGTAAGACAGTTAAAAAATGGGCCAAACACGTGTATACCTATGTAACAAACTGGCACGTTCTGCACATGTATCACAGAACTTAAAGTATAATAATTTTTTTAATGGGGCAAAACCCCAAAGGTCTCCCTTCCATGCTTACAAACCCATCGAGGTCGGTTCACTTCAGCTGTTGGCATGCTAACATTAAAGAGTATGAAAGGCAAAGTGACCGTCTTCCTTTTGTGGATTCACTGGTCTCCTAAGAAACTGTAACCGGCTCTGTGTCTGAGTATTTCAGTGAATAAGTTAAATGCAGGAAACAATCCTTGCTTAGCTGGATTGCTTTGGCATGCCTCAGTTTTTCTGAACCGGTGATAGAGTTACAAGGCACACATAAATCTTTCTGTGTTAAATAATTTCAACTATACCTATATTGGTTAATTTTAGTTCAGTGAACATTATCGTACTGATCCCCACCAACTACCCCCACAGGGATTTACTGCCAATGAGGCTTTCAAAGTGGAGGGCTGAGGAGACTGAGGACCACTAGCTTCCAAAGTAAGGGCACAGCCCCAGCTTAGTGGTTAAGAGCCTGGACTCGGAGGGAGACTGCCTAGATTCAAATTGAGGCTCCACTCCTCCCTCACTGTGGGAATGTGAACAAGTTACTTATGCTCCCTGTGCCTCAGTTTCATCATCCTTAAAACGGGACCAATGAAAAACCCATGTCACAGGATAAGCTGCTACCTATAAAGCACTTAAAATTATCAGTGCACAAAGTGTTAGCTGCCGCTGCCATTATTATTATTATTTTTCCCTCTCTTTCCACCTGGGCTCTCTCACTCACCCTGAGAATAAACACACTAGGTGCTCAGATGTTGGCTTTGATAGTAATAAACAAACTGTTAATCTGTTTCATGTATTCTTCTCTCATATATCCCTTCCCCATTCTAGGAAAGCAGTGGCCTCCAAATCCAAAGCAATAATCTTCTATAAAGAAACACAATCAAGGAACAGAGAAAAGTTGAAAAAGTTACAAAATTATCTCAAATGATTGCCAACTTCGGACAGACTAAAGGGCAAACCACAATGATCTCACCAGGCTTTGTGCTCATCAAACAGCAGTCAAGATTCCTGTAAGAAGGGAAATCTTAATTGTGCCTATGCAACTCAGGAGTCTGAAATGGTATCTAAATAGCTCTCCAAGACCAGAGTAACATTCTTCCAACGTTAGGGGCACTTTATAAGCCACAGTCAGGGAGGGGAAAGTGAACACAGTCAGGGAGAGAAAATCAAAAGTGTTCGATTTTCTCTTATCAGGGCAGCTTTTGAGACAAAAGCCTATCTTCATTTTTCAGTATTTACTGCTGCTACAGAGCTTCACAGAGAGGATGTGCAAATGCTAAATCGTGATGTGAAGGTGGAGAAAGGGAGGATATCAGAAAAGAGGGTGGAGTCATTTTTTCTAGAAAGACACAAACCAGCTAAAGAAGTTAATATCTTTAATTTATCAGCTTAGTTCTTGCCAGAATTACATTCATTTTACATTTGAAAAATGTTCGAGCACATATTTTTGAGCACATGTTCAAAGCACTAAGTTAGATACTGAAGATAAAACAATGGGTAAAATTCTCAGGTGAAAAGTAACTTAAAAAGAAAAGAAAAACAAATGGGTAAGAAACAATCGCTTCCATCAGTGACCATAAACTCTGGTGTGAATGACAATTAAATAGCTGATCACAAATCAGTATGAGAGAGGGAAAGAATGGTCTATTTCCCATTAACAAACCAGTTAATAACTATGAGAAAGTATACCACAGGAAGGCCAATTCATTTCAAGAAATATTTATTATGAGGCCCATTTTATAACAAAAAAAAACTTGAAATGCTTGTTAGTGTCACTTTGATTCTCACTGATGGGTTTCAAATTCAATTCATAATAATAACAATTATATCATTAAATGTTTAAAACTTTTATTAAGTGTTCAAGTGTACTGAACATGGTTCTAAGAAGTACTTTAGATGTTTTAACCCATTTAATGCTCACAAGAAATTGACGTCAGTACTACCATTAACTGACACTTTATGTCCAAAAAAAAAAAAAATTAAAATGGGGGTACAGAGTGATTAAGAAACCTGCCTTATATTAAACAACTAGTAAGTACTAGAGCAAAGTTGGAAACCCTAGCAGTCTAGGTTTAGAGTCAGTGTTTCTAACAAATATGCTAGTTTGTTTGACCAGAAGGCCTCCTTCAGACCAGGCTTCCCTATTAGCAAAATAGCTGCTACACTCTAGCTACTCACAGCCCTCATTATACCGGAGCCCAATTTGCTTTATGTACCCAAAGCAGCATTTATCCTCAGAAAGGCTCAAGAGCCTGGTTATTCATCACCAATTGAGACAGAAGACGCAGAGGCCCTACCTGATGAAGAAGACCCTTGGACTTGTTACAGGAGGAAGGAAAGGGATGGAGGAGGGTAGGAGGAAGGAGCAGACGAGGGAAGAAGCACTTCCGATAAGGCTTTAAGCTATGCAAGGTGAGTTCAGAAAAGGAGCCAGGTAAAAAAATGAACATTAACTGGAGAAAACATAACCATGCAGTAACAACACCAGCAAGTAAGAGAATGACAGGGCTAGACACAAAACCTGTTGACCTCATCAACAGAAACCCACTGAAGAAATTTTATTTCTTCTGAGGAGCCCCCAGCCTCTCATTAACCCTTGTTAACTTAGAACAGCAGGAATGGGCGAACGGAGGATTATGGGTCATTTGAGACACTTTGAATTTGAGGTGCCTGTGGTACATTCCAACAAAAATGCTCACCAGGCAGTTGGAGATGCAAGTCTGCAGCTCAAGGAAGAGGTCTTGCCTGACCTCAAATCTCCTGGGTCCTCATCTCCAGCTCTAGCCAAGGTACTACACTGCCTCCCTCTGCTTTTGGCATATTCCCCAGGAGAAACAATGAGTCTTTCTTCAGTTTGGATTACTAACTTCAAAGGTTTTAAAGTAAATTTTACTCAGAGATCCTGGCTGATTTTGACTAGTTGGCACCTGGATATTGGCACACCCCTCCAGGAATGCTTATGAGAATACTGGCCTCAGAATAGGTGATCAGCCATGCAATCTAGAACTCCAGCCTGAGAATGGGTGGCCACTGCTTGTCCCTGCCCTTCAACTGATGGGCAATAGGAACATGATTTATCTTGCCTGCTCTCCAGAGAATGCCAGAAAGAAAAGGTGTCCAAAACTTGGCATGCCATTTACTCACATTCGCTATCTCCTGGATGACTACAATGTGGCAGTGGCTGGGAGCAGTGGCTCACGCCTGTAACCCCAACAGTTTGGGAGGCCTAGGTGGGAGGATTGCTTGAGCCCAGGAATTTGAGACCAGCCTGGGCAACATAGCAAGACCTCATCTCTACTAAAAATAATAACAATAAAAAATTAGCCAGGCATGGTGGTACACGCCTGTAGTCCCAGCTATTTGGAAGGGTGAGGTGGAAGGATTGCATGAGCCTGGGAGACTGAGGCTGCAGTGAGCTATGATTTACACCACTGCACTCCAACCTGGGCAACTAAGTGAGACCCTGTTGGAAAAAAATTTAAAAATTAATAAATAAATGCTGGTCAGAATATATTATATCGATATTTGCAAATGCCATTTGTTACAGCTGACTTTTCAAAATACCACTCAGTTCTCATATTTCAACATAATTTAATATTAAACTTTTTTAAAACATGAGAATTAAAAAATAATTATCATGGTCTGTTGAGCACTTAAAGGAGTAGTTCAGGTCTTGAGAGAGCCTAAGGAAGGTTGAACTCCTATATTTACAATCAAAAGAAGATAGGAAAAATAAAATTGAAAATAGGACACCCTCTTGACTCATGCTACACCAGGGATTTAGAATGGTTAAGGAGGTTGTGATAAAATGGTTAAGGAGGTTGTGATAAAAATGAATGCCAAGAAACCAAAAAGCTACTGAGGTTATTTACTAATCAGAAGGTGCAACTGCTTGTACATGAGCTCAAAGCAAAGCCATCATTCTGCTAGGCACTGGGCTTACAGCAACTTGTAAGTCCTTTAATTTTTTTTTTTTTTTGAGACAGAGTCTCCCTCTGTCGCCCAGGCTGGAGTGCAGTGGCACGGTCTCACTGCAACCTCTGCCTCCCAGGTTCAATCGATTTTCATGCCTCAGCCTCCCAAGTAGCCGGGACTACAGGCACCTGCCACCAAGCCCAGCTAATTTTTGTGTTTTTAGTAGAGACAGGGTTTTGCTATGTTGTCCAGACTGGTCTCTGACCTCAAATGATCGCCTGCCTCAGCCTCCCAAAGTGCTGGGATTATAAGCATGAGCCACTATGCCCAGCCATGTCCCTTAATATCTAATCAGTCATCAAGTCCTGTGCTTTAAAATAACCTTTTCTTAGCCAGGCATGGTGGCTCATGCCTGTAATCCCAGCTACTTGGGTGGCTGAAATGGAAAGATTGCTTGAGCACAGGAACTCAAGACCAGCCATGGCAACATAGCAAGACCTCATCTCTAAAAAAAACTGAAAAATTAGCCGGGCCTGCCTGTAGTCCCAGCTACTTGAGAGGCTGATGTGGGAGGATCCCATGAGCCAAGAGTTTGAGGCTGCAATGAGCTATAATTACATCATCATATTCCAGCCTGGGAGACAACAAGACCTTGTCTCTAAAAAAACAGATTTTAAAAGAAGAAAAAATATATATAATGTCCTTTTCTTTTTACTCCCATGGTCACTACCCTTGGCTAGATGTAAGACTGGTGAGAGCATAGGAGAGAAGACAAGGAATTACAAGTCATGAATTAGAGTGGAAAAGATTTAAAAAAGATGAATTTCAGGAACAATGCATTTGCTTAACAGACATACTAAACTATATCCTTGCCTCGGGTTATACTTATAAGCTAATTTTTATAATTAAAATGTTGAATGCATCAATAGAATACCACTCAATGATAGAAACTGAAGTAATACTAAAATAGCAGTGAAGTACCAAAAATGGTCTCCCAGTTAACTGAGTAGAAGCCATCTACATTAAAGGTTGAGTAGGGTGATTGAGAATCATTAGCAATAAAAATTGATAGCCTGTATAAATGAGGTTATCTCAAAGGAAATTCTGGGGAAAATGGAGAGAGAGTTTGTTGTGTCTCACAGAAGAGCAAGTTCATGAGTACATATTCATGTGCACACATATGTGTATAAAGTATGAGGAGAAAGGAAATTCAAGACCCTCCGCCATGAGGGAAGACCTAACCGCCCTCTCCAGCCATTTCCTGCCACTGCTGGCTATGGGGTCCTTTGCTCTACTTGCCAGAGTCTGCTTGTTCTCTTCTGCACGCCCTTCTCCCCACCTTTGTTTACACCATAATCCTGACCAAGTATCATGTCCCATGACTCTCTGTCTGCATCTTAGTGTCCTTCCAGATGTAGCTCAAGTTCCATGTCCCCTTGCAAGCCAAGCCCTTCCTGAGAAGCCCAACCCACAGTGTCTTCTCCTTCTTCTGTCCTCTTACGGTCACTGCCACTCACTCTTATATGGACAGAGTAAAACGAAAGCCCCTCCCACACATTTCAATGGCCCATCTATTGTCTCTCATTACCGAGTACCTTCTTGAGTCTTTGCTGGTGTTGGATCCCCTCAGCTAGATGAAAAGTTCTTTAGGGCAGGGATTGTGTCTTCACACATCTTTAAATCCTTCCTAGCATAGGCTCAGCCCTACGTACGATCTACAATAAGAACAGGCAGTATCATACAATATGCACAGGAAAATACTATTAATATATTAAGTATGAGAGTATTCTGATTCTAACATACAAGATTAGAAAGGGAGAATTTACCGTAATCATCTTTTCACTAAATACCTCTTAGGAAGATAATAAGACTGTAAAGTACACAAGAAAATGGAAGAGAGAGCTTAAATAAGCAAGGGCAGATGTGGACGCTGGAGCATAAGATTCTCACGAGGCAGATTAAGAGAGACAAAGGAAAAATCAACAATGATTCAGTGGAAGTCAGATATGAAAACATATAAGCTTATCTGAGTCACAGCCCCGAAAAGGAAAAATAAAAAAGGAAATAAATAAAATTTAAAAACATACCGGTATTTCCTTGAGCATCTTCTATCTTATTTGGTGAGGGCAACAGAAAAGATGACCTGGTGACGTGCGGGCCTTGAAGCGATGGCTGCTGCTGTTGCTGCTGCTGCAAAGGCGTGGTTTTGAGGACCACCCTCCAGTCCACTTGGGTAATATCTGATCGTGATCGAGCATGCCCTGGCTTGAAAGTTGAGGTCTCATCCAGTAAGTCATTTACAGAACGAGGCCGGTCCCTCCGACGCTGACAGATACTGAAGAAATTAAAGGTTGATGCTTCCTTTTGTTCCATCCAGGAAAGATTATCTGGGGTTGTCCCTCTCTGGACCATAAACTGTTCTTTGGCAGGGAAGACATTTTGAGCTTTGGTTTCTAAGAGCCTGCTCTTACAGTGGTCCCAAATCATGCCCCCCTTGCCCAGGGAGGTGACATTTCTCATAGCACCATTGTCTGTTATGTTACTGAGTACCTCATGCCCCACCAGTTCAGGGACTTCCTGGATCCCATAAACCTCTGCTTGCTGCACAGCCTTTTCTAGATTACTATCCAAAGTACTAAAGAACTCCTCTGTAACTTCTAAGGCCGGGCTGATATCATCCACTTCCAAAGCTTCCATGTCACAGGCTCCAGGAGGCCTCAGCCTCCTAAGCTGGTTCCAGAAATGGCTTCATGAACATTCACCCAACCAAGAGGGGTGCTTCAGCAATAGAGCTATGGAAACAACTGGAAGAAACCTTCATTGGGTTTCCTGAAGCAGGCCAAACACAAAGGTGGTTGATGTTTTCCTGGTAATTAAAAGCATTTTCTAGTGGCTAATGGGCATTAACAGATGTATAGGGAGACCAAATGTTCCTTTGAGATTATTCTTCAGTGAGACCTCTGTGAAGACAACAGGAAGTACTTGTCAAAGCAATGCCACACCAATCCTTGATTTCCTGGAAGAAAATAAACAGGATAACATTGGCACATGGTTCATTGTATTCTACAGTACACAAGTCTGCCGAATTGCTTTCCCACCTCTACGCCTATTCTATGGTACTCAAGCACAAAGGAAGACAACACCTACACAGAAGTGCCATTGTCAGGAATACATATCACTACCCGCTTTGGATAAAAACTTACACGGAGCAGGGAGGAGCACTTGATAAGAGGAATTAAGGTCAATAGATTTTACTCACACAGAGAAAATGCTTTCAGAGCATTTGTAAAAAGACTGCCCTGGCAAATCTCTGATATGCTGACCTAAAATAGTAAGCAAAAGAGACTAGGAATTCTGTGACTGGGCCTATATCATAATCAGTCTAAAAGTCATAAATGCTTGAGTCCTTTCACAAACTTTGAAGGCACTGATGATTTGTTGGGTTTAAAGGTGCCACAGGGAAGCAGAGAAGGAGGTTCTGCCCTTTTTTAAAATCCAAACGTGACTGTGCTTGTGCTTCTTAGACTTAGATTATATAATGCTTGATGATGACTCTGGACTTCAGAATTGCTCTGGCATTCTTAGGATTTCAGACTCCAAACTCCCCAAGACTTCCAGGATTGGCCTCAGAGTATGGGTCCAGTCTGCAGGGTGTCTATGAGCTTAAGGCGAAGTCACAGCCTGAATGGCAGTCTTGAGTTCATCCTTTTCTCTCTACAGAACTCAAGTTCCAAACCTTACATCTCTACCTGGGCAGAAAGAATCCTACACAAGCAGTAACCCATGCTTTCAAACACTAGATTACCAAGACCAGGCCAAATTAGAGCAGACCTTGACAGTGATGCTGTCCAGTACAGTAGATAGTAGCCATTATGACCATTCAAACTTAAATTTGGTAAAGTCAAAGTTCCTCAGTCACACTAGTCACATTTCAAGTGCCCAACTGTCACATTTACCTTTTACCATAAAAAAAAAACAAAAAACAAAAAACAAATAAAACAACTAGACAAGGGCTTTTTTAATCCTTAACTACTTATAAGTAGGCAAAACTAGGCAACTAGCAACACCATTATATATTGACATGGTTTGGTTGTGTCCCCACCCAAACCTCATCTTGAATTCCCAGGTGTTGTGGGAGGGACCCAGTGGGAGGTAATCGAATCATGGGGGCAGGTCTTTCCCGTGCTGTTATTGTGATAGGGAATAAGCCTCATGAGATCTGATAGTTTCAAAAGAGGAGTTTCCCTGCACAAGTTCTTCTCTTGTCTGCTGCCACGTGACACGTGTCTTTCACCTTCCACCATGATTCCAGCCATGTGGAATTGTAAGTCCAATAAAACACTTTCTTTTGTAAATTGCCCAGTCTTGGGGTATATCTTTATCAGCAGCATGAAAACGGACTAATACATATATGTTGTTGCAAAGGTAGACAGATGTGCTTTCTTTGTAAAAACTTCACAATTTTATGGTTAAATTCATTTTTACCACTTAGGTCATTAAACCACTACATTTATATCAACAGCACCAATCTACTTTGCTTAACCTATATAAATTAAACTCATATACACAGACCTTTATTTCAGATGTATCAAGGAGGTTTGTAGTTCATAGGACCTCTATAGAGCCTCTTGCAAAGTGATAATGATTATGAATTTGTCTACTTTTATATATTTTGATATTTATTATGTTAGTACTTCATGAAGCAAGGCACAGATTTATTTTTAGAGATATACATTAGTTATAAAACATTTCTAGCTGTAAACAGGGTTATTTTTTCTGAGTCTAAAGTTAAACCTTCAGTCTCTCCAAATGTGTAACAGGGTTTTAGTGCTTCTATAATTTTGAAACTTGGGATATTTTTCAATTTCATCTTGTATACCAGAGACAGAAATATACATAAATATAATAAATCTTAAAACTTTTTGTTCTTTCCTTACTAAAAACTGAAATGAACATAAACAAAGTACAAGTTTCCCATTTTATAAAGAAGCCACCAAGGTTCAGAGCATTAAGTTGTTAATTGAAGATTACTGATATTCCTTTTCTCATCCAGTGTTTCAAATTCAGTCTTTACTCATGATAAAGTGTAAATAACCTTCAAAAAATTATTTGTTTCTTTCTCTTTTTTTTTTGATTTATCAAACTATCTACATATATTATTTTTTATGCTTCTGGCTCGGTATTTGCAGGCTGGTTAGAAGTATATCACAGGCCAGGTGCAGTGGCTCATGCCTGTAATCCCAGCACTCTGGGAGGCAGGCAGATCACTTGATCCGCCAAGAGTTTGAGACCAGCCTGGCCAACATGGTGAAACCTCATCTCTGCTAAAAATACAAAAATGAGCCAGTCATGACGGTGTGCACCTATAGTCCCAGCTACTCGGGAGGCTGAGGTGGGAGGAGGATCATTTGAACTAGAGAGTCGGAGGTTGCAGTGAGCTGAGATCATGCCACTGCACTCCAGCCTGGGCAACAGAGCGAGGCCCTGTCTCAAAAAAAAAAAAAAAGAAAAAAAAGTGGCCGGGCGCGGTGGCTCACGCTTGTAATCCCAGCACTTTGGGAGGCCGAGGCGGGCGGATCACAAGGTCAGGAGATCGAGACCATGGTGAAACCCCGTCTCTACTAAAAATACAAAAAAATTAGCTGGGCGTGGTGGCGGGCGCCTGTAGTCCCAGCTACTCGGAGAGGCTGAGGCAGGAGAATAGCGTGAACCCGGGAGGCGGAGCTTGCAGTGAGCCGAGATTGCACCACTGCACTCCAGCCTGGGCGACAGAGCAAGACTCTGTCTCAAAAAAAAAAAAAAAAAAAGTATATCACCATTGTTGGCCATGCTGGTTGGTGGAATACTTCTAACCCACATGGTCTAAAGCCATAGACTGTTAGACAAGGAAATTGGCCTTTGGGATTATGTTTTCAACCTTAGTATTTCATAGAAGAAGCTACTGAGGCCCAAAGAAGGTAAGAGGCCCCATGAGCACTTTCATGCTCTTAAACATGCAGGCAAGTTTTCACCTCAGGGCCTTTGCATTTGCTGTTCCCCCAGACACCCCAACATGGACAACTCTCTCCTTAGGTAATTGTTCATATGACCCTCCCTGACCACCCTCTTTAAAATTATAATGCACTTCTCTGTCCTAGACTCTTGAGCTCCCTTACTCTGCTTTTGTTTAAATAAACTTTTCATTTTAAAACAGTTTTTTGTTTGTTTGTTTGTTTTTTTCAAGACGGAGTTTTGCTCTTTCGCCCAGGCTAGAGTGAAGTGGCACGATCTCAGCTCACTGCAACCTCCACCCCACAGCATTCAAGCGATTCTCCTGCCTCAGCCTCCTGAGAAGTGGGAATTAAAGGTGCCCACCAACACGCCTGGATAATTTTTATATTTTTAGTAGAGACAGGGTTTCATCATGTTGCCAGGCTGGTCTTGAACTCTTGAACTCTGGTGATCCGCCCACCTTGGCCTCCCAAAGTGCTAGGATTACAGGCATGAGCCACCACTCCTGGCCAACAGTTTTATATCTATAAAATTATTACAAAGATAATACACTCAGTTCCTATATACCCCATGCTCAGTTTCCTCTATGTAACATCTTACATTAGTATGATACGTTTGTCACAATTAATGAACCAATATTGTTACATTATTATTAACTTAAGTCTATACTTTTTTCAGAATTCTTCAAATTTCCCTAATGTCCTCTATCTATTCCAGGATCCTATACAGGATACCACAGGGCATTTAGTTGTCATGTTTCTTGGGCCTTGTGTTGGCTATGACAATGTCTCAGACTTTACCTGTTTTTGATGTCTTTGACAGTTTTGAGGAGTACTAGTCAGGTATTTCATAGAATGTCCCTCATTTTGGACTTGTTTGATGTTTTTCTCATTATTAAACCAGGGCTATATGTTTTTGAGTGGAAGTCCATGGAGGTGAAGTACCATTCTCATCATATAATATTAAGGGTATATACTATGAACATGACTTACTACTGTTCACGTTAACCTTGATTACCTGGCTTGAGGTACCCTTTTTGCTTAAGCATTTACCATCTTCTAACATACCATTTAATTGACTTATTTAACATTTAGTGTTTCTCTCTCTCCACTAAAATATAAGCTCTACAAGTCCAGGAATTTGTGTTCATTGTGTTCATTGATGTACCCCAAATACATGGAATAGTGTTTGGCACACACACACACGCAAGTGCGTGCATTGAACAAATGCATTGTTGTCGCGCTGCATAAGAGATAGCGCCTCATGACCTATCCACTTCTCCAATTTAAAGTTCTTAACGAACATCCACCCACCTTGTTGTTTTACTCCTTCATGCTTTTGTCCAAATTGGGGAGCCCTTCCTAGTTGGTCAGGCTCTCATAGCACCCTGGGTTTGCCACATTGTACCGAAATGATCAGCCAATCTCTCTAGATCCTACTCTAAACTCTGAGCTACTTGACTGCAGACACCATGACCTTCTTACTTATCCTCCTATATACTCTCTGTCTTCATTCTTTTAGGCTCTGTTTTCCAACCTTACTCTTTGGAATTTCATCTTTTTCCTGAGCTCTATAGCCCTCAAATTCACTACAGTACAACAGTCTGATGTCAAGTTTAATTTCTATAATTAAGTACTTCTTACTAGCTTGCCTCATTTAGTTTTGAAATTAATCGAAATATAATAAATATATTCAGATAGGTCAAAATATAAAGGGGACCTTCCTCTGACAAAGTGAAGGGAATAAGATTAGCATGTGGGTGCAGTATGGTTTGCCTCAGTACAAAACTAGAAATCAGGAGCTAATTAGAACTGTGTTCTAAATCTGGCTCAACCACTCACTTGCTGGGTGGCCTCTGGCAAACCATTTAACCTCTGCATGACTTACTCAGCTACCTGTATCCCACAGAGTTGCTAATATCAAATTGCTTTGCGTGTGGATCATTCACTAGGTAGCTGCTCCAACATGCCTTTACAAATATAAACTGCTACATAATTATGGAGCACTCCATTGGACCTCACCCATTCAACAACCAAATGTTCCTCATCTCTCCCTGGAAAGACTTGTCAGTTCAACAAAGGCAAAGTCAGCAACGAACTATTTATAATATACTGCTTTTCAGCCAAACTCAGTGACCTATAGACATTTTATCTTATATTTGTATAGAATGCCCTTTCTGTAAGAAGGGGTATATTTCCCCTATTTAATAGATTGAGAAATTGAGGAAATAAAAGAGCTCAACCCAAAGAATCCTATGCACGCATCAAAACGAATCAGTGTATCACTATTTCCTAACTAAGAAATCTGTTGTTTACATGCTCGTTAGGCAAGGCTAATTAACAGGATGAATACAGTAGTTCTCCCACACAGAGACAGAAGCACTTATGAGTAATAATTCTACCCTGACTCACCCAGAGATGCTGTGTCCTCCTGAGCTGGATGGTAAAAGCGCTGACTCCCTCCCTCTTAGCTAAGTGACTCAGAATATTATGAGTGCTGAAGGTGTCTGGGGCCATATCATTTTAGAAGCAGCTGGACGGGGAAGAAAACTGCAATGGCAAAGACACCTAGGACAACTTATGTCTATCAATTTTCAAAAATAAGAGCCAAGGGTGATTACAAAGATGGTCCACATTGAGGGCGTTCACATCACCTTGGTTTAAGGTTGTGGCTGACTGAGAATTTTCTAAGAGTTACATAATATGAAGGACACACCACAAGAGGATATGCCCCTAGTAAAATGGCCTTTCTGGACCACGAGGCTACATGGCAATGTAAGGATGTGGATGAAGCACAGGCATGCCGCAAGCAGCTGATAAGGAAATGGTGCCAGGGTGGACCTCATAAAAAGAGCTCAGAGGCCTATCAGATGAAACAGACAGCTAGAAACACAGATGGAATCCCATTTTCATAGGTTTGAAGCAAACATTAAATTGCTGCATTATATCTAAGTTTAAATGAAAGAGAAGACTATTGCCACAATACATAAAGAGCATACCATTAAAAAAATAATTTGGGCTGGAGGTGGTGGCTCACACCTATAATCCCAGCACTTTGGGAGGCTGAGGCAGGAGGATAACTTGAGGCCAGGAGTTCAAGACCAGCCTAGGCAACACAGTGAGACCCTTTCTCTACAAACAAAAAATTAAAAATAGGCCGGGCACGGTGGCTCATGCCTGTAATCCCAGCACTTTGGGAGGCCAAGGCGGGTAGATCACAAGGTCAGGAGATGGAGACCAACCTGGCTAACATGGTGAAACCCCATCTCTACTAAAAATACAAAAAATTAGCTGAGCATGGTGGTGGGTACCTGTAGTCCCAGCTACTCGGGAGGCTGAGGCAGGAGAATCGCTTGAACCCGGGAGGCGGAGCTTGCAGTGAGCCAAGATTGCACCACTGCACTCCAGCCTAGGCGACAGAGTGAGACTCTATCTCAAAAATAAATAAATAAATAAAATTAAAAATTAAAAATTCGTCAGGTGGGGTGGCATGTGCCTGTAGTCCCAGCTACTCAGGGGGCTAAGGCAAGAGGATCCCTCGAGCCCAGGAGTTCGAGGTTGTAGTAAGCTGTGATTGAACTACCGCGCTCCAGCCTGGGAGACAGAGTGAGACCCTGTCTCAAAATAAATAAATAAATAAAAATAAAATATACAATTTTTTTCCAGTTCTAAAAGTAATAAATACTTGTAGAAACTCTGGAAAATAGTGACAGATATGGAAAAGGAAATAAAAATCAGTCATGATCTCATAACTCAGTGAAAGTAAATCAATAGTTAGGTGTACTTTTATCCAATATTTAATTGGAATCAAAACTATATATACAGTTTGGGCACACTGTTTGTTTAAATGTATGCTCCAAAAAAATCAAATACCAGTAAATACTAACCTTGCCAAAAAAAAAAAAAAACAGACAAAAAGAAATGTCCCAGGGAGTGCTGTGCCTACTTATACCTTACAACCTGACACAAGATCCCACTCAATTGAACTTCTCTTCTATAGCCACCAAGGGACCTCCTTGTTACATAGCCATTAGTGTTTTCCAAAGTCCTTAAACTGCTTGTGCTGTTAACCAGCCCCTCCTTAAAAGTTTCCTCCCAGGGTTTTGTGGGTACTACATTCACTGAAGTTTTCTTCTCATTTCTACCCACTTAGTCTCCATCTTCTTCCTTCCCTTCCTGGTCAAATAGGGGTGTTGTCTGAGCTCTCTTCTCTGGCTAGAGCTACATGATGTTCTCCTTAAATCAATTTATCCACACATGCAACTCCAATAACTTCTTCTATATTCACGCTGTTCAAATTTCTACCTTCAGTCTCAATCTCAGAATTGACTTCTGGTCCTATGTTCCCAGCTATTTGTAAGACATTTCTACCTGGCTTACTAAGCTCCATTTGTCTAAAATTACACTCAGTTATTTATTCAGTAAGTATTTGCTGAGTGCCTACTATGGGCTGGACACTGTTCTGGGCACCAGGGAAACCCTTCCATGAAGCTCCCATTGACAACAAGGTTCAACTCTTTAACCTGACATTCTAGGCCTTTCACAATCTTGGGTTAGTTTGCCATTCCAACTTTCTACTTCAATTCACACACTCTTTACCTCCAAACTGAATGCTATTGCTTTTCCAGTTATTTCAGAAATACCCTCTTCCCACCTCAACCTACTGAAATTCTATTCTTCAAGGCCCAGCTCAAATGCCACCTCTTCCGCAAGCTTTTTTGGGTCCCTGATCCTAAAATGGTCTGTTCTTTCTTTAAACTGCCACCGAATATCTTTGGTACCTCCCCCACAACATATACTGTATGCTGCATGTTCCTTCTCAAATGACGATGACAATAATTATAAGTTATCAAAAGCCTATTTTGTGCCAGGTATGTCGCTTGGTATTTCATATCTCTAAGCCCCAAAATGTATAATGTGAGTACTATTACCCTCATTTTACAAATGAGGAAGCTCAATGATACCAAGTAACTTACCTGATATCAAGTAACACGCCTACCTACCGGACTTAGATGAACTTGAAAGCAGCAATTCTGCCCTCTTCCATTTGTATAACTGTCATTGGGCCTAGAACTGTGGTTAGTAGTACACAGTGGGTACTCAGTAAGCATGTGCTGAATGAATAACTGAATAAACAGTATATTTTCAAGGCACTGACATCTGTAAGTATATATACCACTCTAGTTTCCTGGCAAAATTATATTTGGATTCCTTATAGGCTCGTTTCAGTAAAATCTGACATACTTTCCGAAACGTCATGTTGACTCAAGCTTTTACATTTTTTTCTTGGTAGAAAAGGCTTCCTAGCTATTAAAACCTGGGCTTAAAAAATAACATGGCAAAGATCAGGTAGCAAAAACCTCACTCAGACCTTTTATAGAAACCAAAGCACCTATGCATTACTTAGGAATTGTCCTGTGAACCACTACAATATCAGCAACTTGGCTGGGTTCATTTTCCAATGACTTAGAGCTCAAGCTCTTTACAACACCAGTAATGAGATGTTCCCTTTGAAGTAGTCCCCACAATCCATTTAAAGCATTTTTCAGTACATCTCTGCACATGTTTATTGTTTGCCACCTGCAAAATCATTGAGACATTTGCTGCCTCAGAAACCTAACTAAATATAAGCATGGCCCTTTAAATCTCAGATTGCTTTGCGACTGAAGGCAGCAGTAATACTGCACCTTTATGTCAAATTGGAAAGCCAAAGCTTCTGGTTGGGAAGCCCATTTTCATAAAACCACCAGAGATCCAATATGTCTTGCTCTTAGAAACAAAGCAGGAAGACACAAACTTCAGTTATGAAATGTCTAAAAATGCAGACTTGATGTTTTCCATCTCCCTTTGCCTCCATGGCAGAGAACGTTGACTAGACAACAAACAAAAGAACCACTTGAATTAGCTTTATCTTGGGACTGAGAGGAAGAAGGCAAAAACTTCCATGATAAAAACTTTATCAGCCTCCAACTGCAGCAGGAGTAACCGGTGAGGTGCAAGTAGGTTCCATCAGAGCCAAGCCAGCTAGTGTGGCTGACTGGAACAGTGAATGTAACAACAAGGAAGTACAGTGAGACCAAATATGCAAGATACCCAGAAAGGGCTGGGGAAGTAGACTTAAAGATGTCATCAGTTTATATAACTATTTAGAATCTTCTACTTGAGCCTGAGTAATAGAGGCTGTGTTTCTAAATTCAATACAGGACTGTATTTATCTAATTATCTCACAAAACTCCTAAAACTGAGTTAATCTCAGGAAAAAATCACTTGGTTTTTACAGAAAATAATCATTTTTCACATGCATGGTTAGAATCAAGTTTATAAAGTGCTTGATAACAAATGGCCAACACATATATGAAAAAATGCTCAACATCACTAATGATCAGGGAAATGCAAACCAAAACCACAATGTGATACCACCTTACTCCTTCAAGAATGGCCATAATAAAAAAAAAAAAAAAGGCTGGGCGCAGTGGCTCACGCCTATAATCCCAGCACTTTGGGAGGCCGAGGAGGGTGGATCACGAGGTCAGGAGATTGAGACCATCCTGGCTAACACGGTGAAACCCCGTCTCTACTAAAAAAATACAAAAAATTAGCCGGGCGTGGTGGCGGGCACCTGTAGTCCCAGCTACTCGGGAGGCTGAGGCAGAAGAATGGCGTGAACCCAGGAGGCGGAGCTTGCAGTGAGCCGAGATAGCGCCACTGCACTCTGGCCTGGGCAAAAGAGCGAGATTCTGTCTCAAAAAAAAAAAAAAAAAAAAAAAAGATGTTGGCGTGGATGTGGTGAAAAGAGAACACTTCTACACTGCTGGTGGGAATGTAAGCTAGTACAGCCACCATGGAAAATAGTGTGGCGATTCCTTTAAGAACTAAAAGTAGAACTACCATTTGACCCAGCAATCCCACTACTGGGTATCTACCCAGAGGAAAAGAAGTCATTATACGAAAAAGACACTTGCACATGCATGTTTATCGTAGCACAATTTGCAGCTGCAAAAATGTGGAACTAACCCAAATGCCCATCAATCAACGAATGGAAACAAACTGTGAGATATATATATCTATATATCTATATATCATATACATATATATGATGGACTAGTACTCAGCCATAAAAAGGAATCAATTAATGGCATTTACAGCAACCTGGATGGGATCGGAGACTACTATTTTAAGTGAAGTAACTCAGGAATGAAAAACCAAACATCGTATGTTCTCACTCATAAATGGGAGCTAAGCTATGAGGATTCAAAGGCATAAGAATGAGAAAATAGACTTTGGGGACTTAGGGGGACAGGGTGGGGAGGGGGTGAGGAATAAAAGACTACAAATCGCGTTCACTGTATACTGCCTGGGGGATGGGTGCACCAAAATCTCACAAGTCACCACTAAAGAACTTAGTAACTAAATACCTCCTGTTCCCTCCAAGCCTATGGAATAAAAAAAATTTTTAAGTGCTTTAATAAACTTTTTTTTTTTTTTTTGAGACGGAGCTTCACTCTTGTTGCCCAGGCTAGAGTGCAATGGTGTGATCTCAGCTCACTGCAACCTCTGCCTCCTAGGTTCAAGTGATTCTCCTGCTCAGCCTCCCAAGTAACTGGGATTACAGGTGCCCGCCACCATGCCTGGCTAATTTTTTGTATTTTTAGTAGAGATGGGGTTTCATCATATTGGCCAGGCTGGTCTCGAACTCTGATAAACTTCTTTTTTTTTTTTTGAGATGGAGTCTCATTCTGTCGCCCAGGCTGGAGTCCAGTGGCACGATCTCGGCTCACTGCAAACTCTGCCTCCCGGGTTCACGCCATTGTCCTGCCTCAGCCTCCAGAGTAGCTGGGACTACAGGCACCCGCCACCACGCCTGGCTAATTTTTTTGTATTTTTTTAGTAAAGACGGGGTTTCACCATGTTAGCCAGGATGGTCTCGATCTCCTGACCTCATGATCCGCCTGC
The DNA here is from genome assembly GCF_028878055.3 of Symphalangus syndactylus. Classification (NCBI taxonomy): domain Eukaryota; kingdom Metazoa; phylum Chordata; class Mammalia; order Primates; family Hylobatidae; genus Symphalangus; species Symphalangus syndactylus. The sequence continues at coordinate 112,603,007 of NC_072430.2, forward strand.
CTGATAAAATTCTTAATAAATACTTGTAGTAATCTCAAAAAAGAGAGGTGAGTAAAGTAATGGGACTATTTTAAAGATGATGAAAGAGAACCCAAGATGATTCATTTATTGTCAATTGTAGTTCCCAAAGAAAAGAAAACGAAATTCCTCAAATCCTTGTCTAATTACTGAGTCCTTTGGGCCATCCAAGTTCAATTACCTTTTAAATCACCTTAAATTACACAGGGGCCCTGATCTTAGTAGAAGGACCATAAACAAGGAGTGAGTAGGCTGAATCCAACCCCTGAGCCCCTCAGACTAAGTATTGAGTTTGTTCACTGTGAGAGAAGTGTGGCAATGGGAAGAACATAAATTTATGACATCAGGAAAGGGTCAAGTCCCCACACTGCCTTCTGAGCTAACTGACATCCAGCAAGTCAGGCTGACTTAGGGCCTCTGTGCCCTTCTTATCTGCAAATGGAAGTCCTGCCAATACCTGCTCCCATCTACCTGAGAAAGCAGAGAAGCACAAATGTGGACGAAGTATGTGAAAGTTCTTTACAAACTCTAAAACAATTACTATTTCTATTAGAAGTTAGCTGATTTCTAATCACATAACCATTTATCCTCAACAATCATTTATAGAGGACGGACCCAGTACCCAAACACTATGTGAGATATTAGACACAAAACACAGCTCCTGCTCTTGAAGAGCTAAATAGCTAGTGGAAAGTGAGACACAAAACCAAGTATAAAAAGCACTTCAACAGAAGTATACAAAGGTGTTATACAAGCATAAATAAGGAATCGTTACTAATTAAGGGACAATAAAGAATTTTAAGTAACAGAACACAATTAAATGACAATGATAGGTATACAGAGATTACTTCAGTCGAAAGAAATCAAAAACAAAGGAAACAAAAACATACAACAAAACCAATCATTCCTGCTCCAGCAATCATGCTGTGGGCCAGGCATGGTGGCTCATGCCTATAATCCCAGCACTTTGGGAGGTCGAGGCAGGCGGATCATGAGGTCAGGAGTTCGAGATCAGCCTAGCCAATATCGCGAAACCCCATCTCTACTAAAAATATAAAAATTAGCCAGGCATGGTGGCACGCGCCTGTAGTCCCAGTTACTGAAGAGGCTGAGGCAAGAGAATTGCTTGAACCCAGGAGGCAGGGGTTGTGGCGAGCCGAGATCATGCCACTGCACTCCAGCCTGGGCAACAGAGCAAGACTCCATCTTAAAAAGAAAAAAAAAAAAAAAAAGAAATCATGCTGCTTCTTGCATGAAGCTGTCAGCCTACAATAACAGCCTCAAAGGTTCCACCAGAGAGTGAGCACTATGTGAACTAACAACCACACACGGAAGGCAAGAATGCAAAGGTCTTCTTCACAAGCTGTTCAAGTCTTTCGGATCCACAGACACATTCCTGTCCAACAGAAGGCCTTTGCTGGGTGGTGAGGATGTCATGGGAAATTAATAATTCCCTCACTTCCTGTTGACTTTAACTCTTTTGGTCATTGCAACTCACCAGCAGAAGGGAGAATACTTACAACTTTAACCTTCAAAACAACAACCGGCTTATGACTTAGCACACACTCACAAACCAGTTTCTATGGGCATTCAGAGTAAATGTATGAGAGAAGTAATTAGTTGATTTATTTTCTGTCTCTGCTGAACTTGAACCTGCTAAAAAGTGAGCCTAGGTCTTTGTTAACTGGCATCCCAAGAGTATGAGACCAGTGATAAGATCTAAGCGAAAAGGTGACTAACCTCTTGTTTGAAAGGGCAGACATACTCAGCGGTGATGGGCTGCATCTATGACCTCTCCTTCCCTTTTGGACTTAATCTGTGACAACAATCTTGGCTACCAATCAGCCTCTTAACCAATTTAGTCAGGAAACAAGCAAGGCTGGCAAAGGCAGACAAAACACTGTCTTTGACCCTCAAAGATAAGCACAAGATAAGGCAAAATAGCAGAATGAGTCTTTGTCATTTTAACTATGCACAAATTGAAGGGCAGAAAAATCTCTGCCCATTACACAGGACAGAAGAAAAGCTTATAAGGTATGAAGGATAAGAATAGTAGGAACTGGCCAGGTGCAGTGGCTCACGCCTGTAATCCCAGCACTTTGAAGGACAAGGCGGGCAGATCACCTGAGGTCAGGAGTTCGAGACCAGCCTGGCCAACATGGTGAAACCCCGTCTCCACTAAAAATACAAAAATTAGCTGTCTGTGGTGGCAGGCGTCTGCAATCCTAGCTACTCGGGAGGCTGAGGCAGGAGAATCACTTGAACTTGGGAGGTGGAGGTTGCAGTGGCTAAGATTGCGCCACTGCACTCTGGCATGGGCCACAGAGTGAGACTCTATCTCAAAAAACAAAAAAGAGTAGTAAGAACTATGTTTTCATCCCCCTAATCTGAGTTTACATTAAAACAGTTTCTGAATTTCTTTTATTATGGACTATTACCATTAGCATGGCATAGATTTTTATCAAACAATGCCTGAACATTCTGGAGTTGAATTCTGGAGCTCTGATTGATCCATACTTCTTGGATTGTTTTGCTCTGACATTAGGATGATAGGCATATGATAGCTGGGACTCAAATAGTTGAATCAGGCACTGCTACGGCTATGCTAAACTCTTTAAACATGTCCTGCAGAGGACTCCTTCAATGTGGATGGACACATTTTAAAGGTAGAATGATGTATTTGATAAAAATGTTTAAAAAGAAAATATAGTTCTTATAAGTCCTAATCTAAGACCAAGATTAAAAAGTTATAGCTAATATTTATTGCATACTTACTAAAGTACTTACTACTTAAACGTATGTTAAGCCCTTTACTGCATTATGTTGTTAAATCCTCACAACCACCCTATTAGAGAGCTGCTATTATTACTACTTTATAGACAAGGAAACCGAGATTTAAAAAGATGAAGTTACTTATCTAGGGAAATACGGTCAGTGAGTAGAAACAAGACTCTAAGATACACACACAGCCCCATAAGACAATTCAAAGCAAATTAATTACCCTGGGATAATATGGCTAAAATTTTAGTACATGAACATGGTGCTTCAAATTTTAGTGTCAAACACCAGCAACTTTATTATTTATTTCAAAATCTGTTTGTTAATCCCATGACCCAGAGAGTTAATTGCTAAATATCATATTTACACCCAGGGAAGTAGTTTATAGTTAATTTACAAAAAAAAAAAATCACCTCTATAATACTTCTGTGTTATTATTATAAGTTCTCTAAGGGAATGGTAGAAGACAGGTTCCTGAACAAACACAGTAAAAAGTTGTTCTCTAACTAAATAGCTAACCTCAATTGTCTTAGTGACCTTGGACACATTACTTGGAATGTTTGCAAGGGTATAGTAACTGTGACTTCATTTAGGCGAAACAAGTGCTTCTGCAAATGTTTACATAGTCCTAATTGCCCAAACCTTTTACTAGTGTTTCCCTGCGACATCATTTTTCATTTAGCCAATAAATAGAAACACTTGTAAAAATATTTGCTTAAAACAACCTGCAAACAAATGTTTCTGTCAAAAGAATTAAAAGAAATATTTCAAATTAGATGTTACGATCGATAATTCAAACATATTTTGATGATTAAGGCATATTGAAATAAATTGCTGGCCGGGCACGGTGGCTCATGCCTGTAATCCCAGCACTTTGGGAGGCCGAGGCAGGTGGATCACCTGAGGTCAGGAGTTTGAGACCAGCCTAGCCAAAATGGAGAAACCCCGTCTCTACTAAAAATACAAAAATTAGCTGGCTGTGGTGGCGGGTGCCTGTAATCCCAGCTACGCGGGAGGCTGAGGCAGGAGAATCTCTTGAAACCAGGAGGCAGAGGTTGCAGTGAGCCGAGATCGCACCATTGTACTCCAGCCTGGGCGACAGGGAGAGACTCCAACTCAAATAAATAAATAAATAAATAAATAAAAATAAACTGCCTCCTTCTAAAACTAACTTGACTTTTGTTGGGGGGACGGGCAAATATCAATGTATGTGGGGTTCAAACAAAATAACAAAATTGAGCCACAACCTTCAGTCTTGTTTCTATAATCTACTAAAAGATGATACGCTGGCTGGGTGTGGTGGTTCACACCTATAATCCCAGCACTTTGTGGGGAGGCGGCGGCGGGTGGATCTCCTGAGCTCAGGAGTTCGAGATCAGCCTGGGGAACAGGGTGAAACCCTGTCTCTACCCAGAATACAAAAAACTAGCCAGGCATGGTGGCACATGGCTGTGGTCCCAGCTACTCAGGAGGCTGAGGTGAGAGAACTGCTGGAGCCTTGGGAGGCAGAGATTGCACTGAGCCGAGATCGAGCCACTGTACTCCAACCTGGGGTGACAGAGTGAGACTCTGTCTCAAAAAAAAAAAAAAAAAAAAAAAAAATATATATATATATATATATATATATACACATATATATCACACACACACACACATACACACACACACACACCCTGGTTTCATATTACCATACTACCATGAAAATACAGAGACCATAGCTATAGCTAGCCTTTCAGCGTGAGGCAACCACTTTTGAACCACAATATTTGGAATTAGCCAATCTGGGTCTCAACTTTCTATGTATCATTATGAGAAGTGTGATTCTGGACAAGCAACTTTAATCTGAATTTCAGTTATTCCGTATCCATGGGGGACTGGTTCCAGGATCCCCTCAGATACTAAAATCCACAGATGCTCAAGTCCCTCATATAAAATTATGTAATATTTGCATATAACCTACGTACATCCTCCCGTAAGTCATCTCTAGGTTACTTACAATATCTATTACAGTGCCTACACATCCTCTCATTTGGTGGAGTCAATGTAGTATTCAGCATTTAGCAAACTCAAGTTTTGCCTTTTGGAACTTTGTGGAATTTTTTTTTCCTAATATTTTTGATCCATGGTTGGTTGAATCTGCTGATGTGGATCCCACAGATGCAGAGGGCCAACTGTAATTCGTCTGTGATGTAGGGAAAATAAGGATACCTGTCTCACCTTTTTTGGAGTGCAAATCAAATAACATAATGTAGTGTGTTATGAACTCCAAAGCAGTGTACAGGATGCCCATTGGTGTCTGATACCAACGAAAAGGTCACCACATTCTCTTTGATCTCCATGATAAACCAACGAACTTGTGCAGGGAGTGGCGACAGAGTTTAGGAAGCTTTGAAATAAGGTTTTAATCTACTCAAGGTTTCTCCAGCATTTTCAAGGCAGTAGGAGTTTGCTGTGCATCAGCTTTTCTGGTGGTCTGGGAAAGGAGGGATTCAGTGGCGCAAGTGTTGCATAAAAATTCAAAAGGAATATCTCTTCTCAAAAAAGTAAAAAATGAATAAAACCCATCTTTGCCACCCAAGTTCCCCCACAGCTAGGATACTTTCCCCTTCCTCTCTTTTTTCTTGTAAGTTTCTTGAAGAAACTTGTTCTTTATACTTTCTGACTCCATTTCTCATTGCCCATTCATTCTCCCCTCAAGAAGCAGTCTGATTCTGCCCCAGCTGAAACTTCACAGGAAAAGGTCACCAGTGATTTTTTTTTTTTGCTAAACCCTAAAGACTTTTCACTCAGCATCTGACCTAACCACACAGCGGTATTTGACCTACTGAACACCCACTCCTTGCACTGCTCTCATGAATTCACGGATGCTCTCTCCTGGTATTTCTCCTTCAACTCTGGAGGCTCCTCCCACTACCCTCTATGGGTTCCCCTTCCTATGCCCATATCGTAAATGTGGGTATTCCTGTTTTGCCCATAACCCTCTTATCTAGTTTCTCTTCTGCCCTCCCCAAGTGATCTTCTCCATCCTGTGGTTTCAGCTGCAATCCACGTGGCAGACAAGAAACATATTACTCTCCGGCTGGGCGCAGTGGTTCATGCCTGTAATCCCAGCACTTTGGGAGGCCAAGGCGGGCGGATCACGAGGTCAAGAGATCGAGATGATCCTGGCCAACATGGTGAAACCCCATCTCTACTAAAAATACAAAAATTAGCTGGGGGTGGTGGCACGTGCCTGTAGTCCCAGCTACTCGAGAGGCTGAGGCAGGAGAATTGCTTGAACCTGGGAGGCGGAAGTTGCAGTGAGCCAAGATCACGCCACTAAACTCGGACCTGGCACCAGAGCAAGACTCTGTCTCAAAAAAAAAAAGAAAGAAAAAGAAAAAAAAAAAGAAACATATTACTCTCAAGCTCTAGATCTGCACATGCGACAAAGAACTCATCTTACCTCAAACCTGCCCCTCCTCCCAACATTCACCATAAAGGACATATCCTCTGCCCCCAAAAAATAAACATCATTCTTGATCCTTCTGGCTCCCTCACCTGCAATCACTCCAATTAGCAAGTCATATGAATTCTCATCTACAGCATCGGCCACATCTATCCATTTCTCTGTCTCCACTGCCTTCATGCAATCACCACCATCCAATCTTCTTCCCTTCAGTCTTACCCTCCTCTAATCCATTCACCACACTGCAACCAAATGTTCCTTCCAAAATTAAAACCTATTGCCATTTGGATAAACTACACACATCTTAACATTACCTGAAAGAGTTTATGGCCACTTACCTTCTTGGCCTTATCTCTTTAATCTCTCTCTCTACCCCTACCCTCACCCCATACCCACTCCCACCTCAACCCCACTCTACATATAAAGAATTTATAGAGGCCAGGAGCAGTAGCTGATGCCTGTAATCCCAGCACTTTGAGCTGTGATTGTGCCACTGCATCTAAAAAAAAAAAAAAAAAAAAGGATTTATAGAAACTGGGACCAGGTGTGGTGGCTCACACCTGTAATCCCAGCACTTTGGGAGGCCAAGATGGGAGGATTGCTGGAGGCTAGGGGTTCAAGACCATCCTGAGCAACATAGTGAGACCCCCATCTCTACAAAAAAATTTTTAAAGTTAACCACGCATGGGGGCGTGAACCTATAGTCCCAGCTAGGCAGTAGGCTGAGGTAGGAGGATCGCTTGGGCTCAGGAGCTTGAGGCTGCAGTGAGCTATGATCATGCCACTGCACTCCAGCCTGGGCAACAGAACAAGACCCTGTCTGAAAACAAAACCAAACCTGGAATTTTCCACTTGCTTTCTCACCTATCCTGTTTCCTCTGCCTGGAACACTGTTTTCCACCACCACCACCCTCATCTTCTTTATCAACACTGTCCCCTCCTTTCCTCCCACCCCCACACACAACCTGGCTAAGTCTAATTCAGCTGTCCAGTCCTTGACGAGGAATCACATCTCTCCTGACCGCCAGGTCCATTTTGAATGGCCTCTTATATGCTCCCATAGCACCCAGATTTCCTCCATTATTATGCATCTCAAGCTTTTTTTTTTACTTTATAATTTTTTACCATTTGTATAACCATACACACCTTAACATTATCTGAAAGAGCTCTTCACAAATTTGCATGTCATCCCTGCACAGAAGCCATGCTAATCTCTGTGTTGTTCCAGTTTTAATGTATGTGCTGCCGAAGTGAGCACGCAAGTTATTTTCTTTTTTTTTTTTTTTTTTTTTTGAGACGGAATCTTTCTCTGTCCCCCAGGCTGGAGTGCAGTGGCGCGATCTCGGCTCACTGCAAGCTCCGCCTCCCGGGTTCACGCCATTCTCCTGCCTCAGCCTCCCGAGTAGCTGGGATTACAGGCGCCTGCCACCACGCCCAGCTAATTTTTTTTTTTGTATTTTTTTTTAGTAGAGACGGGGTTTCACCGTGTTAGCCAGGATGGTCTCGATCTCCTGACCTCGTGATCCGCCCGCCTCGGCCTCCCAAAGTGCTGGGATTACAGGCTTGAGCCACCGCGCCTGGCCGCAAGTTATTTTCAAATGGCCTGTTTACTGTCTGTCTCCTTCACTAGACTGTAAGCTTCATGAAGGCATGGACTGTGCCTGTCTTGTTCATTCCTAGCTCCAAGTACTGTGCCATGGCACAAAACAAGTGCTCAATCCTTACTTGCTGAATTAACAAATTAATGAATCCCTGAACGTGGAAGAGAAGTTGTTTTGGAAAAGTTACAGTACGGGTAAAAGTGGATCAAGAACATGTAGGAGGAGATCATTCAGCTAATTTCCTGGAGCAAAAAATCTGCTAGTTATATTTCTGATGTTTCTAATCTGCAACACATGTTTTTTGTTCTGTGACTGAAAAATCAACATTTATATAATCACACCTACAGAACACAAGGTGAAGTGGATATTTAACAATTTCCCAGTTACATAAGTATTCACAGGTAAACTGGATAATGCCAGACAGAAGAGCTTTAGTTTGTACTGAATTATAAACTGGTTACACTAGTCAGGAGAACTAGATAAATAAATCTCTACCGTGGTCATAAATGTGGCATATAATTGGGGGATTCTATTTGAACCACATAACTCAAATTAACAATTAATGAGTGTACGAAAAACAAACAAAATGTTAATGAAAACAGCATGCCTGACATCTTAATGCAATTGCCTCCACATTTTGACTTTGGTTTTTGCTCATAACTCATACTGTTATCAAGATTAATTACTTATGGAACAAATAAAACTTTTACCTTGTCAGCATGAAGGCAAATTATGCATGTTTTTCAATGTCTGGTATGATCCACAGTAGCCAATGAAACAGAGCAAACATAACGCATGGAATTTATTGCTGGTGGTCATTTTTATCACACTCTCATTCAGCACTGAGTTCTCTGAATTAATTGGCTTGCATCAGAAACTCCAAGCTAGGATGTAGTTCAGTTCCTTATGAACCAAATGCCAAATGTACTCTAAAAGGAGAACGCAAGAAGAAAAAAACAACTCCTTGCTAGATATCCCTCCAGACTTTTTATTTTAAGGGGTTAACATTTGCTGAAGCAAATCAGCCTTTGGCCAGCAACCAATGGGGCCACAGACACTCTGTACTTTTCTAGGGTTGTTGGAGGACAGGGTGAGGTGAAATAGGATAGGGTGACAATGGGAAAATAAAAGTAACAGCAGCAGTAGCCTGGTGCTGCTGGAAACTGTCTAGAGATAAAGAATCCTAAAAAAACTGCCCAATCTAACCTTCTCCAAGTTCCCATTAAAGTCAGGTCTTTTGAAACTAGTAATTAAATTAGTACCCGTCTATCTGCCTACTTTTTAAATATGTAAATGAATGACTTCAAGTCTTAAGCAAAGGCTATATACAAGATTAAACTGTAATAGAGTATGTCAAGTATCTCATAAATATTCAGTAAATATTAGCCTTGGATGTTTTTTAATGAAGATGTTATTGGGCTAGGACCAGCTTGGTTTTGCTAATCAGGCACCATTTTTTTCTGTAAATGGTTACATATTCTTCACAGTTGTTTTCCACTAGTATAATTAACCTGGGTCCATAGCCCAAAACCTAAATCTGTCAATCTATGAGAAAACAAATACTTTTAATGAAAATTCAGCCATGTGCCTCCTTTTTCTATTACTTCTATATGACATTCAGCGATCCTTCTACCATGAAGCTTTCACTTATTACCCTACTGAGAAATGTTTCCAACTTTATTTTCAATCTTTTCAATAATAATTTGTTTTCTATATCTTGTTTTCTTTAAAAAATCACTTTCTGCCACATACTTAAGTTATTTGTGGATTTTATTATCTCTAGTATTTGACTGTACAATGTTTTATAGTCATTGTATTCCCCACAATGTAGAGACTTAACAGCTTTTAAAATAATGTTTATTGACTTTTGTGATTATAAATAAGTACATGTTCATTGCTTGTCATTTTGAAAATACGGAAGGGAATAAAAGGCAAAATAAACAATGCCTATTCACCCTCCACCAGAAAAAAGCACTGCCCCACTGTGGCCCTTTCAGCCCTTATGTAGATTTTGCTTTTTTAAACATAGTTCAGAGCTTACTACAGATACACATTTTTCCCCACCTAGCAATCATTGGTAACACCTTTCCACACTGTTAAACTTCTGCATTAAAAAATCCTTTTTAGTGTCTATATAACACTGTATCTATTGACAACACCATAATTTGTTCCCGTTTTGGGGCATTTAGGTTATTACACTTTTTTTTCCAAATAAAGTTATATTGAGCATCTTTGAACATTAACTTTTTTTTTTTTTTTTTTTTTGAGACGGAGTCTCGCTCTGTCGCCCAGGCTGGAGTGCAGTGGCGCAATCTCGCCTCACTGCAAGCTCTGCCTCCCTGGTTCACGCCATTCTCCTGCCTCAGCCTCTCCGAGTAGCTGGGACTACAGGCGCCCGCCACCACGCCCGGCTAATTTTTTGTATTTTTAGTAGAGACGGGGTTTCACCGTGGTCTCGATCTCCTGACCTCGTGATCCGCCCGCCTCGGCCTCCCAAAGTGCTGGGATTACAGGAGTGAGCCACCGCGCCTGGCCATGAACATTAACTTTTAAAATATTTCTGATAAATTCCTTTGGATGGACCCTAGAAGTGGAATTAACTGGGTCAAAAGGTAGGAGCATCATTGAGGCTTTTCATACATTCACCAATGAGCTGTTTGGAAAGGTTACAGCAAGTGTGCATCCCTCCTAGCATTTCCAAGTGTCTGCTGTGCTGCACACTAACTGGTGAGGAGGATTTCTGAAAATTTATGTTAATTTGAGATTTGCAAAAAAATGATACTTTGCTATTGTTTCAATTTTCCTTTCCATATTAGTTTTCTATGGCTGCATAACAAATTTCTACAAACTTAAGTAGCTTAAAACAACACCTATTTATTTTCTCACAGTTCTGAAGGTGAGAAGCCTGGATGGGCTTGGCTGGGTTTTCTGCTCAGAGTCTCTCACACAAGGCTGAAACCAAGGTGGTGGCCAGGCTGGGCTCTTATCTATTAATAGAAACTCAGGTAAAGAATCCAGTTATAAGCTTATTGGGATTGTTGACAGAATCTAGTTCCTTGTGGCTTATGTCAGAGGTCCCCATTTATTTCTATGCTGGTTGTTAGGTGGGGCCACCCTCAGCAACTCTAGGCCTCCAGCACTCCTCAAGGCTGCCCAAATTCCTTCTCAACAGTTCCCCTCCACCTTCGAAGCCGCAACACAGCATGTTGAGTCCTTCCCCCGCTTTAAGTCTCTCCAATTTCCCAGACAGAGAAAGCTCCCAACTTTTATGGGCTCCTGTGATTAGATTAGACCCACCCAGAAAATCTCACCATTTTAAATTCAACTGTGCTACATAACATAATCGAGAAAGTGGTATCTTGTTATATGCACAGGTTTCACAGGTTACAGAGAGCAATTTTAGTAGAGAGGCATTTTTAGAATTCTGCCTGTCACAGAGTCTTAGGTGTTGTTTCTTATCATTTGTTTGTGTTCTTTATAATTAAATCTCAATTACACAAATCTACTAAAAAAATGAATCTTACTGATGACTGCCAGAAGCTGCATTTCCATAATGGCAAAGGCAACTAACTATGAATGGGGCTGCAGCATGCTAATAAAATTTTGAAAACATAACTTTGCTAACACTGGTATTTAAAAGTTTTAAATTGTGGTAAAATACATATAATATGAAATTTACCATATTAACCTTTTTTTTTTTTTTAAGACATGGTCTTGCTCTGTTGCCCAGGCTGGTGTGCAGTGGCGGAATCATACCTTACTTAACCTCCAACTGTTGGGTTCAAGCAATGCCCCTGCCTCAGCCTCCCAAAGCACTGGAATTACAGGCCTGAGCCATCATATCCAGCCCCATCTTAACTATTTTTAAGTGTACAGTTCAGTATTGTTAAGTACATTCACATTGTTGTGCAGCCAATCTCCAGAACTCTTTTCATTTTGCAAAACTGAAACTCTATACCCATTAAACCAGGGGTCCCCAACCCCCATGTCTGCAGACTAGTACGGATCCATGGCCTGTTAGGAACTGGGCCACACAACAGTGAGCGATGGACCAGCCATGCATTACTGTTTGAGCTCTGCCTCCTGTCAGATCGGCAGCAGCATTAGATTCTCACAGGAGCGCAAATCTTATTGTGAACTGTGCATGTGAGGGATCTAGGCTGCAAGCCCCTTATGAGAATCTAACTAATGCCGTTTCATCCCGTAACTATCACTCCCCTACTCCCCTACATGTGCCTATGGTTCCAGCCACATGGGAGGCTGAGGTGGGAGGATCGCTGGAGTCCAGGAAGTCGAGACTGCAGTGAGCCATGATCACGCCACTGTACTCCAGCCTGAGTGACAGAGTAAGATCCTGTCTCAAAATAAAATAAAATAAAATAAAATAAAATAAAATAACAATAATAAAAACCCTAATGAGGTCAATACTGTTATTATTCCCATTCTACAGATTAGGAAACAGAAGGGCTAAGTAAACTGTCCAGGATTACACAACTAGGAAGTGACCAAGCAGGAATTCAAACTGAAGTAGTCTGGCTTTATAGGTTTTGCTATAAACCATGACATTGTAAAAATATTCATTGTAAAGAAAAACTCATGATGAATTAGTATCATTTCTTCTATGTATATCTATCTATTGTAGGTGCAATTTAACCTAATATTCATCTCCTGTCTAAAAGACTATGTGACCAAGGTTACAAATGTCTATTGACATTTTTAGAGATTAGATATATAGCCCAGCTTTTGTTAAGGCATTTTCTTGAAGTCAGTCAGTCAAAAACTGCCTTGTATTTTAAGTATGCCAATTATAATTTACATGTAGTATTTTATAATAAAATACTTTATAAATACAAATCACAACTCACTACGATTACTTAAATTAAAATATAGAGAAAAAAATTCAGCTGTTTCTCTCTGGTCCCTTCCAAGGAAGAAAAAAGAAGAGAGAAATAAACTTCTAAATAAGTTTACAACAGCATGGCTCAATCTCAGTTTAACCTGGTAAATTCAAATTTGTCTTGCCTTGCAAGGTATACATCCAGACCAGTCTCAATTTGTCATCCAAATATATATCTCAGTAGTAATTTATTTTTATTTAAGGGATGGGTGTGAGATTTTCTTATCTTGATTTTTTAGCTTAATAATTCTTTCCTACAAGACCAAACCATGCTTGTCATCAGTCATGTGGTGTCATTTACTATACATTAAAAACGGACAGAGTCGACAAAAAGAACAATCGTTTTCTGGAAGCCCCAGCCTGATGTAGGTTAAAAGCTCTGCTGGGGTTTGGTTTTATAATCCCCAGGCGGGGATGGCAGGGGTACTAATAACGCACTCAACAAGATCACCTACTATTTCAACGACTTTTTCCTCCTATTATATACCTGATTCACAAAAATAAGCAGACAATGCATCATGTAATCTCCCCTCACCCATTAGCCATTGCAATGTGGTACAGTCCCCAGCACGTAATAAAAACCTGAGCATGCAAGAAACAGCAAAATCACTGCTACCCCTGGGAGCTGCTCGGATATTTACAATGCTGTCGTCCCCACCCCATCCCCCAAACTGGCCGGCCAGGCAGCACAGAAGCAGACGGATGCTCACCTGGGCGCCGGCTGCTACTCTCCGTTCACCTGCGGGGCCTGCAGTCCGCTCCTGGCGGGGGCTTGGCTCCCGTAGTCCGCCGCCCGCCTCACGGTGACAGCCCTCCCGGCCGCTGACCATCCCGGACCGGCTCTGTTTACAAGCGGCTTCTCGCGGTCCCACTCTGAAATGCTTCCGCCGGCGGCCCCGGCAGCCAGAGCCGGACACACAAGGTTCCAGGCCGCGAGGACGCGTCTTTCCTGCCCGAGGGACCCGGCAGCTAGGCCGGGCCTGAACGCACCCGCCAGGCCTCCTTATTTCTTTGCTTTCTTATATACAGTTCCTCTCGTACACACTGTGAAAGCAATGGCGTGTGTCGCGGAGTCTCCTCACTGCTCCACCCAACGCCAAAATGGGTGTTTGCGATTGGAAAATGTCAGTTAGAACATGTCAGAGTCGGTCTGGTTTTTAGCAGCTCCCTTGTCTACGGGAATTAATTACTCAAATAAGTTCTTTCCAAAAGTGGGACTATTCTGGACATTGCTTCTCATTTCCGATTTTGGGGCTGCAGTGAAAATCCGTTTTCACTGTCCTTTCCTACACAGGTTGAAAAGGGGTGTTTTGAGGTGAGGTCTTCACCCTCACTTGCGGATTCCCAGCAAAATAGAGTGTGCGTGTGTGTGCACGCGGGCAGGACTGCCTGGTAAGACCGCCCACATCCCACCTGCAGTGACTGTGGTTGCTTTGCAGGGATATGCTGGTCTGATTGGACAGATCTTCCTTGCAGTTTCCTGTTTTCCATCATAGCACACTTCTTAGCCATTTTTTCACTTTATAAGTACACATTTATCTGTTTTATTGGTTTTCCCACGCTCACCCATCTCACCTATAAACTCCCTGAGGGCAGGTACTATTTCAGTTTCACTCACCACCATCTAGTAGGCACCTAGCACAGGCCCAATGTATATATATCTGAATAAATGAATGAACAAAGGAATGAAAAAAAAAAAGGTCAAAGGGGTCAGGGATGAAACAGAAATCTAAAACTCTGATTCCTCTTCCCACTCTCCAGAAGATTAATAAGCAAATCTTTAACCATTGAGTTAAGAAAAAATTTCCTTTGGTTGATATTCGAAGTTTAAATAAGCTTTCTTTAAACTCTGCAATTTGAAGTACTTTTTTTTCTGTTTTGCTAGAGACAGGATCTCACTCTGTGCCTAGGCCAGAATGCAGTGGCACGATCATAGCTCACTGCGGCCCTGAACTCCTGGGTTCAAGGGATCCTCCCAACTCAGCCTCCTGAGTAGCTAGGACTACAGGTACGCATCACCACAACGTGGCTAACTTCTTTTTTCTTTTCTTCTTCTTCTTTTTTTTTTTTTTTGTAAAGGCAAGGGCTCCCTGTGTTGCCCAGGATGATCCTGAATTCCTGGCCTCAGGCGATCCTCCTTCCTTGCCTTCCAAAGTGCTGGGATTACAGGTGTGAGCCACCTCACCTGGCTATGTACTCAGAGGTACATTTTTTGTTTTGTTTTGTTTTAATTACCAAAAGAGAATACTTGCAGTATTCTCTTTTGCCTCAGGACTTTGTACATGTGATTCCCTCTGATGAGAGTTCTCACTCGTGGCCCATTCTCTTACTTAGCCTGGCTAATTTCTCCTGCTCTTTAAGAAGCAGGTAACAGGCACTTGGTCTCTCAAGTCACTTACTTGGCCTTCTTCCAAGTGTTCTTTTCTTCTTTTCCTTCCCTTCATTACTACTCTAAAGCTTTTTAATAAACTTTCACTCTAAAAAAAAAAAAGGCCAGGCATGGTAGCTCGCGCCTGTAATCCCAGCACTTAGGGAGGCCAAGGCGGGTGGATCGCTTGAGGCCAGCGGTTCGAGACCAGACTGACCAACGTGATAAAACCTCATCTCTACTAAAAATACAAAAATTAGCAGAGCATGGTGGTGCACGCCTGTAATCCCAGCACTTTAGGAGGTCGAGGCGGGTGGATTGATTGAGGCCAGCAGTTCGAGACCAGCCTGGGCAACATAGTGAAACCCTGTCTCTACTAAAACGAAAATTAGCTGGGCATGGTGGCACATGACCTGTAATCCCAGCTACTTGGGAGGCTGAGGCACTAGAATCGTTTGGACTCAGGAGGCGCAGGTTGCAGCTAGCTGATATTGAGCCAGTGCACTCCAGCCTGTGCAAAAGAGCGAGACACTGCCTCAAAAAAAAAAAAAAAAAAAAAAAAGCAGCAGGTGACATCACACCTCTTCTGGAAACCTTGCCTGATAGGGAAACCTGCTCCTTTTATGCACTCCTAGGGGATCTCATGTGTTCCTTTATAAATGTACCCATTACATTGTGCTACACAGATCAGTCTTCTGTTGGATTGGTGGTTCTCAAAATTCACATGGAACAGAATCTTCTAGGATGGTGTTTCTCAAACTTTAATGGGTAAGAATTCTGTCAAAATGCAGATTCTGATACAGTAAGTCTGGGATGGGGCCTCTCCAACAGTCATGATCTCCTAGGTGATGCTGCATTTTGAGTGTCAATGTTCTTGAATGCTGTTAAAAATGCAGATTCCTAGGCCGGGCATGGTGGCTCATGCCTGTAATCCCAGCACTTTGGAAGGCTGAGGCGGCCGGATCACCTGAGGCCAGGAGTTCAAGACCAGCCTGGCCAACATGGCGAAACACTGTCTCTATGAAAAATACAAAAAATTACCCAGATGTGGTGGCCGGTGCCTGTAGTCCAAGCTACTCGGGAGGCTGAGGCAGGAGAATTGCTTGAACCCAGGAGGCAGAGGTTGCAGTGAGCTGAGATCACACCATTGCACTACAGCCTGGATGACAGAGTGAGACTCCATCTCAAAACAAACAAACAAACAACGCAGATTCCTGGGTCACACATTCACAGATTTTTATTCTGAAGATCTACCTACATTAGGGTCCTGAATTCCATA
The DNA here is from genome assembly GCF_028878055.3 of Symphalangus syndactylus. NCBI lineage: Eukaryota > Metazoa > Chordata > Mammalia > Primates > Hylobatidae > Symphalangus > Symphalangus syndactylus. Next base: position 112,619,396 of record NC_072430.2, read on the forward strand.
ATTTCTACAAGGTCCTCAAGTGCTTCCCACATAGGTGATCCATGGACCACCCTTTGAGAAAAACTATTTCAGACTAGTCTTGAAGTCTGACGCCAGGAGTCTGTGATTTGTCATTGTTTTTCATTGATTAAGCATGAAGTCTGGGACATAAAATGCATTTAAAAAACTGCTTTTGGCCTGGCGCAGTGGCTCACGCCTGAAATTCCAGCACTTTGGGAGGCCGAGGCAGGCGGATCACTTGAAGACAGGAGTTCGAGACCAGCCTGGCCAACATGACAAAACTCTGTCTCTACTAAAAAATACAAAAATTAGCTGGGTGTCATGGCACATACCTGTAATTGCAGCTACTTGGAGGCTGAGGCAGAGAATCACTTGAACCTGGGAGGCAGAGGCTGCAGCGAGCTGAGATCATGCCACTGCACTCCAGCCTGGGAGATAGAGCAAGACTCCACCTCAAAAAACAACAACAACAACAACAACAACAACAACAACAACAACAACAACAAAACTGTGTTTGCAGAATGACTGATTTTATTCACTCTCATTAATACCGATCCTCAGCACCAGAATTAAGGGGATGATCCCAGAAAAAGGCTGAAAGATGCTGAAAGATTTAGGGCTGAGAATAATCTCAGGTAGGCAGCCACTGGCTCACGGGCCTCTGATGTCAGCTAGGAACTCTATGTGTCAGCTAGGCCTCTGTATGTCAGCTAGGAACATTTTGCCTCTCTAAATGTAAAATATTTAAGTTCATATCTCCATTCAGAAGGTTGTCTGCTAAAAGCAGCTCCACCATCTTCTTTTGTCTTTTTTTTTTTTTTTTTTTTTGAGACGGAGTCTGGCTCTGTTGCCCAGGCTGGAGTACAGTGGCGCAATCTCAGCTCACTGCAACCTCCGCCTCCTGGGTCCAAGCGATTCTCCTGCCTCAGCCTCCTGAGTAGCTGGGACTACAAGCATGTGCCGCCACACCCAGCTAATTTTTGTATTTTTAGTAGAGACGGGGTTTCACTACGTTGGCCAGGAAGGTCTCCATCTCTTGACCTTGTGATCTACCCACCTTGGTCTCCCAAAGTGCTGGGATTACAGGCATGAGCCACTGCACCTGGCCTTCCTTTGTCTTTTAATAGACTATTTTTTAGAGCAATTTTGGGTTCACAGGAAAATTGAGCAGAATGTACAGGCTTCCCATGTATCCCGTGCTCCTCAAACCCACAACCTCTCCCACTATCAATCCTGTACCACAGTGGTACACTTATTACAATCAATGAAGCTGCACTGACAGACACATCATTACCACCCATGTAATGTAAAGTTCATAGTTTACATTAGGGCAACCATTTTTTTGACTTCTTTATACCCTAACATTCAGGAAGGCCTCTCTTTCAATAATCAAAATGATTTTTAACACAGAATGGAGCCTCATGCTGTAGCTCAGTAATTAAGGTTTGCTGGGGGCAGTGGCTCACACCTGTAATCCCAACACTTTTGGAGACCAAGGCAGGAGGATCACTTGAGTCCAGGAATTAGAGACCAGCCTGAGCAACATAGGGAGACTCCATTTCTACAAAAAATAACAAATTAAAAAATTAGCCAGGTGTGGTGGCACAAGATTCTAGCTACTCAGGAGGCTGATGCAGGAGGATCACTTGAGCCCAGGAGTTGGACACTGCAGTGGGCTGTGATCATACCACTGCACTCCAGCCTGAGCAACAGATTGAGATCTTGTCACACAAACGAACAAAAAAACCCAAAACTAGAATGAAACAAAACCTAGAAGATGATCTAGTCCAATTGTTAATCCCCAGCCGCTTTCTTACTCCAGCCTGAGCGACAGAGTCAGATCTTGTCTTAAAAAACAGAAACAGAAAAAAACACCCAAAATTAGAATGAAATGAAACCTAGAAGATTATCTATCCAATTGTTAATCCACAGCCACTTTCTTACTCCAATACTTTTTGTTTGTTTGTTTTTTTAGACAGAGTCTAGCCATGTTGCCCAGGCTAGAGTGCATTCAGTGGCGTGATCTCAGCTCACTGCAACCTCTGCCTCCTGGGTTCAAGCTATTCTTCTGCTTCAGCCTCCTGAGTAGCTGGGATTACAGGCGCCTGCCACCATGCCCAGCTAATTTTTTGTATTTTTAGTAGAGACAGGGTTTCACCATGTTGGCCAGGCTGGTCTCGAACTTCTGACCTTGTGATCTGCCCCCCCACCCCACCCCACCCCACCCCCCCGCTTCCCAAAGTGCTGGGATTACAAGCGTGAGCCACCATGCCTGGCCTCCAATACTTTTAACGGCCTCCTGTTGCCAGAAGGAGTTCAGACTTCGTGGCTTGACCTTGAGGCTCTCTACATTATTGGCTCCCTCCTACGTGTGGGGACATCTCTGTTTTTCTGCACTCAGCATTCCTACTTCCTTTGGGAACTTCCCCTACCTATAAGACACAGGGTAAGTATGTGATCAATGCTAGGCCAGTTCTACTATTCACAGTACCCTAGTCTCTTGGCTACAGCGGTTGAGCCAGGGTGGGCACGTGACCCAGCCAATCAGAGTCCTTCCCTGGAATTTTTATCTCTGAAGCTGTGGAAGGAGCCTTGCCTATTGGGATACAGGACTGGAAGGATGTGAATTGGAGGCACCTGATGGCCATCTTTCCCACCATGTGAGAATGCCTGTCTGCAGAACAAGGGAAGGAGGGTGACAGGAGAGAGGAGAGTAACACCAAGAGAGGGATGAAGATTTTGTGTGAGGGGAGTGGGAAGGTGTGGTGAGAGAGTAAGAGCTAATAACCTTGCTTGAGTCCCAGGATCTCCTCAGGCTTGGAGCTAACCTCACCTCCTAGACCCTATAGTTCTATTATCAATTAAGCCCATGTTATCTCAAGGGAGTTGAGTTGAGTTTGTGTTGGTTTCTGACATTTACAACTGAAAGTGTCTTGACTGACACTTCACCTTTCCAGACTTATCTCCCACATACCCCTTTCTTCTCATTTTATAGTTCAGACACCTATTTTTTCCCCAAATCAAAGGTCTTTTATTGCATCATTTAAATATCACAAATAGGTCTTAGGAGTCTTCCAGCATCTTGTTTCTGTAGCTGGACAACTCTTAGATCTTCAGCCTGCTGAACTGTTTCTTTTTCAGAGACATAGGTACCATCCAAAATTTTTCTGATATCCTTGTTTTTAACTGTTGTCGCTTGCTGAATCGAAGCAGCTGAATTTGAAACAAGCTGAATGTCGTTTCCTTCAAGGATTAATTCATCTTTCTGGGCTTGAGATACCAAACAAGCAACACCTGACCTCCTCCAAACCCTGGGGATGTATTTTTCACCGAGGAAATTTCAGATTTCAATAAGAGGCCCATTCTCCTGGATAACAACATTGATGGGGAAGTGAGCAGACACAGACCTCATCTTGTAACGGAAGCCCAGTGTAACATCCTTGATCATGTTCTGTGTGTGACTATAAATAGTCTGAACGGTAGCCAGTTCCTTTCTGTTACCTCAACTATTTGTCAACCCGGAGCCTCTTTCTTCCTAAGAAGGCTGAATTCTACATTGATGTGACTGAAGTCCCTCCACAGGCCTCCTCTGGGGCCCTTCACAATAACTGTGCGTCCCTTCAGAGTGATGTCGACATTTTCTGGAATGTCAACAGTCTGGTTGCTGAGAATGGTCTTCATTCTTGCAGTAGATGTGGCAACAACAACAAAAAAGCCTTTTTTTTTTTTAACCCACTCCTGGAAACTCTTCTTTCCCAACTCTAGGTTCCCTGTTTTTAATTAATTAATTGATTTTTTTCCCAGCTTTATTGAGGTTAATTGACAAATACAAAATTTCCGCCATCGTATCCCCTTCAGCATCCCTGGCAGGGCAGGCACCCTATCTTGTTCATCTTTGCATTTTCCTCCACAAGTATTATGGTACTTAGTAAATGATCTCAAAAAATGTTAAACGTCATATGAGGAAGTGCCATTACTATATACTTTCATTAGATATTTTCCTTTTAGCCTTCATTTACTAAAGTAATGCTCAAGCCAGGATTCAAAAAAATCAATGCTGTCTTCTAAGAAATAAAACAAAAATCTCATCAAAAAGTGTTTTAAACTTAATCAGAACATTTTTAGTGCTATTTATAGCTTAAAATTTGCAAGCCAAGTATACCTCACCCATCTCCCAAAATAAGCCCAAGTAAAACTAATTAGGATATTTATTAAGACCAACATAGTGTAATTACTGTTGTCTCTTTAGGTAAATTAAAAGCATAGGAGATGTCAAATATTGAAGTCACAAATAGAGTTATTCCTTGAAAGTATAAATGAACCTGCTGTTCAGCTGGAAGGCACCCACAAGGACATACCTGCTGTTAAAATATTGAAACAGTTCCATATGGGTTGGTAACTAGCTTCAATCTCTAAGCACTCTAAGTATCTTAAGGTCTCTTTATAAGGAATCTCCCACATCCTAAGATCCTGCACACAAAAGATTAATATCTGACCCTATTTTGCTGAAATGGTGGGTATCTCTAGGACCCTGCTCTTATATTAGGGCCAGGATTCTTTTTTTTTTTGGGGGGGGGGGGATGGAGTCTCACTCTGTTGCCCAGGCTGGATGCAGTGGCGAAATCTCGGCTCACTGCAACCTCCGCCTCCTGGGTTCAATTGATTCTCCTGCCTCAGCCTCCCAAGTAGCTGGGATTAAAGGTGCATACCACCACACCCGGCTCATTTTTGTATTTTTAGTAGAGAATGGGGTTTCACTGTGTTGGCCAGGCTGGTCTTGAACTCCTGACCTCAGGGGATCCATGATTAGTTGATGGCCAGGCCATATATGTCTTTAACTCTTTTGACTATCACTTCTACAAATAAGTTAACAGAAAAAAAGCGAAAAGCCATTAGCAAAGCTAACTATTCAATGATTTTCCACCCCACCACCAACTACCAAGGCTTTTTAAACTAGAAAGATCAAGAATAAGTGATAGAATTTACAGAAGACGTTAATAGAGCAATTTGAATGTGATCATTCAACAAGCATTTACTGGCTGGGTGCAGTGGCTCATGCCTGTAATCCCAGTACTTTGGGAGACTGAGGTGGGCAGATCAGAAGGTCAAGAGATCGAGACCATCCTGGCCAACATGGTGAAACCTCATCTCTACTAAAAATACAAAAATTAGCTGGGCGTGGTGGCGCACGCCTATAGTCCTAGCTACTCGGGAGGCTGAGGCAGAAGAATCACTTAGACCTGGGAGGCAGAGGTTGCAGTGAGCTGAGATCATGCCACTGCACTCCAGCCTGGCAACAGAGCGAGACTCCATCTCGAAAACAAAACAAAACAGAAAAAACAAGCATTTACTACAGGAATTCACTGTCCTCTAGGTATGGGGTTCATTGATTCTTGGTGGCTTGTATAATGGTCAGTACTATCCAAAGGCCTCCATTAACAGCTTATAGATGAGTGAAACTGCCTTTGTGGTTTCAATTATGACAGTAAAATAAATTTGACATAGTTGACTCCATCCTGCTTCTGACCTTCGAACTATTTTTGGTCATTTCTGGCCATAGGCCAAGATAACCTTGGGAGAGATTTTGTTTATAGTTTAACTTGAAAGCAAGCATGATAATACTCCCTCCCTAAAACTAGCCCCCTCCTTGCTCAGGGACAGATACCCGCCTTTGTAAGACTAATGAAAGGCCACAGAATAGGATTATGGAAGGGGCTTGAAATCCGACAAAATGTAGATGTAGTTTCTATAATCCTTTACTGCCAGGAGTAATGTGGCCAGGAGGCCACAAGATTTGTGACTTCCCCACTTGCTCCTATAGATAACATCACTATTGTAGAAACGAATACTGGGTTTGTAGTTGTTTCAGACTGACCTCACCTGGATTTGTGACTCATAACTCAACTGGTCATATGGCCCCACCTAGAGGCGCACTGAGTGCAGCAGGAGCTTTTCCCACACCTTGATGATTTCATCCCCAACCAATCAGCAGCATCCATTCCCTAGCCTCCTGTCCACTAAATTGTCCATAAAAACCTTAGTCTTCCAGCCTTTGGGGAGATTGATTTGAGTGATAACTCCAGTTCCTCTGCATGAGTCAGCCTCATGTCAATTAAACTCTTTCTCTACTGCAATGCCACAGTCTTAGTATATTGATTTTATCTGTGCAGTGGGCAGGAAGAAGCCATTGGGTGATTATAAGAGAATCGTCCAGAAAGTTAAAATATTATAAAAGAAAAACTGTCTCAATCTTGATGTGGCTTCAGCATAGTTTTATGTAGAACCAAGAACAGTGGTGTGCTGGTAAACTGACTCTGAAAAAGTAAAAGTTCTGATTTGTTCGAGTTTGCCAATTTTCACAATATAAAAATCCCTACCGTGCCTAATTTCAAGCTCTGGATGTATCATCACAGAACACAGAATTGGAAATGCACATATTAAAGCCTTAAGAATCAGTAGAGGCTGGCTCCAGCACACCACTGACCCAGATGGCCAGGATTTTATATTCCCACATCCCTTAGTCATCGGATATGGGCCACTCTAGGGCAAGGTGGCTCTATGAACTTGAGACAGTCCCTAGGAAGAATGGCCACTGATGGTAATCTGCTGACAGCACTCCCGGAAGCTTGAGCAACAAGTCCTTTTTTGATGGGGGATCTGGGCAGTACATCACAGAGTCCACCATACTTGTTATGGGAAACCAGTCATCTGCCTACTCAACTGTCAATCTAGTCACTTTTCACCTAAAAATTTTCTCAACCTGGAACATATACTCTGAGACCTTTCACTTTTAGATGGTAGAGCTAATAGATACAAATTTGGAAAGATTTCCAGCAGTCCCAAACAGTAAACATCCAGGGAGGGACGAAGGCAAAGGAAAGCCCAGAAGTCCAGAAAATCAGATGGAGCTGCTCAGATAGGCTTCTATAAAGAGGGAGGGTTTGAGCTTGACCTAAAGGATAAGTAGAGGTAGAAATGCAGAGGAGATTGAATAGAAGCAGCATTGCACTGTGGTTAGAATCTTGTCTCTACCACTTTTTAATTTTCAGGCATTGCACAAACTACTTTACTTCTCTGTGCCTCAGTTTATCCATAGGTAAAATAGGGATGATGATGACATAATAATAGTAATAATATTATCTACCTCAAAGTGTTGTTGAAATGAGTTAATTCACATTGAGGTTTTTTTTTTTTTTTTTTTTTTTTGAGACCGTGTCTCGTTCTGTAACCCAGGTTGGAGTGCAGTGGCGTGATCTCGGCTCACTGCAACCTCTGCCTACCAGGTTTAAGTGATTCTCCTGCCTCAGCCTCCCGAGTAGCTGGGATTACAGGCACCCACCACCACGCCCGGCTAATTTTTTGTATTTTTAGTAAAGATGGAGTTTCACCATGTTGGCCAGGCTGGTCTCGAACTCGTGACCTCAAGTGATCCACCCACCTCGGCCTCCCAAAGTGTTGGGACTACAGGTGAGAGCCACCGCAACCAGCCCATATTGAGAGTTTATAACAGTGCTTAGTAATATTTGGCCTCTGATAAATAACCTGTTATTTCACGCAGCAAAATGGAGATATCATATTGCAGAGTAGTGCGAAAAATAAAAATAACAAGAATATACTGAACTTTAATCAGAAATGATAACCTATTTTCCCTTCTTACAAAATGTCCTATCAAGAGTGAATCTTTGGGTTGAACTTCCCTGGTAGCAGGGCATGGTGGCTCACACCTGTAATCCCAGCACTTAGGGTGGCAGAGGCAGGAGGATAGCTTGAGCCCCAGAGTTTGAGATCTACCTGGGAAACATAGTGAGACCCCGTTCTCCACAAAAAAATAAAAAAGGAAAAACAAAACAAACAAAAAAACCAAGTTGAACTGCCCTGGCAGCGAGAGTGTAACAAAACTTTGACATGTGTTCAAAACTAAACTGCCAGGAAAAACTCAAAGAGCAAAGTTTCACCTTGCCAGGACAGGTCCTTAATGGCAGGCACACCCCTGATAGTTACAAGGATTGGGAGAAGAAAACAAATGGGTGCCCTCAGATTCCCAGCCTAGGCCCTGTCCTGCACCACAAGGACCCACATGCGTATGCATATACCTCAGCGACCATATCCTAACTTTACCAACTGCTTCCCCAGATGAAGTCACTCCTCAGGCCTATGATGACATACTGACAGCTGGGTCAGCCCCCAGGATGACAAACCCTGGGAAAAAGGCCCATGCAGCCCTGGAGGCAGGCTCTCAACTTTCAGGGCAGGGAATTCTGAAGCCACATGTACCTGATCTAGAAGGCGGGGCCTCCAGGTTGCTACCTTCTAGGCCAGAGAGGCCAGAGGGGAGCTAGAGAACAGTTGATTGCCCAGGCCTGATGGCAGTGCATGGAGGGGCTACTGGGGATCAACCCTTTTAATGCAATATTCTATCTTTTATATATGTGGGATTTTGATAAGGTACTTATGTCATAAGAGAGGCTTTGCTATACTAGAAAAAGCACTGGCTTGAGAATCAGGACATTTGTGACTGGGTATGGTGGCTCACGCCTATAATCTCAACACTTTGGGAGGCCAAGGTAGGAGGATTGCTGAAGCCAGGAGTTTAAGACTGGCCTAGGCAATATAGTAAGACCCCATCTCTTTTTTTTTTTTTTTTTTTTGAGACCAAGTCTCACTCTGTTGTCCAGGCTGGAGTGCAGTGGTGTGATCTCTGCTCATTGCAACTTCCGCCTCCCAAATTCAAGTGATTCTTGTGCCTCAGCCTCTGGAGTAGCTGGGATTACAGGCATATGCCACCAAGCCCCACTAATTTTTTGTATTTTTAGGAGAGACAGGGTTTCACCATGTTGGCCAGGTTGGTCTGAAACCCCTGACCTCAAGTGATCCACCTGCCTCGGCCTCCCAAAGTGCTGGGATTACAGGCGTGAACCACCCTGCCTGGCCCAGCAAGACCCCCACCTCTAAATAAAAAATAAATAAATAGATAAAAGAATCAGGACATCTGAATTAGAATCCTAGCCACAAAGTCTAGGATTAGGAATTATATTTACTACTCTTCACAATACCAAGCACAATGATGGCCTATAGGAAGATCTAATGAGCAATTTATATTTGTAATGTTGAAGACAATCAAGATTCAGAATTATACTTGGGTTTCAACAGTGATTTTTAAGGATTTGTTGTTATTTTGTTTTTTGTTTTTCAGATAAAGGAATACTAGACATCAAAATGTTTATTAGGGGATGGGCATATAGTCATCCTTCCAGTTTAAGATCTAAGAGCAATACTTAAACAGAAATCAAATAAATGTCTATGACAATTAAGGCAAACATACTCATTTGTCTACAAGCAAAGAGCATTTTGGAAAGAACACTCCCTTGTTCAAACTTTGGTGAACTGGTTGTGGAGACAAAAGTGACTCCATCTTGGATGCTAATCTGCCATGTTGGTTTCTGATTAACCCCAGTCTGGGGAAAAGATTTCTATTTTTATCTATATATACTGTCTGTAAATCCTGTTCTTAGGCCAAGACACCCCTGATGTTATCAAATCCTGCCCTTAGGCTATGACACACATAGCATTCTTCCCTTTTCCTGAGAGGTGGACTTCAATTGTCCTTATACATTCCTTCTAAAGCACATATACCCTTTCCCTATGGTATATAAGCACTGGATCTGGGAGATAACTGTGGAAATCTACCTGTCTGGCAGCTGCCCAAGACCATCCTTTTGTCCATAAGTTCCCCAGTAAATAACCCTCTACTGACAAACTGGATTTGTCTGCCTTGTTCTTTGGTTTCTTGGTTCCTTCTGCATTTGGGGGTTGGTTTGCATATATGGCCTTTCATGAAGCACACATCATGTCTTTTGTTTTTTTGTTTTTAAGATACCAGGTCTTGCTCTGTTGCCTAGACTTGAGTGTGGTGGTGCAATCATAGCTCACTGCAGCCTTGAACTCCCACCTCAGCCTCCTGAATAGCTGGGACTACAGGATCAGGCCACCACACCTGGCTAATTTAAATTTGTTTTTCTTTTTTTTACAAAGATAGGACGTTGCCCAGGCTGGTCTAAAACTCCTGGCCTTAAGTGATCCTCTTGCGTTAGCCTCCCAAAGTATTAGTATTATAGGCACGAGCCACTGCATCTGGCCTGTTTTTTGTTTTTTTTTTTTTAATCTTACCTAAGGTCCACTCCTATCTCTAACAGCCCCATCTCTTTTCTTTTTTTTTTTTTTTTTGAGACGGAGTCTCGCTCTTTCACCCAGGCTGGAGTGCAGTGGCGCAATCTCGGCTCACTGCAGGCTCCGCCCCCCGGGGTTACGCCATTCTCCTGCCTCAGCCTCCCGCGTAGCTGGGACTACAGGCGCCCGCCACCTCGCCCGGCTAATTTTTTGTATTTTTAGTAGAGACGGGGTTTCACCATGTTAGCCAGGATGGTCTCGATCTCCCGACCTCGTGATCCACCCGCCTCAGCCTCCCAAAGTGCTGGGATTACAGGCGTGAGCCACTGCGCCCGGCCACTCTCTTTTCTTTTCTTATGTGATCTAAAAATCTTCCCCCAACACTACGCTAAGACCCAAATGAGCTTTTTTTTTTTTTTTTTTTTTTTTGAGACGGAGTTTCACTCTTGTTGCTCAGGCCAAGATCATGCCACTGCACTCCAGCCTGGGTGACAGAGTGAGACCTTGTCTCAACAACAAGAACAACGACAACAACAACAAATGCAGATCAAAGTTAAATAAAGTAAGAACTAAATGGAGCATCTTTTTAGTTTTCCCAAGTAGACTATTCCTTTGTCTAGGATGTCTTTCTAGAACCCAGAACCAGAAAATGGCTCTTTTATCCTGTTGGCTTCAATATAATCATTCTTCCTAGGAGGCATATGATGTGGGTGACGGGTGGGTATGTGGTGGGGAGAGGCCTTGTGATACTTAATGAGCTGCAAATAACTCACTCCCATGTATTTGTGTGAGTGGAGTCACCCTACCTACTTATGCTAGCCTGTTTTCACACCCAGTTGATTCAAAAACTGTTGAATCAGACCATTCTGGAGCCTCTGAAAAAGTCCTCCAGACAACAGTGAGCAAGAGCAGGTTGCAACCAGGTTCCATTTATGGCAGTGTTTCTGAATGTTGTTTTGTACATTTTTATTACCAAACAATTCATAATCGAACTTATTCACACGTTCATGTTGGAGCACTTGATCCTTCCTAAATAAATTAAGGTTGACCCGTTTCTGCATTCTCTGTCCAGGATATAACTTGTCTTCAAATATAAGTAAGCATTCTCATTATCAGAAAAAAGAGTTGCAAGGCATCAGGAGAGAGAGCCACAGAGGAAAATATTCCAAAGATCTTGGCATTCCTTCCCATAACTTTTGTACCCTCAATCTTTTTCTTCCACATTTATGAAGCTTTTAAAACATTTTCCACCCTGAATGGCACACATTTACTGGGGTGACTTTACATTGTTTGCATTATTGTGGTTCCGGGACGTGAAGTTCTTAGAGGACAGGGGCATGTTTAGAATCACATCCTACAGAGAAGTGTTTTTAGTAAATAGGAATGAGAAACATTGTCCGCAAGCATTTAAGGGAGTCTGTTTCCATTTTCAATAAGGGCAGGTTGTCACTCAACAGGCAGATGACCCAATAGACACAGTGGTATGTTTGGTTCCTGGGAGGGATGGATGTGTAGAGAAAGGGAGGAAAAGAGGAAGAAAGCAACATTAAGCCTGATCCCTGCCATAAGCTGAGCTCCTCACCACACACATATACGCGCACAGACACACACACACACACACACTCGCCCCTTGGCACGCAGACACACACAGAGCTTTGCTATTCTTCGGCTAATGGGATTGGCACCGCTTAAAGCAGACTGCTAGGTCATTGTCTGTTACCACAGCAAGAGAAACATTATTTAAAGACCATTCAGACCCTAAAAGAAGAGGCTGAGCAGAGTAATTATCGGAGACTCTCCATTAACTAGGGCATCTTTGCTCTTTGTCTGGGTTGGTTTAATAAGGCCCGCTAATGGGACTGTACAGGAGGGGGTACACTAATGGTTCTAAAAAAGCCTCTTTTGGCCCCTTTATTACTGGGGACTGTCTTTAGAGATGCTGACAGTAAAGCAAGAAGTTGCCATATTACAAAATGACCTTCCCAAAAATTTGATTTGGACCCTTGCAGCTTAGGACTCAGGTTTCCAAAATTAGAAAACATCTTTGTCTTCTCCACTTTTTAAAACTCTAAGTTGGTTCCCCTCCACCCCCGCTAACCCCCAACCCCACCCCGACCCAACCCATTCCTCTTACCTTACTTGGCCCTTTGGTTTCTTGGGAACTTGTCATTGGAAACAGCAGCACTCAGTGGTGATAAAGCAGAATGGCACTCCTGAGGAATTTTTCCTTGAGCTGGCTTCTCTACTCACTCTCCAGGACTCCACTTCTCTAGAAAAACTGCCTGTCCCATTATCGCTTTTAAAATATGAAGCTAGAAGTCAATCACATGCTTACAAACCTAATACAGCCACCTAAATTCAAACTACTGTTCCATAATCAGTTAGCTTTATAACAAAGGCTTCAAATGCTTAGCTCTCCTAGAAGCTTGCATCACATATGGGGAACTCTTCTGTGCAGAGCTGTCTACCTCTCTTCATTTCCCCGCTCCCAACCCTAGACCAAGCTTCCATCTTCTCTCCTCTGGGTGACTGCAATTGTCCTGCAATCACCTCCTAGCAGCACTATTGGCCCTTCCAATCCATTAACTCTACAACAGCCAACAGCCAGAGTAACTGTTTCAAAACAGAAACCTGCTTAAGCATTTCAGTAGCTTCCTATTGCTCATAAGAATTCTTACTGTGATTTAAGAGACCCAGACATGGTCTGGTCCTTTTTTTCTCCCTAGCAACATCTTGTACCATGCTCCCCCTAGCTGTCTGCTTCAGCCACTGCAGCCTTCTTCAATGCCATGAGCGATTCATGCTCATTCCTGCCACAGGGCCTTTGCATATCATTCTGTCTAGAACACTCTTTACCCGAGCAGTTTCCACTCATCCTTAAGCTCTCAGCTCAGTAGTCAGCCCTTCAGGAAAGTTGTCCCTTAGTTCCCCTTCTAGGTTGACGATGTCTATATCATGCAATTATAGCACCATATGCTCCTCTTCACAGCATTTACAGTAATTAAACGTTTATACTTATCAGAATGCTTTTATATTAATAATTACCTTGCTGTGAAACTGTAAGCTTCATGAGAATGACCACATGCTCCATAAGCAATAATTATGCCTATTTTTGTTGTACCATCTTGTCCTCAATGCCCAGTACAATGTTTGTGACCTGAGTGCTTAATAAATCTTTGTTGCGTTGCGTATAGTGATTCAAAATACTGTACCCTGCTCCTCCATGCCTTTGCAATTTTTTTTTTTTTTTTTTGAGATGGAGTCTTGCTCTGTCGCTCAAGGGATTCTCCTGCCTCAGCCTCCTGGGTAGCTGGGACTAAAGGCACGTGCCTCCACGCCCGGCTGTTTTTTTATTTTTTATTTTTAGTAGAGATGCGGTTTCACCGTGTTAGTCAGGATGGCCTCAATCTCCTGACCTCATGATCCGCCCGCCTCAGCCTCCCAAAGTGTTGGGATTACAGGTGTGAGCCACTGTGCCTGGCCGCCTGTTTGCAATTTATCAACCAAAGTTTGTTCCCTGAGAGGTTCCTATGTCTAGTATATTTGGGAACTACCTATATTCCATATTTTCTCAGATCAGCGTAAAGGGCCAGGTCTCTTCCTATGGGGTTAAAGACTAACTTTCTAGTTTTAGGGGTAGAACTAGAAGCACATTCTTATTCCCCCTTTGAGAGCATCTTTACACAATAACAGACTCACAAGGCACAAGTAAACACACACAAGCTTTAGCGATGCCTCCTGTCTTCTCAAGACCCAGTGGGAAAGAGAACAGAGGGTCTATCCAAAGAAGAAGCTGAAGAATTAGAGTGTCTCAGCACTCCAGACATGCCAGCACAGAGATAGTTGGGTGGAATTGTTCCAATTATTTATGATCCCCAAGAAAACTGGGGACTTTCTCTACTGTTTGGAGAAGGAAGCGTGGGCTTCAGTAGATGCAGAGTAACAGCATGGATTGGGTATGTATTCTGTTGCCTTCGACTGCCCTGGAGAGAAGGCCATCAGGCCATATACAGCCAGCTGAATGTAACATGACTCACACTGAATGGGATCAGGCATTCATACAGTGGGCTGACTGAGGCTGTGTATCCTATCACTCCTTTTAAAAATATAAAGCTATAAGCCCACAAGTTTGAGACCAGCCTGGGCAAAATAATGAGACCTCATCTCTACCAAAAACTTAAAAATTAGCCAGACGTGGTGGTGCACACCTGTAGTCTCAGCTACTTGGGAGGCTGAGATGGGAGGATTGTTTGAGCCCAGAAGGTCGAGGCTGCAATGAACTGTGATTGCACCACTGCACTCCAGCCTGGGCAACAGGGTGGGACCCTGTCAAAAAATAAAAAATAAATAAAAAGCTAGAAATTGATTGCATACTTGTATTTTACACTTAGTATGGCCACCTAGACCCAGACTGCTGTCTTATAATAAAGTTGCATCACTCAGCCTCAGGATTGCACCAATTTAGGGACAGTCTGGAGAACAAAGAAAAAAACTCTTATTATAAAATTGTGTTTTCAGAAAATCTGAGGCCCATGGAGAATTGTCCACCCAAGACAGGTGAACATAAAGCCACATGGTCACAACTCATGGGTTCCAGATGCATTCAAGTTCAGAGCCAGTGCCAGGAAATTTTCCAGAGCTGGTACTACTGGAAGAGACTGCTGCAAACACATAATCTTTACTGCATCTACATTATGGAGAAAATGTGAAAACCTCCAAGCCTCAATTAACACATATCCTATGGGCATCTCTTGGCACTCTTGTACTGCACAGGATAGAGGAGTGTGAAACTAGATTCCTGCCCTCAAGGAGCTGACAGTCTAATGAAAGAGATATGTGTTTCATAGAATGAACAAAACAACAGAATATACGTTCTAAATTATTGAGTTCTGGACCAGTGTCTCTAGAAGTGTGATCCACAACCTGCATGCAGCATCAACATCATTTGGGAATACTGTTTGAAATGCAAATGTTGGGGCCCTACGTCACCCTATTGAATCAGAAGCTCTGGGGGTGGGGAAACAAGAGCATTAACAATCTCTCCAGGGGATTCCTATACACACTAAAGTTTGAAAGACATTATAAAAATTGAGAAAATAAGTGGTCGGAGTGGAATGAGAGCTGAAGGAAACGTTTTTATACATATTTTCTTTTTTTTTTTTTTTTTTTTGAGACGGAGTCTCGCTCTGTCGCCCAGGCTGGAGTGCAGTGGCGCGATCTAGGCTCACTGCAAGCTCCGCCTCCCGGGTTCCCGCCATTCTCCTGCCTCAGCCTCTCCGAGTAGCTGGGACTACAGGCGCCCGCCACCACGCCCGGCTAATTTTTTTGTATTTTTAGTAGAGACGGGGTTTCACCGTGGTCTTGATCTCCTGACCTTGTGATCCACCCGCCTCGGCCTCCCAAAGTGCTGGGATTACAAGCGTGAGCCACCGCATATTTTCTATTTTAAAAAATAGAGATAAGGTCTCGCTATGTTGCCCAGGCTGGCCTTGAACTCCCCTGGTCTCAAGCAGTCGTCCCACCTCAGCCTCCCAAAGTGCTGAGATTACAGGTGTGAGCCACCACACTTGATTTGGAAGAAGAGTTTCAAGGAGACTCTTGGATTCAAGCTGGGCTGCCCTTGAAGGACATTTGGGTAGAATTTGTAATAATGAAGGGCTCAGGGGAGGGTGTTCCAGGCAGAAGGAATAATAGGAGTAGAGGTGAGGAAATGAACATGGCAGGAGGGAGGCTGATTGAAGCTGAAAGTCTGGGAGTGGTATAAAGTAAGAATGAGTAGCAAAGGCAAGGCCAGATCTTGTAAGAAAGTGAATTTTATTTATTTACTTATTTATTTGTTTATTTATTTGAGATGGAGTCTCACTCTATCGCCCAGGCTGGAGTGCAGTGGTGCAATCTCAGCTCTCTGCAACCTCTACCTCCCAGGTTCAAGTGATTCTCCTGCCTCAGCCTCCAGAGTAGCTGAGATTACAGGCACACACCACCACACCCAGCTAATTTTTGTATTTTTATTTATTTTTAGTTTTATTTTTATTTTGAGATGGAATCTCACTCTGTCACCCAGGCTGGAGTGCAGCGGCATGATCTTGGCTCACTGCAAGCTCCACCTCCCGGGTTCACGCCATTCTCCTGCCTCAGCTTCCGGAGTAGCTGGGACTACAGGCGCCTGCCACTGTGCCCGGCTAATTTTTTGTATTTTTAGTAGTGACGGGGTTTCACCATGTTAGCCAGGATGGTCTCGATTTCCTGACCTTGTGATCTGCCCGCCTCGGCCTCCCAAAGTGCTGGGATTACAGGCGTGAGCCACTGCACCTGGCCAATTTTTGTATTTTTAGTAGAGATGGGGTTTCACTATGTTGGCCAGGCTGGTCTTGAACTCCTGACCTCAGGTGATCCATCTGCCTCAGCCTCCCAAAGTATTGGGATACAGCAGCCTGGCTGAAAGTGAATTTTAAAAACATGTTGTACATATGAATCGATGTATTTTCCTGAATTCAAAGGTTATATATTTTCGTATAAAAGTATAAAGCATTAGAGAAGCATATAATGTAGGAAAATGATCTTCTCCCCAACCAAAAAAAAAAGTGGCATTTTGGTATATGTTCCCTTAGAATTTTTTTTTTTTATCCATCGTCTAATCACATCTCTTCTGCACTATTCTCTCCAGCTCCTGCCACCCTTCAAATAACACCACATAGAATTTTCTGTTCACAGCTTTGCAACTTCCTTTGTTCACTTCACAATACATCCCCCATACCTCTGTCAGTCTTTCTTTCTTTTTTTTTTTTTTTTTTTGAGTCTCACTCTGTGGCCCAGGCTGGAGTGCAATGGGGCCATCTCAGCTCACTGCAACCTCTGCCTCCTGGGTTCAAGGGATTCTTCTGCCTCAGCCTCCTGAGTAGCTGGGATTACAGGCATGCACAACCACTCCCAGCCACTTTTTGTATTTTTAGTAGAGACGGGGTTTCACCATGTTGGCCAGGTTGGCCTTGAACTCCTGACCGCAGTGATCCTTCTGCCTCAGCCTCCCAAAATGCTGGGATTACAGGTGTGAGCCACAGAACCTGGCCCTACCTCATTATTTTAAATGGCCCAGTGGTATTTCACTGCATAATGATATATTGCCTACGGAGGTACCATAATTTATCACTGTTGGTTTTTAGTCTGGGAAGAATATGGTGATAGTGGTGTTTGAGAATACAGTTGTGAAGATGGCCGTGATATGAGGTATGCACAAACTTTGTGATGATCAGCTGCAATGGAGGCCTAGGTGTTCAAAGTGTTTTGCAACTCTTCTCTTGGTAGACTTAGTCCCCCATGTATCTATACCTACCTATGTGTATATGTCTATCTTTACCTATCTCTATTAATATATGTATATCTCTTTCTGTATGTATATGTATACCTATTTCTATTTGTATCCACATCTATATCTACATTGATTACATCTCTGTCTATCTAGCATGAAATCCCATATAAAAGCAAAATGGAAGACCCTGGCCCAGACTTTTTTTTTTTTTGAGATGGGATCTCACTATGTTGCCCAGGCTGGACTCAAACTCCTGGGCTTAAGTGGTCCTCCCACCTCAGCCTCCTGAGTAGCTGGGACTACAGGCATGTGCCACTGTGCCCAGCCAGAGTTTTTGAGAAGTGTTTTTTTTAGAGAGACTATGAATTGCACAGATTTGTCTCCAAAAAGTGGCAGTTTCTTCAGCTCGGTAGTGGAGCCTGTCAGCCTCAGACTGTATCCTCCCTAGACGGGAGCTCCTTTCCTGAGCCCATCCTTCAAACCATGCTATTTTCTGAGGTGGGAGACAATAAGAAAACAGGTATGGCCGGGCGCGGTGGCTCATGCCTGTAATCCCAGCACTTTGCGAGCCCGAGGCAGGTGGATCACGAGGTCAGGAGTTCGAGACCAGCCTGGCCAAGATGGTGAAACCCCATCTCTACTGAAAATACAAAAATTAGCCAGTGTGGTGGCGGGCGCCTGTAGTCCCAGCTACCCAGGAGGCTGAGGCAGGAGAATCGCTTGAACCCAGGAGGTGGAGGTTGCAGTGAGCCGAGATGGCCCCATTGCACTCCAGCCTGGGTGACAAGAGCGAAAACTCCGCCTCAAAAAAAAAAAAAAAAAAAAAGAAAACAGGTATCTGATCTTGAAAATTTTCACCAA
Source organism: Symphalangus syndactylus (assembly GCF_028878055.3). NCBI lineage: Eukaryota > Metazoa > Chordata > Mammalia > Primates > Hylobatidae > Symphalangus > Symphalangus syndactylus. The sequence goes on from NC_072430.2 coordinate 112,637,733, forward strand.
CAAATATGTTATTCACCTCAATGAGGGCAAGCTAAGAAAACATGGGTCTACTACAACAAGGAAGTAGCTGGATTAGACAAACCTGAGAACTTGGTGTTAGGGAGCCTTGGCGTTAAAAACACCCAAAAAACGCCCATTGCGTCCATCATGCCCTTCCTTTCAGGAGCTGCTGTGCAGGTGGGGCTAAGGACCTAAGTAAATGGTAAATAGTTAATATTGCTACTGGGGCCACTGCTGCTTTCTGGCAGATTCAAGAACTTGAAAGATGAGTGGGTGGAAAAAGAAGGGTCAATATTTGCCTTTGGAGTAGCCTGCTTCTGGTTTTAATAGTCTCTAGACCTTATGATACGTATTCATGTTGATTGAATATGATAATATATTTTAACCTTTCTCGGTCACAAAAAAGAAAGGCAACATCAGTGAAAAAATATTAAAATACAAAAAGTAGAAACATGAAATGATTTTGGCCCAAAGAAATTATGGTCTCTATCGCTCCATAGTTAAGCATCTTTCTTAATGGATCTTTCTCATGCTATAGCACTGGAACTGTTTAAAATTATAGTGATTCTCCACCACAGGCTTCTCCTTATGGGAAATTCAAGTTATACCCCAAGTTTATTTCTGTACCTTTTCACAACTGAAAGAATTCAATAGCTAGCATTTAGTTTCCAGGCAGCTTATCTAAACAATATCCATGCCTTCTCACCAAAAGAACTCCAATTTTATTTGGGGTGGCAATGAATCCAGCTAAAATAAAAAGGCCGTATTTCTCACTCTCTCTTGCACAGTGGGATGGCCAGTATGGTCAGTGAGATTTTGGCAAAAGCCTAGTAGATGAGACTTCTAGGAAAGCTATTGTTTTCCTCATAAAAAGGGACAGATTTAGCTTTGTGAATATTTTGCTTTTGCTTTTTCTGCTTCCTCCTGAGCAGAAAGTCCACATGACACGTTGAGGTTCAGCAGCTGTTTCACAAGCTTAAGGAAGAAAGACGGAAGCAAACGGTGTTGGAGCCAAAAGCCAGGGAGAGCGTACATCACTGCTGGTAACGAGCAGCTGCTCTACCAACCCTGGGCTATTACACAAGAAAAGGGTTTCCCTCACTTGCTTCAACCTTTGCAATGACTTTCCTTTACATACAGTGGGAACATGACCCTAAATGATTAAACCGCAGTCCTTTCTTTGGAGAAAAATTAGAAAAAGAGAGACCTAGGATCTGGCATTCAGATTTCCAGCCTGATTTACCAGAATTATTATTATTATTATTACTATTATTATTATTTGAGACAGAGTCTCACTCTTTCACCCAGACTGGAGTGCAGAGGTGCAATCTCAGCTCACTGCAACCTCTGCCTGCCAGGTTCAAGCCATTCTCCTGCCTCATCCTCCCAAGTAGCTAGGATTACAGGCATCCACCACCACACTTGGCTAATTTTTGTATTTTTAGAGACGGGGTTTCACCATGTTGGCCAGGCTGGTCATGAACTCCTGACCGCAAGTCATCCATCTGCCTTGGCCTCCCAAAGTGCTGGGATTACAGGTGTGAGCCACCATGTCTGGCTTCCCAGAATTATTAAAGCCAGTGGTAGACCAAGGGTAGGGCAGTGGGAACAATAATAAAATCAACTGAAAGTTGGGCTGTGCTTATCACCATGTGCCAGCAAACGTAAACAAAGTCAATGACAAAATATTCCTCCCTGAAAAAATATTTGGCCTAAATCTGAACAATTGCTGAGGTTACTGAGTTTTAATAATGTGCATATAAACTTCAACTTAGCACATTTTATTATTTATCCTTCAGCAAACCCAGTGTTCTACATGGAAGTAAATTACAAGAATTTCCAGTTATACATTCAGTTTCTAATACACGGGACTCAGCGATGCAGGCTCATTACTATTATTATTATTTTTTTTGAGACGGAGTCTAGCTCTGTCATCTGAGCTGGAGTCTAGCTCTGTCATCTGAGCAGTGGCATGATCTTGGCTCACTGCAACCTCTACCTCCCCGGCTCAAGCGATCCTCCCACCTCAGCCTCCCGAGTAGCTGGGACTGCAGATGCACGTCACCATGCTTAGTTAATTTTTGTATTAAAACTATCTCAATTTTAGTTGATAAGTACTCATCACCATGACTTACCAGTTTATTAGTTTGTTAGAGTCCATCTCACGTAATTTTTAAAGAAGAGTACAGAGGTGGCATCTTTCCAAGTGCTGTTGAATTGGAGGAGTCTTTATATTGCCTTTTCCTGAATAAAAATGTGGCTGAGTATTATTTCAACATCATTTCTCAGCATTCTGTAAACATTGTTTCATTGTGTTCAGGTATTTTATGTGACACAAAAAGAGAAACTTGTGACAATATTAATTTTTTTCTTTGTTTTGGGATTTTTCTTTTTATGATGAGAAAATATGGTAGCTTTTTTTCTTAATTCTGTGGTTCAAAAATTTTGTTCAAATATGTCTAGGTGTATGTTTTTCTTGATTTTTTTTTGTTTTTTTGAGACAGGGTCTCACTCTATCACCTAGGGTGGAGTACAACGGCATGTTCATAGCTCACTGCAGCCTCAAACTCCAGGGCTTAAGCAATCCTCCCACATCAGCCTCTGGAGTAGGATCTATAAGCATATGCCACCACACCTAGCTAATTTCCTTTATTTTTTTATAGAGATGAGGTCTCACTATGTTGCCCAGTCTGGGTTTGAAGTCCTGAGATTTATTTCATCTGGAACATGTATTAGCACTTTTGATCTAGTTAAACAACTTCACTCATTCATTCATACGCATTCATTTCCTTATATCAGACTTCTATTTTACAGTGGTTCTGACTTATTTTTTTCCTAACTCAACTGAAGCACACAATACAGCCCAATTAGCAGACACTAATTACTACAATTTAAAAGCACACCAGCCCACTGGGGCCATTCTCATCATGTGCCCACCCAGGCTGTCATCACACACTCTCATCTCCACCCTCCAGTAGAGAATCGCTCTCCTCTCATATCCCTGGTGAGTGTGTCTTTCCACTGATTCTGAGTTCTTAAGAAACGTCAGTTGACTCTGCTTTTCGCTCTTTAGCCTTCGTTTCTATCATCTTATCTTTATCATTCGTTGTCCTTTTTTTCCCTGTATTTTGGGAAAGTTATTTAACTTGTCCTTGTCACTACAGCATCAGTTTTGCTACACTTCCAACATTGTGGTGTTTTGTTTTGTTTTTGAGTCGGAGTCTCACTCTGTTGTCCAGGCTGGAGTGCAATGGCATGATCTTCGGCTCACTGCAACCTCCACCTCCCGGGTTCAAGCAATTCTCCTGCCTCAGCCTCCCGAGTAGCTGGGATTACAGGTGTCCACCACCATGCCCGGCTAATTTTTGTATTTTTAGTAGAGACGGGGTTTCACCATATTGGCCAGGCTGGTCTCTTGGCCGAGCTGGTCTCAAACACCTGATTTCGTGATCCGCCAGCCTCGGCCTCCCAAAGTACTAGAATTACAGGCGTGAGCCACCGTGCCCAGCCTGTTTTGTTTTTGTTTTGTTTTGTTTTGTTTTAAATTCCAGCACACAAGAATTTCCTTGCAATCTTTCTTCATCACATCATTCTTCCTTTAATAAAAATTTTGTTGTGGCCAGGCATGATGGCTCATGCCTGTAATCCCAGCATTTTGGGAGGCCGAAGTGGGAAGATCGTTTGAGCTCAGGAGTTCCAGACCAGCCTGAGCAACAGAGTGAGACCCTATTTCTAACTAAAATAAATAAAATGAAATAAAATAAAATAAAAGGAAATGAAATGAAATAAAATAAAATAAAATAAAATAAGCTGGGTGTGGTGGCTCATGCCTATAGTCCCAGCTACTTGAGAGGCTGAGGAGGGAGGAACACTTGAGCCCAGGAGTTTGAGGCTGCAGTGAGCCATGCTCGTGACGCTGCACTCTCTCAAAAAAAAATAATAATAATAAGATTGTCTATGGTATGGTCTGAATGCTTGCATTCCCCAAAAATTTATATGTTGAAATCCTAACCCTCAAGGTGATGGTATTAGGAGGTAAAAGGCCTTTGGGAGGTGAGATGGAGTCTTCACGCATTGGATTAGTGTCTTAATAAAGAGGCCTGAGAAAGACCTCTGGCTTCTTCAGCCATGTGAGATTACAGTGAGAAGACGGCTGTCTAAAGGGAAGCAAGCAGGCCTTCACCAGACACCGAATCTGCCAGTGCCTTGATCTTGGACTTCCAAGCCTAGAGAACAATCAGAAACAAATTTCTGTTCTTTAAAAGCCACCCAGTCCATGGTGCTTTGTTAGAGTAGCCTCAACAGATGAATACATTGCATTTTTCATTTCATACTTCTGTCTTCATTTTATTCCTTTCTTTTAATAACTCATAGCTCTTCCCTTAAAAAAAAAAATCCGTCTTGTACCTTTGGAGACTTCCAGTTCCCTGAAGTTTCCTTCTGTATTCTACAGTAGATCAATTCCTGGGGCAAGCTCTACCCTAGAACCTTCTGGAGGTTGTTTCCTTTTTCCTATTCTGCAAGTGTCTCCAAGGCTGCAGTGTTTTGCCCTCTTTACTCGTCCTTGAATAAGGTAAGCTACGTCTAGACTGAAAGTTTATCATCAAACAAGCTCTTGAATCCATTCTCTGTTAAGTGGAATAATGCTGGAGCCCTCTTCTCAGACACATCCGGAGAAGAGGTCACCTCCGTAGCTATCAGGTCAGTTTCCAGGTTTCAGCCAGCTTTCCCCTACCTGCTCTCTGGCAGCAGTTTTCACTGGTGCTCATTCCTCAATTATGCCTTGACCTAGCCCCTCCCTTTCTTCCCCTCAGAGCTAACACTATGCCAGTGTTTGTCATAATCCTCTCTTTGCTTTCATTTCCTTTCTTTCTCCTTTCCCTCCCCTCCCCTCCCCTCCCATCCCGTTCCCTGCCCTGCCCTGCCCTGCCCTGCCCTGCTCTGCCCTGCCCTTCTTCTTTTTTTTCTTTTTGAAACAGAGTTTCATTCTTGTTGCCCAGGCTGGAGTGCAGTGGAACAACTCGGCTCACTGCAACCTCCGCCTCCCCAGTTCAAGCGATTTTCTTGCCTTAGCCTCCCGAGTAGCTGGAACTACAGGTGTGCACCACCACGCCCAGTTAATTTTGTATTTTTAGTAGAGACAGGGTTTCACCATGTTGGCCAGGCTGGTCTCCTGACCTCAGGTGATCCGCCTGTGTCGGCCTCCCAAAGTGCTGGGAATACAGGCTTGAGCCACAGTGCCTGGCCTCTTTGCTTTTATTTCTATAGTTGTATCATTTATACAACTATAGTTGTATAGTTGTGTCACATCACTTAGGATGTGATAAGCATCCCTAAATAATGTAATTAGTATTTCAAGAAATTTGAATGCAAGTTTATATTTTGCTTTTTTTCTTATTATTATTTTTATTTAGTTTTCTCATCATTCCTATTCAAGGAAGTTCATATCTTGGGAGGACTTGCTTCTTTCCATTTAATGTGCCAATGCCCTGTAGTCCAACAGGAAAACTCCTGCAGTTGAAGAAATTGAGTTCGTTACTCATTATAGTGAGGGGGAAGCACAGCATGGGGAAGGAGGGGGCATCTCAGTAAGAGAGTGTCAGGATATCTCAGTAAGAGGGTGTCAGGACATCCTAGTAAGAGGGTATCAGGACTCATTGTAGGATTTGGGCTTCTGTTAGGTAATTTTGGGGAGAGTTGAAGGAACAAGGACTTTGCTCTGGATTAGATACTGTCAGGAGCACTGAGTATCGCACTAAATCTTATCTAGAAGGAGGGAAGGCTAGACCAAGACTAATGCTGTAATTGGGAAAGAAGCAGCAGTCCCTCATATTAGCTAGAATAAGAGGGTACTTAGTCATTTTTGTGGTCTGGGCAATATCCATGTTTTGTCTGTGGTCAGATGTGATTACAGAGTAATCTTGTTTTTGTCTTTATCATGGTCACAGCGTGGCCTTATCTGGTGTTATGTTACATGAAATTACTTACTTTCAACAGGTGAACACCAATGTTTAGTTGTGAGTGGCCAGCTGATAGCATGAGCACAGCTGCTGGATATTAGGGGTTGCTTTTCTTTTTTTTTTTCTCAAATGTTGATGGGATTCATCCATGTCCTTACATGTAGCTACGGTTTATTCATTTTCACCACTCAGTAGTATTCTCTTGTATAGAATACTGTTAAGCATTCCCTATGCAGTATAATACATTTATGTGTATTACAATACAACCATTTTTATTTATTTGCTCTACTCTCGATGGACATTTGAATTGTTTGCAGTTTTGGACTATGATAACTATGCTGCTATGAATATTCTTGTACATGTCTCGTGGTGCACATGCTCAAGGAATTCTATAGAGTATATATTTAGGAATGGAATTGCTTGGTCATAAGGATGTTACAACAGTCCCCCTCTACATGTGGTTTTGCTTTCTGTGGTTTCTGTTACCCATAGAAAATAGGTGAGTACAGTACAATCAGATATTTTGAAAGAGAGACCAAATTCATATAACATTTATTACAGTATATTGGTATAATTGTTCTATTTTAGTAATTATTGTTGTTAATCTCTTACTGTGGCTAATTTATTCATAGGTATGTATGTATAAGGAAAAACGTAGTATACACAGGGTTCGGTACTATCTGTAGTTTCAAGCATCCACTGGGGATCTTGGAACATATCCCCTGCAGATAAGGCCCCGGGGAACACTTTAATCTTTAACTCTTTACTGTCAAACTGTTTTTTCCAAAATACTTGTTGCAGTTTACCTCCCTCTCCCCATCTGCCCACTGCTTGATTGTCTGATACTTGGAGCTTAAGGCAGTGCATGGAAAATTGCAAGCTCCAGAAATCACTGCTGCAGTATTCTGGGGCTTGCAATTCAGTATTCTCGGCACTTTACTTAGGGGTGAGAGGTGACAGCATGCTGGCAGTCCTCACAGCCCTCCCTTGCTCTCGGCGCCTCCTCTGCCTGGGATCCCACTTTGGCGGCACTTGAGGAGCCCTTCAGCCCACCACTGCACTGTGGGAGCCCCTTTCTGGGCTGGCCAAGGCGGGAGCCAGCTCCCTCAGCTTGCAGGGAGGTGTGGAGGGAGAGGCGCGAGCGGGAACCGGGGCTGCGCGCGGCACTTGCGGGCCAGCTAGAGTTCCGGGTGGGCATGGGCTTGGCAGGTCCCCCCACTCAGAGCAGCCGGCTGGCCCTGACGGCCCTGGGCAATAAGGGGCTTGGCGCCTGGGCCAGCGGCTGTGGAGGGCATGCTGGGTACCCCAGCAGTGCCAGCCCACGGGCGCTGCGCTCAATTTCTCACCGGGCCTTAGCTGCCTTCCCACAGGGCAGGGCTTGGGACCTGCAGCCCGCCATGCCTGAGCCTCCCACCCCCTCCATGGGCTCCTTGTGGCCCGAGACTCCCCAACGAGTGCCACCCCCTGCTCCATGGCACCCAGTCCCGTTGACCACCCAAGGGCTGAGGACTGCGAGCGCACGGCGTGGGACTGGCAGGCAGCTCCACCTGCAGCCCAGGTGCGGGATCCACTGGGTGAAGCCAGCTGGGCTCCTGAGTCTGGTGGAGATGTGGAGAACCTTTATGTCTAGCTCAGGGATTGTAAATACACCAATCAACACCCTGTGTCTAGCTCAGGGTCTGTGAATGCACCAATCAACACTCTGTATCTAGCTGCTCTGGTGGGGCCTTGGAGAACCTTTATGTCTAGCTCAAGGATTGTAAATACACCAATCGGCACTCTGTATCTAGCTCAAGGTTTGCAGACACACCAATCAGCACCCTGTGTCTATCTCAGGGTTTGTGAGTGCACCAATCGACACTCCGTATCTAGCTGCTGTGGTGGGGCCTTGGAGAACCTTTGTGTTGATACTGTGTATCTAACTGATCTGATGGGGACGTGGAGAACTTTTATGTCTAGCTCAGGGATGGTAAACGCACCAATCAGTGCCCTGTCAGAACAGACCACTCGGCTCTACCAATCAGCAGGACGTGGGTGGGGCCAGATAAGAGAATAAAAGCAGGCTGCCTGAGCCCGCAGTGGCAACCTGCTCGGGTCCCCTTCCACACTGTAGAAGCTTTGTTCTTTTGCTCTTTGCAATAAATCTTGCTACTGCTCACTCTTTGGGTCCACACTGCTTTTATGAGGTGTAACACTCACCGCGAAGGTCTGCAGCTTCACTCCTGAAGCCAGCGAGACCACGAGCCCACCGGGAGGAATGAACAACTCCAGACGCGCCGCCTTAAGAGCTGTAACACTCACCGCGAAGGTCTGCACCTTCACTCCTGAGCCAGCGAGACCACGAACCCACCAGAAGGAAGAAACTCCGAACACATCCGAACATCAGAAGGAACAAACTCCAGACACGCCGCCTTTAGAACTGTAACACTCACCGCGAGGGTCCGCGGCTTCATTCTTGAAGTCAGTGAGACCAAGAACCCACCAATTCCGGACACAGGGGGACCAGAACTTTCACTGCCACATAACTTTCTGCTTCATTTATAATTGGAGACTCTTGAAAAGTTTTAAATGGAGATGGGAAGGAGCCAGTAAAGAGAGGGAGATTGAGGATACAGGGGGGAGAGAGAGTAATCTGCAGAGAGAGGATCTTGGTCAGGTGAGAGAGGACAAAATGGAGGCATTGGCATTTCTTCCATTGCAAAGTAAACCATAAATAATGCCTGGATGAGCTTACAAGGAAGTTGTCCTCACAGTGATTACTCAGGGAAGGCTCTAGATAAAACGTTGTATTGAAGTTGGACTTGGAAGTCAGGCTATAATGGATATGGGCAGAAAGAAAGGGACGGGCTGATTTAGGGATAGAGCAAAAATCTCATGCAGCAAATGCTGGTGTGGAGGGTAAAATTGTGGGAAATAATACCGAAAGAAACCTTTTTTTTTTTTTTTTAAATAGAAATGGAGTCTTGCCATCTTGCCCAGGCTGATCTCGAACTCCTGGGCTCGAGCGATCTTCCCACCTTGGCCTCCCAAAGTGCTGAGATTACAGGTGTGACCAACCATGCCCTGCCTGGAGAGAAAGATTTGAACAGACCAAGGAAGGTGTGAAACCTGGGCTGAGGATGAAACCATTACCTGAGGGGAATGATATGGTTTGGCTCTGTGTCCCCACCCCAATCTACCTTGAGTTGTAATAATCTCCATGTATCAAGGGTGGGACCAGGTGGAGGTAATTGGATCATGGGATTGGTTCCCCCATGCTGTTCTTGTAATAATGAGTAAGACTCAGGAGATCTGATGGTTTTATAAGCATCTGGCATTTCCTTTGCTTGCACTTGCTCTGTTCTACCGCGCTGTAAAGAAAGTGCCTGCTCATCCTTTGCCTTCTGCCATGATTGTAAGTTTCCTGAGGCCTCCCCAGCAATGTGGAACTGTGAGTCAATTAAACCTCATTTCTTTATAAATTACCCAGTCTCGGGTATTTCTTTATAGCAGAGTGAGAACAGACTAATACTGGGAGTTTGAAGGCTTTTGTGCAAGAAAGTAATGGGATAAAACCAATGTTGAATGCTAGACTGGAGTAGTCTAGACATAATGTAGTTACACTGAAAAAGAAAGGTCAGGTCTTAGACACCCTAAGAAGGGAGAATTAACACCTTAAGAAGGGAAAATTAGGTCTGTAAACTAGTTACTTCATTTAAGTAAAAGATCAAAAGGACAATTAGTCATTCAGTTTTAGATATGTTAGGTTGACCTATCTAAAAATGTCAGGCAAATCAAATTATGGATTCAGCAATCTGCTTCCAGTCAGTAACAGAGACATTAGATCATGAGACACACAAAGTAAATACTAACAACTCCCTCCACTCCCATCCCTCCATTAAAAAACAAACAAACAAACAAAAAAACCCACCTCATTTTGTAGCTTTTGTTGATTTGCCTCCTCTAGTAACCAATCAGGAGGCAGTTCAGTACCTCTCTCTTCAAACAGTTACTTATGTATGCTCCTAGAAAGAAAAGATTAACTATGAAGCCATATTTATATAGATCTATACTTTTTAAATTTATTCAAGTGGGTTTGAATTCTGTGTCTACCACTTAGTTACTATGCAATCTCGGGCAGGTTGCTTAAACCTATTTGTGCCTCTCAGTGTCACCATCTAGAAAATAAGGGTGATGATATTAAAAATATAGGGTTCCAAAGAAGATTAGGTGGGTTATTGAATGTAAAGGACTTAGAAGAGTGCCTGTCACATAGCAAAAGCTCAGTAAATATTTGTTATTTTTATTGTTTTCTTGGAGATCCTTTCATATCAGCCCATATAACTATAATATTTTTAAAAGGCTGTATAAAGCTGGGCATGTTGGCTCACACCTGTAATCCCAGCACTTTGGCAGGCCAATGCGGGCATATCATCTGAGGTCAGGAGTTTTAGACCAGCCTGACCAACATGGTGAAACCCCATCTCTACTAAAAATATAAAAATTAGCTGGGTGTGGTGGCGCTTGCCTATAATCCCAGCTACTCAGGAGGCAGAGACAGGAGAATCGCTTGAACCCAGGAGATGAAGTTTGCAGTGAGCCAGGATTGTGCCATTGCACTCCAGCCTGGGTGACAGAGTGAGACTCTGTCTCAAAAAAAAAAAAAAAAAAAGAAATAAAATAAAAAATAAAAGGCTGTATAATATTCCCCAGAATGGCTAGCTCCAGATTTTCAGATTTTTCTATTATAAACAATATACTTGTACATATATAGGCAAGTTTTTGCAAGTATATCCATATGGTAATTTTTTGAATTGCAGAATTAAAGGATGTGGTGTATTTAAATTTTGAAGGATATTGCTAAATTGTCCTCAAAAAAGTGTACCAGTTTGCACTCCTACCGATAGAGTATGAGACTGACTGTGTCTGTATTCTTAACAACATTTATTATTATCTAGCTTTGTAACATGATAAACAAATTCAAATCGCTCATTGGTTTTTTTTTACATAAGCTTTTAAAAAATAACAGCTTTATTAAGATATAATTCATATGCCAGGCAGTTTACCCATTTGAAGTGCACAATTCAATGGTTTTTAGTATTTCACAGAGTCGTGCAAGCATCACCACAATCAATTTTCATGACCTCCCCCCAAAACTGTATCTATTAGCAGTCACTCACCATTTTTCCTCTAGTCCCACTCCCCAGCCTTAGGCGACCACGAACCCACTTTCTGTCTCTCTGGATATACGTATTCTGAGCATTTTATGTCATTGGAATCATAAGACATATGCTGTCGTCTCTGGCATTTTTCACTTAGCGTAACGTCTTCAAGGCTCATCCATGTTGTAGCATGTGTCAGTTTTTCATTCCTTTTTATGGCTGAATAACAGTCTATTGTATAGATATAGCATATTTTGTTTATCCATTCATCAGTTGATGAGCATTTGGGTTATTTATACTTTTTGGCAGTTATTTAATAATGCTGCTTTTTATTGCCAGATAATATTTCATTATATGGATATACTCATTATTTTTATATGCAGTTATTTGTGAATGAGACGAAGATTTTAATAGATTTGACCATTTTCTTTTTTTTTTTTTTTTTTTGAGATGGAGTCTTGCTCTGTGGCCCAGGCTGGAGTGCAGTGGCGCAATCTCGGCTCACTGCAAGCTCCGCCTCCCGGGTTCACGCCATTCTCCTGCCTCAGCCTCTCCGGGTAGCTGGGACTACAGGCGCCCGCCACCACGCCCGGCTAATTTTTTGTATTTTTAGTAGAGACGGGGTTTCACCGTGGTCTCTATCTCCTGACCTCGTGATCCGCCTGCCTCTGCCTCCCATAGTGCTGGGATTACAATCGTGAGCCACCGCGCCCGGCCGAACATTTTCTTTTTGATTTGTTTTTACTTACTGAGTTGTACAAGAAGTTGTATATTAATGATTTTCTTTGCTTGCCAAATATGTTGCAATATTTTTTCCACTTTGTATATATTCAAATTTATTTTTCTCTTCCTTTAAGACTTTAGAATTGTGTGTCTTGCCTAGAAAGTCTTTTTATATTACGTCTGTGTGGTGTGGGTATAAAAAATAAAACTAAAAGAAAAATGAAGAAAAAGTCTTACTATTTTATTTTACGTTTTCTTTTTTTTTCTTTTTTGAGACAGGGTCTCACTCTGTTGCCCAGGCTGGAGTGCAGTGGCACAGTTATAGCTCATTACAGCCTCAACTTCCTGTGTTTAAGCCATCCTCCCACCTCAGCCTCCCAAGTAGCTTGGACTATAGGTGTGCACAACCATGCCTGGCTGGTCTGCAACTCCTGAGCTCCAGCAGTCCTCCCACCTTGACCTCCCAAAGTGCTGAGATTACAGGTGTGGACCACAGCACCCAGCCTAGAAATTATTTTTAAACTCCTGGATTATATATAAATAAACTCACCAATAAATGAATAAATTCACTCAAAACTCCTAATTATATATAAATTCACCAGTTTTTTTAAAACTCCTAGATTATATACAACTCCTAGATTATATATATTTCATACTCCAGATTATATATAAATTCACCAACTATATAATCTAATATACATAATAGTAGTTCAAAACTAGTATATGTAATAAGTATAATACATACATATAAGTATATATGTGTGTGTATATATATACTTATGTGTATGCGTGTGTGTGTGTGTGTATATACATATATATACACATATATACACTTACTTGTTTATATTACAGTTCTCTCATCCAAGTATTAAGCAGGCCCCCAGGCCTAACCCTGCTTAGCTTCTGAGATCAGATAAGATTGGGGGCATTCAGAGTGGTATGGCCACAGAGTATGTATTATATTGCTATCTTTGAATCCTCTGGAAATTTGGGAATATAAAGAGCATGGTGAGGAACCCATTTTATTTTATTTTCCATTCCTAGCCAGTTTTCTCATCGCTATCTATTGACTAATACATCTTCCCTTCTCCCATCCCTCCCCTATAAATTTGACTCATCTACCTTTTTCACACATTAAATCTGTATACGTATTTGGGTTTATTTCTGTTCATTCTCTTCTATTCCATTCTATTCTATTTAGCTATTCTATTTCTTCTCTAGAATAAAATATTTTAATTATTATAACTCCATGATACATTTTAATGTATAGTTGTATTAATTACCCTCTTACTACTCTTGTTTTTCAGAATTTTTCTAATTGCCCATTTATATGTCTTGAAGAACTTTAGTGTTATTTTTGTCAGGTTGAAAAAAATCACCTTGGTGTTTTATTTGGCATATACATTGAATTTACAGATCAATTAAGGAAATCAATGTCTTTATAATGAGAATAGTCTCTCTTAATGCTGTAGGCAAAGAGCAAAAATCTGAAGAGGAAAAGGAAGAGGAGGAGGAGAAGGAGGTAGAGGAGGGGGAAGAGAGGGATAAGGAAGAGAAAGAGACAATTTCCTTCATAATTCACATTCTAAAATATGATGTAAATTGAATTTCCCTCTGAATAGCACAAAACACTTTTAAAACATCACCTCAGTCTCTAAAACATCTCAGCAGTATGCAGTTACTATTGCTAATTGATAGACTAAAAGTTCAAGGCACAAACTTGGCCATGTTCTTTAACTTATATAATCATTCTAAAGTGATTTCTTTTGGGCACCTATGAAGAACTGAGTGTAAATCTTTCCTGCCTACAGGTTTTTGGCAGCCTCTGCTGGAGTAAGATTATGTAATGGATAGGGGTAATAGCTCGCATATCTATATGCAAGCAATCTAATTGACGGCGACTTTATTCTGATGTAAGCTACTTTGTGAAAATTTGGACTCTTACCCCAACTTCAACTATTATCCCACTGTCAAAATTATTTCCAGATTATCCAAAGTGATAGGTAATAAACAGAAAAATAGATTAACACTCATTCTTAGCTTCTTAGACCTCTTAATTTTGAACAGTTTCCTTTGGCGAATTGTAAAATTAAACGTTATTTTCCCACAATTTTTCTCCTTCTAAATATTTGGATAACACACTAGGGTGACTAAATGGATACTTCGAGCCTACCACGAAGACGGCCAATCTGCAAAGCAAAGCTAAGAGAACAGGGAGTCTAAATGCACTTGGAGTACCTGGAAATTATACCTGGCAGCCAGCAACCTTTTGTGCTTCTTTGTTGTACTGTATTTTCTGGCAGCAGGCTTTCAAGGGTACCTTTATTTCACTGATTACTAAATTAGTGTTGGATTTAATGAGAGAGATCTGTCCTTTTATTTGTGCCTTTTCCCCTTCTTCTTCTTACTTAAAAAAAAAAAAAAAAAGGATCAGCATCACAAAAGCTTTGTACATTTCTAGTTTGCTTTTGATGATGTGACCGTTTGCTCCCATCTATCTCCATGGTAATAAGCTGTCTCTACCCCCACTTTTCGAAGCCTCAGATACTTAGGAAGCTTCAGGACTGGAGAAGAGTTGCATGTTAAAATAATGCAGAGAAACAAATTGGTCTCTGTAAATAGGCCCCATCTTCAAAGCCTTCGAATTTTCTTCAAAATGTGATCCATTTTTCTTAGCTTGAAAACAGGTGCATTTTAGGTAAAATATTTGAAAGTAAATTTGCATCTCAGCAAATGCATCTCAGTAAGTGCCCCTATTCTAAAATAAGACTTTGGTAGGATTTTAAAACTGGAAGAGGCCTCAGGCTTCATTTACTCCAAGATGCTTATTATATACTTGAGGAAACTCAGGCTCAAAGTATTTTGCAGCTTTGTATCTAATCATAACTTTGAACTGGGACTTATGCCTCCCAGCAAGGTATTCTTTCTTCTGTCACTAATATGTCAATAATAATTATTATTATGTTAATAACAATAGCTATTTTTAGTAATAAAAGAGATAATTCACGTAAGATGCTATAAAATGCCAGTAATTGTTATTATATCTGTGCTAGGCAACTTTCCCAATAACAAAGGTTTTCAGAAGTTGATCTTTTAGTTTTCAAATCATGTTCTCTTAAAGAATACACTCATAGAAGTCAATATTTCTAAAAGATGATTATATATAAATATACATACACATACACATATATATTTGTAGTATATAAATAAAATATTAATAGTGATTATCTCAGTAGTGGTTAAAATTAATTTAAATGTTATTTAAAAAATAATATTCTGGCTGGGCATGGTGGCTCATGCCTGTAATCCCAGAAGTTTGGGAGGCTGAGGCGGGCGGATCACTTGAGGCCAGGAGTTCGAGACCAGTCTGGCCTACATGGTGAAACCCCATCTCTACTAAAAATACAAAAATTAGCCAGGCATGGTGGCGGGCACTTGTAATCCCAGCTACCCGGGAGGCTGAAGCAGGAGAATCGCTTGAACCTGGGAGGAAGAGGTTGCAGCGAGCCGAAATCGTGCCACTATGCTCCAGCCTGGATAACAAAGTGAGACTGTCTCAAAAAAATAAAAAATAAAATAGTCTGTATTTTTAAATTTTCTATGTAAAACTTGTATTACTTTTCTTATAATAAAAGAAGACTTTATATTTTTGGAAAAAAATATTCACACATTTGATGCTTAAAATGTAAATCATTCCTTCCTGGCCCAATCCCACTGTTCTTTTCCCACAGGATTCAAAATAATTTCATTCACAGTAGCTACAGATATTCTGCCCTGCTCTATGTACTATGACTTAGTGCTGGGGACTGGAATGACTGTGTCCCCTCATCATTCACAAAATATCAGGGATTTTCACTTAGGCAGGGAGAATTGACTGCAGAACGCAAGGTGTTTTTTTTTTTTTTTTTCTCCAGTTGTCAAATGATCCTTTATTGAAATATTTTCCTTTGTGCTTCTTAACTAGCTGGACATTCCACAACAACACTGTTGATGTCATCTATGATGTCAAGAGGTTGGTGGCCATCAACATTATGGCTCACAGACTGGGCAGTCCCCAGGATCTCTTTAATGGTTCCAGAGAGTTCTCTGGCTAAAGATGGGTGCTGCATCTGTCAAGCAATGTTGACGATCTCATCAAAAGTGATATTCCCACTGTGTTTAATGTGTTTCTGTTTCTTTCTGTCTCTTGGTGGTTCCTTAAGGGCTTTGATGATCATGGCAGAGGCAGAAGGCACCACCTCAATTTGGGCCTGTCTGTTCTGAATGGTCAGTTTCACTGTAATTCTCAGGCCCTTCCAGTCACTCATTGCCTTGGCAATGTCATCACCAACCTTTTTTGGAGACAGACCCAGGGAACCGATCTTGGGGAACCAGCACAAACGTGGCACTGACTTCACCCCCGGTGCACCTCAGCTATATGACTTTGATCTCGTTGGGGTCGAACTTCTGCAGCATGGTGGAGGCAGCTGGTGTTGGATGAACCCAGATTCAGGATGACGGAAGAAAGTTGCACCTTGGGCTGAGTGCAGTGGCTCACGCTTGTAATCCCAGCACTTTGGGAGGCCGAGGCGGGCGGATCACGAGGTCAGGAGATCGAGACCACAGTGTAACCCTGTCTCTACTAAAAATACAAAAAAAAAATTAGCCGGGCGTGGTGGCGGGCGCCTGTAGTCCCAGCTACTTGGAGAGGCTGAGGCAGGAGAATGGCGTGAACCCGGGAGGCGGAGCTAGCAGTGAGCCGAGATCGCGCCACTGCACTCCAGCCTGGGTGACAGAGCGAGACTCCGTCTCAAAAAAAAAAAAAAAAGAAAGTTGCACCTTGGCCTCCTCCGAGCCAACAGCCAAAAGAACCCAAGGTCTTTATAAGGTATATCCCTCTCACAGTTTTTTGTGGACTCATGTTTTACTTATTGTTTTGTTAAAAGCAATGGCAACAAAAGCCAAAATAGACAAATGGGATCTAATTAAACTAAAGAGCTTCTGCACAGCAAAAGAAGCTACTATCAGAGTGAACAGGCAACCTACAGAATGGGAGAAAACTTTTGCAATCTACCCATCTGACAAAGAACTAATATCCAGAACTTCAAAGAACTTAAACAAATTTACAGGAAAAAAATCAAACAAGCCCATCGAAAAGTGGGCAAAGGATATGAATAGACACTTTTCAAAAGAAGACATTTATGCAGCCAACAGACACATGAAAAAATGCTCATCATCACTGGTCATCAGAGAAATGCAAATCAAAACCACAATGAGATACCATCTCACACCAGTTAGAATGGTGATCATTAAAAAGTCAGGAAACAACAGATGCTGGAGAGGATGTGGAGAAATAGGAACACTTTTACGCTGTTGGTGGGAGCATAAACTAGTTCAGCCATTGTGGAAGTCAGTGTGGCGATTCCTCAGGGATCTAGAACTAGAAATACCGTTTGACCCAGCGATTCCATTACTGGGTATAAACCCAAAGGATTATAAATCATGCTGCTATAAAGACACATGCACACATATGTTTATTGAGGCACTATTCACAATAGCAAAGACTTGGAACCAACCCAAATGTCCATCAGTGATAGACTGGATTAAGAAAATGTGGCACATTACTATGCAGCCATAAAAAATGATGAGTTCATGTCCTTTGTAGGGACATGGATGAAGCTGGAAACCATCATTCTCAGCAAACTATTGCAAGGACAAAAAACCAAACACCGCATGTTCTCACTCACAGGTGGGGATTGAACAATGAGAACACTTGGACACAGGAAGGGGAACATCACACATCAGGGCCTGTCGTGGGGTGGGGGGATAGGGGAGGGATAGCATTAGGAGAAATACCTAATGTAAATGACAAGTTAATGGGTGCAGCAAACAAACATGGCACATGTATACATATGTAAGAAACCTGCACGTTGTGCACATGTACCCTAGAACTTAAAGTATATATGTAAAAAAAGAGCTACTTGTAAGTAAAAGAATAATAATTAATACTACTGAGAGCTTTTCATCTGAACACCTCAAAGCACTGCACACGCCTTAACCCCTTTATGGTCTCATTGAGGTGTGTGTTTGCTCTTAAAAACTTTTCACAATTTCACAAGCAAAACTCAAATGATCCATTGTATCTAAGAAGTCAAGGGAAACCCTCTGGGAATACAGAGCTGCCTAGGAATAATAGTAGGGCTACCGTATGAGACATGGTGAAAGTCCCGGGGGCACAGTGTCTTGTGGATGGCAGATGCTGAAAAAAGGCCCCATGTTTCCAATGGAGCGATCACGATAGGGCCTGGTTATGTCTTTGAGGCCTCAGCCCATGAGGCCCACCAGGTAACCAAAGCACTGTGATCATGCCCCATCAGCCTGAATGGAGCCACTTGCAAGTTATAACTTTATCTCTGCTCCTGATCATGTGAAAAATGGCAAACAACTTTGTTTAACCTCCACTCACTTTTTTTCCCTCCTTGATTATAGTTGAAATCAACTGTATTAGGCATTCTTGCATAGCTATAAAGAAATACCTGAGACTGGGTAATTTATAAAGGAAAGAGGTTTAATTAGCTCACAGTCCTGCAGGCTGTACAGGAGGCATGGTGCTGGCATCTGCTTGGCTTCTGGGGAATCCTCAAGGAGCTTTCATTCATGGTGGAAGGTGAAGTGGGAGCTGGCACTTCACATGGCGAAAGCAAGAGCGAGAGAGAGAGTTAAAGTGGGGGTACCACACACTTTTAAATGACCAGATCTCATGAGAACTCACTCACTATCTCCAGGACAGGTCCGAGCCATGAGAAATCTGCCCCCATGACCTAAACACCTCCCACCAGGACCCATCTCCAATACTGGGGATTACATTTCAACATGAGGTTTGGGCGAGGATACGTATCCAGATTATATAATCAAATAGATCCAAACAGCTTTTGCTGTCAATGACAATACTTATTTAATCCCTCCCCTCTTTTTTTCTTGAGACAGGGTCTCACTCTCTCATCCAGGCTGAAGTGCAGTGGCGGAATCACAGCTCACTGTTAACTTTGCTTCCCAGACTCAAGCGATTCTCCAGCCTTAGCCTCCCGAATAGCTGGGACTACAGGTGTGAGCCACCATGCTTGGCTGATTTGTGAGCTCAAAGCAATCTGCCCAATTCGGCCTCCCAAAGTGCTGGGATTACAGGCGTGAGCCACTCCACCCAGACTATTTAATCGTTTTTGTTTGTTTGTTTGAGACAGAGTTTCGCTCTTGTTACCCAGACTGGAGTGCAATGGCATGGTCTCGACTCACTGCAACCTCCGCCTCCCAGGTTCAAGCGATTCTCCTGCCTCAGCCTCCCGAGTAGCTGGGATTACAGGAATGCACCACCATGCTGGGCTAATTTTGTATTTTTAGTAGAGACAGGGTTTCTCCATGTTGTTCAGGCTGGTCTCAAACTCCGAACCTCAGGTGATCTGCCCGCCTTGGCCTCCTAAAGTGCTGGGATTACAGGCATGAGCCACCTCTCCCAGCCTTATTTAATCCTTTTTATAGAAGGATAATACTTGAGACCTTCAGAAATGATCAAATGATGATTTGCCGTATCTTCTTTCACATCTGGGTTAAACACTGTCCTGGGAACAACTCTAATTGGGGATGAAAGAAGAATAGAAAAGGACAATATAACTTATGCTAGGTTATTAAAAGTTAGTGGGAAGTAACCAAGTATCTTGAATAATGTGTCTAAAATAGATCTCTATGGTTTTGCCCCAAACCTGCTCCTTCTCCAGTAGTCACCTCTTTTTAATATATGGTACTCGTATTCACCCAGTTACTCAAACCAAAAACTAGAGAGCCACCTTTAGCTCTTCCTCTCCCTCCACTCTCAAATCCAGTCCATCTGTAAGTCCTGTTAGTTTGTCTTCCAAAAAAATTCCCACATTCTTCCACTTTGCTTCTTTTTTTGTCCTCTGTGGTCCCCTGGTCCAAGCCCCTGTCATCTGTCACATGATCAGCACAGTGACTTCTGACCAGCCTCCCCCTTTCCCCTTCACTACAGTCCATTTTCTCCAAGGCAGCCAAATTTAAAGAACACACTTGTCATACCCCTGCAAAAAAGCATCCTTTCTTACAGAACAAAATCCAAACTCCTTTTGGGGAACTTGGAGTGCCTACTTGCTCTAGACACTGTGCACTTGAAGCCCTTTTTCTCCCTGTCTCTCTCTTGCTTTCTCTTCTGGCTGTGTGGACCCTGGGCTCTGCAGATGCTCCTTGTGTATGGCAAGGTCTTCTCCAAGGACCTTCATGTGATTCCCTCATTCATATCATTCAAGCCAGCCCAAATTCTTTCTCCCCAGCAAGGCTTTCCCTCACTGTCCTATCCAAAATGGCACCTTGCCCTTCATCTCCTTTCCCTGCCTTTTTCTTCCATACAGACCTCCTCACCCTGCAATTATGTTGTATCATGTAACTTGTTTGTTTCTGCCTGAACTGTCTCTGTCTCTAGAATGGAATCTCCCCAAGGAGGGATGTGGTCTTTCTTGTAACCCACTATGAGTTCAGCTCCAAGAGCAACTTCTTCACATATGGAAGGTACTCAAAGAATATTTATGGAATAACCGAATGGTCTCATCTTAAACTTTTCTTCTCCTACAAGAGAGAACATTTTGGGGGTGAGGATCAAGGTTAGATGTGGTCAAGATCCCTAGAGAATAAGAAGTTATAATAACATGCAGCTGATGCAAGAAAAAACACATTGGATTTTTGCCATGGATTGCTGTGGATATATCCAAGTGCTGCACATAGATATTTGGGCTGTAGATTTCTGTGCTCAGAGAGATGCTCACCCCAAAAGACACTGCATTAAATGCTGTGCAGGCTCACTATAATCATTAAGTGCTTATCGCCCCCTTCAGGTGCTTATCTTCTTGAGAACAGAGACCGTGACTCATGTTATATTTTATTATAGTAACTTGCAAATAGCAGGTAGTATATAAATATTTGCTAGATTGAATGACATTGATCCTTTCCACATCTGGAATGAATTTTTAGGTTCTGGTGTGCATGTACGTGTGTGTGTGTGTGTGTGTGTGTGTGTTTACATTCAAAATATCTATTTTGAAGTGATCAGATCTGGGGGCCTTGTTACTTCTTCCTAAGTCGATTTATCACAATTCCAATGAAAATACCAACAAACTTTTTTATGGAGCCAAACAAATTAATACTAAAGTTTACATTTTAAAAATAAGCAAGAATAGTCAAGAAACCAATAAAAAAGAAAAACTTTTAGCAGGGAGTAGCCTGCCACATATTAAAATATTCTATAAAGCCCCTAATAATTAAAACATTTCCTATTCTTGGATAGGATGACTCAGCAGCACAAAGATGTCAGTTGTCCAAGTCAATTTATTAACGATCATAATCCCAATACAAATAGCAGCAAGCTTTTTAAATGAAACCATACGAGTTGATACTAAAGGTTTTGTTTTTTTTTTTTTTAGAGACGGAGTCTCGCTCTGTCACCCAGGCTGGAGTGCAGTGGCACGATCTCAGCTCACTGCAAGCTCCGCCTCCCGGGTTCGCGCCATTCTCCTGCCTCAGCCTCCCGAGCAGCTGGGACTGCAGGCGCCCACCACCATGCCCGTCTAATTTTTGTATTTTTTTTAGTAGAGACGGGGGTTTCACCGCGTTAGCCAGGATGGTCTTGATCTCCTGACCTCGTGATCCGCCCACCTCGGCCTCCCAAAGTGCTGGGATTACAGGCGTGAGCCACCACACCCAGCCAATACTAAAGTTTATATGGGGAAACATTTAAAAATAGCCAGCGAAACATTTAAAAACACACAAAACTTTGAAGTAGACTAACAGAAATTAAAACATACTATAAAGTCTTTTATAATTAACACACAGTGGTACTGTCCCATGACTAGACAAGTAGACTAATGCAGCAGAATAAAAAGTCCAGAAATAGAAAGAAACACATATGGTAATTGACTATATGAAGAACTGGCATCTCAAACCACTGGGTCAAAGATAAACTTTTATTATTATTTTTTTAAATCTACCAGTTATCCTCAAGTTCTACAAAGATAAGCTTTTAAATAAATGGTTCTGGGACAGATGGTACATTTGGAAAAAGATAAAATTAAATTCATACGTCACACCATATTGAAGAATAAATTCAAAATAGGAATCTAAATGTAAAATACAAAATCACACAAGTGCTAGAAGAAAACATGGGTGAATTCTTCTTTAACTTTGGTATAGAGAAAGCCTCAAAATCTAGAGGCAATAAAAGAAAAGGTTAATAAATTTGACTACATTAAAAATAAAAATAATTTTTTTGGGGCATGGCTAAATACCCCACTGTAAGCAAAGTCAAAAAACAATGAGCACAAGCCAGGCATGGTGGCTCATGCCTGTTATCCCAGCACTTTGGGAAGCCAAGGCAGGTGGATCACTTGAGGTCAGGAGTTCGAGATCAGCCTGGCCAACATGGTGAAACCTCATCTCTACGAAAAATACAAAAAATTAGCCGGGCGTTGTGGTGGGTGCCTGTAATCCCAGCTACTGTAATCCCAGCTGAGGCAGGAGAATTGCTTGAACCCAGGAGGTGGAGGTTGCAGTGAACTGAGATCTCACCACTGCACTCCAGCCTGGGTGACAGAGTGAGACTCCATCTCAAAATTTAAAACTGAAAAAAAAATCAGCTGGGCGTAGCAGCGCGTGCCTTTAGTCCCAGCTACTAGGGTGGCTGAGGTGGGAGGATTGCTCGAGCCCAGGTGGTTGAGTTTGCAGTGAACTGTGATTATGCCACTGCACTCCAGCCTGGACAACAGAGTGAGACCCTGTTTCCCCCAAAAAGAGAAACAAAACACGATAAGCAGTGAGCGATATTACAGATAAAAGTATAATATTCTTAATATGTAAAGAACTCTAGATAAATGGAAGAACAAAGGATCAAAAGCCTGATTTAAAAAATGGGAAAACTACATTAATAAATAATTCTGATAAGAAAAAGGCTGATTATGCCTGTAATCTCAGCACTTTGGGAGGCTGAGGTGGGTGGATCACTTGAGCTCAGGAGTCTGAGACCAACCTAGGCAATATGGCGATAACCCCGTCTCTACAAAAAATACAAAAATTAGCCAGATGTGATGGCGCACACCTGTGGTCCCAGCTACTCAGGAGGCTGTGGTGGGAGAATTGCTTGAACCAGGGAGGCAGAAGCTGCAGTGAGCTGAGATCGCACCATTGCACTCCAGCCTGGGCAACACAACCAGACCCTGACAAAAAAAAAAAAAAAATTAGGGAGAGTTTTAAAGTGTTAGTTATATCAGAAGTAGACTGTATCCGTCTCTGTCGGTGAACAGAAGACCCAAATAGAATAATTTAGAGGAATTTAATAAAGAATCAGGTTTAAGGGAAACTCACAAAGAATGGTGCAGTATCCTGAAGTTATCAAGAACCAGGAAGATATTATTGGTCTAGGCCTGAACTAATTGAGAGAGAATGTGGTGTAGCTAAATGGAGAATGCTGCCTGGAGAGCCAGAAAGCCAAACCACAGTGACTCAGCTGGGATGAAGCTTGGGAATAAATCTAGCACCCTCACGCTCCCTTACCTCCTCCATGGAACTTCTGTTGTCATCCAGTGGCTGAGATCAACCGGAAGCCAACAGGGAAAGACCTGCCTCCCGGGACACAGAGCAGGTGAGGAAGGGACAAAGCATTACCCTAGAGAGATGAATGAAAACTATTCTGCACACCAACTGTTTCAAACAGTGTGCCTCATATGCGGAACTGAGAGTCTCAAAATAATCATAAGACACCACTGTGTAGAAGATAGGAACTTGAGGACGCCCCCTTTTAAGAGTGGGTTTGGGCAGCAGTAAAATAATATCTGAATTGGCCAGGCACAGTGGCTCATGCCTGTAATCCCAGCACTTTGGGAACCCAAGGCTGGAGGATCGCTTGAGGCCAGGAGTTCAAGACCAGCCTGGGCAACATAGCAAGACCCTCTCTCAATAATAATAATTAATAATAATAATAATGTTTTGGCTAGGCATGGTGGCTCACCTCTGTAATCCCAGCACTTTGGGAGGCTGAGGCGGGTGGATCACAAAGTCAGAAATTCAAAACCAGCCTGACCAAGATGGTGAAACCCCGTCTCTAATAAAACTACAATAATTAGCCAGGCACAGTGGCAGGCGCCTGTAATCCCAGCTACTTGGGAGGCTGAGGCAGGAGAATTGCTTGAACCTGGGTGGCAGAGGTTGCAGTGAGCTGAGATCGTGCCACTGCACTCCACCCTGGGCAACAAAGTGAGACTCCCTCTCAGTAATAATAATAATAATAATAATGTTTTTATAATCTTTGTTATCACAAAACTTTACCATATTATTTTACCATATTATTATAACCGTAGTAAAATAAGTGAATAATAATAGATGAAAGACAACTATACTTTCTTTGACACGGCTCCCATTGAGAAATGGGACCTATGTCTCCTCCCCTCGAGTCTGACTGCTTTGACCAGTAGAATATCTGGGGAGTGGCACTATGCTGGTTTCCAAGCTCGGCTTTAAGAGACTGGCTGCTTCCATTTCCTGTCTCTGAGGACATTGATTGGAGCCCCGAGCTTCCCTGTGAGAGTCTGACTACCCAGAGGCTGCCATCGAATAAGGAAGCCTAAGGTGGCTGCAGGAAGAAACTGTGTGGAAAGGCGGGTGGGGAGGGACAGACAGACAGAGGGAGAAAGAGAAACAGATGCCCAGCCAACCCCTGGTTGTTCTAGTCCCCCCGCTATTCCAGTCTTGCAGCTGAGGCCCCAGGCATTCTGGAGCAGAAATGAGCTGTTCCTTGCTGTGCCCTGTTTGAAGATAGTCATGATAAATGGTTGTTTCAAGCCACTACAGTATTGTGCAGTAATAATAGATACTTGGGCAGAATTTGGTACTTGGAAGTGGGGTGCTATCATAACGAATACCCAAACCATGTGGCACTGGCTTTGGGACAGTGTCAGAGAGAAGCAGAAAAAGCCAGGAGGAGACTATGGGTGAGGGTGTGAAAGACTGAGGAAAGTATTTATAGAGGCTGGAAAACAGAGGACTCTTTTTATGTAGTGACAGAAAGTGTGAGGACACTGTCGCCTATGGGAACATGGAAAACAGAGATGGTGCTTAACAGCTTGTGGGATTGGCTAGAGAGATGTCCAAGCAGAATGTAGAAGGTGCTAGCTGGCTTTTTCAGTTGCCTATGACAAAATATGAGACAGGAGAGATGATCTAAAGAAAAATTGTGGGCTGGGTGCAGTGGCTCACACCTGTAATCCCAGCACTTTTGGGAGGCCAAGGCGGGAGGATCATGAGATCAGGAGTTGAAGATCAGCCTGGCCAATGTGGTGAAACCCTGTCTCTACTAAATATATAAAAAATTAGCAGGGTGTGGTGGTGCACGCCTGTAATCCCTGCTACTTGGGAGGCTAAGGCAGGAGAATCCCTTGAACCCGGGAGGCAGAGGTTGCAGTGAACTGAGATCACGCCACTGCACTCCAGCCTGGGTGACAGGGTGAGACTCTGTCTCAAAAAAAAAAAAAAAAAAAGAAAAAAGAAAAATTATTCAAGTTCTTAGCAAAAATGGAAAAGTACAAATATTGGGTTATAAAATAAAACTGTTGCTTATCCCTGGTCTCTTCCATTAAAAGATTCCCAAATAATAAATATCTCTAGGGCCTAAGATCAAATCCAGAATAAGATGCTTTGTCAGAAAAATTTAAGGGCAGGCCTAGTAGTATGTCTAAGAATCTCAAGGATGTGCCTCATAGACCATCTCAGTAAACAATAGAACTTTTAAGACTCCTAAAGGTGTGTTGTCTCACAGGAACCTCAAGGAGACCCAGGTATTTCTAATGAGTAAAATGGGCACATCTGCATCTTCTTCACAGGATTGCTGTGACTACTAAACAAAATAATACCCATTCATTCTAAATATATGCTGATGTCTACTCTATGCCAGGCACTGTACTAGTGTTTGAGAATTTCTAAGAGTTATTAATCTTCAGGATTCTGGAACAAAAAATTAGAATTATTGAGAATTCTTGGCGATCCTCAAAATCATAAGTTATTCTACATTTTCCCGTAACGCCTTCTTGGTATGTTTTTAGAAACGATGACTGACCACACTAGTAAATAGCGGACCATGTTTCTGTGATGGGATTATACAAAAAGTTTCTAAGGCTTTCTGCAACCAAAACAAACAAGAAATCCCCCCAGACAGTGATAATAAATGCACGGGTTATATGGTTTATTATTATTATTATGGACATATATATTGAGACAAGATTACACTACATTTCAATGACACGTAAAAATAATTTCTACCTGAGTTAGACGATAGAATATATTAAAAGAAGGGAACATTAACACACAATAATGCCAAATAAAATGATTCAAACAATTGAAAGATAACACTGCAAACATTTAAATTTTAAAAGTTATTCTTTTTTGGAGGTGGAGTCTTGCCCTGTCACCCAGGCTGGAGTGCAGTGGCACGATCTCAGCTCACTGCAACTTCCGCCTCCCAGGTTCAAGCAATTCTCCTACCTCAGCCTCCCGAATAGCTGAGATTACAGGCTCACGTCACTGCACCTGGCTAATTTTTGTATTTTTAGTAGAGACGGGGTTTCACCATGCTGGCCAGGCTGGTCTCAAACTCCTGACCTTGTGATCTGCCCGCCTTGGCCTCTCAAAGAGCTGGGAGTACAGGTGTGGGCCATTGCGCCTGGCCAGAAGTTATTCTTAAAATGAAATTGAAAAACACATAAAGCATGAATTGCCCTGAATGTCTTGGTCCTTGTTTCCTGACAAATATTCCAGATGTAGAATGTTTCTTTCATTCTATGTTAATGTTTGTTTATTATTACTAAGAATGTGTCTGCAAGCTTCTTCGAATTGGGCATTAGGGTACGTGTTGGTTATTACAAACTCATTCACTTTTCTTAATGATGAAAATATTGTCTTCTTTCACTGGTTTTGATTTTTTTCCTTGAAGTCTATGTTATCCTCGCTAATTCAGATTTTAGATGTTTCTGACTTCGTGATGGAGTAGTTCCCAACAATATTCACTCTTCTTTGCATTGCTTCTGATAAAGCCTATTTTCCTCCATTAAAGTCTTTCCTTAATGATTTTGCTAATTGAGCCATTTCATTTTTGTTTGCTGAAGCAAAAAGAGTTGTCAACCTCATATAAACTACTAACTGCTGAAATATTTAATGAGAGATATGAGATCTTTTTTCTGCATTAATTCGATTCTAATTTCTTTTAAAAGCATACTACTCAAAGCACAATTCTGTTTTCGATTAGAAGATTTGCATCATGATTACTTAATGCTTCAACTACTAATCAAACAAGTTTTAAGCAAGTTATTGTCTTTCTCACAATTTTATAATATTCCATTTTCTCTCTCTTTTCTTCCTCCCCCCCCCACTTCCTCCCTTCTTTTTTTTTTTTTTAGAGTCTCACTCTTGTCGCCCAGGCTGGAGTGCAATGGTGTGATCTCAGCTCACTGCAACCTCCGCCTCCTGGGCTCAACCAATTCTCCTGCCTCAGCCTCTCGAGTAGCTGGGATTACAGGCATGCACCACCATGCTGGGCTAATTTTGTATTTTTGGTAGAGACGGTTTCACCGTGTTGGTCAGGCTGATCTCAAACTCCTGACCTCAGGTAACCTGCCCGCCTCGGCCTCCCAAAGTGCTGGGATTACAGGCACGAGCCACCGTGCCCGGGCCCCCTTTCTTCTTTTTTTAAGACAAGATCTTACTGTGTTACCCAGGCTGGAGTGCAGTGGCACGATCATAGCTCACTGCAAGCTTGAACACCTGGGCTCAAGTGATCCTTCTGGCTCAGCCTCTTGAGTAGCTGGGACTACAGGTGTGCGCCACTACCCTCAGCTATTTTTTTATTTTTAGTAGAGACAGGAGCTCGCTATGCTGCCCAGGCTGGTCTCAAATTTCTGAGCTCAAGTTATCCTTCCATCTTGGCCTCCCAAAGTGCTGGGATTACAGGTGTGAGCTGCTGTGCCCGGCCTGTGTGTTTTTTTTCTTTCTTTATGCAAAAGAGAATTTCTTATTGGAGAAACTGTAAACAGTTTTACAACTTTCCTTTTTCTAAAAGTTGCCAGAAAGACACAACCTTGTAGATTATACTGACTGGCTCCAGCCACATCATCCGAATCAGAGTCATTGCTTTCATCTGTATCATAGACAGACTACACTGTGTTCACCTCCTCTGCCAGTTGTTCTGATGCTCTATCTTCCAGTTTTTGAGTAAAACACTTTTGTTACAGCAAGGAGAAGGAACACACTTGCTGAAAACTTTCCAAATTTTTTCATTACTGATGCACCATCGCTAGCTGTTGATATTGATGGAATTCCTGACTAGTAACATTTCCATGAAGATCATTACAATTTATTTCTTGAAATTCTGGGAAGGCATGGAAACATCACAATGCAGCAGATGCTGGGGACGCAGCAAGGAACAAGACAGGCCAGATCCCTACTCTCAGATAAACATAATGATCCAGGTATTTCCAATAGTGAAATGACACTGAAGAAATAAGGTGATGTGTCTGGGGATGGCTGTGATATTTGTAGTTAATATTGAGGTTTAGCAGCATGTAACAGTCAAGCTGCAAATAACAGTGTCTTAAATTAGATAGAAACTTGTTTGTTTTTTTCACATCAAAGTTATCTAGAGGCTGGTATTGCACATTCCACCCCCATCCTGCAGTGCCATCAGCCAGACTACCTGCTCTTCCTCCCATCCTCACTGCCATCTCAGCATCCAAGGTGTTTTCAGGAGCTCCAGTGATCACATCTGCATTCCAGATAGCAGGAGAGGGGAAAATAGGAAGAAGAGCTGTTTGCTTCCCCTTTTTTTCTTTCCACTTTTTTTTTTTTTTTTTTTTGAGATGAGTTCTCACTCTGTTGCCCAGGCTGGAGTGCAGTGAGGCAATCATAGCTCACTCACTGTATCCTTGAACTCCTGGGCTCAAGCCATCCTACAACCTCGGCCTCCTGAGTAGCTGGGACTACAGGCATGAACCACTACGCTTGGCTAAAAAACAACAACAACAACAAAAAAACAGGCTGGGAGCAGTGGCTCATGCTTGTAATCCCAGCACTTTGGGAGACCGAGGTGGGCGGATCACGAGGTCAGGAGATCAAGACCATCCTGGCTAACACGGTGAAACCCCGTCTCTACTAAAAATACAAAAAAAATTAGCCGGGCGTGGTGGTGCACACCTATAATCCCAGCTACTCGGGAGGCTGAGGCAGGAGAATGGCGTGAACCCAGGAGGTGGGGCTTGCAGTGAGCGAAGATCGTGCCACTGCACTCCAGCCTGGGCGACAGAGCAAGACTCCGTCTCAAAAAAAAAAAAAAAATTTATATTTTGTAAAGATGGGGTCTTACTATATTGCCCAGGCTGGTCTCAAACTCCTGGCCTCAAGTGATCCTCCCACCTCAGCCTCCCAAAGTGCTGGGATTCTAGGCATCAAGCACCTCCTCTGGCCTGTCTGCTTCCCTTTAAGGAAGCTTCTAGGAAGTCCCACTGAACATATACACTTACATCCCATTAGCCAGAAACATGGCCACATCCTGCTGCTAGTTAGGCTGAGAAATACAGGCTAATATACTGGGCAGGAAAGTTTCCAGCTAGGCTGGGCGCAGTGGCTCACACCTGTAATCCCAGCACTTTGGAAGGCCAAGGCATTTGGATCACCTGAGGCCACGAGTTCGAGATCAGCCTGGCCAACATGGTGAAGCCCCATTTCTACCAAAAATACAAAAATTAGCTGGGTATGGTGGCGCATGCCTATAATCCCAGCTACTCGGGAGGTTGAGGCAGGAAAATTGCTTGAACCCGGAAGGCGGGGGTTGCAGTGAGCTGAGATCATGCCACTGCACTCCAGCCTGGGCGACAGAGGGAGACTCTGACTCCATCAAACAAACAAACAAAAACACAAAACATTTCCCGCCAAAGATCAGGGTTCTGTTTTGCATGTTGGGAAGGACAGACAGGAATGAGTGGTCAAAGAGGTCTTTTCCTAGGAAGTAACAATTTGGAACTCAAATGACAAAAAGCCTCTGGTTAGATGATGGGAGCAGAATGTTTCAGGCAAGGGAAACAGCAAATGGAAAATGGCGATTTCGTGGATACAAGAAAGTCTGAAACATAATGAGGAGGAAAGGAGATTAGTCTGGGAGATGGGTAATGGCCAGACCACACAGGCCTTTACCTGTCAGAGAATTGCTTTCATTTTTTAAAAAACTGAAAAATTTTAATTGTACTGGGAATTTTTTTTTTTTTTGACAGTCTCACTCTGTCACACAGGCTGGAGTGCAGTGGCACGATCTCAGCTCACTGCAACCTCTGCCTCTTGGGTTCAAGTGATTCTCATGCCTCAGCCTCCTGCACAGTTGGGATTACAGGCATGCGCCACCATGCCTGGCTAATTTTTGTATTTTTAGTATAGACGAGGTTTTGTCATAATGGCCAGGCTGGTCTCAAACTCCTGACCTCAGGTGATCTACCCATCTTGGCCTCCCAAAGTGCTGGGATTACAGGTATGAGCCACTGCACCCAGCCTGCAGTGGGAATTAATTTTAAAGGAAGGAAGTGACATGCCTTAGAGTCTTGCTAGTGCTGATATATAGTAGATGTTAAAGAAATCTATCCTTAAGTACGCTGGAAATATCTTGGTTTTTAATCCTGATTACATCCCTGATCATTTAATGGGATGTGGGAAATTATTGTTTTGCCTTATGTCTATAGGCAACATATAAAATTATATTTGTTCATCAGCTGCCTGAATAAAACCAATAATCCATGAGGCAGATCCATAGTAGAATGCTTTCCGTAGGGGATGTGGGGTACAGCAGATATGAGGCACTTGCGTGTTTGCGTGGAGGGAGGTACTAATAAATAAGAAAATGTCACATGTGTATGTATCTGTGCTTGAGGCGGCTCTTTGAGGATGTGTGCAAATCAAGAAAAGGGCTTTTATTTTGATTCCTTTAATCATGCCTTATTAACTTTTTTTCTTTTTTCTTTATTAAGGTCACTAGGCATTTGGCAGGAATCTGCATCAAACTGTTGGGCAACGCTAGACAGCAACATTGACGTTTGTAAATTTACACTTGGATTCTTAGTTTCTGGTAAGTAATTTGTGCTCCTTCAACACTCAGTGAGAGATGATGATAAACCTTCAGCCTTCAGCTTTCCTGATGCAGTAGGAATTGCCACAAATGCCTGTCTGTGGTCGCCCTCTACTGGACAAGTTAAGCCTAACGTTTAAAAGCCACCTGACCACGGTTCCCTTTCTAATATCCTCTTCTGCCAAAGCCTACTCACCCTTTAGGTCTGAGAGAGGCCTCTCAGCATCCCCTCTTTCTCTCACCATCTCTGATATGTGTGTTTGTATGACTATTTGATTGACGTCTGTCTCCTCCCTCTCTACATAGGCTGTAGTCTGTATGAGGGCAGGGACTCTGTTTGCCTCCAAGTGCCTGACCCCATTCTTCAATAAATATGTGTTAAATGGATGAATAAAGGAGAAACGAAACGCCCAAATGTCAAGAGTGAGCCTTTCACACTTCATTCTAGCTGACTGCAGTGTGTAGGAGAAAACATAAATTCAAGGCATCTTCCTGCAAATTTTTTTCAAGCAACTTATGCTACTCTTAAAAACCCTGTTTATTAAAGTATTACATATATACAGAAAAGTGCACAAATTGCAAGTGTCTAGTTCAATGAATTTTCAAAAACTGGTCACACCCCTGTAACCAGTACACAGATCAAGAAATAGAATGTCACCAGAAACCCAGAAACCCACCAATGCCCTTGTGATTTTAACAGTATAGAGTTCTTTTGCATGTTTTTATATTTTATAAAAATGAAATCATACAATAGATGCTTTTTTGCATCTAGCTTCTTTTCTTATTTTTCTTATTTTTTATTTTTTTTGTTTTTTTGTTTTTTTTGGAGACAGGGTCTCATTCTTGTTGCTGGAGTGCAGTGGCATGATCTTGCTCACTGCACCCCCTGGGTTCAAGTGATTCTCATGCCTCAGCCTTCTGAGTAGCTGGGACCACCGGCGTGCATCACCACGCCTGGCTAATTTTTGCATTTTTCTGTAGAGATGGGATTTCGCCATATTGCCCAGGCTGGTCTTGAACTCATGAGCTCAAGCAATCGGCCTGCCTTGGCCTCCCAAAGTGCTGGGATTACAGGTGGGAACCACCACACCCAGCCTTGGAAACATTTCAATATTTTGGTAAAGATAGGCAGAAAAGGGCTGGGGGCAGTGGCTCATACCTATAATCCCAACACTTTGGGAGGCCAAGGTGGGCAGATCACGAGGTCAAGAGTTCAAGACCAGCCTGGCCGACATGGTGAAACCCCATCTCTACTAAGAATACAAACATTAGCCAGGTGTGGTGGCGCATGCCTGTAATCCCAGCTACTCAGGAGGCTGAGGCAGGAGAATCACTTGAACCCGGGAGGCGGAAGTTTCAGTGAGCTGAGATCGCGCCACTGCACTCAAGCCTGGGCGACAGAGCAAGACTCCGTCTCGAAAAAAAAAAGAAAAAAAGTGAGCAGAAAAAGTTAATAGTGATTTTCCTTGGTAAAGCCTTAAGGTTTATACCAAAATCATAATCATAGAGCAGATGGCTGGAATAATACAAGATAAAGTTCACTCAACTTTAACAGTGCCTTCCCAGTATGGAAGGGAATGCAGAAGCTTCTTTCTCATGGGGGAGGTGGTTGTGTTGAGGTGACAAGGGCACTAAACTTATGATCAGAAGAACTAGGACTGAGTTTTGTTGTTGTTCAGGTTAGATGGGTAATGTGCCAAGGCTGTAACAAGGTTCAGAGGGAGGCACATATCACACTTAGGCACGAACACCAAATCATGTTCCCAAACTACAAAAGGACTGAGTTTTACTTGGCCAATGACCATTTCTGAGCTTCGGGTAGGTCATTCACTCTCTGAGTTTCATCTGTTAAAATGGACATGCCAATATCTGTCCCATAGAATTGTGTAGGGAAGGAAAAAATATGTTTTCCTCTACTCTTTCTGATTCTTGGCACAAAAGATAGATTAACAAACTTAATTAAGTTTTATACGACATGGGAAGCTTCATAAGGAAATGAAGACCCAAAGAAGCAGTTAAATGTGAGCGTTGTTTATTGTAGGTTTAGTGAAGAGTGGACCACTGTGGAGAAATGTGATAGGGCAAAAAGGGTGTGATCTAATGGTAAGAAACGGGGAAACGAAGCAAGGCCTGTTTGTTCACTTTAATTTTTTTTTTTTTTAAATAGAGAGAGGGTCTTGCTATGTTGTTCAGGCTGGTCTCAAGCTCCTGGGCTCAGGCCATCCCTCTGCCTCAACCTCCCAAAGTGCTGGGATTACAGGCATGGGCCACTGCACCTGGCCCCGTTTCTTTAAGACCAAGAAGTAAGACCTAGAGTGTTGAAAAAAAGGATAGTACTGATAGGGTAAGTGGTTACATAAAACTACATTACTTAAATTACATAAATATTTCCTGGAAGCTCTGAGCCTGTCAACTGCCCAGCGTGATTCCTCACCCTGCCCCGTTCTGCACTGTGGGAACCTTTAGTCTGCAGGCTTCCTTGCTCCGTGAGTTTTGTATATTCTGCTGGGGACAGGCATGAGTGGATGGATATTTCTCCCGCCTCTCTGTGCTTCCTGTGATGTCTTCCACAGCAGCAGAGTCTCTTTCAAGGCTCTAACTCCCTCTGAAAGGCCCTCCCTCCACAGTCCAGACCCCCGCAAGGGAGCCTCTATAATGGTTCTATTTCCAGCCAGACGATCCTAGCTTTTAGGCTCTGAGAATAGCATCTCTTCCTACTGTCCCTCCAGCCCATGGATGTTAGCTGATTCTTGCTGTCGCTAATCTCCGGGTTACGTCACCACTCCGTTTGGCATCTCAGCTCTTCTATCACTTTTGTAATCTATTTCCTGAATTAAATTCTCTTGGATTGAAAGAGTGGCTTCTGTTGTCCTGACTTGATACATTCTGATTTCATTCCTCTTCCACAAAGATGCTCAGTTCCTCACGTTTATAGGAATATTTTTCTCCTTCACATATTTTCCTCTTCTCTCTACTGTGGAGGAACTAGCGTGGATTTGGAATCAGGCTGGGTTCAGACTTGGGTTCTGTTATTTCAGAACCATATGAGTTGGGGTAAATTGCTAGCTTATAATAACTGCTGAATAATTGTTAATGAATGAATGATATTTAACCATTACAATGGTTTCTGAAGATTTAAAAAATTTTTTATTTAAAAATTTATTTTGAAAGGACAGGGTCTTGCTATGTTGTCTAGGCTGGAATGTAGTGGCTACTCACAGGCACAATTACAATGCACTATGGCCTTGAACTCCTGAGCTCAAGAGATCCTCCCACCTCTGCATCCTGAGAAGCTGGGACCAGAGGTCCATGCTGCTGTGCCCAGCAAAAATTTTTGAGTGGTATAAATACAAAGCATTAGTATTATACAGTTGTTCTAGAAGGATTCATTTTTAAATATTTTCTAAAATTATGTATATAAAGAATTTGGTGTAATCCCAGCACTTTGGGAGGCCAAGGCGGGCGGATCACGAGGTCAGGAAATCGAGACAATACTGGCTAACACAGTGAAACCCTGTCTCTACTAAAAATACAAAAAATTAGCTGGGCGTGGTGGCGGGTGCCTGTAGTCCCAGCTACTCAGGAGGCTGAGGCAGGAGAACGGCGTGAACCTGGGAGGCGGAGCTTGCAGTGAGCCAAGATTGCTCCACTGCACTCCAGCCTGGGTGACAGAGCGAGACTCATCTCAAAAAAAGAAAAAGGAAGAATTTGGTCTTCAGGAAGACCATACTCAGGAATATGTGGTATTTGTTCAGACATTAGCTTCATCACATAACAAGCCATGAGGGTTTTTCTCTTTTGCCTTTATAACTCTATAGACTCACATAACTATTAAAATACTATCACCTTGCATTATAATTATCTCATTTACTGTTATTATTGTTCTGCCTCCCTCCCTCTAGACTATAAATCTTACATAGTACTTGGCACATAGAAAGCTCTCAAGGAACACTTGTTGAGTGAATAAATATGCTATTTGATGTCTTATGTGCCTGTGTCCTCAAGCCATAGCATGCATGGAGGACCTGAGCCATAGTAGATTTTGAATAAATGTTTGTTGTGTTATGAATCCAATATTTAAACGAGTCCAAAGAATTTAGCACTAGTTTCAATGATGAAATCAGTCAAGTCAACTTTTATTTTTAAACTGGATCTCAATTACTAATCACTTGCTAATCACTAGTTTCTAAACTAGGAAGGAGAGATGCTTCGGTCCAGAGGTTGTTTGAGTGAAGTAAGCATTTACGTACTTGTGCACTCAGTACTTCTAGACTTCCATCAAAAATGCTTGCCTGCTACAACATTGCACTTTAGGGTTGTTTGAGACATCCTTGTGAGGCTGAGAAAAAAAGTCCTAAAAAGTGGCAAGCTAGAATGGAGTAGGGATGTCACTCTTTCCAAGATCTAACAGAATAAAGAACAGCATGATTTTGGGAGGCTCAGCTGCTTTGTTTGTCTGTGGTTTGAGTTTGGCCGAGGGTGAATACCATTAAGGGATCTGAGAATGGGAGAAGACTGAGGCCAGGATATTTATTCACCTGTTTCCCTATTGCTGTGTCTCCACAGGTTGGCTGCATCCTTCTTCTGAAGGCCACCGCTCTTTTCAGAAGCCCTCTCTAGAGGGCTAAGCTCTCTGGGTTGCAACAATTGCTCTTTTCCCTTGAGCCTTAGGTTAGGGGGTTGGGAGGAAGTAATGGCTTCCCCCACTGCTAGCTCCAGGGTGCTACACTTTCTCTTTCTGGTTTCCCTAATCTGGCTTAGACCATTATAAATAGACCCTTTATTAAAATATCCTCAATTTATCCATATCGAGTGTGCCATCTGTTTCTTTTTCGGATGCTGATGCTTCAAAGTAATATGGGAAAGTATCCCAGGCATGTTTGTCTCATTCATCACACCCAGAAAGATAATTTAGGATTTGATGATGAAATAGCGTGGTAGCAAATATAGCATACAAAGTTTTTCCTTGGAAGACAATCACTGGACATTCTCAAGAACGGCAAGAGAAGGCATAATAAAAATGGCTGCCAGATGGGGGACAGGACTGACTTGCAGCTCTCACTAAGACAGGCAGAACAGCATGTGAAGACTCACATCGTGAACTTTTGCTCCAAGAACTACTGCAGGAACATACCAGGAAAACCAAAAGAATTCACAGACCCTTTGAAAGAAGAGTTTGCCGCTGCAAACTCCAAGACACAGCTGAAAAACTGTGAGTGCCCAGAGTGTGAGAGGGGAAAAGTCTCCTTCCAAACACACATCCTCACTGGGGAGCCTGAAAATCCATATCATGGGAGAAGGATTTAACCTTACCTAGAGGTGAGGCGAATTTAGAGAGCTGAGCAAAATATAAAAGTAGAAGCAGCAGCAGGAAGAGCCCTGTAGGCACTCCCGGTCCCCAGGGAAGCTCAGAGAACCCATTTCTGACTTTATCTCACAGGGGCCCTTGTGGGGAGCGGGCTGCCAGTAGAATTAGGGAAAGCCCACAGGGAGAAGGAAACTTCCAGCTGAACTTTACAGGGATTTCAAGCACGAATTTTCCAGAGCAGAATCTGGGGTTGGGGGCAAACAGGAAGTGCAGATAGGAGCACAGAAGCCGCAGCGAGGAGGGGCGGGCCTGACAGCCCTGCTTGCTTTATTAAGCGCCAGGCTTGTATGGCGGCTGTGGAGGGAGTTCCCAGCCCTGCTCATTGGCATATAAACTCACCTAGATATAAACTCGGTGCTGTTGAGGAGCACTGGGAGAGAGACTGGCCTTTCAGGCTGCGTGAGAGCTGGGTGAGGCCTGTCACTGCCAGTTTTCCCCAACTTCCCTGGCGAACTGTCTGATAGCAGAGGCAGCCATAATCCCGCTGGGAACCTACTCCAATGGCCTGAGAACCACACTCCCTCCCCCAAGAACTACACCCCCTCCCCCACAGTGGCCGCGGCAAGCCCCGCCCAAGGAGAGTCTGAGCTCAGACCCGCCTGACTCTACCCCCACCAGATAGATGGTCGTTCTCTACCTGCCCTGGTAGCCAAAAACAAAAGACGTACAACTCATGGAAGTTCTACGGCCCCGCGCATCACCTGAGAAACCTGAATGCTCATCCAGGAGACCCTAGGGCAAGCTCGTGTCCCCCCATACTACCGCAGCTGAAGCTGTCTCGAAAGTGCCACCTCCTAGCTGGAGGCCAACCAACACAAACTGTTACAGCAACTCATCAAAGAATAACCCTGCCCCAAGAAAGGAGAGAACAATGGTTAACTCCACTGCCTGTAACATCCTGGCTAACCAGAGGTCCTAAGTCTGCCCACATGATAACTTTACTGTCAGTACAACCAGCATTTGAGAAAACCGGCACGCTAAGCAAAACTACAACCAAGTACTCTTAAAGAGTCCGCTTCACTCCCCTGCTACCTCCATTGGAGCAGGTGCTGGTATCCACAGCTGAGAGACCTGAAGATGGAGCACGTCACAGGACTCTCTGGAGACCCTCCTCAGTACCAGCCCAGAGCCCAGTAGCTCCACTGGGTGGCTAGACCCAGAAGAGAAATAAAAATCACTGCAGTCTGGTTCTCAGGAAGTCCCATCCCAAGGGGAAAGGGGAGAGCACCACATCAACGGAGCACCCTATGGGACAAAAGAACCTGAACAGCATCCCTTGAGCCCCAGATCTTCCCTCCGACATAGTCTACCCAAATGAGAAGGAACCAGAAAAACAATTCTGGTAATATGATAAAACAAGGCACTTTAACACCCCCAAAAGCTCACACTAGCTCACCAGCAACGGATCCTGTGAAAGGAAAATATCTTGGGCCCCAAAATCCCTAAGAAAAACTAGCTGGAAATTGCTTAGGGCAAATCTGCCTTCCATTCTATTCAAAGTTATCCCCCTGCTCTTTGAGATAGATGCATATCTGATTGCCTTCTTTGGAAAGGCTAATCAGAAACTCAAAAGAATGCAAGTGTTTGTGTTTCACCTATCTGAGACCTGGAAGATCCCTCCCTGCTTTGAATCTTCCTGTCTTTGCTTCAAGTTGTCCCACCTTTCCAGATCGAACCAATGTACATCTTACATATATTGATTGTTGTCTTATGTCTCCCTAAAATGTATAAAACCAAGCTGTGCCCCCGACCACCTTGGGCATGTCATCAGAACTCCCTGAGGCAGTGTCACGGTCTGTCCTCAACCTTGGCAAAATAAACTTTCTAAATTAACTGAGAACTGTCTCAGATTTTCTAGGTTCACAATCCAAACCAAGAAGAAATCTCTAAATAGCCAGAAAAAAAATTCAGAAGGTCGATTATTAAGCTACTCAAGGAGTCACCAGAGAAAGGTAAATACCAACTTAAAGACATTTAAAAAATGTTACAGGGCTGGGCACGGTGGCTCACGCTTGTAATCCCAGCACTTTGGGAGGCCGAGGCGGGCGGATCACGAGATCAGGAGATCGAGATCACGGTGAAACCCCGTCTCTACTAAAAATGCAAAAAAAAAAAAAAAAAAAAATTAGCCGGGCGTGGTGGCGGGCGCCTGTAGTCCCAGCTACTCGGAGAGGCTGAGGCAGGAGAATGGCGTGAACCCGGGAGACAGAGTTTGCAGTGAGCCGAGATTGCGCCACTGCACTCCAGCCTGGGCGACAGAGCGAGACTCCGTCTCAAAAAAAAAAAAAAGTTACAGGATATAGAAGGAAAAATCTCCAGAGAAATAGATAGCATAAATAAGAAACAATCACAACTCCTGGAGATGAAGGACACACTTAGAGAATTGCAAAATACACTGGAAAGTCTCAACAATGGAATAGAATAAGTAGAAGAAAGAACTTAAGAGCTTGAAGACAAGGCTTTCAAATTAGCCCAATCTGAGAAAGACAAAGAAAAACAAATTTAAAAAATGAACGAAGTCTCTAGGAAGTTTGGGATTATGTTAAAAGACCAAACCTAAGAATAACTGGTGTTCCTAAGGAAGAAAAGAAGTCTAAAAGTCTGGAAAACATTTGAGAGAATAATTGAGGAAAACTTCCCCAGCCTTGCTAGAGATCTAGCCATCCAAATATAAGAAGCTCAAAGAACATCCGGGAAATTCATCGCAAAAAGATCATCCCCTAGGCACATAGTTATCAGGTTATCTAAAATCAAGATGAAGGAAAGAATCTTAAGAGCCATGAGGCAAAAGCTTCAGGTAATGTATAAAGGAAAATCTATCAGATTAATAGCAGATTTCTCAGCAGACACCTTGCAACCTAGAAGGGATTGGGGTCCTATCTTTAGCCTCCTTAAACAAAACAATTATCAGCCAAGAATTTTGTATCCAGCAAAACTAAGCTTCATAAATAAAAGATACAGTCTTTTTCAGGCAAACAAATGCTGAGAGAATTTGCACTACCAAGCCAGCACTACAAGCACCTCTAAAAAGGAGTGCTAAATCTTGAAGCAAAGCCTCAAAATACACCAAAATAGGCCGAGCGTGGTGGCTCAAGCCTGTAATCCCAGCACTTTCGGAGACTGATGTGGGCAGATCACGAGTTCAGGAGATCAAGACCATCCTGGCTAACACGGTGAAACCCTGTCTCTGCTAAAAGCACAAAAAATTAGCCAGATGTGGTGGCACACACCTGTAGTCCCAGATACTCTGGAGGCTGAGTCATGAGAATCGCTTGAACCCGGGAGGCAGAGGTTGCAGTGAGCCGAGAGTGCACCACTGCATTCCAGCCTGGGTGACACAGCAAGTCTCCATATCAAAAAAGAAAAAAAGAGAAAAGAAATACACCAAAATAGAAACTTCTTAGAGCATAAATCTCACAGGACCTGTAAAACAATAAAATAATTTTTAAAAATAAGGTATTCAGGCAACAACTCGCACGATGAATAGAATGATACCTCACATCTCAATACTAATGCCAAATGTAAATGGCCTAAACACTCCACTTAAAAGCTACAGAATGGCAGAATGAATAAGAATTCACCAACCAAGCATCTGCTGGCTTCCAGAGACTCACCTAACACATAGGACTCACATAAACTTAAGGTAGAGGGGTGGAAAAAGATATTCGATGCAAATGGACACCAAAAGCGAGCAGGAGTAGCTATTCTTAGACAAAACAGACTTTAAAGCAACACAGTTAAAAAAGAAAGAGGGACGTTATATAATGATAAAAAGTCTAGTCCGATGGGAAAATATTACACTCATATATATATATATATATATATGAGTTAGAAACATGGTTTCCAGCTCTGACTGCATATTAGAATCAGCTGAGGGACTCTACCAACACTGGGAAGCCTGTGCCCTACCTCAGACTAAGTCCTACTTCTGAGAGAGTCCAAACTTTGGGATTATTTTTAAAAGCTTCCCACATCGTTCAAGTGTGCATGCAAACTAAGAAGCACTGCTCTGGTAGAGTGTCCCGGAGGGATGGGCTGATGAGTGAGAGGATGCAACACTGATGTCCCTGCAGAGAGAGCCAACAGAGGAAATAGGGGAAGAGGAAGAATGCTCCTAATCAAGTTGTAGAGAATTTACCAGACACCGAAGGCTGATGTATATCAATTAAAGAATTTGGAAACTCAACATGGAAAAAATGGCAGCCAGAAATAACATACAGATTTCCTCCGGGCGTGGTGGCTCACGCCTATGATCCCAGCACTTTGGGAGGCTGAGGCAGGTGGATCACCTCAGGTCAGGAGTTTGAGACCAGCCTCTCTACTAAAAATAGCAACTCTACTAAAAATTAGCAAGTATGAAAATTAGCCGGGTGTGGTGGCGGGTGCCTGTAGTCCCAGCTACTCGGGAGGCTGAGGCAGGAGAATGGTGTGAACCTGGGAGGCGGAGCTTGCAGTGAGCTGAGATCATGCCACTGCACTCCAGGCTGGGCAACGGAGTGAGACTCTGTCTCAAAAAAAAAAAAAAAAAAATTAGCAAATGTGGCACACACCTGCAATCTCAGCTACTGAGGAGGCTGAGACACGAGAATTGCTTGAACCTGGAAGGCAGAGGTTACGGTAAGCTGAGATTGCACTACTGCACTCCAGCCTGGGCAATAAAGTGAGACTTTGTCTCAAAAAAAAAATGCAGATTTCTTTTAAAATCTCATAACACTCTTCCATAATCTAAAGGCAAACAGATTTATTACAAAAAAAGGAATTAAAGTCCATGAATTCATAAATATCTTTATTAAAGAAGAAAAGATAGTTTTATTTCTCTAAAAGAAAGGCAGGGTGTCTTAAATTAGCTTCCATCAGCATTTAAAAAAATATTTAAATATTAATAACTGCCCACTTGGAGGAGAGTGAAGGAACCTGGCTTGACATTGAATGACTCTGCAAGTATTCATTTAATTATAGAGTAGCTCCATGTGTCTACCTTACAAAAAAGTAGAACACTTTCTAGTTTAAATATTGGCTTCCTGAACAATTATCGCATTTGCTTCTTAAAAAATTCTGGCAAGGTAGTAGGGGTAGGAATTTCTGTTGGTGTTGGAGAGACAAGGACACTGAGGCTCAGAGTTGCATAAAATCATGCAAATAACAGGAAGCACATTTGAGACTTGGCTTCCAAGCTTGTGATTCCAAATCTAACTTCTCACTGCATCATCCTACTGCTCATTAAAAGTGGGAGCTTTACAAAGCCTTGATTTCAGAGCAGTACAGAACTTTACAGAAGTTCAAAGTCTGGTTTTCAAAATGAAATAATAGATTGAAGGACCACATTAGGTATATAGTAGTGGGTTGCTTAATTTTACGTGTCAACTTGACTGGGCTAAAGGATGCTCAAATATCTGGTAAAACATTTCTGGGTATGTCTGAGAAAGTGTTTTGGGAACAGATTAGCATTTGAATCAGTAGACTCAGTAAAGAAAATTAACTTCATCAATACAGTAATTTTATCATTTTATGGATAATTTTATCCATTTAGGGCCCAAATAGGACAAAAAAGTAGAGAAGGGTGAATTCACTCTGTTTGAGCTGGGACACCTGTCTTTCTCTGCCATCAGACATCAGTGCTCTTGGTTTTCAGGCCTTTGGGTCTGAACTGGAGCATACACCATTAGCTGTCCTGTTTCTCAGGCCTTCAGACTTGGACTTCAGACTTCCAGTAGAATTGCATCACCAGTTTTCTGGTTCTCCAGCTTACAAACAGCAAATTGTGGGACTTCTCAGCCTTCGTAATCACATGAGCCAATCCTCACAACAAATCTCCTCTTATATACTCATATGTTGTTGGCTCTAGTCCTCTGGAGAACCCTGAAGAGACCTGGCCATTTGAAGGCATGGGATTATTTGTAGATAACTCTAAGGCTTGCCTTTAAGAGATCAGTAAGTTTATTGGCCCTATTTTCTACACAGCTCATGATAGAAAAATCTGAAAACTTCACACAATAATTCCATTCCAGGTTCTACTCACCTTTACCAACAGGAAGTGCTTATCTAACCTGAAATTTTTCAGTCATATTTTTAAAAACAGTCTAAATTTATTTATTTATTTATTTATTTGAGATGGAGTTTTGCTCTTGTCACCCAGGCTGGAGTGCAATGGCACAATCGTGGCTCACTGCAACCTCCGCCTCCCAGATTCAAGCAATTCTCCTGCCTCAGCCTTCCCAGTAGCTGGGACTACAGGCGCCCACCACCATGGCCAGCTGATTTTTGTATTTCTGGTAGAGACAGGGTTTCACCATGTTGGCCAGGCTGGTCTCGAACTCCTGACCTCAGGTGATCCACCCTCCTCGGCCTCCCAAAGTGCTGGGATTACAGGCATGAGCCACCGCGCCTGGCTTAAAACAGTCTGAATTTCAAGGAAGAAGAAACATGTTCTTCATAAAGCTGCATGTGATAGGGTGCTAACTGGGAAATCGGAGATTCTCTCCGTAGACTCCACTGTCAGTGTCTGTGTTCTAGTGAATGAGGGAGCCAGTGACTAGTCTGCCCGTTTGTTAGCAGGAGTGTCTGCTACATGCTGTGGTGTGAAGCAAGTTACCAATTTTCTTTGGACTTTGTAGTGAGCATACTCAGGTGATGAGCACTTTTTTTTTTCTTTCTTCTTATTATTATACTTTAAGTTCTAGGGTACACGTGAATAACGTGCAGGTTTGTTACATATGTATACATGTGCCACGTTGGTGGAGCACTTATTTTGTTTTGATTTTTCTTCTTGGAATCCATTCTACCTTCAAGTGCTCCTCTTTTCCTTAGAAAACAGACCTCATCTCAATAAAAATTATTTAATTAATTTCAATCAATTAAATTTGTTAATTAAAGAAATCTTTCCAGCTTATATTTTCAATAGTAATGAAGTTTTGTGAGCATTTTCAATAGCCCAACCTAAATTTATAATTGAAGGTAAAGTAGACTGCTTCAAGAAGAAGTCTAAATGAACAGAAATCTCTCTTGCTAAAGATAAGTGTTCAATGCTTTGCATTTAATCCCCAAAATACTTTAGATCCAACTTTGCTTAGAGAGCACCCAGTAAAAGATAAGCAACAGCTGTTATGTTTGACCTACACATGACCTCTTCCTCATTCTCATTCCATGTGGCTTAAGTCTCATTGACTCTATCTCCCAACTCCAGGGTTTGCTTCAGCCATTTAGAGTATTCTAAGGCTGAAACAGTTGAGGACCACTGAATTAGTCAGGGTTCTTCAGAGAAACAGAGCCAATGGGATGGATGGATAGAGAGATAGAGAGATAGATGAAAGAGGATTTATTATGGGAATTGACTCCTGTGATTATGGGGGCTTAGGAGTCCCCTGACAGGCTACATGCAAGGTAGAGAACCAGGGAAGATGGTAGCATGGCTCAGTCCAAGTCCAAAGGTCTGAGAACAAAGAGAGCCATTGTTGTAACTCTGGGTCTGAGAGCAAAGGCCTGAGAAACTGAGGGACTCTGCTGGTGCAAATCCTGGAGTCCAAAGGCCAGAGAACCTGGAGTTCTGATGTCCAAGGTCAGGAGAAAATGGTGTCGCAGTTGCAGAAGAGAGAGCAAATTCAACTTTCCTCTGCCTTCTGGTTCTGTTTGGACCCTTAACTAATCAGATGGTGCCCACCCACATTGGGTGAGGAGGGGTCTTCCTTACTCCACTGATTCAAAAGCCAATTTCTTCTGGAAATGCCCTCATAGATATACCAGAAATAATGTTTTCCCAGCTATTTGGGTTTCTTAACCCAGACAAGTTGACACCTAAAATTAACTACCACAGCCACCATATGGAAAGAGCCTGCCTGAGAGTAAAACGAACATAGAGGAAAGCAGAGCGGAGAAAGGAGAGGGCTACAGAGACCAGCTCCTGACGATCTCACCTGAGCCCCTGCATCCAGCCATGCCTGAAGGCTTTTGATTATGTGGAGCAATATATCCTCTTTTTGTTTAAGCTTGTGTGAGTTAGTTTTAGTCACTTGCAATTGAAAGAGTCCTGCCCAGCA
The DNA here is from genome assembly GCF_028878055.3 of Symphalangus syndactylus. Lineage (NCBI taxonomy): Eukaryota > Metazoa > Chordata > Mammalia > Primates > Hylobatidae > Symphalangus > Symphalangus syndactylus. The sequence continues at coordinate 112,682,135 of NC_072430.2, forward strand.
CATTATAACAGTGATTTCAATTCAGTTATTTCTATTCTGATCTCATATAAGCTAATCTTACTTTCCTATTTTGCTAGAAGACAGAAATGAAGGTCAAATGTAGGTCAAACATAACAGCTGTTGCTCATCTGCCGGGTGCTCTCAAAGCAAGATTGGATCTAATTTATTTTGAGGATTAAATGTAAAGCTTTGAACCCTTATCTTTAGCAAGGGAGATTTCTGTTCACTTAGACTTCTTGAAGCAGTCCACTTTATCTTTAATTATAAATTTAGGTTGGGCTATTGAAAATGTTAACAAAATTTCATTATTTTTGAAAATATAAGGTGGAAAAATTTAATTAACAAATTTAATTAATTGATTTAAATTAATTAATTTTTAAAAAATTTTTTTTAGAAGTGAGGTCTCACTTTGTTGACCAGGTTTGTCTCAAATACACGGGCTCAATCAATTCTCCCACCTTGACCTCCCAATGTGCTGGGATTACAGGCTTGAGCAATCTAAGTTTCTAAGCCTGAAAAATTTCTAAGTTAAAAACTTGCAAGATTGAAAAGAAGTGAGGGAAAGAATGAGGCTCATTAGAAAACGCAATTAGCAAATATTCTTGGGAGAAAGACTCACTGAATTTCCAGTCCATATTTTCTGGTTTGTTTTCCATAGGGAGGATAAAAATAATGACAGCTAAGTCCCTCCCTCCCACCCTCCCTCCCTTCCCTCCCTCCCACCCTCCCTCCCTTCCCTCCCTCCCTCCCTCCCTCCCTCCCTCCTTCCTTCCTTCCTTCCTTCCTTCCTTCCTTCCTTCCTTCCTTCTTTCCTTTCTTCCTTCCTCTCACAGGGTCTCACTCTGTCACCCAGACTGGAGTGCAGTGGTTTAATCATAGCTCACTGCAACCTTCACCCCCTTTGCTCAAGTGATCCTCCTGCCTCAGGCTCCTGAGTAGGTGGGATTACAGGCACTCAACACCATGCCCAGTTAATTTTTTTTTTTTTTTTTTTGAGATGGAGTCTCGCTCTGTCACCCAGGCTGGAGTGCAGTGGCATGATCTCAGCTCACTGCAACCTCCGCCTCCTGAATTCACGCCATTTTGCTGCCTCAGCCTTCCGAGTAGCTGGTACTACAGGCGCCCGCCACCACACCCAGCTAATTTTTTGTATTTTTAGTAGAGACGGGGTTTCACCGTTTTAGCCAGGATGGTCTCGATCTGCTGACCTCGTGATCCGCCCACCTCGGCCTCCCAAAGTGCTGGGATTACAGGCGTAAGCCACCGTGCCCAGCCGCCCAGTTAACTTTTTAAAGATTGTTTATAGAGATAGAGTCTCAACGTGTTGCCCAGGCTGGCCTTGAGCTCCTGCCCTCAAGCAATACTCCTGCTTCCGTATCCCAGAGTTCTAGGATTACAGGTGTGAGCCACTCTACCCAGCCAGTTTTCTCTTGCTTTTCTTACAACTATGGGTATCAAAACCAGGGATATGAATTGTTGTTTTTAAGATTGCAGTGGTTATTTGTGGTGCTTTGAATCTAAATAAAAACTCAATTCTAACTGATGAAAAGGATAATAATATATTAACTAGACAATAATAAAATATACAATGTAGAATACAATACAATAGATATAACAACAACCACAGAAACTTACACATATTGAGCACTTAAAAAATGTATATATTTATTTATTTTTGTAGAGGTGAGGTCCTGCTATGTTGCCCAGGTTGGTCTTGAACTCCTGGTCTCAAACAATACTCCTACCTTGCCTCCCAAAGTGCTCAGATTACAGGCATCAGCCAGTGCACCCAGTCTATTGAGTATTTATTATATGCTAGGTCCCGTTCTAAATACTTAACATGCATTTCTTATTTATCTTTCATAGCAACAATGTCAACCATCTTGTATAATAAGGCTCAGAGAGGCTGTCTCACTAGCCCCTGGCCTCCTGGTTGGTTAGTGAGAAAACCAGAATTCAAACACAGGTTGGCCTGACTCTAGGAATCAATTACAAAACCTTATTTTCTGGATTTTTTTTTAAATTTTATTTATCTATTATTTTTTGAGATGGAGTCTGGCTCTGTCACCGAGGCTGGATTCCAGTGGCGTGATCTCAGCTCACTGCAACTTCTGTCTCCTGGGTTCAAGCAATTCTCCTGCCTCAGCCTCCCAAGTAGCTGGGATTACAGGTGCCTGCCACTGCGCCCGGCTAATTTTTTTGTATTTTAGTAGAGATGGGGTTTCATCATATTGGCCAGGCTGGTTTTAAACTCCTGACCTTAAGTGATCCGCCCGCCTCAGCCTCCCAAAGTGCTGGGATTACAAGCATGAGCCACCGCGTCCAGCCCTGTTTGGATTTTAAATCCCTCCTATATTCCTAATTGTACAGATATTTAACTGAGGATGTTTTGCTTGTCCTGTGTGGTGATTTAAAGATGTTTAAGCAACATCAAACATCAGTGTTGGGGTAGGTAATTGCCATTGAATGCACAGTTTTAGGTTTTCGCAAAAAGTGAGAAGATCTGGCTACCCTAAGCTCTTATTTCTCCAAAATGGGAGGCACAGGCTATGTCCAGCTGACCCCTATCAAGGGGCAGATACACTTGGAGTTGGCCCAGCTCTCTGCAAACACTCTTGTGGCTTCCTGGATTTCTTGCTTCCATCCTTCCTCTTATTTGTCAGTTCTTTGTCTTTAAGGAAACAGGCCCGATTGCATCAAGCCTGCTGAAAGCCTTCGGTGGTCCCCTATTACCTGAAAGTACTTAAAACCCTGATCTACCCACTTTCTAGTCTTTGCTGCCCTTCACCTCTATCCACCCCTTGTGTCTTGTACTCTAGCAATGCTGGGCTCCACACTGTCTGCTATGCACCGTGCCCCGCCATGCCTTCCTATGTTCATGTCTTTTTCATGCTGTTCTGGTGCCAACAATGTCCTCCTACTTTCTCAATTGTTAAATACCTAATCAGAATTTAAAATCCATTTCAAATGTCATCTCCTTGGGAGATAGAAAATCCTCTTTTACCTACACAGGGTGAATTCTTGTATTTCCTCTTCCATGCCTCTGCAGCCCTACACATCCTGGGCGCCTACAAAGCTAACCACATTTTACTTTATGGAGTTAATTGTGGGTCTGGCTCCTCTGGCTAGACTCTAAGCTCTCTAAGGGGAAAGGCTCTGACTTATTCCTCTTTGCATTCCCACAACCTGATACAGTGATTGGCACAGAGTAAAAGCTCAATCAATGCTATTCCTTCTCCCTTTTCTTCAGTGGCAACAACTTTATCTTATCATCCCTGAAATGTTTCTGCTTAACTCAGCAGCGTTAAGACCTGGGACATAAAAGGCACTCAACCGTTGTTGAAGGATGAGCTGAATTCATGTTGTGGCTGTCATAGTATTTTTTTTTTTTTTTTTTTGAGATGGAGTCTCGCTCTGTCACACAGGCTGGAGTGCAGTGGCGTGATCTCGGCTCACTGCAACCTCTGACTCCCTGGTTCAAGGGATTCTCCTGCCTCAGCCTCCCGAGTAGCTGGCAGGTGCCTGCCACCATGCCCAGCTAATTTTTGTATTTTTAGTACAGACAGGGTTTCACCATGTTGGCCAGGCTGGTCTCAATCTCCAGACCTTGTGATCTGCCCTCCCTGGCCTCCCAAAGTGCTGGGATTACAGGTGTGAGCCACCGTGCCCGGTGCATAGCATCTCCTAACCTGTGTCTCACTCCATGTTGAGGTTGGCTGTTCTTGAACCCTTCTTAGTTCCTACCTGCTCAAGTCCACCCAGCTACCAACAATACCTATTACCTGCAGACTTTGCCTTTCTAATCATTAAACCAATGAGAAAATCTGCTAGTCAACCTATTAGAAACCTTGACTACTCAGGTGCTGGGGCTTTTTCTGCCAACATATGTTATAGTCAGTGTTCTTTGAAGTAGTAGAGGTGAGCAAAATCACAGAATACTGCCTAGACATTAAGCTACTTCTGCCCACCAGCCAGCCTTCCCTCTAATGGGAATTGCATTTTGCTTCACTGGCTTCAGCTTCTTTTTTTTTTTTTTTTTTTTTTGAGACAGAGTCTCGCTTTGTCGCCCGGGCTGGAGTGCAGTGGCGCAATCTCCGCTCACTGCAAGCTCCGCCTCCCGGGTTCACGCCATTCTCCTGCCTCAGCCTCCGAGTAGCTGGGACTACAGGCGCCCGCCACCGCGCCCGGCTAATTTTTTGTATTTTTTAGTAGAGACGGGGTTTCACCGTGGTCTCGATCTCCTGACCTCGTGATCCGCCCGCCTCGGCCTCCCAAAGTGCTGGGATTACAAGCGTGAGCCACCGCGCCCGGCCTGGCTTCAGCTTCTTGCCTGAGGTCCCTACTGGGATAGATGCCCAGAATCAAGCAGTAGCCTGCTAGGTGTGAGTCCCTGGTACCTGGCCAAGCTCCTAATGTCCATATTCATTGCTTCTACTATCCCTTCTATTGAGTAAATTACTGCTAGAAATGCCATGGCCCAGGAAAAAATATACACATCTTCCTGTAATCACCCCTCACACCCTTCTTCTGTGTCCAAGTGTCTCCTTACCCACAGAGAGGCAGTATCGCTTAATGGTGAAATGGGGGGACTCTGGAGTCAGAAAACTCTGGCTTCCAATCCTGGTTTTGCAACTTTTATTTGTATGTGGCACCGGATTAATTCTTTAATTTCTGAACATGTATCCTTGTTAAATGCAGATACTACTAGTACCTGACTCATATGTTTGTTATGAAAAGATTGAAAAATCAAATGGATGTGAAGTAAATGGCACCATGCCCAACACCCTTGAAACAGTTTAGGAATGTTGTCGATTATTATTATTGGCTGCGTGGCAGGAAAAAACACTGTGAAAACAGCAGGGAAGCCTTCCAAAGCTGTGCTCCTTTCAGCAGCTGCTCAACACTTGCTCACCACTGCATGGGTTATATTATACAGCACCGAGAAGCCAGCTTTACATATCTGGAAATAGATTCCAGATACTTAAAGAATGTGTTTTTTGGCTGGGCATGGTAGCTCACACCTGTAATCCTAGCACTCTGGGAAACCGAGACAGTACGATTGTTTGAGCCCAGGAGTTAGAGATCAGCCTGGCCAACATGGCAAAACCCAGTCTCTACAAAAAAAAGCAAAAATTATCTGGGAGTGGTGGTGTTACGAGATCTTTGGGGTGTCACTTTTCTGGCTGGAAACCTCTGTGGCCAGTGGCACTTTTGCCTGAGTTCTTGTCCTGCATCCAGAAAGAATGAGGTATGCAGACAAGTGGAGGATGAACAAGACAAAGAGGCACTTTACTGGGTGTTAGAACAGCTTAGAGGAGACTCACAGTGAGTAGCTCATCTCTGTTGAGTCTTCAGCTCTCAGCAGAGAGGTGGCTCTGGAATTGGTGGCTCCTCTCTGCAGGCAGGTCAACCTGTCAAGTGTTCAGCTATAGCAGAAACGAGGCCTAGAGTGGGTGGCTCATCTCTGCCGGCAGATCATCCTGATGAGTGTTCAGCTCTCAGCAGAGATGAGGCCCTGGAGAGGGTGGCTCCTTTCTGCAGGTGGTCATCCTGACATCTTCTCTGCTCTGGCAGAATGGTACAATCTCGGGTTTTATGCACTTCAGCGGGGAAGTGCATGCTGATTGGTCCACGGGCAGCCATGGGCTGGCCCAGGCAAAAGTACCACGAGCTCTCTCTCCAGTCTGCAGGACTGGCAGCCTGCCCCCCAGGCTTCAGGCCTTCTTTGGACTGAAGGTGGGGCTTCACTCAGGACCCATTCTCTTCTGCCCAGAAGCCTGTCTGCCTCCTGCCTCCATTCATGGAGTGTAGGTTGTTTGAGCCAAGTGCCTGCAGGCCAGTGCTGAGCTGCCCTCAGCCCCTCCTCAGCTTCCCTCCTATGCTAATCAGTGCCCAAAGCCCGGAGGGGGCCAAGGTGGCAGGGGATTGGCATGTCAGTGTTGCCCTGAGTGTGTGCCCACCCTGCTGGGCTGCGACAGTGCCCAGGCTCGGCTTCAATCTTGCTCCATGATCGGAGCAGGTGTTGGGAGTGGGGAGAGGCCAGACAGCGGAACAGGCACTTCTGAGCCTGTAGGGGGCAGGGGGGCCTTCCTGGGACCCCAAGAGCACAGAGACTCTGGGGTCTACAGTCACAGCAGGGCAACTGCAGTGGCACCTGGGGAGGGCAGGGCTTCCGCCTGCTCTGTGGAGTGGGAGGCCCCGGTCCATCTCCCTGTTGCAGCCAGTGTCTTGGCAGCGGCCACTCTAGATGGGCTGCTACTACCATCAGTGGCATGTGCCTGTGGTCCCAGCTACTCGGGAGGCCGACGTGGAAGGATCGCTTGAGCCCAGGAGGTCGAGGCTGCAGTGAGCCATGATCATGCCTCTGCACTCTTCCAGCCTGGGCAACAGAGCAAGACCCTGTCTCAAAAAAAAAAAAAAAAAAAAAGAATTTCAGTATTTTCCTGTGGAATAAAACTTCAGTGGAGAGTCATCTGAACATTCCAATTAGATTTTATCTCTAAAATTATAGTGATGTGTATTATAGCTCATGGAGAATGTTTTGTTTCTTTGAGCTAATAGAGGTATTAAAATTGATAGCTTCAATGAGGAAGGGAGTAGAAAAGCAATCCCTTCCTGCTGTGTCACCATTTTTTAAAAGCTTCCTGGAGGGCAGCAGTTGCAATGAATCCTCACCAGCCCTGGACAAGCTGAGATAATGGCAATTTAAATAGTTTGAGCTTCTGTCATTAGGAACACCACTGGGTTTGTGCTTATATCTGCTGTATCTACCTCCCACTTTTTTTTTTTTTTTTGAGATGGAGTCTCACTGTGTTGCGAGGGTGTAGTGCAGTGGTACAATCTCGGCTCACTGCAACCTCTGATTTTCTGCCTCAAACAATTCTCTTGCCTCAGCGTCTGGGTAGCTGGGATTACAGGCACCCACCACAGTGCCCAGCTAATTTTTGTATTTTTAGTAGAGATGGGGTTTCACATGTTGGCAAGACTGGTCGTGAACTCCTGACCTCAGGTGATTCGCCTGCCTCGGCCTCCCAAAGTGCTGGGATTACAGGTGTATCCCAGCCCCCTTTTAAGCATTTTCTTACTTCCTGGAACCACAAGATGTTCCAGACTCATCTTGTAGTTCCTCTGCCCCAGCCCTGGAATTAAATGCTTATCCTAGAAGCCCTGGTTCCTCTTATTGCAGACCAAGATCTGAGTGCTAGGTGTGTACTTGTTTCCTAAAATGTCATTACTTCTAGGCCCTCTCAGCAGACAGAGCTACAAAATATGTGTATGTCTAACTCATGTGTAAGTACATTTTTCTATCTATCTGTCTGTCTGTCTGTCTATCTATCTATCTATCTATCTACCTATCTAATTTTTTTTATTTTTTACTGCTCCTTGTGGAGCAGGGCTACCCTATAGTTAGTACAGGGTACTATCTATCTATATCTATCTATCTATCTATCTATCTATCTATCTATCTATCTATTTATCTATCTATCTTTCTATCCATCTGTCTATCTGATATGGTTTGGCTGTGTCTCCACCCAAATCTCATCTTGAATTGTAGCTCCCCTGATTCCCATGTGTCATAGGAAGGACCCAGTGGGAAGGGAAGTAATTGAATCATGGGGCGGGTCTTCCCCGTGATGTTCTCATCATAGTGAATAAGTGTCACAAGATCTGATGGTTTTATAAAGGGGAGTTCTGCACAAGCTCTCTTGCCTGCCACCATGTAAGGCGTGCCTTTCTCCCCTTTGCCTTCCTCCATGGCCTTCCAGCCATGTGGAACTGTGAGTCAGTTAAACCTCTTTCCTTTATAAAATACCCAGTCTTGGATATGTCTGTCTTTTTTTTTTTTAAGATGGAGTCTCACTCTGTCATCCAGGCTGGAGTACTGTGGTGTGATCTCATCTCAGTTCACTGCAACCTCCACCTCCTGGGTTTAAGCAGTTCTCTGCCTCAGCCTCCCGAGTAGCTGGGATTACAGGCGCGTGCCACCACACCTGGCTAATTTTTGTATTTTTAGTAGAGATGGGGTTTCACCATGTTGACCAGGCTGGTCTTGAACTCCTGACCTCGTGATCCACCCACCTCGGCCTCCCGAAGTGCTGGGATTATAGGCGTGAGCCACCATGCCCAGCCGGATATGTCTTTATTAGCAGCATGAGAACAGATGAATACTCTATCTATCTATTATCTATCTATCTATCTATCTATCTATCTATCATCTATCTTAAAAACCATGGGTTTTATACTGATAACTCTGATTTTGGTCTAGTACTGCAGGGTTCATTTAGCTTTCCTTCTTTTCATATATGTATACATTCCTGTTCATATTTACAGATGGACAATACATTACAGAAGAATGGCTTTCTTTGCGTCACCCCAAGAACTTGGAGGCATTGTTGTTCTCATCTGTCTATTCAGGAATCCTCTTATAGCAGACATCTATTACCTTTTCTGGCCCAGTGTCCCTTGTCTCTGAGAGCAGCTCCTCCACAGGTGGTTCTAGCAATCACAAGACCCACTCTCCCCAACAGAGGCAGGCATGTGACTGCGGCTGTCCAGTGAGAGTACACCATCCTCAAAGTTCAAGATGGCAGCTCACCCCAGCGAGACAAACAGAAGTCCCTGGAGACCTGATTCAGTTGTTCAGGGAGAGAAACAGAGAGTTTGAACACTAGTGAGCCAGTAGTTCTCGGGTTTCTGTGGACTATCTCGTGGGGGAAGCCTGTTTTTTTTTTTTTCTTGAGACGGGGTCTCGCTCTGTCGCCCAGGCTGGAGTGCAGTGGCGCAATCTCGGCTCGCTGCAAGCTCCGCCTCCCGGGTTCACGCCATTCTCCTGCCTCAGCCTCTCCGAGTAGCTGGGACTACAGGCGCCCGCCACCACGCCCGGCTAATTTTTTTGTATTTTTTAGTAGAGACGAGGTTTCACCGCTGTCTCATCTCCTGACCTCGTGATCCGCCCGCCTCGGCCTCCCAAAGTGCTGGGATTACAAGCGTGAGCCACCGCGCCCGGCCGGAAGCCTGTTTAAGGATGAAGCCCACATAGAGAAAGGCGTGTCATTGAACCCTGGAATCCATTTCGGCATGGCAACAGCTGTGACTTCCTAGTTCTGTAAATCAGTTCATCCTTTTTCAGTTTAACCTTTGTTTTTTTCCTTTTTTTTTTTTAAGACAGTCTCACTCTGTCACCCAGGCTGGAGTGCAGTAGCATGATCTCAGCCCACTGCAACCTCCACCTCCCAGGCTCAAGCCAATCCTTCCACTTCAGCCTCCCAAGCAGCTGGGACCACAGGTGTGTGCCACCACACCCAGCTAATTTTTTGTATTTCTTGTAGAGACAGGGTTTTGCTATGTTGGCCAGGCTGGTCTTGAACTCCTGAGCTCAAGAGATCTGATTGCCTCAGCTTCCAGAAGTGCTGGGATTACAAGCGTGAGCCACCATGCCTGGCCCAATTTAAACTTTATTGATCGAGGATCTGTCACCTGCAATCAAATGAATCAAATACATCTCCTTAGAATCATATAAACAAACCCCGTGAATAAGAAGAGACCTCATAGTTAAGCTCAGTTCACATCCACACAGAAATCGTCTTTATTGCTCGTGAATGACTAAGCACCTCATTGAACAGGAAGTTCGCTACTGGGTAAGGCAGCCCATTACATTGCTGGATACTTCTAGTTGCCTTAAAGCCTTTTAAAATGCTGAGCCCCATATCAGACTCCCACGAATTACACCCATTGGTGTTAATTCTGTATTGCACTCACACAGAAAATTAGTCCAGGCTCTTTTTCACATGGTAGCCTTTTAAATATATAAAAATACTAACTTTTTCTTTTCCAGTCTCAATAGACTTAGTTTCTTCAACTACTCTTAGGAGAGAGTTTTTAGATTCTTCATAATCCTAGTGTCCTTTTTAGAAGATAAGACATTTTAGTAATGATCCCTTTACAATGTATTGCCTAGGATTGAGTAATTTGTTTAACTAGTTTGGAGCACAGTAGACTTATTTTCTGTATTCTAGTTACTATAGGTTTATAAATATACTTATTTTTTATTTTTGAGATGGAGTTTTGCTCTTGTTGCCCAGGCTGGAGTGCAATGGCACAATCTCAGCTCACCGCAGACTCCACCTCCCATGTTCAAGTGATTCTCCTACCTCAGCCTCGCAAGTAGCTGGGATTACAGGCATGTGCCACCACGCCCGGCTAATTTCGTATTTTTAGTAGAGGCGGGGTTTCTCCATGTTGTTCAGGCCTGATCTCAAACTCCCGACCTCAGGTGATCTGCCCACCTTGGCCTCCCAAAGTGCTAGCATTACAGGCGTGAGCCACAGCGCCGAACCAGGTTTATAAATATAATTACATTATGTTTAGGCAAGCTGCCTCATACCTAAGACACCCTTCATTAAGCTTTGCACCTCATGATAATTTTTTAAAAGCCCCAAGTACAAAATGCAACTCTTAGGACATTAAAAAGATAATACAATGTAACAATAACAGTTAATATGTATGTGTGTATTTATTTTTATTTTTTAGAGACCAAGTCTCACTATATTGCCCAGGCTGGTTGTGAACTCCTGGGCTCAAGTGATCCTCCTGCTTCAGCCTCCTGAGTAGCTGGGCCTGCAGGTGCAGACCACTGGGCCTGCAGGTGCAGACCACTGCACCTGGCTAACAGCTAACATTTAGTGAGTTACTATATGCCAGGCATTTTATAGCATTATATATTATATACTGTTGTTTATATCTCAAAAAACCCTGTAAAGTGGGTTCTATTACTATCCCCATTAGATGAAAAAACTGCAGCTTAGAGAGGTTAAGTAGCTTCTCTGATTTTTCACAAGATCCTAGAAAGCTAGGATCCAAGTTTGACTTCGGACTGGGTCGTTTATTCATTAAAGTCTTGAGAATGCAGAGGCAATGCCTTCAGCAGAAAACCAGCTAGATGATTATATAAACAGTAACTGTGACAACAGAAGTATTTAACACATTTTAATGATCTTTTATCGGAAATTGCTGCTGCTGCTGCTTCTTTTTTATTTTTTATTATTTTATTTTATTTTTTGAGACAGAGTCTCACTCTGTCGCCCAGGCTGGAGTGCAGTGGCGCAATCTTGGCTGACTGCAAGCCCCGCCTCCCGGGTTCACACCATTCTCCTGCCTCAGCCTCCCGCGTAGCTGGGACTACAGGCGCCTGCCACCAAGCCCGGCTAATTTTTTGTATTTTTAGTAGAGACGGGGTTTCACCGTGTTAGCCAGGATGGTCTTGATCTCCTGACCTCGTGATCTACCTGCCTCGGCCTCCCAAAGTGCTGGGATTACAGGCGTGAGCCACTGTGCCCAGCCTGCTGATGCTTCTGAAGTGCAAAATAGTGTATTTTGAATCCTATAATGAAGGATGAAGGAGGAGTTAAAAAATTTTAAATAGAGCCTGATTAGATACATATTAAAGAGGAAAAGTTGTGAAGAACACAAGAGCATTATGCCAGGCATGGTGGCTCACACCTGTAATCCCAGCACTTTGGGGGGCCGAGGCAGGCGGATCACAAGGTCAGGAGTTCAAGACCAGCCTGGCCAATATGGTGAAACCCCATCTCTAGTAAAAATACAAAAATTAGCCAGGCGTGGTGGCGGGTGCCTGTAATCCCAGCACTTTGGGAAGCCGAGGTGGGCAGATCACAAGGTCAAGAGACCAGCCAGGCCAATATACTGAAACTCTGTCTCCACTAGAAATACAAAAATTAGCTGGGCGTGGTGGCGGATGCCTGTAGTCCCAGCTACTCAGGAGGCTGAGGCAGGAGAATTGCTTGAACCCAGGAGGCAGAGGTTGCAGTGAGCCGAGATCGTGCCACTGCACTCCAGTCTGGGTGACAGAGTGAGACTCCATCTCAACAACAACAACAACAACAGAGCATTACAAAGTAGGTGGAAAAGTTAACTGCAGGACATAAAAACCGTGAAGAAAAATCTGAAACATGGGGAACGGAGCAGTCTCTGTGGAGAGCCTGATGGTGAGACTTAGCTGAGAATAGATGAGTTTAATTTTATGGAAAGAAAAAATAATAAGGTAAGATAAGAATTTATCTTATTTTCCAAGTCAGGACCTTGAAAGGGTGAGGCAGGTGGCCACAAAGTCAGTGAGTAGGAGAGGGTAAGTTTTCTTTTTTTAATTTTAATTTAAAATATTTTTGTGGGTACATAGTAGATATATGTATTTAATGGGTTACATGAGATATTTTGATACAAGTATGCAAAGTGTAATAGTCACATCAGGGTAGGTGGGGGTATCCATCCCCTCAAGTATTTATCTTTTGTGTTACAAACAATCCGATTGTATTCTTAGTTATCTTAAAATGTACAATTACATTTTTTTTTACTATACTCACCCTGTTGTGCTATTAATAACTAGGTCCTATTCATTCCTTGTATTTTTGTGTGTGTCCATTAATCATCTCTGTATTAGTCCATTCTCACATTGCTATAAGGAAATACCTGAGGCTGGGTTATTTATTTATTTAAAGATGGAGTCTCGCTCTGTCACCCAGGCTGGAGTGCAATGGTGTAATCTTGGCTCACTGCAGCCTCTGCCTCCTGGATTCAAGCAATTCTCCTGCCTCAGCCTCCCAAGTAGCTGGAATTACAGGTGTGCGCCACCATGCCCAGCTAATTTTTGTACTTTTAGTAGAGATAGGGTTTCACCATGTTGGCCAGGCTGTTCTCGAACTCCTGACCTGAATGATCTCCCCACCTTGCCCTCCCAAAGTGCTGGGATTACAGGCATGAGCCACCATGCCCTGCCAAGACTGGGTAATTTATAAAGGAAAGAGGTTTAATTGGCTCACAGTTCCACAGGCTGTACAGGAAGCATGATGCTGGTATCTGGTCAGCTTCTTGGGGGCCTCAGGGAACTTAGAATCATGGTAAAAGGCAAAGGGGTGGCAGCATGTCACATGGCTGGAGCAGGAGCAAGAGAGAGAGCGAGCGGGGAGATGCTACACAATTTTAAACAACCAGATCTCATGAGAATTCACTAATTATCATGAGAACAGCACCAAGGGGTGATGCTAAACCATTCACAAGAAATCTGCCCCTGGGATTCAATCACCTCCCACCAGCCCTCACTTCCAACACTGGGGATTACAATTTCACATGAGATTCAGGCAGGGACAGATCCAAACTATATCAATCCCCACTTCCCTCCTCACCCCCCACTACCCTTCCCAGCCTCTGGTAACCCTCCTTCTACTCTCTACCTTCATGAGTGAAATTGTTTTAATTTTTAGCTCCCACAAATAAGTGAGAACATGTGATGTTTGTCTTTCTGTGCCTGGCTTCACTTAACATGATGACCTCCATTTCCATCCATGTTGTTGCAAAGGACAGGATCTCATTCTTTTTTATGGCTGAATAATAATCCATTATGTGGCACATATACACCATGGAATACTATGCAGCCATAAAAAATGATGAGTTCATGTCCTTTGTAGGGACATGGATGAAACTGGAAAACATCATTCTCAGTAAACTATCACAAGGACAAAAAACCAAACACCGCATGTTCTCACTCATAGGTGGGAATTGAACAATGAGAACTCATGGACACAGGAAGGGGAACATCACGCCCCGGGGACTGTTGTGGGGTTGGGGGAGGGGGGAGGGACAGCATTAGGAGATACACCTAATGCTAAATGACGAGTTAATGGGTGCAGGAAATCAACATGGCACATGGATACATACGTAACAAACCTGCACATTGTGCACATGTACCCTAAAACCTAAAGTGTAATAATAATTAAAAAAAAAAAAGAAAACCAGAGGAAAAAATAATAATAATAATAATAATCCATTGTGTATATGTACCAGGAAAGGGTATGCTTCAAAGCCATAGTCTGGTGACCGCATAGAATCTCATCTTTGGGACCTGGGTTTATTTGCAGTGCTTTCCTTTCATGTGGTACATAAAGCCCCAAAGGTATGAGAACATGAACTATATCTGTGAGCTATATCAACAGTTCTGAATTCCCATCTTCTAAACCAGAGTCAGCTGGGAGTACAAGGGTTCACACTGTCGACCTAAGTAACAGAGAGGAACTCTCTAAAAGTAAATGATATTTCTTTGGGAATGGAGCATTGCAATGGGAGTATGCATGCCATAGTAAACTATGTGCATATTCAGGGAGGTAAAAGAAGACAAAGTTTTTCAAAGGAAAAAATGAGGAAGATTACATAATTGTTTCAAAATAATTATCCTTGGCTACAAAGATCATTAACAAGGGTGACACCAGTCGGAGGTTGAACAGGCAGTTGCTGGGCAGATGTCCTTGCAGAATTATTTTTTATATAAGGTTGCAATGTTCTGTGTGCAAGGTTGTGGTTTTTGCAGAGTCTTTTGTGATAGTTTTTTGTTATCAAGCATATAAGCACAAGAACCTGCTCTTCTTAACCTTCCTGACCCTATTTGTCAGGGTTTTGTTTTCTTATAATTGGTCACTCCATTTTGATTCTGACAACCTTCTTTTTCTTTTTTTTTGAGACAGAGTTTCGCTCTTGTCGCCCAGGCTGGAGTGCAATGGTGCGATCTTGGCTCACTGCAACCTCTGCCTCCCGGGTTCAAGTGATTGTCCTGCCTCAGCCTCCCGAGTAGCTGGGACTACAGGCATGCGCCACCAGGCCTGGCTAATTTTTTTTTTGTATTTTTAGTAGAGACAGAGTTTCACCATGTTGGCCAGGCTGGTCTTAAACTCCTGACCTCCCGTGATTCACCCGCCTCAGCCTCCCAAAGTACTGAGACTACAGGCGTGAGCCACTGCATCCGGCCGATTCTGACAACTTTCACAAGGCAGAAAGACAAACATCACTTAAGGGAAATATTCGAAGCAATCTGAAGGTGCATAGCTTGGGTGTTATTCTATCTTTTTCTTTGCGGTTTTTTTTTTTTTTTTTTTTTTTTTTTGTAGAGATGGAGTTTCGCCATGTTGTCCAGGTTGGTCTGGAACTCCTGGGCTCAAGTGGTCTGGCTGTCTTGTCCTCCCAAAGTGCTGGGATTACAGGTGTGAAACACTGTACCCGGCCAGGTGTTATTTTTAGAGTCAAGTTTGTGGCTTTCAAATGCAGAAATGGGCAGTAGAGGAATAACACTGTACACTGTCCATTATCTCTGAATACAATCAGATTGATTTGAGATAGCTTAAGATGAGGGGGATGAGGATAGCTTTATATGTCTGTAGACACCAAGAGAGGGAAGGAAGAACAGTGGAAGTCAGCCCACAATGTTTGGAATAGGTACTCATTTTTTTTTTTTTTGAGACAGAGTCTCGCTCTGTCGCCCAGGCTGGAGTGCAGTGGGGCAATCTCGGCTCACTGCAAGCTCCGCCTTCCGGGTTCACTCCATTCTCCTGCCTCAGCCTTTCCAAGTAGCTGGGACTACAGGCGTCCGCCACCACGCCCAGCTAATTTTTTGTATTTTTTTAGTAGAGATGGGGTTTCACTGTGTTAGCCAGGATGGCCTCGATCTCCTGACCTTGTGATCCGCCCGCCTCGGCCTCCCAAAGTGCTGGGATTACAAGTGTGAGCCACCACGCCCGGCCTTCATTTTTTTTTAATAAAAGAGATTAAGATTTCTGTAAAAGAAAAACTATTCATGTACAATGATAAGAAAAAAATGTACAGGATATTAAACAGTTGGTTGAGAGAAACCACAGAGATTGAGCTGGAAGATGAAGTGGAGGAAATATTTGAATACGGATGTGGAGTCTGTTTTATTCATGAACTCAATGTTTCATAAATTACATGTGGGCCTGTCAGATGTTGAGAGATGGAGGAAGAAGACATAGAGCTCTTTTATTTTATTTTATTTTTTTGAGATGGAGTCTCACTCTGTCACCCAGGCTGGAGTGCAGTGGCACGATCTCAGCTCGCTGCAGCCTCACTTCCCAGGTTCAAGCAATTTTCCTGCCTCAGCCTCCAAAGTAGCTGAGACTACAGGCACGAGTCACCACGCCTGGCTAATTTTTTGTATTTTTAGTAGAGATGGGGTTTCGCCATGTTGGTCAGGCTGGTCTCGAACTCCTGACCTCAGGTGATCCTCCCACCTTGGCCTTGCAAAGTGCTGGGATTACAGGTGTGAGCCACTGCTCCCAGCCGACACAGAGCTCTTTTCAAAGCACAGTGTAGATGCTGGATTGTCCATTCAAAAAGGCCACACCCACTGGGGCAAACACAAGACCAATTGGCATGCCTCTCTTCACTATCTCTTAGGAAATGCTTAGGATGTGTCAAAAGATCTCAAACAATTTATATTTGCTTAATAACCACTGGCTAAATTATAAGATTAACCTGCATATATACTGCATAGCTGAGCATATTTTAAAAGTGCAAAATAATCTCTATTTGTGATTTCGGAAAAGGCTTTTAAATCATACTTGCCTTCCTTCTGGCCAGCACAGGGTGGAGCTCTTATCCAGACTAAATAAAAGCATTTTCTAAATGGAAGGGATGGAAGCTACTTTAAACAGTTGGCACTTAGGAATTTTTATCCAGTTAGTCTCTGTGTGGCACAGAAGGCTTCCAATTCTTTGCTTAAAAAAAGAAAAAGAAATAGTAGAGTCACAAATCAAAAATAAAGGAAGACGTGAGAAGCAGAGTACAAAGAAAAAGGAGATTCATGAATCATGAATGGAAACACTTGCTAATAATAAATTCCACTGATGGTGAATTTAAGCACAGCTGAGTTGTGTAGACCTCATAGTTTCACAATCTTGTTCCTAAGCAAGGTAAATGTCTCCCTGGTGTTTAGGTGGTTCAGTGGCCTAATCAACAGAAAGTTCAGTTTGGAATGGGTCATAGCCCCCTCGTTACCATCACTGGGTCTCTGTGGCTCTCTCTGCTGGGGCCGTCTGTCCAGGCCACGTTCACTGCCTGACTCTGTCACCAGGCCAGGTCCTCGCCCAGGAAAGAATATTTGCAATCCATAGTTGCTCTGCCTGTGGATGGTGGTTAGTTTGATTTGGAAAGAAGCAAGAAGTCCCATCTTGGTCCTGGATCCAAATCTTGTTTTCCAGTAAAGCTTTATCATTATTAAATATTAGGGATATTTGGATATCCAAAATAAATAAAATAGCTTACCTAAGTCAGTAAAATGTAAATCAGAGGAGAGAAATTATTTGAAAATTGTGTAATTATTTTCAGAATTAATGTCTCAGCCAAGGTGGGTGGATAACGAGGTCAGGAGTTCGAGACCAGCAGCCTGGCCAACATAGTGAAACCTCGTCTCTACTAAAAATACAAAAAATTAGCCAGGCGTGCTGGCAGGTGCCTGTAGTCTCAGCTACTTGGGAGGCTGAGGCAGGAGAATCGCTTGAACCCAGGAGGCGGAGATTGCAGTGAGCCGAGGTCGCGCCACTTTACTCCAGCCTAGGCAACAAGAGTGAAACTCCGTCTCAAAAAAAAAAAAAAAAAAGAAAAAAAGAATTAATGTCTCAGTGGGGCCCAGGCATCAGCATTTTTAGAAAGCTCCATGGGTGTTTGAGTGTGGTGGCTCATGCCTGTAATCCCAGCACTTTGGGAGGCCACAGCAGGGGGATCCCTTAGGCCAAAAGTTCAAGAACAGCCTGAGCAACATAGGGAGATGCCTATCTCCACAAAAAAAATTGTTTAAGTCAGGTGTGGTGATGCATCCCTGTAGGCCCAGCTACTGAGGAGGCTAAAGCAGGAGGATCACTTGAGCCCAGAGTTCGAGGCTGCAGTGAGCTGTGATTGCACCACTGCACTCCAGCCTGGGCAACAGAGTGAAAACCTGTCATAAAATATAAAATAAAATAAAATAAAAATAACATAAAATAAAAATCCGAGGCAGCAGGTCTGGAGTGAGGCCTGAGATTCTGCATTTCTGACAAGCTCCCAGCGCATGCCCTGTGCTGCTGGTTTTTGGACCACACTTTGAGAGGAAAGGCTTGTACTCAGTGGGTCCCAAATGTTCCACATCATAACCCTTCCCAGGGGAGCTGGTTAAGCCTCACAGATGCACAGGGCGCTCCGCGAAGGTTGCTGATTCAGGAGGTCTGGGAGTCTGCGTTAAAAGCTGCCCAGCTGATTCTCGCGGCTTGCATGCCTGCTGGAGAAAGGCTGCCCTGACTTCCTCTAGGGAGTTGATTGTTTGCCTGGCTTTTGTTGTTTTACTTACTAAAGCTTCAAAATCTTATTCTCTTTCTTAATAATTCTGAATATCAGTGTATAGGCAGCATGATATTTTTTAGTATTCATTTCAGTTTTCAGAATCTTCTTGATTACCTGGTAGGTAGTACTTTCTAGTACAATGGGCAAAAAATAAAAAATGATCAAAAACAATACTTTGATTCCACTTATCTAATTGTGTTGGCATTGTTCTTGCTGATCTCAATGTTCTTGGATCTAAAAAAACTGGCTAAAAAGTTATCATCATTAAGAAAAAACACTTGAGTTTTTTAAAATTAATTTTATTGGTTTAAATGAAGGATATATTTTCATCATGTTAAGCAGCTGAACTTTTTTTTTTTTTTGAGATGGAGTTTTGCTCTTATTGCCCAGGCTGGAGTGCAATGGCAGATCTCAGCTCACCTCAACCTCTAAGCCGCTGAACATTTGGCATCATTTGTTAGAGGAGTTAGCCTTCCCAGATGCATACATTCTTCTTTGCTTTGTGCCTTTAAAACTGGGGTGCCCCAGGGACTTCTCCATCTACACCTACACACAGTCCTTTGGGGATCCTATCCAAACTTAGGACTTCAAATACCACCTGCTGTCTAATGATTTGGAAACACAGATCTCCAGCCCACGCCTCTTTCTTGAGCAGGTTAGTATAACCAGTTGTCTGGTTAATAACTCCCCTTGGATGTTCATGGACATTTTCAGACTCTTCTCTTCCAAAACAAGATAACTGATTTTTTCCCAAACCTGCTCCCCCCGGTAGTTCTCCCTGTATCGGTTGGAGCAATTCCATTCTTCTAGCCGCTCAGCCCAAACCTCTCTCACACCCACATTTAATCCATCCAGAGTTTTTGTCGGCTCTCCCTTCCTAATATATTCAAGATCTGACCACCTCTCACCTCTGTCAATGCCACGACCTGCCCTAAGCCACCATTCTCCCTTGCCTAAATGACTGCAGCAACTTGCTAGCTGTTGTCTGTCTTTTTTCTTCCTCTCCCCTTCCTCTTTCTTTTTATTGTAAAGTTTCTTCAAATAACCTTAGCTGTTGGTAGTAACAGGAACAACCCATATTGCAAAACATTGTATTCAATATTCTAATTTTGCTTTTAGAGGAAAAAAATTGTTGTTTAAAGAAAGCTGGAAGGAACTAGGTGTGGTTAACTGAGCTAAAACGTTATTGGAATAGTTCAGATGGAAAGAAACGAGAGGAATGGCAATGAGAATGCGAGGGTTTTAAATAGCATGTGTTCTTTTTTTTTTTTTTTGAGATGGAGTCTCGCTCTGTCGCCCAGGCTGGAGTGCAGTGGCACTATCTCGGCTCACTGAAAGCTCCGCCTCCCGGGTTCACGCCATTCTCCTGCCTCAGCCTCCCGAATAGCTGGGACTACAGGCGCCCGCCACCAAGCCCGGCTAATTTTTTGTATTTTTTTAGTAGAGACGGGGTTTCACCATGTTAGCCAGGATGGTCTCAATCTCCTGACCTGGGATTACAGGAGTGAGCCACCGCGCCTGGGCACGTGTTCTTTCTTATATAACAAGCTCTTCAAATTCACAGGTTCGAGAGTGTGGTTGCCTTGCTTGTGGAGAAAGCAGCTGTGTTCATGTTTCGTATGTACCAATGTTTCTCCTGTATTGGTTTTTGCTGACACGGATGTGAAATAGTTTTGCTTGTTCCATCGTTTTCCTTCTGTTTGTGTGTGTGTGTGTGCGTGTTTTAAAAAATCGTTTTTTTTGGCCGGGTGCAGTGATTCACGTCTGTAATCCCAGTACTTTGGGAGGCCGAGGCGGGCAGATCACGAGGTCAGGAGTTCGAAACCAGCCTGGCCAAAATGGTGAAACTGCGTCTCTACTAAAAATACAAAAATTAGCAGGGCGTGGTGGCATGCGCCTGTAATCCCAGCTGCCTAGGAGGCTGAGGGAGGAGAATCGCTGGAACTCGGGGTACAGAGGCTGCAGTGAGCCAAGATTGCACCACTGCACTCCAGCCTGCCCGACAGAGCAAGACTCCGTCTCAAAAAAAAAAAAAAAAAATCGTTTTTGCTTTGGAGCTCAGGTTCTAGATCCTTCTCTGAGCCTTCTAATGACATCTCTTCTGTCTCAGTTAAGATCTGATCAACAATGAATAATGTCATTTCTCTTTCAAATCTAGCTTTAACCATCTGACTACTATCTCCCTTGCTTCTCCCCTCTAGGCCCCTAAACTTCAGTTAGGGTGAATTATTCAGTGTTTCCCCTATGTGCCATGCT
Organism: Symphalangus syndactylus; assembly: GCF_028878055.3. Taxonomy (NCBI): domain Eukaryota; kingdom Metazoa; phylum Chordata; class Mammalia; order Primates; family Hylobatidae; genus Symphalangus; species Symphalangus syndactylus. The sequence goes on from NC_072430.2 coordinate 112,702,559, forward strand.
TTCTTCCCTGTGGGACAAGATTAGTTCATGACATTTCCACCACCTTTATACCATTTCCTCTAAATTAATAGAACCTAATAGTAATAGTCGACACTTGGTGAGCACTTGCTCTGCGCCAGGCAGTGTGTTAAGTGTTTACGGTCATTTTATCATTTTACCCCACACTATATAAGGTAGACCCTTTATGATCCCTATTATACTGCCAGGTATGCCCTGCCCAGATCCCCCGGGTCCTCTTTTCCAACTCTGCATGCTCAGACCCCTGCTTCTGCGGGCTTGGCTGCAAATGCTTGCCCTGGAACCGTGTGCACATTACCCCTCACTCCCAGAGTGGAAAGGCTCTGGGAGTTTGTGTCACTCTCCCCCCCGGCCAGTGACAGAAGGAACTGGTGTGGGAACACAAGCACCCAGATCGTTGGCCTCAAGGAGGGAGAGGTTGAAGTGTGAGCCATGCTCCAGGACTCTCCAAGGATCAGCCTGAGCTGGCTTCTTCCCCTTCCCTGGCTTGCTTCCCTACTCCTTCACTTTTTTTCTTGGAAGCACATTCCGCAGTAAATCACCTCCTTTCCAAGCCTTGGCTCATGACCTGAGTCTGGAGGAACTCAACTTAAGACTCTTGCCTGGCTCATGCAAGGTGCAGTTGCTATTCAAACCTGAGCAGTCTAAATCCTACCACAGTTTAGAGTTCAAATCCCTCTGTTATAATGCCTGTCATGTCGGTATGATGACTCTGTTTCAATTTCTTTTTCCTAGAAAATGTTAGAAATTTTACCCGGGGAATCTTGTAGCAGTGTCTTTGATATTTGCTCACAGTTCTGAGTATCGTACTGGGAGTATACAAAGTCCTTTCTAGTGATGGGTGAGGTTGCATTTGGAGCATCTCACAATACTCTGATAAATGTCTTAAGCATCTTCCTGAGGCCGGGCACGGTGGCTCACGCCTGTAATCCCAGCACTTTGGGAGGCCGAGGCGGGCGGATCACGAGGTCAGGAGATTGCGACCATCCTGGCTAACACAGTGAAACCCCGTCTCTACTAAAAAAAAATAACAAAAATCAGCCGGGCGTGGTGGCGGGCACCTGTAGTCCCAGCTACTTGGGAGGCTGAGGCAGGAGAATGGCGCAAACCCGGGAGGTGGAGCTTGCAGTGAGCCGAGATAGTGCCACTGCACTCCAGCCTGGGTGACAGCAAGACTCCGTCTCTAAGAAAAAAAAAAAAAAAAAAAAAAGCATCTTCCTCCATGCACCCACAGCTCTGTGGACATGCATCCATCTATTATGCTACTGGGATCATGTTTTCAAAAATTCTTTTGGATCTTTTGCTCACTCCCCTAGACTGTGGACTCCTGGGGGCCAGGATACTGGCCTATTCATGGTTGTTTCCCAATGCAGAGCAGAGCATCTAAATGGAGGTGTTCATCTTTTTGGATGTAATTCTGTACTACAAGAAAGTGGATTTAGAACTGTGGTTCTCAAGCCAGGCATGGTGGCTCACACCTGTAATCCTAGCACTTTGGGAGGCTGAGGTGGGCAAATTGCTTCAGTCCAGGAGTTCGAGACCAGCCTGGGCAACATGGCAAAAAACCCTGTCTCTACAAAAAATACAAAAATTAGCTGGGTGTGGTGGCATGTGCCTGTAGTCTCAGCTACTTGGGAGACTGAGGTGGGAGGATCACCTGAACCTGGGGTGGCTGAGGCTTCAATGAGCCGTGATCACACCACTGCACTCCAACCTGGGTGACAGAGTGAAACCCTGTCTTAAAAAAAAAAAAAAGAACTGTGGTTCTCAAATTTCATTTGCATAAAAATTACTGTGGGAAAGGCAGTGGGCTCAAGGAATCCGCATTTTAAGAAGTATCCCAGGTGATGTTTAACCCATTATAGATACTTTGAGAAACAGCAATTCATAAGGTCCAAACACTGAATAATAATCAACAGTTATGTTACAAATACTTACATAGTGGTTACTTCATACTTGGCACTGTTGTTAGAGAACTATAAACTCATTTAATCCACATTTAATCCTCATGAGGTGAAAAGTACTATTAACCCCCATTTTTACATATTAGGAAACTAAGGGACAGAGATGCTAAGTAACTTGCCCCACAACTATAACTAGTAAGTGGAGTTGGGCCCCGGCATTCTGGCCCCAGAGGCTGTGCTCTTAACAGCTGCCTCACACCCCTTTTCCACTGATACATGCAAGAAAATCCATATGATTCCCAGCATGATTTTTGCTGAGCCCTTCCAAGGAGGCTGAAAGGAACAGAGGATACATTACTGCATGGAACACACAGGAAATATTTTATTAGTTTCCAGATGAAGCAAGGGATAGAGTACAAATATTTCAGTAGAGCTCCACAGCTCTCCTCAGGGAGCCCACTCTTGCATCCGTGGCCCCCCAATCCTGGCACCACCTGTAGTCCCCCGGCCTCAGCAGGTAGTGCTGCCCCTGGTAGTTGGGCAGCTCGTAGAGGACCCAGGAGCCCTCCAGCACGTTGAAGGAGTGGATCTCACTCAGGTGGAAGCGGTCGTGAAGAGAGGAGCAGTCCTCAGTGGTCTCCACCATCTGGCCCCTGTAGTCCTCTTGCTCATAGATCCTGAGCCTGTGGGAGCTGGCCTGGGGGTTCAGCAAACAGCAGATGAGGGAAAGTCAGAAAACCTGACTTCCTGGGGGATGGACCTAAAAAATATTTTTTCTAGGCCGGGAGCAGTGGCTCACGCCTGTAACCCCAGCACTTTGGGAGGCCAAGGCGGGTGGATCACGAGGTCAGGAGATCGAGACCATCCTGGCTAACACGGTGAAACTCCGTCTGTACCAAAAATACAAAAACAAAATTAGCCAGGCGTGGTGGCGGGCGCCTGTAGTCCCAGCTACTTGGGAGGCTGAGGCGGGAGAATGGTGTGAACCCGGAGGCAGAGCTTGCAGTGAGCCAAGATCGCGCCACTGCACTCCAGCCTGGGGGACAGGGTGAGACTCCGTCTCAAAAAAAAAAAAAAAAAAAAAAAATTTCCTATATCAAAAGTGACCAAGCTGAAAGAAAGACACTGCCAACACCAGGGCTGCTGTGTATAGTTGGGTAGGTTGTACACTGTGAAACTCAAGAGGGTACCATTCCCCATTCATTTGGTATGAATGGTGCTCCCTAGGGTTTTCTGGTACAATCTACATGAATAGACACACTGGTCCTGCTCAGGACCACTTTTAAATATTTTATGTATTTGTTTTGTTTGTTTTGTTCTCTCCTTCATAAATTTGTGGTGGTTTGGACTCTCGTTGGATGACACATAAAATAATGTTTTTATTTTTATTTATTTATTTTTTTTTAGATGGAGTCTCGCTTTCTCACCCAGGCTGGAGTACAGTGGTGCGATCTCGGCTCGCTGCAAGCTCCGCCTCCCGGGTTCATGCCATTCTCCTGCCTCAGCCTCCCAAGTAGCTGGGACTACAGACGCCCGCCACCACGCCCGGCTAATTTTTTGTATTTTTAGTAGAGACGGCGTTTCACCATGTTAGCCAGGATGGTCTCGATCTCCTGACCTCGTGATCCGCCTGCCTTGGCCTCCCAAAGTGCTGGGATTACAGGCGTGAGCCACTGCGTCTGGCAAATAGTAAGATTTTAAAACAAAAAGGCAAATATATTCCTGGCAAAAGATATTATTTTGAATCTCAACAGCATTAGGTGAAGCTAGAGGGAGAGGAGGTTGAATTGCTTTTACCCAAATGAGGCTCAGATTGCTGGCAATAGAGGAAGAAAGTCCAGCCCAAGCAATCCTTCATCCGTGCCTTTCTGCTTTAAGCCCTGCTACTCAAACATGCTGAAAAGCAAGAGCCGTCACAAAGAGAACTAGGTTTCAGTTCTTAGCTCCAACATGTGCTCTTACAAATCAGTTTTGTGTAACGCCGAAAAATGGAAGTTCAAGATCGTGAAGGAGCAGCTGGGCATGGTGGCTCATGCCTGTAATCCCATCACTTTGGAAGGCCAAGGTGGGAGGATTGCTTGAGCCCAGGAGTTCAAGACAAACATGGACAACACAGTGAGACCCTGTCTCTACAAAAAAAAAAAAAAAAAAAAAAAGTTTAGTTGGGCATAGTGGTGTGCACCTGTGGTCCCAGCTACTCAGGAGGCTGAGGCGGGAAAATCACTTGAGCTCAGGAGTTTGAGGCTGCAGTGAACTATGATCACACCACTCAAGCCAGTCTGGGTGACAAAGAGAAACCTTGTCTTAAAAAAAGATCTTTTTTTTTTTTTTCTGAGAGGGAGTCTCGCTCTGTCGCCCAGGCTGGAGTGCAGTGGCGCAATCTCGGCTCACTGCAAGCTCCGCCTCCCGGGTTCACGCCATTCTCCTGATTCAGCCTCCTGAGTAGCTGGGACTACAGGCGCCCGCCACCATGCCCAGCTAATTTTTTGTATTTTTAGTAGAGATGGGGTTTCACTGTGTTAGCTAGAATGGTCTGGATCTCCTGACCTCGTGATCCACCCGCCTCAGCCTCCCAAAGTGCTGGGATTACAGGCGTGAGCCGCCACGCCTGGCCTAAAAAAAGATCATTAAGGAGGCCTGTACAGGTTCAAGAGTGTGAAACCTTTAGAAAAATGAAAACTTAGGCTGTTTGTCCTGAGCTATTCTTGTCTCTGTCTCTTGTTGTTTTGTTTTGTTTTGAGACGGAGTCTCACTCTGTCGCCCAGGCTAGAGTGCAGTGGCACAATCTTGGCTCACTGCAACCTCCACCTCCCAGGTTTAAGCGATTCTCCTGCCTCAGCCTCCCGAGTAGCTGGGACTACAGGTGCCCGCCACCACGCCTGGCTAATTATTTTTAGTAGAGACAAGGTTTCACCACGTTGGCCAGGCTGGTCTCGAACTCCTGACCTCAGGTAATCTGCCTGCCTCGGCCTTCCAAAGTGCTGGGATTACAGGTTGTGAGCCACCACACCTGGCCATGTCTCTTGTTTTGAGCACTTGTTCTTCCTTCATTTGTTTGTTCCTTCCCATTGTCTCAATGTTTTTCATCCTCCACATTAAAATATTCTTTAGGGGCCAGGCACAGTGGCTCATGCCTGTAATCCCAGCACTTTGGGAGGTCAAGGTGGGTGGATCACTTGAGATCAGGAGTTCGAGACCAGCCTGACCAATATGGTGAAACCCCGTCTTTACTAAAAATACAAAAATTAGCCAGGTGTGGTGGCTTGTGCCTATAATCTCAGCTACTCTGGAGGCTGAGACAGGAGAATTGCCTGAACTCGGGAGGTGGAGGTTGCAGTGAGCCGAGATCACGCCACTGTACTCCAACCTGGACGACAGAGCGAGACTCCATCTCAAAAAAAAAAAAATCTTTTTTGCTTGGAGCTCAGGTTCTAGATCCCCTTCTGAGCCTTCTAATGACATTTCTTCTGTCTCAGTTAAGAGCTGATCAGTAAGGCCGGGCGCGGTGGCTCACGCTTGTAATCCCAGCACTTTGGGAGGCCGAGGCGGGTGGATCACGAGGTCAGGAGATCGAGACCACGGTGAAACCCCGTCTCTACTAAAAATACAAAAAAATTAGCCGGGCGTGGTGGCGGGCGCCTGTAGTCCCAGCTACTCAGAGAGGCTGAGGCAGGAGAATGGCGTGAACCCGGGAGGCGGAGCTTGCAGTGAGCCGAGATTGCGCCACTGCACTCCAGCCTGGGTGACAGAGCGAGACTCCGTCTCAAAAAAAAAAAAGAGCTGATCAGTAATGTCATTTCTTTCTCAAATCTGACTTTGAGAGTTTCTCTCTATCTCTCTCTCTCTCTATATATATATACACACACATATATACATACATATACATATACATATATATATATGTATGTATCTTCTTTAGGGAAGATTCTCATGCGCAATTCTTTCTGAGGTTTAAGTGACTGCTAGTAAAGTAGATCTTACAGTCTGTAATTAGAAGAGTTGGAACTTTAAATTAGAAATCTAAATTTTTGGGCTCCTAATGCCAGACTGGGTCCTTATCAAGCTATTAAACCCTGTGAGGGGATTCACAAAAGTGATTCATTTTCCCGGGACTCTGTCACAGTCAACTTAGGGAAATCCCTAACTGTGAAATTCCAGGCTGCTGGGGCTTCATTTGGGTAACAGTGGGCCCTGCAGGAGCTATTGGAATCACATTGTTGGTTACCGGTTTGCCCAATCAGAAGGCAGGACTTGAGAGGCCCTTGATGTTCATAATAGTTAATACTCGGGGGTGGGGATTGGCCTGTGCCAGGCGTCCTCCTTTTACCCTCATTGGAACCCTATAAAGGAACTAATCTCATCAGCCCTGTTTACAGATGACGTAAGAAATAGCCACCTAGCCTATGGCCACCTCAGAGCAAGGAATTAATCTGTTGCTCTTTCATCACCTGTGTCATAGACGCTCTGAGCTAATGCCACGCACAACTTATTCCCAGTAGAGGTGAATTTGACTTTAGCAAAATAAAATAAAATGTCCGGTTAAAAGCACTGCATCACATACTTTTTCAGTGGGCGGAAACCTTACGGATGTTAATAAAGGAAAAGAGAATATAGTTAGAGCCAGAAAAAAAGAAGGCTGCCATCCCATCCCATCGCCTGTCGTATGAATCATCCATGTGGATCACTGATGCGACTCGAGGGCACCGAAGGGACCCGGCGGGACTGCATTCACGTGGGGGATGAGGCGGCAGGAGCGGACCGAGTCGCTGAGGCCCATCCACTGCTGGTGGTCGGCATAGTCGCCGCGGTGCAGGAAGTACTGGAGGCCCGAGTAGTTGGGCTGCTCATAGAGCATCCAGCAGCCGCTGCCCACGCGCACCGAGTTGCAGCGGCTCAAGTAGGGCTGCAGGTTGGAGTGGTCGCTGCTGCATTCGTAGTGGCGGCCCTAGAAGCCCCCGTCCTCGTAGAGGGTGATCTGCAAGGCAAGGCGAGATCTCACAGGCCTTCCCCTGCCCCAGTCTCCGGTCCCCGCCATGCAGGGAGCTACCGGGGGCGCGGGCTGGGCTCACCTTCCCCATGGCTGGCTGGGCCCACGGCAGGGCTGAGCGGGTGGGGCGGCGGCGCGGCGGGGGGCTATGTAGCAGGGCTGCTGCGTTGGCAAAAACCGCACAAAAGGGGCCCGCGGAGGGGAGCAAGGGCATTTTTTTTTTCTCTCTCTCTCTCTCTGTTCTATATAATGACTATGGGGGTGGGAGGTTTATTGTATGTTTTCTTTTAGACTCTCTAAAGCTTTCGAATTGATGATCTGGTTAAGACTGTCACTTAGGGCCATTTGGGCCTTTACATAAAGCCTGTTTGGGAAATTGGAATTGAGCTAGTGCTTAAGAGTTAATAATTGTAATTAAATGTTTTATTTACCTTTTAAAAGTTCAGTTTGAGCAACAACGCAGAATAGTGACCAAGTCTAAGGTCGAAATGGACTACAGCATGAGGCGTTTATTTTTATTTATTTATTTATTTTTATTTTTTTTGAGACGGAGTCTCGCTCTGTCGCCCAGGCTGGAGTGCAGTGGCGCAATCTCGGCTCACTGCAAGCTCCGCCTCCTGGGTTCACGCCACTCTCCTGCCTCAGCCTCTCTGAGTAGCTGGGACTACAGGCGCCTGCCACCACGCCCGGCTAATTTTTTGTAGTTTTAGTAGAGACGGGGTTTCACCGTGGTCTCGATCTCCTGACCTCGTGATCCGCCCGCCTCGGCCTCCCAAAGTGCTGGGATTACAAGCGTGAGCCACCGCGCCCGGCCTGAGGCGTTTCGATTAGAGAGTTTTGTTGGTGTGAAATGTGAAACGTGAGGATGAACTTGCCTTCTCCCCGGGGTGTTTACAGTAGGATGTGATTCTCCTTTAAGAGAACCTCTCTATGATCCTACCTGCTGATAAGCAGGGTATCAGATAACTAATGCAGGAGGTTGGATGCCAGGGGTTGGGCCTGAGGAAGCCCTGTTTAGGCACCTGGCCTCAGCTCTGATCCCTGGAGCCTGGGTGGAAGCAGGGAAGTCTTCAGCTGCAGCACCGTGCCTGCTTCAGCACAGGCAATGAAACTCTCAACTGTGGGATTCATGAAGCGACCCTTTGGCGTTATTACACTGGTAACTTTCTATTTAACTAACAACTTTGCTAACTAAAGGCTAAGCTTAGTTGGTTATAGCTGCTGACAAATGCAAGTTAACATGCAAATATAACACATTGAAAATCCTACAATCTTGCAAAGATTCTGCCTTCTTCACCCTGGGGCAAAACCCTCGTGGCTCTCTTCTTAAGGCTCTGACTCCAGGGACTGGGGTCTTCCTTCCTTTTGCCAAGACCCGGCCCCTCCTGGTGTTCCACTCTCTTTAGAGCAGGGTTTCTCAACCGCAGCACTCTTGACATTTGGGGCCAAAAAATTATCTGCTGGGTGGGAGGGCTGTTGTGTGCATTGCAGGACATTGAGCAGCATCCTGGCCTCTACCAGCTTGGTACCGGTAGCATTACTGTCTCGTTGTGACAAGCAGAACTGTCTGCAGATGTTGCCAAAGGTTCCCTGGAAAGCAAATCCACCCCCCATCTCCCACTAAGAACCACTGATTTAGAATAACTTTGGTGCACCCAGTCTCACTCCTTAGTTTGGATTCTTGCTACCTAAGTCTAATACTAAAAAATAACTTTCTCTGGACAAATTTTATGTGATCCATGTAAGTTTAATAAGCCTCATTTACATCTTTCTCTTTTAAAAATTATAACTTTTGTGGAAAATTTAGAACTATAAAGCAGTAGAAAGGAGAAAAGATTTTAAGCCATAGTTTTGTATAAAAAGTAGCACTGTTGATGTATATTTAAAAACTCCTAATTCTCACACCTGTGATCTAATATTTCCATCTCTAGGAATTTGTCCAACGGAAAAAATTAAAGATGCATACAAAGATTATGAACTGTGATATTTTTTCAGAATGGTGTTTATAATATAGAAAATTAGATGCAAATAAAATGTCCAGAATAGGGCATTGATTAAATAAATCATGGAACACTTGTTTGATGAGATGCTATGCAACTACCAAAAATCATGTTGTCAAAGAATTTATTTAAGGGTATGAAAAATGCTTACCATATGTCAAGTTAAAAAAAACCAAATATATTATACTCTGAAAATTACAAAATATTGAAAGAAATTAAAGAAGACATAAATAAGTGGAAACACATCCTATGTTAATGGATTGGAAGACAATATTGTTAATATGTCAGTACTACTCAAAGGAATCTACAGATTTAGTGCAATCCCTATCAAATCTCAATGATTTCCTTATGCAGAAAGAGAAAAATCTATCCTAAAATTCATTTGGAATCTCAAGGGACCCCAAATCAACAAATTAGTCTTGCAAAAAACAAAGTTGGAAGTTCCTTATTCCTTATTCCTAATAAGGAATGCTGACACATGGCACATATGGATGAACTTTGAAAACATGTGAAGGGAAATAAATCAGACACAGAAGAACAAATATTGTACGTTCCGTTTATTTGAGGTACCTAGAATAGTCAGATTTGTAAAGACAGGAAGTGGAATGGCGGTTACCAGGGATTGGGGGAGATAGGATTGGGGAGTTATTGTTTAATGAATACAGAGTTTCCCTCAAAACTCAAAGTCTTTTAGCACATGTACCACCCCTAGAATTTCCGGTAAACCAGCACCAGCCTGAAGATCACATTCTCATCGAAGGGTGACAAAAAAGGAAACTCGAACCAGCCTAGGAAGGACCCTACCTTGTGCTGCTAACCACCGAGACTGCTGTTCGTACAGCGATAAAAGGATGGACTCATCACAGCCCAGTCAAGAAAGCACTACCCCCTCCAGAGTTGTGGGCCATAGTCCCAGGGGAAAACCCTACCAAACTAAGCTAAGAAAAATTTAACATTTTCATCTATTCTATTACTCTTTCTTCTTTTTTCACTCTATTACTGACCATCCAGTTATTAACATAACCAAGTCAATTTCGCCTCAAACTATTGCATTTAATGCTTGCCTTGTTATACCCTGTGGGGATTTGCCAAGTCAAAGACAGCTCTCTACTTCAGAAAAGTACCTCTGTCTCTCCTGACTCTCCTCAGACTGGGCGTTAGTAAATTAGGACCACTTCAACCGGGGAAATTTCGATAAAGACTCCAGTGTCAACCAGGAGTCTTGCCCCTCAATGTATAGCTTTTATGCTGTAGTTGGTCCAACATTCTGTGGACCACTGAAGAGCAAGGATGGACTGCCCCAACTGGTTTTTGTAATTTCCTGAAATCATATTTTCATTTTACTAGAGGACCATAGAAGTTAAAGACTTAAAACAAATTGTGGCAATTAAGACAGGATACTAAGATGCAAATGCCTGGTCATGATGGATCAAATATTCCATCTGCACGTTAAACAAACGCAATTTTTATGCTTGCGTGCAGGGCAGGCCAGAGGCCCAGATTGTCCCCTTTCCACTAAGGTGGTTCTCCAGTCGACCAGACATGGGCTGCATGGTAGCTCTTTTCCAGGATTCTACAGCCCAGAGTAATAAGTCGTGCCAAGCTCTCTCTGCTATATCCCAAAGTCCGGCACCCTGCGGGTCAGCCCCCAAGGGCTGTCCAGCTTTGGTCTCCCAACACTAAGTTCACTTCCTGTCTCTCACAACGGGGAGGAAACTTAGAGTTCCTTGGAGACCTGAAGGAATGCAGTGAGCTTAAGAATTTTCAAGAGTTTATCAATCGGTCAGCCCTTGTTCATCCCCGAGTGGAGGTGTGGTGGTATTGTGGCTGAATAACTGGAGTGGCACTTGTAGTTTAGTCCAATTGGCTATGCCTTTCACCCTGGCATTTCATCAACCAGAGGGAGGAAAAATAAGACATCATAAGGCGAGAGAAGCCCCTTATGGGTCTTTCGACTCTCACGTCTATTTAGAAGCAATTAAAGTCCCACGGGGTATACCAGATCAATTTAAAGCTTAAAATTAAATAGCTGCAGGATTTGAGTCAATATTTTGGTGGGTAAGAGTTAATAAAAATGTAGATTGGATAAACTACATCCATTACAACCAACAGCAACAAGCTTTTCATGAGTTAAAAGAAAAAACTCATGTCGGCCCTAGCCCTGGGGCTACCTGACCTGACAAAACACTTTACACTCTATGTGACAGAAAGAGGAAAAATGGCAGTTGGAGTTTTAACCCAGACTGTGGGGCCCTGGCCAAGGCCAGTGGCCTATCTCTCAAAACAACTAGATGGGGTTTCCAAAGCCTGGCCCCCATGTCTAAGGGCCCTGGCAGCAACGGCCCTGTTAGCACAAGAAGCAGATAAACTAACTCTTGGGCCAAACCTGAATATAAAGGCCCCTCTATGCTGTGGTAACTTTGATGAATACCAAAGGACATCATTGGCTAACAAATGCTAGATTAACCAAGTACCAAAGCTTCCTGTGTGAAAATCCCCCGCATAACCATTGAAGTTTGCAACACCCTAAACCCCGCCACCTTGCTCCCAGTATCAGAGAGCCCAGTTGAACATAACTGTTTAGAGGTATTGGACTCAGTTTATTCTAGAGGGCCCAACCTCAGACACCATCCTTGAACATCAGTAGACTGTGAGCTGTATGTGAATGGGAGCAGCTTCTCCAACCCCTGCAAAGTGACTCTGAGGAAGATGACGAGCCCAGCTCCAGTCACGCCCGGAAGCTGACTGGTCCACGCACAGCCGAAGCATGAGAAAACCCATTGCGGGACTCATTTTCCTTAAAATTTGGACTTACACAGTAAGGACTTCAGCTGACCTTCCTCAGACTGAAAACCGTTCCCAGTGTATACATCAAGTCACTGAAGTAGGACAAAAAGTTACTACAGTCCTATTATTTTACGGTTATTTTAAGTGTACTGGGACTCTAAAAAAAACTTGTTTGTATAATGCTGTTCTATACAAGGTATGTAGCCCAGGAAATGACCAACCCGATGTGTGTTATGACCCATCTGAGCCTCCCATGACCACAGTTTTTGAAATAAGATTAAGGATTGAGGGCTGGTGGGGGCTCATAAATGATATGTGTAAAGTGTTAGCCAAAACAGAAGAAAAAGGGGTGCCCAAACAAGTTTGATGCCTGTGCTGTCATTAATAGTAATAAGTTAGAAATAGGATGTGATTCTCTCAATTAGAAAAGAGGCTATATGGCAGAAAATAAGTACATTCGTCATGAATTAGGGCTGTGTAGAAATAAATGTGGATATTGGTCTTGTGTCATTTAGGCTACTTGGATAAAAAATGAAAAAAATCCTGTCCACCTTCAGAAAGGGAAAAGTGGCCCTTCCTGTACCAGTGTTCAGTGTAACTTCTTAGAACTAGTAATAACCAACTCCCTTGATCCTCGCTGGAAAAAAGGGGAGCGTGTAACCCTAGGAATCAATGGGGCTGGACTGGATCCTCGAGTACATATTGTGGTTTGAGGAGAAGTTTATAAACGCTCTCCTGAGCCAGTATTTCAAACCATCTATGATGAACTGAATGTGCCACTACTAGAAATGTCAGGAAAAACAAAAAATTTGTTTTTGCAATTAGCCGAGCATGTAGCCCAGTCTCTCAATGCCACTTCATGTTATGTATGTGGAGGAACTGTAATGGGAGATCAATGGCCATGGGAAGCCCGAGAATTAGTACCTACAGACCCAGTTCCTAATGAATTCCTGGCTCAAAACAATCACCCTGATAACTTCTGGGTCCTAAAAGCCTCAATCATTAGACAATACTGTATAGCAAGGGTGGAGAAGGACTTCACCCTTCCTGTGGGAAGACTCAGCTGCCTTGGGCAAAAACTGTATAATAGTACTACAAATACAGCCACCTAGTGGCATTCAAACCACACTAGGAAAAATCCATTTAGTAAATTCCCAAAGTTGCAAACCATGTGGACCCACCCAGGGTCCCAGCAGGACTGGACAGCCCCCACTGGATTATACTGGATATGTGGGCATAGGGCTTACACAAAATTACCCAACCAGTGGGCAGGTAGTTGTGTTATTGGCACTATTAAACCATCTTTCTTCCTACTGCTCATAAAGATAGGCAAACTCCTGGACTTCCCTGTCTATGCTTCCCGCGAAAAGAGAAGCATAGCTATAAAAAATTGGAAAGATGATAAATGTCTCCCTGAATGGCCAGGTGCAGTGGCTCATGCCTGTAATCCCAGCACTTTGGGAGGCTGAGGCGGGAGGATCACGAGGTCAGGAGATTGAGACCATCCTGGCTAACACAGTGAAACCCCGTCTCTACTAAAAATACAAAAAATTAGCCGGGCATGGTGGCAGGCTCCTGTAGTCCCAGCTACTCGCAGGAGAATGGCGTGAACCCAGGAGGGGGAGCTTGCAGTGAGCTGAGATTGTGCCACTGCACTCTGGCCTGGGTGACTGAGCGAGACTCCGTCTCAAAAAAAAAAAAAAAATGTCTCCCTGAGAGAATCATACAATATTATGGGCTTGCTACTTGGGCACAAGACGGCTCATGGGGATACCAGACCCCCATTCACATGCTCAACTGAATCATACGGTTACAAGCTGTCTTAGAAATAATCACTAATAAGACTGACATGACAGAGCCTTGACTATTCTGGCCCGGCAAAAACTTGGATGAGAAATGCTATCTATCAAAATAAATTGGCTCTTGACTACTTGCTAGCAGCTAAAGGAGGGGCCTGTGGGAAATTTAACCTTACTAATTGCTGTCTACACATAGATGATCAAAGGAAGGTAGTTGAAGACATAGTTCAAGGTAGTTGAAGACATATGACAAAACTGGCACATGTGCCTGTGCAAGTGTGGCATGGATTTGATCCTAGGGCCATGTTTGAAAAATGGTTCCCAGCACTAGGAGAATTTAAAACTCTTATAATAGGAGTTATAATAGTAATAGGAACCTGCTTACTGCTCCCTTGTTTGTCATCTGTACTTCTTCAAATGATAAAAAGCTTCATTGCTACCTTAGTTCACCAAAATGCTTCAGCACAAGTGTACTATATGAATCACTATCCATCTGTCTTGCAAGAAGACATGGGTAATGAAAATAAAAGTGAGAACTCCCACTAATGAGTGAGGTTCTCAAAGCGGGGGAATAAGGGAGGAGACAACTCCTTGTATTGTCCTATGCCCAATTTCTGCCCCCAAAGAAAGAAGAAGTAAAAACTAAAAGGCAGAAATGAAATCCACAGGCAGAGAGCCCAGCCCCACGCCCTGGGCCTGGTTAAAGATCAATCCCTGACCTAACCGGTTATGTTGTCTACAGATTCCAGACATTGTATGGAAAAACACTGTGAAAATCCCTGTCCTGTTCTGTTCCATTCTGATTACCGGTGCATGCATCCCCCAGTCATGTACCGCCTGCTTGTTCAATCGATATGACCCTCTCAAGCAGATCCCCTTAGAGTTTTAAGCCCTTAAAAGGGACAGGAATTGCTCACTCGGGGAGTTTGGTTTTTGGAGACATGAGTCTTGCTGAAGCTCCTGGCCAAATAAAGCCCTTCCTTCTTTAACTTGGTGTCTGAGGGGTTTTGTCTGTGGCTTGTCCTGCTACAGTTTTATTATAATAAATATTGAGTGAGTAGTTTGTGCATAACACTTTTTTTCATGTTTAGGATTTGTTTCTTAGGATAGATTCCTAGAAGTATGCTCAAAAGTTAGTTCATATTTCTCCCTCTTCTGTTCTTGTGACATTCAACTCCTCATTATCACAAAGGACTGAAGATGTGTAAATATTTGCCAATATTTGATACCATCTGAATTGCCTCCCAAGACAGGGTGAATTCCGTGGATTATAAAGGAGGTAAAGAGTGTCTAAAACAAAGTTTACTTTAAATTTCTTATAGTCACCAGGCACAGTGGCTCACATCTGTAATCCCAGCACTTTGGGAGGCAGAGGCAGGTGGGTCACTTGAGTTCAGGAGTTTGAGACCAGCCTGGTCAACATGGTGAAACCTCATTTCTAACTAAAAATACAAAAATTAGCCAGGCGTGGTGGTGTATGCCTGTTATTCCAGCTACTGGGGAGGCCAAGGCAGGAGAATTGCTTGAAGCCAGGAAACCAAGGTTGCAGTGAGCAGAGATTGCACCACTGCACTCCCTACCTGTTGCCCTATCTCAAAAAAAAAAAAAAAAATTCTGGCCAGGCATGGTGGCTCACACTTGTAATCCCAGCACTTTGGGAGGCCGAGGTGGGCGGATCACGAGGTCAGGAAATCAAGACAATCCTGGCTAATACAGTGAAACCCTGTCTCTACTAAAAATACAAAATAAAATTAGCCAGGTGTGGTGGTGGGCCCCTGTAGTCCCAGCTACTCGGGAGGCTGAGGCAGGAGAATGACGTGAACCTGGGAGGCTGAGCTTGCAGTGAGCCGAGATTGCGCCACTGCACTCCAGCCTGGGGAGCAGAGCAAGACTCCGTCTCAAAAACAAAAACAAAAACAAAAACAAACCTTACGGTTCTCTTACTTTATAAAGAGAAATAAAAGAATATTGAATATAGTTGACATCTTAAACAATTTTTTTCTCTATTTGTACCCTTTCCTCCTTGAACTTCATCATTCTTTCTCCCTTTATTCAATTCATTCTGATTTCCCTATAACACTAAAGCTCACACTCAAGAATCGGATAATATTTTAAGGTTCTCTTTAATCCTGGGAATTTGTGCTCTGGATACAACTGTGCTATAGGTGAAGACTGCTGTTGTGTTTCTTCACTCACCCTTTCTTGTTTATTACCCCAGTTGCAGCTAATAGAGATTCTATGGTTACCAGGGATACCAGCTTTGGGATGATGCAGATGCTAAATGCTGAGGGAGTCAGAGAAAACCTGGGGTCCTGATGATGTTGTTGAGCTGCTGAATCAACCATCCCTAAACCCTGTCTCCCAAGACTTCCTGTCGTGTGAGCTAGTAGATTTCCATCTTGCTTATCTATTTGATATGAAGTTGCTGCTACTTTCAGTCTAAAGCATTAAGTCAGATCTATTTCTGGCTGTGGGATTAGGGTGAATTTTGATCTGGTTAAAGGTTGAGTAACTCATCAGGAAGAAGGTACACAAGAGAAATCCTGGTGAGGAAAAGATGTAAGTAAGGGCAAAGAGATGTGAAAATGTTTGGTGTGCTTGGAGGACTCAGGTGAGATGGGAAGGAAGGACAGCTGAGGTCAGGAAATAGGAGATGAGGTTGATAGGCTGGGGGTCAGGATCCCAGGAATTTGAATGTTTTCCTATGGGAAGTGAAGGAACATCAAAGGTTTTTAATCAGGGAAATGACATGATCAGATTAGCCTCTAAGCACTTACATAGTGACTCCTCCTTTCTAAAATTCTAGCAATGAGAGTACAAATAAGACAGAATAAGAGGTAGGAAAAGAACCAATATAAGTGAATAGGCCGGGCGCGGTGGCTCACGCTTGTAATCCCAGCACTTTGGGAGGCCGAGGCGGGCGGATCACGAGGTCAGGAGATCGAGACCACGGTGAAACCCCGTCTCTACTAAAAAAATACAAAAAATTAGCCGGGCGTGGTGGCGGGCGCCTGTAGTCCCAGCTACTTGGAGAGGCTGAGGCAGGAGAATGGCGTGAACCCAGGAGGCGGAGCTTGCAGTGAGCCGAGATCGCGCCACTGCACTCCAGCCTGGGTGACAGAGCGAGACTCCGTCTCAAAAAAAAAAAAAAAAAAAAAAAAAAAAAAATAAGTGAATATATTGTAGGACAGCCTTATACATAGTATACTGACACACACAAACGTATATTGGATGAGGTTATATAAATATATATAACTGTATGTATGTGTGTGCCCGTGTGTATTCAGAGAATGCAGCTTTGGATTATTCAATATTTTTAATTCAATTCCTGGTTGGTTGTTTGCAATGACCTCATGGTAAGAATCTATGAGCTAGTGTTGTCATTACTTTGACAAAATTTCACAATAGATTTCATAAAATCTTCCTGATTTTTTTTTTTTTTTTTGAGACGGAGTCTCACTCTGTTGCCCAGGCTGGAGCGCAGTGGTGTGATCTCAGCTCACTGCAACCTCCACCTCCTGATCTCAAGCGGTTCTCCTGCCTCAGCCTCCTGAGTAGCTGGGATTACAGGCACCCGCCACCATGCACAGCTAATTTTTGTATTTTTAGTAGAGACAGGGTTTTACCATGTTGCCCAGGCTGGTCTCAAACCCCTGACCTAAGGTGATCCTCCCACCTCGGCCTCACAAAATGCTGGGATTACAGGCGTGAGCCACCATAGCTGGCCAAAATCTTCCTGATTTTATAATAGAAAAACAGCAGTTTCTGAGCTGTGATTCCGGCTTCTGATTCCACCTCTGTTATTGGTGTGACATTGGAGTTAAACCTCAGTTTACTGTACATAAAATGAGTTATCTAGGTTAGATGATCTACGGATTTAAAATATATTAACCATCTTATCTTATAACTACGATGTTCAATAATGGCCCCTCTCTCTGCCTCTCTCCCCTTCCCTCCCTTTCTTTCTTTTTCTCTCCTCCCCCCCCCCCTTTTTTTTTTTTCAACTTTTATTTAACTCAGGGTACATGTGCATGTTTGCTATGTAGGTAAACTTGCGTCACGGGGGTTTGTTGAACAGGTTATTTCATTACTCAGGTACTAGGCCTAGTACCCAATAGTTATTTCTTCTGATTCTCTCCCTCCTCCCATCCTCCACCCTCAAATAGGTCCAGTGTCTGTTGTTCCCTTCTTTGTGTCCACGTGTGTGTTCTCATCATTTAGCTCCCATCTTTTCTTTTTCTTTTTTTTTAATTTTAAAATTAGGAATGTCTGTAAATAAAATTCTATGCAGTTACCTAAGGAAAATTCATATATACTCTACATCAGCTAGAAATGTGTGTTGAACTGCAGATAACAGAATACCCAGCTATAGGGGCTTAAACAAAATGTGGTTTGACTGCCATTACAAGAAGTCTAAAGGTAAAAGGTTGTTAGCATGGTCCAGGGGCTCAGCCACGTCTAGGCCAACATTTCTGAAATTCTCCTGGCCTTTCTCTCACAGCTGTCATTTTTTGAGTGTAAGAAATAGGAGGTAACTGTGGCACCAGGGTCATCTGCTCCCTTTCATTAGAAAGGCAAAAGTTTTTCCAGAACCATCTCTTCTCCCTCCCTATCATCATTTCTCACTTCTGATTTGATGGCCAGAGGAAGGCCACATGGCCACCTCTGTAGTAAGGGAGTCGGACAGAGATTTGTGAACTCAACTTTTGCATACCATTTTAGAGAATTCAAAAATGGATGCGCATTATGGTACCCAGGTTCAGAATCCCTGATTGAAAACGTGTGCCACAGTATCTGAATCTACGTTTTCAGGTCGTCACTCCTCAGAGAAAAACTGAAATCTAAATAGATTTCTGATAATCTGGTTTGAAGCAGCAAGCTGTTTAAAGGCCAGAGAATCAAATGAGATAATGTATTATGAAACTTTTGCGAACTGTGAAGTTCTGCTTAATATGAAGACGTCTTTCTGTTGCGAGAACTTCTTTTGTTATCTATGTATTACACATCTTGGTTGCCATTTGCCTCGTGCGTGTAAATAAAATAAGAAGTAGGGCAAAGTAAAGACACAAGCAAATCAGTGCCAGGAACACACAGAAAATATTTTATTAGTTTCCAAATTAAGAAACGACAAAGGAGGACATATTTCAGGAGAAATCTATGACTCTCCTCAGAGAGCCCACTCTGGCATTCGTGGACCCCCAGTCCTGGTAGCGCCTGTAGTCCCCTGGCGTCAGCAGGTACTGCCGTCCTCGGTAGTTGGACAGCTCATAGAGGACCCAGGAGCCCTCCAGCACGTTGAGGGAGTGGATTTCATTGAAGCGGAAGCGGTCCTGAAGACAGGAGCAGTCCTCAGTGAACTCTATCATCTGGCCTCTGTAGTCCTCCCTCTCATAGAGTCTGATCCTGTGAGAGCCAGCCTGGCGGACCCAGAAATAAAAAGAGGAGAAAAGCAACTGTGAAATGATTCCAATGCATTGTTAGGCAGTCCAGCTTGGTGAGGACCCGCTCAAGCCATTTAGAAATACATGGTAAAATTTAATTAATTTTGAACATTTATAAACTCCTCATTACCGAGGGCAGAGATTCAGTACCTTCTTAAGATTATAAAGTGTGGTGAAGAAATTGAGAAAGAAATCTCACTCTTTAATATATTCAACTATTTCTCAGGATGAGCTGCCTCCTATGCTCGGTATCCTGTACCTCACACAAACCCAAACCTGTAACAGCTTATTACTATTTTATACCATTTTGAAGAAATGTTTTAATATTAAAATAAACATTAAATTATAAAGAAATAGGCCGGGCGCGGTGGCTCATGCTTGTAATCCCAGCACTTTGGGAGGCCGAGGCGGGCGGATCACGAGGTCAGGAGATCGAGACCACGGTGAAACCCCGTCTCTACTAAAAAATACAAAAAAAAATTAGCCGGGCGTGGTGGCGGGCGCCTGTAGTCCCAGCTACTCGGAGAGGCTGAGGCAGGAGAATGGCGTGAACCCGGGAGGCGGAGCTTGCAGTGAGCCGAGATTGCGCCACTGCACTCCAGCCTGGGCGACAGAGCGAGACTCCGTCTCAAAAAAAATAAAATAAAATAAATTATAAAGAAATATATTTAAATAATGTATAATTTTAATATACATCTATCTAATATACATTTAATTATATACTATATTTAAAATATATTATAAAATGTATAAAATTATATTTTATTTAAAAATAATTATATTTTATTTTAATAATTATATTCAAATTATATTTTATAAGTATAAATTAAAATAATATTTATTTTAAAATTATATTTTATTTAAAAATAACTTTACTAAAATATAAATAAAATATATTTAAAATACATAAATATAAGGGGTGGGGCAGTGGCTCATGCCTGTAGTCCCAGCACCTTGGGAAGCTGAGGCAGGTGGATCACTTGAGGTCAGGAGTTCAAGACCAGCCTGACGAATATGGTGAAACCTTGCCTATACTAAAAATACAAAAATTAGCCAGGTGTGGGCCGGGCGTGGTGGCTCACGCTTGTAATCCCAGCACTTTGGGAGGCCGAGGCGGGCGGATCACGAGGTCAGGAGATCGAGACCACGGTGAAACCCCGTCTCTACTAAAAATACAAAAAAATTAGCCGGGCGTGGTGGCGGGCGCCTGTAGTCCCAGCTACTCGGAGAGGCTGAGGCAGGAGAATGGCGTGAACCCCCGGAGGCAGAGCTTGCAGTGAGCCGAGACTGCGCCGCTGCACTCCAGCCTGGGCGACAGAGTGAGACTCCGTCTCAAAAAAAAAAAAAAAAAAAAAAAAATTAGCCAGGTGTGGTGGCACGTGCCTGTAATCCCAGCTACTTGGGAAGAGAATTGCTAGGGCCTAGGAAGCAGAGGTTGCAGTGTGCCAAGATCATGCCACTGCCCTCCAGCCTGGAGGACAGAGCAAGATTTCGTCAAACGGCCGGGCGCGGTGGCTCACGCTTGTAATCCCAGCACTTTGGGAGGCCGAGGAGGGCGGATCACGAGGTCAGGAGATCGAGACCACGGTGAAACCCCGTCTCTACTAAAAATACAAAAAAAAATTAGCCGGGCGTGGTGGCGGGCGCCTGTAGTCCCAGCTACTCGGAGAGGCTGAGGCAGGAGAATGGCGTGAACCCGGGAGGCGGAGCTTGCAGTGAGCCGAGATTGTGCCACTGCAGTCCGGCCTGGGTGACAGAGCGAGACTCCGTCTCAAAAAAAAAAAAAAAAAAAAAAAAAAAAGATTTCGTCAAAAAAATAAATAAATAATAAATAATAAAATAAAGTAAAATAAAAATAAAAATACAAAAATTAGCTGGGTGTAGTGGTGTGCTCCTGTAACTCCAGCTACTCAGGAGACTGAGAGAGGAGAATCATTTGAATCCCGGAGGTGGAGGTTGCAGTGAGCCGAGATTGCACCACTGCACTCCAGCCTGGGCGTTAGAGTGAGACTCTGTCTCAAAAAACAAAAACAAAACAACAACAACAAAAATATATACACATATAATGTAAATGAAATATATTAAAATATATTAAAATATATTTAAAATATGTTAAATATATTTAAAATATAATATAATTTATATAGTTATATAAATATATTAAATACATATTTATTAGATAAATATATTATTAAATACATTATATTCATTAAATATATTTAATGTAAATATATTTAAAATGTAAAAATATAATGTATTTTAAATATAAGTATTTAAAATATATTAAATATATCATTTAATATATTGAATTAAATGATAATGCATCATTTAAATCAATGATATAAATAAAATGTGTTAAATATATAAGCCTTCTATTTAAAATATAAGTATTTTAAATATTTAAAATATAAGTATTTTAAATATTTAAAATATAAGTATTTAAATATATTAAAATATAAGTATTTTAAATAATTAAAATATAAGTATATCTTAAATAATTAAAATATAAGTATTTTAAAATATTTTAAATATATTAAAATATAAAATATTTTAAATATTTTAAATATTTTAAAATATAAAATATTTTAAATATTTTAAATATTTTAAAATATAAAATATTTTAAATATTTTAAATATTTTAAAATATAAAATATTTTAAATATCTTAAGATTATATATTAAAGAACAATTAATTCTAAGTCAATAACTTGTGAATGCAATGAAGAAAAATGGAGAAAAAAATCAGTAAGTCCAAGGACGAATTTTCCATAAACTTTAGTGTTCTAACACACATATGGGATATAAGCGGCACATGTGTAAAATATCTGTGTTGCTCTCCTTTGAAGGAAAGTCTTACTTACACAGGTTGGGAAAACCCAAAAGATGCGAGAGAGGAGCAAAAAGGGGAAAAAGTCTCAAAAGAAATTACCCTGTTTGTTCAGTAACTGCCGTATCCTCTAGCATTTATTTTTCTATTGGGTATCAGTGGTTTTTCTACAACTCCATTCTAAATGATTCCAGAATAGGACTTAAGTCTTATACAACTCCTAGGGCAGGAGACACATTCCTACTCAATACATATTTGTGGAGTAATTGTGATTAACTGGTATCTGGGTAACACTTTGCTTTTGTGGGGAGCAAACTCTATTGACTTAATCCACTATAGTTCATCTTTGTCCACTCTCAGTTATTGTGACTGATCACTACTTCTAATGTTTAACTTTTGCTTGAAACCATCCAGTGAGTGTCCTGAGGGCCTGGGTCCTGACATGAGGATGCACTCACGTGGGGGATGAGGCGGCAGGAGCGGACCGAGTCGCTGAGGCCCATCCACTGCTGGTGGTCGGCATAGTCGCCGCGGCGCAGGAAGTACTGGAGGCCCGAGTAATTGGGCTGTTCATAGAGCATCCAGCAGCCGCTATCCACGCGCACCGAGTTGCAGCGGCTCAAGTAGGGCTGCAGGTTGGGGTGGTCGCTGCTGCATTCGTAGTGGCGGCCCTGGAAGCCCCGGTCCTCGTAGAGGGTGATCTGCAAGGCAAGGCGAGGCAAGGCGAGGTCTCACAGGCCTGCCCCTGCCCCAGTCTCTGGTCCCCGCGATGGAGGAAGCTCCGGGGGCCCGGGGCGCAGGCTGGGCTCACCTTCCCCATGGCTGGCTGGGCGCACGGAGGTGCTGAGTGGGTGGGGCGGCGGCGCGGCGGGGCTATATAGCAGGAGCGCTGCTGCGTTGGCAAGAACCGCACAAAAGGGGCCCCCAGAGGGGAGCAAGGGCATTTTCGTGTTCTCTTTTTTTCTCTTTGCTGTGCTAGTCCACGGGGCTTGTTGTGGGTTTTGGTCCCATTCTCTCTGGAGTATTCGGATTGCTATCACTGGCTCTTGCTATTGAGAATGTTTGTAAAAAGGTAATTTGGGACATTGTCTATTTATAATAGAAGTGGAGCTTCAGCTATTTCACATATAGTTCACAGTTTTATTCGTATAGGTTGGGGAAAAACAAAAAAAATTTAAGTCGGGGAGCAAAAAAAACAAAGACTCTTAATAAGGCAAATATGAACTAATCTCTCAGAACTACAGTATTACGTGCCACAACTTTGAATACTAATTGTTAATAGGAAGGAAATGGTCTTAACTGAATGTTGAAAATTTCAAGTTAGTCTTTAGTGTGAGAAATTGGAACATTTTGTCAAGAGAGTTCACAGAATTTTGAACTTTTATTATGGTAAAACACACAGCAAACATGAATCTTCAATATTGGGTCTGATGTTGTTGCAGTTATGCCTGGAAGTAGCTGAGAATTAGATGTTTTTCTCTTAGCTAATGGTGGTGCCGTGATTCAAAAGAGAGAATAGTTCTAAGATGCTTAATCTCAGAAAGAACTAAAAAGGGAAATATCTAAGTTTGAGGAAATTAGAAAAAGTAATATGTTTGAAACACAAAAACATGATCTCTTAGCTTGTTACAAAATAAAACCAAATTCCTAAGAAACTTATTTCTGGTAGGATCTAGAATACAGCTTTGCCCTCTGAACGAGCGAGAGTACACAAGGCCTTTGACTCAGACAAAATTAATTGCATGAACACAAAGGGGAGCTGTGGCTGGAATGATGCAGGGAGAGGAAGGAATAAATATTTAGAAGCTGGACTCGAGGAAGACTTTAGAAAGTACTTATTGGCCTGGAAGAGAACAGTTTGATGGACTGGAAAGAGTACTGGAGTGGAAAATGACCTATGTGTCCAGCTTCTTTCATGTTCAAAGAATTGCTCACAGCCTTGTGTCAACCCATGGAAGTACTTTGTCTTGTCTTTGAGTCATAAATCTTTGTAAGTGGTATTTATGAATTAAACACCAACTATGTACAATACAAATTATTTTAATTCTTATTTTCTGGCTTCTTCTTTTTTTTTTTTGTATTCTTTCTATGTAGAGCTCCTCAGTGGCAGGGAAATACCTTTTTCTTTTGTTTTGTTTTGATTGTTTTCTTCATCCCCATTGCTACATATAGCAGGCGTGTGGTAGGTGCTCAAAAATTGGTAAGGATCCTAACTCAAGGAAGTTAAGAGACTCTAGTGGCTAATAATTGGGGGCTATTGAAATGGAAAATAAACTTGTGGCTGGGTGTGGTGGCTCACACCTGTAATCCCAGCACTTTCGGAGGCCAATGTGGGAGGGTCACTTGAGCCCAGGAGTTCGAGACCAGCCCTGGCAATATAGTGAGACCCCTTCTCTACAAAAAAAAAAAGAAAAAACTAGCTGGGCATGGTGGTGCATGCCTGTAGCCCCAGCTACTTAGGAGGCTGAGATGGGTGGATCTCTTGAACCTGGGAGGTCAAGGCTGCAGTGAGCTGTGTTTGTGCCACTGCATTCCACCCTGGACAACAGAGTGTGACCATGTCTCAAAAAATAAATAAATAAAATAAAATAAACTTGCACTATGAGCCGGTAGTCTCACTTCTAGGTCGCTATCTTTTTAAAATTATGGCATGTCAAGATTAGCTTATATGTACAATGTTATTCTTTGCAGCATTGTTTTTTTTTTTTTTTTTTTTTGAGACGGAGTCTCGCTCTGTCGCCCAGGCTGGAGTGCAGTGGCGCAATCTCGGCTCACTGCAAGCTCCGCCTCCCGGGTTCACGCCATTCTCCTGCCTCAGCCTCTCCGAGTAGCTGGGACTACAGGCGCCCACCACCACGCCCGGCTAATTTTTTGTATTTTTAGTAGAGACGGGGTTTCACCGTGGTCTCGATCTCCTGACCTCGTGATCCGCCCTCCTCGGCCTCCCAAAGTGCTGGGATTACAAGCGTGAGCCACCGCGCCTGGCTCTTTGCAGCATTGTTGGTAAAAGCAACATTGGAAAAGCCCAGTCACTTAAGTGGACAAATGGTGAAATGGTCTAGGGGACTTCCAAACAATGGGATGCAATTCAACCATTAAACAGAATAAGGTACTGACCTAGATATATGTCCATATTATAATATATTTTAAAAACAAGTTGCAGACTAATATGTATAGCATGATTCCATTTTTGTAAAGAAAAGAAGCATGTGTTTTATGAGAGAGCTATATAAACAAGGAGAAAATCCCAGAAGAGTGCCCAATAACTATAAACAGGAGTTAGCAATGAGGGGCGTCAGAAGGACTCCCCTCAACTTCTTTATAGAATTTGTACTGTAGTAAGATTATGGGAGGCCTTTTACTTTGAAGGGAAATTTTTATTTTTATTTTTTTTGAGGCGGAGTCTCGCTCTGTCGCCCAGGCTGGAGTGCAGTGGCGCAATCTCGGCTCACTGCAAGCTCCGCCTCCCAGGTTCACGCCATTGTCCTGCCTCAGCCTCTCCGAGTAGCTGGGACTACAGGCGCCCGCCACCACGCCCGGCTAATTTTTTTTTGTATTTTTTAGTAGAGACGGGGTTTCACCGTGGTCTCGATCTCCTGACCTCGTGATCCGCCGGCCTCGGCCTCCCAAAGTGCTGGGATTACAAGCGTGAGCCACCGCGCCCGGCCTGAAGGGAAATTTTTAAGTTGAAATAAATTAATTCTCTACTGATGAAAAGACTTGCAATTGTTTCTTTTTTTTTCTTTTTTTTTTTTTTTTACTTTTTAGGACTTTGCTTATGAGCAAGCAGATTTTAGTTTAATCAAAGTCTCCGGAAAGTATGGCTTTCTTTAATGCACCTTTAAATTTGAGCCCATTTTGTAGTTACGGGACTTATTTATTTGTTTATTTTAACTTTTATTTTAGATTTAGGGGCACATATCCAGGTTCGTAATACAGGTAAATTGTGTGTTGTGGAGGTTTGGTGTACAGATTATTTTATCACCCAGGTGATAAGTATAGTACCTGACAGGTAGTTTTTTGATCCTCTCCAACCTCCCACCCTCCAACCTCAAGTAGGCACCAGTGTCTCTTGTTTTCTTCGTGTCCGCATGTACTCAAAGTTTAGCTCCCACTTCTAAGTGAGAACATGAGGTATTTTGTTTTCTGTTCCTGTGTTAGTTTGCTTAGGATAATGGCCTCCAGTTCCATCTGTGTTGCTGCAAAGGACAGGGTCTCATTCTTTTTTATGGCTGCATAGTATTCCATTGTGTATATGTACCACTTTGTAAAATCCAGCCTACGATTGATGGGCATTTAGGTTGATCCCACGTCTTTGCTGTCGTGAATAGTGCTGTGATGAACATATGCATACATGTGTCCTTCCAGAACAATGTTTTCTGTGGTTACTTTTTATGTTTGGGGTACACTATACCATGCAAATCTATTTAAAAGATTGATGTGTATCTCTTATTAATTTATTTGCAATAGCTGGTCACCAGGAAACTGATGTGCAGTTTCTGTAATTGACGCAGCATTTGGGCCAGGAGTAGTACCGACCAAGAACTACAGTCCTGGATAGGAGCCATTTTCAAAAGAAGATGAATGGTCTTTAACTTTGTTCAAAGGTACGGCAATGGCTGTGGTGGCCCTGGCATTAGTTATATAATACTGTGCCTGAAAGTAAACAAAACTACAATCCTTTATATAGTCTAATCAGGCTGTTGGCCAAGTTAAGTTTGCCCTCTCCACTCATCTGACTTTGCCTTTTGTCTAACCCATTTTTGGTTAGAAGGAAACTTCCCAACAAGGTGCTTAGTTGAATGCCTCCCAACTATTGTGCTTAGTTGAAACTTCCCAACAAGGTGCTTAGTTGAATGCCTCCCTTCTTGCCAGTCAGCCTCTCCCAGGTCTCTGGCATTGCCCTGCGTTTTCTTTCTCAGGCAGGCTACAGCCTGCCTCCACCACAACGCCCGAGGCTTGTTCAAACTCACTCTACCTTGAAGCTCTTCTCCAATAGACCCCGTCCCCCGCCCCATTCACTTCTTAACTTTTGACAAGGAGCATTTAAAGGTGAACTGATTTGCACAATGAAAGAACGACAGAAGTCAGCAATTGCCAACAATGCAGACTAAATATTTATTAGGTTCCAAAATGAGAAATTGGTAGTGTTAAGCTATTTTAATACAAATCCACCACTCTCCGCAAAGAGCCTGCCTTAGCATCCATGGCCCCCCAGTCCTGGCACCGCCTGTACTCTTGGGGCCTCAGCAGGTATTGCCGCCCCCGGTAGTTGGGCAGCTCGTAGAGGACCCAGTAGCCCTCCAGCACGTGGAGGGAACGGATCTCGCTGAGGTGGAAGCGGTCCTGGATGCTGGGGCAGTCCTCACTCAGCTCCATCATGAGGCCTTTGTGGTCTTCTCTCTCGTACAGCCGCAGCCTGTGGGAGCCTGTCTACTCGGTCCACAGAAAGAAGGATGGAAAAAAGCAAATGAGTCTCTTCCAGAATTTGTCCAACCAAAGAACAGATGAACTTGGTAGGCTGGGGCATGGAATTGTCAATGTAAAATTTAGACAGTGTAAAATGTAGATTACTGTGGATGCTGCGCATGGATCTGTCTTCCACTACACCTAAATACTGGCACGCTCATTTTCTATTTGACCTGAAATTCATTCTTATTTAGGAGATGGAATTTTTAAGAGGTTCAAACTCTGAGTTAGAATCCATCAAGAACTGAGATATCTTGATTCCTAATTACCTGTGTTAATTCAAACTACATTTGGGGGGAAAAATAGAAATAATTTATTTTCACTAGTATTCTTTTAGTAAGGGTATTATCTCCCAAATTTACAAACATATAAATTTACCACTAAAGTAAGATTTAAAAAATCTTGTACTTCAGTGTAAAGTTAATTTAAATAGTCATTTGAAATGAGAATTTAACTGATTTTCCAAATTAAGAAAAATTACCTTTTCCAAAGTTGGACACAACCTTTGAATAGCCTATATTAACAATACAGCTTTGAAGGTTTACTAGTCCACAGTGGAACTCATCTAATTCATTCATCAGAAATTCTTTTACTATAGGCAAAATAATTTGTTAAAAATACCGTCTTTGTATGCCCAACCAGCTTCCCATTTGCAAGTTTTGTTTCATATCTCATTATGATATTACATTTATTACAGACCACTTTTAATTGACTTACTGGTAGCAAAAATTTAAAGTAAAACGGATTCTTCCTCTCAGTGGGTTCTTCCTTACATTCTCTGCTGTTTTTGTGCATGTTATCTATCTGGCTTATGCAGATCTCTGATGTCCATCTAACCCTTAGGTGTTTTTAAATGCAAACCTTCCTCCTTCTAACCCACATTGACAATACAGTGGGGACACTCTGGCGGCATGATGGAAATCTAGAAAACTCACTTGAGGGATGAGACAGCAGGAGCGGATGGAGTCGCTGAGGCCCATCCATTGCTGGTAGTCGGGGTACTCCCCTCGCCGCAGCAAGTATTGTTGACCTTGGTAGTTGGGACGCTCGTAGAGCATCCAGCAGCCGCTCTCCACCCGGATGGAGTTGCAGCGGCTGAAATACGTCTGCAGGTTGGGGCAGTCAGTGGTGGCTTCGTAGCTGCGGCCCTGGAAGGCCCTGTCCTCATAGAAGGTGATCTGCAAAGGAAGAATCATTCCAAATTACATTATTTGCTCCTAACAAGCATTATATAAAGGCAACTTTTTTTTTTCTCATTTTATTTAATTTGTGTTCTGCTCACCTTCCCCATGGCTGGTTGACACGGATGATGCAAGTTCAGTGTGATGGGGCCTGCGGCTGCACAGCCGGTCTATATAGCAGGATGGCTGCTGCGTTGGCAAGAACAACACAAAAGGGGCCCTCAGCGGTAAGGGGATTTTTATGCATCTCTTTAACATCCTGCATTCACTGGAAATGATTGTAGACTGTGTCCTTGTTCTCTGGTATATTCTAACGCTGTCCTGTACATACTGCTCTGTGTTGCTTTTATTTGGATTGTTAGTGTTTTCTAAATTTATCTGCATATCAGTCTGAACTTTTGACCTGAAATTCGTGGCTCTCTCTATATGATTGAATTATTCCCTGTGAATTTTCTGGGAAAGATCTATGCCATTATAGAATTGCTCCAGGATTCCAGAGAGGTTGCTGGGGTAGAATGCCACAAACACTGACTCATTTCCCTGGACGGCAGAGACTGCTCTACCTTACGTTTTTGTCTTTACACAATTTTCCAGTCCAGGGCAGGACACAAATCTAGATTCTTATCTTGGCTAGTTTCAACTTCGTTAACCCAATGCTTTAAGACAGCTCTTAACTATGCCTTTCGTGGGCACGTCATCTAACTAGAAATCAGTCCCTGGTAGTGAACTTACGATAACAAGCAAGGGAAAGTCTTCTGTGGTCACTGGGCCCAAGACTAAGAAGTACTGTATACTACTTTATAGATTGCTTTCCCTTTTTCAAGCGTGAGGGAGGCCATAAAGCTTCACGGGCAAGAGTGTGAGCTTTGGACTCAGGCCGCCTGCACTCAGAAGGCCCACTGATTAGCTCCATGCAAATTATATAACCACTCAGAGCAGGAGTTATCTCATGGACTATAGTCTGATTAATGAGAAAAAAAATGAGAAAAAAGAGCAGCCTCTGACATTCAGATGCTGGCCTGGCACTCACAGTGAGGACATGTTACTCCCCTATTAGACATAAACAGTCTCACAGAATAACAACTTCAGACAAGGCTACTCTGAGACCATGATGAAATGAGATAAAATAAAGCCACTTCTTAACTTTGTCTAAGCGCAGACAAAAACAAAATCAATGCTCCACTCTCAAAATCCCAAGCCCTCACTCTCTCAGCCAAAATGATTAACTGCCACTTATTTATGGATTACAGGTTTATCCGTGTTCTAGTCTCCCCTCCCTAAGGGTAAGATTTCTTGAGATAACTAATCACAAAATTAATCCTGCTTTCTGCTAACGTCTAATCTAGAGTGAACTCCAACTTTTTTAGCTCCTTCCCCAAATCGCACAACTGAAGTGCAAATCCTATAACAATTTCTTTCTAAGCTCTCTTACTGAGACACTCCATGCTTCCCCAAGGAGCATGTCCTCCCTTGCTGCAACAAGTAATAAGCTCAACTTGTTTAAAGACAGGTGTGTCCCTGGTGGTCTTTAGCTAAAGGACATTGACATGAATGAGTGGGATTATGTGTATAAGGCATTTGGCACATACTTGGCACAAATGAACACTGAATAAATGTTGTTATTAGTAATAGAGTGACATTGTTAAGGCTGACTTCATCCTGTTTATCCCTTTCAAAGATATTTAATCCTCTCAAAGATTCCTGAAAAAATTTATCCTCTGTGAAGCCATTTTGTGATTAAAGAAAAATTAGGCTTGGAAGGGACTTTAGAAACCATCGGGTGGTTTTCAAACTCCAGTGTGCCTAAGAATCACCTTGCTTATTAAAAACGCAAATTACCATCTTGATCTTTTGGCCAAATCCTGCATCATTAGATCAGGAGAAGGCCTCAGAACCTATATTTTTATTTTTTATTTTATTTAATTTTTTGAGATGGAATCTCACTTTGTTACCCAGGCTGGAGTGCAGTGGTACGATCTCAGCTCACTGCAACCTCTGCCTCCTGGGTTCAAGTGATTCTCCTGCCTCGGCTTCCTGAGTAGCTGAGATTATAGGCATGGGTCACCACGCCCAGCTAATTTTTGTATTTTTAGTAGAGACGGGGTTTTGCTACGTTGGCCATGATGGTCTCGAATTCCTGACCTCAGATGATCCACTCACCTCAGTCTCCCAAAGTGCTGGGATTACAGGCATGAGCCACCACGCCCAGCCCAGAACCTCTATTTTTAATAAGCACCAAATAGTTCTTGGGCCAAAACACTGCTGTGGTTTATCCCTTCATGTTTTGACAATGAAATCACGTATTTTAGCCATCCCTAGGCAATGCCTTATTAGGAATTGTACTAACATTCTCTTAATTCTATTTATTTATTTTTTGAGACAGAGTTCTGCTCTGTTGCCCAGGCTAGAGTGCAGGGACACAATCTCAGCTCACTGCAGTTTCTGCCTCCCACGTTCAAGCTCAAGCTCCCACCTCAGCCTCTTGAGTAGCTGGGACTACAGGTGCATGCCACCATGCCCAGCTAATTTTTTGTATTTTCTTTATGTAGAGACAGGGTCTCACTATGTTGCCCAGTCTCGTCTTGATCTCCTCGGGCAATCCATTTGCCTCGGCTTCCCAAAGTGCTGGGATTACAAGCGTGAGTCACTGTGCCCTGCCTAACATTCCCGTTAGACTTAAGGGCAGATGTGCTCTCTGTTTTGTAGCACTCTTTTTTTTTTTTTTTTTTTTTTTTTTTTTTGAGATGGAGTCTCGCTCTGTCGCACAGGCTGGAGTGCGGTGGCGCAATCTCGGCTCACTGCAAGCTCCGCCTCCCGGGTTCACGCCATTCTCCTGCCTCAGCCTCTCCGAGTAGCTGGGACTACAGGCGCCTGCCACCACGCCCAGCTAATTTTTTTTTTTTGTATTTTTAGTAGAGACGGGGTTTCATCGTGGTCTCGATCTCCTGACCTCGTGATCCGCCCGCCTCGGCCTCCCAAAGTGCTGGGATTACAAGCGTGAGCCACCGCGCCCGGCCTCTTTTTTTTTTTTTTTGACACGGAGTCTTGCTCTGTTGCCCAGGCTGGAGTGCCGTGGCGTGATCTCAGCTCACTGCAACCTCCGCCTCCTGGGTTCAAGCAATTCTCCTGCCTCAGCCTCCTGAGTAGCTGGGACTACAGGTGCCCGCCACCACACCCGGTTAATTTATTTTTTTTGTATTTTTAGTAGAGACAGGGTTTCACCATGTTAGCCAGGATGGTCTCGATCTCCTGACCTCGTGATCCGCCCACCTCGGCCTCCCAAAGTGCTAGGATTACAGGCGTGAGTCACTGCGCCTGGCCGGCACTCTTTCTTGTTCTATAAAGTTTCATATGTGCGCAGTGAGAGAATCAGAGCAGCGATACCAGCACTTAAATTAGAGCACCGGTAAGAAGACAGGAAAAGCAATAAAGGGGCCAGAAAGTGCATATTACAGGACGTCGCTCTTCTTCCAGAATGGCACAGTCTTGTATTTCTCCAACCTTTTTTCAAATCTTTCTCCTTCTCTCCTCTGCCCCAACCACCTCCCATCCCCAAACCCCTGCCATTGTAGCTGCCTTACATAGGGTCTTATCATATCTCAGCTGGGCTTTCAATAGCCTTCTGACTCTGCCCAGTCTTGTCTTCCTCCAAACTGCACTCGGCCAGATGCTGAAGTGATGAGAATCAAAACACATCAAGTCATGCTGTTCATTTGCTTGAAAAATTTCATGGACTCCCACTGTCTCCAGGATCCAATATTGATCCCTTAGCACGGCATCCTAGACCTGGCCTCCTCTGTCTGTCCCCACGCTTTCTGATTGATCACGCCGAACCGCTTGTCATTTCCCAAATGCACAATGTTATTTCATGTTGTTCTTGTTTGTCAACATATTGATCCTTCTCAATGAGACACCAGTTTATTTTTCAACCAGAGAAATTTTACCCTTTCTTCAGGTCTCAGCTCAAGCATCAGTTTCTCTGTAAAAGATTATCCTGCACCCTGCCTAATCTTCTAGGCTGAATTAAATACTGCCTCCATGGCTCCTCATGTTCATACCACTATAATGGTAACTATCACTTATCTAATTATTTTGTTTAGACATCAGTCCCTCAAAATAGATGGGGGAGCCCTGTAAACGCAGGGTCTATTCCATCTTTATTTTTGTGTTCTCACTAATTGGCATAGAGGACTGGCACATAAAGGTTACTCAATAAATGCCTGGGAGGGGGGATGTGTGAATGTTATTCCTTGTCTGAAATTTATTATTATAATGGTCTATGGAGCCTATTTCAAATGCTCAATATACACAGGCATAACACACTCACATTGAAGTTCAGGATGTGCAACTTTCGGTGTGTAGGATGACACAGGCACCCTACACTTGATCGATTTAAAGCGGCTTTTTTTTTTTTTTTTTTGAGATGAAGTCTTGCTCTTGTCGCCCAGGCTGGAGTGCAATGGCGTGATCTTGGCTCACTGCAACCTCCGTCTCCTGGGTTCATGTGATTCTCCTGCCTCAGCCTCCCAAGTAGCTGGGATTACAGGCACCTGCCACCATGCCCAGCTAATTTTTGTATCTTTAGTAGAGTCAGGGTTTCACCATGTTGGCCAGGCTGGTCTTGAACTCCTGACCTCAGGTGATCTGCCAGCCTCGGCCTCCCAAAGTGCTGGAATTACAGGCATGAGCCACCACACCCAGCCATAATGGGTCTTTATAACGGTGGAGATAATAAGCAAAAGGGTAAAAGCAGAAATGCTGTGTTGTGCCCTAAGTCCTCCCACTCCTTAGTAATTCTAATTTTTATTTCTTCTGAGATGAGAAATTAATGTTACAACAGCCAATTCTAGAGTTTTGCTGGTGTCTGAGGTCCAGCCAGCAGTTGATTTTACCACCCACCTTCCTGCTTCTTAGCAATTAATATACGGTGGTATCATATGCATCATGCATCTCTTTTTTATATGAGATTGCAATTTTAATTTTAAAAAATGGGAAAAAATAGTACCATTGCAAATAAAAAGGCAATTCTACAAATTAATATAAAATTCACTGGGGAATTCTAAAGCGAAAGCCAAGAGTTCCCTCGAGGACATGGGAAAGGCATCATGCTGGAGTTTTTGTGTGGTGCTTCACCAGTCAGCATCCCCTCAGCAAGCCCTTCCTGAAGGGCTCTTTGCCCTGGTTCTGAGAAGTCTATCTAAATAAATTACAGCAAACTCTGCCCTCACCCCAGGGAACCGGTCCCTTCATGCTTCTAGAAGAATTGAGATTAGCTTGTCCAATCTACTCTCTAGTCATCTTCCTACTTGCAGGCTGCTAGGGTCCACAAGTAGAAAGGAGAGGAACAAGCAAGGGCAGAGACAGAAGCTGGTTTTCCTTCAGGCCTCATGTGGTCACCTTACAACAAACACTGCAAGGCTTTATGAGCTAAATGTCAACTCACACACAGATCAGGTGCCTGCCCTGACTTCTCTGAGCCTTTCTGCCCCGCTCCATCACTAGTCAGTGAGTCTGAGGTTGAATGCAAACACTCGTGGAGCAGAGGTCAGCTAGAAGCAACGTGAAAACCACGAGGGTTTAAAGTATGGTGTATGCTGGCACCAGCCTAAGGTGGCATTCCTCACCCATGCTTCCCCCTCCACTTCAGAAGGCTGCGCCTCGTGTATTGCAGGGATGAGGACTCTTGTAACTCAATCAAAAAAGTCTCTGTTCTAACTGGCCACTGGGGCCATTGTCTTCTGACACAGCCTGGCCGGGAGCCCCGTTGTCTGCAGAAGGGAGTTCACTCCCCTGCTGCTTTCATACCAATGTATCCAATTTCCTTGACAAACTCCACTTTATCAGTTATTCTGCCATTTGGAAAGTTTTACACACTTGGAAGATGTTGCCAATGACATCTTCTGGTGAGTAGCCCAGATGCCACAGGTGAGTGGGAATCTTGTAGGTTTCCTTGACATGGGCATTCACACAATGCTGGATCATCTCCTTCATGAGCAGGGGGTGGGGCTCGTCGCAGACCCTGAACACACTTCTTGCTGTAACTGAAGCCAGATCCTGGGAAGATGGACTGCAAGTTGTTTGGAGCCTGCCTCAAGTCTCCCTGGGCCATGAAGATGATGGCTTATAGGCCAAAGTCAGTGTACAGCACTGTACCCTTCTCTCTAGCATTCATCAGCCTCGCACTGGTCTGGGCGTCGGTCAGCTTTGTGTAGCGGAGGACTGTGCACTGGGATCCAGTAGCCTCTGAACAGAGACGGGAAGGCAGTGAGGTTTCCCTCAGAGGCTGGCATCACCCTATTAGCTCTTTGATTACGAGGATGCAGCTGCATAATCCACACAGCCCAGCCATGCTGGTGGTGCCACTCCTCTTTGGCAGCGGGTGCTTAAGAGAAATGCAGTAAAAACAGGGCTAAATGTCAAAGTATTAACCAAAGTATAAAGTATTACTTTATAGATTGCTTTCCCTTCTTCAAGCTTGAAGGAAGCCATAAAGCTTCACGGGCAAGAGTGTGAGCTTTGGACTCAGGCTGCCTGCACTCAGAAGGCCCACTGATTAGCTCCATGGCAAATTATATAACCACTCAGAGCATGAGTTATCTCTATGGACTATAGTCTGATTAATGAAAAAAAAAGTGAGAAAAAAGAGCAGCCTCTGACATTTGGATGCTGGCCTAATGCTCTCAGTGAAGACATGTTACTCCCCTATTAGACATAAACAGTCTCACAGAATAACAACTTCAGACAAGGCTACTCTGAGACCATGATGAAGTGAGATAAAATAAAGCCACTTCTTAACTTTGTCTAAGCGCAGACAAAAACAAAATCAATGCTCCACTCTCAAAATCCCAAGCCCTCACTCTCTCAGCCAAAATGATTAACTGCTACTTCTTTATGGATTACAGGTTTATCCATGTTCTAGTCTCCCCTCCCCATGGGTAAGATTTCTTGAGATAACTAATCACAAAATTAATCCTGCTTTCTGCTAACGTCTAATCTAGAGTGAACTCCAGCTTTTTAAGATCCTTCCCCAAATCGCACAACTGAAGTGCAAATCAGACAGAGGCCTCAGCCAGCACTGCCCCAGCATGGCCTTGGCTGGCCAGGGCTTTCAGATGGAGAAATGATCCTCCATGGCAGACATCCATGTGCCACAAGCCCTCAGGCGAGTCAGTTCAGGCCCAGGAAGACTCTGGAATCACAATGTGTGCTGGGCGTTGGGCCCTTCTGGGCAGATGACAATTCGGTCTGGCTGGGGGTAGGAATAGGACACTAGCAGTTTCTTTAAAGCTCCACTGGAGATGCTGACCTACAGCTGGAGCTAAGAACCACTAGTCAGACAAATGTAGAATTCTAAAACTCTCCTTTATCTTCTCCTTAGACTACTACAACAGCTGCTTCATGATGTCCAAGCCCCAATTTGGCCTCTCTCTGATCCTTCATCTATGCTGCTGTCACACTGGCCTTCTGGTCATCTTATCTGAAGCATTAAAAGCAAGAACACAGTGATTCATTTTAGAGCAGATTTCAGTGCTTCATCCAGGAAGATGATCTTATGTTGACCTTTGGGAAGGATGACTTTTTGTCAAGCAAACATTTTGATTTTATTCCTCGCAACTTCAATGCTCTTGCCATTTGAAGCATTGAGTTCCAGCATGGCATCCTTCAGTGCTGGGCCCAGGATGCTTATAACTTTGTCAGTTCCCAGGGGGCCAGAAAAGATGATGTGAGGCATATTCCCTTCTCTTGCAAAGATCTCCAGCCTGCCCACAGTGTATTCATTCCTGTGAACTTCATTCAGCTTTACTGGCCTATATTTTTCAACTCCACTCTCACATCCGGATGCACCCATTCCTTATGACCTGGGCCCTCACCATGCAGCTTGCAGTCTTTGGCCCTGCCAGGGGCCTTCCTGGGGGCAGAGGCAGGGTCTTGGGCTGAATGCTCACCTGCACCACCGCTACTCACTTGCACCTCCATTCTCTAGCTCTTTTTATTTTTATTTTTTTGAGATAAGGTCTCACTCTGTTGCCCAGGCTGGAGCACAGTGGCATGATCTTGGATCACTGCAGCCTCCATCTCTCTGGCTCAGGGAGTTCTCCCATTTCAGCTTCCCAAGAATTTGGGACCACAGTTGCCTGCTACCATGCCTGGCTAATTTTGTTTATTTTTTGTAGAGATGAGGTCTCACTATGTTGCCCAGGCTGGTCTCGAACTCTTGGGCTCAAGCAATCCTCCCGCTTTGGGCTCCCAAAGTGCTGGGATTACAGGAGGTGAGCCACAGCGCCCGGCCCTTGCCTCCATTCTCTAGCCTCCTTTTCCTCCATGCATCTCTTATCAATGGGATACATTTTGAGAAATTTCATTGTTGTATGAACATCATAGAGTGTACTAACACAAACCTATATGGATCAGCCTACCACACTAGTATTTGTGTATCTAAACAAATCTAAACATAGAAAAGGTACAATAGAAATGCCGAGACCAGCTTGACGGGGGAGACCCTAACCCAGTGGCGCTAGAGGAATTAAAGACACACACACAGAAATATAGAGGTGTAAAGTGGGAAATCAGGGGTCTCACAGCCTTCAGAGCTGAGATCCCCAAGCGAAGATTTACCCGCATATTTATTAACAGCAAGCCAGTCATTAGCATTGTTTCTATAGATACTCGATTAACTAAAAGTATCCCAAGCGCAGAGGCGCTCCTCACTTCCCAGACGGGGCAGCCAGGCAGAGACGCTCCTCACTTCTTCCCAGACGGGGCGGCCGGGCAGAGGTGCTCCTCATTTCTTCCCAGACGGGGCGGCCGGGCAGAGGCGCTCCTCACTTCCCAGACGGGGCAACCGGGTAGACGCATTGCTCATTTCTTTCCAGACGCGGCGGCCAGGCAGAGACGCTCCTCACTTCTTCCCAGACGATGGGTGGCCGGGCAGAGGCGCTCCTCACTTCCCAGACGATGGGTGGCCGGGCAGAGGCGCTCCTCACTTCCCAGACGATGGGTGGCCGGGCAGAGGCGCTCCTCACTTCCCAGACGATGAGTGGCCGGGCAGAGGCGCTCCTCACTTCTCCTCTTGGAAAAAATTGACAATGCATTTCCTCTTCTTTAAGCAACAGGTGGTTGTGATTGACACTTTTGCTTTGACAAACCCACAAAGAAGAAAATAATTGAACTTCCAAGGACTGAAAGAGTGAGAATGGGACACATACTAACATCAGGACCTAAACCCATGGTAGCAGGGCAGGAAAATTGTAGAAGCAGCCCCTAATGAGGGGAACTCTTTGAGGGCATAACTCAGCACAACAGTTCTTGGCACTTCTTTATGTAATAGCTGCTACTTCAGTATCTTTGTTTGGTGGGCCTTTTATAAGATTAAATAGGCAAGAGGACATCACAAATTCAAAGGGAGGAAAGAGGGAAAAAAGGAAGAAAAAGACTTAAATCTGGACTTAGTATCACAAACTAGCCTCTGCAGGAAAGACTGGTGTGTGTAGGGTATCTGGAGTGTAGAGTACGAAGGCCAACAGTACGGTTATCTCAAATTGTTGGTTCATTTCAATGGGGAAAAGATTAGTGTGATCCTATAGGGTATCTCTTCTTCCATTCCACTCTTTGAGGCCCCAGGATTTACTTTAAACAGAGGAGGAAGAGAAGGAGTGAAGGGTAGAATTAGGAGTTAGTTTGGCCATAATCTCTTACCCAGGCCACTCCCCAGTATTGACTTTCTCTTTATGTTGGATTTCAGAGGAGGACATCTTTTTCTTTGCCTGTATCCCAGAGATAGGAGCAACACATTTCTAAGAATAATGACTTGATCAAAGAAATTCGGGGACTCTAATCCCTTTCAGTTCAGATGTTTTAGAATAATTTTCATTCCTAAAGACGGTGATTTACTTTTATTTTTATTTTTAGAGATAGAGTCTCTCTCTGTTGCCCAGGCTGGAGTGCGGTGACGTGATCTCAGCTCACTGCAACCTCCACCTCCCAGGTTCAAGCAATTCTTGTGCTTCAGCTTCCGTAGTAGCTGGGATTACAGGCATGTGCCACCACTCACAGCTAATTTTCATATTTAAATTTAGTAGACACGGGGTTTCGGCACGTTGGTCAGGCTGGTCTCAAACTCTTGGCCTCAAGTGATCCGCCTGCCTTGGCCTCCCAAAATGTTGGGATTACAGACGTGAGCCACTGCGCCCAGCCAAAATATGTGATTTTATGTCTTCTAGGAAAATAGTGTAAAATTCAGCACTTTAAGAAGCTTTTGGTTTTCTAAATTATTTTTGACATATTATTGCTGACAAACAGAAGACTCTGATTAATAGCTTTAGGAAGCCATCATTATTGTTGCGAGTTTAAAGGTTAAAGGCCCGAGATTTAGGAAGAGTTAACACTAAATAATCCTAGATTCTGACTATTTTTCAGGAAATAAATCTTTATATATATTTGTATTCTCTCTCTATATATACACACATATAGTAGGCTAACATACATATACATACAGTAGGCTAAACTGTAACACACACACACACACACACACACACTCTAGGCTAAACTTGCATCCCAGTTTGCCTAGAACAGCCCTGGTTCATGCCTCTTGTCCCAGTGTAATTATTAATAGTATATACTTTCACTCTCAAAAATGACCCAGTGTAGGCCGGGCGCAGTGGCTCACTCCTGTAATCCCAGCACTTTGGGAGGCCGAGGTGGGTGGATCACCCGAGGTCAGGAGTTTGAGACCAGCCTAGCCAACATGGTGAAACTCTGTCTCTGTTAAAAATACAAACATTAGCCGGGCATGGTGGTGCACTCCTGTAGTCCTGGCTACTTGGGAGGCTGAGGCAGGAGAACTGCTTGAACTAGGAGGCAGAGGTTGCAGTGAGCTGAGATTGCACCACTGAACTCCCGCCCAGGTGACAGAGACTCCATCTCAAAAAAAAAAAACAACAACAACCCAAAATCAAAACAAATGACTGAGTTTATGGCTCGGTGTGGTGGCTTACACCTGTAATTCTGGCACTTTGGGAGGCCCAGGCAAGAGAATCGCTTGAGCTCAGGAGTTTGAGACCAGCCTGGGCAACATGGCAAGACCCTGTCTCTACTAGAAATAAAAAAAATTAGCTGAGCATGGTGGTGTGTGCCTGTAATCCCAGCTATTTGGGAGGCTCAGGTGGGAGGATCGCTTGAGCCCTGGAGATGCAGGCTGCAGTGGGCTGTGTTTGTGCCACTGCACTCCAACCTGGGTGACAGAGTGAGACCTTGTCTCAAATAAATAAATAAATAAATAAATAAAAGACCCAACTTAAGAAACAAATTATATGCTAGTCTGTTTATAAGCCCCTTGGGTGTTGGATATAGAGACCTTGAGCACATGGGACGGAAGAAGGTTCTATAAAAAATGAACAGGGCTGGGCATGTTGGCTCACACCTGTAATCCCAGCATTTTGGGAGGCTGAGGTGAGTGGATCACCTGAGGTCAGGAGTTTGAGACCAGCCTGGCCAGCATGGTGAAACTCTATCTCTACTAAAAATACAAACATCAGCCGGGCGTGGTGGCCGGCGCCTGTAGTCCCAGCTACTTGGGAGGCTGAGGCAGGAGAATCGCTTGAACTCGTGAGGCAGAGGTTGCGATCAGTCGAGATCGCATCATTGCACTGCAGCCTGGGGAACAAGAGCAAAACTCCGCCTCAAAAAAAAAAAAAAATATATATATATATATATATGTATGTATGTATGTATATATATGAACAGCCCTGTGGGTGTGGCTAACAGCCAAGAAGAGAGGAACAAGAAAGGGAGAGAAGGCAGACCACCACCCAGCAGTAGGTTGAAGCCTATAGGGCAATCTAATATTACATTTGTGTCAATGTATTGTTATGATGTAAACTTGCACTGTGCCCCCATACCCTTTATTATAAAGCCAGCTGCACACATCAGTGCCTCACGTGAGAGATGGTTCAGAAGTTAAAGGAAAAGGAGCTCTGTCCCCCATGTGGGTCAGCGTGGTGCATGAGGACAGAATAGCAGCACACATGGGAGGGCAAGATGACCCACCCAAGGCCGAGGCAGGAGTTCAGAGTGGGGGCTCCTGAGAGTAGCATGAGCGACTCATTCCTTCTCCAGAATTACCAAAGACATCAGGTTATGGATATGTTGGTGGAAGTGGGTACACAAAGCTCCCACCCCATGTAAGATGGGATTTGAGGCAATTCATTAGAATCTCAAAGGCTGGAGTACTTCCAATAAATTTTGATCTGAAGCCATTCGTTTGTTTTATTGATGAACCTTATATGGAACATCCACAAAACTTTAATTTCTGCAGGATGTTGTTGAAGGTGGTGTTTACTTAGTACCCTCTTTATGAGGACTCACAAGAAAATTTTAGGTTTCAGTACTGACAATGTTTAGGCTTATCTTGAATAATTAATTGTTGAATCTTGTTTTCTTCTCTGCCTTGATGGCTGCTGGATCCAAGTCTGGATCTATCTACACTGAACATAGCACCTCACAGCACACAACTCGGGTTCGAACTTCACTCTTGGCTCCGTCTCATCTCTCCTACTTTTGTTTCTCGTCTGACCCAATTTCCTCATTCACTTATTTGGAATTTTTTAAGTTTATTGTACCATAATTTTTTATTAGCAACTTTGATTTTTTTTTTTTTTGGAAGAGACGAACTCTTACTCTTGCTCAGGCTAGACTTGAACTCCTGGGCTCAAACAATCTTCCCGCCTCAGCCTCCTGAGTAGCTGAGACTGCAAGTGCATGCCACTGTGCCTGGCTAACCTTAATTCATTTTTAAAAACCAAAGAAAACAAACATACACTCAAACAAATTTCTCCAGAAAATTTCAATTGCTTATTTTCCACTTATTATTATTATTATTATTATTATTATTATTATTATTATTTGAGACGGAGTCTTGCTCTGTCTCCCAGGCTGTAGTGCAGTGGCATGATCTCGGCTCACTGCAACCTCTGCCTCCCAGGTTCAAGCAGTTCTCCCGCCTCAGCCTCCCGAGTAGCTGGGATTACAGGCACATGCCACCATGCCCGGCTAATTTTTGTATTTTTTTTTTTAGTAGAGACGGGGTTTCACTATGTTGGCCAGGCTGATCTCAAACTCCTGAGCTTGTGATCTGCCCACTATGACCTCCCAAAGTGCTGGGATTACAGGCGTGAGCCACCACGCCCGGCCACTTAGTATTATTATGTGTAATCATAATATTTTACTCTCTATTGACATAACATGAGGCTGAGTTTCCCTGTGCACATGTGGTTTTTGTAAATGTCCTGACATTATTCCACAAAGCACATATAGCGAAAACACAGTGAATTCTATTTGGACTGGAAATCTCATAGTGGAATGAGATATTGGCAGTGGAAGTGAGAGGAAAGGGATGGTGACTGTTAGGAGGATAGGAGTGCAATAATAGGTAAGAGTGGATCAGTTCATTTATTTGTTTGTTTATGGAGCTGAGGTAGGAGTCTAGTGGCTGAGAACAACTTTCCTCTTCAGCGAAGGACTGGACTATTAGGGAAGACAATAGGGATAACCTGGAGGGATAACTTGGAGGTGTTTCAAAAAGTACGAATTCACCACTGTAGCTGCAAATCTAGCCTTGTGAGACTAACTACAAATGGCCTGAGCGCAAGTGAACTGAGCTTTTATTTGAGCCTACATGTTTTAGTCATTAGAAGAGTGCTGGAAATAATATCTCTGCATTATTCCCCTTATAAAAGATTGCTTCCCATCTTGAAAACATGTTATTATGTTTGGCTTAGTGCCATTATCACTTATAAATGCTTAATAGAATGAAAGACAGGGCTCTGCTAGTGCCAGAAACACAAGCTAAATCTTTTATTAGATTTTAAAGGAGAAAAGTGGAGAATGTAAATACTTCAGCAGAGATCCATGACTCGTCTAAGAGAGCCAACTTTGGCATTTGGAGCCCCCCAGTCAAGAAACCTCCGGTACTCCCCAGGCCTCAGCAGATACTGCCTCCCCCTGTAGTTGGGCATCTCATAGAGGATCCAGCTGCCCTCCAGCACATTGAGGGAGTGAATTTCAGTGAGGCGGAAGCGGTCCTGAACAGAGAGACAGTCGTCTGTGAGCTCTGACATTTGTCCCCTCAATTCATCTCTCTCGTAGATCTTCATTCTGTAAGTGCCAGAGTGCTGGAGTGGCAGACAGAAAAAGCAAGAGTAAACGAACAAAAATAGATGGAAATTAAAGCTACAGTCCCTACACCTCCCTGGCCACACCTGCCCAGAAGTTCTCCCAGGCCAAGTTTGCTTCTAGAACAACCCTGTTGCAAAGTTAAGGAGCTGTCCCAACCCCCAGTCACCCACCGCTGAGTCTAATGATTCATGGGCAGAGCTAGGTCTTTGGGAATTAAGATTTGCTTACAATAAAATTTATCACATCATTTTAGTGCCTGTTATTTGAGAAAGCCTTTCTCAAAGGAGAAAACTGAGAGTCATTGGAAAGCTAAATGTCATATTATGTATATACAGGGAAAGGAAAATAAATCTTGGGACCTCAAAATCACTAAGCTAAAGGGAAAAGTCAAGCCAGGAACTGCTTAGGGCAAACCTGCCTCTCATTCTATTCAAAGTCATCCCTCTGAGGCTCACCTGAGACAAATGCATGTCTAATTGCTTCCTCTCCCCTATTGTTTATGTAAAGATGCAGATTCATCCAGCCAGACTAAATGGTGTATTCAGTGGAAAGCTGAACAAGGACTCAAAGAACCTTTTGTCTCTTATCTACTGTTTTTTTTTTTTTTGAGACAGAGTTTCCCTGTTGTTGTCCAGGCTGGAGTACAATGGTGCAATCTCAGCTCACTGCAACCTCTGCCTTCTGGGTTCAAGTGATTCTCCTGCCTGAGCCTCCCGGGTAGCGGGATTACAGGCGCCCACCACCACGATCAGCTAATATTTTGTATTTTTAGTAGAGACAGGCTTTTACTATGTTGGCCAGGCTGGTCTTAAACTCCGTCAGGAGTTCAGGCAGTCCACCCACCTCAGCCTCCCAAAGTGCTGGGATCATAGGAGTGAGCCACGCGCCCAGCTCTGTCTCTTATCTACTTCTAACCAGGAACCCCTACTTCCTGTCTTACCAGACTGAACCAATTTACATCTT
Source organism: Symphalangus syndactylus (assembly GCF_028878055.3). Lineage (NCBI taxonomy): Eukaryota > Metazoa > Chordata > Mammalia > Primates > Hylobatidae > Symphalangus > Symphalangus syndactylus. Next base: position 112,746,106 of record NC_072430.2, read on the forward strand.
ACACGTTGATTGATGTCTCATGTCTCCCTAAAATGTATAAAAGCAAACTGTACCCCCAACCACTTTGGGCACATGTCTCAGGACTTTCGGAGGCTGTGTCATGTCCTCAACCTTGGCAAAATAAACCTTCTTTCTGTTTTGTTTTGTTTTGTTTTGTTTTGTTTTGAGATGGAGTTTCATTCTTGTTGCCCAGGCTGGAGTGCAATGGCGTGATCTCGGCTTACCGCAACCTCTGCCACCCGAGTTCAAGCTATTCTCCTGCCTCAGCCTCCCGAGTAGCTGGGATTACAGGCATGCGCCACCACGCCCAGCTAATTTTGTATTTTTAGTAGAGGCTTCTCCATGTTGGTCAGGCTGGTCTCAAACTCCAGACCTCAGGTGATCCGCCTGCTTTGGCTTCCCAAAAGTGCTGGGATTACAGGCATGAGCCACCGCGCCCAGCCTTGGCAAAATAAACTTTCTAAATTGACTGAGACCTCTCTCAGATATTTGGGGTTCACTATTATATGCACACACACACACACACACACACATATATTTGTTTCTTGAGACAGGGTCTCCCTCTGTCACCTAGGCTGGAGTGCAGTGGCATGATCATGGGTCACAGCCCCCTCAACCTCCTGGGCTCAAGTGACCCTCCCACCTCAGCCTCTCGAGTAGCTGGGACTACAGGCATGCACCACCACATCTGGCTAATTTTCAGTTCAAATTTCTCTTCTTTTCTTTTCTTTTTTTTTTTTTTTTGAGATGGAATCTTGCTCTGTTGCCCAGGCTGGAGTGCAGTGGCACGATCTCAGCTCATTGCAATCTACCCTTCCCAGGTTCAAGCGATTCTCCTGCCTCAGCCTCCCAAGTAGCTGAGACTACAGGCGTGTGCCACCACGCCCAGCTAATTTTTGTATTTTTCGTAGAGAGGAGGTTTCACCATATTGGCCAGGGTGGTCTTGAACTCCTGACCTCCTGACCTCGGCCTCCCAAAGTGCTGGGATTTTAGGCGTGAGCCACCGCACCCAGCCTTCAGTTCAAATTTCAACCTATCTGACTTTTAAGCTTCCTTTCTAGCCTCCTGCTCTCAACTTATTTATTTCCCTCAACAGCAAGTATCACTTTCTATAATTTCTGTTTTTATGACACTGTATCCCATGCCTCCCACACGCCACAATTCTAAGATTTCTGCAGTCACTCCCCAGAAAATAGGGAATCTCAAACTTTAGTTTCAGATTTGGCCTTTTCTCTAATTTATACCTCTAAGTGAGCTAATAGGTACTGACCATTAAATTAGAATAGAAATCAGAAGACAGGATCCTATCTTCTCAGGAGGAATAATCAAATAGAAAAGTAAGACAAAGCAAGCAAAAGTTTGTTTCTGTTTTTGTTGTTGTTTTTTTGAGACAGAGTCTCGCTCTGTCGCCAGGCTGGAGTGCAGTGGCACGATCTCAGCTCACTGCAAGCTCCACCTCCCGGCTTCAAGCAAGCAATTCTCCTGCCTCAGCCGCCCGAGTAGCTGGGATTACAGGGTGCACACCACCACACCCAGTTAATTTTTGTATTTTTAGTAGAGACGAGGTTTCACTATGTTGACCAGGATAGTTTTGATCTCTTGACCTCGTGATCCACTTGCCTCGGCCTTCCAAAGTGCTGGGATTACAGGCATGAGCCACCGTGCCCAGCCACAAAAGTATTTTTTAATCAATTAAACAGTCCCAGGTTATATTAATACATTTTGATATATTTGATTTCTGACTTGATATGGCTTGAAATGAACATTTAATACATTTTATCTTGAATAGATGGTAAATTTAGTTTCTTCCATGTCCTGCTTTTTCTTAATTAGTTTTTGCTCTTTCAGCTTTTTGATTATGTTTAAAATATAAAATCTGAGAGCATATGATTTTAAAAAAACCAACACAGAGTTCATGAAGAATGGCTTCCCATCTGAGACACCCTGTTAGACTGGCCTGCATGTACTGTGTCACTTCCACTTTCTGTCCTCTAGTTAGAACTATTAGGTTTAAGAATAATGTGATTAAATAGGCCAGATGTGGTGGTTCACACCTGCAATCCCAGCACTTTGGGAGGCCGAGGCGGGCAGATCACTTGAGGCCATGAGTTCGAGATCAGCCTGGGCAACATGGTGAAACCCCATCTCTACTACAAATAAAAAAATCAGCCTGGCATGGTGGTGCATGCCTGTAATCCCAACTACTCAGGAGGCTGAGGCAGGAGAATTGCTTGAACCGGAGAGGCAGAAGTTGCAGTGAGCCGAGATCATGCCACTGCACTCCAGCCTGGGGGACAGAGCGAGATTCCGCCTCAAAAAAAAAAAAAAAAAAATGAAGAATATCATGAAATAGCTTTTATTTCCAAAAAGATGGAAGGCAAAGACAGAGCCATACTCACCGGGGGGATGAGGCAGCAGGAGCGGATGGAGTCGCTAAGGCCCATCCACTGCTGGTAGTCGGGGTACTCCCCGCGCCGCAGAAAGTACTGGTGGCCCTGGTAGTTGGGGCGCTCATAGATCATCCAGCAGCCGCTCTCCACCCGGATGGAGTTGCAGCGGCTGAGATAGGGTTGTAGGTTGGGGCAGTCAGTGGTGCATTCATAGCTGCGGCCCTGGAAGGCCCTGTCCTCGTAGAAGGTGATCTGAAAAATGGAAGATATGGGAGCATGGAGTGATTGGCCCCCACTGAGGCCACTGCATTAGGGCCAAGGCTGAGCATCCGGTACCCAGGACTTACCTTTCCCATTTTGAAGGAAGTAAGCAGATGTTTTCTGCTTGCTGTGTGGGACTGCGGGAAAGTCACTGTATATATAGCAGCGCTGACTGCTGCCTCCACAGGAAATCACACAAAAGGGCCCATTTTGGTGAGTAAGGGGATTTGCAAGCTCGCTGCTCTCCCTGCCCCGGTCACTGGGGTTGGCTGAATGGTTTACTCTCATTCTTTCTGGTAGGTTCGGGTTGTTCTAATTCACTAAAGCTGTTGTTGCCATCGAAATGAATAGAGTATACTTTTAGTTGAGCAAAAGGACGGGCGAAATTCTGTCTCTGTGCTTTTATTTTATAGTTTACTCTGCTTAATTGACTTCTCAAAAGTCATTAAACTAAGTAATGAATTCTGCTTAGGGACTGGTGGTGTGTGTGTGTGTGTGTGTGTGTGTTTTAGTTTTAAAAGCCAGAATTTAAATAATAAGGAATCTTAAAGAAGAGGGAATTAAGTGAAGTAATCTGTGAAAGTGCATTAAAAACCATAAAGCTTAGTTCAAATTCAAAATTCTGTGATCAGTCAGGCGAGGTGGCGCATGCCTATAATCCCAGCACTTTGGGAGGCTGAGGCAGGTGGATTGCTTGAGCTCAGGAGTTAGAGACCAGCCTAGGTAACATGGTGAGACCCCGTCTCTACAACAAATACAAAAATTAGCCTGGCATAGTGGCACATACCTGTAGTCCCAGCTACTTGGGAGGCTGAGGTGAGAGGATCGCTTAAGCTCAGGAGGTTGAGGTTGCAGTGAGCCATGATTGCACTACCACACTCCAGCCTGGGCAACAGAGCAAGACCCTGTCTCGAAAAAAAAAAAATTCTGTGATCATCATTGTTGGTATTTGGGGGCTTGTCTTGAATAAAACTGATACTTGCCTGGAATTTTGTAGGCTTCTGGGGGCTGGGTATTATTTCTTGTTCATTTCTTTCCCTGAGCCCTACAGCAGAGGGTTGGCACATTGCAGGTCCTCAATAATTGGCGCTGGCCTGAGCAAAAACAGATAGTTGTGGCTTTCTTCCCCCTTTCAGATCTTCCTAAGGGCCTAAATCCCTCCTTCTGCTAGTGGCTGTCCAGAGTCCCGCCTGCTGTTTGGTATTCCTGCTCTGCCTCAAATGTTACCACTACGTGGCTGATTGGTCTTCTCAAGGCATGGGACCAAAAGGGCTCAGAGTTGGTCCCTATTGCTGGCAGATTGGACATTCTAAGGTGGCAATAGCTGGATTAGCCTCAGTAAGTAGGAGTTAATGCATAGCCTTCATCCATACCACTATGAACGCTCTGTTAGTGAGCTCACTGCCAGTAGTAGGGTGGCTGATGGCAGAGGCTGACTAGTATCAACTGACCAAATCATTTTGTCTACTTGGTTGTTTAGTGCCTCTTCAATGGTGGATACCTTACACTGGGCCTTCACAAGGGATACAAGGATCTTCGCCCTTTGTGCCCACTCCCATATCTCCCTGCACATTCCTCTACCCCAGACCTTCTTGTCCCTAATCTTCCAATCTTTCTCCTTCCAGGCCCTGGACCAGCCAGCCAAGCCACACATTACTGCTCAATAATTCCATATATGCTTGACCTTGGGCTACTTTTCTTTCTGCACCTAGTGAGCAGCCAGGTGCGCTGCCTCAAGTTTGCCTTTGGGGAGGATTTCCGTCACTGCTGTCTTTAGGGTGACTCCTGAGTGAGCTATTCTGCAGCAGCATTCTATTTTGGGCTTGTACCCAAATGCCATGCCAATTTATTAGTGTATCAAGCTCAGCCTTCCCCCACTCTATCAGCTGGTCAGAAGGGACCCCTGCAGGCAGTTGTGTGAGCTGAGAGAGAGCTATTGCAATAATGGTGACCTCATCCGATCCCACAGGGAAGGCTAGGGCTAGAGTCGTCAGGAACTTAGGCAAGTGGACTGGGAATCTGTGCCTCTGCATTGCCCAGTAATTTGATGTGGGCTGCTGCTGTGGAGAAGTGTTACTTTGGGCAAGGCAGCTTCCTCCAGCGAGGAAAATTCTTGGAGACAAACTCAGCTTTAAGCTGTCAGCATCTGGGAGAAGGAGTGCTTCAGTCCGGAGTGGAAGTCCAGGCAGCACCAGAGTGTCCACTACAAGAAGAAAATAAAGCTGAGATAACTGCAGTTAACATTTTGGTGTTTTATCATCCCAGCTTTTTTATATGTCAAACCCATATGTGGTTGTACAGTATTATTTATACTGTGTAGCATTCTCTTGTTTTCTTCTAAGTCATCTTTCAAATAAAGTGATTAGTAATGCTGATTAAGGTGATCAGATTTAGTGTTTTAATAATTTTTTTTTTTTTTTTTTTTGGTGAAGAGAAACTGAATGAAAAATCGTTCTAGACTCTCTATTGCTTAGCTATACCCAAGCTTGAGGTCTAGTCAGTATTCAGGAAATTATCACTCACCCAGTGGACTTACTAAAATAATGTAAATAGTCTTTATGTGCTGAAAGTTCTAACTGTTAAAGAGACCAAATTAACAACCCTGTTTTATGTAAGACCTAACATATTCAGTGTGATTCATAGGTGGGTGTTTGAAGATGATGATGAACTATCATGTAGTGAGCATTGATCTGATTTAAAATTACCCAGATTTTTATCTGCAGTATGATGTTTAAGTGATTTAGGACCCTAGAGAAACATCCTTTTTTTTTTGAGACAGAGTCTCGCTCTATCACCCAGGCTGGAGTGCAGTGGTGCGATCTCGGCTCACTGCAAGCTCCGCCTCCCGGGTTCACGCCATTCTCCTGCCTCAGCCTCTCCGAGTAGCTAGGACCATAGGCGCCCGCTACCACACCCGGCTAATTTTTTTGTATTTTTAGTAGAGACGGGGTTTCACCGTGGTCTCGATCTCCTGACCTCGTGATCCGCCTGCCTCGGCCTCCCAAAGTGCTGGGATTACAAGCGTGAGCCACCGCGCCCGGCTGAGAAACATCCTTTAAGTCATACAAATTCAACCAATCTCTGGTTCTGATACATAGAAGAATCAGTAATCCTATGAAAGAAAGATAAATTATTAGGAACACAAAATCAAAATCTCTTTGATTCTAATAGAAGAAATTTAAGGATTAAAATTAAGGATTAAAGAGTTGTGACTCTTCTTGAAGGGCTCACTTTGACATTTGTCTTCCCCTAGTGGTGAAATTCCTGTTTTCTTTGGAGCCTCAGTAGGAGTTTTATCCCCTACAGTTGGGCATCTCGCAGAAGATTCAGGGTCTTTTACAAGCCTAGGGATCGGGAGCAGATATCCTTGAGAGGAACTAATCATGGATGTGGTAATAGTCTTCAGGGAGCTCCAACATGAGGCCTCCTTACCTGGTACTGGGAGCTGGTCACCTTTGAAAAATAAAAGAGAAGAAAGAAGATGAAAAATAAAAGAGAAGAAAGAAGATGAAAAATAAAAGAGAAGAAAGAAGAAATCAGTGCATGATTTTGTTATTATGGCTTTATAAGAACTTATATAATATATAAAAGCCTAACTGAAGATAAAATTTGTTCAGTGCTTAGATCACACAAATCGGAGAGCCTGCCTTTGACTTGGCACGTTAATGAACATTATAATTCAGGCACATTAATGAGCATTATAATTCAAAGAGCAGAATTACCTGTAATTAACCTGGGTTTTCACCATAGTTTGTACAAGGAGATAGCTACTTTCTCCCCACTGCTCACGAGACTGGTGGCTTCCTCTTCTGGCATGGGGCAGGGGCCCTAATATCCTATGGGCCCCAAAGATCCCATCTGCCCCAAAGTTTCTAGGTGCAGGGAAGCTGGTATTCCCAGAGATCTGTAAATAGCTGATACTGTCCAGCCAGGCAGCTTGTGTATTTCTCCTACTCACTTATGCTACCCTCCAAAAAGGGAAATCTAAAGTGGGTGGGTCCCTCTATTGGAACAGAACCTACACAGTATCCAGTAGATACCCAGGCCCTAGCCTGACTCTCCATAGCCAAATAAACAGTATGGAGTGTTTATAGGCTGGCTCTCTGGCCCGTTCCTTAACCTATCCCATGTGACATTGAAGAATTTGTTCCAACCTCTTGCACAACTAGTGACAGCCCTAAACAAGCCTTGAGGCAAATTGTTAATAATATTGAGACGATTGGGGAATCAAATTAAATACTTAGAAATAAAATGTTGGTTCAAGAGGTTGGTGAAAGAGCCTCATCTGCTGTTTCCAAAGTCATGGGAATGTCTGGGCCTTGAACTCAAGTCCTCTCAGTTGCATAGTCAGCTTCTGCTATTGGAGTATCAGGCACCTAGGCTGGTTAGAGTTGTAGGAGGGGAGAGTGATAGTTTCAGGGCCTGCACCATTGCTTGGTGGAGAAGCCAACACTTGAAAACAATACCACCTATGACAACCTATCCTGCTTGTCCCATGGTCTGGATTTCACACTGCTTTCTCTAAAAAGTTTTTTTTCATCACAATACTAACAACCACCAGGAAATTGTTGACTAGGCATTATTTGTGGAGAATACACTCATGGGAGCAATAGCTATACACATCCACTAACTTCTACGATTTCTGTAACTGCTTGTGAAAAGTCATTTAACTTCCCTAAGCCTCAGTTTCCCCATTTATTAAATAGGAATAACAATGAAAATCAGATGAGACAATGGATTTGAAAGCATATGACAAATTGTAAAATATTGCCAATGATTTAGAAAATCATGTCATACATATTGTTAAAGAAAAAATTATCACACTTGTTAAAGTGGTAAGGCAAACTGTTCAGAGGGGGCCATGGAGATAGGAACAGGGATCATTACAATGGGGTTTTGCAGTGGGGAAGACAGATTGTACTCAACTCTGACTCCAAAAAGGATAAATGGGGATTTACAACCTAGGAGTCGGGTCAGGGGCAGTGGATGGAAAATTACTAAAAGGAAACACCAAGGATAAGAGGTTTCTGGCTAAACTGACTTGGTAGAGTAAATGCTGAAGGACGACCAAGGTGTTCAGATATCAAGGGTAGGAGATATTCACTAAAGTGACTCAGGAGGATTCTCGATCAAACTGGATTCTATAAGGACAAAAAAGGAAGCCCGGGGCTGGATGTAGTAAAACAAAAGACTCAGAGAAGACTGACTATAATTTCGGTAAAAGGGGAGAGTGTGTTAGTTTGTTCTTACACTGCTATACAGAATTACCTGAGACTGGGTAATTTATGAAGAAAAGAGTTTTAATTGACTCACACTTCCACAGACTGTACAGGAAACATGGCTGGTAGGCCTCAGGAAACTTACAATCATGGCGGAAGGCAAAGGGGAAGCAAGCATATCTTACCATGGTGGAGCAAGAGAGAGAGTGAAGGGGGAAGTGCCATACGCTTTCAAGTAACCAGATCTCACTCACTATCACAAGAACAGTAAGGGGGAAGTTCACTCCCATGATTCCATCACTTCCCACCAGGCCCCTCCCCTGACACATGGGGATTACAATTTGAGATGAGATTTGGATGGGGACACAGAGCCAAACCATATCAGTCTTTGTCAATATTTTAATAAATGCTAAAGATGATAATATTAGTAGCCTTGATACATCAATTAATAATATGTTTTTAGAATTGAAAGCAAAAATTATGATCATCTCAATAAAGGCAGAAAAAGCTTTTGATAAAATCCAACATCCCTTAATGATTAAAAACTCTCAACAGACTAGGCATCAAAGGAACATATGTCAAAATAATAAGAGCTATCTATGACAAACCCATAGCCTATATCATACTGAATGGGCAAAAGCTGGAACTATTCCCCTTTAGAACTGGAACAAGACAAGGATGCTCTGTCTCGCCACTCCTATTCAACATATTACTGGAAGTCCTAACCAAAGCAATCAGGCAAGAGAAAGAAATAAAAGGCATCTGTATTAGTCTGTTCTCATGCTGCTAATGAAGACATACCTGAGCCTGAGTAATTTATAAAGGAAAGAGGGTTAATTGACTCACAGTTCCATATGGCTGGGGAGGCCTCACAATGATGGCTGAAGGCAAATAAGGAGCAAAGTCACATCTTACAGGGTGGCAAGCAAGAGAGAGCTGTGCAGGGGAACTCCCATTTATAAAACCATCAGATCTCATGAGACTTATTCACTACTATGACAGCAGTATGGCACAAACTGGCCCCATGATTCAATTATCTCTACCTGGCCCCACCCTTGACACATGGGGATTATTACAACTCAAGGTGAGATTTGAGTGGTGATGCAGCCAAACCATATTAGCATCCAAATAGGAAAAGAAGTCAAACTATTTCTCTTCACTGATGATATGATTCTATACTTACAAAACCCTGAAGACTCCTCCAAAGGCTACTAGAATTGATGCACAATTTCAGCAGGGTTTCAGGATAGAAAATCAATATATGAAAAACAGTAGCATTTCTGTATACCAATAATGTCCAGGCTGAGAGTAAAATCGAGAACACAATCCCATTTACAACAGCCACAAAGAAAATGAAATACCTATGAATACAGCTAACCAAGGAGGTAAAATATCTTTATAAGGGAAAGTACAAAACACTACTGAAAGAAATCAGAGATGACACAAATAAATGAAAAAATATTCTATGATCATAGATTAGAAGAATCAATATTGTTAAAATGGCCATACTGCCCAAAACAATTTACAGATTCAATGCTATTCCTATCAAGCTACCAATGTCATTCTTTACAGAATTAGAAAAAAAGTATTCTAAAATTCATATGGAACTAAAAAAAAAAAAAAAAAAAGTCCAAATAGCCAAAGCAATCCTAAGCAAAAAGAACAAAGCCAGAGGCATCACGCTACTCAATTTCAAACCATATATACTATTAGGCTACAGTAACCAAAATATCATGGTACAGGTAGAAAAACAGACACATAGACCAGTGGAACAGTACAAAAACTCAGAAATAAAGCTGCACACCTACAATCATCTGATCTCCAACAACACTGACAAAAACAAGCAATGGGAAAAGCACTCCCTATTCAATAAATGGTTCTGGGATAACTGGCTAGCCGTATGCAGAAGATTGAAACTGGACCCTTAACTTTTACCATATAAAAAAAGTAACTCGCCCTTTCCGGCGGTGACAACCTACCCACACGAGAATATACCTCTCGCAAAGGATCTCCTTCATCCCTCTCCAGAATAGGAGAAGAGGAAACACAAGAAGAAACGCCTGGTGCAGAGCCCCAATTCCTACTTCATGGATGTGAAATGCCCAGGATGCTATAAAATCACCATGGTCTTTAGCCATGCACAAACGGTAGTTTTGTGTGTTGGCTGCTCCACTGTCCTCTGCCAGCCTACAGGAGGAAAAGCAAGGCTTACAGAAGGATGTTCCTTCAGGAGGAAGCAGCACTGAAAGCACTCTGAATCAAGATGAGTGGGAAACCATCTCAATAAACGCATTTTGGATAAGTCCTAAAAAAAAAAAAAAAAAGTAACTCAAGAAGAATTAAAGATTTAAATGTAAGACCCCAAAATATAAAATTCTAGAAGAAAATCTAGGAAATACCTTTTTCAACATTGGCTTTGGCAAAGAATTTTGGCTAAGTCCCCAAAAGCAATTGCAACAAAAACAAAAATTGACAAGTGGGACCTAATTAAACTAAAGAGCTTCTGCACAGCAAAAGCAACTATTAACAAAGTAAACAGAAAACCTACAGAATGGGAGAAATTATTTGCAAATTATACATCTGGCAGAGGTCTAATATCCACAATCTATAAGGAACTTAAACAGTTCAACAAGCAGAAAAAAACAAATAACCCCATTAAAAAATGCGCAAAGGATGTGAACAGACATTTCTTAAAAGAAGACATACAAGTGGCCAACAAATATATGAACAAATGCTCATTACTACTCTTCAGAAAAATGCAAATCAAAACCACAGTGAGATACCATCTCACACTAGTCAGAATGGCTATTATCAAAAAGCCAAGAAACAACAGATCCTGGTAAGGCTGTGGAGAAAAGGGAACACTTATACACTGTTGATGGGATGTACATTAGCTCAGCCACTGTGGAAAGCAGTTTGGACACTTCCCAAGGAACCTAAAACAGAGCTACCATTCAACCCAGCAATCCCATTACCGGATATGTTCCCAAAGGAAAATAGACCATCATACCAAAAAGACACACACACACACTCATATGTTCATCACCATGCTATTCACGATAGCAAAGACATGGAATCAACCTAGGTGCCCATAAATGGTGTATTGGATAAAATACGTGGTACATATACACTATGCAATACTACACAGCCATAAAAAGAATAAAATTCTTTCCATTGCATCAACATGGATGGGACTGGAGGCCATAATCTCAAGGGAAGAGAAAACCATATCCCACGTGTTCTCACTTATAAGTGGGAGCTCAACCTTGAGCACACATGGACATAAACATGGGAAAAATAGGCACTGTCGACTACTAGAGGGGGTAGGGAAGAAGGGATGCGTGGACTGAAAACTACCTTTTGGGTACTATGCTCACTACCTGGGTGCCATATACCTATGTAACAAAGCTGTACATATACCCCCTGCATCTAAAATAAAAGTTGAAATTAAAAAAAAATTTTAAAAATGTATGTTTCTATGCCTTTTTTTTCTTTTAGGTAGAGACAGGGTCTCTCTATGTTGGGCTGGGATCAAACTCCTGGTCTCAAGTGACTTTCCTGCCTCGGCCTCCCAAAGTGCTAGGATTATAGGCGTGAGCCATTATGCCTGGCCTGTTTCTGGGCTCTGTCATACTGCCTACACTTTTGTTTATGGTATAGAGACTAAACATGATCAATGGATAATTTCATTTTTTTTTTTCTTTTGAGACAGGGTCTCACTCTGTTGTCCATGCTGGAGTGCAGTGGCATGATCAAAGCTCAGCCTTTACCTCCTGAGCTCAAATGGTCCTTCCAGCTAGCCTCCTGAGTAGCTGGGAATACAGGCATGCACCACCACCACACCCAGCTAATTTTTATTTTTATTTTTATTTTTTGTTGAGATGGGGTTTCACCGTTTGCCTAGGCTGATCTCGAACTCCTGGATCTTGCCCTCCTTGGCCTCCCAAACTGTCGAGATTACAGGTGTGAGCCACAACTCCTGGCCGGATAATTTCGTATATGGGAACACTTTTGTTTAATTTAGCAAAGATCTTCTGTTTGGTAATTTTGATATCACAGACAATGATGACTACGAGGAAGGGTAACCCATGTGGGGACTGTGCAGTCTGAGCAGATGGAGTTGTTGATGTGCTGGTGGTTGATGTATCTGCTCTAGCAGAACATCCAGCCCTTGCTGTCCACCTGTATACACCAGGTTGCTGCAGCTGAAGCAGGACTGCAGATCAGAGTGGTCACCGTTGCACTCACAAGTGGTCATTTGCAATGGAATATGCCAATAGTAGGGAAATCCTCCCCAGAACACGTTACCATAAGTTCATGACAAGCCCCTGTTCTAAACTCATCTCACTGTGGCCAGAGGACTGAGGATGCAAAAGCCAGGGTTGTTCATCAGCTGTAACAGAGACTTGGGAGAGAGAGAGAGAGAGAGTGTGTGCTTCTGCATATTTTAACTTTTATCCTTCATTGTGTTATAGCTGTGCATCCTTTCTGCAGACTTCTTTTCCTGGCTCTCTGGTAACCAGCTATATGTCTTCCATACGAAGCCTCCTGAGTTCATCAGTACATCATTGCATCATTGACACGACCCTGCTGAACTATGCCACGTCTGCCTTTGCTTAAGTGGGTAGGACTGAACCTGCAGCAAACTTTGGAGCACTCATTTGGCTCACAATGATAAAAATAGTAATACTTAATAATAGCCTACTGTATCATGAGTGTCTAGTATGTTCCAGACGTCGTACCAGGAATCTTATACAAGCTACATCATGTAGCCAACTCAGCCCAATTAACACCAGGACTACCCCTAATATTTGAGAGATACTATGCCTAGAGCATAAATAGAGCCCCTCCCGACTCCATGAAGTACCCTCCTTTCTTCCCAGTCTCTCACATGTCCAAGTTCTATCTATATGCCCCCTCCTCAAACAGCAGCCTGTGGCTATCAGCGTGCCCGGGAGGACAGGCCTGGGGAAGACTCCCTCTTAAGTCTCGGATGTGATCTCGGGTCTGAGTGGACGGAATTTTGAAGATCCAGGTATAAAGAGTGTGGTCTAGAAGGAGAGGCGTGGGGATGTCCCCTGATCCCACAGATTCCTGCCCCATTGGGAAGAGTTCAGCTACAAGAAACAAGAGGGAAGTTCTCTGAAGCACCCAGTCCAGTCTGGGGGTCCTGGTCCACCAAGTCTAATCACAGTACTGATCACTAGGGAGAAACGAATCCGAAAGGTACACATAGCTAGTGAGTGAAAGAACTGGGAATAGAACTCAAGTCTGTCTGCCTCAAGGCCTAAGCTAATTGTCTCTTCATACACTGATGATTTGTTTTAGATGTTATCTCTTCAGGTGTGCATATCTTGTATCTTCTCTAAATTATACACTTGTCATAGTAGGTCCATTGTCATGCTTTTATTTTTTTGAATTTCCACAAGGTCTGCACCCAAATAACCTATTCAATCCCTATAAATTCTGTGCATCTTGGGCTTTAACAGGGATTCCAATATATTCTAGTGGATTGGCCAATTTATTAATTGGTGGAAGGCTGATTTCTTTTCTCTTCCTTTTCTTTTGTTTTTTGTTTTGTTTTATTTTGTTTTTTGAGACAGGGTGTCACTCTGTCATTCAGGCTAGAGTATAGTGGCATGACCACAGCTCACTGCAATCTCTACTTCCTGGGCTCAAGCAGTCCTCCCATCTCAGCCTCCTGGGTAGCTGGGACTACAGGTGTGTGCCACCACAGTGGACTAATTTTTTGTATTTTTTGTTAGAGACAGGGTTTTGCCATGTTCCCCAGGCTGGTCTCAAATTCCTGGGCTCAAGCAATCTACCAGCCTCAGCCTCCCAAAGTGTTAGTATTACAGGCATCAGCCACTGCATCTGGCCCTGAGTTAATTTTTATGTATGGTGTGAGATTTGGGTCCAGCTTCATTTTGCATGTGGATATCCAGTAGTCCCAGTACTATTTATTAAAAAGATTATTTACTCCCCATTGAATGGTCTTAGCATCTTTGTCAAAGACCAGTTGATAAATCTCCACCCAGGGGTATGTAAAATAAAAAAAAAATCAGTTGAACATAGACATATAGGTTTACTTCTAAACTCGCAATTCTATTCCATCTGTCTATATATCTATCCTTATGCTAGTACCCCACTATCTTGATTACCATTATTTTGTGGTAAATTTTGAAATTGGGAAGTATGAATGTTCCTGCTTTTTTTTCTTTCTCAAGGCTGTTTTGGCTATTCTGGGTCCCTTGCAACTCCATATGGATTTTAAAATCAGCTTATCAATTTTTACAAAGAAGTCAACTGGGACAGAGCATTATTTTTGTTTATATAAATTTGGGAAAAAAACTAACATTCTGGAATTGCAGCTCAGTATTTTTTATTTGAGATATAATTTACATACCATACAAATCACCAATTAAAAGTGTACAATTTATTGGCTATTTGTGTGTTTACAGAGTTGTTCAACCAATGCCACAATCAATTTCAGAACATTATCATCGCCCCCCACAAAAAAATCCTTTATCCCTTAGCAGTCATTCCCTATTTCTCCCCAGTTACCACTCCCTTTTTCCACCCCAGTGCTAGGCAACCACTAATCTTCATTGTCTATTTGCTTATTTTGGAAATTTCATAAAAATAGAATTATAAAATATGCAATCTCCAATGGGTTTTTTTCAGATAGCATGTTTTAAAAGTTCACCATATTGTAACATGAGTTGATACTTAATCCCTTTTTTTTTTTTTTTTTTTTTGAGACAGAGTCTCACACTGTCTCCCAGGCTGGAGTGCAGTGGCACGATCTTGGCTCACTGCCACCTCCACCTCCCAGGTTCGAGCAATTCTCCAGCCTCAGCTTCCTGAGTAGCTGGGATTACAGGCGCCCGCCACCAAGCCCAGCTAATTTTTTGTATTTTTAGTAGAGACGGGGTTTTACCATGTTGGCCATGGCTGGTCTTGAACTCCTGACCTCGTGATTCCCCCTCCTCAGCCTCTCAAAGTGTTGGGATTACAGGCGTGAGCGCCGCACCGACAGATACTTAATTCCTTTTTTTTTTTGAGATAGAGTCTCGCTCTGTCGCCCAGGCTGGAGTGCAGTGGTGCAATCTTGGCAGAATCTCGGCTCACTGCAAGCTCTGCCTCCCGGGTTCACGCCATTCTCCTGCCTCAGCCTCCCGAGTAGCTGGGACTATAGGTGCCCACCACCACGCTTGGCTTTTTTTTTTTTTTTTGTATTTTTAGTACAGACAGGGTTTCACCGTGTTACCCAGGATGGTCTCTATCTCCTGACCTTGTGATCCGCCTGTCTCGGCCTCCCAAAGTGTTGGGATTACAGGCGTGAGCCACCGCTCCCAGCTATGTTTAACCTTGTGAGGAACTGCCAGACTATTTTCCAAAGCAGCACATCATTTTACTTTGTCTTTTGTTACATTTTTTCCCACCAACAGTGTATGGGACTTTCAATTTTCTCACATCCTCACCAACACATTATTAGCTTTCTTTTTGATTATGGCCATCCTAGTAAATGTGAAGTAGTACCTCATCTTGCTTTTTGTTTCATAAAGAACTCCACTAACGTAAAATTCATATACAAGAACGTGCAGCTCTATTATAGTGGAAAAAAATCCCAGAGATATGTGGGATAGCAAACATTAATCACTCACTCTACATATAGTTGAGTCCTTTTTTTTTTTTTTCTTTTTTAAAGAGACAGGGTCTCACGTCGTCGCCCAGGCTGGTAGTGTTGATCTCCTCGGCTAAGGCAATCCATCCACCATGGCCTCCCAAAATGCTGGGATTATAGGCGTGAGCCACTGCACCCAGCCAGAGTCTTCAGTAATTTAGTCTTGATAAAAATTCATATTGGAGTCCAACACGATGACCGCATTGTGATACTGAATTTGAGAAGACACTGTGGATGTATTAAATTCTTACATTTGTATAATAATTTAAAGGTAACAAAATTTGCTCACAATCTTTTCCCATAATTTCCTTGTGATTATCCTGGGATTTAGTGAAGCAGGAATTTATTATCACTTTCAGTTTTCAGTAAGGTAATTTAGGCACAGAGATGGTAAGAAGTGACGTGCTCAAAGAGATAAGCTAGAAAGTGGGGTAACCAACCATTTGGGGTCACCTGACACTGAGGGGCTTTCTGGGATGGAAGACTTTAAGTGCTAAAATTGAGAGAGTCCCTGGAAAATTGGGCTGGGTTGGTTACTCTACTAGTAAGTAGCAGAGGTAGGCCGTTTAACTCTTGGTTTAACACTTTTGCTACCAGATTGCCTAGTGAAGCAGGCTTGCCCTTCTCTATGTGGAAGTTCTCTTTAGAACTCCTCTCTTCAGCTGGGCGCGGCGGCTCACGCCTGTAATCCCAACACTTTGGGAGGCCGAGGCAGGTGGATCACCTGAGGTCAGGAGTTTGAGACTAGCCTGGCCAATATGGCGAAACCCCGTCTCTACTAAAAATACAAAAATCAGCAGGGCATGGTGGTTCACACCCTTAATCCCAGCTACTCGGGAAGCTGAGGCAGGAGAATCGCTTGAGCCCTGGAGGTGGAGGTTACAGTGAGCCGAGATCACGCCACCGAACTCCAGCCTGGGCGACAGAGTGAGACCCTGTCTCAAAAAACAAAACAAAAAATTCTTCTCTTCATGCATTTTTTCTCTCCTTGTTTTTTTTTTTTTTTTTTTTTTTGAGACGAAGTCTCACTCTATCGCCCGGGCTGGAGTGCAATGGCACGATCCCAGCTCATAGCAGGCTCTGCCTCCCAGGTTCAAGCAATTTTCCTGCCTCAGCCTCCTGAGTGGCGGGGACTACAGGCACGCACCATCACGCCAGGCTAATTTTTTTGCATTTTTTTACAGAGACGGAGTTTCACCATATTAACCAGGCTGGTCTTGAAATCCTGAGCACAAATGAGCCGCCCGCCTCGGCCTCCCAAAGTGCTGGGATTACAGGCTTGAGCCACCGCGCCCAGCCCACATTTTCTCTTGACTAAAACCTTACCTGAGACTTCAGCTTCCCTAATCCTTCCAGCAATCCCTTGTGTTTGGCATTCCAGCCACAAGCCACAATGGGTCCTGTATTTTTTCCTTTCTATGAGTTCTAAAGTATTTTTTGTTATGCTCATCTTTCTTCTTTCCTTCAGATTGTAGGTCATGAAAGGTAGAAATTGTCGCTTCTCTCTCCTTTTCATGACAGGAATGGATATTCTGTAAATACCATTGCCTGACTAAGAACTGAGTGGGCATTCAAAACATCTTTCAGGGTCAAGTAAGTTGCCAGGGGTCGCCATCTATTAGAATTCAGTTATTATTTAAAGATAAGGGCCGGGCACGATGGCTCATGCCTGTAATCCCAGCACTTTGGGAGGCCGAGGTGGGCGGATCACCTGAGGTCGGGAGTTTGAGACCAGCCTGACCAACATGGTGAAACTTCATCTCTACTAAAACTACAAACTTAGCCGGGTGTGGTGGTGCATGCCTGTAATCCCAGTTACTTGGGAGGCTGAGGCAGGAGGATCAATTGAACCTGGGAGGCGGAGGTTGCAGTGAGCCAAGATAGCGCCATTGCACTCCGGCCTGGTGACAGAGCAAGACTCCATAACAAAACAAATTATAAAATAAATAAATAAAGATAAACAAGAGCCACTTAGTGCAGGGAACACAATTTGTATATTTATTGTGTTTCTATGGGGATCATAACAAGGCAGGCATAGCTCAGTACAAATCGGTGACCCGTCTCAAAGAGCCGACTTTGGCATCTGCACCCCCCCAGTCGTGGTACCTCCTGTAGTCCCCAGGCCTCAGCAGATACTGCCGCCCCCGGTAGTTGGGCATTTCATAGAGGACCCAGCAGCCCTCCAGTACGTGGAGGGAATAGATCTCAGGGAGACGGAAGAGTTCTGGAACACAGGCGCAGTCATCAGTGAGCTCAGACATAAGGCCTCGGTAGTCATCTCTCTCGTACAGCCTCAACTTGTGCGAGCTGGTCTGTCATGGCAATAAACAAAAGAAGAAAAATAAACAGCATGCATCCTTGGGTGTCAACGAAAGTGACACAATCAGTCTGCATCTTCATGAAGCATGGCTTTTATTTTATTTTTGAAATAATGGTTTTGCTGTGTTGCCCAGGCTGGAGTACAGTGGCAGGATCACTGCTCACTGCAACTTTCACCTCCTGGGCTTAAGCAATCCTCCCACCTCAGCCCCCCAAGTAGCTGGGATCACAGGTGTGCACCACGACACCCAGCTAATTTATTTTTAAAAATTTTTTTGGCCGGGCGCAGTGGCTCACGCCTGTAATCCCAGCACTTTGGAAGGCCGAGGCGGGTGGATCACGAGGTCAGGAGATCGAGACCATCCTGGCTAACACAGTGAAACCCCGTCTCTACTAAAAATACAAAAAATTAGCTGGGCGAGGTGGCGGGCACCTGTAGTCCCAGCTACTCGGGAGGCTGAGGCAGGAGAATGGCGTGAATCCCCGGGGGGCGGAGCCTGCAGTGAGCCGAGATCGCGCCACTGCACTCCAGCCTGGGCGACAGCGAGACTCTGTCTCAAAAAAAAAAAAAAAAAATTTTTTTGTAGTGAGGGAGTCTCACTATGTTGCCCAGGCTGGTCTTGAATCCCTGGGCTCAAGCGATTCTCTCACCTTGGCCTCCCAAAATGTTGGGATTACAGGTGTGAGCCACTGCACCTGGTTGAAACATGGTTTTTTAAACCAGTTGATAAAGTGTTTCTCCCCTGAACCCACTTTCAATGTTGTTATTCTAACAAATTAGGAAAAATATTAAAATAAATCTGACCTGATCAATGAACTGGAGATGTTGTGGAAGAAACAAACATTAAAATACAGGGAATAAAAGTGTGTTATTTGTAAGCAGCATCAATACAATTGTAGTCAGTGAGTCTGTAGTGAGGATTTCAACTCTCATTTCCATTTTGACTCCATATAATTGAGTCTTATCAAGCTTGTTTTTGAGTCACTTTTTGCACTGATAATTTACAGTAATTTATATTTACACGGAGTCCACATGTCTTTTCAAGTGACATTTTGCCAAGTCATTTGTGCCATTTGAGTTTCTTGCCCCAAAGAAATGCCTATTTTATTTATACCTCTTTGTGCATCTGCAAATTTTTCTGGCCTAAATTTGATTTTTTTTTTTTTTTGAGATGAAGTCTCGCTCTGTCACCCAGCTGGAGTGCAGTGGCATGATCTCGGCTCACTGCAACCTCCGACTCCTGGGTTCAAGCAATTCTCCTGTCTTAGCCTCCTGCTTAGCCAGGACTACAGGCATGCACCACCATGCCTGGCTAATGTTTTGTATTTTGGTAGAGACAGGGTTTCACCATGTTGGGCAGGCTGGTCTTGAACTCCTGACCTCAAGTGATCCGCCCAGCTCGGCCTCCCAAAGTGCTAGGATTACGGTTGTGAGCCACTGAGCCTGGCCGTGATTTCAATTCCTGAATCTCCTTGTCACACCACATAATTTGGTGCCATCAGAAAGTGGAAACACATGCTGCACGTGATTAAAAAGGATTAAGCAGCATTTTGGTGAGGACCATCTTCTATGAAATCCTAATCAATTGTGTGTCTCTGATATTTTTAAGAAACTAGTTGATAATGACTCCTGGAAATTATAAATCCAAGTTGAAACATATTTTCCTAGGTTCTAGTGAGTCCTAGAATGTAGTGAAAAAAATTTCCAATGCAATCAGAATACATTATACCTATATTGTTATCCCATAGTCTGTTAACTTTTCATCATTAAAAAATAATTATCATGGCCGGGCACAGTGGCTCATGCCTGTAATCCTAGCACTTTGGGAGGCCGAGGTGGGTGGATCACCTGAGGTCAGGAGTTCGAGACCAGCCTGACCAACATGGAGAAACCCTGTCTCTACTAAAGATACAAAATTAGCTGGGCATGGTGGCACATGACCGTAATCCCAACTACGAGAGAGGCTGAAGCAGGAGAATCGCTTGAACCTGGGAGGCAGGGGTTGTGGTGAGCTGAGATTGTGCCATCGCACTCCAGCCTGGGCAACAAGAGCGAAAGCGAAACTCTGTCTCAAAAAAAAAAAATTATCTAGATAAACTAGATAGACTTTTCTTTTCTTTCTTTTTTTTTTACTACTGAATAAGGTGACTTTTATGTAGAAATTAGGGATCACCTAGATGCTACCAAGTTTAATTTAAAGGCTATGTTGTGATTTCCCATGCCCTAAAACAATTATTGATGTTCTTAAGTAAGAAAAATAGAGATTATTGTTACTTTTTTTTTTTTAAATGTTTGAGGGTCAGGCCTTGCTATTCTTAGTGTGAACACTCATCCTGCATTGGAACAAACTGACTTTTATAAACAGGAATTGATGGCCATGGATCATTGATGCTATCACATCAGTCGAGTTGAAGCAAGACTCACATGAGGAATTATACGGCAGGATTGGACCGAGTCGCTGAGGCCCATCCAGTGCTGATAGTCGGGGTACTTGCCTCGGCGCAGGAAGTACTGGTGGCCCTGGTAATTGGGGCGCTCATAGAGCATCCAGCAGCCGCTGTCTACCCGGATGGAGTTGCAGCGGCTGAAGTAGACCCGCAGGTTGGGGCAGTCACTGATGCAATTGTAGCAGCGACCCTGAAAGTCTCGGTCCTCATAGAAGGTGATCTGAGGTAGAAATAAGGTGACAGTAGACAGTCAGCTGGAAGGAACATCCCCACACAGCACAGACCCCCAATAGACATGACGCAGCACCTCCACAGGCTCACCTTCCCCATGGTTGTTGACAGAGGGTGAGTAGCATCTAGTATGATGGGGACAAAGGGGCAACTGGTATATATAGCAGGGAAGCTGCTGTGTTGGCAAAAACAACACAAAAGGGACCTGGGGTGGTGCATAGGGGGATTTCTGTGTTCTCTTTTTTTTTTCATTTGAGATCATGGGGCAGTGGGCTCTCTCTCTTTCTGGCATTTTCGAGTTGTCCTCACTAGCTCCAGTGAAAGGTATTAAAGTCAGCAGAGCCATTATGACCTTGGAGACAAAGGGCGCACTTCTCATCCTATGCAGCTCACTAGAAATACATTACATGCCCAGCATTCTGCAATGTTTGCCTATGGAAACTGCTGAGATGGAGGTTGGTGGTTCCATCTGAAGTCACTTATGAGAAGCATATGCGTTCCAGAAGGACTTGAAGTGTGAAGAGGCAACAAAAAAATCCCAGACAGAAAATCCTCTAATTGAAAGGCAATTATATTTCTTAAATGACTTCATCAGTATGATATGGTTTTGATAAAAATATTTTGCATATATTTATGTAGGGAAAACATAAGATTAGAAGTGTGTACGATACCAACATATCAATCATGGTAATCAATGAATGGCAAGATTATAGATCTTAGCTTTGTGTTTTTATATTTTGTTTTTTGCTGCTGTTTTCTTAATTTTCTATTATATCTGCCATCTTCAGCCAGACAGAAAAAAAAATCCAATTATAAATATAACAATTTCATGAGATGAAAAAATAATAAAATCAATCTTTAAATGTATGACTTTGAGGTGCTGGTGAAAAGCAGTAAATACTGAAAGCAGGTATATTTTGCCTGGAGATTAAACACTTATTGAGCTAAAAATAAAAAGACACCCTGAGAGTCTATGAGAGGCTCAAAGAGCAGAAAAATACACAGGATCCTTTCACTCCCCTCCCCTGCCACCCTCCTTCTAGCATTGCTTTTGTTTTTTAAAATTAGCGTGATGATTTGCCTGTGTTTTTCCTTTCAATAGTATCACTGTTTAATTGAACCCAAGTGACTGCCTAAGAGCCTTCTCCATTGCTGCCAGCCTATTGATTTAGAAGCAAGCACTCCTCAGATGTGCAAGGATGGAGGAAGACTCCAAACCCCAGACTGTCTTTTGTCATTCCACATGTATGTAGGAAGATGAAATCAAACACCTTTGTGCTTTATTTATTTATTTATTTATTTTTTTGAGACGGAGTCTCGCTCTGTCGCCCAGGCTGGAGTGCAGTGGTGCAATCTCGGCTCACTGCAAGCTCCGCCTCCCGGGTTCACGCCATTCTCCTGCCTCAGCCTCTCCGAGTAGCTGGGACTACAGGCGCCCGCCACCACGCCCGGCTAATTTTTTGTATTTTTAGTAGAGATGGGGTTTCACCGTGGTCTCCATCTCTTGACCTCGTGATCAGCCCGCCTCGGCCTCCCAAAGTGCTGGGATTACAAGCGTGAGCCACCGCGCCCGGCACCTTTGTGCTTTAGACCCACGGAGGGATTCCAAAAGAGAATTTGACCACAGCTACCAACACATTCACAATGCCATTTGTGAAAATCCTCAGGCAGCATGTAAGGCAAATGCGCAGGTGGTAAAAGGAGAGACAGCAGTAGCTACCGAGAAAAAAATGTCTCCTCATAACCAGCAGAGCTAGGCAAAAGAAAACTGGGCAAAGTCCTATGAAGCTAGACACCTAGCAGTGCATGCAAGGACCACAAGTCGCTGATTCCCTCCTTTGCCCCCCCACCCCCATTAGCTGCACGCCTACTGGTAAATCTTACTTACAATCATAATCAAACCCAGTGTGGAAAACCTTGCACTGGTCTCCCAGCCCCTCATGAGAATACACCACCATTTTCAGAAAAAGTCTACAATCCCCATCTGTGTTTTTGCACATGCTGATGAAAACTGTTCTGTAGACAGATGGCACACCAAAACCTTAAGAAATGTATTATGTGTACTGACATTCATGTGATCAAGTTGTTATTACATACATTGATAAGCTAAGCCATGTGCCTAATCAGCATTTTGTAAGGTACTAAAAGACCAGAACATCTTCCCTCCTAGTAGTCATTATAGTCTGCTGAGAGAAAGCCTGTATTCATTTTTTTAATGATTTATTGAAATGATTTAAATTTTTTTTTCATATGAGAACACAGTAAAGGCAATCAATGACAGATTAATTTTATTTTGGATTAACTCTGGAAATCTGCCTCCCACTCCATCACTGTGCAATATTCAATGGCACACATTTGTAAAATGTGCTACAAAGCCAGCTTGCTCTAACACAGAAATACTATATACTTTCTGAATTCTCCAGCAGTCTTCCAGTCACAGTGAAGTAGCGTTAAGATCACACTTGTTTTTTTTTTAACAAAATGTAGCCGTGCAATATGCTTCTAAAAGAAGAAAGCTCAACATCAAAAATAACACTTCAGTGCAGTTGTATCAAAAACTAGTTGTAAAGAAAAATGTACTGGCAAGAGCTGTGGTTTTAAGATGATGCTTCTCGTCTGCTCCCAGAGAATCTATTATGAAGTTCCATGGTACAATTCCAATTTTCTAAGTGACCTGCAGAATAAAAGATGATTTTGGTATCAAGCACATCAATTTAACATGGACACAGACAATAAGTCTATAGGAAGTTAAGGTCAAATAGCAGATACTGACTTACTGACAAAGATAGATTAGATTAATGTAATTACAAATGAATTTTCATGGAATTATTCTGATATATTTGGAAATTGAGTTATATTTCCCAACTAAATGCAATATGTGATCCCATACTGGATATCTTTTACAGAAGGAAAACAATGCTTAAAAAGAACATTATTGGCTGGGCGCGGTGGCTCACGCTTGTAATCCCAGCACTTTGGGAGGCTGAGGCGGGCGGATCACGAGGTCAGGAGATCGAGACCACGGTGAAACCCCGTCTCTACTAAAAATACAAAAAATTAGCCGGGCGTGGTGGCAGGCGCCTGTAGTCCCAGCTACTCGGAGAGGCTGAGGCAGGAGAATGGCGTGAACCCGGGAGGCGGAGCTTGCAGTGAGCCGAGATTGCGCCACTGCACTCCAGCCTGGGCGACAGAGTGAGACTCCATCTCAAGAAAAAAAAAAAAAAAAAAAAAAAAACCAAAAGAACGTTATTGAGTCAATTGACAAAATTGATGTATAGAGAGTGCATTAAATAAAAGTACCAATAATAGATATTCTTAAGTTGATAACTATTCTATGGTTAAGAGAATGACTTTGCTCTTAAGAAATACAGAGGTACATATGGTAAAGTGGTAGAGTATATATAACTTCTAATGGCTCAGAAAAAAAATTATATATCTTTATCTATATACAGAGAGACAAAGACAGAATATAATAAAGCTAACAGAACAAAACATTAACCATTAGTGACTGTATAAAAGGAATATGTGTGTTCTTTGTATATTATTCTTGCAAATCTTTTCTAAGTTTGAAATTATTTTCACATTAAAAAGTTATACTTCTTTTAACCAGTCCTACCGAAAGCAAATCAGTTTTTGGCCTTTTAGCAGTTGTGTATTATGCTTGTAGGATATTATTTTGAATTTCTTTTTTTTTTTTTTTTTGAGACAGAGTCTCGCTCTGTCACCCAGGCTGGAGTGCAGTGGTGGGATCTCAGCTCACTGCAAGCTCTGCCTCCTGGGTTCACGCCATTCTCCTGTTTCAGCCTCCCAAGTAGCTGGGACTACAGGTGCCACCACGCCCGACTATTTTTTTCTATTTTTTAGTAGAGACGGGGTTTCACTGTGTTAGCCAGGATGGTCTCGATCTCCTGACCTCGTGATCTGCCCACCTCGGCTTCCCAAAATGCTGGGATTACAGGCGTGAGCCACCACGCCCGGCCTGTCCTGACACTTTTCTAAGCCTTTGCACGTATAACTTATTTAGTGCTTGTAACAACCCTATGAGGTAAGTACTATTATGACTTTTTAAAGGGATGAAAAACTAAAGCACAGAGAGATTAGGTAATTTACTCAAGTTATTAAGTGGGTAGCCTGGATTCAAGAAGTATGCTGTATTCTAGCTCTTTAGTATGGTCGTGTTCATTCCAAATTTACTTCCTAGTAATGTGCCCACTACTGACGCTTTCCGAGGACAATGCAATTTAAAAAAAAAATCTTCAAAACTGTTTCCTAGCTGGGCGCGGTGGCTCACACCTATAAGTCCAGCACTTTGGGAGGCTGAGGTGGGTGGATCACGAGGTCAGGAGTTCGAGACCAGCCTGACCAACATGGTGAAATCCCGTCTTTACTAAAAATACAAAAATTAGCCAGGTGTGGTTGTGCACACCTGTAATCCCAGCTACTCAGGAGACTGAGACAGGAGAATCGCTTAAACCCGGGAAGCGGAGTTTGCAGTGAGCCGAGATCACACCACTGCACTCCAGCCTGGGCAACAGAGCAAGACTCTGTCTCACAAAAAACAAAAAAACTGTTCCCAGAACACTGAGGGTTTTGTTTGTTTGTTTTGAGAGAGTCTCGCTCTGTTGCCCAGGCTGGAGTGCACTGGTGCAATCTCGGCTTATTACAACCTCTGCCTCCTGGGTTCAAGCAATTCTCATGCCTCAGTCTCCCTAGTAGCTGGGATTATAGGTGTGCACCACCACACTCGGCTAATTTTTGTATTTTTAGCAGAGATGGAGTTTGCCATGTTGTTCAGGCGGTCTTGAACGCCCGATCTCAAGTAATCTGCCTGCCTTGGCCTCCCAAAGTGCTGGAATTACAGGCATGAGCCATCGTGCCTGGCCGTGATTTTTTTTTTTTTTTGAATAATTTCCTCTTTTCTCTTACTCTATGAAGAAATTCGGTGGCTGGAAATAAATAAAACATTCTGAATAAGGCATTGTTTTATCTTGAGGTTAAAAAAATTGTTCTTCAGCTAAAAGACATATAATATCTACAAGCCAAAAAGGAAAAACATCAAGCTCAAATATTTAAAATGAAAATCTTCAAATACCAAGCTGTGAAAGCATGTTTTTCATCCATTTAATAAAATACTTATTCCTTTAATATAGAAAGACTTCTAACAAACCAGTGAGACATACATATATGTATATTTATATGTATATGTGTAGCAAATATTTAAATATCACAAGAAATATTAACAGTGGTTATTTCTGAAAAGTGGGAAAGGGGTGTGAAGAAGAGGGAGTTCTTTTGCTTTTCATTTTATATTTTTTGTCTGGCTTGAAAATTTTACTTATAAGCATGTACACTATTAAAATTTTTAAAGCTAGTTTAAAAGATACATTACCCAAGAGTTGGAAAAAATGCCTGAAGTGCACAAATAATAAAGTGTGAAAGAAAAAACACAAATGGGTTTTCTGTCATTTGATTGTTAAGAAAGGGCCTTTCTGGAAGGGATTCATCTCAGGACCTAGGGCCCTACTAAAACATGGGCATTTGTTCTTTTGACACTCCTGGGCTCGCAAGCATCAATCAGCCTATAGAAAGGTCTGCTCCCCAGAACTGAGCCTTTGATCACTATAGACAGGGCACAGAGATTTGAGAACCGTCACCTAAGGACTATTCACTTACTACCTACTAATTCACTAATAAAAATAGTTACTGAATCTCTGCTGCCTGCAAAGTACTTTACATACGTGTGAGAAATACTAAGGAAATAACAGATATGCTTCCATCAAGAATCCGACAATCTTCAGTGGTTGTGGAAGAAAACATATATGGAACAAAATTATATTTAAATATAAGATACCAATGAGTAATCTTTAGAGGTAGGTTTTCCTTATATAGTGTCCATAGATGAGGCTTGAGGGGGGTGTCTATAAACCCCTGTTTCAGAGATCTCTTTGTGGTGTGTGATTAAGTTTAAAGTCTAGATTGTGTGTGTGTGTGTGTGTGATTTCTGGAGTTGTTACTGTTTTTTCATTGTTGTTTTGTGTTGCTCTCTAAAACTTGCTGCTTCCAAACACGTATAAAAAATGACCTCAATTTTCAAATTCTTCAAAAAATTCTTCAGAAACATAGATATGGTTCTAGAAAGTCTAATACCTTCGGCTGGGCACAGTGGCTTATGCCTATAATCCCAGCACTTTGGGGGACTGAGGCAGGAGTTTGAGACCAGCCTGGATAACATGGTGAAACCCCACCTCTACTGAAAATACAAAAATTAACCGGGTGTGGTGGCGCATGCCTGTAATCCCAGCTACTCAGGAGGCTGAGGCAGGAGAATCGCTTGAACCCGGGAAGCGGAGGTTGCAGTGAGCTGAGATTGTGCCATTGCACTTGAGTGTGGGTGACAAAGCGAGACTCTGTCTCAAAAAAAAAAAAGAAAAAGAAAAAAAAGAAAATCTAATACCTTCAAATCTTATTATAGCAAATACGTTTGAAGGAAAATTGAATATGGTGATAATTTCCCCAAATAGTGCAGTTGTTCTGTTATCAGAAAAACATTTATTAAAACCCTGATATGACCAAAGAATTCAGTCAGTTCCGGCCGAGCGCGGTGGCTCACACTTGTAATCCCAGCACTTTGGGATGCCGAGGTGGGTGGATCACGAGGTCAGGAGATCGAGACCACGGTGAAACCCCGTCTCTACTAAAAATACAAAAAATTAGCCGGGCGTGGTGGCGGGCGCCTGTAGTCCCAGCTACTCGGAGAGGCTGAGGCAAGAGAATGGCGTGAACCCGGGAGGCGGAGCTTGCAGTGAGCCGAGATTGCGCCACTGCACTCCAGCCTGGGTGACAGAGCGAGACTCCGTCTCAAAAAAAAAAAAAAAAAAAAGAAAATTCAGTCAGTTCCTAAAGCAGTTGCTATGATAAAGTTACACTTCTAATTAATCAGATATAAGGGACAGAGAAGACAGTTTGTCTCTGAAATCCGAATAAATCCTAAGCCTCATGTAGTCCAGTCTATTCAGAGATTCAACTTAAAAATGCATGGTACAACAGCCAAACTAAATAAAAATGAATTTAAATTGTCACTTATTTCCTGATGCAAACCCAATCATAAGTCAGTATATCAGTTCTCAAAGTTCCCTTCCCCGTTTTCTACCTTAGAGCCTTCCAGCATATCTAACATCTCTCATTCAACAAAACTCTAAAATATCCCAGAATCCCAGACACCCACCCTGTACCACTTTTCTGATTCTCTCCCCTCTCAGCTTATATTCTGTTGATCAGAGAAGTCTCTCTGACTTCTTAAATTTTCTCTTCACTTTGCACGTCACATTTGAGAGCCCAGAGCTGGAAGAACAAAGAGCCCTCCTCCCTTTCTCCTTTCTTTCCAGCCCTGTCCATCTCTGACCATTCTTTGAATTCTGCCACAAATAAATCAGGAATCAGATGGACAGGGCAGGAGCAGGGGAGACATTAAGCAGGAAAAAAGAAAATTATTATTACTGAGAGAGGGATCAAGGATAGAAACATTTGGGATACAGATATTAATACATACTTTCTCCTCAACATACTTATTTGCATCAACAGAGTAACAGCCAATTAACTTGTAGATAGTATTTTTCAAATGCTGAAAAGATAATAATGGCTATTATTTATTTGGCGTTTACTCCATGCTAAGCACTTTTAACATGAATAATCTCAGCTAATCACCGCAACAAGCTTAAGAGGTAGGTATCGGCCGGGCGCGGTGGCTCACGCTTGTAATCCCAGCACTTTGGGAGGCCGAGGCGGGCGGATCACGAGGTCAGGAGATCGAGACCACGGTGAAACCCCGTCTCTACTAAAAATACAAAAAATTAGCCGGGCGCGGTGGCGGGCGCCTGTAGTCCCAGCTACTCGGAGAGGCTGAGGCAGGAGAATGGCGTGAACCCGGGAGGCGGAGCTTGCAGTGAGCCGAGATCGCGCCACTGCACTCTAGCCTGGGCGATAGAGCGAGACTCCGTCTCAAAAAAAAAAAAAAAAAAAAAAAAAAAGAGGTAGGTATCATTATTCTTCCCATTTTGCAGAGGAGGAAACTGAGGCACAGAGAGTTTAAGTAGCTTGCCTGATGTCCCACAGCTGGTAAGCAGTCCACTCTAGATTCAAACCCAGAGCATCTGACTCCAAAGGCTAGACTTTTATCAGGAAAGTACTCCCAAAATAGCTAGTATCAGTTTGGTCCAATTTACAATTTCACACCTACTTTGTGCTTTGGCTGTGTATCTGAAAACCTTTGTGATGATTTCCATTCCGTGGCATTTGCTTCCTTTGCAGAGATGCTGGTGGCATTTTTATTTGTTGTTCCCTTTCTTGACTTGACACCTACAGACAGATGCAGTAACCATATCTGTATGTGAAACTTTTCAAAAAATGTGTCCATCCACAGTTTAATTTCATTTCACTAACTAATTATTTTTGAGACAGGGTCTCACTCTGCCACTCAGGCTGGAGTGCAGTGGTTCCATCATGGCTCATTGCAGCCTCTACTTCCTGGGCTCTAACAATCCGCCCACCTCAGCCTCCTGAGTAGGTAGGACTAGAGGAGGATGCCACCATGGCCAGCTATTTTATGTATTTATTTATTTTTGAGATGAAGTTTCACTTTTGTTGCCCAGGCTGGAGTGCAGTGGCACAATCCCAGCTCACTGCAACCTCTGCCTCCCGGGTTCAAGCGATTATCTCGCCTCAGCCTCCCGAGTAGCTGGGATTACAGGCTCCTGCCACCAGGCCCAGCTAATTTTTATATTTTTAGTAGAGATGGGGTTTCACCGTGTTGGCCAGGCTGGTCTCAAACTCCTGACCTCAGGTGATCCGCCCGCCTCGGCCTCCCAAAGTGCTGGGATTACAGGCATGAGCCACTGTGCCCGGCTTATGTTTGTAGGGATGAAGTTTCACTAAGTTTCCCAGGCTGGTCTCAAACTTCTGGGCACACAAGAGATCCCTCCAGCCCAGCCTCCCAAAGTGCTGGGATTACCAGTGTGAGCCACCCTGTCCAGCCCACTCACAGTTTTAGATCCTTTGCTTCTGGAGTGCTTTGCTCCCATCAACAAAGCATCTGAGAAATGAGACTTCCTTGATTTCAGTAATGGAGGGAAATCAAGCCCTAAGAGCCCCTGGTTCTTTTAAATTCAACCAGACACAGAAATCTAATTCCCATTACAATTTTGACCTTATCTGGTGAGCCTACTTCCTAATTTCCTAGTTTAACTTACATTCCTCTAAGCAGATGAAAGTAACCAGGCTTACTCTGTTTGCGGGCGTATGCTGCTGCTTTGGGTGCTGTTAACATGGCAAAGGGGTGCAAGGAGAGGCGGAGAGACGAAACTCTGGGAACCTGAAAGGAAAACAGTCCTACTTTTAAAATCTGCCCACCCTTTGCGGCATGAACACCTGCTAGTTACAGCATTTGGCCTGTTTAATCATCTCAGAATCTTTGAGTCCAATTGTTGAGTACTGTCCAATGGGCAGTACTCACAGTCCATTGATGGGGCGCGTGAAGCATATGAATGTGAACTTGCACACATGGCCTTTTGCTCCTGTGCTTGGTTCCCATTGCCTAGAATGTCCTGTCACACACACGCGCTCTTCACATAGTTCCCTTTATAGCCATTTCCTCCTTTTCTGCCTAGAGGCACCTACCTCTCTTTTTTTTTTTTTTTTTTTTTTTGAGACAGAGTCTCGCTCTGTCGCCCAGGCTGGAGTGCAGTGGCGCGATCTCGGCTCACTGCAAGCTCCGCCTCCCGGGTTCACGCCATTCTCCTGCCTCAGCCTCTCCGAGTAGCTGGGACTACAGGCGCCCGCCACCACGCCCGGCTAATTTTTTGTATTTTTAGTAGAGACGGGGTTTCACCATGGTCTCGATCTCCTGACCTCGTGATCCGCCCGCCTCGGCCTCCCAAAGTGCTGGGATTACAAGCGTGAGCCACCGCGCCCGGCCACCTACCTCTCTTTTATCATGTAGCTCAAATATCACCCCTTCTGAGAAATGTATCCTGATGTCCTCCCACGCCCACTCTCCCTCGCTGGCACAGTTCCCCCTGCCTACCCAATGCAAAATTGTTGGTTCACTCATCTGGCCCAAAGTCTTTAACAGGCACTTTACAGAAGAAGAAACATATGAATAGTTGTCCATTGGTAATCAGGGGAATGCAAATTTAAACCACAGTGAAATACCATAATACACTTAACAGACTGACAAAACTGAAAAAGCCAGTATAGATAACCTGCATTGCTGGTAGAAATAGAACTGGTACAACCATTTTGGAAAGCAATTTAGCTTTATGTAGAGAGTTGAAGATGCTTATACCCATGGCTTAGCAATTTCATTCCTAGGCATATACCATACAGAAACTCTTAGCCGGGCGCGGTAGCTCAAGCCTGTAATCCCAGCACTTTGGGAGGCCAAGGCGGGCGGATCACGAGGTCAGGAGATCGAGACCATCCTGGCTAACTCGGTGAAACCCCGTCTCTACTAAAAACACAAAAAATTAGCCGGGCGTGTTGGCGGGCACCTGTATTCCCAGCTACTTGGGAGGCTGAGGCAGGAGAATGGCGTGAACCCAGGAGGTGGAGGTTGCGGTGAGCCGAGATCGCGCCACTGCACTCCAGCCTGGGGGACAGAGAAAGACTCCATCTCAAAAAAAAAAAAAAAAAAAACTCTTTTGCTGTGCAATGCTTCTTGCTTTTGCAAGAAATAACTTGGCCAGGCACAGTGGGTCATGCCTGCAATCCCAGCTCTTTGGGAGGCTGAGGTGAGTGAATCATCTGAGGTCAGGAGTTCAAGACCAGCCTGGCCAACATGGCAAAACACCACCTCTACTAAAAATACAAAAAAATTAAGCAAGTGTGGTGGTGGATGCCTGTAATCCCAGCTACTCGGGAGGCTGAGGCAGGGGAA
This sequence comes from Symphalangus syndactylus, assembly GCF_028878055.3. Classification (NCBI taxonomy): domain Eukaryota; kingdom Metazoa; phylum Chordata; class Mammalia; order Primates; family Hylobatidae; genus Symphalangus; species Symphalangus syndactylus. The sequence goes on from NC_072430.2 coordinate 112,777,592, forward strand.
TTGCTTGAACCTAGGAGGCAGAGGTTGCAGTGAGCTGAGATTGCGTCACTGCGCTCCAGCCTGGGCAACAAGAGTAAAACTTCATCTCAAAAAAAAAAAAAAAGAAACTCAAGTGCCTGAAATGGAAAAATAGATGACAACATTGTGGTACATTCCTAGAGTGGAATACTGCATGTAGTGAAAAGAAATTATAGCTATGTTAGCTATGTGCAGCAGTATTAATAAGTTTCTGAAACATAATGTTGAATGAAAAAAGAAAGACATTAAATGACACATTTGCTAATATCCTATTTATAAAAACTCAAGGCTGGGCATGGTGGCTCAAGCCTGTAACCCCAGCACTTTGGGAGGCCAAGGCGGGCAGATCAGAAGGTCAGGAGATCGAGACTATCCTGGCTAACATGGTGAAACCCTGTCTCTACTAAAAATACAAAAAAATTAGCCGGGCGTGGTCGTGGGCCCCTGTAGTACCAGCTACTTGGGAGGCTGAGGCAGGAGAATGGCATGAAGCCAGGAGGTGGAGCTTGCAGTGAGCTGAGATCGCACCACTGCACTCCAGCCTGGGCGACAGAGCGAGACTCCATCTCAAAACAAAAACAAAAACAAAACCCAAAACTCAAAAAATGTGCAAAATTAAACGATATATAGATTAGAGATGCATATGTGGTAAAACTATAAAGAAGTAAAAGAGTAATCAACACATAATTCAAACTAGTGGTAACTTAGGGCGAAAGGAAGGGTATGAGACAGGAGAGGGTATGCAGAGAGCTTTAAAGCTGTTGATACTGTTCCATTTTACACACTTGGATTTGTTTGTTTGCTTGGTCTTTGTCCTTTAAATATATATTGGTAAGTGTTCATTTGGACACAATTAATATTGAAAGTGTGTTTTTAATCCCTCGTTTACTATTATTATTATTAATTTTTGGGACAGGGTCTCACCCTGTCACCCAGGCTGGAGTGCAGTGGCGAGATCTTGGCTCCCGGCAGCCTCCACCTCCCAGGCTCAAATGATCCTCCCATCTCGACCACCCAAGAAGCAGGGACTGTAGACACACAACACCATGCCTGGCGAATTTTTGTATTTTTTGGTATAGACAGGTTTTTGCCACATTGCCTAGGTTGGTCTCGAACTCCTGGGCTCAAGTGATTCTCCTGCCTCAGCCTCTTAAAGGGCTGGGATTACAGGTACTGCTCCTGGCCAATTCTTCATGATTAAGATCTGTCAATATTGAACTTTTGTTTAAAACATAGGTCCCTCCCCTTATCATGAAAACATTTTAAAATTTCTGCACAATTCAGTCTGAGTCAGCATCCTCCAAAAAGAGAAGACGCTTGGCAAATTACTGGAGTAAGTGTGAGAGGGTGGAAGCCAGGCCTATCACGAAGGGACCAGGTTGCTATCAGGAGGAAGGAGGCTGGTCATCCCGAGTGGGGGTGAACTTGGAAATAACAGCACTAATATGGAAGGTCCCCTGGTGCCACCGTCGTGTGCTCGATACGTGCGGTCTCACTGAGTCCTCAGAGTGATCAGGTGTGTCTGGGTAAGTGTAATCATGCCTGTTTAGACATGCCTATTTACATATGGGGAAATTGGGAATCAGAGAGAAATAACTTATCCGAAGACACACCGCTAGCAAGTGACAAAGCTGGGACTGAACATCAGTTAGTTTCCCTGTGACATGCCCTGGACTTGGATGTCAGTTAGGATGGACTCCAATGATAGCCAGTCAGACGTCGGGGTCTGGCTTCATGAAGAAAGAAGGAAAGCAGAGGTTCTAGTGCTGTCTGACCACCTGCCTTTGTCTCTTTCTTCTCTCTGTTGTGCTCATTTCCACTCTCTCTGTTTCCCTCTTTCTCCATCAAATGGAGCTGAAGAATATTTTTATTTTTGTTCGATATGTTGAAGGAAGATTTATGTTCTCTTTTCTTCAGGTTAAAATCGAATAAGACACGGTCGGGCGTGGTAGCTCAGCCTGTAATCCCAGCTCTTTTGGAGGCCAGCGGCGGGGGTGGGTAGATCACTTGAGGTCAGGAGTTCAAGACCAGCCCTGCCAACGTGGCAAAACCTCGTTTCTATTAAAAATTCAAAAAAGGCCGGGCGCAGTGGCTCACGCCTGTAATCCCAGCACTTCGGGAGGCCGAGGCGGGCGGATCACTATGTCAGGAGATCGAGACCATCCTGGCTAACACGGTGAAACCCCGTCTCTACTAAAAATACAAAAAATTAGCCGGGCGTGGTGGCGGTTGCCTGTAGTCCCAGCTACTGGGGAGGCTGAGGCAGGAGAATGGCGTGAACCCAGGAGGTGGAGCTTGCAGTGAGCCGAGATCGCGCCACTGCACTCCAGCCTGGGCGACAGAGCGAGACTCTGTCTCAAAAAAAAAAAAAAAAAATTCAAAAAAATTAGCCTTGCGCAGTGGCGCGCACCTGTAATTCCAGCTACTCGGGAGGCTGAGGTGAGAGAATCACTTGAACCCGGGGGGCGGAGGTTGCAGCGAGCCAAGATCACACCACTGCACTCCAGCCTGGGTGACAGAGTGAGACTCTGTCTCAAAAAAAAAAAAAGAGTAAGACATTTTATATTTATCCGGGGCTAGGTGTCAATAACTCTCACTTGCGTAAGGTCTTTAGTTGAATTTTTTCTGAGTCCAGAATGCTCAGAAGAAAAAAGCTCTCTATCAGCAAAAAGCAGTTCCCTCTCAGGAGGTAGAACCTAAGGCTAACAGAGTTGGTGAGCAATGCCGCGCCTATGACGCCTTTCTACCATCAGGTGGCAGCACATAGTCCCGGAGAAAGCCATCAAGCCTAGCACAGTACCCATATTGTCATGCGGCCAATTCCAGTTGCAGGTAATTCTGCATAATCTGATTAGTGTTCAACAGAGTTTTAAGCTTTTGCTTGGGAAGGATTTTAGCTGTTGCTTACGAGACATTTTATCGGAAGGAATCATTCAGATATATGTAGCAATTAAAGAAGAATCTCTGGCAATATCTTTTTTTTAAAACTCCTCTTTCTAGTTAAAACCATTTTTTGAAATTATGTTAAATTCCAAAAGACTCTTTTAAAATAGCCTTACAGTTCAGTCTTTGAAATGCTACATTTCTATCGAGAGGTCCTGCTAATTTCTAATTCAAGATGTGGCAAAAGTACCTGTGCGCAGCTGATGTGTAGCTCCAAGAGTAAGGCCTGAACTGGCATTCTGGAGGCGGGGAGCTTGTGAGGCTCACGGGGCAGATCCTCAGGCTCTTAGGCTCTTGAATTGGTAACTAAAATTACACCCTCTATGATCACTGGTTGTCCAAGAGGCAAAGTTTACATTGTGTTAATAATACACATGGATGCTTGATTAGCTATTTAATTTTTGAATATTTAGAGCAGTGGTTCTCAATCTCATGTGATTTTGCCTCCCTGGAGACATTTGGCAAAGTCTAGAGACTTTTTTTTTTTTTGAGACGGAGTCTCCCTCTGTTTCCCAAGCTGGAGTGCAGTGGCCCTATCTCCACTCACTGCAACCTCTGCCTCCTGGGTTCAAGCAATTCTCCTGCCTCAGCCTCCTGAGTAGCTGGGATTACAGGCACCCACCACCACACCCAGCTAATTTTTGTATTTTTAGTAGAGACAGGGTTTCACCATGTTGGCCAGGCTGGTCTTGAACTCCTGACCTCAAGTGATCCGCCCACCTCGGCCTCCCAAAGTGCTGGGATTACAGGCGCCGACCACAGGCACTAACTTTTGTATTTTTAGTAGAGACAGGGCTTCACCATGTTGGCCAGGCTGGTCCCGAACTCCTGACCTCAAGTGATCCACCCGCCTCAGCCTCCCAAAGTGCTGGGATTACAGGCATGAGCCATGGCACCCGGCCGACATTTTTAATTGTCACAACTGGCGAGAAGCTACTTGCATCTAATGGGCAGAGGCCAAGGATGCTGTGAAACATCCCACAATGCACAGGACAGCCCCAGACCTCCATTCCCTGAGTACCAGAACTTTAATTAAAGCTATTATTTGGAGGTTACTGTGTGCCAGACATTAAGGGCTTCATTGATTCTAACCTACTTCATTCCCACGACAACCCCATCTTTGCGTCCCTGTTTTTACAAACGAAATTGAGAATTATAGAGGTTAGAACATTTGTCCAGGATTATTCTGCTTGTAACTGTGGAGCTGGGATTCAAACCCAGGAGGCCAGGCTTTGGAATCCTAGTGCTTAACATTACACAACCTGCCTCGGATAACATGTCTATATATATACTATATATACATATGTGTATATCTGTATACATGTATATATGTATCTATATATGTATACAGATACATTTCTGTACATATGTATCTGTATATATGTATACATATGTATACAGATCTGTATACATATATAGTAGTATAGTAATCAATGGCTCGATTATATATATACACACATACATATGTATATATTGTGTGTGTATATATGTGTGTATATATATATAATCGAGCCATCATTCACATCACATAGCAATAAACAAATACAAGCGGCCAGGCGTGGTGGCTCATGCCTGTAATCCCAGCACTTTGGGAGGCTGAGGCGGGTGGATCACCTGAGGTCAGGAGTTCGAGAACAGCCTGACCAACATGGCAAAACCCCATCTCTACTAAAAATACAAAATTAGCCAGGCGTGGTAACGCATGCCTGTAATCCCAGCTACTCAGGAGGCTGAGGCAGGCGAATCACTTGAACCTGGGAGGCGTAGGTTGCAGTGAGCCAAGATTGCACCATTGCACTCCAGCCTGGACAACAACAGGGAAACTCCATCTCAAGAAAAAAACAAACAAACAAACAAAAACTAAAACAAAAAACAAGTACAAGCCTTTAAAGAAAAGTCAGCCTCTGTGATAATATTATCTCTTTCTGTTCAGAGCTGGTTATTGTCACTGACTGTGAGAAGGGGGCCTATGTGTCACTGAACAGAGAAGGTGCTGAACAAAGTCTCTTTAATGAATAAATGAGTGATCAGATGGATAGGTAGAGATTGGTTGGTCCACTTCTACATGGCCTGTCTTCCCTTCTAGCACCTTTATTTATTTATTTATTTATTTATTTGAGATGGAGTTTTGCTCTGTTGCTCAGGCTGGAGTGCAGTGGCACAATCTGGGCTCACTGCAACCTCTGCCTCCCAAGATCTCCTGCCTCAGCCTCCCAAATAGCTGAGATTACAGGCATGCACCACCATGCCCCGCTAATTTTTTGTGTTTTTAGTAGAGATAGGGTTTCACCATGTTGGTCAGGCTGGTCTCGAACTCCTGACCTCAGGTGATCCACCAACCTCTGCTTCCTAAAGTGCTGGGATTACAGGTGTGAGCTACTGCGCCTGGCCTTCTAGCAACTTTAAATGAACCTGATTTATCTGAGCTACTCAGACACCCATGTTTGCAAACCTTCTTGATTGATAACCCAGCCAAGCTTGGGTGCCATCCTCTCCAGGATGTGATTTTCCATATTAGTCTTTTAGCCATGTGAGTTGGGACCAACTAGTCAGATGTGCTGATGCCTTTCTAGACCTCTCCCAGGAACCAGAAGATGACAGGGAGAAAACAGTGACTGAAACAGAAGGGTTTGGGGCTCAGGCTTGTATGTATATGTGCTGAGGGGTAGGGGAAAAGGAGGAAGGGCAGCCTAGAAGGGAGAAAGCTGCAGAAAAAGACAAGCAGGAATAAAGCAGTATGATTTGCTTGGCTATCCAAGGAACACAGAGAGCTGAGCTTTCTTTGAAAATGAAGAACAGCTTGATCTCTGAGGAGCATCAGGATTGGGGTGGCTTATATCTCAAACAAGGTAAGCTTCAATATAGGATGTAAGATCTATAAGAAAAGTAATCTTGGCTGGGTGTGGTGGTGCATGCTTGTAATCCCAGCACTAGGGGAGGCCAAGGTGGGAGGATCGCTTGAGCCCAGGAGTTCAAGACCAGCCTGTGGAACGTAGGGAGACCCCCATCCCTAAAAATTTTTTTTCATTATTGTTTTTTGAGACGGAGTTTCTGCTCTTGTTGCCCAGGCTGGAGTGCAGTGGCATGATCTCAGCTCACTGCAACCTCCGTCTTCCGGGTTCAAGAGATTCTCCTGCCTCAGTCTCCCCGGTAGTTGGGATTACAGGCTTTCATGCGCGTCCCTGTGAAGAGACCACCAAACAGGCTTTGTGTGAGCAACATGGCTGTTTATTTCACCTGGCTGTAGGCAGGCTGAGTCAGTCCAAAAAGAGAGTCAGCAAAGGGTGGTGGATTATCATTAGTTCTTATAGGTTTTGGGATAGGCGGTGAAGTTAAGAGCAATGTTCTGCCGGCAGGAGTGGATCTCACAAAGTACATTCTCAAGGGTAGGGAGAATTACAAAGAACCTTCTTAAGGGTGGGAGAGATTACAAAGTACCTTCTTAAGGGTGGGGGAGATTGCAAAGTACACTGATCAGTTAGGGTGGGGCAGAAACAAATCACAATGGTGGAATGTCATCAGTTAAGGCTATTTTTACTTCTTTTGTGGATTTTCAGTTACTTCAGGCCATCTGGATGTATACGTGCAAGTCACAGGGGATGCCATGGCTTGGCTTGGGCTCAGAGGCCTGACACAGGCGACCGCCACCACACCCAGCAAACTTTTTGTATTTTTAGAAGGGTTGGGGTTTCACCATGTTGGCCAGGCTGGTCTCAAACTCCTGACCTCAGGTGATCCACCCACCTTGGCCTCCCAAAGTGCTGGGATTACAGGCATGAACCACTGCACCCGGCCTACAAAAAAGTTTTTAAAAGGTTATCTTGTCTGACTTGCTCACCACTGTATCCCCTGAACCTACAATTATACTGAATGAACAGATGAATGAATGAATGAGTGAATGAAGTGAGTTGAAACTAGAGGGATCAGAGAGAAAGCTCTGATTTTCACAATGATCAAGGGCATTTGAGTCTCAGGACTACAGTCAGGTTACTTATGGATTAAGGTGATAGGAAGGTTGGTTTCGATGTAAACACTTGACTCCTAAGGTGGACCTGGTGGGCTCTTGAACTCTACATGACCCCACTGCTTGCACAATGATCTGCAGTAAAAGAGCAAGGGAGGCAGGCATTCCTGTGGCCACAGCCCTGCCCCTGCCCTGCCCTCCCTTCTGAATCCAGGTGGGGGCAGGGAAAGCCACAGTGTGAGCAGAAGACCTGGGCGTGAGGGCGTTGGTTCCCCCCTTCCTCCCTCCCACTGCATGGCCCTCACCACCTTCCCTTCCCTTTCCTCTTCCCTCTTCTAGAGGTATCCAAAGGTGAAGGGATCAGTAGTTCACCTCTAAATAGCAGTTCATATTTAAATGTCTACTTAATGTTCATGTATTTACAAGTGGCAAAAATGGAAGTGGTCTTAAAAATTATTCAGAACACCCATTTATTATTTTTTTTAAAGATCAGTCACATGGAGGCCCAAAGGGGGAAAGGGACGCATCTAGGGTTTCATAGTAGTGGAGTCAGAACTCAAACCCAGGTCTCTGAACTCCCAGGTCATTGCTGCTTCTACTGTTAATGATTTCAAAGTAGTTTCATGGGAGGAGCTGAGAGTGGAGCTCACACCTGTAGTCCAGCTACTTAGGAAGCTGAGGCCAGGATTTCAAGGATTACTGGGTCCCAGGAATTTGAGACCAGTAGTGAGACCCGTCTTTAAAAAAAGTAGTGTTGTGGGAAAGGAAGATGTATCAGCAGTAAACTAGGGAATTTGTCATGAGAATGAGCCTTGTGGATCTTGTCCTAGTTCTAAAAGATATAGTACATCATAGAAGGTAACAGTGTGGACCTACCAGATCTACATTACAAAAAGTATAAGTGAAAAATTACATTTATTAGAAACAGAGCAGAGGTCGGCATGGTGGCTCATACCTGTACTCCAGTACTTTAGGAGGCCAAGGCAAGCAGATCACTTGAGGCCAAGAGTTTGAGACCAGCCTGGTCAACATGGCAAAACCCCATCTCTACCAAAAAATACAAAAATTAGCCGGGTGTGGTGGTGCATGCCTGTTGTCCCAGCTACTCTGGAGGCTGACGCACGAGAATTCCTTGAACCCAGAAGGCAGAGGTGCAGTGAGCTGAGATCGCACCACTACACTCCAGCCAGGGTGACAGAGTGAGACTCTGTCTCAAAAAAAACCAAAACCACAACAAAGTAAAGTTTGGCCCCCAAGCCTTGTACCCATTGCTGCCCCTTCTCAGCCGTACACAAGATACATTTGTTATTACTACATGGTCTTTTACATATGAAAGGCATTTCACAAACATGTTATTCAACTAAGAAATGGTTATGTCTGGTTTTGTACATTTTGATGTAAAACTGTTATTTCATAATTGATGTCTGAAAATACATTATACATTTATACACTAAATAAATTCTCTCTAAAAATCCCTTATATTGACAATCCCAGGTCACCTTTACCTTGATGGTTCCAGAATCGGCAGAAGAATCAGCCCCATAAATTTTAAAGACTTCCTCAATCGGGATACTGTTCTGTTAAACAACAACAGCAATAACAAAGTATGATCATACCATGGCTTTTCTTTTATTACAAAACAAAGCTAATATAGCTCTAGTATGTCTAAAACTGTGCTAAGCACTAAATACAGTAAATAACTTCTGATCAATGGATAAATCATTTTCTTTTTTCTTTGCCTCTTAAATGTTTTCACATACAGTGTAGAAGTTAGTCTTTTTATTACTTTAAAAAGTGAAACATTTACTATTAGTAACTCCTAAACATTTAGAAACATTGGTTGAAAAATAATGTAAATATTCATTACTGTAAAAATGCTCAGAGTAGATATGAAACATTCATATAGGCAGATAGTATTCTTTTCCTTACCATTAAGATTCCAGCATAAGATGATAAAATCATAGCTTCTCGTTCTCTGCGATTTGGATATATGGGTCTGCCATGGAATGGCATTTTCCTAACGGGGAATAGGAAATACAAGTGGAGGATTTATTCTTGTTCTTTTTGATGCCTGCTAAGGTTGTGATGATAATTGGTAAGTAATCTGCAATGGCTGTGTGCTATCTGCTTATTTATATTAATAAAATTGATGTGATTGTTCCTCCATCGGTGAAATCCACACTTTGAATTTTTAATCTTCCAATAATGGTGATGAATTTGGCCTCATCTATCCATGTTTTCACAGCAATCAAAGATTGGCAGACTGGCCACTGTGGTGGATGTTTATGGTTTTGCAAACCATGATCCTTTCCCCTTCTTGTGACAATTTGCTTTGGGGGAACTACCTAACCCCACTGTAAGCCTCTATGCTTCTAGGGAAGCTGACTACACCCCTAGATTCCAAAGATGAAAAACACACTGTGGACTGAGCTGTCAGTGTATTCCACCTCCCCTGCGCTGCCACTGTCCAACTCTAGACAAGTCAGGTAACAGCCACTTAGACACAATTATGTGATTAAAAAAATATATATCCACCCTTCCCCCGATAATGAAATAGGCTGAAACTAGGAATGGTGTTCACCCTGAGGAAATGGAATCAAGAGGTAGATCCAGATGACATTGTTTGAGTTTTGAATTAAACCATGCCTAACACAGTCCTACCCATGGACTTTTCAGATACAAGGGCAATAAAATCTACTCCCCACCTTTTTTTGCTTAAGGCTGTTCAAATTGGATTTTCTGCTCATTACAGCTAAACCCTAACTGTTACAACTCTCTAGGTTCAGGTGTGTGATCCGAGCCATTGAGTAGAAAAAAAAAATAACAGGCCTCCAGAATAACCTATTTGATCCTGTCTTCATTAGTTCTGTGTTCTTACCAGTTGAGTGAGTCTGCCTGAACACTCCCTATACATGACAGAAAATGCCAGTAATGGCCGGGCGCGGTGGCTCACGCCTGTAATCCCAGCACTTTGGGAGGCCAAGGTGGGTGGATCATGAAGTCAGGAGTTCGAGACCATCCTGGCTAACACAGTGAAACCCCATCTCTACTAAAAATACAAAAAATTAGCTGGGCGAGGTGGCGGGCGCCTGTAGTCCCAGCTACTCGGGAGGCTGAGGCAGGAGAATGGCGTGAACCCTGGGGGGCAGAGCCTGCAGTGAGCCGAGATCGCACCACTGCACTCCAGCCTGGGCAACAGCGAGACTCTGTCTCAAAAAAAAAAAAAAAAAAGAAAAAAAAAGAAAATGCCAGTAATCCCGGAAAGAAAATTATTCTGCGCTTCAAACAGCTCAGCGCAGCTCAGATACATGTCTGCCTAAATACTTAAGAATTTCTTTGGTAGTCCTAAGGAAAAGGTTACAGCCTTTACCCATAGAACCGACTTTTTTAAATCATGGCATGTACACAGTAAAGCAGTCATGTTTCTAAGACAGAGCATTCTTTATTTTTGAGATGGAGTCTCACTCTGTTGCCCCTGCTGGAGTGCAGTGGCACAATCTTGGCTCACTGCAACCTCCGCCTCCTGGGTTCAAGTGATTCTCCTCTCCTGCCTCACCCTCCTGAGTACACGTGTGCGCCACCACGCTGGGCGAATTTTTGTATTTTTAATAGAGGCGAGGTTTTACCATATTGTCCAGGCTGGTCTTGAACTCCTGGCCTCAAGTAACGAGTCTGCCTCGGCCTCCCAGAGTGCTGGGATTACAAGCGTGAGCCACCGCGCCTGGCCCCTTAAGACACAACATTCTGTGCGAGAAGGTCTTTTATCTCACAGAAGTCAATTAGTAGAGATGCAAAACATGGAAACATGTAACTTCTTCAAGTTGGCAACTGTTCAGGTTCCTCAGGTGTCTCATTGAAGAGGGATATTCACCCTATAGTGTTTTCAAATCAGAGTGCCTCATGATGGAAGATGTTAGGGCTGGAACTTCCTCTATCGTTAATCACAGGCACAATTTAAAGAGGAAAGCAACAAACCTATTTCAACTTACAGTTCCTCCCACTCCAGCCAAGTTAAGTCTTCTGAGGGATCCAGCCATTGCAAAGCAACACTGATGGCCAAGTCATAGTGTGCCTGGGATCAGGAAGCACAGAGAGCAAAGAAACAGGCTTAGACATTGGCCGAAGCACTCCCCGGACCCAATGACAATGGCACTGCTAAGCCTATTCTAGTCTGTCATGTCCAAAATGAGAAGGATCATTAGCTTTAATAACCTGATGCTCGGCTAGATTTTTTTTTTTTTTTTTTTTTCTCAGACCTCACCTCACAGGGATGAATCAGCCAGAAATATTTTGGGATCTTCAGACATTAAATTTATTTCCCACTAGAGCAGTTATCTGATTTCTGTGATTTGGAAAAGAAAGGAGAGATCAGTGAAGAATAATAAACTTGGAATCAGAGAATCTGGGCTCAAATCTAGGTATTGCCAACAACTCAAGGAATATCCTCAGGTGAGTAACTGATGCTTTCTGGGCTTCAGTTTCCCTACATTTTCTTTTTTTTTTTTTGAGACAGAGTCTCGCTGTCGCCCAGGCTGGAGTGCAGTGGCGCGATCTCGGCTCACTGCAGGCTCCGCCCCCCGGGGGTTCCCGCCATTCTCCTGCCTCAGCCTCCCGAGTAGCTGGGACTACAGGCGCCCGCCACCTCGCCCAGCTAATTTTTTGTATTTTTAGTAGAGACGGGGTTTCGCTGTGTTAGCCAGGATGGTCTCGATCTCCTGACCTTGTGATCCGCCCGCCTCGGCCTCCCAAAGTGCTGGGATTACAGGCGTGAGCCACTGCGCCCGGCCAGTTTCCCTAAATTTTAAAATAGTAAAAGGTAAGGGTGGGGGAACAGGGCTGCAGGGAACAATTTCTAATTCTGTGAGTAGAATGTCAGAAATGTGCTTCCAGGGTTACAGGGGCAGTGTGGTGGGAATTTGGAGGGATGGGCTGTTTTATGGCTACCTGGGGAGATAGCTAGAACCCTAAGAAGCTTCAGAGAAGGAAGCTTCATTGGAGCTGGGGCTTGTGGGATGAGAATGTCTACAGATGGGGAAGGAAATCACAGGTAGAGGAAGTAGCATGAGGCAAGGACTGGGCGGGCGGGGAGGGGGGTAGACCTGAGTAAGTGACTTGCCGAGAGTTTCACATGCACATATAGTAAAAAGCTGAGAACCAATGCAGAGGCTTATTTTTATCATAGTGACCACCTTTTCCTGGTAATTCCTAAGAGTTCTTGTTCAGTAAGCATATTTACCATTTGTCTATCAAAATATTCCTTCTCTCCTTTCAGTCCCCACACACAGAAAAGGGAAGATTGGTTCTGTTTTTAATTATTGTAGAGGCGTTCTGAAGTTTTAACATTTTTTAACAATGGAGTTATTTCTTCCAGGGACTGAACTAAACTGAACAGTGAACCTAAATGAATAAATAAATAAGGAAGAATGGGAGCATGACCAAATGTTGCAACCGGATCCAAAGTTTGATGCCTTGGCATCACTTGTTTGCTCATTTGAAATGCAAATTCCTAGGCCGTGGGGGGCCCCGCCCCCGCCCCCCTTCACCTCCAGAATCAAAACAGCCTTGTAATACGACCTCATTAAAGTTTGAGAAGCACTGCTCTAGTCTACTTAATTTCTCTGTTTAATATGTGTACAGAGAGAATAAGGCTTAACTATTTCCTTAACTCCAGGGTAGTTTTGAAAGCCAGTGAGCCTGGCTCTACTTTAGTCAGAGAAGAGGAGAGGGGAGTGGAGGGAGAGAGAGTCTTTTTTATTAGTGTAAGGATAGTAAATGGGCAGTGAAAAAACTGAGGGTTTGCTAATTTCTTTTGAGCTAGATCTTTATATGGTTTCTTCCTTAATTTCTGTGATGTGAACTTTCAGATCCTGAATCTGGGTTTCAAAATAAATAACACCAAGGATTTTTAGGGTTACTTAATTTATTTGGTTTTCTCCCACTAATGCAAATGGTAAAGAAATTATTTTGAGAACTACATGATAGCTAGTTTTGTCAAACTCTTAACTCCATGGATGTAACATTTTGCCTTGCATTAATTTTGCTTTTTAATCTTCTTTCCTAATAGCAAATAACTCTCATGATTTTTATTTTCTCATTCTCTTTTTGCTTTCTGGTTAGTGGGTTGAAATGACCATATGAACAATCTCAGGGTGAGGGGAAGATGAGGTAGAGGACATTTGGGGGATGGGTGTCAATATTAGCCTTGTTTATTGTATAAATTAGATCCTTTTTCTGTCTCTTTAATACACATATAACACAAATATGACTCGCATCAGCGTGCCTTTCTTTACCATATCATCTAGAAAGGTGAGTTGCCTTCTTCCTTTTGGGTCAAATTCATTTTCCCGAAGTCTGATGCCAATATAATCTCCCCTTAAAAGCAAGAGAGCAGCATTGAACCATTGGAGTGACATGGGCTCAGTCTGCAGAAAAAGGCTTTTTTTTCCCCATCCCTCCCTCCCCCACCAAAATACAAGAGAATTTGCTGATGCTCTGGTAGCTGAGTTAATATTCAGTTTTGGTTTACATGATAATTCTACAATGCTGCAGTTTAAAATGTCTAACCATAATTAACTGAAATAATATTTATCTAAAAATTAAACTCAGTTGGAACAGAATTTACAGGAAAGCAAGCAATATGCCAAATACCCACACACAGAAATGATTTTACAAGACCAAAAGGATTGAGACACACTGTTTAAAATAAGCATTTGCTTCCCGTGTTAAATTCAAGCAGCATGTCCAAAGTTGATAAATTCCAGATATATAAAATTCTGTAGGTAAGTATTATTTTGCTGTAAGGCTTTTTCTCTTTAGAATGCAAATACCCTTAGGAGGAGGAATGCATAAAAACTTATTAGTGATTCCACTTTAGTTTATCCTTACTGGATCCTTTCCTAACAGTGACTTTTAATAAAAGAAGGTAAAATAAGCACCATGAGGAGAGAAGAGAGAAAGGTGCTACCCTGGGAATGTCAGTGAGAAAAAATGGGTGCAGGAAAAGAAGGACTATGGCATCTCCCAGGTTGATTTCAGCACATCTCACAATTTTACATAAGGTGGAGAATAAGTTTATTTCTGGCTTCTAAAAGCTTTTCTTCTGAGTCATTAAGCTTAACTAGATTGATAAAAATTGTTAAATTTCTGCCGAAATTTCAGGATACTTTAAAGTAGCCTAAATGTATTCTTTGGGTATAAACTTGTATTTATATCACTTTGGAAATTCCAGTTCTTTGGATGAGATATGTGGAAGAGTTGGCATTCCTGATCATGGTTTGTTCTTTACTATTCTATTGGCCTCTAACATATAACACAAATATGACTCGCATCAGCGTACCTTTCTTTACCATATCATCTAGAAAGGTAAGTTCCCTTCCTCCTTTTGGGTCAAATTCATTTTCCTGAAGTCTGATGCCAATATAATCTCTGCTTAAAAGCAAGAGATGAATATGAATTCACATATATGTGCATACACATATATGTGTACACGTGTACTATATATGAATTCACATATATGTGTATACATGTATATATGTACATATATGTATATTCATAGTTTCTTCTAGTATTTTTTTTTTTTTTTTTGAGACAGAGTCTCACTCTGTCGCCCAGGCTGGAGTGCAGTGGCGCCATCTCGGCTCACTGCAAGCTCCGCCTCCCAGGTTCACGCCATTCTCCTGCCTCAGCCTCTCCGAGTAGCTGGGACTACAGGCACCCGCCACCACGCCCGGCTAATTTTTTGTATTTTTAGTAGAGACGGGGTTTCACCGTGGTCTCGATCTCCTGACCTCGTGATCCACCCGCCTCGGCCTCCCAAAGTGCTGGGATTACAAGCGTGAGCCACCGCGCCCGGCCGCCTTCTAGTATTTTTTAAGGGCTTGTTAAAATAAAATTATCTTAGAAGGCCGAGAAAAGATATTTGATGGGGATGGTGATAAGCTCTTTGATGAAAAGGCTATTACTGTTGTGTCTATAACACATATGAGATAGAACATAATCTTTCTTTTTTCTTTTTATATGGTTTGTGATCTTTCACCAACATTTGTTAAGTACAAGTCAAACACTACCATGGGAGGAAAACATTTCTTTCAAAGGAAACTTGATGTTTTCTGTGTTCGTTTTAAAAATGTTCAGATGTCAAGAAAAAGGAGATGAATTTCTCAGTTGATAAAGCTGACAATAAAAGAGGCAGAGCAGAGGCTGCAATTTAGATTCTGGGCCCTTTCAGGAATCTCTCCTATACCTTTTACCAGCAGGGCCAGCCTCTTTCAACGGTGTATCCTGCCTACATAGGCTGACTGGGACATAGGCTCATCTCTCAGGCTCTAGAATGCGGATGCCTCGGATGTGCAGGCTGCCAGCAGAAACATCCTCCCAAGTGTTTCAGCATCCTGCCTCGCACCACATGTGAGGCCTCCCTGGCAGGAAACCGAGAGAGGCCAGATCATCCTCTGGTTTTCTCCTACCATGCAGAAATAGATTCTTCCTTAGATTTCTACCCGCTGCCAAAACCCAAGCCATCCATGACATGAAATCCACCGAATGCCAAGTGTCATAAATGAAAGTTATTCTCAATCATACTTACAAGAGCTTTTTCACTTCCTTCTTTATGAGCCTTCTTTCCATGTTAAAGGCTTAGCCAGCTGAGCAGGTATCCGCAGCTAACACTACACTTAGACCCAGCTTCTCTCAGCCTAGAGGCTACAGCAGCAAATCAGAGAGAATTTGAGTTAGGGATGCTATCACTCCAAATACCAGTCATGGAGTCCTAGGCTCTGGAAGGGATCCGAGGGAGCACCTCATTCAGGCCTCTTACTCAGCAGGTTCAGGGTCAAAAAGCTGCCTGGAGGCTCATGCACTGCACTTTTGTGTTTATTTGACACCTTTTATTCCTTCCAAATTTTCCAACACTTATTAATTTACTCTTCCTTGCAATAATCTAGCAAGTAAAACCAAAATGGTTTGTGTAATAGCTGATGAGACTATTCGGGCAGAACCATCCAAACTAGATGGATGTGATCCATCTAGATCTGAATGTGTTTGGGTTTTTCTGTGTGCATTCAACTCCCAGTGAGTTCACCCTGGTTCAGTGGCTCATAATGGCGTTTTCCGTAGAATCCATCTACACTCTCCTACTGCCAGGAGATCCTTGAAAGAAAATATGGTTATGGGAAATATGTCTTCAATTCCCACCCCCACATTGAACCAGAAGTTGAAGATCAGGTGATGGGGTCAAAAGGGGTCTGAAGTCACCAAAACGGAGTCTATAGAAAATCATCACTATTGAATGGGGTACTCAGGGAGAGGTATAAATAGGATATCAACTTTATCCGTGATGTTTTATTTATTTTTAAATTTATTTATTTATTTATTTATTTTTTTGAGACGGAGTCTTGCTTTGTCTCCCAGGCTGGAGTGCAGTGGCACGATCTCTGCTCACTGCAAGCTCCGCCTCCCGGGTTCACGCCATTCTCCTGCCTCAGCCTCCCGAGTAGCTGGGACTACAGGCGCCCGCCACCACGCCCGGCTAATTTTTTGTATTTTTAGTAGAGACGGGGTTTCACCGCGTTAGCCAGGATGGTCTCGATCTCCTGACCTTGTGATCCGCCTGCCTCGGCCTCCCAAAGTGCTGGGATTACAGGCGTGAGCCACCGCGCCCGGCCTATTTTTAAATTTATTTTATGGTTGGGCCACTATGACCAAATAGTTATTCAAACATTCTCCCGGTTGTTTCTGGTGTTTTTTTATGAGATTATCATTTAAATCAGTGGACTTTGAAAGCAGATTGCCCTCTGAGTGAGCCTTGTCCAATCAGTCGAAAGCCTTGATAGAACAAAAGACTGACCTCCCCCATGCAAGAAGGAATCTGCCAGTAGGCAGCCTTTGGATTCAAACTGCAACTCTTCCCTGAGTCTGTGAGCAGCTGGCCTCCTCTATCAGATTTTGGACTGGCCAAGACTCCACAATCACGTGAGCCAATTCCGTAAAATCAAAATATTTGAGTGAAAGAGATGGTTAAGCCTATACTGCACCGTGTGTGTGTGTGTGTGTGTATCCACACTCATCCTGTCAGTTCAATTTCTCTGAGGAACCCTAATACTCAAATATAACAAAATGTTAATAGTTGTCGACTCTGGAATTCTAAGTCCATGGATGTTCATTATACCACCCTTTGTACTTTTAAAATTGTACGTATATTTAAATCACTACTCTAAAGATGATTGGAAAACAAACTTTAGAAACGGTTTTTTGAAAATGGTACCATATAAACACTAAGCTTCACTTGATTCAGCTCTACTAATAGTAAGCAAAGAGCCAACAGGATGGCGCTGATCTAAGTGAATTCTTCCCTAGTCCACCTTCATTATTTTGGATAATTTTTTTTTTTTTTTTTTGAGATGGAGTCTCGCTCTATCGCCAGGCTGGAGTGCAGTGGCACGATTTCGGTTCACTGCAACCTCCGGCTTCTGGGTTCAAGCAATTCTCCTGCCTCAGCCTCCCAAGTAGCTGGGACTGCAGGTGTGCACCACCATGCCCAGCTAATTTTTTTGTATTTTTAGTAGAGAGGGGGTGGTGTCACCATATTGGCCAGGATGGTCTCCATCTCTTGATCTTGTGATCCACCCGCCTCAGCCTCCCAAAGTGCTGGGATTACAGGCGTGAGCCACCAAGCCCGGCCATTTTGGATCATTCTTGCTGCTACTACATCTGCTTTAGTTTTTGGGGAGTGGATGGGATGTGGATAAGATGAAAGTGGGGAAGAAAGTAAGAGCATTTCACAGGAAATTGATTAAGTATCAAGACAATAATATTGCTCCCTACAAAGTCAATGGGGAGAGGATGCAGCAAACCACAGAGGTGGCCCTATTGCCTAGAGAAGAAAGAGCACTGGACCCAGGAAAGCCACACTCATTGATGTGGCTGTGCATCTTCTGCTTCCCAGCCTCAGGTGTTATCCAAAAAGATGGGCCTGGTTAACATTGCCAAGAGCACTTGTTGCCCCAACATTCTGTAACTCTATAAAGTCTGGCATGTATTAAAATTCTTCTGATTCAATAATTTGGAAAAACATTTGTTGCTAGACTATTTGGCCTATCTCAATTCCTTGGCAGGGAGTAAGGCACAGTTAGCATGTGCTTTAATCCATTCTTGTCTTGTAATTCTGAGAAAGCCCTTTGAGTTTCAGATTTACAAGTCATAATATTTGCATTGCTTGGTTGTTATGACAGCTTCATCTTAGATCATCCCTCATCCTCCCCATCCCCTGCCCCCACCACCGCCATTCAATGTAGTATAATATGCAAAGGTTTCAGTCTTTAAAATATGAGTATGTCCCACTCCCAAACCACTAAGCTGTAGGTCAGAAGACCCTGTGAGGCCACCAACTAGCTGTGCACCTTGAACAGATTAATTTGCCTATGTTTTTTCATTTCTTCCTCTGCAAAACAAGCATTGAATGATTGGAGAGCTTCCTTACAGCTGTAGAAGTCAGTGATTTATATGCATTTAGTAGCTACGCCTGGTCTAAAGAAGGCCATTTGCACGGACTCTAATTCAGCTAGATTTGAATTCTGCCAATTATCCCTCTTCGCTGTCTATAGAGCTCTAAAGAAAACAAGACCGCTGTGTGTTTTGTGTGTGGCTGAAAGCACACATAAAAGAAGTACTGGAAAGATGTCAGCTGTCTCAGGCTTTAGCTGTTTCATAGAAACAGTTCCCTAGAAGTCAGAGCCCCCAAATTCTATAGGAATATCATTTCCTGGAAAATATCTGCACATTCCATGCAGGTTCCCTGCTGCACACCTGCAATCGTGGTACAGGTCTCTTGGACTGTTCTATTAAGTGCCTGCTCTTAACAAATTCGCCTTTGAGAATCGCTCACCAACCGGAGACCGATTCCAGTGCTTTTGTTCCTTCTCTGCTTCTGGAGGCATGCTGGAGCATCCGCGCATCTCAGACTGGTGCTCACAGACATCAGGAACACATGCTTTTTCCTGGTTGCTAGGAAACAGTGAATGAATTAAAATCATTGTTTTAAAAATACACTCCCCCACGCCCACCCCCATTAAGGGTTGAGGGAGGGCTGAAAGTCATATATTTGGGACAGGATTGTGATCCTGGCCTGAAGTTCACGTGTCGTTTTACCTGAGTAGGCTTATGTTTCCCATCTAAATGATTAATTGAAAAACCAAGAGGATGGGAGGAGTTTCCCTCCCTCAGAGTTTTTTATAGTATTTGACTGCAGACATAGGAATCAATTGACTAAGCAAGGATTGCTGGGGAAGCTAGTGAAACTCTGGCTCCTACATACTTAGGGTACCCCAAAGTACCCAATGACCCAAAGATCATTCTACTTGATGAATGTCAACACAAAACAGTGGCAATCCTGAAGAAACATCACCTGGGTTCAAGCTATCACCATCTTTCTAATTATAGATGAGAACCCTGCCCACACACCTGCCTCCTAGTCTTAAACACTTGCTCCCTTACTTAAAGCTTGCTAATGGTTTCTGTCTGTGTCTCCTCTATACCATTAGACTGGGGGCAGAGTTTGTTCTTCTGGCCCATCTACGGCTGGGTGTCTGTTGTTGACACCTCTTAATCTTTATTTCCACTCCTTTCCACTGGCCAAGTAAGTCACTTGATTACCTCAGGTCACATTATGAAAGACACTAACAAAACCCTAGATTTAGAATTTTCTAAACTAGTTGTTCACTCCATATTGAGTTTATATTGTACCTAGACGCTTCCGGGTTTGGTGAGCCTGAAGTTTATACATTATGGGGACCCTCTTTAATAAAAAGAATGCAGAATTGTAAATATGAAACTAATACAAAATTGTATGTTTATTTAGAACTATTCATTACAAGTTACAAATTTTAAAGAGCTGAAAAATACCACAAACAAAACATCAGTATTAATATTTTCATGATTACTAACTGCCTAACATACACTCAAATTCCTTTTTTTCTTACATACTCTTTGATTATCTCTTAATAGGACCAAGATTTCATAGTATTTTCTATAGATAGAATTAAAAAATAATTCAATCTCTCCTCTACTGTGACTGTGTACTTTTATTTATTTATTTATTTATTCATTTTTTTGAGATGGTGTTTTGCTCTTGTTGCCCAGGCTGGAGTGCAATGGTGCGATCTTGGCTCACCACAACCTCCGCCTCCTGGATTCAAGCGATTCTCCTGCCTCAGCCTCTGGAGTAGCTGGGACTACAGGCATGCGCCACCACTCCTGGCTAATTTTGTATTTTTAGTAGAGATAGGGTTTCTCCATGTTGATGAGGCTGGTCTTGAACTCCCGACCTCAAGTGATCTGCCCGCCTCAGCCTCCCAGAGTGCTGGGATTACAGGCGTGAGCCACCGCACCCAGACAATTTTTTATTTTTTAATTAATTTATTTTTTTGTAGCAATGAGGTCTCACTATGTTGTCCTGGCTGGTCTCAAACTCCTGGGCTCAAATGATCCTTCTGCCTTGGCCTCCCAAAGTGCTGGGATGACAGGCATAAGCCACCATGCCCAGCCATTTTCAATTTATTCTAATATTTTGTTTATAATTTTTTTTTTTTTTTTTTTTGAGACGGAGTCTTTCTCTGTCCCCCAGGCTGGAGTGCAGTGGCGCAATCTCGGCTCACCGCAACCTCCACCTCCTGAGTTCACGCCATTCTCCTGCCTCAGCCTCCCGAGTAGCTGGGAATACAGGCGCCCGCCAACACGCCCGGCTAATTTTTTGTGTTTTTAGTAGAGACGGGGTTTCACCGTGTTAGCCAGGATGGTCTCGATCTCCTGACCTCGTGATCCGCCCGCCTCGGCCTCCCAAAGTGCTGGGATTACAGGCTTGAGCCACCGCGCCCGGCTAGGACTGGTTTTACAGATCACAAAGAACCAGCTGATAAAATGATATGTAGTAAAGAAGCCAGTCAAAACCTGCTGAAACAGATGGCGATGAAAATGACCTCTAGTTGTCCTCACTGCTCATTATATGCTCATTATAATATATTAGCATGCTAAAAGATACTCCCACCAGCACCATGAAAGTTTACAAATGTCATAGCAATGCCTGGAAATTACCCTATATGGTCTGAAAGCAGGAGGAATTCCCTCAGTGCCAGGAATTGCCCATCCCTTTCCCAAAAAAAACTAATGAATAATCCATCCCTTGTTTAGCATATGATTTTTAAAAAACATAAAAATAAACACAAAAAACTCACAAAAACATAAAACATAAGAAAACATAAAAATAGCCAACCAGCAGCTCTGCCTATGGAGTAGCCACCCTTTTATTCCTTTACTTTCACTTTACTCTGTTGGCTTGCTCTTGAATTCCTTCCTGTGTGAAGGCAAAATACCACATGGCCTTTGGTGTTCAGCCTGTGACATCCTTTCTGACAACCAATGAAGGGACAATGGAGACTTCCCCCTGGAACCCAAACTAAAACCAATTGGCACCATTCAGACCTGATGGGTGGGTGAGTCTCTCTTTGTCCAATTTCAACTTGCTACTTTTTTTTCCCCTTTGATTTTGGCTCGTCTGTCCTTTCCTATGTTCGTTATTTTGGACAGATGGGGAAGTGGCTGTGAGACCTCTGGCTTGGTAGCCTGATTGCAGTCTTCTGTTGTCTGGGTGCCGCAGACATGCAGCATGCCTGGCAAGTCATGTCCTTTGTAACCCACCTTGTCATCCCTTCTCTTGAACCCAAAAGTCAAAGAGATCAGATAATGCAATGCCAAACAGAGCAAAGCCTTAGATTTTGAGAGGAATCTATCCGCTTAGAATTCCTGGGGTTCCGGCTGGGCACGGTGGCTCAAGCCTGTAATCCCAGCACTTTGGGAGGCCGAGGCGGGCAGATCACGAGGTCAGGAGATCGAGACCATCCTGGCTAACACGGTGAAACCCCGTCTCTACTAAAAATACAAAAAATTAGCCAGGCATTGTGGCGGGCGCCTGTAGTCCCAGCTACTCAAGGCAGGAGAATGGCGTGAACCCGGGAGGCGGAGCTTGCAGTGAGCTGAGATTCCGCGGAGATTGCGCCACTGCAATCCAGCCTCGGCGACATAGCGAGACTCTGTCTCAAGAAAAAAAAAAAAAAAAAATTCCTGGGGTTCCATGAGGAAAACAGAAGTTTTTCCCAAAAAGGGGTCTGTGGCATGCTTTCAAATATAAAGAGACTGCTTTAAGGAATTAAAGTTGACTTACCGAGCCAATAAAAGCCCCTTGGGAAAACGGGCCTCACATCTTGTCTATGCAGTCCCTGTACAGGGTTCTTGACTTGTGGTAAGTAAAAATGTCACTTTCTGACAGGCCCAGGATCCCCAAGTTATCTTGGGACCTCGAGAGGAAAGGAATGCACCCAACTCATAAAGGCATTTTTTGGCACAGATAAATCTGTGGCTGGGCTCAAGACCTTAAAAAACCTAATCTGAGATTATTTACGTAACAAAGTTCCATCAAAGCCTATTTAAAAAGAGCCTATATGGCAAATAATTATTCTTGCTGCACTTTATGCAAATAATCAGGCAAAATATAATAAGACTAAAACTTATTTTGCAAACAAATCGGTCTTACCACGATTTATCTTTTATAAAAATGAGAGACTTCAGAGAAAAAATTATACTACAAAAACTATAGTACCGTGTTGTTAGATTCTAGTCTTGACCATTGTTTTTTGGGTTTTTATTATTGTTCAAAATTTGGACTGACTCCTAAATTCTTTCTGGGTTACAAGTCCCCAAACTGTTTTCAAATTTTTCTTCCATTTTTCTGATTAAATTCAAAATCACTACTACCTTCTTCCTGAGGCCCTGCAAGCTAAAGCTTATTCCTTGTGATACAGGTGAGAAAAATATGCGAGGTTGCCACTGCCTCCCTGCTCTATAACTAAAGATGCTTTGAGTCTAACTAACCCCTGGATAGACTGTGCCTAACATTAACCTTTGTTTTTCTTCTGTTCTCATAAAAGTGCCTCTTACTAAAAATCTGTTTTGTTTTTATTTGATTTTTAGAGATAATTATTATTTGTTATATTTAACAGGGATTCAGCCTGTTAAAGTTTATGTCTTCCAAGTTATAACAGTTCCAGACAAAAATAGCTGGCCTGAGGGTTCCAGCTGTGCCACCGCAGAAAAGATTGAGTTCCTATAAATCATTAGATCGGATGGTGAGAGATTTCTATGCCTCCAGAAGGAAGGCAGGTAGGGACGATGGCCCCTGTTCGGCATGAAGCAGTTATGGAAGATGAGACCTTTATCTTTCTACAACCCTTTAAGATTAAAAAGGAGTATATGGTCTCTGAATGGGGGAGGAGATAGGAGTTTGGCAGGACTGGTTTTGCAAAGTACAGGTCACAAAGACTCCACTTATGAAATGAGATGTGGTAAAGAAGCTGGTTAAAACCTGCCAAAACCATACAAAAATTATTAGCCGAGTGTGGTGGCCTGTAGTCCCACCTACTCAGGAGGCTGAGGCAGGAGAATTGCTTGAACCCGGGAGGCAGAGGTTGCAGAGGGCCGAGATCATGCCACTCCAGCCTAGATAACAGAACAAGACTCCATCTCAAAACAAACAAACAAACAAACAAAAAAACCAAAACTGCAAAAATGACCTCTGGTCATCCTCACTTCTCCTTATACTTATACACTAATTATAATATATTAGCATGCTAAAAGACACTCCCACCAGTGCCATGACAGTTAACAAATGCCATAGCAACATCTGGAAGTCATCTTATATGGTCTGAAAGTGGGAGGAGCCCTCAGTTCCAGAAATTGCCCACCCCATTCCTGGAAAACTCATGAATAATCCATCCCTTGTTTAGCATATGATCAAGAAATAACTATAAAAATAGCCATCAGGGCTGCTCTGCCTATGGAGTAGCCACCCCTTTATTACTTTGCTGTCTTCATAAACTTGCTTTTGTTTTACTCTGTTCGCTCACTCTTGAATTCCTTCCTATGCAAAACCAAGGACCAACGTGGCCTCACAGGCTGAACCAGGACCACCATCAGGACATGGAGAATGGCCCTCAGGCTGGGGCCATGCTGCTTTCTCTTCTCATTCCCCATGGAGGACACGTCAAGGGTTGGAAGAGCCCAGGAAAACGAGGGGCCCTCCAGGTAGGCTGCTTTAGCTTTGGGGGAAATTCACCTCTTCTTATACCTTTTATTCTCAAGACATGAAAATCAAAACAAATAACACAACAGCAAAGAACACTTCTATGCCATAGTTAGGAAATTCTCTCAGTTCTCATAGCATATCCTTGAGGCAGATATAAAAATAATATCCATGTTTTATACAGAAGGGACAGAAGAGGAATACCTAGCCAGAGAAAGACCATTTCTGCAATTCTGACTTCCCAAGTACTGCATCTTCATCAGACTTCAATGTCCCTTTCAAAGTCTTTAAAGTTCTTAAAATATTATATCTACATATAATATATTACCTTGATATTGTGGAAATGTCACAGAACATTGCCACTTCCACAGAATATTGATAGGAATTTTTCATCTTCATCAAAATTTATATTTAAATTACTGAAAAGTAGCAGTAGTACATGGTAAGTTAATAGAATGATAACTATGTGATTTTGGGTAAGTTACTTCTGCACTGTATTTCTCTCTTCTGTAAAGTGCTGTTAATGAAAATCTACCTTATGGGTTCTCCCAAATATTAGAAATATCATATATATAATGTTGGCTTGGAACATTATAATAAGTCTTTTGCAAATGGTAGTTATTACTATTATAAAGTAGTGTTTGCCTCTTCTTTCATTGTATTTATCCAGCCCTTTTAAAGTGTTCTACTAGTGAATTTCTTTTTTTTTTTCTGAGGCAGAGTCTCCCTCTGTCGCCCAGGCTGGAGTGCAGTGGCGCGATCTCAGCTCACTGCAAGTTCCGCCTCCCGGGTTCACGCCATTCTCCTGCCTCAGCCTCTCCGAGTAGCTGGGACTACAGGCGCCCGCCACCACGCCCGGCTAATTTTTTGTATTTTTAGTAGCGACAGGGTTTCACCGTGGTCTCGATCTCCTGACCTCGTGATCCGCCCGCCTCGGCTTCCCAAAGTGCTGGGATTACAAGCGTGAGCCACCGCACCCGGCCTGACAGAGTCTCACTCTTACGCCCAGGCTGGAGAGCAATGGTGCGACCTCAGCTCACTGCAACTTCCGCCTCCTGGGTTCAAGCAATTCTCCTGCCTCAGCCTCCCAAGTAGATGGGATTACGGGCACCTACCACCACGCCCAGCTAATTTTTTGTATTTTTAGTAGAGACAATAGAATCTCATCTTTACCACTTTCCATCTGTGGCAGATTATATTTTCTGAGATGACACAACAGTTCTCCTCAGGCTCTTCTTACAAAGTGACATTGGCACAACTCTCATCAAGGTTGGGCAGGGGGTTGGTACCCTCTCCTTGAATCTGGACAAGCCAGTAATTATAGTAGAAGTGAAACTGTGTGACTTTCCAGGCTAGGCCTTAAAAGGCAATATATAAAATATTACTCAGCAATAAAAGGAACAAACTATTGATACATGTATAGTTGGATGGTTCTCAATGTGCTTAGTGAAAAAAGCCAATCTCAAAAGATCACATACTGTATGATTTCATTATGTAACATTCTGGAAATGACAAAATGACAGAGATGGTTGCCAGGGGATAGGAATGAGGGTGGAAAGGAGTGAATGTGACTACAAAGAGATGGCATTGTGGGCTCCACACATGCACATACAAATGAGTGCGTGTAAAAACTGGCAAAACAGAGTAGGTTCTGTAGTCTAGTTAACAGTTTTGTGCAAATGTCCATTTCCTGGTCCTGATATTGTTCTACAGTTATAGAAGATCTCACCATTGGAGGAAGCTGAATAAAACATTCACTAGACTCTCTTACTCTATTTGCAGCTTCCTGTTAGTTTGTAATTAATTCAAAATAAGTTTTTTTCTTTCTTTCTTTTTTTTTTTTTTAAACAAAAGGCAATACCACTTTTGCCTGAAATGCTTACTTTTGAAGCCCAGCTTTGATGCTATGGGGAAGTCCAGGTCACATGGAGAGGCCACGTGTGGGACTCTGGATGACAGCGCTATCTGGAGTCCCAGCCAACAGACACATGTGGGAGGAAACATTCAAGATGACGCCAGCCACAGCCACCATCTACCGCAACTACGTGGAAGCCCCCAAGTGAGTCTCATTAAGCGAGAATCACCTAGCTGAGCCCAGTCAGCTTCCAGAACCATAAGAAGTAACTTAAGCCACTAAGTTTTGAGATAATTTATTATTCTACCAAAGATGACCAGAATACTATCATCAATGTGACCTGGGCCACTCTGTGCCTCAGTTTCTTTTTTTATGAAACAGAGTACCTACACCACAAGGTTATTGCAAGCATAGAACAAGTAATCAAGTAAAAAATCTAGGACAGTTCTTATAAGAGGTAAACAAATGTTAGCTACAATTATCATTACTGTGCGTCCAAACTATAATAAAAGGGCAAAAAAGAGGCCAGGTGTGGTGGCTCACTCCTGTAATCCCAGCACTTTGGGAGGCCGAGGCGGTCGGATCACGAGATCAGGAGATCGAGACCATCCTGGCTAACATGGTGAAACCTGTCTCTACTAAAAATACAAAATTTAGCTGGGCGTGGTGGCGGGCGCCTGTAGTCTCAGCTACTTGGGAGGCTGAGGCAGGAGAATGGCGTGAACCCAGGAGGCGGAGCTTGCAGTGAGCTGAGATCTCACCACTGCACTCTAGCCTGGGTGACAGAGCGAGACTCTGAGTCAAAAAAAAAAAAAAAAAAAAAAAAGCCAAAAAGATACGAACTAGCCCACATAGATGGGATCGATTCCAAAATGACACTGAATGACTTTTTGCCTCTTATCCCCAGAGACCGAGACTAAGCCACTGGAACTTGGCAATAGAATGGCTTCTATTTTGGGCACATCCTGAGATTACCTCTATTCTCTGATTTGCCTGTGGGATAAACATACATTCTAAATAGAAGTAAGTGATGGTTCTGTTAAGTTGTCCCCCACCAAACCTTCAACTCCAGAGAAAGTAACATTTTTCTTCTATATGGATAAAAGCCTTCAGGGCCAAAGATATTTGTGGGTGCTAATTTGCCCCCATGGGTCAAAGAACATTCCTTCATGGAAAATATCTAATGTGTGAACAACACTTGAGCTATTTTGGAAGTCCAGTATTATAATACACAGCCTTATAAAGTCCTTCTGCTTTGTTTTTTTCCAATTTGAGCACAAAGTATGCTAAATCAAAGTATCTTTGAGGACCCCCTTTCACTACATTATTTATTGAAAAAAATTATCTGAAGCAGGTTATAAAAAGCAATAATTACCCTATACTCTATAATAATAATACCCTATAATTCCCAACGGCCAGGTGTGGTGGCTCACACCTGTAATCCTAGCACTTTGGGAGGCTGAGGTGGGTGGATCATCTGAGGTCGGGAGTTGGAGACCAGCCTGACCAACGTAGAGAAACCCCATCTCTACTAAAAATACAAAATTAGCCGGGCATGGTGGTGCATGCCTGTAAATCTCAGCTACTCGGGAGGCTGAGGCAGGAGAATCACTTGAACCCAGGAGCCGGAGGTTGTGGTTAGCTGAGATTGCGCCATTGCACTCCAGCCTGGGAAACAAGAGCGAGACTCCATCTCAAAAAAAAAAAAAAAAAAAAAAAAGAAAGAAGAGAGAAAGAAAGAAAGAAATTCCCACCGTACTCTTGCCTCCTGAAAGCATGGTTATTGTCAGTGTCCTAATGGATAAGGGCAGCAGACAATTTGGAAGAAAGATTAGGCAGAAGGGAGGCAGAATTGATTACAAGGAGTGTGGGGTTGTGAGACCACCTTCAGGGAGTCTGAATTTTCCTCAAGGGTTAGTGTCCAGCCTGAAACCAAGGGGGGTCAGAAACCAAGACTGCCCAAAGATGCTGACTGCAGCTGTCTGGCAGGGCAGCAACGCACAGTTGTGATAGAAATCCTTAGGTAGCATCTAGGTACCTAGAACTTCAGACTTTGGAAAATATCAAATCATCAAACCTTAGGTTCCGGTCCTTGCCCTGATCTGCTTGTTTTTTGAGGTTACCTTAGAATCTGGATTCACTATAGCTGACTCAGCCTAGTTCATCTTGTCAGTAATACTTAATCCCTGGACAGAAATAAATGAGAAAGGCTGGGCACAGTGGCTCACGCCTGTAATCTCAGCACTTTGGGAGGCCGAGACAGGCAGATCACTTGAGGTCAGGAGTTCAAGACCAGCCTGACCAACATGGTAAAACTCCGTCTCTACTAACAATACAAATTAATAAATAAACGAAATGAATGAGAGAGAAAACTGATGTGTTGAATGGGAGGGGTGTTAGAGGGGGATGCTGGGGAAAGAAGAGGTCTAGACACACACAGACACACACACACAGATGATGAAAGTTTCTTCGTTATCAATTTGAACTCTGTTTATCACAAAACAACATTAAACAATAACTAGGAAGGCTCACCACGACTTCCTGCTGCAGCTGTGACAATGTTGTTGTAGTATATTTCCTGATGTATCTGTGATTAATGGCCTTTTTCATTAAGGTTTTCCCATTCAAAGTGACTTGGAATGCAAATGTGCATTTCACCCAGGAGATTGTGGGGAAAATATTGTAGAGATGCCTGAAAAGTAGGGCAAATGTTCTGGCAGCTATGGAACCAAGAACTCCTGACTTAACAAATAACTCTGCTTTACAAAGAGCCACAGGTGACTTTGCCACTCTCTTGACCCCCGTATTGAAAGTTCTTTATCTTTCTGTCCAGCTAAGTTTGTCTCTTTTTACTCTCTTGGTAGTCTCTTTCAGAGTTAACTACTTCCATTATAAGTGATGAAATGCATAAGGCTCCACTTCAGATGCTGGCATTGCTATGAGCCTGGTCTTTCCCTTTACTGCAATTCAGAGTTAACACTTTTGATTCTTGGGGGTTTTTAAATTATATATATCTGTTTTTATAGATGAGGTCTCACTATGTTGCCCAGGTTGGTCTCAAATTCCTAAGCTGAAGCAATCCTCCTGCCTCAGCCTGCCAAAGTGCCAGGATTATAGGCATGAGCCACCAGGTCCAGCCTGATTCTGGCTTTTTATATTCCAGTCTCAGAAGTAGTTTCCACTGTTATCTGATGACAGTCTTTTTTTTTTTTTTTTTTTTTTTTTTTTGAGATGGAGTCTCGCTCTGTCGCCCAGGCTGGAGTGCAGTGGCGCGATCTCGGCTCACTGCAAGCTCTGCCTCCCAGGTTCACGCCATTCTCCTGCCTCAGCCTCTCCGAGTAGCTGGGACTACAGGCGCCCGCCACCACGCCCGGCTAATTTTTTGTATTTTTAGTAGAGACGGGGTTTCACCGTGGTCTCGATCACCTGACCTCAGGATCCGCCCGCCTTGGCCTCCCAAAGTGCTGGGATTACAAGCGTGAGCCACTGCGCCCGGCTCTGATGACAGTCTTATTCTTTCTAGTAGTGGCTTACAATCAGGCTTAGCTTCTCCAGGAACACTACAAGATGGACTTAGTTTAAATATGTTTTAAACTAAAAGGCATTCTCTCAAATGAGTATAAATGCATTTAATTTTTAGACAACCTACCTGACATATTTTTCTTTTCTTTTTTTTTTTTTTTTGAGACGGAGTCGCTCTGTTGCCCAGGCTGGAGTGCAGTGGCGCGATCTCGGCTCACTGCAACCTCTGCCTCCAGGGTTCACGCCATTCTCCTGCCTCAGCCTCTCCGAGTAGCTGGGACTACAGGTGCCCGCCACCACGCCTGGCTAATTTTTTGTATTTTTTAGTGGAGACGGGGTTTCACCGTGGTCTCGATCTCCTGACCTCGTGATCCGCCCGCCTCGGCCTCCCAAAGTGCTGGGATTACAAGTGTGAGCCACCGCGCCCGGCCGACATATTTTTCTTAAAGACAAAGTCTCCACTCCAAATAAATTATGGTCAAAATAAATGAAGAGCTCAAGATGATATCAATCCCATTTGTGTGAAGTCCTGGTGTTATGTGGATGATAAGCAGAAGCCAGTTATGACAACAGGTGAGAGATTCAAAGTAATTGCCAAATTTGTTAACACTTTTCCATTTCTAAACCATCCTTAAAAACAATCACTGGGCATGGTGGCTCACACCTATAATCCCAGCAGACAGGCCAAGGCAGACAGATCGCTTGAGCTCAGGAATTCGAGACCAGTCTGGGCAACACAGCAAAACCTCATCCCCACAAAAAATACAAAAATTAGTTGGGCTTGGTGGCATGTGCCTGTAGTCCCAGCTACTTGGGAGGCTGAGGCAAGAGGATCACTTGAGCCCGGAAGATGGATGTTGCAGTGAGCTGAGATTGTGCCACTACACTCCAACCTGGGTGGCAGAGGGAGACCCTGCCTGTCTCAAAAAAAATACATAAGTAGAATAAACAAAATAACAATTGAGTCAAAAGGTTTTGAAAAGTATTAAAAAAAAAAAGAAAGAAAATTATATATGGGGTCATACTGTTACCAGTGGCACATCCGAATGTGTTTGCAGCAACCTCAATTCTGGCCTTCTCAGAAGAAAGAATTCGATCAAGGAGGCCGACACAAGAGTTACAGCAGGAGTGAAGGTTTATTAAAAAGCTTTAGAGCAGGAATGAAAGGAAGTAAAGTACACTTGGAAGACGGCTAAGTGGGCAACTTGAGAGATCAACTGCACTGTTTGACCTCTGACTTGGGGTTTTATATGTTGGCATGCTTCCAGGGTCTTACATCCCTTCTCCCTGGATTCTTCCCTTGGGTGGGCTGTCCGCAAGCGCGGTGGCCTGCTGGCTCTTGGGAGGGGAGCATGTGTAGTGTGTTTACTGGACTTGTACGCATGCTCACTTGAGGCATTCTTCCCTTACCAGCTGAATCTTCCTAGGTGGTTATATACCAGTTAAATTCTGCCATTTTGCCTCTTAGTGTGCAAGCTTGAGCCCGCTCACTCAATTCCTGAGATCTTATTGGGAAGCTCCTTATCACCAGTTTCAGGTTTTTTTCTATTTATTGGGAGACTGCCTTTCCCTGGAGCTGGCTGCGACCAATTATTATTATTATTATTATTATTATTATTATTATTATTATTATTATTTTGAGATGGGGTCCCGCTCTGTCTCCCAGGCTGGAGTGCACTGGCGCAATCTAGGCTCACTGCAACTTCCGCCTCCTGGTTTCAAGGATTCTGTTACCTCAGCCTTCGGAGTAGCTGGGATTACAGGCGTACGCCACCACACCTGGCTAATTTTTTTGTATTTTTAGTAGAGACGGAGTTTCACCTTGTAGGCTGGTCTCAAACTCCTGACCTCAGGTGATCTTCCCGCCTCCGCCTCCCAAAGTGCTGGAATTATAGCCGTTAGCCACCACGCCTGGCCGTGACCAATTATTATTTTAGAGAGACAGTTAACCGCCTGACCATCACCAGATGGTCGCCTGACATTCCTGGTGGGGGTGGGAGGAGCCCTCTTCTTCCCTGCTTATGCCTAACTGGCTACCTACTGTAATAACACCAGTCTCACGGTAGTCCAATAGAGCAACCATGCCATCTAGGTTCATGTTTTCACTAATAGAAACTGGTATTGTTTTTGAAATTAACAAGGGTGTGCTTGATTTGTTCTGCGGCCTCTGTCGTAACAGGTTTTACTCTTTCTGGTCTCTGTTCTTCAAGTTTGCCTTTGATTGATTGCATATAATCTTGGATGTACTTCTTGTATGCTTCCTTTGTAAAGCTGCTTTCTTTCAAGGGATGGTTCTTGACAATCTTAACACCAGTGATTACGGTGCTTTCCGTACATTTGCCCTTTGGGCCTTCAGTGGAGGCACTTCCACCAATGAGAGAGTCATCAATGCAACCCTCTGTCCTAGTGACCATCTTCTCCTCCACTTCCAGGCACAGCCATCTCCTGGATCTTGTAAATGTTGCAGAACATCTCACTGTGGCTGATGAAGTCCTGGTGAATAATCATAATTGTGGCTGAAGGGAGAGGCAGCGGGGCTAGCTTAGCAGGAGCCCTGAGCTTGAGCAGTGCAGCGCTGGGGGAGAAGGGAGCCGGTGGAAAAGCCCTAATAGTAGTTCTGAAAGGAGTAACAGTGACTGAAAACCCAGTTTACCCATTTGAGAGAGTTTGTGGGTTCAGGAGTAGGCGAAGGGAAATTCGGAATAACAGCTTGGAATAGTGGACCTCTGAGAAAGTTTCCTGCAGAAATTGCTGAAGCCAGCAAGGGGTAAGAAGTAAATAATACACCTTATATACTCTCTTATATTGTACCCATTAGAGATTACTCACAATTAATTATCATCATCCTGTTTTTAATATGGCTAACGTAAACCAATCAAAACTTTATGTAAATTTATTACATATGGCAGCTTTTACCTAACCTCCTTTCATGGTTCTCAAACTTTGGCATTCATGAAAATCACCTGGAGAGCTTGTAAAATTGGAAATTCCTGGAGCCTTGCCTTCAGAGTTTCATTCAGTAGATGGAGCCCAAGAATCTGCATTTGAATATTCAATTGGGTGTTTCCAAATTAATTATCCATTGTGTGTTTTACCTATCACTGGTGAGTCTCATATAAGTGACCCTTGGTTCATATTTCGAGAAACATTTTGTCAAGATGCACTGAGAAAATGATAGTTTGACCTCTGTTCTGCTACTTACTGGCTGACCCTGAGCAAGTCACTTTTATTCTCTGGGCCTCAGTTTCCTCCTGTGTAAAATGCAGTGGTAGATGATGGTAAGAATGAAATGAAAATACCTATAAAGGACCACATACATAAATGTAAATTCCCTCAACTGTTATTCTAGTTAAATACTGAAGACTTACTACATTGCTTCCCCAATAAATTGTGTTCTAATGCCAAACTGAATTATCCAAACATTTGAAATGCAGTCTATTTGCATCCTTGCATCTTGAACCTGGTATAAGGTTGAACTTATTTACCAAATACCATGTGTCCAGAAAGCAATTTACTTCTTTTTTTTCGAGATGGAGTCTTGTGCTGTTGCCTAGGCTGGAGTGCAGTGATGCCATCTCCGCTTACTGCAAGCTCCGCCTCCTGGGTTCATGCCATTCTCCTGCCTCAGCCTCCTGAGTAGCTGGGACTCCAGGCAATTGCCACCACGCCTGGCTAATTTTTTGTATTTTTAGTAGAGGCAGGGTTTCACCGTGTTAGCCAGGATGGTCTCCATCTCCTGACCTCGTGATCTGCCTGCCTTGGCCTCCCAAAGTGCTGGGATTACAGGCGTGAGCCACCGCCCCGGCCGCAATTTACTTTCTAATGCTACAGACTGTCAGCATAAATGTTAAGGTCATTAATTTTGCATAGAACTTAGTCTGTACACTGCTTTTCCATAACTCTAGTTTACATGGGATAATTCCACTTATAAATCCTACACACTGTGACATAGGCCTAAGGTTTTTCATGCTCTTACAATCTCAGGGCTCTGCAGGAATTCATTCTTCTTTTTTCTTTTTCTTTTCTCTTTTTTGTTTTTTTTTTTGAGGCAGGGTCTCACTCTGTCACCCAGGCTGGAGTGTAGTGGTGCGATCTCAGCTCACTGCAACCTCCTCCCAGGCTTAAGTGATTCTCCTGTCTCAGCCTCTCAAGTAGCTGGCATTACAGGTGTGAATCACCACTGCCTGGCTAATTTTTGTATTTTTAATAGAGATGGTTTCATCATGTTGGCCAAGCTGTCTTTGTTTTTTTTCCTTTGCTTTCCTAGTCTACTCAATCCCCACTAATTTAATAATTTTAATAATTTTAATTTAATAATTTTCCATAAGGTTTATGCACAACAGATTAAGAAAAGATGTTTTCATAAGGTTTATATAGATTAGATTAAGAAAAAAATGTTTAAGACATTGTCCATTGTGACTAAAACTTCAAAAGTGCCTACTTTTGAAGTGTTTTGTTTGCTTTTGTTTTTTTTGGAGAGGACATCTCAGTATGTTGCCCAGGTTGGACTCAAATTCCTGGGCTCAAGTGATACTTCCACCTTAGCCTCCAGAGTAGCTGGAACTCTAGGCATGCGCCACTGCACATACCTTTGCCTACCCACTTTTTATCTGAATAAACAACAAAACTGAATCTTCCATGAACAATTCACATAATTATTGAAATAATAAATGGATTTACATTTGTTTTCAAAAAGTTGCCTGTGTAATTTGTACACATGGTCCCCAAACGCCAATGTAGAATGATGCATAAGTTCCCCTCTCTTTTTGGTAGTATATAAATGGTGTAGTATTAAGTTTCAAGTCTAACTTATCACACTGTGCCCATTGTGTGTGCCCACTGGCCAAGCCAGTCCCTGGCACACAGTGCACCCTCAAAAAAATATTTGTTGAATGAATGCATAGGTTTGGAATTTCAGTAGGAGTTGAATTTCTCTTAGAAGCTTATTCAGTTGTTTATGTGATACCCTATATTTTGTTACCTGTTGATTATTTTACTACCTTTGTTCAAAGTGATTCCTGATCAGATGGCAAAGAAAATCAGTTCAGAAGACCGGGTATGGTGGCTCATGCCTGTAATCCCAGCCCTTTTGGCGGACGATGTGTGGGCAGATCATTTGAGGTCAGGAGCTTGAGACCAGCTTGTTCACCAATATGGCGAAACCCAATCTCTACTAAAAGTACAAAAATTAGCCGGGTGTATGGCCGGGCGCAGTGGCTCACACCTGTAATCCCAGCACTTTGGGAGGCCAAGGCGGGTGGATCACCTGAAGTCAGGAGTTCAAGACCAGACTGGCCAACATGGTGAAACCCTGTCTCAACTAAAAATACAAAAAAAAAAAAATTAGCTGGATGTGGTGGTGGGCACCTTTAATCCCAGCTACTTCGGGAGGTTGAGGCAGGAGAATCACTTGAACCTGGGAGGCAGAGGTTGCAGTGAGCCAAGATGGTGCCATTGCACTCCAGCCTGGATGACGAGTGAAACTCTGTCTAAACAAGAAAAAAAAAAATTAGCCTGGTGTGGTGGCACATGCTTGAAATCCCAGCTACTCGGGAGGCTGAGGCAGGAGGGTTGTTTTAACCCAGGAGGCAGAGGTTGCAGTGAGCCGAGATCACACCTCTGCACTCCAGCCTGGGTGACAAGAGCAAAACTCTATCTCAAAAAAAAAAAAAAAAAAAAGAACAGCAGCAGCAACAAAGAAAATCAGTTCAGAAGATGGGAATGTGATAAACCTCATTTCTTTAAAAATCTTCAGATGCTTTTTGGAGTATGATTCTCCAGAGTTGCCGGTGATAATTTTTCAGTTTGCCTTCATCTTCAGCCTTCTTCAAATATTTGAGCTGGATGTTTACTCCTTCCTACATGAATTGGCTTTCCCTCTGACTTCGTTTGACATTGATCTCCTCTGGTTGTCTTTCAGGTTGTTCTTTCTGTATCCTTCACTGATTCTATTACTGAAGCGTAGCCAGTCATTGACCATCTGTTGTTCTCGTTTTGCTATTCTTGTCAGAGAGTGTCTATTTTCAAGATTTCAACAGCTGTCTATATCTCTGGTCCTGGCTTCAATCCTTCATCTTCAAATATTGCTTGAAATCCTCCAATTTGGGAGTTCTGCCTATTTCACACTCGTTGGGTTCATAACTGAGCTCATTGCTTTGGAACCGGCAATCTTCTTGGAACTTCTGTACTTTTGACAGTGGTCCCTTGAGTCATTCATCCAGACTCAAAAACAGTGATCTTTAAAATGCATTTCCTTCATTTTATTTTGGAGATTATCAGTGAAATCTCTGACCACTGAATGGATAATGTGGACAATATACTGTCATTCCAGAGAAGCCATGTGCCTAAAATTCTCCTCTGTGTCA
This sequence comes from Symphalangus syndactylus, assembly GCF_028878055.3. Taxonomy (NCBI): domain Eukaryota; kingdom Metazoa; phylum Chordata; class Mammalia; order Primates; family Hylobatidae; genus Symphalangus; species Symphalangus syndactylus. The sequence continues at coordinate 112,813,384 of NC_072430.2, forward strand.
GAGGGAGTTTGTGAGGCAGTCACATCAGGCCTGATACTTTTCCAGTAAATGCCAGAGGAAATGGCATATGCGAGCGATGTGGCAGTCATACTGTGTCCAGAATTGGTGGGTTCTTGGTCTTGCTGACTTCAACAATGAAGTCGCGGACCCTTGCGGTGAGTGCTAGAGTTAAAGATGGTGTATCTGGAGTTTGTTCCTTCAGATGTTCAGATGTGTCTGGAGTTTCTTCCTTCTGGTGGGTTTGTGGTCTCGCTGACTTCAGGAGTGAACCTGCAGACCTTCGCAGTGAGTGTTATGGCTCTTAAAGGCAGCGCGTCCAGAGTTGTTTGTTTCTTCCGGTGGGTTCATGGTCTCGCTGGCTTCAGGAGTGAAGTTGCAGACCTTTGTGGTTAGTGTTATAGCTCATAAAGGTGGCGCAGACCCAAAGAGTGAGCAGCAGCAAGATTTATTGTGAAGAATTAAAGAACAAAGCTTACACGGCATCAGAGGGGACCTGAGTGGATGGCCGCTGCTGCCTGGGGCAGTCTGCTTTTATTCCGTTATCTGGCCCCACCCACATCCTGCTGATTGGTCCTTTTTACAGAAAGCTGATTGGTCCATTTTGACAGGGTGCTGATTGGTGCGTTTACAATCCCTGAGCTAGACACAGAGTGCTGATTGGTGCATTCACAATCCTCTAACTAGACATAAAAGTTCTCCGAGTCCTCACTAGATTAGCTAGACACAGAGCACTGATTGGTGCATTTACAAACCTTTAGCTAGACACAGAGTGCTGATTGGTGCATTTACAATCCTCCAGCTAGACATAAAAGTTCTCCAAGATCCCACCAACTCAGGAGCCCAGCTGGCTTTGCCTAGTGGATCCAGCCAGTGGGGCAGGAGCGGAGCTGCCACAAGTCACGCGCCACGTGCCTGCACTCCTCAGCCCTTGGGCAGTCGATGGGACGGCATGGGACGGCAGCGGGTGGCACCCGTTGTTGGGGAGGCTCTGGCCTGCATGGGAGCCCACGTGGCATGGTGGGGAGCTCAGGCACGGTGGGCTGCAGGTCCCGAGCCCTGCCCCACTGGGAGGCAGCTGAGGCCCGGCAAGAATTTGAGCGTGGTGGGGGCGGGTCGGCAGTGCTGGGGCACCCAGCAGCTGCTGGCCCAGGTGCTAAGCCCCTCACTGCCCTTGGCTGGTGGTGCCGGCTGGCCACTCCAAGTGTAGGGCCCGCCAAGCCTGTGCTCGCCCGGAAGTCACGCTGGCCTGCCAGCGCCACGCGCAGCCCCAGTTCCCGCCTGTGCCTCTCCCTCCACACCTCCCTGAAAGCAGAGGGAGCCTGCTCTGGCCTTGGCCAGCCCAGAGAGGGGCTCCCACAGTGCAGTGGCGGGCTGAAGGGCTCCTCAAGTGCAGCCAGAGTGGACACTGAGGCCGAGGAGCTGCTGAGAGTGAGGGCTGCCAGCACACTGCCACCTTTCAATATCACTGAACTACCTGAGGTAATCACAACTGTGGAAAAGGGCAAGAATTAAAGTACTAATTGTACAGATCAAGATGTTGATTATCTTGCCATAGCTTTAGGATATTTGAAGAATGTGTTCATAGAAAATGAGACCCAAGTTAACTCCAAATAAGTTCTGAAAAGCATTCCCATTATAATAGTAAAGAATCATACTGAAACACTGTCACAAAACCAATGACTCAAAACCCAAGCTGCCTGACGCTAGCAATGGTACAATCGCAGTAGCCTGAGCTATAAAAGTACGCTTACCAGAGGTTGTGGGTCCTGTGGGACACTGATTTACCAAGATAGTGTCAGGATTAGCAGTCATACTCCAATCTACTTGTTGGATGAATTAGGTTCAAAAATCAAAGAAAGGAAAAAAACCCTTCTGTAAGGAAGTAGATGGAAAGTAGATGCAGATGGAAAGGCCAAATTAAAAACATTGGCTGAACTCCAAGTTGTAAGTTTTCATGGAATAGTACAAGAGCGTGGTAATTAATTTGCAGTAAAAAATAAGTCACCAACAAGCAGGGTATTTCAAACAATAAAAATACAAACATGATCAAAAGAAAAGTAAACTTGCTGAGTAATTCTAACAAAGGGAGTAACTGCAGCCAGGAAATATGGAACATTTTAAATAGGTAAGAATAGCTCTAGAATATTAGAATAATATTTCAGGGTCAAAGTTAAGTTGTTAGCTTTTTGTTTTTTGGTTTTTTTTTGAGATGGAGTCTCGCTTTGTCACTCAGGCTGGAGTGAAGTGGCATGATCTGGGCTCACTGCAACCTCTGCCTCCCACGTTCAAGCGTTTCTTCTGTCTAAGCTTCCCAAGTAGCTGGCACTACAGGTGCCCGCCACCATGCTCAGCTAATTTTTGTATATTTAGTAGAGACGAGGTTTCACCACATTGGCCAGGCTGGTTTTGAACTCCTGACCTTGTGATTCGCCCGCCTTAGCCTCCCAAAGTGCTGGGATTATAGGCATGAGCCACTGTGCCCAGCAAGTTGTTAGTTTTTAATCATGTATTTTAAACATTTTGGAGTTTACTCAAAAAATTCAGAGTTAAACCCTGTAGGAAATGACTGAAAAGGAAAGTGGAAAAAAAGGAGAAAATTTTGAAATTGGTAAAAATTTAGTGACTTGAACATAGGAAAATGTGATTCAGTTGGAATGTCTTGAACGTTAGTCTCTGAACATACAATGTGCAAAGCATTATTTTCCAAATAAAAGCAAGACCAACTAGGAAAAGGATAATTCTCATGCAGAAATCAAATGAAAGCTTTAAAACCAAATACTCCTAACAAGAAAGTGTTATGAAGTCATCCAGGTTAAGGAATGTAGGTCCAAAAAGCCCACTAAAGACCCTCAAATGTCTTTACTCATCATACTTAGTATATAGTCCAGTTAAAATTCCAGGGCGGAGCGCCTTCCTGGAGAGAGGCTTCCTAAGCTAATATTTGGAAAGGTTAAAGATGATTTGAAATTGTGTCATCTATCAAAGGCAAACCAAGAGGGTTTGTCAAGAGGGTGAGCCCCACACTGCAGAGAAAGTTTTTGAATTTGTTCCAGAAGAATGTTGTCCTATGCAATTAGTCCAAGGGATTAAGAACAAGTTTCCTAATATACTTTTAAAAACTTTTTATTATTAAAAAAGGAAGCAGTAGACCACACAAAACAAGTGTATAATGTAGTAAACCATTACAAGGTACTCTTGTAATCATTACCTGTGTAAAGAAATGGAACACAGCCAGCTGCCCTAGAAGTCCTCATGTGCCTATCCCAGTCATACTCTGTCCCTGTTCCCATTATTACCTGAATGTCCATCATGTGGACTCCATAATTTAGTCTCAATAATAGAATTTGAAAGTCGATATCCCCATCTTTCCAAAAGGTCAGTAACTGGTGACAACCCTAGCACCCTAGTACCTTCCTTTGCTTCTACCCCAGACTTGTTTTTTAAGTTAAGTAAGGCTCCAGTCTCTGGAGATCCATCTTGAAAAAGGCGGTCTTTCAACAATACTTTCTGCTGAGACATTGTCTGGTTAGATCTGGAAAGGAACGTATGGACCAATACATTCTATTGGTAGAAAAGGAGGATCGCAGGTGAAAGCTCTTCTCAGAGGAAGCCTCACTTTGAATCATACTACTAGGTGGCTTAATATACAAGACAGTATACCCAAATTAACTGTTTGCAAAATATGTTACAATCCTGACACAACCCAGCCTGATAGGATTCCCATTGGCCAAATCTGAGACAATCTAAGCATCAAAATACATGAAGATGGCGGTAAATTATAGTCCATTAAATAAAATAAGAATCTGTGAGTCCAGGCTGGGCGTGGTGGCTCACGCCTGTAATCCCAGCCCTTTGGGAGGCTAAGGCAGATGTATCCCTTGAGTCCAGGAGTTCGAGACCAGCATGGGCAACGTGGCGAAACCCCATCTCAACAAAAAACACAAAAATTAGCTGGGCATGGTGGTGCATGCCTGTTATCCCCCATTGCTAGGGAGGCTGAGGTGGGAAGATCACTTGAGCCTGGGAGGTTGAGGCTGTAGTGAGCTGTGAGCATGCCATTGCACTCAAGCCTGAGTGACAGGGCAAGACCCTGTCTCAAAAAAAAAAAAAAAAAAAAAAGGAATCTGTGAGTCTATACCGATAATACCAATATAGATGAATGGAGGGAAGAGAAAGCTGTTCTTTATGGTAATATAAATATATACTCTTTTTATGCTAATGTGTGTAATAATTATAGAAGGTGTGATGGAGTTATAAAATTATCAGTGGACGTTGAAACAATGGGTGAAGCTTGATGACGAGCAGTGTGCATACACAGCATCTCCCTACACGTTACTTACATTTACAAAGGAGAAAACAGTAAATTCACAAGGTAGCTACCACCTTCACCAAATAAGCAAAGCTAATTTCACCAACGTGAGGACAAACCAACAGTATGCATCCTTCCCCCTCTTCCCGTATTATCATATACTGAGAAGGATGCTGTATCACTTGACAAAGATACAGTTTTGCTTGGCCAAACTTTAGTCAGGCTTCTGAATCTTCTGCTAGGTCCATCTGTGTATTTTCTTGTAGAATCCAGTTTTAGCAAAGAACCCTGCCAAGTCACTTTAGCAAGGACCCCCCATTATTGATATCTGATCATCCTCAATGTGTGATCATATTCCTCATCTTCCACCATCTCCTAGGTGATGTCTGATCATTCTGGTCGCTCTTCAGCAAGAATCCTGTTGGTTGCTTTAGCCAGAATTCCCCTCACCCCTGATGTTTCCTCTTGGTAATTTTCCATCCATTGACCCCACCCTGCTCCTTGGCTATAAATTCCCACTTGCCAATGCTGTATTCAGAGTTGAACCCCATCTGTCTCACCCACTGATTTGAGATCAGTCTCAAATCCATCTACCTGACTGACTAAAATTAAGGGCTTATAAAATAGGGAAGAAATGTAACAACATTCAGGGAAACAGGAATTAGGGAGGAGTAAGGAAGAGGAGTTGGTCAACAGGAAGCAGGTAATTGCTTCACAATCATGATGGGTGAGGGGTCTGATGTTTCCTTGTCCAGATGCAATGATCTGGTAAATTCCAATTCCTTGATGCTATCTGAGAGGGCTGATGGTTTATTTCCTGAGAAAGGAACTCAGATAAGACAAATGTAACTTTTTCAAGTTTTAAGACTAGGAGGGTGAATTTCTATGTTTATTCAGAAGAAACCATAAACATTAGTTCTATGGGACAACTGGGCCAGTTTCATAAACAATGCTACAATATCTGCAAAATTCACCTCCTGCAGAGTCTGAGATATCATCCAAATTCAGAGTTCTTTGAGTTTCTTGTTCCAGAGGAATTTAGTTTGGAAGCTACATTCTCCCTAATATTAAAAATAGGGGTTGTGAAAATCTCTAATATTAGAGAGGTGAGTGCAAAACTTTTATCAGTATTGATATAAATATTCAAAGTCTTCATTATCATTCTTTATATTAGTTTCTAATTTGCTTCTTAATAAGAAAAGCCAAGACTCTTAATTTGGGGAAAATATTTATTATGTAATATTGAAGTAGATGATAGGTCACTTGTTAGTGTTGTAGAAGGATTTTATGTATCAAGCAAGAACACAGGGGAGCTGTGATTCTGACTGCTAAGATTAAATTTTAACTATTTTCAGTTAGAAATTCTTCCTAAGAAACAGTACCTACAATTTAGAGTTTTGAAGTCTGGAACTCATATCTTCCCTGTCCCTGGATCCTGCTGCCTTCAATGTTGTGCTAAAGAGCAGTCATTTTCCAGGTCAACAATTCTGATCCTCTAGTTGTTACATAATAAACCATCAGCCTCTGAATGTATTGGTCAGCATCTGTTCATTTGCTAATTATTTTGGAACATTAACTGGTTCTTGGCCAAATGCTGATCCTGATAGACATTAGGCCAAATGTTGATCTGCACTCACCAGATCAACTCTGAGGATGCTTGTGAGTGCTGAAGGAACTATTTAAAATAGCCCAGTCCAATGCTATCATTTTGTTACTTGTGATGCTTTCATCTCCTACCCAAACCTGAAATGTGAGTCCCAAGTTCTGGTCCAAAATGGCCACTGATGTATTTTGCAACTTTGATCAAAGTAGTAGAAACAAAATACCTTCTTTTTTGGAGATGAAATCTCACTCTGTTGCCCAGGATGGAGTGCAGTGATACAATCTCAGCTCACTGCAACCTCCGCCTTCACGGTTCAAGCGATTCTCCTGTCTCAGCCTCCTGAGTAGCTGGGACTACAGGTGACCACCACCATGCCTGGCTAATTTTTGTATTTTTAGTAGAGACGGGGTTTCACCATGTTGGCTAGTCTAGTCTTGACCTCAAGAGATCCGCCCACCTCGGCCTCCCAAAGTGCTGGGATTACAGGTGTGAGCCACCATGCCCAGCCCAAAACACTTTTAAAATTTATTAAAATCTTGTTAATGAAAGAGGAAATGGATGCTCTAACAGTTATGAAGAGTTTACCAGGCAAAAATCTGTAAAAAGAGTATTAATTAGTTTATTTTTTTAAATTTTTATTATTTTTTTGAGATGGAGTCTCATTCCATTGCCCAGGCTGGAGTGTGGTGGCGCAATCTTGGCTCACTGCAACCTCTGCCTCCCAGGTTCAAGTGGTTCTCTTGCTTCTGCTTCCTAACTACAACCACCACGCCTGGCTAATTTTTGTATTTTTAGTAGGGACGGGGTTTCACCATGTTGGCCAGGCTGGTCTCGAACTCCTGACCTCAAGCCTCCCAAAATGCTGGGATTACAAGCATGAACCATGGTGCTCAGCTGAGTAATAAGTTTAGATGAAAGGAGGAGAGTGCAAAACACATTTTATTTGACAATTTTTTTTTGGATGTAAAGTTTAAAATGTTAAAACAATTTGAATTTTATAAGAAGCCAAATATCTAATAATCTGAAGAACACTACATTTAACCAGTATGTTGGACATCAAAGGTCTTTAAATATGTTTGCAGCTGGGTGCGGTGGCTCACGCATGTAATCCCAGCACTTTGGGAGGCCGAGGCGGAAGGTCAGGAGTTCAAGACCAGCCTGGCCAACGTGGCGAAACCCCATCTCTATTAAAAATACAAAAATTAGCTGGGCTTCGTGGCCGGCACCTGTAATCCAAGCTACTCGGGAGGCTGAGGCAGGTGAATTGCTTGGATCCGGGAGGCGGAGGCTGCAGTGAGCCAAGATCACGCTGTTGCACTCTAGCCTGGGCAATGGAGCAAGACTCCATCTCAAAAAAAAAAAAAAAAAAATCTATTTTCCGGAGAGAAAGACCTGTGGCCTTTTGGAAGAAAATATCAGCTCCACCTTGAAGTTAAGTATTAATAACATCTCTAATTTTTTGCTTTCTCATTAAAAAAATCAGTGCTATACAGTCAACTTGTTAAGACTTTGGTGAGAATTAAATGAGATAGTATGAAGGCACGTAAAAAGAATTTACATTCCTTTTCCTTATAATCCCAATCTATCCTGTTAAAAAAACTTACAGGTATTAATGTTAAAATGAGTCATTGGCATGCCATTATATTGAGACAAAGACTAGTTGAATTTATCAGCAAAAAGCCACCAGAGAAACAATGATTATGTGTCTTCTATTCTAATTTACATAGATCTCTATATCTTTTACAAACTACAGATTGTATAGGTTATAGAATCTTTTACTGAAAAATCTTAAAAATCTTACATGAGATGAAAAATCTTACGAGATGAAAAAAAATCTTACATGAGATCTTTCTTGATGTTAACTAGAAGCAATGCTTTTTTTTTTCTACCACCTGAGTGACCTGACACTGGTTGATCTCATGTGAAAATTGATTTTTATTTCCCTTGCCAGGAGAGCTCATGTGGTTTGGATTCTAACTTCAATTTGGTCAGGAATAAATTGCCCAAGCCACATGGGCCTCCCCTACTTCATGAGAATCTCCTCTCAACAGGGCTGTTCTAGGACTGTGGGCTTGGATTTGGATGTATTTTGGGGGTAGCACTTAGGGAAATTGGTCAAAAGCTCATTCTGAATAAGCTCCATGCCATCAGATTCTGAAAGGCTCCATGTTTCACTGGGCTTTCAAGGGGATTTGTGTAGAGCAGTGCCTGGGGCCCAACTCCAAGCTTGCCAGGAAGGTAGACTAGAAATTACCAAGGATCCCCACCCCAACTCACTGACTTCTGATGTGTGAGAGTGCAAAAGCTCACCTGGGCCTCCTCCCAGAGATGCTAGGATGTGGAGCAGCCTTTCCCTAGGTGTGAGGCCAGAAAGTGGGAAGCATCTTTGACTTGCCGCTGTCCCTCCATCCCCACATATCCTTGGTCTTGCCAAGACCCATCCATTCAACTTCCTTATCCCAGGGATTATCCCGTTCTCTTCCTGGTGCCACTGTTCCAGTCAGATCTTCACCATTTCCCACCTAAATATTGCAACAGCCTCCTAACTGGTCCTCCTTCCTCAACTGCACCCAACACTCTCCTCCCCACCCCAAACCATCCATTCTTTTTTCGTTTTTTTGAGACGGAGTCTCACTTTGCCACCCAGGCTAGAGTGCAGTGGTACGATCTTGGCTCACTACAACCTCCACCTCTCAGGTTCAAGCGATTCTTCTGCCTCAGCCTCCTGAGTAGCTGGGACTACAGGCATGTGCCACCACACCTGGCTAATTTTTGTATTTTTAGTAGAGATGGGGTTTCACCATATTGGCCAGGCTGGTCTTGAACTGACGTTGTGATCCACCCGCCTTGGCCTCCCAAAGCCACTATCCATTTTTTATTATTTTATATATATATTTTTTGAGACGGAGTCTCACTCTTTCACCCAGGCTGGAGTGCAGTGGCGCGCTCTCGGCTCACTGCAGGCTCTGCCCCCCGGGGTTCACGCCATTTTCCTGCCTCAGCCTCCCGCGTAGCTGGGACTACAGGCGCCCGCCACCTCGCCCGGCTAATTTTTTGTATTTTTAGTAGAGACGGGGTTTCACCGTGTTAGCCAGGATGGTCTCGATCTCCTGACCTTGTGATCCGCCCGCCTCGGCCTCCCAAAGTGCTGGGATTACAGGCGTGAGCCACCGCGCCCGGCCAGCCACTATCCATTTTTTATAAAAGTTTCCCAGAGTGCTATTTTTAAAAATAAAAATATGATCAAGTCCCTTATTTCTTAAAAGTCTTCACTGGCTCCCTAATCATTTACAAGATAACGACTAAACTCTTTAGCATGTGCATAAACATAATCTATTCTCTAATATTCCTTAATTCTTCCTTTAGTTCCCTCTTTGGTCCTCTTTCCTTTCACTGCAGGATCTACATCTTACTATTTACTTATCTATTTCCACCATGGTAAACTTTTTAAGAGCAGAGAATTTTTTCAGATTACACTCCTATGGCTAGGATGTAGTGTGGTGCTTGGCATCCAATAAACAGAAACGCAGAAGAATAGTAATTAGCACTTAATTTTAATTAAAATCAACAGTTCAGGAGAAGATAAGGACTAGAATAGTGTTTAATATCAACTTCTGAGAAATCACATTTATATAAAAGAAACAAAACAGGCCAGCAGAAGTCCAAAAAAGATTCAACTTACATTATTGCACTTGGATGAAATATGCTATTTAGAGTAGCATAATATTCAGGCCAGGCCAGGAGGAGAAAAGAGACAAATGGAGAGGACAAACCTCCAGGTAGTATTTATTCCTGATTCCAAACTCTCCTGCGGCCTAAACAATATTTAGTCTATTGGAAACATTCAGCAAGCTCTTTACAAAAATGACTGCAGTATCTTCAACACATCTGAGTTGCACTCATACTTTGTTCCAGTCATGTGCAAGTTTAATGCACAGCTCTACCTCACAAAATGGGACATCTATGACACCAGAACTTCCCTGTGCCCAAGGTCATGGACAGGAGGGGAAGGCAGTGAATTTCTACTTTATGCATATTTTAGGGAGCAATACTGTGGCTATCATTTACCCTTTTGAGCAATCTTGATTTCGGTCATTTATAATTAGAACATGAGAAAAAGTGACAGTGAATACAAATGAGTACTAACCGAATTCCTAGGCTGGTACTAGAAAATAAAATAAAATTTTTAAAGAAGTCCCTTGCCATGTTCACAAAGGTGGCAATAACTGTATATATAAGAAAAAGGCTGTAAACTTATAGAAAAGATAAACTCTGGCTTCTAAACAAATTACAAAATTGATTTTTCCTTTATCTTTGAGTGTAATACAGAAAAATGTAAACCTGTAGACCTAGTTACCAAAAGACACTTATCCTTCTCAGCTCAGGTATGAACTTAAAGTTTGGCCTGAGCTAGTTTGATCTTCAAGTTTTCTCCAAGTTTGTCCATGAACTCAAACGTATTCAAGTAGTCAGAACGTTGCACACTAACGGGGAGGAAAAAAAAGAAAATTTAGTTTGTCTCTGATGTGGTAGCAGGTAGTGGTAAAGTCCTAGAAATGCTACTTAAAATAGTATTCTATTTGTTTCTGGAAGAAAACACATTCATGTTAGTAAGCTACAAAATCTACAGACAATGACTATGTTCAGGGTTCCTGGGGCTGACCCAGGCTCAGTACTCAGGCTCTCTAGGCAACCTACAGTAGAGACTCATCCACACATACTCAGTTAGGTTTCTTGCTATGTAGCTTTGAGGGTGAAATTATCATGGAGTTTCAGTTCAGACTAATGCTGCTGAGACCAAAATCATCACACTTCTTCCTCATTCTTAAACATAACAAAACTTATTCAGGGCATAGCCAAACCTTTACCCACTTTCCCACAAACCGTTTACATGTCCTTAAAAAAAGTTATAATGTTATTATTTCTATCAGTGTCTTAAGAAAAACAAAAGACAGGCCGGGCCTGGTGGCCCACACCTATAATCCCAGCACTTTGGGAGGCCAAAGTGGGTGGATCACGAGGTCAGGAGATGGAGACCATCCTGGCTAACACAGTGAAACCCCAACTTTACTAAAAATACAAAAAAAAAAAAAAAATTAGCCGGGTGTTGTGGCACAAGTCCCAGCTACTTGGGAGGCTGAGGCAGGAGAATTGCTTGAACCCGGGAGGTGGAGGTTGCAGTGAGCCAAGATCACGCCACTGCACTCCAGCCTGGGCAAAGCAAGACTCTGTCTTAATAAAAAAAAAAAAAAAAAAAAAAAGAAAAGAAAAAAAAGAAAAACAAAAGACAATGGACAGGATAACATAATCCTGCTGACAGGTGTCTATTAAATAGGCTACAAAGGTATTCCACTGATAAGACCATTTCGAACACTGCAATCTTGCTGGAAATTTAAATTAAGGAACATGCAGTGATCAAGTATATCCCCATTATGGGGTATACTGACTCTACCTGGGACCTCTGCAGATGCACTGGTTGAGATATGGAGCCAATCCCCCCAGGATACTGGCTACCATGTTCTCAAAAATTCTCAGTAAACATATAAGCTGTCAAATATTTGCCCAAATATTGGTTACAGATACTTAAGGGACTGTAATCAATTGCACACCTTAAACTTGTGCTGCTCACTTTTCTCATCGGTAAGTTAAAGAAAATAAAGGAGTAGAATAAAATAGCCTCTGAAGTATCTTTGTTTCTATTTGTCTATAATCTGCTTCTTAAAATTAAATAGAACCTTTTCATTCAATGATTTTCAACTAGATCAGATGTCAGCAAATTACAGCCCAGCACATGAACCAAATCGAGGCTGGTTTTGAACAGAAAAGTTTGATTGGGGTGTTGCCGCACCATTTGATTCTGTATTGTCTATGACTGCTTTCCTGCTACAATGGCAGAGACAAAGTTGAATAGTTGTGTAGTTGCAAAAAGACTGTATGTCCCATAAAGCCTAAAACATTCACTATCTGACAATTTACAGATAATGTCTGCTGACTCCTGAACTAGATGATCAATAACAATTTATAATTCCAGAAAGCACCGATGCTCTGAGCCCAGTGAGGATAAGTGTTAATTTGACCACAGAAACTAGGGCATCTTATACTTACTTGGGTAAACCTTTAATGCAAGCAGCCAAGTCCTTGGTCATGAAGCCAGCCTCAATTGTCTCAATAGAGACTTCTTCCAAAGCATTTGCAAAGAAGGCAAGCTCTTTATTGTTATCAAGCTTTGCTCTGTGGGCTAACCCTCTGGTCCAGGCAAAAATGGAAGCTAAAAGAGAGGAAAAAAAACCCAACACTCCAATCATCCTAGTTATAGAGGTTTCCAAATGTCTCATAGTTCCCAAAAACAGAATAGTTTTTTGTTTAGGTGACAGACTTCTTTAGATACTAACCACATGGGCTAGAAGTTTTAGGAGAGTTAGAAATATTTTACCAAACAGAAACTTTAAAAAAACACATTTTCATGGCATGGTACTAGTGCTTGAAACTTAAGGCATTTTCTAATTTGAAAAAGGTCACAATCTCTTCTATCTCTTGTCTATATTGGTCTCCTTTTTCCAGCTGTAATCTCTTTTTAAAGTGCTATCTTTGAAACTTGTTGAAAGGATTTATCCATGTGACTTTTAGATTTGTAGCCTTATATGACATTTCACTGCACCAGAGGTAAAGGAAAATGCTTGTTGATAACATTCTTCTCTGTAACCTATGTTCTCCCACAAAACAGAAAAGCAAATATTGTATATTTTAAGAAGCATATTCAAATAGATATTATTAGTAGAACAAATCAGCTACTTGGTGATGACTTTGCACACAAAACACTGAGCAGCCAAGGGAACACATCTGAGCTGCTTTGGAGAGCACTCTCTGGTGAGAAATCAATGTAAACACCATCTTACCAATGGGATTGGTGGACGTCTCCTGTCCTTTCTGGTACATGCGGTAGTGACGGGTTACAGTCCCGTGGGCAGCCTCTGCTTCTACTGTCTTGCCATCTGGACAAACCAGCACGCTGGTCATCATGCCGAGAGAGCCATACCCTGTAAGTAGCGGAGCATGAAGTATTGGGTCCAACTGCATGAAGAGCACTGAGTCTCTCAGAGATGAGAGCATAAATGACTCAATCTTGATAGGTCTTGGTAAGCAAAGTAAACAAGAGCACATGGAATCACCAATAATTCTGCCTTTCAGAAGGCAGGATCCCTGCTCCAGATGTCAGAGCCAATGGGTCTGGAAAGGCTGCATTTTCCCCTCACTTATCTCAGGGATACCTACTCCTTGATGGAGGGCTCAGGGTCCAACTGCCTACATTCCACTCTAGTTCTATGACTTCATAGCTACTGCGGCTGTTTTCTTATCTGTAAAATGGGAGTAATAACAGCACCTACTTCACTAGGTTGCTGTGGGATTAGATAAATATACATATATTCATAAATATACATGAAAATAATATATATTTATATTCTTTAGTACTAGACACAGTGAGAGCTCAATCTATTATTGTTATTCTTATGTGCAATGCTCTGCTGTTCTGGGGAAATAAAGATGGATGAGAGCTGTCTCTTAAGAACCTTCAAGCTGCTCATACACTTGCTGGGAGTGGGAAGAGAAGGCAGGTAAACACAGGATCGGTTGGATCCAAGAACATCCCAGTTGCCCTTCCTCACTCTCTTTCATACCCTCAATACAACAATTCTCTTCTGTGGTTTCTTATTGAAAGAACCACATTACAACTCTTATATCTATATAATTGATTTTCTTCTTTTCTCCATTTTTGCTACCTCCCAACATCACCTGTGAAGTTAATAATCAACCACAGAGTCATCACAAAGCAACAACACTCCTTCCTCTGTTGCATTCAGTACAAATGATTGTGAGGATATAGAGAAATGGAGGGTAAGGAGAGTTGTGTAACTCATTTATCTGACAAAAAGTTATTTTTTTTTTTTTGAGACGGAGTCTCCTGACCTCGTGATCCGCCCGCCTCAGCCTCCCAAAGTGCTGGGATTACAAGCGTGAGCCACCGCGCCCGGCTCAAAAAGTTATCTTTAACCAGATTGATGTACTGATTTTCAAACTGAGAGGAGATGCTTAACACTGATAAGAGAGAGAAAAAGTAGTACTTCTTGGGAAAAACAAACCTAATTAAAGTTAACAAACATTCATCTGGGGAGATTCAAGTTCACACAGCTACCAAGGGCAACTGAAACTGAAGGGCAACTTGGCACTGAGGAAACCAGGTGCTGTGTTTCTGTTGATTTGGCCCTTACCCCATGCATGAAACTTCTCCTGGAATTTCTGTAAACAGCCCTAGGGTTCTTTGCTCAATTTATTTGTATGTAAGCTAAGCAGTAAACAAAAACACTTTTTTTGTTGTTGTTGTTGTTGAGACAAGATTCTTGCTCTGTTGCCCAGGCTGGAGTATAGGGGTATGATCTCGGCTCACTGCAACCTCCCCTTCCCAGGCTCAAGAAATTGTCATGCCTCAGCCTCCTGAGTGCCAGGGACTATAGGCATGTGACCGCACCTGGCTAATTTTTGTATTTTTTTTTTTAAAGTAGAGATGGGGTTTTTCTGTGTTGGCCAGGCTGGTCTTAAACTCCTGGCCTCAAGTGATCCACTGCCTTGGCCTCTCAAAGTGCTAGGATTACAGGCATGAACCACTGTGCCCGGCCAAACACATTTGTTTTATATTCTACCAGAACAGCAGCTGGCAGAGGGACATGAGTAGGTCCTGCTGCCCGATAAACGAGCTTTGCAGGCACCAAAGCTTGGTTATGACATGATCAGCTCCTCACTTTATCCCTCCTTGCCTGAGTGCCCTGGTTTTTTTACATTTTCACCAAAGGACAAGGAGGGCAGGGAAAGGGAGTGATTTTCAGATCAGGTAGGCTTTAAAACTTCAAGGACTGACACTGGAGCCAGGAGTGTCAATCCACTAATTTACTTCCCATGTGGTCTTGGGTAAATCACTTCTCTAGTCTGAACTTAATTTCCTTAGCTGTCAGATAAGACGGTGGACCTGGAGGTTTAACATTCCATGATTTTACAGCAAAGGACTACAAAACTCCCCTTCCCAAATTAGAGAACTACCCTGAAATGACCCAGTTCCTACAGACCAGGCTCCACCTCTGTACCTTGGGCCACAGAGTCCGACTGCACGTCACCATCATAGTTTTTACAGGCCCAGATGAAGCCTCCCTCTGATTTCATAGCTTGGGCCACCATGTCATCGATGAGCCTATGCTCATACCAGATCTTTTGGGCTTCAAATTGGGACTTGTACTGCCTGGGAAACAAAAGAGAAAAGAGAATAATAATGAAGAAAATTGATTTTGTTAGGGGTATCATCTGCTTGTCCCAAACAGAAGACGGGACACACAAGGAGCAGCATATTTTAGTAGAAGTAGCAGAAACTCAGGAATCTGACAGACATTGGCTCAAATCCCAGCCCAATCATTTTCTAACTGTAAAACTCCATTTGGCCATCTGTAGGAACAATTTTACCCACCTTGCAGGGAAGCTGTGAGAATTAAGTGAGACAGTAGAGTATCCCAATGACTACTTCACTTTTCAGTTTTCATTATACTATAGATCAGATTCTTGAGATTCAGCTTATTTTAAAAATACATTTTTGAAAAGACTGTTCTACTTCTTGGTGTCATTCAGGTAAGTAAAATATATTCCAGACAGTTTCTGGGCTTGGTATAGATGGGCAGCAGGAGGAGGAATCAAAATGCCTCAGGAACATTTTGGCCTGAACACTTGCACCTAAAGAGAGTTATGCCAATCTTAAATATTAACACATGCTCACCTCCTGTGCTGTGGAAGCCAGTGTTGTCATAAACTTAGACTTAAGTTCAAATGACTCCACTAAAACAGAATTTTAAATTCTAACAATGGGCTTCAGAAAGAATGGAAATGGGTCTGACTTAGAAACTCACACATGAAAAATTAGAACTTCCTATCACTAACAGGGTACAAGTTTATTTAAACATTAAAGAACCTGGCTCTGAAAAAAATTCATATGGGGAGCTTATTTAAGAATAAACGTTTATCTTATAAAAGCAACTCAGAGTGGTTTTGTTTCACTCCTGCTAAACCTCAGTTTTGCCCTTATCTTTAAGATAGACAGTGATGATTTTCACTCAGTTTCCCCAGAATCAAAGGGATAGGGAGATACATACTCTATATGCAAATGTCAGCTTACTTGAGAATAAAGAAAAAGTTAAAAAAGAACTATAGTTACTTGTCATATATCTCCTGAAAGATGTCTTTAAAACGCCCATCATATTTCTTCAGAATAGTGTTTTTGGTGCTCAGATACAAAGGCCAACCCTTAGACAGAGCCATTTGGAAGGAACTGTGTGCAAAATCTTCAATTGACTTATCTTGATTATACATCCCCATGGCAACACCACCACCCTCTGTAGAGGAGAAACCAATGAGAGGAAAAAAAGGGAGAAGAATAAATGTAATGTAGTTGTAATAAGGCTAAAGTCACCCACCACAACCAAATGACCTACTTCTCAGCTCTCACATCTGAGACTAGATTTCAGAAGTCCCAGACAGGTTTCCAACCTGAATATTCCACAAATTTCTCGGGCACATAATGAGAGAAAAGCCAGTTTTAGATAAGGACATTCTAACTTGTTTTGGAAGGACAACAGAAATGAAAAAACATATAGTCTTTAAAATCCTGAAGATGCAGAAATACCAAAAACTGATATGAACCATAAATACATGTAAGAAAAGGCAAATAATTTTGAAACTTCTTTTACATACTGATATGGTTTGGATATTTGTCCCTTCCAAATCTCATGTGGCAATGTGATTCCCAATGTTGGAGGTGGGGCCTGGTGGGAGGTGATTGGAACATGGGGTTGGATCCCTTATGAATGGCTTAGGACCATTCCCTTTGGTGATTACGTGAGTTCTCGCTCAGTTAATTCACTTGAAATCTGGTTGTTTAAGAGTCTGGGACCTCCCCCTTCTCTTTCTCTTGCTCCCGCTCTTGCCATGTGATACACCTATTGACTGTTCGCCTTCTGCCAAGATTGGAAGCTTCCTGAGGCCCTCACCAGGAACAGGTGTTGGAGCCAGGCTTGTACAGCCTGCAGAACTGAGCCAATTAAACTTCTTTTCTTTATAACTTATGCAGCCTCAGGTATTTCTTTTTTTTTTTTTTTTTGAGATGGAGTCTCGCTCTGTCACCCAGGCTGGAGTGCAGTGGCGCAATCTCGGCTCACTGCAAGCTCCGCCTCCCGGGTTCACGCCATTCTCCTGCCTCAGCCTCTCCGAGTAGCTGGGACTACAGGCGCCCGCCACCACGCTGGGCTGATTTTTTTGTATTTTTAGTAGAGACGGGGTTTCACCGTGGTCTTGATCTCCTGACCTCGTGATCCGCCTGCCTCGGCCTCCCAAAGTGCTGGGATTACAAGCGTGAGCCACCGCACCCGGCCTAGCCTCAGGTATTTCTTTATAGCAATGCAAGAATGGACAAACACCCTACCTTTACAATTCCCAACATCTATTTTAAACTTTAGGGGTGCACTCAATCCTCAGTTATTGAGAAAAACTTACATTTCAAATACTGAATGAAAATTCTTATAATCTCCTGGAGGATACTGAGCACTCCTACTGTAGTTGGTAGAAATAAGTAGAAATAATTATGCTACATGTAATCACTGTGTTTTACAACTCTTATTGAACTTTGTTATTACTTAAAGATAGAAATTGAATCCATGCCAATGCTCAGGGTTAACTTGGGTTCAGGGTGAAATGTGCTGAAGCCTGCAGAACCAGATTCCAATAGATATTATTTGGAAGAGGCAAGAAAAACAAAAGGTAGGTGAGTGTTGGGTTTTTTTGTTTGTGTGAGTGCTTTCAACAACTTCAATAGTGAAGGAAAAGGGCCCACTAATTCTTTCAACAACTTTTGGGTGGGATTTGCCATCAAAGGTAGCAGGGTAGCTGGGAAAGAAAAGGCAAAAAGCAAATGTTCTACCTTTTCACAGGATAAATACCCAGAAGGGCAAGAAGAAAACTTCAGCAAATATATAAGGAAATCTCTTCCAGATACAAACTCTATCAGAGCATAGGGCAGGATTATATGCTGGGTGATTTGAGAATATTAATATTTAATGTATATAATTCATGCACAGCAGATTTCTGCCAACTTCTCTCTGTGCTTTAAGATAAATGCATAATCATCTCCTTGTCTTTGCCTAAGGGCATTTCCAATTAAGTGGGTAACCCTTTTGTGCCTTTATTCATGCCACAGGAAGGTATGGAAGCAAATTACTCCTTTATGTCAGGTTTTGGGTTTTGCAAAAACACTATAGATTCAGATTATATTTTTAGGCAGTTACATAACTAACGTTAAAAAAAGCAATGAAAATATTATCTAAATCATTTGTTTAAAAAAAAAAGAAGCTTATGCTACAGTCATACATACCTTCAAAGTTATGTACCAGGTATGTCACCTTTTGGGTTCCGTCACTTGGTGTGTAGGTTATCTCTACTTTTCCAGGCCCAGGAACAACAAAATCAGTTGCTCTGTACTGTGTAGGGGGGAAAAAGGTATAAAGAAAAAAAAAATACCCTAGCAGGAATTGTAAAGAAAATATTCATATAATATAGACCTAGAAGACACCTAGACAAATAGGGCAGTATGTCAAACTTTTTTTTTTTTTTTAGGAGATGGGGATGAAGAGGTCCAGACGTCCCCCCAAATCAATAAATATTTGTTAGGTGCCTATATGAGGTATAGGAAAGTTTTCTGAGCACTGATCTGAAGAGGACAGAGAATAACATAAGCCACTTTCCTTTAGGAAGTTTACAACCCAATAAAGACATATGTAAGTGAAAAGTAATATAAGAGCTTTCAAATGCCAAAAGAGGGTATAGACACCGCCCCCCTCCAAAAAAAAAACTATAGGATGACAGAGGAAAAGAGGTGACCATGGCAAGGAAGTCAGGGAAGTCTCCCTAGAGGGTGATGATAACAATACTAATTGTAGTACTGAGGTAGCTAATGCTTTGTCCTTACTCCATGCCAGATGCTTTAAGTGCTTAACGTGCATCATCTCATTTGATTCTTACATCCATCTTAGAAGGAGGGAACTATGATATCGTAGAAATAATGCATCCAGGGTCAAAGGACTTCAGATCTGGTCCTTACTTAGGCCATCGGGGCTCGGTCTCACGGTATCATTGTTACTAGTGTTATAGGACTTGTTCATATGGAGCAATCCAATCATTCTGGGAGCAGCTACAATGGGATGATGATGATTTTTAGGAAAGGGCTGTTCAAGGACAGGCACCTCCCTCATGGGCCTCAGCTACTCAGTGGAATAATATGCCTGGCATATACTAGACATCCATAAGTCTTTACTGCATTGTATCTTCTTCAATGACTTGCATCAGATACTTGCAGAGTTAGGTACCAGCAGGCACTGGCCACATCTATATGTGTAGAGAAATACTAATAACAACTGGTAAAAGAGCAGTAAGTAACAATAAAGATTAAATACCTACTTTACACAGAACATTTTTGACATATAAAATCTATAAAGTAAATATGGGTGGTAATTTATTACTATTTCTGAAAAGGGAGAAAATGAGGCACCAAAGCACCATAAATGCTTTGTATGGGTTTATGTATATTTAAACAGTCCGTGAATCAACCTGAGGTTTGAAATTCTCTTTCTGGACTTTAATAAATAGAATGGCCATTTTTACAAATGACTGATGCCAAAATAATTAAAAAAAAAAAAGAAAAAAAAAGGAAGGCCGGGCATGGTGGCTCATGCCTATAATCCCAGCACTTTGGGAGGGGGAGGCAGAGGCGGGCGAATCACAAGGTCAGGAGTTTGAGACCAGCCTGACCAACATGGTGAAACTTCGTCTCTACTAAAAACACAAAAATTAGCCGGGCGTGGTGGCATGTGCCTGTAATCCCAGCTACTCAGGAGGCCGAGGCAGGAGAATTGCTTGAACCCGGTAGGCAGAGGTTGCAGTGAGCCAAGATTACACCACTGCACTCCAGCCTGGGCGACAGAGTGAGACTCTGTCTCAAAAACAAAAAACAAAAAGGATATACACAGAAAAAAGGCACGACTGAGCTGGAAAGAATCTAGGGTGATGTTTGCAAGATTAGCGAGTTTGCACCACTGCCATTCTACCTTCCCTTGCTTGGGCCCCTGGGAGCTATTTCTGAAGGCTTTGGCCAGGATGAAAGGATAGTTTTAGCCACAGGGTGGAACAAAGTTAACTGACCCCTCAAGGACTAAACTGTTTACCCTCAACACACTGTTTTCAATGATGGCTACATTAAAACCTCTGGATTTCAGCATGAGAGATTCCTGTTTTTAAGGTCCTTTTAAGACATAAACTACTTTCTGTGAAAGTCTGAAACCTCAGTTTCAGCACTGAACTTTGATTTTATTTACTTGGCAGTTTTTTTGCTTAATTTGGCAACAAGCCTACTGGTACAGAAGTAAAGAAGCAATACTTTCCTTCCAGGCAGGAAGGAATGCTTTAGTGAGGCTGCTTTCAACTACCGAGTCAGTTTTTTTTTCTTTTTCTTTTTCGAGACAGGGTCTTGCTCTGTTGTGTAGGCAGTGGTGTGATCATAGCTCATAGCTGTAACCTTGAACTCCTAGGCTTAAGGGATCCTCAGGCCTCAGCCTCCCAAGTAGCTGGGATTATAGGCACATGCCACTCCACTCAGCTTTGCCTAAACTCACTTTGTATATGAATAAACAACAAAATTGGCTCTTCCATGAGCAAATTGACATAATTATTGAAATACTTTTCATTTTTGCAGAGACAGGGTTCTGCTATGTTGTCCAGGCTAGTCTCAAACTCTGGCCTCAAGCAGTGCTTCCAACTTGGCCTCCAAAGTGCTAGGATTACAGGTGTGAACCATGGTACCCAGCCAGTTTTTTCTTTTATGCATGATGGGATGTTTAATACAATCTTTGGTGGTTCTCAAGTTGGCACATTAGATTCACCTGGGGAGCTTTAAAATGCCTGAACCCCATGGAATTCAGATTTTAATTTGTGTAGGGTGGTACTCAAGCATTGGAACTAAAACAAACAAATCAAGCAAAGCAAAACAAAACCACCAAAAAAACTTGTAAGGGGATCCTATTGTGCAGCCAGTGTTGAAAACCACAGATCTGGTTGAACCATATGAAATTACCAACATAAAAATGGCAATATCATATGGTATAACTGAATAAAAGGATAAAGGAAAAAAAAAGCCTGTTTGAAAAAAAATGTGTTGAGATGGACGCCTATTTGTAAGTTTATTTGTATTTGCCTTTAGCTAAATGTGTGTAAATATACAGTTATACATATATGCATTTCTCAATTTTGTACCTTGCTTAATGGGTGTAGATACCAAAAGATAAGAATAAAACACATATAAGTTGGAAATTTCTGGCCATGAAAAAAAAAAAAACATGGAAAATCACATTATTGCCAACATGACTTACTTGATCCCCATAAGCATGACGACCTATGATGATAGGTTTTACCCATCCACTCACAAGCCGGGGGATATTTTTGCAGATAATGGCTTCTCTGAAGACCGTGCCACCCAGAATATTTCGTATGGTGCCATTTGGTGATTTCCACATTTGTTTCAACTTGAACTCCTCAACCCTCTTCTCATCAGGAGTGATAGTGGCACATTTGATGCCAACATTATACTTCTTTATAGCTTCTGCAGCATCCTTGGTGACTTGGTCGTTGGTGGCATCACGATTCTCTATGCCTAAATCATAGCTTGAAAGAGAAAAATTAGAAGCAAATTTTTTCAGACAAATGGATAGTTATAACCTGTAACTGCAGTGATGGCATATAGACTCACTATGCAGAAAGTGAAGGCTCCGAGTACACCAAAATCTGCCAAGTTTTAGCATTAGCACACAGAAGATGGGTGCCAACTAAAAAGAGAACTGAGAGGCTAGACTGCTGGGCTGCCCCTCCTCTTGTAATGGGAAGCTGTCTATCAGGAAACTGAATGGAAACCATCAAACTCTGCCCTTTGCCTCCTGTTTTTCACCAGATAGAGGCAATAATGGCCTGGTTTCTCTCCATATAATTAGTATAATTAAGTGTAAGTCTAATGACCACCTTTTTCCCTTAGTAAATATTGCTCTTTAAAAATAAAAGGGGGTGGGAGGGCTTAAAGGATTTTTTGTATTTTGACATTAAAGTGGTGGGAGGTAAAGATGTGACAGTTAATGCCAAAAATGCGAATGACTCCTTCATTAATGCCAGTTAGTCATAAAATGAGCCTTTCCCGTTTTTTTTTTTGTTTTTTTTTGAGACGAGTCTCGTTTTGTTGCCCAGGCTGGAGTGCAGTGGCACGATCTTGGCTCACTCAACCTCTGCCTTCCTGGCTTCAAGTGATTCTCCTGCCTCAGCCTCCCGAGTAGCTGGGATTACAGGCATGCACCACCATGTCCGGCTAATTCTTTCTCTAATTCTTGATCAAGTGTTTGTGCTGGAAACAAGCCTACAGTTTATTGGGTAAGTAAAGGAATCCATCAATGGTTTTGTACATACCAGAGAGTAATAGCTTAATATACACCAACACTAAGATTGCAGGTCATTCAGAGCTGAAAGAATGTTGGTTGTCCAGGGAGCATAGAAAATGACTGCAAAGCTTTATTTGAAGCATGTAATAGTTTGTTAAAAAGCAAGAAAACAAAATAATGTAACAATTTATTTTGTTCTCCAAGAATTTAAAGAAAAGTTTTTCAGCTCTTAAAACCTGCCTCTAGATTTTTTTGGTTCCCTTATCTTCCTTTCTTAGATCTCCTACCCAACTCAAGATGCAAACAAAGAGACAATAATCTTGACATATTTCCAAATAAAAATAACTCCCAATTGCTTCAACTTTAGATAATTCATATAAATCTAGCGAAGTCATGTCCTTCGTTATCTTCTTGCATAGAATGCTGATCCAATCCCAACTCCAACAGGAAGTATGATCAGTAGTTTTCAAGTTCCTAGGAACCATTTCTCATGAGGAGAATCTATCAGCAAATTAGTAGATTTTTTGCTTGTCTTCTTAACATTTCTAAGAAGGTAAGAAAGGAAGGAACAAATTGCCCGGACCACCGTCCAGCCTACATAAAACAAACTATCTGTTCCATTCTCCTGAAAAAGAACCAGTCAGTGATAATAATAGGAATTTTGGAAAAATTTAAAACTTGTTTGAGCCTCCAAAAATTATCTAGTCTGTAGCCACCAACTTTTTTCCTCCTAGTCATAGTGACTCCCCTTTAAAACTCCTCATGATTCTACACTAAAGAGGCTCAAAGCATCTTTGCAGCCATTATAAGGAAGAGAACCCTGCCAGTTCACCTACTGTCATGTAAAGTCCTGAAACAGGAGTTCCTAAAACGCTTTTTTATTTTATTATTTTTTTTTTTGCACACAAAACAATAAACATTTTCTAAAAGTACATACGAACAAAAAGATGCATATCGAACATATTAGGAAGGTTGCACATGGGAAGATGGGGAATAGAAATGGGGGGTGAGAATTAAAGAAAATAAAAGAGGGACTTTGTATGGATCAATGATAATAACTCAATCCTCTATTTGACAAATAAGAAGGAGAAGGAAGAGGAAGAAAAAGAAAGTGGGATAAAGGATCAGAAAGGGAGGAAAATAGAAAAAATTAGAGTATGACTCCAGGGTAGACCTGTTTTGTTGTCGCTTGGTTGGTTGGTTGGTTTGACAGTTGTATTTTTCATATGTTTCGCCATGTTGGCCAGGCTGGTCTCCAGCTCCTAGCCTCAAGTGATCAACCCGCCTCAGCCTCCCAGAGTACTGGGACTACAGGCGTGAGCCACCACATCCAGCCCCCACATTGCTTCTGGCCTCTGTGGTTGACCTCCCAGACGGGGCGGACGGGCAGAGGCACTCCCCACATCCCAGACGGGGCGGCCAGGCAGAGGCGCTCCTCACTTCCCAGACGGGGTGGCCGGGCAGAGACGCTCCTCACTTCCTAGACGGGGTGGCGGCCGGGCAGAGGGGCTCCTCACTTCCCGGACGGGGCGGCCACGCAGAGGCGCTCCTCATATCCCAGACGATGGGTGGCCAGGCAGAGGCGCTCCTCACTTCCCAGACGGGGCGGCCGGGCAGAGGCGCCCCTCACATCCCAGAAGGGGCGGCCAGGCAGAGGCGCCCCTCACTTCCCAGACGGGGCGGCCGCGCAGAGGCGCCCCTCACTTCCCGGACGGGGCAGCCGGGCAGAGGCGCCCCCTCACTTCCCGGACGGGGCGGCCGTGCAGAGGCGCCCCTCACTTCCCGGACGGGGCGGCCGGGCAGAGGCGCCCCCTCACTTCCCGGACGGGGCGGCCGGGCAGAGGCGCCCCTCACTTCCCGGACGGGGCGGCCGGGCAGAGGCGCCCCTCACTTCCCAGATGGGGTGGCGGCCGGGCAGAGGGGCTCCTCACTTCTCAGACGGGGCGGCCAGGCAGAGGTGCTCCTCACTTCCCAGACGGGGCGGCCGGGCAGAGGCGCTCCTCACATCCCAGAAGGGGCGGCCGGGCAGAGGCGCTCCTCACTTCCCAGACGGGGCGGCCGCGCAGAGGTGCTCCTCACTTCCCAGACGGGGCGGCCGGGCAGAGGCGCTCCTCACTTCCCAGACGGGGCGGCCGCGCAGAGGTGCTCCTCACTTCCCAGACGGGGCGGCCGGGCAGAGGCGCTCCTCACTTCCCAGACGGGGCGGCCGCACAGAGACGCTCCTCACTTCCTAGATGGGGTGGCGGCCAGGCAGAGGGGCTCCTCACTTCCCAGACTGGGTGGCCGGGCAGAGGCGCTCCTCACATCCCAGACGATGGGTGGCCGGGCAGAGGCGCTCCTCACTTCCCAGACGGGGCGGCCGCACAGAGGCGCTCCTCACTTCTTCCCAGATGGGGCGGCCGGGCAGACGCTGCTCACTTCCTAGATGGGGTGGCGGCCAGGCAGAGGGGCTCCTCACTTCCCAGACTGGGTGGCCGGGCAGAGGCGCTCCTCACATCCCAGACGATGAGTGGCCGGGCAGAGGCGCTCCTCACTTCTTCCCAGACGGGGCGGCCGGGCAGAGACGCTCCTCACTTCCTAGATGGGGTGGAGGCCGGGCAGAGGGGCTCCTCACTTCCCAGACGGGGCGGCCGGGCAGAGGCGCTCCTCACATCCCAGACGATGGGCGTCCAGGCAGAGACAATCCTCACTTCCTAGACGGGGTGGCGGCTGGGCAGAGGCGCTCCTCACCTCCCAGACGGGGCGGCCGGGCACGGGCGCTCCTCACATCCCAGACGATGGGCGGCAGGGCAGAGGCGCTCCTCACATCCCAGACGGGGCGGCCGGGCAGAGGCGCTCCTCACATCCCAGACGATGGGCAGCCGGGCAGAGATGCTCCCCACCTCCCAGACAGGGCGGCGGCTGGGCAGAGGCTGCAATCCCAGCACCCTGGGAGGCCAAGGCAGGCGGCTGGGAGGCGGAGGCTGCAGCGAGCCAAGACCACGCCACCGCACTCCAGCCCGGGCAACACCCAGCACCGAATGATTGAGCCTCCATCTGCAGTCCCAGCACCTCGGGAGGCCGAGGCGGGCAGAGCACTGCAGACCAGCCTGGCCAACATGGCGAAACCGTGCCTCCAACCAAAGGAGAAAAACCAGGGAGGGGTGGTGGCGCGCAGCGGCAATCCCGGGCAGCCCGCAGGCCAGGGCAGGAGAATCACCGGAGCCGGACGCAGGGAGTCTGCAGCGAGCCGAGTTTACTCCAGCCTGGGCCACAGAGGGAAGAAAGAAAGAAAAGGAAGGAAGGAAGGAAGGAAGGAAGGAAGGAAGGAAGGAAGGACGGAAGGCAGGCAGGAAGGCAGGTAGGCAGGCTAAAACGCTGTTTTTTTAACCTAGTTGGAAGATGTTTTTATGCCTAATTTCCTATGTTTGGTTGACTTCTGCAAGTATTTATATCTTATCATGATTTCTATTTATCATGATTTCAATATGGACATCAGCAGCTTAGGTTTAGAACAATTAAAAAGTATGCTTAATGACATTATGTGAATTAAATGTCTCCACTTAAACAGGTCCTTAGGACAAATTTTGATGACTAATTCTGGGCTGAGGCAAACACACTTAGAGTTGCCAATAGTTTGGCTGAAACATGTTGCTCAATATTTTTCTATGCCAGTCTTCAACCACTTTACCCTTTTAAAAATTCTATCTCTACCTAAAGGTACAAAGAACAGAAGCAAGTTTATGAAAAACACAGTGAAAAAAAATGAGAGAATTGGCCGGGCGCAGTGGCTCACGCTTGTAATCCCAGCACCTTGGGAGGCCGAGGCGGGCGGATCACGAGGTCAGGAGATCGAGACCATGGTGAAACCCCGTCTCTACTAAAAATACAAAAAATTAGCCAGGCGTGGTGGCGGGCGCCTGTAGTCCCAGCTACTCGGAGAGGCTGAGGCAAGAGAATGGCGTGAACCCGGGAGGCGGAGCTTGCGGTGAGTGGAGATCGCGCCACTGCACTCCAGCCTGGACGACAGAGCGAGACTCTGTCTCAAAAAAAAAAAAAAAAAAATGAGAGAATTACATAGACTTTTGCATCTGTCCCCAAGCACTTTACACACAGGGCAAAGGGACACAGGATTTAAGGGAATTCTGCTGGAAAGGAGGGGTTCAATTAAGTAACGTCATGAATTCTTTCTGCACTACAATTGTATGAAAAGGGCAAAAGGTGAGGAATGAAAAGAAAACAAGTCCATTGACTAAGTAGAGTGATAGAAAATTGTGTTTGAAATGACAAAATTGTGTTAACTGCATTTAGTTTCTTACATCCTCTCTTATTTCCCTTTTCTCAATACATTGTATTCTTAGCCACTGCTTTATTACAAATAAAACCTTCACAGGAAACAGAAGGTTAGAAGAATCTGAAAATCATTCTTTCCCTTATAATTCTTGACTTTTAGATGATAAATCCAGTTTTTCTAGCAGTATGTTAAAATTAGAAGATTCATCTGAATATATTTAGGCTTAAAACAAACTTTATTCACAAAACACAGCTATATCTATATAAAAAAAGCTAACTTCACCTCAAAATAATTCAGATTACATTCTTTTTTTTTTTTCCTTGTTTTTCCTTCCCTTTTTTTTTCTTTTTCTTTTTTAAAGTGATGGGGTCTCACTCTGTTGCCCAGGCTGGACTTGAATTCCTGGTCTTGAGGGATCCTCCTGCCTCTGCCTCCTAAGTAGCGGGGACTTCAGGTGTGCACCACCATGCCCAGCCAGATTATACTTTCTGAGTTTGCTACACGGAGGGGTAACTCATTTACCTATGTAGATCCAATTCCACATAGGGAAAAATGAGTTTCTCTTTAATCAATTCCCAAATGATTCGTGTCATTTCATCTCCTTGCATCTCTACCACAGAACCGCCACTGATTTTTTTGGACATTCTGACTTCAATAAACCTAAAAAGAAAAAAAAAATAACAGGCCTTGTCATTTATTTCATTATAAAGTGGAAACAAAATATATAAACAACATAGTGACTACTAAAAGAACAATTCATGCAATTCAATTTATGTGCAGTTGAATAAAAAGCTAGTAACAGCAATTCTATTTACCATTAGAATTGAGTATCTTCTCTGAACAAAGTATTGTGTTATGTTTCACATGTGGTTTCTGAGCTAGCCCTTGTAACAATCCTAAAAAATGGACATCATTTCCCCATTTTACTTTGTTAAAAGAAAAAGAGCTTTCCCAAGGCCACCTAGCTGGAGCGTGGGAGAGCCTGACCCTATAACATGCCCTTCATAATGCAATCATTATTCTCAACTACTGGTTTG
This sequence comes from Symphalangus syndactylus, assembly GCF_028878055.3. Lineage (NCBI taxonomy): Eukaryota > Metazoa > Chordata > Mammalia > Primates > Hylobatidae > Symphalangus > Symphalangus syndactylus. The sequence continues at coordinate 112,841,156 of NC_072430.2, forward strand.
TCTTAAGAAATGAGATTATTTCCACAATCTCATGTTTATTGAACACTTCAGTCCAACTCATCATTTTACTGGGCTCTCAAGATGTGCAGAATGGTGAGTGCTAGTATTTCTCCTCCTTTTAAGAGGCTGTTTTTGTTATTTAATAAAAATAACTAGCCATGAGGAGATTCAGCTGGTTCTTGTGACCCATATTCAGGGAAACTTTAGGTCTAAAAGCGAGATGAAGAATTCCTGGTGGAACTGTTTTCCTAGAGATAACACAGACATTGGAGATGTGGGGCTAAATACAACAAAGTGGTTTCTCAATTAGAAGAATCTCTATACAGTAGGGCCACTGCCCAGGACCCAAGCATGTCCCTGTCATTTTCTTCTGGCTATTCACAGGCAAGGGTAAGCTGCTAGTGAGTGGGATAGGACAAACTGTATATTGTCCTAGGAAGATAGCACTTTAAGGATAGGGTGTGGGGGTAGCATATACAAATCAATCTGATTCTCAGAAAGTGCAAGGTTGGACCCTTTGGAAGAAATGAAACTGTCCCAGCTTGTCCCTAGAGGCAGAAGAAGCTCTGAGCCTGCTAAAAGTTATCTATTCCTTCTAATGATGCTCTAATCGAAACTCTTTTTTAATCCAGCAACATAGCTGCAAATTGCTTTTATTCTCTTAAGTACTAAAAAAGTCAAGAGAATTGACTTTAAAGAATTATTAGATAAGAGGCCTAAAATAGTCTTTCTTGAAAAATTGAGCTAATTTGGTCTTTAAACAAAAATGTAATGATTAGTAGACAGTAAGCCTCTGTTTCTTGACAAGCCTAGATGTATTTCCAGTCCCCAGACCCATTTTCACTTCCCAAATTTGTAATTCTAGAATTCTTCTTACTAGTGTTTAGGAGATTCCTTTGGGGAACCTTCTGGAACTGAACTAGACTAAAAGAAATGAACAGAATGGTGTGGATGAGTCAATTACTTCCCATTTGTAATGTCAAGTATAATTTGTAGTACAGCTGAAAGCATATGATTCAGTTCTTGTTTGATTCCATGTCACACCTATCCTTATTTTAAAACAAAGCAAAAAAGGAGGCAGTGAACTTATCTGGTTCCTGATATTACACTTCCGTGGCCATGCCCCTATATAGTATGATGCAACAGTCATGATATGGCAATTTATTCTTGATGGCAAATACAGTTAATAGAGGTCAAATATTGTACCTAAAATGTGAAGACTGATATCTTTTTAGTTCACTATTTCCTCCTCAGTTAAAGCAACTGTACTCTCTGCAGTAATCTTTATCTTATAATGCATACTTCAGACGCTTCAGGTTTTCCTCACATTACTTAGCCATGAAATTTTTACCATCTTTTAACTAAAACAGTGAAGCTCTATTGTTACTACCACGTGGAACATAATTGTATTTCTTCTGGATCTGATTTCCATGGGATGGGCTCGAGGCCCCACTGGACTGACTTCTCCACCTTTGTTGCCCCTCAGATTTTGTCTCCACCCCAACCCCAACTTCAGAAGGAAGGGCTGTTCCAAGACCAACAGGCACCAGCTCATTTAATTTTAAAGTAGCTGAATCCTATCTCCTAACATACTTGTGCAATTCCAGAAAATAAACCTGGAATAACAATACAGAGTAGTTTAATGAAAAAAAGAGCCATTTAATATTATTTTCATCAACCTCAAGTTTTTGGCCAGATTGTTTTTTGCCGAGTTCATGAACTACAATAATTTCTGGGCGAAAATGATCTCTTGCAGATAAGACATTGTATTAAAAGAAACAAGGAAACTGTTGGAATTCGTTGTTGGAAATATTCCTCACTCATTCCCTTGCAGTGCCTTGGCCTGCCCCAAGACCAGTTAAACACTGTACTGCCACATCAAAGAAAGTACAGAAGAAGGGGGAAAATTGCTAATTCTCACCTTGACAGTGAATGAATTTCTTATCACCCCAATTCCTCCCAGTCTTGCAGACTCAACTGAATGTAGTTTATCTCCTAAAACAAAACAAGGAATAAAAGTGTTAACATACAGAACACTCCCAGGAGAATTTAGCTGTTTTTAATACCTGCCAGACAGCCCAGTTTATCCGGTTTAAAGTACAGTGCTGAGTGTACTCGGAGGGACAAAGGCCAGTTTTAGGCCCGCAGGCACTTTCCAAATAAAGGTCACGGGGGCACAATTTATCTCTGCGTGTGCGAGGGCGTGCCCCTGCTTCGCCGCCCGTTAGGTCTTCGGGTTTGCACGTCCTTGCTCTTGGCCTGCACCCGTCCTTATGGCCGTTGGGCAAGAGGGCTGCAACCAAGGCTGGATCGGTACCTCCTTCCAGGTCTCCACGCCCGCCCCTCCCCTCCCCTCGCTGGTGCTGGGACCTTTTAAACTCCAGGCACCCGGAACTGGCGGGGGTGTTTCCCCCAGTCCCCTCTCGCCCCGCGTGGCCTAGCGACCCCTCTGAAGGCCGCTGGAGCTCCGCCTCTCCAAGCCTCCTGGCGGACGCGAGGGATCCGCCTCAAGGCTATTCCTCGCCGCCTGAGTTCCCTGCAGACGCCCGTCTTCGGCTTACAGCCTTCTTTGCATCCAGTCCCCAGCTGCTGCACGTTTTATTCCTCCTACACTCCAGGCTTAGTCTTCTACATGCATTCTTGCAACTTCCACCCCTCGATCTTCCAACCCAAGTGCAGACCTGATTTTCCCCTTGTCATTGCATCCAACTTCCTCACCGCCCAATTTCTCCCTCCCATGCCCAAAAGCAGGCCTTCTGCATATCCAAGCATCCAGCATCCCCTCCTTCCATTTTCTTTTCCCATTCTCAATACTTGGATTTGTTCCCTTCTTTGCACGCAGGCCTCGACTCCTTCCACACCCAAGATCTGCGCTTTTTTCCTTTACCCCATTCCTGCCTTCTGCGGAATTAGAGCCACCCCCGACAGCCAGGGGCCGGGGCCGCCCCTCGGAGCCTGAGGTTACCTGCCGGGATGATATGCTGGCGAAAACTTGGGACGCCACAGCCGCTCACAAACTCAAACTCACGAGCACAGCCTGGCAATCCCACACCGGACTCACACTGCCTCAGCTTCTGAAGTAGACTGCAGAAACCCGGGACCATAGGGCGGGTCCGAGCTTTTCCTCTTCCCGGCTTTGTCCCCTCCCAGGCCCCGCCTCCTCAGCCCACCTCCCCCCAGCTCCGCCCCCGACACGCCTCCAATCGCCACGTGCCAATTCCCGTGGGATGGGCGGAGTCAGCGAGAGGGGCGTGGCCACAGTCAAGGATGGAGAATCCATGGTGCCACTTTCCCGGTGATCCTGGTGGGGGAAGGGGTTGCCGCCCGGCAGAGATTCAGTCCCGAATTCCGACAGCGAAGAGACTCGTATGCCACCTGCAGGCCGGGGAGTGGGGGGCGCTGGGGCTGCACCACCCCGAACTTTGTAACAATCTAGAGCACCACGGAGTGAGTTTCCAGGTCGGCATAAAAGCGAACGGGACAGGGCGCCCCGGGCGGCGGCAGCTTGGCCGGCCCGCTGCCTGGCGCGTCCCCGAGAGGCGGTAATGGAACGTGCCTTTGGCTGAAGAGTGCTCCCGGCCAGCGCGGGGTCGCCCAGGGGGTTCCGCGCTGCCGAATGCAAAGGATGGAACAGTTACACAAGCAGGTCCTGACACCACCTATGTCTAGGTCTTTAGATACTCCATTGATTGTTTGCATTAGAAGATAATGAATGGGATTCTTATTATTTTCTTTTTAAAGACAGGGTCTTGCTCTGTCGCCCTGGCTGGAGTGCAGTGGAGCGATCACCGCTCACTGCAGCCTTGACTTCCTGGGCTCAAGAGATCCTCCCACCTCAGCCTTCCGAGTAGCTGGGATTACAGGTGCACACAATCACACTCAGCTAATTTTTCTTTCTTTCTTTTCTTTTTCCTTTGGTGGAGATGGGGTTTCACCATGTTGCCCAGGCTGGTCTTGAACTCAAATATAGCACAATAAAAACATTGACTATAATTGAGAAAAATAAGGTCAAAAAACGAATAGCTATAGGATGTTATATAGAACCACGGCAAATTCAATCATCAAACATGTTATATCAAATCCTAAACACTTGCTAGAGATGGCTGCAAATTTGGCTTTAAGCCAATGTAGTAGTAAAGGTGGCAGTTATTTGAGTCCCAGCATCTAAAACAGTGTTTCCTAAGCCAGTAATGGAGAAGTTCATCTCCCACTGAAAAATTTGGCCAGGTGCAGTGGCTCAAGTCTGTAATCTCAGCACTTTGGGATGCCAAGGCAGGAGGATTGCTTGAGGCTAGGAGTTTGCAACCAGCCTGGGCAACATAGGGAGACCCTCTTTATACAAAACAAACAAGTCCAGACTCAAGTGATTGGCCCTCCTCGGCCTCCCAAAGTCCTGGGATTACAAGCGTGAGCCACCATGCTCAGTCGGCGGGGGATTATCTGTGATCCAAGGAAGCTGGACTAGAGATGTGAAGCCTTAGAAAACGGTGGATTGAAAAAAGAATTTTAGTCCCTTCCAGAGATTATATTTTGTGTGTTCACTGCTCTCAAAAACATGAAAATAAAGAGTATTTTATATTGTGATTTGTAGGATAATAGCATGCTTGTATATTGCTGCCCAGAATTTAATGCTCCAATATTTATTTATTTATTTATGAGACAGAGTCTTGCCCTGTCACCCAGGCTGGTGCAGTCTCGGCTCACTGCAACTTCCGCCTTCTGGGTTCAAGTGATTCTGCTCTTTCAGCTTCCCAAGTAACTGGGACTACAGGTGTGCCACCACGCTAAGCTAATTTTTGTATTTAGTAGAGACGGTGTTGCACCATGTTGGCCAGGTTGGTCTTGAACTCTTGACCTCAAGTGATCTGCCTGCCTCGGCCTCCCAAAGTGCTGGGATTACAGGCGTGAGCCACCGCGTCCAGCCTCCAAAATTTATTTTAAAAAATTATTTCTAACATTGAATTAGTACATTATTCCTTGAAGATAAGCTGATCTACATGGTACTACTCAAGGTGCACTTTGGACACCAGAGGGCACTGGTATTTTTCCCGAGAGAAAAGAAAAAAGCATATACCCTATCAACTTGGTTTTTGAGGTGGCTTAAGGGATATTGGCAGCCACCTCCGTTTATTCCTGTAGAACTGTTTAGAGAGGTATATGAGCTTTTTGAAGGGGGCCTGCCCCTCCACACCTGTGGGTATTTCTCATCAGGTGGAGCCGAGACTGAGAAAAGAAATAAGACACAGAGACAAAGTATATAGAAAGAACAGTGGGCCCAGGAGACTGGCGCTCAATATGCGAGGACCTGCACCAGCGCTGGTCTCTGAGTTCCCTCAGTACTTATTGATCACTATTTTTACTATCTTGGTGAGGGGAGTGTGGCAGGGCAATAGGGTGATAGTGGGGAGAAGGTCAGCAGGAAACATGTGAGCAAAGGAATCTGTATCATGAATAAGTTCAAGGAAAGGTACTATGCCTGGATGTGCACATAGGCTAGATTTATGTTTCACTTTACACAAACATCTCAGTGTAGCAAAGAGTAACAGAGCAGTATTGCTGCCAGAATATCTCGCCTCCAGCCACAGGGCGGTTTTCTCCTATCTCAGAATAGAACGAATGGTCAGCTTTACACTGAGACATTCCATTCCCAGGGACGAGCAGGAGACAGAAACCTTCCTCTTAACTGCAAAGAGGCCTCCCTCTTTCACTACACCTCCTCAGCACAGACCCTTCACGGGTGTCAGGCTGGGGGATGTAAGGCTTTTCCTTTCCCACGAGGCCGTATCTCAGGCTGTCTCCGTTGGGGGAAACCTTGGACAATAACCCAGGCTTTCTTGGGCAGAGGTCCCTGCGGCTTTCCACAGTGCATTGTGTCCCTGGTTAATAGAGAATGGAGAATGGTGATGACTTTTACTAGGCATACTGCTTGCAAACATATTGTTAACAAGGCACATCCTGCACAGCCCTAAATCCATTAAACCTTGATTTAATACAGCACATGTTTCTGTGAGCACAGGGTTGGGCTAAAGTTACAGATTAACAGCATCTCAAAGCAGAATAATTTTTCTTAGTACAGATCACAATGGACTTTCTTCTGTCTTCCATTTCTACATAGACACAGTAACAATCTGATCTCTTTTTCTTTTCTCCACACTCTTAATTTTCATCTTGAATCTGATGCCCTAAGACACCTGAGACTGTAATTACTTTATATTATATCAGGTTCACATTGCTTATTACCCCTTTCTCACTACCGAAAGTAAGCATTCATTTCCATTCTTGTTCCCAAAACACATCAAATATAGCACAATAAAAACATTGACTATAATTGAGAAAAATAAGGTCAAAAAACGAATAGCTATAGGATGTTATATAGAACCAAGGCAAATTCAATCATCAAACATGTTATATCAAATCCTAAACACTTGCTAGAGATGGCTGCAAATTTGGCTTTAAGCCAATGTAGTAGTAAAGGTGGCAGTTATTTGAGTCCCAGCATCTAAAACAGTGTTTCCTAAGCCAGTAATGGAGAAGTTCATCTCCCACTGAAAAATTTGGCCAGGTGCAGTGGCTCAAGTCTGTAATCTCAGCACTTTGGGATGCCAAGGCAGGAGGATTGCTTGAGGCTAGGAGTTTGCAACCAGCCTGGGCAACATAGGGAGACCCTCTTTATACAAAACAAACAAACAAAAATTAGACAGGCAAGACTGCGCCTATAGTTCTAGCTACCTGGGAGGCTGAAGTGGGAAGATCACTTGAGCCCAAGAATTCAAGGCTGCAGGTTCCAGTGAGCTATAATTGCACCACTGCACTCTAACTGGGGCAACCAAGCGAGACCCTATCTCTTAAAAAAATTATTTTTCAGATCCCTAGGATTGACATTAAAATATTGCTATAAATATACATAAAACTAGATATATGCTCCTTAGGCTGACAGCTCTTACACAACTGTAAAATAAAAAAATTTATAGATAAAATGACTAGAAAGAAAAGTAGAAAACAACACATTACCATTAATATCACTTAAATATAACAAATAACATTTAGCTGAAATTAAATTACTTCTTGAAATGGGAAGATGAAGCTCACCGGTTATGTGCACGTTCTTTTTTTTTTTTTTTTTTTTTTTTTTGAGACGGAGTCTTGCTCTGTCGCCCAGGCTGAAGTGCAGTGGTGCAATCTCAGCTCACTGCAAGCTCCACCTCTTGGGTTCACGCCATTCTCCCGCCTCAGCCTCCCGAGTAGCTGGGATCAGCCTCCCGAGTAGCTGGGACTACAGGCGCCCACCACCACGCCCGGCTAATTTTGTTTTTGTATTTTTAGTAGAGACGGGGTTTCACCATGTAAGCCAGGATGATCTCGATCTCCTGACCTCGTGATCCACCAGCATTGGCCTCCCAAAGTGCTGGGATTACAGGCGTGAGCCACCACACCTGGCCATGTGCACGTTCTTTTTTACATAGCCAGCCTATTTTACTGGATGACATATGATGGTTCATTTAGCCCAGCACCCCTCTCTATTTGGTTAATATTGCATGTGTTGACATCATTTGTCTTTCATTTAGCCAGTAAAAGAATCTGAGTATTTTAATAGTCAGGCCCCAAATACTGTTATAAACACAAATGGAAACATGGGCCATGAAATTTCTGTAAGCATTTGGTTTTGAGACACTCATCCAGATAACGGGATTCTCATAAATATTCTAAGGTGGTTGTATTTTCATTTTGATTATCTAAAAAAAACTGAGGTAGAATGAATAGAGCTTGGTCATTGATTGTCCATGAAGATTATGAGAGAGAGAACGGCAAAAGGGAATTCTGAATTTGGAGTTTGGGAGACAGGGTGCAGTTCAACAAGGAAGGAATATACATAGAGTCACAGATTTGATGGCCAAGATCATGGGTTAAGTTTAAGGTTTCTTAACTTTTCCATGCCATGGGACAGCAAGATGATATCCAGGAGGCAGTTGGGCTCATCTGCAGTTCAGAAAGGGTGGGCTGGAGAAAGAAATGTGGGAATCTTTAGCATGTGTTGATAACAGTTGAAGACAGAGTATATATTATCTAGGACTTCAAAGTAAGGAGAAAAGTCAACCTCAGTGAGAACTCTAAGGGACACTTATATCTTAAAGGTCAGGTGGAGGAAAAGGAGCCCCCACAAAGAGAATGAGAAGGAGAGTCTGGGGGTTAACAAAGAATCAGCAGAGCCTCATGTCATAGAAGCCAACAGACAAGAAAGTTTTCAAAAAAAGAGGGAGTACTACAGAGAGATTAAAAAAAAAGACAGGGTCTGAAAATAATTTTGGCAAAAGGAAGACCTCTTGAATGCACTTTTAGTAAAAAGGCTCTATGAGGATGAAGAAGATAGAAGTGGAATGGTTCTATGAGGATCAGAAGATAGAAGCCATACTACTGGGGACTGAAGCATGAATGGGGGGTATGGAAAGGGAGACAAGAAAACCTTTTCAAGAAGGTTGATTACCATTGTAAAGTGAAGAAAAATACTTTTTTATTTTTGATACGGAGTCTGGCTCTGTCACCCAGGCTGGAGTGCAGTGGCCCGATCTTGGCTCACTGCAACCTCCACCTCTAGGGTTCAAGTGATTCTCCTGCCTCAGTCTCCCGAGCAGCTGGGATTACAGGCGTGGGCCACCACGCCCGGCTATTTTTTCTATTTTTAGAGAGATGGCGTTTCACCATATTGGCCAGGCTGGTCTCAAACTCCTGACCTCAAGTGATCTGCCCGCCTTGGCATCCCCAAGTGTTGGGATTACAGGCGTGAGCCACCACGCCCGGTGGAAAAATGCTTTTAAAAGTCTTAGTCAACATACTACTGATGCCTACATATTTTAAAAAATCATTTGTATTATTTCCATGTTGGTTGTTTTGGTTAGAATGGATTTGATTATATTGCTTTCATGTCATTTGTGTTGGTTTGTATTGGATGTTTCCTTTTTGTTTCTTTAATGTTTAAATGGCTGTGACAAATGTCTTTATCTTACTTTTTTAAAACACAGATCGGCCGGGCGCGGTGGCTCACGCTTGTAATCCCAGCACTTTGGGAGGCCGAGGCGGGCGGATCACGAGGTCAGGAGATCGAGACCACGGTGAAACCCCGTCTCTACTAAAAATACAAAAAATTAGCCGGGCGTGGTGGCGGGCGCCTGTAGTCCCAGCTACTCGGAGAGGTGAGGCAGGAGAATGGCGTGAACCCGGGAGGCGGAGCTTGCAGTGAGCCGAGATCGCGCCACTGCACTCCAGCCTGGGCGACAGAGCGAGACTCCGTCTCAAAAAAAAAAAAAAAAAAAAGTAATGGAGGCGTGTCAAATGGACTCAGGAGTCTGCTGGAAGGGGCTCACACCAGCCAAGGCGGGGACACCTGGAGCACAGAAATGAATAGTGGCAGTAATGAACTGTAACAGGTTGGAAAAAAATGAGTCCAAAGTCATACTAACCAATATAAAGAAAGAAAGAAAAAGATGGAACGTTATTAGTTGCAGTAAAATTCAACTAATACATATAGAGGAATAGAAGTATAATATCATCAAACAATAATTGATTCAGCAAGAATCCTAAATCTGTGCTTGAATGAAAGTTTTTGAGGAGGATATATACACAGACAAATAATCTCTCTACAGATAAAATTCATCTGGAATTAATTTTGGATGTCTAGTGTGAAGTGAGAATCTAAAATTTTTTTTTGCAAAAACAGTAGCCCAGTTTTCAATCTCTTTTCCACAGAAATTAAACTGTAAGCTCATATAGATATTAGACGGTAAGCTTCTTGAGGACATGGACTGTGTAATGTTCACATATATTTTTATTTTTTAGGCTAGTCAAGTGAAGCACTGGGATATGTTCATAATTTTATCCTTAGTGCAGTGCTTCTATAACTAACACATTGCAGGTTAAATGAGGGACTCAAAAATATTCGTGGAGTGCACTTTTTTTTTTTTTAACCATAGATGGAGTTTCTACATACACTGCAGTCGTCGTGGCTAGGCAATTTATTCTTTTCATATGATCTCTGTACCTATTTTATACTTTATTGTAGGTTTATGAAATATTAACATATGGTGATAATTACGAGGGCCTTTTTTACTTATCTTACATTTTTTTTTTAAAATTTTTTAAAGGAAGGCAGAGACTTGAGCACCTTTATGGGCTGAGGAGGCAGAGTCATTGGAAAAGGGGAGGTTGCAGATATGGTGCAAGCTCCCAGACAGGAGAGGGTGAATTGGGGGCCAAAAGGATTGAGCTGGGGAAGAAGAGGCCCCTTCCTCAGAGAGATGAGGGAGCAAGGCAGACCAGGGCAGATGTGGATGTAGGTAAATGTTGTGGTGGCGGGGGAATTAGGTGGTTAAGGGTCACGCCCAGATACCTTGGGATTTTTCACTTGGGTATAAAATAAGATTCTCTGATGAGAATGATAGTCAAGGTAATGTGGGGGTCGTGGTGGTGATCTGACGCAGCAGTAATAAGGAAGGGGAGAAGCTGACTACAGACTCCCAGAAAGATTGCTGAAGGGCCCAGCTGAGGATGGTGACGGGGATTTGCACTGGAACCAACCTGCAGGTTTCGATGGTACTTTCCAATTCAAGGAAAACTGGGTTGGGATTTGACAAAACTCTTGAGGAAAAGGACTCACAGAATTTAAAACTGCATTTCCCTTTAGGTTTCGTCTGCTTTCCATCCTCCCCTACCAAGCCCCACAACTGCGGCGGGCATGTTTTCTGCAGTTACCTGCACTGCGCTCTCAGCAGGAGAGAAATGACGAATAACTCTAGCCAAGCTGAGCAAGATAGGGCTTGGGCTTGGTAACTTTATTTGCATCAGCATTTGCAACACAACACCTAGATGAAAAAATTAACTATAAAGCCAACATCACTTACTCTGGGTCAGGGAACTGTGCCATTCGCTTTAAGTGCATTTACTTAATCTCAAAAAAAGTATTAAGAAGTGAGTCCTTTTATTAATCCGACTTTACACACCAGAGGTCTAAGGCCTAAATAAATGAGCAATTTGTTTAAGATCATATGGCTGGTTATTGGCAGAGTCATCCAAGTCTGGAAACGGAGTCATCGCTAACTCCGGCTCAGTGCTACACGAGTGAACTGTCTACAACAAAGCAATAACATCTTGAGTGTCCACAGTATCGAACACATACGGTAACCGCAGTCCAGGCAGCACCCGTGCAGTGCCCAGAGCACCAAGCACCCATCCGTTGACCCCGCACGCGTGACGCTCACGCGCGCAGTCCCCCTGGCTTCTTCCAGGAAGGTTGAAGCGGCCTAATCTCGGCCAAAAGATCAGGACGACTCGATCTGGGCTGGACTCCTTCTGCCTGAGCATCTGATCCGAGAGTCGGCCGGGCTGGGAGGAGCCGGCCCCCGGGAAAGATTTCGGATTGGGGGACAGGAAAAAAGAGGGCGGAGTCTTGGGGGGGCGGGGGAAGCGAGAAGCCGCATCAACCATGTAAGCAGCTTCGCTTCCTGCCGCAACCGTCCGCGGCCTGAGGAACCCACGGCCGCGCTCGGGGGCCGACTTCCGGGGGCTGAGCCGTTGAAGCGGAGGCTGGGGTGGGGGGCAGCCGGGGCGGGAGGCGCAGGTAAGGGAGGGGGCCTCGAGCTTGGCCGGCTGGGGCTCAGCATGGGAAGGAGGCCGGTATGGGGAGCTCCTGGGCCAGAGCTGAGGTGAAAGTGAGAACCAGGGCTCCACAGCCGGGGGCTAGGGCCTGGCTGCGGCTGAGCAAGGAAGGGCAGAGAATCTGTCTTTAGAAGTAGCTGGTCCTCCCGATTCCCCGGCTGCCTTGTCTGGCGAGTGGGGACGGAAGCCGGGTGGGGCCCTTGAGATTTCCTTGGAAACATTTGAAGTTCCTTTGCCTCTTTCTCGACCCTTACGCCTGAACTTATTTAAGGAGGGGAAGAGTCCAGTTGCTTTTCCCTCTGAGTGCATGAGTTCTGAGTTTGTCAGAGGCGCATCCGTAGGCTGGAAAAGAAAGTTCATGAGCTGCAGAAATGATACCAACCGTGGTGGTTCAAATATGTGTTTGTCTTTTTAAATGCTTGCCTCTGCTATTTGAGACGATTCGATTTCAACTTAGGTTTCGGAGTTTCTTGAGGAGGAGCCTTATTTCCCAATTAGTGTTTACCCTTTGCTTAGAATGTTCCCAACAAAAGGATGAGAATGGGATGTGTTGGAAACTTTTAGGACTTAGGGGTTTTCTGCTCAATCAGAGGTTATTCCTAAGACAGTCAAGAAATATAAGAAGTGCTAGAATTCTGTATGCAGCAAGTTATTCGTGTGTATCTGATGTGTATACATTATTCATTATCTAGTATTGACGCAGTGCATCCTGTGTTGTAAAATATGTCCAGTGTTGACAATAGAGGTAGTTGCTTGGTGTAGTGTACTTATTTCTGATTTATTTGAGTCCGTTTTTTTGGCACTCCAAAACTCCGACTCTGTCAGTTTTCTTACAAAAAATGTTCTTTCTTTCTTTTGTGTTTGTGACAAAGATTGTGTAGGTTAAATCTCTTCCTTGGAGCAAGGCTAATTTCCTGTGTTCTCCCTTTTTCTGCTTTCTGGGTCGTGCTCTGGTTTTCCTTTAGCCGTGTTGGTCAAAAATTGAACAAGAACTCTTTGTTGATAGAAGCTAACATTTCCAATATTCGGCTTTCCTAAATTATTACATTTCCAGTTTTTTTTTTTCCTTTTTGAGAGACAGAGTCTCGCTCTGTCCCCCAGGTTGGAGTGCAGTGGCACGATCTCCGCCGACTGCAACCTCCGCCTCCCAGGATTCAGGCGATTCTCCTGCCTCAGCCTCCTGAGTAGCTAGATTACAGGCGCTCGACACCACACTCGGCTAATTTTTGTATTTTTAGGGGAGACGGGGTTTCACCATGTTAGCTAAGCTGGTTTTGAATTCCTGACCTCAGGCGATTCACCCGCCTCGGCCTCCCAAGGTGCTGGGATTACAGGCGTGAGCCACCGGGCGGGGGTCTCCCTCCCTCGCGCAGGCTGGAGTGAAGTGGTGTGATCTCGGCTCACTGCAGTCTCCGCCTCCCAGGCTCAAGGGATTCTCCTGCCTTGGCCTCCCAAAGTGCTGGGATCACAGGTGTGAGCAACCACGTCCGGCCTTTACTTACTGGCTTCTGATAGTTTGTAGTAGGTCTGCATATATTAGTAGCCTTAATTAGAAATGGTGAAGTATTGATGATATATCAGAAGGCTTTGGGTGGGTAGGTTAATAGGACTGATTACCACTCAGGAAAGAGTCCTAATTTATATTTTAAAGCATCGTTAAGCTGCTAAAGAGTGAGAGTTGTAAGATAATTTTTTCAGGGCCCTAGTGTCATTATGTAATTATTAGGGTTAACTATATGATCGGGTTTATATTTCAGAGACTACACTTGCTAAGTGTTTTCATGGGAATTTTTATCTTATTTCCAAAGCCAAGTATAATTTTTGTATAGATAACCTTTAGAAGTAATTCTAAGCCTCTTTAGGCAGAATGCCATCTCTGCTTCTGACATTACTTGTGTCAAAGTAGAATGTAGGCTGTTTTCCAGGGGTGGTTGTTACGGCCATCACATTATCGTTTCTCTCCAGAGCTCTTTTTTTTTTTTTTTTCCCTAAATAAAATAGAGATGAAGTCTCGCTATGTTGACTAGGCTGGTCTGGAACTCCTGGCCTCAAGCGATCCTCCCGTCTCAGCCTCCTAAAGTGCTGGGATTACAGGCATGAGGCCACAGTGCTTGGCCTCTTTTTTTTTTTTTAAATAAAAAAACTTTTTTTTGAGTGTATACTTGATCAGTTATCAGCTTACTTCCCAGCACTTTTTGCTGAATTGTCATGACACTTCAGAAGGATTGTTGATTATTCTTCTCAATGGAAGATATTAGAAACCTTCCTTCCCCTTTTTCTTCCTTTTCTCCTTACTCTTTCCTTCCCCTTCCTCTTTTTCCTCCACCCCCAATAAACATGTATTGCCAAAATTCTGTTTAAGTCAGTGGTTTCATTTCTGCCTTAATTTATTAATTAAATTATTGATCAGACAAAGCCTTTAGTTAGAGAACGCGGATAGGCTAAAAGGAAAGTGTGAAGAGCTACAAAAGTAGTTTTGATTTAAGTAATACTTTTGGGGTGAGACTTGGGGTATAGTGACAGTTCTACTACTGTCTGTGTGACCCCCAAGAAAGTTGTTTTAGGTTCAGTGTACCTTGGTTGCCTCAAAGGTAAAATGTAATAAAGCCAGCTGTGTGGTGCCTTCCAGGATTGTAAGAATAAAATGAGATGGTAGCTATGATTTTGAATGTGAAAAGCATTTTACCAAGACTGTAATGTCCTCTTTGTAAAGTGGAGACTAGATTATAAACTATAGTATATATATTGTGTTCTCCAAGGGAGAGGAACCTTGTCTTTATTTTGAAACAGTAGGTAGCCTCCTGGTGGCTGGACCATGCTTCTGCCTGTGGGGCCCAGTGTCTGGGCCCTAGGGATCTACAGAGCTCAGTACGCTTAGGAGTGTTTCAGGAAGGCCTCCTAGTTGATGCTGTCCTCATGTCCTGCCAGAACAGTCTCCATCTCCTCCTCAGCCATCTTCTCTCCCAGGGTGGTGAGGACTTGTCTGAGCTCTGCTCCCGTGACTTTGCTGTTCCCCTCCTTGACTAACACATGGAACCCCCTCCAAGTAGTCCTCATATGTGCCTTGGTTCCGCTTCTTGGCTGCTGCCTGGAGCATGGGCAGGAAAGTCTTGAAGTCCACATGCCGGGACTTCAGCTCATCACTCTTGGGGTTCCCCAGGACCTTCATCACCTTGGCACTGGTGAGGTTCTGGTCCAGGGCCCCCATCATGTCCCCAAACTGGCTGTACAGGATCTTGCCATCCCCCACTCAGTTAAACAGCTTGAAGGCCACCTTGAACTCCTCCAGCTGGTCTTTGTTAAACTTGATCACCACTTTGGAGAGATCAACTGGGGGCTCCTTGGTTTTCTCAGGTGCCTGGGGATGGGATAACTGGCTCAGCTTTGGTCTTGGCTGGAGGGGCCCATGCTGCTGCTGGTTTGGCAGCAGCTTTGGAGATGGAGGGCTCTGTTGGTTCCTCCCAGAATATCCTTGGGAGGCATGATGTCTGGTGGCCAAAGGACAGTGTGCAGATGGGGGCACTCATCTCCTGCAGGGTCCGTGTCTGGGCCAGACTACAGTAGTTTTTTTTTTTTTGTGGATGGAGTTTTGCTCTTGTTGCCCAGGCTGGAGTGCAGTGGCATGATCTTGGCTCCCTGTAACCTCCGCCTCCCGGGTTCAAGCGATTCTCCTGATTACAGGTACCCACCACCATGCCCAGCTAATTTTTGTATTTTTGGTAGAGATGGGGTTTCACCATGTTGGCCAGGCTGGTCTCGAACTCCTGACTTCAGGTGATCCGCCCACTTTGGCCTCCCAAAGTGCTGGGATTATAGGTGTGAGCCACCATGCCTGGCCCAGTCTACGTTATTTTAATGATTAGAGTTATCCATGGTTCTTCTCTTTGAAATATAAATCAATATGGCAGAAAATAGTACTTTTCTGTAACTTCCATCTGGTGATGTGGTTAGCTTTATTGCTTTGGTTGAAATATGATTTTTTTGGTTATTTAGAAACAAAGCCCTTTAAGCCCTTTAAGATCATGAGACATAAGATCATCTTAATGTCTATGAATTGAGGCTTAAAGGGAGGAAAAACCAGGTTCATATGTTTAGGAGCAAAGATAGTGGGGAAAAACTTGTTGATTTGAACAGTTGTCATAGGTCACGAAGTGTAGCTTGAGGTAATTGTTCAAGTTTTGTAGACATGTCATTAGAGGATGACTTTCATGTCCTCGTCTTAGAAATACAATGATTTTTATATTACTTTTTAAAATATAAAAGTTGAGGCCAGGCATGGTGGCTCATGCCTGTAATCCCAGCACTTTGGGAGGCCGAGGCGGGTGGATTACCTGAAGTAAGGAGTTCGAGACCAGCCTGGCCAACATGGTGAAACCCCATCTCTACTGAAAATACAAAAAATTAACTCGGCGTGGTGACTGCGTGCCTATAGTCCCAGCTACTCAGGAGGCTGAGGCAGGAGGATCACTTGAACCTGGGAGGCGGAGGTTGCGGCGAGCCGAGATCATGCCACTGCACTCCAGTCTGGGCGACAGAGCAAGACTCCATCTCAAAAAAAAAAAAAAAAAAAAGTTGAAATAAGGAAAATAAGACTGAAGAATTTATATGTGTGTTGTATAACTAGCTTCCCCCCATAACTTTAAAAAGCTGTTGTGTATCCCTTCTTCCGAAACATCTTAAAATGAAAGAGATAGAAATGATGTGAAAATGCTTATTTTTCTTTCTGCCTGCTCACATTAATGCTTTACCTCCAAATTTTTATTAATTTAAATGTTTTCTATAATTTGAATAGTAATGTTTAAAATTGAGTTGGTTATCAGATCATAGTTTTAGATGACTGGGGCTCTTATGATTTAGACAGCAGTGTTTTCAGTCCTTTGGAATATGTGAAGCTAGATTTATTTACTGTTTGTTTTCATAGTCTGAATTTTCACAGAATAGGATTTTCTGGATATTTCGATGCTGTTTGAAATCAACTTTTCAGCTTCCTGGGGAATTTAGATTTTTGTTTGTTTCTTTTGTTTTTCAGACTCATGAAATGGCCACAGATGATAAGACGTCCCCAACACTGGACTCTGCTAATGATTTGCCTCGATCTCCTACTAGTCCTTCTCATCTCACACACTTTAAACCTTTGACTCCTGATCAAGATGAGCCCCCTTTTAAATCAGCTTATAGTTCTTTTGTAAATCTCTTTCGTTTTAACAAAGGTAAGACTTATTAAAGAGGTTTCATTCAGGTCTGATTCTTTGAAATGCTCCTTTGTCTCCAGTAGCTCACCATGATCATATAGGGGTTAGTACTCTGTTCAGCTTTAATGTTGGCTCTGTAAGAAAGTGAAATATTAACAAGCTGATAGCTTTAATCGTAGGTCTCCAGGGTTTACTGCTGAAGAGAAAGCTAGAATTTTCACTGTAATATCATTAATTATTGGTAACTAAAGGTCTGGATTAAAAACTAAATGTTAGGCCAGGCGTGGTGCCTCACACCTGTAATCCCAGCACTTTGGGGAGGCTGAGGCGGGCGGATCATGAGGTCAGGAGATCAAGACCATCCTGGCTAACACGGTGAAATCCCGTCTCTACTAAAAATACAAAGAAATTAGCCGGGCGTGGTGGCGGGCGCCTGTAGTCCCAGCTACTCAGGAGGCTGAGGCAGGAGAATGGCGTGAACCTAGGAGGCAGGGCTTGCGCAAGTGAGCCGAGATTGCGCGACTGTACTCCAGCCTGGGCGACAGAGCGAGACTCCATCTCAAAAAAAAATAAAATAAAATAAAAAACTAAATGTTAAAAGGAGATTTCTTTTAATGGAGAAAGTGGTCGTCTTTTTTTGTTATTCTTTTTTTCTTAATATACTTCAAGTTAGTTCATAGAATGGACTTTGTTCTTTTGGGGGTTAATAGCTAAAATATTTAAAACAATGAAACTGAAAGGAACAGTACATGGGAGGAAAGGTTTATATTTTTCAAAAATTGGAAGCTGTCAGTAGGCTTCTTGTTGACTTAAAACTGTTAGACTAAGGTGTACATGTAATGACAGCAAATGGAAAGATACTTTTAAAATGAGCTCTTTTTAAGTAATATGTCTTGTACTTGGGACAAGAAGTAAAAAAACATGGCCTATATCTGTTGTCTTTCGTTTGTCTGTATTACTTGAAGTATGTTGGAAAGTAATTCTTGTTGTTGTATAGAATTTGGAGAGGTTAATAGTGTTAATTAACTCAGTAGAACCTTTAATAATATTAACTGAATTTTATTTATGATCATGTTTAAAGTGCTATGAAAACCCTTTAGTACATTTTTAAGACAATGATACTTAAAAAAAAAAAAACTATTTTTTAGAAGAGTTTTAGATTTACAGAAAAATTGGGAAGATAGAATTTCTGTATACTCGTATACCCAGTTTTCCTTATATTAACATTTTACATTAGTCTGGTACATTTGTTACAATTAATGAACTATTATTGATAGATTATTAACTAAATTACATATTTTATTTAGATTTCTTGAGTTTTTACCGGTTGTTCTTTTTATGTCCCAGGATCCCATTTGTCATACCACATTACACTTAGTTGTCATAAGACAATAAAATTTCTGTTTAGCAAATGTTTGTTGGGTACCTCCTTTGTGCTGGGAACTGTTATAATAGTGTAAGGGATCTGTCCCATAAACAGACCCCAAAAATCCCTGCCTTCATATGAAGCTTGCATTTTGTTTCCTTTAATATGCTCAAGAGGGGCCGGGCGCGGTGGCTCAAGCCTGTAATCCCAGCACTTTGGGAGGCCGAGGCGGGCGGATCACGAGGTCAGGAGATCGAGACCATCCTGGCTAACATGGTGAAACCCCGTCTCTACTAAAAATACAAAAAATTAGCCGGACGTGTTTGCGGGCGCCTGTAGTCCCAGCTATTTGGGAGGCTGAGGCAGGAGAATGGTGTGAACCCGGGAGGTGGAGCTTGCAGTGAGCCGAGGTCGCGCCACTGCACTCCAGCCTGGGGGACAGAGAAAGACTCCGTGTCAAAAAAAAAAAAAAAAAAAATTATATGCTCAAGAAATTTCTAATGAAAAGTGAAACAAATAGAAGATCATATATACCAAGGGTGTGATTATTGGCCTGTAATTTTGCCCCCTTCTTTGAATTTTCTTTTTTTAAAATCTAGGCTGTGCACAGTGGCCTATGCCTGTAATTTCAGCACTTTGGGAGGCCGAGGTGAGAGGATTACTTGAGGCCAGGAGTTCAATACCAGCCTGGGCAACATAGGGAGAACCTGCTTGTATTTAAAATTAAATAAATGAAAAAGGAAAAAAATAATTTTTAGTTATGCATATAATACATGTATACATTGTTGCCTGAAAATTTCGTCTACTTCCTGCTCATTGCTGAACTCTCAGTCATGGTTTTTCAAGTAATGCCAAGCGTTCCCTTGCTACAGAGAGAGCAGAAGGAGGCCAGGGAGAACAGCAGCCTTTGAGTGGAAGTTGGACCAGCCCTCAGCTCCCTTCAAGGACACAGTCTGTTAGGTCACCCACACCTTATAAAAAACAGCTTAATGAGGAACTCCAGCGGCGCTCTTCAGCATTAGGTAAAACAGTGTTCTTATTTCATTCCCTTCTATATGCTAGATTTTTCCACAGTCGTTGTGTTTCCTAGGTTGTTTATAGCAGGACTTAACTTTCCTGCTATTTGGAATAGTGAGATACTATTTGGAATAGTCAGGTACTGTTTAGAGTAAATAAAACTCTTACCTCGGTAGTGAAAGAATTTATTGACACCTGAAAAAGTTCTTAAACGTCTCATTAAACTTTAATTTAGGCAAGGCACAGATCTCTTGACTATTTTTTGATTAATTACTTGCTTGGGTTTCAGCAGAGAACAGTTTGCAACATCCCCAGGAGAACACAGGTTAGTTTCCACTTTGTGAATGAATTCTGCATCTGTTCTTGGGGTGCTAGTGAAATGTGATATGCATGCCTCTGGCTGCAGAACTCTGTCAACTCCATTACTGGGCTGCCACTTGCTCTTGGCCTTTTGTCCTTGTTGGGGTGCAAACTGTCAGTGTGGCTGAATAAGCTGAGCTCCTCTCGTCTGTCTGTTTTCCATTCTGGTCTACTACCCAGTCATCTCCTTCATTTTCATGCTCTTCTGATGAGTATGGGCTGGGGATTGGTGTCAGAATTGAGAGATTAGAAAAAGACAGGTGGTTTATGTTTTATTTCTGTCAGATTTTTCAACTCGGTGGAGTGGTTTGCCTAAATCAAGGTGACAAAGGAAGTGGGAGGTGGCATGATAGAGGGGAAGGGATGCAGCATTGGGAATTAGATGCCCCAGAACACCAGATCCCGTCTGGTCTGGCTGATCTTCCCCCAGGTAGTGGTGGTTGGCAGAAGGATATTTTATTGTGAGTTCAGACTTGGTCAGCCAGAACAAAGAGAAACCAAGCAAAAGAAGAGTTTCTACCCGAGGACTGGCACAGAGCTGGCTGCATCACCTGCACAGGTTTTCTAGGGCAGTGAGCCTCAGCCAGGGTTCAGCCATTTGGAGGGAAGACTCAGAAGATGGGGAGTGGGAGAGGGAGAAAGAAAGGAGCTCTCCTTTTATTCCAGATAATCTCTATTTTAACTTTTAACCTCAGTAAACTCTCCTTAGCTCTTGAATCTGACCCACAACAACACTCTTTTTGTTGAGGGAGCTCTTTTGACCAAATCCCATGCTGAATTGAGTGTAGGATTTTTTTATTTCTAAAATCAAGTTAGACTAGAATGTAATATTTTAGGAGTTACAAATTGGCAGCCTGCCAAACCTTGCCATTGGTGTTATGATCAACTTGAACTTTAATATCTCCAGGTGGAGCCTTTACTGTCTAGTTTCCTTACTGTCTTTCTCAAGTCTACTTGATTATTTGATTCTATCTTGAAGGCATTTGAGCTTCAGAAGCCTGGTGTTGTTTGGCCAGTCAAGTTCTTTTCCCTATTAAAAGGGCTGTAATTCTATAATTTACTAGCTTTCCGACCTTAGGAAAGTTATTTAATTTTCTAATGTTCATTTTGCAAGAGAAGCAGCTAAGGCTATTTGCCTAAGGGCATAGAGCTAGACCAGATTTTCTCTCTGGGTCTCTTTCATCTTCAGCCAACATCTGTGATTCTCTTGGTTCCAAGAAGGGTCTCACTCATCCTTTTTCAGCGGATGATGCTATTAATACTTTCTTGTATTCCTAATTGGCTAAATGCAAGGGACTTCACAAGTTGTTGCCTGCTGCACAGAATCACAGCCATTATGTTTCCAGTAGCTTCATCTGTCTCCTTTTTCAATTTGTAGATCATAGAGAATTGTTTTTTGTTTTGAGACTCAAGTTTAGTTATTCTAATACAGTAGCAAAACATCTGAGGTATGTGCTAAAATTAAGATATAACTTTATAGAAAGATAAAAGTTGCCAAAGTTCTCTAAAATAGGTACAATTTTGATCGTTACTTCAGTGATTACATTATCTTGGGAAATTCTTTGTGAACTTTAGATCCCAACCTCTCATTTCTTTGTAATTCTTTTTTTTCCCACCCAGCCAAAACAGCACCTATCTAGCAAATGGTGAGTTTGAGGAAGATTCAGAGTGGGGTATTTTCCAGTTTACTTTGCCATAGGTTATCAGGTTGATGGGTTTAAGCTAATAGGATGTTCATCCTTTTTGTCAAAACGTCTTTGCTTCATCCTTAGGTTTTGTAACTGCCAGAAATAGAAACTTCAGTTGTAATTTTGGTCTAAATTAAGGAAATAATAAGTGACAACTTTGGTGGGCGTACCCTGTTTTGGCCACGAGGCTGGAATTTGGGCTTATTAGTGATAGATTTGGCTTCAGTATTGCTATGTCAGGTATAAATGATCCTTTCCTATTTGGAGCTGTGGGGTTGGGGAAGTGACAGGGAAGGATAGGATTGGAGTTTTAGCAATTTTCTGGCAGTTTTAATTTGCTTGGACATACGTCAGGTTTTACCATAGCAAAATTTGCCATCCTGGATGTTGTGAAGTCTGTCAGAATCTTTGAAAGCTGGGCTATTAAACTTCTTTCTGATCATCTTCTGCATGAGACTTTGGATATATGGTCTACAGATACAGACAGAACTGAACTGTTTGATCCTATTGCTTACCTGTTTGACTTTAGAGACCAAGCTAAGTTAACCCTCCTTGATTGCTTTTTGTTCTGCTAAATTTCTAGCACGCATTTATTATAGGTTGGACCAAAGGGCTTAAGAAGTCATTAATGAATTTTGGACCATTTAAGTGACGTTCCCATTCCAGGCCTGAAAACCATCAATGGTCTCAGACAATGCTTGTCTTAGGCAGCCTTGACTCGCTTGTAAAACAGCATTTTACATGAGAAGAAATACTTTCAATAGCCTCTTACTCTTATAAAGACTTGTTTTAACTCTCAATTCATATAACTGGGTGGGAGAACATAATTATATGCCAACAATAAGAGGCAGTTTCCATCACATATACACCTTGTTGTATATAGATACTAGGGACTGTTAACAAGGTTGCTTTTTTTTTTTTAATCCAACTCAGACACAAGAAGGAAAGCAGAACCTACCTTTGGAGGTCATGACCCTCGTACAGCTGTTCAGCTTCGAAGCCTCAGCACAGTATTAAAACGCCTCAAGGAAATCATGGAGGGGAAAAGCCAGGTACTGTCTCGAGGCTTTGGAAGATTACTTATTAAGCGCTTATGGGGATCATGCCATACCTAATGAAAATGGCTTAATGCCACTGAAAGAAAGTTTAATTAGCGCCTCCTCCGGCTGTGAGCACCCTATTTTTATACATAAGTTCTTAATTTTATTGTAGTCTAATTTATCAGTTTTTTTCCCGTTATGCTTAGTGCTTTTTGTGTTCTGTTTAAGAAGTGTTTATCTAGTTCAGGGCAGTAGATATTCTCCTATGGTTTCTTCAAGAAGCTTTATTATTTCTGTCAAGTATAGGGGTCAGGCTTCCATTTTTCCTCATGGATGTCCAGTTGGATATAGTACCATTGTTTTTGAAAAGACCATCTTTCGCTGATTGCATTATAAATTCCACCATAAGTCCATATACGTGTGAGGGTGTTTCAGGGCTCTCTTTTTCTGTTCCATACCTTTATTTTTTTCTATCCTTGTACCAGTACCCTGTCTAAAATTATTGTAGCATTAGAATAAGTCTTGATGGCTGGTAATATTAAGTCCTTCAATTTGTTCTTCTTCAAGATTGTCTTGGTTATTTTGACCTTTTGTATTCCCATATGAATTTTTGAATTAGTTTGTTTTCTGCAAAAGAAACCTTTGAGGATTTCATTTGCCATTGCATATTAATAATCAGTATTTTCAAGAAGCCTTCACACATTTTTATTGTTATAGGATAGTGACCTGAAACAATACTGGATGCCAGATAGCCAATGTAAAGAGTGCTATGACTGTAGTGAGAAATTTACAACCTTTAGGCGCAGACACCATTGCCGACTATGTGGGCAGATTTTCTGCAGTCGTTGCTGTAATCAAGAAATCCCTGGAAAATTTATGGGCTATACAGGTAAATGCATTTTATTGCCACTTTACAATTTTTAAAGGTCATAACTATAAAACACTTATAATACAGGATAGTTTTAAGCCAATTTTCATTTTGGGTTTTATGTGTAAGACATGGGGTCACAAAGGTGAGGGAGACACAGCTTTGCTTTTAAGAACTTTCCTATTGAATAATACAGTAGATGGGACTTATCATAAATAACTGGAGTAAAAGTGTATTTATTGTAGATGCTAGCAAAAAACTATAGGAACATTAAAATTTATTAGACAAGATCGTTACATTACTAATTTAAATCACTATGAGAGTTTTCATTTTACAAAGTACAGATCTTC
Source organism: Symphalangus syndactylus (assembly GCF_028878055.3). Lineage (NCBI taxonomy): Eukaryota > Metazoa > Chordata > Mammalia > Primates > Hylobatidae > Symphalangus > Symphalangus syndactylus. Next base: position 112,864,683 of record NC_072430.2, read on the forward strand.
CTTGACATAATTACATGACACTGTGCTTTGGCAGTGAATTGTGTCTTACTCAGATTCTTCCATAAGGAACATAGTCAAATTTCAGCAATACAGAACATTTAAGTTATTTGTTGAAACAGAAAAAACTGAACAATGGTGTGTTGATTTATACAGTGATTTGGGAGTAGAAGGTAGGCAGAAATTATCTGAAAAAGAACACTTAACATCTCTCATGTTATTTTTGTTACTGTGAAGATCTTTCTGTCTGCTCATTTTTTTCCACCTAAACTACTAAAGAGTTCAGAATCCCATTATCTGTCACCCAGAATCCCATTAGCTTTTACAACAGCTTTTTTGTTTGAAAATTATTTGTATTTCTTTTTTTTTTTTTTTTGTAATAATTTCAACTTTTATTTTAGATTCGTGTTTGTTACATGGGTATATTTAGTGATGCTGAGATTTTGCATATGACTGATCCTGTCACCCAGGTAGTGAGTATGGTATCCAGTAGTTAGTTTTTCAAACCTTGCTCATCTTCCTTCCTCCCTGCTCTAGTAGTCCCCTTGTCTACTGTTGCCATCTTTATGTCCTTATGTACCCAGTGTTTAGCTCCCACTTGTAAGTGAGAGCTTGCAGCATTCGATTTTCTGTTCTGTGTTAATTTACTTAGGATAGTGGCCTCCAGCTGCATCCATATTGCTACAAGGGACATAATTTTGTTCTTTTTTTATGGCTGCGTAGGATTCCATGGTGTATATGTACCACATTTTCTTTATCCATTTCACCATTGGTGGCACCCAGGTTGATTCTGTATTTGCTATTATAAAAAGTGTTGCAATGAACATACGAGTACATGTGTCTTTTTGATAGAATGATTTATTTTCCTTTGGGTATATACCCAGTAATGGGATTCCTGAGTCAAATGGTAGCAGTTCTGTTTTAAGCTCTTTGAGAAATCTTCAAACTATCTTCCACAGTGGCTGAACTAACTTACATTCCCATCAGCAGTGTATAAGCATTCTCTTTTCTCTGCAGCTTTACCAGCATTCGTTTTTTGGCTTTTTAATAACAGCCATTCTGACTGGTGTGAGACGGTATCTTATTGTGGTTTTGATTTGCATTTCACTAATGATTAGTGATGTGGAACATTTTTTCATGTTTGTTGGCCACTTGTAGGTCTTTTTTTGAGAAGTGTCTGTTCATGTCTTTTGCCCAATTTTTAATGGGGTCATTTGTTTTTTACTTGTTGAATTACGTTTCTTATATATTCTGGATATTAGATCTTTGTCAGATGCATAGTTTGCAAGTATTTTCTCCTATTCTGTGGCTTGTCTGTTTACTCTGTTGATAGTTTCTTTTGCGGTGCAGAAGCACTTTAGTTTAATTAGGTCCCACATGTCAATTTTTGTTTTTGTTGCAATTGCTTTTGAGGACTTAGTCATAAATTGTTTCCCCAGGCTGATGTCCAGAATCGTGCTTCATAGGTTTTCTTCTAGGACTTTCATAGTTTGAGGTCTTACATTTAAATCTTTAATCCATCTTGAATTAATTTTTGTATATGGTGAAACATAGGGGCCAGTTTTATTCTTCTGCATATGGCTAGCCAGCTATCCCAGTGCCATTTATTGAATAGAGTCCTTTCCCTGTTGTTCATTTTTGTTGACTTTGTTGAAGATCAAATGTCTGTAAGTGTGTGATTTTATTTCTGGTTTCTTTGTTCTGTTCCATTGGCTTATGTGCCTGTTTTTGTACCAGTACCATGCTGTTTTTGTTACTGTAGCCTATTCCTATGAAACTACCAATGTCCTTTTTCATAGAATTAGAAAAAACTGTTCTAAAATTCATATAGAACCAAAAAAGAGCCTGAATAGCCAAAACAATCCTAAGCAAAAAGAACAAGGCAGGAGGCATCACATTTCCTGACTTCAAATTGTAATCTAAGGCTACAGTGACCAAGATTACAGCTTTTAAAAGACTTTTTTTTTACCTTTGGTTTCTCCCTACCTCAAATTCATATTTCATATCCTAGTCAGCATTCTTTGTAAAATGCTAATTTGATCATGTCAGGGTATTTCCCTGCATAATACTCTTTCAGAGCTCCCATTACCCTCAGGATAAAACCTTTCTTGTTAATATGGTTGGTATGTTAGCTTCCTAGGGCTGCTATAACAAAGTACCACAGGCTGAGTGGCTTAGAACAGCAGAAATGTATGTCTCATGGTTCTGGAAGCCAGAAGTACCAAAATACAGATCAGGGAACAAATATAGGGATTCTGCTGGTTGTCTATTCTAACTGTATGTTCTAGAACTGGGGAAATAACCATAGAGTGAGTTTGGGGACTCACTAAACTCACAGTGAGATGGACCTGAGCTAAAGCTTCACTGATCACCTGACCTCTATAAGTCCCTACTCTGACAGGGAGACCAGAGTGATGTTTTGGGTCTCCTGGAATTAGTGTCAGTTGAGAGTAAGTGTCTAATAACCCCGGAAAAATTTGATCATTTCCTTCTCCTCGGTGTCCAGTCGCCTTGGTAAAAGCATAGTTCTCTTTGGGGATGGCTGGTAGAAAGATTAACAGTGTACATTTCTGGCAGTGTAGTGGGGTTCTTCTTCAGAATGACCAATCCCCTCTTCATTCAAGGAGTTCTGGATCATCTGTAAATGGCTCAAGTCTGGGAATTGAGTGAAGGATGATATGACTCTGTTTTCGTGATTCAAGTTGGACTTACAGCTACTTGATATAGAGTTGTTTCCGTTATACAAATCAAGTAAGAATTTTGTTGACTGCCCATCTACTTCACTTGTGGAGACATTATGATCAACTAGCCAATGCCATAAATCTCTTAGGCTGTTCTGATTATTGCTTTGATTCTGATGTCTATTATAGTAACCATGCCCACCTTGTCTTTGGCGACTAAAGTGCTGCCTATTGGCCCCTGCCACCCTGGGATCCAGTGATCCTCATTGCATTTAGGTTTCCTGACCCAGGAGCAGTAGTTCCTGCTGTAATTTCTGATCTACAAAGAAGAGCAACCACAAAGCTCTTTAAGGATGTGGGGCCTCCCCTCACAAGTTTATTTCTCACAGTCGTGGTTGAAAGGTATGTCCTTCTTGGGTGAGTCAGCAAGTCTTACATGGTAAAACTACTTTTAACGTTTCAATCTCCCCTAACTTTTGGATGCCTTCCTCTATAATATAATAGGGCATTTCTGACATTTCAACCCCATTTAGTGTAAGCCACCTTTTGGTCTGTGTTTCAGCCAGTCATCTAAACAGACTGTTGGAGACCCTTTTAACCCCTTGAGCTGCAACAATAAATATAGAATCTGCTTAGTGGGCCCATGTCAGTAAATTCAGCTTGATCCAACTTCATGTTCTTTCCACTATTATCCCATACCATCATTATCCATTCCCACGTATATTTCCTTGGTTTTTATCTGTATAAATTGGAAAAATCATGTCGTTCTTCTGGAGCGTAGTGCACCTTCTAATGGGTCACAGTTTGTATCTCACCTTTCAGGGCCTACCTGAGCTTGAGTTTCTTTATAGGTCTGGTAGCAAAGAGGAGTAGTAGGAGTAGATCCTGAGTACAATTAGCAGTGTCCTGCAAGGCAGCCAACTCAGGGGAGGTCATTACAGACTGTCTGATCAAAACCAGGTTAATCTCCTCAAATGAGGTGGAAAGACTGCTGTTGCTGGCAAAGAAGACTCAGAATTTTGGTGTTTAACATCCCCAGCTTCATCAGGATCTTCCTATATATTTCCATTCCTTCCCAATCAACACCCTCACTTTAATAGCAGACAAACTTCAAGGCTGGTGATTCAGTTTGTGTTTCAATTCAGCCACTTGCAGGATGAGAGTGTTGTTTTGATTTTTAACAATCTTAGCACTGAACCTGCAGGAGATAAGAATTTCTTTCAAGGAAGACCTAGAAGCTTTCAGATAATTTATACAGTTCTTGAGCTGGGAATTTGAATCCCTAAGGTAATCCATTTCTTTTTTTACTTTTGTCTAATGCAATTAGGAGGAACCAGCCCATGTCATTATAGTTGTTAGCTTGACAAAACCATTCTAAGATATTAAATACTTGGTCACTCAGAACTTTGCCTTTTATAAGTATTAATATTTGATTAGGAGTATCTATAGGTGATATTTTGCATGTCTTTGTTGCCACATTACACAGTGGACTATCAGTGTTCTCTTTACTACTGGAAATAGAGTCATTAGTGCCTTTAAATCTAATCAGCTTAGAGAACCAATTCCAGAAATACAAGAACCAATTCAGAAAACTTACCCTTAAGATTCTGTTGCTCTAAAGCCATTCTTGGTACCAAAATATGTATTAAGGTTCTCCAGAGAAACAGAACCAGTAGGATACACAAACACATTTATATATAGAGAAATTTATGTTTAACAATTGGTCAAGTTATTTTGAGGGCGGGCAAGTCTGAAATTCTCAGGGCAGGCCAGTAGGCTGGAAACTCCTACAGGATTTCTGTCTTGAAGTGTTGAGAGATAATTTCTTTTTCTTCAGAAAACTTTAGTCTTTGTCCTTAAGGGCTTCAACTGATTAGATGAGACCCACTCACATTCTAGAGGACAATCTGCTTTACTTAAAGTCAGCTGATTGTAAATATTAATCACATCCAAAAAAAATAACCTTCACAGCATCTCAGCTTGACTAAATAACTAATCTAGCCAAGTTGACACATAAGGTTAATCACAAATGGGATAATATAGTGGTCCCCAACCTTTTTGGCACCAGGGACCGGTTTTGTGGAAGACAGTTTTTCCATGGACTGGTGTGGGGGACAGGGGATGGTTTTGGGATGAAACTATTCCACCTTAGATAATCAGGCATTAGATTCTCGTAAGGAACGTGCAATCTAGATCCCTCACATGCGCAGTTCACCGTAGGGTTCGCGCTTCTATAAGAATCTAATGCAACCGCTGATCTGACAGGAGGTGGAGCTCAGGAGGTAATGCCCGTTTGTGCATGGCTTGTGTGCTGCTTGCTCGCCACTCACCTCCTGCTGTGCGGCTCGGTTCCTAACAGGCTATGGATGGGGAGTAGTACATGGCCCTGGGATTGGGGACCCCTGGGATAATGTATGCTAGGCACAGTTATACATTGTGACCCTGAATAAATATAAATACCTAGAAAAATGTCTAGTACATGGAAAGGGATCAATGAACAGTAAACTATTGTTATTGATGGTAATAGCAATAGTATCTGCATCTGTCATGCAGCTTTTTGGTTATATGTGTGTTGCCTCCAGTGGACTATGAGTTTTTTGATGGCAGGGCTGTATCTCATCAATCTTTGTATTCCCATCACACCATATAGGCATGCGCTTAATAGGCTCTTGCTGATGAAATTTCTTCATGAAATGAAAACTTTTCTGATTAGGCTTGGCTCTGTTTATTGATTTGACAATTTTAGTTCTAATAGCTGACTGGTTAGGGGAGATTTCCTTTATAGTGTAAGAAACAAATGAAGTCTTTGTTGTAGTAAATTGAAAGTCTTTCTGCAGGGAGTAATTTCACTTCTTCTGTTTTTTTTTGGAGACCAAGTCTTGCTCTGTCACCCAGGCTGGAGTGCAGTGGCACGATCACAGCTCAGCTCACTGTAGCCTCAGCTCAAGCAATCCTCCTACCTCTCAGCCTCCAATGCCACCATGCCCTGGCTAGTTTTTGTATTTTTTATTGATGTGGGGTCTCACCATGTAGCCTAGGCTGGTCTCAAACTCCTGTGCTCAAGCAGTCCTCCTGCCTTGGCCTCCCAAAGTGTTGGGATTACGGGTGTGCACCACCGTGCCTGGCCTACATGCATAATTTAATAAAACTGAGTACTATGTAATAGTAGTCTTGAAAAAGTAAAAGGCCGTTTTGGTAGTGATTATGGTAAAAACATAATACAGCTAACTTTTAGAAGTCTTTTATTTTGTATCACTTCAGTTTTCTAATATTAGTGGGAAAATTTTAGGTAGAGTTATTAAACAACATGTTATTAGTAAGGTTTAATTATTTTACCTCCTTTTTAAATACCTAAAATGTTATAGAATCACTCAAAACAATGTTATAGAAAAATAGGGTAGAAATGAGAACTTCTATTTGGACAGGACTGCACCCTCAAAAAATACATATTTAGAAATATTAACCTTGTTTGTCCTCTCAAGAATATTTCATTTCTATCCTTTTTTTTCAGACAGTTTCGCTTTTATTGCCCAGGCTGGAGTGCAGTGGCACGGTCTCGGCTCACTGCAACCTCTGCCTCCCAGATTCAAACGATTCTCCCACCGCAGCCCCCCGAGTAGCTGGGATTACAGGCACCCGCCACCATGCCTGGCTAATTTTTGTATTTTTACTAGAGACAGGGTTTCACCATGTTGGCCAGGCTGGTCTTGGACTACTGACCTCAGGTGATTTATCCGTCTCAGTTTCCCAAAGTGCTGGGATTACAGGCGTAAGCCACCGTGCCCGGCCCTAACTTTTTTTTATAAGAATTCTTTTATAGTTTTTACTCTCATATGTTACACTACATGTAAGCCCATTTTCTGTTAGTTTGCTTTTGAAATTCTTTGGAGGGTACTCTTCAGGGCTTCACAATAAAGACCTTAATAATATTTTCCTCCTTAATTAATTTGCCTGTGGAAAATATGTTGTTTCCATTTGTGTTGGTTTATTTATTCTATTAAAAAATGTTATTCCTTGAAACTCATGTCTCTGTTAGATTTCTTTTTTAAAATTTTATTTTATATATGTTTATATTTGTATAGAGACAGGGTCTCCATATTGTTGGCCAGGTTGTTCTTGAGCTCCTGCCCTCAAGCAGTCCTCCTGCCTTGGCCCCCCAAAGTGCTGGGATTACAGGTGTGAGCCACTGTGCCTGTCCTAGATCCCTTATTTCACTTTTACAACCTGGAAAAAAATACTCTTTCTAGTATCATTGGGATATACATTTTATTTTGTTTTATTTTATCTTATTTTATTTTATTTTATTTATTTATTTATTTTGAGACGGAGTTTCGTTCTTGTTGCCCAGGCTGGAGTGCAATGGCACAGTCTTGGCTCACTGCAACCTCCACCTCCCGGGTTCAAGCAGTCCTTCTGCCTCACCCTCCTGAGTAGCTGGGATTACAGGTATGCGTTACCATGCCCGGCTAATTTTTGTATTTTTAGTAGAGAGGGGGTTTCACCATGTTGGCCAGGCTAGTCTCGAACTCCTGACCTCAGGTGATCCGCCGCCTTGGCCTCCCAAAGTGTTGGGATTACAGGCGTGAGCCACCACGTCCGGCCTGGTATGTTACATTTTAAACTCATTATAAATGTTTGTGGTCGTTTGGACACCTGGATGAATTTATCATAATGATGGCTCTTTTTTTTTCTTTTAACTTTTAACTTTTTATTTTTAGTGCCAGAATTCAAAATGGCCCTTAAATATATATAATAGAGCTAACAAAATTATTTCACTTTTTAAAATGTCTTTTTTTGAGAGTCTGTACTTGAAGACATTTCCCTGTTATTAGATGAACTGTTGACCCAAGGAGTTAAAAAAGTTATGTTAAGCAATATATTACTGCTATCTTTTCCTTCATTTTCCTTGTTTTTGTTTGTTTCTCCTAGGAGACCTCCGAGCTTGCACATATTGTAGAAAAATAGCCTTAAGTTATGCTCATTCCACAGACAGTAATTCTATTGGGGAAGACTTGAATGCTCTTTCAGATTCTGCTTGCTCTGTGTCTGTGCTTGATCCAAGTGAACCCCGAACACCTGTTGGGAGTAGGAAAGCCAGCCGTAACATATTTTTAGAGGATGATTTGGCCTGGCAAAGGTATTGTCCCTTAAATATAATTTTATTTAAAGTTGAGAAATATCGATAGTTGTCTGACCTTTGAGTGCTTTCAGTTAACACTTACCCTCTTTGAATTATTTCCTGTCAGTTCACCGTGTTCTCCTTTTTCTTTGGCTTGCCTCCAGAATGTTTGCAGATGTTTATGGATAGTGATGATATTGGCTAATTAGAATGTAAGCTCCATGAGAGGAGACTTTACACCTTTCTTCTCACTGTTCTACCCCAGGCACCAAGAACAGTGCATGGCATGTATATAATCTTGATAATATTTGTTGAATAGGCAACATAAGTCATTGAGATTATTAATTTCTAATGTAGCCTTCTGTGAGAAGAAGAATGCCCATATAATATGTATTCATATTTCCAAATGAAATTAGATTTTTTTTTCCTTCTGAAGGAATATGTCATGTTTTTCTGTAAGTATACTGCACTGCTATGTCATGTTTTTTTGTAAGTATACTGCACTGCTTGGTAGTAGAGGGTGCTAACTCTTGGAAGTTACCTGGAATTGTTTGAATAAGAATCTTAGTTTCATCAGTTTCTGATTTTTAAAAATTATTAGTTATTATTTTTGAGACGGCCTTGCTCTGTCACCCAGGCTGGAGTGTAGTGGTGTGATCATAGCTCAGGGCAGCCTCAAATCCCTTCCGCCTCAGCCTCCTGAGTAGCTGGGACAACAGGTGCACACCACTGTGCTTGGCTAATTTTTTTTTTTTTTTTTTCGAGAAATGGGGTCTTGCCATGTTGACCAGGCTGTCTTGAACTCCTGGCTTCAAGCGATCCTCCCACTTCAGCTTTCCAAAGTGCAGAGATTACAGGCATGAGCCACTGCACCTGGCCTCTGATTATTTTCTTTAGCTGAATTATTTTGTTAAGCATAGTACCAAATCTGGCCATTTCAAAGAGCTTATAGTTTTAAGTAACATCTCTCTGATAAGTTAATTTCTCAGTTAACCCTTAAGGAATTGAGAAATTAGTATGTAATGAATTTAAATAGAAGTAAAAAATGAGTTAATTACAGCTACATTCAATATGTATGAATCTCAGGGACATAAAGTGGAGTAGAAAAGAAAATCATCTAATCATGTAACCAGTAAAATTTAATTTATATAAAATTTAAAAATACACAAAACTAGTACACTGTCTAGGGACTGAAATGTGGTAAAACTTAAAGACAATGATAGATATGAAAGTTACAACAGTGGTTTCACTGAGGGAAGGGAGGGGATTAGGACTAGGTAGGGGAATTTCACAGTCAGTGGTAGTGTACTTTTTCTTTCTCTTTTTTTTTTTGAGACGGAGTTTTTTTTTGCTCTTGTTGCCCAGGTTGGAGTGCAATGGCACAACCTTGGCTCACTGCAACCTTCTTTTCCTGGGTTCAAGTGATTCTTCTGCCTCAACGTCCTGAGTAGCTGGGATTACAGGTGCCTGCCACCACGCCTGGCTAATTTTTCTATTTTTAGTAGAGACGGGTTTCATCATGTTGGCCAGGCTGGTCTTGAACTCCTGACCTCAGGTGATCTACCCACCTTGGCCTCTCAAAGGGCTAGGATTACAGGTGTGAGCCACCGCGCCTGGCCGAAGTTTCTTTTTCTTACATTAGTTTTTATTTATTTATTTATTTTGAGATGGAGTCTCGCTCTGTCACCCAGGCTGGAGTGCAGTGGTGCGATCTTGACTCACTGCAACCTCTGCCTCCCAGGTTCAAGCGATTCCTGTGTCTCAGCTTCCCAAATAGCTGGGATTACAGGCGTGTGCCACCATGCCCAGCTAAGTTTTGTATTTTCAGTAGAGATGGGTTTTGCCATGTCGGCTAGGCTGGTCTCGAATTCCTAGGCTCCAGTGATTTGCCCGCCTCCCAAAGTGCTGGCATTATAGACATGAGCCACCATGCCTAGCCTTTTCTTACATTGCTTCATGAATACTTTGGTGTTTATGGCATTGCGATTTTTTATACCTTACATATATTTTATAAATTTTAAAAATTGATTCTATGTTTAATTAAACAATACGAAGTATGGAGATTTTTTAGTTTTTGCTTACTTTAGTTAGTAATGCTTTTTAGTTGTGATTGGCCCTGTCGTAATGGGCAGATGTGATTTAACAAAACAAATCAGGTAAGAAAGCTTCCTGAGAGATGTACAATAGATGTCAAAGGTAGAATGATAGTTAAATTTTAGGTTCTGTGCTAATTGCTTAATGTTCATTCTCTTTTAGTCAGCATATCTCTGTGGTAGGCACTATTTTTTCCTTTCGACAGATGTGGATGCTGAGGTTTAGCGAGATTAAGTAATGAACCCAAGGTCACCCAGCTAGTAAGAGGTCGAGCCTGCACTTGGACCTAGGTTTGTCTGACTCTATGGTGCTATTCTAGTGGGTTATGGGGACTGAGAATAAAATATTTGAACTCAGATTTCCCTCCAAAATCACTTTCATCTTGTATTAATAATGTTAGAAGTTTCAAAGGCACCCATCCAAATAACTTTATTTACATTCCATATACTTAAAAACTTTTTAAAATTGTCATTTCGGTATTTTGTATTCTTAAAAGCCATGCACTGCAAAAACTATTATTCATACCATTTACACCCTAATTAAAGGAAGAACAAAAATGACCTATAATCTCATTATTGCAGGGAAAAAGATTAAATCTCCTTTCAATGTTAAAGCGCCTCATTGAAATTCCCTTTTACTGTCCTGAATTATTTCAGTATTTTCCTATTTTCTTTATAGTTTGATTCATCCAGATTCCTCAAATACTCCTCTTTCAACAAGACTTGTATCTGTGCAAGAGGATGCTGGGAAATCTCCTGCTCGAAATAGGTAAACTGACAAATGAAAACACTGCTCTCTGATGTTTATTTCTTTTCGTGCTAATAAGAAGAACAAATGGATAAAAAGAGTGGGATTGATTGTCATATACTTTCGTAGCTCTAAAAGCTGAATTAAACTATCATTTTCTTTTTTTTTTGAGACGGAGTCTCGCTCTGTCGCCCAGGCTGGAGTGCAGTGGCGCAGTCTCGGCTCACTGCAAGCTCCGCCTCCCGGGTTCACGCCATTCTCCTGCCTCAGCCTCTCCGAGTAGCTGGGACTACAGGCGCCCGCCACCATGCCTGGCTAATTTTTTGTATTTTTTAGTAGAGTCAGGGTTTCACCGTGGTCTCGATCTCCTGACCTCGTGATCCGCCCGCCTCGGCCTCCCAAAGTGCTGGGATTACAAGCGTGAGCCACCGCGCCCGGCCTATCATTTTCTTTTTGCTATTCAGCCCTTGTTTCCATTCTCTCAGTGACTCTTTCTGATATTCTCCACTGGCTTCCGGGTTTGGAACCTACACCATCCTTTCTCTTCTGGTTAAATAAGACGTGAAGGATGTGAGGGAAGGAGCCATGTGGACATTTTGTGGATGAGAGTCCCAAGAAAACAGGAATAACAAATTCCTGAGAGGAAATACACTTGGCAAGGAATAACAAGGAATCCTATGGTAATGGAGTAGAGCAGTCTTAGACTCTGTCATTTACTCTGAGTGAGATAGGAAGCTGTTGGAGAGTTTTACATTTTTTGTTGTTAATTTTTAATTGCTTTGAAAAAATGTCGAACATGTAGAAAAGTTGCGAGAACAGAAAAATGTATCTTCATATATTTTTCATTAAGATTTGCTAATTTATATTTTGTCCCTTTGCTTTCTCATTTTTTCTTTTTTTATTTTTATTTATCTTATTTTTGAGACGGAGTCTCACTCTCTTGCCAGGCTGGAGTGCAGTGGTGCGATCTCAGCTCACTGCAAGCTCCACCTCCTGGGTTCATGCCATTCTCCTGCCTCAGCCTCCTGAGTAGCTGGGACTACAGACGCCCATCACCATGCCCGGCTAATTTTTTTGTATTTTTATTAGAGACGGGGCTTCACCGTGTTAGCCAGGATGGTCTTGATCTCCTGACCTCGTGATCTGCCCGCCTTGGCCTGTCAAAGTGTTGGGATTACAGGCATGAGCCACCGCGCTCAGCCTATTATTTTTTAGTAAAATATAGAGATGGGGTTTCACTTTGTTGTCCAGGATAGTCTTGAACTTCTGACCTTATGCGATCTTCCCACCTCGGACTCCCAAAGTGCTGGGATTACAGGTGTAAGCCACCACACCTGGCCATCGTTTTTTATATTGTATATATATATATATGCATATTTTCTGAACCATTTGAGAGTAAGTTGCAGACATCATTTATATATTTTTATTAAGTTTATTTTTTATAGCAGTTTTAAGGTTCATAGAAAAAATGAGCAGAAAGTACAGAGAGTTCCCCTATAGCCTCTGTCCCCACACATGCACAATCTTCATGACTATCAGTGTCCTGCACTAAAGTGGCATATTGTAATCAGTGGACCTACTTTGACACATGATCATCATCTAAAAGTTCATAGTTAACATTAGAATTCACTCTTGGTGTTGAATATTCTGTGGATTTGGACAAATGTATAATGACATGCGTCTGTCATTGTTGTATCCTACGGAATAGTTCCTCTGCCCAAAAAGTTTACTGGGCTCCTCCTATTTATCCCTTCCTCTCCCCAACCCGTGAAAATCATTAATCTTTTTTACTGTCTCCATAGTTTTACTTTTCCCACAATGCCATATAGTTGAAATTATACAGTGTGTAGACTTTTCAGATAGGTGTCTTTCACCTACTAATACGCATTTAAGTTTTCTCTGTGTCTTTCCATAGCTTGATAGCTCATTTCTTTTTAGTGATGAATAATATCCCATTGTCTGGATACACTATAGTTTATCTACTCACCTACTGAAGGACGTCTTGATTGCTTCTAAGTTTTATCAGTTATGAGTAAGGCTGTTATAACATCTGAGTACAGGTTTTTTTGTGGGTGTAATTTTCAGTTCATATGGATAAATACCAAGGAGCATGATTGCTGAGTCCTATGGTAAGATGATGTTTAATTTTGTAAGACGCTGCTAGACTTTTTTCCAAAGTGGTTTTACCATTTTGCATTCCTACCAGCAATGAATGAGAGTTCCTGTTGTTTCACATCCTCATCACATTTGGTGTTGTCAGTTTTGGATTTTGGCAATTTTAATGGGTGTGTAGTATTATCTCATGTGATTGACTTTTGTGTATTAATCTTGTATCCTGCCACCTTGCTATAATCACTTAGAGTTTGTTAGTTCTTTTGGATTTTCTATATAAACAGTCTTGTCATCTGTGAAGAAAGTTTTGTTTCTTCCTTCCCAATCAGTGTACCTTTTATTTCCTTTTCCTGTTTTATTTCATTAGCTAAGACTTGTAGTCCAATATTGAAAAGGAGTAGTGAGAGGGGACATCCTTGCCTCGTTCCTGATCTTAGTGGGAAAGCTTTGAGTTTCTCAGCATTAAGTATGATGTTAGCTGTATGTTGTTTTTTGTAGATACTCTTTATCATGTTGGGGAAGTTTGCTCTATTCCTAGTTTACTGAGAGTTTTTATAATGAAGGAGTGTTAGATTTTGTCAAATGCTTTTTCTGTATCAATGACATGATTACGTAATTATTCTTCTGTAACTTGATGTGATGGGTTATATTAATTGATTTTTTAATATTGAACCAGCCTTGCATACCTGGGATAAATTCCATTTGGTTGTGGTGTATATAGTTTTTATACATTGTTGGATTGGATTTGTTACTGTTTTGTTGAGGATAATAGTTTGTGGTTTCCTTTTCTTGTCATGTCTTTGTCTGGTTTTGGTATTAGGGAACTCCTGGCCTCATAGACTGAGTTAGAAAGTATTTCCTCTATCTTCAGGAAAATTTTGTGGAGAATTGACATAATTTATTTCTTAAATGTTTGGTAGAATTCACCAGTGAATGCATCTGGGCCTGGTGCTTTCTGTTTTGGAAAGTTACCAGTTATTGATTCAATTTCTTTAAGAGAAATAGTTCTGTTTCGATTTTCATTTCTGATATTAGTACTTTGTGTTTTCTCCCTTTTTTTTCTTAGCCTGGCTGGATACTTACTGATTTTATTGATCTTTTCAAAGAACCAGCTTTGGCTTTGTTGATTTTCTCTATTAACTTCTTCTCTAATCTTTATTATTATTTTTCCTGTGTTCACTTTGGATTTAATATGCTTTTTAACCCCTTTGTTCCCCAAGGTGGAAGCTTAGATGATTGATTTTAGGTCTTCTTTTTAAATATATGCACTTTGTGCTGTGAATTTCCCGCTAAGCACTGCTTTCTGTTGCATTCCACAAATTTAGATAGGTTGTATTTTCATTTTCATTTAGTAACAAATATTTAAAAATTTTTCTTTATATTCTTCTTTGACTCATGTTATTTGTTTTACAAGTGTGTTGTTTCATCTCCAAGGATTTTGGGATTTTGTAGCTGTCTTTCTGTTAATGATTTCTAGTTTGATTCCATTTTGGTTGTTGAAGGCAGACATTGTATGATTTCTACTCTTTTAAATTTGTTATGATGTGTTTTATGGCCCAGAATGTGGTGTGTTTTGGTGAATGTTCCATGTTACTTGAGAGGAATGTGTATTCTGCTGTTGAATTAAGCAGTCTATAAGATGTCCATTTTATCCACCTGATTAATGGTGTTGTTGAGTTCAGCTATGTTGTTATTGATTTTCTCTCTGCTGAATGTGTCCATCTTTGATAGAGGGGTTAAAGTCTCCAGCTATAATAATGAATTCATCCATTTCTCCTGTAGTTCTATCAGTTTTTGCCTCATATATTTTGGTACTCTGTTGTTAGGAGCGAGCATACATATTAAGGATTGTTCTGTCTTTTGGAATATTGATTTCTTTATCATTATGTAATTTCCCTTTTTATCTTTGATTGCTCTGAAGTCTGTTCTGTCTGAAAATTAATATAGTTACTTCTTTTTTTTTTAGCTTTTTAAATTAGCGTTAACGTGGTACATCTTTTTTTTATTAGTGTTAACGTGGTATATCTTTCTCCATCTACTTTTTTTCATATATCCTGTTTTGATTTCATTTGAAAATTTAAAAATTAATTTTTAAAATTGACACATAATAATTGTACATATTTATGGGGTAAGCAGTGACATTTTGACCTTTCACTTAGTTTTTAATCTGTATGTGTCTTTGTATTTAAATTAGGTTTCTTGTAGACAATGTATTTTTGGGTCTTAGTTTTTGATCCATTCTAACCATCTCTGTCTTTTAGTTGGTGTATTTAGACTATTGACATTTAAGGTAATTACTGATGTAGTTAGAGTAATATCTGCCATATTTGTTACTGTTTTCTACTTGTTGCCCTTGTTCTTTCTTCCTGTTTTTGTCTTCTGTACCTTTTCCACTTTTATGTATTTGATTGAGCATTTTGTTATTCCATTTTCTCTCCTTTTTAAAGGATATCAGTTATATTCTTTTTACTTTTTTTAGTGATTGCCCTAGAGTTTGCAATGTAACTTACAACTAATCCACATTTACTTTCAAATAATACTATACTACTTCACAGGTAATGCAAATACCTTATAACAAAATACTCCCAATTTTTCCCTCCCATCTGTTGTATCATTGGCATTCATTTCACTTACATATAAGCATGCATACATACATAATTGAATACATTGTTGCTATTATTTTGAAGAAATAGTTATCTGTTACATCAACTAAGAGTAAGAAAAAGAAACGTTTTTACTTTAACTTATTCCTTCTGTGATGCTTTTCTTTGTGTATTAATAGATCTAAGTTTCTGACCTATATCGTATTCCTTCTCTCTGCCTTTTCAGCATTTTTGCAAGGCAGGTCTACTGGCAAAAAATTCCCTCAGTTTTCATTTGTCTAAGAAAGGCTTTACTTCTCCTTCACTTTTGAAGGGTATCATCAGGGTACAGAATTCTAGGTTGGTGGCTTTTTTCTCTCAACATCTTAAATATTTCATTTCGTTCTTTTTGCTTGCATGGCTTCTGAGGAGAAGTCAGATGTATTTATTATCTTTGATACTCTACAGGTAAGGTTTTTTTTTTCTTTAAATAGAGATGGGGTCTTGCTGTGTTGCCCAGGGTGGTCTCAAACTCCTGGCCTCAAGTGATCCTCTTGCTTTGGCTTCCCAAAGTGCAGGGATTACAGGTGTGAGCCACCATGCTTGGTCTTTAAGGTGGTTTTTTTCAAGATCTTTTTCTTTATTTTTGACTTTCTGCCATTTGAATACACTTAGTTTTGCCTAAGTGTAGTTTTTTGACATTTATCCATGCTTGTGTTCTCTGAGCTTCCTGGACCTGTGGCTTGGCATCTGACATGAATTCGTGGGAAATTCTCAGTGATTATGGCTTCAAATATTGCTTGTGTTCCTTTCTCTCTTTCTTCTTTTTTTTGGTATTCCCATTACATTTATATTATACCTTTTGTAGTTGTCTCACATTTCTTGGATATTGTTTGTTCAGTCTTTTTTCTATTTGCTTTTCAGTTTTGGCAGTTTCCGTTGAGATAGCTGCAAGTTCAAAGATTCTTTCCTTACCTCTGTTTAGTCTACTAAGAGCCCATCAAAGGCACTCTTCTTTAATGTTATGGTGTTTTGATCTCTTGCATTTCCTTTTTGCTTCTTTCTTAGAATATCCATCTCTCTGCTTATATTATCTGTTCCTACCTGTTGTTTACTTTTCCCATTAACACCTTAGCATATTGATTATAGTTTAAAAACAATTGCTAGACTGATAATTCCCACATTCATGTTGAGCCTGTTTCGGATGCTTGTTCAGTGTCTTTGAACTGTGTTTTTTGGTTTTCATCATGCCTTGTGATTTTTTGTTGAAAGGTGGACATGCTGTACTGGGTAAAAGGAACTATGGTAAATAGGCCTTTAGTGATGTAGTGATAGGATGTAGGGGGAGGTTAAGTGGTCTCTAGTCCTGTGAGTCACTCTCATAGGTGAGCCTGTGCCCCTGAACTGTAAACTTTATCAGGGCTTCTTGTTTTTTTCCCCTTAGGTGAGACAGAATGGCTGGAGGGGGCTGGAGTTGGGGACTTTTCTTCCCCCATGTGGAAGGCTAGAAGGGGCTGCGGTTAGGGATTTCCTTCTCCCTGGGTAGGTTAAGCTCTGATATAACTCCAGCAGGTTAGGCTCTGGTAAAATAGTTTCTCCTCAGGGCAGGACATGTTATGAAGAACAGAATGCTCTGATGTATTTTTAAGTTGTTTATTCTCTCCCTCTGCTGGAAGCTAGAAGCCGGAGGGAATTTTTCTGACATTCACTGTGAGGATGTGGTAGATCTGGAAGTGAAACTCCCAAAAGCATCCCCACTACCCCCATGACTGGGTTCGCCTAGAATTTGTATCTCTGGTTTGTCTACACTGAGCTTCGAGGAATCTGTCAATTTGATTTTAGGTTTTCCTACCCTAGTACTGGTTCCCATGGAGGTTTCTGCTCCAGTGAGTTGTGATCCTCTGTATCTGCTTGTCTGTCTGCAGTATTTGGAGCAGGATTTGGCTTGTGACCTCACTTCTCTGATGGACCTAAGAACAGTTGATGATTTTTCTCTTTGTTCAGGTTTTAGTTGTTGAGATGGAGTGAAGATGCTCACATGCTAGACCAGAAGTAGAAAGTTCTATTTTTTACTTTTGAATACTTAAGTGTTTTTCCTCAGAACAATCATGTTCTCTTACATAACAAATTTAGGAAATTGTAACAGTGGTAAATTTCTATTATGTAATATACTGTAGGTATTCTGATTTTGCCAATTGTCCTAATAATGTTTTTTTGTACTGATTTCCCCCCAATCTGTGATCCAGTTCAGAATCATACATTGAACTTATTTGTCATATGTCTTGGTTTTCTTTACTCTGTAACAGTATCTTAGTCTTTCTTTGTGAAGAGGATAGACCAGTTGTTTAGTAAAATGCCCATCAATTTAAGTTTATCAAAAGCTTCCTATGATTAGATTTGGGCTGTGCAGTTTTGGGGCAGAAATACTCCATGAGTTCTACATCCTTCTCAATCTGTTATGTTACAAAGGACACAATACAAGTTTATCCCATTGGTGGTGTTGACTTGATCTCTCGCATATTGGGTTTCTCCACTGTAAAGGTACTATTTTATCCTCTGTAATTAGTAAGTAATATGTGGGGGAGATACTTTGAAACTGCATGAATACTCTATATCTTACTACTCTTTCATCAATAGTTTTAGCATTCATTTATGATACTTGTTGAAATGCAATGTTATTATGTTTGCAAAATGGTGATTTTTCTAAGTCTATCTTTGCTTTTACATTTATTAGTTGACATTCTACTCTGAAAAGCTTTCCCTTGTTGGAGAGTTTTGGATGGAGTGTGGAAGGATGACATGACATTTTTTTTTTTTTTTGAGACAGTCTCGCTTTGTTGCCCAGGCTGGAGTGCAGTGGCACGATTTCACCTCACTGCAACCTCTGCCTCCCAGGTTCAAGCAATTCTTGTGCGTCTCCCACTAGCCTAGGATTACAGGCACCTGCTAGCATGCCTGGCTAATTTTTGTATTTTTAATAGAGACAGAGTCTCACCATGTTGGCCAGGCTGGTCTCGAACTCCTAACCTCAGGTGATCCACCTGCCTCGGCCTCCCAAAGTGCTGGGATTATAGGTGTGAGCCACCACGCCCGGATGAAACAGACAAATTCTAAATATATTTTGACTGTAGAGCTAATAGGATTTGCTAATCAACTGGATGTAGGCTTCAACAGAAAGACATCAAAGAGGACTCAGGTCTTTGACCTGAGCAGTTGGAGGGGTGGAATTGACAGCTGGGAGGAACAGTTTGGTTTTAGATGTGTTGAATTTGAGATATCTTCTAGACAACCAAGTGAGATGTCAAATAGTTGGATATGTGAGTCCAGAATTTAGGGGAGGGCTACACCCTAAAGATATAAACTTGGATGTTGTCATCATGTGTATGGTATTTAAAGCTATGAACTTGGATGGAGATCATCAAGAGAATGAGTGTGAAAAGGGAGGAAATAAGGACTAAGGACTGAGATTGGAGAAATCAAGAGAAACCAGAAAAGGAGATGGGGAGAGGCCAGCGAGGTGACAGGGAAACCAGGAGGGTATTTACCTTATTAGTCAAGTGGAGAAAGTTTTTCAAGGAAGGGGAGTTATGCTGCTGATATGTTAAGTAAGATGAGGAGTGAAGACTGACTACTGGATTTAATGACAACATTGGTAATCTCGATAGGCAGTCTCAGTGGGTTATTTGGGGTTCAAGAGATAATGGAAGAATTACTGGAGATTGGAGTTTTGCTGTAAAGTAGAGGGAAATGCAGCAGAGGGATGTGGAGTCAAGAGATGGCTTTTTAAAAAGATGGGGAAAATTATAGTATTCCTGTTGGCATGTGTAGAAGTGTAGGGATACCTGTGCTAATTTACAATGTATCTCCATGTGTTTTGAATTGATGCTAAGATTGATGTGTTTAGGAAAGATGTAATTTAGTCAATGAGCGCTGTCTCTAAATATAATTTTAATCAGTATTCTTGCTACTAGCCTATTTATTAGAGCTTTTGACAGTAAAATTGACTAATTTTCTTTTATTCTTGTTGCCACTATATTAGAATATGTGCAGGGATGGTTAAAATGATAGAGAAGTAGAATGTATGGATAATGCACCCATTGGAAAAGAGATTAAGAAATAATAGCAAGCTTTCACTAAAACACTATGCCAAGAAATAACCAATTATTTTTAAAAATTGTTTATCAGGTATTTGATAGCAGTGGTTTCCTATTAACTGACACTTTGCTAAACCTGTGAATACTTTAATTATTTTAAAAATATTTTCATCTTTATACTGGGGAAATATTGGTTTTTCAATTGACACCTAATTGTAGGTGGCAGCCCTGATACATATTAGTCGAGCTACTTTAGGCAGATTACTTAATCCCTTATTCTTGATTTCTTTATCCGTAAAATAGAGCTAGTAATACATATTCCATAGGATGCTGTGAAGATTAAATGTGGGAAGATACAGATACTGCCCTAATGAATGAGTTATGTATATATATAGTCTAACACATCATAGGTGCTTTTGCCTTTTATCCTTTATGTGGAAGCTAAAATTGGGTTTAGTTTTTTTCTAGATAGAAGCCAACTAAATTTCTAGTTACCTTTTCTTTTAAATAAATTAAAGGTTCTTTGATGCTATTGGTATTCTACTTCTAAGTCATTTGTTTGGTAACTTTACCAAGAGTCAAAATTAAAGATATGTATGAATACTGATACTATGAGAAGAAACAAATTTCTTGTAATGTTTTTACTGACAAAATAGCATAATGTAATAATATTTGAGGACAATATTTTAAATATAGGTCTACTAGTGAGAAGAAAGGAATTCTTTTTTGGTCATAACGTTTTGCTTATTTGGGTGTCAAAATTGGTGTTCCCTTCATCAGATTGATTGCATTGCAGATATTTAACTATAAAACCTTCTTAGTTCATGGGCTATACAAAAACAGGAAGAAGGCTAGATTTGGCCTGTGGGCCATAGTTTCCTGACCCTGATCTGCAAGATTATTTCTGCATTTAATTTCATTCTTTATATTTGTTATTTAAAAAAAAAATCCACTAACTTACAGCATTTTAACAAGACTTTGTATCTATTCCCTTTGAAATATTACTAATATATGAGCTATATAATTATTTTCCTGTAATCTTTCCATAACTATTTTCTTTTAAACTTATTTCCAAGTAATTTTAGACACACATAGAATTGCAAAATATAGACTTACGTAGAGTTGCAAATATCGTACAGAGAGTTTCTGGGTATCCTTTACCAAATTTCTTCCAATGATAATATCATGCATAACCATCATAACTGCTTTTAAAAGTACCCTTAACATTGGTAAATAAGCATTTATTTAAAAATGCATTTTCTCTGTAATTCTATTGAAGAATTTACACCTGTGATTTCACTTCTTGTTTTTATTTCCAGATCAGCCAGCATTACTAACCTGTCACTGGATAGATCTGGTTCTCCTATGGTACCTTCATATGAGACATCTGTCAGTCCCCAGGCTAACCGAACATATGTTAGGACAGAGACCACTGAGGATGAACGCAAAATTCTTCTGGTACTGGTCCAGTATCTTTGACCCATTGCTAGTTTTGAGCATAGAGAATGTTTATGTGACTGAGTCTTTTTTTTTCTTTTTGAGACAGAGTCTTGGTGTGCTGCCCAGGCTGGGGTGCAGTGGTGTGATCTTGGCTCCCTGCAACCTCCGCCTCCTGGATTCAAGCGATTCTGGTGCCTCAGCCTCCTGAGTAGCTGGGATTACAGGCGCATGCCACCACACCTGGCTAATTTTTTTGTATTTTTAGTAGAGACGTGGTTTCACCTTGTTGGCCAGGCTGGTCTCAAATTCCTGACCTCAAGTGGTCTGCCCACCTCGGCTCCCAGGGTGCTGGGATTACAGGTGTGAGCCACTGCACCCAGCCTGTCACTGAGTCTTTTTAAAAATAATTATAAAAAAAAAATTATATAAATGAAATAGCATATCAGTTAAACAGAAGTGCTTAGCTTCAGTTTTACTAGGATCACCTGAGAGATGGGTCAAGTATTCTATACTCATTGCATTAATATTTTCTTTTCTTTCTTTTTTTTTTTTTTTTTGGAGATGGAGTCTCGCTCTGTCGCCAGGCTGAAGTGCAGTGGCGCGATCTCGGCTCACTGCAACCTCCGCCTCCCAGGTTCCAGCGATTCTCCTGCCTCAGCCTCCCGAGTAGCTGGGACTACAGGCATGTGCCACCACACCCAGCTAATTTTTATATTTTTAGTAGAGACGGGGTTTCACAGTGTTGGTGAGGATGGTCTCAATCTCCTGACCTCGTGATCTGCCTGCCTCGGCCTCACAAAGTGCTGGGATTATAGGCGTGAGCCACCGCGCCTGGCCAGTATTTTCTTTACCCTTTTATCTGGTAAAATCAGAATTCAGTTACCTATGCAATAAGAGAGCTTAACTCGTAGGTCCCATATTGCTATTTAAGCTTTGAAGCATGTTTGTTATATACATGTAACACTTTTCAGACATTTAATACTGTATGTTTATATGAAATAATCAGTTGCTTATTGAATTTATCTGTGCATAAAACACTGTGTTCAATTCTAAGAGTGACTCAGAGAAATGGAAGGTATGGCTATGTCCTCAAGCTTATAATTCAAAAGTAGAAATAAGAGCCAGGTGTGGTGGCATGCACTTGTAGTCCCAGCCACTTGGGAGGCTAGGGTGAGAGGACTCTGGAGGCCAAGGGTTTGAGGCTATAGGGTGCTGTGATCATGCCTGTGAATAGCCACTGCACTCCAGCCTGGGCAACATAGCAAGACCTTGTCTCTAAGACAACAAACAAACCAACAAACCCATAAAAGGTAGAAATAAGATCAGTGGGAAGATCCTTAATAGTGGAAGTAGTAATACTTTAATAATAAAAAAGTGTCAAATAAATAATATGACCATATGTCATGTAAGAATTCAAAAAAACAGAAAGCTCATTACTAATGAGGGAATCAGAAAAAGGCTTAAACTAAAGGGCTTGAACTGGACCTTGAGAGATGGAATAGTTTTGTATAGGCAGTGAGGAAAGTGAATCTTATTTAAAGGTGTGAAGAAAGATATAGAGGTAAGAATAAGCATGACATTTTCAATGGCCAGAAGTAGGATTTTTTAATTGGGAGAGAGTTTAAGTAGGAATCGGGGGGCAATGAGAAAGGAAAGTTATTTGGGACTACCTGGTGGAAGGCAATGAATTCTGTACTTACAGGTGTAGATTTAAACCTTTAGTTGCTGAGGAACATTCAGAATTTTTTTGAGCAGGGAGTAATTTACTGAAGCTCTTCCTTTTCAAAAACTCATCTGTCAGTTGGGTACATGGTGAGAATCTGGTGGAGTGAAAGCCTCTAGGAACAGTTACCTTAGGTTAGTGTGATTAACTGTTGTCTCCCTCTGCCTTGCCCCATCTCCAAAGAAGAATACATAAATAGGAGATTGATAATATGTGCCATTGACTGAAAAAAGAAGTATTTGGAATAGTTGGTTTTCAAGAGAAAAAGTTGTGTTTGGAATTAGATGAGCTGAGTTCAAGCTGTTCCCACGTATATGTCATTTGTATTAAATTGTGTGAGTTAGCTAGCATAAAGAAATCCAACTTAGGTTTCCTTTTATGAGTCTAAAAATCACAGGAAAACATCTGAAAAGGTATATAGCATTTTTCTCAAGAGTAACTACTTGCTGTTAATGTGATTGCAGGACAGTGTGCAGTTAAAAGACCTGTGGAAAAAAATCTGCCATCACAGCAGTGGAATGGAGTTTCAGGATCACCGCTACTGGTTGAGAACGCATCCTAACTGCATTGTAGGAAAGGAATTAGTCAACTGGCTAATCCGAAATGGGCACATTGCCACAAGGTATTCTGATCTTAGAAAGAAGGTTTCAATATTATTTATTTATTTTGAATGAGAAAACATATTTGAAGATAGTAAGAATTACAGATTTCTTTGTAGAGTTAGGGTGCTCTTTGTTTTATGTAATTGGTGGTTTAGGGTGCTAATTACTTAACTCTCCTCCAATCTGAGTTTTAACCAGCAGAGAACAGATGCAAGGAGTACAAGGAGCCAAATAGGATCTTAATTTACCTTATTAAAAGCAGAAGAACTCTCTAGCAAAGCAGGATTAGAGAATGTAGCTGGAACCTAAGGCCAAAGAATTCCCCATCTACTGTTCACTAATCTAGACAGGTCGTAACCTGTGTTCAGTATTTGATCCATAAGCTATGCCTGTCGGGTCCTAGCTTGCCTCACAAATCATTTATAAAAAAGAGTAACAGACAGGTCCTGCTTTTCAAATACACGTATCCCCTAGCGTTTACTATTTTCTCAGATTAGCCACTCCTCTTCTCATGGGAGGAAAAAGATACGTAAAGAAGTAAAGAGAGAAATAGCTTTAGGCAGTAAAGCCCTGGTTGCAATTTTGGCTGTATATATATATATATATACACACATATATATGTATATATACACAAACACACATTTTATGCCTGTGTCTGTAATATTTGGTATTGTCTTATTAAAACTAAGCTCCTTGAAGGTAGGAGCTTTTCTCAACATTTTTAAATCTGTTAAGTACAGGGTTGTGCATGCATTGAATACTCAGTCAATGCTTGCTGTTATTAAAATTAGGTTTTGTTAGGACTGCCTTACCAGTAGTTTCTTCTCCTTTACTATAGTACCTGGAAGAATCTTTTAGTTTGCTTTAACTCTCTCTTGTTTTATCCTTTACTTATCCAAGGGCCATTTGAAATTCTAACTCTGATTAGAACTGAAAAAAAAAATATTTTAAGGTTGTGTCTTATCTGGTACTTAACTATTCTGACTGACTTTTAAAACTTTTCATTTTTGTGGGTCTTGATTCAGGGCACAAGCTATAGCAATTGGACAAGCAATGGTTGATGGACGTTGGCTGGATTGTGTTAGTCATCACGACCAGCTTTTCAGAGATGAGTATGCGCTGTATAGACCACTGCAGGTACTTTTCAGTGTTTACTGCCAATTAGAATGTAGCAAGCTTATTTTATAGTCTTTCTTCATCAGTGGGAATAAAAAGTAGTTTACTAGAAGATAATTTTTTCTAACATTTTTTCCTGCTGTTTGAGGAAAGTTAAAACTTTTTTTACTTGATAGGCAGCAGTGAAGAAAAAGCTGCCATTAGAATCAAACATTTTATTGTTTACTTTAAATTTGATCAGACAATAAAAAAGGAAAAAGATAAGAATCAAACACTTTTTTCAGTTGGTGTGGTAGTTCTTAAATTTGGGTTTATGGTCTTTATAGTTGCTTATTTAACTTTAATGGTTTTCGGTTTTATTATGCCTATGTTTTTAGAACTGAGAGTATAAATAATAAAATGAAAAATTTTATGGCATCTATTGAAATCATTTTGACTGTAGAACTATTGTGTAACTAGTGATGATGGCTGGGTACGGTGGCTCACGCCTGTAATCCCAGCACTTTGGGAGGCTGAGGCAGGTGCATCACCTGAGGTCAGGAGATCGAGACCATCCTGGCTAACATGGTGAAATCCCGTCCCTACTAAAAATACAAAAAAATTAGCCAGGCATGGTGGTGGACACCTGTGGTTCCAGCTACTTGGGAGGCTGAGACAGGAGAATGACGTGAACCTGGGAGGTGGAGCTTGCAGTGAGCCGAGATTGCGCCACTGCACTCCAGCCTGGGCGACAAAGCAAGGCTCCATCTCAAAACAAACAAACAAACAAAAAACAATGGTATACTGATGAATATATATTTTTTTACTTTAGGGAAGTGGAAATTATTTAAAGATATAACTTCAAAAAAACATACTTTCACTCTTGGTTTATGTAATTTGATACAATATATAGGTTATATATACACACACATATATAAACATATATATACATATACACACACAGGCACACACACACATATATATATATAGCTGACCATTAAGAGTTAGGGATACTGACCCCCTGTATAGTTGAAAATTCACGGATATTTGACTTCCCTAAAACTTAACTACTAATAGCTTACTGTTGACTGCAATCTTTATTGATAACAGGCAATTAATACATATTTTGTATGTTGTGTGGATTATATACCATATCCTTACAATAAAGTAAGCTAGAGAAACATGAAGAAAATTATAAGGAAGAGAAACTATACTTACTATTGATTAAGTGGAAATGGATCATCACAAAAGTCTTCATCCTCATTTCATGTTGAGTAGGCTGAGGAGGAGGGAGGAAAAGAAGAGATTGCTTTTGCTGTCTCAGGGGTAGCAGAGGCAGAAGAAAATCCACATATAAGTAGACCAATGCAGTTTAAACCCTTGTTCAGAGGTCAGCTGTGTAATGTTTAGTAACACCTTTGTGAACTAAAATTGGAAAGTCAATGGTTAGAAGAGACAAATGACTCCAAATATTGGTGTGGTATGATTGATTAAAAGTTATTTTCCAAGATGTGTTCTGGAGAGAGTTGCCCCAGAGCTAAAATAAATTCTAAGCTATCTTCACTCTCAGGACTAAGGCATGAAATGAAACACTATAAAATCTGTATCAAAAAAATGTTTTGTTCTTAATATACTACTTAAGTCTTCTAGTTAACGAAAATTACAATTTTAAAGAGTGGAATCGTCAGTATGATTCTGGTTTATAAGTTGGTTTTTGTTAATTTGTTTATTTTTATAAAATTCAATTGTTAGGTTCATAGAAATATTGGACTACAATTTATTTATAGTGTGACAGCCTCAACATTGTTGCCATTGAGGGCCAATTGCTTGGATCCTGTCTTCATCCTTTCAGAGTACAGAATTTTCTGAGACACCTTCTCCCGACAGTGACTCAGTGAACTCCGTGGAAGGACACTCTGAGCCATCCTGGTTTAAAGACATAAAGTTTGATGACAGTGACACAGAACAGATAGCTGAAGAAGGTGACGATAATTTGGCTAGTGAGTTTAACTTTCTAACATTTTAGTTTTGATGGGTCATTACTGTGTATGTATGATAAAATGATTATCTTGTTTGTTGAAATAATTCTGCTTTATAATTTATGGCTCCAACTAAATGGAAACATCTGATAGCAGTCTTTGTCTTAGATACAGTATTTTCTTAAACCAACTTGTTAGACTGACATTTCTAGATTTTACCATAGTCTATAGTTTGCAGCAGCTTAAAAATAACTGAACTAATAATATGGCAGCAGACAACTTTCTCATCTCTTCACTATGATATCAGACTTTCTCTCTGCAGAACCTCCAATATATTTCTTCATTTTAAAAATTGATTTTATATTTAACTTGTTCAAATTTTATTAAGTCTACACAGAAGTACATGAAAATACTGTATCCATTTTGGTATTGCACATTGGGCTTGTATATTAAAAAAACATTTTTCTCCTTTCCTCCAATACCCTGATAAAACCCATTTTTACTCCCCTCCTCTCCCTATATTTCTTTCCCCTTCCCAACACTAAAAGATTCTGCCAGTCCTAGCAAGCGCACATCAGTCAGCAGTTTCCAGTCCACAGTGGACAGTGACTCAGCCGCTTCTATCAGCCTGAACGTGGAGCTGGACAACGTGAACTTCCATATCAAGAAGCCCTCCAAGTACCCACATGTGCCCCCTCACCCTGCTGACCAAAAAGGTAGGAGGTAGTCACCATCTGGAATCCAAACACAGGCTGGACAGCTGGGCCATAGGATCTCATGCCAGCCTGTCCTTCTGGCTTCCTCTGTCCCACGTGGCTGAGGGGATTTGGTGTGGGTTTTGTTCTACCCTTTCTCATTTCTCCCACACCTCCTCCCCATACCTTTTTTGGTTGATTCCTTTTATTTCTTGTTTTCTCCCTCAGCACCACCATGCCCAGTGTAAAGCTTGTAGTCTTTAAAAGGAACTACATCTGACTGCTCTTCCCATAATGTGCAACTTCCAAGGTGGCATTTCTTTGCATTTATAACATGGATGTTCTGCTCTATTCTTTTCTCTTTCTTCATTTAACATTTTAAAGCCTATTTGCCTTTGCCCTTACCCAGTAATATAATATTTCACTAAACCCATTAAGATGCTTGAACTAGATTGGGGGAAAATCATTCACACATTCCAAAATATCTCCATAATAATTCATACTGCTTATTATGTATATTCTATATTTATTAAAACAATTTCTTCTCTAATGTAAAATGAATTCATTATTTTTAGCTATCTTATTTGATGCTTTAGTCTACTGGCTCAAAAATAATAGTGACCATATTCAAAAGACATTTGGTGTAAAAGGAGAAAGAGGTAAACATTACTAAAATCTAACATAGCAGCACATAAGAAATGCCTGTTTTTAAAATGGATGATGAGGTTTACTTTATTGGATATAATTAAAAGCCAATTTAAATTATAGTCCTATCATAGGATTGTGTAAAAGTGAATAAAAAAAAATGCACGAGTAAATAAATAAATGTGGGATTTCATTATGTTGTAATAACTGAAAAATCATTATTATAAAGACGAAGCACTTTGTTCCATGATTTTACCTGGAGTTTGTATTTTAAACATATAACTGTCTAAAGTGGAATTGTCTCCTTACTTAGATCTGAAATGCTTGCCTAAGTTTTGCACACTGTATTTTGAGCCTAAGAATATGATCAGAAAACAGAAGCTTTTGAGCCAAACATTTATACTAAAATGATTTGATACAAGTTTATATTTCTCCAACAAATTTCTCATAGTTGTCAGTAGTAGCTATTATCAAGATGTGGCAAAATGGTACTTAAGAGTTATAGTAATAAAAAGGAATATGTTATTTAAAAACAAGTAGAGAAGGTGTGTTAATGAGACTTGACTACCATTGAACACGAGTAAGATAGACATCTTTATGGAAATCCTCAAAACAGAAATTGGAAGAATGATGGAGAATATTTGGGTGAGTATGAAAGGACGGAAAAGCAGATATGACACTTGTGTGAGAATTAATTATAGATGGTGGTCACATGGAGGATATTATGAAGGTTTTGAATATAAACTTACAGATGTGGGTCAGGGGCACACAGATGATGAACATCTGTTCTCTGGACACATCTGTTGGCAATCACATTTTGCTGTAAGCAGAATGTGAAGTATACTTTTGACTTGGTGATGATTTCATCTCTTGGATTGTTAAAGAAGTTTTCAAAATCTTGAAGAAAGTGACCTGTCATCATGGAATTTGTAATAGGGAAGGATAGACTGCTGAGCACAGTCAGATACTTACTTTTGAAAACCTAACTTGAGAACATTCGGAGTGGAATGGAACAGGAGGCTCCAAAAATGACATTGTTATGGTACAACCCCAGATTGTATCTCCAAGGAAATTGACAGGAGAAGCACCTGCAGTTGACAAAAATATGACTCCTTTGGAACCTCCCTGATCTCAATCCTTTTTTTTTTTTTTTTTTTAAGAGACAGGGTCTGGCTCTGTTGCCCAGGCTGGAGTGCAGTGGCGCGATCTTGGCTCACTGCAACCTCCGCCTCCTGGGTTCAAGTGATTCTCCCACCTCAGCCTCCCGAGTAGCTGGGATTACCGGTGCGCACCACCATGCCCGGCTAATTTTTTGTATTTTTAGTAAAGGTGGGGTTTTGCCATGTTGGCCAGGCTGGTCTTGAACTCCTGGCCTCAAGTGGTTCACCTGCCTTAGCCTCCGTAAGTGCTGGGATTACAGGCATAAGCCACTGTGCCTGGCCCTCAATCCTTTAAAAAGATTGTCTATTAAAGTTGAAAGTGGCAACTTTCATAAGAGAATGAATCTGAAAGAGGGGGCAGCACTTTTAAGAAAAATGACAGTATAATAGAAGTCCAGCTTGCCCTGAAGGTTGGAGAAAATGCCAAGGATATCTGAGAAAGATTTAAAGTTTGGTAGAAAGAAAAACTAGGCCAGTTATTTGGGAAAGTTTATATAATATTGATTGATGACTAAAAGAAGGCTTCTTTTTCCTCCCCGCTCTTTAGACTAATTTTATCAGGAAAGAATACACATGGTTAAGAGGAAAGTGAAGTCCAGGATAATGAAGAGGTAGAGAATTAATGGTTTTTTAAATAAGTCTGTTGCCAGGTTTAGGCAAACTATATGCCAGGTTATTGAAAGACTTTGGATCTGGGATCATGGAGCCGGAGTTTGTTATCTTTGAAGAGTTTCGAAGAGTAGGAGAGAGTCTAGATGACTATAGTGATAGGTACATTTTTTTTTTTTAAAGATAGGTTCTTGATTTGACTTTGGAAGCTGGCAAAATGTAGAGAAGTGTAGTAAGCAGAATGTACTGTGGTATTTAGAAAAGGGATTGGTAGTGACTGGGCACCAGCACTGTTTAAGCAAACTAAGTCATTCCAAAACCCTGTTTTCATTTTTTATGGTGATACAAGATTGATAAATCAGAAGACTATAATAGATACTATCTTTGTTGATGTTAATAAGACATTTAATGATCTCTCAATAATTTTGTAGATGAGGAGGACAATTTTGTACTTGAAGTATGGTAAAAGAGGCAAAGGCAATGGTCATATTTGTTTAAAGCACAGGCTTTGGAGTCTGTATGAGCTTTATTTTTAAAATTGTAAATTGACAAATTATAATTGTATATATTTATGGGATATAAAAAGATGTTACAAAGTATGTATAAAATATGGAATGATTAAGGAATAAGGATTTGAAATGATAGATATGTTTATTAAACCAAACTAATGAACATATTCATCATTTCAAATCCTTTTTGTTGGGGCAGGGTGCAGTGGCTCATGCCTGTAATCCCAGCACGTTGGGTGGCTGAGGCAGGTGGACTGCTTGAGTCTAGGAGTTCAAGACCAGTTTGGGCAATGTGGCAAAACCCCATCTCTACAAAAAAATACAAAAAAATTAGCTGGGTGTGGTGGTGTGCACCTGTGGTCCCAGCTATTTGGGAGGCTGAGGTGGGAGGATTTCTTGAGCTCGGCAGGTTGAGGCTGCAGTGAGCCATGATTTTGCCACTGCAATCCAGCCTCGGTGACAGAGTGAGACTTTATCTAAAAAAAAAAAAAAAAAAAAAAAAAAATCCGTATTATTCTTAGTGGTGAGAACCTTTGAAATTTACTCTTAGCAATTTTGAAATATACAATACACTATTATTAACTATAGTCTTTGTGCTATACAGTATATCTCAAAAACTTATTCCTCCTGTCTGAAAGAAACTTTCTACCCTTTGACTAGCATCTCTCCCCATTCCCTTCACTCCCTCAACCTCTGGTAACCACCATTCTACTTAGCATGAGCTTTTAATATGAAAAACACAAAGAGTGTAGTGTATCTGGTGAATGTAAAAGCTTATGATGACACTACTAGTTTTTTTTTTTTTTTTTTTTTGAGACGAAATTTTGCTCTTGTTGTCCAGGCTGGAGTGCAGTGGCCCGGTCTTGGCTCACTGCAACCTCCGCCTTCCGGGTTAAAGCGATTCTCCTGTCTTAGCCTCCCAAGTAGCTGGGATTACAGGCGCCTGCCACCATGCCTGGCTAATTTTTGTATTTTTAGTAGAGACAGGGTTTCACCCTGTTGGTCAGGCTGGTCTCCAACTCCTGACCTCAGGCAATCCAACCTCGGCCTCCCAAAGTGCTGGGATTACAGGCGTGAGCCACCGCACCCGGCCCACTACTAGTATTAACACATGGATTTGTAGCTTGTTGTACAAAATATTGAAAGGATAATTAATAATTTGATGTCAACAGGAAGCGGATGCTCCTAGGTTATGTTATAGGGATTTGACTCTGTATTTAGTGTTGTTCACTTTTTTTTTGGTCAGCACTTTTAATGTTTTTTTAGATCCACAAATAATTAAAATCTGGAAAGAATGGCTAGCGTGTTGGATAGCTGAATTGACATTTAAAGATCTTTATTTTTTCAAGCAATAGATGGAGACTAACAAGATGAAAGTTAACACAGTTAAACATAAAATAATAAGGCTTAACATGTTTACTATTCGTACTTTGGAGAAAGTCACTCAATAATTTGTGTGATAAAGATCTAAGTTTTAGTTATTTGCAAACTTAATAGGGTGATGTGCCAACCCCGCACTCCCCAGCACTCCCTAGGGCAATAATAGATTTCATTAGTGGCCATATAATGTCTAGAATGAGGATCCAATTTACTGTTTTGTGTTCAGTTCTCATTTATGAATAGAACGAGGTTGCCAGGATCCTAAGACATCTGAAAACCATGCTAAGGAAAGCTGGACTATTTAAAATGGAAAAAAGACTTGTTGTTTCCTTTAGGTATCTGAAGAGTACCTGAAAGAAATTATATTTATTTTGCATATGGCTGAAGGAAGAACTAGATTCAGTAGTTGGGAGTAGTGAACTTTTGCCATTGCATGGTAAGCATCCAGGTTGTGTCTGAATGTCCACCTGTCATGGTTACTGAGGACAGATGCCCACATTGGGTGATGTGTTATATAGACTTGGGGACTTCTAAGTTTTCTTTTAATTCTAAATCTGTGAACTGAAAAATCTAGATCTAGAATTGAAAAGAAATGATAATCCTTTAGCCTACTCAGAATATTACAGAGGAAGTTCCAGCATTAGGAAGAAGATAATTATTAAATTGACCTCTTAGGTCATTTGCAGCCTTATAATTTGAAGTCTTTAAAAGTCTCTTAATAAGTATTGCTGGCTTTCACAGTTCTCTCTTAGTTTTTAACATATTAACGAGTTATTCTTTTTACATTTTTTCTTGTGAAGTTGAAGCATAATAGTTTGCTGAGTGTTATAGTCAAGATGAACACTGATTACCAGAAAATACAGATTTCCAGGGAGACTGGTAGTTGTGTGAAAAAATAATAGAGTTCTTTTGCCTCTGGTTTTCATTCCCTTTGTATAAATACAAATGGGAATGGTTTTTATCTTTACATTGAAATTAAAGGTAGTACTTATTAAATATTTTCTTATGGATTGTCCTATATTGTTTCAGGCTGAGGAAAATTGGATTTATAAAATTGGTTGAAATATCTGTACTTTAAAAAACACTACTTATGCTTTCTGTCTTAAGTGAGAAAACCCTATTTTCAGAAGCTCGTAAAACTGGCTTAATTTTTCATTATTGGTCTTGGAGAATTGTACAGTTAAAATATATTTTATTAGGTATTACAAACAGGATTCTGAACTATTCTTGGAAAGTTAGCAAGTAAAACCTAGAGAAGGTGAAAATCATGGCTTCCGTAAATCTCTAGATGTAGTTTTTCGTGTATAGGAAAACATGGGATAGAGGAGCCAGTTAAACACACCATGAGAAAACAATGGATTGTACTCCAAATGTGGGACATTGCACAGAACATTTGACCTAGGTTCTTTTAAATTCATGTTATGAAAAGAAAAAAAGACAGGAGATCTGTTCTAGATTAAAAGAGAATGAAGAGATACAGGAACCAAATGCCGTGTGTGAACTTGATTGCATCAAGGCTTAAGAAAAAAAACTGGATTAAAAACATTTGGGGACAGTTGGATAAACTTGAGTATGGGCTAATTCTGTGCTATTAAGACATTGTTAATTTTCTCAAATATGTAAATAATATTGTGGCTATAGAGAAGAATACCTTTATTTTTATGAGAGTTGTGCTCATGTCCTAGTGGTAAAGTGTCATGATGTGTGTAACTCTGATCGGGGGGAAGAAACATACACATATATGGCAAATCCTTAACAATTGTTGAACTCAGGTGGATGGTATACAGCATTTTCTGTAGGTTTGAATTTTTTTCATAACTAAATGGGGAAAATCCACCATTTCTGGAGTCTCATATGGATACAATTAAGCTTTAGTGTGAGAAGGCTGGTAAAGAACAAAACATTAATTGAACTAATAGGATTTGATGTTACTCATTTCTGTGAGGGAAGAGTAGAAATAAAGTATAACATCTATCTTGTCCACATACTCGATTTTATTGTATTTGGCATAGTGCACTTGAACTTTCTAAATAAAATATTTTCTTTGTTTCCTGGTTGGAAGGATGAGCATATTGGCTTGTAAACATAGTAACTTTTAAAGTCCAGTTGTTTATAAATGCACTTGGAGAAAATTTTATGGAGATCCTTTACCTTAAAGGAGTTAACATGCATTGTGTTTTAATTTGCATAGTGGAAAGAACCCCATTTGAGCTATGCTTGGTCACAGACCTAGAGAAAGTTCACGGGGAAGTAAAGAATAAGTTTCACTTGTAAGAAAACTATTTAATATATTAAAAGCATTCAGAGTGTGTTCAGTTAATGTCTAGCAAAAATTTGGCTGTGTTTGGTATAATTTTTGAAAAACAAAAACACTTATTTGGAACTAATACAAATACTGATGAGTTTTATCTTTATTCCTGCCAATGTCACTTCTGTATTAATTTGTTTTATAGCTTATATTCTGAAATTTGAAAAAAGTTTATATTGTTTTATCAGGTGGGTTCTGTATGAACTACTTTGTGCATAGGCAAAGTGATTATTTGTTAAATCATCAAGTTACACGTGAAAAGAACTGTAATCTTTTAGGATGGTCGTACAAGTATCTGAAGATCTTAATTTTCATAAACCGGTTGGTTTTGGTAAGAGAAAAACATTTCTCTATCTGACATTTGAATTAAGGAGAATTGTTTTCACAGCTCTATTGTGTTATTAATGCAAGTCTACTTAAGTTTAGTGTGAAGTGCATAGAACAAGTATAAAGAGGCATTTTGACCCAAAGCTTTCTTGAATTTGCTGGGCAGTGATGGGTTTAGTATGAGTAATATTTTGTGTGTGGGCGTATTCTCTATATAATTATGCTGACATGTTATAGTCATATGTCTCTCCTTTTGTTCCTCCTCTCTGTTGTCTCCCTGGTATGCAGAGTATTTGATTTCTGACACTGGAGGACAACAGCTCTCAATAAGTGACGCTTTCATCAAAGGTAATTTTATAAAAAGCTGTATGTGGAATGGTGTCTCTTTTTTTCATGAGGATATACTTAGGGCTTAGCACATTGATTGGCCCAGAGAAGGTGCTGAAAATATATTTGATTATGGTAGTATCATGGGAACACAGTTTTTAATATGTATAATGATTTTGAGAATGTTGAGAACCAAGAAGGTAAACTTGGACTTGGTTTGCGAGGAGGTCGTCTCTGGTGTGAAAAGTAATTGTTTAAAAACTTTTAAGTAGAATTTGAACTTAATTCTTTTAAAGACATAGTTTACACTTAACTATATTGTGAATATAATATTAAGTATTGATATAAATATCATCAAGGATTGTCAAATTTGTCAAAAAGCCCACAGGCAGATCTCCAGTTAAGGATGCTGCTTGCCCTCTGGAGTGAGGAAGAGAAGTAGGCAGTAGAGGATAAAGAACTAACTCTGCCGATGAATTTCTTTTGGACACAAAAGCAGAATAAAAAAGTATTAGCCTTCTCCTATTCCTTCCCTACTTAGCTTAGCTTCCTAAAGACATTCTTAGTTAGTCCATAGTACTCCACTGGTTAGGCCTCAGACAATGGGAGAAAATTTCCCTTCCTTCTTGGCTCCCAGGGTTTCAGATCAAAGAGAGAAGGCAAGCTGGTACAAGGAGGCCACTGCAGCTTATCTGATAGCTTGGCAATGCTTCTAAATTCACCTCCAAGCATCTGGTTCAGCTAGAAGTTTACAGAGTGGCCCTTTATGTAATTGAAATGCGCAGTTCTTGTACTTCACATGTCATGGACATATACTTTACTGTGTAATCTGCTGGGCTGTTTGGTGGAAGTTTTTTTGTTTGTTTGTTTTGCTTTTAAGAGGGGACAGGTTAGAGAATTTTTGTAAGCATTTCCCACTTCTTTTCTTTCCACTTACTTGGTCAGATTATTCAACAATTATTTAGTGAACATATTTTTTTGTTAAGCATTTATTATTTATTTTTTGTCTTAACTATTTTCATTCATTCTTTAAAAAATTTAAAGATTTTACACAAATTCTACATAAATGCTATTTACTATGTTTTAATATTTATGTTTTTGAGTCTGTCTTGCTAAAATTTTGTTTAAAAACCCCTGTGCCAATATTGAAAGAGAAACACTATTGAGGATTGTCTGAATAGACTTTCTACACTGTCATCTGTTGTTTTGTGATATCTGAGCTGAGCTTCTTTCTTGAAAATTCATCACCCACGCTATCATGTGTTCTTTTGCCAGCATTCAGATTTCTGTTGAATGCAGTTTTCAGTTTGTGATTTTTTTTTTTTTTTTTGAGATGGAGTCTTGCTCTGTCACTCAGGTTGGAGTGCAGTGGTGCGATCTTGGCTCACTGCAATCTCTGCCTCCTAGGTTCAGGTGATTCTCCTGCCTCAGCCTCCCTTGTAGCTGGGATTACAGGCGTCTGCCAACATGCCCAGCTAATTTTTGTGTTTTTAGTAGAGATGGGGTTTCGCCATGTTGGCCAGGCTGGTCTCCAACTCCTGACCTTAGGTGATCTGCCCACCTCAGCCTCCCAAAGTGTTGGAATTACAGGCGTGAGCTACCATGCGTGGCCCAGTTTGTGATTTTAAAGGGGAAATTAACACCCTCGTTTTTAAAAATTCAAAGGAGAAGCAAAAGTTTCATTTTATTTGCTTATCAGAAGCTGTGCTTATAATTATTGGCTTGAGAGTCTTAGTTGTGTACATTTGATTTTCACAGTTCTGTTTCTGATTTTGGCTGTTGCCAATTACTGCTCTTCTTAATTCTTGCATTTCTGTATTTTTAGTGTATTTTACGTATTTGTATGTATTTTCTTAGGCATTTTATTTATATGTTTATTACATGTTCTTGCCTTTTTACACCAATAATTTATGTTGGCTAACTTAAAACATTTATAAAGACAAAGGGCAATTTCTAAATATATGAGTAGATGGTATAAAACAGGACAATGAAGTAATAACTTCTTATTTTATATTGTACTTAGAATCCTTATTTAATCGTCGAGTAGAGGAAAAATCCAAAGAGCTGCCTTTCACACCTTTGGGCTGGCATCATAACAACCTGGAGCTCCTGAGGGAGGAGAATGGGGAGAAACAAGCCATGGAGAGGTTGCTGTAAGGCAATGAAATTTTTAATTTTAATTTTTCACTTTTATTATCTTCAGTGACTTGTTAAGCATATGCATCATTCCTCTTAAAAAGGGAGGTCTTTTTCTTTTTCCTTAGAAAGTAAAAAAATACTAAGATTACTTAGGAAATAAAGTCTATTTTGACTTGTGATTAAATTTCTTATAAAACCAAGAGCCCCAGCTGGGTGCGGTGGCTCACGCCTGTAATCCCAGCACTTTGGGAGGCTGAGGCGGGAGGATCACAAGGTCAGAAGGTCGAGACCAGCCTGGCCAACGTGGTAAAACCCCATCTCTACTAATAATACAAAAATTAGCCAGGTGTGGTGGCGCCGGCCTGTAATCCCAACTACTCGGAGGCTGAGACAGGAGGATTGCTTGAACTCAAGAGGCGGAGGTTGCAGTCAGCTGAGATCGGGCCACTGCACTCCAACCTAGGCAACAGAGCAAGACTTCGTCTCAGAAAAAAAAACAAAAACAAAAGCAAAAGCCCCAAACTATGCTTGTCTGTCCCCATTTTACGTGTTAAAATTTCATTTCAGTCAATTGCAGGGGACTTCTTAGTGGAAGATGTTCAGATTTCATTTATATGCAAAATCCTTAAGGTACAGATATAATGAAAGAATGATATTGACCTAGAAAATCTTATCTGTGATCCATAATTGAAATGTTTATTTCTTTGTAGGCTTCTTGTTTTACCATCAGAATTATTGTCTCTGGTAGTATTAACTATGCAAACTTCTTCCTTATAATATTTTTGTAGTTCAGCTAATCATAACCACATGATGGCACTACTCCAGCAGTTGCTCCATAGTGACTCACTGTCATCATCTTGGAGGGACATCATCGTGTCATTGGTCTGCCAGGTTGTTCAGACAGTCCGACCTGATGTCAAGAACCAGGATGATGACATGGATATCCGTCAGTTTGTCCACATCAAAAAAGTAAGCTCTGCTAATGTTTTACTAATGCTAGGAACTGATGAGGCAGGACTGATTGTAATTTTTGTCTTAATGGTAATCTGAAAAGAGTCATTACCCTGAGGGGTGCTAGGTGAAGAGTAGGAGGTTTTGCTCTCTGCTTTGTTTGTTAGCAGTGCACTTAGGAGTCGTGGAAGCCATGCATAGGAAGTGAGAGGTGAATGGAAAGGATGAGTTATATCGGAGATGAGTTGGGAACCCAAACAGATATAGGTTCTTCCTTTCTTGCTTCCTCTTCTTGACAAGTCAGCTATGAGAAAGCCTGTTCTCACAGATTGTGATCACTGTTCTGAGGAAAAGCAGTGGGTAATTTGCTTTATTTAGATCAAGCTTGTCCCACTCGTGGCCTGTGGGCTGCATGCAGCCCAAGACTGCTTTGAATCCGGCCCAACACCAATTCATAAACTTTCTTAAAACATTATGATATTTTTTGCGATTTTTTTTTTTAAGCTCATCAGCTATTATTAGTGTATTTTATGTGTGGCCAAATACAATTCTTCCAGTGAGGCCCAGGGAAGTCGAAAGATTGGACACCCCTAATTTAGATAGTAATGGAGTCCTGTGTGTGCTTTTTCCCAATGATATTTAACTTAAACAATAGTGTTAACTGCCACATGGCACTAGTTTATTCAGTCAGTGAGTACTTTAGAGTTCTAGTATAGTACATTAGAGAACAGGGGATGGGAAAACAGAGGCATACAGAGATGCCATTGATCATTGGTTGAAAGGAAGAATTGTTTCCTGAAATTTTTTATTCTTATTTGATTACATAATAGTTAAAAAAAATGTAAAGAAATAATAGTGTACATCTAACTAGATTCTACGCATGTTATCATTGAATTTTATTGTTCTCTTAATTGTTCCATTAGATCCCAGGTGGAAAGAAGTTTGATTCTGTGGTTGTCAATGGCTTTGTTTGTACCAAGAACATTGCACATAAAAAGGTAATGTGATTCAGTTCAGCAGTGAAGTTCAGCAAACCATGGCTGTGTGCTTAGGTAACAAGTTGGGGCACCTTAGTCATGGAAGAAATGGACAATGGACAATGAAAGGCAGCTGTATCTGCCGTAGGGGTGAAATTTGGTAGGTTCAGGGAAGATTTCCCAGAGCTGAGGATGAATGGATTAGAATTTGAATAATGGGAATTCACCAGACAGAAGGAGGAAGGAGGGAGGATCAGGCTTCTAGATTGACAGAATGATAAGATACTGGCATTATTTATCTCCTGATCCTGTTACATCTTAGGGAGACAGGGTTTCTCTGGTAGGCTGGAGTCCTTCCAGAGGCTTAGCATTCTAAAACTGATAGCTCTTCTAGTGTTCGGCTACAGAACCGTCAGTCTTCTTCTGTTATCCTTCTCACCTTATATCTTTGTAGCACTAGCACAAAGGAGTGGAGAGAGATAACCTGGGGTATTAAGGAGACTCTGAGCTCCTAAGGTGTAATATGGGCAATGTAGATGAAGCTGGAGGAAGCAGGCAAGGGCTTTGTATCTCATTAAAGGTCTTGAACTTTATTCTGAAATCTTTTGATTCTCAGTGTAGTGTACATACATTGAGATCACATGTGGACCTTTTAAAAATGTCTGTTCTTAGCCTAACCCCTAGAAATTCTCATTCAGTAGGTTAAGGGCAATGGGAGTGTATGGATGTTAGGGAAATGGTGGTACTGTATTTAAAGTAGGCACTAGGCCGAGTGTGTAATCTCAGCACTTTGGGAGGCCAAGGCTGGCGGATCACGAGGTCAGGACTTTGAGACCAGCTTGGCCGTATGGTGAAACCCCGTCTCTACTAAAAATACAAAAATTAGCTGGCGTGGTGGCATGTGCCTGTAGTCTCAGCTACTCGGGAGGCTGAGGCAGAAGAATCTCTTGAACCTGGGAGGCGAAGGTTGCAGTGAGCCGAGATCACGCCACTGCACTCCAGCCTGGGCAACAGAGCGAGACTCCATCTCAAAAAAAAAAAAAAAAAAAGGCACTTCAGGTGTTTCCAGTGTCATTTGTTGATCCTTGCGTTTTGAGATACCATTGATCTATAGTAGTGTTCTCAAACCTTGCTGTGCTTCAGAATCACCAGGGGAAACATTCAAAACAGAGATACCCTGGCCCCACTTCTGGGGATACTGATTTTGTTATAGCGAGAGCTGAGGCAGATTTCTAGCCTGAGCAACCAGATGGATGAATTCTAGTCTCGTTTTCACTTTTTTCTAAGTTGAGCTTAATATAGTTTTTTTCTAAGGCATTAAGATTCCTGAAAATTATTAGTGACCATAGATAAATAAAAATATTCTTGGCTTCAGTTTTGTACTTATCGCATATTTGATTGCAATAATTCCACATCAGTCAATATTTCTACACAGAGTCTTACTAAAACCACACATTACCCATTAAAGGAGAACTTTAAACCAAATTAAATGATATTTGTTGAATTAAGAGGTAAATATGTTGTGCCTTCTCAGAAAGTGAGGAAAATTTGTATGTGGGTGTGGTGGAAACATATGCATGAATGACTGTCTTGCCCCACTGATTAGAGATAGTCCTTGATTTGTAGTTGCTAAAAAGAGTCCTGAATTGAGTTTCCCAGCTGGTGAGTCACTGTTTTCGGAACTGTTTGCCAGTTTGGGGTCCATAAACTTGGTCAGCCTGAAACCTCAATTGCTATTCTGCCTGTGGCTTTAAGCACACGGTTAAGGTATATTATTTGAGTCTCTGCTTCTTGAGATGCTTTCAGATTTTCTTTTTGAACTTCATGTTACCTATTTCAGCTTGCCACCTTAATGATTGTTTGGAAATTTATTCTATTAGCAATATGTTCAGGAGGCATTTTAATTCTTTTCTCCCTCTTCTCTTGAATTTTAGAAAGACTAAAATATGCTTTTAAAGTTGCTTATTTCTTGGAGTTTGTGAAGTAACCTGTCATTAAATACTGCTCCCTCCGTGCACACTCAGGGCATGATGTCTCTTCTTACAACATCAGAAATAAAAAAAAAAAGTTAAAGAGTATAGAAGATCAAAGTAGTATTAAAGAAAAGCCATTTTTTGAAGAATTTTGCATTGTTCTGAACATATTATTTGCTTTGAAAAAATTTAATACCGTAAAAGAGCTAAATGAGAGTATATTAATACTAATATGAGATACATTAAGTTAGTAGGAATTATGAACAATACAGATTTAAAGTTATAATTAAAGGAGGGCTGTAAAATGCAAACCTTTAAACACTTTAACAAACTGTTCATTTTTTGTAGATGAATTCTTGTATTAAAAACCCCAAAATTCTTCTGTTGAAGTGTTCCATTGAGTATCTCTACAGAGAAGAAACTAAGTTTACTTGCATTGATCCTATTGTGCTTCAGGTAAGAATTTACTACTGAAAATAATAATTTGGAGGGATGTTTTTGTACCATGATGCTTATAAACTCTTAATGATTTTGACTTAGTTCTAGCTAATTAAATTGGATAGGCAAACTTGATAGCTTACCAAAACCTGTCACTCATTATTTTTAAAGTTTCAAAGTGTTAAAGGTAACGTGTGACTGTTCAAGGATATAAGGAAGAAAAAGTGAAAATCCAAATACTAATTTCCCTTTCCCACTTAATCCGCTGATTTACTGTGGGAATTTCTCAAACTTACCAGATTTCTAATGGCATCTCTGGTTTGTAATACAGTCTATGCTACTAAAACACATTTCTAGAACACCAATTAGCTTATATGTAGTTGGCAAACAGAATAGTGTTAGATGGAAGTTGTGTTGGTTTCTTAGTGGTTTTTCCTAAGCAAGGAGGCCCAGAATAGCTGCAGTAGGTTATAACCCTCAGCCGGAAAGGAAAACAGTCTCAGCTCAGCTGCTACACAGGCAGAAACCCTTCCAGCTCTATTTTAAGAAAGTAAAAGTGAGCTTTTGCTTGCAGGGCTCTCTCCCCAGGGAGACACACCCACATCTCTGTGTGGTTCTTGGTAGCTTTACTGCTCAGAACTCCATTTCAAGTTGTAGCATTGCAATAGTTTTTGTGCATTTAATTTCACTTGAGGCAGCCTCATGCCATATGAAGCTCTCTGCCTGGGCTCTCCATGATTCCTCTTAAGGTACCAATTATTATCTTTGTTAGTGCTGAAGGTATAAAGTTGCATAGGTTTTAAGTTTTCTGCCCCAACTCCTTTTCTCCCATAAATGCTGTTAATTTTACTTTGTGGTCATTCAAAATGGAAGCTTTTTAGGAATGTGCATATTATATTATAGTGGAAACACTTACACTGGGTTCCAGAAACATTTAGGAAAAGCATTACTTGAAAATTCCTAGGTAAATATATTTTTTTCAAGAGTGGTAGGAGCAATCACTTTTGTACTGATTTCCTAGATAACAATAAGAGAAAATGAGTTGTAGTAAAAGGGACAGTGCTTTATAAAACTCTGCTGTATTACTTAAGAACTCTGTGACCTGGGGCTGTTTTCTCTTTGGAATTCAGCTATATTGTCAGTAAAAATGATGGGTTTTGACTAGACATTTTAGTAGAGAACTCTGAAGGAATAAAGGGAAATACTTCTTTTTCTTTTTCTTTCTTTTCTTTTCTTTTTTTTTTGAGATGAAGTCTCGCTCTTGTCCTCCAGGCTGGAGTGCAATGGTGCGATCTTGGCTCACTGAAACCCCCGCCTGCCGGGTTCAAGCTATTCTTCTGCCTCAGCCTCTCGAGTAGCTGGGATTACAGGTGCCTGCCACCACGCCTGGCTAATTTTTGTATTTTTTAGTAGAGACGGGGTTTCATCATGTTGGCCAGGCTGGTTTCGAGCTCCAGACGTCAGGTGATCCGCCCGAGGCGTCCCAAAATGCTGGGATTACAGGCATGAGCCACAATATTCATTTCTTTTGAAATTAAGCCTTTGTGATAAAATTCTGTTAGCATTATGTTTGAGATCTTCAACTGTAGCTGTTGTAGGTACTAGAGCAGCTAGATCTAGAACTGTAGCTGTTCTAGGTAGGATCTGTTGGGAAACTGGAATTAGGAAGTAGCTGAAATAGCATCTGTTAGAGTTATTTATTCAGAGATCCAGGAACAGGGATAACCCATGTTGGTTTCAGAATGTAGAGGAGAGAATTCATAATCATATTAAAACAACTTAGGGATGGGCACAGTGGCTGACACTGGTGATTACACTTTTGGAGCTGAAGGCAGGAGGATTGCTTGAGGCCAGGAGTTCAAGACCAGCCTGGGTAACATAGTGAGACTCAGTTTCTACAAAAAATAGAAAAAATTAGGCAGGCATGGTGGTATTTGCCTATAGTCCTAGAAGAGTGAAGCAGGAGGATTGCTTGAGCCCAGGACTTTGAGGTCACAGTGAGCTATGACGGCACCTCTTGCACTCCAGCCTGGGTAACAGAATGAGACCCTGTCTCTTAAAAAAAACAACAACAAAAACTTAGAAATTGCTTTTATTTTGGGAGTTGTGAGGTTAGGTTTTTTGTTGTTCTTGTTTTTTTTAACCTCTGAACTCGCTAATTGGATTCTTGGCTTTTAAATTAATAATTGAAAATCTTTCAAGGAAAGTTGGTTGGAGAATGGAATTTCTCCTCAAACTCTTGTCAGCATAATCAAGTTTAGAATGATGAATGAGATTCTTACTGTGTTTGAAT
The DNA here is from genome assembly GCF_028878055.3 of Symphalangus syndactylus. NCBI lineage: Eukaryota > Metazoa > Chordata > Mammalia > Primates > Hylobatidae > Symphalangus > Symphalangus syndactylus. The sequence goes on from NC_072430.2 coordinate 112,907,679, forward strand.
TAATTTGCTTACAGACTTATTTGTGGATGAAGAAAATTTAGGCTAAGATTGATAATAGTCAAGCTATCTTGATATATATATATATATTTTATTATACTTTAAGTTCTAGGGCACATATGCACAATGTGCAGGTTTGTTACATATGTATACATATGCCATGTTCGTGTGCTGCACCCATTAACTCGTCATTTACATTAGGTATATCTCCTAATGCTATTCCCTCCCCCTCCCCCCACCCCATGACAGGCCCCCGTGTGTGATGTTCCCCTTCCTGTGTCCAAGTGTTCTCATTGTTCAATTCCCACCTATGAGTGAGAACATGTGGTGTTTGGTTTTTTGTCCTTGTGATAGTTTGCTGAAAATGATGGTTTCCAGCTTCATCCATGTCTCTACAAAGGACATGAACTCATCCTTTTTTATGGCTGCATAGTATTCCATGGTGTGTATGTGCCACATTTTCTTAATCCAGTCTATCATTGACGGACATTTGGGTTGGTTCCAAGTCTTTGCTATTGTGAATAGTGTCGCAATAAACATACGTGTGCATGTGTCTTTATAGCAGCATGATTTATCATCCTTTGGGCATATACCCAGTAGTGGGATGGCTGGGTCAAATGGCATTTCTAGTTCTAGATCCTTGAGGAATCACCACACTGTCTTCCACAATGGTTGAACTAGTTTACAGTCCCACCAACAGTTTAAAAGTGTTCCTATTTCTCTACATCCTCTCCAGCACCTATTGTTTCCTGACTTTTTAATGATGGCCATTCTAACTGGTGTGAGATAGTATCTCATTGTGGTTTTGATTTGCATTTTTCTGATGGCCAGTGATCATGAGCATTTTTTCATGTGTCTGTTGGGTGCATAAATGTCTTCTTCTGAGAAGTGTCTGTTCATATGCTTCACCCACTTTTTGATGGGGTTGTTTGTTTTTTTGTTGTAAATTTGTTTGAGTTTTTTGTAGATTCTGGATATTAGCCCTTTGGCAGATGAGTAGATTGCAAAAATTTTCTCCCATTCTTTAGGTTGCCTGTTCACTCTGATGATATTTTAATATGTCCAGATACTGCATTTTACCAGGCATAATATTTCTGATTTATCTTACTTAGGAAAGGGAATTCTTGAAGAATTATGTCCAGCGAATAGTTGATGTTCGACCCACCTTGGTTCTAGTTGAGAAAACAGTGTCTCGGATTGCGCAGGACATGTTATTGGAACATGGCATTACTTTGGTCATTAATGTAAAGTCAGTGAGTGTTTTTAATTTTCTATTTTATTTAAAAAAAAAAAAAATCACAGCTTTTAAATTTATATGCACATATGGTAGGTATACAAGAATCTTTTTTTCTTTGCTGTTCTATTTGTATTGAAAGTGGGACAGAAGATATGGCACCTATTTCATTAAGATTGAGAATTTCAGACTGGAACTGGAAGAAAGTGTAATTGATTATTTAATACTTATTGGTGTCTACAAGACCAAAAGTGAAATGGACATTAGTTAATCACTAGGTATTTGTTGATCCTTTGTTTTTGTTGGAGAATTGCTCAAGCAGAAAACGTTCTCTCCCTTGAAAAGTTTACCCTGTGCAGAACAGGGGCCAATTCTAGGAAGTTGTTTTTCTCCCCACAGTATCTTGTGGTAATCCATGGTGCTTAAGTGCATTTTTATAATGTTATTAATATGAGTAAGGTTTCAGTGGGCATATATTGATTACTAAGCAACTAAGTGTAGAAGAATCTGGAATAAAGAAACTCATCATATATTTATTAAAAAGGAAATTTGTGAATGTTATTTTTTAATTTCTCCATTACTTTTCCAGATTAAATTTACAAAGATTTTTATTCTTCTCTAGTTTTGTAATATAATGTTTTTCTGTTTTGTAGCAAGTTTTGGAACGAATCAGTCGAATGACCCAAGGTGATTTAGTGATGTCAATGGACCAGCTGCTTACAAAACCACACCTGGGCACTTGTCACAAATTTTATATGCAGATATTTCAGTTGCCTACTGGTGAGTGATCTTTAGCATAGATTGACCTGAGGAAAAGAGTTAACTTATCACTACTACAATGTTTACTTACTAGGAAATACCTATTAATAGTGGGTAAGTGAGGATAGGCAACTGTGGTCTTATTCATGTAAGAGTTTTTCTTTTACAGATGTTAAGAGAGTGAATTAATTCTATTTGGACTTCTGGATTGCCACCTCCACCATCTTAACTTTCTGTTTGTTTTTATTTGTAGAACAAACCAAGACGCTGATGTTTTTTGAAGGTTGTCCGCAGCACTTAGGCTGTACAATCAAGCTAAGAGGAGGCTCTGATTATGAGCTGGCTCGAGTTAAGGAGATCCTAATATTTATGATCTGTGTTGCTTATCATTCTCAACTAGAAATATCCTTTCTCATGGATGAATTTGCTATGCCTCCCACATTAATGCAAAACCCTTCATTCCATTCCCGGTTTGAGGGACGAGGGCATGAGGGGGCTGTCCAAGAGCAGTACGGTGGAGGTTCCCTCCCCTGGGATCCCGACATCCCTCCTGAGTCTCTGCCCTGTGATGATAGCAGTTTGCTGGAATCGAGGATTGTGTTTGAGAAGGGTGAGCAGGAAAATAAAAATCTTCCACAGGCTGTTGCCTCTGTGAAGCATCAAGAACATAGCACAACAGCTTGCCCGGCGGGTCTCCCTTGTGCTTTCTTTGCACCTGTACCGGAATCATTGTTGCCACTCCCTGTGGATGACCAACAAGATGCTTTAGGCAGTGAGCAGCTGGAGAGTTTGCAGCAAACGGTTGTGCTGCAGGATCCCAAAAGCCAGATAAGAGCCTTTAGAGACCCTCTACAGGATGACACTGGATTATATGTTACTGAGGAAGTCACCTCCTCTGAAGATAAACGAAAGACTTATTCTTTGGCCTTTAAGCAGGAATTAAAAGATGTGATCCTCTGTATCTCCCCAGTAATCACATTCCGAGAACCCTTTCTTTTAACTGAAAAGGGGATGAGATGCTCTACCCGAGATTATTTTGCAGAGCAGGTTTACTGGTCTCCTCTCCTCAATAAAGAATTCAAAGAAATGGAGAACAGGAGGAAGAAACAGCTGCTCAGGGATCTCTCTGGACTTCAGGGCATGAATGGAAGTATTCAGGCCAAGTCTATTCAAGTCTTACCCTCACATGAGCTAGTGAGCACTAGAATTGCTGAGCATCTGGGCGATAGCCAGAGCTTGGGTAGAATGCTGGCCGATTATCGAGCCAGAGGAGGAAGAATTCAGCCCAAAAATTCAGACCCTTTTGCTCATTCAAAGGATGCATCAAGTACTTCAAGTGGCAAATCAGGAAGCAAAAACGAGGGTGATGAAGAGAGAGGGCTTATTCTGAGTGATGCTGTGTGGTCAACAAAGGTGAGCCAGACCACTTTTCGATGCTCCTGTGCATTTAGGATGTGTTGAATGACTCCTCAAAGGCAGGCTAAAAAAATCAGTTTGGCAGACTGCATGCAGATTTGTGAAATATTTCTTCTATGCTATTTTTGTTTTTGTCTTGAGTCTGCTGGCTTATGTGTTACTTTAATATGTATGAAGCAGAATTGTAATGAAACTGGGTTTCAGGGTTTTAAGATGAGCTTATAGTAAGCTAGGAAGATCCCTGAAGTAAGGGGAAATGTGGAGCTGCTTAAAATTTCTGACAATATGACTTGGATGTGGTATGATAATCCTGGATCCTTGTGCCAGGGCGTGAGAGATGGAGGCTTATTGTAGGAAATAGATGTGTTTTTAAAAAAAAATTAGCAGGAAATATATTTGTTTTCTAAAAAAAAGTTAGCTCTTTTTTTTTTTTTTAACGTAAAACATTTTACCTTGTTATTTAACTACGACAGTGACCTTTTTCTTTTTAGGCATAAATTGAGAGCAAATTAAGGAAGGTTTATAGATCCATTATTGATAATGGTAGCAATAAAACTAATTAACAAATCCATTGCTAGATGAGGAAATGCAATTGTTTAATAAAACGAAAAGATGTCCAATTTCGCCAGTAGTCAAGGAAGTGTTAAACAGTATATGTTCAATTTCACTAGTAGTCAAGGAAGTGCTAAATAATAGTGGTGCTAAATAATTTTTTATTTGTGAGATTGACAAAAAGGAAAGTCATAAAAGACCCATGGTTAATGATGGCATGGAAAAACACCTTTCATAAATTTTATGTAAGTTTATACAAATGTAGGTATATGTACATTTGTATAAATTTATAGAAAGTGATAGGAAAGTCTCTATTAATTTACACATACATGTATATACCTTTGACCCAGGACTCCAACTTTTTATAATCCTGCAGAAATAATTAAGTATGCTTATATAAGGGTGCTTGCATTTTGTAAGAATATATGTACAAAGATGTTTATTGATACAGTTTAAGGATGAGCAGGATCTCAAGTCATTTAATGACTTGGATAAAGCCCATGATATATTTTAAGTGTTAAAAAGCAAATTGTGTTTTGATATGTGTTGCATTATTCCATATTTATAAAAACAAAACCCCCTGTGTGTACTTAGGTAGGAAGTGATGTGTGTATGTGGGACAGGTATGTAAACTAGCAAAAAGAATAGATATTTTAAAACCACAGAGTCAAACTGCTCAGCTTAGGAGGTGGAGTAGAATCATAGGAGGAGCAGTTTTGTGTATTTTATGAACTTCTTCATATGCTTCTATACTATTTCAATTTTAACAGAGAGCTGGTTTTACCTTTCTAATGATCAAAAACAGCTATAAGCATAGATAAATAAACACTTTAGAATTTAGATTTCTGGGTGTCTCAGATTGATGTTATATCCCATCAGTTCAGACTGTTAAATATGGATATATTTAATTAATTTTTCTTCCAAAATAATTTAGTGCAGTTGTGTAAAATGAAGAGTAAGTTAAGAAAACAAGCTATCTAGACATTGTTTTGTATTTTTAAGTTTAATTGAAACTTTTTGGGTTGTCTTTTCTCAAAAACCAACTGCCCTTCTTCCTTATATTTAGTTTCCTGTAGTTTAAATCTTGACCAGAGCCCCTATAGTGATAATTGGAGGCTTTACAAATAGAGTGGAGTGTGTTTGGTACATTGGGGTTGAATGTGGTTGCCGTCACTTGCTCATCCATTCATTCCTTCTTTTTCAGGTGGACTGTCTGAATCCCATTAACCACCAGAGACTTTGTGTGCTCTTCAGCAGCTCTTCTGCTCAGTCCAGCAATGCTCCTAGTGCCTGTGTCAGTCCTTGGTAGGATTCTTTTCCCCCTACACTATTCCACTTAAGAACAGAATTCCAGCAATTAAAAAAAAACAAAAACAGTCATTAGGACCTGTATTTAGGTACACAGCACACTACTGGTCGTATATGAATTGATAGAACTTTTAAACTTGTGAAGTAAATATGAAAATACATGTTTGTTCATGAGTAGAAGTAAATGAGAGTACGTTAAGAGTGAGGGATAGAAGAGGAATTTGTATTGGTTGACTTTCCCTTATCTGAAATGCTTGGGACCAGAAGTGTTTTGGATTTAATATTTTTTCAAATTTGGAAATATTTGTATATACTTAATGAGTTATCTTGGGGATGGGACCCAAGTCTAAACATGAAATTCATTTGTGTTTCATATACACCTTGTACATGTAGCCTGAAGTTAGTTTTATATAAAATTTGTAATAATTTTATGTATAAAACAAAGTTTGTATACATTGAACCACCAGAAGGCACAGGTTTCAGTTGTGGAATTTCCCACTTGTGGTATCATATCAGGACTCAAAAAGTTTCAGATTTTGGAGCATTTTGGATTTTGAATTTTCAGATTAGGGATGCCCAACCTGTACTTAAAAAAGTAAGAAAGTTGACACACAGGCCGGGCGCGGTGGCTCACACTTGTAATCCCAGCACTTTGGGAGGCCGAGGTGGGCTGATCACGAGGTCAGGAGATCGAGACCACGGTGAAACCCCGTCTCTACTAAAAATACAAAAAAATTAGCCGGGCGTGGTGGCGGGCGCCTGTAGTCCCAGCTACTCGGAGAAGCTGAGGCAGGAGAATGGCGTGAACCCGGGAGGCGGAGCTTGCAGTGAGCCGAGATTGCGCCACTGCACTCCAGCCTGGGCGACAGAGCGAGACTCCGTCTCAAAAAAAAAAAGAAAGTTGACACACAAAAAGCTTGTTTATAAGCATTTTGATGATAGTATGTACAATTTAGGCAGGTTTTCCTTCAGGCATAATTTTTATAAAAGCAGTCAACCTTTTGCTTTATTAGTGGGTTTTAGTCTAAAACTTAAGTAGATTGATAGAAACTGAAATACATTTTATGTTTTAAATTATTTTTTTCAGATTATTGTCACAAAAACCTCACACAGACGTACATAGCCTTATATTACATAGTTCACCTTTAGTTTTAAAAGTACTATGGAACATAACTTCTTTTTTGGGGGCACTGTTTCCATGCCAAAACATATTCTGTGTTTTAATTTTAGATACCTGAAACACTTATTTCCAGCAGTGAGCCCATGGGTTCTTCTAGTAGTATAGCTTCAGCAGGCAGACTTGGGACTGGCAGAACCCATGGGAATTTTCTCTGGGAGTTTATATATAGGTCGAGGCTTGAATAAGATGTGGATTTCGACAGTTATATAGCCAAACTGTCTTGTGAGCATTTATAGGTTAGATAAAAAGTTAGAAACTGGCACTTTAGCAAGAACTGCTGTTTTCCATAATCAGTAAAGGCATGGACAAGAGAGTAGGAGACCAGAGTCACACCTTGTGCTGACAGGGCTTAAGCCTTTGTAAAGGAAACCTTTACCTCTTCTTAACTCAGATCAGTTTTACTAAATTAATATTATAGTTTATGCATCCTCATTAGTTTCATAAGATACTAGTGGATTGGGAGTGAAAAAGGTGCTTTAGTGTGGCAAGTCTAAACTTGTTTTATTGGATGAGCTAAAACCTGTTTCATAACAACAAAGAACATTACCTGCTTTCATACTTCATTGTAAGTACCATACATTTAATAGGTAATCACAGTTTGTGGTCTCATGAAATGTCTCTGGTGCATGGTAATTCTTATATTTCTAAGAGGTGGTCTCTTCTTTAGGATTGTAACAATGGAATTTTATGGAAAGAATGATCTTACATTAGGAATATTTTTAGAGAGATACTGTTTCAGGTAAGAACATATTTCTTCCTTCTGTTCCATTACACATTTTTGATGCTCAAAATTTCAACCTAAAACGTAAACATGAGTTGGATGTCAAGTGACTGTTACATGATCCTCACCTTCATAGTGCATATCAGAGTATATCATTCAAAGAAGTAATCTATTTCATATTTAAACTGAGATCTCGTATCCAGAAGATTCCTCATATCTGCCCATCTAATTAGCCTACCATCAACATTTTTCGGATACCTGTTTTTTTACAGTGATTCAAATGAGAGGTAAAATGTTGGAATCATCTAGACCTCAGTTTAAGTCTTAGCATCATCACTCGCCACTTACATGACAAAGCACTTTACTAGTCCCCTTTATAGGGAATAACAATCCCTAGAATTGTCAGAAGGTAAAAGGAAATGTTTTAAAATTGTTTGGCAAATAGAAGATGCTTAACAAATGGAAACTATCACCATGCTGTAGCTGAAGATGATGTTCAGCTGCAGGCTCAGAGCAGCATGAGTACCTTGTGCAGATTGTCCACTAGTCAGGCTGCACTTTGACAGTGGTTCTGATTTCTGTTTCATGCTTAATGTGAGAAGGGTTCTTTTGTTTGTCAAAGGCCTTCTTATCAGTGTCCAAGCATGTTCTGTGATACCCCCATGGTACATCATATTCGTCGCTTTGTTCATGGCCAAGGCTGTGTGCAGATAATCTTGAAGGAGTTGGATTCTCCAGTACCTGGATATCAGCATACAATTCTTACATATTCCTGGTGTAGAATCTGCAAACAGGTAAATAGACCCTATTGCTGTATTTTGTTTGCCATTTATTTCTTTATTTGTATGGTTTTTTTTTTCTAAGGAGAAGGTTTCCTATATGGTATTGGATTCGTTATTTGTTATAGAGCTCTGTTTGTCATTGTTATTTTACCTTCCAGTGCTGTATGTTCAATCCAGTATTCGTCTTTTGAAGATCCCATCTTAGGAATGTATCAGTCACTAAATAAATACAAGTGCCTTACACAGTAAAGTATCTTGAGGTTGTATCTTGACATATCTCAATTTTGTTTGTTTATTCATTCAACAAACATTTAGCACCATTTATGTGCCAGATACTGTGCTGGGCCCTAGGAATGAAAAAAAGAATAAGGAATGACTTCTGTTCTCTAGGGGAGGAGACAGACTTGTAAAGCAATAACTGCAGTATATTAGGATATTTGTATAATAAATTTGAGCCTATATCAGCATTTCTATTCACATACAGATGAGACCATGTTGAAATTGATCTCTACTGGTTTTTATGCATGTTCTTGAGAAAAGGATGTGTGTTTTGTTTCTTCTTTGTGCCTTTCTTTACTTTGCTAACTCTGGGGCAGAAATTTAGTGCCAATATTGTGTTTTTTTAAATATATGATTTTTATCCAGACTGCTTGCAATCTGGATAAAATGTTCCAAATTTAACTTATTACCTTAATTAGGTTATTTCTTTTTTCTTTTTTTTTTTTTTTTTTTTGAGACGGAGTCTTGCTCTCTTGCCCAGTCTGGAGTGCAGTCGTGTGATCTCTGCTCACTGCAAACTCTGTCTCCTGAGTTCAAGCTATTCTCCTGCCTCAGTCTCTGGAGTAGCTGGGACTACAGGCGTGTGCCACTATGCCCAGCTAATTTTTGTATTTTTAATAGAGACAAGGTTTCACTACATTAGCCAGGCTGGTCTCAAACTCCTGACCTCGGGTGATCCGCCCACCTCGGCCTCCCAAAGTGTGGGGATTACAGGCGTGAGCCACAGCGCCTGGCCTTAATTGGGTTATTTCAAAGTTTGCTTTTGGAAGGCACATATGGGAATTACATATAAAATAATAGCATGACCTACATTAATCAGTGGTAGAGAAGGGCAAAATCAAAGTTGCACCTGCAGCAGCAAACATACAGACATAAAATTATTTCTAGCAATTCTTGGTCTTAGTTTCATACTTATTCTTACCGACTTTAGTTCCTATTAGTTAGCTGGTAATAGTTTGTTGTAGAATATGTTAACTGGGTAGACTGACCAATGAATAGCTTAAATTTGATCTTTATGACTTACATGCTTTGCTATATGCACTTTATTTTAAAACAAAAACTTCTACTTTTTTATGCTAGAAAGGAAAAGGTAAGTTTTGTTACACTAAAATGAAAAACTTACAATGTCAAGGAAAAATACAACATATATGACTAAACATAAATATATGTAATATCAAATTTCTATAAGCCATGATAATAGAAAAATGGGCAGAGGACATGACAATGCAATTTAATGCAAATGGCTACTTAACAAATAACAAATAAATGTTATTCATTAATAGTCAGATAAGCGTAAATCAGTAAAATCTCTTTAAAATTTTTCCTTTAGGAGATTACATTTCAAAAATTTCAATTCTAATTCCTAGGATTGGGTAAGAAAGTGGGGGAAATTGATATTCTTAAATATTGTTGGAGACTGTATACACTGGTGCACTTGTTTTGGAAGACAATGTGGCAAAAATTATCAAAGATCATATAAATGTTTATGCCCTTTGACTTACCAGTTCCCACCTTTATTAATTTATCCCACGGGAATAATTGTGGATATTTGTAGAAAAACTTGTAATGTCTTAAAGGCACATCAGTAAGGATTGGTTAAATACGTGTCCAGATACTCCAAAGCCATTTGAAAAGTTGTTCAAGAATATTTTATGTGGGAAAATATTCACGATATGTTGCTAAGTAAAAGATTATGAAACTATAGCAGTTTTTATTTACAAATATACTGGCTGTGTGCGTGTCCATGTATGTATGTATATATGTATATGTGTGTGTGTATATATATATATAAATACATCAAAAGTAAACATATACTAGTATATTAATGTTGTTGGTGGGTTTATTGATGATGCTGCTCTCCTCCACCACCCCCAAGTCCACCCACCTTTGAACTTTCTCATTCTTTTCCCAGTTTTCTGCAGTCAGTATATATTAGGTTTGTATTAGAAAAGAAAATGTTGGCCGGGTGTGGTGGCTCACCTGTAATCCCAGCACTTCGGGAGGCTGAGGCAGATGGATCACGAGGTCAGGAAATCGAGACCACCCTGGCTAACATCGTGAAACCCTGTCTCTACTAAAAATACAAAAAATTAGCCGGGCGTGGTGGCACGTGCCTGTAGTCGCAGCTACTCAGGAGGCTGAGGCAGAAGAATGGCGTGAACCCGGGAGGTGGAGCTTGCAGTGAGCCGAGATCGTGCCACTGCACTCCAGCCTGGGCGACAGAGCGAGACTCCGTCTCAAAAGAAAAGAAAAGAAAATGTTATCTCAATATGTGATTAGGTAAACTATTTTTGCTGAATTCCAGGTAACACCAGTTGTTGCTCTTTCCAATGAGTCCTGGTCTATGTCATTTGCAAAATACCTTGAACTTAGGTTTTATGGGCACCAGTATACTCGCAGAGCCAACGCTGAGCCCTGTGGTCACTCCATCCATCATGATTATCACCAGTATTTCTCCTATAACCAGATGGTGGCGTCTTTCAGGTAAGAAATCCTAGGAATCTTGTGCGTGATCTCAGATTTCATAATCCCTTAAGAATTTTTTAACATTTTCACTGTTACTAGATTGAATTAATTTGTGGGATTCCCCATTTCTACCCTTATAAATGCAGAGGACCAGACTGTATTAAGAGCTTTCAGTATTATTTTATTTACTCTTTACCCTATGAAATAGTTCTTATTATCCTCACTTACAGAGCTTACTATCATTCACTTACAGAGCTCTCAAGTGATGGAGTAATGATTTGAACCTTGGTCGATCTACTACCAGCCTCACTTTAAAAAAAAAAAATTTAATATAAAAATTTTAGAAAAGTATGAGACAGGATCTCACTGTTACCCAGGCTGGTCTTGAATTGTGCTCAAGTGATTCTCCTGCCTCGGCCTTTCAAAGTGTGGGGATTAGAAGTGTGAGCCACCGTGTCGGGCCCTGGCCTAACTCTTAACCATTGTTTTGGCATCTGATAGCATCTGAAAGTCTGTCAGAATTTTTGCCAAGACATTAACCATCAGAAGGATAATCACATATTTCTGATAGAGCTAAAAGTCTGTGTTCAAAGAATTGATAGTTGCCATTGTGGTATTAAATAATTTGAGAAAGCCTTCAGGTTCTGCCTTCAAAATATATCCAGAGTCTGAGCACTTTTTACCACCTCTACCACTACCACTTTGGGCTGAGCCTCTGTTATCTTTCACCTAGATTATTGTAGTAGCCTTAGCCAGTCTCCCTTTGGCCTTGTCCCTTTAGCCTCTTCTCAACACAGCAGTCAGAGTGGTTCTGTTAAGGGGCAATCAGCTAAGGCCACTCCTCTGCTCTACACACTCCAAAGGGTGTCTGTTTCACCCGGAGTGAAAGCCAAAGTCCATTTACTGGCCTTTAATCTACCTGCACTGGCTGCCCAGGACCTCTCTGCTCTTACCTCCTACTACTCTCTCTTCACTCATCCTACTGCTGCCCCGCTGGCCTCCTGACTGGGCCTCAGGCGTGTCAGGTAGGTTGCTGCCTGGGAGCCTTGTACTTGTTCTTCCCTCTCTGAATTGCTCATTCCCCAGATATCTGCTTGTTGCTTCCTTGCGTCTTACAAGTCTTTGCTCACGTTTCACCTGCCCTGACACTCCCCCATCCTAGCACTCTGCTTCTCTTTCTTGCTATATTTTTCTCCATAGTACTGAACATCTGATATGTATTTTGTTTGTTACCTGAATCTTGTTTTTCCTGAATTGTGAGAACAGGAATTGTTAGTGTTATATCCTCAGCACCTAAAACTGTGTGGCACATAATAGACCCTCAGGAGATATTTGCTAATTAGAGCTTATTTCCTTTTTTAAGCAAGAGCTTTTAACCGTGCATGTAGGGCCTTGCAGGGGAGTGGGGTTGTAGCATTTATTAGTCAATATAAACCCACAGGTGGAAAGGAAACAAAAGACTCATGAAGAATCTTCAGGAGCTGGAAAGTAATGAATACCTACAATTAGATGTAGGTATTTTAGTTTCCTTATTAATAGGGATGGTTTATAGCAATCGTTTTTGGTTACAGCAGGTAAGGATAACTTCAAGGGATAAATGATGGTACTACAGCGTAATGAAAGATAAAACAAAATCCCTCCAGAATTGGGGAGGATATTTATTGTAATGGCTAAAAATTATTTTTGTGATTGTTTTAAAATGCCATTTTATATTAACTTTTTCTCTTATGCCTCATAGGATTTAGTTGAACATCATGATACAGCTCTATTCAAGGTATTAAACTATTTTTCATTTTCTATTGGTCCTTGTATTTTCTTCTCAGTTATTCTCCCATTCGACTTCTTGAAGTATGTGTTCCACTCCCCAAAATATTCATTAAGCGTCAGGCCCCATTAAAAATGTCCCTTCTTCAGGATCTGAAGGACTTCTTTCAAAAGTAAGTTCAGTTTCTTTTATCATCTTCTTTTGTTTATTTACAGCTATTTTAAAGTATCAGATTTATTCATTTTACTTTCTTTGAAAATGTAAATTTTCTAATTGTATGCTATGCATGCTTGGTGTACAAAAAGAAAATTGTAGACGCTATGGAAAGATAATAAAAAAGAAGCCAAACTCTTTTAGACATAACAACTTAAAATTTTTTTTTTTTTTTTTTTTTTTTTTTTTTTTTTTTTTTTTTTGAGACGGAGTCTCGCTCTGTCGCCCAGGCTGGAGTGCAGTGGCGCGATCTCGGCTCACTGCAAGCTCCGCCTCCCGGGTTCATGCCATTCTCCTGCCTCAGCCTCTCCGAGTAGCTGGGACTACAGGTGCTCGCCACCACGCCCGGCTAATTTTTTGTATTTTTAGTAGAGACGGGGTTTCACCGTGGTCTCAATCTCCTGACCTCGTGATCTGCCCGCCTCGGCCTCCCAAAGTGCTGGGATTACAAGCGTGAGCCACCGCGCCTGGCCAACAACTTAAAATTTTGAAGTACATCCTTTTAGGTCTTATTTACTCTGCAAAACTGTATGTAATTCTTAATTAGGTAAAACATTATTTCAATTACATTTTGCATGTAGCTTTTTTTTTCTATTTAGGTGAGATAGAAAATTTGATTCACCCTTTCTAAAGTGTTTAATGTTCTCTCTATTGTTAGAGTTTCACAGGTATATCTTGCCATTGATGAAAGACTTGCATCTTTGAAAACTGATACATTTAGTAAAACAAGAGAGGAAAAAATGGAAGATATTTTTGCACAGAAAGAGGTAATTTATTTCTTTGATAGAAAATTCAAAAGTTAATTATTAACTTAATAGCAGTTTCTTTTCGGGTATGTCTGTATAGTGTCTCTGTCTCCTGACGTTGTTTCTGTTCCTTGTAGATGGAAGAAGGTGAGTTCAAGAACTGGATTGAGAAGATGCAAGCAAGGCTCATGTCTTCCTCTGTAGATATCCCTCAGCAACTGCAGTCGGTCTTTGAGTCACTCATTGCCAAGAAACAAAGTCTCTGTGAAGTGCTGCAAGCTTGGAATAACAGGTGTGATTTTGCAGTCTGGTTTTCTTTAATATTATTGCCACATTTGTACTAATGTGATATCTTAAAACTTAAAAATTTTTAATTATGGATGTTTTATTTTGTGCTCAAGTTAAAGAAACTCTTGTTTCCCGTCACTCTCCTTTCCTCTTTGTGTTTTAAAATATATGTGCTATATTTTAGGTAGCTTGTGAAGATGTAAAAACCAGAGGAGAACAGCCTTTGTTTCTAATATAATTTGAAACAATGTAGTTCAGATGTGTGTGTGCTGTTGAATTGTTTTTAACTGAATTAGTGTGCCATGAGTCACTATTGGTTTTTGGCCAGCAATTTCAAATATATTGTATATTGATATGTTTATCTTATGCCTTTATTTAAATATTTATTTTTTAGAAGTATTTTTCTTTATAATAATTTGCTATTTTTTTTTTACAACTATAGTCAGATCAACAAATGCTCCTGGTTAATTAGATATGACAAAAACTTACTCTTATTTATATATAACTTTAAAGACTATGGTAATCCAAATAGGAAAACTTTGTGATTTCAAAGTTGTAAAGAGAAAATTTATAAACAGCACTCAAGGGGCTAGAAACAAACCATATATATTTTTTTTTTTTGCTTTTGGCCACAGGTTGCAGGACCTTTTCCAACAGGAAAAGGGTAGAAAGAGACCTTCAGTTCCTCCAAGTCCTGGAAGACTGAGACAAGGGGAAGAAAGCAAGGTATGAAATATAGTCTTGTCCTTGGTCCTTAATCGATAGAAATATAGTTAGTTCCATTTATAATACTTAGCAGGGATAGTTTAATATGTACTTTAGTAAGATATCCAGTAGGGTTTTCCATTTTGAATTTGTGAGGTTTCAAGGAACTATGACCTGGATTACTTTTATGTTATAACCTGAAATAAAATGATTGCTTATAATTTATTTATTTGAAATGTTTATAAAAGCTACAGTTTGCTGCATCACCAAGGGTAGCATCATGGTGACAGCAAGTGCTACAAAGGAAAGTCGTGGATGCTCTGAGTATATAATAGGATCCTCATTTATTTTATACTCCGTAGTTTTGGGTGTTTTTAAAATCTCTGTGCTTAAATAAGAGGTTTTTCTTAAGGTATTTGAACTGCGTAAGTTCTTTTTCAACTGTGTTAGTTTTCTCTTGCCCGGTGACAGATTATCCCAAACATAGTGGCCAAAACCACAAATTTATAGATAGATATATCTATATAGATGTTTATAGATAGATATATCTATATAGTTGTTTATAGATATATGTATATAGATGTTTATAGATAGATATATCTATACAGATGTACATAGATATAATACTTAGGATTATCCCTTACGCCTAATAATCTTGTATAGATAGATCTATATCTATCTATCGATCTATCTCGATATATCTATCTATCAATCTTTCTGTCTATCTAGATAGATATATCTATACCTAGATGCTTAATTCCAGGAAGCGAGCTACTATTTAGAATGCAATTCTCAAAGTGTGGTTCAAGGACTCCTGATAGTCCAAGACCTTTTCAGGGACTCTGCAAACATTTTTTTTTTGAGAGATGGAGTGTCTCACTCTGTCATGCATGCTGGAGTGCAGTGGTGCGATCTCGGCTCACTGCAGCCTCTGCCTTCCGAGTTCAAGCAATTCTCCTTCCTCAACCTCTCGAGTAGCTGGGATTACAGGCGTACGTCACCACACCTGCTAATTTTTTGTATTTTTAGTAGAGATGGGGTTTCTCCATGTTGGCCAGACTGGTCTTAAACTCCTGACCTCAGGTGATCCACCACCTTGGCCTCCCAAAGTGTTGGGATTACAGGTGTGAGCCACCACACCTGGCTCATTTTTATTTTTTATTTTTTCGGTTGCATATCTGTATGAAGCTAGATTTTCTTTATATACTTCAATCATAATGGTGTATCTCAACAGATTACATGCAGAAGCCAAATATGAATCTAGCTATTTTCTATTTAGCTAGACATTAAAGATATTTTTCAAAATGTAAAGCAGTGCTACTCTTTCACCAATTTTTTTTTTAATTTTAGAAAATTGGTATGTTACGTGTTTAAATATGTTACTTATATTAATGGGTTTATTATTTATAAATGAGTTCATGCACATTTAATAACTTTCTCTGTTTTAATTTCTAATAAGGTAAAAATGTCTAAGGTAAACAAAAGCTAATTAAAAATATTAAGGGGGTTTTTAGTAATTTTTAAGGGTATAAATGAGTCCTGAGACCAAAAAGTTTAAGATTCACTGGATTAAAAAATTTTTTGAGTGTGATTTTCATGTTTTCCATAAGAACAAAGTATTTACTTCTCTACAGATAAGTGCAATGGATGCATCTCCACGGAATATTTCTCCAGGACTGCAGAATGGAGAAAAAGGTTGGTCCTTGAATCTGGTGATCACTTGCCATAGGATTTAAAGAAATTTCTTATTGTATAAGTTGTTTTAAACTGTTTGAGCAGTTTTTCCGATGCTGTTGTTCATAGACTTTTTTTCCTTCCTGTAGAGCACTTGTAATCCTATCAGATTAAGATTATCATATAGTGTATTGCAGTAAGATAAATCAGGTTATAGAAGTACATGAAATATAAAGAATGCTGCTATTGGGGAAGAAAAACAGAAAAAAGTAAATTGAATTTGTTTTGCTTATTATAAAGTCAATCCCCAGGTTTCATTGCAAAAATCTTATAAAGTTTAATTTACATTTTTAATGTCACTAAAATATTGTCTAGACTTAAGATGTCTTTCACAGTATTTCATTGAATAACTTGGTGTCATCATAGAAACTTTGTGGGGAAATTTACATAGACTGTAGAACCAGGAGCTCAACTTATAATTCTTGGCATTTTTCTATTATAATTGCTTTTTCTTTCCCAGAACAAGCATGCAGTCTTTCTCACAGTGTCCTAAATTCATTCTCTATTAAGCTAGAAACTAATATTTAGGTAGGCATTGTGGTATAATGGATAGCGTATTGGATAGGAGTCAGTCTTGGTTGATAGTTGCAGTACTGCTACCAGGATTTGATTGTAGTCAAGTCATATATAATCTTTCCGGATTTTTGTGTCCATTTCTATGACATGAGCTACATGACCTAGATGATTTTTAAAAAGTAAAAATTCTACCTTTTAGGAAGTAGGAATATGAATGAGCATTTAAAAAATATCAGGTAGACATGGACTTAATGTATGTAAATGACTCATTTAAGATTGTGTTTTTCTTTAGAGGATCGCTTCTTAACAACTTTGTCCAGCCAGAGCTCCACCAGTTCTACTCATCTCCAATTGCCTACACCACCTGAAGTCATGTCTGAACAGTCAGTGGGAGGGCCCCCTGAGCTAGATACAGCCAGCAGTTCCGAAGGTAGAGGTTAAGTCACTTTTACCCTATTTCATTGTATCCAGGACTGAAAGATGTATCATTGATTTACATGAATTACAGCCATTTCTCTAAGGACAGATATTTGCTTCATAGTAACAGATTCATGCCTTGCTTTCTGTTTGTTTGGTAACTACTAAATTATAGTATAAACTTTGAAATTAACTTTAAAATTGCTATTTAACTCAGGTGTAATAGCCACAGTGCTTCAGAGATGTTTAAAAAAACAAGTGTCCCTTGGAGTCCATGCTGTGTGTGCTTCACTGTTGTTTCCTGTTTTATCTCATAGTGGTCTTTTCCCTTGATCAGAAATTTTAAACTGTTATTGGTATAGTATACATATGTCCATATTCCAGAAAGGAAAAGAACCAGTCAGCAGTTTATACTTTTTATTCTCTCTGAATATTAATATATAAGTAGACTATTTTTCATTTTAGATGTGTTTGATGGGCATTTGCTGGGATCCACAGACAGCCAAGTGAAGGAAAAGTCAACCATGAAAGCCATCTTTGCAAATTTGCTTCCAGGAAATAGCTATAATCCTATTCCATTTCCTTTGTAAGTATTATTAAAACCAGTGGCTCTTAGCAGGGGGGTTATTTTTCCTTAGTTGCTCGCTGCATATTTAAATATATTTATCTGATTCATGATTTTTCAATCCTAAATTTTATTTCATCTTAGTAAAAGAGAGGTCTTTTGATACAATACTTTGTAGAACATATAATCATTATAATATAGTAGATGAGTGGATAAAGCACTAGCCAATGTTACTTATAAATGTTTGAATTACTTGTTCTGGAAACACTTGTTTGTTTATCTTTTTTCAAAGATATGTGGCTATATCCACTGATTTAATAATTATAAAAACATATTGCTTGTTATATATGAGGTTGGTAGTTGATTTGCTGGGACATGGCATTGTCCTAGCACTGATGATGAACTGCAGTGACTTGTACAAGTTTTCATGTGATCTTTTTTTTATGGGGCACACTCAAATTTGGAAAGAATATAGGCTGGCTGTGAAAGTTTATTTTTCTTCCACTGGTTGACCCATGTGGCTATCAAGTGCTGCCCTTGTTATGGAACAAGTGTATCCAAAAAGTGGACATTTTTGTTAATAAGGCCTTCTGCTTTTTATTAACTGACTTACATATTTATTCAATCAGTATTTAAACTTCTATTTAGTGCCTGTTTTAGTGCCCTGTGATGTAGAATAATATTTGTAAGGAACAGTCATCGCTCTTAGGAGCTCATAATCTTTGGGAAGATACAGTTAGGACTCACAGTACAGTATGTGATACATTACATGACAGTAAAATACAAAAGGTCCCTTTTTTTTCTACTTTAGACCTGAATATATCAGTTTCTTGATTGGGCTGGGATCCCCCTTATGTTATGGTCTTTGTTCATGCTGTCACATTTATTTTTATTTTTTTAATTTTTATTATTTTTGAGACAGTCTCTCCCTCTGTCACCCAGGCTGGAATGCAGTGTTGTGATCTTGGCTCATTGCAACCTCTGCCTCCTAGATTCAAGTGATTCTCCTGCCTCAGCTTCCCCAGTAGCTAGGACTACAGGTGTGTGCCACCACACCTGGCTAATTTTTGTATTTTTAGTAGAGACGAGGTTTCACCGTATTGGCCAGGCTGCTCTCGAACTCCTGACCTCAGGTGATCTGCCCACCTCAGTCTCCCAAAGTACTGAGCTACTGGACCCGGCTCTTTAAACTTTTTTTTTTTAATATAGTTTTTTTCTTTTTATTTGTTTCTCTTCTCTCTAAACCACTTTTTTGAAACACATTCTTTTTTAATCATTCAGTCCTGTTCTTTCTAAGAAGAATTTACTAGACCCTCCCCCTTACCTCCTGCTCCAGTCAGAGTAGGTTTCTGTTACATGCTCTTAAGATTCCTGTCTTGGTCCGTTCATGCTGCTCTGATGAATTACCATCGACTGAGTCGCTTATAGACAACAGAAATTTAATTCTTACAGTCCTGGAGGCTAGAAGTCTGAGATGAGGGTGCCAGCATGGTTGGGTTCTGACAAGGGTCCTCTTTTGGGTTGTAGACTGCTGTTTTCTCTTTGTATTCTCATGTGGTGGAAGGAAGCTGAGAAAGCTGTGTCTGGTCTTTTTTATGAGGACACTAATCCCATTCAAGAGTACTCCACTCTCATGACCTAAATTACCTCCTAAAGGCCCTACCTCCTTATACCATAACATTGGGAGTTAGGATTTTAACATATGAATTTTGTGGGGGCTGGGGGGGGTAAACATTCATTCTGTAGCAATTCCCTTATAGCAATTACCACAGAGATTATATTTATTTATTTATAGGATTATCTGTTTCTTTACCCCCATTACATTATAAACCCTGTGGTGCCAATTTTTTTTCACCATTGTATTGTTAACATCTCACACATGTAAGATCCTTAAAAATAGTTTTTCTTCATATTATATCCTTGGCATGTTCGGTGTTCTGTAAATAGCACCTAAATTAGAAATGACTGTGCCTAACAGTGCCTAGGTGAGTTAGGGTCAGAGTCAGGGGAGCAAAATTTAAGTTGAAATGGAGCTACACTGGATTTTTTTGTGTGATAATAGTAAAGTGGCTGTGTTGCGTGGTTTATTATTGAACTAGTAGTATGTCTTCTCCACAATTTCTAGAAGACTTTTTCTCTCTAGCTTATAATGGAACAAAATATCTTAGACTTCTGCTGTTCATTGTAAATTCTTTTTGAGATTAGTGTGGCCAGAGTCTTGGCAGTATGGAAAGGTTTGTTTGGAGTGACTATTGCAGAACCCTCTGATTTGAAACCTAATTAATTCTGATAATTTTCTAATTGCCTTCAAAAACTTTCTGTTGATATCTTTTTCTTTCCTAATGATTCAAGTTATCATATCTGCATACATTTTGGCTTTCTTAATTATATTCTTAACTCTACAGTACTTAGTTAACTTATGTATTTTAAAAATTTGCATAGTGATCCAGATAAACACTACTTAATGTATGAACATGAACGAGTGCCCATTGCAGTCTGCGAGAAGGAACCCAGCTCCATCATTGCTTTTGCTCTCAGGTATTATTCATGGGATTTTGACTTATGATGGTATCTATGTATTTTATGTATATCTATTAATCCCTTATTTTGGGAATCTTTCACATAAAGCAAAATGATTAAATATAAGCAAAAATATATGTCTTTAGTCACGATAGCTTGTTCTTTTTTTTTTTTTTTTTTTGAGACAGAGTGTCACTCTGTTGCCCAGGCTGGAGTGCAGTGGTGCAATCTCGGCTCACTGCAACCTCTGCCTCCTGGGTTCAAGCAGTTCTTCTGCCTCAGCCTCCCGAGTAGCTGGGACTACAGGCACACGCCACCATGCCCAGCTAATTTTTGTATTTTTAGTAGAGACGGGGTTTCACCATAATGGTCAGGCTAGTCTTGAACTCCTGACCTCAGGTGATCCACCCGTCTTGGCCTCCCAAAGTGCTGGAATTACAGGCGTGAGCCACCGCGCCTGGCAGCTTGTTCCTTTTATGCATAGAAATCTTCTCTGAACCCAAATAATGAAGTGTAGGATGATTCCTAAGTAAGCTCCTAATAACTAAATTGACTTGGCAAGTTATTTACTGAGCCTTGAATCCTCTATCCATTCTGTTAAAATATGTTTCCCTCGTATCCCTTCTCTCAGTTTACTTGTTGACATAGTACTTGGAGCATCCTGCCTTGTACAATCTGAATATCTTTTTTGTACCATTCACTCATTATCTACTACCCTACATATGAGGTAAAATTTTTCTACTTAGAAAACAGCAGTCACCTCTTACCCATTGAGGATATGTTCTAAGAACCCCCGTGGATGTCTGAACCTACAGATAGTACTGAACCCTATAAATACTATGTTTTTTCCTGTACATACATACCTATGATAAAGTTTAATTTATAAATTAGCCTAGCCACCATAAGAGATGAACAACAACAATAAGATAGGACAGTTTTATAACAATATACTGCAACAAAAGTTATGTGAATGTGCTCTCTCTCTTTCTAAATATGTTAATGTTTTTGGACTGCAGTGGACTGTGGGTAATTGAAACTGTGGAAAGTGAAACTATGGATGAGGAGGGACTACTGTAATGCTGTTCTTATGCCTTATTGCGTAGACATTTCTGACTTTTTAGTTTATACAGTTATCATATATCTTAAAGCTATATCCACTTTAAAAATATATAGTATGTTTAAAAGGGCAAAGATTTTAAATCTTTTTTTTTTTTTTTGAGACAGAGTCTTGCTCAGTTGCCCAGGCTGGAGTGCAGTGGTGCGATCTCAGATCACTGCAAGCTCCGCCTCCGGGGTTCACGCCATTCTCCCGCCTCAGCCTCCAGAGTAGCTGGGACTACAGGCGCCTGCCACCATGCCTGGCTAATTTTTTTTGTATTTTAAGTAGAGACGGGATTTCACCATGTTAGCCAGGATGGTCTCCATCTCCTGACCTCGTGATCCACCCGCCTCAGCCTCCCAAAGTGCCGGGATTACAGGTGTGAGCCACCGCACCCAGCCTTAAATCTTAAGAATATCTTGGTGGTAGCTGATCTTAGTTTAAGTAGAATCTAAGATGTTTAAAGCAATTTTTTCCCACTGGAAGGCGATTACAATTTTTAATTTTTCTTGTTAGATGGTAGTTACAAGAAGCCCATTTATTCAACAAATATTTGAATGTTTACAAAATATGATATACTAGATGTTGGATGTACAGGAGTAAATAAGATAGATTTACATGCCTCTGCCTTTATGCAGTTTAGAGTTTACTATGTAGATAATGAGGAATTTTTTTCTTTTATAAGATTCCATATGATAAATTTTTAACCTTTGCCTTTGGCCTTAGTGAACATGGTATAAGCTTCTCACTTTATTTAATAGTCATAATATATTAATAGGTAAGAAAGGTAGGAGAGTCAACCAAATCAAAAATATTTTTTGTGCTATTAGGAAGTAAGGATTCTAGTTGAGATCATCTTTTTTCAATGTCTTAGAAAAACAATACATCCTAACATGCCTCCCTTCTAAAGCAGGGTTCCCAGACTGCTAGCCTAAGAGTCAGGTTTTTTTTTTTTTCTTTTTGGTTAATAGAACACTAAACATTTTTTTCCCTTAAAGTTTAGTACTTTAAGTAGAAAAGCACTCTCAAGTTCTTTTTTTCTCTATTGTACTAAACACTGAGGCTTCAAACTTTTACCAGTTCAATCCCTGAAGTCATTTGATCTAAATATTAGTAAGTAGGCTTTTAAAATGTTTGTTGAGGATATTGACACTGGTTGGTGAGTCAGTGGGGTCATATTTTATATTACCTTCTATGAAGACATTGACCTTCCTCATGAAGCTTCTACTTGATTGCTTTTGTTAGTTAACCAAAATTAATTTAATTATGGAAACGTATAATGATTGTGCTTCTATAATGCAAAACTACTCTAAAGCATATGATTTACTTTTAAAGAAGAAGTTAATGTTTAACGTTTTTCAACCTATTTCTACCCTAAGTTGTAAAGAATACCGAAATGCCTTAGAGGAATTGTCTAAAGCGACTCAGTGGAACAGTGCTGAAGAAGGGCTTCCAACAAATAGGTGATTCATGATTGAGTAGAAACTATTTTAATTTAGTTATGTTATCATTTTCTGTATGCTTGTACTTCAGTTTTATTATAGCATTTATCAGCATAAAAATTTCTAGGATTCAGATAATGGCACTCATTTCAGCCAATAATTGAGACAACAAAGCTCAAATATAGCAAAAGAACTGAAACAGTCCCTTAGGATGCAGTTTTATGATAATTGCAATAGCAGTTAAATGTATATTGCAGATTTAATGACATTTTTGAAAAAAAATGAAAAGGTGTTTTTATTTAAAAAATAACTTGTAAAATTGGTAAGCTCCTGCTTGACTTGGCAATCCAAAGTATCTGTGAATTGTTTATAATAAATAAAGGTCTTAATACTTCGAAAACCAAACCCAAACCAGTTATTTTGGCATGTTCAGTATTTTAGACTTTTAGACAGAAATTGTCACATGCTCATTATTGTGATTCTTATTGAAATAGAGTTTCCAACTCTACTAACATGATAAAGTTTTATCTGAATTATCATTGTCATAACTAGTGTGAGAGAAAGGAATTGATATTTTCTGTAGTTGTTTGATTTATGGTGCTGATATAGTGTTAATGGACTTGGGAAACATAATATATTCCTCCATACATTTTTATAGTTACAGCATTTCACTTTTAAGTCCAGTAGATATTTCAGACTTTTTGTTCTGTGTTCTAGCCTGTGTTTATGTAAATTATGAATCAGACTTTTGATATTGTAGGTGGGCTTAGGTAGGAAGTAAATCAGTATACAGTGTAATTAGTGTAGAGTACTTACTATTTTCTGCTTGACTTGTATAAAACTAATTTTTTCTTTTTTTTCTTTTCATTTTAGTACTTCAGATAGCAGACCAAAGAGTAGCAGCCCTATCAGATTGCCTGAAATGGGTGGAGGACAGACAAACCGTACAGCAGAAACAGAACCACAACCAAGTAAGATTACACATGGAGGAATATTTATAATTAGATTTACCTATAATTATGGTTTGAAAAAGAAAATACATAAAAACAAGTACTATCTGGCAATGATTTACTCCTTATGATCTCTGAAATATAAATTTAGAAATTTTTGTATGTCCTCTTTATAGGTGTTTTGCTTTTCTTTGTTGATTCTTATCTCAAGTGTTAAGTTCAAGGTATTGAATTCGAAACTTTTAGAAGCTCTTTGGTCTATGCAAAAAGGAGCATCTGCTTCCTAGAAGAGCTTTCAGCTTAAAATATACAACCTAAGATGCAAGATAAATTTTTTTCCTTTCTAGTTTTACAGTATTACTGGCACTATGAAAATAAATTTTCATGCATTCCCTCCTTTAATCCCCCTAATAACCACATAAGAATTATTTGATATATCCTTATTTTTCAAGAAGGAACTTAAAATTTAGATTTAGTAACTTGCTCAAGATTAGACAGTGCTGGAACTGGGATTTGAATTTGTGTTTCTCTGACTTTGTCAGGAACACATTCAGCTGCAAGTAACACAAAATTCAACTGTAAGGATTTAAACAAATGACAGCTTATTTTTCTAAAATAACCAAACCTGGAGGTTGGCAGTTGCTGGCATTTGTTTAGCTGCTCAGCATTGTTATAACATTAGGGGAATAGTTTCTCTATGATTCCTTTAAGTTTTCCTCATGGTTAAAAGTGTTCCATTTTTGTTTGCATTTGAGGCAGAAACAAGGGTGTTGCAAGCTGCCGCTGTTCTCTTTCATTAGGAAAGCAGAGGCTCCTCCTTTAGTCTCATTGGTCAGAGCTGAGGCTCATGGCCACTCCTGACTGAAAGAGACAGAGAAAGTAGGGAGCAGCATTGTCCTGGTTGGGTTATACAAATCATGATCCTTTCCTGGTGCTGTACACATAGTTACACACCCTACCCCGCTCCCCTCTTCCCCTAAGTTGGCATTCTGTTGGTAGGGAACCAGGTAGGAGTGGATATTAAGGAGGCAATACTAGTGTCTGTTACCCAAGTAAGCACATTTATGATTGACATTTTCTGTGAATTTTGTAAATGGTAAATTTGCAAGAATTAGAATCATATTAATAGTATGATGAATGAAGCTCAAAACTAGGAGTAAAAGTATAGAGCAAGCTTTAGTAAATTCTTGGCTGTTTGATGGCCTTTTTTATTTTTTGAAAGATGCTGAAAAGGAAATCTTGTATTTTCCTGTGTTAAACTGTAGGAACACAAACGACACAAAGATGTTACCTTTAACTGAATTCTTGTAGCTTGTGAAATTGTTTTGTGTTCATTTAGTTAACTATATTGCAATACTGTAAGAACTCAGCCCTGATTTAATCTTGTTGCTTAAGCTGTGACTGCCTTTGAAAGATATTTTGAAAGGCTTTCTAGATAATTCCCCATATTTTTATATTAATCTAGCTGAGTGTTAACCCTCTATCTTTTTTTATGTTTTTATTAATAGGGGTTTTTGTTAAAAAGGGTGCTTGATTATGCAAAAACAACATGTGGAACAATAAGTAACAGCATGAGGGACAATGTGCAAACAAAAGTATCTGCATTACTCAGATTGATTAGCTTCATATAGTGGTTACTGCTAACAAAGAAATGAGCTGAAAATTTTTATTTTTCATCTGCAGTGACCTGTACTTAAAATTAATATGTTACTTTTTATTTTTAGCCAAAAAGCCTTCTGGAATGTTGTCCTTCTTCAGAGGGACAGCAGGGAAAAGCCCCGATCTCTCTTCCCAGAAGAGAGAGACCTTACGTGGAGCAGATAGTGCTTACTACCAGGTTGGGCAGACGGGCAAGGAGGGGACCGAGAATCAAGGCGTTGAGCCTCAAGGTGTGTTAAAGAAGAATAAATGTGCTTATTCTAGGCTTTGATTTATTTATTTTAGTTGCATATATTTCTTATAGCCTTAAATAGATAATTCTTAGTGCTGAAACTGGGGCATTCCCTCTGTTCTCACTTGTCAGTGTGGTAGAGTGGAAAAAGCATGGCACTGGGAGAGTCCAACTAGTTTCAGATTTCACTGCCATCATGTACTGTGTGGTAGAATCAGAAATCTTTAGTTTCCATAACCTGTAAAGTGGCAAAAACAATATCTTCCAAGGTCAATGTGACATTCCACATGTAAAAACATTTGTCTCAATATGTAACTCATATACTCAAATGTTTTCATTCCACTACTCCCTCAAATGTTTTCTTTCTTTTCAAGTCCCTGTAAAGTTGCAGCTGTTTATGTCCCCTTTCATTTTGACATTTAAAAACTATGTCTAATGCTGGGTGAGATGACCCATGTCCAGAATCCCATCACTTTGGGAGGCTGAGACGGCAGGATCACTTGGAGCCAGGAGTTTGAGACCAGCCTGGGCAATAAAGTGAGGCCTCTGTCTCTACCAAAAAAAAAAAAAAAAAAATATGTGTGTGTGTGTGTGTGTGTGTGTGTATCTACCTCATTGTGTTTGGGTATGGGTTTAGATCAGGAATAGGCAGACTGTGATGACCTGTTTTTGTAAATTAATGTTTATTGGGAAATAGACCCATTCATTTTACTTATCATCTGGTTGCTTTCACTTTATATTGGCAAGTTGAGTAGTTGGAACTTTTTCAGAGTGAAATATTTACTCTGTCTCTATACAGAAATAGTTTGGTGACTTCTGGGTTAGGCCATGAATTTGTAGTTTTAAAAAATAGCAACTGCTGGGCCCAGTATGGTAATCCCAGCACTTTGGGAGCCTGAGGCGGACGGATCACTAGGAGCCTGGCCAACATGGAGAAACCCCGTCTCTACCAAAAATAAAAAAATTTGCCGGGCCTGGTGGCACATGCCTGTAATCTCAACTACTTGGGAGGCTGAGGCATGAGAATTGCATGAACCCAGGAGGTGTAGGTTGCAGTGAGCCGAGATTGTGCCATTGCACTCCAGCCTGGGTGACAGCAAGACTCTATCTCAAACAAACAAAAAAACCAACTGCTGTAATAAATTTTGACTATAATTAAGATATCTGTTTAGTATTCTATAGGCTGCTTGCTATTGGGCTGTAGCTGTTTATAATGGGATCCTTGGAAGGCCTAGATGCTTCAAAAATTATTTTGAAATGTGAAACTTAGGGGACTCTTTGTTCTTCTAGATATTAAGATGTATTTCAAATCTCTAATAATTAAACAGAAAGTAGTAGGCTTGCAATGCAAGTCAGTCACATATAAAAAAATAGCTCTGACATAGATTCTAGTATAGTTTATGTATAAAAATATATGTTTTAGTATATTAAAATAGTATTATATGTTAATTATGTATGTTATATAATTATATATGTTATATGCTAATAATAAAGTTATATATTATGTAACTAGTATATAATTTTGTTTTAAAATTATGTTTTATAAAATAATATTTTACACATATTTTATATAGCTTAGTACATGATAAAGCATTGCAAACTATTGGGGAAACATTCTACACACAGGGAAAATAGTCATAATAAAGAAGCCATGGAAGTTCTTGGTATAAGAACTGAGTTACTATATTGCCACTGTAGGAATCATTCAGTTGTAAGAAAAAGTATTCAACCTAAATTCTCTATTTTTCTAATTTAAAAACTGAAATTCCAAAAAAACATACATTTTTATTGTAATCATTTAGACAGTTTAATTTTATATCTTATGCTTGCTTGATAGTGACTTGAGGAGGATATTTTTACTTTTAATTTGCTAAGTTTTTTTGTTATATCAAGGAAAAAGGAAAGGACAAAATGAACTGATAATTACTCAAAACCTGGGCTTTACTAATGATCTTAAACCTTTTAGATGAAGTAGATGGAGGAGATACACAAAAGAAACAACTCGTAAACCCTCATGTGGAACTTCGTAAGTATGAGATATTATATCATTGGTTTTGGGAGAGGGACTACAGTTGAGCCAGCTCTATTATTTAAGAATTCTAGCTTCATACTAAATAAATGTCCCAGTTCTTGAAATGAATATTAAGTCTTTATGCTGACATGAGGTATATTTAATCAATAGTTTATAAAATATTAATTTATAAAGAAATTTAATCAAAAGTATAATTTATTTGTAAATTATGCTTTCATTTCTAATAGTTAAACATTTACTTATTATGTAATCTAGAGCCACAGAATTTTGACAGTTGCATTTAGAATTGTGTATATGTGTGCTAGAAACATATTATCCAGAATAATATGTACATTTTAAGATATTTATTAAGAATTGCTATAAAAGTACAATGATTGACATCATTGTAGGTAACATATGGTAGGTAACAAGTATAAAATTAGAACTGAGTCATATTTTTTTGTGTGATTTTTATTTTTTTCTCTTTTTTTTGGAAAATATGTAAGGATGGTCATATGATGTTCTTTAATTCCCCCTGAAGATCAGTTTAACAAAATTGTGATAAATAGGAATTTGGATCTAACATGCAAAATGCCATCATGGAGAAACTTAAATGGTTGCATTTGGCCAGGACAGGGAGTGAGGGAGTGGAGGAGGAAAGATATTTTCTGAGTCATAAAGTTTTTTTAAAAAACTTCTGTTGTTTATAGAATTTTCCGATGCTAATGCCAAGTTTTACTGTCGGCTCTACTATGCGGGAGAGTTTCATAAGATGCGTGAAGTGATTCTGGACAGCAGTGAGGAAGATTTCATTCGTTCCCTCTCCCACTCATCGCCCTGGCAGGCCCGGGGAGGCAAATCAGGAGCTGCCTTCTATGCAACTGAGGGTGAGCCTTTCTCATCGTTTATTGATTGGTTCAGTAGTCTTCATCTGTTTCCCTCAGAAAATGCAGCAGGAAGGGTATTGCTTAATAAGAACTTTCATAACTATGACTTACTAGTTTTAACAGAGGCATTTATAAAGTTTTATTTGGTAGTTTTAAAAAGTAGATCTTTTAGAACTGAACTTAGATTGTTATTGACAAAAATAGAGGGTCTTTGACTATATAAATCCACAGGATCCCTTCAGTTAATTGAGAATTGTGTTCTGATCAAAATTTTCACTGTGACATTAGAAAATTCCCCTTAAAATCATAAAACAACCTAATGATTTAGGATCTTTGGAATGATGTGTTATAGATTACAGTATATATTGTGATTGAGTAAACACATAAAATTTCTGCCTTTTAGATGATAGATTTATTTTGAAGCAAATGCCTCGTCTGGAAGTCCAGTCCTTCCTCGACTTTGCACCACATTACTTCAATTATATTACAAATGCTGTTCAACAAAAGGTAGAAATCTAAAACCATGGTCTATAATCAAAGTTTGGTGACTTTTTTCACATCCTGAGTCTTTCTGTTAGTCTATTCTTGTGTTGCTGTAAAGAAATACCTGAGGCTGGGTAATTTGTAAAGAAAAGAGGTTTATTTGGCTCATAGTTCTGCAGGCTGTGTATACAAAGCATAGTGCTGGCAGCGTCTGTTTCTGGTGAGGGCCTCAGGAAGCTTACAGTCATGGTGGAAGCCAAGGCGAGCCAGCATGTCACATGGTGAGAGACGGAGCAAGAGAGCGGGGTTGGGGATGGGGGAAAGTGCTGCATTCTTTTAACTAACCAGATCTTGCATGAACTCAGAGCAAGGACTTATTACTGCAAGGAGGGCACCAAGCCATTCATGAGGGTTCCGCTCCCATGACCCAAATACCTCTCACCAGGCCGCACCTCCAACATTGCAGATAACATTTCAACATGAGATTTGCAGGGGCAAACATCCAAACTGTAACAGTCCTAATGGCAGTTTTCTCTGTGGTAAGATACATGCAGGACACGAATTGATCTCTGTTATGCTATTGAGGTATTATAGGATTCAGAGATCTTAAACTATATATTTCCTGTGTTTGTTGGTGAGGAACCAAGTGATATTGAGCAAGTTGCCTTTAATTAGTTTATATAAAAAATCACTTAAGACATTAAGACTGGATGAAATTAGGTGCACATTCAATAGTTGGTAATTTTGCTGAGACTGAAATTTGAAACATGTATTGAGAAACAAGGGGATGCTTCCTTTAGCTAGAAAGAGAGGCAGCCAATGGCCCAGATTTGCCCACTTGTCATTGAGCAGCCACCAGTGCCCCCCACCCCATCCCAACTGCCATCTTAGAATCATGAAAGAGTTACATAGTTTTGGGTTTTTTTTTTTTTTTAAAGTTATCATGGTTTATTACGTAGTATTGGGGGAAATTACATGTCATAATGAAGTTTTTGAATTTAATCAACTGAAGGATTATTCCTTGGGAGAATGTTAAGGATCTGACATTTTTATTGGCATTGCTGCTGTAGTCACTTCTGAGATTCAAGAGTTTGAGGTTTTTTCAAAGTCCTTTGGTCATATTAATAGAAAATTATGTTCAGTTATTACATGGATAATCCTTATATTGGTTTTAAATTATAAATAACCCTTTTTGATAAGAATTTATTTTGACCTTCTCTTGATTAGAGACCCACAGCATTGGCCAAAATTCTTGGAGTTTACAGAATTGGTTATAAGAACTCTCAGAACAACACCGAGAAGAAGTTAGATCTCCTTGTCATGGAAAATCTTTTCTATGGGAGAAAGATGGCACAGGTAAGGGTATTGGACTATGTGAAGCATTTAGCTACTGGAACCTTTTGTACCCTTGGTTCTTAAATATAGTGAATCAGAGAGTAACATCTTATAGCAAATATTTAACTTTGGTTACTAGGCCATATTTAACTTTTGACTTGCTCAGCTTTGGAGAAAGAATGAAGAGGAATTATTCTTGTGGAGTGGTCTTAAAATACAGCATATCCAATATTCTAGAATCACAGAATTGGTAGAATAAGAAGGCAGATCTACTTCCCGCATCTTTTTTGAAGATTAAGAAGCTGAGGACTACAGAACTTAAGTACTTCATCAAAATCACTCAGTTATTCCTAGACTCAGGTTAGTCTAGATTCTAAAACAGTACTGTTCAAAGAGCTAGTCCTTGAACTGTTTCCAGTCTATGATAAGATAAGGAACATGTGCTAGAATGTAATTCAGTGCACTGCTTTCTTCATTGAGAACACCTTCTATGAGAAAAATGTCAGCTGAACTAAACAATATATTTAATAATGTAATTGATTTATATTCTGGCACTAGTTCCCTAATGTTGTAGTGAGCCAGAAGCAACTGACCAGCATTGGTCTGTAAAATGTACTACAGGTTGTACTGGTCCTGGTACTCAAGTCTCCTGTCCTTTGAGTGCATTGCTTTTCCTACCACCCAAATATTCCTACGTTATGCTCTTCTACATTGCTGTAAGTAATTGTCCAGAGTTTGGTATCAAAACTTTGTTTCTTAAGACTATTTGCATCTCTCTCTCTCTTTTTTTTTTTAACACTGTTCTGTGATCCAATGATATGTTTCTGGAGTTACTTGTTAATGTATCTTAAAGTTGATTAAATTGGCCAGTGTATTTCAGAAACGTTTCAGTAATTGAGTATGTAGGTGTTAATTTTAAATGACAGAATTATGTTACTGTGTATTTTATGTACTGTACAATGATATCACCATGCATTTAAAAACTTAAAAATTATGATTCAATTTTTTTCCTTTATTATTATTATTATTATACTTTAAGTTTTAGGGTACATGTGCACAATGTGCAGGTTTGTTACATATGTATCCATGTGCCATGTTGGTGTGCTGCACCCATTAACTCGTCATTTTACATTAGGTATATCTCCAAATGCTATCCCTCCCCCCTCCCCCCATGCCACAACAGGCCCCGGTGTGTGATGTTCCCCTTCCTGTGTCCATGTGTTCTCGTTGTTCAATTCCCACCTATGAGTGAGAACATGCGGTGTTTGGTTTTTTGTCCTTGCGATAGTTTACTGAGAATGATGGTTTCCAGTTTCATCCATGTCCCTACAAAGGACATGAACTCATCATTTTTTATGGCTGCATAGTATTCCATGGTGTATATGTGTCACATTTTCTTAGTCCAGTCTATCATTGTTGGACGTTTGGGTTGGTTCCAAGTCTTTGCTATTGTGAATAGTATGATTCAATTTTCAGTTAAACTTTGGAGTGTATGTAATGTTAGTGACTATAAGGAGTCTTTCTGCCTTTTTAATTTACTTACATTAACTAATCATTTGTGGCAACCTATACATAAATGATAAAGCATTTTCTTTCTACTAGGTTTTTGATTTGAAGGGCTCTCTTAGGAATCGGAATGTAAAAACTGACACTGGAAAAGAGAGTTGTGATGTGGTCCTGCTAGATGAAAATCTCCTAAAGATGGTTCGAGACAACCCTCTGTACATTCGTTCTCATTCCAAAGCTGTGCTGAGAACCTCGATCCATAGTGACTCCCATTTCCTTTCTAGCCACCTCATTATAGATTATTCTTTGCTGGTTGGGCGAGATGATACTAGCAATGAGCTAGTAGTTGGAATTATAGGTAAGTCAATGAGTACCCTGCTTATATTTCATTATTGAAGTCAGAGTCAAATTTTAAAGATTCTATTGAACCTGGTCTAATAATAGCTTATTGAATATTTTCACAAACTTTCATTTGAAATTTCAAAAATAACAGTTTTTTATTCTAGTCTCTTCTACTCAGTTTCCTCATTTTCATTATCTTTACCAAAAATATGTGAATTCAAAAAGTCACTTATAAATGAGGCCTTTTGTGATTGTTGTGAGGATTAAACAAATCAGTGTGGAGAAACCCTGAGAACAGCACTTGGCACATTGTTAGCACTCAATAAAAGTTAACTGTTATAGAAGTAATAGTAATAGTCATTGCTGTTGTCATTTGATTATATTTATTAACATAGCTTTATTGCTAATTTCACTCGTTCTACCCCCAGATTATATTCGAACATTTACATGGGACAAAAAGCTTGAGATGGTTGTGAAATCAACAGGAATTTTAGGTGGACAAGGTGAGCATAATTTTTGTTTTGTTTAAATTGTTCACATGTATTTCTTATCAGTTAAAATTTTAAAAATGGATACTGATTCTTTTTTGTAGTTGTAAAAAATAAGTGGTTATCATTGATTTTATTGTCATTTCTAAAGTGACCAACCAATAATGAGAATTATATAGGTGGGGAAATACTGGGTGTAAATTTGTGTTAAAATGTCAGAGATTCTCAAAAAGATTTTTTAAAAAGCCAGATGTTCTGAATAAGAGATTGTCTTTAATTAACACTCGAGACTTCCAAGTTCTGTAAGCACTGTTAGCCTCATTTGTGCTCTTAGACATCTCTCATCTCTAGGCAGGAGCTAGTCTTTTTAAACAGAAACTCATACCAGGTAGGACCTTGTCCCATGGCATGTGGCACAGCAGATAACCTTTCCTACCCACTCAGACTGCTTCTGCATGTGTGTCTTTATGGCAGTTGATATGAAAGAACATGGTCTGTTGACTTCAGTTGCCCAATTAATTATATAACAGCTTTTCCCCCCTTTTCTCTTTCATAATCTCAGGTAAAATGCCAACAGTGGTGTCTCCGGAGTTGTACAGGACTAGGTTTTGTGAGGCAATGGACAAGTATTTCCTAATGGTACCAGACCACTGGACAGGCTTGGGTCTGAATTGCTGAAATCAAGCACATATTTTGAAATGGACTGTGAAGGAAAAGGGGACAGAAACAAAGGACCAAAAATAAGCTACATGTTTTATTTCTTCATCGTGTTCACCACTGTATGCAAAGGCTTTTCAGTTCTGTGGCTCTTTAGACTGTCCGTAATGGAATGGTAAAACTCCATGAATTTGCACTTTGGTTTTTGATACCTGTGGATTAGCTGTCTGTAGGTTGGGAAGTGGCATGAAAATTTTCTTAAGCTAAAATACAGACATGTTTCAAAGGGCTAAGGTTGGAGATGAGTAGATAGGGTGAAAAATGGGTTAAATTTGCTAGCTTAATTGTTTTAAGAAGAAAACGTGGCTGGGCGTGGCGGCTCATGCTTGTAATCCCAGCACTTTGGGAGGCCAAGGCGGGCGGATCACGAGGTCAGGAGATCGAGACCACGGTGAAACCCCGTCTCTACTAAAAATACAAAAAATTAGCCGGGCGTGGTGGCGGGCGCCTGTGGTCCCAGCTACTCGGAGAGGCTGAGGCAGGAGAATGGCGTGAACCCGGGAGGCGGAGCTTGCAGTGAGCCGAGATTGCGCCACTGCACTCCAGCCTGGGTGACAGAGCAAGACTCCGTCCCACAAAAAAAAAAAAAAAAAAAAAAAGAAAACAGTGTCTCATAAATTGACTATCCTGGCATCACATTTAACACATTCTCTACTTAGAAAGCATTTGTAGAGCTGCTGAATTTGTTTTGTATTTTTCTGTAGTAATTTAGTGTTACTTATTATCAGAATTTCTGAAACCTTTACAAAAATTCTGATTTATTCCATTAATGGCCAGTTAAACACGTGGGCATTTATTGTTTTATTGAGGAATTTGACTTAAACTGGGAATCCTGTCATGTTCTTTATCTTTCCAGCTTGCCTGTTTTTGAGTATGTTTGATGTTTTTAAAATTTTGTCTTCTCTGTGGATGACAGGAGGCTACAGCCATTAACTTTAAGCCTTCTTTTAGATATATTTTTAAAGCTTGTTTAAAATTTTTGTGCAATTGATATATTAAACTGCACTTACTTGCATATGCTCATATTCTAGGGTTTTTTCTCTATTTTTAGGGTATCATAGTAAATCATTAGTAAATGAGTCTGTAGTTACTAAACCCTAATGGAATAATTATTAATGAAGGATTTTTAAAATATAAAAAATAAATTAGGCCCAATCCAAGAAATTGAGTGAGAAGGAAACACTTGTTTTTTCCACAGAAGTAAAGTGTCTTTTCAATATAACCAGCAATGTAGGTGGCATCTATAAAATAAAAAAATTTCCACTGTGGACATCCCCTTTTCCAACTTTCTACATAATGGCTAGTTCTGACTGCTAAGAAATGTTAAGAAATAGGCCAAGTGCGGTGGCTCACACTTATAATCCTAGCACTTTGGGAGGCCTAGGCGGGCAGATCACCTGAGGTCAGGAGTTCAAGACTAGCCTGGCCAACATGACGAAACCCCGTCTCTACTAAAAAGACAAAAAATTAGCTGGGCGTGGTGGCATATACCTGTAACCCCAACTACTTGGGTGGCTGAGGCAGGAGAATTGTTTGAACCTGGGAGGTGGAGGCTGCAGTGAGCTGGGATTACACCATTGCATTCCAGCCTGGGCAACAAAGCAAGACTCTGCCTCAAAAAACAAAACGAAACAAAAAAAGAAAGTTATTCTTAGTAAGGAACTTCTTGTTTAATAGCATTTTTGTTTATTTAAAAAAGTGATCAGAAGTAGTAAACTATCTTTGAGGAAATACTGTAGCCCCAGAATATTTCCTCTTGACTTGTTTTTGTAACAAGGATAATTTAGGGATTTATAAAGTTGTAAGGATTTCACTGTTTTCGGACTGCCTATAATAATAGCACATTAACCTTCACATAATAAGAAATCTGGACAAGTTCAGTTACACAGTATGATGAATACTTGAATTAGGAACATTATGGAAAATTTGCTTTAGAGAATGAAGGCAGTAGTTTGGTATTTGGTGCTTATTAAAAATGTGGTTTGTTTTGAACTGGAAGCAAGTTGACCAAGGACTTATGACTAATGTGATGCCAAGTTCCACTTGGCCCCTTTTAAAAACTTGTATGTGCCTTTTGAAGATACACAAAACACTGAGGATTTTAGTTTGAAATCAAAGACTATTAAAGGAGCTGTACAGAGGTAAAAAAAAATAAATGTGGAACATTATTAACTTATTTTGTGTCCAGGAACAGTGGATTTTATATTTGATTTAAAATGCCAACACTGTTTTGTCTCTGTTCATTTTTTCTGTGAGGATACTTAGGGTTATTTATCCTGTCCATTTCCTGTACTCCTCTAGTCATGAGCACTTGAAGTATAAGGTGTCTCCCCCTAGGTGCAATTAGGTTGTTTCTTTGTTTTTAGTTTCAATTCTGCGTGCCTAGCAGGAATGCTCCACAGGAATGGCTTCTGACAATAATCTGTCCTGTTGATTTTGTTTTCCTTGCCCATGACTTGAACAACTGTGTTTTAAAGTACTGTTGTCTAGTAGGTAACTTTGTGGCAAAAATTTTCAATATAATACATTCTGAAACAATAGTTGGTGCCTTGCAAAGGTAATCTCTCATTTCAAAATTGGACAGTATTAATGAAGGGGAAATATAAAATTTAACTATTCCTATTGAGTGGTAGAACTATATGTCTGGTCCCTTGCTGCTCTTGTTTAGGCCACTATCATAGATATATTTCAAATATTGTACTACTCAGTGTTAAGTATTGAAGGACTGTTTTCCTTTCCTTCAAGGCCTAGAGTATATTCTGAAAATTTAGGAATGAGGAAGAAATCTTAATACTTCCTTCCTTAACATACAACATGAGTCCCGAGAATAACTGATAGTAGCAAGAGAAAACTATGTCAGTAACATGTTGCTTTGTATAAAAATCATATTTATAGATGTGAAGCTTTTTGATGCCATCAAAACTTATTTAAAAATAGGAAGGATTTACTTTTTTCTAATTCTGACCTAAGAAAAATAATGAGAACAAGCTGTTGCAAGCTCTTTTGTAGTCTATTGAATACTTGATAGATATTCAAAATTTCCTACAAACTATAATTTTTTCCATGATTTAGCAGTGAGTGGTTTTCTAGCTTTGGCTCTTATTAGGTATTGTAAATAGTAGGGTTATATCGATATCAGCTTTTGTGATGGCTTTGTGGTCATCAGCTTCATGACATTTTACCCATTTGCAGTGATCCTGTGTAAAACTGCCAAGGAAAGTAATTACCTGTAGGAGTTTGCTGAGCTTGAAGAGTGAAAACTGTTGTGAATAAGCCTGATCATAAAACAGATCAGGCCATTCATTATTCCTCAAGTGTTAATATACTGACTTATGCAGTATTCAAACCATCTAGTGCAATCTTTTGTTGTTTTTTTTTTGTTTTGTTTTTGTAACACAGGTGCAGTGTATTATAGAAAAAATAAAAACTATAATCATTAGCAGTTTTAATACTGCTGTGTCAGTTTTGTAAAAAATGTACATTATGTCTTTTGACATGTTGAATTTTAAACTAGGGAAATGACATTGTAAATCATAGTAGCTTCTTTTAATATGAAAAATGCCACTATATTGAAAGTACTTAATGTATTATATTGTATATATTTCTCTACTTTGGTTCTAGCTATTTTATATGATTGACATGTTATTTAAAAGATAACTGCCTTGAACTTTTGGAGACTTGTATTGTAAATAAAGAAATCTTAACAATAAACTGAGAATCTACTTACTCCACTTAGTTTTGAATCTGCTTGAAGAAATTGACAACAAAAGGAAATGGATGGAGTTTGTCCTGCAAGCCTAGTCACCTGGTGGAGGGTGTCCAGGTTCTTGGCATTTTGAACAAAGAATTGGACAAAACACACAAAGCAAGGAAAGAATGAAGCAACAAAAGCAGAGATTTAATGAAAACGAAAGTACATTCCACAGAGTAGGAGCCCAGGAGCACTGGGGCACAAGAGCTCCCGTTACAGAACTTTCTGGGGTTTAAATACCCTCTAGGCATTTCCCATTGGTTAGTTGGTGTACACCCTGTGTAAATGAATTAGTGGCCTGCAATCAGTGTGATTGGTTGCAGAAAGCAACCCATCAGGCTGAAGTGAAGTTACAAAGGTTAAACCCCATGCAAGTGTCGTTGTGGAAAACAACCAATCAGAGGCCGAAGTTACAAAGGTTACACCCTATGCAAGCATCTGATTGGTTGTGGAAAACAACCAATCAGAGGCTGAAGTGAAGTTACAAAGGTACACTCCTATGCCAATGTCTGGTTGCAGAAAGCAGCCAATCAGAGATACTTTCAGTTTTCCGTCTGCCATGCAGAAAAGGGAGGAGCGTGCTTGCAAACGGAGTATTCCAGTCCTTTTGTTACTTAGATGTAGAAAGTTGGGGTTTTCCTTTTGATTTAGTTCTAGAAAGTCAGTGTGAATCGGCCTTAGGTTCCCTGCCTCCAGACTATTCTGCCTCACCTGGCCTAGCAGTGTCGCTTTCTGTTCATTCTGTTCATTCTCTTCCTGGTTGTTTAACCACTGGAGAGTCCGTAACTTAAGGTAAACCCACAGTTCATTTCAGCCAATATTGGGCAAGCAGCATTCCCCTTCTTTCTTCTGATAGGGCACTAAAGGAAGTCCCGCCCTCTTCCATTTGCGATTGGCTGAGTTTGTGGGTGGGCAGGGCTCTCCGCTGCCAGTGCCTCCGTGCTCCAGGGGACCACAGGTGCCCTACGTGAGGGGAAGCTTCCCTCCCACAGGAACTCACACCTGTGGGCACGAAGCCGGGAGGCCCGCCCCCTGCCTGGGTTCATGCAGGGGAAGGCGAGGGTGGCTGGGTAGAGCGTGCCTGAGAGGTGGCTGGACAGGTGGCTGGGCTGGTGGCCAGCTGCGCAGGGAGACCGGGAGGTGGCAGATCTGCGGGGCGCCCAGTCGCTGCCTCTACGTTCTCGTGCTGGGCGGGAGGAGCGGATGTGGCTTGGGAGGCAGCCTGCTCTCCAGTCCCCATCCACCCACAGGTTTCTTGAGTCGGAGAGAAATTATCTGATAAAATTCCTGGGTTAATATTTTAAAAAACGGAGAGTTTTTAAAAATGATTTTTTTCCCTCCAAAATGACATTTTTATGCTTCGAAGCAGTTTGTCATCAGCATAGTGCTTTTTCTTTTCTCTTCTTTTTCTACGATAAATGAAAGCATTTCTTCAAGAAAAAGGCACAGGTTCCTTGAACAGGTAAGAAGAGCGCCCCACTTGTTCTCCCGCCTTCTGCGTGAGCAGCCCCTACAGGGTCTCCTGCTGGTGCCTAGGAACTTTCGCCACACCCGGAGCGGCGGCCTCCCCGAGCCCCTCGGGGCCCCTTCCCTGGCAGCTGGGATGAGGGCAGCGTACTCCTCGCAGATTACTTGGTCTTGAGGTCCTCGCTCAGGCGCTGGGCATGCCTGGGGCGCAGAACCGTGGCTCTGGGCCAGACCTGGCTGAGACTGTGCTTGTGCGGCGGGTGGAGGCCGCTCCCGGGGCCCTGCCGCCCTCCTGCTCGCTCGGGGCTCTCGAGTCTGGCGGGCCGCAAGCCGCGCTGCCCGCTCTACCTGGCTTTGTCCATCCAGCCGCCCACCAAGCGCCAGGGTAAAACAGCACCCGGAAGCAGTCTTCGCCTGCTGCCACCAGGCTGCCTTCTGTGGTGAACGTGGGGGTCAGGGTTGCAAGGCCCTCCTCTTGTTGGCATCAGACAGGCACGCAGTGCTGTCGTGGCTGACCCAGGGCGTGAGGCACCCGCTGGCTGAGAAGCCAACCCGAGCACCCAGCCGCACCTACCGCTGGCCTCAGACATTAGCACCCCAAAGGGTATGTTGGAGTCCCATGGTGGAGGTGCCGGCCGCTCCTCCACGCACTTGATGTATACCGAGGATCCCGTGCTTGATGTCGCAGGGGGCATCAGCCAGGAGCACGTTGCTGGGATGCCAGTCCAGGCTGAGGACAGTGGAGCCAATGGGCTTCTTGATATACTTGCACACCCACCAGTTATTCTCCCGCTGGAAATAACAGATGGTGATGACACACAGCTGCCGCCCACAGCAAACTTGTCCTGTAGGCCCAGCACACACAGCAGGCAGTGGGTGCGGGTTTACCTGCCCGGCCTGTCAGCGTCCACACAGAGGCCTTGTGGCCTGTGCCACAGGTCACGATGAGGTTACTCTTGGAGGCCCAGTTGATACCTGTTACCTGCCCATTGTGCTCCTTGAGCTCGGGCACCTTGGCCCACTTGGCCCCACTCTTACAGCTTCCTGGTTGTTGAGGCAGATGGTGGCCATCTGGGTGCGGCCCTTGCT
This sequence comes from Symphalangus syndactylus, assembly GCF_028878055.3. Taxonomy (NCBI): domain Eukaryota; kingdom Metazoa; phylum Chordata; class Mammalia; order Primates; family Hylobatidae; genus Symphalangus; species Symphalangus syndactylus. The sequence continues at coordinate 112,947,300 of NC_072430.2, forward strand.
CCAGGTTTGGCAGCAGTGGGTTCCTGCAGTCAGCTGTGGGAGGCTGTAGTTGCTCTCCTTTTCAGGGTACCCCAGCTGCAGACTCTGGGCAGGACGCACCCAACCAGTGCTCTGGTTTTTTGAAGTAAAAAATGCATAATGCAATTTTACCATCTTAACCATTTTTTAATTGTAAAATCCGGTAGTGTTAAGTATAATTGTGTTGTTGTGAAACAGATCTCCACAACTTTTTCATCTTGCAAAACTAAATAACTCCTCTTTCCCCCTACTCCCAAGCTCCAGGTAACTACTGTTTCTGTTTCTATGAATTTGACTGCTTATATTACCTCATATAAAGGGGTTCATAAGTTTTTGTCTTTTCTTGCTTGGTTACATCACTTAGCATGATTTCTTAAGGTTCATTCATGTAGCACGTGTCAGGATTTCCTTTTTTTTTTTTTAACAAAAAGGATGAAGACTATTCGTTTGTATGTATATGCCACATTTTGTTTATCCATCCATTTTTCTTCAAATGTTTGAGTTGTGTGATGTTTAATTATGTGTCAACTTGACGGGGCAAAGGGTTGCCCAGACAGCTGGTAAAACATTATTTCTGGGTATGTTAGTGAGGCTGTTTCCAGAAAAGATTAGCATTTGAATAGGCAGGCTGAATAAAGATCTGCCCTCATCAATGTGGATGGGCCAGAACAAAACAAAAAGGTGGAGAAAGGACCAGTTATCTCCCCACCACCCCTGTGCCCTTGAGCTGGGACATCCATCTTCTGCCATCAGGCATCAGAGCTTCTGGTTCTCAGGCCTTCAGACTCCAGAAGTTATACCAGTGGCTTCCCTGGTTCTTAGGCTTTCGGACTCAGAGTGGGGTTTCACTCTATGTTTCCCTGATTCTCTTTGGACTTGAATCGAATTACAGCATGAACTTTCCTAGTTCTCTAGCTTGCATACAGCATATTGTGGGACTTCTTGACCTCCATAATCATGTGAGCTAATTCCCATAATAAATCTCCTCTTATGTATCTATATTTCATATAGATATGATATCTATATATCAATCCCATAGATAAATAGATGTCTCATATATATATCAATGTCTCTATATGTAGATGTCTCATATATGGTATCTATGTATCTATATCATCTCTATATATCTAATCATCTATATATAGATGTCTCATGATATCTATATAGATATATCTATATCATAGATGCATAGATATCATATATATGTCTGTTTCTTTGGAGAATTCTGACTGATACAGGTTGCTTCCACCTTTTGGCTATCATGAGTAATGCTGCTGTAACCATGGGTATGCAAATACTTCTTTGAGACTCTGCTTTGAGTTCTTTTGGGTAAATACCCAGAAGTGGATTGCTGGATGATTTGGTGGTTCTACTTTTAATTTTTTGAGGAAATTCCATACTGTTTTCCATAGTGGTTGCACCATTTTATAATCTCACCAAGAGTGCACAGGGTTTCAATTTCTCTACATCCATACCAACACTTACTAGTGTGTGTGTGTGTGTGTGTGTGTTTAATGGCTGTCCTAATGAGTGTGAGGTGACATGTCACTGTGGTTCTGATTTGCACATCTCTGATGATTTCTGGTGTTGAGCATCCTTCCGTATGCTTGTTGGTCATTTATATATCATCTTTGGAAAAAATGTCTATTCAAGTCTTTTGTCTATTTTTTTTCCTTCCAACTTTTATTTTAAGGTTTGGGGGTACATGTGCAGGTTTGTTACATGGATAAATTGTGTGTCATGGGGGTTTGGTGTACAGATTATTTGGTCGCCTAGGTAAATGAGCATAGTACCTGATAGGTAGTTTTTTGACCTTCCCCCTTCTCCCACCCTCCACCCTGAAGTAGGCCCCAGTGTTTATTGTTCCCTTCTTAGCGTCCGTGTGTAGTCAATGTTTAGCTCCCACTTATAAGTGAGAAAATGTGGTATTTGGTTTTCTGTTCTTGCATTAACTTGCCTAGAATGATGGCCTCCAGCAGCATCCATGTTGCTGCAAAGGACGTGATTTCATTCTTCTTTATAGCTGCGTAGTATTCTGTGGTGTATATGTACCACATTTTCTTTATCCAGTCCACTGCTGATGGGCATCTAGGTTGATTCCATGTCTTTGATATTGTGAATAGTGCTATGATGAACATATGTGTGCACGTGTCTTTGTGGCAGAACAATTTACATTTCTTTGGGTATATACCCAGTAATGGGGTTGCTAGGTCGAATGATTAATTCACTTTTAAGTTCTTTAAGAAATCTCTAAACCTCTTTCCCCAGTGGCTGAACTAACTTACATTCCCACCAGCAGTGTCTAAGTGTTTCCTTTTCTCCACAACCTTACTAACATCTGTTATTTTTTGACCTTTTAATGATAGCCATTCTGAGTCATATGAGATTGTATCTCTCTGTGGTTTTGACTTGCATTTCTCTGATGATTAGTGATGTAGAGCATTTTTTCAAATGCTTGTTGGCCGCATGTGTGTTCTTTTGAGAAGTGTCTGCTCATGTCGTTTGCCCACTTTTTAATGGGCTCGTTTGTTTTTTGCTTGTTAATTTAAGTTTCGTGTAGATTATGGATATTAGACCTTTGTCAGATGCATAGTTTGTGAATATTTTCTCCTATTCCATAGGTTGTTTACTCTGTTGATAGTTTCTTTTGCTATGCGGAAGCTCTTTAGTTTAGTTAGGTACTACTTGTCAATTTTTGTTTTTGTTGCTGTGGCCATTTTAAAAAATAGAGTAATTTGATTATTTTGTTGTTGAATTGTAGGAGTTCTTTATATATTATGGATGCTAACATCTTATCAGATATGATTTGCAAAACATTTTCCCTCATTCTGTAGGTTGCCTTTTTACTATTGTGTCCTTTGATGAACAGAAGTTTTTATGTTTGATGCAGTCCCATTTGTCCATTTTTTTTGGTTGCCTGTTATTTTGGTGTCATATCCAAGAATGTGGAATGTGTCATATCCACATTCAATGTCCTGAAGATTTTTTTCTATGTTTTCTTCTAGAAGTTTTATTGCTTTGGGTCTTTGGTTTAAGTCTTTAATCCATTTTGAGTTAATTTTTGTATGTGGTGTAAGAAAAAGGTCCAGCTTCATTGTTTTGCATGTAAATATCCAGTTTTCCCAGCATCATTTGTTGACCAGACTGTCCTTTTCCCATTTAGTGCTGTTGGAGCTCTTCTTGGAGGTCAGTTGGCCATATGTACACGAGTTTATTTCTGGGCTCTTTATTCTGTTCTATTGATTTGTATATCTGTCTTTATTCCAGTACCACACTGTTTTATTCTTCTTTTTCAGAATTGTTTGACTCTTAGGTCCCTTTGAGATTCCATATCAGTTTTAGGATGAATTCTTCTATTTCTGCAACAAATGCTGTTGGAATTTTGATAAGGATTGAATTGAATCTGTAGACTGTTTTGAGTAGTATTAACATCTTAATAATATTAAGTCTAATCCATGAACATGAGATGTTTCTATTTATTTATCTCTTCTTTGATTTCTTTCAGTAATGTTTTATAGTTTTCATTATATAAGTTTTTTACTTCCTTAGTCAATTTCTAAGAATTGTTTTCTTTTTGATGCCATTGCAAAGGGAATCATTTTCTGAATTTTTTCAGATGCTTTCACTATTTGTGTATAGAAATGTAACTGATTTTTTTTTGTGTGTGTTGATTTTGTATCTGGTAACTTTACTGAATTTTTAAATTTGTTCTAACCTGTTTTTTTTTTTTTTTTTTGGTGGAATCCTTAGGGTTTTCTGCATATAAGATCATGCCATCTACAAACAGAGAAATTTTTACTTCTTTCTTCCCAATTTGGATGCCTTTTATTGCTTTTTCTTGTCTAATTGCTTTGGACAGGAGTTCCAATACTCTGTTGAATAGAAGTGTCCAGAACAGACATTTTTGCCTTGTTCTTAATCTTAGAGGAAAAGCTTCCAGTTTTTCACTGAGTATGCCATTAGCTGTGGACTTTTCCCAAACAGCCTTTATTATGTGCAGGTAATTTCCTTCTCTTTCCACTTTTGAGTGCTTTTTTTTCTTTTCTTTTCTTTTTTTTTTTTTTGTGTGAAAGGATATTGAATTTTGCCAAATGCTTTTCCTGCATCAGTGGAGATGGTCATGTGGGTTTTGTCCTTTATTCTGTTAATGTGGTGTACTGCATTGATTTTCATATGTTGAACCATCCTTGCATCCCAAGGATAAATCCCACTTGATCATGGTGAATGATCTTTTGAGTGTGCTGTTGAATTTATTTTGCTAGTATTTTTTTGACTACGTTCATCAGACATATTGGGTAATTATTTATTTTTTCTTGTAGTATTTTTGCCTAGCTTTGATATTACACTAATGCTGCCCCTCAAAGAATGACCTTGGAAGTATTCCTTTCTCTTCAGTTTTTGGGGGATTGATGTAAATTCTTTTTTTTTTTTTTTTTTTTTTTTTTTTTGGAGACAGGGTCTCACTGTCACCCAGGCTGGAGTGCAGCAGCACAATCATAGCTCACTGCAGCCTCTAACTCCTGGGCTCAAGCAATTCTGCTTCAGCCTCCTGAGTAGCTGGGACTATAAGCATGTGCCACCATGCACAGCTAATTTATATATATATAATATATATATATAAATATATAAAAATATATAAATATATATATATATATATATTTTTTTTTTTGCAGAGACAAGGTCTTGCTGTGTTGCCCAGGCTGGTCTCAGACTCCTAGGCTCAAGTGAACCTCTCACCTCAGTCTCCCAAATTTCTGGGATTACAGGCATGAGCCACCACATCTGGCCAGTGTTAATTCTTCAATATTTGGTAGGATTCTTCAGTGAAGTCTTCTAGTCCTGGGCTTTTCTTTGTTGGGAAGTTTTTAATTACCAACTCAATTTCCTTACTAGTTATGGGTCTGTTTATATCTTCTATTTCTTCATGATTCAGTCTTGGCAGGTTTGCTGTTTCTAGAAATTTATCCATTTCTTATAGGTCATCCGGTTTGTTGGTATAGTTCATAGTCTTCTCTTATAATCCTTTCTTATCTGTAGCTCAGTACCTCCTATCTGGAGATGCAGAATTAGGAATTGAACCTATAATAGGCCCCCCTTTTATAATGGGGTGTCCTTATTTTTACCTTCTCACCTTGCAATACCCTTGTCTTGCTAGTAAAGAAAGAAGGGAAATTTGATTCAGGAAGTAATCATACTTTTCAATTTGTACAAGATCTAATAGCCATAAACTCCTATGTCATTCCTCACCATCCCATAATTCTTAGCCCAGCCATCATCCTTACCTCAATCCCTGCTGGTGCAGCCTGGTTTATTCTGTTAATGTGGTGTACTGCATTGAGGTAAGGACTTCTGCTCAGCTTTCTTCTTGATACCATTGTACCTTGATTCACACTTACTCTTGTTAAATAAAGTTTAGCCTAAAGCTGCTTTCTTACATATTTTAAGTTCGGCTTAAAGGTTTTTCTGTACATCGTGAACTGTAACAAGTGGAGCTATAACCAGACCGTAGCTTACCCTTGTGCCATTTACCAAGTTTTGGCCAATCAAATATAGCCAACTGTTTGAACTGTATTCAAATAAGGCAAATGCTCAGCTGTAACCAAGCCAACTGTTTCTGTACCTCACTTCTGTTTTCTGTATGTCACTTTCCTTTTTCTGTCCATAAATCATCTTCCGTAGCGTGGCTGTGCTAGAATCTCAGAGCCTATTCTGGCTCAGGAGGCTACCTGATTTGTGAATCATTCATGGCTCAATTAAACTTAATTTTTTTTTTTTTTGAGATGGAGTTTCACCCTTGTTGCCCAGGTTGGAGTGCAATGGTGGAGTCTCTGCTCACTGCAGCCTCTGCCTCCTGGGTTCAAGCGATTCTCCTGCCTCAGCCTCCTGAGTAGCTGAGATTACAGGCACGTGCCACCACGCCCAGCTGATTTTTGTATTTTTAGTAGAGACAGGGCTTCGCCATGTTGGCCAGGCTGGTCTCGAACTCCTGACCTCAGCCTCCCAAAGTGCTGAGATTACAGGTGTGAGCCACTGTGCTTAGCCTCACTCCTTCAAATTTAATTCAGCTAAAGTTTTTCTTTTTTTCTCTTTTTTTTTTTTTTTTTTCTTGAGACAGAGTCTCACTGTCACCCAGGCTGAAGTGCAGTGGCACAATCTCGGCTCACTGCAACCTCTGCCTCCCAGATTCAAGCGATTTCTGGCTAATTTTTGTGTTTTTAGTAGAGATGGGTTTTCACCATATTGGCCAGGCTGGTCTTGAACTCCTGACCTCAGGTGTTCTGCCTGCCTCGGCCTCCCAAAGTGCTAGGATTACAGGCATGAGCCACTGTGCCCAGCCTCAAATTTAAGAAGAAACAGTTAACATGGACTTGCATACCTCCAAGATATTGTGAATACCTCTTAATATTTTTCTAAGTTCTCAAAGTCAAATTAGACTCTATGAGAATCACTCAAGGTTCCCTTTGTTTCCAATATGTTGATGACCTCCTACTTTGCAACCAAAGCAAACAGGGTGCTCTTCTGGACTCCCTTACTCACCTGAAGGTACTGACTGACTAAGGTTATAAATCTTCCAGGTCCAAATGCCAACGGGTACAAAAAATTGTTACCTACTTAGGCCATAAAATATTTTAGGGTACTCAAAAACTCGTCCCAAAATGCCTTGAATCAATTTTATTCATTATCTCTCAAAGATAAACAATTACGTGAATTTTTAGGAGCAACTGGCTATTGCTAATGGATTCCCAATTTTGCTGCCCATGTCTAATCTTTATATGCTGTCCTCTTAGATACAACCACAGAGCACTTTACCTGGTACTCTGAGGCACCAGCCTCCTTGGAAGCATTGTCCACACCCCAGCCCTTCGACTACCCAACTTTGACAATCCTTTTTACCTATATGACTGTGAAAATGATGGGATTGTTGTGGGTATCTTAGGACAATCTTTTTGTCCCATAACACATTTCTCATGTCAACCTAGGTATGTCCCACAGTACCTTTCTCATGTTAATTAGCATCAGGCATTCCTCCATGCTTATATGCAATAGACTTAGTTGCCATCCTAAATGAAAAAGCAAGCATTCTTATACTGCCCCACCATTCACCTCTCTGTTCTCCATGCTGTTTCTCTGCATTGGTATTCATTTCAAAGTGGATCTTGCCTCAACTAACCCTTAACTGTTTTTTGTTTTTGTTTTTTGACAATTCTGGCACTACCCCAACACCTGCTTGTTCCAATCTTTCAAAACCTGGCCACCTTAAATAGTTAATCTGGTTACTGGTTAGGTTAACATCTACATAATGCAGAAGACTTTTTGTTCCTACCAATGTAAATATACCTGGTGAACCCATTCTGGACAACGGATATATAAAAGCATATGGTATCCATAAGCAGGAAGACAAAGTCACTCTGTCTCCTCTCTGGTAGATTAATTTGGCACTGGGAAGCCTCCATGGAAGCTCAAGGTCAGTGCTTTACCCAAGTAAGACTATTGGAAGGAAATCTCTCTACATTGAAAATAGATACAGTACTGGACCTTTTCTGGGTAACATTTCAAAAATGTATTGCAATCAAATTCTGTGATTTGGCTTCACAGATGGCACTAAACAACCCTCCACTGTCATTGTTACTTGGATTATAACTAAGTATTTCAATGTGAGTGAATGTCAGATTACAGGATAATATTCCTGGTTTGTAGGAAAAAGTAGTGGGATATGGAATAGCTCAAGTGTTCCCCTAGTTGGCTTGACCAGCACCCATGACTACAGTTGGATGGATAGACCTTAACTTGGTCAATAAATAAAGTATATTTCTATAGTAACCAAGGCTAAATTAAAGGGTTTCTCTGCCAGGTGTTTCACAACATGTTTTACCCTCATGGCCTAACAGAAGCACATTGGAAGTGAAGATGTGCAGATGCCAACATGATTGATGATAAGGGCAGTGAAAGACACAGAATTCCAACTTGGTTGTTCACAGGTTCCACCACTATGACCTTGTCTGTAAACAACACTGGTCTCTCTCCTTTTTTTTTTTTTTTTAGAAGGAATCTCACTCTGTTACCCAGGCTGGAGTGCAGTGGCACAATCTCAGCTCACTGCAGCCTCCACCTCCCGATTCAAGCGATTCTCCTGCCTCAGCCTCCCGAGTAGCTGGGAGTACAGGTGCCCACCACCATGCCCGGCTTATTTTTGTAGTTTTAGTAGAGACAGGATTTCTCCATGTTGGCCAGGCTGGTCTCAAACTCTTGACCTCAAGTGATCCGCCAGCCTTGGCCTCCCAAAGTGCTGGGATTACAAGCGTGAGCCACTGTGCCTGGCCTGGTCTCACTTTTATATAAAAGAAAGATATATAAAAGGTTCCCACCTAAGTGGTCAGAGAAATGTGAACTTGGATATCTGGTGCCTTCCCTTACCAGATATCCCACTTTGAATGCTAGCCACATTACAACTGGGGTTCTTTTATATATAAATTAATGCCATGTAGATGCACCTGATGAGACATCATAGACAACCCACTTATGTATTGCAACCCTAAGTTCTCAGTAATGAGAACGCTTTTCCAAAGCCTGGCAATGTATGATGTAGAAAGAACAATCCTAAGCATTCCAAAGTAATGAACAAGCATCTGGTGCCACTATACAGACTAGGAAGCCTGCCATTGACAAGTTAGCAGTGTAGCCTCTGTTGTACTCCAAAATTGTGTCCTAGATATGCTGACTGCCCAACAGAGAGGAGCTTGTACAATCACTGGCAACAATGCTACTTCTATATAATTTAGAAAGGAAAAATTGTGTCTAATCTATATCATTTAAAAAGAAAAGTTGGCCGGGCGCGGTGGCTCACGCCTGTAATCACAGCACTTTCGGAGGCTGAGGTGGGCAGATCACGAGGTCAGGAGATCGAGACCATCCTGGCTAACACGGTGAAACCCCGTCTCTACTAAAAATACAAAAAATTAGCCAGGCATGGTGGCGGGCACCTGTAGTCCCAGCTACTTGGGAGGCTGAGGCAGGAGAATGGTGTGAACCCAGGAGGCGGAGCTTGCAGTGAGCAGAGATCACACCACTGCACCCCAGCCTGGGCGACAGAATGAGACTCTGTCTCAAAAAAAAAAGGTCAACATTCTACGTTAGGTAAATAAGGCATAGTCCAATTAACTGAACTGACCTATTCCCACGACTGGGAGACTGGTTCAACAGAATATGGACCAATGTGTTCAGATTTTTCTCCGTTGTAATCTATGTTCTTCTTTCATTTTGCAGATCTCTTACCTCCCAACACCTAATGTGAATCTTTTCTACATAGGAAATAATCCAAATCTTTGTGAAACTTCATGTGAAGTTTCAAATGGGGGAAATGAAGGAATGAACAACCCACCTCCTATCCCCAATTTATACCCGCCTGTGTTAGTTCATTTGTATTACTATGAAGAGATACCTGGAGGCTGAGAAATTATAAAGAAAAGAGGCTTAATAGGCTCACAGTTCTGCAGGGTGTATAGGCATGGCATCAGCATGTGCTCAGCTTCTGGTGAGGGCTTCAGGGAGCTTACAATCATAGCTGAAGGTGAAGGGGGAGCATGCATCTTACATGGTGAGAGAGGGAGCAAGAGAGAGGGTCTGGGGGTGCCAGGCTCTTTAAACAACCAGCTGTCATGTGAAGTACCAGAGCCAGAACTCACTCATCACCATGGGGATGGCACTAAGCCATTCATGAAGGATCTGCCTCATCACCCAAACACTTCCCAGTAGGCCCCACCTCCAACTTGGGGATCGTATTTCAACATGACATTTGGAGGGGACAAATATCCAATATCCAAACCACATCACCACCAGAAAGGCATAAAGATTACTTTAAACTGAAAACATTTGAACAAACAATCGCTGCGGAAAGCAGCCTTATCTGACCGAAAGCAGAGCTGTCCAAGAGTTCTGCTATCATCAACTTTCTGAGGGAGTTTCCAGACAGCGAGGTGACAGATGTTTACAAATGTGACATTAAAAAATAAAGTTGTGTAAATGAGTCTTATCAGAACCTTTTATACTTTCTCACTGAAGCCTCATTTTGTATATATACCCTTACCACTGGCTGTTTGGGAAGTGACTCCTTACAGAGCGCTCCCTCAGGCATGGAGAATAAACTTTTCTCCTGTTAATGTATTTTCAACTAATTCGCAGGCCCTAGACCACTCAGATCTAAGTTGACAGATGAAATGTTTTCCTCCCAACATGACCAAGCTTATAGTGCTTTTATGGTATATCCATAGAGATTGTGGTCGGGCATAACATTGTTAGGGTTGCAGTAACTTTCAGGAGGAAATGCTCAAAGTTTAATTGATTTAGCGGACTTTCACTGGATGAGATGACTCTGAGTCATCATAGGTTGCAAAGTACTAGTTTTTTGCCACTCACTGTGTGTTGTGATATGACATACTTATAATGGGATAGGACAAGATGTCAGTTTTGCTTCCAAACTTTCCTTGTTTCCTTTTTGGTTCACCACTAATGTTGAAGAAATGCAAGATGGAAAAATCTCAATAGTTGACATTAATTGATTGATTGATTGAGACGGAGTCTCACTCTGTTGCCTGGGCTGGAGTGCAGTGGTGCAATCTCGGCTCACTGCAACCTCCGCCTCCCAGGTTCAAGCGATTCTCCTGCCTCAGCCTCCCGAATAGCTGGGATTACAGGCGCCCACCACTACTCCCAGCTAATTTTTTGTATTTTTAGTAGAGATGGGGTTTCACCATGTTGGCCAGACTAGTCTCGAATTCATAACCTTGTGATTCACCCGCCTCGGCCTCTCAAGGTGCTGGGATTACAGGCATGGGTAGTTGACATTTATTAAGTGTTTATATGTGATAAGCACTGTTAGATTATCTCATGTAATACATCACTTGATTGATTTAAGAGATTGTCATTTGAAAGATTAAATAATATTTTCCAGAAAGGATGCTTGGTCAAGCCTCATCATTCTGGGATGGATGGGACCTTGGTTTTGGGCAAGTTTATTACAGTTTAAGTCTATTCTAGGCCATGGAAGTGTACGTTAGGACATATAAGTAGTTATCTTGTCCAGAATACTTTGTAATAATATGCCCTAAGCTTGATCAGCTTTTTGGCATTCACTTAATTAAAATGTTCACAAGTAGGTGCATTTTTAGAATTGTTAAGTAATGTACTATTTATAGTAGCAAAACACTACAAACAAATACCTAATATAATAAGAGGGAGTGGTTGTATAAACTAGGGCATGTCAACTAAAAAAGATATTTGAAATGCAGGGAAAATGCTTACTCTAGGCAATAGTTACAACTTTTGTCCATTATAGGTACATAAAGGAAAAGAGTACACAAAGAATTGTATTAATGATGAAATTAGGAACAATGTTCCCATCCCCAATTTATACCCAAAAAAAAACATGTTCTGGCTGGGTGCGGTGGCTCATGCCTGTAATCCCAGCACTTTGGGAGGCTGAGGCAGGTGGATCGCCCGAGCTCAGGAGTTTGAAACCAGTCTGGGCAACATGGCAAAACCCCGTCTCCACCACAAGTACAAAAAATTAGCCAGGCGTGATGGCACATGCCTGTAGGTCCAGCTACTCGGGAGGCTGAGGTGGGAGGATCGCTTGAGCTCGGGACGTGGAGGCTGCAGTGAGCAAAGCTCACACCGCCGCATTCCAGCATGGGTGACAGAGTGAGACCCCACCTCAAATAAATAAATAAATAAATGAAAACTTATGTTCTATAACATGTATTCTGATGTCTTTGGCTAAAACAAAAGAGAAGAAAAATAAGTAGGGAGCCAAGTGAAGTGTCTTGAAACAGTTAAGCCATAAAGTGAGATATATGAGTAAATGAGTAGTTGCTAGCCTAGGAATTATTTCTGATGTTTTCACCTATTGAAACAATTTTTTTCTTTTTGTAAATCTTTTTTTTTTTGGTTTGTTAAACTGAAAAATAAAAGCTATGAAGAGATAATATTGCTGTAGTAATGTCCCTTAGTGCATCCTTGGAGTTAGTTGTCTTGAATTTGGCCCGCCTTGATTGTCATTTGCTGCTTGTTGCATTGAAAAAATTTCAGATTTACCAAAATATGTGTGCCAGAGTGGAGGAAATTTTTAACTTGATGAATTCTCACCTTTAGGACACTGTCTGCTCTTATATGGCACTTAGCAAGGTGCTGTAACAATTGTCCCTGCTCATACTGTTGGAGGAAGAGGGTATTCGCAGGGAGATTGCTGGAGTCAAGATGATCCAAAATTACATTGCAGTGGTGAGCAGTGGCCACTAGAGGGCTGTGAGGTACTTAATTCTAAAATTTCCACATTTTAATCTGGAGCAGAGGAAACTCTGGAAGGACCACTGGGACTAAGGGAGCTCAATCCCAAACATCTTTATCTGAGCCCTAAATGTCTTCTGTGTTATTCTTTGACAATACTTTGTTACATCTCAGAATTTGTAGTTTTGAGGTGGAGGTTTAAGTTAGAAATAGTTTAATATATTCTATTCCAAAATATACTTGCTTTTTTCCAAATGAAAGTAGCACTAACAGCTTTTTATTTGAAAGCAAATACACTTCATATGTTTTATGTATTTTTGTCCCTATGTCATTGAAATAGTAGATTCAAGGCTGTTTGTAAAAATAAGTGACTGTACTACATATAGGAATAGCCCCATCTTAAAGACTTTGATTTTAATGACATTAAGTGGGAGGGTCTTTTTTGCCTTTTTTTTTTTTGGACTATCAAAATACTTTCACATTTCTTCAATTCAAAGAACCAACTGTTCTAAATTTAGAAGACAGACAAGTGAAAGAGAATATACTGCCATTTCCGATGGTTCTTTTTTACTCTTGATCCATCACTCTCCTGTCTTTGGCTGACTCTTTCTCCAAAAAGTATCCCTTATTTTTCCTATGCCTTTAATTTCTATTTTAGTTACTCTATTATAGACTTTGAGAAGTTGTACACCACATTCACTGCTACCTCACATTAACTCTGCTTACTCATTGCAGTCTGCCTTCTACTCCTCAATGATTGCTCCTGTGAAGGTCATCTTTGGTTTAGCACTTGTTTGAAATCTAATAGCCTAAATGCACATCGATTACTGTTTAGAATTCAAACGACATTATTTATTTTGAGACGGAGTTTCATTTTTGTCGCCCAGCTGGAGTACAGTGGCATGATCTCGGCTCACTGCAACCTCCACCTCCCAGGTTCAAGCGACTCTCCTGCCTCAGCCTCCTGAGTAGCTAGGATTACAGGTACCCTCAACCATACCTGGCTAAGTTTTGTATTTTTTTAGTAGAGATGGGGTTTCACCGTCTTGGCCAGGCTGGTCTCGAACTCCTGACCTCAGGTGATCTGCCTGCCTCAGCCCCACAAAGTGCTGGGATTACAAGCGTGAGCCACCACGCCCGGCCCAAATGACATTTATTTTTAAAAGCAACTAAATCCAGGAAAGACCTTCACTCATTCAATCAAAAAACATGCATTGAACACGTATTCTTGGCTAGATCCGGTGCTGCAAAGATGAAAGACACCACTCCTAGCCTCAAGGAGTTTGCAGTTTAGTGGTGGCACTGGTTGTAAAATAATCATAAGATGTGAGGTGAAGACTGATGAGGTCTATTTTGTTGACACAGGTAAACATTCTCAGAGAATATTTAATTAGCAACATGACAAAAATTAGTTGATTTATTTGAAGGATATTTAAGTGAATTTAGAGATGAGATTTGTTTTTGCTTTTTTAATTTCAGAGAGTTATGTTGGTTGCAAAAATCTTTGGTTTCTACTATCTATTTTATAAGCCATCTGAGACCAAGATGTTTTCTTTTTAACATGTAAACTTGATGCAGTCTCTTTGTAAAGTAATGAATCCCCCCATGAACCTCAAGGAGAAGAAGAAAGTTTAGCTTGAACACTTAATTTCAAGTACCCTGAGAAGGGAACATGCTGTATAGCTCAGAGAAGAAGGCTCTATTAGCTAAGGTAGAAGGACAATGTAAAACTCTTGTGAAGACACCTAAATGTCATTCCACTCAAAGCCCATTATTAATATTTGAAACTGTCTGCTCTGTGAAGGCAGTGACCTATCTTTACTCATTTTTGACTCTGCTAACATTTCTTTTTATAGTTGAACTAGAGGCAAGGCAAGGAACTTGACATGGTTGTTTTCCCTTTAGAATAAAGTGGCCAGAAGCAGTTTCTTCTGTGTGATCCAACACTTTCTTATCCCCAAAGCAAGTCTGCATAGTCTAGATGTACCAGAGCCCAGCAGCCTGTGAGGTGATGTGATGTGATGTGATTTGAACAGAAAGGCTCCCTGTTGGATGATGCCGATGAATCCAATCAGATTCTCTTTCTTGGTCATTTTGATTTCCAGAGAAGGCAGTAGAAGCAGGTTCTGTGTGTATAACCAGAGACTAGAGGGAGGAACTGACAGGGAAGCTGGGTCATGAGAGTGGTGTGCTCAGCAGAGTAGGGAGTAAGAGAGAGCTGGCTCCGGAGAGGAAGACAAAATGCCCATGTCTCCAGCACTTCTTTAGCATTCTGAGTTCCCATCCTCTCATGAATAGGGAAGAGTTTTCTAGCTCTTCATGAAGCCCAGATAGGTTACAGACTTTCCTTTCTTTCCCACACACACATCATAAATGCCCATCAGGTAACCCGGGCATGGCCTTTTATTTAGGCACTAACAATTCTAAAAGGAATTAATAAATGCTTCACTGCCATTTCACACAGTGTAACAGCATGCCAGTTTACCATACCATTAACATTTAGCCTCATGTTATTTCTGTGTTTTTTCAGTCAATAATTATAGCATTTTTGCCAAGATAATATAGTGTTAAACTGTATTGGTTGAAATCCTAGGCTTTTTTAATGTAAACTAGCACTTTACAAAGTATTACAAAGGAAATGAACCAGGGAAACTTGAGAAGGAACTTTCTTATCCACATTGTTATAGGTTATCAAATAGTTCCTATTTAAATTAAAATACCTACTGTTGCACTTTTATGTGTGTTTTTATATATAAATAACATCTGGGTTGGCAAATGTGTGATTTTCATCAAATAGGCTTTGATTGAAGATGAAATATTTTTTGTAAAACTAGTCCTTTTTTAAAGTTAAAATTTTATGTTACCACATGAATTGATTAGCAGAAGTTTATTTACATTATGTAAATTGATTTTTAAGAGTAGTCACAAGGTTTTAGCTATTATTTTTGAACTTGCTTCCTAGCCCACACAATTAAGTAATAAAAGTAAGAAAAAAGAAAGCACACATCCAAATCATCTATCAAAATCCAGCTTCTACCCAATGACACATCATTTTATTTCTTGATCTTGTAATGTTAAGCACATGCCTTGGACATATTCCTATATATGGGCTCCATTCTCTGCAGCACGTCACTCCGTCTTTTATCTGCCCCCTTATGTGCTCCCATTCCTATCCTCTTCAATTAAAAATGCCTCTTTCAAGTAAGTAAGGTAAGATTGATAGATGATTGCCTTCCGTAGTTCCTCCCAAAATCCATAGGTTGAAATCTTAGCCCTAAGAGTGATAGTATTAGGAAGTATGGAGCCTTTGGGAGATAATTAGTTCAGGAGGGTAGAGCCCTCCTGAATAAATTTAATGCCTTTATAAACAAGACCCCAGAGAGCTCTTTCACCCTTTTCTACCCTATGAGGACACAGCGAGAAGACAGCTGTCTGTGAACCAGGAAGCAGGCCCTCACTACATAACCGAATCTACAAGCAACTTGATCTCAGACTTCCCAGTCTCCTGAACCGCAAGAAATAAATGTTTGTTGTTTAAGTCACCCAGTCTAAGGTATTTTTGTTATAGCAGCCTGAATGGACTCAGGCGGTAGGCAAGAGGAGGACAGTGCACCTGGGTTATACATTGGGCAAGTAATTTACCTTCATGGAGCCTCGGTTTAATTGTGTTAGATATGGGGATAATGATAGTTACACTGCAGGGTGGTTGTGAAGATTAGAGAAAGTGCATATACTCTGACCAGCACAGCGCGTGGTACTTCAGTACACGGTGGTAACTGAAGACACAGTTGAAAACTAAAGATAGCTAGTGAAACACATGTTCTCTGCACATCATACAGTTTCTTGGGCAGTTTTCAAAGTGTGACTCTGCAGTTCATACCACCATTATCACTTAGTCTCTAACAAATAATCATATTTGACACATTTGGCTGGGACTTAATAATTTTATTTGGGCAGCAGCTGGTTTCTGGAAGTGTTCACGGGAAGAAAATGTATATTAATAAAGTAAGCAGATAGTGTTCTTTGTTGAAATGTTGGATATTGTGGGACACAAAAGAGTCAGGGTAAATGTACATTTACGCAATTGAGCGTCAGAGTGTCATAGTTAGTTCTCTAATGATTTGCAAAGGAAGAGTTCCTGGAACAAGTGAAATACTTAATAATTAATTCAGCCTGTATTTCTGCAGGTAATCAACTGCAGTGATAAAAAAATAAAAATGGAACTGCCTTTTGGTCATTGGAAAGATATTTGCTACATTCAAAGTCATCAAAAAGGCAAAGCAATGAAGCTTAACACATTTGGGTTTTAATAATTAAAAATCGATCTTAAAGAGACCCTTGGGCTCTGGCACGGTGGCTCATTCTTGTAATCCTAGCACTTTCGGAGGCCCAGGTGGGTGGATCACTTGAGGTCAGGAGTTTGAGACCAGCCTGGCTAACATGGTGAAACCCCATCTCTACTAAAAATATAAAAATTAGCTGGGCGTGGTAGTGTGCACCTGTAATCCCAGCTACTTGGGAGGCTGAGGCACGAGAATCACTTGAACCTGGGAGGTGGAGGTTGCAGTGAGCCAAGATTGTGCCACTGCACTCCAGCCTGGGTGACACAGTGAGACTCTGTCTCAAAAACAAACAAACAAAAAAACAATAAAAAAACCAGAGAGACCCTTTGTGAAGGTGTGTTACACAGAGCATTCCTGATTCCTAATCTCCAGGATAGAAAAATTCAAAGGCTCAGAATCATCCCAAATCAATTATCCAGTGGCATCTGCATTTTCTGAT
Source organism: Symphalangus syndactylus (assembly GCF_028878055.3). NCBI lineage: Eukaryota > Metazoa > Chordata > Mammalia > Primates > Hylobatidae > Symphalangus > Symphalangus syndactylus. Next base: position 112,964,382 of record NC_072430.2, read on the forward strand.
TTCATTCTCACTGGCCATGTGAACATGGGCATGACCCCAGGAGCCAAGGAATTCTCTAATGCCTAAGGACAGCCATGAGGCCAATGAATAACATGTCAGGTTTCCCTGGCACTGAGGAGCTTCCCAGTAAATGTTATTTTCCTTAGCTGTTTCCCATTTAACATGTCAATTATTCTTAGTGAGTTTCCATTCAATATGAGAGTCTGTATAATTTGTCATATTGAATAGGAACTTACTAAGGAAAGCTATGTAGCAGAGGAAGCAGCCCCAAGTGACAGGACATAAACTTTAAATTCACAAGATGCTTGTATGTGAATTATGATGGTATCTGAATTAATAGTGATATTTACAGTTTAGTAATACATTTTTCTTCCCTTGTCTTGGGCTTTATAAAAACCCTGTAAGTCATGTATGTCAGGAATTTTATCCTCATAATTGAGAGAAAAATACTCCATATTGTGTTGGAAATAAGATCTGTAGATTCTCTGTATACCATACAATGTCTTGCCTGCTTAAATTATCACCCCCCTTCCTATTTGAACAAAGACTTTCTCTAAGTACCCCTGGCCTCTTGCCCTGATCCATACTGTTCTCCTTGGTAATGGAGTGAGTTGCCTGCCGGGTAGGTGCAGCCATTGGCCACATTTCTGTAGTGTATGGAACTCACTGGATAAAAGGTCACAGATGTAGGTCTCTTTCTGCTCTTCACCCAGGTGTTGTGGAGTGTGTCTGTCCTAGAGCACTAGCATTCCTCTGTGTGGACTGCCTCAAGGCCTGTTCATCAGGTAGGGACTATTAGCTGGTAGACCTAAGCCACCTCTCCAGTACTGACTTTGTCAGTAAGGGAGGTGACATGCTGACCTCCATCTGCTACATCATTGTGTATATGTCTTCATTAGTTCTGCATATTGGTGAGAAAATGGATGCTCCGATTCCTCTTGAACCCCAAGAGAATGAAGGTCAAATTGAGGACCTAATGCAAATTTTCTTAGTACACCCAAATCTTTGGATAGAGTCCTGCACTCTTTGAGATATATCACACAATCTGTCTCACTTTCTTTTCGCATATGTTATATATTTTAAAACTTTTATTTTTGGGACCACCACTTACTGGCTCTGATTTTAGGAAAGCTTTTCAGCCCCTCAGAGCCCCAGTCTCTTCATCTCTAAAGTGATGAAATGTATGTAAAGAACCTATTTCAGCATGTGAATTCTGTTTTCCTTTTTCCTCTGGATGTATTATATCCAGTTAAAAAAAAATCTACTTGAACTTTGCAGGTATCTTCGGTGTTTATTATTTCTCATTTTTAACATTTATTGGAAATTAGCATATTGTCATAATTGATAGTAATACAATATGTAACCTTTTTCATTAAGCTTATCATTTTAAAAATACAAAATAACTATTCTTTACTTAAATTTTTATTTCTAGACACAGGGTCCTGCTCTGTCACCCAGGCTGGAGTGCAGTGGCACAATCATAGCTCACTGTAGCCTCAAACTCTTGGGCTTAAGTGATCCTCCTGCCTCACACTCTGGAGTAGCTGGGATTATAGACCTGAGCCACGATGTCCAGCATGTACTTAAATTTTGAATAAGTTGCACTTACTAATTACACTTACACTGCTGCATCTGAAAGAGTAATACAACAATAGAAACCTTTTATAGTAATTATTTGTCAGGTGGACTCCTAAAATGACTCTCAAATGACCCACATCCTTGTACAATCAATACCCTGCCCCTTGAGTGACAGTGACTTGCTCTAATCAGTTGACTTTCAGTTAATCAAAAGAGAGATTATCTTGGGCTGAACTAAACTAATCCCAGCAAGATAACAGGGATTTCAGTCTTGCAAACAGATATCATATAAAGGGAATCATATCTGCACATTTGATTCTTGGACCCTGGGCAGGAATTTGTTAAAGAGCATGGATGTGAATAAAGGTGGGAAATAAAGGTGTATCTAGTGTTTCTGCTCAAAAGCTCACGTGTAGCTACAAGGCAGAGATTTAGGGGAGTGGTATCCACAGTCAAGGAGAATTAATACATAGCGTTTGAGTCTGGCTTCTTCCAATTAGCATAATGCTTTTGAGGTTCATCCATATTGTTGCATTATCAGTAGTTTTTATTTATTTATTTTATTAGTAGTTTCTAAATTGTTAAGTAGTATATTACATTGTGTGGATATATCCAGTGTGTTTATCCATACACATTTATGGATATTTGGGAGTTCCTAGTTTTTAGCTATTCTATGAGCATTCACATACATGTCTTTGTGTGGAAATAGGTTTTCATATCTCTTGGGTAAATATACAGGAGTGGAATTGCTAGATCATATGGTGAATACTCTGTATATTTAAAATGAAGAGAAACTGTCAAACTATTTTCCATAATGGTTCTATCATAAGTGATGTTTTAGAAAAGAGGAAAAACACTAGCAATTTTGATGCTATATGTCTACAACCTAAGAGAATCTAATAATAGCATCCTGATCTGTCAGTGTAGGAATTGCCTAGGTAATACATGGAAGGTGTGGAGGGAGCAGGTACACAGAAAATATGCGTCAGGAAGTTTTGCTTTTCCTATCCCACCTCATTTCTGAGTCTGATCCTCCCTGCTCCTCAAAAATAAATTGGTAGATTCATCTGCTTTTGGGCCCTTTTCTGCTCTAGTTACTGAACTATCAGAGACTTCAGGAAGAACTTAAGCTAAGCTATTCCAGGGAAGTTTTGGTGTTACTCTGTACTTATGGACTCCTGTGTGGCTGTCCCTGTCACCCCAGCTGCCAACTCAACTTAGAGTTTATTAGCCTGGCATTGACCAGCACATTGTGATATTCTCTGAGGCACACTGCATGCTGCTAGTGTGCCCTGGTTCATAAAGCTGGGCCTTCAGCATTGATCCCACTCCAAGTTCCTTGCTCTCTCTTCCCACAGCTGTCCCTTTGGGGGACATCATTTGCATTATTAGTCTATTCCAGGAAATGCACCTGTGCACTAATCAGTTCACTTTTTCTGTCTTAGTGGGCAGATCTAGCCATAGCCCAATCCCTCAATTTCTATACTAAGCCTTTTATATTAGTAAAACTGTTATGTTATCTAGAAATTCATCAGTGGGAAAACTACTTCAAGGGAGGTAGTTAGAGGCTGTAAGGTGCTAAATATTTTTCTTTCTTTTTAAATGTAACTTGGATCTAAAGTAAGGATGAATTTCCTTTTATTATTTGTTCAGAATATACCAGTTGGTCCTGTGGGCAGAAATTTGTTAAGGGGCCTGGATGCGAAATAACAGTGTATCTCGTGTCTCTGCTCAACAGCTCACATGTAGCTACAAGGCAGAGATTTAGGGGAGTGGCATATACGGCCAGTTGAGAAATAACAATATTGTCAGGGACTCCAAGGCACTTTGGAAGATGTAAAGAATTCCTTAAATTTTCTAGTAGAATTGTTGCAAAAGGCAGACATGCTTAAATGTTTAAATAAGCTTCTTGAAAACTCATGGAACATTCAATCATAACTCCAACAGTTCTCCAAAATTTGATTTATTCTGGCCATATTATGCAGCAAAGAAACACTTGGCTATTTATCTAAATCTCTTCTGTCTTGTAAATGATCCTAGGGAATAATCTAGAAATACATTCTATTAAAGTAATGCATGAGGTACATATCGATTACCAGCCAATAGTTGAACTTAAACATAATGCATGAGTGTGAGGGCTGGCATTGATGATTCACAATGAACACAGTTGAATATCACTTCCCTGCTGAGACTCGGGTATAATTCCAAAACCACAGTGAGCATCAGTGGGAATCTGCATGCTCTGGTCAAGACAGATCTCCATGCTGAGTGTCTGTTTGCCATGATGAAGAGAACAGTTAACAGGAGTGTTTGCCATGATGAAGAGAACAGTCTGGGAGGAGTGAATGGAGGATGGGGACATGAGGAAAGATGAGGCTTTCTCTAGTTACAACCCTTTGTGTAGAAGTTAGGAATAGGGGATAAATGTTTCTGCCTAATATTTAACTTGGAAGAGAAGACGTCCATGTGAAAAACTGCTAAATACTCAAACAAGAGAGCACGTGACTAAGCAATACCATGTGTGGCACAGAAAACAAGTGCAATAGCAGTTTGGCAAAGTGAGTTCAGTGTAGGCTGAACTGGTTAGAGCAGGTTTTTGGGTGAAGGTGAGGATTGGTGAGGGTTTGGATTGGTGGAAAGAGACGGGGAGGACATCTCACATCAAGAAGTTATGCCAGTGGATTTCAGGAGAATTGAGTGTTTGTGTCTGAAAAGCCTGTAAGAATAGGGCAAGACAGTGTGGAGAAATGCATGAAAGTATGAAGGATCATGATATCCAGTTTGAGGAGTGCTAACTAGAGGCTCTGAAGATTTGAGAAGAAACATAATGAAAGCTGTTCTTAGCCTGATCTTGATATGCAGGATTGGTAAACCCCAAACACCTTATCATTCTATTACCTCTCCCTCAAGGAATGGGTCCCTTGATAAGAATTTAGTGTAAAAAAGATTGCCAATTCAATGCTGCAGCTGAATGCTAGTTTCTTTAAACACACACAGTTTTCTTTTGAGAATTTTTTTTCTATTAGATAGACTGTTATTTAAATGAAAAAGGCACATAGTCTCATAAAAAAGTTACACATTCGGGTGATAACTTCAAAAGGAGAAATTAAAATGTTCGTATGTTTTGAGCAAGCATTTCCACTTCTAGACTTTGCTGCATAAAGATCTGTGGTCATCTAGGGAAGGCCTGACCTGGTTCAGAGGTATCAGAGGGATGTAAAGTCACAGAAGTGCTGCAATTCTATCCCGGGCTCTCATCTTTTTGCAGCAGTCCATTCTCTAATTTTCAACCACATATTACCAGACGATCTCTTAAGTCATACACAACAAACTGCTTCTGTTTCAATGCTTAGAATAAAAAAGCCAAAGCAAAAATAGCACAAACATTTGAAAAACACTTCTTTTTTCTACCACTCCCTTCTTAGAACAGAAATAAAAGCCCTGTGCTTTAAGAAAATGGATGGAAGAATTTTCTTTGTACTTCTTATCCTCCAAGTTACATTTACTACCTGATAGTGCTAATACCTTTTTGTAGTACCTTTCTTTAAAATATACAGGGAAATGATCTGTTCCAAGAAACTGTGTTTTTAAATTTAATTATAGTGTGCTATGATGATTTAAAAAATGGCCTTTTGAGTAAAGGACACGAACAAGTTATTTAAAAAGTGAGCAGTAAGTGTGGTCAGTAAACACATCAAAATCTTCCCTTCACTAATATTCAAAGAAATGCAAATTAGAATAATAATACCCTTGTTGCTTGTCAAATTAATACTTTAACAATTATTATGTAAATTTTATGGATAGGATTGCAAATCAACACACCTTTCCTGGCCACTGGTGTGCATAATAGAAATTCTAAAAATATTCTTAGGCTTTGACCAAGCATTTCCACTTCTAGACTTTGCTGCACAAAGATTTGTGGTCATCTAGGAGAAGGCTTGACCTGGTTCAGAGGTATCGGGGCAATGTAAAGTCATGAAAATGTTGCAATTCTATCCTGGACTGTCATCTTTTTTGTAGTGGTCCATTCTCTAATTTTCAATGACGTATTACCAGACAATCTCTTAAGTCAAATGTATTTGTAGGGCTCTGGATTTGAAATAGAATCTGGCTTTCAGCCTTGATGTGGCCACTCCTAACTTGTAAAGGACCTGTGAAGACTTAGACACAGAATAAAACACAGAAGATAAGAAAACCAACTTTGAAAGAGAATTTATTGTCAAAATTAGTACTAGGTCAATTGAGCAAAAACTTCAAAGAGCATTTTCATATTAACCAAAGCATCCCTCCTCAATTAAAACATATGAAGATATTGTTCACCCCTATTCTGACTCAGAGATCCACAAATCTGGGCATTCATCATCACCATATTCTGTTGGCAATAGTTTTAAGCAGCTAAATTACTGTTCTCTACTCTTGAGTTTCCTCCATCTCTTCAGATACAGAACGTTCTAGAATATATTCAAATCATCAAATCTTTAATTCATTCCATATATCTGGCTCAAGACAGTGTCCCAATAACCTTATTCTAGAGAAAGTCAGATTTAGACTTGTGCTCATCATCATACTCATGTTCTTGACATCATTTTAAGCTCTGAGGAGACATCTCACATAACTCTCATTGATACGTGTGTACATCTGTCACTCTGTGTTTGTGCTGTGATGGATGGACTTGGATGTAGATAGGCAGAGATGATGAAGCAGATCGCTATATATATGGTATTGATGTAGATTCAGTACAGCTGTATAACTGCATCTGTGTTTCACATATCTTGCATACTGTATCTTGACTGTATCTGTGTCAATAACTAACTGAGTTATAAGGCATAAATATGTGGAGCTCTTAGCACAATACCTGGCACACTGCAATCAATCAATGTATATGTTTGTGTGTGTGTGTGTGTGTGTGTGTGTGTGATACAGACAGAACCTGCTAATATGCATAATAGTCAGGCTGGGTTGTTGTAACAAAATACCATAGACTGTGTGGCTTAAACAGCAGACATTTGTTTCTCACAGTTCTGGAGTCTGGGAAGTCCAAGGTCAAGATTAGTTTCTGGTGAGAGCAGTCTTCCTCTTTTGCAGCTCCTCATGGTTTGCAAATCACAGATTTCTCGCTGTATTCTCACATAGTGTAGGAGGAACGGAGGGAGGGAAGGGAGAAAGTGCTTAAGGGCACTAATCCCATGATGAGAGTTCTATCCGCCATGACCTAATTACTTCCTAATGCTACCATCTCCAAATACCCTCACACTGGGAATTAGGTCTTTAACATGTGAATCATTTGGGGTGGAGAAGACAAACATTTAGCTCATAACAGGTAAGGTAGAAAATCTCAAGAATTTATATTTTATATATGAAAGATCATTAATGAGCAGCATTTTAAGTTTAATGCCAATTTGTAATCTATTTTTATCTTTTCTATGATTCTTTTTTACTTTTTAATTTTTAAACTTTCATATACAAAGGGATAATATTTGGCTGAATGTTCTCTGCTTTTTGAGCTCTGGATCATTGTTACTATCACCCCATAATTGTATGTGTGCAGAGATAGTGCTTTATACATTTTAAAAACAATTTTATATACAGTATTAAATTTTATTTTTCAATAAACAATCCATGAGATAGAAAGAACATATATTTTGTTTTACAGATAAGCTCCAGGGAGAGTCTAGGGTATCTTAGATTGTATGGGTAAAACATGGTGGTATTAAATCATAAATAAACAGTCTTATTTCCCTAAATGCACATACAGGCATCCACATCAAATGAAATCACATCACATGATGTGAACAGGCAGTTACTGACTTAAAACTTTGCACTCACAAAAGACACACTCTCCTAAATGTCTCCATCATACTATACTTTTTGTCCCCAAATACCTAATCACTGAAGCTTCAGACTTTGTTGCTTTGATTCCTTTAGGAAAAATTCCTAGTGTTTCTGAAAAAAAAAAGAGCCATTTAACTACATTAGAAGTTAACCCTCCTTTAAAAATGTGACTCTGTTTTTTCCAATTAGATGATCATTTTCCATTATGAAAATAATTGAGGCAAAATAACATTCAGGTGATTTTGCTTCTCTATTATACCATCAAACTAGTATAGCTAGAGGATGTCACAATGTTGTAATCTTTAGGTGATTATTCTTTGAAGTGCAGAGACATGTATGTCTCACTCACTGATCACATCATTACAACAACTCCTTTTTATACAAAGATCAGGAAACGGATGCTCTCATGTTAAATATCTTATTCCAGGATCACAGATGATGCTGCCAGTGGCAGAACCTAGATTTGGGTGCAGGGCTCCCCCTCTCAGTGCTAGTCTGTGAACATTGGACCATTCTTCCTTGAGGAGTTAGGCTAAACAGTTGTGGATGGAATAATACATTAACTAGCAATGGCTTAAAACTTCATGCTTCAGCCGGGCGTGGTGGCTCACGCCTGTAATCCCAGCGCTTTGGGAGGCCGAGGTGGGCAGATCACGAGGTCAGGAGATCACGACCATCCTGGCTAACATGGTGAAATCCCGTCTCTACTAAAAATACAAAAAATTAGCCAGGCGTGGTGGTGGGCACCTGTAGCCCCAGCTACTCAGGAGGCTGAGGCAGGAGAATGGAATGAACCCAGGAGGCGGAGCTTGCAGTGAGTCGAGATCGCACCACTGCACTCCAGCCTGGGTGACAGAGCAAGACTCCTTCTCAAAAAAACAAAACAAAACAAAAAAACTTCACGCTTCAATGGCATCGATCCCAACACCAACAAAGCTATAATTCCACAGATACCTCCAAAAAGGTCTAACCTTCGGTGACATTTCACATTATCCTTCAACACTACAATGACATCTTTTTCAGGCCGGGTGCGGTGGCTCACGCTTGTAATCCCAGCACTTTGGGAGGCCGAGGCGGGCGGATCACGAGGTCAGGAGATCGAGACCATGGTGAAACCCCGTCTCTACTAAAAATACAAAAAAAAATTAGCCGGGCGTGGTGGCGGGCGCCTGTAGTCCCAGCTACTCAGAGAGGCTGAGGCGGGAGAATGGCGTGAACCCGGGAAGCTGAGCTTGCAGTGAGCCGAGATTGCGCCACTGCACTCCAGCCTGGGCGACAGAGCAAGACTCCGTCTCAAAAAAAAAAAAAAAAATGACATCTTTTTCTTCTGTCATGTTCATACCTGTGTCCCATTCCATCAAGACTTGAGAATAACCTATTAGGTAATATTTATCTCCCTAACCTTGTACTCTGTGTTGGTACAGAGATATTGTAACCCCTGAAGCCTTCTATCTTTGCATAAAATATGTCTTTGTGAGTTGTGTGGTTTGAAACACAATGTAATAGTGATTACTCTAGAATAAACATGTTGAGATAAGAATCACTGTAAGGTTGAGTAGAACTGGGGAAATAAGTACAACTTAAGAAAGAAAACTGTCAAGGATTATGGCCAAACTACTAGGATATGAGACATGCAAATTCACTGCCCATATCCTTGAACTTCTGCTTCTCCTGATGTTTGATTATAATTCTATCCCCGGAAAGTTTAAAGGCTATTTTTAGCTAGTGCTTACACCAGGGGAGAGAACACTAATCCAGGGTCTGGCACTCAGTAAGCACTCATGGATGTAAGCAGCAAATATCCTGTAGCCGGACTCATCGAAGCATAGCACATACGTAGAAAACAATGTAACCTTAGCATCAGCATCAGTGCCCCTTCTTATTATCAAGAGATTCTAATTAGCAATAAGAGGGTGTTCATATTGTGAAGATGTTTTCATTATATCTGAATTTAAGCATCAGAGAGTATTACACAGTCAAGCTATAGGAAAAAACTAAGTTTCTAACAACATATTTTCCATTACTCTGAGCATTAGGAATATGCCATATTTTACAGAATGATGATACATTAAAGGGAAACACATACACACACACACACACACACACACAGACACAGACACACACACAATCTATTGAGGAAAAATTTCCAGATTGTCTATACTCCTTGGTGCAGCTCTATGGCCTTATACATCATTTCATTAAAATTCTTCCTTCTCGTTAGTCTTAGGTCTTCACAATTGTTATGCTTAATTAACTCAATCAATTGTGGATTACTGCCAGTTATATTTGCAGAAACCATAGCAGCTTATTAACTCATAAACGCCAAAAGATAACAGAAGCACTGGAGGACAAATCATTAAATGAATCTTTTAATTTCTAGCCTATAAACGGAAGTTAGCTCACGTTAGTTTGCCAGTTGTTTTCAATTGTAGACACTGGAATAGTACCTTCCCTATGTCTAGGCTATGTATGACCCATGAGGGGAAGTAATGAATCATGAACAAGCTGATCCTTTCATTACCTTTAACATAGTGTGTCAAACATTGATGTTTTATCACACATTTGTGATATTTTCTCACAAATGTTTAATTTTTATCACAAATCAATGAGCAAAAACTAAAGATCTTTGAAGATAGACTTCTTTTCCGTTTTTTCTTTTTTTGCGGGGGTGGGGGGGTTGTTTGTTTTCTAAACTACTGTTTTACTACAACCTAGAAAAGCATCTGGCACATAGTAGGTGTTTAATGGATGTTTGTTGGAAAGTAAGCTGCTACTATTAGCAAATGTTATAGAAGGGTCTCGAGTTCCACGAGGGAGCATATTTGGAGAGAGGCCCATGTGTTATTTTTTACATTATAGTCAAGATGGTTATTTAGAGCATGCCACTCCCATTGGGACTTCCAGCCAGGAGAGGCTAGATTCTGAAAGCCCCCCACTAGAGCTTCTGATCCTTTTAGATGACGCTTGTTGCACCCTTCTCCTCAAATTTTTGAACTATCAGCAATTACAAGTGTGATGTTACAATATCTGAGATCTCCCAAGTGTGGTCCTTTCCTGCTACTTTTAAAGCAGAGGGAGACATTTGCTATTACTTGGTCAACTTTTCCCAGCCTGAGTGTGTGAAGCTTATGTTTGGAGAGAGTGTTCTTTGCCACTGGGGGTGGAATGTTCTCCTGAGAGGAGTTAGTCACCCAGTTGAAAGTGCTCCCATACCATGTCCCATTTATGCCTGGTATGTCTTTAAGGGTTAAAGGTAAAGCCAATAAAGGGAACCCCAAGACGATGAGTTCCGGGTCACTGTAAGATTCCTCAGTGTCATTGAATTGAGTGAACTACTTAGGACAGACCCAACAATTAATCTTGTACAAATGGGCCATGGTGGATATTGTAGGAGCTAAAGGGTGTGATGTATTACTAAGTCCGATAAAAAGTCCTAATAGACTTAGTGATAGTAAAACACTCATGTTTATTTTCTGTTAGTAACTATTATTCCTGCTATCAGGATAATAATTAAGCAAAATGCTGCAGTAATTGAGATTCTCTGTCTGATATTCCACCCTGAGGGTGCTACAGTATATAGTTCTACTGCAAATAGTAGAGTGAGTATAACAATTTCTGCAAGGGTGGCGTAGTAAATAATTTCCATCAAAAAGAAGTTTTAATATTTGGCTCAAAGGGAGAGGTAGAAATGACAAAAAGTATTTGATGAGGTAGGGGTGAGACTGAGTACGATGAGTAGTTCTTACTCAGTTACTTATCTTTTGTGATTTTCAGCTTAAGATCTATTTTTTTCACAGATATTCAGGTTACTCCTTTGGGCTTTGGTCCCTTAGCTCTCCAAGGCTTTGACTCGAGTGTGATGTATCAAGAATTTGATTCCTATAACTTTTATTCCTGAGGGAGTTGAAAGAAGAACAGTGTAAGGCCCTTCCCAGTTTGGGCTTAGGGAGGGAGACAGGGAAAGGAGAGCCTTTACCTGTACCAAATCTCCTGGGTTAAATAGAGTGGTCCAATTTCCTGGGGTTGGGCTTTCACGAATTGTGCTAATTGGAAGTGAGCCAGAGAAGTTACATGCTTAACTAGCTTAGAGGTTTCTCGATTTAATAGAAAATCATTGGTAAGGAAAGCCCATCCATACAGCATCTTAAAAGGGCTAAGACCTAATTTTGAAGGGGTATTTTTTATTTCTAGTAAGGCCATAGGAAGAAGAGTGACCCAAGGAAGGTGAGTTTCTTGGGATAATTTTCTGAGATGTCTCTTGATAGATAACCCACTGGCTGTTGAGCTGGTCCTTGGGCCTGTATTAAAATTTCCAGGGCCATGCCCTTTCTTTCTGATACATACAGATTGAAGGACTCCCCTACAGGAAGGCTGAGAGCTGCTGCCTTGAGCAAAGCTTGCTTTAGCTGGTCAAAGGCCTTCTGAGCTTCAGGTTCCCAGGTTAAAAGATGAGTTTTAGCTCCCTGAGTTTTTTTATGAGGTTATATAATGGATGGGCTATTTCACCATATCCAGGTATCCACAGTTTACAAAATCCTGTAATGCCCCCAAAGACCCTTAGTTACTTGAGAGTTTTGGGGAGGGAGAAGGTGGAGATAGGCTTAATCCACTCTTTCCCTAATGCTCTGGTCCCCTCAGACAACACTAAGCCTAGGTACTTCACTAAGGTTTTGCAGAGCTGGGCCTTGGGTTTTGAAACCCTATATCCTCTGCTAGATAAGAAGTTGAGAAGAGCTTCAGTGCCTTCCTGAGAAGCTTCCTCAGTTGGGGCACAGAGCAGTATATAATCCACATACTGCAAGACCCTAACTTGAGTATGACAGAACTCAGAGAGGTCTTGTGACAGTGCCTGTCCAAACAGACGAGGACTATCTCAAAATCCCTAAGGGAAAACCATCCATGTTAACTGGGTGGTCTGGCCGGAGGGATCTTCAAAGGCAAACAGGTATTGAGAGTCAGGAGGTAACAGTATGCAGAAAAATGCATCTTTTAAATCTAGGACTGTAAACCATTTAGTTCCCTCAGGTATTTGAGTTAACAGGGTATAGGGATTAGGGACCACTGGATGGATTGGAACTACAGCTTTATTAATGAGGTGAAGGTCCTCAACTATTCTCCATTCCCCACTGGGTTTCTGCACTCCTAATATTGGGGTGTTGCAGGGGCTATTACAGGGTTTGAGGAGGCCCCAGCATCTTTAGGTTATTAATAATGGCTTCTAGCCCTTTCCTAGCCTCTGGCCTTAAGGGATACTCTCTCTGGTTAGGAAAAGAAGTGGGATCCTTAAGATAGATTTGGATGGGCCTAGCAGTTATAGCTCAACCTATTCTTCCTTGAGTTGCTCACACTTCTGGATTAATGTTAACTTACATTGGGGGAGACAAAGAGTTTGTCCTGGGACTATAAGGATACTGGCTCCCATGTGAGCTAGAATATCTCTACCTAATAAAGGAGTGGGACTTTTAGGCCTGATTAGAAAGGCATGTGTAAATAGTAAGCCCCCAACCTGCAGCTATGGGTTAAAGGTAAATATCAGGTTAGAGTTTTTCCTGAGATGCCCCTTACGGTCATGCTAAGGGAAGAGGGAAGGCCTGGATTACAGAGGAGAAGAGAGAGACTGGCTCCAGTATCCAGAAGAAGATCTACCTTCCTTCCTTCAATTTCCAGAATCACCCGGGGCTCCCGTGCTGTAATGGCAGTCTGAGCTGCTGGAATGGGGGTTTGAGCCCCGGGACCCATCAATCCTGCTGGACCATCTCTGAGACTGGTTCTGAACCCAGTGACCTCTGCCTCCAGGGAAAGACCCGTCTTCAGCAGTTTCCATCACAGGGTGGACAGGGTCAAGGAAGCTTCATATTGCTGCCCGGGCATTCCTTCTTAAAATGCCCTGGCTGGCCACATTGATAACAGCTAGTGGATGCACCTTGGGGATTCTGGACTTTACAAGCTTGCAACACTGCTACTAGAGCCTCTGTTCTCTTGTATTTCCTCTCCTTTTCTCAGGCCTCCTCCTGATCCCTATTGTAAAAGACTAAAGTGGCTGTTCTCAGGAGGTTTTCTAGGGTGCTCTCCGGTCCTATAACTTGCTTCTGTAGCTTCCTTCTAATGTGGGGAGATGCCTGTGTGATAAACTTGTCCTTCAGGATGAGCTGTCCCTCAACTGAATCAGGGGATAAAGAAGTATGTTTTATTAGTGCCTTTTTCAGCCTTTCCATAAAGGCTGTGGGATCCTCATCTCATCTTTGGTCTAGCATGGACAGTTTAGAGTAATTGAAAGGGTTGGCCCTGGTCTTCCATAGGCCTTCTATATTAGAAAATGGGCTTCCTTTTCCATTCATCTCCTGAGTTATTGGGATTCCAATCAGGGTTGTCTACTGGAACTGCTTCTCTTCCTGGTGGAATGGAGTTTCCACCTCTTCCTCACCTTCCCTCTCTCCTCTTTTTCTCCTGGGTCTGCTATAGGAGGCATGTTGCTCATCTCCATATTTTTCTGCTACCTGCAGAACTGTCTGCTTTTCAGCTGCAGTGAGGGTCTGACTTAGCAGCAACATAACATCCCTCCATGTGAGATCAAACACCTGAGTTAAATTTTGGAAAATTTCTATATACCTATCGGGGTCATCAGAAAATTGGCCTAAGTCTCCCTTTATTTGCTTAAGGTCTTGTAATGAGAAGGGATCTTGAACCCTTATGGCACCACTCCTATCAGGCATTTCCTGCAGAGGTAAGAGTGAAGGGGGGAGAGTAGGATATACTGGAGCTGGTAGAGCTGGAGGAGTGGATGGTATGATTGGAAGGGGACTGGAAGGGTTGGGACATTCAACAGCTGTCTTGGATTGCTCCTCTGGAACCTGCTTTAGCTCTGGGGAACTATTCCCTGTGGGCTTGCCCATTGTGGCTGCTAAAAGAACTGGGTCGATTTTACAGAACTTGTAGAGGTCTGAGTTGTCTTGCAGGGCAAAGAAAGCCTGTACATATGCAACCTCAGTCCATTTGCCTTCTGTTTGCAGAAAAATTTTAACTTTTGGATAATACTAAAATCAAGGCTCCCCACCAGCAGGCCAGGTTTGCCTGTCCCCAAGATAGTAAGAAGGCCATGCCCTTGTGCAATAGAATATGAGGTGCTTTTTCTTCAAAGTCTCAGGGCTGAAGGAGTCCCAGTGCTTTAAAATATACCCCATGGGGGTGCATGTTGAAGACAATCTGTTACTCATCTAGAAAGAGAAGTGAGAATAAAAGTGTTCTTTTAGTCTCCTTCCTTTCAGTATGTGATCCAGGATAGAGAAGAAAACAGTAGGGGGTGTCCCCCCGCAATTATTTTCTCTCCCTGGTTCCTGGATCCTGGCACCCATTTGAATGTGCCACCCATGACTGCAGGCATGACCCTCCAAGCCATGGCACCAGAGAAACTAGACTTTTGGGCCTAGTCACGCTTCCCTAAGCAGCCTTAGTCCTCTGCCTTTTATTTCCCTTTGACCTCCTAGACTTGTGTGACCTGTGTGCCTCCCTAAAAAAAAAATGGATCTCAAGAAAAACTGTGTAATTGAGCAAGGCCCCTTTAAGGGAGGGGGTGTGCTAGATTGAACTCTATATCCTGCTATTATGGCCCATGCTAAGGCATTTACCCTTAGAAAAATGGTTCCAGTTAACTTCTGGACTTAAAATTATTAATTTTATTTAAGTAATTAAAATTAATTATTAATTAATACTGTTATTAAGTACTTGTTAATTAAGGACTGTCTTAATCAGAGACAGAATAGGTGCCTTAAAGGAACATAGGAACTGAATGGCCATTTTCCTGCTGATGGGAGAATAACTAGACTAAAATTTGGCTGTGGAAGACATCTTACTCCTAACTGCTAAAGGCAGAACTTTCCTGTTCCCAGAAGAGGCCTGGAGTCTGATTTCTTTTCTTTTCTTTTTTTTTTTTGAGATGGAGTCTCGCTCTGTTGCCCAGGCTGGAGTGCAGTGGCATGATCTCAGCTCACTGCAAGCTCCGCCTCCCGGGTTCACGCCATTTTCCTGCCTCAGCCTCCTGAGTAGCCGGGACTACATGCGCCTGCCACCACGCCTGGCTAATTTTTTGTATTTTTAGTAGAGACGGGGTTTCACCGTGTTAACGGGGATGATCTCGATCTCCTGACCTAGTGAGATCGCCTTGGCCTCCCAAAGTGCTGTGATTACAGGCATGAGCCACCGTGCCAGGCCGAGTCTGATTTCTAATGGTGCAAAAGGAAGCTGTGGTATTGCTGTGAAAAAAAAAAAAAAAAAAAAAAAAGTGCCTCATGCAGAGGATTTCTATTTCCACTAGGTGGTGGTGTTGGCTTAGAAATACTGTGTGCTCACCAGCGATGTGGTAGCAAGAAACCTCACCACCGGGGAAAGGGAAGAACTCTGTTCCTAGAAGATTGCAACGACATTTTCCCCATCTTGCCTAACAAGATT
This sequence comes from Symphalangus syndactylus, assembly GCF_028878055.3. Lineage (NCBI taxonomy): Eukaryota > Metazoa > Chordata > Mammalia > Primates > Hylobatidae > Symphalangus > Symphalangus syndactylus. The sequence goes on from NC_072430.2 coordinate 112,980,237, forward strand.
ACTTTTCTAGGCTCCGCAAATCCCTGCACATTTCACACAGAGAAAGAGTATGAGACTGTGGATAGAAAAGGAAGGAGAGTTTTGCAACAGGATAGCTGAGGATTCTCTGCCAACACCCAGAATGGACTGTCAGAGGCTGGGTCCAGTTCAGAGGCCTTTGAATCATGCCAGGGTGTGCCCTGGCCAGAAATTCTCAGTTACCTCAGGACTTTTCCCAAACTTGCACGATGGCAAGGTCTGCCTGTGAAAAGAAGCTGGTTCAAAACATGGCCAACATTCCCAATGATGCTGGGGTACTGTGGGTTTCTCCATGTTTTCACCAGCAAGCCTCATATCCAAGCAGTCAATGCTAAGCATGTGTACTCATTTGATGGATGCCCATTGATTTATTTTATTTTTTTTAAAACAGAGGCCAAGACCAGGGCAATCAAGCAAGAGAAAGAAAAAAAGGGTATTCAATTAGGAACAGAGAAAGTCAAATTCTCCCTGTTTGCAGATGACATGATTGTATATTTAGAAAATCCCATCATCTCAGCCCAAAATCTGCTTAAGCCAATAAGCAACTTCAGCAAATTCTCAGGATACAAAATCAATGTGCAAAAATCATAAGCATTCCTATACACCAATAACAGAGAGCCAAATCATTAGTGAACCCCATTCACAATTGCTACAAAGAGAATAAAATACCTAGGAATCCAACTTACAAGGGATATGAAGGACCTCTTCAAGGAGAACTACAAACCACTTCTCAATGAAATAAAAGAGGACACAAACAAATGGAAGAGCATTCCATGCTCATGAATAGGAAGAATCAATATCGTGAAAATGGCCATACTGCCCAAGGTAATTTATAGATTCAATGCCTTCCCCATCAAGCTACCAACGACTTTCTTCACAGAATTGGAAAAAACTACTTTAAAGTTCATATGGAACCAAAAAAGAGCCCATATAGCCAAGACAACCCTAAGCAAAAAGAACAAAGCTGGAAGCATCATGCTACCTGACTTCAAACTATACTACAAGGCTACAGTAACCAAAACAGCATGGTACTGGTACCAAAACAGAGATATAGACCAATGGAACAGAACAGAGCCCTCAGAAATAACATCACACATCTACAACCATCTGATCTTTGACAAACCTGACAAAAACAAGAAATAAGGAAAGGATTCCCTGTTTAATAAATGGTGCTGGGAAAACTGGCTAGCCATATGTAGAAAGCTGAAACTAGATCCCTTCCTTACATCTTATACAAAAATTAATTCAAGATGGATTAAAGACTTAAATGTTAGACCTAAAACCATAAAAACCCTAGAAGAAAACCTAGGCAATACCATTCAGGACATAGGCATGGGCAAGGACTTCATGACTAAAACATCAAAAGCAATGGCAACAAAAGGCAAAATTGACAAATGGGATCTAATTAAACTAAAGAGCTTCTGCACAGTAAAAGAAACTACCATCAGAGTGAACAGGCAACCTACAGAGTGGGAGAAAATTTTTGCAATCTGCCCATCTGACAAAGGGCTAATATCCAGAATCTACAAAGAACTTAAACAAATTTACAAGAAAAAAACAAACAACCCCATCAAAAAGTGGGCAAAGTATATGAATGGACGCTTCTCAAAAGAAGACATTTATGCACCCAAGAGACACATGAAAAAATGCTCATCATCACTGGTCATCAGAGAAATGCAAATCAAAACCACAGTGAGATACCATCTCACACCAGTTAGAATAGCGATCATTAAAAAGTCAGGAAACAACAGATGCTGGAGAGAATGTGGAGAAATAGGAATGCTTTTACACTGTTGGTGGGAGTGTAAATGAGTTCAACCATTGTGGAAGTCAGTGTGGCGATTCCTCAGGGATCTAGGACTAGAAATACCATTTGACCCAGTGATCCCATTACAGGGTATATACCCGAAGGATTATAAATCATGCTACTATAAAGACACATGAACATGTATGTTTATTGTGGCACTATTCACAATAGCAAAGACTCGGAACCAACCCAAATGTCCATCAATGATAGACTTGATTAAGAAAATGTGGCACATATACACCATGGAATACTATGCAGCCATAAAAAACGATGAGTTCATGTCCTTTGCAGGGACATGGATGAAGCTGGAAACCATCATTCTCAGCAAACTATCACAAGGACAGAAAACCAAACACTGCATGTTCTCACTCATAGGTGGGAATTGAACAATGAGAACACTTGGACACAAGGTGGGGAATATCACATGCTGGGGCCTGTTAGGGGGTGGGGGGCTGGGAGAGGGATAGCATTAGGAGAAATACCTAATGTAAATGATGAGTTGATGGGTACAGCAAACCAACATGTCACATGTATAAATATGTAACAAACCTGCATGTTGTGCACATGTACCCTAGAACTTAAATTAAAAAAAAAAAAAAAAGAGGCCAAGAGCACCTTGGAATGACAGAACAGATTTTAAGCTTACTCCCATACTTGCCACTCTGATGAATGCTGTACCTTGGATTCCTGGCCAATGCACCAAAATGATATGGCTTCGATGACTGGAGGAACACCAGGGTCCTTGGTCTTGCGCCGGTTTGAATAAAACGACACAGACACATGTGGAGTGGCTTTAGGGAGTGGAGAATTGTAAAAGGCAAGAAAGAAGGAAGAGGCTCCCTCTGTACAGAGATAGAGGTGGGGGGGCTCTAAGCTGAAAGAGGGAACCCTGAGTGCGGTGAAAAACAGCCATTTATATGAGGAGGCTGGAGGAGGTGGTGTCTTACTGGCATAGTGCCCAGAGGATTGGTTTGACCAGGTATGCCATTCAAGTAGCCGGCGAAAAAACTGGCCCTCCCACCCTAGCCTTTTAATATGCAAATGAAGGGCGCCATGATGTTCTACACATGTGGGGATATGTGGGGTGGCCATCTTGCCAGGCACATGTGGGCACAAGAAGATGGCAGGAATCGCCATGTTTGGTGGACCTAGTTTCTAATGGCCTGCATTTGCATATCAAAGCTTGCCTGCCGGGGTCTAAGAGCCAGGGTTTTTCTGCTAGGCAAGAAACATTTCTGGAGCCGCTTTAAAAGAAAAATAAACTTCCCAAGGACCCCTTTTCTTCTTTATCTGCCTAAAATAATTTTTTAATAACTCCTATAACATAATGATTACTAGAAAGCAATTTATTCATGAAACTTAAAACTAAAATCAAATAATTGAAAATTAATTCATTGGGTCTTTGATGTTAATATTCTTTAAGCCACAGAAGTCATGGAAAAGACTGAATTTGTCACCCTAGGCATTTCATTAAAAAAATGTTAGTTTCTTTTGTCTCAGAATGAAGTAGTCTAAGTTCCAGAGCAGATATATCCTCATTATAATTAGTGAAATGGTGGTTTACTTTTTAACATATAAATAGAGTCACATTTATCACTCCTTGGCATTCTCTTTAAGGATCCGATGCCAGAATGGCCATGGAAGTCAAACAGCTCACGCAAGAAATGGAACAAAAAGTTTCTATGAGTTTATGGTAATGGTTGGTTGGAAGTGTTTATTTTTTGTAGTAGCTAATGGTTGGTTGGAAGTGTTTATTTTTTGTAGTAGCTACTGTCAGTCTTCCAATTATTTCCGATGATCTTGGTGATTTGGTAGATAATTAGACGTGTGTCCTTAGACCAAGAAACTGCAAAGGCATAGAAGAAAGACAATCACGCTCTTGTGTTCAAAATGAAAAGCTTCTTTAGGGGCATTGTATTTTACTTAGATAATCATTTTAGAGCTTTATATGAGGTGTCTGGATGTGGTTTGGGGAATGTAATTAGATCAATTCCCTTAAAACTGTTTAAAGTGATTTCTCTCTTTCCATAAGTTATTGTATTACTAATGAATTTATTTACTATCTTGATTTTGTGCTGTTTGAATCTTAAGGCAGAAAAGAGTTGTCTGTATCTCTTGTGATAACACATATACTGGAATTATAAAATTAGACTCTCTTGAATTCCAGCTCTTAACCAGTCCCAAACTTGACTCAGAATTCAAAGGACCGGGCAAACACCAGGCACAAATAAAACAGTCTTTTCTTGGAGAAGTCTGAGACCATTTGGCACAGATTTCCAAAATAACCCTATTCTCATGCAGTAGGATAAGTTTTAGATTTAACAGACAAGCTTCTTTATAAGCAATATGTGCAGAGACATTGTTTAAACAAAGGGAATAATTCCAGTTATGCAATGTCTCTTCTTCATACCTTACTGTTTACATAATCATCTCTTAGTTTCCCATATCCACAAACCTGTGAATTCTAAGTTTATTTATACACACAATCAAGATGTGTGCTCATAAAAACATTTTATACTCTCCATTATCTTTCCATTCCTAGTAATACTTAGTGGGTTTACTGGAAAATTTGGTTATTCACATGTGTGCAGGGAAGGGTTAACTCAGTAGGTCTGGGTTGCTCAAACCCTGTACATTTCCAAGAAAGGCCAATCCTCAGGACTGGCCCTTGGCTGGTTTCTGGGAGATGAGCTCTAAGTCCTCCGCATAATCTGCTGGATAAGAGTGGTTTGTATATCTGCAGCCTTGGGCTATGCTGTACTAGTTTGACCAGGTAGTTTATGCTAACAATGTGATCTGTGAATGCCTGTTTTTGCTTGTGGCAGAGTTATGGTGGGGCTGGGTTCCGAGTAGGTGATTAAAAACCCTACACACCAGGACTCAGATAAGCTTCCCTAGTTGGCAACACTTTGCACAAGGTGTCATACATCATTGCTGGGAGAATTACATGCATCTGTGTGACTCCACTGGGAGAAGACTCCTGGAAGTTTGTTCCTAGTTCTGCCTGAACATCATCTTATGTGACATTTCCCTATGTTGAATTTAATCTGTATCCTTTCACTCTGAGGAATCATAACCATGAGATAACATCTTCTGAGTCCTATGAATCCTTCTAGCAAATCATTAAGCATGATGGTGGTGGTTTTGGGGACTCCCAACACAGCATGTTTACCAAGAGATTTATTTGAGGTTTTTCTTTCCTTTCTGAGAGAGAAAAGTTCATACCTGCTGTTCACCTTTTCCTTCCCACCATGTAGTGTGGAGCTATGAACCTCTATGCTGATGTCCTTTCAGCCCTTTTTATTGATACTCACCCTGTCTCTGGGGCCTTAAACCTTCATTAATAACCCTATGGAAAGTAAAACTTTATTTCAGTAGGTCTCCAGTTATAGCACCTGGAAAATTAAACTCTTCTTAAAACTTAAAAAAGTTAGTTCTTTCAGTGATTTGACCTATTTTGTTTTTCAGAAAACGCTCCTGTTTATACCTTACTAAAATATTATATTGTAGTGGTTATATGTCCAGAGGCTAGTAGAGTACCTGTTTATTGAAAACAGAATAAACTATGAATTCTAAATAGTAATGTCTAAATTATTCAAAATGTCAGTGGTGGAATTGACTTTGATAGCCCTTTTCTCCTGTAATATATTGTTGTAATATCCTGAGACATACTCAGCATAAATATCTGCCCAGTCATTAAATGAGTCATCAGCACCTCTCTTTGGGGACTGCCTACAATGAAAGGATATGTCCTTTGGTGGAGTATTCTTATATTTCCAGGGGTAGCAAGAGCTATTTGAATTTCTCATTAGAATGTCTTTTTCAGATGTCTAGTTTAACCTGGTATCCTAGTAAAAATGGCAACATCCGGATCACTAAGGGATGGTTCAGAGTAGATTATATTAGTGGTTATTTTGGTATTAGGTTTGTGGCACTATCTGTGACCTTTTATAAAGATCTCATTAATTTACTTTAATGTGGGGAAAATCATTTTAGACATGGATGAATCAGACAATAACTTAATTTTATCTAAATATTTTGCATATTAGATCAGCAAGAGTTCACTATATAATTGCTAAAATAGTCTCTTTAATTTCCAAAGCATATATATATTTTATTGGAAATGTGATTTATGTGCATTATATTCAACTAATAAACATTATATTTGATGTCTTAGTAAGTATTTAACCAGATGTATATGTATCTCTTGAACTTTTATTGCACAAACATAAAAGCTCTGTTTGTGGAGAGAATAAAAGCAAATTTCATAGTAGATCTCAATATACATTTGACAAGTACTGACCTCATAGTTCTAGAATAGAAACCAACTGGGTATGATACATGAGAGTCAGTAGACGTAGCTTATGATCATTATGCGAATTCATTGGTTGTATTCTAGATATCAGAAGGAGGTATACAATAGGATTATGCCATGCTCAGAAATATTGGATGTATGTGTATGAATCCTATGAGGAAATCATTCATATTCCCATAAACACTGAGTTTCTTCGCAGTCTCTCCTTCCATCTGTATGGGAACTATTCCCAAATCTGTTTTCAGCACTTACCTGAGCCCCATTCTCCAATTTCACATTCTTTTCAAAAGTCTCCAAATTGTCCCCTACCTGCCACCTGTATGTTCCAATGTTACCTGGAATGGAACATGAGGAGAGTTAGGATTAGCATCTGTCCCCTGTAAAAACAGCGGCCTTTCCTGCTGCCTTCCCACTACTATCAACACTAGTCTTGTTCTTTTGGCCTCCAAGACTTGCAAAAAGGTTTCTTTCTTTCTTTTTTTTTTTTTGCCCCGTCATTCCTTTTACCTTCCAAACCGCTCAGTGATCAGGTCCTGTTAATATTTTCTTTATGGTATCTCTCCTTCTTATTCCTTCCTGTGTATTTTTTAAAACTTAATCCTTTTCCTCCTCAGGGTTTGCAGCTGCCCTTCTTCCTCTGGGGCACACCTGCTGTTTTAGAATCCCTCCTGTTCTGCACGTCTCCTGCTTTGCACATGTTCTTCTTTGCTTCGAATGCCCTCTTCAGCATCCTCCATTGGGTCACACGCAGCCCTTCATCACACTCAGTTCTGATGACTCCTCTGGAAATCCTCTCTCACCACACAGGGCTTAGAGGACTTCTGCTGTCTTCAAGGCTCTGGGAGTGCACTGGGAACAGGACAGGATCATTCTCCTTGAAGCTCTGGTGCCTAAGAGACCCTAGCCACAGTGTGTTGTTGTTATTACAGGTTGTCCCCTTACACAGCTCCCTGGTTCCTCTCCACTGCACCTGTTCTACAAAAGCCAACACAACACTTTTTCCTACAAAAACATTTTTGTATCACAGCCATTTGGTGGCACATGACTGGCTACCATACCATTGCAATGCCATGTCTTAGCCAGGCTTTGAGGGACCCCCAGTTCCTGCTACTCCTCCTCACTTTCCCATTTTTACCAACAAGGCAGTTTTCTTCCTGTTTTTGCACATTATATAACTCACCCAGTTTCTTGGTGTGCTTTTGCCATTCAAAACACTTAAAAATGCCCTTTCCCTTTGTCATAGCTTCTGAGAAGCTTTGCAGATTTTCTCACTATCCTGGAAGACTTCTTCAAGTAACCTTAGCCTCAAAGTAATCAGTCCCTCCCTCTGCAGCCTATAGCTACTTTTATATTACATTATTTTGTCCATGTTGATATTTTGCTTTGTCATATAAATTCTTCAGGGGAAAACCAGTATGTTCCATTTTTTTTGTTTTTATCAATATTTACTTTTTACAGTGATCTTTCTTGTCTAGAAAGTACCTAGTATAAATTGCTAACAAAATGTCATAGCTCCCTACATCTTAAAAAGTCCTTAATCAAATTTTATTTTTCAAGGCTTCTTGTACTTATTTTAAGTGATAAAGAAACAACTAGATTGACATTTTCAATGTTCTTTCCTAATCCATCTCCAGATTAAAGGGTTGTTACTTATCTAGGTGAAATTTCTCTTTCTTGTGGTATTTGGTACATTCTTGGGAGCATATGCCTTTGTGTGCTGAAAGACTCAACATAAATTGCTCATAGATATGTCATACTGCCTGTAATGTTGAGTGATCCTTTGGTTTAACAAGGATTAAAAATGTAATTCTACTGGGAAGTTATCTCTGTGGGGGAAATGAGAAAATGAATGAGAAGGTGCTTAGTACATCTGTGAAGTTCTATGGAAATGCTAACGCGCATTCTATAGGGGCATGGTAGAATAGTAGAAAAAGTGATAAATGTGGAAACAGAAGACCTAAGCTGAAGTCTTCACTGGCTGCCGTGTGTCCTTCTGCACATCATTTAGCTTCTTTCTGAGTTATAGTTTCCTCATCTAAATGGGTACTACCACTAAAATGGATATCTTAGTTTATGTATCTCTAAGGCTTGTTTGGGGAATCAGGATATTTTGCTGGATGCAAATATCTTGCAGAATGCAGATTTATGAAAGAAATTGGTAATATGTTAAAAATATGAGCTGGCCGGGCGCGGTGGCTCACGCTTGTAATCCCAGCACTTTGGGAGGCCGAGGCGGGCGGATCACAAGGTCAGGAGATCGAGACCACGGTGAAACCCCGTCTCTACTAAAAATACAAAAAAATTAGCCGGGCGTGGTGGCGGGCGCCTGTAGTCCCAGCTACTTGGAGAGGCTGAGGCAGGAGAATGGCGTGAACCCGGGAGGCGGAGCTTGCAGTGAGCCGAGATTGCGCCACTGCATTCCAGCCTAGGCGACAGAGCGAGACTCCGTCTCAAAAAAAAAAAAAAAAAAAAAAAAATTGAGCTATTGTTATAGCCAGAAAATTATAGCCATTTAATCCATGATATTGTCTAGTTCAGTCAGATGTTTTCCATGGATGCAGTAAGATTTTCATGATTAGAATTGTTTTTATTGAGGAAATATGCTATACATATGTAGGGATGATTTAAGTATTGGGAAGAAGTTAAATGATTTTTTCACATACTAAAATCCTATGGGGTTTCTAGAGAAGACTTACAGCTCTCCTAGATTCTTGACAGAAGAGTGTGTCAACTCTGAGAAAGCCATTTAATTTTAGAAAGACAAAATGGAGGTACAAAAAGCAGAAGGGGCTATTTGTCCAGTTAGCATTTGGACAGGATTAAATCCTGGTGCTAAGTGATCTAACAATTAATGAAATCACGTTGCTCTCACATCAGATGCTAGCAGCTAGATTTCACACTGCAAGCACGGGAGTTCGATGACAGGATGGTGTTCAGTTATTACTGGTGTGTAGCAAGCTACCCCCAAACTTAATGACTTAAAGTAAGTACAACCACTTACATAGCTCAGAAATCTGTAATTTGGACAGGGCTCTTCTCTGCTTAAGTTGGTATCAACTGAGGCAGCTCAGCTTGGGTTAGAGGATTCAGTTCCAACATGGCTCACTCATAGGGCTGATGAGTTGCCACTGGTTGTTGCCTGGAACAGTGGTTAGGATTGAGACCTGAGATCTTCAGTTGCCTGCACTGGGCTTCTGTATGGGCGTCTCAGACTTCCTCACAGCATGGTGGCTAAATTCTAAGACTGAAAGGAAGTCCTAGAGCCTAGAAGTAGAAGCTGCCAGTTTCTTAAGGCCGGAGTTTATTTCCACTATATTCTATAGGTCAAGCAGTCATAGAGCCCATAATCATGGGAAGGAGACATAGACCCTCACCTCTCAATGAAAAGTGTGTGTCCAAGAGTTTTGGGGACATATTTTAAAACCTCTACAGTCAGAGAGTGTAAGGGGAGATCAGAAAGAAGAAGAACATTAAGTCTTAGGAGGACAAGCTTGAGTTGGTGTTAGCTGGCTACTGAGAAGAAAGTTCTCATCTAATTATTTGAGAAACAAAGGCAGAACATTGGTAATTTAACAAGTAGGGCAGTGTAGATTTAAGAGAGAGGAAATGGCATGGTGCCAAGCACATAATTGTCCAACTTCTTAATTTTCTTCAGGCTTTATCTTGACTGAGGTGGGCCTTGAATTTGTTAATAATTTTCTTTACTCCTCACTAGGGAAACTTTAAGATTGGCGATTGCTTCCTTTTCATTATTTTCCCTTAAGCTACAAATTAATCACTATTTCCATAATAGCTTTGCATATTAATAATTATAAGTGGAATGTAATAGTGTATATGAAAGTATTTTGCAAATACCAAGCTTACTGTCATTTGTATAACTGTACAGCTGATAAAGTTTCTTTGACATTGTCATTATCTCATTTAATTGTTACACGGGCCTTATGAGGCAAGTTGTTATTAGTAATAACAACCTTTCCTAATTAAACAGAGAGAAAGACACTTGCACATGAGCCACTGCACATCAGTTTGGAGTCAAGACAAAAACCCTCGCCTTGGGGAGTACCTTTTCTCTTCAGATGTACCCCGAGAAGTACCCGTGTTTGAATGGCCAGACTTCCCTGTTGTTATCTGCCTACTTCCTGAGTTCAGTGAGAAAGCCCTCAGGACTGAGCTTCAGAGGCCTAAGTTCTTCAGCTTTCCAAATATAACAGTCAGGCACTCAGAGGAAAGATTGCCAACAATTTGATGGAGGTGTTTCACATCTGAGTTTCATGAATGGTATTCCACCCTGGATAAACTGGAGAGCTGCTCTATTTAATCAATTGCAAACCCTACTTTGATTTCTAAGCCTCTTCTATCAGAGCAGCCTTACATGGAGCTAAAGTTGTGATTTCAGAGGCATTAGCAAACTTTTGTCCTCCACCTCCCTTCAAAATATCTTTCCCATTAAAAAGATGGATTCTTTAATAAGTGACGTTGCATTAACTGGTTAGATACTTGGAGAAATTGTTACATTACTTAAAAAATTGATACTTTAAAACATTAAATGTAAAATTATGAGATGGTAGAAAAGAACTAGAAAAAAGATCTGATGAAAAGATTTTCTAATTTTTAGTATGCAATTCCTTTCTCGCATAAAAAGCTAAGGAAGAAATTATAAAAGAAAAGATTTCTAGATTTAGATACATAAATTAAAAAAACCCTCTGCACTGATCAAGATATTATAAATTAGGCCAAAAACAAAGTTGAAAAACATTTTGGTATTTATGTCAGAAAAATATTTTATATTGTAAATATAGACAGTGCTTTTCTACATAAATAGGGAATACTCAAACTTACCACAGCCCTTTGTCCATTCACAGACTATGATCACAATAATAATAATAATATTCATCATCACCAAACAATGCTAATGATAGTAGCTAATACTTATTGAGCATTTCCTTGGACTTTATGTTTGTTTACTCACTTAACTTTTCCAACACAATTTTGAGGGACAGCAGTGGGCTGAATGTTTATGTTCCCCCAAAATACATATGTTGACGTTCTAGTCCTTAAGGTGATGGCTTACTAGGCAGGGACTTTGAGAGGCGATTTGGTCATGAGGGCTCTGAGATTAGTGCCCTCATAAAAGAGACCTCGGAAAAATCCCTCATCCCTTCTGCCATGTGAGGTTGCAATGAGAAGACAGCAGTGGTCAATGAGGAAGCGGGCTTTTATCAGACACTGAATCTGCCAGCACCTTGATCTTGGACTTCCCAGCCTCCAGACTGTGAGAAATAAATCTCTGTTGTTTATAAGCCACCCAGTTTATGGTATTTTGTTATAGCATCCAGAGCTGATTAAAGGAGGTTCTCTCATTTCTCCCATCTTACAATTGAGGAGATTAAGACAAAGAGAGGCCAGTATGTAATTGGCTCAGGGTTATGCAGCTAGCACATGGCAGAGCCAGAATTCAAAGGCTTTCTTCCTTCAAGAGGCAAGAACAAGAGATTTTAAAAGGATGTAATACAATTGGCCAATGAATGTCTAAAATAGTCAAACTTAAAAATAAACTAAAAAAAAAAAAGAATATTAGTTGTCTTTTTTTAATGCCAGGATTCAAAGCACAATACCACACGAAGAACTTTTGACCCACAAGAAATATATACATTATTTCTACTTAACACACACACAGTATTATTATAATGGTTAGGAGAAAATGAATCAGAGCATTTTAGAGGGCTTTAGGACTGTCCAGCGAACAGCCCAGACGCAGGGCCCACCTGGCCTCGGGAGCCTTTAGCCATCTTGTCGCTGTCCTCGGGGCCTATGGTCAGCGCACGCAGGACAGGAGGAAACTTCTGGATCACTCCCCGAAGACCCAGGGCGCCCCTACAGACAGGGCCCTGGAACCCTGGACGGAGTGGAGGGAAGCAGAAACATTGCGAATCGGGGGTGGCGGCAGCAGCGACGTGGGATCCTTTGCCATCCGCCCCCTGGGCTGCGGGACCCAGTGACTTCGAGGAGGAGCGCGAGCGCAGCCGCGCGAGGCGCACCGGGATCCGCCTGGCGCGGGAGCCGCCCCCTTCCCGCCGCAGGCGGCGCGGGGCTGCGAGTCAAGTCCAGGACTCGGGCCAGTCTCTCTGGAAGACAAGACCAACCTCGCGCCGCGGCGCAGCAGGACGCGGGCTCTGAGAAGCGCGTAGCTCCGGCGACAAGACCCCAAGCACCCTCGGCCGGTGGCCCGGGCCCGGCCACCCCAGCTGCGCGTCGTTACTGGCCACAAGTTTGTCCCGGGCCAGCCAAGTTGGCGACTTGGAAGCTTCTTCCGGGCTCTGGAGGAAGGTCCCTGCTTCTTCCTACAGCAGTTCTGGACATGGCCGGGCTGGGGGCGTCGCTCCACGTCTGGGGTTGGCTGATGCTCGGCAGCTGCCTTCTGGCCAGAGCTCAGGTAAGAGCCCGTGCTCCGCGACACCTGTTTTCGCGGAGCCTCCGGCGGGGACTCAGCTTTAGCGACACGGAGGCCAGGTGCGCGCGAGAGCGCATTCACGTTCACACGTCCACACACGCCCCGGCACGCACCGAGGCGTACCCGGCAGGTGCTGGCAGGCAATTAGTGGAGCTTCAAAGATCTGCTTTAGTGGAGTGATGTCCTGGGGCCGGCACTGTTTAGAGCAGCATCCTGGCATCCGCAAAGTAAGGGGATATTTCCTAACAGCGGAGTCGTGGATCAGGTGTGTGAGGCTGGGAAGGTGAAGGAACTTTTCTTACTCTTAAACTCCGTGGTCTCCATTTAATTAATCGAAATGACTTTTGTCTGCTGGTAATTTACCATCGCTTTTGAGAATTTAAACTTACAGGATGGATTGTGACCACTATCTGAAAGAATAATTGGCTGTCTGTGATGCAGAATCACATACGTTCAAGTTAGGAGACAGAATAAAAATACCAAAATACAGTTTATATTTAATGTTAAGAAGCGGTGGCTGTCACTTTTGTACTGCTAATATCATTTAGAGATTTTCTGGGAGATCTTTTACAATGAAGCCTCTTTAATGGGCAAGATACAATTCATACGCACTTTTTTTTTTGAGTCAAATCAAATGTAGGGTTTACAGTCAGCTTTTCAGATGAGCTAGAGAGATGCGTGTAGTGGTGGATGTTATGCAGTTCAAGAGCCCTGTGAATTTAAACCGAATCAAGGTATTTCTCTCCGGTTCGGTAGGGGGTGCACCTAGACCGTCAAATGAAGGCCCAATAAAAAATTATTTCACAGTGAGAATTTAAAGCAGTGATTTATGTATTGATGCTATCTAAACTTAATAGTATGTTCTCAGCTTTCAGGTGACTAGTTTAAATTTCAATTATTCTAAAAGTGCAGTTTTAAAAACCTATCTGTTAAAGTCATAACCAGAGACATGAAAACTTACAGGGGATTTCTAGGCTAAGTGCCACGCTAAAAGTGGGCTTTACTTAACATGACCAAGATGTTCCATGTAGATTTATTTTGTTAATAAATAAATTTTGTTAATAAACTAAACAATTTGTGTGTCATACATTGAGTAATAATATTAGCAATGGATAGCTGAAAGTAAGGTACACTTAAACCTGAAAAAATTCATCAAGTTACTAGAAGGAATATGAATGCGTGCAAAAAAATTTGGTGATAAATTTCCATGACCATTATAGAACTCTGGTATAATCTCTACTATACTTCCTACATTTTTATCTCATAAGATATTTGGATAATATGCTAAAAGATGGCATCTTCTTGTATACAAGAGGCAACCGAACTCTAACCATTTATTTTATTTAGTGTTCTAGATTACTTTTTATAAGGAAATGGGGAGGTATTATTTAGTACAATAAGAAAAAAAAAAGGCTTGGTGTGGTAGCTCATGCCTGTAATCCCAGACCTTTGGGAGATCGGAGGATCTCTTGATCCCAGGAGTTCGGGGCCGCTCTGAGCTATATCATGCCACTGCACTCCAGCCTGGCAACAAAGTGAGACCCTGTCTTGAAGGAAGGAAAGAAAGAAAAGAAAGAAAAGAAAGGAAAGAAAGGGAGAGAGAGAGAAATAAATAAATGATAAATAAATCACCATGGGTTTGTGGGCAGAATATTTTCTTTTGCTTTCAATAAAACAATCAGGACACTGAATACTTTTTCTATAACTTTAAACCAAGGTTTCCCAACCTTGGCATTATTGACATTTTGGGCCATATATAATAATTCTTTGTTTTGGTGGGGGTGGGAGTGTTGTCCTGTATATTGCAGGGTATTTAGCACCATCCCTGTCTCTTCTATCCACTAGATGCCAGTAGCACCCCTCCCCGTAACTGAGACAACCAAAAATGTCTCTAGATGTTGCTATACATACTTTGGAAGGCGAAATCACTCCTGGTTGAGAATCATTGCTTTACACGGATTTCCATTTATATCTATAGATTATGAATTGCATAAAACGACAGTGTGTGGTATTATATTACATTTGCCAAATTTTTGACATTTTAAACAAAATCTGGAGGTTAAATTCAAGTGATTTACATTGACAAACTGATACATTTTCTGACCTTCAGTTTCTTCATCTTCAAAAGAGTCATATTGGTCTAAGATTATTTTAATTCTATAAGTCTTGGCTTATTACTTTAGGTTACAGTAATTCTCTACTCTGAAATTCCATTAGTTAACCTGGAGTATAATAGAGACTAAATACATTCTGGGTATTATTTACTTCAAATATCAAATGCTGATATTATTAGCTTAAGTATGAGAGACAAGGTATTTATGAAAAATGAGCCTGGCTTTATTAATTTTTTTAGAGTACCCAGTTAATGATGAATATATTGCTAGCTAACACAGATATTTCAAAAAAATTATATTGAAAGAAAACCAAAGGGAACTCACCCAGGCAGAATGAGCTTGTGTAGAGTATATTTAGTATTCAGTAAACATTGGATCACACCACAAAATAGATGATATAGACCAGTGCTCATCAATTGTTTTAAGGGTCTCTGTGGTTTCTGGTTGGTAAAGATATACTTTTGTTTCAATGCACAGTTCAAAACCGATGCATTCATACATCATTACAGAGCCCAGCAGTGCATTTTCTGTAGTCAGATTATCACATGGTAATGAGGACCACTATATAAACATGTTCAGCATTTTCTTTACTGTGTTAGTGGATCTTCCTGGTAACAGAGTGTGGGATGGAATTGGGGTGCCAGAGGTTTATTAGGGGAGGAGGTAATGCTTGTGAAAGTTGAAATGGAGAGGGAGAAGGATTGGACAGGGGTAACCTCAGACCGGCAAGCGAATCTGACAAAATTTTGTCCAAGTCAATGGAGAACCTTGGGGGAAAGGTTGCCCATCAGAGGAGTCTCATGCTGTGAAAAAATTGCCAGGTCTTAGAATTCCTACTGTTGACCTTCCAGTATGAAGATTCAGAGCTTACTAGAAAATCAGAAATCTCTTTCTGGGTGTGGAAAAATGGTAATCAGTGATCCTACTTGCCAAGTACCAAATACGGTGCTAAGTACTTGATTCTCTCATTTAATTATCACAGTAACTTTATGAGATGGGCACTGTAATTGTTCACATTTTTATAAATGAGAAAATGGGGCTATGAGATGTTAGATAATATAGTCAACTCACAGAAGCAGCCATGATTTATACTCTGGCTTTTGGTACCCTCATTGTGGAGAGCAGCTGGGCACTGCTTAGTGACATTATGTATACACATGTCCTCTGTCCCAGCAATCTCTGCCCCGAGTCTCTATCCCAGGGAATTTCTCACCCAGGTCTATAATGATCCTTGCAATAATTCTGTGGTGTTAGAGAATTAGGGACAATCTGGGTGTTTATAATGGGGTATTGTGCAGCAATAAAAAGCAATGGCTTAAATGTGCACAAATCAGCATGGACAAGATCGTAAAAACAGGATAACATGTGACACAGAAACAATAGGATATATGGTGTGATGTCATTTACATACATTAAAATACATGCACATAAAACAGTAATATATGTTTTATGAACATATTCAGATAAAAGATTGTCTATGTGTGTGTGTGTGTCTCACATAAATGCTTGTATATGGGAGGTAGGGAAGTAGGAGTGGGGTATAGAGATAAAATGGGATAAATCAATAAATCAAGTAGGCCTACACTCTGCAACTCAACGCATGTGTTAATTGCAAATTGTGGTGATAATAAACAGAACTGTCAAAACTATTACTGGTGGAGTTAAGAACGAGGACAGTCAGGTGCAATGGCTCATGCCTGTAATCCCAGCACTTTGGGAGGCTGAGGCGGGCAGATCACTAGAGGTCAGGAGTTCGAGACCAGCCTGGCCAACATGGTGAAACACCATCTCTACTAAAAATACAAAAATTAGCTGGGTGTGGTGGCACACGCCTGTAGTTCCAGCTACTTGGGAAGCTTAGGTGGGAGAATTGCTTGAACCCTGGAGGCAGAGGTTGCAGTGAGCTGAGATCATGCCAAATCCTAAAATATAGGCAGCTTCTCCAAAGTGGAAACTAGGGACTGTCTTTGGCAGAATGAAATGGAAACTCGACAGTTGATTATCTCTATACTGTGTTTATTGCCACAAACACTATTGTAGTTAAAGATAAGAGAGTTGGTTTGTTCTCATTCTTTTCTGTTGACAACCAGGACTGTTTCCATTTGTCTTCTAGTTATAAGGAAGTCTTAAATCCCTGAGGAATGGGCTTCTTCGTGGCTGCATTAATTGTAAGTAGTCTCTTCAGCCCTGGTAGACCAGAGGCAGTGAGATGGAAGGGTCCCAGGTGTGGCTCTTTCTTGCCAATGCACAGAGAGTAGGTTTCATATTCCCAAAACTTCCTCAATTCTTTGTGACAAAATAAAATATTTTCAACAGGCATTCATGCATCTCACTTATTTTCCTGTCTTGAACTTCAATTGGTTTTGTCATCTGCTGGAACCTATCTTGTCCTTTCTTTCCCCTGTTTTGTTTTTATCTTTTCTCTGGGTTATTCATTAAATTTTTAAACAGCCATGTGACTTTAGGCAGTTAATTTCATCTCTTGGTTGTCTCCACTGGCTCCACTGTAAAATAGGACTTACTCATAGAATAAGCATTATAGTGACATCTACTCATAGAATGTGAGTCTTGAATTTAAAAATATACAAACAAAAAGCTTAAAGGTTCCTGATAACAAAAGATGTCAGCTCTTTCCTCTTCTTTTATTAGCAGATCAGTCAAGTTATTTTTAATGGAATGATTACTAGATTAAGATTATTTCTAAGCATTAGTGAGAACTCCTGAAGGCTTTTAAATGGGGTGTGTATGTGTATGAGGATTTTGTGAGGCTGTTTTCTCTTCCTTTTGTTTCTTATGACTTCTCCTTCAGAAACCATATTTTTTCTGATAGCAATTGGACATTTTCTTCATAACACTGATAGCTGTTATATTACATTTATTAATATAAGTACTTGATCAATATCTAACTTCCTCATTGCTTTTGCTCAAAATTTGTTTCCTTCTTGCTAATGGATATTACCACTTTACTTTTCCCAGTTGCTATTGTCTCCCAGGATTGCACAGCTGTGCTGCATGACAGATGTGTTGCCTAGAGGGAGTGACACTAGTTAGAAATGAATAGGACATCGGCCACTGTTGCTATTATGTGTAGATCTATAATTTGGCCTTCAGCCTGTTTTCTGTAATCTCAGATTCTCGTTGCCAATTGATGGCAGGAAACAATCTTCCTGATGATTTGTCATGTCCAAAAACAGGTCAGCACTATTTCTAGAGTGATAATCATTGGCTGATTTCATTTCCCATGAAATGAACTCCATCACTGAGTAGAGCTGCCATAGAATAGCCTTGAAAGGCAGAGGTAGTGCTGTGTGAGGACACTGTACTGGGAGATGGGACACCTGGCTGTAGTCCATGTTTTACTATAAATTAGCTGGGTGGCCACAGATAAGTGGCAAAATTCTGGGTCTCATTTTATCATATGTCAAGAGTATAAGGTTTAGAGTTCCAGCATACCAGAGATTCAGATTTTTTCAGGTTATCAACAGTGCTAGCTTTAAAAAGAATGTTTTTACTATATACATATAACAGGGATCAAAAGCAGAAACTACCCACATTTCTATTTAGTCTTTGTCTATGTGCCTATTCAATTAATACATACTTTCAATTATGTCATAAATGAAATTTTATATATATTTTCACTTGACATTATACAATCCACTTTTTTCCCATTTTCCTATGACTATTTTCCTGTCTTACATACTCATTCTCTTTCTCTCTCACTACTGCCCCATCTCCTCTCAATCCCACTCAGATAATACTGTGTATCTTCCACCTCTTTCTCCATAATTTATTTGCTCATATAAAATATATACACAGATGTAGTTATTTCATCTTTATTTGTTTAAAAAGTGACCACACACACACACACACACAGAATGTTTATAAACAATGTAGAAGACTGGCAATTTGAACTCATTA
This sequence comes from Symphalangus syndactylus, assembly GCF_028878055.3. Classification (NCBI taxonomy): domain Eukaryota; kingdom Metazoa; phylum Chordata; class Mammalia; order Primates; family Hylobatidae; genus Symphalangus; species Symphalangus syndactylus. Next base: position 112,998,860 of record NC_072430.2, read on the forward strand.
AATTATATTACAAATGACAGAGCCAGCACTTGAATCTTGAGAAAGTGGTCCTCCTTTCATCTTGGAGTGTTATTATCATGGTATGTGCTCCCCATGTGATGCCACTCTAGCAATTTCAGACACAGCTACATAGAAGTCATGATTACAGAAACTCCAAGAGCCAACCTTACCAGAGAGCATTTGACACTATCAAGTGTCACTGAGGTACAGAAAGAAAAATTAGGCTTTAAGGAATGAAAATGTAAAAAAGATTCTGTGCTCAGGAACTATAAAGTGAGTTACTTCAAAATGGAATTTGAGCTCTGTTATGATTTCAATAGTGCAAGAACACTTAATTATTCCTGCATTAACCAATATTTTTATATTTTTGAACATTTTTAACATGGAGTGTAAAATATTGACTAAATGGAACATGTGTTATTTTTACATTCGTGAAGTTTTCTATGTGTTGCTGAAAACCATTTATTTATCTGTATTACCTAATTAGCTACCTTGAATAATGTCACAACTAAAAGCTGTAAGGGTTGAAAAAGGAAAAAAGAAACACAAAAACTGGCTGAAGAGTCAAAGACAGGTTTATTTTGGAGAATAAACCTGAGAGGGGCTTCTGGCCAATTTTGGTCAGGAGCATGCTCTCTTACAGACTAAGAGTATTTAAGGGTTCAGGGCGGGAGGGCTTATCACAGGCTTGGACTGCTCCTGTGCCTCTTTGTCTTGCTTGTCTGGGAGGGAGAGTTTTTGTGTTTGTTCCCATACATCTTCCTGCAGCTGCAGGCATATCCCCCATGTCTTTTAGCTTCCCTATCTTAGTGCACGTAATGGGAAAGGAATATGCTTATTAGGGCTCACTGTTTTACTTTGGTTCATTGTATGAGTGTGAAGTTTGGTGGTTACTCAAGAGACTTTCCCTCTCCTTCTATGCCTGAGATGTCTTATCTTTGTTTTACTGTCTGCTCTTTCTGGTTGCTTGTTTAGAAGAGAAGTGATTTCCTTGAAATGCATGAGGTTAGAAAGGGAGCTAGAACTTAAAAATGGTGGTGTTTGTCCAAGATGACAGTGCTCCTGCTCTGTCAAAAGCAACTAAAAGTGGAGGTAACATTCGCTCCATAGCCCGTTTTCTTAATATATATGGTGACAATAGTAGTTAATGATATTTTTGTATTCAGTCTTGTCCATGTATAGATATAATATACTCTACATGGTTACATTCCTCATAGTATTCCCCCAAGTTCAATAAAAGCAATAACCATTGTACTATTTCTTTTTCTGGTTATCTTTTGAGTCCTTTGTCAGCTAATGAGGATAGCAAATTTTTTTTCAGTTTTTTTTTCTATTAGAATAGCTATTAGAATAGGTAATTTTGGGTTGATATATCCTGAGTTCTCAAACTTTATTCCAAAATTTTTATCCACTAGAACAAAAATGGGCAAACTATTGCCTGTTATCCAAATTCGTTCCATCATCTGTTTTTCTATGCCTCATAAGCTAAGAATGATTTTCACATTTTTAAGTCATTGAATAAAAATCAGAAGAATCTAGGTTAACATTAAGAGTGAAGTCATGTTGATAGCTTGCACTCTTGATAGGTGAGTGGCACTTTACCTCTGTGGTCTTCCTTTTCAAAACATATTGGCCCAGTTCCATAATGAGAAAACCATAAAAAAAAAAACCCAACTGTGGGACATTATACAAAATGTCTGACTAGTGTTCCTCAAACTATTAAGATAATTAAAAATGAGGAAAGCCTGAGAAACTATCACAACCTAGATGAACCTAAGGAGACATGACAACTAAACGTGATGTGGTGTCTTGATGAGACCCCAGAACAGACAAAGGACATTAGGTAAAAACTAAGAAAATCTGAATAAAGTATCAACTTAGTGAATAACAATATATCAATATTGATTCATTAATTATAACAAATATAGCTACTAATATAAGATTTTAATAAGGGGAAACTGAGTGTTTATGAGAACTCTGTACTATCTTATATAACTATTTTTTTCTGTAAATCTAAAACTATTCTAAGATTTAAAACATTTAAAAGGGGATTTTACTGTATTTTAAAAGGATAATATTTTGTAGATGTGAAGATTAAATAAAATTAAAATTTCAGTGTTCATAAAATTTTATTTGAACACAGCCACATTCATTCACCTACTACCGCTTCGCATGGCTGTTTGGTGCGTTCTGAATTGCAGTGACTCAGTCATAACTTGACACATTTCAAGTGCTACAGGTATTGCTCTACATTTTCACTTTGCTTTTTTCACTACCAGGGAGCACCCATCACGTCAAAATAAGAAGAGAAAAATGGACTAAATATTCTGCTTCTAAAGGCACAGTGTATGTGGATATTTTTTGCTATCAAATAAAATGGAAAAGCATTGTGTTTATTATTCAGTGACACCACAGTTGTGCTAATAGAATACAATATATGTTGACATTCCCAGATTAAGCAATCATTACAATATTCCCAGCTGATAGCACAGCATTCAGTCAGAAAAATTAGAAAATTTAAGATGAGATATCTCATCATATAACTTCTTTTAAAAAATGAGGCTGCAATAAAAGTAAAGTTCAAAGTAAGGTTCTCATTTGTTAGCTAAGCAAGGAAAGCCATTTACCAATGGTGAACTAATAAATGGGTTAAATCATGTTTGACTGTAGTAGGCATGAAATGTGTCTAGAGAAAATAACTAGTTTAAAACTACTTACCTTTTGAAAAGAATAGAGTTGAGGATGTTGTAGCAACATCAATAATCAATTAAAAAACAAAGCAAATGATTTTAAGGGGTTTTCCTTGGCCCTTGATGAGTAATATCAGTAATAACATTTGTTACTGATATTAATCAGTTGTTTATTTGAGGAGTCAGTGCTGAGTTTGGTTTACTGAAGAGTTTGCCTTGAAAAATAGTCTGCGTGGAAGAACATTTTCAAAGAATTTGAGAAAATGACTAATTTAGTTCAACCTGAAATGGAGTGTGCTAAGACGTGTTAAAAATGATGGTGTTAAACCTTTGTGTGGAAGACCAATCAAAAGCTCATGAAAATATAAAGCATTTAAAATCAATGGTTATTTATTGTATTATCTGCAAGCACTTTGTAGGAAATATTTGAATATATCGTGTGTCATTGAACCAATAATGTCAATGGCCAACTTTGTTCACCCTTACTAACTTAATTATCATCAGTTCTTTAAAGTTTTGTCAGATACAGAAGCCGCATACTTTGACTTGCCCTACTATGGCTTAGCCATGATAAAGCTTACTATGATATTTCTGAGCTCAGGGTTAAAACGTTGAAATTAGGTGAACTACTTTTTCAAGCTATCTGCCGTTCTGTATGTGATGGTTAATGCTGATGGTCAACTTGATTGGATTGAAGGATACAAAGTATTGATCCTGTGTGTGTCTGTGAGGGTATTGCCCAAGGAGATTGACATTGAGTCAGTGGGCTGGGAAAGGCAGACCCACCCTTAAGCTGGTGGTCACAATTTAATCAGCTGCCAGCATGGCTAGAATATAAACAGGCAGAAATATGTGAAAAGAGAGACTGGCCTAGCCGTCCAGCCTACATCTTTCTCCCGTGCTGGATGCTTCCTGCCCTTGAAAATTGGACTCCAAGTTCTTCAGTTTTGGAACTTGGACTGGCTCTCCTTGCTCTTCAGCCTGCAGGTGGCCTATTGTGGAACCTTGTGATTGGTGAGTTAATACTTAATAAACTCCCCTTTATATATATATATATATATATCTATTCCATTAGTTCTGTTTCTCTAGAGAACCCTGACTAATGCAATGTACCTCTCAATGAAGATTGGAAAAGAAAGAAGGGATGAAGACAAAAAGAGTTTAGTTTTAGGTCTAACAAGAGTCTCTTGATCTTTGGTACTTTTTTTTTTTTAGAAGGGGTTTATAATTCAGTGATGATGGATGAATCTCATATTAGTTTCAGGAAATTTGTTAAAGCTGCCAAAATGTCCTTCCTAGATTTCATTATTTATCTCTCGAAATGCATTAAGGATCCATTTTACATACATTGTAAAATTAGCCTTTTTTGCTATAACCCTGGAAGCTGAGTAACTAGGCATGTGTATAAAGAAAGAAGAGGAAGAAAATTCCTATGCCAAAATTTGTAACTGAGGTGTAGCTAGATGTTTTTTCTCTTGGAGGCAATCTAGTTCATTTGCAAGAAATGGTGTTGAAAAGACATGGATTTATTTATTTGGAAAATTTCCAGGTCTGTTTGTTACAATAAAGCTGGTCATAAAAACACAAGTACTTGTTAAGAGAGAAGTACTGTTCAAAGGTGGGAATCTTTTTTTTTTTAAGATGGTGTCTCACCCTCTCACCCAGGCTGGAGTGCAATGGCACAATCTCAGCTCACTGCAACCTCCTCCCGGGTTAAAGTGATTCTCCTGTCTCAGCCTCCTGAGTAGCTGGGATTACAGGCACATGCCACCATGCCCGGCTACAAAGATGGGAATCTATGGTCTAACAGGAGGAGAACATCATTAGAATAAGCTGGATAAAATAAGAAAGCTAAATAGAAAATCCAGGAGTAACTGTGCAAGTCAGCCATCTCTTGAGGGAGAAACAAAGGCAAAATATTGCAGAAGTAGATCAGTCTTGCTTATCATTGCAAAACATGAAAAATCAATTTTAACTCTATGTTAAAATACAAATAACCTTATGAGCAATTTTGGCTTTATTCTGTTGATTCTGTTATTTGCAGATGTTAGCAATACTTTTATAAGAAAGCCACGAGAATTTACTAGAAACTATTAAAACTAAAAAGAGTTCAGTAATGTCACCAAGAATGACATTAAAAATAGGAAATGAAATAGCTTCCTTATGTGTAAAAAAACTACCACTTAGCATAATAAAACTATCCTATTAGTAATAGCGATCAAAAATAAAATAACTAGAAATGAATAGAAGAATTATGCTGAACCTATATGACAAAAAAGAAAGCTTCACTAAGGCTTAAAAATGTAAACATTAAATAAATGAAGAAATATGCCATATACTTATCAAAGGATGATAAAGGGAATGTCTCATATTTTCAGGAGCCTATGTAAGTTGTGAGGGACTACCTAATGCATGAGTTCTTTTGCACTCAATTTTTTTTTTGCTAATGAAGTAGTCTTAATATATTTGACCTTACTTTATCTCAAAATACTATATTGTACTTAATTTATAATTAACTTAAAATTTAATTGGTGTTTTTCATGGTTATAGTCATTAAACTAAACAATTCCTTAAAAACTTTAGCAGATGAATTTTTAAAAATCTGTATTTTGAGAGAATTATAGATTCACATGCAATGTAAGAAATAATACAGATACTAAATACCTTTCATGTAGTTTCTCTCAATGGTAACATCTTTCAGTACTATAGTATAATATTACAATCAGGAAATTGACATTGATATAATCCCTCTGTCTTATGCAGATTCCATTGGTTTTATACATACTTATTTGTGTGTGTGCACATCTATTTAGTTTATGCAGTTTTATCACATGTAGAGTTGCATGTGATCACCAACACAGTGAAAATATAGAATAGTTTCCACATAGGAATCCTTTCATAGCCACAACCACTTACTTCTTCCTTCCCCGCAACACCTGGCAACTGCTAATCGGTTCTTTGTCTCTGTAATCATTATATGACTCTTAAAAATTTAACCGTGCTTTTTTTTCTAAGTATAATTGGAGCTCTACAAATATCTATAATAAATTCACATGTAGTTAATTAAAATATAAGAGAAAAGGATGAGTAATAGCTTTGAAGGATGACAGCTCAATGTGATCGCATTCTTAATGTTTTCATTTAACTGTGTATGAGCCACACCACAGATAGATACATGTTTTTCTTTTTTTTATTAATTTTTTTTGCACACAAAACAATAAACATTTTCTAAAAATACATACAAACAAAAAGATGCATATCAAACATATTAGGAAGGTTGCACATGGGAAGACGGGGAATAGAAATGGGGAGTGGGAATTAAAGAAAATGAATGAGAGAGGGACTTTGTATGGATCAATGATAATAACTCAATCCTCTATTTGACAAAGAAGAAGGAGAAGGAAGAGGAAGAAAAAGAAAGTGGGATAAAGGATCAGAAAGGGAGGAAAATAGAAAAAATTAGAGTATGACTCCAGGGTAGACCTGTTTTATTGTCGCTGGGTTGGTTGGTTGGTTTGTCTGTTGCATTTTTCGTATGTTTCGCCATGTTGGCCAGGCTGGTCCCGAACTCCTAGCCTGAAGTGATCAACCCACCTCGGCCTCCCAGAGCGCCGGGACTACAGGCGTGAGCCACCACGTCCAGCCGTCACATTGCTTCTGGCCTCCGTAGTAGACCTCCCAGACGGGGCGGTCGGGCAGAGGTGCTCCCCACATCCCAGACGGGGCGGCCGGGCAGAGGCTCTCCTCACTTCCCAGACGATGGGTGGCCGGGCAGAGGCGCTCCTCACTTCCCAGACGGGGCGGCCGGGCAGAGGCGCTCCTCAGTTCTTCTCTACATGTTTTTCTTAAATCATTTTCAATTTGCTTCTTGCATGAACAGGGTCATGGGAATTTTTAGAATTTGTAGCCAAATGTGCAAAATCAACTGATCTTCAGATTTAGCTTGAATTAGAGTTCATTATATGAAATGATTAAAAACTTAAGAAGCCAAGACATTTTCATATTGTGTGTGTGTAGTGTCTGTGTGAGTATGCATGCTTCCTTGTGTGTGTTTGTGTATATATTTATGCTGTATATCTTATCTGTTTTTCTTTTTTTATGTTGAATTAAAAAAGGACTAAACAAAAAGTTTCATGGTTCATAATTTTTTTTTTTTTTTTTTTTTGAGAGGGAGTCTCGCTCTGTCGCCCAGGCTGGAGTGCGGTGGCGCAATCTCGGCTCACTGCAAGCTCCGACTCCCGGGTTCACGCCATTCTCCTGCCTCAGCCTCTCCGAGTAGCTGGGACTACAGGCGCCCGCCACCACGCCCGGCTAATTTTTTGTATTTTTAGTAGAGACGGGGTTTCACCGTGGTCTCGATCTCCTGACCTCGTGATCCACCCGCCTCGGCCTCCCAAAGTGCTGGGATTACAAGCGTGAGCCACTGCGCCCGGCCCATGGTTCATAATTTAAAGGTAGATGATTCAATAATATTTTTCTCAAAACTATAATGTTTATTATAACAGATTTCTTTATTTTAAAGCAGTATTACAGACAATACATTCTAAGTAATTAAAAACATGTTTTCATTGTTAAACCTCCTTTAGAACATAAAAGCTTCAGCTACTCTCAAGGGAATCACATTCGTGAGAGTGACATTGGCATTTAAGAAAAGGAAAATAAAATAATTATAAGTTCATATGAACTTTTTTGAGGCCTGTGGGAAAACATGGAGTAGAGCGTTCATAAAATTGATTTGTTACTTGGCCCATTCATACTGGAGTATATGAGAAACCCTGAATTCCAAGCAAAATTCCTTCTTATAAACCAGCTCAGTTTTCTCTCATACTGTGGAAAATAGAATGGCTAGCTGTATTAGAGTTCTTCAGGGAACAGAACCAGTGGGATATATATATACAAAGAGATTTATTGTGAGGAAGTGATTTACACAATATGGAGGCTGAGAAGTACTAGGATTTGCAGTAAGCAAGCTGAGGATCCAGGAAAGCTAGTGGTATAATTCAGTCCAAGTCTGAAGGTCGGAGAACCAGGGGAGCTGATGGCATAAATCTCACTTTGAGGGCTAGAGAAGATGAGATGAAATGTTGCCAGGAAGGGAAAAAAAAGGTGCAAATTCCTTCTTCCTCTGCATTTTGTTCAACTGACACCTTCAACAAATTAGATGAGGCCCAGTTACACTGTGGGAGGGCAATCTGCTTTGCTGAGTCTACTGATTCAAACGTTAATCTTGGATGAAAACAGACACACAGACACACTGGAAACAAATGTAATCTGGGCACCCATGGCCCACCGAAGTTGCTACATGAAATTAACCACCACACTAGCCTAGAAGGGAATTCATTTTTAACAAAACATATCCTTGTGATCCTTTCGAAATTCAAGTAAAACTTAATATATAAATGTTATAATAACTTTCCAAGAGAACATTATATTTGTTAAGTAGACTTCACTTTAGGAAAGATATATTTTTGTAAAATTATAAAATAATGATATCTAAAACATTTTTATATACCTTTTTTAATGATCACCTGTGGTAGATTCTCATTTGCTAGAATGAGGTAATATTTTGTGGTTTTTTTAAGTGAGAGAAGAATGCTGCTTTTTTTAAAAAATGATTTCTTTGGTGATAATTGTAAATTCACATGCAGTTGGAAGAACTAATGAGAGAGAACATGTGTATCCTTTACCCAGTTTCCCCCCTTATCACTTGTAAGATAACATCTTATAAAACTATAGTAAAATATCACAACCAAGATAATAACATTGATAACCGTCAAGATACAGAACATTTTCTTCCCAGAAGGGTCCATTCTGGTGTTCTTTATAGCCAAACCCCCTTCCTTTGCACTTACCACTCCTCAACTCCTGGCAACCACTATCTCTTTTTCATTTCTATAGTTTAATTTGTGTATTCTTCCTTTTTTATCTTGGTTGGCTTTCTAGAAGCTTGTCAATATTATTGGTAATTTTAAATCACCAGCTCTTTGTTTCACTGACAGTCTGCATTGTTTTTCTGTTTCAATTTCATTGATTTCTCCTCTTATCTTTATGATGTCCTTCTTCCTACTTGGTTTGGTTTTATTTTGTTCTTCTTTTTCTAGGTTCTTGAGGTGGGAGATTACATTATTGATGCAAAACTTTTCTTCTTTTCTAATGGATGTATTTAGTGCTATGCATTTCTCTTAGCACTGCTTTAGGTCTGTCCCACAAATTTTGATATGTTGTTTTTGTATTTTCATTCAGTTCAATGTACTTTTGATTTCCCTTGAGACTTTCTTTTTGACCCATGGATTGTTTAGAAGTGTGTTTAGTTTCTAAGTGTTTGGAGAGTTTTGTTATCTTTTTGTTATTGATTTCCAGTTTGATTCCATTGTGGTCTGAGAACATTGTGATCTGAGAACTCTGTATGCTTGCAATTCTTTTAAAATTGTTGAGATTTGTTTTATGATTCAGGATATGGTCTACCTTGGTATTTGCTCTGTATGTATTTGAAAAGAAAGTGTATTCTCCATTGCTGGGTGAAGTGTTCAGTAAATGTCTATTAGATCCTGTTGGTTGATGGCATTGTTGAGTTCTATATCCTTGCTGATTTTCTGTCTAGTTGTTCTATCAATGTTGAGAAAGGGGGTTGAAGTTTCCAACTGTAATTGTGGATTTGTTTATCTCTTCTTTCAGTTCTATCAGTTTTTGCTTCACATATTTTGCAGCTCTGTTTTTTTGATGCATACACATTTTTGAGGGCCATGTTTTCTTGATGGAGTGACCCTTGTATTATTGTATAATGTCCCTCTTTTAGTCTCTGGTAATTTTGTTTGCTCTACTTTATCTGGTACTAATATAATTGGGGAAGTGGGATTATCACCTTATTACTGCTCATAGAAGTAGAAGTTTTGATTCCTCCGTCAGCTATCACTGACACCTATGATGGGCTGCTCCATGGTCCTGATGGGTGGGGGTATGAGTTCTGCTCCTCATGTGGCCTCCACTGACACCACAATGGGAGTAGCCTTGTTACTGCGAGGGTGACTCTCTACTAGGTCTTCTCTGACCCCCCTCCAGCAGAGAAGTAGAGGGACACTGTGTTACTGTCAGGAGAGGTGGAAGTCCAGGCTTCTCACATGCAGATTGTGAAGAAATGGTGGGGTGTCCAGAAGCCTTTGTTTCAGGCCAGTGAGAGGGAATGTTTTAGTTCTTTACTTTGCTCTTAAACCATTCTGGGAGGTTGTAGGGGTCCCTTGTCATTTTGGGTTGGGTTTGTGAGACAGCATGTCAGGCAGTGTTCTTGTATAAGTGGTTAGCTGTCCTTGTGTTGCTAGCTGTCCTTGTGTAAGCTGTCCATGTAGTAAACTGTGGTTTGGGAAAATTTCTTGCGATAGTTCCCGTTATCCAGCAAATCATGTGTGACAGCCCTGCCTTCATGGGTCTGCCCTGTTCCACTTGCCAAGGCTTGACACAAGTTACTCTAGTTTGGATCTTACAACTTCCACGTTTCTCTGAAAGCATCACTGATCGACTCTCCTGTGGGTTGGTTTTAATTGTCCCTTGGTGCTGAGATACACCTGTCCTGGATTGTTGGTCTGGTCTCACATTGGGAAGAAGTGATTGGCGACTAGGAATCAGTATCAAAACAGTTTCAGCCACATTTGAGCAACAAGCCTGACCTGGAGAAAGTGGCTCTCAGGCTAAATCTTCCCAGAGTCCACTGTTAAGTTCAATTTTGTTGGTTCCGTAAGTGTTGGTTATCATTTGAAGCACTGGCCCAGCATTATTCTATCAGAAGTGTTGTTTCTATATAATTGGGGCATGACACAGTTAGGTCCAAAGCTTAAAGGAAATAATACAAAGTAAAACCAATAGGAGCATAACGAATTTATTTTGTAGAATGATTTTGAACCAAGAGGCCAAGCCTGAGGCCAAGAAACTAAGCAAATCAAAAGACCATTGGGAAACCAGGTGAGACCTGTTGTAGCCATTGAGATCAATGGGCTAAATAAAAATTTTTAAAACTCTAACGAAAAAACTAATGGGTTCATGAAGCCGCAAATCAAGATCAAGCAGAACAAAATAATTATATAAGATTGAATACTTCTTAAAAATTATAATTTTTATGATTTTAAGGAGAGTACATCATCGTGGAGGCAATGATTTATGACTTGCAAATCACATGTATTGAGATGGAGTAAAAAGCTGAACCCTTGAGATATTGAGGTAGGAGGCGGGGCTCGGAGACCAGACCAAACTGAGGACTAGCTAAAAGAGGGAAATGGTGGAAGCAGCTTTCCATAAGACACATCCTCCAGTGTTCCATGCCAGTTTATCATTGCCATGGCAACACTGAAAGTTACCACCCCTTTCCACAGCAATGACCCAATGACCCAGAAGTTACCACCCTTTTTAAAGAAATTGCTATATAATCTACCTCTTAATTTGCATATAAGTGGGTATAAACATGACTGCAGAACTGCCTCTGAGCTGCTACTCTGGGCAGACTGCCTAGCCCTGCTCTGCAAGGAACAGTACCTCTGCTGCTGCTGTATACTGTCACTTCAATAAAAGTTGCTGTCAAACACCACCAGCTTGTCTTTGAATTCTTCCCTGGGCAGAGCCAGGAACCCTCCCAGGCTAAGCCCCAGTTGTGAGCTGCAGCTTTTTCTGTGGTGTTTTCCCAGGCTGTCTTTTTTCTTCCTTGGCTAGAGAGCAGGCTTCTCTTGAGACTTAAATTTTTCTGCCTGTGCCTATTGATATTCCAGGGTTTCCAGCTTCTTTTACTCCAAGTTGGGGATGTATGAGGCAGAAAGAAAACCCAGGGAATTTACCACCATGTTGTTTTCCAGGATCTGTAGCCTGCTCTGCTATCTTCTCTCTGCCTTTTAGAATATTGTTATATCCATTTTATATGTAATGTGTAGGGCTTTTGTTTATATTTACTGAGAGGAATTGGGGAAAGCACATCAACTCCATCATGCTGGAAGTTCCAGAATACCTCTTAAATTAAGCTAACTTATGGATTTATGGTTACTTAAAAATTGAATAAATGTGAATATTGGGTTAATTATGAAGATTTTCATATCTTGACATTAAAATTGGTATCTATATTTACAACTTTAGGGGCTTTTACTAAAGTACAAATTACCAAATTAGGGCTTCTCTTAGCTATCAAATATGTGACAGATTGGAATTTAACATTTTATTTCAAATCATAAATGATCACTTGTCCAGGAAAAATTACTAACATCTGTTTTTCTAAATGTAACATTTTGTTTTGGGTACAATTGTTGCTTTTGGAGAACTAGACATTGAAAATGTAAACTGCTCTTCTGTTTGAAGTACACTATCATTTTAATGTCATTCTATGTTAAAGAGTGCTTGTATCTATAACAGGAATAAAAGAAAGCAATATAAAAAACAAGTACTTATTTGCTTTTACTGGAAATGACTGATTTGGTTTGGCTGTGTTCCCACCCGAAATCTCATCCTGAATTGTAATCCCCATAATCCCCACATGTCAAGGGTGGAAGCAGGGGAGGTAATCAGATCATGGGGGTGGTTTCCCCCATGCTGTTCTGATAGCGAGTGAGTCTCATGAGATCTTGTGGTTTTGTAAACATCTGGCATTTCCTCTGCTTGCACTCACTTCGTCCTGCTGCCCAGTGAAGAAGGTGCCTCCTTCTCCTTTGCCTTCTGCCATGATTGTAAGTTTCTTGAGGCTTCCCCAGCAATGTGGAACTGTGAGTCAATCAAATCTCTTTCCTTACCCAGTCTTGGGTATTTCTTCATAGCAGTGTGAGAATGGACTAATACAATGACTAAAGATCAATTTAACAGATTGTGATTTAGCACATTCTGATCATACTTGCTCCTGGCTAAACTGACCAGATGTTTTAGAACAAAATATCTTTAGAAGCTGTAGTTTATAAGATGCATAGTTTCTGGAAAAGGTTATCCCTATAAAAAGGCTGCATTGTACACAGAAAGAAATAAAAAAGAATATTTTCAAGTAAAAATGGTACAAGGGATGATTTGAAATATTCACGTTTGATAATTGTAGACAAATTTCTCTGAATCAAATGTATAGTTCTGAAATTTGGTCACAATTTACACAATGTTTTCTAGGATTGAAGTAAAAGGAAGTAACGGTTTAACTGAAAAAAAGCCAGGAAAAAAACAAAACAAAACAAAACAAAAAACTTCAGTTGTGCCTGACTGTTTCTAGAGAACGAATGGGAAGGAGTCAATTTTTCCTGCCATGCCCACTCAGAGACTCGTGTGTTTCCAGTTCATTCTCTCTTTTTGATATGTGAGATTTTAGGCTCACTTTCAGTGTATCTACTTATAACTCAGAATCTGTGTTGTATTACATTGATAGATAAATTCTGGTATGTATTTCAACCCCCAAAATTAGTTTTTGCTTATTCTCTCATTTCCTAAAAAAAATTGTTAAAGTAAATATGGACATTGAGCTATGAATATAATCCAGAAATCTCCAAAACTATGTATCTGACTATTCACTGAGATTCTCTTTGTGCTATAAATATCTTAGAAAATAATACCCAGCTAAGCATCTCCCAAACTGTGAAACAAATTAATGTTTGTTATTTTAAATCACAACAGTATTTTGGGATGTTTTGTTACACAGCTATAGGTGATAAATACAGATGGTTTCTTCTTTAAGGTTCTGTTCCTCTGGAACCAACCACTCTTGGTAGTAAATAAATTGTATCATGTTAGATGGAAGCATAATATTGCAGGAAATTGTATATTTTTTTGCATATTATTTCTATTTTTTGTAGTATATGATCTCTAATATAATTATTTTATTTTAAAATATTTTTTCTTAGTATAATATCTCTATTTTATTTTTTTCATAGTCTATTATCTCTAATATAATTACCTAACTATATTAAAATTTTCTCACTTCTTCTGGTATGGGATTTTTTAAAAGGCTAATCAGGTAAAAGTAAAATTATTCTGAAATCTTACACATTGATGGATTTTGAATTTTGATTCAGATAAAGGACTATTTCAAATAGCTTGATATCAAAACTCATTTTCAATTAGATTAGAAGGTGAAATAATGAAAGCTTGTATCTGACTTGAAAAAACATGATGAAAATGTTTGTATTTTGTTCATTTCTACAGCTGGATTCTGATGGCACCATTACTATAGAGGAGCAGATTGTCCTTGTGCTGAAAGCGAAAGTACAATGTGAACTCAACATCACAGCTCAACTCCAGGAGGGAGGTAAAGATGCCAAGAAAATTGGCTCTCCTTCTACCTCCTATCTGTTCTCATAAAGATTGCACATTTCCCTCCTTCTTTAGTGTTAGGGAGATCCTTATCAGTCAATCCACATTTCCATGTGGAGGGGTGTGCAGCAGAATAACAACACTGTTTTCATCTCTACCCTACATGCTTTTCCTTCCCTGTGGAAAATGCGACTTGCCTGATAGTGAGTATGAGAATAGCAATTGGGCATGTGCACGTCAGCCTATCGCTTAGTCCTTTCTTCAGGGTTTGTCTGCCTGTAGAGAGCGTGCATACTGATTTGCCCTTGACCATGCAGTATGCTTGGAGGAGTAGGCTCTGTCCCTGTGGACATTGCCTCTATTATAAAATATGCAGTTCAAAATCTACTTCATACTTCTCTAAATGCCAATAAATAATTGTGACTGATTTCTCAATTGTTTATGATCAGAGAATGTGGTGTGCATGATACTGAGTTTTAAAAATGTGTTGGGACGGCCGGGCACGGTGGCTCACGCCTGTAATCCCAGAACTTTGGGAGGCCGAGGTGGGCAGATCACCTGAGGTTGGGAGCTCCAGACCAGTCTGGCCAACATGGTGAAACCCTGTCTCTACTCAAAATGCAAAAATTAGCTGGGCATGATGGCGCATGCCTGTAATCCCAGCTACTCGGGAGGCTGAGGCAGGAGAATCGCTTGAACCCAGGAGGCGGAGGTTGTGGTGAGGCAAGATCGCGCCATAGAACTCCAGCCTGGGCGACAGAGCAACTCTCTGTCTCAAAAAAAAAAAAAAGTGTTGAGACTTAATGTCTTATATTCTTGTCAATTTTGATAATTTTCCATGTGGTCTTCAAAGGTATGTATGCCCTCTAGTTTCTGAGTACAATGTTTTATAGTGTCCACTAGATTAAGCTTGTTAGTTGTGTGGTTCATATATTCTGCATCCATAATGATTTTTTAAATGTGCTTGACCTATTATTTTCTGAGATATATATATCTTAAAATATGCTACTATGATGATGAATTTTTCAACTTTTCATTGAAAAATTCATTGGATATTTTTACTTCATATATTTTGAATATATGTTAGGAGGTTATTTAAGTTTAGAAATATTAGATTTCCTGGTGAATTAAACCTTTTGTAGATATGCAGTAGCCCTCTTTATCTCTAGGATACTTGTCCTTTATATTTAAAAAATATGTACAATTTAAAATTACTATATTAAAAAAATTTAACAACACTAGTTTCCTTCTTTCTTGGTTAGTATCTGCCTTGTGTATCTTTTCCAATCCTTTAAAAATGTTTTAATTGTGATAAAATATACATAGCATTAAATTTACCATTAAAATTTTTTTCATTGTACTGCTCAGTAGTGTTAAGTATATTCACATTGTTGTGCAATCAATCTCCAGAAATTTTCCATCTAAATTGACACTCTGTACCCATTAAATAACAACTCATATTTCCTCATTCTTTTATTAAACTTTTCTGTATATTTACATTTCAGGAGTATCTTTTACAAACAGGACACACATAGAGTTTTTCTCATTATCCATTCTGATAATCTTTGTCTATTAACTGAAGAATTTAGCTCAATTACATTAATTGTAGTTACTAATATACAGTATTTGAGTTTAATTCTAAAATCTCATGTGGGCTTTCTATTTCACCAGCTCTTCCTCTGCCCTTCCACTTCCCCAGTTCCAACTCTCTTCTGGATTGATTGAGACCTTTTCCTTATTTTATTCCATCCCCTGCCACTCCCAACTAGTATGGAAGATATGTGTTATATTTAATTCTTTTAGTGGTTATCCTAGAAATTTTTCACATATATTTAATTTCAGAAAGTTTAAAGTTTATCATTCGCTTCCCTTTTCCAAATAATAAACACAGTTTGAGATACTTTGCTTCCAAATTATATGCTCTTTAGTTCTACCTTAATTTTATGTTATTATAATTTTTCTTCTTTGAATAAAATGTCCTTTATTTATATATTTTTGAATCTTTATATTAGAATATGTTTATAGTGATCTCAGTTTTTGTCTGTTGGAAAGTGTCTTTATTTTGGTGTCAACCTTGAAAGATACTTTTTCTGGACATATGATCCTTGGTTAAAAATTATTTACTTTTATCACCTAAAGATATTGTTTTTTTTTTTCTAGCTTCCATTGTTATTATTGACAAATCAATTCTCAGCCTTTGTTGGTGATTAGCTTTTTCTGTCTGGCTTTTTTTGAGAAGGAGTCTCTCTCTGTCACCCAGGCTGGAGTGTAGTGGCATAATCTCAGCTCACTGCAAGCTCTGCCTCCCGTGTTCACACCATTCTCCTGCCTCAGCCTCCCGAGTAGCTGGGACTACAGGCACCTGCCACCACGCCCGGCTAATTTTTTTGTATTTTTGTATTTTTTATTTTTTTAGTAGAGACGGGGTTTCACCATGTTAGCCAGGATGGTCTCGATCTCCTGACTTAGTGATCTGCCTGCCTCTGCCTCCCAAAGTGCTGGGATTACAGGCATGAGCCACCATGCCCGGCCTCTGTCTGGCTCTCTTTAAGAACTCTTTTTTTTTTTTTTTTTTTTTTTAGCTTCAGTTATTTATTTATTTATTTATTTATTTTTTGGATGCTTAAGAGAAATTTATTTTCTCAACTCTGGAGGCTAGAAGTTTGAGATGAAGGTGTTGGTAGGCCTGGTTTCTTCTGAGGCCTCTCTCCTTGGCTTGTAGATGATTGTCTTCTGTGTCTTCATGTGGTCTTCTCTCTGTATGTCTTGATGTAGTTGTCCGTTTACGTCCTAATCTCTTCTTTTTTTTTTTTTTTTTTTTTGATTTTTTTTTTTTTTTTTTTTATACTTTAGGGTTTTAGGGTACATGTGCACAATGTGCAGGTTTGTTACATATGTATCCATGTGCCATGTTGATTTCCTGCACCCATTAACTCGTCATTTAGCATTAGGTGTATCTCCTAATGCTGTCCCTCCCCCCTCCCCCCACCCCACAACAGTCCCCGGAGTGTGATGTTCCCCTTCCTGTGTCCATGAGTTCTCATTGTTCAATTCCCACCTATGAGTGAGAACATGCAGTGTTTGGTTTTTTGTCCTTGCGATAGTTTACTGAGAATGATGTTTTCCAGTTTCATCCATGTCCCTACAAAGGACACGAACTCATCATTTTTTATGGCTGCATAGTATTCCATGGTGTATATGTGCCACATTTTCTTAATCCAGTCTATCGTTGTTGGACATTTGGGTTGGTTCCAACTCTTTGCTATTGTGAATAGTGCCGCAATAAACATACGTGTGCATGTGTCTTTATAGCAGCATGATTTATAGTCCTTTGGGTATATACCCAGTAATGGGATGGCTGGGTCAAATGGTATTTCTAGTTCGAGATCCCTGAGGAATCGCCACACTGACTTCCACAATGGTTGAACTAGTTTACAGTCCCACCAACAGTGCAAAAGTGTTCCTATTTCTCCACATCCTCTCCAGCACCTGTTGTTTCCTGATTTTTTAATGATGGCCATTCTAACTGGTGTGAGATGGTATCTCACTGTGGTTTTGATTTGCATTTCTCTGATGGCCAGTGATGATGAGCATTTCTTCATGTGTTTTTTGGCTGCATAAATGTCTTCTTTTGAGAAGTGTCTGTTCATGTCCTCTGCCCACTTTTTGATGGGGTTGTTTGTTTTTTTCTTGTAAATTTGTTTGAGTTCATTGTAGATTCTGGATATTAGCCCTTTGTCAGATGAGTAGGTTGCAAAAATTTTCTCCCATTTTGTAGGTTGCCTGTTCACTCTGATGATAGTTTCTTTTGCTGTGCAGAAGCTCTTTAGTTTAATGAGATCCCATTTGTCGATTTTGGCTTTTGTTGCCATTGCTTTTGGTGTTTTAGACATGAAGTCCTTGCCCACGCCTATGTCCTGAATGGTATTGCCCAGGTTTTCTTGTAGGATTTTAATGGTTTTAGGTCTAACGTATAAGTCTTTAATCCATCTTGAATTAATTTTTGTATAAGGTGTAAGGAAGGGATCCAGTTGCAGCTTTCTACATACGGCTAGCCAGTTTTCCCAGCACCATTTATTAAATAGGGAATCCTTTCCCCATTTCTTGTTTTTGTCAGGTTTGTCAAAGATCAGATAGTTGTAGCTATGCGGCATCATTTCTGAGGGCTCTGTTCTGTTCCATTGATCTATGTCTCTGTTGTGGTACCAGTACCATGCTGTTTTGGTTACTGTAGCCTTGTAGTATAGTTTAAAGTCAGGTAGCGTGATGCCTCCAGCTTTGTTCTTTTGGCTTAGGATTGACTTGGCGATGTGGGCTCTTTTTTGGTTCCATATGAACTTTAAAGTAGTTTTTTCCAATTCTGTGAAGAAAGTCATTGGTAGCTTGATGGGGATGGCATTGAATCTATAAATTACCTTGGGCAGTATGGCCATTTTCACGATATTGATTCTTCCAACCCATGAGCATGGAATGTTCTTCCATTTGTTTGTATCCTCTTTTATTTCATTGAGCAGTGGTTTGTAGTTCTCCTTGAAGAGGTCCTTCACATCCCTTGTAAGTTGGATTCCTAGGTATTTTATTCTCTTTGAAGCAATTGTGAATGGGAGTTCACTCATGATTTGGCTCTCTGTTTGTCTGTGATTGGTGTACAAGAATGCTTGTGATTTTTGTACATTAATTTTGTATCCTGAGACTTTGCTGAAGTTGCTAATCAGCTTAAGGAGATTTTGGGCTGAGACAATGGGGTTTTCTAGATATACAATCATGTCATCTGCAAACAGGGACAATTTGACTTCCTCTTTTCCTAATTGAATACCCTTTATTTCCTTCTCCTGCCTGATTGCTCTGGCCAGAACTTCCAGCACTATGTTGAATAGGAGCGGTGAGAGAGGGCATCCCTGTCTTGTGCCAGTTTTCAAAGGGAATGCTTCCAGTTTTTGCCCATTCAGTATGATATTGGCTGTGGGTTTGTCGTAGATAGCTCTTATTATTTTGAGATACGTCCCATCAATACCTAATTTATTGAGAGTTTTTAGCATGAATGGTTGTTGAATTTTGTCAAAGGCCTTTTGTGCATCTATTGAGATAATCATGTGGTTTTTGTCTTTGGTTCTGTTTATATGCTGGATTACATTTATTGATTTGCATATGTTGAACCAGCCTTGCATCCCAGGGATGAAGCCCACTTGATCATGGTGGATAAGCTTTTTGATGTGCTGCTGGATTCGGTTTGCCAGTATTTTATTGAGGATTTTTGCATCAATGTTCATCAAGGATATTGGTCTGAAATTCTCTTTTTTGGTTATGTCTCTGCCAGGTTTTGGTATCAGGACGATGCTGGCTTCGTAAAATGTGTTAGGGAGGATTCCCTCTTTTTCTATCGATTGGAATAGTTTCAGAAGGAATGGTACCAGTTCCTCCTTGTACCTCTGGTAGAATTCAGCTGTGAATCCATCAGGTCCTGGACTCTTTTTGGTTGGTAAGCTATTGATTATTGCCACAATTTCAGAACCTGTTATTGGTCTATTCAGAGATTCAACTTCTTCCTGGTTTAGTCTTGGGAGGGTGTATTTGTCAAGGAATTTATCCATTTCTTCTAGATTTTCTAGTTTATTTGCATAGAGGTGTTTGTAGTATTCTCTGATGGTAGATCGTATTTTTAAGAACTCTTTAACATTGATATTCTGCAGTTTCACTCTGTATCTAGGTATAGATTCATTGGATTTCCTGAATCTGAGCATCTGTATCTTTATTTGGTGATTGGAATATTTTAGTTATTTTGCCTCTGAAATTTTGCTCTCCTTTATCCTCTCTCTTATCTCCCTCTGGAACTTTAAGAAGACAAATATGGGACCTATTCATACTACTCTTTGTGTATCAATGTCTTATGTATTTTCCTTTTCTTTCTTTCTTTACTGCTATTTTGGTAATTTCTTCGAATATATTTTCCAGTTTGCCAGCTCTTTGTTCAGCTTTGTCTAACAACTGTTCAATCCATCCATTAGTAAATTTTGATTGTATTTTTATTTTCTGAAGTCTTCATACTCAATTTTGATAGTCTCTTGCTCCTTCAATATTCTTTCAAATTTCTTCTTTCTTTCCTAGACATGCTTTATATGCTGCATATGATAATTGTAATATCTATAGACTGCTGGTCAATGCTGACCACCACACATGGTGGCTTATTTCCTTGTGTGTCTAATGATTTGTGATGAGCAACTCGTGAGGTTCTTGTTTAAAGAACATTTTCTTTAGAGAAAATTTGTGTTTGCAACTGCAAGGTGCCTAGATGAATTATTGACCTAAGTCCAATTTAAACTAAATTTAGATCACACGTAAATATGGGCTTGTGGTTAGAAATGTTTAGAGAAGAATTTCCCCTCCACTGTTTTCTATTCCAACTCCAAATGTAGCCAAGAATGACACAAACCAATCTCTTTCTGAAGGATGGTTTTATTTCTTGCCCACCCACTTAGTGGGAGAAGTGTCATCTTTTGGGGGTACTGACTTTCTAGAGGGGTCTCCTGTTCAATTTCTCCACCCCATCAGGCCTCAGGCTCTTCTTTTGTTACCTGAACACCAGCAAAACTCTAAGTAAACAGGTCAATAGAAGCCTCTAAGGTAAACTCCAAATGTAGAGCTTGCTGCTCCTATATTTCTGGCTTACAATTTATTCCTTTACTTTACAGCCAGCTAAGCCATATTTAAAGAAAGAAGGCTTTTACATTAATATAGCCTTTGTAGGTATCTTGTACTGAGAGGAAGCTTTCTGAATGGCTAGTCTAATAGTGTCTGAAAAGGGAATCACTCATGCAACTTCTAAAGAATGCTGATCCTAATATCTTAGATATGGAAATCTCCTAACAAAGAGATATATCATCATGAAAAAATTTGAAAGCATTATTATCTATGATGGCTGAGTAAGCTGTTTTCTATGAAATCTTATAAACTGTTGAGCTAGAAGATATTTCAGAGATCACCTAGGCCAACATTATCATCGTCAGTGTCCCTTTAACAGTTCAACAAATATTATTATGTGCCCAGAATAAGCTCTGAAAAGTATGAATAAGTTTCTGTCTTTTCTCTATGGGGTTAATGGCTTAATAAGGAAGGCAGGCATCTTTCAGGATGGTGTATGATTTTAACAACAGAGGTATTTTAACAACTATAGAACCATTGAAGATGAATCTTAATTAGTCAGGGAAGGCTTCCTGGAAGAATAATGATCTCATCTTAAAAGTAAAGAAGTAGGAATTAGATGTGATGAGGGGAAAGTACGACTGTATTAGTCAAAGTTCTCCAGAGGAACAGAACTAATAGGATATACGTATATGTGAAAGGCAGTTTATTATAAAGAATTGGCTCACATGATCACAGGGTGAAGTCCCATGATAGGCCATCTGCAAGCTGGGGAAGAAAGAAGACAATAGTGGCTCAGTTAAGTCCAAGAGCCTCAAAAACAGGGAAGCCTTCAGTCCGTGGCCAAAGACCTGAGAGCCCCCAGCAAACCACTGGTGTAAGTCCAAGAGTCCAAAGGCCGAAGAACCTGGAGTCTGATGTCCAAGGGCAGGAGAAATGGATGGAAGCATCCAGCACAGGGGAAAGATGAAAACTCAGCAAGCCAGCTTATCCCACCTTCTTCCCCCTGCTTTGTTCTAGCCAACTGGAGGGTGCCTACCCTCACTGAGGGTGGGTCTTTCTCTCCCAGTCCACTAACTCAAATGTCAGTCTTCTCTGGCACCACTCTCACAGGCACACCCAGAAACAATACTTTGCCAACTATCTAGGCATCTTTCAATCCAATCAAGTTGACCCTAATATTAACCATCACAAAGACATTTCAAAAGAGGAAATAGGATGGGCCAAGATAAGCAAGTGTGCATCAGTCATACACCATATGAATTATACATAAAAGAATAAATTAACTGGTAGTAAACTTAGGTCACATCTAAAATTTGTGAGGATGTGGATGATGTGAAGCATGTAGATGAATAAATACTAAAAGAAAAAAACCACTTTCTTCGAGATCCTTATTTGAATGGAGATCTTTTTCTATGCAAATAAGACAGAATTAAATGTGGTCAAACTTTGGTTTACCTTTCAATTAAAATGTCTAATTATATATAAATTGACTCAAGTGCTCTTTAAAATTGTAAAACACTAGAATGACATTTTGAATTCACTAGCTAATTTCAGGAATTTTCATTTTTACATTCTTCTAAAATCAAGAGATGCATATCAAAATATTTAGGAGTGAGCTGTCAGACTGTCTATACTTTACTTTAAAAATCTGTAGCAAAAAATAAATTAGATTAACTTGCAAAATATTAGCAGCTGTCAATTCTAGGTTATGAGTGTATGATTTTCTGTTTTATTTATGAAAGATTTTTTAATAAAAGAACATAAGAACATAAAAGTATTCCTCATGTTTGTGAAAGAGAGAAAAGGATATATAACTGCAAATATTCAGCTATAAAACTATTCAAGTACTTAAAAAACAAAGACCTAAATATTATTGATCCAAAATATTATTTCAAGTGTGGTCACATTTTGTTTGAAAAGAGAAAAACGTTCTCCAAATTTTAGATTGTTCTGTGTAAATGTCATGGTTTGACAAGCTTCACTCATAAGTAGTTTGTCCTGGCACACAAAAATAATTACAGTTATAATTAATGGTGCTAATTTATAAAGAGAGATGGGGAGCTATTAGTCAATTAATTAGGTCCTTGCCAAATAATAAAAGTATTTACTCACATTGGATGGCAATCTGATCAAGGAGAGAATGCTAGTTAAGATCTCTATTTTTGGCCAGGCACAGTGGCTCATGCCTGTAATCCCAACACTTTGGGAGGCCGAGGTGGGCGGATCACCTGAGGTCAGGAGTTCAAGACCAGCCTGACCAATATGGTGAAACCCCATCTCTACTAAAAATACAATACCGTCATAGTGGCGGGTGCCTGTAGTCCCAGCTACTCGGGAGGCTGAGACAGGAAAATTGCTTGAACTCGGGAGGCGGAGGTTGCAGTGAGCTGAGATGGTGCCACTAACTCCAGAGTGAGACTCTGTCTCAAAAAGAAAAAAAAAATCTCTATTTTCTATGTGAGATTCATGGCTTCTTCAATTTTGTTCAACCTTCTGTGAACATTTACCATTCTCTTTGTCAAAGAGCAACCAAAAAAATAAGCATGATCTACAGAAGTATTTTGGGAGAGTGTCAGTTTTCTAAAAATTGGGCAGCATGTGTGAGGCAGTATCTTGTAGGGAACGAGAAAACTGTCCCTTTTAGAGCATGAGGAAAAAAAATTTCCATGGCAATTTAAAAACTATATAATTATAGAATAAACTGGCCATTGACTTTTGCTAGAAAACAGCACATGACATTGCAGCATACATTTTGGAGGGATATCTAGTTAACGAGAAATAAGAATGTGTGTCCAGGTCCAATTTATGTAATTACACAATAGATACTGGGCACATATCGACTGGACAGTTCAGATATATAAAGACATGTGACTTGTTAATGAAAAGGTGAATTGAAAGATATCAAGATATACTGTTGAGGGCAAAGGTGGAGTTGTTGGGAGAGGTGGAGTCATTACATTCTGTATAAATGAAAAAGAAAACATACAAACAACAAAGCAGATAATGGTGGAAAGAGGCAGGTGGAGCTGTGCACCAGAAGCAGGGGCCAGTGGGATGGGCTCCTTCCTTGCCTGTGATATGTAAAGCTCGGGCTTTTATTATGTGAGCAAAGCAAGGCTTTTTCTAAGAAAAATGTTTTTGGAAAGACATTTTCTTTTCTTATTGCTTCAGCAATGCACAAAGCAAATCAAGTATTTGTTTCTGTGTGATATGGTGGATGCTAAGAAGTTAATTTCAGGTTCATAACTGAATTTATTTTTCTGTAGAGATCAGTGTTTCTGTAAGGTTCTGTTATGCTGACTGTTCAAAACTAAGCAAACAACTTGACAAAATGAACATTAGCTAGAACAAAAATCCTCAGCACAGTTAGTGTAACTGGTAACTAAAAAATTGAGAGAGCTATAATGGGTAGTACTTGTGGTGGCAGAACGATGGCCCTCCAAGGACGTCCATGCCCTAATACCTGCTGTTGTGCCTGTGTATGCTGTGTCACATGGCAGAAGGGACTTTGCAGATGGAATTAAGGTTATGGACCTTAAAATGAGGGAGCTTATTCTGGATTGTCTGAGTGGGTTCCATGTGATCATACGGGCCCTTTAAAGTGGAAGAGGAAGGCAAAAGAATCAGAGTTGAAGCAGAAAATGAGAGAGGAGGAGATATTAAACATGTGAGAAGGACTCAACCTGCCTTGCTGACTTTGAAGATGGAAGAAGGGGGCCATGAGCCAAGGAAAGCAAGCAGCTTCTGGAAGTTGGGAACAGCTCTCAGCTGACAGCTGACAGCAAAGAAATGGGGACCTTGGTTCTATGTCTGCAAGGAGCTGAATTCTCCCAACCACCCAAATGAACAAGGAGACAGATCCTCCCTCAGAGCCTCCAGAGAGGAATGCAGCCCTGCCCAGCCCTTGATTTTGGCCTCACGGGTCTACAAGGAGAGAAACAGCTGAGTCCAACAGACTATTGACCTACAGAAATAGTGAAAAAACAAATTTCTGTTATTTTAAGCTGTGAAGTTTGTGGTAATCTGTTACAGTAGCGATGGAAAACTAATACAGCAGTCATTGAAGGCATCTCTTTTTGAGAAGTTGGGGTATAATTTGGCTGACAAGCTGTCTTCTTGGAAGTTCAGTTCATCACTAATTGAAAGGAGTCTTGCAAGAGCACAGAGAATTGACACTGAATATTTGTTAATCCTCCACCAAGTGCCAGGTGCATTCCCGGAATATGGCTAAAGCTTGAGACAAAACAGGCAAAAACCTCAAGTTTCTTAAATCCTGTGACTTAGGAATATAATAATAAAATAACACCCAATATTGGAAGGTGATGAGAACTCAGGTGAAAAATACAGCAGGAAAAGGTATAAGGAAGATTTTGGGATGCAATTTTAGATAAGCGTGTTTACTCAGAAGTTGACATTTGAGTGAAAATACGAAGGAGGTAAGGGAATAAGTCTGTCTGGGTGAGAGGGCAGATCCTATGTGCACTTCAGGCATTATAAAAACTTACGTTTTGAGATGGGGAGCTGTTGGAGGATTTGGGGCTATTGTGTCAAAAACAAAGGAACGAAAGTGTGAAGCAGGTTTACTGTGCACTAGTTACCAACTTGTCTGAGTCCAGTGAGGCAGAATACCCAGAGCATGAGTTGTATGAAATGGGTTTATTACTCACAGGTAGGCAGCAAGGAACAACAGAAGCCTAGAAGTCATTGACAACTGGTGCCCCACGGTTCGGGAAAGCTGCCTGGGCTGGATGGAATCTCAACTGCTCATGACCTGCGTGCACCACAGCAGAAGGACCCCATACAACAGCCCAACCCTGGTTATATACCTCAGGGAATACAGAGTGCACTGGGCTAATGTCTGGAGACATCCTGTTTCTAGGAGGGCTTGGAACTGAGTCTGGACTGTTCCAGGCAGTTCCTCACCCCTTATCTCAGCATGTTGCATTCC
Source organism: Symphalangus syndactylus (assembly GCF_028878055.3). Classification (NCBI taxonomy): domain Eukaryota; kingdom Metazoa; phylum Chordata; class Mammalia; order Primates; family Hylobatidae; genus Symphalangus; species Symphalangus syndactylus. The sequence goes on from NC_072430.2 coordinate 113,024,387, forward strand.
CAGCACATTTTGTAGTTATTCTTGAGAACTACAAGAAAAAAGGGCAGAGAGAATTGGGTTCATCCAATGCCACCCAGAGAACTGTCCTGCAGAAAGAAATGTTGGAATCAGGAGGGCCAGTCATAGACTGTTGCACTCATTCAGGTTGGAGATGAAGTGGCTTGGACTATCGTGGTGGCAGTAGATATTGTGAGAAGTGATGAAGTCTGGATTCATCTTGAGAAGAGTAGAGTTCATGAGAATGTTGTTTGAGATGAATGTTAGACTCAAGGAAAAGTACTGGTAAAAAGATAAACCTGAGTCTTGGGGCTCGCCAGTGAAGTGCGCTGCTTCAGGTGTTATGATCTTTAAAAACAGTTTTCAAGAATCTAGTGTAAAAATGTAGTTACAACTATGGTGGTCAGACAAACTTTACCACAGAAGTGGTTCACAATGATTTCCAATGTTTCTTATAAATTAATTGCTATAGCTACCATAATTAGTATGCTGGAATAATTTGAATATTTTTGATGTATGCAAAGCAAATGTTCCTATGAATGAGCCTTTGATGAAGCCACACAGATGAATTTTGGGACATTTGCATCATATCTATTCTATCTAGTTTCAAAAACTACCAATTTGTTTTAATTTTGCTATAGACAATGACCTAAAATTTTGTTTTTTGAATGCATTTGTTCTCTGGTTCCAACTACATTTTTCTTTGTTTGTTTACTTTAATTTTTTTTTCTCATTAGAAGGTAATTGTTTCCCTGAATGGGATGGACTCATTTGTTGGCCCAGAGGAACAGTGGGGAAAATATCGGCTGTTCCATGCCCTCCTTATATTTATGACTTCAACCATAAAGGTATTGAATTTTTCTGAAATGATTAATTTAAAACAAACATTCACTTGTCCATTTTCTTGGTAATAGATTCTAAGGGAACTGAGCGATCTCAGCATCTTTCATGTCTTTACAGGAGTTGCTTTCCGACACTGTAACCCCAATGGAACATGGGATTTTATGCACAGCTTAAATAAAACATGGGCCAATTATTCAGACTGCCTTCGCTTTCTGCAGCCAGATATCAGCATAGGAAAGGTAATGGAATTTTTCTATTTGTGAATTCCTAAGGGAAAGCAGAATCATGTTTTAATGCAATTCTCAATTGCCAACCATTATATATAAAAACCCTCTTATTCCACGACACAAGGATCATAAAAGATAAAAGCAATGTTGCAATCTTTTCAGATGCATATCAATCATTCTGGTATTTTCTATAGGCTAGAGCTACCTGGCTGAGATACATACATCCGTACTTATACCTGTGTGTGTGTTATGTTTGTTATGTTGGATTACATTGTTTACATTGCATTATATTATGCTATATTATGAATAAAAATCCCAATAGGTAGTTAGTAACATGATTCATGATTTCTCCTTAGTTACCTATGAATGGCTACATCTCATCTGTATATTCCAGAAGGACCTTTGCATTTTAGAGGTGTATTTTCCACCTCATAAGATTTACCAATAGATGATCTCATTAGTGTATAAAAGATTAGAGTTTTAGGATTAAAGGGGAGCAAGGGGCATCATATAAATCTTCTAGCACAATATCTTAATTTCAGAGATGTGAGTCAACTGAGAACCGGAGATTAGGTGTTGGTTAAAGTGACATAGCTTGGTGGCAAGAGGGTTTAAAATAGAGCCCTTATGTCCTAATTTCACATCAGTGCTGTTTCCAATATAGAAATCATATGTAAACTTTGGGATATTCTAGAGAGTTACTTTTAAGTTATAAAAGTTGGTTTAAAAGTCGTGTTTAAATTTATATCACTTAGATCTCGTGAGTAAAAATGCATGATGATATATGCATATGATGCTAAGAGTTAATGTGATAAATTAGCTTTATGAAAACCCTGAGAATAGTCCATCATACATAAACCCTTCGAATTTTTGACATATTTCTTTATGTCTGGTGATGTTTTGGGGAGGTGGGGGAGAGAACAGCAGCAAGAGAAGTAGTGAGTTGAAGGTTTCTTTGATTTTGCATTAATAGAACTTCCTGTCTTAACTTTCTGCCTTAATGAGTTCCTTAGGAATTGGCAGAAAGACTTTCAGTTATCTGTTTAATTGTTGAAAAGCTTCTTAGATAAAATAAGTCAATATGAGGAGATTGTTAGGTACTCTACAATGGAACTAACATCAACATTCAGTTAAGCTAAAATGCTTCAAAAGAATTTCAGTCTCATTGATAGAAATAAACATTCACTGATACTTAGTGTACTCTGTGATTATCTTCATTTTTGCATTACATGATGAAAAATGCAAACCTTTCAGAGCTGTTAATGGCCATTAAATTAAATCATGGTTTTATTTATACTGAACTCTAATCTTATAACCATTTTCTGTGGTTACTGTGTATTTTAAGAATAAAAATAACTAAAGATGGTTGATGTACTCAATATATATGCTAGTTTATGTAAAATGATTTAAAAGTTAATAGAAAATTTGAAGAATTGTGTTAGTATAATTTAACCTCCTTAATTAAAAACACAAAGAATGTTTTCTATTGTTTGCAACCTTTAAGTAATAATTTAGAAAAACCCAAGAAAAAAATGTCTAATAAGAAAACTAGATATCTCCTGAAGTTTTTACACACAGTAGGGCAAAACAATATTACTTATTTGTGAGATATAAATTATTAATAGTTAATAAAATTTTTTTATAAGGAAGGAAAAGCAAAAAACTAAAAAAGTGTACATTTAGAATAAATGCCACATTTTTATCAGGAAAACAAAACCAAGATATTTTTGAGCACTATTTTTTTCTCTAAATTTTTATATAATTGGCTTGGCAAAATGAGGTAATTATTTTAGTTAAAAAAGGGAAGGAATTCTAATGATAAGTCACAAGATTATTAAATTTTTTAGAGTGTGTTATTTAAAACAGTAGCATACCGTAGAAACTACCATATAATACGTCTCCTATCCAAAGGCTAGATGTACTTTTGGAAAGCCATTTAGCAGTATATATCTAAAAACTTCAAAGGAATAATATTTTTGATCTTATAAATTTACTTCTAAAATCGAGCATAAGGATTTAGAATGGGGGAACTGAATGGAAAAAAATGTTCATTGAACAAATTATTATAATGAATGTTTCAACGAGTTTAAATTTCTAATGAAGAACTGGTTAAATAAGCGCAAATATATGCATGTAAATTTTATAAAGAGTTTGCAGCCTTGGGCAATTATTTTGTCACACAAAAAAATTCAGGACTAAACTTGTATATAAATTGAGAATGCAGATGCTTAAAATAATAGGCAATGCTTCACAGACATAGAATGAAATGAAATTGATGAAGTACTAGCTGGGCATGGTGGCCTGTGTCTGTAGTTGCAGCTACTTGGGAGACTGGGCCGGGAGTTCAAGATCAGCCTGGGCAACATAGGGAGATGCCATCTTTTAAAATAATAACAACAACAACAACTTCAAGAAATATGTGAAGTATATGAAGTACTAACAGTGTTTCTTTCTGATTGGTTAGAATTTGTAAGATTTTTTTTTCCTCCTCTCTTTTATGTTTTACACATTATTCAAATATTTTCTTTTTTTCTTTTTTCTTTTTTTTTTTTGAGACGGAGTCTCGCTCTGTCACCCAGGCTGGAGTGCAGTGGCGCAATCTCAGCTCACTGCAAGCTCCGCCTCCCGGGTTCAAGCCATTCTCCTGCCTCAGCCTCTCCGAGTAGCTGGGACTACAGGTGCCCGCCACCACACCTGACTAATTTTTTTGTATTTTTAGTAGAGACGGGGTTTCACCATGGTCTCGATCTCCTGACCTTGTGATCCGCCCACCTCGTCCTCCCAAAGTGCTGGGATTACAAGCGTGAGCCACCGCGCCCGGCCTATTCAAATATTTTCTACGAAAAGTTTTACTATTTTATTAAGAGAAAATAATAAGTAGTAAATAATATTTTTTTAAAAGAAATGAGGCAAAGTCTTCCTGCTTCCAGTCAGATTGTAGGCAGTTGCAACAATAAGTTGGGTTAGATGCAAAATTAATAACTTGTAAAAATGAGTTGAGGATGCCAAGAAATCTAAATGAACTAAATTCCAGAAATGGGCAAGCCCTTCCTATGAGAGAAGAGACCCATAGCTGCGTGTATCCCTAGGACCACAGTAGAAGGGGAGAAAACAGGCTATTGAAGGGGACAAAGAGAAAAGAGACAAGCTTTTATACCAATAGCAGACAAGGGCTGGCATAAAGGCTTAGAATTCCAAGGAGTAAGCCCTAGTCTTAGTGAGCTATGATCCACCAGGCAATTCTTTGCCGTGAGGTCTTCACCGAGTGCATGCGGGAAGTATGCCAAAGGCTGGGACAGGCAGAGGGCTCAGAGAAATTCCTTGAGATGTGCACAGGGCTCTCACAGAGTGAAAGGCAGCAGTTGGCTGAAGGCATGTATCAGGACAGAGGAGCTGAGAGGCATCCCTTGAGGCACGTGGGACCCTCACTAACTGCATGACTGATGCAGCCCACAGGCCAGGAGAAGGGCAGGGAAGCTGAGACAAACCCCCTAGAGATGCATAGTTCTCACTGAGCGCAAGGCAGCAGCCAATCGCAAGACCAGGCCCCTGGAACTTCTGACTAACCACCTTCAAGTTGGGGTTCCCACGAACCCCTCTTTAGGCTCGATTAATTTGCTAGAGCAGCTCACAAAACTCAGAGAAACATTTATGTTTACTATATATTATTATAAAGGATATTTTAAAGGATACAAATAAACAGCCAGGTGAAGAGACATATAGGGTGAAGTCTGGAAGAGTCTGAAGTGCAGGAGCTTCTGTTCCGGTGGAGGTGGGGTGCACCACCCTTCTGGTAAATGGATGAGTTCTTGTTCACCTTCCTGCAAGCCTCCGTAAATTCAGCTGTCTAGCAGCTCTGTATATCCCATTTTCTTGGCCCTTTTATGGAGGCTTCATTGGATTAGCCTGATTGAAACATGGAAAACCCTTGCTGGGTTTCCCCATTTAGTCTGTTAGTATTAGATTACATCCTTTTTGTCCAATCACATTTCTACACCATTGTCCAATCTTAAAAGATCCCATACTATATAATTCTGCTTATATGACATTTATGAAATGACAAAATTATGGAGATGGAAAACAGATTAAGGGTTGCCAGGTGTTTGGGATGGTGGAGAGGAGGTGGTGTCACTATAAAGGGACAGAACAAGGAGAACTTTGTGCCGGTGAAATCGTTCTGTACTTGATTACAGTAATGGTTACAAAAATGTACATATGATCAAATGACATAGAACTATAAATATGCGTGTTGCATCAATATTAAATTTCTGGTTTTGATATTTTAGTAAAATTACGTAAGATGTAAGCTTTGGAGAATACTGGGTGAAGGGAAGCTGGGGCATTTCTTACACTATTTTCTACTTCTTTTGAATCTATAATTATTTTAAAATAAAATAATTGAAAAGGAATGAACCATTTATAAATGTAACAATATCGATGAATATAAAAAACAGTATGTTGACAAAGAAAGTGTATGCTGTAACATGTAATCCTAAGAAGTCTAAGAATAGTCAAGAAGTATATGAAGTATGTGAACAGAGAAAGCTAATCTGTGGTGACAGATATTGGAGCAGTGATTTCCTGGGGGTGGATGGCAGGTGTTTCTTTGACTAGCAAGGGACACAAATGAACTTGGTTTGTCAAAACCTATCAAAATGCTCACTCCAGATCTCTACATTTTATTGCATGCAAATTACAGCTCAAAAAAGTTAAAGGGAATTAGAAATAAGATTCCGAAAATGACATACTATTTCTTTGCCAGTTTATTGGTAAAATAGCCCCATATCATACATGAGCGTCTCTTCCCTTGCAGCAAGAATTCTTTGAACGCCTCTATGTAATGTATACTGTTGGCTACTCCATCTCTTTTGGTTCCTTGGCTGTGGCTATTCTCATCATTGGTTACTTCAGGTGAGTGATGCCCATCACTTTCCCCATGAAGGGACACATTCTCTTTCCTATCCAGAGAAGACGTAGAGGTCTCACAGTATTTTCCAAATGTTTTCCTCAAATGCAAGTTTTAAATTCAGCCTAATGTTATTATATTATTTGACAATTAATTTTTCATGACAAATTCAGGGTTCTTTGTTTAAAAACTTAAAGCATCAAAGTAGTATGAAACCTTTAAGCCAATAGATATGTATCGCAGTATATTTGTTGCAAAGTGAGACAGCATTGAGTTGAACGAGTTCCCAAGTGATTTTGGTGCTACTGGACAAAAATTCATCTTAAATAATCTCCCAAATTATTGGATATCAGCACATAAAGAAACAGTATTTATTGCTTTTGTTATGGTTTATTTTTTATCCACTTTAACATGTGTCCAATTCCATTCAACTTAATCTAAATCATTACAAAATTTTGAGCACCAATTCAGTCAGCCCTTCATATAACGGGATTTCACATCCCCAGATTCAACAGACTGTGGATGGAAAATACTCAGAAAAAAAAAGTCTGGTTGTGTTTGTACTGAACATTTACATACTTATTTTTTGGGTCATTTTTCTCTAAACAATACAGTATAACATCTACTTAGATATCATTCACATTGTATTTGGTATTATAAGTAATCTAGAGATGATTTGAAGTAACAAGATGATGTGCATAGGTTATGTGCAAATACTGCACTATATCATATAAAGGACTTGAGTATCTGCAGATTTTGGAATTTGTGTGGAGTCTCGAACCAGTCCCTGCTGGAGGGGAGCAGGCTGGTTCGTGGTGGCAGCAGTCGCCCTGGGTGTTTCCCCCATTTTTAATTTTATCCAAATTTAAATACCGAATATTTCTCTCCATAGACGATTGCATTGCACTAGGAACTATATCCACATGCACTTATTTGTGTCTTTCATGCTGAGAGCCACAAGCATCTTTGTCAAAGACAGAGTAGTCCACGCTCACATAGGAGTAAAGGAGCTGGAGTCCTTAATAATGCAGGATGACCCACAAAATTCCATTGAAGCACCTTCTGTGGACAAATCACAATATGTAAGTGTTTTCACCATTTTCTCTCATTACTAATTTGTATAACATTACAAATAAGTACGATTTTACAGTCCACTAAACATGTTAACTTGCTTTTACTTATCTCTGAACTAACTAAAATGGATTATCAATTTGTATAGTGATGTTTTCTCCCTCAATTCTGTCCTTTCATGTCTAATCAATCATTTTATTAAAAGTTCTTGGTTTTTTTCCTCAAGAATATTCTGGAATGGAAACTGCAAAATGCACAAGATTGGAATGGTATTTGGTGTAGGCACCACAGCAACTGTCATGGGGCTCACCACTTTTGAAAGTAAAAAATCCGTCAGCAAAACCAGAAGCTTGCAATTTAAAAGCCCATGATATTTAGTCCCTTTATTGAATACTCAAAGACTTGTTCCAATATAAAATTTTATGTTACTTGATTCTGCTCTTGAATGTCCTGGTGGTAGTAAATAGATTGATCCAATAATTTACTCAATTAGATCATTGAAGCAATATATCTGAAATTAGGTATAGTAGATTGATTGTCTTGATGGTGTGAATTAATACCCTGTCTGGATCTGTGCCTTTGCCCTATAACTTTATAGTCCCTGCTGATTCTGATTCTGGGCTGGCACTGTGATTTGCTTTCCCCAACAGAAGGAAGTGGAAGCAACAGTGTACCAGCTAAGAGTAGACCTCTAATGAGTGAGCCTAGTCGAGACAAGCCTAGCCCAGATCAGCCGAACTACCCAGCCCATCCACAGATTTATAAGATACGTTAAATGTTTATTGTTGTAAGTCACTAACTTTGGGGGCAGCTTGTTTTGCAGCAATAGCTGCATAAAAAGACCAAAATAAAATAAATTCAAGCTAGAAATATGGGCAACATTTTCTTCTTTATGCTTTTCCATATGTTCCTAATTTTCTGTGATGGTCGTGTATTATTTTTATAAAGTGAAAAAATTGAGAAAAGGTGATTTTTTTGGTAACTTCTTAAAGACAAAAACTTGTTTTAAAAATAGAATCAAGTCCACAGTCTTCAAAAATGATGCATTAAAATAACTGTTTTGGCCTCTCGACAGTTTTGACTTTACTGTGTAAAGGAGACATATTAGCCTGAAAAAGAAACTGAAGACTTGTTTTTTATTGGTCTAATGTTGGCATCCAGTACAACGAAGAGTTCTAATATGATGCAATTCTGGTTTATTTGTAATAGATCGGGTGCAAGATTGCTGTTGTGATGTTTATTTACTTCCTGGCTACAAACTATTATTGGATCTTGGTAGAAGGTCTCTACCTGCATAATCTCATCTTTGTGGCTTTCTTTTCGGACACCAAATACCTGTGGGGCTTCATCTTGATAGGCTGGGGTAAGGCATTTATATCTCGGTTCTTTTCAAACTGGATGATGCATTTGATGACATTCTATCATGCCCATCATTAGCATCCCTACAGCCATTTTCCTGAAACAATCACTCCCATTCTTATTTTTTATCTCCCTTTCTTTTATTGTTCTATTCTTAGACAAAAATAATAAAGATCAAGTCTATAATTCTCCCAGTGGTGACGAACTTTTAAAGTTATTCGTGGCCAGTATTCTTAGGCCAGATTCTTGAGAGGATTCTTTGGAGGAAATATAAGAGAACTCATTGTAAGCCATACACATGTATAACTAAATGTCAGTGTTCTGCTTTATCAATAATTTCATCTTACAACTTTTTATTTTTGAATTTCTAAGCCATGATGATATATTTTTGGTTTGTATTTCTAGGTCATATGATGAGAATGCCAGAAATGAATTTGTAGGACCATCCTGACTGTATTTAACAAATACAAATTACAAACTAATTATGTGGACTTACCATGTGTTTTAGAAGGAAATTATTCAAATTACTTTTGGCATAAGTAATTAAAAAAGTATTCAGTTCTCATTTCAAAAATGATTTAGCAGTACAAGGGGGATTACTGGATTAGACACTGACTCAACATGACATGGAGAAAAGAAATTGTTTGCTTGTTAAAAATTAAGGGAAATTAAAACTCATACGTGGTGAAAATTGAGAAGAGGTTGGAGATTAACAGTTGCAGATCTCAACTGCTGTTTTAATATTTAAATTAGGAGGTGCTCAGCATAGGAAAAAAATTCACTAAGTAGCTCACGACTAAATTTGAAGGTTTTTTTCCTCTCCAAAATAAGAATATGCCTTTGCCTATTTTGCCTTAACTTTTTTTCTTAACAACTGAAATGTGAAGTAAAGAATGCTGAACTTTCTGCTAGCTAATTAATAACCTTTAAGAAGACAAAGAAAATCAATTTACTGTTAAACTTATTTATTATGAAATAATCATCACAATTAAAGTTGTATATTTGTAGACAGCTCATCTGTTTTAAGGCTGCTTCTTATCTTTGACTAGCAGTTACTGAAAATAAAAAAGAGAATATTTTGCTTTTTTAGGATCCTTTGGAAATTTTCTTGACAATTTGTGGTAGTTTGCCTTCCTTCAAATCAAAATTATATCTGTGAACCCCCATAATTATTAGGAGTTGGAAAAGGTGTTGATAGAAAATTCAATAATGAGTGTAGACGTTTGTTTATTTGGGTTATATTTTATTTTTCAAATTTCTTCATCATTGCTCACATTTTTAATAAATTCTTTTTTTCTCTTTATTTATGCCTTGATAGCTACCTGGTGCAAGCCTCCTTATTAACTCTTTATTTGGGCTTTATCACTCAGTCTGTCTCTCCTTACAGTTAGGAGTTTGTCCCACTGAATCTCAGAAAACATAAATCTTTCTATGAAAAACAGAATGTAAAGAAAAGCTAAGGTGCTAGTGAGCTTCTATGCGAGTATGATTTCTTACCTTCCTTTACAGCTTTTATTAATTTGTCCACAAAAGTTTAGGCATAGAAATGACAACTACAATAGAAATCTTCATTTCATGAACTAGTTTGAGAACACACATGAAAACTAGTCGACTTTTCATGGAAACTGTCTGTGAAAGCATTTTACATGCCATATTTTCCTCACTTAATTAGCCACAAGTCAAAAGAGTAATAACTATTATTTATGGAATTATGGTTCTATAGCTAGTCTGTCTTCTGACTCTCTCTTTGCATTTCCATTCTTTAAAAATACACTCTGGTCTAGGGCATATATAATGAAAATAATAGTAGTATTCTTTTAAGATTCTCTGTCTGCTCCTAAAACTCAGCTATCATTGAATGAAGTACATATCAAAATCTGTTTGATTTATGGATTGTCTTTCTCTTATCTCAACACTGACAGACTGATTTAAAAACATTATTTATATATCTGATTCATTTTTCTAAATTCATTTTCTAAATGATCAAAAACATTATATATGCTTTGCAGGATACTTTGCTAGAATAATTGAGAGTGAGCCCAATTTTATACTTACTTGCAATGATGTGATTTACTGGCTTCATTAGAGCAGAGAACTTGCTTAAATTCCTTTGTTACTCATTTGGACCCAAATGTTTATAACTTTAAGCTCTTTTCAGCTAGATAAATACTCAGAACTCTGTTAGTCACATTGTAGTGATGTGTGGAGTTACTCTTATATTGATTGTGATGATCCTTTTCTTTTTAAATGTTTTATTATTTTATTTCTTATTATTTGTTAGAGATGTGGTCTTGTTATGTTGCCCAGGCTGGTCTTGAACCCCTGGCCTCAAGCAATCCTCCTGCCTTGGCCTCTCAAAGTGCTGGGATTACAGGTGTGAGCGACTGTGCGCAATCTGATTGTGATTCTTAAAAATAAATTGGAAGGAGGCCGGGTGCAGTGGCTCACGCCTGTAATCCCAGCACTTTGGGAGGCCGAGGCGGGTGGATCACGAGGTCAGGAGATTGAGACCATCCTGGCTAACACGGTGAAATCCTGTCTCTACTAAAAATACAAAAAATTAGCCAGGTGTGGTGGCGGGCGCCTGTAGTCCCAGCTACTCAGGAGGCTGAGGCAGGAGAATGGCGTGAACCCAGGAGGTGGAGCTGGCAGTGAGCTGAGATCGTGCCACTGCACTCTAGCCTGGGCGACAAAATAAATAAATAAATAAATAAATAAATAAATAAATAGATAAATAAATAGGAAGGAAAGGAAACGACAATCTGAAGAAGAATAGGTGTCATATCTGACCTTTACTAAATTAAGGACAAATACTTAAAATAACTGTTTTTACATTTTTTTATTATAAAACAAGATGTATAGAGAATAAAGGTGAATACTAGTGATAACTGTTTCTTTTCTTTCAACCAAGCATTGTTATTTCCCCTATCCTTGTCTCAGTTTTCCCATAAATAAGGTGCTTTATTCTTAGTTCTATTTTATTTCAACTACACATTTTCCTCTATTTTAATTCTGTATGTAAAAGGTATCTCTTGTTTTTTATTGTTACTAAATATGGTAATTTATTTCTATATTAGCAGCCATCCTTAATTTTCAACTGTCAGATGAAACACCAGTATGTACATATCATCATATAAAAGCACCTATCCTAGTAATACCATCTTACATAGAATATTTTCACACAATATGTTCCCTGAAAATAATCAGGAGACAGTCCCACACTCCCATTTTATTCCGTTCGTAAAATATCTTAATCCAACAAACATTTTTTGATCATCCACTTGGCAGTAAGTGTTTAAACACAGAGACATGTGTTAAAGTCTCCCACACAAGATGCGTGCACTCTGACCCTTTAGGTTATTTTGTTTGTTTGTTTTCTTGTTGTGATCATATGTATCATATTCAACATTTTTAATTTGTAGTTATTTTAAAGTTAATTTAAAGTTTTGTCTTCACGAAACTTATTTATTTTGTATTGACATGCCTTATGAAAGTAACTCCACTTTGGGAGGCTGAGGCGGGTGGATCACGAGGTCAGGAGATCGAGACCATCCTGGCTAACGTGGTGAAACCCCGTCTTTACTAAAAATACAAGAAAATTAGCCAGGCGTGGCAGTGTGCGCCTGTAGTCCCAACTGCTGGGGAGGCTGAGGCAGGAGCATGGTGTGAACCCGGGAGGCGGAGCTTGCAGTGAGCCGGGATCACGCCACTGCACTCCAGCCTGGGTGACAGAGCAAGAATCCGTCTCAAAAAAAAAAAAAAAAACTCAACTTTCAGTAAATGCACATATTGGATAACATTTAAATTTATATTAAATTTACTTAATTTAACATTTAAATTTAAAACAACATTTACGTGTCAAGTATTTTTGCCTTTATTTCTGTGTTCTAAATTATGTAACAATTCATATTAAGGCTGGTGATCAAAAATCCTTAAAGGATCCCAAAGTAGTTTTCTGTTCTTTATTCTTCCATGGTAGTCTCTATGCTAGTCTTATGCATAAGATTCTTTAAGAAGATGAGGAAAGCAATTCCATGAAGACATAGTGCCTGTGTATGATATTTGATATAATTATCATCTAAAACATAATGCCAATTCAACCACCATTAATAAATATTGTATAGAACAGCATTCAGGAAGTACCTGATCAGAAGCATGTAAAGGAAGCAGAAGATGCAGATATAAGAATGATAAAATGTGAAAATTGATGAAAGACAGGCAGACACTTTTTGAAGATAACCAAGATAGAACAGCAGAGGGATCTATGTCAGGCCATATGGTAGGATCTATGCCAGGCTGTATGGTGGATTTATATCTAATCATCCTACCAGAAGCAGCTGTCCCCTCCCAATTACATAGTATAACTTTTATTTATTCTTCATAGCGCCAATTCATAACCAAAAGCAACTGAAGTTGCTTTGTTAATTTTGACTGCTTCTCCAGAATGTAAGTTTTAGAAAACAGGGATTTGTTTATTTGTTCATTATTTATGTCATTTAGAACAATCTTTGACACATAAATAGACACTTAATAAATGATTAATGGAGAAATGTGATAGATAGATAGACAGAATATGCAAATGGAACCTAAGAAATAACCAGAATTAGGTAGGTCTATTTTGACAAAAAATTCCTAGAATACAGAATTTGAGCAGATTAAAAAAAGAATACTATAGAAACAAGAAATAAAATTGGAATATAGAATCATAAAATTCAGTAGTGGTATAGGCAGGCTGAACTTAAGTTAGATGGTCACCAAGGAGACCAAAGACATTATTGTGCATATCATCATTTTCATCTTTTTCTGAAAATTTTCTTTTTCTAAGCCTATTTCTTTGTTCACTTTGTTGCTAAGAATATAAAAAAAACTACAAATTTTTTTTAAAGGTAAAGAATTTAAAATTATGCTTGATAAAAAATGTTCTTGGCTAGACCAAAATTTTGTTTTCCCCTTTTGTAAGGTGCTTCCTAGAGTCTTCCTTATGGTTTCTGTATATCCTTTATTTAAACCTCTTTCATAAAGGCCACATAATCAAAAGTCATCTCTTAAGTCTTTCAGTCCCCTACTGCAGTATTCCATAAAAGTTATGGTTCATGATTTTTTTGTGTGTGTGATGTCAGAGTTTAATCAAATACAACATGAGCTGGACAGTGAACTTTTACTGGGGGGCAAAAGAAAGTCGGTATAATGGATTTGATGTTACAAGCCCAGAAGGTGTTTAGCACTTATGAAGGACAAATATCTCGCACTAAAATCATCAGACAAATATAGTGGTCACCCTTTTCTGTTAATGCATGAAAATGCTTCTGTCTTGTGCCAATATGAACTAAAAGAAGAGACTAAACTGGTTAAAACTTCCTGATTTTTATAACTTGCCTCGGTATGCCTTCCACTTTTAGGATGAAAAAATTCTAAGTTTTTAAAACAACAGCATCTCTCAGCTTTTCAGGAGTCCCTGTTGTTGCTTCACTCCTTGAGAGCATGTGATGGTCAGCATGACAAGAGTCAAAGTCAAATGCCAACCATTGCTTACTTCCGACCCTAGGAACTTCACTCTTCTCCAAATATGGCTTTTCCCTACACCCCTCAAATGAAAATTAGGCCAGTTTTTATCTTCAGACTAGAGGAACAAATAACATCAATATTCTTGCTAATTTCTCAAACTGACATGATTAAAAATTAAGTGGACTTTTCTTGTTCACATATCAGAAATTTTCATGTCTATTTTTCTCTCTGAACTGCTAATAGTATATTCTTATGTATGGTGAATTTGAGGAAAAAAACCCCTTAATCTTAAAATAAATCTAGTCTCTGAATCGTTTTCTGATTGCAGGGTTTCCAGCAGCATTTGTTGCAGCATGGGCTATGGCACGAGCAACCCTGGCTGATGCGAGGTGAGTGAAAAGGCAGAGGAAAAGAGAGAACCTCAGATGTTCTCAAGACTCAGGCTTCCTGCTCAGAATTCACACTCGCTACTGTTCTTGATGCCATTGCTCTTTAGGGATGCCACAAGGAAAATTACCTTGATGCGATGATAGCTTCCAACACATTACCAGCAAGCTGTGTATTCCAGAAGTCATAGAGCAGAAACACTTGCAGACTAGATGAAGGTGCCTGACCTCCATAGATTATGAAACAAATTTAAAATATAGTGTGAGAAGCAAGTGGAAAGAGATAGGTAAGAGAATCCACTTAGGATTTAGTGCAAGCAGGTTGAAGAACCACACTACCTGATTCCTAGGATAGGCAGCATTCATACTCTCTCTCTCTCTCTGCCACATCAACTTTCCCTGAGGATGGTGTGGTTATGAGGACCTGGGATAAGGTGGCAGGAAGGGGAACTACAGACACAATCTGGTGCCCTGGGCCAGTGACACATACTCCCTCATAGAGATGGAGGGGCAAGTACACTGGCCACAGTTGTAGCTTCCTAATTAGCCTGCCGAGAAGTTCTGGGTTTTATTTGTGGCCCTTGGGAAAAGGACATGTGGGAAGGAGTTCCATCAATCAGTGGCTGATGATGCCCTCAAAAATATTAAGAACTTCCTGTGTATCAGGGATTGTTTGTGGCTCTTGTATATTTAGTATATTATGAATGTTTAGAGCCCAGTTGCCTCATGTGTCTTTAGTACCTGTGTTTAACACACATGTGGTCTACTAACTCATCCTTATCTATATTTAATGCAAACTGTGGGTTTCATCCATCCCATTTGTTATCATATCTTCTATAGCAGAATTAAATATTTTAAAATAATAAACACACATTAGAAGTGGAATTTATCTCTAACTGTGAGTCATTAAGTTCTTCCAGGTAGCATGGAGCTAATTTAATGTATCATTTTAAAGTACGGGGCAACAATGCTGTAAATCTTTTAAAATGTATCATTTTTAAGAATACATTTTAATGTATCATGGTACACCTAATACATTTAAATAACCATTTAAGTGTAAAGGGTACATTTGCATTAAATAGTAAAGAATCCTTTCTTTATATTTTGACAGACCTGAGTTCAAATCTTGATTTAACTGCTTTGCTCGGTTAGGGACCAATGGACCCAAAACACATGATCTCTTTGTGTATCAGTTTCTCGTGTATAAAGCAGAGATAATAATGTATAAATGACATTAATACATTATTATGAACACTTAGCATAGTACCTGGCACTAAATGGGAGTGTGCTGAGAAGGAGCTCAGGTACAGCTGTCTTATAGGCTTGTTCTGCTACTTCTTGGTTCTGGAACAGCAGATGTACAACCTAACCTCTCTGATCTTTCCAAACGAAAAACCTGATTCCTTCACTTTCCAATGTCTAAACCTTTGGTTGTCACCCCTTGCAGGATTAGGTGTCAATTCTTTAGTGAGGCTTAGAAGCC
Source organism: Symphalangus syndactylus (assembly GCF_028878055.3). Lineage (NCBI taxonomy): Eukaryota > Metazoa > Chordata > Mammalia > Primates > Hylobatidae > Symphalangus > Symphalangus syndactylus. The sequence goes on from NC_072430.2 coordinate 113,040,164, forward strand.
CCTTCAGAGTCTGGCCCAGCCTCCTTTTCAGCTTCAGCTCTTGACACAATTCCACACCCACACTCAACCTTGGCACAGACCATTGGAATGTTCTCGTACCACTTGCCAACCTGTGATGAATAAATTTCCCCCATTAATCACTACCACCTTTGCTCATGATTTTGTGTTTATTATTTATTTCTAATGCAGATATTAAATTAGTTTTTTTCCAAATGTTAATCATGCTTACAAAGCTCTGGTCTTTGGCATTCTAAGTGTAAGGTTCTGGTTGATTTGGCTGTGGTATGTTCTCCTAGTGGAATGCGGAGCTGCTGAGCTCTGTTGGTACGGATATGCAAAGAAATAAAAATACACTTTTAAAAGGAAAAAGCAAATTGCAGAATAGTGCATACATGACATTTTTGTATGACAGAGGAAAGTAAGAATATAACCTTTGTATTTGTTTGCGTATGCATAAACATGGGAAGCATACACAATAAGGTAATAAAAGATGTTATCTGTAAGGAGAGGGATGGGGTCAGAGGCAGATAGGAACACGGGGAGGACTGAGACATCTCAATGGCTGTCTTTTTATATAGTTTGATTTTAAAAATGAGAACATATTGCCTATATGTAAAAGTTAAACTTTAAAAAAATGTAGTTCTTAGTATGTACTGAAAATGTTTTACCCTTAAGGAAAAGTCAAAATGGTATTTTATTATCTATAGCTTGCTCATTAATAAAAATTAACTTTGTGATAACTTTATTATCTAGAATTAAAAAATTATCATCATATCCCACAAATTTCTTTATATTATTTACCATTGCCACAATCAATACTGGGTTTTCTGAAAAGAGAAAGAAACTAAAGACTTTTATTTATGTGTCTTTAGTTAGAAAAGACTGTTTCAAGTGTTATGTTAAAGTGCCAAGTGGTACTAGTTTCTTATTTCTGTACTATTTATTCCAATGTAAGATCTTTACTAGTACAAACCAGATTGGGTGAGCATGAGTAAAACTTAATTTGAATTCAATTGATGTCATTCAATCCAATAGATATTTATTGACTACCTACATACTGTTCTAGGACTTGCAATACATCAGAACACAAAAACAACAGTGATCTCTGCCCATGTAGAACTTAAACTCAGGGTGGAAGGGAAGCACCAAATATAAAAAAAAGGCAAATTATATAATTTTTAAATTAAGTACTGTTAAAAGCAAACTTTTTAAAATTAAGATAAGGTCATGGATCTTATACAAATAGAAAATGAACACCTGTCAAAGATTTTTAAAAAAATTTTTATTTTAGGTTTGGGGGTACATGTGAAAGTTTGTTCCATAGATAAACATGTGTCACAGAGGTTTATTGTACATAATATTACATCATCCAGGTATTAAGCCCAGTACCCAACAGTTATCTTTTCTGCTCTTCTCCCTCCTCCTACCTTCCCCCCTCAAGTAGACCCCAGTGTCTGTTGCTTCTTTGTCTTCACAAATTCTTATCATTTAGTTTCCACTTATAAGTGAGAACATGTGGTATTTGGTTTTCTGTTCCTGTGTTAGTTTGCTAAGGATGACAGCCTCCAGCTCCATCCATGTTCCTGCAAAAGACATGATCTTGTTTTTTTTGTGGTTGCATAATATTCCATGGTATACATGTACCACATTTTCTTTATTCCGTCTGTCATTGATGGGCATTGAGATTGATTCCATGTCTTTGCTATTGTGAACAGTGCTGCAATGAACATTTGTATACATGTGTCTTTACGGTAGAATGCTTTATATTCCTCTGGGTATATGCCCAGTAATGGGATTGCTGGGTTGAATGGTAGTTCTTCTTTTAGCTCTTTGAGGAATCGCCATACTGCTTTCCACAGTGGTTGAACTAATTTACACTCCCACCAACACCATATAAGGGTTCCCTTTTCTCTGTAACCTCACCAGCATCTGTTATTTCTTGACTTTTTAGTAATCACCATTCTAACTGGTGTGAGATGATATCTCATTGTGGTTTTGATTTATATTTGTCTAGATATATTTTAACCTTATTAATTAATGAGGGAACTACTAAGAAGTTATGATTGATTCCAAGGAGAAATCTAAAGAACCACATTTACATTCAGTACAATAAATACCAAAAATTTACAAATAAATGCAAAAACTACTCAATACTTACAGGATACTAATCACATTCCACTGAACATCACAGCTAATTTTCATTTCTATGGACAAGAATAGTTTGCATTCATTTTCTATTGCATTTCTATGGATAAGAATAACTTGCATTATTGTAAGGATTCTACAATTTTTGAAGTAAAATAGAATTGCTGTAATGTCTGTGAGAGAGAACTTTCTCTATCAGTGAATTTAAATTATCATGGCTCATTCTAATAATAGTAAAAGTGAAGTATCAATTGTATGACATTTAGAAGACTATTACCTTTTGTGGCTCTGGAAACATGGTTGACTCTCATCACAATAAAAGTAATTCAGTAATATTTATAATTCTCTACTCATCTTCAAGGGGTAGCTAATAATATGAAAATCAATACCTGTTACACTTTTTCCCTCCACTGGGTTGGGTGTTTTAAGATAAGATTTCTTTGTCTATTTGTTTCTTAATTGGAAGTGTGGGGTTGGAGTTTTTGGTAAAACTTAAAATTCTACTTAATACTACCCATTTGCTTTGCCAATTTATTCATGAAAGCTTTTTTTTCAATGTCTCAGGTGCTGGGAACTCAGTGCTGGAGACTTCAAGTGGATTTATCAAGCACCAATCTTAGCAGCTATTGGGGTAAGTTTAAAAGTTTATATAGTTAAAAAAGAGATGAAAAATTAACCTGCTGCTAAAATCCAGAGAAAGTGTGTCTGTCAGTGCATTCTACAATAGATTTCAGGAACTCTCATGTACAGCAACATCTATTGGGAGAGTCTGGAACAGAGATCAGACGCTTATTGTGACTGACACTGAGATCCATGCAGAAAGCCTTCCTTTAATCAGCTAACACTTGGGGTCAATTCTGAGACTTCAAAATATCTATGAGCATTTATATGTTTAGGGAGTTGGAAGGCCCTATGTCTCCTTTTCATCCATTATATTATTTTACCACTTTAACATTCTGATCACCTGGTAGTAGGTCGGTGTGGCAGGGAGGAAAATGTGGAATAGCAGGAAAGCAGAGAAATTACTGAGAGAGAAGAATGGTAATATGATGTATAAAGTATTCCCTAAAGCTTTTATTTGGCATACTTCCCCCAAGGAGTTAAGTGCATCCTATACCAAGAAATATCCCACATAATTCTATCTAATAGGTATTAGATAGAATATTAGAATTGAAAGTAATGGCAAAAAACACAATTACTTTTTCACTAACCTAGTAATAGGGAGAAAGACCACAATGCATGTTGCACTGGACCTTATCTGCCTATAATATTTCCAGTGCACATTGCATCTGTGTTGCAAAGGAAAACAAAATCACACACTTCTTTGTATCTAATAAAACTTATCAAAATGTTTACTCTTGATCTTCTTTGAAGACTTTAAGGCATCAGCTTCTTTAGGCTTGTTAAAGAGATTATACCACCTTGTGTTTTCCTGGTGTCCATGTATGTAATACATATTACAAGCATTTTAAAAAAAACAATTACTATCTTGATAATAAATGTTAAATTAGAAAACAATGTAGCAACTTGATTATTAACTAATTTTGATGTTTTTCTTTGTTTCCCAGTTTCATATTCTTCTTGTTTTCTTTTGGACAATGTGTCACCTACTTTGTCAGAAGGGCAGTTATTAATGTAGTTAAGGTATTGTAACCTCATCCAAAGAATCAGATAAAAGCTTATTTACCTCATAGGAAAAATGCATAAAGAAAATAGGAGAGATCAAAAGGAGTCTTCAGTTTAGAAGCCCATTGAAATAAATGTTTAGAGAGGGGAAATAAAATACAGAACATGTTTAGAGAAGCTATTTTGTATCCTTGCTAAGCCATCCTATTAACAAATTGGTGCCAATGTCATATATCCTAGGAGAAGCTCAAAAATCGATTATGGATGAATGCATGGCTTAAATGTATAAACACCTGTATTTTTAATTTTTAATGTAAATGAAATGCTGCTATATTAATTTAGTGATAAACAATCCTAGATCTGTAACTATATCCCTGAGAGACATCAGTGAACTTAAAGATAAAAATTAACTGCTCAGATTTCCCTTTCACTCATTGGTATTTAATCCTTATTTACAGTTTCAAGCCTTTTAATTTCTTCCTTTCTAGTTCCTCCTCTGTGTGTTTGCTTCTCCATATCTTACTATTATCTTTTTAAGGGAACAATCTATATCTTATTACTTTTTCTTTGCCTTCAGTGTCTTGTACTGAGACTGACCAGTAAGAGTTAATTAATGCTCTTAATTTTACCCACATTTTAATATAATGATTATATAACGATTAAGTCTGATTTTACATTTGATGAAAAGGAAGGACCTATTGAAATCCAAGAGATCCTTGTAAAATTATCAGGAATTGAAGCAAAGGACAGTGGAGAAAAGGAAATCCTAGGGCATTTTCCATGGAAATGACTGATTTTTATCCAAAGCTTTATAGTTTGTTTACAGATCTAACTCACTCACATCATCAACATGGATGAAAAATTTATTTTCTGAGATTTGTAACTTGCAATGTGAAACAGTAAAGCTAGGTGATTAAAAGCTAGAAGATTCGCCATTGTGAAGGAGAAATAGAAGTGATGGCACACTCAATAAACTTTGAAGAAAATTAATGTAGAAGGCCATTTTCATCTTCTTGAGCTAAAATTATGACAGTTCTAAGCTAAGAATTCTGAAGTACTTTTCCTATATTATGAAGTTGATTTAATCTCAGAAATCACAGCTGAGACTCAAGAATATCTTTCTGTTCACTAAGTTACCTTTTTGTTTCATTATTATAATTTAGTGTTATCACAATTCCCTTGAAGGTTCTTAACTTACTCACAATCTACTAGTGTATCTGAAAGTTTTCATAAAATGTCAAGAATTGGATTTGAACTAAATAATTCACTTATTTAATCAATAATTTAGAGATGGCTGAGTTATGAAAGAGAAAAACTAAAAAAGCAAGTGGAAAACTAAAGGAAAGAAAAAATAGAATTATAATGAAAAGCTCCAAGGTATAGTCTTCAATTCAAAAGAGGGAAATACCTCAAGAGACAAGAAGATACACCTCAAGAATATAGAGCTCCTAGGAGAGAGATTTGACCCTCCTGGGAATAAGAATGTGGAAGGCCTGTGTGGATAATTGTGTGATGTGTAACACCAGGTAGTTAGATTGCTAGTGGCACCGGTTCAGAGGATCAACTTGAAGCACACACAGAAATCCTGGAAATCCAGGAGTTTGGATTATACATAGTGAACCCAAGTTGATATGTTTTAAAACCTGGATTCCAAGGACAGTGATTATTTCACTTAGAATGCCAAAGACCAGAGCTTTGTAAGCATGATTAACATTTGGAAAAAAACTAATTTAATATCTGCATTAGAAATAAATAATAAACACAAAATCATGAGCAAAGGTGGTAGTGATTAATGGGGGAAATTTATTCATCACAGGTTGGCAAGTGGTACGAGAACATTCCAATGGTCTGTGCCAAGGTTGAGTGTGGGTGTGGAATTGTGTCAAGAGCTGAAGCTGAAAAGGAGGCTGGGCCAGACCCTGAAGGAGCTTCTAAGCCTCACTAAAGAATTGACACCTAATCCTGCAAGGGGTGACAACCAAAGGTTTAGACATTGGAAAGTGAAGGAATCAGGTTTTTCATTTGGAAAGATCTCAGGGCTTTGTTGAAGCTGGCAGTGGGTAACCACTGTGGGTGTCTGCTGGGTGGGGGTTTAAGCCACAGTGATGTGAAGTGGAAAGGACATGGGTCTGAGAGAGTTAGGGCGTGGAATTCTGAGCTCTGTCCCTTCACACTTGGCATGCACATTCTCCTCATTTCCATGACCTCCCCCATCTCATGTCACCTTATCTTCTCCCTCCTGCTGCCTCAGCTCCACACAATGGCTTTCTTCAGTTCCCTGAACATGCTACACTGTTCCCACCTCAGGTCCTTTGCCTGTGCTGTTCTGTATGCCTGATGTACTGTTCCTCCTGCTTGTCCATTCTTCCTTCAGGTCCCAGCTTATGGACAACCTCTTCAGACAGCCCTTTTCTGACCACTTGACAGTGTCACAGTGGTTACAGCATAGGCTCTGGGCGAGACTGCCTTCGTTAGAATCCCAGGTCTGCCCTTTTGTTGAGGGTGCAGGCTGAAATTTTATGGTACAGGCTGGCCTTGGGCAAGTTACTTAAACTCACACTCCCCTTTTGCCATCTACAAGATGGGAATAATAGTGTAGATTACGAGAGTTAATCATTGGGCTGCATTAGGAACAGTGGCTGGCGCATAGTGCTATAAGCATTAGCTATTATCATTTTTACTTTTCACGTGTTAATAACTTGCTCACACTCCAGGTAGATTTCTCCTACTCCCTGCAACACATTAACTTAAAAAATGTCTCCATAAAGTCATAAAAATAATGTTGGTTTCTGGACAGCAATAAGGCTAACACAGTGTACGCTCAGACCTGAGGGGACTCCCAGGGATGATCTGGCTTCCCAGACTCCATGGTCCCCTAGGATGACACCATGATTGCTTCTCTGTTTGTGCATAGGCACTTCTGATTGCAGAATGTCCACTCTCCTTATATCCCATAAAACCTGGCATACCATTGGTGTGACTATTTTTTAAAAGGCTGTAACGTTATCTACCCAAAATGATATAATTATTAACTCTTGTTGGTAGGAGTAGAGCTTATTTTTAACCTTTTGTTAAAATTTTAGTATTCTCCATCTTAGGGGTATCAGAAGGCTTTACTTTATAATCGAGAAATCGATATTTATGTTTTGAAAAAGTTATTAAGCTCTCACTTTTGTAATTTTCTAGGTAAACCATTCCATGATTCACCTTCTATTCAAACACAATAAAACACGAGGTGAGAAAAGTATAACATAATGTTATTTTCACTTTCGCTTTCTTCCTATGTGAGGTCCTGTTATTAAATGCAATAAATATTTGATGAAAAAGAAACCTCTTCCTAAGTACATTCTATGATCTTCCCCGTGACTTGCTGGCAAACCAAGGAGACAGTAAGTTAGCGCCCCTGTGGTGAACCTGACGGGTACCCGAGGTCTCTTCTCTCCAGGTCTGCGTGAAGATGTAAAGACGGGGAAAGCTCTGCCACACCAGTGCATGATTTGTCTGTCCAGCCCGTTTGAGATGCACATGGACACAGTATGAAGGACCAAGGAGGTCTGCCCTTTCTTGGGAGTGATGCCAAATGTGTCACAGTAGTTACAGCATAGATTCTGGGCCAGGCTGTCTTTGTTAGCATCCCAGGCCTGCCCTTCTGTTGAATGTGCAGGCTGAAATTTTACTGGGCAGGCTAGGCTTGGGCAAGTTTTAAAAACTCAGGGTCCACTTTTGCCATCTATAAAATGGGAAGACTGGGCATGGTGGCTTGTGCCTGTAATCCCAGTGCTTTGGTAGGCATAGGCAGGAGGCTTGCTTGAGGCCAGGGGTTCAAGACCAGCCTGGGCAACAAAACAAAACCCCTAATTTTTTTTCCCATAATGACTGTACCTACTCACATTCATACTAACAAGGTACACATTTTTTTTTCTCTCCACATCCTAGCTAACGTTTATCTTTTGTCTTTTTGAACTACCAACGGCCATTAAGCTATTCTTTGTTTGTTTGTTTTTTTGAGACACCATCTCACTCTGTCACCCAGGCTGGAGTGCAGTGGTGCAATCATGGCTCACTGTAGCCTTGATCTCCTGGGCTCAAGTGATCCTCCTGCCTCAGCCTCCTGAGTAACTAGGACTACAGGCATGTGCCACCATGCCTGGCTAATTTTTGTATTTTTTGTAGAGATGTGATTTTGCCATGTTGCCCAGGCTGGTCTCAAACTCCTGGGCTCAAGCAATCCACTCGCCTCTGCCTCCCATAGTGCTGGGATTACAGGTGGGAGCCACCATGCCCAGCCACATGAAGCCATTCTAACAGGTATGAGGTGATAGCTTGTGGTTTTGATTTGGATTTCTCTGATAATTAGTGATGATACTAATTTCACATACTTGTTGGCTATTTGTAAGTCTTTTTTTTTGAGACGGAATCTCACTTTGTCACCCAGGCTGGAGAGCAGTGGCGCGATCTCAGCTCACTGCAACCTCTGCCTCCCGGGTTCGAGTGATTCTCCTGTCTCAGACTCCCAAGTAGCTGAGATTACAGGCACGTGCCACCATGCCCAGCGTATTTTTGTATTTTTAGTAGAGACGTGATTTCGCCACGTTGGCCAGGCTGGTCTCAAACTCCCGACCTCAGTGATCCACCCGCCTTGGCCTCCCAAAGTGCTGGAATTATAGGCATGAGCCACCGTGGGGCCAACTCCTTTTTTTTTTTTTTTTTTTTAAGTAGTTTAATGCGTTTTTGTAGCAAACTGACAGGAACAGTGCAAAAACAACATTAAAAACATGTACTTGCCTGTAGGATTATTCAGAAAAGTATAGTGAATGGATGGAATTTACTGTATGATAAAAGTGCTACAAACACCAGTTAGTTACTGTCAAGAAATTTGTTTTATAAAAAATCCAAATGCTGGCATTGTTCAGAAAAATTTAATAGGTCTATTTATAACTGCTGTAAAGGTGAAACTGCTGAAACTTGTTCAGCTGAAACATTTGGTGTGCATTAATACTTTGTTTCCATGCATTTATATTACAAATTCACACAAAAACGAAAATGGAAAAACTGCCAATACCTGATTTCTATTCCCTATTTTTTCACTCACAGTCATTTACTTAGGCGCCTTTTGACTCCATGGGGGTGGCTGCAGGGGGAATCTAACGCTCAGAAATACCAATAAGAGGAAGAAGAGCTTTTTATTTTTTTTCTTTGAGAATGAAATGTTTCCCATCATAGTGGATTGTCAAGCAAGTTCTCCATGAATGCAGCATGGATGTCTTTTGGCATAATTGTTACACATTTGGCCTGGATTGCACACATCTCGGTGTCTCCAGAAAGGCCAACCTGATAGATCTCACTTGTTTCCTGCAAAGCACCAGCAGCTGTGCTCTGGATGTGCTGATCTGTTTTGAAGTCCTTAGCAGTTTCTTGCACCAGATGCTAGGAGGAAGGTTTATGGATTAGGCATTCAGTGGACTTCTGATAACATCTAATTTCACCAAGTGCCTTGGTATCCAGCCTGTTAATGGTGAAGTTTCTTCACCCCTCCAGTAGATGGCACACTGGCCTTTGTAGTTTTTTTGTAGGTTGCTTTGAGGGCAATCTGCATGGCATAGAGACCTCCTAACTCACCCCACTTGGGCTTGGTGAGCTAGAGCTGTATGTCTTCTTTTGAGAAACGTCTATTCAGCTCCTTTGCCCATTTTTAAATTGGGTTGTTTCTTGGTATTCAGTTGTCTGAGTTCCTTATATAATTTGGATATTAGCCCCTTATTGAATACATTAATTTTATTGAATACATTAAATACATAAATATTGCAAATATTTTCTACCATTTCACAGGTTGCCTTTTCACTCTATTGATTGTTTCCTTTGCTGTGCAGAGGCATTTTAGTTTAATGCAATCCTGCTTGTTAATTTTTGTTTTTCTTGCCTGTGCTTTTGGTACTTATTTCTAAGTATTTTATTCTTTTTGTTGTTATTGTAAATTGATTTTGTTCTTAATTTTTTTTTGGATAGTTCGTTGTTTGTACAATTTTTCAACATTTCAGCCAAATTCTTCTTATCAGCTAGCTTTTGGCATCTGCGCCAGGGAAGCAAGTGCTTACATTCCATCCTCCTTGGAGATGTCAGACTTTCCTTAAATTTCGAGTTAATTGGTCATCCTGTAACTTTGTTCTCTGATGCATTTTAAAAAGTTAAAAAAATTTTTGTCAGATTATCCAGCATTTGTTTGTTATAATGGTGGGAGCAAGTTTTATTTTCTTTTCTTTCTTTTCTTTTCTTTTTTTCCCCCTAGCTTTCTACTATTGGGGAAATATAATTTAATACAAAAATCTTCTCCTAACCTAAAAATCTTCTCCACAAAGGTAATACAGAAGAAAAACACTTTTAGTATTAAGTTATTCAACCAGAATGTGGTGTGCGTTACACACAATCTGCTAAGAGATTGCAAAGAGAAAGAAATCTCACTCCTTTTTATAGCCAAGCAGTTATAACGCATTATATACACGTTTTCAAGAGACACAATAACTAGTTCTCAAGTAAGACGGACTTGACAATACTATATGCTACACATGATTCATCCTAATTTTACCTGGTAATTGGGGTGACCACCTGTTGTGGCTAAGTAGCTTTACTGGAGGAAAAACAAGCTTGTCATTTCTTTATGGCAGGAGGAAGTTCTGCAACTTCAAGATAGGTGCCTACAGAAGTTAAGCTTCTACTCTACAAAAACCAAGAGATAGGGATGCTATCTCTCTTGATGTTAGCATTTCAAAAAGATGGTTCCTAGGTCCTTGCGAAAGACATTCCTGGGCCATAAAGCTAACCAAAGCCTATCTAATCTTCAAAAGGATTTATAAACATTTCAGGCCGGGCGCAGTGGCTCACGCTTGTAATCCCAGCACTTTGGGAGGCCGAGGCGGGTGGATCACAAGGTCAGGAGATCGAGACCACGGTGAAACCCCGTCTCTACTAAAAAATACAAAAAATTAGCCGGGCGTGGTGGCGGGCGCCTGTAGTCCCAGCTACTTGGAGAGGCTGAGGCAGGAGAATGGCGTGAACCCGGCAGGCGGAGCTTGCAGTGAGCCGAGATTGCGCCACTGCACTCCACCCCGGGCGACAGAGCGAGACTCCGTCTCAAAAAAAAAACAAAAAAACAAAAAAACATTTCAAAGACATGAGAAAGTACACACAAGTTTTCTAAGGTAAATGCTCTAGGAAAAAGGAGGAAAGTGAAATCTCTTCTCCCATTTTCAACAGGGAGAATGAAGCCTCTTATTTTTAAATTTGTATTTGGCCTTACACCATCTCCTATGCAGCAGCTGACATCTCTAGGCTAATCTGATAATGAAATGCTCTTGCAGTGATTTCCAGCAAAACTCTCCTATATATTTTCCTCCTGGGATTTCAGGCCCACATTCTTAGGGACCATGAAGCCTACATCCCTCATTTTACTTTAGAACGTGTCTGTAAAGGGAGAAATAAGCCCAGAACTTAACCTCCATGTGTGCAGAGTGTCGTGCTCCTTCTTCTGAGTTGTTCTGTCTGGTGAAGCCAGGCAGGATGAAGATAATAACAACAACAAACATGACATAGTTCTTACAACGTACTGAGCAGTGTTTTCAATGTTCTATGTATATCAATGTATCTAATCCGACCAATAACTCTAAATAAGGAAACTGCCCAAGAATACCCAATATTAAGTGATGGAGCTGGGTTCTGACTTCAGGATCAATGTCCCTACCCAATGAACTCCATGCACTTATAATAAAGTCTAACATCTCTGATAATCCAGCAAAGATGCCTCACTCGTGCTTGTGCCTCTTTACATGCCACACCCTGGCTATGTTGTTTTCCAGTCAGTTGCTTGACCTTGTCCGCCTCTGTTTTTCTCAGGGCTGTTCTACATGCCCCACTGTACTTTTAGAAGGTTGAAATGTACTTCCCCCTGTGCCTCATTTGAAATACTACTTTTTCTTTGTGACCTTGATGCTCTCCAATCTAAATTAGATTACCAATCATAATCTACAGGGCACAGAAAGGCTTTTTCTTTTCAACATCACAGTATATCCTGTCTTTCATTGTTGAATGTCCCTCTCATCCACCGAACTGCAAGGTTTATGTAAACAAGAACCATTTTTTTTTTCTAAACTTATGATACCTAGAGCTTAGCTAGTTTCCTGGCACAGAATGACCACTCAATAAATACTTGTTGGAAAAACAAAACATGCATATAAAATAGAAATCATGGGGAACTGGGAAGAGGAAACAGGCAAAGTAAGAGCACAAAGCAAGTAAAATTAAAGAGCTTGTGAGTTCATTTTATGCAATCTTTTCAATTTCTAGAGGAGAAAACTACAGCTCACCCAGTTATAGGTCACATGACTAGTGTGATGAAACAGACCTTAATATGCATTTTGTGGCCACGTTCTTTTCACTTGCTTTCTAAAACCTGTCAAACTGTGTCTTGAATTTATGGGAAAAATCTTTCCATTTATATAGCTGTGTGCATAGTTTTAAAAATAGGTTAACTTTAGGATATAAAGTTGTTTTTTAGTCATGCATTGCATGTGGCATGGTTTTATGTAAATATATGCATCATATATGCTAACAAAGAAACTATTTGCTCAGAATTTAAAATCCAAATTAGATCCCTTACTTAATTCTGTCTTTGGCTATTATAATACTGTAGATTCTATTAATTTGATGTTTGTATACCTAGGAGTAAAATTAGATAAATTATGGTCAGAATTTCTAAGCAATATATGAAGTAAACTAAATTTAAGAGAGTAAAGGAATTTGTTAAGTATGAGCAGTCAGGAGAAGTCATGTCAAGATAACTGGTTTTTAGAGATAACCATAGACTGCAGTAAAGTTTGGAAGGAATCACTTAATTTCGGAATTGTAGGATCTATAATTATAGCGTTGTTGTTTTTTGTTTTGTTAAAGTGTGTTAAAAGTATGTTTAAGAGAACTAGAGTCATTGGAAAACACTAAATTTTGTTCTGAAAATAAATATCCCCAAATGTAATCATTTATCAGACACCTGTGTTGTCTTGGTGTTGATTTGAGGATGATGTTTTAATTCTTCCCTGTAAGATAAAAATATAAGAGAAATATTTCCTAATTAACAACAGAGCGTGATGCTTTGTTTTGGTTCTGGGCCTCCTGAAGCATCATGAGAAGGCGTAGGGATGCTCAGCCTGAAGAGCAGGAGACGCTGCAGGCAGGACAGCTGGCCTGGAAGAAGTGGGAGAGGTGAGATTGGTTGATTCAGTACATTCTGACCAAGCTGAGGCACTGACTGAGACACGAACACCTGCATTTGCACTGAAGTCAACCAAGAGGTACTGTAATAGCTGAAACAAAATAAAACCAGAGACATAAAAATACAGATTGGGATATTGAGCAGACTTACTCTTGGGCACTTATGAGAGGGCCTTGAGAATACCAGTATTACGGTGTGGACAGTTATATGGTACTAGCAGAAACCTGAGATCTTGAATTTACAGGTTAGGGAAAAGAAAAGGATGAACTGTGGTATTTGTCTTTATGTATTTCCTTCATGCTGTGTTACTCTCCCCATTCACCCATCCTTTCATCCAGCATCCATTGATAGGTGATCAAACTATCTTTCTAGGCCCTGCTCAAATTTTATCTTTACCAAAATGTTTTGATATGGTTTGGCAGTGTCTGCACCCAAATCTTATCTTGAATTCCCATGTGTTGTGGGAGGGATCTGTGGGAGGTAATTGAATCATGGGGGCAGGTCTTTCTTGTGCTGTTCTTGTGATAGTGAATGTGTTATGAGATCTGATGATTATATAAGGGGGAGTTTCCCTGCACAAGCTCTCTTCCCTTGTCTGCCGCCATGTGAGAAGTGCCCTTTCATCTTCTGTCATGATTTGAGGCATCCCCAGCCACGTGGAACTGTAAGTCCATTAAACCTTTTTTAAATTCCCATTCTCAGGTATGCCTTTATCAGCAGCATGAAAACAGACTAATACACTAAATTGGTACCAGTAGAGTGGGGCGCTGCTGAGAAGATACCTGAAAATGTTTAAGTGACTTTGGAACTGGGTAACAGGCAGAGGTTGGAACAGGAAAATGTGGGAAAGTTTGGAACTCCCTAGAGACTTGTTGAATGGCTTTGACCAAAATGCTGATAATGATGTGGACAATGAAATCCAGGCTAAGGTGGTCTCAGATGGAGGTGAGGAACTTGTTGGGAACTGGAGCAAAGGTGACTCTTGTTATCTTTTATCAAAGAGGCTAGTGGCATTTTGTTCTTGCCCTAGAGATTTTTGGAACTTTGAATTGGAGGGAAATGATTTAGGTATCTGGCAGAAGAAATTTCTAAGCAGCAAAGCATTAAAGAGGTGACTTGGGTGCTGTTAAAGGCATTTAGTTTTAAAAGGGAAACAGAGCATAAAAGTTTGGAAAATTTGCAGCCTGACAATGCAATAAAAAAGAGAATCCCATTTTCTGAGGAGAAGTTGAAGCTGGCTGCAGAAATTTGTATTAGTAACAAGGAGTCAAATGTTAATCCCCAAGACAATGGAGAAAATGTCTCCAGGGCATATCAGAGGTTGTCTTCACAGCAACCCCTTCCATCACAGGCCTGGAGGTTTAGGAGGAAAAGTGGTTTTGTGGGCTGGGCCCAAGGTCTCTGTGCTGTGTGCAGCCTAGGGACTTGGTGCCCTGTATCCCAGCTGCTCCAGCCACGGCTGAAAGAGGCCAATGTAGAGCTCTGGCCATGGCTTCAGAGGGTGCAAGCACCAAGCCTTGGCAGCTTCCATGTGGTGTTGAGCCTGTAAGTGTATAGAAGTCAAAAACTGAGGTTTGGAAACACCTGCCTAAATTTCAGAAAATGTATGGAAATGCTTGGATGTCCAGGCAGAAGTTTGCTGCAAGGGCAAGGCCCTCATGGAGAACCTCTGCCAGGGCAGTGTGGAAGGGAAATGTGGGGTTGGAGCTGCCACACAGAGTCCCTACTGGGGCACTGCCTAGTGGAGCTGTGGGAAGAGGGCCACTGTCCTCCAGACCCCAGAATGGTAGCTCCACCAACAGCTTGCACCATGTGCCTGGAAAAGCTGCAGACACTTAATGCCAGCTTGTGAAAGAAGCCAGGAGGGGTGCTATACCCTGCAAAGCCAAAGGGGCAGAGCTGCCCAAGGCCATTGGAGCTTGCCTCTTTCATCAGCATGACCTGGATATGAGACATAGAGTCAAAGGATGTCATTTTGGAGCTTTAAAATTCAACTACTTTTGTGAATTTCAGACTTGCATGGGCCCTGTAGCCCCTTTGTTTTGGCCAATTTCTCCCATTTGGAATGGCTGTATTTGCCCAATGACTGTACCCTCATTGTATCTAGGAAGTAACTAATTTGATTTTGATTTTACAGGCTCATAGGCAGAAGGGACTTGCCTTGTTTTGGATGAGACTTTGGAATGTGGGCTTTGAGCTGTTGCTGAAATGAGTTAAGACTTTGGGGGACTGTTGGGAAGGTATGATTGCTTTTGAAATTTGAGGACATGAGATTTGGGAGGGTCCAGTAGTGGAATGATACCTAAATCATTTCCCTCCAATTCAAAGTTCCAAAAATCTCTAGGGCAGGGACAAAATGCCACCAGTCTCTTTGATAAAAGATAACAAGAGTCACCTTTACTCCAGTTCCCAACAAGTTCCTCACCTCCAAATCTCATCTTGAATTCCCACATGTTGTGGGAGGGACCCAGTGGGAGGTAATTGAATCATGGGGTCACTTTCCTGAGCCATTCTCATGATAATGAATAAGTCTCATGAGATCTGATGATTATATAAGGGGAAGTTTCCCTGCACAAGCTCTCTTCTCTTGTCTGCTGCCATGTGAGATGTGCCTTTCACTTTCTGTTATGATTGTGAGACATCCCTAGCCACATGGAACTCTAAGTCCATTAAACCTTTTTTTTTTTCTTTTCAGTCTCGGGTATGTCTTTATCAGCAGCATGTAAATGGACTAATACAGTCTTCCTTTGTCTCTTAACAAAGTTAATCTCCTATATTTTATTAATCATCTGATGAATAAATATTTGAGTCCATTTTTGTTTCAAGCATATTTCAGAGTCTTTTTTTTGCATTAATCCTCAAATAACTTTTAAGTACGTATTTTTATTATTCCCAGTTTGGGTTCAAGAAAGGTTATATAACTTGCCTGAGGTTATACATTTAGAAAATGCTGAAGCCAAGGTCAAACCCAGGCAATGCCATGCCAGAGCCCACAGTTTTTGCTCTTTCTTGCAATAGGATTTAAGCTAGAGCAGTGTTTCCTTATGTAGGGGCACATACCCTGGTGCATGAGAGGACTTAGGTGGTATATGCAAGGTCATTAAGCAATACTGAATCATATATGAATATTGATCACTTTCCAACCCTTCTGAACACATCAAGGAGAAAGTTTTATTTTGGTCCTGGTCTTGAACAACACTCACATGTGTGGTGTCTTTCTTTGGGGGTAGGGGGAGGTATGACGGCAACCCAATCTAGATAACATTTCATAAGGCTTTTTGTTTCCATCATATGTACTTCACAGTTGTCTCTTATTTATAAAAGCTTCTACTGGTTCTTTATTTATGTTTAATGGTATGAAATATGAATTTTAATAATTTAATGAAAGTTGATTGAAGAAAGATATGAAGTAGACAATAGTAGGTAAATAATATCAATATGGCAAAATCACGATGATGGCACCCTAAATGACTTATTTGGAGAACACTGGACTGGACAAATTCCTTCAACAATGAAACCTGAATTTACACAAAAGTCCTGGCCAGTGTAAGCAGTGGGTGTTCACATGGTTGTGGGAGGCTAGTTGTGTTTCATGTGATCAGACACTTTAGAAGTGTACCATATTGCATTTTATTTACTAGCTCTGTCTTCCCTGTGTGCTCCTCATGGGGAGGGATGATCTATTCTTTTATTTTTCTAGAATGCCTGACCTTTATTGGTGCCTAGGAAATATTGGTTGAATGAAAATATAAATATATATTTAACGATATTACTTATAGTGGATCATAAGATTATTTGATAAGCATGCCACATGTAGGTACCTTACAATCATTTAAAATATAGTTTTCTTCATAGTTAACTGACATAAATATATCCATATGATTGTTTCAATTTTATGACTGGCAATACTGGCACACAGAGAAATATTTGACTTAGAATTATAGGGTTTTGGAGCTGGGGGTATCTTAGATTTTGTTGAGTCTCACTAACTTTACTAGTCTACAAGCAGTCAAACTCATATCCAAGGTCATACAGGTCATTAGTGGAGGAGGTGCAACTCATAATAGTTTTTATTATAGGGTTGGTAGTTGTGTGAACAAGTGTATGAATCCTGTGTGAACTCTTACCAGTTGCTGACTGTACTATGATTTAGCCCCTTTTAAAATGAAGTTTTCTAAAAAGGAAATTGGATATTCTAATATCTACTTCATAGGGTTATTAGGAGGACTATGTAAGATTATTAAAGGGCTTAGTATAACCTATGAAAGGCATTCAGTAAATAGTAGTCTATAATACAGGTAGTAATACTAGTAATACTACTACTAGTGGTAGCATGGTAATAGTAGAGGTGTAGTAACAGAAATGGTGGTTCATGTAGTAGTGATATAAGCTTATCCAAGTCTTTCTGACACCATCATGAAGTTCAGAATAGGGAACAGACAGCACCAAACTCTGTCTGGAGGGCTTAATAAAAGGAATCAACAAGAACGTGAGATTTGAACTAAAAGTATGAAGGAAGAGTAGAAATCACTTACCTAAATCACTTAATAGGTAAAGCACAGAGAAAGGTTTTCCTGGCTTAGAGATTAGCCCATGCCAAGTGGGCATGTTATGTTTTCTATGGCTGGAAGGAACAATGCATCTGCAGAATATGCAGGAGATCAAACTGTGAAGTTTGATGGGAGTGGACTCACATGTCATGCTAAAGCACGTTGGAATTTTCCTTAAAATTGTGATGAGACATCAAAATATTTTAAGCAGGTTAGTAAGTGGGTCAGATTTGGGTTTTAAAAAGAAAACTCTAGAGGTATTATGATGGATGGATAAGATGAACTAGCTTGGAGACGCAAATGTCTAAGAGAGACACTATTCACCTTTACGTGCATAGTCCTGTTTGATTGATTCTGACATCTGTATGATAGACTGTACCCTTGATGCAACCTTCCAAGAAAGAGACAGGAATTAAATAGTTTTATTAAAATGGTAACAACCGTAAATAACTGTCAGCTGCTGATGTGAGTAATGGAAGGAGATCAGTGCTGCAGCAGCTGGTGAGCTTGGGCAGCGAGCATGATGGCAATCCATGGCTTTTGCTATTTGATGAGAGTTAGTCCCACATATTCCATTCATTTAAATCCATTTCTTTGGAGATGCTGTAAAGTCTCAAAATATTTTCCTTTATAATGAGTTGATTCATCTTAGCTGAATTAAAATGTGAATGTGCAGTAAGGAGAACTTTTTTTTTAAGAACCAAGAAAAGGTAAATATTGTCATAAAGTGTAAATGTATAACTAATTTAATGACATATCTTTTATCTTTGAATAATAGAAATTTCTTCCAGGGTCACCTTTCTTATAGTACATACGTCTAAGCTATGCTTATAGAATAGGAGTAATAAAAGAGAAAATCCTAAACTCAGTGTTTAAAGCAACCCTTAACTGGCATTAAAAAAACAAACAAACCATAAAACCTATTAGGGAATTAGGGTCTGTCACTCATTGAGACTTTAGAAGTCATATGCTTATTTTTTTGCAGTAGTTCAGGCAGTAGTTCCTTTTCTGGTAACTCCATAAAAATAATTCATAGAATCAAAGAATGTTCAAGTTGGGAAGCATTTTGGGGATATTTTGTCCAATGTTTGTCTGACAACATTATTGCAGACATTTTGACCTTTAAATAACCCTCCAGAGAACTAATGTAACTGACACCTTGTGGTTTGCATTAGAGATGTTGATGGGTATAAGGAATATATGGGGCAGTGGTGATTATTTCTTTTTCAGGTCACTTTTTATTGGCATATATTTACTTACTTTTAGATGTTTGTTTCATCATGCCTCACATCATCATTGTGTATCCAAGCTAAGAACTAATCTTTCTGGTCAATAAACAGTTTGTGGTGTTTTTCATGGGTTTGCTCATTGTATCAGTAATGATCAAATTTGAATATTGAATGACGTTGAATGACTAAGCAAGTAGGTGACTCCCGAGGAAGCTGCATACTACATAGAGTGCATTAAATACTGAGCTGAATTTTTTTAAATAAATGTTTTGTTTTGCATACCTGTCACAGGGTATCTTAGGGAGCTCTGGCAGAAGGAATAAGATGGTATTTCTAATAAAGGCCTTTAGGAAATGTTTTAGGTGATAAGTTTTAAAAATATTATATCTAGTGCACTTTTCAAATTATGAAAAGAAAGGGACAAACAAGGTACATGCTTCTCAGCTGCTCTTGGGTGAGTGATTCATTTTCTCCCAGTTGCAGGGAGCGGTGCAGTCACCAAAAACGAGGGTTGACTGGGAAGGAAGGAATTTTAAGAAAAATGGAGAAAATTTAATCTCTGATCATTGACACAATTATAAATACCAAATTGATTTTTCCCCAGAGAAAAATCTCCCCTTCAGAACTCCTTTTCTTTTATAAATCAGTTAGAAATATAACTTTAAATGAAATTAAAGCTCTAACATTTGCCATAGAAACTGTCTCCCAAGTTATAAATTGGATTCCAACTGATTAGAAATGAACTATATATTTTGTCTTTATATTTGTGATACAGATAATCAAATTATAGTGTTTGATAGAGATCAGGGAGTTTATTACCTGTTATGTAAAAGTTCAGCATTTAGCACCAATATGCAAATAAGCAGTGCAAAAAAATTCTTATGTTTGTGATATTGAAAAATAAGCCAATATGTGGGGTGAGCAGATATGATGTATTTAGAGTGTCTCTGAGGGAAACTAACACATAGCATCCCTCTTGGCTGCCCTGATTCTAAACATGTTAAGATATAACGCAAGGGAGTGAGGGAGAACCTTATTGCTGTGGGAGGCTGGGGTGGATCATGTGACCCTAGGTCTGTTAGACAAGTGGGTCTATCGAAGAACCCCATAATTAGTCAGGATCTTCCCACCTGGGCACAGGATGCTGAGCGGTAGGCTCCTATCCCTGGAGACGCTGCAGAGAAAGTCTGCTCACTGCAAGTTGCCTTTTCTATGCCTAAATTTTGACTTCTTTCTATGATTACATTTTTGCGAGTTCTGCCTAGAAGTGAAAATTCTACATTGAAGGGAGATGTGCTGATTTACCTCAATATAAGTAGTGTTTACAGCGCACGTATCTCATTCGCCTATTTATTCACTCTCATTGGACAAATCTTGATTAAACACCAAGAACATTGCAGGCCCTGTGTGGGGCAATGGAGAGGAGAGAGTAGAGGGGAAGATAGACACCAATTTCTTCTCCCACAGCTAAAGCTTAGTGAGTGAGACTAACATTTAAACATGAAAAATGCTTCTGAGAATAAGTGACATTCAGCTTGAACCCTGAGAACCGACCTAGGAAGGGCGAGTGAGCGGAGAGAGTAAAGGATCCAGGCAAAGAAAACTCCAGGAACCAAGTCTCGAGACAGGACAGACTGAGCAGCCAGCGCTTCCATGGCTGAAATGTTTTGTTTTAGTTCATCTGTGGTTCACTCTGAACAAATCTTTACATTTATTTAAATCATTAATTGCAGACTACGTATTGGGTACAGTGTACACTGCTCAGGTGATGGGTGCACTAAAATCCCAGGAATCACCATTAAAGAACGTAGTAATGTAACAAAAAAACCCCTCTACCCCAAAACTATTGGAATTAAAAAAATGAATCTTTAATTGCAGAATAATTTGATTTCTATATTTGCATTATTTTAAAACCATATTTACAAAAAATTCATTCTATGTGTTATTGGCTTTAATGTTTATTAAAGGTCATGTTATTCTAAGCCTTCTCTCTTTTTTTAAATTTCTTTGCTTTGTTTTGTCTGTAGTTTGCTTCAAGCAAAATTTTTCCTACAGGAAGTTTACATGAAATATGCAAGAACCTTTTAATGATTTTTTTCTTAGAATTATGTCTTAATTTAAAAAAATTACTACTACTACTGCTACTTCTACTACTACTAGTACTTCTACTACTAAAATCTCACCAGAAACTTCCTCTTTGTCTTATTCTCTTTTATTTCTTTTGCCTGGTATAAAATATAACCTTCCCATTTGCAGACTCAAGTCTTCCTTTAGTGCAAGATTTTTCTTCTGTTATGTTTTTATTGATTTATTCTATTTGTTGTTATCTTTTCTTCAGAAAGAGAAGTAATCTGCCACATCCTCCAGATAGGCATCTTATACCTCATATACCTCTTCACACCAGTCTTTGTTCTTCTTCGTTTCTTTTTTTAGTGGCTTAAAATAACATGCATTTGTTCTCTTACAGTTCTGGAAGTCAGAAGTCCTAAAATCAGGGTGTCGGCAGGGCTGCCTTCCTTCTGGAGGTGCTGGGGGGAATCCTTATCTTTTTCAGCTTCTAGAGGCCACTGGCATTCCATGACTCTTGGTCCCTTCCTCCATCATCAAAGCCAAAAGTGTAGCAATTTCCTCTCTTACATCCCTGGCCACATCCTCACTTGAACGCCTTTTCTCAAACTCTCAAGTCTTTGTTCTTTTTCCCTCCCTTTGGGAGGATTCTTAAAGTGTCTCCTAAATTGCCAAATCCATTTTCTTGCTTGGTCAGATCTACTGTTTTTTGTTCTAATATTGATTTTAAAACTTGGTTATATTTTAGATTCCTTATAATCTTTTGTTAATCCATCCTGCTCTTAAATTTCTGTCTCCATCTCAGTCTACTATTAACTCAACTCTATTTTATGGACACTATAGTGCAGTGCTTAAGGGTGTACAGTGTGGATCCAGGCCGCATGGGCTGCATTAAGGCCCTGCCACTTGCTAGCTGTGTGGCTGGGCAAAATATGTGGAATCTGTGCCTCAGGTTCCTCATCTGTGAAATGGGAACAAGAAAATGCCTGTCTTATAGAGCTGCTGTGAGACTAAGAGTCAATTCATTTACCATAGCTAGTAGTCAGTAACTTAGTTTCTAATTAACCCATAATCTATATTTTTCTAAATTATTCAGAATAATTATTTAGAATGTCATCCAGCTGTTGTTGCATGTATCAGTATGTGTGTATATAGGTCCTGTGTGTGTTTTGTTACTTATCTTTTAAGACATCAAGTTTTACTCAGTCTTAATATTTTAAAATTCTTAATTCTTTCCAGAATCAATTTGGTTGGCCTTGAACATATCTTCTCAGTTATTAAATGGATGGACTGATTGGCATGTATTTCCTTTAGTCAATTTTCTGGGGGTGGGGGGTGCAGATTTATTTAGTATAATCTACTAAAGGACAGAGTGCTTGGTCCTGGGCCTTTTAATAAGGTGAAGCTTAAGGTTGGCTCATCAGAAGCCATCTATACTTCTTCCTTTTCTGGGATAAGGCATGACAAATGGCAATCCAGCTGGTATTGCCCCACAGCTCTTCCAGCTTCAGCTCCTAGCACTTAGTCCTTCACCCAGCAGTTCCATGCATCACTCCCCAATATCTTCACCTCAGCTACATCATATTGCCAGGGGCTGTTGTCTTAGAGAGACAAGAATTAATGGGGCATGAAATAAATCTTGTTATTCAGAAAGTAGCACTCACGTGCTTCTTTCTCAGTGAGCTGAGCAGTACTCAAGTAGCTTTTCACCTTATTAAAACAAAATCTGTCTGTGAGCTGCGAGTTGTAGTGGGTGAAGATGGAAATCCTCAACTCTCACATTTTGCATCTTTTTGTCCTCCTGAACAGAAGGTATCAGATGGTGGTTAAGGATTCACAATACAGACTGACATAGACCTGCTTCAAATTCTAGCCGATTGGTGGATATTCCAGGTTAAAACAGTTAATCTCTTTGAGCTAAAGTTTCTTCATCCATAACAAATGGATGTAAAAAAATTAAAGGGTCTCCTGCATGTTCATGTAAGGTTTTAAATTAGAAAATGTTCAATAAATGGCAGCTATTATCAGCCTGGAAACATCCCTTTCTTTTCATCAGCTCACAGCACAACTTTGTCTTTTGCCCAAGTGTCGGGCTCAAGACCTAGCCCTCAGTTCTTGTAGAAAGTTGTGATTGTTGAGAGGTGCTCACAGGGTTGTCAGTGGTCGGATAGCAGAGAGTTTGGTGGGGTGTTCAGGGCTGATACAGTCAGCTGAGTTTGGGACTGAGACACACAAATCCTCTGATAACCAAAATTCTCTAACTTGTAGAAATGATTGAGGACTCTGCCAGACAAGATATCCCCAGGACTGCAGGACTTGATGGCTTTCTCTTCTGCCCCTGCTCTGGCAGGGACAAGTGCCTACTGTTGGCAATCTACATTTCCGTTATTCCTAAGCACTAGCACTTACTGGAAAGCAGACATCTCCCTGAATGGAGGGACCCAGAGTTTCAGGCCTCCTTCCCCTTATGACCCCAGACCTGGAGACATATTCTTCATCTGGAATGTCTTCACTGATCCTTGAGGTCCTCAGACAGAAAGGGGCTTATTCTTTCAACACTCCTGTCCTTCCCCTTTTAAAAGCCAGAACTTGATTATCCCTAGTGGTATTCACACTTATAACATTTAAAAAATCAATCTCATTGACTACACTGGGAGTCTTTTCTTATATAGCATCTTACTTCCTGTTTAAAAAAAAAAAAACACCTCATATCACCTTCACCTAATACTTTTCATACATCATAGACAGAGCGAATCCCCAAAATAGCTCTATTATTCCTCCCTGTAAAGTAGAGATGTAGCTGGGAATTCATTTTAAAGAGGACAGTTGATTACATTTATATAATAACTATTACCCTTTGTCCTGCCAGTTTGCCAAAGGGTTTCATCTAAACTTCAGTTTAGAAAGCTCCTGTGGATCCCAGCAGATCATCCTCTGGTACTTTCAGTGTTGTTGAAACTTTATATTTCTTTGTGTTTTCATGAGGGTGAATTGAGAATCACTAGCCTTCCAATATCTGATCTCAGGTTCCCCTGTTCACATTTATGAAATGGATAATTTTTCTTATTTGAATGGAAAAAACTTCAATTTATGTAAATGTTTATAAGAATCTTGAAGACCAACAATAATTCTTTGTAATCTTCTTCTTAACCTTCTTTTTCAGCTGAATTTTATCCTGTTTCTGAATACGGTTAGAGTTCTAGCTACCAAAATCTGGGAGACCAATGCAGTTGGGCATGACACAAGGAAGCAATACAGGTAATTTCAGGGCAGGCATCCATCAGAGGAAATATTTTGGTTACTATTTCTTTCCTTTTTTTTTTTTTTTTTTTTTGAGACAGAGTCTTGCTCTGTTGCCCAGGTTGGAGTGCAATGGTACAATCTCGGCTCACTGCAACCTCCACCTCCCGGGTACAAGCAATTCTCATGCCTCAGCCTCCCGAGTAGCTGGGATTACAGGTGTGCGCCATCATGCCCAGTTAATTTTTGTATTTTTAGTAGAGACGAGGTTTTGTCCTGTTGGCCAGGCTGGTCTCAAACTCCTGACCTCAGGTGATCCACCTGCCTTGGCCTCCCAAAGTGCTGGGGTTACAGGTATGAGCCACTGTGCCCTGCCTTTGGTTACTGTTTCAAGTAAAGAACAGATATAAATAGATTTGAAGTATCTTTAAGAGATTAAGTTTATGAATGTATATTTATTGTGTGATTTATCAGAAAAGCATATATATATATTAAGAAAACATAAGTAACCCCAAAAGCTACCCCTTGTGCTTAAATTCTAAGTATATTTTAAAATCTGTTTTTAGCAGATTGGGATGTTCCCATCAACTATATATGAACTCCCAGAAAATATCTTGATGATCTCGGCAGACAATTTTATTTGCATTCTACAAATATGTCATAACTGAAAAGATCAAGTGGATTTGCTGTATTGTTTCTAATCTTTACATCAAATTGTCTCTCACTGAATATGCAAATGTATTGATTGAGAGAGGTCCATTCTTCAGCCTTTCATGAAGAAAAGGACAAATCGAGTGTTCGTGATTATTATCAAACTATCTTAAGGTTGTGTGCATTTCACATAATGATCATTTTGGAAATTTTGAATATTAGTGGCATCTATCCAACTGGACACATACATCTAGTAATCAGGTAGATGTGGATTTGCCTTTATAATCTCCAGTTAACTATTTATTTCTGTCTCAGATTGTTATGAAATGCTATCTCAGACACAGAGAGGAAAAACATCATCGTCAGCATTTTGATCTCTCACAAATCTTCCATAAGTCCTCGTTGATTTAGTCCTCTCCACTGTTTAGGTAGTTATTGTGGGATCTGGCCAGCAGCCTGCAATGCAACGGGGCTCTCTCTTTGTTCCCAGGCAGATCGGCAGGTCGAGAAATAATAGACACACACAAGATAGTGAAAGCTGGGTCCAGGGGGGTCACCGCCTTCTGGTCCCACAGTGCCAACAATGCAATGGATATACCAGTGTTTATTATTTAATTTAGTGAGGGTGGGGGTAGGTTAGTGAGGGATTTAGGGTCATTTGATTATGAGGTGAGATGGTCACATGGGGATGAAGTAATTCTTCAACATAACATCTGTATGCAGAAGTACAGTATACAGAGATAAGAATTTACAATATAGTGTGTGCATCAGTAATTTCTAACAGAGCCTTAAAACAGAAACACAGTCTTTCCATAACCTATGATTAAAAAGATATTAATCAGCAGTAACAGTTGCAGCAAAAGCTGGTTACAAACAATCCATAGAAACAGGACGTGAAGCTAGACAATTGGTTAGACCAGAAATTCTCAGAAGGGAGTATGCCTTAACCCTAAAGAGGCCTAGAAGAGCCGTGGCAAGATGAGGGCGTTTATAGCCCTATCTTATCCAAATGGACAGGGGCCCCTCATGCGTCCATTTATAGGCTCTCCGCAAGGGTCGCATTCCACTCCCAGAGCTATGAACGTCTGCTTTTCTGGGATAGGAATCTTGGTGATGTGAAACCTCCCTGACTGCACATCCATTCATAGGCTCTCTGCAGGGGGAAGCACATCACGTGCTGTTGGCTCATTCTGGCAGTCCAACCTGGCGTTATCTTTACACAATCCTGCATGCAACTTTGTATTTACAATAATCAGGAACATTTCATCTTTTATTCCATAGCAATAGTTTCAGGGGGTCTCCCTACAGGTAGTATTTACTGTTGAGCTGCAAAGACTACAGGTATGACCTGCAGGATTCACAGTATCCTATGCCCATAGGATGCACAGTATTAACAAATCAGCAGCTGCTAGTGCCAGTTATTTTTAATATGCTGTCAGTGGTAGTATTATACATTGTGCATGAGTTTACGGTGAAAGGTCTATGCTATACTAATATAGCTTGTCTCTCACGTCACATCCCATCTGAGAAGACATAGGCCAAAGGATAGAATAATAAAAAATGTAAATAACTTTTCACTCTTCTTCATAAAGTGGAAGAGTATAGTGGTGTTTAGAAGCTACTTCTCTAGTTCTGAACAAAGCTGCTTATTTCTATAGTTCTGAATGACATGAACTAATACTTTTAGTAAAGTAAATTTTGGAGGTAACAAAGTGTGGACTATCTTTAAAAATGGATGGAATAGACAATAGTTTGAATTAATTCATGGAGGATTATTTCCCAGAACAATTGAAGAGAATAATTTATCAAGGATTGAAATAATCAACTACTCAGAATTCAGAATAACTTTGAAATAATCTGGTGCCCAGAAGATTTCAAGTATGAAATTGTTAATTAGAACAGTTTAGACTAATAGAAGTCAGAAAAAGTATTTTTCATCCAAATACATTTTTTTAATGGCTGAAACATATTTGATATCCTTAATTATGTCCAAAGTTAAGTCACAGATAAAAATGTAGTGAAGAGTGACTCTTTTTTCAGAGAAAAATGTGGGAACCTACTTGACACCAATTTGAGAATTCAGTTCCATATTCTGTTTCTGAGGCCTTAGATTTTCAAGTTTAAATAGCATCTCACTTTTTAAATAGGCTTAGGAAAATTAAATCTGTGTCCCTGTCTCAGTGACATTCCTACAATGAGGGTTGAGTATTTAAATTTATATCAGCTAATTTTTGTACCTTTAAACTTATCTTCCATTCTGTTATCACCTTTGTCTAACAAATGTTCAAATATTCTTGCTAAAATAAAACAATATAAAATTTCCAAATGTTGGCATCTAAAACAGTTACAGAGCATGTTTCCATGCATACTACTATGAAAAACTGAAAACACCTTTCAGAGCTGAGATAATCTCTCCAGGTGAATGTGTGCTCACACACAAATAAGAAAGACTTCTGAAAAGTACATAAAATCCCTTAGTTGGCATGGTGGTTTAAAATGGAAATGAGTTAATGAATCAGTTCTTAAAATAACTTTTTATCTTGAGATAATTGTAGATTCACATACAGTTGCAAAAATAACACAGAGAGATTCCATATATCCTTTAACCAGTTTCCCTCAATGGTGGCATAGTGTATAACTATAGTTTACAATCATTTACCCTAAAACAAAATTGTGTGAATAAAATTCAATCATCTATTAGATTTAATAACATGGATAATACATTTTTTTCCTTTTAAATTACAACTCAATTACTTCATAAAGCAAGAAGAGGTTGCCAGGCCTGGAAAAACAGATATGAAAAAATGCAAGATTCAGTGAAAAAGAATACTTGAATGTTTTGACTGATTTCACTCCCCATTTAATGTCAGACAAAACTCATATTTAATGTTTATTATTTTTATAATAAATCCAACCAGTATTTATTACGTAGCATGAGAGTAAAGAGGAGAGGTTTTAAGGCTGCATCCATCACTTACTGTATCACATTGAATGGATACTTTCTCTCTGAGCCTCTATCCTCTCTTGGCAATGGGATAATAGTAGCTCTCTCCCATGGTTGTTAGAATAAAATGAAGCAACCAGCATGGGATGTAACAGGAGCATGGTGCTTAATGGCCAGTAGCGTCATTTGCTGAGTGCCCTTCTTGAACCCCCAATTTAGGTGGGGATGGGTAGAGACAGAGAGAGTGAGAGAGATAGATATTATGATTGATTTAATTAAATAAAATGGGGAAAGTACCAACAGAGATGCCCGTACAAAGTGCTATGTATACAGAAAATAGGGAAGGATTAATTCAAGGCCATGGGGATCAATCAAGAAAGGCTTAAGAGCAATAGTGGTTTTTTAAAGCTAAATTGATTCTTAAAAGAAAATCAGAGATTTTCTAGAGCTGCTTACCTGGAGAGACATCACCTAGGGAGAGAGCACAGAATTAGGAATCTATTTTCTAAACAGGACACTGAGTCCTAAAACCACCTGACTTCTTTGCATTCCTCTCATGGCTTTGCCCTTGGACACAGTGCACACCATGTTTCCAGCAAACCAGAAGACCGCTATCAGTTGGTACATCCCTGAATCATCTTATTAGACAGCTGTGCATTTTCAGAGAGCCAGGGTATAAAAACGTACAATGTGCATGGGTGACCATATGGATGCTGAAAAAAATCAGTGCCCAGGATTGCTACATGATTTGAATAGAGAGTAAAAGTCCATTTTAAGTGAACAGCCAGACCCATGACCCATGTACACATTTGCCTGGCATATGCAAACTAGCAAAGCTCATCAATATTCACAGGGCTATAATTAGTTACATTCCACTGGACAGAATTTGTATTTCTATGGGCAGGAATTATTTGCATTACTGTGGTAGGCATATTTCTATATTGGCCCCCAAGATTCCTGCCTGTGGGTGTATAAGCCTTGTAAAATCCTGCTCCCCCAATACCCTTCACCTTGAGTGTGGGTAAGACCTGTGATGGGGTAGCCTTTCCATTGGTTAGTTTACTTTATATGACAAAGATGTTAGGATAGTCATTCCTGTGATTATGATGTGTTATATAAGATTCTATCCTGTGAGCTTGGAGAGAGATTCTCCTACTGGCTTTGAGGAAGCAATCTGACGTGTTGTGAGGGCCTGTAGCTAGAACCTGAGAAAAGCCTGCTGGTATTGAGTGACCGCTGGTTGACAGCCAACACATAGCCCCGCAACTGCAAGAATCTGAGATTTTTCAAGCAACCTGAATGAACTTAGAAATGAACCCTGAGGCCCAGATAAGAATGCAGCCAACACTTTAATTTTAGCCTTGAGAGACTGTGGGCCAGGGGCCCAGGGTATGTGCCTGGACTCCTAGCCTATAGAAACTGAGAGAGAACAAATGAGTATTGTTTTAAACCACTAAATTCATACTAGTTTGTTATACAATAGAAAATGAATATAATTATTACCTGTTTTTAATAAACTAACTTCTATCTCCATGGAGTTATAAAAAAGCTTAGTCCTAGAAAAAGAGGGAGAAAACCCAGATGGCTGAGCCTGCAGGATACCTACTACATTGTGGTTGCCTAAAGCAACTTTTCCTTATTCTGCATTGAACCAAACTGTCCCCAATGTTTACATTTGTGATAATTTCACAATGTGCTACACTGGTGTATTTTTTGTTTTAACTTAATTTTGGGCTCCTAGTCATACACAGTAGGAAAAATCAGTAGCTTGATTTTGAGAACAGTCTCTGGGAGGATTTACCCTTTCATCTTAAAGGAGGAAATATAATTTTTGTTTCAGAGTGATGTTAGACAAGACTTCTTTCAAGGTTTTGCAAGTGAGTTAATTCTGTCCCCTTTTATCTGATTAGGCTGAACTAAAATGCCATGAAGGCACTCAGTGTCCTGCCCACATAGGCAGTAATGGAAAGAGGGCACTCACCATCAGGATTCAGGAGAACAAACACATCCCAGGGAGCCCTGACAGTTGAAAAGACTGGTTAGGTCAGAGGAACCCACTGTTTATCAGGGATCTTGCCTCGCATGGAACAGATTTAAGGTAGAATCTTCATATTGAATAGGCTGTAGGTAACTCAAAGTATGAAGTGTGAGGACCAGGAGCAGCATAGGAGAAAGCCCATAGGCTGCAGGGAAGCTCTGAATGTGAGGATGAGTGGGTGGAGCAGATGGTTCAGGCACTAGTGAGAGATAAGACAGGCAGAGGACAATGAGGTGGAGGAAATGTACAACTCCATGTACATCTACATTAGGCATTTCAATATGATTTCAACATGATTTTATGGGACATTTTAGCTCCTATTGTCAAGACGGTTATGATAGGAAAGTGTATGTACATGGAAGACGATTCCCAGTAAAGCCTGAGAATATTATAGCTCATATGGACTTCTAGGCTCTATTTCCTCATTTTGGAGATAAAACTAAATCACACTCACATAGGTAGTTAATATCAAGTATGGAACCTGAATCAAGATCTCTGTAGCTTTAGTCTAGTGTGATCTCTACTCACTCACACAGCTTATTTCCAAGAAGAAAAACAGATAAACAAATAAAGCAGCTGGAGGAAAGACTAGTGAGAAAGGAAGAGGGTCAATTGTTTGAGATTATTAGAGTGTAAATAATTCACAGAGAAAGGGAGATATTTGCAATAAGTATGAAAGAAGAAGCCAGATTTGGCAATTTCTTGGATAAAAAGTATAACCTCACCCACTCCTGGAAAACCTCCCAGAAAATAGTATGCTTGAGGATGCTAGCTATCTATTGCTGCAAAAGGAATGACCACAAACCTAGTGGCTTAAAACAACTCCCTTGCTATTTCTCAGTTTCTGTAGGTCAGAAATCTGGGTATGGATCCCCTTTTTCAGGATCTCTTACCAGGCTGCAATTGATTTGTCAGCTGGGGCTGTGGTCTTATCTTAAGGTTGGACTGGGGACGAATCTACTTCTAAGTTCATGTGATTGTTGGTAGGATTCAGTTACCTGCTGGCTGTTGTCCAGATGCCACCTTTCCTTGCCACATGGGCCTCTCAGTATAGCAGCTCACAACATGGTGGCTTGCTTCATCAAACCAAGCAAGAGAGCCAGTCTACTAGTGAGATGAAAGTTACAGCCTTAAGCAATGTAATCTCAGAAGTGGGACGCTGTCATCTTTGCCATAATCTACTGGTTAGACACAAGTTCCAGGTCTTGCCTGCATTAGAAGGAAAGGATAAAACAGGGGCATAAATAGCAGGAGGGGGGATCATAGAGGCCCACTTAGAATAACCATCATATTGGAAAGCCTGGAATTCTTCCAAATACTTAAGAAAACTTGTAGAAAGAGGCAGTTAAGGAGAATGATGAAACTATATCAAACTACTTGGTTTGCCAAAAAAACAGACAAAATAGACCTAAAGGCACTTTGAGACAGAGTATTTGGCAGAGAATATTCAGAGAAGGCAAGATGAACTGACCACATATGGCTCATAGAAAAATATAAAATGTCTCCCAAAATAAGCATCATCAGTGAAAAATGGAGATACAAATGTAAGAGGAAAAAAGGGAGTAATTGATTTTAAAGTGAACAAAATAAGCTAAACTACTTCTATGAAAGTAAAGGCAGTTAATCTGGATGGAAGTAATACTTCTTTAAGTCTCAAATATAGAAGTTAAAGGAAACTTAGGACAGAAAAAAGGCATTTTACAACTTTATGTAAATAGATTCCTTTAAGCAAGAAGAGTGGAAATAAGACTGGAGAGATTCAGGGGCTAGCAATTATAGGGAGTGAGAATAAACTACCTGATTTAGTATGTAAGTGACAGAAAGAGGAGGGAAGGGAAAAAACTAGTAGAAGCAGTGGGATCCAAAGAGATAGAGAAAGGTCAGCCCAAGCCTGGGCAACATGGCGAGACCCCGTCTCTACAAAAAAATTAAAAAAATAGGCATGGTGGCAAGGACCTGTAGTCACAGCTACTTGGAAGGCTGAGACAGGAGGATTGCTTGAGCTCAGGAGGTCAATGCTGCAGTAAGCTGTGATCACACCACTGTACGCAAGCCTGGGAGACAGATAGAGTGAAACCCTGTCTCAAGAAAAGATAAAAAGAAAGGGTCAGCCCCACCCCCATTAGCTCTGCTAAGTTTTTTTTTTTTCCTCCAGCACGCTGTCTCTACTGAAAGGCACTCTAGTTAATGAATGAAAAGGCTTGCTGTTCTCCTTTAGGAAACTGGCCAAATCGACACTGGTCCTGGTCCTGGTCTTTGGAGTGCATTACATCGTGTTCGTATGCCTGCCTCACTCCTTCACTGGGCTCGGGTGGGAGATCCGCATGCACTGTGAGCTCTTCTTCAACTCCTTTCAGGTAAAGGGTGCTGCCTAGTCATCTGATTCTTGTAATTTGCAGTTTTTTTTTTTCTTTCTGGTCCCTTGCAACCTTTTTCTCTGCCCTCTGTCTGGCTTTGATGCACCTGTCTGGGGAGTCGGGGGTGGCAGAAAGGTCAATATTCTATAGTGCTTTTCTGTCCTATAGAGGTCAGGTTAATCCTCTGCTCACAGCAGGAGCAGTTCTGGAGCTGTTCCTCACACAAAAAAGCCTGGACAGAGAGATAAGGAAACATCTTGTAAAATATGTAACACCTATAAGAATGAGGACCTCTGCTTGTGTGTATGGAAGATAAATCAAAGTAAAAGAAGGTGAAGGCAGGAAAGAGCAAAAAGGAGTGGGGAGGGGAGACAAAACTGAGGAAGAAGTTGCTGGCACACATTTTATCTCATTTAAAGCTGTAATTACCATCATCTCTCACATGGATTACTATTCGTCCTGCTTACTCATTTGCTAGTCCACATATCATAGTCTGGAGAATCTTAAGAATATACATTTGATCATGTCATATACTTGCCAGAAATACCCAAAGTTTTCCAGTTGCAGGCAGACTAAAACTCACATACTATTGTTTCGCATACACAGCCCTGCATGTCGTGGAGCCTGTCTGCCTTTCACCCTGTATCACACCAGCCTCCATGTAGCTCATTAAGTTAAGGCACAGTATTGCTTCCATACGTTCTGTTGCTTAAGTTCACCTCTGCCTCCAGGGCTCACACTTCTACTCCCTTTGCCTGGACTGCTTTTTCCCCAAATATTTACACAGCTGGCTACTTGTTCTTGTCACTCAAACCCACTTGAATATCACTCTCAGAGATACTTTGTTGAGTTCCTCATCTAATATACCCACTACATTACTCTTTTTAAAATCACTCATTTCTTTTCTTGCATAACCCTTATCATTTTGCACTTTTCTCATGTGCTATTTGTTTATATTTTATCCATGTCTCTTCCTTTCTAGAACAGGGAACTTGTCTGTTTTGTTTACATTGTTTATCCCTGCCCTTGTCATGCTGAACAGCTACCACAGTGCATAAGCTCAATAAATATTTTTGAATGAACGAAATAAAAGGTTTCTTTGTATTCTTACCATATAATACTTTATGTTTGTAGTTTTCAGCATTTACAGCTTATAACTTCCTCTTACCAAGCAGAGGATAGGTATCATGTGATCCATGGGTCACAACATAAATGAAACTGATAGGATAGAAACCTATTCCTTGTGTATATTGGAGTGTTTTATTTAGTGGCTTATTTGGTTCAGCTGACACCAAGGAAAGACGTCAAACAAATTTAATGTAAACATAAGGATTTGGAAACACTAGGAGAGAATAGTTTGTATGTAATTCTCTGAAGGAATCATAAAAAACAATTTTTGGACGTACACATTTTGGCACAAGATGCTCTAGTGCTGTGAGTTTCGTGAGTTGGCAGTGGGCTAACTTTCTCTTTTGTCTGCAGGGTTTCTTTGTGTCTATCATCTACTGCTACTGCAATGGAGAGGTAGGTTTGTAGGAACCTTGGACAGGTCTCACTTCAGCTTGTAAATGGCCATCACAATGTATCCTGAATCTCTTTAGAATTTCCAGGATGGAACGGGTTATGATTATTAAAATAATTTTAATCATAAATTATTTTGGAAAAGAAAGAATTAGTGTAAATAACCTAAAGTCTTCCTCTTCTAGCACTTTTA
This sequence comes from Symphalangus syndactylus, assembly GCF_028878055.3. Taxonomy (NCBI): domain Eukaryota; kingdom Metazoa; phylum Chordata; class Mammalia; order Primates; family Hylobatidae; genus Symphalangus; species Symphalangus syndactylus. The sequence goes on from NC_072430.2 coordinate 113,073,984, forward strand.
AATGTGAACTCATCTGTACACTCTGATATTAAAAAGCAACTTGTTGGAATACAAACCGACACTTGGATGGACAGTGAACATCATATTCCAGTTAAACTTCTATTCCATTTCAAGTTCTGTACAAAACTCAAATAAAAGTTTCCTTGGGACAAATTCATTCAAATATTTTGATGTTTTTTGAACTATAAGATGATGATGGGACAATTTCAGTTCATTTAGGAGTTGGCTGGAGAGAAGTAACTACACTAGATAATAATACATTTTACCTTGTAACTTTTAATATGCCCTGCTGTTGGATGAGCTGCTGTGTTTCTTCTCTCAAACTTTAAGCTTGCTGCAGGCGGCAGAAGTGCATGGATACTTTTATTGTGGTAGACCAGCTGATGCTTCTGACCATGTTTAGGGTTTAGACATTGTGGCATGCTAGTCCAGTGCTTGCAGAAAGAGCTTAAATTAATTTCCTGACTTACTTTTGTATTGTTCTTACCTTATTTTGCAGGAGGGGTAAGTAGGTCAGTTTAAGAGTTAAAGAAAGAAGAAAGAAACCCAAAAAGCACTCAACAGTCAAAGATGGGTTTATTTTGGAGAATAAACCTGGGAGGGGCTTCTGGCCAAGTTAGGTCAGAGAGCCTTCTGTCTTACAGACTAAGAGTTTTTAAGGGTTCAGGGCGGGAGAGCTTATCACAGGCTTGGACTGCTTCTGTGTCTCTTTGTCTTGCTTATCTGGGAGGGAGAATTTTTGTGTCTTTTCCCATACATCTTCCTGCAGCTGCAGGCACAGCCCATCCTACCCCCTGCCCCCCGAGTCTGCTTTTAGCTTCCGTATCTCGGTGCACCTAAAGGGAAAGGAATGTGCTTATTAGGACCCACTGTTTTACTGGGGTCCATTGTAGACTGTGAAGTTTGGTGGTTACCCAGGAGACTTTCTCCACTTCCTCTGTGCCCGAGCTGTCTTATCAGTGTTTTACTGTCTGCTCTTTCTGGCTGCTTGTTGTTAGAAGGGAAGTGATTTCCTCAAAATGCATGAGGTTAGAAAGGGAGCTGGACTTAAAGTGGTGGCGTTTGTCCAAGATGATGGTGCTTCTGCTCTGTCAGTCAGGTGCTGATTTTTTTTGCCAAGATGAACAGATAGAAGTTTGTTGTTTCAGGTGACATCAGCACACCAGGTTTCCACTGCTTCCCATGGAACTTCCAAATAAACTTTCTTCTGAAAAATGGCAATTGAAGTAGAAATGAATCTTCAGTAGTAGGAATGGAAATAAGAGCCCCACCCTATTCAGAATGCATTTGCAGTGCCTGATTTTCTATCCACGAGCCTTCTTTTCTCACTCTGACTCCTTCAGGCTGCCGATGCAGATTGATAGCATGACAGTTACATTTCAGATTGAGTACCTTCTACGCCATTCCTCAGCCTCAGCTGGTGCCAAAGACATCAGCAATTTAAGTGGTGAAAACAGATTTTATTCAGTAACTACTGACAGTAGGGGAAAGAGCTGAGCCTGATTCCACTTCACACAGAGGTGATTTGGGCATTTTAAAGGGAGAATGAGGGAGGTGGAGTGTAAGGGCTCAGTAGAGTCAAGGAAGTGAAAAAATATTTGGTCAGTATAAACACGTTTAGGCCAGCTGTACTAGCAAGCAGGCAGTTATTTAAGATAGAATTCTATCTTCCCACAGAGACTGGGAGACAAGAGGCCTTATCCCTCTTGATTTTTATATTTTGAAGGGATGGCTCTCAGGTCCTTGACAGAGATGCTTCTGAGTTAGAAGAGCTGCATATTTACAATTGTGAACCCTTTTTAGTAAATGCCCTAAGAAAGGGGAGTCATGGGCCTATCATCAGGTGTGTGCTGGCTAGAGCAAATAGTAAATTCTCCTGGCAGCACTGAGCTTTCTCAGGCGGGCACTATCAATGGCTGAGATCATCCTAGGGACGCCACCTTGTGCTGCTAGAACCATGCTTGAGTTTGGGCAGGTCTCAGTGCAGGGGTTCCAATGGGCTTGTCATGTGCCAAGCGAGAGTTCTGAAGTTCTCACTGGCACTGTTTATCTTGAGTTTCTCTTCCAACCCAGAATCTCCTTTTTTCCTCTCCCATATGTCAGATATTTCTATTGGCTGCATTTAAGCTTCTATTTAAATTCTGATCTTGGACAAGTCCCTTTACCTCTCTTTAAGCTTCGATTTGCTCACCTCCATAACTAACACCTATCTCAAAGGTTTTCTGAGGTTGAGAGAAAATACATAGATAAAGTCCCTGGCACGTAGAGGAACCTCAATCAATGATTTTTGCTGTCATTGAAATCAAGGCAAACATCCTTGTAACAAGGCTGCAGGGTCTCCTTTAGGATTTCTCATGCACAACATGTTTCTCATGGCTTAGGTTCAGGCAGAGGTGAAGAAGATGTGGAGTCGGTGGAATCTCTCCGTGGACTGGAAAAGGACACCGCCATGTGGCAGCCGCAGATGCGGCTCAGTGCTCACCACCGTGACGCACAGCACCAGCAGCCAGTCACAGGTGGCGGCCAGCACGCGCATGGTGCTTATCTCTGGCAAAGCTGCCAAGATTGCCAGCAGACAGCCTGACAGCCACATCACTTTACCTGGCTATGTCTGGAGTAACTCAGAGCAGGACTGCCTGCCACACTCTTTCCATGAGGAGACCAAGGAAGATAGTGGGAGGCAGGGAGATGATATTCTGATGGAGAAGTCTTCCAGGCCTATGGAATCTAACCCAGACACTGAAGGATGCCAAGGAGAAACTGAGGATGTTCTCTGAATGGACACTTGTGGCTGACTTTCATGGGCTGGTCCAATGGCTGGTTGTGTGAGAGGGTTTGGCTGATATTCCCTATGTTCAAAGGCTAAAAATTCAGAGTTAAGGTGTTACTTAATAAAAGTTTTTAGGCTCCATGAATTGGCTCCTGTAAATACTAAAGACATGAAAAGGCAAGTGTCAATGGAGTGGTTTATTACCTTCTATTGGCATCAAGTTTTCCTCTAAATTAATGTATGGTATTTGCTCTGTGATTGTTCATTTTTTTCTGCTACTTTTGGGTAGAAAAAAGATGCAATTGCTTGGCTGTAGCTTTCTCTCATATATATCACCCTAAATATAATGATGATCATTTAGTGTGTATCATTTTCCTTTTAGAAACTAGTATTCTCTTATTTGTTACTTTAATGTACTTCTATCATTGCATTTATTTTGCCTGTGCATAGGAGCAATTAGGATCTAAAAAAATATGGGAAGATAAAAGATCTAAGAACAAGTACTTGCTGGAAAATTAGTTGGCTGGACATTGATAAAATAATGCATTTATAACAATTATACGTGTTTCTGGGAACAAGGAAAATTTCTCAAAAAAGAATATTTCACACATCCCTTCTTTTGAATGTCCTCTTTGTGACCAGCCAGACCTCAGGTCTTCACTCTTTCTTCTTTGTTAACCATGTCTTGTAGAAAGATTTCCTCAGTTAGTGAGCTTGTGTCTGCAAATTGATTTTGTTTGTAATTTATTTTGATAGCAAATCACACTGCATCTATATCCTTTTCTTATTTGAGCTATTACTACATTGTACTTGGCATGTGGGATCAATTAAAAATGTGTTTTAAAAATACATTTTGGATCACTTTTTAAAATTTTTCTTTCAACATCTCACTTTATTTTTGAGAAACACCAAACTTCCCTTCTCCAAATGTATACATATCAACATTTAGCATTTGTACTTTACTCAACTTGAAATTTCAGTATGTTGTAGGTTTGGAAACATGTATTGAAGGCATATTATGTATCAGCAGGCATGCTGCTAGGTTCTTACAAGCATTCATTTATTTAATTCTCACTATAATTTATGGAGTAAGTCTTACTACTGTCACCCCTTTTACAGATGACAGTGTGACTCGTGGAGGTGGAGTTAACTTGCCCAAAGTCGCACAGCTGGTCACTGACAGCTCTATTGACTTTAAGTCCCATGTTCTTAATCATTATGTTGTATTGTCACCAGTATATATGTAGCCTATTAACCCATCAAAAATTCAATAAGGCTGGGCGCGGTGGCTCACGCCTGTAATCCCAGCACTTTGGGAGGCTAAGGTGTGTGGATCACGAGGTCAAGAGATCAAGACCATCCTGGCTAATATGGTGAAACCCTGTCTCTACTAAAAATACAAAAAATTAGCCAGGTGTGGTGGCACATGCCTATAGTCCCAGCTACTTGGGAGGCCGAGGCAGGAGAATCACTTGAACCCGGGAGGCAGAGATTGCAGTAAGCTGAGATTGTGCCATGGCACTCCAGCCTGGGCAACAGAGTGAAACTCTGTCTCAAAAAAAAAAAAAAAAAAAAAAGAATTCAATGAATTCTGAATAGAGAGTGCTTTGGAGTCTTGCACTGTAGTATGTTTTAGCTTCTGATCCTCATAAAATTTCCACTCAAGTGGAGAAGACATACACCTAGGAAATAAAAAAAATCACAGAACAATATGTTTCCAGATAAAATGATATGGATCAGGCTGATTTATGTCGTTTTGCTGAATGACTTAACCAATAGGCAAGTAGTTTCATGATGAATAAGGTGCTCCAATATCGACAAACCCTCTTGAAAAATATTACACTTCCCTTCCATGCTTTTTCTTTCCTTCCTCTTCTGTGCCATAGCAGAGGCCATTCCCACCCTTTCTGTTTACGAAGGTGCCATTGTGCATATGTAATTCGCCTGATTCAATTCTATATTGTTAGTTCCCAGTGGTACCTCCCTGTTAGGAGAGAACCATCATGAGCTGAGGCAGAGATTAAGTTCTATTGCTAATTTTATGCAAGGCATTATAAAATCACTTACCTTCCTGTACAGTTCAATTTTTCCATCTTTAAAATGAATACAGTATCTGTCTAGCTCAGAGCGGTGTTCTGTGTTAAGGCAAAATAACATGTTGAAGTCACTTTGTAATGTAAAATTTCCATACAAATACTTGGTTTGGGTTCTTGTTAGGTTCTTGTTTTAAGTTAAATCTCATACCCCTTTATATTATAAAAGCTCTCATTAGTCACTGCAGTGTTATAGAATTACTAGAATAGATATATTTTGATAATACAGAAAACACAGAGTTCTTACTTTTCAAGCCAACTCCAAATTCTAAGGCTACACCATTATTCCTTTTCTTCTATTTTCTTGATGCCTTTGAAGACAGAATATTTCTTTACATTAAAAAGTATAACAAAGCCCTCAGAGTTACCAAGATTTTTCTTAAAGCTTATTTATTTGTTAATTCAACAAACATTTACTTAGAGTCTGTTATGGAACAGATCCTATGTTAAGTGCTGACCCACAAAAAAGAACAAGGTGTAATCTATTTTCTCAAGGAACAAAAAACTTAGTTGCTAGGGCTCTTAATCTCTCTCTCAAAGATGAGGTTTTGCAATGCTGCCCAGGCTGGTTTCAAACTCCTGAGCTCAAGGGATTTCCACCTCAGCCTCCCACGTAGCTGGGACTACAGGCATACTACACTGTGCCTGGCTTAATCTTTGTGCACAGGTATTTTTCCTTCTAGGTTTTGATAATGTCTGCATCCAATTAGACCACACAGACAATAAGTTATGCCAGTCTGTTGATTTTTCTTGTAAAATATTGGACAGTTATTGAAGATTGGCTGATGTAGATCGAAAGGTGCAAACTACTGGCTCATGAGCTAAATTTGGTTCATACTTATATTTTATTTGCTGTGCCAAGGGGTTTGAAAATATATTGTTTACTTGCCAACATTTAAAATTTCAGCTATTTCTCATAAATTACACTTCCTGACTTATAAAAATACCCGAGGATTTAATGAGACAACCATGAGCTGGTATTGACTGATGGCTAGCTATTCAGACAGGTCAAGAGCTCCACTATGGCCAGGGGGACACTGGGCAGTATTTTGTGACTGTCAGAATAAAATGTAACTCTAGCTGTTCTGTGTCCTCTGATCTAGATGATGCACTTATATACAACCAAGCAATCATTTTCTAAAATATTGTTGAGGAATGATATGTATACAGTTTATCATTTTTACTAATGAAATCAAGCAACCAAATATCCTTAGGTATAATGGAATTTAATTATAGCTTGACATATCAACAGTTACTCTGTTTAAATGAGCCTGTTAAGAGGGAAACCCATTACAATTTCTGTATTCGTAATGTAGATACCAACCACACTATTCAAAGATTCTCTTTTTAAATCCCTAGATTCAATACTTTAGCTTTTTATTTTCTTGTCAATTGTATTTTTTTCTATATGGATGAAGCTGGAAACCATCATTCTCAGCAAACTATCACAAGAACAAAAAACCAAACACCGCATGTTCTCACTCATAGACGGGAATTGAACAATGAGAACACTTGGACACAGGAAGGGGAACATCACACACCGGGGCCTGTTGTGGGGTGGGGGAACGGGAGGGAAAGCATTAGGAGATATACCTAATGTAAATGACAGGTTAATGGGTGCATCACACCAACATGGCACATGTATACATATGTAACAAACCTGCACGTTGTGCACATGTACCCTAGAACTTAAAGTATAATAATAATAAAAAAAAAGATTCACTTTCTAAATCATCACTCTGAGGTACTTACCTGTGGAAGACATTGTCATCTTTTCTAAAGAGTTTAAAACATCTTATTTTATGGGTTGGATAGCAGTTTTCTTCTCTCTTTAGACTTGCTCTGCCTATTCAAGTCTCAGGCCCTCTCCCTAAGACACACAGGGAATCAACTGTTCAGTAAATCTCTTACCTGTGCATCCAGAGAAGTGCTAGGCTAAAAAATTGGCTTTTCTATGGTTGTTAAGGAATAAAATAGAAAATTAATGAAACTTGCTTTATTTTAGAAACTGGGCATAGTATTTTGGGTATATTTTATCATATAATGATTGTAACACAAAATGGTGTCATTATCCCCATTTCAAAAGTGTAGAAACAATTAGAGAGGCTAGATGACTTGTTGCAGATTAAAGTGTCTGAGTCGGGATTTGAACCCAGTTCTGTTTGACTCCAAGACCCCTGATCATTCTCCCACCTATGTGGTCTTTACTTTCTTTATGACAAGTGTAATAATAAGCCAAATCATTAAGAAAATAAGTATTCATTTGAACTATTTTGATGATATACTAATAATTATGGGAATGTGAAAATCAATAATTACATAATTATAGTTTTAGATATAAACATTCTTATCTCCCAGTATTTTGTGACTATAAGAATAAAAAGTAACCATTAAATCTAAATTCTCCTTTCAACCCCATCCAAAATGTATAACTAGATATAAAAATCTAAATTCTGTTCTTAAACTGCGTCATAAGACCATGGAAATTTGCCCACGTATTGTAAAAATAACTTTGAACAACTTTATCTTTAAATTACTCATCTGTATCACATTTAAAGACAGCTTTTATGTAGGTTTCCATTTATTCACTATTATAATAACTACCCAAGGCAATGGAATATCTATAAATGGTGCAGAAGCCAGGGAAAATGGGCTAACATTTTTATCCCTTACTGACTCTTATTTTAATACTATTAACATTTAAATTCCATTCCTGTTTAGACACCTAATCTCTATAAAACTACATTTTATTTTGGGAGCTTATATGGTTTATTTGATTAATGATTTAAATGGTGAAATACAAAAACAAGATTAGTACATAAAGGTGTCATTTGCACACATTTTTTCCTATCTCTAGGACATACAGTAGATTCTTGCTGATCAAAGATATTTCCAGCATTTGCCCTGCTTGACCTCCCCAGAGCATGGCAACAGAAATCTGTGCCTCAGAAAAATGCCAGAGCAGGCAAAAGCCAAGCACCCCCAGTTCAGCTTAATTTCAGGGGCACTGGAGGCACTCTTTTCCAGCTCCATTCCAATTGGCTGGCAGGGCATCTAACATTTTCAAAGGCAGAGTAACTTGGAAAGAATGCCTTACTAAGTCATAAGAAGTCCTTAAAATCTGCATGTACCTCAAACACTGCAATGCCTGATTTAATCTTGTTGGATCTAGTTTTGGGGTCTGATTATGAGCAGAATAAAGCAAGAAGGTTTTCACAGCTTTTTTTTTTTTTCCCACGTAAAATGACTTCTTAACATAGGACTATTTAAACAAGTGGCATTTCCCTTAAAAAAAAAGTCTTATTTTATTCTGGTTTAATAATGAAACACACATACACACACACACACACACAAAACAAAAAACCCAAACAAACTTAGATTGAGGGACAGTTGGTCATACTTATATTGAGAATGCTTGATTAGTACTCCTGAAGACTGTCAGGGTCAGGAAAAAAGGGAATAGATGGCCAGGCATGGTGGCTCACGCCTGTAATCCCAGCACTTTGGGAGGCCAAGGTGGGCAGATCATGAGGTTAGGAGTTCGAAACCAGCCTGACCAACATAGTGAAACCCTATCTCTACTAAAAATACAAAAACTAGCTGGGCCTGGTAGTGGGTGTCTGTAATCCTAGCTACTCAGGAGGCTGAGGCAGGAGAATCGCTTGAACCTGGGAGGTGGAGGTTGCAGTGAGCCGAGATCTCACCACTGCACTCCAGCCTGGGTGACAGAGTGAGACTCCATCTCAAAAAAAAAAAAAAAAAAAAAAAAAAAGGACGGATTCAGAAGCTGTCATAGGTCAGAGGAGACTGGCAACACATGACAACTAAATGTTAGATTTAGTACATTTGTTACTTTAGGGGAGTGATGGGACAGAAAGCAGAGATTAATGTTAAAACTGGTATACCCAAATGAAGCCTGGAGTTTAATTGTTAGCAATGTGCCAAAAGTATAATGGTAATGTAAAATGTTAACCATGAAGGAAACTAGAGGTCAGGTATATAAAAAACTGTACTATATTTGCAACTTTTCTATGAATCTAAAACTATTCCAAAATAAGAAGTTTATTTTTAAAAATCTCATTTTAGCAGTTTAGGAATAAATTTAGTAAATAATCGTGAATACTATAGTCCAGCTCCACTTGAGTTTTTCCGTATCAAATATTTGATATGATTGGGCTGACATGTCACAAAAATCACACACCAAGATTCTTTAGTTAATAAATATATACAATATCTATTCTACATTTGAGAATAACTAAAAATTACTGAATGTTTTTATCTGAAAAGGTTAAATACTTATTTTTAGCTGTTCCCATACCAAGCCTTCTGCCTCTTTCAAATTCAGTAACTACACTATAAATTTTCCAGTTTTAATTTGTCTGCATGATGTTATATCTTAGATGAATTTAGCAATGTTTTATTTAAATGTAAGGGTTTTGAGGCCCTTGAGGAAAAATGATAAACTCTGAAAGTGTAGTCTGTGGCCTTAACTTTAGGAATCTTCCCTTCATCACAATTATTTTTGGTAAAGCTTCATTGCCACCTCCCACATTCCAGATCTTTTGAATGCCATTTTTATTCTAGCTGAATTTCTATTACACAGAAAAGTAGTTGGTAAAATGTCATATTTAGAGTTCAGCTCCTATAATTTTTTTGTATTGGTTGTAATATTTGTAATATCATCAAGCATATCACAAGCACCTGTCTGCAGATTTCCTGTTTGACAATTGCTCTTTTGTGAAGTTATCAGTTTCTATCATGCAATCTATTTTACATGATTTTCTTTGTAAATAAAAGTTACAATAATCCCATTGTCCTCTCATTATAATTTTCATACACATACACATTTATTGATTAGAGTTGGAGATAAGTAAGGTGGAGAATTTATTCTTTGTAGAGTGTTAGGCTGTATGTTTATAATTTTTGAAACTGCCAACTGGGCAACAGGGGTATGTCAATTTATTCTTTCATTTAATCAACACCTATTGAACTCTGACTAAAAACTGTAAGTTTAAGACACAGAAATAACAGACTGCTCTCTGATTTATAAATTCAACTGCTCTCAAGAAGCTCACAGTTGAATTTATTTATTTATTTAAATTAAAAAAAATTTCAGTAGCTTTAGGGATACAAGTGGTTTTTGGTTACATGGATGAATTGTATAGTGGTGAAATCTGGGCTTTTAGTGTACCCATTACCCAAATAGTGTACATCAGTGGTCCCCAACCTTTTTGGCATCAGGGAACGGTTTTGTGGAAGACATTTTTTTCCACTGACTGGAGTCAGGGGTGGGGGGATGGCTTCAGGATGATTCAAGCACATTACATTTATTCACTTCAGTCTATTATTATTACATCGTAATATATAGTGAAATAATTATACAACTCACTATAATGTAGAATCAGGGAAGCCCTGAGCTTTTTTTCCTGCAACTAGACAGTCCCATCTGGGGTTGATGGGAAACAGTGACAGATTATCAGGCATTCGATTTTCGTAATGAGCGTACAACCTAGATCCCTCGAATGCACAGTTCACAGTAGGGTTTGCACTCCCATGAAATCTAATGCTGCCGCTGTTCTGACAGGAAGTGGAGCTCAGGCAGTAACGTGAGCCATGGGGAGTGGCTGTAAATACGGATGAAATTTTGCTCGCTTCCCAGCTGCTCATCTCCTGCTGTGAGGCCTAGTTCCTAACAGGCTGTGAACCGGTATTAGTCCGCATGGGGGTTGGGGACACCCAGTGTACATTGTACCCAATAGGTAGCTTATCCTCTCCCAAGCCCCTCCTTCCCTCCCCCTTTCTGAGTCTCCAGTGTTCATTATATCACTCTGTATGCCTTTGCATACACATAGCTTAGCTCCCACTTATAAGTGAGAACATTATTTGGTTTTCCATTCCTGAGTTACTTCATTCAGGACAATAACCTCCAGTTCATTCAAGTTGCTGCAAAAGACATTATTTCATTCTTTTTTATGGCTGAGTGTATTCCATGGTGGGTATATATACCACACTTTTCATCCATTCGTAGGTCGATGGGCATTTAGGTTGATTCCATACCTTTGCAACGCTCACAGTTGAATTTAAAAATTGTTATGAGAGAAGACAGTTATGAGGGTGCAAAGGAGGAGAAATTGGTTTAGATATGGAGTAAAAGGAAGACTTCCTGGGGGAGGTAAAGTGGAATCCCTAAAAGAGATAAGAAATGAGCAGGCAGAGAAGTGGGGAAGACGTTCCAGGTAGTTGAAATTTAGATGGGAAGCTACAAAAGTGTGGGATAATTTAGTACATTTGGGGAACTGCAAAGGTTTCATGACGAAGTGTGATCTGGGAAGGAGGAGACATAAGCAACAAGGCTGGAGAGGCAGGGGAGAAGAAGATTGGGAAGGGCTTTTATACCCTACTATGCCAGTAAAGGTGGTGAGGAATCCCTGACAGGTCTAAGTAGCAGTTTTTTAAAAAAAATTTTAAGGACTTCATTTTTTTTAGAACAGTTTCAGGTTTGCAGCAACTTTGAGAGGAAGGTACAGAGATAGCCCATACATCCCTGTCCCCACACATGCATGGCCTCTCATTGTCAATATCCTCCACCAGAGTGGTACATTTTTAAAAGTAGATGTTCTTACATTAAGCCATCATTATCACCCAAAGTCCACAGTTTACATTAGGGTTCACTCTTGGTATTGTACATTCTATGGGGTTGGACAAATGTGTAATGATATATTCCACCACTGCAGTATCATACAGAGCATGGTTTATTGGTATCTCACTGTTATTTTAATTTGCATTTCCCTAGCAACATATGATGTGGAGCATCTTTTCACATGCTTATTTGCCATTTGTATACTTTTTGGTGAGGTTTCCGTTAAGGTCTTTGGCCCATTATTTAATTGGAGTGTTTATTTTCTTATTGTTGAGTTTTAAGAGTTCTTGGTATATCTTGGATAAAAGCCCTTTATCAGATGCATCTTTTGCAAATATTTTCTCCCAGTCTGTGATTTATCTTTTCATTCTGTGGACAACGTCTTTCATAGAGTAGACATTTTCAATTTTAATGAAGTCCAGCTTATCAATTATTTCTTTTATTGACCATGTGTTTGGTTCCATATCTAAAAAGTCATCACCATACCCAAGGTTGTCAAGGTTTTCTTTTATGTTATGTTCTGGGAGCTTTACAGTTCTTTTGATGCTTATGTAAATGTCATTATGTTTTAAATTTCAAATTCCACTTATTTATCGTTGGCATATAGAAATGCAATTGACTTTTACCTTGTACCCCACAACCTTACTATAACCACTTATTAGTTGCAGGTTTTTTTTTTGGTTAATTCTTTAAGATTTTCTACGTAGACAATCATGTTATCTGTGGACAAAGATAGTTTTATTAATTCTTTCCAATTGGTATACATTTTATTTCTTTTTAATGTCTTAATTCATTACTTAGGACTTCCAATACGATGTTGAAAAGCAGCAGTGAGAAGGTCATCGTTCCTTACCTTGACCAATCTTAGTAGGAAAACTTCAAGTTTCTCACCACTAAGTGCGATATTACTATAGGTTTTTTTGGTATATTTTTAAAAAATCAAGTTAAGGAAGTTCTTCTCTATTTCTACTTTACTGAGGGTTCCTTATTTTGAAATTGGTATTGAATTTTGTGTTTGAATTTTCTGCATCTATTGATATAATCACGTGCTTTTTCTTTTTTAGCCTGTTGATGTGATGGATTACATTAACTGATTTTTGAATACTAAACCAGCCTTAAATACCTGGGCTAAATCTCATTCAGTTGTGACTTATAATTCTTTTTATATATTGTTGGATTTGATTTGCCACTATTTTGTTGGGAATTTTTGCATAAACGTTCATGAGACATAGTGATCTGTAGTTTTCTTTTCTTATAATGTCTTTGTCTGGTTTTGGTATTTGGGTTATGACAGCCTCATAAAATGAGTTGGGAAGTATTTCCTCTGCTTTTATCTACTGAAAGAGATTGTAGAGAATTGGCATAATTTCTTCCTTAACTGTTTGGTATAATTCACCAGTGAACCCGTCTGGGCTGTGTCCTTTCTGTTTTGGAAAGTTATTCATTATTGATTCAATTTTTTAAATAGATTATAGGCCTATTCGAATAGTCTATTTCTTCTTGTGTGAGTTTGGGCAGGTTGTGCCTGTCAAGGAATTGGTGTATTTTATCTAGGTTATCAAATTTGCAGGCATAGAGTTGTTACTTTATTATCTTTTTAATGGGCACAAGACCTATAATGATGTTCCCTCTTTCATTTCTGATATTGGTAATTTGTTTTCTTAGCCCGGCTAGAGGCTCATAGACTTTATTGATCTTTTTAAAGAATTAGCTTTTGGTTTCACTGATTTTCTCTATTGAGTTCCTTTTTTCTTTTTTAAAACTATTATTTGTTTTTTTTTTAAGTTTCAGAGTACATGTGCAGAATGTTCAAGTTTGTTACACAGGTAAATGTGTGCCATAGTAATTTGCTGCACAGATCAGCCCATTACCTAGGTAGTAAGCCCCGCATGCATTAGCTATTTTTCCTGATGCTCTCCCTCCCCCTCACACCCCTGACAGACCCCAGTGTGTGTTGTCCCCTCCCTGTGTCTATGTGTTCACATTGTTCAGCTCCCACTTATAAGTAAGAACATGAGGTGTTTGGTTTTCTGTTGCTGCGTTAGTTTGCTGAGGATAATGGCTTCCAGCTCCATCCAGGTCTCTGCAAAGGATATGATCTCATTCATTTTTATAACTGCATAGTATTCCATGGGGTATATGTACCACATTTTATTTATCCAGTCTATCATTGATGGGCATTTGAGTTGATTCCACATCTTTGCTATTGTGAATAGTGCTGCAATGAACATATGCATGCATGTATCTTTATCTTAGGGTGATTTCTATTCCTTTCAATATATACCCAGTAATGGAATTGCTGGGTCAAATGGTATTTCTGGTTCTAGGCCTTTGAGGAATTGCCACAATATCTTCCACAATGGTTGAACTAATTTATGTTCCCACCAACAGTGTAAAAGCATTCCTATTTCTCTACAGCCTCACCAGCAACTGTTGTTTCTTGACTTTTTAATAATCGCCATTCTGACTGGGATGAAATGGTACCTCACTGTGGTTTTGATTTGCATTTCTCTAATGACCAGTGATGTTGAGCTTTTTTTTTTTTATGTTTGTTAGCCACATAAATGTCTTCTTTTGAGAAGTGCCTATTAATGTCCTTTGCCCACTTTTTAATGGGGTTGTTTGTTTTTTTCTTGTAAATTTGTTTAAGTTCCTTGTATATTCTGGATATTAGACTTTTTATTTTTTTTTGAGCCAGGGTCTTGCTCTGTCACCCAGGCTGGAGTGCAGTGGTGCGATCTCAGCTCACTGCAACCTCTGCTTCCTGGGTTCAAGCAATTCTCTGTCTCAGCCTCCCGAGTGGCTGGGATTACAGGCACCCATCACCATATCTGGCTAATTTTTGTAGTTTTAGTAGAGACAGGGTTTCACCATGTTGGCCAGGATGGTCTCGAACTCCTGACCTCAAGAGATCCACCTGTCTTGGCCTCCCAAAGTGTTGGGATTATAGGCGTGAGCCACTGCCAGATGGATAGATTGCAAAAATTTTCTCCAATTCTATAGGTTGCCTGTTTTCTCTGATGATAGTTTCTTTGCTGTGCAGAAGCTCTTTACTTTAATTAGATTCTATTTGTCAATTTTTGCTTTTGTTGCACTTGCTTTTGATTTTTTTTTTTAAATAAAATCTTTGTCCTTGACTATGTCCTCAATGGTATTGCCTAGATTTTCTTTTAGAGTTTTTATAGCTTTGAGTTTTACATTTAAGTCTTTAATCCACCTCAAGTTAATATTTGTATAAGATGTAAGGAAGGGGTCCAGTTTCAATTTTCTGCATATGGCTAGCCAGTTCTCCCAGCAGCATTTATTAAACAGGGAATACTTTCCCCATTGCTTGTTTTTGTCAGACTGATTTCCTATTTTCAATTGCTTTGATTTCTGCTCTAATTTTTATTATTTCTTTTCTTTTTTTTTTACATTAAATAGATGTTAAAATTTATTTTTTCTTTTACGTTTTATTTTAGACTCGGGGTGGGTACATGTGCAAGTTTATTACATGTGTAAATTGTATTTTGCTGACGTTTGCTGTGCAAATGATCCAGTCACCCAGGTAGTGAGCATGGTATCTGATAGGTAGTTTTTCAGCCCATTTTCCACTCCCTCTCTCCCTCATCAAGGAGTCCCATCTTTGTGTCCACGTGTATTCAGTTCTTACCTCTTGCTTTCTCACTTGTAAGTAAGAATGTGTGGTATTTGGTTTTCTGTTTCTGCATTAATTGACTTATGATAATGGCCTGTAGCTGCATCCATGTTGCTGCAAGGACATTATTTCATTCCTTTTTATGCCTACATAGTGTTCCATGGCACATATTTACCACATTTTAAAAATCCAGTCCAACATTAATGGACATCTAGGTTGAGTCCATATCTTTGCTATTATGAATAGTGTTGTGATGAACATATGAGTCCACTTGTCTTTTTGGTAGAATGATTTATTTCTCTTTGGATATATATCCAGTAGTGGGATTGCAGGTTTGAATGGTAGTTCTGTTTTAAATTATTTGAGAAATCTCTACACTGTTTTCCACAGAAGCTGAAGTAATTTACATTCCCACCAATGGTGTATAATTGTTTCCTTTTTCCACAATCTTGCCAACATCCGTTGTTTTTTGACTTTTTCATAGTAGCCATTCTGACTGGCATGAAATGGTATCTAATTGTGGTTTTGGTTTGCATTTCTTTAATAATTAGTGGTGACGAGTGCTTTTTCATACGTTTGTTGGGTGCATGTATGTCTTCTTTTGAAAAACGTCTGTTCATGTCCTTTGCTCATTTTAAAATAGGGTTATTTGTTTGTGCTTGTTGAATTAAGTTCCTTGCAGATTCTAGATATCAGACCTTTGTTGGATGCATAGTTTGAATATTTTCTCCCATTCTGTGTGTTGTCTGTTTACTCTGTCAATAGCTTCTTTTGCTGTGCAGAAGCTCTTTAGTTTAATTAGATCCCACTTGTCAGTTTTTTTGTTGTTGTTGCAATTTTTTGGGGGGAGTTAGTAATAAAGTGTTTGCTAAAGCCAACATCCAGACTGGTATCTCCTAGGTTTTCTTCTGGGGTTTTTATAGTTTGAGGTCTTACATTTAATCCATTTTGAGCTTTTTTTTTAATATGGTGAAAAGTAGGGGTTCAGTTTTAATTTTCTGCATATGGCTAAATGGTTATCCCAGAACCATTTATTGAATAGGGACACCTTTCCCCATTGCTTGTTTTTGTCAACTTTGTTGAAGATCAAGTGGTTTTGGGTATGCAGCTTTATTTCTGGGTTCTCCGTCTTGTTCCCTTGGTCTATGTGTCTGTTTTTGTTCCAGTACCATGCTGTTTTGATTACTGCAGCCTTGTAGCATATTTTGAAATCAGGTAGTATGATGCTTCTCACTTTGTTCTTTTTGCTTAGGATTGCTTTGGTGATAATCCACAATCAATGCACAAAGATGAGTAGCATTTTTATGCACCAATGACATCTAAGCTGAGAGCCACATCAAGAACACAATCCCATTTATGATAGCCACATAAAGAATAAAATACCTAGGAATACAGCTAAGCAAGAAGGTGAAAGATCTCTACAACAGGAATTATAAAACACTGCTGAAAGAAATCAAAGGCTACACAAACAAATGTAGAAACATTCCATGCTCATGGATAGGAGGAATCAATATTGTTAAAATGACCATACTGCCCAAAGCAATTTATATATTCAATGCTATTCTTATCAAACTACCAATCTTATTTCTTTTCTTCTGGTTATTTTGGATTTAATTCACTCTTCTTTTTGTAGTTTTCTGAAATGGAAGCTTAGACAGTAGGTTATAGATCTTTATTCTTTCCTAATATATGCACTTGATGCTATAAGTCTCCTTCTATGTGCGGCTCTTGCTACATTTCACAAATTTTGATAAATTGTGCTTTCATTCTTATTTAGTTCAAAATACTTTTTAATTTATTTTGAGATTTCTTCTTAACCCGTGTGTTATTTAGAAGTGTATTGCTTTTAATCTTCATGTATTTGGGGATTTTCTAGTTATACTTCTGCCATTGATTTCTAGTTTAATTTTATTATGGTCTGAGAGCAGACATTGCATGATTTCTGTTATTTTACATTTGTGAAGGTGTATTTTATGACCCAAAATGTTGGTCTCTCTTGTGGAATATTCCATGTGAGGTTGAGAAGAATGTATATTCTGCTATGGTTGGATGAAGTAATCTACACTTGTCAATTATATCTAGTTGATTGATGTTGTTGTGGAATTCAACCACATCTTTGCTGATTTTCTGCCTGCTAGATCTGTTCATTTGTAATAGAGGGGTGTTAATGTTGTTAGCCATAATAGTGAATTAGTCTATTTCTTCCTGCAAGTTTATTAGTTTTTGCTTCACATATTTTAGTGCTCAGTTGTTAGGCACATACATGTTGAGGATTGTTTTGTGTTCTTGGAGAATTGACCTCTTTATTATCATGTAATGGTCCCTTTTTTTTTTTTTTATTATACTTTAGGGTTTTAGGGTACATGTGCACAATGTGCAGTTTTGTTACATATGTATCCATGTGCCATGTTGATTTCCTGCACCCATTAACTTGTCATTTAGCATTAGGTGTATCTCCTAATGCTGTCCCTCCCCCCTCCCCCCACCCCACAACAGTCCCCGGAGTGTGATGTTCCCCTTCCTGTGTCCATGAGTTCTCATTGTTCAATTCCCACCTATGAGTGAGAACATGCGGTGTTTGGTTTTTTGTCCTTGCGATAGTTTACTGAGAATGATGTTTTCCAGTTTCATCCATGTCCCTACAAAGGACACGAACTCATCATTTTTTATGGCTGCATAGTATTCCATGGTGTATATGTGCCACATTTTCTTAATCCAGTCTATCGTTGTTGGACATTTGGGTTGGTTCCAACTCTTTGCTATTGTGAATAGTGCCGCAATAAACATACGTGTGCATGTGTCTTTATAGCAGCATGATTTATAGTCCTTTGGGTATATACCCAGTAATGGGATGGCTGGGTCAAATGGTATTTCTAGTTCGAGATCCCTGAGGAATCGCCACACTGACTTCCACAATGGTTGAACTAGTTTACAGTCCCACCAACAGTGTAAAAGTGTTCCTATTTCTCCACATCCTCTCCAGCACCTGTTGTTTCCTGATTTTTTAATGATGGCCATTCTAACTGGTGTGAGATGGTATATCACTGTGGTTTTGATTTGCATTTCTCTGATGGCCAGTGATGATGAGCATTTCTTCATGTGTTTTTTGGCTGCATAAATGTCTTCTTTTGAGAAGTGTCTGTTCATGTCCTCTGCCCACTTTTTGATGGGGTTGTTTGTTTTTTTCTTGTAAATTTGTTTGAGTTCATTGTAGATTCTGGATATTAGCCCTTTGTCAGATGAGTAGGTTGCAAAAATTTTCTCCCATTGTGTAGGTTGCCTGTTCACTCTGATGATAGTTTCTTTTGCTGTGCAGAAGCTCTTTAGTTTAATGAGATCCCATTTGTCGATTTTGGCTTTTGTTGCCATTGCTTTTGGTGTTTTAGACATGAAGTCCTTGCCCACGCCTATGACCTGAATGGTATTGCCTAGGTTTTCTTGTAGGATTTTAATGGTTTTAGGTCTAACATATAAGTCTTTAATCCATCTTGAATTAAAATAATAAGAGCTATCTACGACAAACCCACAGCCAATATCATACTGAATGGGCAAAAACTGGAAGCATTCCCTCTGAAAACTGGCACAAGACAGGGATGCCCTCTCTCACCGCTCCTATTCAACATAGTGCTGGAAGTTCTGGCCAGAGCAATCAGGCAGGAGAAGGAAATAAAGGGTATTCAATTAGGAAAAGAGGAAGTCAAATTGTCCCTGTTTGCAGATGACATGATTGTATATCTAGAAAACCCCATTGTCTCAGCCCAAAATCTCCTTAAGCTGATTAGCAACTTCAGCAAAGTCTCAGGATACAAAATTAATGTACAAAAATCACAAGCATTCTTGTACACCAATAACAGACAAACAGAGAGCCAAATCGTGAGTGAACTCCCATTCACAATTGCTTCAAAGAGAATAAAATACCTAGGAATCCAACTTACAAGGGATGTGAAGGACCTCTTCAAGGAGAACTACAAACCACTGCTCAATGAAATAAAAGAGGATACAAACAAATGGAAGAACATTCCATGCTCATGGGTTGGAAGAATCAATATCGTGAAAATGGCCATACTGCCCAAGGTAATTTATAGATTCAATGCCATCCCCATCAAGCTACCAATGACTTTCTTCACAGAATTGGAAAAAACTACTTTAAAGTTCATATGGAACCAAAAAAGAGCCCGCATCGCCAAGTCAATCCTAAGCCAAAAGAACAAAGCTGGAGGCATCACGCTACCTGACTTTAAACTATACTACAAGGCTACAGTAACCAAAACAGCATGGTACTGGTACCACAACAGAGACATAGATCAATGGAACAGAACAGAGCCCTCAGAAATGATGCCACATAGCTACAACTATCTGATCTTTGACAAACCTGACAAAAACAAGAAATGGGGAAAGGATTCCCTATTTAATAAATGGTGCTGGGAAAACTGGCTAGCCATATGTAGAAAGCTGAAACTGGATCCCTTCCTTACACCTTATACAAAAGTAATGGTCCCTTTTTATCCCTGATCACTTTTTTGCTTAGAAGTTTGCTTTGTCTGAAATTAATATAGCTACTCCCACTTTCTTTTGATTAATGCAGAATTCTAGGTTGGTGGGTTTTTTCTTCTTAACACTAAATATTTTATTGCATTCTCCTCTTGCTTCCATGGCTTCTGAGGAAATGTTGGATCTAATTCTTATCTTTGCTCCACTACAGGTAAAATGTTTTCTCCCCGCCAGCTTCTTTCAGGACTTTTCTTTTATCTTTGATTTTCTATAGGTTGAAAATGTTATGCCTAGGTAGAGGTTTCTTTTTTTCTTAGAATTTATCTTGCTTTGTGTTTTATGAACTTCCTGGATCTGTGGTTTGGTGTCTGATTTTAATTTTGGAAAAATTCCCAGTAATTATTGTTTCAAATATTTCTCTTTCTATTTTTCTCCTCCTTCTGGTATCCCCATTATGTGTATTTTACAGATTTTGTAGTTATCCCACAGTTCTTGAACATTGTGTTCTCTTTTTCCCCCACATTTTGTTCTCTTTCCTTTTCAGTTTTAAAGTTTCCTATCACTATATCCTCAAGCTCAGAGATTCCTTCTTTATCCAGTGTACAAATGAGCCCATCAAAGACATTCTTTACTTCTATTACAGTGTTTTTGATCTCTAGCATTTCTTTTGGTTCTTTCTTAGGATATCCATCTCTGTGCTTACACGGTCCACCTGTTCTTCCATGCTGTCTACTTTTTCCATTAGACCCCAAAGCATATTAATGATTTATTTTTATATTTCCTATCTAATAATTCCAACATTCCTGTCACACACATAGTACATGTGAATTGTGGCCAAACTGCACCTGTGCTGCTTCTGGCCAGTAGACCACTCAAGTAAAGAGAACAGCTGCAACACTAACAAGAACTGTGCCTTTACTAGGCTCTGCTCACCTTCTCCAGATGGTTTTTTAGAATTTAATCATACATTTGTATGATGCCATTTATGACTAAATTCCTAGCCTAGCCTGATTATCTATTATCAGACAAATTTGCCAGTGGAGGTTCTGCTATCTGGTCTTATCAGATAGTAGGCCTATTTAGTACAAAAACTGTGATTCAGAAAGTCAATTAATTTATTAATTTTAGAAGAAATAGCTCTACTAAAACAATATTTGGAATTACTAGCACTCACCTTGTGTGATCTATTTGGAAATATTGCTTACTTTTGAAACAACACAATTCTTACTTTTCCACACAATATCTGTGACTGCAACTGTCTGGGTAAGTCAGTTTGTAATACTAGTTAACACATATAGAGAATATTCTAATTATACATATTTCTTGAGTATATATATGTATACACACATATACATACATACAAAATTCTTATGACAACTTTCTGAGATAAATACTATTATCCCTATTTAACAGATGAGGTAATTGAGGCAGAGAGCAATAAAGTAGCTTTTGCAGAAAATACTTTCTTAATCAATAAAGAAAAACTCCACTTTTTAATGAAAACTGGGCTATTAGAGCTCTTTAAGTTAAAGTAGCCGAGGATGAGACCTGAAGGAAAGGTGAGGACATTACCTCTGAAGGGAGATTCTATATCATGGCTCCAGCAAATCCCTAGCCCCAGCAGTGAACCACCCTGCCTGCTGAGCAGCCTATTTCTCTAGAGCTCTGCTGGCTATACCATTGAGACTTTCCTAAACATTATCTAATAGGCTCAAAGAAAAGAGTCACAGTTTACTAATTTAAGGCTGTTAAAGGGAGGAATGAGCCTTGATAGAGGTGCTGCTCTCCTGTGTTTGGAGACATTCAGGCAGAGTAGTAACCAGCCATTAGGAGCTGTAGAAATATCCATAACAATAAAAGGATATTAAATAACAGACCCTCTGCACTCCTTTCTGTTTTTTTTTTTAACTCTGATAAAAATATAACAACTGTGTAAGGCTAAATAACATTTAAATAAAACATAGGTCTTATTCAAACTGTGACTGATGGCAATTAAAGGATTAGAAGACATACTGTAGAAGACATTTTTGTTTGCTTCTCAGCATCAGTTCCTTCTCCTAGTATTAATGCAACAAATTTATTTTAGGAAACCACTTTTCCCTTATGTTCAGGCAGATGATTTAGGTGAGATCGGCTCCACGTTTAAGTCCTAGGTGGGACCTGTTACACTTTAGTCAAGCAGCTTATCCCTTCCCTCTGGACAATTATTGGGTTGGCAATGAGGCCATAATCAAGAGAAGATAGCTTGGGCTCCTGGGGAAGAGATCTCTTCCCTAGTGGATTGAGTGTTAAGACATGTGGCTGAATCTGTCATCATACAGAGCTTGGCAGTAGAGCCAGCCCAAGCTAGGCAAAGCTGATGTGTGCATCCTGGTGACATTGTGTGAGGTACGAATTCCTCCTTCTCACATATAAACTTTTTAATGATGAAACCAATAAAGTTTTTTTTGCCAAAGTTTTTCTGTCATTTTCAACTGAAAGGATTTTGATATATAAGTATGTCACATTTTATTTAGAAGTTTATTTTATTCAACAAGCATGTAGCATGTGCCAGGCTGTGTTCAAGAAGCTGAGATTAAAGCAGTGAACAAGATAGATAGGATCTTTATTCTCAAGATGGTTGTATTCTTTGGGAAAAGACGGTACTAACAGTAAAGAAATAAAATGCTGGCAATGAGGCCATAATCTAGGGGAAATAGATTGGGCTTCTGGGGAAGAGACCTTTTCCCTGCTGGGCTGAGTGTTAAGACATGTGCCTGAATCTGTTATCATACAGAACTAATAATTTCAGATTGCATTGACTGCTGTGAAGAGAATTAATAGGGTGATGTGATTGAGGGTAATGCTGGAAGAAATGCTTAAGATACCATAACTGAGGGAAGGCTTCTTCCTGAGGATGTTGCTTCTGAGTTGAGACACAAAAAATGGAAAAAAAAACTAGCTATGGAAATATATTTGAGGCAGATGGCACAATAAGTGGAAACTTCTTCTGCATGAAACAGCTTTGGATATTCTAAAAACATAATGAAAATCAGTATTATTTGAAGAGAATGAGCAAGAAAGAGAAAAGATATGACTGGAGAGGTGAGCTTCACATGACTGTCTTGTGAACACATTCTACCCTCTCTTTTAAACCAATTATGGGTTGGTGATGAGGATGGATTCCTGCTTCATTCACATAGTAATCATTCAACTAAATGTTATGCTGTTTATGTGCCAGGTTCTGTGATAGGTACAGCAAATAAAGGGGTGAATAACTCAGACTTATTCTAGAAGATCTCATAGTATTTGAAGTTCTTCTCACTTACAACTTCTAGAATCTCACGAACTTCCCAGTGCTGTGATGTCTTCTTAGTGTTCCAAACTTGAAGTTCATCTCCTCACATTCCTCACCAATTCCACCAAGGACTATCACTCCCACTGCGCATCCCATTACATTTTTCATGGGACCTTCTCAGACCTAAACCTCTTTCCTTAAAATTGAGCTCCCACTTGCTGGGTTGTAAGTAGTTTTTTAAATTGCTAATCTTTATTTGCTACCAAATAGCAGAAATGTCATCAAATTTGATATATTATTCGTTGTCATAGTTGCTGGTGGTCTTAGCACACGCATGCTCATCAATATAACTTTTTATATATACATCTTCTAGGATAGTATCAAGTTTGCAACAATAAATTTGGGAATTCCATAGAGAATCTAAAGACTATTCTAATGATGTTAATGAAGATTATATGTTTGAGATTTTCTATAAGTTTTTTAAAGAAACTTAAAGCCAGGCTACCAGATAGATGGTAAGAAACAACTAGAGAAATTTGCACATGCACACATATCTGCCTTCTCAATTAGGAAATCCAGGAGAAATAGCCTTAAATTTTTATCAGTCTGTTAGAAGAAACTTCTTTTATGAATATCAGACAGAATACTAGAAAATCAATGAGAGAGATAAACAAGATAATTTTCAGTCTTCCACTGGCAAATATTCATTAATGATTATTATTTTTGCAAGTCACTGAAGCAAGATTGACACTGTACTATCAACATGCGTAATTTTATAATTATGAAAATAGTGTTTGAAAGCAAAATGAGCAATTGTGGAACAGTTCCAAATAGTGAAAATGTTTGAAAGCTTGGATATATCAAAATTCATTTTATTTTGTCATTCAGAATGCTGAGACAAGTATTTCACACCAATCCTAACCATTGCCCAAGCAGGAAAATGAATACAAATTTAATTAACTTCACCTTACTTTCCCTCATTTAATATTTATTTTTCCTTAGGTTTCTAATGTCATCATGTAGCAATCCATATATAGATATCCAAGTATGAATTTTATATTGATGCATCTAAATGTATTTAATAAATAGTTCTTTCAATTAAATGCCACCTCCTTTATTCTTTATTCTAATAGAATAGCATGAGAAATGAGGAGCATGTAATGAACATAGGGATCACCATAAAAAGCCATGATGTTCAAAAGAAATAAATAGTATGTAAGTTTCTGAAAGGCAATTATGCATGAAATATAACATATACATTCAGTCATGTAAATTATGAAACATAAGCTAAAATTCAGTGTGTACTGAATTTGTGTAAATATGAAAAAATATGTTAAAATAGGAAGACAAGAAAAACAAAGATAAACTATATGTGCCATTTTGTTGCATAACTTACCAATACCACTTTAAACATGAACTTTGCCTCTATAATCAAATGCCTCTACCTGTAACACAGTTGGGAGAAATGCTAACAGGAGGAGAAAGGACTGGGTGATGTAAAACTCCTTCCTAAGCCACTGCTGAACCAGTGCAATCTATTTTCTTTGTGATTAACTTGTTACTGTCTCCAAATGATCCCATTGTGATTGTAACATAATTTAATTTAAAATGGTTTGTCTTTATACTATTGTAAACTAAACTGAGAAGAAATCTGAAAACTCACATTTTCATGCCAGGTTTCCTAGTGATTCCATTAAAAAATGCTAACATTTAGTAAAAATGTACCTATTTTCAAGTACAGTGAGTTTTGATGAAAGCATATTCCTATGTACCATGGTCACAATTATTAAGATTTATCATCCCCAAAAGCTTATTTGCAGTCAATACTCCCTCCTCACTGCAACTGGGTAATCATTGAGTTCGTCACATGAATATAATTCCATGCCATGCTTATTTCTTTTGTTCAGCATAATGTATTTGAAAATCATCCACATTGTTAAGGTATCAGTACTTTGTTCCATTTTGTATTAGGATGTTCTCACATTGCTATAAAGAAATACCTGAGACTGGGTAATTTATAAAGCAAAGAGGTTTAGTTGGCCCGTGGTTCCACAGACTGTACAGAAAGCATGATGTATCATCTGCTTGGGTTCTGCGGAGGCCTCAGGAAACTTACAATAGTGGTAGAAGGCGAAGGAGGAGCCAGCACATTACATGGCCAGAGCAGCAAGAGTGAGAGAAGGGGGAGGTGCTATACACTTTTAAGCAACCAGATCTCATGATAACCTACTCACTTACAATCATGAGAGCAGCACTGAGGGGATGGTGCTAACCCATTAATGAGAACTCTGCCCCCATGATCCAATCACCTCCCACCAGGCCCCACCTCATTCAACATGAGCTTTGGCAAAAGACACAGATTCAAACCATATTATTCTGCTTCTGGCCCCTCCCAAATCTCATGTCCTTCTCATTTAAAAATCCAGTTATACCTTCCCAATAATCCCCAAAGTCTTAACTCCTTCCAGCATTAACTCAAAAGTGCAAAGTCTCATCTGAGACAAAGCTAGTTCCTTCTGCACATGGGCCTGTAAAATTAAAAACAAGTTAGTTACTTCCAAGATGCAAGAAGTTATAGGCATTAAATATGCTTGTTCCAAAAGGGAGAAATTGGCCAAAAGAAAGGTCCTACAGTCCACATGCTAGTTTGAAACCTAGTAGGGCGGTCATCAAATCTTAAAGCTTCAAAATAATCTCCTTTGACTCCATGTCCCACATCCAGGGCATTCTGAGGCAAGGGGTGGGCTCCCAAGGCCTTGGGCAAGTCCACTCCTACAGTAGGCTTCTGCCTAGACTTCCGGGCTTTTCCATACATCCTCTGAAATCTAGGTGGAGGCCCCTAAGCTGTAACTCTTGTACTCTGTGCACCCGCAGGCCTAGTGTCATGGGGAAGCTGCCAAGGCTCATGGCTTGCTTCCTCTGGAGCAGCTGCCAGAGCTGTACCTAAGTCCGTTTGAGCCATGGCTGGTGCTGTAGTGGCAGAGATACAGGAAGCAGTGTTTCAAGGCTCTGCAGGGCAGCAGGCCATGGACCTGGCCAATGAGGGAAGCAGGCCATTCTTCCCTCCTAGGCCTCCAAGCCTGTGATGGGAGGGGCTGCCACAAAGGTTTCTGAAATGCCTTTCAGGTCTTTTCCCCATCGGTTTAACTATTAGCACTTGGCATCTTTTTACTTATGCAAATTTCTGCAGCCTGCTTGAATTCCTACCCTGAAAATGAGCTTTTCTTTTTTATCACATGGCCAGGCTGCAAATTTTTCAAACTTTTATGTTTTGCTTCCCCTTTAAATATAAGTTCCAACTTTAGGTCATTTCTTTGCTCCTATATATGGGCATAGGTTGTTAGAAACAACCAGGCTGCTTCTTGAGCACTTTGCTGCTTAGAAATTTCTTCTGCCAGATACCCGAAAACATCACTCTCAAGTTCAAAGTCCTACAGATTCATAGGGCAGGGACACATGCAGCCACATTCTTTACTAAGGCATAACACACATGACCTTTGCTGCAGTTCCCAATAAGTTCCTCATCTCCACCTGAGACCTCATCAGTCTGGCCATCTGTCTCTATCATTCTCAACATTTGGCTCACAACTATTCAACAAGTCTGTAGGAAGTTTCAAATCTTCCTGTCTTCTTCTGATCCCTTCAAACTCTTCCAATGTCTGCCCATTACCCAGTTTCAAAGTTGCTTCCACATTTTCAGGTATCGTTATAGTAATGCCCCACTCCCAGTACCAATTTTCTGTATTAGGCCATTCTTGCATTGCTATAAAAAATACCTGAGCTAGGTAATTTATAAAGAAAAGAGATTTTAATTGGCTCATGGTTCTGCAGGCTATCAGGAAGCATGATGCTGGCATTTGCTCAGCTTCTGGGAGGCCTCAGCAAACTTACAATCATGGTGGAAGGCAAAGGGGGAGCAAGCACATCACATGGCCAGAGCAGCAAGACAGAGAAAAGGGGGAGGTGCCACACACTTTTAAACAACCAGATCTCATGAGAACTCACTCATGATGGCGAGGACAGTACCAAGGGGATGGTGCTAAACCATTCATGAGAACTCTGCCCACTTGATCCAATCACCTCCCACCAGGCCCTACCTTCAGCATTGGTGATTAAAATTCAACATGAGATTTGGGCAGGGACATGGACCCACACCATATTACATTTATTGTTGTATAGTATTCCATTCTGTTGCATGGATATACAATAATTTTTTCAAAATTAATTTCCTGTTGATTGACATTAGTTGTTTCCAGCTGTCAGTCATTATAACTAATGCCGCTAAAAACACTTAGGAGCAAGTCTTTGTGTGAACATGTGTTTTTATTTCTTTTGAGTGAATACTTAGGAGTGGAATTGCTAGGTGGTATGTTTAAGTGTATGTTTAACTATATAAAGAACTACTTAGTAGTGTTGGTTGTGTTATATTATACTCATATTAGCAACATATGAAGATTAAGTTGTTCCACATCTTTGTCAACAATTGATTGTCTATTAAATTAACATGTGATTTTAATTTTTTTTCTTTTTCTTGTGGGTAAGGGGAGCCAGTTATGTGTATGTGCATAGAGGTGAGGGATAAGGAATGGAAGGTCCCCACTGGGAGGAAGATGCTTCAAGAATTTCTGCATTTGTGTCTCTAGTGCCCCCATCAACAACTCTCTGCTGGTGGATGAGAATGTTCTGGTCACTGGGGATGACACAGGTGGTATCCATCTCTAGGTCCAGTGGAAGGAGGGCCTCTTAATGGATATGAGGTAGCATGAGGAGTACACTGAAGACATGGCTCTGCATCTAGCTGAGAAGCTGCTGCTGAT
The DNA here is from genome assembly GCF_028878055.3 of Symphalangus syndactylus. NCBI lineage: Eukaryota > Metazoa > Chordata > Mammalia > Primates > Hylobatidae > Symphalangus > Symphalangus syndactylus. The sequence continues at coordinate 113,101,709 of NC_072430.2, forward strand.
AGCCAGTTGCAACCTCAAAGCTGCCTTCCCTCCCCATGTTCAGTATCTTCCTGAAGGGGAACTTGTGGCTAGATTGTTGCCCTACTCTCTATAGTGGAAATGGCTACCTTGGCATTTTCAAAATCAAGAGATGTTGGTTTGAGTTGCAACACAGTGATATATCAATGTAGTTTTAATTAGAATTTCCACGATGACTAATGATTTTATCCTTTTTTGTGCTTATTGGCCATTCATATATCTTCTTCTATGAAGATATACAAAAGGTATATTTATTTTTTCATCTTATTAGGTTATTTGTCCTTTAATTGTTGAGTTGTATAAATTCTTAATATTTCTGGATACAATTTATTTTTAGAAATACGTTTTGTGGTTTTGTGAATATTTTCTCTGTACTAATCTTTTTATTTTCTAAATGATGCCTTTTTAACAGCTGAACTTCAAAATTTTGATGAAGTACAATGTGTCAATTTTTTTTGATTAATTGTTTCTATGGCCCGAGATCTTTTTCTATCCCAAAGTCAAGGGTTTTCTCTTATGCTTTCTTCTAAGAGTGTTAGGGTTTATGTTAAGAATTACAATTCATTTTGAGTTTATATTTGTATATGATATGAGGAATTGTTCAGTGCTTATTTTTTCCTATGTAGATATTCAGTTGTTACAGCACTATTTATTGAAAAAGACTATTCTTTTGTCCATTGAAATTACCTGGGCAGCATTGTTTAAAATTAATTGACTATGTTGTTGTGGGTTTATTTATGTACTCTCTATTCTGTTTCATGAATCTATATATCTACCTTTATGCCAAAAATAAGTTTTATTTTAAGCTTTATAATACATTTTAAAAACCAGGCAAGAGTTTTGTTCCTCCAGTTTTGTTCTTTTTCAAAATTACTTTGGCTATTCTTAGTCCTTTGCATTTCTCTGTAAGTTTTAGGATCAACTTTCAACCTCTGCAAGAAAGACTGCTAAGATTTTGATTGGAATAGTATTAAATCTATAGATTAATTTGGGTAGAACTGGTGTCTTAATAATATTAAGTCTTCTGCTCCACCAATGTATTAAATCTCTCTATGTATTTACATCTTCTTTGATTTCACTCAGCAATATTTTGTAGTTTTCTGTGCATGGATCTCACATACATTTTGTAAAATTAATCCCTAAGTATGACATGCTTTTTTTTTTTTTGACAGATTCTCACTCTGCCTCCCAGGCTGGAGTGCAGTGGTGCAATCTTGGCTCACTGCAACCTCCACCTCCCAGGTTCAAGTGATTCTCCTGCCTCAGCCTCCTGAGTAGCAGGGATTACAGGTGCCTGCCACCATGCTAATATTTTGTATTTTTGGTAGAGATGGGGTTTCCCCATGTTGGCCAGGCTGGTCTTGAACTCCTGACCTCAGGTGATCCACTCACCTCAGCTTCCCAAAGTGCTGGGATTACAGGTGTGAGCCACTGCGCCTGGCCAATTACGTGCTTTTTGATGCTATTGTAAGTGACATTTAAAAATTTGAATTTCCAAGTGTTTATTGCTAGTTTGTAGAAATATTTTGATTTTGGAATGTTAACCTAGTATCCCGCAACCTTACTATACACACTGAGAGTTATAATTTTTACATAATTTTTTCCAGCTTTATTGAGATATCATTAACAAATAAAGGAGTCTTTCTACACAGTCATGTCAGCTGTGAATAATGACAGTTTGACTTTGTTCTTTCTAATATGTATGTATTTTCTTCCCTTTTCTTGCCTAATTGCCATAGCTAGGACTTCAAGAACAATGTTGAGTAGATGTGGTGAGAGTAGACATGTTTGCCTTTTTCTCAGTCTTAGAGAGAAAGGAATCATTCCTTCACCACTGAACACGGTGTAAGCTGTGGGTTTTTCATAGATTCCCTTTGTCAGAATTAGAAAATTTTCTTCTAGTTTGCTGAGAGTTTTTATCAGGAATAGATATTACATTTTGTCAAATATATTTTTTTCTGCATCTATTGAGATGTAGATCATATATAGACATATATTTTATTCAACAAAATGGTGAATTGGTGAATTATATTAATTGGATCCCTGATGTTAAACCACTAAGAAAACTTTTTTTTGTCATGGTATATTATCATTTTTATTATTATTATTATTTTTTATTATACTTTAAGTTCTGGGATACATGTGCCGAATGTGTAGGTTTGTTATGTAGGTATACATGTGCCATGGTGGTTTGCAGCACCCACCAACCCATCATCTATATTAGGTATTTCTCCTAATGCTGTCCCTACCCTGGGCCCCCACTCCCTGACAGGCCCCAGTGTGTGATGTTCCTGTCCCTGTGTCCATGTGTTCTCATCGTTCAACTCCCACTTATGAGTGAGAACATGTGGTGTTTGGTTTTCTGTTCCTGTGTTAGTTTGCTGAGAATGATGGTTTCCAGCTTCATCCATGTCCCTGAAAAGGACATGAACTCATCCTTTTTTGTGGCTGCGTAGTATTCCATGGTGTATATGTGCCAAATTTTCTTTATCCAGTCTATCATTGATGGGCATTTGGGTTGGTTCCAAGTCTTTGCTATTGTGAACAGTGCTATAATAAACATACGTGTACATGTGTCTTTATAGGAGAATGATTTACAATCCTTTGAGTATATACCCAGTACTGGGATTGCTGGGTCAAATGGTATTTCTGGTTCTAGATCCTTGAGGAATTGCCACACTGTCTTCCACAATGGTTGAACTAATTTACACTCCCACCAACAGCATAAAAGCTTTCTTATTTTTCCATATCCTCTCCAGCATCTGTTGTTTCCTGACTTTTTAATGACTGCCATTCTAACTGGCATGAGATGGTATCTCATTGTGGTTTTGATTCACATTTCTCTAATGATCAGTGATGATGGGTTTTTTTCATGTGTTGTTGGTCGAATAAATGTCTTCTTTTGAGAAGTGCGTCTGTTCATATCCTTCGCCCACTTTTTGATGGGGTTGTTTTTTTCTTGTAAATTTGTTCAAGTTTTTTGTAGATTCTGGATATTAGCCCTTTGTCAGATGGATAGATTGCAAAAATTTTCTCCCATTCTGTAGGTTGCCTGTTCACTCTGATGGTAGTTCCTTTGCTACCATCAGAGCATCTTTGCTAGCTTCTGCTGTGCGGAAGCTCTTTAGTTAGATCCTATTTGTTAACTTTGGCTTTTCTTGCCTTTGCTTTTGGTGTTTTAGTCTTGAAGTCTTTGCCCATGCCTATGTCCTGAATGGTATTGCCTAGGTTTTCTTCTAGGGTTTTTATGGTTTTAGGTATTATATTTAAGTCATTAATCCATTTTGAGTTAATTTTTGTATAAGGAAGGGGTCCACTTTCAGTTTTCTGCATATGGCTAGCCAGTTTTCCCAACACCATTTATTAAATAGGGAATCCTTTCCCCATTGTTTATATCAGGTTTGTCAAAGATCAGATGATTGTAGATGTGTGGCACCATTTCTGAGACCTCTGTTCTGTTCCATTGGTCTATATATCTGTTTTGGTACCAGTACCATGCTGTTTTGGTTACTGTAGCTTTGTAGTATAGTTTGAAGTCAGGTAGCGTGATGCCTCCAGCTTTGTTCTTTTTGCCTAGGATTGTCTTGTCTATATGGGCTCTTTATTGGTTCCATATGAAATTTAAAGTAGTTTTTTCTAACTCTGTGAAGAAAGTCAGTGGTAGCTTGATGGGCATAGCACTGAATCTATAAATTACTTTAGGCAGTATGGTCATTTTCACAATATTGATTCTTCCTATCCATGAGCATGGAATGTTTTTCCATTTGTTTGTGTCCTCTCTTATTTCCTTGAGCAGTGGTTTGTAGTTGTCTTTGAAGAGGTCCTTCACATCCCTTGTAAGTTGTATTCCTAGGTATTTTATTCTCTTTGTAGCAATTGTGAATGGAGTTCACTCATGATTTCACTCTCTGTCTATTATTGCTGGATAGGAATGCTTGTGATTTTTGCACATTGATTTTGTATCCTGAGACTTTGCTGAAGTTGCTTATCAGCTTAAGGAATTTTTGGGCTGAGACGATGGGGTTTCTAAGTATAAAATCATGTTATCTTCAAACAGAGACAATTTGACTTCCTCTTTTCATATTTGAATAACATTTATTATTTCCCTTGCCTGATTGCCCTAGCCAGAACTTCCAATACTATGTTGAATAGGAGTGGTGAGAGAGGGTATCTTTGTCTTGTGCTGGTTTTCAAAGGGAATGCTTCCAGCTTCTGCCCATTCAGTATGATTTTGGCTGTGGGTTTGTCATAAATAGCTCTTACTATTTTGATATATGTTCCATCAATACCTAGTTTATTGAGAGTTTTTAGCATGAAGGGCTATTGAATTTTATTGAAGGCCTTTTCTGCATTTATTGAGACAATTGTGATTTTTGTCATTGGTTCTGTTTATGTGATGAATTACATTTATTGATTTGCGTATGTTGAACCAGCCTTGCATCCCAAGGATGAAGCTGAATTGATTGTGGTGGATAAACTTTTTGATATGCTGCTGGATTCGGTTTGCCAGTATTTTATTGAGGATTTTCGCGTTGGTGTTCATCAGGGATATTGGCCTGAAATTTTTTTTTTTGTTGGGTCTCTGCCAGGTTTTGGTATCAGGGTGATGCTGGCCTCATAAAATGTGTTAGGGAGGAGTCTGTCTTTTTCTGTTTTTTGGAATAGTTTCAGAAAGAATGGTACCAGCTCCTCTTTGTACCTCTGGTAGAATTCGGCTGTGAATCCATCTGGTCCTGGACTTTTTTTGGTTGGTAGGCTATTAATCACTGCCTCAATTTCAGAACTTGTTATTGGTCTATTCATGGATTCATCCTCTTTCTGGTTTAGTCTTGGGAGGGCGTATTTGTCCAGGAATTTATCCATTTCTTCTAGATTTTCTAGTTTGTTTGCATAGAGGTTTTTTTTTTTTTTTCTGGTGTTTGGGCTTTTTTTTTTTAATTATACTTTAAGTTTTAGGGTACATGTGCACAACGTGCAGGTTAGTTACATATGTATACATGTGCCATGTTGGTGTGCTGCACCCATAAACTCGTCATTTAACATTAGGTATATCTCCTAATGCTATCCCTCCCCCCTCCCCCCACCTCACAACAGGCCCCAGTGTGTGATGTTCCCCTTCCTGTGTCCATGTGTTCTCATTGTTCAATTCCCACCTATGAGTGAGAACATGCGGTGTTTGGTTTTTTGTCCTTGTGATAGTTTGCTGAGAATGATGGTTTCCAGTTTCATCCATGTCCCTACAAAGGATATGAACTCATCATTTTTTATGGCCACATAGTATTCCATGGTGTATATGTGCCACATTTTCTTAATCCAGTCTATCATTGTTGGACATTTGGGTTGGTTTGAAGTCTTTGCTATTGTGAATAGTGCTGCAATAAACATATGTGTGCATGTGTCTTTATAGCAGCATGATTTATAATCCTTTGGGTACATACCCACTAATGGGATTGCTGGGTCAAATGGTATTTCTAGTTCGAGAACCCTGAGGAATCGCCACACTGACTTCCACAATGGTTGAACTAGTTTACATTCCCACCAACAGTGTAAAAGTGTTCCTATTTCTCCACATCCTCTCCAGCACCTGTTGTTTCCTGACTTTTTAATGATCGCCATTCTAACTGGTGTGAGATGGTATCTCATTGTGGTTTTGATTTGCATTTCTCTGGTGGCCAGTGATGATGATCATGTTTTCATGTGTCTTTTGGCTGCATAAATGTTTTCTTTTGAGAAGTGTCTGTTCATATCCTTTGCCCACTTTTTGATGGGGTTGTTTGTTTTTTTCTAGTATCCTCTGATGATAGTTTGTATTTCTGTGGGATCTGTGGTGACATCCTCTTCATCATTTATTATTGTGTCTATTTGATTCTTCACTCTTTTCTTCTTTATTACTCTGGCTAGCAGTCTATGTATTTTGCTAATCTTTTCAAAAAACCACCTCCTGGTTCCATTCATTTCTTGACAGGTTTTTTGTGTCTCTATCTCCTTCAGTTCTGCTCTGATCTTAGTTATTTCCTGTCTTCTGCTAGCTTTTGAATTTGTTTGCTCTTGCTTCTCTAGTTCTTTTAATTGTGATGTTAGGATGTCAATTTTAGATCTTTCCTGCTTTCTCCTGTGGGCATTTAGTGCTGTAAATTTCCCTCTAAACACTGCTTTAGCCGTGTCCCAGAGATTCTGGTACATTGTGTCTTTGTTCTCACTGGTTTGAAAGAAATTATTTCTGCCTTAATTTCGTTATTTACCCAGTAGTCACTCAGGTGCAGGATGTTCAGTTTCCATGTAGTTGTGCAGTTTTGAGTGAGTTTCTTAATCCTGAGTTTTAATTTGATTGCACTGTGTCCCAAGAGACTATTTGTTATGATTTCCATTCTTTTCCATTTGCTGAGGAGTGATTTATTTCCAATCATGTGGTCGATTTTAGAATAAGTGTAACGTGGTGCTGAGAAGAATGTATATTCTGTTGATTTGTGGTGGAGAGTTCTATAGATGTCTATTAGGTCTGCTTGGTCCATAGCTGAGTTGAAGTCCTGAATATCCGTGTTAGTTTTCTGTCTCATTGATCTATGTAATATTGACAGTGGGGTGTTAAAGTCTCCCACTATTATTGTGTGGGAGTCTAAGTTTCTTTGTGGGTCTCTAAGAACTTGGTTTATGAATATGGGTGCTCCTGTATTGGGTGCATATATATTTAGGATAGTTAGCTCTTCTTGTTGCATTGATCCCTTTACTATTATGTAATGCCCTTCTTTGTCTTTTTTGATCTTTGTTGGCTTAAAGTCTGTTTTATCAGAGACTAGGATTGCAACCCCTGCTTTTTTTTTTCTTTTTTTGCTTTCCATTTGCTTGGTGAATATTTCTCCATCCATTTATTTTGAGCCTATGTGTATCTTTGCACGTGCGATGGGTCTCCTGAATATAGCACACTGATGGGTCTTGGCTGTTTATCCAATTTTCCAGTCTGTGTCTTTTAATTGGGGCATTTAGCCTGTTTACATTTAAGGTTAATATTGTTATGTGTGAATTTGATCCTGTTGTTATGATGCTAGCTTGTTATTTTGCCTGTGAGTTTATGCAGTTTCTTCATAGCGTCGATGGTCTTTACAATTTGGTATGTTATTTCAGTGGCTGGTACTGGTTTTTCCTTTCTGTATTTAGTGCTTCCTTCAGGCGCTCTTGTAAGGCAGGCCTGGTGGTGACAAAATCTCTCAGCATTTGCTTGTCTGTAAAGGATTTTATTTCTCCTTCACTTATGAAGCTTAGTTTGGCTGGATATGAAATTATGGGTTGAAAATTCTTTCCTTTAAGAATGTTGAATATTGGCCTCCATTGTCTTCTGGCTTGTAGGGTTTCTGCAGAGAGATCCACCATTGGTCTGATGGGCTACCCTTTGTGGGTAACACAATCTTTCTCTCTGGCTGCCTTTAACATTTTTTCCTTCATTTCAACCTTGGTGAATCTGATGAGTATGTGTCTTGGGGTTGCTCTTCTCGAGGAATGCCTTAATGGTGTTCTCTGTATTTCCTGAATTTGAATGTTGGCCTGTGTTTCTAGGTTGGGGAAGTTTTCCTGGATGATATCCTGAAGAGTGTTTTCCAACTTAGTTCCATTCTCCCCGTCACTTTCAGGTACACCAATCAAATGTAGGTTTGGTCTTTTCACATAGTCCCATATTTCTTGGAGGCTTTGTTTATTCCTTTTTATTCTTTTTCTCTCTAATCTTGTCTTCATGCTTTATTTCATTAAGTTGATCTTCAATCTCTGATATTCTTCTGCTTGATTGATTCGGCTATTCATACTTATGTATACTTCATGAAATTCTCGTGCTGTGTTTTTTAGCTCCATCAGGTCATTTATCTTCTTGTCTAAACTGGTTATTCTAGTTAGCGATTCGTCTCACCTTTTTTCAAGGTTCTTATCTTCCTTGCATTGGGTTAGAACTTGCTTCTTCAGCTCGGAGGAGTTTGTTATTACCTACCTTCTGAAGCCTTCTTCTTACAATTTGTCAGACTCACTCTCCATTCAGTTTTGTTCCCTTGCTGGTGAGGAGTTGTGATCTTTTGCAGGAGAAGAGGTGTTCTGGTTTTTGGAATTTTCAGCCTTTTTGCACTGGTTTTTCTTCATCTTTGTGGATTTATCTACCTTTGTTCTTTGATGTTGGTGACCTTTGGATGAGGTTTTTGTGTGGATGTCCTTTTTGTTGATGTCGATGCTATTCCTTTCTGTTTGTTAGTTTTCCTTCTAATAGTCAGGCCCCTCTGCTGCAGGTCTGCTGGAGTTTGCTGGAGGTACACTTCAGACTCTGTTTGCCTGGGTATCACCAGCCAAGGCTGCAGAACAGCAAAGATTGCTGCCTGTTCCTTCCTCTGGAAGCTTCATCCCAGAGGGGCACCTGCCAGATGCCAACCAGAGCTCTCCTGTATGAGGTGTCTGTAGACCCCTGCTGGGAGATGTCTCCCAGTCAGCAGGCATGGGGGTCAGGGATCCACCTGAGGCAGTCTGTCCCATAGCAGAGCTCGAGCGCTATGTTGGGAGATATGCTGCTCTCTTCAGAGCCTGCAGTCAGGAACGTTTAAGTCTGCTGAAGCTTCACCCACAGCTGTTCCTTCCTTCAGGTGCTCTGTCCCAGGGAGATGGGAGTTTTATCTATAACCCTCTAACTAGGGCTGCTGCCTTTCTTTCAGAGATGCCCTGCCCACGGAGGAGGAATCTAGAGAGGCAGTCTGGCTACAGCGGCTTTGTGGAGCTGTGGTGGGCTCTGCCCAGTTCAAACTTCCTGCTGGTGGCGTTATTTACACTGTGAGGGGAAAACCACCTACTCAAGCCTCAGTAAAGGCAAACGCCCCTCCCCCACAAAGCTCCAGCATCCCAAGTCAACATCAGACTGCTGTGCTGGCACTGAGAATTTCAAGCCAGTGGATCTTAGCTTGCTGGGCTTTGTTGGGGAGGGATCTGCTGAGCTAGATCACTTGGCTCCCTGGCTTCAGCCCCCTTTCCAGGGGAGCAAACGGTTCTGTCTCGCTGGCATTCCAAGAGCCACTGGAGTATGAAAAAAAAGTCCTGCAACTAGCTTGCTGTCTGCCCAAACAGCTGCCCAGTTTTTGTGCTTGAAACCCAGGGCCCTGCCGGTGTAGGCACCCGAGGGAATCTCCTGGTCTGCAGGTTGCGAAGACCACGAGAAAAGCATAGTTTCTGGGCTGGAATCCACTGTTCCTCATGGCATAATTTCTCATGGCTTCCCTTGGCTGGGGGAGGGAGTTCCCCAACCCCTTGCGCTTCCTGGGTGAGGGGGTGCCCCACCCTTCTTTGGCTCACCCTTCGTGGGTTGCACCCCCTGTCTAACCAGTCCCAATGAGATGAGCCAGGTACCTCAGTTGGAAATGCAGAAATCACCCACCTTCTGCATTGATCTCGCTGAGAGCTGCAGACCAGAGCTGCTCCTATTCAGCCATCTTGCCAGCCCCTGGTATATTATCATTTTTATATCTTGCTCTTAAGGATGTTAGCATCTAAATTCTTGAGGATTAGAGTCTTGTGTTCTTATAAAGTCTTTTTTTGAATTGCTTATTTCATTTTTTCATCCAGCTTTCATTTCTTTTTAAAAACATTTTTTGACACATATTTGTACACCCTTATAGGGTACATAGGGATGTTGCAATACATATAATGTACAGTGATCAGATCAGGGTAATTAACATATCTGTCATCTCAACATTTATTATTTCTTTGTGTTGGAAATATTCAATATCCTTCTTCTAGCTATTTGAAAATACATACTATTGTTAACTATAGTCATCCTACAGTGCTATGGAACACTAGAACTTATTCCTCCTATCTAGCTGTAATTTTGTATCCTTCAGCAAATCTCTGACCATCCCTCCCTTTCTCCTACTCTTCCCTGCCTCTAGTAGCCTCTGTTCTACTTTTTGCTTCTACAAGATTAACTTTTTTTGGCTTCCATATATAACAGAACATGTGGTGTTTAACTTTCTATTCCTGGCTGATTTCACTTAACAGTGTCCTCCAGTTCCATCCATATTGCTACAAATGACAGGAGTTTTGTGGCTGAATAGTATTCCACTGTGTATACATATATCATATTTTCTTTATCCATTCATCTCTTGTGATATCTTTGTCTAGTTTTGGTATCATGGCAATATTGGTCTCATAAAACGAGTTAGGAAGTCTGTCTTTTTTCTCTGTTTTTGGTGTAATTTGTGTAGGTTTGGTATTTCTTCCTTACATGTTTAGCCTCTGTATATAGAGTTCTCTTAGTGAAAATGCTTTAAATTTTGAAGTCAGTTATTTAAAAATTTGATATGGGGTTATTTGGCTTTTTTACTTCTTTTTGATTCAGTTTTGATTATTTGTGTCTGTCAAAGTGTTTCTTAATCTAAGATGGCAAATTTACTAGTGTAATGTTATTCACAATATTTTCCTAGTTATCTTATTTTTTTTATTTGAGATGGAGTCTCTCTCTTTCACTCAGACTGGAGTGCATTGGCACAATCTCAGTTCACTGCAACCTCTACCTCCCGGGTTCAAGTGATTCTCCTGCCTCAGCCTTCAAGTAGCTGAGACTACAGACGTGCACCACCATGCCTGGCTAATTCTTGTACTTTTAGTAGAGACAGGGTTTCACTATGTTGGCCAGGCTGGTCTCGAACTTCTGACCTCAGGTGATCCACAGGCCTCAGCCTCCCAAAGTGCTGGGATTATAGGCATGAGCCAACACACACTGCCCCTAATTATCTTTTTAATGCCTGTAGTTATGTTCTTTTTTTCATTCTTTATATTGCTAATTTTTTTATTTTTTTTTCAGTGCAGCTAAAGGTTTATGAAAATTTCAACCCTTTCAAAGAATTAGCTTTTGATTTCTTTGATTTTCTTATTGTTTGAACATTTTTCATTTCATTGATTTCTATTCTTTATTATTTTATTCTTTCTATTTTGTGCTTATTTCCTCCTATTTTTATAGCTTTATAAAGTGGAAACTTAAATCATTCATTTTAGAACTTTCTGTTTTTCAAAATTAAACATTTAAATTAAGTATCTACCCCTTCACCACTACATTTGCCAGCCTTTGGTTATCATTACTCTTTCTATCTTTATGAGTTTAGAGAAATTGGTTAATGGGCACAAAAATATAGTTAGATTGAAGGAATAAGATCTAGGGTTTGGTATCACAATAGGGTGACTATATCTAACAATAATTTATTGTATATTTCAAAATAACTAACACAGTGGAATTGTAATGTTCCTAACAAAAAGAAATGATAAATGCTTGAGGTCATGGATATCCCAGTTACCCTGATTTGATCATTACATATTGTATACTTATATCAAAATATCACATGCCCCTGTAAATATGTACAACTATTATATCACAATAATTATAAAAATAAATTTTTTAAAGATAAGCATTTAAAATTACGAAGTTTTAAAGCACTGCTTATTAGCATTGCAGATATTTTGATATGTCATGTTTCATTTTTATTCTTTTCAAACTATTTTCTAATTTCCCTTGTGATTTCTCTTTGACAAAAGTGTACTGTTCAACAATGTTCACCATGCAGGTCACGGGTACAATAAAAGCCCAGTCCTCACTACTATGTAATATATGCATGTAAGGGACCTGGACTTGTATCCCCTAAATATATGTTTTAAAAGTGTACTGTTTAATTTCCAAATACTTGGGGGACTTTTCAGATATGTTTCTGTTGTTTGTTTCCAATTTAATCTTATTGTGATCAGTGAACATATTTTGAACTACTTTCATTGTTTTAAATTTATTGAGACTTGTTTTATGGAACATTATTATATGATCTATCTTTGCTCATATTCCACATCCACTTGAAGAGAATGTATATTCTGCTGTTGTTAAAGAGTTAATTATAGTTAATATAGAGTTATATCAGCATTTGTATGGTTAGCACTACAATATTTTAATATTAGTCATTGAAGCACCCATTATTAGCACTGTCAGTGAGAGTTTTGTGTATCTTACATAAGATGCTTTTAACCTTAAGATACACCCATCCGTTATTCAATAATCCATGTAATTATCAGCTGGAAATGATTAAGGAAGCAGGTGTAGTAAAATTTTTTGAAAGGCAGTAAGTCACACTCAATTTGCACCCAAATCCAACATATCTGCTGAGATGGTTTAGTTCTTAATTAAAATTTGATTTTGAATGAAAGCAGCTTTTCCTGTCAGCCAGGGAAAAGCCACGGACATATGCTTAGAAAGAGTTGGAGTGGCTTTTATCTCAGGTATCCACAGGAGAAACTACCTCAGGTGGTACATATACTAATATAAACCACAGAAAAAATTAAAATCAAATCCAGAACCAAATTCTGGGAGAGGGGAGATTGAAATTGATATGAGAGAATTTCCTGAGGACATGGAAATGTTTTATTTCATCATAAAGATATAGGTTACACAGTAGCATACATTTGTTAAAATTGTACATATAAGGCCTGGCACAGTAGCTCACGCATGTAATCCTAGCATTTTGGGAGGCCGAGGTGTGTGGATTTCTTGAGCTCAAGAGTTCAAGACCAGCCTGGGTAACATGTTGAAACCCTGTCTCTGTAAAAATACAAAAAAATTAGCCGGGCATGGTGGCACATGCCTATAGTTCCAGTTACTCAGGAGGATGAGGTACAAAATCACTTGATCCCAGGAGGCAGAGATTGCAGTGAGCTGAGACAGCACCACTGCACTCCAGCCTGGGCAACAGAGTGAGACTCTGTCTCAAAAAAAAATGTACATATAAGATTCCTTTAAAAGATATTTCACTGTTTAAAGCAAACAATAATATATTGTGAGATTTATGACATATAGAATTTTACTTTAGAAAAGTAAAAATGATTTGAAAGTGTACAATAAAAAAACAAGTTTTTTTTTTTTTTTTTTTTTTGAGACAGAGTCTTGCTCTGTTACCCAGGCTGGAGTGCAGTGGCACGATCTTGGCTCACTGCAAGCTCCACCTCCCGGGTTCATGCCATCCTCTGGCCCCAGCCTCCCAAGTAGCTGGGACTACAGGTGCCCACCACCATGCCAGGCTAATTTTTTTTTGTATTTTTAGTAGAGACGGGGTTTCACCGTGTTAGCCAGGATGGTCTCCATCTGCTGACCTTGTGATCCGCCTGCCTCGGCCTCCCAAAGTGCTGGGATTACAGGTGTGAGCCACTTTTTTTTTTTTTTTTTTTTTGGAGACAGACTGTCCCTCTGTCGCTGAGGCTGGAGTGCAGTGGTGTGATCTTGGCTCACTCTAACCTCCACCTCCCAAGTTCAAGCGATTCTCGTGCCTCAGCCTCCAGCGTAGCTGGGATTACAGGTGCTGCTCCACCATACCTGGCTAATTTTTGTATTTTCAGTAGAGACGGGGTTTTGCCATGTTAGTCAGGCTGGTCTCAAACTCTTGGCTTAAAGGTATCTGCCCGCCTCAGCCTCCCAGACTTAGTGTGCATATTAAGTATCTGGGATGTTAAATATTTAATTACCATATTCCACGATAAAGATTCTGATTTATTAGGTCTGGGGTGAAACCTAGGAACTGGTTCGCTTAACCATTCCAGGTGCTTCCTATAAGGATAGTACAGTGGCTTACACCTGAGAAATAATGAGCAGAAATCATTCTAAAGGGGACAAGGGAGAGATAGGTTTCTGGTGGTTGGGAATGGCTTTTTGAAAGAAGTAGGAGGTGGGGTAAGCATTGTCAAATAGGAAACTTCTGCTAAAATTAAATAAACAGTGAGGAGTTGCGTGAATTTTGTAGAGAAACATTAATTGCCCGAAAGTCCTGAGATGTAAGGATCCATCCATTTTGTAAACTTCAATCCTATCATTATTTGGTGTATAGAAAGTTTAAAAAAACAAACACAACCAACTGATTTCTGAGCCATGTGTAACCATGGTAACATTTTTACAACCACAATTCTCTTGAAGAGAAAGTAGTGAAAATGGCTGAGTAAACAATAAAGCATATTCTTTAAACATCCTAATGAAAACTAGTTGAAGAGAGGAAATGAATATAGTGAGACTTGGAATTGCAACTCAAGAAAATATTTTACAACATGATCTATACTAATCTCTCACACAACCTTTTCTCAGAGATAACAGGCAAGATAAGGCAGGTTTTTTTTTCTTTTTGTAAAGACACTTCACCTACGGTGATTAGTAAGTTAGAAGGTCTCTTAAGCTACATGAAAGTGAAGACTTGAATGTTGTCCTAATGCATTTAGAATTTGAAGGTGAACAAAGATAGGTGCAAATTATTTATAATTCACATTGAAGTAGATATATCATGTATTAAAACTGAATGGTGATTTCAATATGTTAGGAACTTGGTGATTAAGAGGTTTTGAGACATGTCAAGGAACATCATTTTACTCTTCATATCTAGTGAGGTCTCATATTCAAAGTCCATGTACTTGTTATGAGTTATATAAAAGAACACGTAATCATCATAGTAATGGAAGGAGGCCATGACCCTAAATTAGTAAGTGCTAAACTCAGACACAAAGGAAACAGGCATAAACCATGTCCTTCTTCCTCATTTTTGTTGTGTTTGTATGCATGTGTGCATGTGTGTGTAGGTATAGGTGTGTGTGTATACATTTTTATATGCTTTTATGCATTTGTGAATGAAATTGGTAGAAGTTATAGATATAGATAATGAAGTTGTATATTATTTATCAAATTTAGTGTCAATGAAATAGGCAGGGTAAATATGTAGTGATTTAATTGAAAATTGAACCAAAAGCCTAATTAATGCAGAAATACATTCAAATTAATTAAAGAGCTGTCACAACCAGTCAGAATATTTTCATAATAACAGTGAATAGTTTTTAAAATTTCTTCATAGATTTAATAATCTCAAGCACCTAGAGCATGTTATCATGATCTTATATTGGGAAATGATATATCCTCATCAGATAAATGTGCATAATGTTAATGTCTTTTGAAGATGCTCTTAAATATAAAAAAAAATAAAATTAAAGCAGGATACTGGAATACATGTACATATTCACAAACAGTGACATTAAGAATCTACAAAAAATAGTCATTTTTCCCTGAATCAGAGCAATGAATCAGAATGATAAGGATGTTATGAGGACTGGTAAGTTATTCCTCTTTGTGTTGTCCCTTCATTCAAGAATATGATCAAAACTTGGTAAAATGAAGTGCCTGAGATGAATGGGGAATAAAATATGAAATGTATTTAAATGTTAAAGATGTGACTGATGAGTGCCTATTTCAGAGAGTCTCTAAATCGGATAGCCTATCAGTATTGAAGTGGAAGACAATATTTTCATCTTGCATTAATCAGTTCTATTGAATTCTTGCTGGGTTCAGAGTTCTATACTAGACATAAAAACACAAGGCTTAATGGAGTTGTTGCTGAGATAGAAAATATTGCCTCCTTTTACATCAATATTTATAATAATACCATTGGATTCTATCTATAAAGCAAATCAATTGTGCAAATAAATAGTACTAGTTATTGGGGAAAGGTCTTATGCTAGCTAGCTGCTTAGTGCTTTGTATGTATTGTCACTGTAAACCTACTTTACCATAATAGAATTCATGTCCACAGTGTAAACAGGGAGGATTTAAATTTTATTATCCATAAGGTTTGATAATATTCATATTGATGATTAATTTGCTATAATTGCAAATTGTTCAACTGGAATTAACCTAGGCAATGAAGGAACTGTTCTCATTTAAATAGAATCTACACAGGGCTGAAAGCCACACGACTTGTCCTACTCCAGCCCTGGAGCAAGCCTGCCAGGTGGCCTTCGTAAGGTTGCAAGGTATTCCATTTTAAAACAAGTGAGCCCACATTCAAACTTTCCATCCGGAATATTTATGTCTGAAATATTGTATCTGGATAATACTTAATCTTTTCATTTGGAAAACAATTTGAGAAAATGACAAACTTAGCAGTGTATTTTCTAGTTAAGTTTTGGTGTCATGTTATGACATATGGGAGACTTCGACTTCCTGCCTGGATATTCACTAACAGTTACTGGATGAGAAACTGCTGGACAAAATAAAAAGAGTCCTTCAGGAGCGCAGAGCGGGAGTTTTTTTGCAGCACAGTCTGTATGCCTCTGGGCAGCAACCAAGGACATTGCCTCTGCCAGGCAGTAAGTGACTGCACAATCATACTGGGGGTTTTAAATATTTGTTTGCCCTGATATAGTCATTTGCCTAGTTTTTAGATTGCCCCACCGCTCCATAGATGAGTAATAATTGAACACTTTGTCAAATATAGTTGGTTGCCTTAAATCAGAATTTATAAAACACAGTTAATTAGAACATTTCTTGATAAAAAAGATCAATGATAATGTTATGGGATCTTTGGGGTTCTGGCTGGAAACTTCTGTGGCTGGTGGTGTCTTTGCCCGAGTTTTGCGGAGGCCTGCTGGGCTCATCTCACCCATTCGGCCTGGCAGGCTGAGCTTGGCTCATGCTACCGGCCTGGTTCCCGCCTGCAAAGGGTGGGTCAGGTGTGGAACAGCGAGGGGTGTGTGAGTGACCGTGCAGCCCGGCCACTGCACACAGACATGCTGGCTGCTGCAGTGGGGTGGGCAGCTCCAGGTGTCAGCATGGGTGCCGGCTCCGTGAGGCTGTGGCTGGACCAGGTGCCCCACATACAGCTTTCATGACTGGCACTGGGGAACACGGTAGCACCCGGAAGCTTGGAGATGCCAGGAACCCCAGGGCCCCAAAGAGGGAGTCACAGCCTTGGCTTGGGGAGCTCCCAGGTCTGGGACCCCCAAATGGCTGCAATTATTTTTTCCTTCTCTTTGCCCATAACATGGCAAGCAAGGGGCATGTCTCAGCCCTGTTTGTGTTACAGCTCTTTCAGGCTTGCCATTGGGTGGTTCCTGAGTTCTTGTCCTGTGACCAGGAAGAATGAGGTACGCAGAGAAGTGGAGGGTGGGCCAGATGAAGAGGAGCTTTATTGAGCATTAGAACAGCTCAGTGGAAACCCACAGGGGGAAGCTCCTTTCCTCAGCCAGGGTGTCCCATCATGAGTTCATCTCCTAGCAGAGATGGTAGCTCCTCTCTGCAGCTGGTCATTCCAATGTCTGCAGCTCTCAGCAGAGAGGAGGCTCTGGAGTGGGTAGCTCCTCTTTGAAGCTAGTCATCCTGACATCTGCTGCTCTCAGGAGAGAGAAGGCCCTGGAGTGGGTACCTCCTTTCTGCAGCTGGTCATCCCCACATCTGCTGAGCTCTGGCTGAGTACAGGGCTTTTATGGGAGGAAGTGCATGCTGATTGGTTCATGGGCAACCATGGGCAGGCCAGAAAAGGCATCACAAGGTTGATGGTGCCTGGCCTAAAGGTGGGGCCTCACCAGAGACCCGCCCGTTTCTGCCCAGGAGTCTGTCTGCCTCTGGCTGCCATTCATGGCACCCAGGCTGTTTGTGCCAAGGAGCACCTGCAGGCCAGTGCTGAGTTGCCCTCCATCCCCCTTGGCTTCCCGCCCATGCTCATCCATGGCCAAAGTCTGGAGGGAGCTGAGGTGACAGAGGGCTGGTGTGTCAGCACTGCCCTGAGTGTGTGCATACCCTGCTGGTCTGTGACAGCACCTGGGCTCAGTCCCAACTTTGCTCCAAGATCTGAGCAGGTGCTGACATCAGGGAAAAGCAAGGCAGTGGGAGCAGGCATTTCTTTTCTTTTCTTTCTTTCTTTCTTTTTTATTTGAGACAGAGTCTCGCTCTGTCACCCAGGCTGGAGTACAGTGGCATGACATTTCTGAGCCGGTGAGGGCAGGGAGGGCCTTCCCAGGCCCCCAAGAGTTCAGGGATGCCTGGGTTTGAAGCTGCAATTTGGGCAGCTGCAGTTGGGTAGGGGGCGGGGCTCCTATCTGCTCCATGGAGCAGGAGACCCGGGTCCACAGCCATGACTTGGCA
Organism: Symphalangus syndactylus; assembly: GCF_028878055.3. Taxonomy (NCBI): domain Eukaryota; kingdom Metazoa; phylum Chordata; class Mammalia; order Primates; family Hylobatidae; genus Symphalangus; species Symphalangus syndactylus. Next base: position 113,119,659 of record NC_072430.2, read on the forward strand.
GCTGTGGCTGCACCCGGGGAACTCCCGCCCCAGCAACTCATAAGGGGCAGGCCTCCCACTTGTCACTGGCTCCACAGAGTGTGCAGCCCGGGCTGTGCCTCCCTGCTGCAGCTGGCATGATGGCAGCGGCCACTCCAGACTGGCTGCTGCTGCCATCAATAAGCTTTAGAGTATGAATGTCATGTTATTAGCACATATAACGAATACTTTTTCTGTTGAAGCAATGAATCTCTTCTTTTGATATCAATATGTAGAAAAAACAATTTCCTTTTGAAAATTTACTGACAAACCCTCTGACACCACTTCATAGAACACGGGGCCATCAAAATTCCATTTTGAAGCCAAGGGATAATGTTCAATATTAGGTTCAAGGGAGTGAGGATAAGCTTGGTTTCCGTTTGTCTTTGACTGTTGTCAATTTGAATATAATAGTATTTTGTAGATGGATTAATAAGATTGAGGTAGAGGTGTTTGTATGTATGCTTGTGTGTACATGTTAATAAAAGTGTTCTGTATGTATTAACAATAAACCATATTCATTTTGATGTTACTCTTCTAAGTACTATTTTATTATAAAAATGAAGGAAGTCTAAATGTATCTTTCATCTCTCAAAAGCCTCACATTTTTAAATGAAGTAGATATTTATTATAAAATGTTTGCTAAATCGAGGAAGGAAGAGATTTTAAAGTAGGAAAAAAGTGGACAGCCTCTTATGAAAATAGTGCACGTGGATGAAGGCTTTTAATGCTCCTTTTTCTAAGCATATGTCAAGATTTTGATTTTTTTCTACCTCTGAACTAGGGATAGAACTCTTAGGGATGATTCTGTTCATTATATCACTCTCAGCAGAAATCACATTACAAAGAGGAAATTGTGATATTATGAAGACTGAAAATAACTATGTTTTAGTATAAATCTACTACAGTATTTTATTATATTGCTAAATGCACTTTCCCTAATAAGCAAAATTGTTCCATAACTCCATTTATAGGTGATTTTTTTCCCATGGGTTATTTTGTTTCTGTGCACTTTTCTCCTCTTCAATATCTCTTTACACAGATGCAACACATCGCTTTCCATTTCCGTGAAAGTTAGTGAAACTTGAAAGCACATGTTGCAGTTAGTCATTTCACTCTTTCAGCAGACACTTCACTCAAAGGAAGGAATTATGCAAAAGTTGCCCCCAACTAACACGACAAAGTGAGCAAATACAGGGCCTCCAATTTTGCTGTTAGAAACACAGCTTGTCCTGCTAACAAGAATTTTTAATGGTTACTCAGAACTACAGGTGTAGAAAACATTCTCTTATTTTGTAAACTAGGGTAATTCCTCCGTTTCAGCTGGCCTGCCTCAGGCTCTTCTCAGGGTGTTCCTAGGACCACTAGGGTGTCCCTAAGGCACTTTCACACAGTTTACAAGGTTCTCTTTTATCCAACTATATATCTGGGTGAGGCCAGATTTTCTTCATATACTTCCACCAAAAACAACACATCACAACAAATTGGATACCAAAGTTATAAGAATCCAACTGTCTTTTGTTAAGCACAACATGAAGTAGCTGTTTCCAAAATGTTAAGACAACTGATTTTCTTTTAAAAATATAGTCATTTTAATACAATGTTTGTATTATGTATATCGTACATAATATATACTATTTTTATTGTATAATAATTTATAAATAAATACTATTTTATTGTGTAGTGATTTATAAGTAAATATTTCTAGATGCCACAGTATTAATTTCAAATCTGGTAAGTATTGATGGATATAACTGACACAGAGTAAACATTCCTTTGGGTTCTTGATTTTTAAGAGTGTAAAAGGTAAAATCAGAGTGTAAAATCTGAAACCAAAAAGTTTCAGATTTTATGTTTTAGAGCATGCCATCTACCAACTAAAGCAGAAGAAAACTAATTTTTTTCCTTAAAATAAGAATTTGAGGAAATATATTTTTGGGTTTATTGTCTCAAGCATTTATTTCAAGGTAGTTTTCATGGCATTGGTGTGAAAATCTAAGAATATCATTGCTAAAAAACAAATGAAAATATTTAGAATGTAAGGTATTTATATTTTTTTCTAGTTGTGTGACTCAAACTTCTATATGAATTAAATTAACAATGACATTTCCAAATAAATAGTTCCCTTGGTGTTATGTGAATTAGAGAGTGAAAGGTCATGAGTACAGGCACACTTCATTTTATTGTTCCTCACTTTATTATGCTTCACATATATTGTGTTTTTCTTACAAATCGAAGATTTGTGGTAATCCTGCATTGAGCAAGTCTATCAGCACCATTTTTCCAACAGTATGTGCTCACTTCATGTCTCGTGTCATATTTTGGTAATTCTCCCAATATTTCAAACTTTTTCATCATTATTACATCTTTCATAATAATTTGTGATCAATTATCTTTGATGTTACCATTGTAATTGTTTTGGGGTGCTATGAACCACATGCTTAGAAGACAGTCAACTTAATCAACAAATATGCATGTTCTCACTGCTCCACTGACTAGCCATTCCCCTATCTCTCTCCCTCTCCTCTGGCCTCCCCCTTTCCTGAGGCATGACAATATTGACAATAGGTCAATCAATAACCCTACAATGGCCTCTCAAGTGTTCAAGTAAAAGGAAGGGTTGCACATCTCTCACTTTAAATAAAAAGCTAGAAACAAGTAAGCTTAGTAAAAAAGGCATGTTGAAAGCCAAGATAGGATGAAAGCTAGGCCTCTTGTAACAGTTAGCCAAGTTGTAAATGCAAAAGAAAAGTTCTTAAAGGAAATTAAATTGCTACTCCAGTGAATACCCAAATGATAAGAAAGTGAAACGGTTTTATTGCTGATATTGGGAAAGTTTTAGTGGTCTGGATAAAAGATGAAACCAGCTACAGTATTCCCTTAAGCCAAAGCCTAATCCAGAGTGAGGCCCTAACTCTCTTTAATTCAACGAAGGCTAAGAGAGGTGAAGAAGCTGCCAAAAAAAAGTTTGAAGCCAGCAGAGAGGTTGGTTCGTGAGGTTAAAGGAAAGAAACCACATCTATAACATAAAAGTGAAAGGTGAAGCAGCAAGTGCTGATGGAGAAGCTGCAGCAAATTATCTGGAAGAACTAGCTAAGATCATTGATGAAGGTGGCTACATTCAATAACAAATTTTCAGTGTAGATGAAACAGTCTTGTGTTGTAAGAAGATGTCATCGAAGATTTCACATATACAGATAAATTAATGAGTGATTTCAAAGCTTCAAAAAACAGGCTGAGTCTCTTGTTAGGGGCTAATGTAGCTGGTGACTTTAAGTTGAAGCCAGTGGACATTTGCTATTCCAAAAATCCTAGGAGCCTAAAGAATTATGCTGAATCTACTCTGTCTGTGCTCTATAAATGGAGCAACGAAGCCTGGATGACGGTACATCTTTTGGCAGTATAGTTTACTGAATATTTTCAGCCCACCATTGAAACCTCCTGCCCAAAAGATGTCTTTTGAGATATTACTGCTCATTGACAATGCACCTAGTCACTCAAGAGTACGTCTGATGGAGATGTACAAGAAGATGAATGTTGTTTTCATGCCTGCTACATCCATTCTGTAGCCCAAGGATCAAGGAGTAATTTTTGATTTTCAAGTCTTAATTCAGATATATATATATATTTTGTAAGGCTATAGATGCCATAAACAGAGATTATTTTGATAGATCTGGGTAAATTCAAAACCTTCTAGAAAGGACTCACCATTCTAGATGTATTAAGAACTTTCATAGGAGGAGATCAAATACCAACATTAAAAGGAGTTTGGAAGAAATTTATTCCTACCCTCATAGATGACCTTGAGGGGTTCAAGACTTCAGTGGAGGATGTAATTGCAGATGGAATGAAAATAGCAAAAGAACTATAATCAGAAGGGGAGCCTAAATACGTGACTGAATTGCAGCAATCTCATGATAAAAAACTTGAACATATAAGGAGTTGCCTCTTGTGGATCAGCAAAGAAAGTGATTTCTTGAGAAACTAACTGCTGGTAAAGATGTTGTGGATGTTGTTAAAATGACAGCAAAGGATTTAGAATATTACATAAACTTAGTTGTCAAAACAGTGGCAGGCTTTGAAAGGGTTGACTCCAGTTTTGAAAGAGATTCTACTGTGAGTAAAATTCTATCAAAAAACATTGCCTGCTCTGGAGAAATCTTTTGTGAAAGGAAGATTCAATGCATGCAGCAGATTTCATTGTTGTCTCATTTTAAGAAATTGCCACAGCCACCCCAATCTTTAGCAACTACCCCCAATCGATCAGCAACCATTAGCATTGAGACAAGACCCTCCACCAGCAAAAAGATTATGAATCATTCAGGGCTCAGATAATTGTTAGCATTTTTTAGCAATGAAGTATTTTTAAAATAAGGCATGTACATTTTTTATACATAGTATTGTATACATAATAGATTACAGTATAGTGTAAATGTAACTTTTATATGCACTGGGAAACCAGAAAATTCATGTGACTCACTTGTTGCAATATTCACTTTATTTTGGTGGTCTGGAATCAAATCTGCGATATCTCCAAGGTATGCTTGTATTCTAAATATGACCAAAAAATTATTTTGATACTTGCTTTCATTTTTATACCACCTTTATTTCCCATTTGCAGTTGCTATTTGTTATTTATTTACTGCATTTAGGCATCCAAATTCTTTTTTGAATCAAGTTATCTTCCTTTTATTTATTTCATGCTAGTCTGGATTATTTTCTTCCAAAAATTATAAATACCCTATAGAAAGAGTTATGTTTAAATGTGTTGCCCCTCACTTATATACCGTTGGTGAGAATGTAAATTAGCCCACTATAGAGAGTGGTTTGGAGATTTCTTAAAGAATCAAAAGTTGAACTAACACTTGACCCTGCAATCTCATCACTAGGTATACACCCAGTGGAAAATAAATCATTCTACCAAAAGAACACATGCACCCCTATTCACAATAGCAAAACTATGGAATAAACACAAGGGCCCATCAATGGTGGATTGAATAAAGGACATGCGGTACATATACACTGTGTGTATTAGTTTGTTCTCACGCTGCTAATAAAGACATGTCTGAGACTGGGTAACTTGTAAAGGAAAGAGATTTAATTGACTCACAGTTAAGCATGGCTGAGAATGCCTCACAATCATGACAGAAGACAAAGGAGGAGCAAAGGCACATCTTACATGGTGGCAGGCAAGAGGGCATGTGCAGGGGAACTACCCTTTATAAAACCATCAGATCTTGTGAGAATCATTCACTATCACAAGAACAGCATGGGAAAAACCCATACCCATGATTTAATTACCTCACAACACGTCCCTCCCATGACACATGGGGATTATGGGAGCTACAATTCAAGATGAGATTTGGGTGGGGACAAAACCAAACCACAGCATTTCACTCCTGGCCCCTCCTAAATCTCATGTCCTCATACTTCAAAACAAAGCATGCCTTCCCAACAGTCCTCCAAAGTCTTAACTCACTTCAGCATTAATTCAAAAGTCCACAGTCCAAAGTCTTATCTGAGACAAGGCAAGTCCCTTCTGTCTATGAGCCTGTAAAATCAAAAGCAAGTTAATTACTTCCTACCTACAATGGGAGTACAGGCTTTGGGTAAATACAGCCATTCCAAATGGGAGAAATTGGCCAAAACAAAGGGGGCTACAGAGCCCATGCAAGTCTGAAATCCAGTGGGGCAGTCAAATTTTAAAGCTCCAAAATAATCTCCTTTGACTCCAGGTCTCACATACAGGTCACATTGATGCAAGAGGTGGGTTCCCATGGTCTTGGGCAGCTCCACTCCTGTGGCTTTGCAGGGTAAAGCCTCCTTCCTGGCTACTTTCATGGGTTGGTGTTGAGTTTCTGCACCTTTTCCAGGTGCACTGTGCAAGCTGTTGGTGGATCTATCATTCTGGGGTGTGGAAGATGGTGGCCCTCTTCTCACAGGTCCACTAGGCAGTCCCCAGTAGGGATTCTGTGTGGGGGCTCTGACCCCACATTTCCCTTCCATACTGCCCTAGCAGAGATTCTCCATAAGGGCTCCACCCCTGTAGCACACATCTGCCTAGACATCCAGGTGTTTCCATACATCCTTTGAAATCTAGGCAGAGGTTCCAAAACTTCAGTTTTTGACATCTGTGCACCCACAGGCCCAACACCATGTGGAAGCTGCCAAAGGCTGGGGCTTGCACCCTCTGAAGCCATGGCTGGAGCTGTACCTTGGCCCTTTTAGCTACAGCCGGAGTGGCTGGGATGCAGGGCACCAAGGCCGTAGGCTTCACACAGCAGGAGGGCCCTGGGCCAATCCCACGAAAGCATTTTTTCCTCCTAGGACTATGGGCAGGCAGGCCGGTGATTGCAGGGGCTGCCTGAAAGTTCTCTGACATGCCCTGGAGAGGTTTTCCCCATTGTCTGGGTGATTAGCATTTGGCACCTCATTATTTATGCAAATTTTATGCAGCTGGCTTGAATTTCTCCCCATAAAATGGGTTTTTCTTTTCTATAACATTGTCAAGCTGCAAATTTTCCAAACTTTTATGCTCTGCTTCCCTTTTAAACATAAGTTCCAATTTCACATTCTCTCTCTCAAGTTCAAAGTTCCACAGATCTCTAGGGTAGGGGAAAAATGCTGCCTGTCTATTTGCATAGCAAGAGTGACCTTTACTCCAGTTCCCAACAAGTTCCTCATCTCCATCTGTGACCACCTCAGCCTGGATCTTGTTGTCCGTAACACTATCAGCATTTTGGTCAATTCATTCAACAAGTCTTTAGGAAGTTCTAAACTTTCCCACATTTTCCTCTCTTCTTCTGAGTCCTCTAAACTGTTCCAACCTCTGTCTGTTACCCAGTTCCACAGTTGCTTCCATAATTTCAGTTATCTTTATAGCAGCACCCCACTCTACTGGTACCAATTTACTGTATTAGTCTATTCTCATGCTGCTAATATAGACATAACCAACACCAGGTAATTTGTAAAGGAAAGAGGTTTAATTAACTCACTGCTAAGCATGGCTGGGGAGGCCTTACAATCATGGCAGAAGGCAAAGGAAGAGCAAAGGTATTTGTCTTACATGGCAGCAGGCAAGAGACTGTGTGCAGGGGAACTACCCTCCATAAAACCATCAGATCTCATGTGACTTATTCACTATCATGAGAATAGCAAGGGAAAAATCTAAAATCTACCCCCATGATTTAATTACCTCCCACTGGGTCCCTCTCACAACATGTGGGGATTATGCAAACTACAATTCACGATGAGATTTGGGTGGGGACACAGCCAAACCATATCACTGTGGAATACTATGTATCCATAAAAATGAATGAAATCATATCCTTTGCAGCAACATGGATGCAGCTGGAGGCTATTATCCTAAATAAATTAATGCAAGAACAAAAAACCAAATACCGTATGTTCTCACATGTAAGTGGGAGCTAAACATCAGGTCCACATGGACATAAAGATGGGAACAACCGATACAGGGGTCTAGTAGAGGAGGGAGAGAGGAGGCCAGGTGCGGTGGCTCACACCTGTAATCCCAGCACTTCGGGAGGCCGAGGCGGGTGGATCACGACGTCAGGAGATCGAGATCATCCTGGCTAACATGGTGAAACCCCGTATCTACTAAAAAATACAAAAAATTAGCTGGGTGTGGTGGCGGGCGCCTGTAGTCCCAGCTACTCAGGAGGTTGAGGCAGGAGAATGGCGTGAGTCCAAAAGGCGGAGGTTGCAGTGAGCCAAGATCATGCCACAGCACTCCAGCCTGGGTGACAGAGCGAGACTCTGTCTCAAAAAAAAAAAAAAAAAAAAAAAAAAAATGGAGGAGGGAGAGAGGAAGGGGGGCAAGGGTTGAAAAACTACCTATTGGGTACTATGCTCACTACCTGGGTGACAAGTTCAGCCATACCCCAAACCTCAGCATTGTGAGAAACACTTCTGTAACAAACCTGCACATGTACCCCTTGATTCTAAAACAGAAGTTGAAAAGGAAAAAAAATGGTCCCTAAAATACAAAATATGTTATAGTAGGTATAAAACAACCCTTATTAAATGAATTAGAAGGTGTTATAAAACTTGGTACAATTAATGTTACATCTCATAAATCTAATTGTTTCTTTTGGGTGAAGTTGCAAAAACAATGATAAGACTTATAGGACTAAATTGTTTCTACAGTCCTCTTACTCTTTATACTTAATGAAAATATGTCTTCTCAGAATTGAGTTTTTAAAAATTGTTTCCCCCAAATCAAAGGTTACAATTTAAACATCTTTTTGTGTGTTTTGCTTACTGTGTTCCCACTTTCTCAAGAAATAGGAAAAATGCACAATATCTTTGTGAAATATTTATTTCATGAACTTTAAATAAAATTGCTATGATACAAAGAGATGGATGACTGATTTAAATCAGAGAGTTAGAAAAATGGTTCTTCGCTTAAAATGTCAGTAAAATCAGCCACATCTAGACCTCCAAATTCATCCCCACTTTAAAGTCACTTTAAAGTGATTTTAGTAAGTTTGGGCGAAACTTATTTCAGGTTTAAGAACAGCTGGGGGTTTTTTTTGTCCCTTTCAGAAGTTACTTCCAAAAAACAACTGTTTATTAAAAATTTTAAACCTAAAAGTTTAAAATTCAAAACCAATTCAACAGTAGGTGTAGCCTACAAAGAAGTAAGTGTAAAATGGTCAGGAATGGATCAGCAACCATAGGTAAAGCTGGTCTAACAGTCTGACAGAGAGGCTATTATGGCATCTACAGCTCTGCCTAATGGAAGAGCATTTTGAAAACTGAATTAAAGCTGAAAACTGCCACATACACCAGAAGTATATGTTTCAAAAAACAAAGCCAGCAGTCAGAAGGGGCAGAGAGGGAAAGAGCGAGAGAGTGAGAGCAAGAGTGAGTGGGCAAGTGGGAGAGGGAGAGAATAAGCTTCAGGAATGCACAAAGAAAAATGTCATTCCTGTTATGCAAATTAGAACTTAAAGCAGTGTCATAAGCAAAAACTGAGATTTTTCTGTCATTAATAAATTCCCTAATAAAAACTGCAATGATCAACTGTGTGGATGATCAAAGAACATCAAAGATTATAGAAGCAGACCAGCAACATTATATAATCGTAAAAAAGAGTATTAAGACAAATTCTTCAGCCAGGTAATCCTTAATGATGCAGGATTTAAAGTCAATATCATTTGTAAGTATTGGTATCTAGTTAACTATATTGTACACAAATTAAATATTGTATTTAGCAAATTATTATCCTGTATCAGTGTTTCTCAGCCTGTTTTTTAAAAATTATCAGCCCCATATAGAGAAAAAATTTAATTTAAATTTACCATTTACCTAATAAGATAATTGAATACTAAAGAATAATATTTTGCTGGGTAAGTTACAAACCTAGCAAGATTTGCTGCCCTGTCCCCACCAAAAGAACTGATCTTACTTCCTTGGGGGGCAATATTGCTCCAGTTGAGAAGGCATGTTCTATTTGAATTCAATTTTTCTCATTTTTTAATATCAACCATTTCAAAATCTTTCCAATTACAGGTAAAAAAAAATTAGAACACTGGCCAGGCGCGGTGGCTCACGCCTGTAATCCCAGCATTTTGGGAGGCCGAGGCAGGCGAATCACGAGGTCAGGAGATTGAGACCATCCTAGCTAACATGGTGAAGCCCCATCTCTACTAAAAATACAAAAACAGAATTGGCTAGGCATGGTGGTGTGTGCCTGTAGTCCCAGCTACTCAGGAAGCTGAGGCAGGAGAATAGCATGAACCCGGGAGGTGGAGCTTGCAGTGAACTGAGATCGCGTTACTGCACTCCAGCCTGGGCGACAGAGTGACTCCATCTCAAAAAAAAAAAAAAAAAAAGAGAACATCAGTGGGAAAATTACTTAACCTCTTACAAACCTATTTTCTCCTTTGTTAAATGGGGTTAATTGCCTGATCTCTCTCCTTTTTGATGGGAGCTGAGCCACGTGTAGGTGTCTGGAAGGAAACCCAGCGACCAGGAAGTGGACCTCTTCCCATGATGTTGGGGGCTAGGAGGCCAAGAGAGAAGTATTGAAGGTACATTGTCTAGACTGGGAGCAGAATAAAGACCAGGAACTCAAATCCGAGGGATCATTTGAGATGTGTGAAGCCAGATACCACAAATTTTGATTTTAGAGATGTTTACATGGGAGGTTGGAGGTTCTTCAAGGCTTTCACAGACCATGTATTTTAACACACATTTGTAGTCAGCCCTTTTTTTAGGTGTTGTAGCTTCTTTTACTTTTCCTAATTAACTGAAGTCCATACTTTATTTGGATTTCCTTAGTTCTAGCATTGTTCCTTTTTAAAAACCTTTTATTTTAAGTTTGGGGGTGCATGTGCAGGTTTGCTACACAGGTAAACTTGTGTCATGGGGGTTTGTACAGATTATTTCATCACCCAGGTATTAAGCCTCATACCCTTAGTAATTTTTTCTGATTTTCTCCCTTCTCTCACCTTCTACCCTCTGATAGGTCCCAGTCGTGTTGTCCCCCTGTATGTGTCCATGTGTTCTCATCATTTAGCTCCCACTTGTAGAACATGCAGTATTTGGTTTTATGTTCCTGTGTTAGCTGAGGATAATGGCCACAAAATCCATCCATGTATCTGCAAAAGACATAACCTCATTTTTTTATTGGCTGCATTGTATTCCAAGGTGTATATTTGCCACATTTTCTTTATTCAGTCTATCATTGATGGGCATTTAGGTTGATTCCATGTCTTTGCTATTACGAATAAATGTTGCAATGAACATACAAGTGCATGTGTCTTAAAGTCATATTTTTTGTTGTGCTTCCTCTTGCAACTCCCTTTTAGATATAGATGTTACGACTCTTCTCAGTTTTTCTCCTTCCATCTTTTCCTCATTCTTGAGGTCTGAGGTAGAGGGTGTAGAAATATTGCTGGTCCACAGTAAAATTCACATTGAAAATCTGCTCTGGAGGATGTGATGCTCAAAATTTTTAAAGCTATGCTTGTGAAGTGTTGGGTTGGGTGTGTTTCTAAATGTTCTTTGCCATCTGAGATCTGGTTGTGATCTCTGAGATTTGGTTTCAATCTCCTTAGTAACAGAAGAATTCATCCTTCCCCATGCGAGAGTCATTTCTTATGAAACTCATCAACATTCTGTGTGAAAGAAAATGTAAGTAGTTGAAGTAATGTTTTGTTATCAGCTAGGAAGAAACTCCTATCCCTACACTGTTACAGAGCCTAACCAGCTTGTTGCTACATGTGCTAGAAGCCAATACTATGACACCAGGATTTTTGGGAAAAATAAAGCCTTTTATTGAAAGCTGGCCAACAAGGAGACAGGAATCCAGCTCAAATTTATTCCCTGTGCTGTCTTTAAGGAAGTAATTTGATTGGACAAGATTTAGGTGGTGGAATCTGTGATTAATAGGTGATTGGTGGAAGGAGAGGGAGGTCCGGAAAATCCTTGGGCATGCGCAGTTATCTCTTCACACTACCTCATGGATAACATGTGCAAATTTGGGGAGGAGTTAGTACGAAACATGCAGTGCAAATTCGGGTTGTGACGTCAGCAAGCTGGTTCTGTGCAGAATCTAGTTGGCCATATTGATTGCAACCAATTTTAGCTAGTTGTGTTATCTTACAAGCAGACACAATTTCAGTGTTTTTGTCTTTTCTTATCTATCATCTTGCAAACTCAAGAATTTCTGTTAGTCGTTGGTGTGTTTAACTCTTTTGGGCATAGTTTCAACACTATTCCTAAATATTAGGTTGATGCAAAAGTAACTGCGGTTTTTGCCTTACTTTTAACTACAAAAACTGCAATTACCTTTGCACCAACTTAATACATTCAGTGACCTCACGTAAGAAGCAGAGGTAAAATTTCTAGTCTGTTAACTCTGCAATTAGTGGAGAACTAATGGAAAACATTTTGGACAGTTTATTCTTCCATGTAAATGTTTAACACTATTAATTATTTCTGGATTATTAGTCAGGGTTCTCCAGAGGGATAAAACTAATAGGGCATATGTTTATATGAAGGGGAGTTTATTGAGGAGAGCTGACTCACACAATTACAAGGTGAATTCCCATGATATGCTGCCTGCAAGCTGAGGAAGAAGGAAGCCAATAGTGGCTCAGTCAGAGTTTAAAAGCCTCAAAAGCAGGGAAGCTGATAGTAGAACCTTCAGTCTGTGGCTGAAGGCCTGAGAGCCCTTGGAAAACCACTGGTGTAAGTCCAAGAGTCCAGAAGCTGAAGAACCTGGAGTCTGATGACCAAGGGTGGGAAGCATCCAGCACGGGACAAAGAAGAAAGCCAGAAGACTCAGCAAGCCAGCTCATCTCACTTTCTTCTGCCTGCTTTCTTGCAGCTGAGCTGTCAGCCAGTTGGATGGTGCACGCTCACATTGAGGGTGAATCTTCCTCTCCCAGTCCACTGACTCAGATGTTGATCTCCTCTGGCAACACCTTCACAGACATACCTAGAAACAGTACCAGCTATCTAGGCATCCTTCAATCCAATCAAGTTGACACCTAATATTAGCCATCACACTGATGATCAGATTTTCAAAAACATGTTGTATTGGAAATTTGGCTGTATTTCTATGACTATTCTCTTATAAAAACTGTCTCACCAAGATATTGTAATACATCTCCATGGACAATTTCTTACAATGCCCACATATAGTGACAGTTTATTTCTTTATGTTTATTTTTCCATTCATTAATTTTTTGAAGAGAAAGATTAAATTTAATACAAACTCACTAGTTCAATTCAAGTAGAGGTGATTGTTCAGAAGGAAACTTGGAAAAAGATGAGTGTTTTAGAGAATGTGGAACCAATATGAGAAGGAGCTGAGTCAAAAACTCTGACTCTATTTCTGACTGGAAGACAAAATGGTGGTCGAGACTGTCTCTGCTTCTCCCTGTTCTCTCTCGGATTTGGTAGGACTATTTCCGGATTTTATCTGTTATCATCTAGGCTAAAGTTTAAATTCCCCAGAAAAGCTTCTTTTATAGGGTCAGGGGAGAAATGGTGAAGCCCATCTCAATGTGGAATTAAAGACGTGTGAGTCATCTCAGAACTTCAAATCCTACATTTAATATGGAGACTGTATATCCCAAAAACAATGTTCAGAGGCATCCGTAGAGTTGCTATCTAGATATAAGAACTGGGAGAAGTAACACAGAGGGAAGTAGAAATGAAGCAAGCTTGGTAGGAAGCAAGAAATTCCCAACACACAGATACTTTGGGCAGTGTAAGAATTATCTTTATTCAATCATTAGATTTGCCTGAGATGTGTCGACTTCAAAGAAATCTGGGAAATTCATTTCTCTCTGATGTGGAGGAATTACTTATATTTAACAGAATTCCAGAGTTTTGTTTTATTGTACTTATAGTTCATTTGAAACACTTTCCTATGTACTTTTAGAATTAGAGTTGCATCTGCCTGAGAATAATTAAGCGTGCCGGCATTATAATACTACTGCTGAAGCAATGGTTTTGAACGTTTTAGTTCATTTCACCTTAGTATTCCGTGAAAATGAATGACTAGAAAATGGTAACAGATGGCTGTGTTAATACTAATGATTAATTGCATAGGTTTCATAATCATAACACTGTTGAAGCAAAGATGGGAGACATGAAGGCCGTGAAAACAGCATCCCTTTTACTGTGTTGCTTTTACATGAATAATTGTGTATTCAACCATAGAACAAAAAGGAACAAACTTTAAAACTATGACTCTGGGTAACAATGCAAACACAGGATTCCTGTGTCATACATTATACTAGAATAAAGTCAAAATTGATCAAATAATTATTTAAAAAGTTAAAGCATGTGGGGAATTTTTTTTATTATTCAAAGTAAAAAACAACTTTCTAACTGATATAAAAGCCAAAACAACTCAAAGTAAAGGTTAATTATCTCTATTACAAAAAAAATCTGCACTGCATGATCGATGATGAAGCAAAAAGTGAATATTGGCAACTCATACTAAAGACAAGTAATTCTTATAATTAATTTTGTATATTTCTGAATATGCAGAAAAATCCAAAGCACTTTAAGAAAGTAAAAAATAAAAATGTAACAGGAAAATGGCAAAGGAGCCATCACTTCTACTTAAAGTTAGAGGTAAAAGCAAATACATGCAACAGTAATATATATTTTGTCTTCTTGTTTATTTAAATAAATAAAAATAGTCTATTTTGATAGAAAAGAAGCTAAAACTGCCATGACTAAACCCTAATTTTCAGCGCGTTTGCCTAGAGATTCAGAATCCTAAAACTTCTCCGTCAGCTGCTGACACCATAGGTATATTATAAGGTAGATTACTTACCAAAAAACTATGTGTCAAAATTCAGGGAGACTGCAAATATCTGTGGTAGAGATGCAAATGTTCTGATTAGGAATAAATAATGTATTTCCAGACAATTATTAAATGTCACATAAGCAATAGAAAGGCAACTCTAGATACCAATCTCTTTGATACAGATTAAAACAATTTTTTTTTTGTTTAAAATGATGGGAATAAATCACAAACATATAGATAGCTTCCATTTGGCCAGGATGTAGCAGTTAAATGTTTCCAGATGTCACATGTAAAAGATGGATTCCTAATATAAAATTTAAAATCCTGTCAGTAAGAATCATATACGTACCTTTTCAATTTAGTTTGTATTATTCTTCAGGTTATACCAGTCCTAGCTGTCTGGAGTTTATGGGAAAAGCAATGAATTATATAATGCAAACATGAAAGAGATCTAGGAATTATCTAGCTGTTTTTTATTAATATTGCACATGCTATTTAATGTGAATTTCAGGTCAAAACTTTATAAACGTCTTTTGCATGCATCATATTTATCCTCACATTAACTAAAAGGTAGGTACACTCAGCAATACCATTACTACATTACAGGTGAGGAAACTGACCACAGAAGTAAAAAACCTGTAGCAGAGGCTGTCAGTTGCCTGCCTATGTCTCCTCTGGAGTTCCTGTGCACAGTAATCACATGGCTTCCAGCTGGAGGCACCTGCAATTGTTTGCTTGCAGGCTTTTTCTGGCTGCTGGGAGTGCTGGGGAGTAAACTCACCCCAGGAGCAAGACTTAAGCAAAGACAGAAGCTGGTGAATACATACCCCAGCTTCTTCGCCTGCCTGGTAGAATAAACTCCAAGGCGTGTTCTACACAGTCTACCAAAATTCCTCAGCAGGATTGACCCCATTTGCCCAGGGGAGTAACCTGCTTAATAACGTCCTCTCTGTTGTCTTCCTTCCCTTCCCTATCACACTTCCCCGCGCCTAGAAGTGCTTGCTGGGATCCCCTCTAATAAACAATTTGCCTGCAAATACTTTTCTCAGGGTTTGATTCTGGGGGAACCCAATTTAAGGCAACAACCCATCTAAGAACATACATTTTGTGTGCAGCTGAGCCAGGAATAAAATCTCCAGGTCTCTTGATTACCAATCTAGAGGGAATATTTTGTATTACCTTTAGTTTTTCTCCCAAACAAAATATATTTTGAAAAACTAAGACACTGTTGCTTTTTACAAACATAAGTATTTACCAGTAATTAAAATACCAAAATGCTGGACCTTTTCGGCATTTAATTTAATCTTACGTTTTTATCATCTCAAAGACTTTAAATCTAAATCTCTCTCTACCATTGACCTCTGTTACTCATAAAGTACCTCGCTGTCTTACATGTTGTTTACATTAGATAAAATTGCAATTACTCACTGACATTAATTACATGCTTTACAATGATGATAATTTAAAAACCCTGTTAGTTAATTTTGTGTTGATCAAACACAATTTCTGTTAGACCACTACCAAATGTGATGTAGAATGTTTTCCCTTGATTTATGTTGCCGTTTTTGTCACTAATTATTTTCATGTTATGTGCAATCGAAATTTATAAAATTGGAAAAGGAAAGTTTTAACTGGCTGCATCTCCCAAAGAGAGAGGAAAGGTGTAACTTTTTCCTGGTGGACCTCGAGACATGTTTACATGATACTTTGAGTAGTGCTGAAACTTGTATTTCATTATTTTGTATTTCTTAAATTGTTTTGCATGTCAATATGACATGTTAATTGTCAAAGAAAAGTCATATGAAAGGTCAGCTTACCCAATATCAAATTTTATAATAATTAACTGGTTGGGCATTGATGAAATGTTTATTTCCTAGCGGATCCTGAAACCGTAAGACTCAGTACCCCCAGTGTCCTCTTTTTTCTGCTTTACCTGTTTCGATTTTAGAATTCTTGAGAAACATATACAGAAATATTACCCAAAAGAGATATTCTGCTTTGGAGCGCCTCCATTCTATACTTCATTAATCACACAGCTTACATGGCTACCTCATTCTCCAACCAGACAGACTCCATGAATCCAAAAATTGTAGGTTTATGTACATGAAACAATCTAGGTGTCTAAAAGACATTTTGTAGATTGGGACTTTCTACTAGTAAATATCATAAACTTTTTATAAAAGGGGTTGGTCAAGGTTATTCATTTACACTGGAGTTTGGATACAGCAGAGAGGAAATACTTATGGGCCAATTTTGAAATCAACAATGCTATTATCTCCATCAGTGGATTTTTAGAAATTACTTTTTTGGATACATTTGATTTTCTTTTATTATTTATACTTCCTTACAAAGCAGAGATGCAGTTATTACTTATTATCTAGGACAGTAAGCCAGGCTGCATATCCCAGGACATTGATATCCATTTTACCTCTTAAGTGTTTGATACCTACATGACCAGTGAGTTTCTATGCCAAAGGTAATGATTTCTCATTGATCAATTCACTATATGAATCAAAATTTGAGTCAAAGTTCTCTGTGCTTTGTTTCCTTCAGGGAAGAAAAAAAAAGAAAGGGAAATGCATTATTCTAAGAGCCCACGGAAAGTTTCACACTGTGTAACACAGATTCTTGAAGACAAGGGCTTTGGAATCTTTGTGTTCTTGAGTAACATAAATAGTTCAAATCTAGACTAATGATTTATTGACCCAATATTTATAATCATGAATAGACAAGGTCATAGAAAGGCATAAGGACAGAACGCACTCAAGGAGTATGTTTAGCCTGTTTAGCAAAAGGAACTACAAAGTCATATGGCAACTGGAGTGAATATGAAAGACAGTGGGTATGAAGAGTTGGGGTCATCATTGCAATATACCAGTGTCCTCATGATGATTTTCTCTTATTCAGCACTTATTATTTATACTTACAAAGTGAATAATTATATTTTTATTCCTTTTTATCTTTCATGTACGATAAAAACATCTTTTTTATAATATCTAGCTAGTTTTTGGAAGGGTTAGTCGTTTCTAAAAGGAGCAAAGTTCTTTTCCTCTGAATATTTAAATGGTTAAAATATCATTTAAATTAATGTTTATATAATGGCCTGAAGCTGCTACATCCTTCTATTCAAGTCTGGAATTGGCTCAGAACCTACATAACACTAAGTTAGTAGACATAGATCATCAGTGACCCCAGAGGGATAAGATGGTGCCTGTAAAAGCACATAGTTTAAGAAAAGGAAAATCTACTTCAGAAGGGGTGATTCACTAATGTGGGTAGTCATATTCCATGGTTGTAGGGGATGGGAAAAACAGTGAGAATCTAAATTTTTAAAAAAAGAATTAAAAAAACTGTGAAAGATGAGATTTTATCCTACTTGCAAGCTAACAAGGTAGCCTGCCAGTTTCACGGCTGCTATGATAAACAGGAGTCAGAGACAAAGGACTTTATTATTATGATATCAAAATATTTGCATCAGCTCCCCTTGCCTCCAAGCTCCAAGCCCCAAGCCCCACAGGGGTGATGTATATGAGCCCAGATGAATGCCTGCATACCAGGAGGTTGCATCACAGGAGGAGAACCCTGAGCCTAAGCTCACATCTTTTTTTTTCTTTGAGATGGAGTTTCACTCTTGTTGCCCAGGCTGGGGTGCAATGGGGCGATCTTGGCTCACTGCAACCTCCGCCTCCTGGATTCAAGCGATTCTCCTGCCTCAGCCTCCCGAGTAGCTGGGATCACAGGCATGTGCCACCACAGTCGGCTAATTTTTTTTTTTTTATTTAGTAGAGATGGGGGTCTTACCATGTTAGTCAGGCTGGTCTCGAACTCCTGACCCCAGGTGATCCACCCACCTCGGCCTCCCAAAGTGCTGGGATTACAGGCGTGCACCACTGAGCCTGGCCCAGCTCAAATCTTTTATAACAAACAGTAGGCATATCAGCCCTGTGGTCCAGATGGAGACATTATCTAATCTTCCAAGGCTGTTTGCCATGCAGAATCTTTGAAAAGATATCCTAGAACAAAATGCCAGTGCCTCTGCTTGTAAGCTGTGCAGAAATCAAAGAGATCCTATAAAAAAGTTGTCTACTAACAGGAAAGACACCTCAGCAGAGTGACTGGGGAGAAGTCTCTCTGGTAAATGGAGGAGTAGTTCTATTTTTGCTCAAAGTAAAGGTCAGTCTAAAGTCTTGTGATGGCTAATTGTATATTTCAACTTGACTGGCTATGGGGTGCCCATATATTTGGTCAAACATTATTCCAGGTGTTTCTGTGAGGGTGTTTTGGGTGAGAGTAATATTTTAATCAGAGAGATTGGAGTAAAGCTGATTGTCCTCTCTAATGTGAGTGGGCCTCATCCAATCAACTGAAGTCTCGAATAGCGCAAAGAAGCTGACCTTTCCACAGAGTAAGAGATAATTCTTCCTTCATTCGGACGAACTGAAACATTGGCGCTTCCTCAATTTCAAACCTCCTAACCTTCAGACTGGAGCTACATCACTGGCTTCCCTGCATTTCCTACTTATTAACTCACCCTGCAGATCTTGGGACTTAGCCTCCATAATCAAGTGACCCAATTCCTTATAATTCCTTATAATAAGTCTCTTCAGATGTGTGTGGGGTGTGTGTGTGTGTGTGTGTGTGTGTATTTCTCTGAAGAACCCTAATTCAGGGCTTAATAATAGGTAAGTAGGAGTAGAAAACTTTTATTAAGGGCATACTGTATGTCAGTCTCTGTTCAAAGTTTTCAAATTTAACTTTCTAAATTCAACAACCCCATGAAATAGGTATTATCATTATTTTTGTTTTACTGATTAGAAAAAATGAGGAACAGAGAGGTCAATAATCCTTCCCTATAACACACAGCCAGAAGAATACAAACCAGTCTAAATTCATAAAATGTGCGGTTAAACACTGTACCATACTGTCTTTCAACACAAGGTAACATGCAGTTATGCATCAACTGACAACAATATATTCTGAGAAATGCATTATTAGGCAATCGTCCTTGTGTGAATATCATAGAGCATACTCACACAAAACTAGATGGTATAGCATACTGCACACCTAGGTTGTATGGTATAGCCTATTGCTCCTAGGCTATAAACCTGTACAGCCTGTTCCTCTACTGAATACTGTAGGCAACTATAACACAATGGTAGGTATTTGTCTATCTAAACATAAACATAGAAATGGCACAGTATAAAGATATTATAATCTTATGGCACCACCATCATACATGCAGTAGGCAGGATTCATGTCTGCCATTGTGCTATTTGTTTTCTATATGTCTTATATCTTCGTTGTTCCAATGTTTCTCTATTTTTGCCTTTTTAGGTATTATACAGAGGATTTGTATTTCATTGAGTCCCCTTGTGGTTTCTTTTACTATATATATTTTTAGTTATTTCCTAGGTGATTGCTATGGTGGTTATAATTAAAATCCCAACTTAAAACAATCTAGCTCAGTTTAACATCAACTTTATTTCCATAATATATAAAATGTTTGCTCAATTATAGCTCAATTTCCTCCTCACTTGTGCTACTAACTTTATACCCACTATATCTTTAACATTTAGGCTTATAAACTAGTGTTTATAATTGCCGCCTTCTGTTGTGTTTTAAATTTAACATATTTTTATATTTAACAAATTTTAAATGTACAATACAGTAATGTTAACTATATGTATAATATTGTACAGCAAATCTCTAAAACTCATTCATTATGCATAAATGAAACCTTATATCTTTAAATAGCAACTTCCAATTTTCCCTCTCCACCAGCCACTGGCAACCACCATTCTACTCTCTGCTTCTACGAGTTTAACTATTTTAGGTTTCACATATGTGAGATCATACAGTATTTATCTTTCTGTAAATAGCTTATTTCCCTTATTTCTCTTAGCATAATGTCCTCGAGGTCCATCCGTGTTGTCACATAATGCAGGATTTCTCTATTTTTTAAGGCTGAGTAATATTTCATTGTATGTACAGATTCCTTTCTTTCTTTCTTTCTTTCTTTCTTTCTTTCTTTCTTTCTTTCTTTCTTTCTTTCTCTTTTCTTTCTTTCTTTCTTTTTCTTTCTTTCTTTCTTCTTTCTTTTCTTTCTTTCTTTCTCTTTCTTTTTCTGCCTTTCCTCCTCTCCTCTCTCCTCCTCTCCCCTCCTCTCTCCTCTCCTCTCCCCTCCCCTCTCCTGTCCCCTCCCCTCCTCTCCCCTCCCCGCCCCGCCCCTCCCCTCCCCTCCCCTCCCCTCCCCTCTCCTCTCCTCTCCTCTCTTTCTTTCCTTTCTTCTTTCCTAGATAGAGTCTTGCTCTGTCACCAGGCTAGAGTACCGTAGCGCAATCTCGGCTCACTGCATTCTCCACCTTCTGGGTTCAAGCGATTCTCCTGGCTCAGCCTCCTGAGTAGCTGGAATTACAGGCACCCACCACCACACCCAACTAATTTTTGTATTTTTAGTAGAGACACAGTTTCACCATGTTGGCCAGGAGATGGTCTCGATCTCCTGACCTTGTGATCCACGTGTTTTGGCCTCCCAAAGTCCTGGGATTACAGGTGTGAGCCACCGTGCCTGGCCCAGATCATGTTTTTTTTTTTTCAGACAGAGTCTTGTGTCTTGCTCTGTTGCCCAGGCTAGAGTGCAGTGGTGACATCTTGGTTCATCGCAACCTCCACCTCCCGGGTTCAAGCAATTCTCCTGTCTCAGCCTCCCGAGTAGCTGGGATTACAGGCGCCCACCATCACACCTGTCTAATTTTTGTATTTTTTAGTAGAGATGGGGTTTCACCACGTTGGCCAGGCTGGTCTCGAACTCCTGACCTCATGATCTGCCTGCCTTGGCCTCCCAAAGTGCTGGGATTACAGGCATGATCCACCATACCCGGCCATTCAGATCATCTTTTCTTTATCCATTTATGTCTAGTGGTGATGACCTCCGCCAGATTTTGTTTGGGAAAATATCTCTTTCATTTTGAAGGACAGTTGGTTGGCAGTTTTTTCTTTCAGCATTTGAAAAATATCATTTCACTGTCTTCTGGCTTGCAAAGTTTTGCAAGAAATCCACTAATAGTCTTACTGACATTTCCTTATATGTGACAAATCATTTTTTATTTGCTGGTTTCAAAATTTTCTCTTTGTCTGACTTTTGACAATCTGATATAATGTGTCTTGGTGTGGATTTCTTTGGCTTCTTCTTATATAAGATATGTTGGGCCTCCTGGATCTGGATGTACATTCCCCACCCCCCTCACATTTGGGGAATTCTCAGCTATTATTTATTTAAATATAATCTTTCCCTCATACCTTTTACTTCTGGGTGTCCCTAAATGCATATATTGATCCACCTAATGGTGTCCCATAAGCCCATTGAGATTTATTTATACTTTCAAATCCTCTTTTTCTTTTTGCTTCTCTGACTGGATAATTTCTAATAAGCTGTCTTCAGTCTCACTGATTTTTTTATTCTGCTCGTTCTAGTCTGCTGTTGAACCCCCTCTAGTAAATTTTTTTATTAAGTTATTGTATTCTTTAGTTCCAAGATTTTTGATATTTAAAACTATTTTCTCTTTATTAAGATTTTTACTTTGTTCATGCATTGCTCTCATGATCTCTTTGAGCATCTTTATGGCCATTATTTTGAATTCTCTATATGATGAATTACATATTTCCATTTCATTGGGGTTGGTTTCAGAAGATTTATTTTGTTCCTTTTTTGGGGAAATAATTTTCTATTTCTTCATTTTCTTTGACTCTTTGTGTTGTTATCTGCGCATTAGATATTTCTCTAATACACACTCTTTATCACTTCTCCCAGTCTTTATGAACTGGACTTGTATAGAAGAAGTCACCAAGCAACCCAACCAGAGATTCTGGGGATGTTTGTATCTTCATGTTAGTTCAACTTGCTCTTTGTTCTTAGCATCTCCCAGGAGTCAAAGGTATGTTGGGTCCCATCAGTGTGTCCAGCCAAGTGAGACTGAAGCCAGTTCCTCAGACAGCTCCTGGAAAATTTGGGATGTTGTATACATAGACTGTCTCCTTCTCTCTCCAGGAAAAAGTTGAGAGCTGAGATTTTTAAACCACTTACTATGTGCTGAGCTATGGGGAGGGAATATTATTACTGCTAGCTTGATCCACCATCTCTAATCTCACTGGACCCCAGGTGGCTAGAGTATGCTGGATACATCAGTACTCCAAAACAGGTAATACAGAAGTAAGCCCTTTGTGCACCTGCTGAAAAAGTTGGAGCAATGGATGTGTGATCCAACTCTTTCTCCCTTCAGGGGAAAGCTGGGAGGTGTACCTTTTTGTTTGCTTGCTCTATGTGCCTGGGGATATAGGCTATGGTGATTGTCTGCTCAAACTACGATCTCTGATATCACCAGTCACCAGGCAGCTAGAGTATGTCAGTTCCTGTCAGCACTCCAAGAAACACAAGCCAAAGCCAGTCTTCTGAAGAATACGCAGGGAAGTTGCAGTGTTTGATGTATGGTCTCTTTCCCTTCTCAGAGTGAAGCAGGGATTTTGGGAGTTTTTTTCCTGATCATATTTTGCTCAGGAGAGCATAGGAATTATGGTGAGCAGCTATCTCAAATTTCCCTACTGGATTCAATGTGGCTGGTTTCACACTTGCTTAGGGTATGGGAGCCACTCAACCAGTTTCTGGATTTTTCACCAAAGGAATCTGTGTTTCATTATTGAACAAGATTCCATGGTGTGTTCATGGGGGAAAGAGGACTCCAGGGCTTCCTATTTCATCATTTTTGCTGACATTCATGTAGTTCTCTTTTAACTCAGACAGGAAAAAAAATACTTCTAAAACTCATATCTGCTGAAGGACTTGTATCCAAAATGTACAACAAACTCTTAAACTTGACAACATAAAAATAAAAAATCCAATTTTTTAAATAGCAAAATGTTCTGGAAAGACACCTCTCCAAAGAAGATATACAGATGGCAAGTAAGCATATGAAAAGATGTTCAACATTACTTGTTAATAGGGAAATAAAAATTAAAACAATAATGATATACAATTCTACACCTATTAGAATGGCTAAAATGTAAGAAGCATGATAATATCAATCGCATGTGAGGATGCAGAGCAATGGGAACTGTCTTTCATTGCTGGTGGGTGGGAGTGCAAAATGTTTTAGCTGCTTTGCAAGAGAGTTGGCAGTTTTTACAAAGCTAAACTTTGTGTTGCCATATGATTTAACAATTGTGCTCCTATTTACCCTAATAATCTGAAAAACCTACATTCACACAAAAACCTGCATGTGGATGTTTATAGAAGCTTTATGATAATCATCAAAACCCGGAATCAATCCAGATTTCATTCAGTAGATGAGTGGATAACCAAACTGTGGTATATCCTATAATGGAATACTAGTCATTCCAAAAATGAATGAGCTATCAAGTCATGTAAAATTATGATAAATACTTAAATGCATATTAAGTGCATGTTGCTAAGTAAAAAAGTACATATTGCTAAGTAAAAAAAAATTTGAAAAGGATTCCATATATGTGGCATTCTAGAAAAGACAAAATCATGGAGACAAAATAAGCAAATCCGTGGTTGCCAGGGGTGTGTGGAGTAGGCAGGATTAAATAGGTGAGGCATGGGAGATTTGTTGGGATGGTGAAACTATTCTGTATGGTATTTTAATGGTGGACAAATAACACTATCCATTTGTCAGAATCCTTAGAACTTTATAACACAAGGAATCACCTTAATGAGTGCAAAGTAACAGAGGCCTCTGGAACCTCAACTGTCAGAAAGAAATATAGACAGACTGTTACTTAGTTGGAAGTATGGGCCATCTTTTATGGAAAAGGAAGAATAACTCAGAGTTCAAAGCCAGGAGCCAAGGGTCAAGCAAAGAACCATGAAAAACCACTCTTAGGTAGCAGAACAGGGGTCCATTAGAGGCATTAGTGACATATGTCCATTTAGGTTTCAGAATTGCTATGGAATAGTAACTGCTATATGTCTACTGTTCCATATTTTTGAAAATGACTATGTATTGACTCCTGTTAATTGAGCCTTGTGTAATCCCTTTCCCTCAAATCTGAGTCGACTCCACGATTCTCTTTTGATCAATAATATGCAACAGTAGAGATAAATCATGAGTCTGGCAGCTTGTACCTGTCCCATAGCCCCAGCTGCCTATCAGTTATGACAATGAATATAGCACTGATTAGTTCCACTCAACTGTTATGAGGACTTTTGATGAAACACTGTGTCATTGCTCTAGAGAATAATAATTTTAGGTGAATCACTGCTATTTATATTGTCTCATTTTTTGTTTTAAAAAGCATCATAAAAATTGTTTCAAAATTTTCTGTTTTATTGAATCTTAAATGAGACATCATCTACTTAAAAGTACAATTCAAGAGAAGGTTTGATTGAGTGACGTTTGATAGGAAGAAAGTTAGGTTGGTGTCTAGGTTTGAACTGAAGAAAATAGAACTGGAGGGAAGTGAATGCTGTTGCTGGGCAATGTGGGTTTGCTGTGGAGAAGCCATTTATTAATTGAATTTAATCTAACCTGAGAGTTGTTTATTCTTTGCTTCTTTTTTGTTTTACCCTTTTATTGAAACAGAAGAACTAGTCTCTCCAGTGAATGAAGAAATGAACTAGTATGTTAGGCTTGTGACTCCAGGATTTCAACCCACGGATCTTACAATAGAAATTCCATTCTGAATGGCATTAGTGCTTGATTTTCAACTTGTGGTTATTCTGAGTCAAGCAGAGAGAAACAAGCTGCCCTAGCAAATGTAGCAAAGCTACATGTTAGTGGTCAGGATAATAAGGAGGCTCTCCATCCTCTCTCTGTCCACGAAAACTAATCAAAAACAAATGAAAAAAAAGACAAAGCAAAAACAAAACAACAAACAAACAAACATAAACTCTCTAAAGCCTAAGACATGATCAAGAAATAAGAATTTAGAGCATCCCAACACCTGAATCGTAAAATCCCAGGGGTTAGATTGAAATCTTTAATCATTACTCCCAAGATTTCTTAATGAATTCGGCATATAAAACAGTTTGTGATTTTTTTTTTTTAAAACTGGCTACATCATGCCTCTTCTGAGTATTCCTAAAAGTAGGAGGATCCTATCCATTATATAATGATCTTCAAAAATATGCTCCTGGAGTTCCACAAAGTAGAACTACCTGGTGTGCTATCCCCAACCAAGACTTTAAGACTTACTGCTGTGGACCCCTTATGTTTGGCTGCTCAGCATTTATTTCTCCTTTCAGTAACAGCACCTAGATTTTTTTTTTTCTTTCCTTTTTTTTTTTTTTTGCAAAACCAGGCCTCCTACACTCAGTCTATGTGGCTTGTTTTGAATAATGCCACACCAGCTTAAGGAATGGGCATGATACACTAGCCTGGTTAATCAGAGTTGTAATAATCAGTTCTGAAATTGTTAGGGATTCAGAACCAGTGAAAATTACAGCATTTGGACTTCTCTTAAAACTCTCTTGAAAGTAGTATTTTCTTTTCCCTAGCATGGCATATTTGGTAGAATTCAAACCTGGAGCTCCTGGTGGCCATCTTTTTCATCACTTATAGAGATGCTCCATGAGAAGAAAGCCAACACAGAGAGGTGCAGAGAGATTTATTTTTCTTTCTTTCCTTCTTTCCTTCCTTCCTTCCTTCCTTCCTTCCTTCCTTCCTTCCTTCCTTCCTTCCTTCCTTCTTTCTTTCTTTCTTTCTTTCTTTCTTTCTTTCTTTCTTTCTAATAATTTCAACCTTTATTTTAGATTCAGGGGGTATCTGTGCAGACTTGTTACCTGGGTGTATTGCATGATGCTGAAGTTTGGGTTATGATTTATCCCATCACCCAGATACTGAGCATGGTACTCAAATAGTTAGCTTTTCAACCCTTGTTTTCCTTCTTTCCTCCCGCCATAGTAGTACTCAGTTTCTATTGTTGCCATCTTTGTGTCCACAAGCACCCAACGTTTAGCTCCCACTTATAAGTGAGAACAGGTGGTATTTGGTTTTCTGTTTGTGTTAATTCACTTAGGATGACAGCCTCCAGCTGCATCTCTGTTGGAGAGTCAAATTTTCTACAGTACCATCTAAATACTTGGAATCTGTCATTCCTGGAGCTGTGTTGACTCCCTTTTTTATTCATTTTGTAATTCGGAACATTTTCTTTTATTTTTAAGTGAGTTTGGGTTAGCTTTCTATCAATCATTAACAAAGGAAACCAGTCGAAAGTAGTCACCAAATCAGGGTTTCTTGTGTAGATTATGTTGATTATCTATTACTTACATTACAAATGGACAATACATTTCAGGTAGCATTTTGCTTACGTATCTGCAGGTTGACAGGGCCCATCTGATCTAAGCTAACTGGCTGGCAGCTCTGATGACTTGGCTGGGCTTTATCACTCACTGGGGTCGGGGGTGGAGGAGATGTGGCTGATTAAGGTTGGGTTTGGCTGGATTAACTTGGCTCTGCTCCAGTGTCCCATTCTTCTCCTGAGGCCAGCTCGCTAAACCAGGCATGTTGTTCTTTTGGTAATGTAACTGCCCAATGAGTTCATCTTGCCTGCTGCCTGGATAGAGCTGATTTATCAAGACAGGAGAATAGCAGTAGAGAAAGAGTTTCATTCACACAGCTGGCTGAACGGGGGACTGGAGTTTATTACTCAAATCAATCTCTCTGGAAATTAAGAGGCCAGGGTTTTTCAGGGATAGTTTGGCAAGCAAAGAAATGGGTGTTGCTGATGTTTGGGAATGCAATCATAGGGGCGTGAAGAATGGTCCTTGTGAACTGAGTCCACTTCTGGGTGGGGGCCACAGAACTAGTTGAGTCAAGAGTCTTGGGCCTGAGTGGGGCTAGTCAGTCATCAGAAATGCAAAAACTTGAAAAGACATTTCAAAAGGCCAATCTTGGGTTCTACAATAGTGATGTTGTCTGCAGGAGTAATTGGGAGTAAGTTGCAAATCCTGTGACATCTGGGGTAATGCCTGGTAATCATTTGCGCCTACAACTTAGCAGAATTCTGGCTCCTGTCATTCTCCTAAACTGGTGATCTTTCATTAGTTTTACAAAGGTGGCTTAATTTTGGGGTAGAGCTGTTATCATTTAAACTATAAATTAAATTTCTCTTACAGTTAGCTTGGCCCAAGCCCAGGAATGACCAAGGGCAGTTTGGAGTTTAAAGGCAAGATGAAGGATCAGATCTCTTTCACTGTCATAATTTTCCCACTGTTATAATTTTTTGCAAAGGCAGTTTCAGTAATAGCAGAGGTGCCATTGTGCAGAGTTGATCACACAAGTGCTTTTCAAGCCTGTGCCTCTGCCACATCTGGTAACATCCTATGAGCCAAAGCAGGCCAGGTCATGTGGCTCAAAAGAAATCAGTGAGTGGGGGATTATGCCCCATTTACAGTGGAAAGGTACCACATACTTACATGGCAAAGGTGTGGAGGGAGAGGAGAACTGAAATATTTATCTAATCTAGCGCTAAACAATGAGACTAGGAAATGTGACTTTTTAATCATCACCCCAGGTGATTCTAGGTACGTTAAAGTTTGGGAAACACAGCTTAGAGCTGTAGTCCTCAATGCTAGCTAAATCATCTGGGTCTTAAAAAATTCTGTTGCTTATATCCCAATCTCCACCTCTCTCAAAGATATTTTGATTAATAGGACTTGGGAATTAGTATTTTAAAGAAAATGGTCCTAGTTAAAGAACTACTCTCTTAGAAAAATTTGAGTTCCAGTGGAAATCACTGTTATGCTTCTTCTCATTTGCTGATCTCTTTCTTTTCTTTCTTTCTTTCTTTCTGTCTGTCTGTCTCTTTTTCTTTTCTTTTCTTTTCCTTTCTTTCTTTCTTTCTTTTTTGAGATGGAGTCTCCCTCTGTCTCCCAGCCTGGAGAGCAGTGGCGGGATCTCGGCTCACTGCAAGCTCCGCCTCCCGGGTTTACCCCTGCCTCAGCCTCCGGAGTAGCTGGGACTACAGGCGCCCACCACCATGCCCAGCTAATTTTTGTATTTTTAGTAGAGACAGGGTTTCACCGTGTTAGCCAGGATGGTCTCAATCTCCTGACCTCGTGATCTGCCCACCTCGGCCTCCCAAAGTGCTGGGATTACAGGCGTGAACCACTGTACCTGACCCGATATTTTTTATGGAGATGAAATCAGAGGAAAGGCTGAATGGAAAACCAAACCTTATAAAAGCAGTACTTAAAGACTAGTCTACACTTTGGGAGGCCAAGGCGGGTGGATCACCTGAGGTCGGGAGTTTGAGACCAGCCTGACCAACATGGAGAAACGCCGTCTCTACTAAAAATGCAAAATTAGCCGGGCGTGGTGGCGCATGCCTGTAACCCCAGCTATTCAGGAGGCTGAGGCAGGAGAATCGCTTGAATCCAGGAGGCGGAGTTGCGGTAAGCTGAGATCGCGCCATTGCACTCCAGCCTGGGCAACAAGAGCAAAAACTCTGCCTCAAAAACAAAACAAACAAACAAACAAAAAAGACTAGTCTATAAACCAGTCTTTATACAGTATCTCCTCTGTGCTGGGTGTTGTGCTTGGCACTGGGGAAACTGTGGCAGATACTACAGATGCAGACCTGGCTGAGTCCTGGAGAAGAGAAGATGGATGATAAGTAAATATTTACAAGTGATTAATTAAATAATCACAAGTATATGAAGTGTTGCAAAACACACGTACCTGTATATACTTGGGAATGAATGATAAAGAACTATATTCACATGCAAATCCATAAATATCCACGATGAAGACAGGAAAGGAGCAAAGGTAAGAAGGGAAATTTAAAATGGGAAAGTCAGAGTCATAGTTCTATTTTATAACTAGTCTCTTCTCTAGAATTTTCTTTGTGTGTCATTGGTTCTTAGCCTGTCTTAAAATGAATGTATTCAGCAGGAGACATTTCTTAGAACTATTTTAAGAAATGTGAGAGCTGGACCATTAAAAGTACCTGTGATTAGGTCACAGCTGGAATCTAGGAAGCCTGTCAAATTTAACTTCCTTGTTGATCCTAACTGACTCTAGCCCTCTAGAGAGTAAAAGCTTTTATGTGGTGTAATGTCTGTCACGTGCACGGAATTATGCATAATTACTTGATTCTAAAACTAACTCTGTTGGAAGGGAGACCTGTTAAAAGTTACAATCTTTAAATCAGAGCTAGGATTGTAATTCATTCAGTCTGACAAGCCTGCCATTTTGAGTTGACTCTCCACCAGGTAAGAATCTGAATATAGATTCCACCAAAAGAGAACTCCTACTAGCAAAAATAGCTATTTTTTTTTTTCTAGTTCTGGAAACATGTATCTACCCTGACACCCTATTTTACAAAATTATTATAATTATTTTATTTAGTTTCTCAATATTCAATAAAATCTATGATGTGTTTGAATTCACTTAGAAATGAGTTTATTGCTATACTAATTCATTAGAGACATTGTGATTTATTAATTGGCTTTTAAAATATTTTACCTGCTATGAGCATTTAAAAATTATTTAAAAATTTATAATGGAAATATGCCAATGATTTTTATTTTGCCTAATCAATAGTCAGAAAATATATAGAATGCCATTCAATAGCTGATCTAAACTTTAAATTACTTTTTATCACAATACTAATTATTTTTCCCTTATCTAACCATAACCTGTTAAAAATTTTAACTTCATCTTTAGGCTGCTGCACTTATCAAATTAACATTCAAATTCAACACATGTATTAGATTTCTATTGTTTCATAGCAAATTATCACAAATTTAGGGAATTAAAACAATACACATTCATGGCTGGGCACAGAGGCTTACGCCTGTAATCCCAACACTTTGGGAGGCCGAGGCGGGCGGATCACGAGGTCAGGAGATTGAGACCATCCTGGCTAACATGGTGAACACCATCTCTACTAAAAATACAAAAAAATTAGCTGGGCATGGTGTCAGGTGCCTGTAGTCCCAACTACTCAGGAGGCTGAGGCAGGAGAATGGCATGAACCTGGGAGGCGGAGCTTGCAGTGAGCTGAGATTGTGCCACTGCACTCCAGCCTGGGCGACAGAGTGAGACTCCATCTCAAAAACCAAACCAAACCAAACCAAACCAAAAAATACACATTCATTATCTCATAGTTTCTGAGAATCAGGAATCCAGTTATGGCTTAACTGGGTTCTCTGCCTCAGGGCATCTCACAAGGCTGCAATCAAGGTGTTGCAGGAGGGCCTGGATTCTTATCTGGAGATTGAGCCCTCTCCCATGTTCATGTGGAAGTATATATTTCCTTGCAGCTTTAAAACTCAGGGAAGTTTACTTCTTCTTAGAGGTCAGAAGGAGAGCATCTTTCTGGCACTTCACCTTCTTTGAAAGGCTTTTCTGATTAGATCATACCTACCCAGGATAATCTCCCATTTTATAACTTGAAAGTCAACTGATTACTAACCTAGTCATGGGAGTGAAATCCCATCATGTTCAGAGATTCTACCTACACTCAAAGAGAGGGGATTATACTGGGTGAGGACAACAGTAGGTGGGAATCTTGGGGGCTGAATTAGTCAGGGTTCTCTAGAGGAACAGGATGAATAGGATAGATGTATATATGAAGGGGAGTTTATTGAAGAGTATTGACTCACACAACCACAAGGTGAAGTCCCACAATAGGCCATCTGCAAGCTGAGGAGCAAGGAAGCCAGTCGAGTCCCAAAATCTCAAAAGTTGGGAAACTGACAGTGCAGCCTTTAGTCTGTAGCCAAAGACCCAAGAGCACTTGGCAAACCACTGGTGTAGGTCCAAGAGTCCAAAAGCTGAAGAACTTGGAGTCTGATGTTGAACGCAGGAAAGATCCAGCTTCCTGGATGTAGGAGAAAGATGTAGGCCAGAAGACACAGTCAGTCTTGTCCTTCCACATTCTTCTCCCTGCTTTCATTCTAGCCATGCTGGCAGCTGATTAGAATGTGCCCACCCAGATTGAGGGTGGGTCTACCTCTCCCAGTCCACTGACTTAAATGTTAATATCCTTTGGCAGCACCCTCACAGACACACCCAAGAATAATACTTTGCATCCTTCAATCCAATCAAGTTGATACTCAATATTAACCATCATGGGGGCCTTCTTAAAATTCTGCCTATCACAAAGTGAAACTCAGTGTAACACAGTTCTAAAAGACCTTTGAAATAAACATGTTAAATTTTGACATTTTATTTTTAAAATAAGAAATTCACAGTTAACATGTGTTGTGAGCTAAATGTGTACCCCCAAATTCATATGTTGAAACCCTAACCCCCAATGTGATGGTATTTGGAGATGGGGCCTTTGGGCAGTTATTAGAGTTAGATGAAATCATAAGTGTGGGGCCCCCATAATGGAATTAGTGCCCTTATAAGTATTGGTTTATATTTACTTAAAAGAATTGGTTTATATTTACTGTATTAGTCCATTCTCACACTGCTATGGAGAAATACCTGCAACTGGGTAATTTATAAAGGAAAGAGGTTTAATTGACTCACAGTTCCAAATGGCTGGGGAGGCCTAAGGAAACTTACAATCATGGCAGAAAGGAAAGGGGAATCAGGCACCTTCGCAGGGCAGCAGGACACAGTGAGTGCAAGCAGGGGAAATGCCAGATGCTTAGGAAACCATCAGATCTCATGAGACTCACTATCATGAGGACAGCATGAGGGAAACTCCTTCCATGATCTAATTACCTCCACCTGGACCTGCCCTTGAGCTGTGGAGATTATGGGGATTATAGGGATTATAATTCAAGATGAGATTTTGGGTGGGAACACAGCCAAACCATATCATTCCACCCCTGGCCCCTCCCAAGTCTCATGTCCTCACATTTCAAAACACATTTATGCCTTTTCAACAGACCTCCAAAGTCTTAACTCATTCCAGCATAAACCCGAAAGTCTAAGTCTAAAGTCTCATCTGAGACAAGGCAAGTACCTTCTGCCTATGAGCCTGTAAAATCAAGAGCAAGTTAGTTACGTCTTAGATACAATGAGAACACAGGCATTGGGTAAATACACTCATTCCAAATGGGAGAAATTGGCCAAAACAAAGGGGCTACAGGACCTATGCAAGTCCAAAATCCAATAGGGCATTCATTAGACCTTAATATTCCAAAATGATCTCCTTTGACTCCATGTTTCCAGCATCCAGGTTATGCTGATGCAAGAGGTGGGTCCCCATGGCCTTAGGCAGCTCCACCCCTGTGGCTTTGCAGGGTACAGGTCCCCTCCTAGCTGCTTTCATGGGCTGTTGTTCAGTGCCTTTGGCTTTTCCAGGCACATAGTGCAAGCTGTTGGTGGATCTACCATTCTGTGTTCTGGAGGATGGTGGCCCTCTTCTCACAGCTCTACTAGGCAGTACCCTAGTGGGGACTCTGTGTGGGGGTTTGAACTTCATATTTTGCTTCCACACTGCCCTAGCAGAGGTTCTCCATGAGGGCTCTGCCCCTGCAGCAAACTTCTGCCTAGACATCCAGGCATTTTTATACATCCTCTGAAATCTAGGTAGAGTTCCCAAACCTCAATTCTTGACTTCTGTATACCCATAGGCTCAACACCACATGGGAGATGCCAAGGCTTATGGCTTGCACACTCTGAAGCCATGGCCTGAACTGTATCTTGGCCCCTTTTAACCATGGCTGGAGCTGAAGCAGCTAGGATGCAGGGCACCATGTCCTGAGACTGCATAGAGCAGGAAGCCCCTAGGCCCGGCCCAGGAAACAATTTTTCCCTCTTAGGCTTCTGGGCCTGTGATGGGAGGGGCTGCTGTGAATGTCTCTGACGTGCCCTGGAGACATTTTCCCCATTGTCTTGGTATCAACTTTGGCTCCTCAGTAGTTATGCAAATTTCTGCAGCTGACTTGAATTTCTCCCCAGAAAGTGTTTTTATTTTTTTCTATCACATCATCAGGCTGCAAATTTTCCAAACTTTATGCTCTGCTTCCTCTTGAATGCTTTGTTGCTTAGAAATTTCTTCTGCCAGATACCCTAAATAATCTCTCATGTTCAAAGTCCTACAGATCTCTAGGA
Organism: Symphalangus syndactylus; assembly: GCF_028878055.3. Classification (NCBI taxonomy): domain Eukaryota; kingdom Metazoa; phylum Chordata; class Mammalia; order Primates; family Hylobatidae; genus Symphalangus; species Symphalangus syndactylus. The sequence goes on from NC_072430.2 coordinate 113,153,010, forward strand.
CGGGGCAAAATGCCACCAGTCTCTTTGCTAAAGCATAGCAAGAGTGACCTTTACTCCAGTTCCCAACAAGTTCCTCATCTCCATCTGAGACCACCTCAGCCTGGACCTCATTGTCCTTGTCACTGTCAGCATTGTGGTCAAAGCCATTCAACATGTCTCTAGGAAATTCCAAACTTTCCTACATCTTTCTGTTTCCTGAGCCCTCCAAGTCTCTAGGTAGTCCCAAACTTTCCCACATTTTTCTATCTTCTTCTGAGCCTTTGAAACTGTTCCAACCTCTTTCTGTTGCCTAGTTCTAAAGTTGCTTCCACATTTTTGGGTATCTTTACAGCAGTGCCCCATTACCTTGGTACTAATTCTTGCTCTCTCTCCACTGTGTGAAGACACAGAAGGCAGCTGTCTGCAAGCCAGGGAGAGAGCCCTCACCAGAACCCAACCAGGCTGGCAACCTGATCTTGAAATTTCAGCCTCCAGAACTGTGAGAAAATAAGTTTCCATTGCTTAAGCCACCCAGTCTATGGTATTTTGTTTTGGCAGCCTGAGCTAATACAACATGTATCTAATTTATTTATTGTGTTTTGCTTTGTGTACATGTATACATACATACACAGGAGTATAATTTTATACTACAGTGTGGTCTGTGATCATTCATGGAGCTTGTTTGATGAATGATTCTTATTTTTAAAAAATTATTCTTTATTTCCTCTTTTGTTTTGCTTGTTTTATATGACCACTTACCTTCCATTTCTAGAATAATTCTTCTTTTGACTGTTTGTTCTTCAGCCACATTTTCAATACATTTCACATTAAAGTCTAATTTTCAAGGACTTACAAAGAAGTTTATTTATCAACTGATTGAAATGTGGCAGGAATATTGAATCAAGTCAGTAACCAGTTGTTTGACGAATACAATGTTCTTTTCACTAAAAAATAACAAAATAACATATTTGCAAATACGTTATCTCCTCTGACCACCAAAAACCCTCTACCCTGCAAGAAATAAAAACAAAACATACTAGATAATAAGTAAAGCCTAATTAGAAATAACTTTTTAAATATTGGAATGTAAATGTGTATTTGTCTCTTCATGAAAAAACCTTTCTCTTATCTCTGACATTATTATTAAAATATATTAACAGAAAATACTAATAGGAGACCATTAACAATTATTCCAGCTAATGAAAAATGATCATTTATGGAATTTAATATTTCTATAGGGTTTAGATACACTGCCCTAAAAGTGGTCTTTCCATGATCTTTGCAGAAATAAACCAAATTACATAAGTTAACTCTAATTTCATTATTTTAAAAACTTTTTGGAAGGTTTTTAAAGGGATCTTATGAGTGATTTGAAGAGTTCTCTTGGAATTCTGCATATCACAAAATAAAAATGGACAGATTTTAATGGTTCTCTCATTTGTTAACCATAAAACATGTTACATGCTTGCTGATCTTTTATAAATCTAATGGATGGAATTAAGGGAGGTAACAAAAATTAATATTACAAAATTATAAAGTAAAAATAAGGTTAATTAAAAAGTTAATGGAAAAGTCATGACATAAAAAAAAAAGGAGGGATGAAATTGGGATTGAGGTTGAAGGGAGACTCCAAATTTGACTTTCTAATGCTAGAAGCCAAAGGAAAGAGTGATGCTAATGTGTGTACACAGAAAAATTTCTTTCTTGGATGCTTATAAAGGGATACTATGTGATTCATTCATTCCCAAAATATATTTAAGTGACTACTATATGTCAAGCACTGTTTTGCATGTTGGGGTATGACAGTGAACAAAAGCAAGGAGTTCCTGCTCTCATGAAGTTTATATTCTATTATAAAGCAGCAGGGAAAAAAAGTTTGTGTGTGTCAAATGGTGATAAGCTTATGAAGAAAAAAGAAAGGGACTGGGCATGGTGCCTGTAATCCCAGCACTTTGGGAGGCCAGGGCGGGTGGATCACTTGAGGTCAGGAGCTCAAGACCAGCCTGGCCAACACGGTGAAACCCTGTCTCTACTAAACATACAAAAATTAGCCAAACATAGTGGTACATGCCGGTAATCCCAGCTACTAGGGAGGCTGAGGCGGGAGAATCACTTGAACCCAGTAGGTGGAGGTTGCAGTGAGCCGAGATTGCAACACTGCACTCCAGCCTGGGCAACAGAACAATACTCTGTCTCAAATAAATAAATAAATAAATAAATAAATAAATAAGTAAATAAGTAAATAACTAAATAGAAAGGCAGAGAAATGGGAGAGAGGAGGATGGGTAGATAAGGAACTGGTAGTTAGCAAAGGTTTCTCTGATGATATAACAGGTTTTCAGCCCATGCTGAAAAACACGAGGGATTAAGTTATGTGGTTTTTAAGGCAAAAATCTTTCCAGTCCAAGGAAAAAGCAAGTACAAAGGCCTTGAGGTAAGAGCATGCCTGGTGTGTACTTTGAACAGTAATAAGACCAGTGAGGATGTACAGAAGGAGAGTGAAAGAGTTTGTTCTGAATTACACAAAAAGCCATTTGGAAGGTTAGATAAGGAAATGATATGATCTAACTTATACTCTAAAAGGATCACCTTGGCTGCTGTGTTGAGATTATACTTAAGGGAGTAAGTACAAACAGGCAGATCAGTTATGGTTCCAGAAAAATAATCTGACAAGAGGACATGTTGGCTTAGATTAAAGAGTAGCAGGCAAGGTGGTTGGATTCTGAATATTCTTTGTATATAGAGCCAAGAAATTGGGTGTGGCATAGATGAGAAAGAGAAGTGTCGGGGATGACCTAAAGATTTTGGCTTGAGCCTCTGGAAGACAGAGATGCCATTGATCGGGAGATGGGGGAAAATTGGGAAGGAAGAAACTTCTTAAAGGCTTGAGATAGTAAGTTTGAAATGCTGATTAGACGTCTAAGTGGACGTGTGATGGAGACAGATGATTACCTGAGTTTGAAGGTCAGGAGAGAGATCAAAGCTAGAGATATATATTTGGAAATCATCAATATGTATATTCTCTTTAAAGTATGGGGCCAAAGGAAATTAGTGCATGTGGATAGTGAAGGGAAGAGGCCCTATGACTGAGATCCTGTGGCAACTTAAAATTTGGAGGAAGTGGGAAACCATAGAGCAAGTTGAAAACTAAGAACTAAGACCCTTGGGCCCCCTCAAAGTTATTTGAAAATTGTTGATATGAGGGAGATAAATTAACAGGAGAAAAGGCATACAAATTTATTTGTATGCACAGGAGATTTCAGAATGAAGACCCACCTCTGTGGGGAGGTGAAGAAGCTCATATAGAATCTCAATGTTCTGGAAAGAATGGGGAGTTAGAGCATGGCCCAAACAGGTTTCAATGGAAAGACATTTCATGGGAGGGAGAAAGGAAGAGGCTTGGCTAGCATAGGGGGCCTTGTTATATAGATGAAGCCTCATAGGTAGTAGTCCTCAGAAAGAATAGATGGTAAATGCTTCTTTCCGGATTCTCAGTTAATCTTTTCTAGATCCAGAAATGGCCTAGAACAGGAAGGCCTGGCTGGTCCTAAGAGAGATTCACTATAGATGCAAATTTCCCCCACCTGAGTCTGCTGGCCCTGCGGCAGCCATTTCAACATATGTCACAGAAATATATGTTGGGGTAAAATGTTTTGATTTCCTTCAGAATTGACCATTGTATTGGTTAAGTGGAAATTATAGTCACTGGTGACATTGACAAGAACACTTGCTTTGGAAGTATGTGGACACAATTTTGATTGGAGTGAGTTTAAGAGAAGAGATGGAGAGGAAATAGAAACAGCAAGTAGAAAAAACTGTTTTAAAGATTTTCGCTTTATATAGAGCAGAAAAATGAAGGAGTATTTGGTGGGGGAATGGGTGGACAAAGAAAGATTTTTCTTTTCAAAATAAGAGATTTTATACCATTTGTACTGTGCAATCATGCAGTGGAAATGAAAAAATAATGGAAGAAATGAAAGAACACATTAAAACAATTGCAGGAAGTAAACACTGCCTCCCCAATCCTCCTTTGAGTAAATATAGCAGAAAATTTTATGAAGATGTTCTTGTCACATCACTCAGTTTATGTTGGTGGTAAAGCACCAAAGCTTGTTTTTATGAAAGTGGACAGATGTACTTGTGCAGCTAGCCACAAAACTTTGCACAGGTCTGGTTAACTCAAGAATAGATTTTCATGTAGCTGGATGAATACAAGCACAGGTGCAAATTCTCCAGGCAATCCCCCCTACATTTTAAATTCTTTCCTAATTGAGCCTTTGATAATCTGCAAGGGATACTGAGTTGAAAGTTGTCCTCCAGGTTCTTCTAGTATACTTACAGGAATCACCCCTTTAGTGCTGCAGACAGCTGAAATCACTGTTAGCACTAATAGAGTTCCTGAAGCCACCCACCTGGCATTTATTCCCCCAATTTGTGAGGCGTCTTTCTTCCATTATAACCAAAAGGAAGGTGGCTAAATTTGGTTTGGGAAGATGATGCAGTTGTTGTCTGGTAAGTACTATTTTTTCAGTGAAATTACAAGCAAGGCATCAGTAAGAGTGAGATAAAAAGGAAGGGTAAGATAGAAGCTTTCAAATTATCATCTGAGAAAGAAGGAAACTCAACTCATTTGGATCATATACTAGGCTTGCTAAATCAGTGCTACGTGTCTATTTGAGGTTTGTGGTCATGCCCTAAAAGATGAGAAAATCTTTTTTTCCAGCCATGTTCGGTTGCTTGGGTACAGCTATGGTGAACCACACAGCTATTGGGATTTCACCAGGGTGGATTTTTAAAGTCCAAGTAAGATAGAGAAGGGAGAGAAAGTTAGGAGTGAATGTGAAGAAGACAATATAGTGATGAATCGTAAAATCTCAGCTGGGTAAGGAAGAATGCATAAACAAAAGCAAAAGAGTGGCATTAATGCTAGGGCTTTGAGTAAAAATGGAGTTAAAAATTGCAGGAATAGTGGTCACTAGAGAAAATAATATTAAAAATTTGAAGAATTTCAAAATTTCAGAATAGGACTTTAAAGAACTTCTTTGCAGCAACAAAGCAGGGGCACGCTCATCACCTGCAGATCATAACCACCACGCCTGACTTTCCCATATGTGCCATTATAACTTTGATCTTCTCTGAGAACTGGCTTGTGTTTGGAAAAGCAGGAGTATAGGAAATCTAGTGATTCTCAGCAGGAGAGGGGAGGTGAAATTATAAATTCTTGAAGTACAAAACAGCTGTTTTGAAAAAATGCTAATAAATTACATTTGAAAGAAGTCAAGGGCCCGGCGCGGTGGCTCATGCCTGTAATCCTAGCACTTTGGGAGGCCGAGGCGGGCGGATCACCTGAGGTCGGGAGTTTGAGACCAGCCTGACCAACATGGAGAAACCCTGCCTCTACTAAAAATACGAAATTAGCTGGGCGTGGTGGCGCCTGCCTGTAATCCCAGCTACTCAGAAGGCTGAGGCAGGAGAATCGCTTGAACCCAGAAGGCGGAGGTTGAGGTGAGTCGAGATCATGCCATTGCAATCCAGCCTGAGCAACAAGAGTGAGACTCCATCTCAAAAAAAAAAAAAAAAAAAAAAAAAAAAGGATAGAAGTCAGGGTGTTTGTCCTGTGAAACATTGTTGAGCCTGTAACTTTCCTTCAATAACTTTGTAAGAGTAGTGCTGTCAAGACAGAGGGGCTGGCTTTCTCATTCACGGGATGCCCACATCAAGATTTGAGAGGAAGTGTAGTTATTTGAAGGTGAGGTCTAGGTATGACCGCAAATGGATGATTAAGTTTAAAAACAATAGGTGGAGGCTTGAGATTCCGTACAGCCTCCATGGGGATGCTCAAGTCATAACAACAGGAGGATGGTAAAAAAGAAGCCATTGAGACAAGTGCAAAAGCCAAAATAGACAAAATCGGTAGTTGACAAAAAGAGGGGTGGGGAATAGCATAGTCTGGTGCATGTGCTTGAATCGAGCTGGATTTTTGAGGGAGAAGGAAAGAGAAATGATCCAGAAGCATCACTGAGGTTTCAGAAAGATTTCCCATTGCAGCTCGCAGGAGCTGAGGTGTGAGAGGAAAGCGGGCTTCCTTTGTGAGAGCTGCAGGGTGTATCTTTTTTTTTTTTTTTTTTTGAGACGGAGTCTCGCTCTGTCGCCCAGGCTGGAGTGCAGTGGCGCAATCTCGGCTCACTGCAAGCTCCGCCTCCCGGGTTCACGCCATTCTCCTGCCTCAGCCTCTCCGAGTAGCTGGGACTACAGGCGCCTGCCACCACGCCCGGCTAATTTTTTTTTTTGTATTTTTTTAGTAGAGACGGGGTTTCACCGTGTTAGCCAGGATGGTCTCGATCTCCTGACCTCGTGATCCACCCGCCTCGGCCTCCCAAAGTGCTGGCATTACAAGCGTGAGCCACCGCGCCCGGCCAAGAGCTGCAGGGTGTATCTTATTATTAAGGACATGGATTTCAGTTACAGCAAGGAAGACAAAAGTTGGGAGAAACGGATCTAATTAAGATACTTTGCTGGTGAAAGACTTGAGTTCCAGAGGTTAGAAGAAGCATAGAGACCTGGATAAAAGGCTTTGGTTTTCCCTGTTGGAGTCAGCTAGAGAAGGAATATCTGTTCTTCTCACTTCTGCGGGTTCTGTGGAGAGCAGGCACGTGACATAGGATGAAACCAACTTTCCCCACCACTTTGTCCGTGCATCAAGCCTACACAGGCTCTTCTCAGCATTCCCGGCCTTTTGGTCTTCTTTTCTGGGTTTTCACATGCTTGTCTCTAGGATTCATCAAGTCCAGAGGGGAGAACTTCTTGCATCTACTGTCTGTCGAGCTCCACCTGAACCGGAGGCTCTACCCGTATCTGGCTGCTGTCAGTAGCAATTTAGCTCAGAAGGGGCAGATACTGTGGGGTGATGAATGGGGGCGGTGGGGAGGTTGGACATATTCAAGCTTCCTCCCCCCATGTTTATTTTCTCCTCCTAACCTCATCTCTTTTCTAGGAACTCTATTTCATTCCA